>NC_138180.1:2233954-7033954 GCF_964165515.1 Mesoplodon bidens
GTGTCTTTTAAATGTTTCAAAGAATATTCTTTGGACTTACTACATCACCTGAATTTTATACGTTTTCTGTTGTATTAAGTTCTGCTCATATCTTTATTTATCTTTTTTCTATGTTCTCAGGGTTTATTGTTTTGATCTTCTGATGTCCATCAAAACACTTGGTAATTCATTTTAATAAATCTTTTTACTTATATAGATTTGAACTTTTGAAGATTCCAGCTTACTTGTAAGTATCTAAGGGTCAGGTCCTCTACATTGTTGCTGGCCTAAGGCTTAGTTCACCATAGAGCAATGTATATATTGATCTATTTTCCCCTCGGCTTTCTGTGATTTCCTACATCTCACCTTTATTGCAGATAAGCCATTTGAAATACCCTTAACTTATTTCACGGCCAATAAGTCTTTGAAATAATGTGTATTATTTAGAGAAATATTCTTATATAATGAGGCAGAAAATCTGACCTGCCATAGTTTTCAAATGAGCATAATTCCACTCTTGTGAACTATGAATCTGTTGTAATACACAACCTTTGAGTATTTAGCATTATCAATGACATGTATTTTAAAAATGTTTTAGACATCTTATCAGGCTTTGATAACATCCTTGTTCCTTGTTTCAGTTCCAGTTTTGTGTATATTTTCTGCCTTGCACCTGATTATTCTAACATCTGATGGATGGCTAAGGGAATCTAATTCTGGAATTGATTGTTTTTGCTGATTGTCTCCCCTTGTAGCTGATTTCTTCATTATTGTGTAAATTTAGATCATGAGCTCATGTTTAGCTAAACAGCTGACCTTGTAAGAGGCTTAGCTGTGAACACACGTAAGCTTCAGCAGAAAGTCGGCAAAGAGTTATTTGTGTCCCTCCAATGAGTTGCCCGCGAGGAACCCGTTTACTACAAGTGTTGGTCGAATACTCCCTCTAGAGGCAGGGGACTGAGACTGGGCTGCTTTGCGGCCCCCGATCTGGGGCAGGGGCAGTGGGCGGCCTGTGGCCCGGGCAGGAGCCCCTCCGCGTGTGTACCAGGGACCCCTCTGCCTGCGAACTTCGGTCATCTGGCAGGAAGCTACGATTCCAAGACCTATGGTTAGCTGTGCAGCGAGGTGTACTGCGCGGACAGGTTCCACTCACACTTCAAGTAAGAGGGCGGCCTGAGTGGAAAGGTGAGAGTTTGGGCAGCTGTGCAGACAAAGAAAGCGCCCTTTGGCCTGGGCTTAAATGCCTGTGGCACCCCACTGGGCCGGCCTGTCTCTGAGGGCCCTGCCATGGGCCCCCTGATCCCCTGCATTTGTTCAGTCACATCAGAGATGGCCACACCCACTCCCTCAGTGAGGGCAGTGTTCCAACCTCCCTCAGCTCCGCCCCTTCTCCACAGGTTACCATGGACTACAGATGCTGCATTCTGAGGCCAGGGCGTTCCGAGAATGCCAAGAGCAGACATGGTCACCTTAAATGATTTCCTCTTGTGTCAGTTTTGGTAAACTTTAGGAGCTAGGAAATGGTCCACTTTACAGAAATGTTCAAATTTTCCCGCATTTCATATACTCTCTGCTATAACATTGTCCTAATTCTTTTTGTATATGCTTTTCTTATTTTTTTTTGTTTTCCTTAATCAAACTCTGTCTTTTAAATCTTTTCAAAGAATATTCTTTGGACTTACTACATCACCTGAATTGTATACGTTTTCTGTTGTATTAAGTTCTGCTCATATATTTATTTATCTTTTTTCTATGTTCTCAGGGCTTAATGTATTGATCTTCTGATGTCAATTAAAACACATGGAAATTCATTTTAATAAATCGTTTTACTTATAAAGATTTTAACTTTTGAAGATTCCCGCTTACTTGTAAGTATCTAAGCGTCAGGTCCTCTACATTGTTGCTGGCCTAAGGCTTAGTTCACCAAAGAGCAATGTATATATTGACCTATTTTCCCCTCGGCTTTCTGTGATTTCCTATATCTCACCTTTCTTTGCAGACAAGCCATTTGAAATACCCTTAACTTATTTCACAGCCAATAAGTCTTTGAAATAATGTGTATTATTTAGAGAAATATTCTTATATAATGAGGCAGAAAATCTGACCTGCCCTAGTTTTCAAAACAGCATAATTTCACTCTTCTCAATGATGAATCTGTTGTATTACACAACCTTTGAGGATTTATCTTTATCAATGACTAGTATTTTAAAAATGTTTTAGAGATCCTACCAGTCTTTGAAAACATCCTTGTTCCTTGTTTCAGTTCCAGTTTTGTGTATATTTTCTGCCTTGCAACTGATTATTCCAACATCTGATGGAAGGCCTAGGGAATCTAATTCTGGAATTGATTGTTTTGGCTGATTGTCTCCCCTTGTAGCTGATTTCTTCATTATTGTGTAAATTTAGATCATGAGCTCATGTTTAGCTAAACAGCTGACCTTGTAAGTGGCTTAGGTGTGAATGCACGTAAGCTTCAGCAGAAATTCGGCAGAGTTATTTGTGTCCCACCAATGAGTTGCCCGCGAGGAACCCGTTTTCTACAAGTGTTGGTCCAATACTCCCTCTAGAGGCAGGGGACTCAGACTGTGCTGCTTTATTCCCCTGATCAGGGGAAGGGGCATTGGGCGGCATGTGTCCCGGGCAGGAGCCTCTCCGCGTGTGTCCCAGGTACCCATCTGCCTGCGAACTTCGGTCACCTGTCAGGAAGCTACGATGCCCAGACCTATGGTTAGCTGTGAAGCGAGGTGTACTGTGCGGACAGGGTCCACCCACACTTCAAGTAAGAGGGCGGCCTGAGTGGAAAGGTGAGAGTTTGGGCAGCTATGCAGAAAAAGAAGGCGTCCCTTGGCATGGGCCTATATGCTTGTGACACCCCACTGGGCCTGCCGGGATCTGAGGGCCCTGCCCTGGGACCCTTGCTCCCCTGCCCTTTGTTCAGTCACAGCAGAGATGGCCACACCCACTCCCTCAGTGAGGGCAGTGTTCCAACCTCCCTCAGCTCCACACCTTCTCCGCAGGTTACCATGGACTACAGATGCTGCATTCTGAGTCCAGGGCGTTCCGAGAATGCCAAGGGCAGACAGGATGACCTTAAATGATTTCCTCTTGTGTCAGTTTTGGTAAACTTTAGGAGCTAGGAAATGGTCCACTTTACAGAAATGTTCAAATTTACGGGCATTTCATATATTCTCTGCTATAACATTGTCCTAATTCTTTCTGTATATGCTTTACTTATTTTTTTGTTTTCCTTAATCAAACTCTGTCTTTTAAATCTTTTCAAAGAATATTCTTTGGACTTACTACATCACCTAAATTCTATACGTTTTCTGTTGTATTAAGTTGGGCTCATATATTTATTTATCTTTTTTCTATGTTCTCATGGCTTAATGTATTGATCTTCTGATGTCAATTAAAACACTTGGATATTCATTTTAATAAATCTTTTTACTTATAAAGATTTGAAATTTTGAGGATTCCAGCTTACTTGTAAGTTTCTAAGGGTCAGGTCCTCTACATTGTTGCTGGCCTAAGGCTTTGTTGACCATATAGCAATTATATATTGACCTATTTTCCCCTCGACTTTCTGTGATTCCCTACATCTGACCTTTATTGCAGATAAGCCTTTTGAAATACCCTTAACTTATTTCACGGCCAATAAGTCTTTGAAATAATGTGTATTATTTAGAGAAATATTCTTATATAATGAGGCAGAAAATCTGACCTGCCATAGTTTTCAAATGAGCATAATTCCACTCTTGTGAACTATGAATCTGTTTTAATACACAACCTTTGAGTATTTAGCATTATCAATGACATGTATTTTAAAAATGTTTTAGACATCTTATCAGTCTTTGATAACATCCTTGTTCCTTGTTTCAGTTCCAGTTTTGTGTATATTTTCTGCCTTGCACCTGATTATTCTAACATCTGATGGATGGCTAAGGGAATCTAATTCTGGAATTGATTGTTTTTGCTGATTGTCTCCCCTTGTAGCTGATTTCTTCATTATTGTGTAAATTTAGATCATGAGCTCATGTTTAGCTAAACAGCTGACCTTGTAAGAGGCTTAGGTGTGAACACACGTAAGCTTCAGCAGAAAGTCGGCCAAGAGTTATTTCTGTCCCTCCAATGAGTTGCCCGCGAGGAACCCGTTTTCTACAAGTGTTGGTCCAATACTCCCTCTAGAGGCAGGGGACTCAGACTGGGCTGCTTTGCGGCCCCCGATCTGGGGCAGGGGCAGTGGGCGGCCTGTGGCCCGTGCAGGAGCCTCTCCCTGTGTTTACCAGGGACCCATCTGCTTGAGAACTTTGGTCAACCTGCAGGAAGCTACTATGCCCGGACCTATGGTTATCTCTGAAGCGAGGTGTAGTGCACAGACAGGTTCCACACACACTTCAAATAAGAGAGCGGCCTGAGGGGAAAGGTGAGAGTTTGGGCTGCTGTGCAGACAAAGAAGGCATCCTTTGGCCTGGGCCTAAATGCTTGTGACAACCCACTGGGACTGCCGGGCTCTGAGGGCCCTGCCCTGGGCCTCCTGCTCCCCTGCCCTTTGTTCAGTCATGGCAGAGATGGCTGCACCCACTCCCTCAGTGAGGGCAGTGTTCCAACCTCCCTCAGCGCCGCACCCTATCCGCAGGTTACCATGGACTACATATGCTGCATTCTGAGGCCATGGCGTTCCGAGAATGCCAAGGGCAGACATGATGACCTTAAATGATTTCCTCTTGTGTCAGTTTTGGTAAACTTTAGGAACTAGGAAATGGTCCACTTTACACTAATGTTCAAATTTACTGGCATTTCAGATATTCTCTGCTATAACATTGTCCTGATTCTTTCTGTATATTCTTCACTTATGTTTTTGTTTTCCTTAATAAAAGTGTGTCTTTTAAATCTTTTCAAAGAAAATTCTTTGGACTTACTACATCACCTGAATTTTATACGTTTTCTGTTTTATTAAGTTCTGCTCATATCTTTATTTATCTTTTTTCTATGTTCTCAGGGTTTATTGTTTTGATCTTCTGATGTCAATTAAAACACTTGGTTATTCATTTTCATAAATCTTTTTACTCATAAAGATTTCAACTTTTGAAGATTCCAGCTTACTTGTAAGTTTTTAAGGGTCAGGTCCTCTACATTGTTGCTGGCCTAAGGTTTAGTTCACCATATAGCAATGTATATATTGACCTCTTTTCCCCTCGGCTTTCTGTGATTTCCTACATCTCACCTTTCTTTGCAGACAAGCCATTTGAAATACCCTTTACTTATTTCACAGCCAATAAGTGGTTGAAATAATGCGTATTTTTTAGAGAAATGTTCTTATATAATTAGGCAGAAAATCTGACCTGCCATAGTTTTCAAAAGAGCATTATTTCACTCTTCTCAATGATGAATCTGTTGTCTTACACAACCTCTGAGTATTTAACTTTATCAATGACATGTACTTTAAAAATGTTTTAGAGATCCTACCAGTCTTTGAAAACATCCTTGTTCCTTGTTTCAGTTCCAGTTTTGTGTATATTTTCTGCCTTGCACCTGATTATTCCAACATCTGATTGATGGCCTAAGGAATCTAATTCTGATATTGATGGTTTTTCGTGATTGTTTCCCCTTGTAGCTGATTTCTTCATTATTTTGTAAATTTAGATGATGAGCTCATGTTTAGCTAAACAGCTGACCTTGTATGAGCCTTAGGTGTGAACGCTCGTAAGCTTCAGCAAAAAGTCGGCAAAGATTTACTTGTGTCCCTCCAATGAGTTGCCCGCGAGGACCCCGTTTTCTACAAATGTTGGTCCAATACTCCCTCTAGTGGCAGGAGACTCAGAGAGGGCTGTTTGCAGACCCCGATCATGGGCAGGGGCTCTGGGCGGCCTGTGACTCGGGCAGGAACCTCTCCACGTCTCTCCCAGTGACCCCTCTTCCTGCGAACTTCGGTCACCTGTCAGGAAGCTATGATGCCCAGACCTATGGTTAGCTGTTCAGGGAGGTGTACTGCGCGGACAGGTCCCACACACACTTCAAGTAAGAGGGCGGCCTGAGGGGAAAGGTGAGAGTTTGGGCAGCTGTGCAGACAAAGATGGCGTCCTTTGGCATGGGCCTAAATGCTTGTGACACCGCACTGGGTATGCCCGGCTCTGAGGGCCCCGCCCTGGGACCCTTGTTCCCCTGCCATTTGTTCAGTTACAGCAGAGATGGCCGCACCCACTCCCTCAGTGAGGGCAGTGTTCCAAACTCCCTCAGCCCCGCCCCCTCTCCGCAGGTTACCATGGACTACAGATGCAGCATTCTGAGGACAGGGCATTCCTAGGATGCCAAGGGCAGACATGATGACCTTAAATGATTTCCTCTTGTGTCAGTTTTGGAAAACTTTAGGACCTAGGAAATGGTCCACTTTACAGAAATGTTCAAATTTACGGGCATTTCATATATTATCTGCTATAACATTGTCCTTATTCTTTCTGTATATGCTTTACTTATGTTTTTGTTTTCCTTAATCAAACTCTGTCTTTTAAATCTTTTAAAGAAAATTCTTTGGCCTTACTACATCACCTGAATTGTATACGTTTTCTTTCGTATTAAGTTCTGCTCATATCTTTATTTATCTTTTTTCTATGTTCTCAGGGCTTAAAGTTTTGATATTCTGATGTCAATTAAAACACTTGGTTATTCATTTAATAAATCTTTTTACTTATAAAGATTTGAAATTTTGAAGATTCCAGCTTACTTGTAAGTTTCTAAGGGTCAGGTCCCCTACATTGTTGCTGGCGTAAAGCTTAGTTCACCATATAGCAATGTATATATTCACCTATTTTCCCCTCGGCTTTCTGTGATTTCCTACATCTCTGCTTTCTTTGCAGACAAGCCATTTGAAATGCACTTAACTTATTTCACAGCTAATAAGTCTTTGAAATAATGTGTATTTTTTAGATAAATCTTCTTATATAATGAGGCAGAAAATCTCACCTGCCATAGTTTTCAAAACAGCATAATTTCAGTCTTCTCAATGATGAATCTGTTGTATTACACAACCTTTGAGTATTCAGCTTTATCAATGACAAGTACTTTAACAATGTTTTAGAGACCCTACAATTCTTTGAAAACATCCTTGTTCCTTGTTTCAGTTCCAGTTTTGTGTATATTTTCTGCCTTGCACCTGATTATTCCAACATCTGATGGATGGCCTAGGGAATCTAATTCTTGTATTGATTGTTTTTGGTGATTGTTTCCCCTTGTAGCTGATTTCTTCATTATTGTGTAAACTTAGATGATGAGCTCATGTTTAGAGAAACAGCTGACCTTGTAAGAGGCTTAGGTGTGAACGCTCGTAAGCTTCAGCAGAAAGTCGGCAAAGATTTATTTGTGTCTCTCCAATGAGTTGCCCGCGAGGACCCCGTTTTCTACAAGTGTTGGTCCAATACACCCTCTAGTGGCAGGGGACTAAGAGAGGGTGGTTTGCGGCCCCCGATCTGGGGCAGGGGCAGTGGGCGGCCTGTGGCCTGGGCAGGAGGCTCTCCACGTGTGTCACAGAGACAATCTGCCTGCAAATTTTGGTCAACCGGCAGGATGCTACGATGCCCGACCTATGGTTAGCTCTGCAGTGAGGTGTACTGCACGGACAGCTTCCACACACACTTCAAGTAAGAGGGCTGCCTGAGGGTAAAGGTGGGAGTTTGGGCAGCTGTGCAGGCAAAGAAGACACCTTTGCAAAGGGCCTAAATGCTTGTGACACCCCACTGGGACTGCAGGGCTCTGAGGGCCCTGCCCTGGTCCCCCTTCTCCCCTGCCCTTTGTTCAGTCACAGCAGAGATGGCCACACCCACTCCCTCAGTGAGGGCAGTGTTCCAAACTCCCTCAGCCCCGCTCCCTCTCCGCAGCTTACCATGGACTACAGTTGCTGCATTCTGAGGCCAGAGCGTTTCGAGAATGCCAAGGGCAGGCATGATGACCTTAAATGATTTCCTCTTGTGTCAGTTTTGGTAAACTTTAGGAGCTAGGAAATGGTCCACTTTACACAAATGTTCAAATTTACTGGCATTTCATATATTCCCTGCTATAACATTGTTCTGATTCTCTTCTATATTTTTTACTTATGTTTTTGTTTTCCTTAATCAAAGTGTGTCTTTTAAGTCTTTTCAAAGAATATTCTTCAGACTTACTAAATCACCTGAATTTTATACGTTTTCTGTTGTATTAAGTTCTGCTCATATCTTTATTTATCTTTTTTCTATGTTCTCATGGTTTATTAATTTGATATTCTGATGTCAATTAAAACACTTGGTTATTCATTTTCATAAATCTTTTTACCTATAAAGGTTTGAACTTTTGAAGATTCCAGCTTACCTGTAAATTTCTAAGGGTCACGTCCTCTACATTGTTGCTGGCCTAAGGCTTAGTTCACCATACAGCAATGTATATATTAACCTATTTTTCCCTCGGCTTTCTGTGATTTCCTACATCTCACCTTTCTTTGCAGACAAGCCATTTGAAATATCCTTATCTTATTCCACAGCTAATAAGTCTTTGAAATAATGTGAATTTTTTAGATAAATCTTCTTATATAATTAGGCAGAAAATCTGACCTGCCATAGTTTTCAAAAGAGCATAATTTCATTCTTCTGAACAATGAATATGTTGTATTACACAACCTTTGAGTATTTAGCTTTATCAATGACACGTACTTTAAAAATGTTTTAGACATCTTATCAGTCTTTGATAACATCCTTGTTCCTTGTTTCAGTGCCAGTTTTGTGTATATTTTCTGCCTTGCACCTGATTATTCTAACATCTGATGGATGGCCTAGGGAATCTAATTCTGGAATTGATTGTTTTTGCTGATTGTCTCCCCTTGTAGCTGATTTCTTCATTATTGTGTAAACTTAGATCATGAGCTCATGTTTAGCTAAACAGCTGACCTTAAAAGAGGCTTAGGTGTGAACATACGTAAGCTTCAGCAGAAAGTCGGCCAAGATTTAATTGTGTCCCTCCAATGTGTTGCCCGCAAGGACCCCGTTTACTACAAGTGTTGGTCCAATACTCCCTGTAGAGGCAGGGGACTCAGACAGGGCTGCTTTGCGGCCCCTTATCTGGGGCAGGGGCAGAGGGCGGCCAGTGTCCCGGACAGGAGCCTCTCCGCGTGTGTCCCAGGGACCCATCTGCCTGCGAACTTCGGTCACCTGGCAGGAAGCTACGATTCCCAGACCTATGGTTAGCTGTGCAGCGAGGTGTACTGCGCAGACTGTTTCCACCCACACTTCAAGTAAGAGGGCGGCCTGAGTGGAAAGGTGAGATTTTGGGCAGCTGTGCAGACAAAGAAAGCGCCCTTTGGCCTGGGCTTAAATGCCTGTGGCACCCACTGGGCCTGTTGTTCTCTGAGGACCCTGCCATGGGCCCCCTGATACCCTGCCTTTGTTCAGACACAGCAGAGATGGCCACACCCACTCCCTCAGTGAGGGCAGTGTTCCAACATCCCTCAGCCCCTCCCCCTCTCGGCAGGTTACCATGGACTACAGATGCTGCATTCTGAGGCCAGGACGTTCCGAGAATGCCAAGGGCAGACATGATGACCTTAAATGATTTCCTATGGTGTCAGTTTTGGTAAACTTTAGGAGCTAGGAAATGGTCCACTTTACACAAATGTTCAAATTTTCGGGCATTTCATATATTCTCTGCTATAACATTGTTCTGATTCTTTCTGTATATTATTTACTTATGTTTTTGTTTTCCTTAATCAAAGTGTGTCTTTTAAATGTTTCAAAGAATATTCTTTGGACTTACTACATCACCTGAATTTTATACGTTTTCTGTTGTATTAAGTTCTGCTCATATCTTTATTTATCTTTTTTCTATGTTCTCAGGGTTTATTGTTTTGATCTTCTGATGTCCATCAAAACACTTGGTAATTCATTTTAATAAATCTTTTTACTTATATAGATTTGAACTTTTGAAGATTCCAGCTTACTTGTAAGTATCTAAGGGTCAGGTCCTCTACATTGTTGCTGGCCTAAGGCTTAGTTCACCATAGAGCAATGTATATATTGATCTATTTTCCCCTCGGCTTTCTGTGATTTCCTACATCTCACCTTTATTGCAGATAAGCCATTTGAAATACCCTTAACTTATTTCACGGCCAATAAGTCTTTGAAATAATGTGTATTATTTAGAGAAATATTCTTATATAATGAGGCAGAAAATCTGACCTGCCATAGTTTTCAAATGAGCATAATTCCACTCTTGTGAACTATGAATCTGTTGTAATACACAACCTTTGAGTATTTAGCATTATCAATGACATGTATTTTAAAAATGTTTTAGACATCTTATCAGGCTTTGATAACATCCTTGTTCCTTGTTTCAGTTCCAGTTTTGTGTATATTTTCTGCCTTGCACCTGATTATTCTAACATCTGATGGATGGCTAAGGGAATCTAATTCTGGAATTGATTGTTTTTGCTGATTGTCTCCCCTTGTAGCTGATTTCTTCATTATTGTGTAAATTTAGATCATGAGCTCATGTTTAGCTAAACAGCTGACCTTGTAAGAGGCTTAGCTGTGAACACACGTAAGCTTCAGCAGAAAGTCGGCAAAGAGTTATTTGTGTCCCTCCAATGAGTTGCCCGCGAGGAACCCGTTTACTACAAGTGTTGGTCGAATACTCCCTCTAGAGGCAGGGGACTGAGACTGGGCTGCTTTGTGGCCCCCGATCTGGGGCAGGGGCAGTGGGCGGCCTGTGGCCCGGGCAGGAGCCTCTCCGCGTGTGTACCAGGGACCCCTCTGCCTGCGAACTTCGGTCATCTGGCAGGAAGCTACGATTCCAAGACCTATGGTTAGCTGTGCAGCGAGGTGTACTGCGCGGACAGGTTCCACTCACACTTCAAGTAAGAGGGCGGCCTGAGTGGAAAGGTGAGAGTTTGGGCAGCTGTGCAGACAAAGAAAGCGCCCTTTGGCCTGGGCTTAAATACCTGTGGCACCCCACTGGGCCGGCCTGTCTCTGAGGGCCCTGCCATGGGCCCCCTGATCCCCTGCATTTGTTCAGTCACATCAGAGATGGCCACACCCACTCCCTCAGTGAGGGCAGTGTTCCAACCTCCCTCAGCTCCGCCCCTTCTCCACAGGTTACCATGGACTACAGATGCTGCATTCTGAGGCCAGGGCGTTCCGAGAATGCCAAGAGCAGACATGGTCACCTTAAATGATTTCCTCTTGTGTCAGTTTTGGTAAACTTTAGGAGCTAGGAAATGGTCCACTTTACAGAAATGTTCAAATTTTCCCGCATTTCATATACTCTCTGCTATAACATTGTCCTAATTCTTTTTGTATATGCTTTTCTTATTTTTTTTTGTTTTCCTTAATCAAACTCTGTCTTTTAAATCTTTTCAAAGAATATTCTTTGGACTTACTACATCACCTGAATTGTATACGTTTTCTGTTGTATTAAGTTCTGCTCATATATTTATTTATCTTTTTTCTATGTTCTCAGGGCTTAATGTATTGATCTTCTGATGTCAATTAAAACACATGGAAATTCATTTTAATAAATCGTTTTACTTATAAAGATTTTAACTTTTGAAGATTCCCGCTTACTTGTAAGTATCTAAGCGTCAGGTCCTCTACATTGTTGCTGGCCTAAGGCTTAGTTCACCAAAGAGCAATGTATATATTGACCTATTTTCCCCTCGGCTTTCTGTGATTTCCTATATCTCACCTTTCTTTGCAGACAAGCCATTTGAAATACCCTTAACTTATTTCACAGCCAATAAGTCTTTGAAATAATGTGTATTATTTAGAGAAATATTCTTATATAATGAGGCAGAAAATCTGACCTGCCCTAGTTTTCAAAACAGCATAATTTCACTCTTCTCAATGATGAATCTGTTGTATTACACAACCTTTGAGGATTTATCTTTATCAATGACTAGTATTTTAAAAATGTTTTAGAGATCCTACCAGTCTTTGAAAACATCCTTGTTCCTTGTTTCAGTTCCAGTTTTGTGTATATTTTCTGCCTTGCAACTGATTATTCCAACATCTGATGGAAGGCCTAGGGAATCTAATTCTGGAATTGATTGTTTTGGCTGATTGTCTCCCCTTGTAGCTGATTTCTTCATTATTGTGTAAATTTAGATCATGAGCTCATGTTTAGCTAAACAGCTGACCTTGTAAGTGGCTTAGGTGTGAATGCACGTAAGCTTCAGCAGAAATTCGGCAGAGTTATTTGTGTCCCACCAATGAGTTGCCCGCGAGGAACCCGTTTTCTACAAGTGTTGGTCCAATACTCCCTCTAGAGGCAGGGGACTCAGACTGTGCTGCTTTATTCCCCTGATCAGGGGAAGGGGCATTGGGCGGCATGTGTCCCGGGCAGGAGCCTCTCCGCGTGTGTCCCAGGTACCCATCTGCCTGCGAACTTCGGTCACCTGTCAGGAAGCTACGATGCCCAGACCTATGGTTAGCTGTGAAGCGAGGTGTACTGTGCGGACAGGGTCCACCCACACTTCAAGTAAGAGGGCGGCCTGAGTGGAAAGGTGAGAGTTTGGGCAGCTATGCAGAAAAAGAAGGCGTCCCTTGGCATGGGCCTATATGCTTGTGACACCCCACTGGGCCTGCCGGGATCTGAGGGCCCTGCCCTGGGACCCTTGCTCCCCTGCCCTTTGTTCAGTCACAGCAGAGATGGCCACACCCACTCCCTCAGTGAGGGCAGTCTTCCAACCTCCCTCAGCTCCACACCTTCTCCGCAGGTTACCATGGACTACAGATGCTGCATTCTGAGTCCAGGGCGTTCCGAGAATGCCAAGGGCAGACAGGATGACCTTAAATGATTTCCTCTTGTGTCAGTTTTGGTAAACTTTAGGAGCTAGGAAATGGTCCACTTTACAGAAATGTTCAAATTTACGGGCATTTCATATATTCTCTGCTATAACATTGTCCTAATTCTTTCTGTATATGCTTTACTTATTTTTTTGTTTTCCTTAATCAAACTCTGTCTTTTAAATCTTTTCAAAGAATATTCTTTGGACTTACTACATCACCTAAATTCTATACGTTTTCTGTTGTATTAAGTTGGGCTCATATATTTATTTATCTTTTTTCTATGTTCTCATGGCTTAATGTATTGATCTTCTGATGTCAATTAAAACACTTGGATATTCATTTTAATAAATCTTTTTACTTATAAAGATTTGAAATTTTGAGGATTCCAGCTTACTTGTAAGTTTCTAAGGGTCAGGTCCTCTACATTGTTGCTGGCCTAAGGCTTTGTTGACCATATAGCAATTATATATTGACCTATTTTCCCCTCGACTTTCTGTGATTCCCTACATCTGACCTTTATTGCAGATAAGCCTTTTGAAATACCCTTAACTTATTTCACGGCCAATAAGTCTTTGAAATAATGTGTATTATTTAGAGAAATATTCTTATATAATGAGGCAGAAAATCTGACCTGCCATAGTTTTCAAATGAGCATAATTCCACTCTTGTGAACTATGAATCTGTTTTAATACACAACCTTTGAGTATTTAGCATTATCAATGACATGTATTTTAAAAATGTTTTAGACATCTTATCAGTCTTTGATAACATCCTTGTTCCTTGTTTCAGTTCCAGTTTTGTGTATATTTTCTGCCTTGCACCTGATTATTCTAACATCTGATGGATGGCTAAGGGAATCTAATTCTGGAATTGATTGTTTTTGCTGATTGTCTCCCCTTGTAGCTGATTTCTTCATTATTGTGTAAATTTAGATCATGAGCTCATGTTTAGCTAAACAGCTGACCTTGTAAGAGGCTTAGGTGTGAACACACGTAAGCTTCAGCAGAAAGTCGGCCAAGAGTTATTTCTGTCCCTCCAATGAGTTGCCCGCGAGGAACCCGTTTTCTACAAGTGTTGGTCCAATACTCCCTCTAGAGGCAGGGGACTCAGACTGGGCTGCTTTGCGGCCCCCGATCTGGGGCAGGGGCAGTGGGCGGCCTGTGGCCCGTGCAGGAGCCTCTCCCTGTGTTTACCAGGGACCCATCTGCTTGAGAACTTTGGTCAACCTGCAGGAAGCTACTATGCCCGGACCTATGGTTATCTCTGAAGCGAGGTGTAGTGCACAGACAGGTTCCACACACACTTCAAATAAGAGAGCGGCCTGAGGGGAAAGGTGAGAGTTTGGGCTGCTGTGCAGACAAAGAAGGCATCCTTTGGCCTGGGCCTAAATGCTTGTGACAACCCACTGGGACTGCCGGGCTCTGAGGGCCCTGCCCTGGGCCTCCTGCTCCCCTGCCCTTTGTTCAGTCATGGCAGAGATGGCTGCACCCACTCCCTCAGTGAGGGCAGTGTTCCAACCTCCCTCAGCGCCGCACCCTATCCGCAGGTTACCATGGACTACATATGCTGCATTCTGAGGCCATGGCGTTCCGAGAATGCCAAGGGCAGACATGATGACCTTAAATGATTTCCTCTTGTGTCAGTTTTGGTAAACTTTAGGAACTAGGAAATGGTCCACTTTACACTAATGTTCAAATTTACTGGCATTTCAGATATTCTCTGCTATAACATTGTCCTGATTCTTTCTGTATATTCTTCACTTATGTTTTTGTTTTCCTTAATAAAAGTGTGTCTTTTAAATCTTTTCAAAGAAAATTCTTTGGACTTACTACATCACCTGAATTTTATACGTTTTCTGTTTTATTAAGTTCTGCTCATATCTTTATTTATCTTTTTTCTATGTTCTCAGGGTTTATTGTTTTGATCTTCTGATGTCAATTAAAACACTTGGTTATTCATTTTCATAAATCTTTTTACTCATAAAGATTTCAACTTTTGAAGATTCCAGCTTACTTGTAAGTTTTTAAGGGTCAGGTCCTCTACATTGTTGCTGGCCTAAGGTTTAGTTCACCATATAGCAATGTATATATTGACCTCTTTTCCCCTCGGCTTTCTGTGATTTCCTACATCTCACCTTTCTTTGCAGACAAGCCATTTGAAATACCCTTTACTTATTTCACAGCCAATAAGTGGTTGAAATAATGCGTATTTTTTAGAGAAATGTTCTTATATAATTAGGCAGAAAATCTGACCTGCCATAGTTTTCAAAAGAGCATTATTTCACTCTTCTCAATGATGAATCTGTTGTCTTACACAACCTCTGAGTATTTAACTTTATCAATGACATGTACTTTAAAAATGTTTTAGAGATCCTACCAGTCTTTGAAAACATCCTTGTTCCTTGTTTCAGTTCCAGTTTTGTGTATATTTTCTGCCTTGCACCTGATTATTCCAACATCTGATTGATGGCCTAAGGAATCTAATTCTGATATTGATGGTTTTTCGTGATTGTTTCCCCTTGTAGCTGATTTCTTCATTATTTTGTAAATTTAGATGATGAGCTCATGTTTAGCTAAACAGCTGACCTTGTATGAGCCTTAGGTGTGAACGCTCGTAAGCTTCAGCAAAAAGTCGGCAAAGATTTACTTGTGTCCCTCCAATGAGTTGCCCGCGAGGACCCCGTTTTCTACAAATGTTGGTCCAATACTCCCTCTAGTGGCAGGAGACTCAGAGAGGGCTGTTTGCAGACCCCGATCATGGGCAGGGGCTCTGGGCGGCCTGTGACTCGGGCAGGAACCTCTCCACGTCTCTCCCAGTGACCCCTCTTCCTGCGAACTTCGGTCACCTGTCAGGAAGCTATGATGCCCAGACCTATGGTTAGCTGTTCAGGGAGGTGTACTGCGCGGACAGGTCCCACACACACTTCAAGTAAGAGGGCGGCCTGAGGGGAAAGGTGAGAGTTTGGGCAGCTGTGCAGACAAAGATGGCGTCCTTTGGCATGGGCCTAAATGCTTGTGACACCGCACTGGGTATGCCCGGCTCTGAGGGCCCCGCCCTGGGACCCTTGTTCCCCTGCCATTTGTTCAGTTACAGCAGAGATGGCCGCACCCACTCCCTCAGTGAGGGCAGTGTTCCAAACTCCCTCAGCCCCGCCCCCTCTCCGCAGGTTACCATGGACTACAGATGCAGCATTCTGAGGACAGGGCATTCCTAGGATGCCAAGGGCAGACATGATGACCTTAAATGATTTCCTCTTGTGTCAGTTTTGGAAAACTTTAGGACCTAGGAAATGGTCCACTTTACAGAAATGTTCAAATTTACGGGCATTTCATATATTATCTGCTATAACATTGTCCTTATTCTTTCTGTATATGCTTTACTTATGTTTTTGTTTTCCTTAATCAAACTCTGTCTTTTAAATCTTTTAAAGAAAATTCTTTGGCCTTACTACATCACCTGAATTGTATACGTTTTCTTTCGTATTAAGTTCTGCTCATATCTTTATTTATCTTTTTTCTATGTTCTCAGGGCTTAAAGTTTTGATATTCTGATGTCAATTAAAACACTTGGTTATTCATTTAATAAATCTTTTTACTTATAAAGATTTGAAATTTTGAAGATTCCAGCTTACTTGTAAGTTTCTAAGGGTCAGGTCCCCTACATTGTTGCTGGCGTAAAGCTTAGTTCACCATATAGCAATGTATATATTCACCTATTTTCCCCTCGGCTTTCTGTGATTTCCTACATCTCTGCTTTCTTTGCAGACAAGCCATTTGAAATGCACTTAACTTATTTCACAGCTAATAAGTCTTTGAAATAATGTGTATTTTTTAGATAAATCTTCTTATATAATGAGGCAGAAAATCTCACCTGCCATAGTTTTCAAAACAGCATAATTTCAGTCTTCTCAATGATGAATCTGTTGTATTACACAACCTTTGAGTATTCAGCTTTATCAATGACAAGTACTTTAACAATGTTTTAGAGACCCTACAATTCTTTGAAAACATCCTTGTTCCTTGTTTCAGTTCCAGTTTTGTGTATATTTTCTGCCTTGCACCTGATTATTCCAACATCTGATGGATGGCCTAGGGAATCTAATTCTGGTATTGATTGTTTTTGGTGATTGTTCCCCCTTGTAGCTGATTTCTTCATTATTGTGTAAACTTAGATGATGAGCTCATGTTTAGAGAAACAGCTGACCTTGTAAGAGGCTTAGGTGTGAACGCTCGTAAGCTTCAGCAGAAAGTCGGCAAAGATTTATTTGTGTCTCTCCAATGAGTTGCCCGCGAGGACCCCGTTTTCTACAAGTGTTGGTCCAATACACCCTCTAGTGGCAGGGGACTAAGAGAGGGTGGTTTGCGGCCCCCGATCTGGGGCAGGGGCAGTGGGCGGCCTGTGGCCTGGGCAGGAGGCTCTCCACGTGTGTCACAGAGACAATCTGCCTGCAAATTTTGGTCAACCGGCAGGATGCTACGATGCCCGACCTATGGTTAGCTCTGCAGTGAGGTGTACTGCACGGACAGCTTCCACACACACTTCAAGTAAGAGGGCTGCCTGAGGGTAAAGGTGGGAGTTTGGGCAGCTGTGCAGGCAAAGAAGACACCTTTGCAAAGGGCCTAAATGCTTGTGACACCCCACTGGGACTGCAGGGCTCTGAGGGCCCTGTCCTGGTCCCCCTTCTCCCCTGCCCTTTGTTCAGTCACAGCAGAGATGGCCACACCCACTCCCTCAGTGAGGGCAGTGTTCCAAACTCCCTCAGCCCCGCTCCCTCTCCGCAGCTTACCATGGACTACAGATGCTGCATTCTGAGGCCAGAGCGTTTCGAGAATGCCAAGGGCAGGCATGATGACCTTAAATGATTTCCTCTTGTGTCAGTTTTGGTAAACTTTAGGAGCTAGGAAATGGTCCACTTTACACAAATGTTCAAATTTACTGGCATTTCATATATTCCCTGCTATAACATTGTTCTGATTCTCTTCTATATTTTTTACTTATGTTTTTGTTTTCCTTAATCAAAGTGTGTCTTTTAAGTCTTTTCAAAGAATATTCTTCAGACTTACTAAATCACCTGAATTTTATACGTTTTCTGTTGTATTAAGTTCTGCTCATATCTTTATTTATCTTTTTTCTATGTTCTCATGGTTTATTAATTTGATATTCTGATGTCAATTAAAACACTTGGTTATTCATTTTCATAAATCTTTTTACCTATAAAGGTTTGAACTTTTGAAGATTCCAGCTTACCTGTAAATTTCTAAGGGTCACGTCCTCTACATTGTTGCTGGCCTAAGGCTTAGTTCACCATACAGCAATGTATATATTAACCTATTTTTCCCTCGGCTTTCTGTGATTTCCTACATCTCACCTTTCTTTGCAGACAAGCCATTTGAAATATCCTTATCTTATTCCACAGCTAATAAGTCTTTGAAATAATGTGAATTTTTTAGATAAATCTTCTTATATAATTAGGCAGAAAATCTGACCTGCCATAGTTTTCAAAAGAGCATAATTTCATTCTTCTGAACAATGAATATGTTGTATTACACAACCTTTGAGTATTTAGCTTTATCAATGACACGTACTTTAAAAATATTTTAGACATCTTATCAGTCTTTGATAACATCCTTGTTCCTTGTTTCAGTGCCAGTTTTGTGTATATTTTCTGCTTTGCACCTGATTATTCTAACATCTGATGGATGGCCTAGGGAATCTAATTCTGGAATTGATTGTTTTTGCTGATTGTCTCCCCTTGTAGCTGATTTCTTCATTATTGTGTAAACTTAGATCATGAGCTCATGTTTAGCTAAACAGCTGACCTTAAAAGAGGCTTAGGTGTGAACATACGTAAGCTTCAGCAGAAAGTCGGCCAAGATTTAATTGTGTCCCTCCAATGTGTTGCCCGCAAGGACCCCGTTTACTACAAGTGTTGGTCCAATACTCCCTGTAGAGGCAGGGGACTCAGACAGGGCTGCTTTGCGGCCCCTTATCTGGGGCAGGGGCAGAGGGCGGCCAGTGTCCCGGACAGGAGCCTCTCCGCGTGTGTCCCAGGGACCCATCTGCCTGCGAACTTCGGTCACCTGGCAGGAAGCTACGATTCCCAGACCTATGGTTAGCTGTGCAGCGAGGTGTACTGCGCAGACTGTTTCCACCCACACTTCAAGTAAGAGGGCGGCCTGAGTGGAAAGGTGAGATTTTGGGCAGCTGTGCAGACAAAGAAAGCGCCCTTTGGCCTGGGCTTAAATGCCTGTGGCACCCACTGGGCCTGTTGTTCTCTGAGGACCCTGCCATGGGCCCCCTGATCCCCTGCCTTTGTTCAGACACAGCAGAGATGGCCACACCCACTCCCTCAGTGAGGGCAGTGTTCCAACATCCCTCAGCCCCTCCCCCTCTCGGCAGGTTACCATGGACTACAGATGCTGCATTCTGAGGCCAGGACGTTCCGAGAATGCCAAGGGCAGACATGATGACCTTAAATGATTTCCTATGGTGTCAGTTTTGGTAAACTTTAGGAGCTAGGAAATGGTCCACTTTACACAAATGTTCAAATTTTCGGGCATTTCATATATTCTCTGCTATAACATTGTTCTGATTCTTTCTGTATATTATTTACTTATGTTTTTGTTTTCCTTAATCAAAGTGTGTCTTTTAAATGTTTCAAAGAATATTCTTTGGACTTACTACATCACCTGAATTTTATACGTTTTCTGTTGTATTAAGTTCTGCTCATATCTTTATTTATCTTTTTTCTATGTTCTCAGGGTTTATTGTTTTGATCTTCTGATGTCCATCAAAACACTTGGTAATTCATTTTAATAAATCTTTTTACTTATATAGATTTGAACTTTTGAAGATTCCAGCTTACTTGTAAGTATCTAAGGGTCAGGTCCTCTACATTGTTGCTGGCCTAAGGCTTAGTTCACTATAGAGCAATGTATATATTGATCTATTTTCCCCTCGGCTTTCTGTGATTTCCTACATCTCACCTTTATTGCAGATAAGCCATTTGAAATACCCTTAACTTATTTCACGGCCAATAAGTCTTTGAAATAATGTGTATTATTTAGAGAAATATTCTTATATAATGAGGCAGAAAATCTGACCTGCCATAGTTTTCAAATGAGCATAATTCCACTCTTGTGAACTATGAATCTGTTGTAATACACAACCTTTGAGTATTTAGCATTATCAATGACATGTATTTTAAAAATGTTTTAGACATCTTATCAGGCTTTGATAACATCCTTGTTCCTTGTTTCAGTTCCAGTTTTGTGTATATTTTCTGCCTTGCACCTGATTATTCTAACATCTGATGGATGGCTAAGGGAATCTAATTCTGGAATTGATTGTTTTTGCTGATTGTCTCCCCTTGTAGCTGATTTCTTCATTATTGTGTAAATTTAGATCATGAGCTCATGTTTAGCTAAACAGCTGACCTTGTAAGAGGCTTAGCTGTGAACACACGTAAGCTTCAGCAGAAAGTCGGCAAAGAGTTATTTGTGTCCCTCCAATGAGTTGCCCGCGAGGAACCCGTTTACTACAAGTGTTGGTCGAATACTCCCTCTAGAGGCAGGGGACTGAGACTGGGCTGCTTTGCGGCCCCCGATCTGGGGCAGGGGCAGTGGGCGGCCTGTGGCCCGGGCAGGAGCCTCTCCGCGTGTGTACCAGGGACCCCTCTGCCTGCGAACTTCGGTCATCTGGCAGGAAGCTACGATTCCAAGACCTATGGTTAGCTGTGCAGCGAGGTGTACTGCGCGGACAGGTTCCACTCACACTTCAAGTAAGAGGGCGGCCTGAGTGGAAAGGTGAGAGTTTGGGCAGCTGTGCAGACAAAGAAAGCGCCCTTTGGCCTGGGCTTAAATGCCTGTGGCACCCCACTGGGCCGGCCTGTCTCTGAGGGCCCTGCCATGGGCCCCCTGATCCCCTGCATTTGTTCAGTCACATCAGAGATGGCCACACCCACTCCCTCAGTGAGGGCAGTGTTCCAACCTCCCTCAGCTCCGCCCCTTCTCCACAGGTTACCATGGACTACAGATGCTGCATTCTGAGGCCAGGGCGTTCCGAGAATGCCAAGAGCAGACATGGTCACCTTAAATGATTTCCTCTTGTGTCAGTTTTGGTAAACTTTAGGAGCTAGGAAATGGTCCACTTTACAGAAATGTTCAAATTTTCCCGCATTTCATATACTCTCTGCTATAACATTGTCCTAATTCTTTTTGTATATGCTTTTCTTATTTTTTTTTGTTTTCCTTAATCAAACTCTGTCTTTTAAATCTTTTCAAAGAATATTCTTTGGACTTACTACATCACCTGAATTGTATACGTTTTCTGTTGTATTAAGTTCTGCTCATATATTTATTTATCTTTTTTCTATGTTCTCAGGGCTTAATGTATTGATCTTCTGATGTCAATTAAAACACATGGAAATTCATTTTAATAAATCGTTTTACTTATAAAGATTTTAACTTTTGAAGATTCCCGCTTACTTGTAAGTATCTAAGCGTCAGGTCCTCTACATTGTTGCTGGCCTAAGGCTTAGTTCACCAAAGAGCAATGTATATATTGACCTATTTTCCCCTCGGCTTTCTGTGATTTCCTATATCTCACCTTTCTTTGCAGACAAGCCATTTGAAATACCCTTAACTTATTTCACAGCCAATAAGTCTTTGAAATAATGTGTATTATTTAGAGAAATATTCTTATATAATGAGGCAGAAAATCTGACCTGCCCTAGTTTTCAAAACAGCATAATTTCACTCTTCTCAATGATGAATCTGTTGTATTACACAACCTTTGAGGATTTATCTTTATCAATGACTAGTATTTTAAAAATGTTTTAGAGATCCTACCAGTCTTTGAAAACATCCTTGTTCCTTGTTTCAGTTCCAGTTTTGTGTATATTTTCTGCCTTGCAACTGATTATTCCAACATCTGATGGAAGGCCTAGGGAATCTAATTCTGGAATTGATTGTTTTGGCTGATTGTCTCCCCTTGTAGCTGATTTCTTCATTATTGTGTAAATTTAGATCATGAGCTCATGTTTAGCTAAACAGCTGACCTTGTAAGTGGCTTAGGTGTGAATGCACGTAAGCTTCAGCAGAAATTCGGCAGAGTTATTTGTGTCCCACCAATGAGTTGCCCGCGAGGAACCCGTTTTCTACAAGTGTTGGTCCAATACTCCCTCTAGAGGCAGGGGACTCAGACTGTGCTGCTTTATTCCCCTGATCAGGGGAAGGGGCATTGGGCGGCATGTGTCCCGGGCAGGAGCCTCTCCGCGTGTGTCCCAGGTACCCATCTGCCTGCGAACTTCGGTCACCTGTCAGGAAGCTACGATGCCCAGACCTATGGTTAGCTGTGAAGCGAGGTGTACTGTGCGGACAGGGTCCACCCACACTTCAAGTAAGAGGGCGGCCTGAGTGGAAAGGTGAGAGTTTGGGCAGCTATGCAGAAAAAGAAGGCGTCCCTTGGCATGGGCCTATATGCTTGTGACACCCCACTGGGCCTGCCGGGATCTGAGGGCCCTGCCCTGGGACCCTTGCTCCCCTGCCCTTTGTTCAGTCACAGCAGAGATGGCCACACCCACTCCCTCAGTGAGGGCAGTGTTCCAACCTCCCTCAGCTCCACACCTTCTCCGCAGGTTACCATGGACTACAGATGCTGCATTCTGAGTCCAGGGCGTTCCGAGAATGCCAAGGGCAGACAGGATGACCTTAAATGATTTCCTCTTGTGTCAGTTTTGGTAAACTTTAGGAGCTAGGAAATGGTCCACTTTACAGAAATGTTCAAATTTACGGGCATTTCATATATTCTCTGCTATAACATTGTCCTAATTCTTTCTGTATATGCTTTACTTATTTTTTTGTTTTCCTTAATCAAACTCTGTCTTTTAAATCTTTTCAAAGAATATTCTTTGGACTTACTACATCACCTAAATTCTATACGTTTTCTGTTGTATTAAGTTGGGCTCATATATTTATTTATCTTTTTTCTATGTTCTCATGGCTTAATGTATTGATCTTCTGATGTCAATTAAAACACTTGGATATTCATTTTAATAAATCTTTTTACTTATAAAGATTTGAAATTTTGAGGATTCCAGCTTACTTGTAAGTTTCTAAGGGTCAGGTCCTCTACATTGTTGCTGGCCTAAGGCTTTGTTGACCATATAGCAATTATATATTGACCTATTTTCCCCTCGACTTTCTGTGATTCCCTACATCTGACCTTTATTGCAGATAAGCCTTTTGAAATACCCTTAACTTATTTCACGGCCAATAAGTCTTTGAAATAATGTGTATTATTTAGAGAAATATTCTTATATAATGAGGCAGAAAATCTGACCTGCCATAGTTTTCAAATGAGCATAATTCCACTCTTGTGAACTATGAATCTGTTTTAATACACAACCTTTGAGTATTTAGCATTATCAATGACATGTATTTTAAAAATGTTTTAGACATCTTATCAGTCTTTGATAACATCCTTGTTCCTTGTTTCAGTTCCAGTTTTGTGTATATTTTCTGCCTTGCACCTGATTATTCTAACATCTGATGGATGGCTAAGGGAATCTAATTCTGGAATTGATTGTTTTTGCTGATTGTCTCCCCTTGTAGCTGATTTCTTCATTATTGTGTAAATTTAGATCATGAGCTCATGTTTAGCTAAACAGCTGACCTTGTAAGAGGCTTAGGTGTGAACACACGTAAGCTTCAGCAGAAAGTCGGCCAAGAGTTATTTCTGTCCCTCCAATGAGTTGCCCGCGAGGAACCCGTTTTCTACAAGTGTTGGTCCAATACTCCCTCTAGAGGCAGGGGACTCAGACTGGGCTGCTTTGCGGCCCCCGATCTGGGGCAGGGGCAGTGGGCGGCCTGTGGCCCGTGCAGGAGCCTCTCCCTGTGTTTACCAGGGACCCATCTGCTTGAGAACTTTGGTCAACCTGCAGGAAGCTACTATGCCCGGACCTATGGTTATCTCTGAAGCGAGGTGTAGTGCACAGACAGGTTCCACACACACTTCAAATAAGAGAGCGGCCTGAGGGGAAAGGTGAGAGTTTGGGCTGCTGTGCAGACAAAGAAGGCATCCTTTGGCCTGGGCCTAAATGCTTGTGACAACCCACTGGGACTGCCGGGCTCTGAGGGCCCTGCCCTGGGCCTCCTGCTCCCCTGCCCTTTGTTCAGTCATGGCAGAGATGGCTGCACCCACTCCCTCAGTGAGGGCAGTGTTCCAACCTCCCTCAGCGCCGCACCCTATCCGCAGGTTACCATGGACTACATATGCTGCATTCTGAGGCCATGGCGTTCCGAGAATGCCAAGGGCAGACATGATGACCTTAAATGATTTCCTCTTGTGTCAGTTTTGGTAAACTTTAGGAACTAGGAAATGGTCCACTTTACACTAATGTTCAAATTTACTGGCATTTCAGATATTCTCTGCTATAACATTGTCCTGATTCTTTCTGTATATTCTTCACTTATGTTTTTGTTTTCCTTAATAAAAGTGTGTCTTTTAAATCTTTTCAAAGAAAATTCTTTGGACTTACTACATCACCTGAATTTTATACGTTTTCTGTTTTATTAAGTTCTGCTCATATCTTTATTTATCTTTTTTCTATGTTCTCAGGGTTTATTGTTTTGATCTTCTGATGTCAATTAAAACACTTGGTTATTCATTTTCATAAATCTTTTTACTCATAAAGATTTCAACTTTTGAAGATTCCAGCTTACTTGTAAGTTTTTAAGGGTCAGGTCCTCTACATTGTTGCTGGCCTAAGGTTTAGTTCACCATATAGCAATGTATATATTGACCTCTTTTCCCCTCGGCTTTCTGTGATTTCCTACATCTCACCTTTCTTTGCAGACAAGCCATTTGAAATACCCTTTACTTATTTCACAGCCAATAAGTGGTTGAAATAATGCGTATTTTTTAGAGAAATGTTCTTATATAATTAGGCAGAAAATCTGACCTGCCATAGTTTTCAAAAGAGCATTATTTCACTCTTCTCAATGATGAATCTGTTGTCTTACACAACCTCTGAGTATTTAACTTTATCAATGACATGTACTTTAAAAATGTTTTAGAGATCCTACCAGTCTTTGAAAACATCCTTGTTCCTTGTTTCAGTTCCAGTTTTGTGTATATTTTCTGCCTTGCACCTGATTATTCCAACATCTGATTGATGGCCTAAGGAATCTAATTCTGATATTGATGGTTTTTCGTGATTGTTTCCCCTTGTAGCTGATTTCTTCATTATTTTGTAAATTTAGATGATGAGCTCATGTTTAGCTAAACAGCTGACCTTGTATGAGCCTTAGGTGTGAACGCTCGTAAGCTTCAGCAAAAAGTCGGCAAAGATTTACTTGTGTCCCTCCAATGAGTTGCCCGCGAGGACCCCGTTTTCTACAAATGTTGGTCCAATACTCCCTCTAGTGGCAGGAGACTCAGAGAGGGCTGTTTGCAGACCCCGATCATGGGCAGGGGCTCTGGGCGGCCTGTGACTCGGGCAGGAACCTCTCCACGTCTCTCCCAGTGACCCCTCTTCCTGCGAACTTCGGTCACCTGTCAGGAAGCTATGATGCCCAGACCTATGGTTAGCTGTTCAGGGAGGTGTACTGCGCGGACAGGTCCCACACACACTTCAAGTAAGAGGGCGGCCTGAGGGGAAAGGTGAGAGTTTGGGCAGCTGTGCAGACAAAGATGGCGTCCTTTGGCATGGGCCTAAATGCTTGTGACACCGCACTGGGTATGCCCGGCTCTGAGGGCCCCGCCCTGGGACCCTTGTTCCCCTGCCATTTGTTCAGTTACAGCAGAGATGGCCGCACCCACTCCCTCAGTGAGGGCAGTGTTCCAAACTCCCTCAGCCCCGCCCCCTCTCCGCAGGTTACCATGGACTACAGATGCAGCATTCTGAGGACAGGGCATTCCTAGGATGCCAAGGGCAGACATGATGACCTTAAATGATTTCCTCTTGTGTCAGTTTTGGAAAACTTTAGGACCTAGGAAATGGTCCACTTTACAGAAATGTTCAAATTTACGGGCATTTCATATATTATCTGCTATAACATTGTCCTTATTCTTTCTGTATATGCTTTACTTATGTTTTTGTTTTCCTTAATCAAACTCTGTCTTTTAAATCTTTTAAAGAAAATTCTTTGGCCTTACTACATCACCTGAATTGTATACGTTTTCTTTCGTATTAAGTTCTGCTCATATCTTTATTTATCTTTTTTCTATGTTCTCAGGGCTTAAAGTTTTGATATTCTGATGTCAATTAAAACACTTGGTTATTCATTTAATAAATCTTTTTACTTATAAAGATTTGAAATTTTGAAGATTCCAGCTTACTTGTAAGTTTCTAAGGGTCAGGTCCCCTACATTGTTGCTGGCGTAAAGCTTAGTTCACCATATAGCAATGTATATATTCACCTATTTTCCCCTCGGCTTTCTGTGATTTCCTACATCTCTGCTTTCTTTGCAGACAAGCCATTTGAAATGCACTTAACTTATTTCACAGCTAATAAGTCTTTGAAATAATGTGTATTTTTTAGATAAATCTTCTTATATAATGAGGCAGAAAATCTCACCTGCCATAGTTTTCAAAACAGCATAATTTCAGTCTTCTCAATGATGAATCTGTTGTATTACACAACCTTTGAGTATTCAGCTTTATCAATGACAAGTACTTTAACAATGTTTTAGAGACCCTACAATTCTTTGAAAACATCCTTGTTCCTTGTTTCAGTTCCAGTTTTGTGTATATTTTCTGCCTTGCACCTGATTATTCCAACATCTGATGGATGGCCTAGGGAATCTAATTCTGGTATTGATTGTTTTTGGTGATTG
Source organism: Mesoplodon bidens (assembly GCF_964165515.1). NCBI lineage: Eukaryota > Metazoa > Chordata > Mammalia > Artiodactyla > Ziphiidae > Mesoplodon > Mesoplodon bidens. The sequence goes on from NC_138180.1 coordinate 2,260,573, forward strand.
TTCCCACTTGTAGCTGATTTCTTCATTATTGTGTAAACTTAGATGATGAGCTCATGTTTAGAGAAACAGCTGACCTTGTAAGAGGCTTAGGTGTGAACGCTCGTAAGCTTCAGCAGAAAGTCGGCAAAGATTTATTTGTGTCTCTCCAATGAGTTGCCCGCGAGGACCCCGTTTTCTACAAGTGTTGGTCCAATACACCCTCTAGTGGCAGGGGACTAAGAGAGGGTGGTTTGCGGCCCCCGATCTGGGGCAGGGGCAGTGGGCAGCCTGTGGCCTGGGCAGGAGGCTCACCACGTGTGTCACAGAGACAATCTGCCTGCAAATTTTGGTCAACCGGCAGGATGCTACGATGCCCGACCTATGGTTAGCTCTGCAGTGAGGTGTACTGCACGGACAGCTTCCACACACACTTCAAGTAAGAGGGCTTCCTGAGGGTAAAGGTGGGAGTTTGGGCAGCTGTGCAGGCAAAGAAGACACCTTTGCAAAGGGCCTAAATGCTTGTGACACCCCACTGGGACTGCAGGGCTCTGAGGGCCCTGCCCTGGTCCCCCTTCTCCCCTGCCCTTTGTTCAGTCACAGCAGAGATGGCCACACCCACTTCCTCAGTGAGGGCAGTGTTCCAAACTCCCTCAGCCCCGCTCCCTCTCCGCAGCTTACCATGGACTACAGATGCTGCATTCTGAGGCCAGAGCGTTTCGAGAATGCCAAGGGCAGGCATGATGACCTTAAATGATTACCTCTTGTGTCAGTATTGGTAAACTTTAGGAGCTAGGAAATGGTCCACTTAACACAAATGTTCAAATTTACTGGCATTTCATATATTCCCTGCTATAACATTGTTCTGATTCTCTTCTATATTTTTTACTTATGTTTTTGTTTTCCTTAATCAAAGTGTGTCTTTTAAGTCTTTTCAAAGAATATTCTTCAGACTTACTAAATCACCTGAATTTTATACGTTTTCTGTTGTATTAAGTTCTGCTCATATCTTTATTTATCTTTTTTCTATGTTCTCATGGTTTATTAATTTGATCTTCTGATGTCAATTAAAACACTTGGTTATTCATTTTCATAAATCTTTTTACCTATAAAGGTTTGAACTTTTGAAGATTCCAGCTTACCTGTAAATTTCTAAGGGTCACGTCCTCTACATTGTTGCTGGCCTAAGGCTTAGTTCACCATACAGCAATGTATATATTAACCTATTTTTCCCTCGGCTTTCTGTGATTTCCTACATCTCACCTTTCTTTGCAGACAAGCCATTTGAAATATCCTTATCTTATTCCACAGCTAATAAGTCTATGAAATAATGTGAATTTTTTAGATAAATCTTCTTATATAATTAGGCAGAAAATCTGACCTGCCATAGTTTTCAAAACAGCATAATTTCACTCTTCTCAATGATGAATTTGTTGTATTAAGCAACCTTTGAGTATTTAGTTTTATCAGTGACATATACTTTAAAAATGTTTTAGAGATCCTATCAGGATTTGAAAACATCCTTGTTCCTTGTTTCAGTTCCAGTTTTCTGTATATTTTCTGCCTTGCACCTGATTATTCCAACATCTGATGGATGGCCTACAGAATCTAATTCTTGTATTGATTGTTTTTGCTGATTGTCTCCTCTTGTAACTGATTACTTAATTATTGTGTAAATTTAGATCATGAGCTCATGTTGAGCTAAACAGCTTACCTTGTAAGCGGCTTAGGTGTCATTGCTCGTAAGCTTCAGCAGAAGGCCGCAATGGTTTATTTGTGTCCCTCAAATGAGTTGCCTGCGAGGACCCCATTTTCTACAAGAGTTGTTCCAATCCTCCCTCTTGAGGCAGGGGAATTAGAGGGGGCTGCTTTGCGATCCCCGATCTGGGGCAGGGGCAGTGGGCGACCGGTGGCCCGGGCAGCAGCCTGTCCGCGTGTGTCACAGGGACCCATCTGCCTCCGAACTTCAGTCACCTGTCAGGAAGCTACGATGCCCAGACATATGGTTAGCTCTGCAGCGAGGTGTACTGCGCGGACAGGTTCCACACACACTTCAAATAAGAGGGCGGCCTGAGGGGAAAGGTGAGAGTTTGGGCAGCTGTGCAGACAAAGATGGTGCCCTTTCCCTGGGCATAAATGCTTGTGATACCCCACTGGGCCTGCAGGGCTCTGAGGGCCCTGACATGCTCCCCTTGTTCCCCTGCCCTTTGTTCAGTCACAGCAGAGAATGCCACACCCTCTCCCTCAGTGAGGGCAGTGTTCAAACCTCCCTCAGCTCCGCCCCTTCTCCACAGGTTACCATGGACTACAGATGCTGCATTCTGAGGCCAGGGCGTTCCTAGAATGCCAAGGGCAGACATGATGGCCTTAAATGATTTCCACTTGTGTCAATTTTGGTAAAATTTAGGAGCTAGGAAATGGTCCACTTTACACAAATGTTCAAATTTTCGGGCATTTCATATATTCTCTGCTATAACATTGTCCTAAATCTTTCTGTATATGATTTACTTATTTTCTTTTGTTGTTTTCCTTAATCAAACTCTGTCTTTTAAATCTTTTCAAAGAATATTCTTTGGACTTACTACATCACCTGAATTGTATACGTTTTCTGTTGTATTAAGTTCTGCTCATATCTTTATTTATCTTTTTTCTATGTTCTCAGGGCTTAATGTATTGATGTTCTGATGTCAATTAAAACACCTGGTTATTCATTTTAATAAATCTTTTTACTTATAAAGATTTGAAATTTTGAGGATTCCAGCTTACTTGTAAGTTTCTAAGGGTCAGTTCCTCTACATTGTTGCTGGCATAAGGCTTAGTTCACCATATAGCAATTATATATTGACCTATTTTTCCCTCGACTTGCTGTGATTCCCTACATCTCACCTTTCTTTGCAGACAAGCCATTTGCAATTCCCTTAACTTATTTGACAGTCAATAAGTCTTTGAAATAATGTGTATTTTTTAGAAAAATCGTCTTATATAATTAGGCAGAAAATCTGACCTGCCATATTTTTCAAAAGAGCATAATTTCACTCTTATGATCTATGAATCTGTTGTATTACACAACTTTTGAGTATTTAGCTTTATCAATGACATGTACTTTAAAAATGTTTTAGACAACTTATCAGTCTTTTATAACATCCTTGTTCCTTGTTTCAGTTCCAGTTTTGTGTATATTTTCTGCCTTGCACCTGATTATTCTAACATCTGATGGATAGCCTAGGGAATCTAATTCTGGAATTGATTGTTTTTGCTGATTGTCTGCCCTTGTAGTTGATTTCTTCATTATTGTGTAAATTTAGATCCTGAGCTCATGTTTAGCTAAACAGCTGACCTTGTAAGAGGCTTAGGTGTGAACATACGTAAGCTTTAGCAGAAAGACGGCAAAGAGTTATTTGTGTCCCTCCAATGAGTTGCCCGCGAGGAACCCCTTTTATACAAGTGTTGGTCCAATACTCCCTCTACAGGCAGGGGACTCAGACAGGGCTGCTTTGCGGCTCCCGATCTGGGGCAGGGACAGTGGGCGGCCTGTGGCCGTGGCAGGAGCCTCCCTGCGTGTGTCCCAGGGACCCATCTGCCTGCGCACTTCGGTCACCTGGCAGGAAGCTATGATTCCCAAACCTATGGTTAGCTGTGCAGCGAGGTGTACAGCGCGGACAGTTTCCACCCACACTTCAAGTAATAGGGCGGCCTGAGTGGAAAGGTGAGTGTTTGGGCAGCTGTGCCGACAAAGAATACACACTTTGGCTTGGGCTTAAATGCCTGTGGAACCCCACTGGGCCTGCCAGTCTCTGAGGGCAAAGCCACGGGCCCCCTGTTCCCCTGCCTTTGTTCAGTCACAGCAGAGATGGCCACACCCACTCACTCAGTGAGGGCAGTGTTCCAACCTCCCTCAGCCCCTCCACCTCTCCGCAGGTTACCATGGACTACAGATGCTGCATTCTGAGGCCAGGACGTACCGAGAATGCCAAGGGGAGACATGATGACCTTAAATGATTTCCTCTTGTGTCAGTTTTGGTAAACTTTAGGAGCTAGGAAATGGTCCACTTTACACAAATGTTCAAATTTACTGGCATTACATATATTCTCTGCTATAACATTGTCCTGATTCTTTCTGTATATTATTTATTTATGTTTTTGTTTTCCTTAATCAAAGTGTGTCTTTTAAATGTTTCAAAGAATATTCTTTGGACTTACTACATCACCTGAATTTTATGTTTTCTGTTGTATTAAGTTCTGCTCATATCTTTATTTATCTTATTTCTATGTTCTCAGGGTTTATTGTTTTGATCTTCTAATGTCAATTAAAACAGTTGGTTATTCATTCTAGTAAACCTTTTTACTTATAAAGATTTGAAATTTGAAGATTCCAGCTTACTTGTAAGTATCTAAGGGTCAGGTCCTCTACATTGTTGCTGGCCTAAGGCTTAGTTCTCCATAGAGCAATGTATATATTGACCTATTTTCCCCTCGGCTTTCTGTGATTCCCTACATCTCACCTTTCTTTGCAGACAAGCCATTTGAAATACCCTTAACTTATTTCACAGCCAATAAGACGTTGAAATAATGTGTATTTTTCAGAGAAATCTTCTTATATAATTAGGCAGAAAATCTGACCTGCCATAGTTTTCAAAACAGCATAATTGCACTCTTCTCAAGGTTGAATCTGTTGTCTTACACAACCTCTGAGTATTTAGCTTTATCAATGACATGTACTTTAAAAATGTTTTAGAGATCCTACCAGTCTTTGAAAACATCCTTGTTCCTTGTTTCAGTTCCAGTTTAGTGTATATTTTCTGCCTTGCATCTGATTATTCCAACATCGGATGGATGGCCTAGGAATTCTAATTCTGGAATTGATTGTTTTTGCTGATTGTCTCCTCTTGTAGCTTATTTCTTCATTATTTAGTAAATTTGGATCATGAGCTCATGTTTAGCTAAACAGCTGACCTTGTAAGAGGCTTAAGTGTGAACGCACGTACGCTTCAGCAGAAATTCGGCAGAGTTATTTTTGTCCCTCCAATGAGTTGCCCCCGAGGAACACGTTTTCTACAAGTGTTGGTCCAATACTCCCTCTGGAGGCAGGGGACTCAGACTGGGCTGCTTTGCGGCCCCTGATCTGGGGCAGGGGCACTGGGGGGCCTGTGGCCCTGGCGGGAGCCTCTCCGCGTATTTCCCAGGGACGCATCTGCCTAGGAACTTCGGTCACCTGTCAGGAAGCTACGATGCCCAGACCTATGGTTAGCTGTGCAGCGAGGTGTACTGCGCGGACAGGTTCCACACACACTTCATGTAAGAGGGCGGCCTGATTGGAAAGGTGAGAGTTTGGGCAGCTGTGAAGACAAAGAAGGCGTCCCTTGGCCAAGGCCTAAATGCTTGTGACACCCCACTGGGCCTGCCGGGATCTGAGGGCCCTGCCCTGGGACCCTTGCTCCCCTGCCCTTTGTTCAGTCACAGAAGAGATGGCCACACCCACTCCCTCAGTGAGGGCAGTGTTCCAACTTCCCTCAACTCCGCCCCTTCTCTGCAGGTTACCATTTACTACAGATGCTGCATTCTGAGGCCAGGGCGTACCGAGAATGCCAAGGGCAGACAGGATGATCTTAAATGATTTCCTCTTGTGTCAGTTTTGGTAAACTTTAGGAGCTAGGAAATGGTTCCCTTTACAGAAATGTTCAAATTTACGGGCATTTCATATATTCTCTGCTATAACATTCTCCTAATTCTTTCTGTATATGCTTTACTTATGTTTTTGTTATCCTTAATCAAACTCTGTCTTTTAAATCTTTTCAAAGAATATTCTCTGGACTTACTACATCACCTGAATTGTATACGTTTTCTGTTGTATTAAGTTGTGCTCATATCTTTATTTATCTTTATTCTATGCTCTCAGGGCTTAATGTATTGATCTTCTGATGTCAATTAAAACACTTGGTTATTCATTTTAATAAATCTTTTTACTTATAAAGATTTCAAATTTTGAGCATTCCAGCTTACTTGTAAGTTTCTAAGGGTCAGGTCCTCTACATTGTTGCTGGCCTAAGGCTTAGTTCACCATATAGCAATTATATATAGACCTATTTTGCCCTCGACTTTCTGTGATTCCCTATATCTCACCTTTCTTTGCAGACAAGCCATTTGCAATTCCCTTAACTTATTTCACAGCCAATAAGTCTTTGAAATAATGTGTATTTTTTAGAGAAATCTTCTTATATAATTACGCAGAAAATCTGAACTGCCATAGTTTTCAAAAGATCATAATTTCACTCTTCTGAACTAAGAATATGTTGTATTACACAACCTTTGAGTATTTAGCTTTATCAATGAAACGTACATTAAAAATGTTTTAGACATCTTATCAGTCTTTGAGAACATCCTTGTTCCTTGTTTCAGTTCCAGTTTTGTGTATATTTTCTGCCTTGCTCCTGATTATTCTAACATCTGATGGATGGCCTAGGGAATCTAATTCTGGAATTGATTGTTTTTGCTGATTGTCTGCCCCTGTAGCAGATTTCTTCATTATTGTGTAAATTTAGATCATGAGCTCATGTTTAGCTAAACAGCTGACCTTGTAAGAGGCTTAGGTGTGAACATACGTAATCTTCAGCAGAAAGTCGGCAAAGAGTTATTTGTGTCCCTCCAATGAGTTGCCCGCGAGGAACCCCTTTCATACAAGTGTTGTTCCAATACTCCCTCTAGAGGCAGGGGACTCAGACAGGGCTGATTTGCGGCTCCCGATCTAAGGCAGGGGCAGTGGGCGGCCTGTGGCCCGGGCAGGAGCCTCCCCGCGTGTGTCCCAGGAACCCATCTGCCTGCGCACTTCGTTCAACTGTCAGGAAGCTACGATTCCCAGACCTATGGTTAGCTGTGCAGCGAGGTGTACTGCGCGGACAGTTTCCACCCACACTTCTAGTAAGAGGGCGGCCTGAGTGGAAAGGTGAGTGTTTGGGCAGCTGTGCAGACAAAGAAAGCACCCTTTGTCCTGGGCTTAAATGCCTGTGGCACCCCACTGGGCCTGCGGGTCGCTGAGGGCCATGCCGTGGGCCCCCTGCTACCCTGCCTTTGTTCAGTCACAGCAGAGATGGTCATACCCACCCCCTCAGTGAGGGCAGTGTTCCAACCTCCCTCAGCCCCTCCCCCTCTCCGCAGGTTACCATGGACTACAGATGCTGCATTCTGAGGCCAGGACGTTCCGAGAATGCCAAGGGCAGACATGATGACCTTAATTGATTTCCTCTTGTGTCTGTTTTGGTAAACTTTAGGAGATAGGAAATGGTCCACTTTACACAAATGTTCAAATTTACTGGCATTTCATGTATTCTCTGCTATAACATTGTCCTGATTCTTTCTGTATGTTATTTACTTATGTTTTTGTTTTCCTTAATCAAAGTGTGTCTTTTAAATGTTTCAAAGAATATTCTTTGGACTTACTACATCACCTGAATTTTAAACGTTTTCTGTTGTATTAAGTTCTGCTCATATCTTTATTTATCTTTTTTCTATATTCTCAGGGTTTATTGTTTTGATCTTCTGATGTCCATGAAAACACTTGTTAATTCATTTTCATAAATCTTTTTACTTATAAAGATTATAACTTTTGAAGATTCCAGCTTACTTGTAAGTATCTAAGCGTCAGGTCCTCTACATTGTTGCTGGCCTAAGGCTTAGTTCACCATAGAGCAATGTATATATTGACCTATTTTACCCTCGGCTTTCTGTGATTTCCTACATCTCACCTTTCTTTGCAGACAAGCCATTTGAAATACCCTTAACTTATTTCACAGCCAATAAGTCTTTGAAATAATGTGTATTTTTTAGAGAAATATTCTTATATAATGAGGCAGAAAATCTGTCCTGCCATAGTTTTCAAAACAGCATAATTTCACTCTTCTCAATGATGAATCTGTTGTCTTACACAACCTTTGAGTATTTATCTTTATCAATGACTAGTACTTTAAAAATGTTTTAGAGATCCTACCAGTCTTTGAAAACATCCTTGTTCCTTGTTTCAGTTCCAGTTTTGTGTGTATTTTCTGCCTTGCACCTGATTATTCCAACATCTGATGGATGGCCTAGGGAATCTAATTCTGGAATTGATTGTTTTTGCTGATTGTCTCCCCTTGTAGCTGATTTCCTCATTATTGTGTAAATTTAGATCATAAGCTCATGTTTAGCTAAACAGCTGACCTTGTAAGGGGCTTAGGTGTGAACACACGTTATCTTCAGCAGAAAGTCGGTAAAGAGTTATTTGTGTCCCTCCAATGAGTTGCCCGCGAGGAACCCGTTATATACAAGTGTTGGTCCAATACTCCCTCTAGAGGCAGGGATTCAGACAGGGCTGTTTTGCGGCCCCCGATCTGGGGCAGGTGCAGTGGGTGGCCTGTGGCTCGGGCAGGAGCCTCTCTGCGTGTGTCCCTGGGACCCATCTGCCTGCGAACTTCGGTCACCTGGCAGGAAGTTACGATTCCCAGACCTATGGTTAGCTGCGCAGCGAGGTGTACTGTGCGGACTGTTTCCACCCACACTTCAAGTAAGAGTGCTGCCTGAGTGGAAAGATGAGAGTTTGGGCAGCTGTGCAGACAAAGAATGCGCCCTTTGGCCTGGGCTTAAATGCCTGTGTCACCCCAATGGGCCTGCCGGTCTCTGAGTGCGATGCCATGGGCCCCCTGCTCCCCTGCCTTTGTTCACTCACAGCAGAGATGGCCACACACACTCCCTCAGTGAGGGCAGTGTTCCAACTTCCCTCAGCTCCTCCACGTCTCCCCAGGTTACCATGGACTACAGATGCTGCATTCTGAGGCCAGGATTTTCCGAGAATGCCAAGGGCAGACATGATGACCTTAAATGATTTCATCTTGTGTCAGTTTTGGTAAACTTTAGGAGCTAGGAAATGGTCCACTTTACACAAATGTTCAAATTTACTGGCATTTCATATATTCTCAGCTATAACATTGTCCTGATTCTTTCTGTATATTATTTACTTATGTTTTTGTTTTCCTTAATCAAAGTGTGTCTTTTAAATGTTTCAAAGAATATTCTTTGGACTTACTACATCACCTGAATTTTATACGTTTTCTGTTGTATTAAGTTCTGCTCATATCTTTATTTATCTTTTTTCTATGTTCTCAGGGTTTATTGTTTTGATCTTCTGATGTCCATCAAAACACTTGGTAATTCATTTTAATAAATCTTTTTACTTATAAAGAGTTGAACTTTTGAAGATTCCACCTTACTTGTAAGTATCTAAGGGTGAGGTCCTCTACATTGTTTCTGGCCTAAGGCTTAGTTCACCATAGAGCAATGTATACATTGACCTATTTTCCCCTCGGCTTTCTGTGATTTCCTACATCTCACCTTTCTTTGCAGATAAGCCATTTGAAATACCCTTAACTTATTTCACAGCCAATAAGTCTTTGAAATAATGTGTATTATTTAGAGAAATATTCTTATATAATGAGGCAGAAAATCTGACCTGCCCTAGTTTTCAAAACAGCATAATTTCACTCTTCTCAATGATGAATCTGTTGTATTACACAACCTTTGAGTATTTATCTTTATCAATGACTAGTACTTTAAAAATGTTTTAGAGATCCTACCAGTCTTTGAAAACATCCTTGTTCCTTGTTTCAGTTCCAGTTTTGTGTATATTTTCTGCCTTGCACCTGATTATTCCAACATCTGATGGATGGCCTAGGGAATCTAATTCTGGAATTGATTGTTTTTGCTAATTGTCTCCCCTTGTAGCTGATTTCTTCATTAGTGTGTAAATTTAGATCATGAGCTCATGTTTAGCTAAACAGCTGACCTTGTAAGAGGCTTAAGTGTGAACACACGTAAGCTTCAGCAGAAAGTCGGCAAAGAGTTATTTGTGTCCCTCCAATGAGTTGCCCGCGAGGAACCCGTTTTCTACAAGTGTTGGTCCAATACTCCCCCTAGAGGCAGGGGACTCAGACAGGGCTGATTTGCGGCCACCGATCTGGGGCAGGGGCAGTGGGCGGCCTGTGGCCCGGGCAGGAGCCTCTCCGCGTGTGTCCCTGGGACACATCTGCCTGCGAACTTCGGTCACCTGGCAGGAAGCTACGATGCCCAGACCTATGATTAGCTGTGCAGCGAGGGGTACTGCGTGGACAGGTTCCACCCACACTTCAAGTAAGAGGGCGGCCTGAGTGGAAAGGTGAGAGTTTGGGCAGCTATGCAGAAAAAGAAGGCGTCCCTTGGCCTGGGCCTAAATGCTTGTGACACCCCACTGGGCCTGCCCGGATCTGAGGGCCCTGCCCTGGGACCCTTGCTCCCCTGCCCTTTGTTCAGTCACAGCAGAGATGGCCACACCCACTCCCTCAGTGAGGGCAGTGTTCCAACCTCCCTCAGCTCCTCCCTTTCTCCGCAGGTTACCATGGACTACAGATGCTGCATTCTGAGGCCAGGGCGTTCCGAGAATGCCAAGGGCAGACAGGATGACCTTAAATGATTTCCTCTTGTGTCAGTTTTGGTAAACTTTAGGAGCTAGGAAATGGTCCACTTTACAGAAATGTTCAAATTTACGGGCATTTCATATATTCTCTGCTATAACATTGTCCTAATTCTTTCTGTATATTATTTACTTATGTTTTTGTCTTCCTTAATCAAAGTGTGTCTTTTAAATGTTTCAAAGAATATTCTTTGGACTTACTACATCACCTGAATTTTATACGTTTTCTGTTGTATTAAGTTCTGCTTATATCTTTATTTATCTTTTTTATGTTCTCAGGGTTTATTGTTTTGATCTTCTGATGTCCAACAAAACACTTGGTAATTCATTTTAATAAATCTTTTTACTTATAAAGATTGGAACTTTTGAAGATTCCAGCTTACTTGTAATTATCTAAGGGTCAGGTCCTCTACATTGTTGCTGGCCTAAGGCTTAGTTCACCATAGAGCAATGTATATATTGACCTATTTTCCCCTCGGCTTTCTGTGATTTCCTACATCTCAACTTTCTTTGCAGATAAGCCATTTGAAATACCCTTAACTTATTTCACAGCCAATAAGTCTTTGAAATAATGTGTATTATTTAGAGAAATATTCTTATATAATGAGGCAGAAAATCTGACCTGCCCTAGTTTTCAAAACAGCGTAATTTCACCCTTCTCAATGATGAATCTGTTGTATTACACAACCTTTGAGTATTTATCTTTATCAATGACTAGTACTTTAAAAATGTTTTAGAGATCCTACCAGTCTTTGAAAACATCCTTGTTCCTTGTTTCAGTTCCAGTTTTGTGTATATTTTCTGCCGTGCACCTGATTATTCCAACATCTGATGGATGGCCTAGGGAATCTAATTCTGGAATTGATTGTTTTTGCTGATTGTCTCCCCTTGTGGCTGATGTCTTCATTATTGTGTAAATTTAGATCATGAGCTCATGTTTAGCTAAACAGCTGACCTTGTAAGAGGCTTAGGTGTGAACGCATGTAAGCTTCAGCAGAAATTCGGCAGAGTTATATGTGTTTCTCCAATGAGTTGCCCGCGAGGAACCCGTTTTCTACAAATGTTGATCCAATACTCCCTCTAGAGGCAGGAGACTCAGAGTGGGCTGCTTTGCGGCCCCTAATCTGGGGTAGGGGCAGTGGGCGGCCTGTGGCCCGGGCAGGAGCCTCTAGGCGTGTGTCCCAGGGACGCATCTGCCTGCGAACTTCGGTCACCTGTCAGGAAGCTACGATGCCCAGACCTATGGATAGCTGTGCAGCGAGGTGTACTGCGCGGACAGGTTCCACCCACACTTCAAGTAAGAGGGCTGCCTGAGTGGAAATGTGAGTGTTTGGTCAGCTGTGCAGACAAAGAAGGCGTCCCTTGGCCTGGGCCTAAATGCTTGTGACACACCACTGGGCCTGCCTGGATCTGAGGGCCCTGCCCTGGGACCCTTGCTCCCCGGCCCTTTGTTCAGTCACAGCAGAGATGGCCACACACACTCCCTCAGTGAGGGCTGTGTTCCAACCTCCCTCAGCTCCGCCCCTTCTCCGCAGGTTACCATGGACTACAGATGCTGCATTCTGAGGCCAGGGCGTTCCGAGAATGCCAAGGGCAGACAGGATGACCTTACATGATTTCCTCTTGTTTCAGTTTTGGTAAACTTTAGGAGCTAGGAAATGGTCCACTTTACAGAAATGTTCAAATTTACGGGCATTTCATATATTCTCTGCTATAACATTGTCCTAATTCTTTCTGTATATGCTTTACTTATTTTTTTGTTTTCCTTAATCAAACTCTGTCTTTTAAATCTTTTCAAAGAATATTCTTTGGACTTACTACATCACCTAAATTCTATACGTTTTCTGTTGTATTAAGTTGTGCTCATATCTTTATTTATCTTTTTTCGATGTTTTCAGGGCTTAATGTATTGATCTTCTGATGTCAATTAAAACACTTGGTTATTCCTTTTAATAAATCTTTTTACTTATAAAGATTTGAAATTTTGAGGATTCCAGCTTACTTGTAAGTTTCTAAGGGTCAGGTCCTCTACATTGTTGCTGGCCTAAGGCTGTGTTCACCATATAGCAATTATATATTGACCTATTTTGCCCTCGACTTTCTGTGATTCCCTACATCTCACCTTTCTTTGCAGACAAGACATTTGCAATTCCCTTAACTTATTTCTCAGCCAATAAGTCTTTGAAATAATGTGTATTTTTTAGAAAAATCGTCTTATATAATTAGGCAGAAAATCTGACCTGCCATAGTTTTCAAAAGAGCACAATTTCACTCTTCTGATCTATGAATCTGTTGTATTACACAACCTTTGAGTATTTAGCTTTATCAATGACATATACTTTAAAAATATTTTAGACATCTTATCAGTCTTTGATACCATCCTTCTTTTTGTTTCAGTTCCAGTTTTGTGTATATTTTCTGCCTTGCACCTGATTATTCTAACATCTGATGGATGGCCTAGGGAATCTAATTCTGGTATTGATTGTTTTTGCTGATTGTCTCCCCTTGTAGCTGATTTCTTCATTACTGGGTAAATTTAGATCATGAGCTCATGTTTAGCTAAACAGCTAACCATGTAAGAGGCGTAGGTGTGAACACACGTAAGCTTCAGCAGAAAGTCGGCCAAGAGTTATTTGTGTCCCTCCAATGAGTTGCCCGCGAGGAACCCGTTTTCTACAAGTGTTGGTCCAATACTCCCTCTAGAGGCAGGGGACTCAGACAGGGCTGCTTTGCGGCCCCCGATCTGGGGCAGCGGCAGTGGGCGGCGTGTGGCCCGGGCAGGAGCCTCTCCGCGTGTGTCCCAGACACCCATCTGCCTGCGAACTTCGATCACCTGGCAGGAAGCTACGATTCCCAGACCTAAGGATAGCTGTGCAGCGAGGTGGACTGCGCGGACAGTTTACATCCACACTTCAAGTAAGAGGGCGGCCTGAGTGGAAAGGTGAGAGTTTGGGCAGCTGTGCAGACAAAGAAAGTGCCCTTTGGCCTGGGCTTAAATGCCTGTGGCACCCCACTGGGCCTGCCGGGCTCTGAGCGCCCTGCCCTGGCCCCACTGCTCCCCTGCCTTTGTTCAGTCACAGCAGAGATGGCCACACCCACTCCCTCAGTGAGGGCAGTGTTCCAACCTCCCTCAGCCCCTCCCCCTCTCCGCAGTTTACCATGGACTACAGATGCTGCATTCTGAGGCCAGGACCTTCCGAGAATGCCAAGGGCAGACATGATGACCTTAAATGATTACCTCTTTTGTCAGTTTTGGTAAACTTTAGGAGCTAGGAAATGGTCCACTTTACACAAATGTTCAAATTTACTGGCATTTCATATATTCTCTGCTATAACATTGTCCTGATTCTTTCTGTATATTATTTACTTATGTTTTTGTTTTCCTTAATCAAAGTGTGTCTTTTAAATGTTTCAAAGAATATTCTTTGGACTTACTACATCACCTGAATTTTATACGTTTTCTGTTGTATTAAGTTCTGCTCAAATCTTTATCTTTTTTCTATGTTCTCAGGGTTTATTGTTTTGATCTTCTGATGTCAATTAAAACACTTGGTTATTCATTTTAATAAATCCTTTCACTTATAAAGATTTGAACTTTTGAAGATTCCAGCTTACTTGTAAGTATCTAAGGGTCAGGTCCTTTAATTGTTGCTGGTCTAAGGCTTAGTTCACCATATAGCAATGTATATATTGACCTATTTTTCCCTCGGCATTCTGTGATTCCCTACATCTCACCTTTCTTTGCAGACAAGCCATTTGAAATACCCTTAACTTATTTCACAGCCAGTAAGTCGTTGAAATAATATGTATTTTTTAGAGAAATCTTCTTATATAATTAGGCAGAAAATCTGGCCTGCCCTAGTTTTCAAAACAGCATAATTTCACTCTTCTCAAAGATGAATCTGTTGTCTTACACAACCTCTGAGTATTTAGCTTTATCAATGACATGTACTTTAAAAATGTTTTAGAGATCCTACCAGTCTTTGAAAACATCCTTGTTCCTTGTTTCAGTTCCAATTTAGTGTATATTTTCTGCCTTGCACCTGATTATTCCAACATCTGATGGATGGCCTAGGAAATCTACTTCTGGAATTGGTTGTTTTTGCTGATTTTCTCCCCGTGTAGCTGATTTCTTCATTATTTAGTAAATTTAGATCATGAGCTCATGTTTAGCTAAACAGCTGACCTTGTAAGAGGCTTATGTGTGAACGCACGTAAGCTTCAGCAGAAAGTCGGCAAAGAGTTATTTGTGTCACTCCAATGAGTTCCCCGCGAGGAACCCGTTTTCTACAAGTGTTGGTCCAATACTCCCTCTAGAGGCGGGGGACTCAGACTGTGCTGCTTTGCGTCCCCTGATCAGGGGCAGGGGCTGTGGGCGGCCTGTGTCCCGGGCAGGAGCCTCTCCGCGTGTGACCCAGGGACCCATCTGCCTACGAACTTCGGTCACCTGGCAGGAAGCTTCGATTCCCAGACCTATGGTTAGCTGTGCAGCGAAGTGTACTGCGCGGACAGTTTCCACACACACTGGAACTGAAACAAGGAACAAGGATGTTTTCAAAGACTGGTACGATCTCTAAAACATTTTGAAAGTACATGTCATTGATAAAGCTAAATACTCAGACGTTGTGTAAGACAACCGATTCATCATTGAGAAGAGTGAAATTATGCTGTTTTGAAAACTAGGGCAGGTCAGATTTTCTGCCTAATTATATAAGAAGATTTCTCTAAAAAATACACATTATTTCAACGACTTATTGGCTGTGAAATAAGTTAAGGGTATTTCAAATGGCTTGTCTGCAAAGAAAGGTGAGATATAGGAAATCACAGAAAGCCGAGGGTAAAATAGGTCAATATATACATGGCTCTTTGGTGAACTAAGCCTTAGGCCAGCAACAATGTAGAGGACCTGACCCTTAGATACTTACAAGTAAGCTGGAATCTTCAAAAGTTCAAATCTTTATAAGTAAATATATTTATTAAAATGAATAACCAAGTGTTTTAATTGACATCAGAAGATCAAAACAATAAACCCTGAGAACATAGAAAAAAGATAAATAAATATATGAGCAGAACTTAATACAACAGAAAACGTATCAAATTCAGGTGATGTAGTAAGTCCAAAGAATATTCTTTGAAAAGATTTAAAAGACACACTTTGATTAAGGAAAACAAAAACATAAGTAAAGAATATACAGAGAAAATCAGGACAATGTTAAAGCAGAGAATATCTGAAATGCCAGTAAATTTGAACTTTTCTGTAAAGTGGACCATTTCCTAGCTCCTAAAATTTACCAAAACTGACACAAGAGGAAATCATTTAAGGTCATCATGTCGGCCCTTGGCCTTCTCGGAACGCCCTGGCCTCAGAATGCAGCATCTGTAGTCCATGGTAACCTGCGGAGAGGGGACGGGGCTGAGAGAGTTTGGAACACTGCCCTCACTGAGGGAGTGGGAGTGGCCATCTCTGCTGTGACTGAACAAAGGGCAAGGGAG
Organism: Mesoplodon bidens; assembly: GCF_964165515.1. Taxonomy (NCBI): domain Eukaryota; kingdom Metazoa; phylum Chordata; class Mammalia; order Artiodactyla; family Ziphiidae; genus Mesoplodon; species Mesoplodon bidens. The sequence goes on from NC_138180.1 coordinate 2,276,513, forward strand.
CAGGGGGCCCACGGCAGGGGCCTCAGAGCCCGGCAGGGGCAGTGGGGTGTCACAAGCATTTAGGCCCTGGCCGAAGAGCGCCCTCTTTTTCTGCACAGCTGCCCAAACACTCACCTATCCACTCAGGCCGCCCACTTACTTGAAGTGTGTGTGAAACCTGTCCGCGCTATACACCTCACTGCACAGCTAACCATATGTCTGGGCATCGTAGCTTCCTGCCAGGTGACCGAAGTTCGCAGGCAGATGGGTCCCTGGGATACACGCGGAGAGGCTCCTGCCCGGGCCACAGGCTGCCCAATGCCACTGCCCCAGATCGTGGGCTGCAATCCATCCCTGTCTGAGTCCCTGCCTCTAGAGGGAGTATTGGACCAACAGTTATAGAAAACAGGGTCCTCGCGGGAAACTCATTGGAGCCACACAAAGAAATCTTTGCCGACTTTCTGATGAAGCTTACGAGCGTTCACACCTAAGGCGCTTACAAGGTCAGCTATTTAGCTAAACATGAGCTCATGATCTAAATTTGCACAATAATGAAGAAATGAGCTACAAGGGGAGACAATCAGCAAAAACAGTCAATACCAGAATTAGATTCCCAAGTCCATCCATCAGATGTTGGAATAATCAGGTGCAAGGCAGAAAATATACATAAAACTGGAACTGAAAAAAGGAACAAGAATGTTTACAAAGACTGGTAGGATCTTTAAAACATTTTTAAAGTACATGTCATTGATGAAGATAAATACTCAAAGGATGTGTAATAAAACAGATTAACCTTTGAGAAGAGTGAATTTATGCTGTTTTGAAAACTATGGCTTGTCAGATTTTCTACCTAATTATATAAGACGATTTCTGTAAAAAATACACATTATTTCAAACACTTATTGGCTGTGAAATAAGTTAAGGTTATTTCAAATGGCTTGTCTGCAAAGAAAGATGAGATGTAGGGAATCACAGAAAGTCGAGGGGAAAATAGGTCAATATATACATTGCTATATGTTGAACTAAGCCTTAGGCCTGCAAAAATGAAGAGGACCTGAGCCTTAGAATATTACAAGTAAGCTGGAATCATTAAAAGTTCAAATCTTTATAAGGAAAAAGATTTATTAAAATGAATAACCAAGTGTTTTAATTGACTTCAGAAGATCAAAACAATAAACCATGAAAATATAGAAAAAAGATAAATAAAGATATGAGCAGAACTTAATACAACAGAAAACGTATAAAATTCAGGTGAGGTAGTAAGTCCAAAGAATATTCTTTGAAAAGATTTAAAAGACACACTGATTAAGGAAAACAAAAACATAAGTAAAGAATATACAGAGAGAATCAGGAGAATGTTATAGCAGAGAATATATGAAATGCCAGTAAATTTGAACATTTTTGTAAAGTGGACCATTTCTTAGGTTCTAAAGTTTACCAAAACTGACACAAGAGGAAATCATTTAAAGTCATCATGTCTGCCCTTGGCATTCTCGGAACGCCCTGGCCTCAGAATGCAGCATCTGTAGTCCATGGTAACCTGCGGAGAGGGGGCGCGGATGAGGGAGGTTGGAACACTGCCCTCACTGAGGGAGTGGGAGTGGCGATCTCTGCTGTGACTGAACAAAGGACAGGGGAGCAGGGTCCCAGGGCAGGGCCCTCAGAGCCCGGCAGGGTCCGTGGGGTGTCACAAGCATTTAGGCCCAGGCCCAAGAGCGCTCTCTTTTTCTGCACAGCCGCCCAAACACTCACCTATCTACTCAGGCCGCCCTCTTACTTGAAGTGTGCATGAAACCTGTCCACGCAATACACCTCACTGCACAGCTAACCATAGGTCTGGGCATCATAGCTTCCTGCCAGGTGACCGAAGTTCGCAGGCAGTTAGGTCCCTGGGACACACGCGGAGAGGCTCCTGCAAGGGCCTCAGTCCGCCCACTTCCACTGCCTCAGGTGGGGGCCGCAAAGCAGCCCTGTCTGAGTCCCTGGCTCTAGAGGAAGTATTGGACCAACACTTGGGGAAAACGGAGTCCTCGCGGGCAACTCATTGGAGGGACACAAATAAATCTTTGCCGACTTTCTGATGAAGATTACGAGAGTTCACACCTAAGCCTCTTACAAGGTCAGCTGTTTAGCTAAACATGAGCTCATGATCTAAATTTACACAATAATGAAGAAATCAGCTACAAGGGGGAGACAATCAGCAAAAACAATCAGTACAAGAATTAGATTCCCAAGACCATTCATCAGATGTTGGAATAATCTGGTGCAAGGCAGAAAATATACATAAAACTGGAACTGAAACAAGGAACAAGCATGTTTTCAAAGACTGGTAGGATCTCTAAATTATTTTTAAAATACATGTCATTGACAAAGCTAAATATTCAAAGGTTGTGTAATACAACAGATTCATCATAGAGAAGAGTGAAATTATGCTGTTTTGTAAAGCAATGGCAGGTCAGATTTTCTGACTAATTATATAAGAAGATTTCGCTAAAAAATGCACATTTTTTCAAACACTTTTGGGCTGTGAAATAAGTTAAGGGTATTTCAAATGGCTAGTCTGCAAAGAAAGGTGAGATGTAGGGAATCACCGAAAGTCGAGGGGAAAATAGGTCAATATATACATTGCTACCTGTTGCACTAAGCCTTAGGCCAGCAACAGTGTAGAGGACCTGACCCTTAGAAACTTACAAGTAAGCTGGAATCCTCAAAAGTTCAAATCTTTATAAGTAAAAATATTTATTAAAATGAATAACCAAGTGCTTTAATGGACATCAGAAGATCAAAACAATAAACCCTGAGAACATAGAAAAAAGATAAATAAGGATATGAGCAGAACTTAATACAACAGAAAACGTATAAAATTCAGGTGATGTAGTAAGTCCAAAGAATATTCTTTGAAAAGATTTAAAAGACACACTTTGATTAAGGAAAACAAAAACATAAGTAAAGAATATACAGAAAGAATCAGGACAATGTTATAGCAGAGAATATATGAAATGCCAGTAAATTTGAACATATTTGTAAAGTGGACCATTTCCTAGCTCCTAAAGTTTATCAAAACTGACACAAGGGGAAATCATTTAAGGTCATCATGTCTGCCCTTGGCATTCTCGGAACGCCCTGGCCTCAGAATGCAGCATCTGTAGTCCATGGTAACCTGCGGAAATGGGGCGGGGCTGAGGGAGGTTGGAACACTGCCCTCACTGAGGGACTGCGAGTGGATATTTCTGTTGTGACTGAACAAAGGGCAGGGGAGCAGGGGCCCACGGCAGGGCCCTCAGAGCCCGGCAGGGGCAGTGGGGTGTCACAAGCATTTAGGCCCAGGCCGAAGAGCGCCCTCTTTTTCTGCACAGCCGCCCAAACTCTAATCTATCCACTCAGGCCCCCCACTTACTTGAAGTGTGTGTGAAACTTGTCCACGCTATACACCTCACTGCACAGCTAACCATAGGTCTGGGCATCGTAGCTTCCTGCCAGGTGACCGAAGTTCGCAGGCAGATGGGTCCCTGGGATACACGAGGAGAGGCTCCTGCCCGGGCCACAGGCTGCCCAATGCCACTGCCCCAGATCGGGGGCCGCAATCCAGCCCTGTCTAAGTCCCTGCCTCTAGAGGGCGTATTGGACCAACAGTTATAAAAAACAGGGTCCTCGCGGGAAACTCATTGGAGCCACACAAAGAAATCTTTGCCGACTTTCTGATGAAGATTACGAGCTATCACACCTTAGGCGCTTACAAGGTCAGCTGTTTAGCTAAACATGAGCTCATGATCTAAATTTGCACAATAAGGAAGAAATGAGCTATAAGGGGAGACAATCAGCAAAAACAATCAATACCAGAATTAGATTGCCAAGGCCATCGATCAGATGTTGGAATAATCACGTGCAAGGCAGAAATTTTCATAAAACTGGAACTGAAACAAGGAACAAGGATTTTTACAAAGACTGGTTGGATCTTTAAAACATTTTTAAAGTACATGTCATTGATGAAGATAAATACTCAAAGGTTGTGTAATACAACAGATTAATTTTTGAGAAGAGTGAATTTATGCTGTTTTGAAAACTATGGCTGTTCAGATTTTCTACCTAATTATATAAGACTGTTTCTGTAAAAAATACACATTATTTCAAACTCATATTGCCTGTGAAATAAGTTAAGGATATTTCAAATGGCTTGTCTGCAAAGAAAGGTGAGATGTAGGGAATCACAGAAAGTCGAGGGGAAAATAGGTCAATATATACATTGCTATATGTTGAACTAAGCCTTAGGCCTGTAAAAATGAAGAGGACCTGAGCCTTAGAATATTACAAGTAAGCTGGAATCTTTAAAAGTTCAAATCTTTATAAGGAAAAAGATTTATTAAAATGAATAACCAAGTGTTTTAATTGACATCAGAAGATCAAAACAATAAACCATGAAAATATAGAAAAAAGATAAATAAAGATATGAGCAGAACTTAATACAACAGAAAACGTATAAAATTCAGGTGAGGTAGTAAGTCCAAAGAATATTCTTTAAAAAGATTTAAAAGACACACTTTGATTAAGGAAAACAAAAACATAAGTAAAGAATATACAGAGAGAATTAGGACAATGTTATAGCAGAGAATATCGGAAATGCCAGTAAATTTGAACATTTTTGTAAAGTGGACCATTTCCTAGCTCCTAAAGTTTACCAAAACTGACACAAGAGGAAATCATTTAAGGTCATCCTGTCTGCCCTTGGCATTCTCGGAACGCCCTGGCCTCAGAATTCAGCATCTGTAGTCCATGGTAACCTGCGGAGAGGGGGCGGGGCTGAGGGAGGTTGGAACACAGCCCTCACTGAGGCAGTGGGAGTGGCCATCTCTGCTGTGACTGAAACAAAGGCCAGGGGAGCAGGGTCCCAGGGCAGGGCCCTCAAAGCCCGGCAGTGGCCGTGCGGTGTCACAAGAATTTAGTCCCAGGCGGAAGAGCGCCCTCTTTTTCTGCACAGCCGCCCAAACACTCACCTATCCACTCAGGCCGCCCTCTTACTTGAAGTGTGTGTGAAACATGTCCGCGCAATACACCTCACTGCACAGCTAAACATAGGTCTGAGCCTCATAGCTTCCTGCCAGGTGATCGAAGTTCGCAGGCAGTTGGGTCCCTGGGACACACGCGGAGAGGCTCCTGCCAGGGCCTCAGGCCGCCCACACCCACTGCCTCAGATCGGGGGCCGAAAAGCAGCCCTGTCTGAGTCCCTGGCTCTAGAAGATATATTGGACCAACACTTGTAGAAAACGGAGTCCTCGCGGGCAACTCATTGGAGGGACACAAATAATTCTTTGCCGAATTTGTGATGAAGCTTACGAGCGTTCACACCTAAGCCTCTTACAAGGTCAGCTGTTTAGCTAAACATGAGCTCATGATCTAAATTTACACAATAATGAAGAAATCAGCTACAAGGGGGAGACAATCAGCAAAAACAATCAATACCAGAATTAGATTCCCAAGGCCTTTCATCAGATGTTGGAATAATCTGGTGCAAGGCAGAAAATATACATAAACCTGGAACTGAAACAAGGAACAAGGATGTTTTCAAAGACTGGTAGGATCTCTAAAACATTTTTAAAGTACATGTCATTGACAAAGCTAAATATTCAAAGGTTATGTAATACAACAGATTCATCATAGAGAAGACTGAAATTATGCTGTTTTGAAAACTATGGCAGGTCAGATTTTCTGCCTCATTATATAAGAAGATTTCTCTTAAAAATACACATTATTTCAATGACTTATAGGCTGTGAAATAAGTTAAGGGTATTTCAAATGGCTTGTCTGCAAAGAAAGGTGAGATGTAGGGAATCACAGAAAGTCGAGGGGAAAATAGGTCAATATATACATTGCTATAGGGTGAACTAAGCCTTTGGCCAGCAACAATGTAGAGGACCTGACCCTTAGAAACTTACAAGAAAGCTGGAATCTTCAATAGTTCAAATCTTTATAAGTAAAAAGTTTTATTAAAATGAATGACCAAGTGTTTTAATTGACATCAGAACATCCAAACAATAAACGCAGAGAACATAGAAAAAAGATAAATAAAGATATGAGCAGAATTTAATACAACAGAAAACGTATAAAATTGAGTTGATTTAGTAAGTCCAAATAATATTCTTTGAAAAGATTTAAAAGACACACTTTGATTAAGGAAAACACAAACATAAGTAAACAATATACAGAAAGAAACAGGTAAAAATTATAGCAGAGAATATAGGAAATGCCAGTAAATTAGAACATTTCTGTAAAGTGGACCATTTCCTTGCTCCTAAAGTTTACCAAAACTGACACAAGAGGAAATCATTTAGGGTCATCATGTCTGCCCTTGGCATTCTCAAAACGCCCTGGCCTCAGAATGCAGCATCATTAGTCCATGGTAACCTGCGGAGAGGTGGAGGGCTGAGGGAGTTTGGAACACTGCCCACACTGAGGGAGTGGTTGTGGCCATCTCTGCTGTGACTGAACGAAGTGCAGGGGAGCAGGGTCCCAGGGCAGGGCCCTCAGAGACCTGGAGGGCCAGTGGGGTGTCACAAGCATTTAGGCCCAGGCCGAAGAGCGCCTTCTTTGTCTGCACAGCCGCCCAATCTCTCACCTATCCACACAGGCCGCCCTCTTACTTGAAGTGTGTGTGAAACCTGTCCGTGCAGTAAAACTCGCTGCACGGCTAACCATATATCTGGGCATCATAGCTTCCTGCCAGGTGACCGAAGTGCGCAGGCAGATGGGTCCCTGGGACAAACGCAGAGAGGCTCCTGCGCGGGCCGCAGGCCGCTCAATGCCCCGGCACCAGATCGGGGGCCGCAAAGCAGCCCTGTCTGAGTCTCTGCCTCTAGAGGAAGTATTGTACCAACACTTGTAGAAAATGGGGTCCTAGCGGGCAACTCATTGGAGGGACACTAATAAATCTTTGCCGACTTTCTGATGAAGCTTACGAGCGTTCACACCTAAGCCTCTTACAATGTCAACTGTTTAGCTAAACATGAGCTCATGATCTAACTTTACACAATAATGAAGAAATCAGCTACAAGGAGGACACAATTAGCAAAAACAATCAATACCAGAATTAGCGTCCCTATGCCATCCATCACATGTTGGAATAATCAGGTGCAAGGCAGAAAATATACATAAACCTGGAACTGAAACAAGGAACAAGGATGTTTTCAAAGACTGGTAAGATCTCTAAAACATTTTTAAAATACATGTCATTGACAAAGCTAAATACTCAAAGGTTGTGTAATACAACAGATTCATCATAGAGAAGAGTGAAATTATGCTGTTTTGGAAACTATGGCAGGTCAGATATTCTGACTAATTTTTTAAGAAGATTTCGCTAAAAAATGCACATTATTTCAAACACTTATGGGCTGTAAAATAAGTTAAGGGTATTTCAAATGGCTTGTCTGCAAAGAAAGGTGAGATGTAGGGAATCACAGAAAGTCGAGGGGAAAATAGGTCAATATATACATTGCTACCTGTTGAACTAAGCCTTAGGACAGCAACAATGTAGAGGACCTGATCCTTAGAAACTTACAAGTAAGCTGGAATCTTCAAAAGTTCAAATCTTTATAAGTAAAAAGATTTATGAAAATGAATGACCAAGTGTTTTAATTGACATCAGAACATCCAAACAATAAACCCTGAGAACATAGAAAAAAGATAAATAAAGATATGAGCAGAATTTAATACAACAGAAAACGTATAAAATTGAGGTGATTTAGTAAGTCCAAAGAATATTCTTTGAAAAGATTTAAAAGACACACTTTGATTAAGAAAAACAAAAATATAAGTAAAGAATATACGGAAAGAATCAGGACAAAGTTATAGCAGAGAATATAGGAAATGCCAGTAAATTTGAACATTTCTGTAAAGTGGACCATTTCCTAGCTCCTAAAATTTACCAAAACTGACACAAGAGGAAATCATTTAAGGTCATCATGTCTGCCCTTGTCATTCTCGGAATGCCCTGGCCTCAGAATGCAGCATCTGTAGTCCATGGTAACCTGCGTAGAGGGGACGGTGCTGAGGGATGTTGGAACACTGCCCTCACTGAAGGAGTGTGTGTGGCCATCTCTGCTGTGTCTGAACAAAGGGCAGGGGAGCAGTGGGCCCAGAGCAGGACCCTCAGAGGCCGGCAGGCACAGTGGGGTTTCACAAGCATTTAGGCCCAGGCCAAAGGGCGTCTTCTTTGTCTGCACAGCGGCCCAAACACTCACCTTTCCACTCAGGCCGCCATCTTACTTGAAGTGTGGGTTGAACCTGTCCGTGCAGTAAAACTCGCTGCACAGCTAACCATAGGTAGGGCATGGTAGCTTCCTGCCAGATGACCGATGTGTGCAGGCAGATGTGTCCCTGGGACACACGCGGAGAGGCTCCTGACCAGTCCACAGGCCGCTCACTGCCCCAGCCCCAGATCGGTGGCCACAAAGCAGCCCTGTCTGAGTCCCTGACTCTAGAGGAAGTATTGGACCAACACTTGTAGAAAACGGCGTCCTAGCGGGCAACTCATGGGAGGGACACAAATAAATCTTTGCGACTTTCGGATGAAGCTTACGAGCGTTCACACCTAAGCCTCTTACAATGTCAAATGTTTAGCTAAACATGAGCTCATGATCTAAATTTACACAATAATGAAGAAATCATCTACAACGGGGAGACAATTAGCAAAAACAATCAATACCAGAATAAGATTCCCACGCCATCCATCACATTTTGGAATAATCAGGTGCAATGCAGATAATATACATAAAACTGGAACTGAAACAAGGAACAAGGATGTTTTCAAAGACTGGTAGGATCTCTAAAACATTTTTAAAGTACATGTCATTGAGAAAGCTAGATATTCAAAGGTTGTGTAATACAACAGATTCATCATAGAGAAGAGTGAAATTTTGCTGTTTTGAAAACTATGGCAGGTCATATTTTCTGCCTAATTATATAAGGAGATTTCTCTTAAAAATACACATTATTTCAAAGACTTATTGGCTGTGAAAGAAGTTAAGGGTATTTCAAACGGCTAGTCTGCAAAGAAAGGTGAGATGTAGGGAATCACAGAAAGTCGAGGGTAAAATAGGTCAATATATACATTGCTATAAGGTGAACTAAGTCTTAGGCCCGCAACAATGTAGAGGACCTGACCCTTAGAAACTTACAAGTAAGCTGGAATCTTCAAAAGTTCAAATCTTTATAAGTAAAAAGATTTATGAAAATGAATAACCAAGTGTTTTAATTGACATCAGAAGATCAAAACAATAAACCCTGAGAACATAGAAAAAAGATAAATAAAGATATGAGCAGAACTTAATACAACAGAAAACGTATAAAATTCAGGTGATGTAGTAAGTCCAAAGAATATTCTTTGAAAAGATTTAAAAAACACACTTTGATTTAGGAAAACACAAACATAAGTAAACAAAATACAGAAAGAATCAGGACAATGTTACAGCAGAGAATATAGGAAATGCCAGTAAATTAGAACATTTCTGTAAAGTGGACCTTTTCCTAGCTCCTAAAGTTTACCAAAACTGACACAAGAGGAAATCATTTAAGGTCATCATGTCTGCCCTTGGCATTTTCGGAACGCCCTGGCCTCCGAATGCAGCATCTATATTCCACGGTAAACTGCCGAGAAGGGGCGGTGCTGAGGGAGGTTGGAACACTGCCCTCACTGAGGGAGAGTGTGTGGCCATCTCTGCTGTGACTGAACAAATGGCAGGCGGGCAGGGCGTCCAGGGCAGGGCCCTCAGACCCCAGCAGTCCCAGTGGGGTGTCACAAGCTTTTAGGCCCTGGCCAAAGGACGCCTTCTTTGTCTGCACAGCTGCCCAAACTCTCAACTTTCCACTCAGCCCGCCCTCATACTTGAAGTGTGTTTGGAAGCTGTCCACGCAGTACACCTCCCTGCATAGCTAACCATAGGTCTGGGCATCGTAGCTTCTTGCCAGGGGACGGAAGATCGCAGGCAGTTTGGTCCCTGGGAATCCCGCGGATAGGCTCCTGCCCGAGCCACAGGCCGCCTACTGCCCCTACCCTAGATCGGGGGCCTCAAAGCAGCCCTGTCTGAGTCCCGGTCTCTAGAGGGAGTATTGGACCAACAGTTATAGGAAACGGGGTCCTCGCGAGCAACTCATTGGAGCGACACAAATAAATATTTGCCGACTTTCTGATGAAGCTTACGAGCGTTCACACCTAAGTCTCTTACAAGGTCAGCTGTTTAGCTAAACATGAGCTCATGATCTAAATTTGCACAATAATGAAGAAATGAGCTACAAGGGGAGACAATCAGCAAAAACAATCAATACCAGAATTAGATTCCCAAGGCCATCCATCAGATGTTGGAATAATCAGGTGCAAGGCAGAAAATATACATAAAACTGGAACTGAAACAAGGAACAAGGATGTTTTCAAAGACTGGTAGGATCTTTAAAACATTTTTAAAGTACATGTCATTGATGAAGATAAATACTCAAAGGTTGTGTAATACAACAGATTAATCTTTGAGAAGAGTGAATTTATGCTGTTTTGAAAACTATGGCTGGTCAGATTTTCTACCTAATTATATAAGACGATTTCTGTAAAAAATACACATTATTTCTAACACTTATTGGATGTGAAATAAGTTAAGATTATTTCAAATGGCTTGTCTGCAAAGAAAGGTGAGATGTAGGGAATCACAGAAAGTCGAGGAGAAAATAGGTCAATATATACATTGCTATATGTTGAACTAAGCCTTAGGCCTGCAAAAATGAAGAGGACCAGAGCCTTAGAATATTACAAGTAAGCTAGAATATTTAAAAGTTCAAATCCTTATAAGGAAAAAGATTTATTAAAATGAATAACCAAGTGTTTTAATTGACATCAGAAGGTCAAAACAATAAACATTGAAAATATAGAAAAAAGATAAATAAATATATGAGCAGAACTTAATACAACAGAAAACATATAAAATTCAGGTGAGGTAGTAAGTCCAAAGAATATTCTTTGAAAAGATTTAAAAGACACGCTTTGATTAAGGAAAACCAAAACATAAGTAAAGAATATACAGAAAGAATCAGGACAATGTTATAGCAGAGAATATATGAAATGCCAGTAAATTTGAACATTTCTGTAAATTGGTCCATTACCTAGCTCCTAAAGTTTACCAAAACTGACACAAGAGGAAATCATTTAAGGTCATCATGTCTGCCCTTGGCATTCTCGGAATGCCCTGGACTCAGAATGTAGCATCTGTTGTCCATGGTAAACTGCGGAGAGGGGGTGGGGCTGAGGGAGTTTGGAACAGGGCCCTCACTGAGGGAGTGGGTGTGGCCATCTCTGCTGTGACTGAACAAAGGGCAGGGGAACAGTGGGCCCTCAGAGCCCGGCAGGCCCATTGGGGTGTCACAAGCATTTAGGCCCAGGACAAAGGACGACTTCTTTGTCTGTACAGCTGCCCAAACTTTCCCCTTTCCTCTCAGGCCGCCCTCTTTCTTGAAGTGCATGTGGAACCTGTCCGCGCAGTACACGTCGCTGCACAGATAACCATAGGTCTGGGCATCGTAGCTTCCTGCAAGGTGACCGAAGTTCGCAGGCAGATGAGTCCCTGGGACACACGCGGAGATGCTCCTGCCCAGGCCACAGGCCGCCCACTGCCACTGCCACAGATCGTGGGGCACAAAGCAGCCCTGACTGATGCCGTGACTCTAGAAGGAATATTGGACCAACACTTGTAGAAAACGGGGTCCTCGCGGAAAACTCATTTGAGGGACACAAATAAATCTTTTCGGACTTTCTGATGAAGCTTACGAGTGTTCACACCTAAACCTCTTACAAGGTCAGCTGTTTAGCTAAACATGAGCGCATGATCTAAATTTACACAATAAAGAAGAAATCAGCTACAGGGGGAGACAATCAGCAAAAACAATCAATACCAGAATTAGATTCCCTAGGCCATCGATCAGACGTTGGAATAATCAGGTTCAAGGCAGAAAATATACATAAAACTGGAACTGAAACAAGGAACAAGGATGTTTTCAAAGACTGGTTGGATCTCTAAAACATTTTTAAAGTACATGTCATTGATAAAGCTAAATACTCACAGGTTGTGTCATACAAGAGATTCATCATTGAGAAGAGTGAAATTATGCTGTTTTCAAAATTATGGCAGGTCAGATTATCTGCCTAATTATATAAGAAGATTTCTCTAAAAAATACACATTATTTCAGAGACTTATTGGCTGTGAAATAAGTTAAAGGTATTTCAAATGGCTTGTCTGCAAAGAAAGGTGAGATGTAGGGAATCACAGAAATTCGAGGGGAAAATCGGTCAATATATACATTGCTATATGGTGAACTAAGCTTTAGGCCAGCCACCATATAGAGGACCTGACCCTTAGAAACTTACAAGTAAGCTGGAATCTTGAAAAGTTCAAATGATTATAAGTAAAAATATTTATTAAAATGAATAACCAAGTGTTTTAATTGACATCAGAATATTAAAACAATAAACCCTGAGAACATAGGAAAAAGATAAATAAAGATATGAGCAGAACTTAATACCACAGTAAACGTATAAAATGCAGGTGAGGTAGTAAGTGCAAAGAATATTCTTTGACAAGATTTAAAAGACACACTTTGATTAAGGAAAACCAAAACATAAGTAAAGAATATACAGAAAGAATCAGGACAATGTTATAGCAGAGAATATATGAAATGCCAGGAAATTTGAACATTTGTGTAAAGTGGACCATTTCCTAGCTCCTAAGTTTACCAAGATTGACACAAAGGGAAATCGTTTAAGGTCATCATGTCTGCCCTTGGCATTCGAGGAACGCCCTGGCCTCAGAATGCAGCATCTGTAGTCCATGGTAACCTGCGGAGAGGGGGCGTGGCTGAGGGAGGTGGGAACACTTCCCTCACTGAGGGAGTGGGTGTGGCCATCTCTGCTGTGTCTGAACAAAGGGCAGGTGAGCAAGGGTCCCAGGGCAGGGCCCTCAGAGCCCGGCAGGCCCAGTCGTGTGTCACAAGCATTTAGGCCCAGGCCAAAGTGCGCCTCATTGTCTGCACAGCTGGCCAAACTCTCACCTTTCCACTGAGGCCGCCCTCTGACTTGAAGTGTTTGTGGAACCGGTCCGCGAAGTACCCCTCGCTGCAAATCTAACCATAGGTCTGGGCATCATAGCTTCCTGCCAGGTGACCGAAGTTCGCAGGCATATCGGTCGTGGGACACACGCGGGGAGACTCCTGCCCAGGCCACAGGCCGCCCAAAGCCACTACCCCAGATCGGGGGAAGCAAAGCAATCCTGTCTGAGTCCCAGCCTCTAGAGGGTGTAGTGGACCAACACTTGTAGAAAACGGGGTCCGCGCCGGTAACTCATTGGTGGGACACAAAAAAATCTTTGTGGACTTTCTTCTGAAGCTTACGAGCGTTCACAACTAAGCCTCTTACAAGGTCAGCTGTTTAGCTAAACATGAGCTCATGATCTAAATTTACACAGTAATGAAGAAATCAGCTACAGGGGGAGACAAGCAGCAAAAACAATCAATACCAGAATTAGATTCCCTAGGCCATCCATCAGATGTTGGAATAATCAGGTGCAAGGCAGAAAGTATACCCAAAACTGGAACTGAAACAAGGAACAAGGATGTTTTCAAAGACTGGTAGGATCTCTAAAACATTTTTAAAGTACATGTCATTGATAAAGCTAAATACTCAAAGGTTGTGTCATACAACAGACTCATCATTGAGAAGAGTGAAATTATGCTGCTTTGAAAACTATGGCTGGTCAGATTTTCTGCCTAAATATATAAGAAGATTTTTTTAAAAAATACACATTATTTCAAAGACTTATTGGCTGTGAAATAAGTTAAGAGTATTTCAAATGGCTTGTCTGCAAAGAAAGGTGAGATGTAGGGAATCACAGAAAGTCGAGGGGAAAATAGGTCAATATATACATTGCTATATGGTGAACTAAGCCTTAGGCCAGCAAAAATGTAGAGGAGCTGACCCTTAGAAACTTACAAGTAAGCTGGAATCTTGAAAAGTTGAAATATTTATAAGTAAAATCATTTTTTATAATGAATAACCAAGTGTTTTAATTGACATCAGAATATCAAAACAATAAACCTGAGAACACAGAAAAAATATAAATACAGATATGAGGAGAACATAATACAATAGAAAATGTATAAAATTCAGGTGATGTAGTAAGTCTAAGAATATTCTTTGACAAGATTTAATAGACAAACTTTGATTAATCAAAACCAAAACATAAGTAAAGAATATACAGAAAGAATCAGGACAATGTTATAGCAGAGAATATATGAAATGCCAGTAAATTTGAACATTTGTGTAAAGTGGACCATTTCCTAGCTCCTAAAGTTTACCAAAACTGACCCAAGAGGAAATCATGTAAGGTCATCATGTCTGCCCTTGGCAGTCTCGGACCGCCCTCGCCTCAGAATGCAGCATCTGTAGTCCATGGTAACCTGCGGAGAGTGGGCGGGGCTGAGGGAGGTTGGAACACTGCCCTCACAGAGGGAGTGGCTGTGGCCATCTCTGCTGTGACTGAACAAAGGTCAGGGGAGCAAGGTTCCCAGGGCAGGGACCTCAGAGCCCGGCAGTCCCAGTGGGGTGTCACAAGCATTTAGGCCCAGGACAAAGGGCGCCTTCTTTGTCTGCACAGCTGCCCAAACTCTCACCTTTCCACTCAGGCCGCCCTCTTACTTGAAGTGTGTGTGGAACCTGTCCGCGCAATACACCTTGCTGCACAGCTAACCATACGTCTGGGCATTGTAGCTTTCTGCCAGGTGACCGAAGTTCGCAGGCAGGTGGGTCCCTGGGACACAGGCTGAGAGGCTCCTGCCCGGGCCACAGGCCGACCACGGCCACTGCCGCAGATCGTGGGGCACAAAGCAGCCCTGTCTGAGGCCATGCCTCTAGAGGGAGTATTGGAACAACACTTGTAGAATACGGGGCCCTCGCGGGCAACTCATTGGAGGGACACAAATAAATCTTTGCGGACTTTCTGATGAAGTTTACGAGTGTTCACACCTAAGACTCTTACAAGGTCAGTTGTAGAGCTAAACATGAGCTCATGATCTAAATATACACAATAAAGAAGAAATCAGCTACAGGGGGAGACAATCAGCAAAAACAATCAATACCAGAATTAGATTCCCAAGGCCATCGATCAGACGTTGGAATAATCAGGTGCAAGGCAGAAAATATACATAAAACTGGAACTGAAAGAAGGAACAAGGATGTTTTCAAAGACTGGTAGTATCTCTAAAACATTTTTAAAGTACATGTCATTGTTAAAGCTAAATATTCAAAGGTTGTGTCATACAACAGATTCATCATTGAGAAGAATGAAATTATGCTGTTTTGAAAACTATGGCAGGTCAGATTTTCTGCCTAAATATATAAGAAGATTTCTCTAAAAAATACACATTATTTCAAAGACTTATTGGCTGTGAAATAAGTTAAGGGTATTTCAAATGGCTTGTCTGCAAAGAAAGGTGAGATGTAGGAAATCACAGAAAGTCGAGGGGAAAATAGGTCAATATATACTTTGCTATATTGTGAAATAAGCCTTAGGCCAGCCACAATGTAGAGGACCTGACCCTTAGAAACTTACAAGTAAGCTGGAATCTTTAAAATTTCAAATCTTTATATGTAAAAAGATTTATTAAAATGAATAACCAAGTGTTTTAATTGACATCAAAATATCAAAACAATAAACCCTGAGAACAAGGAAAAAAGATAAATAAAGATATGAGCAGAACTTAATACCACAGAAAACGTATAAAATTCAGTTGAGGTAGTAAGTCCAAAGAATATTCTTTGACAAGATTTAAAAGACACACTTTCATTAAGGAAAACCAAAACATAAGTAAAGAATATACAGAAAGAATCAGGACAATGTTATAGCAGAGAATATATGAAATGCCAGTAAATTTGAACATTTGTATAAAGTGGACCATTTCCTAGCTCCTAAAGTTTACCAAAATTGACAAAAGAGGAAATCATGTAAGGTCATCATGTCTGCCCTTGGCATTTTCGGAATGCCCTGGCCTCAGAATGCAGCATCTGTAGTCCATGTAACCTGCGGAGAGGGGGCGGGGCTGAGGGAGTTTGGAACACTGCCCTCACTGAGGGAGTGGGTGGGGCCATCTGTACTGTGACTGAACAAAGGTCAGGGGAGAAGTGGCCCAACGGCAGTGCCCACAGAGACGGCAGGCCCAGTGGAGTGTCACAAGCATTTAGGCCCAGGCCAAAGTGGGCCTTCTTTGTCTGCACAGCTGCCCAAACTCTCACCTTTCCACTCAGGCCGCCCTCTGACTTGAAGTGTGTGTGGAACCGGCCCGTGCAGTACACCTCGCTGCAAAGCTATACATAGGTCTGGGCATCATAGCTTCCTGAGAGGTGTCCGAAGTTCGCAGGCAGATGGGTCGTGGGACACACTTGGGGAGCCTCCTGCCCTGGCCACAGGCCGCACAAAGCCACTATCCCAGATCGGGGGCAGCAAAGCAGTCCTGTCTGAGTCCCAGCCTCTAGAGGGAGTAGTGCACCAACACTTGTAGAAAACGGGGTCAGCGCGAGTAACTCGTTGGAGGGACACAAAAAAATCTTTGCGGACTTTCTGCTGAAGCTTACGAGCTTTCACAACTAAGCGTCTTACAAGGTCTGCTGTTTAGCTAAACATGAGCTCATGATCTAAATTTACACAATAATGAAGAAATCAGCTACAAGGGGAGACAAGCAGCAAAAACAATCAATACCAGAATTAGATTCCCTAGGCCATCCATCAGATGTTGGAATAATCAGGTGCCAGGCAGAAAGTATACACAAAACTTGCACTGAAACAAGGAACAAGGATGTTTTCAAAGACTGGTAGGATCTCTAAAACATTTTTAAATTACATGTCATTGATAAAGCTAAATACTCAAAGGTTGTGTCATACAACAGATTCATCTTTGAGAAGAGTGAAATTATGCTGTTTTGAAAACTATGGCAGGTCAGATTTTCTGCCTAATTATATAAGAAGATTTCTCTAAAAAATACACATTATTTCAAAGACTTATTTGCTGTGAAATAAGTTAAGAGTGTTTCAAATGGCTTGTCTGCAAAGAAAGGTGAGATATAGGGAATCACAGAAAGTCGAGGGGAAAATAGGTCAATATATACATTGCTATATGGTGAACTAAGCCTTAGGCCAGGAACAATGTAGAGGACCTGCCCCTTAGAAACTTACAAGTAAGCTGGAATCTTGAAAAGTTGAAATATTTATAAGTAAAAACATTTATTATAATGAATAACCAAGTGTTTTAATTGACATCAGAATATCAAAACAATAAACCTGACAACACAGAAAAAATATAAATAAAGATATGAGGAGAACTTAATACAATAGAAAATGTATAAAATTCAGGTGATGTAGTAAGTCTAAGAATATTCTTTGACAAGATTTAAAAGACACACTTTGATTAATCAAAACCAAAACATAAGTAAAGAATATAGAGAAAGAATCAGGACAATGTTATAGCAGAGAATATATGAAATGCCAGTAAATTTGAACACTTGTGTAAAGTGGACCATTTCCTAGCTCCTAAAGTTTACCAAAATTGACCCAAGAGGAAATCATGTAAAGTCATCATGTCTGCCCTTGGCATTCTCGGAATGCCTGGACTCAGAATGCAGCATCTGTAGTCCATGGTAACCTGCGGAGAGGGGGCGGGGCAGAGGAAGGTTGGAACAATGCCCTCACAGGGGGAGTGGGCGTGGCCATCTCTGCTGTGACTGAACAAAGGGCAGGGGAGCACGGGGCCCAGGGCAGGGCCCTCAGAGCCCGGCAGGCCCAGTGGGGTGTCACAAGCATTTAGGCCCAGGCCAAAGGGCGCCTTCTTTGTCTGCACAGCTGCCCAAACTCTCACCTTTCCACTCAGGCCGCCCTCTTACTTGAAGTGTGTTTGGAACCTGTCTGCGCAATACACCTTGCTGCACAGCTAACCATAGGTCTGGGCATTGTAGCTTCCTGCATGGTGACCGAAGTTTGCAGGCAGGTGGGTCCCTGGGACACACGCTGAGAGGCTCCTGCCCGGGCCACAGGCCGACCACGGCCACTGCCCCAGATCGTGGGACACAAAGCAGCCCTGTCTGAGGCCGTGCCTCTAGAGTGAGTATTTTACCAACACTTGCAGAAAACGGGGTCCTCGCGGGCAACTCATTGGAGGGACACAAATAAATCTTTGCGGACTTTCTGATGAAGCTTACGAGTGTTCACACCTCAGACTCTTACAAGGTCAGCTGTGGAACTAAACATGAGCTCATGATCTAAATTTACAGAATAATGAAGAAATCAGCTACAGGGGGAGACAATCAGCAAAAACACTCAATACCAGAATTAGATTCCATAGGCCATCGATAAGACATTGTAATAATCAGGTTCAAGGCAGAAAATATACATAAAACTGGAAATGAAACAAGGACCAAGGACGTTTTCAAAGACTGGTAGGATCTCTAAAACATTTTAAAAGTACATGTCATTGATAAAGCTAAATACTCAAAGGTTGTGTAATAGAACAGATTCATCATTGTGAAGAGTGAAATTATGCTGTTTTGAAAACTATGGCAGGTCAGATTTTCTGCCTAAATATATAAGAAGATTTCTCTAATAAATACACATTATTTCAAAGACTTATTGACTGTGAAATAAGTTAAGGGTATTTCAAATGGCTTGTCGCTAAAGAAAGGTGAGATGTAGTAAATCACAGAAAGTCGAGGGGAAAATAGGTCAATATATACTTTGCTATATTGTGAACTAAGCTTTAGGCCAGCCACAATGTAGAGGACCTGACCCTTAGAAACTTACAAGTAAGCTGGAATCGTTAAAAGTTCAAATCTTTATAAGTAAAAAGATTTATTAAATGAATAACCAAGTGTTTTTATTGACATCAAAAGATCAAAACAATAAACCCTGGGAACATAGAAAAAAGATAAATAAAGATATGAGCAGAACTTAATACCACAGAAAACGTATAAAATTCATGTGAGGTAGTAAGTCCAAAGAATATTCTTTGACAAGATTTAAAAGACACACTTTGATTAAGGAAAACCAAAACATAAGTAAAGAATATACAGAAAGAATCAGGACAATGTTATAGCAGAGAATATATGAAATGCCAGTAAATTTCAACACTTGTGTAAAGTGGACCATTTCCTAGCTCCTAAAGTTTACCAAAATTGACCCAAGAGGAAATCATGTAAGGTCATCATGTCTTCCCTTGGCATTCTCGGAACGCCCTGGCCTCAGAATGCAGCCTCTGTAGTCCATGGTAACCTGCGGAGAGGGGGCGGGGCTGAGGGAGGTGGGAACACAGCCCTCACTGAGGTAGTGGGTGGGGCCATCTCTGCTGTAACTTAACAAAGGGCAGGGGAGAAGGGGGCCAAAGGCAGGGCCCTCAGAGCCCGGCAGGCCCAGTCGTGTGTCACAAGCATTTAGACCCAGGCCAAAGTGCGCCTTCTTTGTCTGCACAGCTGCCCAAACACTCACCTTTCCACTCAGGCCGCCCTCTGACTTGAAGTGTGTGTGGAACCGGTCCGCGCAGTACACCTCGCTGCAAAGCTAACCATAGGTCTGGGCATCATACCTTCCTGCCAAGTGACCGAAGTTCGCAGGCAGATCGGTCGTGAGACACACGCGGGTAGACTCCAGCCCAGGCCAAAGGCCTCCCGAAGCCACTACCCCAGATCGGGGGAAGCAAAGCAGTCCTGTCTGAGTCCCAGACTCTAGAGGGAGTAGTGGACCAACACTTGTAGAAAACGGGTCCGCGCGGGTAACTCATTGGAGGGACACAAAAAAATCTTTGTGGACTCTCTGCTGAAGCTTACGAGCGTTCACACCTAAGCCTCTTACAAGGTCAGCTGTTTAGCTAAACATGAGCTCATGATCTAAATTTACACAATAATGAAGAAATCAGCTACAAGGGGAGACAAGCAGCAAAAACAATCAATACCAGAATTAGATTCCCTAGGCCATCCATCAGATGTTGGAATAATCAGGTGCAAGGCAGAAAGTATACACAAAACTGGAACTGAAACAAGGAACAAGGATGTTTTCAAAGACTGGTAGGATCTCTAAAACATTTTTAAAGTACATGTCATTGATAAAGCTAAATACTCAAAGGTTGTGTCATACAACAGATTCATCATTGAGAAGAGTGAAATTATGCTGTTTTGAAAACTATGGCAGGTCAGATTTTCTGCCTAATTATATAAGAAGATTTCTCTAAAAAATACACATTATTTCAAAGACTTATTGGCTGTGAAATAAGTTAAGAGTGTTTCAAATGGCTTGTCTGCAAAGAAAGGTGAGATATAGGGAATCACAGAAAGTCGAGGGGAAAATAGGTCAATATATACATTGCTATATGGTGAACTAAGCCTTAGGCCAGGAACAATGTGGAGGACCTGCCCCTTAGAAACTTACAAGTAAGCTGGAATCTTGAAAAGTTGAAATATTTATAAGTAAAAACATTTATTATAATGAATAACCAAGTGTTTTAATTGACATCAGAATATCAAAACAATAAACCTGACAACACAGAAAAAATATAAATAAAGATATGAGGAGAACTTAATACAATAGAAAATGTATAAAATTCAGGTGATGTAGTTAGTCTAAGAATGTTCTTTGACAAGATTTAAAAGACACACTTTGATTAATCAAAACCAAAACATAAGTAAAGAATATAGAGAAAGAATCAGGACAATGTTATAGCAGAGAATATATGAAATGCCAGTAAATTTGAACACTTGTGTAAAGTGGACCATTTCCTAGCTCCTAAAGTTTACCAAAATTGACCCAAGAGGAAATCATGTAAAGTCATCATGTCTGCCCTTGGCATTCTCGGAATGCCTGGACTCAGAATGCAGCATCTGTAGTCCATGGTAACCTGCGGAGAGGGGGCGGGGCTGAGGAAGGTTGGAACACTGCCCTCACAGGGGGAGTGGGTGTGGCCATCTCTGCTGTGACTGAACAAAGGGCAGGGGAGCACGGGGCCCAGGGCAGGGCCCTCAGAGCCAGGCAGGCCCAGTGGGGTGTCACAAGCATTTAGGCCCAGGCCAAAGGGCGCCTTCTTTGTCTGCACAGCTGCCCAAACTCTCACCTTTCCACTCAGGCCGCCCTCTTACTTGAAGTGTGTTTGGAACCTGTCTGCGCAATACACCTTGCTGCACAGCTAACCATAGGTCTGGGCATTGTAGCTTCCTGCAAGGTGACCGAAGTTTGCAGGCAGGTGGGTCCCTGGGACACACGCTGAGAGGCTCCTGCCCGGGCCACAGGCCGACCACGGCCACTGCCCCAGATCGTGGGACACAAAGCAGCCCTGTCTGAAGCCGTGCCTCTAGAGGGAGTATTGTACCAACACTTGCAGAAAACGGGGTCCTCGCGGGCAACTCATTGGAGGGACACAAATAAATCTTTGCGGACTTTCTGATGAAGCTTACGAGTGTTCACACCTCAGACTCTTACAAGGTCAGCTGTGGAACTAAACATGAGCTCATGATCTAAATTTACAGAATAATGAAGAAATCAGCTACAGGGGGAGACAATCAGCAAAAACACTCAATACCAGAATTAGATTCCATAGGCCATCGATAAGACATTGTAATAATCAGGTTCAAGGCAGAAAATATACATAAAACTGGAAATGAAACAAGGAACAAGGACGTTTTCAAAGACTGGTAGGATCTCTAAAACATTTTAAAAGTACATGTCATTGATAAAGCTAAATACTCAAAGGTTGTGTAATAGAACAGATTCATCATTGTGAAGAGTGAAATTATGCTGTTTTGAAAACTATGGCAGGTCAGATTTTCTGCCTAAATATATAAGAAGATTTCTCTAATAAATACACATTATTTCAAAGACTTATTGACTGTGAAATAAGTTAAGGGTATTTCAAATGGCTTGTCGCTAAAGAAAGGTGAGATGTAGTAAATCACAGAAAGTCGAGGGGAAAATAGGTCAATATATACTTTGCTATATTGTGAACTAAGCTTTAGGCCAGCCACAATGTAGAGGACCTGACCCTTAGAAACTTACAAGTAAGCTGGAATCGTTAAAAGTTCAAATCTTTATAAGTAAAAAGATTTATTAAATGAATAACCAAGTGTTTTTATTGACATCAAAAGATCAAAACAATAAACCCTGGGAACATAGAAAAAAGATAAATAAAGATATGAGCAGAACTTAATACCACAGAAAACGTATAAAATTCATGTGAGGTAGTAAGTCCAAAGAATATTCTTTGACAAGATTTAAAAGACACACTTTGATTAAGGAAAACCAAAACATAAGTAAAGAATATACAGAAAGAATCAGGACAATGTTATAGCAGAGAATATATGAAATGCCAGTAAATTTCAACACTTGTGTAAAGTGGACCATTTCCTAGCTCCTAAAGTTTACCAAAATTGACCCAAGAGGAAATCATGTAAGGTCATCATGTCTTCCCTTGGCATTCTCGGAACGCCCTGGCCTCAGAATGCAGCCTCTGTAGTCCATGGTAACCTGCGGAGAGGGGGCGGGGCTGAGGGAGGTGGGAACACAGCCCTCACTGAGGGAGTGGGTGGGTCCATCTCTGCTGTAACTTAACAAAGGGCAGGGGAGAAGGGTGCCAAAGGCAGGGCCCTCAGAGCCCGGCAGGCCCAGTCGTGTGTCACAAGCATTTAGACCCAGGCCAAAGTGCGCCTTCTTTGTCTGCACAGCTGCCCAAACACTCACCTTTCCACTCAGGCCGCCCTCTGACTTGAAGTGTGTGTGGAACCGGTCCGCGCAGTACACCTCGCTGCAAAGCTAACCATAGTTCTGGGCATCATACCTTCCTGCCAAGTGACCGAAGTTCGCAGGCAGATCGGTCGTGGGACACACGCGGGTAGACTCCAGCCCAGGCCAAAGGCCGCCCGAAGCCACTACCCCAGATCGGGGGAAGCAAAGCAGTCCTGTCTGAGTCCCAGACTCTAGGGGGAGTAGTGGACCAACACTTGTAGAAAACGGGTCCGCGCGGGTAACTCATTGGAGGGACACAAAAAAATCTTTGTGGACTCTCTGCTGAAGCTTACGAGCGTTCACACCTAAGCCTCTTACAAGGTCAGCTGTTTAGCTAAACATGAGCTCATGATCTAAATTTACACAATAATGAAGAAATCAGCTACAAGGGGAGACAAGCAGCAAAAACAATCAATACCAGAATTAGATTCCCTAGGCCATCCATCAGATGTTGGAATAATCAGGTGCAAGGCAGAAAGTATACACAAAACTGGAACTGAAACAAGGAACAAGGATGTTTTCAAAGACTGGTAGGATCTCTAAAACATTTTTAAAATACATGTCATTGATAAAGCTAAATACTCAAAGGTTGTGTCATACAACAGATTCATCATTGAGAAGAGTGAAATTATGCTGTTTTGAAAACTATGGCAGGTCAGATTTTCTGCCTAATTATATAAGAAGATTTCTCTAAAAAATACACATTATTTCAAAGACTTATTTGCTGTGAAATAATTTAAGGGTATTTCAAATGGCTTGTCTGCAAAGAAAGTTGAGATGTAGGGAATCACAGAAAGTCGAGGGGAAAATAGGTCAATATATACATTGCTATATGGTGAACTAAGCTTTAGGCCAGCCACAATGTAGAGGAACTGACCCTTAGAAACTTACAAGTAAGCTGGAATCTTGAAAAGTTCAAATCTTTATAAGTAAAAAGATTTATTAAAATGAATAACCAAGTGTTTTAATTGACATCAGATTATTAAAATAAAAAACCCTGAGAACATAGAAAAAAGATAAATAAAGATATGAGCAGAACTTCATACCACAGAAAACGTATAAAATTCAGGTGAAGTAGTAAGTCCAAAGAATATTCTTTGACAAGATTTAAAAGACACACTTTGATTAAGGAAAACGAAAACATAAGTAAAGAATATACAGAAAGAATCAGGACAATATTATAGCAGAGAATATATGAAATGCCAGGAAATTTGAACATTTGTGTAAAGTGGACCATTTCCTAGCTCCTAAGTTTACCAAGATTGACACAAGGGGAAATCGTTTAAGGTCATCATGTCTGGCCTTGGCATTCTCGGAACGCCCTGGCCTCAGAATGCAGCATCTGTAGTCCATGGTAACCTGCGGAGAGGGGGCATGGCTGAGGGAGGTGGGAACTCTTCCCTCACTGAGGGAGTGGGTGTGGCCATCTCTGCTGTGACTGAACAAAGGGCAGGGGAGCAAGGGTCCCAGGGCAGGGACCTCAGAGCCCGGCAGGCCCAGTCGTGTGTCACAAGCATTTAGGCCCAGGCCAAAGTGCGCCTTCTTTGTCTGCACAGCTGCCCAAACTCTCACCTTTCCACTCAGGCCGCCCTCTGACTTGAAGTGTGTGTGGAACCGGTCCGCGCAGTACACCTCGCTGCAAAGCTAACCGTAGGTCTGGGCATCATAGCTTCCTGCCAGGTGACTGAAGTTCGCAGGCATATCGGTCGTGGGACACACGCGGGGAGCCTCCTGCCCAGGCCACAGGCCGCCCAAAGCCACTACCCCAGATCGGGGAAGCAAAGCAGTCCTGTCTGAGTCCCAGTCTCTAGAGGGTGTAGTGGACCAACACTTGTAGAAAACGGGGTCCGCGCCGGTAACTCATTGGTGGGACACAAAAAAATCTTTGTGGACTTTCTTCTGAAGCTTACGAGCGTTCACACCTAAGCCTCTTACAAGGTCAGCTGTTTAGCTAAACATGAGCTCATGATCTAAATTTACACAGTAATGAAGAAATCAGCTACCGGGGGAGACAAGCAGCAAAAACAATCAATACCAGAATTAGATTCCCTAGGCCATCCATCAGATGTTGGAATAATCAGGTGCAAGGCAGAAAGTATACACAAAACTGGAACTGAAACAAGGAACAAGGATGTTTTCAAAGACTGGTAGGATCTCTAAAACATTTTTAAAGTACATGTCATTGATAAAGCTAAATACTCAAAGGTTGTGTCATACAACAGACTCATCATTGAGAAGAGAGAAATTATGCTGCTTTGAAAACTATGGCTGGTCAGATTTTCTGCCTAAATATATAAGAAGATTTCTTTAAAAAATACACATTATTTCAAAGACTTATTGGCAGTGAAATAAGTTAAGAGTATTTCAAATGGCTTGTCTGCAAAGAAAGGTGAGATGTAGGGAATCACAGAAAGTCGAGGGGAAAATAGGTCAATATATACATTACTAAATGGTGAACTAAGCCTTAGGCCAGCAAAAATGTAGAGGACCTGACCCTTAGAAACTTACAAGTAAGCTGGAATCTTGAAAAGTTGAAATATTTATAAGTAAAATCATTTATTATAATGAATAACCAAGTGTTTTAATTGACATCAGAATATCAAAACAATAAACCTGAGAACACAGAAAAAATATAAATAAAGATATGAGGAGAACTTAATACAATAGAAAATGTATAAAATTCAGGTGATGTAGTAAGTCTAAGAATATTCTTTGACAAGATTTAAAAGACACACTTTGATTAATCAAAACCAAAACATAAGTAAAGAATATACAGAAAGAATCAGGACAATGTTATAGCAGAGAATATATGAAATGCCAGTAAATTTGAACATTTGTGTAAAGTGGACCATTTCCTAGCTCCTAAAGTTTACCAAAACTGACCCAAGAGGAAATCATGTAAGGTCATCATGTCTGCCCTTGGCAGTCTCGGACCGCCCTCGCCTCAGAATGCAGCATCTGTAGTCCATGGAAACCTGCGGAGAGTGGGCGGGGCTGAGGGAGGTTGGAACACTGCCCTCACAGAGGGAGTGGCTGTGGCCATCTCTGCTGTGACTGAACAAAGGGCAGGGGAGCACGGGGCCCAGGGCAGGGACCTCAGAGCCCGGCAGGCCCAGTGTGGTGTCACAAGCATTTAGGCCCAGGACAAAGGGCGCCTTCTTTGTCTGCACAGCTGCCCAAACTCTCACCTTTCCACTCAGGCCGCCCTCTTACTTGAAGTGTGTGTGGAACCTGTCCGCGCAATACACCTTGCTGCACAGCTAACCATACGTCTGGGCATTGTAGATTTCTGCCAGGTGACCGAAGTTCGCAGGCAGGTGGGTCCCTGGGACACACGCTGAGAGGCTCCTGCCCGGGCCACAGGCCGACCACGGCCACTGCCGCAGATCGTGGGGCACAAAGCAGCCCTATCTGAGGCCGTGCCTCTAGAGGGAGTATTGGACCAACACTTGTAGAAAACGGGGTCCTCGCGGGCAACTCATTGGAGAGACACAAATAAATCTTTGCGGACTTTCTGATGAAGTTTACGAGTGTTCACACCTAAGACTCTTACAAGGTCAGTTGTGGAGCTAAACATGAGCTCATGATCTAAATATACACAATAAAGAAGAAATCAGCTACAGGGGGAGACAATCAGCAAAAACAATCAATACCAGAATTAGATTCCCTAGGCCATCGATCAGACGTTGGAATAATCAGGTGCAAGGCAGAAAATATACATAAAACTGGAACTGAAACAAGGAACAAGGATGTTTTCAAAGACTGGTAGGATATCTAACACATTGTTAAAGTGCATGTCATTGATAAAGCTAAATACTCAAAAGTTGTGTAATACAACAGATTCATCATTGAGAAGAATGAAATTATGCTGTTTTGAAAACTATGGCAGGTCAGATTTTCTGCCTAAATATATAAGAAGATTTCTCTAAAAAATACACATTATTTCAAAAACTTATTAGCTGTGAAATAAGTTAAGGGTATTTCAAATGGCTTGTCTGCAAAGAAAGGTGAGATGTAGGAAATCACAGAAAGTCGAGGGGAATATATGTCAATATATACTTTGCCATATTGTGAACTAAGCCTTAGGCCAGCCACAATATAGAGGACCTGACCCTTAGAAACTTACAGGTAAGGTGGAATCTTTAAAAGTTCAAATCTTTATAAGTGAAAAGATTTATTAAAATGAATAACCAAGTGTTTTAATTGACATCAGAAGATCAAAACAATAAACCCTGAGAACACAGAAAAAAGATAAATAAAGATATGAGCAGAACTTTATACCACAGAAAACGTATAAAATTCAGGTGAGGTAGTAAGTCCAAAGAATATTCTTTGACAAAATTTAAAAGACACACTTTGATTAAGGAAAACCAAAATAAAGTAAAGAATATACAGAAAGAATCAGGACAATGTTATAGCAGAGAATATATGAAATGCCAGTAAATTTGAACATTTGTGTAAAGTGGACCATTTCCTAGCTCCTAAAGTTTACCAAAATTGACACAAGAGGAAATCATTTAAGGTCATCATGTCTGCCCTTGGCATTCTCGGAACGCCCTGGCTTCAGAATGCAGCATCTGTAGTCCATGGTAACCTGTGGAGAGGGGGCGGGGCTGAGGGAGTTGGGAACACTGCCCTCACTGAGGGAGTGGGTGTGGCCATCTCTGCTGTGACTTAACAAAGGTCAGGGGAGAAGGGGGTGAACGGCAGGGCCCTCAGAGCCAGTAGGCCATGTCGTGTGTCACAAGCATTAAGGCCCAGGCCAAAGTGCGCCTTCTTTGTCTGCACAGCTGCCCAAACTCTCACCTTTCCACTCAGGCCGCCGTCTTACTTGAAGTGTGTGTGGACCCGGTCCGCGCAGTACACCTCGCTGCAAAGCTAACCATAGGTCTGGGCTTCATAGCTTCCTGCCAGGTGACAGAATTTCGCAGGCAGATCGGTCGTGGGATACACGCGGGGAGCCTCCTGCCCAGGCCACAGGCCGCCCAAAGCCACTACACCAGATCGGGGGAAGTTAAGCAGTACTGTGTGAGTCCCAGCCTCTAGAGGGAGTAGTGGACCAACACTTGTAGAAAACGGGGTCCGCGCGGGTAACTCATTGGAGGGACACAAAAAAATCTTTGTGGACTTTCTCCTGAAGCTTACGAGCGTTCACACCTAAGCCTCTTACAAGGTCAGCTGTTTAGCTAAACATGAGCTCATGATCTAAATTTACACAATAATGAAGAAATCAGCTACAAGGGGAGAGAAGCAGCAAAAACAATCAATACCAGAATTAGATTCCCTAGGCCATCCATCAGATGTTGGAATAATCAGGTGCAAGGCAGAATGTATACACAAAACTGGAACTGAAACAAGGAACAAGGATGTTTTCAGAGACTGGTAGGATCTCTAAAATATTTTTAAGGTACATGTCATTCATAAAGCTAAATTCTCAAAGGTTGTGTCATACAACAGATATGAGAACTTAATACAATAGAAAATGTATAAAATGTATAAAATTCAGGTGATGTAGTAAGTCTTATAATATTCTTTGACAAGATTTAAAAGACACACTTTGATTATGGAAAACCAAAACATAAGTAAAGAATATACAGAAAGAATCAGGACAATGTTATAGCAGAGAATATATGAAATGCCAGTAAATTTGAACATTTGTGTAAAGTGGACCATTTCCTAGCTCCTAAAGTTTACCAAAACTGACACAAGAGGAAATCATGTAAGGTCATCATGTCTGCCCTTCGCATTCTCGGAATGCCCTGGACTCAGAATGCAGCATCTGTAGTCCATGGTAAACTGCGGAGAGTGGGCAGGGCTGAGGTAGTTTGGAACACGGCCTTCACTGAGGGAGTGGGTGTGGCCAATTCTGCTGTGACTGAACAAAGGGCAGGTGAATAGGGGGCCATGGGCAGGGCCCTCATAGCCCGTCAGGCCCAGTGAGGTGTCACAAGCATTTAGGCCCAGGACAAAGGGCTCCTTCTTTGTCTGCACAGCTGCCCAAATTTTCACCTTTCCACTCAGGCCGCCCTCTTACTTGAAGTGCTTGTGGGACCTGTCCGCGTAGTACCCCTCGCTGCACAGGTAACCATAGCTCTGGGCATCGTAGCTTCCTGCCAGGTGACCGAAGTGTGCAGGCAGATGCGTCCCTGGGACACACGCGGAGAGGCTCCTGCCCAGGCCAGAGGCCGCCCAATGCCACAGTCCCAGATCGTGGGGCACAAAACAGCCCTGTCTGAGGCCGTGCCTCTCAAGGGAGTATTGGACCAACACTTGTAGAAAACGGGGTCCTCGCGGGCAACTCATTGGAGGGACACAAATAAATCTTTGCGGACTTTCTGATGAAGCTTACGAGTGTTCACACCTAAACCTCTTACAGAGTCAGATGTTTAGCTAAACATGAGCTCATGATCTAAATTTACACAATAATGAAGAAATCAGCTACAGGGGGAGACAATCAGCAAAAACTATCAATACCAGAATTAGATTCCCTAGGTCATCCATCAGATGTTGGAATAATCAGGTGCAAGGCAGAAAATATAAATAAAACTGGAACTGAAACAAGGAACAAGGATGTTTTCAAAGACTGGTAGGAACTCTAAAACATTTTTAAAGTACATGTCAATGATAAAGCTAATATTCAAAGGTTGTGTCATACAACAGATTCATCATTGAGAAGAGTGAAATTATGCTGTTTTGAAAACTATGGCAGGTCAGATTTTCTGCCTAAATATATAAGAAGATTTCTCTAAAAAATACACATTATTGCAAAGACTTATTACATGTGAAATAAGTTAAGGGTATTTCAATTGGCTTGTCGGCAAAGAAAGGTGAGATGTAGGAAATCACAGAAAGTCGAGGGGAAAATAGGTCAATATATACTTTGCTATATGGTGAACTAAGCCTTAGGCCAGCAACAAGGTAGAGGACCTGACCCTTAGAAACTTACAAGTAAGCTGGAATCTTGAAAAGTTTAAATATTTATAAGTAACAACATTTATTAAAATGAATAACCAAGTCTTTTAATTGCCATCAAAATATCAAAACAATAAACCTGAGAACACAGAAAAAATATAAATAAGGATATGAGGAGAACTTAATGCAATAGAAAATGTATAAAATTCAGGTGAGGTAGTAAGTCCAAAGAATATTCTTTGACAAGATTTAAAAGACACATTTTGATTAAGGAAAACCAAAACATAAGTAAAGAATATACAGAAAGAATCAGGACAATGTTATAGCAGAGAATATATGAAATGCCAGTAAATTTGAACATTTGTGTAAAGTGGACCATTTCCTAGCTCCTAAAGTTTACCAAAATTGACAGAAGAGGAAATCATTTAAGGTCATCATGTCTGCCTTTGGCATTTTCGGAACGCCCTGGCCTCAGAATGCAGCATCTGTAGTCCATGGTAACCTGCGGAGAGGGGGCGGGGCTGAGGGAGGTGGGAACACAGGCCTCACTGAGGGAGTGGGTGTGGCCAATTCTGCTGTGACTGAACAAAGGGCAGGTGAACAGGGGGCCATGGGCAGGGCCCTCATAGCCCGGCAGGCCCTGTGAGGTGTCACAAGCATTTAGGCCCAGGACAAAGGGCTCCTTCTTTGTCTGCACAGCTGCCCAAATTTTCACCTTTCCACTCAGGCCGCCCTCTTACTTGAAGTGCTTGTGGAACATGTCCGCGCAGTACCCCTCGCTGCACAGCTAACCATAGCTCTGGGCATCGTAGCTTCCTGCCAGGTGACCGAAGTGTGCAGGCAGATGCGTCACTGGGACACACGCGGAGAGGCTCCTGCCCAGGCCAGAGGCTGCCCCATGCCACAGTCCCAGATCGTGGGGCACAAAACAGCTCTGTCTGAGGCCGTGCCTCTCAAGGGAGTATTGGACCAACACTTGTAGAAAACGGGGTCCTCGCGGGCAACTCATTGGAGGGACACAAATAAATCTTTGCGGACTTTCTGATGAAGCTTACGAGTGTTCACACCTAAACCTCTTACAGAGTCAGATGTTTAGCTAAACATGAGCTCATGATCTAAATTTACACAATAATGAAGAAATCAGCTACAAGGGGAGACAATCAGCAAAAACTATCAATACAAGAATTAGATTCCCTAGGCCATCCATCAGATGTTGGAATAATCAGGTGCAAGGCAGAAAATATAAATAAAACTGGAACTGAAACAAGGAACAAGGATGTTTTCAAAGACTGGTAGGATCTCTAAAACATTTTTAAAGTACATGTCATTGATAAAGCTAAATACTCAAAGGCTGTGTCATACAACAGATTCATCATTGAGAAGAGTGAAATTATGCTGTTTTGAAAACGATGGCAGGACAGATTTTCTGCCTAAATATATAAAAAGATTTCTCTAAAAAATACAAATTATTTCAAAGACTTATTGGTTGTGAAATAAGTTAAGGGTGTTTCAAATGGCTTGTCAGCAAAGAAAGTTGAGATGTAGGGAATCACAGAAAGTCGAGGGGAAAATAGGTCAATATGTACTTTGCCATATTGTGAACTACGCCTTAGGCCAGCAACAATGTAGAGGACCTGACCCTTAGAAACTTAAAAGTAAGCTGGAATCTTGAAAAGATGAAATCTTTATAAGTAAAAAGATTTATTAAAATGAATAACCTAGTGTTTTAATTGACATCAGAATATCAAAACAATAAACCTGAGAACACAGAAAATATATAAATAAAGGTATGAGGAGAAATTAATACAATACAAAATGTATAAAATTCAGGTGATGTAGTAAGTCTAAAAATATTCTTTGACAAGATTTCAAAGACACACTTTTATTAAGGAAAACCAAAACATAAGTAAAGAATATACAGAAAGAATCAGGACAATGTTATAGCAGAGAATATCTGAAATGCCAGTAAATTTGAACATTTCTGTAAAGTGGACCATTTCCTAGCTCCTAAAGTTTACCATGACTGACACAAGAGGAAATCATGTAAGGTCATCATGTCTGCCCTTGGCATTCTCGGAATGCCCTGGACTCGGAATGCAGCATCTGTAGTCCATGGAAACCTGCGGATTGGGGGCGGGGCTGAGGGAGGTTGAAACACGGCCCTCACTGAGGGAGTGGGTGGTGCCATCTCTGCTGTGACTGAACAAAGGGCAGGGGAGCATGTGGCCCTGGGCAGGGCCCTCTGAGCCCGGCAGGCCCAGTGGGGTGTCACAAGCATTTAGGTCCAGGACAAAGGGCGCTTTCTTTGTCTGCACAGCTGCCCAAACTCTCAACTATCCACTCAGGCCGCCCTCTTACTTGAAGTGTTTGTGGAACCTGTACGCGCATTACACCTCGATGAACAGCTAACCATAAGTCTGGGCATCATAGCTTCCTGCCAGGTGACCGAAGTTCGCAGGCAGTTGGGTCCCTGGGACACACGCAGAGAGGTTCCAGCCTGGGCCACAGGCCTCCCACAGCCACTGCCCCAGATCGTGGGGAGCAAAAAAGCCCTGTGTGAGGCCGTGCCTCTAGAGGGAGTAGTGGACCAACACTTGTAGCAAACCGGGTCCTCGCGAGCCACTCATTGGAGGGACACAAGTAAATCTTTGTCGACTTTCTGATGAAGCTTACGAGCGTTCACACCTAAGCCTCTTACAAGGTCAGCTGTTTAGCTAAACATGAGCTCATGATCTAAATTTACACAATAATGAAGAAATCAGCTACAAGGGGGAGACAATCAGCAAAAACAAGCAATACCAGAATTAGATTCCCTAGGCCATCCATCGGATGTTGGAATAATCAGGTGCAAGGCAGAAAATATACATACAACTGGAACTGAAACAAGGAACAAGGATGTTTTCAAAGACTGGTAGGATCTCTTAAATATTTTTAAATTACATGTCATTGATAAAGATAAATACTCAAAGGTTGTGTAATTCAACAGATACATCATTGAGAAGATTGAAATTATGCTGTTTTGAAAAGTATGGCAGGTCAGATTTTCTGCCTAAATATATAAGAAGATTTCTCTAAAAGATACACATTATTTCAAAGACTTATTGGCTGTGAAATAAGGTAAGGGTATTTCAAATGGCTTTTCTCCAAAGGAAGGTGAGATGTAGGGAATCATAGAAAGCCGAGGGGAAAATAAGTCAATATATATTTAGCTATACGGTGAAGTAAGCCTTCGGCCAGCAACAATGTAGGGCACCTGACGCTTAGAAACTTACAAGTAAGCTGGAATCTTCAATAGTTCACATCTTTATAAGTAAAAATATTTATGAAAATGAATAACCAACTGTTTTAATTGACATCAGAAGATCAAAACAATAAAGCCTGAGAACATAGAAAAAAGGTTAATAAAGATTTAAGCAGAACTTAATACAACAGAAAACGTATAAAATTCAGGTGATGTAGTAAGTCCAAAGAATATTCTTTGAAAAGAGTTAAAAGACACACTTTGATTAAGGAAAACAAAAACATAAGTCTAGAATATATAGAAAGATTAAGGACAAAATTATAACAAAAAATATCTGAAATACCAATAAATTTGAACATTTCTGTAAAGTGGACCATTTCCTAGCTCCTAAAGTTTACCAAAACTGACACAAGAGGAAATCATTTAAGGTCATCCTGTCTGCCCTTGGCATTCTCGGAATGCCCTGGCCTCAGAATGCAGCATCTGTAGTCCATGGTAACCTGCGGAGAGGCGGCGGGGCTAAGGGCGGTGGGAACACTGCCCTCACTGAGGGAGTTGGTGTGGCCATCTCTGCTGTGACTGAACAAAGGGCAGGGGAGCAGGGGGCCCAGGGCAGCGCCCTCAGAGCCCGGCAGGCCCAGTGGGGTGTCACAAGCATTTGGACCAGGCCAAAGCCGTCTTCATTTTCTGCACATCTGCCCAAACTCTCACTTTTCCACTCAGGCCGCCCTCTTACTTGAAGTGTGTGTGGAACCTGTTCGCACAGTACACCTCGCTGCACAGCTAACCATAGGTATGTGCATCGTAGCTTCATGTCATGTGACCGAAGTTCGCAGGCAGATAGGTCGCAAGGAAAAACGAGGAGAGGATCTTGCCCGGTCACAGGCTCCCTACTGCCCCTGCCCCAAATCGGGGTCCACATAGCAGCCCTGTCTGAGTCCCTGTCCCTAGAGGGATTATTGGACCAACACTTGTAGAAAACGGAGTCCTCGCGGGCCACTCATTGGAGGGACACAAATAAATCTTTGCCGACGTTCTGATGAAGCTTACGAGCGTTCACACCTAAGCCTCTTACAAGGTTAGCTGTTTGGCTAAACATGAGCTCATGATCTAAATTTACACAATAAAGAAGAAATCATCTACAAGGGGTAGACAATCAGCAAAATCAATCAATACCAGAATTAGATTCCCTAGGCCATCCATCAGATGTTGTAATAATCAGGTGCAAGGCAGAAAATATACATAAAACTGGAACTAAAGCAAGGAATAAGGATGTTTTCAAAGACTGGTAGGATCTCTAAAATATTTTTAAAGTACATGTCTTTGAAAAAGGTAAATATTCAAAGTTGTGTAGTACAACAGTTTCAACATTGAGAAGAGTGAAAGTATGCTGTTTTGAAAACTATGGCAAGTCAGATTTTCTGCCTAATTATATAAGAAGATTTGTCTAAAAAATACACATTATTTCAAAGACTTATTGGCTGTGAAATAAGTTAAGGGTATTTCAAATGGCTTGTTTGCAAAGAAAGGTGAGATGTAGGGAATAACAGAGTGTCGAGGGGAAAATAGGTCAATATATACATTGCTATAGGGTGAACTAATCCTTAGGACAGCAACAATGTAGACGACCTGACGCTTAGAAACTTACAAGTAAGCTGGAATCTTCAAATTTCAAATCTTTATAAGTAAAAAGCTTTATGAAAATGAATAACCAAGTGTTTTAATTGACATCAGAAGATCAAAACAATAAACCTTGAGAACATAGTAAAAGATAAATAAAGATATGAGCAGAACTTAATACCACAGAAAACGTATAAAATTCAGGTGAGGTAGTAAGTCCAAAGAATATTGTTTGAAAAGATATAAAAGACACACTTTGATTAAGGAAAACAAAAACATAAGTAAAGAATATACAAAAGAATCAAGACAATGTTATAGCAGAGAATATATGAAATGCCAGTAAATTTGAACATTTCTGTAAAGTGGACCATTTCCTGGCTCCTAAAGTTTACCAAAACTGACACAAGAGGAAATCATTTAAGGTCATCATGTCTGCCCTTGGCATTCTCGGGACGCCCTGGCCTCAGAATGCAGCATCTGTAGTCCGTGGTAACCTGCGGAGAGGGAGAGGGGCTGAGGGTGGTTGTAACACTGCCCTCCATGAGGGAGTGGGTGTGGCCATCTCTGCTGTGACTGAACAAAGGGCAGGGCAGCATGGGGAGCATGGCAGGGCCCTCAGAGTCAGGTATGCCCAGTGGGGTGTCACAAGCATTTAGCCCCAGGCCAAAGGGCGCTTTCGATATCTGCACAGCTGTCCAAACTCTCACCTTTCACCTCAGGCCGCCCTCTTACTTGAAGTGTGTGTGGAACCTGTCCGCGCAGTACACCTTGCTGCACAGCTAACCATAGGTCTGGGCATCGTAGCTTCCTGCCAGGTGACCGAAGTTCACAGGCAGATGGGTCCCTGGGACACACACAGACAGGCTCCTGCCCGGGCCACCGGCCGCCCACTGCCCCTGACCCAGATCGGGAACCGCAAACCAGCCCCCTCTGAGTCCCCTGCCTATAGAGGGAGTATTGGAACAACACTTGTAGAAAATGGGGTCCTCGCGGGCAACTCATTGGAGGGACACAAATAATCCTTTGCCGCCTTCTGCTGAAGCTTATGAGCGTTTACACCTAAGCCTCTTACAAGGTAAGGTGTTTAGCTCAACATGAGCTCATGATCTAAATTTACACAATAATTAAGAAAACAGCTACAAGAGGAGACAATCTGCAAAAACAATCAATTCCAGAAATAGATTCCCTAGGTCATCCATCAGATGTTGGAATAATCAGGTGCAAGGCAGAAATATACACAAAACTGGAACTGAAACAAGGAACAAGGATGTTTTCAAAGCCTGATAGGATCTCTAAAACATTTTTAAAGTACATGTCATTGATAAAGCTAAATACTCAAAGGTTGCATAATACAACAGATTCATCATTGAGAAGAGTGAAATTATGCTGTTTTGAAAACTATGGCAGGTCAGATTTTCTGCCTAATTATATAAGAAGATTTATCTAAAAAATACACATTATTTCAAAGACTTATTGGCTGTGAAATAAGTTAAGGGTATTTCAAATGGCTTGTCTGCAAATAAAGGTGAGATGTAGGGAATCATAGAAAGCCGAGGGGAAAATAGGTCAATATATACATTGCTATATGGTGAACTAAGCCTTAGGCCAGCAACAATGTAGAGGAACTGACCCTTAGAAACTTACAAGTAAGCTGGAATCTTAAAAAGTTCAAATCTTTATTAGTAAAAAGATTTATGAAAATGAATAACCAAGTGTTTTAATTGATATCAGAGGATCAAATCAATAAACCCTGAGAACATAGAAAAAAGATAAATAAAGATATGAGCAGAACATAATACAACAGAAAACGAAGAAAATTCAGGTGAGGTAGTAAGTCCAAAGAATATTCTTTGACAAGATTTAAAAGACACACTTTGATTAAGGAAAACAAAAACATAAGTAAACAATATACAGAAAGAATCAGGACAATGTTATTGCAGAGAATATATGAAATGCCAGTAAATTTGAACAATTCTCTAAATTGGACCATTTCCTAGCTCCTAAAGTTTTCCAAAATTGACACAAGAGGAAATCATTTAAGGTCATCATGTCTGCCCTTGGCATTCTCGGAACGCCCTGGCCTCAGAATGTAGCATCTGTACTCCATGGTAACCTGCGGAAATGGGGAGGGGGTGAGGGAGGTTGGAACACTGCCCTCACTGAGGGAGTGGGTGTGGTCACCTCTGCTGTGACAGAGAAAAGGGGAGGGGAGCAGTGGGCCCAGTGCAGGACCCTCTGAGCCCGGCAGGCCCAGTGGGGTGTCACAAGCATTTAGGACCAGGCCAAAGAGAGACTTCTTTGCTGCAGAGCTGCCCAAACTCTCACCATTCCACTCAGGCCTCCCTCTTAATTGAAGTGCTTGTGGAACCTGTCCTCGCAGTACACCTCACTGCTCAGCTAACCATAGCTCTGGGCATTGTGACTTCCTGCCAGGAGACCGAAGTTCACAGGCAGATGGGTCCCTGGGACACACGCGAAGTGGCTGTTGCCCGAGCCACAGGCCGCCCAAGGCCTTTGCCCCAGATCGGGGTCCTCAAAGGAGCCATGTCTGAGTCCCCTGCCTCTATAGGGTGTATTGGACCACCACTTGCAGAAAACGGGGTCCTCACGGGAAACTCATTGGTGGGACACAAATAAATCTTTGCTGACTTTCTGCTGAAGCCTACGAGCATTCACACCTAAGCCTCTTACAAGGTCAGCTGTTTAGCTAAACATAAGCTCATGATGTAAATTTACACAATAATGAAGAAATCAGCTACAAGGGGAGACAATCTGCAATAACAATCAATACCAGAATTAGATTCCCTAGGCCATCCATCAGATGTTGGAATAATCAGGTACAAGGCCGAAAATATACACAAAACTGGAACAGAAACAAGGAACAAGGATGTTTTCAAAGCCTGATAGGATCTCTAAAACATTTTTAAAGTACATGTCATTGATAAAGCTAAATACTCAAAGGTTGCATAATACAACAGATTCATCATTGAGAAGAGTGAAATTATGCTGTTTTGAAAACTATGGCAGGTCAGATTTTCTGCCTAATTGTATAAGAAGATTTCTCTAAAAAATACACATTATTTCAAGGACTTATTTGCTGTGAAATAATTTAAGGGTATTTCAAATGGCTTGTCTGCAAAGAAAGTTGAGATGTAGGGAATCACAGAAAGCCGAGGGGATAATATGTCAATATATATATTGCTATATGGTGAACTAAGCCTTAGGCCAGCAACAATGTAGAGGACCAGACCCTTAGAAACTTAAAACTGAGCTGGAATCTTTAAAAGTTCTAATCTTTATAAGTAAAAAGATTTATCAAAAAGAATAACCAAGTGTTTTAATTGACATCAGAAGATCAAAACTATAAACCCTGAGA
This sequence comes from Mesoplodon bidens, assembly GCF_964165515.1. NCBI lineage: Eukaryota > Metazoa > Chordata > Mammalia > Artiodactyla > Ziphiidae > Mesoplodon > Mesoplodon bidens. Next base: position 2,314,465 of record NC_138180.1, read on the forward strand.
ACATAGAAAAATGATAAAGATATGAGCAGAACTTAATACCACAGAAAACGTATAAAATTCAGGTGAGGTAGTAAGTCCAAAGAATATTCTTTGAAACGATATAAAAGTCACACTTTGATTAAGGAAAACAAAAACATAAGTAAAGAATATACAAAAGAATCAAGACAATGTTATATCAGAGAATATATGAAATGCTAGTAAATTTGAACTTTTCTGTAAAGTGGACCATTTCCTAGCTCCTAAAGTTTACCAAAACTGACACAAGAGGAAATCATTTAAGGTCATCATGTCTGCCCTTGGCATTCTCGGAACGCCCTGGCCTCAGAATGCAGCATCTGTAGTCCGTGGTAACCTGTGGAGACGGAGCGGGGCTGAGGGAGGTGGGAACACTGCCCTCACTGAGGGAGTGTGTGTGGCCATATCTGCTGTGACTGAACAAAGGGCAGGGCAGCATGGGGAGCATGGCAGGGCCCTCAGAGTCAGGTATGCCCAGTGGGGTGTCACAAGCATTTAGGCAAAGGACAAAGGGCGCTTTCGTTATCTGCACAGCTGTCCAAACTCTCACCTTTCCCCTCAGGCCGCCCTCTTACTTGAAGTGTGTGTGGAACCTGTCCGCGCAGTATACCTTGCTGCACAGCTTACCATAAGTCTGGGCATCGTAGCTTCCTGCCAGGTGACCGAAGTTCACAGGCAGATGGGTCCCTGGGTCACACGCGGACAGGCTCCTGCCCGGGCCACCGGCCGCCCACTGCCCATGACCCAGATTGGGAACCGCAAACCAGCCCACTCTGAGTCCCCTGCCTAAAGAGGGAGTATTGGAACAACACTTGTAGAAAATGGGGTCCACGCGGGCAACTCATTGGAGGGACACAAATAATCCTTTGCCGCCTTCTGCTGAAGCTTATGAGCGTTCACACCTAAGCCTCTTACAAGGTAAGCTGTTTAGCTCAACATGAGCTCATGATCTAAATTTACACAATAATTAAGAAAACAGCTACAAGAGGTGACAATCAGCAGAAACAATCAATACCAGAATTAGATTCCCTAGGTCATCCATCAGATGTTGGAATAATCAGGTGCAAGGCAGAAAATATACACAAAACTGGAACTGAAACAAGGAACAAGGATGTTTTCAAAGCCTGATAGGATCTCTAAAACATTTTTAAAGTACATGTCATTGAGAAAGCTAAATACTCAAAAGTTGTGTCATACAACAGATTCATCATTGAGAAGAGTGAAATTATGCTGTTTTGAAAACTATGGCAGGTCAGATTTTCTGCCTAATTATATAAGAAGATTTCTCTAAAAAATACACATTATTTCAAAGACTTATTGGCTGTGAAATAAGTTAAGTGTATTTCAAATGGCTTGTCTGCAAAGAAAGGTGAGATGTAGGGAATCACAGAAAGCCGAGGGGAAAATAGGTCAATATATACATTGCTATAAGGTGAACTAAGCCTTAGGCCAGCAACAAAGTAGAGGAACCGACCCTTAGTAACTTACATGTAAGCTGGAATCTTAAAAAGTTCAAATCTTTATTAGTAAAAAGATTTATGAAAATGAATAACCAAGTGTTTTAATTGACATCAGAGGATCAAATCAATAAACCCTGAGAAGATAGAAAAAAGTTAAATAAAGATATGAGCAGAACATAATACAACAGAAAACGAAGAAAATTCAGGTGAGGTAGTAAGTCCAAAGAATATTCTTTGACAAGATTTAAAAGACAAAATTTGATTAAGGAAAACAAAAACATAAGTAAACAATATACAGAAAGAATCAGGACAATGTTATTGCAGAGAATATATGAAATGCCAGTAAATTTGAACAATTCTGTAAAGTGGACCATTTCCTAGCTCCTAAAGTTTACCAAAATTGACACAAGAGGAAATCATTTAAGGTCATCATGTCTGCCCTTGGCATTCTCGGAACGCCCTGGCCTCAGAATGTAGCATCTGTACTCCATGGTAACCTGCGGAAATGGGGAGGGGCTGAGGGAGTTTGGAACACTGCCCTCACTGAGGGAGTGGGTGTGGCCACCTCTGCTGTGACTGAGAAAAGGGGAGGGGAGCAGTGGGCCCAGTGCAGGACCCTCTGAGCCCGGCAGGCCCAGTGGGGTGTCACAAGCATTTAGGCCCAGGCCAAAGGGAGACTTCATTGCTGCAGAGCTGCCCAAACTCTCACCTTTCCTCTCAGGCCTCCCTCTTAATTGAAGTGTTTGTGGAACCTGTCCTCGCAGTACACCTCGCTGCTCAGCTAACCATAGCTCTGGGCATTGTGACTTCCTGCCAGGTGACCGAAGTTCACAGGCAGATGGGTCCCTGGGACACACGAGATGTGGCTCTTGTCGGAGCCACAGGCTGCCCACGGCCTCTGCCCCAGATCGGGTTCCTCAAAGCAGCCCTGTCTGAGTCCTCTGCCTCTATAGGGAGTATTGGACCACCACTTGTAGAAAACGGGGTCTTCGCGGGAAACTCATTGGTGGGACACAAATAAATCTTTGCTGACTTTCTGCTGAAACTTACGAGCGATCACACCTAAGCCTCTTACAAGGTCAGCTGTTTAGCTAAACATAAGCTCATGATCTAAATTTACACAATAATGAAGAAATCAGCTACAAGGGGAGACAATCTGCAATAACAATCAATACCAGAATTAGATTCCCTAGGCCATCCATCAGATATTGGAATAATCAGGTGCAAGGCAGAAAATGTATATAAAACTGGAACTGAAACAAAGAACAAGGATGTTTTCAAAGACTCGTAGGACCTCTAAAACATATTTAAAGTACATGTCATTGATAAAGCTAAATACTCAAAGGTTGTGTAATACAACAAATTCATCATTGAGAAGAGTGAAATTATGCTGTTTTGAAAACTATGGCAGGTCAGATTTTCTGCTTAATTATATAAGAAGATTTCTCTAAAAAATACACATTATTTCAAAGACTAATTGGCTGTGAAATAAGTTAAGGGTATTTCAAATGGCTTGTCTGCAAAGAAAGGTGAGATGTAGGAAATCACAGAAATTCGAGGGGAAAATAGGTCAATATATACTGTGCTATATTGTGAACTAGGCCTTAGGCCAGCAACAATGTAGAGGACCTGACCCTTAGAAACTTGCAAGTAATCTGGAATCTTGAAAAGTTCAAACCTTTATAAGTAAAAAGATTTATGAAAATGAATAACCAAGTGTTTTAATTGACATCAGAAGATCAAAACAATAAATCCTGAGAACATAGAAAAAAGATAAATAAAGATATGAGCAGCACTTAATACAACAGAAAACGTAGAAAATTCAGGTGAGGTAGTTAGTCCAAAGAATATTCTTTGACAAGATTTAAAAGACACACTTTGATTAAGGAAAACAAAACATAAGTACTGAATATACAGAAAGAATCAGGACAATGTTATAGCAAAGAGTATATGAAATGCCAGTGAATTTGAACATTTCTGTAATTGGAGCATTTCCTAGCTCTAAAGTTTACCAAAATTGACACAAGAGGAAATCATTTAAGGTCATCATGTCGGCCCTTGGCATTCTCGGAACGCCCTGGCCTCAGAATGCCGCATCTGTAGTCCATGGTAACCTGCGGAGAGGGGGCGGGGCTGAGGGAGGTTGGAAGACTGCCCTCACTGAGGGAGTGGGTGTGGCCATCTCTGCTGTGACTGAAAAAATGGCAGGGGAGAATGGGACCAAGGGCAGGGCCCTCAGAGCCCGGCAGGCCCAGTCCGGTGTCACAAGCATTTAGGCACTGGCCAAAGGGAGCCTTCTTTGTCAGCACAGTTGCCCAAACTCCCACCTTTCCATTCAGGCCTCCCTGTTACTTGAAGTGTTTGTGGAACCTGTCCAAGCAGTACACATCGCTGCACAGCTAACCATAGGTTTGGGCATCGTGGCTTCCTGCAAGGTGACCGAAGTTCACAGGCAAATGGGTCCCTGGGACACACGCGAAGCGGCTCCAGGCCGAGCCACAGGCCTCCACTGCCTCTGCCCCAGATCGGGGGCCTCAAAGCAGCCCTGTCTTAGTCCCCTGCCTCTATAGGGTGTATTGGACCAACACTTGTAGAAAACGGGTTCAACGCGGGCAACTCATTGGAGGGACACAAATAAATCTTTGCTGACGTTCTGCTGAAGCTTACGAGCGTTCACACCTAAGCCTCTTACAAGGTCAGCTGTTTAGCTAAACGTGAGCTCATGATCTAAATTTACACAATAATGAAGAAATCAGTTACAAGGGGAGACAATCTGCAAAAACAATCAATACCAGAGTTAGATACCCTTGGCCATCCATCAGACGTAGGAATAATCAGGTGCAAGGCAGAAAATATACATAAAGCTGGAACTGAAACAAGGAACAAGGATGTTTTCAAAAACTGGTAGGATCTCTAAAACATTTTTAAAGTACATGTCATTGATAAAGCTAAATACTCAAAGGCTGTGTAATACAACAGATTCATCATTGAGAAGAGGGAAATTATGCTGTTTTGAAAACTATGGCAGGTGAGATTTTCTGCCTAATTTTATGGAAGATTTCTCTAAAAATACACATTATTTCAAAGACTTATTGGCTGTGAAATATGCTAAGGGTATTTCAAATGGTTTGTCCGCAAAGAAAGGGGAGATGTCAGAATCACAGAAATTCGAGGGGAAAATAGGTCAATATATAGTTTGCTATATTGTGAACTAAGCCTTAGGCCAGCAACAATGTAGAGGACCTGACCCTTAGAAACTAACAAGTAAGCTGAAATATTCAAAAGATCAAATCTTTATAAGTAAAAATATTTATTAAAATGAGTAACCAAGTGTTTTAATTGACATCAGAAGATCAAAACAATAAACCCTGAGAACATAGAAAAAAGATAAATAAAGATATGAGCAGAACTTAATACAACGGAAAACGTATAAAATTCAGGTGATGTAGTAAGTCCAAAGAATATTCTTTGACAAGATTTAAAAGACACGCTTTGATTAAGGAAAACCAAAACATAAGTAAAGAATATACAGAAAGAATCAGGACAATGTTGAGGCAGAGAAGATATGAAATGCCAGTAAATTTGAACATTTGTGTAAAGTGGACCATTTCCTAGCTCCTAAAGTTTACCAAAATTGACACAAGGGGAAATCATTTAAGGTAATCATGTCTGCCCTTGGCATACACGGAACGCCCTAGCCTCAGAATGCAGCATCTGTAGTCCATGGTAACCTGCGGAGAGGGGGCGGGGTGAGGGAGGTTGGAACACTGCCCTCACTGAGGGAGTTGTTGTGGCCATCACTGCTGTGACTGAACAAAGGGCAGGGGATAAGGGTGCCAAGGGCAGGGCCCTCAGAGACCGGCAGGCCCAGTCGGGTGTCACAAGCATTTAGGCGCCGGCCAAAGGACGCCTTCTTTGTCTAAACAGCTGCCCAAACTCTCACCTTTCCACTCAGGCCGCCCTCTTACTTCAAGTGTCTGTGGAACCTGTCCGCACAGTACACCTCGCTGCACAGCTGACCATAGATCTGGGCATCGTAGCTTCCTGCTAGGTGACCGAAGTTCACAGGCTGATGTGTCATGGGACACACGCGGGGAGCCTCCTGCCCGGGCCACAGGCCGCCAAAAGCCACTACCACAGATCGGTGGCAGCAAAGCAGTCCTGTCTGAGTCCCTGCCTCTAGAGGGAATATTGGACCAACACTGGTAGAAAACTGGGTCCTGGGGAGGAACTCATTGGAAGGACACAAATAAATCTTTGCCAACTTTCTATTGAAGCTTAGGAGCGTTCACACCTAAGCCTCTTTCATATTCAGCTGTTTAGCTAAACATGAGCTCATGATGTAAATTTACACAATAATGAAGGAATCAGATACAAGGGAAGACAATCAACAAAAACAATCAATACCAGAATTAGATTCCCTAGGCCATCCATCAGATGTTGGAATAATCAGGTGCAAGGCAGAAAATATACACAAAACTGGAACTGAAACAAGGAACAAGGATGTTTTCAAAGACTGGTAGGAACTCTAAAACATTTTTAAAGTTCATTTCATTTATAAAGCTAAATACTCAAAGGTTGCGTAATACAACAGATTCATCATTGAAAAGAGTGAAATTATGCTGTTTTGAAAACAATGGCAGGTCTGATTTTCTGCCTAAATATATAAGAAGATTTCTCTAAAAAATACACGTTATTTCAAAGATTTCTAAGCTGTGAAATAAGTTAAGTGTATTTCAAATGGCTTTTCTGCAAAGAAAGGGGAGATGTAGGGAATCACAGAAAGTCGAGGGGAAATTACGTCAATATACACTTTACTATATTTTGAACAAAGCCTCAAGCCAGCCACAATGTAGAGGACATGACCCTTAGAAACTTACAAGTAAGCTGAAATCTTCAAAATTTCAAATCTTTATAAGTAAACAGATTTATGAAAATGAATATCCAAGTGTTTTAATTGACATCAGAAGATCAAAACAATAAATCCTGAGAATATAGAAAAAAGATAAATAAAGATATGAGCAGAACGTAATACAACAGAAAACGCATAAAATTCAGGTGATGTAGTAAGTCCAAAGAATATTCTATGAAAAGATTTAAAAGACACACTTTGATTAAGAAAAACAAGAACATAATTAAAGAATATACAGAAAGAATCAGGTCAATGTTATAGAAAAGAATATATGAAATGCCAGTAAATTTGAACATTTGTGTAAAGTGGACCATTTCCTAGCTCCTAAAGTTTACCAAAACTGACACAAGAGGAAATCATTTAAGGTCATCTTGTCTGCCCTTGTCATTCTCGGAATGCCCTGGACTCAGAATGCCGCATCTGTAGTCCATGGTAACCTGCGGAGAGGGGGCGGGGCTGAGCGAGTTTGGAACACTGCCCTCACTGAGGGAGTGGTTGTGGCCAACTCTGCTGTGACTGAACAAAGGGCAGGGGAGCAGGGGGCCAAGGGCAGGGTCCTCAGAGCCCGGCAGGCCCAGTGGGGTGTCACAGGCATTTAGGCCCAGGACAAAGGGGGCCTTCTTTGTCTGCACAGCTGCCCAAACTCTCACCTTTCCACTCAGGCCGCCCTCTTACTTGAAGTGTGTGTGAAACCTGACCGCGCAGTACACCTCGCTGCACAGCTAACCATAGGTCTGGGCATCGTGGCTTCCTGCCAGGCGACCGAAGTTCACAGCCAGATTGGTCCCTGGGACACACGCGAAGAGGCTCCTGTCCGGGCCACAGGCCGCCCACTGCCACTGCCCCAGATCGTGGGGCGCAAAGCAGCTCTATCTGAGGCCGTGCCTCTATAGGGAGTATTGGATCTTCACTAGTAGAAAACGGGGTCCTCGCGGGCAACTCATTGGAGGGACACATATATATCTTTGCGGACTTTCTGATGAAGCTTAAATGTGTTCACACCTAAGCCTCTTACAGGGTCAGATATTTAGCTAAACATGAGCTCATGATCTAAATTTACACAATAATGAAGAAATCAGCTACAAAGGGAGAAAATCTGCAATAACAATCTCTACCAGAATTAGATTCCCTAGGCCATCCATCAGATATTGGAATAATCAGGTGCAAGGCAGAAAATATACATAAAACTGGAACTGAAACAAAGAACAAGGATGTTTTCAAAGACTCGTAGGACCTCTAAAACATATTTAAAGTACATGTCATTGATAAAGCTAAATACTCAAAGGTTGTGTAATACAACAGATTCATCATTGAGAAGAGTTAAATTATGCTGTTTTGAAAACTATGACAGGTCAGATTTTCTGCTTAATTATATAAGAAGATTTCTCTAAAAAATACACATTATTTCAAAGACTTATTGGCTGTGAAATAAGTTAAGAGTATTTCAAATGGCTTGTCTGCAAAGAAAGGTGAGATGTAGGAAATCACAGAAAGTTGAGGGGAAAATAGGTCAATATATACTGTGCTATATTGTGAACTAAGCCTTAGGCCAGCAACAATGTAGAGGACCTGACCATTAGAAACTTACAAGTAATCTGGAATCTTGAAAAGTTCAAACCTTTATAAGTAAAAAGATTTATGAAAATGAATAACCAAGTGTTGTAATTGACATCAGAAGATCAATACAATAAATCCTGAGAACATAGAAAAAAGATAAATAAAGATATGGGCAGCACTTAATACAACAGAAAACGTAGAAAATTCAGGTGAGGTTGTAAGTCCAAAGAATATTCTTTGACAAGATTTAAAAGACACACTTTGATTAAGGAAAACAAAACATAAGTAATGAATATACAGAAAGAATCAGGACAATGTTATAGCAGAGAGTATATGAAATGCCAGTGAATTTGAACATTTCTGTAATTGGAGCATTTCCTAGCTCTAAAGTTTACCAAAATTGACACAAGAGGAAATCATTTAAGGTCATCATGTCGGCCCTTGGCATTCTCGGAACGCCCTGGCCTCAGAATGCCGCATCTGTAGTCCATGGTAACCTGCGGAGAGGGGGCGGGGCTGAGGGAGGTTGGAACACGGCCCTCACTGAGGGAGTGGGTGTGGCCATCTCTGCTGTGACTGAAAAAAGGGCAGGGGAGAATGGGACCAAGTGCAGGGCCCTCAGAGCCCGGCAGGCCCAGTCCGGTGTCACAAGCATTTAGGCACTGGCCAAAGGGAGCCTTCTTTGTCAGCACAGTTGCCCAAACTCCCACCTTTCCATTCAGGCCTCCCTGTTATTTGAAGTGTTTGTGGAACCTGTCCAAGGAGTACACATCGCTGCACAGCTATCCATAGGTCTGGGCATCGTGGCTTCCTGCAAGGTGACCGAAGTTCACAGGCAAATGGGTCCCTGGGACACACGCGAAGCGGCTCCAGGCCGAGCCACAGGCCTCCACTGCCTCTGCCCCAGATCGGGGGCCTCAAAGCAGCCCTGTCTTAGTCCTCTGCCTCTATAGGGTGTATTGGACCAACATTTGTAGAAAACGGGTTCCACGCGGGCAACTCATTGGAGGGACATAAATAAATCTTTGCTGACGTTCTGCTGAAGCTTACGAGCGTTCACACCTAAGCCTCTTACAAGGTCAGCTGTTTAGCTAAACGTGAGCTCATGATCTAAATTTACACAATAATCAAGAAATCAGCTACAAGGGGAGACAATCTGCAAAAACAATCAATACCAGAGTTAGATACACTTGGCCATCCATCAGACGTAGGAATAATCAGGTGCAAGGCATTAAATATACATAAAGCTGGAACTGAAACAAGGAACAAGGATGTTTTCAAAAACTGGTAGGATCTCTAAAACATTTTTAAAGTACATGTCATTGATAAAGCTAAATACTCAAAGGCTGTGTAATACAACAGATTCATCATTGAGAAGAGTGAAATTATGCTGTTTTGAAAACTATGGCAGGTGAGATTTTCTGCCTAATAATATGAGAAGATTTCTCTAAAAATACACATTATTTCAAAGACTTATTGGCTGTGAAATATGCTAAGGGTATTTCAAATGGTTTGTCCGCAAAGAAAGGTGAGATGTAGGAATCACAGAAATTCGAGGGGAAAATAGGTCAATATATAGTTTGCTATATTGTGAACTAAGCCTTAGGCCAGCAACAATGTAGAGGACCTGACCCTTAGAAACTAACAAGTAAGCTGAAATATTCAAATGATCAAATCTTTATAAGTAAAAAGATTTATTAAAATGAGTAACCAAGTGTTTTAATTGACATCAGAAGATCAAAACAATAAACCCTGAGAACATAGAAAAAAGATAAATAAAGATATGAGCAGAACTTAATACAACGGAAAACGTATAAAATTCAGGTGATGTAGTAAGTCCAAAGAATATTCTTTGAAAATATTTAAAAGAGACACTTTGATTAAGAAAAACAAGAACATAATTAAAGAATATACAGAAAGAATCAGGACAATGTTATAGAAGAGAATATATGAAATGCCAGTAAATTTGAACATTTGTGTAAAGTGGACCATTTCCTAGCTCCTAAAGTTTACCAAAACAGACCCAAGAGGAAATCATTTAAGGTCATCATGTCTGCCCTTGTCATTATCGGAATGCCCTGGACTCAGAATGCCGCACCTGTAGTCCATGGTAACCTGCGGAGAGGGGGCGGGGCTGAGGGAGTTTGGAACACTGCCCTCACTGAGGGAGTGGTTGTGGCCAACTCTGCTGTGACTGAACAAAGGGCAGGGGAGCAGGGGGCCAAGGGCAGTGTCCTCAGAGCCCGGCAGGACCACTTGGGTGTCACAGGCATTTAGGCCCAGGACAAAGGGCGCCTTCTTTGTCTGCACAGCTGCCCAAACTCTCACCTTTCCACTCAGGCCGCCCTCTTACTTGAAGTGTGTGTGAAACCTGACCGCGCAGTACACCTCGCTGCACAGCTAACCATAGGTCTGGGCATCCTTGCTTCCTGCCAGGTGACCAAAGTTCACAGCCAGATTGGTCCGTGGGACACATGCGAAGAGGCTCCTGCCCGGGCCACAGGCCGCCCACTGCCACTGCCCCAGATCGTGGGGCGCAAAGCAGCCCTATCTGAAGCCGTGCCTCTATAGGGAGTATTGGACCTACGCTAGGAGAAAACGGGGTCCTCGCGGGCAACTCATTGGAGGGACACAAATATATCTTTGCGGACTTTCTGATGAAGATTACGAGTGTTCACACCTAAGCCTCTTACAGGGTCAGATATTTAGCTAAACATGAGCTCATGATCTAAATTTACACAATAATGAAGAAATCAGCTTCAAGGGGAGACAATCAGCAAAAACAATCAGTACCAGAGTTAGATTCCCTAGGCCATCCATCAGACGTAGGAATAATCAGGTGCAAGGCAAAAAATATACATAAAACTGGAACTGAAACAAGGAACAAGGATGTTTTCAAAGACTGGTAGGATCTCTAAAACATTTTTAAAGTACATGTCATTGATAAAGCTAAATACTCAAAGGTTGTGTAATACAACAGATTCATCATTGAGAAGGGTTAAATTATGCTGTTTTGAAAACTATGGCAGGTCAGATTTTCTGCCTAATTGTATAAGCAGATTTCTCTAAAAAATACAAATTATTTCAAATACTTATAGGCTGTTCAATAAGTTAAGGTTATTTCAAATGGCTTGTCTGCAAAGAAAGGTGAGATGTAGGAAATCACAGAAAGTCGAGGGGAAAGTAGGTCAATATATACTTTGCTATATTGTGAACTAAGCCTTAGGCCAGCAACAATGTAGATTTCCTGACACTTAGAAACTTACAAGTAAGCTGGAATCTTGAAAAGTTCAAATCTTTATAAGTAAACAGATTTATGAAAATGAATAACCAAGTGTTTTAATTGACATCAGAAAACCAAAATAATAAAACCTGAGAACATAGAAAAAATATAAATAAAGATATGAGCAGAAATTAATACAAAAGAAAACGAATAAAATTCGGGTGAGGTAGTAAGTCCAAAGAATATGCTTTGACAAGATTTAAATGACACACTTTGATTAAGGAATACAAAAACATAAGTAAAGAATATGAAGAAAGAATCAGGAGAATGTTATAGCAGAGAATATATGAAATGCCAGTATATTTGAACATTGCTGTAAAGTTGACCATTTCCTAGCTCCTAAAGTTTACCAAAATGGACACAAGCGGAAGTCATTTAAGGTCATCATGTCTGCCCTTGGCATTCTCGGAACGCCCTTGCCTCAGAATGCACCATCTGTAGTCCATGGTAACCTGCGGAGAGGGGGCGTGGCTGAGGGAGTTTGGAACACTGCCCTCAATGAGGGAGTGTGTGGGGCCATTTCTGCTGTGACTGAACAAACGTCACGGGACAAGGGGGCCAACGGCAGGGCCTTCAGAGCACGGCAGGCCCAGTCATGTGTCAAAAGCATTTAGGCCCAGGCCAAAGTACCCCTTCTTTGTCTGCACAGCTGCCCAAACTCTCAACTTTCCACTCAGTCCGCCATCTTACTTGAAGTGTGTGTGGAACCGGTCTGCGCAGTAAACCTGCTGCAAAGCTAACCATAGGTCTGGGCATCATAGCTTCCTGCAAGTTGACCGAAGTTTGCAGGCAGATGGGTCGTGGGACACACGTGGGGAGCCTCCTGCCAAGGCCACAGGCCGCCCAAAGCCACTATCCCAGATCGGGGGCAGCAAATCAGTCCTGTCTGAGTCCCAGCCCCTAGAGGGAGTATTGGACCAACACTTGTAGAAAACGGGGTCCCGGGGGGAACTCATTGGAGGGACAAAAATAAATCTTTGCCAACTTTCTGCTGAAGCTTAGGAGCGTTCACACCTAAGCCTCTTACATATTCAGCTGTTTAGCTAAACATGAGCTCATGATGTAAATTTACACAATAATGAAGGAATCAGATACAAGGAAAGACAATCAACAAAAACAATCAATACCAGAATTAGATTCCCTAGGCCATCCATCAGACGTTGTAATAATGAGGTGCAAGGCAAAAAGTATACACAAAACTGGAACTGAAACAAGGAACAAGGAAGTTTTCAAAGACTGGTAGGTTCTCTAAAACATATTTAAAGTACATGTCGTTGATAAAGCTAAATACTCAAAGGCTGTGTAATACAACAGATTCATCATTGAGAAGAGTTAAATTATGCTGTTTTGAAAACTATGGCAGGTCAGATTTTCTGCCTAATTATATATGAAGATTTCTCTAAAAAATACACATTATTTCAAAGACTTATAGGCTGTGAAATAATTTAAGGGTATTTCAAATGGCTTGTCTGCAAAGAAAAGTGAGATGTAGGAAATCACAGAAAGTCGAGGGGAAAATAGGTCAATATATACTGGGCTATATTGTGAACTAAGCCTTAGGCCAGCAACAATGTAGAGGACCTGACCCTTAGAAACTTACAAGTAATCTGGAAACTTGAAAAGTTCAAACCTTTATAAGTAAAAAGATTTATTATAATGAATAACCAAGTGTTTTAATTGACATCAGAAGATCAAAACAATAAATCCTGAGAACAGAGAAAAAAGATAAATAAAGATATGAGCAGCACTTAATACAACAGAAAACGTAGAAATTTCAGGTGAGGTAGTAAGTCCAAAGATTATTCTTTGAAAAGATTGAAAAGACACACTTTGATTAAGGAAAACAAAACATAAGTAAAGAATATACAGAAAGAATCAGGACAATGTTATAGCAGAGAATATATGAAATGCCAGCGAATTTGAACATTTCTGTAATTGGAGCATTTCCTAGCTCCTAAAGTTTACCAAAATTGACACAAGAGGAAATCATTTAAGGTCATCATGTCTGCCCTTGGAATTCTCGGAACGCCCTGGCCTCAGAATGCCGCATCTGTAGTCCATGGTAACCTGCGGAGAGTGGGCGGGGCTGAGGGAGGTTGGAACACGGCCCTCACAGAGGGAGTGGGTGTGGCCATCTCTGCTGTGACTGAACAAAGGGCAGGGGAGAAGGGGACCAAGGGCAGCGCCCTCAGAGCCCGGCAGGCCCAGTCCGGTGTCACAAGCATTTAGGCACTGGCCAAACGGAGCCTTCTTTGTCAGCACGGTTGCCCAAACACCTACCTTTCCCCTCAGGCCTCCTGCTGTCTTGAAGTGTTTGTGGAACCTGGCCACGCAGTACACATCGCTGCACAGCTAACCATAGGTCTGGGCATCGTGGCTTCCTGCAAGGTGACCGAAGTTCACAGGCAAATGCGTCCCTGGGGCACACGCGAAGCAGCTCCTGCAGGAGCCGCAGGCCTCCCACTGCCTCTGCCCCAGATCGGGGGCCTCAAAGCAGCCCTGTCTGAGTTCCCAGCCTCTATAGGTCGTATTGGACCAACACTTGTAGAAAACGGGTTCCTCGCGGGCAACTCATTGGAGGGACACAAATAAATCTTTGCTGACGTTCTGCTGAAGCTTACGAGCATTCACACCTTAGCCTCTTACAAGGTCAGCTGTTTAGCTAAACGTGAGCTCATGATCTAAATTTACACAATAATGAAGAAATCAGCTACAAGGGGACAAAATCTGCAAAAACTATCAATACCAGATTTAGATTCCCTAGGCCATCGATCAGACGTTGGAATAATCAGGTGCAAGGGAGAAAAGATACATAAAACTGGTACTGAAACAAGGAACAAGGATGTTTTCAAAGACTGGTAGGATCTCTAAAACATTTTTAAAGTACATGTCATTGATAAAGCTAAATACTCAAAGGTTGTGTAATACAACAGATTCATCATTGAGGAGAGTGAAATAATGCTATTTTGAAAACTATGGCAGGTCAGATTTTCTGTCTAATTATATAAGAAGATTTCTCTAAAAAATACACATTATTTCAAAGATTTATTGGCTGTGAAATAAGTTAAGGGTATTTCAAATGGCTTGTCTGCAAAGAAACGTGAGATGTAGGGAATCACGGAAAGTCGAGGGGAAAATAGGTAAATATATACATTGCTATATGTTGAACTAAGACTTAGGCCAGCAACAATGTAGAGGGCCTGACCCTTAGAAACGTACAAGTAAGCTGGAAACTTGAAAAGTTCAAAACTTTATAAGTAAAAAGATTTTTTAAAATGAATAACCAAGTGTTTTATTTGACATCAGAAGATCAAAACAATAAACCCAGAGAACATAGAAGAAAGATAAATACAGATATGAGCAGAACTTAATACAATAGAAAAAAGTATAAAATTCAGGTGAGGTAGTAAGTCCAAAGAATATTCCTTGACAAGATTTAAAAGACACACTTTGATTAGGAAAATAAATACATAAGTAAAGAATATACAGAAAGAATCAGGACAATGTTACAGCAGAGAATATATGAAATTCCAGTAAATTTGAACATTTCTGTAAAGAGGACCATTTCCTAGCTCCTATAGTTTACCAAATTTGACACAAGAGGAATTCATTTTAGGTTATTATGTCTGCCCTTGGCATTCTCGGAAAGCCCTGGCCTCAGAATGCAGCATCTGTAGTCCATGGTAACCTGCGGAGAGCGGCGGTGCTGTGGGTGGTTGGAACACTGCCCTCACTGAGGGAGTGGGTGTGGCCATCTCTGCTGTGACTGAACAAAGGGCAGGGGAGAAGGGGGCCCAGGGCAGGGTCCTCAGAGCCCGGCAGTCGCAGTGGGGTGTCACAAGCATTTAGGCCCAGGTCACAGGGCGCTTTCTCTGTTGGCACAGCTGTCCGGACTCTCACCTTTCCACTCAGGCCGCCCTCTTACTTGAAGTGTGTGTGGAACCGGCCCGCACACTACACCTCGCTGCACAGCTAACCATAGGTCTGGGCATCGTAGCTTACTGCCAGCTGACCGAAGTTCGCAGGCAAATGGGTGGTGGGACAGACGCGGGGAGCCTCCTGCCCGGGCCACAGGCCGCCAAAAGCCACTACCCCAGATCGGTGGCAGCAAAGCAGTCCTGTCTGAGCCCCTGCATCTAGAGGGAGTATTGGACAAACACTTGTAGAAAATGGGGTCCTCGGGGTAACTCATTGGAGAGACACAAATAAATCTTTGCCGACTTTCTGGGGTAACTCATTGGAGTGACACAAATAAATCATTGCCGACTTTCTGCTGAAGCTTAGGAGCGTTCACACCTAAGCCTCTTACAAAATTAGCTGTTTAGCTAAACATGAGCTCATGATCTAAATTTACACAATAATGAAGAAATCAGCTACAAGGGGAGACAATCAGCAAAAACAATCAATACCAGAATTAGATTCCCTAGGCCATCCATCAGATGTTGGAATAATCAGGTGCAAGGCAGAAAATATACATAAACCTGGAAATGAAACAAGGAACAAGGATGATTTCAAAGACTGGTAGGATCTCTAAAACATTTTTAAAGTACATGTCATTGATAAAGCTAAATACTCAAAGGTTGTTTAAAACAACAAATTAAGCAGTGAGAAGAGCGACATTATGCTGTTAGGAAAACTATGGAAGGTGAGATTTTCTGCCTAATTATATAAATGTTTTCTCTAAAAAATACACATTATTTCAAAAACTTATTGGCTGTGAAATAAGTTAAGTGAATTTCAAATGGCTTGTCTGCAAAGAAAGGTGAGATGTAGGGAATCACAGAAAGCCGATGGGATAATATGTCAATATATACATTGCTATATGCTGAACTAAGCCTTAGGCCGGCAACAGTGTACCGGAATGGACCCTTAGAAAAGTACAAATAAGCTGGAATCTTTAAGAGTTCAAAACTTTATAAGTACAAAGATTTATTAAAATGAATAACCAAGTGTTTTACTTGACATCAGAAAATCAAAACAATAAACCCTGAGAACATAGAAAAAATAAATAAATAAAGATATGAGCAGAACTTAATACAACAGGAAACGTATAAAATTCAGGTGATTTAGTAAGTCCAAAGAATATTCTTTGAAAAGAGTTAAAAGACACACTTTGATTAAGGAAAACAAAAACATAAGTAAACAAAATACAGAAAGAATCAGGACAATGTTATAGCAGAGAATATATGAAATGCCAGTAAATATGAACATTTCTGTAAAGCGGACCATTTCCTAGCTCCTACAGTTTACCAAAATTGACACAAGAGGAAATCATTTAAGGTCATCATGTCTGCCCTTGGCATTCTCGGAACGCCCTGGCCTCAGAATGCAGCATCTGTAGTCCATGGTAACCTGCGGAGAGGGGGCGTGGCTGAGGGAGATTGGAAGACTGCCCTCACTGAGGGAGTGGGTGTGGCCATCTCTGCTGTGACTGAACAAAGGTCAGGGGAGCAGGGGGCCCAGGGCAGGGCCCTCAGAGCCCGGCAGACACAGTGGTGTGTCACAAACGTTTAGGCCCAGGCCAAAGGGCACCTCCTTTGTCTGCACAGCTGCCCAAACTCTCACCTTTCCACTCTGGCCGCCCTCTTATTTGAAGTGTGTTTGGAACCTGTCCGCGCAGTACACCTCGCTGCAGAGCTAACAATAGGTCAGGGCTTCGTAGCTTTCTGCAAGGTGACCGAAGTTCGCAGGCAAATGGGTCCCTGGGACACATGCGGAGAGGCTACTGCCCGGGCCACAGGCCACCCACAGGCCCTGCCCCAGATCGAAGGCTGTAAAGCAGCCATGTCAGAGTCCACAGCCTCTCGAAGGAGTATTGGACCAACACTTGTAGAAAACGGGGTCCTTGCGGGCAACTTATTGGAGGGACACAAATAAATCTTTGCCGACTTTCTGCTGAAGCTTACCAGCGTTCACACCTAAGCCTCTTACAAGGTCAGCTGTTTAGCTAAACATGAGCTCATGATCTAAATTTACACAATATTGAAGAAATCAGCTACAAAGTGAGACAATCAGCAAAAACAATCAATACCAGAATGAGATTCCCTAGGCCATCCATCTGATGTTGGAATAATCAGGTGCAAGGCAGAAAATATACATAAATCTTTAACTGAAACAAGGAACAAGGAGGTTTTCAAAGGCTGGTAGGATCTCTAAAACATTTTTAAACTACATGTCGTTGATAAACCTAAATACTCAAAGGTTGTTTAATACCACAGATTAAGCATTGAGAAGAGTGAAATTATGCTGTTTTGAAAACTATGGAAGGTGAGATTTTCTGGCTAATTATATAAGAAGATTTCTCTAAAAAATAGACATTATTTCAAAGACTTATTGGCTGTGAAATAAGTTAATTGTATTTCAAACGGCTTGTCTGCAAAGAAAGGTGAGATGTAGGGAATCACAGAAAGTCGAGTGGAAAATGTCAATATATACATTGCTATATGGTGAACTAAGCCTTAGGCCAGCCACAATGTAGAGGACCTCACCCTTAGAAAGTTAAAAGTGAGCTGGATTCTTTAAAATTTCAAATCTTTATAAGTAAAAATATTGATGAAAATGAATAACCAAGTGTTTTAATTGACATCAGAAGATCAAAACAATAAACCCTGAGAACATAGAAAAAAGATAAATATAGATATGAGCAGAACTTAATACCACAGAAAACGTATAAAATTCAGGTGATGTAGTAAGTCCAAAGAATATTCTTTGAAAAGAGTTAAAAGACACACTTTGATTAAGGAAAACAAAAACATAAGTAAAGAATATACAGAAAGAATCAGGACAATGTTATAGCAGAGAATATCTGAAACGCCAGTAAATTTGAACATTTCTGTAAAGTGGACCATTTCCTAGCTCCTAATGTTTACCAAAACTGAAACAAGAGGAAATCATTTAAGGTCATCATGTCTGCCCTAGGCATTCTCGGAACGCCCTGGCCTCAGAATGCAGCATCTGTAGTCCATGGTAACCTGCGCAGAGGGTGCGGGGCTGAGGGAGGCTGGAACACTACCTTCACTGAGGGAGTGGGGGTGGCCATCTCTGATGTCACTGAACAAAGGACAGGGGAGCAGGCCGTCCTGTGCAGTGCCCTCAGAGCCCGGCAGGCCCAGTGCGCTTTCACAAGCATTTAGGCCCAGGCCAAAGGGCGCCTTCTTTGTGTGCACATGTGCCGAAACTCTCACCTTTCCACTCAGGCCGCCCTCTTACTTGAAGTGTGTGTGGAACCTGTGCGCGCAGTACACCTCGCTGCGCAGCTAACCATAAGTCGTGGCATCGTAGCTTCCTGCCAGGTGACCGCGGATCGCAGGCAGATGGGTCCCTGGGACACACGCGGAGAGGCTCCTAACCGGTACACAGGCCGCCCCTGCCCCATACCCAGATCAGGGGTCACAAAGCGGCCCTGTCCGAGTCCCTGCCTCTAGAGGGAGTATTTGACCAACACTTGTAGAAAACGGGGTCTTCGCAGGAAATTCATTGCAGGGACACAGATAAATCTTTGCGGACTTTCGGATGAAACTTACGACCGTTCACACCTAAGACTCTTACAAGATCCGCTGTTTGGCTCAACATGAGCTCATGATCTAAATTTACACAATAATGAAGAAATCAGCTACAAGGGGGAGACAATCAGCAAAAACAAGCAATAGCAGAATTAGATTCCAAAGGCCATCCATCAGAAGTAGGAATAATCAGGTGCAAGGCAGAAAATATACATAAAACTGGAACTGAAACAAGGAACAAGGATGTTTTCAAAGACTGGTAGGATCTCTAAAACATTTTTAAATTACATGTCATTGATAAAGCTAAATACTCAAAGGATGTGTAATACAACAGATTCATCATTGAGAAGCGTGAAATTATGCTGTTTTGAAAACTATGAAATGTCAGATTTTCTGCCTAATTATATAAGAAGATTTGTCTAAAAAAATAGACATTATTTCAAAGACTTATTGGCTGTGAAATAAGTTAAGTTTATTTCAAATGGCTTGTCTGCAAAGAAAGGTGAGATGTAGGGAATCACAGAAAGTCGAGGGGAAAATGTCAATATATACATTGCTATATGGTGAACTAAGCGTTAGGCCAGACACTGTGTAGAGGACCTGACCCTTAGAAACTTAAAAGTGAGCAGGAATCTTTAAAAGTTCAAATCTTTATAAGTTAAGAGATTTATGAAGATCAATACCCAAGTGTTTTAATTGACATCAGAAGATCAAAACAATAAACCCAGAGAACATACTAAAAAGAGAAATAAAGATATGAGCAGAACTTAATACAATAGAAAAACTATAAAATTCAGTTGAGGTAGTAAGTCAAAAGAATATTTTTTGACAAGATTTAAAAGATACACTTTGATTAAGGAAAAGCAAAACATAAGTAAAGAATATACAGAAAGAATCAGGACAATGTTATAGCAGAGAATATCTGAAATGCCAGTAAATTTGAACATTTCTGTAAATTGAACCATATCCTAGCACATAAAGTTTACCAAAACTGAAACAAACGAAATCATTTAAGTTCATCACGTCTGCCCTTGGCATTCTCGGAATGCCCTGGACTCAGAATGCAGCATCTGTAGTCCATGGTATCCTGCGGAGAGGGGGCGGGGCTGAGGGAGTTTGGAACAGGGCCCTCACTGAGGGAGTGGGTGTGGCCATCTCTGCTGTGACTGAACAAAGGGCAGGGGAGCATGGGGACCAGGGCAGGGCCCTCAGTGCCCGGCAGGCCCAGTGGGGTGTCACAAGCATTTAGGCCCAGGCCAAAGTGCGCCTTCTTTGTCTGCACAGCTGCCCAAACTTTCACCTTTCCACTCAGGACGCCCTCTTACTTGAAGTGCGTGTGGAAACTGTCCGCGCAGTACACCTCGGTGCACAGCTAACCATAGGTCTGGGCATTGTAGCTTCCTGTCAGGTGACAGAATTTCTCAGGCAGGTGGGTCCCTAGGACACACGCGGAGAGTCTCCAGCCCAGTCCACAGGCCGCCCACTGCCACTGCCCCAGATCGTGGGGCGCAAAAGAGCCCTGTCTGTTTCCGTGCCTCTACAGGGAGTAGTGGACCAACCCTTGTAGACAACGGGGTCCTCATGGGCAACTCATTGGTGCGACAAAAATAAATCTTTTCGGACATTCTGATGAAGATTACTTGTTTTCAAACCTAAGCCTCTTACAAAGTCAGATGTTCAGCTAAACATGAGCTCATGATCTAAATTTACACAATAATGAAGAAATCAGCTACAGGGGGAGACAATCAGCAAAAACTATCAATACCAGGATTAGAATCCCTAGGCCATCGATCAGACGTTGGAATAATCAGGTGCAAGGCAGAAAATATACATAAAACTGGAACTGAAACAAAGAAGAAGGATGTTTTCAAAGACTGGTAGGATCTCTAAAATATTTTTAAAGTACATGTCTTTGATAAAGCTGAATACTGAAAGGTTCTGTCATACAACAGATTCATTATTGAGAAGAGTGAAATTATGCTGTTTTGAAAATTATGGCAGGTCAGATTTTCTGCCTAATTATATAAGAAGATTTCTCTAAAAAATACACATTATTTCAAAGACTTATTGGATGTGAAATAAGTTAAGGGTATTTCAAATGGCTTGTCTGCAAAGAAAGTTGAGATGTAGGGAATCACAGAAAGTCGAGGGGAAAATAGGTCAATATATACTTTGCCATATTGTGAACTACGTCTTAGGCCAGCAACAATGTAGAGGACCTGACCTTTAGAAACTTACAAGTAAGCTGGAATCTTGAAAAGTTGAAATCTTTATAAGTAAATAGATTTATTAAAATGAATAACCTAGTGTTTTAATTGACATCAGAATATCAAAACAATAAACCTGAGAACACAGAAAATGTATAAATAAAGGTATGAGCAGAACTTAATAAAATAGAAAATGTATAAAATTCAGGTTAGGTAGTAAGTCCAAAGAATATTCTTTGACAAGATTTAAAAGACACACTTTGATTAAGGAAAACCAAATCATTAGTAAAGAATATACAGAAAGAATCAGGACAATGTTATAGCAGAGAATATCTGAAATGCCAGTAAATTTGAATATTTCTGTAAAGTGGACCATTTCCTAGCTCCTAAAGTTTACCAATATTGACACAAGAAGAAACATGTAAGGTCAACATGTCTGCCCTTGGCATTCTCAGAACGCCCTGGCCTCAGAATGCAGCATCTGTAGTCCATGGTAACCTGCGGAGTTGGGGCGGGGCTGAGGGAGGTTGGAACACTGCCCTCAGAGAGGGAGTGGCTGTGGCCATCTCTGCTGTGACTGAACAAATGGCAGGGAGCAGAGGGCCCTGGGCAGGGCGCTCAGAGCCCGGGAGGCCCAGTGGTGGGTCACAAGCTTTTAGGCCCAGGACAAAGTGTGCCTACTTTGTCTGCACAGCTGCCCAAACTCTCACCTTTCCACTCAGGCCGCCCGCTTACTTGAAGTGTGTGTGGACCCGGTTCGCGCAGTACACCTCGCTGCAAAGCTAACAATAGGTCTTGGCATCATAGCTTCCTGCCAGGTTACGGAAGTTCACAGGCAGATGGGTCGTGGGACACACATGTGGAGCCTCCTGCCCAGGCCACCGGCCACCAAAATCCACTATCCCAGGTCGGGGGCAGCAAAGTTGTCCTGTCTGAGTCCCAGCCTCTAGAGGGAGTAGTGGACCCACACTTGTAGAAAACTGGGTCCGCGCGGGTAACTCATTGGAGTGACACAAAAAATCTTTGGGGACTTTCTGCTGAAGCTAAGAGCGTTCACACATAAACCTCTAACACGGTCAGCTGTTTAGCTAAACATGAGCTCATGATCTAAATTTACACAATAATGAAAAAATCAGCTACAAGGGGAGACAAGCAGCACAAACAATCAATACCAGAATTAGATTCCCTATGCCATCCATCAGATGTTGGAATAATCAGGTGCAAGGCAGAAAGTATACACAAAACTGGAACTGAAACAAGGAACAAGGATGTTTTCAAAGACTGGTAGGATCTCTAAAACATTTTTAAAGTACATGTCATTGACAAAGCTAAATACTCAATGGTTGTGTAATAAAACAGATTCATCATTGAGAAGAGTGAAATTATGCTGTTTTGAAAACTATGGCAGGTCAGATTTTCTGCGTAATTATATAAGAAGATTTCTCTAAAATATAAACATTATTTCAAAGACTTATTGGCTGTGAAATAAGTTAAGGGTATTTCAAATGGCTTGTCTGCAAAGAAAGGTGAGATGTAGGGAATCACAAAAAGTCGAGGGGCAAATAGGTCATTATATACATTGCTATAAGGTGAACTAAGCCATAGGCCAGGAACAATGTAGAGCCCTGTCCCTTAGAAAGTTTCAGGTAAGCTGGAATCTTCAACATTTCAAATCTTAATAAGTAAAAAGATTTATTAAAATAAATAACCAAGTGTTTTAATTGACATCAGAAGATCAAAACAATAAACCCTGAGGACATAGAAAAAAGATAAATAAAGATATGAGCAGAACTTAATACAACAGAAAATGTATAAAATTGAGGTGATGTAGTAAGTCCAAAGAATATTCTTTGAAAAGATTTAAAAGACACACTTTGATTAAGTAAAAAAAAAACATAAGTAAAGAATATACAGAAAGAATCAGGACAATGTTATAGCAGAGAATATATGAAATGCCAGTAAATTTGAACATTTCTGTAAAGTGGACCATAGCCTAGCTCCTAAAGTTTACCAAAATTGTCACAAGAGGAAATCATTTAAGGTCATCATGTCTGCCCTTGGCCTTCTCGGAACACCCTGGGCTCAGAATGCAGCATCTATAGTCCACGGTAAACTGCGAAGAGGGGGCGGGGCTGAGGGAGTTTGGAACAATGCCCTCACTGAGGGAGAGGGTGTGGCCATCTCTGTTGTGACTGAACAAAGGGCTGGGGAGCAGGGCGTCCAGGGCAGGGCCCTCAGAGCCCGGCAGGTCCAGTGGGGTGTCACAAGCATTTAGGCCTTTCCCAAAGGGCGCCATCTTTGTCTGCACAGCTGCCCAAACTCTACCTTTCCACTCAGCCCTCCCTCATACTTGAAGTGTGTTTGGAACCTGTCCGCGCAGTACACCTCGCTGCACAGCTAACCATAGGTCTGGGCATCATAGCTTCCTTCCACGGGACCGAAGATCGCAGGCAGTTGGGTCCCTGATACCCACGAGGAGAGGCTTCTGCCCGGGCCACAGGCCGCCCACTGCCCCTACCCCAGATCGGGCGCCGCAAAGCAGCCCTGTCTGAGTCCCTGCTTCTAGAGGGAGTATTGGACCAACAGTTATAGAAAACGGGTTCCTCGCGGGCAACTCATTGGAGCGATACAAATAAATCTTTGCCGAATTTCTGATGAAGCCTACGAGCGTTCACACCTAAGCCTCTTACAACGTCAGTTGTTTAACTAAACATGAGCTCATGATCTTAATTTACACAATAATGAAGAAATCAGCTACAAGGGGAGACAATCAGCAAAAACAATCAATATCAGAATTAGATTCCCAAGGCCATCCATCAGATGTTGGAATAATCAGGTTCAAGGCAGAAAATATACATAAAACTGGAACTGAAACAAGGAACAAGGATGTTTTCAAAGACTGGTAGGATCTTTAAAATATTTTTAAAGTACATGTCATTGATAAAGATAAATACTCAAAGGTTGTGTAATACAACAGATTAATCTTTGAGAAGAGTGAATTTATGCTGTTTCTAAAACTATGGCTGCTCAGATTTTCTGCCTAATTATATAAGACGATTTCTCTAAAAAATTCACATTATTTCCAACACTTATTGGATGTGAAATAAGTTAAGTTTATTTCAAATGGCTTGTCTGCAAAGAAAGGTGAGTTGTAGGGAATCACAGAAAGTCGAGGGGAAAATAGGTCAATATATACTTTTCTATATGTGAACTAAGCCTTAGGCCTGCAAAAATGTTGAGGACCTGAGCTTTAGAATTTTACAAGAAAGCTGGAATCTTTAAACGTTCAAATCTTTATAAGGAAAAAGATTTATTAAAATTAATAACCAAGTGTTTTAATTGACATCAGAAGATCAAAATAATTAACCCTGAAAACATAGAAAAAAGATAAATAAGATATGAGCAGAACTTAATACAACAGAAAACGTATAAAACTCAGGTGATGTAGTAAGTTCAGAGAATATTTTTGAAAAGATTTAAAATTCACACTTTGATTAAGGCAAACAAAAACATAAGTAAAGAATATACAGAGAGAATCAGGATAATGTTATAGCAGAGAATATCTCAAATGCCAGTAAATTTGAACATTTGTGTAAAGTGGACCATTTCCTAGCTCCTAAAGTTTACCAAAACTGACACAAGAGGAAATCATTTAAGGTCATCATGTCTGCTCTTGGCTTCTCGGAACGCCCTGGCCTCAGAATGCAGCATCTGTAGTCCATGGTAACCTGCGGAGAGGGGGCGGGGCTGAGGGAGTTTGGAACACTGCCCTCACTGAGGGAGTGGGTGTGGCCATCTCTGCTGTGACTGAACAAAGGGCAGGGGAGCACGGGGTACAGGGCAGGGCCCTCAGAGCCCGGCAGGCCCTGTGGGGTGACACAAGCATTTAGGCCCAGGCCAAAGGGCGCCTTCTTTGTCTGTACAGCTGCCCAAACTCTCACCTTTCCACTCAGGGCGCCATCTGACTTGAAGTGTGTGTGGAACCCCTCCGTGCAGTAACACTCGCTGCACAGTTAACCATAAGTCTGGGCATCATTGCTTCCTGCCAGATGACCGAAGTGTGCAGGCAGATGGGTCCATGGCACACACGCGGAGAGGCTCCTGCCCGGGCCACAGGCAGCCCACGGCCCCTGCCCAAGATCGGTGGCCGAAAGCAGACCTGCCTAAGTCCCCTACCCCTAGAGGGAGTATTGGACCAACACTTCTAGAAAACGGGGTTCTTGTGGGCAACTCATTGGAGGGACACAAATAAATCTTTGCCAACTTTTTGCTGAAATTTACGAGCGTTCACACCTAAGCCTCTTACAAGGTCAGCTGTTTAGTTAAAGATGAGCTCATGATCTAAATTTACACAATATTGAAGAAATCAGCTACAAAGTGAGACAATCAGCATAAACAATCAATACCAGAATTAGATTCCCTGGCCATCCATCTGATGTTGGAATAATCAGGTGCAAGGCATAAAATATATATAAAACTGGAACTGAAACAAGGAACAAGGGGGTTTTCAAAGGCTGGTAGGATCTCTAAAACATTTTTAAAGTACATTTCGTTGATAAACCTAAATACTCAAAGGTTGTTTAATACCACAGATTAAGCATTGAGAAGAGTGAAATTATGCTGTTTTGAAAATTATGGAAGGTGAGATTTTCTGCCTAATTATATAAGAAGATTTCTCTAAAAAATAGACATTATTTCAAAGACTTATTGGCTGTGAAATACGTTAAGAGTATTTCAAATGGCTTGTCTGCAAAGAAAGGTGAGATGTAGGGAATCACAGAAAGTCGAGGGGAAAATGTCAATATATACTTTGCTATATGGTGAACTAAGCCGTAGGCCAGCCACAATGTAGAGGACATGACCCTTAGAAACTTAAAAGTGAGCTGGAATCTATAAAGTTCAAATCTTTATAAGTAAAAAGATTGATGAAAATGAATAACCAGGTGTTTTAACTGACATCAGAAGATCAAAACAATAAACCCTGAGAACATAGAAAAAAGATAAATAAAGATATGAATAGAACTTAATACCACAGAAAATGTATAAAATTCAGGTGAGGTAGTAAGTCCAAGGAATATTCTTTGAAAAGATTTAAAAGACACACTTTGATTAAGGAATACACAAACATAATTAAAGAATATATAGAAAGAATCAGGACAATGTTATAGCAGAGAATATATGAAATGCTAGTAAATTTGAACACTTCTGTAAAGTTGACCATTTCCTAGCTCGTACAGTTTACCAAAACTGACACAAGAGGAAATCATTTAAGTACATCATGTCTGCCCTTGGTATTCTCGGAACGCCCTGGCCTCAGAATGCAGCATCTGTAGGTTATGGTAACCTGCGGAGAGTGGGCGGGGCTGAGGGTGGCTGGAACACTGCCCTCACTGAGGGAGTGGGTGTGGCCATCTCTGCTGTGAATGATCCAAGGGCAGGGGAGCAGGGGGCTCAGGGCAGGGCCCTCAAAGCCCGGCAGGCCCACTGGGGTGTCAGAAGTATTTAGGCCCAGGCCATAGGGCGCCTACTTTGTCTGCACAACTGCCCAAACTCTCACTTTTCCACTCACGCCGCCCACTTAGATGTAGTGTGTGTGGAACCTGTCCGCACAGTATACCTCGCTGCACAGCTAACCATAGGTCTGGGCATCGTAGCTTCCTGCCAGGTGACCGAAGTTCGCAGGAGAGATGATTCCCAGGTTCACACGCAGAGAGGCTCCTGCCCGGGCCACAGGCCGCCCACTGCCCCTGCCCAAGTTCGGGTGACAAATGCAGCCCTGTCTAAGTAACCTACCCCTAGAGGGAGTATTGGACCAACACTTCTAGAAAACGGGGTCCTTGTGGGCAACTCATTGGAGGGACACAAATAAATCTTTGCCGACTTTTTGCTGAAACTTATGAGCGTTCACAGCTCAGCCTCTAACAAGGTCAGCTGTTTAGCTAAACATGAGCTCATGATCTAAATTTACACAATAATGAAGAATTCATCTACAAAGGGAGACAATGAGCAAAAACAATCAATACCAGAATTAGATTCCCTAGGCCATCCTTGAGATGCTTTAATAATCAGGTGCTAGGCAGAAAATATACATAAACCTGGAAATGAAACAAGGAACAAGGATGTTTTCAAAGACTGGTAGGATCTCTAAAACATTTTTAAAGTACATGTCATTGATAAAGCTAAATACTCAAAGTTGTTTAATACAACAAATTAAGCAGTGAGAAGAGTGAAATTATGTTGTTTAGAAAACAATGGAAGCTGAGATTTTCTGCCTAATTATATAAGATGATTTCTCTAAAAAATACACATTATTTCAAAGACTTATTGGCTGTGAAATAAGTTAAGAGTACTTCAAATGTCTTGTCTGCAAAGAAAGGTGAGATGTAGGGAATCACAGAAAGCCGAGGGGATAATATGTCAATATGTACATTGCTATATGGTGAACTAAGCCTTAGGCCGGCAACAGTGTAGAGGAATGGACCCTTAGAAACGTACAAATAAGCTGGAATATTTAAAATTTTAAATCTTTATAAGTAAAAATATTTATTAAAATGAATAACCAAGTGTTTTGATTGACATCAGAAGATCAAAACAATAAACCTTAAGATCATAGAAAAAAGATAAATAAATATATGAGCAGAACTTAATACCACAGAAAACGTATAAAATTCAGGTGAGATAGTAAGTCCAAAGAATATTCTTTGAAAAGATTTAAAAGACAAACTTTGATTAAAGAAAGCACAAACATAATTAAAGAATATATAGAAAGAATCAGCACAATGTTATAGCAGAGAATATATGAAATGCCAGTAAATTTGAACATTTCTGTAAAGTGGACCATTACCTAGCTCCTACAGTTTACCAAAAGTGACACAAGGGGAAATCATTTAAGGTCATCATGTCTGCCCTTGGCATTCTCGGAACGCCCTGGCCTCAGAATGCAGCATCTGTAGTCCATGATAACCTGCGGAGAGTGGGCGGGGCTAAGGGAGCCTGGAACACGGCCCTCAATGAGGGAGTGGGTGTGGCCATCTCTGCTGTGACTGAACAAAAGGCAGGGGAGCAGGGGGCCCAGGGCAGGGCCGTCAGAGCCCGGCAGACCCAGTGGGGTGTCACAAGCATTTAGGCCAAGGCCAAAGGGCGCCTTCCTTGTTTGCCCAGCTGCCCAAACTCTCACCTTTCCACTCAGGCCGCCCTCTAATTTGAAGTGTGTTTGGAACCTGTCCGCGCAATACACCTCGTTTCACAGCTAACCATAGGTCAGGGCATCGTAGCTTCCTGCCAGGTGACCGAAGTTCGCAGGCCAATGGGTCCCTGGGACACATGCGGAGAGGATCCTGCCCGGGCCACAGCCCGCCCACTGGCCCTGCCCCAGTTCGAAGGCTGAAAAGCAGCCATGTCTGAGTCCACTGCCTCTCGAAGGAGTATTGGACCAACAATTGTAGAAAACGGGGTCCTTGCGGGCAACTCATTGGAGGGACACAAATAAATCTTTGCCGACTTTCTGCTGAAGCTTACCAACGTTCACACCTAAGCCTCTTACAAGGTCAGCGGTTTAGCTAAACATGAGCTCATGATCTAAATTTACACAATATTGAAGAAATCAGCTACAAAGTGAGACAATCAGCAAAAACAATCAATACCAGAATTAGATTCCTTGGCCATCCATCTGATGTTGGAATAATCAGGTGCAAGGCAGAAATTATATATAAAACTGGAACTGAAACAAGGAACAAGGAGGTTTACAAAGGCTGGTATGATCTCTAAAACATTTTTAAAGTACATTTCGTTGATAAACCTAAATACTCAAAGGTTGTTTAATACCACAGATTAAGCATTGAGAAGAGTGAAATTATGCTGTTTAGAAAACTATGGAAGGTGAGATTTTCTGCCTAATTATATAAGATGATTTCTCTAAAAAATACACATTATTTCAAAGACTTATTGGCTGTGAAATAAGTTAAGGGTATTTCAAATGGCTTGTCTGCAAAGAAAGGTGAGATGTAGGGAATCACAGAAAGCCGAGGGGATAATATGTCAATATATACATTGCTATAAGGTTAACTAAGCCTAAGGCTGGCAACAGTGTAGAGGAATGGACCCTTAGAAACGGACAAGTAAACTGGAATCTTTAAAAGTTCAAATCTTTATAAGTACAAAGATTTATTAAAATGAATAACCAAGTGTTTTACTTGACATCAGAAAATCAAAACAATAAACCCTGAGAACATAGAAAAAAGATAAATAAAGATATGAGCAGAACTTAATACAACAGAAAACGTATAAAATTCAGGTGATTTAGTAAGTCCAAAGAATATTCTTTGAAAAGATTAAGAGACACATTTTGATTAAGGAAAAGAAAAAAAAAAGTAAAGAATATACAGAAAGAATGAGGACAATGTTATAGAGAGAATATATGAAATGCCAGTAAATTTGAACATTTCTGTAAAGTGGACCATTTCCTAGCGCCTAAAGTTTACCAGAACTGACACAAGAGGAAATCATTTAAGGTCATCATGTCTGCCCTTGGCATTCTCGGAACGCCCTGGCCTCAGAATGCAGCATCTGTAGTCCATGGTAACCTGCGGAGTGGGGGCGTGGCTGAGGCAGGTTGGAAGACTGCCCTCACTGAGGGAGTGGGTGTGGCCATCTCTGCTGTGACTGAACAAAGGGCAGGGGAGCAGGGGGCCAAGGGCTGGGCCCTCAGAGTCCGGAAGACCCAGTGGGTGTCACAAGCATTTAGGCCCAGTCCAAAGGGCGCCTTCTTTGTCTGCACAGCTGCCCAAACTCTCACCTTTCCACTCAGGCCGCCCTCTTATTTGAAGTGTGTGTGGAATCTGTCCGCGCAGTACACCTCGGTAGAAAGCTAACCATAGGTCAGGGCATCGTAGCTTCCTGCCAGATGACCGAAGTTCGCAGGCAAATGTTCCCTGGGACACATGCAGAGAGGCTCCTGCCCGGGCCACAGGCCGCCCACTGGCCCTGCCCCAGATCGAAGGCTGAAAAGCAGCCATGTCTGAGTCCACTGCCTCTCGAAGGAGTATTGGACCAACACTTGTAGAAAACGGGGTCCTTGCGGGCAACTCATTGGAGGGACACAAATAAATCTTTGCCCACTTTCTGCTGAAGCTTACCAGCGTTCACACCTAAGCCTCTTACAAGGTCAGCTGTTTAGCTAAACATGAGCTCATGATCTAAATTTACACAATATTGAACAAATCAGCTACAAAGTGAGACAATCAGCAAAAACAATGAATACCAGAATTAGATTCCCTAGGCCATCCATCTGATGTTGGAATAATCAGGTGCAAGGCAGAAAATATTCATAAAACTGGGACTGAAACAAGGAACAAGGAGGTTTTCAAAGGCTGGTAGGATCTCTAAAACATTTTTAAAGTACATGTCGTTGATAAACCTAAATACTCAAAGGTTGTTTAATACCACAGATTAAGCATTGAGAAGAGTGAAATTATGCTGTTTTGAAAACTATGGCCGGTGAGATTTTCTGCCAAATTATATAAGAAGATTGCTCTAAAAAATAGACATTATTTCAAAGACTTATTGGCTGTGAAATAAGTTAAGTGTATTTCAAATAGCTTGTCTGCAAAGAAAGGTGAGATGTAGGGAATCACAGAAAGTCGAGGGGAAAATGTCAATATATACATTGCTATATGGTGAACTAAGCCTTAGGCAAGCCAAAAGGTAGAGGACCTGACCCTTAGAAACTTAAATGTGAGCTGGAATCTTTAAAAGTTCAAATCTTTACAAGTAAAAAGTTTTCTTAAAATGAATAAACAAGTGTTTTAATTGACATCAGAAGATCAAAACAATAAACCCTGAGAACATAGAAAAAAGATAAATAAAGATATGAGCAGAACTTTATACCACAGAAAACGTATAAAATTCAGGTGATGTAGTAAGTCCATAGAATATTCTTTGAAAACATTTAAAAGACACAATTTGATTAAGGAAAACACAAACATAATTAAAGAATATATAGAAAGGATCAGGACAATGTTATAGCAGAGAATATATGAAATGCCACTAAATTTGAACAGTTCTGTAAAGGGGACCATTTCCTAGCGCCTAAAGTTTACCAAAACTGACACAAGAGGAAATAATTTAAGGTCATCATGTCTGCCCTTGGCATTCTGGGAACGCCCTGAGCTCAGAATGCAGCATCTGTAGTCCACGGTAACCTGCGGAGTGGGGGCGTGCCTGAGGGAGGTTGAAAGACTGCCCTCACTGAGGGAGTGGGTATGGCCATCTCTGCTGTGACTGAAAAAAGTGCAGGGGACCAGGGGGCCCAGGGCAGGGAACTCAGAGCCCGTCAGATCCAGTGGGTGTCACAAGCATTTAGGCCCAGGACATAGGGTGCCTTCTTTGTCTGCACAGCTGCCCAATCTCTCACCTTTCCACTCAGGCCGCCCTCTTATTTGAAGTGTGTTTGGAACCTGTCCGCGCAGTACACCTCGCTAGACAGCTAACCATAGGTCAGGGCATCGTAGCTTCCTGCCAGATGACCAAAGTTCGCAGGCAAATGGGTCCCTGGGACACATGCGGAGAGGCTCCTGCCCGGGCCACAGGCCGCCCACTGGCCTTGCCCCAGATCGAAGGCTGAAAATCAGACATGTCTGAGTCCACTGCCTCTCGAAAGATTATTGGACCAACACTTGTAGAAAACGGGGTCGTTGCGGGCAACTCATTGGAGGGACACAATTAAATCTTTGCCGACTTTCTGCTGAAGCTTACCAGCGTTCACACCTAAGCCTCTTACAAGTTCAGCTGTTTAACTAAACATGAGCTCATGATCTAAATTTACACAAAATTGAGGAAATCAGCTACAAAGTGAGACAATCAGCAAAAACA
Source organism: Mesoplodon bidens (assembly GCF_964165515.1). Lineage (NCBI taxonomy): Eukaryota > Metazoa > Chordata > Mammalia > Artiodactyla > Ziphiidae > Mesoplodon > Mesoplodon bidens. Next base: position 2,346,270 of record NC_138180.1, read on the forward strand.
ATGAATACCAGAATTAGATTCCCTAGGCCATCCATCTGATGTTGGGATAATCAGGTGCTAGACAGAAAATACTCAAAAAACTGGGACTGAAACAAGGAACAAGGAGGTTTTCAAAGGCTGGTAGGATCTCTAAAACATTTTTAAAGTACATGTCGTTGATAAACCTAAATACTCAAAGGTTGTTTAATACCACAGATTAAGCATTGAGAAGAGTGAAATTATGCTGTTTTGAAAACTATGGCAGGTGAGATTTTCTGCCTAATTATATAAGAAGTTTTCTCTAAAAAAAAGACATTATTTCAAAGACTTATTGGCTGTGAAATAAGTTAAGTGTATTTCAAATGGCTTGTCTGCAAAGAAATGTGAGATGTAGGGAATCACAGAAATTCGAGGGGAAAATGTCAATATATACATTGCTATATGGTGAACTAAGCCTTAGGCCAGCCAAAATGTAGAGGACCTAACCCTTAGAAACTTAAAAGTGAGCTCGAATCTTTAAAAGTTCAAATCTTTATAAGTAAAAAGATTGATGAAAATGAATAACCAAGTGTTTTAGTTGACATCAGAAGATCAAAACAATAAACCCTGAGAACATAGAAAAAAGAAAAATTAAGATATGAGCAGAACTTAATACCACAGAAAACGTATAAAATTCAGGTGAGGTAGTAAGTCCAAAGAATATTCTTTGAAAAGATTTAAAAGACACACTTTGATTAAGGAAAACACAAACATAATTAAAGAATATATAGAAAGAATCAGGATAATGTTATAGCAGAGAATATATGAAATGCCAGTAAATTTGAACATTTCTGTAAAGTGGACCATTTCCTAGCTCCTACTGTTTACCAAAACTGACACAAGAGGAAATCATTTAAGGTCATCATGTCTGCCCTTGGCATTCTCGGAACGCCCTGGCCTCAGAATGCAGAATCTGTAGTTCATGGTAAACTGCGGAGAGTGGGCGGGTCTGAGGGAGGCTGGAACACTGCCCTCACTGAGGGAGTGTGTGTGGCCATCTCTGCTGTGACTGAACAAAGGGCAGGGGATCAGGGGGCCCAGGGCAGGGCCCTCAGAGCCCAGCAGGCCCAGTGGGGTGTCACAAGCATTTAGGCCCAGGCCATAGGGCGCCTTCTTTGTCTGCACAGCTGCCCAAACCCTCACTTTTCCACTCAGGTCGCCCACTTAGTTGTAGTGTGTGTGGAACCTGTCCGCGCAGTATACCTCGCTGCACAGCTAACCATAGGTCTGAGCATCGTAGATTCCTGCCAGGTGACCGAAGTTCGCAGGAGAGATGATTCCCAGGTTCACACGCAGAGAGGCTCCTGCCGGGCCACAGGCCGGCCACTGCCCCTGCAAAGATCGGGGGCCGAAAGTAGCCCTGTCTAAGTCCCCTACCCCTACAGGGAGTATTGGACCAACACTTCTAGAAAACGGGGTCCTTGTGGGCAACTCATTGGAGGGACACAAATAAATCTTTGACGACTTTTTGCTGAAACTTACGAGCGTTCACACCTAAGCCACTAACAAGGTCAGCTGTTTAGCTAAACATGAGCTCATGATCTAAATTTACACAATAATGAAGAATTCAGCTACAAAGGGAGACAATCAGCAAAAACAATCAATACCAGAATTAGATTCCCTAGGCCATCCGTCAGACGTTGGAATAATCAGGTGGTAGGCAGAAAATATACATAAACCTGGAAAAGAAAGAAGAAAGAAGGATATTTTCAAAGACTGGTAGGATCTCTAAAACATTTTTAAAGTACATGTCATTGATAAAGCTAAATACTCAAAGGTTGTTTAATACAACAAATTAAGCAGTGAGAAGAGTGAAATTATGCTGTTTAGAAAACTATGGAAGGTGAGATTTTCTGCCTAATTATATAAGATGATTTCTCTAAAAATACACATTATTTCAAAGACTTATTGGCTGTGAAATAAGTTAAGTGTATTTCAAATGGCTTGTCTGCAAAGAAAGGTGAGATGTAGGGAATCACAGAAATTCGAGGGGAAAATGTCAATATATACATTGCTATATGGTGAACTAAGCCTTAGGCCAGCCAAAATGTAGAGGACCTGACCCTTAGAAACTTAAAAGTGAGCTGGAATCTTTAAAAGTTCAAATCTTTATAAGTAAAAAGATTTATTAAAATGAATAACCAAGTGTTTTGATTGACATCAGAAGATCAAAACAATAAACCCTGAGAACATAGGAAAAAGATAAATAAAGATATGAGCAGAACTTAATACCACAGAAAACGTACAAAATTCAGGTGAGGTAGTAAGTCCAAAGAATATTCTTTGAAAAGATTTAAAAGACACTCTTTGATTAAGGAAAATAAAAACATATGTAAACAATATACAGAAAGAATCAGGACAATGTTATTGCAGAGAATATATGAAATGCCAGTAAATTTCAACATTTCTGTAAAGTGGACCATTTCCTAGCGCCTAAAGTTTACCAAAACTGACACAAGAGGGAATCATTTAAGGTCATCATGTATGCCCTTGGCATTCTCGGAACGCCCTGGCATCAGAATGCAGCATTTTAGTCGGCGGTAACCTGCGGAGAGGGGGCGTGGCTGAGGGAGGTTGGAAGACTGCCCTCACTGAGGGAGTGGGTGTGGCCATCTCTGCTGTGGCTGAATAAAGGGCAGGGGAGCAGGGGGCCTAGGGCAGGGCACTCAGAGCCCATCAGACCCAGTGGGTGTCACAAGCATTTAGGCCCAGGCCAAAGGGCGCCTTCTTTGTCTGCACAGCTGCCCAAACTCTCACCCTTCCACTCAGGCCGCCCTCTTATTTGAAGTGTGTTTGGAACCTGTCCCCGCAGTACACCTCGCGGCACAGCTACCCATAAGTCAGGGCATCGTAGCTTCCTGCCAGGTGACCGAAGTTCGCACCAATGGGTCCCTGGGACACATGCGGAGAGGCTCCTGCCCGGGCCACAGGCCGTCCACTGGCCCTGCCCCAGATCGAAGGCTGAAAAGCAGCCATATCTGAGTCCACTGCCTCTCGAAGGAGTATTGGACCAACACTTGTAGAAAACGGGGTCCTTGCGGGCAACTCATTGGAGGGACACAAATAAATCTTTGCCCACTTTCTGCTGAAGCTTACCAGCGTTCACACCTAAGCCTCTTACAAGGTCAGCTGTTTAGCTAAACATGATCTCATGATCTAAATTTACACAATATTGAAGAAATCAGCTACAAAGTGAGACAATCAGCAAAAACAATCAATACCAGAATGAGATTCCCTAGGCCATCCATCTGATGTTGGAATAATCAGGTGCTAGGCAGAAAATATTCATAAAACTGGCACTGAAACAAGTAACAAGGAGGTTTACAAAGGCTGGTAGGATCTCTAAAACATTTTTAAAGTACATGTCATTGATAAACCTAAATACTCAAAGGTTGTTTAATACCACAGATTAAGCATTAGGAAGAGTGAAATTATGCTGTTTTGAAAACTATGGCAGGTGAGATTTTCTGCCTAATTATATATGAAGATTTCTCTAAAAAAATAGATATTATTTCAAAGACTTATTCGCTGTGAAATAAGTTAAGTGTATTTCAAATGGCTTGTCTGCAAAGAAAGGTGAGATGTAGGGAATCACAGAAATTCGAGGGGAAAATGTCAATATATACATTGCTATATGGTGAACTAAGCCTTAGGCCAGCCACAATGTAGACGACCTGACCCTTAGAAACTTAAAAGTGAGCTGGAATCTTTAAAAGTTCAAATCTTTATAAGTAAAAAGATTGATGAAAATGAATAACCAAGTGTTTTAATTGACATCAGAAGATCAAAACAATAAACCCTGAGAATATAGAAAAAAGATATATAAAGATATGAGCAGAACTTAATACCACAGAAAACGTATAAAATTCAGGTGATGTAGTAAGTCCAAAGAATATTCTTTGAAAAGATTTAAAAGACACAATTTGATTAAGGAAAACACAAACATAATTAAAGAATATATAGAAAGAATCAGGACAATGTTATACCAGAGAATATATGAAATGCCAGTAAATTAGAACATTTCTGTAATGTTGACCATGTACTAGCTCCTACTGTTTACCAAAACTGACACAAGAGGAAATCATTTAAGTCATCATGTCTGCCCTTGGCATTCTCAGAACGCCCTGGCCTCAGAATGCAGCATCTGTAATCCATGGTAACCTGCGGAGAGTGGGCAGGGCTGAGGGAGGCTGGAACACTGCCCTCACTGAGGGAGTGGGTGTGGCCATCTCTGCTGTGACTGAACAAAGGGCAGGGGAGCATGGGACCCAGGGCAGGGCCCTCAGAGCCCGGCAGGCCCAGTGGGGTGTCACAAGCATTTAGGCCCAGGCCATAGGGCGCCTTCTTTGTCTGCACAGCTGCGCAAACTCTCACTTTTCCACTCAGGCCGCCCACTTAGTTGAAGTGTGTGTGGAACCTGTCCGCGCAGTACACCTCGCTGCACAGCTCACCATAGGTCTGGGTATCGTAGCTTCCTGCCAGTTGACCGATGTTCGCAGGAGAGATGATTCCAAGGTTCACACGCAGAGAGGCTCCTGCCCGAGCCACAGGCCGCCCACTGCCCCTGCCCAAGATCGGGTGCCGAAAGCAGCCCTGTCTAAGTCCCCTACCCCAGGAGGGAGTATTGGACCAACACCTCTAGAAAACGGGGTCCTTGTGGGCAACTCATTGGAGGGACACAAATAAATCTTTGCCGACATTTTGCTGAAACTTACGAGCGTTCACACCTAAGCCTCTTACAAGGTCAGCTGTTTAGCTAAACAGGAGCTCATGATCTAAATTTACACAATAAAGAAGAATTCAGCTACAAATGGAGACAATCAGCAAAAACAATCAAAACCAGAATTAGATGCCCAAGGCCATCCGTCAGATGTTGGAATAATCAGGTCCTAGGCAGAAAATATACAGAAACCTGGAAATGAAACAAGGAAGAAGGATATTTTCAAAGACTGGTAGGATCTCTAAAGCTTTTTTAAAGTACATGTCATTGATAAAGCTAAATACTCAAAGGTTGTTTAATACAACAAATTAAGCAGTGAGAAGAGTGTAATTATGCTGTTTAGAAAATTATGGAAGGTGAGATTTTTTGCCTAATTTTATTAGATGATTTCTCTAAAAAATACACATTATTTCAAAGACTTATTGGCTGTGAAATAAGTTAAGTGTATTTCAAATGGCTTGTTTGCAAAGAAAGGTGAAATGTAGGGACTCACAGAAAGCCGAGGGTATAATATGTCAATATATACATTGCTATGTGGTGAACTAAGCCTTAGGCCGGCAACAGTGTAGAGGAATGGACACTTAGAAACGTACAAGTAAGCTGGAATCTTTAAAAGTTCAAATATTTATAAGTAAAAACATTTATTAAAATGAATAACCAAGTGTTTTACTTGACATCAGAAAATCAAAACTATAAACCCTGAGAACATAGAAAAAAGATAAATAAAGATATGAGCAGAACTTAATACAACAAAAATCGTATAAAATTCAGGTGATTTAGTAAGTCCAAAGAATATTCTTGAAAAGATTTAAAATACACACTTTGATTAAGTAAAACACAAACATAATTAAAGAATATATAGAAAGAATCAGGACAATGTTATTGCAGAGAATATATGAAATGCCAGGAAATTTGAACATTTCTGTAAAGTTGACCATTTCCTAGCTCCTACAGTTTACCAAAACTGACACAAGAGGAAATCATTTAAGGTCATCATGTCGGCCCTTGGCATTCTCGGAACGCCCTGGCCTCAGAATGCAGCATCTGTAGTCCATCGTAACCTGCGGAGTGTGGGCGAGGCTGAGGGAGGCTGGAACACTGCCCTCATTGAGGGAGTGGGTGTGGCCATCTCTGCTGTGACTGAACAAAGGGCAGGGGAGCAGGGGGCCCAGGGCAGGGCCCTCAGAGCCCGGCAGGCCCAGTGGGGTGTCACAAGCATTTAGGCCCAGGCCATAGGGGGCCATCTTTGTCTGAACAGCTGCCCAAACTATCACGTTTCCACTCAGGCCACCCACTTAGCTGAAGTGTGTGTGGAACCTGTCCACGCAGTACACCTCGCTGCACAGCTAACCATAGGTCTGGGCATCGTAGCTTCCTGGCAGTTGACCGATGTTCACAGGAGAAATGATTCCCTGGTTCACACGCAGAGAGGCTCCTGCCCGGGCCACAGGCCGCCCACTGCCCCTGCCCAAGATCGGGGACCGAAAGCAGCCCTGTGTAAGTCCCCTACCCCTAGAGGGAGTATTGGACCAACACTTCTAGAAAACGGGGTCCTTGTGGGCAACTAATTGAAGGGACACAAATAAATCTTTGCTGACTTTTTGCTGAAACTTACGAGCGTTCACACCTAAGCCTCTTATAAGGTCAGCTCTTTAGCTAAACATGAGCTCATGATCTAAATTTACACAATAATGAAGAAATCAGCTACAGATGGAGACAATCAGCAAAAACAATCAATACCAAAATTAGATTCCCTAGGCCATCCTTCAGATGTTGGAATAATCACGTGCTAGGCAGAAAATATACATAAACCTGGAAATGAAACAAGGAACAAGGATGTTTTCAAAGACTGGTAGGATCTCTAAAACATTTTTAAAGTACATGTCATTGATAAAGCTAAATACTCAAAGGTTGTTTAATACAACAAATTAAGCAGTGAGAAGAGTGAAATTATGATGTTTATAAAACTATGGAAGGTGAGATTTTCTGCCTAATTATATAAGATGATTTCTCTAAAAAATACACATTATTTCAAAGACTTATTGGCTGTGAAATAAGTTAAGGGTATTTCAAATGGCTAGTCTGCAAAGAAAGGTGAGACGTAGGGAATCACAGAAAGCCGATGGTATAATATGTCAATATATACATTGCTATATGATGAACTAAGCCTTAGGCCGGCAACTGTGTAGAGGAATGGATCCTTAGAAACGTACAAGTAAGCTGGAATCTTTAAAAGTTCAAATCTTTATAAGTAAAAAGATTTATTAAAATGAATAACCAAGTGTTTTAATTGACATCAGAAAATCAAAACAATAAACCCTGAGAACATAGAAAAAAGATAAATAAAGATATGAGCAGAACTTAATACAACAGAAAACGTATAAAATCCAGGTGAGGTAGTAAGTCCAAAGAATATTCTTTGAAAAGATTTAAAAGACACACTTTGATTAAGGAAAACACAAACATAATTAAAGAATATATAGAAAGAATCAGGACAATGTTATAGCAGAGAATATATGAAATGCCAGTAAATTTGAACATTTCTGTACAGTTGACCATTTCCTAGCTCCTACAGTTTACCAAAACTGACAAAAGAGGAAATCATTAAAGTTCATCATCTCTGCCCTTGGCATTCTCGGATCGCCCTGGCCTCAGAATGCAGCATCTGTAGTCCATGGTAACCTGTGGAGAGTGGGCGGGGCTGAGGGAGGTTGGAACACTGCCCTCACTGAGGGAGTGGGTGTGGCCATCTCTGCTGTGCCTGAACAAAGGGCAGGGAAGCAGGGGGCCCAGGGCAGGGCCCTCAGAGCCCGGCAGGCCCAGTGGGGTGTCACAAGCATTTAGGCCCTGGCCATAGGGCGCCTTCTTTGTCTGCACAACTGCCCAAACTCTCACTTTTCCACTCAGGCCGCCCACTTTGTTGAAGTGTGTGTGGAACCTGTCCGCACTGTATACCTCGCTGCACAGCTAACCATAGGTCTGGGCATCGTAGCTTCCTGCCAGGTGACCGAAGTTCGCAGGAGAGATGATTCCCAGGTTCACACGCAGAGAGGCTCCTGCCGGGCCACAGGCCGGCCACTGCCCCTGCAAAGATCGGGGGCCGAAAGTAGCCCTGTCTAAGTCCCCTACCCCTACAGGGAGTATTGGACCAACACTTCTAGAAAACGGGGTCCTTGTGGGCAACTCATTGGAGGGACACAAATAAATCTTTGACGACTTTTTGCTGAAACTTACGAGCGTTCACACCTAAGCCACTAACAAGGTCAGCTGTTTAGCTAAACATGAGCTCATGATCTAAATTTACACAATAATGAAGAATTCAGCTACAAAGGGAGACAATCAGCAAAAACAATCAATACCAGAATTAGATTCCCTAGGCCATCCGTCAGACGTTGGAATAATCAGGTGGTAGGCAGAAAATATACATAAACCTGGAAAAGAAAGAAGAAAGAAGGATATTTTCAAAGACTGGTAGGATCTCTAAAACATTTTTAAAGTACATGTCATTGATAAAGCTAAATACTCAAAGGTTGTTTAATACAACAAATTAAGCAGTGAGAAGAGTGAAATTATGCTGTTTAGAAAACTATGGAAGGTGAGATTTTCTGCCTAATTATATAAGATGATTTCTCTAAAAATACACATTATTTCAAAGACTTATTGGCTGTGAAATAAGTTAAGTGTATTTCAAATGGCTTGTCTGCAAAGAAACGTGAGATGTAGGGAATCACAGAAATTCGAGGGGAAAATGTCAATATATACATTGCTATATGGTGAACTAAGCCTTAGGCCAGCCAAAATGTAGAGGACCTGACCCTTAGAAACTTAAAAGTGAGCTGGAATCTTTAAAAGTTCAAATCTTTATAAGTAAAAAGATTTATTAAAATGAATAACCAAGTGTTTTGATTGACATCAGAAGATCAAAACAATAAACCCTGAGAACATATGAAAAAGATAAATAAAGATATGAGCAGAACTTAATACCACAGAAAACGTACAAAATTCAGGTGAGGTAGTAAGTCCAAAGAATATTCTTTGAAAAGATTTAAAAGACACTCTTTGATTAAGGAAAACAAAAACATATGTAAACAATATACAGAAAGAATCAGGACAATGTTATTGCAGAGAATATATGAAATGCCAGTAAATTTGAACATTTCTGTAAAGTGGACCATTTCCTAGCGCCTAAAGTTTACCAAAACTGACACAAGAGGGAATCATTTAAGGTCATCATGTATGCCCTTGGCATTCTCGGAACGCCCTGGCATCAGAATGCAGCATTTTAGTCGGCGGTAACCTGCGGAGAGGGGGCGTGGCTGAGGGAGGTTGGAAGACTGCCCTCACTGAGGGAGTGGGTGTGGCCATCTCTGCTGTGGCTGAATAAAGGGCAGGGGAGCAGGGGGCCTAGGGCAGGGCACTCAGAGCCCATCAGACCCAGTGGGTGTCACAAGCATTTTGGCCCAGGCCAAAGGGCGCCTTCTTTGTCTGCACAGCTGCCCAAACTCTCACCTTTCCACTCAGGCCGCCCTCTTATTTGAAGTGTGTTTGGAACCTGTCCCCGCAGTACACCTCGTGGCACAGCTAACCATAAGTCAGGGCATCGTAGCTTCCTGCCAGGTGACCGAAGTTCGCACCAATGAGTCCCTGGGACACATGCGGAGAGGCTCCTGCCCGGGCCACAGGCCGTCCACTGGCCCTGCCCCAGATCGAAGGCTGAAAAGCAGCCATGTCTGAGTCCACTGCCTCTCGAAGGAGTATTGGACCAACACTTGTAGAAAACGGGGTCCTTGCGGGCAACTCATTGGAGGGACACAAATAAATCTTTGCCCACTTTCTGCTGAAGCTTACCAGCGTTCACACCTAAGCCTCTTACAAGGTCAGCTGTTTAGCTAAACATGATCTCATGATCTAAATTTACACAATATTGAAGAAATCAGCTACAAAGTGAGACAATCAGCAAAAACAATCAATACCAGAATGAGATTCCCTAGGCCATCCATCTGATGTTGGAATAATCAGGTGCTAGGCAGAAAATATTCATAAAACTGGCACTGAAACAAGGAACAAGGAGGTTTTCAAAGGCTGGTAGGATCTCTAAAACATTTTTAAAATACATGTCATTGATAAACCTAAATACTCAAAGGTTGTTTAATACCACAGATTAAGCATTGAGAAGAGTGAAATTATGCTGTTTTGAAAACTATGGCAGGTGAGATTTTCTGCCTAATTATATATGAAGATTTCTTTAAAAAAATAGATATTATTTCAAAGACTTATTCGCTGTGAAATAAGTTAAGTGTATTTCAAATGGCTTGTCTGCAAAGAAAGGTGAGATGTAGGGAATCACAGAAATTCGAGGGGAAAATGTCAATATATACATTGCTATATGGTGAACTAAGCCTTAGGCCAGCCACAATGTAGAGGACCTGACCCTTAGAAACTTAAAAGTGAGCTGGAATCTTTAAAAGTTCAAATCTTTATAAGTAAAAAGATTGAAGAAAATGAATAACCAAGTGTTTTAATTGACATCAGAAGATCAAAATAATAAACTCTGAGAATATAGAAAAAAGATATATAAAGATATGAGCAGAACTTAATACCACAGAAAACGTATAAAATTCAGGTGATGTAGTAAGTCCAAAGAATATTCTTTGAAAAGATTTAAAAGACACAATTTGATTAAGGAAAACACAAACATAATTAAAGAATATATAGAAAGAATCAGGACAATGTTATACCAGAGAATATATGAAATGCCAGTAAATTAGAACATTTCTGTAATGTTGACCATGTCCTAGCTCCTACTGTTTACCAAAACTGACACAAGAGGAAATCATTTAAGGTCATCATGTCTGCCCTTGGCATACTCAGAACGCCCTGGCCTCAGAATGCAGCATCTGTAATCCATGGTAACCTGCGGAGAGTGCGCATGGCTGAGGGAGGCTGGAACACTGCCCTCACTGAGGGAGTGGGTGTGGCCATCTCTGCTGTGACTGAACAAAGGGCAGGGGAGCAGGGGACCCAGGGCAGGGCCCTCAGAGCCCGGCAGGCCCAGTGGGGTGTCACAAGCATTTAGGCCCAGGCCATAGGGCGCCTTCTTTGTCTGCACAGCTGCGCAAACTCTCACTTTTCCACTCAGGCCGCCCACTTAGTTGAAGTGTGTGTGGAACCTGTCCGCGCAGTACACCTCGCTGCACAGCTCACCATAGGTCTGGGTATCGTAGCTTCCTGCCAGGTGACCGATGTTCGCAGGAGAGATGATTCCAAGGTTCACACGCAGAGAGGCTCCTGCCCGAGCCACAGGCCGCCCACTGCCCCTGCCCAAGATCGGGTGCCGAAAGCAGCCCTGTCTAAGTCCCCTACCCCAGGAGGGAGTATTGGACCAACACCTCTAGAAAACGGGGTCCTTGTGGGCAACTCATTGGAGGGACACAAATAAATCTTTGCCGACATTTTGCTGAAACTTACGAGCGTTCACACCTAAGCCTCTTACAAGGTCAGCTGTTTAGCTAAACAGGAGCTCATGATCTAAATTTACACAATAAAGAAGAATTCAGCTACAAATGGAGACAATCAGCAAAAACAATCAAAACCAGAATTAGATGCCCAAGGCCATCCGTCAGATGTTGGAATAATCAGGTCCTAGGCAGAAAATATACAGAAACCTGGAAATGAAACAAGGAAGGATATTTTCAAAGACTGGTAGGATCTCTAAAGCTTTTTTAAAGTACATGTCATTGATAAGGCTAATACTCAAAGGTTGTTTAATACAACAAATTAAGCAGTGAGAAGAGTGTAATTATGCTGTTTAGAAAACTATGGAAGGTGAGATTTTTTGCCTAATTTTATTAGATGATTTCTCTAAAAAATACACATTATTTCAAAGACTTATTGGCTGTGAAATAAGTTAAGTGTATTTCAAATGGCTTGTTTGCAAAGAAAGGTGAAATGTAGGGACTCACAGAAAGCCGAGGGTATAATATGTCAATATATACATTGCTATATGGTGAACTAAGCCTTAGGCCGGCAACAGTGTAGAGGAATGGACCCTTAGAAACGTACAAGTAAGCTGGAATCTTTAAAAGTTCAAATATTTATAAGTAAAAACATTTATTAAAATGAATAACCAAGTGTTTTACTTGACATCAGAAAATCAAAACTATAAACCCTGAGAACATAGAAAAAAGATAAATAAAGATATGAGCAGAACTTAATACAACAAAAATCGTATAAAATTCAGGTGATTTAGTAAGTCCAAAGAATATTCTTGTAAAGATTTAAAATACACACTTTGATTAAGGAAAACACAAACATAATTAAAGAATATATAGAAAGAATCAGGACAATGTTATTGCAGAGAATATATGAAATGCCAGGAAATTTGAACATTTCTGTAAAGTTGACCATTTCCTAGCTCCTACAGTTTACCAAAACTGACACAAGAGGAAATCATTTAAGGTCATCATGTCGGCCCTTGGCATTCTCGGAACGCCCTGGCCACAGAATGCAGCATCTGTAGTCCATCGTAACCTGCGGAGTGTGGGCGAGGCTGAGGGAGGCTGGAACACTGCCCTCATTGAGGGAGTGGGTGTGGCCATCTCTGCTGTGACTGAACAAAGGGCAGGGGAGCAGGGGTCCCAGGGCAGGGCCCTCAGAGCCCGGCAGGCCCAGTGGGGTGTCACAAGCATTTAGGCCCAGGCCATAGGGGGCCTTCTTTGTCTGAACAGCTGCCCAAACTATCACGTTTCCACTCAGGCCACCCACTTAGCTGAAGTGTGTGTGGAACCTGTCCACGCAGTACACCTTGCTGCACAGCTAACCATAGGTCTGGGCATCGTAGCTTCCTGGCAGTTGACCGATGTTCACAGGAGAAATGATTCCCTGGTTCACACGCAGAGAGGCTCCTGCCCGGGCCACAGGCCGCCCACTGCCCCTGCCCAAGATCGGGGGCCGAAAGCAGCCCTGTGTAAGTCCCCTACCCCTAGAGGGAGTATTGGACCAACACTTCTAGAAAACGGGGTCCTTGTGGGCAACTAATTGAAGGGACACAAATAAATCTTTGCCGACTTTTTGCTGAAACTTACGAGCGTTCACACCTAAGTCTCTTATAAGGTCAGCTCTTTAGCTAAACATGAGCTCATGATCTAAATTTACACAATAATGAAGAAATCAGCTACAAAGGGAGACAATCAGCAAAAACAATCAATACCAGAATTAGATTCCCTAGGCCATCCTTCAGATGTTGGAATAATCACGTGCTAGGCAGAAAATATACATAAACCTGGAAATGAAACAAGGAACAAGGATGTTTTCAAAGACTGGTAGGATCTCTAAAACATTTTTAAAGTACATGTCATTGATAAAGCTAAATACTCAAAGGTTGTTTAATACAACAAATTAAGCAGTGAGAAGAGTGAAATTATGCTGTTTAGAAAACTATGGAAGGTGAGATTTTCTGCCTAATTATATAAGGTGATTTCTCTAAAAAATACACATTATTTCAAAGACTTATTGGCTGTGAAATAAGTTAAGGGTATTTCAAATGGCTAGTCTGCAAAGAAAGGTGAGACGTAGGGAATCACAGAAAGCCGATGGTATAATATGTCAATATATACATTGCTATATGATGAACTAAGCCTTAGGCCGGCAACTGTGTAGAGGAATGGATCCTTAGAAACGTACAAGTAAGCTGGAATCTTTAAAAGTTCAAATCTTTATAAGTAAAAAGATTTATTAAAATGAATAACCAAGTGTTTTAATTGACATCAGAAAATCAAAACAATAAACCCTGAGAACATAGAAAAAAGATAAATAAAGATATGAGCAGAACTTAATACAACAGAAAACGTATAAAATTCAGGTGATTTAGTAAGTCCAAAGAATATTCTTTGAAAAGATTTAAAAGACACACTTTGATTAAGGAAAACAAAAAAAGTAAAGAATATACAGAAAGAATCAGGACAATGTTATAGCAGAGAATATATGAAATGCCAGTAAATTTGAACATTTATGTAAAGTGGACCATTTCCTAGCGCCTAAAGTTTACCAAAACTGACAAAAGAGGAAATCATTTAATGTGATCTTGTCTGCCCTTGGCATTCTCGGAACGCCCTGGTCTCAGAATGCAGCATCTGTAGTCCACTGTAAACTGCGGAGAGGGGGCGTGGCTGAGGGAGGTTGGAAGACTGCCCTCACTGAGGGAGTGGGTGTGGCCATCTCTGTTGTGACTGAACAAGTGGCAGGGGAGCAGGGGCCCAGTGCCGAGCACTCAGAGCCCGGCAGACCCAGTGGGTGTCACAAGCATTTAGGCTCAGGCCAAAGGGCGCCTTCTTTGTCTGCACAGCTGCCCAAACTCTCACCTTTCCACTCAGGCCGCCCTCTTATTTGAAGTGTGTGTGGAACCTGTCCGCGCAGTACACCTCGCTGCACAGCTAACCATAGGTCAGGGCATCATAGCTTCCTGCCAGGTGACTGAAGTTCGCAGGCAAATGGGTCCCTGGGACACATGCAGAGAGGCTCCTGCCCGTGCCACAGGCCGCCCATTGGCCCTGCCCCAGATCTAAGGCTGAAAAGCAGCCATGTCTGAGTCCACTGCCTCTCGAAGGAGTATTGGACCAACACTTGTAGAAAACAGGGTCCTTGCGGGCAACTCATTGGAGGGACACAAATAAAGCTTTGCCGACTTTTTGCTGAAACTTACGAGCGTTCACACCTAAGCCTCTTACAAAGTCAGCTGTTTAGCTAAACATGAGCTCATGATCTAAATTTACACAATAATGAAGAAATCAGCTACAAAGGGAGACAATCAGCAAAAACAATCAATACCAGAATTAGATTCCCTAGGCCATCCATCTGATGTTGGAATAATCAGGTGCTAGGCAGAAAATATTCATAAACCTGGAAAAGAAACAAGGAACAAGGAGGTTTTCAAAGGCTGGTAGGATCTCTAAAACATTTTTAAAGTACATGTCCTTGATAAAGCTAAATACTCAAAGGTTGTTTAATACAACAAATTAAGCATTGAGAAGAGTGAAATTATGCTGTTTAGAAAACTATGGAAGGTGAGATTTTCTGCCTAATTATATAAGATGATTTCTCTAGAAAATACACATTATTTCAAAGACTTATTGGCTGTGAACTAAGTTAAGGGTATTTCAAATGGCTTGTCTGCAAAGAAAGGTGAGATGTAGGGAATCACAGAAAGTCGAGGGGAAAATGTCAATATATACATTGCTATATGGTGAACTAAGCCTTAGGCCAGCAACAATGTAGAGGACCTGACCCTTAGAAACTTAAAAGTGAGCTGGAATCTTTAAAAGTTCAAATCTTTATAAGTAAAAAGTTGTATTAAAATGAATAACCAAGTGTTTTAATTGACATCAGAAGACCAAAACAATAAACCCTGAGAACATAGAAAAAAGATAAATAAAGATATGAGCAGAACTTAATACCACAGAAAACTTATAAAATTCAGGTGAGCTAGTAAGTCCAAAGAATATTCTTTGAAAAGATTTAAAAGACACACTTTGATTAAGGAAAACACAAACATAATTAAAGAATATATAGAAAGAATCAGGACAATGTTATAGCAGAGAATATATGAAATGCCAGGAAACTTGAACATTTCTGTAAAGTTGACCATTTCCTAGCTCCTACAGTTTACCAAAACTGACACAAGAGGAAATCATTTAAGGTCATCATGTCTGCCCTAGGTATTCTCGGAACGCCTTGGCCTCAGAATGCAGCATCTGTAGTCCATGGTAACCTGCGGATAGTGGGCGGGGATGAGGGAGGCTGGAACACTGCCTTCACTGAGGGAGTGGGTGTGGCCATCTCTGCTGTGACTGAACAAAGGGCAGGGGACAAGGGGGCCCAGGGCAGGGCCCTCCGAGCCAAGCAGGCCCAGTGGGGTGTCACAAGAATTTAGGCCCAGGCCATAGGGCGCCTTCTTTGTCTGCACAGCTGCCCAAACTCTCACTTTTCCACTCAGGCCGCCCACTTAGTTGAAGTGTGTGTGGAACCTGTGCGCTCAGTATACCTCGCTGCACAGCTCACCATAGGTCTGGGCTTCGTAGCTTCCTGCCAGTTGACCGAAGTTTGCAGGAGAGATGATTCCCAGGCTCACACGCAGAGAGGCTCCTGCCCGAGCCACAGGCTGCCCACTGCCCCTGCCCAAGATCGGGGGCCGAAAGCAGCCCTGTCTAAGTCACCTACCCCAGGAGGGAGTATTGGACCAACACTTTTAGAAAACGGGGTCCTTGTGGGCAACTCATTGGAGGGACACAAATAAATCTTTGCCGACTTTTTGCTGAAACTTACGAGCGTTCACACCTAAGCCTCTTACAAGGTCAGCTGTTTAGCTAAACATGAGCTCATGATCTAAATTTACACAATAAAGAAGAATTCAGCTACAAAGGGAGACAGTCAGCAAAAACAATCAATACCAGAATTAGATTCCCTAGGCCATCCGTCAGATGTTGGAATAATCAGGTGCTAGGCAGAAAATATACATAAACCTGGAAAGGAAACAAGGAAGAAGGATATTTTCAAAGCCTGGTAGGATCTCTAAAGCATTTTTAAAGTACATGTCATTGATAAAGCTAAATACTCAAAGGTTGTTTAATACAACAAATTAAGCAGTGAGAATAGTGAAATTATGCTGTTTAGAAAACTATGGAAGGTGAGTTTTTTGCCTAATTATATAAGATGATTTCTCTAAAAAATACACATTATTTCAAAGACTTATTGGCTGTGAAATAAGTTAAGTGTATTTGAAATGGCTTGTCTGCAAAGAAAGGTGAGATGTAGGGAATCACAGAAAGCCGAGGGTATAATATGTCAATATATACATTGCTATATGGTGAACTAAGCCTTAGGCCGGCAACAGTGTAGAGGAATGGACCCTTAGAAACGTACAAGTAAGCTGGAATCTTTAAAAGTTCAAATCTTTATAAGTAAAAAGATTTATTAAAATGACTAACCAAGTGTTTTAATTGACATCAGCAAGTCAAAACAATAAACCCTGAGAACATAGAAAAAAGATAAATAAAGTTATGAGCAGAACTTAATACAACAGAAAACGTATAAAATTCAGGTGATTTAGTAAGTCCAAAGAATATTCTTTGAAAAGATTTAAAAGACACACTTTGATTAAGGAAAACAAAAAAAAGTAAAGAATATAAGAAAGAATCAGGACAATGTTATAGCAGAGAATATATGAAATGCCAGTAAATTTGAACATTTATGTAAAGTGGACCATTTCCTAGCGCCTAAAGTTTACCAAAACTGACAAAAGAGGAAGTCATTTAAGGTCATCTTGTCTGCCCTTGGCATTCTCGGCACGCCCTGGCCTCAGAATGCAGCATCTGTAGTCCATGGTAACCTGCGGAGAGGGGCCGTGGCTGAGGGAGGTTGGAAGTCTGCCCTCACTGAGGGAGTGGGTGTGGCCATCTATGCTGTGTCTGAACAAAGAGCAGGGGAGCAGGGGGCCCAGGGCAGGGAACTCAGAGCCCGTCAGACCCAGTGGGTGTCACAAGCATTTAGGCCGAGGACAAAGGGCGCATTCTTTGTCTGCACAGCTGCCCAAACTCTCACCTTTCCACTCAGGCCGCCCTCTTATTTGAAGTGTGTTTGGAACCTGTTCGCGCAGTACACCTCGCTGCACAGCTAACCATAGGTCAGGGCATCGTAGCTTCCTGCCAGGTGACTGAAGTTCGCAGGCAAATGGGTCCCTGGGACACATGCAGAGAGGCTCCTGCCCGGGCCACAGGCCGCCCACTGGCCCTGCCCCAGATCTAAGGCTGAAAAGCAGCCATGTCTGAGTCCACTGCCTCTCGAAGGAGTATTGGACCAACACTTGTAGAAAACGGGGTCCTTGCGGGCAACTCATTGGAGGGACACAAATAAATCTTTGCCGACTTTCTTCTGAAGCTTACCAGCGTTCACACCTAAGCCGCTTACAAGGTCAGCTGTTTAGCTAAACATGAGCTCATGATCTAAATTTACACAATATTGAAGAAATCAGCTACAAAGTGAGACAATCAGCAAAAACAAGCAATACCAGAATTAGATTCCCTAGGCCATCCATCTGATGTTGGAATAATCAGGTGCTAGGCAGAAAATATTCATAAAACTGGGACTGAAACAAGGAACAAGGAGGTTTTCAAAGGCTGGTAGGATCTCTCAAACATTTTTAAAGTACATGTCGTTGATAAACCTAAATATTCAAAGGTTGTTTAATACCACAGATTAAGCATTGAGAAGAGTGAAATTATGCTGTTTTGAAAACTATGGCAGGTGAGATTTTCTGCCTAATCATATAAGAAGATTTCTCTAAAAAATAGATATTATTTCAAAGACTTATTGGCTGTGAAATAAGTTAAGTGTATTTCAAATGACTTGTCTGCAAAGAAAGGTGAGATGTAGGGAATCACAGAAAGTCGAGGGGAAAATGTCAATATATACATTGCTGTATGGTGAACTAAGCCTTAGGCCAGCCACAATGTAGAGGACCTGACCCTTAGACGCTTAAAAGTGAGCCGGAATCTTTAAAAGTTCAAATCTTTATAAGTAAAAAGTTTTCTTAAAATGAATAAACAAGTGTTTTAATTGACATCAGAAGATCAAAACAATAAACCCTGAGAACATAGAAAAAAGATAAATAAAGATATGAGCAGAACTTAATACCACAGAAAACGTATAAAATTCAGGTGATGTAGTAAGTCCAAAGAATATTCTTTGAAAAGATTTAAAAGACACACTTTGATTAAGGAAAACACAAACATAATTAAAGAATATATAGAAAGAATCAGGACAATGTTATAGCAGAGAATATATGAAATGCCAGTAAATTTGAACATTTCTGTAAAGTTGACCATTTCCTAGCTCCTACAGTTTACCAAAACTGACACAAGAGGAAATCATTTAAGGTCATCATGTCTGCCCTTGGCATTCTCAGAACGCCCTGGCCTCAGAATGCAGCATCTGTAATCCATAGTAACCTGCGGAGAGTGGGCATGGCTGAGGGAGTTTGGAACACTGCCCTCACTGAGGGAGTGGGTGTCGCCATCTCTGCTGTGACTGAACCAAGGGCAGGGGAGAATGGGGCCCAGGGCAGGGCCCTCAGAGCCAAGCAGGCCCAGTGGGGTGTCACAAGCATTTAGGCCCAGGCCATAGGGCGCCTTCTTTGTCTGCACAGCTGCCCAAACTCTCACTTTTCCACTCAGGCCGCCCACTTAGTTGAAGTGTGTGTGGAACCTGTCCGCGCAGTATACCTCGCTGCACAGCTCACCATAGGTCTGGGCATCCTAGCTTCCTGCCAGGTGACCGAAGTTTGCAGGAGGGATGATTCCCAGGCTCACACGCAGAGAGGCTCCTGCCCGAGCCACAGGCCGCCCACTGCCCCTGCCCAAGATCGGGGGCCGAAAGCAGCCCTGTCTAAGTCCCCTACCCCAGGAGGGAGTATTGGACCAACACTTTTAGAAAACGGGGTCCTTGTGGGCAACTCATTGGAGGGACACAAATAAATCTTTGCCGACTTTTTGCTGAAACTTACGAGCATTCACACCTAAGCCTCTTACAAGGTCAGCTGTTTAGCTAAACATGAGCTCATGATCTAAATTTACACAATAAAGAAGAATACAGCTACAAAGGGAGACAGTCAGCAAAAACAATCAATACCAGAATTAGATTCCCTAGGCCATCCGTCAGATGTTGGAATAATCAGGTGCTAGGCAGAAAATATACATAAACCTGGAAATGAAACAAGGAAGAAGGATATTTTCAAAGCCTGGTAGGATCTCTAAAGCATTTTTAAAGTACATGTCATTGATAAAGCTAAATACTCAAAGGTTGTTTAATACAACAAATTAAGCAGTGAGAAGAGTGAAATTATGCTGTTTAGAAAACTATGGAAGGTGAGATTTTTTGCCTAATTATATAAGATGATTTCTCTAAAAAATACACATTATTTCAAAGACTTATTGGCTGTGAAATAAGTTAAGTGTATTTGAAATGGCTTGTCTGCAAAGAAAGGTGAGATGTAGGGAATCACAGAAAGCCGAGGGTATAATATGTCAATATATACATTGCTATATGGTGACCTAAGCCTTAGGCCGGCAACAGTGTAGAGGAATGGACCCTTAGAAACGTACAAGTAAGCTGGAATCTTTAAAAGTTCAAATCTTTATAAGTAAAAAGATTTATTAAAATGAATAACCAAGTGTTTTAATTGACATCAGAAAATCAAAACAATAAACCCTGAGACCATAGAAAAAAGATAAATAAAGATATGAGCAGAACTTAATACAACAGAAAACGTATAAAATACAGGTGATTTAGTAAGTCCAAAGAATATTCTTTGAAAAGATTTAAAGACACACTTTGATTAAGGAAAACAAAAACATAAGTAAACAATATACAGAAAGAATCAGGACAATGTTATAGCAGAGAATATATGAAATGCCAGTAAATTTGAACATTTTTGTAAAGTGGACCATTTCCTAGCGCCTAAAGTTTACCAAAACTGACACAAGAGGAAATCATTAAAGGTCATCCTGTCTGCCCTTGGCATTCTCGGAACGCCCTGGCCTCACAATGCAGCATCTGTAGTCCATGGTAACCTGCGGAGAGGGGGCGTGGCTTAGGGAGGTTGGAAGACTGCCCTCACTGAGGGAGTGGGTGTGGCCATCTCTGCTGTGACTGAACAAAGGGCAGGGGAGCAGGGGGCCCAGGCAGGGCCCTCAGAGCCCGGCAGGCCCAGTGGGGTGTCACAAGCATTTAGGCCCAGGACAAAGGGCGCCTTCTTTGTCTGCACAGCTGCCCAAACTCTCACCTTTCCACTCAGGCCGCCCTCTGAGTTGAAGTGTGTTTGGAACATGTCCGCGCAGTACACCTCGCTGCACAGCTAACCATAGGTCAGGGCATCGTAGCTTCCTGCCAGGTGACCGAAGTTCGCAGCAAATGGGTCCCTGGGACACATGCAGAGAGGCTTCTGCCCGGGCCACAGGCCGCCCACTGGCCCTGCCCCAGATCGAAGTCTGAAAAGCAGCCATGTCTGAGTCCACTGCCTCTCGAAGGAGTATTGGACCAACACTTGTAGAAAACGGGGTCCTTGCGGGCCACTCATTGGAGGGACACAAATAAATCTTTGCCCACTTTCTGCTGAAGCTTACCAGCGTTCACACCTAAGCCTCTTACAAGGTCAGCTGTTTAGCTAAAAATGAGCTCATGATCCTAATTTACACAATATTGAAGAAATCAGCTAGAAAGTGAGAAAATCAGCAAAAACAATCAATACCAGAATTAGATTCCCTAGGCCATCCATCTGATGTTGGAATAATCAGGTGCTAGGCAGAAAATATACATAAAACTGGGACTGAAACAAGAAACAAGGAGGTTTTCAAAGGCTGGTAGGATCTCTAAAACATTTTTAAAGTACATGTCTTTGACAAACATAAATACAAAAGGTTGTTTAATAACACAGATTAAGCATTGAGAAGAGTGAAATTATGCTGTTTTGAACACTATGGCAGGTGAGATTTTCTGCCTAATTATATAAGAAGATTTCTGTAAAAAACAGACATTATTTCAAAGACTTATTGGCTGTGAAATAAGTTAAGTGTATTTCAAATGGCTTGTCTGCAAAGAAAGGTGAGATGTAGGGAATCACAGAAAGTCGAGGAGAAAATGTCAATATATACATTGCTATATGGTGAACTAAGCCTTAGGCCAGCCACAATGTAGAGGACCTGACCCTTAGAAACTTAAAAGTGAGCTGGAATCTTTAAAAGTTCAAATCTTTATAAGTAAAAAGATTGATGAAAATGAATAACCAAGTGTTTTACTTGACATCAGAAGATCAAAACAATAAACCCTGAGAACATAGAAAAAAGATAAATAAAGATATGAGCAGAACTTAATAACACAGAAAACGTATAAAATTCAGGTGATGTAGTAAGTCCAAAGAATATTCTTTGAAAAGATTTAAAAGACACAATTTGTTTAAGGAAAACACAAACATAATTAAAGAATATATAGAAAGAATCAGGACAATGTTATAGCAGAGAATATATGAAATGCCAGTAAATTTGAACTTTTCTGTAAAGTTGACCATTTCCTAGCGCCTAAAATTTACCAAATCTGACAAAAGAGGAAATCATTTAAAGTCATTATGTCTGCCCTTGGCATTCTCGGAACGCCCTGGCCTCAGAATGTAGCATCTGTAGTCCATGGTAACCTGCGGAGAGGGGGCGTGGCTGAGGGAGGTTGGAAGACTGCCCTCACTGAGGGAGTGGGTGTGGCCATCTCTGCTGTGACTGAACAAAGGTCAGGGGAGCAGGGGGCCCAGGGCAGGGCCTTAAGAGCCCCGCAGGCCCAGTTGGGTGTCACAAGCATTTAGGCCCAGGGCAAAGGGCGCCTTCTTTGTCTGCACAGCTGCCCAAACTCTCACATTTCCACTCAGGCCACCCACTTATTTGAAGTGTGTGTGGAACCTGTCCACGCAGTATATCTCGCTGCACAGCTAACCATAGGTCTGGGCATCGTAGCTTCATGCCAGGTGACC
This sequence comes from Mesoplodon bidens, assembly GCF_964165515.1. Lineage (NCBI taxonomy): Eukaryota > Metazoa > Chordata > Mammalia > Artiodactyla > Ziphiidae > Mesoplodon > Mesoplodon bidens. The sequence continues at coordinate 2,368,571 of NC_138180.1, forward strand.
GAAGTTCGCAGGAGAGATGATTCCCAGGTTCACACGCAGAGAGGCTCCTGCCAGGGCCACAGTCCGCCCACTGCCCCTGCCCAAGATCGGGGACCGAAAGCAGCCCTGTCTAAGTCCCCTACCCCTGAGGGAGTATTGGTCCAACACTTCTAGAAAACGGGGTCCTTGTGGGCAACTCATTGGAGGGACACAAAAAAATCTTTGCTGACTTTTTGCTGAAACTTACGAGCGTTCACACCTAAGCCTCTTACAAGGTCAGCTGTTTAGCTAAACATGAGCTCATGATCTAAATTTACACAATAATGAAGAAATCAGCTACAAAGGGAGACAATCAGCAAAAACAATCAATAACAGAATTAGATTCCCTAGGCCATCTGTCAGATGTTGGAATAATCAGGTGCTAGGCAGAAAATATACATAAACCTGGAAAAGAAACAAGGAGCAAGGATGTTTTCAAAGACTGGTAGGATCTCTAAAACATTGTTAAAGTACATGTCATTGATAAAGCTAAATATTCAAAGGTTGTTTATTACAACAAATTAAGCAGTGAGAAGAGTGAAATTATGCTGTTTAGAAAACTATGGAAGGTGAGATTTTCTGCCTAATTATATAAGATGATTTCTCTAAAAAATACCCATTATTTCAAAGACTTATGGGCTGTGAAATAAGTTAAGGGTATTTCAAAAGGCTAGTCTGCAAAGAAAGGTGAGATGTAGTGAATCACAGAAAGCCGAGGGTATAATATGTCAATATATACATTGCTATATGGAGAACTAAGCCTTAGGCCGGCAACAGTGTAGAGGAATGGACCCTTAGAAACGTACAAGTCAGCTGGAATCTTTAAAAGTTCAAATCTTTATAAGTAAAAAGATTTATTAAAATGAATAACCAAGTGTTTTACTTGACATCAGAAAATCAAAACAATAAACCCCGAGAACATAGAAAAAAGATAAATAAAGATATGAGCAGAACTTAATACAACAGAAAACGTATAAAATTCAGGTGATTTAGTAAGTCCAAAGAATACTCTTTGAAAAGATTTAAAAGACACACTTTGATTAAGGAAAACAAAAACATAAGTAAAGAATATACAGAAAGAATCAGGACAATTTTACAGCAGAGAATATATGAAATGCCAGTGAATTTGAACATTTCTGTAAAGTGGACCATTTCCTAGCTCCTACAGTTTACCAAAACTGACACAAGAGGAAATCGTTTAAGGTCATCATGCCGGCCCTTGGCATTCTCGGAAAGCCCTGGCCTCAGAATGCAGCATCTGTAGTCCATGGTAAACTGCGGAGAGGGGGCGTGGCTGAGGGAGGTTGGAAGACTGCCCTCACTGAGGGAGTGGGTGTGGCCATCTCTGCTGTGACTGAACAAAGGGCAGGGGAGCAGGGGGCCCAGGGCAGGGCCCTCAGAGTTCGGCAGACACAGTGGTGTGTCACAAGCATTTAGGCCCAGGCCAAAGGGCGCCTTCCTTGTCTGCACAGCTGCCCAAACTCTCACCTTTCCACTCAGGCCACCCTCTTATTTGAAGTGTGTTTGGAACCTGTCCGCACAGTACACCTCGCTGCACAGCAAACCATAGGCCAAGGCATCGTAGCTTCCTGCCAGGTGACCGAATTTCGCAGGCAAATGGGTCCCTGGGACACATGCGGAGATGGTCCTGCCCTGGCCACAGGCCGCCCACTGGCCCTGCCCCAGATCGAAGGCTGAAAAGCAGCCATGTCTGAGTCCACTTCCTCTCGAAGGAGTATGGACCAACACCTGTAGAAAACGGGGTCCTTGCGGGCAACTCATGGGAGGGACACAAATAAATCTTTGCCGACTTTCTGCTGAAGATTACCTGCGTTCACACGTAAGCCTCTTACAAGGTCAGCTGTTTAGCTAAACATGAGCTCCTGATCTAAATTTACACAATATTGAAGATATCAGCTACAAAGTGAGACAATCAGCAAAAACAATCAATACCAGAATGAGATTCCCTAGGCCATCCATCAGATCTTGGAATAATCAGGTGCAAGGCAGAAAATATTCATAAAACTGGAACTGAAACAAGGAACAAGGAGGTTTTCAAAGGCTGGTAGGATCTCTAAAACATTTTTGAAATACATGTCGTTGATAAAGCTAAATACTCAAATGTTGTTTAATACCACAGATTAAGCATTGAGAAGAGTGAAATTATGCTGTTTTGAAAACTATGGCAGGTGAGATTTTCTGCCTAATTATATAAGAAGATTTCTCTAAAAAATAGACATTATTTCAAAGACTTATTGGCTGTGAAATAAGTTAAGTGTATTTCAATTGGCTTCTCTGCAAAGAAAGGTGAGATGTAGGGAATCACAGAAAGTCGAGGGGAAAATGTCAATATATACATTGCTATATGGAGAACTAAGCCTTAGGCCAGCCACAATGTACAGGACCTGACCGTTAGAAACTTAAAAGTGAGCTGGAATCTTTAAAATTTCAAATCTTTATAAGTAAAAAGCTTTATTAAAGTGAATAAACAAGTGTTTTGATTGACATCAGAAGATCAAAACAATAAACCCTGAGAACAGAAAAAAAAGATAAATAAAGATTTGAGCAGAACTTAATACCACAGAAAACGTATAAAATTCTGGTGAGGTAGTAAGTCCAAAGAATATTCTTTGAAAAGATTTAAAAGACAAACTTTGATTAAGGAAAACACAAACATAATTAAAGAATATATAGAAAGAATCAGGACGTTATAGCAGAGAATATATGAAATGCCAGTAAATTTGAACATTTCTGTAAAGTGGACCATTTCCTAGGTCCTACAGTTTACCATAACTGACACAAGAGGAAATCATTTAAGGTCATCATGTCTGCTCTTGGAATTTTCGGAACGTCCTGGCCTCAGAATGCAGCATCTGTAGACCATGGTAACCTATGCAGTGTGGGCGGTGCTGAGGGAGGCTGGAACACTGCCCTCACTGAGGGAGTGGGTGTGGCCATCTCTGCTGTGACTGAACAAAGGGCAGGGGAGCAGGGGGCCCAGGGCAGGGTCCTCAGAGCCCGGCATGCCCAGTGGGGTGTCACAAGCATTTAGGCCCAGGCCATAGGGCGCCTTCTTTGTCTGCACAGCTGCCCAAACTCTCACTTTTCCACTCAGGCCACCCACTTTGTTGAAATGTGTGTGGAACCTGTCCGCGAAGTATACATCGCTGCACAGCTAACCATAGGTCTGGGCATCGTAGCTTCCTGCCAGGTGACCGAAGTTCGCAGGAGAGATGATTCCCAGGTTCACACGCAGAGGGTTTCCTGCCCGGGCCACAGGCCGCCCACTGCCCCTGCTGAAGATCGGGTGCCGAAAGCAGCCCTGTCCTAGTCCCCTAGCCTTAGAGGGAGAATTGGACCAACACTTCTAGAAAACGGGGTCCTTGTGGGCAACTCATTGGAGGGACACAAATAAATCTTTGCCGACATTTTGCTGAAACTTACGAGCGTTCACACCTAAACCTCTTACAAGGTCAGCTGTTTAGCTAAACATGAGCTCAAGATCTAAATTTACACAATAATGAAGAAATCAGCCAGAAAGGGAGACAATCAGCAAAAACAATCAATATCAGAATTAGATTCCCTAGGCCATCCATCAGATGTTGGAATAATCTGGTGCTAGGCAGAAAATATACATAAACCTGGAAACGAAACAAGGAACAAGGATGTTTTCAAAGACTGGTAGGATCTCTAAAACATTTTTAAAGTACATGGCATTGATAAAGGTAAATACTCAAAGGTTGTTTAATACAACAAATGAAGCAGTGAGAAGAGTGAAATTATGCTGTTTAGGTAAGTATGGAAAGTGAGATTTTCTGCCTAATTATATAAGAGGTTTTCTCTAAAAAATACCCATTATTTCCAAGACTTATTGGCTGTGAAATAAGTTAAGGGTATTTCAAATGGCTTGTCTGCAAAGAAAGGTGAGATGTAGGGAATCACAGAAAGCCGTGGGGATAATATGTCAATATATACATTGCTATATGGTGAACTAAGCCTTAGGCCGGCAACAGTGTAGAGGAATGGACCCTTAGAAACGTACAAGTAAGCTGGAATCTTTAAAAGTTCAAATCTTTATAAGTAAAAAGATTTATTAAAATGAATAACCAAGTGTTTAACTTGACATCAGAAAATCAAAACAATAAACCCTGAGAACATAGAAAAAAGATAAATAAAGATATGAACAGAACTTAATACAACAGAAAACGTATAAAATTCAGGTGATTTAGTAAGTCCAAAGAATATTCTTTGAAAAGATTTAAAAGACACTCTTTGATTAAGGAAAACAAAAACATAAGTAAAGAATATACAGAAAGAATCAGGACAATGTTACAGAAGAGAATATATGAAATGCCAGTAAATTTGAACATTTCTGTAAAGTGGACCATTTCCTAACTCCTACAGTTTACCAAAACTGACACAAGAGGAAATCATTTAAGGTCATCATGTCTGCCCTTGGCATTCTCGGAACGCCCTGGCCTCAGAATGCAGCATCTGTAGTCCATGGTAACCTGCGGAGAGGGGGCGTGGCTGAGGGAGGTTGGAAGACTGCCCTCACTGAGGGAGTGGGTGTGGCCATCTCTGCTGTGACTGAAAAAAGTGCAGGGGAGCAGGGTGCCCAGAGCAGGGCCCTCAGAGCCCAGCAGACACAGTGGGGTGTCACAAGCATTTAGGCCCAGGCCAAAAGGCGCCTTCTTTGTCTGCACAGCTGCCCATACTCTCACTTTTCCACTCAGGCCGCCCACTTAGTTGAAGTGTGTGTGGACCCTGTCCACGCAGTATACCTGGCTGCACAGCTAACCATAGGTCTGGGCATCTTAGCTTCCTGCCCGGTGACCGAAGTTCGCAGGAGAGATGATTCCCAGGTTCACATGCAGAGAGGTTCCTGCCCGGGCCATAGGCCGTCCACTGCCCCTGCCCAAGATCGGGGACCGAAAGCAGCCCTGTCTAAGTCCCCTAGCCCTAGTGGGAGTATTGGACCAACACTTCTAGAAAACGGGGTCCTTTTGGGAAACTCATTGGAGGGACACAAATAAATCTTTGCTAACTTTTTGCTGAAACATACGAGCGTTCACACCTAAGCCTCTTACAAGGTCAGCTGTTTAGCTAAACATGAGCTCATGATCTAAATTAACACAATAATGAAGAAATCAGCTACAAAGGGAGACAATCAGCAAAAACAATCAATACCAGAATTAGATTCCCTAGGCCATCCTTGAGATGTTGGAATAATCAGGTGCTAGGCAGAAAATATACATAAACCTGGAAATGAAACAAGGAACAAGGATGTTTTCAAAGACTGGTAGGATCTCTAAACCATTTTTAAAGTACATGTCATTGATAAAGCTGAATACTCAAAGGTTGTTTAATACAACACATTAAGCAGTGAGAAGAGTGAAATTATGCTGTTTAGAAAACTACGGAGGGAGAGATTTGCTGCCTAATTATATAAGATGATTTCTCTAAAAAATACACATTATTTCATAGACTTATTGGCTGTGAAATAAGTTAAGGGTATTTCAAATGGCTTGTCTGCAAAGAAAGGTGAGATGTACGGAATCACAGAAAGCCGAGGGGATAATATGTCAATATATACATTGCTATATGGTGAACTAAGCCTTAGGCCGGCAACAGTGTAGAGGAATGGACCCTTAGAAACGTACAAGTAAGCTGGAATCTTTAAAAGTTCAAATCTTTATAAGTAAAAAGATTTATTAAAATGAATAACCATGTGTTTTACTTGACACCAAAAAATCAAAACAATAAAACCTGAGAACATAGAAAAAAGATAAATAAAGATATGAGCAGAACTTAATACAACAGAAAACGTATAAAATTCAGGTGATTTAGTAAGTCCAAAGAATATTCTTTGAAAAGATTTAAAAGACACCCTTTGATTAAGGAAAACAAAAACATAAGTAAAGAATATACAGAAAGAATCAAGACAATGTTACAGCAGAGAATATATGAAATGCCAGTGAATTTGAACATTTCTGTAAAGTGGACCATTTCCTAGTTCCTAAAGTTTACCAAAACTGACACAAGAGGAAATCTTTTAAGGTCATCATGACTGCCCTTGGCATTCTCGGAACGCCCTGGCCTCAGAATGCAGCATCTGTAGTCCATGGTAACCTGCGGAGAGGGGGCCTGGCTGAGGGAGGTTGGAAGACTGCCCTCACTGAGGGAGTGGGTGTGGCCATCTCTGCTGTGACTGAACAAAGGGCAGGGGATCAGGGTGCCCAGAGCAGGGCCCTCAGAGCCCGGCAGACCCAGTGGGGTGTCACAAGCATTTAGGCCCAGGCCAAAGGTCGCCTTCCTTGTCTGCACAGCTGCCCATAATCTCACCTTTGCACTCAGGCCAACCTCTTATTTGAAGTGTGTTTGGAACCTGTCCGCGCAGTACACCTCGCTGCACAGCTAACCTTAGGTCAGGGCATCGTAGCGTCCAGCCAGGTGACCAAAGTTCACAGGCAAATGGGTCCCTGGGACAAATGCGGAGAGGGTCCTGCCCGGGCCACAGGCTGCCCACTGGCCCTGCCCCAGATCGAAGGCTGAAATGCAGCCATGTCTGAGTCCACTGCCTCTCGAAGGAGTATTGGACCAACACTTGTAGAAAACCTGGTCCTTGTGGGCAACTCATTGGAGGGACACAAATAAATCTTTGCCGACTTTCTGCTGAAGCTTACCAGCGTTCACACCTAAGTCTCTTACAAGGTCAGCTGTTTAGCTAAACATGAGCTCATGATCAAAATTTACACAATATTGAAGAAATCAGCTACAAAGTGAGACAATCAGCAAAAACAATCAATACCAGAATGAGATTCCCTAGGCCATCCATCTGATGTTGGAAGAATCAGGAACAAGGCAGAAAATATACATAAAACTGGAACTGAAACAAGGAACAAGGAGGTTTTCAAAGGCTGGTAGGATTTCTAAAACATTTTTAAAGTACATGTCGTTGATAAACCTAAATACTCAAAGGTTGTTTAATACCACAGATTAAGCATTGACAAGAGTGAAATTATGCTGTTTTGAAAACTATGGCAGGTGAGATTTTCTGCCTAATTATATATGATGATTTCTCTAAAAAATAGACATTATTTCAGAGACTTATTGGCTGTGAAATAAGTTAAGTGTATTTCAAATGGCTTGTCTGCAAAGAAAGTTTAGATGTAGGGAATCACAGAAAGTCGAGGGGAAAATGCCAATATATACATTGCTATATGGTGAACTAAGCCTTAGGCCAGCCACAATGTAGAGGACCTGACCCTTAGAAACTTAAAAATGAGCTGGAATCTTTAAAAGTTCAAATCTTTATAAGTAAAAAGATTGATGAAAATGAATAACCAAGTGTTTTGATTGACATCAGAAGATCAAAACAATAAACCCTGAGAACATAGAAAAAAGATAAATAAAGATATGAGCAGAAATTAATACAACAGAAAACGTATAAAATTCAGGTGAGGTAGTAAGTCCAACGAATATTCTTTGAAAAGATTTAAAAGACACACTTTGATTAAGGAAAACAGAAACATAATTAAAGAATATATAGAAAGAATCAGGACAATGTTATAGCAGAGAATATATGAAATGCCAGTAAATTTGAACATTTCTGTAAAGTGGACCATTTCCTAGGTCCTACAGTTTACCATAACTGACACAAGAGGAAATCATTTAAGGTCATCATGTCTGCTCTTGGAATTTTCGGAACGTCCTGGCCTCAGAATGCAGCATCTGTAGACCATGGTAACCTATGCAGTGTGGGCGGTGCTGAGGGAGGCTGGAACACTGCCCTCACTGAGGGAGTGGGTGTGGCCATCTCTGCTGTGACTGAACAAAGGGCAGGGGAGCAGGGGGCCCAGGGCAGGGTCCTCAGAGCCCGGCATGCCCAGTGGGGTGTCACAAGCATTTAGGCCCAGGCCATAGGGCGCCTTCTTTGTCTGCACAGCTGCCCAAACTCTCACTTTTCCACTCAGGCCACCCACTTTGTTGAAATGTGTGTGGAACCTGTCCGCGAAGTATACATCGCTGCACAGCTAACCATAGGTCTGGGCATCGTAGCTTCCTGCCAGGTGACCGAAGTTCGCAGGAGAGATGATTCCCAGGTTCACACGCAGAGGGTTTCCTGCCCGGGCCACAGGCCGCCCACTGCCCCTGCTGAAGATCGGGTGCCGAAAGCAGCCCTGTCCTAGTCCCCTAGCCTTAGAGGGAGAATTGGACCAACACTTCTAGAAAACGGGGGCCTTGTGGGCAACTCATTGGAGGGACACAAATAAATCTTTGCCGACATTTTGCTGAAACTTACGAGCGTTCACACCTAAACCTCTTACAAGGTCAGCTGTTTAGCTAAACATGAGCTCAAGATCTAAATTTACACAATAATGAAGAAATCAGCCAGAAAGGGAGACAATCAGCAAAAACAATCAATATCAGAATTAGATTCCCTAGGCCATCCATCAGATGTTGGAATAATCTGGTGCTAGGCAGAAAATATACATAAACCTGGAAACGAAACAAGGAACAAGGATGTTTTCAAAGACTGGTAGGATCTCTAAAACATTTTTAAAGTACATGGCATTGATAAAGGTAAATACTCAAAGGTTGTTTAATACAACAAATGAAGCAGTGAGAAGAGTGAAATTATGCTGTTTAGGTAAGTATGGAAAGTGAGATTTTCTGCCTAATTATATAAGAGGTTTTCTCTAAAAAATACCCATTATTTCCAAGACTTATTGGCTGTGAAATAAGTTAAGGGTATTTCAAATGGCTTGTCTGCAAAGAAAGGTGAGATGTAGGGAATCACAGAAAGCCGTGGGGATAATATGTCAATATATACATTGCTATATGGTGAACTAAGCCTTAGGCCGGCAACAGTGTAGAGGAATGGACCCTTAGAAACGTACAAGTAAGCTGGAATCTTTAAAAGTTCAAATCTTTATAAGTAAAAAGATTTATTAAAATGAATAACCAAGTGTTTAACTTGACATCAGAAAATCAAAACAATAAACCCTGAGAACATAGAAAAAAGATAAATAAAGATATGAACAGAACTTAATACAACAGAAAACGTATAAAATTCAGGTGATTTAGTAAGTCCAAAGAATATTCTTTGAAAAGATTTAAAAGACACTCTTTGATTAAGGAAAACAAAAACATAAGTAAAGAATATACAGAAAGAATCAGGACAATGTTACAGAAGAGAATATATGAAATGCCAGTAAATTTGAACATTTCTGTAAAGTGGACCATTTCCTAACTCCTACAGTTTACCAAAACTGACACAAGAGGAAATCATTTAAGGTCATCATGTCTGCCCTTGGCATTCTCGGAACGCCCTGGCCTCAGAATGCAGCATCTGTAGTCCATGGTAACCTGCGGAGAGGGGGCGTGGCTGAGGGAGGTTGGAAGACTGCCCTCACTGAGGGAGTGGGTGTGGCCATCTCTGCTGTGACTGAAAAAAGTGCAGGGGAGCAGGGTGCCCAGAGCAGGGCCCTCAGAGCCCAGCAGACACAGTGGGGTGTCACAAGCATTTAGGCCCAGGCCAAAAGGCGCCTTCTTTGTCTGCACAGCTGCCCATACTCTCACTTTTCCACTCAGGCCGCCCACTTAGTTGAAGTGTGTGTGGACCCTGTCCACGCAGTATACCTGGCTGCACAGCTAACCATAGGTCTGGGCATCTTAGCTTCCTGCCCGGTGACCGAAGTTCGCAGGAGAGATGATTCCCAGGTTCACATGCAGAGAGGTTCCTGCCCGGGCCATAGGCCGTCCACTGCCCCTGCCCAAGATCGGGGACCGAAAGCAGCCCTGTCTAAGTCCCCTAGCCCTAGTGGGAGTATTGGACCAACACTTCTAGAAAACGGGGTCCTTTTGGGAAACTCATTGGAGGGACACAAATAAATCTTTGCTAACTTTTTGCTGAAACATACGAGCGTTCACACCTAAGCCTCTTACAAGGTCAGCTGTTTAGCTAAACATGAGCTCATGATCTAAATTAACACAATAATGAAGAAATCAGCTACAAAGGGAGACAATCAGCAAAAACAATCAATACCAGAATTAGATTCCCTAGGCCATCCTTGAGATGTTGGAATAATCAGGTGCTAGGCAGAAAATATACATAAACCTGGAAATGAAACAAGGAACAAGGATGTTTTCAAAGACTGGTAGGATCTCTAAACCATTTTTAAAGTACATGTCATTGATAAAGCTGAATACTCAAAGGTTGTTTAATACAACACATTAAGCAGTGAGAAGAGTGAAATTATGCTGTTTAGAAAACTACGGAGGGAGAGATTTGCTGCCTAATTATATAAGATGATTTCTCTAAAAAATACACATTATTTCATAGACTTATTGGCTGTGAAATAAGTTAAGGGTATTTCAAATGGCTTGTCTGCAAAGAAAGGTGAGATGTACGGAATCACAGAAAGCCGAGGGGATAATATGTCAATATATACATTGCTATATGGTGAACTAAGCCTTAGGCCGGCAACAGTGTAGAGGAATGGACCCTTAGAAACGTACAAGTAAGCTGGAATCTTTAAAAGTTCAAATCTTTATAAGTAAAAAGATTTATTAAAATGAATAACCATGTGTTTTACTTGACACCAAAAAATCAAAACAATAAAACCTGAGAACATAGAAAAAAGATAAATAAAGATATGAGCAGAACTTAATACAACAGAAAACGTATAAAATTCAGGTGATTTAGTAAGTCCAAAGAATATTCTTTGAAAAGATTTAAAAGACACCCTTTGATTAAGGAAAACAAAAACATAAGTAAAGAATATACAGAAAGAATCAAGACAATGTTACAGCAGAGAATATATGAAATGCCAGTGAATTTGAACATTTCTGTAAAGTGGACCATTTCCTAGTTCCTAAAGTTTACCAAAACTGACACAAGAGGAAATCTTTTAAGGTCATCATGACTGCCCTTGGCATTCTCGGAACGCCCTGGCCTCAGAATGCAGCATCTGTAGTCCATGGTAACCTGCGGAGAGGGGGCCTGGCTGAGGGAGGTTGGAAGACTGCCCTCACTGAGGGAGTGGGTGTGGCCATCTCTGCTGTGACTGAACAAAGGGCAGGGGATCAGGGTGCCCAGAGCAGGGCCCTCAGAGCCCGGCAGACCCAGTGGGGTGTCACAAGCATTTAGGCCCAGGCCAAAGGTCGCCTTCCTTGTCTGCACAGCTGCCCATAATCTCACCTTTGCACTCAGGCCAACCTCTTATTTGAAGTGTGTTTGGAACCTGTCCGCGCAGTACACCTCGCTGCACAGCTAACCTTAGGTCAGGGCATCGTAGCGTCCAGCCAGGTGACCAAAGTTCACAGGCAAATGGGTCCCTGGGACAAATGCGGAGAGGGTCCTGCCCGGGCCACAGGCTGCCCACTGGCCCTGCCCCAGATCGAAGGCTGAAATGCAGCCATGTCTGAGTCCACTGCCTCTCGAAGGAGTATTGGACCAACACTTGTAGAAAACCTGGTCCTTGTGGGCAACTCATTGGAGGGACACAAATAAATCTTTGCCGACTTTCTGCTGAAGCTTACCAGCGTTCACACCTAAGTCTCTTACAAGGTCAGCTGTTTAGCTAAACATGAGCTCATGATCAAAATTTACACAATATTGAAGAAATCAGCTACAAAGTGAGACAATCAGCAAAAACAATCAATACCAGAATGAGATTCCCTAGGCCATCCATCTGATGTTGGAAGAATCAGGAACAAGGCAGAAAATATACATAAAACTGGAACTGAAACAAGGAACAAGGAGGTTTTCAAAGGCTGGTAGGATTTCTAAAACATTTTTAAAGTACATGTCGTTGATAAACCTAAATACTCAAAGGTTGTTTAATACCACAGATTAAGCATTGACAAGAGTGAAATTATGCTGTTTTGAAAACTATGGCAGGTGAGATTTTCTGCCTAATTATATATGATGATTTCTCTAAAAAATAGACATTATTTCAGAGACTTATTGGCTGTGAAATAAGTTAAGTGTATTTCAAATGGCTTGTCTGCAAAGAAAGTTTAGATGTAGGGAATCACAGAAAGTCGAGGGGAAAATGCCAATATATACATTGCTATATGGTGAACTAAGCCTTAGGCCAGCCACAATGTAGAGGACCTGACCCTTAGAAACTTAAAAATGAGCTGGAATCTTTAAAAGTTCAAATCTTTATAAGTAAAAAGATTGATGAAAATGAATAACCAAGTGTTTTGATTGACATCAGAAGATCAAAACAATAAACCCTGAGAACATAGAAAAAAGATAAATAAAGATATGAGCAGAAATTAATACAACAGAAAACGTATAAAATTCAGGTGAGGTAGTAAGTCCAACGAATATTCTTTGAAAAGATTTAAAAGACACACTTTGATTAAGGAAAACAGAAACATAATTAAAGAATATATAGAAAGAATCAGGACAATGTTATAGCAGAGAATATATGAAATGCCAGTAAATTTGAACATTTCTGTAAAGTGGACCATTTCCTAGGTCCTACAGTTTACCATAACTGACACAAGAGGAAATCATTTAAGGTCATCATGTCTGCTCTTGGAATTTTCGGAACGTCCTGGCCTCAGAATGCAGCATCTGTAGACCATGGTAACCTATGCAGTGTGGGCGGTGCTGAGGGAGGCTGGAACACTGCCCTCACTGAGGGAGTGGGTGTGGCCATCTCTGCTGTGACTGAACAAAGGGCAGGGGAGCAGGGGGCCCAGGGCAGGGTCCTCAGAGCCCGGCATGCCCAGTGGGGTGTCACAAGCATTTAGGCCCAGGCCATAGGGCGCCTTCTTTGTCTGCACAGCTGCCCAAACTCTCACTTTTCCACTCAGGCCACCCACTTTGTTGAAATGTGTGTGGAACCTGTCCGCGAAGTATACATCGCTGCACAGCTAACCATAGGTCTGGGCATCGTAGCTTCCTGCCAGGTGACCGAAGTTCGCAGGAGAGATGATTCCCAGGTTCACACGCAGAGGGTTTCCTGCCCGGGCCACAGGCCGCCCACTGCCCCTGCTGAAGATCGGGTGCCGAAAGCAGCCCTGTCCTAGTCCCCTAGCCTTAGAGGGAGAATTGGACCAACACTTCTAGAAAACGGGGGCCTTGTGGGCAACTCATTGGAGGGACACAAATAAATCTTTGCCGACATTTTGCTGAAACTTACGAGCGTTCACACCTAAACCTCTTACAAGGTCAGCTGTTTAGCTAAACATGAGCTCAAGATCTAAATTTACACAATAATGAAGAAATCAGCCAGAAAGGGAGACAATCAGCAAAAACAATCAATATCAGAATTAGATTCCCTAGGCCATCCATCAGATGTTGGAATAATCTGGTGCTAGGCAGAAAATATACATAAACCTGGAAACGAAACAAGGAACAAGGATGTTTTCAAAGACTGGTAGGATCTCTAAAACATTTTTAAAGTACATGGCATTGATAAAGGTAAATACTCAAAGGTTGTTTAATACAACAAATGAAGCAGTGAGAAGAGTGAAATTATGCTGTTTAGGTAAGTATGGAAAGTGAGATTTTCTGCCTAATTATATAAGAGGTTTTCTCTAAAAAATACCCATTATTTCCAAGACTTATTGGCTGTGAAATAAGTTAAGGGTATTTCAAATGGCTTGTCTGCAAAGAAAGGTGAGATGTAGGGAATCACAGAAAGCCGTGGGGATAATATGTCAATATATACATTGCTATATGGTGAACTAAGCCTTAGGCCGGCAACAGTGTAGAGGAATGGACCCTTAGAAACGTACAAGTAAGCTGGAATCTTTAAAAGTTCAAATCTTTATAAGTAAAAAGATTTATTAAAATGAATAACCAAGTGTTTAACTTGACATCAGAAAATCAAAACAATAAACCCTGAGAACATAGAAAAAAGATAAATAAAGATATGAACAGAACTTAATACAACAGAAAACGTATAAAATTCAGGTGATTTAGTAAGTCCAAAGAATATTCTTTGAAAAGATTTAAAAGACACTCTTTGATTAAGGAAAACAAAAACATAAGTAAAGAATATACAGAAAGAATCAGGACAATGTTACAGAAGAGAATATATGAAATGCCAGTAAATTTGAACATTTCTGTAAAGTGGACCATTTCCTAACTCCTACAGTTTACCAAAACTGACACAAGAGGAAATCATTTAAGGTCATCATGTCTGCCCTTGGCATTCTCGGAACGCCCTGGCCTCAGAATGCAGCATCTGTAGTCCATGGTAACCTGCGGAGAGGGGGCGTGGCTGAGGGAGGTTGGAAGACTGCCCTCACTGAGGGAGTGGGTGTGGCCATCTCTGCTGTGACTGAAAAAAGTGCAGGGGAGCAGGGTGCCCAGAGCAGGGCCCTCAGAGCCCAGCAGACACAGTGGGGTGTCACAAGCATTTAGGCCCAGGCCAAAAGGCGCCTTCTTTGTCTGCACAGCTGCCCATACTCTCACTTTTCCACTCAGGCCGCCCACTTAGTTGAAGTGTGTGTGGACCCTGTCCACGCAGTATACCTGGCTGCACAGCTAACCATAGGTCTGGGCATCTTAGCTTCCTGCCCGGTGACCGAAGTTCGCAGGAGAGATGATTCCCAGGTTCACATGCAGAGAGGTTCCTGCCCGGGCCATAGGCCGTCCACTGCCCCTGCCCAAGATCGGGGACCGAAAGCAGCCCTGTCTAAGTCCCCTAGCCCTAGTGGGAGTATTGGACCAACACTTCTAGAAAACGGGGTCCTTTTGGGAAACTCATTGGAGGGACACAAATAAATCTTTGCTAACTTTTTGCTGAAACATACGAGCGTTCACACCTAAGCCTCTTACAAGGTCAGCTGTTTAGCTAAACATGAGCTCATGATCTAAATTAACACAATAATGAAGAAATCAGCTACAAAGGGAGACAATCAGCAAAAACAATCAATACCAGAATTAGATTCCCTAGGCCATCCTTGAGATGTTGGAATAATCAGGTGCTAGGCAGAAAATATACATAAACCTGGAAATGAAACAAGGAACAAGGATGTTTTCAAAGACTGGTAGGATCTCTAAACCATTTTTAAAGTACATGTCATTGATAAAGCTGAATACTCAAAGGTTGTTTAATACAACACATTAAGCAGTGAGAAGAGTGAAATTATGCTGTTTAGAAAACTACGGAGGGAGAGATTTGCTGCCTAATTATATAAGATGATTTCTCTAAAAAATACACATTATTTCATAGACTTATTGGCTGTGAAATAAGTTAAGGGTATTTCAAATGGCTTGTCTGCAAAGAAAGGTGAGATGTACGGAATCACAGAAAGCCGAGGGGATAATATGTCAATATATACATTGCTATATGGTGAACTAAGCCTTAGGCCGGCAACAGTGTAGAGGAATGGACCCTTAGAAACGTACAAGTAAGCTGGAATCTTTAAAAGTTCAAATCTTTATAAGTAAAAAGATTTATTAAAATGAATAACCATGTGTTTTACTTGACACCAAAAAATCAAAACAATAAAACCTGAGAACATAGAAAAAAGATAAATAAAGATATGAGCAGAACTTAATACAACAGAAAACGTATAAAATTCAGGTGATTTAGTAAGTCCAAAGAATATTCTTTGAAAAGATTTAAAAGACACCCTTTGATTAAGGAAAACAAAAACATAAGTAAAGAATATACAGAAAGAATCAAGACAATGTTACAGCAGAGAATATATGAAATGCCAGTGAATTTGAACATTTCTGTAAAGTGGACCATTTCCTAGTTCCTAAAGTTTACCAAAACTGACACAAGAGGAAATCTTTTAAGGTCATCATGACTGCCCTTGGCATTCTCGGAACGCCCTGGCCTCAGAATGCAGCATCTGTAGTCCATGGTAACCTGCGGAGAGGGGGCCTGGCTGAGGGAGGTTGGAAGACTGCCCTCACTGAGGGAGTGGGTGTGGCCATCTCTGCTGTGACTGAACAAAGGGCAGGGGATCAGGGTGCCCAGAGCAGGGCCCTCAGAGCCCGGCAGACCCAGTGGGGTGTCACAAGCATTTAGGCCCAGGCCAAAGGTCGCCTTCCTTGTCTGCACAGCTGCCCATAATCTCACCTTTGCACTCAGGCCAACCTCTTATTTGAAGTGTGTTTGGAACCTGTCCGCGCAGTACACCTCGCTGCACAGCTAACCTTAGGTCAGGGCATCGTAGCGTCCAGCCAGGTGACCAAAGTTCACAGGCAAATGGGTCCCTGGGACAAATGCGGAGAGGGTCCTGCCCGGGCCACAGGCTGCCCACTGGCCCTGCCCCAGATCGAAGGCTGAAATGCAGCCATGTCTGAGTCCACTGCCTCTCGAAGGAGTATTGGACCAACACTTGTAGAAAACCTGGTCCTTGTGGGCAACTCATTGGAGGGACACAAATAAATCTTTGCCGACTTTCTGCTGAAGCTTACCAGCGTTCACACCTAAGTCTCTTACAAGGTCAGCTGTTTAGCTAAACATGAGCTCATGATCAAAATTTACACAATATTGAAGAAATCAGCTACAAAGTGAGACAATCAGCAAAAACAATCAATACCAGAATGAGATTCCCTAGGCCATCCATCTGATGTTGGAAGAATCAGGAACAAGGCAGAAAATATACATAAAACTGGAACTGAAACAAGGAACAAGGAGGTTTTCAAAGGCTGGTAGGATTTCTAAAACATTTTTAAAGTACATGTCGTTGATAAACCTAAATACTCAAAGGTTGTTTAATACCACAGATTAAGCATTGACAAGAGTGAAATTATGCTGTTTTGAAAACTATGGCAGGTGAGATTTTCTGCCTAATTATATATGATGATTTCTCTAAAAAATAGACATTATTTCAGAGACTTATTGGCTGTGAAATAAGTTAAGTGTATTTCAAATGGCTTGTCTGCAAAGAAAGTTTAGATGTAGGGAATCACAGAAAGTCGAGGGGAAAATGCCAATATATACATTGCTATATGGTGAACTAAGCCTTAGGCCAGCCACAATGTAGAGGACCTGACCCTTAGAAACTTAAAAATGAGCTGGAATCTTTAAAAGTTCAAATCTTTATAAGTAAAAAGATTGATGAAAATGAATAACCAAGTGTTTTGATTGACATCAGAAGATCAAAACAATAAACCCTGAGAACATAGAAAAAAGATAAATAAAGATATGAGCAGAAATTAATACAACAGAAAACGTATAAAATTCAGGTGAGGTAGTAAGTCCAACGAATATTCTTTGAAAAGATTTAAAAGACACACTTTGATTAAGGAAAACAGAAACATAATTAAAGAATATATAGAAAGAATCAGGACAATGTTATAGCAGAGAATATATGAAATGCCAGTAAATTTGAACATTTCTGTAAAGTGGACCATTTCCTAGGTCCTACAGTTTACCATAACTGACACAAGAGGAAATCATTTAAGGTCATCATGTCTGCTCTTGGAATTTTCGGAACGTCCTGGCCTCAGAATGCAGCATCTGTAGACCATGGTAACCTATGCAGTGTGGGCGGTGCTGAGGGAGGCTGGAACACTGCCCTCACTGAGGGAGTGGGTGTGGCCATCTCTGCTGTGACTGAACAAAGGGCAGGGGAGCAGGGGGCCCAGGGCAGGGTCCTCAGAGCCCGGCATGCCCAGTGGGGTGTCACAAGCATTTAGGCCCAGGCCATAGGGCGCCTTCTTTGTCTGCACAGCTGCCCAAACTCTCACTTTTCCACTCAGGCCACCCACTTTGTTGAAATGTGTGTGGAACCTGTCCGCGAAGTATACATCGCTGCACAGCTAACCATAGGTCTGGGCATCGTAGCTTCCTGCCAGGTGACCGAAGTTCGCAGGAGAGATGATTCCCAGGTTCACACGCAGAGGGTTTCCTGCCCGGGCCACAGGCCGCCCACTGCCCCTGCTGAAGATCGGGTGCCGAAAGCAGCCCTGTCCTAGTCCCCTAGCCTTAGAGGGAGAATTGGACCAACACTTCTAGAAAACGGGGTCCTTGTGGGCAACTCATTGGAGGGACACAAATAAATCTTTGCCGACATTTTGCTGAAACTTACGAGCGTTCACACCTAAACCTCTTACAAGGTCAGCTGTTTAGCTAAACATGAGCTCAAGATCTAAATTTACACAATAATGAAGAAATCAGCCAGAAAGGGAGACAATCAGCAAAAACAATCAATATCAGAATTAGATTCCCTAGGCCATCCATCAGATGTTGGAATAATCTGGTGCTAGGCAGAAAATATACATAAACCTGGAAACGAAACAAGGAACAAGGATGTTTTCAAAGACTGGTAGGATCTCTAAAACATTTTTAAAGTACATGGCATTGATAAAGGTAAATACTCAAAGGTTGTTTAATACAACAAATGAAGCAGTGAGAAGAGTGAAATTATGCTGTTTAGGTAAGTATGGAAAGTGAGATTTTCTGCCTAATTATATAAGAGGTTTTCTCTAAAAAATACCCATTATTTCCAAGACTTATTGGCTGTGAAATAAGTTAAGGGTATTTCAAATGGCTTGTCTGCAAAGAAAGGTGAGATGTAGGGAATCACAGAAAGCCGTGGGGATAATATGTCAATATATACATTGCTATATGGTGAACTAAGCCTTAGGCCGGCAACAGTGTAGAGGAATGGACCCTTAGAAACGTACAAGTAAGCTGGAATCTTTAAAAGTTCAAATCTTTATAAGTAAAAAGATTTATTAAAATGAATAACCAAGTGTTTAACTTGACATCAGAAAATCAAAACAATAAACCCTGAGAACATAGAAAAAAGATAAATAAAGATATGAACAGAACTTAATACAACAGAAAACGTATAAAATTCAGGTGATTTAGTAAGTCCAAAGAATATTCTTTGAAAAGATTTAAAAGACACTCTTTGATTAAGGAAAACAAAAACATAAGTAAAGAATATACAGAAAGAATCAGGACAATGTTACAGAAGAGAATATATGAAATGCCAGTAAATTTGAACATTTCTGTAAAGTGGACCATTTCCTAACTCCTACAGTTTACCAAAACTGACACAAGAGGAAATCATTTAAGGTCATCATGTCTGCCCTTGGCATTCTCGGAACGCCCTGGCCTCAGAATGCAGCATCTGTAGTCCATGGTAACCTGCGGAGAGGGGGCGTGGCTGAGGGAGGTTGGAAGACTGCCCTCACTGAGGGAGTGGGTGTGGCCATCTCTGCTGTGACTGAAAAAAGTGCAGGGGAGCAGGGTGCCCAGAGCAGGGCCCTCAGAGCCCAGCAGACACAGTGGGGTGTCACAAGCATTTAGGCCCAGGCCAAAAGGCGCCTTCTTTGTCTGCACAGCTGCCCATACTCTCACTTTTCCACTCAGGCCGCCCACTTAGTTGAAGTGTGTGTGGACCCTGTCCACGCAGTATACCTGGCTGCACAGCTAACCATAGGTCTGGGCATCTTAGCTTCCTGCCCGGTGACCGAAGTTCGCAGGAGAGATGATTCCCAGGTTCACATGCAGAGAGGTTCCTGCCCGGGCCATAGGCCGTCCACTGCCCCTGCCCAAGATCGGGGACCGAAAGCAGCCCTGTCTAAGTCCCCTAGCCCTAGTGGGAGTATTGGACCAACACTTCTAGAAAACGGGGTCCTTTTGGGAAACTCATTGGAGGGACACAAATAAATCTTTGCTAACTTTTTGCTGAAACATACGAGCGTTCACACCTAAGCCTCTTACAAGGTCAGCTGTTTAGCTAAACATGAGCTCATGATCTAAATTAACACAATAATGAAGAAATCAGCTACAAAGGGAGACAATCAGCAAAAACAATCAATACCAGAATTAGATTCCCTAGGCCATCCTTGAGATGTTGGAATAATCAGGTGCTAGGCAGAAAATATACATAAACCTGGAAATGAAACAAGGAACAAGGATGTTTTCAAAGACTGGTAGGATCTCTAAACCATTTTTAAAGTACATGTCATTGATAAAGCTGAATACTCAAAGGTTGTTTAATACAACACATTAAGCAGTGAGAAGAGTGAAATTATGCTGTTTAGAAAACTACGGAGGGAGAGATTTGCTGCCTAATTATATAAGATGATTTCTCTAAAAAATACACATTATTTCATAGACTTATTGGCTGTGAAATAAGTTAAGGGTATTTCAAATGGCTTGTCTGCAAAGAAAGGTGAGATGTACGGAATCACAGAAAGCCGAGGGGATAATATGTCAATATATACATTGCTATATGGTGAACTAAGCCTTAGGCCGGCAACAGTGTAGAGGAATGGACCCTTAGAAACGTACAAGTAAGCTGGAATCTTTAAAAGTTCAAATCTTTATAAGTAAAAAGATTTATTAAAATGAATAACCATGTGTTTTACTTGACACCAAAAAATCAAAACAATAAAACCTGAGAACATAGAAAAAAGATAAATAAAGATATGAGCAGAACTTAATACAACAGAAAACGTATAAAATTCAGGTGATTTAGTAAGTCCAAAGAATATTCTTTGAAAAGATTTAAAAGACACCCTTTGATTAAGGAAAACAAAAACATAAGTAAAGAATATACAGAAAGAATCAAGACAATGTTACAGCAGAGAATATATGAAATGCCAGTGAATTTGAACATTTCTGTAAAGTGGACCATTTCCTAGTTCCTAAAGTTTACCAAAACTGACACAAGAGGAAATCTTTTAAGGTCATCATGACTGCCCTTGGCATTCTCGGAACGCCCTGGCCTCAGAATGCAGCATCTGTAGTCCATGGTAACCTGCGGAGAGGGGGCCTGGCTGAGGGAGGTTGGAAGACTGCCCTCACTGAGGGAGTGGGTGTGGCCATCTCTGCTGTGACTGAACAAAGGGCAGAGGGATCAGGGTGCCCAGAGCAGGGCCCTCAGAGCCCGGCAGACACAGTGGGGTGTCACAAGCATTTAGGCCCAGGCCAAAGGTCGCCTTCCTTGTCTGCACAGCTGCCCATAATCTCACCTTTGCACTCAGGCCAACCTCTTATTTGAAGTGTGTTTGGAACCTGTCCGCGCAGTACACCTCGCTGCACAGCTAACCCTAGGTCAGGGCATCGTAGCGTCCAGCCAGGTGACCAAAGTTCACAGGCAAATGGGTCCCTGGGACAAATGCGGAGAGGGTCCTGCCCGGGCCACAGGCTGCCCACTGGCCCTGCCCCAGATCGAAGGCTGAAATGCAGCCATGTCTGAGTCCACTTCCTCTCGAAGGAGTATTGGACCAACACTTGTAGAAAACCTGGTCCTTGTGGGCAACTCATTGGAGGGACACAAATAAATCTTTGCCGACTTTCTGCTGAAGCTTACCAGCGTTCACACCTAAGTCTCTTACAAGGTCAGCTGTTTAGCTAAACATGAGCTCATGATCAAAATTTACACAATATTGAAGAAATCAGCTACAAAGTGAGACAATCAGCAAAAACAATCAATACCAGAATGAGATTCCCTAGGCCATCCATCTGATGTTGGAAGAATCAGGAACAAGGCAGAAAATATACATAAAACTGGAACTGAAACAAGGAACAAGGAGGTTTTCAAAGGCTGGTAGGATTTCTAAAACATTTTTAAAGTACATGTCGTTGATAAACCTAAATACTCAAAGGTTGTTTAATACCACAGATTAAGCATTGACAAGAGTGAAATTATGCTGTTTTGAAAACTATGGCAGGTGAGATTTTCTGCCTAATTATATATGATGATTTCTCTAAAAAATAGACATTATTTCAGAGACTTATTGGCTGTGAAATAAGTTAAGTGTATTTCAAATGGCTTGTCTGCAAAGAAAGTTTAGATGTAGGGAATCACAGAAAGTCGAGGGGAAAATGCCAATATATACATTGCTATATGGTGAACTAAGCCTTAGGCCAGCCACAATGTAGAGGACCTGACCCTTAGAAACTTAAAAATGAGCTGGAATCTTTAAAAGTTCAAATCTTTATAAGTAAAAAGATTGATGAAAATGAATAACCAAGTGTTTTGATTGACATCAGAAGATCAAAACAATAAACCCTGAGAACATAGAAAAAAGATAAATAAAGATATGAGCAGAAATTAATACAACAGAAAACGTATAAAATTCAGGTGAGGTAGTAAGTCCAACGAATATTCTTTGAAAAGATTTAAAAGACACACTTTGATTAAGGAAAACAGAAACATAATTAAAGAATATATAGAAAGAATCAGGACAATGTTATAGCAGAGAATATATGAAATGCCAGTAAATTTGAACATTTCTGTAAAGTGGACCATTTCCTAGGTCCTACAGTTTACCATAACTGACACAAGAGGAAATCATTTAAGGTCATCATGTCTGCTCTTGGAATTTTCGGAACGTCCTGGCCTCAGAATGCAGCATCTGTAGACCATGGTAACCTATGCAGTGTGGGCGGTGCTGAGGGAGGCTGGAACACTGCCCTCACTGAGGGAGTGGGTGTGGCCATCTCTGCTGTGACTGAACAAAGGGCAGGGGAGCAGGGGGCCCAGGGCAGGGTCCTCAGAGCCCGGCATGCCCAGTGGGGTGTCACAAGCATTTAGGCCCAGGCCATAGGGCGCCTTCTTTGTCTGCACAGCTGCCCAAACTCTCACTTTTCCACTCAGGCCACCCACTTTGTTGAAATGTGTGTGGAACCTGTCCGCGAAGTATACATCGCTGCACAGCTAACCATAGGTCTGGGCATCGTAGCTTCCTGCCAGGTGACCGAAGTTCGCAGGAGAGATGATTCCCAGGTTCACACGCAGAGGGTTTCCTGCCCGGGCCACAGGCCGCCCACTGCCCCTGCTGAAGATCGGGTGCCGAAAGCAGCCCTGTCCTAGTCCCCTAGCCTTAGAGGGAGAATTGGACCAACACTTCTAGAAAACGGGGTCCTTGTGGGCAACTCATTGGAGGGACACAAATAAATCTTTGCCGACATTTTGCTGAAACTTACGAGCGTTCACACCTAAACCTCTTACAAGGTCAGCTGTTTAGCTAAACATGAGCTCAAGATCTAAATTTACACAATAATGAAGAAATCAGCCAGAAAGGGAGACAATCAGCAAAAACAATCAATATCAGAATTAGATTCCCTAGGCCATCCATCAGATGTTGGAATAATCTGGTGCTAGGCAGAAAATATACATAAACCTGGAAACGAAACAAGGAACAAGGATGTTTTCAAAGACTGGTAGGATCTCTAAAACATTTTTAAAGTACATGGCATTGATAAAGGTAAATACTCAAAGGTTGTTTAATACAACAAATGAAGCAGTGAGAAGAGTGAAATTATGCTGTTTAGGTAAGTATGGAAAGTGAGATTTTCTGCCTAATTATATAAGAGGTTTTCTCTAAAAAATACCCATTATTTCCAAGACTTATTGGCTGTGAAATAAGTTAAGGGTATTTCAAATGGCTTGTCTGCAAAGAAAGGTGAGATGTAGGGAATCACAGAAAGCCGTGGGGATAATATGTCAATATATACATTGCTATATGGTGAACTAAGCCTTAGGCCGGCAACAGTGTAGAGGAATGGACCCTTAGAAACGTACAAGTAAGCTGGAATCTTTAAAAGTTCAAATCTTTATAAGTAAAAAGATTTATTAAAATGAATAACCAAGTGTTTAACTTGACATCAGAAAATCAAAACAATAAACCCTGAGAACATAGAAAAAAGATAAATAAAGATATGAACAGAACTTAATACAACAGAAAACGTATAAAATTCAGGTGATTTAGTAAGTCCAAAGAATATTCTTTGAAAAGATTTAAAAGACACTCTTTGATTAAGGAAAACAAAAACATAAGTAAAGAATATACAGAAAGAATCAGGACAATGTTACAGAAGAGAATATATGAAATGCCAGTAAATTTGAACATTTCTGTAAAGTGGACCATTTCCTAACTCCTACAGTTTACCAAAACTGACACAAGAGGAAATCATTTAAGGTCATCATGTCTGCCCTTGGCATTCTCGGAACGCCCTGGCCTCAGAATGCAGCATCTGTAGTCCATGGTAACCTGCGGAGAGGGGGCGTGGCTGAGGGAGGTTGGAAGACTGCCCTCACTGAGGGAGTGGGTGTGGCCATCTCTGCTGTGACTGAAAAAAGTGCAGGGGAGCAGGGTGCCCAGAGCAGGGCCCTCAGAGCCCAGCAGACACAGTGGGGTGTCACAAGCATTTAGGCCCAGGCCAAAAGGCGCCTTCTTTGTCTGCACAGCTGCCCATACTCTCACTTTTCCACTCAGGCCGCCCACTTAGTTGAAGTGTGTGTGGACCCTGTCCACGCAGTATACCTGGCTGCACAGCTAACCATAGGTCTGGGCATCTTAGCTTCCTGCCCGGTGACCGAAGTTCGCAGGAGAGATGATTCCCAGGTTCACATGCAGAGAGGTTCCTGCCCGGGCCATAGGCCGTCCACTGCCCCTGCCCAAGATCGGGGACCGAAAGCAGCCCTGTCTAAGTCCCCTAGCCCTAGTGGGAGTATTGGACCAACACTTCTAGAAAACGGGGTCCTTTTGGGAAACTCATTGGAGGGACACAAATAAATCTTTGCTAACTTTTTGCTGAAACATACGAGCGTTCACACCTAAGCCTCTTACAAGGTCAGCTGTTTAGCTAAACATGAGCTCATGATCTAAATTAACACAATAATGAAGAAATCAGCTACAAAGGGAGACAATCAGCAAAAACAATCAATACCAGAATTAGATTCCCTAGGCCATCCTTGAGATGTTGGAATAATCAGGTGCTAGGCAGAAAATATACATAAACCTGGAAATGAAACAAGGAACAAGGATGTTTTCAAAGACTGGTAGGATCTCAAAACCATTTTTAAAGTACATGTCATTGATAAAGCTGAATACTCAAAGGTTGTTTAATACAACACATTAAGCAGTGAGAAGAGTGAAATTATGCTGTTTAGAAAACTACGGAGGGAGAGATTTGCTGCCTAATTATATAAGATGATTTCTCTAAAAAATACACATTATTTCATAGACTTATTGGCTGTGAAATAAGTTAAGGGTATTTCAAATGGCTTGTCTGCAAAGAAAGGTGAGATGTACGGAATCACAGAAAGCCGAGGGGATAATATGTCAATATATACATTGCTATATGGTGAACTAAGCCTTAGGCCGGCAACAGTGTAGAGGAATGGACCCTTAGAAACGTACAAGTAAGCTGGAATCTTTAAAAGTTCAAATCTTTATAAGTAAAAAGATTTATTAAAATGAATAACCATGTGTTTTACTTGACACCAAAAAATCAAAACAATAAAACCTGAGAACATAGAAAAAAGATAAAAAAAGATATGAGCAGAACTTAATACAACAGAAAACGTATAAAATTCAGGTGATTTAGTAAGTCCAAAGAATATTCTTTGAAAAGATTTAAAAGACACCCTTTGATTAAGGAAAACAAAAACATAAGTAAAGAATATACAGAAAGAATCAAGACAATGTTACAGCAGAGAATATATGAAATGCCAGTGAATTTGAACATTTCTGTAAAGTGGACCATTTCCTAGTTCCTAAAGTTTACCAAAACTGACACAAGAGGAAATCTTTTAAGGTCATCATGACTGCCCTTGGCATTCTCGGAACGCCCTGGCCTCAGAATGCAGCATCTGTAGTCCATGGTAACCTGCGGAGAGGGGGCCTGGCTGAGGGAGGTTGGAAGACTGCCCTCACTGAGGGAGTGGGTGTGGCCATCTCTGCTGTGACTGAACAAAGGGCAGGGGATCAGGGTGCCCAGAGCAGGGCCCTCAGAGCCCGGCAGACACAGTGGGGTGTCACAAGCATTTAGGCCCAGGCCAAAGGTCGCCTTCCTTGTCTGCACAGCTGCCCAAAATCTCACCTTTGCACTCAGGCCAACCTCTTATTTGAAGTGTGTTTGGAACCTGTCCGTGCAGTACACCTCGCTGCACAGCTAACCTTAGGTCAGGGCATCGTAGCGTCCAGCCAGGTGACCAAAGTTCACAGGCAAATGGGTCCCTGGGACAAATGCGGAGAGGGTCCTGCCCGGGCCACAGGCTGCCCACTGGCCCTGCCCCAGATCGAAGGCTGAAATGCAGCCATGTCTGAGTCCACTGCCTCTCGAAGGAGTATTGGACCAACACTTGTAGAAAACCTGGTCCTTGTGGGCAACTCATTGGAGGGACACAAATAAATCTTTGCCGACTTTCTGCTGAAGCTTACCAGCGTTCACACCTAAGTCTCTTACAAGGTCAGCTGTTTAGCTAAACATGAGCTCATGATCAAAATTTACACAATATTGAAGAAATCAGCTACAAAGTGAGACAATCAGCAAAAACAATCAATACCAGAATGAGATTCCCTAGGCCATCCATCTGATGTTGGAAGAATCAGGAACAAGGCAGAAAATATACATAAAACTGGAACTGAAACAAGGAACAAGGAGGTTTTCAAAGGCTGGTAGGATTTCTAAAACATTTTTAAAGTACATGTCGTTGATAAACCTAAATACTCAAAGGTTGTTTAATACCACAGATTAAGCATTGACAAGAGTGAAATTATGCTGTTTTGAAAACTATGGCAGGTGAGATTTTCTGCCTAATTATATATGATGATTTCTCTAAAAAATAGACATTATTTCAGAGACTTATTGGCTGTGAAATAAGTTAAGTGTATTTCAAATGGCTTGTCTGCAAAGAAAGTTTAGATGTAGGGAATCACAGAAAGTCGAGGGGAAAATGCCAATATATACATTGCTATATGGTGAACTAAGCCTTAGGCCAGCCACAATGTAGAGGACCTGACCCTTAGAAACTTAAAAATGAGCTGGAATCTTTAAAAGTTCAAATCTTTATAAGTAAAAAGATTGATGAAAATGAATAACCAAGTGTTTTGATTGACATCAGAAGATCAAAACAATAAACCCTGAGAACATAGAAAAAAGATAAATAAAGATATGAGCAGAAATTAATACAACAGAAAACGTATAAAATTCAGGTGAGGTAGTAAGTCCAACGAATATTCTTTGAAAAGATTTAAAAGACACACTTTGATTAAGGAAAACAGAAACATAATTAAAGAATATATAGAAAGAATCAGGACAATGTTATAGCAGAGAATATATGAAATGCCAGTAAATTTGAACATTTCTGTAAAGTGGACCATTTCCTAGCTCCTACAGTTTACCAAAACTGACACAAGAGGAAATCATTTAAGGTCATCATGTCGGCCTTTGGCATTCTCGGCACGCCCTGGCCTCAGAATGCAGCATCTGTAGTCCATGGTAACCTGCGAAGAGGGGGCGGGGCTGTGGGAGGCTGGAACACTGCCCTCACTGAGGGAGTGGGTGTGGCCATCTTTGCTGTGACTGAACAAAGGGCAGGGGAGCAGGGGGCCCAGGGCAGGGACCTCAGAGCCCGGCAGGCCCAGTGAAGTGTCACAAGCATTTAGGCCCATGCCATAAGGCGCCTTCTTTGTCTGCACAGCTGCCCAAACTCTCACTTTTCCACTCAGGCCGCACACTTAGTTGAAGTGTGTGTGGAAACTGTCCGCGCAGTATACCTCGCTGCACAGCTAACCATAGGTCAGGACATCATAGCTTCCTGCCAGTTTACCGAAGTTTGCAGGAGAGATGATTCCCAGGTTCACACGCAGAGAGGCTCCTGCCCGGGCCACAGGCCGACCACTGCGCCTGCACAAGATCGGGGGCCGAAAGAAGCCCTGTCTAAGTCCCCTAACCCTAGAGGGAGTATTGGACCAACACTTCTAGAAAACGGGGTCCTTGTGGGCAACTCATTGGAGGGACACAAATAAATCTTTGCCGACTTTTTGCTGAAACTTACGAGCGTTCAACCTAAGCCTCTTACAAGGTCAGCTGTTTAGCTAAACATGAGCTCATGATCTAAATTTACACAATAATGAAGAATTCAGCCAGAAAGGGAGACAATCAGCAAAAACAATCCATACCAGAATTAGATTTCCTAGGCCATCCATCAGATGTTGGAATAATCAGGTGCTAGGCAGAAAATATACATAAACCTGGAAATGAAACAAGGAACAAGGATGTATTCAAAGACTGGTAGGATCTCTAAAACATTTTTAAAATACATGGCATTAATAAAGCTAAATACTCAAAGGTTGTTTAATACAACAAATTAAGCAGTGTGAAGAGTGAAATTATGCTGTTTAGAAAACTATGGAAAGTGAGATTTTCTGCCTAATTATATAAGATGATTTCTCTAAAAAATAACCATTATTTCAAAGACTTATTGGCTGTGAAATAAGTTAAGGGTATTTCAAATGGCTTGTCTGCAAAGAAAGGTGAGATGTAGTGAATCACAGAAAGCCGTGGGGATAATATGTCAATATATACATTGCTATATGGTGAACTAAGCCTTAGGCCGGCAACAGTGTAGAGGAATGGACCCTTAGAAACGTACAAGTAAGCTGGAATCTTAAAAAGTTCAAATCTTTATAAGTAAAAAGATTTATTAAAATGAATAACCAAGTGTTTTACTTGACATCAGAAAATCAAAACAATAAACCCTGAGAACATAGAAAAAAGATAAATAAAGATATGAACAGAACTTAATACAACAGAAAACGTATAAAATTCAGGTGATTTAGTAAGTGCAAAGAATATTCTTTGAAAAGATTTAAAAGACACTCTTTGATAAAGGAAAACAAAAACATAAGTAAAGAATATACAGAAAGAATCAGGACAATGTTATAGCAGAGAATATATGAAATGCCAGTAAATTTGAACATTTCTGTTAAGTGGACCATTTCCTAGCTACTACAGTTTCCCAAAACTGACACAAGAGGAAATCATTTAAGTTCATCATGTCGGCCCTTGGCATTCTCGGAACGCCCTGGCCTCAGAATGCAGCATCTGTAGTCCATGGTAACCTGCGGAGAAGGGGCGTGGCTGAGGGAGGTTGGAAGACTGCCCTCACTGAGGGAGTGGGTGTGGCCATCTCTGCTGTGACTGAACAAAGTGCAGGGGAGCAGGGTGCCCAGAGCAGGGCCCTCAGAGCCCGGCAGACACAGTGGGGTGTCACAAGCATTTAGGCCCATGCCAAAAGGCGCCTTCTTTGTCTGCACAGCTGCCCATACTCTCACTTTTCCACTCAGGCCGCCCACTTAGTTGAAGTGTGTGTGGACCCTGTCCACGCAGTATACCTGGCTGCACAGCTAACCATAGGTCTGGGCATCTTAGCTTCCTGCCCGGTGACCGAAGTTCGCAGGAGAGATGATTCCCAGGTTCACACGCAGAGAGGTTCCTGCCCGGGCCACAGGCCGTCCACTGCCCCTGCCCAAGATCGGGGACCGAAAGCAGCCCTGTCTAAGTCCCCTAGCCCTAGTGGGAGTATTGGACCAACACTTCTAGAAAACGGGGTCCTTTTGGGAAACTCATTGGAGGGACACAAATAAATCTTTGCTAACTTTTTGCTGAAACATACGAGCGTTCACACCTAAGCCTCTTACAAGGTCAGCTTTTTAGCTAAACATGAGCTCATGATCTAAATTAACACAATAATGAAGAAATCAGCTACAAAGGGAGACAATCAGCAAAAACAATCAATACCAGAATTAGATTCCCTACGCCATCCTTGAGATGTTGGAATAATCAGGTGCTAGGCAGAAAATATACATAAACCTGGAAATGAAACAAGGAACAAGGATGTTTTCAAAGACTGGTAGGATCTCTAAACAATTTTTAAAGTACATGTCATTGATAAAGCTGAATACTCAAAGGTTGTTTAATACAACACATTAAGCAGTGAGAAGAGTGAAATTATGCTGTTTAGAAAACTACGGAGGGAGAGATTTGCTGCCTAATTATATAAGATGATTTCTCTAAAAAATACACATTATTTCATAGACTTATTGGCTGTGAAATAAGTTAAGGGTATTTCAAATGGCTTGTCTGCAAAGAAAGGTGAGATGTACGGAATCACAGAAAGCCGAGGGGATAATATGTCAATATATACATTGCTATATGGTGAACTAAGCCTTAGGCCGGCAACAGTGTAGAGGAATGGACCCTTAGAAACGTACAAGTAAGCTGGAATCTTTAAAAGTTCAAATCTTTATAAGTAAAAAGATTTATTAAAATGAATAACCATGTGTTTTACTTGACACCAAAAAATCAAAACAATAAAACCTGAGAACATAGAAAAAAGATAAATAAAGATATGAGCAGAACTTAATACAACAGAAAACGTATAAAATTCAGGTGATTTAGTAAGTCCAAAGAATATTCTTTGAAAAGATTTAAAAGACACCCTTTGATTAAGGAAAACAAAAACATAAGTAAAGAATATACAGAAAGAATCAAGACAATGTTACAGCAGAGAATATATGAAATGCCAGTGAATTTGAACATTTCTGTAAAGTGGACCATTTCCTAGTTCCTAAAGTTTACCAAAACTGACACAAGAGGAAATCTTTTAAGGTCATCATGACTGCCCTTGGCATTCTCGGAACGCCCTGGCCTCAGAATGCAGCATCTGTAGTCCATGGTAACCTGCGGAGAGGGGGCCTGGCTGAGGGAGGTTGGAAGACTGCCCTCACTGAGGGAGTGGGTGTGGCCATCTCTGCTGTGACTGAACAAAGGGCAGGGGATCAGGGTGCCCAGAGCAGGGCCCTCAGAGCCCGGCAGACACAGTGGGGTGTCACAAGCATTTAGGCCCAGGCCAAAGGTCGCCTTCCTTGTCTGCACAGCTGCCCAAAATCTCACCTTTGCACTCAGGCCAACCTCTTATTTGAAGTGTGTTTGGAACCTGTCCGCGCAGTACACATCGCTGCACAGCTAACCTTAGGTCAGGGCATCGTAGCGTCCAGCCAGGTGACCAAAGTTCACAGGCAAATGGGTCCCTGGGACAAATGCGGAGAGGGTCCTGCCCGGGCCACAGGCTGCCCACTGGCCCTGCCCCAGATCGAAGGCTGAAATGCAGCCATGTCTGAGTCCACTGCCTCTCGAAGGAGTATTGGACCAACACTTGTAGAAAACCTGGTCCTTGTGGGCAACTCATTGGAGGGACACAAATAAATCTTTGCCGACTTTCTGCTGAAGCTTACCAGCGTTCACACCTAAGCCTCTTACAAGGTCAGCTGTTTAGCTAAACATGAGCTCATGATCAAAATTTACACAATATTGAAGAAATCAGCTACAAAGTGAGACAATCAGCAAAAACAATCAATACCAGAATGAGATTCCCTAGGCCATCCATCTGATGTTGGAAGAATCAGGAACAAGGCAGAAAATATACATAAAACTGGAACTGAAACAAGGAACAAGGAGGTTTTCAAAGGCTGGTAGGATTTCTAAAACATTTTTAAAGTACATGTCGTTGATAAACCTAAATACTCAAAGGTTGTTTAATACCACAGATTAAGCATTGAGAAGAGTGAAATTATGCTGTTTTGAAAACTATGGCAGGTGAGATTTTCTGCCTAATTATATATGATGATTTCTCTAAAAAATAGACATTATTTCAGAGACTTATTGGCTGTGAAATAAGTTAAGTGTATTTCAAATGGCTTGTCTGCAAAGAAAGTTTAGATGTAGGGAATCACAGAAAGTCGAGGGGAAAATGCCAATATATACATTGCTATATGGTGAACTAAGCCTTAGGCCAGCCACAATGTAGAGGACCTGACCCTTAGAAACTTAAAAATGAGCTGGAATCTTTAAAAGTTCAAATCTTTATAAGTAAAAAGATTGATGAAAATGAATAACCAAGTGTTTTGATTGACATCAGAAGATCAAAACAATAAACCCTGAGAACATAGAAAAAAGATAAATAAAGATATGAGCAGAAATTAATACAACAGAAAACGTATAAAATTCAGGTGAGGTAGTAAGTCCAACGAATATTCTTTGAAAAGATTTAAAAGACACACTTTGATTAAGGAAAACAGAAACATAATTAAAGAATATATAGAAAGAATCAGGACAATGTTATAGCAGAGAATATATGAAATGCCTGTAAATTTGAACATTTCTGTAAAGTGGACCATTTCCTAGCTCCTACAGTTTACCAAAACTGACACAAGAGGAAATCATTTAAGGTCATCATGTTGGCCTTTGGCATTCTCGGCACGCCCTGGCCTCAGAATGCAGCATCTGTAGTCCATGGTAACCTGAGAAGAGGGGGCGGGGCTGTGGGAGGCTGGAACACTGCCCTCACTGAGGGAGTGGGTGTGGCCATCTTTGCTGTGACTGAACAAAGGGCAGGGGAGCAGGGGGCCCAGGGCAGGGACCTCAGAGCCCGGCAGGCCCAGTGAAGTGTCACAAGCATTTAGGCCCATGCCATAAGGCGCCTTCTTTGTCTGCACAGCTGCCCAAACTCTCACTTTTCCACTCAGGCCGCACACTTAGTTGAAGTGTGTGTGGAAACTGTCCGCGCAGTATACCTCGCTGCACAGCTAACCATAGGTCAGGACATCATAGCTTCCTGCCAGTTTACCGAAGTTTGCAGGAGAGATGATTCCCAGGTTCACACGCAGAGAGGCTCCTGCCCGGGCCACAGGCCGACCACTGCGCCTGCACAAGATCGGGGGCCGAAAGAAGCCCTGTCTAAGTCCCCTACCCCTAGAGGGAGTATTGGACCAACACTTCTAGAAAACGGGGTCCTTGTGGGCAACTCATTGGAGGGACACAAATAAATCTTTGCCGACTTTTTGCTGAAACTTACGAGCGTTCAACCTAAGCCTCTTACAAGGTCAGCTGTTTAGCTAAACATGAGCTCATGATCTAAATTTACACAATAATGAAGAATTCAGCCAGAAAGGGAGACAATCAGCAAAAACAATCCATACCAGAATTAGATTTCCTAGGCCATCCATCAGATGTTGGAATAATCAGGTGCTAGGCAGAAAATATACATAAACCTGGAAATGAAACAAGGAACAAGGATGTATTCAAAGACTGGTAGGATCTCTAAAACATTTTTAAAATACATGGCATTAATAAAGCTAAATACTCAAAGGTTGTTTAATACAACAAATTAAGCAGTGTGAAGAGTGAAATTATGCTGTTTAGAAAACTATGGAAAGTGAGATTTTCTGCCTAATTATATAAGATGATTTCTCTAAAAAATAACCATTATTTCAAAGACTTATTGGCTGTGAAATAAGTTAAGGGTATTTCAAATGGCTTGTCTGCAAAGAAAGGTGAGATGTAGTGAATCACAGAAAGCCGTGGGGATAATATGTCAATATATACATTGCTATATGGTGAACTAAGCCTTAGGCCGGCAACAGTGTAGAGGAATGGACCCTTAGAAACGTACAAGTAAGCTGGAATCTTTAAAAGTTCAAATCTTTATAAGTAAAAAGATTTATTAAAATGAATAACCAAGTGTTTTACTTGACATCAGAAAATCAAAACAATAAACCCTGAGAACATAGAAAAAAGATAAATAAAGATATGAACAGAACTTAATACAACAGAAAACGTATAAAATTCAGGTGATTTAGTAAGTGCAAAGAATATTCTTTGAAAAGATTTAAAAGACACTCTTTGATAAAGGAAAACAAAAACATAAGTAAAGAATATACAGAAAGAATCAGGACAATGTTATAGCAGAGAATATATGAAATGCCAGTAAATTTGAACATTTCTGTAAAGTGGACCATTTCCTAGCTCCTAAAGTTTCCCAAAACTGACAGAAGAGGAAATCATTTAAGTTCATCATGTCGGCCCTTGGCATTCTCGGAACGCCCTGGCCTCAGAATGCAGCATCTGTAGTCCATGGTAACCTGCGGAGAAGGGGCGTGGCTGAGGGAGGTTGGAAGACTGCCCTCACTGAGGGAATGGGTGTGGCCATCTCTGCTGTGACTGAACAAAGTGCAGGGGAGCAGGGTGCCCGGAGCAGGGCCCTCAGAGCCCAGCAGACACAGTGGGGTGTCACAAGCATTTAGGCCCAGGCCAAAAGGCGCCTTCTTTGTCTGCACAGCTGCCCATACTCTCACTTTTCCACTCAGGCCGCCCACTTAGTTGAAGTGTGTGTGGACCCCGTCCACGCAGTATACCTGGCTGCACAGCTAACCATAGGTCTGGGCATCTTAGCTTCCTGCCCGGTGACCGAAGTTCGCAGGAGAGATGATTCCCAGGTTCACACGCAGAGAGGTTCCTGCCCGGGCCATAGGCCGTCCACTGCCCCTGCCCAAGATCGGGGACCGAAAGCAGCCCTGTCTAAGTCCCCTAGCCCTAGTGGGAGTATTGGACCAACACTTCTAGAAAACGGGGTCCTTTTGGGAAACTCATTGGAGGGACACAAATAAATCTTTGCTAACTTTTTGCTGAAACATACGAGCGTTCACACCTAAGCCTCTTACAAGGTCAGCTTTTTAGCTAAACATGAGCTCATGATCTAAATTAACACAATAATGAAGAAATCAGCTACAAAGGGAGACAATCAGCAAAAACAATCAATACCAGAATTAGATTCCCTAGGCCATCCTTGAGATGTTGGAATAATCAGGTGCTAGGCAGAAAATATACATAAACCTCGAAATGAAACAAGGAACAAGGATGTTTTCAAAGACTGGTAGGATCTCTAAACCATTTTTAAAGTACATGTCATTGATAAAGCTGAATACTCAAAGGTTGTTTAATACAACACATTAAGCAGTGAGAAGAGTGAAATTATGCTGTTTAGAAAACTACGGAGGGAGAGATTTTCTGCCTAATTATATAAGATGATTTCTCTAAAAAATACACATTATTTCATAGACTTATTGGCTGTGAAATAAGTTAAGGGTATTTCAAATGGCTTGTCTGCAAAGAAAGGCGAGATGTACGGAATCACAGAAAGCCGAGGGGATAATATGTCAATATATACATTGCTATATGGTGAACTAAGCCTTAGGCCGGCAACAGTGTAGAGGAATGGACCCTTAGAAACGTACAAGTAAGCTGGAATCTTTAAAAGTTCAAATCTTTATAAGTAAAAAGATTTATTAAAATGAATAACCATGTGTTTTACTTGACACCAAAAAATCAAAACAATAAAACCTGAGAACATAGAAAAAAGATAAATAAAGATATGAGCAGAACTTAATACAACAGAAAACGTATAAAATTCAGGTGATTTAGTAAGTCCAAAGAATATTCTTTGAAAAGATTTAAAAGACACCCTTTGATTAAGGAAAACAAAAACATAAGTAAAGAATATACAGAAAGAATCAAGACAATGTTACAGCAGAGAATATATGAAATGCCAGTGAATTTGAACATTTCTGTAAAGTGGACCATTTCCTAGTTCCTAAAGTTTACCAAAACTGACACAAGAGGAAATCTTTTAAGGTCATCATGACTGCCCTTGGCATTCTCTGAACGCCCTGGCCTCAAAATGCAGCATCTGTAGTCCATGGTAACCTGCGGAGAGGGGGCCTGGCTGAGGGAGGTTGGAAGACTGCCCTCACTGAGGGAGTGGGTGTGGCAATCTCTGCTGTGACTGAACAAAGGGCAGGGGATCAGGGTGCCCAGAGCAGGGCCCTCAGAGCCCGGCAGACACAGTGGGGTGTCACAAGCATTTAGGCCCAGGCCAAAGGTCGCCTTCCTTGTCTGCACAGCTGCCCAAAATCTCACCTTTGCACTCAGGCCAACCTCTTATTTGAAGTGTGTTTGGAACCTGTCCGCGCAGTACACCTCGCTGCACAGCTAACCTTAGGTCAGGGCATCGTAGCGTCCAGCCAGGTGACCAAAGTTCACAGGCAAATGGGTCCCTGGGACACATGCGGAGAGGGTCCTGCCCGGGCCACAGGCTGCCCACTGGCCCTGCCCCAGATCGAAGGCTGAAATGCAGCCATGTCTGAGTCCACTGCCTCTCGAAGGAGTATTGGACCAACACTTGTAGAAAACCGGGTCCTTGTGGGCAACTCATTGGAGGGACACAAATAAATCTTTGCCGACTTTCTGCTGAAGCTTACCAGCGTTCACACCTAAGCCTCTTACAAGGTCAGCTGTTTAGCTAAACATGAGCTCATGATCAAAATTTACACAATATTGAAGAAATCAGCTACAAAGTGAGACAATCAGCAAAAACAATCAATACCAGAATGAGATTCCCTAGGCCATCCATCTGATGTTGGAAGAATCAGGTGCAAGGCAGAAAATATACATAAAACTGGAACTGAAACAAGGAACAAGGAGGTTTTCAAAGGCTGGTAGGATTTCTAAAACATTTTTAAAGTACATGTCGTTGATAAACCTAAATACTCAAAGGTTGTTTAATACCACAGATTAAGCATTGAGAAGAGTGAAATTATGCTGTTTTGAAAACTATGGCAGGTGAGATTTTCTGCCTAATTATATATGATGATTTCTCTAAAAAATAGACATTATTTCAAAGACTTATTGGCTGTGAAATAAGTTAAGGGTATGTCAAATGGCTTGTGTGCAAAGAAAGTTGAGATGTAGGGAATCACAGAAAGTCGAGGGGAAAATAGGTCAATATATACATTGCTATATGGTGAACTAAGCCTTAGGCCAGCAACAATGTAGAGGACCTGACCCCTATAAACTTACAAGTAAGCTGGAATCTTCCAAAGTTCAAATCTTTAAAAGTAAAAAGTTTTATCAAAATGAATTACCAAGTGTTTTAATTGACATCAGAAGATGAAAACAATAAACCATGAGAACATAGAAAAAACATAAATACAGATATGAGCAGAACTTAATACAACAGAAAACGTATAAAATTGAGGTGATGTAGTAAGTCCAAAGAATATTCTTTGAAAAGATTTAAAAGTCATACTTTGATTAAGGAAAACAAAAACATAAGTAAAGAATATACAGAAATAATCAGGACAATGTTATAGCAGAGAATATATGAAATGCCAGTAAATATGAACATTTCTCTAAAGTGGACCATTTCCTAGCTCCTAAAGTTTACCAAAACTGACACAAGAGGAAATCCTTTCAGGTCATCATGTCTGCCCTTGGCATTCTCAGAACACCCTGGCCTCAGAATGCAGCATCTGTAGGCCATGGTAACCTGCGGAGAGGGGGCGGTGCTGAGGGATGTTGGAACACTGCCCTCACTGAGGGAATGGTTGTGGCCATCTCTGCTATGACTGAAAAAAAGGCAGGGGAGCAGGGGGCCCAGGGCAAGGCCCTCAGAGCCCGGCAGGCCCAGTGGGTTGTCACAAGCATTTAGGCCCAGTCCAAAGGGCGTCTTCTGTGTCTTCACAGCTGCTCAAACTCTCACCTTTCCACTCAGTCCACACTCTTATTTGAAGTGTGTGTGGCACCTGTCCGCGCAGTACACCACGCTGCAGATCTAGGCATACGTCTGGGCATTGTAGCTTCCTGCCAGGTGACCGAAGTTCGCAGGCAGATCGGTCCGTAGGACACACGCGGAGAGGCTCATGCCTGGACCACGGGCGGCCCAAAGTCCCTGCCACAGATCGGCGGCCGCAAAGCAGCCCTGTCTGAGCCCCTGCCTCTAGAGGGAGTATTGGACCAACACTTGTAGAAAACTGGGTCCTCGCGGGCAACTCATTGGAGGGACACAAATAAATCTTTGCCGACTTTCTGATGAAGCTTTCGAGCGTTCACACCTAAGCCTCTTACAAGGTCAGCTGTTTATCTAAACCTGAGCTCATGATCTAAATATACACAATAATGAGGAAATCAGCTACAAGGGGGAGACAATCAGCAAAAACAATCAATACCAGAATTAGATTCCCTAGGCCATCCATCTGATGTTGGAATAATCAGGTGCAAGGCAGAAAATATACATAAAACTAAAACTGAAACAAGGAACAAGGATGTTTTCAAAGACTCGTAGGATCTCTAAAACATTTTTAAAGTATATGTCATTGATAAAGCTAAATACTCAAAGGTTGTGTAATACAACAGATTCATCATTGAGAACAGTGTAATTATGCTCTTTAGAAAACTATGGCAAGTCAGATTTTCTGCCTAATTATATAAGAAGATTTCTGTAAAAAGTACACATTATTTCAAACACTTATTGGCTGTCAAATAAGTTAAGTTTATTTCAAATGGCTTGTCTGCAAAGAAAGGTGAGATGTAGGGAATCACAGAAAGTCGAGGGGAAGATAGGTCTCTATATACATTGCTATATGGTGAACTAAGCCTTACTCCAGCAACATTGTAGAGGACGTGACCCTTAGTAACTTTCATGTAAGCTGGAATCTTCAAAAGTAGAAATATTGATAAAAAAATGATTT
Organism: Mesoplodon bidens; assembly: GCF_964165515.1. Lineage (NCBI taxonomy): Eukaryota > Metazoa > Chordata > Mammalia > Artiodactyla > Ziphiidae > Mesoplodon > Mesoplodon bidens. The sequence goes on from NC_138180.1 coordinate 2,406,708, forward strand.
ATTAAAATGAATAACAAAGTGTTTTAATTGACATCAGAAGATCAAAACAATAAACCCTGAGAACACAAAAAAAGATAAATAAACATATGAGCAGAACTTAATACAACAGAATACGTATAAAAATCAGGTGATGTAATAAGTCCAAAGAATATTCTTTGAAAAGATTTAAAAGACACACTTTGATTAAGGAAAACAATAACATAACTAAAGAATATACAAAAAGAATCAGGACAATGTCATAGCAGAGAAGATCTGAAATGCCACTAAATTTGAACATTTCTGTAAAGTGGACCATTTTCTAGCTCCTAAAGTTTACCAAAACTGACACAAAACGAAATCATTTAAGGTCATCCTGTCTGCCCTTGGCATTCTAGGAACGCCCTGGCCTCAGAATGCAGCATCTGTAGTCCATGGTAACCTCCGGAGAGGGGGCGGGACGGAAGGAGGCTGGAACAATGCCCTCACTGCGGAGTGGTGTGGCCATCTCTGCTGTGACTGAACAAAGGGCAGGGGAGTAGGGTGCCCAGGGCAGGGCCCTCAGAGCCCGGCAGGCCCAGTGGGGTGTCACAAGCATTTAGGCCCAGGCAATATGGCACCTTCTTTGTCTGCACAGCTGCCCAAACTCTCACTTTTCCACTCAGGCCGCCCTCTTATTTGAAGTGTGTTTGGAAACTCTCCGCGCAGTACACGTCGATGCACAGCTAACCATAGGTCAGGGCATCGTAGCTTCCTGCCAGTTGACCAACGTTCGCAGGCAAATGGTTCCCAGGGACACATGCGGAGAGTCTCCTGCCAGGGCCACAGGCCGCCCACTGGCCCTGCCCCAGATCGAAGGCTGTAAAGCATCCATGTCTGAGTCCACTGCCTCTCGAAGGAGTATTGGACCAACACTTGTAGAAAACGGTGTCCTTGTGGGAAACTGATTGGAGGGACACAAATAAATCTTTGCCGACTTTCTGCTGAAGCTTACCAGCGTTCACACCTAAGCCTCGGACAAGGTCAGCTGTTTAGCTAAACATGAGCTCATGATCTAAATTTACACAATAATGAAGAAATCAGCTACAATGGGAGACAATCAGCAGAAACAATCAATACCAGAATTAGATTCCCTAGGCCATCCATCAGATGTTGGAATAATCAGGTGCAAGGCAGAAAATATACATAAAACTGGAAATAAAACAAGGAACAAGGATGTTTTCAAAGACGGGTAGGATCTCAAAACATTTTTAAAGTATATGTCATTGATAAAGCTAAATACTCAAAGGTTGTGTAATACAACAGATTCAGCATTGAGAAGAGTGAAATTATGCTGATTTGAAAACTATGGCAGGTCAGATTTTCTGCCTAATTATATAAGAAGATTTCTCTAAAAAACACACATTATTTCAAAGACTTTTTAGCTGTGAAATAAGTTAAGGGTATTTCAAATGGCTTGTCTGCAAAGAAAGGTGAGATGTAGGGAATCACAGAAAGTCGAGGGGAAAATAGGTCAATATATACATTGCTATATGGTGAACTAAGCCTTAGGCCAGCAACAATGTAGAGGACCTGACCCTTAGAAACTTACAAGTAAGTTTGTATCTTCAAAAGTTCAAATATTTATAAGTAAAAAGATTTATGAAAATGAATAACCAAGTGTTTTAATTGGCATCAGAAGATCAAAACAATAAACCCTGAGAACATAGAAAAAAGATAAATAAAGATATGAGCAGAACTTAATACAACAGAAAACGTATAAAATTCAGGTGAGGTAGTAAGTCCAAAGAATATTCTTTGAAGAGATTAAAAGACACACTTTGATTAAGGAAAACAAAAACATATGTAAAGAATATACAGAAAGAATCAGGACAATGTTATAGCAGAGAAGATCTGAAATGCCAGTAAATTTGAACATTTTTGTAAAGTGGACTATTTCCTAGATCCTAAAGTTTACCAAAACTGACACAAGAGGAAACCATTTAAGATCATTATGCCTGCCCTTGGCATTCTCGGAACGCCCTGGCCTCAGAATGCAGCATCTGTAGTCCATGGTAAACTGCGGAGTGGGGGAGTGGCTGAGGGAGTTTGGAACACGGCCCTCAGTGAGGGAGTGGGTGTGGACATCTCTGCTGTGACTGAACAAAGGCAGGGGACCAGGGCGACCTGGGTAGGGACCTCAGATTCCGGCAGGCCCACTGCGGTTTCACATGAATTTTGGCCCAGGCCGAAGGGCGCCTTCTTTTTGTGCACAGCTGCCAGAACTCTCACCTTTCCACTCAGGCCGCCCTCTTACTTGAAGTGTGTGTGGAACCTGTCCACGCAGTACACATCGCTGAACAGCTAACCATAGGTCTGGGCATCGTAGCTTACGGCCATGTGACCGAAGTTCGCAGGCAGATGTGTCCCTGCGACACACGCGGAGAGGATCCTGCCCAGTCCACAGGCCACCGTCTGCCCCTGCCCCATATCTGGGCCCGCAAAGCAGCCCTGTCTGTGTCCCTGACTCTAGAGGGAGTATTGGAACAACACTTGTAGAAAACGGGGTCCTCGCGGGCAACTCATTGCAGGGACATAAATAAATATTTGCCGACTTTCTGCTGAAGCTTATGAGCGTTCACACCTAAGCCTCTTACAAGGTCAGCTGTTTAGCTAAACATGAGCTCATGATCTAAATTTACACAATAATGAAGAAATCAGCTACAAGGGGGAGACAAACAACAAAAACAATCAATACCATTATTAGATTCCCTAGGCCATCCATCAGATGTTGGAATAATCAGGTGCAAGGCAGAAAATATACATAAAACTGGAACTGAAACAAGGAACAAGGATGTTTTCAAAGACTAGTAGGATCTCTAAAACATTTTTAAAGTACATGTCATTGATAAAGCTAAATACTCAAAGATTGTGTAATACAACAGATTCATCATTGAGAAGAGTGAAATTGTGCTGTTTGAAAACTATGGAGGTCAGATTTTCTGCCTATTTATATATGAAGATTTCTCTAAAAAATACACATTATTTCAAAGTCTTATTGGCTGTGAAATAAGTTAAGTGTATTTCAAATGGCTTGTCTGCAAAGAAAGGTGATATGTAGGGAATCACAGAAAGTCGAGGGGAAAATAGGTCAATATATACATTGCTATATAGTGAACTAAGCCTTGGGCCAGCAACAATGTAGAGGACCTGACCAAACAAAACTTACATTTAAGTTGGAATCTTCAAAAGTTCAAATCTTTATAAGTAAAAAGATTTATGAAAATGAATAACCAAGTGTTTTAATTGGCATCAGAAGATCAAAACAATAAACCCTGAGAACATAGAAAAAAGATAAATAAAGATATGAACAGAACTTAATACAACAGAAAACGTATAAAATTCAGGTGATGTAGTAAGTCCAAAGAATATTTTTAAAAGATTTAAAAGACATAATTTAATTAAGGAAATCAAAAACATAAGTAAAGAATATACAGAAAGAATCAGGACAATGTTATAGCAGAGAAGATCTGAAATGCCAGTAAATTTGAACATTTCTGTAAAGTGGACCATTTCCTAGCTCCTAAAGTTTACCAAAACTGACACAAGAGGAAACCATTTAAGATCATTATGTCTGCCCTTGGCATTCTCGGAACACCCTGGCCTCAGAATGCAGCATCTGTAGTCCATGGTAACCTGCGGAGAGGGGGCGGGACTGAGGGAAGTTGGAACACTGCCCTCACTAAGGGAGTGGGTGTGGCCATCTCTGCTGTGACTGAACAAAGGGCAGGGGAGCAGGGCGTCGTCGGCACGGCCCTGAGAGCGCGGCAGGCCAAGTGTGGTGTCAAAATCATTAAGGCCCAGGCCAAAGGGCGCCTTCTTTGTCTGCACAGCTGACCAAACTCTAAACTTTCCACTCAGCCCGCCCTCTTACGTGAAGTGTGTCTGGAACCTGTCCACGCAGTACACCTTGCTGCACAGCTAACCATAGGTCTGGGCATCGTAGCTTCCTGCCAGGTGACCGAAGTTCGCAGGCAGATGGGTTCCTCGGACACACGCGGAGAGGCTCCTGCCCGGGCCACAGACCGCCAACTGCCCCTGCACCACATCGGGGGCCGCAAAGCAACCTTTTCTGAGTCCGTGCCTCAAAAGGGAGTATTGGACCAACACTTGTAGAAAACTGGGTCCTCGCGGCAACTCAATGGAGGAACACAAATAAATCTTAGCCGACTTTCTGATGAAGCATACGAGAGTTCACACCTAAGCCTCTTACAAGGTCAGCTGTTTAGCTAAACATAAGCTCATGATCTAAATTTACCCAATAATGAAGAAATCAGCTACAAGGGGGAGACAATCAGCAAAAACAATCAATACCTGAATTAGATTCCCTAGGCCATCCATCAGATGTTGGAATAATCAGGTGCAAGGCAGAAAATATACATAAAACTGGAACTGAAACAAGGAACAAGGATGCTTTCAAAGACTGGTAGGATCTCTAAAACATTTTTAAAGTACATGTCATTGATAAAGCTAAATACTCAAAGGTTGTGTAATACAACAGATTCATCATTGAGAACAGTGTAATTATGCTGTTTAGAAAACTATGGCAAGTCAGATTTTCTGCCTAATTATATAAGAAGATTTCTGTAAAAAGTACTCATTATTTCAAACACTTATTGGCTGTTAAATAAGTTAAGTTTATTTCAAATGGCTTGTCTGCAAAGAAAGGTGAGATGTAGGGAATCACAGAAAGTCGAGGGGAAGATAGGTCTCTATATACATTGCTATATGGTGAACTAAGCCATAGTCCAGCAACAATGTAGAGGACGTGACCCTTAGAAACTTTCATGTAAGCTGGAATCTTCAAAAGTTCAAATATTTATTAAAAAAGATTTATTAAAATGAATAACCAAGTGTTTTATTTGACATCAGAAGATCAAAACAATAAACCCTGAGAACACAAAAAAAGATAAATAAACATATGAGCAGAACTTAATACAACAGAAAACGTATAAAATTCAGGTGATGTAGTAAGTCCAAAGAATATTCTTTGAAAAGATTTAAAAGACACACTTTGATTAAGGAAAACAAAAACATAAGTAAAGAATATACAGAAAGAATCAGGACAATGTCATAGCAGAGAAGATCTGAAATGCCACTAAATTTGAACATTTCTGTAAAGTGGACCATTTCCTAGCTCCTAAAGTTTACCAAAACTGACACAAAACGAAATCATTTAAGGTCATCATGTCTGCCCTTGGCATTCTCGGCACGCCATGGCCTCAGAATGCAGCATCTGTAGTCCATGGTAACCTGCGGAGAGGGGGCAGGGCTGAGAGAGGCTGGAACAATGCCCTCACTGAGGGAGTGTATGCGGCCATCTCTGCTGTGACTGAACAAAGGACAGGGGAGCAGGGCCTCCAGTGCAGGGCCCACAGAGCCCGGGAGGCCCAGTGCGGTTTCACAAGTATTTAGGCCCAGGCCAAAGGGCGCATTCTTTTTCTGCACGGCTGCCCAACTCTTACCTTTCCACTAAGGCCGCCCTCTTACTTGAAGTCTGTGTGTAACCTGTCCGCGCAGTACTCTTCACTGCACAGCTAACCATGTGTCTGGGCATCGTAGCTTCCTGCCAGGTGACCGAAGTTCGCAGGCAGATGGGTTCCTGGGACACATTCAGAGAGGCTCCTGACAGGGCCTCTGGCCGCCCACTGACCCTTCTGCAGATCGGGGGCCGCAAAGCAGCCCTGTCCGAGTCCCTGCATGTAGAGGGAGTATTTGACCAACACTTGTAGAAAACGGGGTCCTTGCAGGAAACTCATTGGAGGGACACAAATAAATCTTTGCAGACTTTCTGATGAAGCTTACGAGCGTTCACACCTAAGCCTCTTACAAGGTCAGCTGTTTGGCTAAACATGAGCTCATGATCTAAATTTACACAATAATGAAGAAATCAGCTACAAGGGGGAGACAATCAGCAAAAACAATCAATACCAGAATAAGATTCCCTACGCCATCCATCAGATGTTGGAATAATCAGGTGCAAGGAAGAAAATCTACATAAAACTGGAACTGAAACAAAGGAAAAGGATGTTTTCAAAGACTGGTAGGATCTCTAAAACATTTTTAAGTACATGTCATTGATAAGGCTAGATACTCAAAGGTTGTGTAATACAAAAGATTCATCATTGAGTACAGTGAAATTATGCTGTTTTGTAAACTATGGCATGTCAGATTTTCTGCCTAATTGTATAAGAAGATTTCTCTAAAAAATACACATTATTTCAAAGACTTATTGTCTGTGAAATAAGTAAAGGGTATTTCAAATGGCTTGTCAGCAAAGAAACGTGAGATGTAGGGAATCACAGAAAGTCGAGGGGAAAATAGGTCAATATATATATTTCTATAGGGTTAACTAAGCCTTAGGTCAGCAACAATGTAGAGGAACTGACCCTTAGTAACTTACAAGTAAGCTGTAATATTCAAAAGTTCAAATCTTTATAATTAAAAAGGTTTATTAATATGAATAACCAAGTGTTTTAATTGACATCAGAAGATCAAACCAACAAACCCTGAGAACATAGAAAAACGATAAATAAAGATATGAGCAGAACTTAATACTACAGAAAACGAGTAAAATTGAGGTGATTTAGTAAGTCCAAAAAATATTCGTTGAAAAGATTTAAAATACACACTTTGATTAACAAAACAAAAACATAATTAAAGTATATATAGAAAGAATCAGGACAATGTTATAACAGAGAATATGTGAAATGCCAGGAAATTTGAATATTTCTGTAAAGTGGACCATTTCCTAGCTCCTAAAGTTTACCAAAACAGACAGAAGAGGAAATCATTTAAGGTCATCCTGTCTGCCCTTGGCATTCTCGGAACGCCCTGGCCTCAGAATGCAACATCTGTAGTCCATGGTAACTTATGGAGATGGAGCGGGGCTGAGGGAGTTTGGAACACTGTCCTCACTGAGGGAGTGGTTGTGGCCATTTATGCTGTGACTGAACAAAGTGTAGGGGAGCATTGGGCACAGGGCAGGGCCCTCAGAGCCCGGCAGGCCCAGTGGGGTTTCTCCAGCATTTAGGCCCAGGCCACAGGGTACATTCTTTGTCTACACAGCTGCCCATACTCTCATATTTCTACTCAGGCCGCCTTCTTTTTGGGGTGTGTGTGGAACCTGTCCGCGCAGTACACCTCGCTGCACATCTAACGATAGGTCTGGGCATCGTAGATTCCTGCCGGTGACCGAAATTCGCAAGCAGATGGGGCCCTGGGACACACGCAGAGAGGCTCCTGCTCGGGCCACGGGCCGCCCACAGCCCCAGCCCCTGATCGTGGGACGCAAAGAAGTCCTGTCTGAGTCCTTGCCTCTAGAGGTTGTATTGGACCAACTCTTGTAGAAAACGGGGTCCTCACGGGCAACTCATTGGAGGGACACAAATAAATCTTTGCAGACTTTCTGATGAAGCTTACGAGCGTTCACACCTAAGCCACTTACAAGGTCAGCTGTTTAGCTAAACATGAGCTCATGATCTAAATTTACACAATAATGAAGAAATCAGCTACAAGGGGGAGACAATCAGCAAAAACAAGCAATACCAGAATTAGATTCCCTAGGCCATCCATCAGATGTTGGAATAATCAGGTGCAAGGCAGAAAATATACACAAAACTGGAACTGAAACAAGGAACAAGGATGTTTTCAAAGACTGGTAAGATCTCTAAAACATTTTTAAAGTACATGTCATTGATAAAGCTAAATACTCAAAGGTTGAGTAATACAACAGATTCATCATTGAGAAGAGTGAATTTATGCTGTTTTAAAACTATGGCAGGTCAGATTTTCTGCCTAATTATATAAGATGATTTCTCTAAAAAATACACATTATTTCAAAGACTTATTGGCTCTGAATTAAGGTAAGGGTATTTCAAATGGCTTGTCTGCAAAGAAAGGTGAGATGTAGGGAATCACAAAAAGTCGAGGGGAAAATAGTTCAATATATACATTGCTATATGGTGAACTAAGCCTTAGGCCAGCAACAATGTAGAGTACCTGAACCTTAGAAACTAACAAGTAAGCTGGAATCTTCAAAAGTTCAAATCTTTATAAGTGAAAACATTTATGAAAATGAATAACAAAGTGTTTTAATGAACATCAGAAGATCGAAACAATAAACCCTGAGAACATAGAAAATAGATAAATAAAGATATGAGCAGAACTTAATACAACAGAAAACGTATAACATTGAGGTGATGTAGTAAGTCCAAAGAATATTCTTTGAAAAGATTTAAAAGACACACTTTGATTAAGGAAAACAAAAACATAAGTAAAGAATATACAGAAAGAATCAGGACAATGTTATTGCAGAGAATATCTGAAATGCCAGTAAATTTGAACATTTCTGTAAAGTGGACCATTTCCTAGCTCCTAAAGTTTACAAAAACTGACACAAGAGGAAATCATTTAAGGTCATCATGTCTGCCTTTGGCATTCTCGGAACGCCCTGGCCTCAGAATGCAGCATCTGTAGTCCATGGTAACCTGCGGAGAGGGGGCTGGGCTGAGGGAGGCTGGAACACTGCCCTCACTGAGGGAGTGGTTTTGGCCATCTCTGCTGTGACTGAACATAGAGCAGGAGAGCAGGGAATCCAGGGAAGGTCCCTCAGAGCCCGGCAGGCCCAGTGGGGTGTCACAAGCATTTAGGCCCCGGGCAAAGGGCGCCTTCTTTGTCTGCACATTGCCCAAATTCTCACTTTTCCACTCAGGCCGCCCTCTTACTTGAGGTGTGTGTGGAACCTGTCCGCGCAGTACACCTCGCTGCACAGCTAACCATAGATAAGGGCATTGTAGCTTCCTGCCAGTTGACCATAGTCCGCAGGCAGATGGTCCGTGGGACACACTCGGAGAGGATCATGCCTGGGCCACGGCCGGCCCAAAGTCCCTGCCCCAGTTCGGCGGCCGCAAACCAGCCATATCTGAGTCCCTCCCTCTAGAGGGAGTATTGGACCAACACTTGTAGAAAACGCGGTCCTCGTGGGCAACTCATTGGAGGGACACAAAAAAACCTTTGCCGACTTTCTGATGAAGCTTACGTGCGTTCACACCTAAGCCTCTTACAAGGTCAGCTGTTTGGCTAAACATGAGCTCTAAATCTAAATTACACAATAATGAAGAAATCAGCTACAAGGCGGAGACAATCAGCAAAAACAATCAATACCAGAATTAGATTCCCTAAGCCATCCATCAGATGTTGGAATAAGCAGGTGCAAGACAGAAAATATACATAAACCTGGAACTGAAACAAGGAACAAGGATGTTTTCAAAGACTGGTATGATCTCTAAAACATTTTAAAAGTACATATCATTGATAAAGCTAAATATTCAAAGGTTGTGTAATACAACAGATTCATCATTGAGAAGAGTGAAATTAAGCTGTTTTCAAAACTATGACAGGTCAGATTTTCTGCCTAATTATATAAGAAGATTTCTCTAAAAATACACATTATTTCAAAGAACTATTGGCAGTGAAATATGTTAAGGGTACTTCAAATGGCCTGTTGGCAAAGAAATGTGAGATGTGCGGAATCACATAAAGTCGAGGGGAAAATAGGTCAATATATACATTGCTCTACGGTGAACTAAGCCTTAGGTCAGTAAAAATGTAGAGGACCTGACCCTTAGAAACTTACCAGTAAGTTGGAATCTTCCTAAGTTCAAATCTTTATAAGTTAAAAGATTTATGAAAATGAATAACCAAGTGTTTTAATTGACATCAGAAGATCAAAACAATAAACCCTGAGAACATAGAAAAAAGATCAATAAAGATATGAGCAGAACTTCATACAACAGAAAACGTATAAAATTCAGGTGATGTAGTAAGTCCAAAGAATATTCTTTGAAAAGATTTAAAAGACACACTTTGATTCAGGAAAACAAATATCATAAGTCAAGAATATACAGAAAGAATCAGGATAATGTTATAGCAGAGAATATCTGAAATGCCAGTAAATTTGAACATTTCTGTAAAGTGGACCATTTCCTAGCTCCTATAGTTTACCAAAACTGTCACAAAAGGAAATCATTTAAGGTCATCCTGTCTTCCCTTGGCATTCTCGGAACGCCCTGGCCTCAGAATGCAGCATCTGTAGTCCATGGTAAACTGCGGAGAGGAGGAGGGTCTGAGGGAGGTTGGAACACTGCCCTCACTGAGGGAGTGTGTGTGCCCATCTCTGCTGTGACTGAACATAGGGCAGGACAGCAGGGAAACCAGGGCAGGGCCCTCAGAACCCGGCAGGCCCAGTGGGGTGTCACAAGCATTTAGGCCCAGGCCAAAGGGAGTCTTCTTTGTCTGCAAATCTGCTCAAACTCTCACTTTTCCACTCAGGCCGCCTCTTACTTGAAGTGTGTGTGGAACCTGTCCGCGCAGTACATCTCGCTGCACAGCTAACCATAGGATTGGGCATCGTAATTTCATGACAGGTGACCAAAGTTCGCAGGCACATGGGTCCCTGGGACACCTGGGGCGAAGCTCCTGTCCGGGCCACGGGCAGCCCAAAGACCCTGCCCCAGATCGGCGGCTGCAAAGCAGCCCTGTCTGATTCCCTGGCTCTAGAGGTAGTATTGGAAAAACTCTTGTAGAAAACGTGGTCCTCGCATGCCACTCATTGGAGGGACACAAATAAATCTCGGCCGACTTTCTGATGAAGGGTACGAGGGTTCACACCTAAGCCTCTTACAAGGTAAGCCGTTTGGCTAACCATGAGCTCATGATCTAAATTTACACAATAAAGAAGGAATCAGCTACAAGGGGGAGAGAATCAGCAAAAACAAGCAATACCAGAATTAGATTTCCTAGGCCATCCATCAGATGTTGGAATAATCAGGTGCAAGGCAGAAAATACACATAAAACTGGAACTGAAACAAAGAAAAAGGATGTTTTCAAAGACTGGTAGGATCTCTAAAACATTTTTAAGTACATGGCATTGATAAGGCTAGATACTCAAAGTTTCTGTAATACAACAGATTCATCATTGAGAACAGTGAAATTATGCTGTTTTGAAAACTATGGCAGGTCAGATTTTCTGCCTAATTATATAAGAAGATTTCTCGAAAAAATACACATTATTTCAAAGACTTATTCGCTGTGAAATAAGTTAAGGGTATGTCAAATGGCTTGTGTGCAAAGAAAGTTGAGATGTAGGGAATCACAGAAAGTCGAGGGGAAAATAGGTCAATATATACATTGCTATATGGTGAACTAAGCCTTAGGCCAGCAACAATGTAGAGGACCTGACCCCTATAAACTTACAAGTAAGCTGGAATCTTCCAAAGTTCAAATCTTTATAAGTAAAAAGTTTTATCAAAATGAATAACCAAGTGTTTTAATTGACATCAGAAGAGCAAAACAATAAACCATGAGAACATAGAAAAAACATAAATAAAGATATGAGCAGAAATTAATACAACAGAAAACGTATAAAATTGAGGTGATGTAGTAAGTCCAAAGAATATTCTTTGAAAAGATTTAAAAGACATATTTTGATTAAGGAAAACAAAAACATAAGTAAAGAATATACAGAAATAATCAGGACAATGTTATAGCAGAGAATATATGAAATGCCAGTAAATATGAACATTTCTCTAAAGTGGACCATTTCCTAGCTCCTAAAGTTTACCAAAACTGACACAAGAGGAAATCCTTTAAGGTCATCATGTCTGCCCTTGGCATTCTCAGAACACCCTGGCCTCAGAATGCAGCATCTGTAGGCCATGGTAACCTGCGGAGAGGGGGCGGGGCTGAGGGATGTTGGAAAACCGCCCTCACTGAGGGAATGGGTGTGGACATCTCTGCTATGACTGAACAAAAGGCACGGGAGCAGGGGGCCCAAGGCAAGGCCCTCAGAGCCCGGCAGGCCCAGTGGGTTGTCACAAGCATTTAGGCCCAGTCCAAAGGGCGTCTTCTTTGTCTTCACAGCGGCCCAAACTCTCACCTTTCCACTCAGTCCACCCTCTTACTTGAAGTGTGTGTGGCACCTGTCTGCGCAGTACACCACGCTGCAGAGCTAGACATAAGTATTGGCATTGTCGCTTCCTGCCAGGTGACCGAAGTTCGCAGGAAGATGGGTCCGTGGGACACACGCGGAGAGGCTCATGCCTGGACCACGGGCGGCCCAAAGTCCCTGCCCCAGATCGGCGGCCGCAAAGCAGCCCTGTCTGAGTCCCTGCCTCTAGAGGGAGTATTGGACCAACACTTGTAGAAAACGGGGTCCTCGCGGGCAACTCATTGGAGGGACACAAATAAATCTTTGCCGACTTTCTGATGAAGCTTTCGAACGTTCACACCTAAGCCTCTTACAAGTTCAGCTCTTTATCTAAACCTGAGCTAATGATCTAAATATACACAATAATGAGGAAATCAGCTACAAGGGGGAGGCAATCAGCAAAAACAATCAATACCAGAATTAGATTCCCTAGGCCATCCATCAGATGTTGGAATAATCAGGTGCAAGGCAGAAAATATACATAAAACTGAAACTGAAACAAGGAACAAGGATGTTGTGAAAGAATGGTAGGATCTCTAAAACATTTTTAAAGTACATGTCATTGATAAAGCTAAATACTCAAAGGTTGTGTAATACAACAGATTCATCATTGAGAACAGTGTAATTATGCTGTTTAGAAAACTATGGCAAGTCACATTTTCTGCCTAATTATATAAGAGGATTTCTGTAAAAAGTACACATTATTTCAAACACTTATTGTCTGTTAAATAAGTTAAGGTTATTTCAAATGGCTTGTCTGCAAAGAAAGGTGAGATGTAGGGAATCACAGAAAGTCGAGGGGAAGATAGGTCTCTATGTACATTGCTATATGGTGAACTAGCCTTAGTCCAACAAAAATGTAGAGGACGTGACCCTTAGAAACTTTCATGTAAGCTGGAATCTTCAAAAGTTCAAATATTTATAAAAAAAATATTTATTAAATGAGTAACCAAGTGTTTTAATTGACATCAGAAGATCAAAACTATAAACCCTGAGAACACAAAAAAGATAAATAAACATATGAGCAGAACTTAATACAACAGAAAACGTATAAAATTCAGGAGATGTAGTAAGTCCAAAGAATATTCTTTGAAAAGATTTAAAAGACACACTTTGATTAAGGAAAACTAAAACATAAGTAAAGAATATTCAGAAAGAATCAGGACAATGTCATAGCAGAGAAGATCTGAAATGCCACTAAATTTGAACATGTCTGTAAAGTGGACCATTTCCTAGGTCCTAAGGTTTACCAAAACTGACACAAAACGAAATCATTTAAGGTCATCATGTCTGCCCTTAGCATTCCCGGAATGCCCTGGCCTCAGAATGCAGCATCTGTAGACCATGGTAACCTGCGGAGAGTGGGCGGGGCTGAGGGAGGCTGGAACAATGCCCTCACTGAGGGAGTGTTTGCGGCCATCTCTGCTGTGACTGAACAAAGGACAGGGGAGCAGGGCGTCCAGTGCAGGGCCCTCAGAGCCTGGCAGGCCAAGTGCGGTTTCACAGGTATTTAGGCCCAGGCCAAAGGGCGCATTATTTTTCTGCACAGCTGCCCAACTCTTACCTTACCACTAAGGCCAGCCTCTTACTTGAAGTCTGTGTGTAACCTGTCCGCGCAGTACACTTCACTGCACAGCTAACCATATGTCTGGGCATCGTAGCTTCCTACCAGGTGACCGATGTTCGCAGGCAGATGGTTCCCTGTGACACATTCAGAGAGGCTCCTGACCGGGCCTCTGGCCGCCCAAAGCCCCTTCCGCCGTTCGGGGGCCGCAAAGCAGCCCTGTCCGAGTCCCTGCATCTAGAGGGAGTATTTGACCAACACTTGTAGAAAACGGGGTCCTTGCAGGAAACTCAGTGGAGGGACACAAATAAATCTTTGCAGACTTTCTGATGAAGCTTACGAGCGTTCACACCTAAGCCTCTTACAAGGTCAGCTGTTTGGCTAAACATGAGCTCATGATCTAAGTTTACACAATAATGAAGAAATCAGCTACAAGGGGGAGACAATCAGCAAAAACAATCAATACCAGAATAAGATTCCCTAGGCCATCCATCAGATGTTTGAATAATCAGGTGCAAGGAAGAAAATATACATAAAACTGGAACTGAAACAAAGGAAAAGGATGTTTTCAAAGACTGGTAGGATCTCTAAAACATTTTTAAGTTCATGTCATTGATAAGGCTAGATACTCAATGGTTGTGTAATACAACAGATTCATCATTGAGTACAGTGAAATTATGCTGTTTTGAAATCTATGGCATGTCAGATTTTCTGCCTAATTATATAAGAAGATTTCTCTAAAAAATACACATTTTTTCAAAGACTTATTGGCTGTGAAATAAGTTAAGGGTATTTCAAATGGCTTGTCTGCAAAGAAACGTGAGATGTAGGGAATCACAGAAAGTCGAGGGGAAAATAGGTAAATATATACATTGCTATAGGGTGAACTAAGCCTTAGGTCAGCAACCATGTAGAGGAACTGACCCTTTGTAACTTACAAGTAAGCTGTAATATTCAAAAGTTCAAATCTTTATAATTAAAAAGGTTTATTAATATGAATAAACAAGTGTTTTAATTGACATCAGAAGATCAATCCAACAAACCCTGAGAACATAGAAAAACGATAAATAAAGATATGAGCAGAACTTAATACTACAGAACACGAGTAAAATTGAGGTGATTTAGTAAGTCCAAAGAATATTCGTTGAAAAGATTTAAAAGACACACTTTGATTAACAAAACAAAAACATAATTACAGTATATATAGAAAGAATCAGGACAATGTTATAACAGAGAATATGTGAAATGCCATGAAATTTGAATATTTCTGTAAATTGGACCATTTCCTAGCTCCTAAAATTTACCAAAACTGTCACAGGAGGAAATCATTAAAGGTCATCATGTCTGCACTTGGCAGTCTCCGTACGCCCTGGCCACAGAATGCAGCATCTGTAGTCCATGGTAACGTGCGGAGACGGTGCGGGGCTGAGGGAGGATGGAACACTGCCCTCACTGACGGAGTGGGTGTGGCCATCTCTGCTGTGACTGAACAAAGGTCAGGCGAGCAGGGGGCCCAGGGCAGGGCCGTCAGACCCGGCAGGCACAATGGGGTATCACATGCATTAAGGCCCAGGCCAAAGAGGGCCATCTTTGTCTGAACAGCTTCCCGAACTCTCACATTTCTACTCAGGCCGCCCTCTTAATTGAAGTGTGTGTGGAACCTGTCCGTGCAGTACACCTCTCTGCACAGCTAAACATAGGTCTGGGCTTCGTAGCTTCCTACCAGGTACCATAGTTCGCAGGCAGATGGTTCCCTAGGACACACGTGGAGAGGCTCCTGTTCGGGCCATAAGCCGCCCACAGCACCTGCCCCAGATCGGGGGCCACAAAGCAGCCCTCTCTGAGTCCCTGCCTCTAGAGGGAGTATTGGACCATCACTTGTAGAAAACGGGTTTCTCACGGGCAACTCATTGGAGGGAAACATATAAATCTTTGCCGACATCCTGCTGAAGATTACGAGCGTTCACACCTAAGCCTCTTACAAGGTCAGCTGTTTAGCAAAACATGAGCTCATGAACTAAATTGACACAATAGTGAAGAAATCAGCTACAGGGGGGACACAATCAGCTAAACAAGAAATACCAGAATTAGATTCCCTAAACCATCCATCAGATGTTGGAATAATCAGGTGCAAGGAAGAAAATATACATAAAACTGGAATTGAAACAAGGAACAAGGAGGTTTTCGAATACTGGTAGGATCTCTGAAACCTTTTTAAAGTATATGTCATTGATAAAGCTAAATATTAAAAGGTCATGTAATACAACAGATCCATCATTGAGAAGAGTGAAATTATGCTGTTTTGAAAACTATGGCAGGTCAGATTTTCTGCCTAATTATATAAGAAGATTTCTTTAAAAAATACACATTTTTTCAAAGACTTTTTTGCTGTGAAATAAGTTAAAGGTATTTCAAATGGCTTGTGTGCAAAGAAAGTTGAGATGTAGGGAATCACAGAAAGTCGAGGGGAAAATATGGCAATATATACATTGCTATATTGTGAACTAAGCCTTAGGCCTGCAACAATGTAGAGGACCTGACCCTTAGAAACTTACAAGTAAGCTGGAATCTTCAAAAGTTCAAATCTTTATAAGTAAAAAGATTTATTAAAATGAATAACCAAGTGTTTTAATTGACATCAGAAGATCAAACCAATAAACCCTGAGAACATAGAAAAAACATAAATAAAGATATGAGCAGATCTTAATACAACAGAAAATGTATAAAATTGAGCTGATGTAGTAAGTCCATAGAATATTCTTTGAAAAGAGTTAAAAGACACACTTTGATTAAGGAAAACAAAAACATAAGTAAAGAATGTACAGAAATAATCAGGACAATGTTATAGCAGAGAATATATGAAATGCCAGTAAATTTGAACATTTCTGTAAAGTGGACCATTTCCTAGCTCCTAAAGTTTACCAAAACTGACACAAGAGGAAATCATTTAAGGTCATCCAGTCTGCCCTTGGCATTCTCGGTACATCCTGGCCTCAGAATGCAGCATCTGTAGTCCATGGTAACCTGCGGAGAGGGGACGGGGCTGAGGGAGGTTGGAACACTGACCTCAGTGAGGGACTGGGTTTGGCCATCTCTGCTATGACTGAACAAAGGGCTGGGGCGCAGGGGGCCCAGGGCAAGGCCCTCAGAGCCCGGCAGGCCCACTGGGTTGTGACAAGCATTTAGGCCCAGTCCAAAGGGCGTCATCTTTGTCTTCACAGCTGCACAAACTCTCATCTTTCCACTCAGGCAACCCTATTACTTGAAGTGTGTGTGGAACCAGTCCGCACAGTACACCTCACTGCACAGCTAGCCATAGGTCTGGGCATCGTAGCTTCCTGCCAGGGGACCGAAGTACGCAGGCAGATGGGTCCCTAGGACACACGATGAGTGGTTCCTGCCCAGGCCTCATGCAACCCAATGCCCCTGGCCCAGATCGGGGACCGCACTGCGCCCTGTTTGAGTCCCTTGCCTCTAGATAGAGTATTGGACCAACACTTGTAGAAAACGGGGTCCTCGCGGGAAACTCATTGGAGGGACACAAATAAATCTTTGCGGACTTTCTGCTGAAGCTTACGAGCGTTCACACTTAAGACTCTTACAAGGTCAGCTGTTTAGCTGAACATGAGCTCATGATCTAAATTTAAACAATAATGAAGAAATCAGCTACAAGGGGAGACAAGCAGAAAAACAATCAATACCAGAATTAGATCCCCAAGGCCATCCATCAGATATTGGAATAACCGTGTGCAAGGCAGAAAATATACATAAAAGTGGAACTGAAACAAGGAACGAGGATGTTTTCAAAGACTGGTAAGATCTCTAAACATTTTTAAAGTACATGTCATTGATAAAGCTAAATACTCCAAGGTTGTGTAATACAACAGATTAATCTATGGTAAGAGTGAAATTATGCTGTTTTGAAAACTGTGGCAGGTGAGATTTTCTGCCTAATTATATAAGAAGATTTCCCTAAAAAATACACATTATTTGAAAGACTTATTGGCTTTGAAATACGTTAAGTGTGTTCCAAATGGCTTGTCTGCAAAGAAAGGTGAGATGTAGGGAATCACAGAAAGTCGAGGGGAAAATAAGTCAATATATACATTGCTATAGGGTGAACTAAGCCTTAGGCCAGCAACAATGTAGAGTACCTGACCCTTAGAAACTTACATGTAAGCTGGAATCTTCAAAAGATCAAATCTTTATAAGTAAAAAGATTGATGAAAATGAATAACCAAGTGTTTTAATTGACATCAGAAGATCAAAACAATAAACCCTGAGAACATAGAAAAAAGATAAATAAAGATATGAGCAGAACTTAATACAACAGAAAACGTATAAAATTCAGGTTATGTAGTAAGTCCAAAGAATATTCTTTGAAAAGATTTAAAAGACACACTTTGATTAAGGAAAACAAAGACATAAGTAAAGAATATACAGAAAGAATCAGGACAATGTTATAGCAGAGAATATATTAAATGCCAGTAAATTTGAACATTTCTGAAAAGTGGACCATTTCCTAGCTGGTAAAGTTTTCCCAAACTGACACAAGAGGAAATCATTTCATGTCATCATGTCTGCCCTTGGCATTCTCGGCACGCCCTGGCCTCAGAACGCAGCATCAGTAGTCGATGGTAACATGCGGAGACGCGCCGGGGCTGAAGGAGTTTGGAACACAGCTCTCACTGAGGCAATGTGTGTGGCCATCTGTGCTGTGACTGAAAAAAGTGCAGGCGAGCAGGGTGCCCAGGCCAGGGCTCTCAGAGCCCGGCAGGCCCAGTGGGTGTCACAAGCATTAAGGCCCAGGCCAAAGGGCACCTTCTTTGTCTGCGCAGCTGCCCAATCTCTCACAATTCCACTCAGGCCGCCTTCTTACTTGAAGTGTGTGTGGAAGCTTTCCACGCAGTACACCTCGCTGCACAGCTAACAATAGGTCTGTGCATCGTAGCTTCCTGCCAGTTGACCGAAGTTCGCAAGCAGATGGGTCCCTGGGACACACGCGGAGGGGCTCCTGACCGGGCCACAGGCCGCCCATTGCCCCTGGCCTGATCGGGGGACGCAAAGCAGCCCTCTCTGAGTCCCCTGCCTCTAGAGGGAGTATTGGACCAACAGTTGTAGAAAACGCGGTCCTCGCGGGCAACTCATTGGAGTGACACAAATAAATCTTTGCCGACTTTCTGTAAAGCTTACGTGGGTTCACAACTAAGACTCTAACAAGGTCAGCTGTTTAGCTAAACATGAGCTCATGATCTAAATATACACAATTATGGAGAAATCGGCTACAATGGGAGACAATCAGCAAAAACAATCAATACCAGAATTAGATTCCCTAGGCCATGCATCAGATGTTGGAATAATCAGGTGCAAGGCAGAAAATATACACAAAACTGGAACTGAAACAAGGAACAAGGCTGTTTTTAAAAACTGATAGGATCTCTAAACTATTTTCAAAGTAAATGTCTTTGATAAAGCTAAATACTCAAAGGTTGTGTAATACAACAGATTCATCAGTGAGAAGAGTGAAATTATGCTGTTTTGAAAACTATGGAAGGTCAGATTTTCCGCCGAATTATATAAGAAGATTTCTCTAAAAAATACACAATATTTCAAAGACTTATTGGCTGTGAAATAAGTTAAGGGAATTTCAAATGGCTTGTGTGCCAAGAAAGTTGAGATGTAGGGAATCACAGAAAGTCGAGGGAAAAATAGGTAAATATATACATGGCTATATGGTGAACTATGCCTTAGGCCAGCAACAATATAGAGGACCTGACCCTTAGAAACTTACAAGTAAGCTGGAATCTTCAAAATTTCAAATCTTTATAAGTAAAAAGATTTATGAAAATGAATAACCAAGTGTTTTAATAGACATCAGAAGATCAAAACAATAAATCAGGAGAACTTAGAAAAAACATAAATAAAGATATGAGCAGAACTTAATACAACAGAAAACGTATAAAATTGAGGTGATGTAGTAAGTCCAAAGAATATTCTTTGAAAAGAGTTAAAAGACACACTTTGATTAAGGAAAACAAAAACATAAGTAAAGAATATACAAAAGAATCAGGACAATGTTATAGCAGAGAATATCTCAAATGCCAGTAAATTTGAACATTTCTGTAAAGTGGACCATTTCCTAGCTCCTAAAGTCTACCAAAACTGAAACAAGAGGAAATCATTTAAGGTCATCATGTCACCCTTGGCATTCTCGGAAGGCCCTGGCCTCAGAATGCAGCATCTGTAGTCCATTGTAACCTGCGGAGGGGGGGCGGGGCTAAGGGAGGTTGGGACACTGCCCTCACTGAGGGAGTGGGTGTGGCCATATCTGCTGTCACTGAACAAATGGCAGGGAAGCAGAGGGCACAGTGCAGGGCCCTCAAATTCCGGCTGGCCCAGTGGGGTGTCACAAGCATTTAGGCTCAGGCCAAAGGGCGCATTCTTTGTCTGCACAGCTGCCCAGACTCTCACCTTTCCACTCAGTGTGCCCTTTTACTTGAAGTGTGTGTGGAACCTGTCCGAGAAATACACCTCGCTGCACAGCTAACCATAGGTCTGGGCATCGTAGCTTCCTGCCAGGTGACCGAAGTTCGCAGGCAGATGTGTACCTGGGAAACACACTTAGCGGCGCCAGCCCAGGTCACATGCCGCCGACTGCCCCTGCCTCAGATCGGGGGCCGCAAAGCAGCCCTGTCTGACTCCCTGCCTCCAGAGGGAGTATTGGCCCCTACACTTGTAGAAAATGGGGAACTCGCGCACAACTCACTGGAGGGACACAAATAAATCTTTTCCGACTTTCTGATGAAGCTTACGAGCGTTCAAACCTAAGCCTCTTACAAGGTCAGCTGTTTAGCTAAACATGAGCTTATGGTGTAAATTTACACAATAATGAAGAAATCAGCTTCAAGGGGCAGTCAAACAGCAAAAACAATCAATACCAGAATTAGATTCCTTAGGCCAACCATCAGATGTTGGAATATAAAGGTGCAAGGCAGAAAATATACATAAAACTGGAACTGAAATAAAAAATAAAATGTTTTAAATGACTGATAGGATCTCAGAAACCTTTTTAAAGTACATGTCATTGATAAAGCTAAATACTCAAAGGTTGTTTCATACAACAGATTCATCATTGAGAAGACTGAAATTATGCTGTTTTAAAAACTATGGCAGGTCAGATTTTCTGCCTAATTATATAAGAAGATTTCTCTAAAAAATACACATTATTTCAATGACTTATTGGCTGTGAAATAAGTTAAGGGTATTTCAAATGGCTTGTCTGCAAACAAAGGTGAGATGTAGGGAATCACAGAAAGCCGAGGGGATAATATGTCAATATATACATTGCTATATGGTGAACTAAGCCTTAGGCCAGCCACAATGTAGAGGACCTGACCCTTAGAAACTTAAAAGTGAGCTGGAATCTTTAAAAGTTCAAATCTTTATAAGTAAAAAGATTGATGAAAATGAATAACCAAGTGTTTTAATTGACATCAGAATATCAAAACAATGAAGCCTGAGAACATAAAAAAGATAAGTAAAGATATGAGCAGAACTTAATACAACAGAAAACGTATAAAATTCAGGTGATGTAGTAAGTCCAAAGAATATTCTTTGAAAAGATTTAAAAGACACACTTTGATTAAGGAAAACAAAAACATAAGTCAAGAATATACAGAAAGAATCAGGACAATGTTATAGCAGAGAAGATCTGAAATGCTAGTAAATTTGAACATTTCTGTAAAGTGGACCATTTCCTAGCTCCTAAAGTTTACCAAAACTGACACAGGGGAAATCATTTTATGTCATCATATCTGCCCTTGGCATTCTCGGAACGCCCTAGCCTAAGAATGCAGCATCTGTAGTCCATGGTAACCTGCGGAGAGGGGGCGGGGCTGAGGGAGGCTGTAACACTGCCCTCACTGACGGAGTGGGTGTGGCCATCTCTGCTGTGACTGAACAAAGGGCCGGCGAGCAAGGGGGACAGGGCAGGGCCGTCAGAGCCGGCAGGCACAATGGGGTGTCACACGCATTAAGGCCCAGGCCAAAGAGCTCCATCTTTGTCTGCAGAGCTGCCCAAACTCTCATCTTTCCACCCAGGCCGCCATCTTACTTGAAGTGTATGAGGAACTTGTCCGCAAAGGACACCTCGCTGCGCAGCTAATCATAGGTCTGGGCATCGTAGCTTCCTGCCAGGTGACCGAGGATCGCAGGCAGATGAGTCGCTGGGACACATTCGAAGAGGCTCCTGACCGTGACACAGGCCGCCCACTGCCCCTTCCCCAGATCGGGGGCCGCAAAGCAGCCCTGTCCGTGTCCCTGCCTCTAGAGGGAGTATTACACCAACACTAGTAGAAAACGGGGTCCTTGCAGGAAACTCATTGGAGGGACACAAATAAATCTTTGCAGACTTTCTGATGAAGCTTACGAGCGTTCACACCTATGCCTCTTACAAGATCAGCTGTTTCGCTAAACATGAGCTCATGATGTAAATTTACACAATAATGAAGAAATCATCTACAAGGGGGAGACAGTCAGCAAAAACAATCAATACCAGAATTAGATTCCCTAGGCCATCCATCAGATGTTGGAATAATCAGGTGCAAGGCAGAAAATATACATACAACAGGAACTGAAAGAAAGAAAAAGGATGTTTTCAAAGACTGGTAGGATCTCTAAAACATTTTTAAATTACATGTCATTGAAAAAGCTAAATACTCAAAGGTTGTGTAATACAACAGATTCATCATTGAGAATAGTGAAATTATGCTGTGTTGAAAACTATGGCAGGCCAGATTTTCTGCCTAATTATATAAGAAGATTTATCTAAAAAATACACATTATTTCAAAGACTTATTGGCTGTGAAATAAGTTAAGGGTATTTCAAATGGCTTGTCTGCAAAGAAACGTGAGATGTAGGGAATCACAGAAAGTCGAGGGGAAAATAGGTCAATATATACATTGCTATAGGGTGAACTAAGCCTTAGGCCAGCAGCAACGTAGAGGAACTGATCCTTAGTAACTTACAAGTAAGCTGTAATATTCAAAAGTTCAAATCTTTATAATTAAAAAGTTTTATTAATATGAATAACCAAGTGTTTTAATTGACATCAGAAGACCAAACCAACAAACTCTGAGAACATAGAAAAAAGATAAATAAAGATATGAGCAGAACTTAATACTACAGAAAACGAGTAAAATTGAGGTGATTTAGTAAGTCCAAAGAATATTCGTTGAAAAGATTTAAAAGACACACTTTGATTAACAAAACAAAAACATAATTAAAGAATATATAGAAAGAATCAGGACAATGTTATAGCAGAGAATATGTGAAATGCCGGGAAATTAGAATATTTCTGTAAAGTGGACCATTTCCTAGCTCCTAAAATTTACCAAAACTGACACAAGAGGAAATCATTAAAGGTCATCATGTCTGCACTTGGCAGTCTCCGAACGCCCTGGCCACAGAATACAGCATCTGTAGTCCATGGTAACGTGCGGAGACGGGGCGGGGCTGAGGGAGGATGGAACACTGCCCTCACTGAGGGAGTGGGTGTGGCCATCTCTGCTGTGACTGAACAAAGGTCAGGCGAGCAGGGGGCCCAGGACAGGGCCGTCAGAGCCGGCAGGCACAATGTGGTGTCACACGCATTAAGGCCCAGGCCAAAGATCGCCATCTTTGTCTGAACAGCTGGCCAAATTCCCACCTTTCTACTCAGGCCGCCCTCTTACTTTAAGTGTGTGTGGAATCTGTCCGCGCAGTACACCTCTCTGCACAGCTAACCATAGGTCTGGGCTTCGTAGCTTCCTACCAGGTACATAGATCACAGGCCCATGGTTCCCTAGGACACACGTGGAGGGGCTCCTCTTCAGGCCATAAGCTGCGCACAGCCCCTGCCCCAGACCGGGGGTCACAAAGCATCCCTCTCTCAGTCCCTGCCTCTAGAGGGAGTATTGGACCAACACTTGTAGAAAACGGGGTCCTCACGGTCAACTCATTGGAGGGACTCAAATAAATCTTCGCCGACATCCTGCTGAAGATTACGAGCGTTCACACCTAAGCCTTTTACAAGGTCAGCTGTTTAGCTAAACATGAGGGCATGATCTAAATTTACACAGTAATGAAGTAATCAGCTACAAGGGGAGACAATCTGCAAAAACTATCAATACCAGAATTAGATTCCCTAGGCCATCCATCAGAGGTTGGAATAATCAGGTGCAAGGCAGAAAATATACATAAAACTGGAACTGAAACAAGGAACAAGTATGTTTTCAAAGACTGGTAGGATCTCTGAAACCTTTTTAAAGTATATGTCAATGATAAAGGTAAATATTCAAAGGTTATGTATTACAACAGATTCATCATTGAGAAGAGTGAAATTATGCTGTTTTGAAAAATATGGCAGTTCAGATTTTCTGCCTAATTATATAAGAAGATTTCTTTAAAAAATACACGTTATTTCAAAGACTTATTTGCTGTGAAATAAGTTAAGGGTATTTCAAATGGCTTGTGTGCAAAGAAAGTTGAGATGTAGGGAATCACAGAAAGTCGAGGGGAAAATATGGCAATATATACATTGATATATTGTGAACTAAGCCTTAGCCCTGCAACAATGTAGAGGACCTGACCCTTAGAAACTTACAAGTAAGCTGGAATCTTCAAAAGTTCAAATCTTTATAAGTAAAAAGATTTATTAAAATGAATAACCTAGTGTTTTAATTGACATCAGAAGATCAAACCAATAAACCCTGAGAACATAGAAAAAACATAAATAAAGATATGAGCAGAACTTAATACAACAGAAAACGTATAAAATTGAGGTGATGTAGTAAGTCCAAAGAATATTCTTTGAAAAGATTTAAAAGACACACTTTGATTAAGGAAAACAAAAACATAAGTAAAGAATATACAAAAGAATCAGGACTATGTTATAGCAGAGAATATAAGAAATGCCTGTAAATTTGAACATTTCTGTAAAGTGGACCGTTTCCCAGCTCCTACAGTTTACCAAAACTGAAACAAGAGGAAATCATTTAAGGTCATCATGTCTGCCCTTGGCATTCTCGGAACGCCCTCGTCTCAGAAAGCAGCATCTGTAGTCCATGGTAAACTGCGGAGAGTGGGCGGGGCTGAGGGAGGTTGGAACACTGCCCTAACTGAAGGAGTGGGTGTGGCCATATCTGCTGCGATTGAACAATTGGCAGGGGAGCAGACGGCCCAGGGCAGGGCCCTAAAAGTCCGGCTGGCCCAGTGGAGTGTCAAAAGCATTTAGGCTCAGGCCAAAGGGCGCATTCTTTGTCTGCACAGCTGCCCAGACTCTCACCTTTCCACTCGGTGCGCCCTCTAACTTGAAGTGTTTGTGGAATCTGTCCGAGAAGTACACATCGCTGCACAACTAACCAAAGGTCTGGGCATCATAGCTTCCTGCCAGGTGACCGAAGTTCGCAGGCAGATGTGTACCTGGGACACACGCAGAGAGGCTCCAGCCCGGGTCATAAGCCTCCAACAGCACCTCCCTCAGATCGGGGGCCGCAAAGCAGCCCTGTCTGACTCCCTGCCTCTACAGGGAGTATTGGCCCAACACTTGTAGAAAACGGGGTACCCGCGGGCAACTCACTGGAGGGACACAAATAAATCTTTGCTGTCTTTCTGATGAAGCTTACGAGCGTTCACACCTAAGGCTCTTACAAGGTCAGCTGTTTAGTTAAACATGAGCTCATGGTGTAAATTTACACAATAATGAAGAAATCAGCTACAAGGGGGAGTCAATCAGCAAAAACAATCAATACCAGAATTAGATTCCCTAGGCCAACCATCAGATGTTGGAATAAAATGTGCAAGGCAGAAAATATACATACAACTGGAACTGAACTAAGGAACACGGATGTTTTCAAAGACTGGTAGGATCTCTAAAATAGTTTTAAAGTACATGTCATTGATAAAGCTAAATACTCAAAGGTTGTGTAATACAACAGATTCATCATTGAGAAGAGTGAAATTATGCTGTTTTGAAAACTATGGCAGGTCAGATTTTCTGCCTAATTATATAAGAAGATTTCTCTAAAAAACACACATTATTTCAAAGACTTTTTGGCTGTGAAATAAGTTAAGGGTATTTCAAATGGCTTGTCTGCAAAGAAAGGTGAGAGGTAGGGAATCACAGAAAGTGGAGGGGAAAATAGGTCAATATATACATTGCTATATGGTGAACTAAGCCTTAGGCCAACCACAATGTAGAGAACCTGACTCTTAGAAACTTACAAGTAAGTTGGAATCTTCAAAAGTTCAAATATTTATAAGTAAAAAGATTTATGAAAATGAATAACCAAGTGTTTTAATTGGCATCAGAAGATCAAAACGATAAACCCTGAGAACATAGAAAAAAGATAAATAAAGATATGAGCAGAACTTAATACAACAGAAAACGTATAAAATTCAGGTGAGGTAGGAAGTCCAAAGAATATTCTTTGAAGAGATTTAAAAGACACACTTTGATTAAGGAAAACAAAAACATATGTAAAGAATATACAGAAAGAATCAGGACAATGTTATAGCAGAGAAGATCTGAAATGCCAGTAAATTTGAACATTTCTGTAAAGTGGACCATTTCCTAGATCCTAAAGTTTACCAAAACTGACACAAGAGGAAACCATTTAAGATCATTATGTCTGCCCTTGGCCTTCTCGGAACGCCCTGGCCTCAGAATGCAGCATCTGTAGTCCATGGTAAACTGCGGAGCGTTGGCGTGGCTGAGGAAGGTTGGAACACAGCCCTCAGTGAGGGAGAGGGTGTGGCCATCTCTGCTGTGACTGAACAAAGGCAGGAGACCAGGGCGTCCTGGTTAGGGCCCTCAGATTCCGGCAGGCCCACAGAGGTTTCACAAGAATTTTGGCCCAGGCCAAAGGGCGCCTTCTTTTTGTGCACAGCTGCCCGAACTCTCACCTTTCCACTCAGGCCGCCCTCTTACTTGAAGTGTGTGTGGAACCTGTCCACGCAGTACACCTCGCTCTACAGCAAACCATAGATCTGGGCATCGTAGCTTCCTGCCAGGTGACCGAAGTTCGCAGGCAGATGCGTCCCTGCGACACACGCGGAGAGGCTCCTGCCCGGCCACAGGTCAACGACTGCCCCTGCACAAAATCGGGGCCCGCAAAGCAACCGTGTCTGAGTCCGTGCCTCAAGAGGGAGTATTGAACCAACACTTTTAGAAAACTAGGTCCTCGTGGGCAACTCATTGGAGGGACACAAATAAATCTTTGCCGACTTTCTGATGAAGCTTACGAGCGTTCACACCTAAGCCTCTTACAAGGTCAGCTGTTTAGATAAACATGAGCTCATCATCTAAATTTACACAATAATGAAGAAATCAGCTACAAGAGGGAGACAATCAGCAAAAACCATCAATACCAGAATTAGATTCCCTAGGCCATACAACAGATGTTGGAATAATCAGGTGCAAGGCAGAGAATATACATAAAACTGGAACTGAAACAAGGAACAAGGATGTTTTCAAAGACTGGTAGGATCTCTAAAACATTTTTAAAGTACATGTCATTGATAAAGCTAAATACTCAAAGGTTGTGTAATACAACAGATTCATCATTGAGAAGAGTGAAATTATGCTGTTTTGAAAACTATGGCAGGTCACATTTTCTGCCTAATTATATTAGAATATTTCTCTAAAAAATACACATTATTTCAAAGACTTACTGGCTGTGAAATAAGGTAAGGGTATTTCAAATGGCTTGTCTGCAAAGAAAGGTGAGATGCAGGGAATCACAGAAAGCCGAGGGGAAAATAGGGCAATATATATATTGCTATACGGTTATCTAAGCCTTAGGCCAGCAACAATGTAGAGGACCTGACGCTTAGAAACTTACAATTAAGCTGGAATCTTCAAAAGTTCAAATCTTTATAAGTAAAAAGATTTATGAAAATGAATAACAAAGTGTTTTATTTGACATCAGAAGATCAAAACAATAAACCCTGAGAACATAGAAAAATGATAAATAAAGATATGAGCAGAACTTAATACAACAGAAAACGTATAAAATTCAGGTGATGTATCAAGTCCAAAGAATATTCTTTGAAATGATTTAAAAGACAAACTTTCATTAAGGAAAACAAAAACATAATTAAAGAATATACAGAAAGAATCAGGAAAATGTTATAGCAGAGAAAATCTGAAATGCCAGTAAATTTGAACATTTATGTAAAGTGGACCATTTCCTAGCTCCTAAAGTTTACCAAAACTGACACAAGAGGAAATCATTTAAGGTCATCATGTCTGCCCTTGGCATTCTCGGAACGCCCTGGCCTCAGAATGCAGCATCTGTAGTCCATGGTAACCTGCGGAGTGGGGGCATGGCTGAGGGTGGTTGGAACACTGCCCTCACTCAGGGAGTGGGTGTGGCCATCTCTGCTGTGACTGAACAAAGGGCAGGGGAGAAGGGGGACAAGTTAGGGCCCTCAGAGTCCTGCAAACCCAGTCGGCTGTCACAAGCATTTAGTCCCAGTCCAAAGGGCGCCTTCATTGTCTGCACAGCTGCCGAAACTCTCACCGGTCCACTCAGCCCGCCCTCTTACTTGAAGTGTGTGTGGAACCGGTCCGCACAGTACACCTCGCTGCACAGCTAACCATAGGTCTGGGCATCGTAGCTTCCTTCCAGGTGACCGAAGTTCGCAGGCAGATGCGTCCCTGCGACACACGCGGAGAGGCTCCTGTCCGGGCCACAGGCAACCGACTGCCCCTGCACGAGATCGGAGGCCGCAAATCAACCTTGTCTGAGTCCCTGCCTCTAGAGGGAGTATTGGACAATCACTTGTAGAAAAACGGGTCCTCGTGGGAAACTCATTGGAGGGACACAAATAAATCATTGCCGACTTTCTGATGAAGCTTACGAACGTTCACACCTATGCCTCTTACAAGGTCAGCTATTTAGCTAAACATGAGCTCATGATATAAATTTACAAAATAATGAAGAAATCAGCTACAAGTGGGAGACAATCAGCAAAAACAATCAATACCAGAATTAGATTCCCTAGGCCATACATCAGGTGTTGGAATAATCAGGTGCAAGGCAGAAAATATACATAAAACTGGAAATGAAACAAGGAACAAGGATGCTTTCAAAGAGTGGTAGGATCTCTAAAACTTTTTTGAAGTACATGTCATTGATAAAGCTAAACACTCAAAGGTTGTGTAATACAACAGATTCATCATTGAGAAGAGTGAAATTATGCTGTTTTAAAAACTATGGCAGGTCTGATTTTCTGCTTAATTATATATGAAGATTTCTCTAAAAAATACACATTATTTCAAAGACTTATTTGCTGTGAAATAAGTTAAAGGTATTTCAAATGGCTTGTCTGCAAAGAAAGGTGAGATGTAGGGAATCACAGAAAGTCGAGGGGAAAATAGGTCAATATATACATTGCTTTATGGTGAAATAAGCCTTAGACCAGCAACCATGTTGAGGACCTGACCCTTAGAAACTTACAAGTAAGTTGGAATTTTCAAAAGTTCAAATCTTTATAAGTAAAAAGATTTATTAAAATGAATAACCAAGTGTTTTATTTGGCATCAGAAGATCAAAACAATAAACCCGGAGAACATAGAAAAAAGATAAATAAAGATATGAGCAGAATTTAATACAACAGAAAACGTATAAAATTCAGGTGATGTAGTAAGTCCAAAGAATATTCTTTGAAAAGAGTTAAAAGACACACTTTGATTAAGGAAAACAAAAACATAAGTAAAGAATATACAGAAAGAATCAGGACAATGTTATAGCAGAGAACATCTGAAATGGTAGTAAGTTTGAACATTTCTGTAAAGTGGACCATTTCCTAGCTCCTAAAGTTTACCAGAACGGACACAAGAGGAAACCATTTAAGATCATCATGTCTGCCCTTTGCATTCTCGGAATGCCCTGGCATCAGAATGCAACATGTGTAGTCCATGGTAACCTGCGGAGAGGGGGCGGTGCTGAGGGAATTTGGAACACTGTCCTCACTCAAGGAGTGCTTGTGGCCATCTCTGCTGTGAATGAACAAACGGCAGGGGAGCAGGGCGTCCGTTGCAGGGCCCTCAGAGCCAGGCAGGCCCAGTGGGGTGTCAAAAGCATTTAGGCCCATGACAAAGGGTGCCTTCTTTGTCTGAACAGCTGCCCAAACTCTCACCTTTCCACTCAGCCCGCCCTCTTACGTGAAGTGTGTGTGGAACCTGTCCGCGCAGTACACCTTGCTGCACAGCTAACGATATGTCTGGGAATTGTAGCTTCCTGCTACGTGACCGAAGTTCGCAGGCAGATGGGTCCCTGGGACACACGCGGAGAGGCTCCTGCCCTGGCAAATGGCGACCCAAAGACCCTGCCCTAGATCGGCGGCCGCAAAGCTGCCCTGTCTGATTCCCTGCCTCTAGAGGGAGTAATGGACCAACACTTGCAGAAAACGGGGTCCTCACGGGCAACTCATTGGAGGGACACAAATAAATCTTTTCCGACTTTTTGCTGAAGCTTACGAGCGTTCACACCTAAGCCTCTTACAAGGTCAGCTGTTTAGCTAAACATGAGCTCATGATATAAATTTACACAATAATGAAGAAATCAGATACAAGTGGTAGACAATCAGCAAAAACAAGCAATACCAGAATTAGATACCCTACACCATTCATCAGATATTGGAATAGTCAGGTGCAAGGCAGAATATATACACAAAACTGGAACTGAAACACGGAACAGGATGTGTTCAAAGACTGGTAGGATCTCTAAGACATCTTTAAAGTACATGTCATTGATAAAGCTAAACACTCAAATTTTGTGTAATACAACAGATTCATCATTGAGAAGAGTGAAATTATGCTGTTTTGAAAACTATGGCAGGTCAGATTTTCTGCCTAATTATATAAGAAGATTTCTCTAAAAAATACACATTATTTCAAAGACTTAATGGCAGTGAAATAAGGGTATTTCTAATGGCTTGTATGCACAGAAAGGTGAGATGTAGGGAATCACAGAAAGTCGAGGGTAAAATAGGTCAATATATACATTGCTATATGGTAAATTAAGCCTTAGGCCAGCAACAATGTTGAGTACCTGACCATAGAAACTTACAAGTAAGCTGGAATCTTCAAAAGTTCAAATCTTTATAAGTAAAAAGATTTACGAAAATGAATAACCAAGTGTTTTAATTGGCATCAGATCAAACAATAAACCCTGAGAACACAGAAAAAAGATAAATAAAGATATGAGCAGTACTTAATACAACAGAAAACGTATAAAATTCAGGTGAGGTTGTAAGTCCAAAGAATATTCTTTGAAAAGAGTTAAAAGACACACTTTGATTAAGGAAAACAAAAACATAAGTAAAGAATATACAGAAAGAATCAGGTCAATGTTATAACAGAGAACATCTGAAATGCCAGTAAGTTTGAACATTTCTGTAAAGTGGACCATTTCCTAGCTCCTAAAGTTTACCAACACTGACACAAGAGGAAATCATTTAAGAACATCATGTCTTCCCTTGGCATTCCCGGAACGCCCTGGCCTCAGAATGCAGCATCTGTAGTCCATGGTAACCTGCGGACTGGGGGCGGGGCTGAGGGAAGTTGGAACACTGCCCACACTCAGGGAGTGGGTGTGGATATCTCTGCTGTGACTGAACAAAGGGCAGGGGAGCAGGGCGTCCTGGGCAGGGTCCTCAGAGCCCGGCATGCCCAGTGGGGTGTCAAAAGCATTTAGGCCCAGGCCAAAGAACGCCTTCTTTGTCTGCACAGCTGGCCACACTCTCACCTTTCCACTCAGCCCGCCCTCTTACGTGAAGTGTGTGTGGAACCTGTCCGCGCAGTACACCTTGCTGCACAGCTAAACATAGGTCTGGGCATCGTAGCTTCCTGCCAGGTGACCGAAGTTCTCAGGCAGATGGGTCCCTGGGACAAACGCGGAGAGGCTCCTGCAAGGGCCACAGGCGGCCAACTGCCCCTGCACCACATCGGGGTCCGGAAATCATCCTTTTCTGAGTCCGTGCCTCAAGAGGGAGTATTGGACCAACACTTGTAGAAAACAGGGTCCTCACTGGCAACTCATTGGAGGGACACAATTAAATCTTTGCCGACTTTCTGATGAAGCTTACGAGAGTTCACACCTAAGCCTCTTACAAGGTCAGCTGTTTAGCTAAACATGAGCTCATGATCTAAATTTACGCAATAATGAAGAAATCAGCCACAAGGGGGAGACAATCAGCAAAAACAATCAATACCAGAATTTGATTCCCTAGGCCATACATCAGATGTTGGAATAATCAGGTGCAAGAGAGAAAATATACATAAAACTGGAACTGAAACAAGGAACAAGGATGTTTTCAAAGACTGGTAGGATCTCTAAAACATTTTTAAAGTACATGTCATTGATAAAGCTAAATACTCAAAGGTTGTGTAATACAACAGATTCATCATTGAGAAGAGTGAAATTATGCTGTTTTGAAAACTATGGCAGGTCAGATTTTCTAGCTGATTATATAAGAAGATTTCTCTAAAAAATACACATTATTTCAAAGACTTTTTGGCTGTGAAATAAGGTAAGGGTATTTCAAATGACTTGTCTGCAAAGAAAGTTGAGATGTAGGGAATCACAGAAAGCCGAGGGGAAAATTGTTCAATATATATATTGCTATATGGTGAACTAAGCCTTAGGCCAGCAACAATGTAGAGGACCTGACGCTTAGAAACTTACAAGTAAGCTGGAATTTTCAAAAGTTCAAATCTTTATAAGTAAATAGATTTATGAAAATGAATAACCAAGTATTTTAATAGACATCAGAAGATCAAAACAATAAACCCTGAGAACATAGAAAAAAGATAAATAAAGATATGATCAGAACTTAATACAACAGAAAACGTATAAAATTCAGGTGATGTAGTACGTCCAAATAATATTCTTTGAAAAGATTTAAAAGACAAACTTGGATTAAGGAAAACAAAAAGATAAGTAAAGAATATACAGAAAGAATCAGGACAATGTTTTAGCAGAGACGATCTGAAATGCCAGTAAATTTGAACATTTCTGTAAAGTGGACCATTTCCTAACTCTTAAAGTTTACCAAAACTGACACAAGAGGAAATCATTTAAGGCCATCATGTCTGCCCTTGGCATTCTCGGAACGCCCTTGCCTCAGAATGCAGAATCTGTAGTCCATGGTAACCTGCGGAGAGGGGGCGTGGCTGAGGGAGGTGGGAACAATGCCCTCACTGAGAGAGTGGGTGTGGCCATCTCTGCTGTGACTGAACATAGGGTAGGAGAGTAGGGAAACCAGGTCCGGTCCCTAAGAGCCCGGAACGCCCAGTGGGGTGTTACAATCATTTAGGCCCAGGCCAAAGGGCGCCTTCTTTGTCTGCACGTCTGCCCAAACTCTCACTTTTCCTCTCAGGCCGCCCACTTACTTGAAGTGTGTGTGGAACCTGTCCGCCCAGTACACCTCGCTGCACAGCTAACTATAGGTCTGGGAATCGTAGCTTCATGCCAGGTGACCAATGTTCAAAGGAAGATGGGTCCCTGGGACACCCGCGGAGAGGCTCCTGCCCGGGTCACAGGCCGCCCATTGCCCCTTCCCCAGATTGGGGTTCGCAAAGCAGCCCTGTCTGAGGCCCAGCCTGTAGAGGGAGTATTGGACCAACACTTGTAGAAAACAGGGTCGTCGCGGGCCACTCATTGGAGGGAAACAAAAAAATCTTTGCTGACTTTCTGATGAAGCTTACGAGCGTTCACACCTAAGCCTCTTACAAGGACAGCTGTTTAGCTAAACATGAGCTCATGATCTAAATTTACACAATAATGAAGAAATCAACTACAACGGGGAGACAATCAGCCAGAACATGCAATATCAAAATTAGATTCCCTGGGCGATCCATCATATGTTGGAATAATCAGTTTCAAGGCAGAAAATATATATAAAACTCGAACTGAAACAAGGAACAAGGATGTTTTCAAAGACTGGTAGGATCTCTAAAACATTTTTAAAGTACATGTCATTGATAAAGCTAAATACTCAAAGTTTGTGTAATACAACAGATTCATCATTGAGAAGAGTGAAATTATGCTGTTTTGAAAACTACGGCAGCTCAGATTTTTTGCCTAATTATATAAGAAGATTTCTCTAAAAATACACCTTATTTCAAAGACTTATTGGCTGTGAAACAAGTAAAGGGTATTTCAAATGGCTTGTCTGCAAAGAAAGGTGAGATGAAGGGAATCACAGGAAGTCGAGGGGAAAATAGGTCAATATATAAATTGCTATATGGTGAAATAAGCCTTAGGGCAGCAACAATGTAGAGTACCTGACCCTTAGAAACATACAAGTAAGCTGGAATCTTCAAAAGTTCAAATCTTTATAAGTAAAAAGATTTATTAAAATGAATTACCATGTGTTTTAATTTACATCAGAATATCAAAACAATAAACACTGAGAACATAGTAAAAAGATAAATAAAGATATGAGCAGAACTTAATACAACAGAAAACGTATAAAATTTTTGAGATGTAGTAATTCCAAAGAATATTCTTTGAAAAGAATTAAAAGACACACTTTGATTAAGGAAAAAAAAACATAAGTAAAGAATATACAGAAAGATTCAGGTCAATGTTATAGCAGAGAACATCTGAAATGCCAGTAAGTTTGAACATTTCTGTAAATTGGACCATTTCCTGGCTCCTAAAGTTTACCAAAACTGACACAAGAGGAAATCATTTAAGATCATCATGTCTGCCCTTGGCATTCTCGGAACGCACTGGCCTCAGAATGCAGCATCTGTAGTCCATGGTAACATGCGGAGAGGGGGCGGGTCTGAGGGAGGTTGGAACACTGCCCTCACTGAGCGAGTGATTGTGGCCATCTCTGCTGTGACTGAACAAAGGGCAGGGGAGCAGGGCGTCCAGTGCACGGCCCTCAGAGCCAGGCAGGCCCAGTGTGGTTTCACAAGCATTTAGGCCCAGGCCAAAGTGCGCCTTCTTTGTCTGCACAGCAGCCCAATCTCTAACCTTTCCACTCAGGCCGCCCTCTTACTTGAAGTGTGTGTGGAACCTGTCCGTGCAGTACACCTCGCTGCAGAGCTAACCATAGGTCTGGGCATCGTAAGCTTGCTGCCAGCTAACCGAAGTTCGCAGGCAGATAGGTCTGTAGGACACACGTGGAGAGGCTCCTGCCGGAGCAACGGGTGGCCCAAAATCCCTGCCCCAGATCGGCGGCCGCAAAGCAGCCCTGTCTCAGTCCCTGCCTCTAGAGGGACTATTGGACGAACACTTGTAAAAAACGTGGTCCTCGCCGGCAACCCATTGGAGGGACACAAATAAATCTTTGCCGACTTTCTGATGAAGCTTACGAGCGTTCCCACCTAAGCCTATTACAAGGTCAGCTCTTTGGCTAAACATGAGCTCACGATCTAAATTTACACAATTATGAAGAAATCATCTCCAAGGGGGACACAATCAGCAAAAATAATCAATACCAGAATTAGATTCCCTAGGCCATCCATCAGTTGTTGGAATAATCAGGTGCAAGGCAGAAAATATACATAAAACTGGAACTGAAACAAGGAACAAGGATGTTTTCAAAGACTGGTAGGTTCTCTAAAACATTTTTAAAGTACATGTCATTGATGAAGCTAAATACTCAAAGGTTGTGTAATACAACAGATTCATCATTGAGAAGAGTGAAATTATGCTGTTTTGAAAATTATGGCAGGTCAGATTTTCTGCCTAATTATATACGAAGATTTCTCTAAAAAGTACACATTATTTCAAAGACTTATTGGCTGTGAAATAAGTTAAGGGTATTTCAAATGGCTTGTCTGCAAATGAAGGTGAGATGTAGGGAATCACAGAAAGCTCAGGGGAAAATAGATCAATACATATATAGCTATACGGTGAACTAAACTTTAGGCCAGCAACAATGTAGAGGATCTAACCCTTAGAAACTTAAAAGTAAGTTGGAATCATCAAAAGTTCAAATCTTTATAAGTAAAAAGATTTATGAAAATGAATAATCAAGTGTTTTAATTGACATCAGAAGATCAAAACAATAAACCCTGAGAACAGAGAAAAAAGATAAAAAAGATATGAGCAGAACTTAATACAACAGAAAACGTATAAAATTCAGGTGATGTAGTAAGTCCAAAAATATTCTTTGAAAAGAGTTAAAAGACACACTTTGATTAAGGAAAAACAAAACAAAATTAAAGAATATACAGAAAGAATCAGGACAATGTTATAGCAGAGAACATCTGAAATGCCAGTAAGTTTGAACATTTCTGTAAAGTGGACCATTTCCTAGCTCCTAAAGTTTACCAAAACTGACACTAGAGGAAATCATATAAGATCATCCTGTCTGCCCTTGGCATTATCGGAACGCCCTGGCATGAGAATGCAGCATCTGTAGTCCATGGTAACCTGCAGAGAGGGGGCGGGGCTGAGGGAATTTGGAACACTGCCCTCACTCAAGGAGTGGTTGTGGCCATCTCTGCTGTGACTGAACAAAGGGCAGGGGAGCAGGGCGTCCAGGGCAGGGCCCTCAGATCCAGGCAGGCCCAGTGGGGTGTCAAAAGCATTTAGGCCCAGGCCAAAGTGCGCCTTCTTTGTCTGAAGAGCTGCCCAAACTCTTACCTTTCCACTCAGGCCGCCCTCTTACTTGAAGTGTGTGTGGAAACTGTCCGCACAGTACACCTCCCTGCACATCTAACCTTAGGTCTGGGCATCATAGCTTCCAGCCATGTGACGGAAGTTCGCAGGCTAATGGGTCCCTAGGTCACACGCGGAGAGGCTCCTGCCCGGGCCACAGGCCCACACTGCCCCTGCCCCCGATCGAGGGACGCAAAGTAGCCCTGTTTGAGTGCCCTGCCTCTAGCAGGAGTACTGGACCAACACTTGTAGAAAACGGGGTCCTTGCGGGCAACTCATTGGAGGGACACAAATAAATCTTTGCCGACTTTCTGCTGAAACTTACGAGCGTTCACACCTAAGGCTCTTACAAGGTCAGCTGTTTAGCTAAACATGAGCTCATGATCTAAATTTACACAATAATGAAGAAATCATGTACAAGGGGAGACTATCAGCAAAAACAATCAATACCAGAATTAGATTCCCAAGGCCATCCATCTGATGTTGGAATAATAACGTGCAAGGAAGAAAATATACATAAAACTGGAACTGAAACAAGGAACCAGGATGTTTTCAAAGACTGGTAGGATCTCTAAAACATTTTTAAAGTACATGATATTGATAAAGATAAATACTCAAATGTTGTGTAATACAACAGATTAATCACTGAGAAGAGTGAAAGTATGCTGTTTTGAAAACTATGGCAGGTCAGATTTTCTGCCTAACTACATAAGAAGATTTATCTAAAAATGAACATTATTTCAAACACTTATTGGCTGTGAAATAAGTTATGTGTTTTTCAAATGGCTTATCTGCAAAAAAAGGTTAGTTCTAGGGAATCAAAGAAAGTCGAGGGGAAAGTATGTCAATATATACATTGCTATATGGTGAACTAAGCCTTAGGCCAGCAACAATGTAGAGGACATTACCCTTAGAAACTTACAAGTAAGTTGGAATCTTCAAAAGTTCAAATCTTTATAGGTAAAAAGATTTATTAAATGAATATACGAGTTTTAAAATTGACATCAGAATATCAAACCAATAAAACCTGAGAACATAGAAAAAACATAAATAAAGATATGAGCAGAACTTAATACAACAGAAAACGTATAAACTTGAGGTGATTTAGTAAGTCCAAAGAATATTCTTTGAAAAGATTTTAAAGACACACTTTGATTAAGGAAAGCAAAAATATAAGTAAAGAATATACAGAAAGAATCAGGACAATGTTATAGCAGACAATATATGAAATGACAGTAAATTTGAACATTTCTGTAAAGTGGACCATTTCCTAGCTCCTAAAGTTTACCAAAACTGACACAAGAGGAAATCATTTAAGGTCATCATGTCTGCCCTTGGCATTCTCGGAACGCCCTGGCCTCAGAATGCAGCATCTGTAGTCCATGGTAACCTGCGGAGAGGGGGCGGGGCTGAGGGAGGTTGGAACACTGCCCTCACTGAGGAAGTGGGTGTGGCAATCTCTGATGTGACTGAATAAAGGGCAGGGGAGCAGGGTGTCTAGGGCAGCGCCCTCAGAGCCCGGCAGGCCCTGTGGTGTGTCACAAGCATTTAGGCCCAGGCCAAAGGGCGCCTTCTTTGTCTGCACAGCTGCCCAAACTCTCACCTTTCCACTCAGGCTGCACACTTACTTGAAGTGTGTGTGGAACCTGTCTGCCCAGTACACCTCCCTGCACAGCTAACCATACGTCTGAGCATCGTAGCTTCCTGAGCGTGGAACGAAGTTCGCAGGCAGATGGGTCCCTGGAACACACGCTGTGATGCTCATGACTGGGCCACAGGCTGCCCACAGCACCTGCCCCAGATCGGGGGACGCCAAGCAGCCATGTCTGAATCCCTAGCCTCTAGAGGGAATATTTGACCAACACTTCTATAAAACGGGGTCTCGCGGGCAACTCATTGGAGGGACACACATAAATCTTTGCCGACTTTCTGCTGAAACTTACGAGCGTTCACACCTAAGACTCTTACAATGTCAGCTGTATAACTAAACATGAGCTCATGGTCTAAATTTACACAATAATGAAGAAATCAGCTACAAGGGGAGAAAATCATCTGAACCAATCAATACCAGAATTAGATTCCCAAGGCCATCCATCAGATGTTTGAATAATCAGGTGCAAGGCAGGAAATATACATAAAACTGCAACAGAAACAAGGAACAACGATGTTCCCAAAGACTGGTAGGATCTCTAAAACCTTTTTAAAGTGTATGTCATTGATAAAGCTAAATACTCAAAAGTTGTGTAACACAACACATTAATAATTGAGAAGAGTGAAATTATGCAGTTTTGAAAACAATGGCAGGTCAGATATTCTGCCTAATTATATAAGAAGATTTCTCTAAAAACTACACATTATTTCAAGACTTTTTGGCGGTGAAATAAGTTAAGGGTATTTCAAATGGCTTGTCTGCAAAGAAAGGTGAGATATAGGGAATCACAGAAAGTCGAGGGGAAAATAGGTCAATATATACATTGCTATATGTTGAATTAAGCCTTAGGCCTGCAAGAATGTAGAGGACCTGACCTTAGAATCTTACAAGTTAGCTGGAATATTCAAAAGTGCAAATCTTTATAAGTAAAAAGATTTATTAAAATGAATAACCAAGTGTTTTAATTGACATCAGAAGATCAAACCAATAAAATCTCAGAACATAGAAAAAAGATAAATAAAGATATGAGAAGAACTTAATACAACAGAAAACGTATAAAATTGAGGTGATATAGTAAGTACAAAGAATATTCTTTGAAAAGATTTAAAAGACACTTTATTAAGGAAAACAAAAACATAAGTAAAGAATATACAGAAAGAATCAGTACAATGTTATCGCAGAGAATATATGAAATGACAGTAAATTTGAACATTTCGGTAAAGGGGACCATTTCCTAGCTACTAAACTATACCAAAACTGACACAAGAGGAAATCATATAAGGCCAAGTGGGGAGTCACAAGCATTTAGGCCCAGGCCAAAAGGTGCCTTCTTTGTCTGCTCAGCTGACCAAACTCCCAACTTTCCACTCAGGCCGACCTCTTACTTGAAGTGTGTGTGGAACCTGTCTGCACAGTACACCTCGCTGCAGAGCTAACCATAGGTCTGGGCATCGTAGCTTCCTGCCAGGTTTCCGAAGTTCGCAGGCAGATGGGTCCCTGGGACACACGCGGAGAGGCTCCTGCCCGGACCACAGGCCGCCCACATCCCCTGCCCCTGATCGGGGGACGCCAAGAAGCACTGTATGTGTCCCTAGC
The DNA here is from genome assembly GCF_964165515.1 of Mesoplodon bidens. Lineage (NCBI taxonomy): Eukaryota > Metazoa > Chordata > Mammalia > Artiodactyla > Ziphiidae > Mesoplodon > Mesoplodon bidens. The sequence continues at coordinate 2,446,192 of NC_138180.1, forward strand.
CTCTAGAGGGAATATTGGACCAACACTTCTATAAAACAGGGTCCTCGCGGGCAGCTAATTGCAAGGACACAAATAAATCTTTCCCGACTTTCTGCTGAAACTTACGAGCGTTCACACCTAAGCCTCTTACCAGGTCAGCTGTTTAGCTAAACATGAGCTCATGATCTAAATTTACACAAGAATGAAAAAATCAGCTACAAGGGGAGACAATCAGCAAAAACAATCAATACCAGAATTAGATTCCCAAGGCCATCCATCAGATGTTAGAATAATCAGGTGCAAGGCAGGAAATATACATAAAACTGGAACTGAAACAAGGAACAAGGATGTTTTCAAAGACTGGTAGGCTCTCTAAAATATTTTTAAAGTACATGTCATTGATAAAGCTAAATAGTCAAAGGATGTGTAATACAACAGATTAATCATTGAGAAGAGTGAAAGTATGCTGTTTTGAAAACTATGGCTGGTCAGATTTTCCGCCTTATTATATAAGAAGATTTCTCTAAAAAATACACATTATTTCAAAGACTTATTTGCTGTGAAATAAGTTAAGGGTATTTCAAATGGCTTGTCTGCAAAGAAAGGTGTGATGTAGGGAATCACAGAAATTCGAAGGGAAAAGAGGGCAATATATACATTGCTATATGTTGAACTAAGACTCAGGCCAGCAACAATGTACAGAACCTGACCATTAGAAAGTTACAAGTAAGTTGGAATCTTCAAAAGCTCATATCTTTATAAGTAAAAATATTGATTAAAATGAATAACCAAGTGTTTTAATTGACATCAGAAGATCAAACCAATGAACCCTGAGAACATAGAAAAAACATAAGTAAAGATATGAGCAGAAATTAATACAACAGAAAACTTATAAATTTGAGGTGAATAAGTAAGTCCAAAGACTATTCCTTGAAAAGATTTAAAAGACACACTTTGATTAAGGAAAACAAAAACATAAGTCAAGAATATACAGAAAGAATCAGGACAATGTTATAGCAGAGAATACATGAAATGCCAGTAAATTTGAACATTTGTGTAAAGTAGACCATTTCCTAGCTCCTAAAGTTTACCTAAATTGACACAAGAGGAAATCATTTAAGGTCATAATGTCTACTCTTGGCATTCTCGAAACGCACTGGCCTCAGAAAGCAGCATCTGTAGTCCATGGTAACCTGCGGAGAGGGGGCGGGGCTGAGGGAGGATGGAACACTGCCCTAACTGAGGGAGTGCTGTGGCCATCTCTTATGTGACTGAACAAAAGGCATGGGAGCAGGGGGCCCAGGGCAGGGCCCTCAGAGCCCAGCAGGCCCAGTGGGGTGTCACAAGCATTTTGGCCCAGGCCAAAGGCGCCTTCTTTGTCTGCACATCTGCTCAAATTCTCACCTTTCCACTCAGGCCGCCCTCTTACTTGAAGTGTGTGTGGAACCTGTCCTCACAGTACACCTCGCTTCACAGCTAACCATATATCTGGGCATCATATTTTCCTGCCAGGTGACCGAAGTTTGCAGACAGATGGGTCCCTGGGACACACGCAGTGAGGCTCCTGCCAAGGCCACGGGGCGCCCACCGCCCCTGCCCCAGATCGGGGGCCGCCAAGCAGCCCTATATGAGTCCCCTGCCTCTAGAGGGAGTATTGGACCAACATTGTAGAAAAAGGTGTTCTCACTGGAAACTCATTGTAGGGACACAAAAAAATATTTGCTGACTTTCTGATGAAGCCTACGAGCGTTCACACCTAAGCCACTTACAAGTTCACCTGTTTAGCTAAACATGAGCTCATGATCTAAATTTACACAATAATGAAGAAATCAGCTACAAGGGGAGACAATCAGCAAAAACAATAACAGAATTAGATGTCCAAGGCCATCCATCAGACGTTGGAATAATCAGGAGCAAGGCAGAAAATATACATAAAACTGGAACTGAACTAAGGAAGAAGGATGTTTTCAAAGACATGTAGGATCTCTAAAATATTTTTAAAGTACATGTCATTGATTAAGCTAAATACTCAAAGGTTGTGTAACACAACAGATTAATCATAGAGTATAGTGAAATTATGCTGTTTTGAAAACTATGGCAGGTCAGATTTTCGGCCTAATTGTATAAGAAGATTTCTCTAAAAATACACATTATTTCAAAGACTTATTGGCTGTGAAGTAAATTAAGGGTATTTCAAATGGCTTGTCTGCAAAGAAAGGTGTGATGTAGGGAATCACAGAAATTCGAAGGGAAAAGAGGGCAATATATACATTGCTATATGTTGAACTAAGACTCAGGCCAGCAACAATGTACAGAACCTGACCATTAGAAAGTTACAAGTAAGTTGGAATCTTCAAAAGCTCATATCTTTATAAGTAAAAATATTGATTAAAATGAATAACCAAGTGTTTTAATTGACATCAGAAGATCAAACCAATGAACCCTGAGAACATAGAAAAAACATAAGTAAAGATATGAGCAGAAATTAATACAACAGAAAACTTATAAATTTGAGGTGAATAAGTAAGTCCAAAGACTATTCCTTGAAAAGATTTAAAAGACACACTTTGATTAAGGAAAACAAAAACATAAGTCAAGAATATACAGAAAGAATCAGGACAATGTTATAGCAGAGAATACATGAAATGCCAGTAAATTTGAACATTTGTGTAAAGTAGACCATTTCCTAGCTCCTAAAGTTTACCTAAATTGACACAAGAGGAAATCATTTAAGGTCATAATGTCTACTCTTGGCATTCTCGAAACGCACTGGCCTCAGAAAGCAGCATCTGTAGTCCATGGTAACCTGCGGAGAGGGGGCGGGGCTGAGGGAGGATGGAACACTGCCCTAACTGAGGGAGTGCTGTGGCCATCTCTTATGTGACTGAACAAAAGGCATGGGAGCAGAGGGCCCAGGGCAGGGCCCTCAGAGCCCAGCAGGCCCAGTGGGGTGTCACAAGCATTTTGGCCCAGGCCAAAGGCGCCTTCTTTGTCTGCACATCTGCTCAAATTCTCACCTTTCCACTCAGGCCGCCCTCTTACTTGAAGTGTGTGTGGAACCTGTCCTCACAGTACACCTCGCTTCACAGCTAACCATATATCTGGGCATCATATTTTCCTGCCAGGTGACCGAAGTTTGCAGACAGATGGGTCCCTGGGACACACGCAGTGAGGCTCCTGCCAAGGCCACGGGGCGCCCACCGCCCCTGCCCCAGATCGGGGGCCGCCAAGCAGCCCTATATGAGTCCCCTGCCTCTAGAGGGAGTATTGGACCAACATTGTAGAAAAAGGTGTTCTCACTGGAAACTCATTGTAGGGACACAAAAAAATATTTGCTGACTTTCTGATGAAGCCTACGAGCGTTCACACCTAAGCCACTTACAAGTTCACCTGTTTAGCTAAACATGAGCTCATGATCTAAATTTACACAATAATGAAGAAATCAGCTACAAGGGGAGACAATCAGCAAAAACAATAACAGAATTAGATGTCCAAGGCCATCCATCAGACGTTGGAATAATCAGGAGCAAGGCAGAAAATATACATAAAACTGGAACTGAACTAAGGAAGAAGGATGTTTTCAAAGACATGTAGGATCTCTAAAATATTTTTAAAGTACATGTCATTGATTAAGCTAAATACTCAAAGGTTGTGTAACACAACAGATTAATCATAGAGTATAGTGAAATTATGCTGTTTTGAAAACTATGGCAGGTCAGATTTTCGGCCTAATTGTATAAGAAGATTTCTCTAAAAATACACATTATTTCAAAGACTTATTGGCTGTGAAGTAAATTAAGGGTATTTCAAATGGTTTGTTGGCAAAGAAAGATGAGATGTAGGAAATGAAAGAAAGTCGAGGGGAAAATATGTCAATATATACATTGCTATAGGGTGAACTAAGCCTTAGGCCAGCAACAATGTAGAGGACCTGACCCTTAGAAAATTACAAGTAAGCTGGAATCTTCAAAAGTTTAAATCTTTATAAGTAACAAGTTTTATAAAAATGAATAACCAAGTGTTTTAATTGACATCAGAAGATCAAAATAATAAACCCTGAGAACATAGAAAAAAGATAAATAAAAATATGAGCAGAACTTAATACAACAGAAAACGTATAAAATTCAGGTGATGTAGTAAGTCCAAAGAATATTCCTTGAAAAGATTTAAAAGACACACTTTGATTAAGGAAAACAAAATCATAAGTCAAGAATATACAGAAAGAATAAGGACAATGTTATAGCAGAGAAAATATGAAATAGCAGTAAATTTGTACATTTCTGTAAAGGGGACCATTTCCTGGCTCCTAAAGTTTACCAAATATGACACAAAAGGATATCATTTAAGGTCATCATGTCTGCCATTGGCATTCTCAGAACGCCCTGGCCTCAGAATGCAGCATCTGTAGTCCACGGTAACCTGCGGAGAGGGGGAGGAGATGAGGCAGATCGGAACACTGCCGTCACTGAGGAAGTGGGTGTGGCAATCTCTGATGCGACTGAACAAAGGGCAGGGGAGCAGTAGGTCTAGGGCAGGGCCCTCAGATCCCGGCAGGCCCAGTGTGGTTTCACAAGCATTTAGGCCAAGGCCAATGGGCGCCATCTTTGTCTGCTCAGCTGCCCAAACTCTCACCTTTCCACTCAGGCAGCCCTCTTACTTGAAGTGTGTGTGGAACCTGTCTGCACAGTACACCTCATGGCAAAGCTAACCATAGGTCTGGGCATCGTAGCTTCCTGCCAGGTACCGAAGTTCGCAGGCAGGTGTGTCCCTGGCACACACGCTTTGAGGCTCCTGCCTGGGCCACAGGCCGCCCACTGCCCCTGCCCCATATCGGGACCCGCTAAGCAGCCCTGTCTGAATCCCTAGCCTCTAGAGGGAATATTGGACCAACCCTTCTATAAAACGGGATATCGCGGGCAACTCATTGGAGGGACACACAAGAATCTTTGCCAACTTTCTGCTGAAACTTACGTGTGTTCACACCTAAGCCTCTTACAAGGTTAGCTGTTTAGCTAAACATGAACTCATGATTTAAATTTACACAATAATGAAGAAATCAGCTACATGGGGAAACAATCAGCAAAAACAATCAATACCAGAATTAGATTCCCAAGGCCATCCATCAGATGTTGGAATACTGAGGTGCAAGGCAGGAAATATACATAAAACTGGAACTGAAACAAGGAACAAGGATGTTTTCAAAGAATGGTAGTCTCTCTAAAATATTTTTAAAGTACATGTCATTGATAAAGCTAAATAGTCAAAGGATGTGTAATACAACAGATTAATCATTGGGAAGAGTGAAATTATGCTGTTTTGAAAACTATGGCAGGTCAGATTTTCTGCCTAATTATGTAAGAAGATTTACCTAAAAAATACAGATTATTTCAAAGACTTATTGGCTGTGAAATAAGTTAAGGATATTTCAAATGGCTTGTCTGCAAAGAAAGGTGAGATGTAAGGAATTACAGATATTCGAAGGGAAAATAGGTCAATATATACATTGCTATATGTTGAACTAAGACTCAGGCCAGCGACAATGTACAGAACCTGACCATTAGAAAGTTTCAAGTAAGTTGGAATCTTCAAAAGCTCAAATATTTATAAGTAAAAATATTTATTAAAATGAATAACCAAGTGTTTTAATTGACATCAGAAGATCAAACCAATAAACCCAGGGAACATAGAATAAACATAAATAAAGATATGAGCAGAAATTAATACAACAGAAAACTTATAAAATTGAGGTGATTTAGTAAGTCCAAAGAATATTCTTTGAAAAGATTTAAAAGACAAACTTTGATTAAGGAAAACAAAAACATAAGTAAAGAATATACAGAAAGAATCAGGACAATGTTATAGCAGAGAAAATATGAAATAGCAGTAAATTTGAATACTTCTGTAAAGGGGACCATTATCTAGCTCTTAAAGTTTACCAAAACTGACACAAAAGGTAATCATTTAAGTTCATCATGTCTCCCTTTGGCATTCTCAGAAAGCCCTGGCCTCAGAATGCAGCATCTGTAGTCCATGGTAACCTACAGAGAGGGGGCGGGGCTGAGGGAGGTTAGAACACTGCCGTCGCTGAGGGAGTGGGTGTGGCCGTCTGTGCTGTGACAGAACAAACGGCAGGGGAACAGGGGGGCCGGTGCAGGGCCCTCAGAGCCCGGCAGGCCCAGTGTGGTGTATAAAGCATTTTGGCCCAGGCCAAAGGGCGTCTCCTTTGTGTGCACAGCTGCCCAAACTCTCACCTTTACACTCCGGCCACCCTCTTACTTGAAGTGTGTGTGGAACCTGTCCGCACAGTTCACCTCGCTGCACAACTAACCATAGGTCTGGGCATCGTAGCTTCCTGCCAGGTGACCAAAGTTCACAGGCAGATGTGTACTTGGGACACACACGGAGAGGCTCCTGCCCGGGCACAGGCTGGCCACAGCCCCTGACCCAGATCGGAGGCCACAAAGCAACACAGTCTGAGTCCCCTGCCACTAGAGGGGGTATTGGACCAACACTTCTAGAAAATGGGGTACTTAAGGGCAACTCATTGGAGGGACACAAATAAATCTTTGCCGACTTTCTGCTGAAACTTACGAGCGTTCACAACTAAGCCTGGTACATGGTCAGCTGTTTAGCTAAATATGAGCTCATGATCTAAATTTACACAATAATGAAGAAATCAGCTACAAGAGGAGACAATCAGTAAAAACAATCAATACCAGAATTAGATTCCGAAGGCCATCCATCACATGTTGAAATAATCAGGTGCAAGGCAGAAAATATTCATAAAACTCGAACTGCACTAAGGAAGAAGGATGTTTTCAAAGACATGTAGGATCTCTAAAATATTTTTAAAGTACATGTCACTGATAAAGCTAAATACTCAAAGGTTGTGTAACACAACAGATTAATCATAGAGAAGAGTGAAATTATGCTGTTTTGAAAACTATGGCAGGTCAGATTTTCTGCCTAATTGTATAAGCAGATTTCTCAAAAAATACACAATATTTCAAAGACTTATTGGCTGTGAAGTAAGTTAAGGGTATTTCAAATGGCTTGTCTGCAAAGAAAGGTGAGATGTAGGGAATCACAGAAATTCTAAGGGAAAATAGGCCAATATATACATTGCTATATGTTGAACTAAGACTCAGGCCAGCAACAATGTACAGAACCTGATCATAAGAAAGTTACAAGTAAGTTGGAATCTTCAAAAGCTCAAATCTTTATAAGTAAAAATATTTATTAAAATGAATAACCAAGTGTTTTAATTGACATCAGAAGATCAAACCAATAAACCCTGAGAACATAGAATAAACATAAATAAAGATATGAGCGGAAATTAATATAACAGAAAACGTATAAAATTGAGGTGATTTAGTAAGTCCAAAGAATACACTTTGAAAAGATTTAACAGACACACTTTGATTAAGGAAAACAAAAACATAAATAAAGAATATACAGAAAGAATCAGTACAATGTTATTGCAGAGAAAATATGAAATAGCAGGAAATTTGAACATTTCTGTAAAGGGGACCATTACCTAGCTCTTAAAGTTTACCAAAACTGACACAAAAGGAAATCATTTAAGGTCATCATGTCTCCCATTGGCATTCTCAGAACGCCCTGGCCTCAGAATGCAGCATCTGTAGTCCATGGTAACCTACACAGTGGGGGCGGGGCTGAGGGAGGTTAGAACACTGCCCTCGCTGAGGGACTGTGTGTGGCCGTCTGTGCTGTGACTGAACATAGGGCAGGTGAACAGGGGTCCCAGGGCAGGGCCCTCAGAGCCCGGGAGGCCCAGTGTGGTGTGTAAAGCATTTTGGCCCAGGCCAAAGGGCGCCTTCTTTTTTTGCACAGCTGCCCAAACTCTCACCTTTCGACTCAGGCCGCCTTCTTACTTGAAGTGTGTGTGGAACCTGTCTGCACAGTACACCTCGCTGCACAGCTAACCATAGGTCTGGGCATCGTAGCTTCCTGCCAGGTGACCAAAGTGCACAGGCCGATGTGTACATGGGACACACACAGAGAGGCTCCTGCCCGGGCCACAGGCTGGCCACAGCCCCTGAACCTGAGCGGAGGCCACAAAGCAACCCGGTCTGAGTCCCGTGCCTCTAGAGGAGGTATTGGACCAACACTTCTAGAAAACGGGGTCCTTATGGGCAACTCATTGGAGGGACACACATAAATCTTTGCCGACTTTCTGCTGAAACTTACGAGCGTTCACAACTAAGCCTGTTACATGTTCAGCTGTTTAGCTAAATATGAGCCCATGATCTAAATTTACAAAATAATGAAGAAATCAGCTACAAGGGGAGACAATCAGCAAAAACAATCAATACCAGAATTAGATTCCCAAGGCCATCCATCACATGTTGTTATAATCAGGTGCAAGGCAGAAAATATACATAAAACTCGAACTGAAACAAGGAACAAGGATGTTTTCAAAGCCTGGTAGGATTTCTAAAACATTATTAAAGTACATGTCATTGATAAAGCTAAATAATCAAAGGTTGTGTAATACAACAGATTCATCATTGAGAAGAGTGAAATTATGCTGTTTTGAAAAATATGGCAGGTCAGATTTTCTTCCTAATTATATAAGAAGATTTATCAAAAAACACACATTATTTCAAAGATTATTTGCTGTGAAATAAGTTAAGGGTATTTCAAATGGCTTGTTCACAAAGAAAGGTGAGATGTTCGGAATCACAGAAAGTCGAGGGGAAATTATGTAAATATATACATTGCTATATGGAGAACTAAGGCTTAGGCCAGCAACAATGTAGTGGACCTTATACTTAGAAAATTACAAGTAACCTGGAATCTTTAAAAGTTCTAATCTTTATAAGTAGAAAATATTTATTATAATGAATTAACAAGTGATTAAATGGATATCAGAAGATCAAAACTATAAACCCTGAGAACATAGAAAAAAGATAAAAAAAGTTATGAGCAGAACTTAATACAATGGAAAACGTATAAAATTGAGGTGATTTAGTAACTCCAAAAATATACTTTGAAAAGATTTAAAAGACACACTTTGATAAAGGAAAACAAAAACATATAAAAAGAATATACAGAAAGAGTCAGGACAATGTTATAGCAGAGAATATATGAAATGCCAGTAAATTTGAACATTTCTGTAAAGTTGACCATTTCCTAGCTCCTAAAGTTTACCAAAACTGACACAAGAGGAAATCATTTAAGGTCATCATGTCTGCCCTTGGAATTCTCGGATCGCCCTGGCCTCAGAAGGCAGCATCTGTAGTCCATGGTAACCTGCGGAGAGTGGGCGGGGCTGTGGGAGGTTGGAAGACTGCCCTCACTGAGGGAGTGGGTGTGGCCATCTCTGCTGTGACTGAACAAAGGGCAGGGGAGCAGGGGGCCCCGGGCAGGGCCCTCAGAGCCCGGCAGACCCAGTGGGCTGTCACAAGCATTTAGGCCCAGGCCAATAGGCGCCTTCTTTGTCTGCACAGCTGCCCAAACTCTCACCTTTCCACGAAGGCCGCCCTCTTATTTGAAGTGTGTTTGGAACCTGTCCGCGCAGTACACCTCGCTGCACAGCTAACCATAGGTCAGGGAATCGTAGCTTCCTGCCAGGTGACCGAAGTTCGCAGGCAAATGGGTCCCTGAGACACATGCGGAGAGGCTCCTTCCCGTGCCACAGGCCGCCCACTGCCCCTGCCCCTGATCGAATGCTGAAAAGCAGCCATGTCTGAGTCCACTGCCACTCGAAGGAGTATTGGACCAACCCTGGTAGAAAACGGGGTCCTTGCGGGCAACTCATTGGAGGGACACAAATAAATCTTTGCCGACTTTCTGATGAAGCTTACCAGCGTTCACACCTAAGCCTCTTACAAGGTCAGCTGTTTAGCTAAACATGAGCCCATGATCTAAATTTACATAATAATGAAGAAATCAGCTACAAGGGGGAGACAATCAGCAAAAACAATCAATACCAGGATTAGATTCCCTAGGCCATCCCTCTGATGTTGGAATAATCAGGTGCAAGGCAGAAAATATACATAATACTGGCACAGAAACAAGGAACAAGGAGGTTTTCAAAGGCTGGTAGGATCTCTAAAACATTTTTAAAGTACATGTCGTTGATAAACCTAAATACTCACAGGTTGTTTAATACCACAGTTTAAGCATTGAGCAGAGTGAAATTATGCTGTTTTGAAAACTATGGCATGTCAGATTTTCTGCCTAATTATATGAGAAGATTTCTCTAAAAAAATAGACATTATTTCAAAGACTTATTGGCTGTGAAATAAGTTAAGTGTATTTCAAATGGCTTCTTTGCAAAGAAAGGTGAGATGTAGGGAATCACAGAAAGTCGAGGGGAAAATGTCAATATATACATTGCTATATTGTGAACTAAGCCTTAGGCCAGCCAAAATGTAGAGGACCTGACCATTAGAAACTTAAAAGTGAGCTGGAATCTTAAAAAGGTCAAATCTTTATAAGTAAAAAGTTTGATTAAAATGAATAACCAAGTGTTTTAATTGACATCAGAAGATCAAAACAATAAACCCTGTGAACATAGAAAAAAGATAAATAAAGATATGAGCAGAACTTAATACCACAGAAAACGTATAAAATTCAGGTGAGGTAGTAAGTCCAAAGAATATTCTTTGAAAAGATTGAAAAGACACACTTGTTTAAGGAAAACACAAACATAATTAAAGAATATATAGAAAGAATCAGGACAATGTTATAGCAGAGAATATATGAAATGCCAGTAAATTTGAACATTTCTGTAAAGTAGACCATTTCCTAGCTCCTACAGTTTACCAAAACTGACTCAAGAGGAAATCATTTAAGGTCATCATGTCTGCCCTTGGCATTCTCGGAACGCCCTGGCCTCAGAATGCAGCATCTGTAATCCATGGTAACCTGCGGAGAGTGGGCGGGGCTGAGGGAGGCTGGAACACTGCCCTCACTGAGGGAGTGGGTGTGGCCATCTCTGCTGTGACTGAACAAAGGGCAGGGCAGCAGGGGGCCCAGGGCAGGGCCCTCAGAGCCCGGCAGGCCCAGTGGGGTGTAACCAGCATTTAGGCCCAGGCCGAAGGGCGCCTTCTTTGTCTGCATATTTGCCCAAACTCTCACCTTTCCACTCAGGCCGCCCTCTAACTTGAAGTGCTGTGGAATCTGTCCTCGAAGTACACCTCGCTTCACAGCTAACCATATATCTGGGCATCATATATTCCTGCCAGGTGACCGAATTTCGCAGACAGATGGGTTCCTGTGACACACGCAGAGAGGCTCCTGCCCAGTCCACGGGCTTCCCACAGCCCCTGCCCCAGATCGGGGGCCGCCAAGCAGCCCTGTCTGAGTCCCCTGCCTCCAGAGGGAGTATTGGACCAACATTTTAGAAAAAGGGCTTCTCACGGGAAACTCATTGTAGGGACACAAATAAATATTTGCCGACTTTCTGATGAAGCTTACGAGGGTTCACATCTAAGCCACTTACAAGTTCAGCTGTTTAGCTAAACATGAGCTCATGATCTAAATTTACACAATAATGAAGATATCAGCTACAAGGTGAGACAATAAGCAAAAACAATCAATACCACAATTAGATTCCCTAGGACATCCGTCAGAAGTTGGAATAATGAGGTGCAAGGCAGAAAATATACATAAAACTCTAACTGAAACAAGAACAATGATGTTTTCAAAGACTGGTAGGATCTCTAAAACATTTTTAAAGTACATGTCATTGATAAAGCTATATACTCAAAGGTTGTGTAATACAACAGATTTATCATTGAGAAGAGTGAAATTATGCTGTTTTGAAAACTATGGCAGGTCCGATTTTCTGCCTAATTATATAAGAAGGTTTCTCTAAAAAATACACATTATTTCAAAGACTTATTGGCTGTGAAGTAAGTTAAGGTTATTTCAAATGTTTTGTCGGCAAAGAAAGGTGAGATGTAGGGAATCAAAAAAGTCGAGGGGAAAATATGTCAATATATACATTGCTATAGGGTGAACTATGCCTTAGGTCCGCAAAAATGTAGAGGACCTGACCCTTAGAAACTTACAAGTAAGCTGGAATCTTCAAAAGTTTAAATCTTTATAGGTAAAACGATTTATTAAAATGAATAACCGAGTGTTTTAATTGACATCAGAAGATCAAAACAATAAACCCTGAGAACATAGAAAAAAGATAAATAAAGATATGAGCACAACTTAACACAAGAGAAAAAGTATAAAATTCAGGTGATGTAGTAAGTCCAAAGAATATTCTTTGAAAAGATTTAAAAGACACAATTTGATTAAGGAAAACACAAAGATAAGTAAAGAATATACAGAAAGAATCAGGACAATGTTATAGCAGATAAAATATGAAATAGCAGTAAATTTCAACATTTCTGTAAAGGGGACCATTAACTAGCTCTTAAAGTTTACCAAAATTGACACAAAAGTAAATCATTTAATTTCATCATGTCACCCATTGGCATTCTCAGAACGCCCTGGCCTCAGAATGCAGCATCTGTAGTCCATGGTAACCTGCGGAGAGGGGGCGGGGCTGAGGGAGTTTAGAACACTGCCCTTGCTGAGGGAGTGGGTGTGGACGTCTGTGCTGTGCCTGAACATAGGGCAGGGGAACAGGGGGCCTAGGGCAGGGCCCTCAGAGCCCGGCAGGCCCAGTGTGTTGTCTAAAGCATTTTGACCCAGGCCAAAGGGCGCCTTGTGTGCACAGCTGCCCAAACACTCACCTTTCCACTCAGGCCGCCCTCTTACTTGAAGTGTGTGTGGAACCTGTCCGCACAGTACACCACGCTGCACAGCTAACCATAGGTCTGGGCATCGTAGCTTCCTGCCACGTGACCAAAGTTCACAGGCAGATGTGTACCTGGGACACCCACGGAGAGGCTCCTGCTTGGGCCACAGGCTGGCCACAGCCCCAGACCCAGATCGGAGGCCAAATAGCAACCCTGTCTGAGTCTCCTGCCTCTAGAGGAGGTATTGGAACAACACTTCTAGAAAACGGGGTCCTTATGGGCAACTCATTGGAGGGACAAAAATAAATCTTCGCCGACTTTCTGCTGAAACTTACGAGCATTCAGAACTAAGCCTGTCACAAGGTCAGCTGTTTAGCTAAATATGAGCGCATGATCTAAATTTACACAATAATGAAGAAATCCGCTACAAGGGAGACAATCAGCAAAAACAATCAATACCAGAATAAGATCCCCAAGGCTATCCATCACATATTGGAATAATCAGGTGCAAGGCAGAAAATATACATAAAACTCGAACTGAAACAAGGAACAAGGATGTTTTCAAAGACTGGTAGGATCTCTAAAACATTTTTAAAGTACACGTCATTGATAAAGCTAAATAATCAAAGGTTGTGTAATACAAAAGATTCATCATTGAGAAGAGTGAAATTATGCCGTTTTGAAAACTATGGCAGGTCAGATTTTCTTCTTAATTATATAAGAAGATTTATCTAAAAAATACACATTATTCCAAAGACTTATTTGCTGTGAAATAAGTTAAGGGTATTTCAAATAGCTTGTCCGCAAAGAAAGGTGAGATGTACGGAATCACAGAAAGTCGAGGGGAAAATATGTCATTATATACATTGCTATATGGTGAACTAAGGCTTAGGCCAGCAACAATGTAGTGGACCTGATCCTTAGAAAATTACGAGTAACCTGGAATCTTTAAAAGTTCTTATCTTTATAAGTAGAAAATATTTATTATAATGAATTAACAAGAGATTAAATTGATATCAGAAGATCAAAACAATAAACCCTGAGAACATAGAAAAAAGATAAATAAAGTTATGAGCAGAACTTAATACAACAGAAAACGTATAAAATTCAGGTGAGGTAGTAAGTCCAAAGAATATTCTTTGAAAAGATTTAAAAGACACACTTTGATTAAGGAAAACAAAAACATAATTAAAGAATATATAGAAATAATCCGGACAATGTTATAGCAGAGAATATATGAAATGCCAGTAAATTTGAACATTTCTGTAAAGTGGACCATTACCTAGCTCCTACAGTTTACCAAAACTGACACAAGAGGAAACCATTTAAAGTCATCATGTCTGGCCTTGGCATTCTCGGATCGCCCTGGCTTCAGAATGCAGCGTCTGTAGTCCATGGTAACCTGCGGAGAGGGGGCGTGGCTGAGGGAGGTTGGAACACTGCCCTCACTGAGGGAGTGGGTGTGGCCATCTCTGCTGTGACTGAACAAAGGGCAGGGGAGCAGGGGGCCCAGGGCAGGGCCCTCAGAGAGCGGCAGACCCAGTGGGGTGTCACAAGCATTTAGGCCCAGGCCAAAGGGCGCCTTCTTTGTCTGCACAGCTGCCCATACTCTCAACTTTCCACTCATTCTTCACTGTTACTTGTAGTGTGTTTGGAACCAGTCTGCACAGTACACCTCGCTGCCCAGCTAACCATAGGTCTGGGCATCGTAGCTTGCTACCAGGTGACCGAAGTTCGCAGGCAGGTGGTTCCCTGGGACACACGCGAAAAGGCTCCTGACGGGGACACAAGACGCCCACTGCCCCTGCCCCAGATCAGGGGCCGCAAAGCAGCCCTGTCTCAGTCCTCTGCCTCTAGAGGGGGTATTGTACCAACACTTCTAGAAAACTTGGTCCTAGTGGGCAACTCATTTGAGGGACACAAATAAATCTTTGCCGACTTTCTGGAGAAACTTACGAGCGTTCACACCTAATCCTCTTACAAGGTCAGCTGTTTAGCTACATATGAGCTTATGATCTAAATTCACAGAATAATGAAGAAATCAGCTGCGCGGGGAGACAATCAGCCAAAACAATCAATACCAGAATTAGATTACCAAGACCATTCATCAGATGTTGGGATAATCAGATACAAGGCAGAAAGTATACATAAAACTGGAACTGAAACAAGGAACAAGGATGTTTTCACAGACTGGTATGATCTCTAAAGCATTTTTAAAGTACATGTCACTGATAAAGCTAAATACTCAAAGCTTGTGTAATACAACAGATTAATCATTGAGAAGAGTGAAATTATGCTGTTTTGAAAACTATGGCATGTGAGATTTTCTGCGTAATTATAGAAGAAGATTTCTCTAAAAATACACATTATTTCAAAGACTTATTGGCTATGAAATAAGTTAAGGGTAATTCAAATGGCTTGTCTGCAAAGAAAGGTGAGATATAGGGAATCACCGAACGTCGAGGGGAAAATATGTCCATATATACATTGCTATAGGGTGAACTAAGCCTTAGGCCAGCAACAATGTAGAGGACCTGACACTTAGCAACTTACAAGTAAGCTGGAATCTTCAAAAGTTCAAATCTTTATAAGTAAAAATATTTATTAAAATGAATAACCAAGTGTTTTAATTGACATCAGAAGATCAAACCAATAAACCCTGAGAACATGGAAAAAAGATAAATAAAGATATGAGCAGAACTTAATACAACAGAAAACGTATAAAATTGAGTTGATTTAGTAAGTCCAAAGAATATTCTTTGAAAAGAGTTAAAAGACACACTTTGATTAAGGAAAACAAAAACATAAGTAAAGAATATACAGAAAGAATCAGGACAATGTTATAGCAGAGAATATATGAAATGCAGTAAATTTGAATATTTCTGTAAAGGGGACCATTTCCTAGCTCCCAAAGTTTAACAAAACTGACACAAGATGAAATCATTTAAGGTCATCATGTCTGCCCTTGGCATTCTCAGAACGCCCTGGCCTCAGAATGCAGCATCTGTAGTCCATGGTAACCTGCGGAGAGTGGTCGGGGCTGAGGGAGGTTGGAACACTCCGCTCACTGAGGGAGTGGGTGTGGCCATCTCTTCTGTGACTGAACAAATGTCAGGGGAGCAAGGGGCCCAGGGCAGCGCCCTCAGAGCCCGGAAGGCCCAGTGGTGTGTCACAAGCATTTAGGACCAGGCCAAAGGGCCTCTTCTTTGTCTGCACAGCTGCCCAATCTCTCAGCTTTCCACTCCGACCGCCCTCTTACTTGAAGTGTGTGTGGAACCTGTCTGTGCAGTACACCTCGCTGCACAGCTAACCATAGGTCTGGGCATCGTAGCTTTCTGCCAGGTGACTGAAGTTTGCAGGCAGATGGGTACCTGGGACACACTCGGAGAGTCTCCTGCCCGGGCCACAGGCCGCCCAGTGCCCCTGCTCCAGATCAGGGGCCGCAAAGCTGCCCTGTCTGTGTCCCCTGCCTGTAGAGGGATTATTGGACCAACACTTCTAGAAAACGGGGTCCTTGTGGGCCACTCATTGGAGGGACACAAATACATCTTTGCCGACTTTCTGCTGAAACTTACGAGCATTCACACCTAAGCCTCTTACATAGTCAGCTGTTTAGCTAAACATGAGCTCATGATCTAAATTTACACAATAATGAAGAAATCAGCTACAAGGGGAGACAATGAGCAAAAACAATCAATACCAGAATTAGATTCCCTAGGACATCCGTCAGAAATTGGAATAATCAGGTGCATGGCAGTAAATATACATAAAACTCTAACTGAAACAAGAACAAGGATGTTTTCAAAGACTGATAGGATCTCTAAAACATTTTTAAAGTACATGTCATTGATAAAGCTATATACTCAAAGGTTGTGTAATACAACAGATTAATCATTGAGAAGAGTATAATTATGCTGTTTTGAAATCTATGGCAGGCCAGATTTTCTGCCTAATTATATAAGAAGATTTCTCTAAAAAATACACATTATTTCAACGACTTATTGGCTGTGAAATAATTAAGGATATTTCAAATGGCTTGTCTGCAAGGAAATGTGAGATGTAGGGTATCACAGAAAGTCGAGGGGAAAATATGTCAATATATACATTGCTACACGTTGAACTAAGCCTTAAGCCAGGAATAATGTAGAGGTCCTGACCCTTAGAAACTTACAATTAAGCTGGAATCTTTAAAGTTCAAATCTGTTTTTTTTTTGCTTTATAACATATTTAATCAGTTATACCTCTACATATGTTCCCATATCTCCTCCCTTTTGTGTCTCCCTCCCACCCTCCCTATCCCACCCCTCCAGGCGGTCAAAAAGCAGCAAGCTGATCTCCCTGTGCTATGCGGCTTCTTCCCACTAGCTATCTACCTTACGTTTGGTAGTGTATATATGCCCATGCCTCTCTTTCACTTTGTTACAGCTCACCCTTCCCCCTCCCCATATCCTCAAGTCCATTCTCTAGTAGGTCTGTGTCTTTATTCCTGTCTTACCCCTATGTTCTTCATGACATTTTTTTTCTTAAATTCCATATATATGTGTCAGCATACAGTATTTGTCTTTCTCTTTCTGACTTACTTCACTCTGTATGGCAGACTCTAGGTCTATCCACCTCATTACAAATAGCTCAATTTCATTTCTTTTTATGTCTGAGTAATATTCCATTGTATATATGTGCCACATCTTCTTTACCCATTCATCCGATGATGGACACTTAGGTTGTTTCCATCTCCGGGCTATTGTAAATAGGGCTGCTATGAACATTTTGGTACATGTCTCTTTTTGAATTATGGTTTTCTCAGGGTATATGCCCAGTAGTGGGATTGCTGGGTCATATGGTAGTTCTATTTTTAGTTTTTTAAGGAACCTCCATACCGTTTTCCATAGTGGCTGTACCAATTCACACTCCCACCAGCAGTGCAAGAGTGTTCCCCTTTCTCCACACCCTCTCGAGCTTTTATTGTTTCTAGATTTCTTGATGATGGCCATTCTGCCTGGTGCAAGAAGATATCTCATTGTAGTTTTGACTTTCATTTCTCTAATGATTAAAGAGGTTGAGCATTCTTTCATGTGTTTGTTGGCAGTCTGTGTATCTTCTTTGGAGAAATGCCTATTTAAGTGTTCTGCCCATTTTTGGATTGGGTTGTTTGTTTTTTTGCTATTGAGCTGCATGAGCTGTTTACAAATTTTGGAAATTAATCCTTTTTCAGTGGCTTCATTTGCAAATATTTTCTCCCATTCTGAGAGTTGTCTTTTGGTCTTGTTTATGGTTTCCTTTGCTGTGCAAAACCTTTGAAGTTTCATTAGAGCCCATTTGTTTATGTTTGTTTTTATTTCCATTTCTCTAGGAGGTGGGGCAAAAAGGATCTTGCTGTGATTTATGTCATAGAGTGTTCTGCCTATGTTTTCCTCTAAGAGTTCGATAGTTTCTGGCCTTACATTTAGGTCTTTAATCCATTTTGAGCTTATTTTTGTGTATGGTGTTAGGAAATGATCTAATCTCATACTTTTACATGTCCCTGTCCAATTTTCCCAGCACCATTTATTGAAGAGACAGTCCTTTCTCCACTGTACATTCCTGCCTCCTTTATCAAAGATAAGTTGACCATATGTGCGTGGGTTCATATCTGGGCTTTCTATCCTGTTCCATTGATCTATATTTCTGTTTTTGTGCCAGTACCACACTGTCTTGATTACTGTGGCTTTGTAGTATAGTCTGAAGTCAGGGAGCTTGATACCTCCAGCTCCATTTTTCATTTTCAAGATTGCTTTCACTATTCGGGGTCTTTTGTTTTTCCAAACAAATTGTGAATTTTTTTGTTCTAGTTCTGTGAAAAATGCCAGTGGTAGTTTGATAGGGATTGCATTGAATCTGTAGATTGCTTTTGGTAGTAGAGTCATTTTCACAATATTGACTCTTCCAATCCAGGAACATGGTATATCTCTCCATCTATTTGTATCATCTTTAATTTCCTTCATGAGTGTCTTATAATTTTCTGCATACAGGTCTTTTGTCTCCTTAGGTAGGTTTATTCCTAGATATTTTATTCTTTTTGTTGCAATGGTAAATGGGAGTGTTTTCTTGATTTCACTTTCAGATTGTTCATCATTAGTGTACAGGCATGCCAGAGATTGCTGTGCATTAATTTTGTATCCTGCTACTCTACCAAATTCATTGATTAGTTCTAGTAGTTTTCTGGTAGCATCTTTAGGATTCTCTATATATAGTATCATGTCATCTGCAAACAGTGACAGCTTTACTTCTTCTTTTCCAATTTGGATTCCTTTTATTTCCTTTTCTTCTCTGATTGCTGTGGCTAAAACTTCCAAAACTAAGTTGAATAAGAGTGGTGAGAGTGGGCAGCCTTGACTTGTTCCTGATCTTAGTGGAAATTGTTTCAGTTTTCCACCATTGAGGACAATGTTGGCTGTGGGTTTGTCATATATGGCCTTTATTATGTTGAGGAAAGTTCCCTCTATGCCTACTTTCTGCAGGGTTTTTATCATAAATGGGTGTTGAATTTTGTCGAAAGCTTTCTCTGCATCTATTGAGATGATCATATGGTTTTTCTTCTTCAATTTGTTAATATGGTGTATCACATTAATTGATTTGTGTATATTGAAGAATCCTTGCATTCCTGAAATAAACCCCACTTGATCATGGTGTATGATCCTTTTAATGTGCTGCTGGACTCTGTTTGCTAGTATTTTGTTGAGGATTTTTGCATCTATGTTCATCAGTGATATTGGCCTGTAGATTTCTTTCTTTGAGACATCCTTGCCTGGTTTTGGTATCAAGGTGATGGTGGCCACGTAGAATGAGTTTGGGAGTGCTCCTCCCTCTGCTATATTTTGGAAGAGTTTGAGAAGGATAGGTGTTAGCTCTTCTCTAAATGCTTGATAGAATTCGCCTGTGAAGCCATCTGGTCATGGGCTTTTGTTTGTTGGAAGATTTTTAATCACAGTTTCAATTTCAGTGCTTGGGATTGGTGTATTCATATTTTCTATTTCATCCTGAGTCAGTCTTGGCAGGTTGTGCATTTCTAAGAGTTTGTCCATTTCTTCCAGGTTGTCCATTTTATTGGCATAGAGTTGCTTGTAGTAATCTCTCATGATCTTTTGTATTTCTGTAGTGTCAGTTGTTACTTCTCCTTTTTCATTTCTAATTCTATTGATTTGAGTCTTCTCCCTTTTTTCTCGATGAGTCTGGCTAATGGTTTGTCAATTTTGTTTATCTTCTCAAAGAACCAGCTTTTAGTTTTATTGATCTTTGCTATTGTTTCCTTCAATTCTTTTTCATTTATTTCTGATCTGATCTTTATGATTTCTTTTCTTCTGCTAACTTTGGGGGATTTTTGTTCTTCTTTCTCTAATTGCTGTAGGTACAGGGTCAGTTTGTTTACTCGAGATGTTTCCTGTTTCTTAAGGTGGGATCGTATTGCTATATACTTCCCCCTTAGAACTGCTTTTGCTGCGTCCCATAGGTTTTGGGTCGTAGTGTCTCCATTGTCATTTGTTTCTAGGTATTATTTTTTATTTCCTCTTTGATTTCCTCAGTGATCACTTCGTTATTGAGTAGTGTATTGTTTAGCCTCCATGTGTTTGTATTTTTTACAGATCTTTTCTTATAATTGATGTCTACTCTCACAGCATTGTGGTCGGAAAAGATACTTGATACAATTTCAATTTTCTTAAATTTACCAAGGCTTGATTTGTGACCCAAGATATGATCTATCCTGGAGAATGTTCCATGAGTACTTGGGAAAAATGTGTATTCTGTTGTTTTTGGATGGAATGTCCTATAAATATCCATTAAGTCCATCTTGTTTAATATAGCATTTAAAGCTTGTGTTTCCTTATTTATTTTCATTTTGGATGATCTGTCCACTGGTGAAAGTGGGGTGTTAAAGTCCCCTACTATGAGTGTGTTACTGTCGATTTCCCCTTTTATGGCTGTTAGTATTTGCCTTATGTATTGAGGTGCTCCTATGTTGGGTGGATAATTATTTACAATTGTTATATCTTCTTCCTGGATCGATCCCTTGATTATTATGTAGTGTCCTTCTTTGTCTCTTCTAGTAGTCTTTCTTTTAAAGTCTATTTTGTCTGATATGAGAATTGCTACTCCAGCTTTCTTTTGATTTCCATTTGCATGGAATATCTTTTCCATCCCCTTTCTTTCAATGTGTATGTGTCTCTAAGTCTGAAATGGGTCTCTTGTAGACAGCATATAAATGTGTCTTGTTTTTGTATCCATTCAGCCAACCTGTCTCTTTTGGTGGGAGCATTTAGTCCATTTACATTTAAGGTAATTATTGGTATGTATGTTCCTATTCCCATTTCCTTAATTGCTTTGGGTTCGTTATTGTAGGTATTTTCCTTTTGTTGTGTTTCTTGCTTAGAGAAGTTCCTTTAGCATTTGTTGTAAAGCTGGTTTGGTGGCGCTGAACTCTCTCAGCTTTTGCTTGTCTGTAAAGGTTTTAATTTCTCCATCAAATCTGAGTGAGATCCTTGCTGGGTAGAGTAATCTTGGTTGCAGGTTTCTCTCCTTCATCACTTTAATTATGTCCTGCCACTCCCTTCTTGCTTGTAGAGTTTCTGCTGAGAGATCAGCTGTTAACCTGATGGCGATTCCCTTGTGTGTTATTTGTTGTTTTTCCCTTGTGGGCTTTATTATGATTTCTTTGTGTTTAATTTTTGACAGTTTGATTAATATGTGTCTTGGCATATTTTTCCTTGGATTTATTCTGTATCGCACTCTCTGTGTCTCCTGGACTTGATTAACTATTTCCTTTCCCATATTAGGGAAGTTTTCAACTATAATCTCTTCAAATATTTTCTCAGTCCCTTTCTTTTTCTCTTCTTCTTCTGGAACCCCTATAATTCGTATGTTGGTGCGTTTAGTGTTGTCCCAGAGGTCTCTGAGACTGTCCTCTATTCTTTTCATTCTTTTTTCTTTATTTTGCTCTGCAGCAGTTATTTCCACTATTTTATCTTCCACCTCACTTATCCGTTCTTCTCCCTCAGTTATTCTGCTATTGATCCCATCTAGAGTACTTTTCATTTCATTTATTGTGTTTTTAATCAATGCTTGATTCATCTTTAGTTCTTCTAGGTCCTTGTTAACTGTTTCTTGCATTTTGTCTATTCTATTTCCAAGATTTTGGATCTTGGAATTGGAATCTTGGATCAGCTTTACTATCATTATTCTGAATTCTTTTTCAGGTAGACTGCTTATTACCTCTTCATTTGTTAGGTCTGGTAGGTTTTTATCTTGCTCCTTCACCTGCTGTGTGTTTTTCTGTCTTCTCATTTTGCTTATGTTACTGTGTGTGGGGTCTCCTTTTTGCAGGCTGCAGGTTCGTAGTTCCCATTGTTTTTGGTGTCTGTCCCCAGTGGCTAAGGTTGTTTCAGTAGGTTGTGTAGGCTTCCTGGTGTGGGTGGACTAGTGCCTGTGTTCTGGTGGTTGAGTCTCAATCTTGTCTTTCTGGTGGACAGGTCCACTTCTGATGGTGTGTTTTATGGTGCCTTTGGCTTATTATGTTTTTAGGCATCCTCTCTGCTAATGGGTGGTGTTGTGTTCCTGTCTTGCTAGTTGCTTGGCATAGGGTGACCAGCACTGTAGCTTGCTGGTCGTTGACTGATGCTGGGTGCTGGTGTTCAGATGGAGATCTCTGGGAGATTTTTGCCACATGATATTATGTGGAGCTGGGAGGTCTCTTGTGGACCCGTGTCCTGAAGTTGGCTCTCCCACTTCAGAGGCACAGCACTGACTCCTGGCTGCAGCACCAAGAGCCTTTCATATACCCGGCTCAGAATTAAAGGGAGAAAAAGTAGAAAGAAAGAATTAGTAGAAGAAAGAAAGAGAGAGAGAAAGAAAGGAAGAAGGATAGAAAGGAAGGAAGGAAGAAAGAAAGAAAGAAAGAAAAAAAGAAAGGAGAGAGGGAGGGAGGAAGGATGGAAAGAAAGAAAGAAAGGAGGGAGGGAGGGAGGGAGGAAAGAAAGAAATAGTGAAAGGAACAATGGAGGAAAGAAGGAAAGAAAAAGAAAGAGTGAAAGGAACAATGGAGGAAGGACGGAAAGAAATAGAAAGAGTGCAAGGAAGAAGGGAGGGAGGGAGGGAGGGAGGAAGGAAAGAGAGAAGGAAAGAAAGACAGGAGGGAAGGAGGGAGGGAGGAAGGGAAGGTATGAAAAAAAATCAGGTAAAGTAAAATAGAATAATGTATAAAATATAGTAGCATTATTAAAATTAAAATGTAATTATTGAAAAAATAACGGACAGATAGAACCCTGGGACATATGGTGGAAGCCAAGCTATACAGAGAAAATCTCACACAGAAGCATACACATACAAATTCACAAAAAGAGAACAGGGAAAAAAAATCGAAAATCTTGCTCTCAAAGTCCACCTCCTCAATTTGGGATAATTCGTTGTAAAAAGAGGAAAAGGGGAAAAAGTCTGAAATCTAGCTCTCAAAGTCCACATCCTTAATTTGGGATAGTTTGTTGTAAAAAGAGGGAAAGGGGAAAAAGTCTTAAATCTTGCCCTCAAAGTCCACCTCTTCAATTTGGGATGATTCTCTGTCCATTCATGCACTCCACAGACACAGGGCACATCAAGTGGACCGTGGAGCTTTAATCCGCTGCCTCCGAGGCTGCACAGAGAGATTTCCCTGTCTCTTCTCTGCTCTCACAGCTCCCCAGTCTCAGCCTTGGACCTGGCCCCGCCTCTGCACGTAGGTCACCGAAGGGCGTCCGTGCTTCACTCAGACAGGATGGGTTTAAAGGAGCCGCTGATTCGGGGGCTCTGGCTCACTCAGGCAGAAGGGAGGGAGGGGCACGCAGTGCAGGTCGGGCCTGCGGCAGCAGAGGCTGGCGTGATGTTGCAGCAGCCCAAGGTGGCTCCGTGCACTTTCCTGGGGAAGCCTACCCAGGGTCCCGGGACCCCAGCATTGGCGGGCTGCACAGCCTCCCCAGAAGGCGGGGTGGACAGTGACGTGCGCTCGCACACAGGCCTTGTGGCAGCAGCAGCAGGAACTCCAGCATCCCACGCCCATCTCCGGTGTCTGTGCCTTTAGCCATGGCTCGCGTCTGTCTCTGGAGCTTCTTTAAGCAGCGCTCTTAATGCCCTCTCCTTGCGCACCAGGAAACGCAGCTCGAGACTTTTTCCGCAGACTCCCTCCGCGTTAGCCATGGTGCACTAACCCCTTCAGGCTCTCTTCCTGCCACCAGCCCCAGTCCTCTCCCTGTGCTCCGACTGAAACCCGATACCCGAGCCTCAGCTCCCAGCCCCACCCTCCCCGGCGGCCGAGCAGACAAGCCTCTCGGGCTGGTGTGTGCCTGAGGGCACCGATCCTCTGTGCCAGAATCTCTCCGCTTTGCCCTCCACACCCCTGTTGCTGTGATCTCCTCCGCTACTCTGAAGCTTTCCCCCTCTGCCACCCGCAGTCTCCGCCCGTGAAGGGCCTTCTAGTGTGTGGAACCTTTCCTCCTTCACGGCTCCCTCCCACTGGTGCAGGTCCCTTCCCTATCCTTTTGTTTCTGTTTATTCTTTTTTTCTTTTGCCCTACCCAGGTATGTGGGGAGTTTCTTGCCTTTTGGGGGGTCTGAGGTCTTCTGTCATCGTTCAGTAGGTCTTCTGTAGGAGTTGTTCCACGTGTAGATGAATTTCTGATGTATCTGTGGGGAGGAAGGTGATCTCCGTGTCTTACTCTTCCACCATCTTCCTCCCTGTTGCTGCTTTTTGTTTCTTAGCCCTAGACACTTTTTTAAAGGGCTCGCCTGATTAGGTCAGGCCCACCCAGGGTAATCTCCCTTTCAACTAACTCAAAGTCAACTGATTTTGCGTCCTTAATTACATCTGCAAAGCTCCTTCATTTTGGCCATATAGCATAACCTAACCACATCACTGATATCCCATCATATTCACAAGCCAGGAGGCCAAGGGGATCCCCTCAAAGCGAGATTATACAGGATATGCACACCAGGAGGGAGGAATCTTAAATTCTGTTTGCCACACTTCCTCTATGATTCATTCCCTTTACCTCCAACTGGCACTTCAGCTGGTTGACATTCTATGCCTGCTAAGGGACCCAAACCTTCATGCCTAGGGAATACTGGTCCCTGATGGTCCTGCCTGATTAAGGTTACAGGGGTCTTCCATGAACTTTGACCACTGGGCATGGCATCACTAGGAGGTGCCCCAAGTACCCAGGGATTACCCCCACATACATAGCTTCTCACACCACTTGCTTTCCGCTGCCTCACCCACATCAGGATTAATCACAAAGCCCTGTCCCTCCTGAGCCTCTGTGCTTGCTGTTCATTCCACCTGGAATGTCCTACCTCCTGCCTCACCCATCCTCAAGGCTCTGCAGAGCTCCCTGTTACATGGAGACTCCCTTGCCTTCCCTCTGGCCACCCTACCCACCAGGCTCATCACCAGCGACACAGGTCACCTTCTGCTTGGTTTCAGAGGCCCTTGTTTCCTGCACGTCTCCTGAGAAGGCTCAGTCCAGGCCCAGAAATCCTGGGGCCCAGAGTGGCCCAAACTGCAGAAAATGAAAGAGAGGGGGTGTTCAGGAAATCCTGGCAGTGACTGAGGCAGTCCTTCAAGATGCTGAGGGCAGGAGGCAGAGAAGGAGGGTGCACTATTGCTCAAGACTTCCCCCCCATCCTGATGTCCAGTCACCTCCAGAAGTGCTGTGCAATATCCTACCCACACTTGGACTAAAGGGACAAGCTCTGCCCTGCAGGCTGTGTCAGGAACCTCTGGATGTGGACAGAGGGTTTGGAGAAGGATTTGCGGGGTGAAGCCGACCCCCTCCTAGGATCAGGGACTTTCAGAAGCTGAGTCATCAGGCTTCTTGCTCATTTCCAGGCTCCTTTCTGGAATAAGAGAGCCCAGGCTCCTCAGACCAGAGCCCCACTTCCACAGGCAACACAATCTATTTTTCTCTAGACACTATATGCCCTCTGCAGGCCCCATGAGGTTGGAGCACAGGACAGGGGACTCGCATCCCCTTTCCCTGTGCACTGGATGCCCCCTGCAGGCCTTGTGAGGTTGAGAGCCACAATGGGATGGATTAAACAGAACACACATATACACACAAGCACAAAAGTGGGGACACCCTTACCCACTTACATACGTCCATACCCACACACACATACACAGGCATATAATCAATCACACAGCCAATCACGCGCATCTACCAAGGACACACCACAGATAGTTAAGCATATAATCACAGTACGGACACAAGGGGACATATAGACACACATACACAATTACACACAAACCGTCATGGGCACACAGACACAAAGACACATATGGACACAATCCTTCCTCCCAGAGAAGAGTATTTGTTTGGAATAAATAGGTTAAAAAGCCACCTGGGGAACAGGGTAATATCATCAATGGTGGACTTGATAAAAGAAGGTACCTAAACTGCCTCTCAGTCTAATGGGGCCTGTTGACTAGAGAGCCTTTTGTTTTGCTGGGCACTGGAGTGGTTACAGTTGTGGAACAGTATGGACAAGAGTTGGGGTAGAGCTACTAAGAAGAGAATTTTGGAGTTTGCAAGAGCTTAATCTATATAACTTGTATGAAAGCACATTCTTAGAAGTTGGGCTCCTGAACTCAGAAAGCCAGATTGAACTCTCCTCACTGTATCCCAGGACACCCTAAAAAGAGAGAGGCCTCCTGATACTGGTAATATATGGGAGGTGATGAATGAGAAAAGGGGATGGACCTAACCACCACTGAATGCACCCACTGTGTGTCAGGCACATGAACCACCTCACAAGATACATATTATTCCCATTTTACAGATCCTGTTCCCTCGACTGTCCAGGGTTCTAAAACCGGATTCAAATACAAGAGTTTGAGTATAAAAACCCTGTTGTTTCCACTACATTAGTAATGGCAAATGCAAGGAATATACGTTTCCATTCCCTACTCATGTTCCCAACAATGACAGAACGTATGTGTTTTCCCCACTGATCCAGATCAGTGATTGGCAAACTATGGCCCAGCCAGCCTGTTGCCTGTTTTTGTAAATAAAACTTTATTCGAATGTAGCCATGCCTGTTCATTTACATATTGTCTATGGCTGCTTTGGGGCTACAACAGCAAAGCTTACAAGTGACTACAGAGACAGTATGGCCTGCAAAACCTTATTTCCTAGCTGAACCTTTAACAAAAAAGTTTGCTAATCTCTGATCCAAACCCAGCCTCAAATTGGAGTTGGCAAGTCTTATTGCCTTTGGTGCCTTGGCATTGAAGGATAGTCAGATAAATAAATAACTGGGATGGATGGATAGATGGATGGACTGAACCAACAGATGGACAGACATATATGGGTAATATGTCAGAGTTTTGCCCCAAATATGTACCAATGTTCTGCCATTTATAAGCGGTGAAACATGGGGTAAATTAATCTTTCTGGATATTAGTTTCCTCATCTGTAAAATGGGGATAATAATACAATGATCATTATCTAGGGCTCTTTCTATTGTGAGTGAAAAAAACCCAAGTTAAAGTAGCTTAAGCAAAAAGGTAAATTTGTCATATCACATAACTAGATTAAGATTTGGTCTACTTCAGCACTGGTTGGATTCAGGGAATCAAATTATGTTATCTCCATCTTTTAACTTGACTTCTCTCTAATTTTTTTTTTTTTTTGTGGCAAGCAGGCCTCTCACAGCTGTGGCCTCTCCCGTTGTGGCGCACAGGCTCTGGACGCCCAGGCTCAGTGGCCAGGGCTCATGGTCACAGCTGCTCTGCGGCATGTGGGATCTTCCCGGACCGGGGCACGAACCCACGTCCCCTGCATCGTCAGGTGGACTCTCAACCACTGCACCACCAGGGAAGCCCCGAATTATCTCTATTGTTTTTATGTGGAGACTTCATTCCGGTTATAGACAGGTGATCTTCTAGCAGAAGAAAATATGACCACTGGAAGCCTCAAATCCACATTTGTATAGTGAGTGATCCAAAACGCAGGGCCTCTTTCTCCTAACATAAAAGCTCATGAAAAGCTTTGAACTGTACTTGTGACACATACTCAGTTCTTCAATATATTACAGTGCCCAGGGAATGGAGTACTCTGATCAGATCACTATAGTGAACATAACCACAAAGACCACGTGAAGTGAGAGAGAACTTCCCTAAAGGAAGCAGGAAAAGGAGTATAAAAAAAGTGTCTGCATGAACAAAAACTTCACTCACAACATTCTACTTCATATATTTGTCATGAGAAAATGATTTTAGAGCTCTTAGCATGGTGCATGGCACTTAAGTATCGACAAATGTTCATTATTACCGTAACTGATAAATAGATGAATGGATGCATTAAATACACAGCTAATGGTTAAACATACAGATGAATAAATGAAGAGAAAGATGTGAAAACACAGATGAAAGTAAAGATGGGAGAATGGACCAATGAAGAGACCAAGATGGGGAGACATATGGACACATAGATGGACGGATCGATCAATTGATAAATGGATGGATGGATGATGGAAAGATAAGGCAGAAAAAAAGGGGTCACAGTTAACTTTGTCACATCATATGCTCTAGGGCTGGGAACAGGAAAGGGACAGCACTCTACAATTGGTGGCTCCTGAGAGGTCTCCTCCTCTGGTCTCTGTCTCTTGGGTCCCTCTCATCAGGTGGGGGAAACACTTGCTCCCCTCCCTCATCTCTACTTTCCTTGTGTCCCTGGGAGCTCAACAGCCCCTGTCCTCGGAAATCCCCTTTCAATTCCCAGGATAGGGAAGGCATGGCAGAAGGGGCTGTTCTAAGCTGGGTTCCCCTCATGCTGTCGATAATTCTCTGACTCAGCTTGGGGCACAGGAAAATAATGGGGGAGAGGGACAGTACTGGCTGGGCCAGGAGGGGGAAGCCCTAGAGTCCTGAGATGTGAGATATGGGAACTGGACCTGCTTCCAAAGAACTTTCCCTTTAGCCCTGCTTGTCAAAGAGAGGAGTAAGCCTCAGATGAGGGATGTGTAGTCACTGTGATAGGCCTATGGAGACCTGGGAGGAGATCTTCCCCAGTCTTACCCTGCTACTTGCCATTGTCCTCAGGTAATCTGGGGGACCAGCTGGGTCCCATCTTTCCCACTCCAGTAGTCTTAGGACCACAGAGAAGAGGTGGGAGTAAGGAGAAACCTGGGAAAGAGGGAGCCCCCGCAACCATATGTCTCTGACCTCTAATCCTGAACCAAGCTCTGACCCCTAGCCTTAAAACTCATGTTCAAATGCCTTCAAGGGGACGACACTGCAAACCTTCCCCTAACAGGGACAATGCAACCCACTTCCCTTGTCCAAAATGTTGAGTGCTGAGGTTCTCAGAGCTAAAGACAAAGAGTGGGAAATGGGGACAGGGAGGCTACTAAAGAGTTATGAAAGGGAGAAAAGGTTCCAGATAGATGGAGACAGTGGGGAGTGCACTCAGTGGAAAGGTATTCTGCTACCAACCCGTGTACTGCAATTCAATTCAGACACTGACTACCCAGAACTAGTGTTAGACTCCACAGGTTTAAGGGCACAGTCCCAACAAGACTGCCTCCACTAGAACTGCCAGTCACAAGTGGGGTCCTCAGGACACCTGCATTTCTGCCTAACTAGCTACAAGTCCAGAGGTCTTCAAACCCCCCTCAGGTCCAACGGTTCACTAGAATGACTCACACAACTCGGAAGTGCTCTCCTGACAACTAGTTTTTTATAAAGTACATATATCAGGAACATCCAAATGAAAAGACACACAAGGAGGGTCTCAGTGCAGAGCTCCCATGCTCTCTCCCCATGGAGACACAAAGGGCATGTCACCCTCCCAGTACATCAATATGTTCACCAACCAGGAAGTTCCATGAGCTTTGGTGTACAGAGCTTTTACTGAGATTTCATACATAGGCAGGAATGAATTGTTGGCAACATGACTCGATCTCCTCTGACGGATTGGCTCAAAACCCCAATTCTGCAATGATATGGTTGGTCTTTCTGCTGACCAGGCCTCAGCCCAAGTCACCTCATCTCTTAGCATTAACTCAGGTGTGAGCCGAGGGACTCGTAAATAACAAAGACACTCGTATTACTTGAGGTATTCCAAAGATTTAGAGCCTCCCTCTCAGGAACCAGGGACAAAAGCCAAATTGTGTAGTATACAACAGACAGAGCCCTGCATCTGAGTGAAGGGATGTGAATTACTGAAGCCCTGGGGACCAGGCCTCCTCTTCCCGTGCACCAGACTTGACCCAGCTGCAGCAGGGCAGGAGTGTCACTGTGAGTGTGAGTGTAAGTGAGGGTGAGTGCGGTGGAAGCACAGCTTCTCCATGCCCAGACTGCAATGCTTCCCACTGGCATCCGTGGATCTGTCTGTCACCTGTCTGTATGTAGCCCAGGCAGGGGAAGATAGGTATGAGAGGGGAAAAGAGTGTGGAATGGTGGGAAGAGGATAGGTGAATCCATTCTCCACACTTCAGCCTGAGGGGACTTTTATTTCACTCATTTCTGGTCATTCTCTCCCATACCGTCCAGCCACAAGGCTCCCTTCCCCCCTCCCCAGACCAAATAGGGCAGCTATTTCCAACCTCCCACACTGGGTTAATTGCTCTTTCTTGGCTTTGCCAAAGCACGCTCCACGGCCCCCAGCCAGTCAGCTTCATCTATTGTAGTGATCTTATTGTCTCTTTTGATTCCCCTGCCCTGTCCAACCCAGATGACAAGCTCTCTGAGGGAAGAGTCTGTGCCTGTCTTCTCTGCTGTATCCTCATGCCCAAGCACATCACCCGGCACCTAGTAGTCACTCGATAAATATTTGTTGATTAGTGACTGCAGGAACAGAAATCACATGAAAGGAGGTCTCAGCTCAGAGAGGAAGGGCTGTGACCCTCTAACCATGAAGTGACTGGGCCAAGGCCACTCAGCCAACAAGTGTTCCCATAGCCTGGCCTGTCTAGACTGGGCCCTCTCTGGAGCCCTATTCCTCCTCTGCCCAGAATCGTACAAACAGAATGGGGCAGACAAGAAAGGTAATTGTCGGAGCAGAAGCCAGGAAGACAGAGAGGAGAGGGGATTGGCAAAACAGTACTGGACAGCGTCCCAAAGCTCTTTTCTTGCTGCCTGGTGCTGAGGTCTCCGTCTTCCCAGGGTGCAGCTCTGAAATCTGACTCCATCCTTATAAAAGAGGGTCCGTGCCCTGCCTCTTTGTAACAAACCCTAACTCCACCTCTTTATTGATAGGCTCTGGCTCCACCTTCTGGACTACCCCTCCTCTGAAGAAATGCCCTGGCTCCGCCCCTTCCTGGTAATAGGTAAGCCCCACCCCTAGTGCATGATGCT
This sequence comes from Mesoplodon bidens, assembly GCF_964165515.1. Taxonomy (NCBI): domain Eukaryota; kingdom Metazoa; phylum Chordata; class Mammalia; order Artiodactyla; family Ziphiidae; genus Mesoplodon; species Mesoplodon bidens. Next base: position 2,477,250 of record NC_138180.1, read on the forward strand.
GTCTTTGTGACCTAATGCACCGGCGTGTTTCCAGGGTGGAGCCAGAGAGGGTGGGCATTTAGGCTGTGCCTAACCCTCAACCCCCATCCGGGTGACCACAATCCCCGAAAATCCTCACGCGGGACCCCAAATATCCCAGCCCCATGACCTCGAAGGCCTTTGGCTCTAACCTCCTAAATGCCCCATGCCCCCGAGGGGCCCTACCACCCAATCCCTTAACGACTAGTGCCTCCCAAATCTTCAATCCAACCCTGTCCCAATGTGGCAACTGAGTCTTCCCGGGGGCACCTGTCTCATATTATCTGAGAACAATTCAGACTGGTCCAGAGAATGACAGAGAAGGGGATCCTCCCAAGGATTTGGGGAATCCTTGATCCAATCATGCCGCTCACCAGGAGACGTTGGGAACCCAGGACATGTCGGGATTGAGGAGATACAAGGTGATGCAGGAAGCTGAGGAGGAGGAGGAGGCGTGAGTGGAGGCGGGGTTCTGCGGAAGAGGAACATAGCCGCTCCCGGTTGGTGGGGAAGGGGCGGGGAGGGCGCGAGTTCTCTGGGGAGGGAGAAGCGGGAGGGGAGGGGCCTCTTAGGGGGCGTGGATTGGAGGAACCGCCTCTAAAAACCGCCTGTAAAGCGCCTGTAAACCGCCTCTAACCGCCTCTAACCGCCTTTAAAAGGGCTGAGCCTCTAAAGGCCGCCTGTAAACCGCCTGTAAACCGCCTCTAACCGCCTCTTAAAGGGCGGAGCCTTCCACGAGAGGGTAGAAGCGTCCAAGGGGCGGAGTCAGTGGGGTCAGCCCCGCCCCGCCCCGCCCTGCTCTGCCTTCTCTTTCCAGGATCTGCAGGGGTTGTTTCTACTTTTTCCCCTGGCTGCACATGTGGTGGAGGGAGCTGAGGCGAAGGGCTTGGGATACCGCGCACCCGCCCAGGGCATGGACGAGGCTCATTCCAGGAGAACCGGTCGCGGGGAAGCCGGGAGCCCCCGCCCCGCCTCATGCCTGTGTCGGGTCCCCACACAGCTCAGCGCACCCTCGGGAGCAGAAGCTGGAGCTTCTGCGGGGCCTGATGAGCTGTTTGTCAAGCGGACTGGGCACTGCTCTCCAGGGCTCCGGTCGCAACATCCCCCACCGCACCCCTGCTGCCGCTGCCTAGCCAGCTGGTGAGTTAAAGATTTAAACCGAAGCCACCGTCCTGCCCTCCTGATTCTGCCGCTGCCGCTGCCATTCGGGCTGGGAGCCATTCTCCATGCCGGCTGTTTCCATATCGACAGGGCCTCTCTCCCTGATAAGGTGTCCATCCGTGTCCAGGCTCCCATTATTCCTAAGGGCCCCTCATCAGAGTCAGGCCTCCCCTTACTACCAGTGATTGCCTTCCACCACCTAAGCCCCCCGCCCCACCACACACACACTCGTCTCTGTGAGTGGCCTGTATGGAGGGAGCTAAATAATCCTGGCTTTATCTTCCTCCCAGCCTTGTCCCCACGTCCATAAATCCTCACAATCCCAGCACTCTGCTGCCACCTTCCTCCTAGACAGGACTTTGCCTGGTGCCTGAAGCATCTCCTCCTCCTGGGAGTGGATCAAAAATATTTCAAGCCCATAGTTGTAGGAAGTAGGCTGTGAGAGGAGGGAAAGACTCCTAGAAGCTGCCACCCTTGGCCTGCCATAGGGGAATGACTGAGAACTGTTGGAGGTCTTTCCTACAGTTAACACCCCAGGTTCTGGCTCTTTCAGTTGGATCCCGAGTTGAAAGATACTTGGCATCAGGGACTTCCCTGATGGTCCAGTGGATAAGACTCCATGCTCCCACTGCAGGGGGTATGTGTTCTATCCCTGGCTGGGGAATTAAGATACCGCATGCCACATGGCGCAGCCAAAATAAAATTAAAATGTTACTTAGATACTTGGCATCAACCCCCCGAAGTGTAACCTCCCTAGGAGAACCCCAGGGCCACTGCTCCCTACCATTCCTTTCTGTCTTGTCACCGAGTTGGGCTGAAATCGACTAGCTACTGAAGTGATGAAGGGTCAGGGACTCCTAGTGGGTCTGCTTTCAGTTAGGGACTGGCCCCAGCACCAGGGAGGGCGCCACAGAATTAAGTTAAAGGGGCATCACTCTACGATTGGTGTCTCCTGAGAGGTCTCCTCCTCTGATCTCTGTCTCTTGGATCCCTCTAATCAGGTGTGGGAAACACTTGCTCCCCTCCCTCATCTCTAGTTTCCTTGTGTCCCTGGGAGCTCACGAGACCCTCTCCTCAGAAATCCCCTCTCAATTCCCAGGATAGGGAAGGCATGGCAGAAGGGGTTGTTCTAAGCCAGGTTCCCCTCATGCTATCGATAATTCTCTGACTCAGTTTGCGGCACAGGAAAATAATGGGGGAGTGGGACAGTACTGGCTGGGCCAGCAGAGTGAAGCCCTAGAGTCCTGAAATGGGTGATATGGAGATGGACCTGCTTCCAAAGAACTTTCCCTTTAGCCCTGCTTGTCAAAGAGAGGAGTAGGTCTCAGATGAGGGTTATGCAGTCACTGTGATAGGCCTATGGAGACCTTGGTGAGATCTTCCCCAGTCTTACCATGCTACTTGCCATTGTCCTCAGGGAATCTGGGGGACCAGCTGTGTCCTATCTTTCCCACTCCAGTAGACTTAGGACCACAGAGAAGAGGTGGGAGTAAGGGAAAGAGGAAGCCCCCCAACCATATTGCTCTGACCTCTAATCCTGAACCAAGCACTGAGCCCTAGCCCTAGCCTTAAACCTCATGTTCCTGGAGCATTGGGATGAAAAGGGCATGGATCATTGTGATGACAAGTTTCATGTAGCATTTTGATGAAAAGAGACCCGGATCATTGTGTTGTCAGGGGTCATGGAGTGTTGTGATGACGGGTTCATGGAGCATTGTGATGAGAATATCATGGAGCATTGGGTTGAAAATATTCATGGAGTATTGTTATGACAGTGGTCATGGAGCATTGTGATGACAAGGGAAAGGAGCATTGTGATGACAAGGTCCTGGAGCATAGTGATGAGAAAACCATGGAGCCTTGTGAAGAAAAGTCTCATGGAGCATTCTGATGAAAATGGGCATGGAACATTTTGATTACCGGGGTCTAGGAGCATTGTGATGACAAGGGCATGGAGCATTGTGATGAGAAGGCCACGGAGCATTCTGATGACATGTGTCATGGAGATTCGTGATGACAAATGCATATAGCATTGTGATTACAGGTCTCTTGTAGCATTGAGGTGAAAAGGGCATGGATCATTCTGATGAAAAACACATGAAGCCTTGTCATGACAGTGTTCAAGAAGCTTACTGACGACAAGTGTCAGGGAGCATTGTGATGACAAGAGTACTGAGCATTGTGATGACAAAGGACATGGGCCATTGTGATGAGAAGACCATGGATAATTGTGATGACGAGCGTCATGGGGCGTTGTGATGAAAAGTGTTATGGAACATTGTGACCACAAGGGTTTGGAGCATTGTGATGACAGAGGTCATGGAGCATTTTGATTTCATTGTGATGACAATAGCATGAAGCATTATGATGATGGATATGGTGCACTGTGATGACAGGGTTCATGGATCATTGAGATGAAAAGGGGCATGGAGCATTGTGATTAGAGGGGTCTTGGTGCATTGTGATGACAAGGGCATGGAGCATTGTGATGAGAAGGCCATGGAGCATTCTGATGACATCCGTCTTGGAGTTGAGTGATGAGAAGGGCATGGAGCATTGTGACTACAGGGTTCTTGGAGCATGGTGAATACAAGGGTCATGGAGCCTTGTGATGACAAGGCCATGGAACATTGTGATGACAGGGGTCATGGAGCATTGTGATGATAAGGGCATGGAGCATAGGTCTGACAAGTTTCATGGAGTATTGTGATGACAGTGGGCATGGTGCATTGTGATGTAAAGGGCATGGAGCATTGTGATGACAAGATCATGAAGTATTGTGAAGACAGGTGTCAGGGAGCATTGTGATGACATATGTCATGGTCCATTGTGAGGACAATGGCATGTAGCAATGTGATGCCAAGTGTCATGTAGGATTGTGATGACAAACTTAATGAAGCATTGTGATTTCAAGGGCTTGGAGCATTGTGATGACAAGGGTCATGGAACATTGTGATGACAAGGGCATGGAGCATTGTGATGACAAGGGCCATTGAGAATTTTGATCACACTTTTGTGAAACATTGTGATGACAAGCGCATGGAGCTTGCTATGACAGCCATCATGGAGCATTGTGATGACAATTGCATGGAGAATTGTGATGACAAGAGCATGTAACATTGTGATGAGAAATGTCATGGAGCATTGTGATGACAAGGACGTGGAGAATTGTGATGACAATGGACATGGAACATTGTGCTGATCAGGGCATGGAGCATTGTGATGGCAAGACCGTGGAGCATTGTGATGAGAAGGCCATGGATAATTGTGATGATGAGCATCATGGAGAACTGTAATGACAATGGGCATGGAGCATTGTGATGACAGGGGTCATGGAGCATTGTTATGACAGGGGACATGGAGCATTGTGATGACAAGGGTCATGTAGCATTGTGATGCCAATCTTGTGGAGTATTGTGATGACAATGGCATGGAGCATTGTGATGAAAGGGGCATGGAGCATTGTGATGAAAAAGGCATGGAGCCTTTTCATGGCAGGTGTCATGGAGCATTCTGCGACAAGTGTCAGGGAGCATTGTGATGAAAAGTGTATTGAGCATTGTGATGCCAAACGTCATGGAGCATTGTGATGAAAGTCATCATGGAGCATTGTGATGACAAGTGTTATGGAACATTGCGATCACAAGCGTTTGGAGCATTGTGATGACAGAAGTCATGGATCATTTTGATTTCAGGGAGCATGGAACATTGTGATGACAAGGGCATGAAGCAATGTGGTCCCCAGGTTCAGGGAGGATTGTGATGACAAGCGCATGAAGCATAGTGATGACAAGGTCATGTAGCATTTTGCTGACAAAGGCATGGAGCATTGTGCTGACAAGGGCCATGGAGCAATGTGATGACCAGCGTCACAGAGCATTTTGTTTACAGGCGTCATGGAGCTTTGGGATGACAAGGGGATGGATCATTGTGATGACAAGGGTCATGGAGCATTTTGCTGACAAGAGTCCCGGATCACTCTGTTGTCAGGGGTCATGGAGTGTTGTGATGACAGTGGTCATGGAGCATTGTGATGACAGGGGTAATGGAGCATAGTGATGACAAGGGAATGGAGCATTGTGATGACAAGGTCCTGGAGCATTGTGATGAGAAGACCATGGAGCCTTGTGATGACAAGGCTCATAGAGCATTCTGAAGAAAATGGGCATGGAGAATTTTGATTACAGGGGTCATGGAGCATGGTGATGAAAAGGGCATGGAGCATTGTGATGAGAAGGCCATGGAGCATTCTGATGACATTAGTCATGGAACTTTGTGATGACAAGGGCATGGAGCATTGTGATTACAGGGGTTTGGAGCATTGTGATGAAAAGTGTCATGGAGCCTTGTGATGACAAGGCCGTGGAAAATTGTGATGGCAGTGGTCATGGAGCATTGTTATGACAGGGGTAATGGAGCATCGTGATGACAAGGGCATGGAGCATAGTTCTGAAAATTTTCATGGATTATTGTGCTGAGAGTCGGCATGGTGCATTGTGATGACTAGGGCACGGAACATTGTGATACATGTGTCACGGAGGATTGTAATGACAAGGGCGTGGGGCATTGTGATGAGCAGGTCATCGAACACTGTGATGACAAGCGTCATGGAGCTTTGTGATGACAAGGGCATGGAGCAATATGATGAGAGGGTTCATGGAGCATTGTGATGACAATGGCATGGAGCATTGTGATGACAAGGGTCATGGAGTTTGTGATGACAAAGATCATGGAGCATTTTGATGAGAAGGTCGTGGTGCAATGTGATGAGAATGGCAGGGAGCATTGTGATGACAGGGTCATGGAGCAATTTGATGAAAAGTGTCATGGAACATGTTGATGACAGTGGTTATGTAACATTGTGATGAAAAGGGTCATGGAGCCTTTGATGACAGGGGTTATGGAACATTTTGATGTCAGGGGTCATGGAGCATTGTGATGATAAGGGCATGTATCATTCTGATGAGAGGGGTCATGGAACATTGTGATGACTGAGGTGAGGGAGTATTGTGATGACTAGTGATGGAACATTGTGGTATCAGTTGTGAGAGAGCATTTTGATGAGAAGTGCATGGAGCATTGTGATGAAAAGATTTATGGAGCATTGTGGTGACAAGGTTGTGGAGCATTGTGATGACTAGCGCATGGCACATTGTGAAGACATGGGTCAAGGAACATTGTGCTGACAAGCACATGGAACATTGTGATGACAAGGGTCATGGAGCATTGTACTGACAAAAGAATGGAGCATTGTGATGACAAGAGCCTGAAGCAATGTGATCCCAAGGTTCATGGAGGATTGTGATGAGAAGAGCATGGAACCTTGTGATGACAAGGTCATTTAGCATTTTGCTGACAAAGGCATAGAGCATTGTGATGGCAACGGTCATGGAGAACTGTGATGGTAAGCGACATGGAGCATTGTGATTACAGGGTTCATCGAGCATTGGGATGAGAAGGGCATGGATCATTGTGATGACAAGTGTTATGGAGCATTTTGATGACGAGAGTCCCGGATCATTGTGTTGTCAGGGGTCATGGAGTGTTGTGATGACAGGTGTTATGGAGCATTGTGATGAGAATGTCATGGATAATTTGGCTGAAAGTGTTCATGGAGTATTGTGATGACAGGGGTCATGGAGCTTTGTGAAGACAAGGGCATGGAACATTGTAATTATAGTAGTCTTGGAGAAATGTGATGACAAGGGTCATGGAGCATTGTGAGGACAAGGCCATGAACCATTTGTCTGAGAAGTTGCATGGATTATTGTGATGAGAGTGGGCATGGAGCATTGTGATGACAAGGTCATGGAGCATTGTGTTGACAGGGGTCATGGAACATTGTGATGAAAGGGGTGAGGGAGTATTGTGATGACTAGTGATGGAACACTTTGATATCAGTGGTGAGAGAGCATTTTGATGAGAAGTGCATTGAGCATTGTGATGACGAGATTTATGGAGCATTGCGATGACAAAGTTGTGGAGCATTGTGATGACAAGTGCATGGCTCATTGTGCTTACAGGGGTCTTGGAGCATTGTGATGACAAGGGTCATGGAGGCTTGTGATGACAAGGCCTTGGAACGTTGTGATGGCAGGGGTCATGGAGCATTGTTACGACAGGGGTAATGGAGCATTGTGATGACAAGGGTTTGGAGCATTGTGATGACAAGTGTCTTGGAGCATTGTGATGACAAAGGTCATGAAGCATTGTGATGACTGGAGTCACAGAGCATTGTGATGACAAGGGTATGGAGCAATGTGATGACACGGGCATGGAGCATTGGTCTGAAAAGTTTCATGGATTACAGTGATGACAGTGGGAACGGAGAATTGTGATGAAAAGGGCATGGAGCATGGTGATGAAAAAGTCATGGAGCCTTTTCATGACAGGGTTCAAGGAGCATTCTGACGAAAATTGTCAGGTAGCATTGTGATGACAAGTGTATTGAGCACTGTGATGACAAAGGTCATGGAACATTGTGATGACAAGGTCAAGGAGTATTATGATGACAGACATCATGGAGCGTTGTGATGAAAAGTGTTATGGAACATTGTGATCACAAGAGTTTGGAGAATTGTGATGACAAAGGTCATGGATCATTTTGATTTCAAGCAAGATGGAGCATTGTGATGACAAGGGCAGGAAACAATGTGATCCTAAGGTTCATGGAGGATTGTTATGACAAGCGCATGGAGCATTGTGATGACAAGGTCATGTAGCATTTTGCTGAGAAAGGCATGGAGCATTGTGATGACAAATGTCACGAAGCCCTGTGATGATAAGTGTCAGGGAGCATTGTGATTACAGGGGTCATGGAGCACTGGGATGACAAGGGCATGGATCACTGTGATGACAAGGGTCATGGAGCATTTTGATGAAAAGAATCCCGGATCATTGTGTGGTCAGGGGTCATGGAACACTGTGTTGACAGTGGTCATGGAACATTGTGATGACAAGGGCATGGATCATTGTGATGAGAAGTGTCATGGAGCATTGTGATGACAAGGATGTGGAGAATTGTGATGACAAAGGACATGGAGCATTGTGATTACCAGGGCATGGAGCATTGTGATGGCAAGACCGTGGAGTTTTGTGATTAGAAGACCATGGATTATTGTGATGAAGAGCGTCAAGGAGCACTGTAATGACACGAGGCATGGAGCATTGTAATGATGGGTGTCATGGAGCATTGTGATGCCAGGGGCCATGGAGAATAGTGATACAAAGGGTCATGGAACATTCTGATGAACAGCTTGTGGAGTATTGTGATGACAATGGCATGGAGCATTGTGATGAATATGGCATGAAGCACTGTGATGAAAAAGGTATGGAGACTTTTCATGACAGGTTTCAAGGAGCATTCTGATGCCAAGTGTCAGGGAGCATTGTGATGACAAGTGTATTGAGCATTGTGATGACAAAGGTCATGGAGTATTGTGATGACAAGGGCAAGGAGTATTGTGATGACAGGATTCATGGAGTGTTGTGATGACAAGTATTATGGAAAATTGTGATCACAAGTGTTTGAGGCATTGTGATGACAGATGTTATTGATCATTTTGATTTCAAGGAGCATGGAGCATTGTGATGACAAGGCCATGAATCAATGTGATCCCAAGATTCATGGAGGATTGTGATGACAAGCGCATGGAGCATAGAGATGACAAGGTCATGTTGCATTTTGCTGACAAAGAAATGGAGAATTGTGATGACAACGGAATGGAGCATTCTGATAACAATGTCCAGGAGCATTGTGATGATAAGACCATGGAACCTTGTGATTACAAGTCTCATAGAGCATTCTAATGAAAAGGGGCATGGAGCATTGTGATTACAGGGGTCTTGGAGCATTGTGATCAAAAGGGCATGGATAATTGTGATGAAAATGGCATGGAGCCTTGTCATGACAGCGTTCAAGGAGCATACTGACGAAAAGTGGCAGGGAGCATTGTGATGACAAGTGTATTGAGCATTGTGATGACAAAGGTCATGGAGCATTGTGATGAGAAGACCATGGATAATTGTGATGACGAGCGTCATGGGGCGTTGTGATGACAAGTGCTTTGGAACATTGTGATCACTAGTGTTTGGAGCATTGGGATGACAGAGGTCCTGGAGCATTTTGATTTTATTTTGATGACAATAGCATGAATCATTATGATGATGGGCATGGTGCATTGTGATGACAGGTTTCATGAAGCATTGAGATGAAAAGGGGCATGGAGCATTGTGATTACAAGGGTCTTGGTTTATTCTGATGACAAGGGCATGGATCATTGTGATCAGAAGGCCATGGAGCATTCTGATGACATCCGTTATGTAGCTTTGTGATGACAAGGGCATGGAACATTTTGATTACAGGGGTCTTGGAGCATTGTGATGACAAGGCCGTGGAACATTGTGATGGTAGCGGTCATGGAGCATTGTTACAACAGGGTTAATGGAGCATTGTGATGACAAGTTTATGGAGCATTGTGATGAGAAGACCATTGATAATTGTGATGATGAGCGTCATTGGGCATTGTGATGACAAGTGTTATGGAACACTGTGATCACTATGGTTTGGAGCATGGTAATGACAGAGGTCATGGAGCATATTTATTTCATTTTGATGACAATAGCATGAAACATTATGATGATGGGCACGGTGCATTGTGATTACAGGGGTCTTGGAGCATGGAGATGATAAGGGTCAACGAGCCTTGTGATGTCATGGCTGTGGAACACGGTGATGGCAGGGGTCAAGGAGCATTGTGATGATAAGAGCATATAGCACTGTGATGACTGGGGTCATGGAACATTGTGATGACAGGTGTGATGGAATATTGTAGTGACTAATGTTGGAACATTGTGATGACATATGTCATGGTCCATTGTGATGACTAAAGTAATGGAGCATTGTGATGACAAGCAGATGGCGCATTGTGATGACATGGGTCATGGAGCATTGTGCTGACAACGCATGGAGCATTGTGATGACATGTCATGGAGCATTGTGCTGATAAAGGCATGGGGCATTGTGATGAGAAGGGTCATAGAGCATTGTGATGAAAAGTTCATGGAGCATTGTGGTGACAACAGTCACAGAGCCTTGTTATGACGAGGGCATGGACAATTTTGATGCCAAAGTCATGAGGCATTGTAATGACTGCAGTCACGGAGCATTGTGATTACAGGGGTCATGGAGCATTTTGATGACAAGGGCATGGAGCATTGTGATGATAGGGGCATGGAGCATAGGTCTGACAAGTTTCATGGACTATTGCGATGACAGTGGGCACTGCACATTGTGATGACAAGGGCATTGAGCATTGTGATGACAAGGGCATGGAGCATTGTGATGACAAGGTCATGGAATATTGTGAAGACAGGTGTCAGGGAGCATTTTGATGACATATGTCATGGTCCATTGTGATGACAATGGCATGGAGCATTGTGATGCCAAGTGTCATGGAGGATTGTCATGACAAAGGTAATGGAGCATTGTGATGACAAGGGTTATGGAGAATAGTTCTGATAAAGGCATGGAGCATTGTGATGACAAGGGTCATTGAGAATTTTGATGACAAGGTCGTGAAGCATTGTGATGAGAAGTGCATGGAGCTTGCTATGACAGGGTTCATGGAGCATTGCGATGACAAGTGCATGGAGAATTGTGATGACAAGAGCATGTAACATTGTGATGAGAAATGTCATGTAGCATTGTTATGAGGAGGACGTGGAGAAATGTGATGACAAGGGACTTGGAGCATTGTGATGATCAGGGAATGGATCATTGTGATGGCAAGACCGTGGAGCATAGTGATGAGAAGTCCATGGATTATGTTGATGACGAGTGTCATGGAGCACTCTAATTCCAAGAGCCATGAAGCATTGTGATTACAGGTGTCATGGAGCATTGTGATGACAGGGGTCATGGAGCATTGTGATGACAAGTGTCATGGAGCATTGTGATGACAAGCTTGTGGAGTATTGTGATGACATTTGGATGGAGCATTGTGATGAAAAAGGCATGGAGTCTTTTTATGAGAGAGTTCAAGAAGCATTCTTTCGACAAATGTCAGGGAGCATTGTGATGACAAGTGTATTAAGCATTGTGATGACACTGGTCATGGCGCATTGTGATGACAAGGGCATGGAGTATTGTGATGACAGGCATCATGAAGCGTTGTGATGAAAAGTGTTATGGAACATTGTGATCACAAGCATTTAGAGCGTTGTGATGAAAGTGTTCATGGATCATTTTGATTTCAAAGAGCATGGAGCATTGTGATGCCAAGATCATGAAGCAATGTGATCCCAGGGTTCATGGAAGATTGTGATGACAAGCGTATGGAGCTTTGTGGTGACAAGGTCTTGTAGCATTTTGCTGAAAAAGGCATGGAGCATTGTGATTACAGGAGTCTTGGAGCATTGTGATGAAAAGGGCATGGATCATTGTGATGAAAAAGGCATGGAGCATTGTCATGACATGGTTCAAGTGCATACTGATGGCAAGTGTCAGGGAGCATTGTGATGACAAGTGTATAGTGCATTGTGATGACAAAGGTCATGGAGCATTGTGATGACAAGGGCATGGAGTATTGTGATGACAGGCATCATGGAGCATTGTGATGACAAGTGTTATGGAACATTGTGATCACAAGTGTTTGGATAATTGTGATGACAGATTTCATGGATCATTTTGATTTCAAGGAGCATGGAGCATTGTGATGACAAGGGCATGAATCAATGTGATCCCAAGGTTCATGGAGGATTGTGATGACAAGTGCATGGAGCATTGTGATGACAAGATCATGGAGCATTTTTCTGACAAAGGCATGGAGCATTGTGATGACAAGTGTCATGGGGAAGTGTTATGACAAGACCATGGAATATTGTGATGCCAGGGGTCATGGAGCATTTTTATGACAGGTGCAATGGAGCATTGTGATGACAAGAGCATGGAACATTGGTCTGAAAAGTTTCATGGATTAGTGTGATGAGAGTGGGCATGGAGCACTGTGATGACAAGGGCACGGAACACTGTGATACATGGGTCATGGAGCATTGTAATGAGAAAGCCATGAAGCATTGTGATGAGAAGTGCATCAAGCATTGTGATGACACGCGTCATGGAGCTTTGTGATGAAAAGGGCATGGAGCAATGTGATAAGAGGGTTCATGGAGCATTGTGATGACAATGGCATGGAGCATTGTGATGCCAAGGGTCATGGAGGTTTCTGATGACAAAGGTCATGGAGCATTTGATGACAAGTGTGTGGTGCACTGTTATGAGAAGGGCAGGGAGCATTGTGATGACAGGGTCATGGAGCAATTTGGTGAAAAATGTCATGGAATATTTTGATGACAAGTGTTATGGAACATTAAGTGGTCAGGTGTGATGGAGCATTGTGATGATAAGGGCATGTAGCATTGTGATGACAGGGGTCATGGAGCTTTGTGATCACAAGGGCATGGAGCATTGTCATTACAGGGGTCTTGGAGCATTGTGATGAAAAGGGCATGGATCAATGTGATGAAATAACACAGAGCCTTGTCATGACAGGGTTCAAGGAGCATACTGATGACAAGTGTCAGGGAGCATTGTGATGACAAGTGTATTGAGCATTGTGATGACAAAGACATGGAGCATTGTGATGAGAAGACCATGGATAACTGTGATGAGGAGAATCATGGGGCGTTGTGATGACAAGTGTTATGGAACATTGTGATCACAAGGGTTTGGAGCATTATGATGACAGAGGTCTTGGTGCATTTTGATTTCATTGTGATGGCAATAGCATGAAGCATTATGATGAAGGGCATGGTGCATTGTGATTACAGGGTTCATGGAGCATTGAGATCAAAAGCGGCATGGAGCTTTGTGATTACAGGGGTCTTGAAGCATTGTGATGACAAGGACATGGAGCATTGTGATGAGAAATCCATGGAGCATACTGATGACATGCGTCATGGAGCTTTGTGATGATAAGGGCATGGAGCATTGTGATAACAGGGGTCTTGGAGCATTGTGATGACAAGGGTCATGGAACCTTGTGATGACAAGTTTGTGGAACATTGTGATGTCAGGGGTCATGGAGCATAAGTCTGAAATGTTTCATGGATTATTATGATGAGCGTGGACATGGAACATTGTGATGAAAAGGCCACGGAACACTGTGATACATGGGTCATGGAGGATTTTAATGACAAAGCCATGGAGTATTTTGATGAGAAGATCATCGAGCATTGTGATGACAAGCGTCATGGAGCATTGTGATGCCAAGGGTCATGGAGCTTTGTGATGACAAAGGTTATGGAGCATTTTGATGACAAGGGCGTTGTGCATTGTGATGAGAAGGGCACGAAGCATTGTGATGACAGGATCAAGGAGCAATTTGATGAAAAGTGTCAAGGCATATTTTGATGACAGAGGTTATGGAACATTGTGATGTCAAGGGTCATGGAGCATTGTGAGGATAAGGGCATGTAGCATTGTGATGACAGGGGTCATGGAACATTGTGATGACAGGGTTGAGGGATTATTGTGATGACTAGTGATGGAACCTTGTGATATCAGTTGTCAGAGAGCATTTTGATGAGAAGTGAATGGAGCATTGTGATGACAAATTTTATGGAGCATTGTGATGACAATGTTGTAGAGCATTGTGTTGACAAGCGCATGGCTTATTGTGATGACATGTGTCATGGAGCATTTTGCTGACATGGGCATGGAGCATTGTGATGACAAGTGTCACGGAGCATTGTGCTGACACAGGAATGGAGCATTGTGATGACATGGGTCAAGGAGCTTTGTGATGAAAATTCAATGGAGCATTGTGGTGACAAATGTCACAGAGCCTTGTGATGACGAGGGCATGGACCATTGTGATGACAAAAGTCATGAAGCATTGTGATGACTGGAGTCACGGAACATTGTGATGACAGCGGTCATGGAGCATTGTGAAGACAAGGGCATGGAGTATTGTGATGACAAGGTCATGGAATATTGTGAAGACAGTTGTCAGGGAGCATTGTGATGACATATGTCATGCTCCATTGTGATGACAATGGAATTTAGCATTGTGATGCCAAGTGTCATGGAGGATTGTGATGACAAATGTTATGGAGCATTGTGATGACAAGGGCTTCGAGCAATGTGATGCGTGTGCTACGGAGCCTTCTGATGACATCCGTCATGGAGCTTTGTGATGAAAAGGGCATGGACAATTGTGATTACAGGTGTCTTGGAGCATTGTGATGACAAGACCATGGAACATTGTGATGGCAGGGATCATGGAGCATTGTTATAACAGGGGTAATGGAGCATTGTGATGACAAGGGCATGGATCATTGGTCTGAAATGTTTCTTGGATTATTTTGATGAGAGTGGGCATGGAGCATTGTGATGACAAGGGCACGGATCACTGTGATACATGAGTCAGGGAGGATTGTAATGACAAGGGCGTGGAGAATTGTGATGAGAAGTGAATCGAGCATTTTGATGACAAGCGTCATGGAGCGTTGTGATGACAACGGCATTGAGCAATGTGATGAGAGGGTTCATGGAGCATTGTGATGACAAGGCCGTGGAACATTGTGATGTCAGGGGTCATGGAGCATAAGTCTGAAATGTTTCATGGATTATTATGATGAGCGTGGACATGGAGCATTGTGATGAAAAGGCCACGGAACACTGTGATACATGGGTTATGGAGGATTGTAATGACAAAGCCATGAAGTATTTTGATGAGAAGGGCATCGAGCATTGTGATGACAAGCGTCATGGAGCATTGTGATGCCAAGGGTCATGGAGCTTTGTGATGACAAAGGTTATGGAGCATTTTGATGACAAGGGCGTTGTGCATTGTGATGAGAAGGGCACGAAGCATTGTGATGACAGGATCAAGGAGCAATTTGATGAAAAGTGTCAAGGAATATTTTGATGACAGAGGTTATGGAACACTGTGATGTCAGGGGTCATGGAGCATTGTGAGGTTAAGGGCATGTAGCATTGTGATGACAGGGGTCATGGAGCATTGAGATGAAAAGTGGCATGGAGCTTTGTGATTACAGCGTTCTTGAAGCATTGTGATGACAAGGGCATGGAGCATTGTGATGAGAAAGCCATGGAGCATACTGATGACATGCGTCATGGAGCTTAGTGATGAAAAGGACATGGAGCATTGTGATTACATGGGTCTTGGAGCATTGTGATGACAAGTGTCATGGAGCCTTGTGATGACAAGACTGTGGAACATTGTAATGGCAGGGATCATGGAGCATTGTTATGACAGTGGTAATGGAGCATTGTGATGACAAGGGCATGGATCATTGGTCTGAAATGTTTCATGGATTATTTTGATGAGAGTGGGCATGGAGCATTGTGATGACAAGGGCACGGATCACTGTGATATATGAGTCAGGGAGGATTGTAGTGAGAAGAGCGTGGAGAATTGTGATGAGAAGTGAATCGAGCATTTTGATGACAATCGTCATGGAGCATTGTGATGACAATGGCATTGAGCAATGTGATGAGAGGGTTCATGGAGCTTTCTGATGACAATAGCATGGAGCATTGTGATGCCAAGGATCAAGGAGCTTTGTGATGACAAATGTCATGGAGCATTTTGATGACAAGGGCATGGTGCATTGTGATGAGAAGGGCATGGAGCTTGCTATGACAGGGGTCATGGAGCATTGCGATGACAAGTGCATGGAGAATTGTGATGACAAGAGCATGTAACATTGCGATGAGAAATGTCATGTAGCATTGTTATGAGGAGGACGTGGAGACATGTGATGACAAGGGACTTGGAGCATTGTGATGATAAGGGAATGGATCACTGTGATGGCAAGACCGTGGAGCATAATGATGAGAAGTCCATGGATTATGTTGATGACGAGTGTCATGGAGCACTCTAATTACAAGAGCCATGGAGCATTGTGATTACAGGTGTCATGGAGCACTGTGATGACAGGAGTCATGGAGCATTGTGATGACAAGTGTCATGGAGCATTGTGATGACAAGCTTGTGGAGTATTGTGATGACATTTGGATGGAGCATTGTGATGAGAAAGGCATGGAGTCTTTTTATGAGAGTGTTCAAGGAGCATTCTGACGACAAATGTCATGGAGCATTGTGATGAAAAGTGTATTGAGCATTGTGATGACAATGGCCATGGCACATTGTGATGACAAGGGCATGGAGTCTTGTGATGACAGGCATCATGGAGCGTTGTGATGACAAGTGTTGTGGAACATTGTGATCACAAGCATTTAGAACATTGTGATGAAAGTGTTCATGGATCATTTTGATTTCAAAGAGCATGGAGCATTGTGATGCCAAGATCATGAAGCAATGTGATCCCAAGGTTCATGGAGGTTTGTGATGACAAGCGCATGGAACACTGTGGTGACAAGGTCTTGTAGCATTTTGCTGAAAAAGGCATGGAGCATTGTGATTACAGGAGTCTTGGAGCATTGTGATGAAAAGGGCATGGATCATTGTGATGAAAAAGGCACGGAGCATTTTCATGACATGGTTCAAGTGCATACTGATGGCAAGTGCCAGGGAGCACTGTGATGACAAGTGTATAGTGCATTGTGATGACAAAGGTCATGGAGCATTGTGATGACAAGGGCATGGAGTATTGCGATGACAGGCATAATGGAGCATTGTGATGACAAGTCTTATGGAACAGTGTGATCACAAGGGTTTGTATCATTATGATGACAGATTTCATGGATCATTTTGATTCCAAGGAGCATGGAGCATTGTGATGACAAGGGCATGAAGCAATGTGATCCCAAGGTTCATGGAGGATTGTGATGACAAGCGCATGGAGCATTGTGATGACAAGGTCATGTAGCATTTTTCTGACAAAGGCATGGAGCATTGTGATGACAAAGGTGATGGAGCACTGTAATGACAAGCGTCACGGATCATTGTGATTACAGGGGACATGGAACATTGGGATGAATTGAGCATGGATCTTGTGATGACAAGTGTCATGGAGTATTTTGATGACAAGAGTCCAGGATCATTGTGTTGTCAAGGCGTCATGGAGCATTGTGATTACTGTGGTCACGGAACATTTTGATGACAGGGGTCATGGAGCATTGTGATGAGAAGGTCATGGAGCATTGTGCTGAAAATATTCATGGAGTATTGAGATGACAAGGGAATGGAGCATTTTGATGACAACGTACTGGAGCATTGTGATGAGCGGACCATGGAGCCTTGTGATGATAATTATCATGGAGCATTCTCACTAAAAGAGGCATGGGGCATTGTGATTACAGGGGTCTTGGAGCATTGTGATGACAAGTGCTAAGAACATTGTGATGAGAAGGCCATGGAGCATTCTGATAACATGCATCATGGAGCTTTGTGATGACAAGGGCATGGGACATTGTGATTACAGGTGTCTTGGAGTACTGTGATGAACAGGGCATGGATCATTGTGAGGAAAAAGGCAAGGAGCCTCGTCATGACAGGGTTCAAGGAGCATACTGACGACAAGTGTCAGGCAACATTGTGATGACAAGTGTATTGAGCATTGTGATGACAAAGTTTATGGAGCATTGTGATGAGAAGACCATTGATAATTGTGATGACGAGCGTCATTGGGCATTGTGATGACAAGTGTTATGGAACAATGGGATCACTAGGGTTTGGAGCATGGTAATGACAGAGTTCATGGAGCATTTTGATTTCATTGTGATGACAATAACATGAAGCATTATGATGATGGGCATGGTGCATTGTGATGACAGGGTTCATGGAGAATTGAGATGAAAAGCAGCAAGGAGCATTGTGATTATAGGGGTCTTGGAGCATTGTGATGAGAAGGCCATGGAGCATTGTGATGAGATGACCATGGAGCATACTGATGACATGCGTCATGGAGCTTTGTGATGACAAGGGCATGGAGCATTGTGATTACAGGGGTCTTGGATAATTGTGATGACAAGGGTCATGGAGCCATGTGGTGACAAGGCCGTGGAACACTGTGATGGCAGGGTTCATGGAGCATTGTTATGACAGTGATAATGGAGCATTGTCATGATAAGGTTATGGAGCATTGGTCTGAAAAGTTTCACGGATTATTGTGATGAGATTGGGCATGGAGCATTGTGATGACAAGGGCACGGAACGCTGTGTTACATGGGTCATGGAGGATTGTAATGACAACGGCGTGGAGCATTGTGATGAGAAGGGCATCGTGCGTTGTGATGACAAGCGTCATGGAGCGTTCTGATGACAAGGGCATGGAGAAATGTGATGAGAGTGTTCATGGAGCATTGTGATGACAATGGCATGGAGCATTGTGATACCAAGGGTCATGGAGCTTTGTGATGGCCAATGTCATGGAGCATTTTGATGACAAGGTCGTGGTGCATTGTGATGAGAATGGCATGGATCATTGTGATGAGAACGCCATGGATCATACTGATGACATGCATCACGGAGCTATGTGATGACAACGTCATGGAGCCATTTGATTACAGGTGTCTTGGAGCATTGTGATGAAAAGGGCATGAATCATTGTGATGAAAAAGGCATGGAGACTTGTCATGACAGGGTTCAAGGAGCATACTGACGACAAGTGTCAGGGAGCATTGTGATGACAAGTGTATTGAGCATTGTGATGAGAAGACCATGGATAATTTTAATGACGAGTGTCATGGGGCGATGTGATAACAAGTGTTATGGAACATTGTGATCACAAGGGTTTGGAGCATTGTGAAGACAGATGTCATGGAACATTTTAATTTCATTGTGATGACAATAGCATGAAGCATTATGATGATGGGCATGGTGCATTGTGATGACAGGGTTCATGGTGTTTTGAGATGAAAAGGGGCATGGAGCATTGGTCTGACAAGTTTCATGGATTATTGTGATGACAGTGGGCATGGCGCATTGTGATGACAAGGGCATGAAACATTCTGGTGACAAGGTCACAGATTATTGTGAAGTCAGGGGTCAAGGAGCATTGTGATGACATAGGTCATGGTCCATTTTGATGACAATGGCATGAATCATTGTGATGCCATGTGTCATGGAGGATTGTGATGACAAAGGTAATGGAGCATTGTGATGACAAGGGCTTGGCGCATTGTGATGACAAGGGCCATTGAGAATTTTGATGACAAGGTCGTGAAGCATTGAGATTAAAAACGCATGGAGCTTGCTATGTGAGGGGTCATGGATAATTGCGATGACAAGTGCATGGAGAATTGTGATGTCAAGAGCATGAAACATTGTGTTGAGTAGTGTCATGGAACATTGTGATGAAATGGACGTGGTGAATTTTGATGACAAAGGACATGTAGCACTGTGATGACCAGGGCATGGTGCATTGTGATGGCAAAATCGTGGAGCATTGTGATGAAAAAACCATGGATAATTGTAATGTCGAGCTTCTTGGAGCACTGTAATGACAAGGGGCATGAAGCATTGTGATGACAGGGGTCATGGAGCATTGTAATGACAAGGCTTATGGAGCATTCTGATGACAAGCTTGTGGAGTAATGTGATGACAATGACATGGAGCATTGTGATGAAAAGGGCATGGAGCATTGTGATGAAAAAGGCATGGAGACTTTTCATGATAGGCTTCAAGGAGCATTTTGACGACAAGTGTCAGGGAGCATTGTGATGACAAGTCATGTAGCATTTTGCTGACATAGGCATGGAGCATTTTGATGACAAGGGTCATGGTGCACGGTGATGACAATTGTCAGAGAGCATTGTGATTAGAGGGGTTATGGAACATTGTGATGCCAAATGTCATGGAGCATTGTGATGAGCAGACCATGGATAATTGTGATGATGAGCGTCATAGGGCGTTGTGATGACAAGTGATATGGAACATTTTGATCGCAAGGTTTTGGAGCATTGTGATGACAGAGGTCATGGAGCATGTTGATTTCATTGTGATGACAATAGCATGAAGCATTATGAAGATGGGCATGGTGCATTGTGATGACAGGGTTCATGGAGCATTGAGATGACAAGGGCATGGAGCATTGTGATGAGAAAGCCATGGAGCATTCTGATGACATGTGTCATGGAGCTTTGTCATGACAAGGGCATGGAGCATTGTGAATACAGGGGTCTTGGAGCACTGTGCTGACAAGGGTCATGGGGAAGTGTTATGACAAGGCCATGGAATATTGTGATGCCATGGGTCATGGAGCATTGTTATGACAGGGGTAATGCAGAATTGTGATGACAAGGGCATGGGACATTGGTCTGAAAAGTTTCATGGATTAGTGTGATGAGAGTCGGCAAGGAGCACTGTGATGACAAGGGCACAGAAAACTGTGATACATAGGTCATAGAGCATTGTAATGAGAAGGGCATGAAGCATTGTGATGAGAAGTGCATCAAGCATTGTGATGACAAGCGTCATGGAGCTTTGTGATGAAAAGGGCATGGAGCAAAGTGATAAGAGGGTTCATTGAGCATTCTGATGACAATGGCATGGGGCATTGTGATACCAAGTGTCATGGCGGTTTGTGATGACCAATGTCATGGAGCATTTTGATGACAATGTGTGGTGCACAGTGATGAGAAGGGCAGGGAGCATTGTGATGACAGGTTCATGTAACAATTTGATGAAAACGGTCATGGAATATATTGATGACAAGTGTTATGGAACATTGTGATGTCAGGAGTGATGGAGCATTGTGATGATAAGGGCAGGTAGCATTGTGATGACAGGGGTCATGGAGCTTTGTGATCACAAGGGCATGGAGCATTGTCATTACAGGGGTCTTGGAGCATTGTGATGAAAAGGGCATGGATTATTGTGATGAAATAACATGGAGCCTTGTCATGACAGGGTTCAAGGAGCATACTGACGACAAGTGTCAGGGAGCATTGTGATGACAAGTGTATTGAACATAGTGATGACAAAGGCATGGGGCATTGTGTTGAGAAGACCATGGATAATTGTGATGAGGAGCATCAAGGGGCGTTGTGATGACAACTGTTATGGAACAATGTTATCCCAAGGGTTTGGAGCATTATGATGACAGAGGTCTTGGTGCATTTTGATTTCATTGTGATGACAATATCATGAAGCATTATGATGAAGTTTATGGTGCATTGTGATGACAGGGTTCATGGAGCATTGAGATGAAAAGTGGCATGGAGCTTTGTGATGCCAAGGGTCATGGAGCTTTGTGATGACAAAGGTTATGGAGCATTTTGATGACAAGGGCGTTGTGCATTGTGATGAGAAAGGTGGGAAGCATTGTGATGACAGGATCAAGGAGCAATTTGATGAAAAGTGTCAAGGAATATTTTGATGACAGAGGTTATGGAACACTGTGATGTCAGGGGTCATGGAGCATTGTGAGGATAAGGGCATGTAGCATTGTGATGACAGGGGTCATGTAACATTGATATGACACGGGTGAGGGATTATTGTGATGACTAGTGATGGAACCTTGTGATATCAGTTGTCAGAGAGCATTTTGATGAGAAGTGAATGGAGCATTGTGATGACAAGTTTTATGGAGCATTGTGATGAGAATGTTGTAGAGTATTGTGTTGACAAGCGCATGGCTTATTGTGATGACATGGGTCATGGAGCATTTTGCTTACAAGGGTCATGGAGCATTGTACTGACAAAGGAATGGAGCATTGTGATGACATGGGTCAAGGAGCTTAGTGATGAAAAGTTCATGGAGCATTGTGGTGACAAATGTCACAGAGCATTGTGATGACGAGGGCATGGACCACTGTGATGACAAAACTCCTGAAGCATTGGGATGATTGGAGTCACGGAACATTGTGATGACAGCGGTCATGGAGCATGGTGATGACAAGGGCATGGAGTATTGTGATGACAAGGTCATGGAGTATTGTGAAGACAGGTGTCAGGGAACATTGTGATGACATATGTCGTGCTCCATTGTGATGACAATGGAATGGAGCATTGTGATGCCAAGTGTCATAGAGGATTGTGATGACAATGGTTGTGGAGCATTGTGATGACAAGGGCTTCGAGCAATGTGATGAGAAGGCCATGGAGACTTCTGATAACATGCATCATGGAGCATTGTGATGAAAGGGCATGGAGCATTGTGATTACAGGGGTCTTGGAGCATTGTGATGACAAGTGTCATGAAGCCTTGTGATGACAAGACCGTGGAACATTGTGCTGGCAGGGATCATGGAGCATTGTTATAACAGGGGTAATGGAGCATTGTGATGACAAGGGCATGGATCATTGGTCTGAAATGTTTCATGGATTATTTTGATGAGAGTGGGCATGGAGCATTGTGATGACAAGGGCACGGATCACTGTGATACATGAGTCAGGGAGGATTGTAATGACAAGGGCGTGGAGAATTGTGATGAGAAATGAATCGAGCATTGTGATGACAAGTGTCATGGAGCATTGTGATGACAAGCTTGTGGAGTACTGTGATGACATTTGGATGGAGCATTGTGATGAAAAATGCATGGAGTCTTTTTAAGAGAGTGTTCAAGGAGCATTCTGACGACAAATGTCAGGGAGCATTGTGATGACAAGTGTATTGAGCATTCTGATGACAATTTTCAGGGCGCATTGTGACGACAAGGGCATGGAGTATTGTGATGACAGGCATCATGGAGCGTTGTGATGACAAGTGATATGGAACATTGTGTTCACAAGCATTTAGGGCATTGTGATGAAAGTGGTCATGGATCATGTTGATTTCAAGGAGCATGGAGCATTGTGATGCCAAGATCATGAAGCAATGTTATCCTAAGATTCATGGAGGATTATGATGACAAGCGCATGGAGCATTGTGGTGACAAGGTCTTGTAGCATTTTGCTGAAAAAGTCATGGAGCATTTTGATTACAGTAGACTTGGAACATTGTGATGAAAAGCGCATGGATCATTGTGATGAAAAAGGCATGGAACATTGTCATGACATAGTTCAAGTGCATACTGATGGCAAGTGTCAGGGAACATTGTGATGACAAGTGTATTGTGCATTGTGATGACAAAGGTCATGGAGCATTGTGATGACAGGGGTCATGGAGCATTGTGATGTGAAGGTCATGGAGCATTGAGCTGAAAATATTCATGGAGTATTGAGATGACAAGGGAATGGAGCATTTTGATGACAACGTCCTGGAGCATTGTGATGAGCGGATCATGGAGCCTTGTGATGACAAGTATCCTGGAGCATTCTCACTGAAAGAGGCATGGGGCATTGAGATTACTGGGGTCTTGGAGCATTGTGATGACAAGTGCTAATAGCATTGTGATGAAAAGGCCATGGAGCATTCTGATAACATGTATCATGGAGCTTTGTGATGACAAGGGCATGGGACATTGTGATTACAGGGGTCTTGGAGTACTGTGATGAAAAGGGCATGGATCATTTTGATGAAAAATGTATGGAGCCTTGTCATGACAGGTTTCAAGGAGCATACTTACAACAAGTGTCAGGCAACATTGTGATGACAAGTGAATTGAGCATTGTGATGACAAAGTTTATGGAGCATTGTGATGAGAAGTCCACTGATAATTGTGATGACGAGCGTCATTGGGCATTGTGATGACAAGTGTTATGGAACAATGTGAGCACTAGGGTTTTGAGTATGGTAATGACAGAGGTCATGGAGCATTTTGATTTCATTGTGATGACAATAGCATGAAGCATTACGATGATGGGCATGGTGCATTGTGATGACAGGGTTCGTGGAGCATTGACATGAAAAGTGGCAAGGAACATTATGATTATAGGGGTCTTGGAGCATTGTGATGGGAAAGCCATGGATCATACTGATGACATGCGTCATGGAGCTTTGTGATGACAAGGGCATGGAGCATTGTGCTTACAGGGGTCTTGGAGTATTGTGAAGACAAGTGCATGGAGAATTGTGATGACAAAAGCATGTAACATTGTGATGAGAAATGACATGTAGCATTGTTATGAGGAGGACGTGGAGAAATATGATGACAAGGGACTTGGAGCATAGTGATGATCAGAGAATGGATCATTTTGATGGCAAGACGGTGGAGCATAGTGAGGAGAAGTCCATGGATTATGTTCATGACGAGTGTCATGGAGCACTCTAATTACAAGAGCCACGAAGCATTGTGATTACAGGTGTCATGGAGCATTGTGATGACAGGGGTCATGGAGCATTGTGATGACAAGTGTCATGGAGCATTGTGATGACAAGCTTGTGGAGTATTTTGGTGACATTTGGATGGAGCATTGTGATGAAAAATGCATGGAGTCTTTTTATGAGAGTGTTCAAGGAGCATTCTGACGACAAATGTCATGGAGCATTGTGATGACAAGTGTATTGAGCATTGTGATGACAATGGCCATGGCGCATTGTGATGACAATGGCATGGAGTATTGTGATGACAGGCATCATGGAGCGTTGTGATGACAAGTGTTATGGAACATTGTGATCACAAGCATTTAGAGCATTGTGATGAAAATGGTCATGGATCATTGTGATTTCAAGGAACATAGAGCATTGTGTTGCCAAGATCATGAAGCAATGTGATCCAAAGATTCATGGAGGATTGTGATGACAAGCGCATGCAGATTTGTGGTGACAAGGTCTTGTAGCATTTTGCTGAAAAAGGCATGGAGCATTGTGATTATAGGAGTCTTGGAGCATTGTGATGAAAAGGGCATGGATCATTGTGATTAACAAGGCATGCAACATTGTCATGACATGGTTCAAGTGCATACTGATGGCAAGTGCCAGGGAGCATTGTGATGACAAAGGTCATGGAGCATTGTAATGACAAGAGCATGGATTATTGTGATGACAGGCATCATGGAGCATTGTGATGACAAGTGTTATGGAACATTGTGATCACAAGGGTTTGGATCATTGTAATGACAGAGTTCATGGATCATTTTGATTTCAAGGAGCATGGAGCATTGTGATGACAAGGGCATGAAGCAATGTGATCCCAAAGTTCATGGAGGATTGTGATGACAAGTGCTTGGAGCATGTTGATGACAAGGTCATGTAGCATTTTGCTGACAAAGGCATGAAGCATTGTGATGACAAGGGTCATGGAGCACTGTGATGACAATCGTCATGGAGCATTGTGATTACATGGTTCATGGAGCACTGGGATGACAAGGGAATGGATCATTGTGATGACAACGGTCATGGCGCATTTTAATGACACGAGTCCCTGATCATTTTGCATTCAGGGCTCATGGTGCATTGTGATGACAGGGTTCATAGATCACTGAGATGAAAACGGGCATGGAGCATTGTGATCTCAGGGGTCTTGGAGCATTGTGATGACAAGGGCATGGAGCATTGTGATGAGAATACCATGAAGCATTCTGATGACATGCGTCATGGAGCCTTGTGATGACAAAGGCATGGAGCATTGTGATTACAGTGGTCCTGGAGCACTGTTATGACAAGGGTCATGGAACCTTTTGATGACACGGCCATAGGACATTGTGATGGCAGCGGTCATGGAGCATTGTTATGACAGTTGTAATGGAGCATTGTGATGAAAAGGGCATGGAGCATTGTTCTGAAAAATTTCATGGATTATTGTGATGAGAATTGGCATGGAGCATTGTGATGACAAGGGCACGGAACACTATGATACACGGGTCATGGAGGATTGTAATGACAAGGGAATGGAGCATTGTGATGACATGGTCCTGGAGTATTGTGTTGAGAAGACCATGGAGCCCTTTGATAACAAGTCTAATGGAGCACTCTGATTAAAAGGGGCATGGAACATTGTGATTCCAGGGTTCTAGGAGCACTGTAATGACAAGGCCATGGAGCATTGTGATGAGAAGGCCATGGAGCATTGTGATGACATGCGTCATGGATCTTTGTGATGACAAGGGCATGGAGCATTGTGATTACAGGCGCCTTGGAGCATTGTGATGAAAAAGGCATGTAGCTTTGTCATGACCGTGTTCAAGGAGCATACTGACGACAAGTGTCAGGGAGCATTGTGATGACAAGTGTATTGAGCATTGTGATGACAAAGGTCATGGAGTATTGTGATGAGAAGACCATGGATACGTGTGATGACAAGTGTTATGGAATATGGTGATCACAAGGGTTTGGAGCATTGTGATGACAGAGGTCATGGAGCATTTTGATTTCATTATGATGACAATAGCATGAAGCATTATGATGATGGGCATGGTGCATTGTGATGACCGGGTTAATTGATAATTGAGATGAAAAGTGTCATGGAGCATTTTGATGACAGGGTTTAGGGAACATTGTGATGTCGGGGGTCATGGAGCATTGTGATGACACGGGTATGGAGTATTGTGATTACAGGCATCATGGAGCATTGTGATGACAAGTGTTATGGAACATTGTGATCACAAGGGTTTGGAGCATTGTGATGACAGAGTTCATGGATCATTTAGATTTCTAGGAGCATGGAGCATTGTGATGACAAGGGCATGAATCAATGTGATCCCGATGTTGGTGGAGGATTGTTATGACAATGGTATTGGAGTATTTTGATGACAAGCGCATGGAGCATTTTGATGACAAGGGTCATGGAGCATTGTGATGAGAAAACCATGGAGCCTTGTGATGTCAAGTCTCATGGATAATTCTGATGAAAAGGGCCATGGAGCATTGGGATTACAAGGTTCTTGGAGCATTGTAATGACAAGACCATGGAGCATTGCGATGAGAAGGCCATGGAGCATTCTGATGACATACGTCATGGAGCTTTGTGATGAAAAGGTCATGGAGCATTGTGATTACAGGCGTCTTGGAGCATTGTGATGACAAGGGCATGGAGCATTGTGATGACAAGGTCATGGAGTATTTTGAAGACTGGTGTCAGGGAGCATTGTGATGACATATGTCATGGTCAATTGTGATGACAGTGGCATGGAGCATTGTGATGCCAAGTGTCATGGAGCATTGTGAAGACAAGGGTCAGGAGCACTGTGATGACAAGGTCATGAAGCAATGTTATCCCAAGTTTCATGGAGGATTGTGATGACAATGGTAATGGAATATTTTGATGACAAGTGCATGGAGCATAGTGATGACAAGGTCATGTAGCATTTTGCCAACAAAGGCATGGAGCATTGTGATGACAAGGGTCATGGAGCACTGTGATGACAAGTGTCAAGAAGCATTGTAATTACAGGGGTCATGGAGCATTGGGATAACAACGGCATAGATCATTGTGATGAGAAATATCATTTAGATTTTGATTACAAGGGTCCCAGATCATTGTGTTGTCAGGGGTCATGGAGCGTTGTGATGACAGTGATCATAGAGCATTGTGATGACAGGGGTCATGGAGCATTGTGAAGAGAAGGTCATGCAGCATTGGGCTGAAAATATTCATGGGTTATTGTGATGACAGGCGTCATGGAGCATTGTGATGAGAAGGGAATAGAGCATTGTGATGATAAGGTCCTGGAGCATTGTGATGAGAAGACCATGGAGCCTTTTGATGACAAGTCTCATGGAGCATTCTGATGAAAAGGGCATGGAGCGTTGTGATTACAGGGGTCTTGGAGCATTGTGATGACAAGGGCATGGAGCATTGTGATGAGAAAGCCATGGAGCATTCTGATGACATGCGTCATGGAGCTTTTTGATGACAAGGGCATGGAGCATTGTGATGATAAGGTCCTGGAGCATTGTGATGAGAAGACCATGGAGCCTTTTGATGACAAGTCTCATGGAGCATTCTGATGAAAAGGGCATGGAGCGTTGTGATTACAGGGGTCTTGGAGCATTGTGATGACAAGGGCATGGAGCATTGTGATGAGAAAGCCATGGAGCATTCTGATGACATGCGTCATGGAGCTTTTTGATGACAAGGGCATGGAGCATTGTGATTACAGGGTCTTGGAATATTGTGATGAAAAGGGCGTGGATCATTTTGAGGAAAAAGGCATGGAGCCTTGCCATGACAGGATTCAAGGAGCATACAGACGACAAGTTTTAGGCAGCATTGTGATGACAAGTGTATTGAGCATTTTGAGGACAAAGGTCATGGAGCATTGTGATGAGAAGACCATGGATAACTGTGATGACGAGCATCATGGGGCGTTGTGATGACAAGAGTTATGGAACATTGTGATCACAAGTGTTAGGAGCATTGTGATGACAGAGGTCATGAAGCATTTTGGTTTCATTGTGATGACAATAGCATGAAGCATTATGATTATGGGCATGGTGCATTTTGATGACAGGGTTCATGGAGCATTGAGATGAAAAGGGCCATGGAACATTGTGATTTCAGGGGTGTTGGAGAATTGTGATGACCAGAGCATGGAGCATTGTGATGAGAAGGCCATGGATCATTCTGATGACATGCGTCTTGGAGCCTTGTGATGACAAGGCCTTGGAACATTGTGATGGCTGGGTTCATGGAGCACTGTAATGACAGGGATAATGGAGCATTGTGATGACAAGGGCATGGAGCATTCGTCTGAAGTATTTCTTGGATTATTGTGATGAGTGTAGGCATGGAACATTGTGATGACAAGGGCATGGAAACTGTGATACATGGGTCATGGAGGATTGTAATGACAATGGCGTGGAGCATTGTGATGAGATGGGCATCGAGCATTGTGATGACAATGATCATGGAGAATTGTGATGACAAAGGCATGGAGCAATGTTATGAGAGTGTTCATGGAGCATTGTGATTACAATGGCATGGAGCATTGTGAAGCCAAGGGTCATGGAGGATTGTGATGACAATGGTAATGGAGCATTGTGATGACAAGGGCTTGGAGCATTGTGATGACAAGGGTTATGGAACATTGTGATAACAAGGGCCATTGAGAATTTTGATGACAAGGTCGTGAAGGATTGTGATGGCAAGTGTATGGATCTTGCTGTGACAGGGGTCATGGAGCATTGCAATGACAAGTGCATGGAGAACTGTGATGACAAAAGCATGTAACATTGTGATGAGAAGTGTAATGGAACATTGTGATGACAAGGACGTGGAGAATTGTGATGACAAGGGACATGGAGCATTGTGATGACCAGGGCATGGAACATTGTGATGACAGGTTTCATGGAGCATTCTGATGACAGGGGTCATGGAGCATTGTGATGACAAGGGTCATGGAGCATTCTGATGACAAGCTTGTGGAGTATTGTGATGACAATGGAATGGAGCATTTTGATGAAAAGAGCATGTATCATCGTGATGAAAAAGGCATGGAGCCTTTTCATGACAGTTTTCAAAGAGCATTCTGACGACAAGTGTCAGGGAGCATTGTGATGAAATGTTTATTGAGCATTGTGATGACAAAGGTCATACAGAATAGTGATGAGAAGATCATGGATAATTGTGATAACGGTTGTGATGGGGCATTGTGATGAAAAGTGTTATGGAACATTGTGATCGCAAGAGTTTGGAGCATTGTGATGATAGAGGTCATCGTGCATTTTGATTTCAAGGAGCATGGAGCATTGTGATGACAAGGGTATGAAGCAATGAGATCCCAAGTTTCATGGAAGATTGTGATGACAAGCACATGGAGCATTGTGATGACAGAGGTCATGGAGCATTTTGATTTCATTGTGATGACAATAGCATGAAACATTATGATGATGGTCATGGTGCATTTTGATGACAGGATTCATGGAGCATTGAGATGCAAAGGGGCATGGAGCATAGTGATTACAAGGTTCTTGGAGCATTCTGATGACAAGGTCATGGAGCATTGTGGTGAAAAGGCCATGGAGCATTCTGATGACATGCGTCAAGGAGCTTTGTGATGACAAGGGCATGGAGCATTGTGATTACAGGGTTCTTGGAGCATTGTGATGTCATGGGTCATGAAGCCTTGTGATGACAAGGCTGTGGAACTCTGTGATGGCAGGGGTCATGGAGCATTGTTATGACAGGTGTAATGGAGCATTGTGATGACAAGGGCATGGACCATTGTTCTGAAAATTTGCATGGATTATTGTGATGAGAATGGGCATGGAGCTTTGTGATGACAAGGGCACAAAACACTGTGATACATGGGTCATGGAGGATTGTAATGACAAGTGCATGGAGCATTGTGATGAGAAGGGCATGGAGCATTATGATGACAAGCGTCATGGAGCTTTGTGATCACCAGGGCTTGGAGCAATGTGATGAGAGGTTTCATGGAGCATTGTTTTGACAGTGGTATGGAGCATTGTGATGAAAAGCTTCATGGATCATGGTGATGACAATGGCATGAATCATTGTGATGCCAAGTGTCATGGATCTTCGTGATGACAAACGTCATGGAGCATTTTGATGACAAGGGCGTGGTGCATTGTGGTGAGAAGGGCAGCGTACATTTTGATGACCGGGTCATGGACCAATTTGACGAAAAGTGTCATGGAACATTTTGATGACATGGGTTATGGAACACTGTGATATTTCGGGTCATGAAGAATTCTGCTGAAAAGGGCATGTAACGTTGTGATGACTTGGGTCATGGAACATAGTGATGACAGGGCTGAGGGAGTATTGTGATGACTAGTGATGGAACATTGTGATGACATATGTCATTGTCCATTGTGATGACAAAGGTAATGGACTAGTGCTTGGCACATTGTGATGACATTTGTCATGTAGCATTGTGCTGACAATCACATGGAGTATTGTGATGACATGTTTCATGGAGCATTGTGCTGACAAAGGCATGGAGCATTGTGATGACAAGGGTCACGTAGCATTGTGCTGAGAAGCGCATGGAGCATTGTGATGACAAGGGTCATGGAGCATTTTGAAGACAAGTGCGTGGTGCATTGTGATGAGAAGGGCAGGGAGTATTGTGATGACAGGGTTATGGGGCAATTTGATGAAGAGGGTCAAGGAACATTTTGATGAGAGGGGATATTGAACATTGTGATGTCAGGGGTCATGGAGCATTGTGATGAAAAGGGTCATGGAGCATTTTGATTACAGGGGTTATGGAACATTGTGATGTCAAGGGTCATGGAGCATTGTGACGATTAGAGCATGTAGCATTATGATTACTGGGGTCATGGAATATTGTGATGACAGGGTTGACTGAGTATTGTGATGACTAGTGATGGAACTTTGTGATATGAGTGGAGAGGGAGCATTTTGATGAGAAGTGCATGGAGCATTGTGATGAAAAGGTTTATGGAGCATTGTGATGACAAAGGCATGGTGCATTGTGATGATATGTGTCCTGGAGCATTGTGCTGACAAGCGCATGGAGCATTGTGATGACAAGGGTCATTGAGCATTGTGCTGACAAAGGCATGGAACACTGAGGTGACAAGGGTCAGAGAGCTTTGTGATGAAAAGTTCATTGAGCATTGTGTTGACACTGTCACAGAGCCTTGTGATGATGAGGGTATGGACCATTGTGATGACAAAGGTCATGAAGCATTGTGATGACTGGAGTCATGGAGCATTGTGATGACAGTGGTCATGGAGAATTGTGATGACAAGAGGATGGAGCATTGTGGTGACATGGGCGTGGTGCATTGTGATGAGAATGGCAGGGAGCATTGTGATGACAGGGTCCTGGAGCAATTTGATGAAAAGTGTCATGGAACATTTTGATGACAGGGGTTATGGAACATTGTGATGTCAGGGGTCATGGAGCATTGTGATGAAAATGGTCATGGATCATGTTGATGACAGGGTTTAGTGAACATTGTGATGGTAGGGGTCATGGAGCATTGGGATGATAAGGGCATGTAGCATTGTGATGACGGTGTCATGGAACAATGTGATGACAGGGATGAGGGAGTATGGTGATGACTAGTGAAGGAACATTGTGATGTCAGCGGTGAGAGAGCATTTTGATGAGAAGTGCATGGAGCATTGTGATGACAAGGTTTATGGAGCATTGTGATGACAAGGTTGTGGAGCATTGAGATGACAAGAGCATGGTGCATTTTAATGGCAATTGTCATTGAGCATTGTGCTGATAAAAGCATGGAGCATTGTGATGACAAGGGTCAGAGAGCATTGTGATGAAAAGTTTACGGAACATTGTGGTGACAAATGTCACAGAGACTTGTGATGATGAGGGCATGGACCATTTTGATGACAAAGGTCATGAAGCATTGTGATGACTGGAGTCATGGAGCATTGTGATAACAGGGGTCATGGAGCATTGTGATGACAAAGGTCATGGAGCATTTTGATGACAGGTGTTATGGAACATTGTGATGTCAGGGTTCATGGAGCATTGTGATGATAAGGGCACGTAGCTTTGTGATGATGGGGTCATGGATCATTGTGATGACAGGGGTGAGGGAGTATTGTGATGACTAGAGATGGAACATTGTGATATCAGTGGTGAGTGAGCATTTTGATGAGAAGTACATGGAGCATTGTGATGACAAGGTTTATTTAGCATTGTGATGACTAGGTTGTGGAGCATTGAGATGACAAGAGCATGGTGCATTGTGATGACATGGGTCATGGAGCATTGTGATGACAAAGGCATGCAGTAATGTGATGAGAAGGCCAAGGAGCATTCTTATGACATGCTTCATGGAGCTTTGTGATGACAAGGGCATTTCACATTGTGATTACAGTCGTCTTGGTGCATTGTGATGACAAGGGTCATGGAGCCTTGTGATGACAAGGCCGTGGAAAATTGTGATGGCAGCGGTCATGTCGCATTGTTATGACAAGGGTAATGGAGCATTGTGATGCCAAAGGTCATGGAGCATTCTGATGACAAAAGCATGGCACATTGTGATGACATGGGTCATGGAGCATTGTGCTAACAAGCGCATGGAGTATTGTGATGACAAGGGTCATGGAACATTGTGATGACAAGGGTAATGGAGCATTGTGATGCCAAAGGTCATGGAGCATTCTGATGACATGTGCATGGCACATTGTGATGACATGGGTCATGGAGCATTGTGCTGACATATGCATGGAGCACTCTGATGACAAGCCTCACAGAGCATTGTGATGAAAAGTTCATGAAGCATATTGATGACTGGAGTCACAGAGCATTGTGATGAAAGGGGTCATGGAGCATTGTGATGAAAAGGGTCATGAAGCATTTTGATGAAAGGGGTTAGGGAACATTGTGATGTTCGTGGTCATGGAGCATTGTGATGATAAGGGCATGTAGCATTGTGATGACGGTGTCATGGAACAATGTGATGACAGGGGTGAGGGTGTATGGTGATGACTAGTGAAGGAACATTGTGATATCAGTGGTGAGAGAGCATTCTGATGAGAAGTGCATGGAGCACTGCGATGACAAGGTTTATGGAGCATTGTGATGACAAGGTTGTGGAGCAATGTGATGACGAACTCATGGCACATTGTGATGACATGGGTCATGGAGCATTGTGCTGACAAGCGCATGGAGCATTGTGATGACAATGGTCATGGAGCATTGTGCTGACAAAGGCATGGAGCATTGTGATGACAAGCATCACAGAGCATTGTGATGAAAAGTTCATGGAGCATTGTGGTGACAAAGGTCACAGAGCCTTGTGATGATGAGGGCATGGACCATTGTGATGACAATGGTCATGAAGCATTGTGATGACTGGAGTCACAGAGCATTGTGAGGACAGGGGTCATGGAGCATTGTGATGAAAAGGGTCATGAAGCATTTTGATGACAGGGGTTAGGGAACATTGTGATGTTAGGGGTCATGGAGCACTGTGATGATAAAGGCATGTAGCATTGTGATGACGGGGTCGTGGAACAATGTGATGACAGGGGTGAGGGCTTATCGTGATGACTACAGAAGGAACATTGTTATATCAGTGGTGAGAGAGGTTTTTGATGAGAAGTTAATGGAGCATTGTGATTACAAGGTTTATGGAACACTGTGATGACAAGGTTGTGGAACATTGACACGACAAGAGCATGGTGCATTGTGATGACAAGCGTCATGGAGCATTGTGCTGACAAAGGCATGGAGCACTGTGATGACAAGGGTCAGAGAGCATTGTGATTGAAAGTTCAAGGAGCATTGTGGTGACAAATGTCACAGAGCCTTGTGATGATGAGTGCATGGACCGTTGTGATGACAAAGGTCATGAAGCATTGTGATGACTGGAGTCACGGAGCATTGTGATGCCAAGGGTCATGGAGCTTTGTGATGACAAATGTCATGGAGCATTTTGATGAGAAGGGCGTGGTGCATTGTGATGAGAATGGCAGGGAGCATTGTGATTACAGGGTCCTGGAGCAATTTGATGAAAAATGTCATGGAACATTTTGATGACAGTGGTTATGGAACATTTTGATGTCGTTGGTTATGGAGCATTGTGATGAAAAGGGTCATGGTGCATTGTGATGACAGGGTTCATAGATCATTGAGATATAAAGGGGCATGGAGCACTGTGATTACATGGGTCTTGGAGCTTTGTGATGACAAGGCCATGGAGCATTGTGATGAGAAGTCCATGGAGCATTCTGATGACATGCATCATGGAGATTTTTGATGACAAAGGGCATGGAGCTTTGTGATTACAGGAGTCTTGGAGAACTGTGATGACAAGGGTCATGGAGCCTTGTGATGACAAGGCCGTGGAACACTGTGATGGCAGGGGTCATGGAGCATTGTTATGACAGGTGTAATGGAGCATTGTCACGACAAGTGCATGGAGCATAGGTCTTAAATGTTTCATTGATTATTGTGATGAGAGCGGACATTGGGCATTGTGAAGACAAGGGCAATGAACACTGTGATACATGGGTCATGGAGGATTGTAATGGCAAGGGCATGGAGCATTTTGATGAAAATTATATGGAGCATTTTTATGTCAAGAGTCCAAAATCATTATGTTGTCAGTGTTCATGGAGCGTTGTGATGACAATGGTCATGGAGTATTGTGATGACAAGTTTTATGGAACATTGTGATCACAAGGGTTTGGAACATTGTGATGACAGAGATCATGGAGCATTTTGATTTCATTGTGATGACAATAGCATGTAAGCATTATGATGATGGGCCTGGTTCATTGTGATGACAGGGTTCAAACGGCATTGAGATGAAAATGGGCATGGAGCATTGAGATTACAGGGCTCTTGGAGCATTGTGCTGACAAAGGCATGGTGAATTGTGATGAGAAGGCCATGGAGCATTCTGATGACATGCGTCATGGAGCTTTGTGATGACAAGGGAATGGAGCATTGTGAATACAGGGATCTTGGAGCACCGTGATGACAAGGGTCATGGAGCCTTGTGATGACAAGGCCGTGGAATATTGTGATGGCAGGGGTCATGGAGCATTGTTATGACAGGTGTAATGGAACATTGTGATGAAAAGGGCATGGAGCATAAGTCTGAAAACTTTCACCGATTATTGTGATGAGAGTGGACATGGAGCATTGTGATGACAAGGGCACGGAACACTGTGATACATGGGTCATGGAGGATTGTAATGACAATGGCATGGAGCATTTTGATGAGAAGTGCATCGAGTATTGTGATGACAAGCGTCTTGGAGCTTTGTGATGACAAGGGATTGGAGAATTCTGATGAAAAAGTCCTGGAGCATTGTGATGAGACGGTCATGGAGCCTTGTGATGACAAGTCTCATGGAGCATTCTGATGAAAATGGACATGGAGCATTGTGATTACAGGGGTCGTGGAGCATTGTGATGACAAGGGAAAGGAGCATTGTGATGAGAAGGCCATGGAGCATTCTGATGACATGCGTCATGGAGATTTGTGATGACAAGGGCTTGGTGCATTGTGATTACAGGGGTCTTGGAGCATTGTGATGACAAGGGTCATGGAGCCTTGTGATGAGAAGGCCGTGGAACATTGTGATGGCAGGGGTCAGGGAGCATTGTTATGACAGGGGTAATGGAGCATTTTGATGACAAGCGCCTGGTGCATTGGTCTGAAAAATTTCATTGATTATTGTATTGAGATTGGGTAATGAGCATTGTGATGACAAGGGCACGGAACACTGTGATACATGGGTCAAGGAGGATTGTATTGACAAGTTCATGGAGCATTTTGATGAGAAGGGTCATAGAGCATTGTGATGAAATGTTCATGGAGCATTGTGGTGACAAAGGGTATAAAGCATTGTGATGACTGGCGTCATGGAGCACTGTGATGACAGCGGTCATGAAGCATTGTGATGACACAGGTATGGAGCATTGTGATGACAGGGGCTTGGAACATTTGTTTGACAAGTTTCATGGATTATTGTAATGACAGTGGGCATGGCACATTGTGATGACAAGGGCATGGAGCATTGTGATGACAAGGTCATGGATTATTGTGAAGACATGTGTCAGTGAACATTGTGATGATATATGTCATGGTCCATTGTGATGACAATTGCATGGAGCATTGTGATGCCAAGTGTCATGGCGGACTGATGACAAAGGTAATGGAGCATTGTGATGACAAGGGCTTGGAGCATTGTGATGAAAAGGGTTATGCAGTATTGTGATGACAGGGGCATGGAACATTGTGATGACAAGGGCCAATGAGAATTTTGATGACAAGGTCATGAAGCATTGTGATGACAAGCGCATGGAGCTTGCTATGAAAGCGGTCATGGAGCATTGTGATGACAAGTGCATGGAGAATTGTGATGAAAAGAGCATGTAACATTTTGATGAGAAGTGTCATGGAGCATTGTGATGACTAGGACGGCGAGAATTGTGATGACAAAGGACATGGAGCATTGTGATGACTAGTGCAAGGAGCATTGTGATGGCAAGACCGTGTAGCCTTTTGATGAGAAAACCATGGATAATTGTGATGACGAGCGTCATGGAGCACTGTAATGACAAGTGGCATTGAACATTGTGAAAACAGGTGTCATGGAGCATTGTGATGACAGTGGACATGTAGCATTGTGATGACAAGTGTCATGGAGCATTCTTATGACAAGCTTGTGGAGTATTGTGATGACCAGGGTCATGGAGCATTGTGATGAAAAGGGCATGGAGCATTGTGATGAACAAGGCATATTTTCAAAGAATATTCTTTTGACTTACTAAATCACCTCACTTTTATACGTTTTCTGTTTTATTAATTTCTGCTCATATATTTATTTATTTTTTCTATGTTCTCAGGGTTCATTGTTTTGATCATGTGATGTCAAATAAAACAATTGGTAATTAATTTTAAAAAAATCTTTTTAATTATAAAGACTTGAAATTTCTGAATAATCCAGCTTACTTCTAAGTATCTAAGGTTCAGGTCCTCCATATTATTGCTGGCCTAAGGCTTAGATCACCATATAGCAATGTATATATTGACATATTTTCCCCTCGACTTTCTGTGTTTCCTACATCTCACCTTTGCAGACAAGCCATTTGAAATACCCTTAACTTATATCACAGCCAATAAGTCTTTGAAATAAGGTGTATTTTTTAGATAATTCTTCTATATATAATTAGGCAGAAAATCTGACCTGCCATATTTTTCAAAACAGCATAATTTCACTCTTCTCAATGATGAATCTGTTGTATTACACAACCTTTGAGTATTTAGCTTTATCAATGACATGTACTTTAAAAATGTTTTAAAGATCCTACCAGTCTTTTAAAACATCCTTGTTCCTTGTTTCAGTTCCAGTTGTATGTATATTGTCTAACTTGCAGCTGATTATTCCACCATCTGATGGATGGACTTGGGAATCTAATTCTGGTATTGATTGCTTTTGCTGATTGTCTCCACTTGTAGCTGATTTCTTCATTATTGTGTAAATTTAGATCATGAGCTCATGTTTAGCTACACAGCTGACTTTGTAAGAGTCGTAGGTGTGAACGCACGAGAGCTTCAGCAGAAAGTCAGCAAAGATTTAGTTGTGACCCACAACTAAATTTCCCACAAAAAAATAACATTTTATAGAAGTGTTGGTCCAATACTCCCTCTAGAGGCATGGGACTCAAACACAGCTGTTTGTGGCCCCTGCTTTGGGGAAGGGGCATCGAGTGGCCCAGGCCCTGGCAGGAGCCTCTCCGTGAATTTCCCAGGGACCCACCTGGTGCGACATTCGGTCACGTGGCAGGAAGTTACGATACCCAAACCTATGGTTACCTGTTCAGCTTGGTGTACTACGTGGAAAGCTTCCACACACACTTCAACTAGGAGGGTGGCCTGAGAGGAAAAATGAGACGTTGGGCTGCCATGCAGCGCAAGAATGTTCTCTTTATCCTGAGCCTTAATGCTTGTGCCACGCCACTGGTCCTGCCATGCTCTGAGGGCCCTGCCCTGGCGCCCCTGCTCCCCTGCCATTTGTTCAGTCACACCAGAGATGGCCACACACACACCCTCAGTAAGGACAGTGTTCCAACATCCTGCAGCCCCGCCCTCTCTCCACAGGTTGCCATGAACTCCAGAGGCTGCATCCTTAGCCCTGGGCATACAGAGGATGCCAAGGGCAAACATGATGGCCTTAAATGAGTACCCCTTGTGTCAGTTTTGGTAAACTTTAGGAGATAGGAAATTGGCCACTTTACAGAATTGTTCAAATTTACTGGCATTTTAATATTCTCTGGTATAACATTGTCCTGATTCTTTCAGTATATTATTTTCCTCTGTTTTCTTTTGCTTAATCAAAGTGTGTTTTTAAAATCTTTTCAAAGAATATTCTTTTGACTTACTAAATCACCTCAATTTTATACGTTTTCTGTTTTATTAAGTTCTGCTCATATCTTCATTTATGTTTTCTCTGTTCTCACGATTTATAGTTTTGATCTTCTAATGTAAAATAAAACAATAGGTTATTAATTTTAATAAATCCTTTTAATTATAAAGAGTTGAAATTTTTGAAGATTCCAGCTTACTTGTAAGTTTCAAAGGGTCAGGTCCTCTACATTGTGGCTGGCCTAAGGCTTAGTTCACAATATAGCAAAGTATATATTGACCTATTTTCCCCTCGACTTTCTGTGATTTCCTACATCTCACCTTTCTTTGCAGACAAGCCATTTGAAATACCCTTAACTTATTTCACAGCCAATAAGTCTTTGAAATACTGTGTATTTTTTTAGATAAATCTTCTTATATAAATAGGCAGAAAATTTAATCTG
The DNA here is from genome assembly GCF_964165515.1 of Mesoplodon bidens. Lineage (NCBI taxonomy): Eukaryota > Metazoa > Chordata > Mammalia > Artiodactyla > Ziphiidae > Mesoplodon > Mesoplodon bidens. The sequence continues at coordinate 2,516,421 of NC_138180.1, forward strand.
CCATATTTTTCAAAACAGCATAATTTCACTCTTCTCCATGATTAATCTGTTGTATTACACAACCTTTGAGTTTTTAGCTTTATCAATGTCATGTACTTTAAACGTGTTTTAAGTATCCTACCCGTCTTATAAAACATCCTTGTTCCTTGTTTCAGTTCTAAATGTATGTATATTTTCTGCCTTGAACCTGATTATGCCAACATCAGATGGATGGCCTTGGGAATCTAATTCTGGTATTGATTGTTTTTGTTGATTGTCTCCACTTGTATCTATTTTCTTCATTATTGTGTAAATTTAGATCATGAGCTCATGTTTAGCTAAACAGCTGTCCCTGAAAGAGGCTTAGGTGTGAACGCTCATAATCTTCAGCAGGAAATCGGAAAACGTTTATTTGTGTCCCTCCAATGATTTGCACACAATTACCCCGTTATCTAGAAGTGTTGTCCAATACTACTTCTAGAGGCAGGGGACTCAGACAGGGCTGCTTTGATGCCCCAACTCTGGGGAAGGGGCACTGGGTGGTGAGGGGCCTGGGCAGGAACCTCGCCACGCATGTCCCAGGGACACTACTGCCTGCTAACTTCGGTCACCTGGCTGGAAACTACGATGGCCAGACCTATGGATACCTGTGCAGGGAGGCGTACTCTGCGGACAAGTTCCACACACACTTCAAGTAGGAGGGCGGCCTGGGTGAATAGGTGAGTGTTTGGGCAGCTGTGCAGACAAAGAAGGCACACTTTGGCCTGGGCCTAGATGCTTGTGACACCCGACTGGGCCTGCCGGGCTGTGAGGGCCCTGCCGTTGGCCCCCTTCTCCCCTGCCCTTTGTTCAGTCACAGCAGAGATGCCCCCATCCACTGCCTCAGTGAGGGCAGTGTTCCAACATCCCTCAGCCCCGACCCCTCACCGCAGGTTACCATGGACTACAGATGCTGCATTCTGAGGCCAGGGCATTCCGATAATGCCAAGGGCAGACATGAGGACCTTAAATGATTTCCTCTTGTGTCAATTTTGGTAAACTTTAGGAGCTAGGAAATGGTCCACTTTACACAAATGTTCAAATTTACTGGCATTTCATATATTCTCTGCTATAACACTGTCCTGATTCTTTCTGTATATTCTTTACTTATGTTTTGGTTTTCCTTAATCAAAGTGTGTCTTTTAACTCTTTTCAAAGAATATTCTTTGGACTTACTACATCACCTGAATTTTATACGTTTTCTGTGGTATTAAGTTCTGCTCATATCTTTATTTATCTTTTTTCTATGTTCTCAGGGTTTATTGTTTTGATCTTCTGATGTCAATTAAAACACTTGGTTATTCATTTTTAAAAATCTTTTTACTTATAAAGATTTGAACTTTTAAAGATTCCAGAATACTTGTAAGTTTCTAAGGGTCAGGTCCTCTACATTGTTGCTGGCCTAAGGCTTAGTTCACAATATGGCAAAGTATATATTGACCTATTTTCCCCACGACTTTCTGTGATTCCCTACATCTCACCTTTCTTTGCAGACAAGCCTTTTGAAATACCCTTAACTTATTTCACAGCAAATAATCTTTGAAATAATGTGTATTTTTTAGAGAAACCTTCTTATATATTTAGGCAGAAAATCTGACCTGCCATAGTTTTCAAAACAGCATAATTTCACTCTTCTCAATGATGAATCTGTTGTATTACACAACCTTTGAGTATTTAGCTTTATCAATGACATGTAATTTAAAAATGTTTTAGAGATCCTACCAGTCTTTGAAAACATCCTTGTTCCTTGTTTCTGTTCCAGTTTTATGTATATTTTCTGCCTTGCACTTGATTATTCCAACGTCTGATCGATGGCCTGGGAAATCTAATTCTGGTATTGATTGTTTTCGCTGATTGTCTCGCCCTGTAGCTGATTTCTTCATTATTGTGTAAATTTAGATCATGAGCTCATGTTTAGCTAAACATCTGACTTTGTAAGAGGCTTAGGTGTGAACACTCGTAAACTTCATCAGAAAGTCTGCAAAGATTTATTTGTGTCCCTCCAATGAGTTGCCCGCGAGGACTCCGTTTTCTACAAGTGATGGTCCACTACTCCCTCTAGAGGCACGACCTCAGACAGGGCTGCTTTGCGCCCCACGACCTGGGGCTGTGGCAGTGGGCGGCCAGTGGCCCGGGCAGGAGCCTCTCAGCGTGTGTCCCAGGGACCCATCTGCCTGCGATCTTCGGTCACCTGGCAGGAAGCTACGATGTCCAGACCTATGGTTAGCTGTGCAGCGAGGTGTACTGCGCGGACAGGTTCCACACACACTTCAAGTAATAGGGCGGCCTGAGTGGAAAGGTGAGTGTTTGGGCAGCTGTGCAGACAAAGAAGGCGCCCTTTATCCTGGGCCTAAATGCTTGTGAAACCCCACTGGGCCTGCCGGGCTCTGAGGGCCCTCCCCTGGGCCCCCTGCTCCCCTGCCCTTTGTTCAGTCAGAGCAGAGATGGCCACACCCACTTCTTCAGTGAGGGCAGTGTTCCAACCTCCCTCAGCCCCGCCCCCTATCCGAAGGTTACCATGGACTACAGATGCTGCATTCTGAGGCCAGGGCGTTCTGAGAATGCCAAGGGCAGTCATGATGACCTTAAATGATTTCCTCTTGTGTCAGTTTTGGTAAACTGTAGGAGCTAGGAAATGGTCCACTTTACAGAAATGTTCAAATTTACTAGCATTTCATATATTCTCTACTATAACATTGGTCTGATTCTTTCTGTATATTCTTTACTTATGTTTTGTTTTCCTTAATCAAAGTGTGTCTTTTAAATCTTGTCAAATAATATTCTTTGGACTTACTACCTCACCTGAATTTTATACGTTTTCTGTTGTATTAAGTTCTGCTCATATCTTTATTTATCTTTATTCTATGTTCTCAGGGTTTATTGTTTTGGTCTTCTGATGTCAATTAAAACATTTGGTTATTCATTTTAATAAAGCTTTTTACTTAAAATATTTGAACTTTTGAATATTCCAACTTACTTGTAAGTTTCTAAGGGTCAGGTCCTCTACATTGTTGCTGGCCTAAGGTTTAGTTCACAATATAGCAAAGTATATATTGACATATTTTCCCCTCGACTTTCTGTGATTTCCTACATCTCACCTTTCTTTGCAGACAAGCCATTTGAAATAACCTTAACTTATTTCACAGCCAATAAGTCTTTGAAATAATGTGTATTTTTAGAGAAATCTTCTCATATTATTAGGCAGAAAATCTCACCTGACATAGTTTTCAAAAGAGCATAATTTCACTCTTCTCAATGATGAATCTGTTGTATTACACAGCCTTTGAGTATTTAGCTTTACCAATGACATGTACTTTAAAAATGTTTTAGAGATCCTAACAGTCTCTGAAAACATCCTTGTTCCTTGTTTCAGTTCCAATTTTATGTATTCTTTCTGCCTTGCACCTGATTATTCCAACGTCTGATGGATGGCCTAGGGAATCTAACTCTGTTATTGATTGTTTTTGCAGATTTTCTCCCCTTGTAGCTGATTTCTTCATTATTGTGTAAATTTAGATCATGAGCTCATGTTTAGCTAAACAGCTGACCTTGTAAGAGGTTTAGGTGTGAACGCTCGTAAGCTTCATCAGAACGTCAGCAAAGATTTATTTGTGTCCCTCCAATGAGTTGCCCACGAGGACCCCGTTTTCTACAAGTGTTGGTCCAATACTCCCTCTAGAGGCAGGGGACTCAGACAGGGCTGCTTTGAGACCCCCGATCTGGGGCAGAGGCAGAGGGTGGCCTGTGGCTCGGGCAGGAGCCTCTCCGCGTGTGTCCCAGGGAACAATCTGCCTGTGAACTTCAGTCACCTGGCAGGAAGCCACGATGCCCAGACCTATGGTTAGCTGTGCAGCGAGGTGTACTGCGTGGACAGGTTCCACAAACACTTCAAGTAAGAGGGCGGCCTGAGTGGAAAGGTGAGAGTTTGGCAGCTCTGCAAACAAAGAAGCCTCCCTTTGTCCTGGGCCTAAATGCTTGTGACATGCGACTGGGCCTGCCGGGCTCTGAGGGTCCTGCACTGGGCCCACTGCTCCCCTACCCTTTTCTCAGTCAAAGCAGAGATGGCTATTCCCACTCCCTCAGTGAGGGCAGGGCTCCAACCTCCCTCAGACCCGCCACCTCTCCGCAGGTTAACATGGACTACAGATGCTGCATTCTGAGGCCAGAGCGTTCTGAGAATGCCAAGGGCAGACATGATGACCTTAAATGATTTCCTCTTGTGTCAGTTTTGGTAAACTTTAGGAGCTAGGAAATGGTCCACTTTACACAAATGTTCAAATTTACTGGCATTTCATATATTCTCTGCTATAACATTGTCCTGATTCTTTCTGTATATTCTTTACTTATGTTCTTGTTTTTCTTAATCAAAGTGTGTCTTTTAAATCTTTTCAAAGAATATTATTTGGACTTACTACATTACCTGAATTTTATGCGTTTTCTGTTGTATTATGTTTTGATCATATCTTTATTTATCTTTTGTCTATGTTCTCAGGGTTTATTGTTTTTATCTTCTGATTAAATTAAAACACTTGAATATTCATTTTCATAAATCTTTTTACTTATAAAGATTTGAGCTTTTGAATATTTCAGCTTACTTGTAAGTTTCTAAGGGTCAGGTCCTCTCCATTGTTGCTGGCCTAAGGCTTAGTTCACCATATAGCTATGAATATATTGACCTATTTTCCCCTCGACTTTCTGTGATTCCCTACATCACACCTTTCTTTGCAGACAAGCCATTTAAAATATCCTTAACTTATTTCACAGCCAATAAGTCTTTGAAATAATGTGTATTTTTTAGAGAAATATTCTTATATAATTAGGCAGAAAATATGACCTGCCATAGTTTTCCAAACAGCATAATTTCACTCTCTCAATGATGAATCTGTTGTATTACACAACTTTGAGTATTTAGCTTTATCAATGATATGTACTTTAAAAATGTTTTAGAGATCGTACCAGTCTTTGAAATCATCCTTGTTCCTTGTTTCAATTCCAGTTTTGTGTATATTTTCTGCCTTGCACTTGATTATTCCAACATCTGATGGATGGCCTAGGGAATCTAATTCTGGTATTGATTGTTTTTGCTGCTTTTCTCCCCTTTTATCTGATTTCTTCATTATTCTGTAAATTTAGATCATGAGCTCATGTTTAGCTAACCAGCTGACCTTGTAAGTGGCTTAGGTGTGAACGCTCGTAAGCTTCAGCGGAATGTCGGCAAAAATTTATTTGTGTCCCTCCAATGAGTTGCCCGCGCGGACCAGTTTTCTACAAGTGTTGGTCCAATACTCCCTCTAGAATGAGGGGATTCAGTCAGGGCTTCTTTGTGGACCCTGATCTGGGGCCGTGGCAGTGGGCTTCCTGTGGCCCGGGCAGGAACCTCTCCGCGTGTGTCCCAGGGACCCATCTGCCTGTGAACTACGGTCACCTGGCAGGAAGCTACGAAGCCCAGAACAATAGTAAGCTGAGTAGCGAGGTTTATGCGCGGAGAGGTTCCACACGCACTTCAAGTAAGAGGGTGGCCTGAGTGGAAAGGTGAGAGTTTGGGCAGCTGTGCAGACAAAGAAGGTGCACTTTCGCCTGGGCCTAAATGCTTGTGACACCCCACTGGTCCTGCCGGGCTCTGAGGGCCCTGCCCTGGGCACCCTGCTCCCCTGCCCTTTCTTCAGTCACCGCAGAGATGGCCACACCCACTCCCTCAGTGAGGGCAGTGTTCCAACCACCCTCAGCCCCGCCCCCTCTGCGCAGCTTACCATGGACTACAGATGATGCATTCTGAGGCCAGGACGTTCTGAGAATGCCAAGGTCAGACATGATGACCTTAAATGATTTCCTCTTGTGTCAGTTTTGGTAAACTTTAGGAGCTAGGAAATGGTTCAGTTTACACAAATGTTCAAATTTACTGGCATTTCAGATATTCTCTGCTATAACATTGTCCTGATTCTTTCTGTATATTCTTTACTTATGTCTTGGTTTTCCTTAATCAATATGTGTCTTTTAAATACTGTCAAATAATATTCTTTGGACGTACTACCTCACCTGAATTTTATAACTTTTCTGTTGTATTAAGTTCTGCTCATATCTTTATTTATCTTTTGTCTATGTTCTCAGGGTTTATTGTTTTGATCTTCTGATGTCAATTAAAACACTTGGATATTCATTTTCATAAATCTTTTTACTTATAAAGATTTGAACTTTTGAAGATTTCAGCTTACTTGTAAGTTTCTAAGGGTCAGGTCCTCTACATTTTTGCTGGCCTAAGGCTTAGTTCACCATATAGCAATGTATGTATTGACCTATTTTCCCCTCGACGTTCTGTGATTCCCTACATCTCCCCTTTCTTTGCAGACAAGCCATTTGAAATACCCTTAAATTATTTCACAGCTTATAAGTATTTGTAATAATCTGTATTTTTTAGAGAAACCTTCTTATATATTTAGGCAGAAATTCTGACCTGCCATATATTTCAAAACAGCATAATATCACTCTTCTCAATGATGAATCTGTTGTATTACACAACCTTTGAGAATTTAGCTTTATCAATGACATGTACTTTAAAAATGTTTTAGAGATCGTACCAGTCTTTGAAATCATCCTTGTTCCTTGTTTCAATTCCAGTTTTTTGTATATTTTCTGCCTTGCACCTGATTATTCCAACTCCTGATGGATGGCCTAGGGAATCTAATTCTGGTATTGATTGTTTTTGCTGCTTGTCTCCCCTTGTAGCTGATTTCTTCATTATTGTGTAAATTTAGATCATGAGCTCATGTTTAGCTAAACAGCTGAGTTTGTAATAGGCTTAGGTGTGAACGCTCGTAAGCTTCAGCAGAAAGTCAGCAAAGATTTATATGTGTCCCTCCAATGAGTTGCCCGCGAGGACCCCGTTTTCTACATGTGTTCGTCCAATACTCCCTCTAAAGGCAGGGGACTCAGACAGGGCTGATTTGAGGCACCCAATCTGGGGCAGAGGCTGTGGGCGGCCTATGGCCCACGCAGGAGCCTATTCGCGTGTGTCCCAGGGACCCAACTGCCTGTGAACTTCGGTCACCTGACTGGAAACCACGATGCCCAGACCTATGGTTAGCTGTGCAGCGAGGTGTACTGCATGGACAGGTTCCAAAAACACTTCAAGTAAGAGGGAGGCCTGAGTGGAAAGGTGAGAGTTTGGGCAGCTCTGCAGACAAAGAATGCGCCCTTTAGCCTGGGCCTAAATGCTTGTGACACCGCACTGGGCCTGCCTGGCTCTGAGGGCCCTGCCCTGGGCCCCCTGCTCCCCTGCCCTTTGTTCAGTCATAGCAGAGATGGCCACACCCACTCCCTCAGTGTGGGCAGTGTTCCAAACTCCCTTAGCCCCGCCCCCTCTGCGCAGGTTACCATGCAGTACAGATGCTGCATTCTGAGGCCTGGGCGTTCCGAGAATGCCAAGGGCAGACATGATGACCTTAAAGGATTTCCTCTTGTGTCAGTTTTGGTAAACTTTAGGAGCTAGGAAATGGTTCAGTTTACACAAATGTTCAAATTTACTGGCATTTCAGATATTCTCTGCTATAACATTGTCCTGATTCTTTCTGTATATTCTTAACTTATGTTTTTGTTTTCCTTAATCAAAGTGTGTCTTTTAAATCTTGTCAAAGAATATTCTTTGGACTTACTACATCACCTGAATTTTATAAGTTTTCCATTGTATTAAGTTCGGCTCATATCTTTATTTTTCTTTTTTCTATGTTCTCAGGGTATATTGCTTTGATCTTCTGATGTCAATTAAAACACTTGGTTACTCATTTTAATAAATATTTTTACTTATAAAGATTTGACCTTTTGAAGATTCCAGCTTACTTGTAACTTTCTAAGGGTCAGGTCTTCTACATTGTTGCTGGCCTAAGGCTTTGTTCACAATATAGTAAAGTGTATATTGACCTATTTTCCCCTCGACTTTCTGTGATTCCCTACATCTCCCCTTTCTTTGCAGACAAGCCATTTGAAATACCCTTATCTTATTTCACAGCCAATAAGTCTTTGAAATAATGTGTATTTTTTAGAGAAATCTTCTTATATATTTAGGCAGAAAATCTGACCTGCCATAGTTTTCAAAACAGCATAATTTCAATCTTCTCAATGATGAATCTGTTGTATTACACAACATTTTTTGTGTATATTTTTGTGTATATTTTCTGCCTTGCACCTGATTATTCCAACATCTGATGGATGCCCTAGGGAATCTAATTCTGGTATAGATTGTTTTTGCTGCTTTTCTCCGCTTGTAGCTGATTTCTTCATTATTGTGTAAATTTAGATCATGAGCTCATGTTTGGCTAAACAGCTGACCTTATAAGAGGCTTAGGTGTGAACGCTCGTAAGCTTCTGCAGAAAGTCGGCAAAGATTTATTTTTGTCCCTCCAATGAGTTGCCCACAGGGACCCATTTTCTACAAGTGTTGGTCAATACTACCTCTAGAAGGAGGGGTTCAGAGAAGGCTACTTTGTGGCCCATGATCTGGTGCCGTGGCAGTGGGCGTCCTGTGGCCGGGCAGGAACCTCTCCGCGTGTGTCCCAGGGACCCATCTGCCTGCGAACTTCGGTCACCTGGCAGGAAGCTACGAAGCCCAGACCAATGGTTATCTGTGCACCGAGGTTTACTGCGCGGACAGGTTCCACACACACTTCAAGTAAGAGGGTGGCCTGAGTGGAAAGGTGAGAGTTTGGGCAGCTGTGCAGACAAAGAAGGCGCCCTTTGGCCTGGGCCTAAATGCTTGTGACACCCCACTGGGCCTGCCGGGCTCTGAGGGCCCTGCCCTGGGCCCCCTGTTCCCCTGCTTTTTGTTCAGTCAGAGCAGAGATGGCCACACCCACTCCCTCAGTGAAGTCCGTGTTCCAACCTCCCTCAGCCACGCCCCCTCTCCGCAGGTTACCATGGACTACAGATGCTGCATTCTGAGGCCAGGGCGTTCTGAGTATGCCAAGGGCAGACATGATGACCTTAAATGATTTCCTCTTGTGTCAGTTTTGGTAAACTTTAGGAGCTACGAAATGGTTTAGTTTACACAAATGTTCAAATTTACTGGCATTTCAGATATTCTCTGCTATAACATTGTCCTGATTCGTTCTGTATATTCTTTACTTATGTTTTGGTTTTCCTAAATCAAAATGTGTCTTTCAAATCTTGTCAGTTTATTCGTTGGACTTACTAGATCAGCTGAATTTTATACGTTTTCTGTTGTTTTAAGTTCTGCTCATATCTTTATTTTTCTTTTTTCTATGTTCTCAGGGTTTATGTTTTGATCTTCTGATGTCAATTAAAACACTTGGTTACTCATTTTAATAAATCTTTTTACTTATAAATATTTGAACTTTTGAAGATTCCAGCTTACTTGTAAGTTTCTAAGGGTAAGGTCCTCTACATTGTTGCTGGCCTAAGGCTTTGTTCATAATATAGTAAAGTGTATATTGACATATTTTCCCCTCGACTTTCTGTGTTTCCCTACATCTCACCTTTCTTTGCAGTCAAGCCATTTGAAATACCCTTAACTTATTTCACAGCTTATAAGTCTTTGAAATAATGTGTATTTTTTAGAGATATCTTCTTATATAATTAGCCAGAAAATCTGACCTGCCATAGTTTTCAAAACAGCATAAATTCACTCTTCTCAATGACGAATCTGTTGTATTACTCAACCTTTGAGTATTTAGCTTTATCAATGACATGTACTTTAAAAATGTTTTAGAGACTCTACCAGTCTTTGAAAACATCCTTGTTCCTTGTTTCAGTTCCAGTTTTCTGTATATTTTCTGCCTTGCACTTGATTATTCCAACCTCTGATGGATGGCCTAGGGAATCAAATTCTGGTATTGATTGTTTTTGCTGCTTTTCTCCCCTTGTAGCTGATTTCTTCATTATTGTGTAAATTTAGATCATGAGCTCATGTTTAGCTAAACAGCTGACCTTGTAAGAGGCTTAGGTGTGTACGTTCGTAAACTTCAGCAGAAACTCGGCAAAGATTTATTTGTGTCCCTCCAATGAGTTCCCCACGAGGACCCCGATTCTACAAGTGTTGGTCCAATACTCCCTCTAGAGGCTTGGACTCAGACAGGACTGCTTTGCTGCCACCGATCTGGGTTAGAGGCTCTTGGCGGCCTATGGTCCGGGCAGGAGGCTCCCCGCGTGTTTCCCACGACCCATCTGCCTGCGAACTTCGGACACCTGGCAGGAAGCTACGATGCCCACACATATGGTCAGCTGTACAGCGAGGTGTACTGTGCGGACAGGTTCCACACACACTTCAAGTAAGAGGACGGCCTGAGTGGAAAGGTGAGAGATTGGGCAGCTGTGCAGACAAAGAAGGCGCCCTTTGGCCTGGGCCTAAATGCTTGTGACACCCGACTGGGCTTGCCGGGCTCTGAGGGCCCTGCCCTTGTCCCCCTTCTCCCCTGCCCATTGTTCAGTCACAGCAGAGATGGCCACACCCACTCCCTCAGTGAGGGCAGTGTTCCATCCTCCCTCAGTCCCGCCCCCACTCCGCAGTTTACAATGGAATACAGATGCTGCATTCTGAGGCCAGGGCGTTCCGAGAATGCCAAGGGCAGACATGATGACCTTCAATGATTTCCTCTTGTGTCAATTTTGGTAAACTTTAGGAGCTAGGAAATGGTCCACTTTACAGAAATATTCAAATTTACTGGCATTTCATATATTCTCTGCTACAACATTGTCCTGTTTCTTTCTGTATATTCTTTACTTATGTTTTGGTTTTCCTTAATCAAAGTGTGTCTTTTAAATCTTTTCAAAGAATATTCTTTGGACTTACTACATCACCTGAATTTTATACGTTTTCTGTTGTATTAAGTTCTGCTCATATCTTTATTTATCTTTTTTCTATGTTCTCAGGGTTTATTGTTTTGATCTTCTGATGTCAAATAAAACCCTTGGTTATTCATTTTAATAAATCTTTTTACTTATAAAGATTTGAACATTTCAAGATTCCAGCTTTCTTGTAAGTTTCTAACGGTCAGGTCCTCTACATTGTGCTGTCCTAAGGCTTAGTTCACAATATAGCAAAGTATATATTGACCTATTTTCCCCTCTACTTTCTGTGATTTCCTACATCTCACCTTTCTTTGCAGAGAAGCCCTGTGAAATACCCTTAACTTATTTCACAGCCAATAAGTCTTTGAAATAATGTATATTTTTTAGAGAAATCTTCTTATATAATTAGGCCGAAAATATGACCTGCCATAATTTTCAAAACAGCATAATTTCACTCTTCTCAATGATGAATCTGTTGTATTACACAACCTTTGAGTATTTCGCTTTATCAATGTCATGTACTTTATAAATGTTTTAGAGATCCTACCAGTCTTTGAAAACATCCTTGTTCCTTGTTTCCGTCCCAGTTTTATGTATATATTCTGCCTTGCACTTGATTATTCCAACATCTGATGGATGGCCTAGGGAATCTAACTGTGGTATTGATTGTTTTTGCTGCTTTTCTCACCTTGTAGTTGATTTCTTCATTAGTGTGTAAATTTAGATCATGAGCTCATGTTTAGCTAAACAGCTGACCTGGTAAGAGGCTTAGTTGTGAACACTCGTAAGCTTCAGCAGAAAGTCGGCAAAGATTTATTTGTGTACCTGCAATGTGTTACCACGAGGACCCCGTTTTCTACAGGTGTTGGTCCAATACTCCCTCTAGAGGCAGGGACTCAGACAGGACAGCTTTGCTGCCACCGATCTGGTGTAGTGGCTCTTGGCGGCCTGTGACCCGGGCAGGAGGCTCCCCGCATGTGTCCCACGACCCATCTGCCTGCGAACTTCGGTCACCTGGCAGGAAGCTACGATGCCGAGACCTATGGTTAGCTGTGCAGTGATGTGTACTGTGCGGAGCGTTTCCACACACACTTCAAGTAAGAGGGCGGCCTGATTGGAACGGTGAGAGTTTGGGCAGCGGTGCAGACAAAGAAGGCGCACTTTGGCCTAGGTCTAAATGCTTGTGACACCCTACAGGGCCTGCCGGGCTCTGAGGGCCCTGACCTTGACCCCCTTCTCCCCTGCCCTTTGTTCAGTCACAGCAGAGATGGCCACACCCACTCCCTCAGTGAGGGCAGTGTTCCGACCTCCCTCAGCCCCGCCCCCTCTCCGCAGGTTACCATGGACTACAGATGCTGCATCCTGAGGCCAGGGCGTTCCGAGAATGCCAAGGGCAGACATGATGACCTTAAATGATTTCCTCTAGTGTCAATTTTGGTAAACTTTAGGAGCTAGGAAATGGTGCAATTTACAGAAATATACAAAGTTAATGGCATTTCATACATTCTCTGCTTCAACATTCTCCTGATTTTATCTGTATATTCTTTACTTATGTCTTTGTTTTCCTTAATCAAAGTGTGTCTTTTAAATCTTGTCAAAGAATATTCTTTGGACTTACTACATCACCTGAATTTTATACGTTTTCCTTTGTATTAAGTTCTGCTCATATCTTTATTTATCTTTTTTCTATGTTCTCAGGTTTATTGTTTTGATAATCTGATGTCAATTAAAACACTTGGTTATTCCTTTTAATAAATCTTTTGACTTATAAAGATTTGTATTTTTCAAGATTCCAGCTTACTTGTAAGTTTCTAAGGGTCAGGTCCTCTACATTGTGGCTGGCCTAAAGCTTAGTTCACAATATTGCAAAGTATATATTGACCTATTTTCCCCTCGACTTTCTGTGATTTCCTACATATCACATTTCTTTGCAGACAAGCTATTTGAAATACCCTTAACTTATTTAACAGCCAATAAGTCTTTGAAATAATGTGTATTTGTTAGAGAAATCTTTTTATATATTTAGGCAGAAAATCTGACCTGCAATAGTTTTCAAAACAGCATAATTTCACTCTTCTCAATGATGAATCTGTTGTATTACACAACTTTTGAGTATTTGGTTTATCAATGACATGTACTTTAAAAATGTTTTAGAGATCCTACCAGTCTTTGAAAACATCCTTCTTCCTTGTTTCATTTCCAGTTTTATGTATATTTTCTGCCTTGCAACTGATTATTCCAACGTCTGATGGATGGCCTAGGGAATCTAATTCTGGTATTGATTGTTTTTGCTGATTGTCACCCCCTGTTGCTTATTTCTTCATTATTGTGTAAATTTACATCATGAGCTCATGTTTAGCTAAACATCTGACCTTGTAAGAGGCTAAGGTGTGAACACTCGTAAGCTTCATCAGAAAGTCCGCAAAGATTTATTTGTGTCCCTCCAATGAGTTGCCCGCGAGGACCCCGTTTTCTACAAGTGTTGGTCCAATACTCCCTCTAGAGGCACGGCCTCAGACAGGGCTGCTTTGCGCCCCACGAGCAGTGGCAGTGGCAGTGGGCTGCCTGTGGCCCGGGCAGGAGCCTCTCAGCGTGTGTCCCAGGGACCCATCTGCCTGCGAACTTCAGTCACCTGGCAGGATGCTACGATGCCCAGACCTATGGTTGACTGTGCAGCGAGGTGTACTGCACGGACAGGTTCCACACACACTTCTAGTAAGAGGGCGGCCTGACTGGAAAGGTGAGAGTTTGGGCAGCTGTGCATACAAAGAAGGCGTTCTTTGGCCTGGGCCTAAATGCTTGTGACACCCAACTGGGACTGCCTGGCTCTGAGGGCCCTGCACTGGGACCCCTGCACCCCTGCCCTTTGTTCAGTCACAGCAGAGATGGCCACACCCACTCCCTCAGTGAGGGCAGTGTTCCAACCTCCCTCAGCCCCGCCCCCTCTCAGCAGGTTACCATGGACTACAGATGCTGGATTCTGAGGCCAGGGAGTTCAGAGAATGCCAATGGCAGACATGATGACCTTAAATGTTTTCCTCTTGTGTCAGTTTTGGTAAACTTTAGGAGCTAGCAAATGGCCCACTTTACAGAAATGTTCAAATTTACTGGCATTTCATATATTCTCTGCTATAACATTGTCCTGATTCTTTCTGTATATTCTTTACTTATGTTTTTGTTTTCCTTAATCAAAGTGTGTCTTTTAAATCTTGTCAAAAATATTCTTTGGACTTACTACATCACCTAAATTTTATACGTTTTCCATTGTATTAAGTTCTGCTCATATCTTTATTTTTCTTTTTTCTATGTTCTCAGGGTTTATTGCTTTGATCTTCTGATATCAATTAAAACACTTGGTTACTCATTTTAATAAATCTTTTTACTTATAAAGATTGGAACTTTTTAATATTCCAGCTTACTTGTAAGTTTCTAAGGGTCAGGTCCTCTACATTGTTGCTGGCCTAAGGCTTAGTTCACAATGTAGCAAAGTATATATTGACCTATTTTCCCCTCGAATTTCTGTGATTTCCTACATCTCACCTTTCTTTGCAGACAAGCCATTAGAAATACATTTAACATATTACACAGCCATTAAGTCTTTGAAATAATGTGTATTTTTAGAGAAATCTTCTCATATTATTAGGCAGAAAATGTCACATGCGATAGTTTTCAAAACAGCATAATTTCACTCTTCTCAATGATGAATCTGTTGTATTAAACAACCTTTGAGTATTTAGCTTTAGCAATGACATGTACTTTAAAAATGTTTTAGAGATCCTAGCAGTCTTTGAAAACATCCTTGTTCCTTGTTTCAGTTCCAGTTTCATCTATATTTTCTGCGTTGCACCTGATTATTCCAACGTCTGATGGATGGCATAGGGAATCTAATTCTGGTATTGATTGTTTTTCCTGATTGTCTCCCCCTGTAGCTGATATCTTCATTATTGTGTAAATTTAGATCATAAGCTCATGTTTAGCTAAACATCTGACCTTGTAAGAGGCTTAGGTGTGAACACTCGTAAACTTCATCAGAAAGTCCGAAAGATTTATTTGTGTCCCTCCAATGAGTTGCCTGCGAGGACTCCGTTTTCTACAAGTGTCGGTCCAATACTCCCTCTAGAGGCACGGCCTCAGACAGGGCTGCTTTGCGCCCCACGAGCAGTGGCAGTGGCAGTGGGCGGCCTGTGGCCCGGGCAGGAGCCTCTCCGCGTGTGTCCCAGGGACCCATCTGCCTGCGAACTTCGGTCACCCGGCATTAAGCTACGATGCCCAGACCTATGGTTGGCTGTGTAGCGAGGTGTACTGCGTGGACAGGTTCCACACACACTTCAAGTAAGAAGGCGGCCTGAGTGGAAATGTGAGAGATTGGGCAGCTGTGCAGACAAAGAAGGTGCCCTTTGGCCTGGCCCTAAAGGCTTGTGACACCCCACTAGGCCTGACGGGCTCTGAGGGCCCTGCAGTGGAACCACTGCTCCACTGCTGTTTGTTCAGTTACAGCAGAGATGGCCTCACCCATTCCCTCAGTGTGGGCAGTGTTCCAACCTCCCTCAGCCCCGCCCCCACTCTGCAGGTTCCCATTCACTACAGATGCTGCATTCTGAGGCCAGGGCGTTCCGAGAATGCCAAGGGCAGACATGATGAACTTAAATGATTCCCTCTTGTGTCAGTTTTGGTAAACTTTAGGAGCTAGGAAATGGTCCACTTTACACATATGTTCAAATTTACTGGCATTTCAGATATTCTCTGCTATAACATTGTCCTGATTCTTTCTGTATATTCTTTCCTTATGTTTTTGTTTTCCTTAATCAAAGTGTGTCTTTTAAATCTTGTCAATGAATATTCTTTGGACTTACTACATCACCTGAATTTTATACGATTTCCGTTGTATTAAGTTCTGCTCATATCTTTATTTTTCTTTTTTCTATGTTCTCAGGGTTTATTGTTTTGATCTTCTGATGTCAATTATAACACTTGGTCACGCATTTCAATAAATCTTTTTACTTATAAAGATTTGAACTTTTGAAGGTACCAGCTTACTTGTAAGTTTCTAAGGGTCAGGTCCTCTACATTGTTGCTGGCCTAAGGCTTTGTTCACAATATAGTAAAGTGTATATTGACCTATTTTCCCCTCGACTTTCTGTGATTCCCTACATCTCCCCTTTCTTTGCAGACAAGCCATTTGAAATACCCTTAACTTATTTCACAGCTTATATGTCTTTGAAATAATGTGTATTTTTAGAGAAATCTTCTCATATTATTAGGCAGAAAATCTGACCTGCCATAATTTTCCAAACAGCATAATTTCACTCTTCTCAATGATGAATCTGTTGTATTACACAACCTTTGAGTATTCAGCTTTATCAATGACATGTACTTTAAAAATGTTTTAGAGATCCTAACAGTCTTTGATAACATCCTTGTTCCTTGTTTCAGTTCCAGTTTCATGTATATTTTCTGCCTTGCACCTGAGTATTCCAACGTCTTATGTATGGCATAGGGAATCTAATTCTGGTATTGATTGTTTTTGCTGATTGTCACCACCTGTAGCTGATTTCTTCATTATTGTGTAAATTTAGATCATGAGCTCATGTTTAGCTAAACAGCTGACCTTTTAAGAGGCTTAGGTGTGAACGCTCGTAAGTTTCAGCAAAAAGTCGGCAAAGATTTATTTGTGTCCCTCCAATGAGTTGCCCACAAGGACCCCGTTTTCTAGAAGTGTTGGTCCAAGACTCCCTCTAGGGGTAGGGGACTTAGACAGGGCTGTTTTCGGCCCCCGATCTTGGGCAGGGGCAGTGTGCGGCCTGTGGCCCGGCAGGAGCCTCTCTGCGTGTGAACCTGGGAATCATCTTTCCTGCGAAATTCGGTCACCTGGCAGGAAGCTACGATGCCCAGACCTATGGTTAGCTGTGCAGCGAGGTATACTGCGCGGACAGGTTCCACACACACTTCAACTAAGTGGGTGGCCTGAGTGGAAAAGTGAGAGTTTGGGCAGCTGTGCAGACAAAGAAGGCGCCCTATGGCCTGGGCCTAAATGCTTGTGACACCCCACTGGGCCTGCCGGGCTCTGAGGGCCCTGCCCTGGGCCCCCTGCTCCCCTGCCCTTTGTTCAGTCACAGCAGAGATGGCCACACCCACTCCCTCAGTGAGGGCAGTGTTCCAGCCTCCCTCAGCCCCGCCCACTCTCCGCAGGTTACCATGGACTACAGATGCTGCATTCTGAGGCCAGGGCGTTCCGAGAATGCCAAGGGCAGACATGATGACCTTAAATGATTTCCTCTTGTGTCAGTTTTGGTAAACTGTAGGAGCTAGGAAATGGTCCGCTTTACAGAAATGTTCAAATATACTGGCATTTCATATATTCTCTGCTATAACATTGTCCTGATTCTTTCCTTATATTCTTTAATTATGTTTGTGTTTTCCTTAATCAAAGTGTGTCTTTTAAATCTTTTCAAAGAATATTCTTTGGACTTACTACCTCACCTGAATTTTATACGTTTTGTGTGGTATTAAGTTCTGCTCATATCTTTATTTATCTTTTTTCTATGTTCTCAGGGTTTATTGTTTTGATCTTCTGATGTCAATTAAAACACTTGGTTATTCATTTTCATCAATCTTTTTACTTATAAAGATTTGAACTTTTAAAGATTCCAGCTCACTTTTAAGTTTCTAAGGGTCAGGTCCTCTACATTGTGGCTGGCCTAAGGCTTAGTTCACAATATAGCAATGTATATATTGACATTTTCCCCTCGACTTTCTGTGATTCCCTACTTCTCACCAGTCTTTGCAGACAAGCCATTTGAAATACCCTTAACTTATTTCACAGCCAATAAGTCGTTGAAAAAATGTGTATTTTTTAGGGAAATCTTCTTATATAATTAGGCAGAAAATCTCACCTGCCATAGTTTTCAAAACAGCATAATTTCACTCTTCTCAATGCTTAATCTGTGGTATTAAACAACCTTTGAGTATTTAGGTTTATCAACGACATGTACTTTAAAAATGTTTTAGAGATCCTACCAGCCTTTGAAAAACTCCTTGTTCCTTGTTTCAGTTCCAGTTTTATGTATATTTTCTGCCTTGCACCTGATTATTCCAACATCAGATGGATGGCCTAGGGTATCTCATTCTTGTATTGATTGTTTATGCTGATTGTCTCACTTTGTAGCTGATTTCTTCAATATTGTGTAAATTTAGATCATGAGCTCTTGTTTAGCTAAACAGCTGACCTTGAAAGAGGCTTAGGTGTGAACGCTGGTAACCTTCAGCAGAAAGTCGGCAAAGATTTATTTGTGTCCCTCCAATGAGTTGCCCGCAAGGACCCCGTTTTCTACAAGTGTTGGTCCAAAACTCCTTCGAGAGGCAGTGGACTCAGACATGGCTGCTTTTCAGCCTTCGATCTGGGGCAGGGCCTTTGGGCGGCCTGTGGCCCGGGCTGGAGCCTCTCCGCATGTGTCCCAGGGACCCATTTGCCTGCGAACTTCAGTCACCTGGCAGGAAGGTACGATGCCCTGACCTATGGTGAGCAATGCAGCGAGGTGTACTGCGCGGACAGGTTCCAAACACACTTCAAATAAGAGGGCGGCCAGAGTGGAAAAGTGAGAGTTTGGGCAGCTGTGCAGACAAAGAAGGCGCCCTATGGCCTGGGCCTAAATGCTTGTGACACCCCACTGGGCCTGCCGGGCACTGAGGGCCCTGCCCTGGGCCTCGTGCTCCCCTGCCCTTTGTTCAGTCACAGCAGAGATGGCCACACCCACTCCCTCAGTGTGGGCAGTGTTCCAGCCTCCCTCATCCCCGCCCACTCTCTGCAGGTTACCATGGACTACAGATGCTGCATTCTGAGGCCAGGGCGTTCCGAGAATGCCAAGGGCAGACATGATGACCTTAAATGATTTCCTCTTGTGTCAGTTTTGGTAAACTGTAGGAGCTAGCAAATGGTCCACTTTACAGAAATGTTCAAATTTACTGGCATTTCATATATTCTCTGCTATAACATTGTCCTGATTCTTTCTGTATATTCTTTACTTATGTTTTGGTTTTCCTTTATCAATGTGTGTCTTTTAAATCTTTTCAAAGAATATTCTTTGGACTTACTAAATCACCTGAATTTTATACGTTTTCTGTTGTATGAAGTTCTGCTCATATCTTTATTTATCTTTTTTCTATGTTCTCAGGGTTTATTGTTTTGATTTTCTGATGTCAAGTAAAATACTTGGTTATTCATTTTAATAAATCTTTTACTTATAAAGATTTGAACTTTTAAAGATTCCAGCTTACATGTACGTTTCTAAGGGCCCATTCCTCTACACTGTTGCCGGCCTAAGGCTTAGTTAACCATATGGCAATGTATATATTGACATATTATCCCCTCGGCTTTCTGTGATTCCCTACATCTCACCTTTCTTTGCAGACAAGCCATTTGAAATACCCTTAACTTATTTCACAGCCAATAAGTCTTTGAAATAATGTGTATTTTTTAGAGAAATCATCTTATATAATTAGGCAGAAAATCTCACCTTCCATAGTTTTCTAAACAGCATAATTTCACTCTTCTCACTGCTTAATTTGTTGTATTAAACAACCTTTGAGTATTTAGCTTTATCAATGACATGTACTTTAAAAATGTTTTAGAGATCCTACCAGTCTTTGAAAACATGCTTGTTCCTTGTTTCATTTCCAGGTTTATGTATATTTTCTGCCTAGCACCTGATTATTCCAACATCTCAAGGATGGCCTACGGAATCTAATTCTGGTATTGATTGTTTTTGCTGATTGTCTCCCTTTGTAGCTGATTTCTTCATTATTGTGTAAATTTAGATCATGAGCTCATGTTTAGCTAAACAGCTGACCTTGTAAGAGGCTTAGGTGTGAACGCTCGTAAGTTTCAGCAAAAAGTCGGCAAAGATTTATTTGTGTCCCTCCAATGAGTTGCCCACAAGAACCCCGTTTTCTAGAAGTGTTGGTCCAATACTCCCTCTAGGGGTAGGGGACATAGACAGGGCTGCTTGCCGCTCCCGATCTTGGGAAGGGGCAGTGTGCAGCCTGTGGACCGGGCAGGAGCCTCTTTGCGTGTGAACCTGGGAATCATCTCTCCTGCGATCTTCGGTCACCTGGCAGGAAGCTACGATGCCCAGACCTATGGTTAGCTGTGCAGCGAGGTATACTACGTGGACAGGTTCCACACACACTTCAACTAAGTGGGTGGCCTGAGTGGAAAGGTGAGAGTTTGGGCAGCTGTGCAGACAAAGAATGCGCCATATGGCCTGGGCCTTAATGCTTGTGACACCCCACTGGGCCTGCCGGGCTCTGAGGGCCCTGCCCTGGTCCCCCTGCTCCCCTGCCCTTTGTTCAGTCACAGCAGTGATGGCCACACCCACTCCCTCAGTGAGGGCAGTGTTCCAGATTCCCTCAGCCCCGCCCACTCTCTGCAGGTTACCATGGACTACAGATGCTGCATTCTGAGGCCAGGGCGTTCCGAGAATCCCAAGGGCAGACATGATGACCTTAAATGATTTCCTCTTGTGTCAGTTTTGGTAAACTGTAGGAGCTAGGAAATGGTCCACTTTACAGAAATGTTCAAATTTACTTGCATTTCATATATTCTCTTCTATAACACTGTCCTGATTCTTTCTATATATTCTTTAATTATGTTTGTGTTTTCCTTAATCAAAGTGTGTCTCTTAAATCTTTTCAAAGAATATTCCTTGGACTTACTACCTCACCTGAATTTTATACGTTTTCTGTGGTATTAAGTTCTGCTCATATCTTTATTTATCTTTTTTCTATGTTCTCAGGGTTTATTGTTTAGATCTTCTGATGTCAATTTAAATACTTGGTTATTCATTTTCATCAATCTTTTTACTTATAAAGATTTGAACTTTTAAAGATTCCAGCTCACTTTTAAGTTTCTAAGGGTCAGGTCCTCTACATTGTGGCTGGCCTAAGGCTTAGTTCACCATATAGCAATGTATATATTGACATTTTCCCCTCGACTTTCTGTGATTCCCTACATCTCACCTTTCTTTGCAGACAAGCCATTTGAAATACACTTAACTTATTTCACAGCCAATAAGTCTTTGAAATAATGTCTATTTTTTAGAGAAATCTTCTTATATAATTAGGCAAAAAATCTCACCTGCCATAGTTTTCAAAACAGCATAATTTCACTCTTCTCAATGCTTAATCTGTGGTATTAAACAACCTTTGAGTATTTAGGTTTATCAACGACATGTACTTTAAAAATGTTTTAGAGATCCTACCAGCCTTTGAAAACATGCTTGTTCCTTGTTTCAGTTCCAGTTTTATGTATATTTTCTGCCTTGCACCTGATTATTCCAACATCAGATGGATGGCCTAGGGAATCTCATTCTGGTATTGATTGTTTTTGTTGATTGTCTCCCTTTGTAGCTGATTTCTTCAATATTGTGTAAATTTAGATCATGAGCTCATGTTTAGCTAAACAGCTGACCTTGTAAGAGGCTTAGGTGTGAACGCTGGTAAGCTTCAGCAGAAAGTCGGCAAAGATTTATTTGTGTCCCTCCAATGAGTTGCCCGCAAGGACCCCATTTTCTACAAGTGTTGGTCCAAAACTCCTTCGAGAGGCAGTGGACTCAGACATGGCTGCTTTTCAGCCTTCGATCTGGGGCAGGGCCTTTGGGCGCCCTGTGGCCCGGGCAAGAGCCTCTCCGCATGTGTCCCAGGGACCCATTTGCCTGCGAACTTCGGTCACCTGGCAGGAAGCTACGATGCCCTGACCTATGGTTAGCTGTGCAGCGAGGTGTACTGCGCGGACAGGTTTCAAATACACTTCAAATAAGAGGGCGGCCTGAGTGGAAAGGTGAGAGTTTGGGCAGCTGTGCAGACAAAGAAGGCGCCCTTTGGCCTGGGCCTAAATGCTTGTGACACCCCACTGTGTCTGCCGGGCTCTGAGGGCCCTGCCCTGGGCCCCCTGCTCCCCTGCCCTTTGTTCAGTCACAGCAGAGATGGCCACACCCACTCCCTCAGTGAGGGCAGTCTTCCAACCTCCCTCAGCCACGCCCCCTCTCCGCAGCTTACCATGGACTACAGATGCTGCATTCTGAGGCCAGGGCGTTCCGAGAATGCCAAGGGCAGACATGATGACCTTAAATGATTTCCTCTTGTGTCAGTTTTGGTAAACTTTAGGAGCTAGGAAATGGTCCGCTTTACAGAAATGTTCAAATTTACTGGCATTTCATATATTCTCTGCTATAACATTGTCCTGATTCTTTCTGTATATTCTTTACTTATGTTTTTGTTTTCCTTTATCAATGTGTGTCTTTTAAATCTTTTCAAAGAATATTCTTTGGACTTACTAAATCACCTGAATTT
Source organism: Mesoplodon bidens (assembly GCF_964165515.1). NCBI lineage: Eukaryota > Metazoa > Chordata > Mammalia > Artiodactyla > Ziphiidae > Mesoplodon > Mesoplodon bidens. The sequence goes on from NC_138180.1 coordinate 2,538,582, forward strand.
TATACGTTTTCTGTTGTATTAAGTTCTGCTCATATCTTTATTTATCTTTTTTCTATGTTCTCAGGGTTTATTGTTTTGATTTTCTGATGTCAAGTAAAACACTTGGTTATTCATTTTAATAAATCTTTTACTTATAAAGATTTGAACTTTTAAAGATTCCAGCTTACTTGTACGTTTCTAAGGGCCCATTCCTCTACACTCTTGCCGGCCTAAGGCTTAGTTAACGATATGGCAATGTATATATTGACATATTATCCCCTCGGCTTTCTGTGATTCCCTACATCTCACCTTTCTTTGCAGACAAGCCATTTGAAATACCTTTAACTTATTTCGCAGCCAATAAGTCTTTGAAATAATGTGTATTTTTTAGAGAAATCATCTTATATAATTAGGCAGAAAATTTCACCTTCCATAGTTTTCTAAACAGCATAATTTCACTCTTCTCACTGCTTAATTTGTTGTATTAAACAACCTTTGAGTATTTAGCTTTATCAATGACATGTACTTTAAAAATGTTTTAGAGATCCTACCAGTCTTTGAAAACATGCTCTTTCTTTGTTTCATTTCCAGGTTTATGTATATTTTCTGCCTAGCACCTGATTATTCCAACATCTCAAGGATGGCCTAGGGAATCTAATTCTGGTATTGATTGTTTTTGCTGATTGTCTCCCTTTGTAGCTGATTTCTTCATTATTGTGTAAATTTAGATCATGAGCTCATGTTTAGCTAAACAGCTGACCTTGTAAGAGGCTTAGCTGTGAATGCTCGTAAGTTTCAGCAAAAATTCGGCAAAGATTTATTTGTGTCCCTCCAATGAGTTGCCCACAAGAACACCGTTTTCTAGAAGTGTTGGTCCAATACTCCCTCTAGGGGTAGGGGACATAGACAGGGCTGCTTGCCGCTCCCGATCTTGGGCAGGAGCAGTGGGCGGCCTGTGGACCGGGCAGGAGCCTCTCTGCGTGTGAACCTGGGAATCATCTCTCCTGCGATCTTCGGTCACCTGGCAGGAAGCTACGATGCCCAGACCTATGGTTAGCTGTGCAGCGAGGTATACTGCGCGGACAGGTTCCACTCACACTTCAACTAAGTGGGTGGCCTGAGTGGAAAAGTGAGAGTTTGGGCAGCTGTGCAGACAAAGAAGGCGCCCTATGGCCTGGGCCTTAATGCTTGTGACACCCCACTGGGCCTGCCGGGCTCTGAGGGCCCTGCCCTGGTCCCCCTGCTCCCCTGCCCTTTGTTCAGTCACAGCAGAGATGGCCACACCCGCTCCCTCATTGAGGGCAGTGTTCCAGCCTCCCTCAGCCCCGCCCCCTCTCCGCAGGTTACCATGGACTACAGATGCTGCATTCTGAGGCCAGGGCGTTCCGAGAATGCCAAGGGCAGACATGATGACCTTAAATGATTTCCTCTTGTGTCCGTTTTGGTAAACTGTAGGAGCTAGGAAATGGTCCACTTTACAGAAATGTTCAAATTTACTTGCATTTCATATATTCTCTGCTATAACACTGTCCTGATTCTTTCTATATATTCTTTAATTATGTTTGTGTTTTCCTTAATCAAAGTGTGTCTCTTAAATCTTTTCAAAGAATATTCCTTGGACTTACTACCTCACCTGAATTTTATACGTTTTCTGTGGTATTAAGTTCTGCTCATATCTTTATTTATCTTTTTCTATGTTCTCAGGGTTTATTGTTTTGATCTTCTGATGTCAATTAAAATACTTGCTAATTCATTTTCATCAATCTTTTTACTTATAAAGATTTGAACTTTTAAAGATTCCAGCTCACTTTTAAGATTCTAAGGGTCAGGTCCTCTACATTGTGGCTGGCCTAAGGCTTAGTTCACCATATAGCAATGTATATATTGACATTTTCCCCTCGACTTTCTGTGATTCCCTACATCTCACCTTTCTTTGCAGACAAGCCGTTTGAAATACACTTAACTTATTTCACAGCCAATAAGTCTTTGAAATAATGTCTATTTTTTAGAGAAATCTTCTTATATAATTAGGCAGAAAATCTCACCTGCCATAGTTTTCAAAACAGCATAATTTCACTCTTCTCAATGCTTAATCTGTGGTATTAAACAACCTTTGAGTATTTAGGTTTATCAACGACATGTACTTTAAAAATGTTTTAGATATCCTACCAGCCTTTGAAAACATGCTTGTTCCTTGTTTCAGTTCCAGTTTTATGTATATTTTCTGCCTTGCACCTGATTATTCCAACATCAGATGGATGGCCTAGGGAATCTCATTCTGGTATTGATTGTTTTTGCTGATTGTCTCACTTTGTAGCTGATTTCTTCAATATTGTGTAAATTTAGATCATGAGCTCATGTTTAGCTAAACAGCTGACCTTGTAAGAGGCTTAGGTGTGAACGCTGGTAAGCTTCAGCAGAAAGTCGGCAAAGATTTATTTGTGTCCCTCCAATGAGTTGCCCGCAAGGACCCCGTTTTCTACAAGTGTTGGTCCAATACTCCTTCGAGAGGCAGTGGACTCAGACATGGCTGCTTTTCAGCCTTCGATCTGGGGCAGGGCCATTGGGCGGCCTGTGGCCCGGGCAAGAGCCTCTCCGCATGTGTCCCAGGGACCCATTTGCCTGCGAACATCGGTCACCTGGCAGGAAGCTACGATGCCCTGAGCTATGGTTATCTGTGCAGCGAGGTGTACTGCGCGGACAGGTTCCAAACAAACTTCAAATAAGAGGGCGGCCTGAGTGGAAAGGTGAGAGTTTGGGCAGCTGTGCAGACAAAGAAGGCGCCCTTTGGCCTGGGCCTAAATGCTTGTGACACCCCACTGTGTCTGCCGGGCTCTGAGGGCCCTGCCCTGGGCCCCCTGCTCCCCTGCCCTTTGTTCAGTCACAGCAGAGATGGCCACACCCACTCCCTCAGTGAGGGCAGTCTTCCAACCTCCCTCAGCCACGCCCCCTCTCCGCAGCTTACCATGGACTACAGATGCTGCATTCTGAGGCTAGGGCGTTCCGAGAATGCCAAGGGCAGACATGATGACCTTAAATGATTTCCTCTTGTGTCAGTTTTGGTAAACTTTAGGAGCTAGGAAATGGTCCGCTTTACAGAAATGTTCAAATTTACTGGCATTTCATATATTCTCTGCTATAACATTGTCCTGATTCTTTCTGTATATCCTTTACTTATGTTTTTGTTTTCCTTTATCAATGTGTGTCTTTTAAATCTTTTCAAAGAATATTCTTTGGACTTACTAAATCACCTGAATTTTATACGTTTTCTGTTGTATTAAGTTCTGCTCATATCTTTATTTATCTTTTTTCTATGTTCTCAGGGTTTATTGTTTTGATTTTCTGATGTCAAGTAAAACACTTGGTTATTCATTTTAATAAATCTTTTACTTATAAAGATTTGAACTTTTAAAGATTCCAGGTTACTTGTACGTTTCTAAGGGCCCATTCCTCTACACTGTTGCCGGCCTAAGGCTTAGATAAACATATGGCAATGTATATATTGACATATTATCCCCTCGGCTTTCTGTGATTCCCTACATCTCACCTTTCTTTGCAGACAAGCCATTTGAAATACCCTTAACTTATTTCACAGCCAATAAGTCTTTGAAATAATGTGTATTTTTTAGAGAAATCATCTTATATAATTAGGCAGAAAATCTCACCTTCCATAGTTTTCTAAACAGCATAATTTCACTCTTCTCACTGCTTAATTTGTTGTATTAAACAACCTTTGAGTATTTAGCTTTATCAATGACATGTACTTTAAAAATGTTTTAGAGATCCTACCAGTCTTTGAAAACATGCTTGTTCCTTGTTTCATTTCCAGGTTTATGTATATTTTCTGCCTAGCACCTGATTATTCCAACATCTCAAGGATGGCCAAGGGAATCTAATTCTGGTATTGATTGTTTTTGCTGATTGTCTCCCTTTGTAGATGATTTCTTCATTATTGTGTAAATTTAGATCATGAGCTCATGTTTAGCTAAACAGCTGACCTTGTAAGAGGCTTAGATGTGAATGCTCGTAAGTTTCAGCAAAAAGTCGGCAAAGATTTATTTGTGTCCCTCCAATGAGTTGCCCACAAGAACCCCGTTTTCTAGAAGTGTTGGTCCTATACTCCCTCTAGGGGTAGGGGACATACACAGGGCTGCTTGCCACTCCCGATCCTGGGCAGGAGCAGTGGGCGGCCTGTGGACCGGGCAGGAGCCTCTCTGCGTGTGAACCTGGGAATCATCTCTCCTGCGATCTTCGGTCACGTGGCAGGAAGCTACGATGCCCAGACCTATGGTTAGCTGTGAAGCGAGGTATACTGCGCGGACAGGTTCCACACACACTTCAACTAAGTGGGTGGCCTGAGTGGAAAAGTGAGAGTTTGGGCAGCTGTGCAGACAAAGAAGGCGCCCTATGGCCTGGGCCTTAATGCTTGTGACACACCACTGGGCCTGCCGGGCTCTGAGGGCCCTGCCCTGGTCCCCCTGCTCCCCTGCCCTTTGTTCAGTCACAGCAGAGATGGCCACACCCACTCCCTCAGTGAGGGCAGTGTTCCAGCCTCCCTCAGCCCCGCCCACTCTCCGCAGGTTACCATGGACTACAGATGCTGCATTCTGAGGCCAGGGCGTTCCGAGAATACCAAGGGCAGACATGATGACCTTAAATGATTTCCTCTTGTGTCAGTTTTGGTAAACTGTAGGAGCTAGGAAATGGTCCACTTTACAGAAATATTCAAATTTACTTGCATTTCATATATTCTCTGCTATAACACTGTCCTGATTCTTTCTATATATTCTTTAATTATGTTTGTGTTTTCCTTAATCAAAGTGTGTCTCTTAAATCTTTTCAAAGAATATTCCTTGGACTTACTACCTCACCTGAATTTTATACGTTTTCTGTGGTATTAAGTTCTGCTCATATCTTTATTTATCTTTTTTCTATGTTCTCAGGGTTTATTGTTTTGATCTTCTGATGTCAATTAAAATACTTGCTAATTCATTTTCATCAATCTTTTTACTTATAAAGATTTGAACTTTTGAAGATTCCAGGTTACTTGTAAGTTTCTAAGGTTAGTGTCCTCTACATTGTGGCTGGCCTAAGGCTTAGTTCACCATATAGCAATGTATATATTGACCTATATTCCCCTCGAGTTTCTGTGATTCCCTACATCTCACCTTTCTTTGCAGACAAGCCATTTGAAATAACCTTAACTTATTTCACAGCCAATAAGTCTTTGAAATAATGTGTATTTTTTAGAGAAATCTTCTTATATAATTAGGCAGAAAATCTGACCTGCCATAGTTTTCAAATCAGCATAATTTCACTCTTCTCAATGTTGAATCTGTTGTATTACACAACCATTGAGTATTTAGCTTTATCAATGCCATGTACTTTAAAAATGTTTTAGAGATCCTACCAGTCTTTGAAAACATCCTTGTTTCTTGTTTCAGTTCCAGTTTTATGTGGACTTTCTGCCTTGCACCTGATTATTCCAACATCTGATGGTTGGCCTAGGGAATCTAATTCTGGTATTGATTGTTTTTGCTGCTTGTCTCCCCTTGTAGCTGATTTCTTCATTATTGTGTAAATTTAGATCATGAGCTCATGTTTAGCTAAACAGCTGACCTTGTAAGAGTCTTAGGTGTGAACACTCGTAAGCTTCAGCAGAAAGTCCGCAAAGATTTTTTTGTGTCCCTCCAATGAGTTACCCGCGCGGACCCCTTTTTCTACAAGTGTTGGTCCACTACTCCCTCTAGAGGCTGGGACTCAGACAGGACTGCTTTGCTGCCCCCGATCTGGGATAGTGGCTTTGGGCGGCCTGTGGCCTGGGCAGGAGGCTCCCCACGTGTGTCCCACGACCCATCTGCCTGCGAACTTCTGTCACCTGGCAGGAAGCTATGATGCCCAGACCTATGGTTAGCTTTGCAGCGAGGTGTACTGCGCGGACCGGTTCCACACACACTTCAAGTAAGAGGGCGGCCTGAGTGGAAAGGTGAGAGTTTGGGCAGCTGTGCAGACAAAGAAGGCGCCCTTTGTCCGGGGCCTAAATGCTTGTGACACCCCACTGGGCCTGCCAGGCTCTGAGGGCCCTGCCCTGGGCCCCCTGCTCCCCTGCCCTTTGTTCAGTCACAGCAGAGATGGCCACACTCACTCCCTCTGTGAGGGCAGTATTCCAAACTCCCTCAGCCCCGCCCCCTCTCCGCAGGTTACCATGGACTACACATGCTGCATTCTGAGTCCAGGGCATTCCGAGAAGGTCAAGGGCTGACATGATGACCTTAAATGATTTCCTCTTGTGTCAGTTTTGTTAAATTTTAGGAGCTAGGAACTGGTCCACTTTACACAAACATTCAAATTGACTGGCATTTCATATACTCTCTGCTATAACATTGTCCTGATTCTTTCTGTATATTCTTTACTTATGTTTTGGTTTTCCTTAATCAAAGTGTGTCTTTTAATCTTGTCAAAGAATATTCTTTGGACTTACTACATCACCTGAATTTTATACGTTTTCTATTGTATTAAGTTCTGCTCATATCTTTATTTATATTTTTTCTATGTTCTCAGGTTTATTGTTTTGATATTCTGATGTCAATTAAAACACTTGGTTATTCATTTTAATAAATCTTTTTACTTATAAGGATTTGAACTTTTCAAAATTCCAGCTTACTTGTAAGTTTCTAAGGGTCAGGTCCTCTACATTGTGGCTGGCCTAAGGCTTAGTTCACCATATAGCAATGTATATATTGACATTTTCCCCTCGACTTTCTGTGATTCCCTACATCTCACCTTTCTTTGCAGACAAGCCATTTGAAATACACTTAACTTATTTCACAGCCAATAAGTCTTTGAAATAATGTCTATTTTTTAGAGAAATCTTCTTATATAATTAGGCAAAAAATCTCACCTGCCATAGTTTTCAAAACAGCATAATTTCACTCTTCTCAATGCTTAATCTGTGGTATTAAACAACCTTTGAGTATTTAGGTTTATCAACGACATGTACTTTAAAAATGTTTTAGAGATCCTACCAGCCTTTGAAAACATGCTTGTTCCTTGTTTCAGTTCCAGTTTTATGTATATTTTCTGCCTTGCACCTGATTATTCCAACATCAGATGGATGGCCTAGGGAATCTCATTCTGGTATTGATTGTTTTTGTTGATTGTCTCCCTTTGTAGCTGATTTCTTCAATATTGTGTAAATTTAGATCATGAGCTCATGTTTAGCTAAACAGCTGACCTTGTAAGAGGCTTAGGTGGGAACGCTGGTAAGCTTCAGCAGAAAGTCGGCAAAGATTTATTTGTGTCCCTCCAATGAGTTGCCCGCAAGGACCCCGTTTTCTACAAGTGTTGGTCCAATATTCCTTCGAGAGGCAGTGGACTCAGACATGGCTGCTTTTCAGCCTTCGATCTGGGGCAGGGCCTTTGGGCGCCCTGTGGCCCGGGCAAGAGCCTCTCCGCATGTGTCCCAGGGACCCATTTGCCTGCGAACTTCGGTCACCTGGCAGGAAGCTACGATGCCCTGACCTATGGTTAGCTGTGCAGCGAGGTGTACTGCGCGGACAGGTTCCAAATACACTTCAAATAAGAGGGCGGCCTGAGTGGAAAGGTGAGAGTTTGGGCAGCTGTGCAGACAAAGAAGGCGCCCTTTGGCCTGGGCCTAAATGCTTGTGACACCCCACTGTGTCTGCCGGGCTCTGAGGGCCCTGCCCTGGGCCCCCTGCTCCCCTGCCCTTTGTTCAGTCACAGCAGATATGGCCACACCCACTCCCTCAGTGAGGGCAGTCTTCCAACCTCCCTCAGCCACCCCCCCTCTCCGCAGCTTACCATGGACTACAGATGCTGCATTCTGAGGCCAGGGCGTTCCGAGAATGCCAAGGGCAGACATGATGACCTTAAATGATTTCCTCTTGTGTCAGTTTTGGTAAACTTTAGGAGCTAGGAAATGGTTCGCTTTACAGAAATGTTCAAATTTACTGGCATTTCATATATTCTCTGCTATAACATTGTCCTGATTCTTTCTGTATATTCTTTACTTATGTTTTTGTTTTCCTTTATCAATGTGTGTCTTTTAAATCTTTTCAAAGAATATTCTTTGGACTTACTAAATCACCTGAATTTTATACGTTTTCTGTTGTATTAAGTTCTGCTCATATCTTTATTTATCTTTTTTCTATGTTCTCAGGGTTTATTGTTTTGATTTTCTGATGTCAAGTAAAACACTTGGTTATTCATTTTAATAAATCTTTTACTTATAAAGATTTGAACTTTTAAAGATTCCAGCTTACTTGTACGTTTCTAAGGGCCCATTCCTCTACACTCTTGCCGGCCTAAGGCTTAGTTAACCATATGGCAATGTATATATTGACATATTATCCCCTCGGCTTTCTGTGATTTCCTACATCTCACCTTTCTTTGCAGACAAGCCATTTGAAATACCTTTAACTTATTTCGCAGCCAATAAGTCTTTGAAATAATGTGTATTTTTTAGAGAAATCATCTTATATAATTAGGCAGAAAATTTCACCTTCCATAGTTTTCTAAACAGCATAATTTCACTCTTCTCACTGCTTAATTTGTTGTATTAAACAACCTTTGAGTATTTAGCTTTATCAATGACATGTACTTTAAAAATGTTTTAGAGATCCTACCAGTCTTTGAAAACATGCTCTTTCTTTGTTTCATTTCCAGGTTTATGTATATTTTCTGCCTAGCACCTGATTATTCCAACATCTCAAGGATGGCCTAGGGAATCTAATTCTGGTATTGATTGTTTTTGCTGATTGTCTCCCTTTGTAGCTGATTTCTTCATTATTGTGTAAATTTAGATCATGAGCTCATGTTTAGCTAAACAGCTGACCTTGTAAGAGGCTTAGCTGTGAATGCTCGTAAGTTTCAGCAAAAATTCGGCAAAGATTTATTTGTGTCCCTCCAATGAGTTGCCCACAAGAACACCGTTTTCTAGAAGTGTTGGTCCAATACTCCCTCTAGGGGTAGGGGACATAGACAGGGCTGCTTGCCGCTCCCGATCTTGGGCAGGAGCAGTGGGCGGCCTGTGGACCGGGCAGGAGCCTCTCTGCGTGTGAACCTGGGAATCATCTCTCCTGCGATCTTCGGTCACCTGGCAGGAAGCTACGATGCCCAGACCTATGGTTAGCTGTGCAGCGAGGTATACTGCGCGGACAGGTTCCACTCACACTTCAACTAAGTGGGTGGCCTGAGTGGAAAAGTGAGAGTTTGGGCAGCTGTGCAGACAAAGAAGGCGCCCTATGGCCTGGGCCTTAATGCTTGTGACACCCCACTGGGCCTGCCGGGCTCTGAGGGCCCTGCCCTGGTCCCCCTGCTCCCCTGCCCTTTGTTCAGTCACAGCAGAGATGGCCACACCCGCTCCCTCATTGAGGGCAGTGTTCCAGCCTCCCTCAGCCCCGCCCCCTCTCCGCAGGTTACCATGGACTACAGATGCTGCATTCTGAGGCCAGGGCGTTCCGAGAATGCCAAGGGCAGACATGATGACCTTAAATGATTTCCTCTTGTGTCCGTTTTGGTAAACTGTAGGAGCTAGGAAATGGTCCACTTTACAGAAATGTTCAAATTTACTTGCATTTCATATATTCTCTGCTATAACACTGTCCTGATTCTTTCTATATATTCTTTAATTATGTTTGTGTTTTCCTTAATCAAAGTGTGTCTCTTAAATCTTTTCAAAGAATATTCCTTGGACTTACTACCTCACCAGAATTTTATACGTTTTCTGTGGTATTAAGTTCTGCTCATATCTTTATTTATCTTTTTCTATGTTCTCAGGGTTTATTGTTTTGATCTTCTGATGTCAATTAAAATACTTGCTAATTCATTTTCATCAATCTTTTTACTTATAAAGATTTGAACTTTTAAAGATTCCAGCTCACTTTTAAGATTCTAAGGGTCAGGTCCTCTACATTGTGGCTGGCCTAAGGCTTAGTTCACCATATAGCAATGTATATATTGACATTTTCCCCTCGACTTTCTGTGATTCCCTACATCTCACCTTTCTTTGCAGACAAGCCGTTTGAAATACACTTAACTTATTTCACAGCCAATAAGTCTTTGAAATAATGTCTATTTTTTAGAGAAATCTTCTTATATAATTAGGCAGAAAATCTCACCTGCCATAGTTTTCAAAACAGCATAATTTCACTCTTCTCAATGCTTAATCTGTGGTATTAAACAACCTTTGAGTATTTAGGTTTATCAACGACATGTACTTTAAAAATGTTTTAGATATCCTACCAGCCTTTGAAAACATGCTTGTTCCTTGTTTCAGTTCCAGTTTTATGTATATTTTCTGCCTTGCACCTGATTATTCCAACATCAGATGGATGGCCTAGGGAATCTCATTCTGGTATTGATTGTTTTTGCTGATTGTCTCACTTTGTAGCTGATTTCTTCAATATTGTGTAAATTTAGATCATGAGCTCATGTTTAGCTAAACAGCTGACCTTGTAAGAGGCTTAGGTGTGAACGCTGGTAAGCTTCAGCAGAAAGTCGGCAAAGATTTATTTGTGTCCCTCCAATGAGTTGCCCGCAAGGACCCCGTTTTCTACAAGTGTTGGTCCAATACTCCTTCGAGAGGCAGTGGACTCAGACATGGCTGCTTTTCAGCCTTCGATCTGGGGCAGGGCCATTGGGCGGCCTGTGGCCCGGGCAAGAGCCTCTCCGCATGTGTCCCAGGGACCCATTTGCCTGCGAACATCGGTCACCTGGCAGGAAGCTACGATGCCCTGAGCTATGGTTATCTGTGCAGCGAGGTGTACTGCGCGGACAGGTTCCAAACAAACTTCAAATAAGAGGGCGGCCTGAGTGGAAAGGTGAGAGTTTGGGCAGCTGTGCAGACAAAGAAGGCGCCCTTTGGCCTGGGCCTAAATGCTTGTGACACCCCACTGTGTCTGCCGGGCTCTGAGGGCCCTGCCCTGGGCCCCCTGCTCCCCTGCCCTTTGTTCAGTCACAGCAGAGATGGCCACACCCACTCCCTCAGTGAGGGCAGTCTTCCAACCTCCCTCAGCCACGCCCCCTCTCCGCAGCTTACCATGGACTACAGATGCTGCATTCTGAGGCTAGGGCGTTCCGAGAATGCCAAGGGCAGACATGATGACCTTAAATGATTTCCTCTTGTGTCAGTTTTGGTAAACTTTAGGAGCTAGGAAATGGTCCGCTTTACAGAAATGTTCAAATTTACTGGCATTTCATATATTCTCTGCTATAACATTGTCCTGATTCTTTCTGTATATCCTTTACTTATGTTTTTGTTTTCCTTTATCAATGTGTGTCTTTTAAATCTTTTCAAAGAATATTCTTTGGACTTACTAAATCACCTGAATTTTATACGTTTTCTGTTGTATTAAGTTCTGCTCATATCTTTATTTATCTTTTTTCTATGTTCTCAGGGTTTATTGTTTTGATTTTCTGATGTCAAGTAAAACACTTGGTTATTCATTTTAATAAATCTTTTACTTATAAAGATTTGAACTTTTAAAGATTCCAGGTTACTTGTACGTTTCTAAGGGCCCATTCCTCTACACTGTTGCCGGCCTAAGGCTTAGATAAACATATGGCAATGTATATATTGACATATTATCCCCTCGGCTTTCTGTGATTCCCTACATCTCACCTTTCTTTGCAGACAAGCCATTTGAAATACCCTTAACTTATTTCACAGCCAATAAGTCTTTGAAATAATGTGTATTTTTTAGAGAAATCATCTTATATAATTAGGCAGAAAATCTCACCTTCCATAGTTTTCTAAACAGCATAATTTCACTCTTCTCACTGCTTAATTTGTTGTATTAAACAACCTTTGAGTATTTAGCTTTATCAATGACATGTACTTTAAAAATGTTTTAGAGATCCTACCAGTCTTTGAAAACATGCTTGTTCCTTGTTTCATTTCCAGGTTTATGTATATTTTCTGCCTAGCACCTGATTATTCCAACATCTCAAGGATGGCCAAGGGAATCTAATTCTGGTATTGATTGTTTTTGCTGATTGTCTCCCTTTGTAGATGATTTCTTCATTATTGTGTAAATTTAGATCATGAGCTCATGTTTAGCTAAACAGCTGACCTTGTAAGAGGCTTAGATGTGAATGCTCGTAAGTTTCAGCAAAAAGTCGGCAAAGATTTATTTGTGTCCCTCCAATGAGTTGCCCACAAGAACCCCGTTTTCTAGAAGTGTTGGTCCTATACTCCCTCTAGGGGTAGGGGACATACACAGGGCTGCTTGCCACTCCCGATCCTGGGCAGGAGCAGTGGGCGGCCTGTGGACCGGGCAGGAGCCTCTCTGCGTGTGAACCTGGGAATCATCTCTCCTGCGATCTTCGGTCACGTGGCAGGAAGCTACGATGCCCAGACCTATGGTTAGCTGTGAAGCGAGGTATACTGCGCGGACAGGTTCCACACACACTTCAACTAAGTGGGTGGCCTGAGTGGAAAAGTGAGAGTTTGGGCAGCTGTGCAGACAAAGAAGGCGCCCTATGGCCTGGGCCTTAATGCTTGTGACACACCACTGGGCCTGCCGGGCTCTGAGGGCCCTGCCCTGGTCCCCCTGCTCCCCTGCCCTTTGTTCAGTCACAGCAGAGATGGCCACACCCACTCCCTCAGTGAGGGCAGTGTTCCAGCCTCCCTCAGCCCCGCCCACTCTCCGCAGGTTACCATGGACTACAGATGCTGCATTCTGAGGCCAGGGCGTTCCGAGAATACCAAGGGCAGACATGATGACCTTAAATGATTTCCTCTTGTGTCAGTTTTGGTAAACTGTAGGAGCTAGGAAATGGTCCACTTTACAGAAATATTCAAATTTACTTGCATTTCATATATTCTCTGCTATAACACTGTCCTGATTCTTTCTATATATTCTTTAATTATGTTTGTGTTTTCCTTAATCAAAGTGTGTCTCTTAAATCTTTTCAAAGAATATTCCTTGGACTTACTACCTCACCTGAATTTTATACGTTTTCTGTGGTATTAAGTTCTGCTCATATCTTTATTTATCTTTTTTCTATGTTCTCAGGGTTTATTGTTTTGATCTTCTGATGTCAATTAAAATACTTGCTAATTCATTTTCATCAATCTTTTTACTTATAAAGATTTGAACTTTTGAAGATTCCAGGTTACTTGTAAGTTTCTAAGGTTAGTGTCCTCTACATTGTGGCTGGCCTAAGGCTTAGTTCACCATATAGCAATGTATATATTGACCTATATTCCCCTCGAGTTTCTGTGATTCCCTACATCTCACCTTTCTTTGCAGACAAGCCATTTGAAATAACCTTAACTTATTTCACAGCCAATAAGTCTTTGAAATAATGTGTATTTTTTAGAGAAATCTTCTTATATAATTAGGCAGAAAATCTGACCTGCCATAGTTTTCAAATCAGCATAATTTCACTCTTCTCAATGTTGAATCTGTTGTATTACACAACCATTGAGTATTTAGCTTTATCAATGCCATGTACTTTAAAAATGTTTTAGAGATCCTACCAGTCTTTGAAAACATCCTTGTTTCTTGTTTCAGTTCCAGTTTTATGTGGACTTTCTGCCTTGCACCTGATTATTCCAACATCTGATGGTTGGCCTAGGGAATCTAATTCTGGTATTGATTGTTTTTGCTGCTTGTCTCCCCTTGTAGCTGATTTCTTCATTATTGTGTAAATTTAGATCATGAGCTCATGTTTAGCTAAACAGCTGACCTTGTAAGAGTCTTAGGTGTGAACACTCGTAAGCTTCAGCAGAAAGTCCGCAAAGATTTTTTTGTGTCCCTCCAATGAGTTACCCGCGCGGACCCCTTTTTCTACAAGTGTTGGTCCACTACTCCCTCTAGAGGCTGGGACTCAGACAGGACTGCTTTGCTGCCCCCGATCTGGGATAGTGGCTTTGGGCGGCCTGTGGCCTGGGCAGGAGGCTCCCCACGTGTGTCCCACGACCCATCTGCCTGCGAACTTCTGTCACCTGGCAGGAAGCTATGATGCCCAGACCTATGGTTAGCTTTGCAGCGAGGTGTACTGCGCGGACCGGTTCCACACACACTTCAAGTAAGAGGGCGGCCTGAGTGGAAAGGTGAGAGTTTGGGCAGCTGTGCAGACAAAGAAGGCGCCCTTTGTCCGGGGCCTAAATGCTTGTGACACCCCACTGGGCCTGCCAGGCTCTGAGGGCCCTGCCCTGGGCCCCCTGCTCCCCTGCCCTTTGTTCAGTCACAGCAGAGATGGCCACACTCACTCCCTCTGTGAGGGCAGTATTCCAAACTCCCTCAGCCCCGCCCCCTCTCCGCAGGTTACCATGGACTACACATGCTGCATTCTGAGTCCAGGGCATTCCGAGAAGGTCAAGGGCTGACATGATGACCTTAAATGATTTCCTCTTGTGTCAGTTTTGTTAAATTTTAGGAGCTAGGAACTGGTCCACTTTACACAAACATTCAAATTGACTGGCATTTCATATACTCTCTGCTATAACATTGTCCTGATTCTTTCTGTATATTCTTTACTTATGTTTTGGTTTTCCTTAATCAAAGTGTGTCTTTTAATCTTGTCAAAGAATATTCTTTGGACTTACTACATCACCTGAATTTTATACGTTTTCTATTGTATTAAGTTCTGCTCATATCTTTATTTATATTTTTTCTATGTTCTCAGGTTTATTGTTTTGATATTCTGATGTCAATTAAAACACTTGGTTATTCATTTTAATAAATCTTTTTACTTATAAGGATTTGAACTTTTCAAAATTCCAGCTTACTTGTAAGTTTCTAAGGGTCAGGTCCTCTACATTGTGGCTGGCCTAAGGCTTAGTTCACCATATAGCAATGTATATATTGACATTTTCCCCTCGACTTTCTGTGATTCCCTACATCTCACCTTTCTTTGCAGACAAGCCATTTGAAATACACTTAACTTATTTCACAGCCAATAAGTCTTTGAAATAATGTCTATTTTTTAGAGAAATCTTCTTATATAATTAGGCAAAAAATCTCACCTGCCATAGTTTTCAAAACAGCATAATTTCACTCTTCTCAATGCTTAATCTGTGGTATTAAACAACCTTTGAGTATTTAGGTTTATCAACGACATGTACTTTAAAAATGTTTTAGAGATCCTACCAGCCTTTGAAAACATGCTTGTTCCTTGTTTCAGTTCCAGTTTTATGTATATTTTCTGCCTTGCACCTGATTATTCCAACATCAGATGGATGGCCTAGGGAATCTCATTCTGGTATTGATTGTTTTTGTTGATTGTCTCCCTTTGTAGCTGATTTCTTCAATATTGTGTAAATTTAGATCATGAGCTCATGTTTAGCTAAACAGCTGACCTTGTAAGAGGCTTAGGTGGGAACGCTGGTAAGCTTCAGCAGAAAGTCGGCAAAGATTTATTTGTGTCCCTCCAATGAGTTGCCCGCAAGGACCCCGTTTTCTACAAGTGTTGGTCCAATATTCCTTCGAGAGGCAGTGGACTCAGACATGGCTGCTTTTCAGCCTTCGATCTGGGGCAGGGCCTTTGGGCGCCCTGTGGCCCGGGCAAGAGCCTCTCCGCATGTGTCCCAGGGACCCATTTGCCTGCGAACTTCGGTCACCTGGCAGGAAGCTACGATGCCCTGACCTATGGTTAGCTGTGCAGCGAGGTGTACTGCGCGGACAGGTTCCAAATACACTTCAAATAAGAGGGCGGCCTGAGTGGAAAGGTGAGAGTTTGGGCAGCTGTGCAGACAAAGAAGGCGCCCTTTGGCCTGGGCCTAAATGCTTGTGACACCCCACTGTGTCTGCCGGGCTCTGAGGGCCCTGCCCTGGGCCCCCTGCTCCCCTGCCCTTTGTTCAGTCACAGCAGATATGGCCACACCCACTCCCTCAGTGAGGGCAGTCTTCCAACCTCCCTCAGCCACCCCCCCTCTCCGCAGCTTACCATGGACTACAGATGCTGCATTCTGAGGCCAGGGCGTTCCGAGAATGCCAAGGGCAGACATGATGACCTTAAATGATTTCCTCTTGTGTCAGTTTTGGTAAACTTTAGGAGCTAGGAAATGGTTCGCTTTACAGAAATGTTCAAATTTACTGGCATTTCATATATTCTCTGCTATAACATTGTCCTGATTCTTTCTGTATATTCTTTACTTATGTTTTTGTTTTCCTTTATCAATGTGTGTCTTTTAAATCTTTTCAAAGAATATTCTTTGGACTTACTAAATCACCTGAATTTTATACGTTTTCTGTTGTATTAAGTTCTGCTCATATCTTTATTTATCTTTTTTCTATGTTCTCAGGGTTTATTGTTTTGATTTTCTGATGTCAAGTAAAACACTTGGTTATTCATTTTAATAAATCTTTTACTTATAAAGATTTGAACTTTTAAAGATTCCAGCTTACTTGTACGTTTCTAAGGGCCCATTCCTCTACACTCTTGCCGGCCTAAGGCTTAGTTAACCATATGGCAATGTATATATTGACATATTATCCCCTCGGCTTTCTGTGATTTCCTACATCTCACCTTTCTTTGCAGACAAGCCATTTGAAATACCTTTAACTTATTTCGCAGCCAATAAGTCTTTGAAATAATGTGTATTTTTTAGAGAAATCATCTTATATAATTAGGCAGAAAATTTCACCTTCCATAGTTTTCTAAACAGCATAATTTCACTCTTCTCACTGCTTAATTTGTTGTATTAAACAACCTTTGAGTATTTAGCTTTATCAATGACATGTACTTTAAAAATGTTTTAGAGATCCTACCAGTCTTTGAAAACATGCTCTTTCTTTGTTTCATTTCCAGGTTTATGTATATTTTCTGCCTAGCACCTGATTATTCCAACATCTCAAGGATGGCCTAGGGAATCTAATTCTGGTATTGATTGTTTTTGCTGATTGTCTCCCTTTGTAGCTGATTTCTTCATTATTGTGTAAATTTAGATCATGAGCTCATGTTTAGCTAAACAGCTGACCTTGTAAGAGGCTTAGCTGTGAATGCTCGTAAGTTTCAGCAAAAATTCGGCAAAGATTTATTTGTGTCCCTCCAATGAGTTGCCCACAAGAACACCGTTTTCTAGAAGTGTTGGTCCAATACTCCCTCTAGGGGTAGGGGACATAGACAGGGCTGCTTGCCGCTCCCGATCTTGGGCAGGAGCAGTGGGCGGCCTGTGGACCGGGCAGGAGCCTCTCTGCGTGTGAACCTGGGAATCATCTCTCCTGCGATCTTCGGTCACCTGGCAGGAAGCTACGATGCCCAGACCTATGGTTAGCTGTGCAGCGAGGTATACTGCGCGGACAGGTTCCACTCACACTTCAACTAAGTGGGTGGCCTGAGTGGAAAAGTGAGAGTTTGGGCAGCTGTGCAGACAAAGAAGGCGCCCTATGGCCTGGGCCTTAATGCTTGTGACACCCCACTGGGCCTGCCGGGCTCTGAGGGCCCTGCCCTGGTCCCCCTGCTCCCCTGCCCTTTGTTCAGTCACAGCAGAGATGGCCACACCCGCTCCCTCATTGAGGGCAGTGTTCCAGCCTCCCTCAGCCCCGCCCCCTCTCCGCAGGTTACCATGGACTACAGATGCTGCATTCTGAGGCCAGGGCGTTCCGAGAATGCCAAGGGCAGACATGATGACCTTAAATGATTTCCTCTTGTGTCCGTTTTGGTAAACTGTAGGAGCTAGGAAATGGTCCACTTTACAGAAATGTTCAAATTTACTTGCATTTCATATATTCTCTGCTATAACACTGTCCTGATTCTTTCTATATATTCTTTAATTATGTTTGTGTTTTCCTTAATCAAAGTGTGTCTCTTAAATCTTTTCAAAGAATATTCCTTGGACTTACTACCTCACCAGAATTTTATACGTTTTCTGTGGTATTAAGTTCTGCTCATATCTTTATTTATCTTTTTCTATGTTCTCAGGGTTTATTGTTTTGATCTTCTGATGTCAATTAAAATACTTGCTAATTCATTTTCATCAATCTTTTTACTTATAAAGATTTGAACTTTTAAAGATTCCAGCTCACTTTTAAGATTCTAAGGGTCAGGTCCTCTACATTGTGGCTGGCCTAAGGCTTAGTTCACCATATAGCAATGTATATATTGACATTTTCCCCTCGACTTTCTGTGATTCCCTACATCTCACCTTTCTTTGCAGACAAGCCGTTTGAAATACACTTAACTTATTTCACAGCCAATAAGTCTTTGAAATAATGTCTATTTTTTAGAGAAATCTTCTTATATAATTAGGCAGAAAATCTCACCTGCCATAGTTTTCAAAACAGCATAATTTCACTCTTCTCAATGCTTAATCTGTGGTATTAAACAACCTTTGAGTATTTAGGTTTATCAACGACATGTACTTTAAAAATGTTTTAGATATCCTACCAGCCTTTGAAAACATGCTTGTTCCTTGTTTCAGTTCCAGTTTTATGTATATTTTCTGCCTTGCACCTGATTATTCCAACATCAGATGGATGGCCTAGGGAATCTCATTCTGGTATTGATTGTTTTTGCTGATTGTCTCACTTTGTAGCTGATTTCTTCAATATTGTGTAAATTTAGATCATGAGCTCATGTTTAGCTAAACAGCTGACCTTGTAAGAGGCTTAGGTGTGAACGCTGGTAAGCTTCAGCAGAAAGTCGGCAAAGATTTATTTGTGTCCCTCCAATGAGTTGCCCGCAAGGACCCCGTTTTCTACAAGTGTTGGTCCAATACTCCTTCGAGAGGCAGTGGACTCAGACATGGCTGCTTTTCAGCCTTCGATCTGGGGCAGGGCCATTGGGCGGCCTGTGGCCCGGGCAAGAGCCTCTCCGCATGTGTCCCAGGGACCCATTTGCCTGCGAACATCGGTCACCTGGCAGGAAGCTACGATGCCCTGAGCTATGGTTATCTGTGCAGCGAGGTGTACTGCGCGGACAGGTTCCAAACAAACTTCAAATAAGAGGGCGGCCTGAGTGGAAAGGTGAGAGTTTGGGCAGCTGTGCAGACAAAGAAGGCGCCCTTTGGCCTGGGCCTAAATGCTTGTGACACCCCACTGTGTCTGCCGGGCTCTGAGGGCCCTGCCCTGGGCCCCCTGCTCCCCTGCCCTTTGTTCAGTCACAGCAGAGATGGCCACACCCACTCCCTCAGTGAGGGCAGTCTTCCAACCTCCCTCAGCCACGCCCCCTCTCCGCAGCTTACCATGGACTACAGATGCTGCATTCTGAGGCTAGGGCGTTCCGAGAATGCCAAGGGCAGACATGATGACCTTAAATGATTTCCTCTTGTGTCAGTTTTGGTAAACTTTAGGAGCTAGGAAATGGTCCGCTTTACAGAAATGTTCAAATTTACTGGCATTTCATATATTCTCTGCTATAACATTGTCCTGATTCTTTCTGTATATCCTTTACTTATGTTTTTGTTTTCCTTTATCAATGTGTGTCTTTTAAATCTTTTCAAAGAATATTCTTTGGACTTACTAAATCACCTGAATTTTATACGTTTTCTGTTGTATTAAGTTCTGCTCATATCTTTATTTATCTTTTTTCTATGTTCTCAGGGTTTATTGTTTTGATTTTCTGATGTCAAGTAAAACACTTGGTTATTCATTTTAATAAATCTTTTACTTATAAAGATTTGAACTTTTAAAGATTCCAGGTTACTTGTACGTTTCTAAGGGCCCATTCCTCTACACTGTTGCCGGCCTAAGGCTTAGATAAACATATGGCAATGTATATATTGACATATTATCCCCTCGGCTTTCTGTGATTCCCTACATCTCACCTTTCTTTGCAGACAAGCCATTTGAAATACCCTTAACTTATTTCACAGCCAATAAGTCTTTGAAATAATGTGTATTTTTTAGAGAAATCATCTTATATAATTAGGCAGAAAATCTCACCTTCCATAGTTTTCTAAACAGCATAATTTCACTCTTCTCACTGCTTAATTTGTTGTATTAAACAACCTTTGAGTATTTAGCTTTATCAATGACATGTACTTTAAAAATGTTTTAGAGATCCTACCAGTCTTTGAAAACATGCTTGTTCCTTGTTTCATTTCCAGGTTTATGTATATTTTCTGCCTAGCACCTGATTATTCCAACATCTCAAGGATGGCCAAGGGAATCTAATTCTGGTATTGATTGTTTTTGCTGATTGTCTCCCTTTGTAGATGATTTCTTCATTATTGTGTAAATTTAGATCATGAGCTCATGTTTAGCTAAACAGCTGACCTTGTAAGAGGCTTAGATGTGAATGCTCGTAAGTTTCAGCAAAAAGTCGGCAAAGATTTATTTGTGTCCCTCCAATGAGTTGCCCACAAGAACCCCGTTTTCTAGAAGTGTTGGTCCAATACTCCCTCTAGGGGTTGGGGACATACACAGGGCTGCTTGCCACTCCCGATCCTGGGCAGGAGCAGTGGGCGGCCTGTGGACCGGGCAGGAGCCTCTCTGCGTGTGAACCTGGGAATCATCTCTCCTGCGATCTTCGGTCACGTGGCAAGAAGCTACGATGCCCAGACCTATGGTTAGCTGTGCAGCGAGGTATACTGCGCGGACAGGTTCCACACACACTTCAACTAAGTGGGTGGCCTGAGTGGAAAAGTGAGAGTTTGGGCAGCTGTGCAGACAAAGAAGGCGCCCTATGGCCTGGGCCTTAATGCTTGTGACACACCACTGGGCCTGCCGGGCTCTGAGGGCCCTGCCCTGGTCCCCCTGCTCCCCTGCCCTTTGTTCAGTCACAGCAGAGATGGCCACACCCACTCCCTCAGTGAGGGCCGTGTTCCAGCCTCCCTCAGCCCCGCCCCCTCTCCGCAGGTTACCATGGACTACAGATGCTGCATTCTGAGGCCAGGGCGTTCCGAGTATGCCAAGGGCAGACATGATGACCTTAAATGATTTCCTCTTGTGTCAGTTTTGGTAAACTGTAGGAGCTAGGAAATGGTCCACTTTACAGAAATATTCAAATTTACTTGCATTTCATATATTCTCTGCTATAACACTGTCCTGATTCTTTCTATATATTCTTTAATTATGTTTGTGTTTTCCTTAATCAAAGTGTGTCTCTTAAATCTTTTCAAAGAATATTCCTTGGACTTACTACCTCACCTGAATTTTATACGTTTTCTGTGGTATTAAGTTCTGCTCATATCTTTATTTATCTTTTTTCTATGTTCTCAGGGTTTATTGTTTTGATCTTCTGATGTCAATTAAAATACTTGGTTATTCATATTCATCAATCTTTTTACTTATAAAGATTTGAACTTTTAAAGATTCCAGCTCACTTTTAAGTTTCTAAGGGTCAGGTCCTCTACATTGTGGCTGGCCTAAGGCTTAGTTCACCATATAGCAATGTATATATTGACCTATATTCCCCTCGACTTTCTGTGATTCCCTACATCTCACCTTTCTTTGCAGACAAGCCATTTGAAATAACCTTAACTTATTTCACAGCCAATAAGTCTTTGAAATAATGTGTATTTTTTAGAGAAATCTTCTTATATAATTAGGCAGAAAATCTGACCTGCCATAGTTTTCAAATCAGCATAATTTCACTCTTCTCAATATTGAATCTGTTGTATTACACAACCATTGAGTATTTAGCTTTATCAATGCCATGTACTTTAAAAATGTTTTAGAGATCCTACCAGTCTTTGAAAACATCCTTGTTTCTTGTTTCAGTTCCAGTTTTATGTGGACTTTCTGCCTTGCACCTGATTATTCCAACATCTGATGGTTGGCCTAGGGAATCTAATTCTGGTATTGATTGTTTTTGCTGCTTGTCTCCCCTTGTAGCTGATTTCTTCATTATTGTGTAAATTTAGATCATGAGCTCATGTTTAGCTAAACAGCTGACCTTGTAAGAGTCTTAGGTGTGAACACTCGTAAGCTTCAGCAGAAAGTCCGCAAAGATTTTTTTGTGTCCCTCCAATGAGTTACCCGCGCGGACCCCTTTTTCTACAAGTGTTGGTCCACTACTCCCTCTAGAGGCTGGGACTCAGACAGGACTGCTTTGCTGCCCCCGATCTGGGATAGTGGCTTTGGGCGGCCTGTGGCCTGGGCAGGAGGCTCCCCACGTGTGTCCCACGACCCATCTGCCTGCGAACTTCTGTCACCTGGCAGGAAGCTATGATGCCCAGACCTATGGTTAGCTTTGCAGCGAGGTGTACTGCGCGGACCGGTTCCACACACACTTCAAGTAAGAGGGCGGCCTGAGTGGAAAGGTGAGAGTTTGGGCAGCTGTGCAGACAAAGAAGGCGCCCTTTGTCCGGGGCCTAAATGCTTGTGACACCCCACTGGGCCTGCCAGGCTCTGAGGGCCCTGCCCTGGGCCCCCTGCTCCCCTGCCCTTTGTTCAGTCACAGCAGAGATGGCCACACTCACTCCCTCTGTGAGGGCAGTATTCCAAACTCCCTCAGCCCCGCCCCCTCTCCGCAGGTTACCATGGACTACACATGCTGCATTCTGAGTCCAGGGCATTCCGAGAAGGTCAAGGGCTGACATGATGACCTTAAATGATTTCCTCTTGTGTCAGTTTTGTTAAATTTTAGGAGCTAGGAACTGGTCCTCTTTACACAAACATTCAAATTGACTGGCATTTCATATACTCTCTGCTATAACATTGTCCTGATTCTTTCTGTATATTCTTTACTTATGGTTTGGTTTTCCTTAATCAAAGTGTGTCTTTTAATCTTGTCAAAGAATATTCTTTGGACTTACTACATCACCTGAATTTTATACGTTTTCTATTGTATTAAGTTCTGCTCATATCTTTATTTATATTTTTTCTATGTTCTCAGGTTTATTGTTTTGGTATTCTGATGTCAATTAAAACACTTGGTTATTCATTTTAATAAATCTTTTTACTTATAAGGATTTGAACTTTTCAAAATTCCAGCTTACTTGTAAGTTTCTAAGGGTCAGGTCCTCTACATTGTGGCTGGCCTAAGTCATAGTTCACCATATAGCAATGTATATATTGACCTATATTCCCCTCGACTTTCTGTGATTCCCTACATCTCACCTTTCTTTGCAGACAAGCCATTTGAAATAACCTTAACTTATTTCACAGCCAATAAGTCTTTGAAATAATGTGTATTTTTTAGAGAAATCTTCTTATATAATTAGGCAGAAAATCTGACCTGCCATAGTTTTCAAATCAGCATAATTTCACTCTTCTCAATGTTGAATCTGTTGTATTACACAACCATTGAGTATTTAGCTTTATCAATGCCATGTACTTTAAAAATGTTTTAGAGATCCTACCAGTCTTTGAAAACATCCTTGTTTCTTGTTTCAGTTCCAGTTTTATGTGGACTTTCTGCCTTGCACCTGATTATTCCAACATCTGATGGTTGGCCTAGGGAATCTAATTCTGGTATTGATTGTTTTTGCTGCTTGTCTCCCCTTGTAGCTGATTTCTTCATTATTGTGTAAATTTAGATCATGAGCTCATGTTTAGCTAAACAGCTGACCTTGTAAGAGTCTTAGGTGTGAACACTCGTAAGCTTCAGCAGAAAGTCCGCAAAGATTTTTTTGTGTCCCTCCAATGAGTTACCCGCGCGGACCCCTTTTTCTACAAGTGTTGGTCCACTACTCCCTCTAGAGGCTGGGACTCAGACAGGACTGCTTTGCTGCCCCCGATCTGGGATAGTGGCTTTGGGCGGCCTGTGGCCTGGGCAGGAGGCTCCCCACGTGTGTCCCACGACCCATCTTCCTGCGAACTTCTGTCACCTGGCAGGAAGCTATGATGCCCAGACCTATGGTTAGCTTTGCAGCGAGGTGTACTGCGCGGACCGGTTCCACACACACTTCAAGTAAGAGGGCGGCCTGAGTGGAAAGGTGAGAGTTTGGGCAGCTGTGCAGACAAAGAAGGCGCCCTTTGTCCGGGGCCTAAATGCTTGTGACACCCCACTGGGCCTGCCAGGCTCTGAGGGCCCTGCCCTGGGCCCCCTGCTCCCCTGCCCTTTGTTCAGTCACAGCAGAGATGGCCACACTCACTCCCTCTGTGAGGGCAGTATTCCAAACTCCCTCAGCCCCGCCCCCTCTCCGCAGGTTACCATGGACTACACATGCTGCATTCTGAGTCCAGGGCATTCCGAGAAGGTCAAGGGCTGACATGATGACCTTAAATGATTTCCTCTTGTGTCAGTTTTGTTAAATTTTAGGAGCTAGGAACTGGTCCACTTTACACAAACATTCAAATTTACTGGCATTTCATATACTCTCTGCTATAACATTGTCCTGATTCTTTCTGTATATTCTTTACTTATGTTTTGGTTTTCCTTAATCAAAGTGTGTCTTTTAATCTTGTCAAAGAATATTCTTTGGACTTACTACATCACCTGAATTTTATACGTTTTCTATTGTATTAAGTTCTGCTCATATCTTTATTTATATTTTTTCTATGTTCTCAGGTTTATTGTTTTGATATTCTGATGTCAATTAAAACACTTGGTTATTCATTTTAATAAATCTTTTTACTTATAAGGATTTGAACTTTTCAAAATTCCAGCTTACTTGTAAGTTTCTAAGGTCCGGTCCTCTACATTGTGGCTGGCCTAAGTCATAGTTCACCATATAGCAATGTATATATTGACCTATATTCCCCTCGACTTTCTGTGATTCCCTACATCTCACCTTTCTTTGCAGACAAGCCATTTGAAATAACCTTATCTTATTTCACAGCCAATAAGTCTTTGAAATAATGTGTATTTTTTAGAGAAATCTTCTTATATAATTAGGCAGAAAATCTGACCTGCCATAGTTTTCAAAACAGCATAATTTCACTCTTCTCAATGATGAATCTGTTGTATTACACAACCATTGAGTATTTAGCTTTATCAATGACATGTACTTTAAAAATGTTTTAGAGATCCTACCAGTCTGTGAAAACATCCTTGTTCCTTGTTTCTGTTCCAGTTTTGTGTATACTTTCTGCCTTGCACCTGATTATTCCAACATCTGATGGTTGGCCTAGGGAATCTAATTCTGGTATTGATTGTTTCTGCTGCTTGTCTCCCCTTGTAGCTGATTTCTTCATTATTGTGTAAATTTAGATCATGAGCTCATGTTTAGCTAAACAGCTGACCTTGTAAGAGGCTTTGGTGTGAACGCTCGTATGCTACAGCAGAAAGTCCGCAAAGATTTTTTTGTGTCCCTCCAATGAGTTACCCGCGCGGACCCCTTTTTCTACAAGTGTTGGTCCACTACTCCCTCTAGAGGCTGGGACTCAGACAGGACTGCTTTGCCGCCCCCGATCTGGGATAGTGGCTTTGGGCAGCCTGTGGCCTGGGCAGGAGGCTCCCCACGTGTGTCCCACGACCCATCTGCCTGCGAACTTCGGTCAACTGGCAGGAAGCTATGATGCCCAGAACTATGGTTAGCCTTGCATCAGGTGTACTGCGCGGACCGGTTCCACACACACTTCAAGTAAGAGGGCGGCCTGAGTGGAAAGGTGAGAGTTTGGGCAGCTGTGCAGACGAAGAAGGCGCCCTTTGTCCTGGGCCTAAATGCTTGTTACACCCCACTGGGCCTGCCGGGCTCTGAGGGCCCTGCAGTTGGCCCCCTTCTCCCATGGCCTTGGTTCAGTCACAGCAGAGATGGCCCCACCCACTCCCTCAGTGAAGGCAGTGATCCAACCTCCCTCAGCCCCGCCCCCTCTCCCCTGGTTACCATGGACTACAGATGCTGCATTCTGAGGCCAGGGCATTCCTAGAATGCCAAGGGCAGACATGATGACCTTAAATGATTTCCTCTTGTGTCAGTTTTGGTAAACTTTAGGAGCTAGGAAATGGTCCACTTTACACAAATGTTCAAATTTACTGGCATTTCAGATATTCTCTGCTATAACATTGTCCTGATTCTTTCTGTATATTCTTTACTTATGTTTTGGTTTTCCTTAATCAAAGTGTGTCTTTTAAATCTTGTCAAAGAATATTGTTTGGACTTACTACCTCAACTGAATTTTATACGTTTTCTGTGGTATTAAGTTCTGCTGATATATTTATTTATCTTTTTTCTATGTTCTCAGGGTTTATTATTTTGATCTTCTGATGTCAATTAAAACACTTGTTTATTCATTTTAATAAATCTTTTTACTTATAAATATTTGAATTTTTAAAGATTCCAGCTTACTTGTAAGTTTCTAAGTGTCAGGTCCTCTACATTGTGGCTGGCCAAATGCTTAGTTACAATATAGCAAAGTATATATTGACCTATTTTCCCCTCGACTTTCTGTGATTTCAGACATCTCACCTTTCTTTGCAGACAAGCCATTTGAAATAACCTTAACTTATTTCACAGCCAATAAGTTTTTGAAATAATGTGCATTTTTCAGAGAAATCTTCTTATATATTTAGGCAGAAAATCTGACCTGCCATAGTTTTCAAAACAGCATAATTTCACTCTTCTCAGTGATGAATCTGTTGTATTACACAACCATTGAGTATTTAGATTTATCAGTGACATGTACTTTAAAAATGTTTTAGAGATCCTACCAGTCTTTGAAAACATCCTTGTTTCTTGTTTCAGTTCCAGTTTTATGTGGACTTTCTGCCTTGCACCTGATTATTCCAACATCTGATGGTTGGCCTAGGGAATCTAATTCTGGTATTGATTGTTTTTGCTGCTTGTCTCCCCTTGTAGCTGATTTCATCATTATTGTGTAAATTTAGATCATGAGCTCATGTTTAGCTAAACAGCTGACCTTGTAAGAGTCTTAGGTGTGAACACTTGTAAGCTTCAGCAGAAAGTCCGCAAAGATTTTTTTGTGTCCCTCCAATGAGTTACCCGCGCGGAACCCTTTTTCTACAAGTGTTGGTCCACTACTCCCTCTAGAGGCTGGGACTCAGACACGACTGCTTTGCTGCCCCCGATCTGGGATAGTGGCTTTGGGCGGCCTGTGGCCTGGGCAGGAGGCTCCCCACGTGTGTCCCACGACCCATCTGCCTGCGAACTTCTGTCACCTGGCAGGAAGCTATGATGCCCAGACCTATGGTTAGCTTTGCAGCGAGGTGTACTGCGCGGACCGGTTCCACACACACTTCAAGTAAGAGGGCGGCCTGAGTGGAAAGGTGAGAGTTTGGGCAGCTGTGCAGACAAAGAAGGCGCCCTTTGTCCGGGGCCTAAATGCTTGTGACACCCCACTGGGCCTGCCAGGCTCTGAGGGCCCTGCCCTGGGCCCCCTGCTCCCCTGCCCTTTGTTCAGTCACAGCAGAGATGGCCACACTCACTCCCTCTGTGAGGGCAGTATTCCAAACTCCCTCAGCCCCGCCCCCTCTCCGCAGGTTACCATGGACTACACATGCTGCATTCTGAGTCCAGGGCATTCCGAGAAGGTCAAGGGCTGACATGATGACCTTAAATGATTTCCTCTTGTGTCAGTTTTGTTAAATTTTAGGAGCTAGGAACTGGTCCACTTTACACAAACATTCAAATTTACTGGCATTTCATATACTCTCTGCTATAACATTGTCCTGATTCTTTCTGTATATTCTTTACTTATGTTTTGGTTTTCCTTAATCAAAGTGTGTCTTTTAATCTTGTCAAAGAATATTCTTTGGACTTACTACATCACATGAATTTTATACGTTTTCTATTGTATTAAGTTCTGCTCATATCTTTATTTATATTTTTTCTATGTTCTCAGGTTTATTGTTTTGATATTCTGATGTCAATTAAAACACTTGGTTATTCATTTTAATAAATCTTTTTACTTATAAGGATTTGAACTTTTCAAAATTCCAGCTTACTTGTAAGTTTCTAAGGGTCCGGTCCTCTACATTGTGGCTGGCCTAAGTCATAGTTCACCATATAGCAATGTATATATTGACCTATATTCCCATCGACTTTCTGTGATTCCCTACATCTCACCTTTCTTTGCAGACAAGCCATTTGAAATAACCTTAACTTATTTCACAGCCAATAAGTCTTTGAAATAATGTGTATTTTTTAGAGAAATCTTCTTATATAATTAGGCAGAAAATCTGACCTGCCATAGTTTTCAAATCAGCATAATTTCACTCTTCTCAATGTTGAATCTGTTGTATTACACAACCATTGAGTATTTAGCTTTATCAATGCCATGTACTGTAAAAATGTTTTAGAGATCCTACCAGTCTTTGAAAACATCCTTGTTTCTTGTTTCAGTTCCAGTTTTATGTGGACTTTCTGCCTTGCACCTGATTATTCCAACATCTGATGGTTGGCCTAGGGAATCTAATTCTGGTATTGATTGTTTTTGCTGCTTGTCTCCCCTTGTAGCTGATTTCTTCATTATTGTGTAAATTTAGATCATGAGCTCATGTTTAGCTAAACAGCTGACCTTGTAAGAGTCTTAGGTGTGAACACTCGTAAGCTTCAGCAGAAAGTCCGCAAAGATTTTTTTGTGTCCCTCCAATGAGTTACCCGCGCGGACCCCTTTTTCTACAAGTGTTGGTCCACTACTCCCTCTAGAGGATGGGACTCAGACAGGACTGCTTTGCTGCCCCCGATCTGGGATAGTGGCTTTGGGCGGCCTGTGGCCTGGGCAGGAGGCTCCCCACGTGTGTCCCACGACCCATCTGCCTGCGAACTTCTGTCACCTGGCAGGAAGCTATGATGCCCAGACCTATGGTTAGCTTTGCAGCGAGGTGTACTGCGCGGACCGGTTCCACACACACTTCAAGTAAGAGGGCGGCCTGAGTGGAAAGGTGAGAGTTTGGGCAGCTGTGCAGACAAAGAAGGCGCCCTTTGTCCGGGGCCTAAATGCTTGTGACACCCCACTGGGCCTGCCAGGCTCTGAGGGCCCTGCCCTGGGCCCCCTGCTCCCCTGCCCTTTGTTCAGTCACAGCAGAGATGGCCACACTCACTCCCTCTGTGAGGGCAGTATTCCAAACTCCCTCAGCCCCGCCCCCTCTCCGCAGGTTACCATGGACTACACATGCTGCATTCTGAGTCCAGGGCATTCCGAGAAGGTCAAGGGCTGACATGATGACCTTAAATGATTTCCTCTTGTGTCAGTTTTGTTAAATTTTAGGAGCTAGGAACTGGTCCACTTTACACAAACATTCAAATTTACTGGCATTTCATATACTCTCTGCTATAACATTGTCCTGATTCTTTCTGTATATTCTTTACTTATGTTTTGGTTTTCCTTAATCAAAGTGTGTCTTTTAATCTTGTCAAAGAATATTCTTTGGACTTACTACATCACCTGAATTTTATACGTTTTCTATTGTATTAAGTTCTGCTCATATCTTTATTTATATTTTTTCTATGTTCTCAGGTTTATTGTTTTGATATTCTGATGTCAATTAAAACACTTGGTTATTCATTTTAATAAATCTTTTTACTTATAAGGATTTGAACTTTTCAAAATTCCAGCTTACTTGTAAGTTTCTAAGGGTCAGGTCCTCTACATTGTGGCTGGCCTAAGTCATAGTTCACCATATAGCAATGTATATATTGACCTATATTCCCCTCGACTTTCTGTGATTCCCTACATCTCACCTTTCTTTGCAGACAAGCCATTTGAAATAACCTTAACTTATTTCACAGCCAATAAGTCTTTGAAATAATGTGTATTTTTTAGAGAAATCTTCTTATATAATTAGGCAGAAAATCTGACCTGCCATAGTTTTCAAAACAGCATAATTTCACTCTTCTCAATGATGAATCTGTTGTATTACACAACCATTGAGTATTTAGCTTTATCAATGACATGTACTTTAAAAATGTTTTAGAGATCCTACCAGTCTTTGAAAACATCCTTGTTCCTTGTTTCTGTTCCAGTTTTGTGTATACTTTCTGCCTTGCACCTGATTATTCCAACATCTGATGGTTGGCCTAGGGAATCTAATTCTGGTATTGATTGTTTTTGCTGCTTGTCTCCCCTTGTAGCTGATTTCTTCATTATTGTGTAAATTTAGATCATGAGCTCATGTTTAGCTAAACAGCTGACCTTGTAAGAGGCTTTGGTGTGAACGCTCGTAAGCTACAGCAGAAAGTCCGCAAAGATTTTTTTGTGTCCCTCCAATGAGTTACCCGCGCGGACCCCTTTTTCTACAAGTGTTGGTCCACTACTCCCTCTAGAGGCTGGGACTCAGACAGGACTGCTTTGCTGCCCCCGATCTGGGATAGTGGCTTTGGGCAGCCTGTGGCCTGGGCAGGAGGCTCCCCACGTGTGTCCCACGACCCATCTGCCTGCGAACTTCGGTCAACTGGCAGGAAGCTATGATGCCCAGAACTATGGTTAGCCTTGCATCGAGGTGTACTGCGCGGACCGGTTCCACACACACTTCAAGTAAGAGGGCGGCCTGAGTGGAAAGGTGAGAGTTTGGGCAGCTGTGCAGACAAAGAAGGCGCCCTTTGTCCTGGGCCTAAATGCTTGTGACACCCCACTGGGCCTGCCGGGCTCTGAGGGCCCTGCAGTTGGCCCCCTTCTCCCATGGCCTTGGTTCAGTCACAGCAGAGATGGCCCCACCCACTCCCTCAGTGAAGGCTGTGATCCCAACTCCCTCAGCCCCGCCCCCTCTCCGCAAGTTACCATGGACTACACATGCTGCATTCTGAGTCCAGGGCATTCCTAGAATGCCAAGGGCAGACATGATGACCTTAAATGATTTCCTCTTGTGTCAGTTTTGGTAAACTTTAGGAGCTAGGAAATGGTCCACTTTACACAAATGTTCAAATTTACTGGCATTTCAGATATTCTCTGCTATAACATTGTCCTGATTCTTTCTGTATATTCTTTACTTATGTTTTGGTTTTCTTTAATCAAAGTGTGTCTTTTAAATCTTGTCAAAGAATATTCTTTGGACTTACTACCTCAACTGAATTTTATACGTTTTCTGTGGTATTAAGTTCTGCTGATATCTTTATTTATCTTTTTTCTATGTTCTCAGGGTTTATTGTTTTGATCTTCTGATGTCAATTAAAACACTTGTTTATTCATTTTAATAAATCTTTTTACTTATAAAGATTTGAATTTTTAAAGATTCCAGCTTACTTGTAAGTTTCTAAGTGTCAGGTCCTCTACATTGTGGCTGGCCAAATGCTTAGTTACAATATAGCAAAGTATATATTGACCTATTTTCCCCTCGACTTTCTGTGATTTCAGACATCTCACCTTTCTTTGCAGACAAGCCATTTGAAATAACCTTAACTTATTTCACAGCCAATATGTCTTTGAAATAATGTGCATTTTTCAGAGAAATCTTCTTATATATTTAGGCAGAAAATCTGACCTGCCATAGTTTTCAAAACAGCATAATTTCACTCTTCTCAATGATGAATCTGTTGTATTACACAACCATTGAGTATTTAGATTTATCAGTGACATGTACTTTAAACATGTTTTAGAGATCCTACCAGTCTTTGAAAACATCCTTGTTTCTTGTTTCAGTTCCAGTTTTATGTGGACTTTCTGCCTTGCACCTGATTATTCCAACATCTTATGGTTGGCCTAGGGAAACTAATTCTGGTATTGATTGTTTTTGCTGCTTGTCTCCCCTTGTAGCTGATTTCTTCATTATTGTGTAAATTTAGATCATGAGCTCATGTTTAGCTAAACAGCTGACCTTGTAAGAGTCTTAGGTGTGAACACCCGTAAGCTTCAGCAGAAAGTCCGCAAAGATTTTTTTGTGTCCCTCCAATGAGTTACCCGCGCGGACCCCTTTTTCTACAAGTGTTGGTCCACTACTCCCTCAAGAGGCTGGGACTCAGACAGGACTGCTTTGCTGCCCCCGATCTGGGATAGTGGCTTTGGGCGGCCTGTGGCCTGGGCAGGAGGCTCCCCACGTGTGTCCCACGACCCATCTGCCTGCGAACTTCTGTCACCTGGCAGGAAGCTATGATGCCCAGACCTATGGTTAGCTTTGCAGCGAGGTGTACTGCGCGGACCGGTTCCACACACACTTCAAGTAAGAGGGCGGCCTGAGTGGAAAGGTGAGAGTTTGGGCAGCTGTGCAGACAAAGAAGGCGCCCTTTGTCCGGGGCCTAAATGCTTGTGACACCCCACTGGGCCTGCCAGGCTCTGAGGGCCCTGCCCTGGGCCCCCTGCTCCCCTGCCCTTTGTTCAGTCACAGCAGAGATGGCCACACTCACTCCCTCTGTGAGGGCAGTATTCCAAACTCCCTCAGCCCCGCCCCCTCTCCGCAGGTTACCATGGACTACACATGCTGCATTCTGAGTCCAGGGCATTCCGAGAAGGTCAAGGGCTGACATGATGACCTTAAATGATTTCCTCTTGTGTCAGTTTTGTTAAATTTTAGGAGCTAGGAACTGGTCCACTTTACACAAACATTCAAATTTACTGGCATTTCATATACTCTCTGCTATAACATTGTCCTGATTCTTTCTGTATATTCTTTACTTATGTTTTGGTTTTCCTTAATCAAAGTGTGTCTTTTAATCTTGTCAAAGAATATTCTTTGGACTTACTACATCACCTGAATTTTATACGTTTTCTATGGTATTAAGTTCTGCTCATATCTTTATTTATATTTTTTCTATGTTCTCAGGTTTATTGTTTTGATATTCTGATATCAATTAAAACACTTGGTTATTCATTTTAATAAATCTTTTTACTTATAAGGATTTGAACTTTTCAAAATTCCAGCTTACTTGTAAGTTTCTAAGGGTCAGGTCCTCTACATTGTGGCTGGCCTAAGTCATAGTTCACCATATAGCAATGTATATATTGACCTATATTCCCCTCGACTTTCTGTGATTCCCTACATCTCACCTTTCTTTGCAGACAAGCCATTTGAAATAACCTTAACTTATTTCACAGCCAATAAGTCTTTGAAATAATGTGTATTTTTTAGAGAAATCTTCTTATATAATTAGGCAGAAAATCTGACCTGCCATAGTTTTCAAATCAGCATAATTTCACTCTTCTCAATGTTGAATCTGTTGTATTACACAACCATTGAGTATTTAGCTTTATCAATGCCATGTACTTTAAAAATGTTTTAGAGATCCTACCAGTCTTTGAAAACATCCTTGTTTCTTGTTTCAGTTCCAGTTTTATGTGGACTTTCTGCCTTGCACCTGATTATTCCAACATCTGATGGTTGGCCTAGGGAATCTAATTCTGGTATTGATTGTTTTTGCTGCTTGTCTCCCCTTGTAGCTGATTTCTTCATTATTGTGTAAATTTAGATCATGAGCTCATGTTTAGCTAAACAGCTGACCTTGTAAGAGTCTTAGGTGTGAACACTCGTAAGCTTCAGCAGAAAGTCCGCAAAGATTTTTTTGTGTCCCTCCAATGAGTTACACGCGCGGACCCCTTTTTCTACAAGTGTTGGTCCACTATTCCCTCTAGAGGCTGGGACTCAGACAGGACTGCTTTGCTGCCCCCGATCTGGGATAGTGGCTTTGGGCGGCCTGTGGCCGTCGCAGGAGGTTCCCCACGTGTGTCCCACGACCCATCTGCCTGCGAACTTCTGTCACCTGGCAGGAAGCTATGATGCCCAGACCTATGGTTAGCTTTGCAGCGAGGTGTACTGCGCGGACCGGTTCCACACACACTTCAAGTAAGAGGGCGGCCTGAGTGGAAAGGTGAGAGTTTGGGCAGCTGTGCAGACAAAGAAGGCGCCCTTTGTCCGGGGCCTAAATGCTTGTGACACCCCACTGGGCCTGCCAGGCTCTGTGGGCCCTGCCCTGGGCCCCCTGCTCCCCTGCCCTTTGTTCAGTCACAGCAGAGATGGCCACACTCACTCCCTCTGTGAGGGCAGTATTCCAAACTCCCTCAGCCCCGCCCCCTCTCCGCAGGTTACCATGGACTACACATGCTGCATTCTGAGTCCAGGGCATTCCGAGAAGGTCAAGGGCTGACATGATGACCTTAAATGATTTCCTCTTGTGTCAATTTTGTTAAATTTTAGGAGCTAGGAACTGGTCCACTTTACACAAACATTCAAATTTACTGGCATTTCATATACTCTCTGCTATAACATTGTCCTGATTCTTTCTGTATATTCTTTACTTATGTTTTGGTTTTCCTTAATCAAAGTGTGTCTTTTAATCTTGTCAAAGAATATTCTTTGGACTTACTACATCACCTGAATTTTATACGATTTCTATTGTATTAAGTTCTGCTCATATCTTTATTTATATTTTTTCTATGTTCTCAGGTTTATTGTTTTGATATTCTGATGTCAATTAAAACACTTGGTTATTCATTTTAATAAATCTTTTTACTTATAAGGATTTGAACTTTTCAAAATTCCAGCTTACTTGTAAGTTTCTAAGGGTCAGGTCCTCTACATTGTGGCTGGCCTAAGTCATAGTTCACCATATAGCAATGTATATATTGACCTATATTCCCCTCGACTTTCTGTGATTCCCTATATCTCACCTTTCTTTGCAGACAAGCCATTTGAAATAACCTTAACTTATTTCACAGCCAATAAGTCTTTGAAATAATGTGTATTTTTTAGAGAAATCTTCTTATATAATTAGGCAGAAAATCTGACCTGCCATAGTTTTCAAATCAGCATAATTTCACTCTTCTCAATGTTGAATCTGTTGTATTACACAACCATTGAGTATTTAGCTTTATCAATGCCATGTACTTTAAAAATGTTTTAGAGATCCTACCAGTCTTTGAAAACATCCTTGTTTCTTGTTTCAGTTCCAGTTTTATGTGGACTTTCTGCCTTGCACCTGATTATTCCAACATCTGATGGTTGGCCTAGGGAATCTAATTCTGGTATTGAATGTTTTTGCTGCTTGTCTCCCCTTGTAGCTGATTTCTTCATTATTGTGTAAATTTATATCATGAGCTCATGTTTAGCTAAACAGCTGACCTTGTAAGAGTCTTAGGTGTGAACACTCGTAAGCTTCAGCAGAAAGTCCGCAAAGATTTTTTTGTGTCCCTCCAATGAGTTACCCGCGCGGACCCCTTTTTCTACAAGTGTTGGTCCACTACTCTCTCTAGAGGCTGGGACTCAGACAGGACTGCTTTGCCGCCCCCGATCTGGGATAGTGGCTTGGGGCGGCCTGTGGCATGGGCAGGAGTCTCCCCACGTGTGTCCCAAGACCCATCTGCCTGCGAACTTCAGTCACCTGGCAGGAAGCTATGATGCCCAAACCTATGGTTAGCTTTGCATCGAGGTGTACAGCACAGACCGGTTCCACACACACTTCAAGTAAGAGGGCGGCCTGAGTAGAATGGTGAGAGTTTGGGCAGCTGTGCAGACAAAGAAGGCGCCCTTTGTCCTGGGCCTAAATGCTTGTGACACCCCACTGGGCCTGCCGGGCTCTGAGGGCCCTGCAGTTGGCCCCCTTCTCCCATGGCCTTGGTTCAGTCACAGCAGAGATGGCCCCACCCACTCCCTCAGTGAAGGCAGTGATCCAAACTCCCTCAGCCCCGCCCCCTCTCCGCAGGTTATCATGGACTACACATGCTGCATTCTGAGTCCAGGGCATTCCTAGAATGCCAAGGGCAGACATGATGACCTTAAATGATTTCCTCTTGTGTCAGTTTTGGTAAACTTTAGGAGCTAGGAAATGGTCCACTTTACACAAATGTTCAAATTTACTGGCATTTCAGATATTCTCTGCTATAACATTGTCCTGATTCTTTCTGTATATTCTTTACTTATGTTTTGGTTTTCTTTAATCAAAGTGTGTCTTTTAAATCTTGTCAAAGAATATTCTTTGGACTTACTACCTCAACTGAATTTTATACGTTTTCTGTGGTATTAAGTTCTGCTGATATCTTTATTTATCTTTTTTCTATGTTCTCAGGGTTTATTGTTTTGATCT
Organism: Mesoplodon bidens; assembly: GCF_964165515.1. Taxonomy (NCBI): domain Eukaryota; kingdom Metazoa; phylum Chordata; class Mammalia; order Artiodactyla; family Ziphiidae; genus Mesoplodon; species Mesoplodon bidens. The sequence continues at coordinate 2,574,265 of NC_138180.1, forward strand.
TCTGATGTCAATTAAAACACTTGTTTATTCATTTTAATAAATCTTTTTACTTATAAAGATTTGAATTTTTAAAGATTCCAGCTTACTTGTAAGTTTCTAAGTGTCAGGTCCTCTACATTGTGGCTGGCCAAATGCTTAGTTACAATATAGCAAAGTATATATTGACCTATTTTCCCCTCGACTTTCTGTGATTTCAGACATCTCACCTTTCTTTGCAGACAAGCCTTTTGAAATAACCTTAACTTATTTCACAGCCAATATGTCTTTGAAATAATGTGCATTTTTCAGAGAAATCTTCTTATATATTTAGGCAGAAAATCTGACCTGCCATAGTTTTCAGAACAGCATAATTTCACTCTTCTCAATGATGAATCTGTTGTATTACACAACCATTGAGTATTTAGATTTATCAGTGACATGTACTTTAAAAATGTTTTAGAGATCCTACCAGTCTTTGAAAACATCCTTGTTTCTTGTTTCAGTTCCAGTTTATGTGGACTTTCTGCCTTGCACCTGATTATTCCAACATCTGATGGTTGGCCTAGGGAATCTAATTCTGGTATTGATTGTTTTTGCTGCTTGTCTCCCCTTGTAGCTGATTTCTTCATTATTGTGTAAATTTAGATCATGAGCTCATGTTTAGCTAAACAGCTGACCTTGTAAGAGTCTTAGGTGTGAACACTCGTAAGCTTCAGCAGAAAGTCCGCAAAGATTTTTTTGTGTCCCTCCAATGAGTTACCCGCGCGGACCCCTTTTTCTACAAGTGTTGGTCCACTACTCCCTCTAGAGGCTGGGACTCAGACAGGACTGCTTTGCTGCCCCCGATCTGGGATAGTGGCTTTGGGCGGCCTGTGGCCTGGGCAGGAGGCTCCCCACGTGTGTCCCACGACCCATCTGCCTGCGAACTTCTGTCACCTGGCAGGAAGCTATGATGCCCAGACCTATGGTTAGCTTTGCAGCGAGGTGTACTGCGCGGACCGGTTCCACACACACTTCAAGTAAGAGGGCGGCCTGAGTGGAAAGGTGAGAGTTTGGGCAGCTGTGCAGACAAAGAAGGCGCCCTTTGTCCGGGGCCTAAATGCTTGTGACACCCCACTGGGCCTGCCAGGCTCTGAGGGCCCTGCCCTGGGCCCCCTGCTCCCCTGCCCTTTGTTCAGTCACAGCAGAGATGGCCACACTCACTCCCTCTGTGAGGGCAGTATTCCAAACTCCCTCAGCCCCGCCCCCTCTCCGCAGGTTACCATGGACTACACATGCTGCATTCTGAGTCCAGGGCATTCCGAGAAGGTCAAGGGCTGACATGATGACCTTAAATGATTTCCTCTTGTGTCAGTTTTGTTAAATTTTAGGAGCTAGGAACTGGTCCACTTTACACAAACATTCAAATTTACTGGCATTTCATATACTCCCTGCTATAACATTGTCCTGATTCTTTCTGTATATTCTTTACTTATGTTTTGGTTTTCCTAAATCAAAGTGTGTCTTTTAATCTTGTCAAAGAATATTCTTTGGACTTACTACATCACCTGAATTTTATACGTTTTCTATTGTATTAAGTTCTGCTCATATCTTTATTTATATTTTTTCTATGTTCTCAGGTTTATTGTTTTGATATTCTGATGTCAATTAAAACACTTGGTTATTCATTTTAATAAATCTTTTTACTTATAAGGATTTGAACTTTTCAAAATTCCAGCTTACTTGTAAGTTTCTAAGGGTCAGGTCCTCTACATTGTGGCTGGCCTAAGTCATAGTTCACCATATAGCAATGTATATATTGACCTATATTCCCCTCGACTTTCTGTGATTCCCTACATCTCACCTTTCTTTGCAGACAAGCCATTTGAAATAACCTTAACTTATTTCACAGCCAATAAGTCTTTGAAATAATGTGTATTTTTTAGAGAAATCTTCTTATATAATTAGGCAGAAAATCTGACCTGCCATAGTTTTCAAATCAGCATAATTTCACTCTTCTCAATGTTGAATCTGTTGTATTACACAACCATTGAGTATTTAGCTTTATCAATGCCATGTACTTTAAAAATGTTTTAGAGATCCTACCAGTCTTTGAAAACATCCTTGTTTCTTGTTTCAGTTCCAGTTTTATGTGGACTTTCTGCCTTGCACCTGATTATTCCAACATCTGATGGTTGGCCTAGGGAATCTAATTCTGGTATTGATTGTTTTTGCTGCTTGTCTCCCCTTGTAGCTGATTTCTTCATTATTGTGTAAATTTAGATCATGAGCTCATGTTTAGCTAAACAGCTGACCTTGTAAGAGTCTTAGGTGTGAACACTCGTAAGCTTCAGCAGAAAGTCCGCAAAGATTTTTTTGTGTCCCTCCAATGAGTTACCCGCGCGGACCCCTTTTTCTACAAGTGTTGGTCCACTATTCCCTCTAGAGGCTGGGACTCAGACAGGACTGCTTTGCTGCCCCCGATCTGGGATAGTGGCTTTGGGCGGCCTGTGGCCTGGGCAGGAGGCTCCCCACGTGTGTCCCACGACCCATCTGCCTGCGAACTTCTGTCACCTGGCAGGAAGCTATGATGCCCAGACCTATGGTTAGCTTTGCAGCGAGGTGTACTGCGCGGACCGGTTCCACACACACTTCAAGTAAGAGGGCGGCCTGAGTGGAAAGGTGAGAGTTTGGGCAGCTGTGCAGACAAAGAAGGCGCCCTTTGTCCGGGGCCTAAATGCTTGTGACACCCCACTGGGCCTGCCAGGCTCTGTGGGCCCTGCCCTGGGCCCCCTGCTCCCCTGCCCTTTGTTCAGTCACAGCAGAGATGGCCACACTCACTCCCTCTGTGAAGGCAGTATTCCAAACTCCCTCAGCCCCGCCCCCTCTCCGCAGGTTACCATGGACTACACATGCTGCATTCTGAGTCCAGGGCATTCCGAGAAGGTCAAGGGCTGACATGATGACCTTAAATGATTTCCTCTTGTGTCAGTTTTGTTAAATTTTAGGAGCTAGGAACTGGTCCACTTTACACAAACATTCAAATTTACTGGCATTTCATATACTCTCTGCTATAACATTGTCCTGATTCTTTCTGTATATTCTTTACTTATGTTTTGGTTTTCCTTAATCAAAGTGTGTCTTTTAATCTTGTCAAAGAATATTCTTTGGACTTACTACATCACCTGAATTTTATACGTTTTCTATTGTATTAAGTTCTGCTCATATCTTTATTTATATTTTTTCTATGTTCTCAGGTTTATTGTTTTGATATTCTGATGTCAATTAAAACACTTGGTTATTCATTTTAATAAATCTTTTTACTTATAAGGATTTGAACTTTTCAAAATTCCAGCTTACTTGTAAGTTTCTAAGGGTCAGGTCCTCTACATTGTGGCTGGCCTAAGTCATAGTTCACCATATAGCAATGTATATATTGACCTATATTCCCCTCGACTTTCTGTGATTCCCTATATCTCACCTTTCTTTGCAGACAAGCCATTTGAAATAACCTTAACTTATTTCACAGCCAATAAGTCTTTGAAATAATGTGTATTTTTTAGAGAAATCTTCTTATATAATTAGGCAGAAAATCTGACCTGCCATAGTTTTCAAATCAGCATAATTTCACTCTTCTCAATGTTGAATCTGTTGTATTACACAACCATTGAGTATTTAGCTTTATCAATGCCATGTACTTTAAAAATGTTTTAGAGATCCTACCAGTCTTTGAAAACATCCTTGTTTCTTGTTTCAGTTCCAGTTTTATGTGGACTTTCTGCCTTGCACCTGATTATTCCAACATCTGATGGTTGGCCTAGGGAATCTAATTCTGTTATTGAATGTTTTTGCTGCTTGTCTCCCCTTGTAGCTGATTTCTTCATTATTGTGTAAATTTATATCATGAGCTCATGTTTAGCTAAACAGCTGACCTTGTAAGAGTCTTAGGTGTGAACACACGTAAGCTTCAGCAGAAAGTCCCAAAGATTTTTTTGTGTCCCTCCAATGAGTTACCCGCGCGGACCCCTTTTTCTACAAGTGTTGGTCCACTACTCCCTCTAGAGGCTGGGACTCAGACAGGACTGCTTTGCCGCCCCCGATCTGGGATAGTGGCTTGGGGCGGCCTGTGGCATGGGCAGGAGTCTCCCCACGTGTGTCCCAAGACCCATCTGCCTGCGAACTTCAGTCACCTGGCAGGAAGCTATGATGCCCAAACCTATGGTTAGCTTTGCATCGAGGTGTACAGCACAGACCGGTTCCACACACACTTCAAGTAAGAGGGCGGCCTGAGTGGAATGGTGAGAGTTTGGGCAGCTGTGCAGACAAAGAAGGCGCCCTTTGTCCTGGGCCTAAATGCTTGTGACAACCCACTGGGCCTGCCGGGCTCTGAGGGCCCTGCCCTGGGCCCCATGCTCCCCTGCCCTTTGTTCAGTCACAGCAGAGATGGCCACACCCACTCACTCTGTGAGGGCAGTGTTCCAAACTCCCTCAGCCACGCCCCCTCTCCGCAGGTTACCATGGACTAAAGATGCTGCATTCTGAGTCCAGGGCATTCCGAGAATGCCAAGGGCTCACATGATGACCTTAAATGATTTCCTCTTGTGTCAGTTTTGGTAAATTTTAGGAGCTAGGAACTGGTCCACTTTACACAAACCTTCAAATTTACTGGCATTTCATATACTCTCTGCTATAACATTCTCCTGATTCTTTCTGTATATTCTTTACTTATGTTTTGGTTTTCCTTAATCAAAGTGTGTCTTTTAATCTTGTCAAAGAATATTCTTTGGACTTACTACATCACCTGAATTTTATACGTTTTCTATTGTATTAAGTTCTGCTCATATCTTTATTTATATTTTTTCTATGTTCTCATGTTTATTGTTTTGATATTCTGATGTCAAATAAAACACTTGGTTATTCATTTTAATCAATCATTTTACTTATAAAGATTTGAACTTTTCAAGATTCAAGCTTACTTGTAAGTTTCTAAGGGTCAGGTCCTCTACATTGTGGCTGGCCTAAGTCTTAGTTCACCATATATCAATGTATATATTGACCTATTTTCCCCTCGACTTTCTGTGATTCCCTACATCTCACCTTTCTTTGCACACAAGCCATTTGAAATACCCTTAACTTATTTCACAGCCAATAAGACTTTGAAATAATGTGTATTTTTTAGAGAAATCTTCTTATATAATTAGGCAGAAAATCTGACCTGCCATAGTTTTCAAATCAGCATAATTTCACTCTTCTCAATGTTGAATCTGTTGTATTACACAACCATTGAGTATTTAGCTTTATCAATGCCATGTACTTTAAAAATGTTTTAGAGATCCTACCAGTCTTTGAAAACATCCTTGTTTCTTGTTTCAGTTCCAGTTTTATGTGGACTTTCTGCCTTGCACCTGATTATTCCAACATCTGATGGTTGGCCTAGGGAATCTAATTCTGGTATTGATTGTTTTTGCTGCTTGTCTCCCCTTGTAGCTGATTTCTTCATTATTGTGTAAATTTAGATCATGAGCTCATGTTTAGCTAAACAGCTGACCTTGTAAGAGGCTTAGGTGTGAACGCTCGTAAGCTTCAGCAGAAAGTCCGCAAAGATTTTTTTGTGTCCCTCCAATGAGTTACCCGTGCGGACCCCTTTTTCTACAAGTGTTGGTCCACTACTCCCTCTAGAGGCTGCGACTCAGACAGGACTGCTTTGCCGCCCCCGATCTGGGATAGTGGCTTTGGGCGGCCTGTGGCCTGGGCAGGAGGCTCCCCACGTGTGTCCCACAACCCATCTGCCTGCGAACTTCGGTCACCTGGCAGGAAGCTATGATGCCCAGACCTATGGTTAGCTTTGCATCGAGGTGTACTGCGCGGACCGGTTCCACACACACTTCAAGTAAGAGGGCGGCCTGAGTGGAATGGTGAGAGTTTGGGCAGCTGTGCAGAAAAAGAAGGCGCACTTTGGCCTGTGCCTAAATGCTTCTGACACATGACTGGGCCTGCCGGGCTCTGAGGGCCCTGCCGTTGGCCCCCTTCTCCCATGGCCTTGGTTCAGTCACAGCAGAGATGGCCCCAACCACTCCCTCAGTGAAGGCAGTGTTCCAACCTCCCTCAGCCCCGCCCCCTCTCCGCTGGTTACCATGGACTACAGATGCTGCATTCTGAGGCCAGGGCATTCCGAGTATGCCAAGGGCAGACATGATGACCTTAAATGATTTCCTCTTGTGTCAGTTTTGGTAAACTTTAGGAGCTAGGAAATGGTCCACTTTACACAAATGTTCAAATTTACTGGCATTTCAGATATTCTCTGCTATAACATTGTCCTGATTCTTTCTGTATATTCTTTACTTATGTTTTGGTTTTCCTTAATCAAAGTGTGTCTTTTAAATCTTGTCAAAGAATATTCTTTGGACTTACTACCTCAACTGAATTTTATACGTTTTCTGTGGTATTAAGTTCTGCTCATATCTTTATTTATCTTTTTTCTATGTTCTCAGGGTTTATTGTTTTGATCTTCTGATGTCAATTAAAACACTTGGTTATTCATTTTAATAAATCTTTTTACTTATAAAGATTTGAATTTTTAAAGATTCCAGCTTACTTGTAAGTTTCGAAGTGTCAGGTCCTCTACATTGTGGCTGGCCAAAGGCTTAGTTCACAATATAGCAAAGTATATATTGACCTATTTTCCCCTCGACTTTCTGTGATTTCAGACATCTCACCTTTCTTTGCAGACAAGCCATTGGAAATAACCTTAACTTATTTCACAGCCAATAAGTCTTTGAAATAATGTGCATTTTTCAGAGAAATCTTCTTATATATTTAGGCAGAAAATCTGACCTGCCATAGTTTTCAAAACAGCATAATTTCACTCTTCTCAGTGATGAATCTGTTGTATTACACAACCTATGAGTATTTAGATTTATCAGTGACATGTACTTTAAAAATGTTTTAGAGATCCTACCAGTCTTTGAAAACATCCTTGTTCCTTGTTTCAGTTCCAGTTTTATGTATATTTTCTGCCTTGCACCTGATTATTCCAACGTCTGATCGATGGCCTAGGTAATCTAATTCTGGTATTGTTTGTTTTTGCTGATTGTCTCCCCCTGAAGCTGATTTCTTCATTATTGTGTAAATTTAGATCATGAGCTCATGTTTAGCTAAACATCTGACTTTGTAAGAGGCTTAGGTGTGAACACTCGTAAGTTTCATCAGAAAGTCCGCAAAGATTTATTTGTGTCCCTCCAATGAGTTGCCCGCGAGGACCCCGTTGACTACAAGTGTTGGTCCACTACTCCCTCTAGAGGCACGGCCTCATACAGGGCTGCTTTGTGCCCCAAGATCTGGGGCAGTGGCAGTGGGTGGCCTGTGGCCGTCGCAGGAGCCTCTCTGCGTGTGTCCCAGGGACCCATCTGTCTGCGAACTTCGGTCACCTGGCAGGAAGCTACGATGCCCAGACCTATGGTTAGCTGTGCAGCGAGGTGTACTAAGCGGACAGGTTCCTAACAGACTTCAAGTAAGAGGGCGGCCTGAGTGGAAAGGTGAGAGTTTGGGCAGCTGTGCAGACAAAGAAGGCGCCCTTTGTCCTGGGCCTAAATGCTTGTGACACCCCACTGGGCCTGCCGGGCTCTGAGTGCCCTGCCCTGGGCCCCATGCTCCCCTGCCCTTTGTTCAGTCACAGCAGAGATGGCCACACCCACTCCCTCTGTGAGGGCTGTGTTCCAAACTCCCTCAGCCCCGCCCCCTCTCCGCAGGTTACCATGGACTAAAGATGCTGCATTCTGAGTCCAGGGCATTCCGAGAATGCCAAGGGCTGACATGATGACCTTAAATGATTTCCTCTTGTGTCAGTTTTGGTAAATTTTAGGAGCTAGGAACTGGTCCACTTTACACAAACCTTCAAATTTACTGGCATTTCATATACTCTCTGCTATAACATTCTCCTGATTCTTTCTGTATATTCTCTACTTATGTTTTGGTTTTCCTTAATCAAAGTGTGTCTTTTAATCTTGTCAAAGAATATTCTTTGGACTTACTACATCACCTGAATTTTATACGTTTTGTATTGTATTAAGTTCTGCTCATATCTTTATTTATATTTTTTCTATGTTCTCAGGTTTATAGTTTTGATATTCTGATGTCAATTAAAACACTTGGTTATTCATTTTAATAAATCTTTTTACTTATAAAGATTTGAACTTTTCAAGATTCAAGCTTACTTGTAAGTTTCTAAGGGTCAGGTTCTCTACATTGTGGCTGGCCTAAGTCTTAGTTCACCATATAGCAATGTATATATTGACCTATTTTCACCTCGACTTTCTGTGATTCCCTACATCTCACCTTTCTTTGCACACAAGCCATTTGAAATACCCTTAACTTATTTCACAGCCAATAAGTCTTTGAAATAATGTGTATTTTTTAGAGAAATCTTCTTATATAATTAGGCAGAAAATCTGACCTGCCATAGTTTTCAAAACAGCATAATTTCACTCTTCTCAATGATGAATCTGTTGTATTACACAACCATTGAGTATTTAGCTTTATCAATGACATGTACTTTAAAAATGTTTTAGAGATCCTACCAGTCTTTGAAAACATCCTTGTTCCTTGTTTCATTTCCAGTTTTGTGTATACTTTCTGCCTTGCACCTGATTATTCCAACATCTGATGGTTGGCCTAGGGAATCTAATTCTGGTATTGATTGTTTTTGCTGCTTGTCTCCCCTTGTAGCTGATTTTTTCATTATTGTGTAAATTTAGATCATGAGCTCATGTTTAGCTAAACAGCTGACCTTGTAAGAGGCTTAGGTGTGAACGCTCGTAAGCTTCAGCAGAAAGTCCGCAAAGATTTTTTTGTGTCCCTCCAATGAGTTACCCGCGCGGACCCCTTTTTCTACAAGTGTTGGTCCACTACTCCCTCTAGAGGCTGCGACTCAGACAGGACTGCTTTGCCGCCCCCGATCTGGGATAGTGGCTTTGGGCGGCCTGCGGCCTGGGCAGGAGGCTCCCCACGTGTGTCCCACGACCCATCTGCCTGCGAACTTCGGTCACCTGGCAGGAAGCTATGATGCCCAGACCTATGGTTAGCTTTGCATCGAGGTGTACTGCGCGGACCGGTTCCACACACACTTCAAGTAAGAGGGCGGCCTGAGTGGAAAGGTGAGAGTTTGGGCAGCTGTGCAGAAAAAGAAGGCGCACTTTGGCCTGTGCCTAAATGCTTCTGACACACGACTGGGCCTGCCGGGCTCTGAGGGCCGTGCCGTTGGCCCCCTTCTCCCATGGCCTTGGTTCAGTCACAGCAGAGATGGCCCCACCCACTCCCTCAGTGAAGGCAGTGATCCAACCTCCCTCAGCCCCGCCCCCTCTCCGCTGGTTACCATGGACTGCAGATGCTGCATTCTGAGGCCAGGGCATTCCGAGAATGCCAAGGGCAGACATGATGACCTTAAATGATTTCCTCTTGTGTCAGTTTTGGTAAACTTTAGGAGCTAGGAAATGGTCCACTTTACACAAATGTTCAAATTTACTGGCATTTCAGATATTCTCTGCTATAACATTGTCCTGATTCTTTCTGTATATTCTTTACTTATGTTTTGGTTTTCCTTAATCAAAGTGTGTCTTTTAAATCTTGTCAAAGAATATTCTTTGCACTTACTACCTCAATTGAATTTTATACGTTTTCTGTGGTATTAAGTTTTGCTCATATCTTTATTTATCTTTTTTCTATGTTCTCAGGGTTTATTGTTTTGATCTTCTGATGTCAAATAAAGCACTTGGTTATTCATTTTAATAAATCTTTTTACTTATAAAGATTTGAATTTTTAAAGATTCCAGCTTACTTGTAAGTTTCTATGGGTCAGGTCCTCTACATGGTGGCTGGCCAAAGGCTTAGTTCACAATGTAGCAAAGTATATATTGACCTATTTTCCCCTCGACTTTCTGTGATTTCAGACATCTCACCTTTCTTTGCAGACAAGCCATTTGAAATAACCTTAACTTATTTCACAGCCAATAAGTCTTTGAAATAATGTGCATTTTTCAGAGAAATCTTCTTATATATTTAGGCAGAAAATCTGACCTGCCATAGTTTTCAAAACAGCATAATTTCACTCTTCTCAGTGATGAATCTGTTGTATTACACAACCTATGAGTATTTAGATTTATCAGTGACATGTACTATAAAAATGTTTTAGAGATCCTACCAGTCTTTGAAAACATCCTTGTTCCTTGTTTCAGTTCCAGTTTTATGTATATTTTCTGCCTTGCACCTGATTATTCCAACGTCTGATCGATGGCCTAGGGAATCTAATTTTGGTATTGTTTGTTTTTGCTGATTGTCTCACCCTGTAGCTGATTTCTTCATTATTGTGTAAAATTAGATCATGAGCTCATGTTTAGCTAAACATCTGACTTTGTAAGAGGCTTAGGTGTGATCACTCGTAAGTTTCATCAGAAAGTCCGCAAAGATTTATTTGTGTCCCTCCAATGAGTTGCCCGCGAGGACCCCGTTGACTACAAGTGTTGGTCCACTACTCCCTCTAGAGGCACGGCCTCAGACAGGGCTGCTTTGTGCCCCGCGATCTGTGGCAGTGGCAGTGGGTGGCCTGTGACTGGGGCATGAGCCTCTCTGCGTGTGTCCCAGGGACCCATCTCCCTTGAACTTCGGTCACATGGCAGGAAGCTACGATGCCCAGACCTATGGTTAGCTGTGCAGCGAGGTGAACGGCGCGGAGAGGTTCCACACACACTTCAAGTAAGAGGGCGGCCTGAGTGGAAAGGTGAGGGTTTGGGCAACTGTAAAGAAAAAGATGGTGCCCTTTGTCCTGGGCCTCAATGCTTGTGACACCCCACTGGGCCTGCCGGGCTCTGAGGGCCCTGCCCTGGGCCCCCTTCTCCCCTGCCCTTTGTTCAGTCACAGCAGAGATGGCCACACCCACTCCCTCTGTGAGGGCAGTGTTCCAAACTCCCTCAGCCCCGCCCCTTCTCCGCAGGTTACCATGGACTAAAGTTGCTGCATTCTGAGTCCAGGGCATTCCGAGAAGGCCAAGGGCTGACATGATGACCTTAAATGATTTCCTCTTGTGTCAGTTTTGGTAAATTTTAGAAGCTAGGAACTGGTCCACTTTACACAAACCTTCAAATTTACTGGCATTTCATATACTCTCTGCTATAACATTCTCCTGATTCTTTCTGTATATTCTTTATTTATGTTTTGGTTTTCCTTATTCAAAGTGTGTCTTTTAATCTTGTCAAAGAATATTCTTTGGACTTACTACATCACCTGAATTTTATACGTTTTCTATTGTATTAAGTTCTGCTCATATCTTTATTTATATTTTTTCTATGTTCTCAGGTTTATTGTTTTGATCTTCTGATGTCAATTAAAACACTTGGTTATTCATTTTAATAAATCTTTTAACTTATAAAGATTTGAACTATTCAAGATTCAAGCTTACTTGTAAGTTTCTAAGGGTCAGGTCCTCTACATTGTGGCTGGCCTAAGTCTTAGTTCACCATATAGCAATGTATATATTGACCTATTTTCCCCTCGACTTTCTGTGATTCCCTACATCTCACCTTTCTTTGCAGACAAGCCATTTGAAATAATCTTAACTTATTTCACAGCCAATAAGTCTTTGAAATAATGTGTATTTTTTTTGAGAAATCTTCTTATATAATTAGACAGAAAATCTGACCTGCCATAGTTTTCAAAACAGCATAATTTCACTCTTCTCAATGTTGAATCTGTTGTATTACACAACCATTGAGTATTTAGCTTTATCAATGACATGTACTTTAAAAATGTTTTAGAGATCCTACCAGTCTTTGAAAACATCCTTGTTTCTTGTTTCAGTTCCAGTTTTATGTGGACTTTCTGCCTTGCACCTGATTATTCCAACATCTGATGGTTGGCCTATGGAATCTAATTCTGGTATTGATTGTTTTTGCTGCTTGTCTCCCCTTGTAGCTGATTTCTTCATTATTGTGTAAATTTAGATCATGAGCTCATGTTTAGCTAAACAGCTGACCTTGTAAGAGTCTTAGGTGTGAACGCTCGTAAGCTTCAGCAGAAAGTCCGCAAAGATTTTTTTGTGTCCCTCCAATGAGTTACCCGCGCGGACCCCTTTTTCTACAAGTGTTGGTCCACTACTCCCTCTAGAGGCTGGGACTCAGACAGGACTGCTTTGCCGCCCCCGATCTGGGATAGTGGCTTAGGGCGGCCTGTGGCCTGGGCAGGAGGCTCCCCACGTGTGTCCCACGACCCATCTGCCTGCGAACTTCGGTCACCCGGCAGGAAGCTATGATGCCCAGACCTATGGTTCGCTTTGCAGCGAGGTGTACTGCGCGGACCGGTTCCACACACACTTCAAGTAAGAGGGCGGCCTGAGTGGAAAGGTGAGAGTTTGGGCAGCTGTGCAGACAAAGAAGGCGCACTTTGACCTATGCCTAAATGCTTGTGACACACGACTGGGCCTGCCGGGATCTGAGGGCCCTGCAGTTGGTCCCCTTCTCCCCTGCCCTTTATTCAGGCACAGCAGAGATGGCCCACCCCACTCCCTCAGTGAAGGCAGTGTTCCAACCTCCCTCAGCCCCGCCCCCTCTCCGCTGGTTACCATGGACTACAGATGCTGCATTCTGAGGCCAGGGCGTTCCGAGAATGCCAAGGGCAGACATGATGACTTTAAATGATTTCCTCTTGTGTCAATTTTGGTAAACTTTAGGAGCTAGGAAATGGTCCACTTTACACAAATGTTCAAATTTACTGGCATTTCAGATATTCTCTGCTATAACATTCTCCTGATTCTTTCTGTATATTCTTTACTTATGTTTTGGTTTTCCTTAATCAAAGTGTGTCTTTTAAATCTTGTCAAAGAATATTCTTTGGACTTACTACCTCAACTGAATTTTATACGTTTTCTCTGGTATTAAGTTCTGCTCATATCTTTATTTATCTTTTTTCTATGTTCACAGAGTTTATTGTTTTGATCTTCTGATGTCAATTAAAACACTTGGTTATTCATTTTAATAAATGTTTTTACTTATAAAGATTTGAATTTTTAAAGATTCCAGCTTACTTGTAAGTTTCTAAGGGTCAGGTCCTCTACATTGTGGCTGGCCAAAGACTTAGTTCACAATATAGCAAAGTATATATTGACCTATTTTCGCCTCGACTTTCTGTGATTTCCTACATCTCACCTTTCTTTGCAGACAAGCCATTTGAAATAACCTTAACTTATTTCACAGCCAATAAGTCTTTGAAATAATGTGCATTTTTCAGAGAAATCTTCTTATATATTTACGCAGAAAATCTGACCTGCCACAGTTTTCAAAACAGCATAATTTCACTCTTCTCAATGATGAATCTGTTGTATTACACAACCTTTGAGTATTTAGCTTTATCAATGACATGTACTTTAAAAATGTTTTAGAGATCCTACCAGTCTTTGAAAACATCCTTGTTCCTTGTTTCAGTTCCAGTTTTGTGTATACTTTCTGCCTTGCACCTGATTATTCCAACATCTGATGGTTGGCCTAGGGAATCTATTTCTGGTATTGTTTGTCTTTGCTGATTGTCTCCACCTGTAGCTGATTTCTTCATTATTGTGTAAAATTAGATCATGAGCTCATGTTTAGCTAAACATCTGACTTTGTAAGAGGCTTAGGTGTGAACACTCGTAAGTTTCATCAGAAAGTCCGCAAAGATTTATTTGTGTCCCTCCAATGAGTTGCCCGCGAGGACCCCGTTGACTACAAGTGTTGGTCCACTACTCCCTCTAGAGGCACGGCCTCATACAGGGCTGCTTTGTGCCCCAAGATCTGGGGCAGTGGCAGTGGGTGGCCTGTGGCCGTCGCAGGAGCCTCTCTGCGTGTGTCCCAGGGACCCATCTGTCTGCGAACTTCGGTCACCTGGCAGGAAGCTACGATGCCCAGACCTATGGTTAGCTCTGCATCGAGGTGTACAGCGCAGACCGGTTCCACACACACTTCAAGTAAAAGGGCGGCCTGAGTGGAAAGGTGAGAGTTTGGGCAGCTGTGCAGACAAAGAAGGCGCCCTTTGTCCTGGGCCTAAATGCTTGTGACAACCCACTGGGCCTGCCGGGCTCTGAGGGCCCTGCCCTGGGCCCCATGCTCCCCTGCCCTTTGTTCAGTCACAGCAGAGATGGCCACACCCACTCCCTCTGTGAGGGCAGTGTTCCAAACTCCCTCAGCCCCGCCCCCTCTCCGCAGGTTACCATGGACTAAAGATGCTGCATTCTGAGTCCAGGGCATTCCGAGAATGCCAAGGGCTGACATGATGACATTAAATGATTTCCTCTTGTGTCAGTTTTGGTAAATTTTAGGAGCTAGGAACTGGTCCACTTTACACAAACCTTCAAATTTACTGGCATTTCGTATACTCTCTGCTATAACATTCTCCTGATTCTTTCTGTATATTCTTTACTTATGTTTTGGTTTTCCTTATTCAAAGTGTGTCTTTTAATCTTGTCAAAGAATATTCTTTGGACTTACTACATCACCTGAATTTTATACGTTTTCTATTGTATTAAGTTCTGCTCATATCTTTATTTATATTTTTTCTATGTTCTCAGGTTTATTGTTTTGATCTTCTGATGTCAATTAAAACACTTGGTTATTCATTTTAATAAATCTTTTAACTTATAAAGATTTGAACTATTCAAGATTCAAGCTTACTTGTAAGTTTCTAAGGGTCAGGTCCTCTACATTGTGGCTGGCCTAAGTCTTAGTTCACCATATAGCAATGTATATATTGACCTATTTTCACCTCGACTTTCTGTGGTTCCCTACATCTCACCTTTCTCTGCACACAAGCCATTTGAAATACCCTTAACTTATTTCACAGCCAATAAGTCTTTGAAATAATGTGTATTTTTTAGAGAAATCTTCTTATATAATTAGGCAGAAAATCTGACCTGCCATAGTTTTCAAAACAGCATAATTTCACTCTTCTCAATGATGAATCTGTTGTGTTACACAACCATTGAGTATTTAGCTTTATCAATGACATGTACTTTAAAAATGTTTTAGAGATCCTACCAGTCTTTGAAAACATCCTTGTTCCTTGTTTCAGTTCCAGTTTTGTGTATACTTTCTGCCTTGCACCTGATTATTCCAACATCTGATGGCTGGCCTAGGGAATCTAATTCTGGTATTGATTGTTTTTGCTGCTTGTCTCCCCTTGTAGCTGATTTCTTCATTATTGTGTAAATTTAGATCATGAGTTCATGTTTAGCTAAACAGCTGACCTTGTAAGAGGCTTAGGTATGAACGCTCGTAAGCTTCAGCAGAAAGTCCGCAAAGATTTTTTTGTGTCCCTCCAATGAGTTATCCGCGCGGACCACTTTTTCTACAAGTGTTGGTCCACTACTCCCTCTAGAGGCTGGGACTCAGACAGGACTGCTTTGCCGCCCCCGATCTGGGATAGTGGCTTTGGGCGGCCTGTGGCCTGGGCAGGAGGCTCCCCACGTGTGTCCCACGACCCATCTGCCTGCGAACTTCGGTCACCTGGCAGGAAGCTATGATGCCCAGACCTATGGTTAGCTTTGCATCGAGGTGTACTGCGCGGACCGGTTCCACACACACTTCAAGTAAGAGGGCGGCCTGAGTGGAAAGGTGAGAGTTTGGGCAGCTGTGCAGAAAAAGAAGGCGCACTTTGGCCTGTGCCTAAATGCTTCTGACACACGACTGGGCCTGCCGGGCTCTGAGGGCCCTGCTGTTGGCCCCCTTCTCCCATGGCCTTGGTTCAGTCACAGCAGAGATGGCCCCACCCACTCCCTCAGTGAAGGCAGTGATCCAACCTCCCTCAGCCCCGCCCCCTCTCCGCAGGTTACCATGGACTACAGATGCTGCATTCTGAGGCCAGGGCATTCCGAGAATGCCAAGGGCAGACATGATGACCTTAAATGATTTCCTCTTGTGTCAGTTTTGGTAAACTTTAGGAGCTAGGAAATGGCCCACTTTACACAAATGATCAAATTTACTGGCATTTCAGATATTCTCTGCTATAACATTGTCCTGATTCTTTCTGTATATTCTTTACTTATGTTTAGGTTTTCCTTAATCAAAGTGTGTCTTTTAAATCTTGTCAAAGAATATTCTTTGGACTTACTACCTCAACTGAATTTTATGCGTTTTCTGTGGTATTAAGTTCTGCTCATATCTTTATTTATCTTTTTTCTATGTTCTCAGTGTTTATTGTTTTGATCTTCTGATGTCAATTAAAACACTTGGTTATTCATTTTAATAAATCTTTTTACTTATAAAGATTTGAATTTTTAAAGATTCCAGCTTACTTGTAAGTTTCTAAGTGTCAGGTCCTCTACATTGTGGCTGGCCAAAGGCTTAGTTCACAATATAGCAAAGTATATATTGACCTATTTTCCCCTCGACTTTCTGTGATTTCAGACATCTCACCTTTCTTTGCAGACAAGCCATTGGAAATAACCTTAACTTATTTCACAGCCAATAAGTCTTTGAAATAATGTGCATTTTTCAGAGAAATCTTCTTATATATTTAGGCAGAAAATCTGACCTGCCATAGTTTTCAATACAGCATAATTTCACTCTTCTCAGTGATGAATCTGTTGTATTACACAACCTATGATTATTTAGATTTATCAGTGACATGTACTTTAAAAATGTTTTAGAGATCCTACCAGTCTTTGAAAACATCCTTGTTCCTTGTTTCAGTTCCAGTTTTATGTATATTTTCTGCCTTGCACCTGGTTATTCCAACGTCTGATCGATGGCCTAGGGAATCTATTTCTGGTATTGTTTGTTTTTGCTGATTGTCTCCCCCTGTAGCTGATTTCTTCATTATTGTGTAAAATTAGATCATGAGCTCATGTTTAGCTAAACATCTGACTTTGTAAGAGGCTTAGGTGTGATCACTCGTAAGTTTCATCAGAAAGTCCGCAAAGATTTATTTGTGTCCCTCCAATGAGTTGCCCGCGAGGACCACGTTGACTACAAGTGTTGGTCCACTACTCCCTCTAGAGGCACGGACTCAGACAGGGCTGCTTTGTGCCCCGCGATCTGTGGCAGTGGCAGTGGGTGGCCTGTGGCTGGGGCATGAGCCTCTCTGCGTGTGTCCCAGGGACCCATCTCCCTGCGAACTTCGGTCACATGGCAGGAAGCTACGATGCCCAGACCTATGGTTAGCTGTGCAGCGAGGTGAACTGCGCGGAGAGGTTCCACACACACTTCAAGTAAGAGGGCGGCCTGAGTGGAAAGGTGAGGGTTTGGACATCTGTGCAGACAAAGCTGGTGCCCCTTGTCCTGGTCCTAAATGCTTGTGAAACCCCACTGGGCCTGCCGGGCTCTGAGGGCCCTGCCCTGGGCCCCCTGCTCCCCTGCCCTTAGTTCAGTCACAGCAGAGATGGCCACACCCACTCCCTCTGTGAGGGCAGTGTTCCAAACTCCCTCAGCCCAGTCCCTTCTCCGCAGGTTACCATGGACTAAAGATGCTGCATTCTGAGTCCAGGGCATTCCGAGAAGGCCAAGGGCTGACATGATGACCTTAAATGATTTCCTCTTGTGTCAGTTTTGGTAAATTTTAGAAGCTAGGAACTGGTCCACTTTACACAAACCTTCAAATTTACTGGCATTTCATATACTCTCTGGTATAACATTGTCCTGATTCTTTCTGTATATTCTTTACTTATGTTTTGGTTTTCCTTAATCAAAATGTGTCTTTTAATCTTGTCAAAGAATATTCTTTGGACTTACTACATCACCTGAATTTTATACGTTTTCTATTGTATTAAGTTCTGCTCATATCTTTATTTATATTTTTTCTATGTTCTCAGGTTTATTGTTTTGATATTCTGATGTCAATTAAAACACTTGGTTATTCATTTTAATAAGTATTTTTACTTATAAAATTTGAAGTTTTCAAGATTCCAGCTTACTTGTAAGATTCTAAGGGTCAGGTCCTCTACATTGTGGCTGGCCTAAGTCTTAGTTCACCATATAACAATGTATATATTGACCTATTTTCCCCTCGACTTTCTGTGATTCCCTACATCTCACCTTTCTTTGCACACAAGCCATTTGAAATACCCTTAACTTATTTCACAGCCAATAAGTCTTTGAAATAATGTGTATTTTTTAGAGAAATCTTCTTATATAATTAGGCAGAAAATCTGACCTGCCATAGTTTTCAAAACAGCATAATTTCACTCTTCTCAATGATGAATCTGTTGTGTTACACAACCATTGAGTATTTAGCTTTATCAATGACATGTACTTTAAAAATGTTTTAGAGATCCTACCAGTCTTTGAAAACATCCTTGTTCCTTGTTTCAGTTCCAGTTTTGTGTATACTTTCTGCCTTGCACCTGATTATTCCAACATCTGATGGCTGGCCTAGGGAATCTAATTCTGGTATTGATTGTTTTTGCTGCTTGTCTCCCCTTGTAGCTGATTTCTTCATTATTGTGTAAATTTAGATCATGAGCTCATGTTTAGCTAAACAGCTGACCTTGTAAGAGGCTTAGGTGTGAACGCTCGTAAGCTTCATCAGAAAGTCCGCAAAGATATATTTGTGTCCCTCCAATGATTTGCCCACGAGGACCCCGTTTTCTACAAGGGTTGGTCCACTACTCCCTCTAGAGGCACGGCTTCAGACAGGGCTGCTTTGCGCCCCACGATCTGGGGCAGTTGCAGTGGGCGGCCTGTGGCCCGGATAGGAGCATCTCTGCCTGTGTACCAGGGACCCATCTGCCTGCGAACTTCGGTCACATGGCAGGAAGCTACGATGCCCAGACCTATGGTTAGCTGTGCAGCGAGGTGTCCTGCGCGGACAGGTTCCACACACACTTCAAGTAAGAGGGCGGCCTGAGTGGAAAGGTGAGAGTTTGGGCAGCTGTGCAGAGAAAGAAGGCGCCCTTTGTACTGGGCCTAAATGCTTGTGAAACCCCACTGGGCCTGCCGGGCTCTGAGGGCCCTGCCCTGGGCCCCCTGCTCCCCTGCCCTTTGTTCAGTCACAGCAGAGATGGCCACACACACTCCCTCTGTGAGGGCAGTGTTCAAACCTCCCTCAGCCCCGCCCCCTCTCCGCAGGTTAACATGGACTTCAGATGCTGCATTCTGATTCCAGGGCATTCCGAGAATGCCAAGGGCAGACATGATGACCTTAAATGATTTCCTCTTGTGTCAGTTTTGGTAAACTTTAGGAGCTAGGAACTGGTCCACTTTACACAAATGTTCAAATTTACTGGCATTTCATATATTCTCTGCTATAACATTCTTCTGATTCTTTCTGTATATTCTTTACTTATGTTTTGGTTTTCCTTAATCAAAGTTTGTCTTTTAATCTTGTCAAAGAATATTCTTTGGACTTACTACATCACCTGAATTTTATACGTTTTCTATTGTATTAAGTACTGCTCATATCTTTATTTATATTTTTTCTATGTTCTCAGGTTTATTGTTTTGATATTCTGATGTCAATTAAAACACTTGTTTATTCATTTTAATAAATCTTTTTACTTATAAAGATTTGAACTTTTCAAGATTCCAGTTAACTTGTAAGTTTCTAAGGGTCAGGTCCTCTACATTGTGGCTGGCCTAAGTCTTAGTTCAACATATAGCAATGTATATATTGACCTATTTTCCCCTCGACTTGCTGTGATTCCCTACATCTCACCTTTCCTTGCAGACAAGCCATTTGAAATACCCTTTACTTATTTCACAGCCAATAAGTCTTTGAAATAATGTTTATTTTTTAGAGAAATCTTCTTATATAATTAGGCAGAAAATCTGACCTGCCATCATTTTCAAAACAGCATAATTTCACTCTTCTCAATGATGAATCTGTTGTATTACACAACCTTTGAATATTTAGCTTTATCAATGACATGTAGTTTAAAAATGTTTTAGAGATCCTACCAGTCTTTGAAAACATCCTTGTTCCTTGTTTCAGTTCCAGTTTTATGTATATTTTCTGCCTTGCACCTGATTATTCCAACGTCTGATCGATGGCCTAGGGAATCTAATTCTGGTATTGATTGTTTTTGCTGATTGTCTCCCCCTGTAGCTGATTTCTTCATTATTGTGTAAATTTAGATCATGAGCTCATGCTTAGCTAAACATCTGACTTTGTAAGCGGCTTAGCTGTGAACACTCGTAAGTTACATCAGAAAGTCCGCAAAGATTTATTTGTGCCCCTCCAATGAGTTGCCTCGAGGACACCGTTTCCTACAAGGGTTGGTCCACTACTCCCTCTACAGGCACGGCCTCAGACAGGGTTGCTTTGTGCCCCACGATCTGGGGCAGTGGCAGTGGGCGGCCTGTGGTCCGGGCAGGAGCCTCTCTGCGTGTGTCCCACGGACCCATCTGCCTGTGAATTTCGGTCACCTGGCAGGAAGCTACGATGCCCAGACCTATGGTTAGCTGTGCAGCGAGGTGTACTGCGCGGACAGGTTCCACACACACTTCAAGTAAGAGGGCGGCCTCGTTGGAAAGGTGAGAGTTTGGGCAGCTGTGCAGACAAAGAAGGCGCCCTTTGTCCTGGGCCTAAATTCTTGTGAAACCCCACTGGGCCTGCCGGGCTCTGAGGGCCCTGCCCTGGGCCCCCTGCTCCCCTGCACTTTGTTCAGTCACAGCAGAGATGGCCACACCCACTCCCTCTGTGAGGGCAGTGTTCCAACCTCCCTCAGCCCCGACCCCTCTCCGCAGGTTAACATGGACTACAGATGCTGCATTCTGAGTCCAGGGCATTCCGAGAATGCCAAGGGCAGACATGATGACCTTAAATGATTTCCTCTTGTGTCAGTTTTGGTAAATTATAGGAGCTAAGAACTGGTCCACTTTACACAAACGTTCAAATTTACTGGCATTTCATATACTCTCTGCTATAACATTGTCCTGATTCTTTCTGTATATTCTTTACTTATGTTTTGGTTTTCCTTAAGCAAAGTGTGTCTTTTAAATCTTGTCAAAGAATATTCTTTGGACTTACTACCACAACCGAATTTTATACGTTTTCTGTGGTATTAAGTTCTTCTCATATCTTTATTTATCTTTTTTCAATGTTCTCAGGGTTTATTGTTTTGATCTTCTGATGTCAATTAAAACACTTGGTTATTCATTTTAATAAATCTTTTTACTTATAAAGATTTGAACTTTTCAAGATTCCAGCTTACTTGTAAGTTTCTAAGGGTCAGGTCCTCTACATTGTGGCTGGCCTAAGTCTTAGTTCTCCATATAGCAATGTATATATTGACCTATTTTCCCCTCGACTTTCTGTGATTCCCTACATCTCACCTTTCTTTGCAGACAAACCATTTGAAATACCCTTAACTTATTTCACAGCCAATAAGTCTTTGAAATAATGTGTAGTTTTCAGAGAAATCTTCTTATATTTTTAGGCAGAAAATCTGACCTGCCATAGTTTTCAAAACAGCATAATTTCACTCTTCTCAATGATGAATCTGTTGTATTACACAACCTTTGAGTTTTAGCTTTGTCAATGACATGTACTTTAAAAATGTTTTAGAGATCCTACCAGTCTTTGAAAACAACCTTGTTCCTTGTTTCAGTTCCAGTTTTATATATATTTTCTGCCTTGCACCTGATTATTCCAAGGTCTGATCGATGTCCTAGGGAATCTAATTCTGGTATTGATTGTTTTTGCTGATTGTCTCCCCCTGTAGCTGATTTCTTCATTATTGTGTAAATGTAGATCATGAGCTCATGTTTAGCTAAACATCTGAGTTTGTAAGAGGCTTATGTGTGAACACTCGTAAGCTTCATCAGAAAGTCCACAAAGATTTATTTATGTCCCACCAATGATTTGCCCACGAGGACACCGTTTTCTACAAGGGTTGGTCCACTAATCCCTCTAGAGGCACGGCTTCAGACAGGGCTGATTTGCGCCCCACGACCTGTGGCATTGGAAGTGGGCGGCCGTGGCCCGGGCAGGAGCCTCTCTGCGTGTGTCCCAGGGACCCATCTGCCTGCGAACTTCGGTCACCTGGCAGGAAGCTACGATGCCCAGACCTATGGTTAGCTTTGCATCAGGTGTACTGCGCGGACCGGTTCCACACACACTTCAAGTAAGAGGGCGGCCTGAGTGGAAAGGTGAGAGTTTGGGCCGCTGTGCAGACAAAGACGGCGCACTTTGGCCTGAGCCTAAATGCTTGTGACAGACGACTGGGCCTTCCGGGCTCTGAGGGCCCTGCCGTTGGCCCCCTTCTCCCCTGCCTTTTGTTCAGTCACAGCAGAGATGGCCCCACCCACTCCCTCAGTGAAGGCAGTGTTCCAAACTCCCTCAGCCACGCCCCCTCTCCGCAGGTTACCATGGACTATAGATGCTGCATTCTGAGGCCAGGGCATTCCGAGAATGCCAAGGGCAGACATGATGACCTTAAATGATTTCCTCTTGTGTCAATTTTGGTAAACTTTAGGAGCTAGGAAATGGTCCACTTTACACAAATATTCAAATTTACTGGCATTTCATATATTCTCTGCTATAACATTGTCCTGATTCTTTCTGTATATTCTTTACTTATGTTTTGGTTTTCCTTAATCAAAGTGTGTCTTTTAAATCTTGTCAAAGAATATTCTTTGGACTTACTACCTCAACTGAATTTTATACGTTTTCTGTGGTATTAAGTTCTGCTCATATCTTTATTTATCTTTTTTCTATGTTCTCAGTGTTTATTGTTTTGATCTTCTGATGTAAATTAAAACACTTGGTTATTTATTTCAATAAATCTTTTTACTTATACAGATTTGAATTTTTAAAGATTCCAGCTTACTTGTAAGTTTCTAAGGGTCAGGTTCTCTACATTGTGGCTGGCCAAAGGCTTAGTTCACTATATAGCAAAGTATATATTTACCTATTTTCCCCTCGACTTTCTGTGATTTCGTACATCTCACCTTTCTTTGCAGACAAGCCATTTGAAATAACTTTAAGTTATTTCACTTCCAATAAGTCTTTGAAATAATGTGTAGTTTTCAGAGAAATCTTCATATATATATATTTAGGCAGAAAATCTGACCTGCAATAGTTTTCAAAACAGCATAATTTCACTCTTCTCAATGATGAATCTGTTGTATTACACAACCTTTGAGTATTTAGCTTTATCAATGACATGTACTGTAAAAATATTTTAGAGATCCCACCAGTCTTTGAAAACATCCTTGTTCCTTGTTTCAGTTCCAGTTTTATGTACATTTTCTGCCCTGCACCTGATTATTCAAACGTCTGATCGATGGCCTAGGGAATCTAATTCTGGTATTGATTGTTTTCGCTGATTGTCTCCCCCTGTAGCTGATTTCTTCATTATTGTGTAAATTTAGATCATGAGCTCATGTTTAGCTAAACATCTGACATTGTAAGAGGCTTAGGTTTGAACACTCGTAAGCTTCATCAGAAAGTCCGCAAAGATTTATTTGTGTCACTCCAATGATTTGCCCACGAGGACCCCGTTTTCTACAAGGGTTGGTCCACTACTCCCTCTAGAGGCACGGCTTCAGACAGGGCTGATTTGCGCCCCACGATCTGGGGCAGTGGCAGTGGGCGGCCTGTGGCCCGGATAGGAGCATCTCTGCCTGTGGCCCAGTGACCAATCTGCCTGCGAACTTCGGTCACCTGGCAGGAAGGTACGATGCCCAGACCTATGGTTAGCTGTGCAGCGAGGTGTACTGCGCGGACAGGTTCCACACACACTTCAAGTAAGAGGGCGGCCTGAGTTCAAAGGTGAGAGTTTGGGCAGCTGTGCAGACAAAGAAGGCGCCCTTTGGCCTGGGCCTAAATGCTTGTGAAACCCCACTGGGCCTGCCGGGCTCTGAGGGCCCTGCCCTGGGCCCCCTGCGCCCCTGCCCTTTGTTCAGTCTCAGCAGAGATGGCCACACCCACTCCCATTGTGAGGGCAGTGTTCCAACCTCCCTCAGCCCCGCCCCCTCTCCGCAGGTTAACATGGACTACAGATGCTGCATTCTGAGTCCAGGGCATTCCGAGAATGCCAAGGGCAGACATGATGACCTTAAATGATTTCCTCTTGTGTCAGTTTAGGTAAACTTTAGGAGCTAGGAACTGGTCCACTTTACACAAATGTTCAATTTTTCTGGCATTTCATATATTCTCTGCTATAACATTGTCCTGATTCTTTCTGTATATTTTTACTTATGTTTTGGTTTTCCTTAATCAAACTTTCTCTTTTAATCATGTCAAAGAATATTCTTTGGACTTACTACATCACCTGAATTTTATACGTTTTCTATTGTATTAAGTACTTATCATATCTTTATTTATATTTTTTCTATGTTCTCAGGTTTATTGTTTTGATATTCTGATGTCAATTAAAAAACTTGGTTATTCATTTTAATAAATGTTTTAACTTATAAAGATTTGAACTTTTCAAGATTCCAGCTAACTTGTAAGTTTCTAAGGGTCAGGTCCTCTACATTGTGGCTGGACTAAGTCTTAGTTCACCATATAGCAATGTATATGTTAACCTATTTTCCCCTCGACTTTCTGTGATTCCCTACATCTCACCTTTCCTTGCAGACAAGCCATTTGAAATACCCTTAACTTATTTCACAGCCAATAAGTCTTTGAAATAATGTGTATTTTTTAGAGAAATCTTCTTATATAATTAGGCAGAAAATCTGACCTGCCATAGTTTTCAAAACAGCATAATTTCACTCTTCTCAATGATGAATCTGTTGTATTACACAACCTTTGAGTATTTAGCTTTATCAATGACATGTACATTAAAAATGTTTTAGAGATCCTACCAGTCTTTGAAAACATCCTTGTTCCTTGTTTCAGTTCCAGTTTTATGTATATTTTCTGCCTTGCACCTGAGTATTCCAACGTCTGTTCGATGGCCTAGGGAATCTAATTCTGGTATTGATTGTTTTTGCTGATTGTCTCCCCCTGTAGCTGATTTCTTCATTATTGTGTAAATTTAGATCATGAGCTCATGCTTAGCTAAACATCTGACTTTGTAAGCGGCTTAGCTGTGAACACTCGTAAGTTACATCAGAAAGTCCGCAAAGATTTATTTGTGCCCCTCCAATGAGTTGCCTCGAGGACACCGTTTCCTACAAGGGTTGGTCCACTACTCCCTCTACAGGCACGGCCTCAGACAGGGTTGCTTTGTGCCCCACGATCTGGGGCAGTGGCAGTGGGCGGCCTGTGGTCCGGGCAGGAGCCTCTCTGCGTGTGTCCCACGGACCCATCTGCCTGTGAATTTCGGTCACCTGGCAGGAAGCTACGATGCCCAGACCTATGGTTAGCTGTGCAGCGAGGTGTACTGCGCGGACAGGTTCCACACACACTTCAAGTAAGAGGGCGGCCTCGTTGGAAAGGTGAGAGTTTGGGCAGCTGTGCAGACAAAGAAGGCGCCCTTTGTCCTGGGCCTAAATTCTTGTGAAACCCCACTGGGCCTGCCGGGCTCTGAGGGCCCTGCCCTGGGCCCCCTGCTCCCCTGCACTTTGTTCAGTCACAGCAGAGATGGCCACACCCACTCCCTCTGTGAGGGCAGTGTTCCAACCTCCCTCAGCCCCGACCCCTCTCCGCAGGTTAACATGGACTACAGATGCTGCATTCTGAGTCCAGGGCATTCCGAGAATGCCAAGGGCAGACATGATGACCTTAAATGATTTCCTCTTGTGTCAGTTTTGGTAAATTATAGGAGCTAAGAACTGGTCCACTTTACACAAACGTTCAAATTTACTGGCATTTCATATACTCTCTGCTATAACATTGTCCTGATTCTTTCTGTATATTCTTTACTTATGTTTTGGTTTTCCTTAAGCAAAGTGTGTCTTTTAAATCTTGTCAAAGAATATTGTTTGGACTTACTACCACAACTGAATTTTATACGTTTTCTGTGGTATTAAGTTCTTCTCATATCTTTATTTATCTTTTTTCAATGTTCTCAGGGTTTATTGTTTTGATCTTCTGATGTCAATTAAAACACTTGGTTATTCATTTTAATAAATCTTTTTACTTATAAAGATTTGAACTTTTCAAGATTCCAGCTTACTTGTAAGTTTCTAAGGGTCAGGTCCTCTACATTGTGGCTGGCCTAAGTCTTAGTTCTCCATATAGCAATGTATATATTGACCTATTTTCCCCTCGACTTTCTGTGATTCCCTACATCTCACCTTTCTTTGCAGACAAACCATTTGAAATACCCTTAACTTATTTCACAGCCAATAAGTCTTTGAAATAATGTGTAGTTTTCAGAGAAATCTTCTTATATTTTTAGGCAGAAAATCTGACCTGCCATAGTTTTCAAAACAGCATAATTTCACTCTTCTCAATGATGAATCTGTTGTATTACACAACCTTTGAGTTTTAGCTTTGTCAATGACATGTACTTTAAAAATGTTTTAGAGATCCTACCAGTCTTTGAAAACAACCTTGTTCCTTGTTTCAGTTCCAGTTTTATATATATTTTCTGCCTTGCACCTGATTATTCCAAGGTCTGATCGATGTCCTAGGGAATCTAATTCTGGTATTGATTGTTTTTGCTGATTGTCTCCCCCTGTAGCTGATTTCTTCATTATTGTGTAAATGTAGATCATGAGCTCATGTTTAGCTAAACATCTGAGTTTGTAAGAGGCTTATGTGTGAACACTCGTAAGCTTCATCAGAAAGTCCACAAAGATTTATTTATGTCCCACCAATGATTTGCCCACGAGGACACCGTTTTCTACAAGGGTTGGTCCACTAATCCCTCTAGAGGCACGGCTTCAGACAGGGCTGATTTGCGCCCCACGACCTGTGGCATTGGAAGTGGGCGGCCGTGGCCCGGGCAGGAGCCTCTCTGCGTGTGTCCCAGGGACCCATCTGCCTGCGAACTTCGGTCACCTGGCAGGAAGCTACGATGCCCAGACCTATGGTTAGCTTTGCATCAGGTGTACTGCGCGGACCGGTTCCACACACACTTCAAGTAAGAGGGCGGCCTGAGTGGAAAGGTGAGAGTTTGGGCCGCTGTGCAGACAAAGACGGCGCACTTTGGCCTGAGCCTAAATGCTTGTGACAGACGACTGGGCCTTCCGGGCTCTGAGGGCCCTGACGTTGGCCCCCTTCTCCCCTGCCTTTTGTTCAGTCACAGCAGAGATGGCCCCACCCACTCCCTCAGTGAAGGCAGTGTTCCAAACTCCCTCAGCCACGCCCCCTCTCCGCAGGTTACCATGGACTATAGATGCTGCATTCTGAGGCCAGGGCATTCCGAGAATGCCAAGGGCAGACATGATGACCTTAAATGATTTCCTCTTGTGTCAATTTTGGTAAACTTTAGGAGCTAGGAAATGGTCCACTTTACACAAATATTCAAATTTACTGGCATTTCATATATTCTCTGCTATAACATTGTCCTGATTCTTTCTGTATATTCTTTACTTATGTTTTGGTTTTCCTTAATCAAAGTGTGTCTTTTAAATCTTGTCAAAGAATATTCTTTGGACTTACTACCTCAACTGAATTTTATACGTTTTCTGTGGTATTAAGTTCTGCTCATATCTTTATTTATCTTTTTTCTATGTTCTCAGTGTTTATTGTTTTGATCTTCTGATGTAAATTAAAACACTTGGTTATTTATTTCAATAAATCTTTTTACTTATACAGATTTGAATTTTTAAAGATTCCAGCTTACTTGTAAGTTTCTAAGGGTCAGGTTCTCTACATTGTGGCTGGCCAAAGGCTTAGTTCACTATATAGCAAAGTATATATTTACCTATTTTCCCCTCGACTTTCTGTGATTTCGTACATCTCACCTTTCTTTGCAGACAAGCCATTTGAAATAACTTTAAGTTATTTCACTTCCAATAAGTCTTTGAAATAATGTGTAGTTTTCAGAGAAATCTTCATATATATATATTTAGGCAGAAAATCTGACCTGCAATAGTTTTCAAAACAGCATAATTTCACTCTTCTCAATGATGAATCTGTTGTATTACACAACCTTTGAGTATTTAGCTTTATCAATGACATGTACTGTAAAAATATTTTAGAGATCCCACCAGTCTTTGAAAACATCCTTGTTCCTTGTTTCAGTTCCAGTTTTATGTACATTTTCTGCCCTGCACCTGATTATTCAAACGTCTGATCGATGGCCTAGGGAATCTAATTCTGGTATTGATTGTTTTCGCTGATTGTCTCCCCCTGTAGCTGATTTCTTCATTATTGTGTAAATTTAGATCATGAGCTCATGTTTAGCTAAACATCTGACATTGTAAGAGGCTTAGGTTTGAACACTCGTAAGCTTCATCAGAAAGTCCGCAAAGATTTATTTGTGTCACTCCAATGATTTGCCCACGAGGACCCCGTTTTCTACAAGGGTTGGTCCACTACTCCCTCTAGAGGCACGGCTTCAGACAGGGCTGATTTGCGCCCCACGATCTGGGGCAGTGGCAGTGGGCGGCCTGTGGCCCGGATAGGAGCATCTCTGCCTGTGGCCCAGTGACCAATCTGCCTGCGAACTTCGGTCACCTGGCAGGAAGGTACGATGCCCAGACCTATGGTTAGCTGTGCAGCGAGGTGTACTGCGCGGACAGGTTCCACACACACTTCAAGTAAGAGGGCGGCCTGAGTTCAAAGGTGAGAGTTTGGGCAGCTGTGCAGACAAAGAAGGCGCCCTTTGGCCTGGGCCTAAATGCTTGTGAAACCCCACTGGGCCTGCCGGGCTCTGAGGGCCCTGCCCTGGGCCCCCTGCGCCCCTGCCCTTTGTTCAGTCTCAGCAGAGATGGCCACACCCACTCCCACTGTGAGGGCAGTGTTCCAACCTCCCTCAGCCCCGCCCCCTCTCCGCAGGTTAACATGGACTACAGATGCTGCATTCTGAGTCCAGGGCATTCCGAGAATGCCAAGGGCAGACATGATGACCTTAAATGATTTCCTCTTGTGTCAGTTTAGGTAAACTTTAGGAGCTAGGAACTGGTCCACTTTACACAAATGTTCAATTTTTCTGGCATTTCATATATTCTCTGCTATAACATTGTCCTGATTCTTTCTGTATATTTTTACTTATGTTTTGGTTTTCCTTAATCAAACTTTCTCTTTTAATCATGTCAAAGAATATTCTTTGGACTTACTACATCACCTGAATTTTATACGTTTTCTATTGTATTAAGTACTGCTCATATCTTTATTTATATTTTTTCTATGTTCTCAGGTTTATTGTTTTGATATTCTGATGTCAATTAAAAAACTTGGTTATTCATTTTAATAAATGTTTTAACTTATAAAGATTTGAACTTTTCAAGATTCCAGCTAACTTGTAAGTTTCTAAGGGTCAGGTCCTCTACATTGTGGCTGGACTAAGTCTTAGTTCACCATATAGCAATGTATATGTTAACCTATTTTCCCCTCGACTTTCTGTGATTCCCTACATCTCACCTTTCCTTGCAGACAAGCCATTTGAAATACCCTTAACTTATTTCACAGCCAATAAGTCTTTGAAATAATGTGTATTTTTTAGAGAAATCTTCTTATATAATTAGGCAGAAAATCTGACCTGCCATAGTTTTCAAAACAGCATAATTTCACTCTTCTCAATGATGAATCTGTTGTATTACACAACCATTGAGTATTTAGCTTTATCAATGACATGTACTTTAAAAATGTTTTAGAGATCCTACCAGTCTTTAAAAATATCCTTGTTCCTTGTTTCAGTTCCAGTTTTGTGTATACTTTCTGCCTTGCACCTGATTATTCCAACATCGGATGGTTGGCCTAGGGAATCTAATTCTGGTATTGATTGTTTTTGCTGCTTGTCTCCCCTTGTAGCTGATTTCTTCATTATTGTGTAAATTTAGATCATGAGCTCATGTTTAGCAAAACAGCTATCCTTGTAAGAGGCTTAGGTGTGATCGCTCGTAAGTTTCAGCAGAAAGTCCGCAAAGATTTGTTTGTGTCCGTCCAATGAGTTACCCGCGCGGACCCCTTTTTCTACAAGTGTTGGTCCACTACTCCCTCTAGAGGCTGGGACACAGACAGGACTGCTTCGCTGCCCCCGATCTGGGATAGTTGCTTTGGGCGGCCTGTGGCCTGGGCAGGAGGCTCCCCACGTGTGTCCCACGAATCATCTGCCTGCGAACTTCGGTCACCTGGCAGGAAGCTATGATGCCCAGACCTATGGTTAGCTTTGCATCGAGGTGTACTGCGCGGACCGGTTCCACACACACTTCAAGTAAGAGGGCGGCCTGAGTGGAAAGGTGAGAGTTTGGGCCGCTGTGCAGACAAAGAAGGCGCACTTTGGCCTGGGCCTAAATGCTTTTGACACACGACTGGGCCTGACGGGCTCTGAGGGCCCTGCCGATGGCCCCCATCTCCCCTGCCCTTTGTTCAGTCACAGCAGAGATGGCCCCACCCACTCCCTCAGTGAAGGCAGTGTTCCAACCTCCCTCCGCCCCGCCCCCTCTCCGCAGGTTACAATGGACTACAGATGCTGCATTCTGAGGCCAGGGCATTCCGAGAATGCCAAGGGCAGACATGATGACCTTAAATGATTTCCTCTTGTGTCAATTTTGGTAAACTTTAGGAGCTAGGAAATGGTCCACTTTACACAAATGTTCATATTTACTGGCATTTCTTATATTCTCTGCTATAACATTGTCCTGATTCTTTCTGTATATTCTTTACTTATGTTTTGGTTTTCCTTAATCAAAGTTTGTCTTTTAATCTTGTCAAAGAATATTCTTTGGACTTACTACATCACCTGAATTTTATACGTTTTCTATTGTACTAAGTTCTGCTCATATCTTTATTTATATTTTTTCTATGTTCTCAGGTTTATTGTTTTGATATTCTGATGTCAATTAAAACACTTGGTTATTCATTTTAATAAATCTTTTTACTTATAAAGATTTGAACTTTTCAAGATTCCAGCTTACTTGTAAGTTTCTAAGGGTCAGGTCCTCTACATTGTGGCTGGCCTAAGTCTTAGTTCTCCATATAGCAATGTATATATTGACCTATTTTCCCCTCGACTTTCTGTGATTCCCTACATCTCACCTTTCTTTGCAAACAGGCCATTTGAAATACCCTTAACTTATTTCAAAGCCAATAAATCTTTGAAATAATGTGTATTTTTTAGAGAAATCTTCTTATATAATTAGGCAGAAATTCTGACCTGCCATAGTTTTCAAAACAGCCTAATTTCACTCTTCTCAATGATGAATCTGTTGTATTACACAGCTATTGACTATTTAGCTTTATCAATCACATGTACTTTAAAAATGTTTTAGAGATCCTACCAGTCTTTTAAAACATCCTTGTTCCTTGTTTCAGTTCAAGTTTTGTGTATACTTTCTGCCTTGCACCTGATTAATCCAAATTCTGATGGTTGGCCTAGGGAATCTAATTCTGGTATTGATTGTTTTTGCTGCTTGTCTCCCCTTGTAGCTGATTTCTTCATTATTGTGTAAATTTAGATCATGAGCTCATGTTTAGCTAAACAGCTGACCCTGTAAGAGGCTTAGGTGTGAACGCTGGTAAGCTTCAGCAGAAAGTCCGCAAAGATTTGTTTGTGGCCCTCCAATGAGTTACCCACGCGGACCCCTTTGTCTACAAGTGTTGGTCCACTACTCCCTCTAGAGGCTGGGACTCAGACAGGACTGCCTTGCTGCCCACGATCTGGGATAGTGGCTTTGGGCGGCCTGTGGCCTGGGCAGGAGGCTCCCCACGTGTGTCCCACGACCCATCTGCCTGCGAACTTCGGTCACCTGGCAGGAAGCTATGATACCCAGACCTATGGTTCGCTTTGCAGCGAGTTGCACTGCGCAGACCGGTTCCACACACACTTCAAGTAAGAGGGCGGCCTGAGTGGAAAGGTGAGAGTTTGGGCAGCTGTGCAGACAAAGAAGGCGCACTTTGGCATGGGCCTAAATGCTTGTGACACACGACTGGGCCTGCCGGGCTCTGAGGGCCCTGCCGTTGGCCCCCTTCTCCCCTGCCCTTTGTTCAGTCACAGCAGAGATGGCCCCACCCACTCCCTCAGTGAAGGCAGTGTTCCAACCTCCCTCAGCCCCGCCCCCTCTCCGCAGGTTACCATGGACTACAGATGCTGCATTCTGAGGCCAGGACGTTCCGAGAATGCCAAGGGCAGACATGATGACCTTAAATGATTTCCTCTTGTGTCAATATTGGTAAACTTTAGGAGCTAGGAAATGGTCCACTTTACACAAATGTTCAAATTGACTGGAATTTCATATATTCTCTGCTATAACATTGTCCTGATTCTTTCTGTATATTGTTTACTTATGTTTTGGTTTTCCTTAATCAAAGTGTGTCTTTTAAATCTTGTCAAAGAATATTCTTTGGACTTACTACCTCAACTGAATATTATACGTTTTCTGTGGTATTAAGTTCTGCTCATATCTTTATTTATCTTTTTTCTATGTTCTCAGGTTTTATTGTTTTGATCTTCTGATGTCAATTAAAACACTTGGTTATTCATTTTAATAAATCTTTTTACTTATACAGTTTTTAATTTTTAAAGATTCCAGCTTACTTGTAAGTTTCTAAGGGTCAGGTCCTCTACATTGTGGCTGGCCAAAGGCTTAGTTCACAATATAGCAACGTATATATTGACCTATTTTCCCCTCGACTTTCTGTGATTTCCTACATCTCACCTTTCTTTGCAGACAAGCCCTTTGAAATAACCTTAACTTATTTCAAAGCCAATAAGTCTTTGAAATAATGTGTAGTTTTCAGAGAAATCTTCTTATATATTTAGGCAGAAAATCTGACCTGCCATAGTTTTCAAAACAGCATAATTTCACTATTCTCAATGATGAATCTGTTGTATTACACAACCTTTGAGTATTTAGCTTTATCAATGACATGTACTTTAAAAATGTTTTAGAGATCCTACCAGTCTTTGAAAACATCCTTGTTCCTTGTTTCAGTTCCAGTTTTATGTATATTTTCTGCCTTGCACCTGAGTATTCCAACGTCTGTTCGATGGCCTAGGGAATCTAATTCTGGTATTGATTGTTTTTGCTGATTGTCTCCCCCTGTAGCTGATTTCTTCATTATTGTGTAAATTTAGATCATGAGCTCATGTTTAGCTAAACATCTGACTTTGTAAGAGGCTTAGGTGTGAACACTCGTAAGTTTCATCAGAAAGTCCGCAAAGATTTATTGGTGTCCCTCCAATGAGTTGCCCGCGAGGACCCTGTTTCCTACAAGTGTTGGTCCACTACTCCCTCTAGAGGCACGGCCTCAGACAGGGCTGCTTTGTGCCCCACGACCTGTGGCATTGGAAGTGGGCGGCCGTGGCCCGGGCAGCAGCCTCTCTGCGTGTGTCCCAGGGACCCATCTGCCTGCGAATTTCGGTCCCCTGGCAGGAAGCTACGATGCCCAGACCTATGGTTAGCTATGCAGCGAGGTGTACTGCGCGGACAGATTCCACACACACTTCAAGTAAGAGGGCGGCCTGAGTGGAATGGTGAGAGTTTGGGCCGCTGTGCAGACAAAGAAGGCGCCCTTTGTCCTGGGCCTAAATGCTTGTGACACCCCACTGGGCCTGCCGGGCTCTGAGGGCCCTGCCCTTGGCCCCCTGCTCCCCTGCCCTTTGTTCAGTCACAGCAGAGATGGCCACACCCACTCCCTCTGTGAGGGCAGTGTTCCAACCTCCCTCAGCCCCGCCCCTTCTCCGCAGGTTACCATGGACTACCTATGCTGCTTTCTGATTCCAGGGCATTCCGAGAATGCCAAGGGCAGACATGATGACCTTAAATGATTTCGTCTTGTGTCAATATTGGTAAACTTTAGGAGCTAGGAAATGGTCCACTTTACACAAATGTTCAAATTGACTGGCATTTCATATATTCTCTGCTATAACATTGTCCTGATTCTTTCTGTATATTCTTTACTTATGTTTTGGTTTTCCTTAATCAAAGTGTGTCTTTTAAATCTTGTCAAAGAATATTCTTTGGACTTACTACCTCAACTGAATTTTATCCGTTTTCTGTGGTATTAAGTTCTGCTCATATCTTTATTTATCTTTTTTCTATGTTCTCAGTGTTTATTGTTTTGATCTTCTGATGTCAATTAAAACACTTGGTTATTCATTTTAATAAATCTTTTTACTTATACAGATTTCAATTTTTAAAGATTCCAGCTTACTTGTAAGTTTCTAAGGGTCACGTCCTCTACATTGTGGCTGGTCAAAGGCTTAGTTCACAATATAGCAACGTATATATTGACCTATTTTCCCCTCGACTTTCTGTGATTTCCTACATCTCACCTTTCTTTGCAGAAAAGCCCTTTGAAATAACCTTAACTTATTTCACAGCCAATAAGTCTTTGAAATAATGTGTAGTTTTCAGTGAAATCTTCTTATATAATTAGGCAGAAAATCTGACCTGCCATAGTTTTCAAAACAGCATGATTTCACTCTTCTCAATGATGAATCTGTTGTGTTACACAACCTTTGAGTATTTAGCTTTATCAATGACATGTACTTTAAAAAGGTTTTAGAGATCCTACCAGTCTTTGAAAACATCCTTGTTCCTTGTTTCAGTTCCAGTTTTATGTATATTTTCTGCCTTGCACCTGATTATTCCAACGTTTGATCGATGGCCTAGGGAATCTAATTCTGGCATTGATAGTTTTTGCTGATTGTCTCCCCCTGTAGCTGATTTCTTCATTATTGTGTAAATTTATATCATGGGCTCATGTTTAGCTAAACATCTGTCTTTGTAATAGGCTTAGGTGTGAACACTCGTAAGTTTCATCAGAAAGTCCGCAAAGATTTATTTGTGTCCCTCCAATGAGTTGCCCGCGAGGACCCCGTTTCCTACAAGTGTTGGTCCACTACTCCCTCTAGAGGCACGTCCTCAGACAGGGCTGCTTTGTGCCCCACGATATGTTGCAGTGGCAGTGGGCGGCCTGTGGCTCGGGCAGGAGCCTCTCTGCGTGTGTCCCAGGGACCCATCTGCCTGCGAACTTCGGTCACCTGGCAGGAAGCAACGATGCCCAGACCTTTGGTTAGCTGTGCAGCGAGGTGTACTGCGCGGACAGGTTCCACACACACTTCAAGTAAGAGGGCGGCCTGAGTGGAAAGGTGAGAGTTTGGGCAGCTGTGCAGACAAAGATGGCGCCCTTTGTCCTGGGCCTAAATTCTTGTGACACCCCACTGGGCCTGCCGGGCTCTGAGGGCCCTGCCCTGGGCGCCCTGCTCCCCTGCCCTTTGTTCAGTCACAGCAATGATGGCCACAACCACTCCCTCTGTGAGGGCACTGTTCCAACCTCCCTCAGCCCCGCCCCTTCTCCTCAGGTTACCATGGACTACCGTTGCTGCATTCTGAGACCAGAGCATTCCGTGAATGCCAAAGGCAGACATGATGATCTTAAATGATTTCCTCTTGTGTCAGTTTTGGTAAACTTTAGGAGCTAGGAACTGGTCCACTTTACACAAATGTTCAAATTGACTGGCATTTCATATATTCTCTGCTATAACATTGTCCTGATTCTTTCTCTATATTCTTTACTTATGTTTTGGTTTTCCTTAATCAAAGTTTGTCTTTTAATCTTGTCAAAGAATATTCTTTGGACTTACTACATCACCTGAATTTTATACGTTTTCTGTGGTATTAAGTTCTGCTCATATCTTTATTTATATTTTTTCTATGTTCTCAGGTTTATTGTTTTGATATTCTGATGTCAATTAAAACACTTGTTTATTCATTTTAATAAATCTTTTTACTTATAAAGATTTGAACTTTTCAAGATTCCAGCTTACTTGTAAGTTTCTAAGGGTCAGGTACTCTACATTGTGGCTGGCCTATGTCTTAGTTCTCCATATAGCAATGTATATATTGACCTATTTTCCCCTCGACTTTCTGTGATTCCCTACATCTCACCTTTCTTTGAAGACAAGCCATTTGAAATACCCTTAACTTATTTCACAGCCAATAAGTCTTTGAAATAATGTGTATTTTTTAGAGAAATCTTCTTATATAATTAGGCAGAAATTCTGACCTGCCATAGTTTTCAAAACAGCCTAATTTCATTCTTCTAAATGATGAATCTGTTGTATTACACAACCATTGAATATTTAGCTTTATCAATGACATATACTTTAAAAATGTTTTATAGATCCTACCAGTCTTTGAAAACATCCTTGTTCCTTGTTTCAGTTCAAGTTTTGTGTATACTTTCTGCCTTGCACCTGATTAATCCAACATCTGATGGTTGGCCTAGGGAATCTAATTCTGGTATTGATTGTTTTTGCTGCTTGTCTCCCCTTGTAGCTGATTTCTTCATTATTGTGTAAATTTAGATCATGAGCTCATGTTTAGCTAAACAGCTGACCCTGTAAGAGGCTTAGGTGTGAACGCTGGTAAGCTTCAGCAGAAGGTCCGCAAAGATTTGTTTGTGGCCCTCCAATGAGTTACCCGCGCGGACCCCTTTGTCTACAAGTGTTGGTCCACTACTCCCTCTAGAGGCTGGGACTCAGACAGGACTGCCTTGCTGCCCACGATCTGGGATAGTGGCTTTGGGCGGCCTGTGGCCTGGGCAGGAGGCTCCCCACGTGTGTCCCACGACCCATCTGCCTGCGAACTTCGGTCACCTGGCAGGAAGCTATGATGCCGAGACCTATGGTTAGCTATGCATCGAGGTGCACTGCGCAGACCGGTTCCACACACACTTCAAGTAAGAGGGCGGCCTGAGTGGAAAGGTGAGAGTTTGTGCAGCTGTGCAGACAAAGAAGGCGCACTTTGGCCTGGGCTTAAATGCTTGTGACACACGACTGGGCCTGCCGGGCTCTGAGGGCCCTGCCGTTGGCCCCGTTCTCCCCTGCCCTTTGTTTAGTCACAGCAGAGATGGCCCCACCCACTCCCTCAGTGAAGGCAGTGTTCCAACCTCCCTCAGCCCCGCCCCCTCTCCGCAGGTTACCATGGACTACAGATGCTGCATTCTGAGGCCAGGGCGTTCCGAGAATGCCAAGGGCAGACATGATGACCTTAAATGATTTCCTCTTGTGTCAATATTGGTAAACTTTAGGAGCTAGGAAATGGTCCACTTTACACAAATGTTCAAATTGACTGGCATTTCATATATTCTCTGCTATAACATTGTCCTGATTCTTTCTGTATATTCTTTCCTTATGTTTTGGTTTTCCTTAATCAAAGTGTGTCTTTTAAATCTTGTCAAAGAATATTCTTTGGACTTACTACCTCAACTGAATATTATACGTTTTCTGTGGTATTAAGTTCTGCTCATATCTTTATTTATCTTTTTTCTATGTTCTCAGGGTTTATTGTTTTGATCTTCTGATGTCAATTAAAACACTTGGTTATTCATTTTAATAAATCTTTTTACTTATACAGATTTTAATTTTTAAAGATTCCAGCTTACTTGTAAGTTTCTAAGGGTCAGGTCCTCTACATTGTGGCTGGCCAAGGGCTTAGTTCACAATATAGCAACGTATATATTGACCTATTTTCCCCTCGACTTTCTGTGATTACCTACATCTCACCTTTCTTTGCAGACAAGCCCTTTGAAATAACCTTAACTTATTTCACAGCCAATAAGTCTTTGAAATAATGTGTAGTTTTCAGAGAAATCTTCTTATATATTTAGGCAGAAAATCTGACCTGCCATAGTTTTCAAAACAGCATAATTTCACTATTCTCAATGATGAATCTCTTGTATTACACAACCTTTGAGTATTTAACTTTATCAATGACATGTACTTTAAAAATGTTTTAGAAATCGGACCAGTCTTTGAAAACATCCTTCTTCCTTGTTTCAGATCAAGTTTTGTGTATACTTTCTGCCTTGCACCTGATTATTCCAACATCTGATGGTTGGCCTAGGGAATCTAATTCTGGTATTGATTGTTTTTGCTCCTTGTCTCCCCTTGTAGCTGATTTCTTCATTATTGTGTAAATTTAGATCATGAGGTCATGTTTAGCTAAACAGCTGACCTTGTAAGAGGCTTAGGTGTGAACGCTCGTAAGCTACAGCAGAAAGTCCGCAAAGATTTGTTTGTTTCCCTCCAATGAGTTACCCGCGCGGACCCCTTTTTCTACAAGTGTTGGTCCACTACTCCCTCTAGAGGCTGGGACTCAGACAGGACTGCTTTGCTGCCCCCGATCTGGGATAGTGGCTTTGGGCGACCTGTGGCCTGGGCAGGAGGCTCCCCACGTGTGTCCCACGACCCATCTGCCTGCGAACATCGGTCACATGGCAGGAAGCTATGATGCCCAGACCTATGGTTAGCTTTGAATCGCGGTGTACTGCGCGTACCGGTTCCACACTCATTTCAAGTAAGAGGGCGGCCTGAGTGGAAAGGTGAGAGTTTGGGCAGCTGTGCAGACAAAGAAGGCGCACTATGGCCTGGGCCTAAATGCTTGTGACACACGACTGGGCCTGCCGGGCTCTGAGGGCCCTGCCGTTGGCCCCCTTCTCCACTGCCCTTTGTTCAGTCACAGCAGAGATGGCCCCACCCACTCCCTCAGTGAAGGCAGTGTTCCAACCTCCCTCAGCCCCGCCCCCTTTCCACAGGTTACCATGGAATACAGATGCTGCATTCTGAGGCCAGGGCGTTCCGAGAATTCCAAGGGCAGACATGATGACCATAATGATTTCCTCTTGTGTCAATTTTGGTAAACTTTAGGAGCTAGGAAATGGTCCACTTTACACAAATGTTCAAATTTACTGGCATTTCATATATTCTCTGCTATAACATTGTCCTGATTCTTTCTGTATATTCTTTACTTATGTTTTGGTTTTCTTTAATCAAAGTGTGTCTTTTAAATCTTGTCAAAGAATATTCTTTGGACTTACTACCTCAACTGAATTTTATACGTTTTCTGTGGTATTAATTTCTGCTCATATCTTTATTTATCTTTTTTCTATGTTCTCAGGGTTTATTGTTTTGATCTTCTGATGTCAATTAAAACACTTGGTTATTCATTTTAATAAATCTTTTTACTTATAGAGATTTGAATTTTTAAAGATTCCAGCTTACTTGTATGTTTCTAAGGGTCAGGTCCTCTACATTGTGGTTGGCCAAAGGCTTAGTTCACAATATAGCAACGTATACATTGACCTATTTTCCCCTCGACTTTCTGTTATTTCCTACATCTCACCTTTCTTTGCAGACAAGCCCTTTGAAATAACCTTAACTTATTTCACAGCCAATAAGTCTTTGAAATAATGTGTAGTTTTCACAGAAATCTTCTTATATATTTAGGCAGAAAATCTGACCTGCCATAGTTTTCAAAACAGCATAATTTCACTCTTCTCAGTGATGAATCTGTTGTATTACACAACCTTTGAGTATTTAGCTTTATCAATGACATGTACTTTAAAAAGGTTTTAGAGATCCTACCAGTCTTTGAAAACATCCTTGTTCCTTGTTTCAGTTCCAGTTTTATGTATATTTTCTGCCTTGCACCTGGTTATTCCAACGTCTGATCGATGGCCTAGGGAATCTAATTCTGGTATTGATTGTTTTTGCTGATTGTCTCCCCCTGTAGCTGATTTCTTCATTATTGTGTAAATTTAGATCTTGAGCTCATGTTTAGCTAAACATCTGACTTTGTAAGAGGCTTATGTGTGAACACTCGTAAGTTTCATCAGAAACTCCGCAAAGATTTATTTGTGTCCCTCCAATGAGTTGCCCGCGAGGACCCCGTTTCCTACAAGTGTTGGTCCACTACTCCCTCTAGAGGCACGACCTCAGACAGGGCTGCTTTGTGCCCCATGATCTGGGGCAGTGGCAGTGGGCGGCCTGTGGCCCGGGCAGGGCCTCTCTGCGTGTGTCCCAGGGACCCATCTGCCTGCGAAGTTCGGTCACCTGGCAGGAAGCTATGATGCCCAGACCTATGGTTAGCTGTGCAGTGAGGTGTACTGCGTGGACAGGTTCCACACACACTTCAAGTAAGAGGGCGGCCTGATTGGAAAGGTGAGAGTTTGGGCAGCTGTGCAGACAAAGAAGGCGCACTTTGGCCTGGGCCTAAATACTTGTGACACCCCACTGGGCCTGCCGGGCTCTGAGGGCCCTGCCCTGGGCCCCCTGCTCCCCTGTCCTTTGTTCAGTCACAGCAGAGATGGCCACACCCACTCCCTCTGTGAGGGCAGTGTTCCAACCTCCCTCAGCCCCGCCCCTTCACCGCAGGTTACCATGGACTACCATTGCTGCATTCTGAGTCCAGGGCATTCCGAGAATGCCAAAGGCAGACATAATGACCTTAAATGATTTCCTCTTGTGTCAGTTTTGGTAAACTTTAGGAGCTAGGAACTGGTCCACTTTACACAAATGTTCAAATTGACTGGAATTTCATATATTCTCTGCTACAACATTGTCCTGATTCTTTCTGTATATTCTTTACTTATGTTTTGGTTTTCCTTAATCAAAATTTGTCTTTTAATTTTGTCAAAGAATATTCTTTGGACTTACTACATGACCTGAATTTTATACGTTTTCTATTGTATTAAGTTCTGCTCATATCTTTATTTATATTTTTTCTATGTTCTCAGGTTTATTGTTTTGATATTCTGATGTCAATTAAAACACTTTGTTATTCATTTTAATAAATCTTTTTACTTATAAAGATTTGAACTTTTCAAGATTCCAGCTTAATTGTAAGTTTCTAAGGGTCAGGTACTCTACATTGTGGCTGGCCTAAGTCTTAGTTCTCCATATAGCAATGTATATATTGACCTATTTTCCCCTCGACTTTCTGTGATTCCCTACATCTCACCTTTCTTTGCAGACAAGCCATTTGAAATACCCTTAACTTATTTCACAGCCAATAAGTCTTTGAAATAATGTGTATTTTTTAGAGAAATCTTCTTATATAATTAGGCAGAAAATCTGACCTGCCATAGTTTTCAAAACAGCATAATTTCACTCTTCTCAATGATGAATCTGTTGTATTACACAACCATTGAGTATTTAGCTTTATCAATGACATGTACTTTAAAAATGTTTTAGAGATCGTACCAGTCTTTGAAAACATCCTTGTTCCTTGTTTCAGTTCAAGTTTTGTGTATACTTTCTGCCTTGCACCTGATTATTCCAACATCTGATGGTTGGCCTAGGGAATCTAATTCTGGTATTGATTGTTTTTGCTGCTTGTCACCCCTTGTAGCTGATTTCTTCATTATTGTGTAAATTTAGATCATGAGCTCATGTTTAGCTAAACATCTGACTTTGTAAGAGGATTAGGTGTGAACACTCGTAAGTTTCATCAGAAAGTCCGCAAAGATTTATTTGTGTCCCTCCAATGAGTAGCCCGCGAGGACCCCGTTTACTACAAGGGTTGGTCCACTACTCCCTCTATAGGCTCGGCCTCAGACAGGGCGGCTTTGTGCCCCACGATCCGTGGCAGTGGCATTGGGCGGCCTGTGGCCCGGGCAGGAGCCTCTCTGCGTGTGTCCCAGGGACCCATCTGCCTGCGAACTTTGGTCACCTTGTAGGAAGCTACGATGCCCAGAACTATGGTTAGCTGTGCAGCGAGGTGTACTTTGCGGACAGGTTCCACACACACTTCAAGTAAGAGGGCGGCCTGAGTGGAAAGGTGAGAGTTTTGGCAGCTGTGCAGACAAAGAAGGCGCCCTTTGTCCTGGGCCTAAATGCTTGTGAAACCCCACTGGGCCTGCCGGGCTCTGAGGGCCCTGTCCTTGGTCCCCTGCTCCCCTGCCCTTTGTTCAGTCACAGCAGAGATGGCCACACACACTCCCTCTGTGAGGGCAGTGTTCCAACCTCTCTCAGCCCCGCCCCTTCTCCGCAGGTTACCATGGACTACCGATGCTGCATTCTGGGTCCAGGGCATTCCGAGAATGCCAAGGGCAGACATGATGACCTTACATGATTTCCTCTTGTGTCAGTTATGGTAAACTTTAGGAGCTAGGAACTGGTCCACTTTACACAAATGTTCAAATTTACTGGCATTTCATATATTCTCTGCTATAACATTCTCCTGAATCTTTATGTATATTCTTTACTTATGTTTTGGTTTTCCTTAATCAAAGTTTGTCTTTTAATCTTGTCAAAGAATATTCTTTGGACATACTACATCACCTGAATTTATACGTTTTCTATTGTATTAAGTTCTGCTCATATCTTTATTTATATCTTTTCTATGTTCTCAGGTTTATTGTTTGATATTCTGATGATAATTAAAACACTAGGTTATTCATTTTAATAAATCTTTTTACTTATAAAGGTTTGAACTTTTGAAGATTCCAGCTTACTTGTAAGTTTCTAAGGGTCACGTCCTCTACATTGTGGCTGGCTTAAGTCTTAATTCACCATATAGCAATGTATATAATGACCTATTTTCCCCTCGACTTTCTGTGATTCCCTACATCTCACCTTTCTTTGCAGACAAGCCATTTGAAATACCCTTAACTTATTTCACAGCCAATAAGTCTTTGAAATAATGTGTACTTTTTAGAGAAATCTTCTTATATATTTAGGCAGAAAATCTGACCTGCCATAGTTTTCAAAACAGCATAATTTCACTCTTCTCAATGATGAATCTGTTGTATTACACAACCTTTGAGTAATTAGCTTTATCAATGACATGTACTTTAAAAATGTTTTAGAGATCCTGTCAGCCATTGAAAACATCCTTTTTCCTGGTTTCAGTTCCAGTTTTGTGTATATTTTCTGCCTTGCACCTGATTATTCCAACATCTGATGGATGGCCTAGGGAATCTAATTCTGGTATTGATTGTTTTTGCTGATTGTTTCCCCTTGTAGCTGATTTCTTCATTATTGTGTAAATTTATATAATGAGCTCATGATTAGTTAAAGATCTGACCTTGTAAGAGACATAGGTGTGAACGCTCGAAAGCTTCAGCAGAAAGTCGGCAAAGATTTATTTTTGTCCCTCCAATGAGTTGCTCGAGAGGACCCCGTTTTCTACAAGTGTTGGTCCAATACTCCCTCTAGAGGCAGGGGACTCAGTGAGGGATGCTTTGCGGCCCGCGATCTGGGGCAGGGGCTGTGGGCGGCCTGTGGCCCAGGCAGGAGCCTCGGCGCGTGTGTCCCAGGGACCCATCTGCCTGCGAACTTCCGTTACCTGGCAGGAAGCTACGATGCCCAGACCTATGGTTAGCTGTGCAGCGAGGTGTACTGCGCAGACAGGTTCCACACACACTTCAAGTAAGAGGGTGGCCTGAGTGGAAAAGTGAGAGTTTGGGCACCTGTGCAGACAAAGAAGGCGACCTTTGCACCGGGCCTAAATGCTTGA
The DNA here is from genome assembly GCF_964165515.1 of Mesoplodon bidens. NCBI lineage: Eukaryota > Metazoa > Chordata > Mammalia > Artiodactyla > Ziphiidae > Mesoplodon > Mesoplodon bidens. The sequence goes on from NC_138180.1 coordinate 2,617,425, forward strand.
GACACCCCACTGGGCCTGCCGGACTCTGAGGGCCCTGCACTGGTTTCCCTGCTATCCTGCTCTATGTTCAGTCAGAGCAGAGATGGCCACACCCACTCCCTCAGTGAGGGCAGTGTTCCAACCTCCCTCAGCCCCTCTACCTCACCACAGGTTACCATGGACTATAGATGCTGCATTCTGATTCCAGGGCGTTCCGAGAATGCCAAGGGCAGACATGATGACCTTAAATGATTTCCTCTTGTGTCACTTTTGGTAAACTTTAGGAGCTAGGAAATGCTCCACTTTACACAAATGTTAAAATTTACTAGCATTTCAGATCTTCTCTGCTATAACATTGTCCTGATTCTTTCTGTATATTCTTTATTTATGTTTTTGTTTTCCTTAATCAAAGTGTGTCTTTTAAATCTTTTCAAAGAATATTCTTTGGACTTACTAAATAAACTCAATTTTATACGTTTTCTGTTGTATTAAGTTCTGCTCATGTGTTTATTTATCTTTTTTCTATGTTCTCAGGGTTTATTGTTTTGATCTTTTGATGTCAATTAAAGCACTTGGTTATTCGTTTTCATAAATCTTTTTAGTTATAAAGATTTGACCTTTTGAAGATTCCAGCTTACTTGTAAGTTTCTAAGGTTCAGGTCCTCTACATTGTTGCTGGCCTAAGGCTTAGTTCACCATATAGCAATGTATATATTGACCTATTTTCCCCTCGACGTTCTGTGATTCCCTACATCTCACCTTTCTTTGCAGACAAGCCATTTGAAATACCCTTAACTTATTTCACACCCAATAATTCTTTGAAATAATGTGTATTTTTTAGAGAAATCTTCTTATATAATTAGGCAGAAAATCTGACCTGCCATAGTTTTCAAAACAGCATAATTTCACTCTTCTCAATGATGAAACTGTTGTATTACACAAACTTTGAGTATTTAGCTTTATCAATGACATGTACTTTAAAAATGTTTTAGACATCCTACCAGTTTTGAAAACATCCTTGTTCCTTCTTTTTGTTCCAGGTTTGTGTATATTTTCTGCCTTGCACCTGATTATTCCAACATCTGAAGGATTGCCTAAGGAATTTAATTCTTGTATTGATTGTTTTTGCAAATTGTCTCCCCTTGTAGCTGATTTCTTCATTATTGTGTAAATTTAGATCATGAGCTCATGTTTAGCAAAACAGGAGACCTTGTAAGAGGCTTAAGTGTGAACGCTCGTAAGCTTCAGCAGAAAGTCGGCAAAGATTTATTTGTGTCCCTCCAATGAGTTGCCCGCGAGGACCCCTTTTTCTACAAGTGTTGGACCTTTTCTCCCTCTAGAGGCAGGGGACTCAGACAGAGCTGCTTTGCGGCACCCGATCTGGGGCAGGGGCAGTGGACAGCCTGTGGTGCGGGCAGGAGCCACTCCGCATGTGTCCCAAGGACCCATCTGCCTTTGAACTACGGTCACCTGTGAGGAAGTTACAATGACCAGACTTATGGTTAGCTGTGCAGCGAGGTGCACTGCGCGGATAAGTTCCACACACACTTCAAGTAAGAGGGCTGCCTGAGGGAAAGGTGAGAGTTTGGGCAGCTGTGCAGACAAAGAAGGTGCCCTTTGGCTTTGGCATAATTCTTCTGAAACCCCACTTGGACTGCCGGACACTGAGGGCCCTGCCCTGGCCCCCCTGCTCTCCTGTCCTTTGTTCAGTCACCGCAGAGTTGGCCATACCCACTCCCTCAGTGAGTGCAGTGTTCAAACCTTCCTCAGCCCCTCCCCCTCTCCGCAGGTTACCGTGGACTACATATGCTGCATTCTGAGGCCAGCGCGTTCCGAGAATGCCAAGGGCAGACATGATGACCTTAAATGATTTCTTCATGTGTAACTCTTGGTAAACTTTAGGAGCTAGTAAATGGTCGCCTTTACAGAAATGTTCAAATTTACTGGCATTTCCTATATTCTCTGCTATAACTTTGTCCTGATTCTTTCTGTATATTCTTTACTTATGTTTTTGTTTTCCTTAATCAAAGTGTGTCTTTTAAATCTTGTCAAAGAATATTCTTTGGACTTACTAGATCACCTGAATTTTATACGTTTTCTGTTGTATTAAGTTCTTCTCATATCTTTATTTATCTTTTTTCTATGTTTTCAGGGTTTATTGTTTTGATCATCTGATGTCAAATAAAACACTTGGTTATTCATTTTCATAAATCTTTTTACTTATAAAGATTTGAACTTTTGAAGATTCCAGGTTACTTGTAAGTTTCTAAGGTTAGTGTCCTCTACATTGTTGCTGGCCTAGGGCTTAGTTCACCATATTGCAATGTATATATTGACCTATTTTCCCCCGACTTTCTGTGATTCCCTACATCTCACCTTTCTTTGCAGACAAGCCATTTGAAATAACCTTAACTTATTTAACAGCCAATAAGTCTTTGATATTATGTGTATTTTTTAGAGAAATCTTCTTTTATAATTAGGCAGAAAATCTGACCTGCCATAGTTTTCAAAACAGCATAATTTCACTCTTCTCAATGATGAATCTGTTGTATTACACAACCTTTGAGTAATTAGCTTTATCAATGACATGTACTTTAAAAATGTTTTAGAGATCCTATCAGCCATTGAAAACATCCTTTTTCCTGGATTCAGTTCCAGTTTTGTGTATATTTTCTGCCTTGCACCTGATTATTCCAACATCTGATGGATGGCCTATGGAATCTAATTCTGGTATTGATTGTTTTTGCTGCTTGTCTCCCCTTGTAGCTGATTTCTTCATTATTGTGTAAATTTAGATAATGAGCTCATGATTAGCTAAACAGCTGACCTTGTAAGAGACATAGTTGTGAACGCTCGTAAGCTTCAGCAGAAAGTCGGCAAAGATTTATTTGTGTCCCTCCTATGAGTTGCCCGCGAGGACCCCGTTTTCTACAAGTGTTGGTCCAATACTCCCTCTAGAGGCAGGGGACTCAGAGAGGGCTGCTTTGCGGCCCCCGATCTGGGGCAGGGGCATTGGCGGCCTGTGGCCAGGGCAGGAGCCTCCTCGCGTGTGTCCCAGGGACCCATCTGCCTGCGAACTTCCGTTACCTGGCAGGAAGCTACGATGCCCAGACCTATGGTTAGCTGTGCAGCGAGGTGTACTGCGCAGACAGGTTTAACACACACTTTAAGTAACAGGGCAGCCTGAGAGGAAAGGTGAGGGTTTTCGAAGCTGTGCCGACAAAGATGGTGCCCTTTATCCTGGGCCTAAATGCTTCTGACAACCCACCGGTCCTGCCGGGCTCTGAGGGCCCTGCACTGAGCCCTCTGCTCCCCTGCCCTTTGTTCAGTCACAGCAGAGATGGCCACACCCACTCCCACTGTGGGGGCAGTCTTCCAACCTCCCTCAGCCACTCTACCTCACCACAGGTTACCATGGACTACAGATGCTGCATTCTGAGCCCAGGGCATTCCGAGAATGCCAAGGGCAGACATGATGACCTTAAATGACTTCCTATTTTGTCACTTTTGGTAAACTTTAGGAGCTAGGAAATGGTCCACTTTACACAAATGTTCAAATTTACTGGCATTTCATATATTCTCTGCTGTAACATTGTCCTGATTCTTTCTGTATATTCTTTATTTATGTTTTTGTTTTCCTTAATCAAAGTGTGTCTTTTAAATCTTTTCAAAGAATATTCTTTGGACTTACTAAATAAACTCAATTTTATTCGTTTTCTGTTGTATTAAGTTCTGCTCATGTGTTTATTTATCTTTTTTCTATGTTCTCAGGGTTTATTGTTTTGATCTTTGATGTCAATTAAAGCACTTGGTTATTCATTTTCATAAATATTTTTACTTATAAAGATTTGAACTTTTGAAGATTCCAGCTTACTTGTAAGTTTCTAAGGTTCAGGTCCTCTACATTGTTGCTGGCCTAAGGCTTAGTTCACCATATAGCAATGTATATATTGACCTATTTTCCCCTCGACTTTCTGTGATTCCCTACATCTCACCTTTCCTTGCAGACAAGCCATTTGAAAAACGCTTAACTTATTTCACAGCCAATAATTCTTTGAAATAATGTGTATTTTTTAGAGAAATCTTCTTATATAATTAGGCAGAAAATCTGACCTTCCATAGTTTTCAAAACAGCATAATTTCACTCTTCTCCATGATGAAACTGTTGTATTACACAACCTTTGAGTATTTAGCTTTATCAATGACATGTACTTTAAAAATGTTTTAGAGATCCTACCAGTTTTGAAAACATCGTTATTCCTTGTTTTTGTTCCAGGTTTGTGTATATTTTCTGCCTTGCACCTGATTATTCCAACATCTGATGGATTGCCTAAGGAATTTAATTCTGGTATTGATTGTTTTTGCTGATTTTCTCCCCTTGTAGCTGATTTCTTCATTATTGTGTAAAGTTAGATCATGAGCTCAAGTTTAGCTAAACAGCTGACCATGTAAGAGGCTTAGGTGTGAACGCTCCTAAATTTCATCAGAAAGTCAGCAAAGATTTACTTGTGTCCCTCCAATGAGTTGCCCGGGAAGACTCCGTTTTCTACAAGTGTTTGTCCAATACTCCCTCTAGAGGCAGGGGACTCAGACAGGGCAGCTTTGTGGCCCCCGATCTGCGGCAGGGCCAGTGGGCGGCCGGTGGCCCGGGCAGGAGCCTCTCTTCATGTGTCCCAGGGACCCATCTGCCTTCGAACTTCAGTCACCTGGAAGGAAGCTACAATGACCAGACCTATGGTTAGCTGTGCAGCGAGGTGAATTGCGCGAACAGGTTCCACACACACTTCAAGTAAGAGGGCAGCCTGATTGAAAGGTAAGAGTTTGGGCAGGTGTGGAGACAAAGAAGGCACACTTTGGACTTGGCCTTAATTCTTGTGAAACCCCTCTGGGTCTGCTGGACTCTGATGACCCGGCCCTGGACCCCTGCTCCTCTGACCTGTGCTCAGTCACAGCAGAGATGGCCACACGCACTCCCTCAGTGCAGACAGTGTTCTAACCTTCCTCAGACCCGACCCCTCTCCGTAGGTTACCGTGGACTACAGATGCTGCATTCTGAGGCCAGCGCATTCCGAGAATGCCAAGGGCAGACATGATGACCTTAATGGTTACCTCTTGTGTCAGTTTTGGTAAACTTTAGGAGCTAGGAAATGGTCCCCTTTACAGAAATGTTCAAATTTACTGGCATTTCATATATTTTCTGCTATAACATTGTCCTGACTCTTTCTGTATATTCTTTACTTATGCTTTTGTTTTCCTTAATCAAAATTTGGCTTTTAAATCTTTTCAAAGAATATTCTTTGGACTTACTAAATGAGCTAAATTTTATACGTTTTCTGTTGTAATACGTTCTGCTCATATCTTTATTTATCTTTTTTCTATGTTCTCAGGGTTTATTGTTTTGATCTTCTGATGTGAATTAAAACACTTCGTTATTCATTTTAATAAATCTTCTTACTTATAAAGATTTGGACTTTTGAAGATTCCAGCTTACTTGTAAGTTTCTAAGGGTCAGGTCCTCTACATTTTTGCTGGCCTAAGGCTTAGTTCAACATATAGCAATGTATATATTAACGTATTTTCCCCTCGACTTTCTGTGATTCCCTACATCTCACCTTTACTGGAGACAAGCCATTTGAAATACCCTTACCTTATTTCACAGCCAATAAGTCTTTGAAATAATGTTTATTATTTAGATAAATCTTCTTATATAGTTAGGCAGAAAATCTGACCTGCCATAGTTTTCATAACAGCATAATTTCACTCTTCTCAATGATTAATCTGTTGCATTACACAACCTTTGAGTATTTAGCTTTATCAATGACATGTGCTTTAAAAATGTTTTAGAGATCCTACCAGTCTTTGAACACATCCTTGTTCCATGTTTCAGTTCCAGTTTTAATTATATTTCCTCCCTTGCACCTGATTTTTCCAACATCTGATGGATGGCCTTGGGATTCTATTTCAGGTATTGATTGTTTTTGCTGATTGTCTCCCCTTGTAGCTGCTTTCTTCATTATTGTTTAAATTTAGATCATGAGCTCATGTATAGCTAAACACCTGACCATGTAACAGGCATAGGTGTGAACGCTCATAAGTTTCAGCAGCAAGTCGGCAAAGATATATTTGTGTCCTTCCAATGAGTTGCCCGCAAGGACCACGTTTTCTACAAGGGTAGGTCCAATCCTACATCTAGAGGCAGGAGACTCAGACAGGGCTGATTTGCGGCACCCGATCTGGGGCAGGGCCCGTGGGCGGCCTGTGGCTCGGGCAGGATCATCTACGCGTGTGTCCCAGGGACCCATCTGCCTATGAACTTCTGTCATCTGGCAGGAAAGAACGATGCACAGACAGATGGTTATCTATGCAGCGAGGAGTAGAGCGCGGACAGGTTCCACAAACACTTCAAGCAAGAGGGCGGCCTGAGTGGAAACGTGAGAGTTTGCGCAGCTGTGCAGACAAAGAAGGCGTCCTTTGGCCTGGGCCTAAATGCTTTTGACACCACACTGGGCCTGCCGGGCTCTGAGGGCCCTGCACTGGGCCCGCTGCAACTCTGCCCTTTGTTCAGTCACAGAAGAGATGGCCACACCCACTCCCTCAGTGAGGGCAGTGTTCCAACCTGCCTCAGCCCCGGCCCGTCCCCGCAGTTTACCATGGACTACAGATGGTGCATTCTGAAGCCAGGGTGTTCCGAGAAGGCCAAGGGCAGACATGGTGACCTTAAATGATTTCCTCCTGTGTCAGTTTTCGTAAACATTAGGAGCTAGGAAATGGTCCACTTTACACAAATGTTCAAATTTACTGGCATTTCATATATTCTCTGCTATTACATTGTCCTGATTCTTTCTGTATATTCTTTATTTATGTTTTTGTTTTCCTTAATCAAAGTTTGTCTTTTAAATATTTTCAAAGAACATTCTTTGGACTTACTAGATCACCTGAATTTTATACGTTTTCTGTTGTATTAAGTTCTGCTCATATCTTTATTTATCTTTTTTCTATGTACTCAGGGTTTATTGTTTTGATCTTCTGTTGTCAGTTAAAACACTTGGTTATTCATTTTCATAAATATTTTTACTTATACAGATTTGAACTTTTGAAGATTCCAGCTTACTTGTAAGTTTCTAAGGGTCAGGTCCTCTACATTGTTGCTGGCCTAAGGCTTAGTTCACCCTATAGCAATGTATATATTGACCTATTTTCCCCTCGAATTTCTGTGCTTGCCTACATCTCACCTTTCTTTGCAGACAAGCCATTTGAAACACCCTTAATTTATTTCACAGCTAATAAGTCTTTGAAATAATGCGTATTTTTTAGAGGAATCTTCCTATATAATTAGGCAAAAATCTCATCGGCCACAGTTTTCAAATCAGCATAATTTCTCTCTTCTCAATGATGAATCTGTTGTATTACACAACATTTGAGTATTTAGCTTTATCAATGACATGTAGTTTAAAAGTGTTTTAGAGATCCTACCAGTCTTTGAAAACATCCTTGTTCCTTGTTTCAGTTCCAGTTTTATGTATATTTTCTGCCTTGCACCTGATTATTCCAACATCTGATGGATGTCCTTGGGAATCTAATTCTGGTATTGATTGTTTTTGCAGATTTTCTCCCCTTGTAGCTGATTTCTTCATTATTGTGTAAATTTAGATCATGAGCTAATGTTTAGCTAAGTAGCTGACCTTGTAAGAGGCTTAGGTGTAAACGCTTGTAAGCTTCAGCAAAAATTCAGCAAAGATTTATTTGTGTCCCTCCAATGACTTGAACTCGAGGACCCCGTTTTCTACAAGTGTTGGTCCAATACTCCCTCTAGAGGCAGGGGACTCAGAGAGGGCTGCTTTGCGGCCCCCGATATGGGGCAGGGGCAGTAGGTGGCCTGTGGCCCGGGCAGGAGCATCACAGCATGTGTCCGAGGGACACAACTGCCAGCGAACTTTGGTCAACTGGCAGGAAGCTACGATGCCCAGACCGATGGTAAGCTGTGCAGTGAGGTGTACTGCGTGGACAGGTTCCACACACACTTCAAGTAAGTGGGCGGCCTGAGTGGAAAGGTGAGGGTTTGGGCAGCTGTGCAGACAAAGAAGGCCACCTTTGGCCTTGGCCTAAATGCTTGTGACACCCCACTGGGCCTGCCGTGCTCTGAGGGCGCTGCCCTGGGCCCCATGCTCCCCTGCCCATTGTTCAGTCACCGCAGAGATGGCCACACCCTCTCCCTCAGTGAGGGCAGTGTTCCAACCTCCCTCAGCCCCGCACCCTCTCCGCTAGTTACCATGGACTACAGATTCTGCATTCTGAGGCCAGGGTGTTCCGAGAATGCCAAGGGCAGACATAATGACCTTAAATGATTACCTCTTGTGTCAGTTTTGGTAAACTTTAGTAGCTAGGAAATGGTCCACTTTACAGAAATGTTCAAATTTACTGGCATTTCAGATCTTCTCTGCTATAACATTGTCCTGATTATTTCTGTATATTATTTATTTATATGTTGGTTTTACTTAATCAAAGTCTGTCTTTTAAATCTTTTCAAAGAATATTCTTTGGACTTACTACATCACCTGAATTTTAAATGTTTTCTGTTGTATTAAGTTCTTCTCATATCTTTATTTATCTTTTTTCTATGTTCTCAGGATTTATTGTTTTGATATTCTGATGTCAATTAAAAAACTTGGTTATTCATTTTAATAAATCTTTTTACTTATAAAGACTTGAACTTTTGAAGATTCCAGCTCACTTGTAAGTTTCTAAGTTTCGGGACCACTACATTGTTGCTGGCCTAATATTTAGATCACCATATAGCAATATATATATTGACCTATTTTCCCCTCGAATTCTGTGATTCCCTACATCTCACCTTTCTTTGCAGACAAGCCATTTGAAATACCCTTAACTTATTTCACAGCCAATAAGTCTTTGAAATAATGTGCATTTCGTAGAGAAATCTTCTTATATAATTAGGCAGAAAATCTGACCTGCCATAGTTTTCAAAACAGCATAATTTCACTCTTCTCAATGATGAATCTGTTGTATTACACAACCTTTGAGTATTTAGCTTTATCAATGACATGTACTTTAAAAATGTTTGAGAGATCCTACCAGTCTTTGAAAACATCCTTGTTCCTTGTTTCATTTCCAGTTTTGTGTATATATTCTGCCTTGCACCTGATTATTCCAACATCTTATGGATGGCCTAGGGAATCTAATTCTGGTGTTGATTGTTTTTGCTGATTGTCTCCCCTTGTAGCTGATTTCTTCATTATTATGTAAATTTAGATCATGAGCTCATTTTTAGCTAAACAGCTAATTTTGTAAGAGGCTTAGGTGTGAAAGCTCCTAAGCTTCAGCAGAATCTTGGCAAAGATTTATTTGTGTCCCTCCAATGAGATACCCCGAGGACCCCATTTTTTACAAGGGTTTGTCCAATACTCCCTCTAGAGGCAGGGACTCAGACAGGACTGATTTGCTGCCACCGATCTGGGGTAGTGGCTTTTGGCGGCCTGTGGCCCTGGCAGGAGGCTCCCCGCGTGTGTCCCACGACCCATCTGCCTGCGAACTTCTGTCACCTGGCAGGAAGCTACCATGCACAGACCTATGGTTAGCTGTGCAGCGAGGTGTACAGTGCGGGCTGGTTCCACACACACTTCACGTAAGAGGGCGGCCTGAGTGGATAGGTGAGAGTTTGGGCAGCTGTGCAGACAAAGAAGGCGCCCTTTGGACAGGGCCTAAATGCTTGTGACACACGACTGGGCCTGCCGGGCTCTGAGGGCCCTGCCCTTGTCCCCCTTCTCCCCTGCCCTTTGTTCAGTCACAGCAGAGATGGCCACACCCACTCCCTCAGTGAGGGCAGTGTTCCATCCTCCCTCAGCCCCGCCCCCTCTCCGCAGGTTACCATGGACTACAGATGCTGCATTCTGAGGCCAGGGCGTTCCGAGAATGACAAGGGCAGACATGATGACCTTAAATGATTTCCTCTTGTGTCAATTTTGGTAAACTTTAGGAGCTAGGAAATGGTCCACTTTACACAAATGTTCAAATTTAATGGCATTTCATATATTCTCTGCTATAACATTGTCCTGTTTCTTTCTGTATATTCTTTACTTATGTTTTTGTTTTCCTTAATCAAATTGTGTCTTTTAAATCTTGTCAAATAATATTCTTTGGACTTACTACCTCACCTGTATTTTATACGTTTTCTGTTGTATTAAATTCTGCTCATATCTTAATTTATCTTTTTTTCTATGTTCTCAGGGTTTATTGTTTTGATCTTCTGATGTCAATTAAAACACTTGGTTATTCATTTTAATAAATCTTTTTACTTATAAAGATTTGAACTTTTAAAGATTCCAGCTTACTTGTAAGTTTCTAAGGATCAGGTCCTCTACATTGTGGCTGGCCTAAGTCTTAGTTCACAATATAGCAAAGTATATATTGACCTATTTTCCCCTCGACTTTCTCTGATTTCCTACATCTCACCTTTCTTTGCAGACAAGCCATTTGAAATACACTTAACTTATTTCACAGCCAATAAATCTTTGAAATAATGTGAATTTTTTAGAGAAATCTTCTTATATATTTAGGCAGAAAATCTGACCTGCCATAGTTTTCAAAACAGCATAATTTCACTCTTCTCAATGATGAATCTGTTGTATTACACAGCCTTTGAGTATTTAGCTTTATCAATGACATGTACTTTAAAAAGGTTTTAGAGATCCTACCAGTCTTTGAAAACATCCTTGTTCCTTGTTTCAGCTCCTGTTTAATGTATATTTTCTGCCTTGCACCTGATTATTCCAACGTCTGATCGATGGCCTAGGGAATCTAATTCTGGAATTGATTGTTTTTGCTGATTGTCTCCCCCTGTAGCTGATTTCTTCATTATTGTGTAAATTTAGATCATGAGCTCATGTTTAGCTAAACATCTGACTTTGTAAGAGGCTTAGGTGTGAACACTCGTAAGCTTCATCAGTAAGTCCGCAAAGATGTATTTGTGTCCCTCCAAAGAGTTGCCCGCGAGGACCCGGTTTTCTACAAGTGTTGGTCCACTACTCCCTCTAGAGGCACGGCCTCAGACAGGGCTGCTTTGCGCCCCACGATCTGGGGCAGTGGCATTGGGCGGCCTGTGGCCCGGGCAGGAGCCTCTCTGCGTGTGTCCCAGGGACACGCCTGCCTGCGAACTTCGGTCACCTGGCAGGAAGCTACGATGCCCAGACCTATGGTTAGCTGTGCAGCGAGATGTACTGCGTGAACAGGTTCCACACACACTTCAAGTAAGAGGGCGGCCTGAGTGGAAAGGTGAGAGTTTGGGCAGCTCTGCAGACAAAGAAGGCGCCCTTTGGCCTGGGCCTAAATGCTTGTGACACCCCACTGGGCCTGCCGGTCTCTGAGGGCCCTGCCCTGGGACCCCTGCTCCCCTGCCCTTTGTTCAGTCACAGCAGAGATGGCCTCACCCTCGCCCTCAGTGAGGGCAGTGTTACAACCTCCCTCAGCACCGCCCCCACTCCGCAGGTTACCATGGACTACTGATGCTGCATTCTGAGTCCAGGGCATTCCGAGAATGACAAGGGCAGACATGATGACCTGAAATGATTTCCTCTTGTGTCAGTTTTGGTAAATTTTAGGAGCTAGGAACTGGTCCACTTTACACAAATGTTCAAATTTACTCGCATTACATATACTCTCTGCTATAACATTCTCCTGATTCTTTCTGTATATTCTTTACTTATGTTTTGGTTTTCCTTAATCAAAGTGTGTCTTTTAATCTTGTCAAAGAATATTCTTTGGACTTACTACATCACCTGAATTTTATACGTTTTCTATTGTATTAAGTTCTGCTCATATCTTTATTTATATTTTTTCTATGTTCTCAGGTTTATTGTTTTGATCTTCTGATGTCAATTAAAACACTTGGTTATTAATTTTAATAAATCTTTTTACTTGTAAAGATTTGAACTTTTCAAGATTCCAGCTTACTTGTAAGCTTCTAATGGTCAAGTCCTCTACATTGTGGATGGCCTAAGTCTTAGTTCAACATATAGCAATGTATATATTGATCTATTTTCCCCTCGACTTTCTGTGATTCCCTACATCTCACCTTTCTTTGCAGACAAGCCATTTGAAATACCCTTAACTTATTTCACAGCCAATAAGTCTTTGAAATAATGTGTAATTTTTAGAGAAATCTTCTTATATATTTAGGCAGAAAATCTGACCTGCCATAGTTTTTAAAACAGCATAATTTCACTCTTCTCAATGATGAATCTGTTGTATTACACAACCTTTGAGTATTTAGCTTTATCAATGACATGTACTTCAAAAATGTTTTAGAGATCCTACCAGTCTTTGAAAACATCCTTGTTCCTTGTTTCATTTCCAGTTTTGTGTATACTTTCTGCCTTGCACCTGATTATTCCAACATCTGATGGTTGGCCTAGGGAATCTAATTCTGGTATTGATTGTTTTTGCTGCTTTTCTCCCCTTGTAGCTGATTTCTTCATTATTGTATAAATTTAGATCATGAGCTCATGTTTAGCTAAACAGCTGACCTTGTAAGAGGCTTAGGTGTGAACGCTCGTAAGCTTCAGCTGAAAGTCCGCAAAGATTTTTTTTTGTCCCTCCAATGAGTTCCCCGCGCGTACCCCTTTTTCTACAAGTGTTGGTCCACTACTCCCTCTAGAGGCTGGGACTCAGACAGGACTGCTTTGCTGCCCCCGATCTGAGATAGTGGCTTTGGGCGGCCAGTGGCCCGGGCAGGAGGCTCCCCACGTGTGTCCCACGACCCATCTGCCTGCGAATTTCGGTCACCTGGCCGGAAGCTACGATGCCCAGACCTATGGTTAGCTGTGCAGCGAGGTGTACTACGCGGACAGGTTCCACACACACTTCAAGTATGAGGGCGGCCTGAGAGGAAAGATGAGAGTTTGGGCAGCTGTGCAGACCAAATAGGCTCCCTTTGTCCTGTGCCTAAATGCTTGTGACACCCCACTGGGCCTGCCGGGATTTGAGGGCCCTGCCCTGGGCCCCCTGCTCCCCTGCCCTTTGTTCAGTCACAGCAAAGATGGCCACACCCACTCACTCTGTGAGGGCAGTGTTCCAAACTCCCTCAGCCCCGCACCTTCTCAGCAGGTTACCATGGACTACAGATGCTGCATTCTGAGGCCAGGGCGTTCCGAGAATGCCAAGGGCAGACATGATGACCTTAAATGATTTCCACTTGTGTCCCTTTTGGTAAACTTTAGGAGCAAGGAAATGCTCCACTTTACACAAATGTTCAAATTTACTGGCATTTCATATATTCTCTGCTGTAACATTGTCCTGATTCTTTCTGTATATTCTTTATTTATGTTTTTGTTTTCCTTAATCAAAGTGTGTCTTTTACATCTTTTCAAAGAATATTCTTTGGACTTACTAAATAAACTCAATTTTATACGTTTTCTGTTGTATTAAGTTCTGCTCATGTGTTTATTTATCTTTTTTCTATGTTCTCAGGGTTTATTGTTTTGATCTTTTGATGTCAATTAAAGCACTTGGTTATTCATTTTCATAAATATTTTTAGTTATAAATATTTGAACTTTTGAAGATTCCAGCTTACTTGTAAGTTTCTAAGGTTCAGGTCCTCTACATTGTTGCTGGCCTAAGGCTTAGTTCACGATATAGCAATGTATATATTGACCTATTTTCCCCTCGACTTTCTGTGATTCCCTACATCTCACCTTTCTTTGCAGACAAGCCATTTGAAACACCCTTAACTTATTTCACACCCAATAATTCTTTGAAATAATGTGTATTTTTTAGAGAAATCTTCTTATATAATTAGGCAGAAAATCTGACCTGCCATAGTTTTCAAAACAGCATAATTTCACTCTTCTCAATGATGAAACTGTTGTATTACACAACCTTTGAGTATTTAGCTTTATCAATGACATGTACTTTAAAAATGGTTTAGAGATCCTACCAGTTTTGAAAACATCCTTGTTCCTTGTTTTTGTTCCAGGTTTGTGTATATTTTCTGCCTTGCACCTGATTATTCCAGCATCTGATGGATTGCCTAAGGAATTTAATTCTTGTATTGATTGTTTTTGGAAATTGTCTCCCCTTGTAGCTGATTTCTTCATTATTGTGTAAATTTAGATCATGAGCTCATGTTTAGCAAAACAGGAGACCTTGTAAGAGGCTTAGGTGTGAACGCTCGTAAGCTTCAGCAGAATGTTGGCAAAGATTTATTTGTGTCCCTCCAATGAGTTGCCCGCGAGGACCCCTTTTTCTAAAAGTGTTGGACCATTTCTCCCTGTAGAGGCAGGGGACTCAGACAGAGCTGCTTTGCGGCACCCGATCTGGGGCAGGGGCAGTGGACAGCCTGTGGCGCGGGCAGGAGCCACTCCGCGTGTGTCCCAGTGACCCATCTGCCTTTGAACTATGGTCACCTGGGAGGAAGCTACAATGACCAGACCTATGATTAGCTGTGCAGCGAGGTGCACTGCGCGGACAGGTTCCACACACACTTCAAGTAAGAGGGCTGCCTGAGGGAAAGGTGAGGGTTTGGGCAGCTGTGCAGACAAAGAAGGTGCCCTTTGGCCTTGGCATAATTCTTGTGAAACCCCACTTGGACTGCCGGACACTGAGGGCCCTGCCCTGGCCCCCCTGCTCCCCTCTCCTTTGTTCAGTCACCGCAGAGATGGCCATACCCACTCCCTCAGTGAGTGCAGTGTTCAAACCTTCCTCAGCCCCTCCCCCTCTCCGCAGGTTACCGTGGACTACATATGCTGCATTCTGAGGCCAGCGCGTCCCGAGAATGCCAAGGGCAGACATGATGACCTTAAATGATTTCCTCTTGTGTCAATTTTGGTAAACTTTAGGAGCTAGGAAATGGTCCACTTTACACAAATGTTCAAATTTACTGGCATTTCATATATTATCTGCTATAACATTGTCCTGATTCTTTCTGAATATTCTTTACTTATGTTTTGGTTTTCCTTAATCAAAGTGTGTCTTTTAAATCTTGTCAAAGAATATTCTTTGGACTTACAACCTCAACTGAATTTTATACGTTTTCTGTGGTATTAAGTTCTGCTCATATCTTTATTTATCTTTTTTCTATGTTCTCAGTGTTTATTGTTTTGATCTTCTGATGTCAATTAAAACACTTGTTTATTCATTTTAATAAATCTTTTTACTTATAAAGATTTGATCTTTTAAAGATTCCTGCTTACTTGTAAGTGACTAAGGGTCAGGTCCTCTACATTTTGGCTGGCCAAATGCTTAGTTCACAATATAGCAAAGTATATATTGACCTATTTTCCCCTCGACTTTCTGTGATTTCCTACATCTCACATTTCTTTGCAGACAAGCCATTTGAAATAACCTTAACTTATTTCACAGCCAATAAGTCTTTGAAATAATGTGTATTTTTTAAAGAAATCTTCTTATATAATTAGGCAGAAAATCTGACCTGCCATAGTTTTCAAAACAGCATAATTTCACTCTTCTCAATGATGAATCTGTTGTGTTACACAATCTTTGAGTATTTAGCTTTATCGATGACATGTACTTTAATATGTTTTAGAGATCCTACCAGTCTTTGAAAACATCCTTGTTCCTTGTTTCAGTTCCACTTTATGTATATTTTCTGCCTTGCACCTGATTATTCCAACGTCTGATCGATGGCCTAGGGAATCTAATTCTGGTATTGATTGTTTTTGCTGATTTTCTCCCCCTGTAGCTGATTTATTCATTATTGTGTAAATTTAGATCATGAGCTCATGTTTAGCTAAAAAGCTGACCTTGTAAGAGGCTTAGGTGTGAACACACGTAAGCTTCAGCAGAAAGTTGGCAAAGAGTTATTTGTGTCCCTCCAATGAGTTAACCGCGCGGACCCCTTTTTCTAGAAGTGTTGGTCCACTACTCCCTCTAGAGGCTGGGACAGAGACAGGACTGCTTTGCTGCCCCCAATCTGGGATAGTGGCTTTGGGAGGCCTGTGGCCCGGGCAGGAGGCTCCCCACGTGTGTCCCACGACCCATCTGCCTGCGAACTTCGGTCACCTGGCCGGAAGCCACGATGCCCAGACCTATGGTTAGCTGTGCAGCGAGGTGTACTGCGCGGACAGGTTCAACACACACTTCAAGTAAGAGGGCGGCCTGAGTGGCAAGGTGAGAGTTTGGGCAGATGTGCAGACAAAGAAGGCTCCCTTTGTCCTGGGCCTAAATGCTTGTGACACCCCACTGGGCCTGGCGGGCTCGGAGGGCCCTGCCCTGGGCCCCCTGCTACCCTGCCCTTTGTTCAGTCACAGCAGAAATGGCCACACCCACTCCTTCTGTGAGGGCAGTGTTCAAACCTCCCTCAGACCCGCCCCCTCTCCGCAGGTTACCATGGACTACAGATGCTGCATTCTGAGTCCAGGGCATTTCGAGAATGCCAAGGGCAGACAGGATGACCTTAAATGATTCCCACTTGTGTCAATTTTGGTAAACTGTAGGAGCTAGGAACTGGTCCACTTTACACAAATGTTCAAATTGACTGGCATTTCATATATTCTCTGCTACAACATTCTCCTGATTCTTACTGTATATTCTTTACTTATGTTTTGGTTTTCCTTAATCAAAGTGTGTCTTTTAATCTTGTAAGAATATTCTTTGGACTTACTACATCACCTGAATTTTATTCGTTTTCTATTGTATTAACTTCTGCTCATATCTTTATTTATATTTTTTCTATGTTCTCAGTTTTATTGTTTTGATATTCTGATGTCAATTAAAC
Source organism: Mesoplodon bidens (assembly GCF_964165515.1). Lineage (NCBI taxonomy): Eukaryota > Metazoa > Chordata > Mammalia > Artiodactyla > Ziphiidae > Mesoplodon > Mesoplodon bidens. The sequence continues at coordinate 2,634,152 of NC_138180.1, forward strand.
ACTTGGCTATTCATTTTAATAAATCTTTTTACTTATAAAGATTTGAACTTTTCAAGATTCCAGCTTACTTGTAAGTTTCTAAGGGTCAGGTCCTCTACTTTGTGGCTGGCCTAAGGCTTAGTTCACCATAGAGCAATGTATATATTGACCTATTTTCCCCTCGACTTTCTGTGGTTCCCTACATCTCACCTTTCTTTGCAGACAAGCCATTTAAAATACCCTTAACTTATTTCACAGCCAATAAGTCTTTGAAATAATGTGCATTTTTTAGAGAAATCTTCGTATACAAATAGGCAGAAAATGTGACCTGCCATAGTTTTCAAAAGAGCATAATTTCATTCTTCTCAATGATGAATCTGTTGTATTACACAACCATTGATTATTTAGCTTTATCAATGACATGCACTTTAAAAATGTTTTAGAGATCCTACCAGTCTTTGAAAACATCCTTGTTCCTTGTTTCAGTTCCCGTTTTGTGTATACTTTCTGCCTGGCACCTGATTATTCCAACATCTGATGGATGGCCTAGGGAATCTAATTCTGGTATTGATTGTTTTTGCTGCTTGTCTCCCCTTGTAGCTGATTTCTCCATTACTGTGTAAATTTAGATCATGAGCTCATGTTTAGCTAAACAGCTGACCTTGTAAGAGGCTTAGGTGTGAAGGCTCGTATGCTTCAGCAGAAAGTCCGCAAAGATTTTTTTGTGTCCCTCCAGTGAGTTACCCGTGCGGACCCCGTTTTCTACAAGTGTTGGTCCACTACTCCCTGTAGAGGATGGGACTCAGACAGGACTGCTTTGCTTCCCGTGATCCGGGATAGTGGCTTTGGGCGGCCTGTGGCCTGGGCAGGGGGCTCCCCACGTGTGTCCCACGACCCATCTGCCTGCGAACTTCGGTCACCTTGCAGGAAGCCATGATGCCCAGATCTATGGTTAGCTTTGCAGCGAGGTGTACTGCGCGGAACGGTTCCACACACACTTCAAGTAAGAGGGCGGCCTGAGTGGATAGGTGAGAGTTTGGGCAGCTGTGCAGACAAAGAAGGCGCACTTTGGCCTGGGCCCAAATGCTTGTGACACCCGACTGGGCAGGCCGGGCTCTGAGGGCCCTGCCGTTGGCCCCCTTCTCCCCTGCCCTTTGTTCAGTCACAGCACATATGGCCCCACCCACTCCCTCAGTGGAGACAGTGTTCCAACCTAACTCAGCCCCGCCCTCTTTCCGCTGGTTACCATGGACTACAGATGCTGCATTCTGAGGCCAGGGCGTTCCGAGAATGCCAAGGGCAGACATGATGACCTTAAATGATTTCCACTTGTGTCAATTTTTGTAAACTTTAGGAGCTAGGAAATTGTCCACTTTACACAAATGTTCAAATTTACTGGCATTTAATATATTCTCTGCTATAACATTGTCCTGATTGTTTCTGTATATTCTTTACTTATGTTTTAGTTTTCCTTAATCAAAGTGTGTCTTTTAAATCTTGTCAAATAATATTCTTTGGACTTACTACCTCACCTGAATTTTATACGTTTTCTCTGGTATTAAGTTCTGCCCATATCTTTATTTATCTTTTTTCTATGTTCTCAGGGTTTATTGTTTTGATCTTCTGATGTCAATCAAAACACTTGGAAATTCATTTCAATAAATCTTTTTACTTATAAAGATTTGAACTTTTAAAGATTCCAGCTTACGTGTAAGTTTCTAAGGGTCAGGTCCTCTACATTGTGGCTGGCCTAAGGCTTAGTTCACAATATAGCAAAGTATATACTGACCTATTTTCCCCTCGACTTTCTGTGATTTCCTACATCTCACCTTTCTTTGCAGACAAGCCATTTGAAATACCCTTAACTTATTTCACAGCCAATAAGTCTTTGAAATAATGTGTATTTTTTAGAGAAATCTTCTTATATATTTAGGCAGAAAATCTGATCTGCCAAAGTTTTCAAAACAGCATAATTTCACTCTTCTCAATAATGAATCTTTTGTATTACACAACCTTTGAGTGTTTAGCTTTATCAATGTCATGTACTTTAGAAATGTTTTAGAGCTCCTACCAGTCTTTGAAAACATCCTTGTTCCTTGTTTCATTTCCTGTTTTATGTATATTTTCTGCCTTGCACCTGATTATTCCAACGTCTGATCAATTGCCTAGGGTATCTAATTCTGGTATTGATTGTTTTTGCTGATTGTCTCCCTCTGTATCTGATTTCTTCATTATTGTGTAAATTTAGATCATGAGCTCATGTTTAGCTAAACATCTGAATTTGTAAAAGGCTTAGGTGTTAACACTGGTAAGCTTCATCACAAACTCCGCAAAGATTTATTTGTCTCCCTCCAATGAGTTGCCCACGAGGACCCCGTTCTCTACAAGTGTTGGTCCACTACTCCCTCTAGAGGCACGGCCTCAGACAGGGCTGTTTTTCGAGGGAGTGGGTGTGGCCATCTATGCTGTGACTGAACAAAGGGCAGGGGAGCAGGGGGAACAGGTCAAGGCCCTCAGAACCCGGCAGGACCAGGGGGTTGTCACAAGCATTTAGGCACAGGCCAAAGTGTGCTTTCTTTGCCTGCACAGCTACCCAAGCTCTCAACTTTCCACTCAGGACGCACTCTTACATGAAGTGTGCGTGGATCGTTTCCGCGCACAACACCTCGCTGCACATCTCACCGCAGGTCTGGGCATCGTTGATTCCTGCAAGGTGACTGAAGTTCACAGGCAGATGGGTGCCTGACACAGGCAGATATGCTCCTGCTTGACCCACAGGACGCCAACTGACCGTGCTCTAGATCGGGGGCCGCAAAGCGGCCCTGTCTGAGTCTCCTGCCTCTAGAGGGAGTATTATACCAACACTTCTAGGAAAAGGGGTCCTTGCGGGCAACTCATTGGAGGGACACAAATATAGCTTTGCTGACTTTCTGATGAAGGTTACGAGCGTTCACACATAAGCCTCTAACAAGGTGAGCTGTTTAGCTGAACATGAGCTCATGATCTAACTTTACACAATAAAGAAAAATCAGCTACAAGGGGAGACAATCAGCAATAACAATCAATACCAGAATTAGATTCCCAAGGCCATTATTCAGATATTGGAATAATCAGTTGAAAGGCAGAAAATATACATAAAACTGGAACTGAAGCAAGGAACAAGGATGTTTTCAAAGACTGGTAGGATCTCTAAAACATTTCTAAAGTACATGTCATTGACAAAGCTAAATATTCAAAGGTTGTGTAATACAACAGATTAATCTATGAGAAAGTGAAATTATGCTGTTTTGAAAACTATGGCAGGTCAGATTTTCTGCCTAATTATATAAGAAGATTTCGCTAAATAATACACATTATTTCAAAGACTTATTGGCTGTGAAATAAGTTAAGGGTATCTCAAATGGCTTGTCTGCAAAGAAAGGTGAGATGTAGGGAATCACAGAAAGTCGAGGGGAAAATAGGTCAATATAAACATTGCTATATGTTGAACTAAGCTTTAGGCCAGCAACAATGTAGAGGACCTGACCCTTAGAAACTTAGAAGTAAGCTGGAATCTTCAAAAGTTCAAATCTGTATAAGGAAATAGATTTACGAAAATGAATAATCAAGTGTTTTAATTGATATCAGAAGATCAAAACAATAAACCCTGAGAAAGTAGAAAAAAGATAAATAAAGATATGAGCAGAACTTAATACAACAGAGGACGTATAAAATTCAGGTGATGTAGTAAGTCCAAAGAATATTCTTTGAAAAGATTTAAAAGACACACTTTGATTAAGCAAAACAAAAATATAAGTAAAGAATATAAAGAAAGAATCAGGACAACGTTATAGCAGAGAATATCTGAAATGACAGTAAATTTGAATATTTCTGTAAAGTGGACCATTTCCTAGCTCCTAAAGTTTACCAAAACTGACACAAGAGGAAATCATTTAGGGTCATTATGTCTGCCCTTCGCATTCTCGGAACGCCCTGGCCTCAGAATGCAGCATCTGTAGTCCATGGTAACCTGCGGAGAGGGGGCGGGGCTTAGGGAGGTTGGAACACTGCCCTCACTGAGGGAGTGTGTGTGGCCATTTCTGCTGTGACTGAACAAATTCAAGGGAGCAGCGTGCCCAGTGCAGGGCCCTCAAAGCACAGCAGGCCAAGTGGGGTGTCACAAGCATTTAGGCCCAGGCCAAAAGGCGCCTTCTTTGTCTGCACAGCTGCCCAAACTCTTACCTTTCCACTCTGCCCGCCCTCATACTTGAAGTGTGTGTGGAACCTGTCCGCGCAGTACACCTCGCTGCACAGCTAACCATAGGTCTCGGCATTGTAGCTTCCTGCCGGGGGACCGAAGATCGCAGTCAGTTGGGTCCCTGGCACCCACGCGGAGAGGCTCCTGCCCGGGCCACAGGCATCCCACTGCCACTCTCCCAGATCGGGGGCTGCAAAGCAGCCCTGTCTGAGTCCCTTCCTCTAGAGGGAGTATTGGACCAACAGTTATAGAAAACGGGGTACTCGCGGGCAACTCATTGGAGCGACACAAATAAATCTTTGCCGACTTTCTGATGAAGCTTACGAGCATTCACACCTAAGCCTCTTACAAGGTCAGCTGTTTAGGTAAAGATGAGCTCATGATCTAAATTTACACAATAATGAAGAAATCAGCTACAAGGAGAGAAAATCAGCAAAAACAATCAATACCAGAATAAGATTCCCAAGGCCATCCATCAGATGTTGTTATAATCAGGTTCAAGGCAGAAAATACACATAAAACTGGAACTGAAACAAGGAACAGGATGTTTTCAAAGACTGGTAGGATCTTTAAAACATTTTTAAGGTACCTGTCATTGACAAAGCTAAATATTCAAAGGTTGTGTAATACAACAGATTCATCATTGAGAAGAGTGAAATTATGCTGTTTTGAAAACTATGGCAGGTCAGAATTTCTGCCTAATTATATAAGAAGATTTCGCTAAAAAATACACATTATTTCAAAGACTTATTGGCTGTGAAATAAGTTAAGGGTATCTCAAATGTCTTGTCTGCACAGAAAGGTGAGATGTAGGGAATCACAGAAAGTCGAGGGGAAAATAGGTCAATATAAATATTGCTATATGTTGAACTAAGCCTTAGGACAGCAACAATGTAGAGGACCTGACCCTTAGAAACTTACAAGTAAGCTGGAATCTTCAAAAGTTCAAATCTGTATAAGTAAAAAGATTTATTAAAATGAATAACCAAGTGTTTTAATTGACATCAGAAGATCAAAACAATAAACCCTGAGAACATAGAAAAAAGATAAATAAATATATGAGCAGAACTTAATACAACAGAAAACATATAAAATTCAGGTGATGTAGTAAGTCCAAAGAATATTCTTTGACAAGATTTAAAAGACACACTTTTATTTAGGAAAACACAAACATAAGTAAAGAAGATACAGAAAGAATCACGACAATGTTACAGCAGAGAATATAGGAAATGCCAGTAAATTAGAACATTTCTGTAAAGAGGACCATTTCCTAGCTCCTAAAGTTTACCAAAACTGACACAAGAGGAAATCATTTAAGGTCATCATGTCTGCCCTTGGCATTCTCGGAACGCCCTGGCCTCAGAATGCAGCATCTGTAGTCCATGGTAACCTGCGGAGAGGGGGCGGGGCTGAGGGAGGTTGGAACACTGCCCTCACTGAGGGAGTGGTAGTGGCCATCTCTGCTGTGACTGAACAAAGGGCAGGTGAGCAGTGGCCCAGGTCAGGGCCCTCAGAGCCCAGCAGTGGCAGTGGGGTGTCACAAGCATTTAGGCCCCTGCCGAATAGCGTGGTCTTTGTCTGCACAGCCGCCCAAACTCTCACCTATCCACTCAGGCCGTCCTCTTACTTGAAGTGTGTGTGAAACCTGTCCGCGCAATACACATCGCTGCACAGCTAACCAAAGGTCTGGGCATCGTATCTTCCTGCCAGGTGACTGAAGTTCACAGCTAGATGAGTCCATGGTACACACTCGGAGAGGCTCTTTCCCGGGCCACAGGCCGCTCACTGCCACTGCCCCAGATCTGGGGCCGCAAAGGAGCCGTGTCTGAGTCCCTGCGACTAGAAGAAGTATTGGACCAACACTTGTAGAATACGGGGTCTCGCGGGCAACTCATTGGAGGGACAGAAATAAATCTTTGCCGTATTTCTGATGAAGCTTATGAGCGTTCACACCTAAGACTCTTACAAGGTCAGCTGTTTAGCTAAACATGAGCTCATGATCTAAATTTACACAATAATGAAGAAATCAGCTACAAGGGGAGGACAATCAACAAAAACAATCAATACCAGAATTAGATTCCCTAGGCCATCCATCAGACGTTGGAATAATCAGGTGCAAGGCAGAAAATATACATATACCTGGAAATGAAACAAGGAACAAGGATATTTTCAAAGACTGGTAGGATCTCTAAAACATTTTTAAAGTACATGTCATTGATAAAGCTAAATACTCAAAACAGATTCATCATTGAGAAGAGTGAAATTATGATGTTTTGAAAACTATGGCAGGTCAGACTTTCTGCCTTATTATATAAGAAGATTTCTCTTAAAAATACACATTATTTCAAAGAATTATAGGCTGTGAAATAAGTTAAGTGTATTTCAAATGGCTTGTCTGCAAACAAAGGTGAGATGTAGGGAATCACAGAACGTCGAGGGGAAAATAGGTCAATATATACATTGCTATAGGGTGAACTAAGCCTTAGGCCAACAACAATGTAGAGGACCTGATCCTTCGAAACTTACAAGTAAGCTGGAATCTTCAAAAGTTCAAATCTTTAAAAGTAAAAAGATTTATTAAAATGAATAACCAAGGGCTTTAATTGACATCAGAACATCCAAACTATAAACACTGAGAACATAGAAAAAAGATAAATAAATATATGAGCAGAATTTAATACAACAGAAAACGAATAAAATTGAGGTGATTTAGTAAGTCCAAAGAATATTCTTTGAAAATATTTAAATGACACACTTTGATTAAGGAAAACAAAAACATAAGTAAACAATATACAGAAAGAATCAGGACAAAGTTATAGCAGAGAATATAGGAAATGTCAGTAAATTTGAACATTTCTGTAAACTGGACCATTTCCTAGCTCCTAAAGTTTACCAAAGCTGACACAAGAGGAAATCATTTAAGGTCATCATGTCTGCCCTTGGCATTCTCTGAACGCCCAGGCCTCAGAATGGAGCATCTGTAGTCCATGGTACCCTGCGCAGAGGGGGCGGGGCTGAGGGAGGTTGGAACACTGCCCTCACTGAGGGAGTGGATGAGGCCATCTCTGCTGTGACTGAACAAAGGCAAGGGAGCTGGGGGTCCAGGGCAGGGCTCTCAGAGAACGCCAGGCCCAGTGTTGTGTCACAAGCATTAAGGCACAGGCCAAAGGGCGCCTTCTTTGTCTGCACAGCTGCACAAACACTAACCTTTCCACTCAGCCCGCCCTCATACTTGAAGTGTGTGTGGAACCTGTCCACGCAGTACACCTCGCTGCACAGCTAACCAGAGGACTGGGTATCGTAGCTTCCTGCCAGGGGACCGAAGATCGCAGGCTGTTGGGTCCCTGGAACCCACGAGGAGAGGCTCCTGCCCGGGCCACTGGCCGCCCACTGCCCCTGCCCCAGATCGGGGGCCGCAAAGCAGCCTTGTCTGAGTCACTGCCTCTAGAGGGAGTATTGGACCAACAGTTATAGAAAACGGGGTCCTCGCGGGCAACTCATTGGAGCGACACAAATAAATCTTTGCCGACTTTCTAATGAAACTTACGAGCCTTCACACCTAAGCCTCTTACATGGTCAGCTGTTTAGCTAAACATGAGCTCATGATATAAATTTACACAATAATGAAGAAATCAACTACAAGGGGAGACAATCAGCAAAAACAATCAATACCAGAATTAGAATCCCAAGGACATCCATCAGATGTTGGAATAATCACGTGCAAGGCAGAAAATATACATAAAACTGGAACTGAAAAAAGGAACAAGGATGTTTTCAAAGACTGGTAGGATCAATAAAAAATTTTAAAGTACGTGTCATTGACAAAGCTAAATATTCAAAGGTTGTGTAATACAACAGATTAGTCTTTGAGAAGAGTGAAATTATGCTGTTTTGAAAACTATGGCAGGTCAGATTTTCTGCATAATTATATAAGAAGATTTCGCTAAAAAATACACATTATTTCAAAAACTTATTGGCTGTGAAATAAGTTAAGTGTATCTCAAATGGCTTGTCTGCAAAGAAAGGTGAGATGTAGGGAATCACAGAAAGTCGAGGGGAAAATAGGTAAATATAAACATTTTTATATGTTGAACTAAGCCTTAGGCCAGCAACAATGTAGAGGACCTGACCTTTAGAAACTTACAAGTAAGGTGGAACCTTCAAAGTTCAAATCTTTATAAGGAAAAAGATTTATTAAAATGAATAACCAAGTGTTTTAATTGACATCAGAAGATCAAAACAATAAACCCTGAGTACATAGAAAAAAGATAAATAAAGATATGAGCAGAATTTAATACAACAGAAAACGTATAAAATTCAGGTGATGTAGTAAGTCCAAAGAATATTTTTGAAAAGATTTAAAAGACACACTTTGATTAAGGAAAACAAAAATATAAGTAAAGAATATACAGAGAGAATCAGGACAATGTTATAGCAGAGAATATAGGAAATGCCAGAAAATTTGAACATTTTTGTAAAGTGGACCATTTCCTAGCTCCTAAAGTTTACCAAAACTGACACAAGAGGAAATCATTTAAGGTCATCATGAATGCCCTTGGCATTCTCGGAACGCCCTCGCCTCAGAATGCAGCATCTGTAGTCCATGGTAACCTGCGGAGAGGGGGCGGGGCTGAGGGAGGTTGGAACACTGCCATCACTTAGGGAGTGGGAGTGGCCATCTCTGCTGTGACAGAACAAAGGGCAGGGGAGCATGGGCCCAGGGCAGGGCCCTCAGATCCCGGCAGGTGCAGTGGGGTGTCACAAGTATTTAGGCCCAGGCCGAAGATCGCCTTCTGTGTCTGCACAGCCGCCAAAACTCTAACCTGTCCACTCAGGCCGCCCTCTTACTTGAAGTGTGTGTGAAACCTCTCCGTGCCATACACCTTGCTGCACAGCTAACCATAGGTCTGGGCATCGTAGCTTCCTGCCAGTTGACCGAAGTTCGCAGGCAGATGGGTCCCCGGGACACACTCGGAGAGACTCCTGCCCGGGCCACAGGCCGCCCACGACCACTGCCCCAGATTGGGGGGCGCAAATCAGCCCTGTGTGAGTCCCTGACTCTAGAGGATGTATTGGACCAACACTTGTAGAAAACAGGGTCCTCGCGGGCAACACATTGGAGGGACACAAATAAGTCTTTGCCGACTTTCTGATGAAGCTTATGAGCGTTCACACCCAAACCTCTTACAAGGTCAGCTGTTTAGCTAAACATGAGATCATGATCTAAATTTACACAATAATGAAGAAATCAGCTACAAGGGGGAGACAATCAGCAAAAACAATAAATACCAGAATTAGATTCCCTAGGCCATCCTTCAGATGTTGGAATAATCAGGTGCAAGGCAGAAAATATACATAAAACTGGAACTGAAACAAGGAACAAGGGTGTTTTCAAAGACTGGTAGGATGTCTAAAACATTTTTAAAGAACATATCATTGACAAAGCTAAATACTCAAAGATTGTGTAACACAACAGATTCATCATTGAGAAGAGTGAAATTATGCTGTTTTGAAAACTATTGCAGGTCAGGTTTTCTGCCTAATTATATAAGAAGATTTCTCTTAAAAATACACATTATTTCAAAGACTTATGTGCTGTGAAATAAGTTAAGGGTATTTCAAATGGCTTGTCTGCAAAGAATGGTGAGATGTAGGGAATCACAGAAAGTCGAGGGGAAAATAGGTCTATATATACATTGCTATAGGGTGAACTAAGCCTTAGGCCAGCAACAATGTAGAGGACCTGACGCTTAGAAACTTAGAAGTAAGCTGGAATCTTCAAAGTTCAAATATCTATAAGGAAAAAGATTTATTAAAATGAATAACCAAGTGTTTTAATTGACATCAGAAGAACAAAACAATAAACCCTGAGAACATAGAAAAAAGATAAATAAAGATATGAGCAGAACTTAATACAACAGAAAACGTATAAAATTCAGGTGATGTAGTAAGTCCAAAGAATATTCTTTGAAAAGATTTAAAAGACACACTTTGATTTAGGAAAACACAAACATAAGTAAAGAATATACAGGAAGAATCAGGACAATGTTACAGCAGAGAATATAGGAAATGCCAGTAAATTAGAACATTTCTGTAAAGAGGACCATTTCCTAGCTCCTAAAGTTTACCAAAACTGACACAAGAGGCAATCATTTAAGGTCATCATGTCTGCCCTTGGCATTCTCGGAACGCCCTGGCCTCAGAATGCAGCATCTGTAGTCCATGGTAACCTGCGGAGAAGGGGCGGGGCTGAGGGAGGTTGGAACACTGCCTTCACTGAGGGAGTGGGAGTGACCATCTCTGCTGTGACTGAACAAAGGGCAGGGGAGCAGGGGCCCAGGGCAGGGCCCTCAGAGCCCGGCAGGACCAGTGGGGTGTCACAAGCATTTAGGCCCAGGCCAAAGGGCGACTTCTTTTTCTGCACACCTGCCCAAACTCTCAGCTCTCTACTCAGCCCGCCCTCATACTTGAAGTGTGTGTGGAAGCTGTCTGCGCTGTACACCTCGCTGCGGAGCTATCCATAGGTCTGGGCATTGTAGCTTCCTGCTAGGGGACCGAACATCGCAGTCAGTTGGGTCCCTGGCACCCACGCGAAGATGCTCCGGCCCAGGCCACAGGCATCCCACTGCCCCTGCCCCTGATCGGGGGCCGCAAAACATCCCAGTCTGAGTCCCTGACTCTAGAGGGAGTATTGGACCAACAGTTATAGAAAACGGGGTCCTCGAGGGCAACTCATTGGAGGGACACAAATAAATCTTTGCCGACTTTCTGATGAAGCTTATGAGCCTTCACACCTAAGCCCCTTACAAGGTCAGCTGTTTAGCTAAACATGAGCTCATGATCTAAATTTACACAATAATGAAGAAATCAGCTACAAGGGGAGACAATCAGCAAAAACAATCAATACCAGAATTAGATTCCCTAGGCCATCCATCAGATGTTGGAATAATCAAGTGCAAGGCAGAAAATATACATAAAACTGAACATGAAAAAAGGAACAGGGATGTTTTCAAAGACTGGAAGGATCTCTAAAACATTTTTAAAGTACATGTCATTGACAAAGCTAAATATTCAAAGGTTGTGTAATACAACAGATTAATCTTTGAGAAGAGTGAAATTATGCTGTTTTGAAAACTATGGCAGGTCAGATTTTCTGCCTTATTATATAAGAAGATTTCTCTTAAAAATACACATTATTTCAAAGGCTTATGGGCTGTGAAATAAGTTAAGTGTATTTCAAATGGCTTGTCTGCAAAGAAAGGTGAGATGTAGGGAATCACAGAAAGTCGAGGGGAAAATAGGTCAATATATTCATTGCTATAGGGCGAACTAAGCCTTAGGCCAGTAACAATGTAGAGGACCTGATCCTTCGAAACTTACAAGTAAGCTGGAATCTTCAAAAGTTCAAAACTTTATAAGTAAAAAGATTTATTAAAATGAATAACCAAGTGTTTTAATTGACATCGGAACATCCAAACTATAAACCCTGAGAACATAGAAAAAAGATAAATAAAGATATGAGCAGAATTTAATACAACAGAAAACGTATAAAATTGTGGTGATTTAGTAAGTCCATAGAATATTCTTTGAAAAGATTTAAAAGACACACTTTGATTAAGGAAAACAAAAACATAAGTAAACAATATACAGAAAGATTCAGGACAAAGTTATAGCAGAGAATATAGGAAATGCCAGTAAATTTGAACATTTCTGTAAAGTGGACCATTTCCTAGCTCCTAAAGTTTACCAAAACTGACACAAGAGGAAATCATTTAAGGTCATCATGTCTGCCCTTGGCATTCTCGGAACGCCCTGGCCTCATAATGCAGCATCTGTAGTCCATGGTAACCTACGCAGAGGGAGCGGGGCTGAGGGAGGTTGGAACACTGCCCTCACTGAGGAAGTGGATGTGGCCATTTCTGCTGTGACTGAACAAAGGCAAGGGAGCAGGGGGTCAAGGACAGGGCCCTCAGAGCCAGCCAGGCCCAGTGGGGTGTCACAAGCATTTAGGCCAAGGACGAAGTGCGCCTTGTTTGTCTGCACAGCTGACCAAACACTAACCTTTCCACTCAGCCCGCCCTCATACTTGAAGTGTGTGTGGAACCTATCCGCGCAGTACACCTCGCTGAACAGCTAACCATAGGACGGGGCATTGTAGCTTCCTGCCAGGGGACTGAATATCGCAGGCAGTTGGTTCCCTGACACCTACGCGGATAGGCTCCTGCCCGGGCCACAGGCCGCCCACTGCCCCTGCCCCAGATCGGAGGCCGCAAAGAAGCCCTGTCTGAGTCCCTGACTCTAGAGGGAGTATTGGACCAACAGTTATAGAAAACAGGGTCCTCGCGGGCAACTCATTGGTGCGAAACAAATAAATCTTTGCCGACTTTCTAATGAAGATTACGAGCCTTCACACCTAAGCCTCTTACAAGGTCAGCTGTTTAGCTAAACATGAGCTCATGATCTAAATTTACACAATAATGAACAAATCAGCTACAAGGGGAGACAATCAGCAAAAACAATTAATACCAGAATTAGATTCCCAAGGCCATCCATCAGATGTTGGAATAATCACGTGCAAGGCAGAAAATATACATAAAACTGCAAGAGAAAAAGGAACAAGGATGTTTTCAAAGACTGGTAGGATCAATAAAACATTTCTAAAGTAAATGTCATTGACAAAGCTAAATATTCAAAGGTTGTGTAATACAACAGATTAATCTTTGAGAAGAGTGAAATTATGCTGTTTTGAAAACTATGGCAGGTCAGATTTTCTGCCTAATTATATAAGAAGATTTCACTAAAAATTACACATTATTTCAAAGACTTATTGGCTGTGAAATAAGTTAAGGGTATCTCAAATGGCTTGTCTGCAAAGAAAGGTGCGATGTAGTGAATCACAGAAAGTCGAGAGGAAAAGAGGTAAATATAAACATTGTTATATGTTGAACTAAGCCTTAGGCCAGCAACAATGTAGAGGAACTGACCTTTAGAAAATTACAAGTAAGCTGGAATCTTCAAAGTTCAAATCTTTATAAGGAAAAAGATTTATTAAAATGAATAACCAAGTGTTTTAATTGACATCAGAACATCAAAACAATAAACCCTGAGTACATAGAAAAAAGATAAATAAAGATATGAGCAGAATTTAATACAACAGAAAACGTAAAAAATTGAGGTGATGTAGTAAGTCCAAAGAATATTTTTGAAAAGATTTAAAAGACACACTTTGATTAAGGAAAACAAAAACATAAGTAAAGAATATACAGAGAGAATCAGGACAATGTTATAGCAGAGAACATAGGAAATGCCAGTAAATTTGAACATTTTTGTAAAATGGACCATTGCCTGGCTCCTAAAGTTTACCAAAACTGACACAAGAGGAAATCATTTAAGGTCATCATGTCTGCCCTTGGCATTCTCGGAATGGCCTGGCCTCATAATGCAGCATCTGTAGTCCATGGTAACCTGCGGAGAGGTGGCGGGGCTGAGGGAGTTTGGAACACTGCCCTCACTGGGGAAGTGGGAGTGGCCATCTCTGCTGTGACTGAACAATAGTCAGGGCAGCAGGGGCCAGGGCATGGCCCTCAGATCCCGGCAGGGGCAGTGGGGTGTCACAAGCATTTAGTCCCAGGACAAAGAGCGCCTTCTTTGTCTGCACAGCCGCCCAAACTCTCACCTATCCACTCAGGCCGCCCTCTTACTTGAAGTGTGTGAGAAATCTGTCCGTGCAATACACCTCGCTGCACAGCTAACCATAGGTCTGGGCCTCGTATCTTCCTGCCAGGTGACTGAAGTTCACAGGCAGATGGGTCCCTGGGACTCACGCGGAGAGGCTCTTGCCCGGGCCATAGGCCGCCCACTGCCACTGCCCGAGATCGGAGGCCGCAATGCAACCCTGTCTGAGTCACTGCCTCTAGAGGAAGTATTGAAACAACACTTGTAGAAAACGGGGTCCTCGCGGGCAACTCATTGGAGGGACACAAATAAATCTTTGCCGAATTTCTGATGAAGCTTACGAGCGTTCACGCCTAAGCCTCGTACAAGGTCAGCTGTTTAGCTAAACATGAGCTCATGATCTAAATTTACACAATAATGAAGAAATCAGCTACAAGGGGAGGACAATCAGCAAAAACAATCAATACCAGAATTAGATTCCCTAGGCCATCCATCAGATTTTGGAATAATCAGGTGCAAGGCAGAAAATATACATAAAACTGGAACTGAAACAAGGAACAAGGATGTTTTCAAAGACTGGTAGGATCTCTAAAACATTTTTAAAGTACATGTCATTGATAAAGCTAAATACTCAAAACAGATTCATCATTGAGAAGAGTGAAATTATGCTGTTTTGAAAACTATGGCAGGTCAGATTTTCTGCCTAATTATATAAGAAGATTTCGCTAAAAAATACACATTATTTCAAAGACTTTTGTGCTGTGAAATAAGTTAAGGAAATTTCAAATGGCTTGTCCGCAAAGAAAGGTGAGATGTAGGGAATCACAGAAAGTCGAGGGGAAAATAGGTCAATATATACATTGCTATAGGGTGAACTAAGCCTTAGGCCAGCAACAATGGAGAGGACCTGACCCTTAGAAATTTACAAGTAAGCTGGAATCTTCAAAAGTTCAAATCTTTATAAGTAAAAAGATTTATTAAAATGAATAACCAACTGTTTTAATTGACATCAGAACATCCAAACTATAAACCCTGAGAACATAGAAAAAAGATAAATAAAGATATGAGCAGAATTTAATACAACAGAAAACGTATAAAATTGTGGTGATTTAGTAAGTCCAAAGAATATTCTTTGAAAAGATTTAAAAGACACACTTTGATTAAGGAAAACAAAAACATAAGTAAACAATATACAGAAAGATTCAGGACAAACTTATAGCAGAGAATATAGGAAATGCCAGTAAATTTGAACATTTCTGTAAAGTGGACCATTTCCTAGCTCCTAAAGTTTACCAAAACTGACACAAGAGGAAATCATTTAAGGTCATCATGTCTGCCCTTGGTATTCTCGGAACGCCCTGGCCTCATAATGCAGCATCTGTAGTCCATGGTAACCTACGCAGAGGGAGCGGGGCTGAGGGAGGTTGGAACACTGCCCTCACTGAGGAAGTGGATGTGGCCATTTCTGCTGTGACTGAACAAAGGCAAGGGAGCAGGGGGTCAAGGACAGGGCCCTCAGAGCCAGCCAGGCCCAGTGGGGTGTCAAAAGCATTTAGGCCAAGGCCGAAGTGCACCTTGTTTGTCTGCACAGCTGACCAAACACTAACCTTTCCACTCAGCCCGCCCTCATACTTGAAGTGTGTGTGGAACCTGTCCGCGCAGTACACCTCGCTGAACAGCTAACCATAGGACGGGGCATCGTAGCTTCCTGCCAGGGGACTGAATATCGCAGGCAGATGCGTCCCTGGGACACACGCGGAGAGGCTCCTGCCCAGGCAAGAGGCCGCCCCCTGCCACTGCCCCAGATCGTGGGGCACAAAGCAGCCCTTTCTGAGGCCGTGCCTCTAAGGGAGTATTGGACTAAGACTTGTAGAAAACGGGGTCCTCGCGGTCAACTCATTGGAGGGACACAAGTAAATCTCTGCGGACTTTCTGATGAAGTTTTGAGTGTTCACACCTAATCCTCTTACAAAGTCAGATGTTTAGCTAAACATGAGCTCATGATCTAAATTTACACAATAATGAAGAAATCAGCTACAGGGGGAGACAATCAGCAAAAACTATCAATACCAGAATTAGATTCCCTAGGCCATCGATCTGACGTTGGAATGATCAGGTGCAAGGCAGAAAATATACATAAAACTGGAACTGAAACAAGGAACAAGGATGTTTTCAAAGACTGGTAGGATCTCTAAAACATTTTTAAAGTACATGTCATTGATATAGCTAAATACTCAAAGGTTGTGTCATACAACAGATTCATCATTGAGAAGAGTGAAATTATGCTGTTTTGAAAATTATGGCCGGTCAGATTTTCTGCCTAAATATATAATAAGATTTCTCTAAAAATACACATTATTTCAAAGACTTATTTGCTGTGAAAAAAGTTAAGGGTATTTCATATGCCTTGTCTGCAAAGAAGGTTGAGATGTAGGGAATCACAGAAAGTCGAGGGGAAAATAGGTCAATATATACTTTGACATATTGTGAACTAAGCCTTAGGCCAGCAACAATGTAGAGGAACTGACCCTTAGAAACTTACAAGTAAGCTGGAATCTTTAAAAGTTCAAATCTTTATAAGTAAAAAGATTTATTAAAATGAATAACCAAGTGTTTTAATTGACATCAGAAGATCAAATCAATAAACCCTGATAACATAGAAAAAAGATAAATAAAGATATGAGCAGAACTTAGTACCACAGAAAACGTATAAAATTCAGGTGAGGTAGTAAGTCCAAAGAATATTCTTTAACAAGATTTAAAAGACACACTTTGATTAAGGAAAACCAAAACATAAGTAAAGAATATACAGAAAGAATCAGGACAATGTTATAGCAGAGAATATATTAAATGCCAGACAATTTGAACATTTGTGTAAAGTGGACCATTTCCTAGCTCCTAAAGTTTATCAAAATTGACACAAGAGGAAATCATTTAAGGTCATCATGTCTGCCCTTGGCATTCTCGGAACGCCCTGGCCTCAGAATGCAGCATCTGTAGTCCATGGTAACCCGTGGAGAGGGAGCCGGGCTGAGGGAGGTGGGAACACTGCCCTCACTGAGGGAGTGTGTGTGGCCATCTCTGCTGTGACTGAACAAAGGGCAGGGGAGCAGGGGGCCCAGGGCAGGACCCTCAGAGCCCGGCAGGCACAGTGGGGTATCACAAGCATTTAGGCCCAGGACAAAGTGCGCCTTCTTTGTCTGCACAGCTGCCCAAACTCTCACCTTTCCTCTCAGGCCGCCCTCTTACTTGAAGTGTGTGTGGACCCGCTCCGCGCAGTACACCTCGCTGCAAAGCTAACCATAGGTCTGGGCATCATAGCTTCCTTCCAGGTGACCGAAGTTCGCAGGCAGATCGGTCGTGGGACACACGCGGGGATCCTCCTGCCCAGGCCACATGCCGCCCAAAGCCACTACCACAGATCGGGTGAAGCAAAGCAGTTCTGTCTGAGTCCCAGCCTCTAGAGGGAGCAGTGGACCAACACTTGTAGAAAACGGGGTCCGCGCGGGTAACTCATTGGAGGGACACAAACAAATCTTTGTGGACTTTCTGCTGAAGCTTACGAGTGTTCACACCTAAGCCTCTTACAAAGTCACATGTTTAGCTAAACATGAGCTCATGATCTAAATTTACACAATAATGAAGAAATCAGCTACAAGGGGAGACAAGCAGCAAAAACAATCAATACCAGAATTAGATTCCCTAGG
Source organism: Mesoplodon bidens (assembly GCF_964165515.1). NCBI lineage: Eukaryota > Metazoa > Chordata > Mammalia > Artiodactyla > Ziphiidae > Mesoplodon > Mesoplodon bidens. The sequence continues at coordinate 2,651,750 of NC_138180.1, forward strand.
CCATCCATCAGATGTTGGAATAATCAGGTGCAAGGCAGAAAGTATACACAAAACTGGAACTGAAACAAGGAACAAGGATGTTTTCAAAGACTGGTAGGATCTCTAAAACATTTTTAAAGTACATGTCATTGAAAAGCTAAATATTCAAAGGTTGTGTCATACAACAAATTCATCATTGAGAAGAGTGAAATTATGCTGTTTTGAAAACTATGGCAGGTTAGATTTTCTGCCTAATTATAAAAGAAGATTTCTCAAAAAAATACACATTATTTCAGAGACTTATTGGCTGTGAAATAAGTAAAGGGTATTTCAAATGGCTTGTCTGCAAAGAAAGGTGAGATATAGGGAATCACAGAAAGTCGAGGGGAAAATAGGTCAATATATACATTGCTATATGGTGAACTAAGCCAAAGGCAAGCCACAATGTAGAGGACCTGACCCTTAGAAACTTACAAGTAAGCTGGAATCTTGAAAAGTTCAAATATTTATAAGTAAAAAGATTTATTAAAATGAATAATCAAGTGTTTTAATTGACATCAGAATATCAAAACAATAAAACCTGAGAACATAGAAAGAGGATAAATAAAGATATGAGGAGAACTTAATACAATTGAAAACGTATAAAATTCAGGGGATGTAGTAAGTCCAAAGAATATTCTTTGACAAGATTTAAAAGACACACTTTGATTAAGGAAATCCAAAAAATAAAAAGAATATACAGAAAGAACCAGGACAATGTTATAGCAGAGAATATAGGAAATGCCAGTAAATTTGAACATTTGTGTAAAGTGGACCTTTTCCTAGCTCCTAAAGTTACCAAAACTGACACAAGAGGTAATCCTTTAAGGTCATCATGTCTGCCCTTGGCATTCTCGGAATGCCCTGGCCTCAGAATGCAGCATCTGTAGTCCATGGTAAACTGCGGAGAGGGGGCAGGGCTGAGGGAGTTTGGAACACGGCCTACACTGAGGGAGTGGGTGTGGCCAATTCTGCTGTGACTGAAAAAAGGGCAGGTGAACAGGGGGCCCAGGGCAGGGCCCTCAGAGCCCGGCAGGCCCAGTGAAGTGTCACTAGCATCTAGGCCCTGGACAAAGGGCTCCTTCTTTGTCTGCACAGCTGCCCAAACTTTCACCTTTCCACTCAGGCCGCCCTCTTACTTGAAGTGCTTGTGGAACCTGTCCGCGCAGTACACCTCGCTGCACAGCTAACCATCGCTCTGGGCATCATAGCTTCCTGCCAGGTGACCGAAGTTCGAAGGCAGATGCGTCCCTGGGACACACGCGGAGAGGCTCCTGCCCAGGCCAGAGGCCGCCCAATGCCACAGACCCAGATGGTGGGACACAAAGCAGCCCTGTCTGAGGCCGTGCCTCTAAGGGAGTATTGGACCAACACTTGTAGAAAACGGGGTCCTCGCGGTCAACTCATTGGAGGGACACAAGTAAATCTTTGCGGACTTTCTGATGAAGCTTACGAGTGTTCACACCTAAGCCTCTTACAAAGTCAGATGTTTATCTAAACATGAGCTCATGATCTAAATTTACACAATAATGAAGAAATCAGCTACAGGGGGAGACAATCAGCAAAAACTATCAATACCAGAATTAGATTCCCTAGGCCATCGATCTGACGTTGGAATAATCAGGTGCAAGGCAGAAAATATACATAGAACTGGAACTGAAACAAGGAACAAGGATGTTTTCAAAGACTGGTAGGATCTCTAAAACATTTTTAAAGTACATGTCATTGATATAGCTAAATACTCAAAGGTTGTGTAATACAACAGATTCATCATTGAGAAGAGTGAAATTATGCTGTTTTGAAAACTATGGCAGGTCAGATTTTCTGCCTGAATATATAAGAAGATTTCTCTAAAAATACACGTTATTTCAAAGACTTATTGGCTGTGAAAAAAGTTAAGGGTATTTCAAATGGCTTGTCTGCAAAGAAAGTTGAGATGTAGGGAATCACAGAAAGTCGAGGGGAAAATAGGTCAATATATACTTTGACATATTGTGAACTAAGCCTTAGGCCAGCAACAATGTAGAGGATCTGACCCTTAGAAACTTACAAGTAAGCTGGAATCTTTAAAAGTTCAAATCTTTATAAGTAAAAAGATTTATTAAAATGAATAACCTAGTGTTTTAATTGTCATCAGAAGATCAAAACAATAAACCCTGAGAACATAGAAAAAAGATAAATAAAGATATGAGCAGAACTTAATACCACAGAAAACGTATAAAATTCAGGTGAGGTAGTAAGTCCAAAGAATATTCTTTGACAAGATTTAAAAGACACACTTTGATTAAGGAAAATCAAAACATAAGTAAAGAATATACAGAAAGAATCAGGTCAATGTTATAGCAGAGAATATATGAAATGCCAGTAAATTTGAACATTTGTGTAGAGTGGACCATTTCCTAGCTCCTAAAGTTTACCAAAATTGACACAAGAGGAAATCATTTAAGGTTATCATGTCTGCCCTTGGCATCCTCGGAATGCCCTGGCCTCAGAATGCAGCATCTGTAGTCCATGGTAACCCGTGGAGAGGGGGCGGGGCTGAGGGAGGTGGGAACACTGCCCTCACTGAGGGAGTGGGTGTGGCCATCTCTGCTGTGACTGAACAAAGGGCAGGGGAGCAGGGGGCCCACGGCAGGGCCCTTAGAGCCCGGCAAGCCCCGTCGTGTGTCACAAGCATTTAGGCCCAGGACAAAGGGCTCCATCTTTGTCTGCTCAGCAGCCCAAACTCTCACCTTTCCACTCAGGCCGCCCCCTTACTTGAAGTGTGTTTGGACACAGTCCGCGCAGTACACCTCGCTGCAAAGCTAACCATAGGTCTGGGCATCATAGCTTCCTGCCAGGTGACCGAAGTTCGCAGGCAGATCGGTCGTGGGACACACGAGGGGAGCCTCCTGCCCAGGCCACAGGCCGCCCAAAGCCACTACCCCAGATCGGGGGAAGCAAAGCAGTCCTGTCTAAGTCCCAGCCTCTAGAGGGAGTAGTGGACCAACACTTGTAGAAAACGGGGTCTGCGCGGGTAACTCATTGGAAAGACATAAACAAATCTTTGTGGACTTTCTGCTGAAGCTTACGAGCGTTCACACCTAAGCCTCTTACAAGGTCAGCTGTTTAGCTAAACATGAGCTCATGATCTAAATTTACACAATAATGAAGAAATCAGCTACAAGGGGAGACAAGCAGCAAAAACAATCAATACCAGAATTAGATTCCCTAGGCCATCCATCAGATGTTGGAATAATCATGTGCAAGGCAGAAAGTATACACAAAACTGGAACTGAAACAAGGAACAAGGATGTTTTCAAAGACTGGTAGGATCTCTAAAACATTTTTAAAGGACATGTCATTGATAAAGCTAAATATTCAAAGGTTGTGTCATACAACAGATTCATCATTGAGAAGAGTGAAATTATGCTGTTTTGAAAACTATGACAGGTCAGATTTTCTGCCTAATTATAAAAGAAGATTTCTCTAAAAATACACATTATTTCAAAGACTTATTGGCTGTGAAAAAAGTTAAGGGTATTTCAAATGGCTTGTCTACAAAGAAAGTTGAGATATAGGGAATCACAGTAAGTCTAGAGGAAAATAGGTCAATATATACTTTGACATATTGTGAACTAAGCCTTAGGCCAGCAACAATGTAGAGGATCTGACCCTTAGAAACTTACAAGTAAGCTGGAATCTTTAAAAGTTCAAATCTTTATAAGTAAAAAGATTTATTAAAATGAATAACCAAGTGTTTTAATTGACATCAGAAGATCAAAACAATAAACCCTGAGAACATAGAAAAAAGATAAATAAAGATATGAGCAGAACTTAATACCACAGAAAACGTATAAAATTCAGGTGAGGTAGTAAGTCCAAAGAATATTCTTTGACAAGATTTAAAAGACACACTTTGATTAAGGAAAACCAAAACATAAATAAAGAATATACAGAAAGAATCAGGACAATGTTATAGCAGAGAATATATGAAATGCCAGTAAATTTGAACATTTGTGTAAAGTGGACCATTTCCTAGCTCCTAAAGTTTACCAAAATTGACACAAGAGGAAATCATTTAAGGTCATCATGTCTGCCCTTGGCATCCTCGGAACGCCCTGGCCTCAGAATGCAGCATCTGTATTCCATGGTAACCTGCGGAGATAGGGCGGGGCTGAGGGAGGTTGGAACACTGCACTCACTGAGGGAGTGTGTGAGGCCATCTCTGCTGTAACTTAACAAAGGGCAGGGGAGAAGGGGGCACAGGGCAGGGCCCTCAGAGCCCGGCAGGCCCAGTCGTGTGTCACAAGCATTTAGGCCCAGGCCAAAGTGCGCCTTCTTTGTCTGCACAGCTGCCCAAACTCTCACCTTTCCACTCAGGCTGCCCTTTAACTTGAAGTGTGTATGGAACCGATCCGCGCAGTACACCTCGCTGCAAAGCTAACCATAGGTCTGGGCATCATAGCTTCCTGCCAGGTGACCGAAGTTTGCAGGCAGGTCGGTCGTGGGACACACGTGGGGAGCCTCCTGCCCAGGCCACAGGCCGCCCAAAGCCACTACCCCAGATCGGGGGAAGCAATGCAGTCCTGTCTGAGTCCCAGCCTCTAGAGGGAATAGAGGACCAACACTTGTAGAAAACGGGGTCTGCGCGGGTAACTCATTGGAGGGACACAAAAAAATCTTTGTGGACTTTCTGCTGAAGCTTATGAGCGTTCACACCTAAGCCTCTTACAAGGTCAGCTGTTTAGCTAAACATGAGCTCATGATCTAAATTTACACAATAATGAAGAAATCAGCTACAAGGGGAGACAAGCAGCAAAAACAATCAATACCTGAATTAGATTCCCTAGGCCATCCATCAGATGTTGGAATAATCAGGTGCAAGGCAGAAAGTATACAAAAACAGGAAATGAAACAAGGAACAAGGATGTTTTCAAAGACTGGTATGATCTCTAAAACATTTTTAAGGTACATGTCATTGATATAGCTAAATATTCAATGGTTGTGTCACACAACAGATTCATCATTGAGAAGAGTGAAATTATGCTGTTTTGAAAACTATGGCAGGTCAGATTTTCTGCCTAAATATATAAGAAGATTTCTCTAAAAAATACACATTATTTCAAAGAAATATTAGCTGTGAAATAAGTTAAGGGTATTTCAATTGGCTTGTCTGCAAAGAAAGGTGAGATGTAGGAAATCACAGAAAGTCGAGGGGAAAATAGGTCAATATATACTTTGCTATATGGTGAACTAAGCCTTTGGCTAGCAACAATGTAGAGGACCTGACCCTTAGAAACTTACAATTAAGCTGGAATCTTGAAAAGTTGTAATCGTTATAAGTAACAACATTTATTAAAATGAATAACCAAGTTTTTAATTGACATCAGAATATCAAAACAATAAACCTGAGAACACAGGAAAAATATAAATAAAGATATGAGGAGAACTTAATAAAATAGAAAAAGTATAAAATACAGGTGAGGTAGTAAGTCCAAAGAATATTCTTTAACAAGATTTAAAAGACACATTTTGATTAAGGAAAACCAAAGCATAAGTAAAGAATATACAGAAAGAATCAGGACAATGTTATAGCAGAGAATATATGAAATGCCAGTAAATTTGAACATTTGTGTAAAGTGGACCATTTCCTAGCTCCGAAATTTTACCAAAACTGACACAAGAGGAAATCATGTAAGGTCATCATGTCTGCCCTTGGAATTCTCGGAATGCCCTGGACTCAGAAGGCAGCATCCTTAGTCCATGGTAACCTGCGGAGAGGGGGCGGGGCTGAGGGAGTTTGGAACACGGCCCTCACTGAGGGAGTGGGTGTGGCCATCTCTGCTGTGACTGAACAAAGGGCAGGGGAACAGTGGGCCCATGGCAGGGCCCTCAGAGTCCGGCAGGCCCAGTGGGGTGTCACAAGCATTTAGGCCCAGGACAAAGGACACCTTCTGTGTCTGGACAGCTGCCCAAACTTTCACCTTTCCACTCAGGACGCCCTCTTACTTGAAGTGCATGTGGAACCTGTCCGTGAAGTACACCTCGCTGCACAGCTAACCATAGGTCTGGGCATCATAGCCTCCTGCCAGGTGACCGAAGTTCGCAGGCAGAAGGACCCCTGGGAAACACGCGGAGAGGTTCCTGCCCAGGCCAGTGGCTGCTCACAGCCACTTCCAAAGATCGTGGGGCACAAAGCAGCCCTGTCTGAGGCCGTGCCTGTAGAGGGAGTATTGGACCAACACTTGTAGAATACGGGGTCCTCCCGGGCAACTAATTGGAGAGACACAAATAAATCTTTGCGGACTTTCTGCTGAAGCTTACGAGTGTTCACACCTAAGCCCCTTACAAAGTCAGATGTTTAGCTAAACATGAGCTCAAGATCTAAATTTACACAATAATGAATAAATCAGCTACAGGGGGAGACAATCAGCAAAAACAATCAATACAAGAATTAGATTCCCTAGGCCATCGATCAGACGTTGGAATAATCAGGTACAAGGCAGCAAATATACATAAAACTGGAACTGAAACAAGGAACAAGGATGTTTTCCAAGACTGGTAGGATCTCTAAAACATTTTTAAGTACATGTCATTGATAAAGCTAAATACTCAAAGGTTGTGTAATACAACAGATTCATCATTGAGAAGAGTGAAATTATGCTGTTTTGATAACTATGGCAGGTCAGATTTTCTGCCTAAATATATAAGAAGATTTCTCTTAAAAATACACATTATTTCAAAGACTTATTGGCTGTGAAATAAGTTAAGGTTATTTCAAATGGCTTGTCTGCAAAGAATGGTGAGATGTAGGAAATCACAGAAAGTCGAGGGGAAAATAGGTCAATATCTACTTTGCTATATTGTGAACTAAGCCTTAGGCCAGGTACAATGTAGAGGACCTCGCCCTTAGAAACTTACAAGTAAGCTGGAATCTTTAAAAGTTCAAATCTTTATAAGTAAAAAGATTTATTAAAATGAATAACCAAGTGTTTTAATTGACATCAGAAGATCAAAACACTAAACCCTGAGAACATAGAAAAAAGAAAAATATTGATATGAGCCGAACTTAAAACAACAGAAAACGTATAAAATTCAGGTGAGGTAGAAAGTCCAAAGAATATTCTTTGGCAAGATTTAAAAGACACACTTTGATTAAGGAAAACCAAAACATAAGTAAAGAACATACAGAAAGAACCAGGACAATGTTATAGGAGAGAATATATGAAATGCCTGTAAATTTGAACATTTCGGTAAAGTGGATCATTTCCTAGCTCTTAAAGTTTACCAAAATTGACACAAGAGGAAATCATTTAAGGTCATCATGTCTGCCCTTGGCATTCTCGGAACGCCCTGGTCTCAGAATGCAGCATCTGTAGTCCATGGTAAACTGCGGAGAGGGTGTGGCGCTGAGGGAGTTCGGAACACTGCCCTCACTGAGGGAGTGGGTGGTGCCATCTCTGCTGTGACTGCACAAAGGGCAGGGGAGAACGGGGCCAAGGGCAGGGTCCTCAGAGCCCGGCAGACCCAGTCGTGTGTCACAAGCATTAAGGACAAGGCCAAAGTGCGCCTTCTTTGTCTGCACAGCTGCCCAAACTCTCACCTTTCCACTCAGGCCGCCACATTACTTGAAGTGTGTGTGGAACCGGTCCGGGCAGTACACCTCGCTGCAAAGCTATCCATAGGTCTGGGCATCATAGCTTCCTCAGAGGTGACCGAAGTTCGTAGCAGATGGGTCGTTGGACACACGGGGGGAGCCTCCTGCCCAGGTCACAGGCCGCCCAAAGGCATTACCCCAGATCGGGGGCAGCAAAGCAGTCCTGTCTGAGTCCCAGCCTCTAGAGGGAGTATTGGACCAACACTTGTAAAAAACGGGTACTCGCGGGCAACTCATCGGAGGGACACAAATAAATCTTTGCGGACTTTCTGATGAAGCTTACGAGTGTTTACACCTAAGCCTCTTACAAAGTCAGATGTTTAGCTAAACATGAGCTCATGATCTAAATTTACACAATAATGAAGATATCAGCTACTGGGGGAGAGCATCAGCAAAAACAATCAATACCAGAATTAGATTTCCTAGGCCATCGATCAGACGTTGGAATAATCAGGTGCAATGCAGAAAATATACATAAAACTGGAACTGAAACAAGGAACAAGGATGTTTTCAAAGATTGGTACGATCTCTAAAATATTTTTTAAAGTACATGTCATTGATAAAGCTAAATACTCAAAGGTTGTGTAATACAACAGATTCATCATTGAGAAGAGTGAAATTATGCTGTTTTGAAAACTATGGCAGGTCAGATTTTCTGTCTAAATATATAAGAAGATTTCTCTAAAAAATACACATTATTTCAAAGAAATATTAGCTGTGAAATAAGTTAAGGGTATTTCAATTGGCTTGTCTGCAAAGAAAGGTGAGATGTAGGAAATCACAGAAAGTCGAGGGGAAAATAGGTCAATATATACTTTGCTATATGGTGAACTAAGCCTTAGGCTAGCAACAATGTAGAGGACCTGACCCTTAGAAAATTACAAGTAAGCTGGAATCTGGAAAAGTTGAAATCGTTATAAGTAACAACATTTACTAAAATGAATAACCAAGTCTTTTAATTGACATCAGAATATCAAAACAATAAACCTGAGAACACAGAAAAAATATAAATAAGGACATGAGGAGAACTTAATACAATAGAAAATGTATAAAATTCAGGTGAGGTAGCAAGTCCAAAGAATATTATTTGACAAGATTTAAAAGACACATTTTGATTAAGGAAAACCAAAACATAAGTAAAGAATATACAGAAAGAATCAGGACAATGTTATAGCAGAGAATATATGAAATGCCAGTAAATTTGAACATTTGTGTAAAGTGGACCATTTCCTAGCTCCTAAAGTTTACCAAAATTGACACAAGAGGAAATCATTTAAGGTCATCATGTATGGCCTTGGCATTTTCGGAACGCCCTGGCCTCAGAATGAAGCATCTGTAGTCCATGGTAACCTGCGGAGAGGGGGCGGGGCTGAGGGAGGTTTTTAACACTGCCCTCACTGAGGGAGTTGGTGAGGCCATCTCTGCTGTGACTTAACAAAGGGCAGGGGAGAAGGGGGCCCAGGGTAGGGCCCTCAGAGACAGGCAGGCCCAGTCGTGTGTCACAAGCATTTAGGCCCAGGCCAAAGTGCGCCTTCTTTGTCTGCACAGCTGTCCAAACTCTCACCTTTCCACTCAGTCCGCCCTCTTACTTGAAGTGTGTGTGGAACCGGTCCGCGCAGTACACCTCGCTGCAAACCTAACCATAGGTCTGGGCATCATAGCTTCCTGCCAGGTGACCGAAGTTTGCAGGCAGATCGGTCGTGGGACACACGTGGGGATCCTCCTGCCCCGGCCACAGGCCGCCGAAAGCCACTACCCCAGATCGGGGGAAGCAAAGCAATCCTGTCTGAATACCGGCCTCTAGAGGGAATAGTGGACCAAAACTTGTAGAAAACAGGGTCGGTGCAGGTAACTCATTGGAGGGACACAAAAAAATCATTGTGGACTTTCTCCTGAAGCTTATGAGCTTTCACACCTAAGCCTCTTACAAGGTCAGCTGTTTAGCTAAACATGAGCTCATGATCTAAATTTACACAATAATGAAAAAATCAGCTACAAGGGGAGACAAGCAGCAAAACCAATCAATACAAGAATTAGATTCCCTACGCCATCCATCAGATGTTGGAATAATGAGTGGCAAGGCAGAAAGCATACACAAAACTGGAACTGAAACAAGGAACAAGGATGTTTTCAAAGACTGGTAGGATACCTAAAACATTTTTAAAGTACATGTCATTGATAAAGTTAAAAACACAAAGGTTGTGTCATACAACAGATTTATCATTGAGAAGAGTGAAATTATGCTGTTTTGAAAACTATGGCAGGTCAGATTTTCTGCCTAATTATATAAGAAGATTTCTTTAAAAAATACACATTATTTCAAAGACTTATTGGCTGTGAAATAAGTTAAGGGTATTTCAAATGGCTTGTCTGCAAAGAAAGGTGAGATGTAGGAAATCACAGAAAGTCGAGGGGAAAATAGGTCAATATATACATTGCTATATGTTGAACTAAGCCATAGGGCAGCCACTATGTAGAGGATCTGACCCTTAGAAACATACAAGTAAGCAGGAATCTTGAAAAGTTGATATCTTTATAAGTAAAAACATTTATTAAAATGAATAACCAAGTGTTTTAATTCACATCAGAATATCAAAACCATAACCCTGAGAACACAGAAAAAATATAAATAAAGATATGAGGAGAACTTAATACAATAGAAAATGTATAAAATTCAGGTGAAGTAGTAAGTCTAAGATTATTCTTTGTCAAGATTTAAAAGACACACTTTGATTAAGGAAAACCAAAACATAAGTAAACAATATACAGAAAGAATCAGGACAATGCTTTAGCAGAGAATATATGAAATGCCAGTAAATTTGAACATTTGTGTAAAGTGGACCATTTCCTAGCTCCTAAAGTTTACCAAAATTGACACAAGAGGAAATCATTTAAGGTTATCATGTCTGCCCTTGGCATTCTCGGAACGCTCTGGCCTCAGAATGCAGCATGTGTAGTCCATGGTAACCTGTGGAGAGGGGGCGAGGCTGAGGGAGGTGGGAACACTTCCCTCACTGAGGGAGTGGGTGTGACCATCTCTGCTGTGACTTAACAAAGGGCAGGGGAGATGGGGGCCAACGGCAGGGCCCTCAGAGCCCGGCAGGCCATGTCGTGTGTCACAAGCATTTAGGCCCAGGCCAAAGTGCGCCTTCTTAGTCTGCACAGCTGCCCAAACTCTCATCTTTCCACTCAGGCCGCCCTCTTACTTGAAGAGTGTGTGAAACCTGTCCGCGCATTACACCTCGCTGAACAGCTAACCATAGGTCTGGGCATCGTAGCTTCCTGCCAGGTGCCCGAAGTTCTCAGGGAGATGGGTCCCTGGGACACACGCAGAGAGGCTCCTACCCGGGCCACAGGCCGCCCACTGCCACTGCCTCAAATCGTGGGGCTGAAAGCAGCCCTGTCTGAGGCCGTGCCTCTAGAGGGAGTAGTGGACCAACACTTGTAGAAAACGGGGCACTCGCGGGCAAATCATTGGAGGGACACAAATAAATCTTTGCGGACTTTCTGATGAGGCTTACGAGTGTTCAAACCTAAGCTTCTAACAAAGTCATATGTTTAGCTAAACATGAGCTCATGATCTAAATTTACACAATAATGAAGAAATCAGCTACAGGCGGAGACAATCAGCAAAAACTATCAATACCAGAATTAGATTCCCTAGGCCATCGATCTGACGTTGGAATAATCAGTTGCAAGGCAGAAAATATACATAAAACTGGAACTGAAACAAGGAACTAGGATGCTTTCAAAGACTGGTAGGATGTCTAAAACATTTTTAAAGTACATGTCTTTGATAAAGCTAAATACTCAAAGGTTGTGTAATACAACAGATTCATCATTGAGAAGAGTGAAATTATGCTGTTTTGAAAATTATGGCAGGTCAGATTTTCCTCCTGAATATATAAGAAGATTTCTCTAAAAATACACATTATTTCAAAGACTTATTGGCTGTGAAATAAGTTAAGGGTATTTCAAATGGCTTGTCTGCAAAGAAAGTTGAGATGTAGGGAATCACAGAAAGTCGAGGGGAAAAGAGGTCACTATATACTTTGCCATATTGTGAACTAAGCCTTAGGCCAGCAACAATGTAGAGGACCTGACCCTTAGAAACTTACAAGTAAGCTGGAATCTTTAAAAGTTCAAATCTTTATAAGTAAAAAAAATTATTAAAATGAATAACAAAGTGTTTTAATTGACATCAGAAGATCAAAACAATAAACCATGAGAACATAGAAAAAAGATAAATAAAGATATGAGCTGAACTTAATACCACAGAAAACGTATAAAATTCAGGTGAGGTAGTAAGTCCAAAGAATATTCTTTGACAAGATTTAAAAGACACACTTTGATTAAGGAAAACCAAAATATAAGTAAAGAATATACAGAAAGAATCAGGACAATGTTATAGCAGAGAATATATGAAATGCCAGTAAATTTGAACATTTGTGTAAAGTGGACCATATCCTAGCTCCTAAAGTTTACCAAAACTGACACAAGAGGAAATCATTTAAGGTCATCATGTCTGCCCTTGGCATTCTCGGAATGCCCTGGACTCGGAATGCAGCATCTGTAGTCCATGGTAACCAGTGGAGAGGGGGCGGGGCTGAGGGAGGTGGGAACACTGCCCTCACTGAGGGAGAAGGTGTGGCCATCTCTTCTGTGACTGAACTAAGGGCAGGGGAACAGGGGGCCCAGGGCAGGTCCCTCAGAGCCCGGAATGCCCAGTGGGGTGTCACAAGCATTTAGGCCCAGGCCAAAGGGCGCCTTCTTTGTCTGCACAGCAGCCCAAACTCTCACCTTTCCACTCAGGCCGCCCTCTTACTTGAAGTGTGAGTGGACCCGGTCCGCGCAGTACACCTCGCTGCAAAGCTAACCATAGGTCTGGGCATCATAGCTTCCTGCCAGGTGACCGAAGTTCGCAGGCATATCCGTCGTGGGACACACGCGTGGAGCCTCCTGCCCAGGCCACAGGCCGCCCAAAGCCACTACCCCAGATCGGGGGAAGCAAAGCAGTCCTGTCTGAGTCCCAGCCTCTAGAGGGAGTAGTGGACCAACACTTGTAGAAAACGGGGTCCGCGCGGGTAACTCATTGGATGGACACAAAAAAATCTTCGTGGACTTTCTGCTGAAGCTTACGAGCGTTCACACCTAAGCCTCTTACAAGGTCAGCTGTTTAGCTAACCATGAGCTCATGATCTAAATTTACACAATAATGAAGAAAACAGCTACAAGGGCAGAGAAGCAGCCAAAACAATCAATACTAGAATTAGATTCCCTAGGCCATCCATCAGATGTTGGAATAATCAGGTGCAAGGCAGAAAGTATACACAAAACTGGAACTGAAACAAGGAACAAGGATGTTTTCAAAGACTGGTAGGATCTCTAAAACATTTTTAAAGTACATGTCATTGATAAAGCTAAATACTCAAAGGTTGTGTCATACAACAGATTCATCACTGAGAAGAGTGAAATTATGCTGTTTTGAAAATTATGGCAGGTCAGATTTTCTGGCTGAATATATAAGAAGATTTCTCTAAAAATACACATTTGAAAGACTGATTGGCTGTGAAAAAAGTTAAGGGTATTTCAAATGGCTTGTCTGCAAAGAAAGTTGACATGTAGAGAATCACAGAAAGTCGAGGGGAAAATAGGTCAATATATACTTTGCCATATTGTGAAGTAAGCCTTAGGCCAGCAACAATGTAGAGGACCTGACCCTTAGAAACTTACAAGTAAGCTGGAATCTTGAAATGTTCAAAACTTTATAAGTAAAAAGATTTATTAAAATGAATAACAAGGTGTTTTAATTGACATCAGAAGATCAAAACAATAAACCTGAGAACACAGAAAAAGTATAAATAAAGATATGAGGAGAACTTAATACAATAGAATACTTATAAAATTCAGGTGATATAGTAAGTCCAAAGAATATTCTTTGACAAGATTTAAAAGACACACTTTGATTAAGGAAAACCAAAACATAAGTAAAGAATATACAGAAAGAATCAGGACAATGTTAAAGCAGATAATATATGAAATGCCAGTACATTTGAACATTTGTGTAAAGTGGACCATTTCCTAGCTCCTAAAGTTTACCAAAACTGACACAAGAGGAAATCATTTAAGGTCATCATGTCTGCCCTTGGCATTCTCGGAATGCCCTGGCCTCAGAATGCAGCATCTGTAGTCCATGGTAACCTGCGGAGAGGGGGCGGGGCTGAGGGAGGTTGGAACACTGCCCTCACAGTGGGAGTCGGTGTGGCCAATTCTTCTGTGACTGAGCAAAGGGCCGGGGAGCAGGGGGCCCAGGGCAGGGCCCTGAGAGCCCGGCAGGCTCAGTGGGGTGTCACAAGCATTTAGAACCAGCACAAAGGGCTCCTTCTTTGTCTGCACAGCTGCCAAAACTTTCACAGTTTTACGCAGGCCGCCACATTACTTGAAGTGCATGTGGAACCTGTCCGCACAGTACACCTCGCTGCACAGCTAACCATAGCTCTGGGCATCGTAGATTCCTGCCAGGTGACCGAAGTTCGCTGGCAGATGGGTCCCTGGGACACCCGCAGTGAGCCTACTGCCCAGGCCAGTTGCCGCCCACTGCCACTGCCCCAGATCGTGGGGCAAAAAGCAGCCCTGTCTGAGGCCGTGCCACTAGAGGGAGTATAGGACCAACACTTGTAGAAAACGGGGTACGCGCGGGCAACTCATTGGAGGGACACAAATAAATCTTTGCGGACTTTCTGATGAAGCTTACGAGTGTTCACACCTAAGGCTCTTACAAGGTCAGCTGTTTAGCTAAACATGAGCTCATGATCTAAATTTACACAATAATGAAGAAATCAGCTACAGGGAGAGACAATCAGCAAAACAATCAATACCAGAATTAGATTCCCTAGGCCATCGATCTGACCTTGGAATAATCAGGTGCAAGGCAGCAAATATACATAAAACTGGAACTGAAACAAGGAACAAGGATGTTTTCAAAGACTGGTAGGATCTCTAAAACATTTTTAAGTACATGTCATTGATAAAGCTAAATACTCAAAGGTTGTGTAATACAACAGATTCATCATTGAGAAGAGTGAAATTATGCTGTTTTGAAAACTATGGCAGGTCAGGTTTTCTGCCTAAATATATAAGAAGATTTCTCTTAAAAATACACATTATTTCAAAGACTTATTGGCTGTGAAATAAGTTAAGGTTATTTCAAATGGCTTGTCTGCAAAGAATGGTGAGATGTAGGAAATCACAGAAAGTCGAGGGGAAAATAGGTCAATATCTACTTTGCTATATTGTGAACTAAGCCTTAGGCTAGGTACAATGTAGAGGACCTGACCCTTAGAAACTTACAAGTAAGCTGGAATCTTTAAAAGTTCAAATCTTTATAAGTAAAAAGATTTATTAAAATGAATAACCAAGTGTTTTAATTGACATCAGAAGATCAAAACACTAAACCCTGAGAACATAGAAAAAAGATAAATATTGATATGAGCCAAACTTAATACAACAGAAAACGTATAAAATTTAGGTGAGGTAGAAAGTCCAAAGAATATTCTTTGGCAAGATTTAAAAGACACACTTTGATTAAGGAAAACCAAAACATAAGTAATGAACATACAGAAAGAACCAGGACAATGTTATAGGAGAGAATATATGAAATGCCTGTAAATTTGAACATTTCGGTAAAGTGGATCATTTCCTAGCTCTTAAAGTTTACCAAAATTGACACAAGAGGAAATCATTTAAGTTCATCATGTCTGCCCTTGGCATTCTCGGAACGCCCTGGCCTCAGAATGCAGCATCTGTAGTCCATGGTAAACAGCGGAGAGGGGGTGGCGCTGAGGGAGTTCGGAACACTGCCCTCACTGAGGGAGTGGGTGGTGCCATCTCTGCTGTGACTGCACAAAGGGCAGGGGAGAACGGGGCCAAGGGCAGGGTCCTCAGAGCCCGGCAGACCCAGTCGTGTGTCACAAGCATTAAGGACAAGGCCAAAGTGCGCCTTCTTTGTCTGCACAGCTGCCCAAACTCTCACCTTTCCACTCAGGCCGCCACATTACTTGAAGTGTGTGTGGAACCGGTCCGCGCAGTGCACCTCGCTGCAAAGCTATCCATAGGTATGGGCATCATAGCTTCCTCAGAGGTGACCGAAGTTCGTAGCAGATGGGTCGTTGGACACACGGGGCGAGCCTCCTGCCCAGGTCACAGGCCGCCCAAAGGCATTACCCCAGATCGGGGGCAGCAAAGCAGTCCTGTCTGAGTCCCAGCCTCTAGAGGGAGTATTGGACCAACACTTGTAAAAAACGGGTGCTCGCGGGCAACTCATCGGAGGGACACAAATAAATCTTTGCGGACTTTCTGATGAAGCTTACGAGTGTTTACACCTAAGCCTCTTACAAAGTCAGATGTTTAGCTAAACATGAGCTCATGATCTAAATTTACACAATAATGAAGAAATCAGCTACTGGGGGAGAGCATCAGCAAAAACAATCAATACCAGAATTAGATTTCCTAGGCCATCGATCAGACGTTGGAATAATCAGGTGCAATGCAGAAAATATACATAAAACTGGAACTGAAACAAGGAACAAGGATGTTTTCAAAGATTGGTACTATCTCTAAAATATTTTTTAAAGTACATGTCATTGATAAAGCTAAATACTCAAAGGTTGTGTAATACAACAGATTCATCATTGAGAAGAGTGAAATTATGCTGTTTTGAAAACTATGGCAGGTCAGATTTTCTGCCTAAATATATAAGAAGATTTCTCTAAAAAATACACATTATTTCAAAGAAATATTAGCTGTGAAATAAGTTAAGGGTATTTAAATTGGCTTGTCTGCAAAGAAAGGTGAGATGTAGGAAATCACAGAAAGTCGAGGGGAAAATAGGTCAATATATACTTTGCTATATGGTGAACTAAGCCTTAGGCTAGCAACAATGTAGAGGACCTGACCCTTAGAAAATTACAAGTAAGCAGGAATCTGGAAAAGTTGAAATCGTTATAAGTAACAACATTTACTAAAATGAATAACCAAGTGTTTTAATTGACATCAGAATATCAAAACAATAAACCTGAGAACACAGAAAAAATATAAATAAGGATATGAGGAGAACTTAATACAATAGAAAATGTATAAAATTCAGGTGAGGTAGCAAGTCCAAAGAATATTATTTGACAAGATTTAAAAGACACATTTTGATTAAGGAAAACCAAAACATAAGTAAAGAATATACAGAAAGAATCAGGACAATGTTATAGCAGAGAATATATGAAATGCCAGTAAATTTGAACATTTGTGTAAAGTGGACCATTTCCTAGCTCCTAAAGTTTACCAAAATTGACACAAGAGGAAATCATTTAAGGTCATCATGTATGGCCTTGGCATTTTCGGAACGCCCTGGCCTCAGAATGAAGCATCTGTAGTCCATGGTAACCTGCGGAGAGGGGGCGGGGCTGAGGGAGGTTTTTAACACTGCCCTCACTGAGGGAGTGGGTGAGGCCATCTCTGCTGTGACTTAACAAAGGGCAGGGGAGAAGGGGGCCCAGGGTAGGGCCCTCAGAGACAGGCAGGCCAAGTCGTGTGTCACAAGCATTTAGGCCCAGGCCAAAGTGCGCCTTCTTTGTCTGCACAGCTGTCCAAACTCTCACCTTTCCACTCAGTCCGCCCTCTTACTTGAAGTGTGTGTGGAACCGGTCCGCGCAGTACACCTCGCTGCAAACCTAACCATAGGTCTGGGCATCATAGCTTCCTGCCAGGTGACCGAAGTTTGCAGGCAGATCAGTCGTGGGACACACGTGGGGAGCCTCCTGCCCCGGCCACAGGCCACCCAAAGCCACTACCCCAGATCGGGGGAAGCAAAGCAATCCTGTCTGAATACCAGCCTCTAGAGGGAATAGTGGACCAAAACTTGTAGAAAACAGGGTCGGTGCAGGTAACTCATTGGAGGGACACAAAAAAATCATTGTGGACTTTCTCCTGAAGCTTATGAGCTTTCACACCTAAGCCTCTTACAAGGTCAGCTGTTTAGCTAAACATGAGCTCATGATCTAAATTTACACAATAATGAAAAAATCAGCAACAAGGGGAGACAAGCAGCAAAACCAATCAATACAAGAATTAGATTCCCTACGCCATCCATCAGATGTTGGAATAATGAGTGGCAAGGCAGAAAGCATACACAAAACTGGAACTGAAACAAGGAACAAGGATGTTTTCAAAGACTGGTAGGATACCTAAAACATTTTTAAAGTACATGTCATTGATAAAGTTAAAAACTCAAAGGTTGTGTCATACAACAGATTCATCATTGAGAAGAGTGAAATTATGCTGTTTTGAAAACTATGGCAGGTCAGATTTTCTGCCTAATTATATAAGAAGATTTCTTTAAAAAATACACATTATTTCAAAGACTTATTGGCTGTGAAATAAGTTAAGGGTATTTCAAATGGCTTGTCTGCAAAGAAAGGTGAGATGTAGGAAATCACAGAAAGTCGAGGGGAAAATAGGTCAATATATACATTGCTATATGTTGAACTAAGCCATAGGGCAGCCACTATGTAGAGGATCTGACCCTTAGAAACATACAAGTAAGCAGGAATCTTGAAAAGCTGAAATCTTTATAAGTAAAATCATTTATTAAAATGAATAACCAAGTGTTTTAATTCACATCAGAATATCAAAACCATAACCCTGAGAACACAGAAAAAATATAAATAAAGATATGAGGAGAACTTAATACAATAGAAAATGTATAAAATTCAGGTGAAGTAGTAAGTCTAAGATTATTCTTTGACAAGATTTAAAAGACACACTTTGATTAAGGAAAACCAAAACATAAGTAAAGAATATACAAAAAGAATCAGGGCAATGTTTTAGCAGAGAATATATGAAATGCCAGTAAATTTGAACATTTGTGTAAAGTGGACCATTTCCTAGCTCCTAAAGTTTACCAAAATTGACACAAGAGGAAATCATTTAAGGTTATCATGTCTGCCCTTGGCATTCTCGGAACGCCCTGGCCTCAGAATGCAGCATGTGTAGTCCATGGTAACCTGTGGAGAGGGGGCGAGGCTGAGGGAGGTGGGAACACTTCCCTCACTGAGGGAGTGGGTGTGACCATCTCTGCTGTGACTTAACAAAGGTCAGGGGAGATGGGGGCCAACGGCAGGGCCCTCAGAGCCCGGCAGGCCATGTCGTGTGTCACAAGCATTTAGACCCAGGCCAAAGTGCGCCTTCTTTGTCTGCACAGCTGCCCAAACTCTCATCTTTCCACTCAGGCCGCCCTCTTGCTTGAAGAGTGTGTGAAACCTGTCCGCGCATTACACCTCGCTGAACAGCTAACCATAGGTCTGGGCATCGTAGCTTCCTGCCAGGTGCCCGAAGTTCTCAGGGAGATGGGTCCCTGGGACACACGCAGAGAGGCTCCTACCCGGGCCACAGGCCGCCCACTGCCACTGCCCCAA
The DNA here is from genome assembly GCF_964165515.1 of Mesoplodon bidens. Taxonomy (NCBI): domain Eukaryota; kingdom Metazoa; phylum Chordata; class Mammalia; order Artiodactyla; family Ziphiidae; genus Mesoplodon; species Mesoplodon bidens. The sequence continues at coordinate 2,670,872 of NC_138180.1, forward strand.
ATCGTGGGGCTGAAAGCAGCCCTGTCTGAGGCCGTGCCTCTAGAGGGAGTAGTGGACCAACACTTGTAGAAAACGGGGCACTCGCGGGCAAATCATTGGAGGGACACAAATAAATCTTTGCGGACTTTCTGATGAGGCTTACGAGTGTTCACACCTAAGCTTCTAACAAAGTCATATGTTTAGCTAAACATGAGCTCATGATCTAAATTTACACAATAATGAAGAAATCAGCTACAGGCGGAGACAATCAGCAAAAACTATCAATACCAGAATTAGATTCCCTAGGCCATCGATCTGACGTTGGAATAATCAGTTGCAAGGCAGAAAATATACATAAAACTGGAACTGAAACAAGGAACTAGGATGCTTTCAAAGACTGGTAGGATGTCTAAAACATTTTTAAAGTACATGTCTTTGATAAAGCTAAATACTCAAAGGTTGTGTAATACAACAGATTCATCATTGAGAAGAGTGAAATTATGATGTTTTGAAAATTATGGCAGGTCAGATTTTCTGCCTGAATATATAAGAAGATTTCTCTAAAAATACACATTATTTCAAAGACTTATTGGCTGTGAAAAAAGTTAAGGGTATTTCAAATGGCTTGTCTGCAAAGAAAGTTGAGATGTAGGGAATCACAGAAAATCGAGGGGAAAAGAGGTCACTATATATTTTGCCATATTGTGAACTAAGCCTTAGGCCAGCAACAATGTAGAGGACCTGACCCTTAGAAACTTACAAGTAAGCTGGAATCTTTAAAAGTTCAAATCTTTATAAGTAAAAAAATTTATTAAAATGAATAACCAAGTGTTTTAATTGACATCAGAAGATCAAAACAATAAACCCTGAGAACATAGAAAAAAGATAAATAAAGATATGAGCTGAACTTAATACCACAGAAAACGTATAAAATTCAGGTGATGTAGTAAGTCCAAAGAATATTCTTTGACAAGATTTAAAAGACACACTTTGATTAAGGAAAACCAAAACATAAGTTAAGAATATACAGAAAGAATCACGACAATGTTATAGCAGAGAATATATGAAATGCCAGTAAATTTGAACATTTGTGTAAAGTGGACCATATCCTAGCTCCTAAAGTTTAGCAAAACTGACACAAGAGGAAATCATTTAAGGTCATCATGTCTGCCCTTGGCATTCTCGGAATGCCCTGGACTCGGAATGCAGCATCTGTAGTCCATGGTAACCTGTGGAGAGGGGGCGGGGCTGAGGGAGGTGGGAACACTGCCCTCACTGAGGGAGAAGGTGTCGCCATCTCTTCTGTGACTGAACAAAGGGCAGGGGAACAGGGTGCTCAGGGCAGGTCCCTCAGAGCCCGGAAGGCCCAGTGGGTTGTCACAAGCATTTAGGCCCAGGCCAAAGGGCGCCTTCTTTGTCTGCACAGCAGCCCAAACTCTCACCTTTCCACTCAGGCCGCCCTCTGACTTGAAGTGTGTGTGGACCCGGTCCGCGCAGTACAACTCGCTGCAAAGCTAAACATAGGTCTGGGCATCATAGCTTCCTGCCAGGTGACCGAAGTTCGCAGGCAGATCCGTCGTGGGACACACGCGTGGAGACTCCTGCCCAGGCCACAGGCCGCCCAAAGCCACTACCCCAGATCGGGGGAAGCAAAGCAGTCCTGTCTGAGTACCAGCCTCTAGAGGGAGTAGTGGACCAACACTTGTAGAAAACGGGGTCCGCGCGGGTAACTCATTGGATGGACACAAAAAAATCTTCGTGGACTTTCTGCTGAAGCTTACGAGCGTTCACACCCAAGCCTCTTACAAGGTCAGCTGTTTAGCTAACCATGAGCTCATGATCTAAATTTACACAATAATGAAGAAATCAGCTACAAGGGCAGAGAAGCAGCCAAAACAATCAATACCAGAATTAGATTCCCTAGGCCATCCATCAGATGTTGGAATAATCAGGTGCAAGGCAGAAAGTATACACAAAACTGGAACTGAAACAAGGAACAAGGATGTTTTCAAAGACTGGTAGGATCTCTAAAACATTTTTAAAGTACATGTCATTGATAAAGCTAAATACTCAAAGGTTGTGTCATACAACAGATTCATCACTGAGAAGAGTGAAATTATGCTGTTTTGAAAATTATGGCAGGTCAGATTTTCTGCCTGAATATATAAGAAGATTTCTCTAAAAATACACATTATTTGAAAGACTGATTGGCTGTGAAAAAAGTTAAGGGTATTTCAAATGGCTTGTCTGCAAAGAAAGTTGACATGTAGGGAATCACAGAAAGTCGAGGGGAAAATAGGTCAATATATACTTTGCCATATTGTGAAGTAAGCCTTAGGCCAGCAACAATGTAGAGGACCTGACCCTTAGAAACTTACAAGTAAGCTGGAATCTTGAAAAGTTCAAAACTTTATAAGTAAAAAGATTTATTAAAATGAATAACAAGGTGTTTTAATTGACATCAGAAGATCAATACAATAAACCTGAGAACACAGAAAAAGTATAAATAAAGATATGAGGAGAACTTAATACAATAGAATACGTATAAAATTCAGGTGATATAGTAAGTCCAAAGAATATTCTTTGACAAGATTTAAAAGACACACTTTGATTAAGGAAAACCAAAACATAAGTAAAGAATATACAGAAAGAATCAGGACAATGTTAAAGCAGAGAATATATGAAATGCCAGTAAATTTGAACATTTGTGTAAAGTGGACCATTTCCTAGCTCCTAATGTTTACCAAAACTGACACAAGAGGAAATCATTTAAGGTCATCATGTCTGCCCTTGGCATTCTCGGAATGCCCTGGCCTCAGAATGCAGCATCTGTAGTCCATGGTAACCTGCGGAGAGGGGGCGGGGCTGAGGGAGGTTGGAACACTGCCCTCACAGTGGGAGTGGGTGTGGCCAATTCTTCTGTGACTGAACAAAGGGCAGGGGAGCAGGGGGCCAAGGGCAGGGCCCTGAGAGCCCGGCAGGCTCAGTGGGGTGTCACAAGCATTTAGAACCAGGACAAAGGGCTCCTTCTTTGTCTGCACAGCTGCCAAAACTTTCACAGTTTTACGCAGGCCGCCACCTTACTTGAAGTGCATGTGGAACCTGTCCGCACAGTACACCTCGCTGCACAGCTAACCATAGCTCTGGGCATCGTAGATTCCTGCCAGGTGACCGAAGTTCGCTGGCAGATGGGTCCCTGGGACACCCCCAGTGAGCCTACTGCCCAGGCCAGTGGCCAACCACTGCCACTGCCCCAGATCGTGGGGCAAAAAGCAGCCCTGTCTGAGGCCGTGCCTCTAGAGGGAGTATTGGACCAACACTTGTAGAAAACGGGGTACGCGCGGGCAACTCATTGGAGGGACACAAATAAATCTTTGCGGACTTTCTGATGAAGCTTACGAGTGTTCACACCTAAGCCTCTTACAAGGTCAGCTGTTTAGCTAAACATGAGCTCATGATCTAAATTTACACAATAATGAAGAAATCAGCTACAGGGAGAGACAATCAGCAAAACAATCAATACCAGAATTAGATTCCCTAGACCATCGATCTGACGTTGGAATAATCAGGTGCAAGAAAGAAAATATACATACAACTGGAACTGAAACAAGGAAGAAGGATGTTTTCAAAGACTTGTACGATCTCTAAAATATTTGTAAAGTACATGTCTTTGAAAAAGTTAAATACTCATAGTTGTGTAATACAACAGATTCAACATTGAAAATAGTGAAATTATGCTGTTTTGAAAACTATGGCAGTTCAGATTTTCTGCCTAATTATATAAGAAGAGTTCTGTAAAAAATACACATTATTTCAAACATTATTGGCTGTGAAATAATTTAAGGTTATTTCAAATGACTTGTCTGCAAAGAAAGGTGAGTTGTAGGGAATCACAGAAAGTCGAGGGGAAAATATGTCTCTATATACATTGCTATATGGAGAACTAAGCCTTAGTCCAGCAACAATGTAGAGGACGTGACACTTAGAAACTTACATGTGAGCTGGAATCTTCAAAAGTTCAAATATTTATAAGTAAAAAGATTTATGAAAATGAATAACCAAGTGTTTGAATTGACATCAGAAGATCAATGCATTAAGCCCTGAGAACATAGAAAAAAGATAAATAAAGATAGGAGCAGAACTTAATACAACAGAAAACGTATACAATTCAGCTGATGTAGTAAGTCCGAAGAATATTCTTTGAAAAGATTTGAAAGACAGAGTTTGATTAAGGAAAACAAAAACATAAGTAAAGAATATACAGAAAGAATCAGGACAATGTCATAGCCGAGAATACATGAAATGCCAGTAAATTTGAATATTTCTGTAAAGTGGACCATTTCCTAGCTCCTAAAGTTTACCAAAACTAACACAAGACGAAATCATTTAAGGTCATCATGTCTGCCCTTGGCATTCTCGGAACGCCCTGGCCTCAGAATGCAGCATCTGTAGTCCATGGTAACCTGCGAAGAGGGGGCGGGGTTGAGGGCGGCTGAAACAATGCCCTCACTGAGGTAGTGGGTGTGGCCATCTCTGCTGTGACTGAACAAAGGACAGTTGAGCAGGGCATCCAGTGCAGGGCCCACAGAGACGGGCAGGGCCTGTGCGGTTTCATAAGAATTTAGGCCCAGGCCAAAGAGAGCCTGTTTTGCCTGCACAGCTGCCCAACTCTTACCTTTCCACTAAGGACGCCTTCTTACTTGAAGTGTGTGTGGAACCTGTCCGCGCAGTACATTTCGCTGCACAGCTAACCATATGTCTGGGCATCGTAGCTTCCTGCCAGGTGACCGAAGTTCGCAGGCAGATGGGTGCCTAGGACACATTCGGAGAGGCTCCTGACCGGGCTTCTGGCCGCCCACTGCCCGTTCCTCAGATCGGGGGCCGCAAAGCAGCCCTGTCCGAATCCCTGCCTCTAGAGGGAGTATTTGACCAAAACTTGTAGAAAACGGGGTCCTTGCAGGAAACTCATTGGAGGGACACAAATAAATCTTTGCAGACTTTCTGATGAAGCTTACGAGCGTTCACACCTAACCCTCTTACAAGGTCAGCTGTTTGGCTGAAGATGAGCTCATGATCTTAAATTACACAATAATGAATAAATCAGCTACAAGGGGAAGACAATCAGCAAAAACAATCAATACCAGAATTAGATTCCCTAGGCCATCCATCAGATGTTGGAATAATCAGGTGCAAGGCAGAAAATACACATAAAACTGGAACTGAAACAAAGAAAAAGGATGTTTTCAAAGACTGGTAGGATCTCTAAAACTTTTTTAAGTACATGTCATTGATAACGCTAGATACTCAAAGTTTCTGTAATAAAAGAGATTCATCATTGAGAACAGTGAAATTATGCTGTTTTGAAAACTATGTCAGGTCAGATTTTCTGCCTAATTATATACGAAGATTTCTCGAAAAAATACACATTATTTCAAAGACTTATTGGCTGTGAAATAAGTTAAGGGTATGTCAAATGGCTTGTGTGCAAAGAAAGTTGAGATGTAGGGAATCACATACAGTCGAGGGGAAAATAGGTCAATATATACATTGCTATATGGTGAACTAAGCCTTAGGCCAGCAACAATGTAGAGGACCTGACACCTATAAACTTACAAGTAAGCTGGAATCTTCCAAAGTTCAAATCTTTATAAGTAAAAAGATTTATCAAAATGAATAACCAAGTGTTTTAATTGACATCAGATGATCAAAACAATAAACCATGAGAACATAGAAAAAACATAAATAAAGATATGAGCAGAACTTAATACAACAGAAAACGTATAAAATTGAGGTGAAGTAGTAAGTCCAAAGAATATTCTTTGAAATGATTTAAAAGACATACATTGATTAAGGAAAACAAAAACATAAGTAAAGAATATACAGAAATAATCAGGACAATGTTATAGCAGAGAATATATGAAATGCCAGTAAATTGGAACATTTCTGTAAAGTGGACCATTTCCTAGCTCCTAAAGTTTACCAAAACTGACACAAGAGGAAATCCTTTAAGGTCATCATGTCTGCCCATATCATTCTCAGAACACCCAGGCCTCAGAATGCAGCATCTGTAGGCCATGGTAACCTGCGGAGAGGGGGCGGTGCTGAGGGATTTTGGAACACAGCCCTTACTGAGGGAATGGGTTTGGTCATCTCTGCTATGACTGAACAAAAGGCAGGGGAGCCGGGGGACCAGGGCAAGTCCCTCAGAGCCCGGCAGGCCCAGTGGGTTGTCACAAGCATTTAGGCCCAATCCAAAGGGCGTCTTCTTTGTCTTCACAGCTGCACAATCTCTCACCTTTCCACTCAGTCCACCATCTTACTTGAAGTGTGTGTGGCACCTGTCCGTGCAGTACACCACGCTGCAGAGCTAGGCATAGGTCTGGGCATTGTAGCTTCCTGCCAGGTGACCGAAGTTCGCAGGCAGATGGGTCCGTGGGACACACGCGGAGAGGCTCATGCCTGGACCACGGGCGGCCCAAAGTCCCTGCCCCAAATCGGCGGCCGCAAAGCAGCCCTGTGTGAGTCCCTGCCTCTAGAGGGAGTATTGGAACAACACTTGAGGAAAACGGGGTCCTCGCGGGCAACTCATTGGAGGGACACAAATAAATCTTTGCCGACTTTCTGATGAAGCTTTCGAGCGTTCACACCTAAGCCTCTTACAAGGTCAGCTGTTTATCTAAACCTGAGCTCATGATCTAAATTTACACAATAATGAGGAAATCAGCTACAAGGGGGAGACAATCCGCAAAAACAATCAATACCAGAATTAGATGCCCTAGACCATCCATCAGATGTTGGAATAATCAGGTGCAAGGCAGAAAATATACATAAAACTGAAACTGAAACAAGGAACATGGATGTTTTCAAAGACTGGTAGGATCTCTAAAATATTTTTAAAGTACATGTCATTGATAAAGCTAAATACTCAAAGGTTGTGTAATACAACAGATTCATCATTGAGAAGAGTGAAATTATGCTGTTTTGAAAACTATGGCATGTCAGATTTTCTCCCTAATTATATAAGAAGATTTCTCTAAAAAATACATATTATTTCAGATAATTAATGGCTGTGAAATAAGTTAAGGTTATTTCAAATGGCTTGTCTGAAAAGAAAGGTGACATGTAGGGAATCACAGAAAATGGAGGTTGAAATAGGTCTATATATACATTGCTATATGGTGAACTAAGCCTTAGTCCAGCAACAATGTAGAGGACATGACCCTTAGAAACTTACATGTAAGCTGGAATCTTCAAAAGTTCAAATATTTATAAGTAAAAAGATTTATAAAAATGAATAACCAAGTGTTTTAATTGACATCAGAATATCAAAACAATAAACCCTGAGAACATAAAAAAAGATAAGTCAAGATATGAGCAGAACTTAATACAACAGAAAACGTATAAAATTCAGGTGATGTAGTAAGTCCAAAGAATATTCTTTGAAAAGATTTAAAAGACACACTTTGATTAAGGAAAACAAAAACATAAGTCAAGAATATACAGAAAGAATCAGGACAATGTTATAGCATAGAAGATCTGAAATGCTAGTAAATTTGAACATTTCTGTAAAGTGGACCATTTCCTAGCTCCTAAAGTTTACCAAAACTGACACAAGGGGAAATCATTTAAGGTCATCATGTCTGCCCTTGGCATTCTCGGAACGCCCTGTCCTCAGAATGCAGCATCTGTAGTCCATGGTAACCTGCGGAGAGGGGGCTGGGCTGAGGGACGCTGGAACACTGCCCTCACTGAGGGAGTGGGTGTGGCCATCTCTGCTGTGACTGAACAAAGGGCAGGCGAGCAGGGTGGCCAGGGCAGGGCCGTCAGAGCCGCCAGGCACAATGGGGTGTCACACGCATTAAGGCCCAGGCCATAGAGCTCCATCTTTGTCTGCAGAGCTGCCCAAACACTCATCTTTACACCCAGGCCGCCATCTTACTTGAAGTGTGTGAGGAGCTTCTCCGCAAAGTACACCTCGCTGCGCAGCTAATCATAGTTCTGGGCATCGTAGCTTCCTGCCAGGTGACCGAGGATCGCAGGCAGATGATTCTCTGGGACACATTCGAAGAGGTTCCTGACCGGGACACAGGCCGCCCACTGCCCCTTCCCCAGATCGGGGGCCGCAAAGCAGCCCTGTCCGAGTCCCTGCCTCTAGAGGGAGTATTACACCAACACTCGTATAAAACGGGGTCCTTGCAGGAAACTCATTGGAGGGACACAAATAAATCTTTGCAGACTTTCTGATGAAGCTTACGAGCATTCACACCTAAGCCTCTTACAACGTCAGCTGTTTGGCTAAACAGGAGCTCATGATCTAAATTTACACAATAATGAAGAAATCAGCTACAAGGGGGAGACAGTCAGCAAAATCATTCAATACCAGAATTAGATTCCCTAAGCCATCCATCAGATGTTGGAATAATCAGGTGCAAGGCAGAAAATATACATAAAACTGGAACTGAAAGAAAGAAAAAGGATGTTTTCAAAGACTGGTAGGATCTCTAAAACATTTTTAATTTACATGTCATTGAAAAAGCTGAATACTCAAAGGTTGTGTAATATAACAGATTCATCATTGAGAAGAGTGAAATTATGCTGTTTTGAAAACTATGGCAGGTCAGATTTTCTGCCTAATTATATACAAAGATTTCTCGAAAAAATACACATTATTTCAAAGACTTATTGGCTGTGAAATAAGTTAAGGGTATTTCAAATGGCTTGTCTGCAAAGTAACGTGAGATGTAGGGAATCACAGAAAGTGTAGGGGAAAATAGGTCAATGTATACATTGGTATAGGGTGAACTAAGCCTTACGCCAGCAACAACGTAGAGGAACTGACCCTTAGTAATTTACAAGTAAGCTGTAATATTCAAAAGTTCAAATCTTTTTAAGTAAAAAGTTTTATTAATATGAATAACCAAGTGTTTTAATTGACATCAGAAGACCAAACCAACAAACTCTGAGAACATAGAAAAAAGATAAATAAAGATATGAGCAGAACTTAATACAACAGAAAACGTACAAAATTCAGGTGATTTAGTAAGTCCAAAGAGTATTCTTTGACAAGATTTAAAAGACACACTTTGATTAAGGAAAACAAAAATATAATTAAAGAATATATAGAAAGAATCAGGACAATGTAATAGCAGAGAATTTATGAAATGCCAGTATATTTGATCAATTCTGTAAAGTGGACGATTACCTAGCTCCTAATGTTTACGAAAACTGACACAAGAGGAAATCATTTAAGGTCATCATGTCTGCCCTTGGCATTCTCAGAATGCCCTGGCCTCAGAATGCAGCATCTGTAGTCCATGGTAACCTGCGGAGAGGGGTTGGGGCTGAGGGAGGTGGGAACCCTGCCCTCACTGAGGGAGTGGGTGTGGGCATCTCTGCTGTGACTGAACAAAGGGTAGGGGAGCAAGGTGTCCAGTTCAGGGCACTCAGTGCACGGCAGCCCCAGTGGGGTGTCACAAGCATTTATGACCAGGTCAAAAGACTCCTTTTTGGTCTGCAAAGCTGCCCAAACTCTCAGCTTTCAACTCAGGCCACCCTGTAACTTGAAGTGTTTGTGGAACCTGTCCACGCTGTACACCTCCCTGCATAGCTAACCGTAGGTCTGGGCATCGAACCTTCCTGCCAGGTGACCGAATTTCGCAGGCAGATGGGTCCCTGTGACACATGCGGAGATACTCCTGCCTGGACCCGAGGCTGCGAAGTGCCCCTGCACCACATCGGGGGCCGCAAATCTACCTTGTCTGAGTCCATGAATCTAGAGGGAGTATTGGACTAACACTTGTAGAAAACGGGGTCCTCACGGGCAACTCATTGGAGGGACACAAATAAACATTTTCCGACTTTCTGCTGAAGATTACGAGCGTTCACACCTAAGCCTCTTACAAGGTCAGCTGTTTAGCTAAACATGAGCTCATGATCTAAATTTACACAATAATGAAGAAATCAGCTACAAGGGGAGATAATCAGCAAAAACAATCAATTCCAGAATTAGATTTCCTAGGCCATCCATCAGATGTTGGAATAATCAGGTTCAAGGCAGAAAATATACACTAAACTGGAACTGAAACAAGGAACAAGGATGTTTTCAAAGACTGGTAGGATCTCAAAACATTTTTAAAGTACATGTCATTGATAAAGCTAAATACTCAGAGGTTGTGTAATACAACAGATTCATCATTGAGAAGAGTGAAATTATGCTGTTTTGAAAACTATGGCAGGTAAGATTTTCTGAATAATTATACAAGAATATTTCTCTAAAAAATACACATTATTTCCAAGACTTATTGGCTGTGAAATAAGTTAAGCGTATTTCAAAAGGCCTGTCTGCAAAAAAAGGTGTGACGTAGGGAATCACAGAAAGCCGTGGGGAAAATAGGTCAATATATGCATTGCTATATGTTGAACTAAGCCTTAGGCCAGCAACAATGTAGGGGACCTGACCCTTAGAAACTTACAAGTAAGCTGGAATCTTCAAAAGTTCAAATCTTTATAAGTAAAAAGATTTATAAAAATGAATAACCAAGTGTTTTAATTGACATTAGAAGATAAAAACAATAAACCCTTAGAACACAGAAAAAGGATAAATAATGATATGAGCAGAACTTAATACAACAGAAAACGAATACAATTCAGGTGATGTAGTAAGTCCAAAGAATATTCTTTGAAAAGATTTAAAAGACACACTTTGATTAAGGAAAACAAAAACATAAGTAAAGAATATACAAAAGAATCAGGAAAATGTTATATCAGAGAATATATGAAATGACAGTAAATATGAACATTTCTGTAAAGTGGACCATTTCCTATCTCCTACAGTTTACCAAAACTGACACAAGAGGAAATCATTTAAGGTCATCATGTCTGCCCTTGTCATTCTCGGAACGCCCAGGCCTCGGAATGCAGCATCTGTAGTCTATGGTAACCTGTGGAGAGGGGGCGGGGCTGAGGGAGTTTGGAACACTGCCCTCACTGAGGGAGTGGTTGTGGCCATCTCTGCTTGAGTGAAAAAAGGGCAGGGGATCGGGGGGCCCAGGGTAGGGCCCTCAGAGCCCGGCAGGCCCAGTAGGGTGTCACAAGCATTTAGGCCCAGGCCAAAGGGAGCCTTCATTATCTGCACAGCTGCCCAAACTCTCACCTTTCCACTCAGGCTGCCCTCTTACTTGAAGGGTGTGTGGAAGCTGTCCGCGCAGTACACCTCGCTGCAGAGCTAACCATAGGTCTGGGCATCGTAGCTTCCTGCCGGGTGCACAAAGTTCGCAGGCAGATGGGTCCCTGTGACACACGTGGAGAGGCTCCTGCCCGGGCCGCAGGCCGCCCACTGCCCCTGCCCCATATCGGGGGCCGCAAAGCAGCCCTGTCTGAGGCCCATGACTCTAGAGGGAGTATTGGACCAACACTTGTAGAAAACGGGGTCCTCGCGGGAAACTCATTGGAGGGACACAAATAAATCTTTGCCGACTTTCTGCTGAAGCTTACGAGCGTTCACACCTAAGCCTCTTTCAAGGTCAGCTGTTTAGCTAAACATGAGCTCATGATCTAAATTTACACAATAATGAAGAAATCAGCTACAAGTGGAGACAATCAGCAAAAACAATCAATACAAGAGTTAGATTCCCTAGGCCATCCATCAGATGTTGGAATAATCAGGTGCAAGCCAGAAAATATACACAAAACTGGAACTGAAACATGGAACAAGGATGTTTTCAAATCCTGATAGGATCTCTAAAATATTTTTAAAGTACATGTCATTGATAAAGCTAAATACTCAAAGGTTGCGTAATACAACAGATTCATCATTGAGTAGAATGAAATTATGCTGTTTTGAAAATTATGGCAGGTCAGATTTTCTCCCTAATTATATAAGATTTCTCTAAAAAATACACATTATTTCAAAGACTTATTGCCTGTGAAATAAGTTAAGGGTATTTCAAATGGCTTGTCTGCAAAGAAAGGTGAGATGTAGCGAATCACAGAAAGCCGAGGGGAAAATAGGTCAATATATACATTGCTATATGGAGAACTAAGCCTTAGGCCAGCAACAATGTAGAGGACCTGACCCTTAGAGACTTACAAGTAAGCTGGAATCATCAAACGATCAAATCTTTATAAGTAAAAAGATTTATGAAAATGAATAACCAAGTGTTTTAATTGACATCAGAAGATCAAAACAATAAACCCTGAGAACATAGATAAAAGATATGGAAAGATATGAGAAGAACTTAATACAACAGAAAACGTATAAAATTCAGGTGATGTAGTAAGTCCAAAGAATATTCTTTGAAACATTTAAAAGACACACTTTGATTAAGGGAAACAAAAACATAAGTAAAGAATATACAGAAAGAATCAGGACAATGTTATAGCAGAGAATATATGAAATGCCAGTAGATTTGAACATTTTTGTAAAGTGAACCATTTCCTACCTCCTAAAGTTTACCAAAACTGACACAAGAGGAAATCCTTTAAGGTCATCATGTCTGCCCTTGGCCGTCTCGGAAAGTCCTGGCCTCAGAATGCAGCATCTGTAGTCCATGGTAAACTGGGGAGAGGGGGAGGAGCTGAGGGAGGTTGGAACACTGCCCTCACTGAGGGAGTGGGTGTGGCCATCTCTGCTGTGACTGAACAAAGGGCAGGGGAGCAAGGGTCCCAGGGCAGGGCCCTCAGATCCCAGCAGGGCCAGTGGGGTGTCACAAGCATTTAGGCCCAGAACAAGGGACGCCTTCTTTGTCTGCACAGCTGCCCAAACTCTCACCTTTCCACTCAGGCCACCCACTTACTTGAAGTGTGGGTGGAACCTGTCCGCGCAGTACACCTCTCTGCACAGCTAACCATAGGTCTGGGCATCGAATCTTCCTGACAGGTGACCGAAGTTCGCAGGCAGATGGGTCCCTGGGACACACGCGGAGAGGCTCCTGCCCGGGCCACATGCCGCCCACTGCCCCTGCCCCAGATCAGTGGCCGCAAAACAGCCCTGTCTGAGTCCCCTGACTCTAGAGGGAGTATTGGACCAACACTTGTAGAAAACGGGGTCCTCACGGGCAACTAATTGGAGGGACACCAATAACTCTTTGCCGAATTTCTGCTGAAGCTTACGTGCGTTCACACCTAAGCCTCTTACAAGGTTCAGCTGTTTATCTAAACATGAGCTCATGATCTAAATTTACACAATAATGAAGAAATCAGCTACAAGGGAGACAATCAGCAAAAACCATCAATATCAGAATTAGATTCCCTAGGCCATCTATCAGACGTTTGAATAATCAGGTGCAAGGCAGAAAATATACATAAAACTGGAAATGAAACAAGGAACAAGGATGTTTTCAAAGACTTGTAGGATCTCTAAACCTTTTTAAAGTACATGTCATTGATAAAGCTAAACACTCAAAGGTTGGGTAATACAACAGATTCATCATTGAGAAGAGTGAAATTATGCTGTTTTGAAAACTATGGCAGGTCAGATTTTCTGCCTAATTATATAAGAAGATTACTCTAAAAAATACACATTATTTCAAAGACTTATTGGCTGTGAAATAAGTTAAGTTTATTTCAAATGGCTTGTCTGCAAAGACAGGTGAGATGTAGGAAATCACAGAAAGTCGAGGGGAATATAGGTCCATATATACTTTGCTATATTGTGAACTAAGTATTTGGCCAGCCACAATGTAGAGGACCTGACCTTTAGAAACTTACAATTAAGCTGGAATCTTTAAAAATTCAAATCTTTATAGGCAAAAAGATTTATTAAAATGAATAACCAAGTGTTTTAATTGACATCAGAAGATCAAAACAATAAACCCTGAGAACATAGAAAAAAGATAAATAAAGATATGAGCAGAACTTAATACCACAGAAAAAGTATAAAATTCAGTTGAGGTAGTAAGTGCAAAGAATATTCTTTGACAAGACTTAAAAGACACATTTTGATTAAGGAAAACCAAAACATAAGTAAAGAATATACAGAAAGAATCAGGACAATGTTATAGCAGAGAATATATGAAATGCCAGTAAATTTGAACATTTGTGTAAAGTGGACCATTTCCTAGCTCCTAAAGTTTACCAAAATTGACACAAGAGGAAATCATTTAAGGTCATCATGTCTGCCCTTGGCATTCTCGGAATGACCTGGCCTTAGAATGCAGCATCTGTAGTCCATGGTAACCTGCGGAGAGGGGGCGGGGCTGAGGGAGATTGGAACACTGCCTTCACTGAGGGAGTGGGTGGGGCCATCTCTGCTGTGATTGAACAAAGGGCAGGGGAGAAGGGGGCCAACGGCAGGGCCCTCAGAGCCAGGCAGGCCCAGTCCTGTGTCACAAGCATTTAGGCCCAGGCCAAAGTGCGCCTTCTTTGTCTGCACAGCTGCCCAAACTCTAACCTTTCCACTCAGGCCCCACTCTTACTTGAGGTGTGTGTGGAACCGGTCCGCGCAGTACACCTCGCTGCAAAGCTAACCATAAGTCTGGGCATCATAGCTTCCTGCCATGTGACCGAAGTTTGAAGGCAGATGGGTCGTGGGACACACGTGGGGAGCCTCCTGCCCAGGCCACAGTCCGCCCAAAGCCATCATCCCAGATCGGGGGCAGCAAAGTAGTCCTGTCTGAGTCCCAGCCTCTAGAGGGGGTAGTGGCCTAACACTTGTAGAAAAAGGGGTCCGCACGGGTAACTCATTTGAAAGAAACAAACAAATCTTTGCGGACTTTCTGCTGAAGCTTACGAGCGTTCACACCTAAGCCTCTTACAAGGTCAGCTGTTTAGCTAAATATGAGCTCATGATCTAAATTTACACAATAATGAAGAAATCAGCTACAAGGGGAGACAAGCAGCAAAAACAATCAATACCAGAATTAGATTCCCTAGGCCAACCATCAGATGTTGGAATAATCAGGTGCAAGGCAGAAAGTATACACAAAACTGGAACTGAAACAAGGAACAAGGAAGTTTTCAAAGACTGGTAGGATCTCTAAAACATTTTTAAAGTACATGTCATTGATAAAGCTAAATACTCAAAAGTTGTGTAATACAACAGATTCATCATTGAGAAGAGTGAAATTATGCTGTTTAGAAAACTATGGAAGGTGAGATTTTCTGCCTAATTATATAAGAAGATTTCTCTAAAAAATACACATTATTTCAAAGACTTATTGGCTGTGAAATAAGTTAAGGGTATTTCAAATGGCTTGTCTGCAAAGAAAGGTGAGATGTAGGGAATCACAGAAAGTCGAGGGGAAATAGGTCAACATATATATTGATATATGGTGAACTAAGCCTTAGGCCAGCCACAATGTAGAAGACCTGACCCATAGAAACTTACAAGTAAGCTGGAATCTTGAAAAGTTCAAATCTTTATAAGTAAAAAGATTTATTAAAATGAATAACCAAGTGTTTTAATTGACATCAGAATATCAAAACAATAAACATGAGAACACAGAAAAAATATAAATAAAGATATGAGGAGATCTTAATACAATAGAAAACGGATAAAATTCAGGTGATGTAGTAAGTCCAAAGAATATTCTTTGACAAGATTTAAAAGACACACTTTGATTAAGTAAAACCAAAACATAAATAAAGAATTTACAGGAAGAATCAGGACAATGTTATAGCAGAGAAGATATGAAATGCCAGTAAATTTGGATATTTGTGTAAAGTGGACCAGTTCCTAGCTCCTAAAGTTTACCAAAACTGACACAAGAGGAAATCATTTAAGGTCATCATGTCTGCCCTTGGCATTCTCGGAATGCCCTGGACTCAGAATGCAGCATCTGAGGTCAATGGTAACCTGCGGAGAGGGGGTGGGGCTGAAGGAGGTTGGAACTTTGCCCACACAGAGGGAGTGTGTGTGGCCATCTCTGCTGTGACTGAACAAAGGGCAGGGGAGCAGGGGGCCCAGGGTAGGGCCCTCAGAGCCCGGCAGGCCAAGTGGAGTGTCACAAGCATTTAGGCCCAGGACAAAGGGCGCGTTCTTTGTCTGCACAGCTGCCCAAACTCTCACCTTTCCACTCAGGCCGCCCTCTTACTTGAAGTGTGTGTGGAACCTGTCCGCGCGGTACACCTCGCTGCACAGCTAACCATAGGTCTGGGCATCGAAGCTTCCTGCCTGGTGACCGAAGTTCGGAGGCAGATGGGTCCTTGGGACACACGCAGAGAGGCTCCTACCCGGGCAACATGCCGCCCACTGCCACTGCCCCAGATCGTGGGGCGCAAAGCAGCTCTCTCTGAGGCCGTGCCTCTAGAGGGAGTAGTGGACCAACCCTTGTAAAAAACGGGTTCCTCGCGGGCAACTCATTGGAGGGACACAAATAAATCTTTGCGGACTTTCTGATGAAGCTTAAGAGTGTTCACACATAAGCCTCTTACAAAGTCAGATGTTTAGCTAAACATGAGCACATGATCTAAATTTACACAATAATGAAGAAATCAGCTACAGGGGGAGACAATCAGCAAAAACAATCAATACAAGAATTAGATTCCCTAGGCCATCGATCAGACGTTGGAATAATCAGGTGCAAGGCAGAAAATATACATAAAACTGGAAATGAAACAAGGAACAAGGATGTTTTCAAAGACTGGTAGGATCTCTAAAACCTTTTTAAAGTAAATGTCATTGATAAAGCTAAATACTCAAAGGTTGGGTAATACAACCGATTCATCATTGAGAAGAGTGAAATTATGCTGTTTTGAAAACTATGGCAGGTCAGATTTTCTGCCTAAATATATAAGAAGTTTTTTCTGAAAACTACACATTATTTCAAAGACTTATTGGCTGTGAAATAAGTTAAGGTTATTTCAAATGGCTTGTCTGCAAAAAAGGTGAGATGTAGGGAATCACAGAAAGTCGAGGGGAAAATAGGTCAATATATACTTTGCTATATGGTGAACTAAGCCTTTGGCCAGCCACAATGTAGAGGACCTGACCCTTAGAAACTTACAAGTAAGCTGGAATCTTTAAAAATTCAAATCTTTATAAATAAAAAGATTTATTAAAATGAATAACCAAGTGTTTTAATTGACATGAGAAGATCAAAACAATAAACCCTGTGAACATAGAAAAAAGATAAATAAAGATATGAGCAGAACTTAATACC
This sequence comes from Mesoplodon bidens, assembly GCF_964165515.1. Taxonomy (NCBI): domain Eukaryota; kingdom Metazoa; phylum Chordata; class Mammalia; order Artiodactyla; family Ziphiidae; genus Mesoplodon; species Mesoplodon bidens. Next base: position 2,687,950 of record NC_138180.1, read on the forward strand.
ACAGAAAACGTATAAAATTCAGTTGTGGTAGTAAGTCCAAAGAATATTCTTTGACAAGATTTAAAAGACACACTTTGATTAAGGAAAACCAAAACATAAGTATAGAATATACAGAAAGAATCAGGACAATGTTATAGCAGAGAATATATGAAATGCCAGTAAATTTGAACATTTGTGTAAAGTGGACCATTTCCTAGCTCCTAAAGTTTACCAAAATTGACACAAGAGGAAATCATTTAAGGTCATCATGTCTGCCCTCGGCATTCTCGGAACGCCCTGGCCTCAGAATGCAGCATCTGTAGTCCATGGTAAACTGCGGAGAGGGGGCGCGGCTGAGGGAGGTTGGAACACTGCCTTCACTGAGGGAGTGGTTGGGGCATCCCTGCTGTGACTGAACAATTGGCAAGGGTGAAGGGGGCCAACGGCAGGTCCCTCAGAGCCCGGCAGGCCCAGTCGTGTGTCACAAGCATTTAGGCCCAGGCCAAAGTGCGCCTTCTTTGTCTGCACAGCTGCCCAAACTCTCACCTTTCCACTCAGGCCGCCCACTTACTTGAAGTGTGTGTGGAACCGGTCCGCGCAGTACACCTCGATGCAAAGCTAACCATAGGTCTGGGCATCATAGCTTCCTGCCAGGTGACTGAAGTTCGCAGGAAGATGGGTCGTGGTACACACGTGGGGAGCGTCCTGCCCAGGCCACAGGCCGCCCAAAGCCACTATCCCAGATCGGGGGCAGGAAAGCAGTCCTGTCTGTGTCCCAGCCTCTAGACGGCGTAGTGGACCAACACTTGTAGAAAAAGGGGTCCGCGCGGGTAACTCTTTGGAGGGACACAAACAAATATTTGCGGACTTTCTCCTGAAGCTTAGAGCGTTCACACCTAAGCCTCTTACAAGGTCAGGTGATTAGCTAAACATGAGCTCATGATCTAAATTTACACAATAATAAAGAAATCAGCTACAAGGGGAGACAAGCAGCAAAAACAATCAATACCAGAATTATATTCCCTAGGCCAAACATCAGATGTTGGAATAATCAGGTGCAAGGCAGAAAGTATACAGAAAACTTTAACTGAAACAAGGAACAAGGATGTTTTCAAAGACTGGTAGGGTCTCTAAAACATTTTTAAGGGACCTGTCATTGATAAAGCTAAATACTCAATGGTTGTGTAATACAACAGATTCAACATTGAGAAGAGGGAAATTATGCTGTTTTGAAAACTATGGCAGGTCAGATTTTCTGCCTAATTATATAAGAAGATTTCTCTAAAAAATACACATTATTTCAAAGACTTATTGGCTGTGAAATAAGTTAAGGGTATTTCAAATGGCTTGTCTGCAAAGAAAGGTGAGATGTAGGGAATCACAGAAAGACGAGGGGAAAATAGGTCAATATATACATTGCTATATGGTGAACTAAGACTTAGGCCAGCCACAATGTAGAGGACCTGAACCTTAGAAACTTACAAGTAAGCTGGAATCTTTAAAAATTCAAATCTTTATAAGTAAAAAGATTTATTAAAATGAATAACCAAGTGTTTTAATTGACATGAGAAGATCAAAACAATAAACCCTGTGAACATAGAAAAAAGATAAATAAAGATATGAGCAGAACTTAATACCACAGAAAACGTATAAAATTCAGTTGTGGTAGTAAGTCCAAAGAATATTCTTTGACAAGATTTAAAAGACACACTTTGATTAAGGAAAACCAAAACATAAGTATAGAATATACAGAAAGAATCAGGACAATGTTATAGCAGAGAATATATGAAATGCCAGTAAATTTGAACATTTGTGTAAAGTGGACCATTTCCTAGCTCCTAAAGTTTACCAAAATTGACACAAGAGGAAATCATTTAAGGTCATCATGTCTGCCCTCGGCATTCTCGGAACGCCCTGGCCTCAGAATGCAGCATCTGTAGTCCATGGTAAACTGCGGAGAGGGGGCGCGGCTGAGAGAGGTTGGAACACTGCCTTCACTGAGGGAGTGGTTGGGGCATCCCTGCTGTGACTGAACAATGGGCAAGGGTGAAGGGGGCCAACGGCAGGTCCCTCAGAGCCCGGCAGGCCCAGTCGTGTGTCACAAGCATTTAGGCCCAGGCCAAAGTGCGCCTTCTTTGTCTGCACAGCTGCCCAAACTCTCACCTTTCCACTCAGGCCGCCCACTTACTTGAAGTGTGTGTGGAACCGGTCCGCGCAGTACACCTCGATGCAAAGCTAACCATAGGTCTGGGCATCATAGCTTCCTGCCAGGTGACTGAAGTTCGCAGGAAGATGGGTCGTGGTACACACGTGGGGAGCGTCCTGCCCAGGCCACAGGCCGCCCAAAGCCACTATCCCAGATCGGGGGCAGGAAAGCAGTCCTGTCTGTGTCCCAGCCTCTAGAGGGCGTAGTGGACCAAAACTTGTAGAAAAAGGGGTCCGCGCGGGTAACTCTTTGGAGGGACACAAACAAATATTTGCGGACTTTCTCCTGAAGCTTAGAGCGTTCACACCTAAGCCTCTTACAAGGTCAGGTGATTAGCTAAACATGAGCTCATGATCTAAATTTACACAATAATAAAGAAATCAGCTACAAGGGGAGACAAGCAGCAAAAACAATCAATACCAGAATTATATTCCCTAGGCCAAACATCAGATGTTGGAATAATCAGGTGCAATGCAGAAAGTATACAGAAAACTTTAACTGAAACAAGGAACAAGGATGTTTTCAAAGACTGGTAGGGTCTCTAAAACATTTTTAAGGGACCTGTCATTGATAAAGCTAAATACTCAATGGTTGTGTAATACAACAGATTCAACATTGAGAAGAGGGAAATTATGCTGTTTTGAAAACTATGGCAGGTCAGATTTTCTGCCTAATTATATAAGAAGATTTCTCTAAAAAATACACATTATTTCAAAGACTTATTGGCTGTGAAATAAGTTAAGGGTATTTCAAATGGCTTGTCTGCAAAGAAAGGTGAGATGTAGGGAATCACAGAAAGACGAGGGGAAAATAGGTCAATATATACATTGCTATATGGTGAACTAAGACTTAGGCCAGCCACAATGTAGAGGACCTGAACCTTAGAAACTTACAACTAAGCTGGAATCTTGAAAAGTTCAAATCTTTACAAGTAAAAAGATTTCTTAAAATGAATAACCAAGTGTTTTAATTGACATCAGAATATCAAAACAGTAAACCTTAGAACATAGAAAAAATATAAATAAAGATATGAGCAGAACTTAATACAATAGAAAACGTATAAAATTCAGGTGATGTAGTAAGTCCAAAGAATATTCTTTGACAAGATTAAAAGACAAACTTTGATTAAGGAAAACTAAAACATAAGTAAAGAATATACAGAAAGAATCAGGAGAATGTTATAGCAGAGAATATATTAAATGCCAGTAAATTTAAACATTTGTGTAAAGTGGACCAGTTCCTAGCTCCTAAAGTTTACCTTAACTGACACAAGAGGAAATCATTTAAGGTCATCATGTCTGCCCTTGGCATTCTCGGAATGCCCTGGACTAAGAATGCAGCATCGGTAGTCCATGGTATCCTGCGGAGAAGGGGCGGGGCTGAGGGAGGTTGGAACACTGCCCTCACAGAGGGAGTGCGTGTGGCCATCTCTGCTGTGACTGAACAAAGGGCAGGGGAGCAGGAGGCCCAGGGCAAGTCACTCAGAGCCTGGCGGGCCCAGTGGGGTCTCACAAGCATTTAGGCCCAGGAAAAAGTGCGCCTTCTTTGTCTGCACGGCTGCCCAAACTCTCAAATTTCCACTCAGGACTCCCTCTTACCTGAAGTGTGTGTGGAACCGGTCCGCACAGTACACCTCGCTGCAAAGCTAACCATAGGTCTGGGCATCATAGCTTCCTGCCAGTTGACCGAAGTTCGCAGGCAGATGGGTCGTGGGACACACGCGGGGAGCCTCCTGCCCAGGCCACAGGCCGCCCAAAGCCACTATCCCAGATCGGGGGCAGCAAAGCAGTCCTGTCTGGGTCCCAGCCCCTAGAGGGAGTAGTGGACCAACACTTGTAGAAAAAGGGGTCCGCTCGGGTAACTCATTGGAGGGACACAAACAAATCTTTGCGGACTTCCTGTTGAAGCTTAGGAGAGTTCACACCTAAGCCTCTTACAAGGTCAGCTGTTTAGCTAATCATGAGCTCATGATCTAAATTTACACAATAATGAAGAAATCAGCTACAAGTGGAGACAAGCAGCAAAAACAATCAATACCAGAATTAGATTCCCTAGGCCAACCATCAGATGTTGGAATAATAAGGTGCAAGGCAGAAAGTATACACAAAACTGGAAGTGAACCAAGGAACAAGGATGTTTTCAAAGACTGGTAGGATCTCTAAAACATTTTTAAACTGCATGTCATTGATAAAGCTAAATACTCAATGGTTCTGTAATACAACAGATTCATCATTGAGAAGAGTGAAATTATGCTGTTTTGAAAACTATGGCAGGTCAGTTTTTCTGCCTAATTATATAATAAGATTTCTCTAAAAACTACACATTATTTCAAAGACTTATTGGCTTTGAAATAAGTTAAGGGTATTTCAAATGGCTTGTCTGCAAAGAAAGGTGAGATGTAGGGAATCACAGAAAGTCGAGGGGAAAATAGGTCAATATATACATTGCTATATGCTGAACTAAGACTTAGGCCAGCCACAATGTAGAGGAGCTGACCCATAGAAACTTACAAGTAAGCTGGAATCTTGAAAAGTTCAAATCTTTATAAGTAAAAAGATTTATGAAAATGAATAACCAAGTGTTTTAATTGACATCAGAAGATCAAAACAATAAACCCTGAGAACATAGAAAAAAAGATAAATAAAGATATGAGCAGAACTTAATACCACAGAAAACGTATAAAATTCAGGTGAGGTAGTAAGTCCAAAGAATATTCTTTGACAAGATTTAAAAGACACACTTTGATTAAGGAAATCCAAAACATAAGTAAAGAATATACAGAAAGAATCAGGACAATGTTATAGCAGAGAATAAAGGAAATGCCAGTAAATTTGAACATTTGTGTAAAGTGGACCATTTCCTAGCTCCTAAATTTCACCAAAATTGACACAAGAGGAAATCATTTAAGGTCATCATGTCTGCCCTTGGCATTCTCGGAATGCCCTGGACTCAGAATGCAGTATCTGTAATCCATGGTAAACTGCGGAGAGGTGGCGGGGCTGAGGGTGGTTGGAACACTGCCCTCACTGAGGGAGTGGTTGTGGCCATCTCTGCCGTGACTGAACAAGGGCAGGGTAGAAGGGGGACAAGGGCAGGGCCCTCAGAGCCTGGCAGCCCCAATGGGGTGTCACAAGCATTTAGGCCCGGGCCAAAGGGCGCCTTCTTTGTCTGCACAGCTGCCCAAACTCTCACCTATCCACTCAGGCCGCCCTCTTACTTGAAGTGTGTGTGGAACCAGCCCGCACAGTACACCTCGTTTCACAGCTAACCATAGGTCTGGGCATGGTAGCTTCCTGCCATTTGACCGAAGTTCACAGGCAGATGGGTCGTGGGACACACGCGGGGAGCCTCCTGCCAGGGCCACAGGCCGCCAACAGCCACTACCCCAGATCGGTGCCAGCAAAGCAGTCCTGTCAGAGTCCCTGGCTCTAGAGGGAGTATTGGACCAACAATTGTAAAAAAATTGGGTCCTCGGGGTAACTCATTGGAGGGACACAAATAAATCTTTGCCGAGGTTCTGCTGAAGCTTAGGAGCGTTCACACCTAAGCCTCTTACAAAATTAGCTGTTTAGCTAAACATGAGCTCATGATCTAAATTTACATAATAATGAAGAAATTAGCTACAAGGGGAGAAAATCAGCAAAAACAATCCATACCAGAATTAGATTCCCAAGGCCATAAATCAGATGTTGGAATAATCAGGTGCAAGGCAGAAAATATACACAAAACTGGAACTGAAACAAGGAACAAGGATGTTTTCAAAGACTGGTAGGATCTCTCAAACATTTTTAAAGCACATGCCATTAACAAAGCTAAATACTCAAAGGTTGTGTAATACAACAGATTCATCATTGAGAAGAGTGAAATTATGCTGTTTTGAAAACTATGGCAGGTCAGATTTTCTTCCTATTTATATAAGAAGATTTCTCTACAAAATGCACAATATTTCAAAGACTTATTGGCTGTGAAATAAGTTAAGGGTATTTCAAATGGCTTGTCTGCAAAGAAAGGTGAGATGTAGGGAATCACAGAATTCGAGGGCAAAATAGGTCAATATATACATTGCTATATGGTGATCTAAACCATAGTCCAGCAACAATGTAGAGGTCCCGAAACTTAGAAACTTACAAGTGAGCTGGAATCTTCAAAAGTTCAAGTCTTTATAAGTAAAAAGATTTATTAAAATGAATAACCAAATGTTTTAATTGACGTTAGAAGATCAAAACAATAAATCCTGAGAACATAGAAAAAAGATAAATAAAGATATGAGAAGAAATTAATACAACAGAAAACGTATAAAATTCAGGTGATGTAGTAAGTCCAAAGAATATTCTTTGAAAAGATTTAAAAGACAGACTTTGATTAAGTAAAACCATAATATAAATAAATAATATACAGAAAGAATCAGGACAATGTTATAGCAGAGAAGATCTGAAATGCCAGTAAATTTGAACATTTTTGTAAAGTGGACCATTTCCTAGCTCCTAAAGTTTACCAAAACTGACACAAGAGGTAATCATTTAAGGACATTATGTCTGCCCTTGGTATTCTCGGAAAACCCTGGCCTGAGAATGCAGCATCTGTAGTCCATGGTAACCTGCGGAGAGGGTGCGTGGCTGAGGGTGGTTGGAAGACTGCCCTCACTGAGGGAGAGGGTTTGGCCATCTCTGCTGTAACTGAACAATGGACAGTGGAGCATGGGGCCAAGGGCAGCGCCCTCAGAGCCCGGCAGGCACAGTGGGGTTTCACAAGCATTTAGGCCAAGGCCAAAGGGGGCCTTCTTTGTCTGCACAGCTGCCCAAATCCTCACCTTTCCACTCAGGCCGCCCACTAACTTGAAGTGTGTGTGGAACCTGTCCACGCAGTACACCTCACTGCACAGCTTACCTTCGGTCTGGGCATCGTAGCTTCCTGCCAGGTGACCGAAGTTCGGAGGCAGTTGGGTCCCTCGGACACATGCTGAGAGGCTCCTCCCGGGGCCACAGGCCACCTACTGCCCCTGCCCCAGATCGGGGGCCGCAAAGCAGCCCTCTCTGAGTCCCCTGCCTCTAGAGGCAGTATTGGACCAAAACTTGTAGAAAACGGGGTCCTCGAGTGCAAGTCATTGGAGGGACACAAATAAATCTTTGCTGACTTTTTGCTGAAGCTTACGAGCGTTCACACCTAAGCCTCTTACAAGGTCTGCTACTTAGCTAAACATTAGCTCATGATCTAAATTTACACAATAATGAAGAAATCAGCTACAAGGGGAGACAAGCAGCAAAAACAATCAATACCACAATTAGATTCCCGAGGCCATCCATCAGATGTTGGAAAAATCAGGTGCAAGGCAGAAAATATACATAAAACTGGAACTGAAACAAGGAACAAGGATGTTTTCAAAGACTGGTAGGATCTCTAAAACATTTTTAAACTACATGTCATTGATAAAGCTAAATACTCAAATGTTGTGTAATACAACAGATTCATCATTGAGAAGAGAGAAATTATGCTGATTTGAAAACTATGGCCGATGAGATTTTTGCCTAATTATATAGGAAGATTCCTCTAAAAAATACGTATTATTTCAAAGACCTATTGTCTGTGAAATAAATTAAGGGTGTTTCAAATGGCTTGTCTGCAAAGAAAGGTGAGATGTAGGCAAACACAGAAATTCGAGGGGAAAATAGGTCAATATATACATTGCTATAGGGTGAACTAAGCCTTAGGCCAGCAACAATGTAGAGGACCTGACCCTTAGAAACTTACAAGTAAGCTGGAATCTTCAAAAGTTCAAATCTGTATAAGTAAAAATATTTATGAAAATGAATAACCAAGTGTTTTAACTGACAAGAGAAAATCAAAACAATAAACCCTGAGTACATATAAAAAAGATAAATAAAGATATGAGCAGAACTTAATACAACAGAAAACGTGTAAAATTCAGGTGATTTAGTAAGTCCAAAGAATGTTCTTTGAAAATATTTAAAAGACAAATTTTGATTAAGGAAAACAAAAACATAAATAAAGAATATACAGAAAGAATCAGGACAATGTAATAGCAGAGAATATATGAAATGCCAGTAAATTTGAACATTTGCGTAAAGTGGACCATTTCCTAACTCCTAATGTTTACGAAAACTGACACAAGAGGAAATCATTTAAGGTCACCATGTCTGCCCTTGGCCTTCTCGGAACACCCAGGCTTCAGAATGCTCCATCTGTAGTCCATGGTAAACTGCGGGGACGGGCCGGGGTTGAGGGATGTTGGAACACTGCCCTCACTGAGGGAGTGGGTGTTGCCTTCTCTGCTGTGACTGAACAAAGGGCAGATTTGCAGCGGGCCAAGTGCAGGGCCCTCAGAGCCCGGCAGGCCCAGTGTGGTGTCAAAAGCATTTAGGCCCAGGCCAAAGGACGCCTTCTTTGTCGGCACAGCTGCGCAAAATCTCACCTTTCCACTCAGGCCGCCCTCTTGTTTGAAGTGTGTGTGGAACCTGTCCGCGCTCTACTCCTCGCTGCATAGATAACCATCTGTCTGTGCATCGTAGCTTCCTGCCAGATGACAGAAGTTCATAGGCAGATGGGTCCCTGGGACACATGCGTAGAGGATCCTGCCCGAGCCACAGGCCGCCCACGGCCCCTGCCCCAGATCGGATGCGGCAAATCAGCCCTGTCTGAGTCTCCTGCCTCTAGATGTAGGTTTGGACCTACACTTGTAGAAAACGGGGTCCTTGCGGGCAACTCATTGGAAGGACACAAATAAATCTTTGCCGACTTTCTGCTGAAACTTATGAGCGTTCACACCTATGCCTGTTACATGGTCAGGTGTTTAGCTATACATGAGCTCATGATCTAAATTTAAACAATAATGAAGAAAGCAGCTACAAGGGGAGACAATCAGTAAAAACAATCAATACCTGAATTAGAATCCCAAGGCCATCCATCAGATGTTGGAATAATCAGGTGCAAGGCAGGAAATATAATTAAAACTGAAACATGGAACAAGGATGTGTTCAAAGAGTGGTAGGATCTCTAAAACATTTTTAAAGCACATGTCATTGATAAAGCTAAATACTCAAAGGTTGTGTTATGCAACAGATTAATCGTTGAGAAGAGTGAAATTATGCTGTTATGAAAACTATGGCAGGTCAGATATTCTGCCTAACTATATAAGAAGATATATCTAAATAATACACATTATTTCAAAGACTTATTGGCTGTGAAATAAGGAATGGGTATTTCAAATGGCTTGTCTCCAATAAAGGTGAGATATAGGGAATCACAGAAAGTCGAGGGGAAAATACGTTAATATATACATTGCTATATGTTGAACTAAGCCTTAGGCCAGCAAAAATGTAGAGGACCTGACCCTTAGAAACTTACAAGTAAGCTGGAATCTTCAAAAGTCCAAATCATTATAAGTAAGAAGATTTATTAAAATGAATAACGAAGTGTTTTAATTCACATAAAAAGATCAAAACAATAAACACTGAGAACATAGAAAAAAGATAAATAAAGATATGAGCAGAACGTATTACAACAGAAAACGTATAAAATATAGCTCATTTAGTAACTCCAAAGAATATTCTTTGAAAAGATTTAAAAGCCAAATTTTGATTAAGGAAAACAAAAGCATAAGTAAAGAATATACAGAAAGAGTCAGGACAATGTTATAGCAGAAAATATATGAAATGCCAGTAAATTTGAACATTTCTGTTAAGGGGACCATTTCCTAGCTCCTAAAGTTTACCAAAACTGACACAGGAGGTAACCATTAAGGTCATCATGTCTGCCCTTGGCATTCTCGGAATGCGCTGGCCTCAGAATGCAGCATCAGTAGTCCACGGTAACCTACGGAGAGGGGTCGGGGCTGAGGAAGGTTAGAACACTGCCTTCACAGAGGGATGCGTGTGGCCATCTCTGCTGTGACTGAGCAAAGGTCAGGGGAGCAGGGGTCCAGGGCCTGGCCATCAGAGTCCAGCGACCCAGAGGGGTTTCACAAGAATTAAGACCAAGTCCAAAGTGTGCCTTCTTTGTCTCCACACCTGTCCAAACTCTCACCTTTCAATCAGGCCGCCCTCTTACTTGAAGTGTGTGTGGAACCTGTCCGCGCAATTCACCTCGCTGCACAGCTAACCTTATGTCTGGTCATTGTAACTTCCTTCTAGGTGACTGAAGTTCGAAGGCAGATGGGTCACTGGGAAACATGAAGAGAGGCTCCTGCCCGGGCCACAGGCCGCCCACTGGCCCTGCCACAGATCGGGGGCCGCAAAGCTGCCCTGTCTGAGTCCCCTGCCTCTAGAGGGAGTATTGGACAAACATTTGTAGAAAACGGAGTCTTCCCGGGCAACTCATTGGAGGGAAACAAGTAAATCTTTGCTGACTTTCTGATGAAATTTAGGAGCGTTCACACCTAAGCCTCTTACATGGTCAGCTGTATATCTAAACTTGAGCTCATGATCTAACTTTACACAATAATGAAGAAATCAGTAACAAGGGGAGACAATCAGCAAAAACAATCAATACCAGAATTAAATTCCTTAGGCAATCCATCAGATGTTGGAATAATCAGGTGCAAGGCAGAAAATATACACAAAAATGGAACAAAACAAGGAATAAGGATGTTTTCAAAACTGGTAGGATCTCTAAAACATTTTTAAAGTACATGTCATTGAGAAAGCTAAATACTCAAAGGTTGTGTAATACAACAGTTTCATCATTGAGAAGAGTGAAATTATGCTGTTTTGAAAACTATGGCAAGTGAGATTTCTGCCTAATTATATAAGAAGATTTCTCTAAAAAATACACATTATTTCAAAGAATTATTTGGTGTGAAATAAGTTAAGGGTATTTCAACTGGCTTGTCTGCAATGAAAGGTGAGATGTAGGGAATCACAGAAAGTCGAGGGGAAAATAGGTCAATATATACATTGCTATACGGTGAACTAAGACTTAGGCCAGCCACAATGTAGAGGACCTGACGCTTAGAAACTTACAAGTAAGCTGGAATCTTCAAAAGTTCAAATATTTATAAGTAAAAAGATTTATTAAAATGAATAACCAAGTGTTTTAATTGACATCAGAAGATCAAAACAATAAACACTGAGAACATAGAAAAAAGATAAATAAAGATATGAGCAGAACTTAATACAACAGAAAACGTATAAAATTCAGGTGATGTAGTAAGTCCAAAGAATATTCTTTGAAAAGATTTAAAAGACACACTTTGATTAAGGAAAACAAAAACATAAGTCAAGAATATACAAAAAGAATCAGGACAAGGTTATAGCAGAGACGATCTGAAATGCCAGTAAATTTGAACATTTCTGTAACGTGGACCATTTCCTAGCTCCTACAGTTTACCAAAACTGACACAAGAGGAAATCACTTAAGGTCATCATGTCTGCCCTTGGCATTCTCGGAACACCCAGGCCTCAGAATTCAGCATCTGTGGTCCATGGTAAACTGTGGAGAGAGGGCGGAGCTGAGGGAGGATGGAACACTGCCCACACTGAAGGAGTGGGTGTGGCCATCTCTGCTGTGACGGAACAAAGGGCAGGGGAGCAGGGCGTCCAGGGCAGGGCCCTCAGAGCCCGGCATGCCCAGTGGGGTGTCAGAAGCATTTTGCCCAGGCCTAAGGGCGCCTTTTTTTTCTGCACAGTTGCCCAAACTCTCACCTTTCCACTCAGGCCGCCCCCATACGTGAAGTGTGTGTGGAACCTGTCTGCGCAGTACACCTCTCTGCACAGCTAACCATAGGTCTGGGCATCATAGCTTCCTGCCAGGTGACCGAAGTTCGCAGGCAGATGTGTCCCTGCGACACACGCGGAGAGGTTCCTGCCCGGGCCACAGGCCGCCCACTGCCCCTGCACCTCATCGGGGGTCGCAAAGCAAACTTTTCTGAGTCCCTGCCTCAAGAGGGAGTATTGTACCAACAATTGTAGAAAACTGTGTCCTCGAGGGTCACTCATTGGAGGGAAACAAATAAATCTTTGCCGACTTTCTGATGAAGCTTACGAGCGTTCACACCTAAGCCTCTTACAAGGTCAGCTGTTTAGCTAACCATGTGCTCATGATCTAAATTTACACAATAATGAAGAGATCAGCTATAAGGGGGAGACAATCAGCAAAAACAATCAATACCAGAATTAGATTCCATAGGCCATCCATCAGATGTTGGAATAATCAGGTGCAAGGCAGAAAATATACATAAAACTGGAACTGAAACAAGGAAAAAGGATGTTTTCAAAGACTGGTAGAATCTCTAAAACATTTTTAAAGTACATGTCATTGATAAAGCTAAATACTCAAAGGTTGTGTAATACAACAGATTCATCATTGAGAAGAGTGAAATTATGCTGTTTTGAAAACTATGGCAGGTCAGATTTTCTGCCTAATAATAAAAGAAGATTTCTCTAAAAAATACAAATTATTTCAAAGACTTATAGGCTGTGAAATAAGGTAAGGGTATTTCAAATGGCTTGTCTGCAAAGAAACTTGAGATGTAGGGAATCACAGAAAGTCGAGGGGAAAATAGGTCAATATATACATTGCTATATGGTTAACTAAGCCTTAGGCCAGCAACAATGTAGAAGAACTGACCCTTAGAAACTTACAAGTACGTTGGAATCTTCAAAAGTTCAAATATTTATAAGTAAAAAGATTTATTAAAATGAATAACCAAGTGTTTTAATTGGCATCAGAAGATCAAAACAATAAACCCTGAGAACATAGAAAAAAGATAAATAAAGATATGAGCAGAACTTAGTATAACAGAAAACGTATAAAATTCAGGTGATGTAGTAAGTCCAAAGAATATTCTTTGAAAAGATTTAAAAGACACACTTTGATTAAGGAAAGCAAAATCATAAGTCAAGAATATACAGAAAGAATCAGGACAATGTTATAGCAGAGAATATCAGAAATGCCAGTAAATTTGAACATTTCTGTAAAGTGGACCATTTCCTAGCTCCTAAAGTTTACCAATAGTAACACAAGAGGAAATCATTTAAGCTCATCATGTATGCCCTTTGAATTCTCGGAACGCCCTGGCCTGAGAAGGCAGCGTCTGTAGTCCATGTTTACCTGCGGAGAGGGTGCCGGGCTGAGGGAGGATGGAACACTGCCCTCACTCAGGGAGTGGGTGTGGCCATCTCTCCTCTGACTGAACAAAGGGCAGGGGAGAAGGGTGTCCAGTGCAGTACCCTCAGAGCCAGGCAGGCCCTGTGTGGTTACACAAGCATTAAGGCCCATGCCAAAGTGCGCCTTCTTTGTCTGCACAGCTGCCCAAACTCTCACCTATCCACTCAGGCTGCCCTCTTACTTGAAGCGTGTGTGGAATCTGTCAGTGCAATACACCTCGCTGCACAGCTAACCATAGGTCTGGGCATCGTAAGCTTCCTGCCAGGTTACCGAAGTTCGCAGGCAGATGGGTCCGTGGGACTCACGCGGAGAGGCTCCTGCCCGGGCCACAGGCGGACCAAAACCCTGCCCCAGATCAGCGGCCGCAAAGCAGCCTTGTCTAAGTCCCTGCCTCTAGAGGGAGTATTGTACCAACACTTGTAGAAAAAGGGGTCCTCGCGGGCAACTCATTGGAGGGACACAAATAAATCTTTGCCGACTTTCTGATGAAGCTTACGAGCGTTCACACCTAAGCCTCTTACAAGGATAGCTGTTTGGCAAAACATGAGCTCATGATCTAAATTTACACAATAATGAAGAAATCAGCTACAAGGGGGAGACAATCAGCAAAAACAATCAATACAAGAATTAGATTCCCTAGGCATCCATCAGATATTGGAATAAACAGGTGCAAGGCAGAAAGTATACATAAAACTGGAACTGAAACAAGGAGCAAGGACGTTTTCAAAGACTGGTAGGATCTCGAAAACATTTTTAAAGTACATGTCATTAATAAAGCTAAATAATCAAAGGTTGTGTCATACTACAGATTCATCATTGAGAAGAGTGAAATTATGCTCTTTTGAAAACTATGGCAGGTCAGATTTTCTGCCTAATTATATACGAAGATTTCTCTAAAAAATACACATTATTTCAAAGACTTATTGGCTGTGAAATAAGTTAAGGGTATTTCAAATGGCTTGTCTGCAAAGAAAGTTGAGATGTAGGGAATCACAGAAAGCCCGGGGGAATATAGGTCAATACATATAGAGCTATATGGTGAACAACGCCTTATGCCAGCAACAATGTAGAGGACCTAACCCTTAGAAACTTACAAGTAAGCTGGAATCTTCAAAAGTTCAAATCTTTATAAGTAAAATGTTTTAAGAAAATGAATAACCAAATGTTTTAATTGACATCAGAAGATCAAAACAATAAACCCTGAGAGCATAGAAAAAAGATAAATAAAGATATGAGCAGAACTTAATACAACAGAAAACGTATAAAAGTCAGGTGATGTAGTAAGTCCATAGAATATTCTTTGAAAAGAGTTAAAAGACACACTTTGATTAAGGAAAACCAAAACATAAGTCAAGAATATAACGAAAGAATCAGGACAATGTTATAAGAGAGAAGATATGAAATGTCAGTAAATTTGAACATTTCTGTAAAGTGGACCATTTCCTAGCTCCTAAAGTTTACCAAAAGTAACACAAGAGGAAATAATTTAAGGTCATCATGTCTGCCCTTGGCATTCTCGGAATGCCCTGGCCTCAGAATGCAGCATCTGTAGTCCATGGTAACCTGCGAAGAGGGGGCGGGGCTGATGGAGGTTGGAACACTGCCCTCACTGAGGGAGTGGGTGTGGCCATCTCTGCTGTGAGGGAACAAACGGTAGGGGAGCAGGGCGTCCAGGGCAGGGCCCTCAGAGGCCGGCAGGCCCAGTGGGGTGTCACAAGCATTTAGGCCCAGGCCAAAGGGCGCCTTCTTTGTCTGCACACCTGCCCAAACTCTCACCTTCCAACTCAGCCCACCCTCTTACGTGAAGTGTGTGTGGAACCTGTCCGCATAGTACACCTTGTTGCACAGCTAACCATAGGTGTGGGATTCGTATCTTCCTGCCAGTTGACCAAAGTTGGCAGGCAGATACGTCCCTGGGACACACGCGGAGAGGCTCCTGCCCGGGCCACAGGCCACCAACTGCCCCTGAACCAGATCGGGGGCCACAAAGCAACCTTGTCTGAGTCCCTGCCACAAGTGGGAGTATTGGACCATCATTGTAGAAAACGGGGTCCTCGCGGGCAACTCATAGGAGGGACACAAATAAATCTTTGCCGACTTTGTGATGAAGCTTACGAGCGTTCACACCTATGCCTCTTACAAGGTCAGCTATTTAGCAATACATGAGCTCATAATCTAAATTTACACAATAAGGAAGTAATAAGCTACAAGGGGGAGACAATCAGCAAAAACAATCAATACCAGAATTAGATTCCCTAGGCCATCCATCAGATGTTGGAATAATCAGGTGCAAGGCAGAAAATATACATAAAACTGGAACTGAAACAAGGAACAAGGATGTTCTCAAACACTGGTAGGATCTCTAAAACATTTTTAAAGTACATGTCATTGATAAAGCTAAATACTCAAAGGTTGTGTAATACAACAGATTCATCATTGAGAAGAGTGAAATTATGCTGTTTTGAAAACTATGGCAGGTCAGATTTTCTGCCTAATTATATAAGAAGATTTCTCTAAAAAATACACATTATTTCAAAGTCTTATTGGCTGTGAAATAAGTTAAGCGTGTTTCAAATGGCTTGTCTGCAAAGAAAGGTGAGATATAGGGAATCACAGAAAGCCCAGGGGAAAATAGGTCAATGCATATATAGCTATACAATGAACTAAGCCTTAGGCCAGCAAAAATGTAGAGGACCTAACCCTTAGAAACTTACAAGTAAGCTGGAATCTTCAAAAGTTCAAATATTTATAAGTAAAAAGATTTATGAAAATGAATAACCAAGCGTTTTAATTGACATCAGAAGATCAAAACAATAAACCCTGAGAATATAGAAAAAAGATAAATAAAGATATGAGTAGAACTTAATACAACAGAAAACGCATAAAATTGAGGTGATGTAGTAAGTCCAAAGAATGTTCTTTGAAAAGATTTAAAAGACACAATTTTATTAAGGAAAACGAAAACATAAGTCAAGAATATACAGAAAGAATCAGGACAATGTTATAGCAGAGAACATCTGAAATGCCAGTAAATTTGAACATTTCTGTAAAGTGGACCATTTCCTAGCTCCTAAAGTTTACCAAAAGTAACACAAGAGGAAATCATTTAAGCTAATCATGTCTGCCCTTGGCATTCTCGGAATGCCCTGGCCTCAGAATGCAGCATCTGTAGTCCATGGTAACCTGCGAAGAGGGGGCGGGGCTGATGGAGTTTGGAACACTGCCCTCACTGAGGGAGTGGGAGTGGCCATCTCTGCTGTGAGGGAACGAGCGGCAGGGGAGCAGGGCGTCCAGCGCAGGGCCCTCAGAGCCCGGCAGGCCCCGTGTGGTGTCACAAGCATTTAGTCCCATGACAAAGGGCGACTTCTTTGTCTGCACAACTGCCCAAACTCTCACCTTCCCACTAAGCCCACCCTCTTACGTGAAGTGTGTGTGGAATCTGTCCGCGTAGTACACCTTGCTGCACAGCTAACCATAGGTGTGGGATTCGTATCTTCCTGACAGGTGACCAAAGATGGCAGGCAGCTACGTCCCTGGGACACACGCGGAGAGGCTCCTGCCCGGGCCACAGGCCTCCAACTGCCCCTGCACCACATCGGGGTCCGCAAAGCAACATTGTCTGAGTCCCTGCCACAAGAGGGAGTATTGGACCATCACTTGTAGAAAACGGGGTCCTCGCGGGCAACTCATTGGAGGGACACAAATAAATCTTTGCCGACTTTGTGATGAAGCTTACGGGCGTTTACACCTATGCCTCTTACAAGGTCAGCTGTTTGGCTAAACCTGAGCTCATGATGTAAATTTACACAATAATGAAGTAATCAGCTACAAGGGGGAGACAATCAGCAAAAACAAGCAATACCAGAAGTAGATTCCCTAGGCCATCCATCAGATGTTGGAATAACCAGGTGCAAGGCAGAAAATATACATAAAACTGGAAGTGAAACGAGGAACAAGGATGTTCTCAAAGACTGGTAGGATCTCGAAAACATTTTTAAAGTACATGTCATTGATAAAGGTAAATACTCAAAGGTTCTGTAATACAACCAATTCAACATTGAGAAGAGTGAAATTATGCTGTTTTGAAAACTATCGCAGGTCAGATTTTCTGCCGAATTATATAAGAAGATTTCTCTAAAAAATACATATTATTTCAAAAGCTTAATGGCAGTGAAATAAGGGTATTTCTAATGGCTTGTATGCAAAGAAAGGTGAGATGTAGGGAATCACAGAAAATCGAGGGTCAAATAGGTCAATATATATATACATTGCTGTATGGTGAACTAAGCCTTAGGCCAGCAACAATGTTGAGTACCTGACCCTTAGAAACTTACAAGTAAGCTGGAATGTTCAAAAGTTCAAATCTTTATAAGTAAAAAGATTTATGAAAATGAATAACCAAGTGTTTTAATTGACATCAGAAGATCAAAACAATAAACCCTGAGAACATAGAAAAAAGATAAATAAAGATATGAGCAGAACTTAATACAATAGAAAACGTATAAAATTCACGTGATGTAGTAAGTCCAAAGAATATTCTTTGAAATGATTTAAAAGACACACATTGTTTAAGGAAAACAAAAACATAAGTAAAAAATATGCAGAAAGAATCAGGACAATGTTATTGCAGAGAATATCTGAAATGCCAGTAATTTGAACATTTCTGTAAAGTGGACCATTTCCTAGCTCCTAAAGTTTACCAAAACTGACAAAAGAGGAAATCATTTAAGGTCATAATGGCTTTCTAGAAACGCCCTGGCCTCAGAATGCAGCATCTGTAGTCCATGGTAACCTGCGGAGAGGGTGCGGGGCTGATGGAGTTTGGAACACTGCCCTCACTGAGGGAGTGGGTGTGGCCATCTCTGCTGTGACGGAACAAAGGGCAGGGGAGCAGGGCGTCCAGGGCAGGGCCCTAAGAGCCCGGCAGGCCCAGTGGGGTGTCACAAGCAATTAGGCCCATGCCAAAGGGTGCCTTCTTTGTCTGCACACCTGCCCAAACTCTCACCTTCCCACTCAGCCCGCCCTGTTACGTGAAGTGTGTGTTTAACCTGTCCGCATAGTACACCTTGCTGCACAGATAACCATAGGTGTGGGATTCGTATCTTCCCGCCAGGTGACAGAAGTTCGCAGGCAGATACGACCCTGGGACACACGCGGAGAGGCTCCTGCCCGGGCCACAGGCCTCCAACTGCCCCTGCACCAGATAGGGGGCCGCAAAGCAACCTTGTATGAGTCCCTGCCACTAGTTGGAGTATTGGACCATCACTTGTAGAAAACGGGGTCCTCGCGGGCAACTCATTGGAGGGACACAAATAAATCTTTGCCGACTTTGTGATGAAGCTTACGAGTGTTCACACCAATGCCTCTTACAAGGCCAGCTATTTAGCTAAACATGAGCTCATGATCTAAATTTACACAATAATGAAGTAATCAGCTACAAGGGGGAGAAAATTAGCAAAAGCAATCAATACCAGAATTAGATTCCCTAGGCCATCCATAAGATGTTGGAATAATCAGGGGCAAGTCAGAAAATATACATAAACTGGAACTGAAACAAGGAACAAAGACGTTCTCAAAGACTGGTAGGATCTCTAACACATTTTTAAAGTACATATTATTGATAAAGCTAAATACTCAAAGGTTGTGTAATACAACAGATTCATCATTGAGAAGAGTGAAATTATGCTGTTTTAAAAACTATGGCCAGTCAGATTTTCTGCCTAATTATATCAGAAGATATCTCTAAAAAATACACAATATTTCAAAGACGTATTGGCTGTGAAATAAGTTAAGGGTAATTCAAATGGCTTGTCTGCAAAGAAAGGTGAGATGTAGGGAATCACAGAAAGCCCAGAGGAAAATAGTTCAATATATACATTTCTATTTGGTGAACTCAGACTTAGGCCAGCAACAATGTAGAGGACCTGACCTCTTACAAGTAAGTAAGTAGGAATCCTCAAAAGTTCAAATCTTTATAAGTAAAAAGATTTATAAAAATAAATAACCAAGTGTTTTAATTGACATCAGAAAATCAAAACAATAAACCCTGAGAACATAGAAAAAAGATAAATAAATATATGAGCAGAACTTAATAAATCAGAAAACGTATACAATTCAGGTGATGTAGTAAGTCCAAAGAATATTCTTTGAAAAGATTTATAAGACAGACTTTGATTAAGGAAAACAAAATCATAAGTCAAGAATATACAGAAAGAATCAGGACAATGTTATAGCAGAGAACATCTGAAATGCCTGTAAATTTGAACATTTCTGTAAAATGGAACATTTCCTAGCTCCTAAAATTTACCAAAACTGACACAAGAGGAAACCATTTAAGATGATTATGTTAGCCCTTGTCATTCTCGGAACGCCCTGGCCTCAGAATGCAGCATCTGCAGTCCATGGTAACCTGCGGAGAGGCGGCGGGGCTGAGGGAGGTTGGATCACTGCCCTCACTGAGGGAGTGGGTGTGGCCATCTCTGCTGTGACTTAACAAAGGTCAGGGGAGCAGGGCGTCCAGGGCAGGGCCTCAGAGCCCGGCAGGCCCAGTGAGGTGTCAAAACCATTCAGGCCCATGTCAAACGGCGCCTTCTTTGTCTGCACAGCTGCCCAAACTCTCACCATTCCACTCAGCCCGAACTCTTACGTGAAGTGTGTGTGGAAACTGTCCGCGCAGTACACCTTGCTGCACAGCTAACCATAGGTCTGGGCATCGTAGCCTCGTGCCAGGTGACCGAAATTCGCAGGCAGATGGGTCCCTGGGACACACGCGGAGAGGCTCCTGCCAGGGCCACAGGCCGCCAACTGCCCCTGCACCACATCCGGGGCCGCAAAGCAACCTTTTCTGAGTCCCGGCCTCAAGAGGGAGTAATGAACGAACACTTGTAGAAAACTGGGTCCTCGCGGGCCACTCATTGCAGGGACACAAATAAATCTTTGCCGACGTTCTGATGAAGGTTACGAGCGTTCACAACTAAGCCTCTTACAAGGTCAGCTGTTTGGCTAAACATGAGCTCATGATCTAAATTTACACAATAATGAAGAAGTCAGCTACAAGGGGAGACAAGCAGCAAAAATAATCAATACCAGAATTAGATTCCCTAGGCCATCCAACAGATGTTGGAATAATCAGGTGCAAGGCAGAAAATATACATATAACTGGAACTGAAACAAGGAACAAGGATGTTTTCAAAGACTGGTAGGATATCTAAAACATTTTTAAAGTACATGTCATTGATAAAGCTAAGTACTCAAAGGTTGTGTAATACAACAGATTAATCTTTGAGAAGAGTGAAGTTATGCTGTTTTGAAAACTATGGCAGGTCAGATTTTCTGCCTAATTATATAAGGAGATTTCTCTAAAAAATACACATTATTTCAAAGACTTATTGGCTGTGAAATAAGTTAAGGGTATTTCAAATGGCCTGTCTGCAAAGAAAGGAGAGATGTAGGGAATCACAGAAAGTCGAGGGGAAAATAGGTCAATATATACATTGCTATATGGTGAACTAAGCCTTAGGCCAGCAACAATGTAGAGTACCTGACCCTTAGAAACTTACAAGTAAGCAAATATCTTCAAAAGTTCAAATCTTTATAAGTAAAAAGTTTTATTAAAATGAATAACCAAGTGTTTAAATTGACATCAGAAGATCAAAACAATAAACACTGAGAACATAGAAAAAGGATAAATAAAGATATGAGCAGAACTTAATACAACAGAAAACGTATAAAATTCAGGTGTTGTAGTAAGTCCAAATAATATTCTTTGAAAGATTTAAAATATACACTTTTATTAAGGAAAACAAAAACATAAGTAAAGCATATAGAGAAAGTATCAGGACCATATTATAGCAGAGAATATATGAAATGCCAGTAAATTTGAACATTTCTGTAAAGTGGACCATTTCCTATCTCCTAAAGTTTACCAGAACTGACACAAGAGGAAATCATTTAAGGTCATCATGTCTGCCCTTGGCATTCTCCGAACGCCCAGGACCCAGAATGCAGCATCTGCAGTCCATGGTAACCTGCGGAGATCGGGCAGGGCAGAGGGCTGCTGGAACACTGCCCTCACTGAGGGAGTGGGTGTGGCCATCTCTGCTGTGACTGAACAAATGGCAGGGGAGCAGGGTGCCAAGGGCAGGGTCCTCAGAGCCCGGCAGTCCCAGTGGGGTGTCACAAGCATTTAGGCACAGGACAAAGGGCGCCTTCTTTGTCTGCACAGCTGCCCAAACTCTCACCTTTTCTCTCAAGCCGCCCTATTACTTGAAGTGTGTGTGGAATCTGTCCACGCAGTACAGCTCGATGAACAGCTAACAATAAGTCTCGGCATCATAGCTTCCTGCCAGGTGACAGAACTTCGCAGGCAGATAGGTCCCTGGGACACACACGGAGAGGTTCCTGCCCCGGCCACCGGCCGCCCACATCCCCTGCCCCAGATCGGGGGCCGCAAAGCAGCCCTCTCTGAGTCCCCTGCCTCTAGAGGGTGTATTGGACCAAAACTTGTAGAAAACGGGGTCCTCGCGGGCACCTCATTGGAGGGACACAAATAAATCTTTGCCGACCCTCTGCTGAAGCTTACGAGCGTTCACACCTAAGCCTCTTACATGGTCAGCTGTTTAGCTAAACATGAACTCATGATCTAAATTTACACAATAATGAAGAAATCAGCTACAAGGGGAGGCAATCAGCAAAAACAATCAATACCAGATTTAGATTCCCTAGGCCATCCATCAGATGTTGGAATAATGAGGTGCAAGGCAGAAAATATACACAAAACTGGAACGGAAACAAGGAAAAATGATGTTTTCAAAGACTGGTAGGGTCTTTAAAACATTTTTAAAGTACATGTCATTGATCAAGCTAAATATTCAGAAGTTGTGTAATACAACAGATTAATCAATGAGAAGAGGGAAATTATGATGTTTTGAAAACTATGGCAGGTCATATTTTCTGCCTATTTATATAAGAAGATTTCTCTAAAAATACACATTATTTCAAAGACTTATTGGCTGTGAAATAAGTTAAGGGTATTTCAAATGGCTTGTCTGTAAAGAAAGGTGAGATGTAGGGAATCACAGAAAGTGGAAGGGAAATGAGGTCAATATATACATTGCTATATGGTGAACTAAGCCTTAGGCCAGCAACAATGTAGAGGACCTGAACCTTAGAAACTTACAAGTAAGCTGAAATCTTCAAAAGTTCAAATCTTTATAAGTTAAAAGGTTTATTAAAATGAATAACAAAGTGTTTTCATTGACATCAGAAGACCAAAACAATAAACACTGAGAATATAGAAAAAGGATAAATAAAGATATGACCAGAACTTAATACAACAGAAAACGTATAAAATTCAGGTGTTGTAGTAAGTCCAAAGAATATTATTTGAAAGATTAAAAGACACACTTTGATTAAGGAAAACAAAAACATAAATAAAGCATATACAGAAAGAATCAGGACAATGATATAGCAGAGAATATATGAAATGCCAGTAAATTTGAACATTTCTGTAAAGTGGACCATTTCCTATCTCCTAAGTTTACCAAAACTGACACAAGAGGAAATCATTTAAGGTCATGATGTCTGCCCTTTGCATTCTCGGAATGCCAAGGCCTCAGAATGCAGCATCTGTAGTGCATGGTATCCTGCGGAGAGGGGGCGGGGCTGAGAGAGGTTGGAACACTGCCGTCACTGAGGGAGTGGTTATTGCCATCTCTGCTGTGTTTGAACAATAGGAAGGGGCGCAGGAGGAGCAGGGCAGGGACCACAGAGCCCGGCAGTCCCAGTGGGGTGTCACAAGCATTTAGGCCCAGCCCAAAGTGCGCCTTCTTTGTCTGCACAGCTGCCCATACTCTCAACTTTCCCCTCAGGGCGCCCACTTACTTGAAGTGTGTGTGGAACCTGTCCGCACAGTACACCTCGCTGCACAACTAACCATAGGTATGGGCATTGTACCTTCCTGCCAGGTGACCGAACTTCTCAGGCAGATCGTTCCCTGGGACACACGTGGAGAGGCTCTTGCCCGGCCACAGGCCACCCACTGCCCCTGCCCCATATCGGGGTCATCGAAGCAGCCCTCTCTGAGTGTCCTGCCTCTATAGTGAGTATTGGACCCACACTTGTAGGAAACGGGGTTCTCGCAGGAAACTCACTGGAGGGACACAAATAACTCTTTGCAGACCTTCTGCTGAAGCTTACGGGCGTTCACACGTAAGCCTCTTACAAGGTCAGCTGTTTAGCTAAACATGAACTCATGATCTAAATTTACACAATAATGAAGAAATCAGCTACAAGGGGAGGCATTCAGCAAAAACAATCAATACCAGAATTAGATTCCCTAGGCCATCCAGCAGATGTTGGAATAATCAGGTGAAAGGCAGAAAATATACATAAAACTGGAAAGGAAACAAGGAACAAGGATGCTCTCAAAGACTGGTAGGATATCTAAAACATTTTTAAAGTACATGTCATTGATAAAGCTAAATACTCAAAGGTTGTGTAATACAACCGATTCAACATTGAGAAGAGTGAAATTATGCTGTTTTGAAAACTATCGCAGGTCAGATTTTCTGCTGAATTATATAAGAAGATTTCTCTAAAAAATACACATTATTTCAAAGACTTATTGGCTGTGAAATAAGTTAAGAGTGTTTCAAATGTCTTGTCTGCAAAGAAAGGTGAGATGTAGGAAATCACAGAAAGTCGAGGGGAAAATAGGTCAATATATACTTTGCTATATTGTGAACTAAGCCTTAGGACAGCCACAATGTAGAGGACCTGACCCTTAGAAACTTACAAGTAAGCTGGAATCTTTAAAAGTTCAAATATTTATAAGTAAAATGATTTATTAAAGTGAATAACCAAGTGTTTTAATTGACATCATAAGATCAAAACAATAAACCCTGAGAACAAAGAAAAAAAGATAAATAAAGATATGAGCAGAAATTAATACCACAGAAAACGTATAAAATTCAGGTGAGGTAGTAAGTCCAAAGAATATTTTTTGACAAGATTTAAAAGACACACTTTGATTAAGGAAAACCAAAACATAAGTAAAGAATATACAGAAAGAATCAGGACAATGTTATAGCAGAGAATATATGAAATGCCAGTAAATTTGAATATTTCTGAAAAGTGGACCATTTCCTAGCTCCTAAAGTTTACCAAAATTGACACAAGAGGAAATCATTTAAGGTCATCATGACTGCCCTTGGCATTCTCGGAAGGCCCTGGCCTCAGAATGCAGCATCTGTAGTCCATGGTAACCTGCGGAGAGGGGGCGGGGCAAAGGGAGGTTGGAACCCTACCCTCACTGAGGGAGTGGGTGGGGCCATCTCTGCTGTGACTGAACAAAGGGCAAGGGAGCAGGGGGCCAGGGCAGGGCCCTCTGAACCCGGCAGGCCCAGTCTTGTGTCATAAGCATTTAGGCCTAGGACAAAGTGAGCCTTCTTTGTCTGCACAGCTTCCCAAACTCACACCTATCCACTCAGGCCGCCTTCTGACTTGAAGTGTGTGTGGAACTGGTCCACGCAGTACACCTCGCTGCAAAGCTAACGATAGGTCTGGCATCATAGCTTCCTGCCAGGTGACCGAAGTTCTCAGGTAGATGGGTCGTGGGACACACGTGGGGAGCCTCCTGCCCGGGACAGAGGCCGCCCACTGCCACTGCCCCAGATCGTGGGGCGCAAATCAGCCCTGTCTGAGGCCGTGCCTCTAGAGGGAGTAGTGGACCAACACTTGTAGAGAACGGGGTCCTCGCGGGCAACTCATTGGAGAGACACAAATAAATCTTTGTGGACTTTCTGATGAAGCTTACGAGTGTTCACAACTAAGCCTCTTACAAAGACAAATGTTTAGCTAAACAGGAGCTCATGATCTAAATTTACACAATAATGAAGAAATCAGCTACAGGGGGAGACAATCAGCAAAAACAATCAATACCAGAATTAGATTCCCTAGGCCATCGATGAGACGTTGGAATATTCAGGTGCAAGGCAGAAAATATACATAAAACTGGAACTGAAACAAGGAACAAGGATGTTTTCAAAACTGGTAGGATCTCTAAAACATTTTTAAAGTGCATGTCATTGATAATGCTAAATACTCAAAGGTTGTTTAATACAACAAATTAAGCAGTGAGAAGAGTGAAATTATGCTGTTTTGAAAACTATGGAAGGTCAGATTTTCTGTCTAATTATATTAGAAGATTTCTCTAAAAAATACACATTATTTCAAAGACTTATTGGCTGTGAATTAAGTTAAGTGTATTTCTAATGGCTTGTCTGCAAAGAAAGGTGAGATGTAGGGAATCACAGAAAGTCGAGGGGAAAATGTCAATATATACATTGCTATATGGTGAACTAAGCCTTAGGCCAGCCACAATGTAGAGGACCTGACACTTAGAAACTTAAAAGTGAGCTGGAATCTTTAAAAGTTCAAATCTTTATAAGTAAAAAGATTTATGAAAATGAATAACCAAGTGTTTTAATTGACATCAGAAGATCAAAACAATAAACCCTGAGAACATAGAAAAAAGATAAATAAAGTTATGAGCGTAATTTAATACCACAGAAAACGTATAAAATACAGGTGAGGTAGTAAGTCCAAAGAATATTCTTTGTAAAGATTTAAAAGACACAATTTGATTAAGGAAAATACCAACATAATTAAAGAATATATAGAAAGAATCAGGAGAATGTTATAGCAGAGAATATATGAAATGCCAGTAAATTTGAACATTTCTGTAAAGTGGACCATTTCCTAGCTCGTACAGTTTACCAAAACTGACACAAGAGGAAATCATTTAAGGTCATCATGTCTGCCCTTGGCATTCTCGGAACGCCCTGGCCTCAGAATGCAGCATCTGTAGTCCATGGTAACCTGCAGAGAGTGGGCGGGGCTGAGCGAGGCTGTAACATTGCCCTCACTGAGTGAGTGTGTGTGGCCATCTCTGCTGTGACTGAACAAAGGGCAGGGGAGCCGGGGGCCCAGGGCAGGGCCCTCAGAGCCCGGCAGGCCCAGTGGGGTGTCACAAGCATTTAGGCCCAGGCCATAGGGCGCCTTGTTTTTCTGCACAGCTGCCCAAACTCTCACTTTTCCACTCAGGCCGCCCACTCAGTTGAACTGTGTGTGGAACCTCTCCGCACAGTATACCTCACTGAACAGCTATCCATAGGTCTGGGCATCATACCTTCCTGCCAGGTGACCGAAGTTCACAGGAGAGATGATTCCTTGGTTCACACGCAGAGAGGCTCCTGCCCGGGCCACAGGCCGCCCACTGCCCCTGCCCAAGATCGGGGGCCGAAAGCAGCCCTGTCTAAGTCCCCTACACCTAGAGGGAGTATTGGACCAACACTTCTAGAAAACGGGGTCCTTGTCGACAACTCATCGGAGGGACACAAATAAATCTTTGCCGACTTTTTGCTGAAACTTACGAGCGTTCACACCTAACCCTCTTACAAGGTCAGCTGTTTAGCTAAACATGAGCTCATGATCTAAATTTACACAATAATGAAGAAATCAGCTACAAAGTGAGAGAATCAGCAAAAACAATCAATACCAGAATTAGATTCCCTACGCCATCCGTCAGATGTTGGAATAACCCGGTGCTAGGCAGAAAATATACATAAACCTGGAAATGAAACAAGGAACAAGGATGTTTTCAAAGACTGGTAGGATCTCTAAAACATTTTTAAAGTACATGTCATTGATAAAGCTAAATACTCATAGGTTGTTTAATACAACAAATTAAGCAGTGAGAAGAGTGAAATTATGCTGTTTAGAAAACTATGGAAGGTGAGATTTTCTGCCTAATTATATAAGATGATTTCTCTAAATAATACACATTATTTGAAAGACTTATTGGCTGTGAAATAAGTTAAGGGTATTTCAAATGGCTTCTCTGCAAAGATAGGTGAGATGTAGGGAATCACAGAAAGTCGAGGGGATATTATGTCAATATATACATTGCTATATGGTGAACTAAGCCTTAGGCCGGCAACAGTGTAGATGAATGGACCCTTAGAAACGTACAAGTAAGCTGGAATCTTTAAAAGTTCAAATCTTTATAAGTAAAAATATTTATTAAAATGAATAACCAAGTGTTTTAATTGACATCAGAAAATCAAAACAATAAACCGTGAGAACATAGAAAAAAGATAAATAAAGATATGAGCAGAACACAATACAACAGAAAATGTATAAAAGTCAGGTGATTTAGTAAGTCCAAAGAATATTCTTTGAAAAGTTTTAAAAGACACACTTTGATAAAGGAAAACAAAAACATAAGTAAAGAATATACAGAAATAATCAGGACAATGTTATAGCAGAGAATATATGAAATGCCAGTAAATTTGAACATTTCTGTAAAGTGGACCATTACCTAGCTCCTAAAGTTTACCAAAACTGACACAAGAGGAAATCATTTAAGGTCATCATGTCTGCCCTCGGCATTCTCGGAACGCCCTTGCCTCAGAATGCTGCATCTGTAGCCCATGGTAACCTGCGGAGAGGGGGCAGGGCTGAGGGAGGCTGGAACACTGCCCTCACAGAGGGAGTGGGTGTGGCCATCTCTGCTGTGACTGAACAAAGGGCAGGGGAGCAGGGTGCCCAGGGCAGGGCTCTCAGAGCCCGGCAGACCCAGTGGGGTGTCACAAGCATTTAGGCCCAGGCCATAGGGCGCCTTCTATGTCTGCACAGCTGCCCAAACTCTCACTATTCCTCTCAGGCCGCCCACTTAGTTGAAGTGTGTGTGGAACCTGTCCACGCAGTATACCTCCCTGCACAGCTAACCATAGGTCAGGACATCATAGCTTCCTGCCAGGTGACCGAAGTTCGCAGGAGAGATGATTCCCAGGTTCACATGTAGAGAGGCTCCTGCCCGGGCCACAGGCCGCCCACTGCCCCTGCCGAAGATCGGGGGCCGAAAGCAGCCCTGTCTATGTCCCCTACCCCTAGAGGGAGTATTGGACCAACACTTCTAGCAAACGGGGTCCTTGTGGGCAACTCATTGGAGGGACACAAATAAATCATTGCCGACTTTTTGTTGAAGCTTACGAGCGTTCAAACCTAAGCCTCTTACAAGGTCAGCTGCTTAGCTAAACATGAGCTCATGATCTAAATTTACACAATAAGGAAGAAATCAGCTACAAAGGGAGACAATCAGCAAAAACAATCAATACCAGAATTAGATTCCCTTGGCCATCCGTCAGATTTTGGAATAATCAGGTGCTATGCAGAAAATATACATAAACCTGGGAATGAAACAAGGAACAAGGATGTTTTCAAAGACTGGTAGTATCTCTAAAACATTTTTAAAGTACATGGCATTGATAAAGCTAAATACTCAAAGGTTGTTTAATACAACAAATTAAGCAGTAGAAGAGTGAAATTATGCTGTTTAGAAAACTATGGAAGGTGAGATTTTCTGCCTTATTATATAAGATGATTTCTCTAAAAAATACACATTATTTCAAAAACTTATTGGGTGTGAAATAAGTTAAGGGTATTTCAAATGGCTTCTCTGCAAAGATCGGTGAGATGTAGGGAATCACAGAAAGCCGAGGGTATAATATGTCAATATATACATTGCTATATGGTGAACTAAGCCTTAGGCCGGCAACAGTGTAGAGGAATGGACCCTTAGAAACGTACAAGTAAGCTGGAATTTTTAAAAGGTCAAATCTTTATAAGTAAAAAGATTTATTAAAATGAATAACCAAGTGTTTTAATTGACATCAGAAAATCAAAACAATAAACCGTGAGAACATAGAAAAAAGATAAATAAAGATATGAGCAGAACATAATACAACAGAAAATGTATAAAAGTCAGGTGATTTAGTAAGTCCAAAGAATATTCTTTGAAAAGATTTAAAAGAAACACTTTGATAAAGTAAAACAAAAACATAAGTAAAGAATATATAGAAATAATCAGGAGAATGTTATAGCAGAGAATATATGAAATGCAAGTAAATTTGAAAATTTCTGTAAAGTGGACCGTTTCCTAGCTCCTAAAGTTTACCAAAACTGACACAAGAGGATATCATTTAAGGTCATCCTTTCTGTCCTTGGCATTCTCGGTACGCCCTGGCCTCAGAATGCAGCATCTGTAGCCCATGGTAACCTGCGGAGGGGGGGCGGGGCTGAGGGAGCCTGGAACACTGCCCTCACTGAGGGAGTGGGTGTGGCCATCTCTGCTGTGACTGAACAAAGGGCAGGGGAGCAGGGGGCCCAGTGCAGGTCCCTCCGAGCCCGGCAGGCCCAGTGGGGTGTCACAAGCATTTAGGCCCAGGCCATAGGGCGCCTTCTTTGTCTGCACAGCTGCCCAAACTCTCACTATTCCTCTCAGGCCGCCCACTTAGTTGAAGTGTGTGTGGAACCTGTCCGCGCAGTATACCTCCCTGCACAGCTAACCATAGGTCAGGACATCATAGCTTCCTGCCAGGTGACCGAAGTTCGCAGGAGAGATGATTCCCAGGTTCACATGTAGAGAGGCTCCTGCCCGGGCCACAGGCCGCCCACTGCCCCTGCCGAAGATCAGGGGCTGAAAGCAGCCCTGTCTAAGTCCCCTACCCCTAGAGGGAGTATTGGACCAACACTTCTAGAAAACGGGGTCCTTGCGGGCAACTCATTGGAGGGACACAAATAAATCTTTGCCGACTTTCTGCTGAAGCTTACCAGCGTTCACACCTAAGCCTCTTACAAGGTCAGCTGTTTAGCTAAACATGAGCTCATGATCTAAATTTAAACAAAATTGAAGTAATCAGCTACAAAGTGAGACAATCAGCAAAAACAATCAATACCAGAATGAGATTCCCTAGGCCATCCATCAGATGTTGGAATAATCAGGTGCAAGGCAGAAAATATACATAAAACTGGAACTGAAACAAGGAACAAGGATGTTTTCAAAGGCTGGTAGGTTCTCTAAAACATTTTTAAAGTACATGTCGTTGATAAACCTAAATACTCAAAGGTTGTTTAATAACACAGATTAAGCTTTGAGAAGAGTGAAATTATGCTGTTTTGAAAACTATTGCAGGTGAGATTTTCTGCCTAATTATATAAGAAGATTTCTCTAAAAAATAGACATTATTTCAAAGACTTATTGGCTGTGAAATAAGTTAAGTGTATTTCAAATGGCTTGTCTGCAAAGAAAGGTGAGATGTAGGGAATCACAGAAAGTCGAGGGGAATATATGACAATATATACATTGCTATATGGTGAACTAAGCCTTAG
This sequence comes from Mesoplodon bidens, assembly GCF_964165515.1. NCBI lineage: Eukaryota > Metazoa > Chordata > Mammalia > Artiodactyla > Ziphiidae > Mesoplodon > Mesoplodon bidens. Next base: position 2,718,488 of record NC_138180.1, read on the forward strand.
GCCGGCAACAGTGTAGAGGAATGGACCCTTAGAAACGTACAAGTAAGCTGGAATCTTTAAAAGTTAAAATTTTTATAAGTAAAAAATTTATGAAAATGAATAACCAAGTGTTTTAATTGACATCAGAAAATCAAAACAATAAACCCTGAGAACATAGAAAAAAATAAATAAAGATATGAGCAGAACATAATACCACAGAAAACGTATAAAATTCAGATGATTTAGTAAGTCCAAAGAATATTCTTTGAAAAGATTTAAAAGACACTATTTGATTAAGGAAAAAACAAACATAATTAAAGAATATATAGAAAGAATCAGGACAATGTTATAGCAGAGAATATATGAAATGCCAGTAAATTTGAACACTTCTGTAATGTTGACCATTTCCTAGCTCCTACAGTTTACCAAAACTGACACAAGAGGAAATCATTTAAGGTCATCATGTCGGCCCTTGGCATTCTCGGAACGCCCTGGCCACAGAATGCCACATCTGTAGTCCATGGTAACCAGCGGAGAGTGGGAGGGGCTGAGGGAGACTGGAACACTGCCCTCACTGAGGGAGTGGGTGTGGCCATCTCTGCTCTGACTGAACAAAGAGCAGGGGAGCAGGGGGCCCAGGGCAGGGCCCTCAGAGCCCGGCAGGCCCAGTGGGGTGTCACAAGAATTTAGGCCCAGGCCATAGGGTGCCTTCTTTGTCTGCACAGCTGCCCAAACTCTCATTTTTCCACTCAGGCCGCCCACTTAGTTGAAGTGTGTGTGGAACCTGTCCGCGCCTTACACCTCGCAGCACAGCTAACCATAGGTCTGGGCATCGTAGCTTCCTGCCAGGTGACCGAAGTTCACAGGAGAGAGGATTCCCAGTTTCACACGCCGAGAGGCTCCTGCCCGGGAAACAGGCCGCCCACTGCCACTGCCCACGTTCGGTGGCCGAAAGCAGCCCTGTCTAAGTACCCTACCCCTAGAGGGAGTATTGGACCAAGATTTCTAGAAAACGGGGTCCTTGTGTGCAACTGATTGGAGGGACACAAATAAATCTTTGCTGACTTTTTGCTGAAACTTACGAGCGTTCACACCTAAGCCTCTTACAAGGTCAGCTGTTTAGCTAAACATGAGCTCATGATCTAAATTTACACAATAATAAAGAAATCAGCTACAAAGGGAGACAATCAGCAAAAACAATCAATACCAGAATTAGATTCCCTAGGCCATCCGTCAGATGTTGGAATAATCAGGTGCTAGGCAGAAAATATACATAAACCTGGGAATGAAACAAGGAACAAGGATGTTTTCAAAGACTGGTAGGATCTCTAAAACATTTTTAAAGTACATGGCATTGATAAAGCTAAATGGTCAAAGGTTGTTTAATACAACAAATTAAGCAGTGAGAAGAGTGAAATTATGCTGTTTAGAAAACGATGGAAGGTGAGATTTTCTGCCTAATTATATAAGATGATTTCTCTAAAAAATACACATTATTTCAAAGACTTATAGGCTGTGAAATAAGTTAAGGGTATTTCAAATGTCTTGTCTGCAAAGAAAGGTGAGATGTAGGGAATCACAGAAAGCCGAAGGGATAATATGTCAATATATACATTGCTATATGGTGTACTAAGCCTTAGGCCAGCAACAGTGTAGAGGATTGGACCCTTAGAAACGTACAAGTAAGCTGGAATGTTTAAAAGTTCAAATCTTTATAAGTAAAAAGATTTATAAAAATGAATAACCAAGTGTTTTACTTGACATCAGAAAATCAAAACAATAAACCCTGAGAACATAGAAAAAAGATAAATAAAGATATGAGCAGAACTTAATACCACAGAAAACGTGTAAAATTCAGGTGAGGTAGTAAGTCCAAAGAATATTCTTTGAAAAGATTTAAAAGACACACTTTGATTAAGGAAAACACAAACTTAATTAAAGAATATATAGAAAGAATCAGGACAATGTTATAGCAGAGATTATATGAAATGCCAGTAAATTTGAACATTTCTGTAAAGTTGACCATTTCCTAGCTCGTACAGTTTACCAAAACTGACACAAGAGGAAATCATTTAAGGTCATCATATCTGCTCTTGGCATTCTCTTAACGCCCGGGCCTCAGAATGCAGCATCTGTAATCCATGGTAACCTGCAGAGAGTTGGCGGGGCTGAGGGACGCTGAAGACTGCCCACACTGAGGGAGTGGGTGTGGCCATCTCTGCTGTGACTGAACAAAGGGCAGGGGAGCACGGGGCCCATGGCAGGGCCCTCACAGCCCGGCAGGCCCAGTGGGGTGTCACAAGCATTTCGGCCCAGGCCATAGGGCGCCTTCTTTGTCTGCACAGCTGCCCAAACTCTCACTTTTCCATTCAGGCCGCCAACTCAGTTGAACTGTGTGTGGAATCTGTACGCGCAGTATACCTCGCTGCACAGCTATCCATAGGTCTGGGCATCGTACCTTCCTTTCATGTGACCGAAGTTCACAGGAGAGATGATTCCTTGGTTCACACGCAGAGAGGCTCCTGCCCGGGGCACAGGGGGCCCACTGCCCCTGCCCAACTTCTGGGGCCGAAAGCAGCCCTGTCTATGTCCCCTACCCCTACAGGGAGTATTGGACCAACACTTCTAGAAAATGGGGTACTTGTGGACAACTCATTGGAGGGACACAAATAATTCTTTGCCGACTTTTTGCTGAAACTTACGGGCGTTCACACCTAAGCCTCTTACAAGGTCAGCTGTTTAGCTAAACATGAGCTCATGATCTAAATTTACACAATAATGAAGAAATCAGCTACAAAGGGAGACAATCAGCAAAAACAATCAATACCAGAATTAGATTCCCTAGGCCATCCGTCATATGTTGGAATAATCAGGTGCTAGGCAGAAAATATACACAAAACTGGAACGGAAACAAGGAACAAGGATGTTTTCAAAGCCTGATAGGATCTCTAAAACATTTTTAAAGTACATGTCATTGATAAAGCTAAATACTCAAAGGTTGTTTAATACAACAAATTAAGCAGTGAGAAGAGTGAAATTATGCTGTTTAGAAAACTATGGAAGTTGAGATTTTCTGCCTAATTATATAAGATGATTTCTCTAAAAAATACACATTATTTCAAAGACTTATTGGCTGTGAAATAAGTTACGGGTATTTCAAATGGCTTGTCTGCAAAGAGGGTGAGATGTAGGGAATCACAGAAAGCCGAGGGGATAATATGTCAATATATACATTGCTATATGGTGAACTAAGCCTTAGGGCGGCAACACTGTAGAGGAATGGACACTTAGAAACGGACAAGTAAGCTGGAATCTTTAAAAGTTCCAATCTTTATAAGTAAAAAGATTTATTAAAATGAATAACCAAGTGTTTTAATTGACATCAGAAAATCAAATCAATAAACCCTGAGAACATAGAAAAAAGATAAATAAAGATATGAGCAGAACATAATACAACAGAAAACGTATAAAATACAGATGAGGTAGTAAGTCCAAAGAATATTCTTTGAAAAGATTTAAAGGACAGATTTTGATTAAGGAAAACAAAAACATAAGTAAAGAATATACAGAAAGAATCAGGACAATGTTATAGCAGAGAATATATGAAATGCCAGTAAATTTGAATATTTCTGTAAAGTGGACCATTTCCTAGCTCCTAAATTTTCCAAAACTGACACAAGAGGAAATCATTTAAGGTCATCATGTCGGCCCTTGGCATTCTTGGAACGCCCTGGCCTCAGAATGCAGCATCTGTAGTCCATGGTAAACTGCGGAGTCTGGGCGGGGCTGAGGGAGGATGGAACACTGCCTTCACTGAGGGAGTGGGTGTGGCCATATATGCTGTGACTGAACAAAGGGCAGGGGATCAGGGGGCCCACGCCAGGGCCCTCAGAGCCAGACAGTCCCAGTGGGGTGTTACAAGCATTTATGCCCAGGCCTTAGGGCGCCATCTTTGTCTGCACAGCTGCCCAATCTCTCACTTTTCCACTCAGGCCACCCACTTAGTTGAAATGTGTGTGGAACCTGTCGATGCAGTATACCTCGTTGCACAGCTAACCATAGGTCTGGGCATCGTAGCTTAATGCCAAGTGACCGAAGTTCGCAGGAGAGATGATTCCACGTTCACACGGAGAGAGGCTCCTGCCCGGGCCACAGGCCACCCACTGCCACTGCCCAATATCGGTGGCCGAAAGCAGCCCTGTCTAAGTGCCCTACTCCAAGAGAGAGTATTGGACAAACACTTCTAGAAAACGGGGTCCTTGTGGGCAACTCATTGGAGGGACACAAATAAATCTTTGCCGACTTTTTGCTGAAACTTACGAGCGTTCACACATAAGCCTCTTACAAGGTCAGCTGTTTAGCTAAACATGAGCTCATGATCTAAATTTACACAATAATGAAGAAATCAGCTACAAAGGGAGACAATCGGCAAAAACAATCAATACCAGAATTAGATTCCCTAGGCCATCCGTCAGATGTTGGAATAATCAGATTCTAGGCAGAAAATATACATAAACCTGGAAATGAAACAAGGAACAAGGATGTTTTGAAAGACTGGTAGGATCTCTAAAACATTTTTAAAGTACATGGCATTGATAAAGCTAAATACTGAAAGGTTCCTTAATACAACAAATTAAGCAGTGAGAAGAGTGAAATTATGCTGTTTAGAAAACTATGGAAGGTGATATTTTCTGCCTAATTATATAAGATGACTACTCTAAAAAATACACATTATTTCAAAGACTTATTGGCTGTGAAATAAGTTAAGGGTATTTGAAATGGCTTGTCTGCAAAGAAAGGTGAGATGTAGGGAATCACATAAAGCGGAGGGGATAATATGTCAATATATACATTGCTATATGGTGAACAAGACTTAGGCCGGCAACAGTGTAGAGGAATGGACCCAGAGAAACGTACAAGTAAGCTGGAATCTTTAAAAGTTCAAATCTTTATCAGTAAAAAGTTTTTTAAAATGAATAACCAAGTGTTTTACTTGACATCAGAAAATCAAAACAATAAACCCTGAGAACATAGAAAAAAGATAAATAAAGATATGAGCACAACTTAATACAACAGAAAACGTATAAAATTCAGGCGATTTAGTATGTCCAAAGAATATTCTTTGAAAAGATTTAAAAGACACACTTTGATAAAGGAGAACAAAAACATAAGTAAAGAATATACAGAAAGAATCAGGACAATGTTATAGCAGAGAATATATGAAATGCCAGTAAATTTGAACATTTGTGTAAAGTGGACCATTTCCTAGCTCCTAACGTTTACCCAAACTGACACAAGAGGAAATCATTTAAGGTCATCATGTCTGCCCTTGGCCTTCTTGGAACGCCCTGGCCTCAGAATGCAGCATCTGTAGTCCACGGTAACCTGCGGAGAGGGGGCGTGGCTGAGGGAGGTTGGAAGTCTGCCCTCACTGAGGGAGTGTGTGTGGCCATCTCTGCTGTGACTGAACAAATGGCAGGGGAGCAGGGGGCCCAAGGAAGGGCCCTCAGAGCCCGGCAGACCCAGTGGGGTGTCACAAGCATTTAGGCCCAGGCCAAAGGGCGCCTTCTTTGTCTGCACAGCTGCCCAAACTCTCACTTTTCCACTCAGGCCGGCCTCTTATTTGAAGTGTGTTTGGAACCTGTCCGCGCAGTACACCTCGCTGCACAGCTAACCATAGGTCAGGGCATCGTAGCTTCCTACCAGGTGACCGAAGTTCGCAGGCAAATGGGTCCCTGTGACACATGCGGAGAGGCTCCTGCCCGGGCCACAGGCCGCCCACAGGCCCGGCCCCAGATCGAAGGCTGAAAAGCAGCCATGTCTGAGTCCACTGCCTCTCGAAAGAGTATTGGAACAACACTTGTAGAAAACGGGGTCCTTGCGGGCAACTCATTGGAGGGACACATACAAATCTATGCCGACTTTCTGCTGAAGCTTACCAGCATTCACACCTAAGCCTCTTACAAGGTCAGCTGTTTAGCTAAACATGAGCTCATGATCTAAATTTACACAATATTGAAGAAATCAGCTACAAAGTGAGACAATCAGCAAAAACAATCAATACCAGAATTAGATTCCATAGGCCATCCATCTGATGTTGGAATAATCAGGTGCAAGGCAGAAAATATTCATAAAACTGGGACTAAAACAAGGAACAAGGAGGTTTTCAAAGGCTGTAAGATCTCTAAAACATTTTTAAAGTACATGTCGTTGATAAACCTAAATAATCAAAGGTTGTAGAATACCACAGATTAAGCATTGAGAAGAGTGAAATTATGCTGTTTTGAAAACTATGGCAGGTGAGATTTTCTGCCTAATTATATAAGAAGATTTCTCTGAAAAATAGACATTATTTCAAAGACTTATTGGCTGTGAAATAAGATAAGTGTATTTCAAATGGCGTGTCTGCAAAGAAAGGTGAGATGTAGGGAATCACAGAAAGTCGAGGGGAAAATGTCAATATATACATTGCTATATGGTGTACTAAGCCTTAGGCCAGCCACAATGTAGAGGAATTGACCCTTAGAAACTTAAAAGTGAACTGGAATCTTTAAAAGTTCAATTGTTTATAAGTAAAAAGATTTATGAAAATGAATAACCAAGTGTTTTAATTGACATCAGAAGATCAAAACAATAAACCCTGAGAACATAGAAAAAAGATAAATAAAGATATGAGCAGAACTTAATACCACAGAAAACGTATAAAATTCAGGTGAGGTAGTAAGTCCAAAGAATATTCTTTGAAAAGATTTAAAAGACACACTTTGATTAAGGAAAAAACAAACATAATTAAAGAATATACAGAAAGAATCAGGACAATGTTATAGCAGAGAATATATGAAATGCCAGTAAATTTGAACATTTGTGTAAAGTGGACCATTTCCTAGCTCCTACAGTTTACCAAAACTGACACAAGAGGAAATCATTTAAGGTCATCATGTCGGCCCATGGCATTCTCGGAACGCCCTGGCCTCAGAATGCAGCACCTGTAGTCCATGGTAACCTGCCGAGAGGGTCGGGGCTGAGGGAGGCTGGAACACTTCCCTCACTGAGGGAGAGTGTGTGGCCATCTCTGCTGTTACTGAACAAAGGGCAGGGGAGCAGGGGACCCAGGGCAGGGCCCTCAGAGCCCGGCAGGCCCAGTGGGGTGTCACAAGCATTTAGGCCCAGGCCATAGGGCGCCTTCTTTGTCTGCACAGCTGCCCAAACTCTCACTTTTCCACTCAGGCCACCCACTTAGTTGAAGTGTGTGTGGAACCTGTCGACGCAGTATACCTCGCTGCACAGCTAACCATAGATCTGGGCATCATAGCTTCCTGCCAGGTGACCGAAGTTCGCAGGAGAGATGATTCCACGTTCACACGCAGAGAGGCTCCTGCCCGGGCCACAGGCCGCCCACTGCCACTGCCCAAAATCGGGGGCCGAAAGCAGCCCTTTCTAAGTCCCCTAACCCTAGAGGGAGTATTGGACCAACACTTCTAGAAAACGGGGTCCTTGGGGGCAACTCATTGGAGGGACACAAATAAATATTTGCCGACTTTTTGCTGAAACTTACGAGCGTTCACACCTAAGCCTCTTACAAGGTCAGCTGTTTAGCTAAACATGAGCTCATGATCTAAATTTACACAATAATGAAGAAATCAGCTACAAAGGGAGACAATCAGCAAAAACAATCAATACCAGAATTAGATTCCCTAGGCCACCCGTCAGATGTTGGAATAATCAGGTTCTAGGCAGAAAATATACATAAACCTGGAAATGAATCAAGGAACAAGGATGTTTTCAAAGACTGGTAGGATCTCTAAAGCATTTTTGAAGTACATGGCATTGATAAAGCTAAATGGTCAAAGGTTGTTTAATACAACAAATTAAGCAGTGAGAAGAGTGAAATTATGCTGTTTTGAAAACTATGGAAGGTGAGACTTTCTGCCTAATTATATAAGATGATTTCTCTAAAAAATACACATTATTTCAAAGACTTATAGGCTGTGAAATAAGTTAAGGGTATTTCAAATGGCTTGTCTGCAAAGAAAGGTGAGATGTAGGGAATCACAGAAAGTCGAGGGGATAATATGTCAATATATACATGGCTATATGGTGAACTAAGCCTTAGGCCAGCAACACTGTAGAGGAATTGACCCTTAGAAACGTACAAGTAAGCTGAAATCTTTAAAAGTTCAAATCTTTATAAGTAAAAAGATTTATTAAAATGAATAACCAAGTGTTTTAATTGACATCAGAAAATCAAAACAATAAACCCTGAGAACATAGAAAAAAGATAAATAAAGATATGAGCAGGACTTAATACCACAGAAAACGTATAAAATTCAGGTGAGGTAGTAAGTCCAAAGAATATTCTTTGAAAAGATTTAAAAGACACACTTTGATTAAGGAAAACACAAACATAATTAAAGAATATATAGAAAGAATCAGGACAATGTTATAGCAGAGAATATATGAAATGCCAGTAAATTTGAACATTTCTGTAAAGTGGACCATTTCCTAGCTCCTACAGTTTACCAAAACTCACACAAGAGGAAATCATTTAAGGTCATCATGTCGGCTCTTGGCATTCTCGGAACGCCCTGGCCTCAGAATGCAGCATCTGTAGTCCATGGTAACCTGCGGAGAGTGGGAGGGGCTGAGGGAGACTGGAACACTGCCCTCACTGAGGGAGTGGGTGTGGCCATCTCTGCTGTGACTGAAAAAAGGGCAGGGGAGCAGGGGTCCCAGGGCAGTGTCCTAAGATCCCGGCAGGCCCAGTGGGGTGTCACAAGCATTTAGGCCCAGGCCATAGGGCGCCTTCTTTGTCTGCAGAGCTGCCCAAACTCTCATTTTTCCACACAGGCCGCCCACTTAGTTGAAGTGTGTGTGGAACCTGTCCGCGCCGTACACCTCGCTGCACAGCTAACCATAGGTCTGGGCATCGTAGCTTCCTGCCAGGTGACCGAAGTTCGCAGGAGAGATGATTCCCATGTTCACACGCAGAGAGGCTTCTGCCCGGGCAACACGTCGCCCACTGACCCTGCACAAGATCGGGGGCCGAAAGCAGCCCTGTCTAAGTCCCCTACCCCTAGAGGGAGTATTGGACCAACACTTGTAGAAAACGGGGTCCTTGTGGGCAACTCATTGGAGGGACACAAATAAATCTTTGCCGACTTTTTGCTGAAACTTACGAGCGTTCACACCTAAGCCACTTACAAGGTCAGCTGTTTAGCTAAACATGAGCTCATGATCTAAATTTACACAATAATAAAGAAATCAGCTACAAAGGGAGACAATCAGCAAAAACAATCAATACCAGAATTAGATTCCCTAGGCCACCCGTCAGATGTTGGAATAATCAGGTTCTAGGCAGAAAATATACATAAACCTGGAAATGAATCAAGGAACAAGGATGTTTTCAAAGACTGGTAGGATCTCTAAAGCATTTTTGAAGTACATGGCATTGATAAAGCTAAATGGTCAAAGGTTGTTTAATACAACAAATTAAGCAGTGAGAAGAGTGAAATTATGCTGTTTTGAAAACTATGGAAGGTGAGACTTTCTGCCTAATTATATAAGATGATTTCTCTAAAAAATACACATTATTTCAAAGACTTATAGGCTGTGAAATAAGTTAAGGGTATTTCAAATGGCTTGTCTGCAAAGAAAGGTGAGATGTAGGGAATCACAGAAAGTCGAGGGGATAATATGTCAATATATACATGGCTATATGGTGAACTAAGCCTTAGGCCAGCAACACTGTAGAGGAATTGACCCTTAGAAACGTACAAGTAAGCTGAAATCTTTAAAAGTTCAAATCTTTATAAGTAAAAAGATTTATTAAAATGAATAACCAAGTGTTTTAATTGACATCAGAAAATCAAAACAATAAACCCTGAGAACATAGAAAAAAGATAAATAAAGATATGAGCAGGACTTAATACCACAGAAAACGTATAAAATTCAGGTGAGGTAGTAAGTCCAAAGAATATTCTTTGAAAAGATTTAAAAGACACACTTTGATTAAGGAAAACACAAACATAATTATAGAATATATAGAAAGAATCAGGACAATGTTATAGCAGAGAATATATGAAATGCCAGTAAATTTGAACATTTCTGTAAAGTGGACCATTTCCTAGCTCCTACAGTTTACCAAAACTCACACAAGAGGAAATCATTTAAGGTCATCATGTCGGCTCTTGGCATTCTCGGAACGCCCTGGCCTCAGAATGCAGCATCTGTAGTCCATGGTAACCTGCGGAGAGTGGGAGGGGCTGAGGGAGACTGGAACACTGCCCTCACTGAGGGAGTGGGTGTGGCCATCTCTGCTGTGACTGAAAAAAGGGCAGGGGAGCAGGGGTCCCAGGGCAGTGTCCTAAGATCCCGGCAGGCCCAGTGGGGTGTCACAAGCATTTAGGCCCAGGCCATAGGGCGCCTTCTTTGTCTGCACAGCTGCCCAAACTCTCACTATTCCACACAGGCCGCCCATTTAGTTGAAGTGTGTGTGGAACCTGTCCGCACAGTACACCTCGCTGCACAGCTAACCATAGGTCTGGGCATCGTAGCTTCCTGCCAGGTGACCGACGTTCGCAGGAGAGATGATTCCCAGGTTCACACGCAGAGAGGATTCTGCCCGGGCCACAGGCCGCCCACTGCCCCTGCCCAAGATCGGGGGCCGAAAGCAGCCCTGTCTAAGTCCCCTACCCTTAGAGGGAGTATTGGACCAACACTTCTAGAAAACGGGGTCCTTGTGGGCAACTCATTGGAGGGACACAAATAAATCTTTGCCGACTTTTACTGAAATTTACGAGCGTTCACACCTAAGCCTCTTACAAGGTCAGCTGTTTAGCTAAACATGAGCTCATGATCTAAATTTACACAATAATGAAGAATTCAGCTACAAAGGGAGACAATCAGCAAAAACAATCAATACCAGTATTAGATTCCCTAGGCCATCCGTCAGATGTTGGAATAATCAGGTGCTAGGCAGAAAATATACATAAACCTGGAAATGAAACAAGGAACAAGGATGTTTTCAAAGACTGGTAGGATCTCTAAAACATTTTTAAAATAAATGTCATTGATAAAGCTAAATACTCAAAGGTTGTTTAATACAACAAATTAAGAAGTGAGAAGAGTGAAATTATGCTGTTTAGAAAACTATGGAAGGTGAGATTTTCTGCCTAATTATACAAGATGATTTCTCTAAAAAATACACATTATTTCAAAGACTTATAGGCTGTGAAATAAGTTAAGGGTATTTCAAATGGCTTGTCTGCAAAGAAAGGTAAGATGTAGGGAATCACAGAAAGCCGAGGGGATAATATGTCAATATATACATTGCTATATGCTGAACTAAGCCTTAGGCCGGCAACACTGTAGAGGAATGCACCCTTAGAAACGTACAGGTAAGCTGGAATCTGTAAAAGTTCAAATCTTTATAAGTAAAAAGATTTATTAAATGAATAACCAAGTGTTTTAATTGACATCAGAAAATTAAAACAATAAACCCTGAGAACATAGAAAAAAGATAAATAAAGATATGAGCTATGAGCAGAACTTAATACCACAGAAAACGTATAAAATTCAGGTGAGGTAGTAATTCCAAAGAATATTCTTTGAAATGATTTAAAAGACACACTTTGATTAAGGAAAACCAAAACATAAGTAAAGAATATACAGAAAGAATCAGGACAATGTTATAGCAGAGAATATATGAAATGCCAGTAAATTTGAACATTTCTGTAAAGTGGACCATTTCCTAGCTCCTACAGTTTACCAAAACTGACACAAGAGGAAATCATTTAAGGTCATCATGTCTGCTCTTGGCATTCTCGGAACGCCCTGGCCTCAGAATGCAGCATCTGCAGAGCCCGGCAGACCCAGTGGGGTGTCACAAGCATTTAGGCCCAGGTCAAAGGGCGCCTTCTTTGTCTGCACAGCTGCCCAATCTCTCACCTTTCCACTCAGGCCGCCCTCTTATTTGAAGTGTTTTTGGAACCTGTCCGCGCAGTACACCTCGCTGCACAGCTAACCATAGGTCAGGGCATCGTAGCTTCCTGCCAGGTTACCGAAGTTCGCAGGCAAATGGGTCCATGGTACACATGCGGAGAGGCTCCTGCCCGCGCCACAGGCCGCCCACTGCCCCTGCCCAAGATCAGGGGCTGAAAGCAGCCCTGTCTAAGTCCCCTACCCCTAGAGGGAGTATTGGACCAACACTTCTAGAAAACGGGGTCCTTGCGGGCAACTCATTGGAGGGACACAAAGAAATCTTTGCCGACTTTCTGCTGAAGCTTACCAGCGTTCACACCTAAGCCTCTTACAAGGTCAGCTGTTTAGCTAAACATGAGCTCATGATCTAAATTTAAACAAAATTGAAGTAATCAGCTACAAAGTGAGACAATCAGCAAAAACAATCAATACCAGAATGAGATTCCCTAGGCCATCCATCAGATGTTGGAATAATCAGGTGCAAGGCAGAAAATATACATAAAACTGGAACTGAAACAAGGAACAAGGATGTTTTCAAAGGCTGGTAGGTTCTCTAAAACATTTTTAAAGTACATGTCGTTGATAAACCTAAATACTCAAAGGTTGTTTAATAACACAGATTAAGCTTTGAGAAGAGTGAAATTATGCTGTTTTGAAAACTATTGCAGGTGAGATTTTCTGCCTAATTATATAAGAAGATTTCTCTAAAAAATAGACATTATTTCAAAGACTTATTGGCTGTGAAATAAGTTAAGTGTATTTCAAATGGCTTGTCTGCAAAGAAAGGTGAGATGTAGGGAATCACAGAAAGTCGAGGGGAATATATGACAATATATACATTGCTATATGGTGAACTAAGCCTTAGGCCGGCAACAGTGTAGAGGAATGGACCCTTAGAAACGTACAAGTAAGCTGGAATCTTTAAAAGTTAAAATTTTTATAAGTAAAAAATTTATGAAAATGAATAACCAAGTGTTTTAATTGACATCAGAAAATCAAAACAATAAACCCTGAGAACATAGAAAAAAATAAATAAAGATATGAGCAGAACATAATACCACAGAAAACGTATAAAATTCAGATGATTTAGTAAGTCCAAAGAATATTCTTTGAAAAGATTTAAAAGACACTATTTGATTAAGGAAAAAACAAACATAATTAAAGAATATATAGAAAGAATCAGGACAATGTTATAGCAGAGAATATATGAAATGCCAGTAAATTTGAACACTTCTGTAATGTTGACCATTTCCTAGCTCCTACAGTTTACCAAAACTGACACAAGAGGAAATCATTTAAGGTCATCATGTCGGCCCTTGGCATTCTCGGAACGCCCTGGCCACAGAATGCCACATCTGTAGTCCATGGTAACCAGCGGAGAGTGGGAGGGGCTGAGGGAGACTGGAACACTGCCCTCACTGAGGGAGTGGGTGTGGCCATCTCTGCTCTGACTGAACAAAGAGCAGGGGAGCAGGGGGCCCAGGGCAGGGCCCTCAGAGCCCGGCAGGCCCAGTGGGGTGTCACAAGAATTTAGGCCCAGGCCATAGGGTGCCTTCTTTGTCTGCACAGCTGCCCAAACTCTCATTTTTCCACTCAGGCCGCCCACTTAGTTGAAGTGTGTGTGGAACCTGTCCGCGCCTTACACCTCGCAGCACAGCTAACCATAGGTCTGGGCATCGTAGCTTCCTGCCAGGTGACCGAAGTTCACAGGAGAGAGGATTCCCAGTTTCACACGCCGAGAGGCTCCTGCCCGGGAAACAGGCCGCCCACTGCCACTGCCCACGTTCGGTGGCCGAAAGCAGCCCTGTCTAAGTACCCTACCCCTAGAGGGAGTATTGGACCAAGATTTCTAGAAAACGGGGTCCTTGTGTGCAACTGATTGGAGGGACACAAATAAATCTTTGCTGACTTTTTGCTGAAACTTACGAGCGTTCACACATAAGCCTCTTACAAGGTCAGCTGTTTAGCTAAACATGAGCTCATGATCTAAATTTACACAATAATAAAGAAATCAGCTACAAAGGGAGACAATCAGCAAAAACAATCAATACCAGAATTAGATTCCCTAGGCCATCCGTCAGATGTTGGAATAATCAGGTGCTAGGCAGAAAATATACATAAACCTGGGAATGAAACAAGGAACAAGGATGTTTTCAAAGACTGGTAGGATCTCTAAAACATTTTTAAAGTACATGGCATTGATAAAGCTAAATGGTCAAAGGTTGTTTAATACAACAAATTAAGCAGTGAGAAGAGTGAAATTATGCTGTTTAGAAAACGATGGAAGGTGAGATTTTCTGCCTAATTATATAAGATGATTTCTCTAAAAAATACACATTATTTCAAAGACTTATAGGCTGTGAAATAAGTTAAGGGTATTTCAAATGTCTTGTCTGCAAAGAAAGGTGAGATGTAGGGAATCACAGAAAGCCGAAGGGATAATATGTCAATATATACATTGCTATATGGTGTACTAAGCCTTAGGCCAGCAACAGTGTAGAGGATTGGACCCTTAGAAACGTACAAGTAAGCTGGAATGTTTAAAAGTTCAAATCTTTATAAGTAAAAAGATTTATAAAAATGAATAACCAAGTGTTTTACTTGACATCAGAAAATCAAAACAATAAACCCTGAGAACATAGAAAAAAGATAAATAAAGATATGAGCAGAACTTAATACCACAGAAAACGTGTAAAATTCAGGTGAGGTAGTAAGTCCAAAGAATATTCTTTGAAAAGATTTAAAAGACACACTTTGATTAAGGAAAACACAAACTTAATTAAAGAATATATAGAAAGAATCAGGACAATGTTATAGCAGAGATTATATGAAATGCCAGTAAATTTGAACATTTCTGTAAAGTTGACCATTTCCTAGCTCGTACAGTTTACCAAAACTGACACAAGAGGAAATCATTTAAGGTCATCATATCTGCTCTTGGCATTCTCTTAACGCCCGGGCCTCAGAATGCAGCATCTGTAATCCATGGTAACCTGCAGAGAGTTGGCGGGGCTGAGGGACGCTGAAGACTGCCCACACTGAGGGAGTGGGTGTGGCCATCTCTGCTGTGACTGAACAAAGGGCAGGGGAGCACGGGGCCCATGGCAGGGCCCTCACAGCCCGGCAGGCCCAGTGGGGTGTCACAAGCATTTCGGCCCAGGCCATAGGGCGCCTTCTTTGTCTGCACAGCTGCCCAAACTCTCACTTTTCCATTCAGGCCGCCAACTCAGTTGAACTGTGTGTGGAATCTGTACGCGCAGTATACCTCGCTGCACAGCTATCCATAGGTCTGGGCATCGTACCTTCCTTTCATGTGACCGAAGTTCACAGGAGAGATGATTCCTTGGTTCACACGCAGAGAGGCTCCTGCCCGGGGCACAGGGGGCCCACTGCCCCTGCCCAACTTCTGGGGCCGAAAGCAGCCCTGTCTATGTCCCCTACCCCTACAGGGAGTATTGGACCAACACTTCTAGAAAATGGGGTACTTGTGGACAACTCATTGGAGGGACACAAATAATTCTTTGCCGACTTTTTGCTGAAACTTACGGGCGTTCACACCTAAGCCTCTTACAAGGTCAGCTGTTTAGCTAAACATGAGCTCATGATCTAAATTTACACAATAATGAAGAAATCAGCTACAAAGGGAGACAATCAGCAAAAACAATCAATACCAGAATTAGATTCCCTAGGCCATCCGTCATATGTTGGAATAATCAGGTGCTAGGCAGAAAATATACACAAAACTGGAACGGAAACAAGGAACAAGGATGTTTTCAAAGCCTGATAGGATCTCTAAAACATTTTTAAAGTACATGTCATTGATAAAGCTAAATACTCAAAGGTTGTTTAATACAACAAATTAAGCAGTGAGAAGAGTGAAATTATGCTGTTTAGAAAACTATGGAAGTTGAGATTTTCTGCCTAATTATATAAGATGATTTCTCTAAAAAATACACATTATTTCAAAGACTTATTGGCTGTGAAATAAGTTACGGGTATTTCAAATGGCTTGTCTGCAAAGAGGGTGAGATGTAGGGAATCACAGAAAGCCGAGGGGATAATATGTCAATATATACATTGCTATATGGTGAACTAAGCCTTAGGGCGGCAACACTGTAGAGGAATGGACACTTAGAAACGGACAAGTAAGCTGGAATCTTTAAAAGTTCCAATCTTTATAAGTAAAAAGATTTATTAAAATGAATAACCAAGTGTTTTAATTGACATCAGAAAATCAAATCAATAAACCCTGAGAACATAGAAAAAAGATAAATAAAGATATGAGCAGAACATAATACAACAGAAAACGTATAAAATACAGATGAGGTAGTAAGTCCAAAGAATATTCTTTGAAAAGATTTAAAGGACAGATTTTGATTAAGGAAAACAAAAACATAAGTAAAGAATATACAGAAAGAATCAGGACAATGTTATAGCAGAGAATATATGAAATGCCAGTAAATTTGAATATTTCTGTAAAGTGGACCATTTCCTAGCTCCTAAATTTTCCAAAACTGACACAAGAGGAAATCATTTAAGGTCATCATGTCGGCCCTTGGCATTCTTGGAACGCCCTGGCCTCAGAATGCAGCATCTGTAGTCCATGGTAAACTGCGGAGTCTGGGCGGGGCTGAGGGAGGATGGAACACTGCCTTCACTGAGGGAGTGGGTGTGGCCATATATGCTGTGACTGAACAAAGGGCAGGGGATCAGGGGGCCCACGCCAGGGCCCTCAGAGCCAGACAGTCCCAGTGGGGTGTTACAAGCATTTATGCCCAGGCCTTAGGGCGCCATCTTTGTCTGCACAGCTGCCCAATCTCTCACTTTTCCACTCAGGCCACCCACTTAGTTGAAATGTGTGTGGAACCTGTCGATGCAGTATACCTCGTTGCACAGCTAACCATAGGTCTGGGCATCGTAGCTTAATGCCAAGTGACCGAAGTTCGCAGGAGAGATGATTCCACGTTCACACGGAGAGAGGCTCCTGCCCGGGCCACAGGCCACCCACTGCCACTGCCCAATATCGGTGGCCGAAAGCAGCCCTGTCTAAGTGCCCTACTCCAAGAGAGAGTATTGGACAAACACTTCTAGAAAACGGGGTCCTTGTGGGCAACTCATTGGAGGGACACAAATAAATCTTTGCCGACTTTTTGCTGAAACTTACGAGCGTTCACACATAAGCCTCTTACAAGGTCAGCTGTTTAGCTAAACATGAGCTCATGATCTAAATTTACACAATAATGAAGAAATCAGCTACAAAGGGAGACAATCGGCAAAAACAATCAATACCAGAATTAGATTCCCTAGGCCATCCGTCAGATGTTGGAATAATCAGATTCTAGGCAGAAAATATACATAAACCTGGAAATGAAACAAGGAACAAGGATGTTTTGAAAGACTGGTAGGATCTCTAAAACATTTTTAAAGTACATGGCATTGATAAAGCTAAATACTGAAAGGTTCCTTAATACAACAAATTAAGCAGTGAGAAGAGTGAAATTATGCTGTTTAGAAAACTATGGAAGGTGATATTTTCTGCCTAATTATATAAGATGACTACTCTAAAAAATACACATTATTTCAAAGACTTATTGGCTGTGAAATAAGTTAAGGGTATTTGAAATGGCTTGTCTGCAAAGAAAGGTGAGATGTAGGGAATCACATAAAGCGGAGGGGATAATATGTCAATATATACATTGCTATATGGTGAACAAGACTTAGGCCGGCAACAGTGTAGAGGAATGGACCCAGAGAAACGTACAAGTAAGCTGGAATCTTTAAAAGTTCAAATCTTTATCAGTAAAAAGTTTTTTAAAATGAATAACCAAGTGTTTTACTTGACATCAGAAAATCAAAACAATAAACCCTGAGAACATAGAAAAAAGATAAATAAAGATATGAGCACAACTTAATACAACAGAAAACGTATAAAATTCAGGCGATTTAGTATGTCCAAAGAATATTCTTTGAAAAGATTTAAAAGACACACTTTGATAAAGGAGAACAAAAACATAAGTAAAGAATATACAGAAAGAATCAGGACAATGTTATAGCAGAGAATATATGAAATGCCAGTAAATTTGAACATTTGTGTAAAGTGGACCATTTCCTAGCTCCTAACGTTTACCCAAACTGACACAAGAGGAAATCATTTAAGGTCATCATGTCTGCCCTTGGCCTTCTTGGAACGCCCTGGCCTCAGAATGCAGCATCTGTAGTCCACGGTAACCTGCGGAGAGGGGGCGTGGCTGAGGGAGGTTGGAAGTCTGCCCTCACTGAGGGAGTGTGTGTGGCCATCTCTGCTGTGACTGAACAAATGGCAGGGGAGCAGGGGGCCCAAGGAAGGGCCCTCAGAGCCCGGCAGACCCAGTGGGGTGTCACAAGCATTTAGGCCCAGGCCAAAGGGCGCCTTCTTTGTCTGCACAGCTGCCCAAACTCTCACTTTTCCACTCAGGCCGGCCTCTTATTTGAAGTGTGTTTGGAACCTGTCCGCGCAGTACACCTCGCTGCACAGCTAACCATAGGTCAGGGCATCGTAGCTTCCTACCAGGTGACCGAAGTTCGCAGGCAAATGGGTCCCTGTGACACATGCGGAGAGGCTCCTGCCCGGGCCACAGGCCGCCCACAGGCCCGGCCCCAGATCGAAGGCTGAAAAGCAGCCATGTCTGAGTCCACTGCCTCTCGAAAGAGTATTGGAACAACACTTGTAGAAAACGGGGTCCTTGCGGGCAACTCATTGGAGGGACACATACAAATCTATGCCGACTTTCTGCTGAAGCTTACCAGCATTCACACCTAAGCCTCTTACAAGGTCAGCTGTTTAGCTAAACATGAGCTCATGATCTAAATTTACACAATATTGAAGAAATCAGCTACAAAGTGAGACAATCAGCAAAAACAATCAATACCAGAATTAGATTCCATAGGCCATCCATCTGATGTTGGAATAATCAGGTGCAAGGCAGAAAATATTCATAAAACTGGGACTAAAACAAGGAACAAGGAGGTTTTCAAAGGCTGTAAGATCTCTAAAACATTTTTAAAGTACATGTCGTTGATAAACCTAAATAATCAAAGGTTGTAGAATACCACAGATTAAGCATTGAGAAGAGTGAAATTATGCTGTTTTGAAAACTATGGCAGGTGAGATTTTCTGCCTAATTATATAAGAAGATTTCTCTGAAAAATAGACATTATTTCAAAGACTTATTGGCTGTGAAATAAGATAAGTGTATTTCAAATGGCGTGTCTGCAAAGAAAGGTGAGATGTAGGGAATCACAGAAAGTCGAGGGGAAAATGTCAATATATACATTGCTATATGGTGTACTAAGCCTTAGGCCAGCCACAATGTAGAGGAATTGACCCTTAGAAACTTAAAAGTGAACTGGAATCTTTAAAAGTTCAATTGTTTATAAGTAAAAAGATTTATGAAAATGAATAACCAAGTGTTTTAATTGACATCAGAAGATCAAAACAATAAACCCTGAGAACATAGAAAAAAGATAAATAAAGATATGAGCAGAACTTAATACCACAGAAAACGTATAAAATTCAGGTGAGGTAGTAAGTCCAAAGAATATTCTTTGAAAAGATTTAAAAGACACACTTTGATTAAGGAAAAAACAAACATAATTAAAGAATATACAGAAAGAATCAGGACAATGTTATAGCAGAGAATATATGAAATGCCAGTAAATTTGAACATTTGTGTAAAGTGGACCATTTCCTAGCTCCTACAGTTTACCAAAACTGACACAAGAGGAAATCATTTAAGGCCATCATGTCGGCCCATGGCATTCTCGGAACGCCCTGGCCTCAGAATGCAGCACCTGTAGTCCATGGTAACCTGCCGAGAGGGTCGGGGCTGAGGGAGGCTGGAACACTTCCCTCACTGAGGGAGAGTGTGTGGCCATCTCTGCTGTTACTGAACAAAGGGCAGGGGAGCAGGGGACCCAGGGCAGGGCCCTCAGAGCCCGGCAGGCCCAGTGGGGTGTCACAAGCATTTAGGCCCAGGCCATAGGGCGCCTTCTTTGTCTGCACAGCTGCCCAAACTCTCACTTTTCCACTCAGGCCACCCACTTAGTTGAAGTGTGTGTGGAACCTGTCGACGCAGTATACCTCGCTGCACAGCTAACCATAGATCTGGGCATCATAGCTTCCTGCCAGGTGACCGAAGTTCGCAGGAGAGATGATTCCACGTTCACACGCAGAGAGGCTCCTGCCCGGGCCACAGGCCGCCCACTGCCACTGCCCAAAATCGGGGGCCGAAAGCAGCCCTTTCTAAGTCCCCTAACCCTAGAGGGAGTATTGGACCAACACTTCTAGAAAACGGGGTCCTTGGGGGCAACTCATTGGAGGGACACAAATAAATATTTGCCGACTTTTTGCTGAAACTTACGAGCGTTCACACCTAAGCCTCTTACAAGGTCAGCTGTTTAGCTAAACATGAGCTCATGATCTAAATTTACACAATAATGAAGAAATCAGCTACAAAGGGAGACAATCAGCAAAAACAATCAATACCAGAATTAGATTCCCTAGGCCACCCGTCAGATGTTGGAATAATCAGGTTCTAGGCAGAAAATATACATAAACCTGGAAATGAATCAAGGAACAAGGATGTTTTCAAAGACTGGTAGGATCTCTAAAGCATTTTTGAAGTACATGGCATTGATAAAGCTAAATGGTCAAAGGTTGTTTAATACAACAAATTAAGCAGTGAGAAGAGTGAAATTATGCTGTTTTGAAAACTATGGAAGGTGAGACTTTCTGCCTAATTATATAAGATGATTTCTCTAAAAAATACACATTATTTCAAAGACTTATAGGCTGTGAAATAAGTTAAGGGTATTTCAAATGGCTTGTCTGCAAAGAAAGGTGAGATGTAGGGAATCACAGAAAGTCGAGGGGATAATATGTCAATATATACATGGCTATATGGTGAACTAAGCCTTAGGCCAGCAACACTGTAGAGGAATTGACCCTTAGAAACGTACAAGTAAGCTGAAATCTTTAAAAGTTCAAATCTTTATAAGTAAAAAGATTTATTAAAATGAATAACCAAGTGTTTTAATTGACATCAGAAAATCAAAACAATAAACCCTGAGAACATAGAAAAAAGATAAATAAAGATATGAGCAGGACTTAATACCACAGAAAACGTATAAAATTCAGGTGAGGTAGTAAGTCCAAAGAATATTCTTTGAAAAGATTTAAAAGACACACTTTGATTAAGGAAAACACAAACATAATTAAAGAATATATAGAAAGAATCAGGACAATGTTATAGCAGAGAATATATGAAATGCCAGTAAATTTGAACATTTCTGTAAAGTGGACCATTTCCTAGCTCCTACAGTTTACCAAAACTCACACAAGAGGAAATCATTTAAGGTCATCATGTCGGCTCTTGGCATTCTCGGAACGCCCTGGCCTCAGAATGCAGCATCTGTAGTCCATGGTAACCTGCGGAGAGTGGGAGGGGCTGAGGGAGACTGGAACACTGCCCTCACTGAGGGAGTGGGTGTGGCCATCTCTGCTGTGACTGAAAAAAGGGCAGGGGAGCAGGGGTCCCAGGGCAGTGTCCTAAGATCCCGGCAGGCCCAGTGGGGTGTCACAAGCATTTAGGCCCAGGCCATAGGGCGCCTTCTTTGTCTGCAGAGCTGCCCAAACTCTCATTTTTCCACACAGGCCGCCCACTTAGTTGAAGTGTGTGTGGAACCTGTCCACGCCGTACACCTCGCTGCACAGCTAACCATAGGTCTGGGCATCGTAGCTTCCTGCCAGGTGACCGAAGTTCGCAGGAGAGATGATTCCCATGTTCACACGCAGAGAGGCTTCTGCCCGGGCAACACGTCGCCCACTGACCCTGCACAAGATCGGGGGCCGAAAGCAGCCCTGTCTAAGTCCCCTACCCCTAGAGGGAGTATTGGACCAACACTTGTAGAAAACGGGGTCCTTGTGGGCAACTCATTGGAGGGACACAAATAAATCTTTGCCGACTTTTTGCTGAAACTTACGAGCGTTCACACCTAAGCCACTTACAAGGTCAGCTGTTTAGCTAAACATGAGCTCATGATCTAAATTTACACAATAATAAAGAAATCAGCTACAAAGGGAGACAATCAGCAAAAACAATCAATACCAGAATTAGATTCCCTAGGCCACCCGTCAGATGTTGGAATAATCAGGTTCTAGGCAGAAAATATACATAAACCTGGAAATGAATCAAGGAACAAGGATGTTTTCAAAGACTGGTAGGATCTCTAAAGCATTTTTGAAGTACATGGCATTGATAAAGCTAAATGGTCAAAGGTTGTTTAATACAACAAATTAAGCAGTGAGAAGAGTGAAATTATGCTGTTTTGAAAACTATGGAAGGTGAGACTTTCTGCCTAATTATATAAGATGATTTCTCTAAAAAATACACATTATTTCAAAGACTTATAGGCTGTGAAATAAGTTAAGGGTATTTCAAATGGCTTGTCTGCAAAGAAAGGTGAGATGTAGGGAATCACAGAAAGTCGAGGGGATAATATGTCAATATATACATGGCTATATGGTGAACTAAGCCTTAGGCCAGCAACACTGTAGAGGAATTGACCCTTAGAAACGTACAAGTAAGCTGAAATCTTTAAAAGTTCAAATCTTTATAAGTAAAAAGATTTATTAAAATGAATAACCAAGTGTTTTAATTGACATCAGAAAATCAAAACAATAAACCCTGAGAACATAGAAAAAATATAAATAAAGATATGAGCAGAACTTAATACCACAGAAAACGTATAAAATTCAGGTGAGGTAGTAAGTCCAAAGAATATTCTTTGAAAAGATTTAAAAGACACACTATGATTAAGGAACACACAAACATAATTAAAGAATATATAGAAAGAATCAGGACAATGTTATAGCAGAGAATATATGAAATGCCAGTAAATTTGAACATTTCTGTAAAGTTGACCATTTCCTAGCTCCTACAGTTTTCCAAAACTGACACAAGAGGAAATCATTTAAGGTCATCATGTATGCTCTTGGCATTCTCGGAACGCCCTGGCCTCAGAATGCAGCATCTGCAGAGCCCGGCAGACCCAGTGGGGTGTCACAAGCATTTAGGCCCAGGTCAAAGGGCGCCTTCTTTGTCTGCACAGCTGCCCAAACTCTCACCTTTCCACTCAGGCCGCCCTCTTATTTGAAGTGTGTTTGGAACCTGTCCGCGCAGTACACCTCGCTGCACAGCTCACCATAGGTCAGGGCATCGTAGCTTCCTGCCAGGTTACCGAAGTTCGCAGGCAAATGGGTCCATGGGACGCATGCGGAGAGGCTCCTGCCCGGGCCACAGGCCGCCCACTGGCCCTGCCCCAGATCGAAGGCTGAAAAGCAGCCATGTCTAAGTCCACTGCCTCTCGAAGGAGTATTGGACCAACACTTGTAGAAAACGGGGTCCTTGCGGGCAACTCATTGGAGGGACACAAATAATTCTTTGCCGACTTTCTGCTGAAGCTTACCAGCGTTCACACCTAAGCATCTTACAAGGTCAGCTGTTTAGCTAAACATGAGCCCATGATCTAAATTTACACAATATTGAAGAAATCCGCTACAAAGGGAGACAATCAGCAAAAACAATCAATACCAGAATTAGATTCCCTAGGCCATCCATCTGATGTTGGAATAATCAGGTGCAAGGCAGAAAATATACATAAAACTGGAACTGAAACAAGGAACAAGGAGATTTTCAAAGGCTGGTAGGATCTCTAAAACATTTTTAAAGTACATGTCGTTGATAAACCTAATTACTCAAAGGTTGTTTAATACCACAGATTAAGCAGTGAGAAGAGTGAAATTATGCTGTTTTGAAAACTATTGCAGGTGAGATTTTCTGCCTAATTATATAAGAAGATTTCTCTAAAAAATAGACATTATTTCAAAGACTTATTGGCTGTGAAATAAGTTAAGTGTATTTCAAATGGCTTGTCTGCAAAGAAAGGTGAGATGTAGGGAATCACAGAAAGTCGAGGGGAATATATGACAATATATACATTGCTATTGGGTGAACTAAGCCTTAGGCCGGCAACAGTGTAGAGGAATGGACCCTTAGAAACTTACAAGTAAGCTGGAATCTTTAAAAGTTCAACTCTTTATAAGTAAAAAGATTTATTAAAATGAATAACCAAGTGTTTTAATTGACATCAGAAAATCAAAACAATAAACCCTGAGAACATAGAAAAAAGATAAATAAAGATATGAGCAGAACTTAATACAACAGAAAACGTATACAATTCAGGTGATGTAGTAAGTCCAAAGAATATTCTTTGAAAATATTTAAAGGACTGATTTTGATTAAGGAAAACAAAAACATAAGTAAAGAATATACAGAAAGTATCAGGACAAAGTTATAGCAGAGAATATATGAAATGCCAGTAAATTTGAACATTTCTGTAAAGTGGACCATTTCCTAGCTCCTACAGTTTACCAAAACTGACACAAGAGGAAATCATTTAAGGTCATCATGTCTGCTCTTGGCATTCTCGGAACGCCCTGGCCACAGAATGCAGCACCTGTAGTCCATGGTAACCTGCGGAGAGTGGACGGGGCTGAGGGAGGCTGGAACAATGCCCTTACTGAGGGAGTGGGTGTGGACATCTCTGCTGTGACTGAACAAAGGGCAGGGGAGCAGGGGGCCCAGGGCAGGGCCCTCAGAGCCCGGCAGGCCCAGTGGGGTGTCACAAGCATTTAGGCCCAGGCAATAGGGCGCCTTCTTTGTCTGTGCAGCTGCCCAAACTCTCATTTTTCCACTCAGGCCGCCCACTTAGTTGAAGTGTGTGTGGAACCTGTCCGCGCCTTACACCTCGCAGCACAGCTAACCATAGGTCTGGGCATCGTAGCTTCCTGCCAGGTGACCGAATTTCGCAGGAGAAATGATTCCCAGGTTCACACGCAGAGAGGCTCCTGCCCGGGCCACAGGCCGCCCACTGCCCCTGCCCAAGATCGGGGGCCGAAAGCAGCCCTGTCTAAGTCCCCTAACCCTAGAGGGAGTATTGGACCAACACTTCTAGAAAACGGGGTCCTTGTGGGCAACTCATTGGAGGGACACAAATAAATCTTTGCCGACTTTTTACTGAAACTTACGAGCGTTCACACCTAAGCCTCTTACAAGGTCAGCTGTTTAGCTAAACATGAGCTCATGATCTAAATTTACACAATAATGAAGAATTCAGCTACAAAGGGAGACAATCAGCAAAAACAATCAATACCAGAATTAGATTCCCTAGGCCATCCATCTGATGTTGGAATAATCAGGTGCAAGGCAGAACATATACATAAAACTGGAACTGAAACAAGGAACAAGGAGGTTTTCAAAGGCTGGTAGGATCTCTAAAACATTTTTAAAGTACATGTCGTTGATAAACCTAAATACTCAAAGGTTGTTTAATACAACAGATTAAGCAGTGAGAAGAGTGAAATTATGCTGTTTTGAAAACTATTGCAGGTGAGATTTTCTGCCTAATTATATAAGAAGATTTCTCTAAAAAATAGACATTATTTCAAAGACTTATTGGCTGTGAAATAAGTTAAGTGTAT
Organism: Mesoplodon bidens; assembly: GCF_964165515.1. Classification (NCBI taxonomy): domain Eukaryota; kingdom Metazoa; phylum Chordata; class Mammalia; order Artiodactyla; family Ziphiidae; genus Mesoplodon; species Mesoplodon bidens. The sequence goes on from NC_138180.1 coordinate 2,744,025, forward strand.
TTCAAATGGCTTGTCTGCAAAGAAAGGTGAGATGTAGGGAATCACAGAAAGTCGAGGGGAATATATGACAATATATACATTGCTATTGGGTGAACTAAGCCTTAGGCCGGCAACAGTGTAGAGGAATGGACCCTTAGAAACTTACAAGTAAGCTGGAATCTTTAAAAGTTCAAATCTTTAAAAGTAAAAAGATTTATTAAAATGAATAACCAAGTGTTTTAATTGACATCAGAAAATCAAAACAATAAACCCTGAGAACATAGAAAAAAGATAAATAAAGATATGAGCATAACTTAATACAACAGAAAACGTATACAATTCAGGTGATGTAGTAAGTCCAAAGAATATTCTTTGAAAATATTTAAAGGACAGATTTTGATTAAGGAAAACAAAAACATAAGTAAAGAGTATACAGAAAGAATCAGGACAAAGTTATTGCAGAGAATATATGAAATGCCAGTAAATTTGAACATTTCTCTAAAGTGGACCATTTCCTAGCTCCTACAGTTAACCAAAACTGACACAAGAGGAAATCATTTAAGGTCATCATGTCTGCCCTTGGCATTCTCGGAACGCCCTGGCCTCAGAATGCAGCATCTGTAGTCCATGGTAACCTGCGAAGAGGGGTCGGGGCTGAGGGAGGTTGGAACACAGCCCTCACTGAGGGAGTGGTTGTGGCCATCTCTGCTGTGACTGAACAAAGGGCAGGGGAGCATGGGGCCCAGGGCAGGGCCCTCAGAGCCCGGCAGACCCAGTGGGGTGTCAAAAGCATTTAGGCCCAGGCAATAGGGCGCCTTCTTTGTCTGCACAGCTGCCCAAACTCTCACCTTTCCACTCAGGCCGCCCTCTTATTTGAAGTGTGTTTGGAACCTGTCCGTGCAGTACACCTCGCTGCACAGCTAACCATAGGTCAGGGCATCGTAGCTTCCTGCCAGGTTACCGAAGTTCGCAGGCAAATGGGTCCATGGGACGCATGTGGAGAGGCTCCTGCCCGGGCCACAGGCCGCCCACTGGCCCTGCCCCAGATCGAAGGCTGAAAAGCAGCCATGTCTAAGTCCACTGCCTCTCGAAGGAGTATTGGACCAACACTTGTAGAAAACGGGGTCCTTGCGGGCAACTCATTGGAGGGACACAAATAAATCTTTGCCGACTTTCTGCTGAAGCTTACCAGCGTTCCCATATAAGCCTCTTACAAGTTCAGCTATTTAGCTAAACATGAGCTCATGATCTAAATTTACACAATATTGAAGAAATCAGCTACAAAGTGAGACAATCAGCAAAAACAATCAATACCAGAATTAGATTCCCTAGGCCATCCATCTGATGTTGGAATAATCAGGTGCAAGGCAGAACATATACATAAAACTGGAACTGAAACAAGGAACAAGGAGGTTTTCAAAGGCTGGTAGGATCTCTAAAACATTTTTAAAGTACATGTCGTTGATAAACCTAAATACTCAAAGGTTGTTTAATACCACAGATTAAGCATTGAGAAGAGTGAAATTATGCTGTTTTGAAAACTATGGCAGGTGAGATTTTCTGCCTGATTATATAAGAAGATTTCTCTAAAAAATAGACATTATTTCAAAGACTTATTGGCTGTGAAATAAGTTAAGTGTATTTCTAATGGCTTGTCTGCAAAGAAAGGTGAGATGTAGGGAATCACAGAAAGTCGAGGGGAATATATGACAATATATACATTGCTATTGGGTGAACTAAGCCTTAGGCCGGCAACAGTGTAGAGGAATGGACCCTTAGAAACTTACAAGTAAGCTGGAATCTTTAAAAGTTCAACTCTTTATAAGTAAAAAGATTTATTAAAATGAATAACCAAGTGTTTTAATTGACATCAGAAAGTCAAAACAATAAACCCTGGGAACATAGAAAAAAGGTAAATAAAGATATGAGCAGAACTTAGTACAACAGAAAACGTATACAATTCAGGTGATGTAGTAAGTCCAAAGAATATTCTTTGAAAAGATTTAAAGGACAGATTTCGATTAAGGAAAACAAAAACATAAGTAAAGAATATACAGAAAGAATCAGGACAATGTTATAGCAGAGAATATAAGAAATGCCAGTAAATTTGAACATTTCTGTAAAGTGGACCATTTCCTAGCTCCTACAGTTTACCAAAACTGACACAAGAGGAAATCATTTAAGGTCATCATGTCTGCCCTTGGCATTCTCGGAACGCCCTGGCCTCAGAATGCAGCACCTGTAGTCCATGGTAACCTGCGGAGAGTGGGCGGGGCTGAGGGAGGCTGGAACAATGCCCTTACTGTGGGAGTGGGTGTGGCCATCTCTGCTGTGACTGAACAAAGGGCAGGGGAGCAGGGGGCCCAGGGCAGGGCGCTCAGAGCCCGGCAGGCCCAGTGGGGTGTCACAAGCATTTAGGCCCAGGCAATAGGGCGCCTTCTTTGTCTGCGCAGCTGCCCAAACTCTCATTTTTCCACTCAGGCCGCCCACTTAGTTGAAGTGTGTGTGGAACCTGTCCGCGCCTTACACCTCGCTGCACAGCTAACCATAGGTCTGGGCATCGTAGCTTCCTGCCAGGTGACCGAATTTCGCAGGAGAGATGATTCCCAGGTTCACACGCAGAGAGGCTCCTGCCCGGGCCACAGGCCGCCCACTGCCCCTGCCCAAGATCGGGGGCCGAAAGCAGCCCTGTCTAAGTCCCCTACCCCTAGAGGGAGTATTGGACCAACACTTCTAGAAAACGGGGTCCTTGTGGGCAACTCATTGGAGGGACACAAATAAATCTTTGCCGACTTTTTACTGAAACTTACGAGCGTTCACACCTAAGCCTCTTACAAGGTCAGCTGTTTAGGTAAACATGAGCTCATGATCTAAATTTACACAATAATGAAGAATTCAGCTACAAAGGGAGACAATCAGCAAAAACAATCAATACCAGAATTAGATTCCCTAGGCCATCCATCTGATGTTGGAATAATCAGGTGCAAGGCAGAACATATACATAAAACTGGAACTGAAACAAGGAACAAGGAGGTTTTCAAAGGCTGGTAGGATCTCTAAAACATTTTTAAAGTACATGTCGTTGATAAACCTAAATACTCAAAGGTTGTTTAATACCGCAGATTAAGCAGTGAGAAGAGTGAAATTATGCTGTTTTGAAAACTATTGCAGGTGAGATTTTCTGCCTAATTATATAAGAAGATTTCTCTAAAAAATAGACATTATTTCAAAGACTTATTGGCTGTGAAATAAGTTAAGTGTATTTCAAATGGCTTGTCTGCAAAGAAAGGTGAGATGTAGGGAATCACAGAAAGTCGAGGGGAATATATGACAATATATACATTGCTATTTGGTGAACTAAGCCTTAGGCCGGCAACAGTGTAGAGGAATGGACCCTTAGAAACTTACAAGTAAGCTGGAATCTTTAAAAGTTCATATCTTTATAAGTAAAAAGATTTATTAAAATGAATAACCAAGTGTTTTAATTGACATCAGAAAATCAAAACAATAAACCCTGAGAACATAGAAAAAAGATAAATAAAGATATGAGCAGAACTTAATACAACAGAAAACGTATACAATTCAGGTGATGTAGTAAGTCCAAAGAATATTCTTTGAAAAGATTTAAAGGACAGATTTTGATTAAGGAAAACAAAAACATAAGTAAAGAGTATACAGAAAGAATCAGGACAAAGTTATAGCAGAGAATATATGAAATGCCAGTAAATTTGAACATTTATGTAAAGTGGACCATTTCCTAGCTCCTACAGTTTACCAAAACTGAAACAAGAGGAAATCATTTAAGGTCATCATGTCTGCCCTTGGCATTCTCGGAACGCCCTGGCCTCAGAATGAAGCATCTGTAGTCCATGGTAACCTGCGAAGAGGGGTCGGGGCTGAGGGAGGTTGGAACACAGCCCTCACTGAGGGAGTGGTTGTGGCCATCTCTGCTGAGACTGTACAAAGGGCAGGGGAGCAGGGGGCCCAGGGCAGGGCCCTCAGAGCCCGGCAGACCCAGTTGGGTGTCACAAGCATTTAGGCCCAGGTCAAAGGGCGCCTTCTTTGTCTGCACAGCTGCCCAAACTCTCACCTTTCCACTCAGGCCGCCCTCTTATTTGAAGTGTGTTTGGAAACTGTCCGTGCAGTACACCTCGCTGCACAGCTAACCATAGGTCAGGGCATCGTAGCTTCCTGCCAGGTTACCGAAGTTCGCAGGCAAATGGGTCCATGGGACGCATGCGGAGAGGCTCCGGCCCGGGCCACAGGCCGCCCACTGGCCCTGCCCCAGATCGAAGGCTGAAAAGCAGCCATGTCTAAGTCCACTGCCTCTCGAAGGAGTATTGGACCAACACTTGTAGAAAACGGGGTCCTTGCGGGCAACTCATTGGAGGGACACAAATAAATCTTTGCCGACATTCTGCTGAAGCTTACCAGCGTTCCCACCTAAGACTCTTACAAGGTCAGCTGTTTAGCTAAACATGAGCTCATGATCTAAAATTACACAATATTGAAGAAATCAACTACAAAGTGAGACAATCAGCAAAAACAATCAATACCAGAATTAGATTCCCTAGGCCATCCATCTGATGTTGGAATAATCAGGTGCAAGGCAGAAAATATACATAAAACTGGAACTGAAACAAGGAACAAGGAGGTTTTCAAAGGCTGGTAGCATCTCTAAAACATTTTTAAAGTACATGTCGTTGATAAACCTAAATACTCAAAGGTTGTTTAATACCACAGATTAAGCATTGAGAAGGGTGAAATTATGCTGTTTTGAAAACTATTGTAGGTGAGATTTTCTGCCTAATAATATAAGAAGATTTCTCTAAAAAATAGACATTATTTCAAAGACTTATTGGCTGTGAAATAAGTTAAGTGTATTTCAAATGGCTTGTCTGCAAAGAAAAGTGAGATGTAGGGAATCACAGAAAGTCGAGGGGAATATATGACAATATATACATTGCTATTGGGTGAACTAAGCCTTAGGCCGGCAACAGTGTAGAGGAATGGACCCTTAGAAACTTACAAGTAAGCTGGAATCTTTAAAAGTTCAACTCTTTATAAGTAAAAAGATTTATTAAAATGAATAACCAAGTGTTTTAATTGACATCAGAAAATCAAAACAATAAACCCTGAGAACATAGAAAAAAGAGAAATAAAGATATGAGCAGAACTTAATACAACAGAAAACGTATACAATTCAGGTGATGCAGTAAGTCCAAAGAATATTCTTTGAAAAGATGTAAAGGACAGATTTTGATTAAGGAAAACAAAAACATAAGTAAAGAATATACAGAAAGTATCAGGACAAAGTTATGGCAGAGAATATATGAAATGCCAGTAAATTTGAACATTTCTGTAAAGTGGACCATTTCCTAGCTCCTACAGTTTACCAAAACTGACACAAGAGGAAATCATTTAAGGTCATCATGTCTGCCCTTGGCATTCTCGGAACGCCCTGGCCTCAGAATGCAGCACCTGTAGTCCATGGTAACCTGCGGAGAGTGGGCGGGGCTGAGGGAGGCTGGAACAATGCCCTTACTGAGGGAGTGGGTGTGGCCATCTCTGCTGTGACTGAACAAAGGGCAGGGGAGCAGGGGGCCCAGGGCAGGGCCCTCAGAGCCCGGCAGGCCCAGTGGGGTGTCACAAGCATTTAGGCCCAAGCAATAGGGCGCCTTCTTTGTTTGCGCAGCTGCCCAAACTCTCATTTTTCCACTCAGGCCGCCCACTTAGTTGAAGTGTGTGTGGAACCTGTCCGCGCCGTACACCTCGCTGCACAGCTAACCATAGGTCTGGGCATCGTAGCTTCCTGCCAGGTGACCGAATTTCGCAGGAGAGATGATTCCCAGGTTCACACGCAGAGAGGCTCCTGCCCGGGCCACAGGCCGCCCACTGCCCCTGCCCAAGATCGGGGGCCGAAAGCAGCCCTGTCTATGTCCCCTACCCTTAGAGGGAGTATTGGACCAACACTTCTAGAAAACGGGGTCCTTGTGGGCAACTCATTGGAGGGACACAAATAAATCTTTGCCGACATTTTACTGAAACTTACGAGCGTTCACACCTAAGCCTCTTACAAGGTCAGCTGTTTAGCTAAACATGAGCTCATGATCTAAATTTACACAATAATGAAGAATTCAGCTACAAAGGGAGACAATCAGCAAAAACAATCAATACCAGAATTAGATTCCCTAGGGCATCCATCTGATGTTGGAATAATCAGGTTCAAGGCAGAACATATACATAAAACTGGAACTGAAACAAGGAACACGGAGGTTTTCAAAGGCTGGTAGAATCTCTAAAACATTTTTAAAGTACATGTCGTTGATAAACCTAAATACTCAAAGGTTGTTTAATACCACAGATTAAGCATTGAGAAGAGTGAAATTATGCTGTTTTGAAAACTATTGCAGGTGACATTTTCGGCTAATTATATAAGAAGATTTCTCTAAAAAATAGACATTATTTCAAAGACTTATTGGCTGTGAAATAAGTTAAGGGTATTTCAAATGGCTTGTCTGCAAAGAAAGGTGAGATGTAGGGAATCACAGAAAGACGCGGGGAATATATGACAATATATACATTGCTATTGGGTGAACTAAGCCTTAGGCCGGCAACAGTGTAGAGGAATGGACCCTTAGAAACGTACAAGTAAGCTGGAATCTTTAAAAGTTCAAATCTTTATAAGTAAAAAGATTTATTAAATGAATAACCAAGTGTTTTAATTGACATCATAAAATTAAAACAATAAACACTGAGAACATAGAAAAAATATAAATAAAGATATGAGCAGAACTTAATACCACAGAAAACGTATAAAATTCAGGTGAGGTAGTAAGTCCAAAGAATATTCTTTGAAAAGATTTAAAAGACACACTATGATTAAGGAACACACAAACATAATTAAAGAATATATAGAAAGAATCAGGACAATGTTATAGCAGAGAATATATGAAATGCCAGTAAATTTGAACATTTCTGTAAAGTTGACCATTTCCTAGCTCCTACAGTTTTCCAAAACTGACACAAGAGGAAATCATTTAAGGTCATCATGTATGCTCTTGGCATTCTCGGAACGCCCTGGCCTCAGAATGCAGCATCTGCAGAGCCCGGCAGACCCAGTGGGGTGTCACAAGCATTTAGGCCCAGGTCAAAGGGCGCCTTCTTTGTCTGCACAGCTGCCCAAACTCTCACCTTTCCACTCAGGCCGCCCTCTTATTTGAAGTGTGTTTGGAACCTGTCCGCGCAGTACACCTCGCTGCACAGCTCACCATAGGTCAGGGCATCGTAGCTTCCTGCCAGGTTACCGAAGTTCGCAGGCAAATGGGTCCATGGGACGCATGCGGAGAGGCTCCTGCCCGGGCCACAGGCCGCCCACTGGCCCTGCCCCAGATCGAAGGCTGAAAAGCAGCCATGTCTAAGTCCACTGCCTCTCGAAGGAGTATTGGACCAACACTTGTAGAAAACGGGGTCCTTGCGGGCAACTCATTGGAGGGACACAAATAATTCTTTGCCGACTTTCTGCTGAAGCTTACCAGCGTTCACACCTAAGCCTCTTACAAGGTCAGCTGTTTAGCTAAACATGAGCCCATGATCTAAATTTACACAATATTGAAGAAATCCGCTACAAAGGGAGACAATCAGCAAAAACAATCAATACCAGAATTAGATTCCCTAGGCCATCCATCTGATGTTGGAATAATCAGGTGCAAGGCAGAAAATATACATAAAACTGGAACTGAAACAAGGAACAAGGAGATTTTCAAAGGCTGGTAGGATCTCTAAAACATTTTTAAAGTACATGTCGTTGATAAACCTAATTACTCAAAGGTTGTTTAATACCACAGATTAAGCAGTGAGAAGAGTGAAATTATGCTGTTTTGAAAACTATTGCAGGTGAGATTTTCTGCCTAATTATATAAGAAGATTTCTCTAAAAAATAGACATTATTTCAAAGACTTATTGGCTGTGAAATAAGTTAAGTGTATTTCAAATGGCTTGTCTGCAAAGAAAGGTGAGATGTAGGGAATCACAGAAAGTCGAGGGGAATATATGACAATATATACATTGCTATTGGGTGAACTAAGCCTTAGGCCGGCAACAGTGTAGAGGAATGGACCCTTAGAAACTTACAAGTAAGCTGGAATCTTTAAAAGTTCAACTCTTTATAAGTAAAAAGATTTATTAAAATGAATAACCAAGTGTTTTAATTGACATCAGAAAATCAAAACAATAAACCCTGAGAACATAGAAAAAAGATAAATAAAGATATGAGCAGAACTTAATACAACAGAAAACGTATACAATTCAGGTGATGTAGTAAGTCCAAAGAATATTCTTTGAAAATATTTAAAGGACTGATTTTGATTAAGGAAAACAAAAACATAAGTAAAGAATATACAGAAAGTATCAGGACAAAGTTATAGCAGAGAATATATGAAATGCCAGTAAATTTGAACATTTCTGTAAAGTGGACCATTTCCTAGCTCCTACAGTTTACCAAAACTGACACAAGAGGAAATCATTTAAGGTCATCATGTCTGCTCTTGGCATTCTCGGAACGCCCTGGCCACAGAATGCAGCACCTGTAGTCCATGGTAACCTGCGGAGAGTGGACGGGGCTGAGGGAGGCTGGAACAATGCCCTTACTGAGGGAGTGGGTGTGGACATCTCTGCTGTGACTGAACAAAGGGCAGGGGAGCAGGGGGCCCAGGGCAGGGCCCTCAGAGCCCGGCAGGCCCAGTGGGGTGTCACAAGCATTTAGGCCCAGGCAATAGGGCGCCTTCATTGTCTGTGCAGCTGCCCAAACTCTCATTTTTCCACTCAGGCCGCCCACTTAGTTGAAGTGTGTGTGGAACCTGTCCGCGCCTTACACCTCGCAGCACAGCTAACCATAGGTCTGGGCATCGTAGCTTCCTGCCAGGTGACTGAATTTCGCAGGAGAAATGATTCCCAGGTTCACACGCAGAGAGGCTCCTGCCCGGGCCACAGGCCGCCCACTGCCCCTGCCCAAGATCGGGGGCCGAAAGCAGCCCTGTCTAAGTCCCCTAACCCTAGAGGGAGTATTGGACCAACACTTCTAGAAAACGGGGTCCTTGTGGGCAACTCATTGGAGGGACACAAATAAATCTTTGCCGACTTTTTACTGAAACTTACGAGCGTTCACACCTAAGCCTCTTACAAGGTCAGCTGTTTAGCTAAACATGAGCTCATGATCTAAATTTACACAATAATGAAGAATTCAGCTACAAAGGGAGACAATCAGCAAAAACAATCAATACCAGAATTAGATTCCCTAGGCCATCCATCTGATGTTGGAATAATCAGGTGCAAGGCAGAACATATACATAAAACTGGAACTGAAACAAGGAACAAGGAGGTTTTCAAAGGCTGGTAGGATCTCTAAAACATTTTTAAAGTACATGTCGTTGATAAACCTAAATACTCAAAGGTTGTTTAATACAACAGATTAAGCAGTGAGAAGAGTGAAATTATGCTGTTTTGAAAACTATGGCAGGTGAGATTTTCTGCCTAATTATATAAGAAGATTTCTCTAAAAAATAGACATTATTTCAAAGACTTATTGGCTGTGAAATAAGTTAAGTGTATTTCAAATGGCTTGTCTGCAAAGAAAGGTGAGATGTAGGGAATCACAGAAAGTCGAGGGGAATATATGACAATATATACATTGCTATTGGGTGAACTAAGCCTTAGGCCGGCAACAGTGTAGAGGAATGGACCCTTAGAAACTTACAAGTAAGCTGGAATCTTTAAAAGTTCAAATCTTTAAAAGTAAAAAGATTTATTAAAATGAATAACCAAGTGTTTTAATTGACATCAGAAAATCAAAACAATAAACCCTGAGAACATAGAAAAAAGATAAATAAAGATATGAGCATAACTTAATACAACAGAAAACGTATACAATTCAGGTGATGTAGTAAGTCCAAAGAATATTCTTTGAAAATATTTAAAGGACAGATTTTGATTAAGGAAAACAAAAACATAAGTAAAGAGTATACAGAAAGAATCAGGACAAAGTTATTGCAGAGAATATATGAAATGCCAGTAAATTTGAACATTTCTCTAAAGTGGACCATTTCCTAGCTCCTACAGTTAACCAAAACTGACACAAGAGGAAATCATTTAAGGTCATCATGTCTGCCCTTGGCATTCTCGGAACGCCCTGGCCTCAGAATGCAGCATCTGTAGTCCATGGTAACCTGCGAAGAGGGGTCGGGGCTGAGGGAGGTTGGAACACAGCCCTCACTGAGGGAGTGGTTGTGGCCATCTCTGCTGTGACTGAACAAAGGGCAGGGGAGCATGGGGCCCAGGGCAGGGCCCTCAGAGCCCGGCAGACCCAGTGGGGTGTCAAAAGCATTTAGGCCCAGGCAATAGGGCGCCTTCTTTGTCTGCACAGCTGCCCAAACTCTCACCTTTCCACTCAGGCCGCCCTCTTATTTGAAGTGTGTTTGGAACCTGTCCGTGCAGTACACCTCGCTGCACAGCTAACCATAGGTCAGGGCATCGTAGCTTCCTGCCAGGTTACCGAAGTTCGCAGGCAAATGGGTCCATGGGACGCATGTGGAGAGGCTCCTGCCCGGGCCACAGGCCGCCCACTGGCCCTGCCCCAGATCGAAGGCTGAAAAGCAGCCATGTCTAAGTCCACTGCCTCTCGAAGGAGTATTGGACCAACACTTGTAGAAAACGGGGTCCTTGCGGGCAACTCATTGGAGGGACACAAATAAATCTTTGCCGACTTTCTGCTGAAGCTTACCAGCGTTCCCATATAAGCCTCTTACAAGTTCAGCTATTTAGCTAAACATGAGCTCATGATCTAAATTTACACAATATTGAAGAAATCAGCTACAAAGTGAGACAATCAGCAAAAACAATCAATACCAGAATTAGATTCCCTAGGCCATCCATCTGATGTTGGAATAATCAGGTGCAAGGCAGAACATATACATAAAACTGGAACTGAAACAAGGAACAAGGAGGTTTTCAAAGGCTGGTAGGATCTCTAAAACATTTTTAAAGTACATGTCGTTGATAAACCTAAATACTCAAAGGTTGTTTAATACCACAGATTAAGCATTGAGAAGAGTGAAATTATGCTGTTTTGAAAACTATGGCAGGTGAGATTTTCTGCCTAATTATATAAGAAGATTTCTCTAAAAAATAGACATTATTTCAAAGACTTATTGGCTGTGAAATAAGTTAAGTGTATTTCTAATGGCTTGTCTGCAAAGAAAGGTGAGATGTAGGGAATCACAGAAAGTCGAGGGGAATATATGACAATATATACATTGCTATTGGGTGAACTAAGCCTTAGGCCGGCAACAGTGTAGAGGAATGGACCCTTAGAAACTTACAAGTAAGCTGGAATCTTTAAAAGTTCAACTCTTTATAAGTAAAAAGATTTATTAAAATGAATAACCAAGAGTTTTAATTGACATCAGAAAGTCAAAACAATAAACCCTGGGAACATAGAAAAAAGGTAAATAAAGATATGAGCAGAACTTAGTACAACAGAAAACGTATACAATTCAGGTGATGTAGTAAGTCCAAAGAATATTCTTTGAAAAGATTTAAAGGACAGATTTCGATTAAGGAAAACAAAAACATAAGTAAAGAATATACAGAAAGAATCAGGACAATGTTATAGCAGAGAATATAAGAAATGCCAGTAAATTTGAACATTTCTGTAAAGTGGACCATTTCCTAGCTCCTACAGTTTACCAAAACTGACACAAGAGGAAATCATTTAAGGTCATCATGTCTGCCCTTGGCATTCTCGGAACGCCCTGGCCTCAGAATGCAGCACCTGTAGTCCATGGTAACCTGCGGAGAGTGGGCGGGGCTGAGGGAGGCTGGAACAATGCCCTTACTGAGGGAGTGGGTGTGGCCATCTCTGCTGTGACTGAACAAAGGGCAGGGGAGCAGGGGGCCCAGGGCAGGGCGCTCAGAGCCCGGCAGGCCCAGTGGGGTGTCACAAGCATTTAGGCCCAGGCAATAGGGCGCCTTCTTTGTCTGCGCAGCTGCCCAAACTCTCATTTTTCCACTCAGGCCGCCCACTTAGTTGAAGTGTGTGTGGAACCTGTCCGCGCCTTACACCTCGCTGCACAGCTAACCATAGGTCTGGGCATCGTAGCTTCCTGCCAGGTGACCGAATTTCGCAGGAGAGATGATTCCCAGGTTCACACGCAGAGAGGCTCCTGCCCGGGCCACAGGCCGCCCACTGCCCCTGCCCAAGATCGGGGGCCGAAAGCAGCCCTGTCTAAGTCCCCTACCCCTAGAGGGAGTATTGGACCAACACTTCTAGAAAACGGGGTCCTTGTGGGCAACTCATTGGAGGGACACAAATAAATCTTTGCCGACTTTTTACTGAAACTTACGAGCGTTCACACCTAAGCCTCTTACAAGGTCAGCTGTTTAGGTAAACATGAGCTCATGATCTAAATTTACACAATAATGAAGAATTCAGCTACAAAGGGAGACAATCAGCAAAAACAATCAATACCAGAATTAGATTCCCTAGGCCATCCATCTGATGTTGGAATAATCAGGTGCAAGGCAGAACATATACATAAAACTGGAACTGAAACAAGGAACAAGGAGGTTTTCAAAGGCTGGTAGGATCTCTAAAACATTTTTAAAGTACATGTCGTTGATAAACCTAAATACTCAAAGGTTGTTTAATACCGCAGATTAAGCAGTGAGAAGAGTGAAATTATGCTGTTTTGAAAACTATTGCAGGTGAGATTTTCTGCCTAATTATATAAGAAGATTTCTCTAAAAAATAGACATTATTTCAAAGACTTATTGGCTGTGAAATAAGTTAAGTGTATTTCAAAAGGCTTGTCTGCAAAGAAAGGTGAGATGTAGGGAATCACAGAAAGTCGAGGGGAATATATGACAATATATACATTGCTATTTGGTGAACTAAGCCTTAGGCCGGCAACAGTGTAGAGGAATGGACCCTTAGAAACTTACAAGTAAGCTGGAATCTTTAAAAGTTCATATCTTTATAAGTAAAAAGATTTATTAAAATGAATAACCAAGTGTTTTAATTGACATCAGAAAATCAAAACAATAAACCCTGAGAACATAGAAAAAAGATAAATAAAGATATGAGCAGAACTTAATACAACAGAAAACGTATACAATTCAGGTGATGTAGTAAGTCCAAAGAATATTCTTTGAAAAGATTTAAAGGACAGATTTTGATTAAGGAAAACAAAAACATAAGTAAAGAGTATACAGAAAGAATCAGGACAAAGTTATAGCAGAGAATATATGAAATGCCAGTAAATTTGAACATTTATGTAAAGTGGACCATTTCCTAGCTCCTACAGTTTACCAAAACTGAAACAAGAGGAAATCATTTAAGGTCATCATGTCTGCCCTTGGCATTCTCGGAACGCCCTGGCCTCAGAATGAAGCATCTGTAGTCCATGGTAACCTGCGAAGAGGGGTCGGGGCTGAGGGAGGTTGGAACACAGCCCTCACTGAGGGAGTGGTTGTGGCCATCTCTGCTGAGACTGTACAAAGGGCAGGGGAGCAGGGGGCCCAGGGCAGGGCCCTCAGAGCCCGGCAGACCCAGTGGGGTGTCACAAGCATTTAGGCCCAGGTCAAAGGGCGCCTTCTTTGTCTGCACAGCTGCCCAAACTCTCACCTTTCCACTCAGGCCGCCCTCTTATTTGAAGTGTGTTTGGAACCTGTCCGTGCAGTACACCTCGCTGCACAGCTAACCATAGGTCAGGGCATCGTAGCTTCCTGCCAGGTTACCGAAGTTCGCAGGCAAATGGGTCCATGGGACGCATGCGGAGAGGCTCCGGCCCGGGCCACAGGCCGCCCACTGGCCCTGCCCCAGATCGAAGGCTGAAAAGCAGCCATGTCTAAGTCCACTGCCTCTCGAAGGAGTATTGGACCAACACTTGTAGAAAACGGGGTCCTTGCGGGCAACTCATTGGAGGGACACAAATAAATCTTTGCCGACATTCTGCTGAAGCTTACCAGCGTTCCCACCTAAGACTCTTACAAGGTCAGCTGTTTAGCTAAACATGAGCTCATGATCTAAAATTACACAATATTGAAGAAATCAACTACAAAGTGAGACAATCAGCAAAAACAATCAATACCAGAATTAGATTCCCTAGGCCATCCATCTGATGTTGGAATAATCAGGTGCAAGGCAGAAAATATACATAAAACTGGAACTGAAACAAGGAACAAGGAGGTTTTCAAAGGCTGGTAGCATCTCTAAAACATTTTTAAAGTACATGTCGTTGATAAACCTAAATACTCAAAGGTTGTTTAATACCACAGATTAAGCATTGAGAAGGGTGAAATTATGCTGTTTTGAAAACTATTGTAGGTGAGATTTTCTGCCTAATAATATAAGAAGATTTCTCTAAAAAATAGACATTATTTCAAAGACTTATTGGCTGTGAAATAAGTTAAGTGTATTTCAAATGGCTTGTCTGCAAAGAAAAGTGAGATGTAGGGAATCACAGAAAGTCGAGGGGAATATATGACAATATATACATTGCTATTGGGTGAACTAAGCCTTAGGCCGGCAACAGTGTAGAGGAATGGACCCTTAGAAACTTACAAGTAAGCTGGAATCTTTAAAAGTTCAACTCTTTATAAGTAAAAAGATTTATTAAAATGAATAACCAAGTGTTTTAATTGACATCAGAAAATCAAAACAATAAACCCTGAGAACATAGAAAAAAGAGAAATAAAGATATGAGCAGAACTTAATACAACAGAAAACGTATACAATTCAGGTGATGCAGTAAGTCCAAAGAATATTCTTTGAAAAGATGTAAAGGACAGATTTTGATTAAGGAAAACAAAAACATAAGTAAAGAATATACAGAAAGTATCAGGACAAAGTTATGGCAGAGAATATATGAAATGCCAGTAAATTTGAACATTTCTGTAAAGTGGACCATTTCCTAGCTCCTACAGTTTACCAAAACTGACACAAGAGGAAATCATTTAAGGTCATCATGTCTGCCCTTGGCATTCTCGGAACGCCCTGGCCTCAGAATGCAGCACCTGTAGTCCATGGTAACCTGCGGAGAGTGGGCGGGGCTGAGGGAGGCTGGAACAATGCCCTTACTGAGGGAGTGGGTGTGGCCATCTCTGCTGTGACTGAACAAAGGGCAGGGGAGCAGGGGGCCCAGGGCAGGGCCCTCAGAGCCCGGCAGGCCCAGTGGGGTGTCACAAGCATTTAGGCCCAAGCAATAGGGCGCCTTCTTTGTTTGCGCAGCTGCCCAAACTCTCATTTTTCCACTCAGGCCGCCCACTTAGTTGAAGTGTGTGTGGAACCTGTCCGCGCCGTACACCTCGCTGCACAGCTAACCATAGGTCTGGGCATCGTAGCTTCCTGCCAGGTGACCGAATTTCGCAGGAGAGATGATTCCCAGGTTCACACGCAGAGAGGCTCCTGCCCGGGCCACAGGCCGCCCACTGCCCCTGCCCAAGATCGGGGGCCGAAAGCAGCCCTGTCTAAGTCCCCTACCCTTAGAGGGAGTATTGGACCAACACTTCTAGAAAACGGGGTCCTTGTGGGCAACTCATTGGAGGGACACAAATAAATCTTTGCCGACTTTTTGCTGAAACTTAGGAGCGTTCACACCTAAGCCTCTTACAAGGTCAGCTGTTTAGCTAAACATGAGCTCATGATCTAAATTTACACAATAATGAAGAATTCAGCTACAAAGGGAGACAATCAGCAAAAACAATCAATACCAGAATTAGATTCCCTAGGGCATCCATCTGATGTTGGAATAATCAGGTTCAAGGCAGAACATATACATAAAACTGGAACTGAAACAAGGAACACGGAGGTTTTCAAAGGCTGGTAGAATCTCTAAAACATTTTTAAAGTACATGTCGTTGATAAACCTAAATACTCAAAGGTAGTTTAATACCACAGATTAAGCATTGAGAAGAGTGAAATTATGCTGTTTTGAAAACTATTGCAGGTGACATTTTCGGCTAATTATATAAGAAGATTTCTCTAAAAAATAGACATTATTTCAAAGACTTATTGGCTGTGAAATAAGTTAAGGGTATTTCAAATGGCTTGTCTGCAAAGAAAGGTGAGATGTAGGGAATCACAGAAAGACGAGGGGAATATATGACAATATATACATTGCTATTGGGTGAACTAAGCCTTAGGCCGGCAACAGTGTAGAGGAATGGACCCTTAGAAACGTACAAGTAAGCTGGAATCTTTAAAAGTTCAAATCTTTATAAGTAAAAAGATTTATTAAATGAATAACCAAGTGTTTTAATTGACATCATAAAATTAAAACAATAAACACTGAGAACATAGAAAAAATATAAATAAAGATATGAGCAGAACTTAATACCACAGAAAACGTATAAAATTCAGGTGAGGTAGTAAGTCCAAAGAATATTCTTTGAAAAGATTTAAAAGACACACTATGATTAAGGAACACACAAACATAATTAAAGAATATATAGAAAGAATCAGGACAATGTTATAGCAGAGAATATATGAAATGCCAGTAAATTTGAACATTTCTGTAAAGTTGACCATTTCCTAGCTCCTACAGTTTTCCAAAACTGACACAAGAGGAAATCATTTAAGGTCATCATGTATGCTCTTGGCATTCTCGGAACGCCCTGGCCTCAGAATGCAGCATCTGCAGAGCCCGGCAGACCCAGTGGGGTGTCACAAGCATTTAGGCCCAGGTCAAAGGGCGCCTTCTTTTTCTGCACAGCTGCCCAAACTCTCACCTTTCCACTCAGGCCGCCCTCTTATTTGAAGTGTGTTTGGAACCTGTCCGCGCAGTACACCTCGCTGCACAGCTCACCATAGGTCAGGGCATCGTAGCTTCCTGCCAGGTTACCGAAGTTCGCAGGCAAATGGGTCCATGGGACGCATGCGGAGAGGCTCCTGCCCGGGCCACAGGCCGCCCACTGGCCCTGCCCCAGATCGAAGGCTGAAAAGCAGCCATGTCTAAGTCCACTGCCTCTCGAAGGAGTATTGGACCAACACTTGTAGAAAACGGGGTCCTTGCGGGCAACTCATTGGAGGGACACAAATAATTCTTTGCCGACTTTCTGCTGAAGCTTACCAGCGTTCACACCTAAGCCTCTTACAAGGTCAGCTGTTTAGCTAAACATGAGCCCATGATCTAAATTTACACAATATTGAAGAAATCCGCTACAAAGGGAGACAATCAGCAAAAACAATCAATACCAGAATTAGATTCCCTAGGCCATCCATCTGATGTTGGAATAATCAGGTGCAAGGCAGAAAATATACATAAAACTGGAACTGAAACAAGGAACAAGGAGATTTTCAAAGGCTGGTAGGATCTCTAAAACATTTTTAAAGTACATGTCGTTGATAAACCTAATTACTCAAAGGTTGTTTAATACCACAGATTAAGCAGTGAGAAGAGTGAAATTATGCTGTTTTGAAAACTATTGCAGGTGAGATTTTCTGCCTAATTATATAAGAAGATTTCTCTAAAAAATAGACATTATTTCAAAGACTTATTGGCTGTGAAATAAGTTAAGTGTATTTCAAATGGCTTGTCTGCAAAGAAAGGTGAGATGTAGGGAATCACAGAAAGTCGAGGGGAATATATGACAATATATACATTGCTATTGGGTGAACTAAGCCTTAGGCCGGCAACAGTGTAGAGGAATGGACCCTTAGAAACTTACAAGTAAGCTGGAATCTTTAAAAGTTCAACTCTTTATAAGTAAAAAGATTTATTAAAATGAATAACCAAGTGTTTTAATTGACATCAGAAAATCAAAACAATAAACCCTGAGAACATAGAAAAAAGATAAATAAAGATATGAGCAGAACTTAATACAACAGAAAACGTATACAATTCAGGTGATGTAGTAAGTCCAAAGAATATTCTTTGAAAATATTTAAAGGACTGATTTTGATTAAGGAAAACAAAAACATAAGTAAAGAATATACAGAAAGTATCAGGACAAAGTTATAGCAGAGAATATATGAAATGCCAGTAAATTTGAACATTTCTGTAAAGTGGACCATTTCCTAGCTCCTACAGTTTACCAAAACTGACACAAGAGGAAATCATTTAAGGTCATCATGTCTGCTCTTGGCATTCTCGGAACGCCCTGGCCACAGAATGCAGCACCTGTAGTCCATGGTAACCTGCGGAGAGTGGACGGGGCTGAGGGAGGCTGGAACAATGCCCTTACTGAGGGAGTGGGTGTGGACATCTCTGCTGTGACTGAACAAAGGGCAGGGGAGCAGGGGGCCCAGGGCAGGGCCCTCAGAGCCCGGCAGGCCCAGTGGGGTGTCACAAGCATTTAGGCCCAGGCAATAGGGCGCCTTCTTTGTCTGTGCAGCTGCCCAAACACTCATTTTTCCACTCAGGCCGCCCACTTAGTTGAAGTGTGTGTGGAACCTGTCCGCGCCTTACACCTCGCAGCACAGCTAACCATAGGTCTGGGCATCGTAGCTTCCTGCCAGGTGACCGAATTTCGCAGGAGAAATGATTCCCAGGTTCACACGCAGAGAGGCTCCTGCCCGGGCCACAGGCCGCCCACTGCCCCTGCCCAAGATCGGGGGCCGAAAGCAGCCCTGTCTAAGTCCCCTAACCCTAGAGGGAGTATTGGACCAACACTTCTAGAAAACGGGGTCCTTGTGGGCAACTCATTGGAGGGACACAAATAAATCTTTGCCGACTTTTTACTGAAACTTACGAGCGTTCACACCTAAGCCTCTTACAAGGTCAGCTGTTTAGCTAAACATGAGCTCATGATCTAAATTTACACAATAATGAAGAATTCAGCTACAAAGGGAGACAATCAGCAAAAACAATCAATACCAGAATTAGATTCCCTAGGCCATCCATCTGATGTTGGAATAATCAGGTGCAAGGCAGAACATATACATAAAACTGGAACTGAAACAAGGAACAAGGAGGTTTTCAAAGGCTGGTAGGATCTCTAAAACATTTTTAAAGTACATGTCGTTGATAAACCTAAATACTCAAAGGTTGTTTAATACAACAGATTAAGCAGTGAGAAGAGTGAAATTATGCTGTTTTGAAAACTATTGCAGGTGAGATTTTCTGCCTAATTATATAAGAAGATTTCTCTAAAAAATAGACATTATTTCAAAGACTTATTGGCTGTGAAATAAGTTAAGTGTATTTCAAATGGCTTGTCTGCAAAGAAAGGTGAGATGTAGGGAATCACAGAAAGTCGAGGGGAATATATGACAATATATACATTGCTATTGGGTGAACTAAGCCTTAGGCCGGCAACAGTGTAGAGGAATGGACCCTTAGAAACTTACAAGTAAGCTGGAATCTTTAAAAGTTCAAATCTTTAAAAGTAAAAAGATTTATTAAAATGAATAACCAAGTGTTTTAATTGACATCAGAAAATCAAAACAATAAACCCTGAGAACATAGAAAAAAGATAAATAAAGATATGAGCAGAACTTAATAAAACAGAAAACGTATACAATTCAGGTGATGTAGTAAGTCCAAAAATATTCTTTGAAAATATTTAAAGGACAGATTTTGATTAAGGAAAACAAAAACATAAGTAAAGAATATACAGAAAGTATCAGGACAAAGTTATAGAAGATATATGAAATGCCAGTAAATTTGAACATTTCTGTAAAGTGGACCATTTCCTAGCTCCTACAGTTTACCAAAACTGACACAAGAGGAAATCATTTAAGGTCATCATGTCTGCCCTTGGCATTCTCGGAACGCCCTGGCCTCAAAATGCAGCACCTGTAGTCCATGGTAACCTGCGGAGGGTGGGCGGGGCTGAGGGAGGCTGGAACAATGCCCTTACTGAGGGAGTGGGTGTGGACATCTCTGCTGTGACTGAACAAAGGGCAGGGGAGCAGGGGGCCCAGGGCAGGGCGCTCAGAGCCCGGCAGGCCCAGTGGGGTGTCACAAGCATTTAGGCCCAGGCAATAGGGCGCCTTCATTGTCTGCGCAGCTGCCCAAACTCTCATTTTTCCACTCAGGCCGCCCACTTATTTGAAGTGTGTGTGGAACCTGTCCGCGCCTTACACCTCGCTGCACAGCTAACCATAGGTCTGGGCATCGTAGCTTCCTGCCAGGTGACCGAATTTCGCAGGAGAGATGATTCCCAGGTTCACACGCAGAGAGGCTCCTGCCCGGGCCACAGGCCGCCCACTGCCCCTGCCCATGATCGGGGGCCGAAAGCAGCCCTGTCTAAGTCCCCTACCCCTAGAGGGAGTATTGGACCAACACTTCTAGAAAACGGGGTCCTTGTGGGCAACTCATTGGAGGGACACAAATAAATCTTTGCCGACTTTTTACTGAAACTTACGAGCATTCACAACTAAGCCTCTTACAAGGTCAGCTGTTTAGCTAAACATGAGCTCATGATCTAAATTTACACAATAATGAAGAATTCAGCTACAAAGGGAGACACTCAGCAAAAACAATCAATACCAGAATTAGATTCCCTAGGCCATCCATCTGATGTTGGAATAATCAGGTGCAAGGCAGAACATATACATAAACCTGGAACTGAAACAAGGAACAAGGAGGTTTTCAAAGGCTGGTAGGATCTCTAAAACATTTTTAAAGTACATGTCGTTGATAAACCTAAATACTCAAAGGTTGTTTAATACCACAGATTAAGCAGTGAGAAGAGTGAAATTATGCTGTTTTGAAAACTATTGCAGGTGAGATTTTCTGCCTAATTATATAAGAAGATTTCTCTAAAAAATAGACATTATTTCAAAGACTTATTGGCTGTGAAATAAGTTAAGTGTATTTCAAATGGCTTGTCTGCAAAGAAAGGTGAGATGTAGGGAATCACAGAAAGTCGAGGGGAATATATGACAATATATACATTGCTATTTGGTGAACTAAGCCTTAGGCCGGCAACAGTGTAGAGGAATGGACCCTTAGAAACTTACAAGTAAGCTGGAATCTTTAAAAGTTCAAATCTTTATAAGTAAAAAGATTTATTAAAATGAATAACCAAGTGTTTTAATTGACATCAGAAAATCAAAACAATAAACCCTGAGAACATAGAAAAAAGATAAATAAAGATATGAGCAGAACTTAATACCACAGAAAACGTATAAAATTCAGGTGAGGTAGTAAGTCCAAAGAATATTCTTTGAAAAGATTTAAAGGACAGATTTTTATTAAGGAAAACAAAAACATAAGTAAAGAGTATACAGAAAGAATCAGGACAAAGTTATAGCAGAGAATATATGAAATGCCAGTAAATTTGAACATTTATGTAAAGTGGACCACTTCCTAGCTCCTACAGTTTACCAAAACTGAAACAAGAGGAAATCATTTAAGGTCATCATGTCTGCCCTTGGCATTCTCGGAACGCCCTGGCCTCAGAATGCAGCATCTGTAGTCCATGGTAACCTGCGAAGAGGGGTCGGGGCTGAGGGAGGTTGGAACACAGCCCTCACTGAGGGAGTGGTTGTGGCCATCTCTGCTGTGACTGTACAAAGGGCAGGGGAGCAGGGGGCCCAGGGCAGGGCCCTCAGAGCCCGGCAGACCCAGTGGGGTGTCACAAGCATTTAGGCCCAAGTCAAAGGGCGCCTTCTTTGTCTGCACAGCTGCCCAAACTCTCACCTTTCCACTCAGGCCGCCCTCTTATTTGAAGTGTGTTTGGAACCTGTCCGTGCAGTACACCTCGCTGCACAGCTAACCATAGGTCAGGGCATCGTAGCTTCCTGCCAGGTTACCGAAGTTCGCAGGCAAATGGGTCCATGGGACGCATGCGGAGAGGCTCCTGCCCGGGCCACAGGCCGCCCACTGGCCCTGCCCCAGATCGAAGGCTGAAAAGCAGCCATGTCTAAGTCCACTGCCTCTCGAAGGAGTATTGGACCAACACTTGCAGAAAACGGGGTCCTTGCGGGCAACTCATTGGAGGGACACAAATAAATCTTTGCCGACATTCTGCTGAAGCTTACCAGCGTTCCCACCTAAGCCTCTTACAAGGTCAGCTGTTTAGCTAAACATGAGCTCATGATCTAAATTTACACAATATTGAAGAAATCAGCTACAAAGTGAGACAATCAGCAAAAACAATCAATACCAGAATTAGATTCCCTAGGCCATCCATCTGATGTTGGAAAAATCAGGTGCAAGGCAGAAAATATACATAAAACTGGAACTGAAACAGGGAACAAGGAGGTTTTCAAAGGCTGGTAGGATCTCTAAAACATTTTTAAAGTACATGTCGTTGATAAACCTAAATAATCAAAGGTTGTTTAATACCACAGATTAAGCATTGAGAAGAGTGAAATTATGCTGTTTTGAAAACTATTGCAGGTGAGATTTTCTGCCTAATTATAAGAGAAGATTTCTCTAAAAAATAGACATTATTTCAAAGACTTATTGGCTGTGAAATAAGTTAAGTGTATTTCAAATGGCTTGTCTGCAAAGAAAGGTGAGATGTAGGGAATCACAGAAAGTCGAGGGGAATATATGACAATATATACATTGCTATTGGGTGAACTAATCCTTAGTCCGGCAACAGTGTAGAGGAATGGACCCTTAGAAACTTACAAGTAAGCTGGAATCTTTAAAAGTTCAAATCTTTATAAGTAAAAACATTTATTAAAATAAATAACCAAGAGTTTTAATTGACATCAGAAAATCAAAACAATAAACCCTGAGAACATAGAAAAAAGATAAATAAAGATATGAGCAGAACTTAATACAACAGAAAACGTATACAATTCAGGTGATGTAGTAAGTCCAAAGAATATTCTTTGAAAAGATAAAAAGGACAGATTTTGATTAAGGAAAACAAAAACATAAGTAAAGAATATACAGAAAGAATCAGGACAAAGTTATAGCAGAGAATATATGAAATGCCAGTAAATTTGAACATTTCTGTAAAGTGGACCATTTCCTAGCTCCTACAGTTTACCGAAACTGACACAAGAGGAAATCATTTAAGGTCATCATGTCTGCCCTTGGCATTCTCGGAACGCCCTGGCCTCAGAATGCAGCACCTGTAGTCCATGGTAACCTGCGGAGAGTGGGCGGGGCAGAGGGAGGCTGGAACAATGCCCTTACTGAGGGAGTGGGTGTGGCCATCTCTGCTGTGACTGAACAAAGGGCAGGGGAGCAGGGGGCCCAGGGCAGGGCTCTCAGAGACCGGCAGGCCCAGTGGGGTGTCACAAGCATTTAGGCCCAGGCAATAGGGCGCCTTCTTTGTCTGCGCAGCTGCCCAAACTCTCATTTTTCCACTCAGGCCGCCCACTTAGTTGAAGTGTGTGTGGAACCTGTCCGCGCCGTACACCTCGCTGCACAGCTAACCATAGGTCTGGGCATCGTAGCTTCCTGCCAGGTGACCGAATTTCGCAGGAGAGATGATTCCCAGGTTCACACGCAGAGAGGCTCCTGCCCGGGCCACAGGCCGCCCACTGCCCCTGCCCAAGATCGGGGGCCGAAAGCAGCCCTGTCTAAGTCCCCTACCCCTAGAGGGAGTATTGGACCAACACTTCTAGAAAACGGTGTCCTTGTGGGCAACTCATTGGAGGGACACAAATAAATCTTTCCGACTTTTACTGAAACTTACGAGCGTTCACACCTAAGCCTCTTACAAGGTCAGCTGTTTAGCTAAACATGAGCTCATGATCTAAATTTACACAATAATGAAGAATTCAGCTACAAAGGGAGACAATCAGCACAAACAATCAATACCAGAATTAGATTCCCTAGGCCATCCGTTAGATGTTGGAATAATCAGGTGCTAGGCAGAAAATATACATAAACCTGGAACTGAAACAAGGAACAAGGATGTTTTCAAAGACTGGTAGGATCTCTAAAACATTTTTAAAGTACATGTCATTGATAAAGCTAAATACTCAAAGGTTGTTTAATACAACAAATTAAGCAGTGAGAAGAGTGAAATTATGCTGTTTAGAAAACTATGGAAGGTGAGATTTTCTGCCTAATTATATAAGATGATTTCTCTAAAAAATACACATTATTTCAAAGACTTATAGGCTGTGAAATAAGTTAAGGGTATTTCACATGGCTTGCCTGCAAAGAAATGTAAAATGTAGGGAATCACAGAAAGCCGAGGGGATAATATGTCAATATATACATTGCTATATGTTGAACTAAGCCTTAGGCCGGCAACACTGTAGAGGAATGGACCCTTAGAAACGTACAAGTAAGCTGGAATCTTTAAAAGTTCAAATATTTATAAGTAAAAAGATTTATTAAATGAATAACCAAGTGTTTAATTGACATCAGAAAATTAAAACAATAAACCCTGAGAACATAGAAAAAAGATAAATAAAGATATGAGCAGAACTTAATACCACAGAAAACGTATAAAATTCAGGTGAGGTAGTAAGTCCAAAGAATATTCTTTGAAAAGATTTAAAAGACACACTTTGATTAAGGAAAACACAAACATAATTAAAGAATATATAGAAAGAATCAGGACAATGTTATAGCAGAGAATATATAATGCCAGTAAATTTGAACATTTCTGTAAAGTTGACCATTTCCTAGCTCCTACAGTTTACCAAAACTGACACAAGAGGAAATCATTTAAGGTCATCATGTCTGCTCTTGGCATTCTCGGAACGCCCTGGCCTCAGAATGCAGCTTCTGCAGAGCCCGGCAGACCCAGTGGTGTGTCACAAGCATTTAGGCCCAGGTCATAGGGCGCCGTCTTTGTCTGCACAGCTGCCCAAACTCTCACCTTTCCACTCAGGCCGCCCTCTTATTTGAAGGGTGTTTGGAACCTGTCCGCGCAGTACACCTCGCTGCACAGCTAACCATAGGTCAGGGCATCGTAGCTTCCTGCCAGGTTACCGAAGTTCGCAGGCAAATGGGTCCATGGGACACATGAGGAGAGGCTCCTGCCCGGGCCACAGGCCGCCCACTGGCCCTGCCCATGATCGGGGGCCGAAAGCAGCCCTGTCTAAGTCCCCTACCCCTAGAGGGAGTATTGGACCAACACTTCTAGAAAACGGGGTCCTTGTGGGCAACTCATTGGAGGGACACAAATAAATCTTTGCCGACTTTTTACTGAAACTTACGAGCATTCACAACTAAGCCTCTTACAAGGTCAGCTGTTTAGCTAAACATGAGCTCATGATCTAAATTTACACAATAATGAAGAATTCAGCTACAAAGGGAGACACTCAGCAAAAACAATCAATACCAGAATTAGATTCCCTAGGCCATCCATCTGATGTTGGAATAATCAGGTGCAAGGCAGAACATATACATAAACCTGGAACTGAAACAAGGAACAAGGAGGTTTTCAAAGGCTGGTAGGATCTCTAAAACATTTTTAAAGTACATGTCGTTGATAAACCTAAATACTCAAAGGTTGTTTAATACCACAGATTAAGCAGTGAGAAGAGTGAAATTATGCTGTTTTGAAAACTATTGCAGGTGAGATTTTCTGCCTAATTATATAAGAAGATTTCTCTAAAAAATAGACATTATTTCAAAGACTTATTGGCTGTGAAATAAGTTAAGTGTATTTCAAATGGCTTGTCTGCAAAGAAAGGTGAGATGTAGGGAATCACAGAAAGTCGAGGGGAATATATGACAATATATACATTGCTATTTGGTGAACTAAGCCTTAGGCCGGCAACAGTGTAGAGGAATGGACCCTTAGAAACTTACAAGTAAGCTGGAATCTTTAAAAGTTCAAATCTTTATAAGTAAAAAGATTTATTAAAATGAATAACCAAGTGTTTTAATTGACATCAGAAAATCAAAACAATAAACCCTGAGAACATAGAAAAAAGATAAATAAAGATATGAGCAGAACTTAATACCACAGAAAACGTATAAAATTCAGGTGAGGTAGTAAGTCCAAAGAATATTCTTTGAAAAGATTTAAAGGACAGATTTTTATTAAGGAAAACAAAAACATAAGTAAAGAGTATACAGAAAGAATCAGGACAAAGTTATAGCAGAGAATATATGAAATGCCAGTAAATTTGAACATTTATGTAAAGTGGACCACTTCCTAGCTCCTACAGTTTACCAAAACTGAAACAAGAGGAAATCATTTAAGGTCATCATGTCTGCCCTTGGCATTCTCGGAACGCCCTGGCCTCAGAATGCAGCATCTGTAGTCCATGGTAACCTGCGAAGAGGGGTCGGGGCTGAGGGAGGTTGGAACACAGCCCTCACTGAGGGAGTGGTTGTGGCCATCTCTGCTGTGACTGTACAAAGGGCAGGGGAGCAGGGGGCCCAGGGCAGGGCCCTCAGAGCCCGGCAGACCCAGTGGGGTGTCACAAGCATTTAGGCCCAAGTCAAAGGGCGCCTTCTTTGTCTGCACAGCTGCCCAAACTCTCACCTTTCCACTCAGGCCGCCCTCTTATTTGAAGTGTGTTTGGAACCTGTCCGTGCAGTACACCTCGCTGCACAGCTAACCATAGGTCAGGGCATCGTAGCTTCCTGCCAGGTTACCGAAGTTCGCAGGCAAATGGGTCCATGGGACGCATGCGGAGAGGCTCCTGCCCGGGCCACAGGCCGCCCACTGGCCCTGCCCCAGATCGAAGGCTGAAAAGCAGCCATGTCTAAGTCCACTGCCTCTCGAAGGAGTATTGGACCAACACTTGCAGAAAACGGGGTCCTTGCGGGCAACTCATTGGAGGGACACAAATAAATCTTTGCCGACATTCTGCTGAAGCTTACCAGCGTTCCCACCTAAGCCTCTTACAAGGTCAGCTGTTTAGCTAAACATGAGCTCATGATCTAAATTTACACAATATTGAAGAAATCAGCTACAAAGTGAGACAATCAGCAAAAACAATCAATACCAGAATTAGATTCCCTAGGCCATCCATCTGATGTTGGAAAAATCAGGTGCAAGGCAGAAAATATACATAAAACTGGAACTGAAACAGGGAACAAGGAGGTTTTCAAAGGCTGGTAGGATCTCTAAAACATTTTTAAAGTACATGTCGTTGATAAACCTAAATAATCAAAGGTTGTTTAATACCACAGATTAAGCATTGAGAAGAGTGAAATTATGCTGTTTTGAAAACTATTGCAGGTGAGATTTTCTGCCTAATTATAAGAGAAGATTTCTCTAAAAAATAGACATTATTTCAAAGACTTATTGGCTGTGAAATAAGTTAAGTGTATTTCAAATGGCTTGTCTGCAAAGAAAGGTGAGATGTAGGGAATCACAGAAAGTCGAGGGGAATATATGACAATATATACATTGCTATTGGGTGAACTAATCCTTAGTCCGGCAACAGTGTAGAGGAATGGACCCTTAGAAACTTACAAGTAAGCTGGAATCTTTAAAAGTTCAAATCTTTATAAGTAAAAACATTTATTAAAATAAATAACCAAGAGTTTTAATTGACATCAGAAAATCAAAACAATAAACCCTGAGAACATAGAAAAAAGATAAATAAAGATATGAGCAGAACTTAATACAACAGAAAACGTATACAATTCAGGTGATGTAGTAAGTCCAAAGAATATTCTTTGAAAAGATAAAAAGGACAGATTTTGATTAAGGAAAACAAAAACATAAGTAAAGAATATACAGAAAGAATCAGGACAAAGTTATAGCAGAGAATATATGAAATGCCAGTAAATTTGAACATTTCTGTAAAGTGGACCATTTCCTAGCTCCTACAGTTTACCGAAACTGACACAAGAGGAAATCATTTAAGGTCATCATGTCTGCCCTTGGCATTCTCGGAACGCCCTGGCCTCAGAATGCAGCACCTGTAGTCCATGGTAACCTGCGGAGAGTGGGCGGGGCAGAGGGAGGCTGGAACAATGCCCTTACTGAGGGAGTGGGTGTGGCCATCTCTGCTGTGACTGAACAAAGGGCAGGGGAGCAGGGGGCCCAGGGCAGGGCTCTCAGAGACCGGCAGGCCCAGTGGGGTGTCACAAGCATTTAGGCCCAGGCAATAGGGCGCCTTCTTTGTCTGCGCAGCTGCCCAAACTCTCATTTTTCCACTCAGGCCGCCCACTTAGTTGAAGTGTGTGTGGAACCTGTCCGCGCCGTACACCTCGCTGCACAGCTAACCATAGGTCTGGGCATCGTAGCTTCCTGCCAGGTGACCGAATTTCGCAGGAGAGATGATTCCCAGGTTCACACGCAGAGAGGCTCCTGCCCGGGCCACAGGCCGCCCACTGCCCCTGCCCAAGATCGGGGGCCGAAAGCAGCCCTGTCTAAGTCCCCTACCCCTAGAGGGAGTATTGGACCAACACTTCTAGAAAACGGTGTCCTTGTGGGCAACTCATTGGAGGGACACAAATAAATCTTTCCGACTTTTACTGAAACTTACGAGCGTTCACACCTAAGCCTCTTACAAGGTCAGCTGTTTAGCTAAACATGAGCTCATGATCTAAATTTACACAATAATGAAGAATTCAGCTACAAAGGGAGACAATCAGCACAAACAATCAATACCAGAATTAGATTCCCTAGGCCATCCGTTAGATGTTGGAATAATCAGGTGCTAGGCAGAAAATATACATAAACCTGGAACTGAAACAAGGAACAAGGATGTTTTCAAAGACTGGTAGGATCTCTAAAACATTTTTAAAGTACATGTCATTGATAAAGCTAAATACTCAAAGGTTGTTTAATACAACAAATTAAGCAGTGAGAAGAGTGAAATTATGCTGTTTAGAAAACTATGGAAGGTGAGATTTTCTGCCTAATTATATAAGATGATTTCTCTAAAAAATACACATTATTTCAAAGACTTATAGGCTGTGAAATAAGTTAAGGGTATTTCACATGGCTTGCCTGCAAAGAAATGTAAAATGTAGGGAATCACAGAAAGCCGAGGGGATAATATGTCTATATATACATTGCTATATGTTGAACTAAGCCTTAGGCCGGCAACACTGTAGAGGAATGGACCCTTAGAAACGTACAAGTAAGCTGGAATCTTTAAAAGTTCAAATATTTATAAGTAAAAAGATTTATTAAATGAATAACCAAGTGTTTAATTGACATCAGAAAATTAAAACAATAAACCCTGAGAACATAGAAAAAAGATAAATAAAGATATGAGCAGAACTTAATACCACAGAAAACGTATAAAATTCAGGTGAGGTAGTAAGTCCAAAGAATATTCTTTGAAAAGATTTAAAAGACACACTTTGATTAAGGAAAACACAAACATAATTAAAGAATATATAGAAAGAATCAGGACAATGTTATAGCAGAGAATATATAATGCCAGTAAATTTGAACATTTCTGTAAAGTTGACCATTTCCTAGCTCCTACAGTTTACCAAAACTGACACAAGAGGAAATCATTTAAGGTCATCATGTCTGCTCTTGGCATTCTCGGAACGCCCTGGCCTCAGAATGCAGCTTCTGCAGAGCCCGGCAGACCCAGTGGTGTGTCACAAGCATTTAGGCCCAGGTCATAGGGCGCCGTCTTTGTCTGCACAGCTGCCCAAACTCTCACCTTTCCACTCAGGCCGCCCTCTTATTTGAAGGGTGTTTGGAACCTGTCCGCGCAGTACACCTCGCTGCACAGCTAACCATAGGTCAGGGCATCGTAGCTTCCTGCCAGGTTACCGAAGTTCGCAGGCAAATGGGTCCATGGGACACATGAGGAGAGGCTCCTGCCCGGGCCACAGGCCGCCCACTGGCCCTGCCCCAGATCGAAGGCTGAAAAGCAGCCATGTCTAAGTCCACTGCCTCTCGAAGGAGTATTGGACCAACACTTGTAGAAAACGGGGTCCTTGCGGGCAACTCATTGGAGGGACACAAATAAATCTTTGCCGACTTTCTGCTGAAGCTTACCAGCGTTCCCACCTAAGCCTCTTACAAGGTCAGCTGTTTAGCTAAACATGAGCTCATGACCTAAATTTACACAATATTGAAGAAATCAGCTACAAAGTGAGACAATCAGCAAAAACAATCAATACCAGAATTAGATTCCCTAGGCCATCCATCTGATGTTGGAATAATCAGGTGCAAGGCAGAAAATATACATAAAACTGGAACTGAAACAAGGAACAAGGAGGTTTTCAAAGGCTGGTAGGATCTCTAAAACATTTTTAAAGTACATGTCGTTGATAAACCTAAATACTCAAAGGTTGTTTAATACCACAGATTAAGCATTGAGAAGAGTGAAATTATGCTGTTTTGAAAACTATTGCAGGTGAGATTTTCTGCCTAATTATAAAAGAAGATTTCTCTAAAAAATAGACATTATTTCAAAGACTTATTGGCTGTGAAATAAGTTAAGTGTATTTCAAATGGCTTGTCTGCAAAGAAAGGTGAGATGTAGGGAATCACAGAAAGTCGAGGGGAATATATGACAATATATACATTGCTATTGGGTGAAGTAAGCCTTAGGCCGGCAACAGTGTAGAGGAATGGACCCTTAGAAACTTACAAGTAAGCTGGAATCTTTAAAAGTTCAACTTTTTATAAGTAAAAAGATTTATTAAAATGAATAACCAAGTGTTTTAATTGACATCAGAAAATCAAAACAATAAACCCTGAGAACTTAGAAAAAAGATAAATAAAGATATGAGCAGAACTTAATACAACAGAAAACGTATACAATTCAGGTGATGTAGTAAGTCCAAAGAATATTCTTTGAAAAGATTTAAAGGACAGATTTTGATTAAGGAAAACAAAAACATAAGTAAAGAATATACAGAAAGAATCAGGACAAAGTTATAGCAGAGAATATATGAAATGCCAGTAAATTTGAACATTTCTGTAAAGTGGACCATTTCCTAGCTCCTACAGTTTACCAAAACTGACACAAGAGGAAATCATTTAAGGTCATCATGTCTGCCCTTGGCATTCTCGGAACGCCCTGGCCTCAGAATGCAGCACCTGTAGTCCATGGTAACCTGCGGAGAGTGGGCGGGGCTGAGGGAGGCTGGAACAATGCCCTTACTGAGGGAGTGGGTGTGGCCATCTCTGCTGTGACTGAACAAAGGGCAGGGGAGCAGGGGGCCCAGGGCAGGGCCCTCAGAGTCCGGCAGGCCCAGTGGGGTGTCACAAGCATTTAGGCCCAGGCAATAGGGCGCCTTCTTTGTCTGCGCAGCTGCCCAAACTCTCATTTTTCCACTCAGGCCGCCCACTTAGTTGAAGTGTGTGTGGAACCTGTCCGCGCCGTACACCTCGCTGCACAGCTAACCATAGGTCTGGGCATCGTAGCTTCCTGCCTGGTTACCGAAGTTCGCAGGCAAATGGGTCCATGGGACACATGCGGAGAGGCTCCTGCCCGGGCCACAGGCCGGCCACTGGCCCTGCCCCAGATCGAAGGCTGAAAAGCAGCCATGTCTAAGTCCACTGCCTCTCGAAGGAGTATTGGACCAACACTTGTAGAAAACGGGGTCCTTGCGGGCAACTCATTGGAGGGACACAAATAAATCTTTGCCGACTTTCTGCTGAAGCTTACCAGCGTTCGCACCTAAGCCTCTTACAAGGTCAGCTGTTTAGCTAAACATGAGCTCATGATCTAAATTTACACAATATTGAAGAAATCAGCTACAAAGTGAGACAATCAGCAAAAACTATCAATACCAGAATTAGATTCCCTAGGCCATCCATCTGATGTTGGAATAATCAGGTGCAAGGCAGAAAATATACATAAAACTGGAACTGAAACAAGGAACAAGGAGGTTTTCAAAGGCTGGTAGGATCTCTAAAACATTTTTAAAGTACATGTCGTTGATAAACCTAAATACTCAAAGGTTGTTTAATACCACAGATTAAGCAGTGAGAAGAGTGAAATTATGCTGTTTTGAAAACTATTGTAGGTGAGATTTTCTGCCTAATAATATAAGAAGATTTCTCTAAAAAATAGACATTATTTCAAAGACTTATTGGCTGTGAAATAAGTTAAGTGTATTTCAAATGGCTTGTCTGCAAAGAAAAGTGAGATGTAGGGAATCACAGAAAGTCGAGGGGAATATATGACAATATATACATTGCTATTGGGTGAACTAAGCCTTAGGCCGGCAACAGTGTAGAGGAATGGACCCTTAGAAACTTACAAGTAAGCTGGAATCTTTAAAAGTTCAACTCTTTATAAGTAAAAAGATTTATTAAAATGAATAACCAAGTGTTTTAATTGACATCAGAAAATCAAAACAATAAACCCTGAGATAATAGAAAAAAGATAAATAAAGGTATGAGCAGAACTTAATAAAACAGAAAACGTATACAATTCAGGTGATGTAGTAAGTCCAAAAATATTCTTTGAAAATATTTAAAGGACAGATTTTGATTAAGGAAAACAAAAACATAAGTAAAGATTATACAGAAAGTATCAGGACAAAGTTATAGAAGAGAATATATGAAATGCCAGTAAATTTGAACATTTCTGTAAAGTGGACCATTTCCTAGCTCCTACAGTTTACCAAAACTGACACAAGAGGAAATCATTTAAGGTCATCATGTCTGCCCTTGGCATTCTCGGAACGCCCTGGCCTCAAAATGCAGCACCTGTAGTCCATGGTAACCTGCGGAGAGTGGGCGGGGCTGAGGGAGGCTGGAACAATGCCCTTACTGAGGGAGTGGGTGTGGCCATCTCTGCTGTGACTGAACAAATGGCAGGGGAGCAGGGGGCCCAGGGCAGGGCGCTCAGAGCCCGGCAGGCCCAGTGGGGTGTCACAAGCATTTAGGCCCAGGCAATAGGGCGCCTTCTTTGTCTGCGCAGCTGCCCAAACTCTCATTTTTCCACTCAGGCCGCCCACTTAGTTGAAGTGTGTGTGGAACCTGTCCGCGCCTTACACCTCGCTGCACAGCTAACCATAGGTCTGGGCATCGTAGCTTCCTGCCAGGTGACCGAATTTCGCAGGAGAGATGATTCCCAGTTTCACACGCAGAGAGGCTCCTGCCCGGGCCACAGGCCGCCCACTGCCCCTGCCCATGATCGGGGGCCGAAAGCAGCCCTGTCTAAGTCCCCTACCCCTAGAGGGAGTATTGGACCAACACTTCTAGAAAACGGGGTCCTTGTGGGCAACTCATTGGAGGGACACAAATAAATCTTTGCCGACTTTTTACTGAAACTTACGAGCATTCACAACTAAGCCTCTTACAAGGTCAGCTGTTTAGCTAAACATGAGCTCATGATCTAAATTTACACAATAATGAAGAATTCAGCTACAAAGGGAGACAATCAGCAAAAACAATCAATACCAGAATTAGATTCCCTAGGCCATCCATCTGATGTTGGAATAATCAGGTGCAAGGCAGAACATATACATAAAACTGGAACTGAAACAAGGAACAAGGAGGTTTTCAAAGGCTGGTAGGATCTCTAAAACATTTTTAAAGTACATGTCGTTGATAAACCTAAATACTCAAAGGTTGTTTAATACCACAGATTAAGCAGTGAGAAGAGTGAAATTATGCTGTTTTGAAAACTATTGCAGGTGAGATTTTCTGCCTAATTATATAAGAAGATTTCTCTAAAAAATAGACATTATTTCAAAGACTTATTGGCTGTGAAATAAGTTAAGTGTATTTCAAATGGCTTGTCTGCAAAGAAAGGTGAGATGTAGGGAATCACAGAAAGTCGAGGGGAATATATGACAATATATACATTGCTATTTGGTGAACTAAGCCTTAGGCCGGCAACAGTGTAGAGGAATGGACCCTTAGAAACTTACAAGTAAGCTGGAATCTTTAAAAGTTCAAATCTTTATAAGTAAAAAGATTTATTAAAATGAATAACCAAGTGTTTTAATTGACATCAGAAAATCAAAACAATAAACCCTGAGAACATAGAAAAAAGATAAATAAAGATATGAGCAGAACTTAATACAACAGAAAACGTATACAATTCAGGTGATGTAGTAAGTCCAAAGAATATTCTTTGAAAAGATTTAAAGGACAGATTTTGATTAAGGAAAACAAAAACATAAGTAAAGAGTATACAGAAAGAATCAGGACAAAGTTATAGCAGAGAATATATGAAATGCCAGTAAATTTGAACATTTATGTAAAGTGGACCATTTCCTAGCTCCTACAGTTTACCAAAACTGAAACAAGAGGAAATCATTTAAGGTCATCATGTCTGCCCTTGGCATTCTCGGAACGCCCTGGCCTCAGAATGCAGCATCTGTAGTCCATGGTAACCTGCGAAGAGGGGTCGGTGCTGAGGGAGGTTGGAACACAGCCCTCACTGAGGGAGTGGTTGTGGCCATATCTGCTGTGACTGTACAAAGGGCAGGGGAGCAGTGGGCCCAGGGCAGGGCCCTCAGAGCCCGGCAGACCCAGTGGGGTGTCACAAGCATTTAGGCCCAGGTCAAAGGGCGCCTTCTTTGTCTGCACAGCTGCCCAAACTCTCACCTTTCCACTCAGGCCGCCCTCTTATTTGAAGTGTGTTTGGAACCTGTCCGTGCAGTACACATCGCTGCACAGCTAACCATAGGTCAGGGCATCGTAGCTTCCTGCCAGGTTACCGAAGTTCGCAGGCAAATGGGTCCATGGGACGCATGCGGAGAGGCTCCTGCCCGGGCCACAGGCCGCCCACTGGCCCTGCCCCAGATCGAAGGCTGAAAAGCAGCCATGTCTAAGTCCACTGCCTCTCGAAGGAGTATTGGACCAACACTTGTAGAAAACGGGGTCCTTGCGGGCAACTCTTTGGAGGGACACAAATAAATCTTTGCCGACTTTCTGCTGAAGCTTACCAGCGTTCCCTACCTAAGCCTCTTACAAGGTCAGCTGTTTAGCTAAACATGAGCTCATGACCTAAATTTACACAATATTGAAGAAATCATCTACAAAGTGAGACAATCAGCAAAAACAATCAATACCAGAATTAGATTCCCTAGGCCATCCATCTGATGTTGGAATAATCAGGTGCAAGGCAGAAAATACACATAAAACTGGAACTGAAACAAGGAACAAGGAGGTTTTCAAAGGCTGGTAGGATCTCTAAAACATTTTTAAAGTACATGTCGTTGATAAACCTAAATACTCAAAGGTTGTTTAATACCACAGATTAAGCATTGAGAAGAGTGAAATTATGCTGTTTTGAAAACTATTGCAGGTGAGATTTTCTGCCTAATTATATAAGAAGATTTCTCTAAAAAATAGACATTATTTCAAAGACTTATTGGCTGTGAAATAAGTTAAGTGTATTTCAAATGGCTTGTCTGCAAAGAAAGGTGAGATGTAGGGAATCACAGAAAGTCGAGGGGAATATATGACAATATATACATTGCTATTGGGTGAACTAAGCCTTAGGCCGGCAACAGTGTAGAGGAATGGACCGTTAGAAACTTACAAGTAAGCTGGAATCTTTAAAAGTTCAAATCTTTATAAGTAAAAAGATTTATTAAAATGAATAACCAAGTGTTTTAATTGACATCAGAAAATCAAAACAATAAACCCTGAGAACATAGAAAAAAGATAAATAAAGATAAGAGCAGAACTTAATACAACAGAAAACGTATACAATTCAGGTGATGTAGTAAGTCCAAAGAATATTCTTTGAAAAGATTTAAAGGACAGATTTTGATTAAGGAAAACAATAACATAAGTAAAGAATATACAGAAAGAATCAGGACAAAGTTATAGCAGAGAATATATGAAATGCCAGTAAATTTGAACATTTCTGTAAAGTGGACCATTTCCTAGCTCCTACAGTTTACCAAAACTGACACAAGAGGAAATCATTTAAGGTCATCATGTCTGCCCTTGGCATTCTCGGAACGCCCTGGCCTCAGAATGCAGCACCTGTAGTCCATGGTAACCTGCGGAGAGTGGGCGGGGCTGAGGGAGGCTGGAACCATGCCCTTACTGGGGGAGTGGGTGTGGCCATCTCTGCTGTGACTGAGCAAAGGGCAGGGGAGCAGGGGGCCCAGGGCAGGGCCCTCAGAGCCCGGCAGGCCCAGTGGGGTGTCACAAGCATTTAGGCCCAGGCAATAGGGCGCCTTCTTTGCCTGCGCAGCTGCCCAAACTCTCATTTTTCCACTCAGGCCGCCCACTTAGTTGAAGTGTGTGTGGAACCTGTCTGCGCCGTACACCTCGCTGCACAGCTAACCATAGGTCTGGGCATCGTAGCTTCCTGCCTGGTTACCGAAGTTCGCAGGCAAATGGGTCCATGGGACACATGCGGAGAGGCTCCTGCCCGGGCCACAGGCCGCCCACTGGCCTTGCCCCAGATCGAAGGCTGAAAAGCAGCAATGTCTAAGTCCACTGCCTCTCGAAGGAGTATTGGACCAACACTTGTAGAAAACGGGGTCCTTGCGGGCAACTCATTGGAGGGACACAAATAAATCTTTGCCGACTTTCTGCTGAAGCTTACCAGCGTTGCCACCTAAGCCTCTTACAAAGTCAGCTGTTTAGCTAAACATGAGCTCATGATCTAAATTTACACAATATTGAAGAAATCAGCTACAAAGTGAGACAATCAGCAAAAACTATCAATACCAGAATTAGATTCCCTAGGCCATCCATCTGATGTTGGAATAATCAGGTGCAAGGCAGAAAATATACATAAAACTGGAACTGAAACAAGGAACAAGGAGGTTTTCAAAGGCTGGTAGCATCTCTAAAACATTTTTAAAGTACATGTCGTTGATAAACCTAAATACTCAAAGGTTGTTTAATACCACAGATTAAGCATTGAGAAGAGTGAAATTATGCTGTTTTGAAAACTATTGTAGGTGAGATTTTCTGCCTAATAATATAAGAAGATTTCTCTAAACAATAGACATTATTTCAAAGACTTATTGGCTGTGAAATAAGTTAAGTGTATTTCAAATGGCTTGTCTGCAAAGAAAAGTGAGATGTAGGGAATCACAGAAAGTCGAGGGGAATATATGACCATATATACATTGCTATTGGGTGAACTAAGCCTTAGGCTTGCAACAGTGTAGAGGAATGGACCCTTAGAAACTTACAAGTAAGCTGGAATCTTTAAAAGTTCAACTCTTTATAAGTAAAAAGATTTATTAAAATGAATAACCAAGTGTTTTAATTGACATCAGAAAATCAAAACAATAAACCCTGAGAACATAGAAAAAAGATAAATAAAGATATGAGCAGAACTTAATACAACAGAAAACGTATACAATTCAGGTGATGTAGTAAGTCCAAAGAATATTCTTTGAAAAGATTTAAAGGACAGATTTTGATTAAGGAAAACAAAAACATAAGTAAAGAATATACAGAAAGAATCAGGACAAAGTTATAGCAGAGAATATATGAAATGCCAGTAAATTTGAACATTTCTGTAAAGTGGACCATTTCCTAGCTCCTACAGTTTACCAAAACTGACACAAGAGGAAATCATTTAAGGTCATCATGTCTGCCCTTGGCATTCTCGGAACGCCCTGGCCTCAGAATGCAGCACCTGTAGTCCATGGTAACCTGCGGAGAGTGGGCGGGGCTGAGGGAGGCTGGAACCATGCCCTTACTGGGGGAGTGGGTGTGGCCATCTCTGCTGTGACTGAACAAAGGGCAGGGGCGCAGGGGGCCCAGGGCAGGGCCCTCAGAGCCCGGCAGGCCCAGTGGGGTGTCACAAGCATTTAGGCCCAGGCAATAGGGCTCCTTGCTTTTCTGCACAGCTGCCCAAACTCTCACTTTTCCACTCAGGCCGCCCTCTTACTTGAGGTGTGTGTGGAACCTGTCCGCGCAGTACACCTCGCTGCACAGCTAACCATAGGTCTGGGCATCGTAGCTTTATGCCATGAGAAAGAAGTTCGCAGCAGATGGGTCCCAAGGACACACGCGGAGATTCTCCTGCCCGGGCCACAGGCCCCCCACTGCCCCTGCCCCAGATCGGGCCCGCAAAGCAGCCCTGTCTGAGTCCCTGTCTCTAGAGGGAGTAGTGGACCAACACTTGTAGAAAACGGGTTCCTCGTGGGCCACTCATTGGAGGGACACCAATAAATCTTGGCCGACGTTCTGATGAAACTTACGAGCGTTCACACCTAAGCCTCTTAAAAGTTCAGCTGTTTAGCTAAACATGAGCTCATGATCAAAATTTACACAATAATGAAGAAATGAGCTACAAGGGGAGACAATCAGCAAAAACAATCAATACCAGAATTATATTCCCTAGGCCATCCATCAGATGTTGGAATAATCAGGTGCAATGCAGAAAATATACATAAAACTGGAACTGAAACAAGGAACAAGGATGTTTTCAAAGACTGGTAGGATCTCTATAATATTTTTAAAGTACATGACTTTGAAAAAGGTAAATACTCAAAGTTGTGTAATACAACAGATTCAACATTGAAAAGAGTGAATGTATGCTGTTTTGAAAACTAAGGCAGGTCAGA
Organism: Mesoplodon bidens; assembly: GCF_964165515.1. Taxonomy (NCBI): domain Eukaryota; kingdom Metazoa; phylum Chordata; class Mammalia; order Artiodactyla; family Ziphiidae; genus Mesoplodon; species Mesoplodon bidens. The sequence goes on from NC_138180.1 coordinate 2,782,274, forward strand.
TTTTCTGCCTAATTATATAAGAAGATTTCTGTAAAAAATACACATTATTTCAAAGACTTATTGGCTGTGAAATAAGTTAAGGGTATTTCAAATGGCTTGTCTGCAAAGAAAGGTGAGATGTACGGAATCACATAAAGTCGAGGGGAAAATAGGTCAATATATACATTGCTATATGGTGAACTAAGCCTTAGGTCAGTAACAATGTAGAGGACCTGACCCTTAGAAACTTACAAGTAAGTTGGAATCTTCCTAAGTTCAAATCTTTATAAGTAAAAAGATTTATGAAAATGAATAACCAAGTGTTTTAATTGACATCAGAAGATCAAAACAATAAACCCTGAGAACATAGAAAAAAGATCAATAAAGATATGAGCACAACTTCATACAACAGAAAACGTATAAAATTCAGGTGATGTAGTAAGTCCAAAGAATATTCTTTGAAAAGATTTAAAAGACACAATTTGATTCAGGAAAACAAAAACATAAGTCAAGAATATACAGAAAGAATCAGGAAAATGTTATAGCAGAGAAGATCTGAAATGCCAGTAAATTTGAACATTTCTGTAAAGTGGACCATTTCCTAGCTCCTAAAGTTTACCAAAACTGTCACAAGAGGAAATCATTTAAGGTCATCCTGTCTGCAGTTGGCATTCTCGGAACGCCCTGGCCTGAGAATGCAGCATCTGTAGTCCATGGTAACCTGCGTAGAGGGGGAGGGTCTGAGGGAGGTTGGAACTCTGCCCTCACTGAGGGAGTGGGTGTGCCCATCTCTGCTGTGACTGAACATAGAGCAGGACACCAGGGAAACCAGGGCAGGGCCCTCAGAGCCCGGCAGGCCCAGTGGGGTGTCACAAGCATTTAGGCACAGGCCAAAGGGAGCCTTCTTTGTCTGCAAATCTGCTCAAACTCTCACTTTTCCACTCAGGCCGCCTCTTACTTGAAGTGTGTGTGGAACCTGTCCGCGCAGTACATCTCGCTGCACAGCTAACCATAGGACTGGGCATCGTAATTTCATGACACGTGACCAAAGTTCGCAGGCACATGGGTCCCTGGGACACCCGCGGCGAAGCTCCTGTCCGGGCCATGGGCGGACCAAAGACCCTGCCCCAGATCGGGGGCTGCAAAGCAGCCCTGTCTGATTCCCTGGCTCTAGAGGTAGTATTGGAAAAACACTTGTAGAAAACGTGGTCCTCGCATGCCACTCATTGGAGGGGCACAAATAAATCTTGGCCGACTTTCTGATGAAGTGTACGAGGGTTCACACCTAAGCCTCTTACAAGGTAAGCTGTTTGGCTAAACATGAGCTCATGATCTAAATTTACACAATAAAGAAGGAATCAGCTACAAGGGGGAGAGAATCAGCAAAAACAAGCAATACCAGAATTAGATTCCCTAGGCCATCCATCGTATGTTGGAATAATCAGGTGCAAGAAAGAAAATATACATAAAACTGGACCTGAAACAAGGAACAAGGATGTTTTCAAAGACTGGTAGGATCTCTAAAATATTTTTAAAGTACATGTCTTTGAAAAAGGTAAATACTCAAAGTTGTGTAATACAACAGATTCAACATTGAAAAGAGTGAAATTATGCTGTTTTGAAAACTATGGCAGGTCAGGTTTTCTGCCTTATTATATAAGAAGATTTCTGTAAAAAATACACATTATTTCAAACACTTATTGGCTGTGAAATAATTTAACGTTATTTCAAATGGCTTGTCTGCAAAGAAAGTTGAGATGTAGGGAATCACAGAAAGTCGAGGGGAAAATAGTCCTCTATATACATTGCTATATGGTGCACTAAGCCTTAGTCCAGCAACAATGTAGAGGACGTGACACTTAGAAACTTACATGTAAGCTGGAATCTTCAAAAGTTCAAATATTTATAAGTAAAAAGATTTATTAAAATGAATAAGCAAGTGTTTTAATTGACATAAGAAGATCAATACATTAAGCCCTGAGAACATAGAAAAAAGATAAATAAAGATAGGAGCAGAACTTAATACAACAGAAAACGTATACAATTCAGGTGATGTAGTAAGTCCGAAGAATATTCTTTGAAAAGATTTAAAAGACAGAGTTTGATTAAGGAAAACATAAACATAACTAAAGAATATACAGAAAGAATCAGGAAAATGTCATAGCAGAGAATACATGAAATGCCAGTAAATTTGAACATTTCTGTAAAGTGTACCATTTCCTAGCTCCTAAAGTTTACCAAAACTGACACAAGACGAAATCATTTAAGGTCATCATGTCTGCCCTTGGCATTCTCGGAAGGCCCCGGCATCAGAATGCAGCATCTGTAGTCCTTGGTAATCTGCGGAGAGGGGGCGTGGCTGAGGGCGGCTGAAACAATGCCCTCACTGAGGGAGTGGGTGTGGCCATCTCTGCTGTGACTGAGCAATGGACAGTGGAGCAGGGCGTCCAGTGCAGGGCCCTCAGAGCCGGGCAGGGCCAGTGCGGTTTCCCAAGAATTTAGGCCCAGGCCAAAGGGCGCCTTCTTTGTCTGCACAGCTGCTCAACTCTTACCTTTCCACTAAGGCCGCCTTCTTACTTGAAGTGTGTGTGGAACCTGTCCGCGCAGTACATTTCGCTGCACAGCTAACCATATGTCTGGGCATCGTAGCTTCCTGCCAGGTGACCGAAGATCGCAGGCAGATGGGTGCCTAGGACACATTCGGAGAGGCTCCTGACCGGGCCTCTGGCCGCCCACAGCCCCTTCCCCAGATCGGGGGCCGCAAAGCAGCCCTCTCCGAATCCCTGCCGCTAGAGGGAGTATTTGACCAACACTTGTAGAAAATGGGGTCCTTGCAGGAAACTCATTGGAGGGACACAAATAAATCTTTGCAGACTTTCTGATGAAGCTTACGAGCGTTCACACCTAACCCTCTTACAAGGTCAGCTGATTGGCTAAACATGAGCTCATGATCTAAATTTACACAATAATGAATAAATCAGCTACAAGGGGAAGACAATCAGCAAAAGCAATCAATACCAGAATTAGATTCCCTCGGCCATCCATCAGATGTTTGAATAATCAGGTGCATGGCAGAAAATATACATAAAACTGGAACTGAAACAAAGAAAAAGATGTTTTCAAAGACTGGTAGGATCTCTAAAACATTTTTAAGTACATGTCATTGATAAGGCTAGATATTCAAAGTTTCTGTAATACAACAGATTCATCATTGAGAACAGTGAAATTATGCTGTTTTGAAAACTATGGCAGGTCAGATTTTCTGCCTAATTATATACGAAGATTTATCGAAAAAATACACATTATTTCAAAGACTTATTGGCTGTGAAATAAGTTAAGGGTATGTCAAATGGCTTGTGTGCAAAGAAAGTTGAGATGTAGGGAATCAGAGAAAGTCGAGGAGAAAATAGGTCAATATATACATTGCTATATGGTGAACTAAGCCTTAGGCCAGCAACAATGTAGAGGACCTGACCCCTATAAACTTACAAGTAAGCTGCAATCTTCCAAAGTTCAAATCTTTATAAGTAAAAAGTTTTATCAAAATGAATAACCAAGTGTTTTAATTGACATCAGAAGATCAAAACAATAAACCATGAGAACATAGAAAAAACATAAATAAAGATATGAGCAGAACTTAATACAACAGAAAACGTATAAAATTGAGGTGATGTAGTAAGTCCAAAGAATATTCTTTGAAAAGATTTAAAAGACATACTTTGATTAAGGAAAACAAAAACATACAGAAATAATCTGGACAATGTTATAGCACAGAATATATGAAATGCCAGTAAATATGAACATTTCTCTAAAGTGGACCATTTCCTAGTTCCTAAAGTTTACCAAAACTGACACAAGAGGAAATCCTTTAAGGTCATCATGTCTGCCCTTGGCATTCTCAGAACACCCTGGCCTCAGAATGCAGCATCTGTAGGCCATGGTAACCTGCGGAGAGGGGGCGTGGCTGAGGGATGTTGGAACACTGCCCTCACTGACGGAATGGGTGTGGCCATCTCTGCTATGACTGAACAAAAGTCAGGGCAGCAGGGGGCCCAGGGCAAGGCCCTCAGAGCCCGGCAGGCCCAGTGGGTTGTCACAAGCATTTAGGCCCAGTCCAAAGGGCGTCTTCTTTGTCTTCAGATCTGCCCAAACTCTCACATTTCCACTCAGTCCACCCTCTTACTTGAAGTGTGTTTGGCACCTGTCCGCGCAGTACACCGCGCTGCAGAGCTAGGCATAAGTCTGGGCATTGTAGCTTCCTGCCAGGTGACCGAAGTTCGCAGACAGATGGGTCCGTGGGACACACGCGGAGAGGCTCATGCCTGGACCACGGACGGCCCAAAGTCCCTGCCCCAGATCTGCGGCCGCAAAGCAGCCCTGTCTGAGTCCCTGCCTCTAGAGGGATTATTGGACCAACACTTGAAGAAAACGGGGTCCTCGCGGGCAACTCATTGGAGGGACACAAATAAATCTTTGCCGACTTTCTGATGAAGCTTTCGAGCGTTCACACCTAAGCCTCTTACAAGGTCAGCTGTTTATCTAAACCTGAGCTCATGACCTAAATATACACAATAATGAGGAAATCAGCTACAAGGGGGAGACAACCAGCAAAAACAATCAATACCAGAATTAGATTCCCTAGGCCATCCATCAGATGTTGGAATAATCAGGTGCAAGGCAGAAAATATACATAAAACTGAAACTGAAACAAGGAACAAGGATGTTTTCAAAGACTGGTAGGATCTCTAAAACATTTTTAAAGTACATGTCATTGATAAAGCTAAATACTCAAAGGTTGTGTAATACAACAGATTCATCATTGAGAACAGTGTAATTATGCCGTTTAGAAAACTATGGCAAGTCAGATTTTCTGCCTAATTATATAAGAGGATTTCTGTAAAAAGTACACATTATTTCAAACACTTATTGGCTGTTAAATAAGTTAAGGTTATTTCAAATGGCTTGTCTGCAAAGAAAGTTGAGATGTAGGGAATCACAGAAAGTCGAGGGGAAGATATGTCTCTATGTACATTGCTATAAGGTGAACTAAGCCTTAGTCCAGCAACAATGTAGAGGATGTGACCCTTAGAAACTTTCATGTAAGCTGGAATCTTCAAAAGTTCAAATAGTTATAAAAAAAGGATTTATTAAAATGAATAACCAAGTGTTTTAATTGACATCAGAAGATCAAAACAATAAACCCTGAGAACACAAAAAAAGATAAATAAACATATGAGCAGAACTTAATACAACAGAAAACGTATGAAATTCAGCTGATGTAGTAAGTCCAAAGAATATTCTTTGAATCATTTAAAAGACACACTTTGATTAAGGAAAACAAAAACATAAGTAAAGAATATACAGAAAGAATCAGGACAATGTCATAGCAGAGAAGATCTGAAATGTTACTAAATTTGAACATTTCTGTAAAGTGGACCATTTCCTAGCTCCAAAAGTTTACCAAAACTGACACAAAACGAAATCATTTTAGGTCATCATGTCTGCCCTTGGCATTCTCGGAACGCCCTGGCCTCAGAATGCAGCATCTGTAGTCCATGGTAACCTGCGGAGAGGGGGCGGGGCTGAGGGAGCCTGGAACACTGCCCTCACTGAGGGAGTGTATGCGGCCATCTCTTCTGTGACTGAACAAAGGACAAAGGAGCAGGGAGTCCAGTGCAGGGCCCTCAGAGCAAGGCAGGGCCAGTGCGGTTTCACAAGTATTTAGAACCAGGCCAAACGGCGCATTCTTTTTCTGCACAGCTGCCCAACTCTTACATTTCCACTAAGGCCGCCCTCTTACTTTTAGTCTGTGTGTAACCTGTCCGCGCAGTACACTTCACTGCACAGCTAACCATATGTCTGGGCATCGTAGCTTCCTGCCAGGTGACCGAAGTTCGCAGGCAGATGGGTCCCTGGGACACATTCAGAGAGGCTCCCGACAGGGCCTCTGGCCGCCCACTGCCCCTACCGCAGATCGGCGGCCGCAAAGCAGCCCTGTCCGAGTCCCTGCATCTAGAAGGAATATTTGACCAACACTTGTAGAAAACGGGGTCCTTGAAGGAAACTCATTGGAGGGACACAAATAAATCTTTGCAGACTTTCTGATGAAGCTTACGAGCGTTCACACCTAAGCCTCTTACAAGGTCAGCTGTTTGGCTAAACATGAGCTCATGATCTAAATTTACACAATAATGAAGAAATCAGCTACAAGGGGGAGACAATCAGCAAAAACAATCAAAACCAGAATAAGATTCCCTAGGCCATCCATCAGATGTTGGAATAATCAGGTGCAAGGAAGAAAATATACATAAATCTGGATCTGAAACAAAGGAAAAGGATGTTTTCAAATACTGGTAGGATCTCTAAAACATTTTTAAGTACATGTCATTGATAAGGCTAGATACTCAAAGGTTGTGTAATACAACAGATTCATCATTGAGTACAGTGAAATTATGCTGTTTTGAAAACTATGGCATGTCAGATTTTCTGCCTAATTATATAAGAAGATTTCTCTAAAAAATACACATTATTTCAAAGACTTATTGGTTGTGAAATAAGTTAAGGGTATTTCAAATGGCTTGTCTGCAAAGAAAGGTGAGATGTAGGGAATCACAGAAAGTCGAGGGGAAAATAGGTCAATATATACATTGCTATAGGGTGAACTAAGCCTTAGGTCAGCAACAATGTAGAGGAACTGACCCTTAGTAACTTACAAGTAATCTGTAATATTCAAAAGTTCAAATCTTTATAATTAAAAAGGTTTATTAATATGTATAACCAAGTGTTTTAATTGACATCAGAAGATCAAACCAACAAACCCTGAGAACATAGAAAAACGATAAATAAAGATATGAGCAGAACTTAATACTACAGAAAATGAGTAAAATTGAGGTGATTTAGTAAGTCCAAAGAATATTCGTTGAAAAGATTTAAAAGACACACTTTGATTAACAAAACAAAAACACAATTAAAGTATATATAGAAAGAATCAGGACAATGTTATAACAGAGAATATGTGAAATGCCAGGAAATTTGAATATTTCTGTAAAGTGGACCATTTCCTAGCTCCTAAAATTTACCAAAACTGACACAAGAGGAAATCATTAAAGGTCATCATGTCTGCACTTGGCAGTCTCCGAACGCCCTGGCCACAGAATGCAGCATCTGTAGTCCATGGTAACGTGCGGAGACGGGGCGGGTCTGAGGGAGGATGGAACACTGCCCTCACTGAAGGAGTGGGTGTGGCCATCTCTGCTGTGACTGAACAAAGGTCAGGCGAGCAGGGGGCCCAGGGCGGGGCCGTCAGACCCGGCAGGCAAAATGGGTTGTCACACGCACTAAGGCACAGGCCAAAGAGGGCATTCTTTGTCTGAACAGCTGCCCGAACTCTCACATTTCTACTCAGGCTGCCCTCTTAATTGAAGTGTGTGTGGAACCTGTCCTTGCAGTACACCTCTCTGCACAGCTAATCATAGGTCTGGGCTTCGTAGCTTCCTACCAGGTACCATAGTTCGCAGGCTGATGGTTCCCTAGGACACACGTGGAGAGGCTCCTGTTCGGGCCATAAGCCGCCCACAGCACCTGCCCCAGATCGGGGGCCACAAAGCAGCCCTCTCTGAATCCCTGCCTCTAGAGGGAGTATTGGACCAACACTTGTAGAAAACGGGGTTCTCACGGGCAAGTCATTGGAGGGAAACAAATATATCTTTGCCGACATCCTGCTGAAGATTACGAGCGTTCACACCTAAGCCTCTTACAAGGTCAGCTGTTTAGCTAAACATGAGCTCATGATCTAAATTTACACAATAGTGAAGAAATCAGCTACAAGGGGGAGACAATCAGCTAAACAAGAAATACCAGAATTAGATTCCCTGGACCATCCATCAGATGTTGGAATAATCAGGTGCAAGGAAGAAAATATACATAAAACTGGAATTGAAACAAGGAACAAGGAGGTTTTCGAAGACTGGTAGGATCCCTGAAAACTTTTTAAAGTATATGTCAATGATAAAGCTAAATATTAAAATGTCATGTAATACAACAGATCCATCATTGAGAAGAGTGAAATTATGCTGTTTTGAAAACTATGGCAGGTCAGATTTTCTGCCTAATTATATAAGAAGATTTCTTTAAAGCTACATATTATTTCAAAGACTTATTTGCTGTGAAATAAGTTAAGGGTATTTCAAATGGCTTGTGTGAAAAGAAAGTTGAGATGTAGGGAATCACAGAAAGTCGAGGGGAAAATATGGCAATATATACATAGCTATATTGTGAACTAAGCCTTAGGCCTGCAACAATGTAGAGGACCTGACCCTTAGAAACTTACAAGTAAGCTGGAATCTTCAAAAGTTCAAATCTTTATAAGTAAAAAGATTTATTAAAATGAATAACCAAGTGTTTTAATTGACATCAGAAGATCAAACCAATAAACCCTGAGAACATAGAAAAAACATAAATAAAGATATGAGCAGATCTTAATACAACATAAAATGTATAAAATTGAGCTGATGTAGTAAGTCCACAGAATATTCTTTGAATAGAGTTAAAAGACACACTTTGATTAAGGAAAACAAAAACATAAGTAAAGAATGTACAGAAATAATCAAGACAATGTTATTGCAGAGAATATAAGAAATGCCAGTAAATTTGAACATTTCTGTAAAGTGGACCATTTCCTAGCTCCTAAAGTTTACCAAAACTGACACAAGAGGAAATCATTTAAGGTCATCCTGTCTGCCCTTGGCATTCTCGGTACATCCTGGCCTCAGAATGCAGCATCTGTAGTCCATGGTAAACTGCGGAGAGGGGGAGGGGATGAGGGAGGTTGGAACACTGACCTCAGTGAGGGAATGGGTGTGGCCATCTCTGCTATGACTGAACAAAGGGCTGGGGCGCAGGGTGCCCAGGGCAAGGCCCTCAGAGCACGGCAGGCCCACTGGGTTGTCACAAGCATTTAGGCCCAGTCCAAAGGGCGTCTTCTTTGTCTTCAGAGCTGCCCAAACTCTCACCTTTCCACTCAGGACACCCTGTTACTTGAAGTGTGTTTGGAACCAGTCTGCACAGTACACCTCGCTGCACAGCTAGCCATAGGTCTGGGCATCGTAGCTTCCTGCCAGGGGACCGAAGTCTGCAGGCAGATGGGTCCCTAGGACACACGAGGAGAGGTTCCTGCCCAGGCCTCATGCAACCCAATGCCCCTGCCCCAGATCGGGGACCACACTGCGCCCTGTTTGAGTCCCTTGCCTCTAGATGGAGTATAGGACCAACACTTGTAGAAAACGGGGTCCTCGCGGACAACTCATTGGAGGGACACAAATAAATCTTTAACGACTTTCTGCTGAAGCTTACGAGCGTTCACACTTAAGACTCTGACAAGGTCACCTGTTTAGCTGAACATGAGCTCATGATCTAAATTTAAACAATAATGACGAAACCAGCTACAAAGGGAGACAAGCAGCAAAAACAATCAATACCAGAATTAGATACCCAAGGCCATCCATCAGATATTGGAATAACCGTGTGCAAGGCAGAAAATATACATAAAAGTGGAACTGAAACAAGGAACGAGGATGTTTTCAAAGACTGGTAAGATCTCTAAACATTTTTAAAGTACATGTCATTGATAAAGCTAAATACTCCAAGGTTGTGTAATACAACAGATTAATCAATGAGAAGAGTGAAATTATTCTATTTTGAAAACTGTGGCAGGTGAGATTTTCTGACTAATTATATAAGAAGTTTTCCCTAAAAAATACACATTATTTCAAAGACTTATTGGCTTTGAAATACGTTAAGGGTGTTCCAAATGGCTTGTGTGCAAAGAAAGGTGAGATGTAGGGAATCACAGAAAGTCCAGGGGAAAATAGGTCAATATATACATTGCTATAGGGTGAACTAAGCCTTAGGCAAGCAACAATGTAGAGTACCTGACCCTTAGAAACTTACATGTAAGCTTGAATCTTCAAAAGATCAAATCTTTATAAGTAAAAAGGTTTATGAAAATGAATAACCAAGTGTTTTAATTGACATCAGAAGATCAAAACAATAAACCCTGAGAACATAGAAAAAAGATAAATAAAGATATGAGCAGAACTTAATACAACACAAAACGTATAAAATTCAGGTTATGTAGTAAGTCCAAAGAATATTCTTTGAAAAGATTTAAAAGACACACTTTGATTAAGGAAAACAAAGACATAAGTAAAGAATATACAGAAAGAATCAGGACAATGTTACAGCAGAGAATATATTAAATGCCAGTAAATATGAACATTTCTGTAAAGTGGACATTTTCCTAGCTGGTAAAGTTTTCCCAAACTGACACAAGAGGAAATCATTTCAGGTCATCATGTCTGCCCTTGGCATTCTCTGCACGCCCTGGCCTCAGAACGCAGCATCAGTAGTCCATGGTAACATGCGGAGACGCGGCGGGGCTGAGGGAGGTTGGACACAGCTCTCACTGAGGCAATCGGTGTGGCCATCTGTGCTGTGACTGAACAAAGTGCAGGCGAGCAGGGTGCCCAGGCCAGGGCTCTCAGAGCCCGGCAGGCCCAGTGGGTGTCACAAGCATTTAGGCCCAGGCCAAAGGGCACATTCTTTGTCTGCACAGCTGCCCAATCTCTCACAATTCCACTCAGGCGGCCTTCTTACTTGAAGTGTGTGTGGAAGCTTTCCACGCAGTACACCTCGCTGCACAGCTAACAATAGGTCTGTGCATCGTAGCTTCCTGCAAGGTGACCGAATTTCGCAAGCAGATGGGTCCCTGGGACACACACGGACGGGCTCCTGACCGGGCCAATGGCCGCCCAATGCCCATGGCCAGATCGGGGGACGCACAGCAGCCCTCTCTGAGTCCCCTGCCTATAGAGGGAGTATTGGACCAACCCTTGTAGTAAACGGGGTCCTCACGGTCAACTCATTGGAGGGACACAAATAAACCTTTGCCGACTTTCTGTATAGCTTACGAGCGTTCACACCTAAGACTCTAACAAGGTCAGCTGTTTAGCTAAACATTAGCTCATGATCTAAATATACACAATTATGGAGAAATCGGCTACAATGGGAGACAATCAGCAAAAACAATCAATACCAGAATTAGATTCCCTAGGCCATGCATCAGATGTTGGAATAATCAGGTGCAAGGCAGAAAATATACACAAAACTGGAACTGAAACAAGGAACAAGGCTGTTTTCAAAAACTGATAGGATCTCTAAACTATTTTCAAAGTAAATGTCTTTGATAAAGCTAAATACTCAAAGGTTGTGTAATACAACAGATTCATCATTGAGAAGAGTGAAATTATGCTGTTTTGAAAACTATGGAAGGTCAGATTTTCCGGCGAATTATATAAGAAGATTTCTCTAAAATATAGACATTATTTCAAAGACTTATTGGCTGTGAAATAAGTTAAGGGTATTTCAAATGGCTTGTCTGCCAAGAAAGTTGAGATGTAGGGAATCACAGAAAGTCGAGGGAAAAATAGGTCAATATATACATGGCTATATGGTGAACTAAGCCTTAGGCCAGCAACAATGAAGAGGACCTGACCCTTAGAAACTAACAAGTAAGCAGGAAATTTCAAAATTTCAAATCTTTATAAGTAAAAAGATTTATGAAAATGAATAACCAAGTGTTTTAATTGACATCAGAAGATCAAAACAATAAACCAGGAGAACTTAGAAAAAACATAAATAAAGATATGAGCCGAACTAAATACAAGAGAAAACGTATAAAATTGAGGTGATGTAGTAAGTCCAAAGAATATTCTTTGAAAAGATTTAAAAGACACACTTTGATTAAGGAAAACAAAAACATAAGTAAAGAATATACAAAAGAATCAGGACATTGTTATAGCAGAGATTATATGAAATGCCAGTAAAGTTGAACATTTCTGTAAAGCGGACCATTTCCCAGCTCCTAAAGTCTACCAAAACTGAAACAAGAGGAAATCATTTAAGGTCATCATGCCACCCTTGGCATTCTCGGAAAGCCCTGGCCTAAGAATGCAGCATCTGTAGTCCATGGTAACCTGCGGAGGGGGGGTGGGGCTAAGGGAGGTTGGGACACTGCCCTCACTGAGGGAGTGGGTGTGGCCATATCTGCTGTCACTGAACAAATGGCAGGGAATCAGAGGGCCCAGTGCAGGCCCCTCTAACTCCGGCTGGCCCAGTGGGGTGTCACAAGCATTTAGGCTCAGGCCAAAGGGCGCATTCTTTGTCTGCACAGCTGCCCAGACTCTCACCTTTCCACTCAGTGCGCCCTTTTACTTGAAGTGTGTGTGGAACCTGTCCGAGAAGTACACCTCGCTGCACAGCTAACAATAGGTCTGGGCATCGTAGCTTCCTGCCAGGTGACCGAATTTCGCAGGCAGATGTGTACCTGGGACACACGCGGAGCGGCTCCAGCCCAGGTCACAGGCCGCCGACTGCCCCTGCCTCAGATCGGGGGCCGCAAAGCAGCCCTGTCTGACTCCCTGCCTCTAGAGGGAGTATTGGCCCCTACACTTGTAGAAAACGGGGTACTCGCGCACAACTCATTGGAGGGACACAAATAAATCTTTTCCGACTTTCTGATGAAGCTTACTAGCGTTCACACCTAAGCCTCTTACAAGGTCAGCTGTTTAGCTAAACATGAGCTTATGGTGTAAATTTAAACAATAATGAAGAAATCAGCTACAAGGGGGAGTCAAACAGCAAAAACAATCAATACCAGAATTAGATTCCCTTGGCCAACCATCAGATGTTGGAATATAAAGGTGCAAGGCAGAAAATATACATAAAACTGGAACTGAAATAAAAAATAAAATGTTTTAAAAGACTGGTAGGATCTCTGAAACCTTTTTAAAGTACATGTCATTGATAAAGCTAAATACTCAAAGGTTGTGTAATACAACAGATTCATCATTGAGAAGACTGAAATTATGCTGTTATGAAAACTATGGCAGGTCAGATTTTCTGCCTAATTATATAAGAAGATTTCTCTAAAAAATACACATTATTTCAATGACTTATTGGCTGTGAAATAAGTTAAGGGTATTTCAAATGGCTTGTCTGCAAACAAAGGTGAGATGTAGGGTATCACAGAAAGTCGAGGGGAAAATAGGTCAAAATATACATTGCTATATGGTGAACTAAGCCTTTGTCCAGCAACAATGTAGAGGACGTCACCCTTACAAACTTAAAGTAAGCTGGAATCTTCAAAAGTTCAAAGCTTTATACGTAAAAAAGATGTATAAAAATGAATAACCAAGTGTTTTAATTGACTTCAGAAGATCAAAACAATAAACCCTGAGAATATAGGAAAAAGATCTATAAAGATATGAGCAGAACTTAATACAACAGAAAACGTATAAAATTCAGGTGATACAGTAATACCAAAGAATATTCTTTGAAAAGATTTAAAAGACACACTTTGATTAAGGAAAACAAAAACATAAGTAAAGAATATACAGAAAGAATCAGGGCAAAGTTATAGCAGAGAATTTATGAAATGCGAGTACATTAGATCATTTCTGAAAAGTGGACCATTTCCTAGCTGGTTAAGTTTACCAAAACTGACACAAAAGGAAATCCTTTAAGGTCATCATGTCTGCCCTTGTCATTCTCAGAACACCCTGGCCTCAGAATGCAGCATCTGTTGGCCATGGTAACCTGCGGAGAGGGGGCGGGGCTGAGGGAGGTTGGAACACTGCCCTCACTGAGGAAATGGGTGTGGCCATCTCTGCTATTACTGAACAAAAGGCAGGGGAGCAGGGGGCCCAGGGCAAGGCCCTTAGAGCCAGGCAGGCCCAGTGGGTTGTCACAAGCATTTAGGCCCAGACCTAAGGGCGTCTTCTTTGTCTTCACTGCTGCCAAAACTCTCACCTTTCCACTCAGTCCACCCTCTTACTTGAAGTGTGTGTGGCACCTGTCCAATCAGTACACCACGCTGCAGAGCTAGGCAGAGGTGTGGGCATTGTAGCTTCCTGCCAGGTGACCGAAGTTCGCAGGCAGATGGGTCCGTGGGAAACACGCGGAGAGGCTCATGCCTGGACCACGGGCGGCCCAAAGTCCCTGCCACAGATCGGCGGCAGCAAAGCAGCCCTGTCTGAGTCCCTGCCTCTAGAGGGAGTATTGGACAAACACTTGAAGAAAACGGGGTCCTCACGGGCAACTCATTGGAGGGACACAAATAAATCTTTGCTGACTTACTGATGAAGCTTTCGAGCGTTCACACCTAAGCCTCTTACAAGGTCAGCTGTTTATCTAAACCTGATCTCATGATCTAAATATACACAATAATGAGGAAATCAGCTACAAGGGGGAGACAATCAGCAAAAACAATCAATACCAGAATTAGATTCCCTAGGCCATCAATCAGATGTTGGAATAATCAGGTGCAAGGCAGAAAATATACATAAAACTGAAACTGAAACAAGGAACAAGGATGTTGTCAAAGACTGGTAGGATCTCTAAAACATTTTTAAAGTACATGTCATTGATAAAGCTAAATACTCAAAGGTTGTGTAATACAAGAGATTCATCATTGAGAAGAGTGAAATTATGCTGTTTGAAAACTATGGCAGGTCAGATTTTCTGCCTAATTATATAAGTAGATTTCTCTAAGAAATACATATTATTTCAGAGAATTAATGGCTGTGTAATAAGTTAAGGTTATTTCAAATGGCTTGTCTGAAAAGAAAGTTGACATGTAGGGAATCACAGAAAATCGAGGTGAAAATAGGTCAATATATACATTGCTATATGATGAACTAAGCCTTAGTCCAGCAACAATGTAGAGGACGTGACCCTTAGAAACTTACATGTAAGCTGGAATCTTCAAAAGTTCAAATATTTATAAGTAAAAAGATTTAAAAAATGAATAACCAAGTGTTTTAATTGACATCAGAATATCAAAACAATAAACCCTGAGAACATAAAAAAAGATAAGTAAATATATGAGCAGAACTTAATACAACAGAAAACGTATAAAATTCAGGTGATGTAGTGAGTCCAAAGAATATTCTTTGAAAAGATTTAAAAGACACACTTTGATTAAGGAAAACAAAAACATAAGTAAAGAATATACAGAAAGAATCAGGACAATGTTATAGCAGAGAAGATCTGAAATGCTAGTAAATTTGAATATTTCTGTAAAGTGGACCATTTCCTAGCTCCTAAAGTTTACCAAAACTGACACAGGGGAAATCATTTAATGTCATCATATCTGCCCTTGGCATTCTCGGAATGCCCTGGCCTCAGAATGCAGCATCTGTAGTCCATGGTAACCTGCGGAGAGGGGGCGGGACTGAGGGACACTGTAACACAGCCCTCACTGAGCGAGTGGGTGTGGCCATCTCTGCTGTGACTGAACAAAGGGCCGGCGAGCAGGGGGGCCAGGGCAGGGCCGTCAGACCCGGCAGGCACAATGGGGTGTCACACGCATTAAGGCCCAGGCCAAAGAGCTCCATCTTTGTCTGCAGAGCTGCCCAAACTCTCATCTTTCCACCCAGGCCTCCATCTTACTTGAAGTGTGTGAGGAACTTGTCCGCAAAGTACACCTCGCTGCGCAGCTAATCATAGGTCTGGGCATCGTAGCTTCCTGCCAGGTGACCGAGGATCGCAGGCAGATGAGTCGCTGGGACACATTCGAAGAGGCTCCTGACCGGGACACAGGCCGCCCACAGCCCCTTCCCCAGATCGGGGGCCGCAAAGCAGCCCTGTCCGAGTCCCTGCCTCTAGAGGGAGTATTACACAAACACTAGTAGAAAACGGGGTCCTTGCAGGAAACTCATTGGAGGGACACAAATAAATCTTTGCAGACTTTCTGATGAAGCTTACGAGCGTTCACACCTAAGCCTCTTACAAGGTCAGCTGTTTGGCTAAACATGAGCTCATGATCTATATTTACACAATAATGAAGAAATCAGCTACAAGGGAGAGACAGTCAACAAAAACAATCAATACCAGAATTAGATTCCCTAGGCCATCCGTCAGATGTTGGAATAAGCAGGTGCAAGGCAGAAAATATACATAAAACTGGAACTGAAAGAAAGAAAAAAGGATGTTTTCAAAGACTGGTAGGATCTCTAAAACATTTTTAAATTACATGTCATTGAAAAAGCTAAATACTTAAAGGTTGTGTAATACAACAGATTCATCATTGAGAATAGTGAAATTATGCTGTTTTGAAAACTATGGCAGGCCAGATTTTCTGCCTAATTATATAAGAAGATTTATCTAAAAAATACACATTATTTCAAAGACTTATTGGCGGTGAAATAAGTTAAGGGTATTTCAAATGGCTTGTGTGCAAAGAAACGTGAGATGTAGGGAATCACAGAAAGTCGAGGGGAAAATAGGTCAATATTTACATTGATATAGGGTGAACTAAGCCTTAGGCCAGCAGCAACGTAGAGGAACTGACCCTTAGTAACTTACAAGTAAGCTGTAATATTCAAAAGTTCGAATCTTTATAATTAAAAAGTTTTATTAATATGAATAACCAAGTGTTTTAATTGACATCAGAAGACCAAACCAACAAACTCTGAGAACATAGAAAAAAGATAAATAAAGATATGAGTAGAACTTAATACTACAGAAAACGATTAAATTTGAGGTGATTTAGTAAGTCCAAAGAATATTCGTTGAAAAGATTTAAAAGACACACTTTGATTAACAAAACAAAAACATAATTAAAGAATATATAGAAAGAATCAGGACAATGTTATAGCAGAGAATATGTGAAATGCCAGGAAATTTGAATATTTCTGTAAAGTGGACCATGTCCTAGCTACTAAAATTTACCAAATCTGACATAAGAGGAAATCATTAAAGGTCATCATGCCTGCACTTGGCAGTCTCCGAACGCCCTGGCCACAGAATGCAGCATCTGTAGTCCATGGTAACGTGCGGAGACGGGGCGGGGCTGAGGGAGGATGGAACACTGCCCTCAATGACGGATTGGGTGTGGCCATCTCTGCTGTGACTGAACTAAGGGCAGGTGAGCAGGGGGCCCAGGACAGGGCCGTCAGAGCCGGCAGGCACAATGGGGTGTCACACGCATTAAGGCCCAGGCCAAAGATCGCCATCTTTGTCTGAACAGCTGGCCAAATTCTCACCTTTCTACTCAGGCCGCCCTCTTACTTGAAGTGTGTGTGGAACCTGTCCGTGCAGTACACCTCTCTGCACAGCTAACCATAGGTCTGGGCTTCGAAGCTTCCTACCAGGTACATAGATCGCAGGCGGATGGTTCCCTAGGACACACGTGGTGGGGCTCCTGTTCAGGCCATAAGCTGCCCACAGCCCCTGCCCCATACCGGGGGCCACAAAGCAGCCCTCTCTGAGTCCCTGCCTCTAGAGGGAGTATTGGACCAACACTTGTAGAAAACGGGGTCCTCACGGTCAACTCATTGGAGGGACTCAAATAAATTTTCGCCGACATCCTGCTGAAGATTACGAGCGTTCACACCTAAGTCTTTTACAAGGTCAGCTGTTTAGCTAAACATGAGGTCATGATCTAAATTTGCACAGTAATGAAGTAATCAGCTACAAGGGGAGACAATCTGCAAAAACTATCAATACCAGAATTAGATTCCCTAGGCCATCCATCAGAGGTTGGAATAATCAGGTGCAAGGCAGAAAATATACATAAAACTGGAACTGAAACAAGGAACAAGTATGTTTTCAAAGACTGGTAGGATCTCTGAAAACTTTTTAAAGTATATGTGAATGATAAAGGTAAATATTCAAAGGTTATGTAATACAACAGATTCATCATTGAGAAGAGTGAAATTATGCTGTTTTGAAAAATATGACAGTTCAGACTTTCTGCCTAATTATATAAGAAGATATCTCTAAAAAATACACATTATTTCAAAGACTTATTGGCTGTGAAATAAGTTAAGTGTATTTCAAATGGCTTGTGGGCAAAGAAAGTTGAGATGTAGGGAATCACACAACGTCGAGGGGAAAATATGGCAATATATACATTGCTATATTGTGAACTAAGCCTTAGCCCTGCAACAATGTAGAGGACCTGACCCTTAGAAACTTACAAGTAAGCTGGAATCTTCAAAAGTTCAAATCTTTATAAGTAAAAAGATTTATTAAAATGAATAACCAAGTGTTTTAATTGACATCAGAAGGTCAATACATTAAGCCCTGAGAACATAGAAAAAATATAAATAAAGATAGGAGCAGAACTTAATACAACAGAAAATGTATAAAATTGAGGTGATGTAGTAAGTCCAAACAATATTCTTTGAAAATATTTAAAAGACACACTTTGATTAAGGAAAACAAAAACATATATAAAGAATATACAGAAAGAATCAGGACAATGTTATAGCAGAGAATATATGAAATGCCAGTAAATTTGAACATTTCTGTAAAGTGGACCATTTCCCAGCTCCTAAAGTCTACCAAAACTGGAACAAGAGGAAATCATTTAAGGTCATCATGTCTGCCCTTGGCATTTTCGGAACGCCCTGGCCTCAGAATGCAGCATCTGTAGTCCACGGTAACCTGCGGAGGGGGGGCGGGGCTAAGGGAGTTTGGGACACTGCCCTCAGTGAGGGAGTGGGTGTGGCCATATCTGCTGTCACTGAACAAATGGAAGGGAAGCAGATGGCCCAGGGCAGGGCCCTCAAACTCCGGCTGCCCCAGTGGGGTGTCACAAGCATTTAGGCTCAGGCCAAAGGGCGCATTGTTTGTCTGCACAGCTGCCCAGACTCTCACCTTTCCACTCAGTGAGCCCTTTTACTTGAAGTGTGTGTGGAACCTGTCCGAGAAGTACACCTCGCTGCACAGCTAACCATAGGTCTGGGCATTGTAGCTTCCTGCCAGGTGACCGAAGTTCGCAGGCAGATGTGTACCTGGGACACACGCGGAGCGGCTCCAGCCCAGGTCACAGGCCGCCGACTGCCCCTGCCTCAGATTGGGGGCCGCAAAGCAGCCCTGTCTGACTCCCTGCCTCTAGAGGGAGTATTGGCCCCTACACTTGTAGAAAACGGGGTACTCGCGCACAACTCATTGGAGGGACACAAATAAATCTTTTCCGACTTTCTGATGAAGCTTACGAGCGTTCACACCTAAGCCTCTTACAAGGTCAGCTGTTTAGCTAAACATGAGCTTATGGTGTAAATTTACACAATAATGAAGATATCAGCTACAAGGGGGAGTCCAACAGCAAAAACAATCAATACAAGAATTAGATTCCCTAGGCCAACCATCAGATGTTGGAATATAAAGATGAAAGGCAGAAAATATATATAAAACTGGAACTGAAATAAAAAATAAAATGTTTTAAAAGACTGGTAGGATCTCTGAAACCTTTTTAAAGTACATGTCATTGATAAAGCTAAATACTCAAAGGTTGTGTAATACAACAGATTCATCATTGAGAAGACTGAAGTTATGCTGTTTTGAAAACTATGGCAGGTCAGATTTTCTGCCTAAATATATAAGAAGATTTCTCTAAAAAATACACATTATTTCAAAGACTTATTGGCTGTGAAATAAATTAAGGGTATTTCAAATGGCTTGTCTGCAAACAAAGGTGAGATGTAGGGAATCACAGAAAGTCGAGGGGAAAATAGGTCAATATATACATTGCTATATGGTGAACTAAGCCTTTGTCCAGCAACAATGTAGAGAACGTGACCCTTAGAAACTTACAAGTAAGCTGGAATCTTCAATAGTTCAAAGCTTTATACGTAAAAAAGATGTATAAAAATGAATAACCAAGTGTTTTAATTGACTTCAAAAGATCAAAACAATAAACTCTGAGAATATAGGAAAAAGATCAATAAAGATATGAACAGAACTTAATACAACAGAAAACGTATAAAATTCAGGTGATACAGTAAGACCAAAGAATATTCTTTGAAAAGATTTAAAAGACACAGTTTGATTAATGAAAACAAGAACATAAGTAAAGAATATACAGAAAGAATCAGTGCAATGTTATAGCAGAGAATTTATGAAATGCCAGTACATTAGATCATTTCTGAAAAGGGGACCATTACCTAGCTCGTAATGTTTACCAAAACTGACACAAGAGGAAATCATTTAAGGTCATCATGTCTGCCCTTTGCATTCTCGGAATGCCCTGACCTCAGAATGCAGCATTTGTTGTCCATGGTAAACTGCGGAGAGGGTGTGGGGCTGAGGGATGTGGGAACACTGCCCTCACTGAGGGAGTGGGTGTGGGCATTTCTGCTGTGACTAAACAAAGGGTAGGGGTGCAAGGTGTCCAGGTCAGGGCCCTCAGAGCACGGCAGGCCAAGTGGGGTGTCACAAGCATTTATGCCCAGGACAAAAGACTCCTTCTTTGTCTACAGAGATGCCCAAACTCTCACCTTTCCACTGAGGCCGCCCTGTTACATGAAGTGTGTGTGGAACCTGTCCACGCTGTACACCTCGCTGCATAGCTAAACATAGGTCTGGGCATCGTAACTTCCTGCAAGGTGACCGAATTTCGCAGGCAGATGGTTCCCTGAGACACACGCGGAGAGTCTCCTGCCCGGGCCACGGGCCAACTACTGCCCTTTCCTCAGATCGGGGGCCGCAAAGCAGCCCTGTCAGAGTCCCGGCCTCTAGATGGAGTATTGGACCAACACTCGTAGAAAATGGGGTCCTCGCATGCCACTCATTGGAGGGACACAAATAAATCTTGGCCGACTTTCTGATGAAGCTTACGAGCGTTCACACCTAAGCGTCCTACAAGGTCAGCTCTTTAGCAAATCACGAGCTCATGATCTAAATTTACACAATAATGAAGAAATCAGCTACAGGGCGGAGACAATCAGCCAAAACAATCAATACCAGAATTAGATTTCCTAGGCCATCCATCGGATGTAGGAATAGTCAGGTGCAATGCAGAAAATATACCTAAAACTGGAACTGAAACAAGGAACAAGGATGTTTTCAAAGACTGGTAGGATCTCTAAAACATTTTTAAAGTACATGTCATTGATAAAGCTACATACTCAAAGGTTGTGTAATACAACAGATTCATCATTGAGAAGAGTGAAATTATGCTGTTTTGAAAACTATGGCCGGTCAGATTTTCTGCCTAATTATATAAGGAGATTTCTGTAAAAAATACACATTATTTCAAAGACTTATTGGTTGTGAAATAACTTAAGGGTATTTCAAATGTCTTCTCTGCAAAGAAAGGTGAGATATAGGGAATCACAGAAAGTCGTGGGGAAAATAGTTCAAAATATACATTGCTATATGGTGAACTAAGCCTTAGGCCAGCAACAATGTAGATGACCTGACCCTTAGAAACTTACAAGTAAGCTGGAATCTTCAAATGTTCAAATCTTTATAAGAGAAAAGATTTATGAAAATGGATAACCAAGTGTTTTAATTGACATCAGAAGATCAAAACAATAAACCCTGAGAACATAGAAAAAAGATAAATAAAGATATGAGCAGAACTTAATACAACAGAAAATGTATAAAATTGAGGTGATGTAGTAAGTCCAAAGAATATTCTTTGAAAAGAGTTAAAAGACACACTTTGATTAAGGAAAACAAAAACATAAGTCAAGAATATACAGAATTAAGACAATGTTATAGCAGAGAATATCTGAAATGCCAGTAAATTTGAACATTTCTGTAAATTGGACCATTTCCTAGCTCCTAAAGTTTACCAAAACTGACACAAGAGGAAATCATTTAATGTCATCCTGTCTGCCCTTGGCATTCTCGGAACGCCATGGCCTCAGAATGCTGCATCTGTATCCCATGGTAACTTGCGGGGAGGGGGCGGGGCTGAGGGAAGCTGGAACATTGCCCTCACTGAAGGAGTGGGTGTGGCCATCTCTGCTGTGACTGAACATAGAGCAGGAATGCAAGGAAACCAGGGCAGGGCCCTCAGATCCAGGCAGGCCCAGTGTGGTGTAACAAGCATTTAGGCCAAGGTCAAAGGGCGCCTTCCTTTTCTGCACAGCTGCCCAAACTCCCACTTTTCCACTCAGGCCGCCCTCTTACTTGAAGTGTGTGTGGAACCTGTCCTCGCAGTACACCTCGCTGCACAGCTAACCATAGGTCTGGGCATCGTAGCTTCATGCCAGGTGACCGAAGTTCGCAGGCAGATGTGTCCCTGGGACACACGCGCAGATTGTCTCCCCGGGCCGCAGGCCGACCACTGCCCCTGCCCCAGATCGGGGGCCGCAAAGCAGACCTGTCTGAGTCCCTGGCTCTAGAGGGAGTATTGGACCAACACTTGTAGAAAACGGGGTCCTCGCAGAACACTCATTGGAGGGACACAAATAAATCTTTGCCGACTTTCTGATGAAGCTTATGAGCGTTCACACCTAAGCCTCTTACAAGGTCAGCTGTTTAGCTAAACATGAGCTCATGATCTAAATTTACACAATAATGAAGAAATCAGCTACAAGGGGGAGACAATCAGCAAAAACAAGCAATACCAGAATTAGATTCCCTAGGCCATCCATCGGATGTTGGAATAATCAGGTGCAAGGCAGAATATATACATAAAACTGGAACTGAAACAAGGAACAAGGATGTTTTCAAAGACTGGTAGGATCTCTTCAACATTTTAAAAGTACATGTCATTGATAAAGCTAAATACCCAAACGTTGTGTAATACAACAGATTCATCATTGAGAAGAGTGAAATTATGCTGTTTTGAAAACTATGGCAGGTCAGATTTTCTGCCTAATTATATAAGAAGATTTCTCTAAAAAATACACATTATTTCAAAGACTTATTGGCGGTGAAATAAGTTAAGGGTATTTCAAATGTCTTGTCTGCAAAGAAAGGTGAGATGTAGGGAATCACAGAAAGTCGACGGGAAAGTAGTTCAATATATACATTGCTATATGGTGAACTAAGCCTTAGGTCAGTAACAATGTAGAGGACCTGACCCTTAGAAACTTACATGTAAGTTAGAATCTTCGAAAGTTCAAATCTTTATAAGTAAAAAGATTTATGAAAATGAATAACCAAGTGTTTTAATTGACATCAGAAGATCAAAACAAGAAACCCTGAGAACATAGAAAAAAGATAAATAAAGATATGAGCAGAACATAATAAAACAGAAAACGTATAAAATTCAGGTGATGTAGTAAGTCCAAAGAATATTCTTTGAAAAGATTTAAAAGACACACTTTGATTAAGGAAAACAAAAACATAAGTCAAGAATATACAGAAAGAATTAAGACAATGTTATAGCAGAGAATATCTGAAATGCCAGTAAATTTGAACATTTCTGTAAAGTGGACCATTTCCTAGCTCCTAAAGTTTACCAAAACTGACACAAGAGGAAATCATTTAATGTCATCCTGTCTGCCCTTGGCATTCTCGGAACGCCATGGCCTCAGAATGCTGCATCTGTATCCCATGGTAACTTGCGGGGAGGGGGCGGGTCTGAGGGAAGCTGGAACATTGCCCTCACTGAAGGAGTGGGTGTGGCCATCTCTGCTGTGACTGAACATAGAGCAGGAATGCAAGGAAACCAGGGCAGGGCCCTCAGATCCAGGCAGGCCCAGTGGGGTGTCACAAGCATTTAGGCCCAGGTCAAAGGGTGCCTTGCTTTTCTGCACAGCTGCCCAAACTCCCACTTTTCCACTCAGGCCGCCCTCTTACTTGAAGTGTGTGTGGAACCTGTCCTCGCAGTACACCTCGCTGCACAGCTAACCATAGGTCTGGGCATCGTAGCTTCATGCCAGGTGACCAAAGTTCGCAGACAGATGTGTCCCTGGGACACACGCGGAGATTCTCTCCCCGGGCCGCAGGCCGACCACTGCCCCTGCCCCAGATCGGGGGCCGCAAAGCAGACCTGTCTGAGTCCCTGGCTCTAGAGGGAGTATTGGACCAACACTTGTAGAAAACGGGGTCCTCGCAGGCCACTCATTGGAGGGACACAAGTAAATCTTTGCCGACTTTCTGCTGAAGCTTACCAGCGTTCACACCTAAGCCTCTTACAAGGTCAGCTGTTTAGCTAAACATGAGCTCATGATCTAAATTTACACAATAATGAAGAAATCAGCTACAAGGGGGAGACAATCAGCAAAAACAAGCAATACCAGAATTAGATTCCCTAGGCCATCCATCGGATGTTGGAATAATCAGGTGCAAGGCAGAATATATACATAAAACTGGAACTGAAACAAGAAACAAGGATGTTTTCAAAGACTGGTAGGATCTCTTCAACATTTTAAAAGTACATGTCATTGATAAAGCTAAATACCCAAACGTTGTGTAATACAACAGATTCATCATTGAGAAGAGTGAAATTATGCTGTTTTGAAAACTATGGCAGGTCAGATTTTCTGCCTAATTATATAAGAAGATTTCTCTAAAAAATACACATTATTTCAAAGACTTATTGGCTGTGAAATAAGTTAAGGGTATTTCAAATGTCTTGTCTGCAAAGAAAGGTGAGATGTAGGGAATCACAGAAAGTCGACGGGAAAGTAGTTCAATATATACATTGCTATATGGTGAACTAAGCCTTAGGTCAGTAACAATGTAGAGGACCTGACCCTTAGAAACTTACATGTAAGTTAGAATCTTCGAAAGTTCAAATCTTTATAAGTAAAAAGATTTATGAAAATGAATAACCAAGTGTTTTAATTGACATCAGAAGATCAAAACAAGAAACCCTGAGAACATAGAAAAAAGATAAATAAAGATATGAGCAGAACATAATAAAACAGAAAACGTATAAAATTCAGGTGATGTAGTAGGTCCAAACAATATTCTTTGAAAAGATTTAAAAGACACACTTCATCAAGAAATCTAGAAACAATAAAAGCTCGAGAGGGTGTGGAGAAAAGGGAACACTCTTGCACTGCTGGTGGGAGTGTGAATTGGTACAGCCACTATGGAGAACGGTATGGAGGTTCCTTAAAAAACTAAAAATAGAACTACCATATGACCCAGCAATCCCACTACTGGGCATATACCCTGAGAAAACCATAATTCAAAAAGAGACATGTACCAAAATGTTCATTGCAGCTCTATTCACAATAGCCTGGAGCTGGAAACAACCTAAGTGTCCATCATCGGATGAATGGATAAAGAAGATGTGGCACATATATACAATGGAATATTACTCAGCCATAAAAAGAAACGAAACTGAGCTATTTGTAATGAGGTGGATAGACCTAGAGTCTGTCATACAGAGTGAAGTTAGTCAGAAAGAGAAAGATAAATACCGTATGCTAACACATATATACGGAATTAAAAAAAAAACATGTCATGAAGAACCTAGGGGCAAAACGGGAATGAAGATGCAGACCTACTTGAGAATGGACTTGAGGATATGGGGAGGGGGAAGGGTGGGCTGTGACAAGGCGAAAGAGAGGCATGGACGTGTATACACTACCAAACGTAAGGTCGATAGATAGTGGGAAGCAGCCGCAGAGCACAGGGAGATCAGCTCGGTGCTTTGTGACCGCCTGGAGGGGTGGGATGGGGAGGGTGGGAGGGAGGGAGATGCATGAGGGAAGGGATGTGGGAACAGATGTATATGTATGACTGATTCACTTTGTTATAAAGCAGAAACTAATTAAAAAAATAAATAAATAAACTTTAAAAAAAAAATGAATAACCAAGTGTTTTAATTGACATCAGAAGATCAAACCAATAAACTCTGAGAACATAGAAAAAACATAAATAAAGATATGAGCAGAACTTAATACAACAGAAAACGTATAAAATTGAGGTGATGTAGTAAGTCCAAAGAATATTCTTTGAAAAGATTTAAAAGACACACTTTGATTAAGGAAAACAAAAACATAAGTAAAGAATATACAAAAGAATCAGGACTATGTTATAGCAGAGAATATAAGAAATGCCAGTAAATTTGAACATTTCTGTAAAGTGGACCATTTCCCAGCTCCTAAAGTCTACCAAAACTGAAACAAGAGGAAATCATTTAAGGTCATCATGTCTGCCCTTGGCATTCTTGGAACTTCCTGGTCTCAGAAAGCAGCATCTGTAGTCCATGGTAACCTGCGGAGAGTGGGCGGGGCTGAGGGAGGTTGGAACACTGCCCTAACTGAAGGAGTGGGTGTGGCCATATCTGCTGCGATTGAACAAATGGCAGGGGAGCAGAAGGCCCAGGGCAGGGCCCTCAAAGTCCGGCTGGCCCAGTGGGGTGTCAAAAGCATTTAGGCTCAGGCCAAAGGGCGCATTGTTTGTCTGCACAGCTGCCCAGACTCTCACCTTGCCACTCGGTGCGCCCTCTTACTTGAAGTGTTTGTGGAATCTGTCCGAGAAGTACACCTCGCTGCACAACTAACCAAAGTTCTGGGCATCGTAGCTTCCTGCCAGGTGACCGAAGTTCGCAGGCAGATGTGTACCTGGGACACACGCAGAGAGGCTCCAGCCCGTGTCACAGGCCGCCAACAGCCCCTGACTCAGATCGGGGGCCGCAAAGCAGCCCTGTCTGACTCCCTGCCTCTAGAGGGAGTATTGTCCCAACACTTGTAGAAAACGGGGTCCCGCGGGCAACTCATTGGAGGGACACAGATAAATCTTTGCTGACTTTCTGATGAAGCTTACGAGCGTTCACACCTAAGGCTTTTACAAGGTCAGCTGTTTGGCTAAACATGAGCTCATGGTGTAAATTTACACAATAATGAAGAAATCAGCTACAAGGGGGAGTCAATCAGCAAAAACAATCAATACCAGAATTAGATTCCCTAGGCCAACCATCAGATGTTGGAATAAAAAGGTGCAAGGCAGAAAATATACATAAAACTGGAACTGAAATAAGGAACAAGGATGCTTTGAAAGACTGGTAGGATCTCTGAAACCTTTTTAAAATACATGTCATTGATAAAGCTAAATACTCAAAGGTTGTGTAATACAACAGATTCATCATTGAGAAGAGTGAAATTATGCTGTTTTGAAAACTATGGCAGGTCAGATTTTCTGCCTAATTATATAAGAAGAATTCTCTAAAAAATACACATTATTTCAAAGACTTATTGGCTGTGAAATAAGTTAAGGGTATTTCAAATGGCTTCTCTGCAAAGAAAAGTGAGATGTAGGGAATCACAGAAAGTCGAGGGGAAAACAGGTCAATATATACATTGCTATATGGTGAACTAAGCCTTTGTCCAGCAACAATGTAGAGGACGTCACCCTTACAAACTTAAAGTAAGCTGGAATCTTCAAAAGTTCAAAGCTTTATACGTAAAAAAGATGTATAAAAATGAATAACCAAGTGTTTTAATTGACTTCAGAAGATCAAAACAATAAACCCTGAGAATATAGGAAAAAGATCTATAAAGATATGAGCAGAACTTAATACAACAGAAAACGTATAAAATTCAGGTGATACAGTAATACCAAAGAATATTCTTTGAAAAGATTTAAAAGACACACTTTGATTAAGGAAAACAAAAACATAAGTAAAGAATATACAGAAAGAATCAGGGCAAAGTTATAGCAGATAATTTATGAAATGCGAGTACATTAGATCATTTCTGAAAAGTGGACCATTTCCTAGCTGGTTAAGTTTACCAAAACTGACACAAGAGGAAATCCTTTAAGGTCATCATGTCTGCCCTTGTCATTCTCAGAACACCCTGGCCTCAGAATGCAGCATCTGTTGGCCATGGTAACCTGCGGAGAGGGGGCGGGGCTGAGGGAGGTTGGAACACTGCCCTCACTGAGGAAATGGGTGTGGCCATCTCTGCTATTACTGAACAAAAGGCAGGGGAGCAGGGGGCCCAGGGCAAGGCCCTTAGAGCCAGGCAGGCCCAGTGGGTTGTCACAAGCATTTAGGCCCAGACCTAAGGGCGTCTTCTTTGTCTTCACTGCTGCCAAAACTCTCACCTTTCCACTCAGTCCACCCTCTTACTTGAAGTGTGTGTGGCACCTGTCCAATCAGTACACCACGCTGCAGAGCTAGGCAGAGGTGTGGGCATTGTAGCTTCCTGCCAGGTGACCGAAGTTCGCAGGCAGATGGGTCCGTGGGAAACACGCGGAGAGGCTCATGCCTGGACCACGGGCGGCCCAAAGTCCCTGCCACAGATCGGCGGCAGCAAAGCAGCCCTGTCTGAGTCCCTGCCTCTAGAGGGAGTATTGGACAAACACTTGAAGAAAACGGGGTCCTCACGGGCAACTCATTGGAGGGACACAAATAAATCTTTGCTGACTTACTGATGAAGCTTTCGAGCGTTCACACCTAAGCCTCTTACAAGGTCAGCTGTTTATCTAAACCTGATCTCATGATCTAAATATACACAATAATGAGGAAATCAGCTACAAGGGGGAGACAATCAGCAAAAACAATCAATACCAGAATTAGATTCCCTAGGCCATCAATCAGATGTTGGAATAATCAGGTGCAAGGCAGAAAATATACATAAAACTGAAACTGAAACAAGGAACAAGGATGTTGTCAAAGACTGGTAGGATCTCTAAAACATTTTTAAAGTACATGTCATTGATAAAGCTAAATACTCAAAGGTTGTGTAATACAAGAGATTCATCATTGAGAAGAGTGAAATTATGCTGTTTGAAAACTATGGCAGGTCAGATTTTCTGCCTAATTATATAAGTAGATTTCTCTAAGAAATACATATTATTTCAGAGAATTAATGGCTGTGTAATAAGTTAAGGTTATTTCAAATGGCTTGTCTGAAAAGAAAGTTGACATGTAGGGAATCACAGAAAATCGAGGTGAAAATAGGTCAATATATACATTGCTATATGATGAACTAAGCCTTAGTCCAGCAACAATGTAGAGGACGTGACCCTTAGAAACTTACATGTAAGCTGGAATCTTCAAAAGTTCAAATATTTATAAGTAAAAAGATTTAAAAAATGAATAACCAAGTGTTTTAATTGACATCAGAATATCAAAACAATAAACCCTGAGAACATAAAAAAAGATAAGTAAATATATGAGCAGAACTTAATACAACAGAAAACGTATAAAATTCAGGTGATGTAGTGAGTCCAAAGAATATTCTTTGAAAAGATTTAAAAGACACACTTTGATTAAGGAAAACAAAAACATAAGTAAAGAATATACAGAAAGAATCAGGACAATGTTATAGCAGAGAAGATCTGAAATGCTAGTAAATTTGAATATTTCTGTAAAGTGGACCATTTCCTAGCTCCTAAAGTTTACCAAAACTGACACAGGGGAAATCATTTAATGTCATCATATCTGCCCTTGGCATTCTCGGAATGCCCTGGCCTCAGAATGCAGCATCTGTAGTCCATGGTAACCTGCGGAGAGGGGGCGGGACTGAGGGACACTGTAACACAGCCCTCACTGAGCGAGTGGGTGTGGCCATCTCTGCTGTGACTGAACAAAGGGCCGGCGAGCAGGGGGGCCAGGGCAGGGCCGTCAGACCCGGCAGGCACAATGGGGTGTCACACGCATTAAGGCCCAGGCCAAAGAGCTCCATCTTTGTCTGCAGAGCTGCCCAAACTCTCATCTTTCCACCCAGGCCTCCATCTTACTTGAAGTGTGTGAGGAACTTGTCCGCAAAGTACACCTCGCTGCGCAGCTAATCATAGGTCTGGGCATCGTAGCTTCCTGCCAGGTGACCGAGGATCGCAGGCAGATGAGTCGCTGGGACACATTCGAAGAGGCTCCTGACCGGGACACAGGCCGCCCACAGCCCCTTCCCCAGATCGGGGGCCGCAAAGCAGCCCTGTCCGAGTCCCTGCCTCTAGAGGGAGTATTACACAAACACTAGTAGAAAACGGGGTCCTTGCAGGAAACTCATTGGAGGGACACAAATAAATCTTTGCAGACTTTCTGATGAAGCTTACGAGCGTTCACACCTAAGCCTCTTACAAGGTCAGCTGTTTGGCTAAACATGAGCTCATGATCTATATTTACACAATAATGAAGAAATCAGCTACAAGGGAGAGACAGTCAACAAAAACAATCAATACCAGAATTAGATTCCCTAGGCCATCCGTCAGATGTTGGAATAAGCAGGTGCAAGGCAGAAAATATACATAAAACTGGAACTGAAAGAAAGAAAAAAGGATGTTTTCAAAGACTGGTAGGATCTCTAAAACATTTTTAAATTACATGTCATTGAAAAAGCTAAATACTTAAAGGTTGTGTAATACAACAGATTCATCATTGAGAATAGTGAAATTATGCTGTTTTGAAAACTATGGCAGGCCAGATTTTCTGCCTAATTATATAAGAAGATTTATCTAAAAAATACACATTATTTCAAAGACTTATTGGCGGTGAAATAAGTTAAGGGTATTTCAAATGGCTTGTGTGCAAAGAAACGTGAGATGTAGGGAATCACAGAAAGTCGAGGGGAAAATAGGTCAATATTTACATTGATATAGGGTGAACTAAGCCTTAGGCCAGCAGCAACGTAGAGGAACTGACCCTTAGTAACTTACAAGTAAGCTGTAATATTCAAAAGTTCGAATCTTTATAATTAAAAAGTTTTATTAATATGAATAACCAAGTGTTTTAATTGACATCAGAAGACCAAACCAACAAACTCTGAGAACATAGAAAAAAGATAAATAAAGATATGAGTAGAACTTAATACTACAGAAAACGATTAAATTTGAGGTGATTTAGTAAGTCCAAAGAATATTCGTTGAAAAGATTTAAAAGACACACTTTGATTAACAAAACAAAAACATAATTAAAGAATATATAGAAAGAATCAGGACAATGTTATAGCAGAGAATATGTGAAATGCCAGGAAATTTGAATATTTCTGTAAAGTGGACCATGTCCTAGCTACTAAAATTTACCAAATCTGACATAAGAGGAAATCATTAAAGGTCATCATGCCTGCACTTGGCAGTCTCCGAACGCCCTGGCCACAGAATGCAGCATCTGTAGTCCATGGTAACGTGCGGAGACGGGGCGGGGCTGAGGGAGGATGGAACACTGCCCTCAATGACGGATTGGGTGTGGCCATCTCTGCTGTGACTGAACTAAGGGCAGGTGAGCAGGGGGCCCAGGACAGGGCCGTCAGAGCCGGCAGGCACAATGGGGTGTCACACGCATTAAGGCCCAGGCCAAAGATCGCCATCTTTGTCTGAACAGCTGGCCAAATTCTCACCTTTCTACTCAGGCCGCCCTCTTACTTGAAGTGTGTGTGGAACCTGTCCGTGCAGTACACCTCTCTGCACAGCTAACCATAGGTCTGGGCTTCGAAGCTTCCTACCAGGTACATAGATCGCAGGCGGATGGTTCCCTAGGACACACGTGGTGGGGCTCCTGTTCAGGCCATAAGCTGCCCACAGCCCCTGCCCCATACCGGGGGCCACAAAGCAGCCCTCTCTGAGTCCCTGCCTCTAGAGGGAGTATTGGACCAACACTTGTAGAAAACGGGGTCCTCACGGTCAACTCATTGGAGGGACTCAAATAAATTTTCGCCGACATCCTGCTGAAGATTACGAGCGTTCACACCTAAGTCTTTTACAAGGTCAGCTGTTTAGCTAAACATGAGGTCATGATCTAAATTTGCACAGTAATGAAGTAATCAGCTACAAGGGGAGACAATCTGCAAAAACTATCAATACCAGAATTAGATTCCCTAGGCCATCCATCAGAGGTTGGAATAATCAGGTGCAAGGCAGAAAATATACATAAAACTGGAACTGAAACAAGGAACAAGTATGTTTTCAAAGACTGGTAGGATCTCTGAAAACTTTTTAAAGTATATGTGAATGATAAAGGTAAATATTCAAAGGTTATGTAATACAACAGATTCATCATTGAGAAGAGTGAAATTATGCTGTTTTGAAAAATATGACAGTTCAGACTTTCTGCCTAATTATATAAGAAGATATCTCTAAAAAATACACATTATTTCAAAGACTTATTGGCTGTGAAATAAGTTAAGTGTATTTCAAATGGCTTGTGGGCAAAGAAAGTTGAGATGTAGGGAATCACACAACGTCGAGGGGAAAATATGGCAATATATACATTGCTATATTGTGAACTAAGCCTTAGCCCTGCAACAATGTAGAGGACCTGACCCTTAGAAACTTACAAGTAAGCTGGAATCTTCAAAAGTTCAAATCTTTATAAGTAAAAAGATTTATTAAAATGAATAACCAAGTGTTTTAATTGACATCAGAAGGTCAATACATTAAGCCCTGAGAACATAGAAAAAATATAAATAAAGATAGGAGCAGAACTTAATACAACAGAAAATGTATAAAATTGAGGTGATGTAGTAAGTCCAAACAATATTCTTTGAAAATATTTAAAAGACACACTTTGATTAAGGAAAACAAAAACATATATAAAGAATATACAGAAAGAATCAGGACAATGTTATAGCAGAGAATATATGAAATGCCAGTAAATTTGAACATTTCTGTAAAGTGGACCATTTCCCAGCTCCTAAAGTCTACCAAAACTGGAACAAGAGGAAATCATTTAAGGTCATCATGTCTGCCCTTGGCATTTTCGGAACGCCCTGGCCTCAGAATGCAGCATCTGTAGTCCACGGTAACCTGCGGAGGGGGGGCGGGGCTAAGGGAGTTTGGGACACTGCCCTCAGTGAGGGAGTGGGTGTGGCCATATCTGCTGTCACTGAACAAATGGAAGGGAAGCAGATGGCCCAGGGCAGGGCCCTCAAACTCCGGCTGCCCCAGTGGGGTGTCACAAGCATTTAGGCTCAGGCCAAAGGGCGCATTGTTTGTCTGCACAGCTGCCCAGACTCTCACCTTTCCACTCAGTGAGCCCTTTTACTTGAAGTGTGTGTGGAACCTGTCCGAGAAGTACACCTCGCTGCACAGCTAACCATAGGTCTGGGCATTGTAGCTTCCTGCCAGGTGACCGAAGTTCGCAGGCAGATGTGTACCTGGGACACACGCGGAGCGGCTCCAGCCCAGGTCACAGGCCGCCGACTGCCCCTGCCTCAGATTGGGGGCCGCAAAGCAGCCCTGTCTGACTCCCTGCCTCTAGAGGGAGTATTGGCCCCTACACTTGTAGAAAACGGGGTACTCGCGCACAACTCATTGGAGGGACACAAATAAATCTTTTCCGACTTTCTGATGAAGCTTACGAGCGTTCACACCTAAGCCTCTTACAAGGTCAGCTGTTTAGCTAAACATGAGCTTATGGTGTAAATTTACACAATAATGAAGATATCAGCTACAAGGGGGAGTCCAACAGCAAAAACAATCAATACAAGAATTAGATTCCCTAGGCCAACCATCAGATGTTGGAATATAAAGATGAAAGGCAGAAAATATATATAAAACTGGAACTGAAATAAAAAATAAAATGTTTTAAAAGACTGGTAGGATCTCTGAAACCTTTTTAAAGTACATGTCATTGATAAAGCTAAATACTCAAAGGTTGTGTAATACAACAGATTCATCATTGAGAAGACTGAAGTTATGCTGTTTTGAAAACTATGGCAGGTCAGATTTTCTGCCTAAATATATAAGAAGATTTCTCTAAAAAATACACATTATTTCAAAGACTTATTGGCTGTGAAATAAATTAAGGGTATTTCAAATGGCTTGTCTGCAAACAAAGGTGAGATGTAGGGAATCACAGAAAGTCGAGGGGAAAATAGGTCAATATATACATTGCTATATGGTGAACTAAGCCTTTGTCCAGCAACAATGTAGAGAACGTGACCCTTAGAAACTTACAAGTAAGCTGGAATCTTCAATAGTTCAAAGCTTTATACGTAAAAAAGATGTATAAAAATGAATAACCAAGTGTTTTAATTGACTTCAAAAGATCAAAACAATAAACCCTGAGAATATAGGAAAAAGATCAATAAAGATATGAACAGAACTTAATACAACAGAAAACGTATAAAATTCAGGTGATACAGTAAGACCAAAGAATATTCTTTGAAAAGATTTAAAAGACACAGTTTGATTAATGAAAACAAGAACATAAGTAAAGAATATACAGAAAGAATCAGTGCAATGTTATAGCAGAGAATTTATGAAATGCCAGTACATTAGATCATTTCTGAAAAGGGGACCATTACCTAGCTCGTAATGTTTACCAAAACTGACACAAGAGGAAATCATTTAAGGTCATCATGTCTGCCCTTTGCATTCTCGGAATGCCCTGACCTCAGAATGCAGCATTTGTTGTCCATGGTAAACTGCGGAGAGGGTGTGGGGCTGAGGGATGTGGGAACACTGCCCTCACTGAGGGAGTGGGTGTGGGCATTTCTGCTGTGACTAAACAAAGGGTAGGGGTGCAAGGTGTCCAGGTCAGGGCCCTCAGAGCACGGCAGGCCAAGTGGGGTGTCACAAGCATTTATGCCCAGGACAAAAGACTCCTTCTTTGTCTACAGAGATGCCCAAACTCTCACCTTTCCACTGAGGCCGCCCTGTTACATGAAGTGTGTGTGGAACCTGTCCACGCTGTACACCTCGCTGCATAGCTAAACATAGGTCTGGGCATCGTAACTTCCTGCAAGGTGACCGAATTTCGCAGGCAGATGGTTCCCTGAGACACACGCGGAGAGTCTCCTGCCCGGGCCACGGGCCAACTACTGCCCTTTCCTCAGATCGGGGGCCGCAAAGCAGCCCTGTCAGAGTCCCGGCCTCTAGATGGAGTATTGGACCAACACTCGTAGAAAATGGGGTCCTCGCATGCCACTCATTGGAGGGACACAAATAAATCTTGGCCGACTTTCTGATGAAGCTTATGAGCGTTCACACCTAAGCGTCCTACAAGGTCAGCTCTTTAGCAAATCACGAGCTCATGATCTAAATTTACACAATAATGAAGAAATCAGCTACAGGGCGGAGACAATCAGCCAAAACAATCAATACCAGAATTAGATTTCCTAGGCCATCCATCGGATGTAGGAATAGTCAGGTGCAATGCAGAAAATATACCTAAAACTGGAACTGAAACAAGGAACAAGGATGTTTTCAAAGACTGGTAGGATCTCTAAAACATTTTTAAAGTACATGTCATTGATAAAGCTACATACTCAAAGGTTGTGTAATACAACAGATTCATCATTGAGAAGAGTGAAATTATGCTGTTTTGAAAACTATGGCCGGTCAGATTTTCTGCCTAATTATATAAGGAGATTTCTGTAAAAAATACACATTATTTCAAAGACTTATTGGTTGTGAAATAACTTAAGGGTATTTCAAATGTCTTCTCTGCAAAGAAAGGTGAGATATAGGGAATCACAGAAAGTCGTGGGGAAAATAGTTCAAAATATACATTGCTATATGGTGAACTAAGCCTTAGGCCAGCAACAATGTAGATGACCTGACCCTTAGAAACTTACAAGTAAGCTGGAATCTTCAAATGTTCAAATCTTTATAAGAGAAAAGATTTATGAAAATGGATAACCAAGTGTTTTAATTGACATCAGAAGATCAAAACAATAAACCCTGAGAACATAGAAAAAAGATAAATAAAGATATGAGCAGAACTTAATACAACAGAAAATGTATAAAATTGAGGTGATGTAGTAAGTCCAAAGAATATTCTTTGAAAAGAGTTAAAAGACACACTTTGATTAAGGAAAACAAAAACATAAGTCAAGAATATACAGAATTAAGACAATGTTATAGCAGAGAATATCTGAAATGCCAGTAAATTTGAACATTTCTGTAAATTGGACCATTTCCTAGCTCCTAAAGTTTACCAAAACTGACACAAGAGGAAATCATTTAATGTCATCCTGTCTGCCCTTGGCATTCTCGGAACGCCATGGCCTCAGAATGCTGCATCTGTATCCCATGGTAACTTGCGGGGAGGGGGCGGGGCTGAGGGAAGCTGGAACATTGCCCTCACTGAAGGAGTGGGTGTGGCCATCTCTGCTGTGACTGAACATAGAGCAGGAATGCAAGGAAACCAGGGCAGGGCCCTCAGATCCAGGCAGGCCCAGTGTGGTGTAACAAGCATTTAGGCCAAGGTCAAAGGGCGCCTTCCTTTTCTGCACAGCTGCCCAAACTCCCACTTTTCCACTCAGGCCGCCCTCTTACTTGAAGTGTGTGTGGAACCTGTCCTCGCAGTACACCTCGCTGCACAGCTAACCATAGGTCTGGGCATCGTAGCTTCATGCCAGGTGACCGAAGTTCGCAGGCAGATGTGTCCCTGGGACACACGCGCAGATTGTCTCCCCGGGCCGCAGGCCGACCACTGCCCCTGCCCCAGATCGGGGGCCGCAAAGCAGACCTGTCTGAGTCCCTGGCTCTAGAGGGAGTATTGGACCAACACTTGTAGAAAACGGGGTCCTCGCAGAACACTCATTGGAGGGACACAAATAAATCTTTGCCGACTTTCTGATGAAGCTTATGAGCGTTCACACCTAAGCCTCTTACAAGGTCAGCTGTTTAGCTAAACATGAGCTCATGATCTAAATTTACACAATAATGAAGAAATCAGCTACAAGGGGGAGACAATCAGCAAAAACAAGCAATACCAGAATTAGATTCCCTAGGCCATCCATCGGATGTTGGAATAATCAGGTGCAAGGCAGAATATATACATAAAACTGGAACTGAAACAAGGAACAAGGATGTTTTCAAAGACTGGTAGGATCTCTTCAACATTTTAAAAGTACATGTCATTGATAAAGCTAAATACCCAAACGTTGTGTAATACAACAGATTCATCATTGAGAAGAGTGAAATTATGCTGTTTTGAAAACTATGGCAGGTCAGATTTTCTGCCTAATTATATAAGAAGATTTCTCTAAAAAATACACATTATTTCAAAGACTTATTGGCGGTGAAATA
The DNA here is from genome assembly GCF_964165515.1 of Mesoplodon bidens. Classification (NCBI taxonomy): domain Eukaryota; kingdom Metazoa; phylum Chordata; class Mammalia; order Artiodactyla; family Ziphiidae; genus Mesoplodon; species Mesoplodon bidens. Next base: position 2,818,937 of record NC_138180.1, read on the forward strand.
AGTTAAGGGTATTTCAAATGTCTTGTCTGCAAAGAAAGGTGAGATGTAGGGAATCACAGAAAGTCGACGGGAAAGTAGTTCAATATATACATTGCTATATGGTGAACTAAGCCTTAGGTCAGTAACAATGTAGAGGACCTGACCCTTAGAAACTTACATGTAAGTTAGAATCTTCGAAAGTTCAAATCTTTATAAGTAAAAAGATTTATGAAAATGAATAACCAAGTGTTTTAATTGACATCAGAAGATCAAAACAAGAAACCCTGAGAACATAGAAAAAAGATAAATAAAGATATGAGCAGAACATAATAAAACAGAAAACGTATAAAATTCAGGTGATGTAGTAAGTCCAAAGAATATTCTTTGAAAAGATTTAAAAGACACACTTTGATTAAGGAAAACAAAAACATAAGTCAAGAATATACAGAAAGAATTAAGACAATGTTATAGCAGAGAATATCTGAAATGCCAGTAAATTTGAACATTTCTGTAAAGTGGACCATTTCCTAGCTCCTAAAGTTTACCAAAACTGACACAAGAGGAAATCATTTAATGTCATCCTGTCTGCCCTTGGCATTCTCGGAACGCCATGGCCTCAGAATGCTGCATCTGTATCCCATGGTAACTTGCGGGGAGGGGGCGGGTCTGAGGGAAGCTGGAACATTGCCCTCACTGAAGGAGTGGGTGTGGCCATCTCTGCTGTGACTGAACATAGAGCAGGAATGCAAGGAAACCAGGGCAGGGCCCTCAGATCCAGGCAGGCCCAGTGGGGTGTCACAAGCATTTAGGCCCAGGTCAAAGGGTGCCTTGCTTTTCTGCACAGCTGCCCAAACTCCCACTTTTCCACTCAGGCCGCCCTCTTACTTGAAGTGTGTGTGGAACCTGTCCTCGCAGTACACCTCGCTGCACAGCTAACCATAGGTCTGGGCATCGTAGCTTCATGCCAGGTGACCAAAGTTCGCAGACAGATGTGTCCCTGGGACACACGCGGAGATTCTCTCCCCGGGCCGCAGGCCGACCACTGCCCCTGCCCCAGATCGGGGGCCGCAAAGCAGACCTGTCTGAGTCCCTGGCTCTAGAGGGAGTATTGGACCAACACTTGTAGAAAACGGGGTCCTCGCAGGCCACTCATTGGAGGGACACAAGTAAATCTTTGCCGACTTTCTGCTGAAGCTTACCAGCGTTCACACCTAAGCCTCTTACAAGGTCAGCTGTTTAGCTAAACATGAGCTCATGATCTAAATTTACACAATAATGAAGAAATCAGCTACAAGGGGGAGACAATCAGCAAAAACAAGCAATACCAGAATTAGATTCCCTAGGCCATCCATCGGATGTTGGAATAATCAGGTGCAAGGCAGAATATATACATAAAACTGGAACTGAAACAAGAAACAAGGATGTTTTCAAAGACTGGTAGGATCTCTTCAACATTTTAAAAGTACATGTCATTGATAAAGCTAAATACCCAAACGTTGTGTAATACAACAGATTCATCATTGAGAAGAGTGAAATTATGCTGTTTTGAAAACTATGGCAGGTCAGATTTTCTGCCTAATTATATAAGAAGATTTCTCTAAAAAATACACATTATTTCAAAGACTTATTGGCTGTGAAATAAGTTAAGGGTATTTCAAATGTCTTGTCTGCAAAGAAAGGTGAGATGTAGGGAATCACAGAAAGTCGACGGGAAAGTAGTTCAATATATACATTGCTATATGGTGAACTAAGCCTTAGGTCAGTAACAATGTAGAGGACCTGACCCTTAGAAACTTACATGTAAGTTAGAATCTTCGAAAGTTCAAATCTTTATAAGTAAAAAGATTTATGAAAATGAATAACCAAGTGTTTTAATTGACATCAGAAGATCAAAACAAGAAACCCTGAGAACATAGAAAAAAGATAAATAAAGATATGAGCAGAACATAATAAAACAGAAAACGTATAAAATTCAGGTGATGTAGTAGGTCCAAACAATATTCTTTGAAAAGATTTAAAAGACACACTTCATCAAGAAATCTAGAAACAATAAAAGCTCGAGAGGGTGTGGAGAAAAGGGAACACTCTTGCACTGCTGGTGGGAGTGTGAATTGGTACAGCCACTATGGAGAACGGTATGGAGGTTCCTTAAAAAACTAAAAATAGAACTACCATATGACCCAGCAATCCCACTACTGGGCATATACCCTGAGAAAACCATAATTCAAAAAGAGACATGTACCAAAATGTTCATTGCAGCTCTATTCACAATAGCCTGGAGCTGGAAACAACCTAAGTGTCCATCATCGGATGAATGGATAAAGAAGATGTGGCACATATATACAATGGAATATTACTCAGCCATAAAAAGAAACGAAACTGAGCTATTTGTAATGAGGTGGATAGACCTAGAGTCTGTCATACAGAGTGAAGTTAGTCAGAAAGAGAAAGATAAATACCGTATGCTAACACATATATACGGAATTAAAAAAAAAACATGTCATGAAGAACCTAGGGGCAAAACGGGAATGAAGATGCAGACCTACTTGAGAATGGACTTGAGGATATGGGGAGGGGGAAGGGTGGGCTGTGACAAGGCGAAAGAGAGGCATGGACGTGTATACACTACCAAACGTAAGGTCGATAGATAGTGGGAAGCAGCCGCAGAGCACAGGGAGATCAGCTCGGTGCTTTGTGACCGCCTGGAGGGGTGGGATGGGGAGGGTGGGAGGGAGGGAGATGCATGAGGGAAGGGATGTGGGAACAGATGTATATGTATGACTGATTCACTTTGTTATAAAGCAGAAACTAATTAAAAAAATAAATAAATAAACTTTAAAAAAAAAATGAATAACCAAGTGTTTTAATTGACATCAGAAGATCAAACCAATAAACTCTGAGAACATAGAAAAAACATAAATAAAGATATGAGCAGAACTTAATACAACAGAAAACGTATAAAATTGAGGTGATGTAGTAAGTCCAAAGAATATTCTTTGAAAAGATTTAAAAGACACACTTTGATTAAGGAAAACAAAAACATAAGTAAAGAATATACAAAAGAATCAGGACTATGTTATAGCAGAGAATATAAGAAATGCCAGTAAATTTGAACATTTCTGTAAAGTGGACCATTTCCCAGCTCCTAAAGTCTACCAAAACTGAAACAAGAGGAAATCATTTAAGGTCATCATGTCTGCCCTTGGCATTCTTGGAACTTCCTGGTCTCAGAAAGCAGCATCTGTAGTCCATGGTAACCTGCGGAGAGTGGGCGGGGCTGAGGGAGGTTGGAACACTGCCCTAACTGAAGGAGTGGGTGTGGCCATATCTGCTGCGATTGAACAAATGGCAGGGGAGCAGAAGGCCCAGGGCAGGGCCCTCAAAGTCCGGCTGGCCCAGTGGGGTGTCAAAAGCATTTAGGCTCAGGCCAAAGGGCGCATTGTTTGTCTGCACAGCTGCCCAGACTCTCACCTTGCCACTCGGTGCGCCCTCTTACTTGAAGTGTTTGTGGAATCTGTCCGAGAAGTACACCTCGCTGCACAACTAACCAAAGTTCTGGGCATCGTAGCTTCCTGCCAGGTGACCGAAGTTCGCAGGCAGATGTGTACCTGGGACACACGCAGAGAGGCTCCAGCCCGTGTCACAGGCCGCCAACAGCCCCTGACTCAGATCGGGGGCCGCAAAGCAGCCCTGTCTGACTCCCTGCCTCTAGAGGGAGTATTGTCCCAACACTTGTAGAAAACGGGGTCCCGCGGGCAACTCATTGGAGGGACACAGATAAATCTTTGCTGACTTTCTGATGAAGCTTACGAGCGTTCACACCTAAGGCTTTTACAAGGTCAGCTGTTTGGCTAAACATGAGCTCATGGTGTAAATTTACACAATAATGAAGAAATCAGCTACAAGGGGGAGTCAATCAGCAAAAACAATCAATACCAGAATTAGATTCCCTAGGCCAACCATCAGATGTTGGAATAAAAAGGTGCAAGGCAGAAAATATACATAAAACTGGAACTGAAATAAGGAACAAGGATGCTTTGAAAGACTGGTAGGATCTCTGAAACCTTTTTAAAATACATGTCATTGATAAAGCTAAATACTCAAAGGTTGTGTAATACAACAGATTCATCATTGAGAAGAGTGAAATTATGCTGTTTTGAAAACTATGGCAGGTCAGATTTTCTGCCTAATTATATAAGAAGAATTCTCTAAAAAATACACATTATTTCAAAGACTTATTGGCTGTGAAATAAGTTAAGGGTATTTCAAATGGCTTCTCTGCAAAGAAAAGTGAGATGTAGGGAATCACAGAAAGTCGAGGGGAAAACAGGTCAATATATACATTGCTATATGGTGAACTAAGCCTTTGTCCAGCAACAATGTAGAGGACGTGACCATTAGAAACTTACAAGTAAGCTGGAATCTTCAAAAGTTCAAAGATTTATACGTAAAAAAGATGTATAAAAATGAATAACCAAGTGTTTTAATTGACTTCAGAAGATCATAACAATAAACCCTGAGAACATAGGAAAAAGATCAATACAGATATGAGCAGAAGTTAATACAACAGAAAACGTATAAAATTCAGGTGATGTAGTAAGTCCAAAGAATATTCTTTGACAAGATTTAAAAGACACAATTTGATTAAGGAAAACAAAAACATAAGTAAAGAAAATACAGAAAGAATCAGGGCAATGTAATAGCAGAGAATTTATGAAATGCCAGTATATTTGATCATTTCTGTAAAGTGGACGATTACCTAGCTCCTAATGTTTACCAAAACTGACACAAGAGGAAATCATTTAAGGTCATCATGTCTGCCCTTGGCATTCTCGAAATGCCCTGACCTCAGAATGCAGCATCTGTAGTCCATGGTAACCTGTGGAGAGGGGGTGGGGCTGAGGGAGTAGGGAACACTGCCCTCACTGAGGGAGTGGGTGTGGGCATCTCTGCTGTGACTGAACAAATGGTAGGGGAGCAAGGTGTCCAGTTCAGGGCCCTCAGTGCACGGCAGGCCCAGTGGGGTGTCACAAGCATTTATGCCCAGGCCAAAAGAATCCTTCTTTGTCTGCACAGCTGCCCAAACTCTCACCTTTCCACTCAGGCCGCCCTGTTACTTGAAGTGTGTGTGGAACCTGTCCACGCTGTACACCTCGCTGCATAGCTAACCGTAGGTCTGGGCATCGAAACTTTCTGCCAGGTGACCGAATTTCGCAGGCAGATGGGTCCCTGCGACACACGCGGAGAGACTCCTGCCTGGACCCGAGGCAGCGAAGTGCCCTGCACCAGAACGGGGGTCGCAAAGTTACCTTGTCTGAGTCCATGAATCTAGAGGGAGTATTGGACCAACACTTGTAGAAAACGGGGTCCTCGCGGGCAACTCATTGGAGGGACACAAATAAACATTTTCCGACTTTCTGCTGAAGCTTACGAGCATTCTCAGCTAATCCACTTACAAAGTCAGCTGTATAGCTAAACATGAGCTCATGATCTAAATTTACACAAAAATGAAGAAATCAGCTACAAGGGGAGACAATCAGCAAAAACAATCAATACCAGAATTAGATTCCCTAGGCCATCCATCAGATGTTGGAATACTCAGGTGCAAGGCAGAAAATATACACAAATCTGGAACTGAAACAAGGAACAACGATGTTTTCAAAGCCTGATAGGATCTCTAAAACATTTTTAAAGTACATGTCATTGATAAAGCTAAATACTCAGAGGTTGTGTAAGACAACAGATTCATCATTGAGAAGAGTGAAATTATGCTGTTTTGAAAACTATGGCAGGTCAGATTTTCTGCCTAATTATATAAGAAGATTTCTCTAAAAAATACACATTATTTCCAAGACTTATTGGCTGTGAAATAAGTTAAGGGTATTTCAAAAGGCCTGTCTGCAAAAAAAGGTGTGATGTAGGGAATCACAGAAAGCCGAGGGGAAAATAGGTCAATATATGCATTGCTATATGTTGAACTAAGCCTTAGGCCAGCAACAATGTAGGGGACCTGACCCTTAGAAACTTACAAGTAAGCTGGAATCTTCAAAAGTTCAAATCTTTATAAGTAAAAAGGTTTATTAAAATGAATAATCAAGTGTTTTAATTGACATCAGAAGATCAAAACAATAAACCCTTAGAACACAGAAAAAGGATAAATAAAATTTGAGCAGAACTTAATACAACAGAAAACGTATACAATTCATGTGATGTAGTAAGTCCAAAGAATATTCTTGAAAAGATTTAAAAGACACACTTTGATTAAGGAAAACAAAAACATAAGTAAAGAATATACAAAAGAATCAGGACAATGTTATAGCAGAGAATATATGAAATGCCAGTAAATTTGAACATTTGTGTAAAGTGGACCATTTCCTACCTCCTAAAGTTTACCAAAACTGACACAAGAGGAAATCATTTAAGGTCATCATGTCTGCCCCTGGCATTCTCGGAACTTCCTGGCCTCAGAATGCAGCATCTGTAGTCCATGGTAACCTGCGGAGAGGGGGAGGGGCTGAGGGAAGTTGGAACACTGCCCTCACTGAGGGAGTGGGTGTGGCCATCTCTGCTGTGACTGAACAAAGGCAGGGGAGCAGGGTGCCCAGGGCAGGGCACACAGAGACCGGCAGGCCCATTGGGGTGCCACAGGCATTTAAGTCCTGGCCAAAGGGCACCTTCTTTGTGTGCACAGCTGCCCAAACTCTCAACTTTCCACTCAGGCTGCCCTCTTACTTGAAGTGTGTGTGGAAGCTGTCCGCGCAGTACACCTCGCTGCAAAGCTAACCATAGGTCTGGGAATCGTAGCTTCCAGCCTGGAGACTGAAGTTCGCAGGCAGATGGGTCCCTGGGACACACGCGGAGAGGCTCCTGCCCGGGCCACAGGCCGCCCACTGCCCCTGCCCCAGATCGGGGGCCCCAAAGCAGCCCTGTCTGAGTCCCCTGCGTCTAGAGGGAGTATTGGACCAACACTTGTTAGAAAACGGGTTCCTCGCGGGCAACTCATTGGAGGGACACAAATAACTCTTTGCCGACTTTCTGCTGAAGCTTACGTGTGTTCACACCTAAGCCTCTTAAATGGTCAGCAGTTTAGCTAAACATGAGCTCATGATCTAAATTTACACAATATTGAAGAAATCAGCTACATGGGGAGACAATCAGCAAAAACAATCAATTCCAGAATTAGATTCCCTAGGCCATCCAAAAGATGTTAGAATAATCAGGTGCAAGGCAGAAAATATACACTAAACTGGAACTGAAACAAGGAACAAGGATGTTTTCAAAGACTGGTAGGATCTCAAAACATTTTTAAAGTACATGTCATTGATAAAGCTAAATACTCAGAGTTTGTGTAAGACAACAGATTCATCATTGAGAAGAGTGAAATTATGCTGTTTTGAATACTATGGCAGGTCAGATTTTCTGCCTAATTACATAAGAAGATTTCTCTAAAAAATACACATTATTTCAATGACTTATTGGCTGTGAAATAAGTTAAGGGTATTTCAAATGGCTTGTCTGCAAACAAAGGTGAGATGTAGGGAATCACAGAAAGTCGAGGGGTAAATAGGTCAATATATACATTGCTATATGGTGAACTAAGCCTTTGTCCAGCAACAATGTAGAGGACGTGACCCTTAGAAACTTACAAGTAAGCTGGAATCTTCCAAAGTTCAAAGCTTAATACGTAAAAAAGATGTATAAAAATGAATAACCAAGTGTTTTAATTGACTTCAGAAGATCAAAACAATAAACCCTGAGAATATAGGAAAAAGATCAATAAAGATATGAGCAGAACTTAATACAACAGAAAACGTATAAAATTCAGGTGATACAGTAAGACCAAAGAATATTCTTTGACAAGATTTAAAAGACACACTTTGATTAAGGAAAACAAAACATAAGTAAAGAATATACAGAAAGAATCAGGGCAATGTTATAGCAGAGAATTTATGAAATGCCAGTACATTAGATCATTTCTGAAAAGTGGACCATTTCCTAGCTGGTAAAGTTTACCAAAACTGACACAAGAGGAAATCCTTTAAGGTCATCATGTCTGCCCTTGGCATTCTCAGAACACCCTGGCCTCAGAATGCAGCATCTGTAGGCCATGGTAACCTGCGGAGAGGGGGCGGGGCTGAGGGAGGTTGGAACACTGCCCTCACTGAGGGAATGGGTGTGGCCATCTCTGCTATGACTGAACAAAAGGCAGGGGAGCAGGGGGCCCAGGGCAAGGCCCTCAGAGCCCGGCAGGCCCAGAGGGTTGTCACAAGCATTTAGGCCCAGACCTAAGGGTGTCTTCTTTGTCTTCACAGCTGCCCAAACTCTCACCTTTCCACTCAGTCCACCCTCTTACTTGAAGTGTGTGTGGCACCTGTCCACGCAGTACACCACGCTGCAGAGCTAGGCAGAGGTCTGGGCATTGTAGCTTCCTGCCAGGTGACCGAAGTTCGCAGGCAGATGGGTCCGTGGGAAACACGCGGAGAGGCTCATGCCTGGACCACGGGCGGCCCAAAGTCCCTGCCACAGATCGGCGGCCGCAAAGCAGCCCTGTCTGAGTCCCTGCCTCTAGAGGGAGTATTGGACCAACACTTGTAGAAAACGGGGTCCTCGCGGGCAACTCATTGGAGGGACACAAATAAATATTTGCCTACTTACTGATGAAGCTTTCGTGCGTTCACACCTAAGCCTCTTACAAGGTCTGCTGTTTATCTAAACCTGAGCTCATGATCTAAATATACACAATAATGAGGAAATCAGCTACAAGGGGGAGACAATCAGCAAAAACAATCAATACCAGAATTAGATTCCCTAGGCCATCCATCAGATGTTGGAATAATCAGGTGCAAGGCAGAAAATATACATAAAACTGAAACTGAAACAAGGAACAAGGATGTTTTCAAAGACTGGTAGGATCTCTAAAACATTTTTAAAGTACATGTCATTGATAAAGCTAAATACTCAAAGGTTGTGTAATACAACAGATTCATCATTGAGAAGAGTGAAATTATGCTGTTTTGAAAACTATGGCAGGTCAGACTTTCTGCCTAATTATATAAGTAGATTTCTCTAAAAGATACATATTATTTCAGAGAATTAATGGCTGTGTAATAAGTTAATGTTATTTCAAATGGCTTGTCTGAAAAGAAACGTGACATGTAGGGAATCACAGAAAATCGAGGTGAAAATAGGTCTATATATACATTGCTATATGATGAACTAAGCCTTAGTACAGCAACAATGTAGAGGACGTGACCCTTAGAAACTTACATGTAAGCTGGAATCTTCAAAAGTTCAAATATTTATAAGTAAAAAGATTTATAAAAATGACTAACCAAGTGTTTTAATTGACATCAGAATATCAAAACAATAAACCCTGAGAACATAAAAAAAGATAAATAAAGATATGAGCAGAACTTAATACAACAGAAAACGTATAAAATTCAGGTGATGTAGTAAGTCCAAAGAATATTCTTTGAAAAGATTTAAAAGACACACTTTGATTAAGGAAAACAAAAACATAAGTCAAGAATATACAGAAAGAATCAGGACAATGTTATAGCAGAGAAGATCTGAAATGCTAGTAAATTTGAATATTTCTGTAAAGTGGACCATTTCCTAGCTCCTAAAGTTTACCAAAACTGACACAGGGGAAATCATTTAATGTCATCATATCTGCCCTTGGCATTCTCGGAACGCCCTGGCCTCAGAATGCAGCATCTGTAGTCCATGGTAACTTGCGGGGAGAGGGCGGGGCTGAGGGAGGATGGAACATTGCCCTCACTGAGGGAGTGGGGGTGGCCATCTCTGCTGTGACTGAACATAGAGCAGGAATGCAAGGAAACCAGGGCAGGGCCCTCAGATCCAGGCAGGCCCAGTGGGGTGTCACAAGCATTTAGGCCCAGGTAAAAGGGTGCCTTGCTTTTCTGCACAGCTGCCCAAACTCCCACTTTTCCACTCAGGCCGCCCTCTTACTTGAAGTGTGTGTGGAACCTGTCCTCGCAGTACACCTCGCTGCACAGCTAACCATAGGTCTGGGCATCGTAGCTTCATGCCAGGTGACCAAAGTTCGCAGACAGATGTGTCCCTGGGACACACGCGGAGATTCTCTCCCCGGGCCGCAGGCCGACCACTGCCCCTGCCCCAGATCGGGGGCCGCAAAGCAGACCTGTCTGAGTCCCTGGCTCTAGAGGGAGTATTGGACCAACACTTGTAGAAAACGGGGTCCTCGCAGGCCACTCATTGGAGGGACACAAGTAAATCTTTGCCGACTTTCTGCTGAAGCTTACCAGCGTTCACACCTAAGCCTCTTACAAGGTCAGCTGTTTAGCTAAACATGAGCTCATGATCTAAATTTACACAATAATGAAGAAATCAGCTACAAGGGGGAGACAATCAGCAAAAACAAGCAATACCAGAATTAGATTCCCTAGGCCATCCATCGGATGTTGGAATAATCAGGTGCAAGGCAGAATATATACATAAAACTGGAACTGAAACAAGGAACAAGGATGTTTTCAAAGACTGGTAGGATCTCTTCAACATTTTAAAAGTACATGTCATTGATAAAGCTAAATACTCAAACGTTGTGTAATACAACAGATTCATCATTGAGAAGAGTGAAATTATGCTGTTTTTAAAACTATGGCAGGTCAGATTTTCTGCCTAATTATATAAGAAGATTTCTCTAAAAAATACACATTATTTCAAAGACTTATTGGCTGTGAAATAAGTTAAGGGTATTTCAAATGTCTTGTCTGCAAAGAAAGGTGAGATGTAGGGAATCACAGAAAGTCGACGGGAAAGTAGTTCAATATATACATTGCTATATGGTGAACTAAGCCTTAGGTCAGTAACAATGTAGAGGACCTGACCCTTAGAAACTTACATGTAAGTTAGAATCTTCGAAAGTTCAAATCTTTATAAGTAAAAAGATTTATGAAAATGAATAACCAAGTGTTTTAATTGACATCAGAAGATCAAAACAAGAAACCCTGAGAACATAGAAAAAAGATAAATAAAGATATGAGCAGAACATAATAAAACAGAAAACGTATAAAATTCAGGTGATGTAGTAGGTCCAAACAATATTCTTTGAAAAGATTTAAAAGACACACTTCATCAAGAAATCTAGAAACAATAAAAGCTCGAGAGGGTGTGGAGAAAAGGGAACACTCTTGCACTGCTGGTGGGAGTGTGAATTGGTACAGCCACTATGGAGAACGGTATGGAGGTTCCTTAAAAAACTAAAAATAGAACTACCATATGACCCAGCAATCCCACTACTGGGCATATACCCTGAGAAAACCATAATTCAAAAAGAGACATGTACCAAAATGTTCATTGCAGCTCTATTCACAATAGCCCGGAGCTGGAAACAACCTAAGTGTCCATCATCGGATGAATGGATAAAGAAGATGTGGCACATATATACAATGGAATATTACTCAGCCATAAAAAGAAACGAAACTGAGCTATTTGTAATGAGGTGGATAGACCTAGAGTCTGTCATACAGAGTGAAGTTAGTCAGAAAGAGAAAGATAAATACCGTATGCTAACACATATATACGGAATTTAAAAAAAAAAAACATGTCATGAAGAACCTAGGGGCAAAACGGGAATGAAGACGCAGACCTACTTGAGAATGGACTTGAGGATATGGGGAGGGGGAAGGGTGGGCTGTGACAAGGCGAAAGAGAGGCATGGACGTGTATACACTCCCAAACGTAAGGTCGATAGATAGAGGGAAGCAGCCGCAGAGCACAGGGAGATCAGCTCGGTGCTTTGTGACCGCCTGGAGGGGTGGGATGGGGAGGGTGGGAGGGAGGGAGATGCATGAGGGAAGGGATGTGGGAACAGATGTATATGTATGACTGATTCACTTTGTTATAAAGCAGAAACTAATTAAAAAAATAAATAAATAAACTTAAAAAAAAATGAATAACCAAGTGTTTTAATTGACATCAGAAGATCAAACCAATAAACCCTGAGAACATAGAAAAAACATAAATAAAGATATGAGCAGAACTTAATACAACAGAAAACGTATAAAATTGAGGTGATGTAGTAAGTCCAAAGAATATTCTTTGAAAAGATTTAAAAGACACACTTTGATTAAGGAAAACAAAAACATAAGTAAAGAATATACAAAAGAATCAGGACTATGTTATAGCAGAGAATATAAGAAATGCCAGTAAATTTGAACATTTCTGTAAAGTGGACCATTTCCCAGCTCCTAAAGTCTACCAAAACTGAAACAAGAGGAAATCATTTAAGGTCATCATGTCTGCCCTTGGCATTCTCGGAATGCCCTGGCCTCAGAAAGCAGCATCTGTAGTCCATGGTAACCTGCGGAGAGTGGGTGGGGCTGAGGGAGGTTGGAACACTGCCCTAACTGAAGGAGTGGGTGTGGCCATATCTGCTGAGATTGAACAAATGGCAGGGGAGCAGAAGGCCCAGGGCAGGGCCCTCAAAGTCCGGCTGGCCCAGTGGGGTGTCAAAAGCATTTAGGCTCAGGCCAAAGGGCGCATTCTTTGTCTGCACAGCTGCCCTGACTCTCACCTTGCCACTCGGTGCGCCCTCTTACTTGAAGTGTTTGTGGAATCTGTCCGAGAAGTACACCTCGCTGCACAACTAACCAAAGGTCTGGGCATCATAACTTCCTGCCAGGTGACCGAAGTTCGCAGGCAGATGTGTACCTGGGACACACGCAGAGAGCCTCCAACCCGGGTCACAGGCCGCCAACAGCCCCTGCCTCAGATCGGGGGCCGCAAAGCAGCCCTGTCTGACTCCCTGCCTCTAGAGGGAGTATTGGCCCAACACTTGTAGAAAACGGGGTCCCGCGGGCAACTCATTGGAGGGACACAGATAAATCTTTGCTGACTTTCTGATGAAGCTTACGAGCGTTCACACCTAAGGCTCTTACAAGGTCAGCTGTTTAGCTAAACATGAGCTCATGGTGTAAATTTACACAATAATGAAGAAATCAGCTACAAGGGGGAGTCAATCAGCAAAAACAATCAATACCAGAATTAGATTCCCTAGGCCAACCATCAGATGTTGGAATAAAAAGGTGCAAGGCAGAAAATATACATAAAACTGGAACTGAAATAAGGAACAAGGATGCTTTAAAAGACTGGTAGGATCTCTGAAACCTTTTTAAAATACATGTCATTGATAAAGCTAAATACTCAAAGGTTGTGTAATACAACAGATTCATCATTGAGAAGAGTGAAATTATGCTGTTTTGAAAACTATGGCAGGTCAGATTTTCTGCCTAATTATATAAGAAGAATTCTCTAAAAAATACACATTATTTCAAAGACTTATGGGCTGTGAAATAAGTTAAGGGTATTTCAAATGGCTTCTCTGCAAAGAAAGGTGAGATGTAGGGAATCACAGAAAGTCGAGGGGAAAATAGGTCAATATATACATTGCTATATGGTGAACTAAGCCTTTGTCCAGCAACAATGTAGAGGACGTGACCCTTAGAAACTTACAAGTAAGCTGGAATCTTCAAAAGTTCAAAGATTTATACGTAAAAATGATGTATAAAAATGAATAACCAAGTGTTTTAATTGACTTCAGAAGATCATAACAATAAACCCTGAGAACATAGGAAAAAGATCAATACAGATATGAGCAGAACTTAATACAACAGAAAACGTATAAAATTCAGGTGATGTAGTAAGTCCAAAGAATATTCTTTGACAAGATTTAAAAGACACAATTTGATTAAGGAAAACAAAAACATAAATAAAGAAAATACAGAAAGAATCACGGCAATGTAATAGCAGAGAATTTATGAAATGCCAGTATATTTGATCATTTCTGTAAAGAGGACGATTACCTAGCTCCTAATGTTTACCAAAACTGACACAAGAGGAAATCATTTAAGGTCATCATGTCTGCCCTTGGCATTCTCGAAATGCCCTGACCTCAGAATGCAGCATCTGTAGTCCATGGTAACCTGTGGAGAGGGGGTGGGGCTGAGGGAGTTGGGAACACTGCCCTCACTGAGGGAGTGGGTGTGGGCATCTCTGCTGTGACTGAACAAATGGTAGGGGAGCAAGGTGTCCAGTTCAGGGCCCTCAGGGCACGGCAGGCCCAGTTGGGTGTCACAAGCATTTATGCCCAGGCCAAAAGAATCCTTCTTTGTCTGCACAGCTGCCCAAACTCTCACCTTTCCACTCAGGCCGCCCTGTTACTTGAAGTGTGTGTGGAACCTGTCCACGCTGTACACCTCACTGCATAGCTAACCGTAGGTCTGGGCATCGAACCTTTCTGCCAGGTGACCGAATTTCGCAGGCAGATGGCTCCCTGCGACACACGCGGAGAGACTCCTGCCTGGACCCGAGGCTGCGAAGTGCCCTGCACCAGATTGGGGGCCGCAAAGTTACCTTGTCTGAGACAATGAATCTAGAGGGAGTATTGGACCAACACTTGTAGAAAACGGGGTCCTCGCGGGCAACTCATTGGAGGGACACAAATAAACATTTTCCGACTTTCTGCTGAAGCTTACGAGCATTCTCAGCTAATCCACTTACAAAGTCAGCTGTATAGCTAAACATGAGCTCATGATCTAAATTTACACAAAAATGAAGAAATCAGCTACAAGGGGAGACAATCAGCAAAAACAATCAATACCAGAATTAGATTCCCTAGGCCATCCATCAGATGTTGGAATACTCAGGTGCAAGGCAGAAAATATACACAAATCTGGAACTGAAACAAGGAACAACGATGTTTTCAAAGCCTGATAGGATCTCTAAAACATTTTTAAAGTACATGTCATTGATAAAGCTAAATACTCAGAGGTTGTGTAAGACAACAGATTCATCATTGAGAAGAGTGAAATTATGCTGTTTTGAAAACTATGGCAGGTCAGATTTTCTGCCTAATTATATAAGAAGATTTCTCTAAAAAATACACATTATTTCCAAGACTTATTGGCTGTGAAATAAGTTAAGGGTATTTCAAAAGGCCTGTCTGCAAAAAAAGGTGTGATGTAGGGAATCACAGAAAGCCGAGGGGAAAATAGGTCAATATATGCATTGCTATATGTTGAACTAAGCCTTAGGCCAGCAACAATGTAGGGGACCTGACCCTTAGAAACTTACAAGTAAGCTGGAATCTTCAAAAGTTCAAATCTCTATAAGTAAAAAGATTTATTAAAATGAATAACCAAGTGTTTTAATTGACATCAGAAGATCAAATCAATAAACCCTTAGAACACAGAAAAAGGATAAATAAAGATATGAGCAGAACTTAATACAACAGAAAACGTATACAATTCAGGTGATGTAGTAAGTCCATAGAATATTCTTTGAAAAGATTTAAAAGACACACTTTGATTAAGGAAAACAAAAACATAAGTAAAGAATATACAAAAGAATCAGGAAAATGTTATAGCAGAGAATATATGAAATGCCAGTAAATTTGAACATTTCTGTAAAGTGAACAATTTCCTAGCTCCTAAGTTTACCAAAACTGAAAAAGAGGAAATCATTTAAGGTCATCATGTCTGCCCTTGGCATTCTCGGAACGCCCAGGCCTCGGAATGCAGCATCTGTAGTCCATGGTAACCTGCGGAGAAGGGTCGGGGCTGAGGGAGTTTGGAACACTGCCCTCACTGAGGGAGTGTTTGTGGCCATCTCTGCTGTGAGTGAAAAAAGGGCAGGGGAGCCGGGGTCCCAGGGCAGGGCCCTCAGAGCCCGGCAGGCCCAGTGGGGTGTCACAAGCATTTAGGCCCAGGCCAAAGGGCGCCTTCTTTGTCTGCACAGCTGCCCAAACTCTCACCGTTCCACTCAGGCTGCCCACTTACTTGAAGTGTGTGTGGAAGCTGTCTGCGCAGTACACCTCGCTGCAGAGCTAACCATAGGTCTGGGCATCTTAGTTTCCTGTCGGTTGCCCAAAGTTCGCAGGCAGATGTGTCCCTGTGACACACGTGGAGAGGCTCCTGCCCGGGCCACAGGCCGCCCACTGCCCCTGCCCCAGATCGGGGGCCGCAAAGCAGCCCTGTCTGAGGCCCCTGCCTCTAGAGGGAGTATTGGACCAACACTTGTAGAAAACGGGGTCCTCGCGGTCAACTCATTGGACGGACACAAATAAATCTTTTCCGACTTTTGGCTGAAGCTTACGAGCGTTCACACCTAAGCCTCTTTCAAGTTCAGCTGTTTAGCTAAACATGACCTCATGATCTAAATTTACACAATAATGAAGAAATCAGCTACAAGGGGAGACAATCAGCAAAAACAATCAAACCAGAATTAGATTCCCTAGGCCATCCATCAGATGTTGGAATAATCAGGTGCAAGGCAGAAAATATAGACAAAACTGGAACTTAAACAAGGAACAAGGATGTTTTCAAAGCCTGATAGGATCTCTAAAATATTTTTAAAGTACATGTCATTGATAAAGCTAAATACTCAAAGGTTGAGTAATACAACAGATTCATCATTGAGTAGAATGAAATTATGCTCTTTTGAAAACTAGGGCAGGTCAGATTTTCTGCCTAATTACATAAGAAGATTTCTCTAAAAAATACACATTATTTCAAAGACTTATTGGCTGTGAAATAAGTTAAGGGTATTTCAAATGGCTTGTCTGCAAAGGAAGGTGAGATGTAGGGAATCACAGAAAGCCGAGGGGAAAATAGGTCAATATATACATTGCTATAGGGTGAACTAAGCCTTAGGCCAGCAACAATGTAGAGGACCTGACCCTTAGAAACTTACAAGTAAGCTGGAATCATCAAACGTTCAAATCTTTATAAGTAAAAAGATTTATGAAAATGAATAACCAAGTGTTTTAATTGACATCAGAAGATCAAAACAATAAACCCTGAGAACATAGATAAAAGATAACGAAAGATATGAGCAGAACTTAATACAACAGAAAACGTATAAAATTCAGGTGATGTAGTAAGTCCAAAGAATATTCTTTGAAACATTTAAAAGACACACTTTGATTAAGGAAAACAACAACATAAGTAAAGAATATACAGAAAGAATCAGGACAATGTTATAGCAGAGAATATATGAAATGCCAGTAAATTTGAACATTTGTGTAAAGTGGACCATTTCCTACCTCCTAAAGTTTACCAAAACTGACACAAGAGGAAATCATTTAAGGTCATCATGTCTGCCCTTGGCATTTTCGGAACGTCCTGGCCTCAGAAAGCAGCATCTGTAGTCCATGGTAACCTGAGGAGAGTGGGAGGGGCTGAGGGAGGTTGGAACACTGCCTTCACTGAGGGAGTGGGTGGGGCCATCGCTGCTGTGACTGAAAAAAGTCAGGTGAGCAGGGGACCCAGGGCTGGGCCCTCAGAGACCGGCAGGCACAGTGGGGTGCCTCAGGCATTTAAGTCCTGGCCAAAGGGCGCCTTATTTGTCTGCACAGCTGCCCAAACTCTCACATTTCAGCTCAGGCCGCCCTCTTACCTGAAGTGAGGGTGGAAACTGTGCACGCAGTACACCTCGCTGCACAGCTAACCGTAGGTCTGGGAATCGTAGCTTCCTGCCAGGGGACCGAAGTTCGCAGGCAGATGGGTCCCTGGGACACACGCGGAGAGGCTCCTGCCCGGGCCACAGGCCGCCCACTGCCCCTGCCCCAGATCGGGGGCCGCAAAGCAGCCCTGTCTGAGTCCCCTGCCTCTAGAGGGAGTATTGGACCAACACTTGTGGAAAACTGGTTCCTCGCGGGCAACTCATTGGAGGGACACAAATAACTCTTTGCCGACTTTCTGCTGAAGCTTACGTGTGTTCACACCTAAGCCTCTTACAAGGTCAGCAGTTTAGTTAAACATGAGCTCATGATCTAAATTTACACAATATTGAAGAAATCAGCTACAAGGGGAGACAATCAGCAAAAACAATCAATTCCAGAATTAGATTTCCTAGGCCATCCATCAGATGTTGGAATAATCAGGTTCAAGGCAGAAAATATACACTAAACTGGAACTGAAACAAGGAACAAGGATGTTTTCAAAGACTGGTAGGATCTCAGAACATTTTTAAAGTACATGTCATTGATAAAGCTAAAAACTCAGAGGTTGTGTAAGACAACAGATTCATCATTGAGAAGAGTGAAATTATGCTGTTTTGAAAACTATGGCAGGTCAGATTTTCTGAATAATTATATAAGAAGATTTCTCTAAAAAATACACATTATTTCCAAGACTTATTGGCTGTGAAATAAGTTAAGGGTATTTACAAAGGCCTGTCTGCAAAGAAAGGTATGATGTAGGGAATCACAGAAAGCCGAGGGGAAAATAGGTCAACATATGCATTGCTATATGTTGAACTAAGCGTTAGGCCAGGAACAATGTAGGGGACCTGACCCTTAGAAACTTACAAGTAAGCTGGAATCTTCAAAAGTTCAAATCTTTATAAGTAATAAGATTTATTAAAATGAATAACCAAGTGTTTTAATTGACATCAGAAGATCAAATCAATAAACCCGTAGAACACAGAAAAAGGATAAATAAAGATATGAGCAGAACTTAATACAACAGAAAACCTATACAATTCATGTGATGTAGTAAGTCCAAAGAATGTTCTTTGAAAAGATTTAAAAGACACACTTGGATTAAGGAAAACAAAAACATAAGTAAAGAATATACAAAGAATCAGGAAAATGTTATAGCAGAGAATATATGAAATGCCAGTAAATTTGAACATTTCTGTAAAGTGGACCATTTCCTCACTCCTAAAGTTTACCAAAACTGACACAAGAGGAAATCATTTAAGGTCATCATGTCTGCCCTTGGCATTCTCGGAACGCCCAGGCTTCAGAATGCAGCATCTGTAGTCCATGGTACCCTGCGGAGAGGGGGCGGGCCTGAGGGAGTTTGGAACACTGCCCTCAATGAATGAGTGGTTGTGGCCATCTCTGCTGTGAGTGAATAAAGGGCAGGGGAGCGGGGGGCCAAGGGTAGGGCCGTCAGAGCCCGGCAGGTCCAGTGGGGTGCCACAGGCATTTAAGTCCTGGCCAAAGGGCGCCTTCTTTGTGTGCACAGCTGCCCAAACTCTCACCTTTCCACTCAGGCCGCCCTCTTACTTGAAGTGTGGGTGGAAACTGTCCGCGCAGTACACCTCGCTGCAAAGCTAACCATAGGTCTGGGAATCGTAGCTTCCTGCCAGGTGTCCGAAGTTCGCAGGCAGATGGGTTCCTGGGACACACGCGGAGAGGCTCCTGCCCGGGCCACAGGCCGCCCACTGCCCCTGCCCCAGATCGGGGGCCCCAAAGCAGCCCTGTCTGAGTCCCCTGCCACTAGAGGGAGTATTGGACAAACACTTGTTGAAAACGGGTTCCTCGCTGGCAACTCATTGGAGGGACACGAATAACTCTTTGCCGACTTTCTGCTGAAGCTTACGTGTGTTCACACCTAAGCCTCTTAAAAGGTCAGCTGTTAAGCTAAACATGAGCTCATGATCTAAATTTACACAATAATGAAGAAATCAGCTACATGGGGAGACAATCAGCAAAAACAATCAATTCAAGAATTAGATTCCCTAGGCCATCCATCAGATGTTAGAATAATCAGGTGCAAGGCAGAAAATATACACAAAACTGGAACTGAAACAAGGAACAAGGGTGTTATCAAAGACTGATAAGATGTCTAAAACATTTTTTAGTACATGTCATTGATAAAGCTAAATACTCAAAGGTTGTGTAATACAACAGATTCAGCATTGAGAAGAGTGAAATTATGCTCTTTTGAAAACTATGGCAGGTCATTTTCTGGCTTATTATATAAGACGATTTTTCTAAAAAATACACATTATTTCAAAGTCTTATTGGCTGTGAAATAAGTTAGGGGAATTGCAAATGACTTGTCTGCAAAGAAAGGTGAGATGTAGGGAATCACAGAAAGTCGAGGGCAAAATAGGTCAATATATAATTGCTATATGGTAAACTAAGCCATAGGCCAGCAACAATGTAGAGGACCTGACCCTTAGAAACTTACAAGTAAGCTGGAATACTCAAAATTTCAAATCTTTATAAGTAAAAAGATGTATTAAAATGAATAACCTAGTGTTTTAATTGACAACAGAAGATCAATACATTAAGCCCTGAGAACATAGAAAAAAGATAATTAAAGATAGGAGCAGAACTTAATACAACAGAAAACGTATGCAATTCAGGTGACGTAGTAAGTCCGAAGAATATTCTTTGAAAAGATTTAAAAGACACACTTTGATTAAGGAAAACAAAAACATAAGTAAAGAATATACAGAAAGAATCAGGACAATGTTATAGCAGAGAACATCTGAAATGCCAGTAAGTTTGAACATTTCTGTAAATTGGACCTTTTCATAGCTCCTAAAGTTTACCAAAACTAACACAAGAGGAAACCATTTAAGATCATCATGTCTGCCCTTGGCATTCTCGGAACGCCCTGGCCTCAGAATGCACCATCTGTAGTCCATGATAACCTGCGGAGAGGGGTCGGGGCTGAGGGAGGTTGGAACACTGCCCTCACTGAGGGAGTGAGTGTCGCCATCTCTGCTGTGACTGAACAAATGGCAGGGTAGCAGGGCGTCCGTTGCATGGCCCTCAGAGCCAGGCACGCCCATTGCGGTTTCACAAGCATGTAGGCCCATTTCAAACTGTGCCTTCTTTGTCTGCACAACTGCCCAAACTCTAAACTTTCCACTCAGGACGCCCTCTTACTTGAATTGTGTGTGGAACCTGTCCGTGCCGTACACCTCGCTGCACAGCTAACCATAGGTCTGGGCATCGTAAGCTTCCTGCCAGGTGACCGAAGTTTGCAGGCAGATGGGTCCGTGGGACACACGCGGATAGGCTCCTGCTAGGGCCGCGGTCGGCCCAAAGACCATGCTCCAGATCGGCGGCTGCAAAGCGGCCCTGTCTGAGTCCCTGCCTCTAGAGGGACTACTGGACCAACACTTGTAGAAAACGGGGTCCTCGCGGGCAACTCATTTGAGGGACACAAATAAATCTTTGCCGACTTTCTGATGAAGCTTATGAGCGTTCACACCTAAGCCTATTACATGGTCACCTGTTTGGCTAAACATGAGCTCATATTCTAAATTTACACAATAACGAAGAAATCAGCTACAAGGGGGAGACAATCAGCAAAAATAATCATTACCAGAATTAGATTCCGTAGGCCATCCATCAGATGTTAGAATAATCAGGTGCAAGGCAGAAAATAAACATAAAACTGGAACTGAAACAAGGAACAAGGATGCTTTCAAAGACTGGTAGGATCTCTAAAACATTTTTAAAGTACATGTCATTGATAAAGCTAAATACTCAAAGGATGTGTAATACAACAGAGTCATCTTTGAGAAGAGTGAAATTATGCTGTTTTGAAAACTATGGCAGGTCAGACTTTCTGCCTAATTATATACGAAGATTTCTCTAAAAAAACACATTATTTCAAAGACTTTTTGGCTGTGAAATAAGTTAAGTGTATTTCAAATGGCTTCTCTGCAAAGAAAGGTGAGATGTAGGGAATCACAGAAAGTCGAGGGGAAAATAGGTCAATATATACATTGCTATATGGTGAACTAAGCCTTCGGGCAGCAACAATGTAGAGTACCTGACCCTTAGAAACTTACAAGTAAGCTGGAATCTTCAAAAGTTCAAATCTTTATAAGTAAAAAGATTTATTAAAATGAATTACCAAGTGTTTTAATTGACATCAGAAGATCAAAACAATAAACCCTGAGAACATTGAAAAAAGATAAATAAAGATATGAGCAGAACTTAATACAAGAGAAAACGTATAAAATTCAGGTGATGTAGTACGTCCAAAGAATATTCTTTGAAAAGAGATAAGACACACTTTGATTAAGAAAAACAAAAACATACGTAAAAAATATACAGAAAGATTCAGGACAATGTTATAGCAGAAAACATCTGAAATGCCAGTAAGCTTGAATATTTCTGTAAAGTGGACCATTACCTAGCTCCTAAAGTTTACCAAAACTGACACAAGAGGAAAGCATTTAAGATCATCATGTCTGCCCTTGGCATTCTCGGAACGCCCTGGCCTCAGAATGCAGCATCTGTAGTCCATGGTAAACTTCGGAGAGGGGGCGTGGCTGAGGGAGGGTGGAACACTGCCCTCACTCAGGGAGTGGGTGTGGCCATCTCTGCTGTGACTGAACAAAGGGCAGGGGAGAAGGGGGCCAATTGCAGAGCCCTAAGAGCCCTGCAGAACCAGTAGGGTGTCACAAGCATTAAGGCCCAGGCCAAAGGGCGCCTTCTTTGTCTGCACAGCTGCCCAAACTCTCACCTTTCCACTCAGCCCGCCCTCTTATTTGAAGTGTGTGTGGAACCGGTCCGCACAGTACACCTCGCTGCACAGCTAAACATAGGTCTGGGCATCATAGCTTCCTGCCAGGTGTCCGAAGTTCGCAGGCAGATGGGTCCCTGAGACACACGCGGAGAGGCTCCTGCCCGGGCCACAGGCCACCGACATCCCCTGCACGAGATCGGGGGCCGCAAAACAACCTTGTCTGAGTCCAAGCCTCTAGAGGGAGTATTGGACCATCACTTGTAGAAAAAGGGGTCCTCATGGGCAACTCATTGGAGGGACACAAAAAATCTTTGCCGACTTTCTGATGAAGCTTACGAGCGTTCACACCTAAGCCTCTTACACGGTCAGCTGTTTAGCTAAAAATGAGATCACGATCTAAATTTACACAATAATGAAGAAATCACCTTCAAGGGCGAGACAATCAGCAAAAATAATCAATACCAGAATTAGATTCCCTAGGCCATCCATCAGATGTTGGAATAATCAGGTGCAAGGCAGAAAATATACATAATACTGGAACTGAAACAAGGAACAAGGATCATTTCAAAGACTGGTAGGATCTCTCAAACATTTTTAAAGTACATGTCATTGATAAAGCTAAATACTCAAAGGTTGTGTAATACAAAAGATTCATCATTGAGAGGAGTGAAATTATGCTGTTTTGAAAACTATCGCACGTCAGAATTTCTGCCTAATTATATACGAAGATTTCTCTAAAAAATACACATTATTTCCAAGACTTATTGGCTGTGAAATAAGTTAAGGGTATTTCAAATGGCTTGTCGGCAAAGAAAGGTGAGATGTAGGGAATCACAGAAAGCCCAGGGGAAATAGGTCAATACATATATAGCTATACGGTGAAATAAGCCTTAGGTCAGCAACAATGTAGAGGACCTAACCCTTAGAAACTTACACGTAAGCGGGAATCTTCAAAAGTTCTAATCTTTATACGTAAAAATATTTATGAAAATGAATAACCAAGTGTTTTAATTGACATCAGAAGATCAAAACAATAAACCCTGAGAACATAGAAAAAAGATAAATAAAGATATGAGCAGAACTTAATACAACAGGAAACGTATAAAATTCAGGTGAGGTAGTAAGTCCAAAGAATATTCTTTGAAGAGATTTAAAAGACACACTTTGATTAAGGAAAACAAAAACATATGTAAATAATATACAGAAAGAATCAGGACAATGTTATAGCAAAGAAGATCTGAAATGCCAGTAAATTTGAACATTTCTGTAAAGTGGACCATTTCCTAGATCCTAAAGTTTACCAAAACTGACACAAGAGGTAACCATTTAAGATCATTATGTCTGCCCTTGGCATTCTTGGAACGCCCTGGCCTCAGAATGCAGCATCTGTAGTCCATGGTAAACTGCGGAGCGGGGGCGTGGCTGAAGGAGGTTGGAACACTGCCCTCAGTGAGGCAGTGGGTGTGGCCATCTCTGCTGTGACTGAACAAATGCAGGGGACCAGGGCGTCCTGGGTAGGGCCCTCAGATTCCGGCAGGCCCACTGCGGTATCACAAGCATTTTAGCCCAGGCCGAAGGGTGCCTTCTTTTTGTGCACAGCTGCCCGAACTCTCACCTTTTCACTCAGGCCGCCCTCTTACTTGAAGTGTGTGTGGAACCTGTCCACGCAGTACACCTCGCTGCACAGCAAACCATAGGTCTGGGCATCGTAACTTCCTGCCAGGTGACCGAAGTTCGCAGGCAGATGCGTCCCTGCGACACACGCGGAGAGGCTCCTGCCCGGGCCACAGGTCAAGACTGCCCCTGCACCAGATCGGGGGCCGCAAAGCAACCATGTCTGAATCCGTGCCTCAAGAGGGAGTATTGGACCAACACTTGTAGAAAACTGGGTCCTCGTGGGCAACTCATTGGAGGGACACAAATAAATCTTTTCCGACTTTCTGATGAAGCTTAAGAGAGTTCACACCTAAGCCTCTTACAAGGTCAGCTCTTTAGCTAAACATGAGCTAATGATCTAAATTTACACAATAATGAAGAAATCAGCTACAAGGGGGAGACAATCAGCAAAAACAATCAATACCAGAATTAGATTCCCTAGGCCATACAACAGATGTTGGAATAATTAAGTGCAAGGCAGAGAATATACATAAAACTGGAACTGAAACAAGGAACAAGGATGTTTTCAAAGACTGGTAGGATCTCTAAAACATTTTTAAAGTACATGTCATTGATAAAGCTATATACTCAAAGTTTGTGTAATACAACAGATTCATCATTGAGAAGAGTGAAATTATGCTGTTTTGAAAACTATGGCAGGTCACATTTTCTGCCTAATTATATTAGAAGTTTTCTCTAAAAAATACACCTTATTTCAAAGACTTATTGGCTGTGAAATAAGGTAAGGGTATTTCAAATGGCTTGTCTGCAAAGAAAGGTGAGATGCAGGGAATCACAGAAAGACGAGGGGAAAATAGGGCAATATATATATAGCTATACGGTTAACTAAGCCTTAGGCTAGCAACAATGTAGAGGACCTGACGCTTAGAAACTTACAAGTAAGCTGGAATCTTCAAAAGTTCAAATCTTTATAAGTAAAAAGTTTTATGAAAATGAATAACCAAGTGTTTTAATTGACATAAGAAGATCAAAACAATAAACCCTGAGAACATAGAAAAAAGATAAATAAAGATATGAGCAGAACTTAATACAACAGAAAACGTATAAAATTCAGGTGATGTAGTACGTCCAAAGAATATTCTTTGAAAAGATTGAAAAGACACACTTTGATTAAGGAAAACAAAAACATAAGTAAAGAATATACAGAAAGAATCAGGACAATGTTATAGCAGAGAATATATGAAATGCCAGTAAATTTGAACATTTCTGTAAAGCGGACCATTTCCTAGCTCTTAAAGTTTACCAAAACTGACACAAGGGGAAATCATTTAAGGCCATCATGTCTGCCTTTGGCATTCTCAGAACGCCCTGGCCTCAGAATGCAGCATCTGTAGCCCATGGTAACCTGCGGAGAGGGGGCGTGGCTGAGGGAGGTGGGAACACTGCCCTCACTGAGGGAATGGGTGTGGCCATCTCTGCTGTGACTGAACATAGGCCAGGAGAGGAGGTACACCAGGTCAGGGACCTCAGAGCCCGGAAGGCCCAGTGGGGTGTTACAATCATTTAGGTCCAGGCCAAAGGGAGCCATCTTTGTCTGCACATCTGCCCAAACTCTCACTTTTCCACTCAGGCCGCCCTCTTACTTGAAGTTTGTGTGGAACCTGTCCGCGCAGTACGTCTCGCTGCACAGCTAACTATAGGTCTGGGAATCTTAGCTTCATGCCAGGTTACCGATGTTCAAAGGCAGATGGGTCCCTGGGACACCCGCGGAGAGGCTCCTGCCCGGGTCACAGGCCACCCATTGCCCCTTCCCCAGATCGGGGCCGGCAAAGCAGCCATGTCTGAGTCCCTGCCTCTAGAGGGAGTATTGGACAAACACTTGTAGAAAACGGGGTCGTCGCGTGCCACTTATTGGAGGGACACAAAAAAACTTTGCCGACTTTATGATGAAGCTTATGAGCGTTCACACCTAAGCCTATTACAAGGTCACCGGTTTGGCTAAACATGAGCTCATGTTCTAAATTTACACAATAACGAAGAAATCAGCTACAAGGGGGAGACAATCAGCAAAAATAATCATTACCAGAATTAGATTCCCTGGGCCATATATCATATGTTGGAATAATCAGGTGCAAGGCAGAAAATATACATAAAACTGGAACTGAAACAAGGAACAAGGATGCTTTCAAAGACTGGTAGGATCTCTAAAACATTTTTAAAGTACATGTCATTGATAAAGCTAAATACTCAAAGGATGTGTAATACAACAGAGTCATCTTTGAGAAGAGTGAAATTATGCTGTTTTGAAAATTATGGCAGGTCAGACTTTCTGCCTAATTATATACGAAGATTTCTCTAAAAAAAACACACTATTTCAAAGACTTTTTGGCTGTGAAATAAGTTAAGGGTATTTCAAATGGCTTGTCTGCAAAGAAAGGTGAGATGTAGTGAATCACAGAAAGTCGAAGGGAAAATAGGTCAATATATACATTGCTATATGGTGAACTAAGCCTTCGTGCAGCAACAATGTAGAGTACCTGACCCTTAGAAACTTTCAAGTAAGCTGGAATCTTCAAAAGTTCAAATCTTTATAAGTAAAAAGATTTATTAAAATGAATTACCAAGTGTTTTATTTGACATCAGAAGATCAAAACAATAAACCCTGAGAACATAGAAAAAAGATACATAAAGATATGAGCAGAACTTAATACAACAGAAAACGTATAAAATGCAGGTGATGTAGAACGTCCAAAGAATATTCTTTGAAAAGAGTTAAAGACACACTTTGATTAAGGAAAACAAAAACATAAGTAATAATATACAGAAAGATTCAGGAAAATGTTATAGCAGAGAACATCTGAAATGCCAGTAAGTTTGAATATTTCTGTAAAGTGGACCATTTCCTAGCTCCTAAAGTTTACCAAAACTGACACAAGTGGAAAGCATTTAAGATCATCATGTTTACCCTTGGCATTCTCGGAACGCCCTGGCCTCAGAATGCAGCATCTGTAGTCCATGGTAACCTGCGGAGAGGGGGCGTGGCTGAGGGAGGTTGGAACACGGCCCTCACTCAGGGAGTGGGTGTGGCCATCTCTGCTGTGACTGAACAAAGGGCAGGGGAGAAGGGGGCCAAGTGCAGAGCCCTAAGAGCCCTGCAGAACCAGTCGGGTGTCACAAGCATTTAGGCCCAGGCCAAAGGGCGCCTTCTTTGTCTGCACAGCTGCCCAAACTCTCACCTTTCCACTCAGCCCGCCCTCTTACTTGAAGTGTGTGTGGAACCGGTCCGCACAGTACTCCTCGCTGCACAGCTAACCATAGGTCTGGGCATCATAGCTTCCTGCCATGTGACCGAAGTTCGCAGGCAGATGCGTCCCTGCGAGACACGCGGAGAGGCTCCTGCCCGGGCCACAGGCCACCGATATCCCCTGCACGAGATCGGGGGCCGCAAAACAACCTTGTCTGTGTCCAAGCCTCTAGAGGGAGTATTGGACCATCACTTGTAGAAAACGGGGTCTTCGTGGGCAACTCATTGGGGGGAGACAAAAAATCTTTGCCGACTTTCTGATGAAGCTTACGAGCGTTCACACCTAAGCCTCTTACACGGTCAGCTGTTTAGCTAAACATGAGCTCACGATCTAAATTTACACAATAATGAAGAAATCATCTTCAAGGGGGAGACAATCAGCAAAAATAATCAATACCAGAATTAGATTCCCTAGGCCATCCATCAGATGTTGGAATAATCAGGTGCAAGGCAGAAAATATACATAAAACTTTAACTGAAACAAGGAACAAGGATCATTTCAAAGACTGGTAGGGTCTCTCAAACATTTTTAAAGTACATGTCATTGATAAAGCTAAATACTCAAAGGTTGTGTAATACAACAGATTCATCATTGAGAAGAGTGAAATTATGCTGTTTTGAAAACTATGGCACGTTAGAATTTCTGCCTAATTATATACGAAGATTTCTCTAAAAAATACACATTATTTCCAAGACTTATTGGCTGTGAAATAAGTTAAGGGTATTTCAAATGGCTTGTCGGCAAAGAAAGGTGATATGTAGGGAATCACAGAAAGCCCAGGGGAAATAGGTCAATACATATATAGCTATATGGTGAACTAAGCCTTAGGCCAGCAACAATGTAGAGGACCTAACCCTTAGAAACTTACACGTAAGCGGGAATCTTCAAAAGTTCAAATCTTTATAAGTAAAAAGATTTATGAAAATGAATAACCAAATGTTTTAATTGACATCAGAAGATCAAAACAATAAACCCTGAGAATATAGAAAAAAGATAAATAAAGATATGAGCAGAACTTAATACAACAGAAAACGTATAAAATTCAGGTGATGTAGTAAGTCCAAAGAATATTCTTTGAAAAGAATTAAAAGACACACTTTGATTAAGGAAAACAAAAACATAAGTAAAGAATATACAGAAAGAATCAGGACAATGTTATAGCAGAGAACATCTGAAATGCCAGTAAGTTTGAACATTTCTGTAAAGTGGACCATTTCCTAGCTCCTAAAGTTTACCAAAACTAACACAAGAGGAAACCATTTAAGATCATCATGTCGGCCCTTGGCATTCTCGGTACGCCCTGGCCTCAGAATGCAGCATCTGTAGTCCATGATAACCTGCGGAGAGGGGGCGGGGCTGAGGCTGGTTGGAACACTGCCCTCACTGAGGGAGTGAGTGTCGCCATCTCTGCTGTGACTGACCAAATTGCAGGGGAGCAGGGCGTCCGTTGCAGGGCCCTCAGAGCCAGGTACGCCCAGTGCGGTTTCACAAGCATTTAGGCCCAGGCCAAACTGTGCCTTCTTTGTCTGCACAGCTGCCCAAACACTAAACTTTCCACTCAGGACGCCCTCTTACTTGAAGTGTGTGTGCAACCTGTCCGTGCAGTACACCCCGCTGCACAGCTAACCATAGGTCTGGGCATCGTAAGCTTCCTGCCAGGTGACCGAAGTTTGCAGGCAGATGGGTCCGTGGGACACACGCGGAGAGGCTCCTGCCAGGGCCGCGTGCGGCCCAAAGACCATGCCCCAGATCGGCGGCCGCAAAGCAGCCATGTCTGAGTCCCTGCCTCTAGAGGGACTATTGGAACAACACTTGTAGGAAACGGGGTCCTCGCGGGCAACTCATTGGAGGGACACAAATAAATCTTTGCCGACTTTCTGATGAAGCTTATGAGCGTTCACACCTAAGCCTATTACAAGGTCACCTGTTTGGCTAAACATGAGCTCATGTTCTAAATTTACACAATAACGAAGAAATCAGCTACAATAGGGAGACAATCAGCAAAAATAATCATTACCAGAATTAGATTCCCTAGGACATCCATCGGATGTTGGAATAATCCGGTTCAAGGTAGAAAATATACATAAAACTGGAACTGAAACAAGGAACAAGGATGCTTTCAAAGACTGGTAGGATCTCTAAAACATTTTTAATGTACATGTCATTGATAAAGCTAAATACTCAAAGGATGTGTAATACAACAGATTCATCTTAGAGAAGAGTGAAATTATGCTGTTTTGAAAACTATGGCAGGTCAGACTTTCTGCCTAATTATATACGAAGATTTCTCTAAAAAAAGCACATTACTTCAAAGACTTTTTGGCTGTGAAATAAGTTAAGGGTATTTCAAATGGCTTGTCTGCAAAGAAAGGTGAGATGTAGTGAATCACAGAAAGTCGAAGGGAAAATAGGTCAATATATACATTGCTATATGGTGAACTAAGCCTTCGTGCAGCAACAATGTAGAGTACCTGACCCTTAGAAACTTACAAGTAAGCTGGAATCTTCAAAAGTTCAAATCTTTATAAGTAAAAAGATTTATTAAAATGAATTACCAAGTGTTTTATTTGACATCAGAAGATCAAAACAATAAACCCTGAGAACATAGAAAAAAGATACATAAAGATATGAGCAGAACTTAATACAACAGAAAACGTATAAAATGCAGGTGATGTAGAACGTCCAAAGAATATTCTTTGAAAAGAGTTAAAGACACACTTTGATTAAGGAAAACAAAAACATAAGTAATAATATACAGAAAGATTCAGGAAAATGTTATAGCAGAGAACATCTGAAATGCCAGTAAGTTTGAATATTTCTGTAAAGTGGACCATTTCCTAGCTCCTAAAGTTTACCAAAACTGACACAAGTGGAAAGCATTTAAGATCATCATGTCTGCCCTTGGCATTCTCGGAACGCCCTGGCCTCAGAATGCAGCATCTGTAGTCCATGGTAACCTGCGGAGAGGGGGCGTGGCTGAGGGAGGTTGGAACACGGCCCTCACTCAGGGAGTGGGTGTGGCCATCTCTGCTGTGACTGAACAAAGGGCAGGGGAGAAGGGGGCCAAGTGCAGAGCCCTAAGAGCCCTGCAGAACCAGTCGGGTGTCACAAGCATTTAGGCCCAGGCCAAAGGGCGCCTTCTTTGTCTGCACAGCTGCCCAAACTCTCACCTTTCCACTCAGCCCGCCCTCTTACTTGAAGTGTGTGTGGAACCGGTCCGCACAGTACTCCTCGCTGCACAGCTAACCATAGGTCTGGGCATCATAGCTTCCTGCCATGTGACCGAAGTTCGCAGGCAGATGCGTCCCTGCGAGACACGCGGAGAGGCTCCTGCCCGGGCCACAGGCCACCGATATCCCCTGCACGAGATCGGGGGCCGCAAAACAACCTTGTCTGTGTCCAAGCCTCTAGAGGGAGTATTGGACCATCACTTGTAGAAAACGGGGTCTTCGTGGGCAACTCATTGGGGGGAGACAAAAAATCTTTGCCGACTTTCTGATGAAGCTTACGAGCGTTCACACCTAAGCCTCTTACACGGTCAGCTGTTTAGCTAAACATGAGCTCACGATCTAAATTTACACAATAATGAAGAAATCATCTTCAAGGGGGAGACAATCAGCAAAAATAATCAATACCAGAATTAGATTCCCTAGGCCATCCATCAGATGTTGGAATAATCAGGTGCAAGGCAGAAAATATACATAAAACTTTAACTGAAACAAGGAACAAGGATCATTTCAAAGACTGGTAGGGTCTCTCAAACATTTTTAAAGTACATGTCATTGATAAAGCTAAATACTCAAAGGTTGTGTAATACAACAGATTCATCATTGAGAAGAGTGAAATTATGCTGTTTTGAAAACTATGGCACGTTAGAATTTCTGCCTAATTATATACGAAGATTTCTCTAAAAAATACACATTATTTCCAAGACTTATTGGCTGTGAAATAAGTTAAGGGTATTTCAAATGGCTTGTCGGCAAAGAAAGGTGATATGTAGGGAATCACAGAAAGCCCAGGGGAAATAGGTCAATACATATATAGCTATATGGTGAACTAAGCCTTAGGCCAGCAACAATGTAGAGGACCTAACCCTTAGAAACTTACACGTAAGCGGGAATCTTCAAAAGTTCAAATCTTTATAAGTAAAAAGATTTATGAAAATGAATAACCAAATGTTTTAATTGACATCAGAAGATCAAAACAATAAACCCTGAGAATATAGAAAAAAGATAAATAAAGATATGAGCAGAACTTAATACAACAGAAAACGTATAAAATTCAGGTGATGTAGTAAGTCCAAAGAATATTCTTTGAAAAGAATTAAAAGACACACTTTGATTAAGGAAAACAAAAACATAAGTAAAGAATATACAGAAAGAATCAGGACAATGTTATAGCAGAGAACATCTGAAATGCCAGTAAGTTTGAACATTTCTGTAAAGTGGACCATTTCCTAGCTCCTAAAGTTTACCAAAACTAACACAAGAGGAAACCATTTAAGATCATCATGTCGGCCCTTGGCATTCTCGGTACGCCCTGGCCTCAGAATGCAGCATCTGTAGTCCATGATAACCTGCGGAGAGGGGGCGGGGCTGAGGCTGGTTGGAACACTGCCCTCACTGAGGGAGTGAGTGTCGCCATCTCTGCTGTGACTGACCAAATTGCAGGGGAGCAGGGCGTCCGTTGCAGGGCCCTCAGAGCCAGGTACGCCCAGTGCGGTTTCACAAGCATTTAGGCCCAGGCCAAACTGTGCCTTCTTTGTCTGCACAGCTGCCCAAACACTAAACTTTCCACTCAGGACGCCCTCTTACTTGAAGTGTGTGTGGAACCTGTCCGTGCAGTACACCCCGCTGCACAGCTAACCATAGGTCTGGGCATCGTAAGCTTCCTGCCAGGTGACCGAAGTTTGCAGGCAGATGGGTCCGTGGGACACACGCGGAGAGGCTCCTGCCAGGGCCGCGTGCGGCCCAAAGACCATGCCCCAGATCGGCGGCCGCAAAGCAGCCATGTCTGAGTCCCTGCCTCTAGAGGGACTATTGGAACAACACTTGTAGGAAACGGGGTCCTCGCGGGCAACTCATTGGAGGGACACAAATAAATCTTTGCCGACTTTCTGATGAAGCTTATGAGCGTTCACACCTAAGCCTATTACAAGGTCACCTGTTTGGCTAAACATGAGCTCATGTTCTAAATTTACACAATAACGAAGAAATCAGCTACAATAGGGAGACAATCAGCAAAAATAATCATTACCAGAATTAGATTCCCTAGGACATCCATCGGATGTTGGAATAATCCGGTTCAAGGTAGAAAATATACATAAAACTGGAACTGAAACAAGGAACAAGGATGCTTTCAAAGACTGGTAGGATCTCTAAAACATTTTTAATGTACATGTCATTGATAAAGCTAAATACTCAAAGGATGTGTAATACAACAGATTCATCTTTGAGAAGAGTGAAATTATGCTGTTTTGAAAACTATGGCAGGTCAGACTTTCTGCCTAATTATATACGAAGATTTCTCTAAAAAAAGCACATTACTTCAAAGACTTTTTGGCTGTGAAATAAGTTAAGGGTATTTCAAATGGCTTGTCTGCAAAGAAAGGTGAGATGTAGGGAATCACAGAAAGTCGAGGGGAAAATAGATCAATATATACATTGCTATATGGTGAACTAAGCCTTCGGGCAGCAACAATGTAGAGTACCTCACCTGTAGAAACTTAAAAATAAGCTGGAATCATCAAAAGTTCAAATCTTTATAAGTAAAAAGATTTATTAAAATGAATTACCAAGTGTTTTATTTGACATCAGAAGATCAAAACAATAAACCCTGAGAACATAGAAAAAAGATAAATAAAGATATGAGCAGAACTTAATACAACAGAAAACGTATAAAATTCAGGTGATGTAGTAAGTCCAAAGAATATTCTTTGAAAAGAGTTAATAGACACACTTTGATTAAGGAAAACAAAAACATAAGTCAAGAATATACAGAAAGAATCAGGACAATGTTATAGCAGAGAATACATGAAATGCCAGTAAATTTGAACATTTGTGTAAAGTAGACCATTTTCTAGCTCCTAAAGTTTACCAAATCTGACACAAAAGGAAATCATTTAATGTCATCATGTCTGCCATTTGCATTCTCAGAACACCCTGGCCTCGGAATGCAGCATGTGTAGTCCATGGTAACCTGCGGAGAGGGGGAGTAGCTGAGGCAGGTTGGAACACTGCCCTCACTGAGGAAGTGGGTGTGGCAATCTCTGATGTGACTGAATAAAGGGCAGGGGAGCAGGGGGACTAGGGCAGGGCCCTCAGAGCCCGGCAGGCCCTGTGGTGTGTCACAAGCATTTAGGCACAGGCCAAAGGGCGCCTTCTTTGTCTGCACAGCTGCCCAAACTCTCACCTTTCCACTCAGGCCGCACACTTACTTGAAGTGTGTGTGGAACCTGTCCGCCCAGTACACCTCGCTGCACAGCTAACCATACGTCTGAGCATCGTAGCTTCCTGCCCGTGGACTGAAGTTCGCAGGCAGATGGGTCCCTGGGACACACGCTGTGATGCTCATGACTGGGCCACAGGCCGCCCACAGCCCCTGCCCCAGATCGGGGGACGCCAAGCAGCCATGTCTGAATCCCTAGCCTCTAGAGGGAATATTGGACCAACACTTCTATAAAACGGGGTCTCACGGGCAACTCATTGGAGGGACACACATAAATCTTTGCCGACTTTCTGCTGAAACTTACGAGCGTTCACACCTAAGACTCTTAGAAAGTCAGCTGTATAGCTAAACATGAGCTCATGGTCTAAATTTACACAATAATGAAGAAATCAGCTACAAGGGGAGAAAATCATCTGAACCGATCAATACCAGAATTAGATTCCCAAGGCCATCCATCAGATGTTTGAATAATCAGGTGCAAGGCAGGAAATATACATAAAACTGCAACTGAAACAAGGAACAAGGATGTTCCCAAAGACTGGAAGGATCTCTAAAACCTTTTTAAAGTGTATGTCACTGATAAAGCTAAATACTCAAAAGTTGTGTAACACAACACATTAATCATTGAGAAGAGTGAAATTATGCAGTTTTGAAAACAATGGCAGGTCAGATATTCTGCCTAATTATATAAGAAGATTTCTCTAAAAACTACACATTATTTCAAGACTTTTTGGCGGTGAAATAAGTTAAGGGTATTTCAAACGGCTTGTCTGCAAAGAAAGGTGAAATATAGGGAATCACAGAAAGTCGAGGGGAAAATTGGTCAATATATACATTGCTATATGTTGAATTAAGCCTTAGGCCAGCAAGAATGTAGAGGACCTGACCTTAGAATCTTACACGTAAGCTGGAATATTCAAAATTGCAAATCTTTATAAGTAAAAAGATTTATTAAAATGAATAACCAAGTGTTTTAATTGACATCAGAAGATCAAACCAATAAAAACTCAGAACATAGAAAAAAGATAAATAAAGATATGAGCAGAACTTAATACAACAGAAAACGTATAAAATTGAGGTGATATAGTAAGTACAAAGAATATTCTTTGAAAAGATTTGAAAGACACTTTGATTAAGGAAAACAAAAACATAAGTAAAGAATATACAGAAAGAATCAGTACAATGTTATAGCAGAGAATATAAGAAATGACAGTAAATTTGGACATTTCGGTAAAGGGGACCATTTCCTAGCTACTAAACTATACCAAAACTGACACAAGAGGAAATCATATAAGGCCAAGTGGGGTGTCACAAGCATTTAGGCCCAGGGCAAAGGGTGCCTTCTTGTCTGCACAGCTCCCCAAACTCCCAACTTTCCACTCAGGCCGACCTCTTACTTGAAGTGTGTGTGGAACCTGTCTGCACAGTACACCTCGCTGCAGAGCTAACCATAGGTCTGGGCATCGTAGCTTCCTGCCAGGTGACCGAAGTTCACAGGCAGATGGGTCCCTGGGACACACGCGGAGAGGCTCCTGCCCGGACCACAGGCCGCCCACATCCCCTGCCCCTGATCGGGGGACGCCAAGAAGCCCTGTATGTGTCCCTAGCCTCTAGAGGGAATATTGGACCAACACTTCTATAAAACAGGGTCCTCGCGGGCAGCTAATTGCAAGGACACAAATAAATCTTTCCCGACTTTCTGATGAAACTTACGAGCGTTCACACCTAAGCCTCTTTCCATGTCAGCTGTTTAGCTAAACATGAGCTCATGATCTAAATTTACACAATAATGAAGAAATCAGCTGCAAGGGGAGACAATCAGCAAAAACAATCAATACCAGAATTAGATTGCCAAGGCCATCCATCAGATGTTAGAATAATCAGGTGCAAGGCAGGAAATATACATAAAACTGGAACTGAAACAAGGAACAAGGATGTATTCAAAGACTGGTAGGCTCTCTAAAATATTTTTAAAGTACATGTCATTGATAAAGCTAAATAGTCAAAGGATGTGTAATGCAACAGATTAATCATTGAGAAGAGTGAAAGTATGCTGTTTTGAAAACTATGGCTGGTCAGATTTTCCGCCTAATTATATAAGAAGATTTCTCTAAAAAATACACATTATTTCAAAGACTTATTGGCCGTGAAATAAGTTAAGGGTATTTCAAATGGCTTGTCGGCAAAGAAAGGTGAGATGTAGGGAATCACAGAAATTCGAAGGAAAATAGGGCAATATATACATTGCTATATGTTGAATTAAGACTCAGGCCAGCACCCATGTACAGAACCTGACCATTAGCAAGTTACAAGTAAGTTGGAATCTTCAAAGGCTCATATCTTTATAAGTAAAAATATTTATTAAAATGAATAACCAAGTTTTATAATTGACATCAGAAGATCAAACCAATAAACCCTGAGAACATAGAAAAAACATAAGTAAAGATATGAGCAGAAATTAATACAACAGAAAACTTATAAAATTGAGGTGAATAAGTAAGTCCAAAGACTATTCCTTGAAAAGATTTAAAAGACACACTTTGATTAAGGAAAACAAAAACATAAGTCAAGAATATACAGAAAGAATCAGGACAATGTTATAGCAGAGAATACATGAAATGCCAGTAAATTTGAACATTTGTGTAAAGTGGACCATTTCCTAGCTCCTAAAGTTTACCTAAACTGATACAAGAGGAAATCATTTAAGGTCATAATGTCTACCCTTGGCATTCTCGAAACGCCCTGGCCTCAGAAAGCAGCATCTGTAGTCCATGGTAACCTGCGGAGAGGGGGCGGGACTGAGGGAGGATGGAACACTGCCCTCACTGAGGGAGTGCTGTGGCCATCTCTTATGTGACTGAACAAAGGGCAGGGGAGCAGGGGGCCCAGGGCAGGGCCCTCAGAGCCCAGAAGGACCAGTGGGGTGTCACAAGCATTTTGGCCCAGGCCAAAGGGCGCCTTCTTTGTCTGCACATCTGCCCAAATTCTCACCTTTCCACTCAGGCCGCCCTCTTACTTGAAGTGTGTGTGGAACCTGTCCTCACAGTACACCTCGCTTCACAGCTAACCATATATCTGGGCATCATATTTTCCTGCCAGGTGACCGAAGTTTGCAGACAGATGGGTCCCTGGGACACACGCGGTGAGGCTCCTGCCAAGGCCACGGGGTGCCCACTGCCCCTGCCCCAGATAGGGGGCCGCCAAGCAGCCCTATATGAGTCCCCTGCCTCTAGAGGGAGTATTGGACCAACATTGTAGAAAAAGGTGTTCTCGCGGGAAACTCATTGTAGGGACACAAATAAATATTTGCTGACTTTCTGTTTGTTTGTTTGTTTTTTGCCGTACGCGGGCCTCTCACTGTTGTGGCCTCTCCCGTTTTGGAGCACAGGCTCTGGACGCGCAGGCTCAGCGACCATGGCTCACGGGCCCAGCCGCTCCGCGGCATGTGGGATCTTCCCGGGCTGGGACACAAACTTGCGTCCCCTGCATTGGCAGGCGGACTCTGAACCACTGCGCCACCAGGGAAGCCCAATATTTGCTGACTTTCTGATGAAGCCTACGAGCGTTCACACCTAAGCCACTTACAAGTTCACCTGTTTAGCTAAACATGAGCTCATGATCTAAATTTACACAATAATGAAGAAATCACCTACAAGGGGAGACAATCAGCAAAAACAATCAATAACAGAATTAGATGTCCAAGGCCATCCATCAGAGGTTGGAATAATCAGGAGCAAGGCAGAAAATATACATAAAACTGGAACTGAACTAAGGAAGAAGGATGTTTTCAAAGACATGTAGGATCTCTAAAATATTTTTAAAGTACATGTCATTGATAAAGCTAAATACTCAAAGGTTGTGTAACACAACAGATTAATCATAGAGAAGAGTGAAATTATGCTGTTTTGAAAACTATGGCAGGTCAGATTTTCTGCCTAATTGTATAAGAAGATTTCTCAAAAAATACACATTATTTCAAAGACTTATTGGCTGTGAAGTAAATTAAGGGTATTTCAAATGGTTTGTTGGAAAAGAAAGATGAGATGTAGGGAATCACAGAAAGTCGAGGGGAAAATGTCAATATATACATTGCTATAAGGTGAACTAAGCCTTAGGCCAGCAACAATGTAGAGGACCTGACCCTTAGAAAATTACAAGTAAGCGGGAATCTTCAAAAGTTTAAATCTTTATAAGTAACAAGTTTTATTAAAATGAATAACCAAGTGTTTTAATTGACATCAGAAGATCAAAACAATAAACCTGAGAACATAGAAAAAATATAAATAAAGATATGAGCAGAACTTAATACAATAGAAAACGTATAAAATTCAGGTGATGTAGTAAGTCCAAAGAATATTGTTTGAGAAGATTAAAAGACACACTTTGATTAAGGAAAAAAAAAACATAATTAAAGAATATACAGAAAGAATCAGGACAATGTTATAGCAGAGAGTATATGAAATGCCAGTAAATTTGAACGTTTGTGTAAAGTGGACCAGTTCCTAGCTCCTAAAATTTACCAAAACTGACACAAGAGGAAATCATTTAAGGTCATCATGTCTGCCCTTGGCATTCTCGGAACCCCCTGGCCTCAGAATGCAGCATCTGTAGTCCATGGTAACCTGCGGAGAGGGGGCGTGGCTGAGGGAGGCTGGAAAACTGCCCTCACTGAGGGAGTGGGTGTGGCCATCTCTGCTGTGACTGAACAAAGGGCAGGGGAGCAGGGGGCCCAGGGCAGGGCCCTCAGAGCCCGGCATGCCCAGTGTGGTGTCACAAGCATTTAGGCCCAGGACAAAGGGCACCATCTTTGTATGCACAGCTGCCCAAACTCTCACCTTTCCACTCAGGCCGCCCTCTTACTTGAAGTGTGTGTGGAACCGGTCCGCGCAGTACACCTCGATGCAAAGCTAACCATAGGTCTGGGCATCATAGCTTCCTGCCAGGTGACCGAAGATCGCAGGCAGATGGGTCGTGGGACACACGTGGGGAGACTCCTGCCCAGGCCACAGGCCGCCCAAAGCCACTATCCCAGATCGGGGGCAGCAAAGCATTCCTGTCTGAGTCCCAGCCTCTAGAGGGAGTAGTGGACCAACACTTGTAGAAAAAGGGGTCCTCGCGGGCAACTCATTGGAGGGACACAAAAAAATCTTTGTGGACTTTCTGCTGAAGCTTACGAGCGTTCACACCTAAGCCTCTTACAAGGTCAGCTGTTTGGATAAACATGAGCTCATGATCTAAATTTACACAATAATGAAGAAATCAGCTACAAGGGGAGACAAGCAGCAAAAACAATCAATACCAGAATTAGATTCCCTAGGCCAACCATCAGATGTTGGACTATTCAGGTGCAAGGCAGATAGGATACACAAAACTGGAACTGAAACAAGGAACAAGTATGTTTTCAAAGACTGGTAGGATCTCTAAAACATTTTTAAAGTACATGACATTGATAAAGCTAAATACTCAAAGGTTGTGTAATACAAGAGATTCATCATTGGGCAGAGTGAAATTATGTTGTTTTGAAAACTATGGCAGGTGGCATTTTCTGCCTAATTATATAAGAAGATTTCTCTAAAAAATAGACATTATTACAAAGACTTATTGGCTGTGAAATAAGTTAAGTGTATTTCAAATGGCTTGTCTGCAAAGAAAGGTGAGATGTAGGGAATCACAGAAAGTCGAGGGGAAAATGTCATTATATACATTGCTATATGGTGAACTAAGCCTTAGGCCAGACACAATGTAGAGGACCTGACCCTTAGAAACTTAAAAGTGAGCTGGAATCTTTAAAAGTTCAAATATTTATAAGTAAAAAGATTGATGAAAATGAATAACCAAGTGTTTTAATTGACATCAGAAGATCAAAACAATAATCCCTGAGAACATAGAAAAAAGATAAATAAAAATATGAGCAGAACTTAATACAACAGAAAACGTATAAAATTCAGGTGATGTAGTAAGTCCAAAGAATATTCCTTGTAAAGATTTAAAAGACACACTTTGATTAAGGAAAACAAAAACATAAGTCAAGAATATACAGAAAGAATAAGGACAATGTTATAGCAGAGAAAATATGAAATAGCAGTAAATTTGTACATTTCTGTAAAGGGGACCATTTACAGGCTCCTAAAGTTTAACAAATCTGACACAAAAGAAAATCATTTAAGGTCATCATGTCTGCCATTGGCATTCTCAGAACGCCCTGGCCTCAGAATGCAGCATCTGTAGTCCATGGTAACCTGCTGAGAGGGGGAGGAGATGAGGCAGGTCGGAACTCTGCCGACACTGAGGAAGTGGCTGTGGCAATCTCTGATGTGACTGAACAAAGGGCAGGGGAGCAGTAGGTCTAGGGCAGGGCCCTCAGATCCCGGCATGCCCAGTGTGTTTTCACAAGCATCTAGGCCAAGGCCAAAGGGCGGCATCTTTGTCTGCTCACCTGCCCAAACTCTCACCTTTCCACTCAGGCAGCCCTCTTACTTGAAGTGTGTGTGGAACCTGTCTGCACAGTACACCTCACTGCAAAGCTAACCATAGGTCTGGGCATCGTAGCTTCCTGCCAGGTGACCGAAGTTCGCAGGCAGGTGGGTCCCTGGGACACACGCTGTGAGGCTCCTGCCTGGGACACAGGCCGCCCACTGCCCTTGCCCCAAATCGTGGGCCGCCAAGCAGCCCTGTCTGAATCCCTAGACTCTAGAGGGAATATTGGACCAACAGTCGTATAAAACGGGATCTCGCGGGCAACTCATTGGAGGGACACACAAAAATCTTTGCCAACTTTCTGCTGAAACTTACGTGTGTTCACACCTAAGCCATTTACAAGGTTAGCTGTTTAGCTAAACATGAGCTCATGATTTAAATTTACACAATAATGAAGAAATCAGGTACAAAGGGAGACAATCAGCAAAAACAATCAATACCAGGATTAGATTCCCAAGGCCATCCATCAGATGTTGGAATACTCAGGTGCAAGGCAGGAAATATACATAAAACTAGAACTGAAACAAGGAACAAGGATGTTTTCAAAGACTGGTAGTCTCTCTAAAATATTTTTTAAGTACATGTCATTGATAAAGCTAAATAGTCAAAGGATGTGTAATACAACAGATTAATTATTGGGAAGAGTGAAATTATGCTGTTTTGAAAACTATGGCAGGTCAGATTTTCTGCCTAATTATATAAGAAGATTTACCTAAAAAATACAGATTATTTCAAAGACTTATTGGCTGTGAAATAAGTTAAGGGTATTTCAAATGGCTTGTCTGCAAAGAAAGGTGAGATGTAGGGAATCACAGATATTTGAAGGGAAAATAGGTGAACATATACATTGCTATATGTTGAACTAAGACTCAGGCCAGCAACAATGTACAGAACCTGACCATTAGAAAGTTTCAAGTAAGTTGGAATCTTCAAAAGCTCAAATATTTATAAGTAAAAATATTTATTAAAATGAATAACCAAGTGTTTTAATTGACATCAGAAGATCAA
This sequence comes from Mesoplodon bidens, assembly GCF_964165515.1. Taxonomy (NCBI): domain Eukaryota; kingdom Metazoa; phylum Chordata; class Mammalia; order Artiodactyla; family Ziphiidae; genus Mesoplodon; species Mesoplodon bidens. The sequence goes on from NC_138180.1 coordinate 2,860,041, forward strand.
ACCAATAAACCCTGAGAACATAGAATAAACATAAATAAAGATATGCGCAGAAATTAATACAACAGAAAACTTATAAAATTGAGGTGATTTAGTAAGTCCCAAGAATACACTTTGAAAAGATTTAACAGACACACTTTGATTAAGGAAAACAAAAACATAAGTAAAGAATATACAGAAATAATCAGTACAATGTTATAGCAGAGAAAATATGAAATAGCAGGAAATTTGAACATTTCTGTAAAGGGGACCATTACCTAGCTCTTAAAGTTTACCAAAACTGACACAAAAGGAAATCATTTAAGGTCATCATGTCTCCCATTGGCATTCTCAGAACGCCCTGGCCTCAGAATGCAGCATCTGTAGTCCATGGTAACCTACACAGAGGGGGCGGGGCTGAGGGAGGTTAGAACACTGCCCTCGCTGAGGGACTGGGTGTGGCCGTCTGTGCTGTGACTGAACATAGGGCAGGTGAACAGTGGTCCCAGGGCAGGGCCCTCAGAGCACGGCAGGCCCAGTGTGGTGTCTAAAGCATTTTGGCCCAGGCCAAAGGGCGCCTTCTTTTTGTGCAAAGCTGCCCAAACTCTCACCTTTCCACTCAGACCGCCCTCTTACTTGAAGTGTGTGTGGAACCTGTCCGCACAGTACACCTCGCTGCACAGCTAAACACAGGTCTGGGCATCGTAGCTTCCTGCCAGGTGACCAAAGTGCACAGGCCGATGTGTACATGGGACACACACAGATAGGATCCTGCCCGGGCCACAGGCTGGCCACAGCCCCTGACCCAGATCGGAGGCCACAAAGCAACCCTGTCTGAGTCCCCTGCCTCTGGAGGAGGTATTGGACCAACACTTCTAGAAAACGGGGTCCTTATGGGCAACTCATTGTAGGGACACAAATAAATCTTTGCCGACTTTCTGCTGAAACTTACGAGCGTTCACAACTAAGCCTGTTACATGGTCAGCTGTTTAGCTATAATGAGCCCATGATCTAAATTTACAAAATAATGAAGAAATCAGCTACAAGGGGAGACAATCAGCAACAACAATCAATACCAGATTTAGATTCCCAAGGCCATCCATCACATGTTGTTATAATCAGGTGCAAGGCATAAAATATACATAAAACTCGAACTGAAACAAGGAACAAGGATGTTTTCAAAGACTGGTAGGATCTCTAAAACATTTTTAAAGTACACGTCATTGATAAAGCTAAATAATCAAAGGTTGTGTAATACAAGAGATTCATCATTGAGAAGAGTGAAATTATGCTGTTTTGAAAAATATGGCAGGTCAGATTTTCTTCCTAATTATATAAGAAGATTTATCAAAAAACACACATTATTTCAAAGACTTATTTGCTGTGAAATAAGTTAAGGGTATTTCAAATGGCTTGTTCACAAAGAAAGGTGAGATGTTCGGAATCACAGAAAGTCGAGGGGAAAATATGTAAATATATACATGGCTAAATGGAGAACTAAGGCTTAGGCCAGCAACAATGTAGTGGACCTGATCCTTAGAAAATTACAAGTAACCTGGAATCTTTAAAAGTTCTAATCTTTATAAGTAGAAAATATTTATTATAATAAATTTACAAGTGAATAAATGGATATTAGAAGATCAAAACTATAAACACTGAGAACATAGAAAAAAGATAAATAAAGTTATGAGCAGAAATTAATACAACAGAAAACGTATAAAATTGAGGTGATTTAGTAACTCCAAAGAATATATTTTGAAAAGATTTAAAAGACACACTTTGATAAAGGAAAACAAAAACATATATAAAGAATATACAGAAAGAGTCAGGACAATGTTATAGCAGAGAATATATGAAATGCCAGTAAATTTGAACATTTCTGTAAAGTGGACCATTTCCTAGCTCCTAAACTTTACCAAAACTGACCCAAGAGGAAATCATTTAAGGTCATCATGACTGCCCTTGGCATTCTCGGAACCCCCTGGCCTCAGAATGCAGCATCTGTAGTCCATGGTAACCTGCGGAGAGGGGGCGTGGCTGAGGGAGTTTGGAAGACTGCCCTCACTGAGGGAGTGGGTGTGGCCATCTCTGCTGTGAATGAACAAAGGGCAGGGGAGCAGGGGGCCCCGGGCATGGCCCTCAGAGCCCGGCAGACCCAGTGGGCTGTAACAAGCATTTAGGCCCAGGCCAAAGGGCGCCTTCTTTGTCTGCACAGCTGCCCAAACTCTCACCTTTCCACTCAGGCCGCCCTCTTATTTGAAGTGTGTTTGGAACCTGTCCGCGCAGTACACCTCGCTGCACAGCTAACCATAGGACAGGGCATCGTAGCTTCCTGCCAGGTGACCGAAGTTCACAGGCAAATGGGTCCCTGAGACACATGCGGAGAGGCTCCTTCCCGTGCCACAGGCCGCCCACTGCCCCTGCCCCAGATCGAATGCTGAAAAGCAGCCATGTCTGAGTCCACTGCCTCTCGAAGGAGTATTGGACCAACCCTCGTAGAATACGGGGTCCTAACGGGCAACTCATTGGAGGGACACAAATAAATCTTTGCCGACTTTCTGCTGAAGCTTACCAGCGTTCACACCTCAGCCTCTTACAAGGTCAGCTGTTTAGCTAAACATGAGCTCATGATCTAAATTTACACAATAATGAAGAAATCAGCTACAAGGTTGAGACAATCAGCAAAAACAATCAATACCAGAATTAGATTCCCTAGGCCATCCCTCTGATGTTGGAATAATCAGGTGCAAGGCAGAAAATATACATAAAACTAGCAGAGAAACAAGGAACAAGGAGGTTTTCAAAGGCTGGTAGGATCTCTAAAACATTTTTAAAGTACATGTCGTTGATAAACCTAAATACTCACAGGTTGTTTAATACCACAGATTAAGCATTGAGAAGAGTGAAATGATGATGTTTTGAAAACTATGGCAGGTCAGATTTTCTGCCTAATTATATGAAAAGATTTTTCTAAAAAATAGACATTATTTCAAAGACTTATTGGCTGTGAAATAAGTTAAGTGTATTTCAAATGGCTTGTCTGCAAAGAAAGGTGAGATGTAGGGAATCACAGAAAGTCGAGAGGAAAATGTCAATATATACATTTCTATATTGTGAACTAAGCCTTAGGCCAGCCACAATGTAGAGGACCTGACTCTTAGAAACTTAAAAGTGAGCTGGAATCTTAAAAAGTTCAAATCTTTATAAGTAAAAAGATTGATTAAATTGAATAACCAAGTGTTTTAATTGACATCAGAAGATCAAAACAATAAACCCTGTGAACATAGAAAAAAGATAAATAAAGATATGAGTAGAACTTAATACCACAGAAAACGTATAAAATTCAGGTGAGGTAGTAAGTCCAAAGAATATTCTTTGAAAAGATTTAAAAGAAACACTTTGATAAAGTAAAACAAAAACATAAGTAAAGAATATACAGAAAGAATCAGGACAATGTAATAGCAGAGAATATATGAAATGCCAGTAAATTTGAACATTTCTGTAAAGTGGACCATTTCCTAGCTCCTAAAGTTTACCAAAACTGACACAAGAGGAAATCATTTAAGGTCATCATGTCTGCCCTTGGCATTCTCGGAAAGCCCTGGCCTCAGAATGCAGCATCTGTAGTCCATGGTAACCTGCGGAGAGTGGGCGGGGCTGAGGGAGGCTGGAACACTGCCCTCACTGAGGGAGTGGGTGTGGCCATCTCTGCTGTGACTGAACAAAGGGCAGGGGAGCAGGGGTCCCAGGGCAGGGCCCTCAGAGCCCGGCAGGTCCAGTGTGGTGTCACCAGCATTTAGGTCCAGGTCAATGGGCGCCTTCTTTGTCTGCATATCTGCCCAAACACTCACCTTTCCACTCAGTCCGCCCTCTTACTTGAAGTGTGTGTGGAACCTGTCCTCGAAGTACACCTCGCTTCACAGCTAACCATATATCTAGGCATCATATTTTCCTGCCAGGTGACCGAATTTCGCAGACAGATGGGTTCCTGTGACACACGCAGAGAGGCTCCTACCCAGGCCACGGGCCGCCCACAGCCCCTGCCCCAGATCGGGGGTCGCCAAGCAGCCCTGTCTGAGTCCCCTGCCTCCAGAGGGAGTATTGGACCAACATTTTAGAAAAAGGGCTTCTCGCGGGAAACTCATTGTAGGGACACAAATAAATATTTGCCGACTTTCTGATGAAGCATACGAGGGTTCACACCTAAGCCACTTACAAGGTCAGCTATTTAGCTAAACATGAGCTCATGATCTAAATTTACACAATAATGAAGATATTAGCTACAAGGGGAGACAATCAGCAAAAAAAATCAATACCACAATTAGATTCCCTAGGACATCCGTCAGAAGTTTGAATAATGAGGTGCAAGGCAGAAAATATACATAAAACTCTAACTGAAACAAGAACAAAGATGTTTTCAAAGACTGGTAGGATCTCTAATACATTTTTAAAGTATATGTCATTGATAAAGCTAAATACTCAAAGGTTGTGTAATACAACAGATTAATCATTGAGAAGAGTGAAATTATGCTGTTTTGAAAACTATGGCAGGTCCGATTTTCTGCCTAATTATATAAGAAGGTTTCTCTAAAAAATACACATTATTTCAAAGACTTATTGGCTGTGAAGTAAGTTAAGGTTATTTCAAATGGTTTGTCGGCAAAGAAAGGTGAGATGTAGGGAATCAAAAAAGTCGAGGGGAAAATATGTCAATATATACATTGCTATAGGGTGAACTAAGCCTTAGGCCAGCAACAATGTAGAGGACCTGACCCATAGAAACTTACAAGTAAGCTGGAATCTTCAAAAGTTTAAATCTTTATAGGTAAAACTATTTATTAAAATGAATAACCGAGTGTTTTAATTGACATCAGAAGATCAAAACAATAAACCCTGAGAACATAGAAAAAAGATAAATAAAGATATGAGCAAAACTTAATACAACAGAAAACGTATAAAATTCAGGTGATGTAGTAAGTCCAAAGAATATTCTTTGAAAAGATTTAAAAGACACAATTTGATTAAGGAAAACACAAAGATAAGTAAAGAATATACAGAAAGAATCAGGACAATGTTATAGCAGAGAAAATATGAAATAGCAGTAAATTTCAACATTTCTGTAAAGGGGACCATTAACTAGCTCTTAAAGTTTACCAAAACAGACACAAAAGGAAATAATTTAAGGTCATCATGTCTCCCATTGGCATTCTCAGAACGCCCTGGCCTCAGAATGCAGCATCTGTAGTCCATGGTAACCTGCGGAGAGGGGGCGGGGCTGAGGGAGTTTAGAACACTGCCCTCGCTGAGGGAGTGGGTGTGGCCGTCTGTGCTGTGCCTGAACATAGGGCAGGGGAACTGGGGGACCAGGGCAGGGCCCTCAGAGCCCGGCAGGCCCAGTGGGTTGTCTAAAGCATTTTGACGCAGGCCAAAGGGCGCCTTCTTGTGTGTACAGCTGCCCAAACACTCACCTTTCCACTCAGGCCGCCCTATTACTTGAAGTGTGTGTGGAACCGGTCCGCACAGTACACCTCGCTGCACAGCTAACCATAGGTCTGGGCATCGTAGCTTCCTGCCACGTGACCAATGTTCACAGGCAGATGTGTACCTGGGACACCCACGGAGAGGCTCCTGCTTGGGCCACAGGCTGGCCACAGCCCCTGACCCAGATCGGAGGCCACATAGCAACCCTGTCTGAGTCCCCTGCCTTTAGAGGAGGTATTGGAACAACACTTCTAGAAAACGGGGTCCTTATGGGCAACTCATTGGAGGGACACAAATAAATCTTCACCGACTTTCTGCTGAAACTTACGAGCATTCAGAACTAAGCCTGTTACAAGGTCAGCTGTTTAGCTAAATATGAGCTCATGATCTAAATTTACACAATAATGAAGAAATCCGCTACAAGGGAGACAATCAGCAAAAACAATCAATACCAGAATAAGATTCCCAAGGCCATCCATCACATATTGGAATAATCAGGTGCAAGGCAGAAAATATACATAAAACTCGAACTGAATCAAGGAACAAGGATGTTTTCAAAGACTGGTAGGATCTCTAAAACATTTTTAAAGTACACGTCATTGATAAAGCTAAATAATCAAAGGTTGTGTAATACAACAGATTCATCATTGAGAAGAGTGAAATTATGCTGTTTTGAAAACTATGGCAGGTCAGATTTTCTTCTTAATTATATAAGAAGATTTATCTAAAAAATACACATTATTTCAAAGACTTATTTGCTGTGAAATAAGTTAAGGGTATTTCAAATAGCTTCTCCGCAAAGAAAGGTGAGATGTACGGAATCACAGAAAGTCGAGGGGAAAATATGTCAATATATACATTGCTATATGGTGAACTAAGGCTTAGGCCAGCAACAATGTACTGGACCTGATCCTTAGAAAATTACAAGTAACCTGGAATCTTTAAAAGTTCTTATCTTTATAAGTAGAAAATATTTATTATAATGAATTAACAAGAGATTAAATTGATATCAGAAGATCAAAACAATAAACCCTGAGAACATAGAAAAAAGATAAATAAAGATATGAGCAGAACTTAATACAACAGAAAACGTATAAAATTGAGGTGATTTAGTAACTCCAAAGAATATACTTTGAAATGATTTAAAAGACACACTTTGGTAAAGGAAAACAAAAACATATGTAAAGAATATACAGAAAGAGTCAGGACAATGTTATAGGAGAGAATATATGAAATGCCAGTAAATTTGAACATTTCTGTAAAGGGGACCATTTCCTAGCTCCTAAAGTTTACAAAAACTGAAACAAGAGGAAATCATTTAAGGTCATCATGTCTGCCCTTGGCATTCTCGGAACGCCCTGGCCTCAGAAGGCAGCATCTGTAATCCATGGTAACCTGCGGAGAAGGGGTGGGGTGAGGAAGATTGTAACACGGCCCTCACTGAGGGAGTGGGTGTGGCCACCTCTGCTGTGACTGAACAAATGGCAGTGGAGCAGGGGGCCCAGGGCAGGGACCTCAGAGACTGACAGGCCCAGTGGTGTGTCACAAGCATGTAGGCCCAGGCCAAAGGGTGCCTTCTTAGTCTGCAGAGGTGCCCAAACTCTCACCTTTCCACTCAGGCCGCCCGCTTACTTGAAGTGTGTGTGGAACCCGTCCACGCAGTAACCCTCGCTGCACAGCTAACCATAAGTCTGGGCCTCGTGTCTTCCTGCCAGGAGACCTAAATTCGCAGGCAGATGGGTCCCTGGGTCACACGCAGAGAGGCTCCTGCTCGGGCCACAGGCCACCCTACTACTCCTGCCCCAGATCGGAGGCCGCCTAGGAGCGCTGTCTGTGTCCACTGCCTCTAGAGGGAGTATTGGACCAACAGTTGTAGAAAATGGGGTCCTCGTGGGCAACTCACTGGAGGGACACAAATAAATCTTTGCCGTCTTTCTGCTGAAATTTATGAGCGTTCACACCTAAGCCTCTTACAAGGTCAGCTGTTTAGCTAAACATGAGCTCATGATCTAAATTTACACAATAATGAAGAAATCCGCTACAAGGGAGACAATCAGCAAAAACAATCAATACCAGAATAAGATTCCCAAGGCCATCCATCACATATTGGAATAATCAGGTGCAAGGCAGAAAATATACATAAAACTCGAACTGAATCAAGGAACAAGGATGTTTTCAAAGACTGGTAGGATCTCTAAAACATTTTTAAAGTACACGTCATTGATAAAGCTAAATAATCAAAGGTTGTGTAATACAACAGATTCATCATTGAGAAGAGTGAAATTATGCTGTTTTGAAAACTATGGCAGGTCAGATTTTCTTCTTAATTATATAAGAAGATTTATCTAAAAAATACACATTATTTCAAAGACTTATTTGCTGTGAAATAAGTTAAGGGTATTTCAAATAGCTTCTCCGCAAAGAAAGGTGAGATGTACGGAATCACAGAAAGTCGAGGGGAAAATATGTCAATATATACATTGCTATATGGTGAACTAAGGCTTAGGCCAGCAACAATGTACTGGACCTGATCCTTAGAAAATTACAAGTAACCTGGAATCTTTAAAAGTTCTTATCTTTATAAGTAGAAAATATTTATTATAATGAATTAACAAGAGATTAAATTGATATCAGAAGATCAAAACAATAAACCCTGAGAACATAGAAAAAAGATAAATAAAGATATGAGCAGAACTTAATACAACAGAAAACGTATAAAATTGAGGTGATTTAGTAACTCCAAAGAATATACTTTGAAATGATTTAAAAGACACACTTTGGTAAAGGAAAACAAAAACATATGTAAAGAATATACAGAAAGAGTCAGGACAATGTTATAGGAGAGAATATATGAAATGCCAGTAAATTTGAACATTTCTGTAAAGGGGACCATTTCCTAGCTCCTAAAGTTTACAAAAACTGAAACAAGAGGAAATCATTTAAGGTCATCATGTCTGCCCTTGGCATTCTCGGAACGCCCTGGCCTCAGAAGGCAGCATCTGTAATCCATGGTAACCTGCGGAGAAGGGGTGGGGTGAGGAAGATTGTAACACGGCCCTCACTGAGGGAGTGGGTGTGGCCACCTCTGCTGTGACTGAACAAATGGCAGTGGAGCAGGGGGCCCAGGGCAGGGACCTCAGAGACTGACAGGCCCAGTGGTGTGTCACAAGCATGTAGGCCCAGGCCAAAGGGTGCCTTCTTAGTCTGCAGAGGTGCCCAAACTCTCACCTTTCCACTCAGGCCACCCGCTTACTTGAAGTGTGTGTGGAACCCGTCCACGCAGTAACCCTCGCTGCACAGCTAACCATAGGTCTGGGCCTCGTGTCTTCCTGCCAGGAGACCTAAATTCGCAGGCAGATGGGTCCCTGGGTCACACGCAGAGAGGCTCCTGCTCGGGCCACAGGCCACCCTACTACTCCTGCCCCAGATCGGAGGCCGCCTAGGAGCGCTGTCTGTGTCCACTGCCTCTAGAGGGAGTATTGGACCAACAGTTGTAGAAAATGGGGTCCTCGTGGGCAACTCACTGGAGGGACACAAATAAATCTTTGCCGTCTTTCTGCTGAAATTTATGAGCGTTCACACCTAAGCCTCTTACAAGGTCAGCTGTTTAGCTAAACATGAGCTCATGATCTAAATTTACACAATAATGAAGAAATCAGCTACAAGGGGAGACAATCAGCAAATGCAATCAGTACAAGAATTAGATTCCCAAGGCCATCCATCATATGTTGGAATTATCAGGTGAAAGGCACAAATATATACATAAAACTGGAACTGAAACAAGGATCAAGAATGTTTTCAAAGACAGGAAGTATCTCTAAAACATTTTTAAAGTACATGTCATTGAAAAAGCTAAATACTCAAAGGTTGTGTAATACAACAGATTCATCATTGAGAAGAGTGAAATTATGCTGTTTTGAAAACTATGGCATGTGAGATTTTCTGCCTAATTATATAAGAAGATTTCTCTAAAAATACACATTATTTCAAAGACTTATTGGCTGTGAAATAAGTTAATGGTATTTCAAATGTCTTGTCTGCAAAGAAAGGTGAGATGTAGGGAATCACAGAAAGTGGAGGGGAAAATATGTCAATATATACATAGCTCTATATGGAACTACGCCTTAGGCCTGAAACAATGTAGAGGACCTGACCCTTAGAAAGTTACAAGTAAGCTGGAATCTTCAAAAGTTCAAATCTTTATAAGTAAAAATATTTATTAAAATGAATAACCAAGTGTTTTAATTGACATCAGAAGATCAAAATAATACACCCTGAGAACATAGAAAAAAGATAAATAAAGATATGAGCAGAACTTAATACAACAGAAAACGTATAAAATTCAGGTGATGTAGTAAGTCCAAAGAATATTCTTTGAAAAGATTTAAAAGACACACTTTGATTAAGGAAAACAAAAACATAATTAAAGAATATATAGAAAGAATCAGGACAATGTTATAGCAGAGAATATATGAAATGCCAGTTAATTTGAACATTTCTGTAAAGTGGACCTTTACCTAGCTCCTACAGTTTACCAAAACTGACACAAGAGGAAACCATTTAAAGTCATCATGTCTGCCCTTGGCATTCTCGGAACGCCCTGGCTTCAGAATGCAGCGTATGTAGTCCATGGTAACCTGTGGAGACGGGCCGTTGCTGAGAGAGTTTGGAACACTGCCCTCACTGAGGGAGTGGGTGTGGCTATCTCTGCTGTGACTGAACAAAGGGCAGGGGAGCAGGGGGCCCGGGGCAGGGCCCTCAGAGCCCGGCAGGCCCAGTGGGGTGTCACAAGCATTTAGGCCCAGGACAAAGGGCGCCTTCTTTGTCTGCACAGCTGCCCATACTCTCACCTTTCCACTCATGCTTCACTCTTACTTGAAGTGTGTTTGGAACCAGTCTGCACAGTACACCTTGCTGCCCAGCTAACCATAGGTCTGGGCATCGTAGCTTGCTACCAGGTGACCGAAGTTCGCAGGCAGGTGGGTCCCTGGGACACACGCGAAAAGGCTCCTGCCGAGGCCACAATACGCCCACTGCCCCTGCCACAGATCAGGGGCCACAAAGCAGCCCTGTCTCAGTCCCCTGCCTCTAGAGGGGGTATTGGACCAACACTTCTAGAAAACATGGTCCTAGTGGGCAACTCATTTGAGGGACACAAATAAATCTTTGCCGACTTTCTGGTGAAACTTACGAGAGTTCACACCTAAGCCTCTTACAAGGTCAGCTGTTTAGCTACATATGAGCTTATGATCTAAATTCACACAATAATGAAGAATTCAGCTGCACGGGGAGACAATCAGCCAAAACAATCAGTACCAGAATTAGATTACCAAGACCATTCATCAGATGTTGGAATAATCAGATACAAGGCAGAAAATATACATAAAACTGGAACTGAAACAAGGAACAAGAATATTTTCACAGACTGGTATGATCTCTAAAACATTTTTAAAGTACATGTCACTGATAAAGCTAAATACTCAAAGCTTGTGTAATACAACAGATTAATCATTGAGAAGAGTGAAATTATGCTGTTTTGAAAACTATGGCATGTGAGATTTTCTGCGTAATTATAAAAGAAGTTTTCTCTAAAAATACACATTATTTCAAAGACTTATTGGCTGTGAAATAAGTTAAGGGTAATTCAAATGGCTTGTCTGCAAAGAAAGGTGAGATGTAGGGAATCACAGAACGTCGAGGGGAAAATATGTCCATATATACATTGCTATATGGTGAACAAAGCCTTAGGCCAGCAACAATGTAGAGGACCTGACACGTAGCAAATTACAAGTAAGCTGGAATCTTCAAAAGTTCAAATCTTTATAATTAAAAACATTTATTAAAATGAATAACCACGTGTTTTAATTGACATCAGAAGAACAATCCAATAAACCCTGAGAACACGGAAAAAAGATAAATAAAGATATGAGCAGAACTTAATACAACAGAAAACGTATAAAATTGAGTTGATTTAGTAAGTCCAAAGAATATTCTTTGAAAAGATTTAAACGACACACTTTGATTAAGGAAAACAAAAACATAAGTAAAGAATATACAGAAAGAATCAGGACAATGTTATAGCAGAGAATATATGAAATGCAGTATATTTGAATATTTCTGTAAAGGGGACCATTTCCTAGCTCCCAAAGTTTAACAAAACTGACACAAGATGAAATCATTTAAGGTCATCATGTCTGCCCTTGGCATTCTCAGAAAGCCCTGGCCTCAGAATGCAGCATCTGTAGTCCATGGTAACCTGCGGAGAGGGGGCGGGGCTGAGGGAGTTTAGAACCCTGCCCTCGCTGAGGGAGTGGGTGTGGCCGTCGGTGCTGTGCCTGAACATAGGGCAAGGGAACAGGGGGCCCAGGGCAGGGCCCTCAGAGCCCGGCAGGCCCAGTGGGTTGTCTAAAGCATTTTGACCCAGGCCAAAGGGCGCCTTCTTGTGTGCACAGCTGCCCAAACACTCACCTTTCCACTCAGGCCGCCCTATTACTTGAAGTGTGTGTGGAACCGGTCCGCACAGTACACCTCGCTGCACACCTAACCATAGGTCTGGGCATCGTAGCTTCCTGCCATGTGACCAAAGTTCACAGGCAGATGTGTACCTGGGACACCCACGGAGAGGCTCCTGCTTGGGCCACAGGCTGGCCACAGCCCCTGACCCAGATCGGAGGCCACATAGCAACCCTGTCTGAGTCCCCTGCCTTTAGAGGAGGTATTGGAACAACACTTCTAGGAAACGGGGTCCTTTTGGGCAACTCATTGGAGGGACACAAATAAATCTTCACCGACTTTCTGCTGAAACTTACGAGCATTCAGAACTAAGCCTGTTACAAGGTCAGCTGTTTAGCTAAATTTGAGCTCATGATCTAAATTTACACAATAATGAAGAAATCCGCTACAAGGGAGACAATCAGCAAAAACAATCAATACCAGAATAAGATTCCCAAGGCCATCCATCACATATTGGAATAATCAGGTGCAAGGCAGAAAATATACATAAAACTCGAACTGAATCAAGGAACAAGGATGTTTTCAAAGACTGGTAGGATCTCTAAAACATTTTTAAAGTACACGTCATTGATAAAGCTAAATAATCAAAGGTTGTGTAATACAACACATTCATCATTGAGAAGAGTGAAATTATGCTGTTTTGAAAACTATGGCAGGTCAGATTTTCTTCTTAATTATATAAGAAGATTTATCTAAAAAATACACATTATTTCAAAGACTTATTTGCTGTGAAATAAGTTAAGGGTATTTCAAATAGCTTCTCCGCAAAGAAAGGTGAGATGTACGGAATCACAGAAAGTCGAGGGGAAAATATGTCAATATATACATTGCTATATGGTGAACTAAGGCTTAGGCCAGCAACAATGTACTGGACCTGATCCTTAGAAAATTACAAGTAACCTGGAATCTTTAAAAGTTCTTATCTTTATAAGTAGAAAATATTTATTATAATGAATTAACAAGAGATTAAATTGATATCAGAAGATCAAAACAATAAACCCTGAGAACATAGAAAAAAGATAAATAAAGATATGAGCAGAACTTAATACAACAGAAAACGTATAAAATTGAGGTGATTTAGTAACTCCAAAGAATATACTTTGAAATGATTTAAAAGACACACTTTGGTAAAGGAAAACAAAAACATATGTAAAGAATATACAGAAAGAGTCAGGACAATGTTATAGGAGAGAATATATGAAATGCCAGTAAATTTGAACATTTCTGTAAAGGGGACCATTTCCTAGCTCCTAAAGTTTACAAAAACTGAAACAAGAGGAAATCATTTAAGGTCATCATGTCTGCCCTTGGCATTCTCGGAACGCCCTGGCCTCAGAAGGCAGCATCTGTAATCCATGGTAACCTGCGGAGAAGGGGTGGGGTGAGGAAGATTGTAACACGGCCCTCACTGAGGGAGTGGGTGTGGCCACCTCTGCTGTGACTGAACAAATGGCAGTGGAGCAGGGGGCCCAGGGCAGGGACCTCAGAGACTGACAGGCCCAGTGGTGTGTCACAAGCATGTAGGCCCAGGCCAAAGGGTGCCTTCTTAGTCTGCAGAGGTGCCCAAACTCTCACCTTTCCACTCAGGCCGCCCGCTTACTTGAAGTGTGTGTGGAACCCGTCCACGCAGTAACCTTCGCTGCACAGCTAACCATAGGTCTGGGCCTCGTGTCTTCCTGCCAGGAGACCTAAATTCGCAGGCAGATGGGTCCCTGGGTCACACGCAGAGAGGCTCCTGCTCGGGCCACAGGCCACCCTACTACTCCTGCCCCAGATCGGAGGCCGCCTAGGAGCGCTGTCTGTGTCCACTGCCTCTAGAGGGAGTATTGGACCAACAGTTGTAGAAAATGGGGTCCTCGTGGGCAACTCACTGGAGGGACACAAATAAATCTTTGCCGTCTTTCTGCTGAAATTTATGAGCGTTCACACCTAAGCCTCTTACAAGGTCAGCTGTTTAGCTAAACATGAGCTCATGATCTAAATTTACACAATAATGAAGAAATCAGCTACAAGGGGAGACAATCAGCAAATGCAATCAGTACAAGAATTAGATTCCCAAGGCCATCCATCATATGTTGGAATTATCAGGTGAAAGGCACAAATATATACATAAAACTGGAACTGAAACAAGGATCAAGAATGTTTTCAAAGACAGGAAGTATCTCTAAAACATTTTTAAAGTACATGTCATTGAAAAAGCTAAATACTCAAAGGTTGTGTAATACAACAGATTCATCATTGAGAAGAGTGAAATTATGCTGTTTTGAAAACTATGGCATGTGAGATTTTCTGCCTAATTATATAAGAAGATTTCTCTAAAAATACACATTATTTCAAAGACTTATTGGCTGTGAAATAAGTTAATGGTATTTCAAATGTCTTGTCTGCAAAGAAAGGTGAGATGTATCGAATCACAGAAAGTGGAGGGGAAAATATGTCAATATATACATAGCTCTATATGGAACTACGCCTTAGGCCTGAAACAATGTAGAGGACCTGACCCTTAGAAAGTTACAAGTAAGCTGGAATCTTCAAAAGTTCAAATCTTTATAAGTAAAAATATTTATTAAAATGAATAACCAAGTGTTTTAATTGACATCAGAAGATCAAAATAATACACCCTGAGAACATAGAAAAAAGATAAATAAACATATGAGCAGAACTTAATACAACAGAAAACGTATAAAATTCAGGTGATGTAGTAAGTCCAAAGAATATTCTTTGAAAAGATTTAAAAGACACACTTTGATTAAGGAAAACAAAAACATAATTAAAGAATATATAGAAAGAATCAGGACAATGTTATAACAGAGAATATATGAAATGCCAGTTAATTTGAACATTTCTGTAAAGTGGACCTTTACCTAGCTCCTACAGTTTACCAAAACTGACACAAGAGGAAACCATTTAAAGTCATCATGTCTGCCCTTGGCATTCTCGGAACGCCCTGGCTTCAGAATGCAGCGTATGTAGTCCATGGTAACCTGCGGAGACGGGCCATTGCTGAGAGAGTTTGGAACACTGCCCTCACTGAGGGAGTGGGTGTGGCTATCTCTGCTGTGACTGAACAAAGGGCAGGGGAGCAGGGGGCCCGGGGCAGGGCCCTCAGAGCCCGGCAGGCCCAGTGGGGTGTCACAAGCATTTAGGCCCAGGACAAAGGGCGCCTTCTTTGTCTGCACAGCTGCCCATACTCTCACCTTTCCACTCATGCTTCACTCTTACTTGAAGTGTGTTTGGAACCAGTCTGCACAGTACACCTCGCTGCCCAGCTAACCATAGGTCTGGGCATCGTAGCTTGCTACCAGGTGACCGAAGTTCGCAGGCAGGTGGGTCCCTGGGACACACGCGAAAAGGCTCCTGCCGGGGCCACAATACGCCCACTGCCCCTGCCCCAGATCAGGGGCCACAAAGCAGCCCTGTCTCAGTCCCCTGCCTCTAGAGGGGGTATTGGACCAACACTTCTAGAAAACATGGTCCTAGTGGGCAACTCATTTGAGGGACACAAATAAATCTTTGCCGACTTTCTGGTGAAACTTACGAGAGTTCACACCTAAGCCTCTTACAAGGTCAGCTGTTTAGCTACATATGAGCTTATGATCTAAATTCACACAATAATGAAGAATTCAGCTGCGCGGGGAGACAATCAGCCAAAACAATCAGTACCAGAATTAGATTACCAAGACCATTCATCAGATGTTGGAATAATCAGATACAAGGCAGAAAATATACATAAAACTGGAACTGAAACAAGGAACAAGAATGTTTTCACAGACTGGTATGATCTCTAAAACATTTTTAAAGTACATGTCACTGATAAAGCTAAATACTCAAAGCTTGTGTAATACAACAGATTAATCATTGAGAAGAGTGAAATTATGCTGTTTTGAAAACTATGGCATGTGAGATTTTCTGCGTAATTATAAAAGAAGATTTCTCTAAAAATACACATTATTTCAAAGACTTATTGGCTGTGAAATAAGTTAAGGGTAATTCAAATGGCTTGTCTGCAAAGAAAGGTGAGATGTAGGGAATCACAGAACGTCGAGGGGAAAATATGTCCATATATACATTGCTATATGGTGAACAAAGCCTTAGGCCAGCAACAATGTAGAGGACCTGACACGTAGCAAATTACAAGTAAGCTGGAATCTTCAAAAGTTCAAATCTTTATAATTAAAAACATTTATTAAAATGAATAACCACGTGTTTTAATTGACATCAGAAGAACAATCCAATAAACCCTGAGAACACGGAAAAAAGATAAATAAAGATATGAGCAGAACTTAATACAACAGAAAACGTATAAAATTGAGTTGATTTAGTAAGTCCAAAGAATATTCTTTGAAAAGATTTAAACGACACACTTTGATTAAGGAAAACAAAAACATAAGTAAAGAATATACAGAAAGAATCAGGACAATGTTATAGCAGAGAATATATGAAATGCAGTATATTTGAATATTTCTGTAAAGGGGACCATTTCCTAGCTCCCAAAGTTTAACAAAACTGACACAAGATGAAATCATTTAAGGTCATCATGTCTGCCCTTGGCATTCTCAGAACGCCCTGGCCTCAGAATGCAGCATCTGTAGTCCATGGTAACCTGCGGAGAGGGGGCGGGGCTGAGGGAGTTTAGAACCCTGCCCTCGCTGAGGGAGTGGGTGTGGCCGTCGGTGCTGTGCCTGAACATAGGGCAGGGGAACAGGGGGCCCAGGGCAGGGCCCTCAGAGCCCGGCAGGCCCAGTGGGTTGCCTAAAGCATTTTGACCCAGGCCAAAGGGCGCCTTCTTGTGTGCGCAGCTGCCCAAACACTCACCTTTCCACTCAGGCCGCCCTATTACTTGAAGTGTGTGTGGAACCGGTCCGCACAGTACACCTCACTGCACAGCTAACCATAGGTCTGGGCATCGTAGCTTCCTGCCATGTGACCAAAGTTCACAGGCAGATGTGTACCTGGGACACCCACGGAGAGGCTCCTGCTTGGGCCACAGGCTGGCCACAGCCCCTGACCCAGATCGGAGGCCACATAGCAACCCTGTCTGAGTCCCCTGCCTTTAGAGGAGGTATTGGAACAACACTTCTAGGAAACGGGGTCCTTTTGGGCAACTCATTGGAGGGACACAAATAAATCTTCACCGACTTTCTGCTGAAACTTACGAGCATTCAGAACTAAGCCTGTTACAAGGTCAGCTGTTTAGCTAAATATGAGCTCATGATCTAAATTTACACAATAATGAAGAAATCCGCTACAAGGGAGACAATCAGCAAAAACAATCAATACCAGAATAAGATTCCCAAGGCCATCCATCACATATTGGAATAATCAGGTGCAAGGCAGAAAATATACATAAAACTCGAACTGAATCAAGGAACAAGGATGTTTTCAAAGACTGGTAGGATCTCTAAAACATTTTTAAAGTACACGTCA
The DNA here is from genome assembly GCF_964165515.1 of Mesoplodon bidens. Taxonomy (NCBI): domain Eukaryota; kingdom Metazoa; phylum Chordata; class Mammalia; order Artiodactyla; family Ziphiidae; genus Mesoplodon; species Mesoplodon bidens. The sequence goes on from NC_138180.1 coordinate 2,877,438, forward strand.
TTGATAAAGCTAAATAATCAAAGGTTGTGTAATACAACAGATTCATCATTGAGAAGAGTGAAATTATGCTGTTTTGAAAACTATGGCAGGTCAGATTTTCTTCTTAATTATATAAGAAGATTTATCTAAAAATACACATTATTTCAAAGACTTATTTGCTGTGAAATAAGTTAAGGGTATTTCAAATAGCTTCTCCGCAAAGAAAGGTGAGATGTACGGAATCACAGAAAGTCGAGGGGAAAATATGTCAATATATACATTGCTATATGGTGAACTAAGGCTTAGGCCAGCAACAATGTACTGGACCTGATCCTTAGAAAATTACAAGTAACCTGGAATCTTTAAAAGTTCTTATCTTTATAAGTAGAAAATATTTATTATAATGAATTAACAAGAGATTAAATTGATATCAGAAGATCAAAACAATAAACCCTGAGAACATAGAAAAAAGATAAATAAAGATATGAGCAGAACTTAATACAACAGAAAACGTATAAAATTGAGGTGATTTAGTAACTCCAAAGAATATACTTTGAAATGATTTAAAAGACACACTTTGGTAAAGGAAAACAAAAACATATGTAAAGAATATACAGAAAGAGTCAGGACAATGTTATAGGAGAGAATATATGAAATGCCAGTAAATTTGAACATTTCTGTAATGGGGACCATTTCCTAGCTCCTAAAGTTTACAAAAACTGAAACAAGAGGAAATCATTTAAGGTCATCATGTCTGCCCTTGGCATTCTCGGAACGCCCTGGCCTCAGAAGGCAGCATCTGTAATCCATGGTAACCTGCGGAGAAGGGGTGGGGTGAGGAAGATTGTAACACGGCCCTCACTGAGGGAGTGGGTGTGGCCACCTCTGCTGTGACTGAACAAATGGCAGTGGAGCAGGGGGCCCAGGGCAGGGACCTCAGAGACTGACAGGCCCAGTGGTGTGTCACAAGCATGTAGGCCCAGGCCAAAGGGTGCCTTCTTAGTCTGCAGAGGTGCCCAAACTCTCACCTTTCCACTCAGGCCGCCCGCTTACTTGAAGTGTGTGTGGAACCCGTCCACGCAGTAACCCTCGCTGCACAACTAACCATAGGTCTGGGCCTCGTGTCTTCCTGCCAGGAGACCTAAATTCGCAGGCAGATGGGTCCCTGGGTCACACGCAGAGAGGCTCCTGCTCGGGCCACAGGCCACCCTACTACTCCTGCCCCAGATCGGAGGCCGCCTAGGAGCGCTGTCTGTGTCCACTGCCTCTAGAGGGAGTATTGGACCAACAGTTGTAGAAAATGGGGTCCTCGTGGGCAACTCACTGGAGGGACACAAATAAATCTTTGCCGTCTTTCTGCTGAAATTTATGAGCGTTCACACCTAAGCCTCTTACAAGGTCAGCTGTTTAGCTAAACATGAGCTCATGATCTAAATTTACACAATAATGAAGAAATCAGCTACAAGGGGAGACAATCAGCAAATGCAATCAGTACAAGAATTAGATTCCCAAGGCCATCCATCATATGTTGGAATTATCAGGTGAAAGGCACAAATATATACATAAAACTGGAACTGAAACAAGGATCAAGAATGTTTTCAAAGACAGGAAGTATCTCTAAAACATTTTTAAAGTACATGTCATTGAAAAAGCTAAATACTCAAAGGTTGTGTAATACAACAGATTCATCATTGAGAAGAGTGAAATTATGCTGTTTTGAAAACTATGGCATGTGAGATTTTCTGCCTAATTATATAAGAAGATTTCTCTAAAAATACACATTATTTCAAAGACTTATTGGCTGTGAAATAAGTTAATGGTATTTCAAATGTCTTGTCTGCAAAGAAAGGTGAGATGTAGGGAATCACAGAAAGTGGAGGGGAAAATATGTCAATATATACATAGCTCTATATGGAACTACGCCTTAGGCCTGAAACAATGTAGAGGACCTGACCCTTAGAAAGTTACAAGTAAGCTGGAATCTTCAAAAGTTCAAATCTTTATAAGTAAAAATATTTATTAAAATGAATAACCAAGTGTTTTAATTGACATCAGAAGATCAAAATAATACACCCTGAGAACATAGAAAAAAGATAAATAAAGATATGAGCAGAACTTAATACAACAGAAAACGTATAAAATTCAGGTGATGTAGTAAGTCCAAAGAATATTCTTTGAAAAGATTTAAAAGACACACTTTGATTAAGGAAAACAAAAACATAATTAAAGAATATATAGAAAGAATCAGGACAATGTTATAGCAGAGAATATATGAAATGCCAGTTAATTTGAACATTTCTGTAAAGTGGACCTTTACCTAGCTCCTACAGTTTACCAAAACTGACACAAGAGGAAACCATTTAAAGTCATCATGTCTGCCCTTGGCATTCTCGGAACGCCCTGGCTTCAGAATGCAGCGTATGTAGTCCATGGTAACCTGCGGAGACGGGCCGTTGCTGAGAGAGTTTGGAACACTGCCCTCACTGAGGGAGTGGGTGTGGCTATCTCTGCTGTGACTGAACAAAGGGCAGGGGAGCAGGGGGCCCGGGGCAGGGCCCTCAGAGCCCGGCAGGCCCAGTGGGGTGTCACAAGCATTTAGGCCCAGGACAAAGGGCGCCTTCTTTGTCTGCACAGCTGCCCATACTCTCACCTTTCCACTCATGCTTCACTCTTACTTGAAGTGTGTTTGGAACCAGTCTGCACAGTACACCTCGCTGCCCAGCTAACCATAGGTCTGGGCATCGTAGCTTGCTACCAGGTGACCGAAGTTCGCAGGCAGGTGGGTCCCTGGGACACACGCGAAAAGGCTCCTGCCGGGGCCACAATACGCCCACTGCCCCTGCCCCAGATCAGGGGCCACAAAGCAGCCCTGTCTCAGTCCCCTGCCTCTAGAGGGGGTATTGGACCAACACTTCTAGAAAACATGGTCCTAGTGGGCAACTCATTTGAGGGACACAAATAAATCTTTGCCGACTTTCTGGTGAAACTTACGAGAGTTCACACCTAAGCCTCTTACAAGGTCAGCTGTTTAGCTACATATGAGCTTATGATCTAAATTCACACAATAATGAAGAATTCAGCTGCGCGGGGAGACAATCAGCCAAAACAATCAGTACCAGAATTAGATTACCAAGACCATTCATCAGATGTTGGAATAATCAGATACAAGGCAGAAAATATACATAAAACTGGAACTGAAACAAGGAACAAGAATGTTTTCACAGACTGGTATGATCTCTAAAACATTTTTAAAGTACATGTCACTGATAAAGCTAAATACTCAAAGCTTGTGTAATACAACAGATTAATCATTGAGAAGAGTGAAATTATGCTGTTTTGAAAACTATGGCATGTGAGATTTTCTGCGTAATTATAAAAGAAGATTTCTCTAAAAATACACATTATTTCAAAGACTTATTGGCTGTGAAATAAGTTAAGGGTAATTCAAATGGCTTGTCTGCAAAGAAAGGTGAGATGTAGGGAATCACAGAACGTCGAGGGGAAAATATGTCCATATATACATTGCTATATGGTGAACAAAGCCTTAGGCCAGCAACAATGTAGAGGACCTGACACGTAGCAAATTACAAGTAAGCTGGAATCTTCAAAAGTTCAAATCTTTATAATTAAAAACATTTATTAAAATGAATAACCACGTGTTTTAATTGACATCAGAAGAACAATCCAATAAACCCTGAGAACACGGAAAAAAGATAAATAAAGATATGAGCAGAACTTAATACAACAGAAAACGTATAAAATTGAGTTGATTTAGTAAGTCCAAAGAATATTCTTTGAAAAGATTTAAACGACACACTTTGATTAAGGAAAACAAAAACATAAGTAAAGAATATACAGAAAGAATCAGGACAATGTTATAGCAGAGAATATATGAAATGCAGTATATTTGAATATTTCTGTAAAGGGGACCATTTCCTAGCTCCCAAAGTTTAACAAAACTGACACAAGATGAAATCATTTAAGGTCATCATGTCTGCCCTTGGCATTCTCAGAACGCCCTGGCCTCAGAATGCAGCATCTGTAGTCCATGGTAACCTGCGGAGAGGGGGCGGGGCTGAGGGAGTTTAGAACCCTGCCCTCGCTGAGGGAGTGGGTGTGGCCGTCGGTGCTGTGCCTGAACATAGGGCAGGGGAACTGGGGGCCCAGGGCAGGGCCCTCAGAGCCCGGCAGGCCCAGTGGGTTGCCTAAAGCATTTTGACCCAGGCCAAAGGGCGCCTTCTTGTGTGCGCAGCTGCCCAAACACTCACCTTTCCACTCAGGCCGCCCTATTACTTGAAGTGTGTGTGGAACCGGTCCGCACAGTACACCTCACTGCACAGCTAACCATAGGTCTGGGCATCGTAGCTTCCTGCCATGTGACCAAAGTTCACAGGCAGATGTGTACCTGGGACACCCACGGAGAGGCTCCTGCTTGGGCCACAGGCTGGCCACAGCCCCTGACCCAGATCGGAGGCCACATAGCAACCCTGTCTGAGTCCCCTGCCTTTAGAGGAGGTATTGGAACAACACTTCTAGGAAACGGGGTCCTTTTGGGCAACTCATTGGAGGGACACAAATAAATCTTCACCGACTTTCTGCTGAAACTTACGAGCATTCAGAACTAAGCCTGTTACAAGGTCAGCTGTTTAGCTAAATATGAGCTCATGATCTAAATTTACACAATAATGAAGAAATCCGCTACAAGGGAGACAATCAGCAAAAACAATCAATACCAGAATAAGATTCCCAAGGCCATCCATCACATATTGGAATAATCAGGTGCAAGGCAGAAAATATACATAAAACTCGAACTGAATCAAGGAACAAGGATGTTTTCAAAGACTGGTAGGATCTCTAAAACATTTTTAAAGTACACGTCATTGATAAAGCTAAATAATCAAAGGTTGTGTAATACAACAGATTCATCATTGAGAAGAGTGAAATTATGCTGTTTTGAAAACTATGGCAGGTCAGATTTTCTTCTTAATTATATAAGAAGATTTATCTAAAAAATACACATTATTTCAAAGACTTATTTGCTGTGAAATAAGTTAAGGGTATTTCAAATAGCTTCTCCGCAAAGAAAGGTGAGATGTACGGAATCACAGAAAGTCGAGGGGAAAATATGTCAATATATACATTGCTATATGGTGAACTAAGGCTTAGGCCAGCAACAATGTACTGGACCTGATCCTTAGAAAATTACAAGTAACCTGGAATCTTTAAAAGTTCTTATCTTTATAAGTAGAAAATATTTATTATAATGAATTAACAAGAGATTAAATTGATATCAGAAGATCAAAACAATAAACCCTGAGAACATAGAAAAAAGATAAATAAAGATATGAGCAGAACTTAATACAACAGAAAACGTATAAAATTGAGGTGATTTAGTAACTCCAAAGAATATACTTTGAAATGATTTAAAAGACACACTTTGGTAAAGGAAAACAAAAACATATGTAAAGAATATACAGAAAGAGTCAGGACAATGTTATAGGAGAGAATATATGAAATGCCAGTAAATTTGAACATTTCTGTAATGGGGACCATTTCCTAGCTCCTAAAGTTTACAAAAACTGAAACAAGAGGAAATCATTTAAGGTCATCATGTCTGCCCTTGGCATTCTCGGAACGCCCTGGCCTCAGAAGGCAGCATCTGTAATCCATGGTAACCTGCGGAGAAGGGGTGGGGTGAGGAAGATTGTAACACGGCCCTCACTGAGGGAGTGGGTGTGGCCACCTCTGCTGTGACTGAACAAATGGCAGTGGAGCAGGGGGCCCAGGGCAGGGACCTCAGAGACTGACAGGCCCAGTGGTGTGTCACAAGCATGTAGGCCCAGGCCAAAGGGTGCCTTCTTAGTCTGCAGAGGTGCCCAAACTCTCACCTTTCCACTCAGGCCGCCCGCTTACTTGAAGTGTGTGTGGAACCCGTCCACGCAGTAACCCTCGCTGCACAACTAACCATAGGTCTGGGCCTCGTGTCTTCCTGCCAGGAGACCTAAATTCGCAGGCAGATGGGTCCCTGGGTCACACGCAGAGAGGCTCCTGCTCGGGCCACAGGCCACCCTACTACTCCTGCCCCAGATCGGAGGCCGCCTAGGAGCGCTGTCTGTGTCCACTGCCTCTAGAGGGAGTATTGGACCAACAGTTGTAGAAAATGGGGTCCTCGTGGGCAACTCACTGGAGGGACACAAATAAATCTTTGCCGTCTTTCTGCTGAAATTTATGAGCGTTCACACCTAAGCCTCTTACAAGGTCAGCTGTTTAGCTAAACATGAGCTCATGATCTAAATTTACACAATAATGAAGAAATCAGCTACAAGGGGAGACAATCAGCAAATGCAATCAGTACAAGAATTAGATTCCCAAGGCCATCCATCATATGTTGGAATTATCAGGTGAAAGGCACAAATATATACATAAAACTGGAACTGAAACAAGGATCAAGAATGTTTTCAAAGACAGGAAGTATCTCTAAAACATTTTTAAAGTACATGTCATTGAAAAAGCTAAATACTCAAAGGTTGTGTAATACAACAGATTCATCATTGAGAAGAGTGAAATTATGCTGTTTTGAAAACTATGGCATGTGAGATTTTCTGCCTAATTATATAAGAAGATTTCTCTAAAAATACACATTATTTCAAAGACTTATTGGCTGTGAAATAAGTTAATGGTATTTCAAATGTCTTGTCTGCAAAGAAAGGTGAGATGTAGGGAATCACAGAAAGTGGAGGGGAAAATATGTCAATATATACATAGCTCTATATGGAACTACGCCTTAGGCCTGAAACAATGTAGAGGACCTGACCCTTAGAAAGTTACAAGTAAGCTGGAATCTTCAAAAGTTCAAATCTTTATAAGTAAAAATATTTATTAAAATGAATAACCAAGTGTTTTAATTGACATCAGAAGATCAAAATAATACACCCTGAGAACATAGAAAAAAGATAAATAAAGATATGAGCAGAACTTAATACAACAGAAAACGTATAAAATTCAGGTGATGTAGTAAGTCCAAAGAATATTCTTTGAAAAGATTTAAAAGACACACTTTGATTAAGGAAAACAAAAACATAATTAAAGAATATATAGAAAGAATCAGGACAATGTTATAGCAGAGAATATATGAAATGCCAGTTAATTTGAACATTTCTGTAAAGTGGACCTTTACCTAGCTCCTACAGTTTACCAAAACTGACACAAGAGGAAACCATTTAAAGTCATCATGTCTGCCCTTGGCATTCTCGGAACGCCCTGGCTTCAGAATGCAGCGTATGTAGTCCATGGTAACCTGCGGAGACGGGCCGTTGCTGAGAGAGTTTGGAACACTGCCCTCACTGAGGGAGTGGGTGTGGCTATCTCTGCTGTGACTGAACAAAGGGCAGGGGAGCAGGGGGCCCGGGGCAGGGCCCTCAGAGCCCGGCAGGCCCAGTGGGGTGTCACAAGCATTTAGGCCCAGGACAAAGGGCGCCTTCTTTGTCTGCACAGCTGCCCATACTCTCACCTTTCCACTCATGCTTCACTCTTACTTGAAGTGTGTTTGGAACCAGTCTGCACAGTACACCTCGCTGCCCAGCTAACCATAGGTCTGGGCATCGTAGCTTGCTACCAGGTGACCGAAGTTCGCAGGCAGGTGGGTCCCTGGGACACACGCGAAAAGGCTCCTGCCGGGGCCACAATACGCCCACTGCCCCTGCCCCAGATCAGGGGCCACAAAGCAGCCCTGTCTCAGTCCCCTGCCTCTAGAGGGGGTATTGGACCAACACTTCTAGAAAACATGGTCCTAGTGGGCAACTCATTTGAGGGACACAAATAAATCTTTGCCGACTTTCTGGTGAAACTTACGAGAGTTCACACCTAAGCCTCTTACAAGGTCAGCTGTTTAGCTACATATGAGCTTATGATCTAAATTCACACAATAATGAAGAATTCAGCTGCGCGGGGAGACAATCAGCCAAAACAATCAGTACCAGAATTAGATTACCAAGACCATTCATCAGATGTTGGAATAATCAGATACAAGGCAGAAAATATACATAAAACTGGAACTGAAACAAGGAACAAGAATGTTTTCACAGACTGGTATGATCTCTAAAACATTTTTAAAGTACATGTCACTGATAAAGCTAAATACTCAAAGCTTGTGTAATACAACAGATTAATCATTGAGAAGAGTGAAATTATGCTGTTTTGAAAACTATGGCATGTGAGATTTTCTGCGTAATTATAAAAGAAGATTTCTCTAAAAATACACATTATTTCAAAGACTTATTGGCTGTGAAATAAGTTAAGGGTAATTCAAATGGCTTGTCTGCAAAGAAAGGTGAGATGTAGGGAATCACAGAACGTCGAGGGGAAAATATGTCCATATATACATTGCTATATGGTGAACAAAGCCTTAGGCCAGCAACAATGTAGAGGACCTGACACGTAGCAAATTACAAGTAAGCTGGAATCTTCAAAAGTTCACATCTTTATAATTAAAAACATTTATTAAAATGAATAACCACGTGTTTTAATTGACATCAGAAGAACAATCCAATAAACCCTGAGAACACGGAAAAAAGATAAATAAAGATATGAGCAGAACTTAATACAACAGAAAACGTATAAAATTGAGTTGATTTAGTAAGTCCAAAGAATATTCTTTGAAAAGATTTAAACGACACACTTTGATTAAGGAAAACAAAAACATAAGTAAAGAATATACAGAAAGAATCAGGACAATGTTATAGCAGAGAATATATGAAATGCAGTATATTTGAATATTTCTGTAAAGGGGACCATTTCCTAGCTCCCAAAGTTTAACAAAACTGACACAAGATGAAATCATTTAAGGTCATCATGTCTGCCCTTGGCATTCTCAGAACGCCCTGGCCTCAGAATGCAGCATCTGTAGTCCATGGTAACCTGCAGAGAGGGGGCGGGGCTGAGGGAGTTTAGAACCCTGCCCTCGCTGAGGGAGTGGGTGTGGCCGTCGGTGCTGTGCCTGAACATAGGGCAGGGGAACTGGGGGCCCAGGGCAGGGCCCTCAGAGCCCGGCAGGCCCAGTGGGTTGCCTAAAGCATTTTGACCCAGGCCAAAGGGCGCCTTCTTGTGTGCGCAGCTGCCCAAACACTCACCTTTCCACTCAGGCCGCCCTATTACTTGAAGTGTGTGTGGAACCGGTCCGCACAGTACACCTCACTGCACAGCTAACCATAGGTCTGGGCATCGTAGCTTCCTGCCATGTGACCAAAGTTCACAGGCAGATGTGTACCTGGGACACCCACGGAGAGGCTCCTGCTTGGGCCACAGGCTGGCCACAGCCCCTGACCCAGATCGGAGGCCACATAGCAACCCTGTCTGAGTCCCCTGCCTTTAGAGGAGGTATTGGAACAACACTTCTAGGAAACGGGGTCCTTTTGGGCAACTCATTGGAGGGACACAAATAAATCTTCACCGACTTTCTGCTGAAACTTACGAGCATTCAGAACTAAGCCTGTTACAAGGTCAGCTGTTTAGCTAAATATGAGCTCATGATCTAAATTTACACAATAATGAAGAAATCCGCTACAAGGGAGACAATCAGCAAAAACAATCAATACCAGAATAAGATTCCCAAGGCCATCCATCACATATTGGAATAATCAGGTGCAAGGCAGAAAATATACATAAAACTCGAACTGAATCAAGGAACAAGGATGTTTTCAAAGACTGGTAGGATCTCTAAAACATTTTTAAAGTACACGTCATTGATAAAGCTAAATAATCAAAGGTTGTGTAATACAACAGATTCATCATTGAGAAGAGTGAAATTATGCTGTTTTGAAAACTATGGCAGGTCAGATTTTCTTCTTAATTATATAAGAAGATTTATCTAAAAAATACACATTATTTCAAAGACTTATTTGCTGTGAAATAAGTTAAGGGTATTTCAAATTGCTTCTCTGCAAAGAAAGGTGAGATGTACGGAATCACAGAAAGTCGAGGGGAAAATATGTCAATATATACATTGCTATATGGTGAACTAAGGCTTAGGCCAGCAACAATGTACTGGACCTGATCCTTAGAAAATTACAAGTAACCTGGAATCTTTAAAAGTTCTTATCTTTATAAGTAGAAAATATTTATTATAATGAATTAACAAGAGATTAAATTGATATCAGAAGATCAAAACAATAAACCCTGAGAACATAGAAAAAAGATAAATAAAGATATGAGCAGAACTTAATACAACAGAAAACGTATAAAATTGAGGTGATTTAGTAACTCCAAAGAATATACTTTGAAATGATTTAAAAGACACACTTTGGTAAAGGAAAACAAAAACATATGTAAAGAATATACAGAAAGAGTCAGGACAATGTTATAGGAGAGAATATATGAAATGCCAGTAAATTTGAACATTTCTGTAAAGGGGACCATTTCCTAGCTCTTAAAGTTTACAAAAACTGAAACAAGAGGAAATCATTTAAGGTCATCATGTCTGCCCTTGGCATTCTCGGAACGCCCTGGCCTCAGAAGGCAGCATCTGTAATCCATGGTAACCTGCGGAGAAGGGGTGGGGTGAGGAAGATTGTAACACGGCCCTCACTGAGGGAGTGGGTGTGGCCACCTCTGCTGTGACTGAACAAATGGCAGTGGAGCAGGGGGCCCAGGGCAGGGACCTCAGAGACTGACAGGCCCAGTGGTGTGTCACAAGCATGTAGGCCCAGGCCAAAGGGTGGCTTCTTAGTCTGCAGAGGTGCCCAAACTCTCACCTTTCCACTCAGGCCGCCCGCTTACTTGAAGTGTGTGTGGAACCCGTCCACGCAGTAACCTTCGCTGCACAGCTAACCATAGGTCTGGGCCTCGTGTCTTCCTGCCAGGAGACCTAAATTCGCAGGCAGATGGGTCCCTGGATCACACGCAGAGAGGCTCCTGCTCGGGCCACAGGCCACCCTACTACTCCTGCCCCAGATCGGAGGCCGCCTAGGAGCGCTGTCTGTGTCCACTGCCTCTAGAGGGAGTATTGGACCAACAGTTGTAGAAAATGGGGTCCTCGTGGGCAACTCACTGGAGGGACACAAATAAATCTTTGCCGTCTTTCTGCTGAAATTTATGAGCGTTCACACCTAAGCCTCTTACAAGGTCAGCTGTTTAGCTAAACATGAGCTCATGATCTAAATTTACACAATAATGAAGAAATCAGCTACAAGGGGAGACAATCAGCAAATGCAATCAGAACAAGAATTAGATTCCCAAGGCCATCCATCATATGTTGGAATTATCAGGTGAAAGGCACAAATATATACATAAAACTGGAACTGAAACAAGGATCAAGAATGTTTTCAAAGACAGGAAGTATCTCTAAAACATTTTTAAAGTACATGTCATTGAAAAAGCTAAATACTCAAAGGTTGTGTAATACAACAGATTCATCATTGAGAAGAGTGAAATTATGCTGTTTTGAAAACTATGGCATGTGAGATTTTCTGCCTAATTATATAAGAAGATTTCTCTAAAAATACACATTATTTCAAAGACTTATTGGCTGTGAAATAAGTTAATGGTATTTCAAATGTCTTGTCTGCAAAGAAAGGTGAGATGTAGGGAATCACAGAAAGTGGAGGGGAAAATATGTCAATATATACATAACTATATATGGAACTACGCCTTAGGCCTGAAACAATGTAGAGGACCTGACCCTTAGAAAGTTACAAGTAAGCTGGAATCTTCAAAAGTTCAAATCTTTATAAGTAAAAATATTTATTAAAATGAATAACCAAGTGTTTTAATTGACATCAGAAGATCAAAATAATACACCCTGAGAACATAGAAAAAAGATAAATAAAGATATGAGCAGAACTTAATACAACAGAAAACGTATAAAATTCAGGTGATGTAGTAAGTCCAAAGAATATTCTTTGAAAAGATTTAAAAGACACACTTTGATTAAGGAAAACAAAAACATAATTAAAGAATATATAGAAAGAATCAGGACAATGTTATAGCAGAGAATATATGAAATGCCAGTTAATTTGAACATTTCTGTAAAGTGGACCTTTACCTAGCTCCTACAGTTTACCAAAACTGACACAAGAGGAAACCATTTAAAGTCATCATGTCTGCCCTTGGCATTCTCGGAACGCCCTGGCTTCAGAATGCAGCGTATGTAGTCCATGGTAACCTGCGGAGACGGGCCGTTGCTGAGAGAGTTTGGAACACTGCCCTCACTGAGGGAGTGGGTGTGGCTATCTCTGCTGTGACTGAACAAAGGGCAGGGGAGCAGGGGGCCCGGGGCAGGGCCCTCAGAGCCCGGCAGGCCCAGTGGGGTGTCACAAGCATTTAGGCCCAGGACAAAGGGCGCCTTCTTTGTCTGCACAGCTGCCCATACTCTCACCTTTCCACTCATGCTTCACTCTTACTTGAAGTGTGTTTGGAACCAGTCTGCACAGTACACCTCGCTGCCCAGCTAACCATAGGTCTGGGCATCGTAGCTTGCTACCAGGTGACCGAAGTTCGCAGGCAGGTGGGTCCCTGGGACACACGCGAAAAGGCTCCTGCCGGGGCCACAATACGCCCACTGCCCCTGCCCCAGATCAGGGGCCACAAAGCAGCCCTGTCTCAGTCCCCTGCCTCTAGAGGGGGTATTGGACCAACACTTCTAGAAAACATGGTCCTAGTGGGCAACTCAATTGAGGGACACAAATAAATCTTTGCCGACTTTCTGGTGAAACTTACGAGAGTTCACACCTAAGCCTCTTACAAGGTCAGCTGTTTAGCTACATATGAGCTTATGATCTAAATTCACACAATAATGAAGAATTCAGCTGCGCGGGGAGACAATCAGCCAAAACAATCAGTACCAGAATTAGATTACCAAGACCATTCATCAGATGTTGGAATAATCAGATACAAGGCAGAAAATATACATAAAACTGGAACTGAAACAAGGATCAAGAATGTTTTCAAAGACAGGAAGTATCTCTAAAACATTTTTAAAGTACATGTCATTGAAAAAGCTAAATACTCAAAGGTTGTGTAATACAACAGATTCATCATTGAGAAGAGTGAAATTATGCTGTTTTGAAAACTATGGCATGTGAGATTTTCTGCGTAATTATAAAAGAAGATTTCTCTAAAAATACACATTATTTCAAAGACTTATTGGCTGTGAAATAAGTTAAGGGTAATTCAAATGGCTTGTCTGCAAAGAAAGGTGAGATGTAGGGAATCACAGAACGTCGAGGGGAAAATATGTCCATATATACATTGCTATATGGTGAACAAAGCCTTAGGCCAACAACAATGTAGAGGACCTGACACGTAGCAAATTACAAGTAAGCTGGAATCTTCAAAAGTTCAAATCTTTATAATTAAAAACATTTATTAAAATGAATAACCACGTGTTTTAATTGACATCAGAAGAACAATCCAATAAACCCTGAGAACACGGAAAAAAGATAAATAAAGATATGAGCAGAACTTAATACAACAGAAAACGTATAAAATTGAGTTGATTTAGTAAGTCCAAAGAATATTCTTTGAAAAGATTTAAACGACACACTTTGATTAAGGAAAACAAAAACATAAGTAAAGAATATACAGAAAGAATCAGGACAATGTTATAGCAGAGAATATATGAAATGCAGTATATTTGAATATTTCTGTAAAGGGGACCATTTCCTAGCTCCCAAAGTTTAACAAAACTGACACAAGATGAAATCATTTAAGGTCATCATGTCTGCCCTTGGCATTCTCAGAACGCCCTGGCCTCAGAATGCAGCATCTGTAGTCCATGGTAACCTGCGGAGAGGGGGCGGGGCTGAGGGAGTTTAGAACCCTGCCCTCGCTGAGGGAGTGGGTGTGGCCGTCGGTGCTGTGCCTGAACATAGGGCAGGGGAACAGGGGGCCCAGGGCAGGGCCCTCAGAGCCCGGCAGGCCCAGTGGGTTGCCTAAAGCATTTTGACCCAGGCCAAAGGGCGCCTTCTTGTGTGCACAGCTGCCCAAACACTCACCTTTCCACTCAGGCCGCCCTATTACTTGAAGTGTGTGTGGAACCGGTCCGCACAGTACACCTCACTGCACAGCTAACCATAGGTCTGGGCATCGTAGCTTCCTGCCATGTGACCAAAGTTCACAGGCAGATGTGTACCTGGGACACCCACGGAGAGGCTCCTGCTTGGGCCACAGGCTGGCCACAGCCCCTGACCCAGATCGGAGGCGACATAGCAACCCTGTCTGAGTCCCCTGCCTTTAGAGGAGGTATTGGAACAACACTTCTAGGAAACGGGGTCCTTTTGGGCAACTCATTGGAGGGACACAAATAAATCTTCACCGACTTTCTGCTGAAACTTACGAGCATTCAGAACTAAGCCTGTTACAAGGTCAGCTGTTTAGCTAAATATGAGCTCATGATCTAAATTTACACAATAATGAAGAAATCCGCTACAAGGGAGACAATCAGCAAAAACAATCAATACCAGAATAAGATTCCCAAGGCCATCCATCACTTATTGGAATAATCAGGTGCAAGGCAGAAAATATACATAAAACTCGAACTGAATCAAGGAACAAGGATGTTTTCAAAGACTGGTAGGATCTCTAAAACATTTTTAAAGTACACGTCATTGATAAAGCTAAATAATCAAAGGTTGTGTAATACAACAGATTCATCATTGAGAAGAGTGAAATTATGCTGTTTTGAAAACTATGGCAGGTCAGATTTTCTTCTTAATTATATAAGAAGATTTATCTAAAAAATACACATTATTTCAAAGACTTATTTGCTGTGAAATAAGTTAAGGGTATTTCAAATAGCTTCTCCGCAAAGAAAGGTGAGATGTACGGAATCACAGAAAGTCGAGGGGAAAATATGTCAATATATACATTGCTATATGGTGAACTAAGGCTTAGGCCAGCAACAATGTACTGGACCTGATCCTTAGAAAATTACAAGTAACCTGGAATCTTTAAAAGTTCTTATCTTTATAAGAAGAAAATATTTATTATAATGAATTAACAAGAGATTAAATTGATATCAGAAGATCAAAACAATAAACCCTGAGAACATAGAAAAAAGATAAATAAAGATATGAGCAGAACTTAATACAACAGAAAACGTATAAAATTGAGGTGATTTAGTAACTCCAAAGAATATACTTTGAAATGATTTAAAAGACACACTTTGGTAAAGGAAAACAAAAACATATGTAAAGAATATACAGAAAGAGTCAGGACAATGTTATAGGAGAGAATATATGAAATGCCAGTAAATTTGAACATTTCTGTAAAGGGGACCATTTCCTAGCTCCTAAAGTTTACAAAAACTGAAACAAGAGGAAATCATTTAAGGTCATCATGTCTGCCCTTGGCATTCTCGGAACGCCCTGGCCTCAGAAGGCAGCATCTGTAATCCATGGTAACCTGCGGAGAAGGGGTGGGGTGAGGAAGATTGTAACACGGCCCTCACTGAGGGAGTGGGTGTGGCCACCTCTGCTGTGACTGAACAAATGGCAGTGGAGCAGGGGGCCCAGGGCAGGGACCTCAGAGACTGACAGGCCCAGTGGTGTGTCACAAGCATGTAGGCCCAGGCCAAAGGGTGCCTTCTTAGTCTGCAGAGGTGCCCAAACTCTCACCTTTCCACTCAGGCCGCCCGCTTACTTGAAGTGTGTGTGGAACCCGTCCACGCAGTAACCCTCGCTGCACAGCTAACCATAGGTCTGGGCCTCGTGTCTTCCTGCCAGGAGACCTAAATTCGCAGGCAGATGGGTCCCTGGGTCACACGCAGAGAGGCTCCTGCTCGGGCCACAGGCCACCCTACTACTCCTGCCCCAGATCGGAGGCCGCCTAGGAGCGCTGTCTGTGTCCACTGCCTCTAGAGGGAGTATTGGACCAACAGTTGTAGAAAATGGGGTCCTCGTGGGCAACTCACTGGAGGGACACAAATAAATCTTTGCCGTCTTTCTGCTGAAATTTATGAGCGTTCACACCTAAGCCTCTTACAAGGTCAGCTGTTTAGCTAAACATGAGCTCATGATCTAAATTTACACAATAATGAAGAAATCAGCTACAAGGGGAGACAATCAGCAAATGCAATCAGAACAAGAATTAGATTCCCAAGGCCATCCATCATATGTTGGAATTATCAGGTGAAAGGCACAAATATATACATAAAACTGGAACTGAAACAAGGATCAAGAATGTTTTCAAAGACAGGAAGTATCTCTAAAACATTTTTAAAGTACATGTCATTGAAAAAGCTAAATACTCAAAGGTTGTGTAATACAACAGATTCATCATTGAGAAGAGTGAAATTATGCTGTTTTGAAAACTATGGCATGTGAGATTTTCTGCCTAATTATATAAGAAGATTTCTCTAAAAATACACATTATTTCAAAGACTTATTGGCTGTGAAATAAGTTAATGGTATTTCAAATGTCTTGTCTGCAAAGAAAGGTGAGATGTAGGGAATCACAGAAAGTGGAGGGGAAAATATGTCAATATATACATAACTATATATGGAACTACGCCTTAGGCCTGAAACAATGTAGAGGACCTGACCCTTAGAAAGTTACAAGTAAGCTGGAATCTTCAAAAGTTCAAATCTTTATAAGTAAAAATATTTATTAAAATGAATAACCAAGTGTTTTAATTGACATCAGAAGATCAAAATAATACACCCTGAGAACATAGAAAAAAGATAAATAAAGATATGAGCAGAACTTAATACAACAGAAAACGTATAAAATTCAGGTGATGTAGTAAGTCCAAAGAATATTCTTTGAAAAGATTTAAAAGACACACTTTGATTAAGGAAAACAAAAACATAATTAAAGAATATATAGAAAGAATCAGGACAATGTTATAGCAGAGAATATATGAAATGCCAGTTAATTTGAACATTTCTGTAAAGTGGACCTTTACCTAGCTCCTACAGTTTACCAAAACTGACACAAGAGGAAACCATTTAAAGTCATCATGTCTGCCCTTGGCATTCTCGGAACGCCCTGGCTTCAGAATGCAGCGTATGTAGTCCATGGTAACCTGCGGAGACGGGCCATTGCTGAGAGAGTTTGGAACACTGTCCTCACTGAGGGAGTGGGTGTGGCTATCTCTGCTGTGACTGAACAAAGGGCAGGGGAGCAGGGGGCCCGGGGCAGGGCCCTCAGAGCCCGGCAGGCCCAGTGGGGTGTCACAAGCATTTAGGCCCAGGACAAAGGGCGCCTTCTTTGTCTGCACAGCTGCCCATACTCTCACCTTTCCACTCATGCTTCACTCTTACTTGAAGTGTGTTTGGAACCAGTCTGCACAGTACACCTCGCTGCCCAACTAACCATAGGTCTGGGCATCGTAGCTTGCTACCAGGTGACCGAAGTTCGCAGGCAGGTGGGTCCCTGGGACACACGCGAAAAGGCTCCTGCCGGGGCCACAATACGCCCACTGCCCCTGCCCCAGATCAGGGGCCACAAAGCAGCCCTGTCTCAGTCCCCTGCCTCTAGAGGGGGTATTGGACCAACACTTCTAGAAAACATGGTCCTAGTGGGCAACTCATTTGAGGGACACAAATAAATCTTTGCCGACTTTCTGGTGAAACTTACGAGAGTTCACACCTAAGCCTCTTACAAGGTCAGCTGTTTAGCTACATATGAGCTTATGATCTAAATTCACACAATAATGAAGAATTCAGCTGCGCGGGGAGACAATCAGCCAAAACAATCAGTACCAGAATTAGATTACCAAGACCATTCATCAGATGTTGGAATAATCAGATACAAGGCAGAAAATATACATAAAACTGGAACTGAAACAAGGAACAAGAATGTTTTCACAGACTGGTATGATCTCTAAAACATTTTTAAAGTACATGTCACTGATAAAGCTAAATACTCAAAGCTTGTGTAATACAACAGATTAATCATTGAGAAGAGTGAAATTATGCTGTTTTGAAAACTATGGCATGTGAGATTTTCTGCGTAATTATAAAAGAAGATTTCTCTAAAAATACACATTATTTCAAAGACTTATTGGCTGTGAAATAAGTTAAGGGTAATTCAAATGGCTTGTCTGCAAAGAAAGGTGAGATGTAGGGAATCACAGAACGTCGAGGGGAAAATATGTCCATATATACATTGCTATATGGTGAACAAAGCCTTAGGCCAGCAACAATGTAGAGGACCTGACACGTAGCAAATTACAAGTAAGCTGGAATCTTCAAAAGTTCAAATCTTTATAATTAAAAACATTTATTAAAATGAATAACCACGTGTTTTAATTGACATCAGAAGAACAATCCAATAAACCCTGAGAACACGGAAAAAAGATAAATAAAGATATGAGCAGAACTTAATACAACAGAAAACGTATAAAATTGAGTTGATTTAGTAAGTCCAAAGAATATTCTTTGAAAAGATTTAAACGACACACTTTGATTAAGGAAAACAAAAACATAAGTAAAGAATATACAGAAAGAATCAGGACAATGTTATAGCAGAGAATATATGAAATGCAGTATATTTGAATATTTCTGTAAAGGGGACCATTTCCTAGCTCCCAAAGTTTAACAAAACTGACACAAGATGAAATCATTTAAGGTCATCATGTCTGCCCTTGGCATTCTCAGAACGCCCTGGCCTCAGAATGCAGCATCTGTAGTCCATGGTAACCTGCGGAGAGGGGGCGGGGCTGAGGGAGTTTAGAACCCTGCCCTCGCTGAGGGAGTGGGTGTGGCCGTCGGTGCTGTGCCTGAACATAGGGCAGGGGAACAGGGGGCCCAGGGCAGGGCCCTCAGAGCCCGGCAGGCCCAGTGGGTTGCCTAAAGCATTTTGACCCAGGCCAAAGGGCGCCTTCTTGTGTGCGCAGCTGCCCAAACACTCACCTTTCCACTCAGGCCGCCCTATTACTTGAAGTGTGTGTGGAACCGGTCCGCACAGTACACCTCACTGCACAGCTAACCATAGGTCTGGGCATCGTAGCTTCCTGCCATGTGACCAAAGTTCACAGGCAGATGTGTACCTGGGACACCCACGGAGAGGCTCCTGCTTGGGCCACAGGCTGGCCACAGCCCCTGACCCAGATCGGAGGCCACATAGCAACCCTGTCTGAGTCCCCTGCCTTTAGAGGAGGTATTGGAACAACACTTCTAGGAAACGGGGTCCTTTTGGGCAACTCATTGGAGGGACACAAATAAATCTTCACCGACTTTCTGCTGAAACTTACGAGCATTCAGAACTAAGCCTGTTACAAGGTCAGCTGTTTAGCTAAATATGAGCTCATGATCTAAATTTACACAATAATGAAGAAATCCGCTACAAGGGAGACAATCAGCAAAAACAATCAATACCAGAATAAGATTCCCAAGGCCATCCATCACTTATTGGAATAATCAGGTGCAAGGCAGAAAATATACATAAAACTCGAACTGAATCAAGGAACAAGGATGTTTTCAAAGACTGGTAGGATCTCTAAAACATTTTTAAAGTACACGTCATTGATAAAGCTAAATAATCAAAGGTTGTGTAATACAACAGATTCATCATTGAGAAGAGTGAAATTATGCTGTTTTGAAAACTATGGCAGGTCAGATTTTCTTCTTAATTATATAAGAAGATTTATCTAAAAAATACACATTATTTCAAAGACTTATTTGCTGTGAAATAAGTTAAGGGTATTTCAAATAGCTTCTCCGCAAAGAAAGGTGAGATGTACGGAATCACAGAAAGTCGAGGGGAAAATATGTCAATATATACATTGCTATATGGTGAACTAAGGCTTAGGCCAGCAACAATGTACTGGACCTGATCCTTAGAAAATTACAAGTAACCTGGAATCTTTAAAAGTTCTTATCTTTATAAGTAGAAAATATTTATTATAATGAATTAACAAGAGATTAAATTGATATCAGAAGATCAAAACAATAAACCCTGAGAACATAGAAAAAAGATAAATAAAGATATGAGCAGAACTTAATACAACAGAAAACGTATAAAATTGAGGTGATTTAGTAACTCCAAAGAATATACTTTGAAATGATTTAAAAGACACACTTTGGTAAAGGAAAACAAAAACATATGTAAAGAATATACAGAAAGAGTCAGGACAATGTTATAGGAGAGAATATATGAAATGCCAGTAAATTTGAACATTTCTGTAAAGGGGACCATTTCCTAGCTCCTAAAGTTTACAAAAACTGAAACAAGAGGAAATCATTTAAGGTCATCATGTCTGCCCTTGGCATTCTCGGAACGCCCTGGCCTCAGAAGGCAGCATCTGTAATCCATGGTAACCTGCGGAGAAGGGGTGGGGTGAGGAAGATTGTAACACGGCCCTCACTGAGGGAGTGGGTGTGGCCACCTCTGCTGTGACTGAACAAATGGCAGTGGAGCAGGGGGCCCAGGGCAGGGACCTCAGAGACTGACAGGCCCAGTGGTGTGTCACAAGCATGTAGGCCCAGGCCAAAGGGTGCCTTCTTAGTCTGCAGAGGTGCCCAAACTCTCACCTTTCCACTCAGGCCGCCCGCTTACTTGAAGTGTGTGTGGAACCCGTCCACGCAGTAACCCTCGCTGCACAGCTAACCATAGGTCTGGGCCTCGTGTCTTCCTGCCAGGAGACCTAAATTCGCAGGCAGATGGGTCCCTGGGTCACACGCAGAGAGGCTCCTGCTCGGGCCACAGGCCACCCTACTACTCCTGCCCCAGATCGGAGGCCGCCTAGGAGCGCTGTCTGTGTCCACTGCCTCTAGAGGGAGTATTGGACCAACAGTTGTAGAAAATGGGGTCCTCGTGGGCAACTCACTGGAGGGACACAAATAAATCTTTGCCGTCTTTCTGCTGAAATTTATGAGCGTTCACACCTAAGCCTCTTACAAGGTCAGCTGTTTAGCTAAACATGAGCTCATGATCTAAATTTACACAATAATGAAGAAATCAGCTACAAGGGGAGACAATCAGCAAATGCAATCAGAACAAGAATTAGATTCCCAAGGCCATCCATCATATGTTGGAATTATCAGGTGAAAGGCACAAATATATACATAAAACTGGAACTGAAACAAGGATCAAGAATGTTTTCAAAGACAGGAAGTATCTCTAAAACATTTTTAAAGTACATGTCATTGAAAAAGCTAAATACTCAAAGGTTGTGTAATACAACAGATTCATCATTGAGAAGAGTGAAATTATGCTGTTTTGAAAACTATGGCATGTGAGATTTTCTGCCTAATTATATAAGAAGATTTCTCTAAAAATACACATTATTTCAAAGACTTATTGGCTGTGAAATAAGTTAATGGTATTTCAAATGTCTTGTCTGCAAAGAAAGGTGAGATGTAGGGAATCACAGAAAGTGGAGGGGAAAATATGTCAATATATACATAACTATATATGGAACTACGCCTTAGGCCTGAAACAATGTAGAGGACCTGACCCTTAGAAAGTTACAAGTAAGCTGGAATCTTCAAAAGTTCAAATCTTTATAAGTAAAAATATTTATTAAAATGAATAACCAAGTGTTTTAATTGACATCAGAAGATCAAAATAATACACCCTGAGAACATAGAAAAAAGATAAATAAAGATATGAGCAGAACTTAATACAACAGAAAACGTATAAAATTCAGGTGATGTAGTAAGTCCAAAGAATATTCTTTGAAAAGATTTAAAAGACACACTTTGATTAAGGAAAACAAAAACATAATTAAAGAATATATAGAAAGAATCAGGACAATGTTATAGCAGAGAATATATGAAATGCCAGTTAATTTGAACATTTCTGTAAAGTGGACCTTTACCTAGCTCCTACAGTTTACCAAAACTGACACAAGAGGAAACCATTTAAAGTCATCATGTCTGCCCTTGGCATTCTCGGAACGCCCTGGCTTCAGAATGCAGCGTATGTAGTCCATGGTAACCTGCGGAGACGGGCCATTGCTGAGAGAGTTTGGAACACTGCCCTCACTGAGGGAGTGGGTGTGGCTATCTCTGCTGTGACTGAACAAAGGGCAGGGGAGCAGGGGGCCCGGGGCAGGGCCCTCAGAGCCCGGCAGGCCCAGTGGGGTGTCACAAGCATTTAGGCCCAGGACAAAGGGCGCCTTCTTTGTCTGCACAGCTGCCCATACTCTCACCTTTCCACTCATGCTTCACTCTTACTTGAAGTGTGTTTGGAACCAGTCTGCACAGTACACCTCGCTGCCCAGCTAACCATAGGTCTGGGCATCGTAGCTTGCTACCAGGTGACCGAAGTTCGCAGGCAGGTGGGTCCCTGGGACACACGCGAAAAGGCTCCTGCCGGGGCCACAATACGCCCACTGCCCCTGCCCCAGATCAGGGGCCACAAAGCAGCCCTGTCTCAGTCCCCTGCCTCTAGAGGGGGTATTGGACCAACACTTCTAGAAAACATGGTCCTAGTGGGCAACTCATTTGAGGGACACAAATAAATCTTTGCCGACTTTCTGGTGAAACTTACGAGAGTTCACACCTAAGCCTCTTACAAGGTCAGCTGTTTAGCTACATATGAGCTTATGATCTAAATTCACACAATAATGAAGAATTCAGCTGCGCGGGGAGACAATCAGCCAAAACAATCAGTACCAGAATTAGATTACCAAGACCATTCATCAGATGTTGGAATAATCAGATACAAGGCAGAAAATATACATAAAACTGGAACTGAAACAAGGAACAAGAATGTTTTCACAGACTGGTATGATCTCTAAAACATTTTTAAAGTACATGTCACTGATAAAGCTAAATACTCAAAGCTTGTGTAATACAACAGATTAATCATTGAGAAGAGTGAAATTATGCTGTTTTGAAAACTATGGCATGTGAGATTTTCTGCGTAATTATAAAAGAAGATTTCTCTAAAAATACACATTATTTCAAAGACTTATTGGCTGTGAAATAAGTTAAGGGTAATTCAAATGGCTTGTCTGCAAAGAAAGGTGAGATGTAGGGAATCACAGAACGTCGAGGGGAAAATATGTCCATATATACATTGCTATATGGTGAACAAAGCCTTAGGCCAGCAACAATGTAGAGGACCTGACACGTAGCAAATTACAAGTAAGCTGGAATCTTCAAAAGTTCAAATCTTTATAATTAAAAACATTTATTAAAATGAATAACCACGTGTTTTAATTGACATCAGAAGAACAATCCAATAAACCCTGAGAACACGGAAAAAAGATAAATAAAGATATGAGCAGAACTTAATACAACAGAAAACGTATAAAATTGAGTTGATTTAGTAAGTCCAAAGAATATTCTTTGAAAAGATTTAAAAGACACACTTTGATTAAGGAAAACAAAAACATAAGTAAAGAATATACAGAAAGAATCAGGACAATGTTATAGCAGAGAATATATGAAATGCAGTATATTTGAATATTTCTGTAAAGGGGACCATTTCCTAGCTCCCAAAGTTTAACAAAACTGACACAAGATGAAATCATTTAAGGTCATCATGTCTGCCCTTGGCATTCTCAGAACGCCCTGGCCTCAGAATGCAGCATCTGTAGTCCATGGTAACCTGCGGAGAGGGGGCGGGGCTGAGGGAGTTTAGAACCCTGCCCTCGCTGAGGGAGTGGGTGTGGCCGTCGGTGCTGTGCCTGAACATAGGGCAGGGGAACAGGGGGCCCAGGGCAGGGCCCTCAGAGCCCGGCAGGCCCAGTGGGTTGCCTAAAGCATTTTGACCCAGGCCAAAGGGCGCCTTCTTGTGTGCACAGCTGCCCAAACACTCACCTTTCCACTCAGGCCGCCCTATTACTTGAAGTGTGTGTGGAACCGGTCCGCACAGTACACCTCACTGCACAGCTAACCATAGGTCTGGGCATCGTAGCTTCCTGCCATGTGACCAAAGTTCACAGGCAGATGTGTACCTGGGACACCCACGGAGAGGCTCCTGCTTGGGCCACAGGCTGGCCACAGCCCCTGACCCAGATCGGAGGCCACATAGCAACCCTGTCTGAGTCCCCTGCCTTTAGAGGAGGTATTGGAACAACACTTCTAGGAAACGGGGTCCTTTTGGGCAACTCATTGGAGGGACACAAATAAATCTTCACCGACTTTCTGCTGAAACTTACGAGCATTCAGAACTAAGCCTGTTACAAGGTCAGCTGTTTAGCTAAATATGAGCTCATGATCTAAATTTACACAATAATGAAGAAATCCGCTACAAGGGAGACAATCAGCAAAAACAATCAATACCAGAATAAGATTCCCAAGGCCATCCATCACTTATTGGAATAATCAGGTGCAAGGCAGAAAATATACATAAAACTCGAACTGAATCAAGGAACAAGGATGTTTTCAAAGACTGGTAGGATCTCTAAAACATTTTTAAAGTACACGTCATTGATAAAGCTAAATAATCAAAGGTTGTGTAATACAACAGATTCATCATTGAGAAGAGTGAAATTATGCTGTTTTGAAAACTATGGCAGGTCAGATTTTCTTCTTAATTATATAAGAAGATTTATCTAAAAAATACACATTATTTCAAAGACTTATTTGCTGTGAAATAAGTTAAGGGTATTTCAAATAGCTTCTCCGCAAAGAAAGGTGAGATGTACGGAATCACAGAAAGTCGAGGGGAAAATATGTCAATATATACATTGCTATATGGTGAACTAAGGCTTAGGCCAGCAACAATGTACTGGACCTGATCCTTAGAAAATTACAAGTAACCTGGAATCTTTAAAAGTTCTTATCTTTATAAGTAGAAAATATTTATTATAATGAATTAACAAGAGATTAAATTGATATCAGAAGATCAAAACAATAAACCCTGAGAACATAGAAAAAAGATAAATAAAGATATGAGCAGAACTTAATACAACAGAAAACGTATAAAATTGAGGTGATTTAGTAACTCCAAAGAATATACTTTGAAATGATTTAAAAGACACACTTTGGTAAAGGAAAACAAAAACATATGTAAAGAATATACAGAAAGAGTCAGGACAATGTTATAGGAGAGAATATATGAAATGCCAGTAAATTTGAACATTTCTGTAAAGGGGACCATTTCCTAGCTCCTAAAGTTTACAAAAACTGAAACAAGAGGAAATCATTTAAGGTCATCATGTCTGCCCTTGGCATTCTCGGAACGCCCTGGCCTCAGAAGGCAGCATCTGTAATCCATGGTAACCTGCGGAGAAGGGGTGGGGTGAGGAAGATTGTAACACGGCCCTCACTGAGGGAGTGGGTGTGGCCACCTCTGCTGTGACTGAACAAATGGCAGTGGAGCAGGGGGCCCAGGGCAGGGACCTCAGAGACTGACAGGCCCAGTGGTGTGTCACAAGCATGTAGGCCCAGGCCAAAGGGTGCCTTCTTAGTCTGCAGAGGTGCCCAAACTCTCACCTTTCCACTCAGGCCGCCCGCTTACTTGAAGTGTGTGTGGAACCCGTCCACGCAGTAACCCTCGCTGCACAGCTAACCATAGGTCTGGGCCTCGTGTCTTCCTGCCAGGAGACCTAAATTCGCAGGCAGATGGGTCCCTGGGTCACACGCAGAGAGGCTCCTGCTCGGGCCACAGGCCACCCTACTACTCCTGCCCCAGATCGGAGGCCGCCTAGGAGCGCTGTCTGTGTCCACTGCCTCTAGAGGGAGTATTGGACCAACAGTTGTAGAAAATGGGGTCCTCGTGGGCAACTCACTGGAGGGACACAAATAAATCTTTGCCGTCTTTCTGCTGAAATTTATGAGCGTTCACACCTAAGCCTCTTACAAGGTCAGCTGTTTAGCTAAACATGAGCTCATGATCTAAATTTACACAATAATGAAGAAATCAGCTACAAGGGGAGACAATCAGCAAATGCAATCAGAACAAGAATTAGATTCCCAAGGCCATCCATCATATGTTGGAATTATCAGGTGAAAGGCACAAATATATACATAAAACTGGAACTGAAACAAGGATCAAGAATGTTTTCAAAGACAGGAAGTATCTCTAAAACATTTTTAAAGTACATGTCATTGAAAAAGCTAAATACTCAAAGGTTGTGTAATACAACAGATTCATCATTGAGAAGAGTGAAATTATGCTGTTTTGAAAACTATGGCATGTGAGATTTTCTGCCTAATTATATAAGAAGATTTCTCTAAAAATACACATTATTTCAAAGACTTATTGGCTGTGAAATAAGTTAATGGTATTTCAAATGTCTTGTCTGCAAAGAAAGGTGAGATGTAGGGAATCACAGAAAGTGGAGGGGAAAATATGTCAATATATACATAACTATATATGGAACTACGCCTTAGGCCTGAAACAATGTAGAGGACCTGACCCTTAGAAAGTTACAAGTAAGCTGGAATCTTCAAAAGTTCAAATCTTTATAAGTAAAAATATTTATTAAAATGAATAACCAAGTGTTTTATTTGACATCAGAAGATCAATACTTTAAGCCCTTAGAACATAGAAAAAAGATAAATAAAGATATGAGCAGAACTTAATACAACAGAAAACGTATACAATTCAGGTGATGTAGTAAGTCCAAAGAATATTCTTTGAAAAGATTTAAAAGACAGAGTTTGATTAAGGAAAACAAAAAAATAAGTAAAGCATATACAGAAAGAATTAGGACAATGTTATAGCAGAGAATATATGAAATGCCCGAAAATTTGAACATTTCTGTAAAGTGGACCATTTCCTAGCTCCTTATGTTTACCAAAACTGACACAAGAGGAAATCATTTAAGGTCATCCTGTCTGCCCTTGGCATTCTCGGAACGCCCTGGCCTCAGAATGCAGCATCTGTAGTCCATGGTAACCTGCGGAGTAGGGGCGGAGCAGAGGGAGGTTGGAACACTGCCCTCACTGAGGGAGTGGGTGTGGCCATCTCTGCTGTAACTGAACAATGGGCAGGGGAGCAAGGGTCCCAGTGCATGGCCCTCAGATCACGGCAGGCCCAGTGGGGTATCACAGGCATTTAGTCCCATGCCAAAGGGCGCCTTCTTTGTCTGCACATCAGCCCAAACTCTCACCTTTCAACTCAGGCCGCCCTCTTACTTGAAGTGTGTTTCGAACCTGTCCACGCAGTACACCTCGCTGCACAGCTAACTATAGGCCTGGGAATCGTAGCTTCCTGACAGGAGACTGAAGTTCGCAGGCAGATTGTTCCCTGGGACACACACGTAGAGGCTACTGCCCGGGTCACAGGCCACCCATTTCCCCTTCCCCAGATCGGGGACCGCAAAGCAGCCATGTCTGAGTCCCTGCCTCTAGAGGGAGTATTGGACCAACACTTGTAGAAAACGGGGTCGTCGCGTGCCACTTATTGGAGGGACACAAAAAAATCTTTGCCGACTTTCTGATGAAGCTTATGAGCGTTCACAACTAAGCCTATTACAAGGTCACCGGTTTGGCTAAACATGAGCTCATGTTCTAAATTTACACAATAACGAAGAAATCAGCTACAAGGGGGAGACAATCAGCAAAAATAATCATTACCAGAATTAGATTCCCTGGGCCATATATCATATGTTGGAATAATCAGGTGCAAGGCAGAATATATACATAAAACTGGAACTGAAACAAGGAGCAAGGATGCTTTCAAAGACTGGTAGGATCTCTAAAACATTTTTAAAGTACATGTCATTGCTAAAGCTAAATACTCAAAGGATGTGTAATACAACAGAGTCATCTTTGAGAAGAGTGAAATTATGCTGTTTTGAAAATTATGGCAGGTCAGACTTTCTGCCTAATTATATACGAAGATTTCTCTAAAAAAACACATTATTTCAAAGACTTTTTGGCTGTGAAATAAGTTAAGGGTATTTCAAATGACTTGTCGGCAAAGAAAGGTGAGATGTAGGGAATCACTGAAAGTCGAGGGGAAAATAGGTCAATATATACTTTGCTATATGTTGAACTAAGCCTTCGGGCAGCAACAATGTAGAGTACCTGACCCTTAGAAACTTACAAGTAAGCTGGAATCTTCAAAAGTTCAAATCTTTATAAGTAAAAAGATTTATGAAAATGAATTACCAAGTGTTTTATTGACATCAGAAGATCAAAACAATAAACCCTGAGAACATAGAAAAAAGATACATAAAGATATGAGCAGAACTTAATACAACAGAAAACGTATAAAATTCAGGTGATGTAGTACGTCCAAAGAATATTCTTTGAAAAGAGTTAAAGACACACTTTGATTAAGGAAAACAAAAACATAAGTAAAAAATATACAGAAAGAATCAGGACAATGTTATAGCAGAGAACATCTGAAATGCCAGTAAGTTTGAATATTTCTGTAAAGTGGACCATTTCTAGCTCCTAAAGTTTACCAAAACTGACACAAGAGGAAAGCATTTAAGATCATCATGTCTGCCCTTGGCATTCTCGGAACGCCCTGGCCTCAGAATGCAGCATCTGTAGTCCATGGTAACCTGCGGAGAGGGGGCGTGGCTGAGGGAGGTTGGAACACTGCCCTCACTCAGGGAGTGGGTGTGGCCATCTCTGCTGTGACTGAACAAAGGGCAGGGGAGAAGGGGGCCAAGTGCAGAGACCTAAGATCCCTGCAGAACCAGTCGGGTGTCACAAGCATTTAGGCCCAGGCCAAAGGGCGCCTTCTTTGTCTGCACAGCTGCCCAAACTCTCACCTTTCCACTCAGCCCGCCCTCTTACTTGAAGTGTGTGCGGAACCGGTCCGCACAGTACACCTCGCTGCACAGCTAACCATAGGTCTGGGCATCATAGCTTCCTGCCAGGTGACCGAAGTTCGCAGGCAGCTGCGTCCCTGCGACACACGCGGAGAGGCTCCTGCCCGGGCCACAGGCCACCGACATCCCCTGCACGAGATCGGGGGCCGCAAAACAACCTTGTCTGAGTCCAAGCATCTAGAGGGAGTATTGGACCATCACTTGTAGAAAACGGGGTCTTCGTGGGCAACTCATTGGAGGGACACAAAAAAATCTTTGCCGACTTTCTGATGAAGCTTACGAGCGTTCACACCTAAGCCTCTTACAGGGTCAGCTGTTTAGCTAAACATGAGCTCACGATCTAAATTTACACAATAATGAAGAAATCATCTTCAAGGGGGAGACAATCAGCAAAAATAATCAATACCAGAATTAGATTCCCTAGGCCATGCATCAGATGTTGGAATAATCAGGTGCAAGGCAGAAAATATACATAAAACTGGAACTGAAACAAAGAACAAGGATGCTTTCAAAGACTGGTAGGATGTCAAAACATTTTTAAAATACATGTCATTGATAAAGCTAAATACTCAAAGGATGTGTAATACAACAGAGTCATCTTTGAGAAGAGTGAAATTATGCTGTTTTGAAAACTATGGCAGGTCAGACTTTCTGCCTAATTATATACGAAGATTTCTCTAAAAAAAACACATTATTTCAAAGACTTTTTTGCTGTGAAATAAGTTAATGGTATTTCAAATGGCTTGTCTGCAAAGAAAGGTGAGATGTAGGGAATCACAGAAAGTCGAGGGGAAAACAGGTCAATATATACATTGCTATATGGTGAACTAAGCCTTCGGGAAGCAACAATGTAGAGTACCTCACCTGTAGAAACTTAAAAATAAGCTGGAATCTTCAAAAGTTCAAATCTTTATAAGTAAAAAGATTTATGAAAATGAATAACAAAGTGTTTTATTTGACATCAGAAGATCAAAACAATAAACCCTGAGAACATAGAAAAAAGATAAATAAAGATATGAGCAGAACTTAATACAACAGAAAACGCATAAATTTCAGGTGATGTATCAAGTCCAAAGAATATTCTTTGAAAAGATTTAAAAGACAAACTTTTATTAAGGAAAACAAAAACATAAGTAAAGAATATACAGAAAGAATCAGGAGAATGTTATAGCAGAGAAAATCAAAAAATGCCAGTAAATTTGAACATTTATGTAAAGTGGACCATTTCCTAGCTCCTAAAGTTTACCAAAACTGACACAAGAGGAAATCATTTAAGGTCATCATGTCTGCCCTTAGCATTCTCGGAACGCCCTGGCCTCAGAATGCAGCATCTGTAGTCCATGGTAACCTGCGGAGATGGGGCGTGGCTGAGGGAGGTTGGAAGACTGCCCTCACTCAGGGAGTGGGTGTGGCCATCTCTGCTGTGACTGAACAAAGGGCAGGGGAGAAGGAGGCCAAGGGCAGGGCCCTCAGAGCCCGGCAGGCCCAGTCGGGTGTCACAAGCATTTAGGCCGAAGCCAAAGCGGGCATTCTTTGTCTGCACAGCTGCCCAAACTCTGAACTTTCCACTCAGGCCGCCCTATTACTTGAAGTGTGTGTGGAACCGGTCCGCCCAGTATACCTCGCTGCACAGCTAACCATAGGTCTAGGCATCGTAGCTTCCTGCCAGGTGAACGAAGTTCGCAGGCAGATGCGTCCCTGCAACACACGCGGAGAGGCTCCTGCCCGGGCCACAGGTCAACGACTGCCCCTGCACCAGATCGGGGTCCGCAAAGCAACATTGTCTGAGTCCAAGCCTCTAGAGGGAGTATTGGACCATCACTTGTAGAAAACGGGGTCCTCGCGGGCAACTCATTGGAGGGACACAAATAAATATATGCCGACTTTCTGATGAAGCTTACGAGCGTTCACACCTAAGCCTCTTACAAGGTCAGCTGTTTAGCTAAACATGAGCTCATGATCTAAATTTACACAATAATGAAGAAATCAGCTACAAGGGGGAGACAATCAGCAAAAACAATCAATACCAGAATTAGATTCCCTAGGCCATCCATCAGATGTTGGAATAATCAGGTGCAAGGCAGAAAATATACATAAAACTGGAACTGAAACAAGGAACAAGGATGTTTTCAAAGACTGGTAGGATCTCTAAAACATTTTTAAAGTACATGTCATTGATAAAGCTAAATACTCAAAGTTTGTGTAATACAACAGATTCATCATTGAGAAGAGTTAAATTATGCTGTTTTGAAAACTATGGCAGGTCAGATTTTCTAGCTGATTATATAAGAAAATTTCTCTAAAAAATACACATTATTTCAAAGACTTTTTGGCTGTGAAATAAGGTAAGGGTATTTCAAATGGCTTGTCAGCAAAGAAAGGTGAGATGTAGGGAATCACAGAAAGCCGAGGGGAAAATAGTTCAATATATATATTGCTATATGGTTAACTAAGCCTTAGGCCAGCAACAATGTAGAGGACTGGACGCTTAGAAACTTACAAGTAAGCTGGAATCTTCAAAAGTTCAAATCTTTATAAGTAAAAAGATTTATGAAAATGAATAACCAAGTGTTTTAATTTACATCAGAATATCAAAACAATAAACCCTGAGAACATAGTAAAAAGATAAATAAAGATATGAGCAGAACTTAATACAACAGAAAACGTATAAAATTTATGAGATGTAGTAATTCCAAAGACTATTCCTTGAAAAGATTTAAAAGACACACTTTGATTAAGGAAAACATAAACATAAGTCAAGAATATACAGAAAGAATCAGGACAATGTTATAGCAGAGAATACATGAAATGCCAGTAAATTTGAACATTTGTGTAAAGTAGACCATTTTCTAGCTCCTAAAGTTTACCAAATCTGACACAAAAGGAAATCATTTAAGGTCATCATGTCTGCCATTTGCATTCTCAGAACACCCTGGCCTCGGAATGCAGCATGTGTAGTCCATGGTAACCTGCGGAGAGGGGGAGTAGCTGAGGCAGGTTGGAACACTGCCCTCACTGAGGAAGTGGGTGTGGCAATCTCTGATGTGACTGAATAAAGGGCAGGGGAGCAGGGGGACTAGGGCAGGGCCCTCAGAGCCCGGCAGGCCCTGTGGGGTGTCACAAGCATTTAGGCCCAGGCCAAAGGGCGCCTTCTTTGTCTGCACAGCTGCCCAAACTCTCACCTTTCCACTCAGGCCGCACACTTACTTGAAGTGTGTTGAACCTGTCCGCCCAGTACACCTCGCTGCACAGCTAACCATACGTCGGAGCATCGTAGCTTCCTGCCCGTGGACCGAAGTTCGCAGGCAGATGGGTCCCTGGGACACACGCTGTGATGCTCATGACTGGGCCACAGGCCGCCCACAGCCCCTGCCCCAGATCGGGGGACGCCAAGCAGCCATGTCTGAATCCCTAGCCTCTAGAGGGAATATTGGACCAACACTTCTATAAAACGGGGTCTCGCAGGCAACTCATTGGAGGGACACACATAAATCTTTGCCGACTTTCTGCTGAAACTTACGAGCGTTCACACCTAAGACTCTTAGAAAGTCAGCTGTATAGCTAAACATGAGCTCATGGTCTAAATTTACACAATAATGAAGAAATCAGCTACAAGGGGAGAAAATCATCTGAACCAATCAATACCAGAATTAGATTCCCAAGGCCATCCATCAGATGTTTGAATAATCAGGTGCAAGACAGGAAATATACATAAAACTGCAACTGAAACAAGGAACAAGGATGTTCCCAAAGACTGGTAGGATCTCTAAAACCTTTTTAAAGTGTATGTCATTGATAAAGCTAAATACTTAAAAGTTGTGTAACACAACACATTAATCATTGAGAAGAGTGAAATTATGCAGTTTTGAAAACAATGGCAGGTCAGATATTCTGCCTAATTATATAAGAAGATTTCTCTAAAAACTACACATTATTTCAAGACTTTTTGGCGGTGAAATAAGTTAAGGGTATTTCAAATGGCTTGTCTGCAAATAAAGGTGAGATATAGGGAATCACAGAAAGTCGAGGGGAAAATAGGTCAATATATACATTGTTATATGTTGAATTAAGCCTTAGGCCAGCAAGAATGTAGAGGACCTGACCTTAGAATCTTACAAGTAAGCTGGAATATTCAAAAGTGCAAATCTTTATAAGTAAAAAGATTTATTAAAATGAATAACCATGTGTTTTAATTGACATCAGAAGATCAAACCAATAAAAACTCAGAACATAGAATAAAGATAAATAAAGATATGAGCAGAACTTAATACAACAGAAAACGTATAAAATTGAGGTGATATAGTAAGTACAAAGAATATTCTTTGAAAAGATTTAAAAGACACTTTGATTAAGGAAAACAAAAACATAAGTAAAGAATATACAGAAAGAATCAGTACAATGTTATAGCAGAGAATATAAGAAACGACAGTAAATTTGGACATTTCGGTAAAGGGGACCATTTCCTAGCTACTAAACTCTACCAAAACAGACACAAGAGGAAATCATATAAGGCCAAGTGGGGTGTCACAAGCATTTAGGCCCAGGCCAAAGGGCGCCTTCTTTGTCTGCACAGCTCCCCAAACTCCCAACTTTCCACTCAGGCCGACCTCTTACTTGAAGTGTGTGTGGAACCTGTCTGCACAGTACACCTCGCTGCAGAGCTAACCATAGGTCTGGGCATCGTAGCTTCCTGCCAGGTGACCGAAGTTCGCAGGCAGATGGGTCCCTGGGACACACGCGGAGAGGCTCCTGCCCGGACCACAGGCCGCCCACTGCCCCTGCCCCAGATCGGGGGACGCCATGAAGCCCTGTATGTGTCCCTAGCCTCTAGAGGGAATATTGGACCAACACTTCTATAAAACAGGGTCCTCGCGGGCAGATAATTGCAAGGACACAAATAAATCTTTCCCGACTTTCTGCTGAAACTTACGAGCGTTCACACCTAAGCCTCTTACCAGGTCAGCTGTTTAGCTAAACATGAGCTCATGATCTAAATTTACACAATAATGAAGAAATCAGCTACAAGGGGAGACAATAAGCAAAAACAATCAATACCAGAATTAGATTCCCAAGGCCATCCATCAGATGTTAGAATAATCAGGTGCAAGGCAGGAAATATACATAAAACTGGAACTGAAACAAGGAACAAGGATGTTTTCAAAGACTGGTAGGCTCTCTAAAATATTTTTAAAGTACATGTCATTGAAAAAGCTAAATAGTCAAAGGATGTGTAATACAACAGATTAATCATTGAGAAGAGTGAAAGTATGCTGTTTTGAAAACTATGGCTGGTCAGATTTTCCGCCTAATTATATAAGAAGATTTCTCTAAAAAATACACATTATTTCAAAGACTTATTGGCCGTGAAATAAGTTAAGGGTATTTCAAATGGCTTGTCGGCAAAGAAAGGTGAGATGTAGGGAATCACAGAAATACGAAGGAAAAGAGGGCAATATATACATTGCTATATGTTGAACTAAGACTCAGGCCAGCAACAATGTACAGAACCTGACCATTAGCAAGTTACAAGTAAGTTGGAATCTTCAAAGGCTCATATCTTTATAAGTAAAAATATTTATTAAAATGAATAACCAAGTGTTTTAATTGACATCAGAAGATCAAACCAATAAACCCAGAGAACATAGAAAAAACATAAGTAAAGATATGAGCAGAAATTAATACAGCAGAAAACTTATAAAATTGAGGTGAATAAGTAAGTCCAAAGACTATTCCTTGAAAAGATTTAAAAGACACACTTTGATTAAGGAAAACAAAAACATAAGTCAAGAATATACAGAAAGAATCAGGACAATGTTATAGCAGAGAATACATGAAATGCCAGTAAATTTGAACATTTGTGTAAAGTGGACCATTTCCTAGCTCCTAAAGTTTACCTAAACTGATACAAGAGGAAATCATTTAAGGTCATAATGTCTACCCTTGGCATTCTCGAAACGCCCTGGCCTCAGAAAGCAGCATCTGTAGTCCATGGTAACCTGCGGAGAGGGGGCGGGACTGAGGGAGGATGGAACACTGCCCTCAGTGAGGGAGTGCTGTGGCCATCTCTTATGTGACTGATCAAAGGGCAGGGGAGCAGGGGGCCCATGGCAGGGCCCTCAGAGCCCAGAAGGACCAGTGGGGTGTCACAAGCATTTTGGCCCAGGCCAAAGGGCGCCTTCTTTGTCTGCACATCTGCCCAAATTCTCACCTTTCCACTCAGGCCGCCCTCTTACTTGAAGTGTGTGTGGAACCTGTCCTCACAGTACACCTCGCTTCACAGCTAACCATATATCTGGGCATCATATTTTCCTGCCAGGTGACCGAAGTTTGCAGACAGATGGGTCCCTGGGACACATGCGGTGAGGCTCCTGCCAAGGCCACGGTGCGCCCACTGCCCCTGCCCCAGATAGGGGGCCGCCAAGCAGCCCTATATGAGTCCCCTGCCTCTAGAGGGAGTATTGAACCAACATTGTAGAAAAAGGTGTTCTCGCGGGAAACTCATTGTAGGGACACAAATAAATATTTGCTGACTTTCTGTTTGTTTGTTTGTTTTTTGCCGTACGCGGGCCTCTCACTGTTGTGGCCTCTCCCGTTTTGGAGCACAGGCTCTGGACGCGCAGGCTCAGCGACCATGGCTCACGGGCCCAGCCGCTCCGCGGCATGTGGGATCTTCCCGGACCGGGACACAAACTTGTGTCCCCTGCATTGGCAGGCGGACTCTGAACCACTGTACCACCAGGGAATCCCAATATTTGCTGACTTTCTGATGAAGGCTACGAGCGTTCACACCTAAGCCACTTACAAGTTCACCTGTTTAGCTAAACATGAGCTCATGATCTAAATATACACAATAATGAAGAAATCAGCTACAAGGGGAGACAATCAGCAAAAACAATCAATAACAGAATTAGATGTCCAAGGCCATCCATCAGAGGTTGGAATAATCAGGAGCAAGGCAGAAAATATACATAAAACTGGAACTGAACTAAGGAAGAAGGATGTTCCCAAAGACATGTAGTATCTCTAAAATATTTTTAAAGTACATGTCATTGATAAAGCTAAATACTCAAAGGTTGTGTAACACAACAGATTAATCATAGAGAAGAGTGAAATTATGCTGTTTTGAAAACTATGGCAGGTCAGATTTTCTGCCTAATTGTATAAGAAGATTTCTCAAAAAATACACATTATTTCAAAGCCTTATTGGCTGTGAAGTAAATTAAGGGTATTTCAAATGGTTTGTTGGGAAAGAAAGATGAGATGTAGGAAATGAAAGAAAGTCGAGGGGAAAATATGTCCATATATACATTGCTATAGGGTGAACTAAGCCTTAGGCCAGCAACAATGTAGAGGACCTGACCCTTAGAAAATTACAAGTAAGCGGGAATCTTCAAAAGTTTAAATCTTTATAAGTAACAAGTTTTATTAAAATGAATAACCAAGTGTTTTAATTGACATCAGAAGATCAAAACAATAATCCCTGAGAACATAGAAAAAAGATACATAAAAATATGAGCAGAACTTAATACAACAGAAAACGTATAAAATTCAGGTGATGTAGTAAGTCCAAAGAATATTCCTTGTAAAGATTTAAAAGACACACTTTGATTAAGGAAAACAAAAACATAAGTCAAGAATATACAGAAAGAATAAGGACAATGTTATAGCAGAGAAAATATGAAATAGCAGTATATTTCTACATTTCTGTAAAGGGGACCATTTCCTGGCTCCTAAAGTTTACCAAATCTGACACAAAAGGAAATCATTTAAGGTCATCATGTCTGCCATTGGCATTCTCAGAACGCCCTGGCCTCAGAATGCAGCATCTTTACTCCATGGTAACCTGCGGAGAGGGGGAGGAGATGAGGCAGGTCGGAACTCTGCCGTCACTGAGGAAGTGGCTGTGGCAATCTCTGATGTGACTGAACAAAGGGCAGGGGAGCAGTAGGTCTAGGGCAGGGCCTTCAGATCCCGGCATGCCCAGTGTGGTTTCACAAGCATTTAGGCCAAGGCCAAAGGGCGCCATCTTTGTCTGCTCACCTGCCCAAACTCTCACCTTTCCACTCAGGCAGCCCTCTTACTTGAAGTGTGGGTGGAACCTGTCTGCACAGTACACCTCACTGCAAAGCTAACCATAGGTCTGGGCATCGTAGCTTCCTGCCAGGTGACCGAAGATCGCAGGCAGGTGGGTCCCTGGGACACACGCTGTGAGGCTCCTGCCTGGGACACAGGCCGCCCACTGCCCCTGCCCCAAATAGTGGGCCGCCATGCAGCCCTGTCTGAATCCCTAGCCTCTAGAGGGACTATTGGACCAACACTTCTATAAAACGGGATCTCGCGGGCAACTCATTGGAGGGACACACAAAAATCTTTGCAAACTTTCTGCTGAAACTTACGTGTGTTCACACCTAAGCCTCTTACAAGGTTAGCTGTTTAGCTAAACATGAGCTCATGATTTAAATTTACACAATAATGAAGAAATCAGCTACAAGGGGAGACAATCAGCAAAAACAATCCATACCAGAATTAGATTCCCAAGGCCATCCATCAGATGTTGGAATACTCAGGTGCAAGGCAGGAAATATACATAAAACTGGAAATGAAACAAGGAACAAGGATGTTTTCAAAGACTGGTGTTCTCTCTAAAATATTTTTTAAGTACATGTCATTGATAAAGCTAAATAGTCAAAGGATGTGTAATACAACAGATTAATTATTGGGAAGAGTGAAATTATGCTGTTTAGAAAACTATGGCAGGTCAGATTTTCTGCCTAATTATATAAGAAGATTTACCTAAAAAATACAGATTATTTCAAAGACTTATTGGCTGTGAAATAAGTTAAGGGTATTTCAAATGGCTTGTCTGCAAAGAAAGGTGAGATGTAGGGAATCACAGATATTTGAAGGGAAAATAGGTCAATATATACATTGCTATATGTTGAACTAAGACTCAGGCCAGCAACATTGTACAGAACCTGACCATTAGAAAGTTTCAAGTAAGTTGGAATCTTCAAAAGCTCAAATATTTATAAGTAAAAATATTTATTAAAATGAATAACCAAGTGTTTTAATTGACATCAGAAGATCAAACCAATAAAAACTCAGAACATAGAAAAAAGATAAATAAAGATATGAGCAGAACTTAATACAACAGAAAACGTATAAAATTGAGGTGATTTAGTAAGTCCAAAGAATATTCTTTGAAAAGATTTAAAAGACACACTTTGATTAAGGAAAACAAAAACATAAGTAAAGAATATACAGAAAGAATCAGGACAATGTTATAGCAGAGATAATATGAAATAGCAGTAAATTTGAACATTTCTGTAAAGGGGACCATTATCTAGCTCTTAAAGTTTACCAAAACTGACACAAAAGGAAATCATTTAAGGTCATCATGTCTCCCATTGGCATTCTCAGAAAGCCCTGGCCTCAGAATGCAGCATCTGTAGTCCATGGTAACCTACAGAGAGGGGGCGGGGCTGAGGGAGGTTAGAACACTGCCGTCGCTGAGGGAGTGGGTGTGGCCGTCTGTGCTGTGACAGAACAAAGAGCAGGGGGACAGGGGGGCCGGAGCAGGGCCCTCAGAGCCCGGCAGGCCCAGTGTGGTGTATAAACCATTTTGGCCCAGGCCAAAGGGCGTCTCCTTTGTGTGCACAGCTGCCCAAACACTCACCTTTCCACTCAGGCCACCCTCTTACTTGAAGTGTGTGTGGAACCTGTCCGCACAGTACACCTCGCTGCACAACTAACCATAGGTCTGGGCATCGTAGCTTCCTGCCAGGTGACCAAAGTTCACAGGCAGATGTGTACTTGGGACACACACGGAGAGGCTCCTGCCCGGCATAGGCTGGCCACAGCCCCTGACCCAGATCGGAGGCCACAAAGCAACCCTGTCTGAGTCCCCTGCTACTAGAGGAGGTATTGGACCAACACTTCTAGAAAATGGGGTACTTATGGGCAACTCAATGGAGGGACAGAAATAAATCTTGTCCGACTTTCTGATGAAACTTAAGAGCGTTCACAACTAAGCCTGTTACATGGTCAGCTGTTTAGCTAAATATGAGCTCATGATCTAAATTTACACAATAATGAAGAAATCAGCTACAAGGGGAGACAATCAGTAAAAACAATCAATACCAGAATTAGATTCCGAAGGCCATCCATGACATGTTGGAATAATCAGGTGCAAGGCAGAAAATATTCATAAAACTCGAACTGCACTAAGGAAGAAGGATGTTGTCAAAGACATGTAGTATCTCTAAAATATTTTTAAAGTACATGTCATTGATAAAGCTAAATACTCAAAGGTTGTGTAACACAAGAGATTAATCATACAGAAGAGTGAAATTATGCTGTTTTGAAAACTATGGCAGGTCAGATTTTCTGCCTAATTGTATAAGAAGATTTCTCAAAAAATACACATTATTTCAAAGACTTATTGGCTGTGAAGTAAGTTAAGGGTATTTCAAATGGCTTGTCTGCAAAGAAAGGAGAGATGTAGGGAATCACAGAAATTCGAAGGGAAAATAGGTCAATATATACATTGCTATATGTTGAACTAAGACTCAGGCCAGCAACAATGTACAGAACCTGACCATTAGAATGTTACAAGTAAGTTGGAATCTTCAAAAGCTCAAATCTTTATAAGCAAAAATATTTATTAAAATGAATAACCAAGTGTTTTAATTGACATCAGAAGATCAAACCAATAAACCCTGAGAACATAGAATAAACATAAATAAAGATATGACAGAAATTAATACAACAGAAAACTTATAAAATTGAGGTGATTTAGTAAGTCCAAACAATATACTTTGAAAATATTTAACAGACACACTTTGATTAAGGAAAACAAAAACATAAGTAAAGAATATACAGAAAGAATCAGTACAATGTTATAGCAGAGAAAATATGAAATAGAAGGAAATTTGAACATTTTTGTAAAGGGGACCATTACCTAGCTCTTAAAGTTTACCAAAACTGACACAAAAGGAAATCATTTAAGGTCATCATGTGTCCCATTGGCATTCTCAGAACGCCCTGGCCTCAGAATGCAGCATCTGTAGTCCATGGTAACCTACACAGAGGGGGCGGGGCTGAGGGAGGTTAGAACACTGCCATCGCTGAGGGACTGGGTGTGGCCGTCTGTGCTGTGACTGAACATAGGGCAGGTGAAAAGGGGTCCCTGGGCAGGGCCCTCAGAGCCCGGCAGGCCCAGTGTGGTGTCTAAAGCGTTTTGGCCCAGGCCAAAGGGCGCCTTCTTTTTGTGCACAGCTGCCCAAACTCTCACCTTTCCACTCAGGCCGCCCTCTTACTTGAAGTGTGTGTGGAACCTGTCCACACAGTACACCTCGCTGCACAGCAAACCACAGGTCTGGGCATCATAGCTTCCTGCCAGGTGACCAAAGTGCACAGGCCGATGTGTACATGGGACACACACAGAGAGGATCCTGCCCGGGCCACAGGCTGCCCACAGCCCCTGACCCAGATCGGAGGCCACAAAGCAACCCTGTCTGAGTCCCCTGCCTCTAGAGGAGGTATTGGACCAACACTTCTAGAAAACGGGGTCCTTATGGGCAACTCATTGGAGGGACACAAATACATCTTTGCCGACTTTCTGCTGAAACTTACGAGCGTTCACAACTAAGCCTGTAACATGGTCAGCTGTTTAGCTATAATGAGCCCATGATCTAAATTTACAAAATAATGAAGAAATCAGCTACAAGGGGAGACAAACAGCAAAAACAATCAATACCAGAATTAGATTCCCAAGGCCATCCATCACATGTTGTTATAATCAGGTGCAAGGCAGAAAATATACATAAAACTCGAACTGAAACAAGGAACAAGGATGTTTTCAAAGACTGGTAGGATCTCTAAAACATTTTTAAAGTACATGTCGTTGATAAACCTAAATACTCAAAGGTTGTTTAATACCACAGATTAAGCATTGAGAAGAGTGAAATTATGCTGTTTGAAAACTATGGCAGGTGAGATTTTCTGCCTAATTATATAAGAAGATTAAAAAATAGACATTATTTCAAAGACTTATTGGTTGTGAAATAAGTTAAGTGTATTTCAAATGGCTTGTCTGCAAAGAATGGTGAGATGTACGGAATCACAGAAAGTCGAGGGGAAAATGTCAATATATTCATTGCTATATGGTGAACTAAGCCTTAGGCCAGCCACAATGTAGAGGACCTGACCCTTAAAACTTAAAAGTGAGCTGGAATCTTTAAAAGTTCAAATCTTTATAAGTAAAAAGATTTATTAAAATGAATAACCAAGTGTTTTAATGGACATCAGAAGATCAATCCAATAAACCCTGAGAACATGGAAAAAAGATAAATAAAGATATGTGCAGAACTTAATACAACAGAAAACGTATACAATTCAGGTGAGGTAGTAAGTCCAAAGAATATTCTTTGAAAAGATTTAAAAGACAGAGTTTGATTAAGGAAAACAAAAAAATAAGTAAAGCATATACAGAAAGAATTAGGACAATGTTATAGCAGAGAATATATGAAATGCCCGAAAACTTGAACATTTCTGTAAAGTGGACCATTTCCTAGCTCCTAATGTTTACCAAAACTGACACAAGAGGAAATCATTTAAGGTCATCCTGTCTGCCCTTGGCATACTCGGAACGCCCTGGCCTCAGAATGCAGCATCTGTAGTCCATGGTAACCTGCGGAGTAGGGGCGGAGCAGAGGGAGGTTGGAACACTGCCCTCACTGAGGGAGTGGGTGTGGCCATCTCTGCTGTGACTGAACAAAGGGCAGGGGAGCAAGGGTCCCAGGGCATGGCCCTCAGATCACGGCAGGCCCAGTGGTGTACCACACGCATTTAGGCCCATGCCAAAGGGCGCCTTCTTTGTCTGCACATCAGCCCAAACTCTCACCTTTCAACTCAGGCCGCCCTCTTACTTGAAGAGTGTTTCGAACCTGTCCACGCAGTACACCTCGCTGCACAGCTAACCATAGGTCTGTGCATTGTTGCTTCCTGACAGGTGACTGAAGTTCGCAGGCAGATGGGTCCCTGGGACACACACGGAGAGGCTCCTGCCCAGGCCACAAGCCGCCCACTGCCCCTGCCCCAGATCGGGGGCCGCAAAGCAGCCCTCTCTGAGTCCACTGCTTCTAGAGGGATTATTGGACCAACACTTGTAGAAAACGGGGACCTCGCGGGCAACTCATTGGAGGAAAACAAATAAATCTTTGCCGACTTTCAGCTGAAGCTTACGCGCGTTCACACCTAAGCCTCTTACAAGGTCAGGTGTTTAGCTAAATATGAGCTCAGGATCTAAATTTACACAATAATGAAGAAATCAGCTACAAGGGGAGACAATCAGCAAAAACCATCAATACCAGAATTAGATTCCCTAGCCCATCCATCAGATGTTGGAATAATCAGGTGCAAGGCAGAAAATATACATAAAACTGGAAATGAAACAAGGAACAAGGATGTTTTCAAAGACGGGTAGGATCTCTAAAACATTTTTAAAGTATATGTCATTGATAAAGCTAAATACTCAAAGGTTGTGTAATACAACAGATTCAGCATTGAGAAGAGTGAAATTATGCTGTTTTGAAAACTATGGCAGGTCAGATTTTCTGCCTAATTATATTAGAAGATTTCTCTAAAAAACACACATTATTTCAAAGACTTTTTGGCTGTGAAATAAGTTAAGGGTATTTCAAATGGCTTGTCTGCAAAGAAAGGGGAGATGTAGGGAATCACAGAAAGTCGAGGGGAAAA
Source organism: Mesoplodon bidens (assembly GCF_964165515.1). Classification (NCBI taxonomy): domain Eukaryota; kingdom Metazoa; phylum Chordata; class Mammalia; order Artiodactyla; family Ziphiidae; genus Mesoplodon; species Mesoplodon bidens. The sequence continues at coordinate 2,919,805 of NC_138180.1, forward strand.
TAGGTCAATATATACATTGCTACATGGTGAACTAAGCCTTAGGCCAGCAACAATGTAGAGGACCTGACCCTTAGAAACTTACAAGTAAGTTGGAATCTTCAAAAGTTCAAATATTTATAAGTAAAAAGTTTTATGAAAATGAATAACCAAGTGTTTTAATTGGCATCAGAAGATCAAAACAATAAACCCTGAGAACATAGAAAAAAGATAAATAAAGATATGAGCAGAACTTAATACAACAGAAAACGTATAAAATTCAGGTGAGGTAGTAAGTCCAAAGAATATTCTTTGAAGAGATTTAAAAGACACACTTTGATTAAGGAAAACAAAAACATATGTAAAGAATATACAGAAAGAATCAGGACAATGTTATAGCAGAGAAGATCTGAAATGCCAGTAAATTTGAACATTTCTGTAAAGTGGACCATTTCCTAGATCCTAAAGTTTACCAAAACTGACACAAGAGGAAACCATTTAAGATCATTATGTCTGCCCTTGGCATTCTCGGAACGCCCTGGCCTCAGAATGCAGCATCTGTAGTCCATGGTAAACTGCGGAGCGGGGGCGTGGCTGAGGGAGGTTGGAACACTGCCCTCAGTGAGGGAGTGGGTGTGGCCATCTCTGCTGTGACTGAACAAAGGCAGGGGACCAGGGCGTCCTGGGTAGGGCCCTCAGATTCCGGCAGGCCCACTGCGGTTTCACCAGCATTTTGGCCCAGCCCGAAGGGCGCCTTCTTTTTTGCACAGCTGCCCGAACTCTCACCTTTCCACTCAGGCCACCCTCTTACTTGAAGTGTGTGTGGAACCTGTCTGTGCAGTACACCTCGCTGCACAGCTAACCAGAGGTCTGGGCATCGTAGCTTTCTGCCAGGTGACTGAAGTTTGCAGGCAGATGGGTACCTGGGACACACGCGGAGAGTCTCCTGCCCGGGCCACAGGCGGCCCAGTGCCCCTGCTCCAGATCAGGGGCCGCAAAGCTGCCCTGTCTGTGTCCCCTGCCTGTAGAGGGAGTATTGGACCAACACTTCTAGAAAACGGGGTCCTTGTGGGCAACTCATTGGAGGGACACAAATACATGATTGCCGACTTTCTGCTGAAACTTACGAGCATTCACACCTAAGCCTCTTACATAGTCAGCTGTTTAGCTAAACATGAGCTCATGATCTAAATTTACACAATAATGAAGAAATCAGCTACAAGTGGAGACAATCAGCAAAAACAATCAATACCAGAAAGAATCCCTAGGACATCCGTCAGAAATTGGAATAATCAGGTGCATGGCAGTAAATATACATAAAACTCTAACTGAAACAAGAACAAGGATGTTTTCAAAGACTGATAGGATCTCTAAAACATTTTTAAAGTACATGTCATTGATAAAGCTATATACTCAAAGGTTGTGTAATACAACAGATTAATCATTGAGAAGAGTTTAATTATGCTGTTTTGAAATCTATGGCAGGTCAGATTTTCTGCCTAATTATATAAGAAGATTTTTCTAAAAAATACACATTATTTCAAAGACTTATTGGCGGTGAAATAAGTTAAGGGAATTGCAAATGGCTTGTCTGCAAACAATGGTGAGATGTTGGGAATCACAGAAAGTCGAGGGAAAAATAGGTCAATATATAATTGCTATATGGTGAACTAAGCCTTAGGCCAGCAACAATGTAGAAGACCTGACCCTTAGAAACTTACAAGTAAGCTGGAATCCTCAAAATTTCAAATCTTTATAAGTAAAAAGATTTATTAAAATGAATAACCAAGTGTTTTATTTGACATCAGAAGATCAATACTTTAAGCCCTTAGAACATAGAAAAAAGATAAATAAAGATATGTGCAGAACTTAATACAACAGAAAACGTATACAATTCAGGTGATGTAGTAAGTCCAGAGAATATTCTTTGAAAAGATTTAAAAGACAGAGTTTGATTAAGGAAAACAAAAAAATAAGTAAAGCATATACAGAAAGAATTAGGACAATGTTATAGCAGAGAATATATGAAATGCCCGAAAACTTGAACATTTCTGTAAAGTGGACCATTTCCTAGCTCCTAATGTTTACCAAAACTGACACAAGAGGAAATCATTTAAGGTCATCCTGTCTGCCCTTGGCATTCTCGGAACGCCCTGGCCTCAGAATGCAGCATCTGTAGTCCATGGTAACCTGCGGAGTAGGGGCGGAGCAGAGGGAGGTTGGAACACTGCCCTCACTGAGGGAGTGGGTGTGGCCATCTCTGCTGTGACTGAACAAAGGGCAGGGGAGCAAGGGTCCCAGGGCATGGCCCTCAGATCACGGCAGGCCCAGTGGTGTACCACACGCATTTAGGCCCATGCCAAAGGGCGCCTTCTTTGTCTGCACATCAGCCCAAACTCTCACCTTTCAACTCAGGCCGCCCTCTTACTTGAAGAGTGTTTCGAACCTGTCCACGCAGTACACCTCGCTGCACAGCTAACCATAGGTCTGTGCATTGTTGCTTCCTGACAGGTGACTGAAGTTCGCAGGCAGATGGGTCCCTGGGACACACACGGAGAGGCTCCTGCCCAGGCCACAAGCCGCCCACTGCCCCTGCCCCAGATCGGGGGCCGCAAAGCAGCCCTCTCTGAGTCCACTGCTTCTAGAGGGATTATTGGACCAACACTTGTAGAAAACGGGGACCTCGCGGGCAACTCATTGGAGGAAAACAAATAAATCTTTGCCGACTTTCAGCTGAAGCTTACGCGCGTTCACACCTAAGCCTCTTACAAGGTCAGGTGTTTAGCTAAATATGAGCTCAGGATCTAAATTTACACAATAATGAAGAAATCAGCTACAAGGGGAGACAATCAGCAAAAACCATCAATACCAGAATTAGATTCCCTAGCCCATCCATCAGATGTTGGAATAATCAGGTGCAAGGCAGAAAATATACATAAAACTGGAACTGAAACAAGGAACAAGGATGCTTTCAAAGACTGGTAGGATCTCTAAAACATTTTTAAAGTACATGTCATTGCTAAAGCTAAATACTCAAAGGATGTGTAATACAACAGAGTCATCTTTGAGAAGAGTGAAATTATGCTGTTTTGAAAATTATGGCAGGTCAGACTTTCTGCCTAATTATATACGAAGATTTCTCTAAAATAACACAATATTTCAAAGACTTTTTGGCTGTGAAATAAGTTAAGGGTATTTCAAATGGCTTGTCTGCAAAGAAAGGTGAGATGTAGGGAATCACAGAAAGTCGAGGAGAAAATAGGTCAATATATACATTGCTATATGGTGAACTAAGCCTTCGGGCAGCAACAATGTAGAGTACCTGACCCTTAGAAACTTACAAGTAAGCTGGAATCTTCAAAAGTTCAAATCTTTATAAGTAAAAAGATTTATTAAAATGAATTACCAAGTGTTTTATTTGACATCAGAAGACCAAAACAATAAACCCTGAGAACATAGAAAAAAGATACATAAAGATATGAGCAGAACTTAATACAACAGAAAACGTATAAAATTTAGGTGATGTAGTACGTCCAAAGAATATTCTTTGAAAAGAGTTAAAGACACACTTTGATTAAGGAAAACAAAAACATAAGTAAAAAATATACAGAAAGAATCAGGACAATGTTATAGCAGAGAACATCTGAAATGCCAGTAAGTTTGAATATTTCTGTAAAGTGGACCATTTCCTAGCTCCTAAAGTTTACCAAAACTGACACAAGAGGAAACCATTTAAGATCATCATGTCTGCCCTTGGCATTCTCGGAACGCCCCGGCCTCAGAATGCAGCATCTGTAGTCCATGGTAACCTGCGGAGAGGGGCCGTGGCTGAGGGAGGTTGGAACACTGCCCTCACTCAGGGAGTGGGTGTGGCCATCTCTGCTGTGACTGAACAAAGGGCAGGGGAGAAGGGGGCCAAGTGCAGAGCCCTAAGAGCCCAGCAGAACCAGTCGGGTGTCACAAGCATTTAGGCCCAGGCCAAAGGGCGCCTCCTTTGTCTGCACAGCTGCCCAAACTCTCATCTTTCCACTCAGCCCGCCCTCTTACTTGAAGTGTGTCTGGAACCGGTCCGCACAGTACACCTCGCTGCACAGCTAACCATAGGTCTGGGCGTCATAGCTTCCTGCCAGGTGACCGAAGTTCGCAGGCAGATGCGTCCCTGCGATACACGCGGAGAGGCTCCTGCCCGGGCCACAGGCCACCGACATCCCCTGCACGAGATCGGGGGCCGCAAAACAACCTTGTCTGAGTCCAAGCCACTAGAGGGAGTATTGGACCATCACTTATAGAAAACGGGGTCTTCGTGGGAAACTCATTGGAGGGACACAAAAAAATCTTTGCCGACTTTCTGATGAAGCTTACGAGCGTTCAAACCTAAGCCTCTTACTCGGTCAGCTGTTTAGCTAAACATGAGCTCACGATCTAAATTTACACAATAATGAAGAAATCATCTTCAAGGGGGAGACAATCAGCAAAAATAATCAATACCAGAATTAGATTCCCTAGGCCATCCATCAGATGTTGGAATAATCAGGTGCAAGGCAGAAAATATACATAAAACTGGAACTGAAACAAGGAACAAGGATCATTTCAAAGACTGGTAGGATCTCTCAAACATTTTTAAAGTACATGTCATTGATAAAGCTAAATACTCAAAGGTTGTGTAATACAACAGATTCAGCATTGAAAAGAGTGAAATTATGCTGTTTTGAAAACTATGGCACGTCAGAATTTCTGCCTAATTATATACGAAGATTTCTCTAAAAAATACACATTATTTCCAAGTCTTATTGGCTGTGAAATAAGTTAAGGTTATTTCAAATGGCTTGTCGGCAAATAATGGTGAGATGTAGGGAATCACAGAAAGCCCAGGGGAAATAGGTCAATACATATATAGCTATACGGTGAACTAAGCCTTAGGCCAGCAACAATGTAGAGGACCTAACCCTTAGAAACTTACACGTAAGCGGGAATCTTCAAAAGTTCAAATCTTTATAAGTAAAAAGATTTATGAAAATGAATAACCAAGTGTTTTAATTGACATCAGAAGATCAAAACAATAAACCCTGAGACCATAGAAAAAGGATAAATAAAGATATGAGCAGAACTTAATACAACAGAAAACGTATAAAATTCAGGTGAGGTAGTAAGTCCAAAGAATATTCTTTGAAAAGAGTTAAAAGACACCCTTTGATTAAGGAAAACAAAAACATAAGTAAAGAATATACAGAAAGAATCAGGACAATGTTATAGCAGAGAACATCTGAAATGACAGTAAGTTTGAACATTTGTGTAAAGTGGACCATTTCCTAGATCCTAAAGTTTACCAAAACTAACACAAGAGGAAACCATTTAAGATCATCATGTCTGCCCTTGGCATTCTCGGAACGCCCCGGCCTCAGAATGCAGCATCTGTAGTCCATGTTAACCTGCGGAGAGGGGCCGTGGCTGAGGGAGGTTGGAACACTGCCCTCACTGAGGGAGTGGGTGTGGCCATCTCTGCTGTGACTGAACAAAGGGCAGGGGAGAATGGGGCCAAGTGCAGAGCCCTAAGAGCCCTGCAGAACCAGTCGGGTGTCACAAGCATTTAGTCCCAGTCCAAAGGGAGCCTTCTTTGTCTGCACAGCTGCCGAAACTCTCACCGGTCCACTCAGCCCGCCCTCTTACTTGAAGTGTGTGTGGAACCGGTCCGCACAGTACACCTCGCTGCACAATTAACCATAGGTCTGGGCATCGTAGCTGCCTTCCAGTTGACCGAAGTTCGCAGGCAGATGCGTCCCTGCGGCACACGCGGAAAGGCTCCTGCCCGGGCCACAGGCAACCGACTGCCCCTGCACGAGATCGGAGGCCGCAAATCAATCTTGTCTGGGTCCATGCCTCTAGAGGGAGTATTGGACCATCACTTGTAGAAAAAGGGGTCCTCGTGGGAAACTCATTGGAGGGACACAAATAACTCATTGCCGACTTTCTGATGAAGCTTACGAACGTTCACACCTATGCCTCTTACAAGGTCAGCTATTTAGCTAAACATGAGCTCATGATATAAATTTACAAAATAATGAAGAAATCAGCTACAAGGGGGAGACAATCAGCAAAAACAATCAATACCAGAATTAGATTTCCTAGGCCATACAAGAGATGTTGGAATAATCAGGTGCAAGGCAGAGAATATACATAAAACTGGAACTGAAACAAGGAACAAGGATGCTTTCAAAGACTGGTAGGATCTCTAAAACATTTTTAAAGTACATGTCATTGATAAAGCTAAATACTCAAAGGTTGTGTAATACAACTGATTCATCATTGAAAAGAGTGAAATTATGCTGTTTTGAACACTATGGCAGGTCTGATTTTCTGCTTAATTATATAAGAAGATTTCTCTAAAAAATACACATTATTTCAAAGACTTATTGGCTGTGAAATAAGTTAAGGGTATTTCAAATGGCTTGTCTGCAAAGAAAGGGGAGATGTAGGGAATCACAGAAAGTCGAGGGGAAAATAGGTCAATATATACATTGCTTTATGGTGAACTAAGCCTTAGGCCAGCAACCATGCTGAGGACCTGACCCTTAGAAACTTACAAGTAAGTTGGAATCTTCAAAAGTTCATATCTTTATAAGTAAAAAGATTTATTAAAATGAATAACCAAGTGTTTTAATTGGCATCAGAAGATCGAAACAATAAACCCTGAGAACTTAGAAAAAAGATAAATAAAGATATGAGCAGAACTTAATACAACAGAAAACGTATAAAATTCAGGTGATGTAGTAAGTCCAAAGAATATTCTTTGAAAAGAGTTAAAAGACACACTTTGATTAAGGAAAACAAAAACATAAGTAAAGAATATACAGAAAGAATCAGGACAATGTTATAGCAGAGAACATCTGAAATGCCAGTAAGTTTGAACATTTCTGTAAAGTGGACCATTTCCTAGCTCCTAAAGTTTACCAAAACTGACACAAGAGGAAACCATTTAAGATCATCATGTCTGCCCTTTGCATTCTCGGAACGCCCTGGCATCAGAATGCAGCATCTGTAGTCCATGGTAACCTGCGGAGAGGGGGCGGGGCTGAGGGAATTTGGAACACTGTCCTCAATCAAGGAGTGGGTGTGGCCATCTCTGCTGTGACTGAACAAAGGGCAGGGGAGCAGGGCGTCCGTTGCAGGGCCCTCAGAGCCAGGCAGGCCCAGTGGGGTGTCAAAAGCATTTAGGCTCATGCCAATGGGCGCCTTCTTTGCCTTCACATCTGCCCAAACTATCACCTTTCCACTCAGCCCGCCCTCTTACGTGAAGTGTGTTTGGAACCTGTCCACGCAGTACACCTTGCTGCACAGCTAACGATAGGTTTCGGAATCGTAGCTTCCTGGTACGTGACAGAAGTTCGCAGGCAGATGGGTCCCTGGAACACACGCGGAGAGGCTCCTGCCCTGGCCAAGGGCGACCCAAAGACCCTGCCCTAGATCGGAGGCCGCAAAGCTGCCCTGTCTGAGTCCCTGCCTCTAGAGGGAGTAATGGACCAACACTTGCAGAAAACGGGTTCCTCACGGGCAACTCATTGGAGGTACACAAATAAATCTTTGCCGACTTTTTGCTGAAGCTTACGAGCGTTCACACCTAAGCCTCTTACAAGGTCAGCTGTTTAGCTAAACATGAGCTCATGATATAAATTTACACAATAATTAAGAAATCAGCTACAAGGGGTAGACAATCAGCAAAAACAAGCAATACCAGAATTAGATACCCTACGCCATTCATTAGATATTGGAATAGTCAAGTGCAAGGCAGAATATATACACAAAACCGGAACTGAAACAAGGAACAAGGATGTGTTCAAAGACTGGTAGTATCTCTAAGACATCTTTAAAGTACATGTCATTGATAAAGCTAAACACTCAAATTTTGTGTAATACAACAGATTCATCATTGAGAAGAGTGAAATTATGCTGTTTTGAAAACTATGGCAGGTCAGATTTTCTGCCTAATTATATAAGAAGATTTCTCTAAAAAATACACATTATTTCAAAGACTTAATGGCAGTGAAATAAGGGTATTTCTAATGGCATGTATGCACAGAAAGGTGAGATGTAGGGAATCACAGAAAGTCGAGGGGAAAATAGGTCAATATATACATTGCTATATGGTAAATTAACCCTTAGGCCAGCAACAATGTTGAGTTCATGACCATTAGAAACTTACAAGTAAGCTGGAATCTTCAAAAGTTCAAATCTTTATAAGTAAAAAGATTTATGAAAATGAATAACCAAGTTTTTTAATTGGCATCAGATCAAAATAATAAACACTGAGAACATAGAAAAAAGATAAATAAAGATATGAGCAGTACTTAATACAACAGAAAACGTATAAAATTCAGGTGAGGTAGTAAGTCCAAAGAATATTCTTTGAAAAGAGTTAAAATACACACTTTGAATAAGGAAAACTAAAACATAAGTAAAGAATATACAGAAAGAATCAGGTCAATGTTATAACAGAGAACATCTGAAATGCCAGTAAGTTTGAACATTTCTGTAAAGTGGACCATTTCCTAGCTCCTAAAGTTTACCAACACTGACACAAGAGGAAATCATTTAAGAACATCATGTCTTCCCTTGGCATTCCCGGAACGCCCTTTCCTCAGAATGCAGCATCTGTAGTCCATGGTAACCTGCGGAGAGGGGGCGGGTCTGAGGGAAGCTGGAACACTGCCCTCACTCAGGGAGTGGGTGTGGCTATCTCTGCTGTGACTGAACAAACGGCAGGGGAGCAGGGCGTCCTGGGCAGGGCCCTCAGAGCCCGGCATGCACAGTGGGGTGTCAAAAGCATTTAGGCCCAGGCCAAAGGTCGCCTTCTTTGTCTGCACAGCTGGCCACACTCTCACCTTTCCACTCAGCCCGCCCTCTTACGTGAAGTGTGTGTGGAACCTGTCCACGCAGTCCACCTTGCTGCACAACTAAACATAGGTCTGGGCATCGTAGCTTCCTGCCAGGTGACCGAATTTCGCAGGCAGATGGGTCCCTGGGACACACGAGGAGAGGCTCCTGCAAGGGCCACAGGCGGCCAACTGCCCCTGCACCACATCGGGGGCCGCAAAGCAACCTTTTCTGAGTCCGTGCCTCAAGAGGGAGTATTGGACCAACACTTGTAGAAAACTGGGTCCTCACGGGCAACTCATGGGAGGGACACAATTAAATCTTTGCCGACTTTCTGATGAAGCTTACGAGAGTTCACACCTAAGCCTCTTACAAGGTCAGCTGTTTAGCTAAACATGAGCTCATGATCTAAATTTACACAATAATGAAGAAATCAGCTACAAGGTGGAGACAATCAGCAAAAACAATCAATACCAGAATTAGATTCCCTAGGCCATCCATCAGATGTTGGAATAATCAGGTGCAAGGCAGAAAATATACATAAAACTGGAACTGAAACAAGGAACAAGGATGTTTTCAAAGACTTGTAGGATCTCTAAAACATTTTTAAAGTACATGTCATTGATAAAGCTAAATGCTCTAAGTTTGTGTAATACAGTAGATTCATCATTGAGAAGAGTGAAATTATGCTGTTTTGAAAACTATGGCAGGTCAGATTTTCTGCCTAATTATATAAGAAGTTTTCTCTAAAAAATACACCTTATTTCAAAGACTTATGGGCTGTGAAATAAGATAAGGGTATTTCAAATGGCTTGTCTGCAAAGAAAGGTGAGATGTAGGGAATCACAGAAAGTCGAGGGGAAAATAGGTCAATATATACATTGCTATATGGTGAACTAAGCCTCAGGCCAGCAACAATGTAGAGGACCTGACCAATAGAAACTTACATGTAAGTTGGAATCTTCAAAAGTTCAAATCTTTATAAGTAAAAAGATTTAATAAAATGAATAACCAAGTGTTTTAATTGGCATCAGAAGATCAAAACAATAAACCCTGAGAACATAGAAAAAAGTTAAATAAAGTTATGAGCCGAACTTAGTACAACAGAAAACGTACAAAATTCAGGTGATGTAGTAAGTCCAAAGAATATTCTTTGAAAAGATTTAAAAGACACACTTTGAGTAAGGAAAACCAAAACATAAGTAAAGAATATACAAAATGTATCAGGACAATGTTATAGCAGAGACGATCTGAAATGCCAGTAAATTTGAACATTTCTGTAGAGTGGACCATTTCCTAGCTCCTAAAGTTTACCAAAACTGACACAAGAGGAAATCATTTAAGGTCATCATGTCTGCCCTTGGCATTCTCGGAAAGCCCTGGCCTCAGAATGCAGCATCTGTAGTCCATGGTAACCTGCGGAGAGGGGGCGTGGCTGAGGGAAGTTGGAACACTGCCCTCACTCAAGGAGTGGGTGTGGCCATCTCTGCTGTGACTGAACAAATGGCAGGGGAGAAGGAGGCCAAGGGCAGGGCCCTCAGAGCCCGGCAGGCCCAGTCGGTTGTCACAAGCATTTAGGCCGAAGCCAAAGCGTGCATTCTTTGTCTGCACAGCTGCCCAAACTCTGAACTTTCCACTCAGGCCGCCCTATTACTTGAAGTGTGTGTGGAACCGGTCCACACAGTATACCTCGCTGCACAGCTAACCATAGGTCTAGGCATCGTAGCTTCCTGCCAGGTGAACGAAGTTCGCAGGCAGATGCGTCCCTGCAACACACGCGGAGAGGCTCCTGCCCGGGCCACAGGTCAACGACTGCCCCTGCACCAGATCGGGGTCCGCAAAGCAACATTGTCTGAGTCCAAGCCTCTAGAGGGAGTATTGGACCATCACTTGTAGAAAACGGGGTCCTCGCGGGCAACTCATTGGAGGGACACAAATAAATATATGCCGACTTTCTGATGAAGCTTACGAGCGTTCACACCTAAGCCTCTTACAAGGTCAGCTGTTTAGCTAAACATGAGCTCATGATCTAAATTTACACAATAATGAAGAAATCAGCTACAAGGGGGAGACAATCAGCAAAAACAATCAATACCAGAATTAGATTCCCTAGGCCATCCATCAGATGTTGGAATAATCAGGTGCAAGGCAGAAAATATACATAAAATTGGAACTGAAAGAAGGAATATGGATGTTTTCAAAGACTGGTAGGATCTCTAAAACATTTTTAAAGTACATGTCATTGATAAAGCTAAATACTCAAAGTTTGTGTAATACAACAGATTCATCATTGAGAAGAGTTAAATTATGCTGTTTTGAAAACTATGGCAGGTCAGATTTCCTAGCTGATTATATAAGAAGATTTCTCTAAAAAATACACTTTATTTCAAAGACTTTTTGGCTGTGAAATAAGGTAAGGGTATTTCAAATGGCTTGTCTGCAAAGAAAGGTGAGATGTAGGGAATCACAGAAAGCCGAGGGGAAAATAGTTCAATATATATATTGCTATATGGTTAACTAAGCCTTAGGCCAGCAACAATGTAGAGGACCGGACGCTTAGAATCTTACAAGTAAGCTGGAATCTTCAAAAGTTCAAATCTTTATAAGTAAATAGATTTATGAAAATGAATAACCTAGTGTTTTAATAGACATCACAAGATCAAAACAATAAACCCTGAGAACATAGAAAAAAGATAAATAAAGATATGAGCAGAACTTAATACAACAGAAAACGTATAAAATTCAGGTGATGTAGTACGTCCAAAGAATATTCTTTGAAAAGATTTAAAAGACAAACTTTGATTAAGGAAAACAAAAAGATAAGTAAAGAATATACAGAAAGAATCAGGACAATGTTATAGCAGAGACGATCTGAAATGCCAGTAAATTTGAACATTTCTGTAAAGTGGACCATTTCCTAGCTCTTAAAGTTTACCAAAACTGACACAAGGGGAAATCATTTAAGGCCATCATGTCTGCCCTTGGCATTCTCAGAACGCACTGGCCTCAGAATGCAGCATCTGTAGTCCATGGTAACCTGCGGAGAGGGGGCGTGGCTCAGGGAGGTGGGAACACTGCCCTCACTGAGAGAGTGGGTGTGGCCATCTCTGCTGTGACTGAACATAGGGCAGGAGACTAGGGAGACTAGGTCAGGGCCCTCAGAGCCCGGAACGCCCAGTGGGGTGTTACAATCATTTAGGCCCAGGCCAAAGGGCGCCTTTTTTGTCTGCACATCTGCCCAAACACTGACTTTTCCACCAGGCCGCCCTCTTACTTGAAGTGTGTGTGGAACCTGTCCGCCCAGTACACCTAGCTGCACAGCTAACTATAGGTCTGGGAATCGTAGCTTCATGCCAGGTGACCGATGTTCAAAGGAAGATGGGTCCCTGGGACACCCGCAGAGAGGATCCTGCCCGGGTCACAGGCCGCCCACTGCCCCTTCCCCAGATCGGGGGCCGCAAAGCAGCCCTGTCTGAAGCCCAGCCTCTAGAGGGTGTATTGGACCAACACTTGTAGAAAATAGGGTCGTCGCGGGCCACTCATTGGAGGGAAACAAAAAAATCTTTGCCGACTTTCTGTTGAAGCTTACGAGCGTTCACACCTAAGCCTCTTACAAGGTCAGCTGTTTAGCTAAACATGAGCTCATGATCTAAATTTACACAATAATGAAGAAATCAGCTACAACGGGGAGACAATCAGCCAGAACAAGCAATATCAAAATTAGATTCACTGGGCTATCCATCATATGTTGGAATAATCAGTTGCAAGGCAGAAAATATATATAGAACTCGAACTGAAACAAGGAACAAGGATGTTTTCAAAGAATGGTAGGATCTCTAAAACATTTTTAAAGTACATGTCTTTGATAAAGCTAAATACACAAAGTTTGTGTAATACAACAGATTCATCATTGAGAAGAGTGAAATTAGGCTGTTTTGAAAAGTATGGAAGCTCAGATTTTTTGCCTAACTATATAAGAAGATTTCTCTAAAAATAAACATTATTTCAAAGACTTATTGGCTGTGAAACAAGAAAAGTGTATTTCAAATGGCTTGTCTGCATAGAAAGGTGAGATGAAGGGAATCACAGGAAGTCGAGGGGAAAATAGGTCAATATATAAATTGCTATATGGTGAACTAAGCCTTAGGGCAGCAACAATGTAGAGTACCTGACCCTTAGAAACTTACAAGTAAGCTGGAATCTTTAAAAGTTCAAATCTTTATAAGTAAAAAGATTTATTAAAATGAATTACCATGTGTTTTAATTTACATCAGAATATCAAAACAATAAACCCAGAGAACATAGTAAAAAGATAAATAAAGATATGAGCAGAACTTAATACAACAGAAAACGTATAAAATTTATGAGATGTAGTAATTCCAAAGACTATTCCTTGAAAAGATTTAAAAGACACACTTTGATTAAGGAAAACAAAAACATAATTCAAGAATATACAGAAAGAATCAGGACAATGTTATAGCAGAGAATACATGAAATGCCAGTAAATTTGAACATTTGTGTAAAGTAGACCATTTCCTAGCTCCTAAAGTTTACAAAATCTGACACAAAAGGAAATCATTTAAGGTCATCATGTCTGCCATTTGCATTCTCAGAACACCCTGGCCTCGGAATGCAGCATGTGTAGTCCATGGTAACCTGCGGAGAGGGGGAGTAGCTGAGGCAGGTTGGAACACTGCCCTCACTGAGGAAGTGGGTGTGGCAATCTCTGATGTGACTGAATAAAGGGCAGGGTAGCTGGGGGACTAGGGCAGGGCCCTCAGAGCCCGGCAGGCCCTGTGGGGTGTCACAAGCATTTAGGCCCAGGCCAAAGGGCGCCTTCTTTGTCTGCACAGCTGCCCAAACTCTCACCTTTCCACTCAGGCCGCACACTTACTTGAAGTGTGTGTGGAACCTGTCCGCCCAGTACACCTCGCTGCACAGCTAACCATACGTCTGAGCCTCGTAACTTCCTGCCCGTGGACCGAAGTTCGCAGGCAGATGGGTCCCTGGGACACACGCTGTGATGCTCATGACTGGGCCACAGGCCGCCCACAGCCCCTGCCCCAGATCGGGGGACGCCAAGAAGCCATGTCTGAATCCCTAGCCTCTAGAGGGAATATTGGACCAACACTTCTATAAAACGGGGTCTCGCGGGCAACTCATTGGAGGGACACACATAAATCTTTGCCGACTTTCTGCTGAAACTTACGAGCGTTCACACCTAAGACTCTTAGAAAGTCAGCTGTATAGATAAACATGAGCTCATGGTCTAAATTTACACAATAATGAAGAAATCAGCTACAAGGGGAGAATATCATCTGAAACAATCAATACCAGAATTAGATTCCCAAGGCCATCCATCAGATGTTTGAATAATCAGGTGCAAGGCAGGAAATATACATAAAACTGCAACTGAAACAAGGAACAAGGATGTTCCCAAAGACTGGTAGGATCTCTAAAACCTTTTTAAAGTGTATGTCACTGATAAAGCTAAATACTCAAAAGTTGTGTAACACAACACATTAATCATTGAGAAGAGTGAAATTATGCAGTTTTGAAAACAATGGCAGGTCAGATATTCTGCCTAATTATATAAGAAGATTTCTCTAAAAACTACACATTATTTCAAGACTTTTTGGCGGTGAAATAAGTTAAGGGTATTTCAAATGGCTTGTCTGCAAAGAAAGGTGAGATATAGGGAATCACAGAAAGTCGAGGGGAAAATAGGTCAATATATACATTGCTATATGTTGAATTAAGCCTTAGGCCAGCAAGAATGTAGAGGACCTGACCTTAGAATCTTACAAGTAAGCTGGAATATTCAAAATTGCAAATCTTTATAAGTAAAAAGATTTATTAAAATGAATAACCAAGTGTTTTAATTGACATCAGAAGATCAAACCAATAAAAACTCAGAACATAGAAAAAAGATAAATAAATATATGAGCAGAACTTAATACAACAGAAAACGTATAAAATTGAGGTGATATAGTAAGTACAAAGAATATTCTTTGAAAAGATTTAAAAGACACTTTGATTAAGGAAAACAAAAACATAAGTAAAGAATATACAGAAAGAATCACTACAATGTTATAGCAGAGAATATAAGAAATGACAGTAAATTTGGACATTTCGGTAAAGGGGACCATTTCCTAGCTACTAAACTATACCAAAACTGACACAAGAGGAAATCATATAAGGCCAAGTGGGGTGTCACAAGCATTTAGGCTCAGGCCAAAGGGCGCCTTCTTTGTCTGCACAGCTCCCCAAACTCCCAACTTTCCACTCAGGCCGACCTCTTACTTGAAGTGTGTGTGGAACCTGTCTGCACAGTACACCTCGCTGCAGAGCTAACCATAGGTCTGGGCATCGTAGCTTCCAGCCAGGTGACCGAAGTTCGCAGGAGGATGGGTCCCTGGGACACACGCGGAGAAGCTCCTGCCCGGACCACAGGCCACCCACATCCCCTGCCCCTGATCGGGGGAGGCCAAGAAGCCCTGTATGTGTCCCTAGCCTCTAGAGGGAATATTGGACCAACACTTCTATAAAACAGGGTCCTCGCGGGCAGCTAATTGCAAGGACACAAATAAATCTTTCCCGACTTTCTGCTGAAACTTACGAGCGTTCACACCTAAGCCTCTTACCAGGTCAGCTGTTTAGCTAAACATGAGCTCATGATCTAAATTTACACAATAATGAAGAAATCAGCTACAAGGGGAGACAATCAGCAAAAACAATCAATACCAGAATTAGATTCCCAAGGCCATCCATCAGATGTTAGAATAATCAGGTGCAAGGCAGGAAATATACATAAAACTGGAACTGAAACAAGGAACAAGGATGTTTTCAAAGACTGGTAGGCTCTCTAAAATATTTTTAAAGTACATGTCATTGATAAAGCTAAATAGTCAAAGGATGTGTAATACAACAGATTAATCATTGAGAAGAGTGAAAGTATGCTTTTTTGAAAACTATGGCTGGTCAGGTTTTCCGCCTAATTATATAAGAAGATTTCTCTAAAAAATACACATTATTTCAAAGACTTATTGGCCGTGAAATAAGTCAAGGGTATTTCAAATGGCTTGTCGGCAAAGAAAGGTGAGATGTAGGGAATCACAGAAATTCGAAGGAAAAGAGGGCAATATATACATTGCTATATGTTGAACTAAGACTCAGGCCAGCAACAATGTACAGAACCTGACCATTAGCAAGTTACAAGTAAGTTGGAATCTTCAAAAGCTCATATCTTTATAAGTAAAAGTATTTATTAAAATGAATAACCAAGTGTTTTAATTGACATCAGAAGATCAAACCAATAAACCCTGAGAACATAGAAAAAACATAAGTAAAGATATGAGCAGAAATTAATACAACAGAAAACTTATAAAATTGAGGTGAATAAGTAAGTCCAAAGACTATTCCTTGAAAAGATTTAACAGACACACTTTGATTAAGGAAAACAAAAACATACGTCAAGAATATACAGAAAGAATCAGGACAATGTTATAGCAGAGAATACATGAAATGCCAGTAAATTTGAACATTTGTGTAAAGTGGACCATTTCCTAGCTCCTAAAGTTTACCTAAACTGATACAAGAGGAAATCATTTAAGGTCATAATGTCTACCCTTGGCATTCTCGAAACGCCCTGGCCTCAGAAAGCAGCATCTGTAGTCCATGGTAACCTGCGGAGAGGGGGTGGGCTGAGGGAGGATGGAACACTGCCCTCACTGAGGGAGTGCTGTGGCCATCTCTTATGTGACTGAACAAAGGGCAGGGGAGCAGGGGGCCCAGGGCAGGGCCCTCAGAGCCCAGAAGGACCAGTGGGGTGTCACAAGCATTTTGGCACAGGCCAAAGGGCGCCTTCTTTGTCTGCACATCTGCCCAAATTCTCACCTTTCCACTCAGGCCGCCCTCTTACTTGAAGTGTGTGTGGAACCTGTCCTCACAGTACACCTCGCTTCACAGCTAACCATATATATGGGCATCATATTTTCCTGCCAGGTGACCGAAGTTTGCAGACAGATGGGTCCCTGGGACACACGCGGTGAGGCTCCTGCCAATGCCACGTGGCGCCCACAGCCCCTGCCCCAGATAGGGGGCCGCCAAGCAGCCCTATATGAGTCCCCTGCCTCTAGAGTGAGTATTGGACCAACATTGTAGAAAAAGGTGTTCTCGCGGGAAACTCATTGTAGGGACACAAATAAATATTTGCTGACTTTCTGTTTGTTTGTTTGTTTTTTGCCATACGCGGGCCTCTCACTGTTGTGGCCTCTCCCGTTTTGGAGCACAGGCTCTGGACGCGCAGGCTCAGCGACCATGGCTCACGGGCCCAGCCGCTCCGCGGCATGTGGGATCTTCCCGGACCGGGACACAAACTTGCGTCCCCTGCATTGGCAGGCGGACTCTGAACCACTGCGCCACCAGGGAAGCCCAATATTTGCTGACTTTCTGATGAAGGCTACGAGCGTTCACACCTAAGCCACTTACAAGTTCACTTGTTTAGCTAAACATGAGCTCATGGTCTAAATTTACACAATAATGAAGAAATCAGCTACAAGGGGAGACAATCAGCAAAAACAATCAATAACAGAATTAGATGTCCAAGGCCATCCATCAGAGGTTGGAATAATCAGGAGCAAGGCAGAAAATATACATAAAACTGGAACTGAACTAAGGAAGAATGATGTTTTCAAAGACATGTAGGATGTCTAAAATATTTTTAAAGTACATGTCATTGATAAAGCTAAATACTCAAAGTATGTGTAACACAACAGATTAATCATAGAGAAGAGTGAAATTATGCTGTTTTGAAAACTATGGCAGCTCAGATTTTCTGCCTAATTGTATAAGAAGATTTCTCAAAAAATACACATTATTTCAAAGACTTATTGGCTGTGAAGTAAATTAAGGGTATTTCAAATGGTTTGTTGGCAAAGAAAGATGAGATGTAGGAAATGAAAGAAAGTCGAGGGGAAAATATGTCAATATATACATTGCTATAGGGTGAACTAAGCCTTAGGCCAGCAACAATGTAGAGGACCTGACCCTTAGAAAATTACAAGTAAGCTGGAATCTTCAAAAGTTTAAATCTTTATAAGTAACAAGTTTTATTAAAATGAATAACCAAGTGTTTTAATTGACATCAGAAGATCAAAAAAATAATCCCTGAGAACATAGAAAAAAGATAAATAAAAATATGAGCAGAACTTAATACAACAGAAAACGTATAAAATTCAGGTGATGTAGTAAGTCCAAAGAATATTCCTTGTAAAGATTTAAAAGACACACTTTGATTAAGGAAAACAAAAACATAAGTCAAGAATATACAGAAAGAATAAGGACAATGTTATAGCAGAGAAAATATGAAATAGCAGTAAATTTGTACATTTCTGTAAAGGGGACATTTTCCTGGCTCCTAAAGTTTACCAAATCTGACACAAAAGGAAATCATTTAAGGTCATCATGTCTGCCATTGGCATTCTCAGAACGCCCTGGCCTCAGAATGCAGCATCTGTAGTCCATGGTAACCTGCGGAGAGGGGGAGGAGATGAGGCAGGTCGGAACTCTGCCGTCACTGAGGAAGTGGCTGTGGCAATCTCTGATGTGACTGAACAAAGGGCAGGGGAGCAGTAGGTCTAGGGCAGGGCCCTCAGATCCCGGCATGCCCAGTGTGGTTTCACAAGCATTTAGGCCAAGGCCAAAGGGCGCCATCTTTGTCTGCTCACCTGCCCAAACTCTCACCTTTCCACTCAGGCAGCCCTCTTACTTGAAGTGTGTGTGGAACCTGTCTGCACAGTACACCTCACTGCAAAGCTAACCATAGGTCTGGGCATCGTAGCTTCCTGCCAGGTGACCGAAGTTCGCAGGCAGGTGGGTCCCTGGAACACACGCTGTGAGGCTCCTGCCTGGGACACCGGCCGCCCACTGCCCCTGCCCCAAATCGGGGGCCGCCAAGCAGCCCTGTCTGAATCCCTAGCGTCTAGAGGGAATATTGGTCCAACACTTCTATAAAACGGGATCTCGCGGGCAACTCATTGGAGGGACACACAAAAATCTGTGCCAACTTTCTGCTGAAACTTACGTCTGTTCACACCTAAGCCTCTTACAAGGTTAGCCGTTTAGCTAAACATGAGCTCATGATTTAAATTTACACAATAATGAAGAAATCAGCTACAAGGGGAGACAATCAGCAAAAACAATCCATACCAGAATTAGATTCCCAAGGCCATCCATCAGATGTTGGAATACTCAGGTGCAAGGCAGGAAATATACATAAAACTGAAACAGAAACAAGGAACAAGGATGTTTTCAAAGACTGGTAGTCTCTCTAAAATATTTTTTAAGTACATGTCATTGATAAAGCTAAATAGTCAAAGGATGTCTAATACAACAGATTAATCACTGGGAAGAGTGAAATTATGCTGTTTTGAAAACTATGGCAGGTCAGATTTTCTGCCTAATTATATAAGAAGATTTACCTAAAAAATACAGATTATTTCAAAGACTTATTGGGTGTGAAATAAGTTAAGGGTATTTCAAATGGCTTGTCTGCAAAGAAAGGTGAGATGTAGGGAATCATAGATATTTGAAGGGAAAATAGGTCAATATATACATTGCTATATGTTGAACTAAGACTCAGGCCAGCAACAATGTACAGAACCTGACCATTAGAAAGTTTCAAGTAAGTTGGAATCTTCAAAAGCTCAAATATTTATAAGTAAAAATATTTATTAAAGTGAATAACCAAGTGTTTTAATTGACATCAGAAGATCAAACCAATAAACCCTGAGAACATAGAATAAACATAAATAAAGATATGAGCAGAAATTAATACAACAGAAAACTTAAAAAATTGAGGTGATTTAGTAAGTCCAAAGAATATTCTTTGAAAAGATTTAAAAGACACACTTTGATTAAGGAAAACAAAAACATAAGTAAAGAATATACAGAAAGAATCAGGACAATGTTATAGCAGAGAAAATATGAAATAGCAGTAAATTTGAACATTTCTGTAAAGGGGACCATTATCTAGCTCTTAAAGTTTACCAAAACTGACACAAAAGGAAATCATTTAAGGTCATCATGTCTCCCATTGGCATTCTCAGAAAGCCCTGGCCTCAGAATGCAGCATCTGTAGTCCATGGTAACCTACAGAGAGGGGGCGGGGCTGAGGGAGGTTAGAACACTGCCGTCGCTGAGGGAGTGGGTGTGGCCGTCTGTGCTGTGACAGAACAAAGGGCAGGGGGACAGGGGGCCCAGGGCAGGGCCCTCAGAGCCCGGCAGGCCCAGTGGGGTGTCACAAGCATTTAGGCCCAGGCCAAAGGGCGCCTTCTTTGTCTGCACAGCTGCCCAAACTCTCACCTTTCCATTCAGGCCACCCTCTTACTTGAAGTGTGTGTGGAACCTGTCCGCACAGTACACCTCGCTGCACAACTAACCATAGGTCTGGGCATCGTAGCTTCCTGCCAGGTGACCAAAGTTCACAGGCAGATGTGTACTTGGGACACACACGGAGAGGCTCCTGCCCGGCCATAGGCTGGCCACAGCCCCACACCCAGATCGGAGGCCACAAAGCAACCCTGTCTGAGTCCCCTGCTACTAGAGGAGGTATTGGACCAACACTTCTAGAAAATGGGTTACTTATGGGCAACTCATTGGAGGGACAGAAATAAATCTTGTCCGACTTTCTGATGAAACTTACGAGCGTTCACAACTAAGCCTGTTACATGGTCAGCTGTTTAGCTAAATATGAGCTCATGATCTAAATTTACATAATAATGAAGAAATCAGCTACAAGGGGAGACAATCAGTAAAAACAATCAATACCAGAATTAGATTCCGGAGGACATCCATCACATGTTGGAATAATCAGGTGCAAGGCAGAAAATATTCATAAAACTCGAACTGCACTAAGGAAGAAGGATGTTTTCAAAGACATGTAGTATCTCTAAAATATTTTTAAAGTACATGTCATTGATAAAGCTAAATACTCAAAGGTTGTGTAACACAACAGATTAATCATAGAGAAGAATGAAATTATGCTGTTTTGAAAACTATGGCAGCTCAGATTTTCTGCCTAATTGTATAAGAAGATTTCTCAAAAAATACACATTATTTCAAAGACTTATTGGCTGTGAAGTAAGTTAAGGGTATTTCAAATGGCTTGTCTGCAAAGAAAGGTGAGATGTAGGGAATCACAGAAATTCGAAGGGAAAATAGGTCAATATATACATTGCTATATGTTGAACTAAGACTCAGGCCAGCAACAATGTACAGAACCTGACCATTAGAAAGTTACAAGTAAGTTGGAATCTTCAAAAGCTCAAATCTTTATAAGTAAAAATATTTATTAAAATGAATAACCAAGTGTTTTAATTGACATAAGAAGATCAAACCAATAAACCCTGAGAACATAGAATAAACATAAATAAAGATATGCACAGAAATTAATAAAACAGAAAACTTATAAAATTGAGGTGATTTAGTAAGTCCAAAGAATACACTTTGAAAAGATTTAACAGACACACTTTGATTAAGGAAAACAAAAACATAAGTAAAGAATATACAGAAAGAATCAGTACAATGTTATAGCAGAGAAAATATGAAATAGAAGGAAATTTGAACATTTCTGTGAAGGGGACCATTACCTAGCTCTTACAGTTTACCAAAACTGACACAAAAGGAAATCATTTAAGGTCATCATGTCTGCCATTGGCATTCTCGGATCGCCCTGGCCTCAGAATGCAGCGTCTGTAGTCCATGGTAACCTGCGGAGAGTGGGCGGGGCTGAGGGAGGCTGGACCTCTGCCCTCACTGAGGGAGTGGGTGTGGTCATCTCGGCTGTGACTGAACAAAGGGCAGGGGAGCAGGGGGCCAAGGAAAGGGCCCTCAGAGCCCGGCAGGCCCAGTGGGGTGTCACCAGCATTTAGGCCCTGGTCAAAGGGCGCCTTCTTTGTCTGCATATCTGCCCAAACTCTCACCTTTCCACTGAGGCCGCCCTCTAACTTGAAGTGTGTGTGGAACCTGTCCTCGAAGTACACCTCGCTTCACAGCTAACCATATATCTGGGCATCATATTTTCCTGCCAGGTGACCAAATTTCGCAGACAGATGGGTTCCTGTGACACACACAGAGAGGCTCCTACCCAGGCCACGGGCCGCCCACAGCCCCTGCCCCAGATCTGGGGCCGCCAAGCAGCCCTGTCTGAGTCCCCTGCCTCCAGAGTGAGTATTGGACCAACATTTTAGAAAAAGGGCTTCTCGCGGGAAACTCATTGTAGGGACAAAAATAAATATTTGCCGACTTTCTGATGAAGCTTAGAAGCGTTCACACCTAAGCCACTTACAAGGTCAGCTGTTTAGCTAAACATGAGCTCATGATCTAAATTTACACAATAATGAAGATATCAGCTACAAGGGGAGACAATCAGCAAAAACAATCAATACCACAATTAGATTCCCTAGGACATCCGTCAGAAGTTGGAATAATGAGGTGCAAGGCAGAAAATATACATAAAACTCTAACTGAAACAAGAACAAAGATGTTTTCAAAGACAGATAGGATCTCTAAAACATTTTTAAAGTATATGTCATTGATAAAGCTAAATACTCAAAGGTTGTGTAATACAACAGATTAATCATTGAGAAGAGTGAAATTATGCTGTTTTGAAAACTATGGCAGGTCCGATTTTCTGCCTAATTATATAAGAAGGTTTCTCTAAAAAATACACATTACTTCAAAGACTTATTGGCTGTGAAGTAAGTTAAGGTTATTTCAAATGGTTTGTCGGCAAAGAAAGGTGAGATGTAGGGAATCAAAAAAGTCGAGGGGAAAATATGTCAATATATACATTGCTATAGGGTGAACTAAGCCTTAGGCCAGCAACAATGTAGAGGACCTGACGCTTAGAAACTTACAAGTAAGCTGGAATCTTCAAAAGTTTAAATCTTTATAGGTAAAACTATTTATTAAAATGAATAACCGAGTGTTTTAATTGACATCAGAAGATCAAAACAATAAACCCTGAGAACATAGAAAAAAGATAAATAAAGATATGAGCAAAACTTAATACAACAGAAAACGTATAAAATTCAGGTGATGTAGTAAGTCCAAAGAATATTCTTTGAAAAGATTTAAAAGACACAATTTGATTAAGGAAAACACAAAGATAAGTAAAAAATATACAGAAAGAATCAGGACAATGTTATAGCAGAGAAAATATGAAATAGCAGTAAATTTCAACATTTCTGTAAAGGGGACCATTAACTAGCTCTTAAAGTTTACCAAAACAGACACAAAAGTAAATCATTTAAGGTCATCATGTCTCCCATTGGCATTCTCAGAACGCCCTGGCCTCAGAATGCAGCATCTGTAGTCCATGGTAACCTGCGGAGAGGGGGCGGGGCTGAGGGAGTTTAGAACACTGCCCTCGCTGAGGGAGTGGGTGTGGCCGTCTGTGCTTTGCCTGAACATAGGGCAGGGGAACAGGGGGCCCAGGGCAGGGCCCTCAGAGCCCGGCAGGCCCAGTGGGTTGTCTAAAGCATTTTGACCCAGGCCAAAGGGCGCCTTCTTGTGTGCACAGCTGCCCAAACACTCACCTTTCCACTCAGGCGGCCCTCTTACTTGAAGTGTGTGTGGAACCTGTCCGCACAGTACACCTCGCTGCACAGCTATCCATAGGTCTGGGCATCGTAGCTTCCTTCCACTTGACCAAAGTTCACAGGCAGATGTGTACCTGGGACACCCACGGAGAGGCTCCTGCTTGGGCCACAGGCTGGCCACAGCCCCTGACCCATATCGGAGGCCACATAGCAACCCTGTCTGAGTCCCCTGCCTTTAGAGGAGGTATTGGAACAACACTTCTAGAAAACGGGGTCCTTATGGGCAACTCATTGGAGGGACACAAATAAATCTTCGCCGACTTTCTGCTGAAACTTACGAGCATTCAGAACTAAGCCTGTTACAAGGTCAGCTGTTTAGCTAAATATGAGCTCATGATCTAAATTTACACAATAATGAAGAAATCCGCTACAAGGGAGACAATCAGCAAAAACAATCAATACCAGAATAAGATTCCCAAGGCCATCCAACACATATTGGAATAATCAGGTGCAAGGCAGAAAATATACATAAAACTCGAACTGAAACAAGGAACAAGGATGTTTTCAAAGACTGGTAGGATCTCTAAAACATTTTTAAAGTACACGTCATTGATAAAGCTAAATAATCAAAGGTTGTGTAATACAACAGATTCATCATTGAGAAGAGTGAAATTATGCTGTTTTGAAAACTATGGCAGGTCAGATTTTCTTCTTAATTATATAAGAAGATTTATCTAAAAAATACACATTATTTCAAAGACTTATTTGCTGTGAAATAAGTTAAGGGTATTTCAAATAGCTTCTCCGCAAAGAAAGGTGAGATGTACGGAATCACAGAAAGTCGAGGGGAAAATATGTCAATATATACATTGCTATATGGTGAACTAAGGCTTAGGCCAGCAACAATGTACTGGACCTGATCCTTAGAAAATTACAAGTAACCTGGAATCTTTAAAAGTTCTTATCTTTATAAGTAGAAAATATTTATTATAATGAATTAACAAGAGATTAAATTGATATCAGAAGATCAACACAATAAACCCTGAGAACATAGAAAAAAAGATAAATAAAGTTATGAGCAGAACTTAATACAACAGAAAACGTATAAAATTGAGGTGATTTAGTAACTCCAAAGAATATACTTTGAAATGATTTAAAAGACACACTTTGGTAAAGGAAAACAAAAACATATGTAAAGAATATACAGAAAGAGTCAGGACAATGTTATAGGAGAGAATATATGAAATGCCAGTAAATTTGAACATTTCTGTAAAGGGGACCACTTCCTAGCTCCTAAAGTTTACAAAAACTGAAACAAGAGGAAATCATTTAAGGTCATCATGTCTCCCCTTGGCATTCTCGGAACGCCCTGGCCTCAGAAGGCAACATCTGTAATCCATGGTAACCTGCGGAGAAGGGGTGGGGTGAGGAAGATTGTAACACGGCCCTCACTGAGGGAGTGTGTGTGGCCACCTCTGCTGTGACTGAACAAATGGCAGTGGAGCAGGGGGCCCAGGGCAGGGACCTCAGAGACTGACAGGCCCAGTGGTGTGTCACAAGCATGTAGGCCCAGGCCAAAGGGTGCCTTCTTAGTCTGCAGAGGTGCCCAAACTCTCACCTTTCCACTCAGGCCGCCCACTTACTTGAAGTGTGTGTGGAACCTGTCCACGCAGTAACCCTCGCTGCACAGCTAACCATAGGTCTGGGCCTCGTGTCTTCCTGCCAGGAGACCTAAATTCGCAGGCAGATGGGTCCCTGGGTCACACGGAGAGAGGCTCCTGCTCGGGCCACAGGCCACCCTACTACTCCTGCCCCAGATCGGAGGCCGCCTAGGAGCGCTGTCTGTGTCCACTGCCTCTAGAGGGAGTATTGGACCAACAGTTGTAGAAAATGGGGTCCTCGTGGGCCACTCACTGGAGGGACACAAATAAATCTTTGCCGTCTTTCTGCTGAAATTTATGAGCGTTCACACCTAAGCCTCTTACAAGGTCAGCTATTTAGCTAAACATGAGCTCATGATCTAAATTTACACAATAATGAAGAAATCAGCTACAAGGGGAGACAATCAGCAAATGCAATCAGTACAAGAATTAGATTCCCAAGGCCATCCATCATATGTTGGAATTATCAGGTGAAAGGCACAAATATATACATAAAACTGGAACTGAAACAAGGATCAAGAATGTTTTCAAAGACAGGAAGTATCTCTAAAACATTTTTAAAGTACATGTCATTGAAAAAGCTAAATACTCAAAGGTTGTGTAATACAACAGATTCATCATTGAGAAGAGTGAAATTATGCTGTTTTGAAAACTATGGCATGTGAGATTTTCTGCCTAATTATATAAGAAGATTTCTCTAAAAATACACATTATTTCAAAGACTTATTGGCTGTGAAATAAGTTAATGGTATTTCAAATGTCTTGTCTGCAAAGAAAGGTGAGATGTTAGGAATCACAGAAAGTGGAGGGGAAAATATGTCAATATATACATAGCTATATATTGAACTACGCCTTAGGCCTGAAACAATGTAGAGGACCTGACCCTTAGAAAGTTACAAGTAAGCTGGAATCTTCAAAAGTTCAAATCTTTATAAGTAAAAATATTTATTAAAATGAATAACCAAGTGTTTAAATTGACATCAGAATATCAAAACAATATAACCTGAGAACATAGAAAAAGGATAAATAAAGATATGAGGAGAACTTAATACAATTGAAAACGTATAAAATTCAGGGGATGTAGTAAGTCCAAAGAATATTCTTTGAAAAGATTTAAAAGACACACTTTGATTAAGGAAAACAAAAACATAATTAAAGAATATATAGAAAGAATCAGGACAATGTTATAGCAGAGAATATATGAAATGCCAGTTAATTTGAACATTTCTGTAAAGTGGACCTTTACCTAGCTCCTACAGTTTACCAAAACTGACACAAGAGGAAACCATTTAAAGTCATCATGTCTGCCCTTGGCATTCTCGGAACGCCCTGGCTTCAGAATGCAGCGTATGTAGTCCATGGTAACCTGCGGAGACGGGCCGTTGCTGAGAGAGTTTGGAACACTGCCCTCACTGAAGGAGTGGATGTGGCTATCTCTGCTGTGACTGAACAAAGGGCAGGGGAGCAGGGGGCCCGGGGCAGGGCCCTCAGAGCCCGGCAGGCCCAGTGGGGTGTCACAAGCATTTAGGCCCAGGACAAAGGGCGCCTTCTTTGTCTGCACAGCTGCCCATACTCTCACCTTTCCACTCATGCTTCACTCTTACTTGAAGTGTGTTTGAACCAGTCTGCACAGTACACCTCGCTGCCCAGCTAACCATAGGTCTGGGCATCGTAGCTTGCTACCAGGTGACCGAAGTTCGCAGGCAGGTGGGTCCCTGGGACACACGCGAAAAGGCTCCTGCCGGGACCACAATACGCCCACTGCCCCTGCCCCAGATCAGGGGCCACAAAGCAGCCCTGTCTCAGTCCCCTGCCTCTAGAGGGGGTATTGGACCAACACTTCTAGAAAACATGGTGCTAGTGGGCAACTCATTTGAGGGACACAAATAAATCTTTGCCGACTTTCTGGTGAAACTTACGAGAGTTCACACCTAAGCCTCTTACAAGGTCAGCTGTTTAGCTACATATGAGCTTATGATCTAAATTCACACAATAATGAAGAATTCAGCTGTGCGGGGAGACAATCAGCCAAAACAATCAGTACCAGAAATAGATTACCAAGACCATTCATCAGATGTTGGAATAATCAGATACAAGGCAGAAAATATACATAATACTGGAACTGAAACAAGGAACAAGAATGTTTTCACAGACTGGTATGATCTCTAAAACATTTTTAAAGTACATGTCACTGATAAAGCTAAATACTCAAAGCTTGTGTAATACAACAGTTTAATCATTGAGAAGAGTGAAATTATGCTGTTTTGAAAACTATGGCATGTGAGATTTTCTGCGTAATTATAAAAGAAGATTTCTCTAAAAATACACATTATTTCAAAGACTTATTGGCTGTGAAATAAGTTAAGGGTAATTCAAATGGCTTGTCTGCAAAGAAAGGTGAGATGTAGGGAAAAACAGAAGGTCGAGGGGAAAATATGTCCATATATACATTGCTATATGGTGAACTAAGCCTTAGGCCAGCAACAATGTAGAGGACGTGACACTTAGCAAATTACAAGTAAGCTGGAATCTACAAAAGTTCAAATCTTTATAAGTAAAAACATTTATTAAAATGAATAACCACGTGTTTTAATTGACATCAGAACATCAATCCAATAAACCCTGAGAACATGGAAAAAAGATAAATAAAGATATGAGCAGAACTTAATACAACAGAAAACGTATAAAATTGAGTTGATTTAGTAAGTCCAAAGAATATTCTTTGAAAAGAGTTAAAAGACACACTTTGATTAAGGAAAACAAAAACATAAGTAAAGAATATACAGAAAGAATCAGGACAATGTTATAGCAGAGAATATATGAAATGCAGTATATTTGAATATTTCTGTAAAGGGGACCATTTCCTAGCTCCCAAAGTTTAACAAAACTGACACAAGATGAAATCATTTAAAGTCATCATGTCTGCCCTTGGCATTCTCAGAACGCCCTGGCCTCAGAATGCAGCATCTGTAGTCCATGGTAACCTGCGGAGAGTGGGCGGGGCTGAGGGAGGTTGGAACACTGCGCTCACTGAGGGAGTGGGTGTGGCCATCTCTGCTGTGACTGAACAAAAGTCAGGGGAGCAAGGGGCCCAGGGCAGCGCCCTCAGAGCCCGGAAGGCCCAGTGGTGTGGCACAAGCATTTAGGACCAGGCCAAAGGGCGTCTTCTTTTTTGCACAGCTGCCCAATCTCTCACCTTTCCACTCCGACCGCCCTCTTACTTGAAGTGTGTGTGGAACCTGTCTGTGCAGTACACCTCGCTGCACAGCTAACCAGAGGTCTGGGCATCGTAGCTTTCTGCCAGGTGACTGAAGTTTGCAGGCAGATGGGTACCTGGGACACACGCGGAGAGTCTCCTGCCCGGGCCACAGGCCGCCCAGTGCCCCTGCTCCAGATCAGGGGCCGCAAAGCTGCCCTGTCTGTGTCCCCTGCCTGTAGAGGGAGTATTGGAACAACACTTCTAGAAAACGGGGTCCTTGTGGGCAACTCATTGGAGGGACACAAATACATCTTTGCCGACTTTCTGCTGAAACTTACGAGCATTCACACCTAAGCCTCTTACATAGTCAGCTGTTTAGCTAAACATGAGCTCATGATCTAAATTTACACAATAATGAAGAAATCAGCTACAAGGGGAGACAATCAGCAAAAACAATCAATACCAGAATTAGAATCCCTAGGACATCCGTCAGAAATTGGAATAATCAGGTGCATGGCAGTAAATATACATAAAACTCTAACTGAAACAAGAACAAGGATGTTTTAAAAGACTGATAGGATCTCTAAAACATTTTTAAAGTACATGTCATTGATAAAGCTATATACTCAAAGGTTGTGTAATACAACAGATTAATCATTGAGAAGAGTGAAATTATGCTGTTTTGAAATCTATGGCAGGTCAGATTTTCTGCCTAATTATATAAGAAGATTTCTCTAAAAAATACACATTATTTCAACGACTTATTGGCTGTGAAATAATTAAGGATATTTCAAATGGCTTGTCTGCAAGGAAAGGTGAGATGTAGGGTATCACAGAAAGTCGAGGGGAAAATATGTCAATATATACATTGCTACACGTTGAACTAAGCCTTACGCCAGGAACAATGTAGAGGTCCTGACCCTTAGAAACTTACAATTATGCTGGAATCTTTAAAGTTCAAATCTGTTTTTTTTTTGCTTTATAACATATTTAATCAGTTATACCTATACATATGTTCCCATACCTCCTCCCTTTTGTGTCTCCCTCCCACCCTCCCTATCCCACCCCTCCAGGCGGTCAAAAAGCAGCAAGCTGATCTCCCTGTGCTATGCGGCTTCTTCCCACTAGCTATCTACCTTACGTTTGGTAGTTTATATATGCCCATGCCTCTCTTTCACTTTGTTACAGCTCACCCTTCCCCCTCCCCATATCCTCAAGTCCATTCTCTAGTAGGTCTGTGTCTTTATTCCTGTCTTACCCCTATGTTCTTCATGATATTTTTTTTCTTAAATTCCATATATATGTGTCAGCATACAGTATTTGTCTTTCTCTTTCTGACTTACTTCACTCTGTATGTCAGACTCTAGTTCTATCCACCTCATTACAAATAGCTCAATTTCATTTCTTTTTATGGCTGAGTAATATTCCATTGTATATATGTGCCACATCTTCTTTACCCATTCATCCGATGATGGACACTTAGGTTGTTTCCATCTCCGGGCTATTGTAAATAGGGCTGCTATGAACATTTTGGTACATGTCTCTTTTTGAATTATGGTTTTCTCAGGGTATATGTCCAGTAGTGGGATTGCTGGGTCATATGGTAGTTCTATTTTTAGTTTTTTAAGGAACCTCCATACCGTTCTCCATAGTGGCTGTACCAATTCACACTCCCACCAGCAGTGCAAGAGTGTTCCCTTTTCTCCACACCCTCTCGAGCTTTTATTGTTTCTAGATTTCTTGATGATGGCCATTCTGACTGGTGTAAGGAGATATCTCATTGTAGTTTTGACTTTCATTTCTCTAATGATTAATGAGGTTGAGCATTCTTTCATGTGTTTGTTGGCAGTCTGTGTGTCTTCTTTGGAGAAATGCCTATTTAAGTCTTCTGCCCATTTTTGGATTGGGTTGTTTGTTTTTTTGCTATTGAGCTGCATGAGCTGTTTACAAATTTTGGAAATTAATCCTTTTTCAGTTGCTTCATTTGCAAATATTTTCTCCCATTCTAAGAGTTGTCTTTTGGTCTTGTTTATGGTTTCCTTTGCTGTGCAAAACCTTTGAAGTTTCATTAGAGCCCATTTGTTTATGTTTGTTTTTATTTCCATTTCTCTAGGAGGTGGGTCAAAAAGGATCTTGCTGTGATTTATGTCATAGAGTGTTCTGCCTATGTTTTCCTCTAAGAGTTCGATAGTTTCTGGCCTTACATTTAGGTCTTTAATCCATTTTGAGCTTATTTTTGTGTATGGTGTTAGGAAATGATCTAATCTCATACTTTTACATGTCCCTGTCCAATTTTCCAAGCACCATTTATTGAAGAGACAGTCCTTTCTCCACTGTACATTCCTGCCTCCTTTATCAAAGATAAGTTGACCATATGTGCGTGTGTTCATATCTGGGCTTTCTATCCTGTTCCATTGATCTATATTTCTGTTTTTGTGCCAGTACCACACTGTCTTGTTTACTGTGGCTTTGTAGTATAGTCTGAAGTCAGGGAGCTTGATACCTCCAGCTCCATTTTTCATTCGCAAGATTGCTTTCACTATTCGGGGTCTTTTGTTTTTCCAAACAAATTGTGAATTTTTTTGTTCTAGTTCTGTGAAAAATGCCAGTGGTAGTTTGATAGGGATTGCATTGAATCTGTAGATCGCTTTTGGTAGTAGAGTCATTTTCACAATATTGACTCTTCCAATCCAGGAACATGGTATATCTCTCCATCTATTTGTATCATCTTTAATTTCTTTCATGAGTGTCTTATAATTTTCTGCATACAGGTCTTTTGTCTCCTTAGGTAGGTTTATTCCTAGATATTTTATTCTTTTTGTTGCAATGGTAAATGGGAGTGTTTTCTTGATTTCACTTTCAGATTGTTCATCATTAGTGTACAGGCATGCCAGAGATTTCTGTGCATTAATTTTGTATCCTGCTACTCTACCAAATTCATTGATTAGTTCTAGTAGTTTTCTGGTAACATCTTTAGGATTCTCTATATATAGTATCATGTCATCTGCAAACAGTGACAGCTTTACTTCTTCTTTTCCAATTTGGATTCCTTTTATTTCCTTTTCTTCTCTGATTGCTGTGGCTAAAACTTTCAAAACTAAGTTGAATAAGAGTGGTGAGAGTGGGCAGCCTTGACTTGTTCCTGATCTTAGTGGAAATTGTTTCAGTTTTTCACCATTGAGGACAATGTTGGCTGTGGGTTTGTCATATATGGCCTTTATTATGTTGACGAAAGTTCCCTCTATGCCTACTTTCTGCAGGGTTTTTATCATAAATGGGTGTTGAATTTTGTCGAAAGCTTTCTCTGC
This sequence comes from Mesoplodon bidens, assembly GCF_964165515.1. Classification (NCBI taxonomy): domain Eukaryota; kingdom Metazoa; phylum Chordata; class Mammalia; order Artiodactyla; family Ziphiidae; genus Mesoplodon; species Mesoplodon bidens. The sequence goes on from NC_138180.1 coordinate 2,951,420, forward strand.
ATCTATTGAGATGATCATATGTTTTTTCTTCTTCAATTTGTTAATATGGTGTATCACATTAATTGATTTGTGTATATTGAAGAATCCTTGCATTCCTGAAATAAACCCCACTTGATCATGGAGTATGATCCTTTTAATGTGCTGCTGGACTCTGTTTGCTAGTATTATGTTGAGGATTTTTGCATCTATGTTCATCAGTGATATTGGCCTGTAGATTTCTTTCTTTGAGACATCCTTGCCTGGTTTTGGTATCAAGGTGATGGTGGCCGCGTAGAATGAGTTTGGGAGTGCTCCTCCCTCTGCTATATTTTGGAAGAGTTTGAGAAGGATAGGTGTTAGCTCTTCTCTAAATGCTTGATAGAATTCGCCTGTGAAGCCATCTGGTCATGGGCTTTTGTTTGTTGGAAGATTTTTAATCACAGTTTCAATTTCAGTGCTTGGGATTGGTGTATTCATATTTTCTATTTCATCCTGAGTCAGTCTTGGCAGGTTGTGCATTTCTAAGAGTTTGTCCATTTCTTCCAGGTTGTCCATTTTATTGGCATAGAGTTGCTTGTAGTAATCTCTCATGATCTTTTGTATTTCTGTAGTGTCAGTTGTTACTTCTCCTTTTTCATTTCTAATTCTATTGATTTGAGTCTTCTCCCTTTTTTCTCGATGAGTCTGGCTAATGGTTTGTCAATTTTGTTTATCTTCTCAAAGAACCAGCTTTTAGTTTTATTGATCTTTGCTATTGTTTCCTTCAATTCTTTTTCATTTATTTCTGATCTGATCTTTATGATTTCTTTTCTTCTGCTAACTTTGGGGGATTTTTGTTCTTCTTTCTCTAATTGCTGTAGGTACAGGGTCAGTTTGTTTACTCGAGATGTTTCCTGTTTCTTAAGGTGGGATCGTATTGCTATATACTTCCCCCTTAGAACTGCTTTTGCTGCGTCCCATAGGTTTTGGGTCGTAGTGTCTCCATTGTCATTTGTTTCTAGGTATTATTTTTTATTTCCTCTTTGATTTCCTCAGTGATCACTTCGTTATTGAGTAGTGTATTGTTTAGCCTCCATGTGTTTGTATTTTTTACAGATCTTTTCTTATAATTGATGTCTACTCTCACAGCATTGTGGTCGGAAAAGATACTTGATACAATTTCAATTTTCTTAAATTTACCAAGGCTTGATTTGTGACCCAAGATATGATCTATCCTGGAGAATGTTCCATGAGTACTTGGCAAAAATGTGTATTCTGTTGTTTTTGGATGGAATGTCCTATAAATATCCATTAAGTCCATCTTGTTTAATATAGCATTTAAAGCTTGTGTTTCCTTATTTATTTTCATTTTGGATGATCTGTCCATTGGTGAAAGTGGGGTGTTAAAGTCCCCTACTATGAGTGTGTTACTGTCGATTTCCCCTTTTATGGCTGTTAGTATTTGCCTTATGTATTGAGGTGCTCCTATGTTGGGTGGATAATTATTTACAATTGTTATATCTTCTTCCTGGATCGATCCCTTGATTATTATGTAGTGTCCTTCTTTGTCTCTTCTAGTAGTCTTTCTTTTAAAGTCTATTTTGTCTGATATGAGAATTGCTACTCCAGCTTTCTTTTGATTTCCATTTGCATGGAATATCTTTTCCATCCCCTTTCTTTCAATGTGTATGTGTCTCTAAGTCTGAAATGGGTCTCTTGTAGACAGCATATAAATGTGTCTTGTTTTTGTATCCATTCAGCCAACCTGTCTCTTTTGGTGGGAGCATTTAGTCCATTTACATTTAAGGTAATTATTGGTATGTATGTTCCTATTCCCATTTCCTTAATTGCTTTGGGTTCGTTATTGTAGGTATTTTCCTTTTGTTGTGTTTCTTGCTTAGAGAAGTTCCTTTAGCATTTGTTGTAAAGCTGGTTTGGTGGTGCTGAACTCTCTCAGCTTTTGCTTGTCTGTAAAGGTTTTAATTTCTCCATCAAATCTGAATGAGATCCTTGCTGGGTAGAGTAATCTTGGTTGCAGGTTTCTCTCCTTCATCACTTAAATTATGTCCTGCCACTCCCTTCTTGCTTGTAGAGTTTCTGCTGAGAGATCAGCTGTTAACCTGATGGCGATTCCCTTGTGTGTTATTTGTTGTTTTTCCCTTGTGGCTTTTATTATGATTTCTTTGTGTTTAATTTTTGACAGTTTGATTAATATGTGTCTTGGCATATTTTTCCTTGGATTTATTCTGTATCGCACTCTCTGTGTCTCCTGGACTTGATTAACTATTTCCTTTCCCATATTAGGGAAGTTTTCAACTATAATCTCTTCAAATATTTTCTCTGTCCCTTTCTTTTTCTCTTCTTCTTCTGGAACCCCTATAATTCGAATGTTGGTGCGTTTAGTGTTGTCCCAGAGGTCTCTGAGACTGTCCTCTATTCTTTTCATTCTTTTTTCTTTATTTTGCTCTGCAGCAGTTATTTCCACTATTTTATCTTCCACCTCACTTATCCGTTCTTCTCCCTCAGTTATTCTGCTATTGATCCCATCTAGAGTACTTTTCATTTCATTTATTGTGTTTTTAATCAATGCTTGATTCATCTTTAGTTCTTCTAGGTCCTTGTTAACTGTTTCTTGCATTTTGTCTATTCTATTTCCAAGATTTTGGATCTTGGAATTAGAATCTTGGATCAGCTTTACTATCATTATTCTGAATTCTTTTTCAGGTAGACTGCCTATTACCTCTTCATTTGTTAGGTCTGGTAGGTTTTTATCTTGCTCCTTCACCTGCTGTGTGTTTTTCTGTCTTCTCATTTTGCTTATGTTACTGTGTGTGGGGTCTCCTGTTTGCAGGCTGCAGGTTCGTAGTTCCCATTGTTTTTGGTGTCTGTCCCAGTGGCTAAGGTTGTTTCAGTAGGTTGTGGAGGCTTTCTGGTGTGGGTGGACTAGTGCCTGTGTTCTGGTGGTTGAGTCTCAACCTTGTCTTTCTGGTGGACAGGCCCACTTCTGATGGTGTGTTTTATGGTGCCTTTGGCTTATTATGTTTTTAGGCATCCTCTCTGCTAATGGGTGGTGTTGTGTTCCTGTCTTGCTAGTTGCTTGGCATAGGGTGACCAGCACTGTAGCTTGCTGGTCGTTGACTGATGCTGGGTGCTGGTGTTCAGATGGAGATCTCTGGGAGATTTTTGCCACTTGATATTATGTGGAGCTGGGAGGTCTCTTGTGGACCCGTGTCCTGAAGTTGGCTCTCCCACTTCAGAGGCGCAGCACTGACTCCTGGCTGCAGCACCAAGAGCCTTTCATCTACCCGGCTCAGAATTAAAGGGAGAAAAAGTAGAAAGAAAGAATTAGTAGAAGAAAGAAAGAGAGAGAGAAAGAAAGGAAGAGGGATAGAAAGGAAGGAAGGAAGAAAGAAAGAAAGAAAGAAAGAAAAAAAGAAAGGAGAGAGGGAGGGAGGAAGGATGGAAAGAAAGAAAGAAAGGAGGGAGTGAGGGAGGTAGGAAGGAAAGAAAGAAATAGTGAAAGGAACAATGGAGGAAAGAATGAAAGAAAAAGAAAGAGTGAAAGGAACAATGGAGGAAGGAAGGAAATAAATAGAAAGAGTGCAAGGAAGAAGGGAGGGAGGGAGGGAGGGAGGAAGGAAAGAAAGAAAGAAAGAAACAAAGAGAGAAGGAAAGAAAGACAGGAGGGAAGGAGGGAGGGAGGAAGGGAAGGTATAAAAAAATCAGGTAAAGTAAATAGAATAATGTATAAAATATAGTAGCATTATTAAAATTAAAATGTAATTATTGAAAAAAAAAACGGACAGATAGAACCCTGGGACATATGGTGGAAGCCAAGCTATACAGAGAAAATCTCACACAGAAGCATACACATACAAATTCACAAAAAGAGAACAGGGAAAAAAAATCGAAAATCTTGCTCTCAAAGTCCACCTCCTCAATTTGGGATAATTCGTTGTAAAAAGAGGAAAAGGGGAAAAAGTCTGAAATCTAGCTCTCAAAGTCCACATCCTTAATTTGGGATAGTTTGTTGTAAAAAGAGGGAAAGGGGAAAAAGTCTTAAATCTTGCCCTCAAAGTCCACCTCTTCAATTTGGGATGATTCTCTGTCCATTCATGCACTCCACAGACACAGGGCACATCAAGTGGACCGTGGAGCTTTAATCCGCTGCCTCCGAGGCTGCACAGAGAGATTTCCCTGTCTCTTCTCTGCTCTCACAGCTCCCCAGTCTCAGCCTTGGACCTGGCCCCGCCTCTGCACGTAGGTCACCGAAGGGCGTCCGTGCTTCGCTCAGACAGGATGGGTTTAAAGGAGCCGCTGATTCGGGGGCTCTGGCTCACTCAGGCAGAAGGGAGGTAGGGGCACGCAGTGCGGGTCGGGCCTGCGGCAGCAGAGGCTGGCGTGATGTTGCAGCAGCCCAAGGTGGCTCCGTGCACTTTCCTGGGGAAGCCATCCCAGGGTCCCGGGACCCCAGCAGTGGCGGGCTGCACAGCCTCCCCAGAAGGCGGGGTGGACACTGACCTGCGCTCGCACACAGGCCTTGTGGCAGCAGCAGCAGGAACTCCAGCATCCCACGCCCAGCTCCCCTGTCTGTGCCTTTAGCCGTGGCTCGCGTCTGTCTCTGGAGCTTCTTTAAGCAGTGCTCTTAATGCCCTCTCCTTGCGCACCAGGAAACGCAGCTCGAGACTTTTTCCGCAGACTCCCTCCGGGTTAGACATGGTGCACTAACCCCTTCAGGCTCTCTTCCTGCCACCAGCCCCAGTCCTCTCCCTGTGCTCCGACTGAAACCCGATACCCGAGCTTCAGCTCCCAGCCCCACCCTCCCCGGCGGCCGAGCAGACAAGCCTCTCGGGCTGGTGTGTGCCTGAGGGCACCGATCCTCTGTGCCAGAATCTCTCCGCTTTGCCCTCCACACCCCTGTTGCTGTGATCTCCTCCGCTACTCTGAAGCTTTCCCCCTCCGCCACCCGCAGTCTCCGCCCGTGAAGGGCCTTCTAGTGTGTGGAACCTTTCCTCCTTCACGGCTCCCTCCCACTGGTGCAGGTCCCTTCCCTATCCTTTTGTTTCTGTTTATTCTTTTTTTCTTTTGCCCTACCCAGGTATGTGGGGAGTTTCTTGCCTTTTGGGGGGTCTGAGGTCTTCTGTCATCGTTCAGTAGGTCTTCTGTAGGAGTTGTTCCACGTGTAGATGAATTTCTGATGTATCTGTGGGGAGGAAGGTGATCTCCATGTCTTACTCTTCCACCATCTTCCTCCCTGTTGCTGCTTTTTGTTTCTTAGCCCTAGACACTTTTTTTAAAGGGCTCGCCTGATTAGGTCAGGCCCACCCAGGGTAATCTCCCTTTCAACTAACTCAAAGTCAACTGATTTTGCGTCCTTAATTACATCTGCAAAGCTCCTTCATTTTGGCCATATAGCATAACCTAACCACATCACTGATATCCCATCATATTCACAAGCCAGGAGGCCAAGGGGATCCCCTCAAAGCGAGATTATACAGGATATGCACACCAGGAGGGAGGAATCTTAAATTCTGTTTGCCACACTTCCTCTATGATTCATTCCCTTTACCTCCAACTGGCACTTCAGCTGGTTGACATTCTATGCCTGCTAAGGGACCCAAACCTTCATGCCTAGGGAATACTGGTCCCTGATGGTCCTGCCTGATTAAGGTTACAGGGGTCTTCCATGAACTTTGACCACTGGGCATGGCATCACTAGGAGGTGCCCCAAGTACCCAGGGATTACCCCCACATACATAGCTTCTCACACCACTTGCTTTCCGCTGCCTCACCCACATCAGGATTAATCACAAAGCCCTGTCCCTCCTGAGCCTCTGTGATTGCTGTTCATTCCACCTGGAATGTCCTACCTCCTGCCTCACCCATCCTCAAGGCTCTGCAGAGCTCCCTGTTACATGGAGACTCCCTTGCCTTCCCTCTGGCCACCCTACCCACCAGGCTCATCACCAGCGACACAGGTCACCTTCTGCTTGGTTTCAGAGGCCCTTGTTTCCTGCATGTCTCCTGAGAAGGCTCAGTCCAGGCCCAGAAATCCTGGGGCCCAGAGTGGCCCAAACTGCAGAAAATGAAAGAGAGGGGGTGTTCAGGAAATCCTGGCAGTGACTGAGGCAGTCCTTCAAGATGCTGAGGGCAGGAGGCAGAGAAGGAGGGTGTACTATTGCTCAAGACTTCCCCCCCATCCTGATGTCCAGTTACCTCCAGAAGTGCTGTGCAATATCCTACCCACACTTGGATTAAAGGGACAAGCTCTGCCCTGCAGGCTGTGTCAGGAAGCTCTGGATGTGGACAGAGGGTTTGGAGAAGGATTTGCGGGGTGAAGCCGACCCCCTCCTAGGATCAGGGACTTTCAGAAGCTGAGTCATCAGGCTTCTTGCTCATTTCCAGGCTCCTTTCTGGAATAAGAGAGCCCAGGCTCCTCAGACCAGAGCCCCACTTCCACAGGCAACACAATCTATTTTTCTCTAGACACTATATGCCCTCTGCAGGCCCCATGAGGTTGGAGCACAGGACAGGGGACTCGCATCCCCTTTCCCTGTGCACTGGATGACCCCTGCAGGCCTTGTGAGGTTGAGAGCCACAATGGGATGGATTAAACAGAGCACACATATACACACAAGCACAAAAGTGGGGACACCCTTACCCACTTACATACGTCCATACCCACACACACATACACAGGTATATAATCAATCACACAGCCAATCACGCGCATCTACCAAGGACAAACCACAGATAGTTAAGCATATAATCACAGTACGGACACAAGGGGACATATAGACACACATACACAATTACACACAAACCGTCATGGGCACACAGACACAAAGACACATATGGACACAATCCTTCCTCCCAGAGAAGAGTATTTGTTTGGAATAAATAGGTTAAAAAGCCACCTGGGGAACAGGGTAATATCATCAATGGTGGACTTGATAAAAGAAGGTACCTAAACTGCCTCTCAGTCTAATGGGGCCTGTTGACTAGAGAGCCTTTTGTTTTGCTGGGCACTGGAGTGGTTACAGTTGTGGAACAGTATGGACAAGAGTTAGGGTAGAGCTACTAAGAAGAGAATTTTGGAGTTTGCAAGAGCTTAATCTATATAACTTGTATGAAAGCACATTCTTAGAAGTTGGGCTCCTGAACTCAGAAAGCCAGATTGAACTCTCCTCACTGTATCCCAGGACACCCTAAAAAGAAAGAGGCCTCCTGATACTGGTAATATATGGGAGGTGATGAATGAGAAAAGGGGATGGACCTAACCACCACTGAATGCACCCACTGTGTGTCAGGCACATGAACCACCTCACAAGATACATATTATTCCCATTTTACAGATCCTGTTCCCTCGACTGTCCAGGGTTCTAAAACCGGATTCAAATACAAGAGTTTGAGTATAAAAACCCTGTTGTTTCCACTACATTAGTAATGGCAAATGCAAGGAATATACGTTTCCATTCCCTACTCATGTTCCCAACAATGACAGAACGTATGTGTTTTCCCCACTGATCCAGATCAGTGATTGGCAAAATATGGCCCAGCCAGCCTGTTGCCTGTTTTTGTAAATAAAACTTTATTCGAATGTAGCCATGCCTGTTCATTTACATATTGTCTATGGCTGCTTTGGGGCTACAACAGCAAAGCTTACAAGTGACTACAGAGACAGTATGGCCTGCAAAACCTTATTTCCTAGCTGAACCTTTTACAAAAAAGTTTGCTAATCTCTGATCCAAACCCAGCCTCAAATTGGAGTTGGCAAGTCTTATTGCCTTTGGTGCCTTGGCATTGAAGGATAGTCAGATAAATAAATAACTTGGATGGATGGATAGATGGATGGACTGAACCAACAGATGGACAGACATATATGGGTAATATGTCAGAGTTTTGCCCCAAATATGTACCAATGTTCTGCCATTTATAAGCGGTGAAACATGGGGTAAATTAATCTTTCTGGATATTAGTTTCCTCATCTGTAAAATGGGGATAATAATACAATGATCATTATCTAGGGCTCTTTCTATTGTGAGTGAAAAAAACCCAAGTTAAAGTAGCTTAAGCAAAAAGTTAAATTTGTCATATCACATAACTAGATTAAGATTTGGTCTACTTCAGCACTGGTTGGACTCAGGGAATCAAATTATGTTATCTCCATCTTTTAACTTGACTTCTCTCTAATTTTTTTTTTTTTTTTTTTTTGTGGCAAGCAGGCCTCTCACAGCTGTGGCCTCTCCCGTTGTGGCGCACAGGCTCTGGACGCCCAGGCTCAGTGGCCAGGGCTCATGGTCACAGCTGCTCTGCGGCATGTGGGATCTTCCCGGACCGGGGCACGAACCCACGTCCCCTGCATCGTCAGGTGGACTCTCAACCACTGCACCACCAGGGAAGCCCCGAATTATCTCTATTTTTTTTATGTGGAGACTTCATTCCGGTTATAGACAGGTGATCTTCTAGCAGAAGAAAATATGACCACTGGAAGCCTCAAATCCACATTTGTATAGTGAGTGATCCAAAACGCAGGGCCTCTTTCTCCTAACATAAAAGCTCATGAAAAGCTTTGAACTGTACTTGTGACACATACTCAGTTCTTCAATATAATACAGTGCCCAGGGAATGGAGTACTCTGATCAGATCACTATAGTGAACATAGCCACAAAGACCACGTGAAGTGAGAGAGAACTTCCCTAAAGGAAGCAGAAAAAGGAGTATAAAAAAGTGTCTGCATGAACAAAAACATCAGTCACAGCATTCTACTTCATATATTTGTCATGAGAAAATGATTTTAGAGCTCTTAGCATGGTGCATGGCACTTAAGTATCGACAAATGTTCATTATTACCGTAACTGATAAATAGATGAATGGATGCATTAAATACACAGCTAATGGTTAAACATACAGATGAATAAATGAAGAGAAAGATGTGAAAACACAGATGAAAGTAAAGATGGGAGAATGGACCAATGAAGAGACCAAGATGGGGAGACATATGGACACATAGATGGACGGATCGATCAATTGATAAATGGATGGATGGATGATGGAAAGATAAGGCAGAAAAAAAGGGGTCACAGTTAAGTTTGTCACATCATATGCTCTAGGGCTGGGAACGGGAAAGGGACAGCACTCTACAATTGGTGGCTCCTGAGAGGTCTCCTCCTCTGGTCTCTGTCTCTTGGGTCCCTCTCATCAGGTGGGGGAAACACTTGCTCCCCTCCCTCATCTCTAGTTTCCTTGTGTCCCTGGGAGCTCAACAGCCCCTCTCCTCGGAAATCCCCTTTCAATTCCCAGGATAGGGAAGGCATGGCAGAAGGGGCTGTTCTAAGCTGGGTTCCCCTCATGCTATCGATAATTCTCTGACTCAGCTTGGGGCACAGGAAAATAATGGGGGAGAGGGACAGTACTGGCTGGGCCAGGAGGGGGAAGCCCTAGAGTCCTGAGATGTGAGATATGGGAACTGGACCTGCTTCCAAAGAACTTTCCCTTTAGCCCTGATTGTCAAAGAGAGGAGTAAGCCTCAGAAGAGTGATATGCAGTCACTGTGATAGGCCTATGGAGACCTGGGAGGAGATCTTCCCCAGTCTTACCCTGCTACTTGCCATTGTCCTCAGGTAATCTGGGGGACCAGCTGGGTCCCATCTTTCCCACTCCAGTAGTCTTAGGACCACAGAGAAGAGGTGGGAGTAAGGAGAAACCTGGGAAAGAGGGAGCCCCCCAACCATATGGCTCTGACCTCTAATCCTGAACCAAGCTCTGACCCCTAGCCTTAAAACTCATGTTCAAATGCCTTCAAGGGGACGACACTGCAAACCTTCCCCTAACAGGGACAATGCAACCCACTTCCCTTTTCCAAAATGTTGAGTGCTGAGGTTCTCAGAGCTAAAGACAAAGAGTGGGAAATGGGGACAGGGAGGCTACTAAGGAGTTATGAAAGGGAGAAAAGGTTCCAGATAGATGGAGACAGTGGGGAGTGCACTCAGTGGAAAGGTATTCTGCTACCAACCCGTGTACTGCAATTCAATTCAGACACTGACTACCCAGAACTAGTGTTAGACTCCACAGGTTTAAGGGCACAGTCCCAACAAGACTGCCTCCACTAGAACTGCCAGTCACAAGTGGGGTCCCCAGGACACCTGCATTTCTGCCTAACTAGCTACAAGTCCAGAGGTCTTCAAACCCCCTCAGGTCCAATGGTTCACTAGAATGACTCACACAACTCGGAAGTGCTATCCTGACAACTAGTTTTTTATAAAGTACATATATCAGGAACATCCAAATGAAAAGACACACAAGGAGGGTCTCAGTGCAGAGCTCCCATGCTCTCTCCCCATGGAGACACAAAGGGCATGTCACCCTCCCAGTACATCAATATGTTCACCAACCAGGAAGTTCCATGAGCTTTGGTGTACAGAGCTTTTACTGAGATTTCATACATAGGCAGAAATGAATTGTTGGCAATATGAGACGATCTCCTCTGACGGATTGGCTCAAAACCCCAATTCTGCAATGATATGGTTGGTCTTTCTGCTGACCAGGCCTCAGCCCAAGTCACCTCATCTCTTAGCATCAACTCAGGTGTGAGCCGAGGGACTCGTAGATAACAAAGACACTCGTATTACTTGAGGTATTCCAAAGATTTAGAGCCTCCCTCTCAGGAACCAGGGACAAAAGCCAAATTGTGTAGTATACAACAGACAGAGCCCTGCATCTGAGTGAAGGGATGTGAATTACTGAAGCCCTGGGGACCAGGCCTCCTCTTCCCGTGCACCAGACTTGACCCAGCTGCAGCAGGGCAGGAGTGTCACTGTGAGTGTGAGTGTAAGTGAGGGTGAGTGCGGTGGAAGCACAGCTTCTCCATGCCCAGACTGCAATGCTTCCCACTGGCATCCGTGGATCTGTCTGTCACCTGTCTGTATGTAGCCCAGGCAGGGGAAGATAGTATGAGAGGGGAAAAGAGTGTGGAATGGTGGGAAGAGGATAGGTGAATCCATTCTCCACACTTCAGCCTGAGGGGACTTTTATTTCACTCATTTCTGGTCATTCTCTCCCATACCGTCCAGCCACAAGGCTCCCTTCCCCCCTCCCCAGACCAAATAGGGCAGCTATTTCCAACCTCCCACACTGGGTTAATTGCTCTTTCTTGGCTTTGCCAAAGCACCTTCCATGGCCCCCAGCCAGTCAGCTTCATCTATTGTAGTGATCTTATTGTCTCTTTTGATTCCCCTGCCCTGTCCAACCCAGATGACAAGCTCTCTGAGGGAAGAGTCTGTGCCTGTCTTCTCTGCTGTATCCTCATGCCCAAGCACATCACCCGGCACCTAGTAGTCACTCGATAAATATTTGTTGATTAGTGACTGCAGGAACAGAAATCACATGAAAGGAGGTCTCAGCTCAGAGAGGAAGGGCTGTGACCCTCTAACCATGAAGTGACTGGGCCAAGGCCACTCAGCCAACAAGTGTTCCCATAGCCTGGCCTGTCTAGACTGGGCCCTCTCTGGAGCCCTATTCCTCCTCTGCCCAGAATCGTACAAACAGAATGGGGCAGACAAGAAAGGTAATTGTCGGAGCAGAAGCCAGGAAGACAGAGAGGAGAGGGGATTGGCAAAACAGTACTGGACAGCGTCCCAAAGCTCTTTTCTTGCTGCCTGGTGCTGAGGTCTCCGTCTTCCCAGGGTGCAGCTCTGAAATGTGACTCCACACTTATAAACGAGGGTCCGTGCCCTGCCTCTTTGTAACAAACCCTAACTCCACCTCTTTATTGATAGGCTCTGGCTCCACCTTCTGGACTACCCCTCCTCTGAAGAAATGCCCTGGCTCCGCCCCTTCCTGGTAATAGGTAAGCCCCACCCCTAGTGCATGATGCTGTCTTTGTGACCTAATGCACCGGCGTGTTTCCAGGGTGGAGCCAGAGAGGGTGGGCATTTAGGCTGTGCCTAACCCTCAACCCCCATCCGGGTGACCACAATCCCCGAAAATCCTCACGCGGGACCCCAAATATCCCAGCCCCATGACCTCGAAGGCCTGTGGCTCTAACCTCCTAAATGACCCATGCCCCCGAGGGGCCCTACCACCCAATCCCTTAACGACTAGTGCCTCCCAAATCTTCAATCCAACCCTGTCCCTATGTGGCAACTGAGTCTTCCCGGGGGCACCTGTCTCATATTATCTGAGAACAATTCAGACTGGTCCAGAGAATGACAGAGAAGGGGATCCTCCCAAGGATTTCGGGAATCCTTGATCCAATCATTCCGCTCACCAGGAGACGTTGGGAACCCAGGACATGTCGGGATTGAGGAGATACAAGGTGATGCAGGAAGCTGAGGAGGAGGAGGAGGAGGAGGCGTGAGTGGAGGCGGGGTTCTGCGGAAGAGGAACATAGCCGCTCCCGGTTGGTGGGGAAGGGGCGGGGAGGGCGCGAGTTCTCTGGGGCGGGAGAAGCGGGAGGGGAGGGGCCTCTTAGGGGGCGTGGATTGGAGGAACCGCCTCTAAAAACCGCCTGTAAAGCGCATGTAAAGCGCCTCTAACCGCCTCTAACCGCCTCTAAAAGGGCTGAGCCTCTAAAGAGCGCCTGTAAACCGCCTGTAAACCGCCTCTAACCGCCTCTAAAAGGGCGGAGCCTTCCACGAGAGGGTAGAAGCGTCCAAGGGGCGGAGTCAGTGGGGTCAGCCCCGCCCCGCCCCGCCCTGCTCTGCCTTCTCTTTCCAGGATCTGCAGGGGTTGTTTCTACTTTTTCCCCTGGCTGCACATGTAGTGGAGGGAGCGGAGGTGAAGGGCTTGGGATACCGGGCACCCGCCCAGGGCATGGACGAGGCTCAGTCCAGGAGAACCGGTCGCGGGGAAGCCGGGAGACCCCGCCCCGCCTCATGCCTGTGTCGGGTCCCCACACAGCTCAGTGCACCCTCGGGATCAGAAGCTGGAGCTTCTGCGGGGCCTGATGAGCTGTTTGTCAAGTGTACTGGGCACTGCTCTCCAGGGCTCCGGTCGCAACATCCCCCACCGCACCCCTGCTGCCGCTGCCTAGCCAGCTGGTGAGTTAAAGATTTAAACCGAAGCCACCGTCCTGCCCTCCTGATTCTGCCGCCGCCGCTGCCATTCGGGCTGGGAGCCATTCTCCATGCCGGCTGTTTCCATATCGACAGGGCCTCTCTCCCTGATAAGGTGTCCATCCGTGTCCAGGCTCCCATTATTCCTAAGGGCCCCTCATCAGAGTCAGGCCTCCCCTTACTACCAGTGATTGCCTTCCACCACCTAAGCCCCCTGCCCCACCACACACACACTCGTCTCTGTGAGTGGCCTGTATGGAGGGAGCTAAATAATCCTGGCTTTATCTTCCTCCCAGCCTTGTCCCCACGTCCATAAATCCTCACAATCCCAGCACTCTGCTGCCACCTTCCTCCTAGACAGGACTTTGCCTGGTGCCTGAAGCATCTCCTCCTCCTGGGAGTGGATCAAAAATATTTCAAGCCCATAGTTGTAGGAAGTAGGCTGTGAGAGGAGGGAAAGACTCCTAGAAGCTGCCACCCTTGGCCTGCCATAGGGGAATGACTGAGAACTGTTGGAGGTCTTTCCTACAGTTAACACCCCAGGTTCTGGCTCTTTCAGTTGGATCCCGAGTTGAAAGATACTTGGCATCAGGGACTTCCCTGATGGTCCAGTGGATAAGACTCCATGCTCCCACTGCAGGGGGTATGTGTTCTATCCCTGGCTGGGGAATTAAGACACCGCATGCCACATGGCGCAGCCAAAATAAAATTAAAATGTTACTTAGATACTTGGCATCAACCCCCCGAAGTGTAACCTCCCTAGGAGAACCCAAGGGCCACTGCTCCCTACCATTCCTTTCTGTCTTGTCACCGAGTTGGGCTGAAATCGACTAGCTACTGAAGTGATGAAGGGTCAGGGACTCCTAGTGGGTCTGCTTTCAGTTAGGGACTGGCCCCAGCACCAGGGAGGGCGCCACAGAATTAAGTTAAAGGGGCATCACTCTACGATTGGTGTCTCCTGAGAGGTCTCCTCCTCTGATCTCTGTCTCTTGGATCCCTCTAATCAGGTGTGGGAAACACTTGCTCCCCTCCCTCATCTCTAGTTTCCTTGTGTCCCTGGGAGCTCACGAGACCCTCTCCTCAGAAATCCCCTCTCAATTCCCAGGATAGGGAAGGCATGGCAGAAGGGGTTGTTCTAAGCCAGGTTCCCCTCATGCTATCGATAATTCTCTGACTCAGTTTGCGGCACAGGAAAATAATGGGGGAGTGGGACAGTACTGGCTGGGCCAGCAGAGTGAAGCCCTAGAGTCCTGAAATGGGTGATATGGAGATGGACCTGCTTCCAAAGAACTTTCCCTTTAGCCCTGCTTGTCAAAGAGAGGAGTAGGTCTCAGATGAGGGTTATGCAGTCACTGTGATAGGCCTATGGAGACCTTGGTGAGATCTTCCCCAGTCTTACCATGCTACTTGCCATTGTCCTCAGGGAATCTGGGGGACCAGCTGTGTCCTATCTTTCCCACTCCAGTAGACTTAGGACCACAGAGAAGAGGTGGGAGTAAGGGAAAGAGGAAGCCCCCCAACCATATTGCTCTGACCTCTAATCCTGAACCAAGCACTGAGCCCTAGCCCTAGCCTTAAACCTCATGTTCCTGGAGCATTGGGATGAAAAGGGCATGGATCATTGTGATGACAAGTTTCATGTAGCATTTTGATGAAAAGAGACCCGGATCATTGTGTTGTCAGGGGTCATGGAGTGTTGTGATGACGGGTTCATGGAGCATTGTGATGAGAATATCATGGAGCATTGGGTTGAAAATATTCATGGAGTATTGTTATGACAGTGGTCATGGAGCATTGTGATGACAAGGGAAAGAAGCATTGTGATGACAAGGTCCTGGAGCATAGTGATGAGAAAACCATGGAGCCTTGTGAAGAAAAGTCTCATGGAGCATTCTGATGAAAATGGGCATGGAACATTTTGATTACCGGGGTCTAGGAGCATTGTGATGACAAGGACATGGAGCATTGTGATGAGAAGGCCACGGAGCATTCTGATGACATGTGTCGTGGAGATTCGTGATGACAAATGCATATAGCATTGTGATTACAGGTCTCTTGTAGCATTGAGGTGAAAAGGGCATGGATCATTGTGATGAAAAACACATGAAGCCTTGTCATGACAGTGTTCAAGAAGCTTACTGACGACAAGTGTCAGGGAGCATTGTGATGACAAGAGTACTGAGCATTGTGATGACAAAGGACATGGGCCATTGTGATGAGAAGACCATGGATAATTGTGATGCCGAGCGTCATGGGGCGTTGTGATGAAAAGTGTTATGGAACATTGTGACCACAAGGGTTTGGAGCATTGTGATGACAGAGGTCATGGAGCATTTTGATTTCATTGTGATGACAATAGCATGAAGCATTATGATGATGGATATGGTGCACTGTGATGACAGGGTTCATGGATCATTGAGATGAAAAGGGGCATGGAGCATTGTGATTAGAGGGGTCTTGGTGCATTGAGATGACAAGGGCATGGAGCATTGTGATGAGAAGGCCATGGAGCATTCTGATGATATCCGTCTTGGAGTTGAGTGATGAGAAGGGCATGGAGCATTGTGACTACAGGGTTCTTGGAGCATGGTGAATACAAGGGTCATGGAGCCTTGTGATGACAAGGCCATGGAACATTGTGATGACAGGGGTCATGGAGCATTGTGATGATAAGGGCATGGAGCATAGGTCTGACAAGTTTCATGGAGTATTGTGATGACAGTGGGCATGGTGCATTGTGATGTAAAGGGCATGGAGCATTGTGATGACAAGATCATGAAGTATTGTGAAGACAGGTGTCAGGGAGCATTGTGATGACATATGTCATGGTCCATTGTGAGGACAATGGCATGTAGCAATGTGATGCCAAGTGTCATGTAGGATTGTGATGACAAACTTAATGAAGCATTGTGATTTCAAGGGCTTGGAGCATTGTGATGACAAGGGTCATGGAACATTGTGATGACAAGGGCCATTGAGAATTTTGATCACACTTTTGTGAAGCATTGTGATGACAAGCGCATGGAGCTTGCTATGACAGCCGTCATGGAGCATTGCGATGACAATTGCGTGGAGAATTGTGATGACAAGAGCATGTAACATTGTGATGAGAAATGTCATGGAGCATTGTGATGACAAGGACGTGGAGAATTGTGATGACAATGGACATGGAGCATTGTGCTGATCAGAGCATGGAGCATTGTGATGGCAAGACCGTGGAGCATTGTGATGAGAAGGCCATGGATAATTGTGATGATGAGCATCATGGAGAACTGTAATGACAATGGGCATGGAGCATTGTGATGACAGCGTTCATGGAGCATTGTTATGACAGGGGACATGGAGCATTGTGATGACAAGGGTCATGTAGCATTGTGATGCCAATCTTGTGGAGTATTGTGATGACAATGGCATGGAGCATTGTGATGAAAGGGGCATGGAGCATTGTGATGAAAAAGGCATGGAGCCTTTTCATGGCAGGTGTCATGGAACATTCTGCGACAAGTGTCAGGGAGCATTGTGATGAAAAGTGTATTGAGCATTGTGATGCCAAACGTCATGGAGCATTGTGATGAAAGTCATCATGGAGCATTGTGATGACAAGTGTTATGGAACATTGCGATCACAAGCGTTTGGAGCATTGTGATGACAGAAGTCATGGATCATTTTGATTTCAGGGAGCATGGAACATTGTGATGACAAGGGCATGAAGCAATGTGGTCCCCAGGTTCAGGGAGGATTGTGATGACAAGCGCATGAAGCATAGTGATGACAAGGTCATGTAGCATTTTGCTGACAAAGGCATGGAGCATTGTGCTGACAAGGGCCATGGAGCAATGTGATGACCAGCGTCACAGAGCATTTTGTTTACAGGCGTCATGGAGCTTTGGAATGACAAGGGGATGGATCACTGTGATGACAAGGGTCATGGAGCATTTTGCTGACAAGAGTCCCGGATCACTCTGTTGTCAGGGGTCATGGAGTGTTGTGATGACAGTGGTCATGGAGCATTGTGATGACAGGGGTAATGGAGCATAGTGATGACAAGGGAATGGAGCATTGTGATGACAAGGTCCTGGAGCATTGTGATGAGAAGACCATGGAGCCTTGTGATGACAAGGCTCATAGAGCATTCTGAAGAAAATGGGCATGGAGAATTTTGATTACAGGGGTCATGGAGCATGGTGATGAAAAGGGCATGGAGCATTGTGATGAGAAGGCCATGGAGCATTCTGATGACATTAGTCATGGAACTTTGTGATGACAAGGGCATGGAGCATTGTGATTACAGGGGTTTGGAGCATTGTGATGAAAAGTGTCATGGAGCCTTGTGATGACAAGGCCGTGGAAAATTGTGATGGCAGTGGTCATGGAGCATTGTTATGACAGGGGTAATGGAGCATCGTGATGACAAGGGCATGGAGCATAGTTCTGAAAATTTTCATGGATTATTGTGCTGAGAGTCGGCATGGTGCATTGTGATGACTGGGGCACGGAACACTGTGATACATGTGTCACGGAGGATTGTAATGACAAGGGCGTGGGGCATTGTGATGAGCAGGTCATCGAACACTGTGATGACAAGCGTCATGGAGCTTTGTGATGACAAGGGCATGGAGCAATATGATGAGAGGGTTCATGGAGCATTGTGATGACAATGGCATGGAGCATTGTGATGCCAAGGGTCATGGAGTTTGTGATGACAAAGATCATGGAGCATTTTGATGAGAAGGTCGTGGTGCAATGTGATGAGAATGGCAGGGAGCATTGTGATGACAGGGTCATGGAGCAATTTGATGAAAAGTGTCATGGAACATGTTGATGACAGTGGTTATGTAACATTGTGATGAAAAGGGTCATGGAGCCTTTGATGACAGGGGTTATGGAACATTTTGATGTCAGGGGTCATGGAGCATTGTGATGATAAGGGCATGTATCATTCTGATGAGAGGGGTCATGGAACATTGTGATGACAGAGGTGAGGGAGTATTGTGATGACTAGTGATGGAACATTGTGGTATCAGTTGTGAGAGAGCATTTTGATGAGAAGTGCATGGAGCATTGTGATGAAAAGATTTATGGAGCATTGTGGTGACAAGGTTGTGGAGCATTGTGATGACTAGCGCATGGCACATTGTGATGACATGGGTCAAGGAACATTGTGCTGACAAGCGCATGGAACATTGTGATGACAAGGGTCATGGAGCATTGTACTGACAAAAGAATGGAGCATTGTGATGACAAGAGCCTGAAGCAATGTGATCCCAAGGTTCATGGAGGATTGTGATGAGAAGAGCATGGAACCTTGTGATGACAAGGTCATTTAGCATTTTGCTGACAAAGGCATAGAGCATTGTGATGGCAACGGTCATGGAGAACTGTGATGGTAAGCGACATGGAGCATTGTGATTACAGGGTTCATCGAGCATTGGGATGAGAAGGGCATGGATCATTGTGATGACAAGTGTTATGGAGCATTTTAATGACAAGAGTCCCGGATTATTGTGTTGTCAGGGGTCATGGAGTGTTGTGATGACAGGTGTTATGGAGCATTGTGATGAGAATGTCATGGATAATTTGGCTGAAAGTGTTCATGGAGTATTGTGATGACAGGGGTCATGGAGCTTTGTGAAGACAAGGGCATGGAACATTGTAATTATAGTAGTCTTGGAGAAATGTGATGACAAGGGTCATGGAGCCTTGTGATGACAAGGCCGTGGAACATTCTGATGGCAGAGTTCATGGAGCATTGTTATGACAGTTGTAATGGAGCATTGTGAGGACAAGGCCATGAACCATTTGTCTGAGAAGTTGCATGGATTATTGTGATGAGAGTGGGCATGGAGCATTGTGATGACAAGGTCATGGAGCATTGTGTTGACAGGGGTCATGGAACATTGTGATGAAAGGGGTGAGGGAGTATTGTGATGACTAGTGATGGAACATTTTGATATCAGTGGTGAGAGAGCATTTTGATGAGAAGTTCATTGAGCATTGTGATGACGAGATTTATGGAGCATTGCGATGACAAAGTTGTGGAGCATTGTGATGACAAGTGCATGGCTCATTGTGCTTACAGGGGTCTTGGAGCATTGTGATGACAAGGGTCATGGAGGCTTGTGATGACAAGGCCTTGGAACGTTGTGATGGCAGGGGTCATGGAGCATTGTTACGACAGGGGTAGTGGAGCATTGTGATGACAAGGGTTTGGAGCATTGTGATGACAAGTGTCTTGGAGCATTGTGATGACAAAGGTCATGAAGCATTGTGATGACTGGAGTCACAGAGCATTGTGATGACAAGGGTATGGAGCAATGTGATGACACGGGCATGGAGCATTGGTCTGAAAAGTTTCATGGATTACAGTGATGACAGTGGGAACGGAGAATTGTGATGAAAAGGGCATGGAGCATGGTGATGAAAAAGTCATGGAGCCTTTTCATGACAGGGTTCAAGGAGCATTCTGACGAAAATTGTCAGGTAGCATTGTGATGACAAGTGTATTGAGCACTGTGATGACAAAGGTCATGGAACATTGTGATGACAAGGTCAAGGAGTATTATGATGACAGGCATCATGGAGCGTTGTGATGAAAAGTGTTATGGAACATTGTGATCACAAGGGTTTGGAGAATTGTGATGACAAAGGTCATGGATCATTTTGATTTCAAGCAAGATGGAGCATTGTGATGACAAGGGCAGGAAACAATGTGATCCTAAGGTTCATGGAGGATTGTTATGACAAGCGCATGGAGCATTGTGATGACAAGGTCATGTAGCATTTTGCTGAGAAAGGCATGGAGCATTGTGATGACAAATGTCACGAAGCCCTGTGATGATAAGTGTCAGGGAGCATTGTGATTACAGGGTTCATGGAGCACTGGGATGACAAGGGCATGGATCACTGTGATGACAAGGGTCATGGAGCGTTTTGATGAAAAGAATCCCGGATCATTGTGTGGTCAGGGGTCATGGAACACTGTGTTGACAGTGGTCATGGAACATTGTGGTGACAAGGGCATGGATCATTTTGATGAGAAGTGTCATGGAGCATTGTGATGACAAGGATGTGGAGAATTGTGATGACAAAGGACATGGAGCATTGTGATTACCAGGGCATGGAACATTGTGATGGCAAGACCGTGGAGTTTTGTGATTAGAAGACCATGGATTATTGTGATGAAGAGCGTCAAGGAGCACTGTAATGACACGAGGCATGGAGCATTGTAATGATGGGTGTCATGGAGCATTGTGATGCCAGGGGCCATGGAGAATAGTGATACAAAGGGTCATGGAACATTCTGATGAACAGCTTGTGGAGTATTGTGATGACAATGGCATGGAGCATTGTGATGAATATGGCATGAAGCACTGTGATGAAAAAGGTATGGAGACTTTTCATGACAGGTTTCAAGGAGCATTCTGATGCCAAGTGTCAGGGAGCATTGTGATGACAAGTGTATTGAGCATTGTGATGACAAAGGTCATGGAGTATTGTGATGACAAGGGCAAGGAGTATTGTGATGACAGGATTCATGGAGTGTTGTGACGACAAGTATTATGGAAAATTGTGATCACAAGTGTTTGAGGCATTGTGATGACAGATGTTATTGATCATTTTGATTTCAAGGAGCATGGAGCATTGTGATGACAAGGCCATGAAGCAATGTGATCCCAAGGTTCATGGAGGATTGTGATGACAAGCACATGGAGCATAGAGATGACAAGGTCATGTTGCATTTTGCTGACAAAGAAATGGAGAATTGTGATGACAACGGAATGGAGCATTCTGATAACAATGTCCAGGAGCATTGTGATGATAAGACCATGGAACCTTGTGATTACAAGTCTCATAGAGCATTCTAATGAAAAGGAGCATGGAGCATTGTGATTACAGGGGTCTTGGAGCATTGTGATCAAAAGGGCATGGATAATTGTGATGAAAATGGCATGGAGCCTTGTCATGACAGCGTTCAAGGAGCATACTGACGAAAAGTGGCAGGGAGCATTGTGATGACAAGTGTATTGAGCATTGTGATGACAAAGGTCATGGAGCATTGTGATGAGAAGACCATGGATAATTGTGATGACGAGCGTCATGGGGCGTTGTGATGACAAGTGCTTTGGAACATTGTGATCACTAGTGTTTGGAGCATTGGGATGACAGAGGTCCTGGAGCATTTTGATTTTATTTTGATGACAATAGCATGAATCATTATGATGATGGACATGGTGCATAGTGATGACAGGTTTCATGAAGCATTGAGATGAAAAGGGGCATGGAGCATTGTGATTACAAGGGTCTTGGTTTATTCTGATGACAAGGGCATGGATCATTGTGATCAGAAGGCCATGGAGCATTCTGATGACATCCGTTATGTAGCTTTGTGATGACAAGGGCATGGAACATTTTGATTACAGGGGTCTTGGAGCATTGTGATGACAAGGCCGTGGAACATTGTGATGGTAGCGGTCATGGAGCATTGTTACAACAGGGTTAATGGAGCATTGTGATGACAAGTTTATGGAGCATTGTGATGAGAAGACCATTGATAATTGTGATGATGAGCGTCATTGGGCATTGTGATGACAAGTGTTATGGAACACTGTGATCACTATGGTTTGGAGCATGGTAATGACAGAGGTCATGGAGCATATTTATTTCATTTTGATGACAATAGCATGAAACATTATGATGATGGGCACGGTGCATTGTGATTACAGGGGTCTTGGAGCATGGAGATGATAAGGGTCAACGAGCCTTGTGATGTCATGGCTGTGGAACACGGTGATGGCAGGGGTCAAGGAGCATTGTGATGATAAGAGCATATAGCACTGTGATGACTGGGGTCATGGAACATTGTGATGACAGGTGTGATGGAATATTGTAGTGACTAATGTTGGAACATTGTGATGACATATGTCATGGTCCATTGTGATGACTAAAGTAATGGAGCATTGTGATGACAAGCAGATGGCGCATTGTGATGACATGGGTCATGGAGCATTGTGCTGACAACGCATGGAGCATTGTGATGACATGTCATGGAGCATTGTGCTGATAAAGGCATGGGGCATTGTGATGAGAAGGGTCATAGAGCATTGTGATGAAAAGTTCATGGAGCATTGTGGTGACAACGGTCACAGAGCCTTGTTATGACGAGGGCATGGACAATTTTGATGCCAAAGTCATGAGGCATTGTAATGACTGCAGTCACGGAGCATTGTGATTACAGGGTTCATGGAGCATTTTGATGACAAGGGCATGGAGCATTGTGATGATAGGGGCATGGAGCATAGGTCTGAGAAGTTTCATGGACTATTGCGATGACAGTGGGCACTGCACATTGTGATGACAAGGGCATTGAGCATTGTGATGACAAGGGCATGGAGCATTGTGATGACAAGGTCATGGAATATTGTGAAGACAGGTGTCAGGGAGTATTTTGATGACATATGTCATGGTCCATTGTGATGACAATGGCATGGAGCATTGTGATGCCAAGTGTCATGGAGGATTGTCATGACAAAGGTATGGAGCATTGTGATGACAAGGGTTATGGAGAATAGTTCTGATAAAGGCATGGAGCATTGTGATGACAAGGGTCATTGAGAATTTTGATGACAAGGTCGTGAAGCATTGTGATGAGAAGTGCATGGAGCTTGCTATGACAGGGTTCATGGAGCATTGCGATGACAAGTGCATGGAGAGTTGTGATGACAAGAGCATGTAACATTGTGATGAGAAATGTCATGTAGCATTGTTATGAGGAGGACGTGGAGAAATGTGATGACAAGGGACTTGGAGCATTGTGATGATAAGGGAATGGATCATTGTGATGGCAAGACCGTGGAGCATAGTGATGAGAAGTCCATGGATTATGTTGATGACGAGTGTCATGGAGCACTCTAATTCCAAGAGCCATTAAGCATTGTGATTACAGGTGTCATGGAGCATTGTGATGACAGGGGTCATGGAGCATTGTGATGACAAGTGTCATGGAGCATTGTGATGACAAGCTTGTGGAGTATTGTGATGACATTTGGATGGAGCATTGTGATGAAAAAGGCATGGAGTCTTTTTATGAGAGAGTTCAAGAAGCATTCTTTCGACAAATGTCAGGGAGCATTGTGATGACAAGTGTATTAAGCATTGTGATGACACTGGTCATGGCGCATTGTGATGACAAGGGCATGGAGTATTGTGATGACAGGCATCATGAAGCGTTGTGATGAAAAGTGTTATGGAACATTGTGATCACAAGCATTTAGAGCGTTGTGATGAAAGTGGTCATGAATCATTTTGATTTCAAAGAGCATGGAACATTGTGATGCCAAGATCATGAAGCAATGTGATCCCAGGGTTCATGGAGGATTGTGATGACAAGCGCATGGAGCTTTGTGGTGACAAGGTCTTGTAGCATTTTGCTGAAAAAGGCATGGAGCTTTGTGATTACAGGAGACTTGGAGCATTGTGATGAAAAGGGCATGGAGCATTGTGATGAAAAAGGCATGGAGCATTGTCATGATATGGTTCAAGTGCATACTGATGGCAAGTGTCAGGGAGCATTGTGATGACAAGTGTATTGTGCATTGTGATGACAAAGGTCATGGAGCATTGTGATGACAAGGGCATGGAGTATTGTGATGACAGGCATCATGGAGCATTGTGATGACAAGTGTTATGGAACATTGTGATCACAAGTGTTTGGATAATTGTGATGACAGATTTCATGGATCATTTTGATTTCAAGGAGCATGGAGCATTGTGATGACAAGGGCATGAATCAATGTGATCCCAAGGTTCATGGAGGATTGTGATGACAAGTGCATGGAGCATTGTGATGACAAGATCATGGAGCATTTTTCTGACAAAGGCATGGAGCATTGTGATGACAAGGGTCATGGGGAAGTGTTATGACAAGGCCATGGAATATTTTGATGCCAGGGGTCATGGAGCATTTTTATGACAGGTGCAATGGAGCATTGTGATGACAAGAGCATGGAACATTGGTCTGAAAAGTTTCATGGATTAGTGTGATGAGAGTGGGCATGGAGCACTGTGATGACAAGGGCACGGAACACTGTGATACATGGGTCATGGAGCATTGTAATGAGAAAGCCATGAAGCATTGTGATGAGAAGTGCATCAAGCATTGTGATGACACGCGTCATGGAGCTTTGTGATGAAAAGGGCATGGAGCAATGTGATAAGAGGGTTCATGGAGCATTGTGATGACAACGGCATGGAGCATTGTGATGCCAAGGGTCATGGAGGTTTCTGATGACAAAGGTCATGGAGCATTTGATGACAAGTGTGTGGTGCACTGTTATGAGAAGGGCAGGGAGCATTGTGATGACAGGGTCATGGAGCAATTTGGTGAAAAATGTCATGGAATATTTTGATGACAAGTGTTATGGAACATTAAGTGGTCAGGTGTGATGGAGCATTGTGATGATAAGGGCATGTAGCATTGTGATGACAGGGGTCATGGAGCTTTGTGATCACAAGGGCATGGAGCATTGTCATTACAGGGGTCTTGGAGCATTGTGATGAAAAGGGCATGGATCAATGTGATGAAATAACACAGAGCCTTGTCATGACAGGGTTCAAGGAGCATACTGACGACAAGTGTCAGGGAGCATTGTGATGACAAGTGTATTGAGCATTGTGATGACAAAGACAAGGAGCATTGTGATGAGAAGACCATGGATAACTGTGATGAGGAGCATCATGGGGCATTGTGATGACAAGTGTTATGGAACATTGTGATCACAAGGGTTTGGAGCATTATGATGACAGAGGTCTTGGTGCATTTTGATTTCATTGTGATGGCAATAGCATGAAGCATTATGATGAAGGGCATGGTGCATTGTGATTACAGGGTTCATGGAGCATTGAGATCAAAAGCGGCATGGAGCTTTGTGATTACAGGGGTCTTGAAGCATTGTGATGACAAGGACATGGAGCATTGTGATGAGAAATCCATGGAGCATACTGATGACATGCGTCATGGAGCTTTGTGATGATAAGGGCATGGAGCATTGTGATAACAGGGGTCTTGGAGCATTGCGATGACAAGGGTCATGGAACCTTGTGATGACAAGTTTGTGGAACATTGTGATGTCAGGGGTCATGGAGCATAAGTCTGAAATGTTTCATGGATTATTATGATGAGCGTGGACATGGAACATTGTGATGAAAAGGCCACGGAACACTGTGATACATGGGTCATGGAGGATTGTAATGACAAAGCCATGGAGTATTTTGATGAGAAGATCATCGAGCATTGTGATGACAAGCGTCATGGAGCATTGTGATGCCAACGGTCATGGAGCTTTGTGATGACAAAGGTTATGGAGCATTTTGATGACAAGGGCGTTGTGCATTGTGATGAGAAGGACACGAAGCATTGTGATGACAGGATCAAGGAGCAATTTGATGAAAAGTGTCAAGGCATATTTTGATGACAGAGGTTATGGAACATTGTGATGTCAGGGGTCATGGAGCATTGTGAGGATAAGGGCATGTAGCATTGTGATGACAGGGGTCATGGAACATTGTGATGACAGGGGTGAGGGATTATTGTGATGACTAGTGATGGAACCTTGTGATATCAGTTGTCAGAGAGCATTTTGATGAGAAGTGAATGGAGCATTGTGATGACAAATTTTATGGAGCATTGTGATGACAATGTTGTAGAGCATTGTGTTGACAAGCGCATGGCTTATTGTGATAACATGTGTCATGGAGCATTTTGCTGACATGGGCATGGAGCATTGTGATGACAAGTGTCACGGAGCATTGTGCTGACACAGGAATGGAGCATTGTGATGACATGGGTCAAGGAGCTTTGTGATGAAAATTTCATGGAGCATTGTGGTGACAAATGTCACAGACCCTTGTGATGACGAGGGCATGGACCATTGTGATGACAAAAGTCATGAAGCATTGTGATGACTGGAGTCACGGAACATTGTGATGACAGCGGTCATGGAGCATTGTGAAGACAAGGGCATGGAGTATTGTGATGACAAGGTCATGGAATATTGTGAAGACAGTTGTCAGGGAGCATTGTGATGACATATGTCATGCTCCATTGTGATGACAATGGAATGGAGCATTGTGATGCCAAGTGTCATGGAGGATTGTGATGACAAATGTTATGGAGCATTGTGATAACAAGGGCTTCGAGCAATGTGATGCGTATGCTATGGAGCCTTCTGATGACATCCGTCATGGAGCTTTGTGATGAAAAGGGCATGGACAATTGTGATTACAGGTGTCTTGGAGCATTGTGATGACAAGACCATGGAACATTGTGATGGCAGGGATCATGGAGCATTGTTATGACAGGGGTAATGGAGCATTGTGATGACAAGGGCATGGATTATTGGTCTGAAATGTTTCATGGATTATTTTGATGAGAGTGGGCATGGAGCATTGTGATGACAAGGGCACGGATCACTGTGATACATGAGTCAGGGAGGATTGTAATGACAAGGGCGTGGAGAATTGTGATGAGAAGTGAATCGAGCATTTTGATGACAAGCGTCATGGAGCGTTGTGATGACAACGGCATTGAGCAATGTGATGAGAGGGTTCATGGAGCATTGTGATGACAAGGCCGTGGAACATTGTGATGTCAGGGGTCATGGAGCATAAGTCTGAAATGTTTCATGGATTATTATGATGAGCGTGGACATGGAGCATTGTGATGAAAAGGCCACGGAACACTGTGATACATGGGTCATGGAGGATTGTAATGACAAAGCCATGGAGTATTTTGATGAGAAGGGCATCGAGCATTGTGATGACAAGCGTCATGGAGCATTGTGATGCCAAGGGTCATGGAGCTTTGTGATGACAAAGGTTATGGAGCATTTTGATGACAAGGGCGTTGTGCATTGTGATGAGAAGGGCACGAAGCATTGTGATGACAGGATCAAGGAGCAATTTGATGAAAAGTGTCAAGGAATATTTTGATGACAGAGGTTATGGAACACTGTGATGTCAGGGGTCATGGAGCATTGTGAGGTTAAGGGCATGTAGCATTGTGATGACAGGGGTCATGGAGCATTGAGATGAAAAGTGGCATGGAGCTTTGTGATTACAGCGTTCTTGAAGCATTGTGATGACAAGGGCATGGAGCATTGTGATGAGAAAGCCATGGAGCATACTGATGACATGCATCATGGAGCTTAGTGATGAAAAGGACATGGAGCATTGTGATTACAGGGGTCTTGGAGCATTGTGATGACAAGTGTCATGGAGCCTTGTGATGACAAGACTGTGGAACATTGTAATGGCAGGGATCATGGAGCATTGTTACGACAGTGGTAATGGAGCATTGTGATGACAAGGGCATGGATCATTGGTCTGAAATGTTTCATGGATTATTTTGATGAGAGTGGGCATGGAGCATTGTGATGACAAGGGCACGGATCACTGTGATACATGAGTCAGGGAGGATTGTAGTGAGAAGAGCGTGGAGAATTGTGATGAGAAGTGAATCGAGCATTTTGATGACAATCGTCATGGAGCATTGTGATGACAATGGCATTGAGCAATGTGATGAGAGGGTTCATGGAGCTTTGTGATGACAATAGCATGGAGCATTGTGATGCCAAGGATCAAGGAGCTTTGTGATGACAAATGTCATGGAGCATTTTGATGACAAGGGCGTGGTGCATTGTGATGAGAAGGGCATGGAGCTTGCTATGACAGGGGTCATGGAGCATTGCGATGACAAGTGCATGGAGAATTGTGATGACAAGAGCATGTAACATTGGGATGAGAAATGTCATGTAGCATTGTTATGAGGAGGACGTGGAGAAATGTGATGACAAGGGACTTGGAGCATTGTGATGATAAGGGAATGGATCATTGTGATGGCAAGACCGTGGAGCATAGTGATGAGAAGTCCATGGATTATGTTGATGACGAGTGTCATGGAGCACTCTAATTACAAGAGCCATGGAGCATTGTGATTACAGGTGTCATGGAGCACTGTGATGACAGGAGTCATGGAGCATTGTGATGACAAGTGTCATGGAGCATTGTGATGACAAGCTTTTGGAGTATTGTGATGACATTTGGATGGAGCATTGTGATGAAAAATGCATGGAGTCTTTTTATGAGAGTGTTCAAGGAGCATTCTGACGACAAATGTCATGGAGCATTGTGATGACAAGTGTATTGAGCATTGTGATGACAATGGCCATGGCACATTGTGATGACAAGGGCATGGAGTATTGTGATGACATGCATCATGGAGCATTGTGATGACAAGTGTTATGGAACATTGTGATCACAAGCATTTAGAGCATTGTGATGAAAGTGTTCATGGATCATTTTGATTTCAAAGAGCATGGAGCATTGTGATGCCAAGATCATGAAGCAATGTGATCCCAAGGTTCATGGAGGTTTGTGATGACAAGCGCATGGAACACTGTGGTGACAAGGTCTTGTAGCATTTTGCTGAAAAAGGCATGGAGCATTGTGATTACAGGAGTCTTGGAGCATTGTGATGAAAAGGGCATGGATCATTGTGATGAAAAAGGCACGGAGCATTGTCATGACATGGTTCAAGTGCATACTGATGGCAAGTGCCAGGGAGCACTGTGATGACAAGTGTATAGTGCATTGTGATGACAAAGGTCATGGAGCATTGTGATGACAAGGGCATGGAGTATTGTGATGACAGGCATCATGGAGCATTGTGATGACAAGTCTTATGGAACAGTGTGATCACAAGGGTTTGTATCATTATGATGACAGACTTCATGGATCATTTTGATTCCAAGGAGCATGGAGCATTGTGATGACAGGGGCATGAAGCAATGTGATCCCAAGGTTCATGGAGGATTGTGATGGCAAGCGCATGGATCATTGTGATAACAAGGTCATGTAGCATTTTTCTGAATAAGGCATGGAGCATTGTGATGACAAAGGTGATGGAGCACTGTAATGACAAGCGTCACGGATCATTGTGATTACAGGGGACATGGAACATTAGGATGAATTGAGCATGGATCTTGTGATGACAATTGTCATGGAGTATTTTGATGACAAGAGTCCAGGATCATTGTGTTGTCAAGGGGTCATGGAGCATTGTGATTACTGTGGTCACGGAACATTTTGATGACAGGGGTCATGGAGCATTGTGATGAGAAGGTCATGGAGCATTGTGCTGAAAATATTCATGGAGTATTGAGATGACAAGGGAATGGAGCATTTTGATGACAACGTCCTGGAGCATTGTGATGAGCGGACCATGGAGCCTTGTGATGACAATTATCATGGAGCATTCTCACTAAAAGAGGCATGGGGCATTGTGATTAATGGGGTCTTGGAGCATTGTGATGACAAGTGCTAATAACATTGTGATGAGAAGGCCATGGAGCATTCTGATAACATGCATCATGGAGCTTTGTGATGACAAGGGCATGGGACATTGTGATTACAGGTGTCTTGGAGTACTGTGATGAACAGGGCATGGATCATTGTGAGGAAAAAGGCAAGGAGCCTCGTCATGACAGGGTTCAAGGAGCATACTGACGACAAGTGTCAGGCAACATTGTGATGACAAGTGTATTGAGCATTGTGATGACAAAGTTTATGGAGCATTGTGATGAGAAGACCATTGATAATTGTGATGACGAGCATCATTGGGCATTGTGATGACAATTGTTATGGAACAGTGGGATCACTAGGGTTTGGAGCATGGTAATGACAGAGGTCATGGAACATTTTGATTTCATTGTGATGACAATAACATGAAGCATTATGATGATGGGCATGGTGCATTGTGATGACAGGGTTCATGGAGAATTGAGATGAAAAGCAGCAAGGAGCATTGTGATTATAGGGGTCTTGGAGCATTGTGATGAGAAGACCATGGAGCATTATGATGAGATGACCATGGAGCATACTGATGACATGCGTCATGGAGCTTTGTGATTACAAGGGCATGGAGCATTGTGATTACAGGGGTCTTGGATAATTGTGATGACAAGGGTCATGGAGCCATGTGATGACAAGGCCGTGGAACACTGTGATGGCAGGGTGCATGGAGCATTGTTATGACAGTGATAATGGAGCATTGTCATGATAAGGTTATGGAGCATTGGTCTGAAAAGTTTCACGGATTATTGTGATGAGATTGGGCATGGAGCATTGTGATGACAAGGGCACGGAACGCTGTGTTACATGGGTCATGGAGGATTGTAATGACAACGGCATGGAGCATTGTGATGAGAAGGGCATCGTGCGTTGTGATGACAAGCGTCATGGAGCGTTCTGATGACAAGGGCATGGAGCAATGGGATGAGAGTGTTCATGGAGCATTGTGATGACAATGGCATGGAGCATTGTGATACCAAGGGTCATGGAGCTTTGTGATGGCCAATGTCATGGAGCATTTTGATGCCAAGGTCGTGGTGCATTGTGATGAGAATGGCATGGATCATTGTGATGAGAACGCCATGGACCATACTGATGACATGCATCACGGAGCTATGTGATGACAACGTCATGGAGCCATTTGATTACAGGTGTCTTGGAGCATTGTGATGAAAAGGGCATGAATCATTGTGATGAAAAAGGCATGGAGACTTGTCATGACAGGGTTCAAGGAGCATACTGACGACAAGTGTCAGGGAGCATTGTGATGACAAGTGTATTGAGCATTGTGATGAGAAGACCATGGATAATTTTAATGACGAGCGTCATGGGGCGATGTGATAACAAGTGTTATGGAACATTGTGATCACAAGGGTTTGGAGCATTGTGAAGACAGATGTCATGGAACATTTTAGTTTCATTGTGATGACAATAGCATGAAGCATTATGATGATGGGCATGGTGCATTGTGATGACAGGGTTCATGGTGTTTTGAGATGAAAAGGGGCATGGAGCATTGGTCTGACAAGTTTCATGGATTATTGTGATGACAGTGGGCATGGCGCATTGTGATGACAAGGGCATGAAACATTCTGATGACAAGGTCACAGATTATTGTGAAGGCAGGGGTCAAGGAGCATTGTGATGACATAGGTCATGGTCCATTGTGATGACAATGGCATGAATCATTGTGATGCCATGTGTCATGGAGGATTGTGATGACAAAGGTAATGGAGCATTGTGATGACAAGGGCTTGGCGCATTGTGATGACAAGGGCCATTGAGAATTTTGATGACAAGGTCGTGAAGCATTGAGATTAAAAACGCATGGAGCTTGCTATGTGAGGGGTCATGGAGCATTGTGATGACAAGTGCATGGAGAATTGTGATGTCAAGAGCATGAAACACTGTGTTGAGTAGTGTCATGGAACATTGTGATGAAATGGACGTGGTGAATTTTGATGACAAAGGACATGTAGCACTGTGATGACCAGGGCATGGTGCATTGTGATGGCAAAATCGTGGAGCATTGTGATGAAAAAACCATGGATAATTGTAATGTCGAGCTTCTTGGAGCACTGTAATGACAAGGGGCATGAAGCATTGTGATGACAGGGGTCATGGAGCATTGTAATGACAAGGCTCATGGAGCATTCTGATGACAAGCTTGTGGAGTAATGTGATGACAATGACATGGAGCATTGTGATGAAAAGGGCATGGAGCATTGTGATGAAAAAGGCATGGAGACTTTTCATGATAGGCTTCAAGGAGCATTTTGACGACAAGTGTCAGGGAGCATTGTGATGACAAGTCATGTAGCATTTTGCTGACATAGGCATGGAGCATTTTGATGACAAGGGTCATGGTGCACGGTGATGACAATTGTCAGAGAGCATTGTGATTAGAGGGGTTATGGAACATTGTGATGCCAAATGTCATGGAGCATTGTGATGAGCAGACCATGGATAATTGTGATGATGAGCGTCATGGGGCGTTGTGATGACAAGTGATATGGAACATTTTGATCGCAAGGTTTTGGAGCATTGTGATGACAGAGGTCATGGAGCATGTTGATTTCATTGTGATGACAATAGCATGAAGCATTATGAAGATGGGCATGGTGCATTGTGATGACAGGGTTCATGGAGCATTGAGATGACAAAGGCATGGAGCATTGTGATGAGAAAGCCATGGAGCATTCTGATGACATGTGTCATGGAGCTTTGTCATGACAAGGGCATGGAGCATTGTGAATACAGGGGTCTTGGAGCACTGTGCTGACAAGGGTCATGGGGAAGTGTTATGACAAGGCCATGGAATATTGTGATGCCAGGGGTCATGGAGCATTGTTATGACAGGGGTAATGGAGAATTGTGATGACAAGGGCATGGGACATTGGTCTGAAAAGTTTCATGGATTATTTTGATGAGAGTCGGCATGGAGCACTGTGATGACAAGGGCACAGAAAACTGTGATACATAGGTCATAGAGCATTGTAATGAGAAGGGCATGAAGCATTGTGATGAGAAGTGCATCAAGCATTGTGATGACAAGCGTCATGTAGCTTTGTGATGAAAAGGGCATGGAGCAAAGTGATAAGAGGGTTCATTGAGCATTCTGATGACAATGGCATGGGGCATTGTGATACCAAGTGTCATGGCGGTTTGTGATGACCAATGTCATGGAGCATTTTGATGACAATGTGTGGTACACAATGATGAGAAGGGCAGGGAGCTTTGTGATGACAGGTTCATGTAACAATTTGATGAAAACGGTCATGGAATATTTTGATGACAAGTGTTATGGAACATTGTGATGTCAGGAGTGATGGAGCATTGTGATGATAAGGGCAGGTAGCATTGTGATGACAGGGGTCATGGAGCTTTGTGATCACAAGGGCATGGAGCATTGTCATTACAGGGGTCTTGGAGCATTGTGATGAAAATGGCATGGATTATTGTGATGAAATAACATGGAGCCTTGTCATGACAGGGTTCAAGGAGCATACTGACGACAAGTGTCAGGGAGCATTGTGATGACAAGTGTATTGAACATTGTGATGACAAAGGCATGGGGCATTGTGCTGAGAAGACCATGGATAATTGTGATGAGGAGCATCAAGGGGCGTTGTGATGACAACTGTTATGGAACAATGTTATCCCAAGGGTTCGGAGCATTATGATGACAGAGGTCTTGGTGCATTTTGATTTCATTGTGATGACAATATCATGAAGCATTATGATGAAGTTTATGGTGCATTGTGATGACAGGGTTCATGGAGCATTGAGATGAAAAGTGGCATGGAGCTTTGTGATGCCAAGGGTCATGGAGCTTTGTGATGACAAAGGTTATGGAGCATTTTGATGACAAGGGTGTTGTGCATTGTGATGAGAAGGGTGGGAAGCATTGTGATGACAGGATCAAGGAGCAATTTGATGAAAAGTGTCAAGGAATATTTTGATGACAGAGGTTATGGAACACTGTGATGTCAGGGGTCATGGAGCATTGTGAGGATAAGGGCATGTAGCATTGTGATGACAGGGGTCATGTAACATTGATATGACACGGGTGAGGGATTATTGTGATGACTAGTGATGGAACCTTGTGATATCAGTTGTCAGAGAGCATTTTGATGAGAAGTGAATGGAGCATTGTGATGACAAGTTTTATGGAGCATTGTGATGAGAATGTTGTAGAGCATTGTGTTGACAAGCGCATGGCTTATTGTGATGACATGGGTCATGGAGCATTTTGCTTACAAGGGTCATGGAGCATTGTACTGACAAAGGAATGGAGCATTGTGATGACATGGGTCAAGGAGCTTTGTGATGAAAATTTCATGGATCATTGTGGTGACAAATGTCACAGAGCATTGTGATGACGAGGGCATGGACCACTGTGATGACAAAACTCCTGAAGCATTGGGATGACTGGAGTCACGGAACATTGTGATGACAGCGGTCATGGAGCATGGTGATGACAAGGGCATGGAGTATTGTGATGACAATGTCATGGAGTATTGTGAAGACCGGTGTCAGGGAACATTGTGATGACATATGTCGTGCTCCATTGTGATGACAATGGAATGGAGCATTGTGATGCCAAGTGTCATAGAGGATTGTGATGACAATGGTTATGGAGCATTGTGATGACAAGGGCTTCGAGCAATGTGATGAGAAGGCCATGGAGACTTCTGATAACATGCATTATGGAGCATTGTGATGAAAAGGGCATGGAGCATTGTGATTACAGGGGTCTTGGAGCATTGTGATGACAAGTGTCATGAAGCCTTGTGATGACAAGACCGTGGAACATTGTGCTGGCAGGGATCATGGAGCATTGTTATAACAGGGGAAATGGAGCATTGTGATGACAAGGGCATGGATCATTGGTCTGAAATGTTTCATGGATTATTTTGATGAGAGTGGGCATGGAGCATTGTGATGACAAGGGCACGGATCACTGTGATACATGAGTCAGGGAGGATTGTAATGACAAGGGCGTGGAGAATTGTGATGAGAAATGAATCGAGCATTGTGATGACAAGTGTCATGGAGCATTGTGATGACAAGCTTGTGGAGTACTGTGATGACATTTGGATGGAGCATTGTGATGAAAAATGCATGGAGTCTTTTTAAGAGAGTGTTCAAGGAGCATTCTGACGACAAATGTCATGGAGCATTGTGATGACAAGTGTATTGAGCATTCTGATGACAATTTTCAGGGCGCATTGTGACGACAAGGGCATGGAGTATTGTGATGACAGGCATCATGGAGCGTTGTGATGACAAGTGTTATGGAACATTGTGTTCACAAGCATTTAGAGCATTGTGATGAAAGTGGTCATGGATCATGTTGATTTCAAGGAGCATGGAGCATTGTGATGCCAAGATCATGAAGCAATGTTATCCCAAGGTTCATGGAGGATTATGATGACAAGCGCATGGAACATTGTGGTGACAAGGTCTTGTAGCATTTTGCTGAAAAAGTCATGGAGCATTTTGATTACAGTAGACTTGGAACATTGTGATGAAAAGGGCATGGATCATTGTGATGAAAAAGGCATGGAACATTGTCATGACATAGTTCAAGTGCATACTGATGGCAAGTGTCAGGGAACATTGTGATGACAAGTGTATTGTGCATTGTGATGACAAAGGTCATGGAGCATTGTGATGACAGGGGTCATGGAGCATTGTGATGTGAAGGTCATGGAGCATTGAGCTGAAAATATTCATGGAGTATTGAGATGACAAGGGAATGGAACATTTTGATGACAACGTCCTGGAGCATTGTGATGAGCGGATCATGGAGCCTTGTGATGACAATTATCCTGGAGCATTCTCACTGAAAGAGGCATGGGGCCTTGAGATTACTGGGGTCTTGGAGCATTGTGATGACAAGTGCTAATAGCATTGTGATGAGAAGGCCATGGAGCATTCTGATAACATGTATCATGGAGCTTTGTGATGACAAGGGCATGGGACATTGTGATGAGAAGGGCATCGTGCGTTGTGATGACAAGCGTCATGGAGCGTTCTGATGACAAGGGCATGGAGCAATGGGATGAGAGTGTTCATGGAGCATTGTGATGACAATGGCATGGAGCATTGTGATACCAAGGGTCATGGAGCTTTGTGATGGCCAATGTCATGGAGCATTTTGATGCCAAGGTCGTGGTGCATTGTGATGAGAATGGCATGGATCATTGTGATGAGAACGCCATGGACCATACTGATGACATGCATCACGGAGCTATGTGATGACAACGTCATGGAGCCATTTGATTACAGGTGTCTTGGAGCATTGTGATGAAAAGGGCATGAATCATTGTGATGAAAAAGGCATGGAGACTTGTCATGACAGGGTTCAAGGAGCATACTGACGACAAGTGTCAGGGAGCATTGTGATGACAAGTGTATTGAGCATTGTGATGAGAAGACCATGGATAATTTTAATGACGAGCGTCATGGGGCGATGTGATAACAAGTGTTATGGAACATTGTGATCACAAGGGTTTGGAGCATTGTGAAGACAGATGTCATGGAACATTTTAGTTTCATTGTGATGACAATAGCATGAAGCATTATGATGATGGGCATGGTGCATTGTGATGACAGGGTTCATGGTGTTTTGAGATGAAAAGGGGCATGGAGCATTGGTCTGACAAGTTTCATGGATTATTGTGATGACAGTGGGCATGGCGCATTGTGATGACAAGGGCATGAAACATTCTGATGACAAGGTCACAGATTATTGTGAAGGCAGGGGTCAAGGAGCATTGTGATGACATAGGTCATGGTCCATTGTGATGACAATGGCATGAATCATTGTGATGCCATGTGTCATGGAGGATTGTGATGACAAAGGTAATGGAGCATTGTGATGACAAGGGCTTGGCGCATTGTGATGACAAGGGCCATTGAGAATTTTGATGACAAGGTCGTGAAGCATTGAGATTAAAAACGCATGGAGCTTGCTATGTGAGGGGTCATGGAGCATTGTGATGACAAGTGCATGGAGAATTGTGATGTCAAGAGCATGAAACACTGTGTTGAGTAGTGTCATGGAACATTGTGATGAAATGGACGTGGTGAATTTTGATGACAAAGGACATGTAGCACTGTGATGACCAGGGCATGGTGCATTGTGATGGCAAAATCGTGGAGCATTGTGATGAAAAAACCATGGATAATTGTAATGTCGAGCTTCTTGGAGCACTGTAATGACAAGGGGCATGAAGCATTGTGATGACAGGGGTCATGGAGCATTGTAATGACAAGGCTCATGGAGCATTCTGATGACAAGCTTGTGGAGTAATGTGATGACAATGACATGGAGCATTGTGATGAAAAGGGCATGGAGCATTGTGATGAAAAAGGCATGGAGACTTTTCATGATAGGCTTCAAGGAGCATTTTGACGACAAGTGTCAGGGAGCATTGTGATGACAAGTCATGTAGCATTTTGCTGACATAGGCATGGAGCATTTTGATGACAAGGGTCATGGTGCACGGTGATGACAATTGTCAGAGAGCATTGTGATTAGAGGGGTTATGGAACATTGTGATGCCAAATGTCATGGAGCATTGTGATGAGCAGACCATGGATAATTGTGATGATGAGCGTCATGGGGCGTTGTGATGACAAGTGATATGGAACATTTTGATCGCAAGGTTTTGGAGCATTGTGATGACAGAGGTCATGGAGCATGTTGATTTCATTGTGATGACAATAGCATGAAGCATTATGAAGATGGGCATGGTGCATTGTGATGACAGGGTTCATGGAGCATTGAGATGACAAAGGCATGGAGCATTGTGATGAGAAAGCCATGGAGCATTCTGATGACATGTGTCATGGAGCTTTGTCATGACAAGGGCATGGAGCATTGTGAATACAGGGGTCTTGGAGCACTGTGCTGACAAGGGTCATGGGGAAGTGTTATGACAAGGCCATGGAATATTGTGATGCCAGGGGTCATGGAGCATTGTTATGACAGGGGTAATGGAGAATTGTGATGACAAGGGCATGGGACATTGGTCTGAAAAGTTTCATGGATTATTTTGATGAGAGTCGGCATGGAGCACTGTGATGACAAGGGCACAGAAAACTGTGATACATAGGTCATAGAGCATTGTAATGAGAAGGGCATGAAGCATTGTGATGAGAAGTGCATCAAGCATTGTGATGACAAGCGTCATGTAGCTTTGTGATGAAAAGGGCATGGAGCAAAGTGATAAGAGGGTTCATTGAGCATTCTGATGACAATGGCATGGGGCATTGTGATACCAAGTGTCATGGCGGTTTGTGATGACCAATGTCATGGAGCATTTTGATGACAATGTGTGGTACACAATGATGAGAAGGGCAGGGAGCTTTGTGATGACAGGTTCATGTAACAATTTGATGAAAACGGTCATGGAATATTTTGATGACAAGTGTTATGGAACATTGTGATGTCAGGAGTGATGGAGCATTGTGATGATAAGGGCAG
Organism: Mesoplodon bidens; assembly: GCF_964165515.1. Taxonomy (NCBI): domain Eukaryota; kingdom Metazoa; phylum Chordata; class Mammalia; order Artiodactyla; family Ziphiidae; genus Mesoplodon; species Mesoplodon bidens. The sequence continues at coordinate 2,989,334 of NC_138180.1, forward strand.
GTAGCATTGTGATGACAGGGGTCATGGAGCTTTGTGATCACAAGGGCATGGAGCATTGTCATTACAGGGGTCTTGGAGCATTGTGATGAAAATGGCATGGATTATTGTGATGAAATAACATGGAGCCTTGTCATGACAGGGTTCAAGGAGCATACTGACGACAAGTGTCAGGGAGCATTGTGATGACAAGTGTATTGAACATTGTGATGACAAAGGCATGGGGCATTGTGCTGAGAAGACCATGGATAATTGTGATGAGGAGCATCAAGGGGCGTTGTGATGACAACTGTTATGGAACAATGTTATCCCAAGGGTTCGGAGCATTATGATGACAGAGGTCTTGGTGCATTTTGATTTCATTGTGATGACAATATCATGAAGCATTATGATGAAGTTTATGGTGCATTGTGATGACAGGGTTCATGGAGCATTGAGATGAAAAGTGGCATGGAGCTTTGTGATGCCAAGGGTCATGGAGCTTTGTGATGACAAAGGTTATGGAGCATTTTGATGACAAGGGTGTTGTGCATTGTGATGAGAAGGGTGGGAAGCATTGTGATGACAGGATCAAGGAGCAATTTGATGAAAAGTGTCAAGGAATATTTTGATGACAGAGGTTATGGAACACTGTGATGTCAGGGGTCATGGAGCATTGTGAGGATAAGGGCATGTAGCATTGTGATGACAGGGGTCATGTAACATTGATATGACACGGGTGAGGGATTATTGTGATGACTAGTGATGGAACCTTGTGATATCAGTTGTCAGAGAGCATTTTGATGAGAAGTGAATGGAGCATTGTGATGACAAGTTTTATGGAGCATTGTGATGAGAATGTTGTAGAGCATTGTGTTGACAAGCGCATGGCTTATTGTGATGACATGGGTCATGGAGCATTTTGCTTACAAGGGTCATGGAGCATTGTACTGACAAAGGAATGGAGCATTGTGATGACATGGGTCAAGGAGCTTTGTGATGAAAATTTCATGGATCATTGTGGTGACAAATGTCACAGAGCATTGTGATGACGAGGGCATGGACCACTGTGATGACAAAACTCCTGAAGCATTGGGATGACTGGAGTCACGGAACATTGTGATGACAGCGGTCATGGAGCATGGTGATGACAAGGGCATGGAGTATTGTGATGACAATGTCATGGAGTATTGTGAAGACCGGTGTCAGGGAACATTGTGATGACATATGTCGTGCTCCATTGTGATGACAATGGAATGGAGCATTGTGATGCCAAGTGTCATAGAGGATTGTGATGACAATGGTTATGGAGCATTGTGATGACAAGGGCTTCGAGCAATGTGATGAGAAGGCCATGGAGACTTCTGATAACATGCATTATGGAGCATTGTGATGAAAAGGGCATGGAGCATTGTGATTACAGGGGTCTTGGAGCATTGTGATGACAAGTGTCATGAAGCCTTGTGATGACAAGACCGTGGAACATTGTGCTGGCAGGGATCATGGAGCATTGTTATAACAGGGGAAATGGAGCATTGTGATGACAAGGGCATGGATCATTGGTCTGAAATGTTTCATGGATTATTTTGATGAGAGTGGGCATGGAGCATTGTGATGACAAGGGCACGGATCACTGTGATACATGAGTCAGGGAGGATTGTAATGACAAGGGCGTGGAGAATTGTGATGAGAAATGAATCGAGCATTGTGATGACAAGTGTCATGGAGCATTGTGATGACAAGCTTGTGGAGTACTGTGATGACATTTGGATGGAGCATTGTGATGAAAAATGCATGGAGTCTTTTTAAGAGAGTGTTCAAGGAGCATTCTGACGACAAATGTCATGGAGCATTGTGATGACAAGTGTATTGAGCATTCTGATGACAATTTTCAGGGCGCATTGTGACGACAAGGGCATGGAGTATTGTGATGACAGGCATCATGGAGCGTTGTGATGACAAGTGTTATGGAACATTGTGTTCACAAGCATTTAGAGCATTGTGATGAAAGTGGTCATGGATCATGTTGATTTCAAGGAGCATGGAGCATTGTGATGCCAAGATCATGAAGCAATGTTATCCCAAGGTTCATGGAGGATTATGATGACAAGCGCATGGAACATTGTGGTGACAAGGTCTTGTAGCATTTTGCTGAAAAAGTCATGGAGCATTTTGATTACAGTAGACTTGGAACATTGTGATGAAAAGGGCATGGATCATTGTGATGAAAAAGGCATGGAACATTGTCATGACATAGTTCAAGTGCATACTGATGGCAAGTGTCAGGGAACATTGTGATGACAAGTGTATTGTGCATTGTGATGACAAAGGTCATGGAGCATTGTGATGACAGGGGTCATGGAGCATTGTGATGTGAAGGTCATGGAGCATTGAGCTGAAAATATTCATGGAGTATTGAGATGACAAGGGAATGGAACATTTTGATGACAACGTCCTGGAGCATTGTGATGAGCGGATCATGGAGCCTTGTGATGACAATTATCCTGGAGCATTCTCACTGAAAGAGGCATGGGGCCTTGAGATTACTGGGGTCTTGGAGCATTGTGATGACAAGTGCTAATAGCATTGTGATGAGAAGGCCATGGAGCATTCTGATAACATGTATCATGGAGCTTTGTGATGACAAGGGCATGGGACATTGTGATTACAGGGGTCTTGGAGTACTGTGATGAAAAGGGCATGGATCATTTTGATGAAAAATGTATGGAGCCTTGTCATGACAGGTTTCAAGGAGCATACTTACAACAAGTGTCAGGCAACATTGTGATGACAAGTGAATTGAGCATTGTGATGACAAAGTTTATGGAGCATTGTGATGAGAAGTCCACTGATAATTGTGATGACGAGCGTCATTGGGCATTGTGATGACAAGTGTTATGGGACAATGTGAGCACTAGGGTTTTGAGTATGGTAATGACAGAGGTCATGGAGCATTTTGATTTCATTGTGATGACAATAGCATGAAGCATTACGATGATGGGCATGGTGCATTGTGATGACAGGGTTCATGGAGCATTGACATGAAAAGCGGCAAGGAACATTATGATTATAGGGGTCTTGGAGCATTGTGATGAGAAAGCCATGGAGCATACTGATGACATGCGTCATGGAGCTTTGTGATGACAAGGGCATGGAGCATTGTGCTTACAGGGGTCTTGGAGCATTGTGAAGACAAGTGCATGGAGAATTGTGATGACAAGAGCATGTAACATTGTGATGAGAAATGTCATGTAGCATTGTTATGAGGAGGACGTGGAGAAATATGATGACAAGGGACTTGGAGCATTGTGATGATCAGAGAATGGATCATTGTGATGGCAAGACGGTGGAGCATAGTGAGGAGAAATCCATGGATTATGTTCATGACGAGTGTCATGGAGCACTCTAATTACAAGAGCCACGAAGCATTGTGATTACAGGTGTCATGGAGCATTGTGATGACAGGGGTCATGGAGCATTGTGATGACAAGCTTGTGGAGTATTGTGATGACATTTGGATGGAGCATTGTGATGAAAAATGCATGGAGTCTTTTTATGAGAGTGTTCAAGGAGCATTCTGACGACAAATGTCATGGAGCATTGTGATGACAAGTGTATTGAGCATTGTGATGACAATGGCCATGGCGCATTGTGATGACAATGGCATGGAGTATTGTGATGACAGGCATCATGGAGCGTTGTGATGACAAGTGTTATGGAACATTGTGATCACAAGCATTTAGAGCATTGTGATGAAAATGGTCATGGATCATTTTGATTTCAAGGAACATAGAGCATTGTGTTGCCAAGATCATGAAGCAATGTGATCCCAAGGTTCATGGAGGATTGTGATGACAAGCGCATGCAGATTTGTGGTGACAAGGTCTTGTAGCATTTTGCTGAAAAAGGCATGGAGCATTGTGATTATAGGAGTCTTGGAGCATTGTGATGAAAAGGGCATGGATCATTGTGATTAAAAAGGCATGCAACATTGTCGTGACATGGTTCAAGTGCATACTGATGGCAAGTGCCAGGGAGCATTGTGATAACAAAGGTCATGGAGCATTGTAATGACAAGGGCATGGATTATTGTGATGACAGGCATCATGGAGCATTGTGATGACAAGTGTTATGGAACATTGTGATCACAAGGTTTTGGATCATTGTAATGACAGAGTTCATGGATCATTTTGATTTCAAGGAGCATGGAGCATTGTGATGCCAAGGGCATGAAGCAATGTGATCCCAAAGTTCATGGAGGATTGTGATGACAAGTGCTTGGAGCATGTTGATGAAAAGGTCATGTAGCATTTTGTTGACAAAGGCATGAAGCATTGTGATGAAAAGGGTCATGGAGCTCTGTGATGACAATCGTCATGGAGCATTGTGATTACATGGTTCATGGAGCACTGGGATGACAAGGGAATGGATCATTGTGATGACAACGGTCATGGTGCATTTTAATGACAAGAGTCCCTGATCATTTTGCATTCAGGGCTCATGGTGCATTGTGATGACAGGGTTCATAGATAACTGAGATGAAAACGGGCATGGAGCATTGTGATCTCAGGGGTCTTGGAACATTGTGATGACAAGGGCATGGAGCATTGTGATGAGAATACCAGGAAGCATTCTGATGACATGCGTCATGGAGCCTTGTGATGACAAAGGCATGGAGCATTGTGATTACAGTGGTCCTGGAGCACTGTTATGACAAGGGTCATGGAACCTTTTGATGACACGGCCATAGGACATTGTGATGGCAGCGGTCCTGGAGCATTGTTATGACAGTTGTAATGGAGCATTGTGATGAAAAGGGCATGGAGCATTGTTCTGAAAAATTTCATGGATTATTGTGATGAGAATTGGCATGGAGCATTGTGATGACAAGGGCACGGAACACTATGATACACGGGTCATGGAGGATTGTAATGACAAGGGAATGGAGCATTGTGATGACATGGTCCTGGAGTATTGTGTTGAGAAGACCATGGAGCCCTTTGATAACAAGTCTAATGGAGCACTCTGATTAAAAGGGGCATGGAACATTGTGATTCCAGGGTTCTAGGAGCACTGTAATGACAAGGCCATGGAGCATTGTGATGAGAAGGCCATGGAGCATTGTGATGACATGCGTCATGGATCTTTGTGATGACAAGGGCATGGAGCATTGTGATTACAGGCGCCTTGGAGCATTGTGATGAAAAAGGCATGTAGCTTTGTCATGACCGTGTTCAAGGAGCATACTGACGACAAGTGTCAGGGAGCATTGTGATGACAAGTGTATTGAGCATTGTGATGACAAAGGTCATGGAGTATTGTGATGAGAAGACCATGGATACGTGTGATGACAAGTGTTATGGAATATGGTGATCACAAGGGTTTGGAGCATTGTGATGACAGAGGTCATGGAGCATTTTGATTTCATTATGATGACAATAGCATGAAGCATTATGATGATGGGCATGGTGCATTGTGATGACCGGGTTAATTGATAATTGAGATGAAAAGTGTCATGGAGCATTTTGATGACAGGGTTTAGGGAACATTGTGATGTCGGGGGTCATGGAGCATTGTGACGATTAGGGCATGTAGCATTATGATTACTGGGGTCATGGAATATTGTGATGACAGGGTTGACTGAGTATTGTGATGACTAGTGATGGAACTTTGTGATATGAGTGGAGAGGGAGCATTTTGATGAGAAGTGCATGGAGCATTGTGATGAAAAGGTTTATGGAGCATTGTGATGACAAGGTTGAGGAGCATTGTGATGACAAACGCATGGTGCATTGTGATGATATGTGTCCTGGAGCATTGTGCTGACAAGCACTTGGAGCATTGTGATGACAAGGGTCATTGAGCATTGTGCTGACAAAGGCATGGAACACTGAGGTGACAAGGGTCAGAGAGCTTTGTGGTGAAAAGTTCATTGAGCATTGTGTTGACACTGTCACAGAGCCTTGTGATGATGAGGGTATGGACCATTGTGATGACAAAGGTCATGAAGCATTGTGATGACTGGAGTCATGGAGCATTGTGATGACAGTGGTCATGGAGAATTGTGATGACAAGAGGATGGAGCATTGTGGTGACATGGGCGTGGTGCATTGTGATGAGAATGGCAGGGAGCATTGTGATGACAGGGTCCTGGAGCAATTTGATGAAAAGTGTCATGGAACATTTGATGACAGGGGTTATGGAACATTGTGATGTCAGGGGTCATGGAGCATTGTGATGAAAATGGTCATGGATCATGTTGATGACAGGGTTTAGGGAACATTGTGATGGTAGGGGTCATGGAGCATTGGGATGATAAGGGCATGTAGCATTGTGATGACGGTGTCATGGAACAATATGATGACAGGGATGAGGGAGTATGGTGATGACTAGTGAAGGAACATTGTGATGTCAGCGGTGAGAGAGCATTTTGATGAGAAGTGCATGGAGCATTGTGATGACAAGGTTTATGGAGCATTGTGATGACAAGGTTGTGGAGCATTGAGATGACAAGAGCATGGTGCATTTTAATGGCAATTGTCATTGAGCATTGTGCTGATAAAAGCATGGAGCATTGTGATGACAAGGGTCAGAGAGCATTGTGATGAAAAGTTTACGGAACATTGTGGTGACAAATGTCACAGAGACTTGTGATGATGAGGGCATGGACCATTTTGATGACAAAGGTCATGAAGCATTGTGATGACTGGAGTCATGGAGCATTGTGATAACAGGGGTCATGGAGCATTGTGATGACAAAGGTCATGGAGCATTTTGATGACAGGTGTTATGGAACATTGTGACGTCAGGGGTCATGGAGCATTGTGATGATAAGGGCACGTAGCTTTGTGATGATGGGGTCATGGATCATTGTGATGACAGGGGTGAGGGAGTATTGTGATGACTAGAGATGGAACATTGTGATATCAGTGGTGAGTGAGCATTTTGATGAGAAGTACATGGAGCATTGTGATGACAAGGTTTATTTAGCATTGTGATGACTAGGTTGTGGAGCATTGAGATGACAAGAGCATGGTGCATTGTGATGACATGGGTCATGGAGCATTGTGATGACAAAGGCATGCAGTAATGTGATGAGAAGGCCAAGGAGCATTCTTATGACATGCTTCATGGAGCTTTGTGATGACAAGGGCATTTCACATTGTGATTACAGTCGTCTTGGTGCATTGTGATGACAAGGGTCATGGAGCCTTGTGATGACAAGGCCGTGGAAAATTGTGATGGCAGCGGTCATGTCGCATTGTTATGACAAGGGTAATGGAGCATTGTGATGCCAAAGGTCATGGAGCATTCTGATGACAAAAGCATGGCACATTGTGATGACATGGGTCATGGAGCATTGTGCTAACAAGCGCATGGAGTATTGTGATGACAAGGGTCATGGAACATTGTGATGACAAGGGTAATGGAGCATTGTGATGCCAAAGGTCATGGAGCATTCTGATGACATGTGCATGGCACATTGTGATGACATGGGTCATGGAGCATTGTGCTGACATATGCATGGAGCACTCTGATGACAAGCGTCACAGAGCATTGTGATGAAAAGTTCATGAAGCATATTGATGACTGGAGTCACAGAGCATTGTGATGAAAGGGGTCATGGAGCATTGTGATGAAAAGGGTCATGAAGCATTTTGATGAAAGGGGTTAGGGAACATTGTGATGTTCGTGGTCATGGAGCATTGTGATGATAAGGGCATGTAGCATTGTGATGACGGTGTCATGGAACAATGTGATGACAGGGGTGAGGGTGTATGGTGATGACTAGTGAAGGAACATTGTGATATCAGTGGTGAGAGAGCATTCTGATGAGAAGTGCATGGAGCACTGCGATGACAAGGTTTATGGAGCATTGTGATGACAAGGTTGTGGAGCAATGTGATGACGAACTCATGGCACATTGTGATGACATGGGTCATGGAGCATTGTGCTGACAAGCGCATGGAGCATTGTGATGACAGTGGTCATGGAGCATTGTGCTGACAAAGGCATGGAGCATTGTGATGACAAGCATCACAGAGCATTGTGATGAAAAGTTCATGGAGCATTGTGGTGACAAAGGTCACAGAGCCTTGTGATGATGAGGGCATGGACCATTGTGATGACAATGGTCATGAAGCATTGTGATGACTGGAGTCACAGAGCATTGTGAGGACAGGGGTCATGGAGCATTGTGATGAAAAGGGTCATGAAGCATTTTGATGACAGGGGTTAGGGAACATTGTGATGTTAGGGGTCATGGAGCACTGTGATGATAAAGGCATGTAGCATTGTGATGACGGGGTCGTGGAACAATGTGATGACAGGGGTGAGGGCTTATCGTGATGACTACAGAAGGAACATTGTTATATCAGTGGTGAGAGAGGTTTTTGATGAGAAGTTAATGGAGCATTGTGATTACAAGGTTTATGGAACACTGTGATGACAAGGTTGTGGAACATTGACACGACAAGAGCATGGTGCATTGTGATGACAAGCGTCATGGAGCATTGTGCTGACAAAGGCATGGAGCACTGTGATGACAAGGGTCAGAGAGCATTGTGATTGAAAGTTCAAGGAGCATTGTGGTGACAAATGTCACAGAGCCTTGTGATGATGAGTGCATGGACCGTTGTGATGACAAAGGTCATGAAGCATTGTGATGACTGGAGTCACGGAGCATTGTGATGCCAAGGGTCATGGAGCTTTGTGATGACAAATGTCATGGAGCATTTTGATGAGAAGGGCGTGGTGCATTGTGATGAGAATGGCAGGGAGCATTGTGATTACAGGGTCCTGGAGCAATTTGATGAAAAATGTCATGGAACATTTTGATGACAGTGGTTATGGAACATTTTGATGTCGTTGGTTATGGAGCATTGTGATGAAAAGGGTCATGGTGCATTGTGATGACAGGGTTCATAGATCATTGAGATATAAAGGGGCATGGAGCACTGTGATTACATGGGTCTTGGAGCTTTGTGATGACAAGGCCATGGAGCATTGTGATGAGAAGTCCATGGAGCATTCTGATGACATGCATCATGGAGATTTTTGATGACAAAGGGCATGGAGCTTTGTGATTACAGGAGTCTTGGAGAACTGTGATGACAAGGGTCATGGAGCCTTGTGATGACAAGGCCGTGGAACACTGTGATGGCAGGGGTCATGGAGCATTGTTATGACAGGTGTAATGGAGCATTGTCACGACAAGTGCATGGAGCATAGGTCTTAAATGTTTCATTGATTATTGTGATGAGAGCGGACATTGGGCATTGTGAAGACAAGGGCAATGAACACTGTGATACATGGGTCATGGAGGATTGTAATGGCAAGGGCATGGAGCATTTTGATGAAAATTATATGGAGCATTTTTATGTCAAGAGTCCAAAATCATTATGTTGTCAGTGTTCATGGAGCGTTGTGATGACAATGGTCATGGAGTATTGTGATGACAAGTTTTATGGAACATTGTGATCACAAGGGTTTGGAGCATTGTGATGACAGAGATCATGGAGCATTTTGATTTCATTGTGATGACAATAGCATGTAAGCATTATGATGATGGGCCTGGTTCATTGTGATGACAGGGTTCAAACGGCATTGAGATGAAAAAGGGCATGGAGCATTGAGATTACAGGGCTCTTGGAGCATTGTGCTGACAAAGGCATGGTGAATTGTGATGAGAAGGCCATGGAGCATTCTGATGACATGCATCATGGAGCTTTGTGATGACAAGGGAATGGAGCATTGTGAATACAGGGATCTTGGAGCACCGTGATGACAAGGGTCATGGAGCCTTGTGATGACAAGGCCGTGGTATATTGTGATGGCAGGGGTCATGGAGCATTGTTATGACAGGTGTAATGGAACATTGTGATGAAAAGGGCATGGAGCATAAGTCTGAAAACTTTCACAGATTATTGTGATGAGAGTGGACATGGAGCATTGTGATGACAAGGGCACGGAACACTGTGATACATGGGTCATGGAGGATTGTAATGATAATGGCATGGAGCATTTTGATGAGAAGTGCATCGAGTATTGTGATGACAAGCGTCTTGGAGCTTTGTGATGACAAGGGATTGGAGAATTCTGATGAAAAATTCCTGGAGCATTGTGATGAGACGGTCATGGAGCCTTGTGATGACAAGTCTCATGGAGCATTCTGATGAAAATGGACATGGAGCATTGTGATTACAGGGGTCGTGGAGCATTGTGATGACAAGGGAAAGGAGCATTGTGATGAGAAGGCCATGGAGCATTCTGATGACATGCGTCATGGAGATTTGTGATGACAAGTGCTTGGTGCATTGTGATTACAGGGGTCTTGGAGCATTGTGATGACAAGGGTCATGGAGCCTTGTGATGAGAAGGCCGTGGAACATTGTGATGGCAGGGGTCAGGGAGCATTGTTATGACAGCGGTAATGGAGCATTTTGATGACAAGCGCATGGTGCATTCGTCTGAAAAATTTCATTGATTATTGTATTGAGATTGGGTAATGAGCATTGTGATGACAAGGGCATGGAACACTGTGATACATGGGTCACGGAGGATTGTATTGACAAGTTCATGGAGCATTTTGATGAGAAGGGTCATAGAGCATTGTGATGAAATGTTCATAGAGCATTGTGGTGACAAAAGGTATAAAGCATTGTGATGACTGGCGTCATGGAGCACTGTGATGACAGCGGTCATGAAGCATTGTGATGACACAGGTATGGAGCATTGTGATGACAGGGGCTTGGAGCATTTGTTTGACAAGTTTCATGGATTATTGTAATGACAGTGGGCATGGCACATTGTGATGACAAGGGCATGGAGCATTGTGATGACAAGGTCATGGATTATTGTGAAGACATGTGTCAGTGAACATTGTGATGATATATGTCATGGTCCATTGTGATGACAATTGCATGGAGCATTGTGATGCCAAGTGTCATGGCGGACTGATGACAAAGGTAATGGAGCATTGTGATGACACGGGCTTGGAGCATTGTGATGAAAAGCGTCATGCAGTATTGTGATGACAGGGGCATGGAACATTGTGATGACAAGGGCCAATGAGAATTTTGATGACAAGGTCATGAAGCATTGTGATGACAAGCGCATGGAGCTTGCTATGAAAGCGGTCATGGAGCATTGCGATGACAAGTGCATGGAGAATCGTGATGAAAAGAGCATGTAACATTTTGATGAGAAGTGTCATGGAGCATTGTGATGACTAGGACGGCGAGAATTGTGATGACAAAGGACATGGAGCATTGTGATGACTGGTGCAAGGAGCATTGTGATGGCAAGACCGTGTAGCCTTTTGATGAGAAAACCATGGATAATTGTGATGACGAGCGTCATGGAGCACTGTAATGACAAGTGGCATTGAACATTGTGATAACAGGTGTCATGGAGCATTGTGATGACAGTGGACATGTAGCATTGTGATGACAAGTGTCATGGAGCATTCTTATGACAAGCTTGTGGAGTATTGTGATGACCAGGGTCATGGAGCATTGTGATGAAAAGGGCATGGAGCATTGTGATGAAAAAGGCATATTTTCAAAGAATATTCTTTTGACTTACTAAATCACCTCACTTTTATACGTTTTCTGTTTTATTAAGTTCTGCTCATATATTTATTTATTTTTTCTATGTTCTCAGGGTTCATTGTTTTGATCATGTGATGTCAAATAAAACAATTGGTAATTAATTTAAAAAAAATCTTTTTAATTATAAAGACTTGAAATTTCTGAAGAATCCAGGTTACTTGTAAGTATCTGAGGTTCAGGTCCTCCATATTATTGCTGGCCTAAGGCTTAGTTCACCATATAGCAATGTATATATTGACATATTTTCCCCTCGACTTTCTGTGTTTCCTACATCTCACCTTTGCAGACAAGCCATTTGAAATACCCTTAACTTATATCACAGCCAATAAGTCTTTGAAATAAGGTGTATTTTTTAGATAATTCTTCTATATATAATTAGGCAGAAAATCTGACCTGCCATATTTTTCAAAACAGCATAATTTCACTCTTCTCAATGATGAATCTGTTGTATTACACAACCATTGAGTATTTAGCTTTATCAATCACATGTACTTTAAAAATGTTTTAAAGATCCTACCAGTCTTTTAAAACATCCTTGTTCCTTGTTTCAGTTCGAGTTGTATGTATATTGTCTAACTTGCAGCTGATTATTCCACCATCTGATGGATGGACTTGGGAATCTAATTCTGGTATTGAATGCTTTTGCTGATTGTCTCCACTTGTAGCTGATTTCTTCATTATTGTGTAAATTTAGATCATGAGCTCATGTTTAGCTAAACAGCTGACTTTGTAAGAGTCGTAGGTGTGAACGCACGAGAGCTTCAGCAGAAAGTCAGCAAAGATTTAGTTGTGAACCACAACTAAATTTCCCACAAAAAAAATAACATTTTATAGAAGTGTTGGTCCAATACTCCCTCTAGAGGCATGGGACTCAGACACAGCTGTTTGTGGCCCCCGCTTTGGGGAAGGGGCATCGAGTGGCCCAGGCCCGGGCAGGAGCCTCTCCGTGAATTTCCCAGGGACCCACCTGGTGCGACATTCGGTCACGTGGCAGGAAGTTACGATACCCAAACTTATGGTTACCTGTTCAGCTTGGTGTACTACGTGGAAAGCTTCCACACACACTTCAAGTAGGAGGGTGGCCTGAGAGGAAAAATGAGACGTTGGGCTGCCATGCAGCGCAATAATGTTCTCTTTATCCTGAGCCTTAATGCTTGTGCCACGCCACTGGTCCTGCCATGCTCTGAGGGCCCTGCCCTGGCACCCCTGCTCCCCTGCCATTTGTTCAGTCACACCAGAGATGGCCACACACACACCCTCAGTAAGGACAGTGTTCCAACATCCTGCAGCCCCGCCCTCTCTCCACAGTTTGCCATGAACTCCAGAGGCTGCATCCTTAGCCCTGGGCATACAGAGGATGCCAAGGGCACACATGATGGCCTTAAATGAGTACCCCTTGTGTCAGTTTTGGTAAACTTTAGGAGATAGGAAATTGTCCACTTTACAGAAATGTTCAAATTTACTGGCATTTTAATATTCTCTGGTATAACATTGTCCTGATTCTTTCAGTATATTATTTTCTTCTGTTTTCTTTTGCTTAATCAAAGTGTGTTTTTAAAATCTTTTCAAAGAATATTCTTTTGACTTACTAAATCACCTCAATTTTATACGTTTTCTGTTTTATTAAGTTCTGCTCATATCTTCATTTATATGTTTTCTTTGTTCTCACGATTTATTGTTTTGATCTTCTAATGTAAAATAAAACAATAGGTTATTAATTTTAATAAATCCTTTTAATTATAAAGAGTTGAAATTTTTGAAGATTCCAGCTTACTTGTAAGTTTCAAAGGGTCAGGTCCTCTACATTGTGGCTGGCCTAAGGCTTAGTTCACAATATAGCAAAGTATATATTGACCTATTTTCCCCTCGACTTTCTGTGATTTCCTACATCTCACCTTTCTTTGCAGACAAGCCATTTGAAATACCCTTAACTTATTTCACAGCCAATAAGTCTTTGAAATACTGTGTATTTTTTTAGATAAATCTTCTTATATAAATAGGCAGAAAATTTGATCTGCCATATTTTTCAAAACAGCATAATTTCACTCTTCTCCATGATTAATCTGTTGTATTACACAACCTTTGAGTTTTTAGCTTTATCAATGTCATGTACTTTAAACGTGTTTTAAGTATCCTACCAGTCTTATAAAACATCCTTGTACCTTGTTTCATTTCTAAATTTATGTATATTTTCTGCCTTGAACCTGATTATGCCAACATCTGATGGATGGACTAGGGAATCTAATTCTGGTATTTATTGTTTTTGATGATTGTCTCCACTTGTATCTGATTTCTTCATTATTGTGTAAATTTAGATCATGAGCTCATGTTTAGCTAACCAGCTGTCCCTGAAAGACGCTTAGGTGTGAACACTCATAAGCTTCAGCAGGAAGTCGGCAAACGTTTATTTGTGTCCCTCCAATGATTTGCACGCAATTACCCCGTTATCTAGAAGTGTTGTCCAATACTCCCTCTAGAGGCAGGGGACTCAGACAGGGCTGCTTTGATGCCCCCACTCTGGGGAAGGGGCACTGGGTGGTGAAGGGCCTGGGCAGGAACCTCGCCACGCGTGTCCCAGGGACACTACTGCCTGCTACCTTCGGTCACCTGGCTGGAAACTACGATGCCCAGACCTATGGATACCTGTGCAGGGAGGCGTACTCTGCCGACAAGTTCCACACACACTTCAAGTTGGAGGGCGGCCTGGGTGGATAGGTGAGAGTTTGGGCAGCTGTGCAGACAAAGAAGGCACACTTTGGCCTGGGCCTAAATGCTTGTGACACCCGACTGGGCGTGCCGGGCTCTGAGGGCCCTGCCGTTGGCCCCCATCTCCCCTGCCCTTTGTTCAGTCACAGCAGAAATGCCCCCACCCACTCCCTCAGTGAGGGCAGTGTTCCAACATCCCTCAGCCCCGACCCCTCTCCGCAGGTTACCATGGACTACAGATGCTGCATTCTGAGTCCAGGGCATTCCGATAATGCCAAGGGCAGACATGATGACCTTAAATGATTTCCTCTTGTGTCAATTTTGGTAAACTTTAGGAGCTAGGAAATGGTCCACTTTACAAAAATGTTCAAATTTACAGGCATTTCATATATTCTCTGCTATAACATTGTCCTGATTCTTTCTGTATATTCTTTACTTATGTTTTGGTTTTCCTTAATCAAAGAGTGTCTTTTAAATCTTGTCAAATAACATTCTTTGGACTTACTACCTCACCTGAATTTTATACGTTTTCTGTGGTATTAAGTTCTGCTCATATCTTTATTTATCTTTTTTCTATGTTCTCAGAGTTTATTGTTTTGTTCTTCTGATGTCAATTAAGACACTTGGTTATTCATTTTAAAAAATCTTTTTACTTATAAAGATTTGAAATTTTAAAGATTCCAGCTTACTTGTAAGTTTCTAACGGTCAGGTCCTCTACATTGTTGCTGGCCTAAGGCTAATTTCACAATATGGCAAAGTATATATTGACCTATTTTCCCCTCGACTTTCTGTGATTCCCTACATCTCACCTTTCTTTGCAGACAAGCCATTTGAAATACCCTTAACTTATTTCACAGCCAATAAATCTTTGAAATAATGTGTATTTTTTAGAGAAATCTCCTTATATATTGAGGCAGACAAACTGACCTGCCATAGTTTTCAAAACAGCATAATTTCACTCTTCTCAATGATGAATCTGTTGTATTACACAACCTTTGAGTATTTAGCTTTATCAATGACATGTAATTCAAAAATGTTTTAGAGATCCTACCAGTTTTTGAAAACATCCTTGTTCCTTGTTTCTGTTCCAGTTTTATGTATATTTTCTGCCTTGCACTTGATTATTCCAACGTCTGATCGATGGCCTGGGGAATCTAATACTGGTATTGATTATTTTCGCTGATTGTCTCACCCTGTAGCTGATTTCTTCATTATTGTGTAAATTTAGATCATGAGCTCATGTTTAGCTAAACATCTGACTTTGTAAGAGGCTTAGGTGTGAACACTCGTAAACTTCATCAGAAAGTCTGCAAAGATTTATTTGTGTCCCTCCAATGAGTTGCCCGGGAGGACTCCGTTTCCTACAAGTGTTGGTCCACTACTCCCTCTAGAGGCACGACCTCAGACAGGGCTGCTTTGCGCCCCACGATCTGGGAAAGTGGCAGTGGGCGGCCTGTGGCCCGGGCAGAAGCCTCTCTGCGTGTGTCCCAGGGACCCAACTGCCTGCGAACTTCGGTCACCTGGCAGGAACCTACGATGTCCAGACCTATGGTTAGCTGTGCAGCGAGGTGTACTGCGCGGACAGGTTCCACACACACTTCAAGTAATAGGGCGGCCTGAGTGGAAAGGTGAGTGTTTGGGCAGCTGTGCAGACAAAGAAGGCGCCCTTTATCCTGGGCCTACATGCTTGTGACACCCCACTGGGCCTGCCGGGCTCTGAGGGCCCAGCCCTGGGACCCCTGCTCCCCTGCCCTTTGTTCAGTCACAGCAGAGATGGCCACACCCACTTATTCAGTGAGGGCTGTGTTCCAACCTCCCTCAGCCCCGCCCCCTATCCGCAGGTTACCATGGACTACAGATGCTGCATTCTGAGGCCAGGGCGTTTTGGGAATGTAAAGGGCAGTCATGTTGACCTTAAATGATTTCTTCTTGTGTCAATTTTGGTAAACTTTAGGAGCTAGGAAATGGTCCACTTTACAGAAATGTTCAAATTTACTAGCATTTCATATGTTCTCTACTATAACATTGTCCTGATTCTTTCTATATATTCTTTACTTATGTTTTTGTTTTCCTTAATCAAAGTGTGTCTTTTAAATCTTGTCAAATAATATTCTTTGGACTTACTACCTCACCTGAATTTTATACGTTTTCTGTGGTATTAAGTTCTGCTCATATATTTATTTATCTTTATTCTATGTTCTCAGGGTTTATTGTTTTGATCTTCTGATGTCAAATAAAACACTTGGTTATTCATTTTAATAAAGCTTTTTACTTAAAATATTTGAACTTTTGAATATTCCAGCTTACTTGTAAGTTTCTAAGGGTCAGGTCCTATACATTGTTGCTGGCCTAAGGCTTAGTTCACAATATAGCAAAGTATATATTGACCTATTTTCCCCTCGACTTTCTGTGATTTCCTACATCTCACCTTTCTTTGCAGACAAGTCATTTGAAATAACCTTAACTTATTTCACAGCCAATAAGTCTTTGAAATAATGTGTATTTTTAGAGAAATCTTCTCATATTATTAGGCAGAAAATCTCACCTGCCATAGTTTTCAAAACAGCATAATTTCACTCTTCTCAATGATGAATCTGATGTATTACACAACCTTTGAGTATTTAGCTTTACCAATGACATGTACTTTAAAAATGTTTTAGAGATCCTACCAGTCTCTGAAAACATCCTTGTTCCTTGTTTCAGTTCCAATTTTATGTATACTTTCTGCCTTGCACCTGATTATTTTAACGTCTGATGGATGGCCTAGGGAATCTAACTCTGGTATTGATTGTTTTTGCAGATTGACTCCCCTTGTAGCTGATTTCTTCATTATTGTGTAAATTTAGATCATGAGCTCATGTTTAGCTAAACAGCTGACCTTGTAAGAGGTTTAGGTGTGAACGCTCGTAAGCTTCATCAGAACGTCAGCAAAGATTTATTTGTGTTCCTCCAATGAGTTGCCCGCGAGGACCCCGTTATCTACAAGTGTTGGTCCAATACTCTCTCAAGAGGCAGGGGACTCAGACAGGGCTGCTTTGAGAACCCCGATCTGGGGCAGAGGCAGTGGGTGGCCTGTTGCTCGGGCAGGAGCCTCTCCGCGTGTGTCCCAGGGAACCATCTGCCTATGAACGTCAGTCACTTGGCAGGAAGCCACGATGCCCAGACCTATGGTTAGCTGTGCAGCGAGGTGTACTGCGTGGACAGGTTCCACAAACACTTCAAGTAAGAGGGCGGCCTGAGTGGAAAGGTGAGAGTTTGGGCAGCTGTGCAGACAAATAAGGCTCCCTTTGTCCTGTGCCTAAATGCTTGAGACACCCGACTGTGCCTGCCGGGCTCTGAGGGTCCTGCACTGGGCCCACTGCTCCCCTACCCTTTTCTCAGTCAAAGCAGAGATGGCCACTCCCACTCCCTCAGTGAGGGCAGTGCTCCAACCTCCCTCAGCCCCGCCCCCTCTCCGCAGGTTACCTTGGATTACAGATGCGGCATTTTGAGGCCAGGGCATCCTGAGAATGCCAAGGAGAGACATGATGACCTTAAATGATTTCCTCTTGTGTCAGTTTTGGTAAACTTTAGGAGCTAGGAAATAGTCCACTTTACACAAATGTTCAAATTTACTGGCATTTCATATATTCTCTGCTATAACATTGTCCTGATTCTTTCTGTATATTCTTTACTTATGTTCTTGTTTTTTCTTAATGAAAGTGTGTCTTTTAAATCTTTTCAAAGAATATTCTTTGGAATTACTACATCACCTCAATTTTATGCGTTTTCAGTTGTGTTATGTTCTGCTCATATCTTTATTTATCTTTTTTCTATGTTCCCAGGGTTTATTCTTTTGATCTTCTGATGTCAATTAAAACACTTGGATATTCATTTTCATAAATCTTTTTACTTTTAAAGATTTGAGATTTTGAATATTTCATCTTACTTGTAAGTTTCTAAGGGTCAGGTCCTCTCCATTGTTTCTGGCCTAAGGCTTAGTTCGTCGTAGAGCAATGTATATATTGACCTATTTTCCCCTCGACTTTCTGTGATTCCCTACATCACACCTTTCTTTGCAGACAAGCCATTTAAAATAC
Organism: Mesoplodon bidens; assembly: GCF_964165515.1. Classification (NCBI taxonomy): domain Eukaryota; kingdom Metazoa; phylum Chordata; class Mammalia; order Artiodactyla; family Ziphiidae; genus Mesoplodon; species Mesoplodon bidens. The sequence continues at coordinate 3,007,708 of NC_138180.1, forward strand.
CCTTAACTTATTTCACAGCCAATAATTCTTTGAAATAATGTGTATTTTTTAGAGAAATCTTCTTATATAATTAGGCAGAAAATATGACCTGCCATAGTTGTCACAACAGCATAATTTCACTCTCTCAATGATGAATCTGTTGTATTACACAACCTTTGAGTATTTAGCTTTATCAATGACATGTACTTTAAAAATGTTTTAGAGATCCTACCAGTCTTTGAAAACATCCTTCTTCCTTGTTTCAGTTCCAGTTTCATGAATATTTTCTGCCTTGCACTTGATTATTCCAACATCTGATGGATGGCCTAGGGAATCCAATTCTGGTATTGATTGTTTTTGCTGCTTTTCTCCGCTTGTAGCTGATTCCTTCATTATTGTGTAAATTTAGATCATGAGCTCATGTTTAGCTAAACAGGTGACCTTGTAAGAGGCTTAGGTGTGAACGCTCGTAAGCTTAAGCAGAAAGTCGGCAAAGATTTATTTGTGTCCCTCCAATGAGTTGCCCCTGAGGACCCCGTTTTCTACAAGTGTTGGTCTTATACTCCCTCTAGAGGCAGGGACTCAGACAGGAATGCTTTGCTGCCACCGATCTGGGGTAGTGGCTTTTGGCGGCGTGTGTGGCCCGGGCAGGAGGCTCCCCGCGACTGTACCACGACCCATCTGCCTTCGAAATTCTGTCACCTGGCAGGAAGCTACGATGCCCAGACCTTACGTTAGCTTTGCAGCGAGGTGTACTGCGCGGACAGGTTCCACACACACTTCAAGTAAGAGGGTGGCCTGAGTGGAAAGGTGAGAATTTGGGCAGCTGTGCAGACAAAGGAGGCGCCCTTTGGCCTGGGCCTAAATGCTTGTGACACCCCACTGGGCCTGCCGGGCTCTGAGGGCCCTGCCCTGGGCACCCTGCTACCCTGCCCTTTGTTCAGTCACCGCAGAGATGGCCACACCCACTCCCTCAGTGAGGGCAGTGTTCCAACCACCCTCAGCCCCGCCCCCACTGCGCAGGTTACCATGGACTACAGATGATGCATTCTGAGGCCAGGGCGTTCTGGGAATGCCAAGGGCAGACATGATGAGCTTAAATGATATCCTCTTGTGTCAGTTTTGGTAAACTTTAGAAGCTAGGAAATGGTTCAGTTTACACAAATGTTCAAATTTACTGGCATTTCAGATATTCTCTGCTATAACATTGTCCTGATTCTTTCTGTATATTCTTTACTTACGTTTTTGTTTTTCTTAATCAAACTGTGTCTTTTAAATCTTGTCAAAGAATATTCTTTGGACTTACTACATCACCTGAATTTTATACGTTTTCAGTTGTATTCAGTTCTGCTCATATCTTTATTTATCTTTTTTCTATGTTCTCAGAGTTTATTGTTTTGATCTACTGATGTCAATTAAAACACTTGCTTACTCATTTTAATAAATATTTTTACTTATAAACATTTGAAATTTTGAAAATTCCAAATTACTTGTAAGTTTCTAAGGGTCAGGTCCTCTACATTGTTGCTGGCCTAAGGCTTGTTCACAATATAGTAAAGTGTATATTGACCTATTTTCCCCTCGACTTTCTGTGATTCCCTACATCTCCCCTTTCTTTGCAGACAAGCCATTTGAAATACCCTTAACTTATTTCACAGCCAATAAATCTTTGAAATAATGTGTATTTTTTAGAGAAATCTCCTTATATATTGAGGCAGACAAACTGACCTGCCATAGTTTTCAAAACAGCATAATTTCACTCTTCTCAATGATGAATCTGTTGTATTACACAACCTTTGAGTATTTAGCTTTATCAATGACATGTAATTCAAAAATGTTTTAGAGATCCTACCAGTTTTTGAAAACATCCTTGTTCCTTGTTTCTGTTCCAGTTTTATGTATATTTTCTGCCTTGCACTTGATTATTCCAACGTCTGATCGATGGCCTGGGGAATCTAATACTGGTATTGATTATTTTCGCTGATTGTCTCACCCTGTAGCTGATTTCTTCATTATTGTGTAAATTTAGATCATGAGCTCATGTTTAGCTAAACATCTGACTTTGTAAGAGGCTTAGGTGTGAACACTCGTAAACTTCATCAGAAAGTCTGCAAAGATTTATTTGTGTCCCTCCAATGAGTTGCCCGGGAGGACTCCGTTTCCTACAAGTGTTGGTCCACTACTCCCTCTAGAGGCACGACCTCAGACAGGGCTGCTTTGCGCCCCACGATCTGGGAAAGTGGCAGTGGGCGGCCTGTGGCCCGGGCAGAAGCCTCTCTGCGTGTGTCCCAGGGACCCAACTGCCTGCGAACTTCGGTCACCTGGCAGGAACCTACGATGTCCAGACCTATGGTTAGCTGTGCAGCGAGGTGTACTGCGCGGACAGGTTCCACACACACTTCAAGTAATAGGGCGGCCTGAGTGGAAAGGTGAGTGTTTGGGCAGCTGTGCAGACAAAGAAGGCGCCCTTTATCCTGGGCCTACATGCTTGTGACACCCCACTGGGCCTGCCGGGCTCTGAGGGCCCAGCCCTGGGACCCCTGCTCCCCTGCCCTTTGTTCAGTCACAGCAGAGATGGCCACACCCACTTATTCAGTGAGGGCTGTGTTCCAACCTCCCTCAGCCCCGCCCCCTATCCGCAGGTTACCATGGACTACAGATGCTGCATTCTGAGGCCAGGGCGTTTTGGGAATGTAAAGGGCAGTCATGTTGACCTTAAATGATTTCTTCTTGTGTCAATTTTGGTAAACTTTAGGAGCTAGGAAATGGTCCACTTTACAGAAATGTTCAAATTTACTAGCATTTCATATGTTCTCTACTATAACATTGTCCTGATTCTTTCTATATATTCTTTACTTATGTTTTTGTTTTCCTTAATCAAAGTGTGTCTTTTAAATCTTGTCAAATAATATTCTTTGGACTTACTACCTCACCTGAATTTTATACGTTTTCTGTGGTATTAAGTTCTGCTCATATATTTATTTATCTTTATTCTATGTTCTCAGGGTTTATTGTTTTGATCTTCTGATGTCAAATAAAACACTTGGTTATTCATTTTAATAAAGCTTTTTACTTAAAATATTTGAACTTTTGAATATTCCAGCTTACTTGTAAGTTTCTAAGGGTCAGGTCCTATACATTGTTGCTGGCCTAAGGCTTAGTTCACAATATAGCAAAGTATATATTGACCTATTTTCCCCTCGACTTTCTGTGATTTCCTACATCTCACCTTTCTTTGCAGACAAGTCATTTGAAATAACCTTAACTTATTTCACAGCCAATAAGTCTTTGAAATAATGTGTATTTTTAGAGAAATCTTCTCATATTATTAGGCAGAAAATCTCACCTGCCATAGTTTTCAAAACAGCATAATTTCACTCTTCTCAATGATGAATCTGATGTATTACACAACCTTTGAGTATTTAGCTTTACCAATGACATGTACTTTAAAAATGTTTTAGAGATCCTACCAGTCTCTGAAAACATCCTTGTTCCTTGTTTCAGTTCCAATTTTATGTATACTTTCTGCCTTGCACCTGATTATTTTAACGTCTGATGGATGGCCTAGGGAATCTAACTCTGGTATTGATTGTTTTTGCAGATTGACTCCCCTTGTAGCTGATTTCTTCATTATTGTGTAAATTTAGATCATGAGCTCATGTTTAGCTAAACAGCTGACCTTGTAAGAGGTTTAGGTGTGAACGCTCGTAAGCTTCATCAGAACGTCAGCAAAGATTTATTTGTGTTCCTCCAATGAGTTGCCCGCGAGGACCCCGTTATCTACAAGTGTTGGTCCAATACTCTCTCAAGAGGCAGGGGACTCAGACAGGGCTGCTTTGAGAACCCCGATCTGGGGCAGAGGCAGTGGGTGGCCTGTTGCTCGGGCAGGAGCCTCTCCGCGTGTGTCCCAGGGAACCATCTGCCTATGAACGTCAGTCACTTGGCAGGAAGCCACGATGCCCAGACCTATGGTTAGCTGTGCAGCGAGGTGTACTGCGTGGACAGGTTCCACAAACACTTCAAGTAAGAGGGCGGCCTGAGTGGAAAGGTGAGAGTTTGGGCAGCTGTGCAGACAAATAAGGCTCCCTTTGTCCTGTGCCTAAATGCTTGAGACACCCGACTGTGCCTGCCGGGCTCTGAGGGTCCTGCACTGGGCCCACTGCTCCCCTACCCTTTTCTCAGTCAAAGCAGAGATGGCCACTCCCACTCCCTCAGTGAGGGCAGTGCTCCAACCTCCCTCAGCCCCGCCCCCTCTCCGCAGGTTACCTTGGATTACAGATGCGGCATTTTGAGGCCAGGGCATCCTGAGAATGCCAAGGAGAGACATGATGACCTTAAATGATTTCCTCTTGTGTCAGTTTTGGTAAACTTTAGGAGCTAGGAAATAGTCCACTTTACACAAATGTTCAAATTTACTGGCATTTCATATATTCTCTGCTATAACATTGTCCTGATTCTTTCTGTATATTCTTTACTTATGTTCTTGTTTTTTCTTAATGAAAGTGTGTCTTTTAAATCTTTTCAAAGAATATTCTTTGGAATTACTACATCACCTCAATTTTATGCGTTTTCAGTTGTGTTATGTTCTGCTCATATCTTTATTTATCTTTTTTCTATGTTCCCAGGGTTTATTCTTTTGATCTTCTGATGTCAATTAAAACACTTGGATATTCATTTTCATAAATCTTTTTACTTTTAAAGATTTGAGATTTTGAATATTTCATCTTACTTGTAAGTTTCTAAGGGTCAGGTCCTCTCCATTGTTTCTGGCCTAAGGCTTAGTTCGTCGTAGAGCAATGTATATATTGACCTATTTTCCCCTCGACTTTCTGTGATTCCCTACATCACACCTTTCTTTGCAGACAAGCCATTTAAAATACCCTTAACTTATTTCACAGCCAATAATTCTTTGAAATAATGTGTATTTTTTAGAGAAATCTTCTTATATAATTAGGCAGAAAATATGACCTGCCATAGTTGTCACAACAGCATAATTTCACTCTCTCAATGATGAATCTGTTGTATTACACAACCTTTGAGTATTTAGCTTTATCAATGACATGTACTTTAAAAATGTTTTAGAGATCCTACCAGTCTTTGAAAACATCCTTCTTCCTTGTTTCAGTTCCAGTTTCATGAATATTTTCTGCCTTGCACTTGATTATTCCAACATCTGATGGATGGCCTAGGGAATCCAATTCTGGTATTGATTGTTTTTGCTGCTTTTCTCCGCTTGTAGCTGATTCCTTCATTATTGTGTAAATTTAGATCATGAGCTCATGTTTAGCTAAACAGGTGACCTTGTAAGAGGCTTAGGTGTGAACGCTCGTAAGCTTAAGCAGAAAGTCGGCAAAGATTTATTTGTGTCCCTCCAATGAGTTGCCCCTGAGGACCCCGTTTTCTACAAGTGTTGGTCTTATACTCCCTCTAGAGGCAGGGACTCAGACAGGAATGCTTTGCTGCCACCGATCTGGGGTAGTGGCTTTTGGCGGCGTGTGTGGCCCGGGCAGGAGGCTCCCCGCGACTGTACCACGACCCATCTGCCTTCGAAATTCTGTCACCTGGCAGGAAGCTACGATGCCCAGACCTTACGTTAGCTTTGCAGCGAGGTGTACTGCGCGGACAGGTTCCACACACACTTCAAGTAAGAGGGTGGCCTGAGTGGAAAGGTGAGAATTTGGGCAGCTGTGCAGACAAAGGAGGCGCCCTTTGGCCTGGGCCTAAATGCTTGTGACACCCCACTGGGCCTGCCGGGCTCTGAGGGCCCTGCCCTGGGCACCCTGCTACCCTGCCCTTTGTTCAGTCACCGCAGAGATGGCCACACCCACTCCCTCAGTGAGGGCAGTGTTCCAACCACCCTCAGCCCCGCCCCCACTGCGCAGGTTACCATGGACTACAGATGATGCATTCTGAGGCCAGGGCGTTCTGGGAATGCCAAGGGCAGACATGATGAGCTTAAATGATATCCTCTTGTGTCAGTTTTGGTAAACTTTAGAAGCTAGGAAATGGTTCAGTTTACACAAATGTTCAAATTTACTGGCATTTCAGATATTCTCTGCTATAACATTGTCCTGATTCTTTCTGTATATTCTTTACTTACGTTTTTGTTTTTCTTAATCAAACTGTGTCTTTTAAATCTTGTCAAAGAATATTCTTTGGACTTACTACATCACCTGAATTTTATACGTTTTCAGTTGTATTCAGTTCTGCTCATATCTTTATTTATCTTTTTTCTATGTTCTCAGAGTTTATTGTTTTGATCTACTGATGTCAATTAAAACACTTGCTTACTCATTTTAATAAATATTTTTACTTATAAACATTTGAAATTTTGAAAATTCCAAATTACTTGTAAGTTTCTAAGGGTCAGGTCCTCTACATTGTTGCTGGCCTAAGGCTTGTTCACAATATAGTAAAGTGTATATTGACCTATTTTCCCCTCGACTTTCTGTGATTCCCTACATCTCCCCTTTCTTTGCAGACAAGCCATTTGAAATGCCCTTAACTTATTTTACAGCTTATCCGTCTTTGAAATACTGTGTATTTTTTAGAGAAACCTTCTTGTATATTTAGGCAGAAAATCTGACCAGCCATAGATTACAAAACATCATAATTTCACTCTTCACAATGATGAATCTGTTGTATTACACGACCTTTGAATATTTAGATTTATCAATGACATGTACTTTAAAAATGTTTTAGAGATCATACCAGTCTTTGAAATCATCCTTGTTCCTTGTTTCAATTCCAGTTTTGTGTATATTTTATGCCTTACACCTGATTATTACAACATCTGATGGATGGCCTAGGGAATCTAATTCTGGTATTGATTGTTTTTGCTGCTTGTCTCCCCTTGTAGCTGATTTCTTCATTATTGTGTAAATTTAGATCATGAGCTCATGTTTAGCTAAACAGCTGACTTTGTAAGAGGCTTAGGTGTGAACGCTCGTAAGCTTCAGCAGAAAGTCGGCAAAGGTTTTTTTGTGTCCCTCCAATTAGTGGCCCGCGCGGACCCCGATTTCTACAAGTGTTGTTTCACTAATCCCTCTAGAGGCAGGGACACAGTCAGGACTGCTTTGCTGCCCCCGATCTGGGGTAGTGGCGTTGGGCGGCCTGTGGCCCTGGCAAGAGGCTCCCCGTGTGTGTCCCACGAAACGTCTGCCTGCGAACTTCGGTCACCTGGCAGGAAGCTACGATGCCCTGATCTATGGTTAGCTTTGCAGCGAGGCGTAGTGCGCGGACACGTTCCACCCACACTTCAAGTAATAGGGCGGCTTGAGTGGAAAGGTGAGAGTTTGGGCAGCTGTGCAGACAAAGAAGGCTCCCTTTGACCTGGGCCTAAATGCTTGTGACACCCCACTGGGCCTGCCGGGCTCTGAGGGCCCGGCAGTTGGCCCCCTGCTCCCCTGCCCTTTGTTCAGTCACAGCAGAAATGCCCCAACCCACTCCCTCAGTGAGGGCAGTGTTCCAACCTCCCTCAGCCCCGCACCCTCTCCGCAGGTTCCCATGGAATACAGATGCTGCATTCTGAGGCCAGGGCGTTCCGAGAATGCCAAGGGCAGTCATGATGACCTTAAATGATTTCCTCTTGTGTCAATTTTGGTAAACTTTAGGAGCTAGGAAATGGTCCACTTTACAGAAATGTTCAAATTTACTGGCATTTCAGATATTCTCTGGTATAACATTGTCCTGATTCTTTCTGTATATTCTTTACTTACGTTTTTGTTTTCCTTAATCAAACTGTGTCTTTTAAATATTGTCAAATAATATTCTTTGGGCTTACTACCTCACCTGAATTTCATAAGTTTTCTGTTGTATTAAGTTCTGCTCATATCTTTATTTATCTTTTTTCTATGTTCTCAGGGTTTATTGTTTTGATCTTCTGATGTCAATTAAAACACTTGGTTATTCATTTTAATAAATCTTTTTCCTTATAAATATTTGAACTTTTGAAGATTTCAGCTTACTTGTAAGTTTCTAAGGGTCATGACCTCTACATTGTTGCTGGCCTAAGGCTTAGTTCACCATATAGAAATGTATGTATTGACTTATTTTCCCCTCGACTTTCTGTGATTCCCTACATCTCCCCTTTCTTTGCAGACAAGCCATTTGAAATACCCTTAACTTATTTCACAGCTTATAAGTCTTTGAAATAATGTGTATTTTTTAGAGAAACCTTCTTATATATTTAGGCAGAAAATCTGACCTGCCATACATTTCAAAACAGCATAATATCACTCTTCTCAATGATGAATCTGTTGTATTACACAACCTTTGAGTATTTAGCTTTATCAATGACATGTACTTTAAAAATGTTTTAGAGATCGTACCAGTCTTTGAAATCATCCTTGTTCCTTGTTTCAATTCCAGTTTTTTGTATATTTTCTGCCTTGCACCTGATTATTCCAACATCTGATGGATGGCCTAGGGAATCTAATTCTGGTATTGATTGTTTTTGCTGCTTGTCTCCCCTTGTAGCTGATTTCTTCATTATTGTGTAAATTTAGATCATGAGCTCATGTTTAGCTAAACAGCTGAGTTTGTAAGAGGCTTAGGTGTGAATGCTCGTAAGCTTCAGCAGAAAGTCGGCAAAGATTTATTTGTGTCCCTCCAATGAGTTGCCCGCGTGGACCCCGTTTTCTACAAGTTTGGTCTACTCCTCCCTCTAGAGGCAGAGACACAGTCAGGACTGCTTTGCTGCCCCCGATCTGGTTTAGAGGCTTTGGGCGGCCTGTGGCCCGGGCAGGAGCCTCCCCGTGTGTGTCCAACGACCCGTCTGCCTGCCAACTTCGGTCAACTGGGAGGAACCTAAGATGCCCAGACCTATGTTTAGCTTTGCAGCGAGGTGTACTCCGCGGACTGGTTCAACCCACACTTCAAGTTATAGGGCGCCTGAGTGGAAAGGTGAGAGTTTGGGCAGCTGTGCAGAAAAAGAAGGTGCCCTATTTCCTGGGCCTAAATGCTTGTGACACACCACTGGGACTGCCGGGCTCTGAGGGCACTGCACTGGGCCCCCTGCTCCCCTGCACTTTGTTCAGTCACAGCAGAGATGGCCACACCCACTCCCTCAGTGAGGGCAGTGTTCCAAACTCCGACAGCCCGGCCCCCTCTCCGCAGGTTCCCATGGACTACAGATGCTGCATTCTGAGGCCACGGCATTCCGAGAATGCCAAGGGCAGTCATGATGACCTTAAATGATTTCCTCTTGTGTCAATTTTGGTAAACTTTAGGAGCTAGGAAATGATCTACTTTACAGAAATGTTCAAATTTACTGGCATTTCATATATTCTCTGCTATAACATTGTCCTGATTCTTTCTGTATATTCCTTACTTATGTTTTGGTTTTCCTTAATCAAAGTGTGTCTTTTAAATCTTGTTAAATAATATTCTTTGGACTTACTACCTCACCTGAATTTTATACGTTTTCTGTTGTATTAAGTTCTGCACATATCTTTATTTATCTTTTTTCTATGTTCTCAGGGTTAATTGTTTTGATTTTCTGATGTCAATTAAAACACTTGGTTATTCATTTTAATAAATCTTTTTACTTTTAAAGATTAGAACTTTTTAATATTCCAGCTTACTTGTAAGTTTCTAAGGGTCAGGTCCTCTACATTGTTGCTGGCCTAAGTCTTAGTTCACAATATAGCAAAGTATATATTGACCTAATTTCACCTCGACTTTCTGTGATTTCCTACATCTCACCTTTCTTTGCAGACAAGCCATTTGAAATACCCTTAACTTATTTCATAGCCAATAAGTCTTTGAAATAATGTGCATTTTTTTAGAGAAATCTTCTTATATACTTAGGCAGAAAATCTGGCCTGCCATAGATTTCAAAACAGCATAATTTCAATCTTCTCATTCATTTATCTGTTGTATTACACAACACTTGAGTATTTAGCTTTATCAATGACATGTATTTAAAAATGTTTTAGAGATCCGACCAGTCTTTGAAAACATCCTTGTTCCTTGTTTCATTTCCAGTTTTATGTATATTTTCTGCCTTGCACCTGATTATTCCATAGTCTGATGGATGGCCTAGGGAATCTAATTCTGGTATTGATTGTTTTTGCTGACTGTCTCCCCCTGTAGCTGATTTCTTCATTATTTTGTAAATTTAGATCATGAGCTCATGTTTAGCTAAACAGCTGACCTTGTAAGAGGCTTAGGTGTGAACGCTCGTAAGTTTCAGCAAAAAGTCGGCAAAGATTTATTTGTGTCCCTCCAATGAGTTGCCCACAAGGACCCCGTTTTCTAGAAGTGTTGGTCCAATACTCCCTCTAGGGGTAGGGTACATAGACAGCGCTGCTTTCAGCCCCCGATCTTGGGCAGGGGCAGTGGGCGGCCTGTGGCCCGGGCAGGAGCCTCTCTGCGTGTGTCGCAGTGACCCATCTGTCTGTGAACTTCGTTCACATGGCAGGAAGCTACGAAGCCCAGAAAAATGGTTAGCTGTGCTGCAAGGTTTAATGCGCGGTCAGGTTCCACACACACTTCAAGTAAGAGGGTGGCCTGAGTGGAAAGGTGAGAGTTTGGGCAGCTGTGCAGACAGAGAAGGCGCCCTTTGGCCTGGGCCTAAATGCTTGTGACACCCCTCTGGGCCTGCCGGGCTCTGAGGGCCCTGCCCTGGGCACCCTGCTCCCCTGCCTTTGTTCAGTCACTGCAGAGATGGCCACACCCACTCCCTCAGTGAAGGCAGTGTTCCAACCACCCTCAGCCCCGCCCCCACTGCGGAGGTTACCATGGACTACAGATGCTACATTCTGAGGCCAGGGCGTTCTGAGAATGCCATGGGCAGACATGATGACCTTAAATGATTTCCTCTTGTGTCAGTTTTGGTAAACTTTAGGAGCTAGGAAATGGTTCAGTTTACACAAATGTTCAAATTTACTGGCATTTCAGATATCCTCTGCTATAACATTGTCCTGATTCTTTCTGTATATTCTTTACTTATATCTTTGTTTTCCTTAATCAAACAGGGTCTTTTAAATTGTGTCAAGGAATATTCTTTGGACTTACTACATCACCTGGATTTTATACGTTTTCCTTTGTATTAAGTTCTGCTCAAATCTTTATTTATCTTTTTTCTATGTTCTCAGGGTTTATTGTATTGATCTTCTGATGTCAAATAAAACACTTGGTTATTCATTTTAATAAATCTTTTTACTAATAAAGATTTGAACTTTTCAAGATTCCAGCTTACTTGTAAGTTTCTAAGGGTCAAGTCCTCTACATTGTTGCTGGCCTAAGGCTTAGTTCACCATAGAGCAATGTATATATTGACCTATTTTCCCCTCGACTTTCTGTGATTTCCTACATCTCACCTTTCTTTGCAGACAAGCCATTTGAAATACCCTTAACTTATTTCACAGCCAATAAGTCTTTGAAATAATGTGTATTTTTAGAGAAATCTTCTCATATTATTAGGCAGAATATCTCACCTGCCATAGTTTTCAAAACAGCATAATTTCACTCTTCTCAATGATGAATCTGTTGTATTACACAACCTTTGAGTATTTAGCTTTATCAATGACATGTACTTTAAAAATGTTTTAGAGATCCTACCTGTCTTTGAAAACATCCTTGTTCTTTGTTTCAGTTCCAGTTTTATGTATATTTTCGGCCTTGCACCTGATTATTCCAACGTCTGATGGATGGCCTAGCGAATCTAATTCTGATATTGATTGTTTTTGCAGATTGTGTCCCCTTGTATCTGATTACTTCATTATTGTGTAAATTCAGATCATGAGCTCATGTTTAGCTAAACAGCTGACCTTGTAAGAGGCTTAGGTGTGAACGCTCGTGAGCTTCAGCAGAGTCAGCAAAGATTTATTTGTGTCCCTCCAATGAGTTGCCCGCGAAGACCCCGTTTTCTACAAGTGTTGGTCCAATATTCCCTCTAGAGGCAGGGGACTCAGACAGGGCTGCTTTGAGGCCTCCGATCTGGGGCAGAGGCAGTGGGCGGCCTGCGGCTCAGGCAGGAGCCTCTTCGCATGTGTCCCAGGGACATATCTGCCTGTGAACTTCGGTCACCTGGCAGGAAGCCACGATGCCCAGACCTATGGTTAGCTGTGCAGCGAGGTGTATTGCGTGGACAGGTTCCACAAACACTTCAAGTAAGAGGGAGGCATGAGTGGAAATGTGAGAGTTTGGGCAGCTATGCAGACAAAGAACGCTCCATTTGGCCTGGTCCTAAATGCTTGTGACACCCCACTGGGCCTGCCGGGCTCTGAGGGCCCGGCAGTTGGCCCCCTGCTCCCCTGCCCTTTGTTCAGTCACAGCAGAAATGCCCCAACCCACTCCCTCAGTGAGGGCAGTGTTCCAACCTCCCTCAGCCCCGCACCCTCTCCGCAGGTTCCCATGGAATACAGATGCTGCATTCTGAGGCCAGGGCGTTCCGAGAATGCCAAGGGCAGTCATGATGACCTTAAATGATTTCCTCTTGTGTCAATTTTGGTAAACTTTAGGAGCTAGGAAATGGTCCACTTTACAGAAATGTTCAAATTTACTGGCATTTCAGATATTCTCTGGTATAACATTGTCCTGATTCTTTCTGTATATTCTTTACTTACGTTTTTGTTTTCCTTAATCAAACTGTGTCTTTTAAATATTGTCAAATAATATTCTTTGGGCTTACTACCTCACCTGAATTTCATAAGTTTTCTGTTGTATTAAGTTCTGCTCATATCTTTATTTATCTTTTTTCTATGTTCTCAGGGTTTATTGTTTTGATCTTCTGATGTCAATTAAAACACTTGGTTATTCATTTTAATAAATCTTTTTCCTTATAAATATTTGAACTTTTGAAGATTTCAGCTTACTTGTAAGTTTCTAAGGGTCATGACCTCTACATTGTTGCTGGCCTAAGGCTTAGTTCACCATATAGAAATGTATGTATTGACTTATTTTCCCCTCGACTTTCTGTGATTCCCTACATCTCCCCTTTCTTTGCAGACAAGCCATTTGAAATACCCTTAACTTATTTCACAGCTTATAAGTCTTTGAAATAATGTGTATTTTTTAGAGAAACCTTCTTATATATTTAGGCAGAAAATCTGACCTGCCATACATTTCAAAACAGCATAATATCACTCTTCTCAATGATGAATCTGTTGTATTACACAACCTTTGAGTATTTAGCTTTATCAATGACATGTACTTTAAAAATGTTTTAGAGATCGTACCAGTCTTTGAAATCATCCTTGTTCCTTGTTTCAATTCCAGTTTTTTGTATATTTTCTGCCTTGCACCTGATTATTCCAACATCTGATGGATGGCCTAGGGAATCTAATTCTGGTATTGATTGTTTTTGCTGCTTGTCTCCCCTTGTAGCTGATTTCTTCATTATTGTGTAAATTTAGATCATGAGCTCATGTTTAGCTAAACAGCTGAGTTTGTAAGAGGCTTAGGTGTGAATGCTCGTAAGCTTCAGCAGAAAGTCGGCAAAGATTTATTTGTGTCCCTCCAATGAGTTGCCCGCGTGGACCCCGTTTTCTACAAGTTTGGTCTACTCCTCCCTCTAGAGGCAGAGACACAGTCAGGACTGATTTGCTGCCCCCGATCTGGTTTAGAGGCTTTGGGCGGCCTGTGGCCCGGGCAGGAGCCTCCCCGTGTGTGTCCAACGACCCGTCTGCCTGCCAACTTCGGTCAACTGGGAGGAACCTAAGATGCCCAGACCTATGTTTAGCTTTGCAGCGAGGTGTACTCCGCGGACTGGTTCAACCCACACTTCAAGTTATAGGGCGCCTGAGTGGAAAGGTGAGAGTTTGGGCAGCTGTGCAGAAAAAGAAGGTGCCCTATTTCCTGGGCCTAAATGCTTGTGACACACCACTGGGACTGCCGGGCTCTGAGGGCACTGCACTGGGCCCCCTGCTCCCCTGCACTTTGTTCAGTCACAGCAGAGATGGCCACACCCACTCCCTCAGTGAGGGCAGTGTTCCAAACTCCGACAGCCCGGCCCCCTCTCCGCAGGTTCCCATGGACTACAGATGCTGCATTCTGAGGCCACGGCATTCCGAGAATGCCAAGGGCAGTCATGATGACCTTAAATGATTTCCTCTTGTGTCAATTTTGGTAAACTTTAGGAGCTAGGAAATGATCTACTTTACAGAAATGTTCAAATTTACTGGCATTTCATATATTCTCTGCTATAACATTGTCCTGATTCTTTCTGTATATTCCTTACTTATGTTTTGGTTTTCCTTAATCAAAGTGTGTCTTTTAAATCTTGTTAAATAATATTCTTTGGACTTACTACCTCACCTGAATTTTATACGTTTTCTGTTGTATTAAGTTCTGCACATATCTTTATTTATCTTTTTTCTATGTTCTCAGGGTTAATTGTTTTGATTTTCTGATGTCAATTAAAACACTTGGTTATTCATTTTAATAAATCTTTTTACTTTTAAAGATTAGAACTTTTTAATATTCCAGCTTACTTGTAAGTTTCTAAGGGTCAGGTCCTCTACATTGTTGCTGGCCTAAGTCTTAGTTCACAATATAGCAAAGTATATATTGACCTAATTTCACCTCGACTTTCTGTGATTTCCTACATCTCACCTTTCTTTGCAGACAAGCCATTTGAAATACCCTTAACTTATTTCATAGCCAATAAGTCTTTGAAATAATGTGCATTTTTTTAGAGAAATCTTCTTATATATTTAGGCAGAAAATCTGGCCTGCCATAGATTTCAAAACAGCATAATTTCAATCTTCTCATTCATTTATCTGTTGTATTACACAACATTTGAGTATTTAGCTTTATCAATGACATGTATTTAAAAATGTTTTAGAGATCCGACCAGTCTTTGAAAACATCCTTGTTCCTTGTTTCATTTCCAGTTTTATGTATATTTTCTGCCTTGCACCTGATTATTCCATAGTCTGATGGATGGCCTAGGGAATCTAATTCTGGTATTGATTGTTTTTGCTGACTGTCTCCCCCTGTAGCTGATTTCTTCATTATTTTGTAAATTTAGATCATGAGCTCATGTTTAGCTAAACAGCTGACCTTGTAAGAGGCTTAGGTGTGAACGCTCGTAAGTTTCAGCAAAAAGTCGGCAAAGATTTATTTGTGTCCCTCCAATGAGTTGCCCACAAGGACCCCGTTTTCTAGAAGTGTTGGTCCAATACTCCCTCTAGGGGTAGGGTACATAGACAGCGCTGCTTTCAGCCCCCGATCTTGGGCAGGGGCAGTGGGCGGCCTGTGGCCCGGGCAGGAGCCTCTCTGCGTGTGTCGCAGTGACCCATCTGTCTGTGAACTTCGTTCACATGGCAGGAAGCTACGAAGCCCAGAAAAATGGTTAGCTGTGCTGCGAGGTTTAATGCGCGGTCAGGTTCCACACACACTTCAAGTAAGAGGGTGGCCTGAGTGGAAAGGTGTGAGTTTGGGCAGCTGTGCAGACAGAGAAGGCGCCCTTTGGCCTGGGCCTAAATGCTTGTGACACCCCTCTGGGCCTGCCGGGCTCTGAGGGCCCTGCCCTGGGCACCCTGCTCCCCTGCCTTTGTTCAGTCACTGCAGAGATGGCCACACCCACTCCCTCAGTGAAGGCAGTGTTCCAACCACCCTCAGCCCCGCCCCCACTGCGGAGGTTACCATGGACTACAGATGCTACATTCTGAGGCCAGGGCGTTCTGAGAATGCCATGGGCAGACATGATGACCTTAAATGATTTCCTCTTGTGTCAGTTTTGGTAAACTTTAGGAGCTAGGAAATGGTTCAGTTTACACAAATGTTCAAATTTACTGGCATTTCAGATATCCTCTGCTATAACATTGTCCTGATTCTTTCTGTATATTCTTTACTTATATCTTTGTTTTCCTTAATCAAACAGGGTCTTTTAAATTGTGTCAAGGAATATTCTTTGGACTTACTACATCACCTGGATTTTATACGTTTTCCTTTGTATTAAGTTCTGCTCAAATCTTTATTTATCTTTTTTCTATGTTCTCAGGGTTTATTGTATTGATCTTCTGATGTCAAATAAAACACTTGGTTATTCATTTTAATAAATCTTTTTACTAATAAAGATTTGAACTTTTCAAGATTCCAGCTTACTTGTAAGTTTCTAAGGGTCAAGTCCTCTACATTGTTGCTGGCCTAAGGCTTAGTTCACCATAGAGCAATGTATATATTGACCTATTTTCCCCTCGACTTTCTGTGATTTCCTACATCTCACCTTTCTTTGCAGACAAGCCATTTGAAATACCCTTAACTTATTTCACAGCCAATAAGTCTTTGAAATAATGTGTATTTTTAGAGAAATCTTCTCATATTATTAGGCAGAATATCTCACCTGCCATAGTTTTCAAAACAGCATAATTTCACTCTTCTCAATGATGAATCTGTTGTATTACACAACCTTTGAGTATTTAGCTTTATCAATGACATGTACTTTAAAAATGTTTTAGAGATCCTACCTGTCTTTGAAAACATCCTTGTTCTTTGTTTCAGTTCCAGTTTTATGTATATTTTCGGCCTTGCACCTGATTATTCCAACGTCTGATGGATGGCCTAGCGAATCTAATTCTGATATTGATTGTTTTTGCAGATTGTGTCCCCTTGTATCTGATTACTTCATTATTGTGTAAATTCAGATCATGAGCTCATGTTTAGCTAAACAGCTGACCTTGTAAGAGGCTTAGGTGTGAACGCTCGTGAGCTTCAGCAGAGTCAGCAAAGATTTATTTGTGTCCCTCCAATGAGTTGCCCGCGAAGACCCCGTTTTCTACAAGTGTTGGTCCAATATTCCCTCTAGAGGCAGGGGACTCAGACAGGGCTGCTTTGAGGCCTCCGATCTGGGGCAGAGGCAGTGGGCGGCCTGCGGCTCAGGCAGGAGCCTCTTCGCATGTGTCCCAGGGACATATCTGCCTGTGAACTTCGGTCACCTGGCAGGAAGCCACGATGCCCAGACCTATGGTTAGCTGTGCAGCGAGGTGTATTGCGTGGACAGGTTCCACAAACACTTCAAGTAAGAGGGAGGCATGAGTGGAAATGTGAGAGTTTGGGCAGCTATGCAGACAAAGAACGCTCCATTTGGCCTGGTCCTAAATGCTTGTGACACCCCACTGGGCCTGCCGGGCTCTGAGGGTCCTGCACTGGGCCCACTGCTCCCCTCCCCTTTTCTCAGTCACAGCAGAGATGGCCACACCTGCTCCCTCAGTGAGGGCAGTGTTCCAACCTCCCTCAGCCCCGCCCCGTCTCCGCAGGTTACCATGGACTACAGATGCTGCATTCTGAGGCCAGGGCGTTCTGAGAATGCCAAGGGCAGATATGATGACCTTAAATGATTTCCTCTTGTGTCTGTTTTGGTAAACTGTAGGAGCTAGGAAATGGTCCACTTTACAGAAATATTCAAATTTACTGGCATTTCATATATTCTCTGCTATAACATTGTCCTGATTCTTTCTGTATATTCTTTACTTATGTTCTTGTTTTTCTTAATCAAAGTGTGTCTTTTAAATCTTTTCAAAGAATATTCTTTGGAGTTACTACATCACCTGAATTTTATGCGTTTTCTGTTGCATTAACTTCTGCTCATATCTTTATTTATCTTTTTTCTATGTTCTCAGGGTTTATTGTTTTGATCTTCTGATATCAAATAAAACACTTGGTTATTCATTTTAATAAATCTTTTTACTTATAATGATTTGAACTTTTCAAGATTCCAGCTTACTTGTAAGTTTTTAAGGGTCAGGTCCTCTACATTGTTGCTGGCCTAAGGCTTAGTTCACAATATAGCAAAGTATATATTGACCTATTTTCCCCTCGACTTTCTGTGATTTCCTACATCTCACCTTTCTTTGCAGACAAGCCATTTGATATACCCATAACTTATTTCACAGCCAATAAGTCTTTGAAATAATATGTATTTTTTAGAGCAATCTTCTTATATAATTAGGCAGAAAATATGACCTGCCATAGTTTTCATAACAGCATAATTTCACTCTTCTCAATGATGAATCTGTTGTATTACACAACCTTTGAGTATTTAGCTTTATCAATGACATGTACTTTTAAAATGTTTTAGAGATCCTACCAGTCTTTGAAAACATCCTTGTTCCTTGTTTCAGTCCAAGTTTTTGTATATTTTCTGCCTTGCACTTAATTATTCCTACATCTGATGGATGGCCTAGGGAATCTAATTCTGGTATTGATTGTTTTTGCTGCTTTTCTCCGCTTGTAGCTGATTTCTTCATTATTGTGTAAATTTAGATCATGAGCTCATGTTTAGCTAAACAGCTGACCTTGTAATAGGCTTAGGTGTGAACCCTCGTAAGCTTCAGCAGAAAGTCGGCAAAGATTTATTTGTGTCCCTCCAATGAGTTGCCCGCTAGGACCCGTTTTCTACAAGTGTTGGTCAATACACCCTCTAGAAGGAGGGGATTCAGAGAGGGCTTATTTGTGGCCCCTGATGTGGTGCCGTGGCAGTGGGCGTCCTGTGGCCCGGGCAGGAACCTCTCCGCGTGTGTCCCAGGGACCCATATGCCTGTGATCTTCGGTCACCTGGCAGGAAGCTACGAAGCCCAGACCAATGGTTAGCTGTGCAGCGAGGTATACTGCGCGGACAGGTTCCACACACACTTCAAGTAAGATGGTGGCCTGAGTGGAAAGGTGAGAGTTTGGGCAGCTGTGCAGACAAAGAAGGCGCCCTTTGGCCTGGGCCTAAATGCTTATGACACCCCACTGGGCCTGCGGGGCTCTGAGGGCCCTGCCCTGGCCCCCTGCTCCCCTGATTTTTGTTCATTCAGAGCAGAGATGGCCACACCCACTCCCTCAGTGAGGGCAGTGTTCCAACCTCCCTCAGCCACGCCCCCTCTCCGCAGGTAACCATGGACTACAGATGCTGCATTCTGAGGCCAGGTCATTCTGAGAATGCAAAGGGCAGACATGATGACCTTAAATGATTTCCTCTTGTGTCAGTTTTGGTAAACTTTAGGAGTTAGGAAATGGTTTAGTTTACACAAATGTTCAAATTTACTGGCATTTCAGATATTCTCTGCTATAACATTGTCCTGATTCTTTCTGTATATTCTTTAATTATGTTTTGGTTTTCCTTAATCAAACTGGGTCTTTCAAATCTTGTCAAAGAATATTCTTTGGACTTACTATATCACCTGAATTTTATACGTTTTCTGTTGTTTTAAGTTCTGCTCATATCTTTATTTTTCTTTTTTCTATGTTCTCAGGGTTTATGTTTTGATCTTCTGATATCAATTAAAACATTGGTTACTCATTTTAATAAATCTTTTTACTTATAAAGATTTGAACTTTTAAAGATTCCAGCTCACTTTTAAGTTTTAAGGGTCAGGTCCTCTACATTGTGGCTGGCCTAAGGCTTAGTTCACCATATAGCAATGTATATATTGACATTTTCCCCTCGACTTTCTGTGATTCCCTACATCTCACCTTTCTTTGCAGACAAGCCATTTGAAATACACTTAACTTATTTCACAGCCAATAAGTCTTTGAAATAATGTCTATTTTTTAGAGAAATCTTCTTATATAATTAGGCAGAAAATCTCACCTGCCATAGTTCTCAAAACAGCATAATTTCACTCTTCTCAATGCTTAATCTGTGGTATTAAACAACCTTTGAGTATTTAGGTTTATCAACGACATGTAATTTAAAAATGTTTCAGAGATCCTACCAGCCTTTGAAAACCTCCTTGTTCCTTGTTTCAGTTCCAGTTTTATGTATATTTTCTGCCTTGCACCTGATTATTCCAACATCAGATGGATGGCCTAGGGAATCTCATTCTGGTATTGATTGTTTTTGCTGATTGTCTCTCTTTGTAGCTGATTTCTTCAATATTGTGTAAATTTAGATCATGAGCTCATGTTTAGCTAAACAGCTGACCTTGTAAGAGGCTTAGGTGTGAACGCTGGTAAGCTTCAGCAGAAAGTCGGCAAAGATTTATTTGTGTCCCTCCAATGAGTTGCCCGCAAGGACCCCGTTTTCTACAAGTGTTGGTCCAATACTCCTTGGAGAGGCATTTGACTCAGACATGGCTGCTTTGCAGCCTTCGATCTGGGGCAGGGCCTGTAGGCGGCCTCTGGTCCCGGCAGGAGCCTCTCCGCATGTGTCCCAGGGACCCATTTGCCTGCGAACTTCGGTCACCTGGCAAGAAGCTACGATGCCCTGACCTATGGTTAGCTGTGCAGCGAGGTGTACTGCGCAGACAGGTTCCAAACACACTTGAAATAAGAGTGCGGCCTGAGTGGAAAGGTGGGTGTTTGGGCAGCTGTGCAGACAAAGAAGGCGCCCTTTGGCCTGGGCCTAAATGCTTGTGACACCCTACTGGGTCTGCCGAGCTCTGAGGGCCCTGCCGTGGGCCCCCTGCTCCCCTGCCCTTTGTTCAGTCACAGCAGAGATGGCCACACCCACTCCCTCTGTGAGGGCAGTCTTCCAAGCTCCCTCAGCCACGCCCCCTCTCCGCAGGTTTCCATGGACTACAGATGCTGCATTCTGAGGCCAGGGCGTTCCGTGAATGCCAAGGGCAGACATGATGACCTTAAATGATTTCCTCTTGTGTCAGTTTTGGTAAACTTATGAGCTAGGAAATGGTTTAGTTTACAGAAATGTTCAAATTTACTGGCATTTCATATATTCTCTGCTATAACATTGTCCTGATTCTTTCTGTATATTCTTTACTTATGTTTTTCTTTTCCTTAATCAAAGTGTGTCTTTTAAATCTTTTCAAAGAATATTCTTTGGACTTACTAAATCACCTGAATTGTATACGTTTTCTGTTGTATTAAGTTCTGCTCAAATCTTTATTTATCTTTTTTCTATGTTCTCAGGGTTTATTGTTTTGATCTTCTGATGTCAAATAAAACACTTGGTTATTCATTTTAATAAATCTTTTTACTTATAAAGATTTGAACTTTTCAAGATTCCAGCTTACTTGTAAGTTTCTAAGTGTCAAGTCCTCTACATTGTTGCTGGCCTAAGGCTTAGTTCACCATAGAGCAATGTATATATTGTCCTATTTTCCCCTCGACTTTCTGTGATTTCCTACATCTCACCTTTCTTTGCAGACAAGCCATTTGAAATACCCTTAACTTATTTCACAGCCAATAAGTCTTTGAAATAATGTGTATTTTTAGAGAAATCTTCTCATATTATTAGGCAGAATATCTCACCTGCCATAGTTTTCAAAACAGCATAATTTCACTCTTCTCAATGATGAATCTGTTGTATTACACAACCTTTGAGTATTTAGCTTTATCAATGACATGTACTTTAAAAATGTTTTAGAGATCCTACCTGTCTTTGAAAACATCCTGGTTCTTTGTTTCAGTTCCAGTTTTATGTATATTTTCGGCCTTGCACCTGATTATTCCAACGTCTGATGGATGGCCTAGCGAATCTAATTCTGGTATTGATTGTTTTTGCAGATTGTGTCCCCTTGTATCTGATTACTTCATTATTGTGTAAATTTAGATCATGAGCTCATGTTTAGCTAAACAGCTGACCTTGTAAGAGGCTTAGGTGTGAACGCTCGTGAGCTTCAGCAGAAAGTCAGCAAAGATTTATTTGTGTCCCTCCAATGAGTTGCCCGCGAAGACCCCGTTTTCTACAAGTGTTGGTCCAATATTCCCTCTAGAGGCAGGGGACTCAGACAGGGCTGATTTGAGGCCTCCGATCTGGGGCAGAGGCAGTGGGCGGCCTGCTGCTCAGGCAGGAGCCGCTTCGCGTGTGTCCCAGGGACCCATCTGCCTGTGAACTTCGGTCACCTGGCAGGAAGCCACGATGCCCAGACCTATGGTTAGCTGTGCAGCGAGGTGTACTGCGTGGACAGGTTCCACAAACACTTCAAGTAAGAGGGAGGCATGAGTGGAAATGTGAGAGTTTGGGCAGCTATGCAGACAAAGAACGCTCCATTTGGCCTGGTCCTAAATGCTTGTGACACCCCACTGGGCCTGCCGGTCTCTGAGGGTCCTGCACTGGGCCCACTGCTCCCCTCCCCTTTTCTCAGTCACAGCAGAGATGGCCACACCCGCTCCCTCAGTGAGGGCAGTGTTCCAACCTCCCTCAGCCCCGCCCCCTCTCCGCAGGTTACCATGGACTACAGATGCTGCATTCTGAGGCCAGGGCGTTCTGAGAATGCCAAGGGCAGACATGATGACCTTAAATGATTTCCTCTTGTGTCAGTTTTGGTAAATTTTAGGAGCTAGGAAATGGTCCACTTTACAGAAATATTCAAATTTACTGGCATTTCATATATTCTCTGCTATAACATTGTCCTGATTCTTTCTGTATATTCTTTACTTATGTTCTTGTTTTTCTTAATCAAAGTGTGTCTTTTAAATCTTTTCAAAGAATATTCTTTGGACTTACTACATCACCTGAATTTTATGCGTTTTCTGTTGCATTAACTTCTGCTCATATCTTTATTTATCTTTTTTCTATGTTCTCAGGGTTTATTGTTTTGATCTTCTGATATCAAATAAAACACTTGGTTATTCATTTTAATAAATCTTTTTACTTATAATGATTTGAACTTTTCAAGATTCCAGCTTACTTGTAAGTTTTTAAGGGTCAGGTCCTCTACATTGTTGCTGGCCTAAGGCTTAGTTCACAATATAGCAAAGTATATATTGACCTATTTTCCCCTCGACTTTCTGTGATTTCCTACATCTCACCTTTCTTTGCAGACAAGCCATTTGATATACCCATAACTTATTTCACAGCCAATAAGTCTTTGAAATAATATGTATTTTTTAGAGCAATCTTCTTATATAATTAGGCAGAAAATATGACCTGCCATAGTTTTCATAACAGCATAATTTCACTCTTCTCAATGATGAATCTGTTGTATTACACAACCTTTGAGTATTTAGCTTTATCAATGACATGTACTTTTAAAATGTTTTAGAGATCCTACCAGTCTTTGAAAACATCCTTGTTCCTTGTTTCAGTCCAAGTTTTTGTATATTTTCTGCCTTGCACTTAATTATTCCTACATCTGATGGATGGCCTAGGGAATCTAATTCTGGTATTGATTGTTTTTGCTGCTTTTCTCCGCTTGTAGCTGATTTCTTCATTATTGTGTAAATTTAGATCATGAGCTCATGTTTAGCTAAACAGCTGACCTTGTAATAGGCTTAGGTGTGAACCCTCGTAAGCTTCAGCAGAAAGTCGGCAAAGATTTATTTGTGTCCCTCCAATGAGTTGCCAGCTAGGACCCGTTTTCTACAAGTGTTGGTCAATACACCCTCTAGAAGGAGGGGATTCAGAGAGGGCTTATTTGTGGCCCCTGATGTGGTGCCGTGGCAGTGGGCGTCCTGTGGCCCGGGCAGGAACCTCTCCGCGTGTGTCCCAGGGACCCATATGCCTGTGATCTTCGGTCACCTGGCAGGAAGCTACGAAGCCCAGACCAATGGTTAGCTGTGCAGCGAGGTATACTGCGCGGACAGGTTCCACACACACTTCAAGTAAGATGGTGGCCTGAGTGGAAAGGTGAGAGTTTGGGCAGCTGTGCAGACAAAGAAGGCGCCCTTTGGCCTGGGCCTAAATGCTTGTGACACCCCACTGGGCCTGCGGGTTCTGAGGGCCCTGCCCTGGCCCCCTGCTCCCCTGATTTTTGTTCATTCAGAGCAGAGATGGCCACACACACTCCCTCAGTGAGGGCAGTGTTCCAACCTCCCTCAGCCACGCCCCCTCTCCGCAGGTAACCATGGACTACAGATGCTGCATTCTGAGGCCAGGTCATTCTGAGAATGCAAAGGGCAGACATGATGACCTTAAATGATTTCCTCTTGTGTCAGTTTTGGTAAACTTTAGGAGTTAGGAAATGGTTTAGTTTACACAAATGTTCAAATTTACTGGCATTTCAGATATTCTCTGCTATAACATTGTCCTGATTCTTTCTGTATATTCTTTAATTATGTTTTGGTTTTCCTTAATCAAACTGGGTCTTTCAAATCTTGTCAAAGAATATTCTTTGGAATTACTATATCACCTGAATTTTATACGTTTTCTGTTGTTTTAAGTTCTGCTCATATCTTTATTTTTCTTTTTTCTATGTTCTCAGGTTTATGTTTTGATGTTCTGATATCAATTAAAACATTGGTTACTCATTTTAATAAATCTTTTTACTTATAAAGATTTGAACTTTTAAAGATTCCAGCTCACTTTTAAGTTTTAAGGGTCAGGTCCTCTACATTGTGGCTGGCCTAAGGCTTAGTTCACCATATAGCAATGTATATATTGACATTTTCCCCTCGACTTTCTGTGATTCCCTACATCTCACCTTTCTTTGTAGACAAGCCATTTGAAATACACTTAACTTATTTCACAGCCAATAAGTCTTTGAAATAATGTCTATTTTTTAGAGAAATCTTCTTATATAATTAGGCAGAAAATCTCACCTGCCATAGTTCTCAAAACAGCATAATTTCACTCTTCTCAATGCTTAATCTGTGGTATTAAACAACCTTTGAGTATTTAGGTTTATCAACGACATGTACTTTAAAAATGTTTCAGAGATCCTACCAGCCTTTGAAAACCTCCTTGTTCCTTGTTTCAGTTCCAGTTTTATGTATATTTTCTGCCTTGCACCTGATTATTCCAACATCATATGGATGGCCTAGGGAATCTCATTCTGGTATTGATTGTTTTTGCTGATTGTCTCTCTTTGTAGCTGATTTCTTCAATATTGTGTAAATTTAGATCATGAGCTCATGTTTAGCTAAACAGCTGACCTTGTAAGAGGCTTAGGTGTGAACGCTGGTAAGCTTCAGCAGAAAGTCGGCAAAGATTTATTTGTGTCCCTCCAATGAGTTGCCCGCAAGGACCCCGTTTTCTACAAGTGTTGGTCCAATACTCCTTCGAGAGGCATTTGACTCAGACATGGCTGCCTTGCAGCCTTCGATCTGGGGCAGGGCCAGTAGGCGGCCTGTGGTCCCGGCAGGAGCCTCTCCGCATGTGTCCCAGGGACACATTTGCCTGCGAACTTCGGTCACCTGGCAGGAAGCTACGATGCCCTGACCTATGGTTAGCTGTGCAGCGAGGTGTACTGCGCAGACAGGTTCCAAACACACTTGAAATAAGAGGGCGGCCTGAGTGGAAAGGTGGGTGTTTGGGCAGCTGTGCAGACAAAGAAGGCGCCCTTTGGCCTGGGCCTAAATGCTTGTGACACCCTACTGTGTCTGCCTGGCTCTGAGGGCCCTGCCGTGGGTCCCCTGCTCCCCTGCCCTTTGTTCAGTCACAGCAGAGATGGCCACACCCACTCCCTCTGTGAGGGCAGTCTTCCAAGCTCCCTCAGCCACGCCCCCTCTCCGCAGGTTACCATGGACTACAGATGCTGCATTCTGAGGCCAGGGCGTTCCGAGAATGCCAAGGGCAGACATGATGACCTTAAATGATTTCCTCTTGTGTCAGTTTTGGTAAACTTATGAGCTAGGAAATGGTTTAGTTTCCAGAAATGTTCAAATTTACTGGCATTTCATATATTCTCTGCTATAACATTGTCCTGATTCTTTCTGTATATTCTTTACTTATGTTTTTCTTTTCCTTAATCAAAGTGTGTCTTTTAAATCTTTTCAAAGAATATTCTTTGGACTTACTAAATCACCTGAATTGTATACGTTTTCTGTTGTATTAAGTTCTGCTCAAATCTTTATTTATCTTTTTTCTATGTTCTCAGGGTTTATTGTTTTGATCTTCTGATGTCAAATAAAACACTTGGTTATTCATTTTAATAAATCTTTTTACTTATAAAGATTTGAACTTTTCAAGATTCCAGCTTACTTGTAAGTTTCTAAGGGTCAAGTCCTCTACATTGCTGCTGGCCTAAGGCTTAGTTCACCATAGAGCAATGTATATATTGTCCTATATTCCCCTAGACTTTCTGTGATTTCCTACATCTCACCTTTCTTTGCAGACAAGCCATTTGAAATACCCTTAACTTATTTCACAGCCAATAAGTCTTTGAAATAATGTGTATTTTTAGAGAAATCTTCTCATATTATTAGGCAGAATATCTCACCTGCCATAGTTTTCAAAACAGCATAATTTCACTCTTCTCAATGATGAATCTGTTGTATTACACAACCTTTGAGTATTTAGCTTTATCAATGACATGTACTTTAAAAATGTTTTAGAGATCCTACCTGTCTTTGAAAACATCCTTGTTCTTTGTTTCAGTTCCAGTTTTATGTATATTTTCGGCCTTGCACCTGATTATTCCAACGTCTGATGGATGGCCTAGCGAATCTAATTCTGGTATTGATTGTTTTTGCAGATTGTGTCCCCTTGTATCTGATTACTTCATTATTGTGTAAATTTAGATCATGAGCTCATGTTTAGCTAAACAGCTGACCTTGTAAGAGGCTTAGGTGTGAACGCTCGTGAGCTTCAGCAGAAAGTCAGCAAAGATTTATTTGTGTCCCTCCAATGAGTTGCCCGCGAAGACCCCGTTTTCTACAAGTGTTGGTCCAATATTCCCTCTAGAGGCAGGGGACTCAGACAGGGCTGATTTGAGGCCTCCGATCTGGGGCAGAGGCAGTGGGCGGCCTGCTGCTCAGGCAGGAGCCGCTTCGCGTGTGTCCCAGGGACACATCTGCCTGTGAACTTCGGTCACCTGGCAGGAAGCCACGATGCCCAGACCTATGGTTAGCTGTGCAGCGAGGTGTACTGCGTGGACAGGTTCCACAAACACTTCAAGTAAGAGGGAGGCATGAGTGGAAATGTGAGAGTTTGGGCAGCTATGCAGACAAAGAACGCTCCATTTGGCCTGGTCCTAAATGCTTGTGACACCCCACTGGGCCTGCCGGGCTCTGACGGTCCTGCACTGGGCCCACTGCTCCCCTCCCCTTTTCTCAGTCACAGCAGAGATGGCCACACCCGCTCCCTCAGTGAGGGCAGTGTTCCAACCTCCCTCAGCCCCGCCCCCTCTCCGCAGGTTACCATGGACTACAGATGCTGCATTCTGAGGCCAGGGCGTTCTGAGAATGCCAAGGGCAGACATGATGACCTTAAATGATTTCCTCTTGTGTCAGTTTTGGTAAATTTTAGGAGCTAGGAAATGGTCCACTTTACAGAAATATTCAAATTTACTGGCATTTCATATATTCTCTGCTATAACATTGTCCTGATTCTTTCTGTATATTCTTTACTTATGTTCTTGTTTTTCTTAATCAAAGTGTGTCTTTTAAATCTTTTCAAAGAATATTCTTTGGACTTACTACATCACCTGAATTTTATGCGTTTTCTGTTGCATTAACTTCTGCTCATATCTTTATTTATCTTTTTTCTATGTTCTCAGGGTTTATTGTTTTGATCTTCTGATATCAAATAAAACACTTGGTTATTCATTTTAATAAATCTTTTTACTTATAATGATTTGAACTTTTCAAGATTCCAGCTTACTTGTAAGTTTTTAAGGGTCAGGTCCTCTACATTGTTGCTGGCCTAAGGCTTAGTTCACAATATAGCAAAGTATATATTGACCTATTTTCCCCTCGACTTTCTGTGATTTCCTACATCTCACCTTTCTTTGCAGACAAGCCATTTGATATACCCATAACTTATTTCACAGCCAATAAGTCTTTGAAATAATATGTATTTTTTAGAGCAATCTTCTTATATAATTAGGCAGAAAATATGACCTGCCATAGTTTTCATAACAGCATAATTTCACTCTTCTCAATGATGAATCTGTTGTATTACACAACCTTTGAGTATTTAGCTTTATCAATGACATGTACTTTTAAAATGTTTTAGAGATCCTACCAGTCTTTGAAAACATCCTTGTTCCTTGTTTCAGTCCAAGTTTTTGTATATTTTCTGCCTTGCACTTAATTATTCCTACATCTGATGGATGGCCTAGGGAATCTAATTCTGGTATTGATTGTTTTTGCTGCTTTTCTCCGCTTGTAGCTGATTTCTTCATTATTGTGTAAATTTAGATCATGAGCTCATGTTTAGCTAAACAGCTGACCTTGTAATAGGCTTAGGTGTGAACCCTCGTAAACTTCAGCAGAAAGTCGGCAAAGATTTATTTGTGTCCCTCCAATGAGTTGCCCGCTAGGACCCGTTTTCTACAAGTGTTGGTCAATACTCCCTCTAGAAGGAGGGGATTCAGAGAGGGCTTATTTGTGGCCCCTGATGTGGTGCCGTGGCAGTGGGCGTCCTGTGGCCCGGGCAGGAACCTCTCCGCGTGTGTCCCAGGGACCCATATGCCTGTGATCTTCGGTCACCTGGCAGGAAGCTACGAAGCCCAGACCAATGGTTAGCTGTGCAGCGAGGTATACTGCGCGGACAGGTTCCACACACACTTCAAGTAAGATGGTGGCCTGAGTGGAAAGGTGAGAGTTTGGGCAGCTGTGCAGACAAAGAAGGCGCCCTTTGGCCTGGGCCTAAATGCTTATGACACCCCACTGGGCCTGCGGGGCTCTGAGGGCCCTGCCCTGGCCCCCTGCTCCCCTGATTTTTGTTCATTCAGAGCAGAGATGGCCACACCCACTCCCTCAGTGAGGGCAGTGTTCCAACCTCCCTCAGCCACTCCCCCTCTCCGCAGGTAACCATGGACTACAGATGCTGCATTCTGAGGCCAGGTCATTCTGAGAATGCAAAGGGCAGACATGATGACCTTAAATGATTTCCTCTTGTGTCAGTTTTGGTAAACTTTAGGAGTTAGGAAATGGTTTAGTTTACACAAATGTTCAAATTTACTGGCATTTCAGATATTCTCTGCTATAACATTGTCCTGATTCTTTCTGTATATTCTTTAATTATGTTTTGGTTTTCCTTAATCAAACTGGGTCTTTCAAATCTTGTCAAAGAATATTCTTTGGACTTACTATATCACCTGAATTTTATACGTTTTCTGTTGTTTTAAGTTCTGCTCATATCTTTATTTTTCTTTTTTCTATGTTCTCAGGGTTTATGTTTTGATCTTCTGATATCAATTAAAACATTGGTTACTCATTTTAATAAATCTTTTTACTTATAAAGATTTGAACTTTTAAAGATTCCAGCTCACTTTTAAGTTTTAAGGGTCAGGTCCTCTACATTGTGGCTGGCCTAAGGCTTAGTTCACCATATAGCAATGTATATATTGACATTTTCCCCTCGACTTTCTGTGATTCCCTACATCTCACCTTTCTTTGCAGACAAGCCATTTGAAATACACTTAACTTATTTCACAGCCAATAAGTCTTTGAAATAATGTCTATTTTTTAGAGAAATCTTCTTATATAATTAGGCAGAAAATCTCACCTGCCATAGTTCTCAAAACAGCATAATTTCACTCTTCTCAATGCTTAATCTGTGGTATTAAACAACCTTTGAGTATTTAGGTTTATCAACGACATGTAATTTAAAAATGTTTCAGAGATCCTACCAGCCTTTGAAAACCTCCTTGTTCCTTGTTTCAGTTCCAGTTTTATGTATATTTTCTGCCTTGCACCTGATTATTCCAACATCAGATGGATGGCCTAGGGAATCTCATTCTGGTATTGATTGTTTTTGCTGATTGTCTCTCTTTGTAGCTGATTTCTTCAATATTGTGTAAATTTAGATCATGAGCTCATGTTTAGCTAAACAGCTGATCTTGTAAGAGGCTTAGGTGTGAACGCTGGTAAGCTTCAGCAGAAAGTCGGCAAAGATTTCTTTGTGTCCCTCCAATGAGTTGCCCACAAGGACCCCGT
This sequence comes from Mesoplodon bidens, assembly GCF_964165515.1. Taxonomy (NCBI): domain Eukaryota; kingdom Metazoa; phylum Chordata; class Mammalia; order Artiodactyla; family Ziphiidae; genus Mesoplodon; species Mesoplodon bidens. The sequence continues at coordinate 3,037,346 of NC_138180.1, forward strand.
TTTCTAGAAGTGTTGGTCCAATACTCCCTCTAGGGGTAGGGGAATTAGACAGTGCTGCTTTCGGCCCCCGAACGTGGGCAGGAGCAATGTTAGGCCTGTGGCCCGGGCAGGAGCCTCTCTGCGTGTGAACCTGGGAATCATCTCTCCTGCGAACTTCGGTCAACTGGCAGGAATCTACGATGCCCAGACCTATGGTTAGCTGTGCAGCGAGGTATACTGTGCAGACAGGTTCCGCACACACTTCAACTAAGTGGGTGGCCTGAGTGGAAAAGTGAGAGTTTGGGCAGCTGTGCAGAAAATGAAGGCGCCCTATGGCCTGGGCCTAAATGCTTGTGACACCCCACTGGGCCTACCGGGCTCTGAGGGCCCTGCCCTGGGCCACTTGCTCCCCTGCCCTTTGTTCAGTCACAGCAGAGATGGCCACACCCACTCCCTCAGTGAGGGCAGTGTTCCAGCCTCCCTCAGCCCCTCCCACTCTCCGCAGGTTACCATGGACTACAGATGCTTCATTCTCAGGCCAGGGCGTTCCGAGAATGCCAAGGGCAGACATGATGACCTTAAATGATTTCCTCTTGTGTCAGTTTTGGTAAACTGTAGGAGCTAGGAAATGGTCAACTTTACAGAAATGTTCAAATTTACTGGCATTTCATATATTCTCTGCTATAACATTGTCCTGATTCTTTCTATATATTCTTTAATTATGTTTGTGTTTTCCTTAATCAAAGTGTGTCTTTTAAATCTTTTCAAAGAATATTCTTTGGACTTACTACCTCACCTGAATTTTATACGTTTTCTGTGGTATTAAGTTCTGCTCATATCTTTATTTATCTTTTTTCTATGTTCTCAGGTTTTATTGTTTTGATCTTCTGATGTCAATTAAAACACTTGGTGATTCATTTTCATCAATCTTTTTACTTATAAAGATTTGAACTTTTAAAGATTCCAGCTGACTTTTAAGTTTCTAAGGGTCAGGTCCTCTACATTGTGGCTGGCCTAAGGCTTAGTTCACCATATAGCAATGTATATATTGACATTTTCCCCTCGACTTTCTGTGATTCCCTACATCTCACCTTTCTTTGCAGACAAGCCATTTGAAATACACTTAACTTATTTCACAGCCAATAAGTCTTTGAAATAATGTCTATTTTTTAGAGAAATCATCTTATATAATGAGGCAGAAAATCTCACCTGCCATAGTTTTCAAAACAGCATAATTTCACTCTTCTCAATGCTTAATCTATGGTATTAAACAACCTTTGAGTATTTAGGTTTATCAACGACATGTACTTTAAAAATGTTTTAGAGATCCTACCAGCCTTTGAAAACCTCCTTGTTCGTTGTTTCAGTTCCAGTTTTATGTATATTTTGTGCCTTGCACCTGATTATTCCAACATCAGATGGATGGCCTAGGGAATCTTATTCTGGTATTGATTGTTTTTGCTGATTGTCTCACTTTGTAGCTCATTACTTCAATATTGTGTAAATTTAGATCATGAGCTCATGTTTAGCTAAACAGCTGACCTTGTAAGAGGGTTAGGTGTGATCGCTGGTAAGCTTCAGCAGAAAGTCGGCAAAGATTTATTTGTGTCCCTAAAATGAGTTGCCCGCAAGGACCCCGTTTTCTACAAGTGTTGGTCCAATACTCCTTCGAGAGGCAGTGGACTCAGACATGGCTGCTTTTCAGCCTTCGATCTGGGGCAGGGCCAGTGGGCGGCCTGTGGCCCGGGCAGGAGCCTCTCCGCATGTGTCCCAGGGACCCATTTGCCTGCAAACTTCGGTCACCTGGCAGGAAGCTACGATGCCCTGACCTATGTTTGGCTGTGCAGCGTGGTGTAGTGCGCGTACAGGTTCCAAACACACTTCAAATAAGAGGGTGGCCTGAGTGGAAAGGTGAGAGTTTGGGCAGCTGTGCAGACAAAGAAGGCACCCTTTGGCCTGGGCCTAAATGCTTGTGACACCCCACTGTGTCTGCCGGGCTCTGAGGGCCCTGCCCTGGGCCCACTGTTCCCCTGCCCTTTGTTCAGTCACAGCAGAGATGACCACACCCACTCCCTCAGTGAGGGCAGTCTTCCAACCTCCCTCCGCCACGCCCGCTCTCCGCAGGTTACCATGGACTACAGATGCTGCATTCTGAGGCCAGGGCGTTCCGAGAATGCCAAGGGCAGACATGATGACCTTAAATGATTTCCTCTTGTGTCAGTTTTGGTAAACTTTAGGAGCTAGGAAATGGTCCACTTTACAGAAATGTTCAAATTTACTGGCATTTCATATATTCTCTGCTATAACATTGTCCTGATTCTTTCTGTATATTCTTTACTTATGTTTTTGTTTTCCTTAATCAAAGTGTGTCTTTTAACTCTTTTCAAAGAATATTCTTTGGACTTACTAAATCACCTGAATTGTATACGTTTTCTGTTTTATTAAGTTCTGCTCATATCTTTATTTATCTTTTTTCTATGTTCTCAGGGTTTATTGTTTTGATTTTCTGATGTCAAGTAAAACACTTGGTTATTCATTTTCATCAATCTTTTTACTTATAAAGATTTGTACTTTTAAAGATTCCAGCTTACTTGTACGTTTCTAAGGGTCCATTCCTCTACACTGTTGCCGGCCTAAGGCTTAGTTCACCATATAGCAATGTATATATTAACATATTATCCCCTCGGCTTTGTGTGATTCCCTACATCTCACCTTTCTTTGCAGACAAGCCATTTGAAATACCCTTAACTTATTTCACAGCCAATACGTCTTTGAAATAATGTGTATTTTTTAGAGAAATCATCTTATATAATTAGGCAGAAAATCTCACCTTCCATAGTTTTCTAAACAGCATAATTTCACTCTTCTCACTGCTTAATTTGTTGTATTAAACAACCTTTGAGTATTTAGCTTTATCAATGACATGTACTTTAAAAATGTTTTAGAGATCCTACCAGTCTTTGAAAACATCCTTGTTCCTTGTTTCTTTTCCAGGTTTATGTATATTTTCTGCGTAGCACCTGATTATTCCAACATCTCAAGGATGGCCTAGGAAATCTAATTCTGGTATTGATTGTTTTTGCTGATTGTCTCCCTTTGTAGCTGATTTCTTCATTATTGTGTAAATTTAGATCATGAGCTCATGTTTAGCTAAACAGCTGACCTTGTAAGAGGCTTTGGTGTGAACGCTCGTAAGTTTCAGCAAAAAGTCGGCAAAGATTTATTTGTGTCCCTCCAATGAGTTGCTCACAAGGACCCCGTTTTCTAGAAGTGTTGGTCCAATACTCCCTCTAGGGGTAGGGGACTTAGACAGGGCTGCTTTCGGCCCCCTACCTTGGGCAGGGGCAGTGGGCGGCCTGTGGACCGGGCAGGAGCCTCTCTGCGTGTGAACCTGGGAATCATCTCTCCTGCGGACTTCGGTCACCTGGCAGGAAGCTACGATGCCCAGACCTATGGTTAGCTGTGCAGCGAGGTATACTGCGCGGACAGGTTCCACACACACTTCAACTAAGTGGGTGGCCTGAGTGGAAAAGTGAGAGTTTGGGCAGCTGTGCAGACAAAGAAGGCGCCCTATGGCCTGGGCCTAAATGCTTGTGACACCCCACTGGGCCTGCCGGGCTCTGAGGGCCCTGCCCTGGGCCCCCTGCTCCCCTGCCCTTTGTTCAGTCACAGCAGAGATGGCCACACCCACTCCCTCTGTGAGGGCAGTCTTCCAGCCTCCCTCAGCCCCGCCCACTCTCCGCAGGTTACCATGGACTACAGATGCTGCCTTCTCAGGCCAGGGCGTTCCGAGAATGCCAAGGGCAGACATGATGACCTTAAATGATTTCCTCTTGTGTCAGTTTTGGTAAACTGTAGGAGCTAGGAAATGGTCAACTTTACAGAAATGTTCAAATTTACTGGCATTTCATATATTCTCTGCTATAACATTGTCCTGATTCTTTCTATATATTCTTTAATTATGTTTGTGTTTTCCTTAATCAAAGTGTGTCTTTTAAATCATTTCAAAGAATATTCTTTGGACTTACTACCTCACCTGAATTTTATACGTTTTCTGTGGTATTAAGTTCTGCTCATATCTTTATTTATCTTTTTTCTATGTTCTCAGGGTTTATTGTTTTGATCTTCTGATGTCAATTAAAACACTTGGTTATTCATTTTCATCAATCTTTTTACTTATAAAGATTTGAACTTTTAAAGATTCCAGCTCACTTTTAAGTTTCTAAGGGTCAGGTCCTCTACATTGTGGCTGGCCTAAGGCTTAGTTCACCATATAGCAATGTATATATTGACATTTTCCCCTCGATTTTCTGTGATTCCCTACATCTCACCTTTCTTTGCAGACAAGCCATTTGAAATACACTTAACTTATTTCACAGCCAATAAGTCCTTGAAATAATGTCTATTTTTAGAGAAATCATCTTATATAATGAGGCAGAAAATCTCACCTGCCATAGTTTTCAAAACAGCATAATTTCACTCTTCTCAATGCTTAATCTGTGGTATTAAACAACCTTTGAGTATTTAGGTTTATCAACGACATGTACTTTAAAAATGTTTTAGAGATACTACCAGCCTTTGAAAACCTCCTTGTTTCTTGTTTCAGTTCGAGTTTTATGTATATTTTCTGCCTTGCACATGATTATTCCAACATCAGATGGATGGCCTAGGGAATCTAATTCTGCTATTGATTGTTTTTGCTGATTGTCTCACTTTGTAGCTGATTACTTCAATATTGTGTAAATTTAGATCATGAGCTCTTGTTTAGCTAAACAGCTGACCTTGTAAGAGGCTTAGGTGTGAACGCTGGTATGCTTCAGCAGAAAGTCGGCAAAGATTTATTTGTGTCCCTCCAATGAGTTGCCCGCAAGGACCCCGTTTTCTACAAGTGTTGGTCCAATACTCCTTCGAGAGGCAGTGGACTCAGACATGGCTGCTTTTCAGCCTTCGATCTGGGGCAGGGCCAGTTGGCGGCCTGTGGCCCGGGCAGGAGCCTCTCCGCATGAGTCCCAGGGACCCATTTGCCTGCGAACTTCGGTCACCTGGCAGGAAGCTACGATGCCCTGACCTATGGTTAGCTGTGCAGCGAGGTGTACTGCGCGGACAGGTTCCAAACACACTTCAAATAAGAGGGCGGCCTGAGTGGAAAGGTGAGAGTTTGGGCAACTGGGCAGACAAAGAAGGCGCCCTTTGGACTGGTCCTAAATGCTTGTGACACCCTAATGGGCCTGCCGGGCTCTGAGGGCCCTGCCCTGGGCCCCCTGCTCCCCTGCCCTTTGTTCAGTCACAGCAGAAATGGCCACACCCACTCCCTCAGTGAGGGCAGTCTTTCAACCACCCTCAGCCACGCTCCCTCTCCGCAGGTTACCATGGACTACAGATGATGCATTCGGAGGCCACGGCGTTCCGAGAATGCCAAGGGCAGACAGGAGGACCTTAAATGATTTCCTCTTGTGTCAGTTTTGGTAAACTTTAGGAGCTAGGAAATGGTCCGCTTTACAGAAATGTTCAAATTTACTGGCATTTCATATATTCTCTGCTATAACATTGTCCTGATTCTTTCTGTATATTCTTTACTTATGTTTTTGTTTTCCTTAATCAAAGTGTGTCTTTTAACTCTTTACAAAGAATATTCGTTGGACTTACTAAATCACCTGAATTTTATACGTTTTCTGTTGTATTAAGTTCTGCTCATATCTTTATTTATCTTTTTTCTATGTTCTCAGGGTTTATTGTTTTGATTTTCTGATGTCAAGTAAAACACTTGGTTATTCATTTTAATAAATCTTTTTACTTATAAAGATTTGAACTTTTAAAGATTCCAGCTTACTTGTACGCTTCTAAGGGTCCATTCCTCTACACTGTTGCCGGCCTAAGGCTTAGTTCACCATATAGAAATGTATATATTGACATATTATCCCCTCGGCTTTCTGTGATTCCCTACATCTCACCTTTCTTTGCAGACAAGCCATTTGAAATACCCTTAACTTATTTCACAGCCAATAAGTCTTTGAAATAATGTGTATTTTTTAGAGAAATCATCTTATATAATTAGGCAGAATATCTCACCTTCCATAGTTTTCCAAACAGCATAATTTCACCCTTCTCACTGCTTAATTTGTTGTATTAAACAACCTTTGAGTATTTAGCTTTATCAATGACATGTACTTTAAAAATGTTTTAGAGATCCTACCAGTCTTTGAAAACATCCTTGTTCCTTGTTTCATTTCCAGGTTTATGTATATTTTCTGCCTAGCACCTGATTATTCCAACATGTCAAGGATGGCCTAGGGAATCTAATTCTGGTATTGATTGTTTTTGCTGATTGTCTCCCTTTGTAGCTGATTTCTTCATTATTGTGTAAATATAGATCATGAGCTCATGTTTAGCTAAACAGCTGACCTTGTAAGAGGCTTAGGTGTGAACGCTCGTAAGTTTCAGCAAAAAGTCGGCAAAGATTTCTTTGTGTCCCTCCAATGAGTTGCCCACAAGGACCCCGTTTTCTAGAAGTGTTGGTCCAATACTCCCTCTAGCGGTAGGGGACTTAGACAGGGCTGCTTTCGGCCCCTGATCTTGGGCAGGGGCATTGGGCGGCCTGTGGCCCGGGCAGGAGCCTCTCTGCGTGTGAACCTGGGAATCATCTCTCCTGCGAACTTCGGTCACCTGGCAGGAAGCTACGATGCCCAGACCTATGGTTAGCTGTGCAGCGAGGTATACTGCACGGACAGGTTCCACACACACTTCAACTAAGTGGGTGGCCTGAGTGGAAAAGTGAGAGATTGGGCAGCTGTGCAGACAAAGAAGGCGCCCTATGGCCTGGGCCTAAATGCTTGTGACACCCCACTGGGCCTGCCGGGCTCTGAGGGCCCTGCCCTGGGCCCCCTGCTCCCCTGCCCTTTGTTCAGTCACAGCAGAGATGGCCACACCCACTCCCTCAGTGAGGGCAGTGTTCCAGCCTCCCTCAGCCCCGCCCACTCTCCGCAGGTTACCATGGACTACAGATGCTGCATTCTCAGGCCAGGGCGTTCCGAGAATGCCAAGGGCAGACATGATGACCTTAAATGATTTCCTCTTGTGTCAGTTTTGGTAAACTGTAGGAGCTAGGAAATGGTCAACTTTACAGAAATGTTCAAATTTACTGGCATTTCATATATTCTCTGCTATAACATTGTCCTGATTCTTTCTATATATTCTTTAATTATGTTTGTGTTTTGCTTAATCAAAGTGTGTCTTTTAAATCTTTTCAAAGAATATTCTTTGGACTTACTACCTCACCTGAATTTTATACGTTTTCTGTGGTATTAAGTTCTGCTCATATCTTTATTTATCTTTTTTCTATGTTCTCAGGGTTTATTGTTTTGATCTTCTGATGTCAATTAAAACACTTGGTTATTCATTTTCATCAATCTTTTTACTTATAAAGATTTGAACTTTTAAAGATTCCAGCTCACTTTTAAGTTTCTAAGGGTCAGGTCCTCTACATTGTGGCTGGCCTAAGGCTTAGTTCACCATATAGCAATGTATATATTGACATTTTCCCCTCGACTTTCTATGATTCCCTACATCTCACCTTTGTTTGCAGACAAGCCATTTGAAATACACTTAACTTATTTCACAGCCAATAACTATTTGAAATAATGTCTATTTTTAGAGAAATCATCTTATATAATGAGGCAGAAAATCTCACCTGCCATAGTTTTCAAAACAGCATAATTTCACTCTTCTCAATGCTTAATCTGTGGTATTAAACAACCTTTGAGTATTTAGGTTTATCAACGACATGTACTTTAAAAATATTTTAGAGATCCTACCAGCCTTTGAAAACTTCCTTGTTTCTTGTTTCAGTTCCAGTTTTATATATATTTTCTGCCTTGCACCTGATTATTCCAACATCAGATGGATGGCCTAGGGAATCTAATTCTGGTATTGATTGTTTTTGCTGATTGTCTCACTTTGTAGCTGATTACTTCAATATTGTGTAAATTTAGATCATGAGCTCATGTTTAGCTAAACAGCTGACCTTGTAAGAGGCTTAGGTGTGAACGCTGGTAAGCTTCAGCAGAAAGTCGGCAAAGATTTATTTGTGTCCCTCCAATGAGTTGCCCGCAAGGACCCCGTTTTCTACAAGTGTTGGTCCAATACTCATTCGAGAGGCAGTGGACTCAGACATGGCTTCTTTTCAGCCTTCGATCTGGGGCAGGGCCAGTGGGCGGCCTGTGGCCCGGGCAGGAGCCTCTCCGCATGTGTCCCAGGGACCCATTTGCCTGTGAACTTCGGTCACCTGGCAGGAAGCTACGATGCCCAGACCTATGGTTAGCTGTGCAGCGAGGTGTACTGCGCGGACAGGTTCCAAACACACTTCAAATAAGAGGGCGGCCTGAGTGGAAAGGTGAGAGATTGGGCAGCTGTGCAGACAAAGAAGGCGCCCTTTAGCCTGGGCCTAAATTCTTGTGACACCCCACTGTGTCTGCCGGTCTCTGAGGGCCCTGCCCTGGGCCTCCTGCTCCCCTGCCCTTTGTTCAGTCACAGCAGAGATGGCCACACCCACTCCTTCAGTGAGGGCAGTCTTCCAACCTCCCTCAGCCACGCCCCCTCTCCGCAGGTTACCATGGACTACAGATGCTGCATTCTCAGGCCAGGGCGTTCCGAGAATGCCAAGGGCAGACATGATGACCTTAAATGATTTCCTCTTGTGTCAGTTTTGGTAAACTTTAGGAGCTAGGAAATGGTCCGCTTTACAGAAATGTTCAAATTTACTGGCATTTCATATATTCTCTGCTATAACATTGTCCTGATTCTTTCTGTATATTCTTTACTTATGTTTTTGTTTTCCTTAATCAAAGTGTGTCTTTTAAATCTTTTCAAAGAATATTCTTTGGACTTACTACCTCACCTGAATTTTATACGTTTTCTGTGGTATTAAGTTCTGCTCATATCTTTATTTATCTTTTTTCTATGTTCTCAGGGTTTATTGTTTTGATCTTCTGATGTCAATTAAAACACTTGGTTATTCATTTTCATCAATCTTTTTACTTATAAAGATTTGAACTTTTAAAGATTCTAGCTCACTTTTAAGTTTCTAAGGGTCAGGTCCTCTACATTGTGGCTGGCCTAAGGCTTAGTTCACCATATAGCAATGTATATATTGACATTTTCCCCTCGACTTTCTGTGATGCCCTACATCTCACCTTTCTTTGCAGACAAGCCATTTGAAATACACTTAACTTATTTCACAGCCAATAAGTCTTGGAAATAATGTCTATTTTTTAGAGAAATCATCTTATATAATGAGGCAGAAAATCTCACCTGCCATAGTTTTCAAAACAGCATAATTTCACTCTTCTCAATGCTTAATCTGTGGTATTAAACAACCTTAGAGTATTTAGGTTTATCAACGACATGTACTTTAAAAAGGTTTTAGAGATCCTACCAGCCTTTGAAAACCTCCTTGTTTCTTGTTTCAGTTCCAGTTTTATGTATATTTTCTGCCTAGCACCTGATTATTCCAACATCTCAAGGATGGCCTAGGGAATCTAATTCTGGTATTGATTGTTTTTGCTGATTGTTTCCCTTTGTAGGTGATTTCTTCATTATTGTGTAAATTTAGATCATGAGCTCATGTTTAGCTAAACAGCTGACCTTGTAAGAGGCTTAGGTGTGAACGCTCGTAAGTTTCAGCAAAAAGTCGGCAAAGATTTCTTTGTGTCCCTCCAATGAGTTGCCCACAAGGACCCCGTTTTCTAGAAGTGTTGGTCCAATACTCCCTCTAGCGGTAGGGGACTTAGACAGGGCTGCTTTCGTCTCCCGATCTTAGGCAGGGGCATTGGGCGGCCTGTGGCCCGTGCAGGAGCCTCTCTGCGTGTGAACCTGGGAATCATCTCTCCTGCGAACTTCGGTCAACTGGCAGGAAGCTACGATGCCCAGACCTATGGATAGCTGTGCAGCGAGGTATACTGCGCGGACAGGTTCCACACACACTTCAACTAAGTGGGTGGCCTTTGTGGAAAAGTGAGAGTTTGGGCAGCTGTGCAGACAAAGAAGGCGCCCTATGGCCTGGGCCTAAATGCTTGTGACACCCCACTGGGCCTGCCGGCCTCTGAGTGCCCTGCCCTGGGCCCCAAGCTCCCCTGCCCTTTGTTCATTCACAGCAGAGATGGCCACACACACTCCCTCAGTGAGGGCAGTGTTCCAGCCTCCCTCAGCCCCGCCCACTCTCCGCAGGTTACCATGGACTACAGATGCTGCATTCTCAGGCCAGGGCGTTCCGAGAATGCTAAGGGCAGACATGCTGACATTAAATGATTTCCTCTTGTGTCAGTTTTGGTAAACTGTAGGAGCTAGGAAATGGTCCACTTTACACAAATGTTCAAATTTACGGGCATTTCATATGTTCTCTGCTATAACATTGTCCTGATTCTTTCTATATATTCTTTAATTATGTTTGTGTTTTGCTTAATCAAAGTGTGTCTTTTAAATCTTTTCAAAGAATATTCTTTGGACTTACTACCTCACCTGAATTTTATACGTTTTCTGTGGTATTAAGTTCTGCTCATATCTTTATTTATCTTTTTTCTATGTTCTCAGGGTTTATTGTTTTGATCATCTGATGTCAATTAAAACACTTGGTTATTCATTTTCATCAATCTTTTTACTTATAAAGATTTGAACTTTTAAAGATTCCAGCTCACTTTTAAGTTTCTAAGGGTCAGGTTCTCTACATTGTGGCTGGCCTAAGGCTTAGTTCACCCTATAGCAATGTATATATTGACATTTTCCCCTCGACTTTATGTGATTCCCTACATCTCACCTTTCTTTGCAGACAAGCCATTTGAAATACACTTAACTTATTTCACTACCAATAAGTCTTGGAAATAATGTCTATTTATTAGAGAAATCATCTTATATAATGAGGCAGAAAATCTCACCTGCCATAGTTTTCAAAACAGCATAATTTCACTCTTCTCAATGCTTAATCTGTGGTATTAAACAACCTTTGAGTATTTAGGTTTATCAACGACATGTACTTTAAAAAGGTTTTAGAGATCCTACCAGCCTTTGAAAACCTCCTTGTTTCTTGTTTCAGTTCCAGTTTTATGTATATTTTCTGCCTTGCACCTGATTATTCCAACATCAGATGGATGGCCTAGGGAATCTAATTCTGGTATTGATTGTTTTTGCTGATTGTCTCACTTTGTAGCTGATTACTTCAATATTGTGTAAATTTAGATCATGAGCTCATGTTTAGCTAAACAGCTGACCTTGTAAGAGGCTTAGGTGTGAACGCTGGTAAGCTTCAGCAGAAAGTCGGCAAAGATTTATTTGTGTCCCTCCAATGAGTTGCCCGCAAGGACCCCGTTTTCTACAAGTGTTGGTCCAATACTCCTTCGAGAGGCAGTGGACTCAGACATGGCTGCTTTTCAGCCTTCAATCTGGGGCAGGGCCAGGGGGCGGCCTGTGGCCCGGGCAGGAGCCTCTCCGCATGTGTCCAGGGACCCATTTGCCTGCAAACTTCGGTCACCTGGCAGGAAGCTACGATGCCCTGACCTATGGTTAGCTGTGCAGCGAGGTGTACTGCGCGGACAGGTTCCAAACACACTTCAAATAAGAGGGCGGCCTGAGTGGAAAGGTGAGAGTTTGGGCAGCTGTGCAGACAAAGAAGGCGCACTTTGGCCTGGGCCTAAATGCTTGTGACACCCCACTGTGTCTGCCGGGCTCTGAGGGCCCAGCCCTGGGCCCCCTGCTCCCCTGCCCTTTCTTCAGTCACAGCAGAAATGGCCACACCCACTCCCTCAGTGAGGGCAGTCTTCCAACCACCCTCAGCCACGCATCCTCTCCGCAGGTTACCATGGACTACAGATGCTGCATTCTGAGGCCACGGCGTTCCGAGAATGCCAAGGGCAGACAGGATGACCTTAAATGATTTCCTCTTGTGTCATTTTTTTTTTTTTTTTTTTTTTTTTCTTTTTGCGGTATGCGGGCCTCTCACTGTTGTGGCCTCTCCCGTTGCGGAGCACAGGCTCCGGACACGCAGGCCCAGCGGCCATGGCTCACGGGCCCAGCCGCTCCGCGGCACATGGGATCCTCCCAGACCGGGGCACGAACCCGCATCCCCTGCATCGGCAGGCGGACTCTCAACCACTGCGCCACCAGGGAGGCCCCCTTGTGTCATTTTTGGTAAACTTTAGGAGCTAGGAAATGGTCCGCTTTACAGAAATGTTCAAATTTACTGGCATTTCATATATTCTCTGCTATAACATTGTCCTGATTCTTTCTGTATATTCTTTACTTATGTTTTTGTTTTCCTTAATCAAAGTGTGTCTTTTAACTCTTTACAAAGAATATTCTTTGGAATTACTAAATCACCTGAATTTATACGTTTTCTGTTGTATTAAGTTCTGCTCATATCTTTATTTATCTTTTTTCTATGTTCTCAGGGTTTATTGTTTTGATTTTCTGATGTCAAGTAAAACACTTGGTTATTCATTTTCATAAATCTTTTTACTTATAAAGATTTGAACTTTTAAAGATTCCAGCTTACTTGTACGCTTCTAGGGTCCATTCCTCTACACTGTTGCCGGCCTAAGGCTTAGTTCACCATATAGCAATGTATATATTGACATATTATCCCCTCGGCTTTCTGTGATTCCCTACATCTGACTTTTCTTTGCAGACAAGCCATTTGAAATACCCTTAACTTATTTCACAGCCAATAAGTCTTTGAAATAATGTGTATTTTTTAGAGAAATCATCTTATATAATTAGGCAGAAAATCTCACCCTCCATAGTTTTCTAAACAGCATAATTTCACTCTTCTCACTGCTTGATTTTTTGTATTAAACAACCTATGAGTATTTAGCTTTATCAATGACATGTACTTTAAAAATGTTTTAGAGATCCTACCAGTCTTTGAAAACATCCTTGTTCCTTGTTTCATTTCCAGGTTTATGTATATTTTCTGCCTAGCACCTGATTATTCCAACATCTCAAGGATGGCCTAGGGAATCTAATTCTGGTATTGATTGTTTTTGCTGATTGTCTCCCTTTGTAGCTGCTTTCTTCATTATTGTGTAAATTTAGATCATGAGCTCATGTTTAGCTAAACAGCTGACCTTGTAAGAGGCTTATGTGTGAACGCTCGTAAGTTTCAGCAAAAAGTCGGCAAAGATTTCTTTGTGTCCCTCCAATGAGTTGCCCAGAAGGACCCCGTTTTCTAGAAGTGTTGGTCCAATACTCCCTCTAGCGGTAGGGGACTTAGACAGGGCTGCTTTCGGCCCCCGATCTTGGGCAGGGGCATTGGGCGGCCTGTGGCCCGGGCAGGAGCCTCTCTGCGTGTGAACCTGGGAATCATCTCTCCTGCGAACTTCGGTCACCTGGCAGGAAGCTACGATGCCCAGACCTATGGTTAGCTGTGCAGGGAGGTGTACTGCGCGGACAGGTTCCACACACACTTCAACTAAGTGGGTGGCCTGAGTGGAAAAGCGAGAGTTTGGGCAGCTGTGCAGACAAAGAAGGCGCCCTATGGCCTGGGCCTAAATGCTTGTGACACCCCACTGGGCCTGCCTTGATCTGAGGGCCCTGCCCTGGGCCCCCTGCTCCCCTGCCCTTTGTTCAGTCACAGCAGAGATGGCCACACCCACTCCCTCAGTGAGGGCAGTGTTCCAGCCTCCCTCAGCCCCGCCCACTCTCCGCAGGTTACCATGGACTACAGATGCTGCATTCTCAGGCCAGGGCGTTCCGAGAATGCCAAGGGCAGACATGATGACCTTAAATGATTTCCTCTTGTGTCAGTTTTGGTAAACTTTAGGAGCTAGGAAATGGTCCGCTTTACAGAAATGTTCAAATTTACTGGCATTTCATATATTCTCTGCTATAACATTGTCCTGATTCTTTCTGTATATTCTTTACTTATGTTTGTGTTTTCCTTAATCAAAGTGTGTCTTTTAAATCTTTTCAAAGAATATTCTTTGGACTTACTACCTCACCTGAATTTTATACGTTTTCTGTGGTATTAAGTTCTGTTCATATCTTTATTTATCTTTTTTCTATGTTCTCAGGGTTTATTGTTTTGATCTTCTGATATCAACTAAAACACTTGGTTATTCATTTTCATCAATCTTTTTACTTATAAAGATTTGAACTTTTAAAGATTCCAGCTCACTTTTAAGTTTCTAAGGGTCAGGTCCTCTACATTGTGGCTGGCCTAAGGCTTAGTTCACCCTATAGCAATGTATATATTGACATTTTCCCCTCGACTTTCTGTGATTCCCTACATCTCACCTTTCTTTGCAGAGAAGCCATTTGAAATACACTTAACTTATTTCACAGCCAATAAGTCTTGGAAATAATGTCTATTTTTTAGAGAAATCATCTTAAATAATGAGGCAGAAAATCTGACCTGCCATAGTTTTCAAAACCGCATAATTTCACTCTTCTCAATGCTTAATCTGTGGTATTAAACAACCTTTGAGTATTTAGGTTTATCAACGACATGTACTTTAAAAAGGTTTTAGAGATCCGACCAGCCTTTGAAAACCTCCTTGTTTCTTGTTTCAGTTCCAGTTTTATGTATATTTTCTGCCTTGCACCTGATTATTCCAACATCAGATGGATGGCCTAGGGAATCTAATTCTGGTATTGATTGTTTTTGCTGATTGTCTCACTTTGTAGCTGATTACTTCAATATTGTGTAAATTTAGATCATGAGCTCATGTTTAGCTAAACAGCTGACCTTGTAAGAGGCTTAGGTGTGAACGCTGGTAAGCTTCAGCAGAAAGTCGGCAAAGATTTATTTGTGTCCCTCCAATGAGTTGCCCGCAAGGACCCCGTTTTCTACAAGTGTTGGTCCAATACTCCTTCGAGAGGCAGTGGACTCAGACATGGCTGCTTTTCAGCCTTCGATCTGGGGCAGGGCCAGTGGGCGGCCTGTGGCCCGGGCAGGAGCCTCTCCGCATGTGTCCCAGGGACCCATTTGCCTGCGAACTTCGGTCACCTGGCAGGAAGCTACGATGCCCTGACCTATGGTTAGCTGTGCAGCGAGCTGTACTGGGCGGACAGGTTCCAAACACACTTCAAATAAGAGGGCGGCCTGAGTGGAAAGGTGAGAGTTTGGGCAGCTGTGCAGACAAAGAAGGCGCCCTTTGGCCTGGGCCTGAATGCTTGTGACACCCCACTGTGTCTGCCTTGCTCTGAGGGCCCTGCCCTGGGCCCCCTGCTACCCTGCCCTTTGTTCAGTCACAGCAGAGATGGCCACACCCACTCCCTCAGTGAGGGCAGTCTTCCAACCTCCCTCAGCCACGCCCCCTCTCCGCAGGTTACCATGGACTACAGATGCTGCATTCTGAGGCCAGGGCGTTCCGAGAATGCCAAGGGCAGACAGGATGACCTTAAATGATTTCCTCTTGTGTCAGTTTTGGTAAACTTTAGGAGCTAGGAAATGGTCCGCTTTACAGAAATGTTCAAATTTACTGGCATTTCATATATTCTCTGCTATAACATTGTCCTGATTCCTTCTGTATATTCTTTACTTATGTTTTTGTTTTCCTTAATCAAAGTGTGTCTTTTAACTCTTTTCAAAGAATATTCTTTGGACTTACTAAATCACCTGAATTTTATACGTTCTCTGTTGTATTAATTCTGCACATATCTTTATTTATCTTTTTTCTATGTTCTCAGGGTTTATTGTTTTGATTTTCTGATGTCAAGTAAAACACTTGGTTATTCATTTTCATAAATCTTTTTACTTATAAAGATTTGAACTTTTAAAGACTCCAGCTTACTTGTACGCTTCTAAGGGTCCATTCCTCTACACTGTTGCCGGCCTAAGGCTTAGTTCACCATATAGCAATGTATATATTGACATATTATCCCCTCGGCTTTCTGTGATTCCCTACATCTCACCTTTCTTTGCAGACAAGCCATTTGAAATACCCTTAACTTATTTCACAGCCAATAAGTCTTTGAAATCATGTGTATTTTTTAGAGAAATCATCTTATATAATTAGGCAGAAAATCTCACCTTCCATAGTTTTCTAAACAGCATAATTTCACTCTTCTCACTGCTTAATTTGTTGTATTAAACAACCTTTGAGTATTTAGCTTTATCAATGACATGTACTTTAAACATGTTTTAGAGATCCTACCAGTCTTTGAAAACATCCTTGTTCCTTGTTTCATTTCCAGGTTTATGTATATTTTCTGCCTAGCACCTGATTATTCCAACATCACAAGGATGGCCCAGGGAATCTAATTCTGGTATTGATTGTTTTTGCTGATTGTCTCCCTTTGTAGCTGATTTCTTCATTATTGTGTAAATTTAGATCATGAGCTCATGTTTAGCTAAACAGCTGACCTTGTAAGAGGCTTAGGTGTGAACGCTCGTAAGTTTCAGCAAAAAGTCGGCAAAGATTTCTTTGTGTCCCTCCAATGAGTTGCCCAGAAGGACCCCGTTTTCTAGAAGTGTTGGTCCAATACTCCCTCTAGCGGTAGGGGACTTAGACAGGGCTGCTTTCGGCCCCCGATCTTGGGCAGGGGCATTGGGCGGCCTGTGGCCCGGGCAGGAGCCTCTCTGCGTGTGAACCTGGGAATCATCTCTCCTGCGAACTTCGGTCACCTGGCAGGAAGCTACGATGCCCAGACCTATGGTTAGCTGTGCAGCGAGGTGTACTGCGCGGACAGGTTCCACACACACTTCAACTAAGTGGGTGGTTTGAGTGGAAAAGTGAGAGTTTGGGCAGCTGTGCAGACAAAGAAGGCGCCCTATGGCCTGGGCCTATATGCTTGTGACACCCCACTGGGCCTGCCGGGCTCTGAGGGCCCTGCCCTGGGCCCCATGCTCCCCTGCCCTTTGTTCAGTCACAGCAGAGATGGCCACACCCACTCCCTCAGTGAGGGCAGTGTTCCAGCCTCCCTCAGCCCCGCCCACTCTCCGCAGGTTACCATGGACTACAGATGCTGCATTCTCAGGCCAGGGCGTTCCGAGAATGCCAAGGGCAGACATGATGACCTTAAATGATTTCCTCTTGTGTCAGTTTTGTTAAACTGTAGGAGCTAGGAAATGGTCAACTTTACAGAAATGTTCAAATCTACTGGCATTTCATATATTCTCTGCTATAACATTGTCCTGATTCTTTCTATATATTCTTTAATTATGTTTGTGTTTTCCTTAATCAAAGTGTGTCTTTTAAATCTTTTCAAAGAATATTCTTTGGACTTACTACCTCACCTGAATTTTATACGTTTTCTGTGGTATTAAGTTCTGCTCATATCTTTATTTATCTTTTTTCTATGTTCTCAGGGTTTATTGTTTTGATCTTCTGATGTCAACTAAAACACTTGGTTATTCATTTTCATCAATCTTTTTACTTATAAAGATTTGAACTTTTAAAGATTACAGCTCACTTTTAAGTTTCTAAGGGTCAGGTCCTCTACATTGTGGCTGGCCTAAGGCTTAGTTCACCATATAGCACTGTATATATTGACATTTTCCTCTCGACTTTCTGTGATTCCCTACATCTCACCTTTCTTTGCAGACAAGCCATTTGAAATACACTTAACTTATTTCACAGCCAATAAGTCTTTGAAATAATGTCTATTTTTTAGAGAAATCATCTTATATAATGAGGCAGAAAATCTCAACTGCCATAGTTTTCAAAACAGCATAATTTCACTCTTCTCAATGCTTAATCTGTGGTATTAAACAACCTTTGAGTATTTAGGTTTATCAACGACATGTACTTTAAAAAGGTTTTAGAGATCCTACCAGCCTTTGAAAACCTCCTTGTTTCTTGTTTCAGTTCCAGTTTTATGTATATTTTCTGCCTTGCACCTGATTATTCCAACATCAGATGGATGGCCTAGGGAATCTAATTCTGGTATTGATTGTTTTTGCTGATTGTCTCACTTTGTAGCTGATTACTTCAGTATTGTGTAAATTTAGATCATGAGCTCATGTTTAGCTAAACAGCTGACCTTGTAAGAGGCTTAGGTGTGAACGCTGGTAAGCTTCAGCAGAAAGTCGGCAAAGATTTACTTGTGTCCCTCCAATGAGTTGCCCGCAAGGACCCCGTTTTCTACAAGTGTTGGTCCAATACTCCTTCGAGAGGCAGTGGACTCAGACATGGCTGCTTTTCAGCCTTCGATCTGGGGCAGGGCCAGTGGGCGGCCTGTGGCCCGGGCAGGAGCCTCTCCGCATGTGTCTCAGGGACCCATTTGCCTGCGAACTTCGGTCACCTGGCAGGAAGCTACGATGCCCTGACCTATGGTTAGCTGTGCAGCGAGGTGTACTGCGCGGACAGGTTCCAAACACACTTCAAATAAGAGGGCGGCCTGAGTGGAAAGGTGAGAGTTTGGGCAGCTGTGCAGACAAAGAAGGCGCCCTTTGGCCTGGGTCTAAATGCTTGTGACACCCCACTGTGTCTGCCGGGCTCTGAGGGCCCTGCCCTGGGCCCCCTGCTCCCCTGCCCTTTGTTCAGTAACAGCAAACATGGCCACACGCACTACCTCAGTGAGGGCAGTCTTCCAACCTCCCTCAGCCACGCACCCTCTCCGCAGGTTACCATGGACTACAGATGCTGCATTCTGAGGCCAGGGCCTTCCGAGAATGCCAAGGGCAGACATGATGACCTTAAATGATTTCCTCTTGTGTCAGTTTTGGTAAACTTTAGGAGCTAGGAAATGGTCCGCTTTACAGAAATGTTCAAATTTACTGGCATTTCATATATTCTCTGCTATAACATTGTCCTGATTCTTTCTGTATATTCTTTACTTATGTTTTTGTTTTCCTTTATCAAAGTGTGTCTTTTAACTCTTTACAAAGAATATTCTTTGGACTTACTAAATCACCTGAATTTTATACGTTTTCTGTTGTATTAAGTTCTGCTCATATCTTTATTTATCTTTTTTCTATGTTTTCAGGGTTTATTGTTTTGATTTTCTGATGTCAAGTAAAACACTTGGTTATACATTTTCATAAAACTTTTTACTTATAAAGATTTGAACTTTTAAAGATTCCAGCTTACTTGTACGTTTCTAAGGGTCCATTCCTCTACACTGTTGCCGGCCTAAGGCTTAGTTCACCATATAGCAATGTATATATTAACATATTATCCCCTCGGCTTTCTGTGATTCCCTACATCTCACCTTTCTTTGCAGACAAGCCATTTGAAATACCCTTAACTTATTTCACAGCCAATAAGTCTTTGAAATCATGTGTATTTTTTAGAGAAATCATCTTATATAATTAGGCAGAAAATCTCACCTTCCATAGTTTTCTAAACAGCATAATTTCACTCTTCTCACTGCTTAATTTGTTGTATTAAACAACCTTTGAGTATTTAGCTTTATCAATGACATGTACTTTAAAAATGTTTTAGAGATCCTACCAGTCTTTGAAAACATCCTTGTTCCTTGTTTCATTTCCAGGTTTATGTATATTTTCTGCCTAGCACCTGATTATTCCAACATCACAAGTATGGCCCAGGGAATCTAATTCTGGTATTGATTGTTTTTGCTGATTGTCTCCTTTTGTAGCTGATTTCTTCATTATTGTGTAAATTTAGATCATGAGCTCATGTTTAGCTAAACAGCTGACCTTGTAAGAGGCTTAGGTGTGAACGCTCGTAAGTTTCAGCAAAAAGTCGGCAAAGATTTCTTTGTGTCCCTCCAATGAGTTGCCCAGAAGGACCCCGTTTTCTAGAAGTGTTGGTCCAATACTCCCTCTAGCGGTAGGGGACTTAGACAGGGCTGCTTTCGGCCCCCGATCTTGGGCAGGGGCATTGGGCGGCCTGTGGCCCGGGCAGGAGCCTCTCTGCGTGTGAACCTGGGAATCATCTCTCCTGCGAACTTCGGTCACCTGGCAGGAAGCTACGATGCCCAGACCTATGGTTAGCTGTGCAGCGAGGTGTACTGCGCAGACAGGTTCCACACACACTTCAACTAAGTGGGTGGCCTGAGTGGAAAAGTGAGAGTTTGGGCAGCTGTGCAGACAAAGAAGGCGCCCTATGGCCTGGGCCTAAATGCTTGTGACACCCCACTGGGCCTGCCGGGCTCTGAGGGCCCTGCCCTGGGCCCCCTGCTCCCCTGCCCTTTGTTCAGTCACAGCAGATATGGCCACACCCACTCCCTCAGTGAGGGCAGTGTTCCAGCCTCCCTCAGCCCCGCCCACTCTCCGCAGGTTACCATGGACTACAGATGCTGCATTCTCAGGCCAGGGCGTTCCGAGAATGCCAAGGGCAGACATGATGACCTTAAATGATTTCCTCTTGTGTCAGTTTTGGTAAACTGTAGGAGCTAGGAAATGGTCCACTTTACAGAAATGTTCAAATTTACTGGCATTTCATATATTCTCTGCTATAACATTGTCCTGATTCTTTCTATATATTCTTTAATTATGTTTGTGTTTTCCTTAATCAAAGTGTGTCTTTTAAATCTTTTCAAAGAATATTCTTTGGACTTACTACCTCACCTGAATTTTATACGTTTTCTGTGGTATTAAGTTCTGCTCATATCTTTATTTATCTTTTTTCTATGTTCTCAGGGTTTATTGTTTTGATCTTCTGATGTCAACTAAAACACTTGGTTATTCATTTTCATCAATCTTTTTATTATAAAGATTTGAACTTTTAAAGATTCCAGCTCACTTTTAAGTTTCTAAGGGTCAGGTCCTCTACATTGTGGCTGGCCTAAGGCTTAGTTCACCATATAGCAATGTATATATTGACATTTTCCCCTCGACTTTCTGTGATTCCCTACATCTCACCTTTCTTTGCAGACAAGCCATTTGAAATACACTTAACTTATTTCACAGCCAATAAGTCTTGGAAATAATGTCTATTTTTTAGAGAAATCATCTTATATAATGAGGCAGAAAATCTCACCTGCCGTAGTTTTCAAAACAGCATAATTTCACTCTTCTCAATGCTTAATCTGTGGTATTAAACAACCTTTGAGTATTTAGGTTTATCAACGACATGTACTTTAAAAAGGTTTTAGAGATCCTACCAGCCTTTGAAAACCTCCTTGTTTCTTGTTTCAGTTCCAGTTTTATGTATATTTTCTGCCTTGCACCTGATTATTCCAACATCAGATGGATGGCCTAGGGAATCTAATTGTGGTATTGATTGTTTTTGCTGATTGTCTCACTTTGTAGCTGATTACTTCAATATTGCGTAAATTTAGATCATGAGCTCATGTTTAGCTAAACAGCTGACCTTGTAAGAGGCTTAGGTGTGAACGCTGGTAAGCTTCACCAGAAAGTCGGCAAAGATTTACTTGTGTCCCTCCAATGAGTTGCCCGCAAGGACCCCGTTTTCTACAAGTGTTGGTCCAATACTCCTTCGAGAGGCAGTGGACACAGACATGGCTGCTTTTCAGCCTTCGATCTGGGGCAGGGCCAGTGGGCGGCCTGTGG
Organism: Mesoplodon bidens; assembly: GCF_964165515.1. Taxonomy (NCBI): domain Eukaryota; kingdom Metazoa; phylum Chordata; class Mammalia; order Artiodactyla; family Ziphiidae; genus Mesoplodon; species Mesoplodon bidens. The sequence continues at coordinate 3,058,731 of NC_138180.1, forward strand.
CCCGGGCAGGAGCCTCTCCGCATGTGTCCCAGGGACCCATTTGCCTGCGAACTTCGGTCACATGGCAGGAAGCTACGATGCCCTGACCTATGGTTAGCTGTGCAGCGAGGTGTACTGCGCGGACAGGTTCCAAACACACTTCAAATAAGAGGGCGGCCTGAGTGGAAAGGTGAGAGTTTGGGCAGCTGTGCAGACAAAGAAGGCGCCCTTTGGCCTGGGCCTAAATGCTTGTGACACCCCACTGTGTCTGCCGGGCTCTGAGGCCCTGCCCTGGGCTCCCTGTTCCCCTGCCCTTTGTTCAGTCATAGCAGAGATGGCCACACCCACTCCCTCAGTGAGGGCAGTCTTCCAACCTCCCTCAGCCACGCCCCCTCTCCGCAGGTTACCATGGACTACAGATGCTGCATTCTCAGGCCAGGGCGTTCCGAGAATGCCAAGGGCAGACATGATGACCTTAAATGATTTCCTCTTGTGTCAGTTTTGGTAAACTTTAGGAGCTAGGAAATGGTCCGCTTTACAGAAATGTTCAAATTTACTGGCATTTCATATATTCTCTGCTATAACATTGTCCTGATTCTTTCTGTATATTCTTTACTTATGTTTTTGTTTTCCTTAATCAAAGTGTGTCTTTTAACTCTTTTCAAAGAATATTCTTTGGACTCACTAAATCACCTGAATTTTATACGTTTTCTGTTGTATTAAGTTCTGCTCATATCTTTATTTATCTTTTTTCTATGTTCTCAGGGTTTATTGTTTTGATTTTCTGATGTCAAGTAAAACACTTGGTTATTCATTTTAATAAATCTTTTTACTTATAAAGATTTGAACTTTTAAAGATTCCAGCTTACTTGTACGCTTCTAAGGGTCCATTCCTCTACACTGTTGCCGGCCTAAGGCTTAGTTCACCATATAGCAATGTATATATTGACATATTATCCCCTCGGCTTTCTGTGATTCCCTACATCTCACCTTTCTTTGCAGACAAGCCATTTGAAATACCCTTAACTTATTTCACAGCCAATAAGTCTTTGAAATCATGTGTATTTTTTAGAGAAATCATCTTATATAATTAGGCAGAAAATCTCACCTTCCATAGTTTTCTAAACAGCATAATTTCACTCTTCTCACCTCTTAATTTGTTGTATTAAACAACCTTTGAGTATTTAGCTTTATCAATGACATGTACTTTAAAAATGTTTTAGAGATCCTACCAGTCTTTGAAAACATCCTTGTTCCTTGTTTCATTTCCAGGTTTATGTATATTTTCTGCCTAGCACCTGATTATTCCAACATCACAAGGATGGCCTAGGGAATCTAATTCTGGTATTGATTGTTTTTGCTGATTGTCTCCTTTTGTAGCTGATTTCTTCATTATTGTGTAAATTTAGATCATGAGCTCATGTTTAGCTAAACAGCTGACCTTGTAAGAGGCTTAGGTGTGAACGCTCGTAAGTTTCAGCAAAAAGTCGGCAAAGATTTCTTTGTGTCCCTCCAATGAGTTGCCCAGAAGGACCCCGTTTTCTAGAAGTGTTGGTCCAATACTCCCTCTAGCGGTAGGGGACTTAGACAGGGCTGCTTTCGGCCCCCGATCTTGGGCAGGGGCATTGGGCGGCCTGTGGCCCGGGCAGGAGCCTCTCTGCGTGTGAACCTGGGAATCATCTCTCCTGCGAACTTCGGTCACCTGGCAGGAAGCTACGATGCCCAGACCTATGGTTAGCTGTGCAGCGAGGTGTACTGCGCAGACAGGTTCCACACACACTTCAACTAAGTGGGTGGCCTGAGTGGAAAAGTGAGAGTTTGGGCAGCTGTGCAGACAAAGAAGGCGCCCTATGGCCTGGGCCTAAATGCTTGTGACACCCCACTGGGCCTGCCGGGCTCTGAGGGCCCTGCCCTGGGCCCCCTGCTCCCCTGCCCTTTGTTCAGTCACAGCAGATATGGCCACACCCACTCCCTCAGTGAGGCCAGTGTTCCAGCCTCCCTCAGCCCCGCCCACTCTCCGCAGGTTACCATGGACTACAGATGCTGCATTCTCAGGCCAGGGCGTTCCGAGAATGCTAAGGGCAGACATGATGACCTTAAATGATTTCCTCTTGTGTCAGTTTTGGTAAACTGTAGGAGCTAGGAAATGGTCAACTTTACAGAAATGTTCAAATTTACTGGCATTTCATATATTCTCTGCTATAACATTGTCCTGATTCTTTCTATATATTCTTTAATTATGTTTGTGTTTTCCTTAATCAAAGTGTGTCTTTTAAATCTTTTCAAAGAATATTCTTTGGACTTACTACCTCACCTGAATTTTATACGTTTTCTGTGGTATTAAGTTCTGCTCATATCTTTATTTATCTTTTTTCTATGTTCTCAGGGTTTATTGTTTTGATCTTCTGATGTCAACTAAAACACTTGGTTATTCATTTTCATCAATCTTTTTACTTATAAAGATTTGAACTTTTAAAGATTCCAGCTCACTTTTAAGTTTCTAAGGGTCAGGTCCTCTACATTGTGGCTGGCCTAAGGCTTAGTTCACCATATAGCAATGTATATATTGACATTTTCCCCTCGACTTTCTGTGATTCCCTACATCTCACCTTTCTTTGCAGACAAGCCATTTGAAATACACTTAACTTATTTCACAGCCAATAAGTCTTGGAAATAATGTCTATTTTTTAGAGAAATCATCTTATATAATGAGGCAGAAAATCTCACCTGCCATAGTTTTCAAAACAGCATAATTTCACTCTTCTCAATGCTTAATCTGTGGTATTAAACAACCTTTGAGTATTTAGGTTTATCAACGACATGTACTTTAAAAATGTTTTAGAGATCCTACCAGCCTTTGAAAACCTCCTTGTTTCTTGTTTCAGTTCCAGTTTTATGTATATTTTCTGCCTTGCACCTGATTATTCCAACATCAGATGGATGGCCTAGGGAATCTAATTCTGGTATTGATTGTTTTTGCTGATTGTCTCACTTTGTAGCTGATTACTTCAATATTGTGTAAATTTAGATCATGAGCTCATGTTTAGCTAAACAGCTGACCTTGTAAGAGGCTTAGGTGTGAACGCTGGTAAGCTTCAGCAGAAAGTCGGCAAAGATTTACTTGTGTCCCTCCAATGAGTTGCCCGCAAGGACCCCGTTTTCTACAAGTGTTGGTCCAATACTCCTTCGAGAGGCAGTGGACTCAGACATGGCTGCTTTTCAGCCTTCGATCTGGGGCAGGGCCAGTGGGCGGCCTGTGGCCCGGGCAGGAGCCTCTCCGCATGTGTCCCAGGGACCCATTTTCCTGCGAACTTCGGTCACCTGGCAGGAAGCTACGATGCCCTGACCTATGGTTAGCTGTGCAGCGAGGTGTACTGCGCGGACAGGTTCCAAACACACTTCAAATAAGAGGGCGGCCTGAGTGGAAAGGTGAGAGTTTGGGCAGCTGTGCAGACAAAGAAGGCGCCCTTTGGCCTGGGCCTAAATGCTTGTGACACCCCACTGTGTCTGCCGGGCTCTGAGGCCCTGCCCTGGGCTCCCTGCTCCCCTGCCCTTTGTTCAGTCACAGCAGAGATGGCCACACCCACTCCCTCAGTGAGGGCAGTCTTCCAACCTCCCTCAGCCACGCCCCCTCTCCGCAGGTTACCATGGACTACAGATGCTGCATTCTCAGGCCAGGGCGTTCCGAGAATGCCAAGGGCAGACATGATGACCTTAAATGATTTCCTCTTGTGTCAGTTTTGGTAAACTTTAGGAGCTAGGAAATGGTCCGCTTTACAGAAATGTTCAAATTTACTGGCATTTCATATATTCTCTGCTATAACATTGTCCTGATTCTTTCTGTATATTCTTTACTTATGTTTTTGTTTTCCTTAATCAAAGTGTGTCTTTTAACTCTTTTCAAAGAATATTCTTTGGACTTACTAAATCACCTGAATTTTATACGTTTTCTGTTGTATTAAGTTCTGCTCATATCTTTATTTATCTTTTTTCTATGTTCTCAGGGTTTATTGTTTTGATTTTCTGATGTCAAGTAAAACACTTGGTTATTCATTTTCATAAATCTTTTTACTTATAAAGATTTGAACTTTTAAAGATTCCAGCTTACTTGTACGTTTCTAAGGGTCCATTCCTCTACACTGTTGCCGGCCTAAGGCTTAGTTCACCATATAGCAATGTATATATTGACATATTATCCCCTCGGCTTTCTGTGATTCCCTACATCTCACCTTTCTTTGCAGACAAGCCATTTGAAATACCCTTAACTTATTTCACAGCCAATAAGTCTTTGAAATCATGTGTATTTTTTAGAGAAATCATCTTATATAATTAGGCAGAAAATCTCACCTTCCATAGTTTTCTAAACAGCATAATTTCACTCTTCTCACTGCTTAATTTGTTGTATTAAACAACCTTTGAGTATTTAGCTTTATCAATGACATGTACTTTAAAAATGTTTTAGAGATCCTACCAGTCTTTGAAAACATCCTTGTTCCTTGTTTCATTTCCAGGTTTATGTATATTTTCTGCCTAGCACCTGATTATTCCAACATCACAAGGATGGCCTAGGGAATCTAATTCTGGTATTGATTGTTTTTGCTGATTGTCTCCTTTTGTAGCTGATTTCTTCATTATTGTGTAAATTTAGATCATGAGCTCATGTTTAGCTAAACAGCTGACCTTGTAAGAGGCTTAGGTGTGAACGCTCGTAAGTTTCAGCAAAAAGTCGGCAAAGATTTCTTTGTGTCCCTCCAATGAGTTGCCCAGAAGGACCCCGTTTTCTAGAAGTGTTGGTCCAATACTCCCTCTAGCGGTAGGGGACTTAGACAGGGCTGCTTTCGGCCCCCGATCTTGGGCAGGGGCATTGGGCGGCCTGTGGCCCGGGCAGGAGCCTCTCTGCGTGTGAACCTGGGAATCATCTCTCCTGCGAACTTCGGTCACCTGGCAGGAAGCTACGATGCCCAGACCTATGGTTAGCTGTGCAGCGAGGTGTACTGCGCAGACAGGTTCCACACACACTTCAACTAAGTGGGTGGCCTGAGTGGAAAAGTGAGAGTTTGGGCAGCTGTGCAGACAAAGAAGGCGCCCTATGGCCTGGGCCTAAATGCTTGTGACACCCCACTGGGCCTGCCGGGCTCTGAGGGCCCTGCCCTGGGCCCCCTGCTCCCCTGCCCTTTGTTCAGTCACAGCAGATATGGCCACACCCACTCCCTCAGTGAGGCCAGTGTTCCAGCCTCCCTCAGCCCCGCCCACTCTCCGCAGGTTACCATGGACTACAGATGCTGCATTCTCAGGCCAGGGCGTTCCGAGAATGCCAAGGGCAGACATGATGACCTTAAATGATTTCCTCTTGTGTCAGTTTTGGTAAACTGTAGGAGCTAGGAAATGGTCAACTTTACAGAAATGTTCAAATTTACTGGCATTTCATATATTCTCTGCTATAACATTGTCCTGATTCTTTCTATATATTCTTTAATTATGTTTGTGTTTTCCTTAATCAAAGTGTGTCTTTTAAATCTTTTCAAAGAATATTCTTTGGACTTACTACCTCACCTGAATTTTATACGTTTTCTGTGGTATTAAGTTCTACTCATATCTTTATTTATCTTTTTTCTATGTTCTCAGGGTTTATTGTTTTGATCTTCTGATGTCAACTAAAACACTTGGTTATTCATTTTCATCAATCTTTTTACTTATAAAGATTTGAACTTTTAAAGATTCCAGCTCACTTTTAAGTTTCTAAGGGTCAGGTCCTCTACATTGTGGCTGGCCTAAGGCTTAGTTCACCATATAGCAATGTATATATTGACATTTTCCCCTCGACTTTCTGTGATTCCCTACATCTCACCTTTCTTTGCAGACAAGCCATTTGAAATACACTTAACTTATTTCACAGCCAATAAGTCTTGGAAATAATGTCTATTTTTTAGAGAAATCATCTTATATAATGAGGCAGAAAATCTCACCTGCCATAGTTTTCAAAACAGCATAATTTCACTCTTCTCAATGCTTAATCTGTGGTATTAAACAACCTTTGAGTATTTAGGTTTATCAACGACATGTACTTTAAAAAGGTTTTAGAGATCCTACCAGCCTTTGAAAACCTCCTTGTTTCTTGTTTCAGTTCCAGTTTTATGTATATTTTCTGCCTTGCACCTGATTATTCCAACATCAGATGGATGGCCTAGGGAATCTAATTCTGGTATTGATTGTTTTTGCTGATTGTCTCACTTTGTAGCTGATTACTTCAATATTGTGTAAATTTAGATCATGAGCTCATGTTTAGCTAAACAGCTGACCTTGTAAGAGGCTTAGGTGTGAACGCTGGTAAGCTTCAGCAGAAAGTCGGCAAAGATTTACTTGTGTCCCTCCAATGAGTTGCCCGCAAGGACCCCGTTTTCTACAAGTGTTGGTCCAATACTCCTTCGAGAGGGAGTGGACTCAGACATGGCTGCTTTTCAGCCTTCGATCTGGGGCAGGGCCAGTGGGCGGCCTGTGGCCCGGGCAGGAGCCTCTCCGCATGTGTCCCAGGGACCCATTTGCCTGCGAACTTCGGTCACCTGGCAGGAAGCTACGATGCCCTGACCTATGGTTAGCTGTGCAGCGAGGTGTACTGCGCGGACAGGTTCGAAACACACTTCAAATAAGAGGGCGGCCTGAGTGGAAAGGTGAGAGTTTGGGCAGCTGTGCAGACAAAGAAGGCGCCCTTTGGCCTGGGCCTAAATGCTTGTGACACCCCACTGTGTCTGCCGGGCTCTGAGGCCCTGCCCTGGGCTCCCTGCTCCCCTGCCCTTTGTTCAGTCACAGCAGAGATGGCCACACCCACTCCCTCAGTGAGGGCAGTCTTCCAACCTCCCTCAGCCACGCCCCCTCTCCGCAGGTTACCATGGACTACAGATGCTGCATTCTCAGGCCAGGGCGTTCCGAGAATGCCAAGGGCAGACATGATGACCTTAAATGATTTCCTCTTGTGTCAGTTTTGGTAAACTTTAGGAGCTAGGAAATGGTCCGCTTTACAGAAATGTTCAAATTTACTGGCATTTCATATATTCTCTGCTATAACATTGTCCTGATTCTTTCTGTATATTCTTTACTTATGTTTTTGTTTTCCTTAATCAAAGTGTGTCTTTTAACTCTTTTCAAAGAATATTCTTTGGACTTACTAAATCACCTGAATTTTATACGTTTTCTGTTGTATTAAGTTCTGCTCATATCTTTATTTATCTTTTTTCTATGTTCTCAGGGTTTATTGTTTTGATTTTCTGATGTCAAGTAAAACACTTGGTTATTAATTTTAATAAAACTTTTTACTTATAAAGATTTGAACTTTTAAAGATTCCAGCTTACTTGTACGCTTCTAAGGGTCCATTCCTCTACACTGTTGCCGGCCTAAGGCTTAGTTCACCATATAGCAATGTATATATTGACATATTATCCCCTCGGCTTTCTGTGATTCCCTACATCTCACCTTTCTTTGCAGACAAGCCATTTGAAATACCCTTAACTTATTTCACAGCCAATAAGTCTTTGAAATCATGTGTATTTTTTAGAGAAATCATCTTATATAATTAGGCAGAAAATCTCACCTTCCATAGTTTTCTAAACAGCATAATTTCACTCTTCTCCCTGTTTAATTTGTTGTATTAAACAACCTTTGAGTATTTAGCTTTATCAATGACATGTACTTTAAAAATGTTTTAGAGATCCTACCAGTCTTTGAAAACATCCTTGTTCCTTGTTTCATTTCCAGGTTTATGTATATTTTCTGCCTAGCACCTGATTATTCCAACATCACAAGGATGGCCTAGGGAATCTAATTCTGGTATTGATTGTTATTGCTGATTGTCTCCTTTTGTAGCTGATTTCTTCATTATTGTGTAAATTTAGATCATGAGCTCATGTTCAGCTAAACAGCTGACCTTGTAAGAGGCTTAGGTGTGAACGCTCGTAAGTTTCAGCAAAAAGTCGGCAAAGATTTCTTTGTGTCCCTCCAATGAGTTGCCCAGAAGGACCCCGTTTTCTAGAAGTGTTGGTCCAATACTCCCTCTAGCGGTAGGGGACTTAGACAGGGCTGCTTTCGGCCCCCGATCTTGGACAGGGGCATTGGGCGGCCTGTGGCCCGGGCAGGAGCCTCTCTGCGTGTGAACCTGGGAATCATCTCTCCTGCGAACTTCGGTCACCTGGCAGGAAGCTACGATGCCCAGACCTATGGTTAGCTGTGCAGCGAGGTGTACTGCGCGGACAGGTTCCACACACACTTCAACTAAGTGGGTGGCCTGAGTGGAAAAGTGAGAGTTTGGGCAGCTGTGCAGACAAAGAAGGCGCCCTATGGCCTGGGGCCTAAATGCTTGTGACACCCCACTGGGCCTGCCGGCTCTGAGGGCCCTTCCCTGGGCCCCCTGCTCCCCTGCCCTTTGTTCAGTCACAGCAGAGATGGCCACACCCACTCCCTCTGTGAGGGCAGTGTTCCAGCCTCCCTCAGCCCCGTCCACTCTCCGCAGGTTACCATGGACTACAGATGCTGCATTCTCAGGCCAGGGCGTTCCGAGAATGGCAAGGGCAGACATGATGACCTTAAATGATTTCCTCTTGTGTCAGTTTTGGTAAACTGTAGGAGCTAGGAAATGGTCCACTTTACAGAAATGTTCAAATTTACTGGCATTTCATATATTCTCTGCTATAACATTGTCCTGATTCTTTCTATATATTCTTTAATTATGTTTGTGTTTTCCTTAATCAAAGTGTGTCTTTTAAATCTTTTCAAAGAATATTCTTTGGACTTACTACCTCACCTGAATTTTATACGTTTTCTGTGGTATTAAGTTCTGCTCATATCTTTATTTATCTTTTTTCTATGTTCTCAGGGTTTATTGTTTTGATCTTCTGATGTCAACTAAAACACTTGGTTATTCATTTTCATCAAACTTTTTACTTATAAAGATTTGAACTTTTAAAGATTCCAGCTCACTTTTAAGTTTCTAAGGGTCAGGTCCTCTACATTGTGGCTGGCCTAAGGCTTAGTTCACCATATAGCAATGTATATATTGACATTTTCCCCTCGACTTTCTGTGATTCCCTACATCTCACCTTTCTTTGCAGACAAGCCATTTGAAATACACTTAACTTATTTCACAGCCAATAAGTCTTGGAAATAAGGTCTATTTTTTAGAGAAATCGTCTTATATAATGAGGCAGAAAATCTCACCTGCCATAGTTTTCAAAACAGCATAATTTCACTCTTCTCAATGCTTAATCTGTGGTATTAAACAACCTTTGAGTATTTAGGTTTATCAACGACATGTACTTTAAAAAGGTTTTAGAGATCCTACCAGCCTTTGAATACCTCCTTGTTTCTTGTTTCAGTTCCAGTTTTATGTATATTTTCTGCCTTGCACCTGATTATTCCAACATCAGATGGATGGCCTAGGGAATCTAATTCTGGTATTGATTGTTTTTGCTGATTGTCTCACTTTGTAGCTGATTACTTCAATATTGTGTAAATTTAGATCATGAGCTCATGTTTAGCTAAACAGCTGACCTTGTAAGAGGCTTAGGTGTGAACGCTGGTAAGCTTCAGCAGAAAGTCGGCAAAGATTTACTTGTGTCCCTCCAATGAGATGCCCGCAAGGATCCCGTTTTCTACAAGTGTTGGTCCAATACTCCTTCGAGAGGCAGTAGACTCAGACATGGCTGCTTTTCAGCCTTCGATCTGGGGCAGGGCCAGTGGGCGGCCTGTGGCCCGGGCAGGAGCCTCTCCGCATGTGTCCCAGGGACCCATTTGCCTGCGAACTTCGGTCACCTGGCAGGAAGCTACGATGCCCTGACGTATGGTTAACTGTGCAGCGATGTGTACTGCGCGGACAGGTTCCAAACACACTTCAAATAAGAGGGCGGCCTGAGTGGAAAGGTGAGAGTTTGGGCAGCTGTGCAGACAAAGAAGGCGCCCTTTGGCCTGGGCCTAAATGCTTGTGACACCCCACTGTGTCTGCCGGGCTCTGAGGCCCTGCCCTGGGCTCCCTGCTCCCCTGCCCTTTGTTCAGTCACAGCAGAGATGGCCACACCCACTCCCTCAGTGAGGGCAGTCTTCCAACCTCCCTCAGCCACGCCCCCTCTCCGCAGGTTACCATGGACTACAGATGCTGCATTCTCAGGCCAGGGCGTTCCGAGAATGCCAAGGGCAGACATGATGACATTAAATGATTTCCTCTTGTGTCAATTTTGGTAAACTTTAGGAGCTAGGAAATGGTCCGCTTTACAGAAATGTTCAAATTTACTGGCATTTCATATATTCTCTGCTATAACATTGTCCTGATTCTTTCTGTATATTCTTTACTTATGTTTTTGTTTTCCTTAATCAAAGTGTGTCTTTTAACTCTTTTCAAAGAATATTCTTTGGACTTACTAAATCACCTGAATTTTATACGTTTTCTGTTGTATTAAGTTCTGCTCATATCTTTATTTATCTTTTTTCTATGTTCTCAGGGTTTATTGTTTTGATTTTCTGATGTCAAGTAAAACACTTGGTTATTCATTTTAATAAATCTTTTTACTTATAAAGATTTGAACTTTTAAAGATTCCAGCTTACTTGTACGCTTCTAAGGGTCCATTCCTCTACACTGTTGCCGGCCTAAGGCTTAGTTCACCATATAGCAATGTATATATTGACATATTATCCCCTCGGCTTTCTGTGATTCCCTACATCTCACCTTTCTTTGCAGACAAGCCATTTGAAATACCCTTAACTTATTTCACAGCCAATAAGTCTTTGAAATCATGTGTATTTTTTAGAGAAATCATCTTATATAATTAGGCAGAAAATCTCACCTTCCATAGTTTTCTAAACAGCATAATTTCACTCTTCTCCCTGTTTAATTTGTTGTATTAAACAACCTTTGAGTATTTAGCTTTATCAATGACATGTACTTTAAAAATGTTTTAGAGATCCTACCAGTCTTTGAAAACATCCTTGTTCCTTGTTTCATTTCCAGGTTTATGTATATTTTCTGCCTAGCACCTGATTATTCCAACATCACAAGGATGGCCTAGGGAATCTAATTCTGGTATTGATTGTTATTGCTGATTGTCTCCTTTTGTAGCTGATTTCTTCATTATTGTGTAAATTTAGATCATGAGCTCATGTTCAGCTAAACAGCTGACCTTGTAAGAGGCTTAGGTGTGAACGCTCGTAAGTTTCAGCAAAAAGTCGGCAAAGATTTCTTTGTGTCCCTCCAATGAGTTGCCCACAAGGACCCCGTTTTCTAGAAGTGTTGGTCCAATACTCCCTCTAGCGGTAGGGGACTTAGACAGGGCTGCTTTCGGCCCCCGATCTTGGACAGGGGCATTGGGCGGCCTGTGGCCCGGGCAGGAGCCTCTCTGCGTGTGAACCTGGGAATCATCTCTCCTGCGAACTTCGGTCACCTGGCAGGAAGCTACGATGCCCAGACCTATGGTTAGCTGTGCAGCGAGGTGTACTGCGCGGACAGGTTCCACACACACTTCAACTAAGTGGGTGGCCTGAGTGGAAAAGTGAGAGTTTGGGCAGCTGTGCAGACAAAGAAGGCGCCCTATGGCCTGGGGCCTAAATGCTTGTGACACCCCACTGGGCCTGCCGGCTCTGAGGGCCCTTCCCTGGGCCCCCTGCTCCCCTGCCCTTTGTTCAGTCACAGCAGAGATGGCCACACCCACTCCCTCAGTGAGGGCAGTGTTCCAGCCTCCCTCAGCCCCGTCCACTCTCCGCAGGTTACCATGGACTACAGATGCTGCATTCTCAGGCCAGGGCGTTCCGAGAATGCCAAGGGCAGACATGATGACCTTAAATGATTTCCTCTTGTGTCAGTTTTGGTAAACTGTAGGAGCTAGGAAATGGTCCACTTTACAGAAATGTTCAAATTTACTGGCATTTCATATATTCTCTGCTATAACATTGTCCTGATTCTTTCTATATATTCTTTAATTATGTTTGTGTTTTCCTTAATCAAAGTGTGTCTTTTAAATCTTTTCAAAGAATATTCTTTGGACTTACTACCTCACCTGAATTTTATACGTTTTCTGTGGTATTAAGTTCTGCTCATATCTTTATTTATCTTTTTTCTATGTTCTCAGGGTTTATTGTTTTGATCTTCTGATGTCAACTAAAACACTTGGTTATTCATTTTCATCAAACTTTTTACTTATAAAGATTTGAACTTTTAAAGATTCCAGCTCACTTTTAAGTTTCTAAGGGTCAGGTCCTCTACATTGTGGCTGGCCTAAGGCTTAGTTCACCATATAGCAATGTATATATTGACATTTTCCCCTCGACTTTCTGTGATTCCCTACATCTCACCTTTCTTTGCAGACAAGCCATTTGAAATACACTTAACTTATTTCACAGCCAATAAGTCTTGGAAATAAGGTCTATTTTTTAGAGAAATCGTCTTATATAATGAGGCAGAAAATCTCACCTGCCATAGTTTTCAAAACAGCATAATTTCACTCTTCTCAATGCTTAATCTGTGGTATTAAACAACCTTTGAGTATTTAGGTTTATCAACGACATGTACTTTAAAAAGGTTTTAGAGATCCTACCAGCCTTTGAATACCTCCTTGTTTCTTGTTTCAGTTCCAGTTTTATGTATATTTTCTGCCTTGCACCTGATTATTCCAACATCAGATGGATGGCCTAGGGAATCTAATTCTGGTATTGATTGTTTTTGCTGATTGTCTCACTTTGTAGCTGATTACTTCAATATTGTGTAAATTTAGATCATGAGCTCATGTTTAGCTAAACAGCTGACCTTGTAAGAGGCTTAGGTGTGAACGCTGGTAAGCTTCAGCAGAAAGTCGGCAAAGATTTACTTGTGTCCCTCCAATGAGATGCCCGCAAGGATCCCGTTTTCTACAAGTGTTGGTCCAATACTCCTTCGAGAGGCAGTAGACTCAGACATGGCTGCTTTTCAGCCTTCGATCTGGGGCAGGGCCAGTGGGCGGCCTGTGGCCCGGGCAGGAGCCTCTCCGCATGTGTCCCAGGGACCCATTTGCCTGCGAACTTCGGTCACCTGGCAGGAAGCTACGATGCCCTGACGTATGGTTAACTGTGCAGCGATGTGTACTGCGCGGACAGGTTCCAAACACACTTCAAATAAGAGGGCGGCCTGAGTGGAAAGGTGAGAGTTTGGGCAGCTGTGCAGACAAAGAAGGCGCCCTTTGGCCTGGGCCTAAATGCTTGTGACACCCCACTGTGTCTGCCGGGCTCTGAGGCCCTGCCCTGGGCTCCCTGCTCCCCTGCCCTTTGTTCAGTCACAGCAGAGATGGCCACACCCACTCCCTCAGTGAGGGCAGTCTTCCAACCTCCCTCAGCCACGCCCCCTCTCCGCAGGTTACCATGGACTACAGATGCTGCATTCTCAGGCCAGGGCGTTCCGAGAATGCCAAGGGCAGACATGATGACATTAAATGATTTCCTCTTGTGTCAGTTTTGGTAAACTTTAGGAGCTAGGAAATGGTCCGCTTTACAGAAATGTTCAAATTTACTGGCATTTCATATATTCTCTGCTATAACATTGTCCTGATTCTTTCTGTATATTCTTTACTTATGTTTTTGTTTTCCTTAATCAAAGTGTGTCTTTTAACTCTTTTCAAAGAATATTCTTTGGACTTACTAAATCACCTGAATTTTATACGTTTTCTGTTGTATTAAGTTCTGCTCATATCTTTATTTATCTTTTTTCTATGTTCTCAGGGTTTATTGTTTTGATTTTCTGATGTCAAGTAAAACACTTGGTTATTCATTTTAATAAATCTTTTTACTTATAAAGATTTGAACTTTTAAAGATTCCAGCTTACTTGTACGCTTCTAAGGGTCCATTCCTCTACACTGTTGCCGGCCTAAGGCTTAGTTCACCATATAGCAATGTATATATTGACATATTATCCCCTCGGCTTTCTGTGATTCCCTACATCTCACCTTTCTTTGCAGACAAGCCATTTGAAATACCCTTAACTTATTTCACAGCCAATAAGTCTTTGAAATCATGTGTATTTTTTAGAGAAATCATCTTATATAATTAGGCAGAAAATCTCACCTTCCATAGTTTTCTAAACAGCATAATTTCACTCTTCTCCCTGTTTAATTTGTTGTATTAAACAACCTTTGAGTATTTAGCTTTATCAATGACATGTACTTTAAAAATGTTTTAGAGATCCTACCAGTCTTTGAAAACATCCTTGTTCCTTGTTTCATTTCCAGGTTTATGTATATTTTCTGCCTAGCACCTGATTATTCCAACATCACAAGGATGGCCTAGGGAATCTAATTCTGGTATTGATTGTTATTGCTGATTGTCTCCTTTTGTAGCTGATTTCTTCATTATTGTGTAAATTTAGATCATGAGCTCATGTTCAGCTAAACAGCTGACCTTGTAAGAGGCTTAGGTGTGAACGCTCGTAAGTTTCAGCAAAAAGTCGGCAAAGATTTCTTTGTGTCCCTCCAATGAGTTGCCCACAAGGACCCCGTTTTCTAGAAGTGTTGGTCCAATACTCCCTCTAGCGGTAGGGGACTTAGACAGGGCTGCTTTCGGCCCCCGATCTTGGACAGGGGCATTGGGCGGCCTGTGGCCCGGGCAGGAGCCTCTCTGCGTGTGAACCTGGGAATCATCTCTCCTGCGAACTTCGGTCACCTGGCAGGAAGCTACGATGCCCAGACCTATGGTTAGCTGTGCAGCGAGGTGTACTGCGCGGACAGGTTCCACACACACTTCAACTAAGTGGGTGGCCTGAATGGAAAAGTGAGAGTTTGGGCAGCTGTGCAGACAAAGAAGGCGCCCTATGGCCTGGGGCCTAAATGCTTGTGACACCCCACTGGGCCTGCCGGTCTCTGAGGGCCCTGCCCTGGGCCCGTGCTCCCCTGCCCTTTGTTCAGTCACAGCAGAGATGGCCACACCCACTCCCTCAGTGAGGGCAGTGTTCCAGCCTCCCTCAGCCCCGTCCACTCTCCGCAGGTTACCATGGACTACAGATGCTGCATTCTCAGGCCAGGGCGTTCCGAGTATGCCAAGGGCAGACATGATGACCTTAAATGATTTCCTCTTGTGTCAGTTTTGGTAAACTGTAGGAGCTAGGAAATGGTCAACTTTACAGAAATGTTCAAATTTACTGGCATTTCATATATTCTCTGCTATAACATTGTCGTGATTCTTTCTATATATTCTTTAATTATGTTTGTGTTTTCCTTAATCAAAGTGTGTCTTTTAAATCTTTTCAAAGAATATTCTTTGGACTTACTACCTCACCTGAATTTTATACGTTTTCTGTGGTATTAAGTTCTGCTCATATCTTTATTTATCTTTTTTCTATGTTCTCAGGGTTTATTGTTTTGATCTTCTGATGTCAACTAAAACACTTGGTTATTCATTTTCATCAAACTTTTTACTTATAAAGATTTGAACTTTTAAAGATTCCAGCTCACTTTTAAGTTTCTAAGGGTCAGGTCCTCTACATTGTGGCTGGCCTAAGGCTTAGTTCACCATATAGCAATGTATATATTGACATTTTCCCCTCGACTTTCTGTGATTCCCTACATCTCACCTTTCTTTGCAGACAAGCCATTTGAAATACACTTAACTTATTTCACAGCCAATAAGTCTTGGAAATAAGGTCTATTTTTTAGAGAAATCGTCTTATATAATGAGGCAGAAAATCTCACCTGCCATAGTTTTCAAAACAGCATAATTTCACTCTTCTCAATGCTTAATCTGTGGTATTAAACAACCTTTGAGTATTTAGGTTTATCAACGACATGTACTTTAAAAAGGTTTTAGAGATCCTACCAGCCTTTGAATACCTCCTTGTTTCTTGTTTCAGTTCCAGTTTTATGTATATTTTCTGCCTTGCACCTGATTATTCCAACATCAGATGGATGGCCTAGGGAATCTAATTCTGGTATTGATTGTTTTTGCTGATTGTCTCACTTTGTAGCTGATTACTTCAATATTGTGTAAATTTAGATCATGAGCTCATGTTTAGCTAAACAGCTGACCTTGTAAGAGGCTTAGGTGTGAACGCTGGTAAGCTTCAGCAGAAAGTCGGCAAAGATTTACTTGTGTCCCTCCAATGAGATGCCCGCAAGGATCCCGTTTTCTACAAGTGTTGGTCCAATACTCCTTCGAGAGGCAGTAGACTCAGACATGGCTGCTTTTCAGCCTTCGATCTGGGGCAGGGCCAGTGGGCGGCCTGTGGCCCGGGCAGGAGCCTCTCCGCATGTGTCCCAGGGACCCATTTGCCTGCGAACTTCGGTCACCTGGCAGGAAGCTACGATGCCCTGACGTATGGTTAACTGTGCAGCGATGTGTACTGCGCGGACAGGTTCCAAACACACTTCAAATAAGAGGGCGGCCTGAGTGGAAAGGTGAGAGTTTGTGCAGCTGTGCAGACAAAGAAGGCGCCCTTTGGCCTGGGCCTAAATGCTTGTGACACCCCACTGTGTCTGCCGGGCTCTGAGGCCCTGCCCTGGGCTCCCTGCTCCCCTGCCCTTTGTTCAGTCACAGCAGAGATGGCCACACCCACTCCCTCAGTGAGGGCAGTCTTCCAACCTCCCTCAGCCACGCCCCCTCTCCGCAGGTTACCATGGACTACAGATGCTGCATTCTCAGGCCAGGGCGTTCCGAGAATGCCAAGGGCAGACATGATGACCTTAAATGATTTCCTCTTGTGTCAGTTTTGGTAAACTTTAGGAGCTAGGAAATGGTCCGCTTTACAGAAATGTTCAAATTTACTGGCATTTCATATATTCTCTGCTATAACATTGTCCTGATTCTTTCTGTATATTCTTTACTTATGTTTTTGTTTTCCTTAATCAAAGTGTGTCTTTTAACTCTTTTCAAAGAATATTCTTTGGACTTACTAAATCACCTGAATTTTATATGTTTTCTGTTGTATTAAGTTCTACTCATATCTTTATTTATCTTTTTTCTATGTTCTCAGGGTTTATTGTTTTGATTTTCTGATGTCAAGTAAAACACTTGGTTATTCATTTTAATAAATCTTTTTACTTATAAAGATTTGAACTTTTAAAGATTCCAGCTTACTTGTACGCTTCTAAGGGTCCATTCCTCTACACTGTTGCCGGCCTAAGGCTTAGTTCACCATATAGCAATGTATATATTGACATATTATCCCCTCGGCTTTCTGTGATTCCCTACATCTCACCTTTCTTTGCAGACAAGCCATTTGAAATACCCTTAACTTATTTCACAGCCAATAAGTCTTTGAAATCATGTGTATTTTTTAGAGAAATCATCTTATATAATTAGGCAGAAAATCTCACCTTCCATAGTTTTCTAAACAGCATAATTTCACTCTTCTCACCTCTTAATTTGTTGTATTAAACAACCTTTGAGTATTTAGCTTTATCAATGACATGTACTTTAAAAATGTTTTAGAGATCCTACCAGTCTTTGAAAACATCCTTGTTCCTTGTTTCATTTCCAGGTTTATGTATATTTTCTGCCTAGCACCTGATTATTCCAACATCACAAGGATGGCCTAGGGAATCTAATTCTGGTATTGATTGTTTTTGCTGATTGTCTCCTTTTGTAGCTGATTTCTTCATTATTGCGTAAATTTAGATTATGAGCTCATGTTTAGCTAAACAGCTGACCTTGTAAGAGGCTTAGGTGTGAACGCTCGTAAGTTTCAGCAAAAAGTCGGCAAAGATTTCTTTGTGTCCCTCCAATGAGTTGCCCACAAGGACCCCGTTTTCTAGAAGTGTTGGTCCAATACTCCCTCTAGCGGTAGGGGACTTAGACAGGGCTGCTTTCGGCCCCCGAATTTGGGCAGGGGCATTGGGCGGCCTGTGGCCCGGGCAGGAACCTCTCTGCGTGTGAACCTGGGAATCATCTCTCCTGCGAACTTCGGTCACCTGGCAGGAAGCTACGATGCCCAGACCTACGGTTAGCTGTGCAGCGAGGTGTACTGCGCGGACAGGTTCCACACACACTTCAACTAAGTGGGTGGCCTGAATGGAAAAGTGAGAGTTTGGGCAGCTGTGCAGACAAAGAAGGCGCCCTATGGCCTGGGCCTAAATGCTTGTGACACCCCACTGGGCCTGCCGGGCTCTGAGGGCCCTGCCCTGGGCCCCCTGCTCCCCTGCCCTTTGTTCAGTCACAGCAGAGATGGCCACACCCACTCCCTCAGTGAGGGCAGTGTTCCAGCCTCCCTCAGCCCCGCCCACTCTCCGCAGGTTACCATGGACTACAGATGCTGCAATCTCAGGCCAGGGCGTTCCGAGAATGCCAAGGGCAGACATGATGACCTTAAATGATTTCCTTTGTGTCAGTTTTGGTAAACTGTAGGAGCTAGGAAATGGTCCACTTTACAGAAATGTTCAAATTTACTGGCATTTCATATATTCTCTGCTATAACATTGTCCTGATTCTTTCTATATATTCTTTAATTATGTTTGTGTTTTGCTTAATCAAAGTGTGTCTTTTTAATCTTTTCAAAGAATATTCTTTGGACTTACTACCTCACCTGAATTTTATACGTTTTCTGTGGTATTAAGTTCTGCTCATATCTTTATTTATCTTTTTTCTATGTTCTCAGGGTTTATTGTTTTGATCTTCTGATATCAACTAAAACACTTGGTTATTCATTATCATCAATCTTTTAACTTATAAAGATTTGAACTTTTAAAGATTCCAGCTCACTTTTAAGTTTCAAAGGGTCAGGTTCTCTACATTGTGGCTGGCCTAAGGCTTAGTTCACCATATAGCAATGTATATATTGACATTTTCCCCTCGACTTTCTGTGATTCCCTACATCTCACCTTTCTTTGCAGACAAGCAATTTGAAATACACTTAACTTATTTCACAGCCAATAAGTCTTGGAAATAATGTCTATTTTTTAGACAAATCATCTTATATAATGAGGCAGAAAATCTCACCTGCCATAGTTTTCAAAACAGCATAATTTCACTCTTCTCAATGCTTAATCTGTGGTATTAAACAACCTTTGAGTATTTAGGTTTATCAACGACATGTACTTTAAAAATGTTTTAGAGATCCTACCAGCCTTTGAAAACCTCCTTGTTTCTTGTTTCAGTTCCAGTTTTATGTATATTTTCTGCCTTGCACCTGATTATTCCAACATCTGATGGATGGCGTAGGGAATATAATTCTGGTATTGATTGTTTTTGCTGATTGTCTCACTTTGTAGCTGATTACTTCAATATTGTGTAAATTTAGATCATGAGCTCATGTTTAGCTAAACAGCTGACCTTGTAAGAGGCTTAGGTGTGAACGCTGGTAAGTTTCAGCAGAAAGTCGGCAAAGATTTATTTGTGTCCCTCCAATGAGTTGCCCGCAAGGACCCCGTTTTCTACAAGTGTTGGTCCAATACTCCTTCGAGAGTCAGTGGACTCAGACATGGCTGCTTTTCAGCCTTCAATCAGGGGCAGGGCCAGTGGGCGGCCTGTGGCCCGGGCAGGAGCCTCTCCGCATGTGTCCCAGGGACCCATTTGCCTGCGAACTTCGGTCACCTGGCAGGAAGCTACGATGCCCTGACCTATGGTTAGCTGTGCAGCGAGGTGTACTGCACGGACAGGTTCCAAACACACTTCAAATAAGAGGGCGGCCTGAGTGGAAAGGTGAGAGTTTGGGCAGCTGTGCAGACAAAGAAGGCGCCCTTTGGCCTGGGCCTAAATGCTTGTGACACCCCACTGTGTCTGCCGGCCTCTGAGGCCCTGCCCAGGGCTCCCTGCTCCCCAGCCCTTTGTTCAGTCACAGCAGAGATGGCCTCACCCACTCCCTCAGTGAGGGCAGTCTTCCAACCTCCCTCAGCCACGCCCCCTCTCCGCACGTTACCATGGACTACAGATGCTGCATTCTGAGGCCAGGGCGTTCCGAGAATGCCAAGGGCAGACATGATGACCTTAAATGATTTCCTCTTGTGTCAGTTTTGGTAAACTTTAGGAGCTAGGAAATGGTCCGCTTTACAGAAATGTTCAAATTTACTGGCATTTCATATATTCTCTGCTATAACATTGTCCTGATTCTTTCTGTATATTCTTTACTTATGTTTGTGTTTTCCTTAATCAAAGTGTGTCTTTTAACTCTTTTCAAAGAATATTCTTTGGACTTACTACCTCACCTGAATTTTATACGTTTTCTGTGGTATTAAGTTCTGCTCATATCTTTATTTATCTTTTTTCTATGTTCTCAGTGTTTATTGTTTTGATCTTCTGATGTCAACTAAAACACTTGGTTATTCATTTTCATCAATCTTTTTACTTATAAAGATATGAACTTTTAAAGATTCCAGCTCACTTTTAAGTTTCTAAGGGTCAGGTCCTCTACATTGTGGCTGGCCTAAGGCTTAGTTCACCATATAGCTATGTATATATTGACATTTTCCCCTCGACTTTCTGTGATTCCCTACATCTCACCTTTCTTTGCAGACAAGCCATTTGAAATACACTTAACTTATTTCACAGCCAATAAGTCTTGGAAATAATGTCTATTTTTTAGAGAAATCATCTTATATAATGAGGCAGAAAATCTCACCTGCCATAGTTTTCAAAACAGCATAATTAGACTCACTCAATGCTTAATCTGTGGTATTAAACAACCTTTGAGTATTTAGGTTTATCAACGACATGTACTTTAAAAATGTTTTAGAGATCCTACCAGCCTTTGAAAACCTCCTTGTTTCTTGTTTCAGTTCCAGTTTTATGTATATTTTCTGCCTTGCAACTGATTATTCCAACATCAGATGGATGGCCTAGGGAATCTAATTCTGGTATTGATTGTTTTTGCTGATTGTCTCACTTTGTAGCTGATTACTTCAATATTGTGTAAATTTAGATCATGAGCTCATGTTTAGCTAAACAGCTGACCTTGTAAGAGGCTTAGGTGTGAACGCTGGTAAGCTTCAGCAGAAAGTCGGCAAAGATTTATTTGTGTCCCTCCAATGAGTTGCCCTCAAGGACCCCGTTTTCTACAAGTGTTGGTCCAATACTCCTTCGAGAGGCAGTGGACTCAGACATGGCTGCTTTTCAGCCTTCGATCTGGGGCAGGGCCAGTGGGCGGCCTGTGGCCCGGGCAGGAGCCTCTCCGCATGTGTCCCAGGGACCCATTTGCCTGCGAACTTCGGTCACCTGGCAGAAAGCTACGATGCCCTGACCTATGGTTAGCTGTGCAGCGAGGTGTACTGCGCGGACAGGTTCCAAACACACTTCAAATAAGAGGGCGGCCTGAGTGGAAAGGTGAGAGTTTGGGCAGCTGTGCAGACAAAGAAGGCGCCCTTTGGCCTGGGCCTAAATGCTTGTGACACCCCACTGGGTCTGCCGGGCTCTGAGGGCCCTGCCCTGGGCCACATGCTCCCCTGCCCTTTGTTCAGTCACAGCAGAGATGGCCACACCCACTCCCTCAGTGAGGGCAGTCTTCCAAACTCCCTCAGCCACGCCCCCTCCCCGCAGGTTACCATGGACTACAGATGCTGCATTCTCAGGCCAGGGCGTTCCGAGAATGCCAAGGGCAGACATGATGACCTTAAATGATTTCCTCTTGTGTCAGTTTTGGTAAACTTTAGGAGCTAGGAAATGGTCCGCTTTACAGAAATGTTCAAATTTACTGGCATTTCATATATTCTCTGCTATAACATTGTCCTGATTCTTTCTGTATATTCTTTACTTATGTTTTGGTTTTCCTTAATCAAAGTGTGTCTTTTAACTCTTTTCAAAGAATATTCTTTGGACTTACTAAATCACCTGAATTGTATACGTTTTCTGTTGTATTAAGTTCTGCTCATATCTTTATTTATCTTTTTTCTATGTTCTCAGGGTTTATTGTTTTGATTTTCTGATGTCAAGTAAAACACTTGGTTATTCATTTTAATAAATCTTTTTACTTATAAAGATTTGAACTTTTAAAGATTCCAGCTTACTTGTACGCTTCTAAGGGTCCATTCCTCTACACTGTTGCCGGCAAAAGGCTTAGTTCATCATATAGCAATGTATATATTGACATATTATCCCCTCGACTTTCTGTGATTCCCTACATCTCACCTTTCTTTGCAGACAAGCCATTTGAAATACACTTAACTTATTTCACAGCCAATAAGTCTTGGAAATAATGTCTATTTTTTAGAGAAATCATCTTATATAATGAGGCAGAAAATCTCACCTGCCATAGTTTTCAAAACAGCATAATTTCACTCTTCTCAATGCTTAATCTGTGGTATTAAACAACCTTTGAGTATTTAGGTTTATCAACGACATGTACTTTAAAAATGTTTTAGAGATCCTACCAGCCTTTGAAAACCTCCTTGTTTCTTGTTTCAGTTCCAGTTTTATGTATATTTTCTTCCTTGCACCTGATTATTCCAACATCAGATGGATGGCGTAGGGAATCTAATTCTGGTATTGATTGTTTTTGCTGATTGTCTCACTTTGTAGCTGATTACTTCAATATTGTGTAAATTTAGATCATGAGCTCATGTTTAGCTAAACAGCTGACCTTGTAAGAGGCTTAGGTGTGAACACTGGTAAGCTTCAGCAGAAAGTTGGCAAAGATTTATTTGTGTCCCTCCAATGAGTTGCCCGCAAGGACCCCGTTTTCTACAAGTGTTGGTCCTATACTCCTTCGAGAGGCAGTGGACTCAGACATGGCTGCTTTTCAGCCTTCGATCTGGGGCAGGGCCAGTGGGCGGCCTGTGGCCCGGGCAGGAACCTCTCCGCATGTGTCCCAGGGACCCATTTGCCTGCGAACTTCGGTCACCTGGCAGGAAGCTACGATGCCCTGACCTATGGTTAGCTGTGCAGCGAGGTGTACTGCGCGGACAGGTTCCAAACATACTTCAAATAAGAGGGCGGCCTGAGTGGAAAGGTGAGAGTTTGGGCAGATGTGCAGACAAAGAAGGAGCCCTTTGGCCTGGGCCTAAATGCTTGTGACACCCCACTGTGTCTGCCGGCCTCTGAGGCCCTGCCCAGGGCTCCCTGCTCCCCAGCCCTTTGTTCAGTCACAGCAGAGATGGCCTCACCCACTCCCTCAGTGAGGGCAGTCTTCCAACCTCCCTCAGCCACGCCCCCTCTCCGCAGGTTACCATGGACTACAGATGCTGCATTCTGAGGCCAGGGCGTTCCGAGAATGCCAAGGGCAGACATGATGACCTTAAATGATTTCCTCTTGTGTCAGTTTTGGTAAACTTTAGGAGCTAGGAAATGGTCCGCTTTACAGAAATGTTCAAATTTACTGGCATTTCATATATTCTCTGCTATAACATTGTCCTGATTCTTTCTGTATATTCTTTACTTATGTTTTTGTTTTCCTTAATCAAAGTGTGTCTTTTAATTCTTTTCAAAGAATATTCTTTGGACTTACTAAATCACCTGAATTTTATACGTTTTCTCTTGTATTAAGTTCTGCTCATATCTTTATTTATCTTTTTTCTATGTTCTCAGGGTTTATTGTTTTGATTTTCTGATGTCAAGTAAAACACTTGGTTATTCATTTTAATAAATCTTTTTACTTATAAATATGTGAACTTTTAAAGATTCCAGCTTACTTGTACGCTTCTAAGGGTCCATTCCTCTACACTGTTGCCGGCCTAAGGCTTAGTTCACCATATAGCAATGTATATATTGACATATTATCCCCTCGGCTTTCTGTGATTCCCTACATCTCACCTTTCTTTGCAGACAAGCCATTTGAAATACCCTTAACTTATTTCACAGCCAATAAGTCTTTGAAATCATGTGTATTTTTTAGAGAAATCATCTTATATAATTAGGCAGAAAATCTCACCTTCCATAGTTTTCTAAACAGCATAATTTCACTCTTCTCACTGCTTAATTTGTTGTATTAAACAACCTTTGAGTATTTAGCTTTATCAATGACATGTACTTGAAAAATGTTTTAGAGATCCTACCAGTCTTTGAAAACATGCTTGTTCCTTGTTTCATTTCCAGGTTTATGTATATTTTCTGCCTAGCACCTGATTATTCCAACATCTCAAGGATGGCCTAGGGAATCTAATTCTGGTATTGATTGTTTTTGCTGATTGTCTCCCATTGTAGCTGATATCTTCATTATTGTGTAAATTTAGATCATGAGCTCATGTTTAGCTAAACAGCTGACTTTGTAAGAGGCTTAGGTGTGAACGCTCGTAAGTTTCAGCAAAAAGTCGGCAAAGATTTATTTGTGTCCCTCCAAAGAGTTGCCCACAAGGACACCGTTTTCTAGTAGTGTTGGTCCAATACTCCCTCTAAGGGTAGGGGACTTAGACAGGGCTGCTTTCGGCCCCCGATCTCGGGCAGGGGCATTGGGCGGCCTGTGGCCCGGGCAGGAGCCTCTCTGCGTGTGAACCTGGGAATCATCTCTCCTGCGAACTTCGGTCACCTGGCAGGAAGCTACGATGCCGAGACCTATGGTTAGCTGTGCAGCGAGGTGTACTGCGCGGACAGGTTCCACACACACTTCAACTAAGTGGGTGGCCTGAGTGGAAAAGTGAGAGTTTGGGCAGCTGTGCAGACAAAGAAGGCGCCCTATGGCCTGGGCCTAAATGCTTCTGACAACCCACTGGGCCTGCCGGGCTCTGAGGGCACTGCCCTGGGCCCCCTGCTCCCCTGCCCTTTGTTCCGTCACAGCAGAGATGGCCACACCCACTCCCTCAGTGAGGGCAGTGTTCCAGCCTCCCTCAGCCCCGCCCACTCTCCGCAGGTTACCATGGACTACAGATGCTGCATTCTCAGGCCAGGGCGTTCCGAGAATGCCAAGGGCAGACATGATGGCCTTAAATGATTTCCTCTTGTGTCAGTTTTGGTAAACTTTAGGAGCTAGGAAATGGTCCGCTTTACAGAAATGTTCAAATTTACTGGCATTTCATATATTCTCTGCTATAACATTGTCCTGATTCTTTCTGTATATTCTTTACTTATGTTTTTGTTTTCCTTAATCAAAGTGTGTCTTTTAACTCTTTTCAAAGAATATTCTTTGGACTTACTAAATCAGCTGAATTTTATACATTTTCTGTTGTATTAAGTTCTGCTCATATCTTTATTTATCTTTTTTCTATGTTCTCAGGGTTTATTGTTTTGATTTTCTGATGTCAAGTAAAACACTTGGTTATTCATTTTAATAAATCTTTTTACTTATAAAGATTTGAACTTTTAAAGATTCCAGCTTACTTGTACGTTTCTAAGGGTCCATTCCTCTACACTGTTGCCGGCCTAAGGCTTAGTTCACCATATAGCAATGTATATATTGACATATTATCCCCTAGGCTTTCTGTGATTCCCTACATCTCACCTTTCTTTGCAGACAAGCCATTTGAAATACCCTTAACTTATTTCACAGCCAATAAGTCTTTGAAATCATGTGTATTTTTTAGAGAAATCATCTTATATAATGAGGCAGAAAATCACACCTTCCATAGTTTTCTAAACAGCATAATTACACTCTGCTCACTGCTTAATTTGTTGTATTAAACAACCTTTGAGTATTTAGCTTTATCAATGACATGTACTATAAAAATGTTTTAGAGATCCTACCAGTCTTTGAAAACATCCTTGTTCCTTGTTTCATTTCCAGGTTTATGTATATTTTCTGCCTAGCACCTGATTATTCCAACATCTCAAGGATGGCCTAGGGAATCGAATTCTGGTATTGATTGTTTTTGCTGATTGTCTCCCTTTGTAGCTGATTTCTTCATTATTGTGTAAATTTAGATCATGAGCTCATGTTTAGCTAAACAGCTGACCTTGTAAGAGGCTTAGGTGTGAACGCTCGTAAGTTTCAGCAAAAAGTCGGCAAAGATTTCTTTGTGTCCCTCCAATGAGTTGCCCACAAGGACCCCGTTTTCTAGAAGTGTGGTCCAATACTCCCTCTAGCGGTAGGGGACATAGACAGGGCTGCTTTCGGCCCCCGATCTTGGGCAGGGGCATTGGGCGGCCTGTGGCCTGGGCAGGAGCCTCTCTGCGGGTGAAGCTGGGAATCATCTCTCCTGCGAACTTCGGTCACCTGGCAGGAAGCTACGATGCCCAGACCTATGGTTAGCTGTGCAGTGAGGTATACTGCGCGGACAGGTTCCACACACACTTCAACAAAGTGGGTGGCCTGAGTGGAAAAGTGAGAGTTTGGGCAGCTGTGCAGACAAAGAAGGCACGCTATGGCCTGGGCCTAAATGCTTGTGACACCCCACTGGGCCTGCCGGGCTCTGAGGGCCCTGCCCTGGGCCCCCTGCTCCCCTGCCCTTTGTTCAGTCACAGCAGAGATGGCCACACCCACTCCCTCAGTGAGGGCAGTGTTCCAGCCTCCCTCAGCCCCGCCCACTCTCCGCAGGTTACCATGGACTACAGATGCTGCATTCTGAGGCCAGGGCGTTCCGAGAATGCCAAGGGCATACATGATGACCTTAAATGATTTCCTCTTGTGTCAGTTTTGGTAAACTGTAGGAGCTAGGAAATGGTCAACTTTACAGAAATGTTCAAATTTACTGGCATTTCATATATTCTCTGCTATAACATTGTCCTGATTCTTTCTATATATTCTTTAATTATGTTTGTGTTTTGCTTAATCAAAGTGTGTATTTTAAATCTTTTCAAAGAATATTCTTTGGACTTACTACCTCACCTGAATTTTATACGTTTTCTGTGGTATTAAGTTCTGCTCATATCTTTATTTATCTTTTTTCTATGTTCTCAGGGTTTATTGTTTTGATTTTCTGATGTCAAGTAAAACACTTGGTTATTCATTTTAATAAATCTTTTTACTTATAAAGATTTGAACTTTTAAAGATTCCAGCTTACTTGTACGCTTCTAAGGTTCCATTCCTCTACACTGTTGCCGGCCTAAGGCTTAGTTCACCATAGAGCAATGTATATATTGACATATTATCCCCTCGGCTTTCTGTGATTCCCTACATCTCACCTTTCTTTGCAGACAAGCCATTTGAAATACCCTTAACTTATTTCACAGCCAATAAGTCTTTGAAATAATGTCTATTTTTTAGAGAAATCATCTTATATAATGAGGCAGAAAATCTCACCTTCCATAGTTTTCTAAACAGCATAATTTCACTCTTCTCACTGCTTAATTTGTTGTATTAAACAACCTTTGAGTATTTAGCTTTATCAATGACATGTACTTTAAAAATGTTTTAGAGATCCTACCAGCCTTTGAAAACCTCCTTGTTTCTTGTTTCAGTTTCAGTTTTATGTATATTTTCTGCCTAGCACCTGATTATTCCAACATCTCAAGGATATCCTAGGGAATCTAATTCTGGTATTGATTGTTTTTGCTGATTGTCTCCCTTTGTAGCTGATTTCTTCATTATTGTTTAAATTTAGATCATGAGCTCATGTTTAGCTAAACAGCTGACCTTGTAAGAGGCTTAGGTGTGAACGCTCGTAAGTTTCAGCAAAAAGTCGGGAAAGATTTCTTTGTGTCCCTCCAATGAGTTGCCCACAAGGACCCCGTTTTCTAGAAGTGTTGGTCCAATACTCCCTCTAGCGGTAGGGGACTTAGACAGGGCTGCTTTCGGCCCCCGATCTTGGGCAGGGGCATTGGGCGGCCTGTGGCCCGGGCAGGAGCCTCTCTGCGTGTGAACCTGGGAATCATCTCTCCTGCGAACTTCGGTCACCTGGCAGGAAGCTACGATGCCGAGACCTATGGTTAGCTGTGCAGCGAGGTGTACTGCGCGGACAGGTTCCACACACACTTCAACTAAGTGGGTGGCCTGAGTGGAAAAGTGAGAGTTTGGGCAGCTGTGCAGACAAAGAAGGCGCCCTATGGCCTGGGCCTAAATGCTTCTGACAACCCACTGGGCCTGCCGGGCTCTGAGGGCACTGCCCTGGGCCCCCTGCTCCCCTGCCCTTTGTTCCGTCACAGCAGAGATGGCCACACCCACTCCCTCAGTGAGGGCAGTGTTCCAGCCTCCCTCAGCCCCGCCCACTCTCCGCAGGTTACCATGGACTACAGATGCTGCATTCTCAGGCCAGGGCGTTCCGAGAATGCCAAGGGCATACATGATGATCTTAAATGATTTCCTCTTGTGTCAGTTTTGGTAAACTGTAGGAGCTAGGAAATGGTCAACTTTACAGAAATGTTCAAATTTACTGGCATTTCATATATTCTCTGATATAACATTGTCCTGAGTCTTTCTACATATTCTTTAATTATGTTTGTGTTTTGCTTAATCAAAGTGTGTCTTTTAAATCTTTTCAAAGAATATTCTTTGGACTTACTACCTCACCTGAATTTTATACGTTGTCTGTGGTATTAAGTTCTGCTCATATCTTTATTTATCTTTTTTCTATGTTCTCAGGGTTTATTGTTTTGATTTTCTGATGTCAAGTAAAACACTTGGTTATTCATTTTAATAAATCTTTTTACTTATAAAGATTTGAACTTTTAAAGATTCCAGCTTACTTGTACGCTTCTAAGGTTCCATTCCTCTACACTGTTGCCGGCCTAAGGCTTAGTTCACCATAGAGCAATGTATATATTGACATATTATCCCCTCGGCTTTCTGTGATTCCCTACATCTCACCTTTCTTTGCAGACAAGCCATTTGAAATACCCTTAACTTATTTCACAGCCAATAAGTCTTTGAAATAATGTCTATTTTTTAGAGAAATCATCTTATATAATGAGGCAGAAAATCTCACCTTCCATAGTTTTCTAAACAGCATAATTTCACTCTTCTCACTGCTTAATTTGTTGTATTAAACAACCTTTGAGTATATAGCTTTATCAATGACATGTACTTTAAAAATGTTTTAGAGATCCTACCAGCCTTTGAAAACCTCCTTGTTTCTTGTTTCAGTTTCAGTTTTATGTATATTTTCTGCCTAGCACCTGATTATTCCAACATCTCAAGGATGGCCTAGGGAATCTAATTCTGGTATTGATTGTTTTTGCTGATTGTCTCCCTTTGTAGCTGATTTCTTCATTATTGTTTAAATTTAGATCATGAGCTCATGTTTAGCTAAACAGCTGACCTTGTAAGAGGCTTAGGTGTGAACGCTCATAAGTTTCAGCAAAAAGTCGGGAAAGATTTCTTTGTGTCCCTCCAATGAGTTGCCCACAAGGACCCCGTTTTCTAGAAGTGTTGGTCCAATACTCCCTCTAGCGGTAGGGGACTTAGACAGGGCTGCTTTCGGCCCCCGATCTTGGGCAGGGGCATTGGGCGGCCTGTGGCCTGGGCAGGAGCCTCTCTGCGGGTGAAGCTGGGAATCATCTCTCCTGCGAACTTCGGTCACCTGGCAGGAAGCTACGATGCCCAGACCTATGGTTAGCTGTGCAGCGAGGTATACTGCGCGGACAGGTTCCACACACACTTCAACTAAGTGGGTGGCCTGAGTGGAAAAGTGAGAGTTTGGGCAGCTGTGCAGACAAAGAAGGCGCCCTATGGCCTGGGCCTAAATGCTTCTGACAACCCACTGGGCCTGCCGGGCTCTGAGGGCACTGCCCTGGGCCCCCTGCTCCCCTGCCCTTTGTTCCGTCACAGCAGAGATGGCCACACCCACTCCCTCAGTGAGGGCAGTGTTCCAGCCTCCCTCAGCCCCGCCCACTCTCCGCAGGTTACCATGGACTACAGATGCTGCATTCTCAGGCCAGGGCGTTCCGAGAATGCCAAGGGCAGACATGATGGCCTTAAATGATTTCCTCTTGTGTCAGTTTTGGTAAACTTTAGGAGCTAGGAAATGGTCCGCTTTACAGAAATGTTCAAATTTACTGGCATTTCATATATTCTCTGCTATAACATTGTCCTGATTCTTTCTGTATATTCTTTACTTATGTTTTTGTTTTCCTTAATCAAAGTGTGTCTTTTAACTCTTTTCAAAGAATATTCTTTGGACTTACTAAATCAGCTGAATTTTATACATTTTCTGTTGTATTAAGTTCTGCTCATATCTTTATTTATCTTTTTTCTATGTTCTCAGGGTTTATTGTTTTGATTTTCTGATGTCAAGTAAAACACTTGGTTAT
Source organism: Mesoplodon bidens (assembly GCF_964165515.1). Taxonomy (NCBI): domain Eukaryota; kingdom Metazoa; phylum Chordata; class Mammalia; order Artiodactyla; family Ziphiidae; genus Mesoplodon; species Mesoplodon bidens. The sequence continues at coordinate 3,088,675 of NC_138180.1, forward strand.
TCATTTTAATAAATCTTTTTACTTATAAAGATTTGAACTTTTAAAGATTCCAGCTTACTTGTACGTTTCTAAGGGTCCATTCCTCTACACTGTTGCCGGCCTAAGGCTTAGTTCACCATATAGCAATGTATATATTGACATATTATCCCCTAGGCTTTCTGTGATTCCCTACATCTCACCTTTCTTTGCAGACAAGCCATTTGAAATACCCTTAACTTATTTCACAGCCAATAAGTCTTTGAAATCATGTGTATTTTTTAGAGAAATCATCTTATATAATGAGGCAGAAAATCACACCTTCCATAGTTTTCTAAACAGCATAATTACACTCTGCTCACTGCTTAATTTGTTGTATTAAACAACCTTTGAGTATTTAGCTTTATCAATGACATGTACTATAAAAATGTTTTAGAGATCCTACCAGTCTTTGAAAACATCCTTGTTCCTTGTTTCATTTCCAGGTTTATGTATATTTTCTGCCTAGCACCTGATTATTCCAACATCTCAAGGATGGCCTAGGGAATCGAATTCTGGTATTGATTGTTTTTGCTGATTGTCTCCCTTTGTAGCTGATTTCTTCATTATTGTGTAAATTTAGATCATGAGCTCATGTTTAGCTAAACAGCTGACCTTGTAAGAGGCTTAGGTGTGAACGCTCGTAAGTTTCAGCAAAAAGTCGGCAAAGATTTCTTTGTGTCCCTCCAATGAGTTGCCCACAAGGACCCCGTTTTCTAGAAGTGTGGTCCAATACTCCCTCTAGCGGTAGGGGACATAGACAGGGCTGCTTTCGGCCCCCGATCTTGGGCAGGGGCATTGGGCGGCCTGTGGCCTGGGCAGGAGCCTCTCTGCGGGTGAAGCTGGGAATCATCTCTCCTGCGAACTTCGGTCACCTGGCAGGAAGCTACGATGCCCAGACCTATGGTTAGCTGTGCAGTGAGGTATACTGCGCGGACAGGTTCCACACACACTTCAACAAAGTGGGTGGCCTGAGTGGAAAAGTGAGAGTTTGGGCAGCTGTGCAGACAAAGAAGGCACGCTATGGCCTGGGCCTAAATGCTTGTGACACCCCACTGGGCCTGCCGGGCTCTGAGGGCCCTGCCCTGGGCCCCCTGCTCCCCTGCCCTTTGTTCAGTCACAGCAGAGATGGCCACACCCACTCCCTCAGTGAGGGCAGTGTTCCAGCCTCCCTCAGCCCCGCCCACTCTCCGCAGGTTACCATGGACTACAGATGCTGCATTCTGAGGCCAGGGCGTTCCGAGAATGCCAAGGGCATACATGATGACCTTAAATGATTTCCTCTTGTGTCAGTTTTGGTAAACTGTAGGAGCTAGGAAATGGTCAACTTTACAGAAATGTTCAAATTTACTGGCATTTCATATATTCTCTGCTATAACATTGTCCTGATTCTTTCTATATATTCTTTAATTATGTTTGTGTTTTGCTTAATCAAAGTGTGTATTTTAAATCTTTTCAAAGAATATTCTTTGGACTTACTACCTCACCTGAATTTTATACGTTTTCTGTGGTATTAAGTTCTGCTCATATCTTTATTTATCTTTTTTCTATGTTCTCAGGGTTTATTGTTTTGATTTTCTGATGTCAAGTAAAACACTTGGTTATTCATTTTAATAAATCTTTTTACTTATAAAGATTTGAACTTTTAAAGATTCCAGCTTACTTGTACGCTTCTAAGGTTCCATTCCTCTACACTGTTGCCGGCCTAAGGCTTAGTTCACCATAGAGCAATGTATATATTGACATATTATCCCCTCGGCTTTCTGTGATTCCCTACATCTCACCTTTCTTTGCAGACAAGCCATTTGAAATACCCTTAACTTATTTCACAGCCAATAAGTCTTTGAAATAATGTCTATTTTTTAGAGAAATCATCTTATATAATGAGGCAGAAAATCTCACCTTCCATAGTTTTCTAAACAGCATAATTTCACTCTTCTCACTGCTTGATTTGTTGTATTAAACAACCTTTGAGTATATAGCTTTATCAATGACATGTACTTTAAAAATGTTTTAGAGATCCTACCAGCCTTTGAAAACCTCCTTGTTTCTTGTTTCAGTTTCAGTTTTATGTATATTTTCTGCCTAGCACCTGATTATTCCAACATCTCAAGGATGGCCTAGGGAATCTAATTCTGGTATTGATTGTTTTTGCTGATTGTCTCCCTTTGTAGCTGATTTCTTCATTATTGTTTAAATTTAGATCATGAGCTCATGTTTAGCTAAACAGCTGACCTTGTAAGAGGCTTAGGTGTGAACGCTCGTAAGTTTCAGCAAAAAGTCGGGAAAGATTTCTTTGTGTCCCTCCAATGAGTTGCCCACAAGGACCCCGTTTTCTAGAAGTGTTGGTCCAATACTCCCTCTAGCGGTAGGGGACTTAGACAGGGCTGCTTTCGGCCCCCGATCTTGGGCAGGGGCATTGGGCGGCCTGTGGCCCGGGCAGGAGCCTCTCTGCGTGTGAACCTGGGAATCATCTCTCCTGCGAACTTCGGTCACCTGGCAGGAAGCTACGATGCCGAGACCTATGGTTAGCTGTGCAGCGAGGTGTACTGCGCGGACAGGTTCCACACACACTTCAACTAAGTGGGTGGCCTGAGTGGAAAAGTGAGAGTTTGGGCAGCTGTGCAGACAAAGAAGGCGCCCTATGGCCTGGGCCTAAATGCTTCTGACAACCCACTGGGCCTGCCGGGCTCTGAGGGCACTGCCCTGGGCCCCCTGCTCCCCTGCCCTTTGTTCCGTCACAGCAGAGATGGCCACACCCACTCCCTCAGTGAGGGCAGTGTTCCAGCCTCCCTCAGCCCCGCCCACTCTCCGCAGGTTACCATGGACTACAGATGCTGCATTCTCAGGCCAGGGCGTTCCGAGAATGCCAAGGGCATACATGATGATCTTAAATGATTTCCTCTTGTGTCAGTTTTGGTAAACTGTAGGAGCTAGGAAATGGTCAACTTTACAGAAATGTTCAAATTTACTGGCATTTCATATATTCTCTGCTATAACATTGTCCTGAGTCTTTCTACATATTCTTTAATTATGTTTGTGTTTTGCTTAATCAAAGTGTGTCTTTTAAATCTTTTCAAAGAATATTCTTTGGACTTACTACCTCACCTGAATTTTATACGTTGTCTGTGGTATTAAGTTCTGCTCATATCTTTATTTATCTTTTTTCTATGTTCTCAGGGTTTATTGTTTTGATTTTCTGATGTCAAGTAAAACACTTGGTTATTCATTTTAATAAATCTTTTTACTTATAAAGATTTGAACTTTTAAAGATTCCAGCTTACTTGTACGCTTCTAAGGTTCCATTCCTCTACACTGTTGCCGGCCTAAGGCTTAGTTCACCATAGAGCAATGTATATATTGACATATTATCCCCTCGGCTTTCTGTGATTCCCTACATCTCACCTTTCTTTGCAGACAAGCCATTTGAAATACCCTTAACTTATTTCACAGCCAATAAGTCTTTGAAATAATGTCTATTTTTTAGAGAAATCATCTTATATAATGAGGCAGAAAATCTCACCTTCCATAGTTTTCTAAACAGCATAATTTCACTCTTCTCACTGCTTAATTTGTTGTATTAAACAACCTTTGAGTATATAGCTTTATCAATGACATGTACTTTAAAAATGTTTTAGAGATCCTACCAGCCTTTGAAAACCTCCTTGTTTCTTGTTTCAGTTTCAGTTTTATGTATATTTTCTGCCTAGCACCTGATTATTCCAACATCTCAAGGATGGCCTAGGGAATCTAATTCTGGTATTGATTGTTTTTGCTGATTGTCTCCCTTTGTAGCTGATTTCTTCATTATTGTTTAAATTTAGATCATGAGCTCATGTTTAGCTAAACAGCTGACCTTGTAAGAGGCTTAGGTGTGAACGCTCATAAGTTTCAGCAAAAAGTCGGGAAAGATTTCTTTGTGTCCCTCCAATGAGTTGCCCACAAGGACCCCGTTTTCTAGAAGTGTTGGTCCAATACTCCCTCTAGCGGTAGGGGACTTAGACAGGGCTGCTTTCGGCCCCCGATCTTGGGCAGGGGCATTGGGCGGCCTGTGGCCTGGGCAGGAGCCTCTCTGCGGGTGAAGCTGGGAATCATCTCTCCTGCGAACTTCGGTCACCTGGCAGGAAGCTACGATGCCCAGACCTATGGTTAGCTGTGCAGCGAGGTATACTGCGCGGACAGGTTCCACACACACTTCAACTAAGTGGGTGGCCTGAGTGGAAAAGTGAGAGTTTGGGCAGCTGTGCAGACAAAGAAGGCGCCCTATGGCCTGGGCCTAAATGCTTCTGACAACCCACTGGGCCTGCCGGGCTCTGAGGGCCCTGCCCTGGGCCCCCTGCTCCCATGCCCTTTGTTCAGTCCCAGCAGAGATGGCCACACCCACTCCCTCAGTGAGGGCAGTGTTCCAGCCTCTCTCAGCCCCGCCCACTCTCCGCAGGTTACCATGGACTACAGATGCTGCATTCTGAGGCCAGGGCGTTCCGAGAATGCCAAGGGCAGACATGATGGCCTTAAATGATTTCCTCTTGTGTCAGTTTTGGTAAACTTTAGGAGCTAGGAAATGGTCCGCTTTACAGAAATGTTCAAATTTACTGGCATTTAATATATTCTCTGCTATAACATTGTCCTGATTCTTTCTGTATACTCTTTACTTATGTTTTTGTTTTCCTTAATCAAAGTGTGTCTTTTAACTCTTTTCAAAGAATATTCTTTGGACTTACTAAATCAGCTGAATTTTATACATTTTCTGTTGTATTAAGTTCTGCTCATATCTTTATTTATCTTTTTTCTATGTTCTCAGGGTTTATTGTTTTGATTTTCTGATGTCAAGTAAAACACTTGGTTATTCATTTTAATAAATCTTTTTACTTATAAAGATTTGAACTTTTAAAGATTCCAGCTTACTTGTACGTTTCTAAGGGTCCATTCCTCTACACTGTTGCCGGCCTAAGGCTTAGTTCACCATATAGCAATGTATATATTGACATATTATCCCCTCGGCTTTCTGTGATTCCCTACATCTCACCTTTCTTTGCCGACAAGCCATTTGAAATACCCTTAACTGATTTCACAGCCTATACGTCTTTGAAATAATGTGTATTTTTTAGAGAAATCATCTTATATAATGAGGCAGAAAATCTCACCTTCCACAGTTTTCTAAACAGCATAATTTCACTCTGCTCACTGCTTAATTTGTTGTATTAAACAACCTTTGAGTATTTAGCTTTATCAATGACATGTACTTGAAAAATGTTTTAGAGATCCTACCAGTCTTTGAAAACATCCTTGTTCCTTGTTTCATTTCCAGGTTTATGTCTATTTTCTGCCTAGCACCTGATTATTCCAACATCTCAAGGATGGCCTAGGGAATCTAATTCTGGTATTGATTGTTTTTGCTGATTGTCTCCCTTTGTAGCTGATTTCTTCATTATTGTGTAAATTTAGATCATGAGCTCATGTTTAGCTATACAGCTGACCTTGTAAGAGGCTTAGGTGTGAACGCTCGTAAGTTTCAGAAAAAGTCGGCAAAGATTTATTTGTGTCCCTCCAATGAGTTGCCCACACGGATCCCGTTTTCTAGAAGTGATGGTCAAATACTCCCTCTAGGGATAGGGGTCTTAGACAGGGCTGCTTTCGGCCCCCGATCTTGGGCAGGGGCAGTGGGCGGTCTGTGGCCCGGGCAGGAGCCTCTCTGCGTGTGAACCTGGGAATCATCTCTCCTGAGAACTTCGGTCACCTGGCAGGAAGCTACGATGCCGAGACCTATGGTTAGCTGTGCAGCGAGGTGTACTGCGCGGACAGGTTCCACACACACTTCAACTAAGTGGGTGTCCTGAGTGGAAAAGTGAGAGTTTGGGCAGCTGTGCAGACAAAGAAGGCGCCCTATGGCCTAGGTCTAAATGCTTGTGACACCCCACTGGGCCTGCCGGGCTCTGAGGGCCCTGCCCTGGGCCCCCTGCTCCCCTGCCCTTTGTTCAGTCATAGCAGAGATGGCCACACCCACTCCCTCAGTGAGGGCAGTGTTCCAGCCTCCATCAGCCCCGCCCACTCTCCGCAGGTTACCATGGACTACAGATGCTGCATTCTGAGGCCAGGGCGTTCCGAGAATGCCAAGGGCAGACATGATGACCTTAAATAATTTCTCTTGTGTCAGTTTTGGTAAACTGTAGGAGCTAGGAAATGGTCAACTTTACAGAAATGTTCAAATTTACTGGCATTTCATATATTCTCTGCTATAACATTGTCCTGATTCTTTCTATATAATCTTTAATTATGTTTGTGTTTTCCTTAATCAAAGTGTGTCTTTTAAATCTTTTCAAAGAATATTCTTTGGACTTACTACCTCACCTGAATTTTATACGTTTTCTGTGGTGTTAAGTTCTGCTCATATCTTTATTTATCTTTTTTCTATGTTCTCAGGGTTTATTGTTTTGATCTTCTGATGTCAATTAAAACACTTGGTTATTCATTTTCATCAATCTTTTTACTTATAAAGATTTGAACTTTTAAAGATTCCAGCTCACTTTTAAGTTTCTAAGGGTCCATTCCTCTACACTGTTGCCGGCAAAAGGCTTAGTTCATTATATAGCAATGTATATATTGACATATTATCCCCTCGACTTTCTGTGATTCCCTACATCTCACCTTTCTTTGCAGACAAGCCATTTGAAATACACTTAACTTATTTCACAGCCAATAAGTCTTGGAAATAATGTCTATTATTAGAGAAATCATCTTATATAATGAGGCAGAAAATCTCACCTGCCATAGTTTTCAAAACAGCATAATTTCACTCTTCTCAATGCTTAATCTGTGGTATTAAACAACCTTTGAGTATTTAGGTTTATCAACGACATGTACTTTAAAAATATTTTAGAGATCCTACAAGCCTTTGAAAACCTCCTTGTTTCTTGTTTCAGTTCCAGTTTTATGTATATTTTCTTCCTTGCACCTGATTATTCCAACATCAGATGGATGGCGTAGGGAATCTAATTCTGGTATTGATTGTTTTTGCTGATTGTCTCACTTTGTAGCTGATTACTTCAATATTGTGTAAATTTAGATCATGAGCTCATGTTTAGCTAAACAGCTGACCTTGTAAGAGGCTTAGGTGTGAACACTGGTAAGCTTCAGCAGAAAGTTGGCAAAGATTTATTTGTGTCCCTCCAATGAGTTGCCCGCAAGGACCCCGTTTTCTACAAGTGTTGGTCCTATACTCCTTCGAGAGGCAGTGGACTCAGACATGGCTGCTTTTCAGCCTTCGATCTGGGGCAGGGCCAGTGGGCGGCCTGTGGCCCGGGCAGGAACCTCTCCGCATGTGTCCCAGGGACCCATTTGCCTGCGAACTTCGGTCACCTGGCAGGAAGCTACGATGCCCTGACCTATGGTTAGCTGTGCAGCGAGGTGTACTGCGCGGACAGGTTCCAAACACACTTCAAATAAGAGGGCGGCCTGAGTGGAAAGGTGAGAGTTTGGGCAGCTGTGCAGACAAAGAAGGCGCCCTTTGGCCTGGGCCTAAATGCTTGTGACACCCCACTGTGTCTGCCGGGCTCTGAGGGCCCTGCCCTGGGCCACCTGCTCCCCTGCCCTTTGTTCAGTCACAGCAGAGATGGCCACACCCACTCCCTCAGTGAGGGCAGTCTTCCAACCTCCCTCAGCCACGCCCCCTCTCCGCAGGTTACCATGGACTACAGATGCTGCATTCTGAGGCCAGGGCGTTCCGAGAATGCCAAGGGCAGACATGATGACCTTAAATGATTTCCTCTTGTGTCAGTTTTGGTAAACTTTAGGAGCTAGGAAATGGTCCGCTTTACAGAAATGTTCAAATTTACTGGCATTTCATATATTCTCTGCTATAACATTGTCCTGATTCTTTCTGTATATTCTTTACTTATGTTTTTGTTTTCCTTAATCAAAGTGTGTCTTTTAACTCTTTTCAAAGAATATTCTTTGGACTTACTAAATCACCTGAATTTTATACGTTTTCTCTTGTATTAAGTTCTGCTCATATCTTTATTTATCTTTTTTCTATGTTCTCAGGGTTTATTGTTTTGATTTTCTGATGTCAAGTAAAACACTTGGTTATTCATTTTAATAAATCTTTTTACTTATAAATATGTGAACTTTTAAAGATTCCAGCTTACTTGTACGCATCTAAGGGTCCATTCCTCTACACTGTTGCCGGCCTAAGGCTTAGTTCACCATATAGCAATGTATATATTGACATATTATCCCCTCGGCTTTCTGTGATTCCCTACATCTCACCTTTCTTTGCAGACAAGCCATTTGAAATACCCTTAACTTATTTCACAGCCAATAAGTCTTTGAAATCATGTGTATTTTTTAGAGAAATCATCTTATATAATTAGGCAGAAAATCTCACCTTCCATAGTTTTCTAAACAGCATAATTTCACTCTTCTCACTGCTTAATTTGTTGTATTAAACAACCTTTGAGTATTTAGCTTTATCAATGCCATGTACTTTAAAAACGTTTAGGGATATTACAAGTCTTTGAAAATAACCTTGTTCCTTGTTTCATTTCCAGGTTTATGTATATTTTCTGCCTAGCACCTGATTATTCCAACATCCGACGGATGGCCTAGGGTATCTAATTCTGGTATTGATTGTTTGTGCTGTTTGTCTCCCTTTGTAGCTTATTTCTTCATTATTGTGTAAATTTAGATCATGAGCTCATGTTTAGCTAAACAGCTGACTTTGTAAGAGGCTTAGTTGTGAACCCTCGTAAGTTTCAGAAAAAGTCGGCAAAGATTTCTTTGTGTCCCTCCAATGAGTTGCCCACAAGGACCCCGTTTTCTAGAAGTGTTGGTCCAATACACCCTCTAGCGGTAGGGGACTTAGAAAGGGCTGCTTTCGGCCCCCGATCTTAGGCAGGGGCATTGGGCGGCCTGTGGCCCGGGCAGGAGCCTCTCTGCGTGTGAACCTGGGAATCATCTCTCCTGCGAACTTCGGTCACCTGACAGGAAGCTATGATGCCGAGACCTATGGTTAGCTGTGCAGCGAGGTATACTGCGCGGACAGGTTCCACACACACTTCAACTAAGTGGGTGGCCTGAGTGGAAAAGTGAGAGTTTGGGCAGCTGTTCAGACAAAGAAGGCGCCCTATGGCCTGGGCCTAAATGCTTCTGACAACCCACTGGGCCTGCCGGGCTCTGAGGGCCCTGCCCTGGGCCCCCTGCTCCCCTGCCCTTTGTTCAGTCACAGCAGAGATGGCCACACCCACTCCCTCAGTGAGGGCAGTGTTGCAGCCTCACTCAGCCCCGCCCACTCTCCGCAGGTTACCATGGACTACAGATGCTGCATTCTAAGGCCAGGGCGTTCCGAGAATGCCAAGGGCAGACATGATGACCTTAAATGATTTCCTCTTGTGTCAGTTTTGGTAAACTGTAGGAGCTAGGAAATGGTCCGCTTTACAGAAATGTTCAAATTTACTGGCATTTCATATATTCTCTGCTATAACATTGTCCTGATTCTTTCTGTATATTCTTTACTTATGTTTTTGTTTTCCTTAATCAAAGTGTGTCTTTTAAATCTTTTCAAAGTTTATTCTTTGGACTTACTAAATCACCTGAATTTTATACGTTTTCTGTTGTATTAAGTTCTGCTCATAACTTTATTTATCTTTTTTCTATGTTCTCAGGGTTTATTGTTTTGATTTTCTGATGTCAAGTAAAACACTTGGTTATTCATTTTAATAAATCTTTTTACTTATAAAGATTTGAACTTTTAAAGATTCCAGCTTACTTGTACGCTTCTAAGGGTCCACTCCTCTACACTGTTGCCGGCCTAAGGCTTAGTTCACCATATAGCAATGTATATATTGACATATTATCCCCTCGGCTTTCTGTGATTCCCTACATCTCACCTTTCTTTGCAGACAAGCCATTTGAAATACCCTTAACTTATTTAACAGCCAATAAGTCTTTGAAATCATGTGTATTTTTTAGAGAAATCATCTTACATAATTAGGCAGAAAATCTCACCTTCCATAGTTTTCTAAACAGCATAATTTCACTCTGCTCACTGCTTAATTTGTTGTATTAAACAACCTTTGAGTATTTAGCTTTATCAATGACATGTACTTTAAAAATGTTTTAGAGATCCTACCAGTCTTTGAAAACATCCTTGTTCCTTGTTTCATTTCCAGGTTTATGTCTATTTTCTGCCTAGCACCTGATTATTCCAACATCTCAAGGATATCCTAGGGAATCTAATTCTGGTATTGATTGTTTTTGCTGATTGTCTCCCATTATAGCTGATATCTTCATTATTGTGTAAATTTAGATCATGAGCTCATGTTTAGCTAAACAGCTGACTTTGTAAGAGGCTTAGGTGTGAACGCTCGTAAGTTTCAGCAAAAAGTCGGCAAAGATTTATTTGTGTCCCTCCAATGAGTTGCCCGCAAGGACCCCGTTTTCTAGAAGTGTTGGTCCAATACTCCCTCTAGGGGTAGGGGAATTAGACAGGGCTGCTTTCGGCCCCCGATCTTGGGCAGGGGCCGTGGGCGGCCTGTGGCCCGGGCAGGAGCCTCTCTGCGGGTGAAGCTGGGAATCATCTCTCCTGCGAACTTCGGTCACCTGGCAGGAAGCTACGATGCCCAGACCTATGGTTAGCTGTGCAGCGAGGTATACTGCGCGGACAGGTTCCACACACACTTCAACTAAGTGGGTGGCCTGAGTGGAAAAGTGAGAGTTTGGGCAGCTGTGCAGACAAAGAAGGCGCGCTATGGCCTGGGCCTAAATGCTTGAGACACCCCACTGGGCCTGCCGGGCTCTGAGGGCCCTGCCCTGGGCCCCCTGCTCCCCTGCCCTTTGTTCAGTCACAGCAGAGATGGACACACCCACTCCCTCAGTGAGGGCAGTGTTCCAGCCTCCCTCAGCACCGCCCACTCTCCGCAGGTTACCATGGACTACAGATGCTGCATTCTCAGGCCAGGGCGTTCCGAGAATGCCAAGGGCAGACATGATGACCTTAAATGATTTCCTCTTGTGTCAGTTTTGGTAAACTGTAGGAGCTAGGAAATGGTCAACTTTACAGAAATGTTCAAATTTACTGGCATTTCATATATTCTCTGCTATAACATTGTCCTGATTCTTTCTATATATTCTTTAATTATGTTTGTGTTTTGCTTAATCAAAGTGTGTCTTTTAAATCTTTTCAAAGAATATTCTTTGGACTTACTACCTCACCTGAATTTTATACGTTTTCTGTGGTATTAAGTTCTGCTCATATCTTTATTTAACTTTTTTCTATGTTCTCAGGGTTTATTGTTTTGATTTTCTGATGTTAAGTAAAACACTTGGTTATTCATTTTAATAAATCTTTTTACTTATAAAGATTTGAACTTTTAAAGATTCCAGCTTACTTGTACGCTTCTAAGGTTCCATTCCTCTACACTGTTGCCGGCCTAAGGCTTAGTTCACCATAGAGCAATGTATATATTGACATATTATCCCCTCGGCTTTCTGTGATTCCCTACATCTCACCTTTCTTTGCAGACAAGCCATTTGAAATACCCTTAACTTATTTCACAGCCAGTAAGTCTTTGAAATAATGTCTATTTTTTAGAGAAATCATCTTATATAATGAGGCAGAAAATCTCACCTTCCATAGTTTTCTAAACAGCATAATTTCACTCTTCTCACTGCTTAATTTGTTGTATTAAACAACCTTTGAGTATTTAGCTTTATCAATGACATGTACTTTAAAAATGTTTTAGAGATCCGACCAGCCTTTGAAAACCTCCTTGTTTCTTGTTTCAGTTTCAGTTTTATGTATATTTTCTGCCTAGCACCTGATTATTCCAACATCTCAAGGATGGCCTAGGGAATCTAATTCTGGTATTGATTGTTTTTGCTGATTGTCTCCCTTTGTAGCTGATTTCTTCATTATTGTGTAAATTTAGATCATGAGCTCATGTTTAGCTAAACAGCTGACCTTGTAAGAGGCTTAGGTGTGAACGCTCGTAAGTTTCAGCAAAAAGTCGGCAAAGATTTCTTTGTGTCCCTCCAATGAGTTGCCCACAAGGACCCCGTTTTCTAGAAGTGTTGGTCCAATACTCCCTCTAGCGGTAGGGGACTTAGACAGGGCTGCTTTCGGCCCCCGATCTTGGGCAGGGGCATTGGGCGGCCTGTGGCCCGGGCAGGAGCCTCTCTGCGTGTGAACCTGGGAATCATCTCTCCTGCGAACTTCGGTCACCTGGCAGGAAGCTACGATGCCGAGACCTATGGTTAGCTGTGCAGCGAGGTGTACTGCGCGGACAGGTTCCACACACACTTCAACTAAGTGGGTGGCCTGAGTGGAAAAGTGAGAGTTTGGGCAGCTGTGCAGACAAAGAAGGCGCGCTATGGCCTGGGCCTAAATGCTTCTGACACCTCACTGGGCCTGCCGGGCTCTGAGGGCACTGCCCTGGGCCCCCTGCTCCCCTGCCCTTTGTTCAGTCACAGCAGAGATGGCCACACCCACTCCCTCAGTGAGGGCAGTGTTCCAGCCTCCCTCAGCGCCGCCAACTCTCCGCAGGTTACCATGGACTACAGATGCTGCATTCTGAGGCCAGGGCGTTCCGAGAATGCCATGGGCAGACATGATGACCTTAAATGATTTCCTCTTGTGTCAGTTTTGGGAAACTTTAGGAGCTAGGAAATGGTCCGCTTTGCAGAAATGTTCAAATTTACTGGCATTTCATATATTCTCTGCTATAACATTGTCCTGATTCTTTCTGTATATTCTTTACTTATGTTTTTGTTTTCCTTAATCAAAGTGTGTCTTTTAACTCTTTTCAAAGAATATTCTTTGGACTTACTAAATCACCTGAATTTTATACATTTTCTGTTGTATTAAGTTCTGCTCATATCTTTATTTATCTTTTTTCTATGTTCTCAGGGTTTATTGTTTTGATTTTCTGATGTCAAGTAAAACACTTGGTTATTCATTTTAATAAATCTTTTTACTTATAAAGATTTGAACTTTTAAAGATTCCAGCTTACTTGTACGTTTCTAAGGGTCCATTCCTCTACACTGTTGCCGGCCTAAGGCTTAGTTCACCATATAGCAATGTATATATTGACATATTATCCCCTAGGCTTTCTGTGATTCCCTACATCTCACCTTTCTTTGCAGACGAGCCATTTGAAATACCCTTAACTTATTTCACAGCCAATAAGTCTTTGAAATCATGTGTATTTTTTAGAGAAATCATCTTATATAATGAGGCAGAAAATCACACCTTCCATAGTTTTCTAAACAGCATAATTACACTCTGCTCACTGCTTAATTTGTTGTATTAAACAACCTTTGAGTATTTAGCTTTATCAATGACATGTACTTTAAAAATGTTTTAGAGATCCTACCAGTCTTTGAAAACATCCTTGTTCCTTGTTTCATTTCCAGGTTTATGTATATTTTCTGCCTAGCACCTGATTATTCCAACATCTCAAGGATGGCCTAGGGAATCGAATTCTGGTATTGATTGTTTTTGCTGATTGTCTCCCTTTGTAGCTGATTTCTTCATTATTGTGTAAATTTAGATCATGAGCTCATGTTTAGCTAAACAGCTGACCTTGTAAGAGGCTTAGGTGTGAACGCTCGTAAGTTTCAGCAAAAAGTCGGCAAAGATTTCTTTGTGTCCCTCCAATGAGTTGCCCACAAGGACCCCGTTTTCTAGAAGTGTGGTCCAATACTCCCTCTAGCGGTAGGGGACATAGACAGGGCTGCTTTCGGCCCCCGATCTTGGGCAGGGGCATTGGGCGGCCTGTGGCCTGGGCAGGAGCCTCTCTGCGGGTGAAGCTGGGAATCATCTCTCCTGCGAACTTCGGTCACCTGGCAGGAAGCTACGATGCCCAGACCTATGGTTAGCTGTGCAGTGAGGTATACTGCGCGGACAGGTTCCACACACACTTCAACAAAGTGGGTGGCCTGAGTGGAAAAGTGAGAGTTTGGGCAGCTGTGCAGACAAAGAAGGCACGCTATGGCCTGGGCCTAAATGCTTGTGACACCCCACTGGGCCTGCCGGGCTCTGAGGGCCCTGCCCTGGGCCCCCTGCTCCCCTGCCCTTTGTTCAGTCACAGCAGAGATGGCCACACCCACTCCCTCAGTGAGGGCAGTGTTCCAGCCTCCCTCAGCCCCGCCCACTCTCCGCAGGTTACCATGGACTACAGATGCTGCATTCTGAGGCCAGGGCGTTCCGAGAATGCCAAGGGCATACATGATGACCTTAAATGATTTCCTCTTGTGTCAGTTTTGGTAAACTGTAGGAGCTAGGAAATGGTCAACTTTACAGAAATGTTCAAATTTACTGGCATTTCATATATTCTCTGCTATAACATTGTCCTGATTCTTTCTATATATTCTTTAATTATGTTTGTGTTTTGCTTAATCAAAGTGTGTCTTTTAAATCTTTTCAAAGAATATTCTTTGGACTTACTACCTCACCTGAATTTTATACGTTTTCTGTGGTATTAAGTTCTGCTCATATCTTTATTTATCTTTTTTCTATGTTCTCAGGGTTTATTGTTTTGATTTTCTGATGTCAAGTAAAACACTTGGTTATTCATTTTAATAAATCTTTTTACTTATAAAGATTTGAACTTTTAAAGATTCCAGCTTACTTGTACGCTTCTAAGGTTCCATTCCTCTACACTGTTGCCGGCCTAAGGCTTAGTTCACCATAGAGCAATGTATATATTGACATATTATCCCCTCGGCTTTCTGTGATTCCCTACATCTCACCTTTCTTTGCAGACAAGCCATTTGAAATACCCTTAACTTATTTCACAGCCAATAAGTCTTTGAAATAATGTCTATTTTTTAGAGAAATCATCTTATATAATGAGGCAGAAAATCTCACCTTCCATAGTTTTCTAAACAGCATAATTTCACTCTTCTCACTGCTTAATTTGTTGTATTAAACAACCTTTGAGTATTTAGCTTTATCAATGACATGTACTTTAAAAATGATTTAGAGATCCTACCAGCCTTTGAAAACCTCCTTGTTTCTTGTTTCAGTTTCAGTTTTATGTATATTTTCTGCCTAGCACCTGATTATTCCAACATCTCAAGGATGGCCTAGGGAATCTAATTCTGGTATTGATTGTTTTTGCTGATTGTCTCCCTTTGTAGCTGATTTCTTCATTATTGTTTAAATTTAGATCATGAGCTCATGTTTAGCTAAACAGCTGACCTTGTAAGAGGCTTAGGTGTGAACGCTCATAAGTTTCAGCAAAAAGTCGGGAAAGATTTCTTTGTGTCCCTCCAATGAGTTGCCCACAAGGACCCCGTTTTCTAGAAGTGTTGGTCCAATACTCCCTCTAGCGGTAGGGGACTTAGACAGGGCTGCTTTCGGCCCCCGATCTTGGGCAGGGGCATTGGGCGGCCTGTGGCCTGGGCAGGAGCCTCTCTGCGGGTGAAGCTGGGAATCATCTCTCCTGCGAACTTCGGTCACCTGGCAGGAAGCTACGATGCCCAGACCTATGGTTAGCTGTGCAGTGAGGTATACTGCGCGGACAGGTTCCACACACACTTCAACTAAGTGGGTGGCCTGAGTGGAAAAGTGAGAGTTTGGGCAGCTGTGCAGACAAAGAAGGCGCCCTATGGCCTGGGCCTAAATGCTTGTGACACCCCACTGGGCCTGCCGGGCTCTGAGGGCCCTGCCCTGGGCCCCCTGCTCCCCTGCCCTTTGTTCAGTCACAGCAGAGATGGCCACACCCACTCGCTCAGTGAGGGCAGTGTTCCAGCCTCCCTCAGCCCCGCCCACTCTCCGCAGGTTACCATGGACTACAGATGCTGCATTCTCAGGCCAGGGCGTTCCGAGAATGCCAAGGGCAGACATGATGACCTTAAATGATTTCCTCTTGTGTCAGTTTTGGTAAACTGTAGGAGCTAGGAAATGGTCAACTTTACAGAAATGTTCAAATTTACTGGCATTTCATATATTCTCTGCTATAACATTGTCCTGATTCTTTCTATATATTCTTTAATTATGTTTGTGTTTTGCTTAATCAAAGTGTGTCTTTTAAATCTTTTCAAAGAATATTCTTTGGACTTACTACCTCACCTGAATTTTATACGTTTTCTGTGGTATTAAGTTCTGCTCATATCTTTATTTATCTTTTTTCTATGTTCTCAGGGTTTATTGTTTTGATTTTCTGATGTCAAGTAAAACACTTGGTTATTCATTTTAATAAATCTTTTTACTTATAAAGATTTGAACTTTTAAAGATTCCAGCTTACTTGTACGCTTCTAAGGTTCCATTCCTCTACACTGTTGCCGGCCTAAGGCTTAGTTCACCATAGAGCAATGTATATATTGACATATTATCCCCTCGGCTTTCTGTGATTCCCTACATCTCACCTTTCTTTGCAGACAAGCCATTTGAAATACCCTTAACTTATTTCACAGCCAATAAGTCTTTGAAATAATGTCTATTTTTTAGAGAAATCATCTTATATAATGAGGCAGAAAATCTCACCTTCCATAGTTTTCTAAACAGCATAATTTCACTCTTCTCACTGCTTAATTTGTTGTATTAAACAACCTTTGAGTATTTAGCTTTATCAATGACATGTACTTTAAAAATGTTTTAGAGATCCTACCAGCCTTTGAAAACCTCCTTGTTTCTTGTTTCAGTTTCAGTTTTATGTATATTTTCTGCCTAGCACCTGATTATTCCAACATCTCAAGGATGGCCTAGGGAATCTAATTCTGGTATTGATTGTTTTTGCTGATTGTCTCCCTTTGTAGCTGATTTCTTCATTATTGTGTAAATTTAGATCATGAGCTCATGTTTAGCTAAACAGCTGACCTTGTAAGAGGCTTAGGTGTGAACGCTCGTAAGTTTCAGAAAAAGTCGGCAAAGATTTCTTTGTGTCCCTCCAATGAGTTGCCCACAAGGACCCCGTTTTCTAGAAGTGATGGTCCAATACTCCCTCTAGGGGTAGGGGACTTAGACAGGGCTGCTTTCGGCCCCCGATCTTGGGCAGGGGCAGTGGGCGGTCTGTGGCCCGGGCAGGAGCCTCTCTGCGTGTGAACCTGGGAATCATCTCTCCTGAGAACTTCGGTCACCTGGCAGGAAACTACGATGCCGAGACCTATGGTTAGCTGTGCAGCGAGGTGTACTGCGCGGACAGGTTCCACACACACTTCAACTAAGTGGGTGGCCTGAGTGGAAAAGTGAGAGTTTGGGCAGCTGTGCAGACAAAGAAGGCGCCCTATGGCCTAGGTCTAAATGCTTGTGACACCCCACTGGGCCTGCCGGGCTCTGAGGGCCCTGCCCTGGGCCCCCTGCTCCCCTGCCCTTTGTTCAGTCATAGCAGAGATGGCCACACCCACTCCCTCAGTGAGGGAAGTGTTCCAGCCTCCATCAGCCCCGCCCACTCTCCGCAGGTTACCATGGACTACAGATGCTGCATTCTGAGGCCAGGGCGTTCCGAGAATGCGAAGGGCAGACATGATGACCTTAAATAATTTCTCTTGTGTCAGTTTTGGTAAACTGTAGGAGCTAGGAAATGGTCAACTTTACAGAAATGTTCAAATTTACTGGCATTTCATATATTCTCTGCTATAACATTGTCCTGATTCTTTCTATATAATCTTTAATTATGTTTGTGTTTTCCTTAATCAAAGTGTGTCTTTTAAATCTTTTCAAAGAATATTCTTTGGACTTACTACCTCACCTGAATTTTATACGTTTTCTGTGGTGTTAAGTTCTGCTCATATCTTTATTTATCTTTTTTCTATGTTCTCAGGGTTTATTGTTTTGATCTTCTGATGTCAATTAAAACACATGGTTATTCATTTTCATCAATCTTTTTACTTATAAAGATTTGAACTTTTAAAGATTCCAGCTCACTTTTAAGTTTCTAAGGGTCCATTCCTCTACACTGTTGCCGGCAAAAGGCTTAGTTCATCATATAGCAATGTATATATTGACATATTATCCCCTCGACTTTCTGTGATTCCCTACATCTCACCTTTCTTTGCAGACAAGCCATTTGAAATACACTTAACTTATTTCACAGCCAATAAGTCTTGGAAATAATGTCTATTTTTTAGAGAAATCATCTTATATAATGAGGCAGAAAATCTCACCTGCCCTAGTTTTCAAAACAGCATAATTTCACTCACTCAATGCTTAATCTGTGGTATTAAACAACCTTTGAGTATTTAGGTTTATCAACGACATGTACTTTAAAAATGTTTTAGAGATCCTACCAGCCTTTGAAAACCTCCTTGTTTCTTGTTTCAGTTCCAGTTTTATGTATATTTTCTTCCTTGCACCTGATTATTCCAACATCAGATGGATGGCGTAGGGAATCTAATTCTGGTATTGATTGTTTTTGCTGATTGTCTCACTTTGTAGCTGATTACTTCAATATTGTGTAAATTTAGATCATGAGCTCATGTTTAGCTAAACAGCTGACCTTGTAAGAGGCTTAGGTGTGAACACTGGTAAGCTTCAGCAGAAAGTTGGCAAAGATTTATTTGTGTCCCTCCAATGAGTTGCCCGCAAGGACCCCGTTTTCTACAAGTGTTGGTCCTATACTCCTTCGAGAGGCAGTGGACTCAGACATGGCTGCTTTTCAGCCTTCGATCTGGGGCAGGGCCAGTGGGCGGCCTGTGGCCCGGGCAGGAACCTCTCCGCATGTGTCCCAGGGACCCATTTGCCTGCGAACTTCGGTCACCTGGCAGGAAGCTACGATGCCCTGACCTATGGTTAGCTGTGCAGCGAGGTGTACTGCGCGGACAGGTTCCAAACATACTTCAAATAAGAGGGCGGCCTGAGTGGAAAGGTGAGAGTTTGGGCAGCTGTGCAGACAAAGAAGGCGCCCTTTGGCCTGGGCCTAAATGCTTGTGACACCCCACTGTGTCTGCCGGGCTCTGAGGGCCCTGCCCTGGGCCACCTGCTCCCCTGCCCTTTGTTCAGTCACAGCAGAGATGGCCACACCCACTCCCTCAGTGAGGGCAGTCTTCCAACCTCCCTCAGCCACGCCCCCTCTCCGCAGGTTACCATGGACTACAGATGCTGCATTCTGAGGCCAGGGCGTTCCGAGAATGCCAAGGGCAGACATGATGACCTTAAATGATTTCCTCTTGTGTCAGTTTTGGTAAACTTTAGGAGCTAGGAAATGGTCCGCTTTACAGAAATGTTCAAATTTACTGGCATTTCATATATTCTCTGCTATAACATTGTCCTGATTCTTTCTGTATATTCTTTACTTATGTTTTTGTTTTCCTTAATCAAAGTGTGTCTTTTAACTCTTTTCAAAGAATATTCTTTGGACTTACTAAATCACCTGAATTTTATACGTTTTCTCTTGTATTAAGTTCTGCTCATATCTTTATTTATCTTTTTTCTATGTTCTCAGGGTTTATTGTTTTGATTTTCTGATGTCAAGTAAAACACTTGGTTATTCATTTTAATAAATCTTTTTACTTATAAATATGTGAACTTTTAAAGATTCCAGCTTACTTGTACGCATCTAAGGGTCCATTCCTCTACACTGTTGCCGGCCTAAGGCTTAGTTCACCATATAGCAATGTATATATTGACATATTATCCCCTCGGCTTTCTGTGATTCCCTACATCTCACCTTTCTTTGCAGACAAGCCATTTGAAATACCCTTAACTTATTTCACAGCCAATAAGTCTTTGAAATCATGTGTATTTTTTAGAGAAATCATCTTATATAATTAGGCAGAAAATCTCACCTTCCATAGTTTTCTAAACAGCATAATTTCACTCTTCTCACTGCTTAATTTGTTGTATTAAACAACCTTTGAGTATTTAGCTTTATCAATGCCATGTACTTTAAAAACGTTTAGGGATATTACAAGTCTTTGAAAATAACCTTGTTCCTTGTTTCATTTCCAGGTTTATGTATATTTTCTGCCTAGCACCTGATTATTCCAACATCCGACGGATGGCCTAGGGTATCTAATTCTGGTATTGATTGTTTTTGCTGTTTGTCTCCCTTTGTAGCTTATTTCTTCATTATTGTGTAAATTTAGATCATGAGCTCATGTTTAGCTAAACAGCTGACCTTGTAAGAGGCTTAGTTGTGAACCCTCGTAAGTTTCAGAAAAAGTCGGCAAAGATTTCTTTGTGTCCCTCCAATGAGTTGCCCACAAGGACCCCGTTTTCTAGAAGTGTTGGTCCAATACACCCTCTAGCGGTAGGGGACTTAGAAAGGGCTGCTTTCGGCCCCCGATCTTAGGCAGGGGCATTGGGCGGCCTGTGGCCCGGGCAGGAGCCTCTCTGCGTGTGAACCTGGGAATCATCTCTCCTGCGAACTTCGGTCACCTGACAGGAAGCTATGATGCCGAGACCTATGGTTAGCTGTGCAGCGAGGTATACTGCGCGGACAGGTTCCACACACACTTCAACTAAGTGGGTGGCCTGAGTGGAAAAGTGAGAGTTTGGGCAGCTGTTCAGACAAAGAAGGCGCCCTATGGCCTGGGCCTAAATGCTTCTGACAACCCACTGGGCCTGCCGGGCTCTGAGGGCCCTGCCCTGGGCCCCCTGCTCCCCTGCCCTTTGTTCAGTCACAGCAGAGATGGCCACACCCACTCCCTCAGTGAGGGCAGTGTTGCAGCCTCACTCAGCCCCGCCCACTCTCCGCAGGTTACCATGGACTACAGATGCTGCATTCTAAGGCCAGGGCGTTCCGAGAATGCCAAGGGCAGACATGATGACCTTAAATGATTTCCTCTTGTGTCAGTTTTGGTAAACTGTAGGAGCTAGGAAATGGTCCGCTTTACAGAAATGTTCAAATTTACTGGCATTTCATATATTCTCTGCTATAACATTGTCCTGATTCTTTCTGTATATTCTTTACTTATGTTTTTGTTTTCCTTAATCAAAGTGTGTCTTTTAAATCTTTTCAAAGTTTATTCTTTGGACTTACTAAATCACCTGAATTTTATACGTTTTCTGTTGTATTAAGTTCTGCTCATATCTTTATTTATCTTTTTTCTATGTTCTCAGGGTTTATTGTTTTGATTTTCTGATGTCAAGTAAAACACTTGGTTATTCATTTTAATAAATCTTTTTACTTATAAAGATTTGAACTTTTAAAGATTCCAGCTTACTTGTACGCTTCTAAGGGTCCACTCCTCTACACTGTTGCCGGCCTAAGGCTTAGTTCACCATATAGCAATGTATATATTGACATATTATCCCCTCGGCTTTCTGTGATTCCCTACATCTCACCTTTCTTTGCAGACAAGCCATTTGAAATACCCTTAACTTATTTAACAGCCAATAAGTCTTTGAAATCATGTGTATTTTTTAGAGAAATCATCTTACATAATTAGGCAGAAAATCTCACCTTCCATAGTTTTCTAAACAGCATAATTTCACTCTGCTCACTTCTTAATTTGTTGTATTAAACAACCTTTGAGTATTTAGCTTTATCAATGACATGTACTTTAAAAATGTTTTAGAGATCCTACCAGTCTTTGAAAACATCCTTGTTCCTTGTTTCATTTCCAGGTTTATGTCTATTTTCTGCCTAGCACCTGATTATTCCAACATCTCAAGGATATCCTAGGGAATCTAATTCTGGTATTGATTGTTTTTGCTGATTGTCTCCCATTGTAGCTGATATCTTCATTATTGTGTAAATTTAGATCATGAGCTCATGTTTAGCTAAACAGCTGACTTTGTAAGAGGCTTAGGTGTGAACGCTCGTAAGTTTCAGCAAAAAGTCGGCAAAGATTTATTTGTGTCCCTCCAATGAGTTGCCCGCAAGGACCCCGTTTTCTAGAAGTGTTGGTCCAATACTCCCTCTAGGGGTAGGGGAATTAGACAGGGCTGCTTTCGGCCCCCGATCTTGGGCAGGGGCCGTGGGCGGCCTGTGGCCCGGGCAGGAGCCTCTCTGCGGGTGAAGCTGGGAATCATCTCTCCTGCGAACTTCGGTCACCTGGCAGGAAGCTACGATGCCCAGACCTATGGTTAGCTGTGCAGCGAGGTATACTGCGCGGACAGGTTCCACACACACTTCAACTAAGTGGGTGGCCTGAGTGGAAAAGTGAGAGTTTGGGCAGCTGTGCAGACAAAGAAGGCGCGCTATGGCCTGGGCCTAAATGCTTGAGACACCCCACTGGGCCTGCCGGGCTCTGAGGGCCCTGCCCTGGGCCCCCTGCTCCCCTGCCCTTTGTTCAGTCACAGCAGAGATGGACACACCCACTCCCTCAGTGAGGGCAGTGTTCCAGCCTCCCTCAGCACCGCCCACTCTCCGCAGGTTACCATGGACTACAGATGCTGCATTCTCAGGCCAGGGCGTTCCGAGAATGCCAAGGGCAGACATGATGACCTTAAATGATTTCCTCTTGTGTCAGTTTTGGTAAACTGTAGGAGCTAGGAAATGGTCAACTTTACAGAAATGTTCAAATTTACTGGCATTTCATATATTCTCTGCTATAACATTGTCCTGATTCTTTCTATATATTCTTTAATTATGTTTGTGTTTTGCTTAATCAAAGTGTGTCTTTTAAATCTTTTCAAAGAATATTCTTTGGACTTACTACCTCACCTGAATTTTATACGTTTTCTGTGGTATTAAGTTCTGCTCATATCTTTATTTAACTTTTTTCTATGTTCTCAGGGTTTATTGTTTTGATTTTCTGATGTTAAGTAAAACACTTGGTTATTCATTTTAATAAATCTTTTTACTTATAAAGATTTGAACTTTTAAAGATTCCAGCTTACTTGTACGCTTCTAAGGTTCCATTCCTCTACACTGTTGCCGGCCTAAGGCTTAGTTCACCATAGAGCAATGTATATATTGACATATTATCCCCTCGGCTTTCTGTGATTCCCTACATCTCACCTTTCTTTGCAGACAAGCCATTTGAAATACCCTTAACTTATTTCACAGCCAGTAAGTCTTTGAAATAATGTCTATTTTTTAGAGAAATCATCTTATATAATGAGGCAGAAAATCTCACCTTCCATAGTTTTCTAAACAGCATAATTTCACTCTTCTCACTGCTTAATTTGTTGTATTAAACAACCTTTGAGTATTTAGCTTTATCAATGACATGTACTTTAAAAATGTTTTAGAGATCCGACCAGCCTTTGAAAACCTCCTTGTTTCTTGTTTCAGTTTCAGTTTTATGTATATTTTCTGCCTAGCACCTGATTATTCCAACATCTCAAGGATGGCCTAGGGAATCTAATTCTGGTATTGATTGTTTTTGCTGATTGTCTCCCTTTGTAGCTGATTTCTTCATTATTGTGTAAATTTAGATCATGAGCTCATGTTTAGCTAAACAGCTGACCTTGTAAGAGGCTTAGGTGTGAACGCTCGTAAGTTTCAGCAAAAAGTCGGCAAAGATTTCTTTGTGTCCCTCCAATGAGTTGCCCACAAGGACCCCGTTTTCTAGAAGTGTTGGTCCAATACTCCCTCTAGCGGTAGGGGACTTAGACAGGGCTGCTTTCGGCCCCCGATCTTGGGCAGGGGCATTGGGCGGCCTGTGGCCCGGGCAGGAGCCTCTCTGCGTGTGAACCTGGGAATCATCTCTCCTGCGAACTTCGGTCACCTGGCAGGAAGCTACGATGCCGAGACCTATGGTTAGCTGTGCAGCGAGGTGTACTGCGCGGACAGGTTCCACACACACTTCAACTAAGTGGGTGGCCTGAGTGGAAAAGTGAGAGTTTGGGCAGCTGTGCAGACAAAGAAGGCGCGCTATGGCCTGGGCCTAAATGCTTCTGACACCTCACTGGGCCTGCCGGGCTCTGAGGGCACTGCCCTGGGCCCCCTGCTCCCCTGCCCTTTGTTCAGTCACAGCAGAGATGGCCACACCCACTCCCTCAGTGAGGGCAGTGTTCCAGCCTCCCTCAGCGCCGCCAACTCTCCGCAGGTTACCATGGACTACAGATGCTGCATTCTGAGGCCAGGGCGTTCCGAGAATGCCATGGGCAGACATGATGACCTTAAATGATTTCCTCTTGTGTCAGTTTTGGGAAACTTTAGGAGCTAGGAAATGGTCCGCTTTGCAGAAATGTTCAAATTTACTGGCATTTCATATATTCTCTGCTATAACATTGTCCTGATTCTTTCTGTATATTCTTTACTTATGTTTTTGTTTTCCTTAATCAAAGTGTGTCTTTTAACTCTTTTCAAAGAATATTCTTTGGACTTACTAAATCACCTGAATTTTATACATTTTCTGTTGTATTAAGTTCTGCTCATATCTTTATTTATCTTTTTTCTATGTTCTCAGGGTTTATTGTTTTGATTTTCTGATGTCAAGTAAAACACTTGGTTATTCATTTTAATAAATCTTTTTACTTATAAAGATTTGAACTTTTAAAGATTCCAGCTTACTTGTACGTTTCTAAGGGTCCATTCCTCTACACTGTTGCCGGCCTAAGGCTTAGTTCACCATATAGCAATGTATATATTGACATATTATCCCCTAGGCTTTCTGTGATTCCCTACATCTCACCTTTCTTTGCAGACGAGCCATTTGAAATACCCTTAACTTATTTCACAGCCAATAAGTCTTTGAAATCATGTGTATTTTTTAGAGAAATCATCTTATATAATGAGGCAGAAAATCACACCTTCCATAGTTTTCTAAACAGCATAATTACACTCTGCTCCCTGCTTAATTTGTTGTATTAAACAACCTTTGAGTATTTAGCTTTATCAATGACATGTACTTTAAAAATGTTTTAGAGATCCTACCAGTCTTTGAAAACATCCTTGTTCCTTGTTTCATTTCCAGGTTTATGTATATTTTCTGCCTAGCACCTGATTATTCCAACATCTCAAGGATGGCCTAGGGAATCGAATTCTGGTATTGATTGTTTTTGCTGATTGTCTCCCTTTGTAGCTGATTTCTTCATTATTGTGTAAATTTAGATCATGAGCTCATGTTTAGCTAAACAGCTGACCTTGTAAGAGGCTTAGGTGTGAACGCTCGTAAGTTTCAGCAAAAAGTCGGCAAAGATTTCTTTGTGTCCCTCCAATGAGTTGCCCACAAGGACCCCGTTTTCTAGAAGTGTGGTCCAATACTCCCTCTAGCGGTAGGGGACATAGACAGGGCTGCTTTCGGCCCCCGATCTTGGGCAGGGGCATTGGGCGGCCTGTGGCCTGGGCAGGAGCCTCTCTGCGGGTGAAGCTGGGAATCATCTCTCCTGCGAACTTCGGTCACCTGGCAGGAAGCTACGATGCCCAGACCTATGGTTAGCTGTGCAGTGAGGTATACTGCGCGGACAGGTTCCACACACACTTCAACAAAGTGGGTGGCCTGAGTGGAAAAGTGAGAGTTTGGGCAGCTGTGCAGACAAAGAAGGCACGCTATGGCCTGGGCCTAAATGCTTGTGACACCCCACTGGGCCTGCCGGGCTCTGAGGGCCCTGCCCTGGGCCCCCTGCTCCCCTGCCCTTTGTTCAGTCACAGCAGAGATGGCCACACCCACTCCCTCAGTGAGGGCAGTGTTCCAGCCTCCCTCAGCCCCGCCCACTCTCCGCAGGTTACCATGGACTACAGATGCTGCATTCTGAGGCCAGGGCGTTCCGAGAATGCCAAGGGCATACATGATGACCTTAAATGATTTCCTCTTGTGTCAGTTTTGGTAAACTGTAGGAGCTAGGAAATGGTCAACTTTACAGAAATGTTCAAATTTACTGGCATTTCATATATTCTCTGCTATAACATTGTCCTGATTCTTTCTATATATTCTTTAATTATGTTTGTGTTTTGCTTAATCAAAGTGTGTCTTTTAAATCTTTTCAAAGAATATTCTTTGGACTTACTACCTCACCTGAATTTTATACGTTTTCTGTGGTATTAAGTTCTGCTCATATCTTTATTTATCTTTTTTCTATGTTCTCAGGGTTTATTGTTTTGATTTTCTGATGTCAAGTAAAACACTTGGTTATTCATTTTAATAAATCTTTTTACTTATAAAGATTTGAACTTTTAAAGATTCCAGCTTACTTGTACGCTTCTAAGGTTCCATTCCTCTACACTGTTGCCGGCCTAAGGCTTAGTTCACCATAGAGCAATGTATATATTGACATATTATCCCCTCGGCTTTCTGTGATTCCCTACATCTCACCTTTCTTTGCAGACAAGCCATTTGAAATACCCTTAACTTATTTCACAGCCAATAAGTCTTTGAAATAATGTCTATTTTTTAGAGAAATCATCTTATATAATGAGGCAGAAAATCTCACCTTCCATAGTTTTCTAAACAGCATAATTTCACTCTTCTCACTGCTTAATTTGTTGTATTAAACAACCTTTGAGTATTTAGCTTTATCAATGACATGTACTTTAAAAATGATTTAGAGATCCTACCAGCCTTTGAAAACCTCCTTGTTTCTTGTTTCAGTTTCAGTTTTATGTATATTTTCTGCCTAGCACCTGATTATTCCAACATCTCAAGGATGGCCTAGGGAATCTAATTCTGGTATTGATTGTTTTTGCTGATTGTCTCCCTTTGTAGCTGATTTCTTCATTATTGTTTAAATTTAGATCATGAGCTCATGTTTAGCTAAACAGCTGACCTTGTAAGAGGCTTAGGTGTGAACGCTCATAAGTTTCAGCAAAAAGTCGGGAAAGATTTCTTTGTGTCCCTCCAATGAGTTGCCCACAAGGACCCCGTTTTCTAGAAGTGTTGGTCCAATACTCCCTCTAGCGGTAGGGGACTTAGACAGGGCTGCTTTCGGCCCCCGATCTTGGGCAGGGGCATTGGGCGGCCTGTGGCCTGGGCAGGAGCCTCTCTGCGGGTGAAGCTGGGAATCATCTCTCCTGCGAACTTCGGTCACCTGGCAGGAAGCTACGATGCCCAGACCTATGGTTAGCTGTGCAGCGAGGTATACTGCGCGGACAGGTTCCACACACACTTCAACTAAGTGGGTGGCCTGAGTGGAAAAGTGAGAGTTTGGGCAGCTGTGCAGACAAAGAAGGCGCACTATGGCCTGGGCCTAAATGCTTGTGACACCCCACTGGGCCTGCCGGGCTCTGAGGGCCCTGCCCTGGGCCCCCTGCTCCCCTGCCCTTTGTTCAGTCACAGCAGAGATGGCCACACCCACTCGCTCAGTGAGGGCAGTGTTCCAGCCTCCCTCAGCCCCGCCCACTCTCCGCAGGTTACCATGGACTACAGATGCTGCATTCTCAGGCCAGGGCGTTCCGAGAATGCCAAGGGCAGACATGATGACCTTAAATGATTTCCTCTTGTGTCAGTTTTGGTAAACTGTAGGAGCTAGGAAATGGTCAACTTTACAGAAATGTTCAAATTTACTGGCATTTCATATATTCTCTGCTATAACATTGTCCTGATTCTTTCTATATATTCTTTAATTATGTTTGTGTTTTGCTTAATCAAAGTGTGTCTTTTAAATCTTTTCAAAGAATATTCTTTGGACTTACTACCTCACCTGAATTTTATACGTTTTCTGTGGTATTAAGTTCTGCTCATATCTTTATTTATCTTTTTTCTATGTTCTCAGGGTTTATTGTTTTGATTTTCTGATGTCAAGTAAAACACTTGGTTATTCATTTTAATAAATCTTTTTACTTATAAAGATTTGAACTTTTAAAGATTCCAGCTTACTTGTACGCTTCTAAGGTTCCATTCCTCTACACTGTTGCCGGCCTAAGGCTTAGTTCACCATAGAGCAATGTATATATTGACATATTATCCCCTCGGCTTTCTGTGATTCCCTACATCTCACCTTTCTTTGCAGACAAGCCATTTGAAATACCCTTAACTTATTTCACAGCCAATAAGTCTTTGAAATAATGTCTATTTTTTAGAGAAATCATCTTATATAATGAGGCAGAAAATCTCACCTTCCATAGTTTTCTAAACAGCATAATTTCACTCTTCTCACTGCTTAATTTGTTGTATTAAACAACCTTTGAGTATTTAGCTTTATCAATGACATGTACTTTAAAAATGTTTTAGAGATCCTACCAGCCTTTGAAAACCTCCTTGTTTCTTGTTTCAGTTTCAGTTTTATGTATATTTTCTGCCTAGCACCTGATTATTCCAACATCTCAAGGATGGCCTAGGGAATCTAATTCTGGTATTGATTGTTTTTGCTGATTGTCTCCCTTTGTAGCTGATTTCTTCATTATTGTGTAAATTTAGATCATGAGCTCATGTTTAGCTAAACAGCTGACCTTGTAAGAGGCTTAGGTGTGAACGCTCGTAAGTTTCAGAAAAAGTCGGCAAAGATTTCTTTGTGTCCCTCCAATGAGTTGCCCACAAGGACCCCGTTTTCTAGAAGTGATGGTCCAATACTCCCTCTAGGGGTAGGGGACTTAGACAGGGCTGCTTTCGGCCCCCGATCTTGGGCAGGGGCAGTGGGCGGTCTGTGGCCCGGGCAGGAGCCTCTCTGCGTGTGAACCTGGGAATCATCTCTCCTGAGAACTTCGGTCACCTGGCAGGAAACTACGATGCCGAGACCTATGGTTAGCTGTGCAGCGAGGTGTACTGCGCGGACAGGTTCCACACACACTTCAACTAAGTGGGTGGCCTGAGTGGAAAAGTGAGAGTTTGGGCAGCTGTGCAGACAAAGAAGGCGCCCTATGGCCTAGGTCTAAATGCTTGTGACACCCCACTGGGCCTGCCGGGCTCTGAGGGCCCTGCCCTGGGCCCCCTGCTCCCCTGCCCTTTGTTCAGTCATAGCAGAGATGGCCACACCCACTCCCTCAGTGAGGGAAGTGTTCCAGCCTCCATCAGCCCCGCCCACTCTCCGCAGGTTACCATGGACTACAGATGCTGCATTCTGAGGCCAGGGCGTTCCGAGAATGCGAAGGGCAGACATGATGACCTTAAATAATTTCTCTTGTGTCAGTTTTGGTAAACTGTAGGAGCTAGGAAATGGTCAACTTTACAGAAATGTTCAAATTTACTGGCATTTCATATATTCTCTGCTATAACATTGTCCTGATTCTTTCTATATAATCTTTAATTATGTTTGTGTTTTCCTTAATCAAAGTGTGTCTTTTAAATCTTTTCAAAGAATATTCTTTGGACTTACTACCTCACCTGAATTTTATACGTTTTCTGTGGTGTTAAGTTCTGCTCATATCTTTATTTATCTTTTTTCTATGTTCTCAGGGTTTATTGTTTTGATCTTCTGATGTCAATTAAAACACATGGTTATTCATTTTCATCAATCTTTTTACTTATAAAGATTTGAACTTTTAAAGATTCCAGCTCACTTTTAAGTTTCTAAGGGTCCATTCCTCTACACTGTTGCCGGCAAAAGGCTTAGTTCATCATATAGCAATGTATATATTGACATATTATCCCCTCGACTTTCTGTGATTCCCTACATCTCACCTTTCTTTGCAGACAAGCCATTTGAAATACACTTAACTTATTTCACAGCCAATAAGTCTTGGAAATAATGTCTATTTTTTAGAGAAATCATCTTATATAATGAGGCAGAAAATCTCACCTGCCCTAGTTTTCAAAACAGCATAATTTCACTCACTCAATGCTTAATCTGTGGTATTAAACAACCTTTGAGTATTTAGGTTTATCAACGACATGTACTTTAAAAATGTTTTAGAGATCCTACCAGCCTTTGAAAACCTCCTTGTTTCTTGTTTCAGTTCCAGTTTTATGTATATTTTCTTCCTTGCACCTGATTATTCCAACATCAGATGGATGGCGTAGGGAATCTAATTCTGGTATTGATTGTTTTTGCTGATTGTCTCACTTTGTAGCTGATTACTTCAATATTGTGTAAATTTAGATCATGAGCTCATGTTTAGCTAAACAGCTGACCTTGTAAGAGGCTTAGGTGTGAACACTGGTAAGCTTCAGCAGAAAGTTGGCAAAGATTTATTTGTGTCCCTCCAATGAGTTGCCCGCAAGGACCCCGTTTTCTACAAGTGTTGGTCCTATACTCCTTCGAGAGGCAGTGGACTCAGACATGGCTGCTTTTCAGCCTTCGATCTGGGGCAGGGCCAGTGGGCGGCCTGTGGCCCGGGCAGGAACCTCTCCGCATGTGTCCCAGGGACCCATTTGCCTGCGAACTTCGGTCACCTGGCAGGAAGCTACGATGCCCTGACCTATGGTTAGCTGTGCAGCGAGGTGTACTGCGCGGACAGGTTCCAAACATACTTCAAATAAGAGGGCGGCCTGAGTGGAAAGGTGAGAGTTTGGGCAGCTGTGCAGACAAAGAAGGCGCCCTTTGGCCTGGGCCTAAATGCTTGTGACACCCCACTGTGTCTGCCGGGCTCTGAGGGCCCTGCCCTGGGCCACCTGCTCCCCTGCCCTTTGTTCAGTCACAGCAGAGATGGCCACACCCACTCCCTCAGTGAGGGCAGTCTTCCAACCTCCCTCAGCCACGCCCCCTCTCCGCAGGTTACCATGGACTACAGATGCTGCATTCTGAGGCCAGGGCGTTCCGAGAATGCCAAGGGCAGACATGATGACCTTAAATGATTTCCTCTTGTGTCAGTTTTGGTAAACTTTAGGAGCTAGGAAATGGTCCGCTTTACAGAAATGTTCAAATTTACTGGCATTTCATATATTCTCTGCTATAACATTGTCCTGATTCTTTCTGTATATTCTTTACTTATGTTTTTGTTTTCCTTAATCAAAGTGTGTCTTTTAACTCTTTTCAAAGAATATTCTTTGGACTTACTAAATCACCTGAATTTTATACGTTTTCTCTTGTATTAAGTTCTGCTCATATCTTTATTTATCTTTTTTCTATGTTCTCAGGGTTTATTGTTTTGATTTTCTGATGTCAAGTAAAACACTTGGTTATTCATTTTAATAAATCTTTTTACTTATAAATATGTGAACTTTTAAAGATTCCAGCTTACTTGTACGCATCTAAGGGTCCATTCCTCTACACTGTTGCCGGCCTAAGGCTTAGTTCACCATATAGCAATGTATATATTGACATATTATCCCCTCGGCTTTCTGTGATTCCCTACATCTCACCTTTCTTTGCAGACAAGCCATTTGAAATACCCTTAACTTATTTCACAGCCAATAAGTCTTTGAAATCATGTGTATTTTTTAGAGAAATCATCTTATATAATTAGGCAGAAAATCTCACCTTCCATAGTTTTCTAAACAGCATAATTTCACTCTTCTCACTGCTTAATTTGTTGTATTAAACAACCTTTGAGTATTTAGCTTTATCAATGCCATGTACTTTAAAAACGTTTAGGGATATTACAAGTCTTTGAAAATAACCTTGTTCCTTGTTTCATTTCCAGGTTTATGTATATTTTCTGCCTAGCACCTGATTATTCCAACATCCGACGGATGGCCTAGGGTATCTAATTCTGGTATTGATTGTTTTTGCTGATTGTCTCCCATTGTAGCTGATATCTTCATTATTGTGTAAATTTAGATCATGAGCTCATGTTTAGCTAAACAGCTGACTTTGTAAGAGGCTTAGGTGTGAACGCTCGTAAGTTTCAGCAAAAAGTCGGCAAAGATTTATTTGTGTCCCTCCAAAGAGTTGCCCACAAGGACACCGTTTTCTAGAAGTGTTGGTCCAATACTCCCTCTAGGGGTAGGGGACTTAGACAGGGCTGCTTTCGGCCCCCGATCTCGGGCAGGGGCATTGGGCGGCCTGTGGCCCGGGCAGGAGCCTCTCTGCGTGTGAACCTGGGAATCATCTCTCCTGCGAACTTCGGTCACCTGGCAGGAAGCTACTATGCCGAGACCTATGGTTAGCTGTGCAGCGAGGTGTACTGCGCGGACAGGTTCCACACACACTTCAACTAAGTGGGTGGCCTGAGTGGAAAAGTGAGAGTTTGGGCAGCTGTGCAGACAAAGAAGGCGCCCTATGGCCTGGGCCTAAATGCTTCTGACAACCCACTGGGCCTGCCGGGCTCTGAGGGCACTGCCCTGGGCCCCCTGCTCCCCTGCCCTTTGTTCCGTCACAGCAGAGATGGCCACACCCACTCCCTCAGTGAGGGCAGTGTTCCAGCCTCCCTCAGCCCCGCCCACTCTCCGCAGGTTACCATGGACTACAGATGCTGCATTCTCAGGCCAGGGCGTTCCGAGAATGCCAAGGGCAGACATGATGGCCTTAAATGATTTCCTCTTGTGTCAGTTTTGGTAAACTTTAGGAGCTAGGAAATGGTCCGCTTTACAGAAATGTTCAAATTTACTGGCATTTCATATATTCTCTGCTATAACATTGTCCTGATTCTTTCTGTATATTCTTTACTTATGTTTTTGTTTTCCTTAATCAAAGTGTGTCTTTTAACTCTTTTCAAAGAATATTCTTTGGACTTACTAAATCAGCTGAATTTTATACATTTTCTGTTGTATTAAGTTCTGCTCATATCTTTATTTATCTTTTTTCTATGTTCTCAGGGTTTATTGTTTTGATTTTCTGATGTCAAGTAAAACACTTGGTTATTCATTTTAATAAATCTTTTTACTTATAAAGATTTGAACTTTTAAAGATTCCAGCTTACTTGTACGTTTCTAAGGGTCCATTCCTCTACACTGTTGCCGGCCTAAGGCTTAGTTCACCATATAGCAATGTATATATTGACATATTATCCCCTAGGCTTTCTGTGATTCCCTACATCTCACCTTTCTTTGCAGACAAGCCATTTGAAATACCCTTAACTTATTTCACAGCCAATAAGTCTTTGAAATCATGTGTATTTTTTAGAGAAATCATCTTATATAATGAGGCAGAAAATCACACCTTCCATAGTTTTCTAAACAGCATAATTACACTCTGCTCACTGCTTAATTTGTTGTATTAAACAACCTTTGAGTATTTAGCTTTATCAATGACATGTACTATAAAAATGTTTTAGAGATCCTACCAGTCTTTGAAAACATCCTTGTTCCTTGTTTCATTTCCAGGTTTATGTATATTTTCTGCCTAGCACCTGATTATTCCAACATCTCAAGGATGGCCTAGGGAATCGAATTCTGGTATTGATTGTTTTTGCTGATTGTCTCCCTTTGTAGCTGATTTCTTCATTATTGTGTAAATTTAGATCATGAGCTCATGTTTAGCTAAACAGCTGACCTTGTAAGAGGCTTAGGTGTGAACGCTCGTAAGTTTCAGCAAAAAGTCGGCAAAGATTTCTTTGTGTCCCTCCAATGAGTTGCCCACAAGGACCCCGTTTTCTAGAAGTGTGGTCCAATACTCCCTCTAGCGGTAGGGGACATAGACAGGGCTGCTTTCGGCCCCCGATCTTGGGCAGGGGCATTGGGCGGCCTGTGGCCTGGGCAGGAGCCTCTCTGCGGGTGAAGCTGGGAATCATCTCTCCTGCGAACTTCGGTCACCTGGCAGGAAGCTACGATGCCCAGACCTATGGTTAGCTGTGCAGTGAGGTATACTGCGCGGACAGGTTCCACACACACTTCAACAAAGTGGGTGGCCTGAGTGGAAAAGTGAGAGTTTGGGCAGCTGTGCAGACAAAGAAGGCACGCTATGGCCTGGGCCTAAATGCTTGTGACACCCCACTGGGCCTGCCGGGCTCTGAGGGCCCTGCCCTGGGCCCCCTGCTCCCCTGCCCTTTGTTCAGTCACAGCAGAGATGGCCACACCCACTCCCTCAGTGAGGGCAGTGTTCCAGCCTCCCTCAGCCCCGCCCACTCTCCGCAGGTTACCATGGACTACAGATGCTGCATTCTGAGGCCAGGGCGTTCCGAGAATGCCAAGGGCATACATGATGACCTTAAATGATTTCCTCTTGTGTCAGTTTTGGTAAACTGTAGGAGCTAGGAAATGGTCAACTTTACAGAAATGTTCAAATTTACTGGCATTTCATATATTCTCTGCTATAACATTGTCCTGATTCTTTCTATATATTCTTTAATTATGTTTGTGTTTTGCTTAATCAAAGTGTGTCTTTTAAATCTTTTCAAAGAATATTCTTTGGACTTACTACCTCACCTGAATTTTATACGTTTTCTGTGGTATTAAGTTCTGCTCATATCTTTATTTATCTTTTTTCTATGTTCTCAGGGTTTATTGTTTTGATTTTCTGATGTCAAGTAAAACACTTGGTTATTCATTTTAATAAATCTTTTTACTTATAAAGATTTGAACTTTTAAAGATTCCAGCTTACTTGTACGCTTCTAAGGTTCCATTCCTCTACACTGTTGCCGGCCTAAGGCTTAGTTCACCATAGAGCAATGTATATATTGACATATTATCCCCTCGGCTTTCTGTGATTCCCTACATCTCACCTTTCTTTGCAGACAAGCCATTTGAAATACCCTTAACTTATTTCACAGCCAATAAGTCTTTGAAATAATGTCTATTTTTTAGAGAAATCATCTTATATAATGAGGCAGAAAATCTCACCTTCCATAGTTTTCTAAACAGCATAATTTCACTCTTCTCACTGCTTAATTTGTTGTATTAAACAACCTTTGAGTATTTAGCTTTATCAATGACATGTACTTTAAAAATGTTTTAGAGATCCTACCAGCCTTTGAAAACCTCCTTGTTTCTTGTTTCAGTTTCAGTTTTATGTATATTTTCTGCCTAGCACCTGATTATTCCAACATCTCAAGGATGGCCTAGGGAATCTAATTCTGGTATTGATTGTTTTTGCTGATTGTCTCCCTTTGTAGCTGATTTCTTCATTATTGTGTAAATTTAGATCATGAGCTCATGTTTAGCTAAACAGCTGACCTTGTAAGAGGCTTAGGTGTGAACGCTCGTAAGTTTCAGAAAAAGTCGGCAAAGATTTCTTTGTGTCCCTCCAATGAGTTGCCCACAAGGACCCCGTTTTCTAGAAGTGATGGTCCAATACTCCCTCTAGGGGTAGGGGACTTAGACAGGGCTGCTTTCGGCCCCCGATCTTGGGCAGGGGCAGTGGGCGGTCTGTGGCCCGGGCAGGAGCCTCTCTGCGTGTGAACCTGGGAATCATCTCTCCTGAGAACTTCGGTCACCTGGCAGGAAACTACGATGCCGAGACCTATGGTTAGCTGTGCAGCGAGGTGTACTGCGCGGACAGGTTCCACACACACTTCAACTAAGTGGGTGGCCTGAGTGGAAAAGTGAGAGTTTGGGCAGCTGTGCAGACAAAGAAGGCGCCCTATGGCCTAGGTCTAAATGCTTGTGACACCCCACTGGGCCTGCCGGGCTCTGAGGGCCCTGCCCTGGGCCCCCTGCTCCCCTGCCCTTTGTTCAGTCATAGCAGAGATGGCCACACCCACTCCCTCAGTGAGGGAAGTGTTCCAGCCTCCATCAGCCCCGCCCACTCTCCGCAGGTTACCATGGACTACAGATGCTGCATTCTGAGGCCAGGGCGTTCCGAGAATGCGAAGGGCAGACATGATGACCTTAAATAATTTCTCTTGTGTCAGTTTTGGTAAACTGTAGGAGCTAGGAAATGGTCAACTTTACAGAAATGTTCAAATTTACTGGCATTTCATATATTCTCTGCTATAACATTGTCCTGATTCTTTCTATATAATCTTTAATTATGTTTGTGTTTTCCTTAATCAAAGTGTGTCTTTTAAATCTTTTCAAAGAATATTCTTTGGACTTACTACCTCACCTGAATTTTATACGTTTTCTGTGGTGTTAAGTTCTGCTCATATCTTTATTTATCTTTTTTCTATGTTCTCAGGGTTTATTGTTTTGATCTTCTGATGTCAATTAAAACACATGGTTATTCATTTTCATCAATCTTTTTACTTATAAAGATTTGAACTTTTAAAGATTCCAGCTCACTTTTAAGTTTCTAAGGGTCCATTCCTCTACACTGTTGCCGGCAAAAGGCTTAGTTCATCATATAGCAATGTATATATTGACATATTATCCCCTCGACTTTCTGTGATTCCCTACATCTCACCTTTCTTTGCAGACAAGCCATTTGAAATACACTTAACTTATTTCACAGCCAATAAGTCTTGGAAATAATGTCTATTTTTTAGAGAAATCATCTTATATAATGAGGCAGAAAATCTCACCTGCCCTAGTTTTCAAAACAGCATAATTTCACTCACTCAATGCTTAATCTGTGGTATTAAACAACCTTTGAGTATTTAGGTTTATCAACGACATGTACTTTAAAAATGTTTTAGAGATCCTACCAGCCTTTGAAAACCTCCTTGTTTCTTGTTTCAGTTCCAGTTTTATGTATATTTTCTTCCTTGCACCTGATTATTCCAACATCAGATGGATGGCGTAGGGAATCTAATTCTGGTATTGATTGTTTTTGCTGATTGTCTCACTTTGTAGCTGATTACTTCAATATTGTGTAAATTTAGATCATGAGCTCATGTTTAGCTAAACAGCTGACCTTGTAAGAGGCTTAGGTGTGAACACTGGTAAGCTTCAGCAGAAAGTTGGCAAAGATTTATTTGTGTCCCTCCAATGAGTTGCCCGCAAGGACCCCGTTTTCTACAAGTGTTGGTCCTATACTCCTTCGAGAGGCAGTGGACTCAGACATGGCTGCTTTTCAGCCTTCGATCTGGGGCAGGGCCAGTGGGCGGCCTGTGGCCCGGGCAGGAACCTCTCCGCATGTGTCCCAGGGACCCATTTGCCTGCGAACTTCGGTCACCTGGCAGGAAGCTACGATGCCCTGACCTATGGTTAGCTGTGCAGCGAGGTGTACTGCGCGGACAGGTTCCAAACATACTTCAAATAAGAGGGCGGCCTGAGTGGAAAGGTGAGAGTTTGGGCAGCTGTGCAGACAAAGAAGGCGCCCTTTGGCCTGGGCCTAAATGCTTGTGACACCCCACTGTGTCTGCCGGCCTCTGAGGCCCTGCCCAGGGCTCCCTGCTCCCCAGCCCTTTGTTCAGTCACAGCAGAGATGGCCTCACCCACTCCCTCAGTGAGGGCAGTCTTCCAACCTCCCTCAGCCACGCCCCCTCTCCGCAGGTTACCATGGACTACAGATGCTGCATTCTGAGGCCAGGGCGTTCCGAGAATGCCAAGGGCAGACATGATGACCTTAAATGATTTCCTCTTGTGTCAGTTTTGGTAAACTTTAGGAGCTAGGAAATGGTCCGCTTTACAGAAATGTTCAAATTTACTGGCATTTCATATATTCTCTGCGATAACATTGTCCTGATTCTTTCTGTATATTCTTTACTTATGTTTTTGTTTTCCTTAATCAAAGTGTGTCTTTTAATTCTTTTCAAAGAATATTCTTTGGACTTACTAAATCACCTGAATTTTATACGTTTTCTCTTGTATTAAGTTCTGCTCATATCTTTATTTATCTTTTTTCTATGTTCTCAGGGTTTATTGTTTTGATTTTCTGATGTCAAGTAAAACACTTGGTTATTCATTTTAATAAATCTTTTTACTTATAAATATGTGAACTTTTAAAGATTCCAGCTTACTTGTACGCTTCTAAGGGTCCATTCCTCTACACTGTTGCCGGCCTAAGGCTTAGTTCACCATATAGCAATGTATATATTGACATATTATCCCCTCGGCTTTCTGTGATTCCCTACATCTCACCTTTCTTTGCAGACAAGCCATTTGAAATACCCTTAACTTATTTCACAGCCAATAAGTCTTTGAAATCATGTGTATTTTTTAGAGAAATCATCTTATATAATTAGGCAGAAAATCTCACCTTCCATAGTTTTCTAAACAGCATAATTTCACTCTTCTCACTGCTTAATTTGTTGTATTAAACAACCTTTGAGTATTTAGCTTTATCAATGACATGTACTTGAAAAATGTTTTAGAGATCCTACCAGTCTTTGAAAACATGCTTGTTCCTTGTTTCATTTCCAGGTTTATGTATATTTTCTGCCTAGCACCTGATTATTCCAACATCTCAAGGATGGCCTAGGGAATCTAATTCTGGTATTGATTGTTTTTGCTGATTGTCTCCCATTGTAGCTGATATCTTCATTATTGTGTAAATTTAGATCATGAGCTCATGTTTAGCTAAACAGCTGACTTTGTAAGAGGCTTAGGTGTGAACGCTCGTAAGTTTCAGCAAAAAGTCGGCAAAGATTTATTTGTGTCCCTCCAAAGAGTTGCCCACAAGGACACCGTTTTCTAGAAGTGTTGGTCCAATACTCCCTCTAGGGGTAGGGGACTTAGACAGGGCTGCTTTCGGCCCCCGATCTCGGGCAGGGGCATTGGGCGGCCTGTGGCCCGGGCAGGAGCCTCTCTGCGTGTGAACCTGGGAATCATCTCTCCTGCGAACTTCGGTCACCTGGCAGGAAGCTACTATGCCGAGACCTATGGTTAGCTGTGCAGCGAGGTGTACTGCGCGGACAGGTTCCACACACACTTCAACTAAGTGGGTGGCCTGAGTGGAAAAGTGAGAGTTTGGGCAGCTGTGCAGACAAAGAAGGCGCCCTATGGCCTGGGCCTAAATGCTTCTGACAACCCACTGGGCCTGCCGGGCTCTGAGGGCACTGCCCTGGGCCCCCTGCTCCCCTGCCCTTTGTTCCGTCACAGCAGAGATGGCCACACCCACTCCCTCAGTGAGGGCAGTGTTCCAGCCTCCCTCAGCCCCGCCCACTCTCCGCAGGTTACCATGGACTACAGATGCTGCATTCTCAGGCCAGGGCGTTCCGAGAATGCCAAGGGCAGACATGATGGCCTTAAATGATTTCCTCTTGTGTCAGTTTTGGTAAACTTTAGGAGCTAGGAAATGGTCCGCTTTACAGAAATGTTCAAATTTACTGGCATTTCATATATTCTCTGCTATAACATTGTCCTGATTCTTTCTGTATATTCTTTACTTATGTTTTTGTTTTCCTTAATCAAAGTGTGTCTTTTAACTCTTTTCAAAGAATATTCTTTGGACTTACTAAATCAGCTGAATTTTATACATTTTCTGTTGTATTAAGTTCTGCTCATATCTTTATTTATCTTTTTTCTATGTTCTCAGGGTTTATTGTTTTGATTTTCTGATGTCAAGTAAAACACTTGGTTATTCATTTTAATAAATCTTTTTACTTATAAAGATTTGAACTTTTAAAGATTCCAGCTTACTTGTACGTTTCTAAGGGTCCATTCCTCTACACTGTTGCCGGCCTAAGGCTTAGTTCACCATATAGCAATGTATATATTGACATATTATCCCCTAGGCTTTCTGTGATTCCCTACATCTCACCTTTCTTTGCAGACAAGCCATTTGAAATACCCTTAACTTATTTCACAGCCAATAAGTCTTTGAAATCATGTGTATTTTTTAGAGAAATCATCTTATATAATGAGGCAGAAAATCACACCTTCCATAGTTTTCTAAACAGCATAATTACACTCTGCTCACTGCTTAATTTGTTGTATTAAACAACCTTTGAGTATTTAGCTTTATCAATGACATGTACTATAAAAATGTTTTAGAGATCCTACCAGTCTTTGAAAACATCCTTGTTCCTTGTTTCATTTCCAGGTTTATGTATATTTTCTGCCTAGCACCTGATTATTCCAACATCTCAAGGATGGCCTAGGGAATCTAATTCTGGTATTGATTGTTTTTGCTGATTGTCTCCCTTTGTAGCTGATTTCTTCATTATTGTGTAAATTTAGATCATGAGCTCATGTTTAGCTAAACAGCTGACCTTGTAAGAGGCTTAGGTGTGAACGCTCGTAAGTTTCAGCAAAAAGTCGGCAAAGATTTCTTTGTGTCCCTCCAATGAGTTGCCCACAAGGACCCCGTTTTCTAGAAGTGTGGTCCAATACTCCCTCTAGCGGTAGGGGACATAGACAGGGCTGCTTTCGGCCCCCGATCTTGGGCAGGGGCATTGGGCGGCCTGTGGCCTGGGCAGGAGCCTCTCTGCGGGTGAAGCTGGGAATCATCTCTCCTGCGAACTTCGGTCACCTGGCAGGAAGCTACGATGCCCAGACCTATGGTTAGCTGTGCAGTGAGGTATACTGCGCGGACAGGTTCCACACACACTTCAACAAAGTGGGTGGCCTGAGTGGAAAAGTGAGAGTTTGGGCAGCTGTGCAGACAAAGAAGGCACGCTATGGCCTGGGCCTAAATGCTTGTGACACCCCACTGGGCCTGCCGGGCTCTGAGGGCCCTGCCCTGGGCCCCCTGCTCCCCTGCCCTTTGTTCAGTCACAGCAGAGATGGCCACACCCACTCCCTCAGTGAGGGCAGTGTTCCAGCCTCCCTCAGCCCCGCCCACTCTCCGCAGGTTACCATGGACTACAGATGCTGCATTCTGAGGCCAGGGCGTTCCGAGAATGCCAAGGGCATACATGATGACCTTAAATGATTTCCTCTTGTGTCAGTTTTGGTAAACTGTAGGAGCTAGGAAATGGTCAACTTTACAGAAATGTTCAAATTTACTGGCATTTCATATATTCTCTGCTATAACATTGTCCTGATTCTTTCTATATATTCTTTAATTATGTTTGTGTTTTGCTTAATCAAAGTGTGTCTTTTAAATCTTTTCAAAGAATATTCTTTGGACTTACTACCTCACCTGAATTTTATACGTTTTCTGTGGTATTAAGTTCTGCTCATATCTTTATTTATCTTTTTTCTATGTTCTCAGGGTTTATTGTTTTGATTTTCTGATGTCAAGTAAAACACTTGGTTATTCATTTTAATAAATCTTTTTACTTATAAAGATTTGAACTTTTAAA
Source organism: Mesoplodon bidens (assembly GCF_964165515.1). NCBI lineage: Eukaryota > Metazoa > Chordata > Mammalia > Artiodactyla > Ziphiidae > Mesoplodon > Mesoplodon bidens. The sequence continues at coordinate 3,129,222 of NC_138180.1, forward strand.
GATTCCAGCTTACTTGTACGCTTCTAAGGTTCCATTCCTCTACACTGTTGCCGGCCTAAGGCTTAGTTCACCATAGAGCAATGTATATATTGACATATTATCCCCTCGGCTTTCTGTGATTCCCTACATCTCACCTTTGTTTGCGGACAAGCCATTTGAAATACCCTTAACTTATTTCACAGCCAATAAGTCTTTGAAATAATGTCTATTTTTTAGAGAAATCATCTTATATAATGAGGCAGAAAATCTCACCTTCCATAGTTTTCTAAACAGCATAATTTCACTCTTCTCACTGCTTAATTTGTTGTATTAAACAACCTTTGAGTATTTAGCTTTATCAATGACATGTACTTTAAAAATGTTTTAGAGATCCTACCAGCCTTTGAAAACCGCCTTGTTTCTTGTTTCAGTTTCAGTTTTATGTATATTTTCTGCCTAGCACCTGATTATTCCAACATCTCAAGGATATCCTAGGGAATCTAATTCTGGTATTGATTGTTTTTGCTGATTGTCTCCCTTTGTAGCTGATTTCTTCATTATTGTTTAAATTTAGATCATGAGCTCATGTTTAGCTAAACAGCTGACCTTGTAAGAGGCTTAGGTGTGAACGCTCGTAAGTTTCAGCAAAAAGTCGGGAAAGATTTCTTTGTGTCCCTCCAATGAGTTGCCCACAAGGACCCCGTTTTCTAGAAGTGTTGGTCCAATACTCCCTCTAGCGGTAGGGGACTTAGACAGGGCTGCTTTCGGCCCCCGATCTTGGGCAGGGGCATTGGGCGGCCTGTGGCCCGGGCAGGAGCCTCTCTGCGTGTGAACCTGGGAATCATCTCTCCTGCGAACTTCGGTCACCTGGCAGGAAGCTACGATGCCGAGACCTATGGTTAGCTGTGCAGCGAGGTGTACTGCGCGGACAGGTTCCACACACACTTCAACTAAGTGGGTGGCCTGAGTGGAAAAGTGAGAGTTTGGGCAGCTGTGCAGACAAAGAAGGCGCCCTATGGCCTGGGCCTAAATGCTTCTGACAACCCACTGGGCCTGCCGGGCTCTGAGGGCACTGCCCTGGGCCCCCTGCTCCCCTGCCCTTTGTTCCGTCACAGCAGAGATGGCCACACCCACTCCCTCAGTGAGGGCAGTGTTCCAGCCTCCCTCAGCCCCGCCCACTCTCCGCAGGTTACCATGGACTACAGATGCTGCATTCTCAGGCCAGGGCGTTCCGAGAATGCCAAGGGCAGACATGATGACCTTAAATGATTTCCTCTTGTGTCAGTTTTGGGAAACTTTAGGAGCTAGGAAATGGTCCGCTTTGCAGAAATGTTCAAATTTACTGGCATTTCATATATTCTCTGCTATAACATTGTCCTGATTCTTTCTGTATATTCTTTACTTATGTTTTTGTTTTCCTTAATCAAAGTGTGTCTTTTAACTCTTTTCAAAGAATATTCTTTGGACTTACTAAATCACCTGAATTTTATACATTTTCTGTTGTATTAAGTTCTGCTCATATCTTTATTTATCTTTTTTCTATGTTCTCAGGGTTTATTGTTTTGATTTTCTGATGTCAAGTAAAACACTTGGTTATTCATTTTAATAAATCTTTTTACTTATAAAGATTTGAACTTTTAAAGATTCCAGCTTACTTGTACGTTTCTAAGGGTCCATTCCTGTACACTGTTGCCGGCCTAAGGCTTAGTTCACCATATAGCAATGTATATATTGACATATTATCCCCTAGGCTTTCTGTGATTCCCTACATCTCACCTTTCTTTGCAGACAAGCCATTTGAAATACCCTTAACTTATTTCACAGCCAATAAGTCTTTGAAATCATGTGTATTTTTTAGAGAAATCATCTTATATAATGAGGCAGAAAATCACACCTTCCATAGTTTTCTAAACAGCATAATTACAGTCTGCTCACTGCTTAATTTGTTGTATTAAACAACCTTTGAGTATTTAGCTTTATCAATGACATGTACTTTAAAAATGTTTTAGAGATCCTACCAGTCTTTGAAAACATCCTTGTTCCTTGTTTCATTTCCAGGTTTATGTATATTTTCTGCCTAGCACCTGATTATTCCAACATCTCAAGGATGGCCTAGGGAATCGAATTCTGGTATTGATTGTTTTTGCTGATTGTCTCCCTTTGTAGCTGATTTCTTCATTATTGTGTAAATTTAGATCATGAGCTCATGTTTAGCTAAACAGCTGACCTTGTAAGAGGCTTAGGTGTGAACGCTCGTAAGTTTCAGCAAAAAGTCGGCAAAGATTTCTTTGTGTCCCTCCAATGAGTTGCCCACAAGGACCCCGTTTTCTAGAAGTGTGGTCCAATACTCCCTCTAGCGGTAGGGGACATAGACAGGGCTGCTTTCGGCCCCCGATCTTGGGCAGGGGCATTGGGCGGCCTGTGGCCTGGGCAGGAGCCTCTCTGCGGGTGAAGCTGGGAATCATCTCTCCTGCGAACTTCGGTCACCTGGCAGGAAGCTACGATGCCCAGACCTATGGTTAGCTGTGCAGTGAGGTATACTGCGCGGACAGGTTCCACACACACTTCAACAAAGTGGGTGGCCTGAGTGGAAAAGTGAGAGTTTGGGCAGCTGTGCAGACAAAGAAGGCACGCTATGGCCTGGGCCTAAATGCTTGTGACACCCCACTGGGCCTGCCGGGCTCTGAGGGCCCTGCCCTGGGCCCCCTGCTCCCCTGCCCTTTGTTCAGTCACAGCAGAGATGGCCACACCCACTCCCTCAGTGAGGGCAGTGTTCCAGCCTCCCTCAGCCCCGCCCACTCTCCGCAGGTTACCATGGACTACAGATGCTGCATTCTGAGGCCAGGGCGTTCCGAGAATGCCAAGGGCATACATGATGACCTTAAATGATTTCCTCTTGTGTCAGTTTTGGTAAACTGTAGGAGCTAGGAAATGGTCAACTTTACAGAAATGTTCAAATTTACTGGCATTTCATATATTCTCTGCTATAACATTGTCCTGATTCTTTCTACATATTCTTTAATTATGTTTGTGTTTTGCTTAATCAAAGTGTGTCTTTTAAATCTTTTCAAAGAATATTCTTTGGACTTACTACCTCACCTGAATTTTATACGTTTTCTGTGGTATTAAGTTCTGCTCATATCTTTATTTATCTTTTTTCTATGTTCTCAGGGTTTATTGTTTTGATTTTCTGATGTCAAGTAAAACACTTGGTTATTCATTTTAATAAATCTTTTTACTTATAAAGATTTGAACTTTTAAAGATTCCAGCTTACTTGTACGCTTCTAAGGTTCCATTCCTCTACACTGTTGCCGGCCTAAGGCTTAGTTCACCATAGAGCAATGTATATATTGACATATTATCCCCTCGGCTTTCTGTGATTCCCTACATCTCACCTTTCTTTGCAGACAAGCCATTTGAAATACCCTTAACTTATTTCACAGCCAATAAGTCTTTGAAATAATGTCTATTTTTTAGAGAAATCATCTTATATAATGAGGCAGAAAATCTCACCTTCCATAGTTTTCTAAACAGCATAATTTCACTCTTCTCACTGCTTAATTTGTTGTATTAAACAACCTTTGAGTATTTAGCTTTATCAATGACATGTACTTTAAAAATGTTTTAGAGATCCTACCAGCCTTTGAAAACCTCCTTGTTTCTTGTTTCAGTTTCAGTTTTATGTATATTTTCTGCCTAGCACCTGATTATTCCAACATCTCAAGGATGGCCTAGGGAATCTAATTCTGGTATTGATTGTTTTTGCTGATTGTCTCCCTTTGTAGCTGATTTCTTCATTATTGTTTAAATTTAGATCATGAGCTCATGTTTAGCTAAACAGCTGACCTTGTAAGAGGCTTAGGTGTGAACGCTCATAAGTTTCAGCAAAAAGTCGGGAAAGATTTCTTTGTGTCCCTCCAATGAGTTGCCCACAAGGACCCCGTTTTCTAGAAGTGTTGGTCCAATACTCCCTCTAGCGGTAGGGGACTTAGACAGGGCTGCTTTCGGCCCCCGATCTTGGGCAGGGGCATTGGGCGGCCTGTGGCCTGGGCAGGAGCCTCTCTGCGGGTGAAGCTGGGAATCATCTCTCCTGCGAACTTCGGTCACCTGGCAGGAAGCTACGATGCCCAGACCTATGGTTAGCTGTGCAGCGAGGTATACTGCGCGGACAGGTTCCACACACACTTCAACTAAGTGGGTGGCCTGAGTGGAAAAGTGAGAGTTTGGGCAGCTGTGCAGACAAAGAAGGCGCACTATGGCCTGGGCCTAAATGCTTGTGACACCCCACTGGGCCTGCCGGGCTCTGAGGGCCCTGCCCTGGGCCCCCTGCTCCCCTGCCCATTGTTCAGTCACAGCAGAGATGGCCACACCCACTCGCTCAGTGAGGGCAGTGTTCCAGCCTCCCTCAGCCCCGCCCACTCTCCGCAGGTTACCATGGACTACAGATGCTGCATTCTCAGGCCAGGGCGTTCCGAGAATGCCAAGGGCAGACATGATGACCTTAAATGATTTCCTCTTGTGTCAGTTTTGGTAAACTGTAGGAGCTAGGAAATGGTCAACTTTACAGAAATGTTCAAATTTACTGGCATTTCATATATTCTCTGCTATAACATTGTCCTGATTCTTTCTATATATTCTTTAATTATGTTTGTGTTTTGCTTAATCAAAGTGTGTCTTTTAAATCTTTTCAAAGAATATTCTTTGGACTTACTACCTCACCTGAATTTTATACGTTTTCTGTGGTATTAAGTTCTGCTCATATCTTTATTTATCTTTTTTCTATGTTCTCAGGGTTTATTGTTTTGATTTTCTGATGTCAATTAAAACACTTGGTTATTCATTTTAATAAATCTTTTTACTTATAAAGATTTGAACTTTTAAAGATTCCAGCTTACTTGTACGCTTCTAAGGTTCCATTCCTCTACACTGTTGCCGGCCTAAGGCTTAGTTCACCATATAGCAATGTATATATTGACATATTATCCCCTCGGCTTTCTGTGATTCCCTACATCTCACCTTTCTTTGCAGACAAGCCATTTGAAATACCCTTAACTTATTTCACAGCCAATAAGTCTTTGAAATAATGTCTATTTTTTAGAGAAATCATCTTATATAATGAGGCAGAAAATCTCACCTTCCATAGTTTTCTAAACAGCATAATTTCACTCTTCTCACTGCTTAATTTGTTGTATTAAACAACCTTTGAGTATTTAGCTTTATCAATGACATGTACTTTAAAAATGTTTTAGAGATCCTACCAGCCTTTGAAAACCTCCTTGTTTCTTGTTTCAGTTTCAGTTTTATGTATATTTTCTGCCTAGCACCTGATTATTCCAACATCTCAAGGATGGCCTAGGGAATCTAATTCTGGTATTGATTGTTTTTGCTGATTGTCTCCCTTTGTAGCTGATTTCTTCATTATTGTGTAAATTTAGATCATGAGCTCATGTTTAGCTAAACAGCTGACCTTGTAAGAGGCTTAGGTGTGAACGCTCGTAAGTTTCAGAAAAAGTCGGCAAAGATTTCTTTGTGTCCCTCCAATGAGTTGCCCACAAGGACCCCGTTTTCTAGAAGTGATGGTCCAATACTCCCTCTAGGGGTAGGGGACTTAGACAGGGCTGCTTTCGGCCCCCGATCTTGGGCAGGGGCAGTGGGCGGTCTGTGGCCCGGGCAGGAGCCTCTCTGCGTGTGAACCTGGGAATCATCTCTCCTGAGAACTTCGGTCACCTGGCAGGAAACTACGATGCCGAGACCTATGGTTAGCTGTGCAGCGAGGTGTACTGCGCGGACAGGTTCCACACACACTTCAACTAAGTGGGTGGCCTGAGTGGAAAAGTGAGAGTTTGGGCAGCTGTGCAGACAAAGAAGGCGCCCTATGGCCTAGGTCTAAATGCTTGTGACACCCCACTGGGCCTGCCGGGCTCTGAGGGCCCTGCCCTGGGCCCCCTGCTCCCCTGCCCTTTGTTCAGTCATAGCAGAGATGGCCACACCCACTCCCTCAGTGAGGGCAGTGTTCCAGCCTCCATCAGCCCCGACCACTCTCCGCAGGTTACCATGGACTACAGATGCTGCATTCTGAGGCCAGGGCGTTCCGAGAATGCCAAGGGCAGACATGATGACCTTAAATAATTTCTCTTGTGTCAGTTTTGGTAAACTGTAGGAGCTAGGAAATGGTCAACTTTACAGAAATGTTCAAATTTACTGGCATTTCATATATTCTCTGCTATAACATTGTCCTGATTCTTTCTATATAATCTTTAATTATGTTTGTGTTTTCCTTAATCAAAGTGTGTCTTTTAAATCTTTTCAAAGAATATTCTTTGGACTTACTACCTCACCTGAATTTTATACGTTTTCTGTGGTGTTAAGTTCTGCTCATATCTTTATTTATCTTTTTTCTATGTTCTCAGGGTTTATTGTTTTGATCTTCTGATGTCAATTAAAACACATGGTTATTCATTTTCATCAATCTTTTTACTTATAAAGATTTGAACTTTTAAAGATTCCAGCTCACTTTTAAGTTTCTAAGGGTCCATTCCTCTACACTGTTGCCGGCAAAAGGCTTAGTTCATCATATAGCAATGTATATATTGACATATTATCCCCTCGACTTTCTGTGATTCCCTACATCTCACCTTTCTTTGCAGACAAGCCATTTGAAATACACTTAACTTATTTCACAGCCAATAAGTCTTGGAAATAATGTCTATTTTTTAGAGAAATCATCTTATATAATGAGGCAGAAAATCTCACCTGCCATAGTTTTCAAAACAGCATAATTTCACTCTTCTCAATGCTTAATCTGTGGTATTAAACAACCTTTGAGTATTTAGGTTTATCAACGACATGTACTTTAAAAATGTTTTAGAGATCCTACCAGCCTTTGAAAACCTCCTTGTTTCTTGTTTCAGTTCCAGTTTTATGTATATTTTCTTCCTTGCACCTGATTATTCCAACATCAGATGGATGGCGTAGGGAATCTAATTCTGGTATTGATTGTTTTTGCTGATTGTCTCACTTTGTAGCTGATTACTTCAATATTGTGTAAATTTAGATCATGAGCTCATGTTTAGCTAAACAGCTGACCTTGTAAGAGGCTTAGGTGTGAACACTGGTAAGCTTCAGCAGAAAGTTGGCAAAGATTTATTTGTGTCCCTCCAATGAGTTGCCCGCAAGGACCCCGTTTTCTACAAGTGTTGGTCCTATACTCCTTCGAGAGGCAGTGGACTCAGACATGGCTGCTTTTCAGCCTTCGATCTGGGGCAGGGCCAGTGGGCGGCCTGTGGCCCGGGCAGGAACCTCTCCGCATGTGTCCCAGGGACCCATTTGCCTGCGAACTTCGGTCACCTGGCAGGAAGCTACGATGCCCTGACCTATGGTTAGCTGTGCAGCGAGGTGTACTGCACGGACAGGTTCCAAACATACTTCAAATAAGAGGGCGGCCTGAGTGGAAAGGTGAGAGTTTGGGCAGCTGTGCAGACAAAGAAGGCGCCCTTTGGCCTGGGCCTAAATGCTTGTGACACCCCACTGTGTCTGCCGGGCTCTGAGGGCCCTGCCCGGGGCCAGCTGCTCCCCTGCCCTTTGTTCAGTCACAGCAGAGATGGCCACACCCACTCCCTCAGTGAGGGCAGTCTTCCAACCTCCCTCAGCCACGCCCCCTCTCCGCAGGTTACCATGGACTACAGATGCTGCATTCTGAGGCCAGGGCGTTCCGAGAATGCCAAGGGCAGACATGATGACCTTAAATGATTTCCTCTTGTGTCAGTTTTGGTAAACTTTAGGAGCTAGGAAATGGTCCGCTTTACAGAAATGTTCAAATTTACTGGCATTTCATATATTCTCTGCTATAACATTGTCCTGATTCTTTCTGTATATTCTTTACTTATGTTTTTGTTTTCCTTAATCAAAGTGTGTCTTTTAATTCTTTTCAAAGAATATTCTTTGGACTTACTAAATCACCTGAATTTTATACGTTTTCTCTTGTATTAAGTTCTGCTCATATCTTTATTTATCTTTTTTCTATGTTCTCAGGGTTTATTGTTTTGATTTTCTGATGTCAAGTAAAACACTTGGTTATTCATTTTAATAAATCTTTTTACTTATAAATATGTGAACTTTTAAAGATTCCAGCTTACTTGTACGCATCTAAGGGTCCATTCCTCTACACTGTTGCCGGCCTAAGGCTTAGTTCACCATATAGCAATGTATATATTGACATATTATCCCCTCGGCTTTCTGTGATTCCCTACATCTCACCTTTCTTTGCAGACAAGCCATTTGAAATACCCTTAACTTATTTCACAGCCAATAAGTCTTTGAAATCATGTGTATTTTTTAGAGAAATCATCTTATATAATTAGGCAGAAAATCTCACCTTCCATAGTTTTCTAAACAGCATAATTTCACTCTTCTCACTGCTTAATTTGTTGTATTAAACAACCTTTGAGTATTTAGCTTTATCAATGACATGTACTTGAAAAATGTTTTAGAGATCCTACCAGTCTTTGAAAACATGCTTGTTCCTTGTTTCATTTCCAGGTTTATGTATATTTTCTGCCTAGCACCTGATTATTCCAACATCTCAAGGATGGCCTAGGGAATCTAATTCTGGTATTGATTGTTTTTGCTGATTGTCTCCCATTGTAGCTGATATCTTCATTATTGTGTAAATTTAGATCATGAGCTCATGTTTAGCTAAACAGCTGACCTTGTAAGAGGCTTAGGTGTGAACGCTCGTAAGTTTCAGCAAAAAGTCGGCAAAGATTTCTTTGTGTCCCTCCAATGAGTTGCCCACAAGGACCCCGTTTTCTAGAAGTGTGGTCCAATACTCCCTCTAGCGGTAGGGGACATAGACAGGGCTGCTTTCGGCCCCCGATCTTGGGCAGGGGCATTGGGCGGCCTGTGGCCTGGGCAGGAGCCTCTCTGCGGGTGAAGCTGGGAATCATCTCTCCTGCGAACTTCGGTCACCTGGCAGGAAGCTACGATGCCCAGACCTATGGTTAGCTGTGCAGTGAGGTATACTGCGCGGACAGGTTCCACACACACTTCAACAAAGTGGGTGGCCTGAGTGGAAAAGTGAGAGTTTGGGCAGCTGTGCAGACAAAGAAGGCACGCTATGGCCTGGGCCTAAATGCTTGTGACACCCCACTGGGCCTGCCGGGCTCTGAGGGCCCTGCCCTGGGCCCCCTGCTCCCCTGCCCTTTGTTCAGTCACAGCAGAGATGGCCACACCCACTCCCTCAGTGAGGGCAGTGTTCCAGCCTCCCTCAGCCCCGCCCACTCTCCGCAGGTTACCATGGACTACAGATGCTGCATTCTGAGGCCAGGGCGTTCCGAGAATGCCAAGGGCATACATGATGACCTTAAATGATTTCCTCTTGTGTCAGTTTTGGTAAACTGTAGGAGCTAGGAAATGGTCAACTTTACAGAAATGTTCAAATTTACTGGCATTTCATATATTCTCTGCTATAACATTGTCCTGATTCTTTCTACATATTCTTTAATTATGTTTGTGTTTTGCTTAATCAAAGTGTGTCTTTTAAATCTTTTCAAAGAATATTCTTTGGACTTACTACCTCACCTGAATTTTATACGTTTTCTGTGGTATTAAGTTCTGCTCATATCTTTATTTATCTTTTTTCTATGTTCTCAGGGTTTATTGTTTTGATTTTCTGATGTCAAGTAAAACACTTGGTTATTCATTTTAATAAATCTTTTTACTTATAAAGATTTGAACTTTTAAAGATTCCAGCTTACTTGTACGCTTCTAAGGTTCCATTCCTCTACACTGTTGCCGGCCTAAGGCTTAGTTCACCATAGAGCAATGTATATATTGACATATTATCCCCTCGGCTTTCTGTGATTCCCTACATCTCACCTTTCTTTGCAGACAAGCCATTTGAAATACCCTTAACTTATTTCACAGCCAATAAGTCTTTGAAATAATGTCTATTTTTTAGAGAAATCATCTTATATAATGAGGCAGAAAATCTCACCTTCCATAGTTTTCTAAACAGCATAATTTCACTCTTCTCACTGCTTAATTTGTTGTATTAAACAACCTTTGAGTATTTAGCTTTATCAATGACATGTACTTTAAAAATGTTTTAGAGATCCTACCAGCCTTTGAAAACCTCCTTGTTTCTTGTTTCAGTTTCAGTTTTATGTATATTTTCTGCCTAGCACCTGATTATTCCAACATCTCAAGGATGGCCTAGGGAATCTAATTCTGGTATTGATTGTTTTTGCTGATTGTCTCCCTTTGTAGCTGATTTCTTCATTATTGTTTAAATTTAGATCATGAGCTCATGTTTAGCTAAACAGCTGACCTTGTAAGAGGCTTAGGTGTGAACGCTCATAAGTTTCAGCAAAAAGTCGGGAAAGATTTCTTTGTGTCCCTCCAATGAGTTGCCCACAAGGACCCCGTTTTCTAGAAGTGTTGGTCCAATACTCCCTCTAGCGGTAGGGGACTTAGACAGGGCTGCTTTCGGCCCCCGATCTTGGGCAGGGGCATTGGGCGGCCTGTGGCCTGGGCAGGAGCCTCTCTGCGGGTGAAGCTGGGAATCATCTCTCCTGCGAACTTCGGTCACCTGGCAGGAAGCTACGATGCCCAGACCTATGGTTAGCTGTGCAGCGAGGTATACTGCGCGGACAGGTTCCACACACACTTCAACTAAGTGGGTGGCCTGAGTGGAAAAGTGAGAGTTTGGGCAGCTGTGCAGACAAAGAAGGCGCACTATGGCCTGGGCCTAAATGCTTGTGACACCCCACTGGGCCTGCCGGGCTCTGAGGGCCCTGCCCTGGGCCCCCTGCTCCCCTGCCCATTGTTCAGTCACAGCAGAGATGGCCACACCCACTCGCTCAGTGAGGGCAGTGTTCCAGCCTCCCTCAGCCCCGCCCACTCTCCGCAGGTTACCATGGACTACAGATGCTGCATTCTCAGGCCAGGGCGTTCCGAGAATGCCAAGGGCAGACATGATGACCTTAAATGATTTCCTCTTGTGTCAGTTTTGGTAAACTGTAGGAGCTAGGAAATGGTCAACTTTACAGAAATGTTCAAATTTACTGGCATTTCATATATTCTCTGCTATAACATTGTCCTGATTCTTTCTATATATTCTTTAATTATGTTTGTGTTTTGCTTAATCAAAGTGTGTCTTTTAAATCTTTTCAAAGAATATTCTTTGGACTTACTACCTCACCTGAATTTTATACGTTTTCTGTGGTATTAAGTTCTGCTCATATCTTTATTTATCTTTTTTCTATGTTCTCAGGGTTTATTGTTTTGATTTTCTGATGTCAATTAAAACACTTGGTTATTCATTTTAATAAATCTTTTTACTTATAAAGATTTGAACTTTTAAAGATTCCAGCTTACTTGTACGCTTCTAAGGTTCCATTCCTCTACACTGTTGCCGGCCTAAGGCTTAGTTCACCATATAGCAATGTATATATTGACATATTATCCCCTCGGCTTTCTGTGATTCCCTACATCTCACCTTTCTTTGCAGACAAGCCATTTGAAATACCCTTAACTTATTTCACAGCCAATAAGTCTTTGAAATAATGTCTATTTTTTAGAGAAATCATCTTATATAATGAGGCAGAAAATCTCACCTTCCATAGTTTTCTAAACAGCATAATTTCACTCTTCTCACTGCTTAATTTGTTGTATTAAACAACCTTTGAGTATTTAGCTTTATCAATGACATGTACTTTAAAAATGTTTTAGAGATCCTACCAGCCTTTGAAAACCTCCTTGTTTCTTGTTTCAGTTTCAGTTTTATGTATATTTTCTGCCTAGCACCTGATTATTCCAACATCTCAAGGATGGCCTAGGGAATCTAATTCTGGTATTGATTGTTTTTGCTGATTGTCTCCCTTTGTAGCTGATTTCTTCATTATTGTGTAAATTTAGATCATGAGCTCATGTTTAGCTAAACAGCTGACCTTGTAAGAGGCTTAGGTGTGAACGCTCGTAAGTTTCAGAAAAAGTCGGCAAAGATTTCTTTGTGTCCCTCCAATGAGTTGCCCACAAGGACCCCGTTTTCTAGAAGTGATGGTCCAATACTCCCTCTAGGGGTAGGGGACTTAGACAGGGCTGCTTTCGGCCCCCGATCTTGGGCAGGGGCAGTGGGCGGTCTGTGGCCCGGGCAGGAGCCTCTCTGCGTGTGAACCTGGGAATCATCTCTCCTGAGAACTTCGGTCACCTGGCAGGAAACTACGATGCCGAGACCTATGGTTAGCTGTGCAGCGAGGTGTACTGCGCGGACAGGTTCCACACACACTTCAACTAAGTGGGTGGCCTGAGTGGAAAAGTGAGAGTTTGGGCAGCTGTGCAGACAAAGAAGGCGCCCTATGGCCTAGGTCTAAATGCTTGTGACACCCCACTGGGCCTGCCGGGCTCTGAGGGCCCTGCCCTGGGCCCCCTGCTCCCCTGCCCTTTGTTCAGTCATAGCAGAGATGGCCACACCCACTCCCTCAGTGAGGGCAGTGTTCCAGCCTCCATCAGCCCCGACCACTCTCCGCAGGTTACCATGGACTACAGATGCTGCATTCTGAGGCCAGGGCGTTCCGAGAATGCCAAGGGCAGACATGATGACCTTAAATAATTTCTCTTGTGTCAGTTTTGGTAAACTGTAGGAGCTAGGAAATGGTCAACTTTACAGAAATGTTCAAATTTACTGGCATTTCATATATTCTCTGCTATAACATTGTCCTGATTCTTTCTATATAATCTTTAATTATGTTTGTGTTTTCCTTAATCAAAGTGTGTCTTTTAAATCTTTTCAAAGAATATTCTTTGGACTTACTACCTCACCTGAATTTTATACGTTTTCTGTGGTGTTAAGTTCTGCTCATATCTTTATTTATCTTTTTTCTATGTTCTCAGGGTTTATTGTTTTGATCTTCTGATGTCAATTAAAACACATGGTTATTCATTTTCATCAATCTTTTTACTTATAAAGATTTGAACTTTTAAAGATTCCAGCTCACTTTTAAGTTTCTAAGGGTCCATTCCTCTACACTGTTGCCGGCAAAAGGCTTAGTTCATCATATAGCAATGTATATATTGACATATTATCCCCTCGACTTTCTGTGATTCCCTACATCTCACCTTTCTTTGCAGACAAGCCATTTGAAATACACTTAACTTATTTCACAGCCAATAAGTCTTGGAAATAATGTCTATTTTTTAGAGAAATCATCTTATATAATGAGGCAGAAAATCTCACCTGCCATAGTTTTCAAAACAGCATAATTTCACTCTTCTCAATGCTTAATCTGTGGTATTAAACAACCTTTGAGTATTTAGGTTTATCAACGACATGTACTTTAAAAATGTTTTAGAGATCCTACCAGCCTTTGAAAACCTCCTTGTTTCTTGTTTCAGTTCCAGTTTTATGTATATTTTCTTCCTTGCACCTGATTATTCCAACATCAGATGGATGGCGTAGGGAATCTAATTCTGGTATTGATTGTTTTTGCTGATTGTCTCACTTTGTAGCTGATTACTTCAATATTGTGTAAATTTAGATCATGAGCTCATGTTTAGCTAAACAGCTGACCTTGTAAGAGGCTTAGGTGTGAACACTGGTAAGCTTCAGCAGAAAGTTGGCAAAGATTTATTTGTGTCCCTCCAATGAGTTGCCCGCAAGGACCCCGTTTTCTACAAGTGTTGGTCCTATACTCCTTCGAGAGGCAGTGGACTCAGACATGGCTGCTTTTCAGCCTTCGATCTGGGGCAGGGCCAGTGGGCGGCCTGTGGCCCGGGCAGGAACCTCTCCGCATGTGTCCCAGGGACCCATTTGCCTGCGAACTTCGGTCACCTGGCAGGAAGCTACGATGCCCTGACCTATGGTTAGCTGTGCAGCGAGGTGTACTGCACGGACAGGTTCCAAACATACTTCAAATAAGAGGGCGGCCTGAGTGGAAAGGTGAGAGTTTGGGCAGCTGTGCAGACAAAGAAGGCGCCCTTTGGCCTGGGCCTAAATGCTTGTGACACCCCACTGTGTCTGCCGGGCTCTGAGGGCCCTGCCCGGGGCCAGCTGCTCCCCTGCCCTTTGTTCAGTCACAGCAGAGATGGCCACACCCACTCCCTCAGTGAGGGCAGTCTTCCAACCTCCCTCAGCCACGCCCCCTCTCCGCAGGTTACCATGGACTACAGATGCTGCATTCTGAGGCCAGGGCGTTCCGAGAATGCCAAGGGCAGACATGATGACCTTAAATGATTTCCTCTTGTGTCAGTTTTGGTAAACTTTAGGAGCTAGGAAATGGTCCGCTTTACAGAAATGTTCAAATTTACTGGCATTTCATATATTCTCTGCTATAACATTGTCCTGATTCTTTCTGTATATTCTTTACTTATGTTTTTGTTTTCCTTAATCAAAGTGTGTCTTTTAATTCTTTTCAAAGAATATTCTTTGGACTTACTAAATCACATGAATTTTATACGTTTTCTGTGGTATTAAGTTCTGCTCATATCTTTATTTATCTTTTTTCTATGTTCTCAGGGTTTATTGTTTTGATTTTCTGATGTCAATTAAAACACTTGGTTATTCATTTTAATAAATCTTTTTACTTATAAAGATTTGAACTTTTAAAGATTCCAGCTTACTTGTACGCTTCTAAGGTTCCATTCCTCTACACTGTTGCCGGCCTAAGGCTTAGTTCACCATATAGCAATGTATATATTGACATATTATCCCCTCGGCTTTCTGTGATTCCCTACATCTCACCTTTCTTTGCAGACAAGCCATTTGAAATACCCTTAACTTATTTCACAGCCAATAAGTCTTTGAAATAATGTCTATTTTTTAGAGAAATCATCTTATATAATGAGGCAGAAAATCTCACCTTCCATAGTTTTCTAAACAGCATAATTTCACTCTTCTCACTGCTTAATTTGTTGTATTAAACAACCTTTGAGTATTTAGCTTTATCAATGACATGTACTTGAAAAATGTTTTAGAGATCCTACCAGCCTTTGAAAACCTCCTTGTTTCTTGTTTCAGTTTCAGTTTTATGTATATTTTCTGCCTAGCACCTGATTATTCCAACATCTCAAGGATGGCCTAGGGAATCTAATTCTGGTATTGATTGTTTTTGCTGATTGTCTCCCTTTGTAGCTGATTTCTTCATTATTGTGTAAATTTAGATCATGAGCTCATGTTTAGCTAAACAGCTGACCTTGTAAGAGGCTTAGGTGTGAACGCTCGTAAGTTTCAGAAAAAGTCGGCAAAGATTTCTTTGTGTCCCTCCAATGAGTTGCCCACAAGGACCCCGTTTTCTAGAAGTGATGGTCCAATACTCCCTCTAGGGGTAGGGGACTTAGACAGGGCTGCTTTCGGCCCCCGATCTTGGGCAGGGGCAGTGGGCGGTCTGTGGCCCGGGCAGGAGCCTCTCTGCGTGTGAACCTGGGAATCATCTCTCCTGAGAACTTCGGTCACCTGGCAGGAAACTACGATGCCGAGACCTATGGTTAGCTGTGCAGCGAGGTGTACTGCGCGGACAGGTTCCACACACACTTCAACTAAGTGGGTGGCCTGAGTGGAAAAGTGAGAGTTTGGGCAGCTGTGCAGACAAAGAAGGCGCCCTATGGCCTAGGTCTAAATGCTTGTGACACCCCACTGGGCCTGCCGGGCTCTGAGGGCCCTGCCCTGGGCCCCCTGCTCCCCTGCCCTTTGTTCAGTCATAGCAGAGATGGCCACACCCACTCCCTCAGTGAGGGCAGTGTTCCAGCCTCCATCAGCCCCGACCACTCTCCGCAGGTTACCATGGACTACAGATGCTGCATTCTGAGGCCAGGGCGTTCCGAGAATGCCAAGGGCAGACATGATGACCTTAAATAATTTCTCTTGTGTCAGTTTTGGTAAACTGTAGGAGCTAGGAAATGGTCAACTTTACAGAAATGTTCAAATTTACTGGCATTTCATATATTCTCTGCTATAACATTGTCCTGATTCTTTCTATATAATCTTTAATTATGTTTGTGTTTTCCTTAATCAAAGTGTGTCTTTTAAATCTTTTCAAAGAATATTCTTTGGACTTACTACCTCACCTGAATTTTATACGTTTTCTGTGGTGTTAAGTTCTGCTCATATCTTTATTTATCTTTTTTCTATGTTCTCAGGGTTTATTGTTTTGATCTTCTGATGTCAATTAAAACACATGGTTATTCATTTTCATCAATCTTTTTACTTATAAAGATTTGAACTTTTAAAGATTCCAGCTCACTTTTAAGTTTCTAAGGGTCCATTCCTCTACACTGTTGCCGGCAAAAGGCTTAGTTCATCATATAGCAATGTATATATTGACATATTATCCCCTCGACTTTCTGTGATTCCCTACATCTCACCTTTCTTTGCAGACAAGCCATTTGAAATACACTTAACTTATTTCACAGCCAATAAGTCTTGGAAATAATGTCTATTTTTTAGAGAAATCATCTTATATAATGAGGCAGAAAATCTCACCTGCCATAGTTTTCAAAACAGCATAATTTCACTCTTCTCAATGCTTAATCTGTGGTATTAAACAACCTTTGAGTATTTAGGTTTATCAACGACATGTACTTTAAAAATGTTTTAGAGATCCTACCAGCCTTTGAAAACCTCCTTGTTTCTTGTTTCAGTTCCAGTTTTATGTATATTTTCTTCCTTGCACCTGATTATTCCAACATCAGATGGATGGCGTAGGGAATCTAATTCTGGTATTGATTGTTTTTGCTGATTGTCTCACTTTGTAGCTGATTACTTCAATATTGTGTA
The DNA here is from genome assembly GCF_964165515.1 of Mesoplodon bidens. Taxonomy (NCBI): domain Eukaryota; kingdom Metazoa; phylum Chordata; class Mammalia; order Artiodactyla; family Ziphiidae; genus Mesoplodon; species Mesoplodon bidens. Next base: position 3,145,970 of record NC_138180.1, read on the forward strand.
AATTTAGATCATGAGCTCATGTTTAGCTAAACAGCTGACCTTGTAAGAGGCTTAGGTGTGAACACTGGTAAGCTTCAGCAGAAAGTTGGCAAAGATTTATTTGTGTCCCTCCAATGAGTTGCCCGCAAGGACCCCGTTTTCTACAAGTGTTGGTCCTATACTCCTTCGAGAGGCAGTGGACTCAGACATGGCTGCTTTTCAGCCTTCGATCTGGGGCAGGGCCAGTGGGCGGCCTGTGGCCCGGGCAGGAACCTCTCCGCATGTGTCCCAGGGACCCATTTGCCTGCGAACTTCGGTCACCTGGCAGGAAGCTACGATGCCCTGACCTATGGTTAGCTGTGCAGCGAGGTGTACTGCACGGACAGGTTCCAAACATACTTCAAATAAGAGGGCGGCCTGAGTGGAAAGGTGAGAGTTTGGGCAGCTGTGCAGACAAAGAAGGCGCCCTTTGGCCTGGGCCTAAATGCTTGTGACACCCCACTGTGTCTGCCGGGCTCTGAGGGCCCTGCCCGGGGCCAGCTGCTCCCCTGCCCTTTGTTCAGTCACAGCAGAGATGGCCACACCCACTCCCTCAGTGAGGGCAGTCTTCCAACCTCCCTCAGCCACGCCCCCTCTCCGCAGGTTACCATGGACTACAGATGCTGCATTCTGAGGCCAGGGCGTTCCGAGAATGCCAAGGGCAGACATGATGACCTTAAATGATTTCCTCTTGTGTCAGTTTTGGTAAACTTTAGGAGCTAGGAAATGGTCCGCTTTACAGAAATGTTCAAATTTACTGGCATTTCATATATTCTCTGCTATAACATTGTCCTGATTCTTTCTGTATATTCTTTACTTATGTTTTTGTTTTCCTTAATCAAAGTGTGTCTTTTAATTCTTTTCAAAGAATATTCTTTGGACTTACTAAATCACCTGAATTTTATACGTTTTCTCTTGTATTAAGTTCTGCTCATATCTTTATTTATCTTTTTTCTATGTTCTCAGGGTTTATTGTTTTGATTTTCTGATGTCAAGTAAAACACTTGGTTATTCATTTTAATAAATCTTTTTACTTATAAATATGTGAACTTTTAAAGATTCCAGCTTACTTGTACGCTTCTAAGGGTCCATTCCTCTACACTGTTGCCGGCCTAAGGCTTAGTTCACCATATAGCAATGTATATATTGACATATTATCCCCTCGGCTTTCTGTGATTCCCTACATCTCACCTTTCTTTGCAGACAAGCCATTTGAAATACCCTTAACTTATTTCACAGCCAATAAGTCTTTGAAATCATGTGTATTTTTTAGAGAAATCATCTTATATAATTAGGCAGAAAATCTCACCTTCCATAGTTTTCTAAACAGCATAATTTCACTCTTCTCACTGCTTAATTTGTTGTATTAAACAACCTTTGAGTATTTAGCTTTATCAATGACATGTACTTGAAAAATGTTTTAGAGATCCTACCAGTCTTTGAAAACATGCTTGTTCCTTGTTTCATTTCCAGGTTTATGTATATTTTCTGCCTAGCACCTGATTATTCCAACATCTCAAGGATGGCCTAGGGAATCTAATTCTGGTATTGATTGTTTTTGCTGATTGTCTCCCATTGTAGCTGATATCTTCATTATTGTGTAAATTTAGATCATGAGCTCATGTTTAGCTAAACAGCTGACTTTGTAAGAGGCTTAGGTGTGAACGCTCGTAAGTTTCAGCAAAAAGTCGGCAAAGATTTATTTGTGTCCCTCCAAAGAGTTTCCCACAAGGACACCGTTTTCTAGAAGTGTTGGTCCAATACTCCCTCTAGGGGTAGGGGACTTAGACAGGGCTGCTTTCGGCCCCCGATCTCGGGCAGGGGCATTGGGCGGCCTGTGGCCCGGGCAGGAGACTCTCTGCGTGTGAACCTGGGAATCATCTCTCCTGAGAACTTCGGTCACCTGGCAGGAAGCTACGATGCCGAGACCTATGGTTAGCTGTGCAGCGAGGTGTACAGCGCGGAGAGGTTCCACACACACTTCAACTAAGTTGGTGGCCTGAGTGGAAAAGTGAGAGTTTGGGCAGCTGTGCAGAAAAAGAAGGCGCCCTATGGCCTGGGCCTAAATGCTTCTGACAACCCACTGGGCCTGCCGGGCTCTGAGGGCCCTGCCCTGGGCCCCCTGCTCCCATGCCCTTTGTTCAGTCCCAGCAGAGATGGCCACACCCACTCCCTCAGTGAGGGCAGTGTTCCAGCCTCTCTCAGCCCCGCCCACTCTCCGCAGGTTACCATGGACTACAGATGCTGCATTCTGAGGCCAGGGCGTTCCGAGAATGCCAAGGGCAGACATGATGGCCTTAAATGATTTCCTCTTGTGTCAGTTTTGGTAAACTTTAGGAGCTAGGAAATGGTCCGCTTTACAGAAATGTTCAAATTTACTGGCATTTAATATATTCTCTGCTATAACATTGTCCTGATTCTTTCTGTATATTCTTTACTTATGTTTTTGTTTTCCTTAATCAAAGTGTGTCTTTTAACTCTTTTCAAAGAATATTCTTTGGACTTACTAAATCAGCTGAATTTTATACATTTTCTGTTGTATTAAGTTCTGCTCATATCTTTATTTATCTTTTTTCTATGTTCTCAGGGTTTATTGTTTTGATTTTCTGATGTCAAGTAAAACACTTGGTTATTCATTTTAATAAATCTTTTTACTTATAAAGATTTGAACTTTTAAAGATTCCAGCTTACTTGTACGTTTCTAAGGGTCCATTCCTCTACACTGTTGCCGGCCTAAGGCTTAGTTCACCATATAGCAATGTATATATTGACATATTATCCCCTCGGCTTTCTGTGATTCCCTACATCTCACCTTTCTTTGCCGACAAGCCATTTGAAATACCCTTAACTGATTTCACAGCCTATACGTCTTTGAAATAATGTGTATTTTTTAGAGAAATCATCTTATATAATGAGGCAGAAAATCTCACCTTCCACAGTTTTCTAAACAGCATAATTTCACTCTGCTCACTGCTTAATTTGTTGTATTAAACAACCTTTGAGTATTTAGCTTTATCAATGACATGTACTTGAAAAATGTTTTAGAGATCCTACCAGTCTTTGAAAACATCCTTGTTCCTTGTTTCATTTCCAGGTTTATGTCTATTTTCTGCCTAGCACCTGATTATTCCAACATCTCAAGGATGGCCTAGGGAATCTAATTCTGGTATTGATTGTTTTTGCTGATTGTCTCCCTTTGTAGCTGATTTCTTCATTATTGTGTAAATTTAGATCATGAGCTCATGTTTAGCTATACAGCTGACCTTGTAAGAGGCTTAGGTGTGAACGCTCGTAAGTTTCAGAAAAAGTCGGCAAAGATTTATTTGTGTCCCTCCAATGAGTTGCCCACACGGATCCCGTTTTCTAGAAGTGATGGTCAAATACTCCCTCTAGGGGTAGGGGTCTTAGACAGGGCTGCTTTCGGCCCCCGATCTTGGGCAGGGGCAGTGGGCGGTCTGTGGCCCGGGCAGGAGCCTCTCTGCGTGTGAACCTGGGAATCATCTCTCCTGAGAACTTCGGTCACCTGGCAGGAAGCTACGATGCCGAGACCTATGGTTAGCTGTGCAGCGAGGTGTACTGCGCGGACAGGTTCCACACACACTTCAACTAAGTGGGTGGCCTGAGTGGAAACGTGAGAGTTTGGGCAGCTGTGCAGACAAAGAAGGCGCCCTATGGCCTAGGTCTAAATGCTTGTGACACCCCACTGGGCCTGCCGGGCTCTGAGGGCCCTGCCCTGGGCCCCCTGCTCCCCTGCCCTTTGTTCAGTCATAGCAGAGATGGCCACACCCACTCCCTCAGTGAGGGCAGTGTTCCAGCCTCCATCAGCCCCGACCACTCTCCGCAGGTTACCATGGACTACAGATGCTGCATTCTGAGGCCAGGGCGTTCCGAGAATGCCAAGGGCAGACATGATGACCTTAAATAATTTCTCTTGTGTCAGTTTTGGTAAACTGTAGGAGCTAGGAAATGGTCAACTTTACAGAAATGTTCAAATTTACTGGCATTTCATATATTCTCTGCTATAACATTGTCCTGATTCTTTCTATATAATCTTTAATTATGTTTGTGTTTTCCTTAATCAAAGTGTGTCTTTTAAATCTTTTCAAAGAATATTCTTTGGACTTACTACCTCACCTGAATTTTATACGTTTTCTGTGGTGTTAAGTTCTGCTCATATCTTTATTTATCTTTTTTCTATGTTCTCAGGGTTTATTGTTTTGATCTTCTGATGTCAATTAAAACACTTGGTTATTCATTTTCATCAATCTTTTTACTTATAAAGATTTGAACTTTTAAAGATTCCAGCTCACTTTTAAGTTTCTAAGGGTCCATTCCTCTACACTGTTGCCGGCAAAAGGCTTAGTTCATTATATAGCAATGTATATATTGACATATTATCCCCTCGACTTTCTGTGATTCCCTACATCTCACCTTTCTTTGCAGACAAGCCATTTGAAATACACTTAACTTATTTCACAGCCAATAAGTCTTGGAAATAATGTCTATTTTTTAGAGAAATCATCTTATATAATGAGGCAGAAAATCTCACCTGCCATAGTTTTCAAAACAGCATAATTTCACTCTTCTCAATGCTTAATCTGTGGTATTAAACAACCTTTGAGTATTTAGGTTTATCAAAGACATGTACTTTAAAAATATTTTAGAGATCCTACAAGCCTTTGAAAACCTCCTTGTTTCTTGTTTCAGTTCCAGTTTTATGTATATTTTCTTCCTTGCACCTGATTATTCCAACATCAGATGGATGGCCTAGGGAATCTAATTCTGGTATTGATTGTTTTTGCTGATTGTCTCACTTTGTAGCTGATTACTTCAATATTGTGTAAATTTAGATCATGAGCTCATGTTTAGCTAAACAGCTGACCTTGTAAGAGGCTTAGGTGTGAACACTGGTAAGCTTCAGCAGAAAGTTGGCAAAGATTTATTTGTGTCCCTCCAATGAGTTGCCCGCAAGGACCCCGTTTTCTACAAGTGTTGGTCCTATACTCCTTCGAGAGGCAGTGGACTCAGACATGGCTGCTTTTCAGCGTTCGATCTGGGGCATGGCCAGTGGGCGGCCTGTGGCCCGGGCAGGAACCTCTCCGCATGTGTCCCAGGGACCCATTTGCCTGCGAACTTCGGTCACCTGGCAGGAAGCTACGATGCCCTGACCTATGGTTAGCTGTGCAGCGAGGTGTACTGCGCGGACAGGTTCCAAACACACTTCAAATAAGAGGGCGGCCTGAGTGGAAAGGTGAGAGTTTGGGCAGCTGTGCAGACAAAGAAGGCGCCCTTTGGCCTGGGCCTAAATGCTTGTGACACCCCACTGTGTCTGCCGGGCTCTGAGGGCCCTGCCCTGGGCCACCTGCTCCCCTGCCCTTTGTTCAGTCACAGCAGAGATGGCCACACCCACTCCCTCAGTGAGGGCAGTCTTCCAACCTCCCTCAGCCACGCCCCCTCTCCGCAGGTTACCATGGACTACAGATGCTGCATTCTGAGGCCAGGGCGTTCCGAGAATGCCAAGGGCAGACATGATGACCTTAAATGATTTCCTCTTGTGTCAGTTTTGGTAAACTTTAGGAGCTAGGAAATGGTCCGCTTTACAGAAATGTTCAAATTTACTGGCATTTCATATATTCTCTGCTATAACATTGTCCTGATTCTTTCTGTATATTCTTTACTTATGTTTTTGTTTTCCTTAATCAAAGTGTGTCTTTTAACTCTTTTCAAAGAATATTCTTTGGACTTACTAAATCACCTGAATTTTATACGTTTTCTCTTGTATTAAGTTCTGCTCATATCTTTATTTATCTTTTTTCTATGTTCTCAGGGTTTATTGTTTTGATTTTCTGATGTCAAGTAAAACACTTGGTTATTCATTTTAATAAATCTTTTTACTTATAAATATGTGAACTTTTAAAGATTCCAGCTTACTTGTACGCATCTATGGGTCCATTCCTCTACACTGTTGCCGGCCTAAGGCTTAGTTCACCATATAGCAATGTATATATTGACATATTATCCCCTCGGCTTTCTGTGATTCCCTACATCTCACCTTTCTTTGCAGACAAGCCATTTGAAATACCCTTAACTTATTTCACAGCCAATAAGTCTTTGAAATCATGTGTATTTTTTAGAGAAATCATCTTATATAATTAGGCAGAAAATCTCACCTTCCATAGTTTTCTAAACAGCATAATTTCACTCTTCTCACTGCTTAATTTGTTGTATTAAACAACCTTTGAGTATTTAGCTTTATCAATGCCATGTACTTTAAAAACGTTTAGGGATATTACAAGTCTTTGAAAATAACCTTGTTCCTTGTTTCATTTCCAGGTTTATGTATATTTTCTGCCTAGCACCTGATTATTCCAACATCCGACGGATGGCCTAGGGTATCTAATTCTGGTATTGATTGTTTTTGCTGTTTGTCTCCCTTTGTAGCTTATTTCTTCATTATTGTGTAAATTTAGATCATGAGCTCATGTTTAGCTAAACAGCTGACCTTGTAAGAGGTTTAGTTGTGAACCCTCGTAAGTTTCAGAAAAAGTCGGCAAAGATTTCTTTGTGTCCCTCCAATGAGTTGCCCACAAGGACCCCGTTTTCTAGAAGTGTTGGTCCAATACACCCTCTAGCGGTAGGGGACTTAGAAAGGGCTGCTTTCGGCCCCCGATCTTAGGCAGGGGCATTGGGCGGCCTGTGGCCCGGGCAGGAGCCTCTCTGCGTGTGAACCTGGGAATCATCTCTCCTGCGAACTTCGGTCACCTGACAGGAAGCTATGATGCCGAGACCTATGGTTAGCTGTGCAGCGAGGTATACTGCGCGGACAGGTTCCACACACACTTCAACTAAGTGGGTGGCCTGAGTGGAAAAGTGAGAGTTTGGGCAGCTGTTCAGACAAAGAAGGCGCCCTATGGCCTGGGCCTAAATGCTTCTGACAACCCACTGGGCCTGCCGGGCTCTGAGGGCCCTGCCCTGGGCCCCCTGCTCCCCTGCCCTTTGTTCAGTCACAGCAGAGATGGCCACACCCACTCCCTCAGTGAGGGCAGTGTTGCAGCCTCACTCAGCCCCGCCCACTCTCCGCAGGTTACCATGGACTACAGATGCTGCATTCTAAGGCCAGGGCGTTCCGAGAATGCCAAGGGCAGACATGATGACCTTAAATGATTTCCTCTTGTGTCAGTTTTGGTAAACAGTAGGAGCTAGGAAATGGTCCGCTTTACAGAAATGTTCAAATTTACTGGCATTTCATATATTCTCTGCTATAACATTGTCCTGATTCTTTCTGTATATTCTTTACTTATGTTTTTGTTTTCCTTAATCAAAGTGTGTCTTTTAAATCTTTTCAAAGTTTATTCTTTGGACTTACTAAATCACCTGAATTTTATACGTTTTCTGTTGTATTAAGTTCTGCTCATATCTTTATTTATCTTTTTTCTATGTTCTCAGGGTTTATTGTTTTGATTTTCTGATGTCAAGTAAAACACTTGGTTATTCATTTTAATAAATCTTTTTACTTATAAAGATTTGAACTTTTAAAGATTCCAGCTTACTTGTACGCTTCTAAGGGTCCACTCCTCTACACTGTTGCCGGCCTAAGGCTTAGTTCACCATATAGCAATGTATATATTGACATATTATCCCCTCGGCTTTCTGTGATTCCCTACATCTCACCTTTCTTTGCAGACAAGCCATTTGAAATACCCTTAACTTATTTAACAGCCAATAAGTCTTTGAAATCATGTGTATTTTTTAGAGAAATCATCTTATATAATTAGGCAGAAAATCTCACCTTCCATAGTTTTCTAAACAGCATAATTTCACTCTTCTCACTGCTTAATTTGTTGTATTAAACAACCTTTGAGTATTTAGCTTTATCAATGACATGTACTTTAAAAATGTTTTAGAGATCCTACCAGTCTTTGAAAACATCCTTGTTCCTTGTTTCATTTCCAGGTTTATGTCTATTTTCTGCCTAGCACCTGATTATTCCAACATCTCAAGGATATCCTAGGGAATCTAATTCTGGTATTGATTGTTTTTGCTGATTGTCTCCCATTGTAGCTGATATCTTCATTATTGTGTAAATTTAGATCATGAGCTCATGTTTAGCTAAACAGCTGACTTTGTAAGAGGCTTAGGTGTGAACGCTCGTAAGTTTCAGCAAAAAGTCGGCAAAGATTTATTTGTGTCCCTCCAATGAGTTGCCCACAAGGACCCCATTTTCTAGAAGTGTTGGTCCAATACTCCCTCTAGGGGTAGGGGACTTAGACAGGGCTGCTTTCGGCCCCCGATCTCGGGCAGGGGCATTGGGCGGCCTGTGGCCCGGGCAGGAGCCTCTCTGCGTGTGAACCTGGGAATCATCTCTCCTGAGAACTTCGGTCACCTGGCAGGAAGCTACGATGCCCAGACCTATGGTTAGCTGTGCAGCGAGGTGTACAGCGCGGACAGGTTCCACACACACTTCAACTAAGTGGGTGGCCTGAGTGGAAAAGTGAGAGTTTGGGCAGCTGTGCAGACAAAGAAGGCGCCCTATGGCCTGGGCCTAAATGCTTCTGACAACCCACTGGGCCTGCCGGGCTCTGAGGGCCCTGCCCTGGGCCCCCTGCTCCCCTGCCCTTTGTTCAGTCCCAGCAGAGACGGCCACACCCCTCCCTCAGTGAGGGCAGTCTTCCAGCCTCTCTCAGCCCCGCCCACTCTCCGCAGGTTACCATGGACTACAGATGCTGCATTCTGAGGCCAGGGCGTTCCGAGAATGCCAAGGGCAGACATGATGGCCTTAAATGATTTCCTCTTGTGTCAGTTTTGGTAAACTTTAGGAGCTAGGAAATGGTCCGCTTTACAGAAATGTTCAAATTTACTGGCATTTCATATATTCTCTGCTATAACATTGTCCTGATTCTTTCTGTATATTCTTTACTTATGTTTTTGTTTTCCTTAATCAAAGTGTGTCTTTTAACTCTTTTCAAAGAATATTCTTTGGACTTACTAAATCAGCTGAATTTTATACATTTTCTGTTGTATTAAGTTCTGCTCATATCTTTATTTATCTTTTTTCTATGTTCTCAGGGTTTATTGTTTTGATTTTCTGATGTCAAGTAAAACACTTGGTTATTCATTTTAATAAATCTTTTTACTTATAAAGATTTGAACTTTTAAAGATTCCAGCTTACTTGTACGTTTCTAAGGGTCCATTCCTCTACACTGTTGCCGGCCTAAGGCTTAGTTCACCATATAGCAATGTATATATTGACATATTACCCCTCGGCTTTCTGTGATTCCCTACATCTCACCTTTCTTTGCCGACAAGCCATTTGAAATACCCTTAACTGATTTCACAGCCTATACGTCTTTGAAATAATGTGTATTTTTTAGAGAAATCATCTTATATAATGAGGCAGAAAATCTCACCTTCCACAGTTTTCTAAACAGCATAATTTCACTCTGCTCACTGCTTAATTTGTTGTATTAAACAACCTTTGAGTATTTAGCTTTATCAATGACATGTACTTTAAAAATGTTTTAGAGATCCTACCAGTCTTTGAAAACATCCTTGTTCCTTGTTTCATTTCCAGGTTTATGTATATTTTCTGCCTAGCACCTGATTATTCCAACATCTCAAGGATGGCCTAGGGAATCTAATTCTGGTATTGATTGTTTTTGCTGATTGTCTCCCTTTGTAGCTGATTTCTTCATTATTGTGTAAATTTAGATCATGAGCTCATGTTTAGCTATACAGCTGACCTTGTAAGAGGCTTAGGTGTGAACGCTCGTAAGTTTCAGAAAAAGTCGGCAAAGATTTATTTGTGTCCCTCCAATGAGTTGCCCACAAGGATCCCGTTTTCTAGAAGTGATGGTCAAATACTCCCTCTAGGGGTAGGGGTCTTAGACAGGGCTGCTTTCGGCCCCCGATCTTGGGCAGGGGCAGTGGGCGGTCTGTGGCCCGGGCAGGAGCCTCTCTGCGTGTGAACCTGGGAATCATCTCTCCTGAGAACTTCGGTCACCTGGCAGGAAGCTACGATGCCGAGACCTATGGTTAGCTGTGCAGCGAGGTGTACTGTGCGGACAGGTTCCACACACACTTCAACTAAGTGGGTGGCCTGAGTGGAAAAGTGAGAGTTTGGGCAGCTGTGCAGACAAAGAAGGCGCCCTATGGCCTAGGTCTAAATGCTTGTGACACCCCACTGGGCCTGCCGGGCTCTGAGGGCCCTGCCCTGGGCCCCCTGCTCCCCTGCCCTTTGTTCAGTCATAGCAGAGATGGCCACACCCACTCCCTCAGTGAGGGCAGTGTTCCAGCCTCCATCAGCCCCGACCACTCTCCGCAGGTTACCATGGACTACAGATGCTGCATTCTGAGGCCAGGGCGTTCCGAGAATGCCAAGGGCAGACATGATGACCTTAAATAATTTCTCTTGTGTCAGTTTTGGTAAACTGTAGGAGCTAGGAAATGGTCAACTTTACAGAAATGTTCAAATTTACTGGCATTTCATATATTCTCTGCTATAACATTGTCCTGATTCTTTCTATATAATCTTTAATTATGTTTGTGTTTTCCTTAATCAAAGTGTGTTTTTTAAATCTTTTCAAAGAATATTCTTTGGACTTACTACCTCACCTGAATTTTATACGTTTTCTGTGGTGTTAAGTTCTGCTCATATCTTTATTTATCTTTTTTCTATGTTCTCAGGGTTTATTGTTTTGATCTTCTGATGTCAATTAAAACACTTGGTTATTCATTTTCATCAATCTTTTTACTTATAAAGATTTGAACTTTTAAAGATTCCAGCTCACTTTTAAGTTTCTAAGGGTCCATTCCTCTACACTGTTGCCGGCAAAAGGCTTAGTTCAACATATAGCAATGTATAAATTGACATATTATCCCCTCGACTTTCTGTGATTCCCTACATCTCACCTTTCTTTGCAGACAAGCCATTTGAAATACACTTAACTTATTTCACAGCCAATAAGTCTTGGAAATAATGTCTATTTTTTAGAGAAATCATCTTATATAATGAGGCAGAAAATCTCACCTGCCATAGTTTTCAAAACAGCATAATTTCACTCTTCTCAATGCTTAATCTGTGGTATTAAACAACCTTTGAGTATTTAGGTTTATCAACGACATGTACTTTAAAAATGTTTTAGAGATCCTACCAGCCTTTGAAAACCTCCTTGTTTCTTGTTTCAGTTCCAGTTTTATGTATATTTTCTTCCTTGCACCTGATTATTCCAACATCAGATGGATGGCCTAGGGAATCTAATTCTGGTATTGATTGTTTTTGCTGAATGTCTCACTTTGTAGCTGATTACTTCAATATTGTGTAAATTTAGATCATGAGCTCATGTTTAGCTAAACAGCTGACCTTGTAAGAGGCTTAGGTGTGAACACTGGTAAGCTTCAGCAGAAAGTTGGCAAAGATTTATTTGTGTCCCTCCAATGAGTTGCCCGCAAGGACCCCGTTTTCTACAAGTGTTGGTCCTATACTCCTTCGAGAGGCAGTGGACTCAGACATGGCTGCTTTTCAGCCTTCGATCTGGGGCAGGGCCAGTGGGCGGCCTGTGGCCCGGGCAGGAACCTCTCCGCATGTGTCCCAGGGACACATTTGCCTGCGAACTTCGGTCACCTGGCAGGAAGCTACGATGCCCTGACCTATGGTTAGCTGTGCAGCGAGGTGTACTGCGCAGACAGGTTCCAAACACACTTCAAATAAGAGGGCGGCCTGAGTGGAAAGGTGAGAGTTTGGGCAGCTGTGCAGACAAAGAAGGTGCCCTTTGGCCTGGGCCTAAATGCTTGTGACACCCCACTGTGTCTGCCGGGCTCTGAGGGCCCTGCCCTGGGCCACCTGCTCCCCTGCCCTTTGTTCAGTCACAGCAGAGATGGCCACACCCACTCCCTCAGTGAGGGCAGTCTTCCAACCTCCCTCAGCAACGCCCCCTCTCCGCAGGTTACCATGGACTACAGATGCTGCATTCTGAGGCCAGGGCGTTCCGAGAATGCCAAGGGCAGACATGATGACCTTAAATGATTTCCTCTTGTGTCAGTTTTGGTAAACTTTAGGAGCTAGGAAATGGTCCGCTTTACAGAAATGTTCAAATTTACTGGCATTTCATATATTCTCTGCTATAACATTGTCCTGATTCTTTCTGTATATTCTTTACTTATGTTTTTGTTTTCCTTAATCAAAGTGTGTCTTTTAACTCCTTTCAAAGAATATTCTTTGGACTTACTAAATCACCTGAATTTTATACATTTTCTGTTGTATTAAGTTCTGCTCATATCTTTATTTATCTTTTTTCTATGTTCTCAGGGTTTATTGTTTTGTTTTTCTGATGTCAAGTAAAACACTTGGTTATTCATTTTAATAAATCTTTTTACTTATAAAGATTTGAACTTTTAAACATTCCAGCTTACTTGTACGTTTCTAAGGGTCCATTCCTCTACACTGTTGCCGGCCTAAGGCTTAGTTCACCATATAGCAATGTATATATTGACATATTATCCCCTCGGCTTTCTGTGATTCCCTACATCTCACCTTTCTTTGCCGACAAGCCATTTGAAATACCCTTAACTTATTTCACAGCCTATACGTCTTTGAAATAATGTTTATTTTTTAGAGAAATCATCTTATATAATGAGGCAGAAAATCTCACCTTCCACAGTTTTCTAAACAGCATAATTTCACTCTGCTCACTGCTTAATTTGTTGTATTAAACAACCTTTGAGTATTTAGCTTTATCAATGACATGTACTTGAAAAATGTTTTAGAGATCCTACCAGTCTTTGAAAACATCCTTGTTCCTTGTTTCATTTCCAGGTTTATGTATATTTTCTGCCTAGCACCTAATTATTCCAACATCTCAAGGATGGCCTAGGGAATCGAATTCTGGTATTGATTGTTTTTGCTGATTGTCTCCCTTTGTAGCTGATTTCTTCATTATTGTGTAAATTTAGATCATGAGCTCATGTTTAGCTAAACAGCTGACCTTGTAAGAGGCTTAGGTGTGAACGCTCGTAAGTTTCAGAAAAAGTCGGCAAAGATTTCTTTGTGTCCCTCCAATGAGTTGCCCACAAGGACCCCGTTTTCTAGAAGTGATGGTCCAATACTCCCTCTAGGGGTAGGGGACTTAGACAGGGCTGCTTTCGGCCCCCGATCTTGGGCAGGGGCAGTGGGCGGTCTGTGGCCCGGGCAGGAGCCTCTCTGCGTGTGAACCTGGGAATCATCTCTCCTGAGAACTTTGGTCACCTGGCAGGAAACTACGATGCCGAGACCTATGGTTAGCTGTGCAGCGAGGTGTACTGCGCGGACAGGTTCCACACACACTTCAACTAAGTGGGTGGCCTGAGTGGAAAAGTGAGAGTTTGGGCAGCTGTGCAGACAAAGAAGGCGCCCTATGGCCTAGGTCTAAATGCTTGTGACACCCCACTGGGCCTGCCGGGCTCTGAGGGCCCTGCCCTGGGCCCCCTGCTCCCCTGCCCTTTGTTCAGTCATAGCAGAGATGGCCACACCCACTCCCTCAGTGAGGGCAGTGTTCCAGCCTCCATCAGCCCCGCCCACTCTCCGCAGGTTACCATGGAATACAGATGCTGCATTCTGAGGCCAGGGCGTTCCGAGAATGCCAAGGGCAGACATGATGACCTTAAATAATTTCTCTTGTGTCAGTTTTGGTAAACTGTAGGAGCTAGGAAATGGTCAACTTTACAGAAATGTTCAAATTTACTGGCATTTCATATATTCTCTGCTATAACATTGTCCTGATTCTTTCTATATAATCTTTAATTATGTTTGTGTTTTCCTTAATCAAAGTGTGTCTTTTAAATCTTTTCAAAGAATATTCTTTGGACTTACTACCTCACCTGAATTTTATACGTTTTCTGTGGTGTTAAGTTCTGCTCATATCTTTATTTATCTTTTTTCTATGTTCTCAGGGTTTATTGTTTTGATCTTCTGATGTCAATTAAAACACTTGGTTATTCATATTCATCAATCTTTTTACTTATAAAGATTTGAACTTTTAAAGATTCCAGCTCACTTTTAAGTTTCTAAGGGTCCATTCCTCTACACTGTTTTCGGCAAAAGGCTTAGTTCATCATATAGCAATGTATATATTGACATATTATCCCCTCGACTTTCTGTGATTCCCTACATCTCACCTTTCTTTGCAGACAAGCCATTTGAAATACACTTAACTTATTTCACAGCCAATAAGTCTTGGAAATAATGTCTATTTTTTAGAGAAATCATCTTATATAATGAGGCAGAAAATCTCACCTGCCATAGTTTTCAAAACAGCATAATTTCACTCTTCTCAATGCTTAATCTGTGGTATTAAACAACCTTTGAGTATTTAGGTTTATCAACGACATGTACTTTAAAAATGTTTTAGAGATCCTACCAGCCTTTGAAAACCTCCTTGTTTCTTGTTTCAGTTCCAGTTTTATGTATATTTTCTTCCTTGCACCTGATTATTCCAACATCAGATGGATGGCCTAGGGAATCTAATTCTGGTATTGATTGTTTTTGCTGATTGTCTCACTTTGTAGCTGATTACTTCAATATTGTGTAAATTTAGATCATGAGCTCATGTTTAGCTAAACAGCTGACCTTGTAAGAGGCTTAGGTGTGAACACTGGTAAGCTTCAGCAGAAAGTTGGCAAAGATTTATTTGTGTCCCTCCAATGAGTTGCCCGCAAGGACCCCGTTTTCTACAAGTGTTGGTCCTATACTCCTTCGAGAGGCAGTGGACTCAGACATGGCTGCTTTTCAGCCTTCGATCTGGGGCAGGGCCAGTGGGCGGCCTGTGGCCCGGGCAGGAACCTCTCCGCATGTGTCCCAGGGACACATTTGCCTGCGAACTTCGGTCACCTGGCAGGAAGCTACGATGCCCTGACCTATGGTTAGCTGTGCAGCGAGGTGTACTGCGCGGACAGGTTCCAAACACACTTCAAATAAGAGGGCGGCCTGAGTGGAAAGGTGAGAGTTTGGGCAGCTGTGCAGACAAAGAAGGCGCCCTTTGGCCTGGGCCTAAATGCTTGTGACACCCCACTGTGTCTGCCGGGCTCTGAGGGCCCTGCCCTGGGCCAGCTGCTCCCCTGCCCTTTGTTCAGTCACAGCAGAGATGGCCACACCCACTCCCTCAGTGAGGGCAGTCTTCCAACCTCCCTCAGCCACGCCCCCTCTCCGCAGGTTACCATGGACTACAGATGCTGCATTCTGAGGCCAGGGCGTTCCGAGAATGCCAAGGGCAGACATGATGACCTTAAATGATTTCCTCTTGTGTCAGTTTTGGTAAACTTTAGGAGCTAGGAAATGGTCCGCTTTACAGAAATGTTCAAATTTACTGGCATTTCATATATTCTCTGCTATAACATTGTCCTGATTCTTTCTGTATATTCTTTACTTATGTTTTTGTTTTCCTTAATCAAAGTGTGTCTTTTAACTCTTTTCAAAGAATATTCTTTGGACTTACTAAATCACCTGAATTTTATACGTTTTCTCTTGTATTAAGTTCTGCTCATATCTTTATTTATCTTTTTTCTATGATCTCAGGGTTTATTGTTTTGATTTTCTGATGTCAAGTAAAACACTTGGTTATTCATTTTAATAAATATTTTTACTTATAAATATGTGAACTTTTAAAGATTCCAGGTTACTTGTACGCTTCTAAGGGTCCATTCCTCTACACTGTTGCCGGCCTAAGGCTTAGTTCACCATATAGCAATGTATATATTGACATATTATCCCCTCGGCTTTCTGTGATTCCCTACATCTCACCTTTCTTTGCAGACAAGCCATTTGAAATACCCTTAACTTATTTCACAGCCAATAAGTCTTTGAAATCATGTGTATTTTTTAGAGAAATCATCTTATATAATTAGGCAGAAAATCTCACCTTCCATAGTTTTCTAAACAGCATAATTTCACTCTTCTCACTGCTTAATTTGTTGTATTAAACAACCGTTGAGTATTTAGCTTTATCAATGACATGTACTTGAAAAATGTTTTAGAGATCCTACCAGTCTTTGAAAACATGCTTGTTCCTTCTTTCATTTCCAGGTTTATGTATATTTTCTGCCTAGCACCTGATTATTCCAACATCTCAAGGATGGCCTAGGGAATCTAATTCTGGTATTGATTGTTTTTGCTGATTGTCTCACTTTGTAGCTGATTACTTCAATATTGTGTAAATTTAGATCATGAGCTCATGTTTAGCTAAACAGCTGACCTTGTAAGAGGCTTAGGTGTGAACACTGGTAAGCTTCAGCAGAAAGTTGGCAAAGATTTATTTGTGTCCCTCCAATGAGTTGCCCGCAAGGACCCCGTTTTCTACAAGTGTTGGTCCTATACTCCTTCGAGAGGCAGTGGACTCAGACATGGCTGCTTTTCAGCGTTCGATCTGGGGCATGGCCAGTGGGCGGCCTGTGGCCCGGGCAGGAACCTCTCCGCATGTGTCCCAGGGACCCCTTTGCCTGCGAACTTCGGTCACCTGGCAGGAAGCTACGATGCCCTGACCTATGGTTAGCTGTGCAGCGAGGTGTACTGCGCGGACAGGTTCCAAACACACTTCAAATAAGAGGGCGGCCTGAGTGGAAAGGTGAGAGTTTGGGCAGCTGTGCAGACAAAGAAGGCGCCCTTTGGCCTGGGCCTAAATGCTTGTGACACCCCACTGTGTCTGCCGGGCTCTGAGGGCCCTGCCCTGGGCCACCTGCTCCCCTGCCCTTTGTTCAGTCACAGCAGAGATGGCCACACCCACTCCCTCAGTGAGGGCAGTCTTCCAACCTCCCTCAGCCACGCCCCCTCTCCGCAGGTTACCATGGACTACAGATGCTGCATTCTGAGGCCAGGGCGTTCCGAGAATGCCAAGGGCAGACATGATGACCTTAAATGATTTCCTCTTGTGTCAGTTTTGGTAAACTTTAGGAGCTAGGAAATGGTCCGCTTTACAGAAATGTTCAAATTTACTGGCATTTCATATATTCTCTGCTATAACATTGTCCTGATTCTTTCTGTATATTCTTTACTTATGTTTCTGTTTTCCTTAATCAAAGTGTGTCTTTTAACTCTTTTCAAAGAATATTCTTTGGACTTACTAAATCACCTGAATTTTATACGTTTTCTCTTGTATTAAGTTCTGCTCATATCTTTATTTATCTTTTTTCTATGTTCTCAGGGTTTATTGTTTTGATTTTCTGATGTCAAGTAAAACACTTGGTTATTCATTTTAATAAATCTTTTTACTTATAAATATGTGAACTTTTAAAGATTCCAGCTTACTTGTACGCATCTAAGGGTCCAGTCCTCTACACTGTTGCCGGCCTAAGGCTTAGTTCACCATATAGCAATGTATATATTGACCTATTATCCCCTCGGCTTTCTGTGATTCCCTACATCTCACCTTTCTTTGCAGACAAGCCATTTGAAATACCCTTAACTTATTTCACAGCCAATAAGTCTTTGAAATCATGTGTATTTTTTAGAGAAATCATCTTATATAATTAGGCAGAAAATCTCACCTTCCATAGTTTTCTAAACAGCATAATTTCACTCTTCTCACTGCTTAATTTGTTGTATTAAACAACCTTTGAGTATTTACCTTTATCAATGCCATGTACTTTAAAAACGTTTAGGGATATTACAAGTCTTTGAAAATAACCTTGTTCCTTGTTTCATTTCCAGGTTTATGTATATTTTCTGCCTAGCACCTGATTATTCCAACATCCGACGGATGGCCTAGGGTATCTAATTCTGGTATTGATTGTTTTTGCTGTTTGTCTCCCTTTGTAGCTTATTTCTTCATTATTGTGTAAATTTAGATCATGAGCTCATGTTTAGCTAAACAGCTGACCTTGTAAGAGGCTTAGGTGTGAACCCTCGTAAGTTTCAGAAAAAGTCGGGAAAGATTTCTTTGTGTCCCTCCAATGAGTTGCCCACAAGGACCCCGTTTTCTAGAAGTGTTGGTCCAATACACCCTCTAGCGGTAGGGGACTTAGAAAGGGCTGCTTTCGGCCCCCGATCTTAGGCAGGGGCATTGGGCGGCCTGTGGCCCGGGCAGGAGCCTCTCTGCGTGTGAACCTGGGAATCATCTCTCCTGCGAACTTCGGTCACCTGACAGGAAGCTATGATGCCGAGACCTATGGTTAGCTGTGCAGCGAGGTATACTGCGCGGACAGGTTCCACACACACTTCAACTAAGTGGGTGGCCTGAGTGGAAAAGTGAGAGTTTGGGCAGCTGTTCAGACAAAGAAGGCGCCCTATGGCCTGGGCCTAAATGCTTCTGACAACCCACTGGGCCTGCCGGGCTCTGAGGGCCCTGCCCGGGGCCCCCTGCTCCCCTGCCCTTTGTTCAGTCACAGCAGAGATGGCCACACCCACTCCCTCAGTGAGGGCAGTGTTGCAGCCTCACTCAGCCCCGCCCACTCTCCGCAGGTTACCATGGACTACAGATGCTGCATTCTAAGGCCAGGGCGTTCCGAGAATGCCAAGGGCAGACATGATGACCTTAAATGATTTCCTCTTGTGTCAGTTTTGGTAAACTGTAGGAGCTAGGAAATGGTCCGCTTTACAGAAATGTTCAAATTTACTGGCATTTCATATATTCTCTGCTATAACATTGTCCTGATTCTTTCTGTATATTCTTTACTTATGTTTTTGTTTTCCTTAATCAAAGTGTGTCTTTTAAATCTTTTCAAAGAATATTCTTTGGACTTACTAAATCACCTGAATTTTATACGTTTTCTGTTGTATTAAGTTCTGCTCATATCTTTATTTATCTTTTTTCTATGTTCTCAGGGTTTATTGTTTTGATTTTCTGATGTCAAGTAAAACACTTGGTTATTCATTTTAATAAATCTTTTTACTTATAAAGATTTGAACTTTTAAAGATTCCAGCTTACTTGTACGCTTCTAAGGGTCCACTCCTCTACACTGTTGCCGGCCTAAGGCTTAGTTCACCATATAGCAATGTATATATTGACATATTATCCCCTCGGCTTTCTGTGATTCCCTACATCTCACCTTTCTTTGCAGACAAGCCATTTGAAATACCCTTAACTTATTTAACAGCCAATAAGTCTTTGAAATCATGTGTATTTTTTAGAGAAATCATCTTACATAATTAGGCAGAAAATCTCACCTTCCATAGTTTTCTAAACAGCATAATTTCACTCTTCTCACTGCTTAATTTGTTGTATTAAACAACCTTTGAGTATTTAGCTTTATCAATGACATGTACTTTAAAAATGTTTTAGAGATCCTACCAGTCTTTGAAAACATCCTTGTTCCTTGTTTCATTTCCAGGTTTATGTCTATTTTCTGCCTAGCACCTGATTATTCCAACATCTCAAGGATATCCTAGGGAATCTAATTCTGGTATTGATTGTTTTTGCTGATTGTCTCCCATTGTAGCTGATATCTTCATTATTGTGTAAATTTAGATCATGAGCTCATGTTTAGCTAAACAGCTGACTTTGTAAGAGGCTTAGGTGTGAACGCTCGTAAGTTTCAGCAAAAAGTCGGCAAAGATTTATTTGTGTCCCTACAATGAGTTGCCCACAAGGACCCCATTTTCTAGAAGTGTTGGTCCAATACTCCCTCTAGGGGTAGGGGACTTAGACAGGGCTGCTTTCGGCCCCCGATCTCGGGCAGGGGCATTGGGCGGCCTGTGGCCCGGGCAGGAGCCTCTCTGCGTGTCAACATGGGAAACATCTCTCCTGAGAACTTCGGTCACCTGGCAGGAAGCTACGATGCCGAGACCTATGGTTAGCTGTGCAGCGAGGTGTAGAGCGCGGACAGGTTCCACACACACTTCAACTAAGTGGGTGGCCTGAGTGGAAAAGTGAGAGTTTGGGCAGCTGTGCAGACAAAGAAGGCGCCCTATGGCCTGGGCCTAAATGCTTCTGACAACCCACTGGGCCTGCCGGGCTCTGAGGGCGCTGCCCTGGGCCCCCTGCTCCCCTGCCCTTTGTTCAGTCCCAGCAGAGATGGCCACACCCACTCCCTCAGTGAGGGCATTCTTCCAGCCTCTCTCAGCCCCGCCCACTCTCCGCAGGTTACCATGGACTACAGATGCTGCATTCTGAGGCCAGGGCGTTCCGAGAATGCCAAGGGCAGACATGATGGCCTTAAATGATTTCCTCTTGTGTCAGTTTTGGTAAACTTTAGGAGCTAGGAAATGGTCCGCTTTACAGAAATGTTCAAATTTACTGGCATTTCATATATTCTCTGCTATAACATTGTCCTGATTCTTTCTGTATATTCTTTACTTATGTTTTTGTTTTCCTTAATCAAAGTGTGTCTTTTAACTCTTTTCAAAGAATATTCTTTGGACTTACTAAATCAGCTGAATTTTATACATTTTCTGTTGTATTAAGTTCTGCTCATATCTTTATTTATCTTTTTTCTATGTTCTCAGGGTTTATTGTTTTGATTTTCTGATGTCAAGTAAAACACTTGGTTATTCATTTTAATAAATCTTTTTACTTATAAAGATTTGAACTTTTAAAGATTCCAGCTTTCTTGTACGCTTCTAAGGGTCCATTCCTCTACACTATTGCCGGCCTAAGGCTTAGTTCACCATATAGCAATGTATATATTGACATATTATCCCCTCGGCTTTCTGTGATTCCCTACATCTCACCTTTCTTTGCCGACAAGCCATTTGAAATACCCTTAACTGATTTCACAGCCTATACGTCTTTGAAATAATGTGTATTTTTTAGAGAAATCATCTTATATAATGAGGCAGAAAATCTCACCTTCCACAGTTTTCTAAACAGCATAATTTCACTCTGCTCACTGCTTAATTTGTTGTATTAAACAACCTTTGAGTATTTAGCTTTATCAATGACATGTACTTTAAAAATGTTTTAGAGATCCTACCAGTCTTTGAAAACATCCTTGTTCCTTGTTTCATTTCCAGGTTTATGTATATTTTCTGCCTAGCACCTGATTATTCCAACATCTCAAGGATGGCCTAGGGAATCTAATTCTGGTATTGATTGTTTTTGCTGATTGTCTCCCTTTGTAGCTGATTTCTTCATTATTGTGTAAATTTAGATCATGAGCTCATGTTTAGCTATACAGCTGACCTTGTAAGAGGCTTAGGTGTGAACGCTCGTAAGTTTCAGAAAAAGTCGGCAAAGA
Organism: Mesoplodon bidens; assembly: GCF_964165515.1. Classification (NCBI taxonomy): domain Eukaryota; kingdom Metazoa; phylum Chordata; class Mammalia; order Artiodactyla; family Ziphiidae; genus Mesoplodon; species Mesoplodon bidens. The sequence continues at coordinate 3,167,125 of NC_138180.1, forward strand.
TTTATTTGTGTCCCTCCAATGAGTTGCCCACAAGGATCCCGTTTTCTAGAAGTGATGGTCAAATACTCCCTCTAGGGGTAGGGGTCTTAGACAGGGCTGCTTTCGGCCCCCGATCTTGGGCAGGGGCAGTGGGCGGTCTGTGGCCCGGGCAGGAGCCTCTCTGCGTGTGAACCTGGGAATCATCTCTCCTGAGAACTTCGGTCACCTGGCAGGAAGCTACGATGCCGAGACCTATGGTTAGCTGTGCAGCGAGGTGTACTGTGCGGACAGGTTCCACACACACTTCAACTAAGTGGGTGGCCTGAGTGGAAAAGTGAGAGTTTGGGCAGCTGTGCAGACAAAGAAGGCGCCCTATGGCCTAGGTCTAAATGCTTGTGACACCCCACTGGGCCTGCCGGGCTCTGAGGGCCCCGCCCTGGGCCCCCTGTTCCCCTGCCCTTTGTTCAGTCATAGCAGAGATGGCCACACCCACTCCCTCAGTGAGGGCAGTGTTCCAGCCTCCATCAGCCGCGCCCACTCTCCGCAGGTTACCATGGACTACAGATGCTGCATTCTGAGGCCAGGGCGTTCCGAGAATGCCAAGGGCAGACATGATGACCTTAAATAATTTCTCTTGTGTCAGTTTTGGTAAACTGTAGGAGCTAGGAAATGGTCAACTTTACATAAATGTTCAAATTTACTGGCATTTCATATATTCTCTGCTATAACATTGTCCTGATTCTTTCTATATAATCTTTAATTATGTTTGTGTTTTCCTTAATCAAAGTGTGTCTTTTAAATCTTTTCAAAGAATATTCTTTGGACTTACTACCTCACCTGAATTTTATACGTTTTCTGTGGTGTTAAGTTCTGCTCATATCTTTATTTATCTTTTTTCTATGTTCTCAGGGTTTATTGTTTTGATCTTCTGATGTCAATTAAAACACTTGGTTATTCATTTTCATCAATCTTTTTACTTATAAAGATTTGAACTTTTAAAGATTCCAGCTCACTTTTAAGTTTCTAAGGGTCCATTCCTCTACACTGTTGCTGGCAAAAGGCTTAGTTCATTATATAGCAATGTATATATTGACATATTATCCCCTCGACTTTCTGTGATTCCCTACATCTCACCTTTCTTTGCAGACAAGCCATTTGAAATACACTTAACTTATTTCACAGCCAATAAGTCTTGGAAATAATGTCTATTTTTTAGAGAAATCATCTTATATAATGAGGCAGAAAATCTCACCTGCCATAGTTTTCAAAACAGCATAATTTCACTCTTCTCAATGCTTAATCTGTGGTATTAAACAACCTTTGAGTATTTAGGTTTATCAACGACATGTACTTTAAAAATATTTTAGAGATCCTACCAGCCTTTGAAAACCTCCTTGTTTCTTGTTTCAGTTCCAGTTTTATGTATATTTTCTTCCTTGCACCTGATTATTCCAACATCAGATGGATGGCCTAGGGAATCTAATTCTGGTATTGATTGTTTTTGCTGATTGTCTCACTTTGTAGCTGATTACTTCAATATTGTGTAAATTTAGATCATGAGCTCATGTTTAGCTAAACAGCTGACCTTGTAAGAGGCTTAGGTGTGAACACTGGTAAGCTTCAGCAGAAAGTTGGCAAAGATTTATTTGTGTCCCTCCAATGAGTTGCCCGCAAGGACCCCGTTTTCTACAAGTGTTGGTCCTATACTCCTTCGAGAGGCAGTGGACTCAGACAAGGCTGCTTTTCAGCGTTCGATCTGGGGCATGGCCAGTGGGCGGCCTGTGGCCCGGGCAGGAACCTCTCCGCATGTGTCCCAGGGACCCATTTGCCTGCGAACTTCGGTCACCTGGCAGGAAGCTACGATGCCCTGACCTATGGTTAGCTGTGCAGCGAGGTGTACTGCACGGACAGGTTCCAAACACACTTCAAATAAGAGGGCGGCCTGAGTGGAAAGGTGAGAGTTTGGGCAGCTGTGCAGACAAAGAAGGCGCCCTTTGGCCTGGGCCTAAATGCTTGTGACACCCCACTGTGTCTGCCGGGCTCTGAGGGCCCTGCCCTGGGCCACCTGCTCCCCTGCCCTTTGTTCAGTCACAGCAGAGATGGCCACACCCACTCCCTCAGTGAGGGCAGTCTTCCAACCTCCCTCAGCCACGCCCCCTCTCCGCAGGTTACCATGGACTACAGATGCTGCATTCTGAGGCCAGGGCGTTCCGAGAATGCCAAGGGCAGACATGATGACCTTAAATGATTTCCTCTTGTGTCAGTTTTGGTAAACTTTAGGAGCTAGGAAATGGTCCGCTTTACAGAAATGTTCAAATTTACTGGCATTTCATATATTCTCTGCTATAACATTGTCCTGATTCTTTCTGTATATTCTTTACTTATGTTTCTGTTTTCCTTAATCAAAGTGTGTCTTTTAACTCTTTTCAAAGAATATTCTTTGGACTTACTAAATCACCTGAATTTTATACGTTTTCTCTTGTATTAAGTTCTGCTCATATCTTTATTTATCTTTTTTCTATGTTCTCAGGGTTTATTGTTTTGATTTTCTGATGTCAAGTAAAACACTTGGTTATTCATTTTAATAAATCTTTTTACTTATAAATATGTGAACTTTTAAAGATTCCAGCTTACTTGTACGCATCTAAGGGTCCAGTCCTCTACACTGTTGCCGGCCTAAGGCTTAGTTCACCATATAGCAATGTATATATTGACATATTATCCCCTCGGCTTTCTGTGATTCCCTACATCTCACCTTTCTTTGCAGACAAGCCATTTGAAATACCCTTAACTTATTTCACAGCCAATAAGTCTTTGAAATCATGTGTATTTTTTAGAGAAATCATCTTATATAATTAGGCAGAAAATCTCACCTTCCATAGTTTTCTAAACAGCATAATTTCACTCTTCTCACTGCTTAATTTGTTGTATTAAACAACCTTTGAGTATTTACCTTTATCAATGCCATGTACTTTAAAAACGTTTAGGGATATTACAAGTCTTTGAAAATAACCTTGTTCCTTGTTTCATTTCCAGGTTTATGTATATTTTCTGCCTAGCACCTGATTATTCCAACATCCGACGGATGGCCTAGGGTATCTAATTCTGGTATTGATTGTTTTTGCTGTTTGTCTCCCTTTGTAGCTTATTTCTTCATTATTGTGTAAATTTAGATCATGAGCTCATGTTTAGCTAAACAGCTGACCTTGTAAGAGGCTTAGGTGTGAACCCTCGTAAGTTTCAGAAAAAGTCGGGAAAGATTTCTTTGTGTCCCTCCAATGAGTTGCCCACAAGGACCCCGTTTTCTAGAAGTGTTGGTCCAATACACCCTCTAGCGGTAGGGGACTTAGAAAGGGCTGCTTTCGGCCCCCGATCTTAGGCAGGGGCATTGGGCGGCCTGTGGCCCGGGCAGGAGCCTCTCTGCGTGTGAACCTGGGAATCATCTCTCCTGCGAACTTCGGTCACCTGACAGGAAGCTATGATGCCGAGACCTATGGTTAGCTGTGCAGCGAGGTATACTGCGCGGACAGGTTCCACACACACTTCAACTAAGTGGGTGGCCTGAGTGGAAAAGTGAGAGTTTGGGCAGCAGTTCAGACAAAGAAGGCGCCCTATGGCCTGGGCCTAAATGCTTCTGACAACCCACTGGGCCTGCCGGGCTCTGAGGGCCCTGCCCTGGGCCCCCTGCTCCCCTGCCCTTTGTTCAGTCACAGCAGAGATGGCCACACCCACTCCCTCAGTGAGGGCAGTGTTGCAGCCTCACTCAGCCCCGCCCACTCTCCGCAGGTTACCATGGACTACAGATGCTGCATTCTAAGGCCAGGGCGTTCCGAGAATGCCAAGGGCAGACATGATGACCTTAAATGATTTCCTCTTGTGTCAGTTTTGGTAAACTGTAGGAGCTAGGAAATGGTCCGCTTTACAGAAATGTTCAAATTTACTGGCATTTCATATATTCTCTGCTATAACATTGTCCTGATTCTTTCTGTATATTCTTTACTTATGTTTTTGTTTTCCTTAATCAAAGTGTGTCTTTTAAATCTTTTCAAAGAATATTCTTTGGACTTACTAAATCACCTGAATTTTATACGTTTTCTGTTGTATTAAGTTCTGCTCATATCTTTATTTATCTTTTTTCTATGTTCTCAGGGTTTATTGTTTTGATTTTCTGATGTCAAGTAAAACACTTGGTTATTCATTTTAATAAATCTTTTTACTTATAAAGATTTGAACTTTTAAAGATTCCAGCTTACTTGTACGCTTCTAAGGGTCCACTCCTCTACACTGTTGCCGGCCTAAGGCTTAGTTCACCATATAGCAATGTATATATTGACATATTATCCCCTCGGCTTTCTGTGATTCCCTACATCTCACCTTTCTTTGCAGACAAGCCATTTGAAATACCCTTAACTTATTTAACAGCCAATAAGTCTTTGAAATCATGTGTATTTTTTAGAGAAATCATCTTATATAATTAGGCAGAAAATCTCACCTTCCATAGTTTTCTAAACAGCATAATTTCACTCTTCTCACTGCTTAATTTGTTGTATTAAACAACCTTTGAGTATTTAGCTTTATCAATGACATGTACTTTAAAAATGTTTTAGAGATCCTACCAGTCTTTGAAAACATCCTTGTTCCTTGTTTCATTTCCAGGTTTATGTATATTTTCTGCCTAGCACCTGATTATTCAAACATCTCAAGGATATCCTAGGGAATCTAATTCTGGTATTGATTGTTTTTGCTGATTGTCTCCCATTGTAGCTGATATCTTCATTATTGTGTAAATTTAGATCATGAGCTCATGTTTAGCTAAACAGCTGACTTTGTAAGAGGCTTAGGTGTGAACGCTCGTAAGTTTCAGCAAAAAGTCGGCAAAGATTTATTTGTGTCCCTACAATGAGTTGCCCACAAGGACCCCATTTTCTAGAAGTGTTGGTCCAATACTCCCTCTAGGGGTAGGGGACTTAGACAGGGCTGCTTTCGGCCCCCGATCTCGGGCAGGGGCATTGGGCGGCCTGTGGCCCGGGCAGGAGCCTCTCTGCGTGTCAACCTGGGAAACATCTCTCCTGAGAACTTCGGTCACCTGGCAGGAAGCTACGATGCCGAGACCTATGGTTAGCTGTGCAGCGAGGTGTAGAGCGCGGACAGGTTCCACACACACTTCAACTAAGTGGGTGGCCTGAGTGGAAAAGTGAGAGTTTGGGCAGCTGTGCAGACAAAGAAGGCGCCCTATGGCCTGGGCCTAAATGCTTCTGACAACCCACTGGGCCTGCCGGGCTCTGAGGGCGCTGCCCTGGGCCCCCTGCTCCCCTGCCCTTTGTTCAGTCCCAGCAGAGATGGCCACACCCACTCCCTCAGTGAGGGCATTCTTCCAGCCTCTCTCAGCCCCGCCCACTCTCCGCAGGTTACCATGGACTACAGATGCTGCATTCTGAGGCCAGGGCGTTCCGAGAATGCCAAGGGCAGACATGATGGCCTTAAATGATTTCCTCTTGTGTCAGTTTTGGTAAACTTTAGGAGCTAGGAAATGGTCCGCTTTACAGAAATGTTCAAATTTACTGGCATTTCATATATTCTCTGCTATAACATTGTCCTGATTCTTTCTGTATATTCTTTACTTATGTTTTTGTTTTCCTTAATCAAAGTGTGTCTTTTAACTCTTTTGAAAGAATATTCTTTGGACTTACTAAATCAGCTGAATTTTATACATTTTCTGTTGTATTAAGTTCTGCTCATATCTTTATTTATCTTTTTTCTATGTTCTCAGGGTTTATTGTTTTGATTTTCTGATGTCAAGTAAAACACTTGGTTATTCATTTTAATAAATCTTTTTACTTATAAAGATTTGAACTTTTAAAGATTCCAGCTTACTTGTACGCTTCTAAGGGTCCATTCCTCTACACTATTGCCGGCCTAAGGCTTAGTTCACCATATAGCAATGTATATATTGACATATTATCCCCTCGGCTTTCTGTGATTCCCTACATCTCACCTTTCTTTGCCGACAAGCCATTTGAAATACCCTTAACTGATTTCACAGCCTATACGTCTTTGAAATAATGTGTATTTTTTAGAGAAATCATCTTATATAATGAGGCAGAAAATCTCACCTTCCACAGTTTTCTAAACAGCATAATTTCACTCTGCTCACTGCTTAATTTGTTGTATTAAACAACCTTTGAGTATTTAGCTTTATCAATGACATGTACTTTAAAAATGTTTTAGAGATCCTACCAGTCTTTGAAAACATCCTTGTTCCTTGTTTCATTTCCAGGTTTATGTATATTTTCTGCCTAGCACCTGATTATTCCAACATCTCAAGGATGGCCTAGGGAATCTAATTCTGGTATTGATTGTTTTTGCTGATTGTCTCCCTTTGTAGCTGATTTCTTCATTATTGTGTAAATTTAGATCATGAGCTCATGTTTAGCTATACAGCTGACCTTGTAAGAGGCTTAGGTGTGAACGCTCGTAAGTTTCAGAAAAAGTCGGCAAAGATTTATTTGTGTCCCTCCAATGAGTTGCCCACAAGGATCCCGTTTTCTAGAAGTGATGGTCAAATACTCCCTCTAGGGGTAGGGGTCTTAGACAGGGCTGCTTTCGGCCCCCGATCTTGGGCAGGGGCAGTGGGCGGTCTGTGGCCCGGGCAGGAGCCTCTCTGCGTGTGAACCTGGGAATCATCTCTCCTGAGAACTTCGGTCACCTGGCAGGAAGCTACGATGCCGAGACCTATGGTTAGCTGTGCAGCGAGGTGTACTGCGCGGACAGGTTCCACACACACTTCAACTAAGTGGGTGGCCTGAGTGGAAAAGTGAGAGTTTGGGCAGCTTTGCAGACAAAGAAGGCGCCCTATGGCCTAGGTCTAAATGCTTGTGACACCCCACTGGGCCTGCCGGGCTCTGAGGGCCCTGCCCTGGGCCCCCTGCTCCCCTGCCCTTTGTTCAGTCATAGCAGAGATGGCCACACCCACTCCCTCAGTGAGGGCAGTGTTCCAGCCTCCATCAGCCGCGCCCACTCTCCGCAGGTTACCATGGACTACAGATGCTGCATTCTGAGGCCAGGGCGTTCCGAGAATGCCAAGGGCAGACATGATGACCTTAAATAATTTCTCTTGTGTCAGTTTTGGTAAACTGTAGGAGCTAGGAAATGGTCAACTTTACAGAAATGTTCAAATTTACTGGCATTTCATATATTGTCTGCTATAACATTGTCCTGATTCTTTCTATATAATCTTTAATTATGTTTGTGTTTTCCTTAATCAAAGTGTGTTTTTTAAATCTTTTCAAAGAATATTCTTTGGACTTACTACCTCACCTGAATTTTATACGTTTTCTGTGGTGTTAAGTTCTGCTCATATCTTTATTTATCTTTTTTCTATGTTCTCAGGGTTTATTGTTTTGATCTTCTGATGTCAATTAAAACACTTGGTTATTCATTTTCATCAATCTTTTTACTTATAAAGATTTGAACTTTTAAAGATTCCAGCTCACTTTTAAGTTTCTAAGGGTCCATTCCTCTACACTGTTGCCGGCAAAAGGCTTAGTTCAACATATAGCAATGTATAAATTGACATATTATCCCCTCGACTTTCTGTGATTCCCTACATCTCAACTTTCTTTGCAGACAAGCCATTTGAAATACACTTAACTTATTTCACAGCCAATAAGTCTTGGAAATAATGTCTATTTTTTAGAGAAATCATCTTATATAATGAGGCAGAAAATCTCACCTGCCATAGTTTTCAAAACAGCATAATTTCACTCTTCTCAATGCTTAATCTGTGGTATTAAACAACCTTTGAGTATTTAGGTTTATCAAAGACATGTACTTTAAAAATATTTTAGAGATCCTACAAGCCTTTGCAAACCTCCTTGTTTCTTGTTTCAGTTCCAGTTTTATGTATATTTTCTTCCTTGCACCTGATTATTCCAACATCAGATGGATGGCCTAGGGAATCTAATTCTGGTATTGATTGTTTTTGCTGATTGTCTCACTTTGTAGCTGATTACTTCAATATTGTGTAAATTTAGATCATGAGCTCATGTTTAGCTAAACAGCTGACCTTGTAAGAGGCTTAGGTGTGAACACTGGTAAGCTTCAGCAGAAAGTTGGCAAAGATTTATTTGTGTCCCTCCAATGAGTTGCCCGCAAGGACCCCGTTTTCTACAAGTGTTGGTCCTATACTCCTTCGAGAGGCAGTGGACTCAGACATGGCTGCTTTTCAGCCTTCGATCTGGGGCAGGGCCAGTGGGCGGCCTGTGGCCCGGGCAGGAACCTCTCCGCATGTGTCCCAGGGACACATTTGCCTGCGAACTTCGGTCACCTGGCAGGAAGCTACGATGCCCTGACCTATGGTTAGCTGTGCAGCGAGGTGTACTGCGCGGACAGGTTCCAAACACACTTCAAATAAGAGGGCGGCCTGAGTGGAAAGGTGAGAGTTTGGGCAGCTGTGCAGACAAAGAAGGCGCCCTTTGGCCTGGGCCTAAATGCTTGTGACACCCCACTGTGTCTGCCGGGCTCTGAGGGCCCTGCCCTGGTCCACCTGCTCCCCTGCCCTTTGTTCATTCACAGAGGAGATGGCCACACCCACTCCCTCAGTGAGGGCAGTCTTCCAACCTCCCTCAGCCACGCCCCCTCTCCGCAGGTTACCATGGACTACAGATGCTGCATTCTGAGGCCAGGGCGTTCCGAGAATGCCAAGGGCAGACATGATGACCTTAAATGATTTCCTCTTGTGTCAGTTTTGGAAAACTTTAGGAGCTAGGAAATGGTCCGCTTTACAGAAATGTTCAAATTTACTGGCATTTCATATATTCTCTGCTATAACATTGTCCTGATTCTTTCTGTATATTCTTTACTTATGTTTTTGTTTTCCTTAATCAAAGTGTGTCTTTTAACTCTTTTCAAAGAATATTCTTTGGACTTACTAAATCACCTGAATTTTATACGTTTTCTCTTGTATTAAGTTCTGCTCATATCTTTATTTATCTTTTTTCTATGTTCTCAGGGTTTATTGTTTTGATTTTCTGATGTCAAGTAAAACACTTGGTTATTCATTTTAATAAATCTTTTTACTTATAAATATGTGAACTTTTAAAGATTCCAGCTTACTTGTACGCTTCTAAGGGTCTATTCCTCTACACTGTTGCCGGCCTAAGGCTTAGTTCACCATATAGCAATGTATATATTGACATATTATCCCCTCGGCTTTCTGTGATTCCCTACATCTCACCTTTCTTTGCAGACAAGCCATTTGAAATACCCTTAACTTATTTCACAGCCAATAAGTCTTTGAAATCATGTGTATTTTTTAGAGAAATCATCTTATATAATTAGGCAGAAAATCTCACCTTCCATAGTTTTCTAAACAGCATAATTTCACTCTTCTCACTGCTTAATTTGTTGTATTAAACAACATTTGAGTATTTAGCTTTATCAATGACATGTACTTTAAAAATGTTTTAGAGATCCTACCAGTCTTTGAAAACATCCTTGTTCCTTGTTTCATTTGCAGGTTTATGTATATTTTCTGCCTAGCACCTGATTATTCCAACATCTCAAGGATGGCCTAGGGAATCTAATTCTGGTATTGATTGTTTTTGCTGATTGTCTCCCTTTGTAGCTGATTTCTTCATTATTGTGTAAATTTAGATCATGAGCTCATGTTTAGCTAAACAGCTGACCTTGTAAGAGGCTTAGGTGTGAACGCTCGTAAGTTTCAGCAAAAAGTCGGCAAAGATTTATTTGTGTCCCTCCAATGAGTTGCCCACAAGGACCCCGTTTTCTAGAAGTGTTGGTCCAATACTCCCTCTAGCGGTAGGGGACTTAGACAGGGCTGCTTTCGGCCCCCGATCTTAGGCAGGGGCATTTGGCGGCCTGTGGCCCGGGCAGGAGCCTCTCTGCGTGTGAACCTGGGAATCATCTCTCCTGCGAACTTCGGTCACCTGGCAGAAAGCTACGATGCCCAGACCTATGGTTAGCTGTGCAGCGAGGTATACTGCGTGGACAGGTTCCACACACACTTCAACTAAGTGGGTGGCCTGAGTGGAAAAGTGAGAGTTTGGGCAGCTGTGCAGACAAAGAAGGCGCCCTATGGCCTGGGCCTGAATGCTTGTGACACCCCACTGGGCCTGCCGGGCTCTGAGGGCCCTGCCCTGGGCCCCCTGCTCCCCTGCCCTTTGTTCAGTCACAGCAGAGATGGCCACACCCACTCCCTCAGTGAGGGCAGTGTTCCAGCCTCCCTCAGCCCCGCCCACTCTCCGCAGGTTACCATGGACTACAGATGCTGCATTCTCAGGCCAGGGCGTTCCGAGAATGCTAAGGGCAGACATGATGACCTTAAATGATTTCCTCTTGTGTCAGTTTTGGTAAACTGTAGGAGCTAGGAAATGGTCCACTTTACAGAAATGTTCAAATTTACTGGCATTTCATATATTCTCTGCTATAACATTGTCCTGATTCTTTCTATATATTCTTTAATTATGTTTGTGTTTTCCTTAATCAAAGTGTGTCTTTTAAATCTTTTCAAAGAATATTCTTTGGACTTACTACCTCACCTGAATTTTATACGTTTTCTGTGGTATTAAGTTCTGCTCATATCTTTATTTATCTTTTTCATATGTTCTCAGGGTTTATTGTTTTGATCTTCTGATGTCAATTAAAACACTTGGTTATTCATTTTCATCAATCTTTTTACTTATAAAGATTTGAACTTTTAAAGATTCCAGCTCACTTTTAAGTTTCTAAGGGTCAGGTCCTCTACATTGTGGCTGGCCTAAGGCTTAGTTCACCATATAGCAAAGTATATATTGACATTTTCCCCTCGACTTTCTGTGATTCCCTACATCTCACCTTTCTTTGCAGACAAGGCGTTTGAAATACACTTAACTTATTTCACAGCCAATAAGTCTTTGAAATAATGTCTATTGTTTAGAGAAATCATCTTATATAATGAGGCAGAAAATCTCACCTTCCATAGTTTTCAAAACAGCATAATTTCACTCTTCTCAATGCTTAATCTGTGGTATTAAACAACCTTTGAGTATTTAGGTTTATCAACGACATGTACTTTAAAAATGTTTTAGAGATCCTACCAGCCTTTGAAAACCTCCTTGTTTCTTGTTTCAGTTCCAGTTTTATGTATATTTTCTGCCTTGCACCTGATTATTCCAACATCAGATGGATGGCCTAGGGAATCTAATTCTGGTATTGATTGTTTTTGCTGATTGTCTCACTTTGTAGCTGATTACTTCAATATTGTGTAAATTTAGATCATGAGCTCATGTTTAGCTAAACAGCTGACCTTGTAAGAGGCTTAGGTGTGAACGCTGGTAAGCTTCAGCAGAAAGTCGGCAAAGATTTATTTGTGTCCCTCCAATGAGTTGCCCGCAAGGACCCCGTTTTCTACAAGTGTTGGTCCAATACGCCTTCGAGACGCAGTGGACTCAGACATGGCTGCTTTTCAGCCTTCGATCTGGGGCAGGGCCAGTGGGCGGCCTGTGGCCCGGGCAGGAGCCTCTCCGCATGTGTCCCAGGGACCCATTTGCCTGCGAACTTCGGTCACCTGGCAGGAAGCTACGATGCCCTGACCTATGTTTAGCTGTGCAGCGAGGTGTACTGCGCGGACAGGTTCCAAACACACTTCAAATAAGAGGGCGGCCTGAGTGGAAAGGTGAGAGTTTGGGCAGCTGTGCAGACAAAGAAGGCGCCCTTTGGCCTGGGCCTAAATGCTTGTGACACCCCACTGTGTCTGCCGGGCTCTGAGGGCCCTGCACTGGGCCACCTGCTCCCCTTCCCTTTGTTCAGTCACAGCAGAGATGGCCACACCCACTCCCTCAGTGAGGGCAGTCTTCCAAGCTCCCTCAGCAACGCCCCCTCTCCGCAGGTAACCATGGACTACAGATGCTGCATTCTGAGGCCAGGGCGTTCTGAGAATGCCAAAGGCAGACATGATGACCTTAAATGATTTCCTCTTGTGTCAGTTTTGGTAAACTTTAGGAGCTAGGAAATGGTCCGCTTTACAGAAATGTTCAAATTTACTGGCATTTCATATATTCTCTGCTATAACATTGTCCTGATTCTTTCTGTATATTCTTTACTTATGTTTTTGTTTTCCTTAATCAAAGTGTGTCTTTTAACTCTTTTCAAAGAATATTCTTTGGACTTAATAAATCACCTGAATTTTATACGTTTTCTCTTGTATTAAGTTCTGCGCATATCTTTATTTATCTTTTTTCTATGTTCTCAGGGTTTATTGCTTTGATTTTCTGATGTCAAGTAAAACACTTGGTTATTCATTTTCATAAATCTTTTTACTTATAAGGATTTGAACTTTTAAAGATTCCAGCTTACTTGTACGTTTCTAAGGGTCAATTCCGCTACACTGTTGCCGGCCTAAGGCTTAGTTCACCATATAGCAATGTATATATTGACATATTATCCCCTCGGCTTTCTGTGATTCCCTACATCACACCTTTCTTTGCAGACAAGCCATTTGAAATACCCTTAACTTATTTCTCAGCCAATAAGTCTTTGAAATCATTTGTATTTTTTAGAGAAATCATCTTATATAATTAGGCAGAAAATCTCACCTTCCATAGTTTTCTAAACAGCATAATTTCACTCTTCTCACTGCTTAATTTGTTGTATTAAACAACCTTTGAGTATTTAGCTTTATCAATGACATGTACTTTAAAAATGTTTTAGAGATCCTACCAGTCTTTGAAAACATCCTTGTTCCTTGTTTCATTTCCAGGTTTATGTATATTTTCTGCCTAGCACCTGATTATTCCAACATCTCAAGGATGGCCTAGGGAATCTAATTCTGGTATTGATTGTTTTTGCTGATTGTCTCCCTTTGTAGCTGATTTCTTCATTATTGTGTAAATTTAGATCATGAGCTCATGTTTAGCTAAACAGCTGACCTTGTAAGAGGCTTAGGTGTGAACGCTCGTAAGTTTCAGCAAAAAGTCGGCAAAGATTTCTTTGTGTCCCTCCAATGAGTTGACCACAAGGACCCCGTTTTCTAGAAGTGTTGGTCCAGTACTCCCTCTAGCGGTAGGGGACTTAGACAGGGCTGCTTTCGGCCCCCGATCTTAGGCAGGGACATTGGGCGGCCTGTGGCCCGGGCAGGAGCCTCTCTGCGTGTGAACCTGGGAATCATCTCTCCTGCGAACTTCGGTCACCTGGCAGAAATCTACGATGCCCAGACCTATGGTTAGCTGTGCAGCGAGGTATACTGCGTGGACAGGTTCCACACACACTTCAACTAAGTGGGTGGCCTGAGTGGAAAAGTGAGAGTTTGGGCAGCTGTGCAGACAAAGAAGGCGCCCTGTGGCCTGGGCCTAAATGCTTGTGACACACCACTGGGCCTGCCCGGCTCTGAGGGCCCTGCCCTGGGCCCCCTGCTCCCCTGCCCTTTGTTCAGTCACAGCAGAGATGGCCACACCCACTCCCTCCGTGAGGGCAGTGTTCCAGCCTCCCTCAGCCCCGCCCACTCTCCGCAGGTTACCATGGACTACAGATGCTACATTCTCAGGCCAGGGCGTTCCGAGAATGCCAAGGGCAGACATGATGACCTTAAATGATTTCCTCTTGTGTCAGTTTTGGTAAACTGTAGGAGCTAGGAAATGGTCAACTTTACAGAAATGTTCAAATTTACTGGCATTTCATATATTCTCTGCTATAACATTGTCCTGATTCTTTCTATATATTCTTTAATTATGTTTGTGTTTTCCTTAATCAAAGTGTGTCTTTTAAATCTTTTCAAAGAATATTCTTTGGACTTACTACCTCACCTGAATTTTATACGTTTTCTGTGGTATTAAGTTCTGCTCATATCTTTATTTATCTTTTTCCTATGTTCTCAGGGTTTATTGTTTTGATCTTCTGATGTCAATTAATACACTTGGTTATTCATTTTCATCAATTTTTTACTTATAAAGATTTGAACTTTTAAAGATTCCAGCTCACTTTTAAGTTTCTAATGGTCAGGTCCTCTACATTGTGTCTGGCCTAAGGCTTAGTTCACCATATAGCAATGTATATATTGACATATTCCCCTCGACTTTCTGTGTTTCCCTACATCTCACCTTTCTTTGCAGACAAGCCATTTGAAATACACTTAACTTATTTCACAGCCAATAAGTCTGTGAAATAATTTCTTTTTTTTAGAGAAATCATCTTATATAATGAGGCAGAAAATCTCACCTTCCATAGTTTTTAAAACAGCATAATTTCACTCTTCTCAATGCTTAATCTGTGTTATTAAACAACCTTTGAGTATTTAGGTTTATCAACGACATGTACTTTAAAAATGTTTTAGTGATCCTACCAGACTTTGAAAACCTCCTTGTTTCTTGTTTCAGTTCCAGTTTTATGTATATTTTCTGCCTTGCACCTGATTATTCCAACATCAGATGGATGGCCTAGGGAATCTAATTCTGGTATTGATTGTTTTTGCTGATTGTCTCACTTTGTAGCTGATTACTTCAATATTGTGTAAATTTAGATCATGAGCTCATGTTTAGCTAAACAGCTGACCTTGTAAGAGGCTTAGGTGTGAACGCTGTTAAGCTTCAGCAGAAAGTCGGCAAAGATTTATGTGTGTCCCTCCAATGAGTTGCCCGCAAGGACCCCGTTTTCTACAAGTGTTGGTCCAATACGCCTTCGAGAGGCAGTGGACTCAGACATGGCTGCTTTTCAGCCTTCGATCTGGGGCAGGGCCAGTGGGCGGCCTGTGGCCCGGGCAGGAGCCTCTCCGCATGTGTCCCAGGGACCCATTTGCCTGCAAACTTCGGTCACCTGGCAGGAAGCTACGATGCCCTGACCTATGGTTAGCTGTGCAGCGATGTGTACTGCGCGGACAGGATCCAAACACACTTCAAATAAGAGGGCGGCCTGAGTGGAAAGGTGAGAGTTTGGGCAGCTGTGCAGACAAAGAAGGCGCCCTTTGGCCTGGGCCTAAATGCTTGTGACACCCCACTGTGTCTGCCGGGCTCTGAGGGCCCTGCGCTGGGCCACCTGCTCCACTGCACTTTGTTCAGTCACAGCAGAGATGGCCACACCCACTCCCTCAGTGAGGGCAGTCTTCCAACCTCCCTCAGCCACGCCCCCTCTCCGCAGGCTACCATGAACTACAGATGCTGCATTCTGAGGCCAGGGCGTTCCGAGAATGCCAAGGGCAGACATGATGACCTTAAATGATTTCCTCTTGTGTCAGTTTTGGTAAACTTTAGGAGCTAGGAAATGGTCCGCTTTACAGAAATGTTCAAATTTACTGGCATTTCATATATTCTCTGCTATAACATTGTCCTGATTCTTTCTGTATATTCTTTACTTATGTTTTTGTTTTCCTTAATCAAAGTGTGTCTTTTAACTCTTTTCAAAGAATATTCTTTGGACTTACTAAATCACCTTAATTTTATACGTTTTCTGTGGTATTAAGTTCTGCGCATATCTTTATTTATCCTTTTTCTATGTTCTCAGCGTTTATTGTTTTGATTTTCTGATGTCAAGGAAAACACTTGGTTATTCATTTTAATAAATCTTTTACTTATAAAGATTTGAACTTTTAAAGATTCCAGCTTACTTGTACGTTTCTAAGGGTCCATTCCGCTACACTGTTGCCGGCCTAAGGCTTAGTTCACCTTATAGCAATGTATATATTGACATATTATCCCCTCGGCTTTCTGTGATTCCCTACATCTCACCTTTCTTTGCAGACAAGCCATTTGAAATACCCTTAACTTATTTCACAGCCAATAAGTCTTTGAAATCATGTGTATTTTTTAGAGAAATCATCTTATATAATGAGGCAGAAAATCTCACCTTCCATAGTTTTCTAAACAGCATAATTTCACTCTTCTCACTGCTTAATTTGTTGTATTAAACAACCTTTGAGTATTTAGCTTTATCAATGACATGTACTTTAAAAATGTTTTAGAGATCCTACCAGTCTTTGAAAACATCCTTGTTCCTTGTTTCATTTCCAGGTTTATGTATATTTTCTGCCTAGCACCTGATTATTCCAACATCTCAAGGATGGCCTAGGGAATCTAATTCTGGTATTGATTGTTTTTGCTGATTGTCTCCCTTTGTAGCTGATTTCTTCATTATTGTGTAAATATAGATCATGAGCTTATGTTTAGCTAAACAGCTGACCTTGTAAGAGGCTTAGGTGTGAACGCTCGTAAGTTTAAGCAAAAAGTCGGCAAAGATTTCTTTGTGTCCCTCCAATGAGTTGCCCACAAGGACCACGTTTTCTAGAAGTGTTGGTCCAATACTCCCTCTAGCGGTAGGGGACTTAGACAGGGATGCTTTCGGCCCCCGATCTTGGGCAGGGGCATTGGGCGGCCTGTGGCCCGGGTAGGAGCCTCTCTGCGTGTGAACCTGGGAATCATCTCTCCTGCGAACTTCGGTCACCTGGCAGGAAGCTACGATGCCCAGACCTATGGTTAGCTGTGCAGCGAGGTATACTGCGCGGACAGGTTCCACACACACTTCAACTAAGTGGGTGGCCTGAGTGGAAAAGTGAGAGTTTGGGCAGCTGTGCAGACAAAGAAGGCGCCCTATGGCCTGGGCCTAAATGCTTGTGACACCCCACTGGGCCTGCCGGGCTCTGAGGGCCCTGCCCTGGGCCCCCTGCTCCCCTGCCCTTTGTTCAGTCACAGCACAGATGGCCACACACACTCCCTCCGTGAGGGCAGTGTTCCAGCCTCCCTCAGCCCCGCCCACTCTCCGCAGGTTACCATGGACTACAGATGCTGCATTCTCAGGCCAGGGCGTTCCGAGAATGCCAAGGGCAGACATGATGACCTTAAATGATTTCCTCTTGTGTCAGTTATGGTAAACTGTAGGAGCTAGGAAATGGTCAACTTTACAGAAATGTTCAAATTTACTGGCATTTCATATATTCTCTGCTATAACATTGTCCTGATTCTTTCTATATATTCTTTAATTATGTTTGTGTTTTCCTTAATCAAAGTGTGTCTTTTAAATCTTTTCAAAGAATATTCTTTGGACTTACTACCTCACCTGAATTTTATACGTTTTCTGTGGTATTAAGTTCTGCTCATATCTTTATTTATCTTTTTCATATGTTCTCAGGGTTTATTGTTTTGATCTTCTGATGTCAATTAAAACACTTGGTTATTCATTTTCATCAATCTTTTTACTTATAAAGATTTGAACTTTTAAAGATTCCAGCTCACTTTTAAGTTGCTAAGGGTCAGGTCCTCTACATTGTGGCTGGCCTAAGGCTTAGTTCACCATATAGCAATGTATATATTGACATTTTCCCCTCGACTTTCTGTGATTCCCTACATCTCACCTTTCTTTGCAGACAAGCCATTTGAAATACACTTAACTTATTTCACAGCCAATAAGTCTTAGAAATAATGTCTATTTTTTAGAGAAATCATCTTATATAATGAGGCAGAAAATCTCACCTGCCATAGTTTTCAAAACAGCATAATTTCACTCTTCTCAATTCTTAATCTGTGGTATTAAACAACCTTTGAGTATTTAGGTTTATCAACGACATGTACTTTAAAAATGTTTTAGAGATCCTACCAGCCTTTGAAAACCTCCTTGTTTCTTGTTTCAGTTCCAGTTTTATGTATATTTTCTGCCTTGCACCTGATTATTCCAACATCAGATGGATGGCCGGGGGAATCTAATTCTGGTATTGATTGTTTTTGCTGATTGTCTCACTTTGTAGCTGATTACTTCAATATTGTGTAAATTTAGATCATGAGCTCATGTTTAGCTAAGCAGCTGACCTTGTAAGAGGCTTAGGTGTGAACGCTGGTAAGCTTCAGCAGAAAGTCGGCAAAGATTTATTTGTGTCCCTCCAATGAGTTGCCCGCAAGGACCCCGTTTTCTACAAGTGTTGGTCCAATAATCCTTCGAGAGGCAGTGGACTCAGACATGGCTGCTTTTCAGCCTTCGATCTGGGGCAGGGCCAGTGGGCGGCCTGTGGCCCGGGCAGGAGCCTCTCCGCATGTGTCCCAGGGACCCATTTGCCTGCGAACTTCGGTCACCTGGCAGGAAGCTACGATGCCCTGACCTATGGTTAGCTGTGCAGCGAGGTGTACTGCGCGGACAGGTTCCAAACACACTTCAAATAAGAGGGCGGCCTGAGTGGAAAGGTGAGAGTTTGGGCAGCTGTGCAGACAAAGAAGGCGCCCTTTGGCCTGGGCCTAAATCCTTGTGACACCCCACTGTGTCTGCCGGGCTCTGAGGGCCCTGCCCTGGGCCACCTGCTCCCCTGCCCTTTGTTCAGTCACAGCAGAGATGGCCACACCCACTCCCTCAGTGAGGGCAGTGTTCCAGCCTCACTCAGCCCCGCCCACTCTCCGCAGGTTACCATGGACTACAGATGCTGCATTCTGAGGCCAGGGCGTTCCGAGAATGCCAAGGGCAGACATGATGACCTTAAATGATTTCCTCTTGTGTCAGTTTTGGTAAACTTTAGGAGCTAGGAAATGGTCCGCTTTACAGAAATGTTCAAATTTACTGGCATTGCATATATTCTCTGCTATAACATTGTCCTGATTCTTTCTGTATATTCTTTACTTATGTTTTTGTTTTCCTTAATCAAAGTGTGTCTTTTAACTCTTTTCAAAGAATATTCTTTGGACTTACTAAATCACCTGAATTTTATACGTTTTCTGTTGTATTAAGTTCTGCGCATATCTTTATTTATCTTTTTTCTATGTTCTCAGGGTTTATTGTTTTGATTTTCTGATGTCAAGTAAAACACTTGGTTATTCATTTTCATCAATCTTTTTACTTATAAAGATTTGAACATTTAAAGATTCCAGCTTACTTGTACGCTTCTAAGGGTCCATTCCTCTACACTGTTGCCGGCCTAAGGCTTAGTTCACCATATAGCAATGTATATATTGACATATTATCCCCTCGGCTTTCTGTGATTTCCTACATCTCACCTTTCTTTGCAGACAAGCCATTTGAAATACCCTTAACTTATTTCACAGCCAATAAGTCTTTGAAATCATGTGTATTTTTTAGAGAAATCATCTTATATAATTAGGCAGAAAATCTCACCTTCCATAGTTTTCTAAACAGCATAATTTCACTCTTCTCACTGCTTAATTTGTTGTATTAAACAACCTTTGAGTATTTAGCTTTATCAATGACATGTACTTTAAAAATGTTTTAGAGATCCTACCAGTCTTTGAAAACATCCTTGTTCCTTGTTTCCTTTCCAGGTTTATGTATATTTTCTGCCTAGCACCTGATTATTCCAACATCTCAAGGATGGCCTAGGGAATCTAATTCTGGTATTGATTGTTTTTGCTGATTGTCTCCCTTTGTAGCTGATTTCTTCATTATTGTGTAAATTTAGATCATGAGCTTATGTTTAGCTAAACAGCTGACCTTGTAAGAGGCTTAGTTGTGAACGCTCGTAAGTTTCAGCAAAAAGTCGGCAAAGATTTATTTGTGTCCTTCCAATGCGTTGCCCACAAGGACCCCGTTTTCTAGAAGTGTTGGTCCAATACTCCCTCTAGCGGTAGGGGACTTAGACAGGGCTGCTTTCGGCCCCCGATCTTGTGCAGGGGCATTGGGCGGCCTGTGGCCCGGGCAGGAGCCTCTCTGCGTGTGAACCTGGGAATCATCTCTCCTGCGAACTTCGGTCACCTGGCAGGAAGCTACGATGCCCAGACCTATGGTTAGCTGTGCAGCGAGGTATACTGCACGGACAGGTTCCACACACACTTCAACTAAGTGGGTGGCCTGAGTGGAAAAGTGAGAGTTTGGGCAGCTGTGCAGACAAAGAAGGCGCCCTATGGCCTGGGCCTAAATGCTTGTGACACCCCACTGGGCCTGCCGGGCTCTGAGGGCCCTGCCCTGGGCCCCCAGCTCCCCTGCCCTTTGTTCAGTCACAGCAGAGATGGCCACACCCACTCCCTCCGTGAGGGCAGTGTTCCAGCCTCCCTCAGCCCCGCCCACTCTCCGCAGGTTACCATGGACTACAGATGCTGCATTCTCAGGCCAGGGCGTTCCGAGAATGCCAAGGGCAGACATGATGACCTTAAATGATTTCCTCTTGTGTCAGTTTTGGTAAACTGTAGGAGCTAGGAAATGGTCAACTTTACAGAAATGTTCAAATTTACTGGCATTTCAGATATTCTCTGCTATAACATTCTCCTGATTCTTTCTATATATTCTTTAATTATGTTTGTGTTTTCCTTAATCAAAGTGTGTCTTTTAAATCTTTTCAAAGAATATTCTTTGGACTTACTACCTCACCTGAATTTTATACGTTGTCTGTGGTATTAAGTTCTGCTCATATCTTTATTTATCTTTTTTCTATGTTCTCAGGGTTTATTGTTTTGATCTTCTGATGTCAACTAAAACACTTGGTTATTCATTTTCATCAATCTTTTTACTTATAAAAATTTGAACTTTTAAAGATTCCAGCTCACTTTTAAGTTTCTAAGGGTCAGGTCCTCTACATTGTGGCTGTCCTAAGGCTTAGTTCACCATATAGCAATGTATATATTGACATTTTCCCCTCGACTTTCTGTGATTCCCTACATCTCACCTTTCTTTGCAGACAAGCCATTTGAAATACACTTAACTTATTTCACAGCCAATAAGTCTTTGAAATAATATCTATTTTTTAGAGAAATCATCTTATATAATGCGGCAGAAAATCTCACCTGCCCTAGTTTTCAAAACAGCATAATTTCACTCTTCTCAATGCTTAATCTGTGGTATTAAACATCCTTTGAGTATTTAGGTTTATCAACAACATGTACTTTAAAAATGTTTTAGAAATCCTACCAGCCTTTGAAAACCTCCTTGTTTCTTGTTTCAGTTCCAGTTTTATGTATATTTTCTGCGTTGCACCTGATTATTCCAACATCAGATGGATGGCCTAGGGAATCTAATTCTGGTATGGATTGTTTTTGCTGATTGTCTCACTTTGTAGCTGATTACTTCAATATTGTGTAAATTTAGATCATGAGCTCATGTTTAGCTAAACAGCTGACCTTGTAAGAGGCTTAGGTGTGAACGCTGGTAAGCTTCAGCAGAAAGTCGGCAAAGATTTATTTGTGTCCCTCCAATGAGTTGCCCGCAAGGAGCCCGTTTTCTACAAGTGTTGGTCCAATACTCCTTCGAGAGGCAGTGGACTCAGACATGGCTGCTTTTCAGCCTTCGATTTGGGGCAGGGCCAGTGGGCAGCCTGTGGCCCGGGCAGGAGCCTCTCCGCATGTGTCCCAGGGACCCATTTGCCTGAGAACTTCGGTCACCTGGCAGGAAGCTACGATGCCCTGACCTATGGTTAGTTGTGTAGCGAGGTGTACTGCGCGGACAGGTTCCAAACACACTTCAAATAAGAGGGCGGCCTGAGTGGAAAGGTGAGAGTTTGGGCAGCTGTGCAGACAACGAAGGCGCCCTTTTGCCTGGGCCTAAATGCTTGTGACACCCAATGTGTCTGCCGGGCTCTGAGGGCCCTGCCCTGGGCCACCTGCTCCCCTGCCCTTTGTTCAGTCACAGCAGAGATGGCCACACCCACTCCCTCAGTGAGGGCAGACTTCCAACCTCCCTCAGCCACGCCCCCTCTCCGCAGTTTACCATGGACTACACATGCTGCATTCTGAGGCCAGGGCGTTCCGAGAATGCCAAGGGCAGACAGGATGACCTTAAATGATTTCCTCTTGTGTCAGTCTTGGTAAACTGTAGGAGCTAGGAAATGGTCAACTTTACAGAAATGTTCAAATTTACTGGCATTTCATATATTCTCTGCTATAACATTCTCCTGATTCTTTCTATATATTCTTTAATTATGTTTGTGTTTTCCTTAATCAAAGTGTGTCTTTTAACTCTTTTCAAAGAATATTCTTTGGACTTACTAAATCACCTGAATTTTATACGTTTTCTGTGGTATTAAGTTCTGCTCATATCTTTATTTATCTTTTTCCTATGTTCTCAGGGTTTATTGTTTTGATCTTCTGATGTCAATTAAAACACTTGGTTATTCATTTTCATCAATTTTTTACTTATACAGATTTGAACTTTTAAAGATTCCAGCTCACTTTTAAGTTTCTAAGGGTCAGGTCCTCTACATTGTGGCTGGCCTAAGGCTTAGTTCACCATATAGCAATGTATATATTGACATTTTCCCCTCGACTTTCTGTGATTCCCTACATCTCACCTTTCTTTGCAGACAAGCCATTTGAAATACACTTAACTTATTTCACAGCCAATAAGTCTTTGAAATAATGTCTATTGTTTAGAGAAATCATCTTATATAATGAGGCAGAAAATCTCACCTGCCATAGTTTTCAAAACAGCATAATTTCACTCTTCTCAATGCTTAATCTGTGGTATTAAACAACCTTCGAGTATTTAGGTTTATCAACGACATGTACTTTAAAAATGTTTTAGAGATCCTACCAGCCTTTGAAAACCTCCTTGTTTCTTGTTTCAGTTCCAGTTTTATGTATATTTTCGTCCTTGCACCTGATTATTCCAACATCAGATGGATGGCCTAGGGAATCTAATTCTGGTATTGATTGTTTTTGCTGATTGTCTCACTTTGTAGCTGATTACTTCAATATTGTGTAAATTTAGATCATGAGCTCATGTTTAGCTAAACAGCTGACCTTCTAAGAGGCTTAGGTGTGAACTCTGGTAAGCTTCAGCAGAAAGTCGGCAAAGATTTATTTGTGTCCCTCCAATGAGTTGCCCGCAAGGACCCCGTTTTCTACAAGTGTTGGTCCAATACTCCTTCAAGACGCAGTGGACTCAGACATGGCTGCTTTTCAGCCTTCGATCTGGGGCAGGGCCAGTGGGCGTCCTGTGGCCCGGGCAGGAGCCTCTCCGCATGTGTCCCAGGGACCAATTTGCCTGCGAACTTCGGTCACCTGGCAGGAAGCTACGATGCCCTGACTTATGGTTAGCTGTGCAGCGAGGTGTACTGCGTGGACAGGTTCCAAACACACTTCAAATAAGAGGGCGGCCTGATTGGAAAGGTGAGAGTTTGGGCAGCTGTGCAGACAAAGAAGGCGCCCTTTGGCCTGGGCCTAAATGCTTGTGACACCCCACTGTGTCTGCCGGGCTCTGAGGGCCCTGCCCTGGGACACCTGCTCCCCTGCCCTTTGTTCAGTCACAGCAGAGATGGCCACACCCACTCCCTCAGTGAGGGCAGTCTTCCAACCTCCCTCAGCCACGCCCCCTCTCTGCAGGTTACCATGGACTACAGATGCTGCATTCTGAGGCCAGGGCGTTCCGAGAATGCCAAGGGCAGACATGATGACCTTAAATGATTTCCTCTTGTGTCAGTTTTGGTAAACTTTAGGAGCTAGGAAATGGTCCGCTTTACAGAAATGTTCAAATTTACTGGCATTTCATATATTCTCTGCTATAACATTGTCCTGATTCTTTCTGTATATTCTTTACTTATGTTTTTGTTTTCCTTAATCAAAGTGTGTCTTTTAACTCTTTTCAAAGAATATTCTTTGGACTTACTAAATCACCTGAATTTTATACGTTTTCTGTTGTATTAAGTTCTGCGCATATCTTTATTTATCTTTTTTCTATGTTCTCAGGGTTTATTGTTTTGATTTTCTGATGTCAAGTAAAACACTTGGTTATTCATTTTCATCAATCTTTTTACTTATAAAGATTTGAACTTTTAAAGATTCCAGCTTACTTGTACGTTTCTAAGGGTCCATTCCTCTACACTGTTGCCGGCCTAAGGCTTAGTTCACCATATAGCAATGTATATATTGACATATTATCCCCTCGGCTTTCTGTGATTCCCTACATCTCACCTTTCTTTGCAGACAAGCCATTTGAAATACCCTTAACTTATTTCACAGCCAATAAGTCTTGGAAATAATGTCTATTTTTTAGAGAAATCATCTTATATAATGAGGCAGAAAATCTCACCTGCCATAGTTTTCAAAACAGCATAATTTCACTCTTCTCAATGCTTAATCTGTGGTATTAAACAACCTTTGAGTATTTAGGTTTATCAACGACATGTACTTTAAAAATGTTTTAGAGATCCTACCAGCCTTTGAAAACCTCCTTGTTTCTTGTTTCAGTTCCAGTTTTATGTATATTTTCTGCCTTGCACCTGATTATTCCAACATCAGATGGATGGCCTAGGGAATCTAATTCTGGTATTGATTGTTTTTGCTGATTGTCTCACTTTGTAGCTGATTACTTCAATATTGTGTAAATTTAGATCATGAGCTCATGTTTAGCTAAACAGCTGACCTTGTAAGAGGCTTAGGTGTGAACGCTGGTAAGCTTCAGCAGAAAGTCGGCAAAGATTTATTTGTGTCCCTCCAATGAGTTGCCCGCAAGGAGCCCGTTTTCTACAAGTGTTGGTCCAATACTCCTTCGAGAGGCAGTGGACTCAGACATGGCTGCTTTTCTGCCTTCGATCTGGGGCAGGGCCAGTGGGCGGCCTGTGGCCCGGGCAGGAGCCTCTCCGCATGTGTCCCAGGGACCCATTTGCCTGCGAACTTCGGTCACCTGGCTGGAAGCTACGATGCCCTGACCTATGGTTAGCTGTGCAGCGAGGTATACTGCGCGGACAGGTTCCAAACACACTTCAAATAAGAGGGCGGCCTAAGTGGAAAGGTGAGAGTTTGGGCAGCTGTGCAGACAAAGAACGCACCCTTTGGCCTGGGCCTAAATGCTTGTGACACCCCACTGTGTCTGCCGGGCTCTGAGGGCCCTGCCCTGGGCCAGCTGCTCCCCTGCCCTTTGTTCAGTCACAGCAGAGATGGCCACACCCACTCCCTCAGTGAGGGCAGTCTTCCAACCTCCCTCAGCCACGCCCCCTCTCCGCAGGTTACCATGGACTACAGATGCTGCATTCTGAGGCCAGGGCGTTCCGAGAATGCCAAGGGCAGACATGATGACCTTAAATGATTTCCTCTTGTGTCAGTTTTGGTAAACTTTAGGAGCTAGGAAATGGTCCGCTTTACAGAAATGTTCAAATTTACTGGCATTTCATATATTCTCTGCTATAACATTGTCCTGATTCTTTCTGTATATTCTTTACTTATGTTTTTGTTTTCCTTAATCAAAGTGTGTCTTTTAAGTATTTTCAAAGAATATTCTTTGGACTTACTAAATAACCTGAATTTTATACGTTTTCTGTTGTATTAAGTTCTGCGCATATCTTTATTTATCTTTTTTCTATGTTCTCAGGGTTTATTGTTTTGATTTTCTGATGTCAAGAAAAACACTTGGTTATTCATTTTCATCAATCTTTTTACTTATAAAGATTTGAACTTTATAGATTCCAGCTTACTTGTACGTTTCTAAGGGTCCATTCCTCTACACTGTTGCCGGCCTAAGGCTTAGTTCACCATATAGCAATGTATATATTGACATATTATCCCCTCGGCTTTCTGTGATTCCCTACATCTCACCTTTCTTTGCAGACAAGCCTTTTGAAATTCCCTTAAATTATTTCACAGCCAATAAGTCTTTGAAATAATGTGTATTTTTTAGAGAAATCATCTTATATAATTAGGCAGAAAATCTCACCTTCCATAGTTTTCTAAACAGCATAATTTCACTCTGCTCACTGCTTAATTTGTTGTATTAAACAACCTTTGAGTATTTAGCTTTATCAATGACATGTACTTGAAAAATGTTTTAGAGATCCTACCAGTCTTTGAAAACATCCTTGTTCCTTGTTTCATTTCCAGGTTTATGTATATTTTCTGCCTAGCACCTGATTATTCCAACATCTCAAGGATGGCGTAGGGAATCTAATTCTGGTATTGATTGTTTTTGCTGATTGTCTCCCTTTGTAGCTGATTTCTTCATTATTGTGTAAATTTAGATCATGAGCTCATGTTTAGCTAAACAGCTGACCTTGTAAGAGGCTTAGGTGTGAACGCTCGTAAGTTTCAACAAAACGTCGGCAAAGATTTCTTTGTGTCCCTCCAATGAGTTGCCCACAAGGACCCCGTTTTCTAGAAGTGTTGGTCCAATACTCCCTCTAGGGGTAGGGGACTTAGACAGGGCTGCTTTCGGCCCCCGATCTTGGGCAGGGGCATTGGGCGGCCTGTGGCCCGGGCAGGAGCCGCTCTGCGTGTGAACCTGGGAATCATCTCTCCTGCGAACTTCAGTCACCTGGCAGGAAGCTACGATGCCCAGACCTATGGTTAGCTGTGCAGCGAGGTATACTGCGCGGACAGGTTCCACACACACTTCAAATAAGTGGGTGCCCTGAGTGGAAAAGTGAGAGTTTGGGCAGCTGTGCAGACAAAGAAGGCGCCCTATGGCCTGGGCTTAAATGCTTGTGACACCCCACTGGGCCTGCCGGGCTCTGAGGGCCCTGCCCTGGGCCCCCTGCTCCCCTGCCCTTTGTTCAGTCACAGCAGAGATGGCCACACCCACTCCCTCCGTGAGGGCAGTGTTCCAGCCTCCCTCAGCCCCGCCCACTCTCCGCAGGTTACCATGGACTACAGATGCTGCATTCTCAGGCCAGGGCGTTCCGAGAATGCCAAGGGCAGACATGATGACCTTAAATGATTTCCTCTTGTGTCAGTTTTGGTAAACTGTAGGAGCTAGGAAATGGTCAACTTTACAGAAATGTTCAAATTTACTGGCATTTCATATATTCTCTGCTATAACATTGTCCTGATTCTTTCTATATATTCTTTAATTATGTTTGTGTTTTCCTTAATCAAAGTGTGTCTTTTAAATCTTTTCAAAGAATATTCTTTGGACTTACTACCTCACCTGAATTTTATATGTTTTCTGTGGTATTGAGTTCTGCTCATATCTTTATTTATATTTTTTCTATGTTCTCAGGGTTTATTGTTTTGATCTTCTGATGTCAATTAAAACACTTGGTTATTCATTTTCATCAATCTTTTTACTTATAAAGATTTGGACCTTTAAAGATTCCAGCTCACTTTTAAGTTTCTAAGGGTCAGGTCCTCTACATTGTGGCTGGCCTAAGGCTTAGTTCACCATATAGCAATGTATATATTGACATTTTCCCCTCGACTTTCTGTGATTCCCTACATCTCACCTTTCTTTGCAGGCAAGCCTTTTGAAATACACTTAACCTATTTCACAGCCAATAAGTCTTTGAAATAATGTCTATTTTTTAGAGAAATCATCTTATATAATGAGGCAGAAAATCTCACCTGCCATAGTTTTCAAAACAGCATAATTTCACTCTTCTCAATGCTTAATCTGTGGTATTAAACAACCTTTGAGTATTTAGGTTTATCAACGACATGTACTTTAAAAATGTTTTAGAGATCCTACCAGCCTTTGAAAACCTCCTTGTTTCTTGTTTCAGTTCCAGTTTTATGTATATTTTCTGCCTTGCACCTGATTATTCCAACATCAGATGGATGGCCTAGGGAATCTAATTCTGGTATTGATTGTTTTTGCTGATTGTCTCACTTTGTAGCTGATTACTTCAATATTGTGTAAATTTAGATCATGAGCTCATGTTTAGCTAAACAGCTGACCTTGTAAGAGGCTTAGGTGTGAACGCTGGTAAGCTTCAGCAGAAAGTCGGCAAAGATTTATTTGTGTCCCTCCAATGAGTTGCCCGCAAGGACCCCGTTTTCTACAAGTGTTGTTCCAATACTCCTTCGAGAGGCAGTGGACTCACACATGGCTGCTTTACAGCCTTCGATCTGGGTCAGGGCCAGTGGGCGGCCTGTGGCCCGGGCAGGAGCCTCTCCGCATGTGTCCCAGGGACCCATTTGCCTGCGAACTTCGGTCACCTGACAGGAAGCTACGATGCCCTGACCTATGGTTAGCTGTGCAGCGAGGTGTACTGCGCGGACAGGTTCCAAACACACTTCAAATAAGAGGGCGGCCTGAGTGGAAAGGTGAGATTTTCGGCAGCTGTGCAGACAAAGAAGTGGCCCTTTGGCCTGGGCCTAAATGCTTGTGACACCCCACTGTGTCTGCCGGGCTCTGAGGGCCCTGCCCTGGGCCCCCTGCTCCCCTGCACTTTGTTCAGTCACAGCAGAGATGGCCACACCCACTCCCTCAGTGAGGGCAGTCTTCCAACCTCCCTCAGCCACGCCCCCTCTCCGCAGGTTACCATGGACTAGAGATGCTGCATTCTGAGGCCAGGGCGTTCTGAGAATGCCAAGGGCAGACATGATGACCTTAAATGATTTCCTCTTGTGTCAGTTTTGGTAAACTTTAGGAGCTAGGAAATGGACCGCTTTACAGAAATGTTCAAATTTACTGGCATTTCATATATTCTCTGCTATAACATTGTCCTGATTCTTTCTGTATATTCTTTACTTATGTTTTTGTTTTCCTTAATCAAAGTGTGTCTTTTAACTCTTTTCAAAAAATATTCTTTGGACTTACTAAATCACCTGAATTTTATACGTTTTCTCTTGTATTAAGTTCTGCGCATATCTTTATTTATCTGTTTTCTATGTTCTCAGGGTTTATTGTTTTGATTTTCTGATGTCAAGTAAAACACTTGGTTATTCATTTTAATAAATCTTTTTACTTATAAAGATTTGAACTTTTAAAGATTCCAGCTTACTTGTACGTTTCTAAGGGTCCATTCCTCTACACTGTTGCCGGCCTAAGGCTTAGTTCACCATATAGCAATGTATATATTGACCTATTTTCCCCTCGGCTTTCTGTGATTCCCTACATCTCACCTTTCTTTGCAGACAAGCCATTTGAAATACCCTTAACTTATTTCACAGCCAATAAGTCTTTGAAATAATGTGTATTTTTTAGAGAAATCATCTTATATAATTAGGTAGAAAATCTCACCTTCCATAGTTTTCTAAACAGCATAATTTCACTCTTCTCACTGCTTAATTTGTTGTATTAAACAACCTTTGAGTATTTAGCTTTATCAATGACATGTACTTTAAAAATGTTTTAGAGATCCTACCAGTCTTTGAAAACATCCTTGTTCCTTGTTTCATTTCCAGGTTTATGTATATTTTCTGCCTAGCACCTGATTATTCCAACATCTCAAGGATGGCCTAGGGAATCTAATTCTGGTATTGATTGTTTTTGCTGATTGTCTCCCTTTGTAGCTGATTTCTTCATTATTGTGTAAATTTAGATCATGAGCTCATGTTTAGCTAAACAGCAGACCTTGTAAGAGGCTTAGGTGTGAACGCTCATAAGTTTCAGCAAAAAGTCGGCAAAGATTTCTTTGTGTCCCTCCAATGAGTTGCCCACAAGGAACCCGTTTTCTAGAAGTGTTGGTCCAATACTCCCTCTAGCGGTAGGGGACTTGGACAGGGCTGCTTTCGGCCCCCGATCTTGGGCAGGGGCATTGGGCGGCCTGTGGCCCGGGCAGGAGCCTCTCTGCGTGTGAACCTGGGAATCATCTCTCCTGCGAACTTCGGTCACCTGGCAGGAAGCTACGATGCCCAGACCTATGGTTAGCTGTGCAGCGAGGTATACTGCGCGGACAGGTTCCACACACACTTCAACTAAGTGGGTGGCCTGAGTGGAAAAGTGAGAGTTTGGGCAGCTGTGCAGACAAAGAAGGCGCCCTATGGCCTGGGCCTAAATGCTTGTGACACCCCACTGGGCCTGCCGGGCTCTGAGGGCCCTGCCCTGGGCCCCCTGCTCCCCTGCCCTTTGTTCAGTCACAGCAGAGATGGACACACCCACTCCCTCAGTGAGGGCAGTGTTCCAGCCTCCCTCAGCCACGCACACTCTCCGCAGGTAACCATGGATTACAGATGCTGCATTCACAGGCCAGGGTGTTCCGAGAATGCCAAGGGCATACATGATGACCTTAAATGATTTCCTCTTGTGTCAGTTTTGGTAAACTGTAGGAGCTAGGAAATGGTAACTTTACAGAAATGTTCAAATTTACTGGCATTTCATATATTCTCTGCTATAACATTGTCCTGATTCTTTCTATATATTGTTTAATTATGTTTGTGTTTTCCTTAATCAAAGTGTGTCTTTTAAATCTTTTCAAAGAATATTCTTTGGACTTACTACCTCACCTGAATTTTATACGTTTTCTGTGGTTTTAAGTTCTGCTCATATCTTTATTTATCTTTTTCTTATGTTCTCAGGGTTTATTGTTTTGATCTTCTGATGTCAATTAAAACACTTGGTTATTCATTTTCATCAATCTTTTTACTTATAAAGATTGATCTTTTAAAGATTCCAGCTCACTTTTAAGTTTCTAAGGTTCAGGTCCTCTACATTGTGGCTGGCCTAAGGCTTAGTTCACCATATAGCAATGTATATATTGACATTTTCCCCTCGACTTTCTGTGATTCCCTACATCTCACCTTTCTTTGCAGACAAGCCATTTGAAATACACTTAACTTATTTCACAGCCAATAAGTCTTTGAAATAATGTCTATTTTTTAGAGAAATCATCTTATATAATGAGGCAGAAAATCTAACCTGCCATAGTTTTCAAAACAGCATAATTTCACTCTTCTCAATGCTTAATCTGTGGTGTTAAACAACCTTTGAGTATTTAGGTTTATCAACGACATGTACTTTAAAAATGTTTTAGAGATCCTACCAGCCTTTGAAAACCTCCTTGTTTCTTGTTTCAGTTCCAGTTTTATGTATATTTTCTGCCTTGCACCTGATTATTCCAACATCAGATGGATGGCCTAGGGAATCTAATTCTGGTATTGATTGTTTTTGCTGATTGTCTCACTTTGTAGCTGATTACTTCAATATTGTGTAAATTTAGATCATGAGCTCATGTTTAGCTAAACAGCTGACCTTGTAAGAGGCTTAGGTGTGAACGCTGGTAAGCTTCAGCAGAAAGTTGTCAAAGATTTATTTGTGTCCCTCCAATGAGTTGCCCGCAAGGACCCCGTTTTCTACAAGTGTTGGTCCAATACTCCTTCGAGAGGCAGTGGACTCAGACATGGCTGCTTTTCAGCCTTCGATCCGGGGCAGGGCCAGTGGGCAGGCTGTGGCCCGGGCAGGAGCCTCTCCGCATGTGTCCCAGGGACCCATTTGCCTGCGAACTTTGGTCACCTGGCAGGAAGCTACGATGCCCTTACCTATGGTTAGCTGTGCAGCGATGTGTACTGCGCGGACAGGTTCCAACCACACTTCAAATAAGAGGGCGGCCTGAGTGGAAAGGTGAGAGTTTGGGCAGCTGTGCAGACAATGACGGCGCCCTTTGGCCTGGGCCTAAAGGCTTGTGACACCCCACTGTGTCTGCCGGGCTCTGAGGGCCCTGCCCTGGGCCACCTGCTCCCCTGCCCTTTGTTCAGTCACAGCAGAGATGGCCACACCCACTCCCTCAGTGAGGGCAGTCTTCCAACCTCCCTCAGCCACGCCCCCTCTCCGCAGGTTACCATGGACTACAGATGCTGCATTCTCAGGCCAGGGCGTTCCGAGAATGCCAAGGGCAGACATGATGACCTTAAATGATTTCCTCTTGTGTCAGTTTTGGTAAACTTTAGGAG
Source organism: Mesoplodon bidens (assembly GCF_964165515.1). Taxonomy (NCBI): domain Eukaryota; kingdom Metazoa; phylum Chordata; class Mammalia; order Artiodactyla; family Ziphiidae; genus Mesoplodon; species Mesoplodon bidens. Next base: position 3,198,540 of record NC_138180.1, read on the forward strand.
CTAGGAAATGGTCCGCTTTACAGAAATGTTCAAATTTACTGGCATTTCATATATTCTCTGCTATAACATTGTCCTGATTCTTTCTGTATATTCTTTACTTATGTTTTTGTTTTCCTTAATCAAAGTGTGTCTTTTAACTCTTTTCAAAGAATATTCTTTGGACTTACTAAATCACCTGAATTTTATACGTTTTCTGTTGTATTAAGTTCTGCTGATATCTTTATTTATCTTTTTTCTATGTTCTCAGGTTTTATTGTTTTGATTTTCTGATGTCAATTAAAACACTTGGTTATTCATTTAATAAATCTTTTTACTTATAAAGATTTGAACTTTTAAAGATTCCAGCTTACTTGTACGCTTCTAAGGGTCCATTCCTCTACACTGTTGCCGGCCTAAGGCTTAGATCACCATATAGCAATGTATGTATTGACATATTATCCCCTCGGCTTTCTGTGATTCCCTACATCTCACCTTTCTTTGCAGAGAAGCCATTTGAAATACCCTTAACTTATTTCACAGCCAATAAGTCTTTGAAATAATGTGTATTTTTTAGAGAAATCATATTATATAATTAGGCAGAAAATCTCACCTTCCATAGTTTTCTAAACAGCATAATTTCACTCTTCTCACTGCTAATTTGTTGTATTAAACAACCTTTGAGTATTTAGCTTTATCAATGACATGTACTTTAAAAATGTTTTAGAGATCCTACCAGTCTTTGAAAACATCCTTCTTCCTTGTTTCATTTCCAAGTTTATGTATATTTTCTGCCTAGCACCTGATTATTCCAACATCTCAAGGATGGCCTAGGGAATCTAATTCTGGTATTGATTGTTTTTGCTGATTGTCTCCCTTTGTAGCTGATTTCTTCATTATTGTGTAAATTTAGATCATGAGCTTATGTTTAGCTAAACAGCTGACCTTGTAAGAGGCTTAGGTGTGAACGCTCGTAAGGTTCAGCAAAAAGTCGGCAAAGATTTCATTGTGTCCCTCCAATGAGTTGCCCACATGGACCCCGTTTTCTAGAAGTGTTGGTCCAATACTCCCTCTAGCGGTAGGGGACTTAGACAGGGCTGCTTTCGGCCCCCAAACTTGGGCAGGGGCATTGGGCGGCCTGTGGCCCGGACAGGAGCCTCTCTGCGTGTGAACCAGGAATCATCTCTCCTGCGAACTTCGGTCTCCTGGCAGGAAGCTACGATGCACAGACCTATGATTAGCTGTGCAGCGAGGTATACTGCGTGGACAGGTTCCACACACACTTCAACTAAGTGGGTGGCCTGAGTGGAAAAGTGAGAGTTTGGGCAGCTGTGCAGACAAAGAAGGCGACGTATGGCCTGGGCTTAAATGCTTGTGACACCCCACTGGGCCTGCCGGGCTCTGAGGGCCCTGCCCTGGGCCCCCTGTTCCCCTGCCCTTTGTTCAGTCACAGCAGAGATGGCCACACCCACTCCCTCCGTGAAGGCAGTCTTCCAACCTCCCTCAGCCACGCCCACTCTCCGCAGGTTACCATGGACTAGAGATGCTGCATTCTGAGGCCAGGGCGTTCCGAGAATGCCAAGGGCAGACATGATGACCTTAACTGATTCCTCTTGTGTCAGTTTTGGTAAACTTTAGGAGCTAGAAATGGTCCGCTTTACAGAAATGTTCAAATTTACTGGCATTTCATATATTCTCTGCTATAACATTGTCCTGATTCTTTCTGTATATTCTTTACTTATGTTTTTGTTTTCCTTAATCAAAGTGTGTCTTTTAACTCTTTTCAAAGAATATTCTTTGGAATTACTAAATCACCTGAATTTTATACGTTTTCTCTTGTATTAAGTTCTGCGCATATCTTTATTTATCTTTTTTCTATGTTCTCAGGGTTTATTGTTTTGATTTTGTGATGTCAAGTAAAACACTTGGTTATTCATTTTAATAAATCTTTTTACTTATAAAGATTTGAACTTTTAAAGATTCCAGCTTACTTGTACGCTTCTAAGGGTCCATTCCTCTACACTGTTGCCGGCCTAAGGCTTAGTTCACCATATAGCAATGTATATATTGACATTTTCCCCTCGACTTTCTGTGATTCCCTACATCTCAACTTTCTTTGCAGACAAGCCATTTGAAATACACTTAACTTATTTCACAGCCAATAAGTCTTTGAAATAATGTCTATTTTTTAGAGAAATCATCTTATATAATGAGGCAGAAAATCTCACCTGCCATAGTTTTCAAAACAGCATAATTTCACTCTTCTCAATGCTTAATCTGTGGTATTAAACAACCTTTGAGTATTTAGGTTTATCAACGACATGTACTTTAAAAATGTTTTAGAGATCCTACCAGCCTTTGAAAACCTCCTTGTTTCTTGTTTCAGTTCCAGTTTTACGTATATTTTCTGCCTTGCACCTGATTATTCCAACATCAGATGGATGTCCTAGGGAATCTAATTCTGGTATTGATTGTTTTTGCTGATTGTCTCACTTTGTAGCTGATTACTTCAATATTGTGTAAATTTAGATCATGAGCTCATGTTTAGCTAAACAGCTGACCTTGTAAGAGGCTTAGGTGTGAACTCTGGTAAGCTTCAGCAGAAAGTCGGCAATGATTTATTTGTGTCCCTCCAATGAGTTGCCCGCAAGGACCCCGTTTTCTACAAGTGTTGGTCCAATACTCCTTCGAGAGGCAGTGGACTCAGACATGGCTGCTTTTCAGCCTTCGATCTGGGGCAGGGCCAGGGTGCGGCCTGTGGCCAGGGCAGGAGCCTCTCCGCATGTGTCCCAGGGACCCAACTGCCTGAGAACTTTGGTCACCTGGCAGGAAGCTACGATGCCCTGACCTATGGTTAGCTGTGCAGCGAGGTGTACTGCGCGGACATGTTCCAAACACACTTCAAATAAGAGGGCGGCCTGAGTGGAAAGGTGAGAGTTTGGGCAGCTGTGCAGACAAAGAAGGCGCCCTTTGGCCTGGGCCTAAATGCTTGTGACACCCCACTGTGTCTGCCGGGTTCTGAGGGCCCTGCCCTGGGCCCCCTGCTCCCCTGCCCTTTGTTCAGTCACCGCAGAGTTGGCCACACCCACTCCCTCAGTGAGGGCAGTCTTCCAAACTCCCTCAGCCACGCCCCCTCTCCGCAGGTTACCATGGACTACAGATGCTGCATTCTCAGGCCAGGACGTTCCGAGAATGCCAAGGGCAGACATGATGACATTAAATGATTTCCTCTTGTGTCAGTTTTGGTAAACTTTAGGAGCTAGGGAATGGTCCGCTTTACAGAAATGTTCAAATTTACTGGCATTTCATATATTCTCTGCTATAACATTGTCCTGATTCTTTCTGTATATTCTTTACTTTTGTTTTTGTTGTCCTTAATCAAAGTGTGTCTTTTAACTCTTTTCAAAGAATATTCTTTGGACTTACTAAATCACCTGAATTTTATACGTTTTCTGTTGTATTAAGTTCTGCTCATATCTTTATTTATCTTTTTTCTATGTTCTCAGGGTTTATTGTTTTGATTTTCTGATGTCAAGTAAAACACTTGGTTATTCATTTTCATCAATCTTTTTACTTATAAAGATTTGAACTTTTAAAGATTCCAGCTTACTTGTACGCTTCTAAGGGTCCATTCCTCTACACTGTTGCCGGCCTAAGGCTTAGTTCACCATATAGCAATGTATATATTGACATTTTCCCCTCGACTTTCTGTGATTCCCTACATCTCAACTTTCTTTGCAGACAAGCCATTTGAAATACACTTAACTTATTTCACAGCCAATAAGTCTTTGAAATAATGTCTATTTTTTAGAGAAATCATCTTATATAATGAGGCAGAAAATCTCACCTGCCATAGTTTTCAAAACAGCATAATTTCACTCTTCTCAATGCTTAATCTGTGGTATTAAACAACCTTTGAGTATTTAGGTTTATCAACGACATGTACTTTAAAAATGTTTTAGAGATCCTACCAGCCTTTGAAAACCTCCTTGTTTCTTGTTTCAGTTCCAGTTTTACGTATATTTTCTGCCTTGCACCTGATTATTCCAACATCAGATGGATGTCCTAGGGAATCTAATTCTGGTATTGATTGTTTTTGCTGATTGTCTCACTTTGTAGCTGATTACTTCAATATTGTGTAAATTTAGATCATGAGCTCATGTTTAGCTAAACAGCTGACCTTGTAAGAGGCTTAGGTGTGAACTCTGGTAAGCTTCAGCAGAAAGTCGGCAATGATTTATTTGTGTCCCTCCAATGAGTTGCCCGCAAGGAGCCCGTTTTCTAGAAGTGTTCGTCCAATACTCCCTCTAGGGGTAGGGGACTTAGACAGGGCTGCTTTCGGCCCCCGATCTTGGGCAGGGGCAGTGGGCGGTCTGTGGCCCGGGCAGGAGCCTCTCTGCGTGTGAACCTGGGAATCATCTCTCCTGAGAACTTCGGTCACCTGGCAGGAAGCTACGATGCCCAGACCTATGGTTAGCTGTGAGCGAGGTATACTGTGCGGACAGGTTCCACACACCCTACATCTAAGTGGGCGGCGTGAGTGGAAAAGTGAGAGTTTGGGCAGTTGTGCAGACAAAGAAGGCGCCCTATGGCCTGGGCCTAAATGCTTGTGACACCCCACAGGGCCTGCCGGGCTTTGAGGGCCCTGCCCTGAGCCCCATGCTCCCCTGCCCATGGTTCAATCACAGCAGAGATGGCCACACCCACTCCCTCAGTGAGGGCAGTGTTCCAGCCTCCCTCAGCCCCGCCCACTCTCCGCAGGTTACCATGGACTACAGATGCTGCATTCTGAGGCCAGGGCGTTCCGAGAATGCCAAGGGCAGACATGATGACCTTAAATGATTTCCTCTTGTGTCAGTTTTGGTAAACTGTAGGAGCTAGGAAATGGTCCGCTTTACAGAAATGTACAAATTTACTGGCATTTCATATATTCTCTGCTATAACATTGTCCTGATTCTTTCTGTATATTCTTTACTTATGTTTTTGTTTTCCTTAATCAAAGTGTGTCTTTTAACTCTTTTCAAAGAATATTCTTTGGACTTACTAAATCAGCTGAATTTTATACATTTTCTGTTGTATTAAGTTCTGCTCATATCTTTATTTATCTTTTTTCTATGTTCTCAGGGTTTATTGTTTTGATTTTCTGATGTCAAGTAAAACACTTGGTTATTCATTTTAATAAATCTTTTTACTTATAAAGATTTGAACTTTTAAAGATTCCAGCTTACTTGTACGTTTCTAAGGGTCCATTCCTCTACACTGTTACCGGCCTAAGGCTTAGTTCACCATTAGCAATGTATGTATTGACATATTATTCCCTCGGCTTTCTGTGATTCCCTACATCTCACCTTTCTTTGCAGACAAGCCATTTGAAATACCCTTAACTTATTTCACAGCCAATAAGTCTTTGAAATCATGTGTATTTTTTAGAGAAATCATCTTATATAATTAGGCAGAAAATCTCATCTTCCATAGTTTTCTAAACAGCATAATTTCACTCTTCTCACTGCTTAATTTGTTGTATTAAACAACCTCTGAGTATTTAGCTTTATCAATGACATGTACTTTAAAAATGTTTTAGAGATCCTACCAGTCTTTGAAAACATCCTTGTTCCTTGTTTCATTTCCAGGTTTATGTATATTTTCTGCCTAGCACCTGATTATTCCAACATCTCAAGGATGGCCTAGGGAATCTAATTCTGGTATTGATTGTTTTTGCTGATTGTCTCCCTTTGTAGCTGATTTCTTCATTATTGTGTAAATTTAGATCATGAGCTCATGTTTAGCTAAACAGCTGACCTTGTAAGAGGCTTAGGTGTGTACGCTCGTAAGTTTCAGCAAAAAGTTGGCAAAGATTTCTTTGTGTCCCTCCAATGAGTTGCCCACAAGGACCCCGTTTTCTAGAAGTGTCGGTCCAATACTCCCTCTAGCGGTAGGGGACTTAGACAGGGCTGCTTTCGGCCCCCGATCTTGGGCAGGGGCATTGGGCGGCCTGTGGCCCGGGCAGGAGCCTCTCTGCGTGTGAACCTGGGAATCATCTCTCCTGCGAACTTCGGTCACCTGGCAGGAAGCTACGATGCCCAGACCTATGGTTAGCTGTGCAGCGAGGTGTACTGCACGGACAGGTTCCAAACACACTTCAAATAAGAGGGCCACTTGAGTGGAAAGGTGAGAGTTTGGGCAGCTGTGCAGACAAAGAAGGCGCCCTTTGGCCTGGGCCTAAATGCTTGTGACACCCCACTGTGTCTGCCGGGCTCTGATGGCCCTGCCCTGGACCCCTGCTCCCCTGCCCTTTGTCCAGTCACAGCAGAGATGGCCACACCACTCCCTCAGTGAGGGCAGTCTTCCAACCTCCCTCAGCCACGCCCCCTCTCCGCAGGTTACCATGGACTACAGATGCTGCATTCTCAGGCCAGGACGTTCCGAGAATGCCAAGGGCAGACATGATGACCTTAAATGATTTCCTCTTGTGTCAGTTGTGGTAAGCTTTAGGAGCTAGGGAATGGTCCGCTTTACAGAAATGTTCAAATTTACTGGCATTTCATATATTCTCTGCTATAACATTGTCCTGATTCTTTCTGTATATTCTTTACTTATGTTTTTGTTTTCCTTAATCAAAGTGTGTCTTTTAACTCTTTTCAAAGAATATTCTTTGGACTTACTAAATCACCTGAATTGTATACGTTTTCTGTGGTATTAAGTTCTGCTCATATCTTTATTTATCTTTTTTCTATGTTCTCAGGGTTTATTGTTTTGATTTTCTGATGTGAAGTAAAACACTTGGTTATTCATTTTCATCAATCTTTTTACTTATAAAGATTTGAACTTTTAAAGATTCCAGCTTACTTGTACGCTTCTAAGGGTCCTTTCCTCTACACTGTTGCCGTCCTAAGGCTTAGTTCACCATATAGCAATGTATATATTGACCTATTTTCCCCTCGGCTTTCTGTGATTCCCTACATCTCACCTTTCTTTGCAGACAAGCCATTTGAAATACCCTTAACTTATTTCACAGCCAATAAGTCTTTGAAATAATGTGTATTTTTTAGAGAAATCATCTTATATAATTAGGTAGAAAATCTCACCTTCCATAGTTTTCTAAACAGCATTATTTCACTCTTCTCACTGCTTAATTTGTTGTATTAAACAACCTTTGAGTTTTTAGCTTTATCAATGACATGTACTTTAAAAATGTTTTAGAGATCCTACCAGTCTTTGAAAACATCCTTGTTCCTTGTTTCATTTCCAGGTTTATGTATATTTTCTGCCTAGCACCTGATTATTCCAACATCTCAAGGATGGCCTAGGGAATCTAATTCTGGTATTGATTGTTTTTGCTGATTGTCTCCCTTTGTAGCTGATTTCTTCATTATTGTGTAAATTTAGATCATGAGCTCATGTTTAGCTAAACAGCTGACCTTGTAAGAGGCTTAGGTGTGAACGCTCGTAAGTTTCAGCAAAAAGTCGGCAAAGATTTCTTTGTGTCCCTCCAATGAGTTGCCCACAAGGACCCCGTTTTCTAGAAGTGTTGGTCCAATACTCCCTCTAGCGGTAGGGAACTTAGACAGGGCTGCTTTCGGCCCCCGATCTTGGGCAGGGGCATTGGGCGGCCTGTGGCCCGGGCAGGAGCCTCTCTGCGTGTGAACCTGGGAATCATCTCTCCTGCGAACTTCGGTCACCTGGCAGGAAGCTACGATGCCCAGACCTATGGTTAACTGTGCAGCGACGTATACTGCGCAGACAGGTTCCACACACACTTCAACTAAGTGGGTGGCCTGAGTGGAAAAGTGAGAGTTTGGGCAGCTGTGCAGACAAAGAAGGCGACCTATGGCCTGGGCTTAAATGCTTGTGACACCCCACTGGGCCTGCCGGGCTCTGAGGGCCCTGCCCTGGGCCCCCTGCTCCCCTGCCCTTTGTTCATTCACAGCAGAGATGGCCACACCCACTCCCTCAGTGAGGGCAGTGTTCCAGCCTCCCGCAGCCCCACCCACTCTCCGCAGGTTACCATGGACTACAGATGCTGCATTCTCAGGCCAGGGCGTTCCGAGAATGCCAAGGGCAGACATGATGACCTTAAATGATTTCCTCTTGTGTCAGTTTTGGTAAACTGTAGGAGCTAGGAAATGGTCAACTTTACAGAAATGTTCAAATTTACTGGCATTTCATATATTCTCTGCTATAACATTTTCCTGATTCTTTCTATGTATTCTTTAATTATGTTTGTGTTTTCCTTAATCAAAGTGTGTCTTTTAAATCTTTTCAAAGAATATTCTTTGGACTTACTACCTCACCTGAATTTTATACGTTTTCTGTGGTATTAAGTTCTGCTCATATCTTTATTTATCTTTTTCCTATGTTCTCAGGGTTTATTGTTTTGATCTTCTGATGTCAATTAAAACACTTGGTTATTCATTTTCATCCATGTTTTTACTTATAAAGATTTGAACTTTTAAAGACTCCAACTCACTTTTAAGTTTCTAAGGGTGAGGTCCTCTATATTGTGGCTGGCCTAAGGCTTAGTTCACCATATAGCAATGTATATATTGACATTTTCCCCTCGACTTTCTGTGATTCTCTACATGTCACCTTTCTTTGCAGACAAGCCATTTGAAATACCCTTAACTTATTTCACAGCCAATAAGTCTTTGAAATAATGTCTATTTTTTAGAGAAATCATCTTATATAATGAGGCAGAAAATCTCACCTGCCATAGTTTTCAAAACAGCATAATTTCACTCTTCTCAATGCTTAATCTGTGGTATTAAACAACCTTTGAGTATTTAGGTTTATCAACGACATATACTTTAAAAATGTTTTAGAGATCCTACCAGCCTTTGAAAACCTCCTTGTTTCTTGTTTCAGTTCCAGTTTTATGTATATTTTCTGCCTTGCACCTGATTATTCCAACATCAGATGGATGGCCTAGGGAATCTAACTCTGGTATTGATTGTTTTTGCTTATTGTCTCACTTTGTAGCTGATTACTTCAATATTGTGTAAATTTAGATCATGAGCTCATGTTTAGCTAAACAGCTGACCTTGTAAGAGGCTTAGGTGTGAACGCTGGTAAGCTTCAGCAGAAAGTCGGCAAAGATTTATTTGTGTCCCTCCAATGAGTTGCCCGCAAGGACCCCGTTATCTACAAGTGTTGGTCCAATACTCCTTCGAGAGGCAGTGGACTCAGACATGGCTGGTTTTCAGCCTTCGATCTGGGGCAGGGCCAGTGGGCGGCCTGTGGCCTGGGCAGGAGCCTCTCCGCATGTGTCCCAGGGACCCATTTGCCTGCGAACTTCGGTCACCTGGCAGGAAGCTACGATGCCCTGACCTATGGTTAGCTGTGCAGCGAGGTGTACTGCGCGGACAGGTTCCAAACACACTTCAAATAAGAGGGCGGCCTGAGTGGAAAGGTGAGAGTTTGGGCAGCTGTGCAGACAAAGAAGGCGCCCTTTGGCCTGGGCCTAAATGCTTGTGACACCCCACTGTGTCTGCCGGGCTCTGAGGGCCCTGCCCTGGGCCACCTGCTCCCCTGCCCTTTGTTCAGTCACAGCAGAGATGGCCACACCCACTCCCTCAGTGAGGGCAGTCTTCCAACCTCCCTCAGCCACGCCCCCTCTCCGCAGGTTACCATGGACTACAGATGCTGCATTCTCAGGCCAGGGCGTTCCGAGAATGCCAAGGGCAGACATGATGACCTTAAATGATTTTCTCTTGTGTCAGTTTTGGTAAACTTTAGGAGCTAGGAAATGGTCCGCTTTACAGAAATGTTCAAATTTACTGGCATTTCATATATTCTCTGCTATAACATTGTCCTGATTCTTTCTGTATATTCTTTACTTATGTTTTTGTTTTCCTTAATCAAAGTGTGTCTTTTAACTCTTTTCAAAGAATATTCTTTGGACTTACTAAATCACCTGAATTTTATACGTTTTCTGTTGTATTAAGTTCTGCGCATATCTTTATTTATCTTTTTTCTACGTTCTCAGGGTTTATTGTTTTGATCTTCTGATATCAAGTAAAACACTTGGTTATTCATTTTCATCAATCTTTTTACTTATAAAGATTTGAACTTTTAAAGATTCCAGCTTACTTGTACGCTTCTAAGGGTCCATTCCTCTACACTGTTGCCGGCCTAAGGCTTAGTTCACCGTATAGCAATGTATATATTGACATATTATCCCCTCGGCTTTCTGTGATTCCCTACATCTCACCTTTCTTTGCAGACAAGCCATTTGAAATACCCTTAACTTATTTCACAGCCAATAAGTCTTTGAAATCATGTGTATTTTTTAGAGAAATCATCTTATATAATTAGGCAGAAAATCTCACCTTCCATAGTTTTCTAAACAGCATAATTTCACTCTTCTCACTGCTTAATTTGTTGAATTAAACAACCTTTGAGTATTTAGCTTTATCAATGACATGTACTTTAAAAATGTTTTAGAGATCCTACCAGTCTTTGAAAACATCCTTGTTCATTGTTTCATTTCCAGGTTTATGTATATTTTCTGCCTAGCACCTGATTATTCCAACATCTCAAGGATGGCCTAGGGAATCTAATTCTGGTATTGATTGTTTTTGCTGATTGTCTCCCTTTGTAGCTGATTTCTTCATTATTGTGTAAATTTAGATCATGAGCTCATGTTTAGCTAAACAGCTGACCTTGAAAGAGGCTTAGGTGTGAACGCTGGTAAGCTTCAGCAAAAAGTCGGCAAAGATTTATTTGTGTCCCTCCATTGAGTTCCCCGCAAGGACCCCGTTTTCTACAAGTGTTGGTCCAATACTCCTTCGAGAGGCAGTGGACTCAGACATGGCTGCTTTTCAGCCTTCGATCTGGGGCAGGGCCAGTGGGCGGCCTGTGGCCCGGGCAGGAGCCTCTCCGCATGTGTCCCAGGGACCCATTTGCCTGCGAACTTCGGTCACCTGGCAGGAAGCTACGATGCCCTGACCTATGGTTAGCTGTGCAGCGAGGTGTACTGCGCGGACAGGTTCCAAACACACTTCAAATAAGAGGGCGGCCTGAGTGGAAAGGTGAGAGTTTGGGCAGCTGTGCAGACAAAGAAGGCGCCCTTTGGCCTGGGCCTAAATGCTTGTGACACCCCACTGTGTCTGCCGGGCTCTGAGGGCCCTGCCCTGGGCCCCCTGCTCCCCTGACCTTTGTTCAGTCACAGCAGAGATGGCCACACCCACTCCCTCAGTGAGGGCAGTCTTCCAACCTCCCTCAGCCACGCCCCCTCTCCGCAGGTTACCATGGACTACAGATGCTGCATTCTGAGGCCAGGGCGTTCCGAGAATGCCAAGGGCAGACATGATGACCTTAAATGATTTCCTCTTGTGTCAGTTTTGGTAAACTTTAGGAGCTAGGAAATGGTCCGCTTTACAGAAATGTTCAAATTTACTGGCATTTCATATATTCTCTGCTATAACATTGTCCTGATTCTTTCTGTATATTCTTTACTTATGTTTTTGTTTTCCTTAATCAAAGTGTGTCTTTTAACTCTTTTCAAAGAATATTCTTTGGACTTACTAAATCACCTGAATTGTATACGTTTTCTGTTGTATTAAGTTCTGCTCATATCTTTATTTATCTTTTTTCTATGTTCTCAGGGTTTATTGTTTTGATTTTCTGATGTCAAGTAAAACACTTGGTTATTCATTATATTAAATCTTTTTAATTATAAAGATTTGAACTTTTAAAGATTCCAGCTTACTTGTACGTTTCTAAGGGTCCATTCCTCTACACTGTTGCCGGCCTAAGGCTTAGTTCACCATATAGCAATGTATATATTGACATATTATCCCCTCGGCTTTCTGTGATTCCCTACATCACACCTTTCTTTGCAGACAAGCCATTTGAAATACCCTTAACTTATTTCTCAGCCAATAAGTCTTTGAAATCATTTGTATTTTTTAGAGAAATCATCTTATATAATTAGGCAGAAAATCTCACCTTCCATAGTTTTCTAAACAGCATAATTTCACTCTTCTCACTGCTTAATTTGTTGTATTAAACAACCTTTGAGTATTTAGCTTTATCAATGACATGTACTTGAAAAATGTTTTATAGATCCTACCAGTCTTTGAAAACATCCTTGTTCCTTGTTTCATTTCCAGGTTTATGTATATTTTCTGCCTAGCACCTGATTATTCCAACATCTCAAGGATGGCCTAGGGAATCTAATTCTGGTATTGATTGTTTTTGCTGATTGTCTCCCTTTGTAGCTGATTTCTTCATTATTGTGTAAATTGAGATCATGAGCTCATGTTTAGCTAAACAGCTGACCTTGTAAGAGGCTTAGGTGTGAACGCTCGTAAGTTTCAGCAAAAAGTCGGCAAAGATTTCTTTGTGTCCCTCCAATGAGTTGCCCACAAGACACCGTTTTCTAGAAGTGTTGGTCCAATACTCCCTCTAGGGGTAGGGGACTTAGACAGGGCTGCTTTCGGCCCCCGATCTTGGGCAGGGTCATTGGGCGGCCTGTGGCCCGGGCAGGAGCCTCTCTGCGTGTGAACCTGGGAATCATCTCTCCTGCGAACTTCGGTCAGCTGGCAGGAAGCTACGATGCCCAGACCTATGGTTAGCTGTGCAGCGAGGTATACTGCGCGGACAGGTTCCACACACACTTCAACTAAGTGGGTGGCCTGAGTGGAAAATTGAGAGTTTGGGCAGCTGTGCAGACAAAGAAGGAACCCTATGGCCTGGGCCTAAATGCTTGTGACACCCCACTGGGCCTGCCGGGCTCTGAGGGCCCTGCTCTGGGCCCCCTGCTCCCCTGCCCTTTGTTCAGTCAGAGCAGAGATGGCCACACCCACTCCCTCAGGGAGGGCAGTGTTGCAGCCTCCCTCAGCCCCGCCCACTCTCCGCAGGTTTCCATGGACTACAGATGCTGCATTCTCAGGCCAGGGCGTTCCGAGAATGCCAAGGGCAGACATGATGACCTTAAATGATTTCCTCTTGTGTCAGTTTTGGTAAACTGTAGGAGCTAGGAAATGGTCAACTTTACAGAAATGTTCAAATTTACTGGCATTTCATATATTCTCTGCTATAACATTGTCCTGATTCTTTCTATATATTCTTTAATTATGTTTGTGTTTTGCTTAATCAAAGAGTGTCTTTTAAATCTTTCAAAGAATATTCTTTGGACTTACTACGTCACCTGAACTTTATACGTTTTCTGTGGTATTAAGTTCTGCTCATATCTTTATTAATCTTTTTTCTATGTTCTCAGGGTTTATTGTTTTGGTCTTCTGATGTCAATTAAAACACTTGGTTATTCATTTTCATCAATCTTTTTACTTATAAAGATTTGAACTTTTAAAGATTCCAGCTCACTTTTAAGTTTCTAAGGGTCATGTCCTCTACATTGTGGCTGGCCTAAGGCTTAGTTCACCATATAGCAATGTATATATTGACATATTATCCCCTCGGCTTTCTGTGATTACCTACATCTCACCTTTCTTTGCAGACAAGCCATTTGAAATACACTTAACTTATTTCACAGCCAATAAGTCTTTGAAATAATGTCTATTTTTTAGTGAAATCATCTTATATAATGAGGCAGAAAATCTCACCTGCCCTAGTTTTCAAAACAGCATAATTTCACTCTTCTCAATGCTTAATCTGTGGTATTAAACAACCTTTGAGTATTTAGGTTTATCAACGACATGTACTTGAAAAATGTTTTAGAGATCCTACCAGCCTTTGAAAACCTCCTTGTTTCTTGTTTCAGTTCCAGTTTTATGTATATTTTCTGCCTTGCACCTGATTATTCCAACATCAGATGGATGGCCTAGGGAATCTAATTCTGGTATTGATTGTTTTTGCTGATTGTCTCACTTTGTAGCTGATTACTTCAATATTGTGTAAATTTAGATCATGAGCTCATGTTTAGCTAAACAGCTGACCTTGTAAGAGGCTTAGGTGTGAACGCTGGTAAGCTTCAGCAGAAAGTCGGCAAAGATTTATTTGTGTCCCTCCAATGAGTTGCCCGCAAGGAGCCCGTTTCCTACAAGTGTTGGTCCAATACTCCTTCGAGAGGCAGTGGACTCAGACATGGCTGCTTTTCAGCCTTCGATCTGGGGCAGGGCCAGTGGGCGGCCTGTGGCCCGGGCAGGAGCCTCCCCGCATGTGTCCCAGGGACCCATTTGCCTGCGAACTTCGGTCACCTGGGAGGAAGCTATGATGCCCTAACCTATGGTTAGCTGTGCAGCGAGGTGTACTGCACGGAAAGGTTCCAAACACACTTCAAATAAGAGGGCGGCCTGTGTGGAAAGGTGAGAGTTTGGGCAGCTGTGCAGACAAAGAAGGCGCCCTATGGCCTGCTCCTAAATGCTTGTGACACCCCACTGGGCCTGCCGGGCTCTGAGGGACCTGCCCTGGGCCCCCTGCTCCCCTGCCCTTTGTTCAGTCACAGCAGAAATGGCCACACCCACTCCCTCAGTGAGGGCAGTGTTCCAGCCTCCCTCAGCCCCGCCCACTCTCCGCAGGTTACCATGGACTACAGATGCTGCATTCTCAGGCCAGGGCGTTCCGAGAATGCCATGGGCAGACATGATGACCTTAAATGATTTCCTCTTGTGTCAGTTTTGTTAAACTGTAGGAGCTAGGAAATGGGCAACTTTACAGAAATGTTCAAATTTACTGGCATTTCATATATTCTCTGCTATAACATTGTCCTGATTCTTTTTATATATTCTTTAATTATATTTGTGTTCTGCTTAATCAAAGTGTGTCTTTTCAATCTTTTCAAAGAATATTCTTTGGACTTACTACCTCACCTGAACTTTATACGTTTTCTCTGGTATTAAGTTCTGCTCATATCTTTATTTATCTTTTTTCTATGTTCTCAGGGTTTATTGTTTTGATCTTCTGATGTCAATTAAAACACTTGGTTATTCATTTTCATCAATCTTTTTACTTATAAAGATTTGAACTTTTAAAGATTCCAGCTCACTTTTAAGTTTCTAAGGGTCAGGTCCTCTTCATTGTGGCTGGCCTAAGGCTTAGTTCACCATATAGCAATGTATATATTGACATTTTCCCCTCGTCTTTCTGTGATTCCCTACATGTCACCTTTCTTTGCAGACAAGCCATTTGAAATACACTTAACTTATTTCACAGCCAATAAGTCTTTGAAATAATGTCTATTTTTTAGAGAAATCATCTTATATAATGAGGCAGAAAATCTCACCTGACATAGTTTTCAAAACAGCATAATTTCACTCTTCTCAATGCTTAATCTGTGGTATTAAACAACCTTTGAGTATTTAGGTTTATCAACGACATGTAATTTAAAAATGTTTTAGAGATCCAACCAGCCTTTGAAAACCTCCTTGTTTCTTGTTTCAGTTCCAGTTTTATGTATATTTTCTGCCTTGCACCTGATTATTCCAACATCAGATGGATGGCCTAGGGAATCTAATTCTGGTATTGATTGCTTTTGCTGATTGTCTCACTTTGTAGCTGATTGCTTCAATATTGTGTAAATTTAGATCATGAGCTCATGTTTAGCTAAACAGCTGACCTTGTAAGAGGCTTAGGTGTGAACGCTGGTAAGCTTCAGCAGAATGTCGGCAAAGATTTATTTGTGTCCCTCCAACGAGTTGCCCGCAAGGACCCCGTTTTCTACAAGTGTTGGTCCAATACTCCTTCGAGAGGCAGTGGATTCAGACATGGCTGCTTTTCAGCCTTCGATCTGGGGCAGGGCCAGTGGGCGGCCTGTGGCCCGGGCAGGAGCCTCTCCGCATGTGTCCCAGGGACCCATTTGCCTGCGAACTTCGGTCACCTGGCAGGAAGCTACGATGCCCTGACCTATGGTTAGCTGTGCAGCAAGGTGTACTGCGCGGACAGGTTCCAAACTCACATCAAATAAGAGGGCGGCCTGAGTGGAAAGGTGAGAGTTTGGGCAGCTGTGCAGACAAAGAAGGCGCCCTTTGGCCTGGGCCTAAATGCTTGTGACACCCCACTGTGTCTGCCGGGCTCTGAGGGCCCTGCCCTGGGTCCCCTGCTCCCCTGCCCTTTGTTCAGTCACAGCAGAGATGGCCACACCAACTCCCTCAGTGAGGGCAGTCTTCCAACCTCCCTCAGCCCCGCCCACTCTCCGCAGGTTACCATGGACTACAGATTCTGCATTCTCAGGCCAGGGCGTTCCGAGAATGCCAAGGCCAGACATGACGACCTTAAATGATTTCCTCTTGTGTCAGTTTTGGTAAACTTTAGGAGCTAGGAAATGGTCCGCTTTACAGAAATGTTCAAATTTACTGGCATTTCATATATTCTCTGCTATAACATTGTCCTGATTCTTTCTGTATATTCTTTACTTATGTTTTTGTTTTCCTTAATCAAAGTGTGTCTTTTAACTCTTTTCAAAGAATATTCTTTGGACTTACTAAATCACCTGAATTGTATACGTTTTCTGTTGTATTAAGTTCTGCTCATATCTTTATTTATCTTTTTTCTATGTTCTCAGGGTTTATTGTTTTGATTTTCTGATGTCAAGTAAAACACTTGGTTATTCATTTTAATAAATCTTTTTACTTATAAAGATTTGAACTTTTAAAGATTCCAGCTTACTTGTACGTTTCTAAGGGTCCATTCCTCTACACTGTTGCCGGCCTAAGGCTTAGTTCACCATATAGCAATGTATATATTGACCTATTATCCCCTCGGCTTTCTGTGATTCCCTACATCTCACCTTTCTTTGCAGACAAGCCATTTGAAATACCCTTAACTTATTTCACAGCCAATAAGTCTTTGAAAAAATGTGTATTTTTTAGAGAAATCATCTTATATAATCAGGCAGAAAATCTCACCTTCCATAGTTTTCTAAACAGCATAACTTCCCTCTTCTCACTGCTTAATTTGTTGTATTAAACAACCTTTGTGTATTTAGCTTTATCCCTGACATGTACTTTAAAAATGTTTTAGAGACCCTACCAGTCTTTGAAAACATCCTTGTTCCTTGTTTCATTTCCAGGTTTATGTATATTTTCTGCCTAGCACCTGATTATTCCAACATCTCAAGGATGGCCTAGGGAATCTAATTCTGGTATTGATTGTTTTTGCTGATTGTCTCCCTTTGTAGCTGATTTCTTCTTATTGTGTAAATTTAGATCATGAGCTCATGTTTATCTAAACAGCTGACCTTGTAAGAGGCTTAGGTGTGAACGCTCGTAAGTTTCAGCAAAAAGTCGGCAAAGATTTCTTTGTGTCCCTCCAATGAGTTGCCCACAAGGACCCCGTTTTCTAGAAGTGTTGGTCCAATACTCCCTCTAGGGGTAGGGGACTTAGACAGGGCTGCTTTCGGCCCCCGATCTTGGGCAGGGTCATTGGGCGGCCTGTGGCCCGGGCAGGAGCCTCTCTGCATGTGAACCTGGGAATCATCTCTCCTGCGAACTTCGGTCACCTGGCAGGAAGCTACGATGCCCAGACATATGGTTAGCTGTGCAGCGAGGTATACTGCGCGGACAGGTTCCACACACACTTCAACTAAGTGGGTGGCCTGAGTGGAAAAGTGAGAGTTTGGGCAGCTGTGCAGACAAAGAAGGCGCCCTATGGCTTGGGCCTAAATGCTTGTGACACCCCACTGGGCCTGCCGGGCTCTGAGGGCCCTGCCCTGGGCCCCCTGCTCCCCTGCCCTTTGTTCAGTCACAGCAGAGATGCCCACACCCACTCCCTCAGTGAGGGCAGTGTTCTAGCATCCCTCAGCCCCGCCCACTCTCCGCAGGTTACCATGGACTACAGATGCTGCATTCGGAGGCCAGGGCGTTCCGAGAATGCCAAGGGCAGACATGATGACCTTAAATGATTTCCTCTTGTGTCAGTTTTGGTAAACTGTAGGAGCTAGGAAATGGGCAACTTTACAGAAATGTTCAAATTTACTGGCATTTCATATATTCTCTGCTATAACATTGTCCTGATTCTTTCTATATATTCTTTAATTATGTTTGTTTTGTCCTTAATCAAAGAGTGTCTTTTAAATCTTTTCAAAGAATATTCTTTGGATTTACTACCTCACCTGAATTTTATACGTTTTCTGTGGTATTAAGTTCTGCTCATATCTTTATTTTTCTTTTTTCTATGATCTCCTCGTTTATTAGTTTGATCTTCTGATGTCAATTAAAACACTTGGTTATTCATTTTCATCAATCGTTTTACTTATAAAGATTTGAACTTTTAAAGATTCCAGCTCACTTTTAAGTTTCTAAGGGTCAAGTCCTCTACATTGTGGCTGGCCTAATGCTTAGTTCACCATATAGCAGTGTATATATTGACATTTTCCCCTCGACTTTCTGTGATTCCCTACATCTCACCTTTCTTTGCAGACAAGCCATTTGAAATACACTTAACTTATTTCACAGCCAATAAGTCTTTGAAATAATGTCTATTTTTTAGAGAAATCATCTTATATAATGAGGCAGAAAATCTCACCTGCCCTAGTTTTCAAAACAGCATAATTTCACTCTTCTCAATGCTTAAACTGTGGTATTAAACAACCTTTGAGTATTTAGGTTTATCAACGACATGTACTTTAAAAATGTTTTAGAGATCCTACCAGCCTTTGAAAACCTCCTTGTTTCTTGTTTCAGTTCCAGTTTTATGTATATTTTCTGCCTTGCAACTGATTATTCCAACATCAGATGGATGGCCTAGGGAATCTAATTCTGGTATTGATTGTTTTTGCTGATTGTCTCACTTTGTAGCTGATTACTTCAATATTGTGTAAATTTAGATCATGAGCTCATGTTTAGCTAAACAGCTGACCTTGTAAGAGGCTTAGGTGTGAACGCTGGTAAGCTTCAGCAGAAAGTCGGCAAAGATTTATTTGTGTCCCTCCAATGAGTTGCCCGCAAGGACCCCGTTTTCTAAAAGAGTTGGTCCAATACTCCTTCGAGAGGCAGTGGACTCAGACATGGCTGCTTTTCAGCCTTCGATCTGGGGCAGGGCCAGTGGGCGGCCTGTGGCCCGGGCAAGAGCCTTTCCGCATGTGTCCCACGGACCCATTTGCCTGCGAACTTCGGTCACCTGGCAGAAAGCTACGATGCCCTGACCTATGGTTAGCTGTGCAGCGAGGTGTACTGCGCGGACAGGTTCCAAACACACTTCAAATAAGAGGGCGGCCTGAGTGGAAAGGTGAGAGTTTGGGCAGCTGTGCAGACAAAGAAGGCGCCCTTTGGCCTGGGCCTAAATGCTTGTGACACCCCACTGTGTCTGCCGGGCTGTGAGGGCCCTGCCCTGGGCCCCCTGCTCCCCTGCCCTTTGTTCAGTCACAGCAGAGATGGCCACACCCACTCCCTCAGTGAGGGCAGTCTTCCAGCCTCCCTCAGCCACGCCCACTCTCCGCAGGTTACCATGGACTACAGATGCTGCATTCTGAGGCCAGGGCGTTCCAAGTATGCCAAGGGCAGACATGATGACCTTAAATGATTTCCTCTTGTGTCAGTTTTGGTAAACTTTAGGAGCTAGGAAATGGTCCGCTTTACAGAAATGTTCAAATTTACTGGCATTTCATATATTCTCTGCTATAACATTGTCCTGATTCTTTCTGTATATTCTTTACTTATGTTTTTGTTTTCCTTAATCAAAGTGTGTCTTTTAACTCTTTTCAAAGAATATTCTTTGGACTTACTAAATCACCTGAATTGTATACGTTTTCTGTTGTATTAAGTTCTGCTCATATCTTTATTTATCTTTTTTCTATGTTCTCAGGGTTTATTGTTTTGATTTTCTGATGTCAAGTAAAACACTTGGTTATTCATTTTAATAAATCTTTTTACTTATAAAGATTTGAACTTTTAAAGATTCCAGCTTACTTGTACGTTTCTAAGGGTCCATTCCTCTACACTGTTGCCGGCCTAAGGCTTAGTTCACCATATAGCAATGTATATATTGACATATTATCCCCTCGGCTTTCTGTGATTCCCTACATCTCACCTTTCTTTGCAGACAAGCCATTTGAAATACCGTTAACTTATTTCACAGCCAATAAGTCTTTGAAATCATGTGTATTTTTTAGAGAAATCATCTTATATAATTAGGCAGAAAATCTCACCTTCCATAGTTTTCTAAACAGCATAATTTCACTCTTCTCACTGCTTAATTTGTTGTATTAAACAACCTTTGAGTATTTAGCTTTATCAATGACATGTACTTGAAAAATGTTTTAGAGATCCTACCAGCCTTTGAAAACATCCTTGTTCCTTGTTTCATTTCCAGGTTTATGTATATTTTCTGCATAGCACCTGATTATTCCAACATCTCAAGGATGGCCTAGGGAATCTAATTCTGGTATTGATTGTTTTCGCTGATTGTCTCCCTTTGTAGCTGATTTCTTCATTATTGTGTAAATTTAGATCATGAGCTCATGTTTAGCTAAACAGCTGACCTTGTAAGAGGCTTAGGTGTGAACGCTCGTAAGTTTCAGCAAAAAGTCGGCAAAGATTTCTTTGTGTCCCTCCAATGAGTGGCCCACAAGGACCCCGTTTTCTAGAAGTGTTGGTCCAATACTCCCTCTAGGGGTAGGGGCCTTAGACAGGGCTGCTTTCGGCCCCCGATCTTGTGCAGGGGCATTGGGCGGCCTGTGGCCCTGGCAGGAGCCTCTCTGCGTGTGAACCTGGGAATCATCTCTCCTGTGAACTTCGGTCACCTGGCAGGAAGCTACGATGCCCAGACCTATGGTTAGCTGTGCAGCGAGGTATACTGCGCGGACAGGTTCCACACACACTTCAACTAAGTGGGCGGCCTGATTGGAAAAGTGAGAGTTTGGGCAGCTGTGCAGACAAAGAAGGCGCCCTATGGCCTGGGCCTAAATGCTTGTGACACCCCACTGGGCCTGCCGGGCTCTGAGGGCCCTGCCCTGGGCCCCCAGCTCCCCTGCCCTTTGTTCAGTCACAGCAGAGATGGACACACCCACTCCCTCAGTGAGGGCAGTGTTCCAGCCTCCCTCAGCCCCACCCACTCTCCGCAGGTTACCATGGACTACAGATGCTGCATTCTCAGGCCAGGGTGTTCCGAGAATGCCAAGGGCAGACATGATGACCTTAAATGATTTCCTCTTGTGTCAGTTTTGGTAAACTGTAGGAGCTAGGAAATGGTCAACTTTACAGAAATGTTCAAATTTACTGGCATTTCATATATTTTCTGCTATAACATTGTCCTGATTCTTTCTATGTATTCTTTAATTATGTTTGTGTTTTGCTTAATCAAAGTGTGTCTTTTAAATCTTTTCAAAGAATATTCTTTGGACTTACTACCTCACCTGAACTTTATACGTTTTCTGTGGTATTAAGTTCTGCTCATATCTTTATTTATCTTTTTTCTATGTTCTCAGGGTTTATTGTTTTGATCTTCTGATGTCAATTAAAACACTTGGTTATTCATTTTCATCAATTTTTTTACTTACAAAGATTTGAACTTTTAAAGATTCCAGCTAACTTTTAAGTTCCTAAGGGTCAGGTCCTCTACATTGTGGCTGGCCTAAGGTTTAGTTCACCATATAGCAGTGTACATATTGTCACTTTCCCCTCGAATTTCTGTGATTCCCTACATATCACCTTTCTTTGCAGACAAGCCATTTGAAATACCCTTAACTTATTTCACAGCCAATAAGTCTTTGAAATAATGTGTATTTTTTAGAGAAATCATCTTATATAATGAGGCAGAAAATCTCACCTGCCTTAGTTTTCAAAACAGCATAATTAGACTCACTCAATGCTTAATCTGTGGAATTAAACAACCTTTGAGTATTTAGGTTTATCAACGACATGTACTTTAAAAATGTTTTAGAGATCCTACCAGCCTTTGAAAACCTCCTTGTTTCTTGTTTCAGTTCCAGTTTTATGTATATTTTCTGCCTTGCACCTGATTATTCCAACATCAGATGGATGGCCTAGGGAATCTAATTCTGGTATTGATTGTTTTTGCTGATTGTCTCACTTTGTAGCTGATTACTTCAATATTCTGTAAATTTAGATCATGAGCTCATGTTTAGCTAAACAGCTGACCTTGTAAGAGGCTTAGGTGTGAACGCTGGTAAGCTTCAGCAGAAAGTCGGCAAATATTTATTTGTGTCCCTCCAATGAGTTGCCCACAAGGACCCCGTTTTCTACAAGTGTTGGTCCAATACTCCTTCGAGAGGCAGTGGATTCAGACATGGCTGCTTTTCAGCCTTCGATCTGGGGCAGGGGCATTGGGCGGCCTGTGGCCCGGGCAAGAGCCTTTCCGCATGTGTCCCACGGACCCATTTGCCTGCGAACTTCGGTCACCTGGCAGAAAGCTACGATGCCCTGACCTATGGTTAGCTGTGCAGCGAGGTGTACTGCGCGGACAGGTTCCAAACACACTTCAAATAAGAGGGCGGCCTGAGTGGAAAGGTGAGAGTTTGGGCAGCTGTGCAGACAAAGAAGGCGGCCTTTGGACTGGGCCTAAATGCTTGTGACACCCCACTGTGTCTGCCGGGCTGTGAGGGCCCTGCCCTGGGCCCCCTGCTCCCCTGCACTTTGTTCAGTCACAGCAGAGATGGCCACACCCACTCCCTCAGTGAGGGCAGTCTTCCATCCTCCCTCAGCCACGCCCACTCTCCGCAGGTTACCATGGACTACAGATGCTGCATTCTGAGGCCAGGGCGTTCCAAGTATGCCAAGGGCAGACATGATGACCTTAAATGATTTCCTCTTCTGTCAGTTTGGGTAAACTGTAGGAGCTAGGAAATGGGCAACTTTACAGAAATGTTCAAATTTACTGGCATTTCATATATTCTCTGCTATAACATTGTCCTGATTCTTTCTATATATTCTTTAATTATGTTTTTGTTCTGCTTAATCAAAGTGTGTCTTTTAACTCTTTTCAAAGAATATTCTTTGGACTTACTAAATCACCTGAATTGTATACGTTTTCTGTTGTATTAAGTTCTGCTCATATCTTTATTTATCTTTTTTCTATGTTCTCAGGGTTTATTGTTTTGATTTTCTGATGTCAAGTAAAACACTTGGTTATTCATTTTATTAAATCTTTTTACTTATAAAGATTAGAACTTTTAAAGATTCCAGCTTACTTGTACGCTTCTAAGGGTCCATTCCTCTACACTGTTGCCGGCCTAAGGCTTAGTTCACCATATAGCAATGTATATATTGACATATTATCCCCTCGGCTTTCTGTGATTCCCTACATCTCACCTTTCTTTGCAGACAAGCCATTTGAAATACCCTTAACTTATTTCTCAGCCAATAAGTCTTTGAAATCATGTGTATTTTTTAGAGAAATCATCTTATATAATTAGGCAGAAAATCTCACCTTCCATAGTTTTCTAAACAGCATAATTTCACTCTTCTCACTGCTTAATTTGTTGTATTAAACAACCTTTGAGTATTTAGCTTTATCAATGACATGTACTTGAAAAATGTTTTATAGATCCTACCAGTCTTTGAAAACATCCTTGTTCCTTGTTTCATTTCCAGGTTTATGTATATTTTCTGCCTAGCACCTGATTATTCCAACATCTCAAGGATGGCCTAGGGAATCTAATTCTGGTATTGATTGTTTTTGCTGATTGTCTCCCTTTGTAGCTGATTTCTTCATTATTGTGTAAATTGAGATCATGAGCTCATGTTTAGCTAAACAGCTGACCTTGTAAGAGGCTTAGGTGTGAACGCTCGTAAGTTTCAGCAAAAAGTCGGCAAAGATTTCTTTGTGTCCCTCCAATGAGTTGCCCACAAGGACCCCGTTTTCTAGAAGTGTTGGTCCAATACTCCCTCTAGGGGTAGGGGACTTAGACAGGGCTGCTTTCGGCCCCCGATCTTGGGCAGGGGCATTGGGCGGCCTGTGGTCCGGGCAGGAGCCTCTCTGCGTGTGAACCTGGGAATCATCTCTCCTGCGAACTTCGGTCAGCTGGCAGGAAGCTACGATGCCCAGACCTATGGTTAGCTGTGCAGCGAGGTATACTGCGCGGACAGGTTCCACACACACTTCAACTAAGTGGGTGGCCTGAGTGGAAAAGTGAGAGTTTGGGCAGCTGTGCAGACAAAGAAGGCGCCCTATGGCCTGGGCCTAAATGCTTGTGACACCCCACTGGGCCAGCCGGGCTCTGAGGGCCCTGCTCTGGGCCCCCTGCTCCCCTGCCCTTTGTTCAGTCACAGCAGAGATGGCCACTCCCACTCCCTCTGGGAGGGCAGTGTTCCAGCCTCCCTCAGCCCCGCCCACTCTCCGCAGGTTTCCATGGACTACAGATGCTGCATTCTCAGGCCAGGGCGTTCCGAGAATGCCAAGGGCAGACATGATGACCTTAAATGATTTCCTCTTGTGTCAGTTTTGGTAAACTGTAGGAGCTAGGAAATGGGCAACTTTACAGAAATGTTCAAATTTACTGGCATTTCATATATTCTCTGCTATAACATTGTCCTGATTTTTTCTATATATTCTTTAATTATGTTTGTGTTCTGCTTAATCAAAGTGTGTCTTTTAAATCTTTTCAAAGAATATTCTTTGGACTTACTACCTCACCTGAACTTTATACGTTTTCTGTGGTATTAAGTTCTGCTCATATCTTTATTTATCTTTTTTCTATGTTCTCAGGGTTTATTGTTTTGATCTTCTGATGTCAATTAAAACACTTGGTTATTCATTTTCATCAATCTTTTTACTTATAAAGATTAGAACTTTTAAAGATTCCAGCTCACTTTTAAGTTTCTAAGGGTCAGGTCCTCTACATTGTGGCTGGCCTAAGGCTTAGTTCACCATATAGCAATGTATATATTGACATTTTCCCCTCGACTTTCTGTGATTCCCTACATCTCACCTTTCTTTGCAGACAAGCCATTTGAAATACACTTAACTTATTTCACAGCCAATAAGTCTTTGAAATAATGTCTATTTTTTAGAGAAATCATCTTATATAATGAGGCAGAAAATCTCACCTGCCCTAGTTTTCAAAACAGCATAATTTCACTCTTCTCAATGCTTAATCTGTGGTATTAAACAACCTTTGAGTATTTAGGTTTATCAACGACATGTACTTTAAAAATATTTTAGAGATCCTAACAGCCTTTGAAAACCTCCTTGTTTCTTGTTTCAGTTCCAGTTTTATGTATATTTTCTGCCTTGCACCTGATTATTCCAACATCAGATGGATGGCCTAGGGAATCTAATTCTGGTATTGATTGTTTTTGCTGATTGTCTCACTTTGTAGCTGATGACTTCAATATTGTGTAAATTTAGATCATGAGCTCATGTTTAGCTAAACAGCTGACCTTGTAAGAGGCTTAGGTGTGAACGCTGGTAAGCTTCAGCAGAAAGTCGGCAAAGATTTATTTGTGTCCCTCCAATGAGTTGCCCGCAAGGACCCCGTTTATTACAAGTGTTGGTCCAATACTCCTTCGAGAGGCAGTGGACTCAGACATGGCTGCTTTTCAGCCTTCGATCTGGGGCAGGGCCAGTGGGCGGCCTGTGGCCCGGGCAGGAGCCTCTCCGCATGTGTCCCAGGGACCCATTTGCCTGCGAACTTCGGTCACCTGGCAGGAAGCTACGATGCCCTGACCTATGGTTAGCTGTGCAGCGAGGTGTACTGCGCGGACAGGTTCCAAACTCACTTCAAATAAGAGGGCGGCCTGAGTGGAAAGGTGAGAGTTTGGGCAGCTGTGCAGACAAAGAAGGCGCCCTTTGGCCTGGGCCTAAATGCTTGTGACACCCCACTGTGTCTGCCGGGCTCTGAGGGCCCTGCCCTGGGCCCCTTGCTCCCCTGACCTTTGTTCAGTCACAGCAGAGATGGCCACACCCACTCCCTCAGTGAGGGCAGTCTTCCAACCTCCCTCAGCCACGCCCCCTCTCCGCAGGTTACCATGGACTACAGATGCTGCATTCTGAGGCCAGGGCGTTCCGAGAATGCCAAGGGCAGACATGATGACCTTAAATGATTTCCTCTTGTGTCAGTTTTGGTAAACTTTAGGAGCTAGGAAATGGTCCGCTTTACAGAAATGTTCAAATTTACTGGCATTTCATATATTCTCTGCTATAACATTGTCCTGATTCTTTCTGTATATTCTTTACTTATGTTTTTGTTTTCCTTAATCAAAGTGTGTCTTTTAACTCTTTTCAAAGAATATTCTTTGGACTTACAAAATCACCTGAATTGTATACGTTTTCTGTTGTATTAAGTTCTGCTCATATCTTTATTTATCTTTTTTCTATGTTCTCAGGGTTTATTGTTTTGATTTTCTGATGTCAAGTAAAACACTTGGTTATTCATTATATTAAATCTTTTTACTTATAAAGATTTGAACTTTTAAAGATTCCAGCTTACTTGTACGTTTCTAAGGGTCCATTCCTCTACACTGTTGCCGGCCTAAGGCTTAGTTCACCATATAGCAATGTATATATTGACATATTATCCCCTCGGCTTTCTGTGATTCCCTACATCACACCTTTCTTTGCAGACAAGCCATTTGAAATACCCTTAACTTATTTCTCAGCCAATAAGTCTTTGAAATCATGTGTATTTTTTAGAGAAATCATCTTATATAATTAGGCAGAAAATCTCACCTTCCATAGTTTTCTAAACAGCATAATTTCACTCTTCTCACTGCTTAATTTGTTGTATTAAACAACCTTTGAGTATTTAGCTTTATCAATGACATGTACTTGAAAAATGTTTTATAGATCCTACCAGTCTTTGAAAACATCCTTGTTCCTTGTTTCATTTCCAGGTTTATGTATATTTTCTGCCTAGCACCTGATTATTCCAACATCTCAAGGATGGCCTAGGGAATCTAATTCTGGTATTGATTGTTTTTGCTGATTGTCTCCCTTTGTAGCTGATTTCTTCATTATTGTGTAAATTGAGATCATGAGCTCATGTTTAGCTAAACAGCTGACCTTGTAAGAGGCTTAGGTGTGAACGCTCGTAAGTTTCAGCAAAAAGTCGGCAAAGATTTCTTTGTGTCCCTCCAATGAGTTGCCCACAAGACACCGTTTTCTAGAAGTGTTGGTCCAATACTCCCTCTAGGGGTAGGGGACTTAGACAGGGCTGCTTTCGGCCCCCGATCTTGGGCAGGGTCATTGGGCGGCCTGTGGCCCGGGCAGGAGCCTCTCTGCGTGTGAACCTGGGAATCATCTCTCCTGCGAACTTCGGTCAGCTGGCAGGAAGCTACGATGCCCAGACCTATGGTTAGCTGTGCAGCGAGGTATACTGCGCGGACAGGTTCCACACACACTTCAACTAAGTGGGTGGCCTGAGTGGAAAAGTGAGAGTTTGGGCAGCTGTGCAGACAAAGAAGGCGCCCTATGGCCTGGGCCTAAATGCTTGTGACACCCCACTGGGCCTGCCGGGCTCTGAGGGCCCTGCTCTGGGCCCCCTGCTCCCCTGCCCTTTGTTCAGTCAGAGCAGAGATGGCCACACCCACTCCCTCAGGGAGGGCAGTGTTGCAGCCTCCCTCAGCCCCGCCCACTCTCCGCAGGTTTCCATGGACTACAGATGCTGCATTCTCAGGCCAGGGCGTTCCGAGAATGCCAAGGGCAGACATGATGACCTTAAATGATTTCCTCTTGTGTCAGTTTTGGTAAACTGTAGGAGCTAGGAAATGGTCAACTTTACAGAAATGTTCAAATTTACTGGCATTTCATATATTCTCTGCTATAACATTGTCCTGATTCTTTCTATATATTCTTTAATTATGTTTGTGTTTTGCTTAATCAAAGAGTGTCTTTTAAATCTTTCAAAGAATATTCTTTGGACTTACTACGTCACCTGAACTTTATACGTTTTCTGTGGTATTAAGTTCTGCTCATATCTTTATTAATCTTTTTTCTATGTTCTCAGGGTTTATTGTTTTGGTCTTCTGATGTCAATTAAAACACTTGGTTATTCATTTTCATCAATCTTTTTACTTATAAAGATTTGAACTTTTAAAGATTCCAGCTCACTTTTAAGTTTCTAAGGGTCATGTCCTCTACATTGTGGCTGGCCTAAGGCTTAGTTCACCATATAGCAATGTATATATTGACATATTATCCCCTTGGCTTTCTGTGATTACCTACATCTCACCTTTCTTTGCACACAAGCCATTTGAAATACACTTAACTTATTTCACAGCCAATAAGTCTTTGAAATAATGTCTATTTTTTAGTGAAATCATCTTATATAATGAGGCAGAAAATCTCACCTGCCCTAGTTTTCAAAACAGCATAATTTCACTCTTCTCAATGCTTAATCTGTGGTATTAAACAACCTTTGAGTATTTAGGTTTATCAACGACATGTACTTGAAAAATGTTTTAGAGATCCTACCAGCCTTTGAAAACCTCCTTGTTTCTTGTTTCAGTTCCAGTTTTATGTATATTTTCTGCCTTGCACCTGATTATTCCAACATCAGATGGATGGCCTAGGGAATCTAATTCTGGTATTGATTGTTTTTGCTGATTGTCTCACTTTGTAGCTGATTACTTCAATATTGTGTAAATTTAGATCATGAGCTCATGTTTAGCTAAACAGCTGACCTTGTAAGAGGCTTAGGTGTGAACGCTGGTAAGCTTCAGCAGAAAGTCGGCAAAGATTTATTTGTGTCCCTCCAATGAGTTGCCCGCAAGGAGCCCGTTTCCTACAAGTGTTGGTCCAATACTCCTTCGAGAGGCAGTGGACTCAGACATGGCTGCTTTTCAGCCTTCGATCTGGGGCAGGGCCAGTGGGCGGCCTGTGGCCCGGGCAGGAGCCTCCCCGCATGTGTCCCAGGGACCCATTTGCCTGCGAACTTCGGTCACCTGGGAGGAAGCTATGATGCCCTAACCTATGGTTAGCTGTGCAGCGAGGTGTACTGCACGGAAAGGTTCCAAACACACTTCAAATAAGAGGGCGGCCTGTGTGGAAAGGTGAGAGTTTGGGCAGCTGTGCAGACAAAGAAGGCGCCCTATGGCCTGCTCCTAAATGCTTGTGACACCCCACTGGGCCTGCCGGGCTCTGAGGGACCTGCCCTGGGCCCCCTGCTCCCCTGCCCTTTGTTCAGTCACAGCAGAAATGGCCACACCCACTCCCTCAGTGAGGGCAGTGTTCCAGCCTCCCTCAGCCCCGCCCACTCTCCGCAGGTTACCATGGACTACAGATGCTGCATTCTCAGGCCAGGGCGTTCCGAGAATGCCATGGGCAGACATGATGACCTTAAATGATTTCCTCTTGTGTCAGTTTTGTTAAACTGTAGGAGCTAGGAAATGGGCAACTTTACAGAAATGTTCAAATTTACTGGCATTTCATATATTCTCTGCTATAACATTGTCCTGATTCTTTTTATATATTCTTTAATTATATTTGTGTTCTGCTTAATCAAAGTGTGTCTTTTCAATCTTTTCAAAGAATATTCTTTGGACTTACTACCTCACCTGAACTTTATACGTTTTCTGTGGTATTAAGTTCTGCTCATATCTTTATTTATCTTTTTTCTATGTTCTCAGGGTTTATTGTTTTGATCTTCTGATGTCAATTAAAACACTTGGTTATTCATTTTCATCAATCTTTTTACTTATAAAGATTTGAACTTTTAAAGATTCCAGCTCACTTTTAAGTTTCTAAGGGTCAGGTCCTCTTCATTGTGGCTGGCCTAAGGCTTAGTTCACCATATAGCAATGTATATATTGACATTTTCCCCTCGTCTTTCTGTGATTCCCTACATGTCACCTTTCTTTGCAGACAAGCCATTTGAAATACACTTAACTTATTTCACAGCCAATAAGTCTTTGAAATAATGTCTATTTTTTAGAGAAATCATCTTATATAATGAGGCAGAAAATCTCACCTGACATAGTTTTCAAAACAGCATAATTTCACTCTTCTCAATGCTTAATCTGTGGTATTAAACAACCTTTGAGTATTTAGGTTTATCAACGACATGTAATTTAAAAATGTTTTAGAGATCCAACCAGCCTTTGAAAACCTCCTTGTTTCTTGTTTCAGTTCCAGTTTTATGTATATTTTCTGCCTTGCACCTGATTATTCCAACATCAGATGGATGGCCTAGGGAATCTAATTCTGGTATTGATTGCTTTTGCTGATTGTCTCACTTTGTAGCTGATTACTTCAATATTGTGTAAATTTAGATCATGAGCTCATGTTTAGCTAAACAGCTGACCTTGTAAGAGGCTTAGGTGTGAACGCTGGTAAGCTTCAGCAGAATGTCGGCAAAGATTTATTTGTGTCCCTCCAACGAGTTGCCCGCAAGGACCCCGTTTTCTACAAGTGTTGGTCCAATACTCCTTCGAGAGGCAGTGGATTCAGACATGGCTGCTTTTCAGCCTTCGATCTGGGGCAGGGCCAGTGGGCGGCCTGTGGCCCGGGCAGGAGCCTCTCCGCATGTGTCCCAGGGACCCATTTGCCTGCGAACTTCGGTCACCTGGCAGGAAGCTACGATGCCCTGACCTATGGTTAGCTGTGCAGCAAGGTGTACTGCGCGGACAGGTTCCAAACTCACATCAAATAAGAGGGCGGCCTGAGTGGAAAGGTGAGAGTTTGGGCAGCTGTGCAGACAAAGAAGGCGCCCTTTGGCCTGGGCCTAAATGCTTGTGACACCCCACTGTGTCTGCCGGGCTCTGAGGGCCCTGCCCTGGGTCCCCTGCTCCCCTGCCCTTTGTTCAGTCACAGCAGAGATGGCCACACCAACTCCCTCAGTGAGGGCAGTCTTCCAACCTCCCTCAGCCCCGCCCACTCTCCGCAGGTTACCATGGACTACAGATTCTGCATTCTCAGGCCAGGGCGTTCCGAGAATGCCAAGGCCAGACATGACGACCTTAAATGATTTCCTCTTGTGTCAGTTTTGGTAAACTTTAGGAGCTAGGAAATGGTCCGCTTTACAGAAATGTTCAAATTTACTGGCATTTCATATATTCTCTGCTATAACATTGTCCTGATTCTTTCTGTATATTCTTTACTTATGTTTTTGTTTTCCTTAATCAAAGTGTGTCTTTTAACTCTTTTCAAAGAATATTCTTTGGACTTACTAAATCACCTGAATTGTATACGTTTTCTGTTGTATTAAGTTCTGCTCATATCTTTATTTATCTTTTTTCTATGTTCTCAGGGTTTATTGTTTTGATTTTCTGATGTCAAGTAAAACACTTGGTTATTCATTTTAATAAATCTTTTTACTTATAAAGATTTGAACTTTTAAAGATTCCAGCTTACTTGTACGTTTCTAAGGGTCCATTCCTCTACACTGTTGCCGGCCTAAGGCTTAGTTCACCATATAGCAATGTATATATTGACCTATTATCCCCTCGGCTTTCTGTGATTCCCTACATCTCACCTTTCTTTGCAGACAAGCCATTTGAAATACCCTTAACTTATTTCACAGCCAATAAGTCTTTGAAATAATGTGTATTTTTTAGAGAAATCATCTTATATAATGAGGCAGAAAATCTCACCTGCCTTAGTTTTCAAAACAGCATAATTAGACTCACTCAATGCTTAATCTGTGGAATTAAACAACCTTTGAGTATTTAGGTTTATCAACGACATGTACTTTAAAAATGTTTTAGAGATCCTACCAGCCTTTGAAAACCTCCTTGTTTCTTGTTTCAGTTCCAGTTTTATGTATATTTTCTGCCTTGCACCTGATTATTCCAACATCAGATGGATGGCCTAGGGAATCTAATTCTGGTATTGATTGTTTTTGCTGATTGTCTCACTTTGTAGCTGATTACTTCAATATTGTGTAAATTTAGATCATGAGCTCATGTTTAGCTAAACAGCTGACCTTGTAAGAGGCTTAGGTGTGAACGCTGGTAAGCTTCAGCAGAAAGTCGGCAAATATTTATTTGTGTCCCTCCAATGAGTTGCCCACAAGGACCCCGTTTTCTACAAGTGTTGGTCCAATACTCCTTCGAGAGGCAGTGGACACAGACATGGCTGCATTTCAGCCTTCGATTTGGGGCAGGGGCAGTGGGCGGCCTGTGGCCCGGGCAGGAGCCTCTCCGCATGTGTCCCAGGGACCCATTTGCCTGCGAACTTCGGTCACCTGGCAGAAAGCTACGATGCCCTGACTTATGGTTAGCTGTGCAGCGAGGTGTACTGCGCGGACAGGTTCCAAACACACTTCAAATAAGAGGGCGGCCTGAGTGGAAAGGTGAGAGTTTGGGCAGCAGTGCAGACAAAGAAGGCGCCCTTTGGCCTGGGCCTAAATGCTTGTGACACCCCACTGTCTCTGCCGGGCTCTGAGGGCCCTGCCCTGGGCCCCCTGCTCCCCTGCCCTTTGTTCAGTCACAGCAGAGATGGCCACACCCACTCCCTCAGTGAGGGCAGTCTTCCAACCTCCCTCAGCCACGCCCCCTCTCCGCAGGTTACCATGGACTACAGATGCTGCATTCTGAGGCCAGGGCGTTCCGAGAATGCCAAGGGCAGACATGATGACCTTAAATGATTTCCTCTTGTGTCAGTTTTGGTAAACTTTAGGAGCTAGGAAATGGTCCGCTTTACAGAAATGTTCAAATTTACTGGCATTTCATATATTCTCTGCTATAACATTGTCCTGATTCTTTCTGTATATTCTTTACTTATGTTTTTGTTTTCCTTAATCAAAGTGTGTCTTTTAACTCTTTTCAAAGAATATTCTTTGGACTTACTAAATCACCTGAATTGTATACGTTTTCTGTTGTATTAAGTTCTGCTCATATCTTTATTTATCTTTTTTCTATGTTCTCAGGGTTTATTGTTTTGATTTTCTGATGTCAATTAAAACACTTGGTTATTCATTTTAATAAATCTTTTTACTTATAAAGATTTGAACTTTTAAAGATTACAGCTTACTTGTACGTTTCTAAGGGTCCATTCCTCTACACTGTTGCCGGCCTAAGGCTTAGTTCAACACATAGCTATGTATATATTGACATATTATCCCCTCGGCTTTCTGTGATTCCCTACATCACACCTTTCTTTGCAGACAAGCCATTTGAAATACCCTTAACTTATTTCACAGCCAATAAGTCTTTGAAAAAATGTGTATTTTTTAGAGAAATCATCTTATATAATCAGGCAGAAAATCTCACCTTCCATAGTTTTCTAAACAGCATAACTTCCCTCTTCTCACTGCTTAATTTGTTGTATTAAACAACCTTTGTGTATTTAGCTTTATCCCTGACATGTACTTTAAAAATGTTTTAGAGACCCTACCAGTCTTTGAAAACATCCTTGTTCCTTGTTTCATTTCCAGGTTTATGTATATTTTCTGCCTAGCACCTGATTATTCCAACATCTCAAGGATGGCCTAGGGAATCTAATTCTGGTATTGATTGTTTTTGCTGATTGTCTCCCTTTGTAGCTGATTTCTTCTTATTGTGTAAATTTAGATCATGAGCTCATGTTTATCTAAACAGCTGACCTTGTAAGAGGCTTAGGTGTGAACGCTCGTAAGTTTCAGCAAAAAGTCGGCAAAGATTTCTTTGTGTCCCTCCAATGAGTTGCCCACAAGGACCCCGTTTTCTAGAAGTGTTGGTCCAATACTCCCTCTAGGGGTAGGGGACTTAGACAGGGCTGCTTTCGGCCCCCGATCTTGGGCAGGGTCATTGGGCGGCCTGTGGCCCGGGCAGGAGCCTCTCTGCATGTGAACCTGGGAATCATCTCTCCTGCGAACTTCGGTCACCTGGCAGGAAGCTACGATGCCCAGACATATGGTTAGCTGTGCAGCGAGGTATACTGCGCGGACAGGTTCCACACACACTTCAACTAAGTGGGTGGCCTGAGTGGAAAAGTGAGAGTTTGGGCAGCTGTGCAGACAAAGAAGGCGCCCTATGGCTTGGGCCTAAATGCTTGTGACACCCCACTGGGCCTGCCGGGCTCTGAGGGCCCTGCCCTGGGCCCCCTGCTCCCCTGCCCTTTGTTCAGTCACAGCAGAGATGCCCACACCCACTCCCTCAGTGAGGGCAGTGTTCTAGCATCCCTCAGCCCCGCCCACTCGCCGCAGGTTACCATGGACTACAGATGCTGCATTCGGAGGCCAGGGCGTTCCGAGAATGCCAAGGGCAGACATGATGACCTTAAATGATTTCCTCTTGTGTCAGTTTTGGTAAACTGTAGGAGCTAGGAAATGGGCAACTTTACAGAAATGTTCAAATTTACTGGCATTTCATATATTCTCTGCTATAACATTGTCCTGATTCTTTCTATATATTCTTTAATTATGTTTGTTTTGTCCTTAATCAAAGAGTGTCTTTTAAATCTTTTCAAAGAATATTCTTTGGACTTACTACCTCACCTGAATTTTATACGTTTTCTGTGGTATTAAGTTCTGCTCATATCTTTATTTTTCTTTTTTCTATGATCTCCTCGTTTATTAGTTTGATCTTCTGATGTCAATTAAAACACTTGGTTATTCATTTTCATCAATCGTTTTACTTATAAAGATTTGAACTTTTAAAGATTCCAGCTCACTTTTAAGTTTCTAAGGGTCAAGTCCTCTACATTGTGGCTGGCCTAATGCTTAGTTCACCATGTAGCAGTGTATATATTGACATTTTCCCCTCGACTTTCTGTGATTCCCTACATCTCACCTTTCTTTGCAGACAAGCCATTTGAAATACACTTAACTTATTTCACAGCCAATAAGTCTTTGAAATAATGTCTATTTTTTAGAGAAATCATCTTATATAATGAGGCAGAAAATCTCACCTGCCCTAGTTTTCAAAACAGCATAATTTCACTCTTCTCAATGCTTAAACTGTGGTATTAAACAACCTTTGAGTATTTAGGTTTATCAACGACATGTACTTTAAAAATGTTTTAGAGATCCTACCAGCCTTTGAAAACCTCCTTGTTTCTTGTTTCAGTTCCAGTTTTATGTATATTTTCTGCCTTGCAACTGATTATTCCAACATCAGATGGATGGCCTAGGGAATCTAATTCTGGTATTGATTGTTTTTGCTGATTGTCTCACTTTGTAGCTGATTACTTCAATATTGTGTAAATTTAGATCATGAGCTCATGTTTAGCTAAACAGCTGACCTTGTAAGAGGTTTAGGTGTGAACGCTGGTAAGCTTCAGCAGAAAGTCGGCAAAGATTTATTTGTGTCCCTCCAATGAGTTGCCCGCAAGGACCCCGTTTTCTAAAAGAGTTGGTCCAATACTCCTTCGAGAGGCAGTGGACTCAGACATGGCTGCTTTTCAGCCTTCGATCTGGGGCAGGGCCAGTGGGCGGCCTGTGGCCCGGGCAAGAGCCTTTCCGCATGTGTCCCACGGACCCATTTGCCTGCGAACTTCGGTCACCTGGCAGAAAGCTACGATGCCCTGACCTATGGTTAGCTGTGCAGCGAGGTGTACTGCGCGGACAGGTTCCAAACACACTTCAAATAAGAGGGCGGCCTGAGTGGAAAGGTGAGAGTTTGGGCAGCTGTGCTGACAAAGAAGGCGCCCTTTGGCCTGGGCCTAAATGCTTGTGACACCCCACTGTGTCTGCCGGGCTGTGAGGGCCCTGCCCTGGGCCCCCTGCTCCCCTGCCCTTTGTTCAGTCACAGCAGAGATGGCCACACCCACTCCCTCAGTGAGGGCAGTCTTCCAGCCTCCCTCAGCCACGCCCACTCTCCGCAGGTTACCATGGACTACAGATGCTGCATTCTGAGGCCAGGGCGTTCCAAGTATGCGAAGGGCAGACATGATGACCTTAAATGATTTCCTCTTGTGTCAGTTTTGGTAAACTTTAGGAGCTAGGAAATGGTCCGCTTTACAGAAATGTTCAAATTTACTGGCATTTCATATATTCTCTGCTATAACATTGTCCTGATTCTTTCTGTATATTCTTTACTTATGTTTCTGTTTTCCTTAATCAAAGTGTGTCTTTTAACTCTTTTCAAAGAATATTCTTTGGACTTACTACCTCACCTGAACTTTATACGTTTTCTGTGGTATTAAGTTCTGCTCATATCTTTATTTATCTTTTTTCTATGTTCTCAGGGTTTATTGTTTTGATCTTCTGATGTCAATTAAAACACTTGGTTATTCATTTTCATCAATTTTTTTACTTACAAAGATTTGAACTTTTAAAGATTCCAGCTCACTTTTAAGTTCCTAAGGGTCAGGTCCTCTACATTGTGGCTGGCCTAAGGTTTAGTTCACCATATAGCAGTGTACATATTGTCACTTTCCCCTCGAATTTCTGTGATTCCCTACATATCACCTTTCTTTGCAGACAAGCCATTTGAAATACCCTTAACTTATTTCACAGCCAATAAGTCTTTGAAATAATGTGTATTTTTTAGAGAAATCATCTTATATAATGAGGCAGAAAATCTCACCTGCCTTAGTTTTCAAAACAGCATAATTAGACTCACTCAATGCTTAATCTGTGGAATTAAACAACCTTTGAGTATTTAGGTTTATCAACGACATGTACTTTAAAAATGTTTTAGAGATCCTACCAGCCTTTGAAAACCTCCTTGTTTCTTGTTTCAGTTCCAGTTTTATGTATATTTTCTGCCTTGCACCTGATTATTCCAACATCAGATGGATGGCCTAGGGAATCTAATTCTGGTATTGATTGTTTTTGCTGATTGTCTCACTTTGTAGCTGATTACTTCAATATTCTGTAAATTTAGATCATGAGCTCATGTTTAGCTAAACAGCTGACCTTGTAAGAGGCTTAGGTGTGAACGCTGGTAAGCTTCAGCAGAAAGTTGGCAAATATTTATTTGTGTCCCTCCAATGAGTTGCCCACAAGGACCCCGTTTTCTACAAGTGTTGGTCCAATACTCCTTCGAGAGGCAGTGGATTCAGACATGGCTGCTTTTCAGCCTTCGATCTGGGGCAGGGACATTGGGCGGCCTGTGGCCCGGGCAAGAGCCTTTCCGCATGTGTCCCACGGAACCATTTGCCTGCGAACTTCGGTCACCTGGCAGAAAGCTACGATGCCCTGACCTATGGTTAGCTGTGCAGCGAGGTGTACTGCGCGGACAGGTTCCAAACACACTTCAAATAAGAGGGCGGCCTGAGTGGAAAGGTGAGAGTTTGGGCAGCTGTGCAGACAAAGAAGGCGGCCTTTGGACTGGGCCTAAATGCTTGTGACACCCCACTGTGTCTGCCGGGCTGTGAGGGCCCTGCCCTGGGCCCCCTGCTCCCCTGCACTTTGTTCAGTCACAGCAGAGATGGCCACACCCACTCCCTCAGTGAGGGCAGTCTTCCATCCTCCCTCAGCCACGCCCACTCTCCGCAGGTTACCATGGACTACAGATGCTGCATTCTGAGGCCAGGGCGTTCCAAGTATGCCAAGGGCAGACATGATGACCTTAAATGATTTCCTCTTGTGTCAGTTTTGGTAAACTTTAGGAGCTAGGAAATGGTCCGCTTTACAGAAATGTTCAAATTTACTGGCATTTCATATATTCTCTGCTATAACATTGTCCTGATTCTTTCTGTATATTCTTTACTTATGTTTTTGTTTTCCTTAATCAAAGTGTGTCTTTTAACTCTTTTCAAAGAATATTCTTTGGACATACTAAATCACCTGAATTGTATACGTTTTCTGTTGTATTAAGTTCTGCTCATATCTTTATTTATCTTTTTTCTATGTTCTCAGGGTTTATTGTTTTGATTTTCTGATGTCAAGTAAAACACTTGGTTATTCATTTTAATAAATCTTTTTACTTATAAAGATTTGAACTTTTAAAGATTCCAGCTTACTTGTACGTTTCTAAGGGTCCATTCCTCTACACTGTTGCCGGCCTAAGGCTTAGTTCACCATATAGCAATGTATATATTGACATATAATCCCCTCGGCTTTCTGTGATTCCCTACATCTCACCTTTCTTTGCAGACAAGCCATTTGAAATACCCTTAACTTATTTCACAGCCAATAAGTCTTTGAAATCATGTGTATTTTTTAGAGAAATCATCTTATATAATTAAGCAGAAAATCTCACCTTCCATAGTTTTCTAAACAGCATAATTTCACTCTTCTCACTGCTTAATTTGTTGTATTAAACAACCTTTGAGTATTTAGCTTTATCAATGACATGTACTTGAAAAATGTTTTAGAGATCCTACCAGCCTTTGAAAACATCCTTGTTCCTTGTTTCATTTCCAGGTTTATGTATATTTTCTGCCTAGCTCCTGATTATTCCAACATCTCAAGGATGGCCTAGGGAATCTAATTCTGGTATTGATTGTTTTTGCTGATTGTCTCACTTTGTAGCTGATTACTTCAATATTCTGTAAATTTAGATCATGAGCTCATGTTTAGCTAAACAGCTGACCTTGTAAGAGGCTTAGGTGTGAACGCTGGTAAGTTTCAGCAGAAATTCGGCAAATATTTATTTGTGTCCCTCCAATGAGTTGCCCACAAGGACCCCGTTTTCTACAAGTGTTGGTCCAATACTCCTTCGAGAGGCAGTGGATTCAGACATGGCTGCTTTTCAGCCTTCGATCTGGGGCAGGGGCAGTGGGCGGCCTGTGGCCCGGGCAGGAGCCTCTCCGCATGTGTCCCAGGGACCCATTTGCCTGCGAACTTCG
This sequence comes from Mesoplodon bidens, assembly GCF_964165515.1. Taxonomy (NCBI): domain Eukaryota; kingdom Metazoa; phylum Chordata; class Mammalia; order Artiodactyla; family Ziphiidae; genus Mesoplodon; species Mesoplodon bidens. Next base: position 3,236,964 of record NC_138180.1, read on the forward strand.
GTCATCTGGCAGAAAGCTACGATGCCCTGACTTATGGTTAGCTGTGCAGCGATGTGTACTGCGCGGACAGGTTCCAAACACACTTCAAATAAGAGGGCGGCCTGAGTGGAAAGGTGAGAGTTTGGGCAGCTGTGCAGACAAAGAAGGCGCCCTTTGGCCTGGGCCTAAATGCTTGTGACACCCCACTGTGTCTGCCGGGCTCTGAGGGCCCTGCCCTGGGCCCCCTGCTCCCCTGCCCTTTGTTCAGTCACAGCAGAGATGGCCACACCCACTCCCTCAGTGAGGGCCGTCTTCCAACCTCCCTCAGCCACGCCCCCTCTCCGCAGGTTACCATGGACTACAGATGCTGCATTCTCAGGCCAGGGCGTTCCGAGAATGCCAAGGGCAGACATGATGACCTTAAATGATTTCCTCTTGTGTCAGTTTTGGTAAACTGTAGGAGCTAGGAAATGGTCAACTTTACAGAAATGTTCAAATTTACTGGCATTTCATATATTCTCTGCTATAACATTGTCCTGATTCTTTCTATATATTCTTTAATTATGTTTGTGTTTTCCTTAATCAAAGTGTGTCTTTTAAATCTTTTCAAAGAATATTCTTTGGACTTACTACCTCACCTGAATTTTATACGTTTTCTGTGGTATTAAGTTCTGCTCATATCTTTATTTATCTTTTTTCTATGTTCTCAGGGTTTATTGTTTTGATCTTCTGATGTCAATTAAAACACTTGGTTATTCATTTTCATCAATCTTTTTACTTATAAAGATTTGAACTTTTAAAGATTCCAGCTCACTTTTAAGTTCCTAAGGGTCAGGTCCTCTACATTGTGGCTGGCCTAAGGTTTAGTTCACCATATAGCAATGTATATATTGTCATTTTCCCCTCGACTTTCTGTGATTCCCTACATATCACCTTTCTTTGCAGACAAGCCATTTGAAATACACTTAACTTATTTCACAGCCAATAAGTCTTTGAAATAATGTCTATTTTTTAGAGAAATCATCTTATATAATGAGGCAGAAAATCTCACCTGCCCTAGTTTTCAAAACAGCATAATTTCACTCACTCAATGCTTAATCTGTGGTATTAAACAACCTTTGAGTATTTAGGTTTATCAACGACATGTACTTCAAAAATGTTTTAGAGATCCTACCAACCTTTGAAAACCTCCTTGTTTCTTGTTTCAGTTCCAGTTTTATGTATATTTTCTGCCTTGCACCTGATTATTCCAACATCAGATGGATGGCCTAGGGAATCTAATTCTGGTATTGATTGTTTTTGCTGATTGTCTCACTTTGTAGCTGATTACTTCAATATTGTGTAAATTTAGATCATGAGCTCATGTTTAGCTAAACAGCTGACCTTGTAAGAGGCTTAGGTGTGAACGCTGGTAAGCTTCAGCAGAAAGTCGGCAAAGATTTATTTGTGTCCCTCCAATGAGATGCCCGCAAGGACCCCGTTTTCTACAAGTGTTGGTCCAATACTCCTTCGAGAGGCAGTGGACTCAGACATGGCTGCTTTTCAGTCTTCGATCTGGGGCAGGGCCAGTGGGCGGCCTGTGGCCCGGGCAGGAGCCTCTCTGCATGTGTCCCAGGGACCCATTTGCCTGCGAACTTCGGTCACCTGGCAGGAAGTTACGATGCCCTGACCTATGGTTAGCTGTGCAGCGAGGTGTACTGCGCGGACAGGTTCCAAACACACTTCAAATAAGAGGGCGGCCTGAGTGGAAAGGTGAGAGTTTGGGCAGCTGTACAGACAAAGAAGGCGCCCTTTGGCCTGGGCCTAAATGCTTGTGACACCCCACTGTGTCTGCCGGGCTCTGAGGGCCCTGCCCTGGGCCCCCTGCTCCCCTGCCCTTTGTTCAGTCACAGCAGAGATGGCCCCACCCACTCCCTCTCTGAGGGCAGTCTTCCAACCTCCCTCAGCCACGCCCCCTCTCCGCAGGTTACCATGGACTACAGATGCTGCATTCTGAGGCCAGGGCGTTCCGAGAATGCCAAGGGCAGACATGATGACCTTAAATGATTTCCTCTTGTGTCAGTTTTGGTAAACTTTAGGAGCTAGGAAATGGTCCGCTTTACAGAAATGTTCAAATTTACTGGCATTTCATATATTCTCTGCTATAACATTGTCCTGATTCTTTCTGTATATTCTTTCCTTATGTTTTTGTTTTCCTTAATCAAAGTGTGTCTTTTAACTCTTTTCAAAGAATATTCTTTGGACTTACTAAATCACCTGAATTGTATACGTTTTCTGTTGTATTAAGTTCTGCTCATATCTTTATTTATCTTTTTTCTATGTTCTCAGGGTTTATTGTTTTGATTTTCTGATGTCAAGTAAAACACTTGGTTATTCATTTTAATAAATCTTTTTACTTATAAAGATTTGAACTTTTAAAGATTCCAGCTTACTTGTACGTTTCTAAAGGTCCATTCCTCTACACTGTTGCCGGCCTAAGGCTTAGTTCACCATATAGCAATGTATATATTGACCTATTATCCCCTCGGCTTTCTGTGATTCCCTACATCTCACCTTTCTTTGCAGACAAGCCATTTGAAATACCCTTAACTTATTTCACAGCCAATAAGTCTTTGAAATCATGTGTATTTTTTAGAGAAATCATCTTATATAATTAGGCAGAAAATCTCACCTTCCATAGTTTTCTAAACAGCATAATTTCACTCTTCTCACTGCTTAATTTGTTGTATTAAACAACCTTTGAGTATTTAGCTTTATCAATGACATGTACTTGAAAAATGCTTTAGAGATCCTACCAGTCTTTGAAAACATCCTTGTTCCTTGTTTCATTTCCAGGTTTATGTATATTTTCTGCCTAGCGCCTGATTATTCCAACATCTCAAGGATGGCCTAGGGAATCTAATTCTGGTATTGATTGTTTTTGCTGATTGTCTCCCTTTGTAGCTGATTTCTTCATTATTGTGTAAATTTAGATCATGAGCTAATGTTTAGCTAAACAGCTGACCTTGTAAGAGGCTTAGGTGTGAACGCTCGTAAGTTTCAGCAAAAAGTCGGCAAAGATTTCTTTGTGTCCCTCCAATGAGTTACCCACAAGGACCCCGTTTTCTAGAAGTGTTGGTCCAATACTCCCTCTAGCGGTAGGGGACTTAGACAGGGCTGCTTTCGGCCCCCGATCTTGGGCAGGGGCATTGGGCGGCCTGTGGCCCGGGCAGGAGCCTCTCTGCGTGTGAACCTGGGAATCATCTCTCCTGCGATCTTCGGTCACCTGGCAGGAAGCTACGATGCCCAGACCTATGGTTAGCTGTGCAGCGAGGTATACTGCGCGGACAGGTTCCACACACACTTCAACTAAGTGGGTGGCCTGAGTGGAAAAGTGAGAGTTTGGGCAGCTGTGCAGACAAAGAAGGCGCCCTATGGCCTGGGCCTAAATGCTTGTGACACCCCACTGGGCCTGCCGGGCTCTGAGGGCCCTGCCCTGGGCCCACTGCTCCCCTGCCCTTTGTTCAGTCACAGCAGAGATGGACACACTCACTCCCTCAGTGAGGGCAGTGTTCCAGCCTCCCTCAGCCCCGCCTAATCTCCGCAGGTTACCATGGACTACAGATGCTGCATTCTGAAGCCAGGGCGTTCCGAGAATGCCAAGGGCAGACATGATGACCTTAAATGATTTCCTCTTGTGTCAGTTTTGGTAAACTGTAGGAGCTAGGATATGGTCAACTGTACAGAAATGTTCAAATTTACTGGCATTTCATATATTCTCTGCTATAACATTGTCCTGATTCTTTCTATATATTCTTTAATTATGTTTGTGTTTTCCTTAATCAAAGTGTGTCTTTTAAATCTTTTCAAAGAATATTCTTTGGACTTACTACCTCACCTGAATTTTATACGTTTTCTGTGGTATTAAGTTCTGCTCATATCTTTATTTATCTTTTTTCTATGTTCTCAGGGTTTATTGTTTTGATCTTCTGATGTCAATTAAAACACTTGGTTATTCATTTTCATCAATCTTTTTACTTATAAAGATTTGAACTTTTAAAGATTCCAGCTCACTTTTAAGTTCCTAAGGGTCAGGTCCTCTACATTGTGGCTGGCCTAAGGTTTAGTTCACCATATAGCAATATATATATTGTCATTTTCCCCTCGACTTTCTGTGATTCCCTACATATCACCTTTCTTTGCAGACAAGCCATTTGAAATACCCTTAACTTATTTCACAGCCAATAAGTCTTTGAAATAATGTCTATTTTTTAGAGAAATCATCTTATATAATGAGGCAGAAAATCTCACCTGCCCTAGTTTTCAAAACAGCATAATTTCACTCACTCAATGCTTAATCTGTGGTATTAAACAACCTTTGAGTATTTAGGTTTATCAACGACATGTACTTCAAAAATGTTTTAGAGATCCTACCAGCCTTTGAAAACCTCCTTGTTTCTTGTTTCAGTTCCAGTTTTATGTATATTTTCTGCCTTGCACCTGATTATTCCAACATCAGATGGATGGCCTAGGGAATCTAATTCTGGTATTGATTGTTTTTGCTGATTGTCTCACTTTGTAGCTGATTACTTCAATATTGTGTAAATTTAGATCATGAGCTCATGTTTAGCTAAACAGCTGACCTTGTAAGAGGCTTAGGTGTGAACACTGGTAAGCTTCAGCAGAAAGTCGGCAAAGGTTTATTTGTGTCCCTCCAATGAGTTGCCCGCAAGGACCCCGTTTTCTACAAGTGTTGGTCCAATGCACCTTCGAGACGCAGTGGACTCAGACATGGCTGCTTTTCAGCCTTCGATCTGGGGCAGGGGCAGTGGGTGGCCTGTGGCCTGGGCAAGAGCCTCTCCGCATGTGTCCCAGGGACCCATTTGCCTGCGAACTTCGGTCACCTGGCAGGAAGCTACAATGCCCTGACCTATGGTTAGCTGTGCAGCGAGTTGTAATGCGCGGACAGGTTCCAAACACACTTCAAATTAGATGGCGGCCTGAGTGGAAAGGTGAGAGTTTGGGCAGCTGTGCAGACAAAGAAGGCGCCCTTTGGCCTGGGCCTAAATGCTTGTGACACCCCACTGTGTCTGCCGGGCTCTGAGGGCCCTGCCCTGGGCCCCCTGCTCCCCTGCCCTTTGTTCACTCACAGCAGAGATGGCCACACCCACTCCCTCAGTGAGGGCAGTCTTCCAAGCTCCCTCAGCCACGCCCCCTCTCCGCAGGTTACCATGGACTACAGATGCTGAATTCTGAGGCCAGGGCGTTCCGAGTATGCCAAGGGCAGAAATGACGACCTTAAATGATTTCCTCTTGTGTCAGTTTTGGTAAACTTTAGGAGCTAGGAAATGGTCAACTTTACAGAAATGTTCAAATTTACTGGCATTTCATATATTCTCTGCTATAACATTGTCCTGATTCTTTCTGTATATTCTTTACTTATGTTTTTGTTTTTCTTAATCAAAGTGTGTCTTTTAACTCTTTTCAAAGAATATTCTTTGGACTTACTAAATCACCTGAATTGTATACGTTTTCTGTGGTATTAAGTTCTGCTCATATCTTTATTTATCTTTTTTCTATGTTCTCAGGTTTTATTGTTTTGATTTTCTGATGTCAAGTAAAACATTTGGTTATTCATTTTAATAAATCTTTTTACTTATAAAGATTTGAACTTTTAAAGATTCCAGCTTACTTGTACGTTTCTAAGTGTCCATTCCTCTACACTGTTGCCGGCCTAAGGCTTAGTTCACCATATAGCAATGTATATATTGACATATTATCGCCTCGGCTTTCTGTGATTCCCTACATCTCACCATTCTTTGCAGACAAGCCATTTGAAATACCCTTAACTTATTTCACAGCCAATAAGTCTTTGAAATAATGTCTATTTTTTAGAGAAATCATCTTATATAATGAGGCAGAAAATCTCACCTGCCCTAGTTTTCAAAACAGCATAATTTCACTCACTCAATGCTTAATCTGTGGTATTAAACAACCTTTGAGTATTTAGCTTTATCAATGACATGTACTTGAAAAATGTTTTAGAGATCCTACCAGTCTTTGAAAACATCCTTGTTCCTTGTTTCATTTCCAGGTTTATGTATATTTTCTGCCTAGCACCTGATTATTCCAACATCTCAAGGATGGCCTAGGGAATCTAATTCTGGTATTGATTGTTTTTGCTGATTGTCTCCCTTTGTAGCTGATTTCTTCATTATTGTGTAAATTTAGATCATGAGCTAATGTTTAGCTAAACAGCTGACCTTGTAAGAGGCTTAGGTGTGAACGCTCGTAAGTTTCAGCAAAAAGTCGGCAAAGATTTCTTTGTGTCCCTCCAATGAGTTACCCACAAGGACCCCGTTTTCTAGAAGTGTTGGTCCAATACTCCCTCTAGCGGTAGGGGACTTAGACAGGGCTGCTTTCGGCCCCCAATCTTGGGCAGGGGCATTGGGCGGCCTGTGGCCCGGGCAGGAGCCTCTCTGCGTGTGAACCTGGGAATCATCTCTCCTGCGATCTTCGGTCACATGGCAGGAAGCTACGATGCCCAGACCTATGGTTAGCTGTGCAGCGAGGTATACTGCGCGGACAGGTTCCACACACACTTCAACTAAGTGGGTGGCCTGAGTGGAAAAGTGAGAGTTTGGGCAGCTGTGCAGACAAAGAAGGCGCCCTATGGCCTGGGCCTAAATGCTTGTGACACCCCACTGGGCCTGCCGGGCTCTGAGGGCCCTGCCCTGGGCCCACTGCTCCCCTGCCCTTTGTTCAGTCACAGCAGAGATGGACACACTCACTCCCTCAGTGAGGGCAGTGTTCCAGCCTCCCTCAGCCCCGCCCAATCTCCGCAGGTTACCATGGACTACAGATGCTGCATTCTGAAGCCAGGGCGTTCCGAGAATGCCAAGGGCAGACATGATGACCTTAAATGATTTCCTCTTGTGTCAGTTTTGGTAAACTGTAGGAGCTAGGAAATGGTCAACTTTACAGAAATGTTCAAATTTACTGGCATTTCATATATTCTCTGCTATAACATTGTCCTGATTCTTTCTATATATTCTTTAATTATGTTTGTGTTTTCCTTAATCAAAGTGTGTCTTTTAAATCTTTTCAAAGAATATTCTTTGGACTTACTACCTCACCTGAATTTTATACGTTTTCTGTGGTATTAAGTTCTGCTCATATCTTTATTTATCTTTTTTCTATGTTCTCAGGGTTTATTGTTTTGATCTTCTGATGTCAATTAAAACACTTGGTTATTCATTTTCATCAATCTTTTTACTTATAAAGATTTGAACTTTTAAATATTCCAGCTCACTTTTAAGTTCCTAAGGGTCAGGTCCTCTACATTGTGGCTGGCCTAAGGTTTAGTTCACCATATAGCAATGTATATATTGTCATTTTCCCCTCGACTTTCTGTGATTCCCTACATATCACCTTTCTTTGCAGACAAGCCATTTGAAATACACTTAACTTATTTCACAGCCAATAAGTCTTTGAAATAATGTCTATTTTTTAGAGAAATCATCTTATATAATGAGGCAGAAAATCTCACCTGCCCTAGTTTTCAAAACAGCATAATTTCACTCACTCAATGCTTAATCTGTGGTATTAAACAACCTTTGAGTATTTAGGTTTATCAACGACATGTACTTCAAAAATGTTTTAGAGATCCTACCAGCCTTTGAAAACCTCCTTGTTTCTTGTTTCAGTTCCAGTTTTATGTATATTTTCTGCCTTGCACCTGATTATTCCAACATCAGATGGATGGCCTAGGGAATCTAATTCTGGTATTGATTGTTTTTGCTGATTGTCTCACTTTGTAGCTGATTACTTCAATATTGTGTAAATTTAGATCATGAGCTCATGTTTAGCTAAACAGCTGACCTTGTAAGAGGCTTAGGTGTGAATGCTGGTAAGCTTCAGCAGAAAGTCGGCAAAGATTTATTTGTGTCCCTCCAATGAGTTGCCCACAAGGACCCCGTTTTCTACAAGTGTTGGTCCAATACTCCTTCGAGAGGCAGTGGATTCAGACATGGCTGCTTTTCAGCCTTCGATCTGGGGCAGGGGCAGTGGGCGGCCTGTGGCCCGGGCAGGAGCCTCTCCGCATGTGTCCCAGGGACCCATTTGCCTGCGAACTTCGGTCACCTGGCAGGAAGCTACGATGCCCTGACCTATGGTTAGCTGTGCAGCGAGGTGTACTGCGCGGACAGGTTCCAAACACACTTCAAATAAGAGGGCGGCCTGAGTGGAAAGGTGAGAGTTTGGGCAGCTGTGCAGACAAAGAAGGCGCCCTTTGGCCTGGGCCTAAATGCTTGTGACACCCCACTGTGTCTGCCGGGCTCTGAGGGCCCTGCCCTGGGCCCCCTGCTCCCCTGCCCTTTGTTCAGTCACAGCAGAGATGGCCACACCCACTCCCTCAGTGAGGGCCGTCTTCCAACCTCCCTCAGCCACGCCACCTCTCCGCAGGTTACCATGGACTACAGATGCTGCATTCTGAGGCCAGGGCGTTCCGAGAATGCCAAGGGCAGACATGATGACCTTGAATGATTTCCTCTTATGTCAGTTTTGGTAAACTTTAGGAGCTAGGAAATGGTCCGCTTTACAGAAATGTTCAAATTTACTGGCATTTCATATATTCTCTGCTATAACATTGTCCTGATTCTTTCTGTATATTCTTTACTTATGTTTTTGTTTTCCTTAATCAAAGTGTGTCTTTTAACTCTTTTCAAAGAATATTCTTTGGACTTACTAAATCACCTGAATTGTATACGTTTTCTGTTGTATTAAGTTCTGCTCATATCTTGGTTTATCTTTTTTCTATGTTCTCAGGGTTTATTGTTTTGATTTTCTGATGTCAAGTAAAATACTTGGTTATTCATTTTAATAAATCTTTTTACTTATAAAGATTTGAACTTTTAAAGATTCCAGCTTACTTGTACGTTTCTAAGGGTCCATTCCTCTACACAGTTGCCGGCCTAAGGCTTAGTTCACCATATAGCAATGTATATATTGACATATTATCCCCTCGGCTTTCTGTGATTCCATACATCTCACCTTTCTTTGCAGACAAGCCATTTGAAATACCCTTAACTTATTTCACAGCCAATAAGGCATTGAAATAATGTCTATTTTTTAGAGAAATCATCTTATATAATGAGGCAGAAAATCTCACCTGCCATAGTTTTCAAAACAGCATAATTTCTCTCTTCTCAATGCTTTATCTGTGTTATTAAACAACCTTTGAGTATTTAGGTTTATCAACGACATGAACTTTAAAAATGTTTTAGAGATCCTACCAGCCTTTGAAAACCTCCTTGTTTCTTGTTTCAATTCCAGTTTTATGTATATTTTCTGCCTTGCACCTGATTATTCCAACATCAGATGGATGGCCTATGGAATCTAATTCTGGTATTGATTGTTTTTGCTGATTGTCTCACTTTGTAGCTGATTACTTCAATATTGTGTAAATTTAGATCATGAGCTAATGTTTAGCTAAACAGCTGACCTTGTAAGAGGCTTACGTGTGAACGCTCGTAAGTTTCAGCAAAAAGTCGGCAAAGATTTCTTTGTGTCCCTACAATGAGTTACCCACAAGGACCCCGTTTTCTAGAAGTGTTGGTCCAATACTCCCTCTAGCGGTAGGGGACTTAGACAGGGCTGCTTTCGGCCCCCGATCTTGGGCAGGGGCATTGGGCGGCCTGTGGCCCGGGCAGGAGCGTCTCTGCGTGTGAACCTGGGAATCATCTCTCCTGCGATCTTCGGTCACCTGGCAGGAAGCTACGATGCCCAGACCTATGGTTAGCTGTGCAGCGAGGTATACTGCGCGGACAGGTTCCACACACACTTCAACTAAGTGGGTGGCCGTAGTGGAAAAGTGAGAGTTTGGGCAGCTGTGCAGACAAAGAAGGCGCCCTATGGCCTGGGCCTAAATGCTTGTGACACCCCACTGGGCCTGCCGGGCTCTAAGGGCCCTGCCCTGTGCCCCCTGCTCCCCTGCCCTTTGTTCAGTCACAGCAGAGATGGACACACTCACTCCTTCAGTGAGGGCAGTGTTCCAGCCTCCCTCAGCCCCGCTCACTCTCCGCAGGTTACCATGGACTACAGATGCTGCATTCTCAGGCCAGGGCGTTCCGAGAATGCCAAGGGCAGACATGATGACCTTAAATGATTTCCTCTTGTGTCAGTTTTGGTAAACTGTAGGAACTAGGAAATGGTCAACTTTACAGAAATGTTCAAATTTACTGGCATTTCATATATTCTCTGCTATAACATTGTCCTGATTCTTTCTATATATTCTTTAATTATGTTTGTGTTTTCCTTAATCAAAGTGTGTCTTTTAAATCTTTTCAAAGAATATTCTTTGGACTTACTACCTCACCTGAATTTTATACGTTTTCTGTGGTATTAAGTTCTGCTCATATCTTTATTTATCTTTTTTCTATGTTCTCAGGGTTTATTGTTTTGATCTTCTGATGTCAATTAAAACACTTGGTTATTCATTTTCATCAATCTTTTTACTTATAAAGATTTGAACTTTTAAAGATTCCAGCTCACTTTTAAGTTCCTAAGGGTCAGGTCCTCTACATTGTGGCTGGCCTAAGGTTTAGTTCACCATATAGCAGTGTATATATTGACATTTTCCCCTCGACTTTCTGTGATTCCCTACATCTCACATTTCTTTGCAGACAAGCCATTTGAAATACACTTAACTTATTTCACAGCCAATAAGTCTTTGAAATAATGTCTATTTTTTAGAGAAATCATCTTATATAATGAGGCAGAAAATCTCACCTGCCCTAGTTTTCAAACCAGCATAATTGCACTCTTCTCAATGCTTAACCTGTGGTATTAAACAACCTTTGAGTATTTAGGTTTATCAACGACATGTACTTCAAAAATGTTTTAGAGATCCTACCAGCCTTTGAAAACCTCCTTGTTTCTTGTTTCAGTTCCAGTTATATGTATATTTTCTGCCTTGCACCTGATTATTCCAACATCAGATGGATGGCCTAGGAAATCTAATTCTGGTATTGATTGTTTTTGCTGATTGTCTCACTTTGTAGCTGATTATTTCAATATTGTGTAAATTTAGATCATGAGCTCATGTTTAGTTAAACAGCTGACCTTGTAAGAGGCTTAGGTGTGAACGCTGGTAAGCTTCAGCAGAAAGTCGGCAAAGATTTATTTGTGTCCCTCCAATGAGTTGCCCACAAGGACCCCGTTTTCTAGAAGTGTTGGTCCAATACTCCCTCTAGGGGTAGGGGCCTTAGACAGGGATGCTTTCGGCCCCCGATCTTGGGCAGGGGCATTGGGCGGCCTGTGGCCCGGGCAGGAGACTCTCTGCGTGTGAACCTGGGAATCATGTCTCCTGCGAATTTCGGTCACCTGGCAGGAAGCTACGATGCCCAGACCTATGTTTAGCTGTGCAGCGAGGTATACTGCGCGGACTGGTTCCACACACTCTTCAAATAAGTGGGTGGCCTGAGTGGAAAAGTGAGAGTTTGGGCAGCTGTGCAGACAAAGAAGGCGCCCTATGGCCTGGGCCTAAATGCTTGTCACATGCCACTGGGCCTGCCGGGCTCTGAGGGCCCTTCCCTGGGCCCCCTGCTCCCCTGCCCTTTCTTCAGTCACAGCAGAGATGGCCACACCCACTCCCTCAGTGAGGGCAGTGTTCCAGCATCCCTCAGCCCCGCCCACTCTCCGCAGGTTACCATGGACTACAGATGCTGCATTCGGAGGCCAGGGCGTTCCGAGAATGCCAAGGGCAGACATGATGACCTTAAATGATTTCCTCTTGTGTCAGTTTTGGTAAACAGTAGGAGCTAGGAAATGGGCAACTTTACAGAAATGTTCAAATTTACTGGCATTTCATATATTCTCTGCTATAACATTGTCCTGATTCTTTCTATATATTCTTTAATTATGTTTGTTTTTTCCTTAATCAAAGAGTGTCTTTTAAATCTTTTCAAAGAATATTCTTTGGACTTACTACCTCACCTGAATTTTATACGTTTTCTGTGGTATTAAGTTCTGCTCATATCTTTATTTATCTTTTTTCTATGTTCTCAGGGTTTGTTGTTTTGATCTTCTGATGTCAATTAAAACATTTGGATATTCATTTTCATCAATCTTTTTACTTATAAAGATTTGAACTTTTAAAGATTCCAGCTCACTTTTAAGTTTCTAAGGGTCAGGTCCTCTACATTGTGGCTGGCCTAAGGCTTAGTTCACCATATAGCAGTGTATATATTGACATTATCCCCTCGACTTTCTGTGATTCCCTACATCTCACCTTTCTTTGCAGACAAGCCATTTGAAATACACTTAACTTATTTCACAGCCAATAAGTCTTTGAAATAATGTCTATTTTTTAGAGAAATCATCTTATATAATGAGGCAGAAAATCTCACCTGCCATAGTTTTCAAAACAGCATAATTTCACTCTTCTCAATGCTTAATCTGTGTTATTAAACAACCTTTGAGTATTTAGGTTTATCAACGACATGTACTTTAAAAATGTTTTAGAGATCCTACCAGCCTTTGAAAACCTCCTTGTTTCTTGTTTCATTTCCAGTTTTATGTATATTTTCTGCCTTGCACCTGATTATTCCATCATCAGATGGATGGCCTAGGGAATCTAATTCTGGTATTGATTGTTTTTGCTGATTGTCTCACTTTGTAGCTGATTACTTCAATATTGTGTAAATTTAGATCATGAGCTCATGTTTAGCTAAACAGCTGACCTTGTAAGAGGCTTAGGTGTGAACGCTGGTAAGCTTCAGCAGAAAGTCGGCAAAGATTTATTTGAGTCCCTCCAGTGAGTTGCCCGCAAGGACCCCGTTTTCTACAAGTGTTGGTCCAATACTCCTTCGAGAGGCAGTGGACTCAGACATGGCTGCTTTTCAGCCTTCGATCTGGGGCAGGGCCATTGGGCGGCCTGTGGCCCGGGAAGGAGCCTCTCCGCATGTGTCCCAGGGACCCATTTGCCTGCGAACTTCGGTCACCTGGCAGGAAGCTACGATGCCCTGACCTATGGTTTGCTGTGCAGCGAGGTGTACTGAGCGGACAGGTTCCAAACACACTTCAAATAAGAGGGCGGCCTGAGTGGAAAGGTGAGAGTTTGGGCAGCTGTGCAGACAAAGAAGGCGCCCTTTGGCCTGGGCCTAAATGCTTGTGACACCCCACTGTGTCTGCCGGGCTCTGAGGGCCCGGCCCTGGGCCCCCTGCTCCCCTGCCCTTTGTTCAGTCACAACAGAGATGGCCACACCCACTCCCTCAGTGAGGGCAGTCTTCCAACCTCCCTCAGCCACGCCCCCTCTCCGCAGGTTACCATGGACTACAGATGCTGCATTCTCAGGCCAGGGCGTTCCGAGAATGCCAAGGGCAGACATGATGACCTTAAATGATTTTCTCTTGTGTCAGTTTTGGTAAACTTTAGGAGCTAGGAAATGGTCCGCTTTACAGAAATGTTCAAATTTACTGGCATTTCCTATATTCTCTGCTATAACATTGTCCTGATTCTTTCTGTATATTCTTTACTTATGTTTTTGTTTTCCTTAATCAAAGTGTGTCTTTTAACTCTTTTCAAAGAATATTCTTTGGACTTACTAAATCACCTGTATTGTATACGTTTTCTGTTGTATTAAGTTCTGCTCATATCTTTATTTATCTTTTTTCTATGTTCTCAGGGTTTATTGTTTTGATTTTCTGATGTCAAGTAAAACACTTGGTTATTCATTTTAATAAATCTTTTTACTTATAAAGATTTGAACTTTTAAAGATTCCAGCTTACTTGTACGTTTCTAAGGTTCCATTCCTCTACACTCTTGCCAGCCTAAGGCTTAGTTCACCATATAGCAATGTATATATTGACATATTATCCCCTCGGCTTTCTGTGATTCCCTACATCTCACCTTTCTTTGCAGACAAGCCATTTGAAATACCCTTAACTTATTTCACAGCCAATAAGTCTTTGAAATCATGTGTATTTTTTAGAGAAATCATCTTATATAATTAGGCAGAAAATCTCACCTTCCATAGTTTTCTAAACAGCATAATTTCACTCTTCTCACTGCTTAATTTGTTGTATTAAACAACCTTTGAGTATTTAGCTTTATCAATAACATGTACTTGAAAAATGTTTTAGAGATCCTACCAGTCTTTGAAAACATCCTTGTTCCTTGTTTCATTTCCAGGTTCATGTATATTTTCTGCCTAGCACCTGATTATTCCAACATCAGATGGATGGCCTAGGGAATCTAATTCTGGTATTGATTGTTTTTGCTGATTGTCTCCCTTTGTAGCTGATTTCTTCATTATTGTGTAAATTGAGATCATGAGCTCATGTTTAGCTAAACAGCTGACCTTGTAAGAGGCTTAGGTGTGAACGCTCGTAAGTTTCAGCAAAAAGTCGGCAAAGATTTCTTTGTGTCCCTCCAATGAGTTGCCCACAAGGACCCCGTTTTCTAGAAGTGTTGGTCCAATACTCCCTCTAGGGGTAGGGGACTTAGACAGGGCTGCTTTCGGCCCCCGATCGTGGGCAGGGGCATTGGGCGGCCTGTGGCCCGGGCAGGAGCCTCTGTGCGTGTGAACCTGGGAATCATCTCTCCTGCGATCTTCGGTCACCTGGCAGGAAACTACGATGCCCAGACCTATGGTTAGCTGTGCAGCAAGGTATACTGCGCGGACAGGTTCCACACACACTTCAACTAAGTGGGTGGCCTGAGTGGAAAAGTGAGAGTTTGGGCAGCTGTGCAGACAAAGAAGGCGCCCTATGGCCTGGGCCTAAATGCTTGTCACATGCCACTGGGCCTGCCGGGCTCTGAGGGCCCTGCCCTGGGCCCCCTGCTCCCCTGCCCTTTGTTCAGTCACAGCAGAGATGGCCACACCCACTCCCTCAGTGAGGGCAGTGTTCCAGGCTCCCTCAGCCCCGCCCACTCTCCACAGGTTACCATGGACTACAGATGCTGCATTCTCAGGCCAGGGCGTTCCGAGAATGCCAAGGGCAGACATGATGACCTTAAATGATTTCCTCTTGTGTCAGTTTTGGTAAACTGTAGGAGCTAGGAAATGGTCAACTTTACAGAAATGTTCAAATTTACTGGCATTTCATATATTCTCTGCTATAACATTGTCCTGATTCTTTCTATATATTCTTTAATTATGTTTGTGTTTTCCTTAATCAAAGTGTGTCTTTTAAATCTTTTCAAAAAATATTCTTTGGACTTACTACCTCACCTGAATTTTATACGTTTTCTGTGGTATTAAGTTCTGCTCATATCTTTATTTATCTTTTTCCTATGTTCTCAGGGTTTATTGTTTTGATCTTCTGATGTCAATTAAAACACTTGGTTATTCATTTTCATCAATGTATTTACTTATAAAGATTTGAACTTTTAAAGATTCCAGCTCACTTTTAAGTTTCTAAGGGTCAGGTCCTCTACATTGTGGCTGGCCTAAGTCTTAGTTCACCATATAGCAATGTATATATTGACATTTTCCCCTCGACTTTCTGTGATTCCCTACATCTCACCTTTCTTTGCAGACAAGCCATTTGAAATACACTTAACTTATTTCACAGCCAATAAGTCTTTGAAATAATGTCTATTTTTTAGAGAAATCATCTTATATAATTAGGCAGAAAATCTCACCTGCCCTAGTTTTCAAAACAGCATAATTTCACTCTTCTCACTGCTTAATCTGTGGTATTAAACAACCTTTGAGTATTAAGGTTTATCAACGACATGTACTTTAAAAATGTTTTAGAGATCCTACCAGCCTTTGAAAACCTCCTTGTTCCTTGTTTCAGTTCCAGTTTTATGTATATTTTCTGCCTTGCACCTGATGATTCCAACATCAGATGGATGGCCTAGGGAATCTAATTCTGGTATTGATTGTTTTTGCTGATGGTCTCACTTTGTAGCTGATTTCTTCAATATTGTGTAAATTTAGATCATGAGCTCATGATTAGGTAAACAGCTGACGTTGTAAGAGGCTTAGGTGTGAACGCTGGTAAGCTTCAGCAGAAAGTCGGCAAAGGTTTATTTGTGTCCCTCCAATGAGTTGCCCGCAAGGACCCCGTTTTCTACAAGTCTTGGTCCAATACTACTTCGAGAGGCAGTGGACTCAGACATGGCTGCTTTTCAGCCTTCTATCTGGGGCAGGGGCAGTGGGCGGCATGTGGCCTGGGCAAGAGCCTCTGGGCATGTGTCCCAGGGACCCATTTGCCTGCGAACTTCGGTCACCTGGCAGGAAGCTACAATGCCCTGACCTATGGTTAGCTGTGCAGCGAGGTGTAATGCGCGGACAGGTTCCAAACACACTTCAAATAAGAGGGCGGCCTGAGTGGAAAGGTGAGAGTTTGGGCAGCTGTGCAGACAAAGAAGGCGCCCTTTGGCCTGGGCCTAAATGCTTGTGACACCCCACTGTGTCTGCCAGGCTCTGAGGGCTCTGCCCTGGGACCCCTGCTCCCCTGCCCTTTGTTCAGTCACAGCAGAGATGGCCACACACACTCCCTCAGTGAGGGCAGTCTTCCAACCTCCCTCAGCCACGCCCCCTCTCCGCAGGTTACCATGGACTACAGATGCTGCATTCTGAGGCCAGGGCGCTCCGAGAATGCCAAGGGCAGAAATGACGACCTTAAATGATTTCCTCTTGTGTCAGTTTTGGTAAACTGTAGGAGCTAGGAAATGATCCACTTTACAGAAATGTTCAAATTTACTGGCATTTCATATATTCTCTGCTATAACATTGTCCTGATTCTTTCTGTATATTCTTTACTTATGTTTTTGTTTTCCTTAATCAAAGTGTGTCTTTTAAATCTTTTCAAAGAATATTCTTTGGACTTACTAAATCACCTGAATTGTATATGTTTTCTGTGGTATAAAGTTCTGCTCATATCTTTCTTTATCTTTTTTCTATATATTCAGGGTTTATTGTTTTGATTTTCTGATGTCAAGTAAAACACTTGGGTATTCATTTTCATCAATCTTTTTACTTATAAAGATTTGAACTTTTAAAGATTCCAGCTTACTTGTACGGTTCTAAGGGTCCATTCCTCTACACTGTTGCCGGCCTAAGGCTTAGTTCACCATATAGCAATGTATATATTGACATATTATCCCCTCGGCTTTCTGTGATTCCCTACATCTCACATTTCTTTGCAGACAAGCCATGTGAAATACCCTTAACTTATTTCACAGCCAATAAGTCTTTGAAATAATGTGTATTTTTTAGAGAAATCATCTTATATAATGAGGCAGAAAATCTCACCTTCCATAGTTTTCTAAACAGCATAATTTCACTCTTCTCACTGCTTAATTTGTTGTATTAAACAACCTTTGAGTATTTAGCTTTATCAATGACATGTACTTTAAAAATGTTTTAGAGATCCTACCAGTCTTTGAAAACATCCTTGTTCCTTGTTTCATTTCCAGGTTTATGTATATTTTCTGCCTAGCACCTGATTATTCCAACATCTCAAGAATGGCCTAGGGAATCTAATTCTGGTATTGATTGTTCTTGCTGATTGTCTCCCTTTGTAGCTGATTTCTTCATTATTGTGTAAATTTAGATCATGAGCTCATGTTTAGCTAAACAGCTGACCTTGTAAGAGGCTTAGGTGTGAACGCTCGTAAGTTTCAGCAAAAAGTCGGCAAAGATTTATTTGTGTCCCTCCAATGAGTAGCCCAGAAGGACCCCGTTTTCTAGAAGTGTTGGTCCAATACTCCCTCTAGGGGTAGGGGACTTAGACAGGGCTGCTTTCGGCCCCCGATCTTGGGCAGGGGCAGTGGGCGGCCTGTGGCCCGGGCAGGAGCCTCTCTGAGTGTGAACCTAGGAATCATCTCTCCTGCGAACTTCGGTCACCTGGCAGGAAGCTACGATGCCCAGACCTATGGTTAGCTGTGCAGCGAGGTATACTGCGCGGACAGGTTCCACACACACTTCAACTAAGTGGGTGGCCTGAGTGGAAAAGTGAGAGTTTGGGCAGCTGTGCAGACAAAGAAGGCGCCCTATGGCCTGGGCCTAAATGCTTGTGACACCCCACTGGGCCTGCCGGGCTCTGAGGGCCCTGCCCTGGGCCCCCTGCTCCCCTGCCCTTTGTTCAGTCACAGCAGAGATGGCCACACACACTCCCTCAGTGAGGGCAGTGTTCCAGCCTCCCTCAGCCCCGCCCACTCTCCACAGGTTACCATGGACTACAGATGCTGCATTCTCAGGCCAGGGCGTTCCGAGAATGCCAAGGGCAGACATGATGACCTTAAATGATTTCCTCTTGTGTCAGTTTTGGTAAACTTTAGGAGCTAGGAAATGGTCCACTTTACAGAAATGTTCAAATTTACTGGCATTTCATATATTCTCTGCTATAACATTGTCCTGATTCTTTCTATATATTCTTTAATTATGTTTGTGTTTTCCTTAATCAAAGTGTGTCTTTTAAATCTTTTCAAAGAATATTCTTTGGACTTACTACCTCACCTGAATTTTATACGTTTTCTGTGGTATTAAGTTCTGCTCATATCTTTATTTATCTTTTTTCAATGTTCTCTGGGTTTATTGATTTGATCTTCTGATGTCAATTAAAACACTTGGTTATTCATTTTCATCAATCTTTTTACTTATAAAGATTTGAACTTTTAAAGATTCCAGCTTACTTGTACGGTTCTAAGGGTCCATTCCTCTACACTGTTGCCGGCCTAAGGCTTAGTTCACCATATAGCAATGTATATATTGACATATTATCCCCTCGGCTTTCTGTGATTCCCTACATCTCACCTTTCTTTGCAGACAAGCCATTTGAAATACCCTTAACTTATTTCACAGCCAATAAGTCTTTGAAATCATGTGTATTTTTTAGAGAAATCATCTTATATAATTAGGCAGAAAATCTCACCTTCCATAGTTTTCTAAACAGCATAATTTCACTCTGCTCACTGCTTAATTTGTTGTATTAAACAACCTTTGAGTATTTAGCTTTATCAATGACATGTACTTTAAAAATGTTTTAGAGATGCTATCAGTCTTTGAAAACATCCTTGTTCCTTGTTTCATTTCGAGGTTTATGTATATTTTCTGCCTAGCACCTGATTATTCCAACATCTCAAGAATGGCCTAGGGAATCTAATTCTGGTATTGATTGTTCTTGCTGATTGTCTCCCTTTGTAGCTGATTTCTTCATTATTGTGTAAATTTAGATCATGAGCTCATGTTTAGCTAAACAGCTGACCTTGTAAGAGGCTTAGGTGTGAACGCTCGTAAGTTTCAGCAAAAAGTCGGCAAAGATTTATTTGTGTCCCTCCAATGAGTAGCCCACAAGGACCCCGTTTTCTAGAAGTGTTGGTCCAATACTCCCTCTAGGGGTAGGGGACTTAGACAGGGCTGCTTTCGGCCCCCGATCTTGGGAAGGGGCAGTGGGCGGCCTGTGGCCCGGGCAGGAGCCTCTCTGTGTGTGAACCTGGGAATCATCTCTCCTGCGAACTTCGGTCACCTGGCAGGAAGCTACGATGCCCAGACCTATGGTTAGCTGTGCAGCGAGGTATACTGCGCGGACAGGTTCCACACACACTTCAACTAAGTGGGTGGCCTGAGTGGAAAAGTGAGAGATTGGGCAGCTGTGCAGAGAAAGAAGGCGCCCTATGGCCTTGGCCTAAATGCTTGTGACACCCCACTGGGCCTGCCGGGCTCTGAGGGCCCTGCCCTGGGCCCCCTGCTCCCCTGCCCTTTGTTCAGTCACAGCAGAGATGGCCACACCCACTCCCTCAGTGAGGGCAGTGTTCCAGCCTCCCTCAGCCCCGCCAACTCTCCACAGGTTACCATGGACTACAGATGCTGCATTCTCAGGCCAGGGCGTTCCGAGAATGCCAAGGGCAGACATGATGACCTTAAATGATTTCCTCTTGTGTCAGTTTTGGTAAACTGTAGGAGCTAGGAAATGGTCAACTTTACAGAAATGTTCAAATTTACTGGCATTTCATATATTCTCTGCTATAACATTGTCCTGATTCTTTCTATATATTCTTTAATTATGTTTGTGTTTTGCTTAATCAAAGTGTGTCTTTTAAATCTTTTCAAAGAATATTTTTTGGACTTACTACCTCACCTGAATTTTATACGATTTCTGTTGTATTAAGTTCTGCTCATATCTTTATTTATCTTTTTTCTATGTTCTCAGGGTTTATTGTTTTGATCTTCTGATGTCAATTAAAAGACTTGGTTATTCATTTTCATCAATCTTTTTACTTATAAAGATTTGAACTTTTAAAGATTCCAGCTCACTTTTAAGTTTCTAAGGTTCAGGTCCTCTACATTGTGGCTGGCCTAAGGCTTAGTTCACCATATAGCAGTGTATATATTCACATTTTCCCCTCGACTTTCTGTGATTCCCTACATCTCACCCTTCTTTGCAGACAAGCCATTTAAAATACACTTAAGTTATTACACAGCCAATAAGTCTTTGAAATAATGTCTATTTTTTAGAGAAATCATCTTATATAATTAGGCAGAAAATCTCACCTGCCCTAGTTTTCAAAACAGCATAATTTCACTCTTCTCAATGCTTAATCTGTGGTATTAAACAACCTTTGAGTATTTAGGTTTATCAACGACATGTACTTTAAAAATGTTTTAGAGATCCTACCAGCCTTTGAAAACCTCCTTGTTTCTTGTTTCAGTTCCAGGTTTATGTATATTTTCTGCCTTGCACCTGATGATTCCAACATCAGATAGATGGCCTAGGGAATCTAATTCTGGTATTGATTGTTTTTGCTGATTGTCTCACTTTGTAGGTGATTTCTTCAATATTGTGTAAATTTAGATCATGAGCTCATGTTTAGCTAAAGAGCTGACCTTGTAGGAGGCTTAGGTGTGAACGCTGGTAAGCTTCAGCAGAAAGTCGGCAAAGATTTATTTGTGTCCCTCCAATGAGTTGCCCGCAAGGACCCCGTTTTCTACAAGTGTTGGTCCAATACTCCTTCGAGAGGCAGTGGACTCAGACATGGCTGCTTTTCAGCCTTCGATCTGGGGCAGGGCCTGTGGGCGGCCTGTGGCCCGGGCAGGAGCCTCTCCGCATGTGTCCTAGGGACCCATTTGCCTGCGAACTTCGGTCACCTGACAGGAAGCTACGATGCCCTTACCTATGGTTAGCTGTGCAGCGAGGTGTACTGCGCAGACAGGTTCCAAACACACTTCAAATAAGAGGGCGGCCTGAGTGGAAAGGTGAGAGTTTGGGCAGCTGTGCAGACAAAGAAGGCGCCCTGTGGCCTGGGCCTAAATGCTTGTGACACCCCACTGTGTCTGCCGGGCTCTGAGGGCCCTGCCCTGGGACCCCTGCTCCCCTGCCCTTTGTTCAGTCACAGCAGAGATGGCCACACACACTCCCTCAGTGAGGGCAGTCTTCCAACCTCCCTCAGCCACGCCACCTATCCGCAGGTTACCATGGACTACAGATGCTGCATTCTGAGGCCAGGGCGTTCCGATAATGCCAAGGGCAGACATGATGACCTTAAATGATTTCCTCTTGTGTCAGTTTTGGTAAACTTTAGGAGCTAGGAAATGGTCCGCTTTACAGAAATGTTCAAATTTACTGGCATTTCATATATTCTCTGCTATAACATTGTCCTGATTCTTTCTGTATATTCTTTACTTATGTTTTTGTTTTCCTTAATCAAAGTGTGTCTTTTAACACTTTTCAAAGAATATTCTTTGGACTACTAAATCACCTGAATTTTATACGTTTTCTGTTGTATTAAGTTCTGCTCATATCTTTATTTATCTTTCTTCTATGTTCTCAGGGTTTATTGATTTGATTTTCTGATGTCAAGTAAAACACTTGGTTATTCATTTTAATATATCTTTTTACTTATAAAGATTTGAACTTTTAAAGATTCTAGCTTACTTGTACGTTTCTAAGGGTCCATTCCTCTACACTGTTGCCGGCCTAAGGCTTAGTTCACCTAATAGCAAGATATATATTGACATATTATCCCCTCAGCTTTCTGTGATTCCCTACATCTCACCTTTCTTTGCAGACAAGCCATTTGAAATACCCTTAACTTATTTCACAGCCAATATGTCTTTGAAATAATGTGTATTTTTTAGAGAAATCATCTTATATAATTAGGCAGAAAATCTCACCTTCCACAGTTTTCTAAACAGCATAATTTCACTCTGCTCACTGCTTAATTTGTTGTATTAAACAACCTTTGAGTATTTAGCTTTATCAATGACATGTACTGTAAAAATGTTTTAGAGATCCTACCAGTCTTTGAAAACATCCTTGTTCCTTGTTTCATTTCCAGGTTTATGTATATTTTCTGCCTAGCACCTGATTATTCCAACATCTCAAGGATGGCCTAGGGAATCTAATTCTGGTATTGATTGTTTTTGCTGATTGTCTCCCTTTGTAGCTGATTTCTTCATTATTGTGTAAATTTAGATCATGAGCTCATGTTTAGCTAAACAGCTGACCTTGTAAGAGGCTTAGGTGTGAACGCTCGTAAGTTTCAGCAAAAAGTCGGCAAAGATTTCTTTGTGTCCCTCCAATGAGTTGCCCACAAGGACGCCGTTTTCTAGAAGTGTTGGTCCAATACTCCCTCTAGGGGTAGGGGACTTAGACAGGGCTGCTTTCGGCCCCCGATCTTGGGCAGGGGCAGTGGGCGGCCTGTGGCCCGGGCAGGAGCCTCTCTGCGTGTGAACCTGGGAATCATCACTCCTGCGAACTTCGGTCACCTGGCAGGAAGCTACGATGCCCAGACCTATGGTTAGCTGTGCAGCGAGGTATACTGCGCGGACAGGTTCCACACACACTTCAACTAAGTGGGTGGCCTGAGTGGAAAAGTGAGAGTTTGGGCAGCTGTGCAGACAAAGAAGGCGCCCTAAGGCCTGGGCCTAAATGCTTGTGACACCCCACTGGGCCTGCCGGGCTCTGAGGGCCCTGGCCTGGAGCCCCTGCTCCCCTGCCCATTGTTCAGTCACAGCAGAGATGGCCACACCCACTCCCTCAGTGAGGGCAGTGTTCCAGCCTCCCTCAGCCCCGCCCACTCTCCACAGGTTACCATGGACTACAGATGCTGCATTCTCAGGCCAGGGCGTTCCGAGAATGCCAAGGGCAGACATGATGACCTTAAATGATTTCCTCTTGTGTCAGTTTTGGTAAACTGTAGGAGCTAGGAAATGGTCAACTTTACAGAAATGTTCAAATTTACTGGCATTTCCTATATTCTCTGCTATAACATTGTCCTGATTCTTTCTATATATTCTTTAATTATGTTTGTGTTTTGCTTAATCAAAGTGTGTCTTTTAAATCTTTTCAAAGAATATTCTTTGGACTTACTACCTCACCTGAATTTTATACGATTTCTGTTGTATTAAGTTCTGCTCATATCTTTATTTATCTTTTTTCTATGTTTTCAGGGTTTATTGTTTTGATCTTCTGATGTCAATTAAAAGACTTGGTTATTCATTTTCATCAATCTTTTTACTTATAAAGATTTGAACTTTTAAAGATTCCAGCTCACTTTTAAGTTTCTAAGGGTCAGGTCCTCTACATTGTGGCTGGCCTAAGGCTTAGTTCACCATATAGCAATGTATATATTGACATTTTCCCCTCGACTTTCTGTGATTCCCTACATCTCACCCTTCTTTGCAGACAAGCCATTTGAAATACACTTAAGTTATTTCACAGCCAATAAGTCTTTGAAATAATGTCTATTTTTTAGAGAAATCATCTTATATAATTAGGCAGAAAATCTCACCTGCCCTAGTTTTCAAAACAGCATAATTTCACTCTTCTCAATGCTTAATCTGTGGTATTAAACAACCTTTGAGTATTTAGGTTTATCAACGACATGTACTTTAAAAATGTTTTAGAGATCCTACCAGCCTTTGAAAACCTCCTTGTTTCTTGTTTCAGTTCCAGGTTTATGTATATTTTCTGCCTTGCACCTGATGATTCCAACATCAGATAGATGGCCTAGGGAATCTAATTCTGGTATTGATTGTTTTTGCTGATTGTCTCACTTTGTAGGTGATTTCTTCAATATTGTGTAAATTTAGATCATGAGCTCATGTTTAGCTAAAGAGCTGACCTTGTAAGAGACTTAGGTGTGAACGCTGGTAGGCTTCAGCAGAAAGTCGGCAAAGGTTTATTTGTGTCCCTCCAATGAGTTGCCCGCAAGGACCCCGTTTTCTACAAGTGTTGGTCCAATGCACCTTCGAGACGCAGTGGACTCAGACATGGCTGCTTTTCAGCCTTCGATCTGGGGCAGGGGCAGTGGGTGGCCTGTGGCCTGGGCAAGAGCCTCTCCGCATGTGTCCCAGGGACCCATTTGCCTGCGAACTTCGGTCACCTGGCAGGAAGCTACAATGCCCTGACCTATGGTTAGCTGTGCAGCGAGTTGTAATGCGCGGACAGGTTCCAAACACACTTCAAATTAGATGGCGGCCTGAGTGGAAAGGTGAGAGTTTGGGCAGCTGTGCAGACAAAGAAGGCGCCCTTTGGCCTGGGCCTAAATGCTTGTGACACCCCACTGTGTCTGCCGGGCTCTGAGGGCCCTGCCCTGGGCCCCCTGCTCCCCTGCCCTTTGTTCACTCACAGCAGAGATGGCCACACCCACTCCCTCAGTGAGGGCAGTCTTCCAAGCTCCCTCAGCCACGCCCCCTCTCCGCAGGTTACCATGGACTACAGATGCTGAATTCTGAGGCCAGGGCGTTCCGAGTATGCCAAGGGCAGAAATGACAACCTTAAATGATTTCCTCTTGTGTCAGTTTTGGTAAACTTTAGGATCTAGGAAATGGTCAACTTTACAGAAATGTTCAAATTTACTGGCATTTCATATATTCTCTGCTATAACATTGTCCTGATTCTTTCTGTATATTCTTTACTTATGTTTTTGTTTTTCTTAATCAAAGTGTGTCTTTTAACTCTTTTCAAAGAATATTCTTTGGACTTACTAAATCACCTGAATTGTATACGTTTTCTGTGGTATTAAGTTCTGCTCATATCTTTATTTATCTTTTTTCTATGTTCTCAGGTTTTATTGTTTTGATTTTCTGATGTCAAGTAAAACATTTGGTTATTCATTTTAATAAATCTTTTTACTTATAAAGATTTGAACTTTTAAAGATTCCAGCTTACTTGTACGTTTCTAAGGGTCCATTCCTCTACACTGTTGCCGGCCTAAGGCTTAGTTCACCATATAGCAATGTATATATTGACATATTATCGCCTCGGCTTTCTGTGATTCCCTACATCTCACCATTCTTTGCAGACAAGCCATTTGAAATACCCTTAACTTATTTCACAGCCAATAAATCTTTGAAATAATGTGTATTTTTTAGAGAAATCATCTTATATAATTAGGCAGAAAATCTCACCTTCCATAGTTTTCTAAACAGCATAATTTCACTCTGCTCACTGCTTAATCTGTTGTATTAAACAACCTTTGAGTATTTAGCTTTATCAATGTCATGTACTTTAAAAATGCTTTAGAGATCCTACCTGTCTTTGAAAACATCCTTATTCCTTGTTTCATTTACAGGTTTATGTATACTTTCTGCCTAGCACCTGATTATTCCAACATCTCAAGGATGGCCTAGGGAATCTAATTCTGGTATTGATTGTTTTTGCTGATTGTCTCCCTTTGTAGCTGATTTATTCATTATTGTGTAAATTTAGATCATGAGCTCATGTTTAGCTAAACAGCTGACCTTGTAAGAGGCTTAGGTGTCATCGCTCGTAAGTTTCAGCAAAAAAGTCGGCAAAGATTTATTGTGTCCCTCCAATGAGTAGCCCTCAGGACCCCGTTTTCTAGAAGTGTTGGTCCAATACACCCTCTAGCGGTAGGGGACATAGACAGGGCTGCTTTCGGCCCCCGATCTTGGGCAGGGGCATTGGGCGGCCTGTGGCCCGGGCAGGAGCCTCTCTGCGTCAGAACCTGGGAATCATCTCTCCTGCGAACTTGGGTCACCTGGCAGGAAACTACGATGCCCAGACCTATGGTTAGCTGTGCAGCGAGGTATACTGCGCGGACAGGTTCCACACACACTTCAACTAAGTGGGTGGCCTGAGTGGAAAAGTGAGAGTTTGGGCAGCTGTGCAGACAAAGAAGGCGCCCTTTGGCCTGGGCCTAAATGCTTGTGACACCCCACTGGGCCTGCCGGGCTCTGAGGGCCCTGCCCTGGGCCTCATGCTCCCCTGCCCTTTGTTCAGTCACCGCAGAGATGGCCACACCCACTCCCTCAGTGAGGGCAGTGTTCCAGGCTCCCTCAGCCCCGCCCACTCTCCGCAGGTTACCATGGACTACAGATGCTGCATTCTGAGGCCAGGGTGTTCCGAGAATGCCAAGGGCAGACATGATGGCCTTAAATGATTTCCTCTTGTGTCAGTTTTGGTAAACTGTAGGAGCTAGGAAATGGTCCACTTTACAGAAATGTTCAAATTTACTGGCATTTCATATATTCTCTGCTATAACATTGTCCTGATTCTTTCTATATATTCTTTAATTATGTTTGTGTTTTCCTTAATCAAAGTGTGTCTTTTAAATCTTTTCAAAGAATATTCTTTGGACTTACTACCTCACCTGAATTTTATACGTTTTCTGTGGTATTAAGTTCTGCTCATATCTTTATTTATCTTTTTTCTATGTTCTCAGGGTTTATTGTTTTCATCTTCTGATGTCAATTAAAACAATTGGTTATTCATTTTCATCAATCTTTTTACTATAAAGATTTGAACTTTTAAAGATTCCAGCTCACTTTTAAGTTTCTAAGGGTCAGGTCCTCTACATTGTGGCTGGCCTAAGGCTTAGTTCACCATATAGCAATGTATATATTGACATTTTCCCCTCGACTTTCTGTGATTCCCTACATCTCACCTTTCTTTGCAGACAAGCCATTTGAAATACACTTAACTTATTTCACAGCCAATAAGTCTTTGAAATAATGTCTATTATTTAGAGAAATCTTCTTATATAATTAGGCAGAAAATCTCACCTGCCATAGTTTTCAAAACAGCATAATTGCACTCTTCTCAATGCTTAATCTGTGGTATTAAACAACTTTTGAGTATTTAGGTTTATCAATGACATGTACTTTAAAAATGATTAGAGATCCTACCAGCCTTTGAAAACCTCCTTGTTCCTTGTTTCAGTTCCAGTTTTATGTATATTTTCTGCCTTACACCGATTATTCCAACATCAGATGGATGGCCTAGGGAATCTCATTCTGGTATTGATTGTTTTTGCTGATTGTCTCACTTTGTAGTTGATTTCTTCAATATTGTGTAAAGTTAGATAAAGAGGTCATGTTTAGCTAAACAGCTGACCTTGTAAGAGGTTTAGGTGTGAACGCTGGTAAGCTTCAGCAGAAAGTCAGCAAAGATTTATTTGTGTCCCTCCAATGAGTTGCCCGCAAGGACCCCGTTTTCTACAAGTGTTGGTCCAATCCTCCTTCGAGAGGCAGTGGACTCAGACATGGCTGCTTTTCAGCCTTCGATCTGGGGAAGGGCCAGTTGCCGGCCAGTGGCCCGGACAGGAGCCTCTCCGCATGTGTCCCACGGACCCATTTGCCTGCGTACTTCGGTCACCTTGCAGGAAGCTACGATGCCCTGATATATGGTTAGCTGTGCATCGAGGTGTACTGCGCGGACAGGTTCCAAACACACTTCAAATAGAGGGCGGCCTGAGTGGAAAGATGAGAGTTTGGCAGCTGTGCAGATAAAGAAGGCGCCCTATATCCTGGGCCTAAATGCTTGTGACACACCACTGTGTCTGCCGGGCTCTGAGGGTCCTGCACTGGGCCACCTGCTCCCCTGCCCTTTGTTCAGTCACAGCAGAGATGGCCACACCCACTCCCTCAGTGAGGGCAGTCTTCCAACCTCCCTCAGCCACGCCCCCTCTCCGCAGGTTACCATGGACTACAGATGCTGCATTCTGAGGCCAGGGCGTTCCGAGAATGCCAAGGGCAGACATGATGACCTTAAATGATTTCCTCTTGTGTCAGTTTTGGTAAACTTTAGGAGCTAGGAAATGGTCCGCTTTACAGAAATGTTCAAATTTACTGGCATTTCCTATATTCTCTGCTATAACATTGTCCTGATTCTTTCTGTATATTCTTTACTTATGTTTTTGTTTTCCTTAATCAAAGTGTGTCTTTTAACTCTTTTCAAAGAATATTCTTTGGACTTACTAAATCACCTGAATTGTATACGTTTTCTGTTGTATTAAGTTCTGCGCATATCTTTATTTATCTTTTTTCTATGTTCTCAGGGTTTATTATTTTGATTTTCTGATGTCAAATAAAACACTTGGTTATTCATTTTAATAAATCTTTTTACTTATAAAGATTTGAACTTTTAAAGATTCCAGCTTACTTGTACGTTTCTAAGGGTCCATTCCTCTACACTGTTGCCGGCCTAAGGCTTAGTTCACCATATAGCAATGTATATATTGACATATTATCCCCTCGGCTTTCTGTGATTCCCTACATCTCACCTTTCTTTGCAGACAAGCCATTTGAAATACCCTTAACTTATTTCACAGCCAATATGTCTTTGAAATAATGTGTATTTTTTAGAGAAATCATCTTATATAATTAGGCAGAAAATCTCACCTTCCACAGTTTTCTAAACAGCATAATTTCACTCTGCTCACTGCTTAATTTGTTGTATTAAACAACCTTTGAGTATTTAGCTTTATCAATGACATGTACTGTAAAAATGTTTTAGAGATCCTACCAGTCTTTGAAAACATCCTTGTTCCTTGTTTCATTTCCAGGTTTATGTATATTTTCTGCCTAGCACCTGATTATTCCAACATCTCAAGGATGGCCTAGGGAATCTAATTCTGGTATTGATTGTTTTTGCTGATTGTCTCCCTTTGTAGCTGATTTCTTCATTATTGTGTAAATTTAGATCATGAGCTCATGTTTAGCTAAACAGCTGACCTTGTAAGAGGCTTAGGTGTGAACGCTCGTAAGTTTCAGCAAAAAGTCGGCAAAGATTTCTTTGTGTCCCTCCAATGAGTTGCCCACAAGGACGCCGTTTTCTAGAAGTGTTGGTCCAATACTCCCTCTAGGGGTAGGGGACTTAGACAGGGCTGCTTTCGGCCCCCGATCTTGGGCAGGGGCAGTGGGCGGCCTGTGGCCCGGGCAGGAGCCTCTCTGCGTGTGAACCTGGGAATCATCACTCCTGCGAACTTCGGTCACCTGGCAGGAAGCTACGATGCCCAGACCTATGGTTAGCTGTGCAGCGAGGTATACTGCGCGGACAGGTTCCACACACACTTCAACTAAGTGGGTGGCCTGAGTGGAAAAGTGAGAGTTTGGGCAGCTGTGCAGACAAAGAAGGCGCCCTAAGGCCTGGGCCTAAATGCTTGTGACAGCCCACTGGGCCTGCCGGGCTCTGAGGGCCCTGGCCTGCAGCCCCTGCTCCCCTGCCCATTGTTCAGTCACAGCAGAGATGGCCACACCCACTCCCTCAGTGAGGGCAGTGTTCCAGCCTCCCTCAGCCCCGCCCACTCTCCACAGGTTACCATGGACTACAGATGCTGCATTCTCAGGCCAGGGCGTTCCGAGAATGCCAAGGGCAGACATGATGACCTTAAATGATTTCCTCTTGTGTCAGTTTTGGTAAACTGTAGGAGCTAGGAAATGGTCAACTTTACAGAAATGTTCAAATTTACTGGCATTTCCTATATTCTCTGCTATAACATTGTCCTGATTCTTTCTATATATTCTTTAATTATGTTTGTGTTTTGCTTAATCAAAGTGTGTCTTTTAAATCTTTTCAAAGAATATTCTTTGGACTTACTACCTCACCTGAATTTTATACGATTTCTGTTGTATTAAGTTCTGCTCATATCTTTATTTATCTTTTTTCTATGTTTTCAGGGTTTATTGTTTTGATCTTCTGATGTCAATTTAAACACTTGGTTATTCATTTTCATCAATCTTTTTACTTATAAAGATTTGAACTTTTAAAGATTCCAGCTCACTTTTAAGTTTCTAAGGGTCAGGTCCTCTACATTGTGGCTGGCCTAAGGCTTAGTTCACCATATAGCAATGTATATATTGACATTTTCCCCTCGACTTTCTGTGATTCCCTACATCTCACCCTTCTTTGCAGACAAGCCATTTGAAATACACTTAAGTTATTTCACAGCCAATAAGTCTTTGAAATAATGTCTATTTTTTAGAGAAATCATCTTATATAATTAGGCAGAAAATCTCACCTGCCCTAGTTTTCAAAACAGCATAATTTCACTCTTCTCAATGCTTAATCTGTGGTATTAAACAACCTTTGAGTATTTAGGTTTATCAACGACATGTACTTTAAAAATGTTTTAGAGATCCTACCAGCCTTTGAAAACCTCCTTGTTTCTTGTTTCAGTTCCAGGTTTATGTATATTTTCTGCCTTGCACCTGATGATTCCAACATCAGATAGATGGCCTAGGGAATCTAATTCTGGTATTGATTGTTTTTGCTGATTGTCTCACTTTGTAGGTGATTTCTTCAATATTGTGTAAATTTAGATCATGAGCTCATGTTTAGCTAAACAGCTGACCTTGTAAGAGACTTAGGTGTGAACGCTGGTAGGCTTCAGCAGAAAGTCGGCAAAGGTTTATTTGTGTCCCTCCAATGAGTTGCCCGCAAGGACCCCGTTTTCTACAAGTGTTGGTCCAATGCACCTTCGAGACGCAGTGGACTCAGACATGGCTGCTTTTCAGCCTTCGATCTGGGGCAGGGGCAGTGGGTGGCCTGTGGCCTGGGCAAGAGCCTCTCCGCATGTGTCCCAGGGACCCATTTGCCTGCGAACTTCGGTCACCTGGCAGGAAGCTACAATGCCCTGACCTATGGTTAGCTGTGCAGCGAGTTGTAATGCGCGGACAGGTTCCAAACACACTTCAAATTAGATGGCGGCCTGAGTGGAAAGGTGAGAGTTTGGGCAGCTGTGCAGACAAAGAAGGCGCCCTTTGGCCTGGGCCTAAATGCTTGTGACACCCCACTGTGTCTGCCGGGCTCTGAGGGCCCTGCCCTTGGCCCCCTGCTCCCCTGCCCTTTGTTCACTCACAGCAGAGATGGCCACACCCACTCCCTCAGTGAGGGCAGTCTTCCAAGCTCCCTCAGCCACGCCCCCTCTCCGCAGGTTACCATGGACTACAGATGCTGAATTCTGAGGCCAGGGCGTTCCGAGTATGCCAAGGGCAGAAATGACGACCTTAAATGATTTCCTCTTGTGTCAGTTTTGGTAAACTTTAGGAGCTAGGAAATGGTCAACTTTACAGAAATGTTCAAATTTACTGGCATTTCATATATTCTCTGCTATAACATTGTCCTGATTCTTTCTGTATATTCTTTACTTATGTTTTTGTTTTTCTTAATCAAAGTGTGTCTTTTAACTCTTTTCAAAGAATATTCTTTGGACTTACTAAATCACCTGAATTGTATACGTTTTCTGTGGTATTAAGTTCTGCTCATATCTTTATTTATCTTTTTTCTATGTTCTCAGGTTTTATTGTTTTGATTTTCTGATGTCAAGTAAAACATTTGGTTATTCATTTTAATAAATCTTTTTACTTATAAAGATTTGAACTTTTAAAGAATCCAGCTTACTTGTACGTTTCTAAGGGTCCATTCCTCTACACTGTTGCCGGCCTAAGGCTTAGTTCACCATATAGCAATGTATATATTGACATATTATCGCCTCGGCTTTCTGTGATTCCCTACATCTCACCATTCTTTGCAGACAAGCCATTTGAAATACCCTTAACTTATTTCACAGCCAATAAATCTTTGAAATAATGTGTATTTTTTAGAGAAATCATCTTATATAATTAGGCAGAAAATCTCACCTTCTATAGTTTTCTAAACAGCATAATTTCACTCTGCTCACTGCTTAATCTGTTGTATTAAACAACCTTTGAGTATTTAGCTTTATCAATGTCATGTACTTTAAAAATGCTTTAGAGATCCTACCTGTCTTTGAAAACATCCTTATTCCTTGTTTCATTTACAGGTTTATGTATACTTTCTGCCTAGCACCTGATTATTCCAACATCTCAAGGATGGCCTAGGGAATCTAATTCTGGTATTGATTGTTTTTGCTGATTGTCTCCCTTTGTAGCTGATTTCTTCATTATTGTGTAAATTTAGATCATGAGCTCATGTTTAGCTAAACAGCTGACCTTGTAAGAGGCTTAGGTGTGAACGCTCGTAAGTTTCAGCAAAAAAGTCGGCAAAGATTTATTGTGTCCCTCCAATGAGTAGCCCTCAGGACCCCGTTTTCTAGAAGTGTTGGTCCAATACACCCTCTAGGGGTAGGGGACATAGACAGGGCTGCTTTCGGCCCCCGATCTTGGGCAGGGGCATTGGGCGGCCTGTGGCCCGGGCAGGAGCCTCTCTGCGTCAGAACCTGGGAATCATCTCTCCTGCGAACTTGGGTCACCTGGCAGGAAACTACGATGCCCAGACCTATGGTTAGCTGTGCAGCGAGGTATACTGCGCGGACAGGTTCCACACACACTTCAACTAAGTGGGTGGCCTGAGTGGAAAAGTGAGAGTTTGGGCAGCTGTGCAGACAAAGAAGGCGCCCTTTGGCCTGGGCCTAAATGCTTGTGACACCCCACTGGGCCTGCCGGGCTCTGAGGGCCCTGCCCTGGGCCTCATGCTCCCCTGCCCTTTGTTCAGTCACCGCAGAGATGGCCACACCCACTCCCTCAGTGAGGGCAGTGTTCCAGGCTCCCTCAGCCCCGCCCACTCTCCGCAGGTTACCATGGACTACAGATGCTGCATTCTGAGGCCAGGGTGTTCCGAGAATGCCAAGGGCAGACATGATGGCCTTAAATGATTTCCTCTTGTGTCAGTTTTGGTAAACTGTAGGAGCTAGGAAATGGTCCACTTTACAGAAATGTTCAAATTTACTGGCATTTCATATATTCTCTGCTATAACATTGTCCTGATTCTTTCTATATATTCTTTAATTATGTTTGTGTTTTCCTTAATCAAAGTGTGTCTTTTAAATCTTTTCAAAGAATATTCTTTGGACTTACTACCTCACCTGAATTTTATACGTTTTCTGTGGTATTAAGTTCTGCTCATATCTTTATTTATCTTTTTTCTATGTTCTCAGGGTTTATTGTTTTCATCTTCTGATGTCAATTAAAACAATTGGTTATTCATTTTCATCAATCTTTTTACTATAAAGATTTGAACTTTTAAAGATTCCAGCTCACTTTTAAGTTTCTAAGGGTCAGGTCCTCTACATTGTGGCTGGCCTAAGGCTTAGTTCACCATATAGCAATGTATATATTGACATTTTCCCCTCGACTTTCTGTGATTCCCTACATCTCACCTTTCTTTGCAGACAAGCCATTTGAAATACACTTAACTTATTTCACAGCCAATAAGTCTTTGAAATAATGTCTATTATTTAGAGAAATCTTCTTATATAATTAGGCAGAAAATCTCACCTGCCATAGTTTTCAAAACAGCATAATTGCACTCTTCTCAATGCTTAATCTGTGGTATTAAACAACTTTTGAGTATTTAGGTTTATCAATGACATGTACTTTAAAAATGATTAGAGATCCTACCAGCCTTTGAAAACCTCCTTGTTCCTTGTTTCAGTTCCAGTTTTATGTATATTTTCTGCCTTACACCGATTATTCCAACATCAGATGGATGGCCTAGGGAATCTCATTCTGGTATTGATTGTTTTTGCTGATTGTCTCACTTTGTAGTTGATTTCTTCAATATTGTGTAAAGTTAGATAAAGAGGTCATGTTTAGCTAAACAGCTGACCTTGTAAGAGGTTTAGGTGTGAACGCTGGTAAGCTTCAGCAGAAAGTCAGCAAAGATTTATTTGTGTCCCTCCAATGAGTTGCCCGCAAGGACCCCGTTTTCTACAAGTGTTGGTCCAATCCTCCTTCGAGAGGCAGTGGACTCAGACATGGCTGCTTTTCAGCCTTCGATCTGGGGAAGGGCCAGTTGCCGGCCAGTGGCCCGGACAGGAGCCTCTCCGCATGTGTCCCACGGACCCATTTGCCTGCGTACTTCGGTCACCTTGCAGGAAGCTACGATGCCCTGATATATGGTTAGCTGTGCATCGAGGTGTACTGCGCGGACAGGTTCCAAACACACTTCAAATAGAGGGCGGCCTGAGTGGAAAGATGAGAGTTTGGCAGCTGTGCAGATAAAGAAGGCGCCCTATATCCTGGGCCTAAATGCTTGTGACACACCACTGTGTCTGCCGGGCTCTGAGGGCCCTGCACTGGGCCACCTGCTCCCCTGCCCTTTGTTCAGTCACAGCAGAGATGGCCACACCCACTCCCTCAGTGAGGGCAGTCTTCCAACCTCCCTCAGCCACGCCCCCTCTCCGCAGGTTACCATGGACTACAGATGCTGCATTCTGAGGCCAGGGCGTTCCGAGAATGCCAAGGGCAGACATGATGACCTTAAATGATTTCCTCTTGTGTCAGTTTTGGTAAACTTTAGGAGCTAGGAAATGGTCCGCTTTACAGAAATGTTCAAATTTACTGGCATTTCATATATTCTCTGCTATAACATTGTCCTGATTCTTTCTGTATATTCTTTACTTATGTTTTTGTTTTCCTTAATCAAAGTGTGTCTTTTAACTCTTTTCAAAGAATATTCTTTGGACTTACTAAATCACCTGAATTGTATACGTTTTCTGTTGTATTAAGTTCTGCGCATATCTTTATTTATCTTTTTTCTATGTTCTCAGGGTTTATTATTTTGATTTTCTGATGTCAAATAAAACACTTGGTTATTCATTTTAATAAATCTTTTTACTTATAAAGATTTGAACTTTTAAAGATTCCAGCTTACTTGTACGTTTCTAAGGGTCCATTCCTCTACACTGTTGCCGGCCTAAGGCTTAGTTCACCATATAGCAATGTATATATTGACATATTATCCCCTCGGCTTTCTGTGATTCCCTACATCTCACCTTTCTTTGCAGACAAGCCATTTGAAATACCCTGAACTTATTTCACAGCCAATAAGTCTTTGAAATAATGTGTATTTTTTAGAGAAATCATCTTATATAATGAGGCCGAAAATCTCACCTGCCATAGTTTTCTAAACAGCATAATTTCACTCTTCTCACTGCTTAATTTGTTGTATTAAACAACCTTTGAGTATTTAGCTTTATCAATGACATGTAATTTAAAAATGTTTTAGAGATCCTACCAGTCTTTGAAAACATCCTTGTTCCTTGTTTCATTTCCAGGTTTATGTATATTTTCTGCCTAGCACCTGATTATTCCAACATCTGAAGGATGGCCTAAGGAATCTAATTCTGGTATTGATTGTTTTTGCTGATTGTCTCCCTTTGTAGCTGATTTCTTCATTATTGTGTTAATTTAGATCATGAGCTCATGTTTAGCTAAACAGCTGACCTTGTAAGAGGCTTATGTGTGAACGCTGGTAAGCTTCAGCAGAAAGTCGGCAAAGATTTATTTGTGTCCCTCCAATGAGTTGCCTGCAAGGACCCCGTTTTCTACAAGTGTTGGTCCAATACTCCTTCGAGAGGCAGTGGACTCAGACATGGCTGCATTTCAGCCTTCGATCTGGGGCAGGGCCAGTGGGCGGCCTGTGGCCCGGGCAGGAGCCTCTCCGCCTGTGTCCCAGTTACCCATTTGCCTTCGAACTTCGGTCGCCTGGCAGGAAGCTACGATGCCCTGACATATGGTTAGCTGTGCAGTGAGGTGTACTGCGCGGACAGGTTCCAAACACACTTCAAATAAGAGGGCGGCCTGAGTGGAAAGGTGAGAGTTTGGGCAGCTGTGCAGACAAAGATGGCGACCTATATCCTGGGCCTAAATGCTTGTGACACCCCACTGTGTCTGCCGGGCTCTGAGGGCCCTGCCCTGGGCCACCTGCTCCCCTGCCCTTTGTTCAGTCACAGCAGAGATGGCCACACCCACTCCCTCAGTGAGGGCAGTCTTCCAACCTCCCTCAGCCACGCCCCCTCTCCGCAGGTTACCATGGACTACAGATGCTGCATTCTGAGGCCAGGGCGTTCCGAGAATGCCAAGGGCAGACATGATGACCTTAAATGATTTCCTCTTGTGTCAGTTTTGGTAAACTTTAGGAGCTAGTAAATGGTCCGCTTTACAGAAATGTTCAAATTTACTGGCATTTCATATATTCTCTGCTATAACATTGTCCTGATTCTTTCTGTATATTCTTTACTTATGTTTTTGTTTTCCTTAATCAAAGTGTGTCTTTTAACTCTTTTCAAAGAATATTCTTTGGACTTACTAAATCACCTGTATTGTATACGTTTTCTGTTGTATTAAGTTCTGCGCATATCTTTATTTATCTTTTTTCTATGTCCTCAGGGTTTATTGTTTTGATTTTTTGATGTCAAATAAAACACTTGGTTATTCATTTTAATAAATCTTTTTACTTATAAAGATTTGAACTTTTAAAGATTCCAGCTTACTTGTACGTTTCTAAGGGTCCATTCCTCTAAAGTGTTGCCGGCCTAAGGCTTAGTTCACCATATAGCAATGTATATATTGACATATTATCCCCTCGGCTTTCTGTGATTCCCTACATCTCACCTTTCTTTGCAGACAAGCCATTTGAAATACCCTTAACTTATTTCACAGCCAATAAGTCTTTGAATTAATGTGCATTATTTAGAGAAATATGCTTATATAATTAGGCAGAAAATATCACCTGCCACAGTTTTCAACACAGCATAATTTCACTCTGCTCACTGCTTAATTTGTTGTATTACACAACCTTTGAGTATTTAGCTTTATCAATGACATGTTCTTTAAAAATGCTTTAGAGATCCTACCTGTCTTTGAAAACATCCTTGTTCCTTGTTTCATTTCCAGGTTTATGTATATTTTCTGCCTAGCTCCTGATTATTCCAACATCTCAAGGATGGCCTAGGGAATCTAATTCTGGTATTGATTGTTTTTGCTGATTGTCTCCCTTTGTAGCTGATTTCTTCATTATTGTGTAAATTTAGATCATGAGCTCATGTTTAGCTAAACAGCTGACCTTGTAAGAGGCTTAGGTGTGAACGCTCGTAAGTTTCAGCAAAAAGTCGGCAAAGATTTTTTTGTGTCCCTCCAATGAGTTGCCCGCAAGGACCCCGTTTTCTACAAGTGTTGGTCCAATACTCCTTCGAGAGACAGTGGACACAGACATGGCTGCTTTTCAGCCTTCGATCAGGGGCAGGGCCAGTGGGCGGCCTGTGGCCCGGGCAGGAGCCTCTCCGCATGTGTCCCAGGGACCCATTTGCCTTCGAACTTCGGTCACCTGGCAGGAAGCTACGATGCCCTGACCTATGGTTAGCTGTGCAGTGAGGTGTACTGCGCGGACAGGTTCCAAGCACTCTTCAAATAAGAGGGCGGCCTGAGTGGAAAGGTGAGAGTTTGGGCAGCTGTGCAGACAAAGAAGGCGCCCTATGGCCTGGGCCTAAATGCTTATGACACCCCACTGGGCCTGCCGGGCTCTGAGGGCCCTGCCCTGGGCCCCCTGATCCCCTGCCATTTGTTCAGTCACAGCAGAGATGGCAACACCCACTCCCTCAGTGAGGGCAGTGGTCCAGCCTCCCTCAGCCCCGCCCACTCTCCGCAGGTTACCATGGACAACAGATGCTGCATTCTCAGGCCAGGGCGTTCCGAGTATGCCAAGAGCAGACATGATGACCTTAAATGATTTCCTCTTGTGTCAGTTTTGGTAAACTGTAGGAGCTAGGAAATGGTCAACTTTACAGAAATGTTCAAATTTCCCGGCATTTCATATATTCTCTGCTATAACATTGTCCTGATTCTTTCTATATATTCTTTAATTATGTTTGTGTTCTGCTTAATCAAAGTGTGTCTTTTAAATCTTTTCAAAGAATATTCTTTGGACTTACTACCTCACCTGAATTTTATACGTTTTCTGTGGTATTAAGTTCTGCTCATATCTTTATTTATCTTTTTTCTATGTTCTCAGGGTTTATTGTTTTGATCTTCTGATGTCAATTAAAACACTTGGTTATTCATTTTCATCAATCTTTTTACTTATAAAGATTTGAACTTTTAAAGATTCCAGCTCACTTTTAAGTTTCTAAGGGTCAGGTCCACTACATTGTGTCTGGACTAAGGCTTAGTTCACCATATAGCAATGTATATATTGACATTTTCCCCTCGACTTTCTGTGATTCCCTACATCTCACCTTTCTTTGCAGACATGCCATTTGAAATACATTTAACTTATTTCACAGCCAATAAGTCTTTGAAATAATGACTATTTTTTAGAGAAATCTTCTTATATAATTAGGCACAAAATCTCACCTGTCATAGTTTTCAAAACAGCATAATTTCACTCTTCTCAATGCTTAATCTGTGGTATTAAACAACCTTTGAGTATTTAGGTTTATCAACGACATGTACTTTAAAAATGTTTTAGAGATCCTACCAGCCTTTGAAAACCTCCTTGTTCATTGTTTCAGTTCCAGTGTTATGTATATTTTCTGCCTTGCACCTGATTATTCCACCATCAGATGGGTGGCCTAGGGAATCTAATTCTGGTATTGATTGTTTTTGCTGATTGTCTCACTTTGTAGCTGATTTCTTCAATATTGTGTAAAGTTAGATCAAGAGCTCATGTTTAGCTAAACAGCTGACCTTGTAAGAGGCTTAGGTGTGAACGCTGGTAAGCTTCAGCAGAAAGTCGGCAAAGATTTATTTGTGTCCCTCCAATGAGTTGCCCGCAAGGACCCCGTTTTCTACAAGTGTTGGTCCAATCCTCCTTCGAGAGGCAGTGGACTCAGACATGGCTGCTTTTCAGCCTTCGATCTGGGGCAGGGCCAGTAGGCGGCCTGTGGCCCGGGCAGGAGCCTCTCCGCATGTGTCCCAGGGACCCATTTGCCTGCGTACTTCGGTCACCTTGCAGGAAGATACGATGCCCTGACCTATGGTTAGCTGTGCAGCGAGGTGTACTACGCGGACAGGTTCCAAACACACTTCAAATAAGAGGGCGGCCTGAGTGGAAAGGTGAGAGTTTGGGCAGCTGTGCAGAAAAAGAAGGCGCCCTTTGGCCTGGGCCTAAATGCTTGTGACACCCCACTGGGTCTGCCGGGCTCTGAGGGCCCTGCCCTGGGCCCCCTGCTCCCCTGCCCTTTATTCAATCACAGCAGAGATGGCCACAACCACTCCCTCAGTGAGGGCAGTTTCCAACCTCCCTCAGCCACGGCCTCTGTTCGCAGGTTACCATGGACTACAGATGCTGCATTCTGAGGCCAGGGCGTTCCGAGAATGCCAAGGGCAGACATGATGACCTTAAATGATTTCCTCTTGTGTCAGTTTTGGTAAACTTCAGGAGCTAGGAAATGGTCCACTTTACAGAAATGTTCAAATTTACTGGCATTTCATATATTCTCTGCTATAACATTGTCCTGATTCTTTCTGTATATTCTTTACTTATGTTTTTGTTTTCCTTAATCAAAGTGTGTCTTTTAAATCTTTTCAAAGAATATTCTTTGGA
Source organism: Mesoplodon bidens (assembly GCF_964165515.1). Taxonomy (NCBI): domain Eukaryota; kingdom Metazoa; phylum Chordata; class Mammalia; order Artiodactyla; family Ziphiidae; genus Mesoplodon; species Mesoplodon bidens. The sequence goes on from NC_138180.1 coordinate 3,276,430, forward strand.
CTTACTAAGTCACCTGAATTTTATACGTTTTCTGTTGTATTAAGTTCTGCTCATATCTTTATTTATCTTTTTTCTATGTTCTCAGGGTTTATTGTTTTTATTTTCTGATGTCAAGTAAAACACTTGGTTATTCATTTTAATAAATCTTTTTACTTATAAATATCTGAACTTTTAAAGATTCCAGCTTACTTGTACGTTTCTAAGGGTCCATTCCTCTACACTGTTGTCGGCCTATGGCTTAGTTCACCATATAGCAATGTATATATTGACATATTATCCCCTCGGCTTTCTGTGATTCCCTACATCTCACCTTTCTTTGCAGACAAGCCATTTGAAATACCCTTAACTTATTTCACAGCCAATAATTCTTTGAAATAATGTGTATTTTTTAGAGAAATCATCTTATATAATTAGGCAGAAAATCTCACCTTCCATAGTTTTCTAAACTGCATAATTTCACTCTTCTCACTGCTTAATTTGTTGTATTAAACAACCTTTGAGTATTTAGCTTTATCAATGACATGTACTTTAAAAATGTTTTAGAGATCCTACCAGTCTTTGAAAACATCCTTGTTCCTTGTTTCATTCCCAGGTTTATGTATATTTTCTGCCTAGCACCTGATTATTCCAACATCTCAAGGATGGCCTAGGGAATCCAATTCTGGTATTGATTGTTTTGGCTGATTGTCTCCCTTTGTAGCTGATTTCTTCATTATTGTGTAAATTTAGATCATGAGCTCATGTTTAGCTAAACAGCTGACCTTGTAAGAGGCTTAGGTGTGAACGCTCGTAAGTTTCAGCAAAAAGTCGGCAAAGATTTTTTTGTGTCCCTCCAATGAGTAGCCCACAATGACCCCGTTTTCTAGAAGTGTTGGTCCAATACTCCCTTTAGGGGTAGGGGACTTAAACAGGGCTGCTTTCGGCCCCCGATCTTGGGCAGGGGCAGTGGGCGGCCTGTCGCCCAGGCAGGAGCCTCTCTGCCTGTGAACCTGGGAATCATCTCTCCTGCGAACTTCGGTCACCTGGCAGGAAGCTACGATGCCCAGACCTATGGTTAGCTGTGCAGCGAGGTAAACTGCGCGGACAGGTTCCACACACACTTCAACTAAGTGGGTGGCCTGAGTGGAAATGTGAGAGTTTGGGCAGCTGAGCAGACAAAGAAGGCGCCCTATTGCCTGGGCCTAAATGCTTGTGACACCCCACTGGGTCTGCCGGGCTCTGAGGGCCCTGCCCTGGGTCCCCTGCTCCCCTGCCCTTTGTTCAGTCACAGCAGAGATGGCCACACCCACTCCCTAATTTAAGGCAGTGTTCCAGCCTCCCTCAGCCCCGCCCACTCTCAGCAGGTTACCATGGACTACAGATGCTGCATTCTCAGTTCAGGGCGTTCCGAGAATGCCAAGGGCAGACATGATGACCTTAAATGATTTACTCTTGTGTCAGTTTTGGTAAACTCTAGGAGCTAGGAAATGGTCAACTTTACAGAAGTTCAAATTTCCAGGCATTTCATATATTCTCTGCTATAACATTGTCCTGATTCTTTCTCTATATTCTTTAATTATGTTTGTGATTTCCTTAATCAAAGTGTGTCTTTTAAATCTTTTCAAAGAATATTCTTTGGACTTACTATCTCACCTGAATTTTATACGTTTTCTGTGGTATTAAGTTCTGCTCATATCTTTATTTATCTTTTTTCTATGTTCTCAGGGTTTATTGTTTTGATCTTCTGATGTCAATTAAAACACTTGGTTATTCATTTTCATCAATCTTTTTACTTATAAAGATTTGAACTTTTAAAGACTCCAGCTCACTTTTAAGTTTCTATGGGTCAGGTCCTCTACATTGTGGCTGGCCTAAGGCTTAGTTCACCATATAGAAATGTATATATTGACATTTTCCCCTCGACTTTCTGTGATTCCCTACATCTCACCTTTCTTTGCAGACAAGCCATTTGAAATGCACTTAACTTATTTCACAGCCAATAAGTCTTTGAAATAATGTCTATTTCTTTGAGAAATCTTCTTATATAATTAGTCAGAAAATCTCACCTGCCATAGTTATCAAAACAGCATAATTTCACTCTTCTCAATGCTTAATCTGTGGTATTAAACAACCTTTGAGTATTTAGGTTTATCAACGACATGTACTTTAAAAATGTTTTAGAGATCCTACCAGCCTTTGAAAACCTCCTTGTTCCTTGTTTCTGTTCCAGTTTTATGTATATTTTCTGCCTTGCACCTGATTATTCCAACATCAGATGGATGGCCTAGGGAATCTAATTCTGGTATTGATTGTTTTTGCTGATTGTCTCCCTTTGTAGCTGATTTCTTCAATATTGTGTAAATTTAGATCAAGAGCTCATGTTTAGCTAAACAGCTGACCTTGTAAGAGGCTTAGGTGTGAACGCTGGTAAGCTTCAGCAGAAAGTCGGCAAAGATTTATTTGTGTCCCTCCAATGAGTTGCCCGCAAGGACCCCGTTTTCTACAAGTGTTGGTCCAATACTCCTTCGAGAGGCAGTGGATTCAGACATGGCTGCTTTTCAGCCTTCGATCTGGGGCAGGGCCAGTGGGCGGCCTGTGGCCCGGGCAGGAGCCTCTCCGCATGTGTCCCAGGGACCCATTTGCGTGCGTACTTCAGTCACCTGGCAGGAAGCTACGATAGCCTGACCTATGGTTAGCTGTGCAGCGAGGTGTAGTGCGCGGACCGGTTCCAAACACACTTCAAATAAGAGGGCGGCCTGAGTGGAAAGGTGAGAGTTTGGGCAGCTGTGCAGACAAAGAAGTTGCCGTATGGCCTGGGCCTAAATTCTTATGACACCCCACTGGGCCTGCCGGGCTCTGAGGGCCCTGCCCTGGGCCACATGCTCCCCTGCCCTTTGTTCAGTCACAGCAGAGATGGCCACACCCACTCCCTCAGTGAGGTCAGTGTTCCAGCCTCCCTCAACCCCGCCCACTCTCGGCAGGTTACCATGGACTACAGATGCTGCATTCTGAGGCCAGGGCGTTCTGAGAATGCCAAGGGCAGTCATGATGACCTTAAATGATTTCCTCTTGTGTCAGTTTTGGTAAACTGTAGGAGCTAGGAAATGGTCAACTTTACAGAAATGTTCAAATTTCCTGGCATTTCATATATTCTCTGCTATAACATTGTCCTGATTCTTTCTATATATTCTTTAATTATGTTTGTGTTTTCCTTAATTAAAGTGTGTCTTTAAATCTTTTCAAAGAATATTCTTTGGACTTACTACCTCACCTGAATTTTATTCGTTTTCTGTGGTATTAAGTTCTGCTCATATCTTTATTTATCTTTTTTCTATGTTCTCAGGGTTTATTGTTTTGATCTTCTGATGTCAATTAAAACACTTTGTTATTCATTTTCATCAATCTTTTTACTTATAAAGATTTGAACTTTTATAGATTCCAGCTCTCTTTTAAGTTTCTAAGCGTCTGGTCCTCTACATTGTGGCTGGCCTAAGGCTTAGTTCTCAATATAGCAATGTATATATTGACATTTTCTCCTCGACTTTCTGTGATTCCCTACATCTCAACTTTCTTTGCAGACAAGCCATTTGAAATAAACTTAACTTATTTCACAGCCAATAAGTCTTTGAAATAATGTCTATTTTTTAGAGAAACCTTCTTATATAATTAGGCAGAAAATCTCACCTGCCATAGTTTTCAAAACAGCATAATTTCACTCTTCTCAATGCTTAATCTGTGGTATTAACAACCTTTGAGTATTTAGGTTTATCAACGACATGTACTTTAAAAATGTTTTAGAGATCCTACCATCCTTTGAAAACCTCCTTGTTCCTTGTTTCAGTTCCAGTTTTATGTGTATTTTCTGCCTTGCACCTGTTGATTCCAACATCAGATGGATGGCCTAGGGAATCTAATTCTGGTATTGATTGTTTTTGATGATTGTCTCACTTTGTAGTTGATTTCTTCAATATTGTGTAAATTTAGATCATGAGCTCATGTTTAGCTAAACAGCTGACCTTGTAAGAGGCTTAGGTGTGAACGCTGGTAAGCTTCAGCAGAAAGTCGGCAAAGATTTATTTGTGTCCCTCCAATGAGATGCCCTCAAGGACCCCGTTTTCTACAAGTGTTGGTCCAATACTCCTTCGACAGGCAGTGGACTCAGGCATGGCTGCTTTTCAGCCTTCGATCTGGGGCAGGGCCTGTGGGCGGCCTGTGGCCCGGGCAGGAGCCTCTCCGCATGTGTCCCAGGGACCCATTTGCCTGCGAACTTCGGTCACCTGGCAGGAAGCTACGATGCCCTGACCTATGGTTAGCTGTGCAGCGAGGTATACTGCACGGACAGGTTCCACACACACTTCAAATAAGAGGGCCGCTTGAGTGGAAAGGTGAGAGTTTGGGCAGCTGTGCAGACAAAGAAGGCGCCCTTTGGCCTGGGCCTAAATGCTTGTGACACCCCACTGTGTCTGCCGGGCTCTGAGGGCCCTGCCCTAAGCCCCCTGCTCCCCTGCCCTTTGTTCAGTCACAGCAGAGATGGCCACACCCACTCCCGCAGTGAGGGCAGTCTTCCAAGCTCCCTCATCCATGCCCCCACTCCGCAGTTTACCATGGACTACAGATGATGCATTCTGAGGCCAGGGCGTTCCGAGAATGCCAAGGGCAGACATGATGACCTTAAATGATATCCTCTTGTGTCAATTTTGGTAAACTTTAGGAGCTAGGAAATGGTCCGCTTTACAGAAATGTTCAAATTTACTGGCATTTCATATATTCTCTGCTATAACATTGTCCTGATTCTTTCTGGATATTCTTTACTTATGTTTATGTTTTCCTTAATCAAAGTGAGTCTTTTAAATCTTTTCAAAGAATATTCTTTGGACTTACTAAATCACCTGAATTTTATACGTTTTCTGTTGTATTAAGTTCTGCTCATATCTTTATTTATCTTTTTTCTATGTTCTCAGGGTTTATAGTTTTGATTTTCTGATGTCAAGTAAAACACTTGGTTATTCATTTTAATAAATCTTTTTACTTATAAAGATTTGAACTTTTAAAGATTCCAGCTTACTTGTACGTTTCTAAGGGTCCATTCCTCTACACTGTTGCCGGCCTAAGGCTTAGTTCACCATATAGCAATGTATATATTGACATATTATCCCCTCGGCTTTCTGTGATTCCCTACATCTCAGCTTTCTTTGCAGAGAAGCCATTTGAAATACCCTTAACTTATTTCACAGCCAATATGTCTTTGAAATAATGTGTATTTTTTAGAGAAATCATCTTATATAATTAGGCAGAAAATCTCACCTTCCATAGTTTTCTAAACAGCATAACTTCACTCTTCTCACTGCTTAATTTGTTGTATTAAACAACCTTTGTGTATTTAGCTTTATCAATGACATGTACTTTAAAAATGTTTTAGAGACCCTACCAGTCTTTGAAAACATCCTTGTTCCTTCTTTCCTTTCCAGGTTTATGTATATTTTCTGCCTAGCATCTGATTATTCCAACATCTGACGGGCGGCCTAGGGAATCTCATTCTGGGATTGATTGTTTTTGCTGATTGTCTCGCTTTGTAGCTGATTTCTTCATTATTGTGTTAATTTATATCATGAGCTCATGTTTAGCTAAACAGCTGACCTTGTAAGAGGCTTAGGTGTGAACGCTCGAAAGTTTCAGCAAAAAGTCGGCAAAGATTTATTTGTGTCCCTCCAATGAGTTGCCCACAAGGACCCCGTTTTCTAGAAGTGTTGGTCCAATACTCCCTCTAGGGGTAGGGGACTTAGACAGGGCTGCTTTCGGCCCCCGAACTTGGGCAGGGGCAGTGGGCGGCCTGTGTCCCGGGCAGGAGCTTCTCTGCGTGTGAACCTGGGAATCATCTCTACTGCGAACTTCGGTCACCTGGCAGGAAGCTACGATGCCCAGACCTATGGTTAGCTGTGCTGCGAGGTATAATGCCTGGACAGGTTCCATACACACTTCAAATAAGTGGGTGGCCTGAGTGGAAAAGTGAGAGTTTGGGCAGCTGTGCAGACAAAGAAGGCGCCCTATGGCCTGGGCCTAAATGCTAGTGACACACCACTGGGCCTCCCTGGCTCTGAGGGCCCTGCCCTGGGCCCCATGTTGCCCTGCCCTTTGTTCAGTCACAGCAGAGATGGCCACACCCACTCCCTCAGTGAGGGCAGTGTTCCAGCCTCCCTCAGCCCCGCCCCCTCTCCGCAGGTTACCATGGACTACAGATGCTGCATTCTGAGGCCAGGGCGTTCCGAGAATGCCAAGGGCAGACATGATGACCTTAAATGATTTCCTCTTGTGTCAGTTTTGGTAAACTGTAGGAGCTAGGAAATGGTCATCTTTACAGAAATGTTCAAATTTACTGGCATTTCATATATTCTCTGCTATAATATTGTCCTGATTCTTTCTATATATTCCTTAATTATGTTTGTGTTTTCCTTAATCAAAGTGTATCTTTTAAATCTTTTCAAAGAATATTCTTTGGACTTACTACCTCACCTGAATTTTATACGTTTTCTGTTGTATTAAGTTCTGCTCATATCTTTATTTATCTTTTTTCTATGTTCTCAGGGTTTATTGTTTTGATCTGATGTCAATTAAAACACTTGTTAATTCATTTTCATCAATCTTTTTACTTATAAAGATTTGAACTTTTAAAGATTTCAGCTCACTTTTAAGTTTCTAAGGGTCAGGTCCTCTACATTGTGGCTGGCCTAAGGCTTAGTTCACCATATAGCAATGTATATATTGACATTTTCCCCTCGACTTTCTGTGATTCCCTACATCTCACCTTTCTTTGCAGAAAAGCCATATGAAATACCCTTAACTTATTTCACAGCCAATAAGTCTTTGAAATAATGTCTATTTTTTAGAGAAATCTTCTTATATAATTAGGCAGAAAATCTCACCTGCCATAGTTTTCAAAACAGCATAATTTCACTCTTCTCAATGCTTAATCTGTGGTATTAACAACCTTTGAGTATTTAGGTTTATCAACGACATGTACTTTAAAAATGTTTTAGAGATCCTACCATCCTTTGAAAAACTCCTATTTCCTTGTTTCAGTTCCAGTTTTATGTGTATTTTCTGCCTTGCACCTGATGATTCCAACATCAGATGGATGGCCTAGGGAATCTAATTCTCGTATTGATTGTTTTTGCTGATTGTCTCACTTTGTAGTTGATTTCTTCAATATTGTGTAAATTTAGATCATGAGCTCATGTTTAGCTAAACAGCTGACCTTGTAAGAGGCTTAGGTGTGAACGCTGGTAAGCTTCAGCAGAAAGTCGGCAAAGATTTATTTGTGTCCCTCCAATGAGTTGCCCGCAAGGACCCCGTTTTCTACAAGTGTTGGTCCAATGCTCCTTCGAGAGGCAGTGGACTCAGGCATGGCTGCTTTTCAGCCTTCGATCTGGGGCAGGGCCAGTGGGCGGCCTGTGGCCCGGGCAGGAACCTCTCCGTATGTGTCCCAGGGACACATTTGCCGGCGAACTTCGGTCACCTGGCAGGAAGCTACGATGCCCTGACCTATGGTTAGCTGTGCAGCGAGGTGTACTGCGCGGACAGGTTCCAAACACACTTCAAATAAGAGGGCGGCCTGAGTGGAAAGGTGAGAGTTTGGGCAGCTGTGCAGACAAAGAAGGCGCCATTTGGCCTGGGCCTAAATGCTTGTGACACCCCACTGGGTCTGCCGGGCTCTGAGGGCCCTGCCCTGGGCCCCCTGCTCCCCTGCCCTTTGTTCAGTCACAGCAGAGATGGCCACACCCACTCCCTCAGTGAGGGCAGTCTTCCAAGCTCCCTCAGCCACGCCCCCTCTCCGCAGGTTACCATGGACAACAGATGATGCATTCTGAGGCCAGGGCGTTCCGAGAATGCCAAGGGCAGACATGATGACCTTAAATGATATCCTCTTGTGTCAATTTTGGTAAACTTTAGGAGCTAGGAAATGGTCCGCTTTACAGAAATGTTCAAATTTACTGGCATTTCATATATTCTCTGCTATAACATTGTCCTGATTCTTTCTGGATATTCTTTACTTATGTTTATGTTTTCCTTAATCAAAGTGTGTCTTTTAAATCTTTTCAAAGAATATTCTTTGGACTTACTGAATCACCTGAATTTTATACGTTTTCTGTTGTATTAAGTTCTGCTCATATCTTTATTTATCTTTTTTCTATGTTCTCAGGGTTTATTGTTTTGATTTTCTGATGTCAAGTAAAACACTTGGGTATTCATTTTAATAAATCTTTTTACTTATAAATATTTGAACTTTTAAAGATTCCAGCTTACTTGTACGTTTCTAAGGGTCCATTCCTAACACTGTTGCCGGCCTAAGGCTTAGTTCAACATATAGCAATGTATATATTGATATATTATCCCCTCGGCTTTCTGTGATTCCCTACATCTCACTCTTTGCAGACAAGCCATTTGAAATACCCTTAACTTATTTCACAGCCAATAAGTCTTTGAAATAATGTGTATTTTTTAGAGAAATCATCTTATATAATTAGGCAGAAAATCTCACCTTCCATAGTTTTCTAAACAGCATAACTTCACACTTCTCACTGCTTAATTTGTTGTATTAAACAACCTTTGTGTATTTAGCTTTATCAATGACATGTACTTTAAAAATGTTTTAGAGACCCTAACAGTCTTTGAAAACATCCATGTTCCTTCTTTCCTTTCCAGGTTTATGTATATTTTCTGCCTAGCACCTGATTATTCCAACATCTGACGGGTGGCCTAGGGAATCTCATTCTGGTATTGATTGTTTTTGCTGATTGTCTCCCTTTGTAGATGATTTCTTCATTATTGTGTAAATTTAGATCATGAGCTCATGTTTAGCTAAACAGCTGACCTTGTAAGAGGCTTAGGTGTGAACGCTCGGAAGTTTCAGCAAAAAGTCGGCAAAGATTTATTTGTGTCCCTCCAATGAGTAGCCCACAAGGACCCCGTTTTATAGAAGTGTTGGTCCAATACTCCCTCTAGGGGTAGGGGACTTAGACAGGGCTGCTTTCGGCCCCCGATCTTGGGCAGGGGCAGTGGGCGGCCTGTGGCCCGGGCAGTAGCCTCTCTGCGTGTGAACCTGGGAATCATCTCTCCTGCGAACTTCGGTCACCTGGCAGGAAGATATGATGCCCAGACCTATGGTTAGCTGTGCAGCGAGGTATACTGCGTGGACAGGTTCCACACACACTTCAACTAAGTGGGTGGCCTGAGTGGAAAAGTGAGAGTTTGGGCAGCTATGCAGACAAAGAATGCGCCCTATGGCCTGGGCCTAAATGCTTGTGACACCCCACTGGGCCTGACGGGCTCTGAGGGCCCTGCCCTGGGCCCCCTGCTCCCCTGCACATTGTTCAGTCACAGCAGAGATGGCCACACCCACTCCGTCAGTGAGAGCAGAGTTCCAGCCTCCCTCAGCCCCGCCCACTCTCCGCAGGTTACCATGGACTACAGATGCTGCATTCTGAGGCCAGGGCGTTCCGAGAATGCCAAGGGCAGACATGATGACCTTAAATGATTTCCTCTTGTGTCAGTTTTGGTAAACTTTAGGAGCTAGGAAATGGTCCGCTTTACAGAAATGTTCAGATTTACTGGCATTTCATATATTCTCTGCTATAACATTGTCCTGATTCTTTCTGGATATTTTTTACATATGTTTTTGTTTTCCTTAATCAAAGTGTGTCTTTTAAATCTTTTCAAAGAATATTCTTTGGACTTACTAAATCACCTGAATTTTATACGTTTTCTGTTGTATTAAGTTCTGCTCATATCTTTATTTATCTTTTTTCTATGTTCTCAGGGTTTATAGTTTTGATTTTCTGATGTCAAGTAAAACACTTGGTTATTCATTTCCATAAATCTTTTTACTTATAAAGATTTGAACTTTTAAAGATTCCAGCTTACTTGTACGTTTCTAAGGGTCCATTCCTCTACACTGTTGCCGGCCTAAGGCTTAGTTCACCACATAGCTATGTATATATTGACATATTATCCCCTCGGCTTTCTGTGATCCCCTACATCACACCTTTCTTTGCAGACAAGCCATTTGAAATACCCTTAACTTATTTCACAGCCAATAAGTCTTTGAAAAAATGTGTATTTTTTAGAGAAATCATCTTATATAATTAGGCAGAAAATCTCACCTTCCATAGTTTTCTAAACATCATAACTTCACTCTTCTCACTGCTTAATTTGTTGTATTAAAAAACCTTTGTGTATTTAGCTTTATCTATGACATGTACTTTAAAAATGTTTTAGAGACCCTACCAGTCTTTGAAAACATCCTTGTTCCTTCTTTCCTTTCCAGGTTTATGTATATTTTCTGCCTAGCACCTGATTATTCCAACATCTGACGGGTGGCCTAGGGAATCTCATTCTGGTATTGATTGTTTTTGCTGATTGTCTCCCTTTGTAGCTGATTTCTTCATTATTGTGTAAATTTAGATCATGAGCTCATGTTTAGCTAAACAGCTGACCTTGTAAGAGGCTTAGGTGTGAACGCTCGAAAGTTTCAGCAAAAAGTCGGCAAAGATTTATTTGTGTCCCTCCAATGAGTTGGCCACAAGGACCCCGTTTTCTAGAAGTGTTGGTCCAATACTCCCTCTAGGGGTAGGGGACTTAGACAGGGCTGCTTTCGGCCCCCGATCTTGGGCAGGGGCAGTGGGCGGCCTGTGGCCCGGGCAGGAGCTTCTCTGCGTGTGAACCTGGGAATCATCTCTCCTGCAAACTTCGGTCACCTGGCAGGAAGCTACGATGCCCAGACCTATGGTTAGCTGTGCAGCGAGTTATACTGCCTGGACAGGTTCCATACACACTTCAAATAAGTGGTTGGCCTGAGTGGAAAAGTGAGAGTTTGGGCAGCTGTGCAGACAAAGAAGGCGCCCTATGGCCTGGGCCTAAATGCTTGTGACACCCCACTGGGCCTGCCGGGCTCTGAGGGCCCTGCCCTGGGCCCCATGTTGCCCTGCCCTTTGTTCAGTCACAGCAGAGATGGCCACACCCACTCCCTCAGTGAGGGCAGTGTTCCAGCCTCCCTCAGCCCCGCCCACTCTCCGCAGGTTACCATGGACTACAGATGCTGCATTCTGAGGCCAGGGCGTTCCGAGAATGCCAAGGGTAGACATGATGACCTTAAATGATTTCCTCTTGTGTCAGTTTTGGTAAACTGTAGGAGCTAGGAAATGGTCATCTTTACAGAAATGTTCAAATTTACTGGCATTTCATATATTCTCTGCTATAATATTGTCCTGATTCTTTCTATATATTCCTTAATTATGTTTGTGTTTTCCTTAATCAAAGTGTATCTTTTAAATCTTTTCAAAGAATATTCTTTGGACTTACTACGTCACCTGAATTTTATACGTTTTCTGTTGTATTAAGTTCTGCTCATATCTTTATGTATCTTTTTTCTATGTTCTCAGGGTTTATTGTTTTGATCTGATGTCAATTAAAACACTTGGTTATTCATTTTCATCAATCTTTTTACTTATAAAGATTTGAACTTTTATAGATTCCAGCTCACTTTTAAGTTTCTAAGGGTCAGGTCCTCTACATTGTGGCTGGCCTAAGACTTAGTTCACCATATAGCAATGTATATATTGACATTTTCCCCTCGACTTTCTGTGATTCCCTACATCTCACCTTTCTTTGCAGACAAGCCATTTGAAATACCCTTAACTTATTTCACAGCCAATAAGTCTTTGAAATAATGTCTATTTTTTAGAGAAATCTTCTTATATAATTAGGCAGAAAATCTCACCTGCCATAGTTTTCAAAACAGCATAATTTCACTCTTCTCAATGCTTAATCTCTGGTATTAACAACCTTTGAGTATTTAGATTTATCAACGACATGTACTTTAAAAATGTTTTAGAGATCCTACCATCCTTTGAAAACCTCCTTTTTCCTTGTTTCAGTTCCAGTTTTATGTGTATTTTCTGCCTTGCACCTGATGATTCCAACATCAGATGGATGGCCTAGGGAATCTAATTCTGGTATTGATTGTTTTTGCTGATTGTCTCACTTTGTAGTTGATTTCTTCAATATTGTGTAAATTTAGATCATGAGCTCATGTTTAGCTAAACAGCTGACCATGTAAGAGGCTTAGGTGTGAACGCTGGTAAGCTTCAGCAGAAAGTCGGCAAAGATTTATTTGTGTCCCTCCAATGAGTTGCCCGCAAGGACCCCGTTTTCTACAAGTGTTGGTCCAATACTCCTTCGAGAGGCAGTGGACTCAGGCATGGCTGTTTTTCAGCCTTCGATCTGGGGCAGGGCCAGTGGGCGGCCTGTGGCCCGGGCAGGAGCCTCTCCGCATGTGTCCCAGGGACCCATTTGCCTGCGAACTTCGGTCACCTTGCAGGAAGCTACGGTGCCCTGACCTATGGTTAGCTGTGCAGCGAGGTGTACTGCACGGACAGGTTCCCAACACACTTCAAATAAGAGGGCGGCCTGAGCGGAAAGGTGAGAGTTTGGGCAGCTGTGCAGACAAAGAAGGCGCCATTTGGCCTGGGCCTAAATGCTTGTGACACCCCACTGGGTCTGCCGGGCTCTGAGGGCCCTGCCCTGGGGCCCCTGCTCCACTGCCCTTTGTTCGGTCACAGCAGAGATGGCCACACCCACTCCCTCAGTGAGGGCAGTCTTCCAAGCTCCCTCAGCCATGCCCCCTCTCCGCGGGTTACCATGGACTACAGATGCTGCATTCTGAAGCCAGGGCGTTCCGAGAATGCCAAGGGCAGACATGATGACCTTAAATGATTTCCTCTTGTTTCAGTTTTGGTAAACTTTAGGAGCTAGGAAATGGTCATCTTTACAGAAATGTTCAAATTTACTGGCATTTCATATATTCTCTGCTATAACATTGTCCTGATTCTTTCTATATATTCCTTAATTATGTTTGTGTTTTCCTTAATCAAAGTGTGTCTTTTAAATCTTTTCAAAGAATATTCTTTGGACTTACTACCTCACCTGAATTTTATGCGTTTTCTGTTGTATTAAGTTCTGCTCATATCTTTATTTATCTTTTTTCTATGTTCTCAGGGTTTATTGTTTTGATCTTCTGATGTCAATTAAAACACTTTGTTATTCATTTTCATCAATCTTTTTACTTATAAAGATTTGAACTTTTAAAGATTCCAGCTTACTTGTACGTTTCAAAGGGTCCATTCCTCTACACTGTTGCCGGCCTAAGGCTTAGTTCAACACATAGCTATGTATATATTGACATATTATCCCCTCGGCTTTCTGTGATTCCCTACATCACACCTTTCTTTGCAGACAAGCCATTTGAAATACCCTTAACTTATTTCACAGCCAATAAGTCTTTGAAATAATGTGTATTTTTTAGAGATATCATCTTATATAATTAGGCAGAAAATCTCACCTTCCATAGTTTTCTAAACAGCATAACTTCACTCTTCTCACTGCTTAATTTGTTGTATTAAACAACCTTTGTGTATTTAGCTTTATCCATGATATGTACTTTAAAAATGTTTTAGAGACCCTACCAGTCTTTGAAAACATCCTTGTTCCTTGTTTCATTTCCAGGTTTATGTATATTTTCTGCCTAGCACCTGATTATTCCAACATCTGACGGGTGGCCTAGGGAATCTAATTCTGGTATTGATTGTTTTTGCTGATTGTCTCCCTTTGTAGCTGATTTCTTCATTATTGTGTAAATTTAGATCATGAGCTCATGTTTAGCTAAACAGCTGAACTTGTAAGAGGCTTAGGTGTGATCGCTCGGAAGTTTCAGCAAAAAGTCGGCAAAGATTTATTTGTGTCCCTCCAATGAGTTGCCCACAAGGACCCCGTTTTCTAGAAGTGTTGGTCCAATACTCCCTCTAGGGGTAGGGGACTTAGACAGGGCTGCTTTCGGCCCCCGATCTTGGGCAGGGGCAGTGGGCTGCCTGTGGCCCGGGCAGGAGCCTCTCTGCGTGTGAACCTGTGAAAGATCTCTCCTGCGAACTTCGGTCACCTGGCAGGAAGCTACGATGCCAAGACCTATGGTTAGCTGTGCAGCGAGGTATACTGCGTGGACAGGATCCACACACACTTCAAATAAGTGGGTGGCCTGAGTGGAAAAGTGAGAGTTTGGGCAGCTGTGCAGACAAAGAAGGCGCACTATGGCCTGGGCCTAAATGCTTGTGACACCCCACTGGGCCTGCCGGGCTCTGAGGGCCCTGCCCTGGACCCCTGCTCCCCTGCCCTTTGTTCAGTAACAGCAGAGATGGCCACACCCACTCCCTCAGTGAGGGCAGTGTTCCAGCCTCCCTCAGCCCCGCCCACTATTCGCAGGGTACCATGGACTACAGATGCTGCATTCTCAGGCCAGGGAGTACCGAGAGTGCCAAGGGCAGACATGATGACCTTAAATGATTTCCTCTTGTGTCAGTTTTGGTAAACTGTAGGAGCTAGGAAATGGTCATCTTTACAGAAATGTTCAAATTTACTGGCATTTCATATATTCTCTGCTATAACATTGTCCTGATTCTTTCTATATATTCCTTAATTATGTTTGTGTTTTCCTTAATCAAAGTGTGTCTTTTAAATCTTTTCAAAGAATATTCTTTGGACTTACTACCTCACCTGAATTTTATGCGTTTTCTGTTGTATTAAGTTCTGCTCATATCTTTATTTATCTTTTTTCTATGTTCTCAGGGTTTATTGTTTTGATCTTCTGATGTCAATTAAAACACTTTGTTATTCATTTTCATCAATCTTTTTACTTATAAAGATTTGAACTTTTAAAGATTCCAGCTCACTTTTAAGTTTCTAAGGGTCAGGTCCTCTACATTGTGGCTGGCCTAAGGCTTAGTTCACCATATAGCAATGTATATATTGACATTTTCCCCTCGACTTTCTGTGATTCCCTACATCTCACCTTTCTTTGCAGACAAGCCATTTGAAATATACTTAACTTATTTCACAGCCAATAAGTCTTTGAAATAATGTCTATTTTTTAGAGAAATCTTCTTATATAATTATGCAGAAAATCTCACCTGCCATAGTTTTCAAAACAGCATAATTTCACTCTTCTCAATGCTTAATCTGTGGTATTAACAACCTTTGAGTATTTAGGTTTATCAATGACATGTACTTTAAAAATGTTTTAGAGATCCTACCAGCCTTTGAAAACTTCCTTGTTCATTGTTTCAGTTACAGTTTTATGTATATTTTCTGCCTTGCACCTGATGATTCCAACATCCGATGGATGGCCTAGGGAATCTAATTCTGGTATTGATTGTTTTTGCTGATTGTCTCACTTTGTAGTTGATTTCTTCAATATTGTGTAAATTTAGATCATGAGCTCATGTTTAGCTAAACATCTGACCTTGTAAGAGGCTTAGGTGTGAACGCTGGTAAGCTTCAGCAGAAAGTCGGCAAAGATTTATTTGTGTCCCTCCAATGAGTTGCCCGCAAGGACCCCGTTTTCTACAAGTGTTGGTCCAATACTCCTTCGAGAGACAGTGGACTCAGACATGGCTGCTTTTCAACCTTCGATCTGGGGCAGGGCCAGTGGGCGGCCTGTGGCCCGGGCAGGAGCCTCTCCGCATGTGTCCCAGGGACCCATTTGCCTGCGAACTTCGGTCACCTGGCAGGAAGCTACGATGCCCTGACCTATGGTTAGCTGTGCAGCGAGGTGTACTGCACGGACAGGTTCCCAACACACTTCAAATAAGAGGGCGGCCTGAGTGGATAGGTGAGAGTTTGGGCAGCTGTGCAGAGAAAGAAGGCACCCTTTGGTCTGGGCCTAAATGATTGTGACACCCCACTGGGTCTGCCGGGCTCCTAGGGCCCTGCCCTGGGCCCCCTGCTCCCCTGCCCTTTGTTCAGTCACAGCAGAGATGGCCACACCCACTCCCTCAGTGAGGACAGTCTTCCAAGCTCCCTCAGCCACGCCCCCTCTCCGCAGGTTACCATGGACTACAGATGATGCATTCTGAGGCCAGGGCGTTCCGAGAATGCCAAGGGCAGACATGATGACCTTAAATGATATCCTCTTGTGTCAATTTTGGTAAACTTTAGGAGCTAGGAAATGGTCCGCTTTACAGAAATGTTCAAATTTACTGGCATTTCATATATTGTCTGCTATAACATTGTCCTGATTCTTTCTGGATATTCTTTACTTATGTTTATGTTTTCCTTAATCAAAGTGTGTCTTTTAAATCTTTTCAAAGAATATTCTTTGGACTTACTACCTCACCTGAATTTTATACGTTTTCTGTTGTATTAAGTTCTGCTCATATCTTTATTTATCTTTATTCTATGTTCTCAGGGTTTATTGTTTTGATCTTCTGATGTCAATTAGCACACTTGGTTATTCATTTTCATCAATCTTTTTACTTATAAAGGTTTGAACTTTTAAAGATTCCAGCTCACTTTTACGTTTCTAAGGGTCAGGTCCTCTACATTGTGGCTGGCCTAAGGCTTAGTTCACCATATAGCAATGTATATATTGACATTTTCCCCTCGACTTTCTGTGATTCCCTACATCTCACCTTTCTTTGCAGACAAGCCATTTGAAATACCCTTAACTTAGTTCACAGCCAATAAGTCTTTGAAATCATGTGTAATTTTTAGAGAAATCATCTTATATAATTAGGCAGAAAATCTCACCTTCCATAGTTTTCTAAACAGCATAATTTCACTCTTCTCACTGCTTAATTTGTTGTATTAAACAACCTTTGAGTATTTAGCTTTATCAATGACATGTACTTTAAAAATGTTTTAGAGACCCTAACAGTCTTTGAAAATATCCTTGTTCCTTGTTTCATTTCCAGGTTTATATATATTTTCTGCCTAGCACCTGATTATTCCAACATCAGACGGCTGGCCTAGGGAATCTAATTCTGGTATTGATTGTTTTTGCTGATTGTCGGCCTTTGTAGCTGATTTCTTCATTATTGTGTAAATTTAGATCATGAGCTCATGTTTAGCTCAACAGCTGACCTTGTAAGAGGCTTAGGTGTGAACGCTCGTAAATTTCAGCAAAAAGTCGGCAAAGATTTATTTGTGTCCCTCCAATAAGTTGCCCACAAGGACCTCGTTTTCTAGAAGTGTTGGTCCAATACTCCCTCTAGGGGTAGGGGACTTAGACAGGGCTGCTTTCTGCCCCCGATCTTGGGCAGGGGCAGTGGGCGGCCTGAGGCCCGGGCAGGAGCCTCTCTGCGTGTGAACCTGGGAATCATCTCTACTGCGAACTTCGGTCACCTGGCAGGAAGCTACGATGCCCAGACCTATGGTTAGCTGTGCAGCGAGGTATACTGCGCGGACAGGTTCCACACACACTTCAAACAAGTGTGTGTCCTGAGTGGAAAAGTGAGAGTATGGGCAGCTGTGTAGACAAAGAAGGCGCCCTATGGCCTGGGCCTAAATGCTTGTGACACCCCACTGGGCCTGCCGGGCTCTGAGGGCCCTGTCCTGGGCCCCCTGCTCCCCAGCCCTTTGTTCAGTCACAGCAGAGATGACCACACCCACTCCCTGTGTGAGGGCAGTGTTCCAGCCTCCCTCAGCCCCGCCCACTCTCCGCAGGTTACCATGGACTACAGATGCTGCATTCTGAGGCCAGGGCGTTCCGAGAATGCCAAGGGCAGACATGATGACCTTAAATGATTTCCTCTTGTGTCAGTTTTGGTAAATTGTAGGAGCTAGGAAATGGTCCACTTTACAGAAATGTTCAAATTTACTGGCATTTCATATATTCTCTACTATAACATTGTCCTGTTACTTTCTGTATATTCTTTACTTATGTTTTTGTTTTCCTTAATCATAGTGTGTTTTTAAACCTTTTCAAAGAATATTCTTTGGACTTACTAAATCACCTGAATTTTATACGTTTTCTGTTGTATTAAGTTCTGCTCATATCTTTATTTATCTTTTATCTATGTTCTCATGGTTTATTGCTTTGATTTTCTGATGTCAAGTAAAATACTTGGTTATTCATTTTAATAAATATTTTTACTTATAAAGATTTGAACTTTTAAAGATTCCAGCTTACTTGTACGTTTCTAAGGGTCCATTCCTCTACACTGTTGCCGGCCTAAGGCTTAGTTCAACTCATAGCTATGTATATATTGACATATTATCCCCTCGGCTTTCTGTGATTCCCTACGTCTCACCATTCTTTGCAGACAAAACATTTGAAATACCCTTAACTTACTTCACAGCCAATAAGACTTTGAAATAATGTGTATTTTTTAGAGAAATCATCTTATATAATTAGGCAGAAAATCTCACCTTGCATAGTTTTCTAAACAGCATAATTTCACTCTTCTCACTGCTTAATTTGTTGTATTAAACAACCTTTGACTATTTAGCTTTATCAATGACACGTACTTTAAAAATGTTTTAGAGATCCTACCAGTCTTTGAGAACATCCTTGTTCCTAGTTTCATTTCCAGGTTATGTATATTTTCTGCCGAGCACCTGATTATTCCAACATCAGATGGATGGCCTAGGGAATCTAATTCTGGTATTGATTGTTTTTGCTGATTGTCTCACTTTGTAGCTGATTTCTTCATTATTTTGTAAATTTAGATCATGAGCTCATGTTTAGCTAAACAGCTGACCTTGTAAGAGGCTTAGGTGTGAACGCTTGTAAGCTTCAACAGAAAGTCGGCAAAGATTTATTTGTGTCCCTCCAATGAGTTGCCCGCAAGGACCCCGTTTTCTACAAGTGTTGGTCCAGTACTCCTTCGAGAGGCAGTGGAATCAGGCATGGCTGCTTTTCAGCCTTCGATCTGGGGCAGGGCCAGTGGGCGGCCTGTGGCCCGGGCATGAGCCTCTCCGCAAGTGTCCCAGGGACCCATTTGCCTGCGAACTTCGGTCACCTGGCAGGAAGCTACGATGCCCTGACCTATGGATAGCTGTGCAGCGAGGTGTACTGTGCGGACAGGTTCCAAACCCACTTCAAATAAGAGGGCGACCTGAGTGGAAAGGTGAGAGTTTGGGCAGCTGTGCAAACAAAGAAGGCTCCCTTTGGTCTGGGCCTAAATGCTTGTGACACCCACTTGGTCTGTCGGGCTCTGAGGGCTCGGCCCTGGGCTCCCTGCTCCCCTGCCCTTTGTTCAGTCACAGCAGAGATGGCCACACCCACTCCCTCAGTGAGGAAAGTCTTCCAACCTCCCTCAGCCAAGCCCCTTCTCCCCAGGTTACTATGGACTACAGATGCTGCATTCTGAGGCCAGGGCGTTCCGAGAATGCCAAGGTCAGACATGATGACTTTAAATGATTTCCTCTTGTGTCAGTTTTGGTAAACTTTAGGAGCTAGGAAATGGTCCACTTTACAGAAATGTTCAAATTTACTGGCATTTCATATATTCTCTGCTATAACATTGTCCTGATTCTTTCTATATATTCTTTAATTATGTTTGTGTTTTCCTTAATCAAAGTGTGTCTTTTAAATCTTTTCAAATAATATTCTTTGGACTTACTACCTCACCTGTATTTTATACGTTTTCTGTGGTATTAAGTTCTGCTCATATCTTTTTTATATTTTTTCTATGTTCTCAGGCTTTATTGTTTTGATCTTCTGATGTCAATTAAAACACTTGGTTATTCATTTTCATCAATTTTTTTACTTATAAAGATTTGAACTTTTAAAGATTCCAGCTCACTTTTAAGTTTCTAAGAGTCAGGTCCTCTACATTGTGGCTGGCCTAAGGCTTAGTTCACCATATAGCAATGTATATATTGACATTTTCCCCTCGACTTTCTGTGATTCCCTCAAACTCACCTTTCTTTGCAGACAAGCCATTTGAAATACCCTTAACTTATTTCACAGCCAATAAGCTTTTGAAATAATGTGTAATTTTTAGAGAAATCATCTTATATAATTAGGCAGAAAATCTCACCTTCCATAGTTTTGTAAACAGCATAACTTCACTCTTCTCACTGCTTAATTTGTTGTATTAAACAACCTTTGTGTATTTAACTTTATCAATGACATGTACTTTAAAAATGTTTTAGAGACCCTACCAGTCTTTGAAAACATCCTTGTTCCTTGTTTCATTTCCAGGTTTATGTATATTTTCTGCCTAGCACCTGATTATTCCAACATCTGATGGGTGGCCTAGGGAATCTAATTCTGGTATTGATTGTTTTTGCTGATTGTCTCCCTTTGTAGCTGATTTCTTCATTATTGTGTAAATTTAGATCATGAGCTCATGTTTAGCTAAAAAGCTGACCTTGTAAGAGGCTTAGGTGTGAACGCTCGTAAGTTTCAGCAAAAAGTCGGCAAAGATTTCTTTGTGTCCCTCCAATGAGTTGCACAAAAGGACCCCGTTTTCTAGAAGTGTTGGTCCAATACTCCCTCTAGGGGTAGGGGACTTAGACAGGGCTGCTTTCGGCCCCCGAATTTGGGCAGAGGCAGTGGGCGGCCTGTGGCCCGTGCAGGATCCTCTCTGCGTGTGAACCTGGGAATCATCTCTACTGCGAACTTCGGTCTCCTGGCAGGAAGCTACGATGCCCAGAACTATGGTTAGCTGTGCAGCGAGGTATACTGCGCGGACAGGTTCCACACACACTTCAACTAATTGGGTGGCCTGAGTGGAAACGTGACAGTTTGGGCTGCTGTGCAGACAAAGAAGGCGCCCTATGGCCTGGGCCTAAATGCTTTTGACACACCACTGGGCCTTCCGGGCTCTGAGGGCCCTGCCCTCTGCCCCATGCTCCCTTGCCCTTTGTTCAGTCACAGCAGCGAAGGCCCCACCCACTCCCTCAGAGGAGGCAGTGTTTCAACCTCCCTCATCCCCGCACCCTCTCCGCAGGTTACCATGGACTACAGATGCTGCATTCTGAGGCCAGTGCATTCCGACAATGCCAAGGGCAGACATGATGACCTTAAATGATTTCCTCTTGTGTCAGTTTTGGTAAACTGTAGGAGCTAGGAAGTGGTCCACTTTACACAAATGTTCAAATTTACTGGCATTTCATATATTCTCTGCTATAACATTGTCCTGATTCTTTCTGTATATTCTTTACTTATGTTTTGGTTTTCCTTAATCAAAGTGTGTCTTTTAAATCTTGTCAAAGAATATTCTTTGTACTTACTACCTCAACTGAATTTTATACGTTTTCTGTGGTATTAAGTTCTGCTCATATCTTTACTTATCTTTTTTCTATGTTCTCAGGGTTTATTGTTTTGATCTTATGATGTCAATTAAAACACTTGGTTATTCATTTTAATAAATCTTTTTACTTATAAAGATTTGAATTTTTAAAGATTCCCGCCTACTTGTAAGTTTCTAAGGGTCAGGTCCTCTACATTGTGGCTGGCAAAAGGCTAAGTTCACAATATAGCAACGTATATATTGACCTATTTTCCCCTCGACTTTCTGTGATTTCCTACATCTCACCTTTCTTTGCAGACAAGCCATTTGAAATACCCTTAACTTATTTCACAGCCAATAAGTCTTTGAAATAATGTGTAGTTTTCAGAGAAATCTTCTTATATATTTAGGCAGAAAATCTGACCTGCCATAGTTTTCAAAACAGCATAATTTCGCTTTTCTCAATGATGAATCTGTTGTATTACACAACCTTTGAGTATTTAGCTTTATCAATGACATGTACTTTAAAAATGTTTTAGAGATGCTACCAGTCTTTGAAAACATCCTTGTTCCTTGTTTCAGTTCCAGTTTTATGTATATTTTCTGCCTTGCACCTGATTATTCCAACGTCTGATAGATGGCCTAGTGAATCTAATTCTGTTATTGATTGTTTTTGCTGATTGTCTCACCCTGTAGCGTATTTCTTCATTATTGTGTAAATTTGGATCATGAGCTCATGTTTAGCTAAACATCTGACTTTGTAAGAGGCTTAGGTGTGAACACTCGTAAGTTTCACCAGAAAGTCCGCAAAGATTTATATTTGTCCCTCCAATGAGTTGCCCGCGAGGACCCCGTTTCCTACAAGTGTTGGTCCACTACTCCCTCTAGAGGCACTTCCTCAGACAGGGCTGCTTTGTGCCCCAAGATCTGTGGCAGGGGCAGTGGGCGGCCTGTGGCCCGGGCAGGAGCCTCTCTGCGTGTGTTCCAGGGACCCATCTGCCTGCGAACTTCGGTCACCTGGCAGGAAGCTACGATGCCCAGACCTATGGTTAGCTGTGCAGCGAGGTGTACTGCGAGGACAGGTTCCACACACACTTCAAGTAAGAGGGCGGCCTGAGTGGAAAGGTGAGAGTTTCGGCAGCTGTGCAGACAAAGAAGGCGCCCTTTGTCCTGGGCCTAAATGCTTGTGACACCCCACTGGGCCTGCCGGGCTCTGAGGGCCCTGCCATGGGCCCCCTGCTCCCCTGCCCTTTGTTCAGTCACAGCAGAGATGGCCACACCCACTCCCTCTGTGAGGGCAGTGTTCCAACCTCCCTCAGCCCCGCCCCTTCTCCGCAGGTTACCATGGACTACCGATTCTGCATTCTGAGTCCAGGGCATTCCGAGAATGCCAAGGGCAGACGTGATTACCTTAAATGATTTCCTCTTGTGTCAGTTTTGGTAAACTTTAGGAACTAGGAACTGGTCCACTTTACACAAATGTTCAAATTTACTGGCATTTCATATTTTCTCTGCTATAACATTCTCCTGACTCTTGCTGTATATTCTTTACTTATGTTTTTTTTTCCTTAATCAAAGTTTGTCTTTTAATCTTGTCAAAGAATATTCTTTGGACTTACTACATCACCTGAATTTTATATGTTTTCTACTGTATTAAGTTCTGCTCATATCTTTATTTATATTTTTTCTATGTTCTCAGGTTTAGTGTTTTGATATTCTGATGTCCATTAAAACACTTGGATATTCATTTTAATAAACCTTTTTACTTATAATGATTTGAACTTTTCAAGATTCCAGCTTACATGTAAGTTTCTAAGGGTCAGGTCCTCTACATTGTGGCTGGCCTAAGGCTTAGTTCTCCATATAGCAATGTATATATTGACCTATTTTCCACTCGACTTTCTGTGATTCCCTACATCTCACCTTTCTTTGCAGACAAGCCATTTGAAATACCCTTAACTTATTTCACAGCCAATAAGTCTTTGAAATAATGTGTATTTTTTAGAGAAATCTTCTTATATAATTAGGCAGAAAATCTGACCTGCCATAGTTTTCAAAACAGCATAATTTCACTCTTCTCAATGTTGAATCTGTTGTATTACACAACCATTGAGTATTTAGCTTTATCAATGACATGTACTTTAAAAATGTTTTAGAGATCCTACCAGTCTTTGAAAACATCCTTGTTCATTGTTTCAGTTCAAGTTTTATGTATACTTTCTGCCTTGCACCTGATTACTCCAACATCTGATGGTTGGCCTAGGGAATCTAATTCTGGTATTGATTGTTTTTGCTGCTTGTCTCCCCTTGTAGCTGATTTCTTCATTATTGTGTAAATTTAGATCATGAGCTCATGTTTAGCTAAACAGCTGACCTTGTAAGAGGATTAGGTGTGAACGCTCCTAAGCTTCAGCAGAAAGTCCACAAAGATTTGTTTGTGTCCCTCCAATGAGTTACCCGCGCGGACCCCTTTTTCTATAAGTGTTGGTCCACAACTCCCTCTAGAGGCTGGGACTCAGACAGGACTGCTTTGCTGCCCCCGATCTGGGATAGTGGCTTTGGGCGGCCTGTGGCCTGGGCAGGAAGCTCCCCACGAGTTTCCCACGACCCATCTGCCTGCGAACTTCGGTCACCTGGCAGGAAGCTATGATGCCCAGACCTATGGATAGTTTGCATCAAGGTGTACTGCGCGGACCGGTTCCACACACACTTCAAGTAAGAGGGCGGCCTGAGTGGAAAGGTGAGAGTTTGGGCAGCTGTGCAGACAAAGAAGGCACACTTTGGCCTAGGCCTAAATGCTTGTGACACAAGACTGGGCCTGCCGGGCTCTGAGGGCCCTGCCGTTAGCCCCCTTCGCCACTGCCCTTTGTTCAGTAACAGGAGAGATTGCCCCACCCACTCCCTCAGTGAAGGCCGTGTTCCAACCTCCCTCTGCCCCGCCCCCTCTCCGCAGGTTACCATGGACTACAGATGCTGCATTCTGAGGCCAGGGCATTACGACAATGCCAAGGGCAGACATGATGACTTTATATGATTTCCTCTTGTGTCAATTTTGGTAAACTTTAGGAGCTAGGAAATGGTCCACTTTACACAAATGTTCAAATTTACTGGCATTTCATATATTCTCTGCTATAACATTGTCCGAATTCTTTCTGTATATTCTTTACTTATGTTTTGGTTTTCCTTAATCAAAGTGTGTCTTTTAAATCTTGTCAAAGAATATTCTTTGGACGTACTACCTCAACTGGATTTTATACGTTTTCTGTGGTATTAAGTTCTGCTCATATCTTTATTTATCTTTTTTCTATGTTCTCAGGGTTTATTATTTTGATCTTCTGATGTCAAATTAAAACACTTGGTTATTCATTTTAATAAAATTTTTACTTATAAAAATTTGAATTTTTCAAGATTCCAGCTTACTTTTAAGTTTCTAAGGGTCAGGTCCTCTACATTGTGGCTGGCCAACGGCTTAGTTCACAATATACCAAAGTATATATTGACCTATTTTCTCCTCGACTTTCTGTGATTTCCTACATCTCACCTTTCTTTGCAGACAAGCCATTTGAAATAACCTTAACTTATTTCACAGCCAATAAGTCTTTGAAATAATGTGTAGTTTTCAGAGAAATCTTCTTATATATTTAGGCAGAAAATCGGACCTGCCATAGTTTTCAAAACAGCATAATTTCACTCTTCTCAATGATGAATCTGTTGTATTACAAAACCTTTGAGTATTTAGCTTTATCAATGACATGTACTGTAAAAATGTTTTAGAGATCCTACCACTCTTTGAAAACATCCTTGTTCCTTGTTTCAGTTCCAGTTTTATGTATATTTTCTGCCTTGCACCTGATTATTCCAACGTCTGATCGATGGCCTAGGGAATCTAATTCTGGTATTGATTGTTTTTGCTGATTGTCTCCCCCTGTAGCTGATTTCTTCATTATTGTGTAAATTTAGATCATGAACTCATGTTTAGCTAAACATGTGACTTTGTAAGAGGCTTAGGTGTGAACACTCGTAAGTTTCATTAGAAAGTCCGCAAAGAGTTATTTGTGTCCCACCAATGAGGTGCCCGCGAGGACCACGTTTTCTACAAGGGTTGGTCCACTACTCCCTCTAGAGGCACGGCCTCAGACAAGGCAGCTTTGCGCCCCACGATCTGGGCCAGTGGCAGTGGGCGGCCTGTGGCCCGGGTAGGAGCCTCTCTGCGTGATTCCCAGGGACCCATTTGCCTGCGAGCTTCGGTCACCAGGCAGGAAGCTACGATGCCCAGACCTATGTTTAGCTGTGCAGCGAGGTGTACTGCGCGGACAGGTTCCACACACACTTCAAGTAAGAGTGCGGCCTGAGTGGATAGGTGAGAATTTGGGCAGCTGTGCAGAAAAAGAAGGCGCCCTTTGTCCTGGGCCTAAATGCTTTTGACACCCCACTGGGCCTATCGGGCTCTGAGGGCCCTTCCCTGGGGCCCCTGCTCCCCTGCCCTTTGTTCAGTCACAGCAGAGATGGCCACACCCACTCCCGCTGTGAGGGCAGTGTTCCAACCTCCCTCAGCCCCGCCCCTTATCCACAGGTTACCATGGACTACCGATGCTGCATTCTGAGTCCAGGGCATTCCGAGAATGCCAAGGGCAGACATGATGACCTTAAATGATTTCCTCTTGTGTCAGTTTTGGGAAACTTTAGGAGCTAGGAACTGGTCCACTTTACACAAATGTTCAAATTTACTGGCATTTCATATATTCTCTGCTATAACATTCTCCTGATTCTTTCTGTATATTCTTTAATTATGTTTTGGTTTTCCTTAATCAAAGTTTGTCTTTTAATCTTGTCAAAGAATATTCTTTGGACCTGCTATATCTCCTCAATTTTATACGTTTTCTATTGTATTAAGTTCTGCTCATATCTTTATTTATATTTTTTCTATGTTCTCAGGTTTATTGTTTTGATATTCTGATGTCAATTGAAACACTTGGTTATTCATTTTAATAAATCTTTTTACTTATAAACATTTGAACTTTTCAAGATTCCAGCTTACTTGTAAGTTTCTAAGGGTCAGGTCCTCTACATTGTGGCTGGCCTAAGTCTTAGTTCACCATATAGCAATGTATATATTGACCAATTTTCCCCTCGACTCTCTGTGATTCCCTACATCTCACCTTTCTTTGCAGACAAGCCATTTGAAATACCCTTAACTTATTTCACAGCCAATAAGTCTTTGAAATAATGTGTATTTTTTAGAGAAATCTTCTTATATAATTAGGCAGAAAATCTGACCTGCCATAGTTTTCAAAACAGCATAATTTCACTCTTCTCAATGTTGAATCTGTTGTATTACACAACCATTGAGTATTTAGCTTTATCAATGACATGTACTTTAAAAATGTTTTAGAGATCCTACCAGTCTTTGAAAACATCCTTGTTCCTTGTTTCAGTTCAAGTTTTATGTATACTTTCTGCCTTGCACCTGATTATTCCAACATCTGATTGTTGGCCTAGGGAATCTCATTCTGGTATTGAATGTTTTTGCTGCTTGTCTCCCCTTGTAGCTGATTTCTTCATTATTGTGTAAATTTAGATCATGAGCTCATGTTTAGCTAAAGAGCTGACCTTGTAAGAGGCTTAGGTGTGAACGCTCGTAAGCTTCAGCAGAAAGACCGCAAAGATTTTTTTGTGTCCCTCCAATGAGTTACCCGCGCGGACCCCTTTTTCTACAAGTGTTGGTCAACTACTCCCTCTAGAGGCTGGGACTCAGACAAGACTGCTTTGCTGCCCCCGATCTGGGATAGTGGCTTTGGGCGGCCTGTGGCCTGGGCAGGAGGCTCCCCAGGTGTGTCCCACGACCCATCTGCCTGCGAACTTCGGTCACCTAGCAGGAAGCTATGATGCCCAGACCTATGGTTAGCTTTGCATCGAGGTGTACTGCGCGGACCGGTTCCACACACACTTCAAGTAAGAGGGCGGCCTGAGTGGAAAGGTGAGAGTTTGGGCAGCTGTGCAGACAAAGAAGGCGCACTTTGGCCTGGGCCTAAATGCTTGTGACACACGACTGGACCTGCCGGGCTCTGAGGGCCCTGCCGTTGGCCCCCTTCTCCCCTGCCCTTTGTTCAGTCAGAGCAGAGATGGCCCCACCCACTCCCTCAGTTAAAACAGTGTTCCAACAACCCTCAGCCCCGCCCCCGCTCCGCAGGTTACCATGGACTACAGATGCTGCATTCTGAGGCCAGGGCATACCGAGAATGCCAAGATCAGACATGATGACCTTAAATGATTTCCTCTTGTGTCAATTTTGGTAAGCTTTATGAGCTAGGAAATGGTCCACTTTACACAAATGTTCAAATTTACTGGCATTTCATATATTCTCTGCTATAACATTGTCCTGATTCTTTCTGTATATTCTTTACTTATGTTTTGGTTTTCCTTAATCAAAGTGTGTCTTTTAATTCTTGTCAAAGAATATTCTTTGGACTTACTACCTCAACTGAATTTTATACGTTTTCTCTTGTATTAAGTTCTGCTCATATCTTCATTTATCTTTTTTCTATGTTCTCTGGGTTTATTGTTTTGATCTTCTTATGTCAATGAAAACACTTGGTTATTCATTTAAATAAATCTTTTTACTTATAAAGATTTGAATTTTTAAAGATTCCAGCTTACTTGTAAGTTTCTAAGGGTCAGGTCCTCTACATTGTGGCTGGCCAAAGGCTTATTTCACAATATAGCAAAGTATATATTGACCTATTTTCCCCTCGACTTTCTGTGATTCCCTACATCTCACCTTTCTTTGCAGACAAGCCATTTGAAATACCCTTAACTTATTTCACAGCCCATAAGTCTTTGAAATAATGTGTATTTTTTGGCGAAATCTTCTTATTTAATTAGGCAGAAAATCTGACCTGCCATAGTTTTCAAAACAGCATAATTTCACTCTTTTGAATGATGAATCTGTTTTGAGTATTTAGCTTTATCAATGGCATGTACTTTAAAAATGTTTTAGAGATCCTACCATTCTTTGAAAACATCCTTGTTCCTTGTTTCAGTTCCAGTTTTATGTATATTTTCTGCCTTGCACCTGATTATTCCAACATCTGATGGATGTCCTAGGGAATCTAATTCTGGTATTGATTGTTTTTGCTGATTGTCCACCCCTTGTAGCTGATTTCTTCATTATTGTGTAAATTTAGATCATGGGCTCATGTTTAGCTAAACAGCTGTCCTTGTAAGAGGCTTAGGTGTGAACGCTCGTAAGCTTCATCAGAAAGTCGGCAAAGATTTATTTCTGTCCCTCCAATGAGTTGCTCGCGAGGACCCCGTTTTCTACAAGTGTTGGTCCAATACTTCCTCTAGTGGCACGGCCTCAGACAGGGCTGCTTTGCGGCCCCCGATCTGGGGCAGTGGCAGTGGGCGGCCTGTTGCCCGGGCAGGAGCCTCTACGCTTGTGTCCCAGGGACCCATCTGCCTGTGAAATTCAGTCACCTGGCCGGAAGATACGATGCCCAGACCTATGGTTAGCTGTGCAGCGAGGTGTATTGCGCGGACAGGTTTCACACACACTTCAACTAAAAGGGCGGCCTGAGTGGATAGGTGAGAGTGTGGGCGGCTGTGCTGACAAAGAAGGCACACTTCGGCATGGGCCTAAATGCTTGTGACACCCCACTGCCCCTGCCGGGCTCTGAGGGCCCTGCCCTGGGCCCCTGCTCCCCTGACCTTTGTTCAGTCACAGCAGAGATGGCCACTCCCACTCCCTCAGTGAGGGCAGTGTTCCAAACTCCCTCAGCCCCGCCCCCTCTCCGCAGTTTACCATGGACTACAGATGCTGCATTATGAGGCCAGGGCGTTCCGAGAATGCCAAGGGCAGACATGATGACCTTAAATGATTTCCTCTTGTGTCAGTTTTGGTAAACTTTAGGAGCTAGGAAATGGTCCTCTTACAGAAATGTTCTAATTTACTGGCATTTCCTATATTCTCTGCTGTAACATTGTCCTGATTATTTCTGTATATTCTTTACTTATGTTTGTGTTTTCCTAATCAAAGTGTGTCTTTTAAATCTTTGCAAAGAATATACTTTGGACTTACTACATCACCTCAATTTTATACGTTTTCTGTTGTATTAAATTATGCTCATATCTTTATTTATCTTTTTTCTATGTACTCAGGGTTTATTGTTTTGATGTTCTGATGTCAATTAAAACACTTGGTTATTCATTTTAATAAATCTTATTCCTAATAAAGATTTGAACTTTGAAGATTCCAGCTTACTTGTAAGTTTCTAAAGGTCAGGTCCTCTACATTGTTGCTGGCCTAAGGCTTATTTCAACATAAAACAATGTTTATATTTACCTATTTTCCCCTCGACCCTCGGTGATTCCCTACAGCTCACCTTTCTTTGCAGAGAAGCCATTTGAGATACCCTTAACTTATTTCACAGCCCATAAGTCTTTGAAATAATGTGTATTTTTTAGCGAAATCTTCTTATATAATTAGGCAGAAAATCTGACCTGCCATTGTTTTCAAAACAGCATAATTTCACTCTTCTCAATGATGAATCTGTTGTATTATACAACCATTGAGTATTTAGCTTTATCAATGACATGTACTTTAAAAATGTTTTAGAGATCCTACCAGTCTTTGAAAACATCCTTGTTCCTTGTTTCAGTTCCAGTTTTATGTATATTTTCTGCCTTGCACCTGATTATTCCAACGTCTGATCGATGGCCTAGGGAATCTAATTCTGGTATTGATTTTTTTGTTGATTGTCCTCCCCTTGTAGCTGATTTCTTCATTATTGTGTAAATTTAGATCATGAGCTCATGTTTAGCTAAACAGCTGACCTTGTAAGAGGCTTAGGTGTGAACGCTCATAAGCTTCATCAGAAAGTCGGCAAATAGTTATTTGTGTCCCTCCAATGAGTTGCCCGCGAGGACCCCGTTGTCTACAAGTGTTGGTCCAATACTTCCTCTAGAGGCAGGGACTCAGACACGGCTGCTTTGCGGCCCCCGATCTGGGGCAGGGGCAGTAGGCGGCCTGTGGCCCGGGCAAGAGCCTCTCCGAGTGTGTACCACGGACCCATCTGACTGTTAACTTCAGTCACCTGGCAGGAAGATACGATGCCCAGACCTTTGGTTAGCTGTGCAGCGAGGTGTATTGCGCGGACAGTTTTCACACACACTTCAAGTAAGAGGGCGGCCTGAGTGGATAGGTGAGAGTTTGGGCGGCTGTGCAGACAAAGACGGCGCTATTCGGCCGGGGCCTAAATGCTTGTGACACCCCACTGCCACTGCTGGGCTCTGAGGGCCCTGACCTGGGCCACTGCTCACCTGCCCTTTGTTCAGTCACAGCAGAGATGGCCACTCCCACTCCCTCAGTGAGGGCAGTGTTCGAACCTCCCTCAGCCCCGCCCCCTCTCCGCAGGTTACCATGGACTACAGATGCTGCATTCTGAGGCCAGGGCTTTCCGAGAATGCCAAGGGCAGACATGATGACCTTAAATGATTTCCTCTTTTGTCAGTTTTGGTAAACTTTAGGAGCTAGTAAATGGTCCTCTTTACAGAAATGTTCTAATTTACTGGCATTTCCTATATTCTCTGCTGTAACATTGTCGTGATTCTTTCTGTATATTCTTTACTTATGTTTGTGTTTTCCTAAATCAAAGTTTGTCTTTTAAATCTTTTCAAAGAATATTCTTTGGACTTACTACATCAGCAGAATTTTATACGTTTTCTGTTGTATTAAGTTCTGCTCATATATTTATTTATCTTTTTTCTATGTTCTCAGGGTTTATTGTTTTCATCTTCTGATGTCAATTAAAACACTTGGTTATTCATTTTAATAAATCTTTTTACTTACAAAGATTTGAACTTTTGAAGATTCCAGCTTACTTGTAAGTTTCTAAGGGTCAGGTCCTCTACATTGTTGCTGGCCTAAGGCTTATTTCAACATATAGCAATGTTTATATTGACCTATTTTCCCCTCGACTTTCTGTGATTTCCTACATCTCACCTTTATTTGCCGACAAGCCATTTGATATACCCTTAACTTATTCCACAGCCAATAAGTCTTTGAAATAATGTGTATTTTTTAGCGAAATCTTCTTATATAATTAGGCAGAATATCTGACCTGCCATAGTTTTCTAAACAGCATAATTTCACTCTTCTCAAAGATGAATCTGTTGTATTACACAACCTTTGAATATTTAGCTTTATCAATGACATGCACTTTAAAAATGTTTTAGAGATCCTACCAGTCTTTGAAAACTTCCTTGTTCCTTGTTTCAGTTCCAGTTTTATGTATATTTTCTGCCTTGCACCTGATTATTCCAACATCTGAAGGATGGCCTAGGGAATCTAATTCTGGTATTGATTGTTTTTGCTGATTGACTTCCCCTTGTAGCTGATTTCTTCATTATTGTGTAAATTTAGATCATGATCTCATGTTTAGCTAAACAGCTGACCTTGTAAGAGGCTTAGGTGTGAACGCTCGTAAGCTTCATCAGAAAGTCGGCAAAGACTTATTTCTGTCCCTCCAATGTGTTGCCCGCGAGGACCCTGTTTCCTACAAGTGTTGGTCCAATACTTCCTCTAGAGGCAGGGACTCAGACAGGGCTGATTTGCGCCCCCCGATCTGGGGCAGTGGCAGTGGGCGGCCTGTGGCCCGGGCAGGAGCCTCTCCGAGTGTGTCCCGGGGACCCATCTGCCTGCGAACTTCGGTCACCTGGCAGGAAGCTACGATGCGCAGACCTATGGTTAGCTGTGCAGCAAGGTGTATTGCACGTACAGGTTTCACACACACTTCAAGTAAGAGGGCGGCCTGAGTGGATAGGTGAGAGTTTGGGCGGCTGTGCAGACATAGAAGGCGCTATTCGGCCTGGGCCTAAATGCTTGTGACACCCCACTGCCCCTGCCGGGATCCGAGGGCCCTGCCCTGGGCCCCTGCTCCCCTGCCCTTTGTTCAGTCACAGCAGAGATGGCCACACACACTCCCTCAATGATGGCAGTCTTCCAACCTCCCTCAGCCACGCCCCCTCTCCGCAGGTTACCATGGACTACAGATGCTGCATTCTGAGGCCAGGGCGTTCCGAGAATGCCAAGGGCAGACATGATGACCTTAAATGATTTCCTCTTGTGTCAGTTTTGGTAAACTTTAGGAGCTAGGAAATGGTCCGCTTTACAGAAATGTTCAAATTTACTGGCATTTCATATATTCTCTGCTATAACATTGTCCTGATTCTTTCTGGATATTCTTTACTTATGTTTATGTTTTCCTTAATCAAAGTGTGTCTTTTAAATCTTTTCAAAGAATATTCTTTGGACTTACTAAATCACCTGAATTTTATACGTTTTCTCTTGTATTAAGTTCTGCTCATATCTTTATTTATCTTTTTTCTATGTTCTCAGGGTTTATAGTTTTGATTTTCTGATGTCAAATAAAACACTTGGTTTTTCATTTTAATAAATCTTTTTACTTATAAAGATTTGAACTTTTAAAGATTCCAGCTTACTTGTAAGTTTCTAAGGGTCCATTCCTCTACACTGTTGCCGGCCTAAGGCTTAGTTCAACACATAGCTATGTATATATTGACATATTATCCCCTCGGCTTTCTGTGATTCCCTACATCACACCTTTGTTTGCAGACAAGCCATTTGAAATACCCTTAACTTATTTCACAGCCAATAAGTCTTTGAAATAATGTGTACTTTTTAGCGAAATCTTCTTATGTAATTAGGCAGAAAATCTGACCTGCCATAGTTTTCAAAACAGCATAATTTCACTCTTCTCAAAGATTACTCTGTTGTATTACACAACCTTTGAATATTTAGGTTTGTCAATGACACGTACTTTAAAAATGTTTTATTGATGCTACCAGTCTTTGAAAACATCCTTGTTCCTTTTATCAGTTCCAGTTTTATTTATATTTTCTGCCTTGCACGTGATTATTCCAACATCTGATGGATGGCCTTGGGAATCTAATTCTGGTATTGATTGTTTTTCCTGATTGTCTCCCCTTGTAGCTGATTTCTTCATTATTGTGTAAATTTAGATCATGAGCTCATGTTTAGTTAAACAGCTGACCATGTAAGAGGCTTAGGTGTGAAGGCTCGTAAGCTTCATTAGAAAGTCGGCAAAGATTTATTGGTGTCGCTCCAATGAGTTGCCCGCGAGGACCCCGTTTTCTATAACTGTTGGTCCAATACTCCCTCTAGAGGCAGGGACTCAGACAGGGCTGCTTTGCGGCCCCAGATCTGGGGCAGGGGCAATGGGCGGCCAGTTGCCCGGGCAGGAGCCTCTCCGCGTGGGTGCCAGGGACCCAACAGCCTGCGATCTTCGGTCCCCTGGCAGGAAGCTACGATGCCCAGTCCTATGGTTAGCTGTGCAGCGAGGTGTACTGCACGGACAGGTTCCACACACACTTCAAGTATGAGGGCGGGCTGAGTGGAAAGGTTAGTGTTTGGGCAGCTGTGCAGACAAAGAAGGCGCCCTTTGGCCTGTGCCTAAATGCTTGTGACACACCACTGGGCCTGGCCGTCTCTGAGGGCCCTGCCCTGGGCCCCCGGCTCCCTTGCCTTTGTTCAGTCACAGCAGAGATGGCCTCATCCACTCCCTCAGTGAGGGCTGTGTTCCAACCTCCCTCAGCCCCGCCCCCTCTACGCAGGTTACCATGGACTACAGATGCTGCATTCTGAGGCCAGGGCGTTCCGAGAATGCCAAGGGCAGACATGATGACCTTAAATGATTTCCTGTTGTGTCAGTTTTGGTAAACTTTAGGAGCTAGGAAATGGTACAGTTTACAGAAATGTTCAAATTTACTGACATTTCCTATATTCTCTGCTGTAACTTTGTCCTGATTCTTTCTGTATATTGTTTACTTATGTTTTTGTTTTCCTTAATGAAAGGGTGTCATTTAAATATTTTCAAAGAATATTCTTTGGACGTACTAAATCACCTCAATTTTATTCGTTTTCTGTTGTATTAAATTCTGCTCATATATTTATTTATCTTTTTTCTATTTTCTCAGGGTTTATAGTTTGGATGTTCTGATGTCAATTAAAGCACTTGGTTATTCATTTCAATAAATCTTTTTACTTATTAATATTTGAACTTTTGAAGATTCCAGCTTACTTGTAAGTTTCTAAGGATCAGGTCCTCTACATTGTTGTTGCCCTAAGGCTTAGTGCACCCTATAGCAATGTATATATTGACCTATTTTCCCCTCGACTTTCTGTGATTCCCTACATCTCATCTTTCTTTGCAGACAAGCCATTTGAAATACACTTAACTTATTTCACAGCCCATAAGCCTTTGAAATAATGTGTATTTTTAAGAGAAATCTTCTTATATAATAAGGCAGAAAATCTGACCTGCCATAGTTTTCAAAACAGCATAATTTCACTCTTCTCAATGATGAATCTGTTTTGAGTATTTAGCTTTATCAATGACATGTACTTTAAAAATGTTTTAGAGATCCTACCAGTCTTTGAAAACATCCTTGTTCCTTGTTTCAGTTCCAGTTTTATGTATATTTTCTGCCTTGCACCTGATTATTCCAACGTCTGATGGATGGCCTAGGGAATCTAATTCTGGTATTGATTGTTTTTGTTGATTGTTCTTCCCTTGTAGCTGATTTCTTCATTATTGTGTAAATTTAGATCATGAGCTCATGTTTAGCTAAACAGCTGACCTTGTAAGAGGCTTAGGTGTGCAGGCTCATAAGCTTCATCAGAAAGTCGGCAAAGATTTATTTGTGTCCCTCCAATGAGTTGCCCGCGAGGACCCCGTTTTCTACAAGTGTTGGTCTAATATTTCCTCTAGAGGCAGGGACTCAGTCACGGCTGCTTTGCGGCCCCCGATCTGGGGCAGTGGCAGTGAGCGGCCTGTGGCCCGGGCAAGAGCCTCTCCGAGTGTGTACCATGGACCCATCTGCCTGTGAACTTCAGTCACCTGGCAGGAAGATACGATGCCCAGACCTTTGGTTAGCTGTGCAGCGAGGTGTATTGCGCGGACAGGTTTCACACACACTTCAAGTAAGAGGGCGGCCTGAGTGGATAGGTGAGAGTTTGGGCGGCTGTGCAGACAAAGACGGCGCTATTCGGCTGGGGCCTAAATGCTTGTGACACCCCACTGCCACTGCTGGGCTCTGAGGGCCCTGACCTGGGCCACTGCTCACCTGCCCTTTGTTCAGTCACAGCAGAGATGGCCACTCCCACTCCCTCAGTGAGGGCAGTGTTCCAACCTCCCTCAGCCCCGCCCCCTCTCCACAGGTTACCATGGACTACAGATGCTGCATTCTGAGGCCAGGGCGTTCCGAGAATGCCAAGGGCAGACATGATGACCTTAAATGATTTCCTCTTTTGTCAGTTTTGGTAAACTTTAGGAGCTAGTAAATGGTCCTCTTTACAGATATGTTCTAATTTACTGGCATTTCCTATATTCTCTGCTGTAACATTGTCGTGATTCTTTCTGTATATTCTTTACTTATGTTTGTGTTTTCCTAAATCAAAGTGTGACTTTTAAATCTTTTCAAAGAATATTCTTTGGACTTACTACATCACCAGAATTTTATACGTTTTCTGTTGTATTAAGTTCTGCTCATATATTTATTTATCTTTTTTCTATGTTCTCAGGGTTTATTGTTTTGATCTTCTGATGTCAATTAAAACACTTGGTTATTCATTTTAATAAATCTTTTTACTTACAAAGATTTGAACTTTTGAAGATTCCAGCTTACTTGTAAGTTTCTAAGGGTCAGTTCCTCTACATTGTTGCTGGCCTAAGGCTTAGTTCAACATATAGCAATGTTTATATTGACCTATTTTCCCCTCGACTTTCTGTGATTCCCTACATCTCACCTTTCTTTGCAGACAAGCCATTTGAGATACCCTTAACTTATTTCACAGCCAATAAGTCTTTGAAATAATGTGTATTTTTTAGCGAAATCTTCTTATATAATTAGGCAGAATATCTGACCTGCCATAGTTTTCAAAACAGCATAATTTCACTCTTCTCAAAGATGAATCTGTTGTATTACACAACCTATGATTATTTAGCTTTGTCAATGACATGTACTTTAAAAATGTTTTAAAGATCCTACCAGTCTTTGAAAACATCCTTCTTCCTTGTTTCAGTTCCAGCTTTATGTATATTTTCTGCCTTGAACCTGATTATAACAACATCTGATGGATGGCCTTGGGAATCTAATTCTGGTATTGCTTGTTTTTGGTGATTGTCTCCCCCTTGTAGCTGATTTTTTCATTATTGTGTAAATTTAGATCATGAGCTCATGTTTAGCTAAACAGCTGACCTTGTAAGACGCTTAGGTGTGAATGCTCGTAAGCTTCATCAGAAAGTCGGCAAAGATTTATTTGTGTCGCTCCAATGAGTTACCCGCGAGGACCCCGTTTTCTATAACTGTTGGTCCAATACACACTCTAGAGGCAGGGATTCAGACAGGGCTGCCTTGCAGCCCCCGATCTGGGAGAGTGGCAGTGGGATGCCTGTGGCCCGGGCAGGAGCCTCTCTGCGTGGGTGCCAGGGACGGAACTGCCTGTGATGTTCGGTTCCCTGGCAGAAAGCTACGATGCCCAGTCCTATGGTTAGCTGTGCAGCAAGGTGTAGTGCACGGACAGGTTCCACACACACTTCAAGTATGAGGGTGGGCTGAGTGGAAAGGTTAGTGTTTGGGCAGCTGTGCAGACAAAGAAGGCGCCCTTTGGCCTGTGTCTAAATGCTTGTGACACCCCACTGGGCCTGCCATGCTCTGAGGGCCCTGCCCTGTGCCACCTGCTCCCTTGCCTTTGTTCAGTCACAGCAGAGATGGCCACACACACTCCCTCAGTGAGGGCAGTGTTCCAACCTCCCTCAGCGCCTCCCCCTCTCCGCAGGTTTCCATGGACTACAGATGCTGCATTCTGATGCCAGGGCGTTCCGAGAATGCCAAGGGCAGACATGATGACCTTAAATGATTTCCTCTTGTGTCAGTTTTGGTAAACTTTAGGAGCTAGGAAATGGTCCACTTTACAGAAATGTTCAAATTTACTGGCATTTCATATATTCTCTGCTATAACTTTGTCCTGATTCTTTCTGTATATTGTTTACTTATGTTTTTGTTTTCCTTAATCAAAGTGTGTCTTTTAAATCTTTTCAAAGACTATTCTTTGGACGTACTAAATCACCTCAATTTTATACGTTTTCTGTAGTATTAAATTCTTCTCTTAACTTTATTTATCTTTTTTCTATGTTCTCAGGTTTTATAGTTTGGATGTTCTGATGTCAATTAAAACATTTGGTTATTCATGTTAATAAACATTTTTACTTATAAAGATTTGATCTTTTGAAGATTCCAGCTTACTTGTAAGTTTCTAAGGGTCAGGTCCTCTACATTGTGGCTGGCCTAAGTTTTACTTCACCCTATAGCAATGTATATATTGGCCTATTTTCCCCTCGACTTTCTGTGATTCCCTACATCTCACCTTTCTTTGCAGACAAGCCATTTGAAATACCCTTAACTTTTTTCACAGCCCATAAGTCTTTGAAATAATGTGTATTTTTTAGCGAAATCTTCTTATATAATTAGGCCGAAAATCTGACCTGCCATAGTTTTCAAAACAGCATATTTCACTCTTCTCATTGATGAATCTGTTTTGAGTATTTAGCTTTATCAATGACATGTACTTTAAAAATGTTTTAGAGATCCTACCAGTCTTTGAAAACATCCTTGTTCCTTGTTTCAGTTCCAGTTTTATGTATATTTTCTGCCTTGCACCTGATTATTCCCACATCTGATGGATGGTCTAGGGAATCTAATTCTGGTATTGATTCTTTTTGCTGATTGTCCTCCCCTTGTAGCTGATTTCTTCATTATTGTGTAAATTTAGATCATGAGCTCATGTTTAGCTAAACAGCTGACCTTGTAAGAGGCTTAAGTGTGAACGCTCGTAAGCTTCATCAGAAAGTCGGCAAATATTTATTTGTGTCCCTCCAATGAGTTGCCTGCGAGGACCCCGTTTTCTATAACTGATGGTCCAATACTCCCTCTAGAGGCAGGGACTCAGACAGGGCTGTTTTGCGGCCCCGGATCTGGGGCAGGGGCAGTGGGAGGCCTGTGGTCCGGGCCGGAGCCTCTTCACGTGGGTGCCAGGGACCCAAATGACTGCGATCTTCGGTCCCCTGGCAGGAAGCTACAATGCCCAGACCTATGGATAGCTGTGCAGCGAGGTGTACTGCGTGGACAGGTTCCACACACACTTCAAGTATGAGGGCGGCCTGAGTGGAAAGGTAAGTGTTTGGGCAGCTGTGCAGACAAAGAAGGAACACTTTGGCCTGTGCCTAAATGCTTGTGACACCCCACTGGGCCTTGCGGGCTCTGCGGGCCCTGCCCTTGGCCCCCTGCTCCCTTGCCTTTGTTCAGTCACAGCAGAGATGGCCACATCAACTCCCTGAGTGAGGGCAGTGTTCCAACCTCCCTCAGACCCGCCACCTCTCCGCAGGTTACCATGGACTAGAGATGCTGCATTCTGACGCCAGGGCGTTCCGAGAATGACAAGGGAAGACATGATGACCTTAAATGATTTCCTCTTGTGTCAATTTTGGTAAACTTTAGGAGCTAAGAAATGATCAACTTTACAGAAATGTTCAAATTTACAGGCATTTCCTATATTCTCTGCTATAACTTTGTCCTGATTCTATCTGTATATTCTTTACTTATGTTTTGGTTTTCCTTAATCAAAGTGTGTCTTTTAAATCTTTTCAAAGAATATTCTTTGGACTTACTAATCACCTGAATTTTATACGTTTTCCGTTGTATTAAATTCTGATCATATCTTTATTTATCTTTTTTCTATGTTCTCAGGGTTTATAGATTGGAGGTTCTGATGGCAATTAAAACACTTGGTTATTCATTTTAATAAATCTTTTTACTTATAAAGATTTGAACTTTTGAAGATTCCACCTTACTTGTAAATTTCTAAGGGTCACGTCCTCTACATTGTTGCTGGCCTAAGGCTTAGTTCTCCCTATAGCAATGTATATATTGACCTATTTTCCCCTCGACTTTCTGTGATACCCTACATCTCACATTTCTTTGCAGACAAGCCATTTGAAATACCCTTAACTTAGTTCACAGCCCATAAGTCTTTGAAATAATGTGTATTTTTTAGAGAAATCTTCTTATATAATTAGGCAGAAAATCTGACCTGCCATAGTTTTCAAAACAGCCTAATTTCACTCTTCTCAAATATTAATCTGTTGTATTACACAACCTTTGAATATTTAGCTTTGTCAATGACATGTACTTTAAAAATGTTTTACAAATCCTACCAGTCTTTAAAAACATCCTTGTTCCTTTTTTCAGTTCCAGTTTTATGTATATTTTCTGCCTTGCACCTGATTATTCCAACATCTGATGGATGGCCTTGGGAATCTAATTCTGTTATTGATTGTTTTTGCTGATTGTCTTCCCCTGTAGCTGATTTCTTCATTATTGTGTAAATTTAGATCATGAGCTCATGTTTAGCTATACAGCTGACCTTGTAAGAGGCTTAGGTGTGAAGGCTCGTAAGCTTCTTTAGAAAGTCGGCAAAGATTTATTTGTGTCCCTCCAATGAGTTGCCCACTAGGACCCCGTTTTCTATAACTGTTGGTCCAATACTCCCTCTAGAGGCAGGGACTCAGACAGGGCTGTTTTGCGGTCCCGGATCTGGGGCAGGGTCAGTGGGAGGCCTGTGGCCAGGGCAGGAGCCTCTTCGCGTGGGTGCCAGGGACCCAACTGACTGCGATCTTCGGTCCCCTGGCAGGAAGCTACAATGCACAGACCTATGGTTAGCTCTGCAGCGAGGTGTACTGCGCGGAAAGGTTCCACACACACTTCAAGTATAAGGGCGGGCAGAGTGGAAAGGTAAGAGTTTGGTCAGCTGTGCAGACAAAGAAGGCGCCTTTTGGACTGGGCCTAAATGCTTGTGACACCCCACTGGGCCTGCTGTGCTTTGAAGGCCCTGCCCTGGGCACTCTTCTCCCTTGCATTTGTTCAGTCACAGCAGAGATGGCCACACCGACTCCCTCAGTGAGGGCAGTCTTCCAACCTCCCTCAGCCACGCCCCCTCTCCGCAGGTTACCATGGACTACAGATGCTGCATTCTGAGGACAGGACGTTCCGAGAATGCGAAGGGCAGACATAATGACTTTAAATGATTTCCTCTTGTGTCAGTTTTGGTAAACTTTAGGAGCTAGGAAATGGTCCACTTTACAGAAATATTCAAATTTACTGTCATTTCAGATATTCTCTGCTATAACGTTGTCCTGATTCTTTCTTTATATTCTTTACTTATATTTTTGTTTTGCTTAATCAAAGTGTGTCTTTTAAATCTTTTCAAAGAATATTCTTTGTACTTACTACATCACCTGAATTTTATATGTTTTCTGTTGTATTAAGTTCTGCTCATATCTTTATTTATCTTTTTTCTACATTCTCAGGGTTTATTATTTTGATCTTCTGATGTCAATTAAAACACTTGATTATTCATTTTCGTAAATCTTTTTCCTTATAAAGATTTGAACTGTTGTAGATTCCAGCTTACTTCTAAGTTTCTAAGGGTCAGGTCCTCTACATTGTTGCTGGCCTAATGCTTAGTTCAACATATAGCAATGTTTATATTGACCTATTTTCCCCTCGACTTTCTGTGATTTCCTACATCTCACCTTTCTTTGCAGACAAACCATTTGAAATACCCTTAACTTATTTTACTGCCAATAAGTCTTTGAAATAATGTGCATTTTTCAGAGAAATCTTTTTATATATTTAGGCAGAAAATCTGACCTGCCATAGTTTTCAAAACAGCATAATTTCACTCCTCTCAATGATGAATCTGTTGTATTACACAACCTTTGAGTATTTAGCTTTATCAATGACATGTACTGTAAAAATGTTTTAGAGATCCTACCAGTCTTTGAAAACAATCTTGTTCCTTGCTTCAGTTCCAGTTTTATGTATATTTTCTGCCTTTCACCTGTATATTCCAATATCTGAATAATGGCCTTGGGAATCTAATTCTGGTATTGATTGTTATTGCTGATTGTCTCCCCTTGTAGCTGATTTTTCATTATTGTGTAAATTTAGATCATGAGCTCATGTTCAGCTAAACAGCTGAACTTGGTAGAGGCTTAGGTGTGAACGCTCGTAACCTTCATCAGAAAGTCGGCAAAGATATATTTGTGTCCCTCCAATGAGTTGCCCGCAAGGACCCCGTATCCTAGAAGTGTTGGTATAATACTCCCTCTAGAGGCAGGAGACTCAGACAGGGCCGCTTTGCGGCCCCCGATCTAGAGCACGGTCTGGGGGCGTCCTGTGGACCAGGCAGGAGCATATCTGCCTGGGTCAGGCACCCATCTGCCTGCGAACTTCAGTCACCTTGCAGGAACCAACGATGCCCAGACCTATGGTGAGATGTGCAGCGAGGTGTGCTGCGCGGAAACGATCCACGCACACTTCATGTAAGAGTGCGTCCTGAGTGGAAAGTTGAGAGCTTGGGTAGCTGTGCAGGCAAAGAAAGCACACTTTGGCCTGTGCCTAAATGCTTGTGACACCCCCCTGTTCCTGCCGGGTTCTGAGGGCCTTGACCTGGTCACCATGCTCCCCTGCCCTTTGTTCAGTCACAGCAGAGATGGCCACACCCACTCCCTCGCAAAGCAGCCCTGTCTGAGGCCGTGCCTCTAGAGGGAGTAGCGGACCAACACTTGTAGAGAACGGGGTCCTCACGGGTAACTCATTGGAGGGACACAAAAAAATCTTTGCGGACTTTCTGCTGAAGCTTACGAGCGTTCACACCTAAGCCTCTTACAAGGTCAGCTGTTTAGCTAAACATGAGCTCATGATCTAAATTTACACAATAATGAAGAAATCAGCTACAAGGGGAGACAAGCAGCAAAAACAATCAATACAAGTATTAGATTCCCTAGGCCGTCCATCAGATGTTGGAATAATCAGGTGCAGGACAGAAAGTATACAAAAAACTGGAACTGAAACAAGGAACAAGGATGTTTTCAAAGACTGGTAGGATCTCTAAAATATTTTTAAAGTGCATGTCATTGATAAAGCTAAATACTCAATGGTTGTGAAATACAACAGATTCATCATTGAGAAGAGTGAAATTATGCTGTTTTGAAATCTATGGCAGGTCACATTTTCTGCCTATTTGTATACGAATATTTCTCTAAAAAATACACATGATTTCAAAGACTTATTGGCTGTGAAATAAGTTAAGGTTATTTCAAATGGCTTGTCTGCAAAGAAAGGTGAGATGTAGGGAATCACAGAAAGTCCAGGGGAAAATAGGTCAATATATA
The DNA here is from genome assembly GCF_964165515.1 of Mesoplodon bidens. Classification (NCBI taxonomy): domain Eukaryota; kingdom Metazoa; phylum Chordata; class Mammalia; order Artiodactyla; family Ziphiidae; genus Mesoplodon; species Mesoplodon bidens. The sequence goes on from NC_138180.1 coordinate 3,318,803, forward strand.
CATTGCTCTATGGTGAACTAAGCCTTAGGCCAGCCACAATGTAGAGGACCTGACCCTTAGAAACTTACAAGTAAGCTGGAATCTTCAAAAGTTCAAATCTTTATAAGTAAAAAATTTATAAAAATGAATAATCAAGTGTTTTAATTGACATCAGAATATCAAAACAATAAAACCTGAGAATATAGAAAAAAGATAAATAAAGATATGAGCAGAACTTAATACAATAGAAAACGTATAAAATTCAGGTGATGTAGTAAGTCCAAAGAATATTCTTTGACAGGATTTAAAAGACACATTTTGATTAAGGAAAACCAAAACATAAATAAGAATACACAGAAAGAATCAGGACAATGTTATAGCAGAGAATATATGAAATGCCATTAAATTTGAACATTTCTGTAAAGTGGACCATTTCCTAGCTCCTAAAGTTTACCAAAACTGACACAAGAGGAAATCATTTAAGGTCATCATGTCTGCCCTTGGCATTCTCAGAATGCCCTGGACTCGGAATGCCCTCGACTCAGAATGCAGCATCGCTAGTTAATGGTAACCTGCGGAGAAGGGGCGGGGCTGAGGGAGGTTGGAACACTGCCCTCACAGAGGGAGTGGGTTTGGCCATCTCTGCTGTGACTGAACAAAGGGCAGGGGAGCAGGGGGACCAGGGCAGGGCCCTCAGAGACCGGCAGGCCCAGTGGGGTGTCACAAGCATTTAGACCCAGGAAAAAGGGTGCTTTCTTTGTCTGCACAGCTGCCCAAACTCTCACCTTTCCACTCAGGCCGCCCTCTTACTTGAAGTGTATGTGGAACCTGTCCGCGCAGTACACCTCGCTGCACAGCTAACCATAGGTCTGGGCATCGTAGCTTCGGCCAGGTGACAGAAGTTCGCAGGCAGATGGGTCCCTGGGACAAACGCAGAGAGGCTCCTGCCCGGGCCACAGGCCGCCCACTGCCACTGCCACAGATCGTGGTGCACAAAGCAGTCCTGTCTGAGGCCATGCCTCTGGAGGGAGTAGTGGACCAACCCTTGTAGGAAACAGGGTCCTCCCGGGCAACTCATTGGAGGGACACAAATAAATCTTTGCGGACTTTCTGATGAAACTTACGAGTGTTCACACCTAATCCTCTTACAAAGTAAGATGTTTAGCTAAACATGAGCTCATGATATAAATTTACACAATTTTGAAGAAATCAGCTACAAGGGGAGACAAGCAGCAAAAACAATCAATACCAGAATTAGATTCCCTATGCCAACCATCAGATGTTGGAATAATCAGGTGCAAGGCAGAAAGTATACACAAAACTGGAACTGAAACAGGGAACAAGGATGTTTTCAAAGACTGGTAGGATCTCTAAAACATTTTTAAAGTACATGTCATTGATAAAGCTAAATACTCAATGGTTGTGTAATACAACAGATTCATCATTGAGAAGAGTGAAATTATGCTGTTTTGAAAACTATGGCAGGTCAGATTTTCTGCCAAATTATAAAAGAAGATTTCACTAAAAAATACACATTATTTCAAAGACTTATTGGCTGTGAAATAAGTTAAGGGTATTTCAAATGGCTTGTCTGCAAAGAAAGGTGAGATGTAGGGAATCACAGAAAGTCGAGGGGAAAATAGGTCAATATATACATTGCTATATGGAGAACTAAGACTTAGGCCAGCCACAATGTAGAGGACCTGACCCTTAGAAACTTACAAGTAAGCTGGAATCTTGAAAAGTTCAAATCTTTATAAGAAAAAAGATTTATTAAAATGAATAACCAAGTGTTTTAATTGACATCAGAATATTAAAACAATAAACCCTGAGAACACAGAAAATAGATAATTAAAGATATGAGCAGAACTTAATACAATAGAAAACGTATAAAATTCAGGTGATGTAGTAAGTCAAAGAATATTCTTTGACAAGATTAAAAGACACACTTGGATTAAGGAAAACCAAAACATAAGTAAAGAATATACAGAAAGAATCAGGAGAATGTTATAGCAGAGAATATTGAAATTCCAGTAAATTTGAACATTTGTGTAAAGTCGACCAGTTCCTAGCTCCTAAAGTTTACCAAAACTGACACAAGAGGTAATCATTTAAGGTCATCATGTCTGCCCTTGGCATTCTCGGAATGCCCTGGACTCAGAATGCAGCATCGGTAGTCCATGGTAACCTGCGGAGAAGGGGCGGGGTTGAGGGAGGTTGGAAAACTGCCCTCACAGTGGGAGTGGGTGTGGCCATCTCTGCTGTGACTGAACAAAGGGCAGGGGAGCAGGGGGCCCAGGGCAGGGCCCTCAGAGCACGGCAGGCCCAGTGGGGTGTCACAAGCATTTAGGCCCAGGACAAAGGGCGCCTTCTTTGTCTGCACAGCTGCCCAAACTCTCACCTTTCCACTCAGGCCGCCCTCTTACTTGAAGTGTGTGTGGAAACTGTCTGCGCAGAACACCTCGCTGCACAGCTAATCATAGGTCTGGACGTCGTAGCTTCCTGCCAGGTGACCGAAGTTCGCAGGCAGATGGGTCCCTGGGACACACGCAGAGAGGCTCCTGCCGGGGCCACAGTCCGCCCACTGCCACTGCAACAGATCGTAGGGCTCAAAGCAGCCCTGTCTGAGGCCGTGCCTCTAGAGGGAGTAGTGGACCAACACTTGTAGGAAACGGGGTCCTCGCGGGCAACTCATTGGAGGGACACAAATAAACCTTTGCGGACTTTCTGATGAAACTTACAGGTGTTCACGCCTAAGCCTCTTACAAAGTCAGATGTTTAGCTAAACATGAGCTCATGATCTAAATTTACACAATAAGGAAGAAATCAGCTACAAGGGGAGACAAGCAGCAAAAACAATCAATACCAGTATTAGATTTCCTAGGCCAACCATCAGATGTTGGAATAATCAAGTGCAAGGCAGAAAGTATACACAAAACAGGAACTGAAACAAGGAACAAGGATGTTTTCAAAGACTGGTACGATCTCTAAAACATTTTTAAAGTACATGTCATTGATAAAGCTAAATACTCAATGGTTGTGTAATACAACAGATTCATCATTGAGAAGAGTGAAATTATGCTGTTTTGAAAACTATGGCAGGTCAGATTTTCTGCCTAATTATATAAGAAGATTTCCCTAAAAAATACACATTATTTCAAAGACTTATTGGCTGTGAAATAAGTTAAGGGTATTTCAAATGGCTTGTCTGCAAAGAAAGGTGAGATGTAGGGAATCACAGAAAGTCGAGGGGAAAATAGGTCAATATATACATTGCTATATGGTGATCTAAGACTTAGGCCAGCCACAATGTAGAGGACCTGACCCTTAGAAACTTAAAAGTAAGCTGGAATCTTGAAAAGTTCAAATCTTTATAAGTAAAAAGATTTATTAAAATGAATAACCAAGTGTTTTAATTGACATCAGAATATCAAAACAATAAACCTGAGAACATAGAAAAAATATAAATAAGGATAGGAGCAGAACTTAATACAATAGAAAACGTATAAAATTCAGGTGATGTAGTAAGTCCTAAGAATATTCTTTGACAAGATTAAAAGACACACTTGGATTAAGGAAAACCAAAACATAAGTAAAAAATATACAGAAAGAATCAGGAGAATGTTATAGAAGAGAGTATATGAAATGCCAGTAAATTTGAACGTTTGTGAAAAGTGGACCAGTTCCTAGCTCCTAAAATTTACCAAAACTGACACAAGAGGAAATCATTTAATGTCATCATGTCTGCCCTTGGCATTCTCGGAATGCCCTGGACTCAGAATGCAGCATCTGTAGTCCTTGTTATCCTGTGGAGAGGGGGCGGGGCTGTGGGAGTTTGGAACACTGCCCTCACAGAGGGAGTGGGTGTGGCCATCTCTGCTGTGACTGAACAAAGGGTAGGGGAGCAGGGGGCACAGGGCAGGGCCCTCAGAGCCAGGCAGGCCCAGTGGGGTTTCAAAAGAATTTAGGCCCAGGACAAAGGGCGCCTTCTTTGTCTGCACTGCTGCCCATACTCTCACCTTTCCACTCAGGCCGCCCTCTTACCTGAAGTGTGTGTGGAACCTGTCCGCGCAGTACACCTCTCTGCACAGCTAACCATAGGCATGGGCATCGTAGCTTTCTGCCAGGTGACCGAAGTTCGCAGGCAGATGGGTCCCTGGGACACACGCAGAGAGGCTCCTGCCCGGGCCACAGGCCGCCCACTGCCACTGCCCCAGATCGTGGGGCACAAAGCAGCCCTGTCTGAGGTCGTGCCTCTGGAGGGAGTAGTGGACCAACCCTGGCAGGAAACGGGGTCCTCGCGGGCAACTCATTGGAGGGACACAAATAAATCTTTGCGGACTTTCTGATGAAACTTACGAGTGTTCACACCTAAGCCTCTTACAAAGTCAGATGTTTAGCTAAACATGAGCTCATGATCTAAATTTACACAATAATGAAGAAATCAGCTACAGGGGGAGACAATCAGCAAAAACAATCAATACCAGAATTAGATTCCCTAGGCCATCGATCAGACGTTGGAATAATCAGGTGCAAGGCAGAAAATATACATAAAACGGGAACTGAAACAAGGAACAAGGATGTTTTCAAAGACTGGTAGGATCTCTAAAACATTTTTAAAGTACATGTCATTGATAAAGCTAAATACTCAAAGGTTGTGTAATACAACAGATTCATCATTGAGAAGAGTGAAATTATGCTGTTTTGAAAACTATGGCAGGTCAGATTTTCTGCCTAAATATATAAGAAGATTTCTCTGAAAACTACACTTTATTTCACAGACTTATTGGCTGTGAAATAAGTTAAGGTTATTTCAAATGGCTTGTCTGCAAAGAAAGGTGAGTTGTAGGAAATCAAAGAAAGTCGAGGGAAAAATAGGTCAATATATACTTTGCTATATTGTGAACAAAGCCTTTGGCCAGCCACAATGTAGAGGACCTGACCCTTAGAAACTTATAAGTAAGCTGGAATCTTTAAAAATTCAAATCTTTATAAGTAAAAAGATTTATTAAAATGAATAAGCAAGTGTTTTAATTGACATCAGAAGATCAAAACAATAAACCATGAGAATATAGAAAAAAGATAAATAAAGATAAGAGCAGAACTTAATACCACAGAAAACGTATAAAATTCAGTTGAGGTAGTAAGTCCTAAGAATATTCTTTGACAAGATTTAAAAGACACACTTTGATTAAGGAAAACCAAAACATAAGTAAAGAATATACAGAAAGAATCAGGACAATGTTATAGCAGAGTATATATGAAATGCCAGTAAATATGAACATTTGTGTAAAGTGGACCATTTCCTAGCTCCTAAAGTTTACCAAAATTGACACAAGAGGAAATCATTTAAGGTCATCATGTCTGCCCTTGGCATTCTCGGAACGCCCTGGCCTCAGAATGCAGCATCTGTAGTCCATGGTAAACTGCGGAGACGGGGCGGGGCTGAGGGAGGTTGGAACACTGCCTTCACTGAGGGAGAGGGTGGGGCCATCTCTGCTGTGACTGAACAAAGGACAGTGGAGAAGGGGGCCAACGGCAAGGCCCTCAGAGCCCGGCAGGCCCAGTCGTGTGTCACAAGCATTTAGGCCCAGGTCAAAGTGTGCCTTCTTTGTCTGCACAACTGCCAAAACTCTCACCTTTCCACTCAGGCCGCCCTCTTACTTGAAGTGTTTGTGGAACCGGTCCGTGCAGTACACCTCGATGCAAAGCTAACCATAGGTCTGGGCATCATAGCTTCCTGCCGGGTGACCGAAGTTCGCAGGCAGATGGGTCGTGGGACACACGTGGGGAGCCTCCTGCCCAGGCCACAGGCCGCCCAAAGCCACTATCCCAGATCGGGGGCAGCAAAGCAGTCCTGTCTGAGTCCCAGCCTCTAGAGGGAGTAGTGGACCAACACTAGTAGAAAACGGGGTACGCGCGGGTAACTCATTGGAGGGACACAAACAAATCTTTGCGGACTTTCTGCTGAAGCTTACGAGCGTTCACACCTAAGCCTCTTACAAGGTCAGCTGTTTAGCTGAACATGATCTCATGATCTAAATTTACACAATAATGAAGAAATCAGCTACAAGGGGAGACAAGCAGCAAAAACAATCCATACCAGAATTAGATTCCCTAGGCCAACCATCAGATGTTGGAATAATCAGGTGCAAGGCAGAAAGTATACACAAACCTGGAACTGAAACAAGGAACAAGGATGTTTTCAAAGACTGGTAGGATCTCTAAAACATTTTTAAAGTACATGTCATTGATAAAGCTAAATACTCAATGGTTGTGTAATACAACAGATTCATCATTGAGAAGAGTGAAATTATGCTGTTTTGAAAACTATGGCAAGTCAGATTTTCTGCCTAATTATATAAGAAGATTTCGCTAAAAAATACACATTATTTCAAAGAGTTATTGGCTGTGAAATAAGTTAAGGGTATTTCAAATGGTTTGTCTGCAAAGAAAGGTGAGATGTAGGGAATCACAGAAAGTCGAGGGGAAAATAGGTCAATATATACATTGCTATATGGAGAACTAAGACTTAGGCCAGCCACAATGTAGAGGACCTGACCCTTAGAAAATTACAAGTAAGCTGGAATCTTGAAAAGTTCAAATCTTTATAAGTAAAATGATTTATTAAAGTGAATAACCAAGTGTTTTAATTGACATCAGAATATCAAAACAATAAACCTGGAAACATAGAAAAAATATAAATAAAGATATGAGCAGAACTTAATACAATAGAAAACGTATAAAATTCAGGTGATGTAGTAAGTCCAAAGAATATTCTTTGACAAGATTAAAAGACAAACTTTGATTAAGGAAAACCAAAACATAAGTAAAGAATATACAGAAAGAATCAGGAGAATATTATAGCAGAGAATATATGAAATGCCAGTAAATTTGATCATTTGTGTAAAGTGGACCAGTTCCTAGCTCCTAAAGTTTACCAAAACTGACACAAGAGGAAATCATTTAAGGTCATCATGTCTGCCCTTGGCATTCTCGGAATGCCCTGGACTCAGAATGCAGCATCGGTAGTCCATGGTAACCTGCGGAGAAGGGGCGGGGCTGAGGGAGGTTGGAACACTGCCCTCACAGAGGGAGTGGGTGTGGCCATCTCTGCTGTGACTGAACAAAAAGCAGGGGAGAAGTGGGCCAACGGCAGGGCCCTCAGAGCACGGCAGGGCCACTCGTGTGTCACAAGCATTTAGGCCCAGGCCAAAGTGCGCCTTCTTTGTCTGCACAGCTGCCCAAACTCTCACCTTTCCACTCAGGCCACCCTCTTACTTGAAGTGTGTGTGGAACCCGTCCGCGCAGTACACCTCGCTGCACAGCTAACCATAGGTCTGGGCATCGTAGCTTCCTGCCAGGTGACCAAAGTTCGCAGGCAGATGTGTCCCTGGGACACACGCAGAGAGGCTCCTGCCCAGGCCACAGGCCGCCCACTGCCATTGCCACAGATCGTGGGGCACAAAGCAGCCCTGTCTGAGGCCGTGTCCCTGGAGGGAGTAGTGGACCAACCCTTGTAGGAAACGTGGTCCTCGCGGGCAACTCATTGGAGGGACACAAATAAATCTTTGCGGACTTTCTGATGAAACTTATGAGTGTTCACACCTAAGCCTTTACAAAGTCAGATGTTTAGCTAAACATGAGCTCATGATCTAAATTTACACAATAATGAAGAAATCAGCTACAGGGGGAGACAATCAGCAAAAACAATCAATACCAAAATTAGATTCCCTAGGCCATCGATCAGACGTTGGAATAATCAGGTGCAAGGCAGAAAATATACATAAAACGGGAACTGAAACAAGGAACAAGGATGTTTTCAAAGACTGCTAGGATCTCTAAAACATTTTTAAAGTACATGTCATTGATAAAGCTAAATACTCAAAGGTTGTGTAATACAACAGATTCATCATTGAGAAGAGTGATATTATGCTGTTTTGAAAACTATGGCAGGTCAGATTTTCTGCCTAAATATATAAGAAGATTTCTCTGAAAACTACACATTATTTCAAAGACTTATTGGCTGTGAAATAAGTTAAGGGTATTTCAAATGGCTTGTCTGCAAAGAAAGGTGAGATGTAGGAAATAACAGAAAGTCGAGGGGAAAATAGGTCAATATATACTTTGCTATATTGTGAACTAAGCCTTTGGCCAGCCACAATGTAGAGGACCTGACCCTTAGAAACTTACAAGTAAGCTGGAATTTTTAAAAATTCAAATCTTTATAAGTAAAAAGATTTATTAAAGTGAATAACCAAGTGTTTTAATTGACATCAGAAGATCAAAACAATAAACCCTGAGAACATAGGAAAAAGATAAATAAAGATATGAGCAGAACTTAATACCACAGAAAACGTACAAAATTCAGTTCAGGTAAAAGTCCAAAGAATATTCTTTGACAAGATTTAAAAGACACACTTTGATTAAGGAAAACCAAAACATAAGTAAAGAATATACAGAAAGAATCAGGACAATGTTATAGCAGAGAATATATGAAATGCCAGTAAATTTGAACATTTTTGTAAAGTGGACCATTTCCTAGCTCCTAAAGTTTACCAAAATTGACACAGGAGGAAATCATTTAAGGTCATCATGTCTGCCCTTGGCATTCTCGGAATGCCCTGGCCTCAGAATGCAGCATCTTTAGTCCATGGTAACCTGCGGAGAGGGGGCGGGGCTGAGGGAGGTTGGAACACAGCCTACACTGAGGGAGTGGGTGGGGCCATCTCTGCTGTGACTGAAAAAAGGGCAGGGGAGAAGGGGGCCAACGGCAGGGCCCTCAGAGCCCGGCAGGCCCAGTCGTGTGTCACAAGCATTTAGGCCCAGGCCAAAGTGCGCCTTCTTTGTCTGCACAGCTGCCCAAACTCTCACCTTTCCACTCAGGCCGCCCCCTTACTTGAAGTGTGTGTGGAACCGGTCCGTGCAGTACACCTCGATGCAAAGCTAACCATAGGTCTGGGCATCATAGCTTCCTGCCAGGTGACGAAAGTTCGCAGGCAGATGGGTCGTGGGACACACGTGGGTCGCCTCCTACCCAGGCCACAGGCCGCCCAAAGCCACTATCCCAGATCGGGGGCAGCAAAGCAGTCCTGTCTGAGTCCCAGCCTCTAGAGGGAGTAGTGGACCAACACTTGTAGAAAAAGGGGTCCGCGCGGGTAACTCATTGGAGGAACACAAAAAAATCTTTGCGGACTTTCTGCTGAAGCTTACGAGCGTTCACACCTAAGCCTCTTACAAGGTCAGCTGTTTAGCTAAACATGAGCTCATGATCTAAATTTACACAATAATGAACAAATCAGCTACAAGGGGAGACAAGCAGCCAAAACAATCAATACCAGAATTAGATTCCCTAGGCCAACCATCAGATGTTGGAATAATCAGGTGAAAGGAAGAAAGTATACACAAAACTGGAACTGAAACAAGGAACAAGCATGTTTTCAAAGACTGGTACGATCTCTAAAATATTTTTAAAGTACATGTCATTGATAAAGCTAAATACTCAATGGTTGTGTAATACAACAGATTCATCATTGAGAAGAGTGAATTTATGCTGTTTTGAAAACTATGGCAAGTCAGATTTTCTGCCTAATTATATAAGAAGATTTCTCTAAAAAATACACATTATTTCAAAGTCTTATTGGCTGTGAAATAAGTTAAGGGTATTTCAAAAGGCTTGTCTGCAAAGAAAGGTAAGATGTAGGGAATCACAGAAAGTAGAGGGGAAAATAGGTCAATATATACACTGCTATATGGTGAACTAACACTCAGGCCAGCCACAATGTAGAGGACCTGATCCTTAAAAACTTACAAGTAAGCTGGAATCCTGAAAAGTTCAAATCTTTATAAGTAAAAATATTTATTAAAATGAATAACCAAGTGTTTTAATTGACATCAGAATATCCAAACAATAAACCTGAGAACATAGAAAAAATAAAAATAAAGATATGAGCAGAACTTAATACAATAGAAAACGTATAAAATTCAGGTATGTAGTAAGTCCAAAGAATATTCTTTGACAAGATTAAAAGACAAACTTTGATTAAGGAAACCCAAAACATAAGTAAAGAATATACAGAAAAAATCAGGAGACTGTTATAGCAGAGAATATATGAAATGCCAGTAAATTTGAACATTTTTGTAAAGTGGACCAGTTCCTAGCTCCTAAAGTTTCCCAATACTGACACAAGAGGAAATCATTTAAGGTCATCATGTCTGACCTTGGCATTCTCGGAATGCCCTGGACTCAGAATGCAGCATCGGTAGTCCATGGTAACCTGCGGAGAAGGGGCGGGGCTGAGGGAGGTTGGAACACTGCCCTCACAGATGGAGTGGGTGTGGCCATCTCTGCTGTGACTGAACAAAGGGCAGGGGAGCAGGGGTCCAGGGCAGAGACCTCAGAGCCCGGCAGGCCCAGTGGATTGTCACAAGCATTTAGGCCCAGGGAAAAGGGCGCGTTCTTTTTCTGCACAGCTGCCCAAACTCTCACCTTTCCACTCAGGCCGCCCACTTACTTGAAGTGTGTGTGGAACCTGTCCACGCAGTACACCTCGCTGCACAGCTAACCATAGGTCTGGGCATCGTAGCTTCCTGCCAGGTGACCGAAGTTCGCAGGCAGATGGGTCCCGGGGACACACGCAGAGAGGCTCCTGCCCGGGCCACAGGCCGCCCAATGCCACTGCCCCAGATCTTGGGGCACAAAGCAGCCCTGTCTGAGGCCGTGCCTCTGGAGGGAGTAGTGGACCAACCCTTGTAGGAAACGGGGTCCTCGCGGGCAACTCATTGGAGGGACACAAATAAATCTTTGCGGACTTTCTGATGAAACTTACGAGTGTTCACACCTAAGCCTCTTACAAAGTCAGATGTTTAGCTAAACATGAGCTCATGATCTAAATTTACACAATAATGAAGAAATCAACTATAGGGGGAGACAATCAGCAAAAACAATCAATACCAGAATTAGATTCCCTAGGCCATCGATCAGACGTTGGAATAATCAAGTGCAAGGCAGAAAATATACATAAAACTGGAACTGAATCAAGGAACAAGGATGTTTTCAAAGACTGGTAGAATCTCTAAAACATTTTTAAAGTACATGTCATTGATAAAGCTAAATACTCAAAGGTTGTGTAATACAACAGATTCATCAATGAGAAGTGTGAAATTATGCTGTTTTGAAAACTATGGCAGGTCAGATTTTCTGCCTAAATATATAAGAAGATTTCTCTGAAAACTACACATTATTTCACAGACTTATTGGCTGTGAAACAAGTTAAGGTTATTTCAAATGGCTTGTCTGCAAAGAAAGGTGAGATGTAGGAAATCACAGAAAGTCGAGGGGAAAATAGGTCAATATATACTTTGCGCTATTGTGAACTAAGCCTTTGGCCAGCCACTACGTAGAGGACCTGACCCTTAGAAACTTACAAGTAAGCTGGAATCTTTAAAAATTCAAATCTTTATAAGTAATAAGATTTATTAAAATGAATAAACAAGTGTTTTAATTGACATCCGAAGATCAAAACAATAAACCCTGAGAACATAGAAAAAAGATAAATAAAGATATGAGCAGAACTTAATACCACAGAAAACGTATAAAATTCAGTTGAGGTAGTAAGTCAAAGAATATTCTTTGACAAGATTTAAAAGACACACTTTGATTAAGGAAAACCAAAGCATAAGTAAAGAATATACAGAAAGAATCAGGACAATGTTATAGCAGAGAATATATGAAATGCCAGTAAATGTGAACATTTGTGTAAAGTGGACCATTTCCTAGCTCCTAAAGTTTACCAAAATTGACACAAGAGGAAATCATTTAAGGTCATCATGTCTGCCCTTGGCATTCTCGGAATGCCCTGGCCTCAGAATGCAGCATCTGTAGTCCATGGTAAACTGCGGAGACGGGGCGGGGCTGAGGGAGGTTGGAACACTACCTTCACTGAGGGAGTGGGTGGGGCCATGTCTGCTGTGACTGAACAAAGGGCAGGGGAGAAGGGGGCCAACGGCAGGGCCCTCAGAGCCCGGCAGGCCCAGTCGTGTGTCACAAGCATTTAGGCACAGGCCAAAGTGTGCCTTCTTTGTCTGCACAAATGCCAAAACTCTCACCTTTCCACTCAGTCCGCCCTCTTACTTGAAGTGTGTGTGGAACCGGTCCGCGCAGTACACCTCGATGCAAAGCTAACCATAGGTCTGGGCATCATAGCTTCCTGCCAGGTGACCGAAGTTCGCAGGCAGATGGGACGTGGGACACATGTGGGGAGCCTCCTGCCCAGGCCACAGGCCGCCCAAAGCCACTATCCCAGATCGGGGGCAGCAAAGCAGTCCTGTCTGAGTCCCAGCCTCTAGAGGGAGTAGTGGACCAACACTTGTAGAAAACGGGGTCCGCGCGGGTAACTCATTGGAGGGACACAAACAAACCTTTGCGGACTTTCTGCTGAAGCTTACGAGCGTTCACACCTAAGCCTCTTACAAGGTCAGCTGTTTAGCTGAACATGAGCTCATGATCTAAATTTACACAATAATGAAGAAATCAGCTACAAGGGGAGACAAGCAGCAAAAACACTCAATACCAGAATTAGATTCCCTAGGCCAACCATCAGATGCTGGAATAATCAGGTCCAAGGCAGAAAGTATACACAAACCTGGAACTGAAACAAGGAACAAGGATGTTTTCAAAGACTGGTAGGATCTCTAAAACATTTTTAAAGTACATGTCATTGATAAAGCTAAATACTCAATGGTTGTGTAATACAACAGATTCATCATTGAGAAGAGTGAAATTATGCTGTTTTGAAAACTATGGCAGGTCAGATTTTCTGCCTAATTATATAAGAAGATTTCTCTAAAAAATACACATTATTTCAAAGACTTGTTGGTGGTGAAATAAGTTAAGGGTATTTCAAATGGCTTGTCTGCAAAGAAAGGTGAGATGTAGGGAGTCACAGAAAGTCGAGGGGAAAATAGGTCAATATATACATTGCTATATGGAGAACTAAGACTTAGGCCAGCCACAATGTAGAGGACCTGACCCTTAGAAACTTACAAGTAAGCTGGAATCTTGAAAAGTTCAAATCTTTATAAGTAAAATGATTTATTAAAGTGAATAACCAAGTGTTTTAATTGACATCAGAATATCAAAACAATAAACCTGAGAACAAGAAAAAATATAAATAAAGATATGAGCAGAACTTAATACAATAGAAAACGTATAAAATTCAGGTGATGTAGTAAGTCCAAAGAATATTCTTTGACAAGATTAAAAGACAAACTTTGATTAAGGAAAACCAAAACATAAGTAAAGAATATACAGAAAGAATCAGGAGAATGTTATAGCAGAGAATATATGAAATGCCAGTAAATTTGAACATTTGTGTAAAGTGGACCAGTTCCTAGCTCCTAAAGTTTACCAAAACTGACACAAGAGGAAATCATTTAAGGTCATCATGTCTGCCCTTTGCATTCTCGGAATGCCCTGGACTCAGAATGCAGCATCGGTAGTCCATGGTAACCTGCGGAGGAGGGGCGGGGCTGAGGGAGGTGTGAACACTGCCCTCACTGAGGGAGTGGGTGTGGCCATCTCTGCTGTGACTGAACAAAAGTCAGGGGAGAAGTGGGCCAACGGCAGGGCCCTCAGAGCCCGGCGGGCCCAGTCGTGTGTCACAAGCATTTAGGCCCAGGCCAAAGTGCGCCTTCTTTGACAGCAGCTGCCCAAACTCTCACCTTTCCACTCAGGCCACCCACTTACTTGAAGTGTGTGTGGAACCAGTCCGCCCAGTACACTTCGCTGCACAGCTAACCATAGGTCTGGGCATCGTAGCTTCCTGCCAGGTGACCGAAGTTCGCAGGCAGATGTGTCCCTGGGACACACGCAGAGAGGCTCCTGCCCGGGCCACAGGCCGCCCACTGCCACTGCCACAGATCGTGGGGCACAAAGCAGCCCTGTCTGAGGCCGTGTCCCTGGAGGGAGTAGTGGACCAACCCTTGTAGGAAACGTTGTCCTCGCGGGCAACTCATTGGAGGGACACAAATAAATCTTTGCGGACTTTCTGATGAAACTTACGAGTGTTCACACCTAAGCCTTTACAAATTCAGATGTTTAGCTAAACATGAGCTCATGATCTAAATTTACCCAATAATGAAGAAATCAGCTACAGGGAGAGAAAATCAGCAAAAACAATCAATACCAGAATTAGATTTCCTAGGCCATCGATCAGACGTTGGAATAATCAGGTGAAAGGCAGAAAATATACATAAAACGGGAACTGAAACAAGGAACAAGGATGTTTTCAAAGACTGCTAGGATCTCTAAAACATTTTTAAAGTACATGTCACTGATAAAGCTAAATACTCAAAGGTTGTGTAATACAACAGATTCATCATTGAGAAGAGTGATATTATGCTGTTTTGAAAACTATGGCATGTCAGATTTTCTGCCTAAATATATAAGAAGATTTCTCTGAAATCTACACATTATTTCAAAGACTTATTGGCTGTGAAATAAGTTAAGGGTATTTCAAATGGCTTGTCTGCAAAGAAAGGTGAGATGTAGGAAATCACAGAAAGTCGAGGGGAAAATAGGTCAATATATACTTTGCTATATTGTGAACTAAGCCTTTGGCCAGCCACAATGTAGAGGACCTGCCTAGCACCTGATTATTCCAACATCTGATGGTTGGCCTAGGGAATCTCAATCTGGTATTGAATGTTTTTGCTGCTTATCTCCCGTTGTAGCTGATTTCTTCATTATTGTGTAAATTTAGATCATGAGCTCATGTTTAGCTAAAGAGCTGACCTTGTAAGAGGCTTAGGTGTGAACGCTCGTAAGCTTCAGCAGAAAGACCGCAAAGATTTTTTTGTGTCCCTCCAATGAGTTACCCGCGCGGACCCCTTTTTCTACAAGTGTTGGTCCACTACTCCCTCTAGAGGCTGGGACTCAGACAAGACTGCTTTGCTGCCCCCGATCTGGGATAGTGGCTTTGGGCGGCCTGTGGCCTGGGCAGGAGTCTCCCCAGGTGTGTCCCACGACCCATCTGTCTGCGAACTTCGGTCACCTGGCAGGAAGATATGATGCCCAGACCTATGGTTAGCTTTGCATCGAGGTGTACAGCGCGGACCGGTTCCACACACACTTCAAGTAAGAGGGCGGCCTGAGTGGAAAGGTGAGAGTTTGGGCATCTGTGCAGACAAAGAAGGCGCACTTTGGCCTGGGCCTAAATGCTTGTGACACACGACTGGACCTCCCGGGCTCTGAGGGCCCTGCCGTTGGCCCCCTTCTCCCCTGCCCTTTGTTCAGTCACAGCAGAGATGGCCCCACCCACTCCCTCAGTGAAGGCAGTTTTCCAACCTCCCTCAGCCCCGCCCCCTCTCCGCAGGTTACCATGGACTACAGATGCTGCATTCTGAGGCCAGGGCATTCCGTGAATGCCAAGATCAGACATGATGACCTTAAATGATTTCCTCTTGTGTCAATTTTGGTAAGCTTTATGAGCTAGGAAATGGTCCACTTTACACAAATGTTCAAATTTACTGGCATTTCATATATTCTCTGCTATAACATTGTCCTGATTCTTTCTGTATATTTTTGACTTATGTTTTGGTTTTCCTTAATCAAAGTGTGTCTTTTAAATCTTGTCAAAGAATATTCTTTGGACTTACTACCTCAACTGAATTTTATACGTTTTCTGTGGTATTAAGTTCTTCTCATATCTTCATTTATCTTTTTTCTATGTTCTCTGGGTTTATTGTTTTGATCTTCTTATGTCAATGAAAACACTTGGTTATTCATTTAAATAAATCTTTTTACTTATAAAGATTTGAATTTTTAAAGATTCCAGCTTACTTGTAAGTTTCTAAGGGTCAGGTCCTCTACCTTGTGGCTGGCCAAAGGCTTAGTTCACAATATAGCAAAGTATATATTGACCTATTTTCCCCTCGACTTTCTGTGATTCCCTACATCTCACCTTTCTTTGCAGACAAGCCATTTGAAATACCCTTAACTTATTTCACAGCCCATAAGTCTTTGAAATAATGTGTATTTTTTAGCGAAATCTTCTTATTTAATTAGGCAGAAAATCTGACCTGCCATAGTTTTCAAAACAGCATAATTTCACTCTTCTGAATGATGAATCTGTTTTGAGTATTTAGCTTTATCAATGGCATGTACTTTAAAAATGTTTTAGAGATCCTACCAGTCTTTGAAAACATCCTTGTTCCTTGTTTCAGTTCCAGTTTTATGTATATTTTCTGCCTTGCACCTGATTATTCCAACATCTGATGGATGGCCTAGGGAATCTAATTCTGGTATTGATTGTTTTTGCTGAATGTCCACCCCTTGTAGCTGATTTCTTTATTATTGTGTAAATTTAGATCATGGGCTCATGTTTAGCTAAACAGCTGTCCTTGTAAGAGGCTTAGGAGTGAACGCTCGTAAGCTTCATCAGAAAGTCGGCAAAGATTTATTTCTGTCCCTCCAATGAGTTGCCCGCGAGGACCCCGTTTTCTACAAGTGTTGGTCCAATACTTCCTCTAGAGGCACGGCCTCAGACAGGGCTGCTTTGCGGCCCCCGATCTGGGGCAGTGGCATTGGGCGGCCTGTTGCCCGGGCAGGAGCCTCTACGCGTGTGTCCCAGTGACCAATCTGCCTGTGAAATTCAGTCACCTGGCAGGAGGATACGATGCCCAGACCTATGGTTAGCTGTGCAGCGAGGTGTATTGCGCGGACAGGTTTCACACACACTTCAACTAAGAGGGCGGCCTGAGTGGAGAGGTGAGAGTGTGGGCGGCTGTGCTCACAAAGAAGGCGCCCTTTGGCCTGGGCCTAAATGCTTGTGACACCCCACTGCCCCTGGCGGGCTCTGAGGGCCCTGCCATGGGCCCCTGCTCCCCTGCCCTTTGTTCAGTCACAACAGAGATGGCCACTCCCACTCCCTCAGTGAGGGCAGTGTTCCAACCTCCCTCAGCCCCGCCACCTCTCCGCAGGTTACCATGGACTACAGATGCTGCATTATGAGGCCAGGGCGTTCCGAGAATGCCAAGGGCAGACATGATGACCTTAAATGATTTCCTCTTGTGTCAGTTTTGGTAAAGTTTAGGAGCTAGGAAATGGTCCTCTTTACAGAAATGTTCTAATTTACTGGCATTTCCTATATTCTCTGCTGTAACATTGTCCTGATTCTTTCTGTATATTCTTTACTTATGTTTGTGTTTCCCTAATCAAAGTGTGCCTTTTAAATCTTTGCAAAGAATATACTTTGGACTTACTACATCACCTCAATTTTATACGTTTTCTGTTGTATTAAATTATGCTCATATCTTTATTTATCTTTTTTCTATGTACTCAGGGTTTATTGTTTTGATGTTCTGCTGTCAATTAAAACACTTGGTTATTCATTTTAATAAATCTTATTCCTAATAAAGATTTGAACTTTGAAGATTCCAGCTTACTTGTAAGTTTCTAAAGGTCAGGTCCTCTACATTGTTGCTGGCCTAAGGCTTAGTTCAACATAAAACAATGTTTATATTTACCTATTTTCCCCTCGACCCTCGGTGATTCCCTACAGCTCACCTTTCTTTGCAGAGAAGCCATTTGAGATACCCTTAACTTATTTCACAGCCCATAAGTCTTTGAAATAATGTGTATTTTTTAGCGAAATTTTCTTATATAATTAGGCAGAAAATCTGACCTGCCATAGTTTTCAAAACAGCATAATTTCACTCTTCTCAATGATGAATCTGTTTTGAGTATTTAGCTTTATCAATGACATGTACTTTAAAAATGTTTTAGAGATCCTACCAGTCTTTGAAAACATCCTTGTACCTTGTTTCAGTTCCAGTTTTATGTATATTTTCTGCCTTGCACCTGATTATTCCCACATCTGATGGATGGTCTAGGGAATCTAATTCTGGTATTGATTCTTTTTGCTGCTTGTCCTCCCCTTGTAGCTGATTTCTTCATTATTGTGTAAATTTAGATCATGAGCTCATGTTTAGCTAAACAGCTGACCTTGTAAGAGGCTTAAGTGTGAACGCTCGTAAGCTTCATCAGAAAGTCGGCAAATATTTATTTGTGTCCCTCCAATGAGTTGCCTGCGAGGACCCCGTTTTCTATAACTGATGGTCCAATACTCCCTCTAGAGGCAGGGACTCAGACAGGGCTGTTTTGCGGCCCCGGATCTGGGGCAGGGGCAGTTGGAGGCCTGTGGTCCGGGCCGGAGCCTCTTCACGTGGGTGCCAGTGTCCCAAATGACTGCGATCTTCGGTCCCCTGGCAGGAAGCTACAATGCCCAGACCTATGGATAGCTGTGCAACGAGGTGTACTGCGTGGACAGGTTCCACACACACTTCAAGTATGAGGGCGGCCTGAGTGGAAAGGTAAGTGTTTGGGCAGCTGTGCAGACAAAGAAGGCACACTTTGGCCTGTGCCTAAATGCTTGTGACACCCCACTGGGCCTTGCGGGCTCTGCGGGCCCTGCCCTTGGCCCCCTGCTCCCTTGCCTTTGTTCAGTCACAGCAGAGATGGCCACATCAACTCCCTGAGTGAGGGCAGTGTTCCAACCTCCCTCAGACCCGCCACCACTCCGCAGGTTACCATGGACTAGAGATGCTGCATTCTGACGCCAGGGCGTTCCGAGAATGACAAGGGAAGACATGATGACCTTAAATGATTTCCTCTTGTGTCAATTTTGGTAAACTTTAGGAGCTAAGAAATGGTCAAATTTACAGAAATGTTCAAATTTACAGGCATTTCCTATATTCTCTGCTATAACTTTGTCCTGATTCTTTCTGTATATTCTTTACTTATGTTTTTGTTTTCCTTAATCAAAGTGTGTCTTTTAAATCTTTTCAAAGAATATTCTTTGGACTTACTAATCACCTGAATATTATACGTTTTCTGTTGTATTAAATTCTGATCATATCTTTATTTATCTTTTTTCTATGTTCTCAGGGTTTATAGATTGGAGGTTCTGATGGCAATTAAAACACTAGGTTATTCATTTTAATAAATCTTTTTACTTATAAAGATTTGAACTTTTGAAGATTCCACCTTACTTGTAAATTTCTAAGGGTCACGTCCTCTACATTGTTGCTGGCCTAAGGCTTAGTTCTCCCTATAGCAATGTATATATTGACCTATTTTCCCCTCGACTTTCTGTGATACCCTACATCTCACATTTCTTTGCAGACAAGCCATTTGAAATACCCTTAACTTAGTTCACAGCCCATAAGTCTTTGAAATAATGTGTATTTTTTAGAGAAATCTTCTTATATAATTAGGCAGAAAATCTGACCTGCCATAGTTTTCAAAACAGCCTAATTTCACTCTTCTCAAATATTAATCTGTTGTATTACACAACCTTTGAATATTTAGCTTTGTCAATGACATGTACTTTAAAAATGTTTTACAAATCCTACCAGTCTTTAAAAACATCCTTGTTCCTTTTTTCAGTTCCAGTTTTATGTATAATTTCTGCCTTGCACCTGATTATTCCAACATCTGATGGATGGCCTTGGGAATCTAATTCTGTTATTGATTGTTTTTGCTGATTGTCTCCCCCTGTAGCTGATTTCTTCATTATTGTGTAAATTTAGATCATGAGCTCATGTTTAGCTATACAGCTGACCTTGTAAGAGGCTTAGGTGTGAAGGCTCGTAAGCTTCATTAGAAAGTCGGCAAAGATTTATTTGTGTCCCTCAAATGAGTTGCCCACTAGGACCCCGTTTTCTATAACTGTTGGTCAAATACTCCCTCTAGAGGCAGGGACTCAGACAGGGATGTTTTGCGGTCCCGGATCTGGGGCAGGGTCAGTGGGAGGCCTGTGGCCAGGGCAGGAGCCTCTTCGCGTGGGTGCCAGGGACCCAACTGACTGCGATCTTCGGTCCCCTGGCAGGAAGCTACAATGCACAGACCTATGGTTAGCTCTGCAGCGAGGTGTACTGCGCGGAAAGGTTCCACACACACTTCAAGTATAAGGGCGGGCAGAGTGGAAAGGTAAGAGTTTGGTCAGCTGTGCAGACAAAGAAGGCGCCTTTTGGCCTGGGCCTAAATGCTTGTGACACCCCACTGGGCCTGCTGTGCTTTGAGGGCCCTGCCCTGGGCACTCTTCTCCCTTGCATTTGTTCAGTCACAGCAGAGATGGCCACACCGACTCCCTCAGTGAGGGCAGTCTTCCAACCTCCCTCAGCCACGCCCCCTCTCCGCAGGTTACCATGGACTACAGATGCTGCATTCTGAGGACAGGGCGTTCCGAGAATGCGAAGGGCAGACATAATGACTTTAAATGATTTCCTCTTGTGTCAGTTTTGGTAAACTTTAGGAGCTAGGAAATGGTCCACTTTACAGAAATATTCAAATTTACTGTCATTTCAGATATTCTCTGCTATAACGTTGTCCTGATTCTTTCTTTATATTCTTTACTTATATTTTTGTTTTGCTTAATCAAAGTGTGTCTTTTAAATCTTTTCAAAGAATATTCTTTGTACTTACTACATCACCTGAATTTTATACGTTTTCTGTTGTATTAAGTTCTGCTCATATCTTTATTTATCTTTTTTCTACATTCTCAGGGTTTATTATTTTGATCTTCTGATGTCAATTAAAACACTTGATTATTCATTTTCGTAAATCTTTTTCCTTATAAAGATTTGAACTGTTGTAGATTCCAGCTTACTTCTAAGTTTCTAAGGGTCAGGTCCTCTACATTGTTGCTGGCCTAAAGCTTAGTTCAACATATAGCAATGTTTATATTGACCTATTTTCCCCTCGACTTTCTGTGATTTCCTACATCTCACCTTTCTTTGCAGACAAACCATTTGAAATACCCTTAACTTATTTCACAGCCAATAAGTCTTTGAAATAATGTGTATTTTTTAGAGAAATCTTCTTATATATTTAGGCAGAAAATCTGACCTGCCATAGTTTTCAAAACAGCATAATTTCACTCCTCTCAATGATGAATCTGTTGTATTACACAACCTTTGAGTATTTAGCTTTATCAATGACATGTACTGTAAAAATGTTTTAGAGATCCTACCAGTCTTTGAAAACAATCTTGTTCCTTGCTTCAGTTCCAGTTTTATGTATATTTTCTGCCTTTCACCTGATTATTCCAATATCTGAATAATGGCCTTGGGAATCTAATTCTGGTATTGATTGTTATTGCTGATTGTCTCCCCTTGTAGCTGATTTTTCATTATTGTGTAAATTTAGATCATGAGCTCATGTTCAGCTAAACAGCTGAACTTGGTAGAGGCTTAGGTGTGAACGCTCATAACCTTCATCAGAAAGTCGGCAAAGATATATTTGTGTCCCTCCAATGAGTTGCCCGCAAGGACCCCGTATCCTAGAAGTGTTGGTATAATACTCCCTCTAGAGGCAGGAGACTCAGACAGGGCCGCTTTGCGGCCCCCGATCTAGAGCACGGTCAGGGGGCGTCCTGTGGACCAGGCAGGAGCATATCTGCCTGGGTCAGGCACCCATCTGCCTGCGAACTTCAGTCACCTTGCAGGAACCAACGATGCCCAGACCTATGGTGAGATGTGCAGCGAGGTGTGCTGCGCGGAAACGATCCACGCACACTTCATGTAAGAGTGCGTCCTGAGTGGAAAGTTGAGAGCTTGGGTAGCTGTGCAGGCAAAGAAAGCACACTTTGGCCTGTGCCTAAATGCTTGTGACACCCCCCTGTTCCTGCCGGGTTCTGAGGGCCTTGACCTGGTCACCATGCTCCCCTGCCCTTTGTTCAGTCACAGCAGAGATGGCCACACACACTCCCTCGCAAAGCAGCCCTGTCTGAGGCCGTGCCTCTAGAGGGAGTAGTGGACCAACACTTGTAGAGAACGGGGTCCTCACGGGTAATTCATTGGAGGGACACAAAAAAATCTTTGCGGACTTTCTGCTGAAGCTTACGAGCGTTCACACCTAAGCCTCTTACAAGGTCAGCTGTTTAGCTAAACATGAGCTCATGATCTATATTTACACAATAATGAAGAAATCAGCTACAAGGGGAGACAAGCAGCAAAAACAATCAATACAAGAATTAGATTCCCTAGGCCGTCCATCAGATGTTGGAATAATCAGGTGCAAGACAGAAAGTATACACAAAACTGGAACTGAAACAAGGAACAAGGATGTTTTCAAAGACTGGTAGGATCTCTAAAATATTTTTAAAGTGCATGTCATTGATAAAGCTAAATACTCAATGGTTGTGTAATACAACAGATTCATCATTGAGAAGAGTGAAATTATGCTGTTTTGAAAACTATGGCAGGTCAGATTTTCTGCCTAATTATATAAGAAGATTTCTCTAAAAAACACACATTATTTCAAAGACTTATTGGCTGTGAAATAAGTTAAGTGTATTTCAAAAGGTTTGTCTGCAAAGAAAGGTGAGATGTAGGGAATCACAGAAAGTCGAGGGGAAAATGTCAATATATACATTGCTATATGGTGAACTAAGCCTTAGGCCAGCCACAATGTAGAGGACCTGACCCTTAGGAACTTAAAAGTAAGCTGGAATCTTCAAAAGTTCAAATCTTTATAAGTAAAAAGATTTATAAAAATGAATAATCAAGTGTTTTAATTGACATCAGAATATCAAAACAATAAAACCTGAGAATATAGAAAAAAGATAAATAAAGATATGAGCAGAACTTAATACAATAGAAAACGTATAAAATTCAGGTGATGTAGTAAGTCCAAAGAATATTCTTTGACAGGATTTAAAAGACACATTTTGATTAAGGAAAACCAAAACATAAATAAGAATACACAGAAAGAATCAGGACAATGTTATAGCAGAGAATATATGAAATGCCATTAAATTTGAACATTTCTGTAAAGTGGACCATTTCCTAGCTCCTAAAGTTTACCAAAACTGACACAAGAGGAAATCATTTAAGGTCATCTTGTCTGCCCTTGGCATTCTCGGAATGCCTTGGACTCAGAATGCAGCATCTGTAGTCCATGGTAACCTGCGGAGAGGGGGCAGGGCTGAGGGAGGTTGGAACACTGCCCTCACAGAGGGATTGGGTGTGGCCAATTCTGCTGTGACTGAACAAAGGGCAGGGGAGCAGAAGGCCCAGGGCAGGGCCCTCAGAGCCCGGCAGGCCCAGTGGGGTGTCACAAGCATTTAGGCCCAGAACAAAGTGCGCCTTCTTTGTCTGCACAGCTGCCCAAACTCTCACCTTTCCACTCAGGCCACCCACGTACTTAAATTGTGTGTGATACCTGTCCGCGCAGTACATCTCGCTGCACAGCTAACCATAGGTCTGGGCATCGTAGCTTCCTGCCAGGTGACCGAAGTTCGCAGGCAGATGGGTCCCTGGGACACACGCAGAGAGGCTCCTGCCCGGGCCACAGGCCTCCCAATGCCACTGCCCCAGATCGTGGGGCAAAAAGCAGCCCTGTCTGAGGCCGTGCCTCTGGAGGGAGTAGTGGACCAACCCTTGTAGGAAACGGGGTCCTCGCGGGCAACTCATTGGAGGGACACAAATAAATCTTTGCCGACTTTTTGCTGAAGCTTACGAGTGTTCACACCTAATCCTGTTACAAAGTCAGATGTTTAGCTAAACATGAGCTCATGATCTAAATTTACACAATAATGAATAAATCAGCTACAGGGGGAGACAATCAGCAAAAACAATCAATACCAGAATTAGATTCCCTAGGCCATCGATCAGACGTTGGAATAATCAGGTGCAAGGCAGAAAATATACATAAAACTGGAACTGAAACAAGGAACAAGGATGTTTTCAAAGACTGGTAGGATCTCTAAAACATTTTTAAAGTACATGTCATTGATAAAGCTAAATACTCAAAGGTTGTGTAATACAACAGATTCATCATTGAGAAGAGTGAAATTAGGCTGTTTTGAAAACTATGGCAGGTTAGATTTTCTGTCTAACTATATAAGAAGATTTCTCTGAAAACTACACATTATTTCACAGACTTATTGGCTGTGAAATAAGTTAAGGTTATTTCAAATGGCTTGTCTGCAAAGAAAGGTGAGATGTAGGAAATCACAGAAAGTCGAGGGGAAAATAGGTCAATATATACTTTGCTATATTGTGAACTAAGCCTTTGGCCAGCCACAATGTAGAGGACCTGACCCTTGGAAACTTACAAGTATGCTGGAATCTTTAAAAATTCAAATCTTTATAAGTAAAAAGATTTATTAAAATGAATAACCAAGTGTTTTAATTGACATCAGAAGATCAAAACAATAAACCCTGAGAACATAGAAAAAAGATAAATAAAGATATGAGCAGAACTTAATACCACAGGAAACGTATAAAATTCAGTTGAGGTAGTAAGTCCAAAGAATATTCTTTGACAAGATTAAAAGACAGACTTTGTTTAACGAAAACCAAAACATAAGTAAAGAATATACAGAAAGAATCAGGAGAATGTTATAGCAGAGAATATATGAAATGCCAGTAAATTTGAACATTTGTGTAAAGTGGACCAGTTCCTAGCTCCTAAAGTTTACCAAAACTGACACAAGAGGAAATCATTTAAGGTCATCATGTCTGCCCTTGGCATTCTCGGAATGCCCTGGCCTCAGAATGCAGCATCTGTAGTCCATGGTAAACTGCGGAGAGTGGGCGGGGCTGAGGGATGTTGGAACACTGCCTGCTCTGAGGGAGTGGGTGGGGCCATCTCTGCTGTGACTGAACAAAGGGCAGGGGGGAAGGGTGCCAACGGCAGGGCCCTCAGAGCCGGGCAGGCCCAGTCGTGTGTCACAAGCATTTAGGCCCAGTCCAAAGTGCGCCTTCTTTGTCTGCACAGCTGCCCAAACTCTCACCTTTCCACTCAGGCCGCCCTCTTACTTGAAGTGTGTGTGAAACCGGTCCGCACAGTACACCTCGATGCAAAGCTAACCATAGGCCTGGGCATCATAGCTTCCTGCCAGGTGACCGAAGTTCGCAGGCAGATGGGTCGTGGGACTCACGTGGGGCGCTTCCTGCCCTGGCCACAGGCCGCCCAAAGCCACTATCCCTGATCGGGGGCAGCAAAGCAGACCTGTATGAATCCCAGCCTCTAGAGGGTGTAGTGGACCAACACTTGTAGAAAAAGGGGTCCGCGCGGGTTACTCATTGGAGGGACAGAAACAAATCTTTGCGGACTTTCTGCTGAAGCTTACGAGCGTTCACACCTAAGCCTCTTACAAGGTCAGCTGTTTAGCTAAACATGAGCTCATGATCTAAATTTACACAATAATGAAGAAATCAGCTACAATTGGAGACAAGCAGCAAAAACAATCAATACCAGAATTAGATTCCCTAGGCCAACCATCAGATGTTGGAATAATCAGGTGCAAGGCAGAAAGTATACACAAAACTTGAACTGAAACAAGGAACAAGGATGTTTTCAAAGACTGGTAGGATCTCTAAAACATTTTTAAAGTACATGTCATTGATAAAGCTAAATACTCAATGGTTGTGTAATACAACAGATTCATCATTGAGAAGAGTGGAATTATGCTGTTTTGAAAACTATGGCAGGTCAGATTTTCTGCCTAATTATATAAGAAGATTTCTCTAAAAAATACACATTATTTCAAAGACTTATTGGCTGTGAAATAAGTTAAGGGTATTTCAAATGGCTTGTCTGCAAAGAAAGGTGAGATGTAGGGAATCACAGAAAGTCGAGGGGAAAATACGTCAATATATACATTGCTATATGGAGAACTAAGACTTAGGCCAGCCACAATGTAGAGGACCTGACCCTTAGAAACTTACAAGTAAGCTGGAATCTTGAAAAGTTCAAATCTGTATAAGTAAAAATATTTATTAAAGTGAATAACCAGGTGTTTTATTTGACATCAGAATATTAAAACAATAAACACTGAGAACACAGAAAATAGATAAATAAAGATATGAGCAGAACTTAATACAACAGAAAACGTATAAAATTCAGGTGATGTAGTAAGTCCAAAGAATATTCTTTGACAAGATTAAAAGAAACACTTTGATTAAGGAAAATCAAAACATAAGTAAAGAATATACAGAAAGAATCAGGAGAATGTTATAGCAGAGAATATATGAAATGCCAGTAAATTTGAACATTTGTGTAAAGTGGACCAGTTCCTAGCTCCTAAAGTTTACCAAAACTGACACAAGAGGAAATCATTTAAGGTCATCATGTCTGCCCTTGGCATTCTCGGAATGCCCTGGACTCGGAATGCCCTGGACTCAGAATGCAGCATCGCTAGTCCATGGTAACCTGCTGAGAAGGGTCGGGGCTGAGGGAGGTTGGAACACTGCCCTCACAGAGGGAGTGGGTGTGGCCATCTCTGCTGTGACTGAACAAAGGGCAGGGGAGAAGGGGCCCCAAGGCAGGGCCCTCAGAGCCCGGCACGCCCAGTGGTGTGTCACAAGCATTTAGGCCCAGGACAAAGGGCGCCTTCTTTGTCTGCACAGCTGTCCAAACTCTCACTTTTCCACTCAGGCCACCCTCTTACTTGAAGTGTGTGTGGAACCTGTCCGCGCAGTACACCTCGCTGCACAGCTAACCATATGTCTGGGCATCGTAGCTTCCTGCCAGGTGACCGAAGTTCGCAGGCAGATGTGTCCCTGGGACACACGCAGAGAGGCACCTGCCCTGGTCACAGGCCGCCCACTGCCACTGCCACAGATCGTGGGGCACAAAGCAGCCCTGTCTGAGTCCGTGTACCTGGAGGGAGTAGTGGACCAACACTTGTAGGAAACGTGGTCCTCGCGGGCAACTCATTGGAGGGAAACAAATAAATCTTTGCGGACTTTCTGATGAAACTTACGAGTGTTCACACCTAAGCCTCTTACAAAGTCAGATGTTTAGCTAAACATGAGCTCATGATCTAAATTTACACAATAATGAAGAAATCAGCTACAGGGGTAGATAATCAGCAAATACAATCAATACCAGAATTAGATTCCCTAGGCCATCGATCAGACGTTGGAATAATCAGGTGAAAGGCAGAAAATACACATAAAACGGGAACTGAAACAAGGAACAAGGATGTTTTCAAAGACTGCTAGGATCTCTAAAACATTTTTAAAGTACATGTCATTGATAAAGCTAAATACTCAAAGGTTGTGTAATACAACAGATTCATCATTGAGAAGAGTGAAATTATGCTGTTTTGAAAACTATGGCAGGTAAGATTTTCTGCCTAAATATATAAGAAGATTTCTCTGAAAACTACACATTATTTCAAAGACTTATTGGCTGTGAAATAAGTTAAGGGTATTTCAAATGGCTTGTCTGCAAAGAAAGGTGAGATGTAGGAAATCACAGAAAGTCGAGGGGAAAATAGGTCAATATATACTTTGCTATATTGTGAACTAAGCATTTGGCCAGCCACAATGTAGAGGACCTGACCCTTAGAAACTTACAAGTAAGCTGGAATCTTTAAAAATTCAAATCTTTATAAGTAAAAATATTTATTAAAATGAATAAACAAGTGTTTTAATTGACATAAGAAGATCAAAACAATAAACCCTGAGAACATGGGAAAAAGATAAATAAAGATATGAGCAGAACTTAATACCACAGAAAAGGTATAAAATTCAGTTGAGGTAGTAAGTCCAAAGAATATTCTTTGACAAGATTTAAAAGACACACTTTGATTAAGGAAAACCAAATCATAAGTAAAGAATATACAGAAAGAATCAGGACAATGTTATAGCAGAGAATATATGAAATGCCAGTCAATTTGAACATTTCTATAAAGTGGACCATTTCATAGCTCCTAAAGTTTACCAAAATTGACAGAAGAGGAAATCATTTAAGGTCATCATGTCTGCCCTTGTCTTTCTCGGAATGTCCTGGCCTCAGAATGCAGCATCTGTAGTCCATGGTAACCTGCGGAGAGGGGGCGGGGCTGAGGGAGGCTGGAACACTGCCCTCACTGAGGGAGTGGGTGTGGCCATCTCTGCTGTGACAGAACAAAGGGCAGGGGAGAAGGGGGCCAACGGCAGGGCCCTCAGAGCCCGGCAGGCCAAGTCGTGTGTCACAAGCATTTAGGCTCAGGACAAAGTGCGCCTTCTTTGTCTGCACAGCTGCCCAAACTCTCACCTTTCCACTCAGGCCGCCCTCTTACTTGAAGTGTGTGTGGAACCGGTCCACGCAGTACACCTCGCTGCAAAGCTAACCATAGGTCTGGGCATCGTAGCTTCCTGCCAGGTGACCGAAGTTCGCAGGCAAATGGGTCGTGGGACACACGTGGTGAGCCTCCTGCCCAGGCCACAGGCCGCCCAAAGCCACTATCCCAGATCGGGGGCAGCAAAGCAGTCCTGTCTGTGTCCCAGCCTCTAGAGGGAGTAGTGGACCAACACTTGTAGAAAAAGGGGTCCGCGCGGGTAACTCATTGGAGGGACACAAAAAAATCTTTGAGGACTTTCTGCTGAAGCTTACGAGCGTTCACAACTAAGCCTCTTACAAGGTCAGCTGTTTAGCTAAACATGAGCTCATGATCTAAATTTACACAATAATGAAGAAATCAGCTACAAGGGGAGACAAGCAGCAAAAACAATCAATACCAGAATTAGATTCCCTAGGCCATCCATCAGATGTTGGAATAATCAAGTGCAAGGCAGAAAGTATACACAAAACAGGAACTGAAACAAGGAACAAGGATGTTTTCAAAGACTGGTACGATCTCTAAAACATTTTTAAAGTACATGTCATTGATAAAGCTAAATACTCAATGGTTGTGTAATACAACAGATTCATCATTGAGAAGAGTGAAATTATGCTGTTTTTAAAACTATGGCAGGTCAGATTTTCTGCCTAATTATATAAGAAGATTTCTCTAAAAAATACACATGATTTCAAAGACTTATTGGCTGTGAAATAAGTTAAGGGTATTTCAAATGGCTTGTCTGCAAAGAAAGGTGAGATGTAGGGAATCACAGAAAGTCGAGGGGAAAATAGGTCAATATATACATTGCTATATGGTGAACTAATACTTAGGACAGCCACAATGTAGAGGACCTGACCCTTAGAAACTTACAAGTAAGCTGGAATCTTGAAAAGTTCAAATCTTTATAAGTAAAAAGATTTATTAAAATGAATAACAAAGTATTTTAATTGACATCAGAATATCAAAACAATAAACCTGGAAACATAGAAAAAATATAAATAAAGATAGGAGCAGAACTTAATACAATAGAAAACGTATAAAATTCAGGTGATGTAGTAAGTCCAAAGAATATTCTTTGACAAGATTAAAAGACACACTTTGATTAAGGAAAACCAAAACATAAGTAAAGAATATACAGAAAGAATCAGGAGAATGTTAGAGAAGAGAGTATATGAAATGCCAGTAAATTTGAACGTTTGTGAAAAGTGGACCAGTTCCTAGCTCCTAAAATTTACCAAAACTGACACAAGAGGAAATCATTTAAGGTCATCATGTCTGCCCTTGGCATTCTCGGAATGCCCTGGATTCAGAATGAAGCATCTGTAGTCCATGTTATCCTGTGGAGAGGGTGCGGGGCTGAGGGAGTTTGGAACACTGCCCTCACAGAGGGAGTGGGTGTGGCCATCTCTGCTGTGACTGAACAAAGGGTAGGGGAGCAGGGGGCACAGGGCAGGGCCCTCAGAGCCCGGCAAGCCCAGTGGGGTTTCACAAGAATTTAGGCCCAGGACAAAGGGCGCCTTCTTTGTCTGCACAGCTGCACAAACTCTCACCTTCCACTCAGGCCGCACTCTTACTTGAAGTGTGTGTGGAACCTGTCCGCGCAGTACACCTCGCTGCACAGCTAACCATAGGTCTGGGCATCGTAGCTTCCTGCTAGGTGACCGAAGTTCGCAGGCAGATTGGTCCCTGGGACACAGGCAGAGAGGTTCCTACCCGGGCCACAGGCCGCCCACTGCCACTGCCCAAGATCGTGCGGTGCAAGGCAGCCCTGTCTGAGGCCGTGCCTCTAGAGGGAGTAGTGGACCAACCCATGTAGAAAACGGGGTCCTCGCTGGCAACTCATTGGAGGGACACAAATATATCTTTGCGGACTTTCTGATGAAGCTTACGAGTGTTCACACCTAAGCCTCTTACAAAGTCAGATGTTTAGCTAAACATGAGCTCATGATCTAAATTTACACAATAATGAAGAAATCAGCTACAGGGGGAGACTATCAGCAAAAACAATCAATACCAGAATTAGATTCCCTAGGCCATCGATCAGACGTTGGAATAATCAGGTGCAAGGCAGAAAATATACATAAAACTGGAACTGAAACAAGTAACAAGGATGTTTTCAAAGACTGGTAGGATCTCTAAAACATTTTTAAAGTACATGTCACTGATAAAGTCAAATACTCAAAGGTTGTGTAATACAAAAGATTCATCATTGAGAAGAGTGAAATTATGCTGTTTTGAAAACTATGGCAGGTCAGATTTTCTGCCAAAATATATATATGAAAATTTCTCTGAAAACTACACATTATTTCAAAGATTTATTGGCTGTGAAATGTTAAGGTTATTTCAAATGGCTTGTCTGCAAAGAAAGGGGAGATGTAGGAAATCACAGAAAGTCGAGGGGAAAATAGGTCAATATATACTTTGCTATATTGTGAACTAAGCCTTTGGCCAGCCACAATATAGAGGACCTGACCCTTAGAAACTTACAAGTAAGCTGGAATCTTTAAAAATTCAAATCTTTATAAGTAAAAAGATTTATTAAAATGAATAACCAAGTGTTTTAATTGACATCAGAATATTAAAACAATAAACCCTGAGAACACAGAAAAAAGATAATTAAAGATATGAGCGGAACTTAATACAATAGAAAACGTATAAAATTCAGGTGATGTAGTAAGTCCAAAGAATATTCTTTGACAAGATTAAAAGACACACTTGGATTAAGGAAAACCAAAACAAAAGTAAAGAATATACAGAAAGAATCAGGAGAATGTTATAGCAGAGAATATATGAAATGCCAGTAAATTTGAACATTTGTGTAAAGTGGACCAGTTCCTAGCTCCTAAAGTTTACCAAAACTGACACAAGAGGAAATCATTTAAGGTCATCATGTCTGCCCTTGTCATTCTCGGAATGCCCTGGCCTCAGAATGCAGCATCTGTAGTCCATGGTAACCTGCGGAGAAGGGGAGGGGCTGAGGGAGTTTGGAACACTGCCCTCACAGATGGAGTGGGTGTGGCCATCTCTGATGTGAGTGAACAAAGGGCAGGGGAGCATGGGGCCCAGTGCAGGGCCCTCAGAGCCGGGCAGGCCCAGTGGTGTGTCACAAGCATTTAGGCCCAGGCCAAAGGGCGCCTTCTTTGTCTGCACAGCTGCCCAAACTATCACCTTTCCACTCAGGCCGCCCTCTTACTTGAAGTGTGTGTGGAACCTGTCCGCGCAGTACACCTCGCTGCACAGCTAACCATAGGTCTGGGCATTGTAGCTTCCTGCCAGGTGACCGAAGTTCGCAGGCAGATGGGTCCATGGGACACACGCAGAGAGGCTCCTGCCCGGGCCACAGGCCGCCCACTGCCACTGCCACAGATCGTGGGGCTCAAAGCAGCCCTGTCTGAGGCCGTGC
Source organism: Mesoplodon bidens (assembly GCF_964165515.1). NCBI lineage: Eukaryota > Metazoa > Chordata > Mammalia > Artiodactyla > Ziphiidae > Mesoplodon > Mesoplodon bidens. The sequence continues at coordinate 3,350,306 of NC_138180.1, forward strand.
CTCTAGAGGGAGTAGTGGACCAACACTTGTAGGAAACGGGGTCCTCGCGGGCAACTCATTGGAGGGAGACAAATAAATCTTTGCGGAGTTTCTGATGAAACTTACGGGTGTTCACGCCTAAGCCTCTTACAAAGTCAGAGGTTTCGCTAAACATGAGCTCATGATCTAAATTTACAAAATAATGAAGAAATCAGCTACAGGGGGAGACAATCAGCAAAAACAATCAATACCAGAATTAGATTCCGTAGGCCATCGATCAGACGTTGGAATAATCAGGTGCAAGGCAGAAAATATACATAAAACGGGACCTGAAAAGAGGAACAAGGATGTTTTCAAAGACTGGTAAGATCTCTAAAACATTTTTAAAGTACATGTCAAGGATAAAACTAAATACTCAAAGGTTGTGTAATACAACAAATTCATCATTGAGAAGAGTGAAATTATGCTGTTTTGAAAACTATGGCAGGTGAGATTTTCTGCGTAATTATATAAGAAGATTTCTCTAAAAAATACACATTATTTCAAAGACTTATTGGCTGTGAAATAAGTTAAGGGTATTTCAAATGGCTTGTCTGCAAAGAAAGGTGAGATGTAGGGAATCACAGAAAGTCGAGGGGAAAATAGGTCAATATATACATTACTATATGGAGAACTAAGACTTAGGCCAGCCACAATGTAAAGGACCTGACCCTTAGAAACTTACAAGTAAGGTGGAATCTTGAAAAGTTCCAATCTTTATAAGTAAAAAGATTTATTAAAATGAATAACCAAGTGTTTTAATTGACATCAGAATATCAAAACAATAAACCTGAGAACATAGAAAAAATATAAATAAAGATATGAGCAGAAATTAATACCACAGAAAACGTATAAAATTCAGGTATTGTAGTAAGTCTAAAGAATATTCTTTGACAAGATTAAAAGACACACTTTGATTAAGGAAAACCAAAATATAAGTAAAGAATATACAGCAAGAATCAGGAGAATGTTATAGCAGAGAGTATATGAAATGCCAGTAAATTTGAACGTTTGTGAAAAGTGGACCAGTTCGTAGCTCCTAAAATTTACCAAAAGTGACACAAGAGGAAATCATTTAAGGTCATCATGTCTGCCCTTGGCACTCTCGGAATGCCCTGGACTCAGAATGCTGCATCTGTAGTCCATGTTAACCTGTGGAGAGGGGGCGGGTCTGAGGGAGTTTGGAACACTGCCCTCACAGAGGGAGTGGGTGTGGCCATCTCTGCTGTGACTGAACAAAGGGTAGGGGAGCAGGGGGCCCAGGTCAGGGCCCTCAGAGCCCGGCAGGCCCAGTGGGGTGTCACAAGCATTTAGGCCCAGGACAAAGGGCGCCTTCTTTGTCTGCACAGCTGCCCAAACACTCAACTTTCCACTCAGGCCGCCCTCTTACTTGAAGTGTGAGTGGAACCGGTCCGTGCAGTACACCTCGCTGCACAGCTAACCATAGGTCTGGGCATCGTAGCTTCCTGCCAGGTGATCGAAATTCGCAGGCAGATGGGTCCCTGGGACACAGGCAGAGAGGCTCCTACCCGGGCCACAGGCCGCCCTCTGCTACTGCCCCAGATCGTGGGGCGCAAAGCAGCCCTGTCTGAGGCTGTGCCTCTAGAGGGTGTACTGGACCAACACTTGTAGAAAACGGGGTCCTCGTGGGCAACTCATTGGAGGGACACAAATAAATCTTTGCGGACTTTCTGATGAAGCTTACGAGTGTTCACACCTAAGCCTCTTACAAAGTCAAATGTTTAGCTAAACATGAGCTCATGATCTAAATTTACACAATAATGAAGAAATCAGTTACAGGGAGAGACAATCAGCAAAAAACAATCAATACCAGAATTAGATTCCCTAGGCCATCGATCAGACGTTGGAATAATCAGGTGCAAGGCAGAAAGTATACACAAAACTTGAACTGAAACAAGGAACAAGGATGTTTCAAAGACTTGTAGGATCTCTAAAACATTTTTAAAGTACATGTCATTGATAAAGCTAAATACTCAAAGGTTGTGTAATACAACAGATTCATCATTGAGAAGAGTGAAATTATGCTGTTTTGAAAACTATGGCAGGTCAGCTTTTCTGCCTAAATATATAAGAAGATTTCTCTGAAAACTACACATTATTTCAAAGACTTATTGGCTGTGAAATAAGTTAAGGGTGTTTCAAATGGCTTGTCTGCAAAAAAGGTGAGATGTAGGAAATCACAGAAAGTCGAGGGGAAAATAGGTCAATATATACTTTGCTATATTGTGAACTAAGCTTTGGCCAGCCACAATGTAGAGGACCTGACCCTTAGAAACTTACAAGTAAGCTGGAATCTTTAAAAATTCAAATCTTTATAAGTAAAAAGATTTATTAAAATGAATAACCAAGTGTTTTAATTGACATCAGAAGGTCAAAACAATAAACCCTGAGAACATAGAAAAAAGATAAATAAAGATATGAGCAGAACTTAATACCACAGAAAACGTATAAAATTCAGTTGAGGTAGTAAGTCCAAAGAATATTCTTTGACAAGATTTAAAAGACACACTTTGATTAAGGAAAACCAAAACATAAGTAAAGAATATACAGAAAGAATCAGGACAATGTTATAGCAGAGAATATAAGAAATGCCAGTAAATTTCAACATTTGTGTAAAGTGGACCAGTTCCTAGCTCCTAAAGTTTACCAAAACTGACACAAGAGGAAATCATTTAAGGTCATCATGTCTGCCCTTGGCATTCTCGGAATGCCCTGGACTCACAATGCAGCATCTGTAGTCCATGGTAACCTGCGGAGAAGGGGCGGGGCTGAGGGAGGTTGGAACACTGCCCACACAGAGGGAGTGTGTGTGGCCATCTCTGCTGTGACTGTACAAAGGGCAGGGTAGAAGGGGGCCCAGGGCAGGGCCCTCAGAGCCCGGCAGGCCCAGTGGTGTGTCACAAGCATTTAGGCCCAGGACAAAGGGCACCTTCTTTGTCTGCACAGCTGCCCAAACTCTCACCTTTCCACTCAGGCCGCCCTCTTACTTGAAGTGTATGTGGAACCTGTCCGTGCAGTACACCTCGCTGCACAGGTAACCATAGGTCTGGGCATCGTAGCTTCCTGCCAGGTGACCGAAGTTCGCAGGCAGTTGGGTCACGGGACCCACGTGGGGCGCCTCCTGCCCAGGCCACTGGCCGCCCAAAGCCACTATCCCAGATCGGGGGCAGCAAAGCAGTCCTGTCTGAGTCCCAGCCTCTAGAGGGAGTAGTGGACCAACACTTGTAGAAAAAGGGGTCCGCGCGGGTAACACATTGGACTGACACAAAAAAATATTTGCGGACTTTCTGAAGAAGCTTACGAGTGTTCACACCTAAGCCTCTTACAAGGTCAGCTGTTTAGCTAAACATGAGCTCATGATCTAAATTTACACCATAATGAAGAAATCAGCTACAAGGGGAGACAAGCAGCAAAAACAATCAATACCAGAATTAGATTCCCGAGGCCAACCATCAGATGTTGGAATAATCAGGTGCAAGGCAGAAAGTATACACAAAACTGGAACTGAAACAAGGAACAAAGATGTTTTCAAAGCCTGGTACGATCTCTAAAACATTTTTAAAGTACATGTCATTGATAAAGCTAAATACTCAATGGTTGTGTAATACAACAGATTCATCATTGAGAAGAGTGAAATTATTCTGCTTTGAAAACTATGGCAGGTCAGATTTTCTGCCTAATTATATAAGAAGATTTCTCTAAAAATTACACATTATTTCAAAGACTTATTGGCTGTGAAATAAGTGAAGGATATTTCAAATGGCTTCTCTGCAAAGAAAGGTGAGATGTAGGGAATCACAGAAAGTTGAGGGGAAAATAGGTCAATATATGCATTGCTATATGGTGAACTAAGACTTAGGCCAGCCACAATGTAGAGGACCTGACCCTTAGAAACTTACAAGTAAGCTGGAATCTTGAAAAGTTCAAATCTTTATAGGTAAAAAGATTTATTAAAATGAATAACCAAGTGTTTTAATTGACATCAGAAGATCAAAACAATAAACCTGAGAACATAGAAAAAATATAAATAAAGATATGAGCAGAACTTAATAAAATAGAAAACGTATAAAATTCAGGTGATGTAGTAAGTCCAAAGAATATTCTTTGACAAGATTAAAAGACACACTTTGATTAAGGAAAAACAAAACATAAGTAAAGAATATACAGAAAGAATCAGGAGAATGTTATAGCAGAGAGTATATGAAATGCCTGTAAATTTGAACGTTTGTGTAAAGTGGACCTGTTCATAGCTCCTAAAATTTACCAAAACTGACACAAGAGGAAATCATTTAAGGTCATCATGTCTGCCCTTGGCATTCTCGGAATGCCCTGGACTCAGAATTCAGCATCTGTAGTCCATGATAACCTGTGGAGAGGTGGCGGGGCTGAGGGAGGTTGGAACACTGCCCTCACAGAGGGAGTGGGTGTGGCCATCTCTGCTGTGACTGAACAAATGGCAGGGGAGCAGGGGGCCCAGTGCAGGGCCCTCAGAGCCCGGCAGGCCCAGTGTTGTTTCACAAGCATTTAGGCCCAGGACAAAGGGCGCCTTCTTTGTCTGCACAGCTGCCCAAACTCTCACCTTTCCACTCAGGCCGCCCTCTTACTTGAAGTGTGTGTGGAAGCTGTCCGCGCAGTACACATCGCTGCACAGCTAACCATAGGTCTGGGCATCGTAGCCTCCTGCCAGGTGACCGAAGTTCGCAGGCAGATGGGTCCCTGGGACACAGGCAGAGAGGCTCCTATCCGGACCACAGGCCTCCCACAGCAACTGCCCCGATCCTGGGGCGCAAAGCAGCCCTGTCTGAGGCCGTGACTCTAGAGGGAGTAGTGGACCAACCCTTGTAGAAAACGGGGTCCTCATGGGTAACTCATTGGGGGGACACAAATAAATCTTTGCGGACTTTCTAATGAAGGTTACGAGTGTTCACACCTAAGCCTCTTACAAAGTCAGATGTTTAGCTAAACATGACCTCATGATCTAAATTTACACAATAATGAAGAAATCAGCTACAAGGTGAGACAAGCAGCAAAAACAATCAATACCAGAATTAGATTCCCTACGCCAACCATCAGATGTTGGAATAATCAGGTGCATGGCAGAATGTATACATAAAAGTTGAACTGAAACAAGGAACAAGGATGTTTTAAAAGACCGGTTGGATCTCTAAAACATTTTTAAAGTACATGTCATTGATAAAGCTAAATACTCAATGGTTGTGTAATACTACAGATTCAGCATTGAGAAGAGCGAAATTATGCTGTTTTGAATACTATGGCATGTCAGATTTTCTGCCTAATTATATAGGAAGATTTCTCTAAAAAATACACATTATTTCAAAGACTTATTGGCTGTGAAATAAGTTAAGGGTATTTCAAATGGCTTGTCTGCAAAGAAAGGTGAGATGTAGGGAATCACAGAAAGTCGAGGGGAACTTAGGTCAATATATACACTGCTATATGGTGAACTAAGACTTAGGCCAGCCACAATGTAGAGGACCTGATCCTTAGAAACTTACAAGTAAGCTGGAATCCTGAAAAGTTCAAATGTTTATAAGAAAAAATATTTATTAAAATGAATAACCAAGTGTTTTAATTGACATCAGAATATCAAAACAATAAACCTGAGAACATAGAAAATATATAAATAAAGATATGAGCAGAAGTTAATACAACAGAAAACGTATACAATTCAGGTGATGTAGTAAGTCCAAAGAATATTCTTTGAGAAGATTAAAAGACAAACTTTGAATAAGGAAAATCAAAACATAAGTAAAGTATATACAGAAAGAATCAGGAGAATGTTATAGCAGAGAATATATGAAATGCCAGTAAATTTGAACATTTGTGTAAAGTGGACCAGTTCCTAGCTCCTAAAGTTTACCAAAACTGACACAAGAGGAAATCATTTAAGGTCATCATGTCTGCCCTTGGCATTCTCGGAATGCCCTGGACTCAGAATGCAGCATTGGTAGTCCATGGTAACCTGCGGAGAAGGGGCGGGGCTGAGGGAGGTTGGAACACTGCCTTCACTGAGGGAGTTGGTGGGGCCATCTCTGCTGTGACTGAACAAAGGGCAGGGGAGAAGGTGTCCAACGGCCGAGCCCTCAGAGCCCGGCAGGCCCAGTCGTGTGTCACAAGCATTTAGGCCCAGGCCAAGGTGCGCCTTCTTTGTCTGCACAGCTGCCCAAACTCTCACCTTTCCACTCAGGCCGCCCTCTTACTTGAAGTGTGTGTGGAATCGGTCCGCGCAGTACACCTCGATGCAAAGCTAACCGTAGGTCTGGGCATCATAGCTTCCTGCCAGGTGACCGAAGTTCACAGGCAGATGGGTCGTGAGACACACGTGGTGAGCCTCCTGCCCAGGCCACAGGCCGCCCAAAGACATTATCCAAGATCGGGGGCAGCAAAGCACTCCTGTCTGAGACCCAGCCTCTAGAGGGAGTAGTGGACCAACACTGGTGGAAAAAGGGGTCCGCGCGGGTAACTCATTGGAGGGACACAAACAAATCTTTGCGGACTTTCTGCTGAAGCTTACGAGCGTTCACACCTAAGCCTCTTACAAGGTCAGCTGTTTAGCTAAACATGAGCTCATGATCTAAATTTACCCAATAATGAAGAAATCAGCTAAAAGGGGAGACAAGCAGCAAAAGCAATCAATACCAGAATTAGATTCCCTAGGCCAACCATCAGATGTTGGAATAATCAGGTGCAAGGCAGAAAGTATACACAAAACTTGAACTGAAACAAGGAACAAGGATGTTTTCAAAGACTGGAACAATCTCTAAAACATTTTTAAAGTACATGTCATTGATAAAGCTAAATACTCAATGGTTGTGTAATACAACAGATTCATCATTGAGAAGAGTGAAATTATGCTGTTTTGAAAACTATGGCAGGTCAGATTTTCTGCCTAATTATATAAGAAGATTTCTCTAAAAAATACACATTATTTCAAAGACTTATTGGCTGTGAAATAAGTTAAGGGTATTTCAAATGGCTTGTCTGCAAAGAAAGGTGAGAGGTAGGGAATCACAGATAGTCGAGGGGAAAATACGTCAATATATACATTGCTATATGGTGAACTAAGACTTAGGCCAGCCACAATGTAAAGGACCTGACCCTTAGAAACTTACAAGTAAGCTGGAATCTTGAAAAGTTCAAATCTTTATAAGTAAAAGGATTTATTAAAATGAAAAACCAAGTGTTTTAATTGACATCAGAATATCAAAACAATAAACCTGAGAACATAGAAAAAATATATATAAAGATATGAGCAGAAATTAATACCACAGAAAACGTATAAAATTCAGGTATTGTAGTAAGTCTAAAGAATATTCTTTGACAAGATTAAAAGACACACTTTGATTAAGGAAAACCAACATATAAGTAAAGAATATACAGCAAGAATCAGGAGAATGTTATAGCAGAGAGTATATGAAATGCCAGTAAATTTGAACGTTTGTGAAAAGTGGACCAGTTCGTAGCTCCTAAAATTTACCAAAAGTGACACAAGAGGAAATCATTTAAGGTCATCATGTCTGCCCTTGGCACTCTCGGAATGCCCTGGACTCAGAATGCTGCATCTGTAGTCCATGTTAACCTGTGGAGAGGGGGCGGGTCTGAGGGAGGTTGGAACACTGCCCTCACAGAGGGAGTGGGTGTGGCCATCTCTGCTGTGACTGAACAAAGGGTAGGGGAGCCGGGGGCCCAGGTCGGGGCCCTCAGAGCCCGGCAGGCCCAGTGGGGTGTCACAAGCATTTAGGCCCAGGACAAAGGGCGCCTTCTTTGTCTGCACAGCTGCCGAAACTCTCACCTTTCCACTCAGGCCGCCCTCTTACTTGAAGTGTGTGTGGAACCTGTCCTCGCAGTACACCTCGCTGCACAGCTAACCATACGTCTGGGCATCGTAGCTTCCTGCCAGGTGACCGAAGTTCGCAGGCAGATGGGTCCCTGGGACACAGGCAGAGAGGCTCCTGCCCGGGCCACAGGCCACCCTCTGCTACTGCCCCAGATCTTGGGGCGCAAAGCAGCCCTCTCTGAGGCCGTGCCTCTAGAGGGAGTACTGGACCAACCCTTGTAGAAAACGGGGTCCTCGTGGGCAACTCATTGGAGGGACACAAATAAATCTTTGCGTACTTTCTGATGAAGCTTACCAGTGTTCACACCTAAGCCTCTTACAAAGTCAAATGTTTAGCTAAACATGTGCTCATGATCTAAATTTACACAATAATGAAGAAATCAGCTACAGGGGGAGACAATCAGCAAAAACAATCAATACCAGAATTAGATTGCCTAGGCCATCGATCAGACGTTGGAATAATCAGTTGCAAGGCAGAAAATATACATAAAACTGGAACTGAAACAAGGAACAAGGATGTTTCAAAGACTTGTAGGATCTCTAAAACATTTTTAAAGTACATGTCATTGATAAAGCTAAATACTCAAAGGTTGTGTAATACAACAGATTCATCATTGAGAAGAGTGAAATTATGCTGTTTTGAAAACTATGGCAGGTCAGCTTTTCTGCCTAAATATATAAGAAGATTTCTCTGAAAACAACACATTATTTCAAAGACTTATTGGCTGTGAAATAAGTTAAGGGTGTTTTAAATGGCTTGTCTGCAAAGAAAGGTGAGATGTAGGAAATCACAGAAAGTCGAGGGGAAAATAGGTCAATATATACTTTGCTATATTGTGAACTAAGCCTTTGGCCAGCCACAGTGTAGAGGACCTGACCTATAGAAACTTACAAGTAAGCTGGAATCTTTAAAAATTCAAATCTTTATAAGTAAAAAGATTTATTAAAATGAATAACCAAGTGTTTTAATTGACATCAGAAAATCAAAACAATAAACCCTGAGAACATAGAAAAAAGATAAATAAAGATATGAGCAGAACTTAATACCACAGAAAACGTATAAAATTCAGTTGAGGTAGTAAGTCCAAAGAATATTCTTTGACAAGATTTAAAAGACACACTTTGATTAAGGAAAACCAAAACATAAGTAAAGAATATACAGAAAGAATCAGGAGAATGTTATAGCAGAGAATATATGAAATGCCAGTAAATTTGAACATTTGTGTAAAGTGGACCAGTTCCTAGCTCCTAAAGTTTACCAAAACTGACACAAGAGGAAATCATTTAAGGTCATCATGTCTGCCCTTGGCATTCTCGTAATGCCCTGGACTCAGAATGCAGCATCGGTAGTCCATGGTAATGTGCGGAGAAGGGGCGGGGCTGAGGGAGGTTGGAACACAGCCCTCACAGAGGGAGTGGGTGTGGCCATCTCTGCTGTGACTGAACAAAGGTCAGGGGAGCAGGGGACCCAGTGCAGGGGCCTCAGATCACGGCAGGCCCAGTGGGGTGTCACAAGCATTTAGGCCCAGGACAAAGAGCGCCTTCTTTGTCTGAACAGCTGCCCTAACTCTCACCTTTCCACTCAGGCCGCCCTCTTACTTGAAATGTGTGTGGAACCTGTCCGCGCAGTACACCTCGCTGCACAGCTAACCATAGGTCTGGGCATCGTAGCTTCCTGCCAGGTCACCGAAGTTCGCAGGCAGATGGGTCCCTGGGACACACGAAGAGAGGCTCCTGCCCGGGCCACAGGCCGCCCACTGCCACTGCCACAGATCGTGGGGCACAAAGCAGCCCTGTCTGAGGCCGTGCCTCTAGAGGGAGTAGTGGACCAACACTTGTAGGAAACAGGATCCTCGCGGGCAACTCATTGTAGGGACACAAATAAATCTTTGCGGACTTTCTGATGAAAGTTACGAGTGTTCACACCTAAGCCTCTTACAAAGTCAGATGTTTAGCTAAACATGAGCTCATGATCTAAATTTACACAATAATGAAGAAATCAGCTACAGGGGGAGACAATCAGCAAAAACAATCAATACAAGAATTAGATTCCCTAGGCCATCGATCAGACGTTGGAATAATCAGGTGCAAGGCAGAAAATATACATAAAACTGGAAATGAAACAAGGAACAAGGTTGTTTTCAAAGACTAGTAGGATCTCTAAAACATTTTTAAAGTACATGTCATTGATAAAGCTAAATACTCAAAGTTTGTGTAATACAACAGATTCATCCTTGAGAAGAGTGAAATTATGCTGTTTTGAAAACTATGGCAGGTCAGATTTTCTGCCTAAATATATAAGAAGATTTCTCTGAAAACTACACATTATTTCAAAGACCTATTGGATGTGAAATAAGTTAAGGTTATTTCAAATGGCTTGTCTGCAAACAAAGGTGAGATGTAGGAAATCACAGAAAGTCGAGGGGAAAATAGGTCAATATATACGTTGCTATATTGTGAATTAAGCCTTTGGCCAGCCACAATGTAGAGCACCTGACCCTTAGAAACTTACAAGTAAGCTGGAATCTTTAACAATTCAAATCTTTATAAGTAAAAAGATTTATTAAAATGAATAACCAAGTGTTTTAATTGACATCAGAAGATCAAAACAATAAACCCTGAGAACATAGAAAAAAGATAAATAAAGATATGAGCAGAACTTAATACCACAGGAAACGTGTAAAATTCAGTTGAGGTAGTAAGTCCAAAGAATATTCTTTGACAAGATTTAAAAGACACACTTTGATTAAGGAAAACCAAAACATAAGTAAAGAATATACAGAAAGAATCAGGCCAATGTTATAGCAGAGAATATATGAAATGCCAGTAAATTTGAACATTTGTGTAAAGTGGACCATTTCCTAGCTCCTAAAGTTTACCAAAATTGACACAAGAGGAAATCATTTAAGGTCATCATGTCTGCCCTTGGCATTGTCGGAATGCCCTGGCCTCAGAATGCAGCATCTATAATCCAGGATAACCTGCGGAGAGGGGGCGGGGCTGAGGGAAGTTGGAACACTGCCTACACTGAGGGAGTGGGTGGGGCCATCTCTGCTGTGACTGAACAAAGGGCAGGGGAGAAGGGGGCCAACGGCAAGGCCCTCAGAGCCCGGCAGGCCCAGTCGTGTGTCACAAGCATTTAGGCCCAGGCCAAAGTGCGCCTTCTTTGTCTGCACAGCTGCCCAAACTCTCACCTTTCCACTCAGGCCGCCCTCTTACTTGAAGTGTGTGTGGAACCGGTCTGCGCAGTACACCTCGATGCAAATCTAACCATAGGTCTGGGCATCATAGCTTCCTGCCATGTGACCGAATTTCGCAGGCAGATGGGTCGTGGAAAACACGTGGGGAGCTTCCTGCCCAGGCCACAGGCCGCCCAAAGCCACTATCCCAGATCGGGGGCAGCAAAGCAGTCCTGTCTGAGTCCCAGGCTCTAGAGGGTGTAGTGGACCAACACTTGTAGAAAAAGGGGTCCGTGCGGGTAACTCATTGGAGGGACACAAACAAATCTTTGCGGACTTTCTGCTGAAACTTACGAGCGTTCACACCTAGGCCTCTTACAAGGTCAGCTGTTTAGCTAAACATGAGCTCATGATCTAAATTTACACAATAATGAAGAAATCAGCTACAAGGGGAGACAAGCAGCAAAAACAATCAATACCAGAATTAGATTCCCTAGTCCAACCATCAGATGTTGGAATAATCAGGTGCAAGGCAGAAAGTATAAACAAAACTTGAACTGAAACAAGGAACAAGGATGTTTTCAAAGACTGGTAGGATCTCTAAAACATTTTTAAAGTACATGTCATTGATAAAGCTAAATACTCAATGGTTGTGTAATACAACAGATTCATCATTGAGAAGAGTGAAATGATGCTGTTTTGAAAACTATGGCAGGTCAGATTTTCTGCCTAATTATATAAGAAGATTTCTCTAAAAAATACACATTATTTCAAAGACTTATTGGCTGTGAAATAAGTTAAGGGTATTTCAAATGGCTTGTCTGCAAAGAAAGGTGAGATGTACGGAATCACAGAAAGTCCAGGGGAAAATAGGTCAATATATACATTGCTATATGGAGAACTAAGACTTAGGCCAGCCACAATGTAGAGGACCTGACCCTTAGAATCTTACAAGTAAGCTGGAATCTTGAAAAGTTCAAATCTTTATAACTAAAAAGATTTATTAAAATGAATAACCAAGTGTTTTAATTGACATCAGAATATTAAAACAATAAACCCTGAGAACACAGAAAAAAGATAATTAAAGATATGAGCAGAACTTAATACAATAGAAAACGTATAAAATTCAGGTGATGTAGTAAGTCCAAAGAATATTCTTTGACAAGATTAAAAGACACACTTTGATTAAGGAAAACCAAAACATAAGTAAAGAATATACAGAAAGAATCAGGAGAATGTAATAGCAGAGAATATATGAAATGCCAGTAAATTTGAACATTTGTGTAAAGTGGACCAGTTCCTAGCTCCTAAAGTTTTCCAAAACTGGCACAAGAGGAAATAATTTAAGGGCATCATGTCTGCCCTTGGCATTCTCGGAATGCCCTGGACTCAGAATGCAGCATCGGTAGTCCATGGTAACCTGCGGAGAAGGGGCGGGGCTGAGGGAGTTTGGAACACTACCCTCACAGAGGGAGTGGGTGTGTCCATCTCTGATGTGACTGAACAAAGGGCAGGGGAGCATGTGGCCCAGTGCAGTGCCCTCAGAGCCCGGCTGGCCCAGTGGGGTGTCACAAGCATTTAGGCCCAGGCCAAAGGGCGCCTTCTTTGTCTGCACAGCTGCCCAAACTATCACCTTTCCACTCAGGCCGCCCACTTACTTGAAGTGTGTGTGGAACCTGTCCACGCAGTACACCTCGCTGCACATCTAACCATAGGTCTGGGCATTGTAGCTTCCTGCCAGGTGACCGAAGTTCGCAGGCAGATGTGTCCCTGGGACACACGCAGAGAGGCTCCTGTCCGGGCCACAGTCCGCCCACTGCCACTGCCACAGATCGTGGGGCTCAAAGCAGCCCTGTCTGAGGCCGTGCCTCTAGAAGGAGTAGTGGACCAACACTTGTAGGAAACGGGGTCCTCGCGGGCAACTCATTGGAGGGACAAATATAAATCTTTGCGGACTTTCTGGTGAAACTTACGAGTGTTCACACCTAAGCCTCTTACAAAGTCAGATGTTTAGCTAAACATGAGCTCATGATCTAAATTTACACAATAATGAAGAAATCAGCTACAGGGGGAGACAATCAGCAAAAACAATCAATACCAGAATTAGATTCCCTAGGCCATCGATCAGACGTTGGAATAATCAGGTGCAAGGCAGAAAATATACATAAAACTGGAACTGAAACAAGGAACAAGGATGTTTTCAAAGACAGGTAGGATCTCTAAAACATTTTTAAAGTGCATGTCATTGATAAAGCTAAATACTCAAAGGTTGTGTAATACAACAGATTCATCATTGAGAAGAGTGAAATTATGCTGTTTTGAAAAATATGGCAGGTCAGATTATCTGCCTAAATATATAAGAAGATTTCTCTGAAAACTACACATTATTTCAAAGACTTATTGGCTGTGAAATAAGTTAAGGTTATTTCAAATGGCTTGTCTGCAAAGAAAGGTGAGATGTAGGAAATCACAGAAAGTCGAGGGGAAAATAGGTCAATATATACATTGCTATATTGTGAACTAAGCCTTTGGCCAGCCACAATGTAGAGGACCTGACCCTTAGAAACTTACAAGTAAGCCGGAATTTTAAAAATTCAAATCTTTGTAAGTAAAAACATTTATTAAAATGATTAACCAAGTGTTTTAATTGACACCAGAAGATCAAAACAATAAACCCTGAGAACATAGAAAAAAGATAAATAAAGATATGAGCAGAACTTAATAAAACAGAAAACGTATAAAATTCAGTTGAGGTAGTAAGTCCAAAGAATATTCTTTGACAAATTTAAAAGACACTTTGATTAAGGAAAACCGAAACATAAGTAAAGAATATACAGAAAGAATCAGGACAATGTTATAGCAGATAATATATGAAATGCCAGTAAATGTGAACATTTGTGTAAGTGGACCATTTCCTAGCTCCTAATGTTTACCAAAATTGACACAAGAGAAAATTATTTAAGGTCATCATGTCTGCCCTTTGCATTCTCGGAATGCCCTGGACTCAGAATGCAGCATCTGTAGTCCATGGTAACCTGCGGAGAGGGGGCGTGGCTGAGGGAGGTTGGAACACTGCCTTCACTGAGGGATTGGTTGGGGCCATCTCTGCTGTGACTGAAAAAGTGCAGGGGAGAAGGTGGCCAACGGCAGGGCCCTCAGAGCCCAGCAGGCCCAGTCGTGTGTCACAAGCATTTAAGCCCATGCCAAATTGCGCCTTCTTTGTCTGCACAGCTGCCCATACTCTCACCTTTCCACTCAGGCCGCCCTCTTACTTGAAGTGTATGTGGAACCTGTCCGTGCAGTACACCTCGCTGCACAGATAACCATAGGTCTGGGCATCGTAGCTTCCTGCCAGGTGACCGAAGTTCGAAGGCAGATGGGTCGTGGGACACACGTGGGGCGCCTCCTGCCCAGGCCACAGGCCGCCCAATTCCACTATCCCAGATCGGGGCAGCAAAGCAGTCCTGTCTGAGTCCCAGCCTCTAGAGGGAGTAGTGGACCAACACTTGTAGAAAAAGGGGTCCGCGCGGGTAACTCATTGGAGGGACACAAAAAAATCTTTGCGGACTTTCTGCTGAAGCTTACGAGTGTTCACACCTAAACCTCTTACAAGGTCAGCTGTTTAGCTAAACATGAGCTCATGATCTAAATTTACACAATAATGAAGAAATCAGCTACAAGGGGTTGACAAGCAGAAAAAACAATCAATACCAGAATTAGATTCCCTAGGCCAACCATCAGATGTTGGAAAATCAGGTGCAAGGCAGAAAGTATACACAAAACTGGAACTGAAACAAGGAACAAGGATGTTTTCAAAGACTGGTAGGATGTCTAAAACATTTTTGAATTACATGTCATTGATAAAGCTAAATACTCAAAGGTTGTGTAATACAACAGATTCATCATTGAGAAGAGTGAAATTATGCTGTTTTGAAAACTATGGCAGGTCAGATTTTCTGCCTAATTATATAAGAAGATTTCTCTAAAAAATACACATTATTTCAAAGACTTATTGGCTGTGAAATAAGTTAAGGGTATTTCAAATGGCTTGTCTGCAAAGAAAGGTGAGATGTAGGGAATCACAGAAAGTCGAGGGGAAAATAGGTCAATATATACATTGCTATATGAGGAACTAAGACTTAGGCCAGCCACAATGTAGAGGACCTGACCCTTAGAAACTTACAATTAAGCTGGAATCTTGAAAAGTTCAAATCTTTATAAGTAAAAAGTTTTATTAAAATGAATAACCAAGTCTTTTAATTGACATCAGAATATCAAAACAATAAACCTGAGAACATAGAAAAAATATAAATAAAGATATGAGCAGAACTTAATACAATAGAAAACGTATAAAATTCAGGTGATGTAGTAAGTCCAAAGAATATTCTTTGCCAAGATTAAAAGACACACTTTGATTAAGGAAAACCAAAACATAAGTAAAGAATATACAGAAAGAATCAGGAGAATGTTATAGCAGAGATTATATGAAATGCCAGTAAATTTGAACATTTGTGTAAAGTGGACTAGTTCCTAGCTCCTAACGTTTACCAAAACTGACACAAGAGGAAATCATTTAAGGTCATCATGTCTGCCCTTGGCATTCTCGGAATGCCCTGGACTCAGAATGCAGCATCAGTAGTCCATGGTAACCTGCGGAGAAGGGGCGGGCCAGAGGGAGGTTGGAACACTGCCCTCACAGAGGGAGTGGGTGTGGCCATCTCTGCTGTGACTGAACAAAGGGTAGGGGAGCAGGGTGCCCAGGTCAGGGCCCACAGAGCCCGGCAGGCACAGTGGGGTGTCACAAGCATTTAGGCCCAGGACAAAGGGCGCCTTCTTTGTCTGCACAGCTGCCCAAACTCTCACCTTTCCACTCA
The DNA here is from genome assembly GCF_964165515.1 of Mesoplodon bidens. Lineage (NCBI taxonomy): Eukaryota > Metazoa > Chordata > Mammalia > Artiodactyla > Ziphiidae > Mesoplodon > Mesoplodon bidens. Next base: position 3,366,256 of record NC_138180.1, read on the forward strand.
GGCCGCCCTCTTACTTGAAGTGTGTGTGGAACCTGTCCACGCAGTACACCTCGCTGCACAGCTAACCATAGGTATGGGCATCTTAGCTTCCTGCCAGGTGATCGAAGTTCGCAGGCAGATGGGTCCCTGGGACACAGGCAGAGAGGCTCCTACCCGGGCCACAGGCGGCCCTCTGCTACTGCCCCAGATCATGGGGCGCAAAGCAGCCCTGTCTGAGGCCGTGCCTCTAGAGGGAGTAGTGGACCAACACTTGTAGAAAACGGGGTCCTCGCGGGCAACTCATTGGAGGGACACAAATAAATCTTTGCAGACTTTCTGATGAAGCTTACGAGTGTTCACACCTAAGCCTCTTACAAAGTCAGATGTTTAGCTAAACATGAGCTCATGATCTAAATTTACACAATAATGAAGAAATCAGCTACAGGGGGAGACAAGCAGCAAAAACAATCAATACCAGAATTAGATTCCCTAGGCCATCGATCAGACGTTGGAATAATCAGGTGCAAGGCAGAAAATATACATAAAACTGGAACTGAAACAAGGAACAAGGATGTTTTCAAAGACTGGTAGGATCTCTCAAACATTTTTAAAGTACATGTCATTGATAAAGCTAAATACTCAAAGGTTGTGTAATGCAACAGATTCATCATTGAGAAGAGTGAAATTATGCTGTTTTGAAAACTATGGCAGGTCAGATTTTCTGCCTAAATATATAAGAAGATTTCTCTGAAAACTACACATTATTTCACAGACTTATTGGCTGTGAAATAAGTTAAGGTTATTTCAAATGGCTTGTCTGCAAAGAAAGGTGAGATGTAGGAAATCACAGAAAGTCGAGGGGAAAATAGGTCAATATAAACTTTGCTATATTGTGAACTAAGCATTTTGCCAGCCACTATGTAGAGGACCTGACCCTTAGAAACTTACAAGTAAGCTGGAATCTATAAAAATTCAAATCTTTATAAGTAAAAAGATTTATTAAAATGAATAACCAAGTGTTTTAATTGAAATCAGAAGACCAAAACAATAAACCCTGAGAACATAGAAAATAGATAAATAAAGATATGAGCAGAACTTAATACCACAGAAAACGTATAAAATTCAGTTGAGGTAGTAAGTCCAAAGAATATTCTTTGACAAGATTTAAAAGACACACTTTGATTAAGGAAAACCAAAACATAAGTAAAGAATATACAGAAAGAATCAGATCAATGTTATAGCAGAGAATATATGAAATGCCAGTAAATGTGAACATTTGTGTAAAGTGGTCCATTTCTTAGCTCCTAAACTTTACCAAAATTGACACAAGAGGAAATCATTTAAGGTCATCATGTCTGCCCTTGGCATTCTCGGAACGCCCTGGCCTCAGAATGCAGCATCTGTAGTCCATGGTAAAGTGCGGAGAGGGGGCGGGGCTGAGGGAGTTTGGAACACTGCCTTCACTGAGGGAGTGGGTGGGGCCATCTCTGCTGTGACTGAACAAAGGGCAGGGGAGAAGGGGGCCAACTGCAGGGCCCTCAGAGCCCGGCAGGCCCAGTCGAGTGTCACAAGCATTTAGGCACAGGCCAAAGTGTGCCTTATTTGTCTGCACAGCTGCCCAAACTATCACCTTTCCACTCAGGCCTCCCTCTTACTTGAAGTGTGTGTGGAACCGGTCCGCGCAGTACACCTCGATGCAAAGCTAACCATAAGTCTGGGCATCATAGCTTCCTGCCAGGTGACCGAAGTTCGCAGGCAGATGGGTCGTGGGACACACGTGGGGAGACTCCTGCCCAGGCCACAGGCCGCCCAAAGCCACTATCCCAGATCGGGGGCAGCAAAGCAGTCCTGTCTGAGTCCCAGCCTCTAGAGGGAGTAGTGGACCAACACTTGTAGAAAAAGGGGTCCGCGCGGGTAACTCATTGGAGGGACACAAAAAAATCTTTGCAGACATTCTCCTGAAGCTTACGAGCGTTCACACCTAAGCCTCTTACAAGGTCAGCTGTTTAGCTAAACATGAGCTCATGATCTAAATTTACACAATAATGAAGAAATCAGCTACAAGGGGAGACAAGCAGCAAAAACAATCAATACCAGAATTAGATTCCCTACGCCAACCATCAGATGTTGGAAAATCAGGTGCAAGGCAGAAAGTATACACAAAACTGGAACTGAAACAAGGAACAAGGATGTTTTCAAAGACTGGTAGGATCTCTAAAACATTTTTAAAGTGCATGTCATTGATAAATCTAAATACTCAATGGTTGTGTAATACAACAGATTCATCATTGAGAAGAGTGAAATTATGCTGTTTTGAAAACTATGGCATGTCAGATTTTCTGCCTAATTATATAAGAAGATTTCTCTAAAAAATACACATTATTTCAAAGACTTATTGGCTGTGAAATAAGTTAAGGTTATTTCAAATGGCTTGTCTGCAAAGAAAGGTGAGATGTAGGGAATCACAGAAAGTCGAGGGGAAAATAGGTCAATATATACATTGCTATATGAGGAACTAAGACTTAGGCCAGCCACAATGTAGAGGACCTGACCCTTAGAAACTTACAAGTAAGCTGGAATCTTGAAAAGTTCATATCTTTATAAGTAAAAAGATTAATTAAAATGAATAACCAAGTGTTTTAATTGACATCAGAATATCAAAACAATAAACGTGAGAACATAGAAAAAATATAAATAAAGATATGAGCAGAACTTAATACAATAGAAAACGTATAAAATTCAGGTGATGTAGTAGGTCCAAAGAATATTCTTTGACAAGATTAAAAGACACACTTTTATTAAGGAAAACCAAAACATAAGTAAAGAATATACAGAAAGAATCAGGAGAATGTTATAGCAGAGAATAAATAAAATGCCAGTGAATTTGAACATTTGTGTAAAGTGGACTAGTTCCTAGCTCCTAACGTTTACCAAAACTGAAACAAGAGGAAATCATTTAAGGTCATCATGTCTGCCCTTGGCATTCTCGGAATGCCCTGGACTCAGAATGCTGCATCGGTAGTCCATGGTAACCTGCGGAGAAGGGGCGGGGCTAAGGGAGGTTGTAACACTGCCCACACAGAGGGAGTGTGTGTGGCCATATCTGCTGTGACTGAACAAAGGGCAGGGTAGAAGGGGGCCCAGGTCAGGGCCCTCAGAGCCCGGCAGGCCCAGTGGTGTGTCACAAGCATTTAGGCCCAGGACAAAGGGCGCCTTCATTGTCTGCACAGCTGCCCAAACTCTCACCTTTCCACTAAGGCCGCCCTCTTACTTGAAGTGTGTGTGGAACCTGTCCACGCAGTACACCTCGCTGCACAGCTAAACATAGGTCTGGGCATCGTAGCTTCCTGCCAGGTGACCGAAGTTCGCAAGCAGATGTGTCCCTGGGACACACGCAGAGAGGCTCCTGCCCGTGCCACAGGCCGCCCACTGCCACTGCCACAGGTCGTGGGGCACAAAGCAGCCCTGTCTGAGGCCGTGCCTCTGGAGGGAGTAGTGGAACAACCCTTGTAGGAAACGTGGTCCTCGCGGGCAACTCATTGGAGGGACACAAATAAATCTTTGCGGACTTTCTGATGAAACTTACGAGTGTTCACACCTAAGCCTCTTACAAAGTCAGATGTTTAGCTAAACATGAGCTCATGATCTAAATATACACAATAATGAAGAAATCAGCTACAGGGGGAGACAATCAGCAAAAACAATCAATACCAGAATTAGATTCCCTAGGCCATCGATCAGACGTTGGAATAATCAGGTGCAAGGCAGAAAATATACATAAAACGGGAACTGAAACAAGGAACAAGGATGTTTTCAAAGACTGGTAGGATCTCTAAAACATTTTTAAAGTACATGTCATTGATAAATCTAAATACTCAAAGGTTGTGTAATACAACAGATTCATCATTGAGAAGAGTGAAATTATGCTGTTTTGAAAACTATGGCAGGTCAGATTTTCTGCCTAAATATATAAGAAGATTTCTCTAAAAAATACACATTATTTCAAAGACTTATTGGCTGTGAAATAAGTTAAGGGTATTTCAAATGGCTTGTCTGCAAAGAAAGGTGAGATGTAGGAAATCACAGAAAGTCGAGGGGAAAATAGGTCAATATATACATTGCTATGTGGAGAACTAAGACTTAGGCCAGCCACAATGTAGAGGACCTGACCCTTAGAAACTTACAAGTAAGCTGGAATCTTGAAAAGTTCAAATCTTTATAAGTAAAAAGATTTATTAAAATGAATAACCAAGTGTTTTAATGACATCAGAATATCAAAACAATAAACCTGAGAAAATAGAAAAAATATAAATAAAGATATTAGCAGAACTTAATACAATAGAAAACGTATAAAATTCAGGTATTGCAGTAAGTCCAAAGAATATTATTTGACAAGATTAAAAGACACACATTGATTAAGGAAAACCAAAATATAAGTAAAGAATATACAGCAAGAATCAGGAGAATGTTATAGCAGAGAGTATATGAAATGCCAGTAAATTTGAACGTTTGTGAAAATTGGACCAGTTCGTAGCTCCTAAAATTTACCAAAACTGACACAAGAGGAAATCATTTAAGGTCATCATGTCTGCCCTTGGCATTCTCGGAACGCCCTGGCCTCAGAATGCAGCATCTGTAGTCCATGTTAACCTGTGGAGAGGGGGCGTGTCTGAGGGAGGTGGGAACACTGCCCTCACAGAGGGAGTGGGTGTGGCCATCTCTGCTGTGACAGAACAAAGGGTCGGGGAGCATGGGGCCCAGGTCAGGGCCCTCAGAGCCCGGCAGGCCCAGTGGGGTGTCACAAGCATTTAGGCCCAGGACAAAGGGCGCCTTCTTTGTCTGCACAGCTGCCCAAACTCTCACCTTTCCACTCAGGCCGCCCTCTTACTTGAAGTGTGTGTGGAACCTGTCCACGCAGTACACCTCGCTGCACAGCTAACCATAGGTGTGGGCATCGTAGCTTCCTGCCAGGTGATCGAAGTTCGCAGGCAGATGGGTCCCTGGGATACAGGCAGAGAGGCTCCTACGCGGCACACAGGCGGCCCTCTGATACTGCCCCAGATCGTGGGGCGCAAAGCAGCCCTGTCTGAGGCCGTGCCTCTAGAGGGAGTAGTGGACCAACCCTTGTAGAAAATGGGGTCCTCGTGGGCAACTCATTGGAGGGACACAAATATATCTTTGCGGACTTTCTGATGAAGCTTACGAGTGTTCACACCTAAGCCTCTTACAAAGTCAGATGTTTAGCTAAACATGAGCTCATGATCTAAATTTACACAATAATGAAGAAATCAGCTACAGGGGGAGACAATCAGCAAAAACAATCAATACCAGAATTAGATTCCCTAGGCCATCGATCAGACGTTTGAATAATCAGGTGCAAGGCAGAAAATATACATAAAACTGGAACTGAAACAAGGAACAAGGATGTTTTCAAAGACTGGTAGGATCTCTAAAACGTTTTTAAATAAATTTCATTGATAAAGCTAAATACTCAAAGGTTGTGTAATACAACAGATTCATCATTGAGAATAGTGAAATTATGCTGTTTTGAAAACTATGGCAGGTCAGATTTTCTGCCTAAACATATAAGAAGATTTCTCTGAAAACTAGACAATATTTCACAGACTTATTGGCTGTGAAATAAGTTAAGGTTATTTCAAATGGCTTGTCTGCAAAGAAAGGTGAGATGTAGGAAATCACAGAGAGTCGAGGGGAAAATAGGTCAATATATGCTTTGCTATATTGTGAACTAAGCCTTTGGCCAGCCACAATGTAGAGGACCTGACGCTTAGAAACTTACAAGTAAGCTGGAATCTTTAAAAATTCAAATCTTTATAAGTAAAAAGATTTATTAAAATGAATAACCGAGTGTTTTAATTGACATCAGAAGATCAAAACAATAAACCCTGAGAACATGTGAAAAAGATAAATAAAGATATGAGCAGAACTTAATACCACAGAAAACGTATAAAATTCAGTTGAGGTAGTAAGTCCAAAGAATATTCTTTGACAAGATTTAAAAGACACACTTTGATTAAGGGAAACCAAAACATAAGTAAAGAATATACAGAAAGAATCAGGACAATGTTATAGCAGAGAATATAAGAAATGCCAGTAAATTTGAACATTTGTGTAAAGTGGACCATTTCCTAGCTCCTAAAGTTTACCAAAATTGACACAAGAGGAAATCATTTAAGGTCATCATGTCTGCCCTTGGCATTCTCGGAATGCCCTGGACTCACAATGCAGCATCGGCAGTCCATGGTAACCTGCGGAGAAGGGGCGGGGCTGAGGGTGGTTGGAACACTGCCCACACAGAGGGAGTGTGTGTGGCCATCTGTGCTGTGACTGAACAAAGGGCAGGGTAGAAGGGTGCCCAGGGCAGGGCCCTCAGAGCCCGGCAGGCCCAGTCGTGTGTCACAAGCATTTAGGCCGAGGAGAAAGGGCCCCTTCTTTGTCTGCACAGCTGCCCAAACTCTCACCTTTCCACTCAGGCCGCCCTCTTACTTGAAGTGTGTGTGGAACCTGTCCGCGCAGTACACCTCGATGCAAAGCTAACCATAGGTCTGGGCATCGTAGCTTCCTGCCAGGTGACCGAAGTTCGCAGGCAGATGGGTCATGGGACACACGTGGGGTGCCTCCTGCCCAGGCCACAGGCCGCCCAAAGCCACTATCCCAGATCGGGGGAAGCAAAGCAGTCCTGTATGAGTCCCAGCCTCTAGAGGGAGTAGTGGACCAACACTTGTAGAAAAAGGGGTCCTCGCGGGTAACTCATTGGAGGGACACAAACAAATCGTTGCGGACTTTCTGCTGAAGCTTACGAGCGTTCACACCTAAGCCTCTTACTAGGTCAGGTGTTTAGCTAAACATGAGCTCATGATCTAAATTTACACAATAATGAAGAAATCAGCTACAAGGGGAGACAAGCAGCAAAAACAATCAATACCAGAATTAGATTCCCTAGGCCAACCATCAGATGTTGGAATAATCAGGTGCAAGGCAGAAAGTATACACAAAACTTGAACTGAAACAAGGAACAAGGATGTTTTCAAAGACTGGTACGATCTCTAAAACATTTTTAAAGTACATGTCATTGATAAAGCTAAATACTCAATGGTTGTGTAATACAACAGATTCATCATTGAGAAGAGTGAAATTATGCTGTTTGGAAAACTATGGCAGGTCAGATTTTCTGCCTAATTATAGAAGAAGATTTCTCTAAAAAATACACATTATTTCAAAGACGTATATGCTGTGAAATAAGTTAAGGGTATTTCAAATGGCTTGTCTGCAAAGAAAGGTGAGATGTAGGGAATCACAGAAAGTCGAGGGGAAAAAAGGTCAATATATACATTGCTATATGGAGAACTAAGACTTAGGCCAGCCACAATGTAGAGGACCTGACCCTTAGAAACTTACAAGTAAGCTGGAATCTTTAAAAGTTCAAATCTTTATAAGTAAAAAGATTTATTAAAATGAATAACCAAGTGTTTTAATTGACATCAGAATATCAAAACAATAAACCTGAGAACATAGAAAAAATATAAATAAAGATATGAGCAGAACTTAATACAATAGAAAACGTATAAAATTTAGGTGATGTAGTAAGTCCAAAGAATATTCTTTGACAAGATTAAAAGACAAACTTTGATTAAGGAAAACCAAAACATAAGTAAAGAATATACAGAAAGAATCAGGACAATGTTATAGCAGAGAATATAAGAAATGCCAGTCAATTTGAACATTTGTGTAAAGTGGACCATTTCCTAGCTCCTAAAGTTTACCAAAACAGACAAAAGAGGAAATCATTTAAGGTCATCATGTCTGCCCTTGGCATTCTCGGAATGCCCTGGACTCAGAATGCAGCATCGGTAGTCCATGGTAACCTTCGGAAAAGGGGCGGGGCTGAGGGAGTTTGGAACACTGCCGTCACAGAGGGAGTGGGTGTGGCCATCTCTGCTGTGACTGAACAAAAGGCAGGGGAGAAGGGTGCCCAGGGCAGGGTCCTCAGAGGCCGGCAGGCCCAGTGGGGTGTCACAAGCACTTAGGCCCAGGACAAAGGGCGCCTTCTCTGTCTGCACAGCTGCGCAAAATCTCACCTTTCCACTCAGGCCGCCCTCTTACTTGAAGTGTGTGTGGAACCTGTCCGCGCAGTACACCTCGCTGCACAGCTAACCATAGGTCTGGGCATCGTAGCTTCCTGCCAGGTGACTGAAGTTCGCAGGCAGATGGGTCCCTGGGACACACGCAGATAGGCTCCTGCCCAGGCCACAGGCCGCCCACTGCCACTGCCACAGATCGTGGGGCACAAAGCAGCCCTGTCTGAGGCCGTGCCTCTAGAGGGAGTAGTGGACCAACCCTTGTAGGAAACAGGGTCCTCGAGGCAACTCATTGGAGGGACACAAATAAATCTTTGGGACTTTCTGATGAAACTTACGAGTGTTCACACCTATGCCTCTTACAAAGTCAGATGTTTTGCTAAACATGAGCTCATGATCTAAATTTACACAATAATGAAGAAATCAGTTACAGGGGGAGACAATCAGCAAAAACAATCAATACCAGAATTAGATTCCCTAGGCCATCGATCACACGTTGGAATAATCAGGTGCAAGGCAGAAAATATACATAAAACTGGAACTGAAACAAGGAACAAGGATGTTTTCAAAGACTGGTAGGATCTCTAAAACATTTTTAAAGTACATGTCATTGATAAAGCTAAATACTCAAAGGTTGTGTAATACAACAGCTTCATCATTGAGAAGAGTGAAATTATGCTGTTTTGAAAACTATGGCAGGTCAGATTTTCTGCCTAAATATATAAGAAGATTTCTCTGAAAACTACACATTATTTCAAAGACTTATTGGCTGTGAAATAAGTTAAGGTTATTTCAAAGGGCTTGTCTGCAAAGAAAGGTGAGATGTAGGAAATCACAGAAATTCGAGGGGAAAATAGGTCAATATATACTTTGCTATATTGTGAACTAAGCCTTTGGCCAGCCACAATGTAGAGGACCTGACCCTTAGAAACTTACAAGTTAGCTGGAATCTTTAAAAATTCAAATCTGTATAAGTAAAAAGATTTATTAAAATGAATAACCATGTGTTTTAATTGACATCAGAAGATCAAAACAATAAACCCTGAGAACATAGAAAAAAGATAAATAAAGATATGAGCGGGACTTAATACCACAGAAAACATATAAAATTCAGTTGAGGTAGTAAGTCCAAAGAATATTCTTTGACAAGATTTAAAAGACACACTTTGATTAAGGAAAACCAAAACATAAGTAAAGAATATACAGAAAGAATCAGGACAATGTTATGGCAGAGAATATATGAAATGCCAGTAAATTTGAACATTTGTGTACAGTGGACCATTTCCTAGCTCCTAAAGTTTACCAAAATTGACACAAGAGGAAATCATTTAAGGTCATCATGTCTGCCCTTGGCATTCTCGGAATTCCCTTGGCTCACAATGCAGCATCTATAGTCCATGGTAACCTGCGCAGAGGGGGCGGGGCTGAGGGAGGTTGGAACACTGCATTCACTGAGAGAGTGGGTGGGGCCATCTCTGCTGTGACTAAACAAAAGGCAGGGGAGAATGGGTCCAATGGCAGGGCCCTCAGAGCCCGGCAGGCGCAGTCGTGTGTCACAAGCATTTAGGCCCAGGCCAAAGTGCGCCTTCTTTGTCTGCACAGCTGCCCAAACTCTCACCTTTCCACTCAGGCCGCCCTCTTACTTGAAGTTTGTGTGGAACCGGTCCGCGCAGTACACCTCGATGCAAAGCTAAACATAGGTCTGGGCATCATAGCTTGCTGCCAGGTGACCGAAATTCGCAGGCAGGTGGGTCGTGGGACACACGTGGGGAACCTCCTGCTCAGGCCACAGGCCGCCTAAAGCCACTCTCCCAGATCGGGGGCAGCAAAGCAGTCCTGTCTGAGTCCCAGCCTCTGGAGGGAGTAGTGGACCGACACTTGTAGAAAAAGGGGTCCGCGCGGGTAACTCATTGGAGGGACAGAAACAAATCTTTGCGGACTTTCTGCTGAAGCTTACAAGCGTTCACACCTAAACCTCTTACAAGGTCAGCTGTTTTGCTAAACATGAGCTCATGATCTAAATTTACACAATAATGAAGAAATCAGCTACAAGGGGAGAAAAGCAGCAAAAACACTCAATACCAGAATTATATTCCCTAGGAAAATCATCAGATTTTGGAATAATCTGGTGCTAAGCAGAAAGTATACACAAAACAGGAAATGAAACAAGGAACAAGGATGTTTTCAAAGACTGGTAGGATCTCTAAAACATTTTTAAAGTACATGTCATTGATAAAGCTAAATACTCAATGGTTGTGTAATACAACAGATTCATCATTGAGAAGAGTGAAATTATGCTGTTTGGAAAACTATGGCAGGTCAGATTTTCTGCCTAATTATAGAGGAAGATTTCTCTAAAAAATACACATTATTTCAAAGGCGTATTGGCTGTGAAATAAGTTAAGGGTATTTCAAATGGCTTGTCTGCAAAGAAAGGTGAGATGTAGGGAATCACAGAAAGTCGAGGGGAAAAAAGGTCAATATATACATTGCTATATGGAGAAATAAGACTTAGGCCAGCCACAATGTAGAGGACCTGACCCTTAGAAACTTACAAGTAAGCTGGAATCTTGAAAAGTTCAAATCTTTATAAGTAAAAAGATTTATTAAAATGAATAACCAAGTGTTTTAATTGACATCAGAATATCAAAACAATAAACCTGAGAACATAGAAAAAATATAAATAAAGATATGAGCAGAACTTAATACAATAGAAAACGTATAAAATTCAGGTGATGTAGTAAGTCCAAAGAATATTCTTTGACAAGATTAAAAGACAAACTTTGATTAAGGAAAACCAAAACATAAGTAAAGAATATACAGAAAGAATCAGGACAATGTTATAGCAGAGAATATAAGAAATGCCAGTCAATTTGAACATTTGTGTAAAGTGGACCAGTTCCTAGCTCCTAAAGTTTACCAAAACTGACACAAGAGGAAATCATTTAAGGTCATCATGTCTGCCCTTGGCATTCTCGGAATGCCCTGGACTCAGAATGCAGCATCGGTAGTCCATGGTAACCTTCGGAGGAGGGGCGGGGCTGAGGGAGGTTGGAACACTGCCGTCACAGAGGGAGTGGGTGTGGCCATCTCTGCTGTGACTGAACAAAGGGCAGGGGAGAAGGGTGCCCAGGGCAGTGTCCTCAGAGCCCGGCAGGCCCAGTGGGGTGTCACAAGCATTTAGGCCCAGGACAAAGGGCGCCTTCTTTGTATGCACAGCTGCGCAAAATCTCACGTTTACACTCAGGCCGCCCTCTTACTTGAAGTGTGTGTGGAACCTGTCCGCGCAGTACACCTCGCTGCACAGCTAACCATAGGTCTGGGCATCGTAGCTTCCTGCCAGGTGACTGAAGTTCGCAGGCAGATGGGTCCCTGGGACACACGCAGATAGGCTCTTGCCCAGGCCACAGGCCGCCCACTGCCACTGCCACAGATCGTGGGGCACAAAGCAGCCCTGTCTGAGGCCGTGCCTCTAGAGGGAGTAGTGGACCAACCCTTGTAGGAAACAGGGTCCTCGAGGCAACTCATTGGAGGGACACAAATAAATCTTAGCGGACTTTCTGATGAAACTTACGAGTGTTCACACCTATGCCTCTTACAAAGTCAGATGTTTAGCTAAACATGAGCTCATGATCTAAATTTACACAATATTGAAGAAATCAGCTACAGGGGGAGACATTCAGCAAAAACAATCAATACCAGAATTACATTCCCTAGGCCATCGATTACACGTTGGAATAATCAGGTGCAAGGCAGAAAATATACATAAAACTGGAACTGAAACAAGGAACAAGGATGTTTTCAAAGACTGGTAGGATCTCTAAAACATTTTTAAAGTACATGTCATTGATAAAGCTAAATACTCAGAGGTTGTGTAATACAACAGCTTCATCCTTGAGAAGAGTGAAATTATGCTGTTTTGAAAACTATGGCAGGTCAGATTTTCTGCCTAAATATATAAGAAGATTTCTCTGAAAACTACACATTATTTCAAAGACTTATTGGCTGTGAAATAAGTTAAGGTTATTTCAAAGGGCTTGTCTGCAAAGAAAGGTGAGATGTAGGAAATCACAGAAATTCGAGGGGAAAATAGGTCAATATATACTTTGCTATATTGTGAACTAAGCCTTTGGCCAGCCACAATGTAGAGGACCTGACCCTTAGAAACTTACAAGTTAGCTGGAATCTTTAAAAATTCAAATCTGTATAAGTAAAAAGATTTATTAAAATGAATAACCATGTGTTTTAATTGACATCAGAAGATCAAAACAATAAACCCTGAGAACATAGAAAAAAGATAAATAAAGATATGAGCAGGACTTAATACCACAGAAAACGTATAAAATTCAGTTGAGGTAGTAAGTCCAAACAATATTCTTTGACAAGATTTAAAACACACACTTTGATTAAGGAAAACCAAAACATAAGTAAAGAATATACAGAAAGAATCAGAACAATGTTATGGCAGAGAATATATGAAATGCCAGTAAATTTGAACATTTGTGTACAGTGGACCATTTCCTAGCTCATAAAGCTTACCAAAATTGACACAAGAGGAAATCATTTAAGGTCATCATGTCTGCCCTTGGCATTCTCGGAATGCCCTGGCCTCAGAATGAAGCATCTATATTCCATGTTACCTGCGGAGAGGGGGAGGGGCTGAGGGAGGTGGGAACACTGCCTTCACTGAGGGAGTGGGTGGGGCCATCTCTGCTGTGACTGAACAAAGGGCAGGGGAGAAGGGGGCCAACGGCAGGGCCCTCAGAGCCCGGCAGGCCCAGTCGTGTGTCACAAGCATTTAGGCCCAGGCCAAAGTGCGCCTTCTTTGTCTGCACAGCTGCCCAAACTGTCACCTTTCCACTCAGGCCGCCCTCTTACTTGAAGTGTGTGTGGAACCGATCAGTGCAGTACACCTCGATGCAAAGCTAACCATATGTCTGGGCATCATAGCTTCCTGCCAGGTGACCGAAGTTCGCAGGCAGATGGGTCGTGGGACACACGTGGGGAGCCTCCTGCCAAGGCCACAGGCCGCCCAAAGCCACTATCACAGATCGGGGGCAGCAAAGCACTCCTGTCTGAGTCCCAGGTTCTAGAGGGAGTAGTGGACCAACACTTGTAGAAAAAGGGGTCCGCGCGGGTATCTCATTGGTGGGACACAAACAAATCTTTGTGGACTTTCTGCTGAAGCTTACGAGCGTTCACACCTAAGCCTCTTACAAGGTCAGCTGTTTAGCTAAACATGAGCTCATGATCTAAATTTACACAATAATGAAGAAATCAGCTACAAGGGGAGACAAGAAGCAAAAACAATCAATACCAGAATTAGATTCCCTAGGCCAACCATCAGATGTTGGAATAATCAGGTGCAAGGCAGAAAGTATACACAAAACTTGAACTGAAACAAGGAACAAGGATGTTTTCAAAGACTGGTACGATCTCTAAAACATTTTAAAAGTACATGTCATTGATAAACCTAAATACTCAAAGGTTGTGTAATACAACAGATTCATCATTGAGAAGAGTGAAATTATGCTGTTTTGAAAACTATGGCAGGTCAGATTTTCTGCCTAATTATAGAAGAAGATTTCTCTAAAAAATACACATTATTTCAAAGACTTATTGGCTGTGAAATAAGTTAAGGGTATTTCAAATGGCTTGTCTGCAAAGAAAGGTGAGATGTACGGAATCACAGAAAGTCCAGGGGAAAATAGGTCAATATATACATTGCTATATGGAGAACTAAGACTTAGGCCAGCCACAATGTAGAGGACCTGACCCTTAGAAACTTACAAGTAAGCTGGAATCTTGAAAAGTGCAAATCTTTATAAGTAAAAAGATTTATTAAAATGAATAACCAAGTGTTTTAATTGACATCAGAATATCAAAACAATAAACCTGAGAACATAGAAAAAATATAAATAAAGATATGAGCAGAACTTAATACAATAGAAAACGTATAAAATTCAGGTGATGTAGTAAGTCCAAAGAATATTCTTTGACAAGATTAAAAGACAAACTTTGATTAAGGAAAACCAAAACATAAGTAAAGAATATACAGAAAGAATCAGGACAATGTTATAGCAGAGAATATATGAAATGCCAGTAAATTTGAACATTTGTGTAAAGTGGACCAGTTCCTAGCCCTAAAGTTTACCAAAACTGACACAAGAGGAAATCATTTAAGGTCATCATGTCTGCCCTTGGCATTCTCGGAATGCCCTGGCCTCAGAATGCAGCATCTATAGTCCATGGTAACCTGCGGAGAGGGGGAGGGACTGAGGGAGGTTGGAACACTGCCTTCACTGAGTGAGTGGGTGGGGCCATCTCTGCTGTGACTGAACAAAGGGTAGGGGAGAAGTGGGCCAACGGCAGGGCCCTCAGAGCCCGGCAGGCCCAGTCGTGTGTCACAAGCATTTAGGCCCAGGCCAACGTGCGCCTTCTTTGTGTGCACAGCTGCCCAAACTCTCACCTTTCCACTCAGGCCGCCCTCTTACTTGAAGTGTGTGTGGAACCGGTCCACGCAGTACACCTCGATGCAAAACTAACCATAGGTCTGGGCATCATAGCTTCCTGCCAGGTGACCGAAGTTCGCAGGCAGATGGGTCGTGGGACACACGTGGGGAACCTCCTGCCCAGGCCACAGGCCGCCCTAAGCCACTATCCCAGATCGGGGGCAGCGAAGCAGTCCTGTCTGAGTCCCAGCCTCTAGAGGGAGTAGTGGACCAACACTTGTAGAAAACGGGGTCCGCGCCGGTAACTCATTGGAGGGACACAAACAAATCTTTGCGGACTTTCTGCTGAAGCTTACGAGCGTTCACACCTAAGCCTCTTACAAGGTCTGCTCTTTTGCTAAACATGAGCTCATGATCTAAATTTACACAATAATGAAGAAATCAGCTACAAGGGGAGACAATCAGCAAAAACAATCAATACCAGAATTAGATTCCCTAGGACAACCATCAGATGTTGGAATAATCAGGTGCAAGGCAGAAAGTATACACAAAACTGGAACTGAAACAAGGAACAAGGATGTTTTCAAAGACTGGTAGGATCTCTAAAACTTTTTTAAAGTACATGTCATTGATAAAGCTAAATACTCAATGGTTGTGTAATACAACAGATTCATCATTGAGAAGAGTGAAATTATGCTGTTTTGAAAACTATGGCAGGTCAAATTTTCTGTCTAATTATAGAAGAAGATTTCTCTAAAAAATACACATTATTTCAAAGACTTATTGGCTGTGAAATAAGTTAAGGGTATTTCAAAAGCCTTGTCTGCAAGGAAAGGTGAGATGTAGGGAATCACAGAAAGTCGAGGGGAAAATAGGTCAATATATACATTGCTATATGGTGAACTAAGACTTAGGCCAGCCACAATGTAGAGGACCTGAACCTTAGAAACTTACAAGTTAGCTGGAATCTTGAAAAGTTCAAATCTTTATAACTAAAAAGATTTATTAAAATGAATAACCAAGTGTTTTAATTGACATCAGAATATCAAAACAATAAACCTGAGAACATAGAAAAAATATAAATAAAGATATGAGCAGTACTTAATACAATAGAAAACGTATAAAATTCAGGTGATGTAGTAAGTCCAAAGAATATTCTTTTACAAGATTAAAAGACAAACTTTGATTAAGGAAAAACAAAACATAAGTAAAGAATATACAGAAAGAATCAGGAGAATGTTATAGCAGAGAATATATGAAATGCCAGTAAATTTGAACATTTGTGTAAAGTGGACCAGTTCCTAGCTCCTAAAGTTTACCAAAACTGACACAAGAGGAAATCATTTAAGGTCATCATGTCTGCCCTTGGCATTCTCGGAATGCCCTGGACTCAGAATGCAGCATCTGTAGTCCATGTTAACCTGCGGAGAGGGGGCGGGGCTGAGGGAGGTTGGAACACTGCCCTCACAGAGGGAGTGGGTGTGGCCATCTCTGCTGTGACTGAACAAAGGGCAGGGGAGCAGGGGGCCCAGGGCAGGGCCCTCTGAGCCCGGCAGGCCCAGTGGGGTGTCACAAGCATTTAGGCCCAGGACAAAGGGCGCCTTCTTTGTCTGCACAGCTGCCCAAACTCTCACCTTTCCACTCAGGCCGCCCTCATACTTGAAGTGTGTGTGGAACCTGCCCGCCCAGTACACCTCGCTGCACAGCTAACCATAGGTCTGGGCATCGTAGCTTCCGGCCAGGTGACCGAAGTTCGCAGGCAGATGGGTCCCTGGGACACAGGCAGAGATGCTCCTATCCGAGACACAGGCCGCCCACAGCCACTGCCCCAGATCGTGGGGCGCAAAGCAGCCCTGTCTGAAGCCGTGCCTCTTGGGGGAGTAGTGGACCAACCCTTTTTGAAAACAGGGTCCTCGTGGGCAAATCATTGGAGGACACAAATAAATTTTTGCGTACTGTCTGATGAAGCTTACGAGCGTTCACACCTAAGCCTCTTACAAGGTTAGCTGTTTGGCTAAACATGAGCTCATGATCTAAATTTTCACAATAATGAAGAAATCAGCTACAAGGGTTAGACAATCAGCAAAAACAATCAATACCAGAATTGGATTCCCTAGGCCATCCATCAGATGTTGGAATAATCAGGTGCAAGTCAGAAAATATACATAAAACTGCAACTGAAACAAGGAATAAGGATGTTTTCAAAGACTGGTTGTATCTCTAAAATATTTTTAAAGTACATGTCTTTGAAAAAGGTAAATACTCAAAGTTGTGTAATACAACAGATTCAACAATGAGAAGAGTGAAAGTATGCTGTTTTGAAAACTATGGCAAGTCAGATTTTCTGCCTAATTATATAAGAAGATTTGTCTAAAAAATACACATTATTTCAAAGACTTATTGGCTGGGAAATAAGTTAAGGGTATTTCAAATGGCTTGTCTGCAAAGAAAGGTGAGATGTAGGGAATCACAGTAAGTCGAGGGGAAAATAGGTCAATATGTACATTGCTATATGGTAAACTAAGCCTTAGGCCAGCAACAATGTTGAGTACCTGACCCTTAGGAACTTACAAGTAAGCTGGAATCTTCAAAAGTTCAAATCTTTATAAGTAAAACGATTTATGAAAATGAAAAAGCAAGTGTTTAAATTGACATCAGAAGATCAAAACAATAAACCCTGGGAACATAGAAAAAAGATAAATAAAGATATGAGCAGAACTAATACAACAGAAAACGTATAAAATCCAGGTGATGTAGTAAGTCCAAAGAATATTTTTGAAAAGATTTAAAAGACACCCTTTGATTAAGGAAAACAAAAACATAAGTAAAGAATATACAGAAAGAGTCTGGACAATGTTATACCAGAGAATATATGAAATGCCAGTAAATTTGAACATTTCTGTAAAGTGGACCATTTCCTAGCTCCTAAAGTTTACCAAAACTGACACAAGAGGAAAGCATTTAAGGTCATCATGTCTGCCATTGACATTCTCGGAACGCCGTGGCCTCAGAATGCAGCGTCTGTAGTCCTTGGTAAGATGGGTAGAGGGGGCGGGGCTGAGGGCGGTTGGAACACTGCCCTCACTGAGGGAGTGTGTGTGGCCATCTCTGCTGTGACTGAACAAAAGGCAGGGGAGCAGGGGGCCCAAGTCACGGCCCTCAGATCCCGGCATGCCCAGGGGGTGACACAAGCATTTAGGCCCAGGCCAAAGGGCGCCTTCATTGTCTGCACAGCTGCCCAAACTCTCACTTTTCTACTCAGGCTGCTCTCTTATTTGAAGTGTGTGTGGAACCTGTCTGCGCAGTACACCTCGCTGCACAGCTAACCATAGGTCTGGGCATCGTAGCTTCCTGCCAGGTGACCGAAGTTCGCTGGCAGATGGGTCCCAAAACACACGTGGAGAGGCTCCTGCCCCAGCCACAGGCAGCCCACTGCGCCTGCCCCAGATTGGGGGCCGCAAAGCAGCCCGATCTGAGTCCATGCCTCTAGAGGATGTATTGGACGAACACTTGTAGAAAACGGGGTCCTCGCAGGCCACTCATTGGAGGGACACAAATAAATCTTGGCCGACTTTCTGATGAATCTTACGAGCGTTCACACCTAAGCCTCTTACAAGGTAAGCTGTTTAGCTAACCATGAGCTCATCATCTAAATTTACACAATAATGAAGAAATCAGCTAAAAGGGGGAGGCAATCAGCAAAAACAATCAATACCAGAATTAGATTCCCTAGGACATCCATCGGATGTTGGAATAATCAGGTGCATGGAAGAAAATATATATACAACTGGAACTGATACAAGGAACAAGGATGTTTTCAAAGACAGGTAGGATCTCTTAAACATTTGTAAAGTACATGTCATTGATAAAGCTAAATACTCAAAGGTTGTGTAATACAACAGAGTCATCATTGAGAAGAGTGAAATTATGCTGTTTTGAAAACTATGGCAGGTCAGATTTTCTGCCTTATTATATATGAAGATTTCTCTAAAAATTACACATTATTTCAAAGACTTATTGGTTGTGAAATAAGTTAAGGGTATTTCAAATGGCTTGTCTGCAAAGAAAGGTGAGATGTAGGGAATCACAGAAAGTCGAGGGGAAAATAGGTCAATATATACATTGCTCTATGGTGAACTAAGCCTTAGGCCAGCAACAATGTAGAGGACCTGACTCTTAGAAACTTACAAGTAAGCTGCATTCTTCAAAAGTTCAAATCTTTATAAGTAAATAGATTTATGAAAATGAATAACCAAGTGTTTAATTGACATCAGAAGATCAAAACAATAAACCCTGAGAACATAGAAAAAAGATAAATAGAGATATGAGCAGAACTTAATACAACAGAAAACGTATAAAATTCAGGTGATGTAGTAAGTCCAAAGAATATTCTTTGAAATTAGTGAAAAGACACACTTTGATTAAGGAAAACAAAAGCATAAGTCAAGAATATACAGAAAGAATCAGGACAATATTATAGAAGAGAATATCTGAAATGCAAGTAAATTTGAACATTTCTGTAAAGTGGACCATTTCCTAGCTCCAAAGTTTACCAAAACTGACACAAGAGGAAATCATTTAAGGTCATCCTGTCTGCCCTTGCCATTCTCGGAACGCCCTGGCCTCAGAATGCAGCATCTGTAGTCCCTGGTAACCTGCGGAGAGAGGTCGGGGCTGAGGGAGGCTGGAACACTGCCCTCAGTGAGGGAGTGGGTGTGGCCATCTGTGCTGTAACTGAACAAAGGGCAGGGGAGCAGGGTGTCCAGTTCAGGGCCCTCAGAGCCCGGCAGGCCCAGTGCGTTCTCACAAACATTTAGGCCCAGGCCAAAGTGCGCATTCATTGTCTGCACAGCTTCCCAAACTCTCACCTTTCCACTCAGGCCGCCCTCTTACTTGAAGTGTGTGTGGAACCTGTCCGTGCAGTACACCTCGCTGCACATCTAACCATAGGTCTGGGCATCGTAGCTTCCTGCCAGGTGACCGAAGTCCGCAGGCAGATGGGTCCGTGGGACACACGCGGAGAGGCTCGTACCTGGGCCACGGGCGCTCCAAGGACCCTGCCCCAGATCGGAAGACACAAACAGCCCTGTCTGAGTCCCTGCCTCTAGAGGGAGTATTGGACCAACACTTGTAGAAAACGGTGTCCTCGCTGGCAACTAATTGGAGGGACACAAATAAATCTTTGCCAACTTTCTGATGAAGCTTACGAGCGTTCACAGCTAAGCCTCATACAAGGTCACCTGTTTAGCTAAACATGAGCTCATGAACTAAATTTACACAATAATGAAGAAATCAGCTACAAGGGGGAGACAATCAGCAAAAACATTCAATACCAGAATTAGATTCCCTAGGCCATCCATCAGATGTTGGAATAATCAGCTGCATGGCAGAAAATATTCATAAAACTGGACGTGAAATAAGGAACAAGGATGTTTTCAAAGACTGGTAGAATCTCTAAAACATTTTTAAAGTACATGTCATTGATAAAGCTAAATACTCAAAGGTTGTGTAATACAACAGATTCATCATTGAGAAGAGTGAAATTATGCTGTTTTGAAAACTATGGCAGGTCAGATTTTCTGCCTAATTATATAAGAAGATTTCTCTAAAAAATACACATTATTTCAAAGACTTATTGGCTGTGAAATAAGGTAAGTGTATATAAAATATCTTCTCTACACATAAAGGTGAGATTTAGGAATCACAGAAAGACCAGGGTATAATAGGTCAATATATATATTGCTATACGGTGAACTAAGCCTTAGGCCAGCAAAAATGTAGAGGACCTGACGCTTAGAAACTTACAAGTAAGCTGGAATCTTGAAAAGTTCAAATCTTTATAAGTAAAAAGATTTATTAAAATGAATAACCAAGTGTTTTAATTGACATCGGAAGATCAAAACAATAAACACTGAGAACATAGAAATAAGATAAATAAAGATATGAGCAGAACTTAATACAACAGAAAACGTATAAAAGTCAGGTGATGTAGTAAGTCCAAAGAATATTCTTTGAAAAGATTTAAAAGACACACTTTGATTAAGGAAAACAAAAACACAGGTAAAGAATATACATAAAGAATCAGGAAAATCCTATAGCAGAGACGATCTGAAATGCCAGTAAATTTGAACATTTCTGTAAACTGGACCATTTCGTAGCTCTTAAAGTTTACCAAAACTGACACAAGAGGAAACCATTTAAGGTCATCATGTCTGCCCTTGGCATCCTCGGAACACCGTGGCCTCAGAATGCAGCATCTGTAGTACATGGTAATCTGTGGAGAGAGGGCGGAGCTGAGGGAGAATGGAACACTGCCCACACTGAGGGAGTGGGTGTTGCCATCTCTGCTGTGACGGAACAAAGGGCAGGGGAGCTGGGCGTCCAGGGCAGGGCCCTCAGAGCCAGGCCGGCCCAGTGGGGTGTCAAAAGCATTTAGGCAAAGGCCAATGGGCGCCTTCTTTTTCTGCACAGCTGCCCAAACTCTCACCTTTCCACTCAGCCCGCCAATTATGGGAAGTGTGTGTGGAACCTGTCCGCGCAGTACACCTCGCTGCACAGCTAACAATAGGTCAGGGCATCGTAAGCTTCCTGCCAGGTAATGAAGTTCGCAGGCCGATGGGTCCGTGGGACTCACGTGAAGAGACTCCTGCCCGGGCCACGGGCGGACCAAAACCCTGCCCCAAATCAGCTGCCGCAAAGCAGCCCTGTCTAAGTCACTGCCTCTAGAGGGAGTACTGGACCAACACTTGTAGAAAACAGGGTCCTCGCGGGCAACTCATTGGAGGGACACAAATAAATCTTTGCCGACTTTCTGATGAAGCTTACGAGCGTTCACAGCTAAGCCTCTTACAAGGTTAGCTGTTTGGCTAAACATGAGCTCATGATCTAAATTTACACAATAATGAAGAAATCAGCTACAAGGGGGAGACAATCAGCCAAAACAGTCAATACAAGAATTAGATTCCCTAGGCCATCCATCAGATGTTGGAATAATCAGGTGCAAGGAAGAAAATATACATAAAACTGGAACTGAAACAAGGAACAAGGATGTTTTCAAAGACTGGTAGGATCTCTAAAACATTTTTAAAGTACATGTCATTGATAGAGCTAAATACTCAAAGGTTGTGTAATACAACAGATTCATCATTGAGAAGAGTGAAATTATGCTGTTTTGAAAACTATGGAAGGTCAGATTTTCTGCCTAAATATATGCGAAGATTTCTCTAAAAAATACACATTTATTCAAAGACTTATTGGCTGTGAAATAAGTTAAGGGTATTTCAAATGGCTTGTCTGCAAAGAAAGGTGAGATTTAGGGAATCAAAGAAAGCCCAGGGGAAAATAGGTCAATACATATAGAGCTATATGGTGAACAAATCCTTAGGCCAGCAAAAATGTAGAGGACCTAACACTTAGAAACTTACAAGTAAGCTGGAAACTTCAAATGTTCAAATCTTTATAAGTAAAAAGTTTTATGAAAATAAATAACCAAGTGTTTTAATTGAAATCAGAAGATCAAAACAATAAACCCTGAGAACATAGAAAAAATATAAATAAAGATATGAGCAGAACTTAATACAACAGAAAACGTATAAAATTCAGGTGATGTAGTAAGTCCAAAGAATAATCTTTGAAAAGAGTTAAAAGACACACTTTGATTAAGGAAAACCAAAACATAAGTCAAGAATATACAGAAAGAATCAGGAAAATGTTATAGCAGAGAAGATATGAAATGTCAGTAAATTTGAACATTTCTGTAAAGTGGATCATTTCCTAGCTCCTAAAGTTTACCAAAACTGACACAAGAGGAAATCATTTAAGGTCATCCAGTCTGCCCTTGGTATTCTGGGAACGCCCTGGCCTCAGAATGCAGCTTCTGTAGTCCATGGTAAACTGCGGAGAGGGGGCGGGGCTGACATAGGTAGGAACACTGCCCTCATTGAGGGAGTGTGTGTGGCCATCTCTGCTGTGTCGGAACAAAGGTCAGGTGAGCAGGGCGTCCAGGGCAGGGCACTCAGAGCCGGGCAGGCCCAGTGGTGTGTCAGAAGCATTTAGGCCCAGGACAAAGGGCGCCTTCTTTGTCTGCACAGCTGCCCAAATTTTCACCTTTCCACTCATCCCGCCCAATTACATGAGGTGTGTGTGGAACCTGTCCGCGCAGTACACCTCGCTGCACAGCTAACCATAGGTCTGGGCATCATAGCTTCCTGCCAGGTGACCGAAGTTCGCAGGCAGATGTGTCCCGGGACACACGCGGAGAGGCTCCTGCCCGGGCCACAGGCCGCCAACTGCACCTGCACCACCCTGGGGGCCGCAAAGCAACCTTTTCTGAGTCACTGCCTCAAGAGCGAGTATTGGACCAACACTTGTAGAAAACTGGGTCCTCGCGAGCCACTCATTGGAGGGACACAAATAAATCTTTGCCGACTCTCTGATGAAGCTTATGAGAGTTCACACCTAAGCTCTTACAAGGTCAGCTGTTTAGCTAACCATGAGATCATGATCTAAATTTACACAATAATGAAGAAATCAGCTACAAGAGGGAGACAATCAGCAACAAACAGTCAATACCAGAATTAGATTCCCTAGGCCATCCATCAGATGTTGGAATAATCAGGTGCAAGGCAGAAAATATACTAAAACTGGGACTGAAACAAGGAACAAGGATGTTTTCAAAGACTGGTAGGATCTCTAAAACATTTTTAAAGTACATGTCATTGATAAAGCTAAATACTCAAAGGTTGTGTAATACAACAGATTCATCTTTGAGAAGAGTGAAATTACGCTGTTTTGAAAACTATGAGAGGTCAGATTTTCTGCCTAATTATAAAAGAAGATTTCTCTAAAAAATACACATTATTTCAAAGACTTATAGGCTGTGAAATAAGGTAAGTGTATTTCAAATGGCTTGTCGGCAAAGAAAGGTGAGATGTAGGGAACGACATTAAGTCGAGGGGAAAATAGGTCAATATATACATTGCTATATGGTGAACTAAGCCTTAGGCCAGCAACAATGTAGCGGACCTGACGCTTAGAAAATTACAAGTAAGCTGGAATCTTCAAAAGTTCCAATCTTTATGAGTAAAAAGATTTATTAAAATGAATAACCAATGTTTTTATTGAAATCAGAAGGTCAAAACAATTAAACCTGAGAACAAAAAAAAAGATAAATAAAGATATGAGCAGAACTTAATACAACAGAAAACGTATAAAATTCAGGTAATGTAGTAAGTCCAAAGAATATTCTTTGAAAAGATTAAAAAGACACACTTTGATTAAGGAAAACAAAAACATAAGTAAAGAATATACAGAAAGAATCAGGACAATGTTATAGCAGAGACGATCTGAAATGCCAGTAAATTTGAACATTTCTGTAACGTGGACCATTTCCTAGCTCTTAAAGTTTACCAAAACTGACACAAGAGGAAATTATTTAAGGTCATCATGTCTGCCCTTGGAATTCTCGGAACACCCTGGCCTCAGAATTCAGCATCTGTAGTCCATGGTAACCTGTGGAGAGAGGGCGGAGCTGAGGGAGTATGGAACACTGCCCACACTGAAGGAGTGGGTGTGGCCATCTCTGCTGTGATGGAACAAAAGCCAGGGGAGCAGGGCGTCCAGGGCAGGGCCCTCAGAGCCCGGCATGCCCAGTGGGGTGTCAGAAGCATTTAGGCCCAGGCCTAAGGGCACCTTCTTTATCTGCACAGCTGCCCAAACTCTCACCTTTCCACTCAGGCCGCCCCCTTACGTGAAGGGTGTGTGGAACTTGTCTGCGCAGTACACCTCGCTGCACAGCTAACCATAGGTCTGGGCATCATAGCTTCCTGCCAGGTGACCGAAGTTCGCAGGCAGATGTGTCCCTGGGACACACGCAGAGAGGCTCCTGCACGGGCCACAGGCCGCCCACTGCCCCTGCACTTCATCGGGGGTGGCAAAGCAACCTTTTCTGCGTCCCTGCCTCAAGAGGGAGTATTGGACCAACACTTGTAGAAAACTATGTCCTCGCGGGTCACTCATTGGAGGGAAACAAATAAATATTTGCCAACTTTCGAATGAAGCTTACGAGCGTTCACACCTAAGCCTCTTACAAGGTCAG
Source organism: Mesoplodon bidens (assembly GCF_964165515.1). Classification (NCBI taxonomy): domain Eukaryota; kingdom Metazoa; phylum Chordata; class Mammalia; order Artiodactyla; family Ziphiidae; genus Mesoplodon; species Mesoplodon bidens. The sequence goes on from NC_138180.1 coordinate 3,390,882, forward strand.
CTGTTTAGCTAACCATGAGCTCATGATCTAAATTTACACAATAATGAAAAAATCAGCTACAAGGGGAGACAATCAGCAAAAACAATCAATACCAGAATTAGATTCCATAGGCCATCCATCAGATGTTGGAATAATCAGGTGCAAGGCAGAAAAGATACATAAAACTGGAACTGAAACAAGGAAAAAGGATGTTTTCAAAGACTGGTAGAATCTCTAAAACATTTTTAAAGTACATGTCATTGATAAAGCTAAATACTCAAAGGTTGTGTAATACAACAGATTCATCATAGAGAAGAGTGAAATTATGCTGTTTGGAAAACTATGGCAGGTCAGATTTTCTGCCTAATTATAAAAGAAGATTTCTCTAAAAAATACAAATTATTTCAAAGACTTATAGGCTGTACAATAAGGTAAGAGTATTTCAAATGGCTTGTCTGCAAAGAAACTTGAGATGTAGGGAATCACAGAAAGTCGAGGGGAAAATAGGTCAATATATACATTGCAATATGGTTAACTAAGCCTTAGGCCAGCAACAATGTAGAAGACCTGACCCTTAGAAACTTACAAGTACGTTGGAATCTTCAAAAGTTCAAATCTTTATAAGTAAAAAGATTTATTAAAATGAATAACCAAGTGTTTTAATTGGCATCAGAATATCAAAACAATAAACCCTGAGAACATAGAAAAAAGATAAATAAAGATATGAGCAGAACTTAGTACAATAGAAAACGTATAAAATTCAGGTGATGTAGTAAGTCCAAAGAATATTCTTTGAAAAGATTTAAACGACACACTTTGATTAAGGAAAGCAAAATCATAAGTCAAGAATATACAGAAAGAATCAGGACAATGTTATAGAAGAGAATAAAAGAAATGCCAGTAAATTTGAACATTTCTGTAAAGTGGACCATTTCCTAGCTCCTAAAGTTTACCAAAAGTAACACAAGAGGAAATCATTTAAGCTCATCATGTCTGCCCTTTGAATTCTCGGAACGCCCTGGCCTCAGAATGCAGCATCTGTAGTCCATGTTTACCTGCGGAGAGGGTGCCGAGCTGAGGGAGGTTGGAACACTGCCCTCACTCAGGGAGTGGGTGTGGCCATCTCTGCTGTGACTGAACAAAGGGCAGGGGAGCAGGGCGTCCAGTGCAGTGCCCTCAGAGCCAGGCAGGCCCAGTGCGGTTTCACAAGCATTAAGGCCCATGACAAAGTGTGCCTTCTTTGTCTGCACAGCTGCCCAATCTCTCACCTATCCACTCAGGCTGCCCTCTTACTTGAAGCGTGTGTGGAATCTGTCAGCGCAGTACACCTCACTGCACAGCTAACCATAGGTCTGGGCATCGTAAGCTTCCTGCCCGGTTACCGAAGTTCGCAGGCAGATGGGTCCGTGGGACTCATGCGGAGAGGCTCCTGCCCGGGCCACGGGCGGACCAAAACCCTGCCCCAGATCAGCGGCCGCAAAGCAGCCCTGTCTAAGTCCCTGCCTCTAGAGGGAGTATTGTACCAACACTTGTAGAAAACGGGGTCCTCGCGGGCAACTCATTGGAGGGACACAAATAAATCTTTGCTGACTTTCTGATGAAGCTTACGAGCGTTCACACCTAAGCCTCTTACAAGGATAGCTGTTTGGCAAAATATGAGCTCATGATCTAAATTTACACAATAATGAAGAAATCAGCTACAAGAGGGAGACAATGAGCAAAAACAATCAATACAAGAATTAGATTTCCTAGGCCATCCATCAGATATTGGAATAATCAGGTGCAAGGCAGAAAATATACATAAAACTGGAACGGAAACAAGGAACAAGGATGTTTTCAAAGACTGGTAGGATCTCTAAAACATTTTTAAAGTACATGTCATTGATAAAGCTAAATAGTCAAAGGTTGTGTAATACAACCGATTCATCATTGAGAAGAGTGAAATTATGCTGTTTTGGAAACTATGGCAGGTCAGATTTTCTGCCTAATTATATACGAAGATTTCTCTAAAAAATACACATTATTTCAAAGACTTATTGGCTGTGAAATAAGTGAAGGGTATTTCAAATGGCTTGTCTGCAAAGAAAGTTGAGATGTAGGGATTCACAGAAAGCCCAGGGGAAAATAGGTCAATACATATAGAGCTATATGGTGAACAAAGCCTTAGGCCAGCAACAATGTAGAGGACCTAACCCTTAGAAACTTACAAGTAAGCTGGAATCTTCAAAAGTTCAAATCTTTATAAGTAAAATGTTTTATGAAAATGAATAACCAAGTGTTTTAATTGACATCAGAAGATCAAAACAATAAACCCTGAGAACATAGAAAAAAGATAAATAAAGATATGAGCAGAACTTAATACAACACAAAACGTATAAAAGTCAGGTGATGTAGTAAGTCCAAAGAATATTCTTTGAAAAGAGTTAAAAGACACACTTTGATTAAGGAAAACCAAAACATAAGTCAAGAATATAACGAAAGAATCAGGACAATGTTATAGCAGATAAGATATGAAATGTCAGTAAATTTGAACATTTCTGTAAAGTGGACCATTTCCTAGCTCCTACAGTTTACCAAAACTGACACAAGAGGAAATCATTTAAGCTAATCATGTGTGCCCTTGGCATTCTCGGAATGACCCGGCCTCAGAATGCAGCATCTATAGTCCATGGTAACCTGCGAAGAGGGGGCGGGGCTGATGGAGGTTGGAACACTGCCCTCACTGAGGGAGTGGGTGTGGCCATCTCTGCTGTGAGGGAACAAACGGCAGGGGAGCAGGGCGTCCAGGGCAGGGCCCTCAGAGCCCGGAGGGCCCATTGGGGTGTCACAAGCATTTAGGCCCATGCCAAAGGGCGCCTTCTTTGTCTGCACACCTGCCCAAACTCTCACTTTCCCACTAAGCCCACCCTCTTACGTGAAGAGTGTGTGGAATCTGTCCGCGTAGTACACCTTGCTGCACAGCTAACCATAGGTGTGGGATTCGTATCTTCCTGCCAGGTGACCAAAGTTGGCAGGCAGATACGTCCCTGGGACACACGCGGAGAGGCTCCTGCCCGGGCTACAGGCCTCCAACAGCCCCTGCACCAGATCGGGGGCCGCAAAGCAACATTGTCTGAGTCCCTGCCACAAGAGGGAGTATTGGACCATCACTTGTAAAAAACGGCGTCCTCGCGGGCAACTCATTGGAGGGACACAAATAAATCTTTGCCGACTTTGTGATGAAGCTTACGAGCGTTTACACCTATGCCTCTTACAAGGTCAGCTATTTAGTTAAACATGAGCTCATGATCTAAATTTACACAATATTCAAGTAATCAGCTAGAAGGGGGAGACAATCAGCAAAAACAATCAATACCAGAATTAGATTCCCTAGGCCATCCATCAGATGTTGGAATAATCAGGTGCAAGGCAGAAAATATACATAAAACTGTAACTGAAACAAGGAGCAAGGATGTTCTCAAAGACTGGTAGGATCTCTAAAACATTTTTAAAGTACATGTCATTGATAAAGCTAAATACTCAAAGGTTGTGTAATACAACAGATTCATCATTGAGAAGAGTGAAATTATGCTGTTTTGAAAACTATGGCAGGTCAGATTTTCTGCCTAATTATATAAGAAGATTTCTCTAAAAAATACATATTATTTCAAAGACTTATTGGCTGTGAAATAAGTTAAGGGTAATTCAAATGGCTTGTCTGCAAAGAAAGGTGAGATGTAGGGAAACACAGAAAGCCCAGGGGAAAATAAGTCAATACAGATATAGCTATAAGGTGAACTAAGCCTTAGGCCAGCAACAATGTAGAGTACCTGAGCCTTAGAAACTTACAAGTAAGCTGGAATCTTCAAAAGTTCATATATTTATAAGTAAAAAGATTTATGAAATTGAATAACCAAGTGTTTTAATTGACATCAGAAGACCAAAACAATAAACCCTGAGAACATAGAAAAAAGATAAATAAAGATATTAGCAGAACTTAATACAACAGAAAACGTATAAGATTCAGGTGATGTAGTAAGTCCAAAAATATTCTTTGAAAAGAGTTGAAAAGACACACTTTGAGTAAGGAAAACAAAAACATAAGTAAAGAATATACAGAAAGAATCAGGACAACGTTATAGCAGATAAGATATGAAATGCCAGTAAATTTGAACATTTCTGTAAAGTGGACCATTTCCTACCTCCTAAAGTTTACCAAAACTGACACAAGAGGAAATCATTTAAGGTCATCATGTCTGCCCTTGGCATTCTCGGAACGCTGTGGCATCAGAATGCTTCATCTGTAGTCCATGGTAACCTGAGGAAAGGGGGCGCGTCTGAGGGAGGTTGGAACATTGCCCTCACTGAGGGAGAGGGTGTGGCCATCTCTGCTGTGACTGAACAAAGTGCAGGAGAGCAGGGTACCCAGGGAAGGGCCCTCAGAGCCTGGCAGGCCCAGTGCGATTTCACAAGCGTTTAGGCCCATGCCACAGGTCGCCTTCTTTGTCTGCACAGGTGCCCAAACTCTCACCTTTCCACTCAGCCGCCCTCTTACTTAAAGTGTGTGTGGAACACCTCCGCGCAGTACCCCTCGCTGCACAGCTAACCATAAGTCTGGGTATCGTAGCTTCCTGCCAGGTGACCGAAGTTCGCAGGCAAATGGGTCCGTGGGACACACGCGGTGAGGCTCCTGCCCGGGTCACGGGCGGCCCCAAGACCCTGCCGTAGATCGGCGGCCTCAACTCAGCCCTGTCTGAGTCCCTTCCTCTAGAGGGAGTAATGGACCAACACTTGTAGAAAAAGGGGTCCTCACGAAAAATTCATTTGTGGCACACAAATAAATCTTTGCCGACATTCTGATGAAGCTTACGAGTGTTCACACCTAAGCCTCTAACAAGGTTAGCTGTTTGGCTAAACATGAGCTCATGATCTAAATTTACACAATAATGAAGAAATCAGCTACAAGGCGGAGACAATCAGCAAAAACAATCAATAGCAGAATTAGATTCCCTAGGCCATCCATCAGATATTGGAATAATCAGGTGCAAGGAAGAAAATATACATAAAACTGGAACTGAAACAAGGAATAAGGATGTTTTCAAAGACTGGTAGGATCACTAAAACATTTTTAAAGTACATGTCATTGATAAAGCTAAATAATCAAAGGTTGTGTAATACAACAGATACATCATTGAGAAGAGTGACATTATGCTATTTTGAAAACTATGGCAAGTCAGATTTTTGCCTAATTATATAAGAAGATTTCTCTAAAAAATACACATTATTTCAAAGACTTATTGCCTGTGAAATAAGTTAAGGGTATTGCAAATGGCTTGTCAGCAAAGAAAGGTGAGATATAGGGAATCACAGAAAGTCGAGGGGAAAATAGGTCAATATATATATTGCCATATGGTGAACTAAGCCTTAGCCCAGCCACAATGTAGAGGACCTGAAGCTTAGAAACTTACAAGTAAGCTGGAATCTTCTAAAGTTCTAATCTTTATAAGTAAAAAGATTTATTAAAATGAATAAACAAGTGTTTTATTTGACATAAGAAGATCAGAACAATAAACCCTGACAACATAGAAAAAAGATAAATAAAGATATGAGCAGAACTTAGTACAACAGAAAACATATAAAATCAGGTGATGTAGTAAGTCCAAAGAATATTCTTTGAAAAGATTTAAAAGACACCCTTTGATTAAGGAAAACAAAAACATAAGTCAAGAATATACAGAAAGTATCAGGAAAATGTTATAGAAGAGAATATCTGAAATGCCACTAAATTTGAACATTTCTGTAAAGTGGACCATTTCCTAACAAAACTGACACAAGAGGAAATCATTTAAGGTCATCCTGTCTGCCCTTGGCATTCTCGGAAGGCCCTGGCCTCATAATTCAGCATCTGTAGTCCATGGTAACCTGCGGAGAGGGGGCGGTTTGAGGGAGGCTGGAACACTGCCCTCACTGAGGTAGTGGGTGTGGCCATCTCTGCTGTGACTAAACAAAGGGCACGGGAGCAGGGCGTCCAATGCAGGTCCCTCAGAGCCCGCAGGCACAGTGCGGTTTCACAAGCATTTAGGCCCAGGTCAAAGTGCGCCTTCTTTGTCTGCACAGCTGCCAAACTCTCACATTTCCCCTCTCGCCGCCCTCTTACTTGAAGTGTGCGTGGAAAATGTCCGCGCAGTACACTTCGCTGCTAGCTAGCCACAGGTCTGGGCATTGTAGCTTCCTGCCAGGGGCCCGAAGTCCGCAGGAGATGGGTCCTTGGGACACCCGCGGAGAGGCTCCTGCCCGGGCCACCGGCCGCCCACTGCCCCTTCCCCAGATCGGGGGCCGCAAAGCAGCCCTGTCTGAGTCCCTGCCTCTATACGGAGTATTGGACCAACCCTTGTAGAAAACGGGGTCCTCGCGGGACACTCATTGGAGGGACACAAATAAATCTATCCTGACTTTCTGATGAAGCTTTCGAGCTTTCAAACCTAAGACTCTTACAAGGTCAGCTGTTTGGCTAAACCTGAGCTCTTGATCTAAATTTACACAATAATGAAGAAATCAGCAACAAGGGGGAGACAATCAGCAAAAACAAGCAATACCAGAATTAGATTCCCTAGGCCATCCATCAGATGTTGGAATAACCAGGTGCAAGGCAGAAAATATACATAAAACTGGAAGTGAAACGAGGAACAAGGATGTTCTCAAAGACTGGTAGGATCTCTAAACATTTTTAAAGTACATGTCATTGATAAAGCTAAATATTCAAAGGTTGTGTAATACAACCATTTCAACATTGAGAAGAGTGAAATTATGCTGTTTTGAAAACTATCGCAGGTCAGATTTTCTGCCGAATTATATAAGAAGATTTCTCTAAAAAATACATATTATTTCAAAGGCTTAATGGCAGTGAAATAAGGGTATTTCTAATGGCTTCTATGCAAAGAAAGGTGAGATGTAGGGAATCCCGTGATATCGAGGGGAAAATAGGTCAATATATATACATTGCTGTATGGTGAACTAAGCCTTAGGCCAGCAACAATGTTGAGTACCTGACCCTTAGAAACTTACAAGTAAGCTGGAATGTTCAAAAGTTCAAATCTTTATAAGTAAAAAGATTTATGAAAATGAATAACCAATTGTTTTAATTGACATCAGAAGATCAAAAAAATAAACCCTGAGAACATAGTAAAAAGATAAATAAAGATATGAGCAGAACTTAATACAATAGAAAACGTATAAAATACAGGTGATGTAGTAAGTCCAAAGAATATTCTTTGAAATGATTTAAAAGACACACTTTGATTAAGGAAAACAAAAGCATAAGTAAAGAATATACAGAAAAAATCAGGACAATGTTATTGCAGAGAATATCTGAAATGCCAGTAATTTGAACATTTCTGTAAAGTGGACCATTTCCTCGCTCCTAAAGTTTACCAAAACTGACACAAGAGGAAATCATTTAAGGTCATAATGGCATTCTCGGAACGCCCTGGCCTCAGAATGCAGCATCTGTAGTCCATGGTAACCTGCGGAGAGGGGGCGGGGCTGATGGAGGTTGGAACACTGCCCTCACTGAGGGAGTGTGTGTGGCCATCTCTGCTGTGACGGAACAAAGGGCAGGGGAGCAGGGCGTCCAGGGCAGGGACTTCAGAGCCCGGCAGGCCCAGTGGGGTGTCACAAGCAATTAGGCCCATGCCAAAGGGCGCCTTCTTTGTCTGCACACCTTCCCAAACTCTCACCTTCCCACTCAGCCCGCTCTCTTACGTGAAGTGTGTGTTTAACCTGTCCGTGTAGTACACCTTGCTGCACAGATAACCATATGTGTTGGATTCGTATCTTCCTGCCAGGTGACCGAAGTTCGCAGGCAGATACGTCCCTGGGACACACGAGGAGAGGCTCCTGCCCGGGCCACAGGCCTCCAACTGCCCCTGCACCGGATAGGGGGCCGCAAAGCAACCTTGTCTGAGTCCCTGCCACTAGATGGAGTATTGGACCATCTCTTGTAGAAAACGGGGTCCTCGCGGGCAACTCATTGGAGGGACACAAATAAATCTTTGCCGACTTTGTGATGAAGCTTACGAGTGTTCACACCTATGCCTCTTACAAGGTCAGCTATTTAGCTAAACATGAGCTCATGATCTAAATTTACACAATAATGAAGTAATCAGCTACAAGGGGGAGACAATTAGCAAAAGCAATCAATACCAGAATTAGATTCCCTAGGCCATCCATCAGCTGTTGGAATAATCAGGGGCAAGTCAGAAAATATACATAAAACTGGAACTGAAACAAGGAACAAAGATGTTCTCAAAGACTGGTAGGATCTCTAACACGTATTTAAAGTACATATTATTCATAAAGCTAAATACTCAAAGGTTGTGTAATACAACATATTCATCATTGAGAAGAGTGAAATTATGCTGTTTTGAAAACTATGGAGGGCAGATTTTCTGCCTAATTATATAAGAAGATTTCTCTAAAAAATACACATTATTTCAAAGACTTATTGGCTGTGAAATAAGTTAAGGGTAATTCAAATGGCTTGTATGCAAAGAAAGGTGAGATGTAGGGAATCACAGAAAGCCCAGAGGAAAATAGTTCAATATATACATTGCTATTTGTTGAACTAAGACTTAGGCCAGCAACAATGTAGTGGACCTGACCTCTTACAAGTAAGTAAGTAGGAATCTTCAAAAGTTCAAATCTTTATAAGTAAAAAGATTTATTAAAATAAATAACCAAGTGTTTTAATTGGCATCAGAAGATCAAAACAATAAACCCTGAGAACATAGAAAAAAGATAAATAAATATATGAGCAGAACTTAATAAATCAGAAAACGTATATAATTCAGGTGATGTAGTAAGTCCAAAGGATATTCTTTGAAAAGATTTAAAAGACACTCTTTGATTAAGGAAAACAAAAACATAAGTCAAGAATATACAGAAAGAATCAGGACAAGGTTATAGCAGAGAACATCTGAAATGCCTGTAAATTTGAACATTTCTGTAAAACGGAACATTTCCTAGCTCCTAAAGTTTACCAAAACTGACAAAAGAGGAAACCATTTAAGATGATTATGTTAGCCCTTGGCATTCTCGGAACGCCCTGGCCTCAGAATGCAGCATCTGCAGTCCATGGTAACCTGCGGAGAGGGGGAGGGGCTGAGGGAGGTTGGATCACTGCCCTCACTGAGGGAGTGGGTGTGGCCATCTCTGCTGTGACTGAACAAAGGTCAGGGGAGCAGGGCGTCCAGGGCAGGGCCCTCAGAGCCCGGCAGGCCCAGTGGTGTGACAAAACCATTTAGGCCCATGTCAAACGGCGCCTTCTTTGTCTGAACAGCTGCCCAAACTCTCACCATTCCACTCAGCCCGAACTCTTACGTGAAGTGTGTGTGGAACCTGTCCACACAGTACACCTTGCTGCACAGCTAACCATATGTCTGGGCATCGTAGCTTCGTGACAGGTGACCGAAATTCGCAGGCAGATGGGTCCATGGGACACACGCGGAGAGGATCCTGCCAGGGCCACAGGCCGCCAAATGCCCCTGCACCACATCGGAGGCCACAAACAACCTTTACTGAGTCCCTGCCTCAAGAGTGAGAATTGAACGAACACTTGTAGAAAACTGGGTCCTCGCGGGCCACTCATTGCAGGGACACAGATAAACCTTTGCCGACGTTCTGATGAAGGTTACGAGCGTTCACAACTAAGCCACTAACAAGGTCAGCTGTTTGGCTAAACATGAGCTCATGATCTAAATTTACACAATAATGGAGAAATCAGCTAAAAGGGGGAGACAATCAGCAAAAATAATCAATACCAGAATTAGATTCCCTAGGCCATTCAACAGATGTTGGAATAATCAGGTGCAATGCAGATAATATATATATAACTGGAACTGAAACAAGGAACAAGGATGTTTTCAAAGACTGGTAGGATCTCTAAAACATTTTTAAAGTACATGTCATTGATAAAGCTAAGTACTCAAAGGTTGTGTAATACAACAGATTCATCTTTGAGAAGAGTGAATTTATGCTGTTTTGAAAACATGGCAGGTCAGATTTTCTGCCTAATTATATAAGGAGATTTCTCTAAAAAATACACATTATTTCAAAGACTTATTGGCTGTGAAATAAGTTAAGGGTATTTCAAATGGCCTGTCTGCAAAGAAAGGAGAGATGTAGGGAATCACAGAAAGTCGAGGGGAAAATAGGTCAATATATACATTGCTATATGGTGAACTAAGCCTTAGGCCAGCAACAATGTAGAGTACCTGACACTTAGAAACTTACAAGTAAGCAAAAATCTTCAAAAGTTCAAATCTTTATAAGTAAAAAGATTTATTAAAATGAATAACCAAGTGTTTAAATTGACATCAGAAGATCAAAACAATAAACCCTGAGAACATAGAAAAAGGATAAATAAAGATATGAGCAGAACTTAATACAACAGAAAACGTATAAAATTCAGGTGTTGTAGTAAGTCCAAATAATATTCTTTGAAAGATTTAAAATATACACTTTGATTAAGGAAAACAAAAACATAAGTAAAGCATATAGAGAAAGTATCAGGTCCATATTATAGCAGAGAATATATGAAATGCCAGTAAATTTGAACATTTCTGTAAAGTGGACCATTTCCTATCTCCTAAAGTTTACCAGAACTGACACAAGAGGAAATCATTTAAGGTCATCATGTCTGCCCTTGGCATTCTCCGAACGCCCAGGACTCAGAATGCAGCATCTGCAGTCCATGGTAACCTGCGGAGATCGGGCAGGGTGGAGGGCTGCTGAAACACTGCCCTGACAGAGGGAGTGGGTGTGGCCATCTCTGCTGTGACTGAACAAATGGCAGGGGAGCAGGGTGCCAAGGGCAGGGTCCTCAGAGCACGGCAGTCCCAGTGGTGTGTCACAAACATTTAGGCCCAGGACAAAGGGCTCCTTCTTTGTCTGCACAGCTGCCCAAACTCTCACCTTTTCCCTCAAGCCGCCCTATTACTTGAAGTGTGTGTGGAACCTGTCCGCACACTACAGCTCGCTGAACAGCTAACAATAGGTCTCGGCATCATAGCTTCCTGCCAGGTGACCGAAGTTTGCAGGCAGATAGGTCCCTGGGACACACGCGGAGAGGTTCCTGCCCAAGCCACAGGCCGCCCACTTCCCATGCCCCAGATCGGGGGCCGCAATGCAGCCCTCTCTGAGTCCCCAGCCTCTAGAGGGAGTATTGGACCAAAACTTGTAGAAAACGGGGTCCTCGCGGGCACCTCATTGGAGGGACACAAATAAATCTTTGCCGACCCTCTGCTGAAGCTTAAGAGCGTTCACACCTAAGCTTCTTACATGGTCAGCTGTTTAGCTAAACATGAACTCATGATCTAAATTTACACAATAATGAAGAAATCAGCTATAAGGGGAGACAAGCAGCAAAAACAATCAATACCAGAATTAGATTCCCTAGGCCATCCATCAGATGTTGGAATAATGAGGTGAAGGCAGAAAATATACACAAAACTGGAACGGAAACAAGGAAAAAGGATGTTTTCAAAGACTGGTAGGATCTTTAAAACATTTTCAAAGTACATATCATTGATAAAGTTAAATATTCAGAAGTTGTGTAATACAACAGATTAATCAATGAGAAGAGTGAAATTATGATGTTTGGAAAACTATGGCAGGTCATATTTTCTGCCTAATTATATAAGAAGATTTCTCTAAAAAATACACATTATTTCAAAGACTTATTGGCTGTGAAATAAGTTAAGGGTATTTCAAATGGCTTGTCTGTAAAGAAAGGTGAGATGTAGGGAATCACAGAAAGTGGAAGGGAAAATAGGTCAATATATACATTGCTATATGGTGAACTAAGCCTTAGGCCAGCAACAATGTAGAGGACCTGAACCTTAGAAACTTACAAGTAAGCTGAAATCTTCAAAAGTTCAAATCTTTATAAGTTAAAAGGTTTATTAAAATGAATAACAAAGTGTTTTAAATGACATCAGAAGACCAAAACAATAAACACTGAGAATATAGAAAAAGGATAAATAAAGATATGACCAGAACTTAATACAACAGAAAACGTATAAAATTCAGGTGTTGTAGTAAGTCCAAAGAATATTTTTTGACAAGATTTAAAAGACACACTTTGATTAAGGAAAACCAAAACATAAGTAAAGAATATACAGAAAGAATCAGGACAATGTTATAGCAGAGAATATATGAAATGCCAGTAAATTTGAACATTTCTGTAATGTGGACCATTTCCTAGCTCCTAAAGTTTACCAAAATTGACACAAGAGGAAATCATTTAAGGTCATCATGTCTGCCCTTGGCATTCTCGGAACGCCCTGGCCTCAGAATGCAGCATCTGTATTCATGGTAAACTGCGGAGATGGGGTGGGGCAAAGGGATGTTGGAACCCAGCCTTCACTGAGGGAGTGGGTGGGGCCATCTCTGCTGTGACTGAACAAAGGACAAGGGAGCAGGGGGCCCAGGGCATGGCCCTCAGAACCCGGCAGGCCCAGTCTTGTGACACAAGCATTTAGGCCCAGGACAAAGTGAGCCTTCTTTGTCTGCACAGCTGCCCAAACTCACACCTTTCCACTCCTGCCGCCTTCTGACTTGAAGTGTGTGTGGATCTGGTCCGAGCAGTACACCTGGCTGCAAAGCTAACCATAGGTCTGGACATCATAGCTTCCTGCCAGTTGACCGAAGTTCGCAGGTAGATGGGTCGTGAGACACACGTCGGGAGCCTCCTGCCCGGGACAGAGGCCGCCCACTGCCACTGCCCCAGATCGTGGGGCGCAAATCAGCCCTGTCTGAGGCCGTGCCTCTACAGGGAGTAGTGGACCAACACTTGTAGAGAACGGGGTCCTCGCGGGCAACTCATTGGAGAGACACAAATAAATCTTTGTCTACTTTCTGATGAAGCTTACGAGTGTTCACAGCTAAGCCTCTTACAAAGTCAGATGTTTAGCTAAACATGAGCTCATGATCTAAATTTACACAATAATGAAGAAATCAGCTACAGGGGGAGACAATCAGCAAAAACAATCAATACCAGAATTAGATTCCCTAGGCCATCGATCAGACGTTGGAATAATAGGTGCAAGGCAGAAAATATACATAAAACTGAAACTGAAACAAGGAACAAGGATGTTTTCAAAGACTGGTAGGATCTCTAAAACATTTTTAAAGTACATGTCATTGATAAAGCTAAATACTCAAAGGTTGTGTAATACAACAGATTCATCATTGAGAAGAGTGAAATTATGCTGTTTTGAAAACTATGGCAGGTCAGATTTTCTGCCTAAATATATAAGAAGATTTCTCTAAAAAATATACATTATTTCAAAGACTTATTGGCTGTGAAATAAGTTAAGGGTATTTCAAATGGCTTGCCTGCAAAGAAAGGTGAGATGTAGGAAATCACAGAAAGTCGAGGGGAAAATAGGTCAATATATACTTTGCTATATTGGGAACTAAGCCATAGGCCAGCCACAATGTAGAGTACCTGACCCTTAGAAACTTACAAGTAAGCTGGATTCTTTAAAAGTTCAAATCTTTATAAGTAAAAAGTTTTATTAAAATGAATAACCAAGTGTTTTAATTGACATCAGAAGATCAAAACAATAAACCCTGAGAACATAGAAAAAAGATAAATAAAGATATGAGCAGAACTTAATACCACAGAAAACGTATAAAATTCAGGTGAGGTAGTAAGTCCAAAGAATATTATTTGACAAGATTTAAAAGACACACTTTGATTAAGGAAAACCAACACATAAGTAAAGAATATACAGAAAGAATCAGGACAATGTTATAGCAGAGAATATATGAAATGCCAGTAAATTTGAACATTTCTGTAAAGTGGACCATTTCCTAGCTCCTAAAGTTTACCATAATTGACACAAGAGGAAATCATTTAAGGTCATCATGTGTGCCCTTGGCATTCTCTGAACGCCCTGGCCTCAGAATGCAGCATCTGTAGTCCATGGTAACCTGCGGAGAGGGGGCGGGGCTGAGGGAGGTTGGAACACTGCCCTCACTGAGGGAGTGGGTGGGGCCATCTCTGCTGTGATTGAACAAAGGGCAGGGGAGAAGTGGGCCAACGGCAGGGCCCTCAGAGACAGGCAGGCCCAGTCGTGTGTCACAAGCATTTAGACTCAGGCCAAAGTGTGCCTTCTTTGTCTGCACAGATGCCCGAACTCTCACCTTTCCACTCAAGCCCTCCTCTTACTTGAAATGTGTGTGAAACCTGTCCGCGCAGTACACCTAACTGCACAGATAACCATAGGTCTGGGCATCAGAGCTTCCTGCCAGGTGACCGAAGTTCGCAGGCAGATGGGTCGTGGGACACACGTGGGGAGAATCCCTCCCAGGCCACAGGCCGCCCAAAGCCACTATCCCAGATCGGGGGCAGCAAAGCAGTCCTGTCTGAGTCCCAGCCTCTAGAGGGAGTAGTGGACCAACACTTGCAGAAAACGGGGTCCGCGTGAGTAACTCATTGGAGGGACACAGATAAATCTTTGCGGACTTTCTGCTGAAGCTTACCAGCGTTCACACCTAAGCCTCTTACAAGGTCAGCTGTTTAGCTAAACATGAGCTCATGATCTAAATTTACACAATAATGAAGAAATCAGCTACAAGGGGAGACAAGCAGCAAAAACAATCAATAGCAGAATTAGATTCCCTAGGATATCCATCAGATGTTGGAATAATCAGGTGCAAGGCAGAAAGTATACACAAAACTGGAAGTGAAACAAGGAACAAGGATGTTTTCAAAGAGTGGTAGGATCTTTAAAACATTTTTAAAGTACATGTCATTGATAAAGCTAAATACACAATGGTTGTGTAATACAAGAGATTCATCATTGAGAAGAGTGAAATTATGCTCTTTTGAAAACTATGGCAGGTGAGATTTTCTGCCTAATTATATAAGAAGATTTCTCTAAAAAATACACATTATTTCAAAGACTTATTGGCTGTGAAATTAGTTAAGGGTTTTTCAAATGGATTGTCTGCAAAGAAAGGTGAGATGTAGGAAAACAAAGAAAGTCGAGGGGAAAATAGGTCAATATATACATTGCTATATGATGAATTAAGCCTTAGACCAGCCACAATGTAGAGGACCTGACCCTTAGAAACTTACAAGTAAGCTGGAATCTCGAAAACTTCAAATCTTTATAAGTAAAAAGATTTATTAAAATGAATAACCAAGTGTTTTAATTGACATCAGAATATCAAAACAATAAAACCAGAGAACATAGAAAAACGGTAAATAAAGATATGAGGAGAACTTAATACAATAGAAAACGTATAAAATAAAGGTGATGTAGTAAGTCCAAAAAATATTCTTTGACAAGATTTAAAAGACACACTTTGATTAAGGAAAACCAAAACATAAGTAAAGAATATACAGAAAGAATCAGGACAATGTTATAGCAGAGAATATATGAAATGCCAGTAAATTTGAACATTTCTGTAATGTGGACCATTTCCTAGCTCCTAAAGTTTACCAAAATTGACACAAGAGGAAATCATTTAAGGTCATCATGTCTGCCCTTGGCATTCTCGGAACGCCCTGGCCTCAGAATGCAGCATCTGTAGTCCATGGTACCCTGCGGAGAGGGGGCGAGGCAAAGGGATGTTGGAACACTGCCCTCACTGAGGGAGTGGGTGTGGCCATCTCTGCTGTGACTGAACAAAGGGCAAGGGAGCAGGGGGCCCACGGCTGGGCCCTAGGAACCCGGCAGGCCCAGTCTTGTGACACAAGCTTTTAGGCCCAGGTCAAAGTGAGACTTCTTTGTCTGCACAGCTGCCCAAACTCACACCTTTCCACTCAGGTCGCCTTCTGACTTGAAGTGTGTGTGGAACTGGTCCGCACAGTACACCTAGCTGCAAAGCTAACCATAGGTCTGGGCATCATAGCTTCCTGCCAGGTGACCGAAGTTCGCAGGTAGATGGGTCGTGGGACACACGAGGGGAGCCTCCTGCCCGGGACACAGGCCGCCCACTGCCACTGCCGCAGATCGTGGGGCACAAAGCAGCCCTGTCTGAGGCCGTGCCTCTAGAGGGAGTAGTGGACCAACACTTGTAGAGAACGGGGTCCTCGCGCGCAACTCATTGGAGGAACACAAATAAATCTTTGTGGACTTTCTGCTGAAGCTTACGAGTGTTCACACCTAACCCTCTTACAAAGTCAGATGTTTAGCTAAACATGAGCTCATGATCTAAATTTACACAATAATGAAGAAATCAGCTACAGGGGGAGACAATCAGCAAAAACAATCAATACCAGAGTTAGATTCCCTAGGCCATCGATCAGACGTTGGAATAATCAGGTGCTAGGCTGAAAATATACATAAAACTGGAACTGAAACAAGGAACAAGGATGTTTTCAAAGAGTAGTAGGATCTCTAAAACATTTTTAAAGTACATGTTATTGATAAAGCTAAATACTCAATGGTTGTTTAATACAACAGATTCATCATTGACAAGAGTGAAATTATGCTGTTTTGAAAACTATGGCAGGTGAGATTTTCTGCCTAATTATATAAGAATATTTCTCTAAAAAATACACATTATTTCAAAGACTTATTGGCTGTGAAATAAGTTAAGGGTTTTTCAAATGGCTTGTCTGCAAAGAAAGGAGAGTTGTATGAAATCACAGAAAGTCGAGGGGAAAATAGTTCAATATATACATTGCTATATGATGAATTAAGCCTTAGGCCAGCCACAATGTAGAGGACCTGACCCTTAGAAACTTACAAGTAAGCTGGAATCTTTAAAATTTCAAATCTTTATAAGTATAATGATTTATTAAAATGAATAACCAAGTGTTTTAATTGACATCAGAATATCAAAACAATAAACCCTGAGAACATAGAAAAAAGATAATTAAAGATATGAGGAGAACTTAATACAATAGAAAACGTGTAACATTCAGGTGACGTAGTAAGTCCAAAGAATATTCTTTTACAAGATTTAAAAGACACACTTTGTTTAAGGAAAACCAAAACATAAGTAAAGAATATACAGAAAGAATCAGGAGAATGTTATAGCAGAGAATATATGAAATGCCAGTAAATTTGAACATTTGTGTAAAGTGGATCATTTCCTAGCTCCTAAGGTTTACGAAAACTGACACAAGAGGAAATCATTTAAGGTCATCATGTCTGCCCTTGGCATTCTCGGAATGCCCTGGACTCAGAATGAAGCATCTGCAGTCCATGGTAACCTGCACAGAGGGGGCGGGGTTGAGGGAGGTTGGAACACTGCCCTCACAGAAGGAGTGTGTGTGGCCATCCCTGCTGTGACTGAACAAACGGCAGGTGAGCAGGTGGCCCAGGGCAGGGCCCTCAGAGCCCCGCAGGCCCATTGGGGTGTCAGAAGCATTTAGGCCCAGGCCAAATTGTGCCTTCTTTGTCTGAACAGCTGACCAAACTCTGACCTTTCCACTCAAGCCGCACTCTTACTTGAAGTGTGTGTGGAACCTGTCCGCGCAGTACAGCTCGCTGCGCAGCTAACCATATGTCTGGGCATCGTAGCTTCCTGCCAGGTGACCGAAGTTTGCAGGCTGACGGGTCCTTGGGACACACGCAGAGAGGCTCCAGCCCGGGCCACAGGCCGTCCACTGCCAGTGCCCCAGATCGTGGGGTGTAAGCAGCCCTGTCTGAGGCATTGCCTCAAGAGGAAGTAGTGGACCAACACTTGTAGAGAACGGGGTCCGCGCGTGTAACTCATTGGAGGGACACAAAAAAATCTTTGCCGACTTTCTGCTGAAGCCTACCAGCGTTCACACATAAGCCTCTTACAAGGTCAGCTGTTTAGCTAAACATGAGCTCATGATCTAAATTTACACAATAATGAAGAAATCATCTACAAGGGGTGACAAGCAGTAAAAACAATCAATACCTGAATTAGATTCCCTAGGCCATCCATCAGATGTAGGAATAATCAGGTGCAAGGCAGAAAGTATACACAAAACTGGAACTGAAACAAGGAACAAGGATGTTTTCAAAGACTGGTAGGATCTCTAAAACATTTTTAAAGTACATGTCATTGATAAAGCTAAATACTCAATGGTTGTGTAATACAAGAGATTCATCATTGAGATGAGTGAAATTATGCAGTTTTGAAAACTATGGCAGGTCAGATTTTCTGCCTATTTGTATACGAAGATTTCTCTAAAAAATACACATTATTTCAAAGACTTATTGGCTGTGAAATAAGATAAGGGTATTTCAAATGGCTTGTCCGCAAAGAAAGGTGAGATGTAGGAAATCACAGAAAGTCGAGGGGAAAATAGGTCAATATATACTTTGCTGTATTGTGAACTAAGCCTTATTCCAGCCACAATGTAGAGGACCTGACCCTTAGAAACTTACAAGTAAGATGGAATCTTCCAAAGTTCCAATCTTTATAAGTAGAAAGATTTATTAAAATTAAAAACCAAGTGTTTTAATTGACATCAGAAGTTCAAAACAATAAAACCTGAGAACATAGAAAAAAGAAAAGTAAAGATATGAGCAGCACTTAATACAATAGAAAACGTAAACAATTCAGGAGATGTAGTAAGTCCAAAGAATATTCTTTGAAATGATTTAAAAGACACACTTTGATTAAGGAAAACAAAAACATAAGTAAAGTATATACAGAAAGAATCAGTACAATGTTATAGCAGAGAATATATGAATTGCCAGTAAATTTGAATATTTCTGTAAAGTGGAACATTTCCTATCTCCTAAAGTTACCAAAACTGACACAAGAGGAAATCATTTAAGGTCATCATGTCTGCCCTTGGCATTCTCGGAAAGCCCTGACCTCAGAATGCAGCATTTGTAGTCCAAGGTAACCTGCGGAAAGCAGGCGGTGCTGAGGGAGGTTGGAACACTACCCTCAATGAGGGAGTGAGTGTGGCCATCTCTGCTCTGACTGAACAAAGGGCAGGGGAGCAGGGGTCCCAGGGCATGGCCCTAGAACACGTCAGTCCCAGTGGGGTGTCACAAGCATTTCGGCAAGGCCAAAGGGGGCCTTCTTTGTCTGCACAGCTGCCCAAACTCTCACCTTTCCACTCAGGCCGCCCTCTTACTTGAAGTGGGTGTGGAACCTTTCCGCCCAGTACACCTCGCTGCACAGCTAACCATAGGTCAGGGCATCGTAGCTTCCTGCCAGGTGACCGAAAATCGCAGGAGAGATGATTAACAGGGCAACACGCAGAGAGGCTATTGCCCGGGCCACAGGCCACCCACTGCCCCTGCCCAAGATCGAGGGCCAAAAGCAGCCCTCTCTAAGTCCCCTACCCCTAGAGGGTGTATTGGAAAAACACTTCTAGAAAACGGGGTCCTTGTGGGCAACTCATTGGAGGGACACAAATAAATCTTTGCCGACTTTCTGCTGAAGCTTACCAGCGTTCACACCTAAGCCTCTTACAAGGTCAGCTGTTTAGCTAAACATGAGCTCATGATCTATATTTACACAAGATTGAAGAAATCAGCTACAAAGTGAGACAATCAGCAAAATCAATCAATACCGAATGAGATTCCCTAAGCCATCCATCTGATGTTGGAATAATCAGGTGCAAGGCAGAAAATATACATAAAACTGGAACTGAAACAAGGAACAAGGAGGTTTTCAAAGGCTGGTAGTATCTCTAAAACATTTTTAACATACATGTCGTTGATAAACCTAAATACTCAAAGGTTGTTTAATACCACAGATTAAGCTTTGAGAAGAGTGAAATTATGCTGTTTTGAAAACTATGGCATGTGAGATTTTCTGCCTAATTATATAAGAGGATTTCTCTAAAATTTAGGCATTATTTCAAAGACTTATTGGCTGTGAAATAAGTTAAGTGTATTTCAAATGGCTTGTCTACAAAGAAAGGTGAGCTGTAGGGAATCACAGAAAGTCGAGGGGAAAATGTCAATATATACATTGCTATATGGTGAACTAAGCCTTAGGTCAGCCACAATGTAGAGTACCTGACCCTTTGAAATTTAAAAGTGAGCTGGAATCTTTAAAAGTTCAAATATTTATAAGTAAAAACATTTATTAAAATGAATAACCAAGTGTTTTAATGGATATCAGAAGATCAAAACAATAAACCCTGAGAACATAGAAAAAAGATAAATAAAAATATGAGCAGAATTTAATACCACAGAAAACGTATACAATTCAGGTGAGGTAGTAAGTCCAAAGAATATTCTTTGAAAAGATTTAAATGACACACTTTGATTAAGGAAAACACAAACATAATTAATGAATATATAGAAAGAATCAGGACAATGTTATAGCAGATAATATATGAAATGCCAGTAAATTTGAACATTTCTGTAAAGTGGACCATTTCCTAGCTCCTACAGTTTACCAAAACTGATACAAGAGGAAATCATTTAAGGTCATCATGTCGGCCCTTGGCATTCTCGGAACGCCCTGGCCTCAGAATGCAGCATCTGTAGTCCATGGTAACCTGCGGAGAGTGGGCGGGGCTGAGGGAGAATGGAACACTTCCCTCAATGAGGGAGAGGGTGTGTCCCTCTCTGCTGTGACTGAACAAAGGGCAGGGGAGCAGGGGGCCCAGGGCAGGGCCTTCAGATCTCGGCAGTCCCAGTGGGGTGTCACAATCATTTAGGCCCAGGCCATAGGGAGCCTTCTTTGTCTGCACAGCTGCCCAAACTCTCACTTTTCCACTCAGGCCGCCAACTCAGTTGAATTGTGTGTGGAACATGTCCGCGCAGTATACTTCGCTGCACAGCTAACCATATGTCTGGGCATCGTAGATTCCTGCCAGGTGACCGAAGTTCGCAGGAGAGATGATTCCCAGGTTCACACGCAGAGAGGCTCCTGCCCGGGCCACAGGCCTCCCACTGCCCCTTCCCAAGATCGGGGGCAGAAAGCAGCCCTGTCTACGTCCCCTACCCCTAGAGGGAGTATTGGACCAACACTTCTAGAAAACGGGGTCCTTGTGGGCAACTAATTGGAGGGACACAAATAAATCTTTTCCGACTTTTTGCTGAAACTTACTAGCGTTCACAACTAAGCCTCTAACAAGGTCAGCTGTTTAGATAAACATGAGCTCATGATGTAAATTTACACAATAAAGAAGAAATCAGCTACAAAGGGAGAAAATCAGCAAAAACAATCAATAGCAGAATTAGATTCCCTAGGCCATCCGTCAGATGTGGAATAATCAGGAGCTAGGCAGAAAATATACATAAACCTGGAAATGAAACAAGGATCAAGGATGTTTTCAAAGACTGGTAGGATCTCTAAAACATTTTTAAAGTACATGTCTTTGATAAAGCTAAATACTCAAAGGTTGTTTAATACAACAAATTAAGCAGTGAGAAGAGTGAAATTATGCTGTTTAGAAAACTATGGAAGGTGAATTTTTCTGCCTAATTATATAAGATGATTTCTCTAAAAAATACACATCATTTCAAAGACTTATTGGATGTGAAATAAGTTAAGGGTATTTCAAATGGCTTGTCTGCAAGATAGGTGAGATGTAGGGAATCACAGAAAGCCGAGGGGATAATATGTCAATATATACATTGCTATATGGTGAACTAAGCCTTAGGCCGGCAACAGTGTAGAGGAATGGACCCTTAGAAACGTACAAGTAAGGTGGAATATTTAGAGTTCAAATCTTTATAATTAAAAAGATTTATTAAAATGAATAACTAAGTGTTTTACTTGACAACAGAAAATCAAAACAATAAACCCTGAGAACATAGAAAAAAGATAAATAAAGATATGAGCAGAACTTAATACAACAGAAAACGTATAAAATTCAGGTGATTTAGTAAGTCCAAAGAATATTCTTTGAAAAGATTTAAAAGACACACTTTGATTAAGGAAAACAAAAACATAAGTAAAGAATATACAGAAAGAATCAGGACAATGTTATAGCAGATAATATATAAAATGCCAGTAAATTTGAACATTTCTGTAAAGTGGACCATTTCCTAGCTCTTAAGTTTAACAAAACTGACACAGGAGGAACTCATATAAGGTCATCATGACTGCCCTTGGCATTCTCGGAACGCCCTGTCCTCAGAATGCAGCATCTGTAGTCCATGGTAACATGCGGAGAGTCGGCGTGGCTGAGGGAGGTTGGAGGACTGCCCTCACTGAGGCAGTGGGTGTGGCCATCTCTGCTATGACTGAACAAATGGCAGGGGAGCTGGGTGCCCAGGGCAGGGCCCTCAGAGCCCGGCAGACCCAAAGTGTGCCACAAGCATTTAGGCCCTTGTCAAAGGGCGCCTTCTTTGTCTGCACAGCTGCCCAAACTCGCACCTTTCCACTCAGGCCGCCCTCTTATTTTAAGTGTGTTTTGAACCTGTCCGCGCAGTACACCTCGCTGCACAGTTAACAATAGGTCAGGGCATCGTAGCTTCCTGCCAGGTGACAGAAGTTCGCAGGCAAATGGGTCCCTGTGACACATGCGGAGAGGCTCCTGCCGGGACCACAGGCCGCCCACTGGCTCTGCCCCAGATCGAATTCTGAAAAGCAGCCGTGTCTGAGTCCACTGCCTCTCGAAGGAGTATTGGACCAACACTTGTAGAAAACGGGGTCCTTGCGGGCAACTCATAGGAGGGACACAAATAAATCTTTGCCGACTTTCTGCTGAAGCTTACCAGCGTTCACACCTAAGCTTCTTACAAGGTCAGCTGTTTAGCTAAACATGAGCTCATGATCTATATTTACACAATATTGAAGAAATCAGCTACAAACTGAGACAATCAGCAAAAACAATCAATAACAGAATTAGATTCCCTAGGCCATCCATCTGATGTTGGAATAATCAGGTGCAAGGCAGAAAATATACATAAAACTGGAACTGAAACAAGAAACAAGGAGGTTTTCAAAGGCGGGTAGGATCTCTAAAACATTTTTAAAGTACGTGTCGTTGATAAACCTAAATACTCAAAGGTTGTTTAATACCACAGATTAAGCATTGAGAAGAGTGAAATTATGCTGTTTTGAAAACTATGGCAGGTCAGATTTTCTGCCTAATTATATAAGAAGATTTCTCTAAAAAATAGAATTTATTTCAAAGACTTATTGGCTGTGAAATAAGTTAAGTGTATTTCAAATGGCTTGTCTGCAAAGAAAGGTGAGATGTAGGGAATCACAGAAAGTCGAGGGGAAAATGTCAATATATGTATTGCTATAGGGTGAACTAAGCCTTAGGCCAGCCAAAATGTAGAGGACCTGACCCTTAGAAACTTAAAAGTGAGCTGGAATCTTTAAAAGTTCAAATCTTTATAAGTAAAAATATTTATGAAAATGAATAACCAAGTGTTTTAATTGACATCAGAAGATCAAAACAATAAACCCTGAGAACATAGAAAAAAGATAAATAAAGATATGAGCCGAACTTAATACCACAGAAAACGTATAAAATTTAGGTGAGGTAGTAAATCCAAAGAATATTCTCTGAAAAGATTTAAAAGACACACTTTGATTAAGGAAAACACAAACATAATTAAAGAATATACAGAAAGAATCAGGACAATGTTATAGCAGAGAATATATGAAATGCCAGTAAATTTGAACATTTCTGTAAAGTGGACCATTTGCTAGCTCCTACAGTTTACCAAAACTGACACAAGAGGAAATCATTTAAGGTCATCATGTCAGCCCTTGGCATTGTCGGAACACCCAGGACTCAGAATGCAGCATCTGTAGTCCATGGTAACCTGCTGAGAGGGGGCGTGGCTGAGGGAGTTTGGAAGACTGCCCTCACTGAGGGAGTGGGTGTGGCCATCTCTGCTGTGACTGAACAAAGGGCAGGGGAGCATGGGGCCCAGGGCAGGGCCCTCAGAGTCCGGCAGACACAGTGGGGTGTCACAAGCACTTAGGCCCAGGACAAAGGGCGCCTTCTTTGTCTGCACAGCTGCCCAAACTCTCACCTTTCCACTCAGGCCTCCCACTTATTTGAAGTGTGTTTGGAACCTGTCCGCACAGTACACCTCGCTGCACAGCAAACCATAGGTCAGGGCTTCGTAGCTTCCGCCAGGTGACCGAAGTTCGCAGGCAAATTGGTCCCTGGGACACAATCGAGAGGCTCCTGCCCGGGCCACAGGCCGCCCACTGGCCCTGCCCCAGATCGAAGGCTGAAAAGCAGCCATGTCTGAGTCCACTGTTTCTCGAAGGAGTATTGGACCTACACTTGTAGAAAACGGGGTCCTTGCGGGCAACTCATTGGAGGGACACAAATAAATCTTTGCCGACTTTCTGCTGAAGCTTACCAGCGTTCACACCTAAGCCTCTTACAAGGTCAGCTGTTTAGCTAAACATGAGCTCATGATCTAAATTTACACAATATTGAAGAAATCAGCTACAAAGTGAGACAATCAGCAAAAACAATCAATACCAGAATGAGATTCCCTAGGCCATCCGTCAGATGTTGGAATAATCAGGTGCTAGGCAGAATATATACATAAACCTGGAAATGAAACAAGAAACAAGGATGTTTTCAAAGACTGGTATGATCTCTAAAACATTTTTAAAGTATATGGCATTGATAAAGCTAAATACTCAAAGGTTGTTTAAGACAACAAATTAAGCAGTGAGAAGAGTGAAATTATGGTGTTTAGAAAACTATGGAGAGTGAGATTTTCTGCCTAATTATATAAGATGATTTCTCTAAAAAATACACATTATTTCAAAGACTTATTGGCTGTGAAATAAGTTAAGTGTATTTCAAATAGCTTGTCTGCAAAGAAAGGTGAGATGTAGGGAATCACAGAAAGCCGTGGGGATAATATGTCAATATATACATTGCTATATGGTGAACTAAGCCTTAGGCCAGCCACAATGTAGAGGACCTGACCATTAGAAAGTTAAAAGTGAGCTGGAATCTTTAAAAGTTCAAATCTTGATAAGTAAAAAGATTGAAGAAAATGAATAACCAAGTGTTTTAATTGACATCAGAAGATCAAAACAATAAACCCTGAGAACATAGAAAAAAGATAAATAAAGATATGAGCAGAACTTAATACCACAGAAAACGTATAAAATTCAGGTGAGGTAGTATGTCCAAAGAATATTATTTGACAAGATTTAAAAGACACACTTAGATTAAGGAAAACACAAATATAATTAAAGAATATATAGAAAGAATCAGGACAATGTTATAGCAGAGAATATATGCAATGTCAGTAAATTTGAACATTTCTGTAAAGTGGACCATTTCCTAGGTCCTAAAGTTTACCAAAACTGACAAAAGAGGAAATCATTTAAGGTCATCATGTCCGCCCTTGGCATTCTCGGAACGCCCTGGCCTCAGAATGCAGCATCTGTAGTCCATGTTAACCTGCGGAGAGTGCGCAGGGTGAGGGAGGCTGGAACACTGCCCTCACTGAGGGAGTGGGTGTGGCCATCTCTGCTGTGAATGAACAAAGGGCAGGGGATCAGGGGGCCCAGGGCAGGGACCTCAGAGAATGGCAGCACCAGTGGTGTGTCACAAGCATTTATGCCCAGGACATAGGGCACCTTCTTTGTCTGCACAGCTGCCCAAACACTCACTTTTCCACTCAGGATGCCCACTTATTTGAAGTGTGTGTGGAACCTGTCCGCGCAGTATACCTCGCTGCACAGCTAACCATAGGTCAGGACATCATAGCTTCCTGGCAGTTGACCGAAGATTGCAGGAGAGTTGATTCCCAGGTTCACACGCAGAGAGGCTCCTGCCCGGGCCACAGGCCGACCACTGCCCCTGCCCAAGTTCGGGGGACGAAAGCAGCCCTGTCTAAGTCCCCTACCCCTAGAGGGAGTATTGGACCAACACTTCTAGAAAAAGGGGTCCTTGTGGGCAACTCATTGGAGGGACACCAATAAATCTTTGCCGACATTTTGCTGAAACTTACGAGCGTTCACACCTAAACCTCTTACAAGGTCAGCTGTTTAGCTAAACATGAGCTCAAGATCTAAATTTACACAATAATGAAGAAATCAGCCAGAAAGGGAGACACTCTGCAAAAACAATCTATACCAGAATTAGATTCCCTAGGCCATCCATCAGATGTTGGAATAATCAGGTGCTAGGCAGAAAATATACATAAACCTGGAAATGAAACAAGGAACAAGGATGTTTTCAAAGACTGGTAGGATATCTAAAACATTTTTAAAGTGCATGGCATTGATAAAGCTAAATACGCAATGGTTGTTTAAGACAACAAATTAAGCAGTGAGAAGAGTGAAATTATGGTGTTTAGAAAACTATGGAAATTAATATTTTCTGCCTAATTATATAAGATGATTTCTCTAAAAAATACCCATTATTTCAAAGACTTATTGGCTGTGAAATAAGTTAAGGGTATTTCAAATGGCTTGTCTGCAAAGAAAGGTGAGATGTAGGGAATCACAGAAAGCCGTGGGGATAATATGTCAATATATACATTGCTATATGGTGCACTAAGCCTTAGGCCGGCAACAGTGTAGAGGAATGGACCCTTAGAAACGTACAAGTAAGCTGGAATCATTAAAAGTTCAAATCTTTATAAGTAAAATGTTTTATTAAAATGAATAACCAAGTGTTTTACTTGACATCTGAAAATCAAAACAATAAACCCTAAGAACATAGAAAAAAGATAAATAAAGATATGAGCAGAACTTAATACAACAGAAAACGTATAAAATTCAGGTGATTTAGTAAGTCCAAAGAATATTCTTTGAAAACATTTAAAAGACACTCTTTGATTAAGGAAAACAAAAACATAAGTAAAGAATATACAGAAAGAATCAGGACAATGTTACAGCAGAGAATATATGAAATGCCAGTAAATTTGAACATTTCTGTAAAGTGGACCATTTCCTAGCTCCTACAGTTTACCAAAACTGACACAAGAGGAAATCATTTAAGGTCATCATGTCGGCCCTTGGCATTCTCGGAACGCCCTGGCCTCAGAATGCAGCATCTGTAGTCCATGGTAACCTGCGGAGAGGGGGCGTGGCTGAGGGAGGTTGGAAGACTGCCCTCACTGAGGGAGTGTGTGTGGCCATTTCTGCTGTGACTGAACAAAGGGCAGGGGAGCAGGGGGCCCAGGGCAGGGCACTCAGAGTCCGGCAGACACAGTGGGCTGTCACAAGCATTTAGGCCCAGGCCATAGGGCGACTTCTTTGTCTGCACAGCTGCCCAAACTCTCACCTTTCCACTCAGGCCACCCTCTTATATGAAGTGTGTTTGGAACCTGTCCGCGCTGTACACCTCGCTGCACAGGAAACCATAGGTCAGGGCATCGTAGCTTCCTGCCAAGTGACCGAAGTTCGCAGGCAAATGGGTCCCTGGGACACATGCGGAGAGGATCCTGACCGGGCCACAGGCCACCCACTGGCCCTGACCCAGATCGAAGGCTGAAAAGCAGCCATGTCTGAGTCCACTGCCTCTCGAAGGAGTATTGGACCAACACTTGTAGAAAACGTGGTCCTTGCGGACAACTCATTGGAGGGACACAAATAAATCTTTGCCGACTTTCTGCTGAAGCTTACCAGCGTTCACACCTAAGCCTCTTACAAGGTCAGCTGTTTAGCTAAACATGAGCTCATGATCTAAATTTACACAATATTGAAGAAATCAGCTACAAATTGAGACAATCAGCAAAAACAATCAATACCAGAATTAGATTCCCTAGGCCATCCATCTGATGTTGGAATAATCAGGTGCAAGGCAGAAAATATACATAAAACTGGAACTGAAACAAGGAACAAGAGGTTTTAGAGGCTGGTAGGATCTCTAAAACATTTTTAAAGTACATGTCGTTGATAAACCTAAATACTCAAAGGTTGTTTAATACCACAGGTTTAGCATTGAGAAGAGTGAAATTATGCTGTTTTGAAAACTATGGCAGGTGAGATTTTCTGCCTAATTATATAAGAAGATTTCTCTAAAAAATAGACTTTATTTCAAAGACTTATAGGCTGTGAAATAAGTTAAGTGTACTTCAAATGGCTTGTCTGCAAAGAAAGGTGAGATGTAGGGAATCACAGAAATTCGAGGGCAAAATGCCAATATATACACTGCTATATGGTGAACTAAGCCTTAGGCCAGCCACAATGTAGAGGGCCTGACCCTTAGGAGCTTAAAAGTGAGCTGGAATCTTTAAAAGTTCAAATCTTTATAAGTAAAAAGATTGATGAAAATGAATAACCAAGTGTTTTGATTGACATCAGAAGATCAAAACAATAAACCCTGAGAACATAGAAAAAAGATAAATAAAGATATGAGCAGAACTTAATACCACAGAAAACGTATAAAATTCAGGTGAGGTAGTAAGTCCAAAGAATATTCTTTGAAAAGATTTAAAAGACACACTTTGATTAAGGAAAACACAAACATAATTAAAGAATATATAGAAAGAATCAGGACAATGTTATAGCAGAGAATATATGAAATGCCAGTAAATTTGAATATTTGTGTAAAGTTGACCATTTCCTAGGTCCTACAGTTTACCAAAACTGACACAAGAGGAAATCATTTAAAGTCATCATGTCGGCCCTTGGCATTCTCGGAACGCCCTGGCCTCAGAATGCAGCATCTGTAGTCCATGGTAACCTGCGGAGAGGGGGAGTGGTTGAGGGAGGTTGGAAGACTGCCCTCACTGAGGGAGTGGGTGTGGCCATTTCTGCTGTGACTGAACAAAGGGCAGGGGAGCAGGGGGCCCAGGGCAGGGCCCGCAGAGCCCGGCAGACACAGTGGGGTTTCACAAGCATTTAGGCCCAGGCCATAGGGCGCCTTCTTTGTCTGCACAGCTGCCCAAACTCTCACATTTCCACACAACCCGCCCTCTTATTTGAAGTGTGTTTGGAACCTGTCCGCGCAGTACACCTCGCTGCACAGCTAACCACAGGACAGGGCATCGTAGCTTCCTGCCAAGTGACCGAAGTTCGCAGGAAAATGGGTCCTTGGGACACATGCGGAGAGGCTCCTGCCCGGGCCACAGGCCGCCCACTGGCCCTGCCCCAGATCGAAGGCTGAAAAGCAGCCATGTCTGAGTCCACTGCCTCTCGAAGGAGTATTGGACAAACACTTGTAGAAAAAGGGGTCCTTGCGGGCAACTCATTGGAGGGACACAAATAAATCTTTGCCGACTTTCTGCTGAAGCTTACCAGCGTTCACACCTAAGTCTCTTACAAGGTCAGCTGTTTAGCTAAACATGAGCTCATGATCTAAATTTACACAATATTGAAGAAATCAGCTACAAAGTGAGACAATCAGCAAAAACAATCAATAGCATAATTAGATTCCCTAGGCCATCCATCTGATGTTGGAATAATCAGGTGCAAAGCAGAAAATATACATAAAACTGGAACTGAAACAAGGAACAAGGAGGTTTTCAAAGGCTGGTAGGATCTCTAAAACATTTTTAAAGCAAATGTCGTTGATAAACCTAAATACTCAAAGGTTGTCTAATACCACAGATTAAGCATTGAGAAGAGTGAAATTATGCTGTTTTGAAAACTATGGCAGGTGAGATTTTCCGCCTAATTATATAAGAAGATTTCTCTAAAAAATAGACATTATTTCAAAGACTTATAGGCTGTGAAATAAGTTAAGTGTATTTCAAATGGCTTGCCTGCAAAGAAAGGTGAGATGTAGGGAATCACAGAAAGTCGAGGGGAAAATGCCAATATTTACATTGGTATATGGTGAACTAAGCCTTAGGCCAGCCACAATGTAGAGGACCTGACCCTTAGAAACTTAAAAGTGAGCTGGAATCTTTAAAAGTTGAAATCTTGATAAGTAAAAAGATTGATGAAAATGAATAACCAAGTGTTTTGATTTTCATCTGAAGATCAAAACAATAAACCCTGAGAACATAGAAAAAAGATAAATAAAGATATGGGCAGAACTTAATACCACAGAAAACGTATAAAGTTCAGGTGTGGTAGTAAGTCCAAAGAATATTCTTTGAAAAGATTTAAAAGACACACTTTGATTAAGGAAAACACAAATATAATTAAAGAATATATAGAAAGAATCAGGACAAAGTCATAGCAGAGAATATATGAAATGCCAGTAAATTTGAACATTTCTGTAAAGTGGACCATTTCCTAGGTCCTACAGTTTACCAAAACTGACACAAGAGGAAATCATTTAAGGTCATCATGTCGGCCCTTGCCATTCTCGGAACGCCCTGGCCTCAGAATGCAGCATCTGTAGTCCATGTTAACCTGCGGAGAGTGCGCGGGGCTGAGGGAGGCTGGAACACTGCCCTCACTGAGGGAGTGGGTGTGGCCATCTCTGCTTTGACTGAACAAAGGGCAAGGGAGCAGGGGGCCCAGGGCAGGGACCTCAGAGACCGGCAGGCCCAGTGGGGTGTCACAAGCATTTAGGCCCAGTCCATAGGGCGCCTTCTTTGTCTGCACAGCTGCCCAAACTCTCAATTTTCCACTCAGGCCGCCCACTTAGTTGAAGTGTGTGTGGAACCTGTCCGCGCAGTATAGCTCGCTGCACAGCTAACCATAGGTCAGGACATCATAGCTTCCTGCCAGTTGACCGAAGTTTGCAGGAGAGATGATTCCCAGGTTCACATGCAGAGAGCCTCCTGCCCGGGCCACAGGCCGACCACTGCCCCTCCCCAAGTTCGGGGGACGAATGCAGCCCTGTCTAAGTCCCCTACCCCTAGAGGGAGTATTGGACCAACACTTCTAGAAAACGGGGTCCTTGTGGGCAACTCATTGGAGGGACACAAATAAATCTTTGCCGACATTTTGCTGAAACTTACGAGCGTTCACACCTAAACCTCTTACAAGGTCAGCTGTTTAGCTAAACATGAGCTCAAGATCTAAATTTACACAATAATGAAGAAATCAGCCAGAAAGGGAGACACTCAGCAAAAACAATCAATACCAGAATTAGATTCCCTAGGCCATCCATCAGATGTTGGAATAATCAGGTGCTAGGCAGAAAATATACATAAACCTGGAAATGAAACAAGGAACAAGGATGTTTTCAAAGACTAGTAGGATCTCTAAAACATTTTTAAAGTACATGGCATTGATAAAGCTAAATACTCAAAGGTTGTTTAAGACAACAAATTAAGCAGTGAGAAGAGTGAAATTATGGTGTTTAGAAAACTATGGAAATTGAGATTTTCTGCCTAATTATATAAGATGATTTCTCTAAAAAATACCCATTATTTCAAAGACTTATTGGCTGTGAAATAAGTTAAGGGTATGTCAAATGGCTTGTCTGCAAAGAAAGGTGAGATGTAGGGAATCACAGAAAGCCGTGGGGATAATATGTGAATATATACATTGCTATATGGTGAACTAAACCTTAGGCCGGCAACAGTGTAGAGGAATGGACCCTTAGAAACGTACAAGTAAGCTGGAATCTTTAAAAGTTCAAATCTTTATAAGTAAATAGTTTTATTAAAATGAATAACCAAGTGTTTTACTTGACATCAGAAAATCAAAACAATAAACCCTGAGAACATAGAAAAAAGATAAATAAAGATATGAGCAGAACTTAATACAACAGAAAACGTATAAAATTCAGGTGATTTAGTAAGTCCAAAGAACATTCTTTGAAAAGATTTAAAAGACACTCTTTGATTAAGGAAAACAAAAACATAAGTAAAGAATATACAGAAAGAATCAGGACAATGTTACAGCAGAGAATATATGAAATGCCAGTAAATTTGAACATTTCTGTAAAGTGGACCATTTCCTAGCTCCTACAGTTTACCAAAACTGACACAAGAGGAAATCATTTAAGGTCATCATGTCGGCCCTTGGCATTCTCGGAACGCCCTGGCCTCAGAATGCAGCATCTGTAGTCCATGGTAACCTGCGGAGAGGGGGCGTGGCTGAGGGAGCCTGGAAGACAGCCCTCACTGAGGGAGTGGGTGTGGCCATCTCTGCTGTGACTGAACAAAGGACAGGGGAGCAGGGGGGCCAGGGCAGGGCACTCAGAGTCCGGCAAACACAGTGGGGTGTCACAAGCATTTAGGCCCAGGCCAAAGGGCGACTTCATTGTCTGCACAGCTGCCCAAACTCTCACCTTTCCACTCAGGCCACCCTCTTATTTGAAGTGTGTTTGGAACCTGTCCGCGCTGTACACCTCGCTGCACAGGAAACCATAGGTCAGGGCATCGTAGCTCCTGCCAGGTGACCGAAGTTCGCAGGCAAATGGGTCCCTGGGGCACATGCGGAGAGGCTCCTGCCCTGGCCACAGGACGCCCACTGGCCCTGACCCAGATCGAAGGCTGAAAAGCAGCCATGTCTGAGTCCACTGCCTCTCGAAGGAGTATTGGACCAACACTTGTAGAAAACGGGGTCCTTGCAGGCAACTCATTGGAGGGACACAAATAAATCTTTGCCGACTTGCTGCTGAAGCTTACCAGCGTTCACACCTAAGCCTCTTACAAGGTCAGCTGTTTAGCTAAACATGAGCTCATGATCTAAACTTACACAATATTGAAGAAATCAGCTACAAAGTGAGACAATCAGCAAAAACAATCAATACCAGAATGAGATTCCCTAGGCCATCTATCTGATGTTGGAATAATCAGGTGCAAGGCAGAAAATATACATAAAACTGGAACTGAAACAAGGAACAAGGAGGTTTTAAAGGCTGGTAGGATCTCTAAAACATTTTTAAAGTACATGTCGTTGATAAACCTAAGTACTCAAAGGTTGTTTAATACCACAGATTAAGCATCGAGAAGAGTGAAATTATGCTGTTTTGAAAACTATGGCAGGTGAGATTTTCTGCCTAATTATATATGAAGATTTCTCTAAAAAATAGACATTATTTCAAAGACTTATAGGCTGTGAAATAAGTTAAGTGTATTTCAAATGGCTTGTCTACAAAGAAAGGTGAGATGTAGGGAATCACAGAAATTCGAGGGGAAAATGCCAATATATACACTGCTATATGGTGAACTAAGCCTTAGGCCAGCCACAATGTAGAGGGCCTGACCCTTAGAAGCTTAAAAGTGAGCTGGAATCTTTAAAAGTTCAAATCTTTATAAGTAAAAAGATTGATGAAAATGAATAACCAAGTGTTTTAATTGACATCAGAAGACCAAAACAATAAACCCTTAGAACATAGAAAAAAGATAAATAAAGATATGAGCAGAACTTAATACCACAGAAAACGTATAAAATTCAGGTGATTTAGTAAGTCCAAAGAATATTCTTTGAAAAGATTTAAAAGACACACTTTGATTAAGGAAAACACAAACATAATTAAAGAATATATAGAAAAAATCAGGACAATGTTATAGCAGAGAATATATGAAATGCCATTAAATTTGAACATTTCTGTAAAGTGGACCATTTCCTAGCTCCTACAGTTTACCAAAACTGACACAAGAGGAAATCATTTAAGGTCATCATGTCCGCCCTTGGCATTCCCGGAGCGCCCTGTCCTCAGAATGCAGCATCTGTAGTCCATGGTAACCTGCGGAGAGTGGGCGGGGATGAGGGAGGCTGGAACAATGCCCTCACTGCGGAGTGGGTGTGGCCATCTCTGCTGTGACTGAACAAAGTGCAGGGGAACAGGGTGCCCAGGGCAGGGCCCTCAGAGCCCGGGAGGCCCAGTGGGGTGTCACAAGCATTTAGGCCCAGGCAATAGGGCGCCTTCTTTGTCTGCGCAGCTGCCCAAACTATCACTTTTCCACTCAAGCCGCACACTTAGTTGAAGTGTGTGTGGAACCTCTCCGCGCCGTACACCTCGCTGCACAGCTAACAATAGGTCTGGGCATCGTAGCTTCCTGCCAGGTGACCGAAGTTCGCAGAAGAGATTATCCCCAGGTTCACACGCAGAGAGGCTCCTGCCCGGGCCACAGGCCGCCCACTGCCCCTGCCCAAGTTCGGGGGCCGAAAGCAGCCCTGTCTAACTCCCTACCCCTAGAGGGAGTATTGGACCAACACTTCTAGAAAACGGGGTCCTTGTGGGCAACTCATTGGAGGGACACAAATAAATCTTTGCCAACTTTTTGCTGAAACTTACGAGCGTTCACACCTAAGCCTCTTACACGGTCAGCTGTTTAGCTAAACATGAGCTCATGATCTAAATTTACACAATATTGAAGAAATCAGCTACAAAGTGAGACAATGAGCAAAAACAATCAATACCAGAATTAGATTCCCTAGGCCATCCATCTGATGTTGGAATAATCAGGGGCAAGGCAGAAAATATACATAAAACTGGAACTGAAACAAGGAACAAGGAGGTTTTAAAAGGCTGGTAGGATCTCTAAAGCATTTTCAAAGTACATGTCGTTGATAAACCTAAATACTCAAAGGTTGTTTAATACCACAGATTAAGCATTGAGAAGAGTGAAATTATGCTGTTTTGAAAACTATGGCAGGTCAGATTTTCTGCCTAATTATATAAGAAGATTTCTCTAAAAAATAGATATTATTTCAAAGACTTATTGGCTGTGAAATAAGTTAAGTGTATTTCAAATGGCTTGTCTGCAAAGAAAGGTGAGATGTAGGGAATCACAGAAAGTCGAGGAGAAAATGTCAATATATACATTGTTATATGGTGAACTAAGCCTTAGGCCAGCCACAATGTAGAGGGCCTGACCCTTAGAAACTTAAAAGTGAGCTGGAATCTTTAAAAGTTCAAATCTTTATAAGTAAAAAGATTTATTAAAGTGAATAACCAAGTGTTTTGATTGACATCAGAAAATGAAAAAATAAACCCTGAGAACATAGAAAAAAGATAAATAAAGATACGAGCAGAACTTAATACCACAGAAAACATATAAAATTCAGGTGATTTAGTAAGTCCAAAGAATATTCTTTGAAAAGATTTAAAAGACACACTTTGAATAAGGAAAACAAAAACATAAGTCAAGAATATACAGAAAGAATCAGGAAAATCTTATAGCAGAGAATATATGAAATGCCAGTAAATTGGAACATTTCTGTAAAGTGGACCATTTCGTAGCTCCTAAAGTTTACCAAAACTGACACAAGAGGAAATCATTTAAGGTCATCATGCTGCCCTTGGCATTCTCGGAACGCCCTGGCCTCAGAATGCAGCATCTGTAGTACATGGTAACCTGCGGAGAGGGGGCGGGGCTGATGGAGGTTGGAACACTGCCCTCACTGAGGGAGTGTGTGTGGCCATCTCTGCTGTGACGGAACAAAGGGCAGGGGAGCAGGGCGTCCAGGGCAGGGACTTCAGAGCCCGGCAGGCCCAGTGGGGTGTCACAAGCAATTAGGCCCATGCCAAAGGGCGCCTTCTTTGTCTGCACACCTTCCCAAACTCTCACCTTCCCACTCAGCCCGCTCTCTTACGTGAAGTGTGTGTTTAACCTGTCCGTGTAGTACACCTTGCTGCACAGATAACCATATGTGTTGGATTCGTATCTTCCTGCCAGGTGACCGAAGTTCGCAGGCAGATACGTCCCTGGGACACACGAGGAGAGGCTCCTGCCCGGGCCACAGGCCTCCAACTGCCCCTGCACCGGATAGGGGGCCGCAAAGCAACCTTGTCTGAGTCCCTGCCACTAGATGGAGTATTGGACCATCTCTTGTAGAAAACGGGGTCCTCGCGGGCAACTCATTGGAGGGACACAAATAAATCTTTGCCGACTTTGTGATGAAGCTTACGAGTGTTCACACCTATGCCTCTTACAAGGTCAGCTATTTAGCTAAACATGAGCTCATGATCTAAATTTACACAATAATGAAGTAATCAGCTACAAGGGGGAGACAATTAGCAAAAGCAATCAATACCAGAATTAGATTCCCTAGGCCATCCATCAGCTGTTGGAATAATCAGGGGCAAGTCAGAAAATATACATAAAACTGGAACTGAAACAAGGAACAAAGATGTTCTCAAAGACTGGTAGGATCTCTAACACGTATTTAAAGTACATATTATTCATAAAGCTAAATACTCAAAGGTTGTGTAATACAACATATTCATCATTGAGAAGAGTGAAATTATGCTGTTTTGAAAACTATGGAGGGCAGATTTTCTGCCTAATTATATAAGAAGATTTCTCTAAAAAATACACATTATTTCAAAGACTTATTGGCTGTGAAATAAGTTAAGGGTAATTCAAATGGCTTGTATGCAAAGAAAGGTGAGATGTAGGGAATCACAGAAAGCCCAGAGGAAAATAGTTCAATATATACATTGCTATTTGTTGAACTAAGACTTAGGCCAGCAACAATGTAGTGGACCTGACCTCTTACAAGTAAGTAAGTAGGAATCTTCAAAAGTTCAAATCTTTATAAGTAAAAAGATTTATTAAAATAAATAACCAAGTGTTTTAATTGGCATCAGAAGATCAAAACAATAAACCCTGAGAACATAGAAAAAAGATAAATAAATATATGAGCAGAACTTAATAAATCAGAAAACGTATATAATTCAGGTGATGTAGTAAGTCCAAAGGATATTCTTTGAAAAGATTTAAAAGACACTCTTTGATTAAGGAAAACAAAAACATAAGTCAAGAATATACAGAAAGAATCAGGACAAGGTTATAGCAGAGAACATCTGAAATGCCTGTAAATTTGAACATTTCTGTAAAACGGAACATTTCCTAGCTCCTAAAGTTTACCAAAACTGACAAAAGAGGAAACCATTTAAGATGATTATGTTAGCCCTTGGCATTCTCGGAACGCCCTGGCCTCAGAATGCAGCATCTGCAGTCCATGGTAACCTGCGGAGAGGGGGAGGGGCTGAGGGAGGTTGGATCACTGCCCTCACTGAGGGAGTGGGTGTGGCCATCTCTGCTGTGACTGAACAAAGGTCAGGGGAGCAGGGCGTCCAGGGCAGGGCCCTCAGAGCCCGGCAGGCCCAGTGGTGTGACAAAACCATTTAGGCCCATGTCAAACGGCGCCTTCTTTGTCTGAACAGCTGCCCAAACTCTCACCATTCCACTCAGCCCGAACTCTTACGTGAAGTGTGTGTGGAACCTGTCCACACAGTACACCTTGCTGCACAGCTAACCATATGTCTGGGCATCGTAGCTTCGTGACAGGTGACCGAAATTCGCAGGCAGATGGGTCCATGGGACACACGCGGAGAGGATCCTGCCAGGGCCACAGGCCGCCAAATGCCCCTGCACCACATCGGAGGCCACAAACAACCTTTACTGAGTCCCTGCCTCAAGAGTGAGAATTGAACGAACACTTGTAGAAAACTGGGTCCTCGCGGGCCACTCATTGCAGGGACACAGATAAACCTTTGCCGACGTTCTGATGAAGGTTACGAGCGTTCACAACTAAGCCACTAACAAGGTCAGCTGTTTGGCTAAACATGAGCTCATGATCTAAATTTACACAATAATGGAGAAATCAGCTAAAAGGGGGAGACAATCAGCAAAAATAATCAATACCAGAATTAGATTCCCTAGGCCATTCAACAGATGTTGGAATAATCAGGTGCAATGCAGATAATATATATATAACTGGAACTGAAACAAGGAACAAGGATGTTTTCAAAGACTGGTAGGATCTCTAAAACATTTTTAAAGTACATGTCATTGATAAAGCTAAGTACTCAAAGGTTGTGTAATACAACAGATTCATCTTTGAGAAGAGTGAATTTATGCTGTTTTGAAAACATGGCAGGTCAGATTTTCTGCCTAATTATATAAGGAGATTTCTCTAAAAAATACACATTATTTCAAAGACTTATTGGCTGTGAAATAAGTTAAGGGTATTTCAAATGGCCTGTCTGCAAAGAAAGGAGAGATGTAGGGAATCACAGAAAGTCGAGGGGAAAATAGGTCAATATATACATTGCTATATGGTGAACTAAGCCTTAGGCCAGCAACAATGTAGAGTACCTGACACTTAGAAACTTACAAGTAAGCAAAAATCTTCAAAAGTTCAAATCTTTATAAGTAAAAAGATTTATTAAAATGAATAACCAAGTGTTTAAATTGACATCAGAAGATCAAAACAATAAACCCTGAGAACATAGAAAAAGGATAAATAAAGATATGAGCAGAACTTAATACAACAGAAAACGTATAAAATTCAGGTGTTGTAGTAAGTCCAAATAATATTCTTTGAAAGATTTAAAATATACACTTTGATTAAGGAAAACAAAAACATAAGTAAAGCATATAGAGAAAGTATCAGGTCCATATTATAGCAGAGAATATATGAAATGCCAGTAAATTTGAACATTTCTGTAAAGTGGACCATTTCCTATCTCCTAAAGTTTACCAGAACTGACACAAGAGGAAATCATTTAAGGTCATCATGTCTGCCCTTGGCATTCTCCGAACGCCCAGGACTCAGAATGCAGCATCTGCAGTCCATGGTAACCTGCGGAGATCGGGCAGGGTGGAGGGCTGCTGAAACACTGCCCTGACAGAGGGAGTGGGTGTGGCCATCTCTGCTGTGACTGAACAAATGGCAGGGGAGCAGGGTGCCAAGGGCAGGGTCCTCAGAGCACGGCAGTCCCAGTGGTGTGTCACAAACATTTAGGCCCAGGACAAAGGGCTCCTTCTTTGTCTGCACAGCTGCCCAAACTCTCACCTTTTCCCTCAAGCCGCCCTATTACTTGAAGTGTGTGTGGAACCTGTCCGCACACTACAGCTCGCTGAACAGCTAACAATAGGTCTCGGCATCATAGCTTCCTGCCAGGTGACCGAAGTTTGCAGGCAGATAGGTCCCTGGGACACACGCGGAGAGGTTCCTGCCCAAGCCACAGGCCGCCCACTTCCCATGCCCCAGATCGGGGGCCGCAATGCAGCCCTCTCTGAGTCCCCAGCCTCTAGAGGGAGTATTGGACCAAAACTTGTAGAAAACGGGGTCCTCGCGGGCACCTCATTGGAGGGACACAAATAAATCTTTGCCGACCCTCTGCTGAAGCTTAAGAGCGTTCACACCTAAGCTTCTTACATGGTCAGCTGTTTAGCTAAACATGAACTCATGATCTAAATTTACACAATAATGAAGAAATCAGCTATAAGGGGAGACAAGCAGCAAAAACAATCAATACCAGAATTAGATTCCCTAGGCCATCCATCAGATGTTGGAATAATGAGGTGAAGGCAGAAAATATACACAAAACTGGAACGGAAACAAGGAAAAAGGATGTTTTCAAAGACTGGTAGGATCTTTAAAACATTTTCAAAGTACATATCATTGATAAAGTTAAATATTCAGAAGTTGTGTAATACAACAGATTAATCAATGAGAAGAGTGAAATTATGATGTTTGGAAAACTATGGCAGGTCATATTTTCTGCCTAATTATATAAGAAGATTTCTCTAAAAAATACACATTATTTCAAAGACTTATTGGCTGTGAAATAAGTTAAGGGTATTTCAAATGGCTTGTCTGTAAAGAAAGGTGAGATGTAGGGAATCACAGAAAGTGGAAGGGAAAATAGGTCAATATATACATTGCTATATGGTGAACTAAGCCTTAGGCCAGCAACAATGTAGAGGACCTGAACCTTAGAAACTTACAAGTAAGCTGAAATCTTCAAAAGTTCAAATCTTTATAAGTTAAAAGGTTTATTAAAATGAATAACAAAGTGTTTTAAATGACATCAGAAGACCAAAACAATAAACACTGAGAATATAGAAAAAGGATAAATAAAGATATGACCAGAACTTAATACAACAGAAAACGTATAAAATTCAGGTGTTGTAGTAAGTCCAAAGAATATTTTTTGACAAGATTTAAAAGACACACTTTGATTAAGGAAAACCAAAACATAAGTAAAGAATATACAGAAAGAATCAGGACAATGTTATAGCAGAGAATATATGAAATGCCAGTAAATTTGAACATTTCTGTAATGTGGACCATTTCCTAGCTCCTAAAGTTTACCAAAATTGACACAAGAGGAAATCATTTAAGGTCATCATGTCTGCCCTTGGCATTCTCGGAACGCCCTGGCCTCAGAATGCAGCATCTGTATTCATGGTAAACTGCGGAGATGGGGTGGGGCAAAGGGATGTTGGAACCCAGCCTTCACTGAGGGAGTGGGTGGGGCCATCTCTGCTGTGACTGAACAAAGGACAAGGGAGCAGGGGGCCCAGGGCATGGCCCTCAGAACCCGGCAGGCCCAGTCTTGTGACACAAGCATTTAGGCCCAGGACAAAGTGAGCCTTCTTTGTCTGCACAGCTGCCCAAACTCACACCTTTCCACTCCTGCCGCCTTCTGACTTGAAGTGTGTGTGGATCTGGTCCGAGCAGTACACCTGGCTGCAAAGCTAACCATAGGTCTGGACATCATAGCTTCCTGCCAGTTGACCGAAGTTCGCAGGTAGATGGGTCGTGAGACACACGTCGGGAGCCTCCTGCCCGGGACAGAGGCCGCCCACTGCCACTGCCCCAGATCGTGGGGCGCAAATCAGCCCTGTCTGAGGCCGTGCCTCTACAGGGAGTAGTGGACCAACACTTGTAGAGAACGGGGTCCTCGCGGGCAACTCATTGGAGAGACACAAATAAATCTTTGTCTACTTTCTGATGAAGCTTACGAGTGTTCACAGCTAAGCCTCTTACAAAGTCAGATGTTTAGCTAAACATGAGCTCATGATCTAAATTTACACAATAATGAAGAAATCAGCTACAGGGGGAGACAATCAGCAAAAACAATCAATACCAGAATTAGATTCCCTAGGCCATCGATCAGACGTTGGAATAATAGGTGCAAGGCAGAAAATATACATAAAACTGAAACTGAAACAAGGAACAAGGATGTTTTCAAAGACTGGTAGGATCTCTAAAACATTTTTAAAGTACATGTCATTGATAAAGCTAAATACTCAAAGGTTGTGTAATACAACAGATTCATCATTGAGAAGAGTGAAATTATGCTGTTTTGAAAACTATGGCAGGTCAGATTTTCTGCCTAAATATATAAGAAGATTTCTCTAAAAAATATACATTATTTCAAAGACTTATTGGCTGTGAAATAAGTTAAGGGTATTTCAAATGGCTTGCCTGCAAAGAAAGGTGAGATGTAGGAAATCACAGAAAGTCGAGGGGAAAATAGGTCAATATATACTTTGCTATATTGGGAACTAAGCCATAGGCCAGCCACAATGTAGAGTACCTGACCCTTAGAAACTTACAAGTAAGCTGGATTCTTTAAAAGTTCAAATCTTTATAAGTAAAAAGTTTTATTAAAATGAATAACCAAGTGTTTTAATTGACATCAGAAGATCAAAACAATAAACCCTGAGAACATAGAAAAAAGATAAATAAAGATATGAGCAGAACTTAATACCACAGAAAACGTATAAAATTCAGGTGAGGTAGTAAGTCCAAAGAATATTATTTGACAAGATTTAAAAGACACACTTTGATTAAGGAAAACCAACACATAAGTAAAGAATATACAGAAAGAATCAGGACAATGTTATAGCAGAGAATATATGAAATGCCAGTAAATTTGAACATTTCTGTAAAGTGGACCATTTCCTAGCTCCTAAAGTTTACCATAATTGACACAAGAGGAAATCATTTAAGGTCATCATGTGTGCCCTTGGCATTCTCTGAACGCCCTGGCCTCAGAATGCAGCATCTGTAGTCCATGGTAACCTGCGGAGAGGGGGCGGGGCTGAGGGAGGTTGGAACACTGCCCTCACTGAGGGAGTGGGTGGGGCCATCTCTGCTGTGATTGAACAAAGGGCAGGGGAGAAGTGGGCCAACGGCAGGGCCCTCAGAGACAGGCAGGCCCAGTCGTGTGTCACAAGCATTTAGACTCAGGCCAAAGTGTGCCTTCTTTGTCTGCACAGATGCCCGAACTCTCACCTTTCCACTCAAGCCCTCCTCTTACTTGAAATGTGTGTGAAACCTGTCCGCGCAGTACACCTAACTGCACAGATAACCATAGGTCTGGGCATCAGAGCTTCCTGCCAGGTGACCGAAGTTCGCAGGCAGATGGGTCGTGGGACACACGTGGGGAGAATCCCTCCCAGGCCACAGGCCGCCCAAAGCCACTATCCCAGATCGGGGGCAGCAAAGCAGTCCTGTCTGAGTCCCAGCCTCTAGAGGGAGTAGTGGACCAACACTTGCAGAAAACGGGGTCCGCGTGAGTAACTCATTGGAGGGACACAGATAAATCTTTGCGGACTTTCTGCTGAAGCTTACCAGCGTTCACACCTAAGCCTCTTACAAGGTCAGCTGTTTAGCTAAACATGAGCTCATGATCTAAATTTACACAATAATGAAGAAATCAGCTACAAGGGGAGACAAGCAGCAAAAACAATCAATAGCAGAATTAGATTCCCTAGGATATCCATCAGATGTTGGAATAATCAGGTGCAAGGCAGAAAGTATACACAAAACTGGAAGTGAAACAAGGAACAAGGATGTTTTCAAAGAGTGGTAGGATCTTTAAAACATTTTTAAAGTACATGTCATTGATAAAGCTAAATACACAATGGTTGTGTAATACAAGAGATTCATCATTGAGAAGAGTGAAATTATGCTCTTTTGAAAACTATGGCAGGTGAGATTTTCTGCCTAATTATATAAGAAGATTTCTCTAAAAAATACACATTATTTCAAAGACTTATTGGCTGTGAAATTAGTTAAGGGTTTTTCAAATGGATTGTCTGCAAAGAAAGGTGAGATGTAGGAAAACAAAGAAAGTCGAGGGGAAAATAGGTCAATATATACATTGCTATATGATGAATTAAGCCTTAGACCAGCCACAATGTAGAGGACCTGACCCTTAGAAACTTACAAGTAAGCTGGAATCTCGAAAACTTCAAATCTTTATAAGTAAAAAGATTTATTAAAATGAATAACCAAGTGTTTTAATTGACATCAGAATATCAAAACAATAAAACCAGAGAACATAGAAAAACGGTAAATAAAGATATGAGGAGAACTTAATACAATAGAAAACGTATAAAATAAAGGTGATGTAGTAAGTCCAAAAAATATTCTTTGACAAGATTTAAAAGACACACTTTGATTAAGGAAAACCAAAACATAAGTAAAGAATATACAGAAAGAATCAGGACAATGTTATAGCAGAGAATATATGAAATGCCAGTAAATTTGAACATTTCTGTAATGTGGACCATTTCCTAGCTCCTAAAGTTTACCAAAATTGACACAAGAGGAAATCATTTAAGGTCATCATGTCTGCCCTTGGCATTCTCGGAACGCCCTGGCCTCAGAATGCAGCATCTGTAGTCCATGGTACCCTGCGGAGAGGGGGCGAGGCAAAGGGATGTTGGAACACTGCCCTCACTGAGGGAGTGGGTGTGGCCATCTCTGCTGTGACTGAACAAAGGGCAAGGGAGCAGGGGGCCCACGGCTGGGCCCTAGGAACCCGGCAGGCCCAGTCTTGTGACACAAGCTTTTAGGCCCAGGTCAAAGTGAGACTTCTTTGTCTGCACAGCTGCCCAAACTCACACCTTTCCACTCAGGTCGCCTTCTGACTTGAAGTGTGTGTGGAACTGGTCCGCACAGTACACCTAGCTGCAAAGCTAACCATAGGTCTGGGCATCATAGCTTCCTGCCAGGTGACCGAAGTTCGCAGGTAGATGGGTCGTGGGACACACGAGGGGAGCCTCCTGCCCGGGACACAGGCCGCCCACTGCCACTGCCGCAGATCGTGGGGCACAAAGCAGCCCTGTCTGAGGCCGTGCCTCTAGAGGGAGTAGTGGACCAACACTTGTAGAGAACGGGGTCCTCGCGCGCAACTCATTGGAGGAACACAAATAAATCTTTGTGGACTTTCTGCTGAAGCTTACGAGTGTTCACACCTAACCCTCTTACAAAGTCAGATGTTTAGCTAAACATGAGCTCATGATCTAAATTTACACAATAATGAAGAAATCAGCTACAGGGGGAGACAATCAGCAAAAACAATCAATACCAGAGTTAGATTCCCTAGGCCATCGATCAGACGTTGGAATAATCAGGTGCTAGGCTGAAAATATACATAAAACTGGAACTGAAACAAGGAACAAGGATGTTTTCAAAGAGTAGTAGGATCTCTAAAACATTTTTAAAGTACATGTTATTGATAAAGCTAAATACTCAATGGTTGTTTAATACAACAGATTCATCATTGACAAGAGTGAAATTATGCTGTTTTGAAAACTATGGCAGGTGAGATTTTCTGCCTAATTATATAAGAATATTTCTCTAAAAAATACACATTATTTCAAAGACTTATTGGCTGTGAAATAAGTTAAGGGTTTTTCAAATGGCTTGTCTGCAAAGAAAGGAGAGTTGTATGAAATCACAGAAAGTCGAGGGGAAAATAGTTCAATATATACATTGCTATATGATGAATTAAGCCTTAGGCCAGCCACAATGTAGAGGACCTGACCCTTAGAAACTTACAAGTAAGCTGGAATCTTTAAAATTTCAAATCTTTATAAGTATAATGATTTATTAAAATGAATAACCAAGTGTTTTAATTGACATCAGAATATCAAAACAATAAACCCTGAGAACATAGAAAAAAGATAATTAAAGATATGAGGAGAACTTAATACAATAGAAAACGTGTAACATTCAGGTGACGTAGTAAGTCCAAAGAATATTCTTTTACAAGATTTAAAAGACACACTTTGTTTAAGGAAAACCAAAACATAAGTAAAGAATATACAGAAAGAATCAGGAGAATGTTATAGCAGAGAATATATGAAATGCCAGTAAATTTGAACATTTGTGTAAAGTGGATCATTTCCTAGCTCCTAAGGTTTACGAAAACTGACACAAGAGGAAATCATTTAAGGTCATCATGTCTGCCCTTGGCATTCTCGGAATGCCCTGGACTCAGAATGAAGCATCTGCAGTCCATGGTAACCTGCACAGAGGGGGCGGGGTTGAGGGAGGTTGGAACACTGCCCTCACAGAAGGAGTGTGTGTGGCCATCCCTGCTGTGACTGAACAAACGGCAGGTGAGCAGGTG
Organism: Mesoplodon bidens; assembly: GCF_964165515.1. Lineage (NCBI taxonomy): Eukaryota > Metazoa > Chordata > Mammalia > Artiodactyla > Ziphiidae > Mesoplodon > Mesoplodon bidens. The sequence continues at coordinate 3,435,685 of NC_138180.1, forward strand.
GCCCAGGGCAGGGCCCTCAGAGCCCCGCAGGCCCATTGGGGTGTCAGAAGCATTTAGGCCCAGGCCAAATTGTGCCTTCTTTGTCTGAACAGCTGACCAAACTCTGACCTTTCCACTCAAGCCGCACTCTTACTTGAAGTGTGTGTGGAACCTGTCCGCGCAGTACAGCTCGCTGCGCAGCTAACCATATGTCTGGGCATCGTAGCTTCCTGCCAGGTGACCGAAGTTTGCAGGCTGACGGGTCCTTGGGACACACGCAGAGAGGCTCCAGCCCGGGCCACAGGCCGTCCACTGCCAGTGCCCCAGATCGTGGGGTGTAAGCAGCCCTGTCTGAGGCATTGCCTCAAGAGGAAGTAGTGGACCAACACTTGTAGAGAACGGGGTCCGCGCGTGTAACTCATTGGAGGGACACAAAAAAATCTTTGCCGACTTTCTGCTGAAGCCTACCAGCGTTCACACATAAGCCTCTTACAAGGTCAGCTGTTTAGCTAAACATGAGCTCATGATCTAAATTTACACAATAATGAAGAAATCATCTACAAGGGGTGACAAGCAGTAAAAACAATCAATACCTGAATTAGATTCCCTAGGCCATCCATCAGATGTAGGAATAATCAGGTGCAAGGCAGAAAGTATACACAAAACTGGAACTGAAACAAGGAACAAGGATGTTTTCAAAGACTGGTAGGATCTCTAAAACATTTTTAAAGTACATGTCATTGATAAAGCTAAATACTCAATGGTTGTGTAATACAAGAGATTCATCATTGAGATGAGTGAAATTATGCAGTTTTGAAAACTATGGCAGGTCAGATTTTCTGCCTATTTGTATACGAAGATTTCTCTAAAAAATACACATTATTTCAAAGACTTATTGGCTGTGAAATAAGATAAGGGTATTTCAAATGGCTTGTCCGCAAAGAAAGGTGAGATGTAGGAAATCACAGAAAGTCGAGGGGAAAATAGGTCAATATATACTTTGCTGTATTGTGAACTAAGCCTTATTCCAGCCACAATGTAGAGGACCTGACCCTTAGAAACTTACAAGTAAGATGGAATCTTCCAAAGTTCCAATCTTTATAAGTAGAAAGATTTATTAAAATTAAAAACCAAGTGTTTTAATTGACATCAGAAGTTCAAAACAATAAAACCTGAGAACATAGAAAAAAGAAAAGTAAAGATATGAGCAGCACTTAATACAATAGAAAACGTAAACAATTCAGGAGATGTAGTAAGTCCAAAGAATATTCTTTGAAATGATTTAAAAGACACACTTTGATTAAGGAAAACAAAAACATAAGTAAAGTATATACAGAAAGAATCAGTACAATGTTATAGCAGAGAATATATGAATTGCCAGTAAATTTGAATATTTCTGTAAAGTGGAACATTTCCTATCTCCTAAAGTTACCAAAACTGACACAAGAGGAAATCATTTAAGGTCATCATGTCTGCCCTTGGCATTCTCGGAAAGCCCTGACCTCAGAATGCAGCATTTGTAGTCCAAGGTAACCTGCGGAAAGCAGGCGGTGCTGAGGGAGGTTGGAACACTACCCTCAATGAGGGAGTGAGTGTGGCCATCTCTGCTCTGACTGAACAAAGGGCAGGGGAGCAGGGGTCCCAGGGCATGGCCCTAGAACACGTCAGTCCCAGTGGGGTGTCACAAGCATTTCGGCAAGGCCAAAGGGGGCCTTCTTTGTCTGCACAGCTGCCCAAACTCTCACCTTTCCACTCAGGCCGCCCTCTTACTTGAAGTGGGTGTGGAACCTTTCCGCCCAGTACACCTCGCTGCACAGCTAACCATAGGTCAGGGCATCGTAGCTTCCTGCCAGGTGACCGAAAATCGCAGGAGAGATGATTAACAGGGCAACACGCAGAGAGGCTATTGCCCGGGCCACAGGCCACCCACTGCCCCTGCCCAAGATCGAGGGCCAAAAGCAGCCCTCTCTAAGTCCCCTACCCCTAGAGGGTGTATTGGAAAAACACTTCTAGAAAACGGGGTCCTTGTGGGCAACTCATTGGAGGGACACAAATAAATCTTTGCCGACTTTCTGCTGAAGCTTACCAGCGTTCACACCTAAGCCTCTTACAAGGTCAGCTGTTTAGCTAAACATGAGCTCATGATCTATATTTACACAAGATTGAAGAAATCAGCTACAAAGTGAGACAATCAGCAAAATCAATCAATACCGAATGAGATTCCCTAAGCCATCCATCTGATGTTGGAATAATCAGGTGCAAGGCAGAAAATATACATAAAACTGGAACTGAAACAAGGAACAAGGAGGTTTTCAAAGGCTGGTAGTATCTCTAAAACATTTTTAACATACATGTCGTTGATAAACCTAAATACTCAAAGGTTGTTTAATACCACAGATTAAGCTTTGAGAAGAGTGAAATTATGCTGTTTTGAAAACTATGGCATGTGAGATTTTCTGCCTAATTATATAAGAGGATTTCTCTAAAATTTAGGCATTATTTCAAAGACTTATTGGCTGTGAAATAAGTTAAGTGTATTTCAAATGGCTTGTCTACAAAGAAAGGTGAGCTGTAGGGAATCACAGAAAGTCGAGGGGAAAATGTCAATATATACATTGCTATATGGTGAACTAAGCCTTAGGTCAGCCACAATGTAGAGTACCTGACCCTTTGAAATTTAAAAGTGAGCTGGAATCTTTAAAAGTTCAAATATTTATAAGTAAAAACATTTATTAAAATGAATAACCAAGTGTTTTAATGGATATCAGAAGATCAAAACAATAAACCCTGAGAACATAGAAAAAAGATAAATAAAAATATGAGCAGAATTTAATACCACAGAAAACGTATACAATTCAGGTGAGGTAGTAAGTCCAAAGAATATTCTTTGAAAAGATTTAAATGACACACTTTGATTAAGGAAAACACAAACATAATTAATGAATATATAGAAAGAATCAGGACAATGTTATAGCAGATAATATATGAAATGCCAGTAAATTTGAACATTTCTGTAAAGTGGACCATTTCCTAGCTCCTACAGTTTACCAAAACTGATACAAGAGGAAATCATTTAAGGTCATCATGTCGGCCCTTGGCATTCTCGGAACGCCCTGGCCTCAGAATGCAGCATCTGTAGTCCATGGTAACCTGCGGAGAGTGGGCGGGGCTGAGGGAGAATGGAACACTTCCCTCAATGAGGGAGAGGGTGTGTCCCTCTCTGCTGTGACTGAACAAAGGGCAGGGGAGCAGGGGGCCCAGGGCAGGGCCTTCAGATCTCGGCAGTCCCAGTGGGGTGTCACAATCATTTAGGCCCAGGCCATAGGGAGCCTTCTTTGTCTGCACAGCTGCCCAAACTCTCACTTTTCCACTCAGGCCGCCAACTCAGTTGAATTGTGTGTGGAACATGTCCGCGCAGTATACTTCGCTGCACAGCTAACCATATGTCTGGGCATCGTAGATTCCTGCCAGGTGACCGAAGTTCGCAGGAGAGATGATTCCCAGGTTCACACGCAGAGAGGCTCCTGCCCGGGCCACAGGCCTCCCACTGCCCCTTCCCAAGATCGGGGGCAGAAAGCAGCCCTGTCTACGTCCCCTACCCCTAGAGGGAGTATTGGACCAACACTTCTAGAAAACGGGGTCCTTGTGGGCAACTAATTGGAGGGACACAAATAAATCTTTTCCGACTTTTTGCTGAAACTTACTAGCGTTCACAACTAAGCCTCTAACAAGGTCAGCTGTTTAGATAAACATGAGCTCATGATGTAAATTTACACAATAAAGAAGAAATCAGCTACAAAGGGAGAAAATCAGCAAAAACAATCAATAGCAGAATTAGATTCCCTAGGCCATCCGTCAGATGTGGAATAATCAGGAGCTAGGCAGAAAATATACATAAACCTGGAAATGAAACAAGGATCAAGGATGTTTTCAAAGACTGGTAGGATCTCTAAAACATTTTTAAAGTACATGTCTTTGATAAAGCTAAATACTCAAAGGTTGTTTAATACAACAAATTAAGCAGTGAGAAGAGTGAAATTATGCTGTTTAGAAAACTATGGAAGGTGAATTTTTCTGCCTAATTATATAAGATGATTTCTCTAAAAAATACACATCATTTCAAAGACTTATTGGATGTGAAATAAGTTAAGGGTATTTCAAATGGCTTGTCTGCAAGATAGGTGAGATGTAGGGAATCACAGAAAGCCGAGGGGATAATATGTCAATATATACATTGCTATATGGTGAACTAAGCCTTAGGCCGGCAACAGTGTAGAGGAATGGACCCTTAGAAACGTACAAGTAAGGTGGAATATTTAGAGTTCAAATCTTTATAATTAAAAAGATTTATTAAAATGAATAACTAAGTGTTTTACTTGACAACAGAAAATCAAAACAATAAACCCTGAGAACATAGAAAAAAGATAAATAAAGATATGAGCAGAACTTAATACAACAGAAAACGTATAAAATTCAGGTGATTTAGTAAGTCCAAAGAATATTCTTTGAAAAGATTTAAAAGACACACTTTGATTAAGGAAAACAAAAACATAAGTAAAGAATATACAGAAAGAATCAGGACAATGTTATAGCAGATAATATATAAAATGCCAGTAAATTTGAACATTTCTGTAAAGTGGACCATTTCCTAGCTCTTAAGTTTAACAAAACTGACACAGGAGGAACTCATATAAGGTCATCATGACTGCCCTTGGCATTCTCGGAACGCCCTGTCCTCAGAATGCAGCATCTGTAGTCCATGGTAACATGCGGAGAGTCGGCGTGGCTGAGGGAGGTTGGAGGACTGCCCTCACTGAGGCAGTGGGTGTGGCCATCTCTGCTATGACTGAACAAATGGCAGGGGAGCTGGGTGCCCAGGGCAGGGCCCTCAGAGCCCGGCAGACCCAAAGTGTGCCACAAGCATTTAGGCCCTTGTCAAAGGGCGCCTTCTTTGTCTGCACAGCTGCCCAAACTCGCACCTTTCCACTCAGGCCGCCCTCTTATTTTAAGTGTGTTTTGAACCTGTCCGCGCAGTACACCTCGCTGCACAGTTAACAATAGGTCAGGGCATCGTAGCTTCCTGCCAGGTGACAGAAGTTCGCAGGCAAATGGGTCCCTGTGACACATGCGGAGAGGCTCCTGCCGGGACCACAGGCCGCCCACTGGCTCTGCCCCAGATCGAATTCTGAAAAGCAGCCGTGTCTGAGTCCACTGCCTCTCGAAGGAGTATTGGACCAACACTTGTAGAAAACGGGGTCCTTGCGGGCAACTCATAGGAGGGACACAAATAAATCTTTGCCGACTTTCTGCTGAAGCTTACCAGCGTTCACACCTAAGCTTCTTACAAGGTCAGCTGTTTAGCTAAACATGAGCTCATGATCTATATTTACACAATATTGAAGAAATCAGCTACAAACTGAGACAATCAGCAAAAACAATCAATAACAGAATTAGATTCCCTAGGCCATCCATCTGATGTTGGAATAATCAGGTGCAAGGCAGAAAATATACATAAAACTGGAACTGAAACAAGAAACAAGGAGGTTTTCAAAGGCGGGTAGGATCTCTAAAACATTTTTAAAGTACGTGTCGTTGATAAACCTAAATACTCAAAGGTTGTTTAATACCACAGATTAAGCATTGAGAAGAGTGAAATTATGCTGTTTTGAAAACTATGGCAGGTCAGATTTTCTGCCTAATTATATAAGAAGATTTCTCTAAAAAATAGAATTTATTTCAAAGACTTATTGGCTGTGAAATAAGTTAAGTGTATTTCAAATGGCTTGTCTGCAAAGAAAGGTGAGATGTAGGGAATCACAGAAAGTCGAGGGGAAAATGTCAATATATGTATTGCTATAGGGTGAACTAAGCCTTAGGCCAGCCAAAATGTAGAGGACCTGACCCTTAGAAACTTAAAAGTGAGCTGGAATCTTTAAAAGTTCAAATCTTTATAAGTAAAAATATTTATGAAAATGAATAACCAAGTGTTTTAATTGACATCAGAAGATCAAAACAATAAACCCTGAGAACATAGAAAAAAGATAAATAAAGATATGAGCCGAACTTAATACCACAGAAAACGTATAAAATTTAGGTGAGGTAGTAAATCCAAAGAATATTCTCTGAAAAGATTTAAAAGACACACTTTGATTAAGGAAAACACAAACATAATTAAAGAATATACAGAAAGAATCAGGACAATGTTATAGCAGAGAATATATGAAATGCCAGTAAATTTGAACATTTCTGTAAAGTGGACCATTTGCTAGCTCCTACAGTTTACCAAAACTGACACAAGAGGAAATCATTTAAGGTCATCATGTCAGCCCTTGGCATTGTCGGAACACCCAGGACTCAGAATGCAGCATCTGTAGTCCATGGTAACCTGCTGAGAGGGGGCGTGGCTGAGGGAGTTTGGAAGACTGCCCTCACTGAGGGAGTGGGTGTGGCCATCTCTGCTGTGACTGAACAAAGGGCAGGGGAGCATGGGGCCCAGGGCAGGGCCCTCAGAGTCCGGCAGACACAGTGGGGTGTCACAAGCACTTAGGCCCAGGACAAAGGGCGCCTTCTTTGTCTGCACAGCTGCCCAAACTCTCACCTTTCCACTCAGGCCTCCCACTTATTTGAAGTGTGTTTGGAACCTGTCCGCACAGTACACCTCGCTGCACAGCAAACCATAGGTCAGGGCTTCGTAGCTTCCGCCAGGTGACCGAAGTTCGCAGGCAAATTGGTCCCTGGGACACAATCGAGAGGCTCCTGCCCGGGCCACAGGCCGCCCACTGGCCCTGCCCCAGATCGAAGGCTGAAAAGCAGCCATGTCTGAGTCCACTGTTTCTCGAAGGAGTATTGGACCTACACTTGTAGAAAACGGGGTCCTTGCGGGCAACTCATTGGAGGGACACAAATAAATCTTTGCCGACTTTCTGCTGAAGCTTACCAGCGTTCACACCTAAGCCTCTTACAAGGTCAGCTGTTTAGCTAAACATGAGCTCATGATCTAAATTTACACAATATTGAAGAAATCAGCTACAAAGTGAGACAATCAGCAAAAACAATCAATACCAGAATGAGATTCCCTAGGCCATCCGTCAGATGTTGGAATAATCAGGTGCTAGGCAGAATATATACATAAACCTGGAAATGAAACAAGAAACAAGGATGTTTTCAAAGACTGGTATGATCTCTAAAACATTTTTAAAGTATATGGCATTGATAAAGCTAAATACTCAAAGGTTGTTTAAGACAACAAATTAAGCAGTGAGAAGAGTGAAATTATGGTGTTTAGAAAACTATGGAGAGTGAGATTTTCTGCCTAATTATATAAGATGATTTCTCTAAAAAATACACATTATTTCAAAGACTTATTGGCTGTGAAATAAGTTAAGTGTATTTCAAATAGCTTGTCTGCAAAGAAAGGTGAGATGTAGGGAATCACAGAAAGCCGTGGGGATAATATGTCAATATATACATTGCTATATGGTGAACTAAGCCTTAGGCCAGCCACAATGTAGAGGACCTGACCATTAGAAAGTTAAAAGTGAGCTGGAATCTTTAAAAGTTCAAATCTTGATAAGTAAAAAGATTGAAGAAAATGAATAACCAAGTGTTTTAATTGACATCAGAAGATCAAAACAATAAACCCTGAGAACATAGAAAAAAGATAAATAAAGATATGAGCAGAACTTAATACCACAGAAAACGTATAAAATTCAGGTGAGGTAGTATGTCCAAAGAATATTATTTGACAAGATTTAAAAGACACACTTAGATTAAGGAAAACACAAATATAATTAAAGAATATATAGAAAGAATCAGGACAATGTTATAGCAGAGAATATATGCAATGTCAGTAAATTTGAACATTTCTGTAAAGTGGACCATTTCCTAGGTCCTAAAGTTTACCAAAACTGACAAAAGAGGAAATCATTTAAGGTCATCATGTCCGCCCTTGGCATTCTCGGAACGCCCTGGCCTCAGAATGCAGCATCTGTAGTCCATGTTAACCTGCGGAGAGTGCGCAGGGTGAGGGAGGCTGGAACACTGCCCTCACTGAGGGAGTGGGTGTGGCCATCTCTGCTGTGAATGAACAAAGGGCAGGGGATCAGGGGGCCCAGGGCAGGGACCTCAGAGAATGGCAGCACCAGTGGTGTGTCACAAGCATTTATGCCCAGGACATAGGGCACCTTCTTTGTCTGCACAGCTGCCCAAACACTCACTTTTCCACTCAGGATGCCCACTTATTTGAAGTGTGTGTGGAACCTGTCCGCGCAGTATACCTCGCTGCACAGCTAACCATAGGTCAGGACATCATAGCTTCCTGGCAGTTGACCGAAGATTGCAGGAGAGTTGATTCCCAGGTTCACACGCAGAGAGGCTCCTGCCCGGGCCACAGGCCGACCACTGCCCCTGCCCAAGTTCGGGGGACGAAAGCAGCCCTGTCTAAGTCCCCTACCCCTAGAGGGAGTATTGGACCAACACTTCTAGAAAAAGGGGTCCTTGTGGGCAACTCATTGGAGGGACACCAATAAATCTTTGCCGACATTTTGCTGAAACTTACGAGCGTTCACACCTAAACCTCTTACAAGGTCAGCTGTTTAGCTAAACATGAGCTCAAGATCTAAATTTACACAATAATGAAGAAATCAGCCAGAAAGGGAGACACTCTGCAAAAACAATCTATACCAGAATTAGATTCCCTAGGCCATCCATCAGATGTTGGAATAATCAGGTGCTAGGCAGAAAATATACATAAACCTGGAAATGAAACAAGGAACAAGGATGTTTTCAAAGACTGGTAGGATATCTAAAACATTTTTAAAGTGCATGGCATTGATAAAGCTAAATACGCAATGGTTGTTTAAGACAACAAATTAAGCAGTGAGAAGAGTGAAATTATGGTGTTTAGAAAACTATGGAAATTAATATTTTCTGCCTAATTATATAAGATGATTTCTCTAAAAAATACCCATTATTTCAAAGACTTATTGGCTGTGAAATAAGTTAAGGGTATTTCAAATGGCTTGTCTGCAAAGAAAGGTGAGATGTAGGGAATCACAGAAAGCCGTGGGGATAATATGTCAATATATACATTGCTATATGGTGCACTAAGCCTTAGGCCGGCAACAGTGTAGAGGAATGGACCCTTAGAAACGTACAAGTAAGCTGGAATCATTAAAAGTTCAAATCTTTATAAGTAAAATGTTTTATTAAAATGAATAACCAAGTGTTTTACTTGACATCTGAAAATCAAAACAATAAACCCTAAGAACATAGAAAAAAGATAAATAAAGATATGAGCAGAACTTAATACAACAGAAAACGTATAAAATTCAGGTGATTTAGTAAGTCCAAAGAATATTCTTTGAAAACATTTAAAAGACACTCTTTGATTAAGGAAAACAAAAACATAAGTAAAGAATATACAGAAAGAATCAGGACAATGTTACAGCAGAGAATATATGAAATGCCAGTAAATTTGAACATTTCTGTAAAGTGGACCATTTCCTAGCTCCTACAGTTTACCAAAACTGACACAAGAGGAAATCATTTAAGGTCATCATGTCGGCCCTTGGCATTCTCGGAACGCCCTGGCCTCAGAATGCAGCATCTGTAGTCCATGGTAACCTGCGGAGAGGGGGCGTGGCTGAGGGAGGTTGGAAGACTGCCCTCACTGAGGGAGTGTGTGTGGCCATTTCTGCTGTGACTGAACAAAGGGCAGGGGAGCAGGGGGCCCAGGGCAGGGCACTCAGAGTCCGGCAGACACAGTGGGCTGTCACAAGCATTTAGGCCCAGGCCATAGGGCGACTTCTTTGTCTGCACAGCTGCCCAAACTCTCACCTTTCCACTCAGGCCACCCTCTTATATGAAGTGTGTTTGGAACCTGTCCGCGCTGTACACCTCGCTGCACAGGAAACCATAGGTCAGGGCATCGTAGCTTCCTGCCAAGTGACCGAAGTTCGCAGGCAAATGGGTCCCTGGGACACATGCGGAGAGGATCCTGACCGGGCCACAGGCCACCCACTGGCCCTGACCCAGATCGAAGGCTGAAAAGCAGCCATGTCTGAGTCCACTGCCTCTCGAAGGAGTATTGGACCAACACTTGTAGAAAACGTGGTCCTTGCGGACAACTCATTGGAGGGACACAAATAAATCTTTGCCGACTTTCTGCTGAAGCTTACCAGCGTTCACACCTAAGCCTCTTACAAGGTCAGCTGTTTAGCTAAACATGAGCTCATGATCTAAATTTACACAATATTGAAGAAATCAGCTACAAATTGAGACAATCAGCAAAAACAATCAATACCAGAATTAGATTCCCTAGGCCATCCATCTGATGTTGGAATAATCAGGTGCAAGGCAGAAAATATACATAAAACTGGAACTGAAACAAGGAACAAGAGGTTTTAGAGGCTGGTAGGATCTCTAAAACATTTTTAAAGTACATGTCGTTGATAAACCTAAATACTCAAAGGTTGTTTAATACCACAGGTTTAGCATTGAGAAGAGTGAAATTATGCTGTTTTGAAAACTATGGCAGGTGAGATTTTCTGCCTAATTATATAAGAAGATTTCTCTAAAAAATAGACTTTATTTCAAAGACTTATAGGCTGTGAAATAAGTTAAGTGTACTTCAAATGGCTTGTCTGCAAAGAAAGGTGAGATGTAGGGAATCACAGAAATTCGAGGGCAAAATGCCAATATATACACTGCTATATGGTGAACTAAGCCTTAGGCCAGCCACAATGTAGAGGGCCTGACCCTTAGGAGCTTAAAAGTGAGCTGGAATCTTTAAAAGTTCAAATCTTTATAAGTAAAAAGATTGATGAAAATGAATAACCAAGTGTTTTGATTGACATCAGAAGATCAAAACAATAAACCCTGAGAACATAGAAAAAAGATAAATAAAGATATGAGCAGAACTTAATACCACAGAAAACGTATAAAATTCAGGTGAGGTAGTAAGTCCAAAGAATATTCTTTGAAAAGATTTAAAAGACACACTTTGATTAAGGAAAACACAAACATAATTAAAGAATATATAGAAAGAATCAGGACAATGTTATAGCAGAGAATATATGAAATGCCAGTAAATTTGAATATTTGTGTAAAGTTGACCATTTCCTAGGTCCTACAGTTTACCAAAACTGACACAAGAGGAAATCATTTAAAGTCATCATGTCGGCCCTTGGCATTCTCGGAACGCCCTGGCCTCAGAATGCAGCATCTGTAGTCCATGGTAACCTGCGGAGAGGGGGAGTGGTTGAGGGAGGTTGGAAGACTGCCCTCACTGAGGGAGTGGGTGTGGCCATTTCTGCTGTGACTGAACAAAGGGCAGGGGAGCAGGGGGCCCAGGGCAGGGCCCGCAGAGCCCGGCAGACACAGTGGGGTTTCACAAGCATTTAGGCCCAGGCCATAGGGCGCCTTCTTTGTCTGCACAGCTGCCCAAACTCTCACATTTCCACACAACCCGCCCTCTTATTTGAAGTGTGTTTGGAACCTGTCCGCGCAGTACACCTCGCTGCACAGCTAACCACAGGACAGGGCATCGTAGCTTCCTGCCAAGTGACCGAAGTTCGCAGGAAAATGGGTCCTTGGGACACATGCGGAGAGGCTCCTGCCCGGGCCACAGGCCGCCCACTGGCCCTGCCCCAGATCGAAGGCTGAAAAGCAGCCATGTCTGAGTCCACTGCCTCTCGAAGGAGTATTGGACAAACACTTGTAGAAAAAGGGGTCCTTGCGGGCAACTCATTGGAGGGACACAAATAAATCTTTGCCGACTTTCTGCTGAAGCTTACCAGCGTTCACACCTAAGTCTCTTACAAGGTCAGCTGTTTAGCTAAACATGAGCTCATGATCTAAATTTACACAATATTGAAGAAATCAGCTACAAAGTGAGACAATCAGCAAAAACAATCAATAGCATAATTAGATTCCCTAGGCCATCCATCTGATGTTGGAATAATCAGGTGCAAAGCAGAAAATATACATAAAACTGGAACTGAAACAAGGAACAAGGAGGTTTTCAAAGGCTGGTAGGATCTCTAAAACATTTTTAAAGCAAATGTCGTTGATAAACCTAAATACTCAAAGGTTGTCTAATACCACAGATTAAGCATTGAGAAGAGTGAAATTATGCTGTTTTGAAAACTATGGCAGGTGAGATTTTCCGCCTAATTATATAAGAAGATTTCTCTAAAAAATAGACATTATTTCAAAGACTTATAGGCTGTGAAATAAGTTAAGTGTATTTCAAATGGCTTGCCTGCAAAGAAAGGTGAGATGTAGGGAATCACAGAAAGTCGAGGGGAAAATGCCAATATTTACATTGGTATATGGTGAACTAAGCCTTAGGCCAGCCACAATGTAGAGGACCTGACCCTTAGAAACTTAAAAGTGAGCTGGAATCTTTAAAAGTTGAAATCTTGATAAGTAAAAAGATTGATGAAAATGAATAACCAAGTGTTTTGATTTTCATCTGAAGATCAAAACAATAAACCCTGAGAACATAGAAAAAAGATAAATAAAGATATGGGCAGAACTTAATACCACAGAAAACGTATAAAGTTCAGGTGTGGTAGTAAGTCCAAAGAATATTCTTTGAAAAGATTTAAAAGACACACTTTGATTAAGGAAAACACAAATATAATTAAAGAATATATAGAAAGAATCAGGACAAAGTCATAGCAGAGAATATATGAAATGCCAGTAAATTTGAACATTTCTGTAAAGTGGACCATTTCCTAGGTCCTACAGTTTACCAAAACTGACACAAGAGGAAATCATTTAAGGTCATCATGTCGGCCCTTGCCATTCTCGGAACGCCCTGGCCTCAGAATGCAGCATCTGTAGTCCATGTTAACCTGCGGAGAGTGCGCGGGGCTGAGGGAGGCTGGAACACTGCCCTCACTGAGGGAGTGGGTGTGGCCATCTCTGCTTTGACTGAACAAAGGGCAAGGGAGCAGGGGGCCCAGGGCAGGGACCTCAGAGACCGGCAGGCCCAGTGGGGTGTCACAAGCATTTAGGCCCAGTCCATAGGGCGCCTTCTTTGTCTGCACAGCTGCCCAAACTCTCAATTTTCCACTCAGGCCGCCCACTTAGTTGAAGTGTGTGTGGAACCTGTCCGCGCAGTATAGCTCGCTGCACAGCTAACCATAGGTCAGGACATCATAGCTTCCTGCCAGTTGACCGAAGTTTGCAGGAGAGATGATTCCCAGGTTCACATGCAGAGAGCCTCCTGCCCGGGCCACAGGCCGACCACTGCCCCTCCCCAAGTTCGGGGGACGAATGCAGCCCTGTCTAAGTCCCCTACCCCTAGAGGGAGTATTGGACCAACACTTCTAGAAAACGGGGTCCTTGTGGGCAACTCATTGGAGGGACACAAATAAATCTTTGCCGACATTTTGCTGAAACTTACGAGCGTTCACACCTAAACCTCTTACAAGGTCAGCTGTTTAGCTAAACATGAGCTCAAGATCTAAATTTACACAATAATGAAGAAATCAGCCAGAAAGGGAGACACTCAGCAAAAACAATCAATACCAGAATTAGATTCCCTAGGCCATCCATCAGATGTTGGAATAATCAGGTGCTAGGCAGAAAATATACATAAACCTGGAAATGAAACAAGGAACAAGGATGTTTTCAAAGACTAGTAGGATCTCTAAAACATTTTTAAAGTACATGGCATTGATAAAGCTAAATACTCAAAGGTTGTTTAAGACAACAAATTAAGCAGTGAGAAGAGTGAAATTATGGTGTTTAGAAAACTATGGAAATTGAGATTTTCTGCCTAATTATATAAGATGATTTCTCTAAAAAATACCCATTATTTCAAAGACTTATTGGCTGTGAAATAAGTTAAGGGTATGTCAAATGGCTTGTCTGCAAAGAAAGGTGAGATGTAGGGAATCACAGAAAGCCGTGGGGATAATATGTGAATATATACATTGCTATATGGTGAACTAAACCTTAGGCCGGCAACAGTGTAGAGGAATGGACCCTTAGAAACGTACAAGTAAGCTGGAATCTTTAAAAGTTCAAATCTTTATAAGTAAATAGTTTTATTAAAATGAATAACCAAGTGTTTTACTTGACATCAGAAAATCAAAACAATAAACCCTGAGAACATAGAAAAAAGATAAATAAAGATATGAGCAGAACTTAATACAACAGAAAACGTATAAAATTCAGGTGATTTAGTAAGTCCAAAGAACATTCTTTGAAAAGATTTAAAAGACACTCTTTGATTAAGGAAAACAAAAACATAAGTAAAGAATATACAGAAAGAATCAGGACAATGTTACAGCAGAGAATATATGAAATGCCAGTAAATTTGAACATTTCTGTAAAGTGGACCATTTCCTAGCTCCTACAGTTTACCAAAACTGACACAAGAGGAAATCATTTAAGGTCATCATGTCGGCCCTTGGCATTCTCGGAACGCCCTGGCCTCAGAATGCAGCATCTGTAGTCCATGGTAACCTGCGGAGAGGGGGCGTGGCTGAGGGAGCCTGGAAGACAGCCCTCACTGAGGGAGTGGGTGTGGCCATCTCTGCTGTGACTGAACAAAGGACAGGGGAGCAGGGGGGCCAGGGCAGGGCACTCAGAGTCCGGCAAACACAGTGGGGTGTCACAAGCATTTAGGCCCAGGCCAAAGGGCGACTTCATTGTCTGCACAGCTGCCCAAACTCTCACCTTTCCACTCAGGCCACCCTCTTATTTGAAGTGTGTTTGGAACCTGTCCGCGCTGTACACCTCGCTGCACAGGAAACCATAGGTCAGGGCATCGTAGCTCCTGCCAGGTGACCGAAGTTCGCAGGCAAATGGGTCCCTGGGGCACATGCGGAGAGGCTCCTGCCCTGGCCACAGGACGCCCACTGGCCCTGACCCAGATCGAAGGCTGAAAAGCAGCCATGTCTGAGTCCACTGCCTCTCGAAGGAGTATTGGACCAACACTTGTAGAAAACGGGGTCCTTGCAGGCAACTCATTGGAGGGACACAAATAAATCTTTGCCGACTTGCTGCTGAAGCTTACCAGCGTTCACACCTAAGCCTCTTACAAGGTCAGCTGTTTAGCTAAACATGAGCTCATGATCTAAACTTACACAATATTGAAGAAATCAGCTACAAAGTGAGACAATCAGCAAAAACAATCAATACCAGAATGAGATTCCCTAGGCCATCTATCTGATGTTGGAATAATCAGGTGCAAGGCAGAAAATATACATAAAACTGGAACTGAAACAAGGAACAAGGAGGTTTTAAAGGCTGGTAGGATCTCTAAAACATTTTTAAAGTACATGTCGTTGATAAACCTAAGTACTCAAAGGTTGTTTAATACCACAGATTAAGCATCGAGAAGAGTGAAATTATGCTGTTTTGAAAACTATGGCAGGTGAGATTTTCTGCCTAATTATATATGAAGATTTCTCTAAAAAATAGACATTATTTCAAAGACTTATAGGCTGTGAAATAAGTTAAGTGTATTTCAAATGGCTTGTCTACAAAGAAAGGTGAGATGTAGGGAATCACAGAAATTCGAGGGGAAAATGCCAATATATACACTGCTATATGGTGAACTAAGCCTTAGGCCAGCCACAATGTAGAGGGCCTGACCCTTAGAAGCTTAAAAGTGAGCTGGAATCTTTAAAAGTTCAAATCTTTATAAGTAAAAAGATTGATGAAAATGAATAACCAAGTGTTTTAATTGACATCAGAAGACCAAAACAATAAACCCTTAGAACATAGAAAAAAGATAAATAAAGATATGAGCAGAACTTAATACCACAGAAAACGTATAAAATTCAGGTGATTTAGTAAGTCCAAAGAATATTCTTTGAAAAGATTTAAAAGACACACTTTGATTAAGGAAAACACAAACATAATTAAAGAATATATAGAAAAAATCAGGACAATGTTATAGCAGAGAATATATGAAATGCCATTAAATTTGAACATTTCTGTAAAGTGGACCATTTCCTAGCTCCTACAGTTTACCAAAACTGACACAAGAGGAAATCATTTAAGGTCATCATGTCCGCCCTTGGCATTCCCGGAGCGCCCTGTCCTCAGAATGCAGCATCTGTAGTCCATGGTAACCTGCGGAGAGTGGGCGGGGATGAGGGAGGCTGGAACAATGCCCTCACTGCGGAGTGGGTGTGGCCATCTCTGCTGTGACTGAACAAAGTGCAGGGGAACAGGGTGCCCAGGGCAGGGCCCTCAGAGCCCGGGAGGCCCAGTGGGGTGTCACAAGCATTTAGGCCCAGGCAATAGGGCGCCTTCTTTGTCTGCGCAGCTGCCCAAACTATCACTTTTCCACTCAAGCCGCACACTTAGTTGAAGTGTGTGTGGAACCTCTCCGCGCCGTACACCTCGCTGCACAGCTAACAATAGGTCTGGGCATCGTAGCTTCCTGCCAGGTGACCGAAGTTCGCAGAAGAGATTATCCCCAGGTTCACACGCAGAGAGGCTCCTGCCCGGGCCACAGGCCGCCCACTGCCCCTGCCCAAGTTCGGGGGCCGAAAGCAGCCCTGTCTAACTCCCTACCCCTAGAGGGAGTATTGGACCAACACTTCTAGAAAACGGGGTCCTTGTGGGCAACTCATTGGAGGGACACAAATAAATCTTTGCCAACTTTTTGCTGAAACTTACGAGCGTTCACACCTAAGCCTCTTACACGGTCAGCTGTTTAGCTAAACATGAGCTCATGATCTAAATTTACACAATATTGAAGAAATCAGCTACAAAGTGAGACAATGAGCAAAAACAATCAATACCAGAATTAGATTCCCTAGGCCATCCATCTGATGTTGGAATAATCAGGGGCAAGGCAGAAAATATACATAAAACTGGAACTGAAACAAGGAACAAGGAGGTTTTAAAAGGCTGGTAGGATCTCTAAAGCATTTTCAAAGTACATGTCGTTGATAAACCTAAATACTCAAAGGTTGTTTAATACCACAGATTAAGCATTGAGAAGAGTGAAATTATGCTGTTTTGAAAACTATGGCAGGTCAGATTTTCTGCCTAATTATATAAGAAGATTTCTCTAAAAAATAGATATTATTTCAAAGACTTATTGGCTGTGAAATAAGTTAAGTGTATTTCAAATGGCTTGTCTGCAAAGAAAGGTGAGATGTAGGGAATCACAGAAAGTCGAGGAGAAAATGTCAATATATACATTGTTATATGGTGAACTAAGCCTTAGGCCAGCCACAATGTAGAGGGCCTGACCCTTAGAAACTTAAAAGTGAGCTGGAATCTTTAAAAGTTCAAATCTTTATAAGTAAAAAGATTTATTAAAGTGAATAACCAAGTGTTTTGATTGACATCAGAAAATGAAAAAATAAACCCTGAGAACATAGAAAAAAGATAAATAAAGATACGAGCAGAACTTAATACCACAGAAAACATATAAAATTCAGGTGATTTAGTAAGTCCAAAGAATATTCTTTGAAAAGATTTAAAAGACACACTTTGAATAAGGAAAACAAAAACATAAGTCAAGAATATACAGAAAGAATCAGGAAAATCTTATAGCAGAGAATATATGAAATGCCAGTAAATTGGAACATTTCTGTAAAGTGGACCATTTCGTAGCTCCTAAAGTTTACCAAAACTGACACAAGAGGAAATCATTTAAGGTCATCATGCTGCCCTTGGCATTCTCGGAACGCCCTGGCCTCAGAATGCAGCATCTGTAGTACATGGTAACCTGCGGAGAGGGGGCGTGGCTGAGGGAGGTTGGAAGACTGCCCTCAATGAGGGAGTGGGTGTGGCCATCTCTGCTGTGACTGAACAAATGGCAGGGGATCAGGGGGCCCAGGGCAGGGCCTCAGAGGCCGGCAGACCCAGTGGGGTGTCACAAGCATTTAGGCCCAGGCCAAAGGGCGCCTTCTTTGTCTGCACAGCTGCCCAAACTCTCACCTTTCCACTCAGGCCGCCCACTTATTTGAAGTGTGTTTGGAAACTGTCCGCGCAGTACACCTCGCTGCACAGCTAACCATAGGTCAGGGCATCGTAGCTTCCTGCCAGGTGACCGAAGTTCGCAGGCAAATGGGTCCCTGGGACACATGCGGAGAGGCTCCTGCCCGGGCCACAGGCCGCCCACTGTCCCTGCCCCAGATCGAAGGCTGAAAAGCAGCCATGTCTGAGTCCACTGCCTCTCGAAGGAGTATTGGACCAACACTTGTAGAAAACGGGGTCCTTGCGGGCAACTCATTGGTGGGACACAAATAAATCTTTGCCCACCTTCTGCTGAAGCTTACCAGCGTTCACACCTAAGCCTCTTACAAGGTCAGCTGTTTAGCTAAACATGAGCTCATGATCTAAATTTACACAATATTGCAGAAATCAGCTACAAAGTGAGAAAATCAGCAAAAACAATCAATACCAGAATTAGATTCCCTAGGCCATCCATCTGATGTTGGAATAATCAGGTGCAAGGCAGAAAATATACATTACACTGGAACCGAAACAAGGAGCAAGGAGGATTTCAATGGCTGGAAGGATCTCTAAAATATTTTTAAAGTACATGTCGTTGATAAACATAAATACTCAAAGGTTGTTTAATACCACAGATTAAACATTGAGAAGAGTGAAATTATGCTGTTTTGAAAACTATGGCAGGTGAGATTTTCTGCCTAATTATATAAGAAGATTTCTCTAAAAAATAGACATTATTTCAAAGACTTATAGGCTGTGAAATAAGTTAAGTGTATTTCAAATCGCTTGTCTGCAAAGAAAGGTGAGATGTAGGGAATCACAGAAAGTCGAGGGGAAAATGTGAATATAAACATTGCTATATGGTGAACTAAGCCTTAGGCCAGCAACAATGTAGAGAACCTGACCCTTAGAAACTTAAAAGTGAGCTGGAATCTTTAAAAGTTCAAATCTTTATAAGTAAAAAGATTTATTAAAATGAATAACCAAGTGTTTTAATTGACATCAGAAGGCCAAAACAATAAACCCTGAGAACATAGAAGAAAGATAAATAAAGATACGAGCAGAACCTAATACCACAGAAAACGTATAAAATTCAGGTTACGTAGTAAGTCCAAAGAATATTCTTTGAAAAGATTTAAAAGACACACTTTGATTAAGGAAAACACAAACATAATTAAATAATATATAGAAAGAATCAGGACAATGTTATTGAAGAGTATATATGAAATGCCATTAAATTTGAACATTTCTGTAAAGTGGACCATTTCCTAGGTCCTACAGTTTACCAAAACTGACACAAGAGGAAATCATTTAAGGTCATCCTGTCTGCCCTTGGCATTCTCGGAACGCCCTGGCCTCAGGATGCAGGTTCTGTAGTCCATGGTAACCTGCGGAAAATGGGCGGGGCTGAGGGAGGCTGGAACAATGCCCTTACTGAGGGTGTGTGTGTGGCCATCTCTGCTGTGACTGAACAAAGTGCAGGGGAGCAGGGGGCCCAGGGCAGGGCCCTCAGAGCCCGGGAGGCCCAGTGGGGTGTCACAAGCATTTAGACCCAAGCAATAGGGCGCCTTCTTTGTATGCGCAGCTGCCCAAACTCTCACTTTTCCACTCAGGCCGCTCACTCAGTTGAAGTGTGTGGGGAACCTGTCCGCGCCTTACAGCTCGCTGCACAGCTAACCATAGGTCTGGGCATTGTAGCTTCCTGCAGGTGACCGATGTTCGCAGCAGAGATGATTCCCAAGTTCACACGCAGAGAGTCTCCTGCCCTGGCCTCAGGCCGCCCACTGCCCCTGCCCAAGATCCGGGGCCGAAAGCAGCCCTCTCTAAGTCCCCTACCCCAAGAGGGAATGTTGGACCAACACTTCTGGAATACGGGGTCCTTGTGGGCAACTCATTGGAGGGACACAAATAAATCTTTGCCGACTTTTTGCTGAAACTTACGAGCCTTAACACCTAAGCCACTTACAAGGTCAGCTGTTTAGATAAACATGAGCTCATGATCTAAATTTACACAATAATGAAGAATTCAGCTACAAAGGGAGACAATCAGCAAAAACAATCAATACCAGAATTAGATTCCCTCGGCCATCTGTCAGATGTTGGAATAATCAGGTGCTAGGCAGAAAATATACATAAACCTGGAAATGAAACAAGGAACAAGGATGTTTTCAAAGACTGGTAGGATCTGTAAAACATTTTTAAAGTGCATGTCATTGATAAAGCTAAATACTCAAAGGTTGTTTAATACAACAAATTAAGCAGTGAGAAGAGTGAAATTATGCTGTTTAGAAAACTATGGAAGGTGAGATTTTCTGCCTAATTATATAAGATGATTTCTCTAAAAACAACACATTATTTCAAAGACTTATTGGCTGTGAAATAAGTTAAGGGTATTTCAAATGGCTTGTCTGCAAAGAAAGGTGAGATGTAGGGAATCAAAGAAAGCCGAGGGGATAATATGTCAATATATACATTGCTATATGGTGAACTAAGCCTTAGGCCGGCAACAGTGTAGAGGAATGGACCCTTAGAAACTTACAAGTAAGCTGGAATCTTTAAAAGGTCAAATCTTTATAAGTAAAAAGATTTATAAAAATGAATAACCAAGTATTTTAATTGACATCAGAAGACCAAAACAATAAACCCTGATAAGATAGAAAAAAGATAAATAAAGATATGAGCAGAACTTAATACCACAGAAAACGTATAAAATTCAGGTGAGGTAGTAATTCCAAAGAATATTCTTTGACAAGAATTAAAAGACACACTTTGATTAAGGAAAACCAAAAAATAAGTAAAGAATATACACAAAGAATCAGGACAATGTTATACCAAAGAATATATGAAATGCCAGTAAATTTGAACATTTGTGTAAAGTGGACCATTTCCTAGCTACTAAAGTTTACCAAAATTGACACAAGAGGGAATCATTTAAGGTCATCATGTCTGCCCTTGGCATTCTCGGAACGCCCTGCCCTCAAAATGCAGCATCTGTAGTCCATGGTAACCTGCGGAGAGGGGGCGGGACTGAGGGAGCTTGGAACACTGCTCTCACTGAGGGAGTGGTTGTGGCCATCTCTGCTGTGACTTAACAAAGGGCAGGGGAGAAGGAGGCCAACGGCAGGGCCCTCAGAGCCTGGCAGGCCCAGTCGTATGTCACAAACATTTAGGTCCAGGCCAAAGTGCGCCTTCTTGTTCTGCACAGCTGCCCAAACTCTCACCTTTCCACTAAGGACGCCCTCTTACTTGAAGTGTGTGAGGAATCGGTCCACGCACTACACCTCGCTGCAAAGCTAACCATAGCTCTGGGCATCATAGCTTCCTGCCAGGTGACCGAAGTTCGCAGGCAGATTGGTCGTGGGACACACGCGGGGAGCCTCCTGCCCAGGCCACAGGCCGCCCAAAGCCACTACCCCAGATATGGGGAAGCAAAGCAGTCCTGTCTGAGTCCCAGGCTCTAGAGAGAGTAGTGGACCAACACTTGTAGAAAACGGGGTCCGCGCAGGTAACTCATTGGTGGGACACAAAAAAGTCTTTGCGGACTTTCTTCTGAAGCTTTCGAGCGTTCACAACTAAGCCTCTTACAAGGTCAGCTGTTTAGCTAAACATGAGCTCATGATATAAATATACACAATAATGAAGAAATCAGCTACAAGGGGAGACAAGTAGCAAAAACAATCAATATCAGAATTAGATTCCCTAGGCCATCCATCAGATGTTGGAATAATCAGGTGCAAGGCAGAAAGTATACACAAAACTGGAACTGAAACAAGGATCAAGGATGATTTCAAAGACTGGTAGGATCTCTAAAACATTTTTAAAGTACATGTCATTGATAAAGCTAAATACTCAATGGTTTTGTAATACAACAGATTCATCATTGAGAAGAGTGAAATTATGCTGTTTTGAAAACTATGGCAGGTCAGAATTTCTGCCTAATTATATAAGAAGATTTCTCTAAAAATACACATTATTTCAAAGACATATTGGCAGTGAAATAATTTAAGGGTATTTCAAAAGGCTTGTCTGCAAAGAAAGGTGAGATGTAGGGAATCACAGAAAGTCGAGGGGAAAATAGGTCAATATTACATTGCTATATGGTGAACTAAGCCTTAAGCCAGCCACAATGTAGAGGACCTGACCCATAGAAACATACAAGTAAGCTGGAATCTTTAAAAGTTCAAATCTTTATAAGTAAAAAGATTTATTAAAATGAATAACCAAGTGTGTAAATTGACATCAGAAGATCAAAAGAATAAAACCTGAGAACATAGAAAAAATATAAATAAAGATATGAGCAGAACTTAATACAATAGAAAACGTATAAAATTCAGGTGATGTTGTAAGTCCAAAGAATATTCTTTGACAAGATTTAAAAGACACACTTTGATTAAGGAAAACACAAACATAATTAAAGAATATACAGAAAGAATCAGGACAATGTTATAACAGAGAATATATGAAATGCCAGTAAATTTGAACATTTCTGTAAAGTGGACCATTTCCTAGCTCCTAAAGTTTACCAAAACTGACACAAGAGGAAATCATTTAAGGTCATCATGTCTGCCCTTGGCATTCTCGGAATGCCCTGGACTCAGAATGAAACATCTGTAGTCCATGGTAGACTGCGGAGAGGGGGCGGGGCTGAGGAAGTTTGGAACAGGGCCCTCACTGAGGGAGTGGGTGTGGCCAAATCTGCTGTGACCGAACAAAGGTCAGGGGAACAGTGGGCCCAGGGCAGGGAATTCAGAGACCGGTGGTCAAGTGGGGTGTCACAAGCATTTAGGCCCAGGACAAAGGACGCATTCTTTGTCTGCACAGCTGCCCAAACTTTCACCTTTCCACTCAGGCCGCCCTCTTACATGAAGTGCGTGTGGAACCTGTCCGCGCAGTACACCTCGCTGCACAGCTAACCATAGGTCTGGGCATCGTAGCTTCCTGCCAGGTGACTGAAGTTCGCAGGCAGATGGGTCCCTGGGACACACGCGTAGAGGCTCCTGCCCAGGCCACAGGCATCCCAATGCCACTGCCCCAGATCGTGGGACACAAAGCAGCCCTGTCTAAAGCCGTGCCTCTAGAGGGAGTAGTGGACCAACACTTGTAGATAACGGGGTCCTAGCGGGCAACTCATTGGAGGGACACACATAAATCTTTGCGGACTTTCTGATGAAGCTTACGAGTGTTCACACCTAAGCCTCTTACAATGTCAGCTGTTGAGCTAAACATGAGCTCATGATCTAAATTTACACAATAAAGAAGAAATCAGATACAGGGGGAGACAATCAGCAAAAACAATCAATACCAGAATTAGATTCCCTAGGCCATCGATCAGACGTTGGAATAATCAGGTGCAAGGCAGAAAATATACATAAAACTGGAACTGAAACAAGGAACAAGGATGTTTTCAAAGACTGGTAGGATCTCTAAAACATTTTTAAAGTGCATGTCATTGATAAAGCTAAATACTCAAAGGTTGTGTCATACAACAGATTCATCATTGAGAAGAGTGAAATTATGCTGTTTTGAAAACAATGGCAGGTCAGATTTTCTGCCTAAATATATAAGAAGATATCTCTAAAATATACACATTATTTCAAAGATTTATTGGCTGTGAAATAAATTAAGGGTATTTCAAATGGCTTGTCTGCAAAGAAATTTGAGATGTAGGGAATCACAGAAAGTCGAGAGGAAAATAGTTCAATATATACTTTGCCATATTGTGAACTAAGCCTTAGGCCAGCCACAATGTACAGGACCTGACCGTTAGAAACTTACAAGTAAGCTGGAATCTTGAAAAGTTGAAATCTTTATAAGTAAAAAGATTTATTAAAATGAATAATCATGTGTTTTAATTGACATGAGAATATCAAAACAATAAACCTGAGAACACAGAAAAAATATAAATACAGATATGAGGGGAACTTAATACAATATAAAATGTATAAAATTCAGGTGATGTAGTAAGTCCAAAATATTCTTTGACAAGATTTAAAAGACACACTTTGATTAAGGAAAAGCAAATCATAAGTAAAGAATATACAGAAAGAATCAGGACAATGTTATAGCAGAGAATATATGATATGCCAGTAAACTTGAACATTTTTGTTAAGTTGACCATTTCCTAGCTCCTAAAGTTTACCAAAACTGACACAAGAGGAAATCATTTAAGGTCATCATGTCTGCCATTGGCATTCTCAGAATGCCGTGGAGTCAGAATTCAGCATGTGTAGTCCATGGAAAACTGCGGAGAGGGGGCGGGGCTGAGGGAGGTTGGAACACTGCCCTCACTGAGGGAATGTGTGTGGCCATCTCTGCTGTGACTGAACAATGGTCTGGGGAGCAGGGGGCCCAGTGCAGGGCCCTCAGAGCCCGGCAGGCCCAGTGGGGTGTCACAAGCATTTTGGCCCAGGACAAAGGGCGCCTTCTTTGTCTTCACAGCTGCCCAAACTCTCACCTTTCCACACAGGCCGCCCTCTTACTTGAAGTGTGGGTGGAACCTGTCCTCGCAGTACACCTCGCTGCACAGCTAACCATAGGTCTGGGCATCGTAGCTTCCTGCCAGGTGACCAAAGTTCGCAGGCAGCTGGGTCCCTGGGACACACGCAGAGAGGATCCTGCCCGAGCCACAGGCCGCCCACTGCCACTGCCCCAGATCGTGGGGCGCAAAGCAGCCCTGTCTGAGGCCGTGCCTCTAGATGGAGTAGTGGACCTACACTTGTAGAAAACGGGGTCCTCGCGGGCAACTCATTGGAGGGACACAAATAAATCTTTGCGGACTTTCTGATGAAGCTTACGAGTGTTCACACCTAAGCCTCTTACAAGGTCAGGTGTTTAGCTAAACATGAGCTCATGATCTAAATTTACACAATAATGAAGAAATCAGCTAAAAGGGGAGACAAGTAGCAAAAACAATCAATACCAGAATTAGATTCCTAAGGCCATCCATCAGGTTTTGGAATAATCAGGTGCAAGACAGAATGTATACACAAAACTGGAAATGAAACAAGGAACAAATATGTTTTCAAAGACTGGTAGGATCTCTAAAACATTTTTAAAGTACATGTCATTGATAAATCTAAATACTCAAAAGTTGTGTCATACAACAGATTCATCATTGAGAAGAGTGAAATTATGCTATTTTGAAAACTATGGCAGGTCAGATTTTCTGCCTAATTATATAAGAAGATTTCTCTAAAAAATACACATTATTTCAAAGACTTATTGGCTGTGAAATAAGTTAAGGGTATTTCAAATGGCTTGTCTGCAAAGAAAGGTGAGATGTAGGGAATCACAAAGTCGAGGGCAAAATAGGTCAATATACAATTTGCCATATTGTGAACTAAGCCTTAGGCCAGCAACAATGTAGAGGACCTGACCCTTAGAAACTTACAAGTAAGCTGGAATCTTGTAAAGTTGAAATCTTTATAAGTAAAAAGATTTATTAAAATGAATAACCAAGTGTTTTAATTGACATCAGAATATGAAAACAATAAACCTGAGAACACACAAAAAATATAAATAAAGATTTGAGGAGAACTTAACACAATAGAAATCGTATAAAATTCAGGTGATGTAGTAAGTCCAAAGAATATTCTTTGACAAGATTTAAAAGACACACTTTGATTAAGGAAAACCAAAAAATAAGTAAAGAATATACAGAAAGTATCAGGACAAAGTTATAGCAGAGAATATATGAAATGCTAGTAAATTTGAACATTTGTGTAAAGTGGACCATTTCCTAGCTCCTAAAGTTTACAAAACTGACACAAGAGGAAATCATTTAAGGTCATCATGTCTGACCTTGGCATTCTCAGAACGCCCTGGCCTCAGAATGCAGCATCTGTAGTCCATGGTAACCTGCGGAGAGGGGGCGGGGCTGAGGGAGATGGGAACACTGCCCTCACTGAGGGAGTGGGTGGGGCCATCTCTGCTGTGACTGAACAAAGGGCAGGGGAGAAGGGGGCCAACAGCAGGGCCCTTAGAGCCCGGGAGGCCCAGTCATGTGTCACAAGCATTTAGGCCCAGGCCAAAGTGCGCCTTCTTTGTCTGCACAGCTGCCCAAACTCTCACATTTCCACTCAGGCCGCCCTCTTACTTGAAGTGTGTGTGGAAGCGGGCCATGTAGTACACCTCGCTGCAAAGCTAACCATAGGTCTGTGCATCATAGCTTCCTGCCAGGTGAACGAAGTTCGCAGGCAGATGGGTCGAAGGACACATGCGGGGATCCTCCTGCCCAGGCCACAGACCGCCCAAAGCCGCTACCCCAGATCGTGGGAAGCAAAGCAGTCCTGTCTGAGTCCCAGCCTCTAGAGGGAGTATTGGAACAACAGTTGTAGAAAACGGGGTGCGCGCGGGTAACTCATTGGAGGGACACAAATAATCTTTGTGGACTTTCTGCTGAAGCTTACGAGCGTTCACAACTAAGCCTCTTACAAGATCAGCTCTTTAGCTAAACATGAGCTCATAATCTAAATTTACACAATAATGAAGAAATCAGCTACAAGGGGAGACAAGCAGCAAAAACAATCAATAGCAGAATTAGATTCCCTAGGCCATACATCAGATGTTGGAATAATCAGGTGCAAGGTAGAAAGTATACACAAAACTGGAACTGAAACAAGGAACAAGGATGTTTTCAAAGACTGGTAGGATCTCTAAAACATTTTAAAAGTTCATGTCATTGATAAAGCTAAATACTCAAAGGTTGTGTCATACAACAGATTCCTCATTGAGAAGAGTGAAATTATGCTGTTTTGAAAACTATGGCAGGTCAGATTTTCTGCCTAATTATATAAGAAGATTTCTCTAAAAAATACACATTATTTCATAGACTTATTGGCTGTGAATAAGTTAAGGGTATTTCAAATGGCTTGTCTGCAAAGAAAGGTGAGATGTAGGGAATTACAGAATGTCGAGGGGAAAATAGGGCAATATATACATTGCTAGATGTTGAACAAAGCATTAGGCCAGCAACAATGTAGAGGACCTGACCCTTAGAAACTTACAAGTAAGCTGGAATCTTGAAAAGTTCAAATTTTATAAGTAAAAGATTTATTAAAATGAATAACCAAGTGTTTTAATTGACATCAGAATACCAAATCAATAAAACCTGAGAATATAGAAAAAAGATAAATAAAGATATGAGGAGAACTTAATACAATAGAAAACGTATAAAATTCAGGTGATGTAGTAAGTCCAAAGAATATTCTTTGACAAGATTTAAAAGACACACTTTGATTAAGGAAAGCCAAAACATAAGTAAAGAATATACAGAAAGAATCAGGACAATGTTATAGCAGAGAATATATGAAATGCCAGTAAATTTGAACATTTGTGTAAAGTGGACCATTTCCTAGCTCCTAAAGTTTACCAAAACTGACACAAGAGGAAATCATTTAAGGTCATCATGTCTGCCCTTGGCATTCTCGGAATGCCCTGCTCTCAGAATGCAGCATCTGTAGTCCATGGTAACCTGTGGAGAAGGGGCAGGGCTGAGGGAGTTTGGTACTTGGCCTTCACGGATGTAGTGGGTGTGGCCAATTCTGCTGTGACTGAACAAAGGGCAGGGGAACAGGGGGGCCAGGGCAGGGACCTCAGAGCCCGGGAGGCCCAGTGGGTTGTCACAAGCATTTAGGCCCAGGACAAAGGGCTCCTTCTTTGTCTGCACAGCTGCCCAAACTTTCACCTTTTCAATCAGGCCGCTATTTTACTTGAAGTGCATGTGGAACCAATCCGCGCAGTACACTTCGCTGCACAGCTAACAATAGGTCTGGGCATCGTACCTTCCTGCCAGGTGACCGAAGTTCGCAGGCAGATGGGGCCCTGGGACACACGCGGAGAGGCTCCTGCCCAGGCCAGAGGCCGCCCACAGCCACTGCCCCAGATCGTGGGGCACAAAGCAGCCCAGTACGAGGCCGTGCCTCTAGAGGGAGTATTGGGCCAACACTTGTGGAATACGGGGTCCTCGCGGGCAACTCATTGGAGGGACACAAATAAATCTTTGCGGACTTTCAGATGAAGCTTACGAGTGTTCACACCTAAGCCTCTTACAAAGTCAAATGTTTAGCTAAACATGAGCTCATGATCTAAATTTACACAATAATGAAGAAATCAGCTACAGGGGGAGACAATCAGCAAAAACAATCAATACCAGTATTAGATTCCCTAGGCCATCAATCAGACGTTGGAATAATCAGGTGCAAGGCAGAAAATATACATAAAACTGGAACTGAAACAAGGAACAAGGATGTTTTCAAAGACTGGTAGGATCTCTAAAACATTTTTAAAGTACATTTCATTGATAAAGCTAAATACTCAAAGGTTGTGTAATACAACAGATTCATCATTGAGAAGAGTGAAATTATGCTGTTTTGAAATCTATGGCTGGTCAGATTTTCTGCCTAAATATATAAGAAGATTTCTCTAAAAAATACAAATTATTTCAAAGACTTATTGGCTGTGAAATAAGTTAAGGGTATTTCAAATGGCTTGTCTGCAAAGAAAGGTGAGATGTAGGAAATCACAGAAAGTCGAGGGGAAAATAGGTCAATATATACTTTGCCATATTGTGTACTAAGCCTTAGGCCAGCAACAATGTAGAGGACCTGACCCTTAGAAACTTACAAGTAAGCTGTAATCTTGAAAAGGTCAAATCTTTATAAGTAAAAAGATTTATTAAAATGAATAACCAAGTGTTTTAATTGATATGAGAATATCAAAACAATAAACCTGAGAACACAGAAAAAATATAAATAAAGACATGAGGAGAACTTAATACAATAGAAAACATATAAAATTCAGGTGAGGAAGTAAGTCAAAAGAATATTCTTTGACAAGATTTAAAAGACACACTTTGGTTAAAGAAAACCAAAACATAAGTAAAGAATATACAGAAAGAATCAGGACAATGTTATAGCAGAGAATATATGAAATGCCAGTAAATTTGAACATTTGTGTAAAGTGGACCATTTCCTAGCTCCTAAAGTTTACCAAAATTGACACAAGAGGAAATCATTTAAGGTCATCATGTCTGCCCTTGGCATTCTCGGAACGCCCTGGCCTCAGAATGCAGCATCTGTTGTCCATGGTAAACTGCGGAGAGGTGGCGGGGCTGAGGGAGGTGGGAACACCGCCCTCACTGAGGGAGTGGGTGCGGCCATCTCTGCTGTGACTGAACAAAGGGCAGCGGAGTAGGGGGCAACAGCAGGGCCCTCAGAGGCCGGCAGGCCCAGTCGTGTGTCACAAGTATTTAGGCCCAGGCCAAAGTGCGCCTTCTTTGTCTGCACAGCTGCCCAAACTCTCACCTTTCCACTCAGGCCGCCCTCTTACTTGAAGTGTGTGTGGAACCGGTCCGTGCAGTACACCTCGCTGCAAAGCTTACTATAGGTCTGGGCATCATAGCTTCCTGCCAGGTGACCGAAGTTCGCAGGCGGATGGGTCGTGGGACACACGGGGGGAGCCTCCTGCCAAGGCCACAGGCCGACCAAAGCCACTACCCCAGATCGGGGGAAGCAAAGCAGTCTTGTCTGAGTCCCAGGCTCTAGAGGGAGTAGTGGACCAACACTTCTAGAAAACGGGGTCCGCGCGAGTAACTCATTGGAGGGACACAAAAAATCTTTGTGGACTTTCTGCTGAAGCTTACGAGCATTCACACCTAAGCCTCTTACAAGGTCAGCTCTTTAGCTAAACATGAGCTCATGAACTAAATTTACACAATAATGAAGAAATGAGCTACAAGGGGAGACAAGCAGCAATAACAATCAATACCAGAATTAGATTCCCTAGGCCATCCATCAGATGTTGGAATAATCAGGTGCAAGGCAGAATTTATACACAATACTGGAACTGAAACAAGGAACAAGGATGTTTTCAAAGACTGGTAGGATCTCTACAACGTTTTTAAAGTACATGTCATTGATAAAGCTAAATACTCAAAGGTTGTGTCATACAACAGATTCATCAATAGACAGGGGTGCTTTTGGCCCCCGATTTTGGGCAGGGCCAGTGGGCGGCCCGTGGCCCGGGCAGGAACCTCTCTGCGTGTGAACCTGGGAATCATCTCTCCTGCGAACTTCGGTCACCTGGCAGGAAGCTACGATGCCCAGACCTATGGTTAGCTGTGCAGCGAGGTGTAGTGCGCGGACAGGTTCCACAGACACTTCAACTAAGTGGGCGGCCTGAGTGGAAAAGTGAGAGTTTGGGCAGCTGTGCAGACAAAGAAGGCGCCCTATGGCCTGGGCCTAAATGCTTGTGACACCCCACTGGTCCTGCCGGGCTCTGAGGGCCCTGCCCTGACACCCCTGCTCCCCTGCCCTTTGTTCAGTCACAGCAGAGATGGCCACACCCACTCCCTCAGTGAGGGCAGTGTTCCAGCCTCCCACAGCCCCGCCCGCTCTCCGCAGGATACCATGGACTACAGATGCTGCATTCTGAGGCCAGGGCGTTCCGAGTATGCCAAGGGCAGACATGATGACCTTAAATGATTTCCTCTTGTGTCAGTTTTGGTAAACTGTAGGACCTAGGAAATGGTCCACTTTACAGAAATGTTCAAATTTACTGGCATTTCATATATTCTCTGCTATAACATTGTCCTGATTCTTTCTATATATTCTTTAATTATGTTTGTGTTTTCCTTAATCAAAGTGTGTCTTTTAAATCTTTTCAAAGAATATTCTTTGGACTTACTAGCTCACCTGAATTTTATACGTTTTCTGTGGTCTTAAGTTCTGCTCATATCTTTATTTATCTTTTTGCTATTTCTCAGGGTTTATTGTTTTGATCTTCTGATGTCAATTAAAACACTTGGTTATTCATTTTCATCAATCTTTTTACTTACAAAGATTTGAACTTTTAAAGATTCCAGCTCACTTTTAAGTTTCTAAGGGTGAGGTCCTCTATATTGTGGCTGGCCTAAGGCTTAGTTCACCATATAGCAATGTATATATTGACATTTTCACCTCGACTTTCTGTGATTCCCTACATCTCACCTTTCTTTGCAGACAAGCCATTTGAAATACACTTAACTTATTTCACAGCCAATAAGTCTTTGAAATAATGTCTATTTTTTAGAGAAATCTTCTTATATAATTAGGCAGAAAATCTCACCTGCCATAGTTTTCAAAACAGCATAATTTCACTCTTCTCAATGCTTAATCTTTGGTATTAAACAACCTTTGAGTATTTAGATTTATCAACGACATGTACTTTAAAAATGTTTTAGAGATCCTACCAGCCTTTGAAAACCTCCTTGTTCCTTGTTTCAGTTCCAGTTTTATGTATATTTTCTGCCTTGCACCTGATTACTCCAACATCAGATGGATGGCCTAGGGAATCTCATTCTGGTATTGATTGTTTTTGCTGATTGTCTCACTTTGTAGCTGATTTCTTCAATATTGTGTAAAGTTAGATCATGAGCTCATGTTTAGCTAAACAGCTGACCTTGTAAGAGGCTTAGGTGTGAACGCTGGTAAGCTTAAGCAGAAAGTCGGCAAAGATTTATTTGTGTCCCTCCAATGAGTTGCCCGCAAGGAGCCCGTTTTCTACAAGTGTTGGTCCAATACTCCTTCGAGAGGCAGTGGACTCAGACATGGCTGCTTTTCAGCCTTCGATCTGGGCCAGGGCCAGTGGGCGGCCTGTGGCCCAGGCAGGAGCCTCTCCGCATGTGTCCCAGGGACCCATTTGCCTTCGAACTTCGGTCACCTGGCAGGAAGCTACGATGCCCTAACGTATGGTTAGCTGTGCAGCGAGGTGTACTGCGAGGACAGGTTCCAAACACTCTTCAAATAAGAGGGCTGCCTGAGTGGAAAGGTGAGGGTTTGGGCAGCTGTGCAGACAAAGATGGCGCCCTTTGGCCTGGGCCTAAATGCTTGTAACACCCCACTGGGTCTGCCTGCCTCTGAGGGCCCAGCCCTGTGCGCCCTGCTCCCCTGCCCTTTGTTCAGTCACAGCAGAGATGGCCACACCCACTCCCTCAGTGTGGGCTGTCTTCCAACCTCCCTCAGCCAAGCCCCCTCTCCGCAGGTTACCATGGACTACAGATGCTGCATTCTGAAGCCAGGGCGTTCCGAGAATGCCAAGGGCAGACATGATGACCTTAAATGATTTCCTCTTGTGTCAGTTATGGTAAACTTTAGGAGCTAGGAAATGGTCAACTTTACAGAAATGTTCAAATTTACTGGCATTTCATATATTCTCTGCTATAACATTGTCCTGATTCTTTCTATATGTTATTTAATTATGTTTGTGTTTTCCTTAATCAAAGTGTGTCTTTTAAATCTTTTCAAAGAATATTCTTTGGACTTACTACCTCACCTGAATTTTATCCTTTTTCTGTGGTATTAAGTTCTGTTCATATCTTTATTTATCTTTTTTCTAAGTTCTCAGTGTTTATTGTTTTGATCTTCTGATGTCAATTAAAACACTTGGTTATTCATTTTCATCAATCTTTTTACTTATAAAGATTTGAACTTTTAAAGATTCCAGTTCACTTTTAAGTTTCTAAGGGTCAGGTCCTCCACATTGTGGCTGGCCTAAGCCTTAGTTCACCCTATAGCAATGTATATATTGACATATTTTCCCCTCGACTTTCTGTGATTCCCTACATCTCACCTTTCTTTGCAGACAAGCCATTTGAAATACACTTAACTTATTTCACAGCCAATAAGTCTTTGAAATAATGTCTATTTTTTAGAGAAATCTTCTTATATAATTAGGCAGAAAGTCTCACCTGTCATAGTTTTCAAAACAGCATAATTTCAATCTTCTCAATGTTTAATCTGTGGTATTAAACAACCTTTGAGTATTTAGGTTTATCAACGACATGTACTTTAAAATTGTTTTAGAGATCCTAGAAGCCTTTGAAAATCTCCTTGTTCCTTGTTTCAGTTCCAGTTTTATGTATATTTTCTGCCTTGCACCTGATTATTCCAACATCAGATGGATGGCCTACGGAATCTAATTCTTTTATTGATTGTTTTTGCTGATTGTCTCACTTTGTAGCTGATTTCTTCAATATTGTGTAAATTTGGATCATGAGCTCATGTTTAGCTAAACAGCTGACCTTGTAAGAGGCTTAGGTGTGAACGCTGCTATGCTTCAGCAGATAGTCAGCAAAGATTTATTTGTGTCCCTCCAATGAGTTGCCCGCAAGGACCCCGTTTTCTACAAGTGTTGGTCCAATACAGCTTCGAGAGGCAGTGGACTCAGACATGGCTGCTTTTCAGCCTTCGATCTGGGGCAGGGGCAGTGGGTGGCCTGTGGCCCGGCAGGATCTTCTACGCATGTGTCCCAGGACACATTTGCCTGCGAACTTCGGTCACCTGGCAGGAAGCTACGATGCCCTGACCTTTGGATAGCTGTGCAGCGAGGTGTACTGCGCGGACAGGTACCAAACACACTTCAAATAAGAGGTCGGCCTGAGTGGAAAGGTGAGACTTTGGGCAGCTGTGCAGACAAAGAAGGCGCCCTTTGACCTGGGCCTAAGAGCTTGTGACACCCCATTGGGTCTGCCGGGCTCTGAGGGCCCTGCCCTGGGCCCCCTGCTCCCCTGCCCTTTGTTCAGTCACAGCAGAGATGGCAACACTCACTCCCTCAGTGAGGGCAGTCTTCCAGCCTCCCTCAGCCACGCCGCCTCTCCGCAGGTTACCATGGACTACAGATGCTGCATTCTGAGGCCAGGGCGTTCCGAGAATGCCAAGGGCAGACATGATGACCTTAAATGATTTCCTCTTGTGTCAATTTTGGTAAACTTTAGGAGCTAGGAAATGGTCCACTTTACACAAATGTTCACTTTTACTGGCATTTCATATATTCTCTGCTATAACATTGTCCTGATTCTTTCTGTATATTCTTTACTTATGTTTTTGTTTTCCTTTATCAATGTGTGTCTTTTAAATCTTTTCAAAGAATATTCTTTGGACTTACTAAATCACCTGAATTTTATACGTTTTCTTTTGTATTATGTTCTGCTCATATCTTTATTTATCTTTTTTCTATGTTCTCACGGTTTATTGTTTTGATTTTCTGATGTCAATTAAAACACTTGGTTATTCATTTTAATAAATCTTTTTACTTATAAAGATTTGAACTTTTAAAGATTCCAGCTTACTTGTACGTTTCTAAGGGTCCATTCCTCTACACTGTTGCCGGCCTAAGGCTTAGTTCACCATGTAGCAATGTATATATTGACATATTATCCCCTCGGCTTTCTGTGATTCCCTACATCTCACCTTTCTTTGCAGACAAGCCATTTGAAATACCCTTAACTTATTTCACAGCCAATAAGTCTTTGAAATAATCTGTATTTTTTATAGAAATCATCTTATATATTTAGGCAGAAAATCTCACCTTCCATAGTTTTCTAAACAGCATAATTTCACTCTTCTCACTGCTTAATTTGTTGTATTAAACAACCTTTGAGTATTTAGCTTTATCAATGATATGTACTTTAAAAATGTTTTAGAGATCCTACCAGTCTTTGAAAACATCCTTGTTCCTTGTTTCATTTCCTGGTTTATGTATATTTTCTGCCTAGCACCTGATTATTCCAACATCTCAAGGATGGCCTATGGAATCTAATTCTGGTATTGATTGTTTTTGCTGATTGTCTCCCTTTGTAGCTGATTTCTTCATTATTGTGTAAATTTAGGTCATGAGCTCATGTTTAGCTAAACAGCTGAGCTTGTAAGAGGCTTAGCTGTGAACGCACGTAAGTTTCAGCAAAAAGTCGGCAAAGATTTATTAGTGTCCCTCCAATGAGTTGCCCACAAGGACCCCGTTTTCTAGAAGTGTTGGTCCAATACTCCCTCTAGGGGTAGGGGACATAGACAGGGCTGCTTTCGGCCCCCGATCTTGGGCAGGGCAGTGGGCGGCCTGTGGCCCGGGCAGGAGCCTCTCTGCGTGTGAACCTGGGAATCATCTCTCCTGCGAACTTCGGTCACCTGGCAGGAAGCTACGATGCCCAGACATATGGTTAGCTGTGCAGCGAGGTGTACTGCGCGGACAGGTTCCACACACACTTCAACTAAGTGGGCGGCCTGAGTGGAAAAGTGAGAGTTTGGGCAGCTGTGCAGACAAAGAAGGCGCCCTATGGCCTGGGCCTAAATGCTTGTGACACCCCACAGGGCCTGCAGGGCTCTGAGGGCCCTGCCCTGACACCCCTGCTCCCCTGCCCTTTGTTCAGTCACATCAGAGATGGCCACACCCACTCCCTCAGTGAGAGAAGTGTTCCAGCCTCCCTCAGCCCCGCCCACTCTCCGCAGGTTACCATGGACTACAGATGCTGCATTCTCAGGCCAGGGCTTTCCGAGAATGCCAATGGCCGACATGACGACCTTAAATGATTTCCTCTTGTGTCAATTTTGGTAAACTGTAGGAGCTAGGAAATGGTCCACTTTACAGAAATGTTCAAATTTACTGGCATTTCAGATATTCTCTGCTATAACATTGTCCTGATTCTTTCTATATATTCTTTAATTATGTTTGTGTTTTCCTTAATCAAAGTGTGTCTTTTAAATCTTTTCAAAGAATATTCTTTGGACTTACTAAATCACCTGAATTTTATACGTTTTCTGTGGTATTAAGTTCTGCTCATATCTTTATTTATCTTTTTTCTACGTTCTCAGGGTTTATTGTTTTGATCTTCTGATGTCAATTAAAACACTTGGTTATTCATTTTCATCAATCTTTTTACTTATAAAGATTTGAGATTTTAAAGATTCCAGCTCACTTTTAAGTTTCTAAGGGTCAGGTCTTCTACATTGTGGCTGGCCTAAGGCTTAGTTCACCATATAGCAATGTATATATTGACATTTTCCCCTCGACTTTCTGTGATTCCCTACATCTCACCTTTCTTTGCAGACAAGACATTTGAAATACACTTAACTTATTTCACAGCCAATAAGTCTTTGAAATAATCTGTATTTTTTAGAGAAATCTTCTTATATAATTAGGCAGAAAATCTCACCTGCCATAGTTTTCAAAACAGCATAATTTCACTCTTCTCAATGCTTAATCTGTGGTATTAAAGAACCTTTGAGTATTTAGGTTTGTCAACGACATGTACTTTAAAAATGTTTTAGAGATCCTACCAGCCTTTGAAAACCTCCTTGTTTTTTGTTTCAGTTCCAGGTTTATGTATATTTTCTGCCTTGCACCTGATTATTCCAACATCAGATGGATGGCCTAGGGAATCTAATTCTGGTATTGATTGTTTTTGCTGATTCTCTCACTTTGTAGCTGATTTCTTCAATATTGTGTAAATTTAGATGATGAACTCTTATTTAGCTAAACAGCTGACCTTGTAAGAGGCTTAGGTGTGAACGCTGGTAAGCTTCAGCAGAAAGTCGGCAAAGATTTATATGTGTCCCACCAATGAGTTGCCCGCAAGGACCCCGTTTTCTACAAGTGTTGGTCCAATACTCCTTCGAGAGGCAGTGGACTCAGACATGGCTGCTTTTCAGCCTTCGATCTGGGGCAGGGCCAGT
Source organism: Mesoplodon bidens (assembly GCF_964165515.1). Classification (NCBI taxonomy): domain Eukaryota; kingdom Metazoa; phylum Chordata; class Mammalia; order Artiodactyla; family Ziphiidae; genus Mesoplodon; species Mesoplodon bidens. The sequence continues at coordinate 3,472,089 of NC_138180.1, forward strand.
GGGCGGCCTGTGGCCCGGACAGGAGCCTCTCCGCATGTGTCCCAGGGACCCATTTGCCTGCGAACTTCGGTCACCTGGCAGGAAGCTACGATGCCCTGACCTATGGTTAGCTGTGCAGCGAGGTGTACTGCGCGGACAGGTTCCAAACACACTTCAAATAAGAGGGCGGCCTGAGTGGAAGGTGAGAGTTTGGGCAGATGTGCAGACAAAGAAGGCGCCCTTTGTCCTGGGCCTAAATGCTTGTGACACACCACTGGGTCTGCCGGGCTCTGAGTGCCCTGCCCTGGGCCCCCTGCTCCCCTGCCCTTTGTTCAGTCACAGCCGTGATGGCCACACCCACCTCCTCAGTGAGGGCAGTCTTCCAAGCTCCCTCAGCCACGCCCCCTCTCCGCAGGTTACCATGGACTACAGATGCTGCATTCTGAGTCCAGGGCGTTCCGAGAATGCCAAGGGCAGACATGATGACCTTAAATTATTTCCTCTTGTGTCAGTTTTGGTAAACTTTAGGAGCTAGGAAATGGTCCGCTTTACAGAAATGTTCAAATTTACTGGCATTTCATATATTCTCTGATATAACATTGTCCTGATTTTTTTTGTATAATCTTTACTTATGGATTTGTTTTCCTTAATCAAAGTGTGTCTATTAAATCATTTCAAAGAATATTTTTTGGACTTACTAAATCACCTGAATTTTATACGTTTTCTCTTGTATTAAGTTCTGCTCTTATCTTTATTTATCTTTTTTCTATGTTCTCAGGGTTTATTGTTTTGATTTTCTGATGTCAAGTAAAACACTTGGTTATTCATTTTAATAAATCTTTTTACTTATAAAGATTTGAACTTTTAAAGATTCTAGCTTACTTGTACATTTCTAAGGGTCCATTCCTCTACACTGTTGCCGGCCTAAGGCTTAGTTCACAATATAGCTATGTATATACTGACATAGTATCCCCTCGGCTTTCTGTGATTCCCTACATCTCACCTTTCTTTGCAGACAAGCCATTTGAAATACACTTAACTTATTTAACAGCCAATAACTCTTTGAAATAATGTCTATTTTTTAGAGAAATCTTCTTATATAATTAGGCCGAAAATCTCACCGGCCATAGTTTTCAAAACAGCATAATTTCACTCTTCTCAATGCTTAATCTCTGGTATTAAACAACCTTTGAGTATTTAGGTTTATCAACGACATGTATTTTAAAGATGTTTTAGAGATCCTACCAGCCTTTGAAAACCTCCTTGTTCCTTGTTTCAGTTCCAGTTTTATGTATATTTCCTGCCTTGCACCTGATTATTCCAACATCAGATGGATGGCCTAGGGAATCTCATTCTGGTATTGATTGTTTTGCTGAGTGTCTCACTTTGTAGCTGATTTCTTCAATATTGTGTAAATTTAGATCATGAGCTCATGTTTAGCTAAAAAGCTGACCTTGTAAGAGGCTTAGGTGTGAACGCTGGTAAGTTTCAGCACAAAGTCGGAAAAGATTTATTTGTGTCCCTCCAATGAGTTGCCCGCAAGGACCCCGTTTTCTACAAGTGTTGGTCCAATACTCCTTCGAGAGGCAGTGGACTCAGACATGGCTGCTTTTCAGCCTTCGATCTGGGGCAGGGGCTGTGGGCGGCCTGTGGCACTGGCAAGAGCCTATCCGCATGTTTCCCAGGGACCCATTTGCCTGCGAACTTCGGTCACCTGGCTGGAAACTACGATGCCCTGACCTATGGTTAGCTGTGCAGCGAGGTGTACTGCGTGGACAGGTTCCAAACACACTTCAAATAAGAGGGTGGCCTGAGTGGAAAGGTGAGAGTTTGGGCAGCAGTGCAGACAAAGAAGGCGCCCTTTGGCCTCGACCTAAATGCTTGTGACACCCCACTGGGTCTGCCGGGCTCTGAGGGCCCTGCCCTGGGCCAACTGCTCCCCTGCCCTTTGTTCAGTCACAGCAGAGATGGCCACACCCACTCCCTCAGTGAGGACAGTCTTCCAACATCCCTCAGCCACGCCCCCTCTCCGCAGGTTACCATGGACTACAGATGCTGCATTCTGAGGCCAGGGCGTTCCGAGAATGCCAAAGGCAGACATGATGACCTTAAATGATTTCCTCTTGTGTCAGTTTTGGTAAACTTTAGGCGCTAGGAAATGGTCCACTTTACAGAAATGTTCAAATTTACTGGCATTTCATATATTCTCTGCTATAACATTGTCCTGATTCTTTCTGTATATTCTTTACTTATGTTTTTGTTTTCATTAATCAAAGTGTGTCTTTTAAATCTTTTCAAGAATATTATTTGGACTTACTAAATCACCTGAATTTTATACGTTTTCTGTTGTATTAAGTTCTGCTCATATCTTTATTTATCTTTTTTCTATGTTCTCAGGGTTTATTGTTTTGATTTTCTGATGTCAAGTAAAACACTTGTTTATTCATTTTAATAAATCTTTTTACTTATAAAGATTTGAACTTTTAAAGATTCCAGCTTACTTGTACGTTTCTAAGGGTCCATTCCTCTACACTCTTGCCGGCCTAAGGCTTAGTTCACCATAGCAATGTATATATTGACATATTATCCCCTCGGCTTTCTGTGATTCCATACATCTCACCTTTCTTTGCAGACAAGCCATTAGAAATACCCTTATCTTATTTCAAAGCCAATAAGTCTTTGAAATAATGTGTATTTTTTAGAGAAATCATCTTATATAATTAGGCAGAAAATCTCACCTTCCATAGTTTTCTAAACAGCATAATTTCACACTTCTCACTGCTTAATTTGTTATATTAAACAACCTGTGAGTATTTAGCTTTATCAATGACATGTACTTAGAAATGTTTTAGAGATCCTACCAGTCTTTGATAACATCCTTGTTCCTTGTTTCATTTCAAGGTTTATGTATATTTTCTGCCTAGCACCTGATTATTCCAACATCTGACGGATGGCCTAGTGAATCTAATTCTGGTATTGATTGTTTTTGCTGATTGTCTCACTTTGTAGCTGAATTCTTCATTATTGTGTAAATTTAGATCATGAGCTCATGTTAACTAAACAGCTGACCTTGTAAGAGGCTTAGGTGTGAATGCTCGTAAGTTTCAGCAAAAAGTTGGCAAAGATTTATTTGTGTCCCCCAAATGAGTTGCCCGCAAGGATCCCATTTTCTAGAAGTGTTGGTCCAATATTCCCTCTAGGGGTACGGGACTTAGACAGGGCTGCTTTCGGCCCCCGATCTTGGGCAGGGGCAGTGGGCGGCCTGTGGCCCGGGCAGGAGCCTCTCAGCATGTGAACCTGGGAATCATCTCTCCTATGAACTTCGGTGACCTGGCAGGAAGCTACGATGCCCAGACTTATGGTTAGCTGTGCAGCGAGGTATACTACGCGGACAGGTTCCACCCACACTTCAACTAAGTGGGCGGCCTGAGTGGAAAAGTGAGAGTTTGGGCATCTGTGCAGACAAAGAAGGCGCCCTATGGCCTGGGCCTAAATGCTTGTGACACCCCACTGTGCCTGCCGGGCTCAGAGGGCTCGGCCCTGGGCCCCCTGCTCCCCTGCCATTTGTTCATTCACAGCAGAGATGGCCACACCCACTCCCTCAGTGAGGGCAGTGTTCCAGCCTCCCTCAGCCCCGCCCACTGTCCGCATGGTTCCATGGACTACAGATGCTGCATTCTGAGGCCAGGGCGTTCTGAGAATACCAGGGGCAGACATGATGACCATAAAAGATTTCCTCTTGTGTCAGTTTTGGTAAACTGTAGGAGCCAGGAAATGGTCAACTTTACAGAAATGTTCAAATTTACTGGCATTTCATATATTCTCTGCTATAGCATTGTCCTGATTCTTTCTATATATTCTTTAATTATGTTTGTGTTTTCCTTAATCAAGTTGTGTCTTTTAAATCTTTTCAAAGAATATTCTTTGGACTTACTACATCACCTGAATTTTATACGTTTTCTGTGGAATTAAGTTCTGCTCATATCTTTATTTATCTTTTTTCTATGTTCTCAGGGTTTATTGTTTTGATCTTCTGATGTCAATTAAAACTCTTGGTTTTTCATTTTCATAAAACTTTTTATTTATAAAGATTTGAACTTTTAAATATTCCAGCTCACTTTTAAGTTTCTAAGGGTCAGGTCCTCTACATTGTGGCTGGCCTAAGGCTTAGTTCTCCATATAGCAATGTATATATTGACATTTTCCCATCGACTTTCTGTGATTCCCTACATCTCACCTTTCTTTGCAGACAAGCCATTTGAAATACACTTAACTTATTTCACAGCCAATAAGTCTTTGAAATAATGTCTATTATTTAGAGAAATCTTCTTATATAATTAGGCAGAAAATCTCACCTGCCATAGTGTTCAAAACAGCATAATTTCACTCTTCTCAATGCTTAATCTGTGGTATTAAACAACCTTTGAGTATTTAGGTTTATCAACGACATGTACTTTAAAAATGTTTTAGAGATCCTACCAGCCTTTGAAAACCTCCTTGTTCCTTGTTTCAGTCCAGGTTTTATGAATATTTTCTGCCTATCACCTGATTATTCCAACATCAAATGGATGGCCTAGGGAATCTAATTCTGGTATTGATTGTTTTTGCTGATTGTCTCAATTTGTAGCTGATTTCTTCAATATTGTGTAAATTTAGATCATGAGCTCATGATTAGCTAAACAGCTGAACTTGTAAGAGGCTTAAGTGTGAACGCTGGTAAGCTTCAGCAGAAAGTCGGCAAAGATTTAATTGTGTCCCTCCAATGAGTGGCCGCAAGGACCCCGTTTTCTACAAGTGTTGGTCCAATAAGCCTTCGAGAGGCAGTGGACTCAGACACGGCTTCTTTTCAGCCTTCGATCTGGGGCCGGGCCTGTGGGCGGCCTGTGGCCAGGGCAGGAGCCTCTCCGCATGTTTCCCAGGGGCCCATTTGCCTGCGAACTTCGGTCAACTGGCTGGAAGCTATGATGCCCTGACCTATGGTTAGCTGTGCAGCGAGGTGTACTGCGCAGACAGGTTCCAAACACACTTCAAATAAGAGGGCGGCCTGAGTGGAAAGGTGCGAGTTTGGGCAGCTGTGCAGACAAAGAAGGCGTCCTATGGCCTGGGCCTAAATGCTTGTGACACCCACTGTGTCTGCCGGGCTCTGAGTGCCCAGGCCTGGGCCCCCTGCTTCCCTAACCTTTGTTCAGTCACAGCAGAGATGGCCATACCCACTCCCTCAGTGAGGGCAGTCTTCCAAACTCCCTCATCCACGCCCCCTCTCCGCAGGTTACCATGGACTACAGATGTTGCATTCTGCGGCCAGGGCGTTCCGAGAATGCCAAGGGCAGACAGGATGACTTTAAATGATTTCCTCTTGTGTCAGTTTTGGTAAACTTTAGGCGCTAAGAAATGGTCCACTTTACAGAAATGTTCAAATTTACTGGCATTTCATATATTCTCTGCTATAACATTGTCCTGATTCTTTCTGTATGTTCTTTACTTATGTTTTTGTTTTCCTTAATCAAAGTGTGTCTTTTAAATCTTTTCAAGTATATTCTTTGGACTTACTAAATCACCTGAATTTTATACGTTTTCTGTTGTATTAAGTTCTGCTCATATCTTTATTTATCTTTTTTCTATGTTCTCAGGGTTTATTGTTTTGATTTTCTGATGTCAATTAAAACACTTGGTTATTCATTTTAATAAATCTTTTTTATTATAAAGATTTGAACTTTTAAAGACTCCAGCTTACTTGTACGTTTCTAAGGGTCCATTCCTCTACACTGTTGCGGGCCTAAGGCTTAGTTGACCATACAGCAATGTATATATTGACATATTATCCCCTCGTCTTTCTGTGATTCCCTACATCTCACCTTTCTTTGCAGACAAGACATTTGAAATACCCTTATCTTATTTCAAAGCCAATAAGTCTTTGAAATAATGTGTATTTTTTAGAGAAATCATCTTATATAATTAGGCAGAAAATCTCACCTTCCATAGTTTTCTAAACAGCATAATTTCACTCTTCTCACTGCTTAATTTGTTGTATTAAACAACCTTTGAGTATTTAGCTTTATCAATGACATGTACTTTGAAAATGTTTTAGAGATCCTACCTGTCTTTGAAAACATCCTTGTTCCTTGTTTCATTTCCAGGTTTATGTATATTTTCTGCCTAGCACCTGATTATTCCAACATCTGACGGATGGACTAGGGAATCTAATTCTGGTATTGATTGTTTTTGCTGATTGTCTCCCTTTGTAGCTGATTTCTTCATTATTGTGTAAATTTAGATCATGAGCTCATGTTTAGCTAAACAGCTGACCTTGTAAGAGGCTTAGGTGTGAACGCTCGTAAGTTTCAGCAAAAAGTCGGCAAAGATTTATTTGTGTCCCTCCAATGAGTTGCTCACAAGGACCCCGTTTTCTAGAAGTGTTGGTCCAATACTCCCTCAAGGTGTATGGGACTTAGACAGGGCTGCTTTCGGCCCCCGAACTTGGGCAGGGGCAGTGGGCGGCCTGTGGCCCGGGCAGGAGCCTCTCTGCGTGTGAACTTGGGAATCATCTCTCCTGCGAACTTCGGTCACCTGGCACGAAGGTACGATGCCCATACCTATGGTTAGCTGTGCAGAGAGGTATACAGCGCGGAGAGGTTCCAAACACACTTCAACTAAGTGGGTGGCCTGAGTGGAAAAGTGAGAGTTTGGGCAGCTGTGCAGACAAAGAAGGCGCCCTTTGGTCTGGGCCTAAATGCTTGTGACACCCACTGGGTCTGCCGTGCTCTGAGTTCCCTGAAATGGGACCCCTGATCCCCTGCCCTTTGTTCAGTCACAGCAGAGATGGCCACACACACCCCCTCAGTGAGGGCAGTCTTCCAACCTCCCTCAGCCACGCCTCCTCTCCGCAGGTTACCATGGACTACAGATGCTGCATTCTGAGTCCAGGGCGTTCGGAGAATGCCAAGGGCAGACATGATGACCTTAAATGATTTCCTCTTGTGTCAGTTTTGGTAAACTTTAGGAGCTAGGAAATGGTCCGCTTTACAGAAATGTTCAAATTTACTGGCATTTCATATATTCTCTGCTATAACATTGTCCTGATTCTTTCTGTATATTCATTACTTTTTTTTTGTTTTCCTTAATCAAAGTGTGTCTTTTAAATCTTTTCAAAGAATATTCTTTGGACTTACTAAATCACCTGAATTTTATACGTTTTCTGTTGTATTAAGTTCTGCTCATATCTTTATTTATCTTTTTTCTATGTTTTAAGGGTTTATTGTTTTGATTTTCTGATGTCAATTAAAACACTTGGTTATTCATTTTAATAAATCTTTTACTTATAAAGATTTGTACTTTTAAAGATTCCAGCTTACTTGTACGTTTCTATGGGTCCATTCCTCTACACTGTTGCCGGCCTAAGGCTTAGTTCACCATATAGCAATGTATATATTGACCTATTATCCCCTCGGCTTTCTGTGATTCCCTACATCTCACCTTTCTTTGCAGACAAGCCATTTGAAATACCCTTAACTTATTTCACAGCCAATAAGTCTTTGAAATAATGTCTATTTTTCAGAGAAATCATCTTATATAATTAGGCAGATAATCTCACCTTCCATAGTTTGCTAAACAGCATAATTTCACTCTTCTCACTGCTTAATTTGTTGTATTAAACAACCTTTGAGTATTTAGCTTTATCAATGACATATACTTAAAAATGTTTTAGAGATCCTACCAATCTTTGAAAACATCATTGTTCCTTGTTTCATTTCCAGGTTTATGTATATTTTCTGCCTAGCACCTGATTATTCCAACATCTGACGGATGGCCTAGGGAATCTACTTCTGGTATTGATTGTTTTTGCTGATTGTCTCCCTTTGTAGCTGAATTCTTCATTATTGTGTAAATTTAGCTCATGAGCTCATGTTTAGCTAAACAGCTGACCTTGTAAGAGGCTTAGGTGTGAACGCTCGTAAGTTTCAGCTAAAAGTCGGCAAAGATTTATTTGTGTCCCTCCAATGAGTTGCCCACAAGGACCCCGTTTTCTAGAAGTGTTGGTCCAATACTCCCTCTAGGGGTAGGGGACTTAGACAGGGCTGCTTTGGGCCCCCGACCTTGGGCAGGGGCAGTGGGCGGGCTGTGGCCCGGGCAGGAGCCTTTCTGCGTGAGAACCTGGGAATCATCTCTCCTGCGAACTTCGGTCACCTGGCAGGAAGCTACGATGCCCAGACCTATGGTTAGCTGTGCAGCGAGGTATACTGCGCGGACCGGTACCACACACATTTCAACTAAGTGGCCGGCCTGAGTGGAAAGGTGAGAGTTTGGGCAGCTGTGCAGACAAAGAAGGTGCCCTTTGGCCTGTGCCTAAATGCTTGTGACACCCACTGGGTCAGACGTGCTCTGAGTTCCATGCCCTGGGCCCCCTGCTCCCCTGCCCTTTGTTCAGTCACAGCAGAGATGGCCACACCCAATCCCTCAGTGAAGGCAGTCTTCCAACCTCCCTCACTCACGCCCCCTCTCCGCAGGTTACCATGGACTACATATGCTGCATTCTGAGGCCAGGGCGTTCCGAGAATGCCAACGGCAGACAGGATGACCTTAAATGATTTCCTCTTGTGTCAGTTTTGGTAAACTTTAGGCGCTAGGAAAGGGTCCACTTTACAGAAATCTTCAAATTAACTGGCATTTCATATATTCTCTGCTATAACATTGTCCTGATTCTTTCTTTAATGTCTTTACTTATGTTTTTGTTTTCCTTAATCAAAGTGTGCCTTTTAAATCTTTTCAAAGAATATTCTTTGGACTTACTAAATCACCTGAATTTTATACGTTTTCTGTTGTATTAAGTTCTACTCATATCTTTATTTATGTTTTTTCTATGTTCTCAGGGTTTATTGTTTTGATTTTATGATGTCAAGTAAAACACTTGGTTATTCATTTTAATAAATCTTTTTACTCATAAAGATTTGAACTTTTAAAGATTCCAGCTTACTTGTACGTTTTTAAGGGTCCATTCCTCTACACTGTTGCCGGCCCAAGGCTTAGTTCACCATATAGCAATGTATATATTGACATATTATCCCCTCGGCTTTCTGTGATTCACTACATCTCACCTTTCTTTGCAGACAAGCCATTTGAAATACCCTTAACTTATTTCACAGCCAATAAGTCTTTGAAATAATGTGTATTTTTTATAGAAATCATCTTATATAAATAGGCAGAAAATCTCACCTTCCATAGTTTTCTAAACAGCATAATTTCACTCTTCTCACTGCTTAATTTGTTGTATTAAACAACCTTTGAGTATTTAGCTTTATCAATGACATGTACTTTAAAAATGTTTTAGAGATCCTACCAGTCTTTGAAAACATCCTTGTTCCTTGTTTCATTTCCAGGTTTATGTATATTTTCTGCCTAGCACCTGATTATTCCTACATCTGACGGATGGCCTAGGGAATCTAATTCTGGTATTGATTGTTTTTGCTGATTGTCTCCCTTTGTAGCTGATTTCTTCATTATTGTGTAAATTTAGATCATGAGCTCTTGTTTAGCTAAACAGCTGACCTTGTAAGAGGCTTAGGTGTGAACGCTCGTAAGTTTCAGCAAAAAGTCGGCAAAGATTTATTTGTGTCCCTCCAATGAGTTGCCCACAAGGACCCCGTTTTCTAGAAGTGTTGGTCCAATAGTCCCTCTAGTGGTAGGGGACTTAGACAGGGCTGCTTTCGGCCCCCGATCTTTGGCTGGGTCAGTGGGCGGCCTGTGGCCCGGGAAGGAGCCTCTCTGCGTGTGAACCTGGGAATCATCTCTCCTGCGAACTTCGGTCACCTGGCAGAAAGCTACGATGCCCAGACCTATGCTTAGCTGTGCAGCGCGGTATACTGTGCGGACAGAATCCACACACACTTCAACTAAGTGTGTGGCCTGAGTGGAAAACTGAGAGTTTGGGCAGCTGTGCAGACAAAGAAGGCGCCCTTTGGCCTGGGCCTAAATGCTTGTGACACCCCACTGGGCCTGCCGGGCTCTGAGGGAACAGCCCTGTGCCCCCTGCACCCCTTCCTTTTGTTCAGGCACAGCAGAGATGGCCACACCCATTCCCTCAGTGAGGGCAGTGTTCCAGCCTCCCTCAGCCCCGCCCACTCTCCGCAGGTTACCATGGACTACAGAAGTCGCATTCTGAGGCCAGGGTGTTCCGAGAATGCCAAGGGCAGACATGATGACCTTAAATGATTTCCTCTTGTGTCAGTTTTGGTAAACTGTAGGAGCTAGGAAATGGTCCACTTTAAAGAAATGTTCAAATTTACTGGCATTTCATATATTCTCTGCTATAACATTGTCCTGATTCTTTCTATATATTCTTTAATTATGTTTGAGTTTTCTTTAATCAAAGTGAGTCTTTTAAATCTTTTCAAAGAATATTCTTTGGACTTATTACCTTACATGAATTTTATACGTTTTCTGTGGTATTAAGTTCTGCTCATATCTTTATCTTTTTTCTATTTTCTCAGGGATTATTGTTTTGATCTTCTGATGTCAATTAAAACACTTGGTTATTCATTTTCATCAATCTTTTTACTTATAATGATTTGAACTTTTAAAGATTCCAGCTCACTTTTTTTTTTTTTTTTTTTTTTTTTTTTTTTTTTTTTTTTGCTGTACGTGGGCCTCTCACTGCTGTGGCCTCTCCCGTTGCGGAGCACAGGCTCCGGACACACAGGCTCCACGGCCATGGCTCGCGGGCCCAGCCGCTGCGCGGCATGTGGGATCTTCCGGGATAGGGGCACGAACCCGTGTCCCCTGCATCGGCAGGCGGACTCTCAACCACTGCGCCACCAGGGAAGCCCCCAGCTCACTTTTAAGTTTCTAAGGGTCAGGTCCTCTACATTGTGGCTGGCCTAAGGCTTAGTTCACCATATAGCAATGTATATATTGACTTTTTTTTTTTTTTTTTTTTTTTTTGCGGTATGCGGGCCTCTCACTGTTGTGGCCTCTCCCGTTGCGGAGCACAGGCTCCGGATGCGCAGGCTCAGCGGCCATGGCTCACGGGCCCAGCCGCTCCGCGGCATATGGGATCCTCCCAGACCGGGGCACGAACCCGTATCCCCTGCATCGGCAGGCGGACTCTCAACCACTGCGCCACCAGGGAGGCCCTATATTGACATTTTCCCCTCGACTTTCTTTGATTCCCTACATCTCACCTTTCTTTGCAGACAAGCCATTTGAAATACACTTAACTTATTTCACAGCCAATAAGTCTTTGAAATAATGTCTATTTTTTAGAGAAATCTTCTTATATAATTAGGCAGAAAATCTCACCTGCCATAGTTTTCAAAACAGCATAATTTCACTCTTCTCAATGCTTAATCTGTGGTATTAAACAACCTTTGATTATTTAGGTTTATCAACGACATGTACTTTAAAAATGTTTTAGAGATCCTACCAGCCTTTGAAAACCTCCTTGTTCCTTGTTTCAGTTCCAGTTTTATATATATTTTCAGCCTTGCACCTGATTATTCCAACATCAGATGGATGGCCTAGGGAAACTAATTCTGGTATTGATTGTTTTTGCTGATTGTCTCACTTTGTAGCTGATTTCTTCAATATTGTGTAAATTTAGATCATGAGCTCATGTTTAGCTAAACAGCTGACCTTGTAAGAGGCTTAGGTGTGAACGCTCGTAAGTTTCACAAAAAGTCGGCAAAGATTTATTTGTGTCCCTCCAATGATTTGCCCACAAGGACCCCGTTTTCTAGAAGTGTTGGTCTAATACTCCCTCTAGGGGTAGGGGACTTAGGGCTGCTTTCGGCCCCCGATCTTGGGCAGGGGCAGTGGGCGGCGTGTGGCCCGGGCAGGAGCCTCTCTGCGTGTGAACCTGGGAATAATCTCTCCTGCGAACTTTGGTCACCTGGCAGGAAGCTACGATGCCCAGACCTATGGTTAGCTGTGCTGCGAGGAATACTGTGCGGACAGGTTCCACACACACTTCAACTAATTGGGTGGCCTGAGTGGAAAAGTGAGAGTTTGGGCAGCTGTGCAGACAAAGAAAGCGCCCTATGGCCTGGGCCTAAATGCTTATGACACCCCACTGGGACTGCCGGGCTCTGAGGGCCCATCCCTGGGCCCCCTGCTCCCCTGCCCTTTGTTCAGTCACAGCAGATATGGCCACAACCACTCCCTCAGTGAGGGCAGTGTTCCAGCCTCCCTCAGCCCCTCCCACTCTCCGCAGTTTACCATGGACTACAGATGCTGCATTCTGAAGCCAGGTCGTTCCGAGAATGCCAAGGGCAGACATGATGACCTTAAATGAATTCCTCTTGTGTCAGTTTTGGTAAACTGTAGGAGCTAGGAAATGGTCCACTGTACAGAAATGTTCAAATTTACTGGCATTTCATATATTCTCTGCTATAACATTGTCCTGATTCTTTCTATATATTCTTTAATTATGTTTGTGTTTTCCTTAATCAAAATGTGTCTTTTAAATCTTTTCAAAAATATTCTTTGGACTTACTACCTCACCTGAGTTTTATACGTTTTCTGTAGTATTAAGTTCTGCTCATATCTTTATTTATCTTTTTCCTATGTTCTCAGGGTTTATTGTTTTGATCTTCTGATGTCAATTAAAACACTCGGTTATTCATTTTCATAAATCTTTTTACTTATAAAGATTTGAACTTTTAAAGATTCCAGCTCACTTTTAAGTTTCTACGGGTCAGGTCCTCTACATTGTGGCTGGCCTAAAGCTTAGTTCACCATATAGCAATGTATATATTGACATTTTCCCCTCGACTTTCTTTGATTCCCTTCATCTCACCTTTCTTTGCAGACAAGCCATTTGAAATACACTTAACTTATTTCACAGTCAATAAGTCTAGAAATAATGTCTATTTTTTAGAGAAATCTTCTTATATAATTAGGCAGAAAATCTCACCTGCCATAGTTTTCAAAACAGAATGATTTCACTCTTCTCAATGCTTAATCTGTAGTATTAAACAACCTTTGAATATTTAGGTTTATCAACGACATGTACTTTAAAAATGTTTTACAGATCCTACCAGCCTTTGAAAACCTCCTTGTTCCTTGTTTCAGTTCCAGTTTTATGTATATTTTCTCCCTTGCACCTGATTATTGCACCATCAGATGGATGGCCTAGGGAATCTCATTCTGGTATTGATTATTTTTACTGATTGTCTCACTTTGTAGGTGATTTCTTCAATATTGTGTAAATTTAGATCATGAGCACATATTTAGCTAAACAGCTGACCTTGTAAGAGGCTTAGGTGTGAACGCTGGTAAGCTTCAGCAGAAAGTGGGCAAAGATTTATATGTGACCCTCCAATGAGTTGCCCGCAAGGACCCCGTTTTATAAAAGTGTTGGTCCAATACTCCTTCGAGAGGACGTGGACTCAGACATGGCTGCTTTTCAGCCTTCGATCTGGGCCAGGGCCATTGGGCGGCCTGTGGCCCAGGCAGGATCCCCTCCGCATGTGTCCCAGGGACCCATTTGCCTGCGAACTTCGGTCACCTGGCAGGAAGCTACGATGCCCTGACCTATGGTTAGCTGTGCAGCGAGGTGTACTTCGCGGACAGGTTCCAAACACACTTCAAATAAGAGGGCGGCCTGAGTGGAAAGGTGAGAGTTTGGGCAGCTGTGCAGACAAAGAAGGCGCCCTTTGGCCTGGGCCTAAATGCCTGTGACACCCCACTGGTTCTGCCGGGCTCTGAGGGCCCTGCCCTTGGCCCCCTGCTCGCCTGCCCTTTGTTCAGTCACAGCAGAGATGGCCACACCCACTCCCTCAGTGAGGGCAGTCTTCCAACCTCCCTCAGCCACGCCCCCTGTCCGCAGGTTACCATGGACTACAGATGCTGCATTCCTAGGACAGGGCGTTCCGAGAATGCCAAGGGCAGACATGATGACTTTAAATGATTTCCTCTTGTGTCAGTTTTGGTAAACTTTAGGAGCTTGGAAATGGTCCACTTTACAGAAATGTTCAAATTTACTGGCATTTCATATATTCTCTGCTATAACATTGTCCTGATTCTTTCTGTATATTCTTTCCTTAGGTTTTTGTTTTCCTTAATAAAAGTGTGTCTTTTAAATCTTTTCAAAGAATATTCTTTGGACTTACTAAATCACCTGAATTTTATACGATTTTGTTGTAGTAAGTTCTGCTCATATCTTTATTTATCTTTTTTCTATGTTCTCAAAGGTTATTGTTTTGATTTTCTGATGTCAATTAAAACACTTGGTTATTCATTTTAATAAATCTTTTTACTTATAGAGATTTGAACTTTTAAAGATTCCAGCTTACTTGTACGTTTCTAAGGGTCCATTCCTCTACACTGTTGCCGGCCAAAGGCTTAGTTCACCATAGAGCAATGTATATATTGACATATTATCCCCTCGGCTTTCTGTGATTCCCTACATCTCACCTTTCTTTGCAGACAAGCCATTTGAAATACCCTTAACTTATTTCACAGCCAATAAGTCTTTGAAATAATGTGTATTTTTTAGAGAAATCATCTTATATAATTAGGCAGAAAATCTCACCTTCCATAGTTTTCTAAACAGCATAATTTCACACTTCTCACTGCTTAATTTGTTGTATTAAACAACCTTTGAGTATTTAGCTTTATCAATGACATGTACTTTAAAAATGTTTTAGAGATCCTACCAGTCTTTGAAAACATCCTTGTTCCTTGTTTCATTTCCAGGTTTATGTATATTTTCTGCCTAGCACCTGATTATTCCAACATCTGACGGATGGCCTAGGGAATCTAATTCTGGTATTGATTGTTTTTGCTGATTGTCTCCCTTTGTAACTGATTTCTTCATTATTGTGTAAATTTAGATCATGAGCTCATGTTTAGCTAAACAGCTGACCTTGTAAGAGGTTTAGGTGTGAACGCTCGTAAGTTTCAGCTAAAAGTCGGCAAAGATTTATTTGTGTCCCTCCAATGAGTTGCGCACAAGGACACCGTTTTGTAGAATTGTTGGTCCAATAGTCCCTCTAGGGGTAGGCGACTTAGACAGGGCTGCTTTCGGCCCCCAATCTTGGGCAGGGGCAGTGGGCGGCCTGTGGCTCGGGAAGGAGCCTCTCTGCGTGTGAACCTGGGAATCATCTCTCCTGCGAATTTCGGTCACCTGGCAGAAAGCTACGATGCCCAGACCTATGCTTAGCTGTGCAGCGAGGTATCCTGCGTGGACAGCTTCCACACACACTTCAACTAAGTGGGTGGCCTGAGTGGAAAATTGAGAGTTTGGGCAGCTGTGCAGACAATGTAGGCGCCCTATGGCCTGGGCCTAAATGTTTATGACACCCCACTGGGCCTGCCGGGCTCTGAAGGAACAGCCCTGGGCCCCCTGCTCCCCTTCCCTTTGTTCAGTCACAGCAGAGATGGCCACACCCATTCCCTCAGTGAGGGCAGTGTTCCAGCCTCCCTCAGCCACGCCCACTCTCCGCAGGTTACCATGGACTACAGAAGTTGCATTCTGAGGCCAGGGCGTTCCGAGAATGCCAAGGGCAGACATGATGACCTTAAATGATTTCCTCTTGTGTCAGTTTTTGTAAATTGTAGGAGCTAGGAAATGGTCAACTTTACAGAAATGTTCAAATTTACTGGCATTTCATATATTCTAAGCTACAACATTGTCCTGATTCTTTCTATATATTTTTAAATTATGTTTGAGTTTTCTTTAATCAAAGTGAGTCTTTTAAATCTTTTCAAAGAATATTCTTTGGACTTACTACCTCACTTAAATTTTATTCGTTTTCTGTGGTATTAAGTTCTGCTCATATCTTTATCTTTTTCCTATGTTCTCAGGGATTATTATTTTGATCTTCTGATGTCAATTAAAACACTTGGTTATTCATTTTCATCAATCTTTTTACTTATAAAGATTTGAAATTTTAAAGATTCCAGCTCACTTTTAAGTTTCTAAGGGTCAGGTCCTCTACATTGTGGCTGGCCTAAGGCTTAGTTCACCATATAGCAATGTATATATTGACATTTTCCCCTCGACTTTCTGTGATTCCCTACATCTCACCTTTCTTTGCAGACAAACCTTTTGAAATACACTTAACTTATTTCACAGCCAATAAGTCTTTGAAATAATGTGTGTTTTTTAGAGAAATCTTCTTATATAATTAGGCAGAAAATCTGACCTGCCATAGTTTACAAAACAGCATAATTCCACTCTTCTCAATGATGAATCTGTTGTATTACACCACCTTTGAGTATTTAGGTTTATCAACGACATGTACTTTAGAAATGTTTTAGAGATCCTACCAGCCTTTGAAAACCTCTTTGTTCCTTGTTTCAGTTCCAGTTTTATGTATATTTTCTGCCTTGCAGCTGATTATTGCAACATCAGATGGATGGCCTAGGGAATCTAATTCCGGTATTGATTGTTTTTGCTGATTGTCTCACTTTGTAGATGATTTCTTCAATATTGTGTAAATTTAGATCATGAGCTCATGTTTAGCTAAACAGCTGACCTTGTTAGAGGCTTACGTGTGAACACTGGTAAGCTTCAGCAGAAAGTGGGCAAAGATTTATTTGTGTCCCTCCAATGAGTTGCCCGCAAGGACCCCGTTTTCTACAAGTGTTGGTCCAATACTCCTTCGAGAGGCAGTGGACTCAGACATGGCTGCTTTTCAGCCTTCGATCTGGGGCAGGGCCTGTGGGCGCCCTGTGGCCCTGGCAGGAGCCTCTCCGCATGTGTCCCAGGGATCCATTTGCCTGCGGACTTCGGTCACCTGGCAGGAAGCTACGATGCCCTGACCTATGGTTAGCTGTGCAGCGAGGTGTACTGCGCGGACAGGTTCCAAACACACTTCAAATAACAGGGCGGCCTGAGTGGAAAGGTGAGAGTTTGGGCAGCTGTGCAGACAAAGAAGGCGCCCTTTGGCCTGGGCCTAAATGCTTGTGACACCCCACTGGGTCTGCCGGGCTCTGAGGTCCCTGCCCTGGGCCCCATGCTCCCCTGCCCTTTGTTCAGTCACAGCAGAGATGGCCACACCCACTCCCTCAGTGAGGGCAGTCTTCCAAGCTCCCTCAGCCACGCCCCCTCTCCGCAGGTTACCATGGACTACAGATGCTGCATTCTGAGGCCAGGGCGTTCCGAGAATGCCAAGGGCAGACATGATGACCTTCGATGATTTCCTCTTGTGTCAGTTTTGGTAAACTTTAGGAGCTAGGAAATGGTCCGCTTTACAGAAATGTTCAAATTTACTGGCATTTCATATATTCTCTACTATAACATTGTCCTGATTCTTTCTGTATATCCTTTACTTAAGTTTTTGTTTTCCTTAATCAAAGTGTGTCTTTTAAATCTTTTCAAAGAATATTCTTTGGACTTACTAAATCACCTAAATTTTATACGTTTTCTGTTGTATTAAGTTCTGCTCATATCTTTATTTATCCTTTTTCTATGTTCTCAGGGTTTATTGTTTTGATTTTCTGATGTCAAGTAAAACACTTGGTTATTCATTTTAATAAATCTTTTTACTTATAGAGATTTGAACTTTTAAAGATTCCAGCTTACTTGTACGTTTCTGAGGGTCCATTCCTCTACAGTATTGCTGGCCTAAGGCTTAGTTCACCATATAGCTATGTATATATTGACATATTATCCCCTCGGCTTTCTGTGATTCCCTACATCTCACCTTTCTTTGCAGACAAGCCATTTGAAATACCCTTAACTTATTTCACAGCCAATAAGTCTTTGAAATAATGTGTATTTTTTAGAGAAATCATCTTATATAATTAGGCAGATAATCTCACCTTCCATAGTTTTCTAAACAGCATAATTTCACTCTTCTCACTGCTTAATTTGTTGTATTAAACAACCTTTGAGTATTTAGCTTTATCAATGACATGTACTTTAAAAATATATTAGAGATCCTACCAGTCTTTGAAAACATCCTTGTTCCTTGTTTCATTTCCAGGTTTATGTATATTTTCTGCCTAGCACCTGATTATTCCAACATCTGACGGATGGCCTAGGGAATCTACTTCTGGTATTGATTGTTTTTGCTGATTGTCTCCCTTTGTAGCTGATTCCTTCAGTATTGTGTAAATTTAGATCATGAGCTCATGATTAGCTAAACAGCTGACCTTGTAGGAGGCTTAGGTCTGAACGCTGGTAAGCTTCAGCAGAAAGTGGCCAAAGATTTATTTGTATCCCTCCAATGAGTTGCCCGCAAGGACCCCGTTTTCTACAAGTGTTGGTCCAATACTCCTTCGAGAGGCAGTGGACTCAGACATGGCTGCTTTTCAGCCTTCGATCTGGGGCAGGGCTAGTGGGCGGCCTGTCGCCCGGGCAGGAGCCTCTCCGCATGTGTCCCAGGGACCAATTTGCCTGCGAACTTCGGTCACCTGGCAGGAAGCTACGATGCCCTGTCCTATGGTTAGCTGTGCAGCGAGGAGTACTGCACGGACAGGTTCCAAACACACTTCAAATAACAGGGCGGCCTGAGTGGAAAGGTGAGAGTTTGGGCAGCTGTGCAGACAAAGAAGGCGCCCTTTGGCCTGGGCCTAAATGCTTGTGACACCCCACTGGGTCTGCCGGGCTCTGAGGGCCCTGCCCTGGGCCCCCTGCTCCCCTGCCCTTTGTTCAGTCACAGCAGAGATGGCCACACCCACTCCCTCAGTGAGGGCAGTCTTCCAATCTCCCTCAGCCACGCCCCCACTCCGCAGGTTACCATGGACTACAGATGCTGCATTCTGAGGCCAGGGCGTTCCGAGAATGCCAAGGGCAGACATGATGACCTTAAATGATTTCCTCTTGTGTCAGTTTTGGTAAACTTTAGGAGCTAGGAAATGGTCCACTTTACAGAAATGTTCAAATTTACTGGCATTTCATACATTCTCTGCTATAACATTGTCCTGATTCTTTCTGTATATTCTTTACTTATGTTTTTTTTTCCCTTAATCAAAGAGTGTCTTTTAAATCTTTTCAAAGAATATTCTTTGGACTTACTAAATCACCTGAATTTTATACGTTTTCTGTTGTATTAAGTTCTGCTCAGATCTTTATTTATCTTTTTTCTATGTTCTCAGGGTTTATTGTTTTGATTTTCTGATGTCAAGTAAAACACTTGGTTATTTATTTTAATAAATCTTTTTAATTATAAAGATTTGAACTTTTAAAGATTCCAGCTTACTTGAACGTTTCTAAGGGTCCATTCCTCTACACTGTAGCCGGCCTAAGGCTTAGTTCACCATATGGCAATGTATATATTGACATATTATACCCTCGGCTTTCTGTGATTCCCTACATCTCACCTTTCTTTGCAGACAAGCCATTTGAAATACCCTTAACTTATTTCACAGCCAATAAGTCTTTGAAATAATGTGTATTTTTTAGAGAAATCATCTTATATAATTAGGCAGAAAATCTCACCTGCCATAGTTTTCAAAACATCATAATTTAACTCTTCTCACTGCTTAATTTGTTGTATTAAACAACCTTGGAGTATTTATCTTTATCAATGACATGTACTTTAAAAATGTTTTAGAGATCCTACCAGTCTTTGAAAACATCCTTGTTTCTTGTTTCATTTTCAGGTTTATGTATATTTTCTGCCTAGCACCTGATTATTCTAACAGCTGATTGATGGCCAAGGAATCTAATTCTGGTATTGATTGTTTTTGCTGCTTGTCTCCCCTTGTAGCTGACTAATTCATTACTGTGAAAATTTAGTTCATGAGCTCATGTTGAGCTAAACACCTGACCTAGTAAGAGGCTTAGGTGTGAA
Organism: Mesoplodon bidens; assembly: GCF_964165515.1. Taxonomy (NCBI): domain Eukaryota; kingdom Metazoa; phylum Chordata; class Mammalia; order Artiodactyla; family Ziphiidae; genus Mesoplodon; species Mesoplodon bidens. Next base: position 3,491,804 of record NC_138180.1, read on the forward strand.
CGCTCGTAAGTTTCAGCAGAAAGTCGGCAAAGATTTATTTGTGTCCCTCCAATGAGTTGCCCGCAAGGACCCCGTTTTCTACAAGTGTTTGTCCAATATTCCCTCTTGACTCAGGGGACTCAGACAGGGCTGTTTGCATCCCCCGATCTGGTGAAGGGGCAGAGGGCGGAATGTGGCCCGGGAAGGAGCCTCACCACTTGTGTCCCAAGGACACATCTGCCTGCGAACTTCGGTCACCTGGCAGGAAGATTCGATGCCCAGACATATGGTTAGATGTGCAGCGAGGTGTACTGCACGAACAGGTTCCAAACACACTTCAAGTAAGAGGGCGGACTGAGTGGATAGGTCAGTGTTTGGGCAGCTGTGCAGTCAAAGAAGGAGACCTTTGGCTGGGCCTAAAGGCTTGTGACAGCTCACTGGGCCTGCCGGGCTCTGAAGGGCCTGCCCTGAGACAACTCCTCTCCTGCAATTTGTTCAGTCACAGCAGAGATGGCCACACCCATTCCCTCAGTGAGGGCAGTCTTCCAACCCCCCTCAGCACCACCCCCTCTCCCCATTTTACCATGGACTACAGATGCTGCATTCTGAGGCAAGGGAGGTCCGAGAATGCCATGGCAGACATGACGACCTTAAATGATTACCTCTTGTGTCAGTTTTGGTAAACTTTAGGAGCTAGGAAATGGTCCACTTTACAGAAATGTTCAAATTTACTGGCATTTCATATATTCTCTGCTGTAACATTGTCCTGATTCTTTCTGTATATTCTTTACTTATGTTTTTGTTTTCCTTAATCAAAGTGTGTCTTTTAAATCTTTTCAAAGAATATTCTTTGGACTTACTAAATCACCTGAATTTTATACGTTTTCTCTTGTATTAAGTTCTGCTCATATCTTTATTTATCTTTTTTCTATGTTCTCAGGGTTTAATGTTTTGATTTTCTGATGTTAATTAAAACACTTGGTTATTCATTTTAATAAATATTTTTACTTATAAAGATTTGAACTTTTAAAGTTTCCAGCTCACTTTTAAGTTTCTATGGGTCAGGTCCTCTACAATGTGGCTGGCCTCAGGCTTAGTTCACCATATAGCAATGTATATATTGACATTTTCCCCTCGACTTTCTGTGATTCCCTACATCTCACCTTTCTTTGCAGACAAGCCATTTGAAATACACTTAACTTATTTCACAGCCAATAAGTCTTTGAAATAATGTCTATTTTTTAGAGAAATCTTCTTATATAATTAGGCAGAAAATCTCACCTGTCATAGTTTTCAAAACAGCATAATTTCACTCTTCTCAATGCTTAATCTGTGGTATTAAACAACCTTTGAGTATTTAGGTTTATCAACGACATGTACTTTAAAAATGTTTTAGAGATCCTACCAGCCTTTGAAAACCTCCTTGTTCCTTGTTTCAGTTCCAGTTTTATATATATTTTCTGCCTTGCACCTGATTATTCCAACATCAGATGGATGGCCTAGGGAATCTAATTCTGGTATTGATTGTTTTTGCTGATTGTCTCCCTTTGTAGCTGATTTCTTCAATATTGTGTAAATTTAGATCAAGAGCTCATGTTTAGCTAAACAGCTGACCTTGTAAGAGGCTTGGGTGTGAACGCTGGTAAGCTTCAGCAGAAAGTCGGCAAAGATTTATTTGTGTCCCTCCAATGAGTTGCCGGCAAGGACCCCGTTTTCTACAAGTGTTGGTCCAATACTCCTTCGAGAGGCAGTGGACACAGACATGGCTGCTTTTCAGCCTTCGATCTGGGCCAGGGCCAGTGGGCGGCCTGAGGCCCGGGCAGGAGCCTCTCCGCATGTGTCCCAGGGACCCATTTGCCTGCGAACTTCGTTCACCTGGCAGGAAGCTACGATGCCCTGACCTATGGTTAGCTGTGCAGCGAGGTGTACTGCACGGACAGGTTCCAAGCACTCTTCAAATAAGAGGGCGGCCTGAGTGGAAAGGTGAGAGTTTGGGCAGCTGTGCAGACAAAGAAGGTGCCCTTTGGCCTGGGCCTAAATGCTTGTGACAACTCACTGGGTCTGCCGGGCTCTGAGTGCCCTGCCCTGGGCCCCCTGCTCCCCTGCCCTTTGTGCAGTCACAGCAGAGATGGCCGCACCACTCCCTCAGTGAGGGCAGTCTTCCAACCTCCCTCAGCCACGCCCCCTCTCCCCAGGTTACCAAGGACTACAGATGCTGCATTCTGAGTCCAGGGCGTTCCGAGAATGCCAAGGGCAGACATGATGACCTTAAATGATTTCCTCTTGTGTCAGTTTTGGTAAACTTTAGGAGCTAGGAAATGGTCCACTTTACAGAAATGTTCAAATTTACTGGCATTTCATATATTCTCTGCTATAACATTGTCCTGATTCTTTCTGTATATTCTTTACTTATGTTTTTGTTTTCCTTTATCAAGGGTGTCTTTTAAATCTTTTCAAAGAATATTATTTGGACTTATTAAATGACCTAAATTGTACACGTTTTATTTTGTATTAAGTTCTACTCATATCTTTATCTTTTTTCTATGTTCTCAGGTTTTATAGTTTTGATCTTCTGATGTCAATGAAAACACTTGGTTATTCATTTTAATAAAACTTTTTACTTGTAAATATTTGTAGTTTTGAAGATTCGAACTTACTTGTAAGTTTTTAAGGGTCAGGTCCTCTACATTGTTGCTCGCCTAACGCTTAGTTCAACATAGAGCAATGTATATATTGACCTATTTTCCCCTCGACTTTCTGTGATTCCCTACATCTCACCTTTCTTTGCAGACAAGCCATTTGAAATACACTTAACTTATTTCACAGAACATAAGTCTTTGATATAATGTGTAATTCGTAGAGAAATCTTATATAATTAGCCAGAAAATCTGACCTGCCATAGTTTTCAAAACAGCATTATTTCACTCTTCTCAATGATGAATCTGTTTTGAGTATTTAGCTTTATCAATGACATGTAATTTTCAAATGTTTTAGAGATCCTATCAGTCTTTGAAAACATCCTTGTTCCTTGTTTCAGTTCCAGTTTTATGTATATTTTCTGCCTTGCACCTGATTATTCCAACGTCTGATCGATGGTCTAGGGAACCTAATTCTGGTATTGATTGTTTTTGCTGATTGTCTCCCCTTGTAGCTGATTAATTCATTACTGTGTAAATTTATATAATGAGCTCATATTTAGCTAAACATCTGACCTTGTAAGAGGCTTAGGTGTGAATGCTCATAAGCTTAAGCAGAAAGTCGGCAAAGATTTTTTTGTGTCCCTCCAATGAGTTGCCCACGAGGACCCCGTTTTCTACAAGTGTTGGTCCAATACACCCTCTAGACACAGGGGACTCAGACAGGGCTGTTTGCAGCCTCCGATCTGGGGAAGGGGCAGAGGGCGGCCTGTGGCCCGGGCAGGAGCCTCTCCACGTGTGTCACAGATACACATCTCCCTGCGAACTTCGGTCATTTGGCAGGAAGCTAAGATGCCCAGATCTATGGTTAGCTGTGCAGCGAGGTGTAATCGCGGACAGGTTCCACACACACTTCAAGTAAGAGGGCGGCCTGAGTGGAAAGGTGAGAGTTTGAGCAGCTGTGCAGACAAAGAAGGCGCCCTTTGGCATGGGCCTGAATGCTTGTGACACACGACTGGGCCTGCCGGGCTCTGAGGGTCCTGCCGTTGGCCCCCTTCACCCCTGCCCTTTGTTAAGTCACAGCAAAGATGGCCACACCCACTCCCTCTGTGAGGGCAGTGTTCCCACCTCCCTCAGCCCCGCCCCATCTCCGCAGGTTACCATGGACTACAGATGCTGCATTCTGAGGCCAGGGCGTTCCGAAAATGCCAAGGGCAGACATGATGACCTTAAATGATATCCTCTTGTGTCAATTTTGGTAAACTTTAGGAGCTAGGAAATGGTCCACTTTACACAAATGTTCAAATTTACTGGCATTTCATATATTCTCTGCTATAAGATTGTCCTGATTCTTTCTGTATATTCTTTACTTATGTTTTGGTTTTCCTTAATCAAAATGTGTCTTTTAAATCTTTTCAAAGAATATTCTTTGGACTTACTAACTCACCTGAATTTTATACCTTTTCTATTGTATTAAGTTCTCCTCATATCCTTATTTATATTTTTTCTGTGTTCTCAGGTTTATTTTTTTGATATTCTGATGTCAATTAAAAGACTTGGTTATTCTTTTTAATAAATGTTGTTACTTATAAAGATTTCAACTTTTCAAGATTCCAGCTTACTTGTAAGTTTCTAAGGGTCAGGTCCTCTACATTGTTGCTTGCCTAAGGCTTAGTTCAGCATGTAGCAAAGTATATATTGACCTATTTTCCCCTCGACTTTCTGTGATTTCCTACATCTCACCTTTCTTTGCAGACAACCCATTTGAAATACCCTTTACTTATTTCACAGCCAATAAGTCTTTGAAATAATGTGTATTTTTTAGAGAAATATTCTTATATAATTAGGCAGAAAATCTCACCTGCCATAGTATTCAAAACAGCATATTTCCACTCTTCTCAATGATGAATCTGTTGTATTACACAACCTTTGAGTATTTAGCTTTATCAATGACATGTACTTTAAAAATGTTTTAGAGATCTTACCAATCTTTGAAAACATCCTTGTTCTTTGTTTCAGTTCCAGTTTTATGTATACTTTCTGCCTTGCACCTGATTATTCCAACATCTGATGGATGGCCTAGGGAATCTAATTCTTGTATTGATTGTTTTTGCTGATTGTCTCCCCCTGTAACTGATTTCTTCATTATTGTGTAAATTTAGATCATGAGCTCATGTTTAGCTAAACAGCTGACCTTGTAAGAGGCTTAGGTGTGAACACTCGTAAGCTTCATCAGAAAGTCCGCAAAGATTTATTTGTGTCCCTCCAATGAGTTGCCCGCGAGGACCCCGTTTTCTACAACTGTTGGTCCAATACTCCCCCAAGAGGCACGGCCTCAGACAGGGCTGCTTTGTGCACCACGATCTGTGGCAGTGGCAGTGGACGGCCACTGGACTGGGCAGGAGCCTCTCCGCGAGTGTCCCAGGGACACATCTGCCTGCGAACTTCGGTCACCTGGCAGGAAGCTACGATGCCCAGACCTATGATGAGCTGTGCAGCGAGGTGTACTGCGTGGACAGGTTCCACATGCACTTCAAGTAAGAGGGCGGCCTGAGTGGAAAGGTGAAAGTATGGGCAGCTGTGCAGGCAAAGAAGGAGCCCTTTGTCCTGGGCCTAAATGCTTGTGACACCCCACTGGGCCTGCCGGGATCTGAGGGCCGTGCCCTGGTACCCTGTTTACCTGCCCTTTGTTCAGTCACCGTAGAATTGGCCACACCCACTCCCTCTGTGAGGGCAGAGTTCCAACCTCCCTCAGCCCCTCCCCCTCACCGCAGGTTACCATGGACTACAGATGCTGCATTCTGAGTCCAGGGCATACCAAGAATGCCAAGGGCAGACATGATGACCTTAAATGATTTCCTCTTGTGTTAGTTTTGGTAAACTTTAGGAGCTAGGAAATGGTCCACTTTACACAAATGTTCAAATTTACTGGCATTTCATATATTCTCTGCTATAACATTGTCCTGATTCTTTCTGTATATTCTTTAATTATGTTTTGGTTTTCCTTAATCAAAGTGTGTCTTTTAAATCTTGTCAAAGAATATTCTTTGGACTTACTACATCACCTGAATTTTATACGTTTTCTATTGTATTAAGTTCTGCTCATATCTTTCTTTATATTTTTCCTGTGTTCTCAGGTTTATTGTTTTGATATTCTGATGTCAATTAAAACACTTGGTTATTCATTTTAATAAATGTTGCTACTTATAAAGATTTCAACTTTTCAAGATTCCAGCTTACGTGTAAGTTTCTAAGGGTCAGGTCCTCTACATTGTTGCTGGCCTAAGGCTTAGTTCACAATATGGCAAAGTATATATTGACCTATTTTCCCCTCGACTTTCTGTGATTTCCTACATCTCACCTTTCTTTGCCGACAAGCCATTTGAAATACCCTTAACATATTTCACAGCCAATAAGTCTCTGAAATAATGTGTATTTTTAAGAGAAATCTTCTTATATAATTAGGCAGAAAATCTGACCTGCCATAGTTTTCAAAACAGCATAATTTCACTCTTCTCAATGATGAATCTGTTGTGTGACACAACTTTTGAGTATTTAGCTTTATCAATGACATGTACTTGAAAAATGTTTTAGAGATCTTACCAGTCTTTGAAAATATCCTTGTTCCTTTTTCCAGTTCCAGTTTTATGTATATTTTCGGCCTTGCACCTGATTTTTCCAACGTCTGATCGATGGCCTAGGGAATCTAATTCTGGTATTGATTGTTTTTGCTGATTGTCTCCCCATGTAGCTGATTTCTTCTTTATTGTGTAAATTTAGATCATGAGCTCATGCTTAGCTAAACATCTGACTTTGTAAGAGGCTTAGGTGTGAACAGTCGTAAGCTTCATCAGAAAGTCCGCAAAGATTTATTTGTGTCCCTCCAATGAGTTGCCCGCGAGTACCCCGTTTTCTACAAGTGTTGGTTCAACATTCCCTGTAGAGGCACGGCCTCAGACAGGGCTGCTTTGTGCCCCACGATCTGTGGCAGTGGCATGGACGGCCACTGGACTGGGTAGGAGCCTCTCCGCGTGTGTCCCAGGGACCCATTTGCCTGCGAACTTCGGTCGCCTGGCAGGAAGCTACGATGCCCAGACCTATGGTTAGCTTTGCAGCGAGGTGTACTGCGTGGACCAGTTCCACACACACTTCAAGTAAGAGGGCGGCCTGAGTGGAAAGATGAGAGTTTGCGCAGCGGTGCAGACAAAGAAGGCGCACTTTGGCCTGGGCCTAAATGCATGTGACACACGACTGGGTCTGCCGGGCTCTGAGGACACTGCCCTTGGCCCCCTTCTCCCCTGCCCTTTGTGCAGTCACAGCAGAGATGGCCCCACCCACTCCCTCTGTGAGGGCAGTGTTCCAACCTACCTCAGCCCCACCCCCTCTCCGCAGGTTACCATGGGCTACAGATGCTGCATTCTGAGGCCAGGGCGTTCCGAGAATGCCAAGGGCAGACATGATGACCTTAAATGATTTCCTCTTCTGTCAATTTTGTAAACTTTAGGAGCTAGGAAATGGTCCACTTTACACAAATGTTCAAATTTACTGGCATTTCATATATTCTCTGCTATAACATTGTCCTGATTCTTTCTGTATTTTCTTTACTTTTGTTTTGGTTTTCCTTAATCAAAGTGTGTCTTTTAAATATTCTCAAAGAATATTCTTTGGATTTACTACCTCACCTGAATTTTATACGTTTTCTGTGGTATTAAGTTCTGCTCATATCTTTATTTATCTTTTATCTATGTTCTCAGGGTTTATTGTTTAGATCTTCTGATGTCAATTAAAACACTTGCTTATTCATTTTAATAAAACTTTTTACTTATAAAGATTTGAACTTTTAAAGATTCCAGCTTATTTGTAAGTTTCTAAGGTTCAGGTCCTTTACATTGTTGCTGGCCTAAGGCTTAGTTCACAATATGGCAAAGTATATATTGACCTATTTTCCCCTCGACTTTCTGTGATTCCCTACATCTCAACTTTCTTTGCAGACAAGCCATTTGAAATACCCTTAACTTTTCTCACAGCCAATAAGTCTTTGAAATAATGTGCATTTTTAGAGAAATCTTCTTATATATTTAGGCAGAAAATCTGACCTGCCATAATTTTCAAAACAGCCTTATTTCACTCTTCTCAATAATGAATCTGTTGTATTACACAACCTTTGAGTATTAAGCTTTATCAATGACATGTACTTTAAAAATGTTTTAGAGATACTACCAGTCTTTGAAAACATCCTTGTTCCTTGTTTCAGTTCCAGTTTTATGTATATTTTCTGCCTTGCACCTGATTATTCCAACGTCTGATCGATGGCCATGGGAATCTAATTCTGGTATTGATTGTTTTTGCTGATTGTCTCCCCCTGTAGCTGATTTCTTCATTTTTGTGTAAATTTAGATCATTAGCTCATGTTTTGCTAAACATCTGACTTTGTAAGAGGCTTAGGTGTGAACACTCGTAAGCTTCATCAGAAAGTCCGCAAAGATTTATTTGTGTCCCTCCAATGAGTTGCCCGCGAGAGCACCTTTCTCTACAAGTATTGGTCCACTACTCCCTCTAGAGGCACGGCCTCAGACAGGGCTGCATGGCGCCCCACGATCTGAGGCAGTGGCAGTGGGCGGCCTGTGGCCCGGGCAGGAGCCTCTCTGCTTGTGTCCCAGTGACTCATCTGCCTGCGAACTTCGGTCACCTGGCAGGAAACTACGATGCCAAGACCTATGGTTAGCTGTGCAGCGAGGTATACGGCGCGGACAGGTTCCACACACACTTCAAGTAAGAGGGCGTCCTGAGTGGAAATGTGAGAGTTTGGGCAGCTGTGCAGACAAAGAAGACGCCTTTTGTCCTGGGCCTAAATGCTTGTGACACACCACTGGGCCTGCCGGGCTCTGAGGGCCCTGCCCTGGGCCCCCAGCTCCCCTGCCCTTTGTTCAGTCACAACAGAGACGGCTAGACCCACTCCCTCAGTGAGGGCAGTGTTCCAACCTCCCTCAACCCCGCCCCTTCTCCGCAGGTTCCATGGACTACAGATGCTGCATTCTGAGTCCAGGGCATTCCGAGAATGCCAAGGGCAGACATGATGACCTTACATGATTTCCTCTTGTGTCAGTTTTGGTAAACTTTAGGAGCTAGGAAATGGTCCACTTTACACAAATGTTCAAATTTACTGGCATTTCATATATTCTCTGCTATAACATTGTCCTGATTCTTTCTGTATATTCTTTAATTATGTTTTGGTTTTCCTTAATCAAAGTGTGTCTTTTAAATCTTGTCAAAGAATATTCTTTGGACTTACTACATCACCTGAATTTTATACGTTTTCTATTGTATTAAGTTCTGCTCATATCTTTATTTATATTTTTCCTATGTTCTCAGGTTTATTGTTTTGATATTCTGATGTCAATTAAAAGACTTGGTTATTCATTTTAATAAATGTGGTTACTTATAAAGATTTCAACTTTTCAAGATTCCAGCTTACTTGTAAGTTTCTAAGGGTCAGGTCCTCTACATTGTTGCTGGCCTAAGGCTTAGTTCAGCCTAGAGCAAAGGATATATTGACCTATTTTCCCCTCGACTTTCTGTGATTTCCTACATCTCAGCTTTCTTTGCAGACAAGACAATTGAAATACCCTTAACTTATTTCACAGCCAAAAAGTCTTTGAAATAATGTGTATTTTTTAGAGAAATCTTCTTATATATTTAGGCAGAAAATCTGACCTGCCATAGTTTTCAAAACAGCATAATTTCACTCTTCTCAATGATGAATCTGTTGTATGACACAACCTTTGAGTATTTAGCTTTATCAATGACATGTACTTTAAAAATGTTTTAGAGATCTTACCAATCTTTGAAAACATCCTTGTTCCTTGTTTCAGTTCCAGTTTTATGTATACTTTCTGCCTTGCACCTGATTATTCCAACATCTGATGGATGGCCTAGGGTATCTAATTCTGGTATTGATTGTTTTTGCTGATTGTCTCCCCCTGTAACTGATTTCTTCATTATTGTGTAAATTTAGATCATGAGCTCATGTTTAGCTAAACAGCTGACCTTGTAAGAGGCTTAGGTGTGAACACTCGTAAGCTTCATCAGAAAGTCCGCAAAGATTTATTTGTGTCCCTCCAAAGAGTTGCCCGCGAGGACCCCGTTTTCTACAACTGTTGGTCCAATACTCCCTCTAGAAGCACGGCCTCAGACAGGGCTGCTTTGTGCCCCACGATCTGTGGCAGTGGCATGGGCGGCCACTGGCCTGGGTAGGAGCCTCTCCGCGTGTGTCCCAGGGACCCATTTGCCTGCGAACTTCGGTCACCTGGCAGGAAGCTACGATGCCCAGACCTATGGTTAGCTTTGCAGCGAGGTGTACTGCGTGGACCAGTTCCACACACACTTCAAGTAAGAGGGCGGCCTGAGTGGAAAGATGAGAGTTTGCGCAGCTGTGCAGACAAAGAAGGCGCACTTTGGTCTGGGCCTAAATGCATGTGACACACGACTGGGTCTGCCGGGCTCTGAGGACACTGCCCTTGGCCCCCTTCTCCCCTGCCCTTTGTGCAGTCACAGCAGAGATGGCCCCACCCACTCCCTCTGTGAGGGCAGGGTTCCAACCTACCTCCTCCCCACCCCCTCTCCGCAGGTTACCATGGGCTACAGATGCTGCATTCTGAGGCCAGGGCGTTCCGAGAATGCCAAGGGCAGACATGATGACCTTAAATGATTTCCTCTTGTGTCAATTTTGTAAACTTTAGGAGCTAGGAAATGGTCCACTTTACACAAATGTTCAAATTTACTGGCATTTCATATATTCTCTGCTATAACATTGTCCTGATTCTTTCTGTATTTTCTTTACTTATGTTTTGGTTTTCCTTAATCAAAGGGTGTCTTTTAAATCTTCTCAAAGAATATTCTTTGGATTTACTACCTCACCTGAATTTTATACGTTTTCTGTGGTATTAAGTTCTGCTCATATCTTTATTTATCTTTTTTCTATGTTCTCAGGGTTTATTGTTTAGATCTTCTGATGTCAATTAAAACACTTGCTTATTCATTTTAATAAAACTTTTTACTTATAAAGATTTGAACTTTTAAAGATTCCAGCTTATTTGTAAGTTTCTAAGGTTCAGGTCCTTTACATTGTTGCTGGCCTAAGGCTTAGTTCACATTATGGCAAAGTATATATTGACCTATTTTCCCCTCGACTTTCTGTGATTCCCTACATCTCAACTTTCTTTGCAGACAAGCCATTTGAAATACCCTTAACTTTTCTCACAGCCAATAAGTCTTTGAAATATTGTGCATTTTTAGAGAAATCTTCTTATATATTTAGGCAGAAAATCTGACCTGCCATAATTTTCAAAACAGCCTAATTTCACTCTTCTCAATGATGAATCTGTTGTATTACACAACCTTTGAGTATTAAGCTTTATCAATGACATGTACTTTAAAAATGTTTTAGAGATACTACCAGTCTTTGACAACATCCTTGTTCCTTGTTTCAGTTCCAGTTTTATGTATATTTTCTGCCTTGCACCTGATTATTCCAACGTCTGATCGATGGCCATGGGAATCTAATTCTGGTATTGATTGTTTTTGCTGATTGTCTCCCCCTGTAGCTGATTTCTTCATTTTTGTGTAAATTTAGATCATTAGCTCATGTTTTGCTAAACATCTGACTTTGTAAGAGGCTTAGGTGTGAACACTCGTAAGCTTCATCAGAAAGTCCGCAAAGATTTATTTGTGTCCCTCCAATGAGTTGCCCGCGAGAGCACCTTTCTCTACAAGTATTGGTCCACTACTCCCTCTAGAGGCACGGCCTCAGACAGGGCTGCTTGGCGCCCCACGATCTGAGGCAGTGGCAGTGGGCGGCCTGTGGCCCGGGCAGGAGCCTCTCTGCTTGTGTCCCAGTGACTCATCTGCCTGCGAACTTCGGTCACCTGGCAGGAAACTACGATGCCAAGACCTATGGTTAGCTGTACAGCGAGGTGTACGGCGCGGACAGGTTCCACATACACTTCAAGTAAGAGGGCGTCCTGAGTGGAAATGTGAGAGTTTGGGCAGCTGTGCAGACAAAGAAGACGCCTTTTGTCCTGGGCCTAAATGCTTGTGACACACCACTGGGCCTGCCGGGCTCTGACGGCCCTGCCCTGGGCCCCCAGCTCCCCTGCCCTTTGTTCAGTCACAACAGAGACGGCTAGACCCACTCCCTTAGTGAGGGCAGTGTTCCAACCTCCCTCAGCCCCGCCCCTTCTCCGCAGGTTTCCGTGGACTACAGATGCTGCATTCTGAGTCCAGGGCATTCCGAGAATGCCAAGGGCAGACATGATGACCTTACATGATTTCCTCTTGTGTCAGTTTTGGTAAACTTTAGGAGCTAGGATATGGTCCACTTTACACAAATGTTCAAATTTACTGGCATTTCATATATTCTCTGCTATAACATTGTCCTGATTCTTTCTGTATATTCTTTAATTATGTTTTGGTTTTCCTTAATCAAAGTGTGTCTTTTAAATCTTGTCAAAGAATATTCTTTGGACTTACTACATCACCTGAATTTTATACGTTTTCTATTGTATTAAGTTCTGCTCATATCTTTATTTATATTTTTCCTGTGTTCTCAGGTTTATTGTTTTGATATTCTGATGTCAATTAAAAGACTTGGTTATTCATTTTAATAAATGTTGTTACTTATAAAGATTTCAACTTTTCAAGATTCCAGCTTACTTGTAAGTTTCTAAGGGTCAGGTCCTCTACATTGTTGCTGGCCTAAGGCTTAGTTCAGCCTAGAGCAAAGGATATATTGACCTATTTTCCCCCCGACTTTCTGTGATTTCCTACATCTCACCTTTCTTTGCAGACAAGACAATTGAAATACCCTTAACTTATTTCACAGCCAATAAGTCTTTGAAATAATGTGTATTTTTTAGAGAAATCTTCTTATATATTTAGGCAGAAAATCTGACCTGCCATAGTTTTCAAAACAGCATAATTTCACTCTTCTCAATGATGAATCTGTTGTATGACACAACCTTTGAGTGTTTAGCTTTTATCAATGACATGTACTTTAAAAATGTTTTAGAGATCTTACCAATCTTTGAAAACATCCTTGTTCCTTGTTTCAGTTCCAGTTTTATGTATACTTTCTGCCTTGCACCTGATTATTCCAACATCTGATGGATGGCCTAGGGAATCTAATTCTGGTATTGATTGTTTTTGCTGATTGTCTCCCCCTGTAACTGATTTCTTCATTATTGTGTAAATTTAGATCATGAGCTCATGTTTAGCTAAACAGCTGACCTTGTAAGAGGCTTAGGTGTGAACACTCGTAAGCTTCATCAGAAAGTCCGCAAAGATTTATTTGTGTCCCTCCAATGAGTTGCCCGCGAGGACAACGTTTTCTACAACTGTTGGTCCAATACTCCCTCTAGAGGCACGGCCTCAGACAGGGCTGCTTTGTGCACCACGATCTGTTGCAGTGGCAGTGGACGGCCACTGGCCTGGGCAGGAGCCTCTCCGCGAGTGTCCCAGGGAAACATCTGCCTGCAAACTTCGGTCACCTGGCAGGAAGCTACGATGCCCAGACCTATGGTTAGCTGTGCAGCGAGGTGTACTGCGTGGACAGGTTCCACATGCACTTCAAGTAAGAGGGCGGCCTGAGTGGAAAGGTGAAAGTATGGGCAGCTGTGCAGACAAAGAAGGAGCCCTTTGTCCTGGGCCTAAATGCTTGTGACACCCCACTGGGCCTGCCGGGCTCTGAGGGCCCTGCCCTGGGCCCCCTGTTCACCTGCCCTTTGTTCAGTCACAGCAGAATTGGCCACACCCACTCACTCTGTGACGGCAGTGTTCCAACCTCCCTCAGCCCCTCCCCCTCACAGCAGTTTACCATGGACTACAGATGCTGCATTCTGAGTCCAGGGCATACCAAGTATGCCAAGGGCAGACATGATGACCTTACATGATTTCCTCTTGTGTCAGTTTTGGTAAACTTTAGGAGCTAGGAAATGGTCCACTTTACACAAATGTTCAAATTTACTGGCATTTCATATATTCTCTGCTATAACATTGTCCTGATTCTTTCTGTATATTCTTTACTTATGTTTTGGTTTTCCTTAATCAAAGTGTGTCTTTTAAATCTTGTCAAAGAATATTCTTTGGACTTACTACATCACCTGAATTTTATACGTTTTCTATTGTATTAAGTTCTGCTCATATCTTTATTTATATTTTTCCTGTGTTCTCAGGTTTATTGTTTTGATATTCTGATGTCAATTAAAACACTTGGTTATTCATTTTAATAAATGTTGTTACTTATAAAGATTTCAACTTTTCAAGATTCCAGCTTACTTGTAAGTTTCTAAGGGTCAGGTCCTCTACATTGTTGCTGGCCTAAGGCTTAGTTCACAATATGGCAAAGTATATATTGACCTATTTTCCCCTCGACTTTCTGTGATTTCCTACATCTCACCTTTCTTTGCCGACAAGCCATTTGAAATACCCTTAACTTATTTCACAGCCAATAAGTCTCTGAAATAATGTGTATTTTTAAGAGAAATCTTCTTATATAATTAGGCAGAAAATCTGACCTGCCATAGTTTTCAAAACAGCATAATTTCACTCTTCTCAATGATGAATCTGTAGTGTGACACAACCTTTGAGTATTTAGCTTTATCAATGACATGTACTTTAAAAATGTTTTAGAGATCCTACCAGTCTTTGAAAATATCCTTGTTCCTTTTTTCAGTTCCAGTTTTATGTATATTTTCTGCCTTGCACCTGATTATTCCAACGTCTGATCGATGGCCTAGGGAATCTAATTCTGGTATTGATTGTTTTTGCTGATTGTCTCCCCCTGTAGCTGATTTCTTCTTTATTGTGTAAATTTAGATCATGAGCTCATGCTTAGCTAAACATCTGACTTTGTAAGAGGCTTAGGTGTGAACAGTCGTAAGCTTCATCAGAAAGTCCGCCAAGATTTATTTGTGTCCCTCCAATGAGTTGCCCGCGAGGACCCCGTTTTCTACAAGTGTTGGTCCAACATTCCCTGTAGAGGCACGGCCTCAGACAGGGCTGCTTTGTGCCCCACGATCTGTGGCAGTGGCATCGGCGGCCACTGGCCTGGGTAGGAGCCTCTCCGCGTGTGTCCCAGGGACCCATTTGCCTGCGAACTTCGGTCACCTGGCAGGAAGCTACGATGCCCAGACCTATGGTTAGCTTTGCAGCGAGGTGTACTGCGTGGACCAGTTCCACACACACTTCAAGTAAGAGGGCGGCCTGAGTGGAAAGATGAGAGTTTGCGCAGCGGTGCAGACAAAGAAGGCGCACATTGGCCTGGGCCTAAATGCATGTGACACACGACTGGGTCTGCCGGGCTCTGAGGACACTGCGCTTGGCCCCCTTCTCCCCTGCCCTTTGTGGAGTCACAGCAGAGATGGCCCCACCCACTCCCTCTGTAAGGGCAGTGTTCCAACCTACCTCAGCCCCACCCCCTCTCCGCAGGTTACCATGGGCTACAGATGCTGCATTCTGAGGCCAGGGCGTTCCGAGAATGCCAAGGGCAGACATGATGACCTTAAATGATTTCCTCTTGTGTCAATTTTGTAAACTTTAGGAGCTAGGAAATGGTCCACTTTACACAAATGTTCAAATATACTGGCATTTCATATATTCTCTGCTATAACATTGTCCTGATTCTTTCTGTATATTCTTTACTTATGTTTTCGTTTTCCTTAATCAAAGTGAGTCTTTTAAATCTTGTCAAAGAATATTCTTAGACTTGGTACATCACCTGAATTTTATACATTTTCTATTGTATGAAGTTCTGCTCATATCTTTATTTATCTTTTTTCTATGTTCTCAGGGTTTATTGTTTTGATCTTCTGATGTCAATTAACACACTTGGTTATTCATTTTCATAAATCTTTTTACTTATAAAGATTTGAACTTAGGAAGATTACAACTTACTTGTAAGTTTCTTAGGGGCAGGTTCTCTACATTGTTACTGACCTAAGGCTTAGTTCACCATATAGCAGTGTATATATTGAACTATTTTCCCCTCGACTTTATGTGATTCCGTACATCTCACCTTTCTTTGACAACAAGCCATTTGAAATACCCTTAACATATTTCACAGCCAATACTTCTTTGAAATAATGTGTATTTTTAGAGAAATCTTCTTATATAATTAGGCAGAAAATCTGACCTGCCATAGTTTTCAAAACAGCATAATTTCACTCTTCTCAATGATGAATCTGTTGTATTACACAACCTTTGAGTATTTAGCTTTATCAATGACATGTAATTTAAAAATGTTTTAGAGATCGTACCAGTCTTTCAAAACTTCCTTGTTCCTTGTTCAGTTCCAGGTTTATGTATATTTTCTGTCTTGCACCTGATTATTCCAACATCTGATGGATGGCCTAGGGAATCTAATTCTGGTATTGATTCTTTTTGCTGATTGTCTCCGCCTTGTAGCTGATTTCTTCATTATTGTGTAAATTTAGATCTAGAGCTCATGTTTAGCCAAACAGCTGACCATGTAAGAGGCTTAGGTGTGAACGCTCGTAAGCTTCATCAGAAAGTCGGCAAAGGTTTTTTTGTGTCCCTCCAATGAGTTGCCCGCGAGTACCCCGTTTTCTACAAGTGTTGGTCCAATACTCCCTCTAGAGGCAGGGACTCAGATAGGGCTGCTTTGCGGCCGCCGTTCTGTGGCAGGGACTTTGGGCCGCCCGTGGCCAAGGCATGAGCCTCTCCGAGTGTGTCCCACGGACCATCTGCCTGCGAACTATGGTCAACTGGCAGGAAGCTACAATGCCAATATCTATGGTTAGCTGTGCA
Source organism: Mesoplodon bidens (assembly GCF_964165515.1). Lineage (NCBI taxonomy): Eukaryota > Metazoa > Chordata > Mammalia > Artiodactyla > Ziphiidae > Mesoplodon > Mesoplodon bidens. The sequence goes on from NC_138180.1 coordinate 3,508,240, forward strand.
GCGAGGTGTACAGCGCGGAAAGGTTCCACACACACTTCAAGTCAGAGGGCGGCCTGAGTGGAAAGGTGAGAGTTTGGGCAGCTGTACCGACAAAGAATGCACCCTTTGGCCTGGGCCTAAATGCTTGTAAAACCGCACTGGGCATGCCGGGCTCTGAGGGCCCTGCACTGCACGCCCTGCTCTCTTGCCCCTTGTTCAGTCACAGCAGAGATGGCCACACCCACTCCCTCAGTGAGGGCAATGTTCCAACCTCCCTCAGCCCCGCCCCTCTCTGCAGCTTACCATGGAATACAGATGCTGCATTCTGAAGCCAGGGCGTTCCGAAAATGCCAAGGGCAGACAGGATGACCTTAAATGATTTCCTCTTGTGTCAGTTTTGTTAATCTTTAGGAGCTAGGAAGTGGTCCACTTTACAGAAATGTTCAAATTTACTGGCGTTTCAGATCTTCTCTGCTATAACATTGTCCTGATTCTTTCTGTATATTCTTTACTTATGTTTTTGTTTTCCTTAATCAAAGTGTGTCTTTTAAATCTTTTCAAAGAATATTCTTTGTACTTACTACATCACCTGAATTTTATACGTTTTCTGTTGTATTAAGTTGTGCTCATATCTTTATTTATCTTTTTTCTATGTTCTCAGGGTTTATTGTTTTGATCTTCTGTTGTCAATTAAAACACTTTGTTATTCATTTTCATAAATCTTTTTACTTATAAACATTTGAATTTTTGAAGATTCCAGCTTACTTGTACGTTTCTAAGGGTCAGGTACTCTACATTGCTGCTGGCCTAATGCTTAGTTCACCTTATAGCAATGTATATACTGAACTCTTTTCCCCTCGACTTTCCGTGATTCCCTACATCTCACCTTTGTTTGCAGACAAGCCATTTGAAATACCCTTAACTTATTTCACAGCCAATAAGTCTTTGAAATAATGTGTATTTTTTAGAGAAATCTTCTTATATAATTAGGCAGAAAATCTGACATGCCATAGTTTTCAAAACAGCATACATTCAGTCTTTTCAATGTTGATTCAGTTGTATTACAAAACTTTGAGTATTTAACTTTTTCAAAGACATGCACTTTAAAAATATTTTAGAGATATTACCAGTCTTTGAAAACATCCTTTTTCCTTGTTTCAGTTTCAGATTTATGTATATTTTCTGCATTGCACCTGATTATCCCAACATCTGATGGATGGCCTAGGGAATCTAATTCTGGTATTTATTGATTTTGCTGATTGTCTCCCCCTTGTAGCTGATTTCTTCATTATTGTGTAAATTTAGATCATGAGCTCATGTTTAGCTAAACAGCTGACCTTGTAAGAGGCTTAGGTGTGAACGCTCGTAAGCTTCATCAGAAAGTCGGCCAATATTTATTGGTGTCCCTCCAATGAGTGGCCCGCGAGGAACCCGTTTTCTACAAGTGTTGGTCCAATACTCCCTCTAGAGACATGGACTCAGACAGGGCTGCTTTGTGGGCCCGATCTGGGGCATGGGCAGTTGGGGGCCTGTGGCCCGGGCAGGAGAATCTCCGCGTGTGTCCTTGGGACCCATCTGCTGCGAACTTCGTTCACATGGCATAAAGCTACGATGCCCAGACCTATGGTTAGCTGTGCAGCGTGGTGTACTGCGCGGACAGGTTCCACACACACCTCAAGTAAGAGGGCGGCCTGAGTGGAAAAGTGCGAGTTTGGGCAGTTGTGCAGACAAGAAGGCGCCCTTTGGCATTGGCCTAAATGCTTGTGACACCCCACTGGGCCTGCCGGTCTCTGAGGGCCCTTCCCTGTATTCCCTGCTCTCCTGCTCTATGTTCAGGCACAGCAGAGATGGCCACACCCACACCCTCTGTGAGGGCAGTGTTCCAGCATCCCTCAGCCCCGCCCCCTCTCCGCAGGTTACCATGGACTACAGATGGTGCATTCTGAGGCCAGGGCGTTCTGAGAATGCCAAAGGCAGACATGATGACCTTAAATGATTTCCTCTTGTGTCAGTTTTGGTAAACTTTAGGAGCTAGGAAATGGTCCACTTTACACAAATGTTCAAATTTACTGGCATTTCAGATATTCTCTGCTATAACATTGTCCTGATTCTTTATGTATATTCTTTTCTTATGTTTTGGTTTTCCTTAATCAAGGGTGTCTTTTAAATCTTTTCAAAGATTATTCTTTGGACTTACTACCTCACCTGAATTTTATACGTTTTCTGTGGTATTAAGTTCTGCTCATAGCTTTATTTATCTTTTTTCTATGTTCTCAGGGTTTATTGTTTTGATATTCTGATGTCAATTAAAACACTTGGTTATTCATTTTAATAAATCTTTTTACTTATAAAAATTTGAACTTTAAAAGATTCCAGCTCACTTGTAAGTTTCTAAGGGTCAGGTCCTCTACATTGTTGCTGGCCTAAGGCTTAGTTCACAATATTACAAAGTATATATTGACCTCTTTTCCCCTCGACTTTCTATGATTTCCCACATCTCACATTTCTTTGCAGACAAGCCATTTGAAATACCCTTAACTTATTTCACAGATAATAAGTCTTTGAAATAATGTGTATTTTTTGAGAAATCTTCTTATATATATAGGCAGAAAATCTGAACTGCCATAATTTTCAAACCAGCATAATTTCACTCTTCTCAATTATGAATCTGTTGCATTACACAACCTTTGAGTATTCAGCTTTATCAATGACATGTACTTTAAAAATGTTTTAGAGATCCTACCAGTCTTTGAAAACATACTTGTCCCTTGTTTCAGTTCCAGGTTTATGTATATTTTCTGCCTTGCACCTGATTATTCCAACGTCTGATCGATGGCCTAGGGAATCTAATTCTGGTATTGATTGTTTTTGCTGATTGTTTCCCCGTGTATCTGATTTTTCATTATTGTGTAAATTTAGATCATGAGCTCATGTTTAGCTAAACATCTGACCTTGTAATAGGGTTAGGTGTGAACACTCGTAAGCTTCAGCAGAAAGTCCGCAAAGATTTATTTGTGTCCCTCCAATGAGTGGCCCGCGAGTACCCCATTTTCTACAAGTGTTGGTCCAATACTCCCTCTAGAGGCAGGGACTCAGACTGGGCTGCATTGCTGCCCCCGATCTGTTGCAAGGGCTGTTGGTGGCCAGTGGGCTGGGCAGGAACCTCGCGCGTGTGTCCTTGGGACCCATCTGCTTGCGAACTTCGGTCACCTGGCATGAAGCTACGATGCCAGACATATGGTTAGCTGTGCAGAGAGGTGTACTGCGCGGACAGGTTCCACACACACTACAAGTACGAGGGCGGTCTGATTCGAAAAGTGAGGGTTTGGGCAGCTGTGCAGACAAAGAACGGGACCTTTGGCCTGGGCCTAAATGCTTGTGACACAACACTGGGCCTGCCGGGCTCTGAGTGCCCTGCCCTGGTTTCCCTGCTCTCCTGCTCTATGTTCAGTCACAGCAGAGATGGCCACACCCACTCCCTCATTGAGGGCAGTGTTCCAACCTCCCTCAGCCCCGCACCCCTCCGCAGGTTACCATGGACTACAGATGCTGCATTCTGAGGCCAGGGCGTTCGGAGAATGCCAAGGGCAGACAGGATGACCTTAAATGATTTCCGCTTGTGTCAGTTTTGGTAAACTTTAGGAGCTAGGAAATGGTCCACTTTACAGAAATGTTCAAATTTACTGGCATTTCAGATCTTTTCTGCTATAACATTGCCCTGATTCTTTCTGTACATTCTTGACATATGTTTTTGTTTTCCTTAATCAAAGTGTGTCTTTTAAATCTTTTCAAAGAATATTCTTTGGACTTCCTACCTCACCTGAATTTTATGCGTTTTCTGTTGTATTAAGTTCTGCTCATATCTTTATTTATCTTTTTTCTATGTTCTCAGGGTTTATTGATTTGATCTTCTGATGTCCAATAAAACCCTTGGTTATTCATTTTAATCAATCTTTTTACTCATAAAGATTTGAACTTTTGAAGATTCCAGCTTACTTGTAAGTTTCTAAGGGTCAGGTCCTCTACATTGTTGCTTGCCTAAGGCTTAGTTCACCGTATAGCAATATATATATTGACTTATTTTCCCCTCGGCTTTCTGTGATTCCCTATATCTCACCTGTTTTTCCAGACAAGCCATTTGAAATACCCAGAACTTATTTCACAGCCAATAAGTCTTTGAAATAATGTGTATTTTTTAGAGAAATCTTCTTATATAATTAGGCAGAAAGTCTGACCTGCCATAGTTTTCAAAACAGCATAATTTCACTCTTCTCAATGATGAATCTGTTGTATTACCCAACCTTTGAGTATTACCTTAATCAATGACATGTACTTAAAAATGTTTTAGATATCCTACCAGTCTTTGAAAACATCCTTGTTCCTTGTTTCAGTTCCAGTGTTATGTATATTTTCTGCCTTGCACCTGATTATTCCAACATCTGATGGATGGCCTAGGGAATCTAATTCTGGTATTGCTTGTTTTTGCTGATTGTCTCCCCCTTGTAGCTGATTTATTCATTATTGTGTAAATTTAGATCATGAACTCATGTTTAGGTAAACAGCTGACCTTTTAAGAGGCTTAGGTGTGAACGCTCATAAGCTTCATCAGAAAGTCGGCAAAGATTTATTTGTGTCCCTCCAATGAGTAGCCCGTGAGGACCCCGTTTTCTACAAGAGTTGGTCCAATACACCCTGTACAGGCAAGGACTCAGACAGGACTGCTTTGCATCCCCCGATCTGGGGCAGGGGCTGTTGGTGGACCGTGCCCGAGAAGGAGCCTCTCCTCGTGTGTCCTTGGGACCCATCTGCTTGCGAATTTCGGTCACCTGGCAGGAATCTACGATGCCCAGACCTATCGTTAGATGTGCAGCGAGGTGTACTGTGCGGACAATTTCCACACACACTTCAAGTATGAAGGCGGCCTGAGAGGAAATGTGAGAGTTTGGGCAGCTGTGCAGACAAAGAAGGTACACTTTGGCCTTGGCCTAAATGCTTGTGACACCCCACTGGGCCTGCCGTGCTCTGAGGGCCCTGCCCTGTGCCCAATGCTCCCCTACAATTTGTTCCGTCACAGCAAAATGGCCACACCCACTCCGGCAGTGAGGGCAGTGTTCCAACCTACGTCAGGCCTCTCCCTATCCATAGGATACCATGGACTACAGATGCTGCATTCTGAGGCCAGGGCGTTCCGAGAATGCCAAGGGCAGACATGATGACCTTAAATGATTTCCTCTTGTGTCAGTTTTGGTAAACATTAGGAGCTAGGAAATGGTCCACTTTACAGAAATGTTCAAATTTTCTGGCATTTCAGATATTCTCTGCTATAACATTGTCCTGATTCTTTCTGTACATTCTTGACTTATGTTTTTGTTTTCCTTAATCAAAGTGTGTCTTTTAAATCCTTTCAAAGAATATTCTTTGGACTTTCTACATCACCTGAATTTTATCCGTTTTCTGTTGTATTAAGTTGGGCTCATATCTTTATTTAACTTTTTTCTATGTTCTCAGGGTTTATTGTTTTGATCTTCTGATGTCAATTAAAACACTTGGTTATTCATTTTAATCAATCTTTTTACTCATAAACATTTGAACTTTTGAATATTCCAGCTTACTTGTAAGTTTCTGTGGGTCACGTCGTCTACATTGTTGCTGGACTAAGGCGTAGCTCACCATATAGCAATGTATATATGGACGTATTTTCCCCTCGACTTTCTGTGATTCCCTACATCTCACCTTTCTTTGCAGACAAGGCATTTGAAATAACCTTAACTTATTTCACAGCCAATAAGTCTTTGAAATAATGTGAACTTTTTACAGAAATATTCTTATATAATTACGCAGAAAATCTGACCTGCCATAGTTTTCAAAACAGTATTATTTCACTGTTCTCAATGATGAATCTGTTGTATTACACAACTTTGAGTATTTAGCTTTATCAATGACATGTACTTTCAAAATATTTTAGAGATCCCACCAGTCTTTGAAAACATCTTTCTTCCTTGTTTCAGTTCCAGTTTTATGTATACTTTCTGCCTTGCACCTGATTATTCCAACATCTGATGGATGGCCTAGGGAATCTAATTCTGGTATTGGTTGTTTTTGCTGATTGTCTCCCCCTTGTAGCTGATTTCTTCATTATTGTGTACATTTAGAAGATGAGCTCATGTTTAGCTAAACAGATGATCTTGTAAGAAGCATAGGTGTGAACACTCGTAAGCTTAATCAGAAAGTCGGCAAAGATTTATTAGTGTCCTTCCAATGAGTTGCCCGCGAGAAAACCGTTTTTTACAAGTGTTGGTCCAGTACTCCCTCTAGAGACAGGGAATCAGACAGGGCTGCTTTGCGGCCCCCGATCTGAGGCAGGGGCAGTCGGCGGCCTGTGACCCGGGCAGGAGCCTCTCCGCGTGTGTCCCAGTTACACATCTGCCTGTGAACTTCGGTCACCTGGCAGGAAGCTACGATGCCCAGACCTATGGTTAGCTGTGCAGCGAGGTGTACTGCGTGGACAGGTTCCACACACACTTCAAGTAAGAGGGCAAACTGAGTGGAAAGGTGAGAGTCTGGACAGCTGTGCAGACAAATAATGCGCACTTTGGCCTGAGCCTAAAAGCTTGTGACACAACACTGGGTCAGCCGTGCTGTGAGGACCCTGCCCTGGGCCCTCTTCTCACCTGCCATTTGTTCAGTCACAGCAGATATGGCCACACCCACTCCCTCAGTGAGGGCAGTGTTCCAACCTACCTCAGCCCTGCCCCCTCTCAGCAGGTTACCATGGACTACAGATGCTGCAATCTGAGGCAAGGGCGTTCCGAGAATACCAAAGGCAGACATGATGACCTTAAATGATTTCCTCTTGTGTCAGTTTTGGTAGACTATAGGAGCTGGGAAAAGGTCCACTTTACAGAAATGTTCATATTTACTGGCATTTCATATATTCTCGGCTATAAGAATGTCCTGATTCTTTTGTATATACTTTACTTATGTTTTTGTTTTCCTTAATCAAAGTGTGTCTTTTAAATCTTTCAAAGAATATTCTTTGGACTTACTACATCACCTGAATTTTATACGTTTTCTATTGTATTAAGTTCTGCTCATATCTTTATTTATATTTTTCCTGTGTTCTCAGGTTTATTGTTTTGATATTCTGATGTCAATTAAAACACTTGGTTATTCATTTTAATAAAGGTTGTTACTTATAAAGATTTCAACTTTTCAAGATTCCAGCTTACTTGTAAGTTTCTAAGGGTCAGGTCCTCTACATTGTTGCTGGCCTGAGGCTTAGTTCACAATATGGCAAAGTATATATTGACCTATTTTCCCCTCGACTTTCTGTGATTTCCTACATCTCACCTTTCTTTGCCGACAAGCCATTTGAAATACCCTTAACTTATTTCACAGCCAATAAGTCTCTGAAATAATGTGTATTTTTAAGAGAAATCTTCTTATATAATTAGGCAGAAAATCTGACCTGCCATAGTTTTCAAAACAGCATAATTTCACTCTTCTCAATGATGAATCTGTAGTGTGACACAACCTTTGAGTATTTAGCTTTATCAATGACATGTACTTTAAAAATGTTTTAGAGATCCTACCAGTCTTTGAAAATATCCTTGTTCCTTTTTTCAGTTCCAGTTTTATGTATATTTTCTGCCTTGCACCTGATTATTCCAACGTCTGATCGATGGCCTAGGGAATCTAATTCTGGTATTGATTGTTTTTGCTGATTGTCTCCCCCTGTAGCTGATTTCTTCTTTATTGTGTAAATTTAGATCATGAGCTCATGCTTAGCTAAACATCTGACTTTGTAAGAGGCTTAGGTGTGAACAGTCGTAAGCTTCATCAGAAAGTCCGCAAAGATTTATTTGTGTCCCTCCAATGAGTTGCCCGCGAGGACCCCGTTTTCTACAAGTGTTGGTCCAACATTCCCTGTAGAGGCACGGCCTCAGACAGGGCTGCTTTGTGCCCCACGATCTGTGGCAGTGGCATGGGCGGCCACTGGCCTGGGTAGGAGCCTCTCCGCGTGTGTCCCAGGGACCCATTTGCCTGCGAACTTCGGTCACCTGGCAGGAAGCTACGATGCCCAGACCTATGGTTAGCTTTGCAGCGAGGTGTACTGCGTGGACCAGTTCCACACACACTTCAAGTAAGAGGGCGGCCTGAGTGGAAAGATGAGAGTTTGCGCAGCGGTGCAGACAAAGAAGGCGCACTTTGGCCTGGGCCTAAATGCATGTGACACACGACTGGGTCTGCCGGGCTCTGAGGACACTGCGCTTGGCCCCCTTCTCCCCTGCCCTTTGTGGAGTCACAGCAGAGATGGCCCCACCCACTCCCTCTGTAAGGGCAGTGTTCCAACCTACCTCAGCCCCACCCCCTCTCCGCAGGTTACCATGGGCTACAGATGCTGCATTCTGAGGCCAGGGCGTTCCGAGAATGCCAAGGGCAGACATGATGACCTTAAATGATTTCCTCTTGTGTCAATTTTGTAAACTTTAGGAGCTAGGAAATGGTCCACTTTACACAAATGTTCAAATATACTGGCATTTCATATATTCTCTGCTATAACATTGTCCTGATTCTTTCTGTATATTCTTTACTTATGTTTTCGTTTTCCTTAATCAAAGTGTGTCTTTTAAATCTTGTCAAAGAATATTCTTAGACTTGGTACATCACCTGAATTTTATACATTTTCTATTGTATGAAGTTCTGCTCATATCTTTATTTATCTTTTTTCTATGTTCTCAGGGTTTATTGTTTTGATCTTCTGATGTCAATTAACACACTTGGTTATTCATTTTCATAAAACTTTTTACTTATAAAGATTTGAACTTAGGAAGATTACAACTTACTTGTAAGTTTCTTAGGGGCAGGTTCTCTACATTGTTACTGACCTAAGGCTTAGTTCACCATATAGCAGTGTATATATTGAACTATTTTCCCCTCGACTTTATGTGATTCCGTACATCTCACCTTTCTTTGCATACAAGCCATTTGAAATACCCTTAACATATTTCACAGCCAATACTTCTTTGAAATAATGTGTATTTTTAGAGAAATCTTCTTATATAATTAGGCAGAAAATCTGACCTGCCATAGTTTTCAAAACAGCATAATTTCACTCTTCTCAATGATGAATCTGTTGTATTACACAACCTTTGAGTATTTAGCTTTATCAATGACATGTAATTTAAAAATGTTTTAGAGATCGTACCAGTCTTTGAAAACTTCCTTGTTCCTTGTTCAGTTCCAGGTTTATGTATATTTTCTGTCTTGCACCTGATTATTCCAACATCTGATGGATGGCCTAGGGAATCTAATTCTGGTATTGATTCTTTTTGCTGATTGTCTCCGCCTTGTAGATGATTTCTTCATTATTGTGTAAATTTAGATCTAGAGCTCATGTTTAGCCAAACAGCTGACCATGTAAGAGGCTTAGGTGTGAACGCTCGTAAGCTTCATCAGAAAGTCGGCAAAGGTTTTTTTGTGTCCCTCCAATGAGTTGCCCGCGAGTACCCCGTTTTCTACAAGTGTTGGTCCAATACTCCCTCTAGAGGCATGGACTCAGATAGGGCTGCTTTGCTGCCGCCGTTCTGTGGCAGGGACTTTGGGCCGCCCGTGGCCAAGGCATGAGCCTCTCCGAGTGTGTCCCACGGACCATCTGCCTGCGAACTATGGTCAACTGGCAGGAAGCTACAATGCCAATATCTATGGTTAGCTGTGCAGCGAGGTGTACAGCGCGGAAAGGTTCCACACACACTTCAAGTCAGAGGGCGGCCTGAGTGGAAAGGTGAGAGTTTGGGCAGCTGTACCGACAAAGAATGCGCCCTTTGGCCTGGGCCTAAATGCTTGTAAAACCGCACTGGGCATGCCGGGCTCTGAGGGCCCTGCACTGGACGCCCTGCTCTCTTGCCCCTTGTTCAGTCACAGCAGAGATGGCCACACCCACTCCCTCAGTGAGGGCAATGTTCCAACCTCCCTCAGCCCCGCCCCTCTCTGCAGCTTACCATGGAATACAGATGCTGCATTCTGAAGCCAGGGCGTTGCGAAAATGCCAAGGGCAGACAGGATGACCTTAAATGATTTCCTCTTGTGTCAGTTTTGTTAATCTTCTAGGAGCTAGGAAGTGGTCCACTTTACAGAAATGTTCAAATTTACTGGCGTTTCAGATCTTCTCTGCTATAACATTGTCCTGATTCTTTCTGTATATTCTTTACTTATGTTTTTGTTTTCCTTAATCAAAGTGTGTCTTTTAAATCTTTTCAAAGAATATTCTTTGTACTTACTACATCACCTGAATTTTATACGTTTTCTGTTGTATTAAGTTGTGCTCATATCTTTATTTATCTTTTTTCTATGTTCTCAGGGTTTATTGTTTTGATCTTCTGTTGTCAATTAAAACACTTTGTTATTCATTTTCATAAATCTTTTTACTTATAAACATTTGAATTTTTGAAGATTCCAGCTTACTTGTACGTTTCTAAGGGTCAGGTACTCTACATTGCTGCTGGCCTAATGCTTAGTTCACCATATAGCAATGTATATACTGAACTCTTTTCCCCTCGACTTTCCGTGATTCCCTACATCTCACCTTTGTTTGCAGACAAGCCATTTGAAATACCCTTAACTTATTTCACAGCCAATAAGTCTTTGAAATAATGTGTATTTTTTAGAGAAATCTTCTTATATAATTAGGCAGAAAATCTGACATTCCATAGTTTTCAAAACAGCATACATTCAGTCTTTTCAATGTTGATTCAGTTGTATTACAAAACTTTGAGTATTTACCTTTTTCAAAGACATGCATTTTAAATATATTTTAGAGATATTACCAGTCTTTGAAAACATCCTTTTTCCTTGTTTCAGTTTCAGATTTATGTATATTTTCTGCATTGCACCTGATTATCCCAACATCTGATGGATGGCCTAGGGAATCTAATTCTGGTATTTATTGATTTTGCTGATTGTCTCCCCCTTGTAGCTGATTTCTTCATTATTGTGTAAATTTAGATCATGAGCTCATGTTTAGCTAAACAGCTGACCTTGTAAGAGGCTTAGGTGTGAACGCTCGTAAGCTTCATCAGAAAGTCGGCCAATATTTATTGGTGTCCCTCCAATGAGTGGCCCGCGAGGAACCCGTTTTCTACAAGTGTTGGTCCAATACTCCCTCTAGAGACATGGACTCAGACAGGGCTGCTTTGTGGGCCCGATCTGGGGCATGGACAGTGGGGGGCCTGTGGCCCGGGGAGGAGAATCTCCGCGTGTGTCCTTGGGACCCATCTGCTGCGAACTTCGTTCACATGGCATAAAGCTACGATGCCCAGACCTATGGTTAGCTGTGCAGCGTGGTGTACTGCGCGGACAGGTTCCACACACACCTCAAGTAAGAGGGCGGCCTGAGTGGAAAAGTGCGAGTTTGGGCAGGTGTGCAGACAAGAAGGCGCCCTTTGGCATTGGCCTAAATGCTTGTGACACCCCACTGGGCCTGCCGGTCTCTGAGGGCCCTTCCCTGGATTCCCTGCTCTCCTGCTCTATGTTCAGGCACAGCAGAGATGGCCACACCCACACCCTCTGTGAGGGCAGTGTTCCAGCATCCCTCAGCCCCGCCCCCTCTCCGCAGTTTACCATGGACTACAGATGGTGCATTCTGAGGCCAGGGCGTTCCGAGAATGCCAAAGGCAGACATGATGACCTTAAATGATTTCCTCTTGTGTCAGTTTTGGTAAACTTTAGGAGCTAGGAAATGGTCCACTTTACACAAATGTTCAAATTTACTGGCATTTCAGATATTCTCTGCTATAACATTGTCCTGATTCTTTATGTATATTCTTTACTTATGTTTTGGTTTTCCTTAATCAAGGGTGTCTTTTAAATCTTTTCAAAGATTATTCTTTGGACTTACTACCTCACCTGAATTTTATACGTTTTCTGTGGTATTAAGTTCTGCTCATAGCTTTATTTATCTTTTTTCTATGTTCTCAGGGTTTATTGTTTTGATATTCTGATGTCAATTAAAACACTTGGTTATTCATTTTAATAAATCTTTTTACTTATAAAAATTTGAACTTTAAAAGATTCCAACTCACTTGTAAGTTTCTAAGGGTCAGGTACTCTACATTGTTGCTGGCCTAAGGCTTAGTTCACAATATTACAAAGTATATATTGACCTCTTTTCCCCTCGACTTTCTATGATTTCCCACATCTCACATTTCTTTGCAGTCAAGCCATTTGAAATACCCTTAACTTATTTCACAGATAATAAGTCTTTGAAATAATGTGTATTTTTTGAGAAATCTTCTTATATATATAGGCAGAAAATCTGAACTGCCATAATTTTCAAACCAGCATAATTTCACTCTTCTCAATTATGAATCTGTTGCATTACACAACCTTTGAGTATTCAGCTTTATCAATGACATGTACTTTAAAAATGTTTTAGAGATCCTACCAGTCTTTGAAAACATACTTGTCCCTTGTTTCAGTTCCAGTTTTATGTATATTTTCTGCCTTGCACCTGATTATTCCAACGTCTGATCGATGGCCTAGGGAATCTAATTCTGGTATTGATTGTTTTTGCTGATTGTTTCCCCGTGTATCTGATTTTTCATTATTGTGTAAATTTAGATCATGAGCTCATGTTTAGCTAAACATCTGACCTTGTAATAGGGTTAGGTGTGAACACTCGTAAGCTTCAGCAGAAAGTCCGCAAAGATTTATTTGTGTCCCTCCAATGAGTGGCCCGCGAGTACCCCATTTTCTACAAGTGTTGGTCCAATACTCCCTCTAGAGGCAGGGACTCAGACTGGGCTGCATTGCTGCCCCCGATCTGTTGCAAGGGCTGTTGGTGGCCAGTGGGCTGGGCAGGAACCTCGCGCGTGTGTCCTTGGGACCCATCTGCTTGCGAACTTCGGTCACCTGGCATGAAGCTACGATGCCAGACATATGGTTAGCTGTGCAGAGAGGTGTACTGCGCGGACAGGTTCCACACACACTACAAGTACGAGGGCGGTCTGATTCGAAAAGTGAGGGTTTGGGCAGCTGTGCAGACAAAGAACGGGACCTTTGGCCTGGGCCTAAATGCTTGTGACACAACACTGGGCCTGCCGGGCTCTGAGTGCCCTGCCCTGGTTTCCCTGCTCTCCTGCTCTATGTTCAGTCACAGCAGAGATGGCCACACCCACTCCCTCATTGAGGGCAGTGTTCCAACCTCCCTCAGCCCCGCACCCCTCCGCAGGTTACCATGGACTACAGATGCTGCATTCTGAGGCCAGGGCGTTCGGAGAATGCCAAGGGCAGACAGGATGACCTTAAATGATTTCCGCTTGTGTCAGTTTTGGTAAACTTTAGGAGCTAGGAAATGGTCCACTTTACAGAAATGTTCAAATTTACTGGCATTTCAGATCTTTTCTGCTATAACATTGCCCTGATTCTTTCTGTACATTCTTGACATATGTTTTTGTTTTCCTTAATCAAAGTGTGTCTTTTAAATCTTTTCAAAGAATATTCTTTGGACTTCCTACCTCACCTGAATTTTATGCGTTTTCTGTTGTATTAAGTTCTGCTCATATCTTTATTTATCTTTTTTCTATGTTCTCAGGGTTTATTGATTTGATCTTCTGATGTCCAATAAAACCCTTGGTTATTCATTTTAATCAATCTTTTTACTCATAAAGATTTGAACTTTTGAAGATTCCAGCTTACTTGTAAGTTTCTAAGGGTCAGGTCCTCTACATTGTTGCTTGCCTAAGGCTTAGTTCACCGTATAGCAATATATATATTGACTTATTTTCCCCTCGGCTTTCTGTGATTCCCTATATCTCACCTGTTTTTCCAGACAAGCCATTTGAAATACCCAGAACTTATTTCACAGCCAATAAGTCTTTGAAATAATGTGTATTTTTTAGAGAAATCTTCTTATATAATTAGGCAGAAAGTCTGACCTGCCATAGTTTTCAAAACAGCATAATTTCACTCTTCTCAATGATGAATCTGTTGTATTACCCAACCTTTGAGTATTACCTTAATCAATGACATGTACTTAAAAATGTTTTAGATATCCTACCAGTCTTTGAAAACATCCTTGTTCCTTGTTTCAGTTCCAGTGTTATGTATATTTTCTGCCTTGCACCTGATTATTCCAACATCTGATGGATGGCCTAGGGAATCTAATTCTGGTATTGCTTGTTTTTGCTGATTGTCTCTCCCTTGTAGCTGATTTATTCATTATTGTGTAAATTTAGATCATGAACTCATGTTTAGGTAAACAGCTGACCTTTTAAGAGGCTTAGGTGTGAACGCTCATAAGCTTCATCAGAAAGTCGGCAAAGATTTATTTGTGTCCCTCCAATGAGTAGCCCGTGAGGACCCCGTTTTCTACAAGAGTTGGTCCAATACACCCTGTACAGGCAAGGACTCAGACAGGACTGCTTTGCATCCCCCGATCTGGGGCAGGGGCTGTTGGTGGACCGTGCCCGAGAAGGAGCCTCTCCTCGTGTGTCCTTGGGACCCATCTGCTTGCGAATTTCGGTCACCTGGCAGGAATCTACGATGCCCAGACCTATCGTTAGATGTGCAGCGAGGTGTACTGTGCGGACAATTTCCACACACACTTCAAGTATGAAGGCGGCCTGAGAGGAAATGTGAGAGTTTGGGCAGCTGTGCAGACAAAGAAGGTACACTTTGGCCTTGGCCTAAATGCTTGTGACACCCCACTGGGCCTGCCGTGCTCTGAGGGCCCTGCCCTGTGCCCAATGCTCCCCTACAATTTGTTCCGTCACAGCAAAATGGCCACACCCACTCCGGCAGTGAGGGCAGTGTTCCAACCTACGTCAGGCCTCTCCCTATCCATAGGATACCATGGACTACAGATGCTGCATTCTGAGGCCAGGGCGTTCCGAGAATGCCAAGGGCAGACATGATGACCTTAAATGATTTCCTCTTGTGTCAGTTTTGGTAAACATTAGGAGCTAGGAAATGGTCCACTTTACAGAAATGTTCAAATTTTCTGGCATTTCAGATATTCTCTGCTATAACATTGTCCTGATTCTTTCTGTACAGTCTTGACTTATGTTTTTGTTTTCCTTAATCAAAGTGTGTCTTTTAAATCCTTTCAAAGAATATTCTTTGGACTTACTACATCACCTGAATTTTATCCGTTTTCTGTTGTATTAAGTTGGGCTCATATCTTTATTTAACTTTTTTCTATGTTCTCAGGGTTTATTGTTTTGATCTTCTGATGTCAATTAAAACACTTGGTTATTCATTTTAATAAAACTTTTTACTTATAAACATTTGAACTTTTGAATATTCCAGCTTACTTGTAAGTTTCTATGGGTCACGTCGTCTACATTGTTGCTGGACTAAGGCGTAGTTCACCATATAGCAATGTATATATGGACCTATTTTCCCCTCGACTTTCTGTGATTCCCTACATCTCACCTTTCTTTGCAGACAAGGCATTTGAAATAACCTTAACTTATTTCACAGCCAATAAGTCTTTGAAATAATGTGAACTTTTTACAGAAATATTCTTATATAATTACGCAGAAAATCTGACCTGCCATAGTTTTCAAAACAGTATTATTTCACTGTTCTCAATGATGAATCTGTTGTATTACACAACTTTGAGTATTTAGCTTTATCAATGACATGTACTTTCAAAATATTTTAGAGATCCCACCAGTCTTTGAAAACATCTTTGTTCCTTGTTTCAGTTCCAGTTTTATGTATACTTTCTGCCTTGCACCTGATTATTCCAACATCTGATGGATGGCCTAGGGAATCTAATTCTGGTATTGGTTGTTTTTGCTGATTGTCTCCCCCTTGTAGCTGATTTCTTCATTATTGTGTACATTTAGAAGATGAGCTCATGTTTAGCTAAACAGATGATCTTGTAAGAAGCATAGGTGTGAACACTCGTAAGCTTAATCAGAAAGTCGGCAAAGATTTATTAGTGTCCTTCCAATGAGTTGCCCGCGAGAAAACCGTTTTTTACAAGTGTTGGTCCAGTACTCCCTCTAGAGACAGGGAATCAGACAGGGCTGCTTTGCGGCCCCCGATCTGAGGCAGGGGCAGTCGGCGGCCTGTGACCCGGGCAGGAGCCTCTCCGCGTGTGTCCCAGTTACACATCTGCCTGCGAACTTCGGTCACCTGGCAGGAAGCTACGATGCCCAGACCTATGGTTAGCTGTGCAGCGATGTGTACTGCGTGGACAGGTTCCACACACACTTCAAGTAAGAGGGCAAACTGAGTGGAAAGGTGAGAGTCTGGACAGCTGTGCAGACAAATAATGCACACTTTGGCCTGAGCCTAAAAGCTTGTGACACAACACTGGGTCAGCCGTGCTGTGAGGACCCTGCCCTGGGCCCTCTTCTCCCCTGCCATTTGTTCAGTCACAGCAGATATGGCCACACCCACTCCCTCAGTGAGGGCAGTGTTCCAACCTACCTCAGCCCTGCCCCCTCTCCGCAGGTTACCATGGACTACAGATGCTGCAATCTGAGGCAAGGGCGTTCCGAGTATACCAAAGGCAGACATGATGACCTTAAATGATTTCCTCTTGTGTCAGTTTTGGTAGACTATAGGAGCTGGGAAAAGGTCCACTTTACAGAAATGTTCATATTTACTGGCATTTCATATATTCTCGGCTATAAGAATGTCCTGATTCTTTTGTATATACTTTACTTATATTTTTGTTTTCCTTAATCAAAGTGTGTCTTTTAAATCTTTCAAAGAATATTCTTTGGAGTTACTACATCACCTCATTTTTATACGTTTTCTGTTGTATTAAGTTCTGCTTATATCTTTATTTATCTTTTTTCTATGTTCTCAGGGTTTATTGTTTTGATATTCTGATGTCAATTAAAACCCTTGGTTATTCATTTTCATAAATCTTTTTACTTATAAAGATTTGAACTTTTGAAGATTCCAGCTTACTTTTAAATTTCTAAGGGTAGGGCCTCTACATTGTTGCTGGCCTAAGGCTTAGTTCACTATATAGCAATGTATATATTGACCTATTTTCCCCTCGACTTTCTGTGATTCTCTACATCTCACCTTTCTTTGCAGACAAGCCATTTGAAATACCCTTAACTTATTTCAGAGCCAATAAGTCTTTGAAATAATGTGTATTTTTTAGAGAAATCTTCTTATATAATTAGGCAGAAAATCTCACCTGCCACAGTTTTCAAAACAGCATAATTTCACTCTTCTCAATGATGAATCTGTTGTATTACACAACCTTTGAGTATTTATCTTTATCAATGACATGTACTTTAAAAATGTTTTAGAGATCCTACCAGTCTTTGAAAACATCCTTTTTCTTTGTGTCAGTTCCATTTTTTTGTATATTTTCTGCCTTGCACCTCATTATTCCAACATCTGAAGAATGGCCTAGGGAATCTCATTGTGGTATTGATTGTTTTTGCTGATTGTCTCCCCCTTGTAGCTGATTTCTTCATTATTGTGTAAATTTAGATCTAGAGCTCATGTTTTGCCAAACAGCTGACCTTGTAAGAAGCTTAGGTGTGATCGCTCGTAATCTTCATCAGAAAGTCTGCAAAGATTTATTTGTGTCCCTCCAATGAGTTTCCTGCAAGGACACCGTTTTCTACAAGTGTTGGTCAAATACTCCCTCTATTGGCAGGGACTCGGAGAGGGCTGCTTTACGGACCCCGTTCTGGGGCAGGGGCACTCGGCAGCCTGTGTCCCGGTCCGTAGCCTCTCCGAGTGTGCCCCAGGGACCAATCTGCCTGCGATCCTCGGTCACCTGGCAGGAAGCTATGATGCCCCGACCTATTTTTAGCTGCACAGAGAGGTGTACAGCGCAGACAGGTTCCACACACTCTACAAGTTAGAGGGCGGCCTTAGTGGATAGGTGAGAGTTTGGGCAGCTGTGCACACAAAAAAGGCACCCTTTAACCTGGGCCTAAATGCTTGTGAAACCGCATTGGGCCTGCCGGGCTCTGTGGGCCCTGCAATGGACGACCTGATCCCCTGCCTTGTTTCAGTCACAGCAGAGATGGCCACACCCACTCCCTCAGTGAGGGCAGTGTTCCAGCCTCCCTCAGCCCCGCCCCCTCTCCGCAGGTTACCATGGACTACAGATGCTGCATTCTTAGGCCAGGGCGTTCCGAGAATGCCAAGGGCAGACATGATGACCTTAAATGATTTCCTCTTGTGTCATTTTTGGTAAACTTTAGGAGCTAGGAAATGGTCCACTTTACAGAAATATTCCAATTTACTGGCATTTCAGATCTTCTCTGCTATAACATTGTCGTAATTCTTTCTGTATATTCTTTACTTATGTTTTTGTTTTCCTTAAACAAAGTGTGTCTTTTACATCTTTTCAAATAATATTCTTTGGACTTTCTACATCACCTGAATTTTATACGTTTTCTGTTGTATTAAGTTCTGATCATACCTTTATTTATCTTTTTTTATGTTCTCAGGGTTTATTGTTTTGATCTTCTGATGTCAATTAAAACACTTGTTTATTCATTTTTATATATCTTTTTACTTATACATATTTGAACTTTTGAAGATTCCAGCTTACATGTAAGTTTCTAAGGGTCACGTCCTCTACATTGTTGCTGGACTAAGGCTTAGTTCACCATATAGCAATGTATATATAGTCCTATATTCCCCTCGACTTTCTGTGATTCCCTACATCTCACCTTTCTTTGCAGACAAGCCATTTGAAATACCCTTAACTTATTTCACAGCCAATAAGTCTTTGAAATAATTTGTAATTTTTAGAGAAATCTTCTTATATAATTAGGCAGAAAATCTGACCTGCCATAGTTTTCAAAACAGCATAATTTCACTCTTCTCAATGATGAATCTGTTGTATTACACAACCTTTGAGTATTTAGCTTTATCAATGACATGTACATTAAAAATGTTTTAGAGATCCTACCAGTCTTTGAAAACATCCTTTTTCTTTGTGTCAGTTCCAGTTTTATGTATATTTTCTGCCTTTCACCTGATTATTCCATCATCTGATGGATGGCCTAGGGAATCTAATTCTGGCATTGATTGTTTTTGCTGATTGTCTACCCCTTGTAGCTGATTTCTTCATTATTGTGTAAATTTAGATCATGAGATCATGTTTTGCCAAACAGCTGACCTTGTAAGAGGCTTAGGTGTGAACGCTCGTAAGCTTCATCAGAAATTCTGCAAAGATTTATTTGTGTCCCTCCAAAGAGTTTCCTGCAGGGACCACGTTATCTACAAGTGTTGGTCAAATACTCCCTCTAGAGGCAGGGACTCGGACAGGGCTGCTTTGCGGCCCCCGATCTGGGGAATGGGCAGTGGGCGGCCTGTGGCCCGGTCAGGAACCTCTCCGAATGTGTCCCAGGGACCCATCTGCCTGTGATCCTCGGTCAACTGGCAGGAAGCTACGATGCCCAGACCTATGGTTAGCTACGCAGAGAGGTGTACTTTGCGGACAGGTTCCACACACACTTCAAGTAAGAGGGCGGGATTAGTGGAAAGGTGAGAGTTTGGGCAGCTGTGCAGACAAAGAAGGCGCCCGTTGGCCTGGGCCTAAATGCTTGTGAAACCGCACTGGGCCTGCCAGGCTCTGCGGGCCGTGCACTGGACGCCCTGCTCCCCTGCCCTTTGTTCAGTCACAGCAGAGATGGCCACACCCACTCCCTCAGTGAGGGCAGTGTTCCAGACTCCCTCAGCCCCGCCTCCTCTCCGCAGTTTACCATGGACTACAGATGCTGCATTCTTAGGCCAGGGCGCTCTGAGAATGCCAAGGGCAGACATTATGACCTTAAATGATTTCCTCTTGTGTCAGTTTTGGTAAACTTTAGGAGCTAGGAAATGGTCCACATTACAGAAATGTTCAAATTTACTGGCATTTCAGATCTTCTCTGCTATAACATTGTCCTTATTCTTTCTGTATATTCTTGACTTATGTTTTTGTTTTCCTTAATGAAAGTGTGTATTTTAATTATTTTCAAAGAATATTCTTTGGACGTACTACATCACCTCAATTTTATACGTTTTCTGTTGTATTAAGGTCTGCTCATATCTTTATTTATCTTTTTTCTATGTTCTCAGTGTTTATTGTTTTGCTCTTCTGATATCAATTAAAACACTCGGTTATTCATTTTCATAAATCTTTTTACTTATAAATATTTGAACTTTTGAAGATTCCAACTTACTTGTAAGTTTCTAAGGGTCAGGTCCTCTACATTGTTACTGACCTAAGGCTTAGTTCACCATATAGCAATGTATATATAGACCTATTTACCCCTCGACTTTCTGTGTTTCGATACATCTCACCTTTCTTTGCAGACAAGTCATTTGAAATACCCTTAACTTATTTCACAGCCAATAAGCCTTTGAAATAATGTGTATTTTTTAGAGAAATCTTCTTAAATAATTAGGCAGAAAATCTGATCTGCCATAGTTTTCAAAAGAGCATAATTTCCCCATTCTCAATGATGAATCTATTATATTACACAACCTTTAAGTATTTAGCTTTATCAATGTCATGTACTTTAAAAATGTTTTAGAGGTCCTACCAGTATTTGAAAACATCCTTGTTCCTTGTTTCAGTTCCTGTTTTATGTATATTTTCTGCCTTGCACCTGATTATTCCAACATCTGATGGATGGCCTAGGGAATCTAATTCTGGTATTGATTGTTTTTGCTGATTGTCAACCCCTTGTTGCTGATTTCTTCATTATTGTGTAAATTTAGATCATGAGCTAATGTTTAGCCAAACAGCTGACCTTGTAAGAGGCTTAGTTGTGAAACCTAGTAAGCTTCATCAGAAAGTCGGCCAAGATATATTTGTGTCCCTCCAATGAGTGGCCTGCGAGGACCACGTTTTCTACAAGTGTTGGTCCAATACTCCCTCTACAGGCAGGTACTCAGACAGGGCTGCTTTGCGGCCCCCGACCTGGGGCAGTGGCAGTGGGCGGCCTGTGGCCCGGGCAGGAGACTCTCCGCGTGTGTCCCAGGGACCCTTCTGCCTGCTAACTTCGGTCACCTGGCATGAAGCTACGATGCCCGAACCTATGGTTCGATGTGCAGCGAGGTGTACTGCGTGGACAGCTTCCACTCACACTTCAAGTAAGAGGGCGGCCTGAGTGGAGAAGTCAGAGTATGGGCAGATGTGCAGACAAAGAAGGCGCCCTTTGGCCTGGGCCTAAAAGCGTGTGACACCCCACTGGGCCTGCCGGGCTCTGAGGGCCCTGCCCTGGTTTCCCAGCTCTCCTGCCCTATGTTCAGTCACAGCAGAGATGGACACATGCACTCCCTTAGTGAGGGCAGTGTTCCAAACTCCCTCAGCCCCGGCCGCTCTCCGCAGTTTACCATGGACTACAGATGTTGCATTCTGAGGCCAGGGCGTTCCGAGAATGCCAAGGGCAGACATGATGACCTTAAATGATTTCCTCTTGTGTCAGTTTTGGTAAACTTTAGGATCTAGGAAATGGTCCACTTTACAGAATTGTTCAAATTTACTAGCATTTCAGATCTTCTCAGCTATAACATTGTCTGATTCTTTCTGTATATTCTTTAATTATGTTTGTGCTTTCCTTAATCAAAGTGTGTCTTTTAAATGTTTTCAAAGAATATTGTTTGGACCTACTACATCACCTGAATTGTATACGTTTTCTGTTGTATTATGTTCTGCTCATAACTTTATTTATCTTTTTTCTATGTTCTCAGGGTTTATTGTTTTGATCTTCTGATGTCAATTAAAACACTTGGTTATTCATTTTCATAAATCATTTTACTTATAAAGATTTGAACTTTGGAAGATTCTAACTTACATGTAAGTTTCTAAGGGTCATGTCCTCTACACTGTAGCCGGCCTAAGGCTTAGTTCACCATATGGCAATGTATATATTGACATATTATCCCCTCGGCTTTCTGTGATTCCCTACATCTCACCTTTCTTTGCAGACAAGCCATTTGAAACACCCTTAACTTATTTCACAGCCAATAAGTCTTTGAAATAATTTGTATTTTTTAGAGAAATCTTCTTATATAATTAGGCAGAAAATCTGACCTGCCATAGTTTTCAAAACAGCATAATGTCACTCTTCTCAATGATGAATCTGTTGTACTACACAACCTTTGGGTATTTAGCTTTATCAATGACATGTACTTTTAAAATGTTTAAGAGATACTACCAGTCTTTGAAAACATCCTTGTTCCTTGTTTCAGTTCCAGTTTTATGTATATATTCTGCCTTGCACCTGATTATTCCAACATCCGATAGATGGCCTAGGGAATCTAATTCTGGTATTGCTTGTTTTTGCTGATTGTCTCCCCCTTGTAGCTGATTTCTTCATTATTGTGTAAATTTAGATCAAGAGCTCATGTTTAGCTAAACAGCTGACCTTGTAAGAGGCTTAGGTGTGAACGCTGGTAAGCTTCAGCAGAAAGTCGGCAAAGATTTACTTGTGTCCCTCCAATGAGTTGCCCGCAAGGACCCCGTTTTCTACAAGTGTTGGTCCAATACTCCTTCGAGAGGCAGTGGACTCAGACATGGCTGCTTTTCAGCCTTCGATCTGCTGCAGGGGCAGTGGGCGGCCTGTGGCCGGGCAGGAGCCTCTCCGCATGGGTCCCAGGGACCCATTTGCCTGCGAACTTCGGTCACCTGGCAGGAAGCTACGATGCCCTGTCCTATGGTTAGCTGTGCAGCGAGGTGTACTGCGCGGACAGGTTCCAAACACACTTCAAATAACAGGGCGGCCTGAGTGGAAAGGTGAGAGTTTGGGCAGCTGTGCAGACAAAGAAGGCGCACTTTGGCCTGGGCCTAAATGATTGTGACACCCCACTGTGTCTGCCGGGCTCTGAGGGCCCTGCCCTGGGCCCCCTGCTCCCCTGCCCTTTGTTCAGTCACAGCAGAGATGGCCACACCCACTCTCTCAGTGAGGGCAGTCTTCCAACCTCCCTCAGCCACGCCCCCACTCCGCAGGTTACCATGGACTACAGATGCTGCATTCTGAGGCCAGGGCGTTCCGAGAATGCCAAGGGCAGACATGATGACCTTAAATGATTTCCTGTTGTGTCAGTTTTGGTAAACTTTAGGAGCTAGGAAATGGTCCACTTTACAGAAATGTTCAAATTTACTGGCATTTCATACATTCTCTGCTATAACATTGTCCTGATTCTTTCTGTATATTCTTTACTTATGTTTTTGTTTTCCTTAATCAAAGAGTGTCTTTTAAATCTTTTCAAAGAATATTCTTTGGACTTACTAAATCACCTGAATTTTATACGTTTTCTGTTGTATTAAGTTCTGCTCAGATCTTTATTTATCTTTTTTCTATGTTCTCAGGGTTTATTGTTTTGATTTTCTGATGTCAAGTAAAACACTTGGTTATTCATTTTAATAAATCTTTTTAATTATAAAAATTTGAACTTTTAAAGATTCCAGCTTACTTGCAGGTTTCTAAGGGTACATTCCTCTACACTGTAGCCGGCCTAAGGCTTAGTTCACCATATGGCAATGTATATATTGACATATTATACCCTCGGCTTTCTGTGATTCCCTACATCTCACCTTTCTTTGCAGACAAGCCATTTGAAATACCCTTAACTTATTTCACAGCCAATAAGTCTTTGAAATAATGTGTATTTTTTAGAGATATCATCTTATATAATTAGGCAGAAAATCTCACCTGCCATAGTTTTCAAAACAGCATAATTTCACTCTTCTCACTGCTTAATTTGTTGTATTAAACAACCTTGGAGTATTTAGCTTTATTAATGACATGTACTTTAAAAAAGTTTTAGAGATCCTACCAGTCTTTGAAAACATCCTTGTTCCTTGTTTCATTTCCAGGTTTATGTATATTTTCTGCCTAGCACCTGATTATTCTAACAGCTGATTGATGGCCAAGGAATCTAATTCTGGTATTGATTGTTTTTGCTTATTGTCTCCCCTTGTAGCTGACTAATTCATTACTGTGAAAATTTAGTTCATGAGCTCATGTTTAGCTAAACATCTGACCTATTAAGAGGCTTAGGTGTGAACGCTCGTAAGTTTCAGCAGAAAGTCGGCAAAGATTTATTTGTGTCCCTCCAATGAGTTGCCCGCAATGACCCCGTTTTCTACAAGTGTTTGTCCAATATTCCCTCGTGACTCAGGGTCTCAGACAGGGCTGTTTGCATCCCCTGATCTGGGGAAGGGGCAGAGGGCGGACTGTGGCCCGGGAAGGAGCCTCACCACGTGTGTCCCAAGGACACATCTGCCTGCGAACTTCGGTCACCTGGCAGGAAGATTCGATGCCCAGACATATGGTTAGATGTGCAGCGAGGTGTACTGCACGAACAGGTTCCAAACACACTTTAAGTGAGAGGGCGGACTGAGTGGAAAGGTCAGTGTTTGGGCAGCTGTGCAGTCAAAGAAGGCGACCTTTGGCTGGGCCTAAAGGCTTGTGACAGCTCACTGGGCCTCCCGGGCTCTGAAGGGCCTGCCCTGAGACACCTCCTCTCCTGCAATTTGTTCAGTCACAGCAGAGATGGCCACACCCATTCCCTCAGTGAGGGCAGTCTTCCAACACCCCTCAGCACCACCTCCTCTCCCCATTTTACCATGGACTACAGATGCTGCATACTGAGGCAAGGGAGTTCCGAGAATGCCAAGGGCAGACATGACGACCTTAAATGATTTCCTCTTGTGTCAGTTTTGGTAAACTTTAGGAGCTAGGAAATGGTCCACTTTACAGAAATGTTCAAATTTACTGGCATTTCATATATTCTCTGCTGTAACATTGTCCTGATTCTTTCTGTATATTCTTTACTTATGTTTTTGTTTTCCTTAATCAAAGTGTGTCTTTTAACTCTTTTCAAAGAATATTCTTTGGACTTACTAAATCACCTGAATTTTATACGTTTTCTCTTGTATTAAGTTCTGCTCATATCTTTATTTATCTTTTTTCTATGTTCTCAGGGTTTAATGTTTTGATTTTCTGATGTTAATTAAAACACTTGGTTATTCATTTTAATAAATATTTTTACTTATAAAGATTTGAAGTTTTAAAGATTCCAGCACACTTTTAAGTTTCTATGGGTCAGGTCCTCTACAATGAGGCTGGCCTCAGGCTTAGTTCACCATATAGCAATGTATATATTGACATTTTCCCCTCGACTTTCTGTGATTCCCTACATCTCACCTATCTTTGCAGACAAGCCATTTGAAATACACTTAACTTATTTCACAGCCAATAAGTCTTTGAAATAATGTCTATTTTTTAGAGAAATGTTCTTATATAATTAGGCAGAAAATCTCACCTGTCATAGTTTTCAAAACAGCATAATTTCACTCTTCTCAATGCTTAATCTGTGGTATTAAACAACCTTTGAGTATTTAGGTTTATCAACGACATGTACTTTAAAAATGTTTTAGAGATCCTACCAGCCTTTGAAAACCTCCTTGTTCCTTGTTTCAGTTCCAGTTTTATATATATTTTCTGCCTTGCACCTGATTATTCCAACATCAGATGGATGGCCTAGGGAATCTAATTCTGGTATTGATTGTTTTTGCTGATTGTCTCCCTTTGTAGCTGATTTCTTCAATATTGTGTAAATTTAGATCAAGAGCTCATGTTTAGCTAAACAGCTGACCTTGTAAGAGGCTTGGGTGTGAACGCTGGTAAGCTTCAGTAGAAAGTCGGCAAAGATTTATTTGTGTCCCTCCAATGAGTTGCCCGCAAGGACCCCGTTTTCTACAAGTGTTGGTCCAATACTCCTTCGAGAGGCAGTGGACTCAGACATGGCTGCTTTTCAGCCTTCGATCTGGGCCAGGGCCAGTGGGCGGCCTGAGGCCCGGGCAGGAGCCTCTCCGCATGTGTCCCAGGGACCCATTTGCCTGCGAACTTCGTTCACCTGGCAGGAAGCTACGATGCCCTGACCTATGTTTAGCTGTGCAGCGAAGTGTACTGCACGGACAGGTTCCAAACACACTTCAAATAAGAGGGCGGCCTGAGTGGAAAGGTGAGAGTTTGGGCAGCTGTGCAGACAAAGAAGGTGCCCTTTGGCCTGGGCCTAAATGCTTGTGACAACACACTGGGTCTGCCGTGCTCTGAGGGCCCTGCCCTGGGCCCCCTGCTCCCCTGCCCTTTGTGCAGTCACAGCTGAGATGGCCACACCACTCCCTCAGTGAGGGCAGTCTTCCAACCTCCCTCAGCCACGCCCCCTCTCCCCAGGTTACCAAGGACTACAGATGCTGCATTCTGAGTCCAGGGCGTTCCGAGAATGCCAAGGGCAGACATGATGACCTTACATGATTTCCTCTTGTGTCAGTTTTGGTAAACTTTAGGAGCTAGGAAATGGTCCACTTTACAGAAATGTTCAAATTTACTGGCATTTCATATATTCTCTGCTATAACATTGTCCTGATTCTTTCTGTGTATTCTTTACTTATGTTTTTGTTTTCCTTAATCAAGGGTGTCTTTTAAATCTTTTCAAAGAATATTCTCTGGACTTATTAAATGACCTAAATTGTACACGTTTTCTTTTGTATTAAGTTCTACTCATATCTTTATTTTTTTTCTATGTTCTCAGGGTTTATAGTTTTGATCTTCTGATGTCAATGAAAACACTTGGTTATTCATTTTAATAAATCTTTTTACTTGTAAATATTTGTAGTTTTGAAGATTCGAACTTACTTGTAAGTTTTTAAGGGTCAGGTCCTCTACATTGTTGCTCGCCTAACGCTTAGTTCAACATAGAGCAATGTATATATTGACCTATTTTCCCCTCGACTTTCTGTGATTCCCTACATCTCACCTTTCTTTGCAGACAAGCCATTTGAAATACACTTAACTTATTTCACAGAACATAAGTCTTTGATATAATGTGTAATTTGTAGAGAAATCTTATATAATTAGCCAGAAAATCTGACCTGCCATAGTTTTCAAAACAGCATAATTTCACTCTTCTCAATGATGAATCTGTTTTGAGTATTTAGCTTTATCAATGACATGTACTTTACAAATATTTTAGAGATCCTATCAGTCTTTGAAAACATCCTTGTTCCTTGTTTCAGTTCCAGTTTTATGTATATTTTCTGCCTTGCCCTTGATTATTCCAACATCTGATGGATGGCCTAGGGAATCTAATTCTGGTATTGATTGTTTTAGCTGATTGTCTCCCCTTGTAGCTGATTAATTCATTACTGTGTAAATTTAGATAATGAGCTCAGGTTTAGGTAAACAGCTGACCTTGTAAGAGGCTTAGGTGTGAATGCTCATAAGCTTAAGCATAAAGTCGGCAAAGATTTTTTTGTGTCCCTCCAATGAGTTGCCCACGAGGACCCCGTTTTCTACAAGTGTTGGTCCAATACACCCTCTAGACACAGGGGACTCAGACAGGGCTGTTTGCAGCCTCCGATCTGGGGAAAGGGCAGAGGGCGGCCTGTGGCCCGGGCAGGAGCCTCTCCACGTGTGTCCCAGATACACATCTCCCTGCGAACTTCGGTCATTTGGCAGGAAGCTAAGATGCACAGATCTATGGTTAGCTGTGCAGCGAGGTGTAATCGCGGACAGGTTCCACACACACTTCAAGTAAGAGGGCGGCCTGAGTGGAAAGGTGAGAGTTTGAGCAGCTGTGCAGACAAAGAAGGCACCCTTTGGCATGGGCCTGAATGCTTGTGACACACGACTGGGCCTGCCGGGCTCTGAGGGTCCTGCCGTTGGCCCCCTTCACCCCTGCCCTTTGTTCAGTCACAGCAGAGATGGCCACACCCACTCCCTCAGTGAGGGCAGTGTTCCCACCTCCCTCAGCCCCGCCCCCTCTCCGCAGGTTACCATGGACTACAGATGCTGCATTCTGAGGCCAGGGCGTTCCGAAAATGCCAAGGGCAGACATGATGACCTTAAATGATATCCTCTTGTGTCAATTTTGGTAAACTTTAGGAGCTAGGAAATGGTCCACTTTACACAAATGTTCATATTTACTGGCATTTCATATATTCTCTGCTATAACATTGTCCTGATTCTTTCTGTATATTCTTTACTTATGTTTTGGTTTTCCTTAATCAAAATGTGTCTTTTAAATCCTGTCAAATAATATTCTTTGGACTTACTAACTCACCTGAATTTTATACCTTTTCTATTGTATTAAGTTCTCCTCATATCCTTATTTATATTTTTTCTGTGTTCTCAGGTTTATTGTTTTGATATTCTGATGTCAATTAAAAGACTTGGTTATTCATTTTAATAAATGTTGTTACTTATAAAGATTTCAACTTTTCAAGATTCCAGCTTACTTGTAAGTTTCTAAGGGTCAGGTCCTCTACATTGTTGCTTGCCTAAGGCTTAGTTCAGCATGTAGCAAAGTATATATTGACCTATTTACCCCTCGACTTTCTGTGATTTCCTACATCTCACCTTTCTTTGCAGACAACCCATTTGAAATACCCTTTACTTATTTCACAGCCAATAAGTCTTTGAAATAATGTGTATTTTTTAGAGAAATATACTTATATAATTAGGCAGAAAATCTCACCTGCCATAGTATTCAAAACAGCATATTTAAACTCTTCTCAATGATGAATCTGTTGTATTACACAACCTTTGAGTATTTAGCTTTATCAATGACATGTACTTTAAAAATGTTTGACAGATCCTACCAGTCTTTGAAAACATCCTTCTTCCTTGTTTCAGTGCCAGTTTTATGTATATTTTCTGCCTTGCACCTGATTATTCCAACATCTGATGGATGGCCTAGGGAATCTAATTCTGGTATGGATTGTTTTTGCTGATTGTCTCCCCCTTGTAGCTGATTTCTTCATTATTGTGTAAATTTAGATCATGAGCTCATGTTTAGCTAAAGAGCTGACCTTGTAAGAGGCTTAGGTGTGAACGCTGGTAAGCTTCAGCAGAAAGTCGGCAAAGATTTATTTGTGTCCCTCCAATTAGTTGCCCGCGAGGACCCCATTTTCTACAAGTGTTGGTCCAATACTCCCTCTAGAGGCACGGCCTCAGACAGGGCTGCTTTGTGCCCCACGATCTGTGGCAGTGGCAGTGGGCGGCCACTGGCCTGAGCAGGAGCCTCTCCGCGTGTGTCCCAGGGACACATCTGCCTGCGAACTTCGGTCACCTGGCAGGAAGCTACGATGCCCAGACCTATGGTTAGCTGTGCAGCGAGGTGTACTGCGCGGACAGGTTCCACATGCACTTCAAGTAAGAGGGCGGACTGAGTGGAAAGGTGAGAGTTTGGGCAGCTCTGCAGACAAAGAAGGAGCCCTTTGTCCTGGGCCTAAATGCTTGTGACACCCCACTGGGCCTGCCGGGCTCTGAGGGCCCTGCCGTCGGCCCCCTGCTCCCCTGCCCTTAGTTCAGTCACAGCAGAATTGGCCACTCCCACTCCCTCTGTGAGGGTAGTGTTCCAACCTCCCTCAACCCCTCCCCCTCTCCGCAGGTTACCATGGACTACAGATGCTGCATTCTGAGGCCAGGGCATACCGAGAATGCCAAGGGCAGACATCATGACCTTAAATGATTTCCTCTTGTGTTAGTTTTGGTAAATTTTAGGAGCTAGGAAATGGTCCACTTTACACAAATGTTCAAATTTACTGGCATTTCATATATTCTCTCCTATAACATTGTCCTGATTCTTTCTGTATATTTTTTACTTATGTTTTGGTTTTCCTTAATCAAAGTGTGTCTTTTAAATCTTGTCAAAGAATATTCTTTGGACTTACTACATTACCTGAATTTTATACATTTTCTATTGTATTAAGTTCTCCTCATATTTTTATTTATATTTTTTCGGTGTTCTCAGGTTTATTGTTTTGATATTCTGATGTCAATTAAAACACTTGGTTATTCATTTTAATAAATCTTTTGACTTATAAAGATTTCAACTTTTCAAGATTCCAGCTTACTTGTAAGTTTCTAAGGGTCAGGTCCTCTGCATTGTTGCTGGCCTAAGGCTTAGTTCACAATATGGCAAAGTATATATTGACCTATTTTCCCCTCGACTTTCTGTGATTCCCTACATCTCAACTTTCTTTGCAGACAAGCCATTTGAAATACACTTAACTTATTTCACAGCCAATAAGTCTCTGAAATAATGTGTATTTTTTAGAGAAATGTTCTTATATAATTAGGCAGAAAATCTGACCTGCCATAGTTTTCAAAACAGCATAATTTTACTCTTCTCAATTATGAGTCTGTTGTGTGACACAACCATTGAGTATTTAGCTTTATCAATGACATGTACTTTAAAAATGTTTTAGAGATCCTACCAGTCTTTGAAAACATCCTTGTTCCTTGTTTCAGTTCCAGTTTTGTGTATAATTTCTGCCTTGAACCTGATTATTCCAACATCTGATGGATGGCCTAGGGAATCTAATTCTGGTATTGATTGTTTTTGCTGCTTGTCTCCCCTTGTAGCTGATTTTTTCATTATTGTGTAAATTTAGATCATGAGCTCATGTTTAGCTAAACAGCTGTCCTTGTAAGAGGCTTAGGTGTGAACGCTCGTAAGCTTCAGCTGAAATTCCACAAAATTTTTTTTTTGTCCCTCCAATGAGTTACCCGCGCGGGCCCCGTTTTCTACAAGTGTTGGTCCACTACTCCCTCTAGTGGCTGGGACCCAGACAGGACTGCTTTGCTTCCCCCGATCTGGGGTAGTGGCTTTGGGCGGCTTGTGGCCTGGGCAGGAGGATCCCCGCGTGTGTCCCTTGACCAATCTGCCTGCGAACTTCGGTCACCTGGCAGGAAGGTATGATGCCCAGACCTATGGTTAGCTTTGCAGCGAGGTGTACTGCGTGGACCTGTTCCACACACACTTCAAGTAAGAGGGCGACCTGAGTGGAAAGGTGAGAGTTTGGGCAGCTGTGCAGACAAAAAAGGCACACTTTGGCCTGGGCCTAAATGCTTGTGACACATGACTGGGCCTGCCGGGCTCTGAGGGCCCTGCCGTTGGCACACTTCTCCCCTGCCATTTGTTCAGTCACAGCAGAGATGGCCCCACCCAGTCCCTCAGTGAGGGCAGTGTTCCCACCTCCCTCAGCCCCGCCCCCTCTCCGCAGTTTACCATGGACTACAGATGCTGCATTCTGAGGCCAGGGCGTTACGAAAATGCCAAGGGCAGACATGATGACGTTAAATGATTTCCTCTTGTGTCAATTTTGGTAAACTTTAGGAGCTAGGAAATGGTCCACTTTACACAAATGTTCAAATTTACTGGCATTTCATATATTCTCTGCTATAACATTGTCCTGATTCTTTCTGTATATTCTTTACTTATGTTTTGGTTTTCCTTAATCAAAATGTGTCATTTAAATCTTGTCAAATAATATTCTTTGGACTTACTAACTCACCTGAATTTTATACCATTTCTATTATTTTAAGTTCTCCTCATATCCTTATTTTTTTTTTCTATGTTCTCAGTTTTATTGTTTTGATATTCTGATGTCAATTAAAAGACTTGGTTATTCATTTTAATAAATGTTGTTACTTATAAAGATTTCAACTTTTCAAGATTCCAGCTTACTTGTAAGTTTCTAAGGGTCAGGTCCTCTACATTGTTGCTGGCCTAAGGCTTAGTTCAGCCTATAGCAAAGGATATATTGACCTATTTTCCCCTCGACTTTCTGTGATTTCCTATATCTCACCTTTCTTTGCAGACAAGACAATTGAAATACCCTTAACTTATTTCACAGCCAATAAGTCTTTGAAATAATGTGTATTTTTTACAGAAATCTTCTTATATATTTAGGCAGAAAATCTGACCTGCCATAGTTTTCAAAACAGCATAATTTCACCTTTCTCAATGATGAATCTGTTGTATGACACAACCTTTGAGTATTTAGCTTTATCAATGACATGTAGTTTAAAAATGTTTTAGAGATATTACCAATCTTTGAAAACATCCTTGTTCCTTGTTTCAGTTCCAGTTTTATGTATACTTTCTGCCTTGCACCTGATTATTCCAACATCTGATGGATGGCCTAGGGAATCTAATTCTGGTATTGATTGTTTTTGCTGATTGTCTCCCCCTGTAACTGATTTCTTCATTATTGTGTAAATTTAGATCATGAGCTCATGTTTAGCTAAACAGCTGACCTTGTAAGAGGCTTAGGTGTGAACACTCGTAAGCTTCATCAGAAAGTCCGCAAAGATTTAATTGTGTCCCTCCAATGAGTTGCCCGCGAGGACCCCGTTTTCTACAACTGTTGGTCCAATACTCCCTCTAGAGGCACGACCTCAGAGAGGGCTGCTTTGTGCACCATGATCTGTGGCAGTGGCAGTGGACGGCCACTGGCCTGGGCAGGAGCCTCTCCGCGAGTGTCCCAGGGACACATCTGCCTGCGAACTTCGGTCACCTGGCAGGAAGCTACGATGCCCAGACCTATGATGAGCTGTGCAGCGAGGTGTACTGCGTGGACAGGTTCCACATGCACTTCAAGTAAGAGGGCGGCCTGAGTGGAAAGGTGAAAGTATGGGCAGCTGTGCAGACAAAGAAGGAGCCCTTTGTCCTGGGCCTAAATGCTTGTGACACCCCACTGGGCCTGCCGGGATCTGAGGGCCGTGCCCTGGGCCCCTGTTTACCTGCCGTTTGTTCAGTCACCGTAGAATTGGCCACACCCACTCCCTCTGTGAGGGCAGTGTTCCAACCTCCCTCAGCCCCTCCCCCTCACCGCAGGTTACCATGGACTACAGATGCTGCATTCTGAGTCCAGGGCATACCAAGAATGCCAAGGGCAGACATGATGACCTTAAATGATTTCCTCTTGTGTTAGTTTTGGTAAACTTTAGGAGCTAGGAAATGGTCCACTTTACACAAATGTTCAAATTTACTGGCATTTCATATATTCTCTGCTATAACATTGTCCTGATTCTTTCTGTATATTCTTTTATTATGTTTTGGATTTCCTTAATCAAAGTGTGTCTTTTAAATCTTGTCAAAGAATATTCTTTGGACTTACTACATCACCTGAATTTTATACGTTTTCTATTGTATTAAGTTCTGCTCATATCTTTATTTATATTTTTCCTGTGTTCTCAGGTTTATTGTTTTGATATTCTGATGTCAATTAAAACACGTTGTTATTCATTTTAATAAATGTTGTTACTTATAAAGATTTCAACTTTTCAAGATTCCAGCTTACTTGTAAGTTTCTAAGGGTCAGGTCCTCTACATTGTTGCTGGCCTAAGGCTTAGTTCACAATATGGCAAAGTATATATTGACCTATTTTCCCCTCGACTTTCTGTGATTTCCTACATCTCAGCTATCTTTGCCGACAAGCCATTTGAAATACCCTTAACATATTTCACAGCCAATAAGTCTCTGAAATAATGTGTATTTTTAAGAGAAATCTTCTTATATAATTAGGCAGAAAATCTGACCTGCCATAGTTTTCAAAACAGCATAATTTCACTCTTCTCAATGATGAATCTGTTGTGTGACACAACTTTTGAGTATTTAGCTTTATCAATGACATGTACTTTAAAAATGTTTTAGAGATCTTACCAGTCTTTGAAAATATCCTTCTTCCTTGTTTCAGTTCCAGTTTTATGTATATTTTCTGCCTTGCACCTGATTCTTCCAACGTCTGATCGATGGCCTAGGGAATCTAATTCTGGTATTGATTGTTTTTGCTGATTGTCTCCCCCTGTAGCTGATTTCTTCTTTATTGTGTAAATTTAGATCATGAGCTCATGCTTAGCTAAACATCTGACTTTGTAAGAGGCTTAGGTGTGAACAGTCGTAAGCTTCATCAGAAAGTCCGCAAAGATTTATTTGTGTCCCTCCAATGAGTTGCCCGCGAGGACCCCGTTTCTACAAGTTTTGGTCCAACATTCCCTGTAGAGGCACGGCCTCAGACAGGGCTGCTTTGTGCCCCACGATCTGTGGCAGTGGGATGGGCGGCCACTGGCCTGGGTAGGAGCCTCTCCGCGTGTGTCCCAGGGACCCATTTGCCTGCGAACTTCGGTCACCTGGCAGGAAGCTACGATGCCCAGACCTATGGTTAGCTTTGCAGCGAGGTGTACTGCGTGGACCAGTTCCACACACACTTCAAGTAAGAGGGCGGCCTGAGTGGAAAGATGAGAGTTTGCGCAGCTGTGCAGACAAAGAAGGCGCACTTTGGCCTGGGCCTAAATGCATGTGACACACGACTGGGTCTGCCGGGCTCTGAGGACACTGCCCTTGGCCCCCTTCTCCCCTGCCCTTTGTGCAGGCACAGCAGAGTTGGCCCCACCCACTCCCTCTGTGAAGGCAGTGTTCCAACCTCCCTCAGCCCCGCCCACTCTCCGCAGGTTACCATGGACTACAGAGGCTGCATTCTGAGGCCAGGGCGTTCCGAGAATGCCAAGGGCAGACATGATGACCTTAAATGATTTCCTCTTGTGTCAATTTTGTAAACTTTAGGAGCTAGGAAATGGTCCACTTTACACAAATGTTCAAATTTACTGGCATTTCATATATTCTCTGCTATAACTTTGTCCTGATTCTTTCTGTATTTTCTTTACTTATGTTTTGGTTTTCCTTAATCAAAGTGTGTCTTTTAAATCTTCTCAAAGAATATTCTTTGGATTTACTACCTCACCTGAATTTTATACGTTTTCTGTGGTATTAAGTTCTGATCATATCTTTATTTATCTTTTATCTATGTTCTCAGGGTTTATTGTTTAGATCTTCTGATGTCAATTAAAACACTTGCTTATTCATTTTAATAAAACTTTTACTTATAAAGATTTGAACTTTTACAGAATCCAGCTTATTTGTAAGTTTCTAAGGTTCAGGTCCTTTACATTGTGGCTGGCCTAAGGCTTAGTTCACAATATGGCAAAGTATATAATGACCTATTTTCCCCTCGACTTTCTGTGATTCCCTACATCTCAACTTTCTTTGCAGACAAGCCATTTGAAATACCCTTAACTTTTTTCACAGCCAATAAGTCTTTGAAATAATGTGTATTTTTAGAGAAACCTTCTTATATATTTAGGCCGAAAATCTGACCTGCCATAATTTTCAAAACAGCCTAATTTCACTCTTCTCAATGATGAATCTGTTGTATTACACAACCTTTGAGTATTTAGCTTTATCAATGACATGTACTTTCAAAATGTTTTAGAGATAATACCAGTCTTTGAAAACATCCTTGTTCCTTGTTTCAGTTCCAGTTTTATGTATATTTTCTGCCTTGCACCTGATTATTCCAACGTCTGATCGATGGCCATGGGAATCTAATTCTAGTATTGATTGTTTTTGCTGATTGTCTCCCCCTGTAGCTGATTTCTTCATTTTTGTGTAAATTTAGATCATTAGCTCATGTTTTGCTAAACATCTGAATTTGTAAGAGGCTTAGGTGTGAACACTCGTAAGCTTCATCAGAAAGTCCGCAAAGATTTATTTGTGTCCCTCCAATGAGTTGCCCGCGAGAGCACCTTTCTCTACAAGTATTGGTCCACTAATCCCTCTAGAGGCACGGCATCAGACAGGGCTGCTTTGCGCCCCACGATCTGAGGCAGTGGCAGTGGGAGGCCTGTGGCCCGGGCAGGAGCCTCTCTGTGTGTGTCCCAGTGACTCATCTGCCTGCGAACTTCGGTCACCTGGCAGGAAACTACGATGCCAAGACCTATGGTTAGCTGTGCAGCGAGGTGTACTGCGCGGACAGGTTCCACACACACTTCAAGTAAGAGGGCGTCCTGAGTTGAAATGTGAGAGTTTGGGCAGCTGTGCAGACAAAGAAGACGCCTTTTGTCCTGGGCCTAAATGCTTGTGACACACCACTGGGCCTGCCGGGCTCTGAGGGCCCTGCCCTGGGCCGCCTGCTCCCCTGCCCTTTGTTCAGTCACAGCAGAGACGTCTAGACCCACTCCCTCAGTGAGGGCAGTGTTCCAACCTCCCTCAGCCCTTCCCCTTCTCCGCAGGTTTCCATGGACTACAGATGCTGCATTCTGAGTCCAGGGCATTCCGAGAATGCCAAGGGCAGACATGATGACCTTACATGATTTCCTCTTGTGTCAGTTTTGGTAAACTTTAGGAGCTAGGAAATGGTCCACTTTACACAAATGTTCAAATTTACTGGCATTTCATATATTCTCTGCTATAACATTGTCCTGATTCTTTCTATATATTCTTTAATTAAGTTTGTGTTTTCCTTAATCAAAGTGTGTCTTTTAAATCTTTTCAAAGAATATTCTTTGGACTTACTACCTCACCTGAATTTTATACGTTTTCTGTGGTATTAAGTTCTGCTCATATCTTTATTTATCTTTTTTCTATGTTCTCAGGGTTTATTGTTTTGATATTCTGATGTCAATTAACACACTTGGTTATTCATTTTCATAAATCTTTTTACTTATAAAGATTTGAACTTAGGAAGATTACAACTTACTTGTAAGTTTCTTAGGGGCAGGTCCTCTACATTGTTACTGACCTAAGGCTTAGTTCACCATATAGCAATGTATATATTGAACTATTTTCCCCTCGACTTTATGTGATTCCGTACATCTCACCTTTCTTTGCCAACAAGCCATTTGAAATACCCTTAACTTATATCACAGCCAATAAGTCTTTGAAATAATGTGTATTTTTTAGAGAAATCTTCTTATATAATTAGGCAGAAAATCTGACATGCCATAGTTTTCAAAACAGCATACATTCAGTCTTTTCAATGTTGAATCTGTTGTATTACAAAACTTTGAGTATTTACCTTTTTCAAAGTCATGCACTTTAAAAATATTTTAGAGATATTACCAGTCTTTGAAAACATCCTTTTTCCTTGTTTCAGTTCCAGATTTATGTATATTTTCTGCATTGCACCTGATTATTCCAACATCTGATGGATGGCCTAGGGAATCTAATTCTGGTATTTATTGATTTTGCTGATTGTCTCCCCCTTGTAGCTGATTTCTTCATTATTGTGTAAATTTAGATCATGAGCTCATGTTTAGCTAAACAGCTGACCTTGTAAGAGGCTTAGGTGTGAACGCTCGTAAGCTTCATCAGAAAGTCGGCCAAGATTTATTGGTGTCCCTGCAATGAGTTACCCGCGAGGAACCCGTTTTCTACAAGTGTTGGTCCAATACTCCCTCTAGAGACAGGGACTCAGACAGGGCTGCTTTGTGGGCCCGATGTGGGGCAGGGGAGTGGGGGGCCTGTGGCCCGGGCAGGAGAATCTCCACGTGTGTCCTTGGGACCCATCAGCTGCGAACTTCGTTCACATGGCATAAAGCTACGATGCCCAGACCTATGGTTAGCTGTGCAGCGTGGTGTACTGCGCGGACAGGTTCCACACACACCTCAAGTAAGAGGGCGGCCTGAGTGGAAAAGTGCGAGTTTGGGCAGGTGTGCAGACAAGAAGGCACCCTTTGGCATTGGCCTAAATGCTTGTGTCACCCCACTGGGCCTGCCGGTCTCTGAGGGCCCTTCCCTGGATTCCCTGCTCTCCTGCTCTAAGTTCAGTCACAGCAGAGATGGCCACACCCACTCCCTCAGTGAGGGCAGTGTTCCAGCATCCCTCAGCCCCGCCCCCTCTCCGCAGGTTACCATGGACTACAGATGCTGCATTCTGAGGCCAGGGCGTTCCGAGAATGCCAAAGGCAGACATGATGACCTTAAATGATTTCCTCTTGTGTCAGTTTTGGTAAACTGTACGAGCTAGGAAATGGTCCAATTTACAGAAATGTTCAAATTTACTGGCATTTCAGATATTCTCTGCTATAACATTGTCCTGATTCTTTCTGTATATTCCTTACTTATGTTTTGGTTTTCCTTAATCAAGGGTGTCTTTTAAATCTTTTCAAAGATTATTCTTTGGACTTACTACCTCACCTGAATTTTATACGTTTTCTGTGATATTAAGTTCTCCTCATAGCTTTATTTATCTTTTTTCTATGTTCTTAGGGTTTATTGTTTTGATATTCTGATGTCAATTAAAACACTTGGATATTCATTTTAATAAATCTTTTTACTTATAAAAATTTGAACTTTAAATGATTCCAGCTCACTTGTAAGTTTCTAAGGGTCAGGTCCTCTACATTGTTGCTGGCCTAAGGCTTAGTTCAAAATATTACAAAGTATATATTGACCTCTTTTCCCTCGACTTTCTATGATTTCCCACATCTCACATTTCTTTGCAGACAAGCCATTTGAAATACCCTTTACTTATTTCACAGACAATAAGTCTTTGAAATAATGTGTATTTTTTAGAGAAATCTTCTTATATATATAGGCAGAAAATCTGAACTGCCATAATTTTCAAACCAGCATAATTTCACTCTTCTCAATTATGAATCTGTTTCATTACACAACCTTTGAGTATTTAGCTTTATCAATGACATGTACTTTAAAAATGTTTTAGAGATCCTACCAGTCTTTGAAAACATACTTATCCCTTGTTTCAGTTCCAGTTTTATGTATATTTTCTGCCTTGCACCTGATTATTCCAACGTCTGATCGATGGCCTAGGGAATCTAATTCTGGTATTGATTGTTTTTGCTGATTGTTTCCCCGTGTATCTGATTTCTTCATTATTGTGTAAATTTAGATCATGAGCTCATGTTTAGCTAAACATGTGACCTTGTAATAGGGTTAGGTGTGAACACTCGTAAGCTTCAGCAGGAAGTCCGCAAAGATTTATTTGTGTCCCTCCAATGAGTGGCACGCGAGTACCCCATTTTCTACAAGTGTTGGTCCAATACTCCCTCTAGAGGCAGGGACTCAGACTGGGCTGCATTGCTGCCCCCGATCTGTTGCAAGGGCTGTTGGTGGCCAGTGGGCTGGGCAGGAACCTCGCGCGTGTGTCCTTGGGACCCATCTGCTTGCGAACTTCGGTCACCTGGCATGAAGCTACGATGCCCAGACATATGGTTAGCTGTGCAGCGAGGTGTACTGCGCGGACAGGTTCCACACACACTTCAAGTACGAGGGCGGTCTGATTCGAAAAGTGAGAGTTTGGGCAGCTGTGCAGACAAAGAACGGGACCTTTGGCCTGGGCCTAAATGCTTGTGACAACTCACTGGGTCTGCCGGGCTCTGAGTGCCCTGCCCTGGGCCCCGTGCTCCCCTGCCCTTTGTGCAGTCACAGCAGAGATGGCCGCACCACTCCCTCAGTGAGGGCAGTGTTCCAGCCTCCCTCAGACCCGCCCACACTCCACAGGTTACCATGGACTACAGATGCTGCATTCTGAGGCCAGGGCATTCCGAGAATGCCAAGGGCAGACATGATGACCTTACATGATTTCCTCTTGTGTCAGTTTTGGTAAACTTTAGGAGCTAGAAAATGGTCCACTTTACAGAAATGTTCAAATTTACTGGCATTTCATATATTCTCTGCTATAACATTGTCCTGATTCTTTCTGTATATTCTTTACTTATGTTTTTGTTTTCCTTTATCAAGGGTGTCTTTTAAATCTTTTCAAAGAATATTATTTGGACTTATTAAATGACCTAAATTGTACACGTTTTATTTTGTATTAAGTTCTACTCATATCTTTATCTTTTTTCTATGTTCTCAGTTTTTATAGTTTTGATCTTCTGATGTCAATGAAAACACTTGGTTATTCATTTTAATAAATCTTTTTACTTATAAAGATTTGAACTTTTGAAGATTCCAGCTTACTTGTAAGTTTCTAAGGGTCAGGTCCTCTACATTGTGGCTTGCCTAAGGCTTAGTTCACCGTATAGCAATATATA
The DNA here is from genome assembly GCF_964165515.1 of Mesoplodon bidens. Taxonomy (NCBI): domain Eukaryota; kingdom Metazoa; phylum Chordata; class Mammalia; order Artiodactyla; family Ziphiidae; genus Mesoplodon; species Mesoplodon bidens. The sequence continues at coordinate 3,547,849 of NC_138180.1, forward strand.
TATTGACTTATTTTCCCCTCGGCTTTCTGTGATTCCCTACATCTCACCTGTTTTTCCAGACAAGCCATTTGAAATACCCAGAACTTATTTCACAGCCAATAAGTCTTTGAAATAATGTGTATTTTTTAGAGAAATCTTCTTATATAATTAGGCAGAAAGTCTGACCTGCCATAGTTTTCAAAACAGCATAATTTCACTCTTCTCAATGATGAATCTGTTGTATTACCCAACATTTGAGTATTACCTTAATCAATGACATGTACTTAAAAATGTTTTAGATATCCTACCAGTCTTTGAAAACATCCTTGTTCCTTGTTTCAGTTCCAGTGTTATGTATAATTTCTGCCTTGCACCTGATTATTCCAACATCTGATGGATGGCCTAGGGAATCTAATTCTGGTATTGCTTGTTTTTGCTGATTGTCTCCCCCTTGTAGCTGATTTATTCATTATTGTGTAAATTTAGATCATGAACTCATGTTTAGGTAAACAGCTGACCTTGTAAGAGGCTTAGGTGTGAACGCTCGTAAGCTTCATCAGAAAGTCGGCAAAGATTTATTTGTGTCCCTCCAATGAGTAGCCCGTGAGGACCCCGTTTTCTACAAGAAATGGTCCAATACACCCTGTAGAGGCAAGGAGTCAGACAGGACTGCTTTTCATCCCCCGATCTGGGGCAGGGGCTGTTGGTGGACCGTGGCCCGAGAAGGAGCCTCCCCTCGTGTGTCCTTGGGACCCATCTGCTTGCGAATTTCGGTCACCTGGCAGGAATCTACGATGCCCAGACCTATCGTTAGATGTACAGCGAGGTGTACTGTGTGGACAATTTCCACACACACTTCAAGTATGAAGGCGGCCTGAGAGGAAATGTGAGAGTTTGGGCAGCTGTGCAGACAAAGAAGGTACACTTTGGCCTTGGCCTAAATGCTTGTGACACCCCACTGGGCCTGCCGTGCTCTGAGGGCCCTGCCCTGTGCCCAATGCTCCCCTACACTTTGTTCCGTCACAGCAAAATGGCCACACCCACTCCGGCAGTGAGGGCAGTGATCCAACCTCCCTCAGGCCTCTCCCTATCCATAGGATACCATGGACTACAGATGCTGCATTCTGAGGCCAGGGCGTTCCGAGAATGCCAAGGGCAGACATGATGACCTTAAATGATTTCCTCTTGTGTCAGTTTTGGTAAACATTAGGAGCTAGGAAATGGTCCACTTTACAGAAATGTTCAAATTTTCTGGCATTTCAGATATTCTCTGCTATAACATTGTCCTGATTCTTTCTGTACATTCTTGACTTATGTTTTTGTTTTCCTTAATCAAAGTGTGTCTTTTAAATCTTTTCAAAGAATATTCTTTGGACTTACTACATCACCTGAATTTTATCCGTTTTCTGTTGTATTAAGTTGGGCTCATATCTTTATTTAACTTTTTTCTATGTTCTCAGGGTTTATTGTTTTGATCTTCTGATGTCAATTAAAACACTTGGTTATTCATATTAATAAATCTTTTTACTTATAAACATTTGAACTTTTGAATATTCCAGCTTACTTGTAAGTTTCTATGGGTCACGTCGTCTACATTGTTGCTGGACTAAGGCGTAGTTCTCCATATAGCAATGTATATATGGACCTATTTTCCCCTCGACTTTCTGTGATTCCCTACATCTCACCTTTCTTTGCAGACAAGGCATTTGAAATAACCTTAACTTATTTCACAACCAATAAGTCTTTGAAATAATGTGAACTTTTTACAGAAATATTCTTATATAATTACGCAGAAAATCTGACCTGCCATAGTTTTCAAAACAGTATTATTTCACTGTTCTCAATGATGAATCTGTTGTATTACACAACTTTGAGTATTTAGCTTTATCAATGACATGTACTTTCAAAATATTTTAGAGATCCCACCAGTCTTTGAAAACATCCTTGTTCCTTGTTTCAATTCCAGTTTTATGTATATTTTCTGCCTTGCACCTTTGTATTTCAAAATCTGATGGATTGCCTAGGGAATCTAATTCTGGTATTGGTTGTTTTTGCTGATTGTCTCCCCCTTGTAGCTGATTTCTTCATTATTGTGTACATTTAGAAGATGAGCTCATGTTTAGCTAAACAGCTGACCTTGTAAGAAGCATAGGTGTGAACACTCGTAAGCTTAATCAGAAAGTCGGCAAAGATTTATTAGTGTCCTTCCAATGAGTTGCCCGCGAGAAAACCGTTTTTTACAAGTGTTGGTCCAGTACTCCCTCTAGAGACAGGGAATCAGACAGGGCTGCTTTGCGGCCCCCGATCTGAGGCAGGGGCAGTCGGCGGCCTGTGACCCGGGCAGGAGCCTCTCCGCGTGTGTCCCAGTTACACATCTGCCTGCGAACTTAGGTCACCTGGCAGGAAGCTACGATGCCCAGACCTATGGTTAGCTGTGCAGCGAGGTGTACTTCTCGGACAGGTTCCACACACACTTCAAGTAAGAGGGCAAACTGAGTGGAAAGGTGAGAGTCTGGACAGCTGTGCAGACAAATAATGCGCACTTTGGCCTGAGCCTAAAAGCTTGTGACACAACACTGGTTCAGCCGTGCTGTGAGGACCCTGCCCTGGGCCCTCTTCTCCCCTGCCATTTGTTCAGTCACAGCAGATATGGCCACACCCACTCCCTCAGTGAGGGCAGTGTTCCAACCTAACTCAGCCCTGCCCCCTCTCCGCATGTTACCATGGACTACAGATGCTGCAATCTGAAGCATGGGCGTTCCGAGAATACCAAAGGCAGACATGATGACCTTAAATGATTTCCTCTTGTGTCAGTTTTGGTAGACTATAGGAGCTGGGAAAAGGTCCACTTTACAGAAATGTTCATATTTACTGGCATTTAATATATTCTCTGCTATAAGAATGTCCTGATTCTTTTGTATATACTTTACTTATGTTTTTGTTTTCCTTAATCAAAGTGTGTCTTTTAAATCTTTCAAAGAATATTCTTTGGAGTTACTACATCACCTCAATTTTATACGTTTTCTGTTGTATTAAGTTCTGCTTATATCTTTATTTATCTTTTTTCTATGTTCTCAGGGTTTATTGTTTTGATATTCTGATGTCAATTAAAACCCTTGGTTATTCATTTTCATAAATCTTTTTACTTATAAAGATTTGAACTTTTGAAGATTCCAGCTTACTTGTAAATTTCTAAGGGTCAGGGCCTCTACATTGTTGCTGGCCTAAGGCTTAGTTCACTATATAGCAATGTATATATTGACCTATTTTCCCCTCGACTTTCTGTGATTCCCTACATCTCACCTTTCTTTGCAGACAAGCCATTTGAAATACCCTTAACTTATTTCAGAGCCAATAAGTCTTTGAAATAATGTGTATTTTTTAGAGAAATCTTCTTATATAATTAGGCAGAAAATCTCACCTGCCACAGTTTTCAAAACAGCATAATTTCACTCTTCTCAATGATGAATCTGTTGTATTACACAACCTTTGAGTATTTATCTTTATCAATGACATGTATTTTAAAAATGTTTTAGAGATCCTACCAGTCTTTGAAAACATCGTTTTTCTTTGTGTCAGTTCCATTTTTTTGTATATTTTCTGCCTTGCCCCTCATTATTCCAACATCTGATGAATGGCCTAGGGAATCTAATTCTGGTATTGATTGTTTTTGCTGATTGTCTCCCCCTTGTAGCTGATTTCTTCATTATTGTGTAAATTTAGATCTAGAGCTCATGTTTTGCCAAACAGCTGACCTTGTAAGAAGCTTAGGTGTGAACACTCGTAAGCTTCATCAGAAAGTCTTCAAAGATTTATTTGTGTCCCTCCAATGAGTTTCCTGCAAGGAAACCGTTTTCTACAAGTGTTGGTCAAATACTCCCTCTAGAGGCAGGGACTCGGACAGGGCTGCTTTACGGACCCCGATCTGGGGCAGGGGCACTCGGAAGCCTGTGTCCCGGTCCGGAGCCTCTCCGCGTGTGCCCCAGGGACCAATCTGCCTGCGATCCTCGGTCACCTGGCAGGAAGCTATGATGCCCCGACCTATTTTTAGCTGCACAGCGAGGTGTACAGCGCAGACAGGTTCCACACACTCTACAAGTTAGAGGGCGGCCTTAGTGGATAGGTGAGAGTTTGGGCAGCTGTGCACACAAAAAAGGCACCCTTTGACCTGGGCCTAAATGCTTGTGAAACCGCACTGGGCCTGCCGGGCTCTGTGGGCCCTGCACTGGACGCCCTGATCCCCTGCCTTGTTTCAGTCACAGCAGAGATGGCCACACCCACTCCCTCAGTGAGGGCAGTGTTCCAGCCTCCCTCAGCCCCGCCCCCTCTCCGCAGGTTACCATGGACTACAGATGCTGCATACTTAGGCCAGGGCGTTCCGAGAATGCCAAGGGCAGACATGATGACCTTAAATGATTTCCTCTTGTGTCAGTTTTGGTAAACTTTAGGAGCTAGGAAATGGTCCACATTACAGAAATGTTCAAATTTACTGGCATTTCAGATCTTCTCTGCTATAACATTGTCCTGATTCTTTCTGTATATACTTGACTTATGTTTTTGTTTTCCTTAATGAAAGTGTGTCTTTTAATTATTTTCAAAGAATATTCTTTGGACTTACTACATCACATCAATTTTATATGTTTTCTGTTGTATTAAGGTCTGCTCATATCTTTATTTATCTTTTTTCTATGTTCTCAGTGTTTATTGTTTTGCTCTTCTGATATCAATTAAAATACTTGGTTATTCATTTTCATAAATCTTTTTACTTATAAATATTTGAACTTTTGAAGATTCCAACTTACTTGTAAGTTTCTAAGGGTCAGGTCCTCTACATTTTTACTGACCTAAGGCTTAGTTCACCATATAGCAATGTATATATAGACCTATTTACCCCTCGACTTTCTGTGTTTCGATACATCTCACCTTACTTTGCAGACAAGTCATTTGAAATACCCTTAACTTATTTCACAGCCAATAAGCCTTTGAAATAATGTGTATTTTTTAGAGAAATCTTCTTAAATAATTAGGCAGAAAATCTGACCTGCCATAGTTTTCAAAACAACATAATGTCACTCTTCTCAATGATGAATATGTTGTATTACACAACCTTTGGGTATTTAGCTTTATCAATGACATGTACTTTTAAAATGTTTATGAGATACTACCAGTCTTTGAAAACATCCTTGTTCCTTGTTTCAGTTCCAGTTTTATGTATATATTCTGCATTGCACCTGATTATTCCAACATCCGATGGATGGCCTAGGGAATCTAATTCTGGTATTGCTTGTTTTTGCTGATTGTCTCCCCCTTGTAGCTGATTTCTTCATTATTGTGTAAATTTAGATCATGAGCTCATGTTTAGCTAAACAGCTGACCTTGTAAGAGGCTTAGCTGTGAACGCTGGTAAGCTTCAGCAGAAAGTCGGCAAAAATTTATTTGTGTCCCTCCAATGAGTTGCCCGCAAGGACCCCGTTTTCTACAAGTGTTGGTCCAATACTCCTTCGAGAGGCAGTGGACTCAGACATGGCTGCTTTTCAGGATACGATCGGGGGCAGGGGCAGTGGGCGGCCTGTGGCCGGGCAGGAGCCTCTCCGCATGTGTCCTAGGGACCCATTTGCCTGCGAACTTCGGTCACCTGGCAGGAAGCTACGATGCCCGGACATATGTTTAGCTGTGCAACGATGTGTACTGCGCGGACAGGTTCCAAACACACTTCAAATAAGAGGGCGGCCTGAGTGGAAAGGTGAGAGTTTGGGCAGCTGTGCAGACAAAGAATGTGCAGTTTGGCCTGGGCCTAAATGCTTGTGACACCTCACTGGGTCTGCCGGGCTCTGAGGGCCCAGCCCTGGGCCCCCTGCTCCCCTGCCCTTTGTTCAGTCACAGCAAAGATGGCCACACCCACTACCTCAGTGAGGGCAGTCTTCCAACCTCCCTCAGCCACGCCCCCTCTCCGCAGTTTACCATGGACTACAGATGCTGCATTCTGAGGCCAGGGCGTTCCGAGAATGCCAAGGGCAGACATGATGACCTTTAATGATTTCCTCTTGTGTCAGTTTTGGTAAACATTAGGAGCTAGGAAATGGTCCACTTTACAGAAATGTTCAAATTTACTGGCATTTCATATATTCTCTGCTAAAACATTGTCCTGATTCTTTCTGTATATTCTTTACATATGTTTTCGTTTTCCTTAATCAAAGAGTGTCCTTTAAATCTTTTCAAAGAATATTCTTTGGACTTACTATATCACCTGAATTTTATACGTTTTCTGTTGCATTAAGTTCTTCTCATATCTTTATTTATCTTTTTTCTATGTTCTCTGGGTTTATTGTTTTGATTTTCTGATGTCAAGTAAAACACTTGGTTATTCATTTTAATAAATCTTTTTACTTATAAAGATTTGAACTTTTAAAGATTCCAGCTTACTTGTACGTTTCTAAGGGTCCATTCCTCTACACTGTTGCCAGCCTAAGGCTTAGTTCACCATAGAGCAATGTATATATTGACATATTATCCCCTCGGCTTTCTGTGATTCCCTACATCACACCTTTCTTTGCAGACAAGCCATTTGAAATACCCTTAACTTATTTCACAGCCAATAAGTCTTTGAAATAATGTGTATTTTTTAGAGAAATCATCTTATATAATTAGGCAGAAAATCTCACCTTCCATAGTTTTCTAAACAGCATAATTTCAATCTTCTCACTGCTTAATTTGTTGTATTAAACAACCTTTGAGTATTTAGCTTTATCAATGACATGTACTTTAAAAATGTTTTAGAGACCCTACCAGTCTTTGAAAACATCCCCGTTCCTTGTTTCATTTCCAGGTTTATGTATATTTTCTGCCTAGCACCTGATTATTCCAACATCTCAAGGATGGCCTAGGGAATCTAATTCTGGTATTGATTGCTTTTGCTGATTGTCTCCCTTTGTAGCTGATTTCTTCATTATTGTGTAAATTTAGATCATGAGCTCATGTTTAGCTAAACAGCTGACCTTGTAAGAGGCTTAGGTGTGAACGCTCGTAAGTTTCAGCAAAAAGTCGGCAAAGATTTTTATGTGTCCCTCCAATGAGTTGCCCATAAGGACCCCATTTTCTAGAAGTGTTGGTCCAATACACCCTCTAGGGGTAGGGGACTTAGACAGGGCTACTATCGGCCACCGATCTTGGGCAGGGGCAGTGGGCGCCCTGTGGCCCGGGCAGGAGCCTCTCTACGTGTGAACCTGGGAATCATCTCTCCTGCGAACTTCGGTCACCAGGCAGGAAGCTACGATGCCCAGACTTATGGTTAGCTGTGCAGCGAGGTATACTGCGATGACAGGTTCGACACACACTTCAACTTAGTGGGTGGCCTGTGTGGAAAAGTGAGAGTTTGGGCAGCTGTGCAGACAAAGAAGGCGCCCTATGGCCAGGGCCTAAATGCTCGTGACTCCCCACTTGGCCTGCCGGGCTCTGAGGGCCCTGCCCTGGGCCCCATGCTCCCCTGCCCGTTGTGCAGTCACAGCAGAGATGGCCACACACACTCCCTCAGTGAGGGCAGTGTTCCAGCCTCCCTCAGCCCCGCCCACTCTCCGCAGGTTACCATGGACTACAGATGCTGCATTCTGAGGCCAGGGCGTTCTGAGAATGCCAAGGGCAGACATGATGACCTTAAATGATTTCCTCATGTGTCAGTTTAGGTAAACTTTAGGAGCTAGGAAATGGTCCACTTTACAGAAATGTTCAAATTTACTGGCATTTCATATATTCTCTGCTATAACATTGTCCTGATTCTTTCCATATATTCTTTAATTATGTGTGTGTTTTCCTTAATCAAAGTGTGTCTTTTAAATCTTTTCAAAGAATATTCTTTGGACTTACTACCTCACCTGAATTTTGTACGTTTTCTGTGGTATTATGTTCTGCTCATATATTTATTTATCTTTCTTCTATGTTCTCAGGGTTTATTGTTTTGATCTTCTGATGTCAATTAAAACACTTGGTTATTCATTTTCATTAATCTTTTTACTTATAAAGATTTGAACTTTTAAAGATTCCAGCTCACTTTTAAGTTTCTAAGGGTCAGGTCCTCTACATTGTGGCTGGCCTAAGGCTTAGTTCACCATATAGCAATGTGTATATTGACATTTTCCCCTCGACTTTCTGTGATTCCCTACATCTCACCTTTCTTTGAAGACAAGCCATTTGAAATACACTTAACTTATTTCACAGCCAATAAGTCTTTGATATAATGTCAATTTTTAGAGAAATCTTCTTATATAATTAGGCAGAAAATCTGACCTGCCATAGTTTTCAAAACAGCATAATTTCAGTCTTCGCACTGCTTAATTTGTTGTATTAAACAACCTTTGAGTATTTAGCTTTATCAATGACATGTACTTTAAAAAGGTTTCAGAGATCCTACCAGTCTTTTAAAACATTTTATTTTTTTATTTCAGTTCCAGTTTTATATATATTTTCTGCCTTGCACCTTTATATTCCAATATCTGATGGTTGGCCTAGGGAATCTAATTCTGGTATTGAATGTTTTTGCTGTTTGACTCCCCCTTATAGCTGATTTCTTCATTATTGTGTAAATTTACACCATAAGCTCATGTTTAGCTAAACAGCTGTCCTTGTAAGAGGCTTAGGTGTGAACGCTCGTAAGCTTCATCAGAAAGTCGGAATAGATTTATTTGTGTCCCTCCATTGAGTTGTGCACGAGTACCTCGTTTTCTACAAGTGTAGGGGCCAATACTCCCTCTAGAGGCAAAGGACTCAAACAGGGCGCAGTGCGGTCCCCGATCTGGGGCAGGGGCATTGGGTTACATGTGGCCTGTGAAGGAACCTCTCCTCGTGTGTCCTAGGGACCCATCTGCCTGCAGACTTCGGTCCACTGGCAGGAAGCTACGATGCCCAGACCTATGGCTAGCTGTGCAGCGAGGTGTACTGCACGGACTGGTTCCACACACACTTCAAGTAAGAGGGTGGTCTGAGTGGAAATGTGAGGGTTTGGGCAGCTGTGAAGACAAAGAAGACGCCCTTTGGACTGGGCCTAAATGCTTGTGACAACCCAGTGGGCCTGCCGGGCTCTGAGGGCCTTGCCCTGGGCCCCCTGAGCCCCAGCCCTTTGTTCAGTCATAGCAGAGTTGGCCACACCCATTCCCTCACTGAGGTCAGTGTTCCAACCTCCCTCAGCCCCGCCCCCTCTCCGCAGGTTACCATGGACTACAGATGCTGCATTCTGAGGCCAGGATGTACCGAGAATGCCAAGGGCAGACAGGATGACCTTAAATGATATCCTCTTGTGTCAGTTTTGGTAAACTTTAGGAGCTAGGAAATGGTCCACTTTACAGAAATGTTCATATTTACTGGCATTTCCTATATTGTCTGCTATAACTTTGTCCTGATTCTTTCTGTATATTGTTTACTTATGTTTGTGTTTTCCTTAATCAAAGTGTGTCTTTTAAATCTTTTCAAAGAATATTCTTTGGACTTACTAAATCACCGCAATTTTATACGTTTTCTGTTGTATTAAATTCTGCTCATATCTTTATTTATCTTTTTTCTATGTTCTCAGGGTTTATTGTTTGGAGGTTCTGATGTCAATGAAGACACTTGGTTATTCATTTTAATAAATCTTTTTACTTATAAAGATTTGAACTTTTGAAGATTCCAGCTTACTTGTAAGTTTCTAAGGGTCATGTCCTCTACATTGTTGCAGGCCTAAGGCTTAGTTCACAATATAGCAATGTGTATATTGCCATATTATCCCCTCGACTTTCTGTGATTCCCTACACCTCAACTTTCTTTGCACACAAGCCATTTGAAATACCCTTATTTCACAGCAAATAAGTCTTTGAAATAATGTGTATTTTTTAAAGAAATCTTCTTATATAATTAGGCAGAAAATCTGACCTGCTATAGTTTTCAAAACAGCATAATTTCACTCTTCTCAATGATGAATCTTTTGTATGACACAACTTTTGAGTATTTAGCTTTATCAATGACATGTACTTTAAAAATGTTTTAGAGATCCTACCAGTCTTTGAAAACATCCTTGTTCCTTGTTTCAGTTCCAGTTTTGTGTATACTTTCTGCCTTGCACCTGATTATTCCAACCTCTGATGGATGGCCTAGGGAATCTAATTCTGGTATCGATTGTTTTTGCAGATTGTCTCACCTTGTAGCTGATTACTTCATTATTGTGTAAATTTAGATCATGACCTCATGTTTAGCTAAACAGCTGACCTGTAAGAGGCTTAGGTGTGAACGCTCGTAATCTTCAGCAGGATGTCGGCAAAGATTTATTTGTTTCCCTCCAATGAGTTGCCCGTGAGAACCCCGTTTTCTACAAGTGTTGGTCCAATACTCCCTCTAGAGGCAGGGACTCAGAGAGGGCTGCTTTGTTGCCCCCGAACTGGGGCAGGTGCTGTGGGCGGCTTATGGCCCAAACAGGAGCCTCTCCGCGTGTGTCCTAGGGAACCATCTGCCTGCAAACTATGGTACCTGGTAGGAAGCTACGAAGCCCTGACCTATGGTTAGCTGTGCAGAGAGGTGTACTGCACGGACAGGTTCCACACACACTTCAAGTAAGAGGGCGGCCTGAGTAGAAAGGTGAGAGTTCTGGCAGCTGTTCAGACAAAGATGGCCCTCTTTGGCCTGGGCCTTAATGCGTGTGAAACCCCATTGTGCCTGCCGGTTCTGACGGCCCTGCCCTGGACCCCCTGCTCGCCTGAACTTTGTTCAGTCACAGCAGAGATGGCCACAACCACTCCCTCAGTGAGGGCAGTGTTCCATCCTCCCTCAGCCCCGCCCTGTCTCCGCAGGTTACCATGGACTAGAGATGCTGCATTCTGAGGCCAGGGCGTTCGGAGACTGCCAAGTGCAGACATGATGACCTTCAATGATTTCTCTTGTGTCAGTTTTGGTAAATTTTAGGAGCTAGGAAATGGTCCACTTTATAGAAATATTCAAATTTCCTGGCGTTTCACATATTCTCTGCTATAACATTGTCCTGATTCTTTCTATATATACTTTAATTATGTTTTTGTTTTGTTAATCAAAGTGTGTCTTTTAAGTCTTTTCAACGAATATTCTTTGGACTTACTAAATCACCTCAATTTTACTCGTTTTCTGTAGTATTAAGTTCTGCTCATATCTTAACTTATCGTTTTTCTATGTTCTCAGGGTTTGTTGATTTGATTTTCTGATGTCCATTAAAACACTTGGTTATTCATATTAATAAACCTTTTTAATTATAAAGATTTGAACTTTTGAATATTACAGCTTACTTTTAAGTTACTAAGGAATCAGTTCCTCTACATTGTTGCTGACCTAAGGCTTAGTTCACCCTATAGCAATGTATATATTGACCTATTTTCCCCTCGACTTTCTGTGATTCCCTACATCTCACCTTTCTTTGCAGACAAGCCATTTGAAATACCCTTAACTTATTTCACAGCCAATAAGTCTTTGAAATAATGTGTATTTTTTAGAGAAATCTTCTTATATAATTAGGCAGAAAATCTGACATGCCATAGTTTTCAAAACAGCATAATTTCACTGTACTCAATGATGAATCTGTTGTATTACACAACCTTTGAGTATCTAGCCTTATCAATGACATGTACTTAAAAATGTTTTAGAGATACTACCAGTCTTTGAAAACATACTTTTCCTTTGTTTCAGTTCCAGTTTTATGTATATTTTGTTCCTTGCAACTGATTATTCCAACATCTAATGGATGGCCTAGCGAATCTTATTCTGGTATTGATTGTTTTTGCTGATTGTCTCCCCCATGTAGGTGATTTCTTCATTATTGTGTAAATTTAGATCATGAGCTCATGTTTAGCCAAACACCTGACCTTGTAAGAGGCTTAGGTGTGAACTCTCGTGAGCTTCATCAGAAAGTCTGCAAAGATTTATTTGTGTCCCTCAAATGAGTTTCCTGCAAGGACCCCGTTTTCTACAAGTGTTGGTCAAATACTCCCTCTAGATGCAGGGAATCGGACAGGGCTGCTTTGCAGCTCCCGATCTGCGGAAGGGGCAGTGGGCGGCCAGAGGCCCGGTCAGGAGCCTCTCTGAATGTGTCCCAGGGACCCATCTGCCTGCGAACTTCGGTCACCTGGCAGGAAGCTACGATGCCCAGACATATGGTTAGCTGTGCAGTGAAGTGTACTGCGCGGACAGGTTACACACACACTTCAAGTAAGTGGGCAGCCTTAGTGGAAAGGAAAGTGTTGGGCAGCTGTGCAGACAAAGAATGCGCCCTTTGGCCTGGGCCTAACTACTTGTTAAACCGCACTGGGCCTGCCGGCCTCTGAGTGCCCTGCACTGGACGCCCTGCTCCCCTGTCATTTGTTCAGTCACAGCAGAGATGGCCGCATCCACTCCCTCAGTGAGGGCATTGTTCCAGCCTCCCTCAGCCCCGCCCCCTCTCCGTAGGTTACCATGGACTACAGATGCTGCATTCTGAGGCCAGGGCGTTCCGAGAATGCCAAGGGCAGACATGATGACCTTAAATCATTACCTTTTGTGTCAGTTTTCGTAAACTTTAGGAGCTAGGAAATGGTCCACTTTACAGAAATGTTCAAATTTAGTGGCATTTCAGATCTTCTCTGCTATGACATTGTCCTGATTCTTTCTGTATATTCTTTACTTATGTTTTTGTTTTCCTTAATCAAAGTGTGTCTTTTAAATCTTTTAAAAGAATATTCTTGGGCTTACTACATCACCTGAATTTTATACGTTTTCTGTTTTATTAAGTTCTGCTCATATGTTTATTTATCTTTTTTTGTGTTCTCAGGGTTTATTGTTTTGATCTTCTGATGTCAATTAAAACACTTGGTTACTCATTTTAATAAATCTTTTTACTTATAAATATTTGAACTTTTGAAGATTCCAGCTTACATGTATGTTTCTAAGGGTCACGTCCTCTACATTGTTGCCGGACTAAGGCTTAGTTCACCATATAGCATTGTATATAGAGACCTATCTTCCCCTCGACTTTCTGTGATTCCCTACATCTCACCTTTCTTTGCAGACAAGCCATTTGAAATAACCTTAACTTATTTCACAACCAATAAGTGTTTGAAATAATGTGTACTTTTTACAGAAATCTTCTTATATAATTAGGCAGAAAATCTGACTTGCCATAGTTTTCTAAACAGCATAATTACACTGGTCTCAATGATGACTCTGTTGTATTACACAACCTTTGAGTATTTAGCTTTATCAATGTCATTTACTTTAAAAATGGTTTAGAGATCCTACCAGTCTTTGAAAACATCCTTGTTCCTTGTTTCAATTACCGTTTTATGTATATTTTCTCCCTTGCACCTGATTATTCCAGCATTGGATGGATGGCCTAGGGAATCTAATTCTGGTATGGATTGGTTTTGCTGATTGTCTCCCCTTGTAGCTGAATTCTTCTTTATTGTGTAAATTTAGATCATGAGCTCATGTTTAGCTAAACAGCTGACCTTGTAATAGGCTTAGGTGTGAACCCTCGTAAGCTTCATCAGAAAGTCGGCAAAGATTTGTGTCCCTCCAATGAGTTGCCCGCGAGGACCCCGTTTTCTACAAGAGTTTGACCATTTCTCCCTCTAGAGGCAGGGGACTCAGACAGAGCTGCTTTGCGGCACCCGATCTGGGGCAGGGGCAGTGGACAGCCGGTGGCGCGGGGAGGAGCCACTCCGCGTGTGTCCCAGGGACCCATCTGCCTTCGAACTTCGGTCACCTGGGAGGAAGCTACAATGACCAAACCTATGGTTAGCTGTGCAGCGAGGTGCACTGCGCGGACAGGTTCCACACACACTTCAAGTAAGAAGGCGGCCTGATTGAAAGGTGAGTGTTTCGGCATCTGTGCAGACAAAGAAGGCACCCTTTGGCCTTGGCCTTAATTCTTGTGAAACCCCACTGGTTCTGCTGGACTCTGAGGGCCCGGCCCTGGACCCCTGCTCCCCTGACCTTTGCTCAGTCACGGCAGAGATGGCCACACCCACTCCCTCAGTGAGGGCAGTGTTTCAACCTCCCTCAGCCCCGCCCCCTCTCCGGAGGTTACCGTGGACTACAGATGCTGCATTCTGAGTCCAGCGCGTTCCGAGAATGCCAAGGGCAGACATGATGACCTTAAATGATTTCCTCTTGTGTCTGTTTTGGTAAACTTTAGGAGCTAGGATATGCTCCCCATTTACAGAAATGTTCAAATTTACTGGCATTTCCTATATTCTCTGCTATAACATTGTCCTGACTCTTTCTGTATATTCTTTACTTAAGCTTTTCTTTTCCTTAATCAAAGTTTGTCTTTTAAATCTTTTCAAAGAATATTCTTTGGACTTACTAAATCAGGTAAATTTTATACGTTTTCTGTTTTAATAAGTTCTGCTCATATATTTATTTATCTTTTTTCTATATTCTCAGGGTTAATTGTTTTGACCTTCAGATGTCAATTAAAACACTTGGTTATTCATTTTAATAAATCTTTTTGCTTATAAATATTTGAACGTTTCAAGATTACAAATTACTTGTAAGTTTCTAAGGGTCAGGTCCTCTATATTGTTGCTGTCCAAAAGCTTAGTTCCACCTATAGAAATGTATATATTGACCTATTTTACCCTCGACTTTCTGTGATTCCCTACATCTCACCTTTTTTGCAGACAAGCCATTTGAAATACCCTTAACTTATTTCACAGCCAATAAGTCTTTGATATAATGTGCATTTTTTAGATAAATCTTCTTATATAGTTAGGCAGAATATCTGACCTGCCATAGTTTTCAAAACAGCATAATTTCACTCTTCTCAATGATCAATCTCTTATATTACACAACCTTTGAGTATTTATCTTTATCAATGTCATCTACTTTAAAAATGTTTTAGAGATCCTTCCAGTTTTGAGTACATCCTTGTTCCTTGTTTCAGTTCCATTAAATGTATATTTTCTGCCTTGCACCTGATTATTGCAACATCTGATGCATGGCCTTGGGAATCTAATTCTGCTATTGATTGTTTTTTGCTTATTGTCTCCCCTTGTAGCTGTTTTCTTCGTTATTGTGTAAATTTAGATCATGGACTCATGTTTATCTGAATAGCTGACCTTGTAAGTGGCTTAGGTGTGAACGCTCGTAAGTTTCAGCAGAAAGTCGGCAAAGATTTATTTGTGTCCCTCCAAAGAGTTGACCGTGAGGGCCCCGTTTCCTAGAAGTGTTGGTCCAATACTTCCTCTAGAGGCAGGGGACTCAGACAGGGCTGCATTGTGTCCCCCGATCTGGGGCGGGGGCAGTGGCGGCCGGTCGCCCTGGCCGGAGCCACTCTGCATGTGTCCCAGGGACCCATCTCCCTGCGAAATTTTGTCACCTGGCAGGAAGCTACGATGGCCAGACCTATGGTTAGCTGTGCAGCGAGGTGTAATGCACGGACATGTTCCAAACACACTTCAAGTAAGAGGGCGGCCTGAGTGGAAAGGTGAGAGTTTGGGCAGCTGTGCAGACAAAGACGGCGCCCTATGGCCTGGGCCTAAATGCTTGTGACACCCCACTGAGCCTGGCGGGCTCTTAGGGCCCTGCCCTGGGTCCCCTGCTCCCCTGCTCTTTGTTCACTCACAGCAGAGATCGCCAAACCCACTCCCTCAGTGAGGGCAGTGTTCCAACCTCCCTCACCCACGCCCCTCAGAGCAGGTTACCATGGAATACAGATGCTGCATTCTGAGGCCAGGTCATTCGAGATGCGAAGTGCAGACATGTTGACCTTAAATGATTTCCTCTTGTGTCCGTTTTGGCAAACTTTAGGAGCTAGGAATTGGTCCCCTTTAAAGAAATGTTCAAATTTACTGGCATTTCATATATTCTCTGCTATAACATTGTCCTGACTCTTTCTGTATATTCTTTACTTATGTTTTTGTTTTCCTTAATCAAAGTGTTTCTCTTAAATCTTTTCAAGGAATATTTTTTGGACTTACTAAATCACCTCAATTTTATACGTTTTCTGTTGTATTAAGTTCTGCTCATATCTTTATTTATCTTTTTTCTATGTTCTCAGAGTTTATTGGTTTGATATTCTGATGTCAATTAAAACACTTGGTTATTCATATCAATAAAACTTTTTAATTATAAAGATTGGAACTTTTGTATATTACAGCTTACTTGTAAGTTACTAAGGGTCAGTTCCTCTACATTGTTGCTGGCCTAAGGCTTATTTCACCCTATAGCAATGTATATATTGACCTATTTTCCCCTCGACTTTCTGTGATTCCCTACATCTCTCCTTTCTTTGCAGACAAGCCATTTGAAATAACCTTAACTTATTTCACAGCCAATAAGTCTTTGAAATAATGTCTATTTTTTAGAGAAATCTTCTTATATAATTAGGCTAAAAAACTCCCCTGTCATCGTTTTCAAAACAGCATAATTTCACTCTTCTCAATGATTAATCTCTTGTATTACACTACCTTTGTGTATTTAGCTTTATCAAAGACATGTATTTAAAAATGTTTTAGGGATCCTTCCAGTCTTTGAAAACATCCTTTTTCCTTGTTTCAGTTGGAGTTTTATGTATATTTCCTGCCTTGCACCTGATTATTCCAACATCTGATGGATGGCCTTGGGAATCTAATTCTGGTATTGAATGTTGTTGCTGATTGTCTCCCCTTGTAGCTGATTTCTTCATTATTGTATAAATTTAGATCATGAGCTCATGTTTAGCTAAACAGCTGACCATGTAACAGGCTTAGGGGTGAATGCTCCTAAGTTTCAGCAGAAAGTCAGCAATGATTTATTTGTGTCACTCCAATTTGTTGCCCGTGAGGACCACGTTTTCGAGAAGTGTTGGTCCAATACTTCTTCTAGACGCAGAGGACTCAGACAAAGCTGATTTTCAGCCCCCGATTTGGGCAGGGGCAGTGGGCGGCCTGTGCCCTGGGCCGGAGCCTCCACGCGTGTGTCCCAGGGACCGATCTGATGAGAACTTCGGTCATCTGGCAGGAAGCTACGATGCCCAGAACTATGGTTAGCTGTTCAGCGAGGTGTACTGCACAGAAAGGTGTCACACACACTTCAAGTAAGAGTGATGCCTTAGTGGAAATGTGAGAGTTTGGGCAGCTCTGCAGACAAATAAGGCGCCCTTTGGCCAGTGCCTAAATGCTTGTGACACCCCACTGGGCCTGCTGTGCTATGAGGGAAATGCCCTGTGGCCCCTGCTCCCCTACCGGTGTTCACTCACAGCAGAGATGGCCACACCCACTCCCACAGTGAGGGCAGTGTTCCAACCTCCCTCAGCCCCGCCCCCTCTCCGCAGGTTACCATGGACTACAGATGCTGCATTCTGAGGCCAGGACTTACCGAGAATGCCAAGGGCAGACAGGATGACCTTAAATGATTTCCTCTTGTGTCAGTTTTGTTAAACTTTAGGAGGTAGGAAATGGTCCCGTTTACAAAAATGTTCATATTTTTCGGCATTTCCTATATTCTCTGCTATAACATTGTCCTGATTCTTTCTGTATATTCTTTACTTATGTTTTGGTTTTCCTTAATCAGAGTGTGTCTTTTAAATCTTTTCAAAGAATATTCTTTGGACTTACTAAATCACCTCAATTTTATACGTTTTCTGTTGTATTAAGTTCTGCTCATATCTTTATCTTTTATCTATGTTTTCAGTGTTTATAGTTTTGATCTTCTGGTGTAAATTAAAACACTTGTTTATTCATTTGAATAAATCTTTTTACTTATAAAGATTTGAACTTTTGAAGATTCCAGCTTACTTGTAAGTTTCTAAGGTTCAGGTCCTCTACATTGTTGCTGGCCTAAGGCTTAGTTCACCCTATAGCAGTGTATATATTGACATATTTTCCCCTCGACTTTCTGTGTTCCCTACATTTCAACTTTGAGACAAGCCATTTGAAACACCCTTAACGTATTTCACAGCCATTAAGTCTTTGAAATAATGTGTATTGTTTAGATAAATCTTCTTATATAATTAGGCAGAAAATCTAACATTCCATAGTTTTCAAAACAGCATAATTTCACTCTTCTCAATGATTAATCTGTTGTATTACACAACCTTTGATAATTAGCTTTATCTATGACATGTTCTTTAAAAATGTTTTAGAGATCCTACCAGTCTTTGAAAACATCCTTGTTCCTTGTCTTAGTTCCAGTTTCATGTGTAATTCCTGCCTTGCACCTGATTATTCCAACATCTGATGGATGGCCTTGGGAATGTATTCTGGTATTGATTGTTTTTGTTGATTTTCTCACGTTGTAGCTGATTTCTTCATTATTGTGTAAATTTAGATCATGAGTTCATGTTTTGCTAAACAGAAAACCTTGTAAGAGGCTTAGGTGTGAACGCTCCTAAGTTTCAGCAGAAATTCGGCAAGATTGTTTTATGTCCCTCCAATGAGTTGCCCACGAGGGCCCCGTTTTCTAGAAGTGTTGGTCCAATATTCCCTCTACAGACAGGGGACTCAAACAGGGCTGCTTGCTGCCCCCGATTTCAGGCAGGGTCTCTGGGAGGCATGTGGCCCGAGCAGGAGCCTCTTCGTGTGTCCTAGGGACCCATCTGCCAGCGAACTAAGGTCACCTGGAAAGAAGCTATGATGCCCAGACCTATGGATAGCTGTGCAGCGAGGTGTACTGCGTGGACAGGTTCCACTCACCCTTCAAGTAAGAGGGCGGCCTGAGCGGAAAGGAGATAGTTTGGGCAGATGTTCACACAAAGAAGGCACACTTTGGCCTGGGCCTAAATCCTTGTGACACGCCACTGGGCCTGCCGGACTCTGAGGGTCCTGGTCTGGGCCCCCTGTTCCGCTGCCATTATTCAGTCACAGCAGAGTTAGCCACACCCACTCCCTCAGTGATGGCATTCTTCCAACTTCCCTCAGTCCGGCCCCCTATCCGCAGTTTACCATGTACTACAGATGCTGCATTCTGAGGCCAGTGTGACCCGTGAATGCCATGGTTAGACATGATGACCTTAAATGATTTCCACTTCTGTCAGTTTTGGTAAACTTTAGGACCTAGGAAATTGTCCACTTAACAGAAATGTTCAAATTTATTGCCATTTCCTATATTTTCTTCTATAACATTGTCCTGAGTTTTACAGTATATTCTTTACTTATGTTTTTGTTTTCCTTAATCAAAGTGTGTCTTTTAAATCTTTTAAAAGAATATTCTTTGGACTTACTAAATCACCTCAATTTTATATGTTTTCTCTTGTATTAAGTTCTGCTCATATCTTTATTTATCTTTTTTCTATGTTCTCAGGGTTTATTGTTTTGATCTTCGGATGTCAATTAAAACACTTGTTTATTCATTTTAATAAATATTTTCACTTATAAAGATTTGAACTTTTGAAGATTCCAGCTTACATGGAAGTTTCTAAGTGTCAGGTGGTCTACATTGTTGCTTGCCTAAGTCTTAGTTCACCATATAGCAATGTATATATTGAGATATTTTCCCCTCGAATTTCTGTGTTTCCCGACATCTCACCTTTCTTTGCAGACAAGCCATTTGAAATACCCTTAACTTATTTCACAGCCAATAAGTCTTTGAATTAATGTGTATTTTTTAGAGAAATCTTCTTATATAATCAGGCAGAAAATGTGACCTGCCATATTTTTCAAAACAGCATAATTTAACTCTTAGAGATGATTAATCTGTTGTATTACACAAACTTTGAGTATTTAGCTTTATTAATGACATGTAGTTTAAAAAGGTTTCAGAGATCCTCCCAGTCTTTGAAAACATCCTTGTTCCTTTTTTCATTTCCAGTTTTATATATATTTTTTGCCTTTACCTTATTATTCCAACATCAGATGGATTTCCTTGGTAATGTAATTCAGGTATTGATTGTTTTTGCTGATTGTCTCCCCTTGTAGCTGATTTCTTCATAATTGTTTAAATTTAGATCATGAGCTCATGTTTAGCTAAACAGCTGACCTTGTCAGAGCCTTAGGTGTGAACGCTCGTAAGCTTCAGCAGAAAGTGAGCCAAGATTTATTTGTGTGCCTCCAATGAGTTGCCTGCAAGGTGCCTGTTTTTGAGTACTGTTTGTCCAGTACTCCCTCTAGAGGCCGGGGACACACACAGGGCTGCTTTGCGATCCTCCCTCAGGGGCAGGTGCAGTGGTCAGTCTGTGGCCCGGGCAGAAACATCTCTGAGTGTTTCCCAGGGACCAATATGCCTGCGAGCTTCGTTCTAGAGGCAGGAAGCTATGATGCCCAGACCTATGGTTATTTGTGCAACGAGATGTACTGCGCGGACACGTTCCACACACACTTCAACTAAGAGGGCTTGCTGAGTGGAAAGATGAGAGGTTGGGCATCTGTGGAGACAAAGAAGGCTAAAATGCAGCATCTGTAGTCTGTGGTAAAAAACAGAGTGGGGGCGGGGCTGATGGATGTTGGAACACTGCCCTAACTGTGGGCGTGGGTGTGGTCATCTCTGCTGTGAATGAAAAAAGGGCAGGGGAGCAGGGTGCACAGATCAGGGCCCTCAGAGCCCCGCAGGTCCATGGGGGTGTCACAAGCATTTAGCCACAGACCAAAGGGGGCCTTCTTTTCTGCACAGCTGCCCAAACTCTCAACTTTCCTCTCAGGCCGCCATCTTACTTGAAGTGTGTGTGGAACTTGTCTGCGCAGTACACCACTTTGCACAGCTAAACATACGTCACGGTATCGTAGCTACCTGCCAGGTGACTGAAGTTTGCAGGCAGATAGGTCCCTGGGACACATGCAGAGAGGTTCCTGCCTGGGCCACTGGCCGCCCACTGTACTTTCCCCAGATCGTGAGCCGCAAGGCAGCCCTTTCAGAGTCCCTTGCCTCTATAGGGAGTATTGGACCAACACTTGTAGGAAACAGTGTCCTTCTGGGCAACTCATTGGAGGGACAAAAGTCAATCTTTGCCGACTTTCTGCTGAAGCTTACCAGCGTTTACAACTAAGCCTCTTACAAGGTCAGCTGTTTATCTAAACATGAGCTCATGATCCAAATTTACACAATAATAAAGTAATCAGCTACACGTGGAGACAATCAGCACAAACAATCAATACCAGTATTAGATTCCCAAGGCCATCCATCAGATGTTGGAATAATCAGGTGCAAGGCAGAAAATATACATAAAACTGGAACTGAAGCAAGGAACAAGGATGTTTACAAAGACTGGTAGGTTCTTTAAAATATTTTAAAGTACATGTCATTGAGAAAGGTAAATACTGAAAGGTTGTGTAATACGACAGATTAATCATCGAGAAGAGTGAAATTTTCCTGTTTTGAAAAATATGGCAGGTCAGATTTACTGCCTAATTATATAAGAAATTGTACGTAAAAAATACACATTATTTCAAAGACTTATTGGTTATGAAATAAGTTAAGTGTATTTCAAATGGCTTGTCTGAAAAGAATGGTGAGTTGTAGGGAATCAGAAAGTCGAGGGGAAATTATGTCAATATGTACATTGTTATATGGCGAACTAAGCCTTAGGCCAGCAAAAATTGAGAGGACCTGACCCATAGAAACTTACATGTAAGCTGGAATCTTCAAAAGTTCAAATCTTTATAAGTAAAAATATTTATTAATATATATAACAAAGTGTTTAAATTGACATCAAAATGTCAAATCATTAAACCCAGAGAACATAGACAAAATATAAATAAATATATGAGCAGAATTTAATACAATAGAAAACGTATAAAATTGAGGTCATTTAGTAAGTCCAAAGAATATTCTTTGAAAAGTTTTAAAAGACACACTTTGATTAAGGAAAAAAAAAAACATAAGTAAAGAATATACAGAAAGAATTAGGACAATGTTATAGCAGAGAATATATGAAATCCCAGTAAAGTTGAACATTTCTATAAAGTGGGCCATTTCCTAGCTCCTAAAATTTATCAAATCTGACACAAGAGGAAATAATTTAAAGTCAACGCGTCTGCCTTTGGCATCCGCGGAACGCCCTGGCGTCACAATGCAGCATCTGTAGTCAATGGATACCTGCGGAGAGGAGGCGGGGCTGAGGGAGGTTGGAACACTGCCCTCAATGAGGGAGTGGGTGTGACCATCTCTGCTGTGACTGAACAAAGGGCAGGGGAGCAGGGGGACCAGGTCAAGGCCCTCAGAACCCGGCAGGCCCAGGGGGGTGTCACAAGAATTTAGGCTCAGGTCAAAGTGTGCTTTCTTTGCCTGCACAGCTACACAAGCTCTCAACTTTCCTCTCAGGCCACACTCTTACATGAAGTGTGTGTGGAACGTTTCCGCGCACAACACCTCGCTGCACATCTCACCATATGTCTGGGCATCGTTCATTCGTGCAAGGTGACCGAAATTCGCAGGCAGATGGGTGCCTGGGACACAGGAAGAGATGCTCCTGCCTGGTCAACAGGGGGCCCACTGACCGTGCTCTAGATCGAGGGCCTCAAAGCGGCCCTGTATGAGTCTCCTGCCACTAGAGGGAGTATTATAACAACATTTCTAGGAAACAGGGTCCTAGCGGGCAACTCATTGGAGGGACACAAATAAATCTTTGCCAACTTTCTGATGAAGCTTACGAGCATTCACACCTAAGCCTCTTACAAGGTCAGCTGTTTAGCTGAACATGAGCTCATGATCTAAATTTACACAATAATGAAAAATCAGCTACAAGGTGAGACAATCAGCAAGAACAATCAATACCAGATTTAGATTCCTAAGGCCATTAATCAGATTTTGGAATAATCAGGTGAAAGGCAGAAAATATACATAAAACTGGAACTGAAGCAAGGAACAAGGATGTTTTCAAAGACTGGCATGATCTATAAAATATTTTTAAAGTACATGACATTGATAAAGCTAAATCCTCAAAGGTTGTGTAATACTAGAGATTAATCATCGAAAAGAGTGAAATTATGAAGTTTTGAAAACTATGGCAGGTCAGATTTTCTGCCTAATTATATAAGAAGATTTCTCTAAAATATACACATTATTTCAAAGACTTATTGGCTGTGAAAAAAGTTAAGGTTATTTCAAATGGCTTGTCTGCAAAGAAAGGTGAGATGTAGGGAATCACAGAAAGTCGAGGGGAAAATACGTCAATATATACATTTCTATATGGTGAACTAAGCCTTAGGTTAGCAAAAATGTAGAGGACCTGACCCATAGAAACTTACAAGTAAGCTGGTATCTTCAAAAGTTCAAATCTTTATACGTAAAAAATTTATTAAAATTAATAACCAAGTTTTTTAATTGACATCAGAACGTCAAAACAATAAACCCTGAGAACATAGAAAAAATATAAATAAAGATATGAGCAGAACTTAATACAACAGAAAACGGATAAAATTGAGGTGATTTATTAAGGCCAAAGAGTATTTATGAAAAGATTTAAAATACACACTTTAATTAAAGAAAACAAAAACATAAGTAAAGAATATACAGAAAGAAACAGGACAATGTTATAGCAGAGAATATATGAAATGCCAGTAAATTTGAACATTTCTGTAAAGTGAACCATTTCCTACCTCCTAATGTTTACCAAAACTGACACAAGAGGAAATCATTTAAGGTCATCATGTCTGCCCTTGGCATTCTCGGAACGCCCTGGACTCAGAATGCAGCATCTGTAGTCCATGGTAACCTGCAGAGAGGAGGCGGTGCTGACAGAGTTTGAAACACTGCTCTCACTGAGGGAGTGGGTGTGGCCATCTCTGCTGTGACTGAACAAATGGTAGGGGAGCAGGGAGCCTAAGGAAGGGCACTAAGAGACCGGCAGGAAGAGTGGGTTGTCACAAGCATTTAGGCCCAGGCCCAACGGCACCTTCTTTGTGTGCACAGCTGCCCAAACTCTCACCTTTCCACTCAGGCCTCCCTCTTACTTGAAGTGTGTGTGGAACCTGTCTGCGCAGTACACATCGCTGCACAGCTATCCATAGTTTTGGGCATCCTAGCTTCCTGCCAGGTGACCGAAGATCGCAGGTAGATGGGTCCCTGGGACACACGCGGAGAGGCTCCTGCCTGGGCCAGAGGCCGCCAACTGCCCCTGCCCCAGATTGGGGGACAAAAAACAGCCCTGTCTGAGTCCCCTGCCTCTAGCGGGAGTATTGGACCAACACTTCTAGAAAACGGGGTCCTAGCGGGCAACTCATTGGAGGGACACAAATATATCTTTGCCTACGTTCTGCTGAAGCTTACGAGCTTTCACACATAAGCCTCTTACAAGGTCAGCTGTTTAGCTAAGCATGAGATCATCATCTAAATTTACACAATAATGAAGAAATAAGCTACAAGGGGAGACAATCAGCAAAAACAATCAATACAAGAATTACATTCCACAGGCTATCCATCAGATGTTGGAATAATCAGGTGCAAGGCACAAAACATACATAAAACTGGAACAGAAACAAGGAACAAGGATGTTTTCAAAGACTGGTAGGAACTCTAAAACATTTTTAAAGTACATGTCATTGATAAAGCTAAATACTCAAAGGATGAGTAATACAACAGATTCATCATTGAGAAGAGAGAAATTATGCTGTTTTGAAAACTACGGCAGGTGAGATTTTCTGCCTAATTATATAGGAAGATAT
Source organism: Mesoplodon bidens (assembly GCF_964165515.1). Taxonomy (NCBI): domain Eukaryota; kingdom Metazoa; phylum Chordata; class Mammalia; order Artiodactyla; family Ziphiidae; genus Mesoplodon; species Mesoplodon bidens. The sequence continues at coordinate 3,572,361 of NC_138180.1, forward strand.
CTCTTAAAAATACACATTATATCAAAGACTTATTGGCTGTGAAATAAGTTAAGGGTATTTCAAAAGGCTTGCCTGCAAAGAAAGGTGAGATGTAGGGAATCACAGAAATTTGTGGGGAATATATGTCAATATATACATTGCTATACCGTGAACTAAGCCTTAGGCCAGTAACAATGTAGAGGACCTGACCCTTAGAAACTTATAAGTATGCTGGAATCTTCAAAAGTTCAAATCTTTATAAGTAAAAAGATTTATTAAAATGAATAACCAAGTGTTTTAATTGACATCAGAAGATCAAATCAGTAAACCCGGGGAACATAAAAAAAATAAATAAAGATATGAGCAGAACTTAATACAACAGAAAACTTATAAAATTGAGGTGATTTAGTAAGTCCAAAGTATATTCTTTGAAAAGACTTAAAAGACACACTCTGATTAAGGAAAACCAAAACATAAGTAAAGAATATACAGAAAGAATCAGGACAATGTTATAGCAGAGAATATATGAAATGCCAGTAAATTTGAACATTTCTGTAAAGTGGACCATTTCCTAGCTCCTAAAGTTTACTAAAACTGACACAAGAGGAAATCATTTAAGGTCATCATGCTGCCCTTGGCATTCTCGGAATGCCCTGTCTCAGAATGCAGCATCTGTAGTCCAAGGTAACCTGCGGAGAGGGGGCGGGGCTGAGGGAGGTTGGAACACTGCCCTCACAGAGGGAGTGGGTGTGGCCATCTCTGCTGTGACTGAACAAATGGCAGGGGAGCAGAGGGCCCAGGGCAGGGCCCTCAGAGCCCCGCAGGCCCAGTGGGGTGTCAAGAGCATTTAGGCCCAGGCCAAAGGGTGCCTTCTTTGTCTGCACATCTGCCCAAACTCACACCTTTCCACACAGGCCGCCCTCTTAATTGAAGTATGTGAAGTATGTGGTTTGCAGCACGGCAAACCATAGGTTCGGACATCGCAGTTTCCTGCCAGGCTACCAAAGTTCGCAGGCAGATGGGTCCCTGGGACACACGCGGAGAGGCTCCTGGTCGGGCCTTAGGCCGCCCACAGCCCCTGCCCAGATCGGGGGATCTAAAGCAGCCCTGTCTGAATTCCCTGCTTCTAGAGGGAGTATTGGACCTACACTTGTAGAAAACGTCGTCCACGCGGGCAACTCATTGGAGGGACACAAATAAATCTTTGCCGACTTTCTGCTGAAGCTTACGAGCGTTCACACCTAAGCCACTTACAAGTTCAGCTGTTTAGCTAAACATGAGCTCAGCATCTAAATTTACACAATAATGAAGAAATCAGCTACAAGTGGGGACATTCAGCATAAACAATCAATACCAGAATTAGATTCCCTAGGCCATCCATCAGACGTGGGAATAATCAGGTGCAAGGCTGAAAATATACATAAAACTGGAACTGAAACAAGGAACAAGGATGTTTTTAAAGACTGGTAGGATCTCTAAAACATTTTTAAAGTACATGTCATTGATAAAGCTAAATACTCCAAGGTTGTGTAATACAACAGATTCCTCATTGAGAAGAGTTTAATTATGCTGTTGTGAAAACTATGGCAGGTCAGATTTTCTGCCTAAATATATAAGAAGATTTCTCTAAAATATACACATTATTTCAAAGTCTTATTGGCTATGAAATAAGTTAAGGGTATTTCAAATGGCTTGTCTGCAAAGAAAGGTGAGATGTAGGGAATCACAGAAAGTCGAGGGGAAAATATGTCAATATACATTGCTATATGATGAACTAAGCCATAGGTCAGCAACAATGTAGAGGACCTGACCCTTAGGAACTTACAAGTAAGGTGGAATCTTGAAAAGTTCAAATCTTTATAAGTAAAAAAAATTATTAAATGAATAACCAATTTTTTAACTGACATCAGAAGGTCAAAACAATAAACACTGAGAACATAGAAAAAAGATAAATAAAGATATGAGCAGGACTTAATTCAACAGAAAACGTATAAAATTAAGGTGATTTATTAAGCCCAAAGAGTATTCTTTGAAAAGATTTAAAAGACACTCTTTGATTAAGTAAAACAAAAATATAAGTAAAGAACATACAGAAGTAATCAGGACAATGTTATAGCAGAGAATATATGAAATCCCAGTAAATTTGAACATTTCTGTAAAGTGGACCATTTCCTAGCTCCTAAAGTTTACCAAAAGTGACACAAGAGGAAATCATTTAAGGTCATCATGTCTGCCCTTGGCATTCTCAGAACGCCCTGGCCTCAGAATGCAGCATCTGTAATCCATGGTAACCTGCGGAGAGTGGGCGGTGCTGATGGAGGTTGGAACACAGCCCTCACCGCAGGAGTGGGAGTGGCCATCTCTGCTGTGACTGAAGAAAGGGCAGGGGAGCAGGGGGCCCAGCGCAGGGCACTCAGAGCCCGGCAGGCCCAGTGTGGTGTCACAAGAATTTAGGCCCAGTCCAAAGGGCGCCTACTTTGTCTGCCATCTGACCAAACTCTCACCTTTCCACTCACGCACCCTCTTACTTGTAGTGTGTGTGGAACATGTCTGCAGAGTACACTTCACTGCCCAGGTAACAATAGGTCTGGGCATCCTAGCTTCCTGACAGGTGACCGAAGTTCGCAGGCCGATGGGTCCCTGGGACACACCCGGAGAGGCTCCTGCCCGTGCCACAGGCCGCACACTGCCCCTGCCCCACATAGGGGGCCGCAAACCAGCCCTGTCTGAGTCCCCTGCCTCTAGCGGGAGTATTGAACCAACACTTCTAGAAAACTGTATTCTCGCGGGCAACTCATTGGAGGGACAGAAAAAAATCTTTGCCGACTTTCTGATGAAGCTTACGAGCATTCACACATAAGCCTCTTACAATGTCAGCTGTTTAGCTAAACATGAGCTCATGATCTAAATTTATACAATAATGAAGAAATCAGCTACAAGGGGAGACAATAAGCAAAAACAATCAATACAAGAATTACATTCCCCAGGCCATCCATCAGATGTGGGAATAATCAGGTGCAAGGCAGAAAATATACATAAAAGTGGAACTGAAACAAGGAACAAGGATGTTTTCAAAGACTGGTAGGATCTCTAAAACATTTTTAAAGTACATGTCATTGATAAAGCTAAATACTCAAAGGTTGTGTCATACAAGAGATTCATCATTGAGAAGCGTAAAATTATGCTGTTTTGAAAACAATGGCAGGTCAGATTTTCTGCCTAATTATATAAGAAGATTTCTCTAAAAAATACCCATTATTTCAAAGATATATTCGCTGTGAAATAAGTTAAGGGTATTTCAAATGGCTTGTCTTCAAAGAAAGGTGAGATGTAGGGAATCACAGAAAGTCGAGGGGAAAATATGTCAATATATACATTGTTATAGCGTGAAATAAGCCTTAGGCCCGCAACAATGTAGAGGACCTGACCCTTATAAACTTACAAGTAAGCTGGAATCTTCAAAAGTTCATATCTTTATAAGTAAAGAGATTTATTAAAATGAATAAACAAGTGTTTTAATTTACATCAGAAGGTCAAAACAATAAACCCTGAGAACATAGAAAAAGATAAATAAAGATATGGACAGAAATTAATACAACAGAAAACGTTGAAAATTGAGGTGATTTAGTCAGGCCAAATAGTATTCTTTGAAAACATTTAAGAGACACACTTTGAATAAGGAAAACAAAAACGTAAGTAAACAATATACAGAAAGAATCAGGACAATGTTATAGCAGAGAATATATGAAATGCCAGTAAATTTGAACATTTCTGTAATGTGGACCATTTCCTGGCTCCTAAAATTTACCAAAACTGACAAAAGAGGAAAAAATTTAAGGTCATCATGTCTGCCCTTGGCATTCTCGGAATGCCCTGGCCTCAGAATGCAGCATCTGTAGTCCATGGTAACCTGCGGAGAGTGGGCGGTGCTGACGGAGTTTGGAACACTGCTCTCACAGAGCTAGTGGGTGTGGCCATCTCTGCTGTGACTGAACAAAGGGTAGGGGAGCAGGGAGCCTAAGGAAGGGCCTAAGAGCCCAGCAGGAACAGTGGGTTGTCTCAAGCATTTAGGCCCAAGCCCAAGGGCACATTTTTAGTGTACACAGCTGTCCAAACTCTCACCTTTCCACTCAGGCCACCCTCTTACTTGAAGGGTGTGTGGAACTTGTCTGCGCAGTACACCTCGCTGCACAGCTATCCATAGGTCTGGGCATCCTAGCTTCCTGCCAGGTGACCGAAGTTCGCAGGTAGGTGGGTCCCTGGGACACACGCAGAGAGGCTCCTTCCTGGGCCAGACGCCACCCAATGCCCATGCCCCAGATCGCGGGCGAAAAAACAGCCCTGTCGGAGTCCCCTGCCTCTAGCGGGGGTATTGGACCAACACTTCTAGAAAACGTGGTCCTCGCGGGCAACTCATTGGAGACACACAAATATATCTTTGCCGACGTTCTGCTGAAGCTTAAGAGCGTTCAAACCTAAGCCTCTTACAAGGTCAGCTGTTTAGCTAAACATGAGCACATGATCTAAATTTACACAATAATGAAGAAATCAGCTACAAGGGGAGACAATCAGCAAAAACAATCAATATCAGAATTAGATTCCCCAGACCATCCATCAGATGTTGGAATAATCAGGTGCAAGGCAAAAATTATACATAAAACTGGAACTGAAACAAGGAACAAGGATGTTTACAAAGACTGGTACGATCTCTAAAACATTTTTAAAGTAAATGTCATTGATAAAGCTAAATACTCAAAGGTTGTGTAATACAACAGATTCATCATTGAGAAGAGTGAAATTATGCTGTTTTGAAAACTATGGCAGATCATTTTTTCTGCCTAATTATATAAGAAGATTTCTCTTAAAAATACACATTATTTCAAAGACTTATTGGCTGTGAAATAAGTTAAGGGTATTTCAAATGGTTTGTCTGCAAAGAAAGTTGAGATGTAGGGAATCACAGAAATTCGTGGGGAATATATGTCAATATATACATTGCTATACGGTGATCTAAGCCTTAGGCCAGCAACAATGTATAGGACCTGACCCTTAGAAACTTACAAGTAAGCTGGAATCTTCGAAAGTTCAACTCTTTATAAATAAAGAGATTTATTAAATGAATAACCGAGTGTTTTAATTGACATCAGAAGGTCAAAAGATAAACCCTGAGAACATAGAAAAAATTTAAATAAAGATATGAGCAGAACTTAATACAACAGAAAACGTTTAAAATTGAGGTGATTTAGTAAGGCCAAATAGTATTCTTTGAAAAGATTTAAGAGACAGATTTTGATTAAGGAAAACAAAAACATAAGTAAAGAATATACAGAAAGAATCAGGACAATGTTATAGCAGAGAATATATGAAATGCCAGTAAATTTGAACATTTCTGTAATGTGAAACATTTCCTGGCTCCTAAAATTTACCAAAACTGACACTAGAGGAAATAATTTAAGGTCATCATGTCTGCCCTAGGCATTCTCGGAATGCGCTGGCCTCGGAATGCAGCATCTGTAGTCCATGGAAACCTTTGGAGAGGGGGTGTTGCTGACGGAGTTTGGAACACTGCTCTCACAGAGGGAGTGGGTTTGGCCATCTCTGCTGTGACTGATCAAAGGGTAGGGGAGCAGGGAGCCTAAGGATGGTCCCTAAGAGCCCGGCAGGCCCAGTGGTGTGTCACAAGAATTTAGGCCAAGGCCATAGTGCGCCTTCTTTGTCTGCACATCTGCCCAAACTCTCTGCTTTCCACTCAGGCCGCCCACTTACTTGAAGTGTGTGTGGAACATGTCTGCACAGTACACTTCACTGCACAGCTATCCACAGGTCTGGGCATCCTTGCTTCCTGACAGGTGACCGATGTTCGCAGGCAGATGGGTCCATGGGACACACGCGGAGAGGCTCCTGCCCGGGCCACAGGCCACACACTGCCCCTGCCCCAGATCGGGGGCCGCAAAGCAGCCCTGTCTGAGTCCCCTGCCTCTAGCGGGAGTATTGGACCCACACTTATAGAAAACTGGGTCTTCGTGGGCAACTCATTGGAGGGACACAAATAAATCTTTCCCGACTTTCTGCTGAAGCTTACGAGCATTCACACCTAAGCATCTTACAAGGTCAGCTGTTTAGCAAAACATGAGCTCATGATCTAAATTTATACAATAATGCAGAAATCAGCTACAAGGGGAGACAATCAGCAAAAACAATCAATACCAAAATTACATTCCCCAGGCCATCCATCAGATGTTGGAATAATCAGGTGCAAGGCAGAAAATATACATAAAACTGGAACTGAAACAAGGAACAAGGATGTTTTCAAAGACTGGTAGGATCTCTAAAACATTTTTAAAGTACATGTCATTCATAAAGCTAAATACTCAAAGGTTGTATCATACAACAGATTCATCATTGAGAAGAGTGAAATTATGCTGTTTTGAAAACAATGTCAGGTCAGATTTTCTGCCTAATTATAGAAGAAGATTTCTCTAAAAAATACACATTATTTCAAAGACTTATTGGCTGTGAAATAAGTTAAGGGTATTTCAAATGGCTTGTCTGCAAAGAAAGGTGAGATGTAGGGAATCACAGAAATTCGTGGGGAATATATGTCAATATATACATTGCTATATGGTGAACTAACCCTTATGCCGGCAACAGTGTAGAGGACCTGACCCTTAGAAACTTACAAGGAAGCTGGAATCTTCAAAAATTCAAATATTAATAAGTAAAGAGATTTATTAAAATGAATAACCAAGTGTTTTAATTGACATCAGAATGTCAAAACATAAACCCTGAGATCATAGAAAAAATATAAATAAAGATATGAGCAGAACTTAATACAACAGAAAACGTATAAAATTGAGGTGGTTTAGTAAGGCCAAATAGTATTCTTTGAAAAGATTTAAGACACACATTTTGATTAAGGAAAACAAAAACATAAGTAAAGAATACACAGAAAGAATCAGGAGAATGTTATAGCAGAGAATATATGAAATGCCAGTGAATTTGAACATTTCTGTAATGTGGACCATTTCCTAGCTCCTAAAATTTACCAAAACTGACACAAGAGGAAACAATTTATTGTCATCAAGTCTGCCCTTGGCATTCTCGGAATGCCCAGGCCTCAGAATGCAGCATCTGTAGTCCATGGTAACCTGCGGAGATGGCGCGGTGCTGACGGAGTTTGGAACACTGCTGTCACTGAGGGAGTGGGTGTGGCCATCTCTGCTGTTACTGAACAAAGGGTAGGGGAGCTGGGAGCCTAAGGAAGGGCCCTTAGAGCCCGGCAGGCCTAGTGGGCTGTCACAAGCATTCAGGCAGAGGCCAAAGGGCGCCTTCATTTTCTATACAGCTGCCCAAACTCTCAACTTTCCACTCAGGCCGCCCTCTTACTTGAAGTGTGTGTGGAACCTGTCTGCACACTACACCTCGCTGCACAGCTATCCATAGGTCTGGCATCATAGCTTCCTGCCAGTGACCGAAGTTCGCAGGTAGATGTGTCCCTGGGACACACGCGCAGAGGCTCCTGCCTGGGCCAGGGCCCGCCCACTGCCCCTGCCCCAGATCGGGGGCCACAAAACAGCCCTGTCTGAGTCCCCAGCCTCTAGCGGGAGTTTTGGACCAACACTTCTAGAAAAGGGGGTCCTCGCGGGCAACTCATTGGAGGGACACAAATAAATCTTTGCCGACGTTCTGCTGAAGATTACGAGCGTTCACACCTAAGCCTCTTACAAGGTCAGCTGTTTAGCTAAACATGAGCACATGATCTAAATTTACACAATAATGAAGAATTCAGCTATAAGAGGAGATAATCAGCAAAAACAATCCATACCAGAATTACATTCCCCAGGCCATCCATCAGATTTTGGAATAATCAGGTGCAAGGCAGAAAATATACATAAAGCTGGAGTTGAAACAACGAACAAGGATGTTTTCAAAGACTGGTAGGATCTCTAAAACATTTTTAAAGTACATGTCATTGGTAAAGCTAAATACTCAAAGGTTGTGTAATACAACAGATTCATCATTGAGAAGAGTGAAATTATGCTGTTTTGAAAACTGGCAGGTCAGATTTTCTGCCAAATTATATAAGAAGATTTCTCTTAAAAATACACATTATTTCAAAGACTTATTGGCTGTGAAATAAGTTAAGGGTATTTCAAATGGCTTGTCTGCAAAGAAAGGTGAGATGTAAGGAATCACAGTAATTCGTGGGGAAAATACGTCAATATATACATTGCTATACGGTGATCTAAGCCTTAGGCCAGCAACAATGTAGAGGACCTGACCCTTAGAAACTTACAAGTATGCTGGAATCTTCAAAAGTTCACATCTTTATAAGTAAAGAGATTTATCAAAATGAATAACCAAGTGTTTTAATTGACATCAGAAGATCAAAACAATAAACCCTTGGAACATAGAAAAAACATAAATAAAGATATGAGCTGTGCTTAATACAACAGAAAACGTATGAAATTGAGGTGATTTAGTAAGTCCAAAGAATATTCTTTGAGAAGATTTAAAAGACACACTTTCATTAAGGAAAACCAAAACATAATTAAAGAATATACAGAAAGAGTCAGGACAATGTTGTAGCAGAGAATATATGAAATGCCACTAAATTTGAACATTTCTGTAAAGTGGACCATTTCCTAGCTCCTAAAGTTTACTAAAACTGACACAAGAGGAAATCACTTAAGGTCATCATGTCTGCCCTTGGCATTCTCGGAATATCCTGGACCCAGAATGCAGCATCTGTAGTCCATGGTAACCTGCGGAGAGGGGGCGGTGCTGAGGGAGGTTGGAACACTGCCCTCACAGAGGGAGTGGGTGGGGCCATCTCTGCTGTGACTGAACAAAAGGCAGGGGAGCAGGGGTCCCAGGGCAGGGCCCTCAGAACCCGGCAGGCCCAGTGGGTTGTCACAAGCATTTAGGCCCAGGCCATAGGGCGCCTTCTTTGTCTGCACATCTGCCCAAACACTCACCTTTCCACTCAGGCCACCCACTTACTTGAAGTATGTGTGGAAACTCTCTGTGCAGTACACCTCGCTGCACAGCTAAACATAGGTACAGACATCGCAGCTTCCTGCCAGGCAACCGAAGTTCGCAGGCAGATGTGTCCCTGGGACACACGTGGAGAGGCTCCTGCCCGGGCCACAGGCCGCCCACAGCCCCTGCCCCAGATCGGGTGACGCAAAGCAGCCCTGTCTGATTTCCCTGACTCTAGAGGGAGTATTGGACCAACACTGGTAGAAAATGTCGTCCTCGCGGGCAACTCATTGGAGCGACACAAGTAAATCTTTGTCGACTTTCTGATGAAGCTTACGAGGGTTCACACCTAAGCCACTTAAAAGTTCAGCTGTTGGGCTTCCCTGGTGGCGCAGTGGTTGAGAGTCCGCCTGCCGATGCAGGGGACACGGGTTCGTGCCCCGGTCCGGGAAGATCCCACATGCCGCAGAGCGGCTAGGCCCGTGAGCCATGGCTGCTGAGCCTGTGCGTCCGGAGCCTGTGCTCCGCAAGGGGAGAGGCCACAACAGTGAGAGGCCCACGTAACAAAAAAAAAAAAAAAAAAAAAAAAAAAAAAGTTCAGCTGTTTGGCTAAACATGAGCTCATGATCTAAATTTACACAATAATGAAGAAATCAGCTACAAGGGGGGACAATCACCATAAACAATCAATACCAGAATTAGATTCCCTACACCAACCATCAGATGTGGGAATAATCAGGTGCAAGGCAGAAAATATTCATAAAACTGGAAATGAAACAAGGAACAAGGATGTTTTCAAAGACTGGTAGGATCTCTAAAACAATTTTAAAGTACATGTCATTGATAAAGCTAAATACGCCAAGGTTGTGTAATAGAACAGATTAATCATTGAGAAGAGTTTAATTATACTGTTGTGAAAACTATGGCAGGTCAGATTTTCTGCCTAATTATATAAGAAGATTTCTCTAAACTATGCACCTTATTTCAAAGACTTATTGGCTGTGAAATAAGTTAAGGGTATTTCAAATGGCTTGTCTGCAAAGAAAGGTGAGATGTAGGGAATCACAGAAAGTCGAGGGGAATATAGGTCAATATATACATTGCTATATGGTGAACTAAGCCTTAGGTCAGCAACAATGTAGAGGACCTGAACCTTAGAAACTTACGAGTAAGCTGGAATCTTCAAAAGTTCAAATCTTTATAAGTAAAAAGATTTATTAAATGAATAACCAAGTGTTTTAATTCACATCACAGGGTCAAAACAATAAACCCTGAGAATATAGAAAAAAGATAAATAAAGATATGAGCAGAACTTAATACAACAGAAAACTTAAAAAATTGAGGTGATTTATTAAAGCCAAAGAGTATTCTTTGAAAAGATTTAAAGGACACACTTTGATTAAGGAAAACAAAAACGTAAGTAAAGAATATATAGAAAGAATCAGGACAATGTTATAGCAGAGAATATATGAAATGCCAGTAAATTTGAACATTTCTGTAAAGTGGACCATTTCCTAGCTTCTAAAATTTACCAAAACTGACACAAGAGGAAATCATTTAAGGTCATCATGTCTGCCCTTGGCATTCTCGGAACGCCCTGGCCTCAGAATGCAGCATCTGTAGTCCACGGTAACCTGCGGAGAGGGGGCGGAGCTGAGGTAGGTTGGAACACTGCCCACACCGCAGGAGTGGGTGTGACGATCTCTGCTGTGACTGAACAAAAGGCAGGGGAGCAGGGGGCTCAGGGCAGGGCCCTCAGAGCCCGGCAGGCCAAGTGGGGTGTCATAAGCATTTAGGCCCTGGGCAAAGGGCGCCTTCTTTGTCTGCACATCTGCCCAAACACTCACCTTTCCACTCAGGCCGTCTTCTTACTTGAAGTATGTGTGGAAACTCTCTGTGCAGCACACCTCGCTGCACAGCAAACCATAGGTACGGACATCGCAGCTTCCTGCCAGGCAACCGAAGTTCACAGGCAGATGGGTCCCTGGGACACACGCAGAGAGGCTCCAGCCAGGCCACAGGCCGCCCACAGCCCCTGCCCCAGATCGGGGGATGCAAAGCAGCCCTGTCTGAGTTCCCTGCCTCTAGAGGGAGTATTGGACCAACATTTGTAGAAAACGCCGTCCTCGCGGGCAACTCATTGGAGGGACACAAATAAATCTTTGCCGACGTTCTGCTGAAGCTTACGAGCGTTCACACCTAAGCCTCTTACAAGATCAGCTCTTTAGCTAAACATGAGCTCATGATCTAAATTTACACAATAATGAAGAAATCAGCTACAAGGGGAGACAATCTGCAAAAACAATCAATACCAGAATTACATTCCCCAGGCCATCCATCAGATGTGGGAATAATTAGGTGCAAGGCACAAAATATACATAAAACTGGAACTGAAGCAAGGAACAAGGATGTTTTCAAAGACTGGTAGGATCTCTAAAACATTTTTAAAGTACATATCATTGATAAATCTAAATACTCAAAGGGTGTGTAATACAACAGATTCATCATTGAGAAGAGTGAAATTATGCTGTTTTGAAAACTATGGCAGGTCAGATTTTCTGCCTAATTATATAAGAAGATTTCTCTTAAAAATACACATTATTTCAAAGACATATTGGCTGTGAAATAAGTTAAGGTGATTTCAAATGGCTTGTCTGCAAAGAAAGGTGATATGTAGGGAATCACAGAAATTCGTGGGAATATATGTCAATATATACATTTCTATATGGTGAACTAAGCTTTAGGCCAGCAACAATGTAGATGACCTGACCCTTAGAAACTTACAAGTAAGCTGGAATCTTCAAAAGTTCAAATCTTTATAAGGAAAGAGATTTATTAAAATGAATAACCAAGTGTTTTAATTGACTTCAGAAGGTCAAAACAATAAACCCTGAGAACATAGAAAAAAGATAAATAAAGATATGAGCAGAACTTAATAAAACAGAAAACGTATACAATTGAGGTGATTTAGTAAGGCCAAATAGTAGTCTTTGAAAATGTTTAAGAGACACACTTTGATAAAGGAAAACCAAAACATAATTAAAGAATATACAGAAAGAATCAGTACAATTTTATAGCAGAGAATATATGAAATGGCAGTAAATTTGAACATTTCTGTAATATGGACCATTTCCTGACTCCTAAAATTTACCAAAACTGACAGAAGAGGAAATCATTTAAGGTCATCATGTCTGCCCTTGGCATTGTCGGAATGACCTGGCCTCAGAATGCAGCATCTGTAGTCTATGGTAACCTGCGGAGATGGGGCGATGCTGACGGAGTTTCGAACACTGCTCTCACTGAGGGAGTGGGTGTGGCCATCTCTGCTGTGACTGAACATAGGGTAGTGGAGCAGGGAGCCTAAGGAAGGGCCCTAAGAGCCGGGCAGGAACAGTGGGTTGTCACAAGCATTTAGGCCCAGGCCCAATTGCACCTTCTTTGTGTGCACAGCTGCACAAACTCTCACCTTTCCACTCATGCCGCACTCTTACTTGAAGTGTGTGTGGAACCTGTCTGCGCAGTACACCTCACTGAACAGCTATCCATAGGTCTGGGCATCCTAGCTTCCTGCCTGGTGATTGAAGTTCGCAGGTAGATGGGTCCCTGGGACACACGCGGAGAGGCTACTGCCTGGGCCAGAGGCCACCCACTGCCCCTGCCCCAGATTGGGGTACACAAAAGAGCCCTGTCTGAGCCCCTGCCTCTAGCGGGAGTATTGGACCAACACTTCTAGAAAACGGGGTCCTCACGGGCAACTGATTGGAGGGACACAAATATATCTTTGCCGACGGTGTGCTGAAGCTTACGAGCGTTCACACCTAAGCCTCTTACAAGGTCAGGTGTATAGCTAAACATGAGCTCATGATCTAAATTTACACAATAATGAAGAAATCAGCTACAAGGGGAGACAATCAGCAAAAACAATCAATACCAGAATTACATTACCCAGGCCATCCATCAGATGTTGGAATAATCAGGTGCAAGGCAGAAAATATACATAAAACTGGAACTGAAACAAGGAACAAGGATGTTTTCAAAGACTGGTACAGTCTCTGAAACATTTTTAAAGTACATGTCATTGATAAATCTAAATACTCAAAGGTTGTGTAATACAACCGATTCATCATTGAGAAGAGTAAAATTATGCTGTTTTGAAAACTATGGCAGGTCAGATTTTCTGCCTAATTATATAAGAATATTTCTCTTAAAAACAAACATTGTTTTAAAGAGTTATTGGCTGTGAAATAAGGTAAGGGTATTTCAAATGGCTTCTCTGCAAAAAAGGTGAGAGGTAGGGAATCACAGAAAGTCAAGGGGAAAATATGTCAATATATACATTGCTATATATTGAACTAAGCCTTATGCCAGCAACAATGTAGAGGACCTGACCCTTAGAAACTTGCAAGAAAGTTGGAATCTTCAAAAGATCCAATCTTTATAAGTAAAAAAAAATATTTATTAAAATGAATAACCAAGTATTTTAATTGACATCGTAAGATCAAACCAATAAAACATGAGAACATAGAAAAAAGATAAATAAAGATATGAACAGAACTTAATACAACAGAAAACGTATAAAATTGTTGTGATTTAGTAAGTCCATAGCATATTCTTTGAAAAGATTTAAAAGACATACTTTGATTAAGGAAAACACAAACATAAGTAAAGAATATATAGAAAGAGTCAGGACAATGTTATAGCAGAGGATATATGAAATGCCAGTAAATTAGAACATTTCTATAAAGGGGACCATTTCCTAGCTCCTAAAGTTTACCAAATGTGACAGAAGAGGAAATCATTTCATTTCATCATGTCTGCCCTTGGCATTCCGGAACGCCCTGGCCTCAGAATGCAGCATCAGTAGTCAGTGGTAAACTGCTGAGAATGGGCAGGGCTGAGGGAGGCTGGAACACTGTCCTCACTGAGGGAGTTCGTGTGGTCAACTCTGCTCTGACTGAACAAAGGGCAGGGGAGCAGGTGACCCAGTGCAAGGCCCACAGAGACCGGCAGGTGCATGGGGTGTCACAAGAATTTAGGTCCGGATAAAGAGCGCCTTCTTTGTCTGCACAGCTGCCCAAACTCTCACCTTTCCACCCAGGCTGCCCTCTTACTTGATGTGTGTGTGGAACCTGTCCGCTCAGTACACCTCGCTGCAGAGCTAACCATAGGTCTGGGCATCGCAGCTTCCTGCCACTTGACCGAAGTTCGGAGGCAGATGGTTCCCTGGGACACAAGCGGAGGGGCTCAAGCCCGGGTCACAGGCCGCACACGGCCCCTGCCCCAGATCGGGGAATTCAAAGCAGCCGGGTCTGAGTCCCCTGCCTCTAGAGGGAGAATTGGACCAATACTTCTAGAAAACGGGGTCCTCACGGGCAAATCTTTGGAGGGACAAATACAAATCTTTGCCGACATTCTGCTGAAGCATACGAGCGTTCACACCTAAGCCTCTTACAAGGTCAGCTGTTTAGCTAAATATGAGAACATGATTTAAATATGCATAATAATGAAGAAGTTTTCTACAAGGGAAGACAATCAGCAAAAACAATCAATACCAGAATTAGATTGCCAAGGCTATCCGTCAGATTTTGGAATAATCATGGGCAAGACAGGAAATATTCAAAAAATTGGAAATGAAACAAGGAACACAGATTTTTTCAAAGACTGGTAGGATCTTTAAAACATTTTTAAAGGACATGTCATTGATAAAGCTAAATACTCAAAGGTTGTGTAATACAACAGATTTATCATTGAGAAGAGTGAAATTATGCTATTTTGAAAACTATGGCAGGTCACAATTTCTGCCTAATTATATAAGAATATTTCTCTAAAAAATACACATTATTTCAAAGACTTATTGGCTGTGAAATAAGTTAAGGGTATTTCAAATGGCTTGTCTGCAAAGAAAGGTGAGATGTAGGGAATCACAGAAAGTCTAGGGAAAATAGGTCAATATATACATTGCTATATGTTGAACTAAGCCTTAGGCCAGCAACAATGTAGAGGACCTGACCCTTAGAATCTTACAAGTAAGTTGGAATCATCAAAAGTTCAAATCTTTATAAGTAGTGATTTATTAAATGAATAACCAAGTGTTTTATTTGACATCATAAAATCAATACAATAAATACTGAGAACATAGAAAAAAGATAAAGATATGAGCAGAATTTAATACATCAGAAAACATATAAAATTGAGGTGATTTAGTAAATCCAAAGCATAATCTTTGAAAAGATTTAAAAGACACACTTTTCTTAAGGAAAACAAAAACATAAATAAAGAATATACAGAAAGAGTCAGGACAAAGTTATAGCAGAGAATATATGAAATGGCAGTAAATTTGAACATTTCTCTAAAGGGGACCATTTCCTAGCTCCTAAAGTTTACCAAAACTGACACAAGAGGATATCATTTAAGGTCACCATGTCTGCCCTTGGCATTCTCAGAATGCCCTGGCGTCGGAATGCACAATCTGTAGTCCATGGTAACCTGAGGAGAGGGGGCGGGGCTGAGGGAGATTGAAACACTGCCCTCACTGAGAGAGTGGGTGTGGTCATCTCTGCTCTGACTGAACAAAAGGCAGGGGAGCATGGGGAAAAGGCAGGGCCCTCAGATTCCAGCAGGCCCAGTGGTGTGTCCCAAGCATTTAGGCCAAGACCAAAGGGCCCCCTCTTTGTCTGCACAGCTGCCCAAACTCTCACATTTCCACTCAGGCAGCCCTCTTACTTGAAGTGTGTGTGGAACGTGTCCACGCAGTACACCTCGCTGCACAGCTAACCATAGGTCTGGGCATCGAAACTTCCTGTCAGGTGACCGAAGTTCGCAGGCAGATGGGTACCTTGGACACACGCGGAGATGCTCCTAGCCGAGCCCCAGGACCCGCGCAGCCCCAGCCACACAGCGCGGGCCGCAAAGCAACCCTGTCTGAGTCCCATGCCTCTAGAGGGAGTATTGGACCAACACTTGTAGAAAATGGGGTCCTAGAGGGCAACTCATTGCAGGGACAAATTAAATCATTGCCAAATTTCTGCTGAAGCATACGAGCGTTCACACCTAAGCCTCTTACAAGGTCTGCTGTGTAGCTAAACATGAGCTCATGATCTAAATTTACACAATAATGAAGAAATCAGTGACAAGGGGAGACAATCAGCAAAAACAATCAATACCAGAATTAGATTCCCAAGGCCATCCATCAGATGTTGGAATAATCAGGTGCAACACAGAAAATATACATAAAACTGGAACTGAAACAAAGAACAAGCATGTTTACAAAGACTGGTAGGATCTCTAAAACATTTTTAAGATACATGTCATTGATAAAGCTAAATATTTAAAGGTTGTGTAATACAAGAGATTAATCATTGAGAAGAGTGAAATTATGCGGCTTTGAAAACTATGGCAGGTTAGATTTTCAGCCTAATAATATAAGAAGATTTATCCAAAAAATACACATTATTTCAAACACTTATTGGCTGTGAAATAAGTGAAGGGTATTTCAAATGGCTTGTCTGCAAAGAAAGGTGAGATGTAGGGAATCACTGAAAGTCGAGGGGAAAATATGTCAATATATACATTGCTATATGTTGAACTAAGCCTTAGGGCTGCAACAATGTAAAGGACCTGACCCTTAGTAACTTACAGGTAAGTTGGAATCTCAAAAGTGCAAATCTTTATAAAAAAAAAGATTTATTAAAATGAATAACCAAGTGTTTTAATTGACATCAGTGGATCAAACCAATAAACCATGAGAACATAGAAAAGGATAAATAAAGATATGAGCAGAACTTAATACAACAGAAAACATATAAAATTGAGGTGATTTAGGAAGTCCAAAGTATATTCTTTGAAAGATTTAAAAGACACACTTTGATTAAGGAAAACCAAAACATAAGTGAAGAATGTACAGAAACAATCAGGACAATGTTATAGCAGAGAATATATGAAATGCAGGTCAATTTGAACATTGGTGTAAAGTGGACCATTTCCTAGCTCCTAAAGTTTACCAAAACTGACACAAGAGGAAATCATTTAAGGTCATCATGTCTGAAATTGTCATTCTCGGAATGCCCTGGACTCAGAATGCGGCATCTGTAGTCCATGGTAACCTGCGGAGAGGGGGCGGGGCTGAGGGAGGTGGGAACACTGCCCTCATAGAGTGAGTGGGTGTGGCCAATTTTGCTGTGACTGAACAAAGGGCAGGGGAAAAGTGGGCACAGGGCAGGGCCCTCAGGTCCCGGCAGGTCCAGTGGGGTGTCACAAGCATTTAGGCCCAGGCCAAAGTGCGCCTTCTTTGTCTGCACAGCAGCCCAAACTCTCACTTATCCACTCAGGCCGCCCTCTTACTTGAAGTGTGTGTGGAACCGGTCCGCGCAGAACACCTCGCTGCAAAGCTAACCATATGTCTGGGCATCATAGCTTCCTGCCAGGTGACCAAAGTTCGCAGGCACATGGGTCGTGGGACACACGCGGGGAGCCTCCTGCCCAGGCCACAGGCCGCCCAAAGCCACTACCCAGATCGGGGGAAGCAAAGCAGTTCTGTCTGAGTCCCAGCCTCTAGAGGGAGTAGTGGACCAACACTTGTAGAAAACGGGGTCCGCACGGGGAACTCATTGGAGGGACACAAAAAAATCTTTGTGGACTTTCTGCTGAAGCTTACGAGCGTTCACACATAAGCCACTTACAAGGTCAGCTGTTTAGCTAAACATGAGCTCATTATCTAAATTTACACAATAATGAAGAAATCAGCTACAAGGGGAGACAAGCAGCAAAAACAATCAATACCAGAATTAAATTCCCTAGGCTATCCATCAGATGTTGAAATAATCAGGTGCAAGGCAGAAAGTATACTCAAAACTGGAACTGAAACAAGGAACAAGGATGATTTCAAAGACTGGTAGGATCTCTAAAACATTTTTAAAGTACATGTCATTGATAAAGCTAAATACTCAAAGGTTGTGTCATACAACAGATTCATCATAGAGAAGAGTGAAATTATGCTGTTTTGAAATCTATGGCTGGTCAGATTTTCTGCCTAAATATATAAGAAGATTTCTCTAAAAAATACACATTATTTCAAAAACTTATTGGCTGTGAAATATGTTAAGAGTATTTCAAATGGCTTGTCTGCAAAGAAAGGTGAGATGTAGGAAATCACAGAAAGTCGAGGGGAAAATAGGTCAATATATACTTTGCTATGTTGTGAACTAAGACTTAGGCCAGCCACAATGTAGAGAACCTGACCCTTAGAAACTTACAAGTAAGCTGGAATCTTGAAAAGTTCAAATCTTTATAAGTAAAAATATTTATTAAAATGAATAACCAAGTGTTTTAATTGACATCAGAAGATCAAAACAATAAACCCTGAGATAATAGAAAAAAGATAAACAAAGATATGAGCAGAACTCAATAACACAGAAAACGTATAAAATTCAGGTGAGGTAGTAAGTCCAAAGAATATTCTTTGACAAGATTTAAAAGACACACTTTAAATAAGGAAAACCAAAACAAAGTAAAGAATATACAGAAAGAATCAGGAAAATGTTATAGCAGAGAATATATGAAATGCCACTAAATTTGTACATTTGTGTAAAGTGGACCATTTCCTAGCTCGTAAAGTTTACCAAAATTGACACAAGAGGAAATCATTTAAGGTCATCATGTCTGCCCTTGGCATTTTCGGAACGCCCTGGCCTCAGAATGCAGCATCTGTAGTCCATGGTAACCTGCGGAGAGGGGGCGGGGCTGAGGGAGGTGGGAACACTGCCCTCACTGAGGGAGTGGGGGTGGCCATCTCTGCTGTGACTGAACAAAGGCCAGGGGAGAAGGGGGCCAACGGCAGGGCACTCAGAGCCCGGCAGGCCCAGTCGTGTGTCACAAGCATTTAGGCCCAGGCCAAAGTGCGCCTTCTTGGTCTGCACAGCTGCCCAAACTCTCATCTTTCCACTCTGTCCGCCCTCTTACTTGATGTGTGTGTGGAACTGGTCCACGCAGTACACCTCGCTGCAAAGCTAACCATAGGCCTGGGCATCATAGCTTCCTGACAGGTGACCGAATTTCGCAGGCAGATAAGTCGTGGGACACACGCGGGGAGCCTCTTGCTCAAGCAACAGGCCGCCCAAAGCCACTACCCCAGATCGGGGGTAGCAAAGCAGTCCTGTCTGAGTCCCAGCCTCTAGAGGGAGTAGTGGACCAACACTTGTAGAAAACGGGGACCGCGCGGGTAACTCTTTGGAGGGATACAAAAATATCTTTGTGGACTTTCTGCTGAAGCTTACGAGCGTTCACACCTAAGCCTCTTACATGGTCAGCTTTTTAGCTAAACATGAGCTCATGATCTAAATTTACACAATAATGAAGAAATCAGCTACAAGGGAAGACAAGCAGCAAAAACAATCATTACCAGAATTAGATACCCTAGGCCATCCATCAGATTTTGGAATAATCAGGTGCAAGGCAGAAAGTATACACAAAACTGGAACTGAAACAAGGAACAAGGATGTTTTCAAAGACTGGTAGGATTTCTAAAACATTTTTAAAGTACATGTCATTGATAAAACTAAATACTCAAAGGTTGTGTCATACAAGAGATTCATCATTGAGAAGAGTGAAATTATGCTGTTTTGAAAACTATGGCAGGTCAGATTTTCTCCCTAATTATATAAGAAGATTTCTCTTAAAATACACATTATTTCAGAGACTTATTGGCTGCGAAATAAGTTAAGGGTATTTCAAATGGCTTGTCTGCAAAGAAAGGTGAGATGTAGGGAATCACTGAGAGTCGAGGGGAAAATAGGTAAATATATACATTGCTATATTGTGAAATAAGCCTTAGGCCAGCAACAATGTAGAGGACCTGACCCTTAGAAACTTACAAGTAAGCTGGAATCTTGAAAAGTTCAAATCTTTATAAGTAAAAAGATTTATTAAAATGAATAACCAAGTGTTTTAATTGACATCAGAATATCAAAACAATAAAACCTGAGAACATAGAAAAAAGATAAATAAAGATATGAGTAGAACTTAATACAATAGAAATCGTATAAAATTCAGGTGAGGTAGTAAGTCCAAAGAATATTCTTTGACAAGATTTAAAATACACATTTTGATTAAGAAAAACCAAAACATATGTGAAGAATATACAGAAACAATCAGGACAATGTTATAGCAGAGAATAAATGAAATGTCGGTAAATTAGAACATTTGTGTAAAGTGGACCATTTCCTAGCTCCTAAAGTGTACCAAAACTGACACAAGAGGAAATCACTTAAGGTCATCATGTCTGCCCTTGGCATACTGGGAATGCCCTGGACTCAGAATGCAGCATCTGTAGTACATGGTATCCTGCGGAGAGGGGGCGGGGCTGAGGGAGGTTGGAACACTGCCCTCAGAGAGAGAGTGGGTGTGGCCATCTCTGCTGTGACTGAACAAAGGGCAGGGGAGCAGGGGGCCCAGTGAAGGGCCCTCAGAGCCCGGCAGGCCCGGTGGGGTGTCACCAGCACTTAGGCCCAAGCCAAAGGGCGCCTTCTTTGTCTGCACAGCTGCCCAAACTCTCACCTTTCCACTCAGGCCGCCCCCTTACTTGAAGTGTGTGTGGAACCTGTCTGCGCAGTACACCTCGCTGCACAGCTAACCATAGGTCTGGGCATCGTAGCTTCCTGCCAGGTGACCGAAGTTCGCAGGCAGATGTGTCCCTGGGACACACGCAGAGAGGCTCCTGCCCGGTCCACAGGCGGCCCAGTTCCACTGACCCAGATCGTGGGGTGCAAAGCAGCCCTGTCTGTGGCCGTGCCTCTAGAGGGAGTAGTGGACCAACACTTGTAGTGAACGGGGCCCTCGCGGGCATCTCATTGGAGAGACACAAATAAATATTTGCGGACTTTCTGACAAAGCTTACGAGTGTTCACACCTAAGCCTCTTAAAAAGTCAGATGTTTAGCAAAACATGAGCTCATGATCTAAATTTACACAATAATGAAGAAATCAGCTACAGGGGGAGACAATCAGCAAAAACAATCAATACCAGAATTAGATTCCCTAGGCCATCGATCAGACGTTGGAATAGTCAGGTGCAAGGCAGAAAATATACATAAAACTGGAACTGAAACAAGGAACAAGGATGTTTTCAAAGACTGGTACGATGTCTAAAACATTTTTAAAGTACATGTCATTGATAAAGCTATATACAGAAAGGTTGTGTAATACAACAAATTCACCATTGAGAAGAGTGAAATTATGCTGTTTTGAAAACTATGGCAGGTCAGATTATCTGCGTAAATATGTTAGAAGATTTCTCCAAAAAATACACATTGTTTCAAAGACTTATTGGCTGTGAAATAAGTTAAGGGTATTTCAAATGGCTTGTCTGCAAAGAAAGGTGAGATGTAGGAAATCACAGAAAGTCGAGGGGAAAATAGGTCAATATATAATTTGCTATATTGTGAACTAAGCCTTAGGACAACCACAATATAGAGGACCTGACCCTTAGAAACTTACAAGTAAGCTGGAATCTTTAAAAGTTAAAATCTTTATAAGTAAAAAGATTTACTAAAATGAATAACCAAGTGTTTTAATTGACATCAGAAGATCAAAACAATAAACCCTGAGAACATAGAAAAAAGATAAATAAAGATACGAGCAGAACTTAATACCACAGAAAACGTATAAAATTCAGGTGAGGTAGTACGTCCAAAGAATATTCTTTGACAAGATTTAAAAGACACACTTTGATTAATGAAAACCAAAACATAAGTAAAGAATATACAGAAAGAATCAGGACAATGTTATAGCAGAGAATATCTGAAATGCCAGTAAATTTGAACATTTGTGTAAAGTGGACCATTTCCTAGCTCCTAAAGTTTACCAAAATTGACACAAGAGGAAATCATGTAAGGTCATCATGTCTGCCCTAGGCATTCTCGGAATGCCCTGGCCTCAGAATGCAGCTTCTGTAGTCCATGGTAACCTGCGGAGAGGGGGCGGGGCTGAGGGAGTTTGGAACACTGCCCTCACAGAAGGAGTGGGTGTGGCCATCTCTGCTGTGTCAGAACAAAGGGCAGGGGAGCATGGGGCCAAGGGCAGGGCCCTCAGAGCCGGGCAGGACCAGTGGGGTGTCACAAGCATTTAGGCCCAGGCCAAAGTGCGCCTTCTTTGTCTGCACAGCTGCCCAAACTCTCACCTTTCCACTCAGGCCGCCCTCTTACTTGAAGTGTGTGTGGAACCTGTGTGCGCAGTACACCTCGCTGCACAGCAAACAATAGGTCTGGGCATCGTAGCTTCCTGCCAGGTGACCGAATTTCGCAGGCATATGGGTCCCAGGGACACATGCAGAGAAGCTCCTGCCCGCGCCACAGCCCGCCCACTCCCACTGCTCCAGATCGTGGGGTTCAAAGCAGCCCTGTCAGAGGCCGTGCCTCTAGAGGGAGTAGTGGACCAACACTTGTAGAAAACTGGGTCCTCGCGGGCAACTCATTGGAGGGACACAAATAAATCTTTGCGGACTTTCTGATGAAGCTTACGAGTGTTCACACCTAAGCTTCTTACAATGTCAGATGTTTAGCTAAACATGAGCTCATGATCTAAATTTACACAATAATGAAGAAATCAGCTACAGGGGGAGACAATCAGCAAAAACAATCAATACCAGAATTAGATTCCCTAGGCCATCTATCAGACGTTGGAATAATCAGGTGCAAGGCAGAAAATATACATAAAACTGTAACCTAAACAAGCAACAAGGATTTTTTCAAAGACTGGTAGGATCTCTAAAACATTTTTAAAGTACATGTCATTGATAAAGCTAAATACTCAAAGTTATGTAATACAACAGATTCATCATTGAGAAGAGTGAAATTATGCTGTTTTGAAAACTATGGCAGGTCAGATTTTCTGCTTAAATATATAAGAAGATTTCTCTAAAAAATACACATTATTTCAAAGACTTATTGGCTATGAAATAAGTTAAGGATATTTCAAATGGCTTGTCTGCAAAGAAAGGTGAGATGTAGGAAATCACAGAAAGTCGAGGGGAAAATAGGTCAATATATACTTTGCTATATTGTGAACTAAGCCTTAGGCCAGCCACAATGTAGAGGACCTGACCCTTAGAAACTTACAAGTAAGCTGGAATCTTGAAAAGTCCAAATCTTTATAAGTAAAAAGATTTATTAAAATGAATAACCAAGTGTTTCAATTGACATCCGAATATCAAAACAATAAACACTGAGAACATAGAAAAAAGATAAATAAAGATATGAGCAGAACTTAATACCACAGAAAACGTATAAAATTCAGGTGAGGTAGTAAGTCCAAAGAATATTCTTTGACAAGATTTAAAAGAAACACTTTGATTAAGGAAAACCAAAACATAAGTAAAGAATATACAGAAAGAATCAGAAAAATGTTATAGCAGAGAATATATGAAATGCCAGTAAATTTGAACATTTGTGTAAAGTGGACCATTTCCTAGCTTCTAAAGTTTACCAAAATTGACACAAGAGGAAATCATTTAAGGTCATCATGTCTGCCCTTGGCATTCTCAGAACGCCCTGGCCTCAGAATGCTGCATCTGTAGCCCATGGTAACCTGAGGAGAGGGGGCGGAGCTGAGGGAGGTTGGAACACTGCCCTCACAGAAGGAGTGGGTGGGGCCATCTCTGCTGTGACTGAACAAAGGGCAGGGGAGAAGGGGGCCAACGGCAGGGCCCTCAGAGCCCGTCAGGCCCAGTCATGTGTCACAAGCTTTTAGGCCCAGGCCAAAGTGCGCCTTCTTTGTCTGCACAGATGCCCAAACTCTCACCTTTCCACTCAGGCCGTCCTCTTACTTGAAGTGTGTGTGGAACCGGTCCGTGGAGTACACCTCGCTGCAAAGCTAACCATAGGTCTGGGCATCATAGCTTCCTGCCAGGTGACCGAAGTTCGCAGGCAGATGGGCCGTGGGACACACGCCGGGAGCCTCCTGCCCAGGCCACAGGCCGCCCAAAGCCACTACCCCAGATCGGGGGAAGCAACGCAATCCTGTCTGAGTCCCAGCCTCTAGAGGGAGTAGTGGACCAACACTTGTAGAAAACGGGGTCCGCGCGCGTAACTCATTGGAGGGACACAGACATATCTTTGTGGACTTTCTGCTGAAGCTTACGAGCGTACACACATAAGCCTCTTACAAGGTCAGCTGTTTAGCTAAACATGAGCTCATGATCTAAATTTACACAATAATGAAGAAATCAGCTACAAGGGGAGACAAGCAGCGAAAACAATCAATACCAGAATTAGATTCCCTAGGCCATCCATCAGATGTTGGAATAATCAGGTGCAAGGCAGAAAGTATACACAAAACTGGAACTGAAACAAGGAACAAGGATGTTTTCAAAGACTGGTAGGATCTCTAAAACATTTTTAAAGTACGTGTCATTGATAAAGCTAAATACTCAAAGGTTGTGTCATACAAAAGATTCATCATTGAGAAGAGTGAAATTATGCTCTTTTGAAAACTATGGCAGGTCAGATTTTCTGCCTAATTATATAAGAAGATTTCTCTAAAAACTACACATTATTTCAAGGACTTATTGGATGTGAAATAAGTTAAGGGTATTTCAAATGGCTTGTCTGCAAAGAAAGGTGAGATGTAGGGAATCACAGAAAGTCGAGGGGAAAATAGTTCAATATATACATAGGTATAGGGTGAACTAAGCCTTAGGCTAGCAACAATGTAGAGGACCTGACCCTTAGAAACTTACAAGAAAGCTGGAATGTTGAAAAGTTCAAATCTTTATAAGTAAAATGATTTATTAAAATGAATAACCAAGTGTTTTAATTGACATCAGAATATCAAAACAATAAAACCTGAGAATATAGAAAAAAGATAAATAAAGATATGAGGAGAACTTAATACAGTAGAAAACGTATAAAATTCTGGTGATGTAGTAAGTCCAAAGAAAATTCTTTGACAAGATTTAAAAGACACACTTTGATTAAGGAAAACCAAAACATAAGTAAAGAATATACAGAAAGAAATTGGACAATGTTATAGCAGAGAATATATGAAATGCCAGTAAATTTGAACATTTGTGTAAAGTGGACCATTTCCTAGCTCCTAAAGTTTACCAAAACAGACACAAGAGGAAATCATTTTAGGTCATCATGTCTGCCCTTGGCATTCTCGGAATGCCCTGGACTCAGAATGCAGCATCTGTAGTCCATGGTAACCTGCGGAGAGGGGGCGGGGCTGAGGGAGTTTGGAACACTTCCCTCAGAGAAGGAGTAGGTGTGGCAATCTCTGCTGTGACTGAACAAAGGGCTGTGGAGCAGGGGGCCCAGGGCAGGGCCCTCAGAGCCCGGCAGGCCCGTTGGTGTGTCACAAGCATTTAGGCCAAGGCCAAAGTCCGCATTCTTTGTCTGCACTGCGGCCCAAACTCTCACCTTTCCACTCAGGTCGCCCTCTTACTTGAAGTGTGTGTGGAACCTGTGCACGCACTACACCTCGCTGCACAGCAAACCATAGGTCTGGGCATCGTAGCTTCCTGCCAGGTGACCGAAGTTCGCAGGCAGATGGGTCCCTGGGACACACGCAGAGAGGCTCCTGCCCGGGCCACAGCTCGCCCACTGCCACTGCCCCAGATCGGGGGTACAAAGCAGCCCTGTCTGAGGCCGTGCCTCTAGAGGGAGTAGTGGACCAACACTTGTAGAAAACGGGGTCCTCTCGGGCAACTCATTGGAGGGACACAAATAAATCTTTGCGGACTTTCTGATGAAGCTTACGAGTGTTCACACCTAAGCCTCTTACAATGTCAGATGTTTAGCTAAACATGAGCTCATGATATAAATTTACACAATAATGAAGAAATCAGCTACAGGGGGAGACAATCAGCAAAAACAATCAATACCAAAATTAGATTCCCTAGGCCATCGATCAGACGATGGAATAATCAGGGGCAAGGCAGAAAATAAACATAAAACTGGAACTGAAACAAGGATCAAGGATGTTATCAAAGACTGGTAGGATCTCTAAAACATTTATAAAGTACATGGCATTGATAAAGCTAAATATTCAAAGGTTGTGTAATACAACAGATTCATCATTGAGGAGAGTGAAATTATGCTGTTTTGAAAACTATGGCAGGTCAGATTTTCTGCCTAAATATATAAGAAGATTTCTCTAAAAAATACACATTATTTCAAAGACTTATTGGCTGTGAAATAAGTTAAGGGTATTTCAAATGGCTTGTCTGCAAAGAAAGGTGAGATGTAGGAAATCACAGAAAGTGGAGGGGAAAAGAGGACAATATATACTTTGCCATATTGTGAACTAAGCCTTAGGCCAGCCACAATGTAGAGGACCTGACCCTTAGAAACTTACAAGTAAGCTGGAATCTTTAAATGTTCAAATTTTTATAAGTAAAAAGATTTATTAAAATGAATAACCAAGTGTTTTAATTGACATCAGAAGATCAAAACAATAAACACTGAGAACATAGAAAAAAGATAAATAAAGATATGAGAATAACTTAATACCACAGAAAACATATAAAATTCAGGTGAGGTAGTAAGTCCAAAGAATATTCTTTGACGAGATTTAAAAGACACACTTTGATTAAGGAAAATCAAAACATAAGTAAAGAATATACAGAAAGAATCAGGACAATGTTATAGCAGAGAATATATGAAATGCCAGTCAATTTGAACATTTGTGTAAAGTGGACCAGTTCCTAGCTCCTACTGTTTATCAAAATTGACACAAGAGGAAATCATTTAAGGTCATCATGTCTGCCCTTGGCATTCTCGGAACGCCCTGGCCTCATAATGCAGCATCTGTAGTCCATGTTAACCTGCGTAGAGGGGCGGGGCTAAGGGAGGGTGGAACACTGCCCTCACAAAAGGGGTGGGTGGGGCCATCTCTGCTGTGACTGAACAAACGGCAAGGGAGAAGGGGGCCAACGGCAGGGCCCTCAGAGCCGGCAGGCCCAGTCATGTGTCACAAGCATTTAGGCCCAGGCCAAAGTGTGCCTTCTTTGTCTGCACAGCTGCCCAAACTCTCACCTTTCCACTCAGGCCGCCCTCTTACTTGAAGTGTGTGTGGAACCAGTCCGTGCAGTACACCTCGCTGCAAAGCTAACCATAGGTCTGGGCATCATAGCTTCCTGCCACGTGACCGAAGTTCGCAGGAAAATGGGTCGTGGGACACACGCCGGGAGCCTCCTGCCCAAGCCACAGGCCCCCCAAAGCCACTACCCCAGATCGGGGGAAGCAACGCAGTCCTGTCTGAGTCCCAGCCTCTAGAGGGAGTAGTGGACCAACACTTGTAGAAAACGGGGTCCGCGCGGGTAACTCATTGGAGGGACAAAAACATATCTTTGTGGACTTTCTTCTGAAGCTTATGAGCGTTCACACCTAAGCCTCTTACAAGGTCAGGTGTTTAGCTAAACATGAGCTCATGATCTAAATTTACACAATAATGAAGAAATCAGCTACAGGGGAGACAAGCAGCAAAACATTCAATACCAGAATTAGATTCTCTAGGCCATCCATCAGATGTTGGAATAATCTGGTGCAAGGCAGAAATTATACATAAAACAGGAACTGAAACAAGGAACAAGGATGTTTTCAAAGACTGGTAGGATCTCTAAAACATTTCTAAAGTACATGTCATTGATAAAGCTAAATATTCAGAGGTTGTGTAATACAACAGATTCATCATTGAGAAGAGTGAAATTATGCTGTTATGAAAACTTTGGCAGCTCAGGTTTTCTGCTTAAATATATAAGAAGATTTCTCTAAAAAATAAACATTATTTCAAAGACTTATTGGCTGTGAAATAAGTTAAGGGTATTTCAAATGGCTTGTCTGCAAAGAAAGGTGAGATGTAGGAAATCACAGAAAGTCGAGGGGAAAATAGGTCAATACATACTTTGCTATACTGTGAACTAAGCCTTAGGCCAGCCATAATGTAGAGGACCTGACCCTTAGAAACTTACAAGTAAGCTGGATTCTTGAAAAGTTCAAATCTTTAATAGTAAAAATATTTATTAAAATGAATAACCAAGTGTTTTAATTGACATCAGAAGATCAAAACAATAAACCCTGAGAACATAGAAAAAAGATAAATAAAGATATGAGCAGAACTTAATACCACAAAAAAGTATAAAATTCAGGTGAGGTAGTTAATCCAAAGAATATTATTTGACAAGATTTAAAAGACACACTTTGATTAAGGAAAACAAAAACATAAGTAAAGATTATACAGAAAGATTCAGGACAATGTTATAGCAGAGAATATATGATATGCCAGTAAATTAGAACATTTCTGTAAAGTGCACCATTTCCTAGCTCCTAAAGTTTACCAAAACTTTCAAAAGAGGAAAGATTTTAAGGTCATCATGTCTGCCCTTGGCATTCTCGGAAAGCCCTGGCCTCAGAATGCAGCATTTGTAGTCCATGGTAACCTGAGGAGAGGGGGCCATGCTGAGGGAGGTTGGAACACTACCCTTACTGAGGGAATGGGTGTGGCCAACTCTGCTGTGACTGAACAGACGGCAGGGGAGCAGGGGGCCCAGGGCAGGGCCCTCAGAGCTCGGCAGGCCCAGTGGGGTGTCACAAGCTTTTAGGCTCAGGCCAAAGGGCGCCTTCTTTGTCTGCAAACCAGCCCAAACTCTCACCTTCCCACTCAGGCCGCCCTCTTACTTGAAGTGTGTGTGGAACCTGTCCGCCCAGTACACCTCGCTGCACAGCTAACCATATGTGTGAGCATCGTAGTTTCCTGCCCGTGGACCGAAGTTCGCAGGCAGATGGGTCCCTGGGACACACGTGGAGTGTCTCCTGCCCGGGCCACAGGCCGCCCACTGCCCCTGCCCCAGATCGGGGGCCGCAAAGCAGCCCTGTCTGAATCCCCTGCCTCTAGAGGGCGTATTGGATCAACGCTTGTTGAAAACGGGGTCCTCGAGGGCAACTCATTTGAGGGACACAAATAAATCTTTGCCGACTTTCTGCTGAAGCTTCCGAGAGTTCACACCTAAGCCTCTTACAAGGTCAGCTGTTTAGCTAACTATGAGCTCATGATCTAAATTTACACAAAAGGAAGAAATCAGCAACAAGGGGAGACAATCAGCAAAAACAATCTATACCAGAATTAGATTCCCTAGGCCATCCATCAGGTGTTGGAATAATCAGGTGCAAGGCAGAAAATATACATAAAACTGGAACTGAAACAAGAAACAAGGATGTTTTCAAAGACTGGTAGGATCTCTCAAACATTTTTAAAGTACATGTCATTGATAAAGCTAAATACTCAAAGGTTGTGTAATACAACAGATTCATCATTGAGAAGAGTGGAATTATGCTGTTTTGAAAACTACGGCAGGTGAGATTTTTTGCCTAATAATATAAGAAGATTTCTCTAAAAAATACACATTTTTTCAAAGACTTATTGGCTGTGAAATAAGTTAAGGGTATTTCAAATGGCTTGTCTGCAAAGAAAGGTGAGATGTAGGGAATCACAGAAATTCGAGTGGAAAAGAGGTCAATATATACATTGCTATATGGTGAACTAAGCCTTAGGCCGGCCGCTGTGTACAGGAATGGACCCTTAGAAAATTACAAGTAAGTTGGAATCTTTAAAAGTTCAAATCTTTATAAGTAAAAAGATTTATTAAAATGAATAACCAAGTGTTTTAATTGACATCAGAAAATCAAAACAATAAACCCTGAGAACATAGAAAAAAGATAAATAAAGATATGAGCAAAACTTAATACAAGAGAAAACGTATAAAATTCAGGTGATTTAGTAAGTCCAAAGAATATTCTTTGAAAAGATTTAAAAGACACACTTTGATTAAGGAAAACAAAAACATATGTAAAGAATATGCAGAAAGAGTCAGGACAATATTATAGCAGAGAATATATGAAATGCCAGTAAATTTGAACATTTCTGTAAAGTGGACCATTTCCTAGCTCCTAAAGTTTACCAAAACTGCCACAGGAGGAAATCATTTAAGGTCTTCATGTCTGCCCTTGGCATTCTCGGAATGCCCTTGACTCAGAATGCAGCATCTGTTGTCCATGGTAACCTGCGGAGAGGGGGTGGTGCTGAGGGAGGTTGGAACACTGCGCTCACTGAGGGAATGGGTGTGGCCATCTCTGCTGTGACTGAACAAATTGCAGGAGAGGAGGGGTCAAAGGGCAGGCCCCTAAGAGACCGGCAGGCCCAGTGGTGTGTCACAAGCATTTAGGCCCCGGCCAAAGAGCACCTTCTTTTTCTGCACAGCTGCCCAAACACTCACCTTTCCACTCAGGCCGCCCTCTTACTTGAAGTGTGTGTGGAACCTGTCCACGCAGTACACCTCGCAGCACAGCTGATCATAGGTCTGGGCATCGTAGCTTCCTGCCAGGTGACCGAAGTTCTCAGGGAGATGAGTCCCTGGGACACACGTGGAGAGGCTCCTGCCCGGGCCACAGGCCGCCCTCTGCCCCTACCCCGTATCGGGGGCTGGAAACAGCCCTGTATGAGTCCCCTGCGTCTAGAGGGAGTATTGGACCAACACTTGTAGAAAACGGGGTCCTCGTGGGCAACTCATTGGAGGGACACAAATAAATCTTTGCCGACTTTCTGCTGAAGCTTACGAGCGTTCACACCTAAGCCTCTTACAAGGTCAGCTATTTAGCTAAACATGAGCTCATGATCTAAATTTACACAAAAGGAAAAAATCAGCTACAAGGGGAGACAATCAGCAAAAACAATCCATACCAGAATTAGATTCCCTAGGCCATCCATCAGATGTTGGAATAATCAGGTGCAAGGCAGAAAATATATATAAAACTGGAACTGAAACAAGGAACAAGGATATTTCCAAAGACTGGTAGGATCTCTCAAACATTTATAAAGTACATGTCATTGATAAAGCTTAATACTCAAAACAGATTCATCATTGAGAAGAGTGAAATTATGCTGTTTTGAAAACTATGGCAGGTCAGATTTTCTGCCTAATTATATAAGAAGATTTCTTTAAACATTACACATTATATCAAAGACTTATTGGCTGTGAAATAAGTTAAGGGTATTTCAAATGGCTTGTCTTCAAAGAAAGGTGAGATGTAGGGAATCACAGAAAGTCGAGGGGGAAATAGGTCAATATATGCATTGCTATATGTTGAACTAAGC
Organism: Mesoplodon bidens; assembly: GCF_964165515.1. Taxonomy (NCBI): domain Eukaryota; kingdom Metazoa; phylum Chordata; class Mammalia; order Artiodactyla; family Ziphiidae; genus Mesoplodon; species Mesoplodon bidens. Next base: position 3,603,461 of record NC_138180.1, read on the forward strand.
GTTAGGCGAGCAACAATGTAGAGGACCTGACCCTTAAAACCTTACAAGTAAGTTCGAATCTACAAAACTACAAATCTTTATAAGTAAATAGATTTATTAAAATGAATAACCAAGTTTTTTAATTAACATCAGAGGACCAAAACAATAAACCCTGAGAACATAGAAAAAAGATAAAGATATGAGCAGAACTTAATAAAAAAGGAAACGTATAAAATTGAGGTGATTTAGTAAGTCCAAAGAAGATTCTTTGAAAAGATTTAAAAGACACCCTTGATTAAGGAAAACAAAAACATAAGTAAAGAATATACAGAAAGAATCAGGACAATGTTATAGCAGAGAATATATGAAATGCCAGTAAATTTGAACATTTCTGTAAAGTGGACCATTTCCTAGCTCCTAAAGTTTACCAAAACTGACACTAGAGGAAATCATTTATGGTCGTCTTGTCTGCCATTGGCATTCTCGGAACGCCCTGGCCTCAGAATGCAGCATCTGTAGTCCATGGTAGCCTGCGGAGAGGGGGCGGGGCTGAGGGAGTTTGGAACACAGCCCTCACTGAGGGAGTGGGTGTGGCCATCTCTGCTGTGACTGAACAAAGGGCAGGGTAACTGGGTGTCCAGGGCAGGGCCCTCAGAGCCCGGCAGGCCCAGTGGCGTGTCACAAGCCATTTAGGCCCAGGCTAAAGGGTGCCTTCATTGTCGGCACAGCTGCCCAATCTCTCACCTTTCCCATCAGGCCGCCAACTTACGTGAAGTGTGTGTGGAAACTGTCCGCGCAGTACACCTCGCTGCACAGCTAACCATATGTCTGGGCATCGTAGCTTGTGCCCGGTGACCAAAGTTCGCAGGTAGATGTGTCCCTGGGACACACGTGGAGAGGCTCCTGACAGTGCCCCAGGACGCCCTCGGCCCCTGCCCCATATCGGGGGCTGCAAACAGCCCTGTCTGAGTCTCCTGCGTCTAGAGGGAGTTTTGGACCAAAACTTGTAGAAAACGGGGTCCTTGCGGGCAACTCATTGGAGGGACACAAATAAATCTTTGCCGACTTTCTGCTGAAGCTTACCAGCGTTCACACCTAAGCCTCTTACAAGGTCAGCTGTTTAGTTAAACATGAGCTCATCATCTAAATTTACACAATAATGAAGAAATCAGCTACAAAGTGAGACAATCAGCAAAAACAATCAATACCAGAATTAGATTCCCTAGGCCACCCGTCAGATGTTGGAATAATCAGGTGCAAGGCAGAAAATATACATAAAACTGGAACTGAAACAAGGAACAAGGATGTTTTCAAAGACTGGTAGGATCTGTCAAACATTTTTAAAGTACATGTCATTGATAAAGCTAAATACTCAAAGGTGGTGTAATACAACAGATTCATCATTGAGAAGAGTGGAATTATGCTGTTTTGTAAACTATGGCAGGTCAGATTTTCTGCATAATTATATAAGAAGATTTCTCTAAAAAATACACATTATTTCAAAGACTTTTTGGGTGTGAAATAATTTAAGGGTATTTCAAATGGATTGTCTGCAAAGAAAGGTGAGATGTAGTGAATCACAGAAAGTCGAGGGGAAAATAGGTCAATATATACATTGCTATATGTTGAACTAAGCGTTAGGCGCGCAACAATGTAGAGGACCTGATCCTTAAAAACTTACAAGTAAGTTCGAATCTTCAAAACTACAAATCTTTATTAGTAAATAGATTTATTAAAATGAATAACCAAGTGTTTTAATTGACATCAGAAGATCAAAACAATAAACCTTGAGAACATAGAAAAAAGATAAAGATATGAGCAGAACTTAATACAAAAGAAAACGTATAAAATTGAGGTGATTTAGGAAGTGCAAAGAATATTCTTTGAAAAGAATTAAAACACACCCTTGATTAAGGAAAACAAAAACATAAGTAAAGAATATACAGAAAGGATCAGGAGAATGTTATAGCAGAGAATATATGAAATGCCTGTAAATTTGAACATATCTGTAAAGTGGACCATTTCCTAGCTCCTAAAGTTTACCAAAACTGACACTAGAGGAAATCATTTAAGGTCGTCATGTCTGCCCTTGGCATTCTCGGAACGCCCTGGCCTCAGAATGCAGCATCTGTAGTCCATGGTAACCTGCGGAGAGGGTGCGGGGCTGAGGGAGTTTGGAACACGGCCCTCACTAGGGAGTTGGTGTGGCCATCTCTGCTGTGACTGAACAAAGGGCAGGGGAGCAGCGGCCCCAGGGCAGGGCCCTCAGAGCCCGGCAGGCCCAGTGGGGTGTCACAAGAATTTAGGCCCAGGCCAAAGTGTGCCTTCATTGTCGGCACAGCTGCCCAGTCATTCTCCTTTCCACTCAGGCCGCCCTCTTACTTGAAGTGTGTGTGGAACCTGTCCGTGCAGTACACCTCGCTGCACAGTAACCATACGTCTGGGCATTGTAGCTTGTGCCACGTGACCGAAGTTCGCAGGCAGATATGTCCCTGGGACACACGTGGAGAGGCTCCTGCCAGGGCCACAGGCGGCCCTCTGCCCCTGCCCCAAATCGGGGGCTGCAAACAGCCCTGTCTGAGTCCCCTGCGTCTAGAGGGAGTATTGGACCAACACTTGTAGAAAACGGGGTCCTCGCAGGCAACTCATTGGAGGGACACAAATAAATCTTTGCCGACTTTCTGCTGAAGCTTACGAGCGTTCACACCTAAGCCTCTTACAAGGTCAGCTCTTTAGCTAAACATGTGCTCATGATCTAAATTTACACAATAATGAAGAAATCAGCTACAAGGGGAGACAATCAGCAAAAACAATCTATACCAGAATTAGATTCCCTAGGCCATCCATCAGAGGTTGGAATAATCAGGTGCAAGGAAGAAAATATACATAAAACTGGAACTGAAACAAGGAACAAGGATGTTTTCAAAGACTGGTAGGATCTCTCAAATATTTTTAAAGTACATGTCATTGATAAAGCTAAATATTCAAAGGTTGTGTAATACAACAGATTCATCATTGAGAAGAGTGGAATTATGCTGCTTTGAAAACTGTGGCAGGTCAGATTTTCTGCCTAATTATATAAGAATATTTCTCTAAAAAATGCCCATTATTTCAAAGACTTATTGGCTGTGAAATAAGTAAAGGGTATTTCAAATGGCTTGTCTGCAAAAAAAAAGGTGAGATGTAGGGAATCACAGAAAGTCGAGGGAAAATAGGTCAATATATATATTGCTACAGGGTGAACTAAGACTTAGGCCAGCAACAATGTAGAGGACCTGACACTTAGAAACTTACAGGGAGCTGGAATCTTCAAACGTTCTAATCTTTATAAGTAAAAAGATGTATTAAAATGAATAACCAAGTGTTTTATTGACATCAGAAGATCAAAACAATAAACCCTGAGAACATAGAAAAAAGATAAATAAAGATATGAGCAGCACTTAATACAACAGAAAACGTATACAATTCAAGTGATGTAGTAAGTCCAAAGAATATTTTTTTGAAAACTTTTAAAAGACACACTTTGAATAAGGAAAACAAAAACATAAGTAAAGAATATACAGAAAGAATCAGGACAATATTATAGCAGAGAATATATGAAATGCCAGTAAATTTGAACATTTCTGTAAAGTGGTCCATTTCCTAGCTCCTAAAGTTTACCAAAACTGACACAAGAGGAAATCACTTAAGGTCGTCATGTCTGCCCTTGGCATTCTCGGAACGCACTGGCCTCAGAATGCAGCATCTGTAGTCCATGGTAACCTGCGGAGAGGGGGTGGTGCTGAGGGAGGTTGGAACACTGCCCTCACTGAGGGAATGGATGTGACCATCTCTGCTGTGACTGAACAAATTGCAGGAAAGGAAGGGTCTCAGGGCAGGACCCTCATAGCTCGGCAGGCCCAGTGGGGTGTCACAAGCATTTAGGCCCAGGCCAAAGTTCGCCTTCTTTGTCTGCACAATTGCACAAACTCTCACTTTCCACTCAAGACGCCCTCTTACTTGAAGTGTGTGTGGAACCTGTCTGCCCAGTACACCTCGCTGCACAGCTAACCACACGTCTGAGCATCGTAGCTTCCTGCACGTGGACCGAAGTTCGCAGGGAGATGTGTCCCTGGGACACACGTGGAGAGGCTCCTGCCCGGGCCACAGGCCGCCCTCTGCCCCTTCCCCATATCGGGGGCTGGAAACAGCCCTGTCTGAGTCCCCTGCGTCTAGAGGGAGTATTGGACCAACACTTGTAGAAAACGGGGTCCTCGTGGGCAACTCATTGGAGGGACACAAATAAATCTTTGCCGACTTTCTGCTGAAGCTTACGAGCGTTCACACCTAAGCCTCTTACAAGATCAGCTATTTAGCTAAACATGATCTCATGATCTAAATTTACACAAAAGGAAGAAATCAGCTACAAGGGGAGACAATCAGCAAAAACAATCAATACCAGAATTAGATTCCCTAGGCCATCGATCAGACGTTGGAATAATCAGGTGCAAGGCAGAAAATATACATAACACTGGAACTGAAACAAGGAACAAGGATGTTTCCAAAGACTGATCGGATCTCTAAAACATTTTTAAAGTACATGTCATTGATAAAGCTAAATATTCAAAGGTTGTGTAATACAACAGATTCATCATTGAGAAGAGTGGCATTATGCTGTTTTGAAAACTATGGCAGGTCAGATTTTCTGCCTAATTATAAAAGAAGATTTCTTTAAAAATTACACCTTATATCAAAGACTTAATGGCTGTGAAATAAGTTAAGGGTATTTCAAATGGCTTGTCTTCAAAGAAAGGTGAGATGTAGGGAATCACAGAAAGTCGAGGGGAAAATAGGTCAATATATACATTGCTATATGTTGAACTAAGCGTTAGGCGAGCAACAATGTAGAGGACCTGACCCTTAAAACCTTACAAGTAAGTTCGAATCTTCAAAACTACAAATCTTTATAAGTAAATAGATTTATTAAAATTAATAACCAAGGGTTTTAATTTACATCAGAGGTTCAAAACAATAAACCCTGAGAACATAGAAAAAAAATAAAGATATGAGCAGAACTTAATACAAAAGAAAACGTATAAAATTGAGGTGATTTAGTAAGTCCAAAGAATATTCTTTGAAAAGATTTAAAAGACATACTTTGATTAAGGAAAACAAAAACATAAGTAAAGAATATACAGAAAGAATCAGGACAATGTTAGAGCAGAGAATATATGGAATGCCAGTAAATTTGAACATTTCTGTAAAGTGGACCATATCCCAGCTCCTAAAGTTTACCAAAGCTAACAGAAGAGGAAATCATTTAAGGTCATCATGTCTGCCCTTGGCATACTCGGAACCCCCTTGCCTCAGAATGCAGCATCTGTAGTCCATGGTAACCTGCGGAGAGGCGGTGGTGCTGAGGGATGTTGGAACACTGCCCTCACTGTGGGAATGGGTGTGGCCATCTCTGCTGTGACTGAACAAATTGCAGGAGAGGATGGGTCTCAGGGCAGGGCCCTCAGAGCCCGGCAAGCCCAGTGGTGTGTCACAAGCATTTAGGCCCATGCCAAAGGGCACCTTCTTTGTCTGCACAGCTGCCCAAACTCTGACCTTTCCTCTCAGGCCGCCCTCTTACTTGAAGTGTGTGTGGACCCGGTCCGCGCAGTACACCTCGCTGCACAGTTAACCATAGCTCTGGGCATCGTATCTTCATGCCAGGTTACCGAAGTTTGCAGGCAGATGTGTCCCTGGGACACACGTGGAGAGGCTCCTGCCCGGGCCACAGGCCGCCCTCTGCCCCTTCCTCAGATCGGGGTCTGCAAACAGCCGTGTCTGAGTCCCCTGCGTCTAGAGGGAGTATTGGACCAACACTTGTAGAAAACGGCGTCCACGAGGGCATCTCATTTTAGGGACACAAATAAATCTTTGCCGACTTTCTGCTGAAGCTTACGAGCGTTCACCCCTAAGCCTCTTACAAGGTCAGCTCTTTAGCTAAGCATGAATTCATGATCTAAATTTACACAGTAATGAATTAATCAGCTACAAGGGAGACAATTAGCAAAATCAATCAATACCAGAATTAGATTCCGTATGCCATCCATCAGATGTAGGAATAATCAGGTGCAAGGCAGAAAATATACATAAAACTGGAACTGAAACAAGGAACAAGGATGTTTTCAAAGACTGGTAGGATCTATAAAACATTTTTAAAGGACATGTCATTGATAAAGCTAAATACTCAAAGCTTGTGTAATACAACAGATTCAACATTGAGAAGAGTGGAATTATGCTCTTTTGAAAACTATGGCAGGTCACATATTCTGCCTAATTATATAAGAATATTTCTCTAAAAAATACACATTATTTCAAAGACTTATTGGCTGTGAAATAAGTAAAGTGTATTTCAAATGGCTTGTCTACAAAGAAAGGTGAGATGTAGGGAATCACAGAAAGTCGAGGGGAAAATAGGTCAATATATACATTGCTATAGGGTGAACTAAGCATTAGGCCAGCAACAATGTAGAGGACCTGACCCTTAGAAACTTACAAGTAAGCTGGAATCTTCAAAAGTTCAAATCTTTATAATTAAAATGATTTATTAAAATAAATAACAAAGTGTTTTATTGACATCAGAAGATCAAAACAATAAAACCTGAGAACATAGAAAAAAGATAAATAACGATATGAGCAGCACTTAATACAAGAGAAAACGTATAAAATTCAGGTGATGTAGTAAGTCCAAAGAATATTCTTTGAAAAGATTTAAGAGACACACTTTGATTAAGGAAAACAAAAACATATGTAAAGAATATACAGAAAGAATCAGGACAATATTATAGCAGAGAATATATGAAATGCCAGTAAATTTGAACATTTCTGTAAAGTGGACCATTTCCTAGCTCCTAAAGTTTACCCAAACTGACACAAGAGGAAATCATTTAAGGTCTTCCTGTCTGCCCTTTGCATTCTCGGAAAGCCCTGGCCTCAGAATGCAGCATTTGTTGTCCATGGTAACCTGCGGAGAGGGAGCGGTCCTGAGGGAGGTTGGAACCCTACCCTCACTAAGGGAGTGGGTGTGGCCATCTCTGCTGTGACTGAACAAAGGACAGGGGAGCAGGGGGCCCAGGGCAGGGCCCGCAGAGACAGACAGGCCAAGTGGGGTGTCATAAGCATTTAGGTCCAGGCAAAAGAGCACCTTCTTTGTCTGCACAGCTGCCCAAACTCTCACCTTTCCACTCAGGCCACACTCTTACTTGAAGTGTGTTTGGAACCTCTCCGCCCAGTACACCATGCTGCATAGCTAACCATACGTCTGAGCATCGTAGCTTCCTGCCCGTGGACCGAAGTTCGCAGTCAGATGTGTCCCTGGGACACACGGGGAGAGTCTCCTGCCCGGGCCACAGGCCGCCCACTGCCCCTGCCCCAGATCGGGGGCCGCAAAGCAGCCCTGTGTGAATCCCCTGCCTCTAGAGGGCGTATTGGACCAACACTTGTAGAAAACGTGGTCCTCGAGGGCAACTCATTTGAGGGACACTAGTAAATATTTGCCGACTTTCTGTTAAAGCTTCCGAGAGTTCACACCTAAGACTCTTACAAGGTCAGCTGTTTAGCTAAACATGAGCTCATGATCTAAATTTACACAATAATGAAGAAATCATCTACAAGGGGAGATAATCAGCAAAAACAATCAATACCAGAATTATATTCCCTAGGCCATCCATCAGATTTTGGAATAGTCAGGTGCAAGGCAGAAAATATACGTAAAACGAACTGAAACAAGGAACAAGGATGTTTTCAAAGACAGAGAGGATCTCTAAAACATTTTTAAAGTACATGTCATTGATAAAGCTAAATACTCAAAACAGATTCATCATTGAGAAGAGTGGCATTATGCTGTTTTGAAAACTATGGCAGGTCAGATTTTCTGCCTAATTATATAAGAAAATTTCTTTAAAAATTACACATTATATCAAAGACTTATTGGCTGTGAAATAAGTTAAGGGTATTTCAAATGGCTTGTCTTCAAAGAAAGGTGAGATGTAGGGAATCACAGAAAGTCGAGGGGAAAATAGGTCAATATATACATTGCTATATGTTGAACTAAGCGTTAGGCGAGCAACAATGTAGAGGACCTGACCCTTAAAACCTTACAAGTAAGTTCGAATCTTCAAAACTACAAATCTTTATAAGTAAATATATTTATTAAAATGAATAACCAAGTGTTTTAATTGACATCAGAGGATCAAAACAATAAACCCTGAGAACATAGAAAAAAGATAAAGATATGAGAAGAACTTAATACAAAAGGAAACGTATAAAATTGAGGTGATTTAGTAAGTCCAAAGAATATTCTTTGAAAAGATTTAAAAGACACCCTTGATTAAGGAAAACAAAAATATAAGTAAAGAATATACAGAAAGAATCAGGAAAATGTTATAGCAGAGAATATATGAAATGCCAGTAAATTTGAACATTTCTGTAAAGTGGACCATTTCCTAGCTCCTAAAGTTTACCAAAACTGACACTAGAGGAAATCATTTAAGGTCGTCATGTCTGCCATTGGCATTCTCGGAACGCCCTGGCCTCAGAATGCCGCATCTGTAGTCCATGGTAACTTGCGGAGAGGGGGCGGGTCTGAGGGTGTTTGGAACACTGCCCTCACTGTGGGAGTGGGTGTGGCCATCTCTGCTGTAACTGAACTAAGGGCAGGGGAGCAGGGGGTCCAGGGCAGGGCCCTCAGAGCCCGGCAGGCACAGTGGCGTGTCACAAGCCATTTAGGCCCAGGCCAAAGGGTGCCTTCATTGTTGGCACTGCTGCCCAATCTCTCACCTTTCCACTCAGGCCGCCCACTTACGTGAAGTGTGTGTGGAACCTGTCCACACAGTACACCTCGCTGCACAGCTAACCATAGGTCTGTGCATCGTAGCTTGTGACAGGTGACCGAAGTTCGCAGGCAGATGTGTCCCTGGGACACACGTGAAGAGGCTCCTGCCCGGGCCCAAGGACGCCCTCTGCCCCTGCCCCAAATCGGGGGCTGCAAACAGCCCTGTCTGAGTCCCCTGTGTCTAGGGGTGTTTTGGAACAACACTTGTAGAAAACGGGGTCCTCGCGGGCAACTCATTGGTGGGACACAAATAAATCTTTGCCGACTTTCTGCTGAAGCTTACAAGCGTTCACACCTAAGCCTCTTATAAGGTCAGCTGTTTAGCTAAACATGTGCTCATGATCTAAATTTACACAGTAATGAATTAATCAGCTACAAGGGGCGACAATCAGCAAAAACAATCCATACCAGAATTAGATTCCCTAGGCCATCCATCAGATGTTGGAATAATCAGGTGCAATGCAGAAAATATACATAAAACTGGAACTGAAACAAAGAACAAGGATGTTTTCAAAGACTGGTAGGATCTCAAACATTTTTAAAGTACATGTCATTGATAAATCTAAATACTCAAAGGTTGTTTAATACAACAGATTCATCATTGTGAAGAGTGGAATTATGCTGTTTTGAAAACTATGGCAGGTGAGATTTTCAGCCTAATTATATAACAAGATTTCTCTAAAAAATACACATTATTTCAAAGACTTTTTGGCTGTGAAATAAGTTAAGGGTATTTCAAATGACTTGTCTGCAAAGAAAGGTGAGATGTAGGGAATCACATAAAGTGGAGGGGAAAATAGTTCAATATATACATTGCTATAGGGTGAACTAAGCCTTAGGTCAGCCACAATGTAGAGGACCTGACCCTTAGAAACTTAGAAGTAAGCTGGAATCTTCAAAACTTCAAATCTTTATAAGTAAAAAGTTTTATTAAAATGAATAACCAAGAGTTTTAATTGACATCAGAAGATCAAAACAATAAACCCTGAAAACATAGAAAAAAGATAAATAAAGATATGAGAAGCACTTAATACAACAGAAAACGTATACAATTCAGGTGATGTAGTAAGTCCAAAGAATATTCTTTGAAAAGATTTTAAAGGCACCCTTGATTAAGGAAAACAAAAACATAAGTAAAGAATATTCGGAGAGAATTAGGATAATGTTTTAGCAGAGAATATATGAAATGCCAGTAAATTTGAACATTTCTGTAAAGTGGACCATTTCCTAGCTCCTAAAGTTTACCAAAACTGACACAAGAGGAAATCATTTAAGTCATCATGTCTGCCTTTGGCATTCTCGGAAAGCCCTGGCCTCAGAATGCAGCATTTGTAGTCCATGGTATCATGCGGAGAGGGTGCGGTACAGAGGGAGGTTGGAACACTGCCCTCACTGACGGAGTGTGTGTGGCCATCTCTGCTGTGACTGAACAAAGGGCAGGGGAGCAGGGGGCCCAGGGCAGGGCCCTCCGAACCCGGCAGGCCCAGTGGGGTGTCACAAGCATTTAGGCCCAGGCCAAAGGGCGCCTTCTTTGTCTCCACAGCTGCCCAAACTCTCACTTTTCCACTCAGGCTGCCCTCTTCCTTGAAGTGTGTGTGGAACCTGTCCGCCCAGTACACGTCGCTGCACAGCTAACCATACGTCTGAGCATCGTAGCCTCCTGTCCATTGACCGAAGTTCACAGGCAGATTGGTCCCTGGGACACACGTGGATAGTCTCCTGGCCGGGCCACAGGCCGCCCACTGCCCCTGCCCCAGATCGGGGGCCGGAAAGCAGCCCTGTCTGAATCCCCTGCCTCTAGAGGGCGTATTGGACCAACACTTGTAGAAAACGGGGTCCTCGAGGGCAACTCATTTCAGGGACACAAATAAATCTTTGCCGACTTTCTGCTGAAGCTTCCGAGAGTTCACACCTAAGCCTCTTACAAGGTCAGCTGTTTAGCTAAACATGAGCTCATGATCTAAATTTACACAAAAGGAACAAATCAGCTACAAGGGGAGACAATCAGCAAAAAGAATCAATACCAGAATTAGATTCCCTAGGCCTTTAATCAGATGTTGGAATAATCAGGTGCAAGGCAGGAAATGTACATAAAACTGGAACTGAAACAAGGAACAAGGATGTTTTCAAAGACTGGTAGGATCTCTAAAATATTTTTACAGTACATGTCGAGGGTGTTCGCGCTGTGGCTGTTGCCCACACCAGATGAGACGTCTGGCTGGAACTTTGACCGCAGAGGCACCCTGGAGAAAGGAAGCTCAAGAGGAGGAGAAGTGGGCCCAGCACCCAGAAGAGGACCATCCCTGACGACAACCACTGGCCTTGCTTATGGTGTCTTTCAGTTTGTAAACTCTCAGAAGGTAAGAATTTTGGCTATTTACCTCTCTTAGAATATTGCTAGACTTCCGGGTAAGATGGCGGAAGAGTAAGACGTGGAGATCACCTTCCTCCCCACGGATACATTAGAAATACAGCTACACGTGGAACAACTCCTACACAACACCTACTGAATGCTGGCAGAAAACCCCAGACCTCCCAAAAGGCAAGAAACTCCCTACATACCTGGGTAGGGCAAAGCGGAGAGATTCCCGCACAGAGGATCGGTGCCAAGCGGCATTCACATGCCCGAGAGGCTTGTCTGCTTTCCCGCCAGGGCGGGCGGCGCTGGAAGCTGAGGCTCGGGCTTTGGTCAGAGCGCAGGGAATGGACTGGGGCTGGTGGTGAGAACTCAGCCTGAAGGGGGCTAATGTGCCACAGCTAGCCGGCAGGGAGTCCGGGAAAACTCTGGAGCTGCCGAAGAGTCAAGAGGCTTTTTCTTCCCTCTTGGTTTCCTCGTGCGCCAGGAGAGGGGATTAAGAGCGCTGCTTAAAGGGGCTCCACAGACGGGCGCGAGTCACGACTGAAACCGCGGAGCCCAGTGACGGGCGTGGGACGCTGGGGCTGCTGCTGCCGCCGCAAAGAAGCCTGTGTGTGAGCGCAGGTCACTGTCCACATCGCCCTTCCAGGAGCCAGTGCAGCCCGCCACTGCTGAGGTCCCGGGATCCAGGGGTGGCTTCCCTGGGAGAACGCACGACACGCCTCGGGCTGGTGCAACGTCACGCCAAACTCTGCCACTGCAGGCTCGCCCCACACTCCGTGCCCCTCCCTCCCGCCCGGCCTCAGTGAGCCAGTGTCCCCGAAGAGGCTGCTCCTTTAACCCTGACCTGTCTGAGCGAAGAACAGACACCCTCCGGCGACCTACACGCAGAGGCGGGGCCAAATCCAAAGCTGCGACCCAGAAGCTGTGAGAACAAAGAAGAGAAAGGGAAACCTCTCCCAGCAGCCTCAGAAGCAGCGGATTAAAGCTCCACAATCAACTTGATGTACCCTGCATCTGTGGAATACATGAATAGACAACAAATCATCCCAAATTGAGGAGCCAGGAGTCAGTGCTGTGCCTCTGAGGTGGGAGAGCCAACTTCAGGACACTGGTCCACAAGAGACCTCCCAGCTCCACATAATATCAAACGGCGAAAATCTTCCAGAGATCTCCATCTCAACACCAGCACCCAGCTTCACTCAACGACCAGCAAGCTACAGTGCTGGACACCCTATGCCAAACAACTAGCAAGACAGAAACACAACGCCACCCATTAGCAGAGAGGTGGCCTAAAATCATAAAAAGTCCGCAGACACCGCAAAACACACCACCAGACATGGACCTGCCCACCATAAAGACAAGATCCAACCTCATTCACCAGAACACAGGCACTAGTACCTTCCACCAGGAAGGCTACACAACCAACTAAACCAACCTTAGCCACTGGGGACAGACACCAAAAACAACGGGAACTACGAACCTGCAGCCTGAAAAAAGGAGACCCCAAACACAGTAACATAAGCAAAATGAGAAGACAGAAAAACACACAGCAGGAGAAGGAACAAGATAAAAACCCACCAGACCTAACAAATGAAGACGTAATAGGCAGTCTACCTGAAAAAGAATTCAGAATAATGATGGTAAAGATGATCCAAGATTCTATTTCCCAGATCCAAAATCTTGGAAATAGAATAGACAAAATGCAAGAAACAGATAACAAGGACCTAGAAGAACTAAAGATGAATCAAGCATCGATTAAAAACACAATACATGAAATAAAAAATACTCTAGATGGGATCAATAGCAGAATAACTGAGGCAGAAGAACGGATAAGTGAGGTGGAAGATAAAATAGTGGAAATAACTGCTGCAGAGCAAAATAAAGAAAAAAGAATGAAAAGAACAGAGGACAGTCTCAGAGACCTCTGGGACAACATTGAACGCACCAACATTCGAATTATAGGGGTTCTAGAAGAAGAAGAGAAAAAGAAAGGGACTGAGAAAATATTTGAAGAGATTATAGTTGAAAACTTCCCTAATATGGGAAAGGAAATAGTTAATCAAGTCCAGGAAGCACAGAGAGTCCCATACAGAATAAATCCAAGGAGAAATACGCCAAGACACATATTAATCAAACTGTCAAAAATTAAACACAAAGAAATCATATTAAAAGCAGCAAGGCAAAAACAACAAATAACACACAAGGGAATCCCCATCAGGATAACAGCTGATCTCTCAGCAGAAACTCTACAAGCCAGAAGGGAGTGGCAGGACATAATTAAAGTGATGAAGGAGAAAAACCTGCAACCAAGATTACTCTACCCAGCAAGGATCTCATTCAGATTTGATGGAGAAATTAAAACCTTTACAGACAAGCAAAAGCTGAGAGAGTTCAGCACCACCAAACCAGCTTTACAACAAATGCTAAAGGAACTTCTCTAGGCAAGAAACACAACAGAAGGAAAAGACTTACAATAACGAACCCAAAACAATTAAGAAAATGGGAATAGGAACATACATATCGATAATTACCTTAAATGTAAATGGACTAAATGCTCCCACCAAAAGACACAGATTGGCCGAATGAATACAAAAACAAGACTCATATATATGCTGTCTACAAGAGACCCACTTCAGACCTAGAGACACATACAGACTGAAAGTAAGGGGATGGAAAAAGATATTCCATGCAAATGGAAACCAAAAGAAAGCTGGAGTAGCAATTCTCATATCAGACAAACTAGACTTTAAAATAAAGACTACTAGAAGTGCCAAAGAAGGACACTACATAATGATCAAGGAATCGATCCAAGAAGAAGATATAACAATTGTAAATATTTATGCACCAAACATAGGAGCACCTCAATACATAAGGCAAATACTAACAGCCATAAAAGGAGAAATCGACAGTAACACAATCATAGTAGGGGACTTTAACATCCCACTTTCACCAATGGACAGATCTTCCTAAATGAAAATAAATAAGGAAACACAAGCTTTAAATGATACATTAAACAAGATGGACTTAATTGATATTTATAGGACATTCCATCCCAAAACAACAGAATACACATTTTTCTCAAGTGCTCATGGAACATTCTCCAGGATAGATCATATCTTGGGTCACAAATCAAGCCTTGGTAAATTTAAGAAAATTGAAATTGTATCAAGTGTCTTTTCTGACCACAATGCTATGAGACTAGATATCAATTACAGGAAAAGAGCTGTAAAAAATACAAACACATGGAGGCTAAACAATACACTACTTAATAACGAAGTGATCACTGAAGAAATCAAAGAGGAATTTAAAAAATACCTAGAAACAAATGACAATGGAAACACGACGACCCAAAACCTATGGGATGCAGCAAAAGCAGTTCTAAGAGGGAAGTTTATAGCAATACAATCCCACCTTAAGAAACAGGAAACATCTTGAATAAACAACCTAACCTTGCACCTAAAGCAATTAGAGAAAGAAGAACAAAAACACCCCAAAGTTAGCAGAAGGAAAGAAATCATAAAAATCAGATCAGAAATAAATGAAAAAAGAAATGAAGGAAACGATAGCAAAGATCAATTAAACTAAAAGCTGGTTCTTTGAGAAGATAAACAAAATTGATAAAACATTAGCCAGACTCATCAAGAAAAGAAGGGAGAAGACTCAAATCAATAGAATTAGAAATGAAAAAGGGGAAGTAACAACTGACACTGCAGAAATACAAAAGATCATGAGAGTTTACTAAAGGAACTCTATGCCCATAAAATGAACAACCTGGAAGGGATGGACAAATTCTTAGAAATGCACAACCTGCCAAGACTGACTCAGGAAGAAAGAGAAAATATGAATAGACCAATCACAAGCACTGAAATTGAAACTGTGATTAAAAATCTTCCATCAAACAAAAGCCCAGGACCAGAGGGCTTCACAGGCGAATTCTATCAAACATTTAGAGAAGAGCTAACACCCATCCTTCTCAAACTCTTCCAAACAATATCAGAGGAAGGAACACTCCCAAACTCATTCTACGAGGCCACAATCACCTTGATACCAAAACCAGGCAAGGATGTCACAAAGAAAGAAAACTACAGGTCAATATCACTGATGAACATAGATGCAAAAATCCTCAACAAAATACTAGCAAACAGAATCCAACAGCACATTAAAAGGATCATACACCATGATCAAGTGGGGTTTATTCCAGGAATGCAAGGATTCTTCAATATACGCAAATCAATCAATGTGATACACCATATTAACAAGTTGAAGGAGAAAAAACATATGATCATCTCAATAGATGCAGAGAAAGCTTTCGACAAAATTCAACACCCATTTATGATAAAAACCCTGCAGAAAGTAGGCATAGAGGGAACTTTCCTCAACATCATAAAGGCCATATATGACAAACCCACAGCCAACATTGTCCTCAATGGTGAAAAACTGAAACCATTTCCACTAAGATCTGGAACAAGACAAGGCTGCCCACTCTCACCACTCTTATTCAACATAGTTTTGGAAGTTTTAGCCACAGCAATCAGAGAAGAAAAGGAAATAAAAGGAATCCAAATTGGAAAAGAAGAAGTAAAGCTGTCACTGTTTGCAGATGACATGATACTATACATAGAGAATCCTAAAGATGCTACCGAAAAACTACTAGAATTAATCAATGAATTCGGTAAAGTAGAAGGATACAAAATTAATGTACAGAAATCTCTGGCATTCCTGTACACTAATGATGAAAAATCTGAAAATGAAATCAAGAAAACACTCCCATTTACCATTGCAACAAAAAGAATAAAATATCTAGGAATAAACCTACCTAAGGAGACAAAAGACCTGTATGCAGAAAATTATAAGACACTCATGAAAGAAATTAAAGATGATACAAATAGATGGAGAGATATACCATGCTCCTGGATTGGAAGAATCAATATTGTGAAAATGACTCTACTACCCAAAGCAATCTACAGATTCAATGCAATCCCTATCAAACTACCACTGACATTTTTCACAGAACTAGAACAAAAAATTTCAAAATTTGTTTGGAAAAACAAAAGACCGCGAATAGCCAAAGCAATCTTGAGAACGAAAAACGGAGCGGGAGGAATCAGGCTCCCTGACTTCAGACTATACTACAAAGCTACAGTAATCAAGACAGTGTGGTACTGGCATAAAAACAGAAAGATAGATCAGTGGATCAGGATAGAAAGCCCAGAGATAAACCCACGCATATATGGCCAACTTATCTTTGATAAAGGAGGCAGGAATGGACAGTGGAGAAAGGACAGCCTCTTCAATAAGTGGTGCTGGGAAAACTGGACAGGGACATGTAAAAGTTTGAGATTAGATCATTCCCTAACACCATACACAAAAATAAGCTCAAAATGGATTAAAGTCCTAAATGTAAGGCCAGAATCTATCAAACTCTTAGAGGAAAACATAGGTAGAACACTCTAAGACATAAATCACAGCAAGATCCTTTTGGACCCAACTCCTAGAGAAATGGAAATAAAAACAAAGATAAACAAATGGGACCTAATGAAACTTCAAAGCTTTTGCACAGCAAAGGAAACCATAAACAAGACCAAAAGACAACCCTCAGAATGGGAGAAAATATTTGCAAATGAAGCAACTGACAAAGGATTAATCTCCAAAATTTATAAACAGCTCATGCAGCTCAATAGCAAAAAAACAAACAACCCAATACAAAAATGGGCAGAAGTCTTAAATAGGCATTTCTCCAAAGAAGATATACAGACTGCCAACAAACACATGAAAGAATGCTCAACATCATTAATCATTAGAGAAATGCAAATCAAAACTACAATGAGATATCATCTCACACCAGTCAGAATGGCCATCATCAAGAAATCTAGAAACAAGAAATGCTGGAGAGGGTGTGGAGAAAAGGGAACACTCTTGCACTGCTGGTGGGAATGTGAATTGGTACAGCCACTATGGAGAACGGTATGGAGGTTCCTTAAAAAAACTACAAATAGAACTACCATATGACCCAGCAATCCCACTACTGGGCATATACACTGAGAAAACCATAATTCAAAAAGAGACATGTACCAAAATGTTCATTGCAGCTCTATTCACAATAGCCCGGAGCTGGAAACAACCTAAGTGTCCATCATCGGATGAATGGATAAAGAAGATGTGGCACATATATACAATGGAATATTACTCAGCCATAAAAAGAAACGAAACTGAGCTATTTGTAATGAGGTGGATAGACCTAGAGTCTGTCATACAGAGTGAAGTTAGTCAGAAAGAGAAAGACAAATACCGTATGCTAACACATATATACGGAATTTAAAAAAAATAAATGTCATGAAGAACCTAGGGGCAAAACGGGAATGAAGACGCAGACCTACTTGAGAATGGACTTGAGGATATGGGGAGGGGGAAGGGTGGGCTGTGAAAAGACGAAAGAGAGGCATGGACGTGTATAAATTACCAAACGTAAGGTAGATAGATAGTGGGAAGCAGCCGCAGAGCACAGGGAGATCAGCTCGGTGCTTTGTGACCGCCTGGAGGGGTGGGATGGGGAGGCTGGGAGGGAGGGAGATGCATGAGGGAAGGGATGTGGAAACAGATGTATATGTATGACTGATTCACTTTGTTATAAAGCAGAAACTAATTAAAAAAATAAATAAATAAACATAAAAAAAAATGAAAAAAAAAAAAAAAGACTGGTAGGATCTCTAAAACATTTTTAAAGTACATGTCATTGATAAAGCTAAATACTCAAAGGTTGTTTAATACAACAAACAAAGCAGTGAGAAGAGTGAAATTATGCTGTTTAGAAAACTATGGAAGGTGAGATTTTCTACCTAATTATATAAGATGATTTCTCTAAAAAATACACATTATTTCAAAAACTTAATGGCTGTGAAATAAGTTAAGTGTATTTCAAATGGCTTGTCTGCAAAGAAAGGTGAGATGTAGGGAATCACAGAAAGCCGAGTGTTTAATATGTCAATATATACATTGCTATATGGTGAACTAATCCTTAGGCCGGCAACAGTGAAGAGGAATGGACTCTTAGAAACGTACAAGTAAGCTGGAATCTTTAAAAGTTCAAATCTTTATAAGTAAAAAGATTTATTAAAATGAATAACCAAGTGTTTTAATTGACATAAGAAAATCAAAACAATAAACCCTGAGAACATAGAAAAAAGATAAATAAAGATATGAGCAGAACATAATACAACAGAAAACGTATAAAATTCAGGTGACTTAGTAAGTCCAAAGAATATTCTTTGAAAAGATTTAAAAGACACTCTTTGATTAAGGAAAACAAAAAAAAGTAAAGAATACACAGAAAGAATCAGGACAATGTTATAGCAGAGAATATATGAAATGCCAGTAAATTAGAACATTTTTGTAAAGTGGACCATTTCCTAGCGCCTAAAGTTTACCAAAACGGACACAAGAGGAAAACATTTAAGGTCATCCTGTCTGCCCTTGG
The DNA here is from genome assembly GCF_964165515.1 of Mesoplodon bidens. Taxonomy (NCBI): domain Eukaryota; kingdom Metazoa; phylum Chordata; class Mammalia; order Artiodactyla; family Ziphiidae; genus Mesoplodon; species Mesoplodon bidens. Next base: position 3,622,136 of record NC_138180.1, read on the forward strand.
CATTCTCGGAACGCCCTGGCCTCAGAATGCAGCATCTGTAGTCCATGGTAACCAGCGGAGAGGGGGCGTGGCTGAGGGAGGTTGGAAGACTGCCCTCACTGAGGGAGTGGATGTGGCCATCTCTGCTGTGACTGAACAAAGGTCAGGGAAGCAGGAGGCCCAGGGCAGGGCCCTCAGAGACAAGCAGACCCAGTGGGGGTCACAAGCATTTAGGCCCAGGCCAAAGGACGCCTTCTTTGTCTGCACAGCTGCCCAATCTCTCACCTTTCCACTCAGGCCTCCCTCATATTTGAAGTGTGTTTGGAACCTGTCCGCGCAGTACACCTCGCTGCAGAGCTAACCATAGGTCAGGGCATTGTAGCTTCCTGCCAGGTGACCGAAGTTCGCAGGCAAATGGGTCCCTGGGACACATGCGGAGAGGCTCCTGCCCAGGCCACAGGCCGCCCACTGGCCCTGCTCCAGATCGAAGGCTGAAAAGCAGCCATGTCTGAGTCCACTGCCTCTCGAAGGAGTATTGCAACAACACTTGTAGAAAATGGGGTCCTTGAGGGCAACTCATTGGAGGGACACAAATAAACCTTTGCCCACTTTTTGCTGAAGCATACCAGCGTTCAAACCTAAGCCTCTTACAAGGTCAGCTGTTTAGCTAAACATGAGCTTATGATCTAAATTTACACAATATTGAAGAAATCAGCTACAAAGTGAGACAATAAGCAAAAACAATCAATACCAGAATTAGATTCCCTAGGCCATCCATCTGATGTTGGAATAATCGGGTGCAAGGCAGAAAATATACATGAAACTGGAAATGAAACAAGGAACAAGGAGGTTTTCAAAGGCTGGTAGGATCTCTAAAACATTTTTGAAGTACATGTCGTTGATAAACCTAAATACTCAAAGGTTGTTTAATACCACAGATTAAGCATTGAGAAGAGAGAAATTATGCTGTTTCGAAAACTATGGCAGGTGAGATTTTCTGCCTAATTATATAAGAAGATTTCTCTAAAAAATAGACATTATTTCAAAGACATATTGGCTGTGAAACAAGTTAAGTGTATTTCAAATGGCTTGTCTGCAAAGAAAGGTGAGATGTAGGGAATCACAGAAAGTCGAGGGGAAAATGTCTATATACACATTGCTATATGGTGAACTAAACCTTAGGCCAGCCACAATGTAGAGGACCTGACCCTTAGAAACTTAAAAGTGAGCTGGAATCTTTAAAAGTTCAAATATTTATATGTAAAATGTTTTATTAAAATGAATAACCAAGTGTTTTAATTGACATCGGAAGATCAAAACAATAAACCCTGAAAACATAGAAAAAAGATAAATAAAGATATGAGAAGAACTTAATACCACAGAAAACGTATAAAATTCAGGTGATGTAGTAAGTCCAAAGAATATTCTTTGAAAAGATTTAAAAGACACAATTTGATTAAGGAAAACACAAACATAATTAAAGTATATATAGAAAGAATCAGGACAAGGTTATAGCAGAGAATATATGAAATGCCAGTAAATTTGAACATTTCTGTAAAGTTGACCATTTCCTAGCTCCTACAGTTTACCAAAACTGACACAAGAGGAAATCTTTTAAGGTCATCATGTCTGCCCTTGGCATTCTCGGAACGCCCTGGCCTCAGAATGCAGCATCTGTAGTCCATGGTAACCTGCGGAGAGTGGGCAGGGCTGAGGGAGGCTGGAACACTGCCCTCACTGAGGGAGTGGGGGTGGCCATCTCTGCTGTGACTGAACAAAGAGCAGGAGACCAGGGGGCCCAGGGCAGGGCCCTCAGAGCTCTGCAGGCCCAGTGGGGTGTCACAAGCATTTAGGCCCAGGCCATAGGGCGCCTTCTTTGTCTGCACAGCTGCCCAAACTCTCACTTTTCCACTGAGGCCGCCCACTTAGTTGAAGTGTGTGTGGAACCTGTCCGCGCAGTATACCTCGCTGCACAGCTAACCATATGTCTGGGCATCGTAGCTTCCTGGCAGGTGACCGAAGTTCGCAGGAGAGATGATTCCCTGGTTCACACGCAGAGAGGCTCCTGCCCGGGCCACAGGCCGCCCACTGCCCCTGCCCAAGATCGCGGGCCGAAAGCAGCCCTCTCTAAGACCCCTACCCCTAGAGGGAGTATTGGACCAACACTTCTAGAAAACGGGGTCCTTGTGGGCAACTCATTGGAGGGACACAAATACATGTTTGTCGACTTTTTGCTGAAACTTACGAGCGTTCACACCTAAGCCTCTTACAAGGTCAGCTGTTTAGATAAACATGAGCTCATGATCTAAATTTACACAATAATGAAGAATTCAGCTACAAAGGGAGACAATTAGCAAAAACAATCAATACCAGAATTAGATTCCCTAGGCCATCCGTCAGATGTTGGAATAATCAGGTGCTAGGCAGAAAATATTCATAAACCTGGAAATGAAACAAGGAACAAGGATGTTTTCAAAGACTGGTAGGATCTCTAAAACATTTTTAAAGTACATGTCATTGATAAAGCTAAATACTGAAAGGTTGTTTAATACAACAAATTAAGCAGTGAGAAGAGTGAATTTATGCTGTTTAGAAAACTATGGAAGGTGAGATTTTCTGCCTAATTATATAAGATGATTTCTCTAAAAAATACACATTATTTCAAAGACTTATTGGCTGTGATATAAGTTAATGGTATTTCAAAAGGCTTGTCTGCAAAGAAAGGTAAGATGTAGGGAATCACAGAAAGCCGAGGGGATAATATGTCAATATATACATTGCTATATGGTGAACTAACCCTTATGCCGGCAACAGTGTAGAGTAATGGACCCTTAGAAACGTACAAGTAAGCTGGAATCTTTAAAAGTTCAAATCTTTATAAGTAAAAAGATTTATTAAAATGAATATCCAAATGTTTTAATTGACATCAGAAGATCAAAACAATAAACCCTGAGAACATAGAAAAAAGATAAATAAAGATATGTGCAGAACTTAATACAACAGAAAACGTATAAAATTCATGTGATTTTGTAAGTCCAAAGAATATTCTTTGAAAAGATTTAAAAGACACTCTTTGATTAAGGAAAACAAAAACATAAGAAAAGAATATACAGAAAGAATCAGGACAATGTTATAGCAGAGAATATATGAAATGCCAGTAAAGTAGAACATTTTTGTAAAGTGGACCATTTCCTAGCGCCTAAAGTTTACCAAAACTGACACAAGAGGAAAACATTTAAGGTCATCCTATCTGCCTTTGGCATTCTCGGAACGCCCTGGCCTCAGAATGCAGCATCTGTAGTCCATGGTACCCTGCATGGAGGGGGCGTGGCTGAGGGAGGTTGGAAGACTGCCCTCACTGAGGGAGTGGATGTGGCCATCTCTGCTGTGAATGAACAAAGGTCAGGGAAGCAGGGGGCCCAGGGCAGGGCCCTCAGAGCCCGGCAGGCCCAGTGGGGTGTCACAAGCATTTAGGCCCAGGCCATAGGGCGCCTTCTTTGTCTGCACAGCTGCCCAAACTCTCACTTTTCCACTAAGGCCGCCCACTTAGTTGAAGTGTGTGTGGAACCTGTCCGCACAGTATACCTCGCTGCACAGCTAACCATAGGTCTCGGCATCGTAGCTTCCTGCCAGGTGACCGAAGTTCGCAGGAGAGATGATTCCCAGGTTCACACGCAGAGAGGTTCCTGCCCGGGCCACAGTCCGCCCACTGCCCCTGCCCAAGATCGGGGGCCGAAAGCAGCCCTGTCTAAGTCCCCTACGCCTAGAGGGTGTATTGGACCAACACTTCTAGAAAACGGGGTCCTTGTGGGCAACTCATTGGAGGCACACAAATAAATCATTGCCGACCTTCTTGCTGAAACTTACGAGCGTTCACACGTAAGCCTCTTACAAGGTCAGCTGTTTAGCTACACATGAGCTCATGATCTAAATTTACACAATAATGAAGAAATCAGCTACAAAGGGAGACAATCAGCAAAAAAAATCAATACAGAATTAGATTCCCCTAGGCCATCCGTCAGATGTTGGAATAATCAGGTGCTAGGCAGAAAATATACATAAACCTGGAAATGAATCAAGGAACAAGGATGTTCTCAAAGACTGGTAGGATCTCTAAAACATTTTTAAAGTACATGTTATTGATAAAGCTAAATACTCAAAGGTTGTTTAATACAACAAATTAAGCAGTGAGAAGAGTGAAATTATGCTGTTTAGAAAACTATGGAAGGTGAGATTTTCTGCCTAATTATATAAGATGATTTCTCTAAAAAATACACATTATTTCAAAGACTTATTGGCTGTGAACTAAGTTAAGTGTATTTCAAATGGCTAGTCTGCAAAGAAAGGTGAGATGTATGGAATCACAGAAAGCCGAGGGGATAATATGTCAATATATACATTGCTATATGGTGAACTAAGCCTTAGGCCGGCAACAGTGTAGAGGAATGGACCCTTAGAAACGTACAAGTAAGCTGGAATCTTTAAAAGTTCAAATCTTTATAAGTAAAAAGATTTATTAAAATGAATAACCAAGTGTTTTACTTGACATCAGAAAATCAAAACAATAAACCCTGAGAACATAGAAAAAAGATAAATAAAGATATGAGCAGAACTTAATACAACAGAAAACGTATAAAATTCAGGTGATTTAGTAAGTCCAAAGAATATTCTTTGAAAAGATTTAAAAGACAGACTTTGATTAAGGAAAACAAAAACATAAGAAAAGAATATACAGAAAGAATCAGGACAATGTTATAGCAGAGAATATATGAAATGCCAGTAAATTTGAACAATTCTGTAAAGTTGAACATTTCCTAGCTCCTACAGTTTACCAAAACTGACACAAGAGGAAATTTTTTAAGGTCATCATGTCTGCCCTTGGCATTCTCGGAACGCCCTGGCCTCAGAATGCAGCATCTGTAGTCCATGGTAACCTGCGGAGAGTGGGCGGGGCTGAGGGAGGATGGAACACTGCCCTCACAGAGGGAGTGGGTGTGGCCATCTCTGCTGTGACTGAACAAAGGGCAGGGGAGCAGGGGCCCCAGGGCAGGGCCCTCAGAGCGCGGCAGACCCAGTGGGGTGTCACAAGCATTTAGGCCCAGGACATAGGGCGCCTTCTTTGTCTGCACAGCTGCCCAAACTGTCACCTTTCCACTCAGGCCGCCCTCTTATTTGAAGTGTGTTTGGAACCTGTCCGCGCAGTACACCTCGCTGCACAGCTAACCAGGTCAGGGCATCGTAGCTTCCTGCCAGGTTACCGAAGTTCGCAGGCAAATGGCTCCCTGGGACACATGCGGAGAGGCTCCTGCCCGGGACACAGGCCGCCCACTGGCCCTGCACCAGATCGAAGTCTGAAAAGCAGCCATGTCTGAGTCCACTGACTCTCGAAGGAGTATTGGACCAACACTTGTAGAAAACGGGGTCCTTGCGGGCAACTCACTGGAGGGACACAAATAAATCTTTGCCGACTTTCTGCTGAAGCTTACCAGCGTTCACACCTAAGCCTCTTACAAGGTCAGCTGTTTAGCTAAACATGAGCTCATGATCTAAATTTACACAATATTGAAGTAATCAGCTACAAAGTGAGACAATCAGCAAAAACAATCAATACCAGAATTAGATTCCCTAGGCCATCCGTCTGATGTTGTACTAATCAGGTGCAAGGCAGAAAATATACATAAAACTGGAAGTGAAACAAGGAACAAGGAGGTTTTCAAAGGCTGGTAGGATCTCTAAAACATTTTTAAAGTACATGTCGTTGATAAACCTAAATACTCAAAGGTTGTTTAATACCACAGATTAAGCATTGAGAAGAGTGAAATTATGCTGTTTTGAAAACTAGGGCAGGTGAGATTTTCTGCCTAATTATATAAGATGATTTCTCTAAAATATAGACATTATTTCAAAGACTTATTGGCTGTGAAATAAGTTAAGTGTATTTCAAATGGCTTGTCTGCAAAGAAAGGTGAGATGTAGGGAATCACAGAAAGTCGAGGGGAAAATGTCAATATATACATTGCTATATGGTGAACTAAGCCTTAGGCCAGCCACAATGTAGAGGACCTGACCCTTAGAAACTTAAAAGTGAGCTGGAATCTTTAAAAGTTCAAATCTTTATAAGTAAAAAGATTGATGAAAATGAATAACCAAGTGTTTTAATTGACATCAGAAGATCAAAACAATAAACCCTGAGAACATAGAAAAAAGAAAAATAAATTTATGAGCAGAACTTAATACCACAGAAAACGTATAAAATTCAGGTGAGGTAGTAAGTCCAAAGAATATTCTTTGAAAAGATTTAAAAGACACACTTTGATTAAGGAAAACCAAAACATAAGTAAAGAATATACAGAAAGAATCAGGACAATGTTAGAGCAGAGAATATATGAAATGCCAGTAAATTTGAACATTTCTGTAAAGTTGACCATTTCCTAGCTCCTACAGTTTACCAAAACTGACACAAGAGGAAATCATTTAAGGTCATCATGTCTGCCCTTGGCATTCTTTGAACACCCTGGCCTCAGAATGCAGCATCTGTAGTACATGGTGACCTGCGGAGAGTGGGCAGGGCTGAGGGAGGCTGGAACACTGCCCTCACTGAGGGAGTGGGGGTGGCCATCTCTGCTGTGACTGAACAAAGAGCAGGAGACCAGGGGGCCCAGGGCAGGGCCCTCAGAGCTCTGCAGGCCCAGTGGGGTGTCACAAGCATTTAGGCCCAGGCCATAGGGCGCCTTCTTTGTCTGCACATCTGCCCAAACTCTCACTTTTCCACTGAGGCCGCCCACTTAGTTGAAGTGTTTGTGGAACCTGTCCGTGCAGTATACCTCGCTGCACAGCTAACCATATGTCTGGGCATCGTAGCTTCCTGGCAGGTGACCAAAGTTCGCAGGAGAGATGATTCCCTGGTTCACACGCAGAGAGGCTCCTGCCCGGGCCACAGGCCGCCCACTGCCCATGCCCAAGATCGCGGGCCGAAAGCAGCCCTCTCTAAGACCCCTACCCCTAGAGGGAGTATTGGACCAACACTTCTAGAAAACGGGGTCCTTGTGGGCAACTCATTGGAGGGACACAAATACATGTTTGTCGACTTTTTGCTGAAACTTACGAGCGTTCACACCTAAGCCTCTTACAAGGTCAGCTGTTTAGATAAACATGAGCTCATGATCTAAATTTACACAATAATGAAGAATTCAGCTACAAAGGGAGACAATCAGCAAAAACAATCAATACCAGAATTAGATTCCCTAGGCCATCCGTCAGATGTTGGAATAATCAGGTGCTAGGCAGAAAATATTCATAAACCTGGAAATGAAACAAGGAACAAGGATGTTTTCAAAGACTGGTAGGATCTCTAAAACATTTTTAAAGTACATGTCATTGATAAAGCTAAATACTCAAAGGTTGTTTAATACAACAAAATAAGCAGTGAGAAGAGTGAAATTATGCTGTTTAGAAAACTATGGAAGGTGAGATTTTCTGCCTAATTATATAAGATGATTTCTCTAAAAAATACACATTATTTCAAAGACTTATTTGCTGTGATATAAGTTAATGGTATTTCAAAAGGCTTGTCTGCAAAGAAAGGTGAGATGTAGGGAATCACAGAAAGCCGAGGGGATAATATGTCAATATATACATTGCTATATGGTGAACTAAGCCTTATGCCGGCAACAGTGTAGAGGAATGGACCCTTAGAAACGTACAAGTAAGCTGGAATCTTTAAAAGTTCAAATCTTTATAAGTAAAAAGATTTATTAAAATGAATATCCAAATGTTTTAATTGACATCAGAAGATCAAAACAATAAACCCTGAGAACATAGAAAAAAGATAAATAAAGATATGTGCAGAACTTAATACAACAGAAAACGTATAAAATTCATGTGATTTTGTAAGTCCAAAGAATATTCTTTGAAAAGATTTAAAAGACACTCTTTGATTAAGGAAAACAAAAAAAGTAAAGAATACACCGAAAGAATCAGGACAATTTTATAGCAGAGAATATATGAAATGCCAGTAAATTAGAACATTTTTGTAAAGTGGACCATTTCCTAGCGCCTAAAGTTTACCAAAACTGACACAAGAGGAAAACATTTAAGGTCATCCTGTCTGCCTTTGGCATTCTCGGAACGCCCTGGCCTCAGAATGCAGCATCTGTAGTCCATGGTACCCTGCATGGAGGGGGCGTGGCTGAGGGAGGTTGGAAGACTGCCCTCACTGAGGGAGTGGAGGTGGCCATCTCTGCTGTGACTGAACAAAGGTCAGGGAAGCAGGGGGCCCAGGGCAGGGCCCTCAGAGCCCGGCAGGCCCAGTGGGGTGTCACAAGCATTTAGGCCCAGGCCATAGGGCGCCTTCTTTGTCTGCACAGCTGCCCAAACTCTCACTTTTCCACTAAGGCCGCCCACTTAGTTGAAGTGTGTGTGGAACCTGTCCGCACAGTATACCTCGCTGCACAGCTAACCATAGGTCTCGGCATCGTAGCTTCCTGCCAGGTGACCGAAGTTCGCAGGAGAGATGATTCCCAGGTTCACACGCAGAGAGGTTCCTGCCCGGGCCACAGTCCGCCCACTGCCCCTGCCCAAGATCGGGGGCCGAAAGCAGCCCTGTCTAAGTCCCCTACGCCTAGAGGGTGTATTGGACCAACACTTCTAGAAAACGGGGTCCTTGTGGGCAACTCATTGGAGGCACACAAATAAATCATTGCCGACCTTCTTGCTGAAACTTACGAGCGTTCACACGTAAGCCTCTTACAAGGTCAGCTGTTTAGCTACACATGAGCTCATGATCTAAATTTACACAATAATGAAGAAATCAGCTACAAAGGGAGACAATCAGCAAAAACAATCAATACAGAATTAGATTCCCTAGGCCATCCGTCAGATGTTGGAATAATCAGGTGCTAGGCAGAAAATATACATAAACCTGGAAATGAATCAAGGAACAAGGATGTTCTCAAAGACTGGTAGGATCTCTAAAACATTTTTAAAGTACATGTTATTGATAAAGCTAAATACTCAAAGGTTGTTTAATACAACAAATTAAGCAGTGAGAAGAGTGAAATTATGCTGTTTAGAAAACTATGGAAGGTGAGATTTTCTGCCAAATAATATAAGATGATTTCTCTAAAAAATACACATTATTTCAAAGACTTATTGGCTGTGAACTAAGTTAAGTGTATTTCAAATGGCTAGTCTGCAAAGAAAGGTGAGATGTATGGAATCACAGAAAGCCGAGGGGATAATATGTCAATATATACATTGCTATATGGTGAACTAAGCCTTAGGCCGGCAACAGTGTAGAGGAATGGACCCTTAGAAACGTACAAGTAAGCTGGAATCTTTAAAAGTTCAAATCTTTATAAGTAAAAAGATTTATTAAAATGAATAACCAAGTGTTTTACTTGACATCAGAAAATCAAAACAATAAACCCTGAGAACATAGAAAAAAGATAAATAAAGATATGAGCAGAACTTAATACAACAGAAAACGTATAAAATTCAGGTGATTTAGTAAGTCCAAAGAATATTCTTTGAAAAGATTTAAAAGACAGACTTTGATTAAGGAAAACAAAAACATAAGAAAAGAATATACAGAAAGAATCAGGACAATGTTATAGCAGAGAATATATGAAATGCCAGTAAATTTGAACAATTCTGTAAAGTTGACCATTTCCTAGCTCCTACAGTTTACCAAAACTGACACAAGAGGAAATCATTTAAGGTCATCATGTCTGCCCTTGGCATTCTCGGAACGCCCTGGCCTCAGAATGCAGCATCTGTAGTACATGGTGACCTGCGGAGAGTGGGCGTGGCTGAGGGAGGCTGGAACACTGCCCTCACTGAGGGAGTGGGTGTGGCCATCTCTGCTGTGACTGAACAAAGGGCAGGGGAGCAGGGGGCCCAGGGCAGGGCCCTCAGAGCCCGGCAGGCCCAGTGGTGTGTCACAAGCATTTAGGCCCAGGCCATAGGGCGCCTTCTTTGTCTGCACTGCTGCCCAAACTCTCACTTTTCCACTCAGGCCACCCACTTAGTTGAAGTGTGTGTGGAACCTGTCCGCGCAGTATACCTCGCTGCACAGCTAACCATAGGTCTGGGCATCGTAGCTTCCTGCCAGGTGACCGAAGTTCGCAGGAGAGATGATTCCCAGGTTCCCACGAAGAGAGGCTCCTGCCCGGGCCACAGGCCGCCCACTGCCCCTGCCCAAGATCAGGGGCCGAAAGCAGCACTGTCTAAGTCCCCTACCCCTAGAGGGAGTATTGGACCAACACTTCTAGAAAACGGGGTCCTTGTGGGCAACTCATTGGAGGGAAACCAATAAATCTTTGCCGACTTTTTGCTGAAACTTACGAGCGTTCACACCTAAGCCTCTTACAAGGTCAGCTGTTTAGCTAAACATGAGCTCATGATCTAAATTTACACAATAATGAAGAAATCAGCTACAAAGGGAGACAATCAGCAAAATCAATCAATACCAGAATTAGATACCCTAGGACATCCTTGAGATGTTGGAATAATCAGGTACTAGGCAGAAAATATACATAAACCTGGAAATGAAACAAGGAACAAGGATGTTTTCAAAGACTGGTAGGATCTCTAAAACATTTTTAAAGTACATGTCATTGATAAAGCTAAATACTGAAAGGTTGTTTAATACAACAAATTAAGCAGTGAGAAGAGTGAAATTATGCTGTTTAGAAAACTATGGAAGGTGAGATTTTCTGCCTAATTATATAAGATGATTTCTCTAAAAAATACACATTATTTCAAAGACTTATTGGCTGTGAAATAAGTTAAGGGTATTTCAAATGGCTTGTCTGCAAAGAAAGGTGAGATGTAGGGAATCACAGAAAGCCGAGGGGATAATATGTCAATATATACATTGCTATATGGTGAACAAAGCCTTAGGCCGGCAACAGTGTAGAGGAATGGACCCTTAGAAACGTACAAGTAAGCTGGAATCTTTAAAAGTTCAAATCTTTATAAGTAAAAAGATTTATTAAAATGAATAACCAAGTGTTTTACTTGATATCAGAAAATCAAAACAATAAACCCTGAGAACATAGAAAAAAGATAAATAAAGATATGAGCAGAACTTAATACAACAGAAAACGTATAAAATTTAGGTAATTTAGTAAGTCCAAAGAATATTCTTTGAAAAGATTTAAAATACACACTTTGATTAAGGAAAACAAAAAAAGTAAATAATATACAGAAAGAATCAGGACAATGTTATAGCGGAGAATATATGAATTGCCAGTAAATTTGAATATTTCTGTAAAGTGGACCATTTCCTAGCTCCTACAGTTTACCAAAACTGACACAAGAGGAAATCATTTAAGGTCATCATGTCTGCCCTTGGCATTCTCAGAACGCCCTGGCCTCAGAATGCAGCATCTGTAGTCCATGGTAACCTGCGGAGAGGTGGCGTGGCTGAGGGAGGTTGGAAGAATGCCCTCACTGAGGGAGTGGGTGTGGTCATCTCTGCTGTGACTGAACAAAGGGCAGGGGAGCAGGGGGCCTAGGGCAGGGCCCTCAGAGCCCGGCAGACCCAGTGGGGTGTCACAAGCATTTAGGCCCAGGCCAAAGGGCGCTTTCTTTGTCTGCACAGCTGCCCAAACTCTCACCTTTCCACTCAGGCCGCCCTCTTATTTGAAGTGTGTTTGGAACCTGTCCGCGCAGTACACCTCGCTGCACAGCTAACCATAGGTCAGGGCATCGTAGCTTCCTGCCAGGTGACCGAAGTTCGCAGGAGAGATGAATCCAACGTTCACACGCAGAGAGGCTCCTGCCCGGGCCACAGGCCGCCCACTGCCCCTGCCCCAGATCAAAGGCTGAAAAGCAGCCATGTCTGAATCCACTGCCTCTCGAAGGAGTATTGGACCAACACTTGTAGAAAACGGGGTCCTTGCGGGCAACACATTGGAGGGACACAAATAAACCTTTGCCGACTTTCTGCTGAAGCTTACCAGCGTTCACACCTAAGCCTCTTACAAGGTCAGCTGTTTAGCTAAACATGAGCTCATGATCTAAATTTACACAATATTGAAGAAATCAGCTACAAAGTGACACAATCAGCAAAAACATTCAATACCAGAATGAGATTCCCTAGGCCATCCATCTGTTGTTGGAATAATCAGGTGCAATGCAGAAAACATACATAAAACTGGAACTGAAACAAGGAACAAGGAGGTTTTCAAAGGCTGGTAGGATCTCTAAAACATTTTTAAAGTACATGTCGTTGATAAACCTAAATACTCAAAGGTTGTTTAATACCACAGATTAAGCAGTGAGAAGAGTGAAATTATGCTGTTTTGAAAACTATGGCAGGTGAGATTTTCTGCCTAATTATATAAGAAGATTTCTCTAAAAAATAGACATTATTTCAAAGACTTATTGGCTGTGAAATAAGTTAAGTGTATTTCAAATGGCTTGTCTGCAAAGAAAGGTGAGATATAGGGAATCACAGAAAGTCGAGGGGAAAATGTCAATATATACATTGCTATATGGTGAACTAAGCCTTAGGCCAGCCACAATGTAGAGGACCTGACCCTTAGAACCTTAAAAGTGAGCTGGAATCTTTAAAAGTTCAAATCTTTATAAGTAAAAAGATTGATGAAAATGAATAACCAAGTGTTTTAATTGACATCAGAAGATCAAAACAATAAACCCTGAGAACATAGAAAAAAGATAAATAAAGATATGAGCAGAACTTAATAGCACAGAAAACGTATAAAATTCAGGTGAGGTAGTAAGTCCAAAGAATATTCTTTGAAAAGATTTAAAAGACACAATTTGATTAAGGAAAACACAAACATAATTAAAGTATATATAGAAAGAATCAGGACAATGTTATAGCAGAGAATATATGAAATGCCAGTAAATTTGAACATTTCTGTAAAGTTGACCATTTCCTAGCTCCTACAGTTTACCAAAACTGACACAATAGGAAATCATTTAAGGTCATCATGTCTGCCCTTGGCATTCTCGGAACGCCCTGGCCTCAGAATGTAGCATCTGTAGTCCATGGTAACCTGCGGAGAGTGGGCAGGGCTGAGGGAGGCTGGAACACTGCCCTCACTGAGGGAGTGGGTGTGGCCATCTCTGCTGTGATTGAACAAAGAGCAGGAGACCAGGGGGCCCAGGGCAGGGCCCTCAGAGCTCTGCAGGCCCAGTGGGGTGTCACAAGCATTTAGGCCCAGGCCATAGGGCGCCTTCTTTGTCTGCACAGCTGCCCAAACTCTCACTTTTCCACTGAGGCCGCCCACTTAGTTGAAGTGTGTGTGGAACCTGTCCACGCAGTATACCTCGCTGCACAGCTAACCATATGTCTGGGCAACGTAGCTTCCTGCCAGGTGACCGAAGTTCGCAGGAGAGATGATTCCCTGGTTCACACGCAGAGAGGCTCCTGCCCGGGCCACAGGCCGCCCACTGCCCCTGCCCAAGATCGCGGGCCGAAAGCAGCCCTGTCTAAGACCCCTACCCCTAGAGGGAGTATTGGACCAACACTTCTAGAAAACGGGGTCCTTGTGGGCAACTCATTGGAGGGACACAAATACATGTTTGTCGACTTTTTGCTGAAAATTACGAGCGTTCACACCTAAGCCTCTTACAAGGTCAGCTGTTTAGATAAACATGAGCTCATGATCTAAATTTACACAATAATGAAGAATTCAGCTACAAAGGGAGACAATCAGCAAAAACAATCAATACCAGAATTAGATTCCCTAGGCCATCCGTCAGATGTTGGAATAATCAGGTGCTAGGCAGAAAATATTCATAAACCTGGAAATGAAACAAGGAACAAGGATGTTTTCAAAGACTGGTAGGATCTCTAAAACATTTTTAAAGTACATGTCATTGATAAAGCTAAATACTCAAAGGTTGTTTAATACAACAAATTAAGCAGTGAGAAGAGTGAAATTATGCTGTTTAGAAAACTATGGAAGGTGAGATTTTCTGCCTAATTATATAAGATGATTTCTCTAAAAAACACACATTATTTCAAAGACATATTTGCTGTGATATAAGTTAATGGTATTTCAAAAGGCTTGTCTGCAAAGAAAGGTGAGTTGTAGGGAATCACAGAAAGCCGAGGGGATAATATGTCAATATATACATTGCTATATGGTGAACTAAGCCTTATGCCGGCAACAGTGTAGAGGAATGGACCCTTAGAAACGTACAAGTAAGCTGGAATCTTTAAAAGTTCAAATCTTTATAAGTAAAAAGATTTATTAAAATGAATATCCAAATGTTTTAATTGACATCAGAAGATCAAAACAATAAACCCTGAGAACATAGAAAAAAGATAAATAAAGATATGTTCAGAACTTAATACAACAGAAAACGTATAAAATTCATGTGATTTTGTAAGTCCAAAGAATATTCTTTGAAAAGATTTAAAAGACACTCTTTGATTAAGGAAAACAAAAAAAGTAAAGAATACACCGAAAGAATCAGGACAATTTTATAGCAGAGAATATATGAAATGCCAGTAAATTAGAACATTTTTGTAAAGTGGACCATTTCCTAGCGCCTAAAGTTTACCAAAACTGACACAAGAGGAAAACATTTAAGGTCATCCTGTCTGCCTTTGGCATTCTCGGAACGCCCTGGCCTCAGAATGCAGCATCTGTAGTCCATGGTACCCTGCATGGAGGGGGCGTGGCTGAGGGAGGTTGGAAGACTGCCCTCACTGAGGGAGTGGAGGTGGCCATCTCTGCTGTGACTGAACAAAGGTCAGGGAAGCAGGGGGCCCAGGGCAGGGCCCTCAGAGACCAGGAGACCCAGTGGGTGTCACAAGCATTTAGGCCCAGGCCAAAGGGCGCCTTCTTTGTCTGCACAGCTGCCCAAACTCTCACCTTTCCACTCAGGCCGCCCTCTTATTTGAAGTGTGTTTGGAACCTGTCCGCGCAGTACACCTCGCTGCACAGCTAACCATAGTTCAGGGCATCGTATCTTCCTGCCAGGTGACCGAAGTTCGCAGGCAAATGGGTCCCTGGGACTCATGCGGAGAGGCTCCTGCCCGGGCCACAGGCCGCCCACTGGCCCTGTCCCAGATCGAAGGCTGAAAAGCAGCCATGTATGTGTCCACTGCCTCTCGAAGGAGTATTGGACCAACACTTGTAGAAAACGGGGTCCTCGTGGGCAACTCATTGGAGGGACACAAATAAATCTTTGCCGACTTTCTGCAGAAGCTTACCAGCGTTCACACCTAAGCCTCTTACAAGGTCAGCTGTTTAGCTAAACATGAGCTCTTGTTCTAAATTTACACAATATTGAAGAAATCAGCTATAAAGTGAGACATTCAGGAAAAACAATCAATACCAGAAATAGATTCCCTAGGCCAGCAATCTGATGTTGGAATCATCAGGTGCAAGGCAGAAAATATACATAAAACTGGAACTGAATCAAGGAACAAGGAGGTTTTCAAAGGCTGGTAGGATCTCTAAAACATTTTTAAAGTACATGTCGTTGATAAACCTAAATACTCAAAGGTTGTTTAATACCACAGATTCATCATTGAGAAGAGTGAAATTATGCTGTTTTGAAAACTATGGCAGGTGAGATTTTCTGCCTAATTATATAAGAAGATTTCTCTAAAAAATAGACATTATTTCAAAGACTTATTGGCTGTGAAATAAGTTAAGTGTATTTCAAATGGCTTGTCTGCAAAGAAAGGTGAGATGTAGGGAATCACAGAAAGTCGAGGGGAAAATGGCAATATATACATTGCTATATGGTGAACTAAGCCTTAGGCCAGCCATAATATAGAGGATCTGACCCTTAGAAACTTAAAAGTGAGCTGGAATCTTTAAAAGTTCAAATCTTTATAAGTAAAAAGATTGACGAAAATGAATAACCAAGTGTTTTAATTGACATCAGAAGATCAAAACAATAAACCCTGAGAACATAGAAAAAAGATAAATAAAGTTATGAGCAGAACTTAATACCACAGAAAACGTTTAAAATTCAGGTGAGGTAGTAAGTCCAAAGAATATTCTTTGAAAAGATTTAAAATACACACTTTGATTAAGGAAAGCACAAACATAATTAAAGAATATATAGAAAGAATCAGGACAATGTTATAGCAGAGAATATATGAAATGCCAGTAAATTTGAACATTTCTGTAAAGTTGACCATTTCCTAGCCCCTACAGTTTACCAAAACTGACACAAGATAAATCATTTAAGGTCATCATGTCTGCCCTTGGCATTCTCGGAACGCCCTGGCCTCAGAATGCAGCATCTGTAGTCCATGGTAACCTGTGGAGAGTGGGCGGGGCTGAGGGAGGCTGGAACACTACCCTCACTGAGGGAGTGGGTGTGGCCATGTCTGCTGTGACGCAACAAAGTGCAGGGGAGCAGGGGCCCAGTGCAGGGCCCTCAGAGCCCGGCAGGCCGAGTGGGGTGTCAAAAGCATTTAGGCCCAGGCCATAGGGCGCCTTCTTTGTCTGCACAGCTGCCCAAACTCTCACTTTTCCACTAAGGCCGCCCACTTAGTTGAAGTGTGTGTGGAACCTGTCCGCACAGTATACCTCGCTGCACAGCTAACCATAGGTCTCGGCATCATAGCTTCCTGCCAGGTGACCGAAGTTCGCAGGAGAGATGATTCCCAGGTTCACACGCAGAGAGGTTCCTGCCCGGGCCACAGTCCGCCCACTGCCCCTGCCCAAGATCGGGGGCCGAAAGCAGCCCTGTCTAAGTCCCCTACGCCTAGAGGGTGTATTGGACCAACACTTCTAGAAAACGGGGTCCTTGTGGGCAACTCATTGGAGGCACACAAATAAATCATTGCCGACCTTCTTGCTGAAACTTACGAGCGTTCAAACGTAAGCCTCTTACAAGGTCAGCTGTTTAGCTACACATGAGCTCATGATCTAAATTTACACAATAATGAAGAAATCAGCTACAAAGGGAGACAATCAGCAAAAACAATCAATACAGAATTAGATTCCCTAGGACATCCATCAGATGTTGGAATAATCAGGTGCTAGGCAGAAAATATACATAAACCTGGAAATGAATCAAGGAACAAGGATGTTCTCAAAGACTGGTAGGATCTCTAAAACATTTTTAAAGTACATGTTATTGATAAAGCTAAATACTCAAAGGTTGTTTAATACAACAAATTAAGCAGTGAGAAGAGTGAAATTATGCTGTTTAGAAAACTATGGAAGGTGAGATTTTCTTCCAAATAATATAAGATGATTTCTCTAAAAAATACACATTATTTCAAAGACTTATTGGCTGTGAACTAAGTTAAGTGTATTTCAAATGGCTAGTCTGCAAAGAAAGGTGAGATGTATGGAATCACAGAAAGCCGAGGGGATAATATGTCAATATATACATTTGTATATGGTGAACTAAGCCTTAGGCCGGCAACAGTGTAGAGGAATGGACCCTTAGAAACGTACAAGTAAGCTGGAATCTTTAAAAGTTCAAATCTTTATAAGTAAAAAGATTTATTAAAATGAATAACCAAGTGTTTTACTTGACATCAGAAAATCAAAACAATAAACCCTGAGAACATAGAAAAAAGATAAATAAAGATATGAGCAGAACTTAATACAATAGAAAACGTATAAAATTCAGGTGACTTAGTAAGTCCAAAGAATATTCTTTGAAAAGATTTAAAAGACACACTTTGATTAAGGAAAACAAAAACATAAGTAAAGAATATACAGAAAGAATCAGGAAAATGTTATAGCAGAGAATATATGAAATGCCAGTAAATTTGAACAATTCTGTAAAGTTGAACATTTCCTAGCTCCTACAGTTTACCAAAACTGACACAAGAGGAAATTTTTTAAGGTCATCATGTCTGCCCTTGGCATTCTCGGAACGCCCTGGCCTCAGAATGCAGCATCTGTAGTCCATGGTAACCTGCGGAGAGTGGGCGGGGCTGAGGGAGGATGGAACACTGCCCTCACTGAGGGAGTGGGTGTGGCCATCTCTGCTGTGACTGAACAAAGGGCAGGGGAGCAGGGGGCCAAGGGCAGGGCCCTCAGAGCGCGGCAAACCCAGTGGGGTGTCACAAGCATATAGGCCCAGGACATAGGGCGCCTTCTTTGTCTGCACAGCTGCCCAAACTCTCACCTTTCCACTCAGGCCGCCCTCTTATTTGAAGTGTGTTTGGAACCTGTCCGCGCAGTACACCTCGCTGCACAGCTAACCAGGTCAGGGCATCGTAGCTTCCTGCCAGGTGACCGAAGTTCGCAGGCAAATGGGTCCCTGGGACACATGCGGAGAGGCTCCTGCCCGGGACACAGGCCGCCCACTGGCCCTGCACCAGATCGAAGTCTGAAAAGCAGCCATGTCTGAGTCCACTGACTCTCGAAGGAGTATTGGACCAACACTTGTAGAAAACGGGGTCCTTGCGGGCAACTCACTGGAGGGACACAAATAAATCTTTGCCGACTTTCTGCTGAAGCTTACCAGCGTTCACACCTAAGCCTCTTACAAGGTCAGCTGTTTAGCTAAACATGAGCTCATGATCTAAATTTACACAATATTGAAGTAATCAGCTACAAAGTGAGACAATCAGCAAAAACAATCAATACCAGAATTAGATTCCCTAGGCCATCCGTCTGATGTTGTACTAATCAGGTGCAAGGCAGAAAATATACATAAAACTGGAAGTGAAACAAGGAACAAGGAGGTTTTCAAAGGCTGGTAGGATCTCTAAAACATTTTTAAAGTACATGTCGTTGATAAACCTAAATACTCAAAGGTTGTTTAATACCACAGATTAAGCATTGAGAAGAGTGAAATTATGCTGTTTGAAAACTAGGGCAGGTGAGATTTTCTGCCTAATTATATAAGATGATTTCTCTAAAAAATAGACATTATTTCAAAGACTTATTGGCTGTGAAATAAGTTAAGTGTATTTCAAATGGCTTGTCTGCAAAGAAAGGTGAGATGTAGGGAATCACAGAAAGTCGAGGGGAAAATGGCAATATATACATTGCTATATGGTGAACTAAGCCTTAGGCCAGACACAATGTAGAGGACCTGACCCTTAGAAACTTAAAAGTGAGCTGGAATCTTTAAAAGTTCAAATCTTTATAAGTAAAAAGATTGATGAAAATGAATAACCAAGTGTTTTAATTGACATCAGAAAATCAAAACAATAAACCCTGAGAACATAGAAAAAAGATAAATAAATTTATGAGCAGAACTTAATACCACAGAAAACGTATAAAATTCAGGTGAGGTAGTAAGTCCAAAGAATATTCTTTGAAAAGATTTAAAAGACACACTTTGATTAAGGAAAACCAAAACATAAGTAAAGAATATACAGAAAGAATCAGGACAATGTTAGAGCAGAGAATATATGAAATGCCAGTAAATTTGAACATTTCTGTAAAGTTGACCATTTCCTAGCTCCTACAGTTTACCAAAACTGACACAAGAGGAAATCATTTAAGGTCATCATGTCTGCCCTTGGCATTCTCGGAACGCCCTGGCCTCAGAATGCAGCATCTGTAGTACATGGTGACCTGCGGAGAGTGGGCGTGGCTGAGGGAGGCTGGAACACTGCCCTCACTGAGGGAGTGGGTGTGGCCATCTCTGCTGTGACTGAACAAAGGGCAGGGGAGCAGGGGGCCCAGGGCAGGGCCCTCAGAGCCCGGCAGGCCCAGTGGGGTGTCACAAGCATTTAGGCCCAGGCCATAGGGCGCCTTCTTTGTCTGCACAGCTGCCCAAACTCTCACTTTTCCACTCAGGCCACCCACTTAGTTGAAGTGTGTGTGGAACCTGTCCGCGCAGTATACCTCGCTGCACAGCTAACCATAGGTCTGGGCATCGTAGCTTCCTGCCAGGTGACCGAAGTTCGCAGGAGAGATGATTCCCAGGTTCCCACGAAGAGAGGCTCCTGCCCGGGCCACAGGCCGCCCACTGCCCCTGCCCAAGATCAGGGGCCGAAAGCAGCACTGTCTAAGTCCCCTACCCCTAGAGGGAGTATTGGACCAACACTTCTAGAAAACGGGTTCCTTGTGGGCAACTCAATGGAGGGAAACCAATAAATCTTTGCCGACTTTTTGCTGAAACTTACGAGCGTTCACACCTAAGCCTCTTACAAGGTCAGCTGTTAAGCAAAACATGAGCTCATGATCTAAATTTACACAATAATGAAGAAATCAGCTACAAAGGGAGACAAGCAGCAAAATCAATCAATACCAGAATTAGATTCCCTAGGCCATCCTTGAGATGTTGGAATAATCAGGTGCTAGGCAGAAAATATACATAAACCTGGAAATGAAACAAGGAACAAGGATGTTTTCAAAGACTGGTAGGATCTCTAAAACATTTTTAAAGTACATGTCATTGATAAAGCTAAATACTGAAAGGTTGTTTAATACAACAAATTAAGCAGTGAGAAGAGTGAAATTATGCTGTTTAGAAAACTATGGAAGGTGAGATTTTCTGCCTAATTATATAAGACGATTTCTCTAAAAAATACACATTATTTCAAAGACTTATTGGCTGTGAAATAAGTTAAGGGTATTTCAAATGGCTTGTCTGCAAAGAAAGGTGAGATGTAGGGAATCACAGAAAGCCGAGGGGATAATATGTCAATATATACATTGCTATATGGTGAACAAAGCCTTAGGCCGGCAACAGTGTAGAGGAATGGACCCTTAGAAACGTACAAGTAAGCTGGAATCTTTAAAAGTTCAAATCTTTATAAGTAAAAAGATTTATTAAAATGAATAACCAAGTGTTTTACTTGACATCAGAAAATCAAAACAATAAACCCTGAGAACATAGAAAAAAGATAAATAAAGATATGAGCAGAACTTAATACAACAGAAAACGTATAAAATTCAGGTGACTTAGTAAGTCCAAAGAATATTCTTTGAAAAGATTTAAAAGACACACTTTGATTAAGGAAAACAAAAACATAAGTAAAGAATATACAGAAAGAATCAGGACAATGTTACAGCAGAGAATATATGAAATGCCAGTAAATTTGAACATTTCTGTAAAGTTGACCATTTCCTAGCTCCTACAGTTTACCAAAACTGACACAAGAGGAAATCATTTAAGGTCATCATGTCTGCCCTTGGCAATCTCGGAACGCCCTGGCCTCACAATGCAGCATCTATAGTCCATGGTAAACTGCGGAGAGTGAGCGGGACTGAGGGAGGCTGGAAAACTGCCCTCACTGAGGGAGTGTGTATGGCCATCTCTGCTGTGACTGAACAAAGGGCAGGGGAGCAGGGGGCCCAGGGCAGGGCCCTCAGAGCGCGGCAGACCCAGTGGGGTGTCACAAGCATTTAGGCCCAGGCCATAGGGCGCCTTCTTTGTCTGCACAGCTGCCCAAACTCTCACCTTTCCACTCAGGCCGCCCTCTTATTTGAAGTGTGTTTGGAACCTGTCCGCGCAGTACACCTCCCTGCACAGCTAACCATAGGTCAGGGCATCGTAGCTTCCTGCCAGGTGACCGAAGTTCGCAGGAGAGATGAATCCAACGTTCACACGCAGAGAGGCTCCTGCCCGGGCCACAGGCCGCCCACTGCCCCTGCCCCAGATCGAAGGCTGAAAAGCAGCCATGTCTGAATCCACTGCCTCTCGAAGGAGTATTGGACCAATACTTGTAGAAAACGGGGTCCTTGCGGGCAACTCATTGGAGGGACACAAATAAACCTTTGCCGACTTTCTGCTGAAGCTTATCAGCGTTCACACCTAAGCCTCTTACAAGGTCAGCTGTTTAGCTAAACATGAGCTCATGATCTAAATTTACACAATATTGAAGAAATCAGCTACAAAGTGAGACAATCAGCAAAAACAATCAATACCAGAATTAGATTCCCTAGGCCATCCGTCTGATGTTGTAATAATCAGGTGCAAGGCAGAAAATATACATAAAACTGGAAGTGAAACAAGGAACAAGGAGGTTTTCAAAGGCTGGTAGGATCTCTAAAACATTTTTAAAGTACATGTCGTTGATAAACCTAAATACTCAAAGGTTGTTTAATACCACAGATTAAGCATTGAGAAGAGTGAAATTATGCTGTTTTGAAAACTAGGGCAGGTGAGATTTTCTACCTAATTATATAAGATGATTTCTCTAAAAAATAGACATTATTTCAAAGACTTATTGGCTGTGAAATAAGTTAAGTGTATTTCAAATGGCTTGTCTGCAAAGAAAGGTGAGATGTAGGGAATCACAGAAAGTCGAGGGGAAAATGTCAATATATACATTGCTATATGGTGAACTAAGCCTTAGGCCAGCCACAATGTATAGGATCTGACCCTTAGAAACTTAAAAGTGAGCTGGAATCTTTAAAAGTTCAAATCTTTATAAGTAAAAAGATTGATGAAAATGAATAACCAAGTGTTTTAATTGACATCAGAAAATCAAAACAATAAACCCTGAGAACATAGAAAAAAGATAAATAAATTTATGAGCAGAACTTAATACCACAGAAAACGTATAAAATTCAGGTGAGGTAGTAAGTCCAAAGAATATTCTTTGAAAAGATTTAAAAGACACACTTTGATTAAGGAAAACCAAAACATAAGTAAAGAATATACAGAAAGAATCAGGACAATGTTAGAGCAGAGAATATATGAAATGCCAGTAAATTTGAACATTTCTGTAAAGTTGACCATTTCCTAGCTCCTACAGTTTACCAAAACTGACACAAGAGGAAATCATTTAAGGTCATCATGTCTGCCCTTGGCATTCTCGGAACGCCCTGGCCTCAGAATGCAGCATCTGTAGTACATGGTGACCTGCGGAGAGTGGGCGGGGCTGAGGGAGGCTGGAACACTGCCCTCACTGAGGGAGTGGGTGTGGCCATCTCTGCTGTGACTGAACAAAGGGCAGGGGAGCAGGGGGCCCAGGGCAGGGCCCTCAGAGCCCGGCAGGCCCAGTGGGGTGTCACAAGCATTTAGGCCCAGGCCATAGGGCGCCTTCTTTGTCTGCACAGCTGCCCAAACTCTCACTTTTCCACTCAGGCCACCCACTTAGTTGAAGTGTGTGTGGAACCTCTCCGCGCAGTATACCTCGCTGCACAGCTAACCATATGTCTGGGCATCGTAGCTTCCTGCCAGGTGACCGAAGTTCGCAGGAGAGATGATTCCCTGGTTCACACGCAGAGAGGCTCCTGCCCGGGCCACAGGCCGCCCACTGCCCCTGCCCAAGATCGCGGGCCGAAAGCAGCCCTGTCTAAGACCCCTACCCCTAGAGGGAGTATTGGAGCAACACTTCTAGAAAACGGGGTCCTTGTGGGCAACTCATTGGAGGGACACAAATACATGTTTGTCGACTTTTTGCTGAAACTTACGAGCGTTCACACCTAAGCCTCTTACAAGGTCAGCTGTTTAGATAAACATGAGCTCATGATCTAAATTTACACAATAATGAAGAATTCAGCTACAAAGGGAGACAATCAGCAAAAACAATCAATACCAGAATTAGATTCCCTAGGCCATCCGTCAGATGTTGGAATAATCAGGTGCTAGGCAGAAAATATTCATAAACCTGGAAATGAAACAAGGAACAAGGATGTTTTCAAAGACTGGTAGGATCTCTAAAACATTTTTAAAGTACATGTCATTGATAAAGCTAAATACTCAAAGGTTGTTTAATACAACAAAATAAGCAGTGAGAAGAGTGAAATTATGCTGTTTAGAAAACTATGGAAGGTGAGATTTTCTGCCTAATTATATAAGATGATTTCTCTAAAAAATACACATTATTTCAAAGACTTATTTGCTGTGATATAAGTTAATGGTATTTCAAAAGGCTTGTCTGCAAAGAAAGGTGAGATGTAGGGAATCACAGAAAGCCGAGGGGATAATATGTCAATATATACATTGCTATATGGTGAACTAAGCCTTATGCCGGCAACAGTGTAGAGGAATGGACCCTTAGAAACGTACAAGTAAGCTGGAATCTTTAAAAGTTCAAATCTTTATAAGTAAAAAGATTTATTAAAATGAATATCCAAATGTTTTAATTGACATCAGAAGATCAAAACAATAAACCCTGAGAACATAGAAAAAAGATAAATAAAGATATGTGCAGAACTTAATACAACAGAAAACGTATAAAATTCATGTGATTTAGTAAGTCCAAAGAATATTCTTTGAAAAGATTTAAAAGACATTCTTTGATTAAGGAAAACAAAAAAAGTAAAGAATACATCGAAAGAATCAGGACAATTTTATAGAAGAGAATTTATGAAATGCCTGTAAATTTGAACATTTTTGTAAAGTGGACCATTTCCTAGCGCCTAAAGTTTACCAAAACTGACACAAGAGGAAAACATTTAAGGTCATCCTGTCTGCCTTTGGCATTCTCGGAACGCCCTGGCCTCAGAATGCAGCATCTGTAGTCCATGGTACCCTGCATGGAGGGGGCGTGGCTGAGGGAGGTTGGAAGACTGCCCTCACTGAGGGAGTGGATGTGGCCATCTCTGCTGTGATTGAACAAAGGTCAGGGAAGCAGGGGTCCCAGGGCAGGGCCCTCAGAGACCGGGAGACCCAGTGGGTGTCACAAGCATTTAGGCCCAGGCCAAAGGACGCCTTCTTTGTCTGCACAGCTGCCCAAACTCTCACCTTTCCACTCAGGCCGCCCTCTTATTTGAAGTGTGTTTGGAACCTGTCCGCGCAGTACACCTCGCTGCACAGCTAACCATAGTTCAGGGCATCGTAGCTTCCTGCCAGGTGACCGAAGTTCGCAGGCAAAAGGGTCCCTGGGACTCATGCGGAGAGGCTCCTGCCCGGGCCACAGGCCGCCCACTGGCCCTGTCCCAGATCGAAGGCTGAAAAGCAGCCATGTCTGAGTCCACTGCCTTTCGAAGGAGTATTGGACCAACACTTGTAGAAAACGGGGTCCTTGCGGGCAACTCATTGGAGGGACACAAATAAATCTTTGCCGACTTTCTGCTGAAGCTTACCAGCGTTCACACCTAAGCCTCTTACAAGGTCAGCTGTTTTGCTAAACATGAGCTCTTGATCTAAATTTACACAATATTGAAGAAATCAGCTATAAAGTGAGACAATCAGGAAAAACAATCAATACCAGAATAGATTCCCTAGGCCAGCCATCTGATGTTGGAATCATCAGGTGCAAGGCAGAAAATATACATAAAACTGGAACTGAAACAAGGAACAAGGAGGTTTTCAAAGGCTGGTAGGATCTCTAAATCATTTTTAAAGTACATGTCGTTGATAAACATAAATACTCAAAGGTTGTTAATACCACAGATTAAGCATTGAGAAGAGTGAAATTATGCTGTTTTGAAAACTATGGCAGGTGAGATTTTCTGCCTAATTATATAAGAAGATTTCTCTAAAAAATAGACATTATTTCAAAGACTTATTGGCTGTGAAATAAGTTAAGTGTATTTCAAATGGCTTGTCTGCAAAGAAAGGTGAGATGTTGGGAATCACAGAAAGTCGAGGGGAAAATGGCAATATATACATTGCTATATGGTGAACTAAGCCTTAGGCAGGCCACAATGTAGAGGATCTGACCCTTAGAAACTTAAAAGTGAGCTGGAATCTTTAAAAGTTCAAATCTTTATAAGTAAAAAGATTGATGAAAATGAATAACCAAGTGTTTTAATTGACATCAGAAGATCAAAACAATAAACCCTGAGAACATAGAAAAAAGATAAATAAAGTTATGAGCAGAGCTTAATACCACAGAAAACGTTTAAAATTCAGGTGAGGTAGTAAGTCCAAAGAATATTCTTTGAAAAGATTTAAAATACACACTTTGATTAAGGAAAGCACAAACATAATTAAAGAATATATAGAAAGAATCAGGACAATGTTATAGCAGAGAATATATGAAATGCCAGTAAATTTGAACATTTCTGTAAAGTTGACCATTTCCTAGCCCCTACAGTTTACCAAAACTGACACAAGATAAATCATTTAAGGTCATCATGTCTGCCCTTGGCATTCTCAGAACGCCCTGGCCTCAGAATGCAGCATCTGTAGTCCATGGTAACCTGTGGAGAGTGGGCGGGGCTGAGGGAGGCTGGAACACTACCCTCACTGAGGGAGTGGGTGTGGCCATGCCTGCTGTGACGGAACAAAGGGCAGGCGAGCAGGGGCCCAGGGCAGGGCCCTCAGAGCCCGGCAGGCCCAGTGGGGTGTCACAAGCATTTAGGCCCAGGCCATAGGGCGCCTTCTTTGTCTGCACAGCTGCCCAAATTCTCACTTTTCCACTAAGGCCGCCCACTTAGTTGAAGTGTGTGTGGAACCTGTCCGCACAGTATACCTCGCTGCACAGCTAACCATAGGTCTCGGCATCGTAGCTTCCTGCCAGGTGACCGAAGTTCGCAGGAGAGATGATTCCCAGGTTCACACGCAGAGAGTTTCCTGCCCGGGCCACAGTCCGCCCACTGCCCCAGCCCAAGATCGGGGGCCGAAAGCAGCCCTGTCTAAGTCCCCTACGCCTAGAGGGTGTATTTGACCAACACTTCTAGAAAACGGGGTCCTTGTGGGCAACTCATTGGAGGCACACAAATAAATCATTGCCGACCTTCTTGCTGAAACTTACGAGCGTTCACCCGTAAGCCTCTTACAAGGTCAGCTATTTAGCTACACATGAGCTCATGATCTAAATTTACACAATAATGAAGAAATCAGCTACAAAGGGAGACAATCAGCAAAAACAATCAATACAGAATTAGATTCCCTAGGCCATCCGTCAGATGTTGGAATAATCAGGTGCTAGGCAGGAAATATACATAAACCTGGAAATGAATCAAGGAACAAGGATGTTTTCAAAGACTGGTAGGATCTCTAAAACATTTTTAAAGTACATGTTATTGATAAAGCTAAATACTCAAAGGTTGTTTAATACAACAAATTAAGCAGTGA
Source organism: Mesoplodon bidens (assembly GCF_964165515.1). NCBI lineage: Eukaryota > Metazoa > Chordata > Mammalia > Artiodactyla > Ziphiidae > Mesoplodon > Mesoplodon bidens. The sequence continues at coordinate 3,648,965 of NC_138180.1, forward strand.
GAAGAGTGAAATTATGCTGTTTAGAAAACTATGGAAGGTGAGATTTTCTGCCAAATAATATAAGATGATTTCTCTAAAAAATACACATTATTTCAAAGACTTATTGGCTGTGAACTAAGTTAAGTGTATTTCAAATGGCTAGTCTGCAAAGAAAGGTGAGATGTAGGGAATCACAGAAAGCCGAGGGGATAATATGTCAATATATACATTGCTATATGGTGAACTAAGCCTTAGGCCGGCAACAGTGTAGAGGAATGGACCCTTAGAAACGTACAAGTAAGCTGGAATCTTTAAAAGTTCAAATCTTTATAAGTAAACAGATTTATTAAAATGAATAACCAAGTGTTTTACTTGACATCAGAAAATCAAAACAATAAACCCTGAGAACATAGAAAAAAGATAAATAAAGATATGAGCAGAACTTAATACAAGAGAAAACGTATAAAATTCAGGTGACTTAGTAAGTCCAAAGAATATTCTTTGAAAAGATTTAAAAGACACACTTTGATTAAGGAAAACAAAAACATAAGTAAAGAATATACAGAAAGAATCAGGACAATGTTATAGCAGAGAATATATGAAATGCCAGTAAATTTGAACAATTCTGTAAAGTTGAACATTTCCTAGCTCCTACAGTTTACCAAAACTGACACAAGAGGAAATCATTTAAGGTCATCATGTCTGCCCTTGGCATTCTCGGAACGCCCTGGCCTCAGAATGCAGCATCTGTAGTCCATGGTAACCTGCGGAGAGTGGGCGGGGCTGAGGGAGGCTGGAACACTGCCCTCACTGAGGGAGTGGGTGTGGCCATCTCTGCTGTGACTGAACAAAGGGCAGGGGAGCAGGGGGCCCAGGGCAGGGCCCTCAGAGCGCGGCAGACCCAGTGGGGTGTCACAAGCATTTAGGCCCAGGACATAGGGCGCCTTCTTTGTCTGCACAGCTGCCCAAACTCTCACCTTTCCACTCAGGCCGCCCTCTTATTTGAAGTGTGTTTGGAACCTGTCCGCGCAGTACACCTCGCTGCACAGCTAACCAGGTCAGGGCATCGTAGCTTCCTGCCAGGTGACCGAAGTTCGCAGGAGAGATGATTCCCAGGTTCCCACGAAGAGAGGCTCCTGCCCGGGCCACAGGCCGCCCACTGCCCCTGCCCAAGATCGGGGGCCGAAAGCAGCCCTGTCTAAGTCCCCTACCCCTAGAGGGAGTATTGGACCAACACTTCTAGAAAACGGGGTCCTTGTGGGCAACTCATTGGAGGGAAACCAATAAATCTTTGCCGACTTTTTGCTGAAACTTACGAGCGTTCACACCTAAGCCTCTTACAATGTCAGCTGTTTAGCTAAACATGAGCTCATGATCTAAATTTACACAATAATGAAGAAATCAGCTACAAAGGGAGACAATCAGCAAAATCAATCAATACCAGAATTAGATTCCCTAGGCCATCCTTGAGATGTTGGAATAATCAGGTGCTAGGCAGAAAATATACATAAACCTGGAAATGAAACAAGGAACAAGGATGTTTTCAAAGACTGGTAGGATCTCTAAAACATTTTTAAAGTACATGTCATTGATAAAGCTAAATACTGAAAGGTTGTTTAATACAACAAATTAAGCAGTGAGAAGAGTGAAATTATGCTGTTTAGAAAACTATGGAAGGTGAGATTTTCTGCCTAATTATATAAGATGATTTCTCTAAAAAATACACATTATTTCAAAGACTTATTGGCTGTGAAATAAGTTAAGGGTATTTCAAATGGCTTGTCTGCAAAGAAAGGTGAGATGTAGGGAATCACAGAAAGCCGAGGGGATAATATGTCAATATATACATTGCTATATGGTGAACAAAGCCTTAGGCCGGCAACAGTGTAGAGGAATGGACCCTTAGAAACGTACAAGTAAGCTGGAATCTTTAAAAGTTCAAATCTTTATAAGTAAAAAGATTTATTAAAATGAATAACCAAGTGTTTTACTTGACATCAGAAAATCAAAACAATAAACCCTGAGAACATAGAAAAAAGATAAATAAAGATATGAGCAGAACTTAATACAACAGAAAACGTATAAAATTCAGGTGACTTAGTAAGTCCAAAGAATATTCTTTGAAAAGATTTAAAAGACACACTTTGATTAAGGAAAACAAAAACATAAGTAAAGAATATACAGAAAGAATCAGGACAATGTTACAGCAGAGAATATATGAAATGCCAGTAAATTTGAACATTTCTGTAAAGTTGACCATTTCCTAGCTCCTACAGTTTACCAAAACTGACACAAGAGGAAATCATTTAAGGTCATCATGTCTGCCCTTGGCATTCTCGGAACGCCCTGGCCTCACAATGCAGCATCTATAGTCCATGCTAAACTGCGGAGAGTGAGCGGGACTGAGGGAGGCTGGAAGACTGCCCTCACTGAGGGAGTGGGTGTGGCCATCTCTGCTGTGACTGAACAAAGGGCAGGGTAGCAGGGGGCCCAGGGCAGGGCCCTCAGAGCGCGGCAGACCCAGTGGGGTGTCACAAGCATTTAGGCCCAGGCCATAGGGCGCCTTCTTTGTCTGCACAGCTGCCCAAACTCTCACCTTTCCACTCAGGCCGCCCTCTTATTTGAAGTGTGTTTGGAACCTGTCCGCGCAGTACACCTCGCTGCACAGCTAACCATAGGTCAGGGCATCGTAGCTTCCTGCCAGGTGACCGAAGTTCGCAGGAGAGATGAATCCAACGTTCACACGCAGAGAGGCTCCTGCCCGGGCCACAGGCCGCCCACTGCCCCTGCCCCAGTTCGAAGGCTGAAAAGCAGCCATGTCTGAATCCACTGCCTCTCGAAGGAGTATTGTACCAACACTTCTAGAAAACGGGGTCCTTGCGGGCAACTCATTGGAGGGACACAAATAAACCTTTGCCGACTTTCTGCTGAAGCTTACCAGCGTTCACACCTAAGCCTCTTACAAGGTCAGCTGTTTTGCTAAACATGAGCTTATGATCTAAATTTACACAATATTGAAGAAATCAGCTACAAAGTGAGACAATCAGCAAAAACAATCAATACCAGAATGAGATTCCCTAGGCAATCCATCTGATGTTGGAATAATCAGGTGCAAGGCAGAAAACATACATAAAACTGTAACTGAAACAAGGAACAAGGAGGATTTCAAAGGCTGGTAGGATCTCTAAAACATTTTTAAAGTACATGTCGTTGATAAACCTAAATACTCAAAGGTTGTTTAATACCACAGATTAAGCATTGAGAAGAGTGAAATTATGCTGTTTTGAAATCTAGGGCAGGTGAGATTTTCTGCCTAATTATATAAGAAGATTTCTCTAAAAATTAGACATTATTTTAAAGTCTTATTGGCTGTGAAATAAGTTAAGTGTATTTCAAATGGCTTGTCTGCAAAGAAAGGTGAGATGTAGGGAATCACAGAAAGTCGAGGGGAAAATGTCAATATATACATTGCTATGTGGTGAACTAAGCCTTAGGCCAGCCACAATGTAGAGGACCTGACCCTTAGAAACTTAAAAGTGAGCTGGAATCTTTAAAAGTTCAAATCTTTATAAGTAAAAAGATTGATGAAAATGAATAACCAAGTGTTTTAATTGACATCAGAAGATCAAAACAATAAACCCTGAGAACATAGAAAAAAAATAAATAAAGATATGAGCAGAACTTAATACCACAGAAAACGGATAAAATTCAGGTGAGGTAGTAAGTCCAAAGAATATTCTTTGAAAAGATTTAAAAGACACACTTTGATTAAGGAAAACACAAACATAATTAAAGAATATATAGAAAGAATCAGGACAATGTTATAGCAGAGAATATATGAAATGCCAGTAAATTTGAACATTTCTGTAAAGTTGACCATTTGCTAGCTCCTACAGTTTACCAAAACTGACACAAGAGGAAATCATTTAAGGTCATCATGTCTGCCCTTGGTATTCTCGGAACGCCCTGGCCTGAGAATGCAGCATCTGTAGTCCATGGTGACCTGCGGAGAGTGGGCGGGGCTGAGGGAGGCTGGAACACTGCCCTCACTGAGGGAGTGGGTGTGGCCATCTCTGCTGTGACTGAGCAAAGGGCAGGGAAGCAGGGGGCCCAGGGCAGGGCCCTCAGAGCCCGGCAGGCCCAGTGGGGTGTCACAAGCATTTAGGCCCAGGCCATAGGGCGCCTTCTTTGTCTGCACAGCTGCCCAAACTCTCACCTTTCCACTCAGGCCGCCCACTTAGTTGAAGTGTGTGTGGAACCTGTCCGCGCAGTATACCTCGCTGCACAGCTAACCATAGGTCAGGGCATCGTAGCTTCCTGCCAGGTGACCGAAGTTCGCAGGAGAGATGATTCCCACGTTCACACGCAGAGAGGCTCCTGCCCGGGCCACAGGCCGCCCACTGCCCCTACCCAAGATCGGGTGCCGAAAGCAGCCCTGTCTAAGTCTCCTAACCCTAGAGGGAGTATTGGACCAACACTTGTAGAAAACGGGGTCCTTGTGGGCAACTCATTGGAGGGACACAAAGAAATCTTAGCCGACTTTTTGCTGAAACTTACGAGCGTTCACAGCTAAGCCTCTTACAACGTCAGCTGTTTAGCTAAACATGAGCTCATGATCTAAATTTACACAATAATGAAGAAATCAGCTACAAAGGGAGACAATCAGCAAAAACAATCAATACCAGAATTAGATTCCCTTGGCCATCCTTGAGATGTTGGAATAATCAGTAACTAGGCAGAAAATATACATAAATCTGGAAATGAAACAAGGAACAAGGATGTTTTCAAAGACTGGTAGGATATCTAAAACATTTTTAAAGTACATGTCATTGATAAAGCTAAATACTGAAAGGTTGTTTAATACAACAAATTAAGCAGTGAGAAGAGTGAAATTATGCTGTTTAGAAAACTATGGAAGGTGAGATTTTCTGCCTAATTATATAAGATGATTTCTCTAAAAAATACACATTATTTCAAAGACTTATTGGCTGTGAAATAAGTTAAGGGTATTTCAAATGGCTTGTCTGCAAAGAAAGGTGAGATGTAGGGAATCACAGAAAGCCGAGGGGATAATATGTCAATATATACATTGCTATATGGTGAACAAAGCCTTAGGCCGGCAACAGTGTAGAGGAATGGACCCTTAGAAACGTACAAGTAAGCTGGAATCTTTAAAAGTTCAAATCTTTATAAGTAAAAAGATTTATTAAAATGAATAACCAAGTGTTTTACTTGACATCAGAAAATCAAAACAATAAACCCTGAGAACATAGAAAAAAGATAAATAAAGATATGAGCAGAACTTAATACAACAGAAAACGTATAAAATTCAGGTGACTTAGTAAGTCCAAAGAATATTCTTTGAAAAGATTTAAAAGACACACTTTGATTAAGGAAAACAAAAACATAATTAAAGAATATACAGAAAGAATCAGGACAATGTTATAGCAGAGAATATATGAAATGTCAGTAAATTTGAACATTTCTGTAAAGTGGACCATTTCCTAGCTCCTAAAGTTTACCAAAACTGACACAAGAGGAAATCATTTAAGGTCATCATGTCTGCCCTTGGCATTCTCAGAACGCCCTGGCCTCACAATGCAGCATCTGTAGTCCATGGTAACCTGCGGAGAGGGGGCATGGCTGAGGGAGCTTGGAAGACTGCCCTCACTGAGGGAGTGGGTGTGGCCATTTCTGCTGTGACTGAACAAAGGGCAGGGGAGCAGGGGGCCCAGGGCAGGGCCCTCAGAGCCCGGCAGACACAGTGGGGTGTCACAAGCATTTAGGCCCATGCCAAAGGGCGCCTTCTTTTTCGGCACAGCTGCCCAAACTCTCACCTTTCCACTCAGGCCGCGCTCTTCTTTGAAGTGTGTTTGGAACCTGTCCGCGCAGTACACCTCGCTGCAGAGCTAACCATATGTCAGGGCATCGTAGCTTCCTGCCAGGTGACCTTAGTTCGCAGGCAAATGGGTCCCTGGGACACATGCGGAGAGGCTCTTGCCCGGACCACAGGCCGCCCACTGCCCCTGCCCCAGATCGAAGGCTGAAAAGCAGCCATGTCAGAGTCCACTGCCTCTCGAAGGAGTATTGGACCAACACTTGTAGAAAACGGGGTCCTTGCGGGCAACTCAGTGGAGGGACACAAATAAGCCTTTGCCGACTTTCTGCTGAAGCTTACCAGCGTTCACACCTAAGCCTCTTACAAGGTCAGCTGTTTAGCTAAACATGAGCTCATGATCTAAATTTGCACAATATTGAAGAAATCAGCTGCAAAGTGAGACAATCAGCAAAAACAATCAATACCAGCATGAGATTCCCTAGGCCATCCATCTGATGTTGGAATAATCAGGTGCAAGGCAGAAAATATACATAAAACTGGAACTGAAACAAGGAACAAGGAGGTTTTCAAAGGCTGGAAGGATCTCTAAAACATTTTTAAAGTACATGTCGTTGATAAACCTAAATACTCAAAGGTTGTTTAATACCACAGATTAAGCATTGAGAAGAGTGAAATTATGCTGTTTTGAAAACTAGGGCAGGTGAGATTTTCTGCCTAATTTTATAAGATGATTTCTCTAAAAAAATAGACATTATTTCAAAGACTTATTGGCTGTGAAATAAGTTAAGTGTATTTCAAATGGCTTGTCTGCAAAGAAAGGTGAGATGTAGGGAATCACAGAAATTCGAGGGGAAAATGTCAATATATACATTGCTATATGGTGTACTAAGCCTTAGGCCAGCCACAATGTAGAGGACCTGACGCTTAGTAACTTAAAAGTGAGCTGGAATCTTTAAAAGTTCGAAGCTTTATAAGTAAAAAGATTGATGAAAATGAATAACCAAGTGTTTTAATTTACATCAGAAGATCAAAACAATAAACCCTGACAACATAGAAAAAAGATAAATAAAGATATGAGCAGAACTTAATACCACAGAAAACGTATAAAATTCAGGTGAGGTAGTAAGTCCAAAGAATATTCTTTGAAAAGATTTAAAAGACACACTTTGATTAAGGAAAACACAAACATAATTAAAGAATACATAGAAAGAATCAGGACAATGTTATAGCAGAGAATATATGAAATGCCAGTAAATTTGAACATTTCTGTAAAGTTGACCATTTCCTAGCTCCTACAGTTTACCAAAACTGACACAAGAGGAAATCATTTAAGGTCATCATGTCTGCCCTTGGCATTCTCGGAACGCCCTGGCCTGAGAATGCATCATCTGTAGTCCATGGTAACCTGCGGAGAGTGGGCGGGGCTGAGGGAGGCTGGAACACTGCCCTCACTGAGGGAGTGGGTGTGGCCATCTCTGCTGTGACTGAACAAAGGGCAGGGTAGCAGGGGGCCCAGGGCAGGGCCCTCAGTGCGCGGCAGACCCAGTGGGGTGTCACAAGCATTTAGGCCCAGGCAATAGGGCGCCTTCTTTGTCTGCACAGCTGCCCAAACTCTCACCTTTCCACTCAGGCCGCCCTCTTATTTGAAGTGTGTTTGGAACCTGTCCGCGCAGTACACCTCGCTGCACAGCTAACCAGGTCAGGGCATCGTAGCTTCCTGCCAGGTGACCGAAGTTCGCAGGCAAATGGGTCCCTGGGACCCATGTGGAGAGGCTCCTGCCCGGGACACAGGCCGCCCACTGGCCCGGCACCAGATCGAAGGCTGAAAAGCAGCCATGTCTCAGTCCACTGACTCTCGAAGATGTATTGGACCAACACTTGTAGAAAACGGGGTCCTTGCGGGCAACTCATTGGAGGGACACAAATAAATCTTTGCCGACTTTCTGCTGAAGCTTACCAGCGTTCACACCTAAGCCTCTTACAAGGTCAGCTGTTTAGCTAAACATGAGCTCATGATCTAAATTTACACAATATTGAAGAAATCAGCTACAAAGTGAGACAATCAGCAAAAACAATCAATACCAGAATTAGATTCCCTAGGCCATCCTTGAGATGTTGTAATAATCAGGTGCAAGGCAGAAAATATACATAAAACTGGAAGTGAAACAAGGAACAAGGAGGTTTTCAAAGGCTGGTAGGATCTCTAAAACATTTTTTAAAGTACATGTCGTTGATAAACCTAAATACTCGAAGGTTGTTTAATACCACAGATTAAGCATTGAGAAGAGTGAAATTATACTGTTTTGAAAACTAGGGCAGGTGAGATTTTCTGCCTAATTATATAAGATGTTTTCTCTAAAAAATAGACATTATTTCAAAGACTTATTGGCTGTGAAATAAGTTAAGTGTATTTCAAATGGCTTGTCTGCAAAGAAAGGTGAGATGTAGGGAATCACAGAAAGTCGAGGGGAAAATGTCAATATATACATAGCTATATGGTGAACTAAGCCTTAGGCCAGCCAAAATGTAGAGGACCTGACCCTTAGAAACTTAAAAGTGAGCTGGAATCTTTAAAAGTTCAAATCTTTATAAGTAAAAAGATTGATGAAAATGAATAACCAAGTGTTTTAATTGACATCAGAAGATCAAAACAATAAACCCTGAGAACATAGAAAAAAGATAAATAAAGTTATGAGCAGAACTTAATACCACAGAAAACGTATAAAATTCAGGTGAGGTAGTAAGTCCAAAGAATATTCTTTGAAAAGATTTAAAAGACACCGTTGATTAAGGAAAACCAAAACATAAGTAAAGAATATACAGAAAGAATCAGGAAAATGTTATAGCAGAGAATATATGAAATGCCAGTAAATTTGAACATTTCTGTAAATTTGACCATTTCCTAGCTCCTACAGTTTACCAAAACTGACACAAGAGGAAATCATTTAAGGTCATCATGTCTGCCCTTGGCATTCTCGGAACGCCCTGGCCTCAGAATGCAGCATCTGTAGTCCATGGTAACCTGCGGAGAGTGGGCGGGGCTGAGGGAGGCTGGAACACTGCCCTCACTGAGGGAGTGGGTGTGGCCATCTCTGCTGTGACTGAACAAAGAGCAGGAGACCAGGGGGCCCAGGGCAGGGCCGTCAGAGCCCGGCAGGCCCAGTGGGGTGTCACAAGCATTTAGGCTCAGGCCATAGGGCGCCTTCTTTGTATGCACAGCTGCCCAAACTCTCACTTTTCCACTCAGGCCACCCACTTAGTTGAAGTGTGTGTGGAACCTGTCCGCGCAGTATACCTCGCTGCACAGCTAACCATAGGTCTGGGCATCATAGCTTCCTGCCAGGTGACCGAAGTTCGCAGGAGAGATGATTCCCAGGTTCACACGCAGAGAGGCTCCTGCCCGGGCCACAGGCCGCCCACTGCCCCTGCCCAAGATCGGGGGCCGAAAGCAGCCGTGTCTAAGTCCCCTACCCCTAGAGGGAGTATTGGACCAACACTTCTAGAAAACGGGGTCCTTGTGGGCAACTCATTGGAGGGAAACCAATAAATCTTTGCCGACTTTTTGCTGAAACTTACGAGCGTTCACAGCTAAGCCTCTTACAACGTCAGCTGTTTAGCTAAACATGAGCTCATGATCTAAATTTACACAATAATGAAGAAATCAGCTACAAAGGGAGACAATCAGCAAAATCAATCAATACCAGAATTAGATTCCCTAGGCCATCCTTGAGATGTTCGAATAATCAGGTGCTAGGCAGAAAATATACATAAACCTGGAAAAGAAACAAGGAACAAGGATGTTTTCAAAGACTGGTAGGATCTCTAAAACATTTTTAAAGTACATGTCATTGATAAAGCTAAATACTGAAAGGTTGTTTAATACAACAAATTAAGCAGTGAGAAGAGTGAAATTATGCTGTTTAGAAAACTATGGAAGGTGAGATTTTCTGCCTAATTATATAAGATGATTTCTCTAAAAAATACACATTATTTCAAAGACTTATTGGCTGTGAAATAAGTTAAGGGTATTTCAAATGGCTTGTCTGCAAAGAAAGGTGAGATGTAGGGAATCACAGAAAGCCGAGGGGATAATATGTCAATATATACATTGCTATATGGTGAACAAAGCCTTAGGCCGGCAACAGTGTAGAGGAATGGACCCTTAGAAACGTACAAGTAAGCTGGAATCTTTAAAAGTTCAAATCTTTATAAGTGAAAAGATTAATTAAAATGAATAACCAAGTGTTTTACTTGACATCAGAAAATCAAAACAATAAACCCTGAGAACATAGAAAAAAGATAAATAAAGATATGAGCAGAACTTAAAACAACAGAAAACGTATAAAATTCAGGTGACTTAGTAAGTCCAAAGAATATCCTTTGAAAATATTTAAAAGACACACTTTGATTAAGGAAAAGAAAAACATAAATAAAGAATATACAGAAAGAATCAGGACAATGTTACAGCAGAGAATATATGAAATGCCAGTAAATTTGAACATTTCTCTAAAGTTGACCATTTCCTAGCTCCTACAGTTTACAAAAACTGACACAAGAGGAAATCATTTAAGGTCATCATGTCTGCCCTTGGCATTCTCGGAACGCCCTGGCCGCACAATGAAGCAACTGTAGTCCATGGCAACCTGCGGAGAGTGGGCGGGGCTGAGGGAGGCTGGAACACTGCCCTCACTGAGGGAGTGGGTGTGGCCATCTCTGCTGTGACTGAACAAATGGCAGGGTAGCAGGGGGCCCAGGGCAGGGCCCCCAGAGATCGGCAGACACAGTGGGGTGTCACAAGCATTTAGTCCCAGGCCATAGGGCGCCTTCTTTGTCTGCACAGCTGCCCAAACTCTCACTTTTCCACTCAGGCCACCCTCTTATTTGAAGTGTGTTTGGAACCTGTCCGCGCAGTACACCTCGCTGCAGAGCCAACCATAGGTCAGGGCATCGTAGCTTCCTGCCAGGTGACCGAAGTTCGCAGGAGAGATGAATCCCACGTTCACACGCAGAGAGGCTCCTGCCCGGGCCACAGGCCGCCCACTGACCCTGCCCCAGATCGAAGGCTGAAAAGCAGCCATGTCTGAGTCCACTGCCTCTCGAAGGAGTATTGGACCAACACTTGTAGAAAACGGGGTCCTTGCGGGCAACTCATTGGAGGGACACAAATAAACCTTTGCCGACTTTCTGCTGAAGCTTACCACCGTTCACACCTAAGCCTCTTACAAGGTCAGCTGTTTAGCTAAACATGAGCTCATGATCTAAATTTACACAATATTGAAGAAATCAGCTGCAAAGTGAGACAATCAGCAAAAACAATCAATACCAGAATGAGATTCCCTAGGCCATCCATCTGATGTGGGAATAATCAGGTGCAAGGCAGAAAATATACATAAAACTGGAACTGAAACAAGGAACAAGGAGGTTTTCAAAGGCTGGTAGGATCTCTAAAACATTTTTAAAGTACATGTCGTTGATAAACCTAAATACTCAAAGGTTGTTTAATACCACAGATTAAGCAGTGAGAAGAGTGAAATTATGCTGTTTTGAAAACTATGGCAGGTGAGATTTTCTGCCTAATTATATAAGATGATTTCTCTAAAAAATAGACATTATTTCAAAGACTTATTGGTTGTGAAATAAGTTAAGTGTATTTCAAATGGCTTGTCTGCAAAGAAAGGTGAGATATAGGGAATCACAGAAAGTAGAGGGGAAAATGTCAATATATACATTGCTATATGGTGAACTAAGCCTTAGGCCTGCCACAATGTAGAGGACCTGACACTTAGAAACTTAAAAGTGAGCTGGAATCTTTAAAAGTTCAAATCTTTATAAGTAAAAAGATTGATGAAAATGAATAACCAAGTGTTTTAATTGACATCAGAAGATCAAAACAATAAACACTGAGATAATAGAAAAAAGATAAATAAAGATATGAGCAGAACTTAATACCACAGAAAACGTATAAAATTCAGGTGAGGTAGTAAGTACAAAGAATATTCTTTGAAAAGATTTAAAAGACACACTATGATTAAGGAAAACACAAACATAATTAAAGAATATATAGAAAGAATCAGGACAATGTTATAGCAGAGAATATATGAAATGCCAGTAAATTTGAACATTTCGGTAAAGTTGACCATTTCCTAGCTCCTACAGTTTACCAAAACTGACACAAGAGGAAATCATTTAAGGTCATCATGTCTGCCCTTGGCATTCTCCGAACGCCCTGGCCTGAGAATGCAGCATCTGTAGTCCATGGTGACCTGCGGAGAGTGGGCGGGGCTGAGGGAGGCTGGAACACTGCCCTCACTGAGGGAGTGGGTGTGGCCATCTCTGCTGTGACTGAACAAAGGGCAGGCGAGCAGGGGCCCAGGGCAGGGCCCTCAGAGCCCGGCAGGCCCAGTGGGGTGTCACAAGCATTTAGGCCCAGGACATAGGGCGCCTTCTTTGTCTGCACAGCTGCCCAAGCTCACACCTTTCCACTCAGGCCGCCCACTTAGTTGAAGTGTGTGTGGAACCTGTCCGCGCAGTATACCTCGCTGCCCAGCTAACCATAGGTCTGGGCATCGTAGCTTCCTGCCAGGTGACCGAAGTTCGCAGGAGAGATGATTCCCACGTTCACACGCAGAGAGGCTCCTGCCCGGGCCACAGGCCGCCCACTGCCCCTGCCCAAGATCGGGTGCCGAAAGCAGCCCTGTCTAAGTCTCCTAACCCTAGAGGGAGTATTGGACCAACACTTCTAGAAAACGGGGTCCTTGTGGGCAACTCATTGGAGGGACACAAAGAAATCTTAGCCGACTTTTTGCTGAAACTTACGAGCGTTCACAGCTAAGCCTCTTACAACGTCAGCTGTTTAGCTAAACATGAGCTCATGATCTAAATTTACACAATAATGAAGAAATCAGCTACAAAGGGAGACAATCAGCAAAAACAATCAATACCAGAAGTAGATTCCCTAGGCCATCCTTGAGATGTTGGAATAATCAGGTGCTAGGCAGAAAATATACATAAACCTGGAAATGATACAAGGAACAAGGATGTTTTCAAAGACTGGTAGGATCTCTAAAACTTTTTTAAAGTACATGTCATTGATAAAGCTAAATACTGAAAGGTTGTTTAATACAACAAATTAAGCAGTGAGAAGAGTGAAATTATGCTGTTTAGAAAACTATGGAAGGTGAGATTTTCTGCCTAATTATATAAGATGATTTCTCTAAAAAATACACATTATTTCAAAGACTTATTGGCTGTGAAATAAGTTAAGGGTATTTCAAATGGCTTGTCTGCAAAGAAAGGTGAGATGTAGGGAATCACAGAAAGCCGAGGGGATAATATGTCAATATATACATTGCTATATGGTGAACAAAGCCTTAGGCCGGCAACAGTGTAGAGGAATGGACCCTTAGAAAAGTACAAGTAAGCTGGAATCTTTAAAAGTTCAAATCTTTATAAGTAAAAAGATTTATTAAAATGAATAACCAAGTGTTTTACTTGACATCAGAAAATCAAAACAATAAACCCTGAGAACATAGAAAAAAGATAAATAAAGATATGAGCAGAACTTAATACAACAGAAAACGTATAAAATTCAGGTGACTTAGTAAGTCCAAAGAATATTCTTTGAAAAGATTTAAAAGACACACTTTGATAAAGGAAAACAAAAACATAAGTAAAGAATATACAGAAAGAATCAGGACAATGTTATAGCAGAGAATATATGAAATGTCAGTAAATTTGAACATTTCTGTAAAGTGGACCATTTCCTAGCTCCTAAAGTTTACCAAAACTGACACAAGAGGAAATCATTTAAGGTCATCATGTCTGCCCTTGGCATTCTCGGAACGCCCTGGTATCAGAATGCAGCATCTGTAGTCCATGGAAACCTGCGGAGAGGGGTCATGGCTGAGGGAGCTTGGAAGACTGCCCTCACTGAGGGAGTGGGTGTGGCCATCTCTGCTGTGACTGAACAAAGGGCAGGGGAGCAGGGGGCCCAGGGCAGGGCCCTCAGAGCCCGGCAGACACAGTGGGGTGTCACAAGCATTTAGGCCCAGGCCAAAGGGCGCCTTCTTTGTCTGCACAGCTGCCCAAACTCTCACCTTTCCACTCAGGCCGCCCTCTTATTTGAAGTGTGTTTGGAACCTGTCCGCGCAGTACACCTCGCTGCAGAGCTAACCATATGTCAGGGCATCGTAGCTTCCTGCCAGGTGACCTTAGTTCGCAGGCAAATGGGTCCCTGGGACACATGCGGAGAGGCTCTTGCCCGGACCACAGGCCGCCCACTGCCCCTGCCCCAGATCGAAGGCTGAAAAGCAGCCCTGTCTGAGGCCGTGCCTCTAGAGGGAGTAGTTGACCAACAGTTGTAGAGAACGGGGTCCTCGTGGCAACTCATTGGAGGGACACAAATAAACCTTTGCCGACTTTCTGCTGAATCTTACCAGCGTTCACACCTAAGCCTCTTACAAGGTCAGCTGTTTAGCTAAACATGAGCTCATGATCTAAATTTGCACAATATTGAAGAAATCAGCTGCAAAGTGAGACAATCAGCAAAAACAATCAATACCAGCATGAGATTCCCTAGGCCATCCATCTGATGTTGGAATAATCAGGTGCAAGGCAGAAAATATACATAAAACTGGAACTGAAACAAGGAACAAGGAGGTTTTCAAAGGCTGGTAGGATCTCTAAAACATTTTTAAAGTACATGTCGTTGATAAACCTAAATACTCAAAGGTTGTTTAATACCACAGATTAAGCATTGAGAAGAATGAAATTATGCTGTTTTGAAAACTAGGGCAGGTGAGATTTTCTGCCTAATTTTATAAGATGATTTCTCTAAAAAATAGACATTATTTCAAAGACTTATTGGCTGTGAAATAAGTTAAGTGTATTTCAAATGGCTTGTCTGCAAAGAAAGGGGAGATGTAGGGAATCACAGAAAGTCGAGGGGAAAATGTCAATATATACATTGCTATATGGTGAACTAAGCCTTAGGCCAGCCGCAATGTAGAGGATATGACGCTTAGAAAATTAAAAGTGAGCTGGAATCTTTAAAAGTTCGAAGCTTTATAAGTAAAAAGATTAATGAAAATGAATAACCAAGTGTTTTAATTGACATCAGAAGATCAAAACAATAAACCCTGAGAACATAGAAAAAAAATAAATAAAGATATGAGCAGAACTTAATACCACAGAAAACGTATAAAATTCAGGTGAGGTAGTAAGTCCAAAGAATATTCTTTGAAAAGATTTAAAAGACACACTTTGATTAAAGAAAACACAAACATAATTAAAGAATATATAGAAAGAATCAGGACAATTTTATAGCAGAGAATATATGAAATGCCAGTAAATTTGAACATTTCTGTAAAGTTGACCATTTCCTAGCTCCTACAGTTTACCAAAACTGACACAAGAGGTAATCATTTAAGGTCATCATGTCTGCCCTTGGCATTCTCGGAACGCCCTGGCCTGAGAATGCAGCATCTGTAGTCCATGGTAACCTGCGGAGAGTGGGCGGGGCTGAGGGAGGCTGGAAGACTGCCCTCACTGAGGGAGTGGTTGTGGCCATCTCTGCTGTGACTGAACAAAGGGCACGGGAGCAGGGTGCCCAGGGCAGGGCCCTCAGAGCCCGGCAGGCCCAGTGGGGTGTCACAAGCATTTAGGCCCAGGCCATAGGGCGCCTTCTTTGTCTGCACAGCTGCCCAAACTCTCACTTCTCCACCCAGGCCACCCACTTAGTTGAAGTGTGTGTGGAACCTGTCCGCGCAGTATACCTCGCAGCACAGCTAACCATAGGTCTGGGCATCGTAGCTTCCTGCCAGGTGACCGAAGTTCGCAGGAGAGATGATTCCCACGTTCACACGCAGAGAGGGTCCTGCCCGGGCCACAGGCCGCCCACTGCCCCTGCGCAAGTTCGGGGGCCGAAAGCAGCCCTGTCTAAGTTCCCTACCCCTAGAGGGAGTATTGGACCAACACTTCTAGAAAACGGGGTCCTTGTGGGCAACTCATTGGATGGAAACCAATAAATCTTTGCCGACTTTTTGCTGAAACTCACGAGCGTTCACACCTAAGCCTCTTACAAGGTCAGCTCTTTAGCTAAACATGAGCTCATGATCTAAATTTACACAATAATGAAGAAATAAGCTACAAAGGGAGACAATCAGCAAAATCAATCAATACCACAATTAGATTCCCTAGGCCATCCTTGAGATGTTGGAATAATCAGGTGCTAGGCAGAAAATATACATAAACCTGGAAATGAAACAAGGAACAAGGATGTTTTCAAAGACTGGAAGGATATCTAAAACATTTTTAAAGTACATGTCATTGATAAAGCTAAATACTGAAAGGTTGTTTAATACAACAAATTAAGCAGTGAGAAGAGTGAAATTATGCTGTTTAGAAAACTATGGAAGGTGAGATTTTCTGACTAATTATATAAGATGATTTCTCTGAAAAATACTCATTATTTCAAAGACTTATTGGCTGTGAAATAAGTTAAGGGTATTTCAAATGGCTTGTCTGCAAAGAAAGGTGAGATGTAGGGAATCACAGAAAGCCGAGGGGATAATATGTCAATATATACATTGCTATATGGTGAACAAAGCCTTAGGCCGGCAACAGTGTAGAGGAATGGACCCTTAGAAACGTACAAGTAAGCTGGAATCTTTAAAAGTTCAAATCTTTATAAGTAAAAAGATTTATTAAAATGAATAACCAAGTGTTTTACTTGACATCAGAAAATCAAAACAATAAACCCTGAGAACATAGAAAAAAGATAAATAAAGATATGAGCAGAACTTAATACAACAGAAAACGTATAAAATTCAGGTGACTTAGTAAGTCCAAAGAATATTCTTTGAAAAGATTTAAAAGACACACTTTGATTAAGGAAAACAGAAACATAAGTAAAGAATATACAGAAAGAATCAGGACAATGTTACAGCAGAGAATATATGAAATGCCAGTAAATTTGAACCTTTCTGTAAAGTTGAGCATTTCCTAGCTCCTACAGTTTACAAAAACTGACACAAGACGAAATCATTTAAGGTCATCATGTCTGCCCTTGGCATTCTCGGAATGCCCTGGTCTCAGAATGCAGCATCTGTAGTCCATGGTAACCTGCGGAGTGTGGGCGGGGCTGAGGGAGGCTGGAACACTGCCCTCACTGAGGGACTGGGTGTGGCCATCTCTGCTGTGAATGAACAAAGGGCAGGGGAGCTGGGGGCCCAGTGCAGGGCCCTCAGAGCGCGGCAGACCCAGTGGGGTGTCACAAGCATTTAGGCCCAGCCATAGGGCGCCTTCTTAGTCTGCACAGCTGCCCAAACTCTCACCTTTCCACTCAGGCCGCCCTCTTATTTGAAGTGTGTTTGGAACCTGTCCGCGCAGTACACCTCGCTGCACAGCTAACCATAGGTCAGGGCATCGTAGCTTCCTGCCAGGTGACCGAAGTTCGCAGGAGAGATGAATCCCACGTTCACACGCAGAGAGGCTCCTGCCCGGGCCACAGGCCGCCAACTGCCCCTGCCCCAGATCGAAGGCTGTAAAGCAGCCATGTCGAGTCCACTGCCTCTCGAAGGAGTATTGGACCAACACTTGTAGAAAACGGGGTCCTTGCGGGCAACTCATTGGTGGGACACAAATAAACCTTTGCCGACTTTCTGCTGAAGCTTACCAGCGTTCACACCTAAGCGTCTTACAAGGTCAGCTGTTTAGCTAAACATGAGCTCATGATCTAAATTTAAACAATATTGAAGAAATCAGCTACAAAGTGAGACAATCAGCAATAACAATCAATACCAGAATGAGATTCCCTAGGCCATCCATCTGATGTTGGAATAATCAGGTGCAAGGTAGAAAATATACATAAAACTGGAACTGAAAGAAGGAACAAGGAGGTTTTCAAAGGCTGGTAGGATCTCTAAAACATTTTTAAAGTACATGTCGTTGATAAACCTAAATACTCAAAGGTTGTTTAATACCACAGATTAAGCAGTGAGAAGAGTGAAATTATGCTGTTTTGAAAACTATGGCAGGTGAGATTTTCTGCCTAATTATATAAGATGATTTCTTTAAAAAATAGACATTATTTCAAAGACTTATTGGTTGTTTAATAAGTTAAGTGTATTTCAAATGGCTTGTCTGCAAAGAAAGGTGAGATGTAGGGAATCACAGAAAGTCGAGGGGAAAATGTCAATATATACATTGCTATATGGTGAACTAAGCCTTAGGCCAGCCACAATGTAGAGGACCTGACCCTTAGAAACTTAAAAGTGAGCTGGAATCTTTAAAAGTTCAAATCTTTATAAGTAAAAAGATTGATGAAAATGAATAACCAAGTGTTTTAATTGACATCAGAAGATCAAAACAATAAACCCTGAGAACATAGAAAAAAGATAAATAAAGATATGAGCAGAACTTAATACCACAGAAAACGTATAAAATTCAGGTGAGGTAGTAAGTCCAAAGAATATTCTTTGAAAAGATTTAAAAGACACACTTTGATTAAGGAAAACACAAACATAATTAAAGAATATATAGAAAGAATCAGGACAATGTTATAGCAGAGAATATATGAAATGCCAGTAAATTTGAACATTTCTGTAAAGTTGACCATTTCCTAGCTCCTACAGTTTACCAAAACTGACACAAGAGGAAATCATTTAAGGTCATCATGTCTGCCCTTGGCATTCTCGGAACGCCCTGGCCTGAGAATGCAGCATCTGTAGTCCATGGTGAACTGCGGAGAGTGGGCGGGGCTGAGGGAGGCTGGAACACTGCCCTCACTGAGGGAGTGGGTGTGGCCATCTCTGCTGTGACTGAACAAAGGGCAGGGGAGCAGGGGGCCCAGGGCAGGGCCCTCAGAGCCCGGCAGGCCCAGTGGGGTGTCACAAGCATTTAGGCCCAGGCCATAGGGCGCCTTCTTTGTCTGCACAGCTGCCCAAACTCTCACTTTTCAACTCAGGCCACCCACTTAGTTGAAGTGTGTGTGGAACCTGTCCGCGCAGTATACCTCGCTGCACAGCTAACCATCGGTCTGGGCATCGTAGCTTCCTGCCAGGTGACCGAAGTTCGCAGGAGAGATGATTCCCACGTTCACACGCAGAGAGGCTCCTGCCCGGGCCACAGGCCGCCCACTGCACCTGCCCAAGTTCGGAGGCCGAAAGCAGCCCTGTCTAAGTCCCCTACCCCTAGAGGGAGTATTGGACCAACACTTCTAGAAAACGGAGTCCTTTTGGGCAACTCATTGGAGGGACACCAATAAATCTTTGCCGACTTTTTACTGAAACTTACGAGCGTTCACACCTAAGCCTCTTACAAGGTCAGCTGTTTAGCTAAACATGAGCTCATGATCTAAATTTACACAATAATGAAGAAATCAGCTACAAAGGGAGACAATCAGCAAAAACAATCAATACCAGAATTAGATTCCCTAGGCCATCCTTGAGATGTTGGAATAATCAGTAGCTAGGCAGAAAACATACATAAACCTGGAAATGAAACAAGGAACAAGGATGTTTTCAAAGACTGGTAGAATCTCTAAAACATTTTTAAAGTACATGTCATTGATAAAGCTAAATACTGAAAGGTTGTTTAATACAACAAATTAAGCAGTGAGAAGAGTGAAATTATGCTGTTTAGAAAACTATGGAAGGTGAGATTTTCTGACTAATTATATAAGATGATTTCTCTAAAAAATACACATTATTTCAAAGACTTATTGCTGTGAAATAAGTTAAGGGTATTTCAAATGGCTTGTCTGCAAAGAAAGGTGAGATGTAGGGAATCACAGAAAGCCGAGGGGATAATATGTCAATATATACATTGCTATATGGTGAACAAAGCCTTAGGCCGGCAACAGTGTAGAGGAATGGACCCTTAGAAACGTACAAGTAAGCTGGAATCTTTAAAAGTTCAAATCTTTATAAGTAAAAAGATTTATTAAAATGAATAACCAAGTGTTTTACTTGACATCAGAAAATCAAAACAATAAACCCTGAGAACATAGAAAAAAGATAAATAAAGATATGAGCAGAATTTAATACAACAGAAAACGTATAAAATTCAGGTGACTTAGTAAGTCCAAAGAATATTCTTTGAAAAGATTTAAAAGACACACTTTGATTAAGGAAAACAAAAACATAAGTAAAGAATATACAGAAAGAATCAGGACAATGTTATAGCAGAGAATATATGAAATGTCAGTAAATTTGAACATTTCTGTAAACTGGACTGTTTCCTAGCTCCTAAAGTTTACCAAAACTGACACAAGAGGAAATCATTTAAGGTCATCATGTCTGCCCTTGGCATTCTCGGAACGCCCTGGCCTCAGAATGCAGCATCTGTAGTCCATGGTAACCTGCGGAGAGGGGGCATGGCTGAGGGATCTTGGAAGACTGCCCTCACTGAGGGAGTGGGTGTGGCCATCTCTGCTGTGACTGAACAAAGGTCAGGGGAGCAGGGGACCCAGGGCAGGGCCCTCAGATCCCGGCAGACACAGTGGGGTGTCACAAGCATTTAGGCCCAGGCCAAAGGGCGCCTTCTTTGTCTGCACAGCTGCCCAAACTCTCACCTTTCCACTCAGGCCTCCCTCTTATTTGAAGTGTGTTTGGAACCTGTCCGCACAGTACACCTCGCTGCACAGCTAACCATATGTCAGGGCATTGTAGCTTCCTGCCACGTGACCGAAGTTCGCAGGCAAATGGGTCCCTGGGACACATGCGGAGAGGCTCTTGCCCGGACCACAGGCCGCCCACTGGCCCTGCCCCAGATCGAAGGCTGAAAAGCAGCCATGTCTGAGTCCACTGCCTCTCGAAGGAGTATTGGACCAACACTTGTAGAAAACGGGTACCTTGCGGGCAACTCATTGGAGGGACACAAATAAACCTTTGCCGACTTTCTGCTGAAGCTTACCAGCGTTCACACCTAAGCCTCTTACAAGGTCAGCTGTTTAGCTAAACATGAGCTCATGATCTAAATTTGCACAATATTGAAGAAATCAGCTACAAAGTGAGTGAAACAAACAGCAAAAACAATCAATACCAGCATGAGATTCCCTAGGCCATCCATCTGATGTTGGAATAATCAGGTGCAAGGCAGAAAATATACATAAAACTGGAACTGAAACAAGGAACAAGGAGGTTTTCAAAGGCTGGTAGGATCTCTAAAACATTTTTAAAGTACATGTCGTTGATAAACCTAAATACTCAAAGGTTGTTTAATACCACAGATTAAGCATTGAGAAGAGTGAAATTATGCTGTTTTGAAAACTAGGGCAGGTGAGATTTTCTGCCTAATTTTATAAGATGATTTCTCTAAAAAATAGACATTATTTCAAAGACTTATTGGCTGTGAAATAAGTTAAGTGTATTTCAAATGGCTTGTCTGCAAAGAAAGGTGAGATGTAGGGAATCACAGAAAGTCGAGGGGAAAATGTCAATATATACATTGCTATATGGTGTACTAAGCCTTAGGCCAGCCACAATGTAGAGGACCTGACGCTTAGAAACTTAAAAGTGAGCTGGAATCTTTAAAAGTTCGAAGCTTTATAAGTAAAAAGATTGATGAAAATGAATAACCAAGTGTTTAAATTGACATCAGAAGATCAAATCAATAAACCCTGAGAACATAGAAAAAAGATAAATAAAGATATGAGCAGAACTTAATACCACAGAAAACGTATAAAATTCAGGTGAGGTAGTAAGTCCAAAGAATATTCTTTGAAAACATTTAAAAGACACACTTTGATTAAGGAAAAAACAAACATAATTAAAGAATATATAGAAAGAATCAGGACAATGTTATAGCAGAGAATATATGAAATGCCAGTAAATTTGAACATTTCTGTAAAGTTGACCATTTCCTAGCTCCTACAGTTTACCAAAACTGACACAAGAGGAAATCATTTAAGGTCATCATGTCTGCCCTTGGCATTCTCGGAACGCCCTGGCCTGAGAATGCAGCATCTGTAGTCCATGGTAACCTGCGGAGAGTAGGCGGGGCTGAGGGAGGCTGGAACACTGCCCTCACTGAGGGAGTGGGTGTGGCCATCTCTGCTGTGACTGAACAAAGGGCAGGGGAGCAGGGGGCCCAGGGCAGGGCCCTCAGAGCCCGGCAGGCCCAGTGGGGTGTCACAAGCATTTAGGCCCAGGCCATAGGGCGACTTCTTTGTCTGCACAGCTGCCCAAACTCTCACTTTTCCACTCAGGCCACCCACTTAGTTGAAGTGTGTGGGGAACCTGTGTGCGCAGTATACCTCGCTGCACAGCTAACCATCGGTCTGGGCATTGTAGCTGCCTGCCAGGTGACCGAAGTTCGCAGGAGAGATGATTCCCAGGTTCACACGCAGAGAGGCTCCTGCCTGGGCCACAGGCCGCCCACTGCACCTGCCCAAGATTGGGGGCCGAAAGCAGCCCTGTCTAAGTCCCCTACCCCTAGAGGGAGTATTGGACCAACACTTCTAGAAAACGGGGTCCTTGTGGGCAACTCATTGGAGGGACACCAATAAATCTTTGCCGACTTTTTGCTGAAACTTACGAGCGTTCACACCTAAGCCTCTTACAAGGTCAGCTGTTTAGCTAAACATGAGCTCATGATCTAAATTTACACAATAATGAAGAAATCAGCTACAAAGGGAGACCATCAGCAAAAACAATCAATACCAGAATTAGATTCCCTAGGCCATCCTTGAGATGTTGGAATAATCAGGTGCTAGGCAGAAAATATACATAAACCTGGAAATGAATCAAGGAACAAGGATGTTTTCAAAGACTGGTAGGATCTCTAAAACATTTTTAAAGTACATGTCATTGATAAAGCTAAATACTGAAAGGTTGTTTAATACAACAAATTAAGCAGTGAGAAGAGTGAAATTATGCTGTTTAGAAAACTATGGAAGGTGAGATTTTCTGCCTAATTATATAAGATGATTTCTCTAAAAAATACACATTATTTCAAAGACTTATTGGCTGTGAAATAAGTTAAGGGTATTTCAAATGGCTTGTCTGCAAAGAAAGGTGAGATGTAGGGAATCACAGAAAGCCGAGGGGATAATATGTCAATATATACATTGCTATATGGTGAACAAAGCCTTAGGCCGGCAACAGTGTAGAGGAATGGACCCTTAGAAACGTACAAGTAAGCTGGAATCTTTAAAAGTTCAAATCTTTATAAGTAAAAAGATTTATTAAAATGAATAACCAAGTGTTTTACTTGACATCAGAAAATCAAAACAATAAACCCTGAGAACATAGAAAAAAGATAAATAAAGATATGAGCAGAACTTAATACAACAGAAAATGTATAAAATTCAGGTGACTTAGTAAGTCCAAAGAATATTCTTTGAAAAGATTTAAAAGACACACTTTGATTAAGGAAAACAAAGACATAAGTAAAGAATATACAGAAAGAATCAGGACAATGTTACAGCAGAGAATATATGAAATGCCAGTAAATTTGAATATTTCTGTAAAGTGGACCATTTCCTAGCTCCTACAGTTTACCAAAACTGACACAAGAGGAAATCATTTAAGGTCATCATGTCTGCCCTTGGCATTCTCGGAACGCCCGGGCCTCACAATGCAGCATCTATAGTCCATGGTAAACTGCGGAGAGTGAGCGGGACTGAGGGAGGCTGGAAGACTGCCCTCACTGAGGGAGTGGGTGTGGCCATTTCTGCTGTGACTGAACAAAGGGCAGGGGAGCAGGGGGCCCAGGGCAGGGCCCTCAGAGCGCGGCAGACCCAGTGGGGTGTCACAAGTATTTAGGCCCAGGCCATAGGACGCCTTCTTTGTCTGCACAGCTGCCCAAACTCTCACCTTTCCACTCAGGCCGCCCTCTTATTTGAAGTGTGTTTGGAACCTGTCCGCGCAGTACACCTCGCTGCACAGCTAACCATAGGTCAGGGCATCGTAGCTTCCTGCCAGGTGACCGAAGTTCGCAGGAGAGATGAATCCAACGTTCACACGCAGAGAGGCTCCTGCCCGGGCCACAGGCCGCCCAATGCCCCTGCCCAAGATCGAAGGCTGAAAAGCAGCCAAGTCTGAATCCACTGCCTCTCGAAGGAGTATTGGACCAACACTTGTAGAAAACGGGGTCCTTGCGGGCAACTCATTGGAGGGACACAAATAAACCTTTGCCGACTTTCTGCTGAAGCTTACCAGCGTTCACACCTAAGCCTCTTACAAGGTCAGCTGTTTAGCTAAACATGAGCTCATGATCTAAATTTACACAATATTGAAGAAATCAGCTACAAAGTGAGACAATCAGCAAAAACATTCAATACCAGAATGAGATTCCCTAGGCCATCCATCTGATGTTGGAATAATCAGGAGCAATGCAGAAAACATACATAAAACTGGAACTGAAAGAAGGAACAAGGAGGTTTTCAAAGGCTGGTAGGATCTCTAAAACATTTTTAAAGTACATGTCGTTGATAAACCTAAATACTCAAAGGTTGTTTAATACCACAGATTAAGCAGTGAGAAGAGTGTAATTATGCTGTTTTGAAAACTATGACAGGTGAGATTTTCTGCCTAATTATATAAGATGATTTCTCTAAAAAATAGACATTATTTCAAAGACTTATTGGTTGTGAAATAAGTTAAGTGTATTTCAAATGGCTTGTCTGCAAAGAAAGGTGAGATATAGGGAATCACAGAAAGTCGAGGGGAAAATGTCAATATATACATTGCTATATGGTGAACTAAGCCTTAGGCCAGCCACAATGTAGAGGACCTGACCCTTAGAAACTTAAAAGTGAGCTGGAATATTTAAAAGTTCAAATCTTTATAAGTAAAAAGATTGATGAAAATGAATAACCAAGTGTTTTAATTGACATCAGAAGATCAAAACAATAAACCCTGAGAACATAGAAAAAAGATAAATAAAGATATGAGCAGAACTTAATACCACAGAAAACGTATAAAATTCAGGTGATGTAGTAAGTCCAAAGAATATTCTTTGAAAAGATTTAAAAGACACAATTTGATTAAGGAAAACACAAACATAATTAAAGTATATATAGAAAGAATCAGGACAATGTTATAGCAGAGAATATATGAAATGCCAGTAAATTTGAACATTTCTGTAAAGTTCACCATTTCCTAGCTCCTACAGTTTACCAAAACTGACACAAGAGGAAATCATTTAAGGTCATCATGTCTGCCCTTGGCATTCTCGGAACGCCCTGGCCTCAGAATGCAGCATCTGTAGTCCATGGTAACCTGCGGAGAGTGGGCAGGGCTGAGGGAGGCTGGAACACTGCCCTCACTGAGGGAGTGGGTGTGGCCATCTCTGCTGTGATTGAACAAAGAGCAGGAGACCAGGGGGCCCAGGGCAGGGCCCTCAGAGCTCTGCAGGCCCAGTGGGGTGTCACAAGCATTTAGGCCCAGGCCATAGGGCGCCTTCTTTGTCTGCACAGCTGCCCAAACTCTCACTTTTCCACTGAGGCCGCCCACTTAGTTGAAGTGTTTGTGGAACGTGTCCGCGCAGTATACCTCGCTGCACAGCTAACCATATGTCTGGGCATAGTAGCTTCCTGGCAGGTGACCGAAGTTCGCAGGAGAGATGATTCCCTGGTTCACACGCAGAGAGGCTCCTGCCCGGGCCACAGGCCGCCCACTGCCCCTGCCCAAGATCGCGGGCCGAAAGCAGCCCTGTCTAAGACCCCTACCCCTAGAGGGAGTATTGGACCAACACTTCTAGAAAACGGGGTCCTTGTGGGCAACTCATTGGAGGGACACAAATACATGTGTGTCGACTTTTTCCTGAAACTTACGAGCGTTCACACCTAAGCCTCTTACAAGGTCAGCTGTTTAGATAAACATGAGCACATGATCTAAATTTACACAATAATGAAGAATTCAGCTACAAACGGAGACAATCAGTAAAAACAATCAATACCAGAATTAGATTCCCTAGGCCATCCGTCAGATGTTGGAATAATGAGGTGCTAGGCAGAAAATATTCATAAACCTGGAAATGAAACAAGGAACAAGGATGTTTTCAAAGACTGGTAGGATCTCTAAAACATTTTTAAAGTACATGTCATTGATAAAGCTAAATACTCAAAGGTTGTTTAATACAACAAATTAAGCAGTGAGAAGAGTGAAATTATGCTGTTTAGAAAACTATGGAAGGTGAGATTTTCTGCCTAATTATATAAGATGATTTCTCTAAAAAATACACATTATTTCAAAGACTTATTGGCTGTGATATAAGTTAATGGTATTTCAAAAGGCTTGTCTGCAAAGAAAGGTGAGATGTAGGGAATCACAGAAAGCCGAGGGGATAATATGTCATATACATTGCTATATGGTGAACTAAGCCTTATGCCGGCAACAGTGTAGAGGAATGGACCCTTAGAAACGTACAAGTAAGCTGGAATCTTTAAAAGTTCAAACCTTTATAAGTAAAAAGATTTATTAAAATGAATATCCAAATGTTTTAATTGACATCAGAAGATCAAAACAATAAACACTGAGAACATAGAAAAAAGATAAATAAAGATATGAGCAGAACTTAATACCACAGAAAACGTATAAAATTCAGGTGAGGTAGTAAGTACAAAGAATATTCTTTGAAAAGATTTAAAAGACACACTATGATTAAGGAAAACACAAACATAATTAAAGAATATATAGAAAGAATCAGGACAATGTTATAGCAGAGAATATATGAAATGCCAGTAAATTTGAACATTTCTGTAAAGTTGACCATTTCCTAGCTCCTACAGTTTACCAAAACTGACACAAGAGGAAATCATTTAAGGTCATCATGTCTGCCCTTGGCATTCTCGGAATGCCCTGGCCTGAGAATGCAGCATCTGTAGTCCATGGTGACCTGCGGAGAGTGGGCGGGGCTGAGGGAGGCTGGAACACTGCCCTCACTGAGGGAGTGTGTGTGGCCATCTCTGCTGTGACTGAACAAAGGGCAGGCGAGCAGGGGCCCAGGGCAGGGCCCTCAGAGCCCGGCAGGCCCAGTGGGGTGTCACAAGCATTTAGGCCCAGGCCATAGGGCGCCTTCTTTGTCTGCACAGCTGCCCAAGCTCTCACCTTTCCACTCAGGCCGCCCACTTAGTTGAAGTGTGTGTGGAACCTGTCCACGCAGTATACCTTGCTGCACAGCTAACCATAGGTCTGGGCATCGTAGCTTCCTGCCAGGTGACCGAAGTTTGCAGGAGAGATGATTCCCACGTTCACACGCAGAGAGGCTCCTGCCCGGGCCACAGGCCGCCCACTGCCCCTGCCCAAGATCGGGTGCCGAAAGCAGCCCTGTCTAAGTCTCCTAACCCTAGAGGGAGTATTGGACCAACACTTCTAGAAAACGGGGTCCTTGTGGGCAACTCATTGGAGGGACACAAAGAAATCTTAGCCGACTTTTTGCTGAAACTTACGAGCGTTCACAGCTAAGCCTCTTACAACGTCAGCTGTTTAGCTAAACATGAGCTCATGATCTAAATTTACACAATAATGAAGAAATCAGCTACAAAGGGAGACAATCAGCAAAAACAATCAATACCAGAAGTAGATTCCCTAGGCCATCCTTGAGATGTTGGAATAATCAGGTGCTAGGCAGAAAATATACATAAACCTGGAAATGATACAAGGAACAAGGATGTTTTCAAAGACTGGTAGGATCTCTAAAACTTTTTTAAAGTACATGTCATTGATAAAGCTAAATACTGAAAGGTTGTTTAATACAACAAATTAAGCAGTGAGAAGAGTGAAATTATGCTGTTTAGAAAACTATGGAAGGTGAGATTTTCTGCCTAATTATATAAGATGATTTCTCTAAAAAATACACATTATTTCAAAGACTTATTGGCTGTGAAATAAGTTAAGGGTATTTCAAATGGCTTGTCTGCAAAGAAAGGTGAGATGTAGGGAATCACAGAAAGCCGAGGGGATAATATGTCAATATATACATTGCTATATGGTGAACAAAGCCTTAGGCCGGCAACAGTGTAGAGGAATGGACCCTTAGAAACGTACAAGTAAGCTGGAATCTTTAAAAGTTCAAATCTTTATAAGTAAAAAGATTTATTAAAATGAATAACCAAGTGTTTTACTTGACATCAGAAAATCAAAACAATAAACCCTGAGAACATAGAAAAAAGATAAATAAAGATATGAGCAGAACTTAATACAACAGAAAACGTATAAAATTCAGGTGACTTAGTAAGTCCAAAGAATATTCTTTGAAAAGATTTAAAAGACACACTTTGATTAAGGAAAACAAAAACATAAGTAAAGAATATACAGAAAGAATCAGGACAATATAGCAGAGAATATATGAAATGTCAGTAAATTTGAACATTTCTGTAAAGTGGACCATTTCCTAGCTCCTAAAGTTTACCAAAACTGACACAAGAGGAAATCATTTAAGGTCATCATGTCTGCCCTTGGCATTCTCGGAACGCCCTGGTATCAGAATGCAGCATCTGTAGTCCATGGAAACCTGCGGAGAGGGGTCATGGCTGAGGGAGCTTGGAAGACTGCCCTCACTGAGGGAGTGGGTGTGGCCATCTCTGCTGTGACTGAACAAAGGGCAGGGGAGCAGGGGGCCCAGGGCAGGGCCCTCAGAGCCCGGCAGACACAGTGGGGTGTCACAAGCATTTAGGCCCAGGCCAAAGGGCGCCTTCTTTGTCTGCACAGCTGCCCAAACTCTCACCTTTCCACTCAGGCCGCCCTCTTATTTGAAGTGTGTTTGGAACCTGTCCGCGCAGTACACCTCGCTGCAGAGCTAACCATATGTCAGGGCATCGTA
The DNA here is from genome assembly GCF_964165515.1 of Mesoplodon bidens. Classification (NCBI taxonomy): domain Eukaryota; kingdom Metazoa; phylum Chordata; class Mammalia; order Artiodactyla; family Ziphiidae; genus Mesoplodon; species Mesoplodon bidens. The sequence continues at coordinate 3,677,550 of NC_138180.1, forward strand.
CCTTCCTGCCAGGTGACCTTAGTTCGCAGGCAAATGGGTCCCTGGGACACATGCGGAGAGGCTCTTGCCCGGACCACAGGCCGCCCACTGCCCCTGCCCCAGATCGAAGGCTGAAAAGCAGCCCTGTCTGAGGCCGTGCCTCTAGAGGGAGTAGTTGACCAACAGTTGTAGAGAACGGGGTCCTCGTGGCAACTCATTGGAGGGACACAAATAAACCTTTGCCGACTTTCTGCTGAAGCTTACCAGCGTTCACACCTAAGCCTCTTACAAGGTCAGCTGTTTAGCTAAACATGAGCTCATGATCTAAATTTGCACAATATTGAAGAAATCAGCTGCAAAGTGAGACAATCAGCAAAAACAATCAATACCAGCATGAGATTCCCTAGGCCATCCATCTGATGTTGGAATAATCAGGTGCAAGGCAGAAAATATACATAAAACTGGAACTGAAACAAGGAACAAGGAGGTTTTCAAAGGCTGGTAGGATCTCTAAAACATTTTTAAAGTACATGTCGTTGATAAACCTAAATACTCAAAGGTTGTTTAATACCACAGATTAAGCATTGAGAAGAATGAAATTATGCTGTTTTGAAAACTAGGGCAGGTGAGATTTTCTGCCTAATTTTATAAGATGATTTCTATAAAAAATAGACATTATTTCAAAGACTTATTGGCTGTGAAATAAGTTAAGTGTATTTCAAATGGCTTGTCTGCAAAGAAAGGTGAGATGTAGGGAATCACAGAAAGTCGAGGGGAAAATGTCAATATATACATTGCTATATGGTGAACTAAGCCTTAGGCCAGCCACAATGTATAGGACCTGACCCTTAGAAACTTGAAAGTGAGCTGGAATCTTTAAAAGTTCAAATCTTTATAAGTAAAAAGATTGATGAAAATGAATAACCAAGTGTTTTAATTGACATCAGAAGATCAAAACAATAAACCCTGAGAACATAGAAAAAAGATAAATAAAGATATGAGCAGAACTTAATACAACAGAAAACGTATAAAATTCAGGTGAGGTAGTAAGTCCAAAGAATATTCTTTGAAAAGATTTAAAAGACACACTTTGATTAAGGAAAACACAAACATAATTAAAGAATATATAGAAAGAATCAGGACAATGTTATAGCAGAGAATATATGAAATGCCAGTAAATTTGAACAATTCTGTAAAGTTGACCATTTCCTAGCTCCTACAGTTTACCAAAACTGACACAAGAGGAAATCATTTAAGGTCATCATGTCTGCCCTTGGCATTCTCGGAACGCCCTGGCCTGAGAATGCAGCATCTGTAGTCCATGGTGACCTGCGGACAGTGGGCGGGGCTGAGGGAGGCTGGAACACTGCCCTCACTGAGGGAGTGGGTGTGGCCATCTCTGCTGTGACGGAACAAAGGGCAGGGGAGCAGGTGGCCCAGGGCAGGGCCCTCAGAGCCCGGCAGGCCCAGTGGGGTGTCACAAGCATTTAGGCCCAGGCCATAGGGCGCCTTCTTTGTCTGCACAGCTGCCCAAACTCTCACTTTTCAACTCAGGCCACCCACTTAGTTGAAGTGTGTGTGGAACCTGTCCGCGCAGTATACCTCGCTGCACAGCTAACCATCGGTCTGGGCATCGTAGCTTCCTGCCAGGTGACCGAAGTTCGCAGGAGAGATGATTCCCACGTTCACACGCAGAGAGGCTCCTGCCCGGGCCACAGGCCGCCCACTGCACCTGCCCAAGTTCGGAGGCCGAAAGCAGCCCTGTCTAAGTCCCCTACCCCTAGAGGGAGTATTGGACCAACACTTCTAGAAAACGGAGTCCTTTTGGGCAACTCATTGGAGGGACACCAATAAATCTTTGCCGACTTTTTACTGAAACTTACGAGCATTCACACCTAAGCCTCTTACAAGGTCAGCTGTTTAGCTAAACATGAGCTCATGATCTAAATTTACACAATAATGAAGAAATCAGCTACAAAGGGAGACAATCAGCAAAAACAATCAATACCAGAATTAGATTCCCTAGGCCATCCTTGAGATGTTGGAATAATCAGTAGCTAGGCAGAAAACATACATAAACCTGGAAATGAAACAAGGAACAAGGATGTTTTCAAAGACTGGTAGAATCTCTAAAACATTTTTAAAGTACATGTCATTGATAAAGCTAAATACTGAAAGGTTGTTTAATACAACAAATTAAGCAGTGAGAAGAGTGAAATTATGCTGTTTAGAAAACTATGGAAGGTGAGATTTTCTGCCTAATTATATAAGATGATTTCTCTAAAAAATACACATTATTTCAAAGACTTATGGCTGTGAAATAAGTTAAGGGTATTTCAAATGGCTTGTCTGCAAAGAAAGGTGAGATGTAGGGAATCACAGAAAGCCGAGGGGATAATATGTCAATATATACATTGCTATATGGTGAACAAAGCCTTAGGCCGGCAACAGTGTAGAGGAATGGACCCTTAGAAACGTACAAGTAAGCTGGAATCTTTAAAAGTTCAAATCTTTATAAGTAAAAAGATTTATTAAAATGAATAACCAAGTGTTTTACTTGACATCAGAAAATCAAAACAATAAACCCTGAGAACATAGAAAAAAGATAAATAAAGATATGAGCAGAATTTAATACAACAGAAAACGTATAAAATTCAGGTGACTTAGTAAGTCCAAAGAATATTCTTTGAAAAGATTTAAAAGAAACACTTTGATTAAGGAAAACAAAAACATAAGTAAAGAATATACAGAAAGAATCAGGACAATGTTATAGCAGAGAATATATGAAATGTCAGTAAATTTGAACATTTCTGTAAACTGGACCGTTTCCTAGCTCCTAAAGTTTACCAAAACTGACACAAGAGGAAATCATTTAAGGTCATCATGTCTGCCCTTGGCATTCTCGGAACGCCCTGGCCTCAGAATGCAGCATCTGTAGTCCATGGTAACCTGCGGAGAGGGGGCATGGCTGAGGGATCTTGGAAGACTGCCCTCACTGAGGGAGTGGGTGTGGCCATCTCTGCTGTGACTGAACAAAGGTCAGGGGAGCAGGGGACCCAGGGCAGGGCCCTCAGAGCCCGGCAGGCCCAGTGGGGTGTCACAAGCATTTAGGCCCAGGCCAAAGGGCGCCTTCTTTGTCTGCACAGCTGCCCAAACTCTCACCTTTCCACTCAGGCCGCCCTCTTATTTGAAGTGTGTTTGGAACCTGTCCGCACAGTACACCTCGCTGCACAGCTAACCATATGTCAGGGCATCGTAGCTTCCTGCCACGTGACCGAAGTTCGCAGGCAAATGGGTCCCTGGGACACATGCGGAGAGGCTCTTGCCCGGACCACAGGCTGCCCACTGACCCTGCCCCAGATCGAAGGCTGAAAAGCAGCCATGTCTGAGTCCACTGCCTCTCGAAGGAGTATTGGACCAACACTTGTAGAAAACGGGTACCTTGCGGGCAACTCATTGGAGGGACACAAATAAACCTTTGCCGACTTTCTGCTGAAGCTTACCAGCGTTCACACCTAAGCCTCTTACAAGGTCAGCTGTTTAGCTAAACATGAGCTCATGATCTAAATTTGCACAATATTGAAGAAATCAGCTACAAAGTGAGTGAAACAAACAGCAAAAACAATCAATACCAGCATGAGATTCCCTAGGCCATCCATCTGATGTTGGAATAATCAGGTGCAAGGCAGAAAATATACATAAAACTGGAACTGAAACAAGGAACAAGGAGGTTTTCAAAGGCTGGTAGGATCTCTAAAACATTTTTAAAGTACATGTCGTTGATAAACCTAAATACTCAAAGGTTGTTTAATACCACAGATTAAGCATTGAGAAGAGTGAAATTATGCTGTTTTGAAAACTAGGGCAGGTGAGATTTTCTGCCTAATTTTATAAGATGATTTCTCTAAAAAATAGACATTATTTCAAAGACTTATTGGCTGTGAAATAAGTTAAGTGTATTTCAAATGGCTTGTCTGCAAAGAAAGGTGAGATGTAGGGAATCACAGAAAGTCGAGGGGAAAATGTCAATATATACATTGCTATATGGTGTACTAAGCCTTAGGCCAGCCACAATGTAGAGGACCTGACGCTTAGAAACTTAAAAGTGAGCTGGAATCTTTAAAAGTTCGAAGCTTTATAAGTAAAAAGATTGATGAAAATGAATAACCAAGTGTTTAAATTGACATCAGAAGATCAAATCAATAAACCCTGAGAACATAGAAAAAAGATAAATAAAGATATGAGCAGAACTTAATACCACAGAAAACGTATAAAATTCAGGTGAGGTAGTAAGTCCAAAGAATATTCTTTGAAAACATTTAAAAGACACACTTTGATTAAGGAAAACACAAACATAATTAACGAATATATAGAAAGAATCAGGACAATGTTATAGCAGAGAATATATGAAATGCCAGTAAATTTGAACATTTCTGTAAAGTTGACCATTTCCTAGCTCCTACAGTTTACCAAAACTGACACAAGAGGAAATCATTTAAGGTCATCATGTCTGCCCTTGGCATTCTCGGAACGCCCTGGCCTGAGAATGCAGCATCTGTAGTCCATGGTAACCTGCGGAGAGTAGGCGGGGCTGAGGGAGGCTGGAACACTGCCCTCACTGAGGGAGTGGGTGTGGCCATCTCTGCTGTGACTGAACAAAGGGCAGGGGAGCAGGGGGCCCAGGGCAGGGCCCTCAGAGCCCGGCAGGCCCAGTGGGGTGTCACAAGCATTTAGGCCCAGGCCATAGGGCGACTTCTTTGTCTGCACAGCTGCCCAAACTCTCACTTTTCCACTCAGGCCACCCACTTAGTTGAAGTGTGTGGGGAACCTGTGTGCGCAGTATACCTCGCTGCACAGCTAACCATCGGTCTGGGCATTGTAGCTTCCTGCCAGGTGACCGAAGTTCGCAGGAGAGATGATTCCCAGGTTCACACGCAGAGAGGCTCCTGCCTGGGCCACTGGCCGCCCACTGCACCTGCCCAAGATTGGGGGCCGAAAGCAGCCCTGTCTAAGTCCCCTACCCCTAGAGGGAGTATTGGACCAACACTTCTAGAAAACGGGGTCCTTGTGGGCAACTCATTGGAGGGACACCAATAAATCTTTGCCGACTTTTTGCTGAAACTTACGAGCGTTCACACCTAAGCCTCTTACAAGGTCAGCTGTTTAGCTAAACATGAGCTCATGATCTAAATTTACACAATAATGAAGAAATCAGCTACAAAGGGAGACCATCAGCAAAAACAATCAATACCAGAATTAGATTCCCTAGGCCATCCTTGAGATGTTGGAATAATCAGGTGCTAGGCAGAAAATATACATAAACCTGGAAATGAATCAAGGAACAAGGATGTTTTCAAAGACTGGTAGGATCTCTAAAACATTTTTGAAGTACATGTCATTGATAAAGCTAAATACTGAAAGGTTGTTTAATACAACAAATTAAGCAGTGAGAAGAGTGAAATTATGCTGTTTAGAAAACTATGGAAGGTGAGATTTTCTGCCTAATTATATAAGATGATTTCTCTAAAAATACACATTATTTCAAAGACTTATTGGCTGTGAAATAAGTTAAGGGTATTTCAAATGGCTTGTCTGCAAAGAAAGGTGAGATGTAGGGAATCACAGAAAGCCGAGGGGATAATATGTCAATATATACATTGCTATATGGTGAACAAAGCCTTAGGCCGGCAACAGTGTAGAGGAATGGACCCTTAGAAACGTACAAGTAAGCTGGAATCTTTAAAAGTTCAAATCTTTATAAGTAAAAAGATTTATTAAAATGAATAACCAAGTGTTTTACTTGACATCAGAAAATCAAAACAATAAACCCTGAGAACATAGAAAAAAGATAAATAAAGATATGAGCAGAACTTAATACAACAGAAAATGTATAAAATTCAGGTGACTTAGTAAGTCCAAAGAATATTCTTTGAAAAGATTTAAAAGACACACTTTGATTAAGGAAAACAAAAACATAAGTAAAGAATATACAGAAAGAATCAGGACAATGTTACAGCAGAGAATATATGAAATGCCAGTAAATTTGAACATTTCTGTAAAGTTGACCATTTCCTAGCTCCTACAGTTTACCAAAACTGACACAAGAGGAAATCATTTAAGGTCATCATGTCTGCCCTTGGCATTCTCGGAACGCCCGGGCCTCACAATGCAGCATCTATAGTCCATGGTAAACTGCGGAGAGTGATCGGGACTGAGGGAGGCTGGAAGACTGCCCTCACTGATGGAGTGGGTGTGGCCATCTCTGCTGTGACTGAACAAAGGGCAGGGGAGCAGGGGGCCCAGGGCAGGGCCCTCAGAGCGCGGCAGACCCAGTGGGGTGTCACAAGCATTTAGGCCCAGGCCATAGGGCGCCTTCTTTGTCTGCACAGCTGCCCAAACTCTCACCTTTCCACTCAGGCCGCCCTCTTATTTGAAGTGTGTTTGGAACCTGTCCGCGCAGTACACCTCGCTGCACAGCTAACCATAGGTCAGGGCATCGTAGCTTCCTGCCAGGTGACCGAAGTTCGCAGGAGAGATGAATCCAACGTTCACACGCAGAGAGGCTCCTGCCCGGGCCACAGGCCGCCCAATGCCCCTGCCCAAGATCGAAGGCTGAAAAGCAGCCATGTCGAGTCCACTGCCTCTCGAAGGAGTATTGGACCAACACTTGTAGAAAACGGGGTCCTTGCGGGCAACTCATTGGTGGGACACAAATAAACCTTTGCCGACTTTCTGCTGAAGCTTACCAGCGTTCACACCTAAGCGTCTTACAAGGTCAGCTGTTTAGCTAAACATGAGCTCATGATCTAAATTTAAACAATATTGAAGAAATCAGCTACAAAGTGAGACAATCAGCAATAACAATCAATACCAGAATGAGATTCCCTAGGCCATCCATCTGATGTTGGAATAATCAGGTGCAAGGTAGAAAATATACATAAAACTGGAACTGAAAGAAGGAACAAGGAGGTTTTCAAAGGCTGGTAGGATCTCTAAAACATTTTTAAAGTACATGTCGTTGATAAACCTAAATACTCAAAGGTTGCTTAATACCACAGATTAAGCAGTGAGAAGAGTGAAATTATGCTGTTTTGAAAACTATGGCAGGTGAGATTTTCTGCCTAATTATATAAGATGATTTCTTTAAAAAATAGACATTATTTCAAAGACTTATTGGTTGTGAAATAAGTTAAGTGTATTTCAAATGGCTTGTCTGCAAAGAAAGGTGAGATGTAGGGAATCACAGAAAGTCGAGGGGAAAATGTCAATATATACATTGCTATATGGTGAACTAAGCCTTAGGCCAGCCACAATGTAGAGGACCTGACCCTTAGAAACTTAAAAGTGAGCTGGAATCTTTAAAAGTTCAAATCTTTATAAGTAAAAAGATTGATGAAAATTAATAACCAAGTGTTTTAATTGACATCAGAAGATCAAAACAATAAACCCTGAGAACATAGAAAAAAGATAAATAAAGATATGAGCAGAACTTAATACCACAGAAAACGTATAAAATTCAGGTGAGGTAGTAAGTCCAAAGAATATTCTTTGAAAAGATTTAAAAGACACACTTTGATTAAGGAAAACACAAACATAATTAAAGAATATATAGAAAGAATCAGGACAATGTTATAGCAGAGAATATATGAAATGCCAGTAAATTTGAACATTTCTGTAAAGTTGACCATTTCCTAGCTCCTACAGTTTACCAAAACTGACACAAGAGGAAATCATTTAAGGTCATCATGTCTGCCCTTGGCATTCTCGGAACGCCCTGGCCTGAGAATGCAGCATCTGTAGTCCATGGTGACCTGCGGAGAGTGGGCGGGGCTGAGGGAGGCTGGAACACTGCCCTCACTGAGGGAGTGGGTGTGGCCATCTCTGCTGTGACGGAACAAAGGGCAGGGGAGCAGGGGGCCCAGGGCAGGGCCCTCAGAGCCCGGCAGGCCCAGTGGGGTGTCACAAGCATTTAGGCCCAGGCCATAGGGCGCCTTCTTTGTCTGCACAGCTGCCCAAACTCTCACTTTTCAACTCAGGCCACCCACTTAGTTGAAGTGTGTGTGGAACCTGTCCGCGCAGTATACCTCGCTGCACAGCTAACCATCGGTCTGGGCATCGTAGCTTCCTGCCAGGTGACCGAAGTTCGCAGGAGAGATGATTCCCACGTTCACACGCAGAGAGGCTCCTGCCCGGGCTACAGGCCGCCCACTGCACCTGCCCAAGTTCGGAGGCCGAAAGCAGCCCTGTCTAAGTCCCCTACCCCTAGAGGGAGTATTGGACCAACACTTCTAGAAAACGGAGTCCTTTTCGGCAACTCATTGGAGGGACACCAATAAATCTTCGCCGACTTTTTACTGAAACTTACGAGCGTTCACACCTAAGCCTCTTACAAGGTCAGCTGTTTAGCTAAACATGAGCTCATGATCTAAATTTACACAATAATGAAGAAATCAGCTACAAAGGGAGACAATCAGCAAAAACAATCAATACCAGAATTAGATTCCCTAGGCCATCCTTGAGATGTTGGAATAATCAGTAGCTAGGCAGAAAACATACATAAACCTGGAAATGAAACAAGGAACAAGGATGTTTTCAAAGACTGGTAGAATCTCTAAAACATTTTTAAAGTACATGTCATTGATAAAGCTAAATACTGAAAGGTTGTTTAATACAACAAATTAAGCAGTGAGAAGAGTGAAATTATGCTGTTTAGAAAACTATGGAAGGTGAGATTTTCTGCCTAATTATATAAGATGATTTCTCTAAAAAATACACATTATTTCAAAGACTTATGGCTGTGAAATAAGTTAAGGGTATTTCAAATGGCTTGTCTGCAAAGAAAGGTGAGATGTAGGGAATCACAGAAAGCCGAGGGGATAATATGTCAATATATACATTGCTATATGGTGAACAAAGCCTTAGGCCGGCAACAGTGTAGAGGAATGGACCCTTAGAAACGTACAAGTAAGCTGGAATCTTTAAAAGTTCAAATCTTTATAAGTAAAAAGATTTATTAAAATGAATAACCAAGTGTTTTACTTGACATCAGAAAATCAAAACAATAAACCCTGAGAACATAGAAAAAAGATAAATAAAGATATGAGCAGAATTTAATACAACAGAAAACGTATAAAATTCAGGTGACTTAGTAAGTCCAAAGAATATTCTTTGAAAAGATTTAAAAGAAACACTTTGATTAAGGAAAACAAAAACATAAGTAAAGAATATACAGAAAGAATCAGGACAATGTTATAGCAGAGAATATATGAAATGTCAGTAAATTTGAACATTTCTGTAAACTGGACCGTTTCCTAGCTCCTAAAGTTTACCAAAACTGACACAAGAGGAAATCATTTAAGGTCATCATGTCTGCCCTTGGCATTCTCGGAACGCCCTGGCCTCAGAATGCAGCATCTGTAGTCCATGGTAACCTGCGGAGAGGGGGCATGGCTGAGGGATCTTGGAAGACTGCCCTCACTGAGGGAGTGGGTGTGGCCATCTCTGCTGTGACTGAACAAAGGTCAGGGGAGCAGGGGACCCAGGGCAGGGCCCTCAGAGCCCGGCAGGCCCAGTGGGGTGTCACAAGCATTTAGGCCCAGGCCAAAGGGCGCCTTCTTTGTCTGCACAGCTGCCCAAACTCTCACCTTTCCACTCAGGCCGCCCTCTTATTTGAAGTGTGTTTGGAACCTGTCCGCACAGTACACCTCGCTGCACAGCTAACCATATGTCAGGGCATCGTAGCTTCCTGCCACGTGACCGAAGTTCGCAGGCAAATGGGTCCCTGGGACACATGCGGAGAGGCTCTTGCCCGGACCACAGGCTGCCCACTGACCCTGCCCCAGATCGAAGGCTGAAAAGCAGCCATGTCTGAGTCCACTGCCTCTCGAAGGAGTATTGGACCAACACTTGTAGAAAACGGGTACCTTGCGGGCAACTCATTGGAGGGACACAAATAAACCTTTGCCGACTTTCTGCTGAAGCTTACCAGCGTTCACACCTAAGCCTCTTACAAGGTCAGCTCTTTAGCTAAACATGAGCTCATGATCTAAATTTGCACAATATTGAAGAAATCAGCTACAAAGTGAGTGAAACAAACAGCAAAAACAATCAATACCAGCATGAGATTCCCTAGGCCATCCATCTGATGTTGGAATAATCAGGTGCAAGGCAGAAAATATACATAAAACTGGAACTGAAACAAGGAACAAGGAGGTTTTCAAAGGCTGGTAGGATCTCTAAAACATTTTTAAAGTACATGTCGTTGATAAACCTAAATACTCAAAGGTTGTTTAATACCACAGATTAAGCATTGAGAAGAGTGAAATTATGCTGTTTTGAAAACTAGGGCAGGTGAGATTTTCTGCCTAATTTTATAAGATGATTTCTCTAAAAAATAGACATTATTTCAAAGACTTATTGGCTGTGAAATAAGTTAAGTGTATTTCAAATGGCTTGTCTGCAAAGAAAGGTGAGATGTAGGGAATCACAGAAAGTCGAGGGGAAAATGTCAATATATACATTGCTATATGGTGTACTAAGCCTTAGGCCAGCCACAATGTAGAGGACCTGACGCTTAGAAACTTAAAAGTGAGCTGGAATCTTTAAAAGTTCGAAGCTTTATAAGTAAAAAGATTGATGAAAATGAATAACCAAGTGTTTAAATTGACATCAGAAGATCAAATCAATAAACCCTGAGAACATAGAAAAAAGATAAATAAAGATATGAGCAGAACTTAATACCACAGAAAACGTATAAAATTCAGGTGAGGTAGTAAGTCCAAAGAATATTCTTTGAAAACATTTAAAAGACACACTTTGATTAAGGAAAACACAAACATAATTAACGAATATATAGAAAGAATCAGGACAATGTTATAGCAGAGAATATATGAAATGCCAGTAAATTTGAACATTTCTGTAAAGTTGACCATTTCCTAGCTCCTACAGTTTACCAAAACTGACACAAGAGGAAATCATTTAAGGTCATCATGTCTGCCCTTGGCATTCTCGGAACGCCCTGGCCTGAGAATGCAGCATCTGTAGTCCATGGTAACCTGCGGAGGGTAGGCGGGGCTGAGGGAGGCTGGAACACTGCCCTCACTGAGGGAGTGGGTGTGGCCATCTCTGCTGTGACTGAACAAAGGGCAGGGGAGCAGGGGGCCCAGGGCAGGGCCCTCAGAGCCCGGCAGGCCCAGTGGTGTGTCACAAGCATTTAGGCCCAGGCCATAGGGCGACTTCTTTGTCTGCACAGCTGCCCAAACTCTCACTTTTCCACTCAGGCCACCCACTTAGTTGAAGTGTGTGGGGAACCTGTGTGCGCAGTATACCTCGCTGCACAGCTAACCATCGGTCTGGGCATTGTAGCTTCCTGCCAGGTGACCGAAGTTCGCAGGAGAGATGATTCCCAGGTTCACACGCAGAGAGGCTCCTGCCTGGGCCACTGGCCGCCCACTGCACCTGCCCAAGATTGGGGGCCGAAAGCAGCCCTGTCTAAATCCCCTACCCCTAGAGGGAGTATTGGACCAACACTTCTAGAAAACGGGGTCCTTGTGGGCAACTCATTGGAGGGACACCAATAAATCTTTGCCGACTTTTTGCTGAAACTTACGAGCGTTCACACCTAAGCCTCTTACAAGGTCAGCTGTTTAGCTAAACATGAGCTCATGATCTAAATTTACACAATAATGAAGAAATCAGCTACAAAGGGAGACCATCAGCAAAAACAATCAATACCAGAATTAGATTCCCTAGGCCATCCTTGAGATGTTGGAATAATCAGGTGCTAGGCAGAAAATATACATAAACCTGGAAATGAATCAAGGAACAAGGATGTTTTCAAAGACTGGTAGGATCTCTAAAACATTTTAGAAGTACATGTCATTGATAAAGCTAAATACTGAAAGGTTGTTTAATACAACAAATTAAGCAGTGAGAAGAGTGAAATTATGCTGTTTAGAAAACTATGGAAGGTGAGATTTTCTGCCTAATTATATAAGATGATTTCTCTAAAAATACACATTATTTCAAAGACTTATTGGCTGTGAAATAAGTTAAGGGTATTTCAAATGGCTTGTCTGCAAAGAAAGGTGAGATGTAGGGAATCACAGAAAGCCGAGGGGATAATATGTCAATATATACATTGCTATATGGTGAACAAAGCCTTAGGCCGGCAACAGTGTAGAGGAATGGACCCTTAGAAACGTACAAGTAAGCTGGAATCTTTAAAAGTTCAAATCTTTATAAGTAAAAAGATTTATTAAAATGAATAACCAAGTGTTTTACTTGACATCAGAAAATCAAAACAATAAACCCTGAGAACATAGAAAAAAGATAAATAAAGATATGAGCAGAACTTAATACAACAGAAAATGTATAAAATTCAGGTGACTTAGTAAGTCCAAAGAATATTCTTTGAAAAGATTTAAAAGACACACTTTGATTAAGGAAAACAAAAACATAAGTAAAGAATATACAGAAAGAATCAGGACAATGTTACAGCAGAGAATATATGAAATGCCAGTAAATTTGAACATTTCTGTAAAGTTGACCATTTCCTAGCTCCTACAGTTTACCAAAACTGACACAAGAGGAAATCATTTAAGGTCATCATGTCTGCCCTTGGCATTCTCGGAACGCCCGGGCCTCAGAATGCAGCATCTATAGTCCATGGTAAACTGCGGAGAGTGAGCGGGACTGAGGGAGGCTGGAAGACTGCCCTCACTGAGGGAGTGGGTGTGGCCATCTCTGCTGTGACTGAACAAAGGGCAGGGGAGCAGGGGGCCCAGGGCAGGGCCCTCAGAGCGCGGCAGACCCAGTGGGGTGTCACAAGCATTTAGGCCCAGGCCATAGGGCGCCTTCTTTGTCTGCACAGCTGCCCAAACTCTCACCTTTCCACTCAGGCCGCCCTCTTATTTGAAGTGTGTTTGGAACCTGTCCGCGCAGTACACCTCGCTGCACAGCTAACCATAGGTCAGGGCATCGTAGCTTCCTGCCAGGTGACCGAAGTTCGCAGGAGAGATGAATCCAACGTTCACACGCAGAGTGGCTCCTGCCCGGGCCACAGGCCGCCCAATGCCCCTGCCCCAGATCGAAGGCTGAAAAGCAGCCATGTCTGAATCCACTGCCTCTCGAAGGAGTATTGGACCAACACTTGTAGAAAACGGGGTCCTTGCGGGCAACTCATTGGAGGGACACAAATAAACCTTTGCCGACTTTCTGCTGAAGCTTACCAGCGTTCACACCTAAGCCTCTTACAAGGTCAGCTGTTTAGCTAAACATGAGCTCATGATCTAAATTTACACAATATTGAAGAAATCAGCTACAAAGTGAGACAATCAGCAAAAACATTCAATACCAGAATGAGATTCCCTAGGCCATCCATCTGATGTTGCAATAATCAGGAGCAATGCAGAAAACATACATAAAACTGGAACTGAAAGAAGGAACAAGGAGGTTTTCAAAGGCTGGTAGGATCTCTAAAACATTTTTAAAGTACATGTCGTTGATAAACCTAAATACTCAAAGGTTGTTTAATACCACAGATTAAGCAGTGAGAAGAGTGAAATTATGCTGTTTTGAAAACTATGACAGGTGAGATTTTCTGCCTAATTATATAAGATGATTTCTCTAAAAAATAGACATTATTTCAAAGACTTATTGGTTGTGAAATAAGTTAAGTGTATTTCAAATGGCTTGTCTGCAAAGAAAGGTGAGATATAGGGAATCACAGAAAGTCGAGGGGAAAATGTCAATATATACATTGCTATATGGTGAACTAAGCCTTAGGCCAGCCACAATGTAGAGGACCTGACCCTTAGAAACTTAAAAGTGAGCTGGAATCTTTAAAAGTTCAAATCTTTATAAGTAAAAAGATTGATGAAAATGAATAACCAAGTGTTTTAATTGACATCAGAAGATCAAAACAATAAACCCTGAGAACATAGAAAAAAGATAAATAAAGATATGAGCAGAACTTAATACCACAGAAAACGTATAAAATTCAGGTGATGTAGTAAGTCCAAAGAATATTCTTTGAAAAGATTTAAAAGACACAATTTGATTAAGGAAAACACAAACATAATTAAAGTATATATAGAAAGAATCAGGACAATGTTATAGCAGAGAATATATGAAATGCCAGTAAATTTGAACATTTCTGTAAAGTTCACCATTTCCTAGCTCCTACAGTTTACCAAAACTGACACAAGAGGAAATCATTTAAGGTCATCATGTCTGCCCTTGGCATTCTCGGAATGCCCTGGCCTCAGAATGCAGCATCTGTAGTCCATGGTAACCTGCGGAGAGTGGGCAGGGCTGAGGGAGGCTGGAACACTGCCCTCACTGAGGGAGTGGGTGTGGCCATCTCTGCTGTGATTGAACAAAGAGCAGGAGACCAGGGGGCCCAGGGCAGGGCCCTCAGAGCTCTGCAGGCCCAGTGGGGTGTCACAAGCATTTAGGCCCAGGCCATAGGGCGCCTTCTTTGTCTGCACAGCTGCCCAAACTCTCACTTTTCCACTGAGGCCGCCCACTTAGTTGAAGTGTTTGTGGAACGTGTCCACGCAGTATACCTCGCTGCACAGCTAACCATATGTCTGGGCATCGTAGCTTCCTGGCAGGTGACCGAAGTTCGCAGGAGAGATGATTCCCTGGTTCACACGCAGAGAGGCTCCTGCCCGGGCCACAGGCCGCCCACTGCCCCTGCCCAAGATCGCGGGCCGAAAGCAGCCCTGTCTAAGACCCCTACCCCTAGAGGGAGTATTGGACCAACACTTCTAGAAAACGGGGTCCTTGTGGGCAACTCATTGGAGGGACTCAAATACATGTGTGTCGACTTTTTGCTGAAACTTACGAGCTTTCACACCTAAGCCTCTTACAAGGTCAGCTGTTTAGATAAACATGAGCACATGATCTAAATTTACACAATAATGAAGAATTCAGCTACAAACGGAGACAATCAGTAAAAACAATCAATACCAGAATTAGAATCCCTAGGCCATCCGTCAGATGTTGGAATAATCAGGTGCTAGGCAGAAAATATTCATAAACCTGGAAATGAAACAAGGAACAAGGATGTTTTCAAAGACTGGTAGGATCTCTAAAACATTTTTAAAGTACATGTCATTGATAAAGCTAAATACTCAAAGGTTGTTTAATACAACAAATTAAGCAGTGAGAAGAGTGAAATTATGCTGTTTAGAAAACTATGGAAGGTGAGATTTTCTGCCTAATTATATAAGATGATTTCTCTAAAAAATACACATTATTTCAAAGACTTATTGGCTGTGATATAAGTTAATGGTATTTCAAAAGGCTTGTCTGCAAAGAAAGGTGAGATGTAGGGAATCACAGAAAGCCGAGGGGATAATATGTCAATATATACATTGCTATATGGTGAACTAAGCCTTATGCCGGCAACAGTGTAGAGGAATGGACCCTTAGAAACGTACAAGTAAGCTGGAATCTTTAAAAGTTCAAACCTTTATAAGTAAAAAGATTTATTAAAATGAATATCCAAATGTTTTAATTGACATGAGAAGATCAAAACAATAAACCCTGAGAACATAGAAAAAAGATAAATAAAGATATGTGCAGAACTTAATACAACAGAAAACGTATAAAATTCATGTGATTTTGTAAGTCCAAAGAATATTCTTTGAAAAGATTTAAAAGACACTCTTTGATTAAGGAAAACAAAAAAAGTAAAGAATACACCGAAAGAATCAGGACAATTTTATAGCAGAGAATATATGAAATGCCAGTAAATTAGAACATTTTTGTAAAGTGGACCATTTCCTAGCGCCTAAAGTTTACCAAAACTGACACAAGAGGAAAACATTTAAGGTCATCCTGTCTGCTTTTGGCATTCTCGGAACGCCCTGGCCTCAGAATGCAGCATCTGTAGTCCATGGTACCCTGCATGGAGGGAGCGTGGCTGAGGGAGGTTGGAAGACTTCTCTCACTGAGGGAGTGGATGTGGCCATCTCTGCTGTGACTGAACAAAGGTCAGGGAAGCAGGGGGCCCAGGGCAGGGACCTCAGAGCCCGGCAGGCCCAGTGGGGTGTCACAAGCATTTAGGCCCAGGCCATAGGGCGCCTTCTTTGTCTGCACAGCTGCCCAAACTCTCACTTTTCCACTAAGGCCGCCCACTTAGTTGAAGTGTGTGTGGAACCTGTCCGCACAGTATACCTCGCTGCACAGCTAACCATAGGTCTCGGCATCGTAGCTTCCTGCCAGGTGACCGAAGTTCGCAGGAGAGATGATTCCCAGGTTCACACGCAGAGAGGTTCCTGCCCGGGCCACAGTCCGCCCACTGCCCCTGCCCAAGATCGGGGGCCGAAAGCAGCCCTGTCTAAGTCCCCTACGCCTAGAGGGTGTATTGGACCAACACTTCTAGAAAACGGGGTCCTTGTGGGCAACTCATTGGAGGCACACAAATAAATCATTGCCGACCTTCTTGCTGAAACTTACGAGCGTTCACACGTAAGCCTCTTACAAGGTCAGCTGTTTAGCTACACATGAGCTCATGATCTAAATTTACACAATAATGAAGAAATCAGCTACAAAGGGAGACAATCAGCAAAAACAATCAATACAGAATTAGATTCCCTAGGCCATCCGTCAGATGTTGGAATAATCAGGTGCTAGGCAGAAAATATACATAAACCTGGAAATGAATCAAGGAACAAGGATGTTCTCAAAGACTGGTAGGATCTCTAAAACATTTTTAAAGTACATGTTATTGATAAAGCTAAATACTCAAAGGTTGTTTAATACAACAAATTAAGCTGTGAGAAGAGTGAAATTATGCTGTTTAGAAAACTATGGAAGGTGAGATTTTCAGCCAAATAATATAAGATGATTTCTCTAAAAAATACACATTATTTCAAAGACTTATTGGCTGTGAACTAAGTTAAGTGTATTTCAAATGGCTAGTCTGCAAAGAAAGGTGAGATGTAGGGAATCACAGAAAGCCGAGGGGATAATATGTCAATATATACATTGCTATATGGTGAACTAAGCCTTAGGCTGGCAACAGTGTAGAGGAATGGACCCTTAGAAACGTACAAGTAAGCTGGAATCTTTAAAAGTTCAAATCTTTATAAGTAAAAAGATTTATTAAAATGAATAACCAAGTGTTTTACTTGACATCAGAAAATCAAAACAATAAACCCTGAGAACATAGAAAAAAGATAAATAAAGATATGAGCAGAACTTAATACAAGAGAAAACGTATAAAATTCAGGTGACTTAGTAAGTCCAAAGAATATTCTTTGAAAAGATTTAAAAGTCACACTTTGATTAAGGAAAACAAAAACATAAGTAAAGAATATACAGAAAGAATCAGGACAATGTTATAGCAGAGAATATATGAAATGCCAGTAAATTTGAACAATTCTGTAAAGTTGAACATTTCCTAGCTCCTACAGTTTACCAAAACTGACACAAGAGGAAATCATTTAAGGTCATCATGTCTGCCCTTGGCATTCTCGGAACGCCCTGGCCTCAGAATGCAGCATCTGTAGTCCATGGTAACCTGCGGAGAGTGGGCGGGGCTGAGGGAGGATGGAACACTGCCCTCACTGAGGGAGTGGGTGTGGCCATTTCTGCTGTGACTGAACAAAGGGCAGGGGAGCAGGGGGCCCAGGGCAGGGCCCTCAGAGCGCGGCAGACCCAGTGGGGTGTCACACGCATTTAGGCCCAGGACATAGGGCGCCTTCTTTGTCTGCACAGCTGCCCAAACTCTCACCTTTCCACTCAGGCCGCCCTCTTATTTGAAGTGTGTTTGGAACCTGTCCGCCCAGTACACCTCGCTGCACAGCTAACCAGGTCAGGGCATCGTAGCTTCCTGCCAGGTGACCGAAGTTCGCAGGAGAGATGAATCCCACGTTCACACGCAGAGAGGCTCCTGCCCGGGACACAGGCCGCCCACTGGCCCTGCACCAGATCGAAGGCTGAAAAGCAGCCATGTCGAGTCCACTGCCTCTCGAAGGAGTATTGGACCAACACTTGTAGAAAACGGGGTCCTTGCGGGCAACTCATTGGAGGGACACATATAAACCTTTGCCGACTTTCTGCTGAAGCTTACCAGCGTTCACACCTAAGCCTCTTACAAGGTCATCTGTTTAGCTAAACATGAGCTCATGATCTAAATTTACACAATATTGAAGAAATCAGCTACAAAGTGAGACAATCAGCAAAAACAATCAATACCAGAATGATATTCCCTAGGCCATCCATCTGATGTTGGAATAATCAGGTGCAAGGCAGAAAATATACATAAAACTGGAACTGAAACAAGGAACAAGGAGGTTTTCAAAGGCTGGTAGGATCTCTAAAACATTTTTAAAGTACATGTCGTTGATAAACCTAAACACTCAAAGGTTGTTTAATACCACAGATTAAGCAGTGAGAAGAGTGAAATTATGCTGTTTTGAAAACTATGGCAGGTGAGATTTTCTGTCTAATTATATAAGATGATTTCTCTAAAAAATACACATTATTTCAAAGACTTATTGGTTGTGAAATAAGTTAAGTGTATTTCAAATGGCTTGTCTGCAAAGAAAGGTGAGATATAGGGAATCACAGAAAGTCGAGGGGAAAATGTCAATATATACATTGCTATATGGTGAACTAAGCCTTAGGCCAGCCACAATGTAGAGGACCTGACCCTTAGAAACTTAAAAGTGAGCTGGAATCTTTAAAAGTTCAAATCTTTATAAGTAAAAAGATTGATGAAAATGAATAACCAAGTGTTTTAATTGACATCAGAAGATCAAAACAATAAACCCTGAGAACATAGAAAAAAGATAAATAAAGATATGAGCAGAACTTAATACCACAGAAAACGTATCAAATTCAGGTGAGGTAGTAAGTCCAAAGAATATTCTTTGAAAAGATTTAAAAGACACACTTTGATTAAGGAAAACACAAACATAATTAAAGAATATATAGAAAGAATCAGGACAATGTTATAGCAGAGAATATATGAAATGCCAGTAAATTTGAACATTTCTGTAAAGTTGACCATTTCCTAGCTCCTACAGTTTACCAAAACTGACACAAGAGGAAATAATTTAAGGTCATCAAGTCTGCCCTTGGCATTCTCGGAACGCCCTGGCCTGAGAATGCAGCATCTGTAGTCCATGGTGACCTGCGGAGAGTGGGCGGGGCTGAGGGAGGCTGGAACACTGCCCTGACTGAGGGAGTGGGTGTGGCCATCTCTGCTGTGACTGAACAAAGGGCAGGGGAGCAGGGGGCCAAGGGCAGGGCCCTCAGAGCCCGGCAGGCCCAGTGGGGTGTCACAAGCATTTAGGCCCAGGCCATAGGGCGCCTTCTTTGTCTGCACAGCTGCCCAAACTCTCACTTTTCCACACAGGCCACCCACTTTGTTGAAGTGTGTGTGGAACCTGTCCGCGCAGTATACCTCGCTGCACAGCTAACCATCGGTCTGGGCATCGTAGCTTCCTGCCAGGTGACCGAAGTTCGCAGGAGAGATGATTCCCACGTTCACACGTGGAGAGGCTCCTGCCCGGGCCACAGGCCGCCCACTGCCCCTACCCAAGTTCGGGGGCCGAAAGCAGCCCTGTCTAAGTCCCCTACCCCTAGAGGGAGTATTGGACCAACACTTCTAGAAAACGGAGTCCTTGTGGGCAACTCATTGGAGGGACACCAATAAATCTTTGCCGACTTTTTGCTGAAACTTACGAGCGTTCACACCTAAGCCTCTTACAAGGTCAGCTGTTTAGCTAAACATGAGCTCATGATCTAAATTTACACAATAATGAAGAAATCAGCTACAAAGGGAGACAATCAGCAAAAACAATCAATACCAGAATTAGATTCCCTAGGCCATCCTTTAGATGTTGGAATAATCAGTAGCTAGGCAGAAAACATACATAAACCAGGAAATGAAACAAGGAACAAGGATGTTTTCAAAGACTGGTAGAATCTCTAAAACATTTTTAAAGTACATGTCATTGATAAAGCTAAATACTGAAAGGTTGTTTAATACAACAAATTAAGCAGTGGGAGAGTGAAATTATGCTGTTTAGAAAACTATGGAAGGTGAGATTTTCTGCCTAATTATATAAGATGATTACTCTAAAAAATACACATTATTTCAAAGACTTATTGGCTGTGAAATAAGTTAAGGGTATTTCAAATGGCTTGTCTGCAAAGAAAGGTGAGATGTAGGGAATCACAGAAAGCCGAGGGGATAATATGTCAATATATACATTGCTATATGGTGAACTAAGCCTTAGGCCGGCAACAGTGTAGAGGAATGGACCCTTAGAAACGTACAAGTAAGCTGGAATCTTTAAAAGTTCAAATCTTTATAAGTAAAAAGATTTATTAAAATGAATAACCAAGTGTTTTACTTGACATCAGAAAATCAAAACAATAAACCCTGAGAACATAGAAAAAAGATAAATAAAGATATGAGCAGAACTTAATACAACAGAAAACGTATAAAATTCAGGTGACTTAGTAAGTCCAAAGAATATTCTTTGAAAAGATTTAAAAGACACACTTTGATTAAGGAAAACAAAAACATAAGTAAAGAATATACAGAAAGAATCAGGACAATGTTATAGCAGAGAATATATGAAATGTCAGTAAATTTGAACATTTCTGTAAAGTGGACCGTTTCCTAGCTCCTAAAGTTTAAAAAAACTGACACAAGAGGAAATCATTTAAGGTCATCATGTCTGCCCTTGGCATTCTCGGAACGCCCTGGCCTCAGAATGCAGCATCTGTAGTCCATGGTAAACTGCGGAGAGGGGGCATGGCTGAGGGATCTTGGAAGACTGCCCTCACTGAGGGAGTGGGTGTGGCCATCTCTGCTGTGACTGAACAAAGGTCAGGGGAGCAGGGGACTCAGGGCAGGGCCCTCAGAGCCCGGCAGACACAGTGGGGTGTCACAAGCATGTAGGCCCAGGCCAAAGGGCGCCTTCTTTGTCTGCACAGCTGCCCAAACTCTCACCTTTCCACTCAGGCCGCCCTCTTATTTGAAGTGTGTTTGGAACCTGTCCGCGCAGTACACCTCGCTGCACAGCTAACCATATGTCAGGGCATCGTAGCTTCCTGCCACGTGACCGAAGTTCGCAGGCAAATGGGACCCTGGGACACATGCGGAGAGGCTCTTGCCCGGACCACAGGCCGCCCACTGCCCCTGCCCCAGATCGAAGGCTGAAAAGCAGCCATGTCTGAGTCCACTGCCTCTCGAAGGAGTTTTGGACCAACACTTGTAGAAAACGGGGACCTTGCGGGCAACTCATTGGAGGGACACAAATAAACCTTTGCCGACTTTCTGCTGAAGCTTACCAGCGTTCACACCTAAGCCTCTTACAAGGTCAGCTGTTTAGCTAAACATGAGCTCATGATCTAAATTTGCACAATATTGAAGAAATCAGCTACAAAGTGAGTGAAACAAACAGCAAAAACAATCAATACCAGCATGAGATTCCCTAGGCCATCCATCTGATGTTGGAATAATCAGGTGCAAGGCAGAAAATATACATAAAACTGGAACTGAAACAAGGAACAAGGAGGTTTTCAAAGGCTGTTAGGATCTCTAAAACATTTTTATAGTACATGTCGTTGATAAACCTAAATACTCAAAGGTTGTTTAATACCACAGATTAAGCATTGAGAAGAGTGAAATTATGCTGTTTTGAAAACTAGGGCAGGTGAGATTTTCTGCCTAATTTTATAAGATGATTTCTCTAAAAAATAGACATTATTTCAAAGACTTATTGGCTGTGAAATAAGTTAAGTGTATTTCAAATGGCTTGTCTGCAAAGAAAGGTGAGATGTAGGGAATCACAGAAAGTCGAGGGGAAAATGTCAATATATACATTGCTATATGGTGTACTAAGCCTTAGGCCAGCCACAATGTAGAGGACCTGACGCTTAGAAACTTAAAAGTGAGCTGGAATCTTTAAAAGTTCGAAGCTTTATAAGTAAAAAGATTGATGAAAATGAATAACCAAGTGTTTAAATTGACATCAGAAGATCAAAACAATAAACCCTGAGAACATAGAAAAAAGATAAATAAAGATATGAGCAGAACTTAATACCACAGAAAACGTATAAAATTCAGGTGAGGTAGTAAGTCCAAAGAATATTCTTTGAAAAGATTTAAAAGACACACTTTGATTAAGGAAAACACAAACATAATTAAAGAATATATAGAAAGAATCAGGACAATGTTATAGCAGAGAATATATGAAATGCCAGTAAATTTGAACATTTCTGTAAAGTTGACCATTTCCTAGCTCCTACAGTTTACCAAAACTGACACAAGAGGAAATCATTTAAGGTCATCATGTCTGCCCTTGGCATTCTCGGAACGCCCTGGCCTGAGAATGCAGCATCTGTAGTCCATGGTAACCTGCGGAGAGTGGGCGGGGCTGAGCGAGGCTGGAACACTGCCCTGACTGAGGGAGTGGGTGTGGCCATCTCTGCTGTGACTGAACAAATGGCAGGGGAGCAGGGGGCCCAGGGCAGGGCCCTCAGAGCCCGGCAGGCCCAGTGGGGTGTCACAAGCATTTAGGCCCAGGCCATAGGGCGCCTTCTTTGTCTGCACAGCTGCCCAAAGTCTCACTTTTCCACTCAGGCCACCCACTTAGTTGAAGTGTGTGTGGAACCTGTCCGCGCAGTATACCTCGCTGCACAGCTAACCATCGGTCTGGGCATTGTAGCTTCCTGCCACGTGACCGAAGTTCGCAGGAGAGTTGATTCCCAGGTTCACACGCAGAGAGGCTCCTGCCCGGGCCACAGGCCGCCCACTGTCCCTGCACAAGTTCGGGGGCCGAAAGCAGCCCTGTCTAAATCCCCTACCCCTAGAGGGAGTATTTGACCAACACTTCTAGAAAACGGGGTCCTTGTGGTCAACTCATTGGAGGGACACAAAGAAACCTTTGCCGACTTTTTGCTGAAAGTTACGAGCGTTCACACCTAAGCCTCTTACAAGGTCAGCTGTTTAGCTAAACCTGAGCTCATGATCTAAATTTACACAATAATGAAGAAATCAGCTACAAAGGGAGACAATCAGCAAAAACAATCAATACCACAATTAGATTCCCTAGGCCATCCTTGAGATGTTGGAATAATCAGGTGCTAGGCAGAAAATATACATAAACCTGGAAATGAAACAAGGAACAAGGATGTTTTCAAAGACTGGTAGGATCTCTAAAACATTTTTAAAGTACATGTCATTGATAAAGCTAAATACTGAAAGGTTGTTTAATACAACAAATTAAGCAGTGAGAAGAGTGAAATTATGCTGTTTAGAAAACTATGGAAGGTGAGATTTTCTGCCTAATTATATAAGATGATTTCTCTAAAAAATACACATTATTTCAAAGACTTATTGGCTGTGAAATAAGTTAAGGGTATTTCAAATGGCTTGTCTGCAAAGAAAGGTGAGATGTAGGGAATCACAGAAAGCCGAGGGGATAATATGTCAATATATACATTGCTATATGGTGAACAAAGCCTTAGGCCGACAACAGTGTAGAGGAATGGACCCTTAGAAATGTACAAGTAAGCTGGAATCTTTAAAAGTTCAAATCTTTATAAGTAAAAAGATTTATTAAAATGAATAACCAAGTGTTTTACTTGACATCGGAAAATCAAAACAATAAACCCTGAGAACATAGAAAAAAGATAAATAAAGATATGAGCAGAACTTAATACAACAGAAAACGTATAAAATTCAGGTGACTTAGTAAGTCCAAAGAATATTCTTTGAAAAGATTTAAAAGACACACTTTGATTAAGGAAAACAAAAACATAAGTAAAGAATATACAGAAAGAATCAGGACAATGTTATAGCAGAGAATATATGAAATGTCAGTAAATTTGAACATTTCTGTAAAGTGGACCATTTCCTAGCTCCTAAAGTTTACCAAAACTGACACAAGAGGAAATCATTTAAGGTCATCATGTCTGCCCTTGGCATTCTCGGAACGCCCTGGCCTCAGAATGCAGCATCTGTAGTCCATGGTAACCTGCGGAGAGGGGGCATGGCTGAGGGAGCTTGGAAGACTGCCCTCTCTGAGGGAGTGGGTGTGCCCATCTCTGCTGTGACTGAACAAAGGGCAGGGGAGCAGGGGGCCAAGGGCAGGGCCCTCAGAGCCCAGCAGACACAGTGGAGTGTCACAAGCATTTAGGCCCAGGCCAAAGGGCGCCTTCTTTGTCTGCACAGCTGCCCAAACTCTCACCTTTCCACTCAGGCCGCCCTCTTAGTTGAAGTGTGTTTGGAACCTGTCCACGCAGTACACCTCGCTGCACAGCTAACCATATGTCAGGGCATCGTAGCTTCCTGCCACGTGACCGAAGTTCGCAGGCAAATGGGACCCTGGGACACATGCGGAGAGGCTCTTGCCCGGACCACAGGCCGCCCACTGCCCCTGCCCCAGATCGAAGGCTGAAAAGCAGCCATGTCTGAGTCCACTGCCTCTCGAAGGAGTTTTGGACCAACACTTGTAGAAAACGGGGACCTTGCGGGCAACTCATTGGAGGGACACAAATAAACCTTTGCCGACTTTCTGCTGAAGCTTACCAGCGTTCACACCTAAGCCTCTTACAAGGTCAGCTGTTTAGCTAAACATGAGCTCATGATCTAAATTTGCACAATATTGAAGAAATCAGCTACAAAGTGAGTGAAACAAACAGCAAAAACAATCAATACCAGCATGAGATTCCCTAGGCCATCCATCTGATGTTGGAATAATCAGGTGCAAGGCAGAAAATATACATAAAACTGGAACTGAAACAAGGAACAAGGAGGTTTTCAAAGGCTGTTAGGATCTCTAAAACATTTTTATAGTACATGTCGTTGATAAACCTAAATACTCAAAGGTTGTTTAATACCACAGATTAAGCATTGAGAAGAGTGAAATTATGCTGTTTTGAAAACTAGGGCAGGTGAGATTTTCTGCCTAATTTTATAAGATGATTTCTCTAAAAAATAGACATTATTTCAAAGACTTATTGGCTGTGAAATAAGTTAAGTGTATTTCAAATGGCTTGTCTGCAAAGAAAGGTGAGATGTAGGGAATCACAGAAAGTCGAGGGGAAAATGTCAATATATACATTGCTATATGGTGTACTAAGCCTTAGGCCAGCCACAATGTAGAGGACCTGACGCTTAGAAACTTAAAAGTGAGCTGGAATCTTTAAAAGTTCGAAGCTTTATAAGTAAAAAGATTGATGAAAATGAATAACCAAGTGTTTAAATTGACATCAGAAGATCAAAACAATAAACCCTGAGAACATAGAAAAAAGATAAATAAAGATATGAGCAGAACTTAATACCACAGAAAACGTATAAAATTCAGGTGAGGTAGTAAGTCCAAAGAATATTCTTTGAAAAGATTTAAAAGACACACTTTGATTAAGGAAAACACAAACATAATTAAAGAATATATAGAAAGAATCAGGACAATGTTATAGCAGAGAATATATGAAATGCCAGTAAATTTGAACATTTCTGTAAAGTTGACCATTTCCTAGCTCCTACAGTTTACCAAAACTGACACAAGAGGAAATCATTTAAGGTCATCATGTCTGCCCTTGGCATTCTCGGAACGCCCTGGCCTGAGAATGCAGCATCTGTAGTCCATGGTAACCTGCGGAGAGTGGGCGGGGCTGAGCGAGGCTGGAACACTGCCCTGACTGAGGGAGTGGGTGTGGCCATCTCTGCTGTGACTGAACAAATGGCAGGGGAGCAGGGGGCCCAGGGCAGGGCCCTCAGAGCCCGGCAGGCCCAGTGGGGTGTCACAAGCATTTAGGCCCAGGCCATAGGGCGCCTTCTTTGTCTGCACAGCTGCCCAAAGTCTCACTTTTCCACTCAGGCCACCCACTTAGTTGAAGTGTGTGTGGAACCTGTCCGCGCAGTATACCTCGCTGCACAGCTAACCATCGGTCTGGGCATTGTAGCTTCCTGCCACGTGACCGAAGTTCGCAGGAGAGTTGATTCCCAGGTTCACACGCAGAGAGGCTCCTGCCCGGGCCACAGGCCGCCCACTGTCCCTGCACAAGTTCGGGGGCCGAAAGCAGCCCTGTCTAAATCCCCTACCCCTAGAGGGAGTATTTGACCAACACTTCTAGAAAACGGGGTCCTTGTGGTCAACTCATTGGAGGGACACAAAGAAACCTTTGCCGACTTTTTGCTGAAAGTTACGAGCGTTCACACCTAAGCCTCTTACAAGGTCAGCTGTTTAGCTAAACCTGAGCTCATGATCTAAATTTACACAATAATGAAGAAATCAGCTACAAAGGGAGACAATCAGCAAAAACAATCAATACCACAATTAGATTCCCTAGGCCATCCTTGAGATGTTGGAATAATCAGGTGCTAGGCAGAAAATATACATAAACCTGGAAATGAAACAAGGAACAAGGATGTTTTCAAAGACTGGTAGGATCTCTAAAACATTTTTAAAGTACATGTCATTGATAAAGCTAAATACTGAAAGGTTGTTTAATACAACAAATTAAGCAGTGAGAAGAGTGAAATTATGCTGTTTAGAAAACTATGGAAGGTGAGATTTTCTGCCTAATTATATAAGATGATTTCTCTAAAAAATACACATTATTTCAAAGACTTATTGGCTGTGAAATAAGTTAAGGGTATTTCAAATGGCTTGTCTGCAAAGAAAGGTGAGATGTAGGGAATCACAGAAAGCCGAGGGGATAATATGTCAATATATACATTGCTATATGGTGAACAAAGCCTTAGGCCGACAACAGTGTAGAGGAATGGACCCTTAGAAATGTACAAGTAAGCTGGAATCTTTAAAAGTTCAAATCTTTATAAGTAAAAAGATTTATTAAAATGAATAACCAAGTGTTTTACTTGACATCGGAAAATCAAAACAATAAACCCTGAGAACATAGAAAAAAGATAAATAAAGATATGAGCAGAACTTAATACAACAGAAAACGTATAAAATTCAGGTGACTTAGTAAGTCCAAAGAATATTCTTTGAAAAGATTTAAAAGACACACTTTGATTAAGGAAAACAAAAACATAAGTAAAGAATATACAGAAAGAATCAGGACAATGTTATAGCAGAGAATATATGAAATGTCAGTAAATTTGAACATTTCTGTAAAGTGGACCATTTCCTAGCTCCTAAAGTTTACCAAAACTGACACAAGAGGAAATCATTTAAGGTCATCATGTCTGCCCTTGGCATTCTCGGAACGCCCTGGCCTCAGAATGCAGCATCTGTAGTCCATGGTAACCTGCGGAGAGGGGGCATGGCTGAGGGAGCTTGGAAGACTGCCCTCTCTGAGGGAGTGGGTGTGCCCATCTCTGCTGTGACTGAACAAAGGGCAGGGGAGCAGGGGGCCAAGGGCAGGGCCCTCAGAGCCCAGCAGACACAGTGGAGTGTCACAAGCATTTAGGCCCAGGCCAAAGGGCGCCTTCTTTGTCTGCACAGCTGCCCAAACTCTCACCTTTCCACTCAGGCCGCCCTCTTAGTTGAAGTGTGTTTGGAACCTGTCCACGCAGTACACCTCGCTGCACAGCTAACCATATGTCAGGGCATCGTAGCTTCCTGCCACGTGACCGAAGTTCGCAGGCAAATGTGTCCCAGGGACACATGCGGAGAGGCTCTTGCCCGGCCCACAGGCCGCCCACTGCCCCTGCCCCAGATCGAAGGCTGAAAAGCAGCCATGTCTGAGTCCACTGCCTCTCGAAGGAGTATTGGACCAACACTTGTAGAAAACGGGGTCCTTGTGGGCAACTCATTGGAGGGACACATATAAACCTTTGCCGACTTTCTGCTGAAGCTTACCAGCGTTCACACCTAAGCCTCTTACAAGGTCAGCTGTTTAGCTAAACATGAGCTCATGATCTAAATTTGCACAATATTGAAGAAATCAGCTACAAAGTGAGACAATCAGCAAAAACAATCAATAACAGCATGAGATTCCCTAGGCCAGCCATCTGATGTTGGAATCATCAGGTGCAAGGCAGAAAATATACATAAAACTGGAACTGAAACAAGGAACAAGGAGGATTTCAAAGGCTGGTAGGATCTCTAAAACATTTTTAAAGTACATGTCGTTGATAAACCTAAATACTCAAAGGTTCTTTAATACCACAGATTAAGCATTGAGAAGAGTGAAATTATGCTGTTTTGAAAACTATGGAAGGTGAGATTTTCTGCCTAATTATATAAGATGATTTCTCTAAAAAATAGACATTATTTCAAAGACTTATTGGCTGTGAAATAAGTTAAGTGTATTTCAAATGGCTTGTCTGCAAAGAAAGGTGAGATGTAGGGAATCACAGAAAGTCGAGGGGAAAATGTCAATATATACATTGCTATATGGTGAACTAAGCCTTAGGCCTGCCACAATGTAGACTACCTGACCCTTAGAAACTTAAAAGTGAGCTGGAATCTTTAAAAGTTCAAATCTTTATAAGTAAAAAGATTGATGAAAATGAATAACCAAGTGTTTTAATTCACATCAGAAGATGAAAACAATAAACCCTGAGAACATAGAAAAAAGATAAATAAAGATAGGAGCAGAACTTAATACCACAGAAAACGTATAAAATTCAGGTGAGGTAGTAAGTCCAAAGAATATTCTTTGAAAAGGTTTAAAAGACACACTTTGATTAAGGAAAACACAAACATAATTAAAGAATATATAGAAAGAATCAGGACAATGTTATAGCAGAGAATATATGAAATGCCAGTAAATTTGAACATTTCTCTAAAGTTGACCATTTCCTAGCGCCTAAAGTTTACCAAAACTGACACAAGAGGAAAACATTTAAGGTCATCATGTCAGCCCTTGGCATTCTCGGAACGCCCTGGCCTAAGAATGCAGCATCTGTAGTCCATGGTAAACTTCGGAGAGTGGGCGGGGCTGAGGGAGGCTGGAACACTGCCCTCACTGAGGGAGTGGGTGTGGCCATCTCTGCTGTGACTGAACAAAAGGCAGGGGAGCAGGGGGCCCAGGGCAGGGCCCTCAGAGCCCGGCAGGACCAGTGGGGTGTCACAAGCATTTAGGCCCAGGCCATAGGGCGCCTTCTTTGTCTGCACAGCTGCCCAAACTCTCACTTTTCCACTCAGGCCACCCACTTAGTTGAAGTGTGTGTGGAACCTGTCCGCGCAGTATACCTCGCTGCACAGCTAACCATAGGTCTGGGCATCGTAGCTTCCTGCCAGGTGACCGAAGTTCGCAGGAGAGATGATTCCCACGTTCTCACGCAGAGAGGCTCCTGCCCGGGCCACAGGCCTCCCACTGCCCCTGCCCAAGATCGGAGGCCGAAAGCAGCCCTGTCTAAGTCCTCTACCCCTAGAGGGAGTATTGGACCAATACTTCTAGAAAACGGGGTCCTTGTGGGCAACTCATTGGAGGGACACAAAGAAATCTTTGCCGACTTTTTGCTGAAACTTACGAGCGTTCACACCTAAGCCTCTTACAAGGTCAGCTGTTTAGATAAACATGAGCTCATGATCTAAATTTACACAATAATGAAGAAATCAGCTACAAAGGGAGACAATCAGCAAAATCAATCAATACCAGAATTATATTCCCTAGGCCATCCTTGAGATGTTGGAATAATCAGTAGCTAGGCAGAAAATATACATAAACCTGGAAATGAAACAAGGAACAAGGATGTTTTAAAAGACTGGTAGGATCTCTAAAACATTTTTAAAGTACATGTCATTGATAAAGCTAAATACTGAAAGGTTGTTTAATACAACAAATTAAGCAGGGAGAAGAGTGAAATTATGCTGTTTAGAAAACTATGGAAGGTGAGATTTTCTGCCTAATTATATAAGATGATTTCTCTAAAAAATAGACATTATTTCAAAGACTTATTGGCTGTGAAATAAGTTAAGGGTATTTCAAATGGCTTGTCTGCAAAGAAAGGTGAGATGTAGGGAATCACAGAAAGCCGAGGGGATAATATGTCAATATATACATTGCTATATGGTGAACTAAGCCTTATGCCGGCAACAGTGTAGAGGAATGGACCCTTAGAAACGTACAAGTAAGCTGGAATCTTTAAAAGTTCAAATCTTTATAAGTAAAAAGATTTATTAAAATGAATAACCAAGTGTTTTACTTGACATCAGAAAATCAAAACAATAAACCCTGAGAACATAGAAAAAAGATAAATAAAGATATGAGCAGAACTTAATACAACAGAAAAAGTATACAATTCAGGTGATTTAGTAAGTCCAAAGAATATTCTTTGAAAAGATTTAAAAGACACACTTTGATTAAGGAAAACAAAAACATAAGTAAAGAATATACAGAAAGAATCAGGACAATGTTATAGCAGAGAATATATGAAATGCCAGTAAATTTGAACATTTCTGTAAAGCGGACCATTTCCTAGCTCATACAGTTTAACAAAACTGACACAAGAGGAAATCATTTAAGGTCATCATGTCTGCCCTTGGCATTCTCGGAGCGCCCTGGCCTCAGAATGCAGCATCTGCAGTCCATGGTAACCTGCGGAGAGGGGGCGTGGCTGAGGGAGCTTGGAAGACTGCCCTCACTGAGGGAGTGGGTGTGGCCATCTCTGTTGTGACTGAACAAAGGGCAGGGGAGCAGGGGGCACAGGGCAGGGCCCTCAGAGCCCGGGAGACCAAGTGGGGTGTCACAAGCATTTAGGCCCAGGCCAAAGGGCGCCTTCTTTGTCTGCACAGCTGCTCAAACTCTCACCTTTCCACTCAGGCCGCCCTCTTATTTGAAGTGTGTTTGGAACCTGTCCACGCAGTACACCTCGCTGCACAGCTAATCACAAGTCAGGGCATCGTAGCTTCCTGCCAGGTAACCGAAGTTCGCAGGCAACGGGGTCCCTGTGAAACATGCGGAGAGGCTCTTGCCCGGGTCACAGGCCGCCCACAGCCCCTGCCGCAGATCGAAGGCTGAATAGCAGCCATGTCTCAGTCCACTGCCTCTCGAAGGAGTATTGGACCAACACTTGTAGAAAACGGGGTCCTTGCGGGCATCTCATTGGAGCGACACAAATAAACCTTTGCCGACTTTCTGCTGAAGCATACCAGCGTTCACACCTAAGCCTCTTACAAGGTCAGCTGTTTAGCTAAACATGAGCTCATGATCTAAATTTACACAATATTGAAGAAATCAGCTACAAAGTGAGACAATCAGCAAAAACAATCAATAACAGAATGAGATTCCCTAGGCCATCCATCTGATGTTGGAATAATCAGGTGCAAGGCAGAAAATATACATAAAACTGGAACTGAAACAAGGAACAAGGAGGTTTTCAAAGGCTGGTAGGATCTCTAAAACATTTTTAAAGTACATGTCGTTGATAAAGCTAAATACTCAAAGGTTGTTTAATACCACAGATTAAGCATTGAGAAGAGTGAAATTATGCTGTTTTGAAAACTATGGAAGGTGAGATTTTCTGCCTAATTATATAAGATGATTTCTCTAAAAAATAGACATTATTTCAAAGACTTATTGGCTGTGAAATATGTTAAGTGTATTTCAAATGGCTTGTCTGCAAAGAAAGGTGAGATGTAGGGAATCACAGAAAGTCGAGGGGAAAATGTCAATATATACATTGCTATATGGTGTACTAAGCCTTAGGCCAGCCACAATGTACAGGACCAGACGCTTAGAAACTTAAAAGTGAGCTGGAATCTTTAAAAGTTCGAAGCTTTATAAGTAAAAAGATTGATGAAAATGAATAACCAAGTGTTTTAATTGACATCAGAAGATCAAAACAATAAACCCTGAGAACATAGAAAAAAGATAAATAAAGATATGAGCAGAACTTAATACCACAGAAAACGTATAAAATTCAGGTGAGGTAGTAAGTCCAAAGAATATTCTTTGAAAAGATTTAAAAGACACACTTTGATTAAGGAAAACACAAACATAATTAAAGAATATATAGAAAGAATCAGGACAATGTTATAGCAGAGAATATATGAAATGCCAGTAAATTTGAACATTTCTGTAAAGTTGACCATTTCCTAGCTCCTACAGTTTACCAAAACTGACACAAGAGGAAATCATTTAAGGTCATCATGTCTGCCCTTGGCATTCTCGGAACGCCCTGGCCTCAGAATGCAGCATCTGTAGTCCATGGTAACCTGCGGAGAGTGGGCGGGGCTGAGGGAGGCTGGA
Source organism: Mesoplodon bidens (assembly GCF_964165515.1). Taxonomy (NCBI): domain Eukaryota; kingdom Metazoa; phylum Chordata; class Mammalia; order Artiodactyla; family Ziphiidae; genus Mesoplodon; species Mesoplodon bidens. The sequence continues at coordinate 3,709,680 of NC_138180.1, forward strand.
ACACTGCCCTCACTGAGGGAGTGGGTGTGGCCATCCCTGCTGTGACTGAACAAATGGCAGGGGAGCAGGGGGCCCAGGGCAGGGACCTCAGAGCCCGGCAGGAACTGTGGTGTGTCACATGCATTAAGCCACAGGCCGTAGGGCGCCTTCTTTGTCTGCACAGCTGCCTACTCTCACTTTTCCACTCAGGCCACCCACTTAGTTGAAGTGTGTGTGGAACCTGTCCACGCAGTATACCTCGCTGCACAGCTAACCATAGGTCTGAGCATCGTAGCTTCCTGCCAGGTAACCAAAGTTCGCTGGCAGATGTGTCCCTGGGACACATGCGGAGAGGCTCCTGCCCTGGCCACAGGCCGCCCATTGCCCCTGCCCCAGATCGAGGGCCGGAAACAGCCCTCCCTGAGTCCCCTGTCACTAGAGGGAGTATTGGACCAACACTTGTAGAAAACGGGGTCCTCGCAGGATACTCATTGGAGGGACACAAATAAATCTTTGCTAACTTTCTGCTGAAGCTTACGAGCATTCACACCTAAGCCTCAATCAAGGACAGCTGTTTAGCTAAACATGAGCTCATCATCTAAATTTGCACAATAATGAAGAAATCAGCTACAAGGGGACACAATCAGCAAAAACAATCATTACCAGAATTAGATTCCCTAGGCCATCCATCAGATGTTGGAATAATCAGGTGCAAGGCAGAAAATATACACAAAACTGTAAATGAAATAAGGAATAAGGATGTTTTCAAAGACTGGTAGGATCTCTAAAACATTTATAAAGTACATGTCATTGATAAAGCTAAATACTCAGAGGTTGTGTAAGACAACAGATTCATCATTGAGAAGAGTGAAATTATGCTGTTTTGAAAACTATGGCAGGTCAGATTTCTGCCTAATTATATAAGAAGATTTCTCTAAAAATACACATATAGCAGAGAACATCTGAAATGCCAGTACATTTGAACATGTCTCTAAAGTGGACCATTTCCTAGCTCTTAAAGTTTACAAAAACTGACACAAGATGAAATCATTTAAGGTCGTCATGTCTGCCCTTGGCATTCTCGGAACGCCCTGGCCTCAGAATGCAGCATCTGTAGTCCATGGTAAACTGCGGAGAGGGGGCGGGGCTGAGGGAGGCTGGAACACTGCCCTCACTGAGGGAGTGGGTGTGGCCATCTCTGCTGTGACTGAACAAAGGGCAGGGGAGCAGGGCGTCCAGTAGAGGGCCCTCAGAGCCCGGCATGCGCAGTGCGGTTTCACAAGCATTTAGGCCCAGGCAAAAGGGAGCCTTCTTTGTCTGCACAGCTGCCCACACTCTATCCTTTCCACTCTTACTTGAAGTGTGTTTGGAACCTGTCCGCGCAGTACACCTCGCTGCACAGCTAACCATAAGTCTGGGCATCGTAAGCTTCCTGCAAGGTAACCTAAGTTCGCAGGCAGATGGGTCCGTGGGACACACGTGGAGAGGCTCCTGCCCTGGCCAAGGGCGGGCCAAAGACCCTGCCACAGGTCGGCGGCCTCAAAGCAGCCCTGTCTGAGTCCCTGCCTCTAGAGTGACTATTGGACCAAAACTTGTAGAAAACGGGGTCCTCGGGAGCAACTCATTGGAGGGACACAAATAAATCTTTGCCGACTTTCTGATGAAGCTTACCAGCGTTCACACCTACGCCTCTTACAAGGTCAGCTGTTTGGCTAAACATGAGCTCATAATCTAAATTTACACAATAATGAAGAAATCAGCTACAAGGGGGAGACAATCAGCAAAAAGAAGCAATACCAAAATTAGATTCCATAGGCCATCCATCAGATGTTGGAAAAATCAGGTGCAAGGCAGAAAATATACATAAAACTGGAACAGAAACAAGGAACAATGATGTTTTCAAAGTCTCGTAGGATCTCTAAAACATTTTTAAAGTACATGTCTTTGATAAAGCTAAATACTCAAAGGTTGTGTAATACAATAGATTCATCATTGAGAAGAGTGAAATTATGCTGTTTGAAAACTATGCCTGGTCAGATTTCCTGCCTAATTATATAAGAAGATTTCTCTAAAAAATACACATTATTTCAAACACTTATTGGCTGTGAAATAAGTTAAGGGTATTGCAAATGGCTTGTCTGCAAAGAAAGGTGAGATGTAGGGAATCACAGAAAGTCGAGGGGAAAATAGGTCAATATATACATTGCTATATGGTGAACTAAGCCTTAGGTCAGCAATAATGTAGAGGACCTGATCCTTAGAAACTTACAAGTAAGTTGGAATCTTCAAAAGTTCAACTCTTTATAAGTAAAAAAGATTTATTAATGAATAACCCAGTGTTTTAATTGGCCTCAGAAGATCAAAACAATAAACCCTCAGAACATAGAAAAAAGATAAATAAAGATATGAGCACAACTTAGTACAACAGAAAACGTGTAAAATTTAGGTGATGTAGTAAGTCCAAAGAATATTGTTTGAAAAGATTTAAAAGACACACTTTGATTAAAGAATACAAAAAGATATGTCAAGAATATACAGAAAGAATGAGGACAATGTTATAGCAGAGAATATATGAAATGCCAGTACATTTGAACATTTCTGTAAAGTGGACCATTTCCTAGCTCCTAAAGTTTACCAAAAGTAACACAAGAGGAAATCATTGAAGCTCATCATGTCTGCCCTTGGCATTCTCGGAACGCCCTGGCCTCAGAATGCAGCATCTGTAGTCCATGGTAAACTGCGGAGAGGGTGCGGGGCTGAGGGAGCCTGGAACACAGCCCTCACTGAGGGAGTGGGTGTGGCCATTTCTGCTGTGACTGAACAAAGGTCAGGGGAGCAGGGCGTCCAGTGCAGGGCCCTTAGAGCCCGGCAGGCCCAGTGCGGTTTCACAAGCATTTAGGCCCAGGCCAAAGGGCGCCTTCTTTGTCTGCACAGCTGCCCAATCTCTAACCTTTCCACTCAGGCCGCCCACTTACTTGATGTATGTGTGGAACCTGTCCGCGGAGTACACCTCGCTGCACAGCTAACCATTGGTCTGGGCATCGTAAGCTTCCTGCCAGGTGACCAAATCTCGCAGGCAGATGGGTACGTGGGACACACGCAGAGAGGCTCCTGCCTGGGCCCCGGGCGGCCCAAAGACGCTGCCCCAGATCGGCGGCCGCAAAGCAACCCTGTCTGAGTCCCTGCCTCTATAGGGAGTATTGGACCAACACTTGTAGAAAACGGGGTCCTCGTGACAACTCATTAGAGGGACACAAATAAATCTTTGCCGACTTTCTGCTGAAGCTTACGAGTGTTCAAACCTAAGCCTCTTACAAGGTTAGCTGTTTGGCTAAACATGAGCTCATGATCTAAATTTACACAATAATGAAGAAATCAGCTACAAAGTGGAGACCATCAGCAAAAACAATCAATACCAGAATTAGATTCCTTAGGCCATCCATCAGATGTTGGATATAATCAGGTGCAAGGCAGAAAATATACATAAAACTGGAACGGAAACAAGGAACAAGGATGTTTTCAAAGACAGGTAGGATCTCTAAAACATTTTTAAAGTACATGTCATTGATAAAGCTAAATACTTAAAGGTTGTTTAATACAACAGATACATCATTGAGAAGAGTGAAATTATGCTGATTTGAAAACTATGGCAGGTCATATTTTCTGCCTAATTATATAAGAAGATTTCTCTAAAAAATACACATTATTTCAAAGACTTATTGGCTGTGAAATAAGTTAAGGGTATTTCAAATGGCTTGTCTGCAAAGAATGGTGAGATGTAGGGAATCACAGAAAGCACAGGGAAAAACAGATCAATACATATATAGCTATTCGGTGAACTAAGCCTTAGGCCAGCAAAAATATAGAGGACCTAACCCTTAGAAACTTACAAGTAAGAGGGAATCTTCAAAGCTTCAAACCTTTATAAGTAAAAAGATTTATGAAAATGAATAACCAAGTGTTTTAATTGACATCAGAAGATCAAAACAATAAACCCTGAGAACATAGAAAAAGATAAATAAATATATAAGTAGAACTTAATACAACAGAAAACGTATAAAACTCAGGTGACGTAGTAAGTCCAAAGAATATTCTTTGAAAAGATTTAAAAGACACACTTTGATTAAGGAAAAGAAAAACATAAGTAAAGAATATACAGAAAGAAGCAGGACAATGTTATAGCAGAGAATATCTGAAATGCCAGTAAATTTGAACATTTCTGTAAAGTGGACCTTTTCCTAGCTCTTAAAGTTTACCAAAACTGACACAAGAGGAAATCATTTAAGGTCATCATGTCTGCCCTTGGCATTCTCGGAAGGCCCTTGCCTCAGAATGCAGCATCTGTAGTACATGGTAACCTGCGGAGAGGGGGCGGGGCTGAGGGAGGCTGGAACACTGCCCTCACTGAGGGAGTGGGTGTGGCCATCTCTGCTGTGACTGAACAAAGGGCAGGGGAACAGTGCGTTCAGGGAAGGGCCCTCAGAGCCCGGCAGGCCCAGTGTGGTTTCACAAGCATTTAGGCCCAGTACAAAGGGCGCCTTCTTTGTCTGCACAGCTGCCCAAACTCTCACCTTTCCACTCAGGACGCCCTCTTACTTGAGTGTGTGTGGAACCTGTCTGCGCAGTACACCTCGCTGCACAGCTAACCATAGGTCTCGGCATCGTAGCTTCATGCCAGGTGACCGAAGTTCGCAGGCAGATGGGTAACAGGGAAACGCGCGGAGAGGCTCCTGCCCGGGCCACAGGCCGCCCACTGCCCCTTCCCCAGATCGGGGCCCACAAAGCAGCCCTGTCTGACTCCCTGCCTCTAGAGGGAGTATTGGACCAACACTTGTAGAAAACGGGGTCCTCGCGGGCCACTCATTGGAGGGACACATATAAATATTTGCCGACTTTCTGATGAAGCTTACGAGAGTTCTCACCTAAGATCTTACAATGTCAGCTGTTTAGCTAAACAGGAGCTCATGATCTAAATTTACACAATAATGAAGAAATCAGCTACAAGGTGGAGACAATCAGCAAAAACAAGCAATACCAAAATTAGATACCCTAGGCCATCCATCAGATGTTGGAATAATCAGGTGCAAGGCAGAAAATATACATAAAACTGGAACTGAAACAAGGAACAAAGATGTTTTCAAAGACTGGTAGGATCTCTAAAACATTTTTAAAGCACATGTCATTGATAAAGCTAAATATTCAAAGGTTGTGTAATACAACAGATTCATCATTGAGAAGAGTGAAATTATGCTGTTTTGAAAACTATGGCTGGTCAGATTTTCTGCCTAATTATATAAGAAGATATCTCTAAAAAATAGACATTATTTCAAAGATTTATTGGATGTGAAATAAGGTAAGGATATTGCAAATGGCTTGTCTGCACAGAAAGGGGAGATGTAGGGAATCACAGAAAGTCGAGGGAAAAATAGGTCAATATATACATTGTTATATGGTGAACTAAGCCTTAGATCAGCAACAATGTAGAGGACCTGATCCTTAGAAACTTTCAAGTAAGTTGGAATCTTCAAAAGTTCAAATCTTTATAAGTAAATAGATTTATTAAAATGAATAACCAAGTGTTTTAATTGGCATCAGAATATCAAATCAATAAACCCTGAGAACATAGAAAAAAGATAAATAAAAATATGAGCAGAACTTAGTACAACAGAAAACGTATAAAATTCAGGTGATGTAGTAATTCCAAAGAATATTGTTTGAAAACATTTAAAAGACACACTTTGATTAAGGAAAACAAAATGATAAGTCAAGAATATACAGAAAGAATCAGGACAATGTTATAGCAGAGAATATATGAAATGCCAGTAAATTTGAACATGTCTGTAAAGTGGACCATTTCCTAGTTCCTAAAGTTTACCAAAGGTAACAAAAGAGGAAATCATTGAAGCTCATCATGTCTGCCCTTGGCATTCTCGGAACGCCACGGCCTCAGAATGCAGCATCTGTAGTCCATGGTAACCTACGGAGAGGGGGCGTGGCTGAGGGAGGTTGGAAGACTGCCCTCACTGAGGGAGTGGGGGTGGCCATCTCTGCTGTGACTGAACAAAGGGCAGGGGAGCAGGGCGTCCAGTTCAGGGCCCTCAGAGCCCGGCAGGCCCAGTGCGGTTTCACAAGCATTTAGGCCCAGGCCAAAGGGCTCCTTCTTTCTCTGCACAGCTGCCCAAACTCTCACCTTTCAACTCAGGCCGCCCTCTTACATGAAGTGTGTGTGGAACCTGTCCACGCAGTACACTTCGCTGCACAGCTAACCATAGGTCTGGGCATCGTAGCTTCCAGCCAGGTGACTGAAGTTGGCAGGCAGATGGGTCCGTGGGACACAGGCGGAGAGGCTCCTGCCTGGGCCACGGGCGGCCCAAAGACCCTGCCCCAGATAGGCGGCTGCAAAGCAGCCCAGTCTGTGTCCCTGCCTCTAGAGGGAGTATTGGACCAACACTTGTAGAAAACGGTGTCCTTGCGGGCAACTCATTTGAGGGACACAAATAAATCTTTGCCAACTTTCTGATGAAGCTTACGAGCGTTCATACCTAAGCCTCTTACAGGGTCAGCTGTTTAGCTAAACATGAGCTCATTATCTAAATTTACACAAAAATGAAGAAATCAGCTACAAGGGGGAGACACTCAGCAAAAACAAGCAATACCAGAATTAGATTCCATAGGCCATCCATCAGATGTTGGAATAATCAGGTGCAATGCAGAATATATACATAAAACTGGAACTGAAACAAGGAACAAGGATGTTTTCAAAGACTGGTAGGATCTCTAAAACATTTTTAAAATACATGTCATTGATAAAGCTAAATACTCTAAAGTTGTGTAATACTACAGATTCATCTTTGAGAAGAGTGAAATTATGCTGTTTGAAAACTATGGCAGGTCAGATTTTCTGCCTAGTTATATAAGAAGATTTCTCTAAAAAATACACATTATTACAAAGACTTATTGGCTGTGAAATAAGTTAAGGGTATTTCAAATGGCTTGTCTGCAAAGAAAGGTGAGATGTAGGGAATCACAGAAAGTAGAGGGGGAAATAGGTCAATATATACATTGCTATATGGTGAACTAAGCCTTAGGGCAGCAACAATATAGAGGACCTGACGCTTAGAAACTTACAAGTAAGCTGGAATCTTCAAAAGTTCAAATCTTTATAAGTAAAAAGATTTATGAAAATGAATAAGCAAGTGTTTTAATTGACATCAGAAGATCAAAACAATAAAACCTGAGAACATAGAAAAAACATAAATAAAGATATGAGCAGAACTTAATACAACAGAAAACGTATAAAATTCATGTGATGTAGTGAGTCCAAAGAATATTCTTTGAAAAGATTTAAAAGACACACTTTGATTAAGGAAAACAAAAACATAAGTAAAGAATATACAGAAAGAATCAGGACAATGTTATAGCAGAGAACATCTGAAATGCCAGTAAATTTGAACATGTCTCTAAAGTGGACAATTTCCTAGCTCTTAATGTTTACCAAAATTGTCCCAAGATGAAATCATTTAAGGTCATCATGTCTGCCCTTGGCATTCTCGGAACGCCCTGGCCTCAGAATGCATCATCTGTAGTCCATGGTAACCTGCGGAGAGGGGGCGGGGCTGAGGGAGCCTGGAACACTGCCCTCACTGAGGGAGTGGGTGTGGCCATCTCTGCTGGACTGAACAAAGGGCGGGGGAGCAGGGCGTCCAGTACAGGGCCCTCAGAGCCCGGCAAGCGCAGTGCGGTTTCACAAGCCTTTAGGCCCAGGCCAAAGGGCGCCTTCTTTGTCTGAACAGCTGCCCAAACTCTCACCTTTCAACTCAGGCCGCCCTCTTACTTGAAGTGTTTGTGGAACCTGTCCGCGCAGTACACCTCGCTGCACAGCTAACCATAGGTCTGGGCATCGTAACTTCCTGCCAGGTGACCGAAGATCACAGGCAGATTGGTCCGTGGGACACACGCGGAGAGGCTCCTGCCTGGGCCACTGCCGGCCCAAAGACCCTGCCCCAGATCGGCGGCCACAAAGCAGCCCAATCTGTGTCCCTGCCTCTAGAGGGAGTATTGGACAAACACTTGTAGTAAACGGTGTCCTCGCGGGCAACTCATTGGAGGGACACAAAAAAATCTTTGCCGACTGTCTGATGAAGCTTACGAGCGTTCACAGCTAAGCCTCTTACAATGTCAGCTGTTTAGCTAAACATGAGCTCATGATCTAAATTTACACAATAATGAAGAAATCAGCTACAAGGGGAAACAATCACCAAAAACAATCAATACCAGTATTTGATTCCCTAGGCCATCCATCAGATGTTGGAATAATCAGGTGCAAGGCAGAAAATATACACAAAACTGGAACTGAAACAAGGAACAAGGATGTTTTCAAAGACTGGTAGGATCTCTAAAACCTTTTTAACGTACATGTCATTGATAAAGCTAAATACTCAAATTTTGTGTAAGACAACAGATTCATCATTGAGAAGAGTGATATTATGCTGTTTTGAAAACTATGGCAGGTCGGATTTTCTGCCTAATTATATAAGAAGATTTCTCTAAAAAATACACATTATTTCAAAGACTTATTGGCTGTGAAATAAGTTAAGGGTAATTTAAATGGCTTGTCTGCAAAAAAAGGTGAGATGTAGGGAATCACAGAAAGTCGAGGGGAATATAGGTCAATATATACACTGCTATATGGTGAACTAAGCCTTAGGACAGCAACAATGTAGAGGACCTGACCCTTAGAAACTTACAAGTAAGCTGGAATCTTCAAAAGTTCAAATCTTTATAAGTAAAAAGATTTATTGAAATGAATAACCAAGTGTTTTAATTGACATCAGAAGATCAAAACAATTAACCCTGAGAAAATAGAAAAAAGATAAATAAAGATATGAGCAGAACTTAACACAACAGAAAACGTATACAATTCAGATAATGTAGTAAGTCCAAAGAATATTCTTTGAAAAGATTTAAAAGACAGAGTTTGATTAAGGAAAACAAAAACATAAGTAAAGCATATACAGAAAGAATCAGGACAATGTTATAGCAGAGAATATATGAAATGCCCGTAAATTTGAACACTTCTGTCAAGTGGACCATTTCCTAGCTCCTAAAGTTTACCAAAACTGACACTAGAGGAAACTATTTAAGGTCAACATGTCTGCCCTTATCATTCTCGTAACGCCCTGGCCACAGAATGCAGCATCTGTAGTCCATGGTAACCTGCGGAGAGGGGGCGGGGCTGAGGGAGGTTGGAACACTGCCCTCAATGAGGGAGTGGTTGTGGCCATCTCTGCTGTGACTGAACAAAGGGCAGGGGAGCATGGGTCCCAGGGCAGTGCATTCAGAGCCAGGCAGGCACAGTGGTGTGACACAAGCATTTAGGCCCAGGCCAAAGGACGCCTTCGTTGTCTGCACAGCTGCCCAAACTCTCATCTTTCCACTCAGGCCGCCCTCTTACTTGAAGTGTGTGTGCAACCTGTCCGCGCAGTACACTACTCTGAACAGCTAACCATAGGTCTGGGCGTTGAAGCTTCCTGCCAGGTGACCGAAGTTCGCAGGCAGATGGGTCCCTGGGACACACGCAGAGAGGCTCCTGCTCGGGCCACAGGCCGCCCACAGTCCCTGGCCCAGATCGTGGGCCGCAAAGCAGCCCTGTCTGGGTCCCCTGCTTCTAGAGGGAGTATTGGATCAACACTTGTAGAAAATGGGGTCCTCGCGGGCAACTCATTGGAGGAACACAAATAAATCTATGCCGACTTTTTGCTGAAGCTTAAGAGGTTTCACCCCTAAACCTCTTACAAGGTCAGCTGTTAACTAAACATGAGCTCATGATCTAAATTTACACAATAATGAAGAAATCAGCTACAAGGGGAGACAATCAGCAAAAATAATCAATACCAGAATTAGATTTCCTAGGCCATCCATCAGATGTTGGAATAATCAGGTGCAAGGCAGCAAATATACACAAAACTGGAACTGAAAGAAGGAACAAGGATGTTTTCAAAGACTGGTAGGATCTCTAAAGCCTTTTTAACGTACATGTCATTGATAAAGCTAAATAATCAAAGTTTGTGTAACACAACAGATTCATCATTGAGAAGAGTGAAATTATGCTGTTTTGAAAACTATTGCAGGTCAGATTTTCTGCCTAATTATATAAGAAGATTTCCTTAAAAATACACATTATTTCAAAGACTTATTGGCTGTGATATAAGTTAAGGGTATTTCAAATGTCTTGTCTGCAAAGAAAGGTGAGATGTAGGGAATCACAGAAAGTCGAGGTGAAAATAGGTCAATATATACACTGCTATATGGTGAACTAAGCCTTAGGCCAGCAACAATGTAGAGGACCTGACATTTATAAATTTACAAGTAAGCTGGAATCTTCAAAAGTTCAAATCTTTATAAGTAAAAAGATTTATTAAAGTGAATAACCAAGTGTTTTATTTGACATCAGAAGATCAAACCAATAAACCCTGAGAAAATAGAAAAAAGATAAATAAAGATATGAGCAGAACTTAACACAACAGAAAACGTATACAATTCAGGTAATGTAGTAAGTCCAAAGAATATTCTTTGAAAAGATTTAAAAGACAGAGTTTGATTAAGGAAAACAAAAACATATGTAAAGCATATAAAGAAAGAATCAGGACAATGTTATAGCAGAGAATATATGAAATGCCCCTAAATTTGAACATTTCTGTAAAGTGTACCATTTCCTAGCTCCTAAAGTTTACCAAAACTGACACTAGAGGAAACTATTTAAGGTCATCATGTCTGCCCTTGGCATTCTCGGAAAGCCCTGGCCACAGAATGCAGCATCTGTAGTCCATTGTCACCTGCGAAGAGGGGACGGGGCTGAGGGAGGTTGGAACACTGCCCTCACTGAGGGAGTGGGTGTGGCCATCTCTGCTGTGACTGAACAAAGGGCAGGGGAGCAAGGGTCCCAGCGCAGGGCCCTCAGGGCCCGGCACGCCCTGTGGGGTGTCACAAGCATTTAGGCCTAGGACAAAGGACGCCATCTTTGTCTGCACAGCTTGCCAAACTCTCACCTTTCCCCTCAGGTCGCCCTCTTACTTGAAGTGTGTGTGGAACATGTTCACGCAGCACACCTCGCTGAACAGCTAACCATAGGTCTGGGCATCGTAGCTTCCTGCCAGGTGACCGAAGTTCGCAGGCAGATGGGTCGCTGGGACCACTCGGAGAGGTTCCTGCCCAGCCCAAAGGCCGCCCACTGCCACTGCCACAGATCGGGGGCCGCAAACAGCCCTCTCTGAGTCCCCTGCCACTAGAGGGAGTATTGGACCAACACTTGTAGGAAACGGGGTCCTCGCAGGCAACTCATTGGAGGGACACAAATAAATCTTTGCTGACTTTCTGCTGAAGCTTACGAGCGTTCACACCTAAGCCTCATACAAGGTCAGCTGTTTAGCTAAACATGAGCTCATCATCTAAATTTACACAATAATGAAGAAATCAGCTACAAGGGGAAACAATCATCAAAAACAATCAATACCAGTATTAGATACCTTACGCCATCCATCAGATGTTGGAATAATCAGGTGCAAGGCAGAAAATATACACAAAACTGGAACTGAAACAAGGAACCAGGAAGTTTTCAAAGACTGGTAGGATCTCTAAAACATTTTTAAAGTACATGTCATTGATAAAGCTAAATACTCAGAGGTTGTGTAAGACAACAGATTCATCATTGAGAAGAGTGCAATTATGCATTTTTGAACACTATGGCATGTCAGATTATCTGCCTAATTATATAAGAAGATTTCTCGAAAAATACACATTATTTCAACGACTTATTGGCTGTGAAATATGTTAAGGGTATTTCAAAAGGCTTGTCTGCAAAAAAAGGGGAGATGTATGGAATCACAGAAAGCCGAGGGGAAAATAGGTCAGTATATACATTGCTATATGGTGAACTAAGCATTAGGCCAGCAACAATGTAGAGGACCTGACCCTTAGAAACTTACAAGTAAGCTGGAATCTTCAAAAGTTCAAATCTTTATAAGTAAAAAGATTTATTAAAGTGAATAACCAAGTGTTTTAATTGACATCAGAAGATCAAAACAATAAACCCTGAGAACATAGAAAAAAGATAAATAAAAATATGAGCAGAACTTAACACAACAGAAAACGTATACAATTCAGGTAATGTAGTAAGTCCAAAGAATATTCTTTGAAAAGATTTAAAACACAGAGTTTGATAAAGGAAAACAAAAACATAAGTAATGCGCATACAGAAAGAATCAGGACAATGTTATAGCAGAGAATATATGAAATGCCGTAAATTTGAACATTTCTGTAAATTGGACCATATCTTAGCTCCTAAAGTTTACCAAAACTGACCTAAGAGGAAACTATTTAAGGTCATCATGTCTGCACTTGGCATTCACGGAACGCCCTGGCCTAGGAATGCAGGATCTGAAGTCCATGGTAACCTGTGGAGAGGGGGCGGGGCTGAGGGAGGTTGGAACACTGTGCTCACTAAGGGAGTGGGTGTGGCCATCTGTGCTGTGACTGAACAAAGGGCAGGGGAGCAAGGGTCCCAGGGCAGGGCATTCAGAGCCTGGCAGGCACAGTGGGGAGTCACATGCATTTAGGCCCAGGCCAAAGGGTGCCTTCTTTGTCTGCACAGCTGTCCAAACTCTCATCTTTCCACTCAGGCCGCCCTCTTACTTGAAGTGTGTGTGGAACCTGTCCGTGCAGTACACCTCCCTGAAGGGCTAACGATAGGTCTGGGCGTCGTAGCTTCCAGCCAGGTGACCGAAGCTCGCAGGCAGATGGGTCCCTGGGACACACGCCGAGAGGCTCCTGCTCGGGTCACAGGCCGCCACAGCCCCTGCCCCAGATCGTGGGCCGCAAAACAGCCCTATCTGAGTCCCCTGCTTCTAGAGGGAGTATTGGACCAACACTTGTAGAAAACGTGGGCCTCACGGGCAACACATTGGAGGGTCACAAATAAATCTTTGCCGACATTCTGATGAAGCTTACGAGCGTTCACACCTAAGACTCATACAAGGTCAGCTGTTTAGCTAAACATGAGCTCATCATCTAAATTTACACAATAATGAAGAAATCAGCTACAAGGGGAAACAATCACCAAAAACTATCAATACCTGAATTAGATTCCCTACGCCATCCATCAGATGTTGGAATAATCAGGTGCAAGGCAGAAAATATACACAAAACTGGAACTGAAACAAGGAACAAGGATGTTTTCGAAGACTGGTAGGATCTCTAAAACATTTTTAAAGTACATGTCATTGATACAGCTAAATACTCAGAGGTTGTGTAAGACAACAGATTCATCTTTGAGAGGAGTGAAATTATGCTGTTTTGAATACTATGGCAGGTCAGATATTCTGCCTAATTATATAAGAAGATTTCTCTAAAAAATACACATTATTTCAACGACTTATTGGCTGTGAAATAAGTTAAGGGTATTTCAAATGGCTTGTCTGCAAAGAAAGGTGAGATGTAGGGAATCACAGAAAGTCGAGGGAAAAATAGGTCAATATATACACTGCTATATGGTGAACTAAGACTTAGGCCAGCAACAGTGTAGAGGAATGGACCCTTAGAAACTTACAAGTAAGCTGGAATCTTCAAAAGTTCAAATCTTTATAAGTAAAAAGATTTATTAAAGTGAATAACCAAGTGTTTTAAGTGACATCAGAAGATCAAAACAATAAACCCTGAGAAAATAGAAATAAGATAAATAAAGATATGAGCGGAACTTAACACAACAGAAAACGTTTACATTTCAGGTAATGTAGTAATTCCAAAGAATATTCTTTGAAAAGATTTAAAAGACAGAGTTTGATAAAGGAAAACAAAAACATAAGTAAAGCGTATACAGAAAGAATCAGGACAATGTTATAGCAGAGAATATATGAAATGCCGTAAATTTGAACATTTCTGTAAATTGGACCATTTTTAGCTCCTAAAGTTTACCAAAACTGACACAAGAGGAAACTATTTAAGGTCATCATGTCTGCACTTGGCATTCTCGGTACGCCCTGGCCTAGGAATGCAGCATCTGTAGTCCATGGTAACCTGCGGAGAGGGGGCGGGGCTGAGGGAGGTTGGAACACTGCCCTCACTGAGGGAGTGGGTGTGGCCATCTCTGCTGTGACTGAACAAAGGGCAGAGGAGCAAGGGTCCCAGGGCAGGGCATTCAGTGCCAGGCAGGCACAGTGGGGTGTCACATGCATTTAGGCCCAGGACAAAAGGCGCCTTCTTTGTCTGAACAGCTGTCCAAACTCTCACCTTTCCATTCAGGCCGTCCTCTTACTTGAAGTGTGTGTGGAACCTGTCCGTGCAGTACACCTCACTGAACAGCTAACCATAGGTCTTGGCGTCGTAGCTCCCTGCCAGGTGACCGAAGTTCGCAGGCAGATGGGTCCCTGGGACACACGCGGAGAGGCTCCTGCTCGGGCCACAGGCCTCCCACAGCCCCTGCCCCAGATCGTGGGCCGCAAAGCAGCCCTGTCTGAGTCCCCTGCTTCTAGAGGGAGTATTGGATCAACACTTGTAGAAAACGGGGTCCTCGCGGGAAACTCATTGGAGGAACACAAATAAATCTTGCCCACTTTTTGCTGAAGATTACGTGGTTTCACCCCTAAGCCTCTTACAAGTACAGCTGTTTAGCTAAACATGAGCTCATGATCTAAATTTACACAATAATGAAGAAATCAGCTACAAGGGGAAACAATCACCAAAAACAATCAATACCAGTATTAGATTCCCTCGGCCATCCATAAGATGTTGGAATAATCAGGTGCAAGGCAGAAAATATACACAAAACTGGAACTGAAACAGGGAACAAGGATGTTTTCAAAGACTGGTAGTATCTCTAAAACATTTTTAAAGTACATGCCATTGATAAAGCTAAATACTCAGAGGTTGTGTAAGACAACAGATTCATCATTGAGAAGAGTGAAATTATGCTGTTTTGAAAACTATGGCAGGTCAGATTTTCTGCCTAATTATATAAGAAGATTTCTCTAAAAATACACATTATTTCAACGACTTATTGGCTGTGAAATATGTTAAGGGTATTTCAAATGGCTTGTGTGCAAAGAAAGGTGAGATGTAGGGAATCACAGAAAGCCGAGGGGAAAATAGGTAAATATATACATTGCTATATGGTGGACTAAGCCTTAGGCCAGCAACAATGTAGAGGACCTGACCCTTAGAAACTTACATGTAAGCTGGAATCTTCAAAAGTTCAAATCTTTATAAGTAAAAAGATTTATTAATATGAATAACCAAGTGTTTTAATTGACATCAGAAGATCAAAGCAATAAACCCTGAGAAAATAGAAAAAAGATAAATAAAGATATGAGCAGAATTTAATACAACAGAAAACGTATAAATTTCGAGTGATGTAGTAAGTCCAAATAATATTCTATGAAAGATTTAAAAGACACCCTTTGATTAAGGAAAACAAAAACATAAGTAAAAAATATCCAAAAGAATCAGGACAATGTTATAGTAGAGAATATATGAAAAGCCAGTAAATTTGAACATTTCTGTAAAGTGGACCATTTCTTAGCTCATAAAGTTTACCAAAACTGACACAAGAGGAAATCATTTAAGGTCATCATGTCTGCCCTTGGCATTCTCGGAACGCCCAGGCCTCAGATTGCAGCATCTGTAGTCCATGGTAACCTGCGGAGAGGGGGCAGGGCTGAGGGAGGTCGGAACACTGCCCTCACTGAGGGCGTGGGTGTGGCCATCTCTGCTGTGACTGAACAAAGGGCAGGGGAGCATGGGTCCCACGGCAGGGCATTCAGTGCCAGGCAGGCACAGTGGGGTGTCCCTAGCATTTAGGCCTAGGCCAAAGGATGCCTTCGTTTTCTGCACAGCTGCCCAAACTCTCACCTTTCCACTCAGGCCGCCCTCTTACTTGAAGTGTGTGTGGCACCTGTCCGCGCAGTACACCTCACTGAACAGCTAACCATAGGTTTTGGCGTCATAGCTTCCTGCCAGGTGATCGAAGTTCGCAGGCCGATGGGTCCATGGGACACACGCGGAGAGGCTCCTGCTCGGGCCACAAGCCACCCAGAGCCCAAGCCCCAGATCGTGGGCCTCAAACAGCCCTGTCTCAGTCCCCTGCTTCTAGAGGGAGTATTGGATCAACAATTGTAGAAAACGGGGTCCTCGCGGGCAACTCATTGGAGGAACACAAATAAATCTTTGCCGACTTTTTGCTGAAGCTTACGAGGTTTCACCCCTAAGCCTCTTACAAGGTCAGCTGTTTAGCTAAACATGAGCTCATGATCTAAATTTACACAATAAAGAAGAAATCAGCTACAAGTAGAGACAATCAGCAAAAACAATCAATACCAGAATTAGATTCCCTAGGCCATCCATCAGATGTTGGAATAATCAGGTGCAAGGCAGAAAATACACATAAAACTGGAACTGAAACAAGGAACAAGGATGTTTTCAAAGACTGGTAGGATCTCTAAATCCTTTTTAAAGTACATGTCATTGATAAAGCTAAATACTCAAAGTTTGTGTAACACAAAAGATTCATCATTGAGAAGAGTGAAATTATGCTGATTTGAAAACTATAGCATGTCAGATTTTCTGCCTAATTATATAAGAAGATTTCCCTAAAAAATACACATTATTTCAAAGAATTATTGGCAGTGAAATGTTAAGGGTATTTCAAATGGCTTCTCTGCAAAGAAAGGTGAGATATAGGGAATCACAGAAAGTCGAGGTGAAAATAGGTCAATATATACACTGCTATATGGTGAACTAAGCCTTAGGCCAGCAACAATGTAGAGGACCTGACACTTAGAAACTTACAAGTAAGCTGGAATCTTCAAAAGTTCAAATGTTTATAAGTAAAAAGATTTATTAAAGTGAATAACCAATTGTTTTAATTGACATCAGAAGATCAAAACAATGAACCCTGAGAACATAGAAAGAAGATAAATAAAGATATGAGAAGAACTTAACACAATAGAAAACGTATACAATTCAGGTAATGTAGTAAGTCCAAAGAATATTCTTTGAAAAGATTTAAAACACAGAGTTTGATTAAGGAAAACAAAAACAAAAGTGAAGCATATACAGAAAGAATCAGGACAATGTTATAGCAGCTAATATATGAAATGCCCGTAAATTTGAATATTTCTGTAAAGTGGACCATTTCCTAGCTCCTAAAGTTTACCAAAACTGACACAAGAGGAAAGTATTTAAGGTCATCATGTCTGCCCTTGCATTCTCGGAACGCCCTGGCCTCCGAATGCAGCATCTGAAGTCCAAGGTAACTTGCGGAGAGGGGGCGGGGCTGAGGGAGGTTAGAACACGGCCCTCACTGAGGGAGTGGGTGTGGCCATCTCTGCTGTGACTGAACAAAGGGCAGAGGAGCAAGGGTCCCAGGGCAGGGCATTCAGAGCCATGCAGGCACAGTGGGGTGTCACATGCATTTAGGCCCAGGCCAAAAGGCGCCTTCTTTGTCTGAACAGCTGTCCAAACTCTCACCTTTCCATTCAGGCCGCCCTCTTACTTGAAGTGTCTGTTGAACCTGTCCGTGCAGTACACCTTACTGAACAGCTAACCATAGGTCTTGGCGTGTTAGCTTCCTGCCATGTGACCGAAGTTCGCAGGCAGATGGGTCCCTGGGACACACGCGGAGAGGCTCCTGCTCGGGCCACAGGCCGCCCACAGCCCCTGCCCCAGATCGTGGGCCGCAAAGCAGCCCTGTCTGAGTCCACTGCTTCTAGAGGGAGTATTGGATCAACACTTGTAGAAAATGGGGTCCTCGCGGGCCACTCATTGGAGGAACACAAAAAAATCTTTGCCGACTTTTTACTGAAGATTACGAGGTTTCACCCTAAACCTCTTACAAGGTCAGCTGTTAACTAAACAGGAGCTCACGATCTAAATTTACACAATAATGAAGAAATCAGCTACAAGTGGAGACAATCAGCAAAAAGAATCAATACCAGAATTAGATTCCCTAGGCCATCCATCAGATGTTGGAATAATCAGGTGCACGGCAGAAAATACACATAAAACTGGAGCTGAAACAAGGAACAAGGATGTTTTCAAAGACAGGTAGGATCTCTAAAACCTTTTTAAAGTACATGTCATTGATAAAGCTAAATACTCAAAGTGTGTGTAACACAACAGATTCATCATTGAGAAGAGTGAAATTATGCTGTTTTGAAAACTATGGAAGGTCAGATTTTCTGCCTAATTATATAAGAATATTTCCCTAAAAAATACACATTATTTCAAAGAATTATTGGCTGTGAGATAAGTTAAGGGCATTTCAAATGGCTTGTCTGCAAAGAAAGGTGAGATGTAGGGAATCACATAAAGTCGAGGTGAAAATAGGTCAATATATACACTGCTATATGGTGAACTAAGTCTTAGGCCAGCAACAATGTAGAGGACCTGACACTTAGAAACTTACAAGTAAGCTGGAATCTTCAAAAGTTCAAATCTTTATAAGTAAAATGATTTATTAAAGTGAATATCCAAGTGTTTTAATTGACATCAGAAAATCAAAACAATAAACCCTGAGAACATAGAAAAAAGATAAATAAAGATATGAGCAGAACTTAACACAACAGAAAACGTATACAATTCAGGTAAAGTAGTAAGTCCAAAGAATATTCTTTGAAAAGATTTAAAACACAGACTTTGATTAAGGAAAACAAAAACATAAGTAAAGCATATACAGAATGAATCAGGACAATGTTATAGCAGCGAATATATGAAATGCAGGTAAATTTGAACATTTCTGTAAAGTGGACCATTTCCTAGCTCCTAAAGTTTACTAAAAGTGACACAAGAGGTAATCATTTAAGGTCACCATGTCTGCCCTTGGCATTCTCGGAACCCCCAGGCCTAAGAATGCAGCATCTGTAGTCCATGGTAACCTGCGGAGAGGGGGCGGGGCTGAGGGAGGTTGGAAGACTGCCCTCATTGAGGGAGTTGGTGTGGCCATCTCTGCTGTGACTGAACAAAGGGCAGGGCAGCAAGGGTCCAAGGGCAGGGCATTCAGAGCCAGGCAGGCCCAGTGGGGTGTCACAAGCATTTAGGCCCAGTCCACAGGACGCCTTGTTTGTCTGCAGAGCTGCCCAAACTCTCACCTTTCCACTCAGGCCGCCCTCTTACTTGAAGTGTGTGTGGAACCTGTCCGCACAGTACACCTCACTGAAGAGCTAACCATAGGTCTTGGCGTCATAGCTTCCTTCCAGATGACCGAAGTTCGCAGGCAGATGGGTCCCTGGAACACACGCGGAGAGGCATCTGCTCGGGCCACAGGCCGCCCACAGATCCTGCCCCAGATCGTGGGCCACAAACCAGCCTTGTCTGAGTCCCCTGCTTCTAGAGGGAGTATTGGATCAACACTTGTAGAAAACGGGGTCCTCGCGGGCATCTTATTGGAGGAACACAAATAAATCTTTGCCGACTATTTGCTGAAGCTTACGAGGTTTCACCCCTAAAACTCTTACAAGGTCAGCTGTTAACTAAACATGAGCTCATGATCTAAATTTACACAATAATGAAGAAATCAGCTACAAGGGGAGACAATCAGCAAAAACAATCAATACCAGAATTAGATTCCCTAGGCCATCCATCAGATGTTGGAATAATCAGGTGCAAGGCAGAAAATACACATAAAACTGGAACTGAAACAAGGAACAATGATGTTTTCAAAGACTGGTAGGATCTCTAAAACCTTTTTAAAGTACATGTCATTCATAAAGCTAAATACTCAAAGTTTGTGTAACACAACAGATTCATCATTGAGAACAGAGAAATTATGCAGTTTTGAAAACTATGGCAGGTCAGATTTTCTGCCTAATTATATAAGAAGACTTCCCTAAAAAATACACATTATTTCAAAGAATTATTGGCTGTGAAATAAGTTAAGGGCATTTCAAATGGCTTGTCTGCAAAGAAAGGTGAGATGTAGGGAATCACAGAAAGTCGAGGTGAAAATAGGTCAATATATACACTGCTATATGGTGAACTTAGCCTTAGGCCAGCAACAATGTAGAGGACCTGACCCTTAGAAACTTACAAGTAAGCTGGAATCTTCAAAAGTTCAAATCTTTATAAGTAAAAAGATTTATTAAAGTGAATAACCAATTGTTTTAATTGACATCAGAAGATCAAAACAATGAACCCTGAGAACATAGAAAAAAGATACATAAAGATATGAGCAGAACTTAACACAACAGAAAACGTATACAATTCAGGTAATGTAGTAAGTCCATAGAATATTCTTTGAAAATATTTAAAACACAGAGTTTGATTAAGGAAAACAAAAACATAAGTAAAGCATATACAGAATCAGGACAATGTTATAGCAGCTAATATATGAAATGCCCGTAAATTTGAACATTTCTGTAAAGTGGACCATTTCCTAGTTCCTAAAGTTTAGCAAAACTGACACAAGAGGAAACTATTTAAGGTCATCATGTCTGCCCTTGGGATTCTTGGAACGCCCTGGCCTCAGAATGCAGCATCTGTAGTCCATGGTAACTTGCGGAGCGGTGGCGGGGGTGAGGGAGGTTCGAACACTGCCCTCACTGAGGGAGTGGGTGTGGCCATCTCTGCTGTGACTGAACAAAGGGCAGGGGAGCAAGGGTCCCAGGGCAGGGCATTCAGAGCCAGGCAGGAACAGTGGGCTGTCACAAGCATTTAGGCCCAGGCCAAAGGACGCCTTCTTTTTCGGCAGAGCTGCCCAAACTCTCACCTTCTAACTCAGGCCGCCCTGTTACTTGAAGTGTGTGTGGAACCTGTCTGCGCAGTACACCTCACTGAACAGATAACCATAGGTCTGGGCCTCGTATCTTCCTGCCAGGTGACCGAAGTTCGCAGGTAGTTGGGTCCCTGGGACACACGCGGAGAGACTCCTGCTCGGGCCACAGGCCGCCCACAGCCCCTGCCCCAGATCGTCGGCCGCAAAGCAGCCCTGTCTGAGTCCCCTGCTTCTAGAGGGAGTATTGGATCAACAATTGTAGGAAACGCGTTCCTCGCGGGCAACTCATTGGAGGAACACAAATAAATCGTTGCCGACTTTTTGCTGAAGCTTACGAGGTTTCACCCCTAAACCTCTTACAATGTCAGCTGTTAACTAAACATGAGCTCATGATCTAAATTTACACAATAATGAAGAAATCAGCTACAAGGGGAGACAATCAGGAAAAACAATCAATACCAGAATTAGATTCCCTAGACCATCCATTAGATGTTGCAATAATCAGGTGCAATGCAGAAAATATACATAAAACTGGAACTGAAACAAGGAACAAGGATGTTTTCAAAGACTGGTAGGATCTCTAAAAACTTTTTAAAGTACATGTCATTGATAAAGCTAAATATTCAAAGTTTGTGTAACACAACAGGTTCTACATTGAGAACAGTGAAATTATGCTGTTTTGAAAACTATGGCAGGTCAGATTTACTGCCTAATTATATAAGAAGATTTCCCTAAAAAATACACATTATTTCAAAGAATTATTGGCTGTGAAATAAGTTAAGGGTATTTCAAATGGCTTGTCTGCAAAGAAAGGTGAGATGTAGGGAATCACAGAAAGTCGAGGTGAAAATAGGTCAATATATACACTGCTATATGGTGAACTAAGCCTTAGGCCAGCAACAATGTAGAGGACCTGACCCTTAGAAACTTACAAGTAAGCTGGAATCTTCAAAAGTTCAAATCTTTATAAGTAAAAAGATTTAATAAAGTGAATAACCAAGTGTTTTAATTAACATCAGAAGATCAAAGCAATAAACCCTGAGAAAATAGAAAAAAAGATAAATAAAGATATGAGCAGAACTTAACACAACAGAAAACGTATACAATTCAGTTAATGTAGTAAGTCCAAAGAATATTCTTTGAAAAGATTTAAAACACAGAGTTTGATTAAGGAAAACAAAAACATAAGTAAAGCATATACAGAAAGAATCAGGACAATGATATAGCAGAGAATATATGAAATGCCCGTAAATATGAACATTTCTGTAAAGTGGACCATTTCCTAGCTTCTAAAGTTTACCAAAACTGACACAAGAGGAAACTATTTAAGGTCATCATGTCTGCCCTTGGCATTCTCGGAACGCCCTGGACTCAGAATGCAGCATCTGTAGTCCATGGTAACCTGCGGAGAGGGGGCGGGGCTGAGGGAGGTTGGAACACTGCCTTCACTGAGGGAGTGGGTGTGGCCATCTCTGCTGTGACTGAACAAAGGTCAGGGGAGCAAGGGTCCAAGTGCAGGGACTTCAGAGCCCGGCAGGCCCAGTGGGGTGACACAAGCATTTAGGCCCAGGCCAAAGGAAACTTTCTTTGTCTGCACAGCTGCCCAAACTATCACGTTTCCCCTCTGGCCGCCCTCTTACTTGAAGTGTGTGTGGAACCTGTCCGCGCAGTACACCTCGCTGAACAGCTAACCATAGATCTGGGCGTCGTAGCTTCCGGGCATGTGACCGAAGTTCGCAGGCAAATGGGCCGCTGGAACACACGCGAAGAGGTTCATGTCCTGGCCACAGGCCGCCCACTGCTCCTGCCCCAGATCGGGGTCCGGAAACAGCCCTCTCTGAGTCCCCTGCCACTAGAGGTAGGTATTGGACCAACACTTGTTGAAAACGGGGTCCTCGCAGGCAACTCATTGCAGGGACACAAATAAATCTTTGCTGACTTTCTGCTGAAGCTTACGAGCGTTCACACCTAAGCCTCATACAAGGTCAGCTGTTTAGCTAAACATGAGCTCATCATCTAAATTTACACAATAATGAAGAAATCAGCTACAAGGGGAAACAATCACCAAAAACAATCAATACCAGTATTAGATTCCCTCGGCCATCCATAAGATGATGGAATAATCAGGTGCAAGGCAGAAAATATACACAAAACTGGAACTGAAACAGGGAACAAGGATGTTTTCAAAGACTGGTAGTATCTCTAAAACATTTTTAAAGTACATGCCATTGATAAAGCTAAATACTCAGAGGTTGTGTAAGACAACAGATTCATCATTGAGAAGAGTGAAATTATGCTGTTTTGAAAACTATGGCAGGTCAGATTTTCTGCCTAATTATATAAGAAGATTTCTCTAAAAATACACATTATTTCAACGACTTATTGGCTGTGAAATAAGTTAAGGGTATTTCAAATGGCTTGTCTCCAAAGAAAGGTGAGATGTAGGGAATCACAGAAAGTCGAGGTGAAAATAGGTCAATATATACACTGCTATATGGTGAACTAAGCCTTAGGCCAGCAACAATGTAGAGGACCTGACCCTTAGAAACTTACAAGTAATCTGGAATCTTCAAAAGATCAAATCTTTATAAGTCAAAAGATTTATTAAAGTGAATAAGCAAGTGTTTTAATTGACATCAGATGATCAAAACAATAAACCCTGAGAACATAGAAAAAAGATAAATAAAGATATGAGCAGAACTTAACACAACAGAAAACGTATACAATTCAGGTAATGTAGTAACTCCAAAGAATATTCTTTGAAAAGATTTAAAACACAGAGTTTGATTAAGGAAAACAAAAACATAAGTAAAGCATATACAGAAAGAATTAGGACAATGTTATAGCAGCGAATATATGAAATGCCCGTAAATTTGAACATTTCTGTAAAGTGGACCATTTCCTATCTCCTAAAGTTTAGCAAAACTGACACAAGAGGAAACTATTTAAGGTCATCATGTGTGCCCTTGGCATTCTCAGAACGCCCTGGCCTCAGAATGCATCATCTGTAGTCCATGGTAACCTGCGGAGATGGGGCGGGGCTGAGGGAGGTTGGAACACTGCCCTCACTGAGGGAGTGGGTGTGGCCATCTCTGCTGTGACTGAACAAAGGCCAGGGAAGCAAGGGTCCCAGGGCAGGGCCCTCAGACCCCGGCAGGCCCAGTGGGGTGTCACAAGCATTTAAGCCCAGGCCAAAGGACGCCTCCTTTATCTGCACAGCTGCCCAAACTCTCACGTTTCCCCTCAGGCAGCCCTCTTACTTGAAGTGTGTGTGGAACCTGTCCGCGCAGTTCACCTCGCTGAACAGCTAACCATAGGTCTGGGCGTCGTAGCTTCCTGCCATGTGAAAGAAGTTCGCAGGCAGATGGGTCCCTGGGAGACACGCGGAGAGATTCATGCTCGGGCCACAGGCCGCTCAAAGCCCTTGCCCCAGATCGGGGGCGGGAAACAGCCCTCTTTGAGTCGCCTGCCACTAGAGGGATTATTGGACCAACACTTGTAGAAAACGTGGTCCTCGCAGGCAACTCACTGGAGGAAACAAATAAATCTTTGCTGACATTCTGCTGAAGCTTACGAGCGTTCTCACCTAAGCCCCATACAAGGTCAGCTGTTTAGCTAAACATGAGCTCATCATCAAATTTAAACAATAATGAAGAAATCAGCTACAAGCGGAGACAATCAGCAAAAGAAATCATTACCAGAATTAGATTCCCTAGGCCATCCAGAAGATGTTGGAATAATCAGGTGAAAGGCAGAAAATATACATAAAACTGGAAATGAAACAAGGAACAAGGATGTTTTCAAAGACTGGTAGGATCTCTAAAACCTTTTTAAAGTACATGTCATTGATAAAGCTAAATACTCAAAGTTTGTGTAACACAACAGATTCATCATTGAGAACAGTGAAATTATGCTGTTTTGAAAACTATGGCATGTCAGATTTTCTGCCTAATTATATAAGAAGATTTCCCTAAAAAATACACATTATTTCAAAGAATTATTGGCTGTGAAATATGTTAAGGGCATTTCAAATGGCTTGTCTGCAAAGAAAGGTGAGATGAAGGGAATCACAGAAAGTCGAGGTGAAAATAGGTCAATATATACACTGCTATATGGTGAACTAAGCCTTAGGCCAGCAACAATGTAGAGGACCTGAACCTTAGAAACTTACAAGTAAGCTGGAATCTTCAAAAGTTAAAATTTTTATAAGTAAAAAAAATTTATTAAAGTGAATAACCTAGTGTTTTAATTGACATCAGAAGATCAAAACAATAAACCCTGAGAACATAGAAAAAAGATAATAAAGATATGAGCTGAACTTAACACAACAGAAAACGTATACAATTCAGGTAATGTAGTAAGTCCAAAGAATATTCTCTGAAAAGATTTAGAACACAGTTTGATTAAGTAAAACAAAAACATAAGTAAAGCATATACAAAAAGAATCAGGACAATATTATAGCAGCAAATATATGAAATGCCCGTAAATTTGAACATTTCTGTAAAGTGGACCATTTCCTAGCTCCTAACGTTTACCAAAACTGACACAAGAGGAAACTATTTAAGGTCATCATGTCTGCCCTTGGCATTCTCGGAACGCCCTGGACTCAGAATGCAGCATCTGTAGTCCATGGTAACCTGCGGAGATGGGGCAGGGCTGAGGGAGGTTGGAACACTGCCCTCACTGAGGGAGTGGGTGTGGCCATCTCAGCTGTGACTGAACAAAGGGCAGGGGAGCAAGGGTCCCAGGGCAGGGCCCTCAGACCCCGGCAGGCCCAGTGGGGTGTCACAAGCATTTAGGCCCAGGCCAAAGGACGCCTTCTTTGTCTGCACAGCTGCCCAAACTCTCACCTTTCCCCTCAGCCCGCCCTCTTACTTGAAGTGTGTGTGGAACCTGTCCGCGCAGTACACCTCGCTGAACAGCTAACCATAGGTCTGGCCGTCGTAGCTTCCTGCCAGGTGACCGAAGTTCTCAGGCAGATGGGTCCCTGGGAGACAGGCGGAGAGGTTCATGCCCGGGCCACAGGCCGCTCACTGCCCCTGCCCCAGATCGGGGGCCGGAAACAGCCCTCTCTGAGTCCCCTGCCACTAGCGGGATTATTGGACCAACACTTGTAGAAAACGGGGTACTCGCAGGCAACTCATTGGAGTGACACAAATAAATCTTTGCTGACTTTCTGCTTAAGCTTACGAGCGTTCACACCTAAGCCTCATACAAGGTCAGCTGTTTAGCTAAACATGAGCTCATCATCTAAATTTACACAATAATGCAGAAATCAGCTACAAGGGGAAACAATCACCAAAAACAATCAATACCAGAATTAGATTCCCTAGACCATCCATCAGATGTTGGAATAATCAGGTGCAAGGCAGAAAATATACACAAAACTGGAACTGAAACAAGGAACCAGGATGTTTTCAAAGACTGGTAGGATTTCTAAAACATTTTTAAAGTACATGTCATTGATAAAGCCAAATTCTCAGAGGTTGTGTAACACAACAGATTCATCATTGAGAAGAGTGAAATTATGCTGTTTTGAAAACTATGGCAGGTCATATTTCTGCCTAAATATATAAGAAGATTTCTCAAAAATACACATTATTTCAACGACTTATTGGCTGTGAAATAAGTTAAGGGTATTTCAAATGGCTTGTCTGCAAAGAAAGGTGAGATATAGGGAATCACAGAAAGCCGAGGGGAAAATAGGTCAATATATACATTGCTAATGGTGATCTAAGCCTTAGGCCGGCAACAGTGTAGAGGAATGGACCCTTAGAAACTTACAAGTAAGCTGGAATCTTCAAAAGTTCAAATCTTTATAAGTAAAAAGATTTATGAAAATGAATAACCAAGTGTTTTAATTGACATCAGAAGATCAAAACAATAAAACCTGAGAACATAGAAAAAGATAAATAAATATATGAGCAGAACTTAATAAAACAGAAAACGTATAAAATTCAGGTGATGTAGTAAGTCCAAAGAATATTCTTTGAAAGATTTAAAAGACACCCTTTGATTAAGGAAAACAACAACATAAGTAAAGCATATACAGAATGAATCAGGACAATGTTATAGCAGCGAATATATGAAATGCAGGTAAATTTGAACATTTCTGTAAAGTGGACCATTTCCTACCTCCTAAAGTTTACCAAAAGTGACACAAGAGGAAACTATTTAAGGTCATTATGTCTGCACTTGGCATACTCGGAAAGCCCTGGCCTAGGAATGCAGCATCTGTAGTCCATGGTAACCTGCGGAGAGGGGGCGGGGCTGAGGGAGGTTGGAACACTGCCCTCACTGAGGGAGTGGGTGTGGCCATCTCTGCTGTTACTGAACAAAGGGCAGGGGAGCAAGGGTCCCAGGGCAGGGCATTCAGAGCCAGGCAGGCACAGTGGGGTGTCACATGAATTTAGGCCCAGGCCAAAGGGTGCCTTCTTTGTCTGCACAGCTGTCCAAACTCTCACTTTCCACACAGGCCGCCCTCTTACTTGAAGTGTGT
The DNA here is from genome assembly GCF_964165515.1 of Mesoplodon bidens. Lineage (NCBI taxonomy): Eukaryota > Metazoa > Chordata > Mammalia > Artiodactyla > Ziphiidae > Mesoplodon > Mesoplodon bidens. The sequence continues at coordinate 3,736,917 of NC_138180.1, forward strand.
GTGGAACCTGTCCGTGCAGTACACCTCCCTGAACAGCTAACCATAGGTCTGTGCGTCGTAGCTTCCTGCCAGGTGACCGAAGCTCGCAGGCAGATGGGTCCCTGGGACACACGCGGAGAGGCTCCTGCTAGGGCCACAGGCGGCCCACAGCCCCTGCCCCAGATCGTGGGCCGGAAAACAGCCCTGTCTGAGTCCCCTGCTTCTAGAGGGATTATTGGATCAACACGTGTAGAAAACGGGGTACTCGCGGCAACTCACTGGAGGAACACAAATAAATCTTTGCCGACTTTTTGCTGAAGCTTACGAGGTTTCACCCCTAAGCCTCTTACAAGTACAGCTGTTTAGCTAAACATGAGCTCATGATCTAAATTTACACAATAATGAAGAAATCAGCTACAAGGGGAAACAATCACCAAAAACAATCAATACCAGTATTAGATTCCCTAGGCCAACCATCAGATGTTGGAATAATCAGGTGCAAGGCAGAAAATATACACAAACCTGGAAATGAAACAAGGAACAAGGATGTTTTCAAAGACTGGTAGTATCTCTAAAACATTTTTAAAGTACATGCCATTGATAAAGTTAATACTCAAAGTGTGTGTAACACAACAGATTCATCATTGAGAAGAGTGAAATTATGCTCTTTTGAAAACTAAGGCAGGTCAGATTTTCTGCCTAATTATATAAGAAAATTTCCCTAAAAAATACACATTATTTCAAAGACTTATTGGCAGTGAAATTAGTTAAGGGTATTTCAAATGGCTTGTCTGCAAAGTAAGGGGAGATATAGGGAATCACAGAAACTCGAGGTGAAATAAGGTCAATATATACACTGCTATATGGTGAACTAAGCCTTAGGCCAGCAACAATGTAGAGGACCTGACACTTAGAAACTTACAAGTAAGCTGTAATCTTAAAAAGTCAAATCTTTATAAGTAAAAAGTTTTATTAAAGTGAATAACCAAGTGTTATAATTGACACTAGAATTTCAAAACAATAAACCCTGAGAACATAGAAAAAAGATAAATAAAGATATGAGCAGAACTTAACACAACAGAAAACGTATACAATTCAGGTAATGTAGTAAGTCCAAAGAATATTCTTTGAAAAGACTTAAAACACAGAGTTTGATTAAGGAAAACAAAAACATAAGTAAAGTGTATACAGAAAGAATCAGGACAATGTTATAGCAGAGAATATATCAAATGCCCGTAAATTTGAACATTTCTGTAAATTGGACCATTTCTTAGCTCATAAAGTTTACCAAAACTGACACAAGAGGAAACTATTTAAGGTCATCATATCTGCACTTGGCATTCTCAGAACGCACTGGCCTAGGAATGCAGCATCTGTAGTCCATGGTAACCTGTGGAGAGGGGGCGGGGCTGAGGGAGGTTGGAACACTGCCCTCACTGTGGGAGTGGGTGTGGCCATCTCTGCTGTGACTGAACAATGGGCAGAGGAGCAAGGGTCCCAGGGCAGGGCATTCAGAGCCAGGCAGGCACAGTGGGGTGTCACATGCATTTAGGCCCAGGCCAAAAGGCGCCTTCTTTGTCTGCACAGCTGTCCAAATTCTCACCTTTCCACTCAGGCCGCCCTCTTAGTTGAAGTGTGTGTGGAACCTGTCCGTGCAGTACACCTCACTGAACAGCTAACCATAGGTATTGGCTTCGTAGCTTCCTGCCAGGTAACCGAAGTTCGCAGGCAGATGGGTCCATGGGACACACGCGGAGAGGCTCCTGCTCGGGCCACAGGCCGCACACAGCCCCTGGCCCAGATCGTGGGCCACAAAGCAGCCCTGTCTGAGTCCCCTGCTTCTAGAGGGAGTATTGGATCAACACTTGTAGAAAACGGGGTCCTCGTGGGCAACTCATTGGAGGAACACAAATAAATCACTGCCGACTTTTTGCTGACAATTACGAGGTTTCACCCCTAAGCCTCTTACAATTACAGCTGTTTAGCTAAACATGAGCTCATGATCTAAATTTACACAATAATGAAGAAATCAGCTACAAGGGGAAACAATCACCAAAAACAATCAATACCAGTATTAGATTCCCTAGGCCATCCATCAGATGTTGGAATAATCAGGTGCAAGGCAGAAAATATACACAAAACTGGAACTTTAACAGGGAACAAGGATGTTTTCAAAGACTGGTAGTATCTCTAAAACATTTTTAAACTGCATGCCATTGATAAAGCTAAATACTCAGAGGTTGTGTAAGACAACAGATTCATCATTGAGAAGAGAGAAATTATGCTGTTTTGAAAACTATGGCAGGTCAGATTTTCTGCCTAATTATATAAGAAGATTTCTCTAAAAATACACATTATTTCAACGACTTATTGGCTGTGAAATATGTTAAGGGTATTTCAAATGGCTTGTCTGCAAAGAAAGGTGAGATGTAGGGAATCACAGAAAGCCGAGGGGAAAATAGGTCAATATATCCATTGCTATATGGTGAACTAAGCATTAGGCCAGCAACAATGTAGAGGACCTGACCCTTAGAAACTTACAAGTAAGCTGGAATCTTCAAAAGTTCAAATCTTTATAAGTAAAAAAGATTTATTAAACTGAATAACCAAGTGTTTTAATTGACATCAGAAGATCCAAACAATAAACCCTGAGAACATAGAAAAAATATAAATAAATATATGAGCAGAACTTAATACAACAGAAAACGTATAAAATTCAGGTAATGTAGTAAGTCCAAAGAATATTCTTTGAAAGATTTAAAAGACACACTTTGATTAAGGAAAACAAAAACATAAGTAAAAAATATCCAAAAGAATCAGGGCAATGTTATAGGAGAGAATATATTAAAAGCCAGTAAATTTGAACATTTCTGTAAAGTGGATCATTTCCTAGCTCCTAAAGTTTACCAAAACTGACACAAGAGGTAATCATTTAACGTCATCATGTCTGGCCTTGGCATTCTCGGAATGCCCAGGCCTCAGAATGCAGCATCTGTAGTCCATGGTAAACTGCGGAGAGGGGGCGGGGCCGAGGGAGGTTGGAACACTGCCCTCATTGAGGGAGTGGGTGTGGCCATCTCTGCTGTGACTGAACAAAGGGCAGGGGAGCAAGGGTCCCAGGGCAGGGCATTCAGAGCGAGGCATGCACAGTGGGCTGTCACAAGCCTTTAGGCCCAGGACAAAGGACGCCTTCTTTGTCTGCACAGCTGCCCAAACTCTCACCTTTCCACTCAGGCCGCCCTCTTACTTGAAGTGTGTGTGGAACCTGTCTGCGCAGTACACCTCACTGAACAGCTAACCATAGGTCTGGGCGTCGTAGATTCCTTCCAGGTGACCGAAGTTCGCAGGCAGATGGGTCCCTGGGACACACGCGGAGAGGCTCCTGCTCGGGCCACAGGCCGCCCACAGCTCCTGCCCCAGATCGTGGGCCACAAAGCAGCCTTGTCTGAGTCTCCTGCATCTAGAGGGTGTATTGGATCAACACTTGTAGAAAACGGTGTCCTCGCGGGCATCTCATTGGAGGAACACAAATAAATCTTTGCCGAATTTTTGCTGAAGCTTACGAGGTTTCACCCCTAAACCTCTTACAAGGTGAGCTGTTAACTAAACATGAGCTCATGATCTAAATTTACACAATAATGAAGAAATCAGCTACAAGGGGAGACAATCAGCAAAAACAATCAATACCAGAATTAGATTCCCTAGGCCATCCATCAGATGTTGGAGTAATCAGGTGCAAGGCAGAAAATACACATAAAACTGGAGATGAAACAAGGAACAAGGATGTTTTCAAAGACTGGTAGGATCTCTAAAACCTTTTTAAAGTACATGTCATTGATAAACCTAAATACTCAAAGTTTGTGTAACACAACAGATTCATCATGGAGAACAGTGAAATTATGCTGTTTTGAAAACTATGCCAGGTCAGATTTTCTGCCTAATTATATAAGAAATTTCCATAAAAAATACACATTATTTCAAAGAATTATTGGCTGTGAAATAAGTTAAGGGCATTTCAAATGGCTTGTCTGCAAAGAAAGGTGAGATGTAGGAAATCATAGAAAGTCGAGGTGAAAATAGGTCAATATATACACTGTTATATGGTGAACTAAGCCTTAGGCCAGCAACAATGTAGAGGACCTGACACTTAGAAACTTACAAGTAAGCTGGAATCTTCAAAAGTTCAAATCTTTATAAGTAAAAAGATTTATTAAAGTGAATAACCAATTGTTTTAATTGACATCAGAAGATCAAAACAATAATCCCTGAGAACATAGAAAAAAGATAAATAAAGATATGAGCAGAACTTAACACAACAGAAAACGTATACAATTCAGGTAATGTAGTTAGTCCAAAGAATATTCTTTGAAAAGATTTAAAACACAGAGTTTGATTAAGGAAAACAAAAACATAAGTAAAGCATATACAGAAAGAATCAGGACAATGTTATAGCAGCGAATATCTGAAATGCCAGTAAATTTGAACATTTCTGTAAAGTGGACCATTTCCTAGCTCCAAAGTTTACCAAAACTGACAGAAGAGGAAACTATTTAAGGTCATCATGTCTGCCCTTGGCATTCTCGGAACGCCCTGGCCTCAGAATGCAGCATCTGAAGTCCAAGGTAACTTGCGGAGAGGGGGCGGGGCTGAGGGAGGTTAGAACACTGCCCTCACTGAGGGAGTGGTTGTGGCCCTCTCTGCTGTGACTGAACAAAAGGCAGAGGAGCAAGGGTCCAGGGCAGGGCCCTCAGAGGCCGGCAGGCCCTGTGGGGTGTCACAAGCATTTAGGGCCAAGCCAAAGGACGCCTTCTTTGTCTGCACATCTGCCCAAACTCTCACCTTTCCCCTCAAGCAGCCCTCTTACTTGAGGTGGGTGTGGAACCTGTCCGCGCAGTACACCTCGCTGAAGAGCTAACCATATGTCTGTGCGTCGTAGCTTCCTGCCAGGTGGCCGACGTTCGCAGGCAGATTGGTCCCTGGGACACAATCGGAGAGGTTCATGCCCGGGCCACAGGCACCTCACAGCCCCTGCCCCCGATCGCGGGCCGGAAACAGCCCTCTCTGAGTCCCCTGCCACTAGAGGGATTATTGGACCAACACTTGTAGAAAACGGGGTCCTCGCAGGAAACTCATTGGAGGAACACAAATAAATCTTTGCTGACTTTCTGCTGAAGCTTACGAGCGTTCACACCTAAGCCTCATACAAGGTCAGCTGTTTAGCTAAACATGAGCTCATCATCTAAATTTACACAATAATGAAGAAATCAGCTACAAGGGTAGACAATCAGCAAAAACAATCAATACCAGAATTAGATTCCCTAGGCCATCCATCAGATGTTGGAGTAATCAGGTGCAAGGCAGAAAATATACATAAAACGGGAACTGAAACAAGAAACAAGGATGTTTTCAAAGACTGGTGGGATCTCTAAAAACTTTTTAAAGTACATGTCATTGATAAAGCTAAATACTCAAAGTTTGTGTAACACAACAGATTCATCATTGAGAACAGTGAAATTATGCTGTTTTGAAAACTATGGCAGGTCAGATTTTCTGCCTAATTATATAAGAAGATTTCCCTAAAAAATACACATTATTTCAACGAGTTATTGGCTGTGAAATAAGTTAAGGGCATTTCAAATGGCTTGTCTGCAAGAAAGGTGAGATGTAGGGAATCACAGAGTGTCGAGGTGAAAATAGGTCAATATATACACTGCTATATGGTGAACTAAGCCTTACGCCAGCAACAATGTAGAGGACCTGACACTTAGAAACTTACAAGTAAGCTGCAATCTTCAAAAGTTCAAATATTTATAAGTAAAAGAGTTACTAAAGTGAATAACCAAGTATTTTAATTGACATCAGAAGATCAAAACAATAAACCCTGAGAACATAGAAAAAAGATAAATAAAGATATGAGCAGAACTTAACACAACAGAAAACGTATACAATTCAGGTAATGTAGTAAGTCCAAAGAATATTCTTTGAAAATATTTAAAACACACAGTTTGATTAAGGAATACAAAAACATAAGTAACGCATATAGAGAAAGAATCAGGACAATGTTATAGAAGCGAATATATGAAATGCCCGTTAATTAGAACATTTCTGTAAAGTGGACCATTTCCTAGCTCCTAAAGTTTACCAAAACTGACACAAGAGGAAACTATTTAAGGTCATCATGTCTGCCCTTGGCATTCTCGGAACACCCTGGCCTCAGAATGCAGCATCTGTAGTCCATGGTAACCTGCAGAGAGGGGGCGGGGCTGAGGGAGGTTGGAACACTGCCCTCACTGAGGGAGTGGGTGTGGCGATCTCTGCTGTGACTGAACAAAGGACAGGTGAGCAAGGGTCCCAGGGCAGGGCCCTCAGAGCCCGACAGGCCCTGTTGGGTGTCACAAGCATTTAGGCCCAGGCCAAAGGACGCCTTCTTTGTCTGCACAGCTGCCCAAACTCTCACGTTTCCCCTCAGGCCGCCCTCTTACTTGAAGTGTGTGTGGAACCTTTCGCGCAGTACACCTCGCTGAACAGCTAACCATAGGTCTGGGCGTCGTAGCTTCCTGCCAGGTGACCGAAGTTCGCAGGGAGATGGGCCCATGGGACACACGGAGAGAGGTTCATGCCCGGGCCACAGTCCGCCCACTGCCCCTGCCCCAGATCGGGGGCCGGAAACAGCCCTCTCTGAGTCCCCTGCCACTAGAGGGGGGTATTGGACCAACACTTGTAGAAAACGGGGTCCTCGCAGGCAACTCATTGGAGGGACAAAAATAAATCCTTGCTGACTTTCTGCTGAAGCTTACGAGCATTCACACCTAAGCCTCATACAAGGTCAGCTGTTTAGCTAAACATGAGCTCATCATGTAAATTTACACAATAATGAAGAAATCAGCTACAAGAGGAACAATCACCAAAAACAATCAATACCAGTATTAGATTTCCTAGGCCATCCATCAGATGTTGGAATAATCAGGTGAAAGGCAGAAAATATATACAAAAATGGAACTGAAACAAGGAACCAGGATGTTTTCAAAGACTGGTAGGATCTCTAAAACATTTTTAAAGTACATGTCATTGATAAAGCTAAATACTCAGAGGTTGTGTAAGACAACAGATTCATCATTGAGAAGAGTGAAATTATGCTGTTTTGAAAACTATGGCAGGTCAGATTTCTGCCTAATTATATAAGAAGATTTCTCTAAAAATACACATTATTTCAACGACTTATTGGCTGTGAAATAAGTTAAAGGTATTTCAAATGCCTTGTCTGCAAAAAAGGTAAGATGTAGGGAATCACAGAAAGCCGAGGGGAAAATAGGTTAATATATACATTACTATATGGTGAACTAAGCCTCAGGCCAGCAACAATGTAGAGGACCTGACCCTTAGAAACTTACAAGTAAGCTGGAATCTTCAAAAGTTCAAATCTTTATAAGTAAAAAGATTTACTAAAATGAATAACCAAGTATTTTAATTGACATCAGAAGATCAAAACAATAAACCTGAGAACATAGAAAAAAGGTAAATAAAGATATGAGCAGAACTTAATACGACAGAAAACGTATAAAATTCAGGTGATGTAGTAAGTCCAAAGAATATTCTTTGAAAGATTTAAATGACACACTTTGATTAAGGAAAACAAAAACATAAGTAAAGAATATACAAAAGAATCAGGACAATGTTATAGCAGAGAATATATGAAATGCCAGTAAATTTGAACATTTCTGTAAAGTGGACCATTTCCTAGCTCCTAAAGTTTACCAAAACTGACACAAGAGGTAATCATTTAAGGTCATCATGTCTGCCCTTGTCATTCTCGGAACGCCCAGGCCTCAGAATGCAGCATCTGTAGTCCATGGTAACCTGCGGAGACGGGGCGGCGCTGAGGGAGTTTGGAACACTGCCCACATTGAGGGAGTGGGTGTGGCCATCTCTGCTGTGACTGAACAAAGGGCAGGGGAGCAAGGGTCCCAGGGCAGGATATTCAGAGCGAGGCAGGCACAGTGGGCTGTCACAAGCCTTTAGGCCCAGGCCAAAGGGCGCCTTCTTTGTCTGCACAGCTGCCCAAACTCTCACCTTTCCACTCAGGCCGCCCTCTTACTTGAAGTGTGTGTGGAACCTGTCCGCGCAGTACACCTCTCTGAACAGCTAACCATAGGTCTTGGCGTCATAGCTTCCTTCCAGTTGATCGAAGATCGCAGGCAGATGGGTCCATGGGACACACGCGGAGAGACTCCTGCTCGGGCCACAGGCCGCCCACAGCTCCTGCCCCAGATCGTGGGCCACAAAGCAGACTTCTCTGAGTCCCCTGCTTCTAGAGGGAGTATTGGATCAACACATGTAGAAAACGGGGTCCTCGCGTGCATCTCATTGGAGGAACACAAATAAAGCTTTGACGACTTTTTGCTGAAGCTTACGAGGTTTCACCCCCAAACCTCTTACAAGGTCAGCTGTTAACTAAACATGAGCTCATGATCTAAATTTACACAATAATGAAGAAATCAGCTACAAGGGGAGACAATCAGCAAAAACAATCAATACCAGAATTAGATTCGCTAGGCAATCCATCTGATGTTGGAATAATCAGGTGCAAGGCAGAAAATACACATAAAACTGGAACTGAAACAAGGAACAAGGATGTTTTCAAAGACTGGCAGGATCTCTAAAACCTTTTTAAAGTACATGTCATTGATAAAGCTAAATACTCAAAGTTTGTGCAACACAACAGATTCATCATTGAGAAGAGTAAAATTATGCTGTTTTGAAAACTATGGCAGGTCAGATTTTCTGCCTAATTATATAAGAAGATTTCCCTAAAAAATACACATTATTTCAAAGAATTATTGGCTGTGAAATAAGTTAAGTGGATTTCAAATGGCAAAGAAAGGTGAGATGTAGGGAAGCACAGAAAGTCGAGGTGAAAATAGGTCAATATATACACTGCTATATGGTGAACTAAGCCTTAGGCCAGCAACAATGTAGAGGACCTGACACTTAGAAACTTACAAGTAAGCTGGAATCTTCAAAAGTTCAAATCTTTGTAAGTAAAAAGATTTATTAAAGTGAATAACCAATTGTTTTAATTGACATCAGAAGATGAAAACAATAAACCCTGAGAACATAGAAAAAAGGTAAATAAAGATATGAGCAGAACTTAACACAACAGAAAACGTATACAATTCAGGTAATGTAGTAAGTCCAAAGAATATTCTTTGAAAATATTTAAAACACAGAGTTTGATTAAGGAAAATAAAAACATAAGTAAAGCATATACAGAAAGAATCAGGACAATGTTATAGCAGCGAATATATGAAATGCCTCTAAATTTGAACATTTCTGTAAAGTGGACCATTTCCTAGCTCCTAAGTTTACCAAAACTGACACAAGAGGAAACTATTTAAGGTCATCATGTCTGCCCTTGACATTCTCAGAACGCCCTGGCCTCAGAATGCAGCATCTGTAGTCCATGGTAACCTGCGGAGAGGGGGCGGGGCTGAGGGAGTTTGGAACACTGCCCTCACTGAGGGAGTGGGTGTGGCCATCTCTGCTGTGACTGTACAAAGGACAGGGGAGCAAGGGTCCCAGGGCAGGGCATTCAGAGCCAGGCAGGCATAGTGGAGTGTCAAAACCGTTTAGGCCCAGGCCAAAGGACGCCTTCTTTGTCTGAACAGCTGCCCATACCCTCACGTTTCCCCTCAGGGCGCCCTCTTACTTGAAGTGTGTGTGGAACCTTTCGCACAGTACACCTCGCTGAACAGCTAACCATAGGTCTGGGCGTCGTAGCTTCCTGCCAGGTGACCGAAGTTCGCAGGGAGATGGGCCCATGGGACACACGCAGAGAGGTTCATGCCCGGGCCACAGACCGCCCACTGCCCCTGCCCCAGATCGGGGGACGGAAACAGCCCTCCCTGAGTCCCCTTCCACTAGACGGGGGTATTGGACCAACACTTGTAGAAAACGGGGTCCTCGCAGGCAACTCATTGGAGGGACAAAAATAAATCTTTCCTGACTTTCTGCTGAAGCTTACGAGCGTTCACACCTAAGCCTCATACAAGGTCAGCTGTTTAGCTAAACATGAGCTCATCATCTATATTTACACAATAATGAAGAAATCAGCTACAAGAGGAACAATCACCAAAAACAATCAATACCAGTATTAGATTTCCTAGGCCATCCACCAGATGTTGGAATAATCAGGTGCAAGGCAGAAAATATACACAAAACTGGAACTGAAACAAGGAAAAAGGATGTTTTCAAAGACTGGTAGGATCTCTAAAACATTTTTAAAGTACATGTCATTGATAAAGCTAAATACTCAGAGGTTGTTTAAGACAACAGATTCATCATTGAGAAGAGTGAAATTATGCTGTTTTGAAAACTATGGCAGGTCAGATTTCTGCCTAATTATATAAGAAGATTTCTCTAAAAATACACATTATTTCAACGACTTATTTTCTGTGAAATAAGTTAAGGGTATTTCAAATGGCTTGTCAGCAAAAAAGGTGAGATGTAGGGAATCACAGAAAGCCGAGGGGAAAATAGGTTAATATATACATTGCTATATGGTGAACTAAGCCTTAGGCCAGCAACTATGTAGAGGACCTGACCCTTAGAAACTTACAAGTAAGCTGGTATCTTCAAAAGTTCAAACCTTTATAAGTAAAAAGATTTATTAAAATGAATAACCAAGTGTTTTAATTGACATCAGAAGATCAAAACAATAAACCTGAGAACATAGAAAAAAGATAAATAAAGATATGAGCAGAACTTAATACCACAGAAAACGTATAAAATTCAGGTGAGGTAGTAAGTCCAAGGAATATTCTTTGACAAGATTTAAAAGACACACTTTGATTAAGGAAAACCAAAACATAAGTAAAGAATATACATAAAGAATCAGGACAATGTTATAGCAGGGAATATATGAAATGCCAGTAAATTTGAACATTTCTGTAAAGTGGACCATTTCCTAGCTCCTAAAGATTACCAAAACTGGCACAAGAGGTAATCATTTAAGGTCATCATGTCTGCCCTTGGAATTCTTGGAACGCCCAGGCCTCAGAATGCAGCATCTGTAGTCCATGGTAACCTGCGGAGTGGGGGCGGGTCTGAGGGAGGTTAGAACACTGCCCTCATTGAGGGAGTGAGTGTGGCCATCTCTGCTGTGACTAAACAAAGGGCAGTCAGAAGGGGGCCAACGGCAGGGCCCTCAGAGCCCGGCAGGCCCAGTGGTGTGTCACAAGCATTTAGGCCCTGGCCAAAGTGTGCCTTCTTTGTCTGCACAGCTGCCCAAACTCTCACCTTTCCACTCAGGCCGCCCTCTTACTTGAAGTGTGTGTGGAACCAGTCTGCGCAGTACACCTCGCTGCAAAGCTAACCATAGGTCTGGGCATCATAGCTTCCTACCAGGTGACCGAAGTTCGCAGGCAGATGGGTCGTGGGACACACGCGGGGAGCCTCCTGCCCAGGCCACAGGCCGCCCAAAGCCACTACCCCAGAACGGGGGAATCAAAACTGTCCTGTCTGAGTCCCAGCCTCTAGAGGGTGTACTGGACCAACACTTGTAGAAAACGGGGTCCGCGCGGGTAACTCATTGGAGGGACACAAAAAAATCTTTGTGGACTTTCTGCTGAAGCTTACGAGCGTTCACACATAAGCCTCTTACAAGGTCAGCTGTTTAGCAAAACATGAGTTCATGATCTAAATTTACACAATAATGAAGATATCATCTACAAGGGGAAACAAGCAGCAAAAACAATCAATAACAGGATTAGATTCCCTAGGCCATCCATCAGATGTTGGAATAATCAGGTGCAAGGCACAAAGTATACACAAAACTGGAACTGAAACAAGGAACCAGGATGTTTTCAAAGACTGGTAGGATGTCTAAAACATTTTTAAAGTACATGTCATTGATAAAGCTAAATACTCAAACGTTGTGTCATACAACAGATTCATCATTGAGAAGAGAGAAATTATGCTGTTTTGAAAACTATGGCAGGTCAGATTTTCTGCCTAATTATATAAGAAGATTTCTCAAAAAAATACACATTAGTTTAGAGAGTTATTGGCTGTGAAATAAGTTAAGGGTATTTCAAACGGCTTGTCTGCAAAGAAAGGTGAGATGTAGGGAATCACAGAAAGTCGAGGGGAAAATAGGTCTATATATACATTGCTATATGGTGAACTAAGATTTAGGCCAGCAACAATGTAGAGGACCTGACCCTTAGAAACTTACAAGTAAGCTGGAATCTTTAAAAGTTCCAATCTTTATAAGGAAAAAGATTTATTAAAATGAATAAACAAGTGTTTTAATTGACATCAGAAGTTCAAAACAATAAACCCTGAAAACATAGAAAAAAGATAAATAAAGATATGAGCAGAACTTAATACCACATAAAATGTATAAAATTCAGGTGATGTAGTAAGTCCAAAGAATATTTTGAAAAGATTTAAAAGACACACTTTGATTAAGGAAAACAAAAACATAAGTAAAGAATATACAGAGGGAATCAGGACAATGTTATAGCAGAGAATATATGAAATGCCAGTAAATTTGAACATTTCTGTAAAGTGGACCATTTCCTAGCTCCTAAAGTTTACCAAAGCTGACACAAGAGGAAATCATTTAATGTCATCATGTCTGCCCTTGGCATTCTCGGAACGCACTGGCCTCAGAATGCTGCATGTATGGTCCACGGTAAACTGCGGAGAGGGGGCGGGGCTGAGGGAGCTTGGAACACTGCCCTCACTGAGGGAGAGGGTGTGGCAATCTCTGCTGTGATTGAACAAAGGGCAGGGGAGCAGTACGTCAAGATCAGGGCCCCCACAGCCCGGCAGGCCCAGTGGCGTGTCACAAGCATTTAGGCCCTGACCAAAGGGCGCCTTCTTTGTCTGCACAGGTGCCCAAATTCTCACCTTTCCACTCAGCCCGCCCTCAAACTTGAAGTGTGTTTGGAACCTGTCCACGCAGTAAACTTCGCTGCACAGCTAACCATAGGTCTGGGCCTCGTAGCTTCCTGCCAGGGGACCAAAGATTGCAGGCAGTTGGGTCCCTGGCACACACGCGGAGAGGCTCCTGCCCGGGCAACAGGCATCCCACTGCCCCTGCCCAAGATCGGGGGCCGCAAAGCAGCCCTGTCTGAGTCCCTGCCTCTAGAGGGCGTATTGGAGCAACAGTTATAGAAAACGGGGTCCTCGCGGGCAACTCATTGGAGCGACACAAATAAATCTTTGCCGACTTTCTGATGAAGCTTACGAGCGTTCACACCTAAGCCTCTTACAAGGTCAGCTGTTTAGCTAAACATGAGCTCATTATCTAAATTTACACAATAATGAAGAAATCAGCTACAAGGGGAGACAATCAGCCAAAACAATCAATAACAGAATTAGATTCCCAAGGCCATCCATCAGATGTTGGAATACTCAGGTTCAAGGCAGAAAATACCAATAAAACTGGAACTGAAACAGGGAACAAGGATGTTTTCAAAGACTGGTAGGATCTTTAAAACATTTTTAAAGTACATATCATTGATAAAGATAAATACTCAAAGGATGTGTAATACAACAGATTAATCTTTGAGAATAGTGAAATTATGCTGTTTTGAAAACTATGGCAGGTCAGATTTTCTGCCTAATTATATACGAAGATTTCGCTTAAAAATACACATTATTTCAAAGACTTATGGGCTGTGAAATAAGTTAAGGTTATTTCAAATGGCTTGTCTGCAAAGAAAGGTGAGATGTAGGGAACCACAGAAAGTCGAGGGGAAAATAGGTCAATATATACATTGCTATAGGGTGAACTAAGCCTTAGGCCAGCAACAATGTAGAGGACCTGACCCTTAGAAACTTACAAGTAAGCTGGAATCTTCAAAAGTTCAAACTTTATAAGTAAAAATATTTATTAATATGAATAACCAAATGTTTTCACTGACATCAGAAGATCAAAACAATAAACCCTGAGAACATAGAAAAAAGATAAATAAAGGTATGAGCAGAACTTAATACAACAGAAAACGTATAAAATTCAGGTGATGTAGTAAGTCCAAAGAATATTCTTTGAAAAGATTTAAGAGACACACTTTGATTTAGGAAAAAACACACATAAGTAAAGAATACACAGAAAGAATCAGGACAATGTTACAGCAGAGAATATTGGAATTGCCAGTAAATTAGGACATTTTGTAAAGTGGACCATTTCTTAGCTCCTAAAGTTTACCAAAACTGACACAAGAGAAAATCATTTAAGGTCATCATGTCTGCCCCTGGCATTCTCGGAACGCCCTGGCCTCATAATGCAGCATCTGTAGTCCATGGTAACCTGCGGAGAGGGGGCGGGGCTGAGGGATTTTGGAACACTGCCCTCACTGAGGGAGTTGGTGTGGCCAACTCTGCTGTGACTGAACAAAGGACAGGGGAGCAGGGGACCAGGGCAGGGCCCTCAGAGCCCGGCAGGGGTAGTGTGGTGTCACAAGCATATAGGCCCAGGCCGAAGAGCGGCTTCTTTGTCTGCACAGCGGCCCAAACTCTCACCTATCCACTCAGGCCGCCCTCTTACTTGAAGTGTGTGTGAAACCTGTCCGTGCAATACACCTCGCTGCACAGCTCACCATAGATCTGGGCATCGTATCTTCCTGCCAGGTGACCAAAGTTCTCAGGCAGATGGGTCCCTAGGACACACGCGGAGAGGCTCCTGCCCCGGCCACAGGCCGCCCACTGCCACTGCCCCAGATCGGGGGCCGCAAAGCAGCCCTGTCTGATTCCCTGCCTCTAGAGGAAGTATTGGACCAACACTTGTAGAAAACGGGGTCCTCGCGGGCAACTCATTGGAGGGACACAAATAAATCTTTGCCGACTTTCTGATGAAGATTACGAGCATTCACACCTAAGCCTCTTACAAGGTCAGCTGTTTAGCTAAACATGAGCTCATGATCTAAATTTACACAATAATGAAGAAATCAGCTACAAGTGGATACAAGCAGCAAAAACAATCAATACCAGAATTAGATTCCCTAGGCCATCCATCAGATGTTGGAATAATCAGGTGCAAGGCAGAAAGTATACCCAAAACTGGAACTGAAATAAGGAACAAGGATGTTTTCAAAGACTGGTAGGATCTCTAAAACATTTTTAAAGTACATGTCATTCATAAAGCTAAATACTCAAAGGTTGTGTCATACAACAGATTCATCTTTGAGAAGAGTGAAATTATGCTGTTTTGAAAACTATGGCAGGTCAGATTTTCTGCCTAATTATATAAGAAGATTTCTCTAAAAAATACACATTATTTCAGAGACTTATTGGCTGTGAAATAAGTTAAGGGTATTTCAAATGGCTTGTCTGCAAAGAAAGGTGAGATGTAGGGAATCACCGAAAGTCGAGGGGAAAATAGGTCAATATATACACTGCTATATGGTGAACTAAGCCTTAGGCCAGCAACAAAGTAGAGGAGCTGACCCTTAGAAACTTACAAGTAAGCTGGAATCTTGAAAAGTTCAAATCTTTATAAGTAAAAAGATTTATTAAAATGAATAACCAAGTGTTTTAATTGACATCAGAATATCAAAACAATAAAACCTGAGAACATAGAAAAAAGATAAATAAAGTTATGAGGAGAACTTAATACAATAGAAAACGTATAAAATTCAGGTGATGTAGTAAGTCCAAAGAATATTTTTTGACAAGATTTAAAAGACACCCTTTGATTCAGGAAAACCAAAACATAAGTAAAGAATACACAGAAAGAATCAGGACAATGTTATAGCAGAGAATATATGAAATGCAAGTAAATTTGAACATTTCTGTAAAGTGGACCATTTCCTAGCTCCTAAAGTTTACAAAAACTGACACAAGAGGAAATCATTTAAGGTCATCATGTCTGCCCTTTGCATTCTCGGAATGCCCTGGACTCAGAATGCAGCATCTGTTGTCCATGGTAACATGCGGAGAGGGGGCGGGGCTGAGGGAGGTTGGAACACTGCCCTCACAGAGGGAGTGTGTGTGGCCAATTCTGCTGTGACTGAACAAAGGGCAGGGGAAAATGGTGCCCAGTGCAGGGCCCTCAGAGCACGTCAGGCCCAGTGGGGTTTCACAAGCATTTAGGCCCAGGACAAAGGGCTCCATCTTTGTCTGCAGAGCTGCCCAAACTTTCACCTTTCCACTCAGGCCGCCCTCTTACTTGAAGTGCATATGGAACCTGTCTGCACAGTACACCTCGCTGCACAGCTAACCATAGGTCTGGGCATCGTAGCTTCCTGCCAGGTGAGGGAAGTTCGCACGCAGATGTGTCCCTGGGACACACGCGGAGAGGCTCCTGACCAGACAAGAGGCCGCCCACTGACACTGCCGCAGATCATGGGGCAAAAAGCAGCCCTGTCTGAGGCCGTGCCACTAGAAGGAGTATTGGACCAACACTTGTAGAAAACGGGTTTCTCGCCGGCAACTCATTGGAGGGACACAAATAAATCTTTGCGGACTTTCTGATGAAGCTTACGAGTGTTCACAGCTAAGCTTCTTACAAGGTCAGCTGTTTAGCTAAACATGAGCTCATGATCTAAATTTACACAATAATGAAGAAATCAGCTACAGGGGGAGACAATCAGCAAAAACAATCAATACCAGAATTAGATTCCCTAGGCCATCGAGCAGACGTTGGAATAATCAGGTCCAAGGCAGAAAATATACATAAAACTGGAACTGAAACAAGGAACAAGGATGTTTTCAAAGACTGGAAGGATCTTTAAAACATTTTTAAAGTACATGTCATTGATAAAGCTAAATACTCAAAGGATTTGTAATACAACAGATTCATCATTGAAAATAGTGAAATTATGCTTTTTTAAAAACTACGGCAGGTCAGATTTTCTGCCTAATTATATAAGAAGATTTCACTAAAAAATACACATTATTTCAAATACTTATTGGCTCTGAAATAAGTTAAGGTTATTTCAAATGGCTTGTCCGCAAAGAGAGGTGAGATGTATGGAATCACAGAAAGTCGAGGGGAAAATAGGTCAATATATACTTTGCTATATTGTGAACTAAGCTTTTAGCCAGCCACAATGTAGAGGACCTGACACTTAGAAACTTACAAGTAAGCTGGAATCTTTAAAAATTCAAATCTTTATAAGTAAAAAGATTTATTAAAATGAATAACCAAGTGTTTTAATTGACATCAGAAGATCAAAACAATAAACCCTGAAAACATAGAAAAAAGATAAATAAAGATATGAGCAGAACTTAATACCACTGAAATGTATAAAATTCAGGTGATGTAGTAAGTCCAAAGAATATTTTTGAAAAGATTTAAAAGACACACTTTGATTAAGGAAAACAAAAACATAAGTAAAAAATATAGAGAGAGAATCAGGACAATGTTATAGCAGAGAATATCTGAAATGCCAGTAATTTGAACATTTCTGTAAAGTGGACCATTTCCTAGCTCCTAAAGTTTACCAAAACTGACTCAAGAGGAATTCATTTAAGGTCATCATGTCTGCCTTTGGCATTCTCGGAATGCCCTGGGCTCAGAATGCAGCATGTATAGTCCACGGTAACCTGCAGAGAGGGGGCGGGGCTGAGGGAGGTTGGAACACAGCCCTCACTGAGAGAGAGGGTGTGGCCATCTCTGCTGTGACTGAACAAAGGGCAGGGGAGCAGTGCGTCCAGGTCCGGGCCCCCAGATCCCGGCAGGCCAAGTGCGGTGTCACAAGCATTAAGGCCCTGGCCAAAGGGCGCCTTCTTTGTCTGCACAGCTGCCCAAATTCTCACCTTTCCACTCAGCCCGCCCTCTAACTTGAAGTGTGTTTGGAACCTGTCCACGCAGTAAACTTCGCTGCACAGCTGACCATAGGTCTGGGCCTCGAAGCTTCCTGCCAGGGGACCAAAGATTGCAGGCAGTTGGGTCCCTGGCACACACGCGGAGAGGCTCCTGCCCGGGCAACAGGCATCCCACTGCCCCTGCCCAAGATCGGGGGCCGCAAAGCAGCCCTGTCTGAGTCCCTGCCTCTAGAGGGCGTATTGGAGCAACAGTTATAGAAAACGGGGTCCTCGCGGGCAACTCATTGGAGCGACACAAATATATCTTTGCCGACTTTCTGATGAAGCTTACGAGCGTTCACATATAAGCCTCTTACAAGGTCAGCTGTTTAGCTAAACATGAGCTCATGATCTAAATTTACACAATAATGAAGAAATCAGCTACAAGGGGAGACAATAAGCCAAAACAATCAATACCAGAATTAGATTCCCAAGGCCATCCATCAGATGTTGGAATAATCAGGTGCAAGGCAGAAAGTATACATAAAACTGGAACTGAAACAAAGAACAAGGATGTTTTCAAAGATTGGTAAGATCTCTAAGACATTTTTAAAGTACATGTCATTGACAAAGCTAAATACTCAAAGGTTGTGTAATACAACAGATTCATCATTGAGAAGAGTGAAATTATGCGGTTTTGAAAACTATGGCAGGTCAGATTTTATGCCTAAATATATAAGAAGATTTCTCTAAAAAATACACATTCTTTCAAAGAGTTATTGGCTGTGAAATAAGCTAAGGGTATTTCAAATGGCTTGTCTGCAAAGAAAGGTGAGATGTAGGAAATCACAGAGAGTCGAGGGGAAAATAGGTCAATATATACTTTGCTATATTGTGAACTAAGCCTTTGGCCAGCCACAATGTAGAGGACCTGACCCTTATAAACTTACAAGTAAGCTGGAATCTCTAAAAATTCAAATCTTTATAAGTAAAAAGATTGATTAAAATGAATAACCAAGTGTTTTAATTGACATCAGAAGATCAAAACAATAAACCCTGAGAACATAGAAAAAAGATAAATAAAGATATGAGCAGAACTTAATACCACAGTAAACGTATAAAATTCAGGGGATGTAGTAATTCCAAAGAATATTCTTTGACAAGATTTAAAAGACACACATTGATTAAGGAAAACCAAAACATAAGTAAAGAATATACAGAAAGAATCAGGACAATATTATAGCAGAGAATATATGAAATGCCATTAAATATGAAAGTTTCTGTAAAGTGGACCATTTCCTAGCTCCTAAAGTTTACCAAAACTGACACAAGAGGAAATCATTTAAGGTCATCATGTCTGCCCTTGGCAGTCTCGGAATGCCCTGGACTCAGAATGCAGCATCTGTAGTCCATGGTAACCTGCGGAGAGGGGGCGGGGCTGAGGGAGTTTGGAACTCTGCCTCACAGAGGGAGTCAATGTGGCCAATTCTGCTGTGACTGAACAAAGGGAATGGGAACAGGGGCCCAGGGCAAGGCCCTCAGAGCCCGGCCGGCCCAGTGGGCTGTCACAAGCATTTAGGCCCAGGACAAAGGGCTCCTTCTTTGTCTGCACAGCTGCCCAAACTTTCACCTTTCCACTCAGGCCGCCCTCTTCATTGAAGTGCATGTGGAACCTGTCCGCGCAGTACATCTAGCTGCACAGCTAACCGTAGGTCTGGGCATCGTAGCTTCCTGCCAGGTGACCGATATTCGCAGGCAGATGGGTCCCTGGGACACACGCGGAGATGCTCCTGTCCAGGCCAAAGGCAGCCCACTGTCACTGCCGCAGATCATGGGGCACAAATCAGCCCTCTCTGAGGCCCTGCATCTAGAGGGCGTATTGGAACAACACTTGTAGAACATGGGTTTCTCGCAGGCAACTCATTGGGGGGACACAAATAAATCTTTGCGGAATTTCTGATGAAGCTTACGAGTGTTCACACCTAAGCCTCTTACAAGGTCAGCTGCTTAGCTAAACATGAGCTCATGATCTAAATTTACACAATAATGAAAAAATCAGCTACAGGGTGAGACAATCAGCAAAAACAATCAATACCAGAATAAGATTCCCTAGGCCATCGAGCAGACATTGGAATAATCAGGTGCATGGCATAAAATATTCATAAAACTGGAACTGAAACATGAACAAGGATGTTTTCAAAGACTGGAAGGATCTCTAAAACATTTTTAAAGTACATGTAATTGATAAAGGTAAATACTCAAAGGTTGTGTAATACAACAGATTAATCTTTGAGAAGAGTGAAATTATGCTGTTTTGAAAACTATGGCAGGTCAGATTTTTTGCCTAAATATATAAGAAGATTTCTCTGAAAAATACACATTATTTCAAAGACTTATTGGCTGTGAAATAAGTTAAGGGTATTTCAAACGGCTTGTCGGCAAAGAAAGGTGAGATGTAGGAAATCACAGAAAGTCGAGGGGAAAATAGGTCAATATAAACTTTGATATATTGTGAACTAAGCCTTTGGCCAGCCACAATGTAGAGAACCTGACCCTTAGAAACTTACAAGTAAGCTGGAATCTTTAAAAGTTCTAATCTTTATAAGTAAAAAGATTTATTAAAATGAATAACCAAGTGTTTTAATTGACATCAGAAGATCAAAACAATAAAACCTGAGAACATAGAAAAAAGATAAATAAAGATATGAGCAGAAATTAATACCACAGAAAACGTATAAAATTCAGGGGATGTATTAAGTCCAAAGAATATTCTTTGACAAGATTTAAAAGACACACTTTGATTAAGGAAAACCAAAACATAAGTAAAGAATGTACAGAAGGAATCAGGACAATGTTATAGCAGAGAATATCTGAAATGGCAGTAAATTTGAATATTTCTGTAAAGTGGACCATTTTCTAGCTCCTAAAGTTTACCAAACTGACAAAAGAGCAAATCATTGAAGTTCATCATGTCTACCCTTGGCATTCTCGGAACGCCCTGACCTCAGAATGCAGCATGTATAGTCCACGGTTAACTGCGGAGAGTGGGCGGGGCTGAGGGAAGTTGGAGCACTGCCCTAAATGAGGGAGAGGGTGTGGCCATCTCTGCTGTGACTGAACAAAGGGCAGGGGAGCAGTGCGTCCAGGTCAGGGGCCCCAGAGCCCGGCAGGCCCAGTGGGGTGTCACAAGCATTTAGGTTCTGGCCAAAG
Source organism: Mesoplodon bidens (assembly GCF_964165515.1). Lineage (NCBI taxonomy): Eukaryota > Metazoa > Chordata > Mammalia > Artiodactyla > Ziphiidae > Mesoplodon > Mesoplodon bidens. Next base: position 3,757,860 of record NC_138180.1, read on the forward strand.
GGCGCCTTCTTTGTCTGCACAGCTGCCCAAACTCTCTCCTTTCCACTCAGCCCACCCTCATACTTGAAGTGTGTTTGGAACCTGTCCGCGCAGTACACCTCACTGCACAGCTAACCATAGGTCTGTGCATCGTAGCTTCCTGGCAGTGGACCAAAGATCGCAGGCAGTTGGGTCCCTGGCCCCCACGCGGAGAGGCTCCTGCCCGGGCCACAGGCCTCCCACTGCCCCTGCCCCAGATCGGGGGCCGCAAAGCAGCCCTGTCTGAGTCCCTGCCCCTAGAGGGTGTATTGGACCAACAGTTATAGAAAACGGGGTCCTCGCGGGCAACTCATTGGAGCGACACAAATAAATCTTTGCCGACGTACTGATGAAGCTTACGAGCGTTCACACCTAAGCCTCTTACAAGGTCAGCTGTATAGCTAAACATGAGCTCATGGTCTAAATTTATACAATAATGACGAAATCAGGTACAAGGGGAGACAATCAGCAAAAACAATCAATACCAGAATTAGATTCCCAAGGCCATCCATCAGATGTTGGAATACTCAGGTTCAAGGCAGAAAATATACATAAAACTGGAACTGAAACAAGGAACAAGGATGATTCAAAGACTGGTAGGATCTGTAAAACATTTTTAAAGTACATGTCATTGATAAAGATAAATACTCAAAGGTTGTGTAATACAACAGATTAATCTTTGAGAAGAGTGAAATTATGCTGTTTTGAAAACTATGGCAGGTCAGATTTTCTGCCTAATTATATAAGAAGATTTCGCTTAAAAATACACATTATTTCAAAGACTTATGGGCTGTGAAATAAGTTAAGGGTATTTCAAATGGCTTGTCTGCCAAGAAAGGTGAGATTTAGGGAATCACAGAAAGTCGAGGGGAAAATAGGACAATATATACATTGCTATAAGGTGAACTAAGCCTTAGGCCAGCAACAATGTAGAGGACCTGACCCTTAGAAACTTACAAGTAAGCTGGAATCATCAAAAGTTCAAAACTTTATAAGTAAAAATATTTATTAAAATAAATAACCAAATGTTTTCACTGACATCAGAAGATCAAAACAATAAACCCTGAGAACATAGAAAAGAGATAAATAAAGATATGAGCAGAACTTAATACAACAGAAAACCTATAAAATTCAGGTGATGTAGTAAGTCCAAAGAATATTCTTTGAAGAGATTTAAAAGACACACTTTGATTTAGGAAAACACAAACATAAGTAAAGAATACACAGAAAGAATCAGGGCAATGTTACAGCAGAGAATATAGGAATTGCCAGTAAATTAGGACATTTTGTAAAGTGCACCATTTTCTAGCTCCTAAAGTTTACCAATACTGACAAAAGAGAAAACCATTTAAGTTCATCATGTCTGCCCATGGCATTCTCGGAACGCCCTGGCCTCATAATGCAGCATCTGTTCTCCACGGTAACCTGCGGAGAGGTGGCGGGGCTGAGGGAGTTTGGAACACTGCCCTCACTGAGCGAGTGGGTGTGGCCATCTCTGCTGTGACTGAACAAAGGCAGGGGTGCAGGGTCCCAGGACAGTGCCCACAGAGCCCGTTATGGGTAGTGGGGTGTCACAAGCATTTAGGCCCAGGCCGAAGAGCGCCTTCTTTGTCTGCACAGCCACCCAAACACTCACCTATCCACTCAGGCCGCCCTCTTACTTGAAGTGTGTGTGAAACCTGGCCGTGCAATACACCTCGCTGCACAGCTAACCATACGTCTAGGCATCGTAGCTTCCTGCCAGGTGACCAAAGTTCTCAGGCATATGGGATCCTGGGACACACGTGGAGAGGCTCCTGCACGGGCCACAACTGCCCACTGCCGCTGCCCCTGATCGGGGGCCGCAAACAGCCCTGTCTGAGTCCCTGCCTCTAGAGGAAGTACTGGACCAACATTGTAGAAAACGGGGTCCTGGCGGGCAACTCATTGGAGGGACACAAATAAATCATTGCCGACTTGCTGATGAAGATTACGAGCGTTCACACCTAAGCCTCTTACAAGGTCAGCTGTTTAGCTAAACATGAGCTCATGATCTATATTTACACAATAATGAAGAAATCAGCTACAAGGGGGAGACAATCAGCAAAAACAATCAATACCAGAATGAGATTCCCTAGGCCATCCATCTGATGTTGGAATAATCAGGTGCAAGGCAGAAAATATACATAAAACTGGAACTGAAACAAGGAACAAGGATGTTTTCAAAGACTGGTAGGATCTCTAAAACATTTTTAAAGTATATGTCATTGACAAAGCTAAATACTCAAAGGTTGTGTCATAAAACAGATTCATCATTGAGAAGAGTGAAATTATGCTGTTTTAAAAACTATGGCAGGTCAGATTTTCTGCCTAATTATATAAGAAGATTTCGCTAAAAAATACACATTATTTCAAAGACTTATTGGCTGTGAAATAAGTTAAGGTTATTTTAAATGGCTTGTCTGCAAACAGAGGTGAGATGTATTGAATCACAGAAAGTCGAGGAGAAATTTGGTCAATATATGCATAGCTATATGGTGAACGAAGGCTTAGTCCAGAAACAGTGTAGAGGACCTGACCCTTAGAAACTTACAAGTAAGCTGGAATCTTCAAAATTTCAAATCTTTATAAGTAAAAAAAATATTAAAATGAATAACCAACTGTTTTAATTGACATCAGAAGATCAAAACAATAATCCCTGAGAACATAGAAAAACGATAAATAAAGATATGAGCAGAATTTAATACAACAGAAAACGTATAAAATTCAGGTGATGTAGTAAGTCCAAAGAATATTTTTGAAAAGATTTAAAAGACACACTTTGATTAAGGAAAACCAAAACATAAGTAAAGAATATACAGAGAGAATCAGGACAGTGTTATAACAGAGAATATCTGAAATGCCAGTAAATTGGAACAATTCTGTAAAGTGGACCATTTCCTAGCTCCTAAAGTTTACCAAAACTGACACAAGAGGAAATCATTTAAGGTCATCATGTCTGCCCTTGGCATTCTCGGAATGCCCTGGCCTCAGAATGCAGCATCTATAGTCCCCGGTAACCTGCAGAGAGGGGGCGGGCCTGAGGGAGGTTGGAACACTGCCCTCACTGAGGGAGAGGGTGTGGCCATCACTGCTGTGACTGAAAAAAGGGCAGGGGAGCAGGGCGTCCAGGGCAGGTCCCTCAGAGCCAGGCAGGCCCAGTGGGGTGTCACAAGCATTTAGGCCCTGTCCAAAGGGTGCCTTCTTTGTCTGCACAGCAGCCCAAACTCTCAACTTTCCACTCAGCCCGCCCTCATACTTGAAGTGTGTTTGGAACCTGTCCGTGCAGTACACCTCGCTGCACAGCTAAACATATGTCTGGGCATCGTAGCTTCCTGCCATGGGACCGAAGATCGCAGGCAGTTGGGTCCCTGGCACCCATGCTGAGAGAATCCTGCCCGGACAACGGGACGCCCACTGCCCCTGCCCCAGATCGGGGGCCGCAAAGCGGCTCTTTGTGAGTCCCTGCCTCTAGAGGGAGTATTGGACCAACAGTTATAGAAAACGGAGTCCTAGCGGGCCACTCTTTGGAGCGACACAAATAAATCTCTGCCGACTTTCTGATGAAGCTTACGAGCGTTCACACCTAAGCCTCTAACAAGGTCAGCTGTTTAGCTAAACATGAGCTCATGATCTAAATTTACACAATAATGAAGAAATCAGCTACAAGGGGAGACAACCAACAAAAACAATCAATACCAGAATTAGATTCCCTAGGCCAACCATCAGATGTTGGAATAATCAGGTGCAAGGCAGAAAGTATACACAAACCTGAACTGAAACAAGGAACAAGGATGTTTTCAAAGACTGGTAGGATCTCTAAAACATTTTTAAAGTACATGACATTGATACAGCTAAATACTCAATGGTTGTGTAATACAACAGATTCATCATTGAGAAGAGTGAAATTATGCTGTTTTGAAAACTAGGGCAGGTCAGATTTTCTGCCTAATTATATAAGAAGATTTCTCTAAAAAATACACATTATTTCAAAGACTTATTGGCTGTGAAATAAGTTAAGGGTATTTCAAATGGCTTGTCTGCAAAGAAAGGTGAGATGTAGGGAATCACAGAAAGTCGAGGGGAAAATAGGTCAATATATACTTTGCCATATTGTGAACTAAGCCTTAGGCCAGCAACAATGTAGAGGACCTGACCCTTATAAACTTACATGTAAGCTGGAATCTTGAAAAGTTGAAATCATTATAAGTAAAAAGATTTATTAAAATGAATAACCAAGTGTTTTAATTGACATCAGAATATCAAAACAATAAACCTTAGAACACAAAAAAATATAAATAAAGGCATGAGGAGAACTTAATACAATAGAAAATGTGTAAAATTCAGGTGATGTAGTAAGTCTAAGAATTTTGTTTGCCAAGATTTAAAAGATACACTTTGAATAAGGAAAACCAAAACATAAGTAAAGAATATACAGAAAGAATCAGGACAATGTTATAGCAGAGAATATATGAAATGCCAGTAAATTTGAACATTTGTGTAAAGTGGACCATTTCCTAGCTCCTAAAGTTTACCAAAATTGACACAAGAGGAAATCATTTAAGGTCAACATGTCTGCCCTTGGCATTCTCGGAACGCCCTGGCCTCAGAATGCAGCATCTGTAGTCCATGGTAACCTGCGGAGAGGGGGCTTGGCTGAGGGAGTTGGGAACACTGACCTCACTGAGGGAGTGGGTGGGGCCATCTCTGCTGTGACTGAACAAAGGGCAGGGCCGAAGGGGGCCAACGGCAGGGCCCTCAGAGCCCGGCAGGCCCAGTGGTGTGTCACAAGCATTTAGGTCCAGGCCAAAGTGTGCCTTCTTTGTCTGCACAGCTGCCCAAACTCTCACCTTTCTACTCAGGCCGCCCTCTTACTTGAAGTGTGTGTGGAACCAGTCTGCGCAGTACACCTCGCTGCAAAGCTAACCATAGGTCTGGGCATCATAGATTCCTGCCAGGTGACCGAAGTTCGCAGGCAGATGGGTCGTGGGACACACGCGGGGAGCCTCCTGCCCAGGCGACAGGCCGCCCAAAGCCACTACCCCAGATCGGGGGAAGCAAAACAGCCCTGTCTGAGTCCCAGCCTCTAGAGGGTGTAGTGGACCAGCACTTGTAGAAAACGGGGTCCGCGCGAGTAACTCATTGGAGGGACACAAAAAAATCTTTGTGGACTTTCTGCTGAAGCTTACGAGCGTTCACACGTAAGCCTCTTACAAGGTCAGCTGTTTAGCTAAACATGAGTTCATGATCTAAATTTACACAATAATGAAGATATCAGCTACAAGGGGGAACAAGCAGCAAAAACAATCAATACCAGAATTAGATTCCCTAGGCCATCCATCAGATGTTGGAATAATCAGGTGCAAGGCAGAAAGTATACCCAAAACTGGAACTGAAATAAGGAACAAGGATGTTTTCAAAGACTGGTAGGATCTCTAAAACATTTTTAAAGTACATGTCATTGATAAAGCTAAATACTCAAAGGTTGTGTCATACAACAGATTCATCATTGAGAAGAGGGAAATTATGCTGTTTTGAAAACTATGGCAGGTCAGATTTTCTGCCTAATTATATAAGAAGATTTCTCTAAAAAATAAACATTAGTTCAGAGAGTTATTGGCTGTGAAATAAGTTAAGGGTATTTCAAACGGCTTGTCGGCAAAGAAAGGTGAGATGTAGGGAATCACAGAAAGTCGAGGGGAAAATAGGTCAATATATACATTGCTATATGGTGAAATAAGCTTTAGGCCAGCAACAATGGAGAGGACCTGACACTTAGAAACATACAAGTAAGCTGGAATCTTGAAAAGTTCAAATCTTTATAAGTAAAAAGATTTATTAAAATGAATAACCAAGTGTTTTAATTGACATCAGAATATCAAAACAATAAAGCCTGAGAACATAGAAAAAAGATAAATAAATATATGAGGAGAACTGAATACAATAAAAAACGTGTAAAATTCAGGTGATGTAGTAAGTCCAAAGAATATTCTTTGACCAGATTTAAAACACAAACTTTGATAAAGGAAAACCAAAACAAAAGTAAACACAATACAGAAAGAATCAGGACAATGTTATAGCAGAGAATATATGAAATGCCAGTAAATTTGAACATTTGTGTAAAGTGGACCATTTCCTAGCTCCTAAAGTTTACCAAAACTGACCCAAGAGGAAATCATTTAAGGTCATCATGTCTGCCCTTGGCATTCGCGGAATGCCCTGGACTCAGAATGCAGCATCTGTAGACCATGGTAACCTGCGGTGACAGGGCGGGGCTGAGGGAGGTTGGAACACTGCCCTCACAGTGGGGGTGGGTGTGGCCAATTCTGCTGTGACTGAACAAAGGGCAGGGGTAATGGTGGCCCAGGGCAGGGCCCTCACAGCCCGGAATGCACAGTGGGGTGTCACAAGCATTTAGGCCCAGGACAAAGGGCTCCTTCTTTTTCTGCACAGCTGCCCAAACTTTCACCTTTCCACTCAGGCCGCCCTCATACTTGAAGTGCCTGTGGAACTTGTCCGCGGAGTACACCTCGCTGCACAGCTCACCATAGGTCTGGGCATCGTCGCTTCCTGCCAGGTGACTGAAGTTCGCAGGCAGATGGGTCCCTGGGACACACGCGGAGAGGCTCCTGCCCAGGCCAGAGGCCACCTACTGCCACTGCCCCAGATCGTGGGGCACAAAGCAGCCATGTCTGAGGCCGTGCCTCTAGAGGGAGTATTGGACCAACACTTGTAGAAAACGGGGTCCACGCGGGCAACTCATTGGAGGGACACAAATAAATCTTTGCGGACTTTCTGATGAAGCTTACGAGTGTTCACACCTAAGCCTCTTACAAGGTCAGCTGTTTAGCTAAACATGAGCTCATGATCTAAATTTACACAATAAAGAAGAAATCAGCTACAGGGGGAGACAAGCAGCAAAAACAATCAATACCAGAATTAGATTCCCTAGGCCATAGATCAGACGTTGGAATAATCAGGTGCAAGGCAGAAAATATACATAAAACTGGAACTGAAACAAGGAACAAGGATGTTTTCAAAGACTGGTAGGATCTCTAAAACATTTTTAAAGTACATGTCATTGATAAAGCTAAATACTCAAAGGTTGTGTAATACAACGGATTCATCATTGAGAAGAGTGAAATTATGCTGTTTTGAAAACTATGGCAGGTCAGATTTTCTGCCTAAATATATAAGAAGATTTCTCTAAAAAATACACATTATTTCAACAACTTATTGGCTGTGAAATAAGTTAAGGGTATTTCAAATGGCTTGTCTGGAAAGAAAGGTGAGATGTAGGGAATCACAGAAAGTCGAGGGGAAAATAGGTCAATATATACTTTGCTATATTGTGAACTAAGCCTTAGGCCAGCAACAATGTAGAGGACCTGACCCTTAGAAACTTACAAGTAAGCTGGAATCTTGAAAAGTTGAAATCATTATAAGTAAAAAGATTTATTAAAATGAATAACCAAGTGTTTTAATTGACATCAGAATATCAAAACAATAAACCTGAGAACACAGAAAAATTATAAATAAATGTATGAGGAGAACTTAATATAATAGTAAATGTATAAAACTCAGGTGATGTAGTAAGTCTAAGAATTTTCTTTGCCAAGATTTAAAAGACACACGTTGATTAAGGAAAACCAAAACATAAGTAAAGAATATACAGAAAGAATCAGGACAATGTTATAGCAGAGAATATATGAAATGCCAGTAAAATTGAATATTTGTGTAAAGTGGACCATTTCCTAGCTCCTAAAGTTTACCAAAATTGACACAAGAGGAAATCATGTAAGGTCATCATGTCTGCCCTTGGCATCCTCGGAATGCCCTGGACTCAGAATGCAGCATCTGTAGTCCATGGAAACCTGCGGAGATGGGGCGGGTCTGACGGAGGTTGGAACACTGTCCTCACTGAGGGAGTGGGTGTGGCCATCTCTGCTCTGACTGAACAATGGGCAGGGGAGCATGGGTCCCAGGGCAGGGCCCTCAGAGCGCGGCAGGCCCAGTGGGGTGTCACAACCATTTAGGCCCAGGAAAAAGGGCGCCTTCTTTGTCTGCACAGCTGCCCGAACTCTAACCTTTCCACAGAGGCCGCCCTCTTACTTGAAGTGTTTGTGGAAACTGTCCACGCAGTACACCTCGCTGCACAGATAACCATAAGTCTGGGCATAGTAGCTTCCTGCCAGGTGATCGAAGTTCACAGTCAGATGGGTCCCTGGGACACACGCAGAGAGGCTCCTGCACTGGACACAGGCCGCCCACTGCCACTGCCCATATCGTGGGGCGCAAAGCAACACTGTCTGTGCCGTGCCTCTAGAGGGAGTAGTGGACCAACACTTGTAGAAAAAGGGGTCCGCGCGGGCAACTCATTGGAGGGACACAAATAAATCTTTGCGGACTTTCTGATGAAGCTTACGAGCGTTCACACCTAACCCTCTTACAAAGTCAGATGTTTAGCTAAACATTAGATCATGATCTAAATTTACAAAATAATGAAGAAATCAGCTACAAGGGGAGACAATCAGCAAAAACAATCAATACCAGAATTAGATTCCCTAGGCCATCGCTCAGACGTTGGAATAATCAGGTGCAAGGCAGAAAATATACATAAAACTGGAACTGAAACAAGGAACAAGGATGTTTTCAAAGACTGGTAGGATATCTGAAATATTTTTAAAGTACATGTCATTGATAAAGCTAAATACTCAAAGGTTGTGTAATACAACAGATTCATCATTGAGAAGAGTGAAATTATGCTGTTTTGAAAACTATGGCAGGTCAGATTTTCTGCCTAATTATATAAGAAGATTTCTCTAAAAAATACACATTATTTCAGAGACTTATTGGCTGTGAAATAAGTTAAGGGTATTTCAAATGGCTTGTCTGCAAAGAAAGGTGAGATGTAGGGAATCACAGAAAGTCGAGGGGAAAATAGGTCAATATATACTTTGCCATATTGTGAACTAAGCCTTAGGCCAGCAACAATGTAGAGGACCTGACCCTTAGAAACTTACAAGTAAGCTGGTATCTTTAAAAACTCAAATCTTTATAAGTAAAAAGATTTATTAAAATGAATAACCAAGTGTTTTAATTGACATCAGAAGATCAAAACAATAAACCCTGAGAACATAGAAAAAAGATAAATAAAGATATGAGCAGAACTTAATACCACAGAAAACGTATAAAATTCAGTTGAGGTAGTAAGTCCAAAGAATATTCTTTGCCAAGATTTAAAAGACACACTTTGATTAAGGAAAACCAAAACATAAGTAAAGAATATACAGAAAGAATCAGGACAATGTTATAGCAGAGAATATCTGAAATGCCAGTAAATTTGAACATTTGTGTAAAGTGGACCATATCCTAGCTCCTAAAGTTTACCAAAACTGACACAAGAGGAAATCATTTAAGGTCATCATGTCTCCCCTTGGCATTCTCGGGATGCCCTGGCCTCAGAATGCAGCATCTGTAGTCCATGGTAACCTGCGGAGAGGGGGCGGGGCTGAGGGAGGTTGGATCACTGCCTTCACTGAGGGAGTGGGTGGGGCCATCTCTGCTGTGACTGAACAAAGGGCATGGGAGAAGGTGGTCAACGGCAGGGCCCTCAGAGCCCGGCAGGCCCAGTCGTGTGTCAGAAGCATTTAGGGACAGGCCAAAGTGCGCCTTCTTTGTCTGAACAGCTGCCCAAACTCTCACCTTTCCACTCATGCCGCCCTCTTACTTGAAGTGTGTGTGGAACCAGTACGCGCAGTACACCTCGCTCCAAAGCTAACCATAGGTCTGGGCATCATAGCTTCCTGCCAGGTGACCGAAGTTCACAGGCAGATGGGTCGTGGGACACACGTGGGAAGCCTCCTGCCCAGGCCACAGGCCACCGAAAGCTACTATCCCAGATCGGGGGCAGCAAAGCAGTCCTGTCTGTGTCCCAGCCTCTAGAGGGAGTAGTGGACCAACACTTGTAGAAAAAGGGGTCCGCGCGGGTAACTCATTGGAGGGACACAAAAAAATCTTTGCGGACTTTCTGCTGAAACTTACGAGTGTTCACACCTAAGCCTCTTACAAGGTCAGCTGTTTAGCTAAACATGAGCTCATGATCTAAATTTACACAATAATGAAGAAATCAGCTACAAGGGGAGACAAGCAGCAAAAACAATCAATACCAGAAGTAGATTCCCTAGGCCAACCATCAGATGTTGGAATAATCAGGTGCAAGGCAGAAAGTATACACAAAACTGGAACTGAAACAAGGAAAAAGGATGTTTTCAAAGAGTGGTAGGATCTCTAAAACATTTTTAAAGTACATGTCATTGATAAAGCTAAATACTCAAAGGTTGTGTAATACCACAGATTTATCATTGAGAAGAGTGAAATTATGCTGTTTTGAAAATTATGGCAGGTCTGATTTTCTGACTAAATATATAAGAAGATTTCTCTGAAAAATGCACATAATTTCAAAGAGTTATTTGCTGTGAAATAAGTTAAGTTTATTTCAAAGGCCTTGTCTGCAAAGAAAGGTGAGATGTAGGAAATCACAGAAAGTCGAGTGGAAATTAGGTCAATATATACTTTGCTATATTGTGAACTAAGCCTTTGGCCAGCAACAATGTAGAGGACCTGACCCTTAGAAACTTACAAGTAAGCAGGAATCTATAAAAACTCAAATCTTTATAAGTAAAAAGATTTATTAAAATGAATAACCAAGTGTTTTAATTGACATCAGAAGATCAAAACAATAAACCCTGAGAACATAGAAAAAAGATAAATAAAGATATGAGCAGAGCTTAATACCATAGAAAACGTATAAAATTCAGTTGAGGTAGTAAGTCCAAAGAATATTCTTTGACAAGATTTAAAAGACACACTTTGATTAAAGAAAACCAAAACATAAGTAAAGAATATACAGAAAGAATCAGGACAATGTTATAGCAGAGAGTATATGAAATGCCAGTAAATTTGAACGTTTGTGTAAAGTGGACAAGTTCCTAGCTCCTAAAATTTACCAAAACTGACACAAGAGGAAATCATTTAATGTCATCATGTCAGCCCCTGGCATTCTCGGAATGCCCTGGATTCAGAATGCAACATCTTTAGTCCATCGTAACCTGCGGAGAGGGGGCGGGGCTGAGGGAGTTTGGAACACTGCCCTCACAGAGGGAGTGGGTGTGGCCATCTCTGCTGTGACTGAACAAAGGGCAGGGGAGCAGGGGGCCCAGGGCAGGGCCCTCAGAGTCCGGCTAGCCCAGTGGGGTTTCACAAGCATTTAGGCCCAGGACAAAGGGCCCCTTCTTTGTCTGCACAGTGGCACAAACTCTCACCTTTCCACTCAGGCCGCCCTCTTACTTGAAGTGTGTGTGGAACTGTTCCGCGCAGTGCACCTCGATGCAAAGCTAACCATACGTCTGGGCATCATAGCTTCCTGCCAGCTGACCGAAGTTCGCAGGCAGATGGGTTGTGGGACACGTGGGGTGCCTCCTGCCCAGGCCACAGGCCGCCAAAAGCCACTATCCCAGATCGTGGGTAGCAAAGCAGTCCTGTCTGAGTCCCAGCCTCTAGAGGGAGTAGTGGACCAACACTTGTAGAAAAAGGGGTCCGCGCGGGTAACTCATTGGAGGGACACAAAAAAATCTTTGCGGACTTTCTGCTGAAGCATACGAGCGTTCACACCTAAGCCTCTTACAAGGTCAGCTGTTTAGCTAAACATGAGCTGATGATCTAAATTTACACAATAATGAAGAAATCAGCTACAAGGGGAGACAAGCAGCAAAAACAATCAATACCAGAATTAGATTCCCTAGGCCAACCATCAGATGTTGGAATATTCAGGTGCAAGGCAGATAGGATACACAAAACTGGAACTGAAACAAGGAACAAGGATGTTTTCAAAGACTGGTAGGATCTCTAAAACATTTTTAAAGTACATGTCATTGATAAAGCTAAATACTCAAAGGTTGTATAATACAACAGATTCATCATTGAGAAGAGTGAAATTATGCTGTTTTGAAAATTATGGCGGGTCAGATTTTCTGCCTAAATATATAAGATGATTTCTCTGAAAAATGCACATTATTTCAAAGACTTATTGGCTGTGAAATAAGTTAAGTTTATTTCAAAGGGCTTGTCTGCAAAGAAAGGTGAGATGTAGGAAATCACAGAAAGTCGAGGGGAAAATAGGTCAATATATACTTTGCTATAATGTGAACTCAGCCTATGGCCAGCGACAATGTAGAGGACCTGACCCTTAGAAACTTACAAGTAAGCTGGAATCTTTAAAAATTCAAATCTTTATAAGTAAAAAGATTTATTAAATGAATAACGAAGTGTTTTAATTGACATTAGAAGATCAAAACAATAAACCCTGAGAACTTAGAAAAAAGATAAATAAAGATATGAGCAGAACTTAATACCACAGAAAACGTATAAAATTCAGTTGAGGTAGTAAGTCCAAAGAATATTCTTTGACAAGATTTAAAAGACACACTTTGATTAAGGAAAACCAAAACATAAGTAAAGAATATACAGAAAGAATCAGGACAATGTTATAGCAGAGAATATCTGAAATGCCAGTAAATTTGAACATTTGTGTAAAGTGGACCATTTCCTAGCTCCTAAAGTTTACCAAAATTGACACAAGAGGAAATCATTTAAGGTCATCATGTCTGCCCTTGGCATTCTCTGAACGCCCTGGCCTCAGAATGCAGCATCTGTAGTCCATGGTAACCTGCGGAGATGGGGCGGTGCTGAGGGAGGTTGGAACACTGCCTTCACTGAGGGAGTGGGTGGGGCCATCTCTGCTGTGACTGAACAAAGGGCAGGGGAGGAGGGGGCCAACGGCAGGGCCCTCAGAGCCCGGCAGGCCCAGTTGTGTGTCACAAGCATTTAGGCCCAGGCCAAAGTGCGCCTTCTTTGTCTGCACAGCTGCCCAAACTCTCACCTTTCCACTCAGGCCGCCCTCTTACTTGAAGTGTGTGTGGAACCGGTCCGCGCAGTGCACCTCGATGCAAAGCTTACCATAGGTCTGGGCATCATAGCTTCCTGCCAGGTGACAGAAGTTCGCAGGCAGATGGGTTGTGGGACACACGTGGGGTGCCTCCTGCCCAGGCCACAGGCAGCCCAAAGCCACTATCCCAGATCGGAGGTAGCAAAGCAGTCCTGTCTGAGTCCCAGCCTCTAGAGGGAGTAGTGGACCAACACTTGTAGAAAAAGGGGTCCGCGCGGGTAACTCATTGGAGGGACACAAAAAAATCTTTGCGGACTTTCTGCTGAAGCTTACGAGCGTTCACAACTAAGCCTCTTACAAGGTCAGCTGTTTAGCTAAACATGAGCTCATGATCTAAATTTACACAATAATGAAGAAATGAGCTACAAGGGGAGACAAGCAGCAAAAACAATCAATACCAGAATTAGATTCCTTAGGCCAACCATTAGATGTTGAATAATCAGGTGCAAGGCAGAAATTATACACAAAACTGGAACTGAAACAAGGAACAAGGATGTTTTCAAATACTGGTAGGATCTCTAAAACATTTTTACAGTACATGTCATTGATAAAGCTAAATACTCAATGGTTGTGTAATACAACAGATTCATCATTGAGAAGAGTGAAATTATGCTGTTTTGAAAACTATGGCAGTTGAGATTTTCTGCCTAATTATATAAGAAGATTTCTCTAAAAAATACACATTATTTCAAAGACTTATTGGCTGTGAAATAAGTTAAGGGTATTTCAAATGGCTTGTGTGCAAAGAAAGGTGAGATGTAGGGAATCACAGAAAGTCGAGGGGAAAATAGGTCAATACATACATTGCTATATGGTGAACTAAGACTTAGGCCAGCCAAAATGTAGAGGACCTGACCCTTAGAAATTTACAAGTAAGCTGGATACTTGAAAAGTTCAAATCTTTATAAGTAAAAATATTTATTAAAATGAAAAACCAAGTGTTTTAATTGACATCAGAATATCAAAACAATAAACCTGAGAACATAGAAAAAATATAAATAAAGATATGAGCAGAACTTAATACAATAGAAAACGTATAAAATTCAGGTGATGTAGTAAGTCCAAAGAATATTCTTTGACAAGATTAAAAGACACACTTTGATTAAGGAAAACCAAAACATAAGTAAAGAATATACAGAAAGAATCAGGAGAATGTTATAGCAGAGAGTATATGAAATGCCAGTAAATTTGAAGGTTTGTGTAAAGTGGACCAGTTCCTAGCTCCTAAAATTTACCAAAACTGACACAAGAGGAAATCATTTAAGGTCATCATGTCAGCCCTTGGCATTCTCGGAATGCCCTGGACTCAGAATGCAGCATCTGTAGTCCATGGTAACCTGCGGAGATGGGGCGTGGCTGAGGGAGGTTGGAACACTGCCTTCACTGAGGGAGTGGGTGGGGCCATCTCTGCTGTGACTGAACAAAGGGCAGGGGAGAAGAGGGCCCACGGCAGGGCCCTCAGAGCCCGGCAGGCCCAGTCGTGTGTCACAAGCATTAGAGCCCAGGACAAAGTGCGCCTTCTTTGTCTGCACAGCTGCCCAAACTCTCACCTTTCCACTCAGGCCGCCCTCTTACTTGAAGTGTGTGTGGAACCGGTCCGCGCAGTACACCTCGATGCAAAGCTAACCATAGGTCTGTGCATCATAGCTTCCTGCCAGGTGACCAAAGTTCGCAGGCAGATGGGTCGTGGGACACACGTGGGGAGCCTCCTGCCCAGGCCACAGGCCGCCCAAAGCCACTATCCCAGATCGGGGGCAGCAAAGCAGTCCTGTCTGAGTCCCAGCCTCTAGAGGGAGTAGTGGAACAACACTTGTCGAAAAAGGGGTCCGCGTGGGTAACTCATTGGAGGGACACAAAAAAATCATTGCGGACTTTCTGCTGAAGCTTACGAGCGTTCACACCTAAGCCTCTTACAAGGTCAGCTGTTTAGCTAAACATGAGCTCATGATCTAAATTTACACAATAAAGAAGAAATCAGATCCAAGGGGAGACAAGCAGCAAAAACAATCAATACCAGAATTAGATTCCCTAGGCCAACCATCAGATGTTGGAATAATCAGGTGCAAGGCAGAAAGTATACACAAAACTGGAACTGAAACAAGGAACAAGGATGTTTTCAAAGACTGGTAGGATCTCTGAAACATTTTTAAAGTACATGTCATTGATAAAGCTAAATACTCAATGGTTGTGTAATACAACAGATTCATCATTGAGAATAGTGAAATTATGCTGTTTTGAAAACTATGGCAGGTGAGATTTTCTGCCTAATTATATAAGAAGATTTCTCTAAAAAATACACATTATTTCAAAGACTTATTGGCTGTGAAATAAGTTAAGGGTATTTCAAATGGCTTGTGTGCAAAGAAAGGTGAGATGTAGGGAATCACAGAAAGTCGAGGGGAAAATAGGTCAATATATACATTGCTATATGGTGAACTAAGACTTAGGCCAGCCACAATGTAGAGGACCTGACCCTTAGAAACTTACAAGTAAGCTGGAATCTTGAAAAGTTCAAATCTTTATAAGTAAAAAGATTTATTAAAATGAAAAACCAAGTGTTTTAATTGACATCAGAATATCAAAACAATAAACCTGAGAACATAGAAAAAATATAAATAAAGATATGAGCAGAACTTAATACAATAGAAAACGTATAAAATTCAGGTGATGTAGTAAGTCCAAAGAATATTCTTTGAAAAGATTTAAAAGACACACTTTGATTAAGGAAAACATAAACATAAGTAAAGAATATACAGAAAGAATCAGGACAATGTTATAGCAGAGAATATATGAAATGCCAGTAAATTTGAATATTTCTGTAAAGCGGACCATTTCCTAGCTCCTACAGTTTACGAAAACTGACACAAGAGGAAATCATTTAAGGTCATCATGTCTGCCCTTGGCATTCTCGGAACGCCCTGGCCTCAGAATGCAGCATCTGTAGTCCATGGTAACCTGCGGAGAGGGGGCGTGTCTGAGGGAGGTTGGAACACTGCCCTCACAGAGGGAGTGGGTGTGGCCATCTCTGCTGTGACTGCACAAAGGGCAGGGGAGCAGGGGGCCCAGGGCAGGGCCCTCAGAGCCCGGCAGGCCCAGTGGGGTGTCACAAGCATTTAGGCCCAGGACAAAGGGCGCCTTCTTTGTCTGCACAGCTGTCCAAACTCTCACCTTTCCACTCAGGCCGCCCTCTTACTTGAAGTGTGTTTGGAACCTGTCCGCGCAGTACACCTCGCTGCACAGCTAACCATAGGTCTGGGCATCGTAGCTTCCTGCCAGGTGACCGAAGTTCGCAGGCAGATGGGTCCCTGGGACACACTCAGAGAGGCTCCTGCCCCGGCCACAGGCCACCCACTGCCACTGCCACAGATCGTGGGGCACAAAGCAGCCCTGTCTGAGGCCGTGCCTCTAGAGGGAGTAGTGGACCAACACTTGTAGTCAACGGGGTCCTCGCGGACAACTCATTGGAGGGACACAAATAAATCTTTGCGGACTTTCTGATGAAACTTACGAGTGTTCACACCTAAGCCTCTTACCAAGTCAGATGTTTAGCTAAACATGAGCTCATGATCTAAATTTACACAATAATGAAGAAATCAGTTACAGGGGGAGACAATCAGCAAAAACAATCAATACCAGAATTAGATTCCCTAGGCCATCGATCAGACGTTGGAATAATCAGGTGCAAGGCAGAAAATATACATAAAACTGGAACTGAAACAAGGAACAAGGATGTTTTCAAAGACTGGTAGGATCTCTAAAACATTTTTAAAGTACATGTCATTGATAAAGCTAAATACTCAAAGGTTGTGTAATACAACAGATTCATCATTGAGAAGAGTGAAATTATGCTGTTTTGAAAACTATGGCAGGTCAGATTTTCGGCCTAAATATATAAGAAGATTTTTCTGAAAACTACACATAATTTCAAAGACTTATTGGCTGTGAAATAAGTTAAGGTTATTTCAAATGGCTTGTCTGCAAAGAAAGGTGAGATGTAGGAAATCACAGAAAGTCGAGGGGAAAATAGGTCAATATATACTTTGCTATATTGTGAACTAAGCCTTTGGACAGCCACAATGTAGAGGACCTGACCCTTAGAAACTTACAAGTAAGCTGGAACCTTTAAAAATTCAAATCTTTGGGCTTCCCTGGTGGCGCAGTGGTTGAGAGTCCGCCTGCCGATGCAGGGGACACGGGTTCGTGCCCCGATCCCGGAAGATCCCACATGCCGCGGAGCGGCTGGGCCCGCGAGCCATGGCCGCGGAGCCTGTGTTTCCGGAGCCTCTGCTCCGCAACGGGAGAGGCCACAGCAGTGAGAGGCCCGCGTACCGCAAAAAAAAAAAAAAAAAAAAAAAAAAATTCAAATCTTTATAAGTAAAAAGATTTATTAAAATGAATAACCAAGTGTTTGAATTGACATCAGAATATCAAAACAATAAACCCTGAGAACATAGAAAAAAGATAAATAAAGATATGAGCAGAACTTAATACCACAGAAAACGTATAAAATTCAGTTGAGGTAGTAAGTCCAAAGAATATTCTTTGACAAGATTTAAAAGACACACTTTGATTAAGGAAAACCAAAACATAAGTAAAGAATATACAGAAAGAATCAGGGCAATGTTATAGCAGAGAATATCTGAAATGTCAGTAAATTTGAACATTTGTGTAAAGTGGACCATTTCCTAGCTCCTAAAGTTTACCAAAATTGACACAAGAGGAAATCATTTAAGGTCATCATGTCTGCCCTTGGCATTCTCGGAACGCCCTCGGCTCAGAATGCAGCATCTGTAGTCCATGGTAACCTGCGGAGAGGGGGCGGGGCTGAGGGAGGTTGGAACACTGCCTTCACTGAGGGAGTGGGTGGGGACATCTCTGCTGTGACTGAACAAAGGGCAGGGGAGAAGGGCGCCCACGGCAGAGCCCTCAGAGACCGGCAGGCCCAGTCGTGTGTCACAAGCATTTAGGCCCAGGCCAAATTGCGCCTTCTTTGTCTGCACAGATGCCTAAACTCTCACCTTTCCACTCAGGCCGCCCTCTTACTTGAAGTGTGTGTGGAACCAGTCTGCGCAGTACACCTCGAGGCAAAGCTAACCATAGGTCTGGGCATCATAGCTTCCTGCCAGGTGACCAAAGTTCGCAGGCAGATGGGTCGTGGGACACACGTGGGGTGCCTCCTGCCCAGGCCACAGTCCGCCCAAAGCAACTATCCCAGATCAGGGGCAGCAAAGCAGTCCTGTCTGAGTCCAGGCCTCTAGAGGGAGTACAGGACCAACACTTGTAGAAAAAGGGGTCCGCGCGGAAACTCATGGGAGGGACACAAAAAAATCTTTGCGGACTTTCTGCTGAAGCTTACGAGCGTTCACACCTAAGCCTCTTACAAGGTCAGATGTTTAGCTAAACATGAGCTCATGATCTAAATTTACACAATAATGAAGAAATCAGCTACAGTGGGAGACAATCAGCAAAAACAATCAATACCAGAATTAGATTCCCTAGTCCATCGCTCAGACGTTGTAATAATCAGGTGCAAGGCAGAAAATATACATAAAACTGGAACTGTAACAAGGAACAAGGATGTTTTCAAAGACTGGTAGGATCTCTAAAACAGTTTTAAAGTACATGGCATTGATAAAGCTAAATACTCAATGGTTGTGTAATACAACAGATTCATCATTGAGAAGAGTGAAATTATGCTGTTTTGAAAACTATGGCAGGTGAGATTTTCTGCCTAATTATATAAGAAGATTTCTCTAAAAAATACACATTATTTCAAAGACATATTGGCTGTGAAATAAGTTAAGGGTATTTCAAATGGCTTGTGTGCAAAGAAAGGTGAGAATTAGGGAATCACAGAAAGTCGAGGTGAAAATAGGTCAATATATACATTGCTATATGGTGAACTAAGACATAGGCCAGCCACAATGTAGAGGACTTGACCCTTAGAAACTTATAAGTAAGCTGGAATCTTGAAAAGTTCAAATCTTTATAAGTAAAAAGATTTATTAAAATGAATAACCAAGTGTTTTAATTGACATCAGAATATAAGAACAATAAACCTGAGAACATAGAAAAAATATAAATAAAGATATGAGCAGAACTTAATACAATAGAAAACGTAAAAAATTCAGTTGAGGTAGTAACTCCAAAGAATATTCTTTGACAAGATTTAAAAGACACACTTTGATTAAGGAAAACCAAAACATAAGTAAAGAATATACAGAAAGAATCAGGACAATGTTATAGCAGAGAGTATATGAAATGCCAGTAAATTTGAACGTTTGTGTAAAGTGGACAAGTTCCTAGCTCCTAAAATTTACCAAAACTGACACAAGAGGAAATCATTTAAGGTCATCATGTCAGCCCTTGGCCTTCTCGGAACGCCCTGGCCTCAGAATGCAGCATCTGTAGTCCATGGTAACCTGCGGAGAGGGGGCGTGGCTGAGGGAGGTTGGAAGACTGCCCTCACTGAGTGAGTGGGTGTGGCCATCTCTGCTGTGACTGAACAAAGGGCAGGGGAGCAGGGGGCCCAGGGCAGGGCCCTCAGAGCCCGGCAGACCCAGTGGGGTGTCACAAGCATTTAGGCCCAGGCCAAAGGGCGCCTTCTTTGTCTGCACAGCTGCCCAAACTCTCACCTTTCCACTCAGGCCGCCCTCTTATTTGAAGTGTGTGTGGAACCTGTCCACGCAGTATACCTCGCTGCAGAGCTAACCATAGGTCTGGGCATCATAACTTCCTGCCAGGTGACCGAAGTTCGCAGGCAGATGGGTCGTGGGACACACGTGGGGAGCCTCCTGCCCAGGCCACAGGCCGCCCAAAGCCACTATCCCAGATCGGGGGCAGCAAAGCAGTCCTGTCTGAGTCCCAGCTTCTAGAGGGTGTAGTGGACCAACACTTGTAGAAAAAGGGGTCCACGCGGGTAACTCATTGGAGGGACACAAAAAAATCTTTGCGGACTTTCTGCTGAAGCTTACGAGCGTTCACACCTAAGCCTCTTACAAGGTCAGCTGTTTAGCTAAACTTGAGTTCATGATCGAAATTTACACAATAATGAAGAAATCAGCTACAAGGGGAGACAAGCAGCAAAAACAATCAATACCAGGATTAGATTCCCTAAGCCAAACATCAGATGTTGGAATAATCAGGTGCAAGGCAGGAAGTATACACAAAACTGGAACTGAAACAAGGAACAAGGATGTTTTCAACGACTGGTAGGATCTCTGAAACATTTTTAAAGTACATGTCATTGATAAAGCTAAATACTCAAAGGTTGTGTAATACAACAGATTCATCATTGAGAAGAGTGAAATTATGCTGTTTTGAAAACTAAGGCAGGTCAGATTTTCTGAATAATTATATAAGAAGATTTCTCTAAAAAAGACACATTATTTCAAAGACTTATTGGCTGTCAAGTAAGTTAAGGGTATTTCAAATGGCTTGTCTGCAAAGAAAGTTGAGATGTAGGGAATCACAGAAAGTCGAGGGGAAAATAGGTCAATATATACATTGCTATATGGTGAACTAAGACTTAGGCCAGCCACAATGTAGAGGACCTGACCCTTAGAAACTTACAAGTAAGCTGGAATATTGAAATGTTCAAATATTTATAAGTAAAAAGATTTATTAAAATGAATAACCAAGTGTTTTAATTGACATCAGAAGATCAAAACAATAAACCCTGAGAACATAGAAAAAAGATAAATAAAGATATGATCAGAACTTAATACCATAGAAAACGTAAAAAATTCAGTTGAGGTAGTAAGTCCAAAGAATATTCTTTGACAAGATTTAAAAGACACACTTTGATTAAGGAAAACCAAAACATAAGTAAAGAATATACAGAAAGTATCAGGACAATGTTATAGCAGAGAATATCTGAAATGCCAGTAAATTTGAACATTTGTGTAAAGTGGACCATTTCCTTGCTCCTAAAGTTTACCAAAATTGACACAAGAGGAAATCATTTAAGGTCATCATGTCTGCCCTTGGCATTCTAGGA
The DNA here is from genome assembly GCF_964165515.1 of Mesoplodon bidens. NCBI lineage: Eukaryota > Metazoa > Chordata > Mammalia > Artiodactyla > Ziphiidae > Mesoplodon > Mesoplodon bidens. Next base: position 3,778,901 of record NC_138180.1, read on the forward strand.
ACGCCCTGGCCTCAGAATGCAGCATCTGTAGTCCATGGTAACCTGCGGAGAGGGGGCGGGGCTGAGGGAGGTTGGAACACTGCCTTCACTGAGGGAGTGGGTGGGGCCATCTCTGCTGTGACTGAACAAAGGGCAGGGGAGAAGGTGGCCCACGGCAGGGCCCTCAGAGCCCGGCAGGCCCAGTCGTGTGTCACAAGCATTTAGGCCCAGGCCAAAGTGCGCCTTCTTTGTCTGCACAGCTGCCCAAACTCTCACCTTTCCACTCAGGCAGCCCTCTTACTTGAAGTGTGTGTGGAACCGGTCCGCGCAGTACACCTCGAGGCAAAGCTAACCATAGGTCTGGGCATCATAGCTTCCTGACAGGTGACCGAAGTTCGCAGGCAGATGGGTCGTGGGACACACGTGGGGAGCCTCCTGCCCAGGCCACAGGCCGCCCAAAGCCACTATCCCAGATCGGGTGGAGCAAAGCAGTCCTGTCTGAGTCCCAGCCTCTAGAGGGAGTAGTGGACCAACATTTGTAGAAAACGGGGTCCTCGCGGGCAACTCATTGGAGGGAAACAAATAAATCTTTGCCGACTTTCTGCTGAAGCGTACCAGCGTTCACACCTAAGCCTCTTACAAGGTCAGCTGTTTAGCTAAACATGAGCTCATGATCTAAATTTACACAATAATGAAGAAATCAGCTACAAAGGGAGACAATCAGCAAAAACAATCAATACCAGATTTAGATTCCCTAGGCCATCCGTCAGATGTTGGAATAATCAGGTGCTAGGCAGAAAATATACATAAACCTGGAAAAGAAACAAGGAACAAGGATGTTTTCAAAGACTGGTAGGATCTCTAAAACATTTTTAAAGTACATGTCATTGATAAAGCTAAATACTCAAAGGTTGTTTAATACAACAAATTAAGCAGTGAGAAGAGTGAAATTATGCTGTTTAGAAAACTATGGAAGGTGAGATTTTCTGGCTAATTATATAAGATGATTTCTCTAAAAAATACACATTATTTCAAAGACTTATAGGCTGTGAAATAAGTTAAGGGTATTTCAAATGTCTTGTCTGCAAAGAAATGTGAGATGTAGGGAATCACAGAAAGCCGAGGCGATAATATGTCAATATATACATTGCTATACGGTGAACTAAGCCTTAGGCCGGCAAACAGTGTAGAGGAATGGACCCTTAGAAACGTACAAGGAAGCTGGAATCTTTAAAAGTTCAAAGCTTTATAAGTAAAAAGATTTATTAAAAATAATAACCAAGTGTTTTACTTGACATCAGAAAATCAAAACAATAAACCCTGAGAACATAGAAAAAAGATAAATAAAGATATGAGCAGAACTTAATACAATAGAAAACGTATAAAATTTAGGTGATTTAGTAAGTCCAAAGAATATTCTTTGAAAAGATTTAAAAGACACACTTTGATTTAGGAAAACAAAAAAAAGGAAATAATATACAGAAAGAATCAGGACAATGTTATAGCGGAGAATATATGAATTGCCAGTAAATTTGAATATTTCTGTAAAGTGGACCATTTCCTAGCTCCTAAAGTTTACCAAAACTGACACAAGAGGAAATCATTTAAGGTAATCATGTCTGCCCTTGGCATTCTCGGAACGCCCTGGCCTCAGAATGCAGCATCTGTAGTCCATGGTAACCTGCGGAGAGGGGGCGTGGCTGAGGGAGGTTGGAAGACTGCCTTCACTGAGGGAGTGGGTGTGGCCATCTCTGCTGTGACTGAACAAAGGGCAGGGGAGCAGGGGGCCCAGGGCAGGGCCCTCAGAGCCCGGCAGACCCAGTGGGGTGTCACAAGCATTTAGGCCCAGGCCAAAGGGCGCCTTCTTTGTCTGCACAGCTGCCCAAACTCTCACCTTTCCACTCAGGCCGCCCTCTTATTTGAAGTGTGTGTGGAAACTGTCCACGCAGTATACCTCGCTGCACAGCTAACCATAGGTCTGGGCATCGTAGCTTCCTGCCAGGTGACCGAAGTTCGCAGGAGAGATGATTCCCAGGTTCACACGCAGAGAGGCTCCTGCCCGGGCCACACGCCGCCCACTGCCCCTGCCCAAGATCGGGGGCCGAAAGCAGCCCTGTTTAAGTCCCCTACCCCTAGAGGGAGTATTGGACCAACACTTCTAGAAAACGGGGTCCTTGTGGGCAACTCATTGGAGGGACACAAATAAATCTTTGCCGACTTTTTGCTGAAACTTACGAGCGATCACACCTAAGCCTTTTACAAGGTCAGCTGTTTAGCTAAACATGAGCTCATGACCTAAATTTACACAATAATGGAGAAATCAGCTACAAAGGGAGACAATCAGCAAAAACAATCAATACCAGAATTAGATTCCCTAGGCCATCCGTCAGATGTTGGAATAATCAGGTGCTAGGCAGAAAATATACATAAACCTGGAAAAGAAACAAGGAACAAGGATGTTTTCAAAGACTGGTAGGGTCTCTAAAACATTTTTAAAGTACATGTCATTGATAAAGCTAAATACACAAAGGTTGTTTAACACAGCAAATTAAGCTGTGAGAAGAGTGAAGTTATGCTGTTTAGAAAACTATGGAACGTGAGATTTTCTGCCTAATTATATAAGATGATTTCTCTAAATAATACACATTATTTCAAAGACTTATTGGCTGTGAAATAAGTTAAGGGTATTTCAAATGTCTTGTCTGCAAAGAAAGGTGAGATGTAGGGAGTCACAGAAAGCAGAGGGGAAAATATGTCAATACATAAATAGCTATATGTTGAACTAAGCCTTAGGCCGGCAACAGTGTAGGGGAAAGGACCCTTAGAAACGTACAAGTAAGCTGGAATCTTTAAAAGTTCAAATCTTTATAAGTAAAAAGATTTATTAAGATGAATAACCAAGTGTTTTACTTGACATCAGAAAATCAAAACTATAAACCCTGAGAACATAGAAAAAAGATAAATAAAGATATGAGCAGAACTTAATACAACAGAAAACGTATAAAATTCAGGTGATTTAGTAAGTCCAAAGAATATTCTTTGAAAAGATTTAAAAGACACACTTTGATTTAGGAAAACAAAAAAAAGTAAATAATATACAGAAAGAATCAGGACAATGTTATAGCGGAGAATATATGAATTGCCAGTAAATTTGAATATTTCTGTAAAGTGGACCATTTCCTAGCTCCTAAAGTTTACCAAAACTGACACAAGAGGATATCATTTAAGGTCATCATGTCTGCCCTTCGCACTCTCAGAACGCCCTGGCCTCAGAATGCAGCATCTGTAGTCCATGGTAACCTGCGGAGAGGGGATGTGGCTAAGGGAGGTTGGACGACGGCCCTCACTGAGGGAGTGTGTGTGGCCATCTCTGCTGTGACTGAACAAAGGGCAGGGGAGCAGGGGGCCCAGGGCAGGGCCCTCAGAGCCCGGCAGACCCAGTGGGGTGTCACAAGCATTTAGGCCCAGGCCAAAGGGCGCTTTCTTGGTCTGCACAGCTGCCCAAACTCTCACCTTTCCACTCAGGCCGCCCTCTTATTTGAAGTGTGTTCGGTACCTGTCCGCGCAGTACACCTCGCTGCACAGCTAACCATAGGTCAAGGCATCGTAGCTTCCTGCCAGGTGACCGAAGTTCGCAGGCAAATTGGTCCCTGGGACACATGCGGAGAGGCTCCTTCCCGGGCCACAGGCCGCCCACTGGCCCTGCCCCAGATCGAAGGCTGAAAAGCAGCCATGTCTGAGTCCACTGCCTCTCGAAGGAGTATTGGACCAACACTTGTAGAAAACGGGGTTCTTGCGGGCAACTCATTGGAGGGACACAAATAAATCTTTGCCGACTTTCTGCTGAAGCTTACCAGCGTTCACACCTAAGCCTCTTACAAGGTCAGCTGTTTAGCTAAACATGAGCTCATGATCTAAATTTACACAATATTGAAGAAATCAGCTACAAAGGGAGACAATCAGCAAAAACAATCAATACCAGAATGAGATTCCCTAGACCATCCATCTGATGTTGGAATAATCAGGTGCAAGGCAGAAAATATACATAAAACTGGAACTGAAACAAGGAACAAGGAGGTTTTCCAAAGCTGGTAGGATCTCTAAAACATTTTTAAAGTACATTTCGTTGATAAACCTACATACTCAAAGGTTGTTTAATACCACAGATTAAGCATTGAGTAGAGTGAAATTATGCTGTTTTCAAAACTATGGCAGGTGAGATTTTCTGCCTAATTATATAAGAAGATTTCTCTAAAAAATAGACATTATTTCAAAGACTTATTGGCTGTGAAATAAGTTAAGTGTATTTCAAATGGCTTGTCTGCAAAGAAAGGTGAGATGTAGGGAATCACAGAAAGTCGAGGGGAAAATGTCAATATATACATTGCTATATGGTGAACTAAGCCTTAGGCCAGCCACAATGTAGAGGACCTGACCCTTAGAAACTTGAAAGTGAGCTGGAATCTTTAAAAGTTCTAATCTTTAAAAGTAAAAAGATTGATGAAAATGAATAACCAAGTCTTTTAATTGACATCAGAAGATGAAAACAATAAACCCTGAGAACATAGAAAAAAGATAAAGATAGATATGAGCAGAACTTTATACCACAGAAAACGTATAAAATTCAGGTGAGGTAGTAAATCCAAAGAATATTCTTTGAAAAGCTTTAAAAGACACACTTTCATTAAGGAAAACAAAAAAAAGTAAAGAATATACAGAAAGAATCAGGACAATGTTATAGCAGAGAATATATGAAATGCCAGTAAATTAGAAAATTTCTGTAAAGTGGACCATTTCCTAGCTCCTACAGTTTAACAAAACTGACACAAGAGGAAATCATTTAAGGTCATCATGTCTGCCCTTGGCATTCTCTGAACGCCCTGGCCTCAGAATGCAGCATCTGTAGTCCATGGTAACCTGTGGAGAGTGGGCGGGGCTGAGGGAGGCTGGAACACTGCCCTCACTGAGGGAGTGGGTGTGGCCATCTCTGCTGTGACTGAACAAAGGGCAGGGGAGCATGGGGCCCAGGGCAGGGCCCTCAGAGCAAGGCAGGCGCAGTGGGGTGTCACAAGCATTTAGGCCCAGGCCATAGTGCGCCTTCTTTGTCTGCACAGCTGGCCAAACTCTCACTTTTCCACTCAGGCCACCCACTTATTTGAAGTGTGTGTGGGACCTGTCCACGCAGTATACCTCGCTGCACAGCTAACCATAGTTCTGGGCATCGTAGCTTCCTGCCAGGTGACTGAAGTTCGCAGGAGAGATGATTCCCAGGTTCACACGCAGAGAGGCTCCTGCCCGGGCCACACGCCGCCCACTGCCCCTGCCCAAGATCGGGGGCCGAAAGCAGCCCTGTCTAAGTCCCCTACCCCTAGAGGGAGTATTGGACCAACACTTCTAGAAAACGGGGTCCTTGTGGGCAACTCATTGGAGGGACACAAATAAATCTTTGCCGACTTTTTGCTGAAACTTACGAGCGTTCACACCTAAGCCTTTTACAAGGTCAGCTGTTTAGCTAAACATGAGCTCATTACCTAAATTTACACAATAATGGAGAAATCAGCTACAAAGGGAGACAATCAGCAAAAACAATCAATACCAGAAATAGATTCCCTAGGCCATCCGTCAGATGTTGGAATAATCAGGTGCTAGGCAGAAAATATACATAAACCTGGAAAAGAAACAAGGAACAAGGATGTTTTCAAAGACTGGTAGGGTCTCTAAAACATTTTTAAAGTACATGTCATTGATAAAGCTAAAAACACAAAGGTTGTTTAATACAGCAAATTAAGCTGTGAGAAGAGTGAAGTTATGCTGTTTAGAAAACTATGGAACGTGAGATTTTCTGCCTAATTATATAAGATGATTTCTCTAAATAATACACATTATTTCAAAGACTTATTGGCTGTGAAATAAGTTAAGGGTATTTCAAATGTCTTGTCTGCAAAGAAAGGTGAGATGTAGGGAGTCACAGAAAGCAGAGGGGAAAATATGTCAATATATAAATAGCTATATGTTGAACTAAGCCTTAGGCCGGCAACAGTGTAGAGGAAAGGACCCTTAGAAACGTACAAGTAAGCTGGAATCTTTAAAAGTTCAAATCTTTATAAGTAAAAAGATTTATTAAGATGAATAACCAAGTGTTTTACTTGACATCAGAAAATCAAAACTATAAAACCTGAGAACATAGAAAAAAGATAAATAAAGATATGAGCAGAACTTAATACAACAGAAAACGTATAAAATTCAGGTGATTTAGTAAGTCCAAAGAATATTCTTTGAAAAGATTTAAAAGACACACTTTGATTAAGGAAAACATAAACATAAGTAAAGAATATGCAGAAAGAATCAGGACAATGTTATAGCAGAGAATATATGAAATGCCAGTAAACTTGAACATTTCTGTAAAGCGGACCGTTTCCTAGCTGCTACAGTTTACGAAAACTGACACAAGAGGAAATCATTTAAGGTCATCATGTCTGCCCTTGGCATTCTCGGAACGCCCTGGCCTCAGAATGCAGCATCTGTAGTCCATGGTAACCTGCGGAGAGGGGGCGTGGCTGAGGGAGGTTGGCAGACTGCCCTCACTGAGGGAGTGGGTGTGGCCATCTCTGCTGTGACTGAACAAAGGGCAGGGGAGCAGGGGGCCCAGGTCAGGGCCCTCCGAGCCCGGCAGACCCAGTGGGGTGTCACAAGCATTTAGGCCCAGGCCAAAGGGCGCCTTCTTTGTCTGCACAGCTGCCCAAACTCTCACCTTTCCACTCAGGCTGCCCCCTTATTTGAAGTGTGTTTGGAACCTATCTGCGCAGTACACCTCGCTGCACAGCTAACCATAGGTCATGGCATCGTAGCTTCCTGCCAGGTGACCGAAGTTCGCAGGCAAATGGGTCCCTGGGACACATGCGGTGAGGCCCCTGCCCGGGCCACAGGCCGCCCACTGGCCCTGCCCCAGATCGAAGGCTGAAAAGCAGCCATGTCTGTGTCCACTGCCTCTCGAAGAGTATTGGACCAACACTTGTAGAAAACGGGGTCCTTGCGGGCAACTCATTGGAGGGACACAAATAAATCTTTGCCGACTTTCTGCTGAAAGATACCAGCGTTCACACCTAAGCCTCTTACAAGGTCAGCTGTTTAGCTAAACATGAGCTCATGATCTAAATTTACACAATATTGAAGAAATCAGCTACAAAGTGAGACAATCAGCAAAAACAATCAATACCAGAATGAGATTCCCTAGGCCATCCATCTGATGTTGGAATAATCAGGTGCAAGGCAGAAAATATACATAAAACTGGAACTGAAACAAGGAACAAGGAGGTTTTCAAAGGCTGGTAGGATCTCTAAAACATTTTTAAAGTACATATCATTGATAAACCTAAATACTCAAAGGTTGTTTAATACCACAGATTAAGCATTGAGAAGAGTGAAATTATGCTGTTTTGAAAACTATGGCAGGTGAGATTTCTGCCTAATTATGTCAGAAGATTTCTCAAAAAATAGACATTATTTCAAAGACTTATTGGCTGTGAAATAAGTTAAGTGTATTTCAAATGGCTTGTCTGCAATGAAAGGTGAGATGTAGGGAATCACAGAAAGTCGAGGGGAAAATGTCAATATATACATTGCTATATGGTGAACTAAGCCTTAGGCCAGCCACAATGTAGAGAACCTGACCCTTAGAAACTTAAAAGTGAGCTGGAATCTTTAAAAGTTCAAATCTTTATAAGTAAAAAGATTGATGAAAATGAATAACCAAGTGTTTTAATTGACATCAGAAGATCAAAACAATAAACCCTGAGAACATAGAAAAAAGATAAAGATAGATATGAGCAGAACTTAATACCACAGAAAACGTATAAAATTCAGGTGTGGTAGTAAGTCCAAAGAATATTCTTTGAAAAGCTTTAAAAGACACACTTTGATTAAGGAAAACAAAAAAAAGTAAAGAATATACAGAAAGAATCAGGACAATGTTATAGCAGAGAATATATGAAATGCCAGTAAATTAGAAAATGTCTGTAAAGTGGACCATTTCCTAGTTCCTACAGCTCCTCCTGACACAAGAGGAAATCATTTAAGGTCATCAAGTCTGCCCTTGGCATTCTCGGAACGCCATGGCCTCAGAATGCAGCATCTGTAGTCCATGGTAACCTGCGGAGAGTGGGAGGGGCTGAGGGAGGCTGGAACACTGCCCTCACGGAGGGAGTGGGTGTGGCCATCTCTGCTGTGACTGAACAAAGGGCAGTGGAGCAGCGGGCCCTGGGCAGGGCCCTCAGAGCCCGGCAGGCCTAGTGGGGTGTCACAAGCATTTAGGCCCAGGCCATAGGGCGCCTTCTTTGTCTGCACAGCTGCCCAAACTCTCAATTTTCCACTCAGGCCGCCCACTTAGTTGCAGTGAGTGTGGAACCTGTCCGCGCAGTATACCTCGCTGCACAGCTAACCATAGGTCTGGGCATCGTAGCTTCCTGCCAGGTGACCGAAGTTCGCAGGAGAGATGATTCCAAGGTTCACACGCAGAGAGGCTCCAGCCCGGGCCACACGCCGCCCACTGCCCCTGCCCAAGATCGGGGGCCGGAAGAAGCCCTGTCTAAGTCCCCTACCCCTAGAGGGAGTGTTGGACCAGCACTTCTAGAAAACGGGGTCCTTGTGGGCCACGCATTGGAGGGACACAAAGAAATCGTTGCCGACTTTTTGCTGAAACTTACGAGCGTTCACACCTAAGCCTTTTACAAGGTCAGCTGTTTAGCTAAACATGAGCTCATGACCTAAATTTAGATTTCTCTAAAAAATACACATTATTTCAAAGACTTATTGGCTGTGAAATAAGTTAAGGGTATTTCAAATGTCTTGTCTGCAAAGAAATGTGAGATGTAGGGAATCACAGAAAGCCGAGGCGATAATATGTCAATATATACATTGCTATATGGTGAACTAAGCCTTAGGCCGGCAACAGTGTAGAGGAATGGACCCTTAGAAACGTACAAGGAAGCTGGAATCTTTAAAAGTTCAAATCTTTATAAGTAAAAAGATTTATTAAAAATAATAACCAAGTGTTTTACTTGACATCAGAAAATCAAAACAATAAACCCTGAGAACATAGAAAAAAGATAAATAAAGATATGAGCAGAACTTAATACAACAGAAAACGTATAAAATTTAGGTGATTTAGTAAGTCCAAAGAATATTCTTTGAAAAGATTTAAAAGACACACTTTGATTTAGGAAAACAAAAAAAAAAGTAAATAATATACAGAAAGAATCAGGACAATGTTATAGCGGAGAATATATGAATTGCCAGTAAATATGAATATTTCTGTAAAGTGGACCATTTCCTAGCTCCTAAAGTTTACCAAAACTGACACAAGAGGAAATCATTTAAGGTCATCATGTCTGCCCTTGGCATTCTCGGAACGCCCTGGCCTCAGAATGCAGCATCTGTAGTCCATGGTAACCTGCGGAGAGGGGGCATGGCTGAGGGAGGTTGGAAGACTGCCCTCACTGAGGGAGTGGGTGTGGCCATCTCTGCTGTGACTGAACAAAGGGCAGGGGAGCAGGGGGCCCAGGGCAGGGCCCTCAGAGCCCGGCAGACCCAGTGGGGTGTCACAAGCATTTAGGCCCAGGCCAAAGGACGCCTTCTTTGTCTGCACAGCTGCCCAAACTCTCACCTTTCCACTCAGGCCGCCCTCTTCTTTGAAGTGTGTTGGGTACCTGTCCGCGCAGTACACCTCGCTGCACAGCTAACCATAGGTCAAGGCATCGTAGCTTCCTGCCAGGTGACTGAAGTTCGCAGGCAAATGGGTCCCTGGGACACATGCGGAGAGGCTCCTGCCCGGGCCACAGGCCGCCCACTGGCCCTGCCCCAGATAGAAGGCTGAAAAGCAGCCATGTCTGAGTCCACTGCCTCTCGCAGGAGTTTTGGAAAAACACTTGTAGAAAACGGGGTTCTTGCGGGCAACTCATTGGAGGGACACAAATAAATCTTTGCCGACTTTCTGCTGAAGCTTACCAGCGTTCACACCTAAGCCTCTTACAAGGTCAGCTGTTTAGCTAAACATGAGCTCATGATCTAAATTTACACAATATTGAAGAAATCAGCTAAAAAGGGAGACAATCTGCAAAAACAATCAATACCAGAATGAGATTCCCTAGGCCATCCAACTGATGTTGGAATAATCAGGTGCAAGGCAGAAAATATACATAAAACTGGAACTGAAAGAAGGAACAAGGAGGTTTTCAAAGGCTGGTAGGATCTCTAAAACATTTATAAAGTACATGTCGTTGATAAACCTAAATACTCAAAGGTTGTTTAATACCACAGATTAAGCATTGAGAAGAGTGAAATTATGCTGTTTTGAAAACTATGGCAGGTGAGATTTTCTGCCTAATTATATAAGAAGATTTCTCTAAAAAATAGACATTATTTCAAAGACTTATTGACTGTGAAATAAGTTAAGTGTATTTCAAATGGCTTGTCTGCAAAGAAAGGTGAGATGTAGGGAATCACAGAAAGTCGAGGGGAAAATGTCAATATATACATTGCTATATGGTGAACTAAGCCTTAGGCCAGCCACAATGTAGGGGACCTGACCCTTAGAAACTTGAAAGTGAGCTGGAATCTTTAAAAGTTCAAATCTTTATAAGTAAAAAGATTGATGAAAATGAATAACCAAGGGTTTTAATTGACATCAGAAGATCAAAACAATAAACCCTGAGAACATAGAAAAAAGATAAATAAAGATATGAGCAGAACTTAATACCACAGAAAACGTATAAAATTCAGGTGAGGTAGTAAGTCCAAAGAATATTCTTTGAAAAGATTTAAATGACTCAGTTTGATTAAGGAAAACAAAAAAAAGTAAAGAATATACAGAAAGAATCAGGACAATGTTATAGCAGAGAATATATGAAATGCCAGTAAATTTGAACATTTCTGTAAAGTGGACCATTTCCTAGCTCCTACAGTTTACCAAAACTGACACAAGAGGAAATCATTTAAGGTCATCATGTCTGCCCTTGGCATTCTCGGAACGCCCTGGCCTCAGAATGCAGCATCTGTAGTCCATGGTAACCTGTGGAGAGTGGGAGGGGCTGAGGGAGGCTGGAACACTGCCCTCACGGAGGGAGTGGGTGTGGCCATCTCTGCTGTGACTGAACAAAGGGCAGGGGAGCAGGGGGCCCAGGGCAGGGCAATCAGAGCAAGGCAGGCCCAGTGGGGTGTCACAAGCATTTAGGCCCAGGCCCAAGGGTGCCTTCTTTGTCTGCACAGCTGACCAAACTCTCACTTTTCCACTGAGGCCACCCACTTATTTGAAGTGTGTGTGGAACCTGTCCACGCAGTATACCTCGCTGCACAGCTAACCATAGGTCTGGGCATCGTAGCTTCCTGCCAGGTGACCGAAGTTCGCAGGAGAGGTGATTCCCAGGTTCACACGCAGAGAGGCTCCTGCCCGGGCCACACGCCGCCCACTGCACCTGCCCAAGATCGGGGGCCGAAAGCAGCCCTGTCTAAGTCCCCTACCCCTAGAGGGAGTATTGGACCAACACTTCTAGAAAACGGGGTCCTTGTGGGCAACTCATTGGAGGGACACAAATAAATCTTGGCCGACTTTTTGCTGAAACTTACGAGCGTTCACACCTAAGCCTTTTACAAGGTCAGCTGTTTAGCTAAACATGAGCTCATGACCTAAATTTACACAATAATGAAGAAATCAGCTACAAAGGGAGACAATCAGCAAAAACAATCAATACCAGAATTAGATTCCCTAGGCCATCCGTCAGATGTTGGAATAATCAGGTGCTAGGCAGAAAATATACATAAACCTGGAAAAGAAACAAGGAACAAGGATGTTTTCAAAGACTGGTAGGATCTCTAAAACATTTTTAAAGTACATGTCATTGATAAAGCTAAATACTCAAAGGTTGTTTAATACAACAAATTAAGCAGTGAGAAGAGTGAAATTATGCTGTTTAGAAAACTATGGAACGTGAGATTTTCTGCCTAGTTATATAAGATGATTTCTCTAAAAAATACACATTATTTCAAAGACTTATTGGCTGTGAAATAAGTTAAGGGTATTTCAAATGTCTTGTCTGCAAAGAAATGTGAGATGTAGGGAATCACAGAAAGCCCAGGCGATAATATGTCAATATATACATTGCTATATGGTGAACTAAGCCTTAGGCCGGCAACAGTGTAGAGGAATGGACCCTTAGAAACGTACAAGGAAGCTGGAATCTTTAAAAGTTCAAATCTTTATAAGTAAAAAGATTTATTAAAAATAATAACCAAGTGTTTTACTTGACATCAGAAAATGAAAACAATAAACCCTGAGAACATAGAAAAAAGATAAATAAAGATATGAGCAGAACTTAATACAACAGAAAACGTATAAAATTTAGGTGATTTAGTAAGTCCAAAGAATATTCTTTGAAAAGATTTAAAAGACACACTTTGATTAAGGAAAACACAAACATAATTAAAGAATATATAGAAAGAATCAGGACAATGTTATAGCTGAGAATATATGAAATGCCAGTAAATTTGAACTTTTCTGTAAAGATGACCATTTCCTAGCTCCTACAGTTTACCAAAACTGACACAAGAGGAAATCATTTAAGGTCATTATGTCTGCCCTTGGCATTCTCGGAACGCCCTGTCCTCAGAATGCAGCATGTGTAGTCCATGGTAACCTGCGGAGAGTGGGCGGGGTGAGGGAGGCTGGAACACTGCCCTCACTGAGGGAGTGGGTGTGGCCATCTCTGCTGTGACTGAACAAATGGCAGGGGAGCAGGGGGCCCAGCACTGGGCCCTCAGAGCCCGGCAGGCCCAGTGGGGTGTCACAAGCATTTAGGCCCAGGCCATAGGGTGCCTTCTTTGTCTGCACAGCTGCCCAAACTCTCACTTTTCCACTCAGGCCACCCACTTTGTTGAAGTGTGTATGGAACCTGTCCACGCAGTATACCTCGCTGCACAGCTAAACATAGGTCTGGGCATGGTAGCTTCCTGACAGGTCACCGAAGTTCGCAGGATAGATGATTCCCAGGTTCACACGCAGAGAGTCTCCAGCCCGGGCCACAGGCCGCCCACTGTCCCTGCCCAAGATCGGGGGCCGAAAGCAGCCCTGTCTAAATCCCCTACCCCTAGAGGGAGTATTGGACCAACACTTCTAGAAAACGGGGTCCTTGTGGGCAACTCATTGGAGGGACACAAATAAATCTTTGCCGACTTTTTGCTGAAACTTACGAGCGTTCACACCTAAGCCTCTTACAAGGTCAGCTGTTTAGCTAAACATGAGCTCATGATCAAAATTTACACAATAATGAAGAAATCAGCTACAAAGGGAGACAATCAGCAAAAACAATCAATACCAGAATTAGATTCCCTAGGCCATCCTTGAAATGTTGGAATAATCAGGTGCTAGGCAGAAAATATACATAATCCTGGAAATGAAACAATGAACAAGGATGTTTTCAAAGACTGGTAGGGTCTCTAAAATATTTTTAAAGTACATGTCATTGATAAAGCTAAATACTCAAAGGTTGTGTAATACAACAGATTCATCATTGAGAAGAGTGAAATTATGCTGTTTAGAAAACTATGGAAGTTGAGATTTTCTGCCTAATTATATAAGATGTTTTCTCTAAAAAATACACATCATTTCAAAGACTTATTGGCTGTGAAATAAGTTAAAGGTATTTCAAATGGCTTGTCTGCATAGAAAGGTGAGATGTAGGGAATCACAGAAAGCCGAGGGGATAATATGTCAATATATACATAGCTATATGATGAACTAAGCCTTAGGCCGGCAACAGTGTAGAGGAATGGACCCTTAGAAACGTACAAGGAAGCTGGAATCTTTAAAAGTTCAAATCTTTATAAGTACAAAGATTTATTAAAATGAATAACCAAGTGTTTTACTTGACATCAGAAAATCAAAACTATAAACCCTGAGAACAGAGAAAAAAGATAAATAAAGATATCAGCAGAACTTAATACAACAGAAAACGTATAAAATTCAGGTGATTTAGTAAGTCCAAAGAATATTCTTTGAAAAGATTTAAAAGACACACTTTGATTAAGGCAAACATAAACATAAGTAAAGAATATACAGAAAGAATCAGGACAATGTTATAGCAGAGAATATATGAAATGCCAGTAAATTTGAACATTTCTGTAAAGCGGACCTTTTCCTAGCTCCTACAGTTTACCAAAACTGAAACAAGAGGAAATCATTTAAGGTCATCATGTCTGCCCTTGGCATTCTCGGAAGGCCCTGGCCTCAGAATGCAGCATCGGTAGTCTTTGGTAACCTGCGGAGAGGGGGCGTGGCTGAGGGAGCTTGGAAGACTGCCCTCACTGAGGGAGTGGGTGTGGCCATCTCTGCTGTGACTGAACAAAGGGCAGGGGAGCAGGGGGCCCAGGGCAGGGCCCTCAGAGCCCGGCAGACACAGTGGGGTGTCACAAGCATTTAGGCCCAAGCCAAAGGGCGCCTTCTTTGTCTGCACAGCTGCCCAAACTCTCACCTTTCCACTCTGGCCGCCCTCTTATTTGAAGTGTGTTTGGAACCTGTCCGCGCTGTACACCTCGCTGCACAGCTAACCATAGGTCAGAGTATCGTAGCTTCCTGCCAGGTGACCGAAGTTCGCAGGCAAATGGGTCCCTGGGACACATGCAGAGAGGCTCTTGCCCGGGCCACAGGCCGCTCACTGGCCCTGCCCCAGATCGAAGGCTGAAAAGCAGCCCTAAGTACCCTACCCCTAGAGGGAGTATTGGACCAACACTTCTAGAAAACGGGGTCCTTGTGGGCAACTCATTGGAGGGACACAAATAAATATTTGCCGACTTTTTGCTGAAACTTACGAGCGTTCACACCTAAGCCTTTTACAAGGTCAGCTGTTTAGATAAACATGAGCTCATGATCTAAATTTACACAATAATGAAGAAATCAGCTACAAAGAGAGACAATCAGCAAAAACAATCAATACCAGAATTAGATTCCCTAGGCCATCCGTCAGATGTTGGAATAATCAGGTGCTAGGCAGAAAATATACATAAACCTGGAAAAGAAACAAGGAACAAGGATGTTTTCAAAGACTCGTAGGATCTCTAAAACATTTTTAAAGTACATGTCATTGATAAAGCTAAATACTCAAAGGTTGTTTAATACAACAAATTAAGCAGTGAGAATAGTGAAATTATGCTGTTTAGAAAACTATGGAAGGTGAGATTTTCTGCCTAATTATATAAGATGTTTTCTCTAAAAAATACACATTATTTCAAAGACTTATTGGCTGTGAAATAAGTTAAGGGTATTTCAAATGTCTTGTCTGCAAAGAAAGGTGACATGTAGGGAATCACAGAAAGCCGAGGGGGTAATATGTCAATATATACATTGCTATATGGTGAACTAAGCCTTAGGCCGGCAACAGTGTAGAGGAATGGACCCTTAGAAACGTACAAGGAAGCTGGAATCTTTAAAAGTTCAAATCTTTATAAGTAAAAAGATTTATTAAAAATAATAACCAAGTGTTTTACTTGACATCAGAAAATCAAATCAATAAACCCTGAGAACATAGGAAAAAGATAAATAAAGATATGAGCAGAACTTAAAACAACAGAAAACGTATAAAATTTAGGTGATTTAGTAAGTCCAAAGAATATTCTTTGAAAAGATTTAAAAGACACACTTTGATTTAGGAAAACAAAAAAAAGTAAATAATATACAGAGAGAATCAGGACAATGTTATAGCGGAGAATATATGAATTGCCAGTAAATTTGAATATTTCTGTAAAGTGGACCATTTCCTAGCTCCTAAAGTTTACGAAAACTGACACAAGAGGAAATCATTTAAGGTCATCATGTCTGCCCTTGGCATTCTCGGAACGCCCTGGCCTCAGAATGCAGCATCTGTAGTCCATGGTAACCTGCGGAGAGGGGGCATGGCTGAGGGAGGTTGGAAGACTGCCCTCACTGAGGGAGTGGGTGTGGCCATCTCTGCTGTGACTGAACAAAGGGCAGGGGAGCAGGGGGCCCAGGGCAGGGCCCTCAGAGCCCGGCAGACCCAGTGGGGTGTCACAAGCATTTAGGCCCAGGCCACTGGACGCCTTCTTTGTCTGCACAGCTGCCCAAACTCTCACCTTTCCACTCAGGCCGCCCTCTTCTTTGAAGTGTGTTGGGTACCTGTCCGCGCAGTACACCTCGCTGCACAGCTAACCATAGGTCAAGGCATCGTAGCTTCCTGCCAGGTGACTGAAGTTCGCAGGCAAATGGGTCCCTGGGACACATGCGGAGAGGCTCCTGCCCGGGCCACAGGCCGCCCACTGGCCCTGCCCCAGATAGAAGGCTGAAAAGCAGCCATGTCTGAGTCCACTGCCTCTCGCAGGAGTTTTGGAAAAACACTTGTAGAAAACGGGGTTCTTGCGGGCAACTCATTGGAGGGACACAAATAAATCTTTGCCGACTTTCTGCTGAAGCTTACCAGCGTTCACACCTAAGCCTCTTACAAGGTCAGCTGTTTAGCTAAACATGAGCTCATGATCTAAATTTACACAATATTGAAGAAATCAGCTAAAAAGGGAGACAATCTGCAAAAACAATCAATACCAGAATGAGATTCCCTAGGCCATCCAACTGATGTTGGAATAATCAGGTGCAAGGCAGAAAATATACATAAAACTGGAACTGAAACAAGGAACAAGGAGGTTTTCAAAGGCTGGTAGGATCTCTAAAACATTTATAAAGTACATGTCGTTGATAAACCTAAATACTCAAAGGTTGTTTAATACCACAGATTAAGCATTGAGAAGAGTGAAATTATGCTGTTTTGAAAACTATGGCAGGTGAGATTTTCTGCCTAATTATATAAGAAGATTTCTCTAAAAAATAGACATTATTTCAAAGACTTATTGACTGTGAAATAAGTTAAGTGTATTTCAAATGGCTTGTCTGCAAAGAAAGGTGAGATGTAGGGAATCACAGAAAGTCGAGGGGAAAATGTCAATATATACATTGCTATATGGTGAACTAAGCCTTAGGCCAGCCACAATGTAGGGGACCTGACCCTTAGAAACTTGAAAGTGAGCTGGAATCTTTAAAAGTTCAAATCTTTATAAGTAAAAAGATTGATGAAAATGAATAACCAAGGGTTTTAATTGACATCAGAAGATCAAAACAATAAACCCTGAGAACATAGAAAAAAGATAAATAAAGATATGAGCAGAACTTAATACCACAGAAAACGTATAAAATTCAGGTGAGGTAGTAAGTCCAAAGAATATTCTTTGAAAAGATTTAAAAGACTCAGTTTGATTAAGGAAAACAAAGAAAAGTAAAGAATATACAGAAAGAATCAGGACAATGTTATAGCAGAGAATATATGAAATGCCAGTAAATTTGAACATTTCTGTAAAGTGGACCATTTCCTAGCTCCTACAGTTTACCAAAACTGACACAAGAGGAAATCATTTAAGGTCATCATGTCTGCCCTTGGCATTCTCGGAACGCCCTGGCCTCAGAATGCAGCATCTGTAGTCCATGGTAACCTGTGGAGAGTGGGAGGGGCTGAGGGAGGCTGGAACACTGCCCTCACGGAGGGAGTGGGTGTGGCCATCTCTGCTGTGACTGAACAAAGGGCAGGGGAGCAGGGGGCCCAGGGCAGGGCAATCAGAGCAAGGCAGGCCCAGTGGGGTGTCACAAGCATTTAGGCCCAGGCCCAAGGGTGCCTTCTTTGTCTGCACAGCTGACCAAACTCTCACTTTTCCACTGAGGCCACCCACTTATTTGAAGTGTGTGTGGAACCTGTCCACGCAGTATACCTCGCTGCACAGCTAACCATAGGTCTGGGCATCGTAGCTTCCTGCCAGGTGACCGAAGTTCGCAGGAGAGGTGATTCCCAGGTTCACACGCAGAGAGGCTCCTGCCCGGGCCACACGCCGCCCACTGCACCTGCCCAAGATCGGGGGCCGAAAGCAGCCCTGTCTAAGTCCCCTACCCCTAGAGGGAGTATTGGACCAACACTTCTAGAAAACGGGGTCCTTGTGGGCAACTCATTGGAGGGACACAAATAAATCTTTGCCGACTTTTTGCTGAAACTTACGAGCGTTCACACCTAAGCCTTTTACAAGGTCAGCTGTTTAGCTAAACATGAGCTCATGACCTAAATTTACACAATAATGAAGAAATCAGCTACAAAGGGAGACAATCAGCAAAAACAATCAATACCAGAATTAGATTCCCTAGGCCATCCGTGAGATGTTGGAATAATCAGGTGCTAGGCAGAAAATATACATAAACCTGGAAAAGAAACAAGGAACAAGGATGTTTTCAAAGACTGGTAGGATCTCTAAAACATTTTTAAAGTACATGTCATTGATAAAGCTAAATACTCAAAGGTTGTTTAATACAACAAATTAAGCAGTGAGAAGAGTGAAATTATGCTGTTTAGAAAACTATGGAACGTGAGATTTTCTGCCTAATTATATAAGATGATTTCTCTAAAAAATACACATTATTTCAAAGACTTATTGGCTGTGAAATAAGTTAAGGGTATTTCAAATGTCTTGTCTGCAAAGAAATGTGAGATGTAGGGAATCACAGAAAGCCCAGGCGATAATATGTCAATATATACATTGCTATATGGTGAACTAAGCCTTAGGCCGGCAACAGTGTAGAGGAATGGACCCTTAGAAACGTACAAGGAAGCTGGAATCTTTAAAAGTTCAAATCTTTATAAGTAAAAAGATTTATTAAAAATAATAACCAAGTGTTTTACTTGACATCAGAAAATGAAAACAATAAACCCTGAGAACATAGAAAAAAGATAAATAAAGATATGAGCAGAACTTAATACAACAGAAAACGTATAAAATTTAGGTGATTTAGTAAGTCCAAAGAATATTCTTTGAAAAGATTTAAAAGACAAACTTTGATTAAGGAAAACACAAACATAATTAAAGAATATATAGAAAGAATCAGGACAATGTTATAGCTGAGAATATATGAAATGCCAGTAAATTTGAACTTTTCTGTAAAGATGACCATTTCCTAGCTCCTACAGTTTACCAAAACTGACACAAGAGGAAATCATTTAAGGTCATTATGTCTGCCCTTGGCATTCTCGGAACGCCCTGTCCTCAGAATGCAGCATGTGTAGTCCATGGTAACCTGCGG
This sequence comes from Mesoplodon bidens, assembly GCF_964165515.1. Lineage (NCBI taxonomy): Eukaryota > Metazoa > Chordata > Mammalia > Artiodactyla > Ziphiidae > Mesoplodon > Mesoplodon bidens. Next base: position 3,798,045 of record NC_138180.1, read on the forward strand.
AGAGTGGGCGGGGTGAGGGAGGCTGGAACACTGCCCTCACTGAGGGAGTGGGTGTGGCCATCTCTGCTGTGACTGAACAAATGGCAGGGGAGCAGGGGGCCCAGCACTGGGCCCTCAGAGCCCGGCAGGCCCAGTGGGGTGTCACAAGCATTTAGGCCCAGGCCATAGGGTGCCTTCTTTGTCTGCACAGCTGCCCAAACTCTCACTTTTCCACTCAGGCCACCCACTTTGTTGAAGTGTGTATGGAACCTGTCCACGCAGTATACCTCGCTGCACAGCTAAACATAGGTCTGGGCATGGTAGCTTCCTGACAGGTCACCGAAGTTCGCAGGATAGATGATTCCCAGGTTCACACGCAGAGAGTCTCCTGCCCGGGCCACAGGCCGCCCACTGTCCCTGCCCAAGATCGGGGGCCGAAAGCAGCCCTGTCTAAATCCCCTACCCCTAGAGGGAGTATTGGACCAACACTTCTAGAAAACGGGGTCCTTGTGGGCAACTCATTGGAGGGACACAAATAAATCTTTGCCGACTTTTTGCTGAAACTTACGAGCGTTCACACCTAAGCCTCTTACAAGGTCAGCTGTTTAGCTAAACATGAGCTCATGATCAAAATTTACACAATAATGAAGAAATCAGCTACAAAGGGAGACAATCAGCAAAAACAATCAATACCAGAATTAGATTCCCTAGGCCATCCTTGAAATGTTGGAATAATCAGGTGCTAGGCAGAAAATATACATAATCCTGGAAATGAAACAATGAACAAGGATGTTTTCAAAGACTGGTAGGGTCTCTAAAATATTTTTAAAGTACATGTCATTGATAAAGCTAAATACTCAAAGGTTGTGTAATACAACAGATTCATCATTGAGAAGAGTGAAATTATGCTGTTTAGAAAACTATGGAAGTTGAGATTTTCTGCCTAATTATATAAGATGTTTTCTCTAAAAAATACACATCATTTCAAAGACTTATTGGCTGTGAAATAAGTTAAAGGTATTTCAAATGGCTTGTCTGCATAGAAATGTGAGATGTAGGGAATCACAGAAAGCCGAGGGGATAATATGTCAATATATACATAGCTATATGATGAACTAAGCCTTAGGCCGGCAACAGTGTAGAGGAATGGACCCTTAGAAACGTACAAGGAAGCTGGAATCTTTAAAAGTTCAAATCTTTATAAGTACAAAGATTTATTAAAATGAATAACCAAGTGTTTTACTTGACATCAGAAAATCAAAACTATAAACCCTGAGAACAGAGAAAAAAGATAAATAAAGATATGAGCAGAACTTAATACAACAGAAAACGTATAAAATTCAGGTGATTTAGTAAGTCCAAAGAATATTCTTTGAAAAGATTTAAAAGACACACTTTGATTAAGGAAAACATAAACATAAGTAAAGAATATACAGAAAGAATCAGGACAATGTTATAGCAGAGAATATATGAAATGCCAGTAAATTTGAACATTTCTGTAAAGCGGACCTTTTCCTAGCTCCTACAGTTTACCAAAACTGAAACAAGAGGAAATCATTTAAGGTCATCATGTCTGCCCTTGGCATTCTCGGAACGCCCTGGCCTCAGAATGCAGCATCGGTAGTCTATGGTAACCTGCGGAGAGGGGGCGTGGCTGAGGGAGCTTGGAAGACTGCCCTCACTGAGGGAGTGGGTGTGGCCATCTCTGCTGTGACTGAACAAAGGGCAGGGGAGCAGGGGGCCCAGGGCAGGGCCCTCAGAGCCCGGCAGACACAGTGGGGTGTCACAAGCATTTAGGCCCAGGCCGAAGGGCGCCTTCTTTGTCTGCACAGCTGCCCAAACTCTCACCTTTCCACTCTGGCCGCCCTCTTATTTGAAGTGTGTTTGGAACCTGTCCGCGCTGTACACCTCGCTGCACAGCTAACCATAGGACAGGGTATCGTAGCTTCCTGCCAGGTGACCGAAGTTCGCAAGCAAATGAGTCCCTGGGACACAAGCAGAGAGGCTCTTGCCCGGGCCACAGGCCGCTCACTGGCCCTGCCCCAGATCGAAGGCTGAAAAGCAGCCCTAAGTACCCTACCCCTAGAGGGAGTATTGGACCAACACTTCTAGAAAACGGGGTCCTTGTGGGCAACTCATTGGAGGGACACAAATAAATATTTGCCGACTTTTTGCTGAAACTTACGAGCGTTCACACCTAAGCCTTTTACAAGGTCAGCTGTTTAGCTAAACATGAGCTCATGATCTAAATTTACACAATAATGAAGAAATCAGCTACAAAGGGAGACAATCAGCAAAAACAATCAATACCAGAATTAGATTCCCTAGGCCATCCGTCAGATGTTGGAATAATCAGGTGCTAGGCAGAAAATATACATAAACCTGGAAAAGAAACAAGGAACAAGGATGTTTTCAAAGACTCGTAGGATCTCTAAAACATTTTTAAAGTACATGTCATTGATAAAGCTAAATACTCAAAGGTTGTTTAATACAACAAATTAAGCAGTGAGAAGAGTGAAATTATGCTGTTTAGAAAACTATGGAAGGTGAGATTTTCTGCCTAATTATATAAGATGTTTTCTCTAAAAAATACACATTATTTCAAAGACTTATTGGCTGTGAAATAAGTTAAGGGTATTTCAAATGTCTTGTCTGCAAAGAAATGTGAGATGTAGGGAATCACAGAAAGCCGAGGGGGTAATATGTCAATATATACATTGCTATATGGTGAACTAAGCCTTAGGCCGGCAACAGTGTAGAGGAATGGACCCTTAGAAACGTACAAGGAAGCTGGAATCTTTAAAAGTTCAAATCTTTATAAGTAAAAAGATTTATTAAAAATAATAACCAAGTGTTTTACTTGACATCAGAAAATCAAATCAATAAACCCTGAGAACATAGGAAAAAGATAAATAAAGATATGAGCAGAACTTAAAACAACAGAAAACGTATAAAATTTAGGTGATTTAGTAAGTCCAAAGAATATTCTTTGAAAAGATTTAAAAGAAACACTTTGATTTAGGAAAACAAAAAAAAGTAAATAATATACAGAGAGAATCAGGACAATGTTATAGCGGAGAATATATGAATTGCCAGTAAATTTGAATATTTCTGTAAAGTGGACCATTTCCTAGCTCCTAAAGTTTACGAAAACTGACACAAGAGGAAATCATTTAAGGTCATCATGTCTGCCCTTGGCATTCTCGGAACGCCCTGGCCTCAGAATGCAGCATCTGTAGTCCATGGTAACCTGCGGAAGGGGGCATGGCTGAGGGAGGTTGGAAGACTGCCCTCACTGAGGGAGTGGGTGTGGCCATCTCTGCTGTGACTGAACAAAGGGCAGGGGAGCAGGGGTCCCAGGGCAGGGCCCTCAGAGCCCGGCAGACCCAGTGGGGTGTCACAAGCATTTAGGCCCAGGCCACTGGACGCCTTCTTTGTCTGCACAGCTGCCCAAACTCTCACCTTTCCACTCAGGCCGCCCTCTTATTTGAAGTGTGTTGGGTACCTGTCCGCGCAGTACACCTCGCTGCACAGCTAACCATTGGTCAAGGCATCGTAGCTTCCTGCCAGGTGACTGAAGTTCGCAGGCAAATGGGTCCCTGGGACACATGCGGAGAGGCTCCTGCCCGGGCCACAGGCCGCCCACTGGCCCTGCCCCAGATAGAAGGCTGAAAAGCAGCCATGTCTGAGTCCACTGCCTCTCGAAGGAGTTTTGGAAAAACACTTGTAGAAAACGGGGTTCTTGCGGGCAACTCATTGGAGGGACACAAATAAATCTTTGCCGACTTTCTGCTGAAGCTTACCAGCGTTCACACCTAAGCCTCTTACAAGGTCAGCTGTTTAGCTAAACATGAGCTCATGATCTAAATTTACACAATATTGAAGAAATCAGCTAAAAAGGGAGACAATCAGCAAAAACAATCAATACCAGAATGAGATTCCCTAGGCCATCCAACTGATGTTGGAATAATCAGGTGCAAGGCAGAAAATATACATAAAACTGGAACTGAAACAAGGAACAAGGAGGTTTTCAAAGGCTGGTAGGATCTCTAAAACATTTATAAAGTACATGTCGTTGATAAACCTAAATACTCAAAGGTTGTTTAATACCACAGATTAAGCATTGAGAAGAGTGAAATTATGCTGTTTTGAAAACTATGGCAGGTGAGATTTTCTGCCTAATTATATAAGAAGATTTCTCTAAAAAATAGACATTATTTCAAAGACTTATTGACTGTGAAATAAGTTAAGTGTATTTCAAATGGCTTGTCTGCAAAGAAAGGTGAGATGTAGGGAATCACAGAAAGTCGAGGGGAAAATGTCAATATATACATTGCTATATGGTGAACTAAGCCTTAGGCCAGCCACAATGTAGGGGACCTGACCCTTAGAAACTTGAAAGTGAGCTGGAATCTTTAAAAGTTCAAATCTTTATAAGTAAAAAGATTGATGAAAATGAATAACCAAGGGTTTTAATTGACATCAGAAGATCAAAACAATAAACCCTGAGAACATAGAAAAAAGATAAATAAAGATATGAGCAGAACTTAATACCACAGAAAACGTATAAAATTCAGGTGAGGTAGTAAGTCCAAAGAATATTCTTTGAAAAGATTTAAAAGACTCAGTTTGATTAAGGAAAACAAAGAAAAGTAAAGAATATACAGAAAGAATCAGGACAATGTTATAGCAGAGAATATATGAAATGCCAGTAAATTTGAACATTTCTGTAAAGTGGACCATTTCCTAGCTCCTACAGTTTACCAAAACTGACACAAGAGGAAATCATTTAAGGTCATCATGTCTGCCCTTGGCATTCTCGGAACGCCCTGGCCTCAGAATGCAGCATCTGTAGTCCATGGTAACCTGTGGAGAGTGGGAGGGGCTGAGGGAGGCTGGAACACTGCCCTCACGGAGGGAGTGGGTGTGGCCATCTCTGCTGTGACTGAACAAAGGGCAGGGGAGCAGGGGGCCCAGGGCAGGGCAATCAGAGCAAGGCAGGCCCAGTGGGGTGTCACAAGCATTTAGGCCCAGGCCCAAGGGTGCCTTCTTTGTCTGCACAGCTGACCAAACTCTCACTTTTCCACTGAGGCCACCCACTTATTTGAAGTGTGTGTGGAACCTGTCCACGCAGTATACCTCGCTGCACAGCTAACCATAGGTCTGGGCATCGTAGCTTCCTGCCAGGTGACCGAAGTTCGCAGGAGAGGTGATTCCCAGGTTCACACGCAGAGAGGCTCCTGCCCGGGCCACACGCCGCCCACTGCACCTGCCCAAGATCGGGGGCCGAAAGCAGCCCTGTCTAAGTCCCCTACCCCTAGAGGGAGTATTGGACCAACACTTCTAGAAAACGGGGTCCTTGTGGGCAACTCATTGGAGGGACACAAATAAATCTTTGCCGACTTTTTGCTGAAACTTACGAGCGTTCACACCTAAGCCTTTTACAAGGTCAGCTGTTTAGCTAAACATGAGCTCATGACCTAAATTTACACAATAATGAAGAAATCAGCTACAAAGGGAGACAATCAGCAAAAACAATCAATACCAGAATTAGATTCCCTAGGCCATCCGTGAGATGTTGGAATAATCAGGTGCTAGGCAGAAAATATACATAAACCTGGAAAAGAAACAAGGAACAAGGATGTTTTCAAAGACTGGTAGGATCTCTAAAACATTTTTAAAGTACATGTCATTGATAAAGCTAAATACTCAAAGGTTGTTTAATACAACAAATTAAGCAGTGAGAAGAGTGAAATTATGCTGTTTAGAAAACTATGGAACGTGAGATTTTCTGCCTAATTATATAAGATGATTTCTCTAAAAAATACACATTATTTCAAAGACTTATTGGCTGTGAAATAAGTTAAGGGTATTTCAAATGTCTTGTCTGCAAAGAAATGTGAGATGTAGGGAATCACAGAAAGCCCAGGCGATAATATGTCAATATATACATTGCTATATGGTGAACTAAGCCTTAGGCCGGCAACAGTGTAGAGGAATGGACCCTTAGAAACGTACAAGGAAGCTGGAATCTTTAAAAGTTCAAATCTTTATAAGTAAAAAGATTTATTAAAAATAATAACCAAGTGTTTTACTTGACATCAGAAAATGAAAACAATAAACCCTGAGAACATAGAAAAAAGATAAATAAAGATATGAGCAGAACTTAATACAACAGAAAACGTATAAAATTTAGGTGATTTAGTAAGTCCAAAGAATATTCTTTGAAAAGATTTAAAAGACACACTTTGATTAAGGAAAACACAAACATAATTAAAGAATATATAGAAAGAATCAGGACAATGTTATAGCTGAGAATATATGAAATGCCAGTAAATTTGAACTTTTCTGTAAAGATGACCATTTCCTAGCTCCTACAGTTTACCAAAACTGACACAAGAGGAAATCATTTAAGGTCATTATGTCTGCCCTTGGCATTCTCGGAACGCCCTGTCCTCAGAATGCAGCATGTGTAGTCCATGGTAACCTGCGGAGAGTGGGCGGGGTGAGGGAGGCTGGAACACTGCCCTCACTGAGGGAGTGGGTGTGGCCATCTCTGCTGTGACTGAACAAATGGCAGGGGAGCAGGGGGCCCAGCACTGGGCCCTCAGAGCCCGGCAGGCCCAGTGGGGTGTCACAAGCATTTAGGCCCAGGCCATAGGGTGCCTTCTTTGTCTGCACAGCTGCCCAAACTCTCACTTTTCCACTCAGGCCACCCACTTTGTTGAAGTGTGTATGGAACCTGTCCACGCAGTATACCTCGCTGCACAGCTAAACATAGGTCTGGGCATGGTAGCTTCCTGACAGGTCACCGAAGTTCGCAGGATAGATGATTCCCAGGTTCACACGCAGAGAGTCTCCTGCCCGGGCCACAGGCCGCCCACTGTCCCTGCCCAAGATCGGGGGCCGAAAGCAGCCCTGTCTAAATCCCCTACCCCTAGAGGGAGTATTGGACCAACACTTCTAGAAAACGGGGTCCTTGTGGGCAACTCATTGGAGGGACACAAATAAATCTTTGCCGACTTTTTGCTGAAACTTACGAGCGTTCACACCTAAGCCTCTTACAAGGTCAGCTGTTTAGCTAAACATGAGCTCATGATCAAAATTTACACAATAATGAAGAAATCAGCTACAAAGGGAGACAATCAGCAAAAACAATCAATACCAGAATTAGATTCCCTAGGCCATCCTTGAAATGTTGGAATAATCAGGTGCTAGGCAGAAAATATACATAATCCTGGAAATGAAACAATGAACAAGGATGTTTTCAAAGACTGGTAGGGTCTCTAAAATATTTTTAAAGTACATGTCATTGATAAAGCTAAATACTCAAAGGTTGTGTAATACAACAGATTCATCATTGAGAAGAGTGAAATTATGCTGTTTAGAAAACTATGGAAGTTGAGATTTTCTGCCTAATTATATAAGATGTTTTCTCTAAAAAATACACATCATTTCAAAGACTTATTGGCTGTGAAATAAGTTAAAGGTATTTCAAATGGCTTGTCTGCATAGAAATGTGAGATGTAGGGAATCACAGAAAGCCGAGGGGATAATATGTCAATATATACATAGCTATATGATGAACTAAGCCTTAGGCCGGCAACAGTGTAGAGGAATGGACCCTTAGAAACGTACAAGGAAGCTGGAATCTTTAAAAGTTCAAATCTTTATAAGTACAAAGATTTATTAAAATGAATAACCAAGTGTTTTACTTGACATCAGAAAATCAAAACTATAAACCCTGAGAACAGAGAAAAAAGATAAATAAAGATATGAGCAGAACTTAATACAACAGAAAACGTATAAAATTCAGGTGATTTAGTAAGTCCAAAGAATATTCTTTGAAAAGATTTAAAAGACACACTTTGATTAAGGAAAACATAAACATAAGTAAAGAATATACAGAAAGAATCAGGACAATGTTATAGCAGAGAATATATGAAATGCCAGTAAATTTGAACATTTCTGTAAAGCGGACCTTTTCCTAGCTCCTACAGTTTACCAAAACTGAAACAAGAGGAAATCATTTAAGGTCATCATGTCTGCCCTTGGCATTCTCGGAACGCCCTGGCCTCAGAATGCAGCATCGGTAGTCTATGGTAACCTGCGGAGAGGGGGCGTGGCTGAGGGAGCTTGGAAGACTGCCCTCACTGAGGGAGTGGGTGTGGCCATCTCTGCTGTGACTGAACAAAGGGCAGGGGAGCAGGGGTCCCAGGGCAGGGCCCTCAGAGCCCGGCAGACACAGTGGGGTGTCACAAGCATTTAGGCCCAGGCCGAAGGGCGCCTTCTTTGTCTGCACAGCTGCCCAAACTCTCACCTTTCCACTCTGGCCGCCCTCTTATTTGAAGTGTGTTTGGAACCTGTCCGCGCTGTACACCTCGCTGCACAGCTAACCATAGGACAGGGTATCGTAGCTTCCTGCCAGGTGACCGAAGTTCGCAAGCAAATGAGTCCCTGGGACACAAGCAGAGAGGCTCTTGCCCGGGCCACAGGCCGCTCACTGGCCCTGCCCCAGATCGAAGGCTGAAAAGCAGCCCTAAGTACCCTACCCCTAGAGGGAGTATTGGACCAACACTTCTAGAAAACGGGGTCCTTGTGGGCAACTCATTGGAGGGACACAAATAAATATTTGCCGACTTTTTGCTGAAACTTACGAGCGTTCACACCTAAGCCTTTTACAAGGTCAGCTGTTTAGCTAAACATGAGCTCATGATCTAAATTTACACAATAATGAAGAAATCAGCTACAAAGGGAGACAATCAGCAAAAACAATCAATACCAGAATTAGATTCCCTAGGCCATCCGTCAGATGTTGGAATAATCAGGTGCTAGGCAGAAAATATACATAAACCTGGAAAAGAAACAAGGAACAAGGATGTTTTCAAAGACTCGTAGGATCTCTAAAACATTTTTAAAGTACATGTCATTGATAAAGCTAAATACTCAAAGGTTGTTTAATACAACAAATTAAGCAGTGAGAAGAGTGAAATTATGCTGTTTAGAAAACTATGGAAGGTGAGATTTTCTGCCTAATTATATAAGATGTTTTCTCTAAAAAATACACATTATTTCAAAGACTTATTGGCTGTGAAATAAGTTAAGGGTATTTCAAATGTCTTGTCTGCAAAGAAATGTGAGATGTAGGGAATCACAGAAAGCCGAGGGGGTAATATGTCAATATATACATTGCTATATGGTGAACTAAGCCTTAGGCCGGCAACAGTGTAGAGGAATGGACCCTTAGAAACGTACAAGGAAGCTGGAATCTTTAAAAGTTCAAATCTTTATAAGTAAAAAGATTTATTAAAAATAATAACCAAGTGTTTTACTTGACATCAGAAAATCAAATCAATAAACCCTGAGAACATAGGAAAAAGATAAATAAAGATATGAGCAGAACTTAAAACAACAGAAAACGTATAAAATTTAGGTGATTTAGTAAGTCCAAAGAATATTCTTTGAAAAGATTTAAAAGAAACACTTTGATTTAGGAAAACAAAAAAAAGTAAATAATATACAGAGAGAATCAGGACAATGTTATAGCGGAGAATATATGAATTGCCAGTAAATTTGAATATTTCTGTAAAGTGGACCATTTCCTAGCTCCTAAAGTTTACGAAAACTGACACAAGAGGAAATCATTTAAGGTCATCATGTCTGCCCTTGGCATTCTCGGAACGCCCTGGCCTCAGAATGCAGCATCTGTAGTCCATGGTAACCTGCGGAAGGGGGCATGGCTGAGGGAGGTTGGAAGACTGCCCTCACTGAGGGAGTGGGTGTGGCCATCTCTGCTGTGACTGAACAAAGGGCAGGGGAGCAGGGGTCCCAGGGCAGGGCCCTCAGAGCCCGGCAGACCCAGTGGGGTGTCACAAGCATTTAGGCCCAGGCCACTGGACGCCTTCTTTGTCTGCACAGCTGCCCAAACTCTCACCTTTCCACTCAGGCCGCCCTCTTATTTGAAGTGTGTTGGGTACCTGTCCGCGCAGTACACCTCGCTGCACAGCTAACCATTGGTCAAGGCATCGTAGCTTCCTGCCAGGTGACTGAAGTTCGCAGGCAAATGGGTCCCTGGGACACATGCGGAGAGGCTCCTGCCCGGGCCACAGGCCGCCCACTGGCCCTGCCCCAGATAGAAGGCTGAAAAGCAGCCATGTCTGAGTCCACTGCCTCTCGAAGGAGTTTTGGAAAAACACTTGTAGAAAACGGGGTTCTTGCGGGCAACTCATTGGAGGGACACAAATAAATCTTTGCCGACTTTCTGCTGAAGCTTACCAGCGTTCACACCTAAGCCTCTTACAAGGTCAGCTGTTTAGCTAAACATGAGCTCATGATCTAAATTTACACAATATTGAAGAAATCAGCTAAAAAGGGAGACAATCAGCAAAAACAATCAATACCAGAATGAGATTCCCTAGGCCATCCAACTGATGTTGGAATAATCAGGTGCAAGGCAGAAAATATACATAAAACTGGAACTGAAACAAGGAACAAGGAGGTTTTCAAAGGCTGGTAGGATCTCTAAAACATTTATAAAGTACATGTCGTTGATAAACCTAAATACTCAAAGGTTGTTTAATACCACAGATTAAGCATTGAGAAGAGTGAAATTATGCTGTTTTGAAAACTATGGCAGGTGAGATTTTCTGCCTAATTATATAAGAAGATTTCTCTAAAAAATAGACATTATTTCAAAGACTTATTGACTGTGAAATAAGTTAAGTGTATTTCAAATGGCTTGTCTGCAAAGAAAGGTGAGATGTAGGGAATCACAGAAAGTCGAGGGGAAAATGTCAATATATACATTGCTATATGGTGAACTAAGCCTTAGGCCAGCCACAATGTAGGGGACCTGACCCTTAGAAACTTGAAAGTGAGCTGGAATCTTTAAAAGTTCAAATCTTTATAAGTAAAAAGATTGATGAAAATGAATAACCAAGGGTTTTAATTGACATCAGAAGATCAAAACAATAAACCCTGAGAACATAGAAAAAAGATAAATAAAGATATGAGCAGAACTTAATACCACAGAAAACGTATAAAATTCAGGTGAGGTAGTAAGTCCAAAGAATATTCTTTGAAAAGATTTAAAAGACTCAGTTTGATTAAGGAAAACAAAAAAAAGTAAAGAATATACAGAAAGAATCAGGACAATGTTATAGCAGAGAATATATGAAATGCCAGTAAATTTGAACATTTCTGTAAAGTGGACCATTTCCTAGCTCCTACAGTTTACCAAAACTGACACAAGAGGAAATCATTTAAGGTCATCATGTCTGCCCTTGGCATTCTCGGAACGCCCTGGCCTCAGAATGCAGCATCTGTAGTCCATGGTAACCTGTGGAGAGTGGGAGGGGCTGAGGGAGGCTGGAACACTGCCCTCACGGAGGGAGTGGGTGTGGCCATCTCTGCTGTGACTGAACAAAGGGCAGGGGAGCAGGGGGCCCAGGGCAGGGCAATCAGAGCAAGGCAGGCCCAGTGGGGTGTCACAAGCATTTAGGCCCAGGCCCAAGGGTGCCTTCTTTGTCTGCACAGCTGACCAAACTCTCACTTTTCCACTGAGGCCACCCACTTATTTGAAGTGTGTGTGGAACCTGTCCACGCAGTATACCTCGCTGCACAGCTAACCATAGGTCTGGGCATCGTAGCTTCCTGCCAGGTGACCGAAGTTCGCAGGAGAGGTGATTCCCAGGTTCACACGCAGAGAGGCTCCTGCCCGGGCCACACGCCGCCCACTGCACCTGCCCAAGATCGGGGGCCGAAAGCAGCCCTGTCTAAGTCCCCTACCCCTAGAGGGAGTATTGGACCAACACTTCTAGAAAACGGGGTCCTTGTGGGCAACTCATTGGAGGGACACAAATAAATCTTTGCCGACTTTTTGCTGAAACTTACGAGCGTTCACACCTAAGCCTTTTACAAGGTCAGCTGTTTAGCTAAACATGAGCTCATGACCTAAATTTACACAATAATGAAGAAATCAGCTACAAAGGGAGACAATCAGCAAAAACAATCAATACCAGAATTAGATTCCCTAGGCCATCCGTGAGATGTTGGAATAATCAGGTGCTAGGCAGAAAATATACATAAACCTGGAAAAGAAACAAGGAACAAGGATGTTTTCAAAGACTGGTAGGATCTCTAAAACATTTTTAAAGTACATGTCATTGATAAAGCTAAATACTCAAAGGTTGTTTAATACAACAAATTAAGCAGTGAGAAGAGTGAAATTATGCTGTTTAGAAAACTATGGAACGTGAGATTTTCTGCCTAATTATATAAGATGATTTCTCTAAAAAATACACATTATTTCAAAGACTTATTGGCTGTGAAATAAGTTAAGGGTATTTCAAATGTCTTGTCTGCAAAGAAATGTGAGATGTAGGGAATCACAGAAAGCCCAGGCGATAATATGTCAATATATACATTGCTATATGGTGAACTAAGCCTTAGGCCGGCAACAGTGTAGAGGAATGGACCCTTAGAAACGTACAAGGAAGCTGGAATCTTTAAAAGTTCAAATCTTTATAAGTAAAAAGATTTATTAAAAATAATAACCAAGTGTTTTACTTGACATCAGAAAATGAAAACAATAAACCCTGAGAACATAGAAAAAAGATAAATAAAGATATGAGCAGAACTTAATACAACAGAAAACGTATAAAATTTAGGTGATTTAGTAAGTCCAAAGAATATTCTTTGAAAAGATTTAAAAGACACACTTTGATTAAGGAAAACACAAACATAATTAAAGAATATATAGAAAGAATCAGGACAATGTTATAGCTGAGAATATATGAAATGCCAGTAAATTTGAACTTTTCTGTAAAGATGACCATTTCCTAGCTCCTACAGTTTACCAAAACTGACACAAGAGGAAATCATTTAAGGTCATTATGTCTGCCCTTGGCATTCTCGGAACGCCCTGTCCTCAGAATGCAGCATGTGTAGTCCATGGTAACCTGCGGAGAGTGGGCGGGGTGAGGGAGGCTGGAACACTGCCCTCACTGAGGGAGTGGGTGTGGCCATCTCTGCTGTGACTGAACAAATGGCAGGGGAGCAGGGGGCCCAGCACTGGGCCCTCAGAGCCCGGCAGGCCCAGTGGGGTGTCACAAGCATTTAGGCCCAGGCCATAGGGTGCCTTCTTTGTCTGCACAGCTGCCCAAACTCTCACTTTTCCACTCAGGCCACCCACTTTGTTGAAGTGTGTATGGAACCTGTCCACGCAGTATACCTCGCTGCACAGCTAAACATAGGTCTGGGCATGGTAGCTTCCTGACAGGTCACCGAAGTTCGCAGGATAGATGATTCCCAGGTTCACACGCAGAGAGTCTCCTGCCCGGGCCACAGGCCGCCCACTGTCCCTGCCCAAGATCGGGGGCCGAAAGCAGCCCTGTCTAAATCCCCTACCCCTAGAGGGAGTATTGGACCAACACTTCTAGAAAACGGGGTCCTTGTGGGCAACTCATTGGAGGGACACAAATAAATCTTTGCCGACTTTTTGCTGAAACTTACGAGCGTTCACACCTAAGCCTCTTACAAGGTCAGCTGTTTAGCTAAACATGAGCTCATGATCAAAATTTACACAATAATGAAGAAATCAGCTACAAAGGGAGACAATCAGCAAAAACAATCAATACCAGAATTAGATTCCCTAGGCCATCCTTGAAATGTTGGAATAATCAGGTGCTAGGCAGAAAATATACATAATCCTGGAAATGAAACAATGAACAAGGATGTTTTCAAAGACTGGTAGGGTCTCTAAAATATTTTTAAAGTACATGTCTTCGATAAAGCTAAATACTGAAAGGTTGTGTAATACAACAGATTCATCATTGAGAAGAGTGAAATTATGCTGTTTAGAAAACTATGGAAGTTGAGATTTTCTGCCTAATTATATAAGACGTTTTCTCTAAAAAATACACATCATTTCAAAGACTTATTGGCTGTGAAATAAGTTAAAGGTATTTCAAATGGCTTGTCTGCATAGAAAGGTGAGATGTAGGGAATCACAGAAAGCCGAGGGGATAATATGTCAATATATACATAGCTATATGATGAACTAAGCCTTAGGCCGGCAACAGTGTAGAGGAATGGACCCTTAGAAACGTACAAGGAAGCTGGAATCTTTAAAAGTTCAAATCTTTATAAGTACAAAGATTTATTAAAATGAATAACCAAGTGTTTTACTTGACATCAGAAAATCAAAACTATAAACCCTGAGAACAGAGAAAAAAGATAAATAAAGATATGAGCAGAACTTAATACAACAGAAAACGTATAAAATTCAGGTGATTTAGTAAGTCCAAAGAATATTCTTTGAAAAGATTTAAAAGACACACTTTGATTAAGGAAAACATAAACATAAGTAAAGAATATACAGAAAGAATCAGGACAATGTTATAGCAGAGAATATATGAAATGCCAGTAAATTTGAACATTTCTGTAAAGCGGACCTTTTCCTAGCTCCTACAGTTTACCAAAACTGAAACAAGAGGAAATCATTTAAGGTCATCATGTCTGCCCTTGGCATTCTCGGAACGCCCTGGCCTCAGAATGCAGCATCGGTAGTCTATGGTAACCTGCGGAGAGGGGGCGTGGCTGAGGGAGCTTGGAAGACTGCCCTCACTGAGGGAGTGGGTGTGGCCATCTCTGCTGTGACTGAACAAAGGGCAGGGGAGCAGGGGGCCCAGGGCAGGGCCCTCAGAGCCCGGCAGACACAGTGGGGTGTCACAAGCATTTAGGCCCAGGCCAAAGGGCGCCTTCTTTGTCTGCACAGCTGCCCAAACTCTCACCTTTCCACTCTGGCCGCCCTCTTATTTGAAGTGTGTTTGGAACCTGTCCGCGCTGTACACCTCGCTGCACAGCTAACCATAGGACAGGGTATCGTAGCTTCCTGCCAGGTGACCGAAGTTCGCAGGCAAATGGGTCCCTGGGACACATGCAGAGAGGCTCTTGCCCGGGCCACAGGCCGCTCACTGGCCCTGCCCCAGATCGAAGGCTGAAAAGCAGCACTAAGTCCCCTACCCCTAGAGGGAGTATTGGACCAACACTTCTAGAAAACGGGGTCCTTGTGGGCAACTCATTGGAGGGACAAAAATAAATCATTGCCGACTTTTTGCTGAAACTTACGAGCGTTCACACCTAAGCCTTTTACAAGGTCAGCTGTTTAGCTAAACATGAGCTCATGATCTAAATTTACACAATAATGAAGAAATCAGCTACAAAGGGAGACAATCAGCAAAAACAATCAATACCAGAATTTGATTCCCTAGGCCATCCGTCAGATGTTGGAATAATCAGGTGCTAGGCAGAAAATATACATAAACCTGGAAAAGAAACAAGGAACAAGGATGTTTTCAAAGACTCGTAGGATCTCTAAAACATTTTTAAAGTACATGTCATTGATAAAGCTAAATACTCAAAGGTTGTTTAATACAACAAATTAAGCAGTGAGAAGAGTGAAATTATGCTGTTTAGAAAACTATGGAAGGTGAGATTTTCTGCCTAATTATATAAGATGTTTTCTCTAAAAAATACACATTATTTCAAAGACTTATTGGCTGTGAAATAAGTTAAGGGTATTTCAAATGTCTTGTCTGCAAAGAAATGTGAGATGTAGGGAATCACAGAAAGCCGAGGGGGTAATATGTCAATATATACATTGCTATATGGTGAACTAAGCCTTAGGCCGGCAACAGTGTAGAGGAATGGACCCTTAGAAACGTACAAGGAAGCTGGAATCTTTAAAAGTTCAAATCTTTATAAGTAAAAAGATTTATTAAAAATAATAACCAAGTGTTTTACTTGACATCAGAAAATCAAATCAATAAACCCTGAGAACATAGGAAAAAGATAAATAAAGATATGAGCAGAACTTAAAACAACAGAAAACGTATAAAATTTAGGTGATTTAGTAAGTCCAAAGAATATTCTTTGAAAAGATTTAAAAGACACACTTTGATTTAGGAAAACAAAAAAAAGTAAATAATATACAGAGAGAATCAGGACAATGTTATAGCGGAGAATATATGAATTGCCAGTAAATTTGAATATTTCTGTAAAGTGGACCATTTCCTAGCTCCTAAAGTTTACGAAAACTGACACAAGAGGAAATCATTTAAGGTCATCATGTCTGCCCTTGGCATTCACGGAACGCCCTGGCCTCAGAATGCAGCATCTGTAGTCCATGGTAACCTGCGGAGAGGGGGCGTGGCTGAGGGAGGTTGGAAGACTGCCCTCACTGAGGGAGTGGGTGTGGCCATCTCTGCTGTGACTGAACAAAGGGCAGGGGAGCAGGGGGCCCAGGGCAGGGCCCTCAGAGCCCGGCAGACCCAGTGGGGTGTCACAAGCATTTAGGCCCAGGCCACTGGACGCCTTCTTTGTCTGCACAGCTGCCCAAACTCTCACCTTTCCACTCAGGCCGCCCTCTTATTTGAAGTGTGTTGGTTACCTGTCCACGCAGTACACCTCGCTGCACAGCTAACCATAGGTCAAGGCATCGTAGCTTCCTGCCATGTGACTGAAGTTCGCAGGCAAATGGGTCCCTGGGACACATGCGGAGAGGCTCCTGCCCGGGCCACAGGCCGCCCACTGGCGCTGCCCCAGATCGAAGGCTGAAAAGCAGCCATGTCTGAATCCACTGCCTCTCGAAGGAGTATTGGACCAACACTTGTAGAAAACGGGGTTCTTGCGGGCAACTCATTGGAGGGACACAAATAAATCTTTGCCGACTTTCTGCTGAAGCGTACCAGCGTTCACACCTAAGCCTCTTACAAGGTCAGCTGTTTAGCTAAACATGAGCTCATGATCTAAATTTACACAATATTGAAGAAATCAGCTACAAAGGGAGACAATCAGCAAAAACAATGAATACCAGAATGAGATTCCCTAGGCCATCCATCTGATGTTGGAATAATCAGGGGCAAGGCAGAAAATATACATATAACTGGAACTGAAAGAAGGAACAAGGAGGTTTTCAAAGGCTGGTAGGATCTCTAAAACATTTTTAAAGTACATGTCGTTGATAAACCTAAATACTCAAAGGTTGTTTAATACCACAGATTAAGCATTGAGAAGAGTGAAATTATGCTGTTTTGAAAACTATGGCAGGTGTGATTTTCTGCCTAATTATATAAGAAGATTTCTCTAAAAAATAGACATTATTTCAAAGACTTATTGGCTGTGAAATAAGTTAAGTGTATTTCAAATGGCTTGTCTGCAAAGAAAGGTGAGATGTAGGGAATCACAGAAAGTCGAGGGGAAAATGTCAATATATACATTGCTATATGGTGAACTAAGCCTTAGGCCAGCCACAATGTAGAGGACCTGAACCTTAGAAACTTGAAAGTGAGCTGGAATCTTTAAAAGTTCAAATCTTTAAAAGTAAAAAGATTGATGAAAATGAATAACCAAGTCTTTTAATTGACATCAGAAGATGAAAACCATAAACCCTGAGAACATAGAAAAAAGATAAAGATAGATATGAGCAGAACTTTATACCACAGAAAACGTATAAAATTCAGGTGAGGTAGTAAGTCCAAAGAATATTCTTTGAAAAGCTTTAAAAGACACACTTTGATTAAGGAAAACAAAAAAAAGTAAAGAATATACAGAAAGAATCAGGACAATGTTATAGCAGAGAATATATGAAATGCCAGTAAATTAGAAAATTTCTGTAAAGTGGACCATTTCCTAGCTGCTACAGTTTACCACAACTGACACAAGAGGAAATCATTTAAGGTCATCATGTCTGCCCTTGGCATTCTCTGAACGCCCTGGCCTCAGAATGCAGCATCTGTAGTCCATGGTAACCTGTGGAGAGTGGGAGGGGCTGAGGGAGGCTGGAACACTGCCCTCACGGAGGGAGTGGGTGTGGCCATCTCTGCTGTGACTGAACAAAGGGCAGGGGAGCATGGGGCCCAGGGCAGGGCCCTCAGAGCAAGGCAGGCCCAGTGAGGTGTCACAAGCATTTAGGCCCAGGCCATAGGGCGCCTTCTTTGTCTGCACAGCTGCCCAAACTCTCACTTTTCCACTCAGGCCACCCACTTATTTGAAGTGTGTGTGGAACCTGTCCACGCAGTATACCTCGCTGCACAGCTAACAATAGGTCTGGGCATCGTAGCTTCCTGCCAGGTGACTGTAGTTCGCAGGAGAGATGATTCCCAGGTTCACACGCAGAGAGGCTCCTGCCCGGGCCAAACGCCGCCCACTGCCCCTGCCCAAGATCGGGGGCCGAAAGCAGCCCTGTCTATGTCCCCTACCCCTAGAGGGAGTATTGGACCAACACTTCTAGAAAACGGGGTCCTTGTGGGCAACTCATTGGAGGGACACAAATAAATCTTTGCCGACTTTTTGCTGAAACTTACGAGCGTTCACACCTAAGCCTTTTACAAGGTCAGCTGTTTAGCTAAACATGAGCTCATGACCTAAATTTACACAATAATGGAGAAATCAGCTACAAAGGCAGACAATCAGCAAAAACAATCAATACCAGAATTAGATTCCCTAGGCCATCCGTCAGATGTTGGAATAATCAGGTGCTAGGCAGAAAATATACATAAACCTGGAAAAGAAACAAGGAACAAGGATATTTTCAAAGACTGGTAGGGTCTCTAAAACATTTTTAAAGTACATGTCATTGATAAAGCTAAATACACAAAGGTTGTTTAACACAGCAAATTAAGCTGTGAGAAGAGTGAAGTTATGCTGTTTAGAAAACTATGGAACGTGAGATTTTCTGCCTAATTATAAAAGATGATTTCTCTAAATAATACACATTATTTCAAAGACTTATTGGCTGTGAAATAAGTTAAGGGTATTTCAAATGTCTTGTCTGCAAAGAAAGGTGAGATGTAGGGAGTCACAGAAAGCAGAGGGGAAAATATGTCAATATATAAATAGCTACATGTTGAACTAAGCCTTAGGCCGGCAACAGTGTAGAGGAAAGGACCCTTAGAAACGTACAAGTAAGCTGGAATCTTTAAAAGTTCAAATCTTTATAAGAAAAAGATTTATTAAGATGAATAACCAAGTGTTTTACTTGACATCAGAAAATCAAAACTATAAACCGTGAGAACATAGAAAAAAGATAAATAATGATATGAGCAGAACTTAATACAACAGAAAACGTATAAAATTCAGGTGATTTAGTAAGTCCAAAGAATATTCTTTGAAAAGATTTAAAAGACACACTTTGATTAAGGAAAACATAAACATAAGTAAAGAATATGCAGAAAGAATCAGGACAATGTTATAGCAGAGAATATATGAAATGCTAGTAAACTTGAACATTTCTGTAAAGCGGACCATTTCCTAGCTGCTACAGTTTACGAAAACTGACACAAGAGGAAATCATTTAAGGTCATCATGTCTGCCCTTGGCATTCTCGGAACGCCCTGGCCTCAGAATGCAGCATCTGTAGTCCATGGTAACCTGCGTAGAGGGGGCGTGGCTGAGGGAGGTTGGAAGACTGCCATCACTGAGGGAGTGGGTGTGGCCATCTCTGCTGTGACTGAACAAAGGGCAGGGGAGCAGGGGGCCCAGGTCCGGGCACTCCGAGCCCGGCAGACCAAGTGGGGTGTCACAAGCATTTAGGCCCAGGCCAAAGGGCGCCTTCTTTGTCTGCACAGCTGCCCAAACTCTCACCTTTCCACTCAGGCTGCCCTCTTATTTGAAGTGTGTTTGGAACCTGTCTGTACAGTACACCTCGCTGCACAGCTAACCATAGGTCATGGCATCGTAGCTTCCTGCCAGGTGACCGAAGTTCGCAGGCAAATGGGTCCCTGGGACACATGCGGAGAGGCTCCTGCCCGGGCCACAGGCCGCCCACTGGCCCTGCCCCAGATCGAAGGCTGAAAAGCAGCCATGTCTGAGTCCACTGCCTCTCGAAGGAGTATTGGACCAACACTTGTAGAAAACGGGGTCCTTGCGGGCAACTCATTGGAGGGACACAAATAAATCTTTGCCGACTTTCTGCTGAAGCGTACCACGTTCACACCTAAGCCTCTTACAAGGTCAGCTGTTTAGCTAAACATGAGCTCATGATCTAAATTTACACAATATTGAAGAAATCAGCTACAAAGTGAGACAATCAGCAAAAACAATCAATACCAGAATGAGATTCCCTAGGCCATCCATCTGATGTTGCAATAATCAGGTTCAAGGCAGAAAATATACATAAAACTGGAACTGAAACAAGGAACAGGGAGGTTTTCAAAGGCTGGTAGGATCTCTAAAACATTTTTAAAGTACATTTCGTTGATAAACCTAAATACTCAAAGGTTGTTTAATACCACAGATTAAGCATTGAGAAGAGTGAAATTATGCTGTTTTGAAAACTATGGCAGGTGAGATTTTCTGCCTCATTATATAAGAAGATTTCTCTAAAAAATAGACATTGTTTCAAAGACTTATTGGCTGTGAAATAAGTTAAGTGTATTTCAAATGGCTTGTCTGCAAAGAAAGGTGAGATGTAGGGAATCACAGAAAGTCGAGAGGAAAATGTCAATATATACATTGCTATATGGTGAACTAAGCCTTAGGCCAGCCACAATGTAGAGGACCTGACCCTTAGAAACTTAAAAGTGGGCTGGAATCTTTAAAAGTTCAAATCTTTATAAGTAAAAAGATTGATGAAAATGAATAACCAAGTGTTTTAATTGACATCAGAAGATCAAAACAATAAACCCTGAGAACATAGAAAAAAGATAAAGATAGATATGAGCAGAACTTAATACCACAGAAAACGTATAAAATTCAGGTGAGGTAGTAAGTCCAAAGAATATTCTTTGAAAAGATTTAAAAGACACACTTTGATTAAGGAAAGCACAAACATAATTAAAGAATATATAGAAAGAATCAGGACAATGTTATAGCAGAGAATATATGAAATGCCAGTAAATTTGAACATTTCTGTAAAGTGGACCATTTCCTAGCTCCTACAGCTCCTCCTGACACAAGAGGAAATCATTTAAGGTCATCATGTCTGCCCTTGGCATTCTCGGAACGCCCTGGCCACAGAAAGCAGCATCTGTAGTCCATGGTAACCTGCGGAGAGTGGGCGGGACTGAGGGAGGCTGGAACACTGCCCTCAGAGAGGGAGTGGGTGTGGCCATCTATGCTGTGACTGAACAAAGGGCAGGGGAGCAGCGGGCCCTGGGCAGGGCCCTCAGAGCCCGGCAGGCCTAGTGGCGTGTCACAAGCATTTAGGCCCAGGCCTTAGGACGCCTTCTTTGTCTGCACAGCTGCCCAAACTCTCATTTTCCACTCAGGCCGCCCACTTAGTTGCAGTGAGTGTGGAACCTGTCCGCGCAGTATACCTCGCTGCACAGCTAACCATAGGTCTGGGCATCATAGCTTCCTGCCAGGTGACCGAAGTTCGCAGGAGAGATGATTCCCAGGTTCACATGCAGAGAGGCTCCTGCCCGGGCCACAGGCGGCCCACTGCCCCTGCCCAAGATCGGGCGCCGAAAGCAGACCTGTCTAATTCCCCTAACCCTAGAGGGAGTATTGGACCAACACCTCTAGGAAACGGGGTCCTTGTGGGCAACTCACTGGAGGGACACAAATAAATCTTTGCCGACTTTTTGCTGAAACTTATGAGCGTTCACAACTAAGCCTCTTACAAGGTCAGCTGTTTAGCTAAACATGAGCTCATGATCAAAATTTACACAATAATGAAGAAATCAGCTACAAAGGGAGACAATCAGCAAAAACAATCAATACCAGAATTAGATTCCCTAGGCCATCCTTGAGATGTTGGAATAATCAGGTGCTAGGCAGAAAATATACATAATCCTGGAAATGAAACAATGAACAAGGATGTTTTCAAAGACTGGTAGGGTCTCTAAAATATTTTTAAAGTACATGTCATTGATAAAGCTAAATACTCAAAGGTTGTTTAATACAACAAATTAAGCAGTGAGAAGAGTGACATTATGCTGTTCAGAAAACTATAGAAGTTGAGATTTTCTGCCTAATTATATAAGATGTTTTCTCTAAAAAATACACATCATTTCAAAGACTTATTGGCTGTGAAATAAGTTAAAGGTATTTCAAATGGCTTGTCTGCAAAGAAAGGTGACATGTAGGGAATCACAGAAAGCCGAGGGGATAATATGTCAATATATACATAGCTATATGATGAACTAAGCCTTAGGCCGGCAACAGTGTAGAGGAATGGACCCTTAGAAACGTACAAGGAAGCTGGAATATTTAAATGTTCAAATCTTTATAAGTACAAAGATTTATTAAAATGAATAAACAAGTGTTTTACTTGACATCAGAAAATCAAAACTATAAACCCTGAGAACAGAGAAAAAAGATAAATAAAGATATGAGCAGAACTTAAACAACAGAAAACGTATAAAATTCAGGTGATTTAGTAAGTCCAAATAATATTCTTTGAAAAGATTTAAAAGACACACTTTGATTAAGGAAAACATAAACATAAGTAAAGAATATACAGAAAGAATCAGGACAATGTTATAGCAGAGAATATATGAAATGCCAGTAAATTTGAACATTTCTGTAAAGCGGACCTTTTCCTAGCTCCTACAGTTTACCAAAACTGACACAAGAGGAAATCATTTAAGGTCATCATGTCTGCCCTTGGCATTCTCGGAACGCCCTGGCCTCAGAATGCAGCATCGGTAGTCTATGGTAACCTGCGGAGAGGGGGCGTGGCTGAGGGAGCTTGGAAGACTGCCCTCACTGAGGGAGTGGGTGTGGCCATCTCTGCTGTGACTGAACAAAGGGCAGGGGAGCAGGGGGCCCAGGGCAGGGCCCTCAGAGCCCGGCAGACACAGTGGGGTGTCACAAGCATTTAGGCCCAGGCCAAAGGGCGCCTTCTTTGTCTGCACAGCTGCCCAAACTCTCACCTTTCCACTCTGGCCGCCCTCTTATTTGAAGTGTGTTTGGAACCTGTCCGCGCTGTACACCTCGCTGCACCGCTAACCATAGGTCAGGGTATCGTAGCTTCCTGCCAGGTGACCGAAGTTCGCAGGCAAATGGGTCCCTGGGACACATGCAGAGAGGCTCTTGCCCGGGCCACAGGCCGCTCACTGGCCCTGCCCCAGATCGAAGGCTGAAAAGCAGCACTAAGTCCCCTACCCCTAGAGGGAGTATTGGACCAACACTTCTAGAAAACGGGGTCCTTGTGGGCAACTCATTGGAGGGACACAAATAAATCTTTGCCGACTTTTTGCTGAAACTTACGAGCGTTCACACCTAAGCCTTTTACAAGGTCAGCTGTTTAGCTAAACATGAGCTCATGATCTAAATTTACACAATAATGAAGAAATCAGCTACAAAGGGAGACAATCAGCAAAAACAATCAATACCAGAATTAGATTCCCTAGGCCATCCGTCAGATGTTGGAATAATCAGGTGCTAGGCAGAAAATATACATAAACCTGGAAAAGAAACAAGGAACAAGGATGTTTTCAAAGACTCGTAGGATCTCTAAAACATTTTTAAAGTACATGTCATTGATAAAGCTAAATACTCAAAGGTTGTTTAATACAACAAATTAAGCAGTGAGAAGAGTGAAATTATGCTGTTTAGAAAACTATGGAAGGTGAGATTTTCTGCCTAATTATATAAGATGTTTTCTCTAAAAAATACACATTATTTCAAAGACTTATTGGCTGTGAAATAAGTTAAGGGTATTTCAAATGTCTTGTCTGCAAAGAAATGTGAGATGTAGGGAATCACAGAAAGCCGAGGGGGTAATATGTCAATATATACATTGCTATATGGTGAACTAAGCCTTAGGCCGGCAACAGTGTAGAGGAATGGACCCTTAAAAACGTACAAGGAAGCTGGAATCTTTAAAAGTTCAAATCTTTATAAGTAAAAAGATTTATTAAAAATAATAACCAAGTGTTTTACTTGACATCAGAAAATCAAATCAATAAACCCTGAGAACATAGAAAAAAGATAAATAAAGATATGAGCAGAACTTAAAACAACAGAAAACGTATAAAATTTAGGTGATTTAGTAAGTCCAAAGAATATTCTTTGAAAAGATTTAAAAGACACACTTTGATTTAGGAAAACAAAAAGAAGTAAATAATATACAGAGAGAATCAGGACAATGTTATAGCGGAGAATATATGAATTGCCAGTAAATTTGAATATTTCTGTAAAGTGGACCATTTCCTAGCTCCTAAAGTTTACGAAAACTGACACAAGAGGAAATCATTTAAGGTCATCATGTCTGCCCTTGGCATTCACGGAACGCCCTGGCCTCAGAATGCAGCATCTGTAGTCCATGGTAACCTGCGGAGAGGGGGCGTGGCTGAGGGAGGTTGGAAGACTGCCCTCACTGAGGGAGTGGGTGTGGCCATCTCTGCTGTGACTGAACAAACGGCAGGGGAGCAGGGGTCCCAGGGCAGGGCCCTCAGAGCCCGGCAGACCCAGTGGGGTGTCACAAGCATTTAGGCCCAGGCCAAAGGGCGCCTTCTTTGTCTGCACAGCTGCCCAAACTCTCACCTTTCCACTCAGGCCGCCCTCTTATTTGAAGTGTGTTGGTTACCTGTCCGCGCAGTACACCTCGCTGCACAGCTAACCATAGGTCAAGGCATCGTAGCTTCCTGCCATGTGACTGAAGTTCGCAGGCAAATGGGTCCCTGGGACACATGCGGAGAGGCTCCTGCCCGGGCCACAGGCCGCCCACTGGCCCTGCCCCAGATCGAAGCCTGAAAAGCAGCCATGTCTGAGTCCACTGCCTCTCGAAGGCGTATTGGACCAACACTTGTAGAAAACGGGGTTCTTGCGGGCAACTCATTGGAGGGACACAAATAAATCTTTGCCGACTTTCTGCTGAAGCGTACCAGCGTTCACACCTAAGCCTCTTACAAGGTCAGCTGTTTAGCTAAACATGAGCTCATGATCTAAATTTACACAATATTGAAGAAATCAGCTACAAAGTGAGACAATCAGCAAAAACAATCAATACCAGAATGAGATTCCCTAGGCCATCCATCTGATGTTGGAATAATCAGGTGCAAGGCAGAAAATATACATATAACTGGAACTGAAAGAAGGAACAAGGAGGTTTTCAAAGGCTGGTAGGATCTCTAAAACATTTTTAAAGTACATGTCGTTGATAAACCTAAATACTCAAAGGTTGTTTAATACCACAGATTAAGCATTGAGAAGAGTGAAATTATGCTGTTTTGAAAACTATGGCAGGTGTGATTTTCTGCCTCATTATATAAGAAGATTTCTCTAAAAAATAGACATTATTTCAAAGACTTATTGGCTGTGAAATAAGTTAAGTGTATTTCAAATGGCTTGTCTGCAAAGAAAGGTGAGATGTAGGGAATCACAGAAAGTCGAGGGGAAAATGTCAATATATACATTGCTATATGGTGAACTAAGCCTTAGGCCAGCCACAATGTAGAGGACCTGACCCTTAGAAACTTAAAAGTGGGCTGGAATCTTTAAAAGTTCAAATCTTTATAAGTAAAAAGATTGATGAAAATGAATAACCTAGTGTTTTAATTGACATCAGAAGATCAAAACAATAAACCCTGAGAACATAGAAAAAAGATAAAGATAGATATGAGCAGAACTTAATACCACAGAAAACGTATAAAATTCAGGTGAGGTAGTAAGTCCAAAGAATATACTTTGAAAAGATTTAAAAGACACACTTTGATTAAGGAAAGCACAAATATAATTAAAGAATATATAGAAAGAATCAGGACAATGTTATAGCAGAGAATATATGAAATGCCAGTAAATTTGAACATTTCTGTAAAGTGGACCATTTCCTAGCTCCTACAGCTCCTCCTGACACAAGAGGAAATCATTTAAGGTCATCATGTCTGCCCTTGGCATTCTCGGAACGCCCTGGCCACAGAAAGCAGCATCTGTAGTCCATGGTAACCTGCGGAGAGTGGGCGGGACGGAGGGAGGCTGGAACACTGCCCTCAGAGAGGGAGTGGGTGTGGCCATCTATGCTGTGACTGAACAAAGGGCAGGGGAGCAGCGGGCCCTGGGCAGGGCCCTCAGAGCCCGGCAGGCCTAGTGGCGTGTCACAAGCATTTAGGCCCAGGCCTTAGGACGCCTTCTTTGTCTGCACAGCTGCCCAAACTCTCATTTTCCACTCAGGCCGCCCACTTAGTTGCAGTGAGTGTGGAACCTGTCCGCGCAGTATACCTCGCTGCACAGCTAACCATAAGTCTGGGCATCATAGCTTCCTGCCAGGTGACCGAAGTTCGCAGGAGAGATGATTCCCAGGTTCACATGCAGAGAGGCTCCTGCCCGGGCCACAGGCGGCCCACTGCCCCTGCCCAAGATCGGGGGCCGAAAGCAGACCTGTCTAATTCCCCTAACCCTAGAGGGAGTATTGGACCAACACCTCTAGGAAACGGGGTCCTTGTGGGCAACTCATTGGAGGGACACAAATAAATCTTTGCCGACTTTTTGCTGAAACTTACGAGCGTTCACAACTAAGCCTCTTACAAGGTCAGCTGTTTAGCTAAACATGAGCTCATGATCAAAATTTACACAATAATGAAGAAATCAGCTACAAAGGGAGACAATCAGCAAAAACAATCAATACCAGAATTAGATTCCCTAGGCCATCCTTGAGATGTTGGAATAATCAGGTGCTAGGCAGAAAATATACATAATCCTGGAAATGAAACAATGAACAAGGATGTTTTCAAAGACTGGTAGGGTCTCTAAAATATTTTTAAAGTACATGTCATTGATAAAGCTAAATACTCAAAGGTTGTTTAATACAACAAATTAAGCAGTGAGAAGAGTGACATTATGCTGTTCAGAAAACTATAGAAGTTGAGATTTTCTGCCTAATTATATAAGATGTTTTCTCTAAAAAATACACATCATTTCAAAGACTTATTGGCTGTGAAATAAGTTAAAGGTATTTCAAATGGCTTGTCTGCAAAGAAAGGTGAGATGTAGGGAATCACAGAAAGCCGAGGGGATAATATGTCAATATATACATAGCTATATGATGAACTAAGCCTTGGGCCGGCAACAGTGTAGAGGAATGGACCCTTAGAAACGTACAAGGAAGCTGGAATCTTTAAATGTTCAAATCTTTATAAGTACAAAGATTTATTAAAATGAATAAACAAGTGTTTTACTTGACATCAGAAAATCAAAACTATAAACCCTGAGAACAGAGAAAAAAGATAAATAAAGATATGAGCAGAACTTAAACAACAGAAAACGTATAAAATTCAGGTGATTTAGTAAGTCCAAATAATATTCTTTGAAAAGATTTAAAAGACACACTTTGATTAAGGAAAACATAAACATAAGTAAAGAATATACAGAAAGAATCAGGACAATGTTATAGCAGAGAATATATGAAATGCCAGTAAATTTGAACATTTCTGTAAAGCGGACCTTTTCCTAGCTCCTACAGTTTACCAAAACTGACACAAGAGGAAATCATTTAAGGTCATCATGTCTGCCCTTGGCATTCTCGGAACGCCCTGGCCTCAGAATGCAGCATCGGTAGTCTATGGTAACCTGCGGAGAGGGGGCGTGGCTGAGGGAGCTTGGAAGACTGCCCTCACTGAGGGAGTGGGTGTGGCCATCTCTGCTGTGACTGAACAAAGGGCAGGGGAGCAGGGGGCCCAGGGCAGGGCCCTCAGAGCCCGGCAGACACAGTGGGGTGTCACAAGCATTTAGGCCCAGGCCAAAGGGCGCCTTCTTTGTCTGCACAGCTGCCCAAACTCTCACCTTTCCACTCTGGCCGCCCTCTTATTTGAAGTGTGTTTGGAACCTGTCCGCGCTGTACACCTCGCTGCACAGCTAACCATAGGTCAGGGTATCGTAGCTTCCTGCCAGGTGACCGAAGTTCGCAGGCAAATGGGTCCCTGGGACACATGCAGAGAGGCTCTTGCCTGGGCCACAGGCCGCTCACTGGCCCTGCCCCAGATCGAAGGCTGAAAAGCAGCACTAAGTCCCCTACCCCTAGAGGGAGTATTGGACCAACACTTCTAGAAAACGGGGTCCTTGTGGGCAACTCATTGGAGGGACACAAATAAATCTTTGCCGACTTTTTGCTGAAACTTACGAGCGTTCACACCTAAGCCTTTTACAAGGTCAGTTGTTTAGCTAAACATGAGCTCATGATCTAAATTTACACAATAATGAAGAAATCAGCTACAAAGGGAGACAATCAGCAAAAACAATCAATACCAGAATTAGATTCCCTAGGCCATCCGTCAGATGTTGGAATAATCAGGTGCTAGGCAGAAAATATACATAAACCTGGAAAAGAAACAAGGAACAAGGATGTTTTCAAAGACTCGTAGGATCTCTAAAACATTTTTAAAGTACATGTCATTGATAAAGCTAAATACTCAAAGGTTGTTTAATACAACAAATTAAGCAGTGAGAAGAGTGAAATTATGCTGTTTAGAAAACTATGGAAGGTGAGATTTTCTGCCTAATTATATAAGATGTTTTCTCTAAAAAATACACATTATTTCAAAGACTTATTGGCTGTGAAATAAGTTAAGGGTATTTCAAATGTCTTGTCTGCAAAGAAATGTGAGATGTAGGGAATCACAGAAAGCCGAGGGGGTAATATGTCAATATATACATTGCTATATGGTGAACTAAGCCTTAGGCCGGCAACAGTGTAGAGGAATGGACCCTTAGAAACGTACAAGGAAGCTGGAATCTTTAAAAGTTCAAATCTTTATAAGTAAAAAGATTTATTAAAAATAATAACCAAGTGTTTTACTTGACATCAGAAAATCAAATCAATAAACCCTGAGAACATAGAAAAAAGATAAATAAAGATATGAGCAGAACTTAAAACAACAGAAAACGTATAAAATTTAGGTGATTTAGTAAGTCCAAAGAATATTCTTTGAAAAGATTTAAAAGACACACTTTGATTTAGGAAAACAAAAAGAAGTAAATAATATACAGAGAGAATCAGGACAATGTTATAGCGGAGAATATATGAATTGCCAGTAAATTTGAATATTTCTGTAAAGTGGACCATTTCCTAGCTCTTAAAGTTTACGAAAACTGACACAAGAGGAAATCATTTAAGGTCATCATGTCTGCCCTTGGCATTCACGGAACGCCCTGGCCTCAGAATGCAGCATCTGTAGTCCATGGTAACCTGCGGAGAGGGGGCGTGGCTGAGGGAGGTTGGAAGACTGCCCTCACTGAGGGAGTGGGTGTGGCCATCTCTGCTGTGACTGAACAAACGGCAGGGGAGCAGGGGGCCCAGGGCAGGGCCCTCAGAGCCCGGCAGACCCAGTGGGGTGTCACAAGCATTTAGGCCCAGGCCAAAGGGCGCCTTCTTTGTCTGCACAGCTGCCCAAACTCTCACCTTTCCACTCAGGCCGCCCTCTTATTTGAAGTGTGTTGGTTACCTGTCCGCGCAGTACACCTCGCTGCACAGCTAACCATAGGTCAAGGCATCGTAGCTTCCTGCCATGTGACTGAAGTTCGCAGGCAAATGGGTCCCTGGGACACATGCGGAGAGGCTCCTGCCCGGGCCACAGGCCGCCCACTGGCCCTGCCCCAGATCGAAGCCTGAAAAGCAGCCATGTCTGAGTCCACTGCCTCTCGAAGGAGTATTGGACCAACACTTGTAGAAAACGGGGTTCTTGCGGGCAACTCATTGGAGGGACACAAATAAATCTTTGCCGACTTTCTGCTGAAGCGTACCAGCGTTCACACCTAAGCCTCTTACAAGGTCAGCTGTTTAGCTAAACATGAGCTCATGATCTAAATTTACACAATATTGAAGAAATCAGCTACAAAGGGAGACAATCAGCAAAAACAATCAATACCAGAATGAGATTCCCTAGGCCATCCATCTGATGTTGGAATAATCAGGTGCAAGGCAGAAAATATACATATAACTGGAACTGAAAGAAGGAACAAGGAGGTTTTCAAAGGCTGGTAGGATCTCTAAAACATTTTTAAAGTACATGTCGTTGATAAACCTAAATACTCAAAGGTTGTTTAATACCACAGATTAAGCATTGAGAAGAGTGAAATTATGCTGTTTTGAAAACTATGGCAGGTGTGATTTTCTGCCTCATTATATAAGAAGATTTCTCTAAAAAATAGACATTATTTCAAAGACTTATTGGCTGTGAAATAAGTTAAGTGTATTTCAAATGGCTTGTCTGCAAAGAAAGGTGAGATGTAGGGAATCACAGAAAGTCGAGGGGAAAATGTCAATATATACATTGCTATATGGTGAACTAAGCCTTAGGCCAGCCACAATGTAGAGGAGCTGACCCTTAGAAACTTGAAAGTGAGCTGGAATCTTTAAAAGTTCAAATCTTTAAAAGTAAAAAGATTGATGAAAATGAATAACCAAGTCTTTTAATTGACATCAGAAGATGAAAACAATAAACCCTGAGAACATAGAAAAAAGATAAAGATAGATATGAGCAGAACTTTATACCACAGAAAACGTATAAAATTCAGGTGAGGTAGTAAGTCCAAAGAATATTCTTTGAAAAGCTTTAAAAGACACACTTTGATTAAGGAAAACAAAAAAAGTAAAGAATATACAGAAAGAATCAGGACAATGTTATAGCAGAGAATATATGAAATGCCAGTAAATTAGAAAATTTCTGTAAAGTGGACCATTTCCTAGCTCCTACAGTTTACCACAACTGACACAAGAGGAAATCATTTAAGGTCATCATGTCTGCCCTTGGCATTCTCTGAACGCCCTGGCCTCAGAATGCAGCATCTGTAGTCCATGGTAACCTGTGGAGAGTGGGCGGAGCTGAGGGAGGCTGGAACACTGCCCTCACGGAGGGAGTGGGTGTGGCCATCTCTGCTGTGACTGAACAAAGGGCAGGGGAGCATGGGGCCCAGGGCAGGGCCCTCAGAGCAAGGCAGGCCCAGTGAGGTGTCACAAGCATTTAGGCCCAGGCCATAGGGCGCCTTCTTTGTCTGCACAGCTGGCCAAACTCTCACTTTTCCACTCAGGCCACCCACTTATTTGAAGTGTGTGTGGAACCTGTCCACGCAGTATACCTCGCTGCACAGCTAACAATAGGTCTGGGCATCGTAGCTTCCTGCCAGGTGACTGAAGTTCGCAGGAGAGATGATTCCCAGGTTCACACGCAGAGAGGCTCCTGCCAGGGCCACACGCCGCCCACTGCCCCTGCCCAAGTTCGGGGGCCGAAAGCAGCCCTGTCTAAGTCCCCTACCCCTAGAGGGAGTATTGGACCAACACTTCTAGAAAAAGGGGTCCTTGTGGGCAACTCATTGTAGGGACACAAATAAATCTTTGCCGACTTTCTGCTGAAGCTTACCAGCGTTCACACCTAAGCCTCTTACAAGGTCAGCTCTTTAGCTAAACATGAGCTCATGATCTAAATTTACACAATATTGAAGAAATCAGCTAAAAAGGGAGACAATCAGCAAAAACAATCAATACCAGAATTAGATTCCCTAGGCCATCCGTCAGATGTTGGAATAATCAGGTGCTAGGCAGAAAATATACATAAACCTGGAAAAGAAACAAGGAACAAGGATGTTTTCAAAGACTGGTAGGGTCTCTAAAACATTTTTAAAGTACATGTCATTGATAAAGCTAAATACACAAAGGTTGTTTAACACAGCAAATTAAGCTGTGAGAAGAGTGAAGTTATGCTGTTTAGAAAACTATGGAACGTGAGATTTTCTGCCTAATTATAAAAGATGATTTCTCTAAATAATACACATTATTTCAAAGACTTATTGGCTGTGAAATAAGTTAAGGGTATTTCAAATGTCTTGTCTGCAAAGAAAGGTGACATGTAGGGAGTCACAGAAAGCAGAGGGGAAAATATGTCAATATATAAATAGCTACATGTTGAACTAAGCCTTAGGCCGGCAACAGTGTAGAGGAAAGGACCCTTAGAAACGTACAAGTAAGCTGGAATCTTTAAAAGTTCAAATCTTTATAAGTAAAAAGATTTATTAAGATGAATAACCAAGTGTTTTACTTGACATCAGAAAATCAAAACTATAAACCGTGAGAACATAGAAAAAAGATAAGTAAAGATATGAGCAGAACTTAATACAACAGAAAACGTATAAAATTCAGGTGATTTAGTAAGTCCAAAGAATATTCTTTGAAAAGATTTAAAAGACACACTTTGATTAAGGAAAACATAAACATAAGTAAAGAATATGCAGAAAGAATCAGGACAATGTTATAGCAGAGATTATATGAAATGCCAGTAAACTTGAACATTTCTGTAAAGCGGACCATTTCCTAGCTGCTACAGTTTACGAAAACTGACACAAGAGGAAATCATTTAAGGTCATCATGTCTGCCCTTGGCATTCTCGGAACGCCCTGGCCTCAGAATGCAGCATCTGTAGTCCATGGTAACCTGCGGAGAGTGGGCGTGGCTGAGGGAGGTTGGAAGACTGCCATCACTGAGGGAGTGGGTGTGGCCATCTCTGCTGTGACTGAACAAAGGGCAGGGGAGCAGGGGGCCCA
Organism: Mesoplodon bidens; assembly: GCF_964165515.1. Classification (NCBI taxonomy): domain Eukaryota; kingdom Metazoa; phylum Chordata; class Mammalia; order Artiodactyla; family Ziphiidae; genus Mesoplodon; species Mesoplodon bidens. Next base: position 3,830,499 of record NC_138180.1, read on the forward strand.
GGTCCGGGCACTCCGAGCCCGGCAGACCCAGTGGGGTGTCACAAGCATTTAGGCCCAGGCCAAAGGGCGCCTTCTTTGTCTGCACAGCTGCCCAAACTCTCACCTTTCCACTCAGGCTGCCCTCTTATTTGAAGTGTGTTTGGAACCTGTCTGTACAGTACACCTCGCTGCACAGCTAACCATAGGTCATGGCATCGTAGCTTCCTGCCAGGTGACCGAAGTTCGCAGGCAAATGGGTCCCTGGGACACATGCGGAGAGGCTCCTGCCCGGGCCACAAGCCGCCCACTGGCCCTGCCCCAGATCGAAGGCTGAAAAGCAGCCATGTCTGAGTCCACTGCCTCTCGAAGGAGTATTGGACCAACACTTGTAGAAAACGGGGTCCTTGCGGGCAACTCATTGGAGGGACACAAATAAATCTTTGCCGACTTTCTGCTGAAGCGTACCACGTTCACACCTAAGCCTCTTACAAGGTCAGCTGTTTAGCTAAACATGAGCTCATGATCTAAATTTACACAATATTGAAGAAATCAGCTACAAAGGGAGACAATCAGCAAAAACAATGAATACCAGAATGAGATTCCCTAGGCCATCCATCTGATGTTGCAATAATCAGGTTCAAGGCAGAAAATATACATAAAACTGGAACTGAAACAAGGAACAAGGAGGTTTTCAAAGGCTGGTAGGATCTCTAAAACATTTTTAAAGTACATTTCGTTGATAAACCTAAATACTCAAAGGTTGTTTAATACCACAGATTAAGCATTGAGAAGAGTGAAATTATGCTGTTTTGAAAACTATGGCAGGTGAGATTTTCTGCCTCATTATATAAGAAGATTTCTCTAAAAAATAGACATTATTTCAAAGACTTATTGGCTGTGAAATAAGTTAAGTGTATTTCAAATGGCTTGTCTGCAAAGAAAGGTGAGATGTAGGGAATCACAGAAAGTCGAGGGGAAAATGTCAATATATACATTGCTATATGGTGAACTAAGCCTTAGGCCAGCCACAATGTAGAGGACCTGACCCTTAGAAACTTAAAAGTGAGCTGGAATCTTTAAAAGTTCAAATCTTTATAAGTAAAAAGATTGATGAAAATGAATAACCAAGTGTTTTAATTGACATCAGAAGATCAAAACAATAAACCCTGAGAACATAGAAAAAAGATAAAGATAGATATGAGCAGAACTTAATACCACAGAAAACGTATAAAATTCAGGTGAGGTAGTAAGTCCAAAGAATATTCTTTGAAAAGATTTAAAAGACACACTTTGATTAAGGAAAGCACAAACATAATTAAAGAATATATAGAAAGAATCAGGACAATGTTATAGCAGAGAATATATGAAATGCCAGTAAATTTGAACATTTCTGTAAAGTGGACCATTTCCTAGCTCCTACAGCTCCTCCTGACACAAGAGGAAATCATTTAAGGTCATCATGTCTGCCCTTGGCATTCTCGGAACGCCCTGGCCACAGAATGCAGCATCTGTAGTCCATGGTAACCTGCGGAGAGTGGGCGGGACTGAGGGAGGCTGGAACACTGCCCTCAGAGAGGGAGTGGGAGTGGCCATCTCTGCTGTGACTGAACAAAGGGCAGGGGAGCAGCGGGCCCTGGGCAGGGCCCTCAGAGCCCGGCAGGCCTAGTGGGGTGTCACAAGCATTTAGGCCCAGGCCTTAGGACGCCTTCTTTGTCTGCACAGCTGCCCAAACTCTCATTTTCCACTCAGGCCGCCCACTTAGTTGCAGTGAGTGTGGAACCTGTCCGCGCAGTATACCTCGCTGCACAGCTAACCATAGGTCTGGGCATCATAGCTTCCTGCCAGGTGACCGAAGTTCGCAGGAGAGATGATTCCCAGGTTCACATGCAGAGAGGCTCCTGCCCGGGCCACAGGCGGCCCACTGCCCCTGCCCAAGATCGGGGGCCGAAAGCAGACCTGTCTAATTCCCCTAACCCTAGAGGGAGTATTGGACCAACACCTCTAGGAAACGGGGTCCTTGTGGGCAACTCATTGGAGGGACACAAATAAATCTTTGCCGACTTTTTGCTGAAACTTACGAGCGTTCACACCTAAGCCTCTTACAAGGTCAGCTGTTTAGCTAAACATGAGCTCATGATCAAAATTTACACAATAATGAAGAAATCAGCTACAAAGGGAGACAATCAGCAAAAACAATCAATACCAGAATTAGATTCCCTAGGCCATCCTTGAGATGTTGGAATAATCAGGTGCTAGGCAGAAAATATACATAATCCTGGAAATGAAACAATGAACACGGATGTTTTCAAAGAGTGGTATGGTCTCTAAAATATTTTTAAAGTACATGTCATTGATAAAGCTAAATACTCAAAGGTTGTTTAATACAACAAATTAAGCAGTGAGAAGAGTGACATTATGCTGTTTAGAAAACTATGGAAGTTGAGATTTTCTGCCTAATTATATAAGATGTTTTCTCTAAAAAATACACATCATTTCAAAGACTTATTGGCTGTGAAATAAGTTAAAGGTATTTCAAATGGCTTGTCTGCAAAGAAAGGTGAGATGTAGGGAATCACAGAAAGCCGAGGGGATAATATGTCAATATATACATAGCTATATGATGAACTAAGCCTTAGGCCGGCAACAGTGTAGAGGAATGGACCCTTAGAAACGTACAAGGAAGCTGGAATCTTTAAAAGTTCAAATCTTTATAAGTACAAAGATTTATTAAAATGAATAACCAAGTGTTTTACTTGACATCAGAAAATCAAAACTATAAACCCTGAGAACAGAGAAAAAAGATAAATAAAGATATGAGCAGAACTTAATACAACAGAAAACGTATAAAATTCAGGTGATTTAGTAAGTCCAAAGAATATTCTTTGAAAAGATTTAAAAGACACACTTTGATTAAGGAAAACATAAACATAAGTAAAGAATATACAGAAAGAATCAGGACAATGTTATAGCAGAGAATATATGAAATGCCAGTAAATTTGAACATTTCTGTAAAGCGGACCTTTTCCTAGCTCCTACAGTTTACCAAAACTGACACAAGAGGAAATCATTTAAGGTCATCATGTCTGCCCTTGGCATTCTCGGAACGCCCTGGCCTCAGAATGCAGCATCGGTAGTCTATGGTAACCTGCGGAGAGGGGGCGTGGCTGAGGGAGCTTGGAAGACTGCACTCACTGAGGGAGTGGGTGTGGCCATCTCTGCTGTGACTGAACAAAGGGCAGGGGAGCAGGGGGCCCAGGGCAGGGCCCTCAGAGCCCGGCAGACACAGTGGGGTGTCACAAGCATTTAGGCCCAGGCCAAAGGGCGCCTTCTTTGTCTGCACAGCTGCCCAAACTCTCACCTATCCACTCTGGCCGCCCTCTTATTTGAAGTGTGTTTGGAACCTGTCCGCGCTGTACACCTCGCTGCACAGCTAACCATAGGTCAGGGTATCGTAGCTTCCTGCCAGGTGACCGAAGTTCGCAGGCAAATGGGTCCCTGGGACACATGCAGAGAGGCTCTTGCCCGGGCCACAGGCCGCTCACTGGCCCTGCCCCAGATCGAAGGCTGAAAAGCAGCACTAAGTCCCCTACCCCTAGAGGGAGTATTGGACCAACACTTCTAGAAAACGGGGTCCTTGTGGGCAACTCATTGGAGGGACACAAATAAATCTTTGCCGACTTTTTGCTGAAACTTACGAGCGTTCACACCTAAGCCTTTTACAAGGTCAGCTGTTTAGCTAAACATGAGCTCATGATCTAAATTTACACAATAATGAAGAAATCAGCTACAAAGGGAGACAATCAGCAAAAACAATCAATACCAGAATTAGATTCCCTAGGCCATCCGTCAGATGTTGGAATAATCAGGTGCTAGGCAGAAAATATACATAAACCTGGAAAAGAAACAAGGAACAAGGATGTTTTCAAAGACTCGTAGGATCTCTAAAACATTTTTAAAGTACATGTCATTGATAAAGCTAAATACTCAAAGGTTGTTTAATACAACAAATTAAGCAGTGAGAAGAGTGAAATTATGCTGTTTAGAAAACTATGGAAGGTGAGATTTTCTGCCTAATTATATAAGATGTTTTCTCTAAAAAATACACATTATTTCAAAGACTTATTGGCTGTGAAATAAGTTAAGGGTATTTCAAATGTCTTGTCTGCAAAGAAATGTGAGATGTAGGGAATCACAGAAAGCCGAGGGGGTAATATGTCTATATATACATTGCTATATGGTGAACTAAGCCTTAGGCCGGCAACAGTGTAGAGGAATGGACCCTTAGAAACGTACAAGGAAGCTGGAATCTTTAAAAGTTCAAATCTTTATAAGTAAAAAGATTTATTAAAAATAATAACCAAGTGTTTTACTTGACATCAGAAAATCAAATCAAAAAACCCTGAGAACATAGAAAAAAGATAAATAAAGATATGAGCAGAACTTAAAACAACAGAAAACGTATAAAATTTAGGTGATTTAGTAAGTCCAAAGAATATTCTTTGAAAAGATTTAAAAGACACACTTTGATTTAGGAAAACAAAAAAAAGTAAATAATATACAGAGAGAATCAGGACAATGTTATAGCGGAGAATATATGAATTGCCAGTAAATTTGAATATTTCTGTAAAGTGGACCATTTCCTAGCTCCTAAAATTTACGAAAACTGACACAAGAGGAAATCATTTAAGGTCATCATGTCTGCCCTTGGCATTCACGGAACGCCCTGGCCTCAGAATGCAGCATCTGTAGTCCATGGTAACCTGCGGAGAGGGGGCGTGGCTGAGGGAGGTTGGAAGACTGCCCTCACTGAGGGAGTGGGTGTGGCCATCTCTGCTGTGACTGAACAAACGGCAGGGGAGCAGGGGGCCCAGGGCAGGGCCCTCAGAGCAAGGCAGACCCAGTGGGGTGTCACAAGCATTTAGGCCCAGGCCAAAGGGCGCCTTCTTTGTCTGCACAGCTGCCCAAACACTCACCTTTCCACTCAGGCCGCCCTCTTATTTGAAGTGTGTTGGTTACCTGTCCGCGCAGTACACCTCGCTGCACAGCTAACCATAGGTCAAGGCATCGTAGCTTCCTGCCATGTGACTGAAGTTCGCAGGCAAATGGGTCCCTGGGACACATGCGGAGAGGCTCCTGCCCGGGCCACATGCCGCCCACTGGCCCTGCCCCAGATCGAAGCCTGAAAAGCAGCCATGTCTGAGTCCACTGCCTCTCGAAGGAGTATTGGACCAACACTTGTAGAAAACGGGGTTCTTGCGGGCAACTCATTGGAGGGACACAAATAAATCTTTGCCGACTTTCTGCTGAAGCGTACCAGCGTTCACACCTAAGCCTCTTACAAGGTCAGCTGTTTAGCTAAACATGAGCTCATGATCTAAATTTACACAATATTGAAGAAATCAGCTACAAAGGGAGACAATCAGCAAAAACAATCAATACCAGAATGAGATTCCCTAGGCCATCCATCTGATGTTGGAATAATCAGGTGCAAGGCAGAAAACATACATATAACTGGAACTGAAAGAAGGAACAAGGAGGTTTTCAAAGGCTGGTAGGATCTCTAAAACATTTTTAAAGTACATGTCGTTGATAAACCTAAATACTCAAAGGTTGTTTAATACCACAGATTAAGCATTGAGAAGAGTGAAATTATGCTGTTTTGAAAACTATGGCAGGTGTGATTTTCTGCCTAATTATATAAGAAAATTTCTCTAAAAAATAGACATTATTTCAAAGACTTATTGGCTGTGAAATAAGTTAAGTGTATTTCAAATGGCTTGTCTGCAAAGAAAGGTTAGATGTAGGGAATCACAGAAAGTCGAGGGGAAAATGTCAATATATACATTGCTATATGGTGAACTAAGCCTTAGGCCAGCCACAATGTAGAGGACCTGACCCTTAGAAACTTGAAAGTGAGCTGGAATCTTTAAAAGTTCAAATCTTTAAAAGTAAAAAGATTGATGAAAATGAATAACCAAGTCTTTTAATTGACATCAGAAGATGAAAACAATAAACCCTGAGAACATAGAAAAAAGATAAAGATAGATATGAGCAGAACTTTATACCACAGAAAACGTATAAAATTCAGGTGAGGTAGTAAGTCCAAAGAATATTCTTTGAAAAGCTTTAAAAGACACACTTTGATTAAGGAAAACAAAAAAAAGTAAAGAATATACAGAAAGAATCAGGACAATGTTATAGCAGAGAATATATGAAATGCCAGTAAATTAGAAAATTTCTGTAAAGTGGACCATTTCCTAGCTCCTACAGTTTACCACAACTGACACAAGAGGAAATCATTTAAGGTCATCATGTCTGCCCTTGGCATTCTCTGAACGCCCTGGCCTCAGAATGCAGCATCTGTAGTCCATGGTAACCTGTGGAGAGTGGGCGGAGCTGAGGGAGGCTGGAACACTGCCCTCACGGAGGGAGTGGGTGTGGCCATCTCTGCTGTGACTGAACAAAGGGCAGGGGAGCATGGGGCCCAGGGCAGGGCCCTCAGAGCAAGGCAGGCCCAGTGAGGTGTCACAAGCATTTAGGCCCAGGCCATAGGGCGCCTTCTTTGTCTGCACAGCTGGCCAAACTCTCACTTTTCCACTCAGGCCACCCACTTATTTGAAGTGTGTGTGGAACCTGTCCACGCAGTATACCTCGCTGCACAGCTAACAATAGGTCTGGGCATCGTAGCTTCCTGCCAGGTGACTGAAGTTCGCAGGAGAGATGATTCCCAGGTTCACACGCAGAGAGGCTCCTGCCCGGGCCACACGCCGCCCACTGCCCCTGCCCAAGTTCGGGGGCCGAAAGCAGCCCTGTCTAAGTCCCCTACCCATAGAGGGAGTATTGGACCAACACTTCTAGAAAACGGGGTCCTTGTGGGCAACTCATTGGAGGGACACAAATAAATCTTTGCCGACTTTTTGCTGAAACTTACGAGCGTTCACACCTAAGCCTTTTACAAGGTCAGCTGTTTAGCTAAACATGAGCTCATGACCTAAATTTACACAATAATGAAGAAATCAGCTACCAAGGGAGACAATCAGCAAAAACAATCAATACCAGAATTAGATTCCCTAGGCCATCCGTCAGATGTTGGAATAATCAGGTGCTAGGCAGAAAATATACATAAACCTGGAAAAGAAACAAGGAACAAGGATGTTTTCAAAGACTGGTAGGGTCTCTAAAACATTTTTAAAGTACATGTCATTGATAAAGCTAAATACACAAAGGTTGTTTAACACAGCAAATTAAGCTGTGAGAAGAGTGAAGTTATGCTGTTTAGAAAACTATGGAACGTGAGATTTTCTGCCTAATTATAAAAGATGATTTCTCTAAATAATACACATTATTTCAAAGACTTATTGGCTGTGAAATAAGTTAAGGGTATTTCAAATGTCTTGTCTGCAAAGAAAGGTGACATGTAGGGAGTCAGAGAAAGCAGAGGGGAAAATATGTAAATATATAAATAGCTACATGTTGAACTAAGCCTTAGGCCGGCAACAGTGTAGAGGAAAGGACCCTTAGAAACGTACAAGTAAGCTGGAATCTTTAAAAGTTCAAATCTTTATAAGTAAAAAGATTTATTAAGATGAATAACCAAGTGTTTTACTTGACATCAGAAAATCAAAACTATAAACCCTGAGAACATAGAAAAAAGATAAATAAAGATATGAGCAGAACTTAATACAACAGAAAACGTATAAAATTCAGGTGATTTAGTAAGTCCAAAGAATATTCTTTGAAAAGATTTAAAAGACACACTTTGATTAAGGAAAACATAAACATAAGTAAAGAATATGCAGAAAGAATCAGGACAATGTTATAGCAGAGAATATATGAAATGCCAGTAAACTTGAACATTTCTGTAAAGCGGACCATTTCCTAGCTGCTACAGTTTACGAAAACTGACACAAGAGGAAATCATTTAAGGTCATCATGTCTGCCCTTGGCATTCTCGGAACGCCCTGGCCTCAGAATGCAGCATCTGTAGTCCATGGTAACCTGCGGAGAGGGGGCGTGGCTGAGGGAGGTTGGAAGACTGCCATCACTGAGGGAGTGGGTGTGGCCATCTCTGCTGTGACTGAACAAAGGGCAGGGGAGCAGGGGGCCCAGGTCCGGGGCCTCCGAGCCCGGCAGACCCAGTGGGGTGTCACAAGCATTTAGGCCCAGGCCAAAGGGCGCCTTCTTTGTCTGCACAGCTGCCCAAACTCTCACCTTTCCACTCAGGCTGCCCTCTTATTTGAAGTGTGTTTGGAACCTGTCTGTACAGTACACCTCGCTGCACAGCTAACCATAGGTCATGGCATCGTAGCTTCCTGCCAGGTGACCGAAGTTCGCCGGCAAATGGGTCCCTGGGACACATGCGGAGAGGCTCCTGCCCGGGCCACAGGCCGCCCACTGGCCCTGCCCCAGATCGAAGGCTGAAAAGCAGCCATGTCTGAGTCCACTGCCTCTCGAAGGAGTATTGGACCAACACTTGTAGAAAACGGGGTCCTTGCGGGCAACTCATTGGAGGGACACAAAGAAATCTTTGCCGACTTTCTGCTGAAGCGTACCACGTTCACACCTAAGCCTCTTACAAGGTCAGCTGTTTAGCTAAACATGAGCTCATGATCTAAATTTACACAATATTGAAGAAATCAGCTACAAAGTGAGACAATCAGCAAAAACAATCAATACCAGAATGAGATTCCCTAGGCCATCCATCTGATGTTGCAATAATCAGGTTCAAGGCAGAAAATATACATAAAACTGGAACTGAAACAAGGAACAAGGAGGTTTTCAAAGGCTGGTAGGATCTCTAAAACATTTTTAAAGTACATTTCGTTGATAAACCTAAATACTCAAAGGTTGTTTAATACCACAGATTAAGCATTGAGAAGAGTGAAATTATGCTGTTTTGAAAACTATGGCAGGTGAGATTTTCTGCCTCATTATATAAGAAGATTTCTCTAAAAAATAGACATTATTTCAAAGACTTATTGGCTGTGAAATAAGTTAAGTGTATTTCAAATGGCTTGTCTGCAAAGAAAGGTGAGATGTAGGGAATCACAGAAAGTCGAGGGGAAAATGTCAATATATACATTGCTATATGGTGAACTAAGCCTTAGGCCAGCCACAATGTAGAGGACCTGACCCTTAGAAACTTAAAAGTGAGCTAGAATCTTTAAAAGTTCAAATCTTTATAAGTAAAAAGATTGATGAAAATGAATAACCAAGTGTTTTAATTGACATCAGAAGATCAAAACAATAAACCCTGAGAACATAGAAAAAAGATAAAGATAGATATGAGCAGAACTTAATACCACAGAAAACGTATAAAATTCAGGTGAGGTAGTAAGTCCAAAGAATATTCTTTGAAAAGATTTAAAAGACACACTTTGATTAAGGAAAGCACAAACATAATTAAAGAATATATAGAAAGAATCAGGACAATGTTATAGCAGAGAATATATGAAATGCCAGTAAATTTGAACATTTCTGTAAAGTGGACCATTTCCTAGCTCCTACAGCTCCTCCTGACACAAGAGGAAATCATTTAAGGTCATCATGTCTGCCCATGGCATTCTCGGAACGCCCTGGCCACAGAATGCAGCATCTGTAGTCCATGGTAACCTGCGGAGAGTGGGCGGGACTGAGGGAGGCTGGAACACTGCCCTCAGAGAGGGAGTGGGTGTGGTCATCTCTGCTGTGACTGAACAAAGGGCAGGGGAGCAGCGGGCCCTGGGCAGGGCCCTCAGAGCCCGGCAGGCCTAGTGGGGTGTCACAAGCATTTAGGCCCAGGCCTTAGGACGCCTTCTTTGTCTGCACAGCTGCCCAAACTCTCATTTTCCACTCAGGCCGCCCACTTAGTTGCAGAGAGTGTGGAACCTGTCCGCGCAGTATACCTCGCTGCACAGCTAACCATAGGTCTGGGCATCATAGCTTCCTGCCAGGTGACCGAAGTTCGCAGGAGAGATGATTCCCAGGTTCACATGCAGAGAGGCTCCTGCCCGGGCCACAGGCGGCCCACTGCCCCTGCCCAAGATCGGGGGCCGAAAGCAGACCTGTCTAATTCCCCTAACCCTAGAGGGAGTATTGGACCAACACCTCTAGGAAACGGGGTCCTTGTGGGCAACTCATTGGAGGGACACAAATAAATCTTTGCCGACTTTTTGCTGAAACTTACGAGCGTTCACACCTAAGCCTCTTACAAGGTCAGCTGTTTAGCTAAACATGAGCTCATGATCAAAATTTACACAATAATGAAGAAATCAGCTACAAAGGGAGACAATCAGCAAAAACAATCAATACCAGAATTAGATTCCCTAGGCCATCCTTGAGATGTTGGAATAATCAGGTGCTAGGCAGAAAATATACATAATCCTGGAAATGAAACAATGAACAAGGATGTTTTCAAAGACTGGTAGGGTCTCTAAAATATTTTTAAAGTACATGTCATTGATAAAGCTAAATACTCAAAGGTTGTTTAATACAACAAATTAAGCAGTGAGAAGAGTGACATTATGCTGTTTAGAAAACTATGGAAGTTGAGATTTTCTGCCTAATTATATAAGATGTTTTCTCTAAAAAATACACATCATTTCAAAGACTTATTGGCTGTGAAATAAGTTAAAGGTATTTCAAATGGCTTGTCTGCAAAGAAAGGTGAGATGTAGGGAATCACAGAAAGCCGAGGGGATAATATGTCAATATATACATAGCTATATGATGAACTAAGCCTTAGGCCGGCAACAGTGTAGAGGAATGGACCCTTAGAAACGTACAAGGAAGCTGGAATCTTTAAATGTTCAAATCTTTATAAGTACAAAGATTTATTAAAATGAATAACCAAGTGTTTTACTTGACATCAGAAAATCAAAAGTATAAACCCTGAGAACAGAGAAAAAAGATAAATAAAGATATGAGCAGAACTTAATACAACAGAAAACGTATAAAATTCAGGTGATTTAGTAAGTCCAAAGAATATTCTTTGAAAAGATTTAAAAGACACACTTTGATTAAGGAAAACATAAACATAAGTAAAGAATATACAGAAAGAATCAGGACAATGTTATAGCAGAGTATATATGAAATGCCAGTAAATTTGAACATTTCTGTAAAGCGGACCTTTTCCTAGCTCCTACAGTTTACCAAAACTGACAAAAGAGGAAATCATTTAAGGTCATCATGTCTGCCCTTGGCATTCTCGGAACGCCCTGGCCTCAGAATGCAGCATCGGTAGTCTATGGTAACCTGCGGAGAGGGGGCGTGGCTGAGGGAGCTTGGAAGACTGCCCTCACTGAGGGAGTGGGTGTGGCCATCTCTGCTGTGACTGAACAAAGGGCAGGGGAGCAGGGGGCCCAGGGCAGGGCCCTCAGAGCCCGGCAGACACAGTGGGGTGTCACAAGCATTTAGGCCCAGGCCAAAGGGCGCCTTCTTTGTCTGCACAGCTGCCCAAACTCTCACCTTTCCACTCTGGCCGCCCTCTTATTTGAAGTGTGTTTGGAACCTGTCCGCGCTGTACACCTCGCTGCACAGCTAACCATAGGTCTGGGTATCGTAGCTTCCTGCCAGGTGACCGAAGTTCGCAGGCAAATGGGTCCCTGGGACACATGCAGAGAGGCTCTTGCCCGGGCCACAGGCCGCTCACTGGCCCTGCCCCAGATCGAAGGCTGAAAAGCAGCACTAAGTCCCCTACCCCTAGAGGGAGTATTGGACCAACACTTCTAGAAAACGGGGTCCTTGTGGGCAACTCATTGGAGGGACACAAATAAATCTTTGCCGACTTTTTGCTGAAACTTACGAGCGTTCACACCTAAGCCTTTTACAAGGTCAGCTGTTTAGCTAAACATGAGCTCATGACCTAAATTTACACAATAATGAAGAAATCAGCTACCAAGGGAGACAATCAGCAAAAACAATCAATACCAGAATTAGATTCCCTAGGCCATCCGTCAGATGTTGGAATAATCAGGTGCTAGGCAGAAAATATACATAAACCTGGAAAAGAAACAAGGAACAAGGATGTTTTCAAAGACTGGTAGGGTCTCTAAAACATTTTTAAAGTACATGTCATTGATAAAGCTAAATACACAAAGGTTGTTTAACACAGCAAATTAAGCTGTGAGAAGAGTGAAGTTATGCTGTTTAGAAAACTATGGAACGTGAGATTTTCTGCCTAATTATAAAAGATGATTTCTCTAAATAATACACATTATTTCAAAGACTTATTGGCTGTGAAATAAGTTAAGGGTATTTCAAATGTCTTGTCTGCAAAGAAAGGTGACATGTAGGGAGTCAGAGAAAGCAGAGGGGAAAATATGTAAATATATAAATAGCTACATGTTGAACTAAGCCTTAGGCCGGCAACAGTGTAGAGGAAAGGACCCTTAGAAACGTACAAGTAAGCTGGAATCTTTAAAAGTTCAAATCTTTATAAGTAAAAAGATTTATTAAGATGAATAACCAAGTGTTTTACTTGACATCAGAAAATCAAAACTATAAACCCTGAGAACATAGAAAAAAGATAAATAAAGATATGAGCAGAACTTAATACAACAGAAAACGTATAAAATTCAGGTGATTTAGTAAGTCCAAAGAATATTCTTTGAAAAGATTTAAAAGACACACTTTGATTAAGGAAAACATAAACATAAGTAAAGAATATGCAGAAAGAATCAGGACAATGTTATAGCAGAGAATATATGAAATGCCAGTAAACTTGAACATTTCTGTAAAGCGGACCATTTCCTAGCTGCTACAGTTTACGAAAACTGACACAAGAGGAAATCATTTAAGGTCATCATGTCTGCCCTTGGCATTCTCGGAACGCCCTGGCCTCAGAATGCAGCATCTGTAGTCCATGGTAACCTGCGGAGAGGGGGCGTGGCTGAGGGAGGTTGGAAGACTGCCATCACTGAGGGAGTGGGTGTGGCCATCTCTGCTGTGACTGAACAAAGGGCAGGGGAGCAGGGGGCCCAGGTCCGGGGCCTCCGAGCCCGGCAGACCCAGTGGGGTGTCACAAGCATTTAGGCCCAGGCCAAAGGGCGCCTTCTTTGTCTGCACAGCTGCCCAAACTCTCACCTTTCCACTCAGGCTGCCCTCTTATTTGAAGTGTGTTTGGAACCTGTCTGTACAGTACACCTCGCTGCACAGCTAACCATAGGTCATGGCATCGTAGCTTCCTGCCAGGTGACCGAAGTTCGCCGGCAAATGGGTCCCTGGGACACATGCGGAGAGGCTCCTGCCCGGGCCACAGGCCGCCCACTGGCCCTGCCCCAGATCGAAGGCTGAAAAGCAGCCATGTCTGAGTCCACTGCCTCTCGAAGGAGTATTGGACCAACACTTGTAGAAAACGGGGTCCTTGCGGGCAACTCATTGGAGGGACACAAAGAAATCTTTGCCGACTTTCTGCTGAAGCGTACCACGTTCACACCTAAGCCTCTTACAAGGTCAGCTGTTTAGCTAAACATGAGCTCATGATCTAAATTTACACAATATTGAAGAAATCAGCTACAAAGTGAGACAATCAGCAAAAACAATCAATACCAGAATGAGATTCCCTAGGCCATCCATCTGATGTTGCAATAATCAGGTTCAAGGCAGAAAATATACATAAAACTGGAACTGAAACAAGGAACAAGGAGGTTTTCAAAGGCTGGTAGGATCTCTAAAACATTTTTAAAGTACATTTCGTTGATAAACCTAAATACTCAAAGGTTGTTTAATACCACAGATTAAGCATTGAGAAGAGTGAAATTATGCTGTTTTGAAAACTATGGCAGGTGAGATTTTCTGCCTCATTATATAAGAAGATTTCTCTAAAAAATAGACATTATTTCAAAGACTTATTGGCTGTGAAATAAGTTAAGTGTATTTCAAATGGCTTGTCTGCAAAGAAAGGTGAGATGTAGGGAATCACAGAAAGTCGAGGGGAAAATGTCAATATATACATTGCTATATGGTGAACTAAGCCTTAGGCCAGCCACAATGTAGAGGACCTGACCCTTAGAAACTTAAAAGTGAGCTAGAATCTTTAAAAGTTCAAATCTTTATAAGTAAAAAGATTGATGAAAATGAATAACCAAGTGTTTTAATTGACATCAGAAGATCAAAACAATAAACCCTGAGAACATAGAAAAAAGATAAAGATAGATATGAGCAGAACTTAATACCACAGAAAACGTATAAAATTCAGGTGAGGTAGTAAGTCCAAAGAATATTCTTTGAAAAGATTTAAAAGACACACTTTGATTAAGGAAAGCACAAACATAATTAAAGAATATATAGAAAGAATCAGGACAATGTTATAGCAGAGAATATATGAAATGCCAGTAAATTTGAACATTTCTGTAAAGTGGACCATTTCCTAGCTCCTACAGCTCCTCCTGACACAAGAGGAAATCATTTAAGGTCATCATGTCTGCCCATGGCATTCTCGGAACGCCCTGGCCACAGAATGCAGCATCTGTAGTCCATGGTAACCTGCGGAGAGTGGGCGGGACTGAGGGAGGCTGGAACACTGCCCTCAGAGAGGGAGTGGGTGTGGTCATCTCTGCTGTGACTGAACAAAGGGCAGGGGAGCAGCGGGCCCTGGGCAGGGCCCTCAGAGCCCGGCAGGCCTAGTGGGGTGTCACAAGCATTTAGGCCCAGGCCTTAGGACGCCTTCTTTGTCTGCACAGCTGCCCAAACTCTCATTTTCCACTCAGGCCGCCCACTTAGTTGCAGAGAGTGTGGAACCTGTCCGCGCAGTATACCTCGCTGCACAGCTAACCATAGGTCTGGGCATCATAGCTTCCTGCCAGGTGACCGAAGTTCGCAGGAGAGATGATTCCCAGGTTCACATGCAGAGAGGCTCCTGCCCGGGCCACAGGCGGCCCACTGCCCCTGCCCAAGATCGGGGGCCGAAAGCAGACCTGTCTAATTCCCCTAACCCTAGAGGGAGTATTGGACCAACACCTCTAGGAAACGGGGTCCTTGTGGGCAACTCATTGGAGGGACACAAATAAATCTTTGCCGACTTTTTGCTGAAACTTACGAGCGTTCACACCTAAGCCTCTTACAAGGTCAGCTGTTTAGCTAAACATGAGCTCATGATCAAAATTTACACAATAATGAAGAAATCAGCTACAAAGGGAGACAATCAGCAAAAACAATCAATACCAGAATTAGATTCCCTAGGCCATCCTTGAGATGTTGGAATAATCAGGTGCTAGGCAGAAAATATACATAATCCTGGAAATGAAACAATGAACAAGGATGTTTTCAAAGACTGGTAGGGTCTCTAAAATATTTTTAAAGTACATGTCATTGATAAAGCTAAATACTCAAAGGTTGTTTAATACAACAAATTAAGCAGTGAGAAGAGTGACATTATGCTGTTTAGAAAACTATGGAAGTTGAGATTTTCTGCCTAATTATATAAGATGTTTTCTCTAAAAAATACACATCATTTCAAAGACTTATTGGCTGTGAAATAAGTTAAAGGTATTTCAAATGGCTTGTCTGCAAAGAAAGGTGAGATGTAGGGAATCACAGAAAGCCGAGGGGATAATATGTCAATATATACATAGCTATATGATGAACTAAGCCTTAGGCCGGCAACAGTGTAGAGGAATGGACCCTTAGAAACGTACAAGGAAGCTGGAATCTTTAAATGTTCAAATCTTTATAAGTACAAAGATTTATTAAAATGAATAACCAAGTGTTTTACTTGACATCAGAAAATCAAAAGTATAAACCCTGAGAACAGAGAAAAAAGATAAATAAAGATATGAGCAGAACTTAATACAACAGAAAACGTATAAAATTCAGGTGATTTAGTAAGTCCAAAGAATATTCTTTGAAAAGATTTAAAAGACACACTTTGATTAAGGAAAACATAAACATAAGTAAAGAATATACAGAAAGAATCAGGACAATGTTATAGCAGAGTATATATGAAATGCCAGTAAATTTGAACATTTCTGTAAAGCGGACCTTTTCCTAGCTCCTACAGTTTACCAAAACTGACAAAAGAGGAAATCATTTAAGGTCATCATGTCTGCCCTTGGCATTCTCGGAACGCCCTGGCCTCAGAATGCAGCATCGGTAGTCTATGGTAACCTGCGGAGAGGGGGCGTGGCTGAGGGAGCTTGGAAGACTGCCCTCACTGAGGGAGTGGGTGTGGCCATCTCTGCTGTGACTGAACAAAGGGCAGGGGAGCAGGGGGCCCAGGGCAGGGCCCTCAGAGCCCGGCAGACACAGTGGGGTGTCACAAGCATTTAGGCCCAGGCCAAAGGGCGCCTTCTTTGTCTGCACAGCTGCCCAAACTCTCACCTTTCCACTCTGGCCGCCCTCTTATTTGAAGTGTGTTTGGAACCTGTCCGCGCTGTACACCTCGCTGCACAGCTAACCATAGGTCTGGGTATCGTAGCTTCCTGCCAGGTGACCGAAGTTCGCAGGCAAATGGGTCCCTGGGACACATGCAGAGAGGCTCTTGCCCGGGCCACAGGCCGCTCACTGGCCCTGCCCCAGATCGAAGGCTGAAAAGCAGCACTAAGTCCCCTACCCCTAGAGGGAGTATTGGACCAACACTTCTAGAAAACGGGGTCCTTGTGGGCAACTCATTGGAGGGACACAAATAAATCTTTGCCGACTTTTTGCTGAAACTTACGAGCGTTCACACCTAAGCCTTTTACAAGGTCAGCTGTTTAGCTAAACATGAGCTCATGATCTAAATTTACACAATAATGAAGAAATCAGCTACAAAGGGAGACAATCAGCAAAAACAATCAATACCAGAATTAGATTCCCTAGGCCATCCGTCAGATGTTGGAATAATCAGGTGCTAGGCAGAAAATATACATAAACCTGGAAAATAAACAAGGAACAAGGATGTTTTCAAAGACTCGTAGGATCTCTAAAACATTTTTAAAGTACATGTCATTGATAAAGCTAAATACTCAAAGGTTGTTTAATACAACAAATTAAGCAGTGAGAAGAGTGAAATTATGCTGTTTAGAAAACTATGGAAGGTGAGATTTTCTGCCTAATTATATAAGATGTTTTCTCTAAAAAATACACAATATTTCAAAGACTTATTGACTGTGAAATAAGTTAAGGGTATTTCAAATGTCTTGTCTGCAAAGAAATGTGAGATGTAGGGAATCACAGAAAGCCGAGGGGGTAATATGTCAATATATACATTGCTATATGGTGAACTAAGCCTTAGGCCGGCAACAGTGTAGAGGAATGGACCCTTAGAAACGTACAAGGAAGCTGGAATCTTTAAAAGTTCAAATCTTTATAAGTAAAAAGATTTATTAAAAATAATAACCAAGTGTTTTACTTGACATCAGAAAATCAAATCAATAAACCCTGAGAACATAGAAAAAAGATAAATAAAGATATGAGCAGAACTTAAAACAACAGAAAACGTATAAAATTTAGGTGATTTAGTAAGTCCAAAGAATATTCTTTGAAAAGATTTAAAAGACACACTTTGATTTAGGAAAACAAAAAAAAGTAAATAATATACAGAGAGAATCAGGACAATGTTATAGCGGAGAATATATGAATTGCCAGTAAATTTGAATATTTCTGTAAAGTGGACCATTTCCTAGCTCCTAAAGTTTACGAAAACTGACACAAGAGGAAATCATTTAAGGTCATCATGTCTGCCTTTGGCATTCGCGGAACGCCCTGGCCTCAGAATGCAGCATCTGTAGTCCATGGTAACCTGCGGAGAGGGGGCGTGGCTGAGGGAGGTTGGAAGACTGCCCTCACTGAGGGAGTGGGTGTGGCCATCTCTGCTGTGACTGAACAAACGGCAGGGGAGCAGGGGGCCCAGGGCAGGGCCCTCAGAGCCCGGCAGACCCAGTGGGGTGTCACAAGCATTTAGGCCCAGGCCATAGGGCGCCTTCTTTGTCTGCACAGCTGCCCAAACTCTCACCTTTCCACTCAGGCCGGCCTCTTATTTGAAGTGTGTTGGTTACCTGTCCGCGCAGTACACCTCGCTGCACAGCTAACCATAGGTCAAGGCATCGTAGCTTCCTGCCATGTGACTGAAGTTCGCAGGCAAATGGGTCCCTGGGACACATGCGGAGAGGCTCCTGCCCGGGCCACAGGCCGCCCACTGGCCCTGCCCCAGATCGAAGCCTGAAAAGCAGCCATGTCTGAGTCCACTGCCTCTCGAAAGAGTATTGGACCAACACTTGTAGAATACGGGGTTCTTGCGGGCAACTCATTGGAGGGACACAAATAAATCTTTGCCGACTTTCTGCTGAAGCGTACCAGCGTTCACACCTAAGCCTCTTACAAGGTCAGCTGTTTAGCTAAACATGAGCTCATGATCTAAATTTACACAATATTGAAGAAATCAGCTACAAAGTGAGACAATCAGCAAAAACAATCAATACCAGAATGAGATTCCCTAGGCCATCCATCTGATGTTGGAATAATCAGGTGCAAGGCAGAAAATATACATATAACTGGAACTGAAAGAAGGAACAAGGAGGTTTTCAAAGGCTGGTAGGATCTCTAAAACATTTTTAAAGTACATGTCGTTGATAAACCTAAATACTCAAAGGTTGTTTAATACCACAGATTAAGCATTGAGAAGAGTGAAATTATGCTGTTTTGAAAACTATGGCAGGTGTGATTTTCTGCCTAATTATATAAGAAGATTTCTCTAAAAAATAGACATTATTTCAAAGACTTATTGGCTGTGAAATAAGTTAAGTGTATTTCAAATGGCTTGTCTGCAAAGAAAGGTGAGATGTAGGGAATCACAGAAAGTCGAGGGGAAAATGTCAATATATACATTGCTATATGGTGAACGAAGCCTTAGGCCAGCCACAATGTAGAGGACCTGACCCTTAGAAACTTGAAAGTGAGCTGGAATCTTTAAAAGTTCAAATCTTTAAAAGTAAAAAGATTGATGAAAATGAATAACCAAGTCTTTTAATTGACATCAGAAGATGAAAACAATAAACCCTGAGAACATAGAAAAAAGATAAAGATAGATATGAGCAGAACTTTATACCACAGAAAACGTATAAAATTCAGGTGAGGTAGTAAGTCCAAAGAATATTCTTTGATAAGCTTTAAAAGACACACTTTGATTAAGGAAAACAAAAAAAAGTAAAGAATATACAGAAAGAATCAGGACAATGTTATAGCAGAGAATATATGAAATGCCAGTAAATTAGAAAATTTCTGTAAAGTGGACCATTTCCTAGCTCCTACAGTTTACCACAACTGACACAAGAGGAAATCATTTAAGGTCATCATGTCTGCCCTTGGCATTCTCTGAACGCCCTGGCCTCAGAATGCAGCATCTGTAGTCCATGGTAACCTGTGGAGAGTGGGCGGAGCTGAGGGAGGCTGCAACACTGCCCTCACGGAGGGAGTGGGTGTGGCCATCTCTGCTGTGACTGAACAAAGGGCAGGGGAGCATGGGGCCCAGGGCAGGGCCCTCAGAGCAAGGCAGGCCCAGTGAGGTGTCACAAGCATTTAGGCCCAGGCCATAGGGCGCCTTCTTTGTCTGCACAGCTGGCCAAACTCTCACTTTTCCACTCAGGCCACCCACTTATTTGAAGTGTGTGTGGAACCTGTCCACGCAGTATACCTCGCTGCACAGCTAACAATAGGTCTGGGCATCGTAGCTTCCTGCCAGGTGACCGAAGTTCGCAGGCAAATGGGTCCCTGGGACACATGCGGAGAGGCTCCTGCCCGGGCCACAGGCCGCCCACTGGCCCTGCCCCAGATCGAAGGCTGAAAAGCAGCCATGTCTGAGTCCACTGCCTCTCGAAGGAGTATTGGACCAACACTTGTAGAAAACGGGGTCCTTGCGCGCAACTCATTGGAGGGACACAAATAAATCTTTGCCGACTTTCTGCTGAAGCGTACCACGTTCACACCTAAGCCTCTTACAAGGTCAGCTGTTTAGCTAAACATGAGCTCATGATCTAAATTTACACAATATTGAAGAAATCAGCTACAAAGTGAGACAATCAGCAAAAACAATCAATACCAGAATGAGATTCCCTAGGCCATCCATCTGATGTTGCAATAATCAGGTTCAAGGCAGAAAATATACATAAAACTGGAACTGAAACAAGGAACAAGGAGGTTTTCAAAGGCTGGTAGGATCTCTAAAACATTTTTAAAGTACATGTCGTTGATAAACCTAAATACTCAAAGGTTGTTTAATACCACAGATTAAGCATTGAGAAGAGTGAAATTATGCTGTTTTGAAAACTATGGCAGGTGAGATTTTCTGCCTCATTATATAAGAAGATTTCTCTAAAAATAGACATTATTTCAAAGACTTATTGGCTGTGAAATAAGTTAAGTGTATTTCAAATGGCTTGTCTGCAAAGAAAGGTGAGATGTAGGGAATCACAGAAAGTCGAGGGGAAAATGTCAATATATACATTGCTATATGGTGAACTAAGCCTTAGGCCAGCCACAATGTAGAGGACCTGACCCTTAGAAACTTAAAAGTGAGCTGGAATCTTTAAAAGTTCAAATCTTTATTAGTAAAAAGATTGATGAAAATGAATAACCAAGTGTTTTAATTGACATCAGAAGATCAAAACAATAAACCCTGAGAACATAGAAAAAAGATAAAGATAGATATGAGCAGAACTTAATACCACAGAAAACGTATAAAATTCAGGTGAGGTAGTAAGTCCAAAGAATATTCTTTGAAAAGATTTAAAAGACACACTTTGATTAAGGAAAGCACAAACATAATTAAAGAATATATAGAAAGAATCAGGACAATGTTATAGCAGAGAATATATGAAATGCCAGTAAATTTGATCATTTCTGTAAAGTGGACCATTTCCTAGCTCCTACAGCTCCTAATGACACAAGAGGAAATCATTTAAGGTCATCATGTCTGCCCTTGGCATTCTCGGAACGCCCTGGCCACAGAATGCAGCATCTGTAGTCCATGGTAACCTGCGGAGAGTGGGCGGGACTGAGGGAGGCTGGAACACTGCCCTCAGAGAGGGAGTGGGTGTGGCCATCTCTGCTGTGACTGAACAAAGGGCAGGGGAGCAGCGGGCCCTGGGCAGGGCCCTCAGAGCCCGGCAGGCCTAGTGGGGTGTCACAAGCATTTAGGCCCAGGCCTTAGGGCGTCTTCTTTGTCTGCACAGCTGCCCAAACTCTCATTTTCCACTCAGGCCGCCCACTTAGTTGCAGTGAGTGTGGAACCTGTCCGAGCAGTATACCTCGCTGCACAGCTAACCATAGGTCTGGGCATCATAGCTTCCTGCCAGGTGACCGAAGTTCGCAGGAGAGATGATTCCCAGGTTCACATGCAGAGAGGCTCCTGCCCGGGCCACAGGCGGCCCACTGCCCCTGCCCAAGATCGGGGGCCGAAAGCAGACCTGTCTAATTCCCCTATCCCTAGAGGGAGTATTGGACCAACACTTCTAGGAAACGGGGTCCTTGTGGGCAACTCATTGGAGGGACACACATAAATCTTTGACGACTTTTTGCTGAAACTTACGAGCGTTCACACCTAAGCCTTTTAAAGGTCAGCTGTTTAGCTAAACATGAGCTCATGATCTAAATTTACACAATAATGAAGAAATCAGCTACAAAGGGAGACAATCAGCAAAAACAATCAATACCAGAATTAGATTCCCTAGGCCATCCGTCAGATGTTGGAATAATCAGGTGCTAGGCAGAAAATATACATAAACCTGGAAAAGAAACAAGGAACAAGGATGTTTTCAAAGACTGGTAGGATCTCTAAAACATTTTTAAAGTACATGCCATTGATAAAGCTAAATACTCAAAGGTTGTTTAATACAACAAATTAAGCAGTTAGAAGAGTGAAATTATGCTGTTTAGAAAACTATGGAAGGTGAGATTTTCTACCTAATTATATAAGATGATTTCTCTAAAAAATACACATTATTTCAAAGACTTATTGGCTGTGAAATAAGTTAAGGGTATTTCAAATGTCTTGTCTGCAAAGAAAGGTGAGATGTAGGGAATCACAGAAAGCCGAGGGGATAATATGTCAATATATACATAGCTATATGTTGATCTAAGCCTTAGGCCGGCAACAGTGTAGAGGAATCGACCTTTAGAAACGTACAAGTAAGCTGGAATCTTTAAAAGTTCAAATCTTTATAAGTAAAAAGATTTATTAAAATGAATAACCAAGTGTTTTACTTGACATCAGAAAATCAAAACTATAAACCCTGAGAACATAGAAAAAAGATAACTAAAGTTATGAGCAGAACTTAATACAACAGAAAACGTATAAAATTCAGGTGATTTAGTAAGTCCAAAGAATATTCTTTGAAAAGATTTAAAAGACACACTTTGATTAAGGAAAACAAAAAAAAGTAAAGAATATACAGATAGAATCAGGACAATGTTATAGCGGAGAATATATGAAATGCCAGTAAATTTGAAAATTTCTGTAAAGTGGACCATTTCCTAGCTCCTACAGTTTACCAAAACTGACACAAGAGGAAATCATTTAAGGTCATCATGTCTGCCCTTGGCATTCTCTGAACGCCCTGGCCTCAGAATGCAGCATCTGTAGTCCATGGTAACCTGTGGAGAGTGGGCGGAGCTGAGGGAGGCTGGAACACTGCCCTCACTGAGGGAGTGTGTGTGGCCATCTCTGCTGTGACTGAACAAAGGGCAGGGGAGCAGGGGGCCCAGGGCAGGGCCCTCAGAGCAAGGCAGGCCCAGTGGGGTGTCACAAGCATTTAGGCCCAGGCCATAGGGCGCCTTCTTTGTCTGCACAGCTGGCCAAACTCTCACTTTTCCACTGAGGCCACCCACTTATTTGAAGTGTGTGTGGAACCTGTCCACGCAGTATACCTCGCTGCACAGCTAACCATAGGTCTGGGCATCGTAGCTTCCTGCCAGGTGACCGAAGTTCACAGGAGAGATGATTCCCAGGTTCACACGCAGAGAGGCTCCAGCCCGGGTCACACGCCGCCCACTGCCCCTGCCCAAGATCGGGGGCCGACAGCAGCCCTGTCTAAGTCCCCTAACCCTAGAGGGAGTATTGGACCAACATTTCTAGAAAACGGGGTCCTTGTGGGCAACTCATTGGAGGGACACAAATAATTCTTTGCCGACTTTTTGCTGAAACTTACGAGCGTTCACACCTAAGCCTTTTACAAGGTCAGCTGTTTAGCTAAACATGAGCTCATGACCTAAATTTAGATTTCTCTAAAGAATACACATTATTTCAAAGACTTATTGGCTGTGAAATAAGTTAAGGGTATTTCAAATGTCTTGTCTGCAAACAAATGTGAGATGTAGGGAATCACTGAAAGCCGAGGCGATAATATGTCAATATATACATTGCTATATGGTGAACTAAGCCTTAGGCCGGCAACAGTGTAGAGGAATGGACCCTTAGAAACGTACAAGGAAGCTGGAATCTTTAAAAGTTCAAATCTTTTTAAGTAAAAAGATTTATTAAAAATAATAACCAAGTGTTTTACTTGACATCAGAAAATCAAAACAATAAACCCTGAGAACATAGAAAAAAGATAAATAAAGATATGAGCAGAACTTAATACAACAGAAAACGTATAAAATTTAGGTGATTTAGTAAGTCCAAAGAATATTCTTTGAAAAGATTAAAAAGACACACTTTGATTTATTAAAACAAAAAAAAGTAAATAATATACAGAAAGAATCAGGACAATGTTATAGCGGAGAATATATGAATTGCCAGTAAATTTGAATATTTCTGTAAAGTGGACCATTTCCTAGCTCCTAAAGTTTACCAAAACTGACACAAGAGGAAATCATTTAAGGTCATCATGTCTGCCCTTGGCATTCTCGGAACGCCCTGGCCTCAGAATGCAGCATCTGTAGTCCATGGTAACCTGCGGAGAGGGGGCGTGGCTGAGGGAGTTTGGAAGACTGCCCTCACTGAGGGAGTTGGTGTGGCCATCTCTGCTGTGACTGAACAAAGGGCAGGGGAGCAGGGGGCCCAGGGCAGGGCCCTCAGAGCCCGGCAGACCCAGTGGGGTGTCACAAGCATTTAGGCCCAGGCCAAAGGGCGCCTTCTTTGTCTGCACAGCTGCCCAAACTCTCACCTTTCCACTCAGGCCGCCCTCTTATTTGAAGTGTGTTGGGTACCTGTCCGCGCAGTACACCTCGCTGCACAGCTAACCATAGGTCAAGGCATCGTAGCTTCCTGCCATGTGACTGAAGTTCGCAGGCAAATGGGTCCCTGGGACACATGCGGAGAGGCTCCTGCCCGGGCCACAGGCCGCCCACTGGCCCTGCCCCAGATCGAAGGCTGAAAAGCAGCCATGTCTGAGTCCACTGCCTCTCGAAGGAGTATTGGACCAACACTTGTAGAAAACGGGGTTCTTGCGGGCAACTCATTGGAGGGACACAAATAAATCTTTGCCGACTTTCTGCTGAAGCTTACCAGCGTTCACACCTAAGCCTCTTACAAGGTCAGCTGTTTAGCTAAACATGAGCTCATGATCTAAATTTACACAATATTGAAGAAATCAGCTAAAAAGGGAGACAATCAGCAAAAACAATCAATACCAGAATTAGATTCCCTAGGCCATCCGTCAGATGTTGGAATAATCAGGTGCTAGGCAGAAAATATTCATAAACCTGGAAAAGAAACAAGGAACAAGGATGTTTTCAAAGACTGGTAGGGTCTCTAAAACATTTTTAAAGTACATGTCATTGATAAAGCTAAATACACAAAGGTTGTTTAACACAGCAAATTAAGCTGTGAGAAGAGTGAAGTTATGCTGTTTAGAAAACTATGGAACGTGAGATTTTCTGCCTAATTTTAAAAGATGATTTCTCTAAATAATACACATTATTTCAAAGACTTATTGGCTGTGAAATAAGTTAAGGGTATTTCAAATGTCTTGTCTGCAAAGAAAGGTGAGATGTAGGGAGTCACAGAAAGCAGAGGGGAAAATATGTCAATATATAAATAGCTACATGTTGAACTAAGCCTTAGGCCGGCAACAGTGTAGAGGAAAGGACCCTTAGAAACGTACAAGTAAGCTGGAATCTTTAAAAGTTCAAATCTTTATAAGTAAAAAGATTTATTAAGATGAATAACCAAGTGTTTTACTTGACATCAGAAAATCAAAACTATAAAGCCTGAGAACATAGAAAAAAGATAAATAAAGATATGAGCAGAACTTAATACAACAGAAAACGTATAAAATTCAGGTGATTTAGTAAGTCCAAAGAATATTCTTTGAAAAGATTTAAAAGACACACTTTGATTTAGGAAAACAAAAAAAAGTAAATAATATACAGAAAGAATCAGGACAATGTTATAGCAGAGAATATATGAAATGCCAGTAAACTTGAGCATTTCTGTAAAGCGGACCATTTCCTAGCTGCTACAGTTTACGAAAAGTGACACAAGAGGAAATCATTTAAGGTCGTCATGTCTGCCCTTGGCATTCTCGGAACGCCCTGGCCTCAGAATGCAGCATCTGTAGTCCATGGTAACCTGCGGAGAGGGGGCGTGGCTGAGGGAGGTTGGAAGACTGCAATCACTGAGGGAGTGGGTGTGGCCATCTCTGCTGTGACTGAACAAAGGGCAGGGGAGCAGGGGGCCCAGGTCAGGGCCCTCCGAGCCCGGCAGACCCAGTGGGGTGTCACAAGCATTTAGGCCCAGGACAAAGGGCGCCTTCTTTGTCTGCACAGCTGCCCAAACACTCACCTTTCCACTCAGGCTGCCCTCTTATTTGAAGTGTGTTTGGAACCTGTCTGCACAGTACACCTCGCTGCACAGCTAACCATAGGTCATGTCATCGTAGCTTCCTGCCAGGTGACCGAAGTTCGCAGGCAAATGGGTCCCTGGGACACATGCGGAGAGGCTCCTGCCCGGGCCACAGGCCGCCCACTGGCCCTGCCCCAGATCGAAGGCTGAAAAGCAGCCATGTCTGAGTCCACTGCCTCTCGAAGGAGTATTGGACCAACACTTGTAGAAAACGGGGTCCTTGCGGGCAACTCATTGGAGGGACACAAATAAATCTTTGCCGACTTTCTGCTGAAGCGTACCACGTTCACACCTAAGCCTGTTACAAGGTCAGCTGTTTAGCTAAACATGAGCTCATGATCTAAATTTACACAATATTGAAGAAATCAGCTACAAAGGGAGACAATCAGCAAAAACAATCAATACCAGAATGAGATTCCCTAGGCCATCCATCTGATGTTGGAATAATCAGGTTCAAGGCAGAAAATATACATAAAACTGGAACTGCAACAAGGAACAAGGAGGTTTTCAAAGGCTGGTAGGATCTCTAAAACATTTTTAAAGTACATGTCGTTGATAAAGCTAAATACTCAAAGGTTGTTTAATACCACAGATTAAGCATTGAGAAGAGTGAAATTATGCTGTTTTGAAAACTATGGCAGGTGATATTTTCTGCCTAATTATGTCAGAAGATTTCTCTAAAAAATAGACATTATTTCAAAGACTTATTGGCTGTGAAATAAGTTATGGGTATTTCAAATGGCTTGTCTGCAAAGAAAGGTGAGATGTAGGGAATCACAGAAAGTCGAGGGGAAAATGTCAATATATACATTGCTATATGGTGAACTAAGCCTTAGGCCAGCCACAATGTAGAGGACCTGACCCTTAGAAACTTAAAAGTGAGCTGGAATCTTTAAAAGTTCAAATCTTTATAAGTAAAAAGATTGATGAAAATGAATAACCAAGTGTTATAATTGACATCAGAAGATCAAAACAATAAACCCTGAGAACATAGAAAAAAGATAAAGATAGATATGAGCAGAACTTAATACCACAGAAAACGTATAAAATTCAGGTGAGGTAGTAAGTCCAAAGAATATTCTTTGAAAAGATTTAAAAGACACACTTTGATTAAGGAAAGCACAAACATAATTAAAGAATATATAGAAAGAATCAGGACAATGTTATAGCAGAGAATATATGAAATGCCAGTAAATTTGAACATTTCTGTAAAGTGGACCATTTCCTAGCTCCTACAGCTCCTCCTGACACAAGAGGAAATCATTTAAGGTCATCATGTCTGCCCTTGGCATTCTCGGAACGCCCTGGCCACAGAATGCAGCATCTGTAGTCCATGGTAACCTGTGGAGAGTGGGCGGGACTGAGGGAGGCTGGAACACTGCCCTCACAGAGGGAGTGGGTGTGGCCATCTCTGCTGTGACTGAACAAAGGGCAGGGGAGCAGCGGGCCCTGGGCAGGGCCCTCAGAGCCCGGCAGGCCTAGTGGTGTGTCAAAAGCATTTAGGCCCAGGCCTTAGGGCGCCTTCTTTGTCTGCACAGCTGCCCAAACTCTCATTTTCTACTCAGGCCGCCCACTTAGTTGCAGTGAGTGTGGAACCTGTCCGCGCAGTATACCTCGCTGCACAGCTAACCATAGGTCTGGGCATCATAGCTTCCTGCCAGGTGACCGAAGTTCGCAGGAGAGATGATTCCCAGGTTCACATGCAGAGAGGCTCCTGCCCGGGCCACAGGCGGCCCACTGCCCCTGCCAAAGATCGGGGGCCGAAAGCAGACCTGTCTAATTCCCCTAACACTAGAGGGAGTATTGGACCAACACTTCTAGGAAACGGGGTCCTTGTGTGCAACTCATTGGAGGGACACAAATAAATCTTTGCCGACTT
The DNA here is from genome assembly GCF_964165515.1 of Mesoplodon bidens. NCBI lineage: Eukaryota > Metazoa > Chordata > Mammalia > Artiodactyla > Ziphiidae > Mesoplodon > Mesoplodon bidens. Next base: position 3,858,092 of record NC_138180.1, read on the forward strand.
TTTGCTGAAACTTACGAGCGTTCACACCTAAGCCTTTTACAAGGTCAGCTGTTTAGCTAAACATGAGCTCATGATCTAAATTTACACAATAATGAAGAAATCAGCTACAAAGGGAGACAATCAGCAAAAACAATCAATACCAGAATTAGATTCCCTAGGCCATCCGTCAGATGTTGGAATAATCAGGTGCTAGGCAGAAAATATACATAAACCTGGAAAAGAAACAAGGAACAAGGATGTTTTCAAAGACTGGTAGGATCTCTAAAACATTTTTAAAGTACATGTCATTGATAAAGCTAAATACTCAAAGGTTGTTTAATACAACAAATTAAGCAGTGAGAAGAGTGAAATTATGCTGTTTAGAAAACTATGGAAGGTGAGATTTTCTGCCTAATTATATAAGATGATTTCTCTAAAAAATACACATTATTTCAAAGACTTATTGGCTGTGAAATAAGTTAAGGGTATTTCAAATGTCTTGTCTGCAAAGAAAGGTGAGATGTAGGGAATCACAGAAAGCCGAGGGGATAATATGTCAATATATACATTGCTATATGGTGAACTAAGCCTTAGGCCGGCAACAGTGTAGAGGAATGGACCCTTAGAAACGTACAAGGAAGCTGGAATCTTTAAAAGTAAAAATCTTTATAAGTAAAAAGATTTATTAAAAATAATAACCAAATGTTTTACTTGACATCAGAAAATCAAAACTATAAACCCTGAGAACATAGAAAAAAGATAAAGATAGATATGAGCAGAACTTAATACCACAGAAAACATATAAAATTCAGGTGAGGTAGTAAGTCCAAAGAATATTCTTTGAAAAGATTTAAAAGACACACTTTGATTTAGGAAAACAAAAAAAAGTAAATAATATACAGAAAGAATCAGGACAATGTTATAGCGGAGAATATATGAATTGCCAGTAAATTTGAATATTTCTGTAAAATGGACCATTTCCTAGCTCCTACAGTTTACCAAAACTGACACAAGAGGAAATCATTTAAGGTCATCATGTCTGCCCTTGGCATACTCGGAACGCCCTGGCCTCAGAATGCAGCATCTGTAGTCCATGGTAACCTGCGGAGAGGGGGCGTGGCTGAGGGAGGTTGGAAGACTGCCCTCACTGAGGGAGTGGGTGTGGCCATCTCTGCTGTGACTGAACAAAGGGCAGGGGAGCAGGGGGCCCAGGTCCGGGCCCTCCGAGCCCGGCAGACCCAGTGGGGTGTCACAAGCATTTAGGCCCAGGCCAAAGGGCGCCTTCTTTGTCTGCACAGCTGCCCAAACTCTCACCTTTCCACTCAGGCCGCCCTCTTATTTGAAGTGTGTTGGGTACCTGTCCGCGCAGTACACCTCGCTGCACAGCTAATCGTAGGTCAAGGCATCGTAGCTTCCTGCCATGTGACTGAAGTTCGCAGGCAAATGGGTCCCTGGGACACATGCGGAGAGGCTCCTGCCCGGGCCACAGGCCGCCCACTGGCCCTGCCCCAGATCGAAGCCTGAAAAGCAGCCATGTCTGAGTCCACTGCCTCTCGAAGGAGTATTGGACCAACACTTGTAGAAAACGGGGTTCTTGCGGGCAACTCATTGGAGGGACACAAATAAATCTTTGCCGACTTTCTGCTGAAGCGTACCAGCGTTCACACCTAAGCCTATTACAAGGTCAGCTGTTTAGCTAAACATGAGCTCATGATCTAAATTTACACAATATTGAAGAAATCAGCTACAAAGTGAGACAATCAGCAAAAACAATGAATACCAGAATGAGATTCCCTAGGCAATCCATCTGATGTTGGAATAATCAGGTGCAAGGCAGAAAATATACATAAAACTGGAACTGAAAGAAGGAACAAGGAGGTTTTCAAAGGCTGGTAGGATCTCTAAAACATTTTTAAAGTACATGTCGTTGATAAACCTAAATACTCAAAGGTTGTTTAATACCACAGATTAAGCATTGAGAAGAGTGAAATTATGCTGTTTTGAAAACTATGGCAGGTGAGATTTTCTGCCTAATTATGTCAGAAGATTTCTCTAAAAAATAGACATTATTTCAAAGACTTATTGGCTGTGAAATAAGTTAAGTGTATTTCCAATGGCTTGTCTGCAAAGAAAGGTGAGATGTTGGGAATCACAGAAAGTCGAGGGGAAAATATCAATATATACATTGCTATATGGTGAACTAAGCCTTAGGCCAGCCACAATGTAGAGGACCTGACCCTTAGAAACTTAAAAGTGAGCTGGAATCTTTAAAAGTTCAAATCTTTATAAGTAAAAAGATTGATGAAAATGAATAACCAAGTGTTTTAATTGACATCAGAAGAGCAAAACAATAAACCCTGAGAACATAGAAAAAAGATAAAGATAGATATGAGCAGAACTTAATACCACAGAAAACGTATAAAATTCAGGTGAGGTAGTAAGTCCAAAGAATATTCTTTGAAAAGATTTAAAAGACACACTTTGATTAAGGAAAGCACAAACATAATTAAAGAATATATAGAAAGAATCAGGACAATGTTATAGCAGAGAATATATGAAATGCCAGTAAATTTGAACATTTCTGTAAAGTGGACCATTTCCTAGCTCCTACAGCTCCTCCTGACAAAAGAGGAAATCATTTAAGGTCATCATGTCTGCCCTTGGCATTCTCGGAACGCCCTGGCCTCAGAATGCAGCATCTGTAGTCCATCGTATCCTGCGGAGAGTGGGCGGGACTGAGTGAGGCTGGAACACTGCCCTCACAGAGGGAGTGGGTGTGGCCATCTCTGCTGATACTGAACAAAGGGCAGGGGAGCAGCGGGCCCTGGGCAGGGCCCTCAGAGCCCGGCAGGCCTTGTGGGGTGTCACAAGCATTTAGGCCCAGGCCTTAGGGCGCCTTCTTTGTCTGCACAGCTGCCCAAACTCTCACTTTTCCACTCAGGCCGCCCACTTAGTTGCAGTGAGTGTGGAACCTGTCCGCGCAGTATACCTCGCTGCACAGCTAACCATAGGTCTGGGCATCATAGCTTCCTGCCAGGTGACCGAAGTTCGCAGGAGAGATGATTCCCAGGTTCACATGCAGAGAGGCTCCTGCCCGGGCCACAGGCGGCCCACTGCCCCTGCCCAAGATCGGGGGCCGAAAGCAGCCCTGTCTAATTCCCCTAACCCTAGAGGGAGTATTGGACCAACACTTCTAGAAAACGGGGTCCTTGTGCGCAACTCATTAGAGGGACACAAATAAATCTTTGCCGACTTTTTGCTGAAACTTACGAGCGTTCACACCTAAGCCTTTTACAAGGTCAGCTGTTTAGCTAAACATGAGCTCATGATCTAAATTTACACAATAATGAAGAAATCAGCTACAAAGGGAGACAATCAGCAAAAACAATCAATACCAGAATTAGATTCCCTAGGCCATCCGTCAGATGTTGGAATAATCAGGTGCTAGGCAGAAAATATACATAAACCTGGAAAAGAAACAAGGAACAAGGATGTTTTCAAAGACTCGTAGGATCTCTAAAACATTTTTAAAGTACATGTCATTGATAAAGCTAAATACTCAAAGGTTGTTTAATACAACAAATTAAGCAGTGAGAAGAGTGAAATTATGCTGTTTAGAAAACTATGGAAGGTGAGATTTTCTGCCTAATTATATAAGATGTTTTCTCTAAAAAATACACATTATTTCAAAGACTTATTGGCTGTGAAATAAGTTAAGGGTATTTCAAATGTCTTGTCTGCAAAGAAATGTGAGATGTAGGGAATCACAGAAAGCCGAGGGGGTAATATGTCTATATATACATTGCTATATGGTGAACTAAGCCTTAGGCCGGCAACAGTGTAGAGGAATGGACCCTTAGAAACGTACAAGGAAGCTGGAATCTTTAAAAGTTCAAATCTTTATAAGTAAAAAGATTTATTAAAAATAATAACCAAGTGTTTTACTTGACATCAGAAAATCAAATCAATAAACCCTGAGAACATAGAAAAAAGATAAATAAAGATATGAGCAGAACTTAAAACAACAGAAAACGTATAAAATTTAGGTGATTTAGTAAGTCCAAAGAATATTCTTTGAAAAGATTTAAAAGACACACTTTGATTTAGGAAAACAAAAAAAAGTAAATAATATACAGAGAGAATCAGGACAATGTTATAGCGGAGAATATATGAATTGCCAGTAAATTTGAATATTTCTGTAAAGTGGACCATTTCCTAGCTCCTAAAATTTACGAAAACTGACACAAGAGGAAATCATTTAAGGTCATCATGTCTGCCCTTGGCATTCACGGAACGCCCTGGCCTCAGAATGCAGCATCTGTAGTCCATGGTAACCTGCGGAGAGGGGGCGTGGCTGAGGGAGGTTGGAAGACTGCCCTCACTGAGGGAGTGGGTGTGGCCATCTCTGCTGTGACTGAACAAACGGCAGGGGAGCAGGGGGCCCAGGGCAGGGCCCTCAGAGCAAGGCAGACCCAGTGGGGTGTCACAAGCATTTAGGCCCAGGCCAAAGGGCGCCTTCTTTGTCTGCACAGCTGCCCAAACACTCACCTTTCCACTCAGGCCGCCCTCTTATTTGAAGTGTGTTGGTTACCTGTCCGCGCAGTACACCTCGCTGCACAGCTAACCATAGGTCAAGGCATCGTAGCTTCCTGCCATGTGACTGAAGTTCGCAGGCAAATGGGTCCCTGGGACACATGCGGAGAGGCTCCTGCCCGGGCCACAGGCCGCCCACTGGCCCTGCCCCAGATCGAAGCCTGAAAAGCAGCCATGTCTGAGTCCACTGCCTCTCGAAGGAGTATTGGACCAACACTTGTAGAAAACGGGGTTCTTGCGGGCAACTCATTGGAGGGACACAAATAAATCTTTGCCGACTTTCTGCTGAAGCGTACCAGCGTTCACACCTAAGCCTCTTACAAGGTCAGCTGTTTAGCTAAACATGAGCTCATGATCTAAATTTACACAATATTGAAGAAATCAGCTACAAAGGGAGACAATCAGCAAAAACAATCAATACCAGAATGAGATTCCCTAGGCCATCCATCTGATGTTGGAATAATCAGGTGCAAGGCAGAAAACATACATATAACTGGAACTGAAAGAAGGAACAAGGAGGTTTTCAAAGGCTGGTAGGATCTCTAAAACATTTTTAAAGTACATGTCGTTGATAAACCTAAATACTCAAAGGTTGTTTAATACCACAGATTAAGCATTGAGAAGAGTGAAATTATGCTGTTTTGAAAACTATGGCAGGTGTGATTTTCTGCCTAATTATATAAGAAAATTTCTCTAAAAAATAGACATTATTTCAAAGACTTATTGGCTGTGAAATAAGTTAAGTGTATTTCAAATGGCTTGTCTGCAAAGAAAGGTTAGATGTAGGGAATCACAGAAAGTCGAGGGGAAAATGTCAATATATACATTGCTATATGGTGAACTAAGCCTTAGGCCAGCCACAATGTAGAGGACCTGACCCTTAGAAACTTGAAAGTGAGCTGGAATCTTTAAAAGTTCAAATCTTTAAAAGTAAAAAGATTGATGAAAATGAATAACCAAGTCTTTTAATTGACATCAGAAGATGAAAACAATAAACCCTGAGAACATAGAAAAAAGATAAAGATAGATATGAGCAGAACTTTATACCACAGAAAACGTATAAAATTCAGGTGAGGTAGTAAGTCCAAAGAATATTCTTTGAAAAGCTTTAAAAGACACACTTTGATTAAGGAAAACAAAAAAAAGTAAAGAATATACAGAAAGAATCAGGACAATGTTATAGCAGAGAATATATGAAATGCCAGTAAATTAGAAAATTTCTGTAAAGTGGACCATTTCCTAGCTCCTACAGTTTACCACAACTGACACAAGAGGAAATCATTTAAGGTCATCATGTCTGCCCTTGGCATTCTCTGAACGCCCTGGCCTCAGAATGCAGCATCTGTAGTCCATGGTAACCTGTGGAGAGTGGGCGGAGCTGAGGGAGGCTGGAACACTGCCCTCACGGAGGGAGTGGGTGTGGCCATCTCTGCTGTGACTGAACAAAGGGCAGGGGAGCATGGGGCCCACGGCAGGGCCCTCAGAGCAAGGCAGGCCCAGTGAGGTGTCACAAGCATTTAGGCCCAGGCCATAGGGCGCCTTCTTTGTCTGCACAGCTGGCCAAACTCTCACTTTTCCACTCAGGCCACCCACTTATTTGAAGTGTGTGTGGAACCTGTCCACGCAGTATACCTCGCTGCACAGCTAACAATAGGTCTGGGCATCGTAGCTTCCTGCCAGGTGACTGAAGTTCGCAGGAGAGATGATTCCCAGGTTCACACGCAGAGAGGCTCCTGCCCGGGCCACACGCCGCCCACTGCCCCTGCCCAAGTTCGGGGGCCGAAAGCAGCCCTGTCTAAGTCCCCTACCCATAGAGGGAGTATTGGACCAACACTTCTAGAAAACGGGGTCCTTGTGGGCAACTCATTGGAGGGACACAAATAAATCTTTGCCGACTTTTTGCTGAAACTTACGAGCGTTCACACCTAAGCCTTTTACAAGGTCAGCTGTTTAGCTAAACATGAGCTCATGACCTAAATTTACACAATAATGAAGAAATCAGCTACCAAGGGAGACAATCAGCAAAAACAATCAATACCAGAATTAGATTCCCTAGGCCATCCGTCAGATGTTGGAATAATCAGGTGCTAGGCAGAAAATATACATAAACCTGGAAAAGAAACAAGGAACAAGGATGTTTTCAAAGACTGGTAGGGTCTCTAAAACATTTTTAAAGTACATGTCATTGATAAAGCTAAATACACAAAGGTTGTTTAACACAGCAAATTAAGCTGTGAGAAGAGTGAAGTTATGCTGTTTAGAAAACTATGGAACGTGAGATTTTCTGCCTAATTATAAAAGATGATTTCTCTAAATAATACACATTATTTCAAAGACTTATTGGCTGTGAAATAAGTTAAGGGTATTTCAAATGTCTTGTCTGCAAAGAAAGGTGACATGTAGGGAGTCAGAGAAAGCAGAGGGGAAAATATGTAAATATATAAATAGCTACATGTTGAACTAAGCCTTAGGCCGGCAACAGTGTAGAGGAAAGGACCCTTAGAAACGTACAAGTAAGCTGGAATCTTTAAAAGTTCAAATCTTTATAAGTAAAAAGATTTATTAAGATGAATAACCAAGTGTTTTACTTGACATCAGAAAATCAAAACTATAAACCCTGAGAACATAGAAAAAAGATAAATAAAGATATGAGCAGAACTTAATACAACAGAAAACGTATAAAATTCAGGTGATTTAGTAAGTCCAAAGAATATTCTTTGAAAAGATTTAAAAGACACACTTTGATTAAGGAAAACATAAACATAAGTAAAGAATATGCAGAAAGAATCAGGACAATGTTATAGCAGAGAATATATGAAATGCCAGTAAACTTGAACATTTCTGTAAAGCGGACCATTTCCTAGCTGCTACAGTTTACGAAAACTGACACAAGAGGAAATCATTTAAGGTCATCATGTCTGCCCTTGGCATTCTCGGAACGCCCTGGCCTCAGAATGCAGCATCTGTAGTCCATGGTAACCTGCGGAGAGGGGGCGTGGCTGAGGGAGGTTGGAAGACTGCCATCACTGAGGGAGTGGGTGTGGCCATCTCTGCTGTGACTGAACAAAGGGCAGGGGAGCAGGGGGCCCAGGTCCGGGGCCTCCGAGCCCGGCAGACCCAGTGGGGTGTCACAAGCATTTAGGCCCAGGCCAAAGGGCGCCTTCTTTGTCTGCACAGCTGCCCAAACTCTCACCTTTCCACTCAGGCTGCCCTCTTATTTGAAGTGTGTTTGGAACCTGTCTGTACAGTACACCTCGCTGCACAGCTAACCATAGGTCATGGCATCGTAGCTTCCTGCCAGGTGACCGAAGTTCGCCGGCAAATGGGTCCCTGGGACACATGCGGAGAGGCTCCTGCCCGGGCCACAGGCCGCCCACTGGCCCTGCCCCAGATCGAAGGCTGAAAAGCAGCCATGTCTGAGTCCACTGCCTCTCGAAGGAGTATTGGACCAACACTTGTAGAAAACGGGGTCCTTGCGGGCAACTCATTGGAGGGACACAAAGAAATCTTTGCCGACTTTCTGCTGAAGCGTACCACGTTCACACCTAAGCCTCTTACAAGGTCAGCTGTTTAGCTAAACATGAGCTCATGATCTAAATTTACACAATATTGAAGAAATCAGCTACAAAGTGAGACAATCAGCAAAAACAATCAATACCAGAATGAGATTCCCTAGGCCATCCATCTGATGTTGCAATAATCAGGTTCAAGGCAGAAAATATACATAAAACTGGAACTGAAACAAGGAACAAGGAGGTTTTCAAAGGCTGGTAGGATCTCTAAAACATTTTTAAAGTACATTTCGTTGATAAACCTAAATACTCAAAGGTTGTTTAATACCACAGATTAAGCATTGAGAAGAGTGAAATTATGCTGTTTTGAAAACTATGGCAGGTGAGATTTTCTGCCTCATTATATAAGAAGATTTCTCTAAAAAATAGACATTATTTCAAAGACTTATTGGCTGTGAAATAAGATAAGTGTATTTCAAATGGCTTGTCTGCAAAGAAAGGTGAGATGTAGGGAATCACAGAAAGTCGAGGGGAAAATGTCAATATATACATTGCTATATGGTGAACTAAGCCTTAGGCCAGCCACAATGTAGAGGACCTGACCCTTAGAAACTTAAAAGTGAGCTAGAATCTTTAAAAGTTCAAATCTTTATAAGTAAAAAGATTGATGAAAATGAATAACCAAGTGTTTTAATTGACATCAGAAGATCAAAACAATAAACCCTGAGAACATAGAAAAAAGATAAAGATAGATATGAGCAGAACTTAATACCACAGAAAACGTATAAAATTCAGGTGAGGTAGTAAGTCCAAAGAATATTCTTTGAAAAGATTTAAAAGACACACTTTGATTAAGGAAAGCACAAACATAATTAAAGAATATATAGAAAGAATCAGGACAATGTTATAGCAGAGAATATATGAAATGCCAGTAAATTTGAACATTTCTGTAAAGTGGACCATTTCCTAGCTCCTACAGCTCCTCCTGACACAAGAGGAAATCATTTAAGGTCATCATGTCTGCCCATGGCATTCTCGGAACGCCCTGGCCACAGAATGCAGCATCTGTAGTCCATGGTAACCTGCGGAGAGTGGGCGGGACTGAGGGAGGCTGGAACACTGCCCTCAGAGAGGGAGTGGGTGTGGTCATCTCTGCTGTGACTGAACAAAGGGCAGGGGAGCAGCGGGCCCTGGGCAGGGCCCTCAGAGCCCGGCAGGCCTAGTGGGGTGTCACAAGCATTTAGGCCCAGGCCTTAGGACGCCTTCTTTGTCTGCACAGCTGCCCAAACTCTCATTTTCCACTCAGGCCGCCCACTTAGTTGCAGAGAGTGTGGAACCTGTCCGCGCAGTATACCTCGCTGCACAGCTAACCATAGGTCTGGGCATCATAGCTTCCTGCCAGGTGACCGAAGTTCGCAGGAGAGATGATTCCCAGGTTCACATGCAGAGAGGCTCCTGCCCGGGCCACAGGCGGCCCACTGCCCCTGCCCAAGATCGGGGGCCGAAAGCAGACCTGTCTAATTCCCCTAACCCTAGAGGGAGTATTGGACCAACACCTCTAGGAAACGGGGTCCTTGTGGGCAACTCATTGGAGGGACACAAATAAATCTTTGCCGACTTTTTGCTGAAACTTACGAGCGTTCACACCTAAGCCTCTTACAAGGTCAGCTGTTTAGCTAAACATGAGCTCATGATCAAAATTTACACAATAATGAAGAAATCAGCTACAAAGGGAGACAATCAGCAAAAACAATCAATACCAGAATTAGATTCCCTAGGCCATCCTTGAGATGTTGGAATAATCAGGTGCTAGGCAGAAAATATACATAATCCTGGAAATGAAACAATGAACAAGGATGTTTTCAAAGACTGGTAGGGTCTCTAAAATATTTTTAAAGTACATGTCATTGATAAAGCTAAATACTCAAAGGTTGTTTAATACAACAAATTAAGCAGTGAGAAGAGTGACATTATGCTGTTTAGAAAACTATGGAAGTTGAGATTTTCTGCCTAATTATATAAGATGTTTTCTCTAAAAAATACACATCATTTCAAAGACTTATTGGCTGTGAAATAAGTTAAAGGTATTTCAAATGGCTTGTCTGCAAAGAAAGGTGAGATGTAGGGAATCACAGAAAGCCGAGGGGATAATATGTCAATATATACATAGCTATATGATGAACTAAGCCTTAGGCCGGCAACAGTGTAGAGGAATGGACCCTTAGAAACGTACAAGGAAGCTGGAATCTTTAAATGTTCAAATCTTTATAAGTACAAAGATTTATTAAAATGAATAACCAAGTGTTTTACTTGACATCAGAAAATCAAAAGTATAAACCCTGAGAACAGAGAAAAAAGATAAATAAAGATATGAGCAGAACTTAATACAACAGAAAACGTATAAAATTCAGGTGATTTAGTAAGTCCAAAGAATATTCTTTGAAAAGATTTAAAAGACACACTTTGATTAAGGAAAACATAAACATAAGTAAAGAATATACAGAAAGAATCAGGACAATGTTATAGCAGAGTATATATGAAATGCCAGTAAATTTGAACATTTCTGTAAAGCGGACCTTTTCCTAGCTCCTACAGTTTACCAAAACTGACAAAAGAGGAAATCATTTAAGGTCATCATGTCTGCCCTTGGCATTCTCGGAACGCCCTGGCCTCAGAATGCAGCATCGGTAGTCTATGGTAACCTGCGGAGAGGGGGCGTGGCTGAGGGAGCTTGGAAGACTGCCCTCACTGAGGGAGTGGGTGTGGCCATCTCTGCTGTGACTGAACAAAGGGCAGGGGAGCAGGGGGCCCAGGGCAGGGCCCTCAGAGCCCGGCAGACACAGTGGGGTGTCACAAGCATTTAGGCCCAGGCCAAAGGGCGCCTTCTTTGTCTGCACAGCTGCCCAAACTCTCACCTTTCCACTCTGGCCGCCCTCTTATTTGAAGTGTGTTTGGAACCTGTCCGCGCTGTACACCTCGCTGCACAGCTAACCATAGGTCTGGGTATCGTAGCTTCCTGCCAGGTGACCGAAGTTCGCAGGCAAATGGGTCCCTGGGACACATGCAGAGAGGCTCTTGCCCGGGCCACAGGCCGCTCACTGGCCCTGCCCCAGATCGAAGGCTGAAAAGCAGCACTAAGTCCCCTACCCCTAGAGGGAGTATTGGACCAACACTTCTAGAAAACGGGGTCCTTGTGGGCAACTCATTGGAGGGACACAAATAAATCTTTGCCGACTTTTTGCTGAAACTTACGAGCGTTCACACCTAAGCCTTTTACAAGGTCAGCTGTTTAGCTAAACATGAGCTCATGATCTAAATTTACACAATAATGAAGAAATCAGCTACAAAGGGAGACAATCAGCAAAAACAATCAATACCAGAATTAGATTCCCTAGGCCATCCGTCAGATGTTGGAATAATCAGGTGCTAGGCAGAAAATATACATAAACCTGGAAAAGAAACAAGGAACAAGGATGTTTTCAAAGACTCGTAGGATCTCTAAAACATTTTTAAAGTACATGTCATTGATAAAGCTAAATACTCAAAGGTTGTTTAATACAACAAATTAAGCAGTGAGAAGAGTGAAATTATGCTGTTTAGAAAACTATGGAAGGTGAGATTTTCTGCCTAATTATATAAGATGTTTTCTCTAAAAAATACACAATATTTCAAAGACTTATTGACTGTGAAATAAGTTAAGGGTATTTCAAATGTCTTGTCTGCAAAGAAATGTGAGATGTAGGGAATCACAGAAAGCCGAGGGGGTAATATGTCAATATATACATTGCTATATGGTGAACTAAGCCTTAGGCCGGCAACAGTGTAGAGGAATGGACCCTTAGAAACGTACAAGGAAGCTGGAATCTTTAAAAGTTCAAATCTTTATAAGTAAAAAGATTTATTAAAAATAATAACCAAGTGTTTTACTTGACATCAGAAAATCAAATCAATAAACCCTGAGAACATAGAAAAAAGATAAATAAAGATATGAGCAGAACTTAAAACAACAGAAAACGTATAAAATTTAGGTGATTTAGTAAGTCCAAAGAATATTCTTTGAAAAGATTTAAAAGACACACTTTGATTTAGGAAAACAAAAAAAAGTAAATAATATACAGAGAGAATCAGGACAATGTTATAGCGGAGAATATATGAATTGCCAGTAAATTTGAATATTTCTGTAAAGTGGACCATTTCCTAGCTCCTAAAGTTTACGAAAACTGACACAAGAGGAAATCATTTAAGGTCATCATGTCTGCCTTTGGCATTCGCGGAACGCCCTGGCCTCAGAATGCAGCATCTGTAGTCCATGGTAACCTGCGGAGAGGGGGCGTGGCTGAGGGAGGTTGGAAGACTGCCCTCACTGAGGGAGTGGGTGTGGCCATCTCTGCTGTGACTGAACAAACGGCAGGGGAGCAGGGGGCCCAGGGCAGGGCCCTCAGAGCCCGGCAGACCCAGTGGGGTGTCACAAGCATTTAGGCCCAGGCCAAAGGGCGCCTTCTTTGTCTGCACAGCTGCCCAAACTCTCACCTTTCCACTCAGGCCGGCCTCTTATTTGAAGTGTGTTGGTTACCTGTCCGCGCAGTACACCTCGCTGCACAGCTAACCATAGGTCAAGGCATCGTAGCTTCCTGCCATGTGACTGAAGTTCGCAGGCAAATGGGTCCCTGGGACACATGCGGAGAGGCTCCTGCCCGGGCCACAGGCCGCCCACTGGCCCTGCCCCAGATCGAAGCCTGAAAAGCAGCCATGTCTGAGTCCACTGCCTCTCGAAAGAGTATTGGACCAACACTTGTAGAATACGGGGTTCTTGCGGGCAACTCATTGGAGGGACACAAATAAATCTTTGCCGACTTTCTGCTGAAGCGTACCAGCGTTCACACCTAAGCCTCTTACAAGGTCAGCTGTTTAGCTAAACATGAGCTCATGATCTAAATTTACACAATATTGAAGAAATCAGCTACAAAGTGAGACAATCAGCAAAAACAATCAATACCAGAATGAGATTCCCTAGGCCATCCATCTGATGTTGGAATAATCAGGTGCAAGGCAGAAAATATACATATAACTGGAACTGAAAGAAGGAACAAGGAGGTTTTCAAAGGCTGGTAGGATCTCTAAAACATTTTTAAAGTACATGTCGTTGATAAACCTAAATACTCAAAGGTTGTTTAATACCACAGATTAAGCATTGAGAAGAGTGAAATTATGCTGTTTTGAAAACTATGGCAGGTGTGATTTTCTGCCTAATTATATAAGAAGATTTCTCTAAAAAATAGACATTATTTCAAAGACTTATTGGCTGTGAAATAAGTTAAGTGTATTTCAAATGGCTTGTCTGCAAAGAAAGGTGAGATGTAGGGAATCACAGAAAGTCGAGGGGAAAATGTCAATATATACATTGCTATATGGTGAACGAAGCCTTAGGCCAGCCACAATGTAGAGGACCTGACCCTTAGAAACTTGAAAGTGAGCTGGAATCTTTAAAAGTTCAAATCTTTAAAAGTAAAAAGATTGATGAAAATGAATAACCAAGTCTTTTAATTGACATCAGAAGATGAAAACAATAAACCCTGAGAACATAGAAAAAAGATAAAGATAGATATGAGCAGAACTTTATACCACAGAAAACGTATAAAATTCAGGTGAGGTAGTAAGTCCAAAGAATATTCTTTGATAAGCTTTAAAAGACACACTTTGATTAAGGAAAACAAAAAAAAGTAAAGAATATACAGAAAGAATCAGGACAATGTTATAGCAGAGAATATATGAAATGCCAGTAAATTAGAAAATTTCTGTAAAGTGGACCATTTCCTAGCTCCTACAGTTTACCACAACTGACACAAGAGGAAATCATTTAAGGTCATCATGTCTGCCCTTGGCATTCTCTGAACGCCCTGGCCTCAGAATGCAGCATCTGTAGTCCATGGTAACCTGTGGAGAGTGGGCGGAGCTGAGGGAGGCTGCAACACTGCCCTCACGGAGGGAGTGGGTGTGGCCATCTCTGCTGTGACTGAACAAAGGGCAGGGGAGCATGGGGCCCAGGGCAGGGCCCTCAGAGCAAGGCAGGCCCAGTGAGGTGTCACAAGCATTTAGGCCCAGGCCATAGGGCGCCTTCTTTGTCTGCACAGCTGGCCAAACTCTCACTTTTCCACTCAGGCCACCCACTTATTTGAAGTGTGTGTGGAACCTGTCCACGCAGTATACCTCGCTGCACAGCTAACAATAGGTCTGGGCATCGTAGCTTCCTGCCAGTTGACCGAAGTTCGCAGGCAAATGGGTCCCTGGGACACATGCGGAGAGGCTCCTGCCCGGGCCACAGGCCGCCCACTGGCCCTGCCCCAGATCGAAGGCTGAAAAGCAGCCATGTCTGAGTCCACTGCCTCTCGAAGGAGTATTGGACCAACACTTGTAGAAAACGGGGTCCTTGCGCGCAACTCATTGGAGGGACACAAATAAATCTTTGCCGACTTTCTGCTGAAGCGTACCACGTTCACACCTAAGCCTCTTACAAGGTCAGCTGTTTAGCTAAACATGAGCTCATGATCTAAATTTACACAATATTGAAGAAATCAGCTACAAAGTGAGACAATCAGCAAAAACAATCAATACCAGAATGAGATTCCCTAGGCCATCCATCTGATGTTGCAATAATCAGGTTCAAGGCAGAAAATATACATAAAACTGGAACTGAAACAAGGAACAAGGAGGTTTTCAAAGGCTGGTAGGATCTCTAAAACATTTTTAAAGTACATGTCGTTGATAAACCTAAATACTCAAAGGTTGTTTAATACCACAGATTAAGCATTGAGAAGAGTGAAATTATGCTGTTTTGAAAACTATGGCAGGTGAGATTTTCTGCCTCATTATATAAGAAGATTTCTCTAAAAATAGACATTATTTCAAAGACTTATTGGCTGTGAAATAAGTTAAGTGTATTTCAAATGGCTTGTCTGCAAAGAAAGGTGAGATGTAGGGAATCCCAGAAAGTCGAGGGGAAAATGTCAATATATACATTGCTATATGGTGAACTAAGCCTTAGGCCAGCCACAATGTAGAGGACCTGACCCTTAGAAACTTAAAAGTGAGCTGGAATCTTTAAAAGTTCAAATCTTTATTAGTAAAAAGATTGATGAAAACGAATAACCAAGTGTTTTAATTGACATCAGAAGATCAAAACAATAAACCCTGAGAACATAGAAAAAAGATAAAGATAGATATGAGCAGAACTTAATACCACAGAAAACGTATAAAATTCAGGTGAGGTAGTAAGTCCAAAGAATATTCTTTGAAAAGATTTAAAAGACACACTTTGATTAAGGAAAGCACAAACATAATTAAAGAATATATAGAAAGAATCAGGACAATGTTATAGCAGAGAATATATGAAATGCCAGTAAATTTGATCATTTCTGTAAAGTGGACCATTTCCTAGCTCCTACAGCTCCTAATGACACAAGAGGAAATCATTTAAGGTCATCATGTCTGCCCTTGGCATTCTCGGAACGCCCTGGCCACAGAATGCAGCATCTGTAGTCCATGGTAACCTGCGGAGAGTGGGCGGGACTGAGGGAGGCTGGAACACTGCCCTCAGAGAGGGAGTGGGTGTGGCCATCTCTGCTGTGACTGAACAAAGGGCAGGGGAGCAGCGGGCCCTGGGCAGGGCCCTCAGAGCCCGGCAGGCCTAGTGGGGTGTCACAAGCATTTAGGCCCAGGCCTTAGGGCGCCTTCTTTGTCTGCACAGCTGCCCAAACTCTCATTTTCCACTCAGGCCGCCCACTTAGTTGCAGTGAGTGTGGAACCTGTCCGAGCAGTATACCTCGCTGCACAGCTAACCATAGGTCTGGGCATCATAGCTTCCTGCCAGGTGACCGAAGTTCGCAGGAGAGATGATTCCCAGGTTCACATGCAGAGAGGCTCCTGCCCGGGCCACAGGCGGCCCACTGCCCCTGCCCAAGATCGGGGGCCGAAAGCAGACCTGTCTAATTCCCCTATCCCTAGAGGGAGTATTGGACCAACACTTCTAGGAAACGGGGTCCTTGTGGGCAACTCATTGGAGGGACACACATAAATCTTTGACGACTTTTTGCTGAAACTTACGAGCGTTCACACCTAAGCCTTTTAAAGGTCAGCTGTTTAGCTAAACATGAGCTCATGATCTAAATTTACACAATAATGAAGAAATCAGCTACAAAGGGAGACAATCAGCAAAAACAATCAATACCAGAATTAGATTCCCTAGGCCATCCGTCAGATGTTGGAATAATCAGGTGCTAGGCAGAAAATATACATAAACCTGGAAAAGAAACAAGGAACAAGGATGTTTTCAAAGACTGGTAGGATCTCTAAAACATTTTTAAAGTACATGCCATTGATAAAGCTAAATACTCAAAGGTTGTTTAATACAACAAATTAAGCAGTTAGAAGAGTGAAATTATGCTGTTTAGAAAACTATGGAAGGTGAGATTTTCTACCTAATTATATAAGATGATTTCTCTAAAAAATACACATTATTTCAAAGACTTATTGGCTGTGAAATAAGTTAAGGGTATTTCAAATGTCTTGTCTGCAAAGAAAGGTGAGATGTAGGGAATCACAGAAAGCCGAGGGGATAATATGTCAATATATACATAGCTATATGTTGATCTAAGCCTTAGGCCGGCAACAGTGTAGAGGAATCGACCTTTAGAAACGTACAAGTAAGCTGGAATCTTTAAAAGTTCAAATCTTTATAAGTAAAAAGATTTATTAAAATGAATAACCAAGTGTTTTACTTGACATCAGAAAATCAAAACTATAAACCCTGAGAACATAGAAAAAAGATAACTAAAGTTATGAGCAGAACTTAATACAACAGAAAACGTATAAAATTCAGGTGATTTAGTAAGTCCAAAGAATATTCTTTGAAAAGATTTAAAAGACACACTTTGATTAAGGAAAACAAAAAAAAGTAAAGAATATACAGATAGAATCAGGACAATGTTATAGCGGAGAATATATGAAATGCCAGTAAATTTGAAAATTTCTGTAAAGTGGACCATTTCCTAGCTCCTACAGTTTACCAAAACTGACACAAGAGGAAATCATTTAAGGTCATCATGTCTGCCCTTGGCATTCTCTGAACGCCCTGGCCTCAGAATGCAGCATCTGTAGTCCATGGTAACCTGTGGAGAGTGGGCGGAGCTGAGGGAGGCTGGAACACTGCCCTCACTGAGGGAGTGTGTGTGGCCATCTCTGCTGTGACTGAACAAAGGGCAGGGGAGCAGGGGGCCCAGGGCAGGGCCCTCAGAGCAAGGCAGGCCCAGTGGGGTGTCACAAGCATTTAGGCCCAGGCCATAGGGCGCCTTCTTTGTCTGCACAGCTGGCCAAACTCTCACTTTTCCACTGAGGCCACCCACTTATTTGAAGTGTGTGTGGAACCTGTCCACGCAGTATACCTCGCTGCACAGCTAACCATAGGTCTGGGCATCGTAGCTTCCTGCCAGGTGACCGAAGTTCACAGGAGAGATGATTCCCAGGTTCACACGCAGAGAGGCTCCAGCCCGGGTCACACGCCGCCCACTGCCCCTGCCCAAGATCGGGGGCCGACAGCAGCCCTGTCTAAGTCCCCTAACCCTAGAGGGAGTATTGGACCAACATTTCTAGAAAACGGGGTCCTTGTGGGCAACTCATTGGAGGGACACAAATAATTCTTTGCCGACTTTTTGCTGAAACTTACGAGCGTTCACACCTAAGCCTTTTACAAGGTCAGCTGTTTAGCTAAACATGAGCTCATGACCTAAATTTAGATTTCTCTAAAGAATACACATTATTTCAAAGACTTATTGGCTGTGAAATAAGTTAAGGGTATTTCAAATGTCTTGTCTGCAAACAAATGTGAGATGTAGGGAATCACTGAAAGCCGAGGCGATAATATGTCAATATATACATTGCTATATGGTGAACTAAGCCTTAGGCCGGCAACAGTGTAGAGGAATGGACCCTTAGAAACGTACAAGGAAGCTGGAATCTTTAAAAGTTCAAATCTTTTTAAGTAAAAAGATTTATTAAAAATAATAACCAAGTGTTTTACTTGACATCAGAAAATCAAAACAATAAACCCTGAGAACATAGAAAAAAGATAAATAAAGATATGAGCAGAACTTAATACAACAGAAAACGTATAAAATTTAGGTGATTTAGTAAGTCCAAAGAATATTCTTTGAAAAGATTAAAAAGACACACTTTGATTTATTAAAACAAAAAAAAGTAAATAATATACAGAAAGAATCAGGACAATGTTATAGCGGAGAATATATGAATTGCCAGTAAATTTGAATATTTCTGTAAAGTGGACCATTTCCTAGCTCCTAAAGTTTACCAAAACTGACACAAGAGGAAATCATTTAAGGTCATCATGTCTGCCCTTGGCATTCTCGGAACGCCCTGGCCTCAGAATGCAGCATCTGTAGTCCATGGTAACCTGCGGAGAGGGGGCGTGGCTGAGGGAGTTTGGAAGACTGCCCTCACTGAGGGAGTTGGTGTGGCCATCTCTGCTGTGACTGAACAAAGGGCAGGGGAGCAGGGGGCCCAGGGCAGGGCCCTCAGAGCCCGGCAGACCCAGTGGGGTGTCACAAGCATTTAGGCCCAGGCCAAAGGGCGCCTTCTTTGTCTGCACAGCTGCCCAAACTCTCACCTTTCCACTCAGGCCGCCCTCTTATTTGAAGTGTGTTGGGTACCTGTCCGCGCAGTACACCTCGCTGCACAGCTAACCATAGGTCAAGGCATCGTAGCTTCCTGCCATGTGACTGAAGTTCGCAGGCAAATGGGTCCCTGGGACACATGCGGAGAGGCTCCTGCCCGGGCCACAGGCCGCCCACTGGCCCTGCCCCAGATCGAAGGCTGAAAAGCAGCCATGTCTGAGTCCACTGCCTCTCGAAGGAGTATTGGACCAACACTTGTAGAAAACGGGGTTCTTGCGGGCAACTCATTGGAGGGACACAAATAAATCTTTGCCGACTTTCTGCTGAAGCTTACCAGCGTTCACACCTAAGCCTCTTACAAGGTCAGCTGTTTAGCTAAACATGAGCTCATGATCTAAATTTACACAATATTGAAGAAATCAGCTAAAAAGGGAGACAATCAGCAAAAACAATCAATACCAGAATTAGATTCCCTAGGCCATCCGTCAGATGTTGGAATAATCAGGTGCTAGGCAGAAAATATTCATAAACCTGGAAAAGAAACAAGGAACAAGGATGTTTTCAAAGACTGGTAGGGTCTCTAAAACATTTTTAAAGTACATGTCATTGATAAAGCTAAATACACAAAGGTTGTTTAACACAGCAAATTAAGCTGTGAGAAGAGTGAAGTTATGCTGTTTAGAAAACTATGGAACGTGAGATTTTCTGCCTAATTTTAAAAGATGATTTCTCTAAATAATACACATTATTTCAAAGACTTATTGGCTGTGAAATAAGTTAAGGGTATTTCAAATGTCTTGTCTGCAAAGAAAGGTGAGATGTAGGGAGTCACAGAAAGCAGAGGGGAAAATATGTCAATATATAAATAGCTACATGTTGAACTAAGCCTTAGGCCGGCAACAGTGTAGAGGAAAGGACCCTTAGAAACGTACAAGTAAGCTGGAATCTTTAAAAGTTCAAATCTTTATAAGTAAAAAGATTTATTAAGATGAATAACCAAGTGTTTTGCTTGACATCAGAAAATCAAAACTATAAAGCCTGAGAACATAGAAAAAAGATAAATAAAGATATGAGCAGAACTTAATACAACAGAAAACGTATAAAATTCAGGTGATTTAGTAAGTCCAAAGAATATTCTTTGAAAAGATTTAAAAGACACACTTTGATTTAGGAAAACAAAAAAAAGTAAATAATATACAGAAAGAATCAGGACAATGTTATAGCAGAGAATATATGAAATGCCAGTAAACTTGAGCATTTCTGTAAAGCGGACCATTTCCTAGCTGCTACAGTTTACGAAAAGTGACACAAGAGGAAATCATTTAAGGTCGTCATGTCTGCCCTTGGCATTCTCGGAACGCCCTGGCCTCAGAATGCAGCATCTGTAGTCCATGGTAACCTGCGGAGAGGGGGCGTGGCTGAGGGAGGTTGGAAGACTGCAATCACTGAGGGAGTGGGTGTGGCCATCTCTGCTGTGACTGAACAAAGGGCAGGGGAGCAGGGGGCCCAGGTCAGGGCCCTCCGAGCCCGGCAGACCCAGTGGGGTGTCACAAGCATTTAGGCCCAGGACAAAGGGCGCCTTCTTTGTCTGCACAGCTGCCCAAACACTCACCTTTCCACTCAGGCTGCCCTCTTATTTGAAGTGTGTTTGGAACCTGTCTGCACAGTACACCTCGCTGCACAGCTAACCATAGGTCATGTCATCGTAGCTTCCTGCCAGGTGACCGAAGTTCGCAGGCAAATGGGTCCCTGGGACACATGCGGAGAGGCTCCTGCCCGGGCCACAGGCCGCCCACTGGCCCTGCCCCAGATCGAAGGCTGAAAAGCAGCCATGTCTGAGTCCACTGCCTCTCGAAGGAGTATTGGACCAACACTTGTAGAAAACGGGGTCCTTGCGGGCAACTCATTGGAGGGACACAAATAAATCTTTGCCGACTTTCTGCTGAAGCGTACCACGTTCACACCTAAGCCTGTTACAAGGTCAGCTGTTTAGCTAAACATGAGCTCATGATCTAAATTTACACAATATTGAAGAAATCAGCTACAAAGGGAGACAATCAGCAAAAACAATCAATACCAGAATGAGATTCCCTAGGCCATCCATCTGATGTTGGAATAATCAGGTTCAAGGCAGAAAATATACATAAAACTGGAACTGCAACAAGGAACAAGGAGGTTTTCAAAGGCTGGTAGGATCTCTAAAACATTTTTAAAGTACATGTCGTTGATAAAGCTAAATACTCAAAGGTTGTTTAATACCACAGATTAAGCATTGAGAAGAGTGAAATTATGCTGTTTTGAAAACTATGGCAGGTGATATTTTCTGCCTAATTATGTCAGAAGATTTCTCTAAAAAATAGACATTATTTCAAAGACTTATTGGCTGTGAAATAAGTTATGGGTATTTCAAATGGCTTGTCTGCAAAGAAAGGTGAGATGTAGGGAATCACAGAAAGTCGAGGGGAAAATGTCAATATATACATTGCTATATGGTGAACTAAGCCTTAGGCCAGCCACAATGTAGAGGACCTGACCCTTAGAAACTTAAAAGTGAGCTGGAATCTTTAAAAGTTCAAATCTTTATAAGTAAAAAGATTGATGAAAATGAATAACCAAGTGTTATAATTGACATCAGAAGATCAAAACAATAAACCCTGAGAACATAGAAAAAAGATAAAGATAGATATGAGCAGAACTTAATACCACAGAAAACGTATAAAATTCAGGTGAGGTAGTAAGTCCAAAGAATATTCTTTGAAAAGATTTAAAAGACACACTTTGATTAAGGAAAGCACAAACATAATTAAAGAATATATAGAAAGAATCAGGACAATGTTATAGCAGAGAATATATGAAATGCCAGTAAATTTGAACATTTCTGTAAAGTGGACCATTTCCTAGCTCCTACAGCTCCTCCTGACACAAGAGGAAATCATTTAAGGTCATCATGTCTGCCCTTGGCATTCTCGGAACGCCCTGGCCACAGAATGCAGCATCTGTAGTCCATGGTAACCTGTGGAGAGTGGGCGGGACTGAGGGAGGCTGGAACACTGCCCTCACAGAGGGAGTGGGTGTGGCCATCTCTGCTGTGACTGAACAAAGGGCAGGGGAGCAGCGGGCCCTGGGCAGGGCCCTCAGAGCCCGGCAGGCCTAGTGGTGTGTCAAAAGCATTTAGGCCCAGGCCTTAGGGCGCCTTCTTTGTCTGCACAGCTGCCCAAACTCTCATTTTCTACTCAGGCCGCCCACTTAGTTGCAGTGAGTGTGGAACCTGTCCGCGCAGTATACCTCGCTGCACAGCTAACCATAGGTCTGGGCATCATAGCTTCCTGCCAGGTGACCGAAGTTCGCAGGAGAGATGATTCCCAGGTTCACATGCAGAGAGGCTCCTGCCCGGGCCACAGGCGGCCCACTGCCCCTGCCAAAGATCGGGGGCCGAAAGCAGACCTGTCTAATTCCCCTAACACTAGAGGGAGTATTGGACCAACACTTCTAGGAAACGGGGTCCTTGTGTGCAACTCATTGGAGGGACACAAATAAATCTTTGCCGACTTTTTGCTGAAACTTACGAGCGTTCACACCTAAGCCTTTTACAAGGTCAGCTGTTTAGCTAAACATGAGCTCATGATCTAAATTTACACAATAATGAAGAAATCAGCTACAAAGGGAGACAATCAGCAAAAACAATCAATACCAGAATTAGATTCCCTAGGCCATCCGTCAGATGTTGGAATAATCAGGTGCTAGGCAGAAAATATACATAAACCTGGAAAAGAAACAAGGAACAAGGATGTTTTCAAAGACTGGTAGGATCTCTAAAACATTTTTAAAGTACATGTCATTGATAAAGCTAAATACTCAAAGGTTGTTTAATACAACAAATTAAGCAGTGAGAAGAGTGAAATTATGCTGTTTAGAAAACTATGGAAGGTGAGATTTTCTGCCTAATTATATAAGATGATTTCTCTAAAAAATACACATTATTTCAAAGACTTATTGGCTGTGAAATAAGTTAAGGGTATTTCAAATGTCTTGTCTGCAAAGAAAGGTGAGATGTAGGGAATCACAGAAAGCCGAGGGGATAATATGTCAATATATACATTGCTATATGGTGAACTAAGCCTTAGGCCGGCAACAGTGTAGAGGAATGGACCCTTAGAAACGTACAAGGAAGCTGGAATCTTTAAAAGTTCAAATCTTTATAAGTAAAAAGATTTATTAAAAATAATAACCAAATGTTTTACTTGACATCAGAAAATCAAAACTATAAACCCTGAGAACATAGAAAAAAGATAAAGATAGATATGAGCAGAACTTAATACCACAGAAAACATATAAAATTCAGGTGAGGTAGTAAGTCCAAAGAATATTCTTTGAAAAGATTTAAAAGACACACTTTGATTTAGGAAAACAAAAAAAAGTAAATAATATACAGAAAGAATCAGGACAATGTTATAGCGGAGAATATATGAATTGCCAGTAAATTTGAATATTTCTGTAAAGTGGACCATTTCCTAGCTCCTACAGTTTACCAAAACTGACACAAGAGGAAATCATTTAAGGTCATCATGTCTGCCCTTGGCATACTCGGAACGCCCTGGCCTCAGAATGCAGCATCTGTAGTCCATGGTAACCTGCGGAGAGGGGGCGTGGCTGAGGGAGGTTGGAAGACTGCCCTCACTGAGGGAGTGGGTGTGGCCATCTCTGCTGTGACTGAACAAAGGGCAGGGGAGCAGGGGGCCCAGGTCCGGGCCCTCCGAGCCCGGCAGACCCAGTGGGGTGTCACAAGCATTTAGGCCCAGGCCAAAGGGCGCCTTCTTTGTCTGCACAGCTGCCCAAACTCTCACCTTTCCACTCAGGCCGCCCTCTTATTTGAAGTGTGTTGGGTACCTGTCCGCGCAGTACACCTCGCTGCACAGCTAATCGTAGGTCAAGGCATCGTAGCTTCCTGCCATGTGACTGAAGTTCGCAGGCAAATGGGTCCCTGGGACACATGCGGAGAGGCTCCTGCCCGGGCCACAGGCCGCCCACTGGCCCTGCCCCAGATCGAAGCCTGAAAAGCAGCCATGTCTGAGTCCACTGCCTCTCGAAGGAGTATTGGACCAACACTTGTAGAAAACGGGGTTCTTGCGGGCAACTCATTGGAGGGACACAAATAAATCTTTGCCGACTTTCTGCTGAAGCGTACCAGCGTTCACACCTAAGCCTATTACAAGGTCAGCTGTTTAGCTAAACATGAGCTCATGATCTAAATTTACACAATATTGAAGAAATCAGCTACAAAGTGAGACAATCAGCAAAAACAATGAATACCAGAATGAGATTCCCTAGGCAATCCATCTGATGTTGGAATAATCAGGTGCAAGGCAGAAAATATACATAAAACTGGAACTGAAAGAAGGAACAAGGAGGTTTTCAAAGGCTGGTAGGATCTCTAAAACATTTTTAAAGTACATGTCGTTGATAAACCTAAATACTCAAAGGTTGTTTAATACCACAGATTAAGCATTGAGAAGAGTGAAATTATGCTGTTTTGAAAACTATGGCAGGTGAGATTTTCTGCCTAATTATGTCAGAAGATTTCTCTAAAAAATAGACATTATTTCAAAGACTTATTGGCTGTGAAATAAGTTAAGTGTATTTCCAATGGCTTGTCTGCAAAGAAAGGTGAGATGTTGGGAATCACAGAAAGTCGAGGGGAAAATATCAATATATACATTGCTATATGGTGAACTAAGCCTTAGGCCAGCCACAATGTAGAGGACCTGACCCTTAGAAACTTAAAAGTGAGCTGGAATCTTTAAAAGTTCAAATCTTTATAAGTAAAAAGATTGATGAAAATGAATAACCAAGTGTTTTAATTGACATCAGAAGAGCAAAACAATAAACCCTGAGAACATAGAAAAAAGATAAAGATAGATATGAGCAGAACTTAATACCACAGAAAACGTATAAAATTCAGGTGAGGTAGTAAGTCCAAAGAATATTCTTTGAAAAGATTTAAAAGACACACTTTGATTAAGGAAAGCACAAACATAATTAAAGAATATATAGAAAGAATCAGGACAATGTTATAGCAGAGAATATATGAAATGCCAGTAAATTTGAACATTTCTGTAAAGTGGACCATTTCCTAGCTCCTACAGCTCCTCCTGACAAAAGAGGAAATCATTTAAGGTCATCATGTCTGCCCTTGGCATTCTCGGAACGCCCTGGCCTCAGAATGCAGCATCTGTAGTCCATCGTATCCTGCGGAGAGTGGGCGGGACTGAGTGAGGCTGGAACACTGCCCTCACAGAGGGAGTGGGTGTGGCCATCTCTGCTGTTACTGAACAAAGGGCAGGGGAGCAGCGGGCCCTGGGCAGGGCCCTCAGAGCCCGGCAGGCCTTGTGGGGTGTCACAAGCATTTAGGCCCAGGCCTTAGGGCGCCTTCTTTGTCTGCACAGCTGCCCAAACTCTCACTTTTCCACTCAGGCCGCCCACTTAGTTGCAGTGAGTGTGGAACCTGTCCGCGCAGTATACCTCGCTGCACAGCTAACCATAGGTCTGGGCATCATAGCTTCCTGCCAGGTGACCGAAGTTCGCAGGAGAGATGATTCCCAGGTTCACATGCAGAGAGGCTCCTGCCCGGGCCACAGGCGGCCCACTGCCCCTGCCCAAGATCGGGGGCCGAAAGCAGCCCTGTCTAATTCCCCTAACCCTAGAGGGAGTATTGGACCAACACTTCTAGAAAACGGGGTCCTTGTGCGCAACTCATTAGAGGGACACAAATAAATCTTTGCCGACTTTTTGATGAAACTTACGAGCGTTCACACCTAAGCCTTTTACAAGGTCAGCTGTTTAGCTAAACATGAGCTCATGATCTAAATTTACACAATAATGAAGAAGTCAGCTAAAAGGGAGACAATCAGCCAAAACAATCAATACCAGAATTAGATTCCCTAGGCCATCCGTCAGATGTTGGAATAATCAGGTGCTAGGCAGAAAATATACATAAACCTGGAAAAGAAACAAGGAACAAGGATGTTTTCAAAGACTGGTAGGATCTCTAAAACATTTTTAAAGTACATGTCATTGATAAAGCTAAATACACAAAGGTTGTTTAATACAACAAATTAAGCAGTGCGAAGAGTGAAATTATGATGTTTAGAAAACTATGGAAGGTGAGATTTACTGCCTAATTATATAAGATGATTTCTCTAAAAAATACACATTATTTCAAAGACTTATTGGCTGTGAAATAAGTTAAGGGTATTTCAAATGTCTTGTCTGCAAAGAAAGGTGAGATGTAGGGAATCACAGAAAGCCGAGGGGATAATATGTCAATATATACATTACTATATGGTGAAATAAGCCTTAGGCCGGCAACAGTGTAGAGGAATGGACCCTTAGAAACGTACAAGTAAGCTGGAATCTTTAAAAGTTCAAATCTTTATAAGTAAAAAGATTTATTAAAAATAATAACCAAGTGTTTTACTTGACATCAGAAAATCAAAACAATAAACCCTGAGAACATAGAAAAAAGATAAAGATAGATATGAGCAGAACTTAATACCACAGAAAACATATAAAATTCAGGTGAGGTAGTAAGTCCAAAGAATATTCTTTGAAAAGATTTAAAAGACACACTTTGATTTAGGAAAACCAAAAAAACTAAATAATATACAGAAAGAATCAGGACAATGTTATAGCGGAGAATATATGAATTGCCAGTAAATTTGAATATTTCTGTAAAGTGGACCATTTCCTAGCTCCTACAGTTTACTAAAACTGACACAAGAGGAAATCATTTAAGGTCATCATGTCTGCTCTTGGCATTCTCGGAACGCCCTGGCCTCAGAATGCAGCATCTGTAGTCCATGGTATCCTGTGGAGAGTGGGCGGGGCTGAGGGAGGCTGGAACACTGACCTCACTGAGGGAGTGTGTGTGGCCATCTCTGCTGTGACTGAACAAAGGGCAGCGGAGCAGGGGGCCCAGGGCAGGGCCCTCAGAGCAAGGCAGGCCCAGTGGGTTGTCACAAGCATTTAGGCCCAGGCCATAGGGCGCCTTCTTTGTCTGCACAGCTGGCCAAACTCTCACTTTTCCACTGAGGCCACCCACTTATTTGAAGTGTGTGTGGAACCTGTCCACGCAGTATACCTCGCTGCACAGCTAACCATAGGTCTGGGCATCGTAGCTTCCTGCCAGGTGACCGAAGTTCACAGGAGAGATGATTCCCAGGTTCACACGCAGAGAGGCTCCTGCCCGGGCCACACGCCACCCACTGCCCCTGCCCAAGATCGGGGGCTGAAAGCAGCCCTGTCTAAGTCCCCTACCCCTAGAGGGAGTATTGGACCAACACTTCTAGAAAACGGGGTCCTTGTGGGCAACTCATTGGAGGGACACAAATAAATCTTTGTCGACTTTTTGCTGAAACTTACGAGCGTTCACACCTAAGCCTTTTACAAGGTCAGTTGTTTAGCTAAACATGAGCTCATGACCTAAATTTACACAGTAATGAAGAAATCAGCTACAAAGGGAGACAATCAGCAAAAACAATCAATACCAGAATTAGATTCCCTAGGCCATCCGTCAGATGTTGGAATAATCAGGTGCTAGGCAGAAAATATACATAAACCTGGAAAAGAAACAAGGAACAAGGATGTTTTCAAAGACTGGTAGGGTCTCTAAAACATTTTTAAAGTACATGTCATTGATAAAGCTAAATACTCAAAGGTTGTTTAATACAGCAAATTAAGCTGTGAGAAGAGTGAAGTTATGCTGTTTAGAAAACTATGGAACGTGAGATTTTCTGCCTAATTATATAAGATGATTTCTCTAAAAAATACACATTATTTCAAAGACTTATTGGCTGTGAAATAAGTTAAGTGTATTTCAAATGGCTTGTCTGCAAAGAAAGGTGAGATGTAGGGAATCACAGAAAGCCGAGGGGATAATATGTCAATATATACATTGCTATATGGTGAACTAAGCCTTAGGCCGGCAACAGTGTAGAGTAATGGACCCTGAGAAACGTACAAGTAAGCTGGAATCTTTAAAAGTTCAAATCTTTATAAGTAAAAAGATTTATTAAAATGAATAACAAAGTGTTTTACTTGACATCAGAAAATCAAAACTATAAACCCTGAGAACATAGAAAAAAGATAAATAAAGATATGAGCAGAACTAAATACAACAGAAAACGTATAAAATTCAGGTGATTTAGTAATTCCAAAGAATATTCTTTGAAAAGATTTAAAAGACACACTTTGATTAACGAAAACATAAACATAAGTAAAGAATATGCAGAAAGAATCAGGACAATGTTATAGCAGAGAATATATGAAATGCCAGTAAACTTGAACATTTCTGTGAAGCGGACCATTTCCTAGCTGCTACAGTTTACGAAAACTGACACAAGAGGAAATCATTTAAGGTCGTCATGTCTGCCCTTGGCATTCTTGGAACGCCCTGGCCTCAGAATGCAGCATCTGTAGCCCATGGTAACCAGCGGAGAGGGGGCGTGGCTGAGGGAGGTTGGAAGACTGCCATCACTGAGGGAGTGGGTGTGGCCATCTCTGCTGTGACTGAACAAAGGGCAGGGGAGCAGGGGGCCCAGGGCAGGGCCCTCAGAGCCCGGCAGACCCAGTGGGGTGTCACAAGCATTTAGGCCCAGGCCAAAGGGCGCCTTCTTTGTCTGCACAGCTGCCCAAACTCTCACCTTTCCACTCAGGCCGCCCTCTTATTTGAAGTGTGTTGGGAACCTGTCCGCGCAGTACACCTCTCTGCACAGCTAACCATAGGTCAAGGCATCATAGTTTCCTGCCAGGTGACTGAAGTTCGCAGGCAAATGGGTCCCTGGGACACATGCGGAGAGGCTCCTGCCCGGGCCACAGGCCGCCCACTGGCCCTGCCCCAGATCGAAGGCTGAAAAGCAGCCATGTCTGAGTCCACTGCCTCTCGAAGGAGTATTGGACCAACACTTGTAGAAAACGGGGTTCTTGCGGGCAACTCATTGGAGGGACACAAATAAATCTTTGCCGACTTTCTGCTGAAGCTTACCAGCGTTCACACCTAAGCCTCTTACAAGGTCAGCTGTTTAGCTAAACATGAGCTCATGATCTAAATTTACACAATATTGAAGAAATCAGCTAAAAAGGGAGACAATCAGCAAAAACAATCAATACCAGAATGAGATTCCCTAGGCCATCCATCTGATGTTGGAATAATCAGGTTCAAGGCAGAAAATATACATAAAACTGGAACTGAATCAAGGAACAAGGAGGTTTTCAAAGGCTGGTAGGATCTCTAAAACATTTTTAAAATACATGTCGTTGATAAACCTAAATACTCAAAGGTTGTTTAATACCAGAGATTAAGCATTGAGAAGAGTGAAATTATGCTGTTTTGAAAACTATGGCCGGTGAGATTTTCTGCCTAATTATATAAGAAGATTTCTCTAAAAAATAGA
Source organism: Mesoplodon bidens (assembly GCF_964165515.1). Lineage (NCBI taxonomy): Eukaryota > Metazoa > Chordata > Mammalia > Artiodactyla > Ziphiidae > Mesoplodon > Mesoplodon bidens. The sequence goes on from NC_138180.1 coordinate 3,887,306, forward strand.
CATTATTTCAAAGACTTATTGGCTGTGAAATAAGTTAAGTGTATTTCAAATGGCTTGTCTGCAAAGAAAGGTGAGATGTAGGGAATCACAGAAAGTCGAGGGGAAAATGTCAATATATACATTGCTATATGGTGAACTAAGCCTAAGGCCAGCCACAATGTAGGGGACCTGACCCTTAGAACCTTGAAAGTGAGCTGGAATCTTTAAAAGTTCAAATCTTTATAAGTAAAAATATTGATGAAAATGAATAAGCAAGTGTTTTAATTGACATCAGAAGATCAAAACAATAAACCTGAGAACATAGAAAAAAGATAAATAAAGATATGAGCAGAACTTAATACCACAGAAAACGTATAAAATTCAGGTGATGTAGTAAGTCCAAAGAATATTCTTTGAAAAGATTTAAAAGACACACTTTGATTAAGGAAAACACAAAAAAGTAAAGAATATACAGAAAGAATCAGGACAATGTTATAGCAGAGAATATATGAAATGCCAGTAAATTTGAACATTTCTGTAAAGTGGACCATTTCCTAGCTCCTACAGTTTACCAAAACTGACACAAGAGGAAATCATTTAAGGTCATCATGTCTGCCCTTGGCATTCTCGGAACGCCCTGGCCTCAGAATGCAGCATCTGTAGTCCATGGTAACCTGTGGAGAGTGGGCGGGGCTGAGGGAGGCTGGAACACTGCCCTCACTGAGGGAGTGTGTGTGGCCATCTCTGCTGTGACTGAACAAAGGGCAGGGGAGCAGTGGGCCCTGGGCCGGGCAATCAGAGCAAGGCAGGCCCAGTGGGGTGTCACAAGCATTTAGGCCCAGGCCATAGGGCGCCTTCTTTGTCTGCACACCTGGCCAAACTCTCACTTTTCCACTCAGGCCACCCACTTATTTGAAGTGTGTGTGGAACCTGTCCACGCAGTATACCTCGCTGCACAGCTAACCATAGGTCTGGGCATCGTAGCTTCCTGCCAGGTGACCGAAGTTCGCAGGAGAGATGATTCCCAGGTTCACACGCAGAGAGGCTCCTTCCCGGGCCACACGCCGCCCACTGCACCTGCCCAAGATCGGGGGCCGAAAGCAGCCCTGTCTAAGTCCCCTACCCCTAGAGGGAGTATTGGACCAACACTTCTAGAAAACGGGGTCCTTGTGGGCAACTCATTGGAGGGACACAAATAAATCTTTGCTGACTTTTTGCTGAAACTTACGAGCATTCACACCTAAGCCTTTTACAAGGTCAGCTGTTTAGCTAAACATGAGCTCATGACCTAAATTTACACAATAATGAAGAAATCAGCTACAAAGGGAGACAATCAGCAAAAACAATCAATACCAGAATTAGATTCCCTAGGCCATCCGTGAGATGTTGGAATAATCAGGTGCTAGGCAGAAAATATACATAAACCTGGAAAAGAAACAAGGACAAGGATGTTTTCAAAGACTGGTAGGATCTCTAAAACATTTTTAAAGTACATGTCATTGATAAAGCTAAATACTCAAAGGTTGTTTAATACAACAAATTAAGCAGTGTGAAGAGTGAATTTATGCTGTTTAGAAAACTATGGAAGGTGAGATTTTCTGCCTAATTATATATGATGATTTCTCTAAAAATTACACATTATTTCAAAGTCTTATTGGCTGTGAAATAAGTTAAGGGTATTTCAAATGTCTTGTCTGCAAAGAAATGTGAGATGTAGGGAATCACAGAAAGCCGAGGCGATAATATGTCAATATATACATTGCTATATGGTAAACTAAGCCTTAGGCCGGCAACAGTGTAGAGGAATGGACCCTTAGAAACGTACAAGGAAGCTGGAATCTTTAAAAGTTCAAATCTTTATAAGTAAAAAGATTTATTAAAAATAATAACCAAGTGTTTTACTTGACATCAGAAAATCAAAACAATAAACCCTGAGAACATGGAAAAAAGATAAATAAAGATATGAGCAGAACTTAATACAACAGAAAACGTATAAAATTTAGGTGATTTAGTAAGTCCAAAGAATATTCTTTGAAAAGATTTAAAAGACACACCTTGATTTAGGAAAACAAAAAAAAGTAAATAATATACAGAAAGAAACAGGACAATGTTATAGTGGAGAATATATGAATTGCCAGTAAATTTGAATATTTCTATAAAGTGGACCTTTTCCTGGATCCTAAAGTTTACCAAAACTGACACAAGAGGAATTCATTTAAGGTCATCATGTCTACCCTTGGCATTCTCGGAACGCCCTGGCCTCAGAATGCAGCATCTGTAGTCCATGGTAACCTGCGGAGAGGGGACGTGGCTGAGGGAGGTTGGAAGACTGCCCTCACTGAGGGAGTGGGTGTGGCCATCTCTGCTGTGACTGAACAAATGGCCGGGGAGCAGGGGGCCCAGGGCAGGGCCCTCAGAGCAAGGCAGGCGCAGTGGGGTGTCACAAGCATTTAGGCCCAGGCCATAGGGCGCCTTCTTTGTCTGCACAGCTCGCCAAACTCTCACTTTTCCACTCAGGCCACCCACTTATTTGAAGTGTGTGTGGAACCTGTCCACGCAGTATACCTCGCTGCACAGCTAACCATAGGTCTGGGCATCGTAGCTTCCTGCCAGGTGACTGAAGTTCGCAGGAGAGATGATTCCCATGTTCACACGCAGAGAGGCTCCTGCCCGGGCCACACGCCGCCCACAGCCCCTGCCCAAGATCGGGGGCCGAAAGCAGCCCTGTCTAAGTCCCCTACCCCTAGAGGGAGTATTGGACCAACACTTCTAGAAAACGGGGTCCTTGTGGGCAACTCATTGGAGGGACACAAATAAATCTTTGCCGACTTTTTGCTGAAACTTACGAGCGTTCACACCTAAGCCTTTTACAAGGTCAGCTGTTTAGCTAAACATGAGCTCATGACCTAAATTTACACAATAATGAAGAAATCAGCTACAAAGGGAGACAATCAGCAAAAACAATCAATACCAGAATTAGATTCCCTAGGCCATCCGTCAGATGTTGGAATAATCAGGTGCTAGGCAGAAAATATACATAAACCTGGAAAAGAAACAAGGAACAAGGATGTTTTCAAAGACTGGTAGGGTCTCTAAAACATTTTTAAAGTACATGTCATTGATAAAGCTAAATACACAAAGGTTGTTTAATACAGCAAATTAAGCAGTGAGAAGAGTGAAGTTATGCTGTTTAGAAAACTATGGAACGTGAGATTTTCTGCCTAATTATACAAGATGATTTCTCTAAAAAATACACATTATTTCAAAGACTTATTGGCTGTGAAATAAGTTAAGGGTATTTCAAATGTCTTGTCTGCAAAGAAAGGTGAGATGTAGGGAGTCATAGAAAGCCGAGGGGAAAATATGTCAATATATACATAGCTATATGTTGAACTAAGCCTTAGGCCGGCAACAGTGTAGAGGAAAGGACCCTTAGAAACGTACAAGTAAGCTGGAATCTTTAAAAGTTCAAATCTTTATAAGTAAAAAGATTTATTAAAATGAATAACCAAGTGTTTTACTTGACATCAGAAAATCAAAACTATAAACCCTGAGAACATAGAAAAAAGATAAATAAAGATATGAGCAGAACTTAATACAACAGAAAACGTATAAAATTCAGGTGATTTAGTAAGTCCAAAGAATATTCTTTGAAAAGATTTAAAAGACACACTTTGATTAAGGAAAACATAAACATAAGTAAAGAATATGCAGAAAGAATCAGGACAATGTTATAGCAGAGAATATATGAAATGCCAGTAAACTTGAACATTTCTGTAAAGCGGACCATTTCCTAGCTGCTACAGTTTACGAAAACTGACACAAGAGGAAATCATTTAAGGTCATCATGTCTGCCCTTGGCATTCTCGGAATGCCCTGGCCTCAGAATGCAGCATCTGTAGTCCATGGTAACATGCGGAGAGGGGGCGTGCCTGAGGGAGGTTTGTAAGTCTGCCATCACTGAGGGAGTGGGTGTGGCCATCTCTGCTGTGACTGAACAAAGGGCAGCGGAGCAGGGGGCCCAGGGCAGGGCCCTCAGAGCCCGGCAGATCTAGTGGGGTGTCACAAGCATTTAGGCCCAGTCCAAAGGGCGCCTTCTTTGTCTGCACAGCTGCCCAAACTCTCACCTTTCCACTCAGGCCGCCCTCTTATTTGAAGTGTGTTTGGAACCTGTCCACGCAGTACACCTCGCTGCACAGCTAACCATAGGTCAGGGCATCGTAGCTTCCTGCCAGGTGACCCGAGTTCGCAGGCAAATGGGTCCCTGGGACACATGCGGAGAGCTCCTGCCCGGGCCACAGGCCGCCCACTGGCCCTGCCCCAGATAGAATGCTGAAAAGCAGCCATGTCTGAGTCCACTGCCTCTCGAAGGAGTATTGGACCAACTCTTGTAGAAAACGGGGTCCTTGCGGGCAACTCATTGGAGGGACACAAATAAATCTTTGCCGACTTTCTGCTGAAGCGTACCAGCGTTCACACCTAAGCCTCTTACAAGGTCAGCTGTTTAGCTAAACAGAGCTCATGATCTAAATTTACACAATATTGAAGAAATCAGCTACAAAGTGAGACAATCAGCAAAAACAATCAATACCAGAATGAGATTCCCTAGGCCATCCATCTGATGTTGGAATAATCAGGTGCACGGCAGAAAATATACAAAAAACTGGAACTGACACAAGGAACAAGGAGGTTTTCAAAGGCTGGTAGGATCTCTAAAACATTTTTAAAGTACATGTCATTGATAAAGCTAAATACTCAAAGGTCGTTTAATACCACAGATTAAGCATTGAGAAGAGTGAAATTATGCTGTTTTGAAAACTATGGCAGGGGAGATTTTCTGCCTAATTATGTCAGAAGATTTCTCTAAAAAATAGACATTATTTCAAAGACGTATTGGCTGTGAAATAAGTTAAAGTACATGTCATTGATAAAGCTAAATACTCAAAGGTTGTTTAATACAACAAATTAAGCAGTGAGAAGAGTGAAATTATGCTGTTTAGAAAACTATGGAAGGTGAGATTTTCTGCCTAATTATATAAGATGATTTCTCTAAAGAATACACATTATTTCAAAGACTTATTGGCTGTGAAATAAGTTAAGGGTATTTCAAATATCTTGTCTGCAAAGAAAGGTGAGATGTAGGGAATCACAGAAAGCCGAGGGTATAATATGTCAATATATACATTGCTATATGGTGAACTAAGCCTTAGGCCGGCAACAGTGTAGTGGAATGGACCCTTAGAAACGTACAAGGAAGCTGGAATCTTTAAAATTTCAAATCTTTATAAGTAAAAAGATTGATGAATATGAATAACCCAGTGTTTTACTTGACATCAGAAAATCAAAACAATAAACCCTGAGACCATAGAAAAAAGATAAATAAAGATATGAGCAGAACTTGATACAACAGAAAACGTATAAAATTTAGGTGATTTAGTAAGTCCAAAGAATATTCTTTGAAAAGATTTAAAAGACACACTTTGATTTAGGAAAACAAAAAAAGTAAATAATATATAGAAAGAATCAGGACAATGTTATAGCAGAGAATATATGAAATGCCAGTAAATTTGAACATTTCTGTAAAGTGGACCATTTCCTAGCTCCTACAGTTTACCAAAATAGACACAAGAGGAAATCATTTAAGGTCATCATGTCTGCCCTTGGCATTCTCGGAACGCCCTGGCCTCAGAATGCAGCATCTGTAGTCCATGGTAACCTGCGGAGAGTGGGCGGGACTGAGGGAGGCTGGAACACTGCCCTCACAGAGGGAGTGGGTGTGGCCATCTCTGCTGTGACTGAACAAAGTGCAGGGGAGCAGCGGGCCCTGGGCAGTGCCCTCAGAGCCCGGCAGGCCTAGTGGGGTGTCACAAGCATTTCGGCCCAGGACTTAGGGCGCCTTCTTTGTCTGCACAGCTGCCCAAACTCTCACTTTTCCACTCAGGCCGCCCACTTAGTTGCAGTGAGTGTGGAACCTGTCCGCGCAGTATACCTCGCTGCACAGCTATCCATAGGTCTGGGCATCATAGCTTCCTGCCAGGTGACCGAAGTTCGCAGGAGAGATGATTCCCAGGTTCACATGCAGAGAAGCTCCTGCCACGGCCACAGGCGGCCCACTGCCCCTGCCCAAGATCGGGGGCCGAAAGCAGCCCTGTCTAATTACCCTACCCCTAGAGGGAGTATTGGACCAACACTTCTAGAAAACGGGGTCCTTGTGGGCAACTCATTGGAGGGACACAAATAAATCTTTGCCGACTTTTTGCTGTAACTTACGAGCGTTCACACCTAAGCCTTTTACAAGGTCAGCTGTTTAGCTAAACATGAGCTCATGATCTAAATTTACACAATAATGAAGAAATCAGCTACAAAGGGAGACAATCAGCAAAAACAATCAATACCAGAATTAGATTCCCTAGGCCATCCGTGAGATGTTGGAATAATCAGGTGCTAGGCAGAAAATATACATAAACCTGGAAAAGAAACAAGGAACAAGCATGTTTTCAAAGACTGGTAGGATCTCTAAAACATTTTTAAAGTACATGTCATTGATAAAGCTAAATACTCAAAGTTTGTTTAATACAACAAATTAAGCAATGAGAACAGTGAGATTATGCTGCTTAGAAGACTATGGAAGGTGAGATTTTCTGCCTAATTATATAAGATGATTTCTCTAAAAAATACACATTATTTCAAAGACTTATTGGCTGTGAAATAAGTTAAGGGTATTTCAAATGTCTTGTCTGCAAAGAAATGTGAGATGTAGGGAATCACAGAAAGCCGAGGGGATAATATGTCAATATATACATTGCTATATGGTGAACTAAGCCTTAGGCCGGCAACAGTGTAGAGGAATGGACCCTTAGAAACGTACAAGTAAGCTGGAATCTTTAAAAGTTCAAATCTTTATAAGTAAAAAGATTTATTAAAAATAATAACCAAGTGTTTTACTTGACATCAGAAAATCAAAACAATAAACCCTGAGAACATAGAAAAAAGATAAATAAAGATATGAGCAGAACATAATACAACAGAAAACGTATAAAATTTAGGTGATTTAATAAGTCCAAAGAATATTCTTTGAAAAGATTTAAATGACACACTTTGATTTAGGAAAACAAAAAAAAGTAAATAATATACAGAAAGAATCAGGACAATGTTATAGGGGAGAATATATGAATTGCCAGTAAATTTGAATATTTCTGTAAAGTGGACCATTTCCTAGCTCCTAAAGTTTACCAAAACTGACACAAGAGGAAATCATTTAAGGTCATCATGTCTGCCCTTGGCATTCTCGGAACGCCCTGGCCTCAGAATGCAGCATGTGTAGTCCATGGTAACCTGCGGAGAGGGGGCGTGGCTGAGGGAGGTTGGAAGACTGCCCTCACAGAGGGAGTGGGTGTGGCCATCTCTGCTGTGACTGAACAAAGGGCAGGGGAGCAGGGGGCCCAGGGCAGGGCCCTCAGAGCCCGGCAGACCCAGTGGGGTGTCACAAGCATTTAGGCCCAGGCCAAAGGGCGCCTTCTTTGTCTGCACAGGTGCCCAAGCTCTCACCTTTCCACTCAGACCGCCCTCTTATTTGAAGTGTGTTGGGTACCTGTCCGCGCAGTACACCTCGCTGCACAGCTAGCCATAGGTCAACGCATCGTAGCTTCCTGCCAGGTGACCGAAGTTCGCAGGAGCGATGACTCCCAGGTTCACACGCAGAGAGGCTCCTGCCAGGGCCACAGGCCGTCCTCTGCCCCTGCCCAAAATCGGGGGCCGAAAGCAGCCCTGTCTAAGTCCCCTACCCCTAGAGGGAGTATTGGACCAACACTTCTAGAAAACGGGGTCCATGGGGGCAACTCTTTGGAGTGACACAAATAAATCTTTGACGACATTTTGTTGAAACTTACGTGTGTTAACACCTAAGCCTCTTACAAGGTCAGCTGTTTTGCTAAACATTAGCACATGATCTAAATTTACACAATAATGAAGAAATCAGCTACAAATGGAGACAATCAGCAAAAACAATCCATACCAGAATTAGATTCCCTAGGCCACCCGTCAGATGTTGGAATAATCAGGTGCTAGGCAGAAAATATACTAAACCTGGAAATGAAACAAGGAACAATGATGTTTTCAAAGACTGGTAGGGTCTCTAAAACATTTTTAAAGTACATGTCATTGATAAAGCTAAATACTCGAAGGTTGTTTAATACAACAAATTAAGCAGTGAGAAGAGTGAAATTATGCTGTTTAGAAAACTATGGAAGGAGAGATTTTCTGCCTAGTTATATAAGATGATTTCTCTAAAAAATGCACATTATTTCAAAGAATTATTTGCTGTGAAACAAGTTAAGTGTATTTCAAATGGCTTGTCTGCAAAGAAAGGTGAGATGTAGGGAATCACAGAAGGTCGAGGGAAAATGTCAATATATACATTGCTACATGGTGAACCAAGCCTTAGGCCAGCCACAATGTAGAGGACCTGACCATTAGAAACTTAAAAGTGAGCTGGAAATTTTAAAAGTTCAAATCTTTATAAGTAAAAAGATAGATGAAAATGAATAACCAAGTGCTTTAATTGACATCAGAAGATCAAAACAATAAACGCTGAGAACATAGAAAAAAGATAAACAAAGATATGAGCAGAACTTAATACCACAGAAAACGTATAAAATTCAGGTGAGGTAGTAAGTCCAAAGAGTATTCTTTGAAAAGATTTAAAAGACACACTTTGATTAAGGAAAACACAAACATAATTAAAGAATATATAGAAAGAATCAGGAAAATGTTATAGCAGAGAATATATGAAATGCTAGTAAATTAGAACATTTCTGTAAAGCGGACCATTTCCTAGCTCCTACAGTTTACCAAAACTGACACAAGAGGAAATCATTTAACGTCATCATGTCTGCCCCTGGCATTCTCGGAACGCCCTGGCCTCAGAATGCAGCATCTGTAGTCCATGGTAACCTGCGTAGAGGGGGCGTGGCTGAGGGAGCTTGGAAGACAGCCCTCACTGACGGAGAGGGTGTGGCCATCTCTGCTGTGACTGAACAAAGGGCAGGGGAGCAGGGGGCCCAGGGCTGGGCCCTCAGAGCCCGGCAGACACAGTGGGGTGTCACAAGCATTTAGGCCCAGGCCAAAGGGCGCCTTCTTTGTCTGCACAGCTGGCCAAACTCTCACCTTTCCACTCAGGCCGCCCTCTTATTTGAAGTGTGTTTGGAACCTGTCCGCGCAGTACACCTCGCTGCACAGCTAACCATAGGTCAGGTCATCGAAGCTTCCTGCCAGTTGACCGAAGTTCGCAGGCAAATGGGTCCCTGGGACACATGCGGAGAGGCTCCTGCCCGGGCCACAGGCCGCCCACTGGCCCTGCCCCAGATTGAAGCCTGAAAAGCAGCCATGTCTGAGTCCACTGCCTCTCGAAGGAGTATTGGACCAACACTTGTAGAAAACGGGGTCCTTGCGGGCAACTCATTGGAGGGACACAAATAAATCTTTGCCGACTTTCTGCTGAAGCTTAGCAGCGTTCACACATAGGCCTCTTACAAGGTCAGCTGTTTAACTAAACATGAGCTCATGATCTAAATTTACACAATATTGAAGAAATCAGCTACAAAGGGAGACATTCAGCAAAAAGAATAAATACCAGAATGAGATTCCCTTGGCCATCCATCTGATGTTGGAATAATCAGGTGCAAGGCAGAAAATATAAATAAAACTGGAACTGAAACAAGGAACAAGGAGGTTTTCAAAGGCTGGTAGGATCTCTAAACATTTTTAAAGTACATGTCGTTGATAAACCTAAATACTCAAAGGTTGTTTAATACCACAGATTAAGCATTGAGAAGAGTGAAATTATGCTGTTTTGAAAACTATGGCAGGTGAGATTTTCTGCCTAATTATATAAGAAGATTTCTGTAAAAAATAGACATTATTTCAAAGACTTATTGGCTGTGAAATAAGTTAAGTGTATTTCAAATGGCTTGTCTGCAAAGAAAGGTGAAATGTAGGGTATCGCAGAAAGTCGAGGGGAAAATGTCAATATATACATTGCTATATGGTGAACTAAGCCTTAGGCCAGCCACAATGTAGAGGACCTGACCCTTAGAAACTTAAAAGTGAGATGGAATCTTTAAAAGTTCAAATCTTTATAAGTAAAAAGATTGATGAAAATGAATAACCAAGTGTTTTAATTGACATCAGAAGATCAAAACAATAAACCCTGAGAACATAGAAAAAAGATAAATAAAGATATGAGCAGAACTTAATACCACAGAAAACGTATAAAATTCAGGTGAGGTAGTAAGTCCAAAGAATATTCTTTGAAAAGATTTAAAAGACACACTTTGATTAAGGAAAACAAAAAAAAGTAAAAAATATACAGAAAGAATCAGGACAATGTTTTATCTGAGAATATATGAAATGCCAGTAAATTTGAACATTTCTGTAAAGCGGACCATTTCCTAGCTCCTACAGTTTACCAAAACTGACACAAGAGGAAATCATTTAAGGTCATCATGTCTGCTCTTGGCATTCTCGGAATGCCCTGGGCTCAGAATGCAGCATCTGTAGTCCATGGTAACCTGCGGAGAGTGGGCGGGGCTGAGGGAGGCTGGAACACTGCCCTCACTGAGGGAGTGGGTGTGGCCATTTCTGCTGTGCCTGAACAAAGGGCAGGGGAGCAGGGGGCCCAGAGCAGGGCCCTCAGAGCAAGGCAGGCCCAGTGGCGTGTCACAAACATTTAGGCCCAGGCCATAGGGCGCCTTCTTTGTCTGCACAGCTGCCCAAAATCTCACTTTTCCACTCAGGCCACCCACTTATTTGAAGTGTGTGTGGAACCTGTCCACGCAGTATCCCTCGCTGCACAGCTAACCATAGGTCTGGGCATCGTAGCATCCTGCCAGGTGACCAAAGTTCTCAGGAGAGATGATTCCGAGGTTCACACGCAGAGAGGCTCCTGCCCGGGCCACACCCCGCCCACTGCCCCTGCCCAAGATCGGGGGACGAAAGCAGCCCTGTCTAAGTCCCCTACCCCTAGAGGGAGTATTGGACCAACATTTCTAGAAAACGGGGTCCTTGTGGGCAACTCATTGGAGGGACACAAATAAATCTTTGCCGACTTTTTGCTGAAACTTATGAGCGTTCACACCTAAGCGTCTTACAAGGTCAGCTGTTTAGCTAAACATGAGCTCATGATCTAAATTTACACAATAATGAAGAAATCAGCTACAAAGGGAGTCAATCAGCGAAAGCAATCAATACTAGAATTAGATTCCCTAGGGAACCCTTCAGACGTTGGAATAATCAGGTGCTACGCAGAAAATATACATAAAGCTGGAAAAGAAACAAGGAACAACGATGTTTTCAAAGACTGGTAGGGTCTCTAAAACATTTTTAAAGTACATGTCATTGATAAAGCTAAATACACAAAGGTTGTTTAATACAGCAAATTAAGCTGTGAGAAGAGTGAAGTTATGCTGTTTAGAAAACTATGGAAGGTGAGATTTTCTGCCTAATTATATAAGATGATTTCTCTAAAAGATACACATTATTTCAAAGACTTATTGGCTGTGAAATAAGTTAAGGGTATTTCAAATGGCTTGTCTGCAAAGAAAGGTGAATGTAGGGAATCACAGAAAGCCGAGGGGATAATATTTCAATATATACATAGCTATATGTTGATCTAAGCCTTAGGCCGGCAACAATGTAGAGGAATGGACCCTTAGAAACGTACAAGGAAGCTGGAATCTTTAAAAGTTCAAATCTTTATAAGTAAAAAGATTTATTAAAATGAATAACCAAGTGTTTTACTTGACATCAGAAAATCAAAACTATAAACCCTGAGAACATAGAAAAAAGATAAATAAAGATATGAGCAGAACTTAATACAACAGAAAACGTATAAAATTCAGGTGATTTAGTAAGTCCAAAGAATATTCTTTGGAAATATTTAAAAGACACACTTTGATTAAGGAAAACATAAACATAAGTAAAGAATATGCAGAAAGAATCAAGACAATGATATAGCAGAGAATATATGAAATGCCAGTAAAATTGAACATTTCTGTAAAGCGGACCATTTCCTAGCTGCTACAGTTTACGAAAACTGACACAAGAGGAAATCCTTTAAGGTCATCATGTCTGCCCTTGGCATTCTCGGAACGCCCTGGCCTCAGAATGCAGCATCTGTAGTCCATGGTAACCTGCGGAGAGGGGGCGTGGCTGAGGGAGGTTGGAAGGCTACCATCACTGAGGGAGTGGGTGTGGCCATCTCTGCTGTGACTGAACAAAGGGCAGGGGAGCAGGGGGCCCAGGGCAGGGCCCTCAGAGCCCGGCAGACCCAGTAGGGTGTCACAAGCATTTAGGCCCAGGCCAAAGGGCGTCTTCTTTGTCTGCACAGCTGCCCAAACTCTCACCTTTCCACTCAGGCCGCCCTCTTATTTGAAGTGTGTTTGGAACCTGTCCGCGCAGTACACCTCGCTGCACAGCTAACCATAGGTCAGGGCATCGTAGCTTCCTGCCAGGTGACCAAAGTTCGCAGGCAAATGGGTCCCTGGGACACATGCGGAGAGGCTCCTGCCCGGGCCACAGGGCGCCCACTGGCCCTGCCCCAGATCGAAGCCTGAAAAGCAGCCATGTCTGGGTCCACTGCCTCTCGAAGGAGTATTGGACCAACACTTGTAGAAAACGGGGTCCTTGCGGGCAACTCATTGGAGGGACACAAATAAATCTTTGCCGACTTTCTGCTGAAGCGTACCAGCGTTCACACCTAAGCCTCTTACAAGGTCAGCTGTTTAGCTAAACATGAGCTCATGATCTAAATTTACACAATATTGAAGAAATCAGCTACAGAGTGAGACAATCAGCAAAAACAATCAATACCAGAATGAGATTCCCTAGGCCATCCATCTGATGTTGGAATAATCAGGTGCAAGGCAGAAAATATACATAAAACTGGAACTGAAACAAGGAACAAGGAGGTTTTCAAAGTCTGGTAGGATCTCTAAAACATTTTTAAAGTACATGTCATTGATAAACCTAAATACTCAAAGGTTGTTTAATACCACAGATTAAGCATTGAGAAGAGTGAAATTATGCTGTTTTCAAAACTATGGCAGGTGAGATTTTCTGCCTAATTATATAAGATGATTTCTCTAAAAAATAGACATTATTTCAAAGACTTATTGGCTGTGAAATAAGTTAAGTGTATTTCAAATGGCTTGTCTGCAAAGAAAGGTGAGATGTAGGGAATCACAGAAAGTCGAGGGGAAAATGTCTAATATATACATTGCTATATGGTGAACTAAGCCTTAGGCCAGCCACAATGTAGAGGACGTGACACTTAGAAACTTGAAAGTGAGCTGGAATCTTTAAAAGTTCAAAACTTTATAAGTAAAAAGATTGATGAAAATGAATAACCAAGTGTTTTAATTGACATCAGAAGATCAAAACAATAAACCCTGAGAACATAGAAAAAAGATAAATAAAGATATGAGCAGAACTTAATACCACAGAAAACGTATAAAATTCAGGTGAGGTAGTAAGTCCAAAGAATATTCTTTGAAAAGATTTAAAAGACACACTTTAATTAAGGAAAACAAAAAAAAATAAAGAATATACAGAAAGAATCAGGACAATGTTATAGCAGAGAATATATGAAATGCCAGTAAATTTGAACATTTCTGTAAAGTGGACTATTTCCTAGCTCCTACAGTTTACCAAAACTGACACAAGAGGAAATCATTTAAGGTCATCATGTCTGCCCTTGGCATTCTCGGAACGCCCTGGCCTCAGAATGCAGCATCTGTAGTCCATGGTAACCTGTGGAGACTGGGCGGGGCTGAGGGAGGCTGGAACACTGCCCTCACTGAGGGATTGGGTGTGGCCATCTCTGCTGTGACTGAACAAAGGGCAGGGGAGCAGGTGGCCCAGGGCAGGGCCCTTAGAGCAAGGCAGACCCAGTGGGGTGTCACAAGCATTTAGGCCCAGGCCAAAGGGCGCCTTCTTTGTGTGCACAGCTGCCCAAACTCTCACCTTTCCACTCAGGCCGCCCTCTTATTTGAAGTGTGTTGCGTACCTGTCCGCGCAGTACACCTCGCTGCACAGCTAACCATAGGTCAAGGCATCGTAGCTTCCTGCCAGGTGACTGAAGTTCGCAGGCAAATGGGTCCCTGGGACACATTAAGAGAGGCTCCTGCCCGGGCCACTGGCCGCCCACTTGCCCTGCCCCAGATCGAAGGCTGAAAAGCAGCCATGTCTGAGTCCACTGCCTCTCGAAGGAGTTTGGACCAACACTTGTAGAAAACGGGGTTCTTGCGGGCAACTCATTGGAGGGACACAAATAAATCTTTGCCGACTTTCTGCTGAAGCTTACCAGCGTTCAAACCTAAGCCTCTTACAAGGTCAGCTGTTTAGCTAAACATGAGCTCATGATCTAAATTTACACAATATTGAAGAAATCAGCTACAAAGGGAGACAATCAGCAAAAAAAATCAATACCAGAATGAGATTCCCTAGGCCATCCATCTGATGTTGGAATAATCAGGTGCAAGGCAGAAAATATACATAAAACTGGAACTGAAACAAGGAACAAGGAGGTTTTCAAAGGCTGGTAGGATATCTGAAACATTTTTAAAGTACATGTCGTTGATAAACCTAAATACTCAAAGGTTGTTTAGCACCACAGATTAAGCATTGAGAAGAGTGAAATTATGCTGTTTTCAAAACTATGGCAGGTGAGATTTTCTGCCTAATTATATAAGAAGATTTCTCTAAAAAATAGACATTATTTCAAAGACTTATTGGCTGTGAAATAAGTTAAGTGTATTTCAAATGGCTTGTCTGCAAAGAAAGGTGAGATGTAGGGAATCACAGAAAGTCGAGGGGAAAATGTCAATATATACATTGCTATATGGTGAACTAAGCCTTAGGCCAGCCACAATGTAGAGGACCTGACCCTTAGAAACTTGAAAGTGAGCTGGAATCTTTAAAAGTTCAAATCTTTATAATTAAAAAGATTGATGAAAATGAATAACCAAGTGTTTTAATTGACATCAGAAGATCAAAACAATAAACCCTGAGAACATAGAAAAAAGATAAATAAAGATATGAGCAGAACTTAATACCACAGAAAACGTATAAAATTCAAGTGAGGTAGTAAGTCCAAAGAATATTCTTTGAAAAGATTTAAAAGACACACTTTGATTATGGAAAACAAAAAAAGTAAAGAATATACAGAAAGAATCAGGACAATGTTATAGCAGAGAATATATGAAATGCCAGTAAATTTGAATATTTCTGTAAAGTGGACCATTTCCTAGCTCCTACAGTTTACCAAAACTGACACAAGAGGAAATCATTTAAGGTCGTCATGTCTGCCCTTGGCATTCTCGGAACGCCCTGGCCTCAGAATGCAGCATCTGTAGTCCATGGTAACCTGTGGAGAGTGGGCGGGTCTGAGGGAGGCTGGAGGACTGCCCTCACGGAGGGAGTGGGTGTGGCCATCTCTGCTGTGACTGAACAAAGGGCAGGGGAGCATGGGGCCCAGGGCAGGACCCTGAGAGCAAGGCAGGCCCAGTGGGGTGTCGCAAGCATTTAGGCCCAGGCCATAGGGTGCCTTCTTTGTCTGCACAGCTCCCCAAACTCTCACTTTTCCACTCAGGCCACACACTTATTTGAAGTGTGTGTGGAACCTGTCCACGCAGTATACTTCGCTGCACAGCTAACCATAGGTCTGCGCATCGTAGCTTCCTGCCAGGTGACCGAAGTTCGCAGGAGAGATGATTCCCAGGTTCACACGCAGAGAGGCTCCTGCCCGGGCCACAGGCCGCCCACTGCCCCTGCCGAAGATCGGGGGCCGAAAGCAGCCCTGTCTAAGTCCCCTACCCCTAGAGGGAGTATTGGACCAACACTTCTAGAAAACGGGGTCCTTGTGGGCAACTCATTGTAGGGACACAAATAAATCTTTGCCGACTTTTTGCTGAAAATTACGAGCGTTCACACATAAGCCTTTTACAAGGTCAGCTGTTTAGCTAAACATGAGCTCATGACCTAAATTTACACAATAATGAAGAAATCAGCTACAAAGGGAGACAATCAGCAAAAACAATCAATACCAGAATTAGATTCCCTAGGCCATCCGTCAGATGTTGGAATAATCAGGTGCTAGGCAGAAAATATACATAAACCTGGAAAAGAAACAAGGAACAAGGAAGTTTTCAAAGACTGGTAGGGTCTCTAAAACATTGTTAAAGTACATGTCATTGATAAAGCTAAATACACAAAGGTTGTTTAATACAGCAAATTAAGCTGTGAGAAGAGTGAAGTTATGCTGTTTAGAAAACTATGGAACGTGAGATTTTCTGCCTAATTATAAAAGATGATTTCTCTAAAAAATACACATTATTTCAAAGACTTATTGGCTGTGAAGTAAGTTAAGGGTATTTCAAATGGCTTGTCTGCAAAGAAAGGTGAGATGTAGGGAATCACAGAAAGTCGAGGGGATAATATGTCAATATATACATAGCTATATGTTGATCTAAGCCTTAGGCCGGCAACAGTGTAGAGTAATGGACCCTGAGAAACGTACAAGTAAGCTGGAATCTTTAAAAGTTCAAATCTTTATAAGTAAAAAGATTGATGAAAATGAATAACCAAGTGTTTTACTTGACATCAGAAAATCAAAACTATAAACCCTGAGAACATAGAAAAAAGATAAATAAAGGTATGAGCAGAACTTAATACAACAGAAAACGTATAAAATTCAGGTGATTTAGTAAGTCCAAAGAATATTCTTTGAAAAGATTTAAAAGACACACTTTGATTAAGGAAAACATAAACATAAGTAAAGAATATGCAGAAAGAATCAGGACAATGTTATAGCAGTGAATATATGAAATGCCAGTAAACTTGAACATTTCTGTAAAGCGGACCATTTCCTAGCTGCTACAGTTTACGAAAACTGACACAAGAGGAAATCAGTTAAGGTCATCATGTCTGCCCTTGGCATTCTCGGAACGCCCTGGCCTCAGAATGCAGCATCTGTTGTCCATGGTAACCTGCGGAGAGGGGGCGTGGCTGAGGGAGGTTGGAAGACTGCCCTCACTGAGGGAGTGGGTGTGGCCATCTCTGCTGTGACTGAACAAAGTGCAGAGGAGCAGGGGGCCCAGGTCAGGGCCCTCAGAGCAAGGCAGGCCCAGTGGGGTGTCACAAGCATTTAGGCCCAGGCCAAAGGGCGCCTTCTTTGTCTGCACAGCTGGCCAAACCCTCACTTTTCCACTGAGGCCACCCACTTATTTGAAGTGTGTGTGGAACCTGTCCACACAGTATACCTCGCTGCACAGCTAACCATAGGTCTGGGCATCGTAGCTTCCTGCCAGGTGACCGAAGTTCGCAGGAGAGATGATTCCCAGGTTCACACGCAGAGAGGCTCCTGCCCGGGCCACACGCCGCCCACTGCCCCTGCCCAAGATCGGGGGCCGAAAGCAGCCCTGTCTAAGTCCCCTACCCCTAGAGGGAGTATTGGACCAACACTTCTAGAAAACGGGGTCCTTGTGGGCAACTCATTGGAGGGACACAAATAAATCTTTGCCGACTTTTTGCTGAAACTTACGAGCGTTCACACATAAGCCTTTTACAAGGTCAGCTGTTTAGCTAAACATGAGCTCATGACCTAAATTTACACAATAATGGAGAAATCAGCTACAAAGGGAGACAATCAGCAAAAACAATCAATACCAGAATTAGATTCCCTAGGCCATCCGTCAGATGTTGGAATAATCAGGTGCTAGGCAGAAAATATACATAAACCTGGAAAAGAAACAAGGAACAAGGATGTTTTCAAAGACTGGTAGGATCTCTAAAACATTTTTAAAGTACATGTCATTGATAAAGCTAAATACTCAAAGGTTGTTTAATACAACAAATTAAGCAGTGAGAAGAGTGAAATTATGCTGTCTAGAAAACTATGGAAGGTGAGATTTTCTGCCTAATTATATAAGATGATTTCTCTAAAAAATACACATTATTTCAAAGACTTATTGGCTGTGAAATAAGTTAAGGGTATTTCAAATGTCTTGTCTGCAAAGAAAGGTGAGATGTAGGGAATCACAGAAAGCCGAGGGGATAATATGTCAATATATACATTGCTATATGGTGAACTAAGCCTTAGGCCGGCAACAGTGTAGAGGAATGGACCCTTAGAAACGTACAAGGAAGCTGGAATCTTTAAAAGTTCAAATCTTTATAAGTAAAAAGATTTATTAAAAATAATAACCAAGTGTTTTACTTGACATCAGAAAATCAAAACAATAAACCCTGAGAACATAGAAAAAAGATAAATAAAGATATGAGCAGAACTTAATACAACAGAAAACGTATAAAATTTAGGTGATTTAGTAAGTCCAAAGAATATTCTTTGAAAAGATTTAAAAGACACACTTTGATTTAGGAAAACAAAAAAAAGTAAATAATATACAGAAAGGATCAGGACAATGTTATAGCAGAGAATATATGAAATGCCAGTAAACTTGAACATTTCTGTAAAGCGGACCATTTCCTAGCTCCTACAGTTTACCAAAACTGACACAAGAGGAAATCATTTAAGGTCATCATGTCTGCCCTTTGCATTCTCGGAACGACCTGGCCTCAGAATGCAGCATCTGTAGTCCATGGTAACCTGCGGAGAGGGGGCGTGGCTGAGGGAGTTTGGAAAACTGCCCTCACTGAGGGAGTGGGTGTGGCCATCTCTGCTGTGACTGAACAAAGGGCAGGGGAGCAGGGGGCCCAGGGCAGGGCCCTCAGAGCCCGGCACACCCAGTGGGGTGTCACAAGCATTTAAGCCCAGGCCAAAGGGCGCCTTCTTTGTCTGCACAGCTTCCCAAACTCTCACCTTTCCACTCAGGCCACCCTCTTATTTGTAGTGTGTTTGGAACCTGTCCGCGCAGTACACCTCGCTGCACAGCTAACCATAGGTCAGGGCATCGTAGCTTCCTGCCAGGTGACCGAAGTTCGCAGTCAAATGGGTCCCTGGGACACATGCGGAGAGGCTCCTGCCCGGGCCACAGGCCGCCCACTGCCCCTGCCGAAGATCGGGGGCCGAAAGCAGCCCTGTCTAAGTCCCCTACCCCTAGAGGGAGTATTGGACCAACACTTCTAGAAAACGGGGTCCTTGTGGGCAACTCATTGGAGGGACACAAATAAATCTTTGCCGACTTTTTGCTGAAACTTACGAGCGTTCACACATAAGCCTTTTACAAGGTCAGCTGTTTAGCTAAACATGAGCTCATGACCTAAATTTACACAATAATGAAGAAATCAGCTACAAAGGGAGACAATCAGCAAAAACAATCAATACCAGAATTAGATTCCCTAGGCCATCCGTCAGATGTTGGAATAATCAGGTGCTAGGCAGAAAATATACATAAACCTGGAAAAGAAACAAGGAACAAGGATGTTTTCAAAGACTGGTAGGGTCTCTAAAACATTGTTAAAGTACATGTCATTGATAAAGCTAAATACACAAAGGTTGTTTAATACAGCAAATTAAGCTGTGAGAAGAGTGAAGTTATGCTGTTTAGAAAACTATGGAACGTGAGATTTTCTCCCTAATTATAAAAGATGATTTCTCTAAAAAATACACATTATTTCAAAGACTTATTGGCTGTGAAGTAAGTTAAGGGTATTTCAAATGGCTTGTCTGCAAAGAAAGGGGAGATGTAGGGAATCACAGAAAGCCGAGGGGATAATATGTCAATATATACATAGCTATATGTTGATCTAAGCCTTAGGCCGGCAACAGTGTAGAGGAATGGACCCTTAGAAACGTACAAGTAAGCTGGAATCTTTAAAAGTTCAAATCTTTATAAATAAAAATATTGATGAAAATGAATAACCAAGTGTTTTACTTGACATCAGAAAATCAAAACTATAAACCCTGAGAACATAGAAAAAAGATAAATAAAGGTATGAGCAGAACTTAATACAACAGAAAACGTATAAAATTCAGGTGATTTAGTAAGTCCAAAGAATATTCTTTGAAAAGATTTAAAAGACACACTTTGATTAAGGAAAACATAAACATAAGTAAAGAATATGCAGAAAGAATCAGGACAATGTTATAGCAGAGAATATATGAAATGCCAGTAAACTTGAACATTTCTGTAAAGCGGACCATATCCTAGCTCCTACAGTTTACCAAAACTGACACAAGAGGAAATCATTTAAGGTCATCATGTCTGCCCTTGGCATTCTCGGAACGCCCTGGCCTCAGAATGCAGCATCTGTAGTCCATGGTAACCTGCGGAGAGGGGGCGTGGCTGAGGGAGGTTGGAAGACTGCCATCACTGAGGGAGTGGGTGTGGCCATCTCTGCTGTGACTGAACAAAGGGCAGGGGAGCAGGGGGCCCAGGGCCGGGCCCTCAGAGCCCGGCAGACCCAGTGGGGTGTCACAAGCATTTAGGCCCAGGCCAAAGGGCGCCTTCTTTGTCTGCACAGCTTCCCAAACTCTCACCTTTCCACTCAGGCCACCCTCTTATTTGAAGTGTGTTTGGAACCTGTCCGCGCAGTACACCTCGCTGCACAGCTAACCATAGGTCAGGGCATCGTAGCTTCCTGCCAGGTGACCGAAGTTCGCAGTCAAATGGGTCCCTGGGACACATGCGGAGAGGCTCCTGCCCGGGCCACAGGACGCCCACAGGCCCTGCCCCAGATCGAAGGCTGAAAAGCAGCCATGTCTGGGTCCACTGCCTCTCGAAGGAGTACTGGACCAACACTTGTAGAAATCGGGGTTCTTGCGGGCAACTCATTGGAGGGACACAAATAAATCTTTGCCGACTTTCTGCTGAAGCTTACCAGCGTTCACACCTAAGCCTCTTACAAGGTCAGCTGTTTAGCTAAACATGAGCTCATGATCTAAATTTACACAATATTGAAGAAATCATCTACAAAGGGAGACAATCAGCAAAAACAATCAATACCAGAATGAGATTCCCTAGGCCATCCATCTGATGTTGGAATAATCAGGTGCAAGGCAGAAAATATACATAAAACTGGAACTGAAACAAGGAACAAGGAGGTTTTCAAAGGCTGGTAGGATCTCTAAAACATTTTTAAAGTACATTTCGTTGATAAACCTAAATACTCAAAGGTTGTTTAATACCACAGATTAAGCATTGAGAAGAGTGAAATTATGCTGTTTTCAAAACTATGGCAGGTGAGATTTTCTGCCTAATTATATAAGAAGATTTCTCTAAAAAATAGACATTATTTCAAAGACTTATTGGCTGTGAAATAAGTTAAGTGTATTTCAAATGGCTTGTCTGCAAAGAATGGTGAGATGTAGGGAATCACAGAAAGTCGAGGGGAAAATGTCAATATATACATTGCTATATGGTGAACTAAGCCTTAGGCCAGCCACAATGTAGAGGACCTGACCCTTAGAAACTTGAAAGTGAGCTGGAATCTTTAAAAGTTCAAATCTTTATAAGTAAAAAGATTGATGAAAATGAATAACCAAGTGTTTTAATTGACATCAGAAGATCAAAACAATAAACCCTGAGAACATAGAAAAAAGATAAATAAAGATATGAGCAGAACTTAATACCACAGAAAACGTATAAAATTCAGGTGAGGTAGTAAGTCCAAAGAATATTCTTTGAAAAGATTTAAAAGACACACTTTGATTAAGGAAAACAAAAAAAAGTAAAGAATATACAGAAAGAATCAGGACAATGTTATAGCAGAGAATATATGAAATGCCAGTAAATTTGAATATTTCTGTAAAGTGGACCATTTCCTAGCTCCTACAGTTTACCAAAACTGACACAAGAGGAAATCATTTAAGGTCATCATGTCTGCCCTTGGCATTCTCGGAACGCCCTGGCCTCAGAATGCAGCATCTTTAGTCCATGGTAACCTGTGGAGTGTGGGCGGAGCTGAGGGAGGCTGGAACACTGCCCTCACGGAGGGAGTGGGTGTGGCCATCTCTGCTGTGACTGAACAAAGGGCAGGGGAGCATGGGGCCCAGGGCAGGACCCTCAGAGCAAGGCAGGCCCAGTGGGGTGTCGCAAGCATTTAGGCCCAGGCCATAGGGCGCCTTCTTTGTCTGCACAGCTGGCCAAACTCTCACTTTTCCACTCACGCTACCCATTTATTTGAAGTGTGTGTGGAACCTGTCCACGCAGTATACCTCGCTGCACAGCTAACCATAGGTCTGGGCATCGTAGCTTCCTGCCAGGTGACCGAAGTTCGCAGGAGATATGATTCCCAGGTTCACACGCAGAGAGGCTCCTGTCCGGGCCACAGGCCGCCCTCTGCCCCGGCCGAAGTTCGGGGGCCGAAAGCAGCCCTGTCTAAGTCCCCTACCCCTAGAGGGAGTATTGGACCAACACTTCTAGAAAACGGAGTCCTTGTGGGCAACTCATTGGAGGGACACAAATATATCTTTGCCGACTTTTTGCTGAAACTTACGAGCGTTCACACATAAGCCTTTTACAAGGTCAGTTGTTTAGCTAAACATGAGCTCATGACCTAAATTTACACAATAATGAAGAAATCAGCTACAAAGGGAGACAATCAGCAAAAACAATCAATACCAGAATTAGATTCCCTAGGCCATCCGTCAGATGTTGGAATAATCAGGTGCTAGGCAGAAAATATACATAAACCTGGAAAAGAAACAAGGAACAAGGATGTTTTCAAAGACTGGTAGGATCTCTAAAACATTTTTAAAGTACATGTCATTGATAAAGCTAAATAATCAAAGGTTGTTTAATACAACAAATTAAGCAGTGAGAAGAGTGAAATTATGCTGTTTAGAAAACTATGGAAGGTGAGATTTTCTGCCTAATTATATAAGATGATTTCTCTAAAAAATACACATTATTTCAAAGACTTATTGGCTGTGAAATATGTTAAGGGTATTTCTAATGTCTTTTCTGCAAAGAAATGTGAGATGTAGGGAATCACAGAAAGCCGAGGGGATAATATGTCAATATATACATTGCTATATGGTGAACTAAGCCTTAGGCCGGCAACAGTGTAGAGGAATGGACCCTTAGAAACTTAAAAGTGAGCTTGAATCTTTAAAAGTTCAAATCTTTATAAGTAAAAAGATTTATTAAAAATAATAACCAAGTGTTTTACTTGACATCAGAAAATCAAAACAATAAACCCTGAGAACATAGAAAAAAGATAAATAAAGATATGAGCAGAACTTAATACAACAGAAAACGTATAAAATTTAGGTAATTTAGTAAGTCCAAAGAATATTCTTTGAAAAGATTTAAAAGACACACTTTGATTTAAGAAAACAAAAAAAGTAAATAATATACAGAAAGGATCAGGACAATGTTATAGCAGAGAATATATGAAATGCCAGTACACTTGAACATTTCTGTAAAGCGGACCATTTCCTAGCTGCTACAGTTTACGAAAACTGACACAAGAGGAAATCATTTAAGGTCATCATGTCTGCCCTTGGCATTCTCGGAACGCCCTGGCCTCAGAATGCAGCATCTGTAGTCCATGGTAACCTGCGGAGAGGGGGCGTGGCTGAGGGAGTTTGGAAGACTGCCCTCACTGAGGGAGTGGGTGTGGCCATCTCTGCTGTGACTGAACAAAGGGCAGGGGAGCAGGGGGCCCAGGGCAGGGCCCTCAGAGCCCGGCAGACCCAGTGGGGTGTCACAAGCATTTAGGCCCAGGCCAAAGGGCGCCTTCTTTGTCTGCACAGCTGCCCAAACTCTCACCTTTCCACTCAGGCCACCCTCTTATTTGAAGTGTGTTTGGAACCTGTCCGCGCAGTACACCTCGCTGCACAGCTAACCATAGGTCAGGGCATCGTAGCTTCCTGCCAGGTGACCGAAGTTCGCAGTCAAATGGGTCCCTGGGACACATGCGGAGAGGCTCCTGCCCGGGCCACAGGCCGCCCACTGGCCCTGCCCCAGATCGAAGGCTGAAAAGCAGCCATGTCTGAGTCCACTGCCTCTCGAAGGAGTATTGGACCAACACTTGTAGAAATCGGGGTTCTTGCGGGCAACTCATTGGAGGGACACAAGTAAATCTTTGCCGACTTTCTGCTGAAGCTTACCAGCGTTCACACCTAAGCCTCTTACAAGGTCAGCTGTTTAGCTAAACATGAGCTCATGATCTAAATTTACACAATATTGAAGAAATCAGCTACAAAGGGAGAAAATCAGCAAAAACAATCAATACCAGAATGAGATTCCCTAGGCCATCCATCTGATGTTGGAATAATCAGGTGCAAGGCAGAAAATATACTTAAAACTGGAACTGAAACAAGGAACAAGGAGGTTTTCAAAGGCTGGTAGGATCTCTAAAACATTTTTAAAGTACATTTCGTTGATAAACCTAAATACTCAAAGGTTGTTTAATACCACAGATTAAGCATTGAGAAGAGTGAAATTATGCTGTTTTCAAAACTATGGCAGGTGAGATTTTCTGCCTAATTATATAAGAAGATTTCTCTAAAAAATAGACATTATTTCAAAGACTTATTGGCTGTGAAATAAGTTAAGTGTATTTCAAATGGCTTGTCTGCAAAGAAAGGTGAGATGTAGGGAATCACAGAAAGTCGAGGGGAAAATGTCAATATATACATTGCTTTATGGTGAACTAAGCCTTAGGCCAGCCACAATGTAGAGGACCTGACCCTTAGAAACTTGAAAGTGAGCTGGAATCTTTAAAAGTTCAAATCTTTATAAGTAAAAAGATTGATGAAAATGAATAACCAAGTGTTTTAATTGACATCAGAAGATCAAAACAATAAACCCTGAGAACATAGAAAAAAGATAAATAAAGATATGAGCAGAACTTAATACCACAGAAAACGTATAAAATTCAGGTGAGTTAGTAAGTCAAAAGAATATTCTTTGAAAAGATTTAAAAGACACACTTTGATTAAGGAAAACAAAAAAAAGTAAAGAATATACAGAAAGAATCAGGACAATGTTATAGCAGAGAATATATGAAATGCCAGTAAATTTGAACATTTCTGTAAAGTGGACCATTTCCTAGCTCCTACAGTTTACCAAAACTGACACAAGAGGAAATCATTTAAGGTCATCATGTCTGCCCTTGGCATTCTCGGAACGCCCTGGCCTCAGAATGCAGCATCTGTAGTCCATGGTAACCTGTGGAGAGTGGGCGGGTCTGAGGGAGGCTAGAACACTGCCCTCACGGAGGGAGTGGGTGTTGCCATCTCTGCTGTGACTGAACAAAGGGCAGGGGAGCATGGGGCCCAGGGCAGGACCGTCAGAGCAAGGCAGGCCCAGTGGGGTGTCGCAAGCATTTAGGCCCAGGCCATAGGGCGCCTTCTTTGTCTGCACAGCTGGCCAACTCTCACTTTTCCACTCAGGCCACCCACTTATTTGAAGTGTGTGTGGAACCTGTCCACGCAGTATACCTCGCTGCACAGCTAACCATAGGTCTGGGCATCGTAGCTTCATGCCAGGTGACCGAAGTTCGCAGGAGAGATGATTCCCAGGTTCACACGCAGAGAGGCTCCTGCCCGGGCCACACGCCGCCCACTGCCCCGGCCGAAGTTCGGGGGCCGAAAGCAGCCCTGTCTAAGTCCCCTACCCCTAGAGGGAGTATTGGACCAACACTTCTGGAAAACGGAGTCCTTGTGGGCAACTCTTTGGAGGGACACAAATAAATCTTTGCCGACTTTTTGCTGAAACTTACGAGCGTTCACACATAAGCCTTTTACAAGGTCAGCTGTTTAGCTAAACATGAGCTCATGACCTAAATTTACACAATAATGAAGAAATCAGCTACAAAGGGAGACAATCAGCAAAAACAATCAATACCAGAATTAGATTCCCTAGGCCATCCGTCAGATGTTGGAATAATCAGGTGCTAGGCAGAAAATATACATAAACCTGGAAAAGAAACAAGGAACAAGGATGTTTTCAAAGACTGGTAGGGTCTCTAAAACATTTTTAAAGTACATGACATTGATAAAGCTAAATACACAAAGGTTGTTTAATACAGCAAATTAAGCTGTGAGAAGAGTGAAGTTATGCTGTTTAGAAAACTATGGAACGTGAGATTTTCTGCCTAATTATATAAGATGATTTCTCTAAAAAATACACATTATTTCAATGACTTATTGGCTGTGAAGTAAGTTAAGGGTTTTTCAAATGGCTTGTCTGCAAAGAAAGGGGAGATGTAGGGAATCACAGAAAGCCGAGGGGATAATATGTCAATATATACATAGCTATATGTTGATCTAAGCCTTAGGCCGGCAACAGTGTAGAGGAATGGACCCTTAGACACGTACAAGGAAGCTGGAATCTTTAAAAGTTCAAATCTTTATAAGTAAAACGATTTATTAAAATGAATAACCAAGTGTTTTACTTGACATCAGAAAATCAAAACTATAAACCCTGAGAACATAGAAAAAAGATAAATAAAGATATGAGCAGAACTTAATACAACAGAAAACGTATAAAATTCAGGTGATTTAGTAAGTCCAAAGAATATTCTTTGAAAAGATTTAAAAGACACACTTTGATTTAGGAAAACAAAAAAAAGTAAATAATATACAGAAAGAATCAGGACAATGTTATAGCGGAGAATATATGAATTGCCAGTAAATTTGAATATTTCTGTAAAGTGGACCATTTCCTAGCTCCTAAACTTTACCAAAACTGACACAAGAGGAAATCATTTAAGGTCATCATGTCTGCCCTTGGCATTCTCGGAACGCCCTGGCCTCAGAATGCAGCATCTGTAGTCCATGGTAACCTGCGGAGAGGGGGCGTGGCTGAGGGAGGTTGGAAGACTGCCATCACTGAGGGTGTCGGTGTGGTCATCTCTGCTCTGAGTGAACAAAGGGCAGGGGAGCAGGGGGCCCAGGGTAGGGCCCTCAGAGCCCGGCAGACCCAGTGGGGTGTCACAAGCATTTAGGCCCAGGCCAAAGGGCGCTTTCTTTGTCTGCACAGCTGCCCAAACTCTCACCTTTCCACTCAGGCCGCCCTCTTATTTGAAGTGTGTTGGGTACCTGTCCGCGCAGTACACCTCGCTGCACAGCTAACCATAGGTCAAGGCATCGTAGCTTCCTGCCAGGTGACTGAAGTTCGCAGGCAAATGTGTCCCTGGGACACATGCGGAGAGGCTCCTGCCCGGGCCACAGGCCGCCCACTGGCCCTGCCCCAGATCGAAGGCTGAAAAGCAGCCATGTCTGAGTCCACTGCCTCTCGAAGGAGTATTGGACCAACACTTGTAGAAAACGGGGTCCTTGCAGGCAACTCATTGGAGGGACACAAATAAATCTTTGCCGACTTTCTGCTGAAGCGTACCAGCGTTCACACCTAAGCCTCTTACAAGGTCAGCTGTTTAGCTAAACATGAGCTCATGATCTAAATTTACACAATATTGAAGAAATCAGCTACAAAGGGAGACAATCAACAAAAACAATCAATACCAGACTGAGATTCCCTAGGCCATCCATCTGATGTTGGAATAATCAGGTGCAAGGCAGAAAATATACATAAAACTGGAACTGAAAGAAGGAACAAGGAGGTTTTCAAAGGCTGGTAGGATCTCTAAAACATTTTTAAAGTACATATCGTTGATAAACCTAAATACTCAAAGGTTGTTTAATACCAGAGATTAAGCATTGAGAAGAGTGAAATTATGCTGTTTTCAAAACTATGGCAGGTGAGATTTTCTGCCTAATTATATAAGATGATTTCTCTAAAAAATATACATTATTTCAAAGACTTATTGGCTGTGAAATAAGTTAAGTGTATTTCAAATGGCTTGTCTGCAAAGAAAGGTGAGATGTAGGGAGTCACAGAAAGTCGAGGGGAAAATGTCAATATATACATTGCTATATGGTGAACTAAGCCTTAGGCCAGCCACAATGTAGAGGACCTGACCCTTAGAAAATTGAAAGTGAGCTGGAACCTTTAAAAGTTCAAATCTTTATAAGTAAAAAGATTGATGAAAATGAATAACCAAGTGTTTTAATGGACATCAGAAGATCAAAACAATAAACCCTGAGAACATAGAAAAAAGATAAATAAAGATATGAGCAGAACTTAATACCACAGAAAACGTGTAAAATTCAGGTGAGGTGGTAAGTCCAAAGAATATTCTTTGAAAAGATTTAAAAGACACACTTTGATTAAGGAAAACAAAAAAAAGTAAAGAATATACAGAAAGAATCAGGACAATGTTATAGCAGAGAATATATGAAATGCCAGTAAATTTGAATATTTCTGTAAAGTGGACCATTTCCTAGCTCCTACAGTTTACCAAAACTGACACAAGAGGAAATCATTTAAGGTCATCATGTCTGCCCTTGGCATTCTCGGAACGCCCTGGCCTCAGAATGCAGCATCAGTAGTCCACGGTAACCTGTGGAGAGTGGGCGGGTCTGAGGGAGGCTGGAACACTGCCCTCACGGAGGGAGTGGGTGTGGCCATCTCTGCTGTGAGTGAACAAAGGGCAGGGGAGCATGGGGCCCAGGGCAGGACCCTCAGAGCAAGGCAGGCCCAGTGGGGTGTCGCAAGCATTTAGGCCCAGGCCATAGGGCGCCTTCTTTGTCTGCACAGCTGGCCAAACTCTCACTTTTCCACTCAGGCCACCCACTTATTTGAAGTGTGTGTGGAACCTGTCCACGCAGTATACCTCGCTGCACAGCTAACCATAGGTCTGGGCATCGTAGCTTCCTGCTAGGTGACCGAAGTTCGCAGGAGAGATGATTCCCAGGTTCACACGCAGAGAGGCTCCAGCCCGGGCCACACGCCGCCCACTGCCCCTGCCCAAGATCGGGGGCCGAAAGCAGCCCTGTCTAAGTCCCCTACCCCTAGAGGGAGTATTGGACCAACACTTCTAGAAAACGGGGTCCTTGTGGGCAACTCATTGGAGGGACACAAATAAATCTTTGCCGACTTTTTGCTGAAACTTACGAGCGTTCACACATAAGCCTTTTACAAGGTCAGCTGTTTAGCTAAACATGAGCTCATGACCTAAATTTACACAATAATGAAGAAATCAGCTACAAAGGGAGACAATCAGCAAAAACAATCAATACCAGAATTAGATTCCCTAGGCCATCCGTCAGATGCTGGAATAATCAGGTTCTAGGCAGAAAATATACATAAACCTGGAAAAGAAACAAGGAACAAGGATGTTTTCAAAGACTGGTAGGGTCTCTAAAACATTTTTAAAGTACATGTCATTGATAAAGCTAAATACACAAAGGATGTTTAATACAGCAAATTAAGCTGTGAGAAGAGTGAAGTTATGCTGTTTAGAAAACTATGGAAGGTGAGATTTTCTGCCTAATTATATAAGATGATTTCTCTAAAAAATACACATTATTTCGAAGACTTATTGGCTGTGAAGTAAGTTAAGGGTATTTCAAATGGCCTGTCTGCAAAGAAAGGTGAGATGTAGGGAATCACAGAAAGCCGAGGTTGATAATATGTCAATATATACATAGCTATATGTTGATCTAAGCCTTAGGCCGGCAACAGTGTAGAGGAATGGACCCTTAGAAACGTACAAGTAAGCTGGAATCTTTAAAAGTTCTAATCTTTATAAGTAAAAAGATTTATTAAAATGAAAAAACAAGTGTTTTACTTGACATCAGAAAATCAAAACTATAAACCCTGAGAACATAGAAAAAAGATAAATAAAGATATGAGCAGAACTTAATACAACAGAAAACGTATAAAACTCAGGTGATTTAGTAAGTCCAAAGAATATTCTTTGAAAAGATTTAAAAGACACACTTTGATTAAGGAAAACATAAACATAAGTAAAGAATATGCAGAAAGAACCAGGACAATGTTATAGCAGAGAATATATGAAATGCCAGTAAACTTGAACATTTCTGTAAAGCGGACCATTTCCTAGCTGCTACAGTTTACGAAAACTGACACAAGAGGAAATCATTTAAGGTCATCATGTCTGCCCTTGGCATTCTCGGAACGCCCTGGCGTCAGAATGCAGCATCTGTAGTCCATGGTAACCTGCGGGGAGGGGGCGCGGCTGAGGGAGGTTGGAAGCCTGCCATCACTGAGGGAGTGGGTGTGGCCATCTCTGCTGTGTCTGAACAAACGGTAGGGGAGCAGGGGGCCCAGGGCAGGGCCCTCAGAGCCAGGCAGACCCAGTGGGGTGTCACAAGCATTTAGGCCCAGGCCAAAGGGCGCCTTCTTTGTCTGCACAGCTGCCCAAACTCTCACCTTTCCACTCAGGCCACCCTCTTATTTGAAGTGTGTTTGGAACCTGTCTGCGCAGTACACCTCGCTGCACAGCTAACCATAGGTCAGGGCATCGTAGCTTCTCCAGGTGACCGAAGTTCGCAGTCAAATGGGTCCCTGGGACACATGCGGAGAGGCTCCTGCCCGGGCCACAGGCCGCCCACTGGCCCTGCCCCAGATCGAAGGCTGAAAAGCAGCCATGTCTGAGTCCACTGCCTCTCGAAGGAGTATTGGACCAACACTTGTAGAAAACGGGGTCCTTGCGGGCAACTCATTGGAGGGACACAAATAAATCTTTGCCGACTTTCTGCTGAAGCGTACCAGCGTTCACACCTAAGCCTCTTACAAGGTCAGCTGTTTAGCTAAACATGAGCTCATGATCTAAATTTACACAATATTGAAGAAATCAGCTACAAAGTGAGACAATCAGCAAAAACAATCAATACCAGAATGAGATTCCCTAGGCCATCCATCTGATGTTGGAATAATCGGTGCAAGGCAGAAAATATACATAAAACTGGAACTGAAAGAAGGAACAAGGAGGTTTTCAAAGGCTGGTAGGATCTCTAAAACATTTTTAAAGTACATGTCATTGATAAACCTAAATACTCAAAGGTTGTTTAATACCACAGATTAAGCATTGAGAAGAGTGAAATTATGCTGTTTTGAAAACTATGGCTGGTGAGATTTTCTGCCTAATTATGTCAGAAGATTTCTCTAAAAAATAGACATTATTTCAAAGACTTATTGGCTGTGAAATAAGTTAAGTGTATTTCAAATGGCTTGTCTGCAAAGAAAGGTGAGATGTAGGGAATTACAGAAAGTCGAGGGGAAAATGTCAATATATACATTGCTATATGGTGAACTAAGCTTTAGGCCAGCCACAATGTAGAGGACCTGACCCTTAGAAACTTAAAAGTGAGCTGGAATCTTTAAAAGTTCAAGTCTTTATAAGTAAAAAGATTGATGAAAATGAATAACCAAGTGTTTTAATTGACATCAGAAGATCAAAACAATAAACCCTGAGAACATAGAAAAAAGATAAAGATAGATATGAGCAGAACTTAATACCACAGAAAACGTGTAAAATTCAGGTGAGGTAGTAAGTCCAAAGAATATTCTTTGAAAAGATTTAAAAGACACACTTTGATTAAGGAAAGCACAAACATAATTAAAGAATATATAGAAAGAATCAGGACAATGTTATAGCAGAGAATATATGAAATGCCAGTAAATTTGAACATTTCTGTAAAGTGGACCATTTCCTAGCTCCTACAGTTTACCAAAACTGACACAAGAGGAAATCATTTAAGGTCATCATGTCTGCCCTTGGCATTCTCGGAACGCCCTGGCCTCAGAATGCAGCATCTGTAGTCCATGGTAACCTGTGGAGAGTGGGCGGGGCTGAGGAAGGCTGAAACACTGCCCTCACGGAGGGAGTGGGTGTGGCCATCTCTGCTGTGACTGAACAAAGGGCAGGGGAGCAGGGGGCCCAGGGCAGGGCCCTCAGAACAAGGCAGGCCCAGTGGGGTGTCACAAGCATTTAGGCCCAGGCCAAAGGGCGCCTTCTTTGTCTGCACAGCTGGCCAAACTCTCACTTTTCCACTGAGGCCACCCACTTATTTGAAGTGTGTGTGGAACCTGTCCACGCAGTATACCTCGCTGCATAGCTAACCATAGGTCTGGGCATCGTAGCTTCCTGCCAGGTGACCGAAGTTCGCAGGAGAGATGATTCCCAGGTTCACACGCAGAGAGGCTCCTGCCCGGGCCACACGCCGCCCACTTCCCCTGCCCAAGGTCGGGGGCCTAAAGCAGCCCTGTCTAAGTCCCCTACCCCTAGAAGGGGTATTGGACCAACACTTCTAGAAAACGGGGTCCTTGTGGGCAACTCATTGAGGGACACAAATAAATCTTTGCCGACTTTTTGCTGAAACTTACGAGCGTTCAACCTAATCCTTTTACAAGGTCAGCTGTTTAGCTAAACATGAGCTCGTGACCTAAATTTACACAATAATGAAGAAATCAGCTACAAAGGGAGACAATCAGCAAAAACAATCAATACCAGAATTAGATTCCCTAGGCCATCCGTCAGATGTTGGAATAATCAGGTGCTAGGCAGAAAATATACATAAACCTGGAAAAGAAACAAGGAACAAGGATGTTTTCAAAGACTGGTAGGATCTCTAAAACATTTTTAGAGTACACGTCATTGATAAAGCTAAATACTCAAAGGTTGTTTAATACAACAAATTAAGCAGTGAGAAGAGTGAAATTATGCTGTTTAGAAAACTATGGAAGGTGAGATTTTCTGCCTAATTATATAAGATGATTTCTCTAAAAAATACACATTATTTCAAAGACTTATTGGCTGTGTAATAAGTTAAGGGTATTTCAAATGTCTTGTCTGCAAAGAAAGGTGAGATGTAGGGAATCACAGAAAGCCGAGGGGATAATATGTCAATATATACATTGCTATATGGTTAACTAAGCCTTAGGCCGGCAACAGTGTAGAGGAATGGACACTTAGAAACGTACAAGGAAGCTGGAATCTTTAAAAGTTCAAATCTTTATAAGTAAAAAGATTTATTAAAAATAATAACCAAGTGTTTTACTTGACATCAGAAAATCAAAACAATAAACACTGAGAACATAGAAAAAAGATAAATAAAGATATGAGCCGAACTTAATACAACAGAAAACGTATAAAATTTAGGTGATTTAGTAAGTCCAAAGAATATTCTTTGAAAAGATTTAAAAGACACACTTTGATTTAGGAAAACAAAAAAAAGTAAATAATATACAGAAAGAATCAGGACAATGTTATAGCGGAGAATATATGAATTGCCAGTAAATTTGAATATTTCTGTAAAGTGGACCATTTCCTAGCTCCTAAACTTTACCAAAACTGACACAAGAGGAAATCATTTAAGGTCATCATGTCTGCCCTTGGCATTCTCGGAACGCCCTGGGCTCAGAATGCAGCATCTGTAGTCCATTGTAACCTGCGGAGAGGGGGCGTGGCTGAGGGAGGTTGGAAGACTGCCCTCACTGAGGGAGTGGGTGTGGCCATCTCTGCTGTGACTGAACAAAGGGCAGGGGAGCAGGGGGCCCAGGGCAGGGCCCTCAGAGCCCGGCAGACCCAGTGGGGTGTCACAAGCATTTAGGCACAGGACAAAGGGCGCTTTCTTTGTCTGCACAGCTGCCCAAACTCTCACCTTTCCACTCAGGCCGCCCTCTTATTTGAAGTGTGTTGGGTACCTGTCCGCGCAGTACACCTCGCTGCACAGCTAACCATAGGTCAAGGCATCGTAGATTCCTGCCAGGTGACTGAAGTTCGCAGGCAAATGGGTCCCTGGGACACATGCGGAGAGGCTCCTGCCCGGGCCACAGGCCGCCCACTGGCCCTGCCCCAGATCGAAGGCTGAAAAGCAGCCATGTCTGAGTCCACTGCCTCTCGAAGGAGTATTGGACCAACACTTGTAGAAAACGGGGTTCTTGCGGGCAACTCATTGGAGGGACACAAATAAATCTTTGCCGACTTTCTGCTGAAGCTTACCAGCGTTCACACCTAAGCCTCTTACAAGGTCAGCTGTTTAGCTAAACATGAGTTCATGATCTAAATTTACACAATATTGAAGAAATCAGCTACAAAGGGAGACAATCAGCAAAAACAATCAATACCAGAATGAGATTCCCTAGGCCATCCATCTGATGTTGGAATAATCAGGTGCAAGGCAGAAAATATACATAAACCTGGAACTGAAACAAGGAACAAGGAGGTTTTCAAAGGCTGGTAGGATCTCTAAAACATTTTTAAAGTACATTTCGTTGATAAACCTAAATACTCAAAGGTTGTTTAATACCACATATTAAGAATTGAGAAGAGTGAAATTATGCTGTTTTCAAAACTATGGCAGGTGAGATTTTCTGCCTAATTATATAAGAAGATTTCTCTAAAAAATAGACATTATTTCAAAGACTTATTGGCTGTGAAATAAGTTAAGTGTATTTCAAATGGTTTGTCTGCAAAGAAAGGTGAGATGTAGGGAATCACAGAAAGTCGAGGGGAAAATGTCAATATATACATTGCTATATGGTGAACTAAGCCTTAGGCCAGCCACAATGTAGAGGACCTGACCCTTAGAAACTTGAAAGAGAGCTGGAATCTTTAAAAGTTCAAATCTTTATAAGTAAAAAGATTGATGAAAATGAATAACCAAGTGTTTTAATTGACATCAGAAGATCAAAACAATAAACCCTGAGAACATAGAAAAAAGATAAATAAAGATATGAGCAGAACTTAATACCACATAAAACGTATAAAATTCAGGTGAGGTAGTAAGTCCAAAGAATATTCTTTGAAAAGATTTAAAAGACACACATTGATTAAGGAAAACAAAAAAAGTAAAGAATATACAGAAATAATCAGGACAATGTTATAGCAGAGAATATATGAAATGCCAGTAAATTTGAATATTTCTGTAAAGTGGACCATTTCCTAGCTCCTACAGTTTACCAAAACTGACACAAGAGGAAATCATTTAAGGTCATCATGTCTGCCCTTGGCATTCTCAGAAAGCCCTGGCCTCAGAATGCAGCATCTGTAGTCCATGGTAACCTGTGGAGAGTGGGCGGGTCTGAGGGAGGCTGGAACACTGCCCTCACGGAGGGAGTGGGTGTGGCCATCTCTGCTGTGACTGAACAAAGGGCAGGGGAGCATGGGGCCCAGGGCAGGACCTTCAGAGCAAGGCAGGCCCAGTGGGGTGTCGCAAGCATTTAGGCCCAGGCCATAGGGCGCCTTCTTTGTCTGCACAGCTGGCCAAACTCTCACTATTCCAATCAGGCCACCCACTTATTTGAAGTGTGTGTGGAACCTGTCCACGCAGTATACCTCGCTGCACAGCTAACCATAGGTCAAGGCATCGTAGCTTCCTGCCAGGTGACTGAAGTTCGCAGGCAAATGTGTCCCTGGGACACATGTGGAGAGGCTCCTGCCCGGGCCACAGGCCGCCCACTGGCCCTGCCCCAGATCGAAGGCTGAAAAGCAGCCATGTCTGAGTCCACTGCCTCTCGAAGGAGTATTGGACCAACACTTGTAGAAAACGGGGTCCTTGCGGGCAACTCATTGGAGGGACACAAATAAATCTTTGCCGACTTTCTGCTGAAGCTTACCAGCGTTCACACCTAAGCCTCTTACAAGGTCAGCTGTTTAGCTAAACATGAGCTCATGATCTAAATTTACACAATATTGAAGAAATCAGCTACAAAGGGAGACAATCAGCAAAAACAATCAATACCAGAATGAGATTCCCTAGGCCATCCATCTGATGTTGGAATAATCAGGTGCAAGGCAGAAAATATACATAAACCTGGAACTGAAACAAGGAACAAGGAGGTTTTCAAAGGCTGGTAGGATCTCTAAAACATTTTTAAAGTACATTTCGTTGATAAACCTAAATACTCAAAGGTTGTTTAATACCAGAGATTAAGCATTGAGAAGAGTGAAATTATGCTGTTTTCAAAACTATGGCAGGTGAGATTTTCTGCCTAATTATATAAGAAGATTTCTCTAAAAAATAGACATTATTTCAAAGACTTATTGGCTGTGAAATAAGTTAAGTGTATTTCAAATGGCTTGTCTGCAAAGAAAGGTGAGATGTAGGGAATCACAGAAAGTCGAGGGGAAAATGTCAATATATACATTGCTATATGGTGAACTAAGCCTTAGGCCAGCCACAATGTAGAGGACCTGACCCTTAGAAACTTGAAAGTGAGCTGGAATCTTTAAAAGTTCAAATCTTTATAAGTAAAAAGATTGATGAAAATGAATAACCAAGTGTTTTAATTGACATCAGAAGATCAAAACAATAAACCCTGAGAACATAGAAAAAAGATAAATAAAGATATGAGCAGAACTTAATACCACAGAAAACGTATAAAATTCAGGTGAGGTAGTAAGTCCAAAGAATATTCTTTGAAAAGATTTAAAAGACACACTTTGATTAAGGAAAACAAAAAAAGTAAAGAATATACAGAAAGAATCAGGACAATGTTATAGCAGAGAATATATGAAATGCCAGTAAATTTGAATATTTCTGTAAAGTGGACCATTTCCTAGCTCCTACAGTTTACCAAAACTGACACAAGAGGAAATCATTTAAGGTCATCATGTCTGCCCTTGGCATTCTCGGAACGCCCTGGCCTCAGAATGCAGCATCTGTAGTCCATGGTAACCTGCGGAGAGGGGGCGTGGCTGAGGGAGGTTGGAAGACTGCCCTCACTGAGGGAGTGGGTGTGGCCATCTCTGCTGTGACTGAACAAAGTGCAGGGGAGCAGGGGGCCCAGGGCAGGGCCCTCAGAGCAAGGCAGGCCCAGTGGGGTGTCACAAGCATTTAGGCCCAGGCCAAAGGGCGCCTTCTTTGTCTGCACAGCTGGCCTAACTCTCACTTTTCCACTGAGGCCACCCACTTATTTGAAGTGTGTGTGGAACCTATCCACCCAGTATACCTCGCTGCACAGCTAACCATAAGTCTGGGCATCGTAGCTTCCTGCCAGGTGACCGAAGTTCGCAGGAGAGATGATTCCCAGGTTCACACGCAGAAAGTCTCCTGCCCGGGCCACACGCCGCCAATGCCCCTGCCCAAGATCGGGGGCCGAAAGCAGCCCTGTCTAAGTCCCCTACCCCCAGAGGGAGTATTGGACCAACACTTCTAGAAAACGGGGTCCTTGTGGGCAACTCATTGGAGGGACACAAATAAATCTTTGCCGACTTTTTGCTGAAACTTACGAGCGTTCACACCTAAGCCTTTTACAAGGTCAGCTGTTTAGCTAAACATGAGCTCATGACCTAAATTTACACAATAATGAAGAAATCAGCTACAAAGGGAGACAATCAGCAAAAATAATCCATACCAGAAATAGATTCCCTAGGCCATCCGTCAGATGTTGGAATAATCAGGTGCTAGGCAGAAAATATACATAAACCTGGAAAAGAAACAAGGAACAAGGATGTTTTCAAAGACTGGTAGGATCTCTAAAACATTTTTAAAGTACATGTCATTGATAAAGCTAAATACTCAAAGGTTGTTTAATACAACAAATTAAGCAGTGAGAAGAGTGAAATTATTCTGTTTAGAAAACTATGGAAGGTGAGATTTTCTGCCTAATTTTATAAGATGATTTCTCTAAAAAATACACATTATTTCAAAGACTTATTGGCTGTGAAATAAGTTAAGGGTATTTCAAATGTCTTGTCTGCAAAGAAATGTGAGATGTAGGGAATCACAGAAAGCCGAGGGGATAATATGTCAATATATACATTGCTATATGGTGAACTAAGCCTTAGGCCGGCAACAGTGTAGAGGAATGGACCCTTAGAAACGTACAAGGAAGCTGGAATCTTTAAAAGTTCAAATCTTTATAAGTAAAAAGATTTATTAAAAATAATAACCAAGTGTTTTACTTCACATCAGAAAATCAAAACAATAAACCCTGAGAACATAGAAAAAAGATAAATAAAGATATGAGCAGAACTTAATACAACAGAAAACGTATAAAATTTAGGTAATTTAGTAAGTCCAAAGAATATTCTTTGAAAAGATTTAAAAGACACACTTTGATTTAGGAAAACAAAAAAAAAGTAAATAATATACAGAAAGAATCAGGACAATGTTATAGCGGAGAATATATGAATTGCCAGTAAATTTGAATATTTCTGTAAAGTGGACCATTTCCTAGCTCCTAAACTTTACCAAAACTGACACAAGAGGAAATCATTTAAGGTCATCATGTCTGCCCTTGGCATTCTCGGAACGCCCTGGCCTCAGAATGCAGCATCTGTAGTCCATGGTAACCTGCGGAGAGGGGGCGTGGCTGAGGGAGGTTGGAAGACTGCCCTAACTGAGGGAGTGGGTGTGGCCATCTCTGCTGTGACTGAACAAAGGGCAGGGGAGCAGGGGGCCCAGGGCAGGGCCCTCAGAGCCCGGCAGACCCAGTGGGGTGTCACAAGCATTTAGGCACAGGACAAAGGGCGCTTTCTTTGTCTGCACAGCTGCCCAAACTCTCACCTTTCCACTCAGGCCGCCCTCTCATTTGAAGTGTGTTGGGTACCTGTCCGCGCAGTACACCTCGCTGCACAGCTAACCATAGGTCAAGGCATCGTAGATTCCTGCCAGGTGACTGAAGTTCGCAGGCAAATGGGTCCCTGGGACACATGCGGAGAGGCTCCTGCCCGGGCCACAGGCCGCCCACTGGCCCTGCCCCAGATCGAAGGCTGAAAAGCAGCCATGTCTGAGTCCACTGCCTCTCGAAGGAGTATTGGACCAACACTTGTAGAAAACGGGGTTCTTGCGGGCAACTCATTGGAGGGACACAAATAAATCTTTGCCGACTTTCTGCTGAAGCTTACCAGCGTTCACACCTAAGCCTCTTACAAGGTCAGCTGTTTAGCTAAACATGAGCTCATGATCTAAATTTACACAATATTGAAGAAATCAGCTACAAAGGGAGACAATCAGCAAAAACAATCAATACCAGAATGAGATTCCCTAGGCCATCCATCTGATGTTGGAATAATCAGGTGCAAGGCAGAAAATATACATAAACCTGGAACTGAAACAAGGAACAAGGAGGTTTTCAAAGGCTGGTAGGATCTCTAAAACATTTTTAAAGTACATTTCGTTGATAAACCTAAATACTCAAAGGTTGTTTAATACCACATATTAAGCATTGAGAAGAGTGAAATTATGCTGTTTTCAAAACTATGGCAGGTGAGATTTTCTGCCTAATTATATAAGAAGATTTCTCTAAAAAATAGACATTATTTCAAAGACTTATTGGCTGTGAAATAAGTTAAGTGTATTTCAAATGGTTTGTCTGCAAAGAAAGGTGAGATGTAGGGAATCACAGAAAGTCGAGGGGAAAATGTCAATATATACATTGCTATATGGTGAACTAAGCCTTAGGCCAGCCACAATGTAGAGGACCTGACCCTTAGAAACTTGAAAGAGAGCTGGAATCTTTAAAAGTTCAAATCTTTATAAGTAAAAAGATTGATGAAAATGAATAACCAAGTGTTTTAATTGACATCAGAAGATCAAAACAATAAACCCTGAGAACATAGAAAAAAGATAAATAAAGATATGAGCAGAACTTAATACCACAGAAAACGTATAAAATTCAGGTGAGGTAGTAAGTCCAAAGAATATTCTTTGAAAAGATTTAAAAGACACACATTGATTAAGGAAAACAAAAAAAGTAAAGAATATACAGAAATAATCAGGACAATGTTATAGCAGAGAATATATGAAATGCCAGTAAATTTGAATATTTTTGTAAAGTGGACCATTTCCTAGCTCCTACAGTTTACCAAAACTGACACAAGAGGAAATCATTTAAGGTCATCATGTCTGCCCTTGGCATTCTCAGAACGCCCTGGCCTCAGAATGCAGCATCTGTAGTCCATGGTAACCTGTGGAGAGTGGGCGGGTCTGAGGGAGGCTGGAACACTGCCCTCACGGAGGGAGTGGGTGTGGCCATCTCTGCTGTGACTGAACAAAGGGCAGGGGAGCATGGGGCCCAGGGCAGGACCTTCAGAGCAAGGCAGGCCCAGTGGGGTGTCGCAAGCATTTAGGCCCAGGCCATAGGGCGCCTTCTTTGTCTGCACAGCTGGCCAAACTCTCACTATTCCAATCAGGCCACCCACTTATTTGAAGTGTGTGTGGAACCTGTCCACGCAGTATACCTCGCTGCACAGCTAACCATAGGTCAAGGCATCGTAGCTTCCTGCCAGGTGACTGAAGTTCGCAGGCAAATGTGTCCCTGGGACACATGTGGAGAGGCTCCTGTCCGGGCCACAGGCCGCCCACTGGCCCTGCCCCATATCGAAGGCTGAAAAGCAGCCATGTCTGAGTCCACTGCCTCTCGAAGGAGTATTGGACCAACACTTGTAGAAAACGGGGTCCTTGCGGGCAACTCATTGGAGGGACACAAATAAATCTTTGCCGACTTTCTGCTGAAGCTTACCAGCGTTCACACCTAAGCCTCTTACAAGGTCAGCTGTTTAGCTAAACATGAGCTCATGATCTAAATTTACACAATATTGAAGAAATCAGCTACAAAGGGAGACAATCAGCAAAAACAATCAATACCAGAATGAGATTCCCTAGGCCATCCATCTGATGTTGGAATAATCAGGTGCAAGGCAGAAAATATACATAAACCTGGAACTGAAACAAGGAACAAGGAGGTTTTCAAAGGCTGGTAGGATCTCTAAAACATTTTTAAAGTACATTTCGTTGATAAACCTAAATACTCAAAGGTTGTTTAATACCAGAGATTAAGCATTGAGAAGAGTGAAATTATGCTGTTTTCAAAACTATGGCAGGTGAGATTTTCTGCCTAATTATATAAGAAGATTTCTCTAAAAAATAGACATTATTTCAAAGACTTATTGGCTGTGAAATAAGTTAAGTGTATTTCAAATGGCTTGTCTGCAAAGAAAGGTGAGATGTAGGGAATCACAGAAAGTCGAGGGGAAAATGTCAATATATACATTGCTATATGGTGAACTAAGCCTTTGGCCAGCCACAATGTAGAGGACCTGACCCTTAGAAACTTGAAAGTGAGCTGGAATCTTTAAAAGTTCAAATCTTTATAAGTAAAAAGATTGATGAAAATGAATAACCAAGTGTTTTAATTGACATCAGAAGATCAAAACAATAAACCCTGAGAACATAGAAAAAAGATAAATAAAGATATGAGCAGAACTTAATACCACAGAAAACGTATAAAATTCAGGTGAGGTAGTAAGTCCAAAGAATATTCTTTGAAAAGATTTAAAAGACACACTTTGATTAAGGAAAACAAAAAAAGTAAAGAATATACAGAAAGAATCAGGACAATGTTATAGCAGAGAATATATGAAATGCCAGTAAATTTGAATATTTCTGTAAAGTGGACCATTTCCTAGCTCCTACAGTTTACCAAAACTGACACAAGAGGAAATCATTTAAGGTCATCATGTCTGCCCTTGGCATTCTC
Organism: Mesoplodon bidens; assembly: GCF_964165515.1. Taxonomy (NCBI): domain Eukaryota; kingdom Metazoa; phylum Chordata; class Mammalia; order Artiodactyla; family Ziphiidae; genus Mesoplodon; species Mesoplodon bidens. The sequence continues at coordinate 3,928,546 of NC_138180.1, forward strand.
GGAACGCCCTGGCCTCAGAATGCAGCATCTGTAGTCCATGGTAACCTGCGGAGCGGGGGCGTGGCTGAGGGAGGTTGGAAGACTGCCCTCACTGAGGGAGTGGGTGTGGCCATCTCTGCTGTGACTGAACAAAGTGCAGGGGAGCAGGGGGCCCAGGGCAGGGCCCTCAGAGCAAGGCAGGCCCAGTGGGGTGTCACAAGCATTTAGGCCCAGGCCAAAGGGCGCCTTCTTTGTCTGCACAGCTGGCCAAACTCTCACTTTTCCACTGAGGCCACCCACTTATTTGAAGTGTGTGTGGAACCTGTCCACCCAGTATACCTCGCTGCACAGCTAACCATAAGTCTGGGCATCGTAGCTTCCTGCCAGGTGACCGAAGTTCGCAGGAGAGATGATTCCCAGGTTCACACGCAGAGAGTCTCCTGCCCGGGCCACACGCCGCCAATGCCCCTGCCCAAGATCCGGGGCCGAAAGCAGCCCTGTCTAAGTCCCCTACCCCCAGAGGGAGTATTGGACCAACACTTCTAGAAAACGGGGTCCTTGTGGGCAACTCATTGGAGGGACACAAATAAATCTTTGCCGACTTTTTGCTGAAACTTACGAGCGTTCACACCTAAGCCTTTTACAAGGTCAGCTGTTTAGCTAAACATGAGCTCATGACCTAAATTTACACAATAATGAAGAAATCAGCTACAAAGGGAGACAATCAGCAAAAATAATCAATACCAGAAATAGATTCCCTAGGCCATCCGTCAGATGTTGGAATAATCAGGTGCTAGGCAGAAAATATACATAAACCTGGAAAAGAAACAAGGAACAAGGATGTTTTCAAAGACTGGTAGGATCTCTAAAACATTTTTAAATTACATGTCATTGATAAAGCTAAATACTCAAAGGTTGTTTAATACAACAAATTAAGCATTGAGAAGAGTGAAATTATTCTGTTTAGAACACTATGGAAGGTGAGATTTTCTGCCTAATTTTATAAGATGATTTCTCTAAAAAATACACATTATTTCAAAGACTTATTGGCTGTGAAATAAGTTAAGGGTATTTCAAATGTCTTGTCTGCAAAGAAATGTGAGATGTAGGGAATCACAGAAAGCCGAGGGTATAATATGTCAATATATACATTGCTATATGGTGAACTAAGCCTTAGGCCGGCAACAGTGTAGAGGAATGGACCCTTAGAAACGTACAAGGAAGCTGGAATCTTTAAAAGTTCAAATCTTTATAAGTAAAAAGATTTATTAAAAATAATAACCAAGTGTTTTACTTGACATCAGAAAATCCAAACAATAAACCCTGAGAACATAAAAAAAGATAAATAAAGATATGAGCAGAACTTAATACAACAGAAAACGTATAAAATTTAGGTAATTTAGTAAGTCCAAAGAATATTCTTTGAAAAGATTTAAAAGACACACTTTGATTTAGGAAAACAAAAAAAAAGTAAATAATATACAGAAAGAATCAGGACAATGTTATAGCGGAGAATATATGAATTGCCAGTAAATTTGAATATTTCTGTAAAGTGGACCATTTCCTAGCTCCTAAACTTTACCAAAACTGACACAAGAGGAAATCATTTAAGGTCATCATGTCTGCCCTTGGCATTCTCGGAACGCCCTGGGCTCAGAATGCAGAATCTGTAGTCCATGGTAACCTGCGGAGAGGGGGCGTGGCTGAGGGAGGTTGGAAGACTGCCCTCACTGAGGGAGTGGGTGTGGCCATCTCTGCTGTGACTGAACAAAGGGCAGGGGAGCAGGGGGCCCAGGGCAGGGCCCTCAGAGCCCGGCAAACCCAGTGGGGTGTCACAAGCATTTAGGCACAGGACAAAGGGCGCTTTCTTTGTCTGCACAGCTGCCCAAACTCTCACCTTTCCACTCAGGCCGCCCTCTTATTTGAAGTGTGTTGGGTACCTGTCCGCGCAGTACACCTCGCTGCACAGCTAACCATAGGTCAAGGCATCGTAGCTTCCTGACAGGTGACTGTAGTTCGCAGGCAAATGGGTCCCTGGGACACATGCGGAGAGGCTCCTGCCCGGGACACAGGACGCCCACTGGCCCTGCCCCAGATCGAAGGCTGAAAAGCAGCCATGTCTGAGTCCACTGCCTCTCGAATGGGTATTGGAGCAACACTTGTAGAAAACGGGGTTCTTGCGGGCAACTCATTGGAGGGACACAAATAAATCTTTGCCGACTTTCTGCTGAAGCTTACCAGCGTTCACACCTAAGCCTCTTACAAGGTCAGCTGTTTAGCTAAACATGAGCTCATGATCTAAATTTACACAATATTGAAGAAATCAGCTACAAAGGGAGACAATCAGCAAAAACAATCAATACCAGAATGAGATTCCCTAGGCCATCCATCTGATGTTGGAATAATCAGGTGCAAGGCAGAAAATATACATAAACCTGGAACTGAAACAAGGAACAAGGAGGTTTTCAAAGGCTGGTAGGATCTCTAAAACATTTTTAAAGTACATTTCGTTGATAAACCTAAATACTCAAAGGTTGTTTAATACCAGAGATTAAGCATTGAGAAGAGTGAAATTATGCTGTTTTCAAAACTATGGCAGGTGAGATTTTCTGCCTAGTTATATAAGAAGATTTCTCTAAGACATAGACATTATTTCAAAGACTTATTGGCTGTGAAATAAGTTAAGTGTATTTCAAATGGCTTGTCTGCAAAGAAAGGTGAGATGTAGGGAATCACAGAAAGTCGAGGGGAAAATGTCAATATATACACTGCTATATGGTGAACTAAGCCTTAGGCCAGCCACAATGTAGAGGACCTGACCCTTAGAAACTTGAAAGTGAGCTGGAATCTTTAAAAGTTCAAATCTTTATAAGTAAAAAGATTGATGAAAATGAATAACCAAGTGTTTTAATTGACATCAGAAGATCAAAACAATAAACCCTGAGAACATAGAAAAAAGATAAATAAAGATATGAGCAGAACTTAATACCACAGAAAACGTATAAAATTCAGGTGAGGTAGTAAGTCCAAAGAATATTCTTTGAAAACATTTAAAAGACACACATTGATTAAGGAAAACAAAAAAAGTAAAGAATATACAGAAAGAATCAGGACAATGTTATAGCAGAGAATATATGAAATGCCAGTAAATTTGAATATTTCTGTAAAGTGGACCATTTCCTAGCTCCTACAGTTTACCAAAACTGACACAAGAGGAAATCATTTAAGGTCATCATGTCTGCCCTTGGCATTCTCAGAACGCCCTGGCCTCAGAATGCAGCATCTGTAGTCCATGGTAACCTGTGGAGAGTGGGCGGGTCTGAGGGAGGCTGGAACACTGCCCTCATGGAGGGAGTGGGTGTGGCCATCTCTGCTGTGACTGAACAAAGGGCAGGGGAGCATGGGGCCCAGGGCAGGACCTTCAGAGCAAGGCAGGCCCAGTGGGCTGTCGCAAGCATTTAGTCCCGGGCATAGGGCGCCTTCTTTTTCTGCACAGCTGGCCAAACTCTCACTATTCCAATCAGGCCACCCACTTATTTGAAGTGTGTGTGGAACCTGTCCACGCAGTATACTTCGCTGCACAGCTAACCATAGGTCAAGGCATCGTAGCTTCCTGCCAGGTGACTGAAGTTCGCAGGCAAATGTGTCCCTGGGACACATGTGGAGAGGCTCCTGCCCGGGCCACAGGCCGCCCACTGGCCCTGCCCCAGATCGAAGGCTGAAAAGCAGCCATGTCTGAGTCCACTGCCTCTCGAAGGAGTATTGGACCAACACTTGTAGAAAACGGGGTCCTTGCGGGCAACTCATTGGAGGGACACAAATAAATCTTTGCCGACTTTCTGCTGAAGCTTACCAGCGTTCACACCTAAGCCTCTTACAAGGTCAGCTGTTTAGCTAAACATGAGCTCATGATCTAAATTTACACAATATTGAAGAAATCAGCTACAAAGGGAGACAATCAGCCAAAACAATCAATACCAGAATGAGATTCCCTAGGCCATCCATCTGATGTTGGAATAATCAGGTGCAAGGCAGAAAATATACATAAACCTGGAACTGAAACAAGGAACAAGGAGGTTTTCAAAGGCTGGTAGGATCTCTAAAACATTTTTAAAGTACATTTCGTTGATAAACCTAAATACTCAAAGGTTGTTTAATACCACAGATTAAGCATTGAGAAGAGTGAAATTATGCTGTTTTCAAAACTATGGCAGGTGAGATTTTCTGCCTAATTATATAAGAAGATTTCTCTAAAACATAGACATTATTTCAAAGACTTATTGGCTGTGAAATAAGTTAAGTGTATTTCAAATGGCTTGTCTGCAAAGAAAGGTGAGATGTAGGGAATCACAGAAAGTCGAGGGGAAAATGTCAATATATACATTGCTATATGGTGAACTAAGCCTTAGGCCAGCCACAATGTAGAGGACCTGACCCTTAGAAACTTGAAAGTGAGCTGGAATCTTTAAAAGTTCAAATCTTTATAAGTAAAAAGATTGATGAAAATGAATAACCAAGTGTTTTAATTGACATCAGAAGATCAAAACAATAAACCCTGAGAACATAGAAAAAAGATAAATAAAGATATGAGCAGAACTTAATACCACAGAAAACGTATAAAATTCAGGTGAGGTAGTAAGTCCAAAGAATATTCTTTGAAAAGATTTAAAAGACACACTTTGATTAAGGAAAACAAAAAAAGTAAAGAATCTACGGAAAGAATCAGGACAATGTTATGGCAGAGAATATATGAAATGCCAGTAAATTTGAATATTTCTGTAAAGTGGACCATTTCCTAGCTCCTACAGTTTACCAAAACTGACACAAGAGGAAATCATTTAAGGTCATCATGTCTGCCCTTGGCATTCTCGGAACGACCTGGCCTCAGAATGCAGCATCTGTAGTCCATGGTACCCTGTGGAGAGTGGGCGGGTCTGAGGGAGGCTGGAACACTGCCCTCACGGAGGGAGTGGGTGTGGCCATCTCTGCTGTGACTGAACAAAGGGCAGGGGAGCATGGGGCCCAGGGCAGGACCCTCAGAGCAAGGCAGGCCCAGTGGGGTGTCACAAGCATTTAGGCCCAGGCCATAGGGTGCCTTCTTTGTCTGCACAGCTGGCCAAACTCTCACTTTTCCACTCAGGCCACCCACTTAGTTTAAGTGTGTGTGGGACCTGTCCACTCAGTATACCTCGCTGCACAGCTAACCATAGGTCTGGGCATCGTAGCTTCCTGCCAGGTGACCGAAGTTCGCAGGAGAGATGATTCCCAGGTTCACACGCAGAGAGGCTCCTGCCCGGGCCACATGCCGCCCACTGCCCCTGCCCAAGGTCGAGAGCCGAAAGCAGCCCTGTCTAAGTCCCCTATCCCTAGAGGGAGTATTGGACCAACACTTCTAGAAAACGGGGTCCTTGTGGGCAACTCATTGGAGGGACACATATAAATCTTTGCCGACTTTTGCTGAAACTTACGAGCGTTCACACATAAGCCTTTTACAAGGTCAGCTGTTTAGCTAAACATGAGCTCATGATCTAAATTTACACAATAATGAAGAAATCAGCTACAAAGGGAGACAATCAGCAAAAACAATCAATACCAGAATTAGATTCCCTCGGCCATCCGTCAGGTGTTGGAATAATCAGGTGCTAGGCAGAAAATATACATAAACCTGGAAAAGAAACAAGGAACAAGAATGTTTTCAAAGACTGGTAGGGTCTCTAAAACATTTTTAAAGTACATGTCATTGATAGAGCTAAATACACAAAGGTTGTTTAATACAGCAAATTAAGCTGTGAGAAGAGTGAAGTTATGCTGTTTAGAAAACTATGGAACGTGAGATTTTCTGCCTAATTATATAAGATGATTTCTCTAAAAAATACACATTATTTCAAAGACTTATTGGCTGTGAAGTAAGTTAAGGGTATTTCAAATGGCTTGTCTGCAAAGAAAGGTGAGATGTAGGGAATCACAGAAAGCCGAGGGGATAATATGCCAATATATACATAGCTATATGTTGATCTAAGCCTTAGGCCGGCAACAGTGTAGAGGAATGGACCCTTAGAAACGTACAAGGAAGCTGGAATCTTTAAAAGTTCAAATCTTTATAAGTAAAAAGATTTATTAAAATGAATAACCAAGTGTTTTAATTGACATCAGAAAATCAAAACTATAAACCCTGAGAACATAGAAAAAAGATAAATAAAGGTATGAGCAGAACTTAATACAACAGAAAACGATTAAAATTCAGGTGATTTAGTAAGTCCAAAGAATATTCTTTGAAAAGATTTAAAAGACACACTTTGATTTAGGAAAACAAAAAAAAGTAAATAATATACAGAAAGAAACAGGACAATGTTATAGTGGAGAATATATGAATTGCCAGTAAATTTGAATATTTCTGTAAAGTGGACCTTTTCCTAGCTTCTAAAGTTTACCAAAACTGACACAAGAGGAATTCATTTAAGGTCATCATGTCTGCCCTTGGCATTCTCGGAACGCACTGGCCTCAGAATGCAGCATCTGTAGTCCATGGTAACCTGCGGAGAGGGGACGTGGCTGAGGGAGGTTGGAAGACTGCCCTCACTGAGGGAGTGGGTGTGGCCATCTCTGCTGTGACTGAACAAAGGGCAGGGGAGCAGGGGGCCCAGGGCAGGGCCCTCAGAGCCCGGCAGACCCAGTGGGGTGTCACAAGCATTTAGGCCCAGGCCAAAGGGCGCCTTCTTTGTCTGCACAGCTGCCCAAACTCTCACCTTTCCACTCAGGCCACCCTCTTATTTGAAGTGTGTTTGGAACCTGTCCGCGCAGTACACCTCGCTGCACAGCTAACCATAGGTCAGGGCATCGTAGCTTCCTGCCAGGTGACCGAAGTTCGCAGTCAAATGGGTCCCTGGGACACATGCGTAGAGGCTCTGCCCGGGCCACAGGCCGCGCACTGGCCCTGCCCCAGATCGAAGCCTGAAAAGCAGCCATGTCTGAGTCCACTGCCTCTCGAAGGAGTATTGGACCAACACTTGTAGAAATTGGGGTCCTTGCGGGCAACTCATTGGAGGGACACAAATAAATCTTTGCCGACTTTCTGCTGAAGCGTACCAGCGTTCACACCTAAGCCTCTTACAAGGTCAGCTGTTTAGCTAAACATGAGCTCATGATCTAAATTTACACAATATTGAAGAAATCAGCTACAAAATGATACAATCTGCAAAAACAATCAATACCAGAATGAGATTCCCTAGGCCATCCATCTGATGTTGGAATAATCAGGTGCAAGGCAGAAAATATACATAAAACTGGAACTGAAAGAAGGAACAAGGAGGTTTTCAAAGGCTGGTAGGATCTCTAAAACATTTTTAAACTACATTTCGTTGATAAACCTAAATACTCAAAGGTTGTTTAATACCACAGATTAAGCATTGAGAAGAGTGAAATTATGCTGTTTTCAAAACTATGGCAGGTGAGATTTTCTGCCTAATTATATAAGAAGATTTCTCTAAAAAATAGACATTATTTCAAAGACTTAATGGCTGTGAAATAAGTTAAGGGTATTTCAAATGTCTTGTCTGCAAAGAAATGTGAGATGTAGGGAATCACAGAAAGCCGAGGGGATAATATGTCAATATATACATTGCTATATGGTTAACTAGGCCATAGGCCGGCAACAGTGTAGAGGAATGGACCCTTAGAAACGTACAAGGAAGCTGGAATCTTTAAAAGTTCAAATCTTTATAAGTAAAAAGATTTATTAAAAATAATAACCAAGTGTTTTACTTCACATCAGAAAATCAAAACAATAAACCCTGAGAACATAGAAAAAAGATAAATAAAGATACGAGCAGAACTTAATACAACAGAAAACGTATAAAATTTAGGTGATTTAGTAAGTCCAAAGAATATTCTTTGAAAAGATTTAAAAGACACACTTTGATTTAGGAAAACAAAAAAAAGTAAATAATATACAGAAAGAATCAGGACAATGTTATAGCGGAGAATATATGAATTGCCAGTAAATTTGAATATTTCTGTAAAGTGGACCATTTCCTAGCTCCTAAACTTTACCAAAACTGACACAAGAGGAAATCATTTAAGGTCAACATGTCTGCCCTTGGCATTCTCGGAACGCCCTGGCCTCAGAATGCAGCATCTGTAGTCCATGGTAACCTGCGGAGAGGGGGCGTGGCTGAGGGAGTTTGGGAGACTGCCCTCACTGAGGGAGTCGGTGTGGTCATCTCTGCTGTGACTGAACAAAGGGCAGGGGAGCAGGGGGCACAGGGCAGGGCCCTCAGAGCTCGGCAGACCCAGTGGGGTGTCACAAGAATTTAGGCCCATGCCAAAGGGCGCTTTCTTTGTCTGCACAGCTGCCCAAACTCTCACCTTTCCACTCAGGCCGCCCTCTTATTTGAAGTGTGTTTGGTACCGGTCCGCGCAGTACACCTCGCTGCACAGCTAACCATAGGGCAAGGCATCGTAGCTTCCTGCCAGGTGACTGAAGTTCGCAGGCAAATGTGTCCCTGGGACACATGCGGAGAGGCTCCTGCCCGGGCCACAGGCCGCCCACTGGCCCTGCCCCAAATCGAAGGCTGAAAAGCAGCCATGTCTGAGTCCACTGCCTCTCGAAAGAGTATTGGACCATCACTTGTAGAAAACAGGGTTCTTGCGGGCAACTCATTGGAGGGCCACAAATAAATCTTTGCCGACTTTCTGCTGAAGCTTACCAGCGTTCACACCTAAGCCTCTTACAAGGTCAGCTGTTTAGCTAAACATGAGCTCATGATCTAAATTTACACAATATTGAAGAAATCAGCTACAAAGGGAGACAATCAGCAAAAACTATCAATACCAGAATGAGATTCCCTAGGCCATCCATCTGATGTTGGAATAATCAGGTGCAAGGCAGAAAATATACATAAAACTGGAACTGAAACAAGGAACAAGGAGGTTTTCAAAGGCTGGTAGGATCTCTAAAACATTTTTAAAGTACATTTCGTTGATAAACCTAAATACTCAAAGGTTGTTTAATACCACAGATTAAGCATTGAGAAGAGTGAAATTATGCTGTTTTCAAAACTATGGCAGGTGAGATTTTCTGCCTAATTATATAAGAAGATTTCTCTAAAAAATAGACATTATTTCAAAGACTTATTGGATGTGAAATAAGTTAAGTGTATTTCAAATGGCTTGTCTGCAAAGAAAGGTGAGATGTAGGGAATCACAGAAAGTCGAGGGGAAAATGTCAATATATACATTGCTATATGGTGAACTAAGCCTTAGGCCAGCCACAATGTAGAGGACCTGACCCTTAGAAACTTGAAAGTGAGCTGGAATCTTTAAAAGTTCAAATCTTTATAAGTAAAAAGATTGATGAAAATGAATAACCAAGTGTTTTAATGGACATCAGAAGATCAAAACAATAAACCCTGAGAACATAGAAAAAAGATAAAGATAGATATGAGCAGAACTTAATACCACAGAAAACGTATAAAATTCAGGTGAGGTAGTAAGTCCAAAGAATATTCTTTAAAAAGATTTAAAATACACACTTTGATTAAGGAAAGCACAAACATAATTAAAGAATATATAGAAAGAATCAGGACAATGTTATAGCAGAGAATATATGAAATGCCAGTAAATTTGAACATTTCTGTAAAGTGGACCATTTCCTAGCTCCTACAGTTTACCAAAACTGACACAAGAGGAAATCATTTAAGGTCATCATGTCTGCCTTTGGCATTCTCGGAACGCCCTGGCCTCAGAATGCAGCATCTGTAGTCCATGGTAACCTGTGGAGAGTGGCCGGGTCTGAGGGAGGCTGGAACACTGACCTCACGGAGGGTGTGGGTGTGGCCATCTCTGCTGTGACTTAACAAAGGGCAGGGGAGCATGGGGCCCAGGGCAGGACCCTCAGAGCAAGGCAGGCCCAGTGGGGTGTCGCAAGCATTTAGGCCCAGGCCATAGGGCGCGTTCTTTGTCTGCACAGCTGGCCAAACTCTCATTTTTCCACTCAGGCCACCCACTTATTTGAAGTGCGTGTGGGACCTGTCCACGCAGTATACCTCGCTGCACAGCTAACCATAGGTCTGGGCATCGTAGCTTCCTGCCAGGTGACCGAAGTTCGCAGGAGAGATGATTCCCAGGTTCACACGCAGAGAGGGTCCTGCCCGGGCCACACGCCGCCCACTGCCCCTGCCCAAGATCGGGGGCCGAAAGCAGCCCTGTCTAAGTCCCCTACCCCTAGAGGGAGTATTGGACCAACACTTCTAGAAAACGGTGTCCTTGTGGGCAACTCATTGGAGGGACACAAATAAACCTTTGCCGACTTTTTGCTGAAACTTACGAGCGTTCACACCTAAGCCTTTTACAAGGTCAGCTGTTTAGCTAAACATGAGCTCATGACCTAAATTTACACAATAATGAAGAAATCAGCTACAAAGGGAGACAATCAGCAAAAACAATCAATACCAGAATTAGATTCCCTAGGCCATATGTCAGATGTTGGAATAATCAGGTGCTAGGCAGAAAATATACATAAACCTGGAAAAGAAACAAGGAACAAGGATGTTTTCAAAGACTGGTAGGATCTCTAAAACATTTTTAGAGTACATGTCATTGATAAAGCTAAATACTCAAAGGTTGTTTAATACAACAAATTAAGCAGTGAGAAGAGTGAAATTATGCTGTTTAGAAAACTATGGAAGGTGAGATTTTCTGCCTAATTATATAAGATGATTTCTCTAAAAAATACACATTATTTCAAAGACTTATTGGCTGTGTAATAAGTTAAGGTTATTTCAAATGTCTTGTCTGCAAAGAAATGTGAGATTTAGGGAATCACAGAAAGCCGAGGGGATAATATGTCAATATATACATTGCTTTATGGTTAACTAAGCCTTAGGCCGGCAACAGTGTAGAGGAATGGACCCTTAGAAACGTACAAGGAAGCTGGAATCTTTAAAAGTTCAAATCTTTATAAGTAAAAAGATTTATTAAAAATAATAACCAAGTGTTTTACTTGACATCAGAAAATCAAAACAATAAACCCTGAGAACATAGAGAAAAGATAAATAAAGATATGAGCAGAACTTAATAAAACAGAAAACGTATAAAATTTAGGTGATTTAGTAAGTCCAAAGAATATTCTTTGAAAAGATTTAAAAGACACACTTTGATTTAGGAAAACAAAAAAAAGTAAATAATATTCAGAAAGAATCAGGACAATGTTATAGCGGAGAATATATGAATTGCCAGTAAATTTGAATATTTCTGTAAAGTGGACCATTTCCTAGCTCCTAAACTTTACCAAAACTGACACAAGAGGAAATCACTTAAGGTCATCATGTCTGCCCTTGGCATTCTCGGAACGCCCTGGCCTCAGAATGCAGCATCTGTAGTCCATGGTAACCTGTGGAGAGTGGGCGGGGCTGAGGGAGGCTGGAACACTGCCCTCACGGAGGGAGTGGGTGTGGCCATCTCTGCTGTGACTGAACAAAGGGCAGGGGAGCAGGGGGCCCAGGGCAGGGCCCTCAGATCAAGGCAGGCCCAGTGGGGTGTCACAAGCATTTAGGCCCAGGCCAAAGGGCGCCTTCTTTGTCTGCACAGCTGGCCAAACTCTCACTTTTCCACTGAGGCCACCCACTTATTTGAAGTGTGTGTGGAACCTGTCCACGCAGTATACCTCGCTGCACAGCTAACCATAGGTCTGGGCGTTGTAGCTTCCTGCCAGGTGACCGAAGTTCGCAGGAGAGATGATTCCCAGGTTCACACGCAGAGAGGCTCCTGCCCGGGCCACACGCCGCCCACTTCCCCTGCCCAAGATCGGGGGCCGAAGCAGCCCTGTCTAAGTCCCCTACCCCTAGAGGGAGTATTGGACCAACACTTCTAGAAAACGGGGTCCTTGTGGCAACTCATTGGAGGGACACAAATAAATCTTTGCCGACTTTTTGCTGAAACTTACGAGCGTTCACACCTAAGCCTTTTACAAGGTCAGCTGTTTAGCTAAACATGAGATCATGACCTAAATTTACACAATAATGAAGAAATCAGCTACAAAGGGAGACAATCAGCAAAAACAATCAATACCAGAATTAGATTCCCTAGGCCTTCCGTCAGATGTTGGAATAATCAGGTGCTAGGCAGAAAATATACATAAACCTGGAAAAGAAACAAGGAACAAGGATGTTTTCAAAGACTGGTAGGGTCTCTAAAACATTTTTAAAGTACATGTCATTGATAAAGCTAAATACACAAAGGTTGTTTAATACAGCAAATTAAGCTGTGAGAAGAGTGAAGTTATGCTGTTTAGAAAACTATGGAACGTGAGATTTTCTGCCTAATTATATAAGATGATTTCTCTAAAAAATACACATTATTTCAAAGACTTATTGGCTGTGAAGTAAGTTAAGGGTATTTCAAATGGCTTGTCTGCAAAGAAAGGTGAGATGTAGGGAATCACAGAAAGCCGAGGGGATAATATGTCAATATATACATACATATATGTTGATCTAAGCCTTAGGCCGGCAACAGTGTAGAGGAATGGACCCTTAGAAACGTACAAGTAAGCTGGAATCTTTAAAAGTTCAAAACTTTATAAGTAAAAAGACTTATTAAAATGAATAACCAAGTGTTTTACTTGACATCAGAAAATCAAAACTATAAACCCTGAGAACATAGAAAAAAGATAAATAAAGATATGAGCAGAACTTAATACAACAGAAAACGTATAAAATTCAGGTGATTTAGTAAGTCCAAAGAATATTCTTTGAAAAGATTTAAAAGACACACTTTGATTAAGGAAAACATAAACATAAGTAAAGAATATGCAGAAAGAATCAGGACAATGTTATAGCAGAGAATATATGAAATGCCAGTAAACTTGAACATTTCTGTAAAGCGGACCATTTCCTAGCTGCTACAGTTTACGAAAACTGACACAAGAGGAAATCATTTAATGTCATCATGTCTGCCCTTGGCATTCTCGGAAAGTCCTGGTCTCAGAATGCAGCATCTGTAGTCCATGGTAACCTGCGGAGAGGGTGCGTGGCTGAGGGAGGTTGGAAGCCTGCCATCACTGAGGGAGTGCGTGTGGCCATCTCTGCTGTGACTGAACAAAGGGCAGGGGAGCAGGGGGCCCTGGGCAGCGCCCTCAGAGCCCGGCAGACCCTGTGGGGTGTCACAAGCATTTAGGCCCAGGCGAAAGGGCGCCTTCTTTGTCTGCACAGCTGCCCAAACTCTCAACTTTCCACTCAGGCCACCCTCTTATTTGAAGTGTGTTTGGAACCTGTCCGCGCAGTACACCTCGCTGCACAGCTAACCATAGGTCAGGGCATCGTAGCTTCCTGCCAGGTGACCGTAATTCGCAGTCAAATGGGTCCCTGGGACACATGCGGAGAGGCTCCTGCCGGGGCCACATGCCGCCCACTGGCCCTGCCCCAGATCGAAGGCTGAAAAGCAGCCATGTCTGTGTCCACTGCCTCTCGAAGGAGTATTGGACCAACACTTGTAGAAAATGGGGTCCTTGCGGGCAACTCATTGGAGGGACACAAATAAATCTTTGCCGACTTTCTGCTGAAGCGTACCAGCGTTCACACCTAAGCCTCTTACAAGGTCAGCTGTTTAGCTAAACATGAGCTCATGATGTAAATTTACACAATATTGAAGAAATCATCTACAAAGTGAGACAATAAGCAAAAACAATCAATACCAGTATGAGATTCCCTAGGCCATCCATCAGATGTTGGAATAATCAGGTGCAAGGCAGAAAATATACATAAAACTGGAACTGAAAGAAGGAACAAGGAGGTTTTCAAAGGCTGGTAGGATCTCTAAAACATTTTTAAAGTACATGTCTTTGATAAACCTAAATACTCAAAGGTTGTTTAATACCACAGATTAAGCATTGAGAAGAGTGAAATTATGCTGTTTTGAAAACTATGGCAGGTGAGATTTTCTGCCTAATTATGTCAGAAGATTTCTCTAAAAAATAGACATTATTTCAAAGACTTATTGGCTGTGAAATAAGTTAAGTGTATTTCAAATGGCTTGTCTGCAAAGAAAGGTGAGATGTAGGGAATCACAGAAAGTCGAGGGGAAAATGTCAATATATACATTGCTATATGGTGAACTAAGCTTTAGGCCAGCCACAATGTAGAGGACCTGACCCTTAGAAACTTAAAAGTGAGCTGGAATCTTTAAAAGTTCAAATCTTTATAAGTAAAAAGATTGATGAAAATGAATAACCAAGTGTTTTAATTGACATCAGAAGATCAAAACAATAAACCCTGAGAACATAGAAAAAAGATAAAGATAGATATGAGCAGAACTTAATACCACAGAAAACGTATAAAATTCAGGTGAGGTAGTAAGTCCAAAGAATATTCTTTGAAAAGATTTAAAAGACACACTTTGATTAAGAAAAGCACTAACATAATTAAAGAATATATAGAAAGAATCAGGACTTTGTTATAGCAGACAATATATGAAATGCCAGTAAATTTGAACATTTCTGTAAAGTGGACCATTTCCTAGCTCCTACAGTTTACCAAAACTGACACAAGAGGAAATCATTTAAGGTCATCATGTGTGCCCTTGGCATTCTCGGAACGCCCTGGCCTCAGAATGCAGCATCTGTAGTCCATGGTAACCTGTGGAGAGTGGGCGGGGCTGAGGGAGGCTGGAACACTGCCCTCACGGAGGGAGTGGGTGTGGCCATCTCTGCTGTGACTGAACAAAGGGCAGGGGAGCAGGGGGCCCAGGGCAGGGCCCTCAGATCAAGGCAGGCCCAGTGGGGTGTCACAAGCATTTAGGCCCAGGCCAAAGGGCGCATTCTTTGTCTGCACAGCTGGCCAAACTCTCACTTTTCCACTGAGGCCACCCACTTATTTGAAGTGTGTGTGGAACCTGTCAACGCAGTATACCTCGCTGCACAGCTAACCATAGGTCTGGGCATCGTAGCTTCCTGCCAGGTGACCGAAGTTCGCAGGAGAGATGATTCCCTGGTTCACACGCAGAGAGGCTCCTGCCCGGGCCAAAGGCCGCCCACTGCCCCTGCCCAAGATCGGCGGCCGAAAGCAGCCCTGTCTAAGTCCCCTACCCCTAGAGGGAGTATTGGACCAACACTTCTAGAAAACGGGGTCCTTGTGGGCAACTCATTGGAGGGACACAAATAAATCTTTGCCGACCCTTTGCTGAAACATACGAGCGTTCACACCTAAGCCTTTTACAAGGTCAGCTGTTTAGCTAAACATGAGCTCATGACCTAAATTTACACAATAATGAAGAAATCAGCTACAAAGGGAGACAATCAGCAAAAACAATCAATACCAGAATTAGATTCCCTAGGCCATCCGTCAGATGTCGGAATAATCAGGTGCTAGGCAGAAAATATACATAAACCTGGAAAAGAAACAAGGAACAAGGATGTTTTCAAAGACTGGTAGGATCTCTAAAACATTTTTAGAGTACATGTCATTGATAAAGCTAAATACTCAATTTGTTGTTTAATACAACAAATTAAGTAGTGAGAAGAGTGAAATTATGCTGTTTAGAAAACTATGGAAGGTGAGATTTTCTGCCTAATTATATAAGATGATTTCTCTAAAAAATACACATTATTTCAAAGACTTATTGGCTGTGAAATAAGTTAAGGGTATTTCAAATGTCTTGTCTGCAAAGAAAGGTGAGATGTAGGGAATCACAGAAAGCCGAGGGGATAATATGTCAATATATACATTGCTATATGGTGAACTAAGCCTTAGGCCGGCAATAGTGTAGAGGAATGGACCCTTAGGAACGTACAAGGAAGCTGGAATCTTTAAAAGTTCAAATCTTTATAAGTAAAAAGATTTATTAAAAATAATAACCAAGTGTTTTACTTGACATCAGAAAATCAAAACAATAAACCCTGAGAACATATAAAAAAGATAAATAAAGATATGAGCAGAACTTAATACAACAGAAAACGTATAAAATTTAGGTGATTTAGTAAGTCCAAAGAATATTCTTTGAAAAGATTTAAAAGACACACTTTGATTTAGGAAAACAAAAAAAAAAGTAAATAATATACAGAAAGAATCAGGACAATGTTATAGCGGAGAATATATGAATTGCCAGTAAATTTGAATATTTCTGTAAAGTGGACCATTTCCTAGCTCCTAAACTTTACCAAAACTGACACAAGAGGAAATCATTTAAGGTCATCATGTCTGCCCTTGGCATTCTCGGAACGCCCTGGCCTCAGAATGCAGCATCTGTAGTCCATGGTAACGTGCGGAGAGGGGGCGTGGCTGAGGGAGGTTGGAAGCCTGCCATCACTGAAGGAGTGGGTGTGGCCATCTCTGCTGTGACTGAACAAAGGGCAGGGGAGCAGGGGGCCCAGGGCAGGGCCCTCAGAGCCCGGCAGACCCAGTGGGGTGTCACAAGCATTTAGGCCCAGGCCAAAGGGCGCCCTCTTTGTCTGCACAGCTGCCCAAACTCTCAACTTTCCACTCACGCCACCCTCTTATTTGAAGTGTGTTTGGAACCTGTCCGCGCAGTACACCTCGCTGCACAGCTAACCATAGGTCTCGGCATCGTAGCTTCCTGCCAGGTGACCGAAGTTCGCAGTCAAATGTGTCCCTGGGACACATGCGGAGAGACTCCTGCCCGGGCCACAGGCCGCCCACTGGCCCTGCCCCAGATCGAAGGCTGAAAAGCAGCCATGTCTGAGTCCACTGCCTCTCGAAGGAGTATTGGACCAACACTTGAAGAAAACGGGGTCCTTGCGGGCAACTTATTGGAGGGACACAAATAAATCTTTGCCGACTTTCTGCTGAAGTGTACCAGCGTTCACACCTAAGCCTCTTACAAGGTCAGCTGTTTAGCTAAACATGAGCTCATGATCTAAATTTACACAATATTGAAGAAATCAGCTACAAAGGGAGACAATCAGCAAAAACAATCAATACCAGAATGAGATTCCCTAGGCCATCCATCTGATGTTGGAATAATCAGGTGCTAGGCAAAAAATATACATATACCTGGAAAAGAAACAAGGAACAAGGATGTTTTCCAAGACTGGTAGGATCTCTAAAACATTTTTAGAGTACATGTCATTGATAAAGCTAAATAATCAAAGGTTGTTTAATACAACAAATTAAGCAGTGAGAAGAGTGAAATTATGCTGTTTAGAAAACTATGGAAGGTGAGATTTTCTGCCTAATTATATAAGATGATTTCTCTAAAAAAAACACATTATTTCAAAGACTTATTGGCTGTGAAATAAGTTAAGGGTATTTCAAATGTCTTGTCTGCAAAGAAAGGTGAGATGTAGGGAATCACAGAAAGCCGAGGGGATAATATGTCAATATATACATTGCTATATGGTGAACTAAGCCTTAGGCCGGCAACAGTGTAGAGGAATGGACCCTTAGGAACGTACAAGGAAGCTGGAATCTTTAAAAGTTCAAATCTTTATAAGTAAAAAGATTTATTAAAAATAATAACCATGTGTTTTACTTGACATCAGAAAATCAAAACAATAAACCCTGAGAACATAGAAAAAAGATAAATAAAGATATGAGCAGAACTTAATACAACAGAAAACGTATAAAATTTAGGTGATTTAGTAAGTCCAAAGAATATTCTTTGAAAAGATTTAAAAGACACACTTTGATTAAGGAAAACATAAACATAAGTAAACAATATGCAGAAAGAATCAGGACAATGTTATAGCAGAGAATATATGAAATGCCAGTAAACTTGAACATTTCTGTAAAGCGGACCATTTCTTGGCTGCTACAGTTTACGAAAACTGACACAAGAGGAAATCATTTAAGGTCATCATATCTGCCCTTGGCATTCTCGGAACGCCCTGGCCTCAGAATGCAGCATCTGTAATCCATGGTAACCTGCGGAGAGGGGGCGTGGCTGAGGGAGTTTGGAAGACTGCCATCACTGAGGGAGTGGGTGTGGCCATCTCTGCTGTGACTGAACAAAGGGCAGGGGAGCAGGGGGCCCAGGGCAGGGCCCTCAGAGCCCGGCAGACCCAGTGGGGTGTCAGAAGCATTTAGGCCCAGGCCAAGGGCGCCTTCATTGTCTGCACAGCTGGCCAAACTCTCACTTTTCCACTGAGGCCACCCACTTATTTGAAGTGTGTGTGGAACCTGTCCACGCAGTATACCTCGCTGCAGAGCTAACCATAGGTCTGGGCATCGTAGCTTCCTGCCAGGTGACCGAAGTTCGCAGGAGAGATGATTCCCAGGTTCACACGCAGAGAGGCTGCTGCCCGGGCCACACGCCGCCCACTGCCCCTGCCCAAGATCGGGGGCCGAAAGCAGCCCTGTCTAAGTCCCCTACCCCTAGAGGGATTATTGCACCAACACTTCTAGAAAACGGGGTCCTTGTGGGCAACTCATTGGAGGGACACAAATAAATCTTTGCCGACTTTTTGCTGAAACTTACGAGCGTTCACACCTAAGCCTTTTACAAGGTCAGCTGTTTAGCTAAACATGAGCTCATGACCTAAATTTACACAATAATGAAGAAATCAGCTACAAAGGGAGACAATCAGCAAAAACAATCAATACCAGAATTAGATTCCCTAGGCCATCCGTCAGATGTTGGAATAATCAGGTGCTAGGCAGAAAATATACATAAACCTGGAAAAGAAACAAGGAACAAGTATGTTTTCAAAGACTGGTAGGATCTCTAAAACATTTTTAGAGTACATGTCATTGATAAAGCTAAATACTCAAAGGTTGTTTAATACAACAAATTAAGCAGTGAGAAGAGTGAAATTATGCTGTTTAGAAAACTATGGAAGGTGAGATTTTCTGCCTAATTATATAAGATGATTTCTCTAAAAAATACACATTATTTCAAAGACTTATTGGCTGTGAAATAAGTTAAGGGTATTTCAAATGTCTTGTCTGAAAAGAAAGGTGAGATGTAGGGAATCACAGAAAGCCGAGGGGATAATATGTCAATATATACATTGCTATATGGTGAACTAAGCCTTAGGCCGGCAACAGTGTAGAGGAATGGACCCTTAGAAACGTACAAGGAAGCTGGAATCTTTAAAAGTTCAAATCTTTATAAGTAAAAAGATTTATTAAAAATAATAACCAAGTGTTTTACTTGACATCAGAAAATCAAAACAATAAACCTTGAGAACATAGAAAAAAGATAAATAAAGATATGAGCAGAACTTAATACAACAGAAAACGTATAAAATTTAGGTGATTTAGTAAGTCCAAAGAATATTCTTTGAAAAGATTTAAAAGACACACTTTGATTTAGGAAAACAAAAAAAAGTAAATAATATACAGAAAGAATCAGGACAATGTTATAGCGGAGAATATATGAATTGCCAGTAAATTTGAATATTTCTGTAAAGTGGACCATTTCCTAGCTCCAAAACTTTACCAAAACTGAAACAAGAGGAAATCATTTAAGGTCATCATGTCTGCCCTTGGCATTCTCGGAACGCCCTGGCCTCAGAATGCAGCATCTGTAGTCCATGGTAACCTGCGGAGAGGGTGCGTGGCTGAGGGAGGTTGGAAGACTGCCCTCACTGAGGGAGTGGGTGTGGTCATCTCTGCTGTGACTGAACAAAGGGCACGGGAGCATGGGGCCCAGGGCAGGGCCCTCAGAGCACGGCAGGCCTAGTGGGGTGTCACAAGCATTTAGGCCCAGGCCAAAGGGCGCTTTCTTTGTCTGCACAGCTGCCAAAACTCTCACCTTTCCACTCAGGCCGCCCTCTTATTTGAAGTGTGTTGGGTACCTGTCCGCGCAGTACACCTCGCTGCACAGCTAACCATAGGTCAAGGCATCGTAGCTTCCTGCCACGTGAGTGAACTTCGCAGGCAAATGTGTCCCTGGGACACATGCGGAGAGGCTCTTGCCCGGGCCACAGGCCGCCCACTGGCCCTGCCCCAGATCGAAGCCTGAAAAGCAGCCATGTCTGAGTCCACTGCCTCTCGAAGGAGTATTGGACCAACACTTGTAGAAATCGGGGTTCTTGCGGGCAACTCATTGGAGGGACACAAATAAATCTTTGCCGACTTTCTGCTGAAGCTTACCAGCGTTCACACCTAAGCCTCTTACAAGGTCAGCTGTTTAGCTAAACATGAGCTCATGATCTAAATTTACACAAAATTGAAGAAATCAGCTACAAAGGGAGACAATCAGCAAAAACAATCAATACCAGAATGAGATTCCCTAGGCCATCCATCTGATGTTGGAATAATCAGGTGCAAGGCAGAAAATATACATAAAACTGGAACTGAAACAAGGAACAAGGAGGTTTTCAAAGGCTGGTAGGATCTCTAAAACATTTTTAAAGTACATTTCGTTGATAAACCTAAATACTCAAAGGTTGTTTAATACCACAGATTAAGCATTGAGAAGAGTGAAATTATGCTGTTTTGAAAACTATGGCAGGTGAGATTTTCTGCCTAATTATGTCAGAAGATTTCTCTAAAAAATAGACATTATTTCAAAGACTTATTGGCTGTGAAATAAGTTAAGTGTACTTCAAATGGCTTGTCTGCAAAGAAAGGTGAGATGTAGGGAATCACAGAAAGTCGAGGGGAAAATGTCAATATATACATTGCTATATGGTGAACTAAGCGTTAGGCCAGCCACAATGTAGAGGACCTGACCCTTAGAAACTTAAAAGTGAGCTGGAATCTTTAAAAGTTCAAATCTTTATAAGTAAAAAGATTGATGAAAATGAATAACCAAGTGTTTTAATTGACATCAGAAGATCAAAACAATAAACCCTGAGAACATAGAAAAAAGATAAAGATAGATATGAGCAGAACTTAATACCACATTAAACGTATAAAATTCAGGTGAGGTAGTAAGTCCAAAGAATATTCTTTGAAAAGATTTAAAAGACACACTTTGATTAAGGAAAGCACAAACATAATTAAAGAATATATAGAAAGAATCAGGACAATGTTATAGCAGAGAATATATGAAATGCCAGTAAATTTGAACATTTCTGTAAAGTGGACCATTTCCTAGCTCCTACAGTTTACCAAAACTGACACAAGAGGAAATCATTTAAGGTCATCATGTCTGCCCTTGGCATTCTCGGAACGCCCTGGCCTCAGAATGCAGCATCTGTAGTCCATGGTAACCTGCGGAGAGTGGGCGGGACTGAGGGAGGCTGGAACACTGCCCTCACGGAGGGAGTGGGTGTGGCCATCTCTGCTGTGACTGAACAAAGGGCAGGGGGGGAGGGTGCCCAGGGCAGGGCCCTCAGATCAAGGCAGGCCCACAGGGGTGTCACAAGCATTTAGGCCCAGGACAAAGGGCGCCTTCTTTGTCTGCACAGCTGGCCAAACTCTCACTTTTCCACTGAGGCCACCCACTTATTTGAAGTGTGTGTGGAACCTGTCCACGCAGTATACCTCGCTGCACAGCTAACCATAAGTCTGGGCATCGTAGCTTCCTGCCAGGTGACCGAAGTTCGCAGGAGAGATGATTCCCAGGTTCACATGCAGAGAGGCTCCTGCCCGGGCCACACGCCGCCCACTTCCCCTGCCCAAGATCGGGGGCCGAAAGCAGCCCTGTCTAAGTCCCCTACCCCTAGAGGGAGTATTGGACCAACACTTCTAGAAAACGGGGTCCTTGTGGGCAACTCATTGGAGGGACACAAATAAATCTTTGCCGACTTTTTGCTGAAACTTACGAGCGTTCACACCTAAGCCTTTTACAAGGTCAGCTGTTTAGCTAAACATGAGCTCATGACCTAAATTTACACAATAATGAAGAAATCAGCTACAAAGGGAGACAATCAGCAAAAACAATCAATACCAGAATTAGATTCCCTAGGCCATCCGTCAGATGTTGGAATAATCAGGTGCTAGGCAGAAAATATACATAAACCTGGAAAAGAAACAAGGAACAAGGATGTTTTCAAAGACTGGTAGGATCTCTAAAACATTTTTAGAGTACATGTCATTGATAAAGCTAAATACTCAAAGGTTGTTTAATACAACAAATTAAGCAGTGAGAAGAGTGAAATTATGCTGTTTAGAAAACTATGGAAGGTGAGATTTTCTGCCTAATTATATAAGATGATTTCTCTAAAAAATACACATTATTTCAAAGACTTATTGGCTGTGAAATAAGTTAAGGGTATTTCAAATGTCTTGTCTGCAAAGAAAGGTGAGATGTAGGGAATCACAGAAAGCCGAGGGGATAATATGTCAATATATACATTGCTATATGGTGAACTAAGCCTTAGGCCGGCAACAGTGTAGAGGAATGGACCCTTAGAAACGTACAAGGAAGCTGGAATCTTTAAAAGTTCAAATCTTTATAAGTAAAAAGATTTATTAAAAATAATAACCAAGTGTTTTACTTGACATCAGAAAATCAAAACAATAAACCCTGAGAACATAGAAAAAAGATAAATAAAGATATGAGCAGAACTTAATACAACAGAAAACGTATAAAATTTAGGTGATTTAGTAAGTCCAAAGAATATTCTTTGAAAAGATTTAAAAGACACACTTTGATTTAGGAAAACAAAAAAAAGTAAATAATATACAGAAAGAATCAGGACAATGTTATAGCGGAGAATATATGAATTGCCAGTAAATTTGAATATTTCTGTAAAGTGGACCATTTCCTAGCTCCTAAACTTTACCAAAACTGACACAAGAGGAAATCATTTAAGGTCATCATGTCTGCCCTTGGCATTCTCGGAACGCCCTGGCCTCAGAATGCAGCATCTGTAGTCCATGGTAACCTGCGGAGAGGGTGCGTGGCTGAGGGAGGTTGGAAGACTGCCCTCACTGAGGGAGTCGGTGTGGTCATCTCTGCTGTGACTGAACAAAGGGCACGGGAGCATGGGGCCCAGGGCATGGCCCTCAGAGCCCGGCAGGCCTAGTGGGGTGTCACAAGCATTTAGGCCCAGGCCAAAGTGCGCTTTCTTTGTCTGCACAGCTGCCAAAACTCTCACCTTTCCACTCAGGCCGCCCTCTTATTTGAAGTGTGTTGGGTACCTGTCCGCGCAGTACACCTCGCTGCACAGCTAACCATAGGTCAAGGCATCGTAGCTTCCTGCCATGTGACTGAAGTTCGCAGGCAAATGTGTCCCTGGGACACATGCGGAGAGGCTCCTGCCCGGGCCACAGGCCGCCCACTGGCCCTGCCCCAGATCGAAGGCTGAAAAGCAGCCATGTCTGAGTCCACTGCCTCTCGAAGGAGTATTGGACCAACACTTGTAGAAATCGGGGTTCTTGCGGGCAACTCATTGGAGGGACACAAATAAATCTTTGCCGACTTTCTGCTGAAGCTTACCAGCGTTCACACCTAAGCCTCTTACAAGGTCAGCTGTTTAGCTAAACATGAGCTCATGATCTAAATTTACACAAAATTGAAGAAATCAGCTACAAAATGAGACAATCAGCAAAAACAATCAATACCAGAATGAGATTCCCTAGGCCATCCATCTGATGTTGGAATAATCAGGTGCAAGGCAGAAAATATACATAAAACTGGAACTGAAACAAGGAACAAGGAGGTTTTCAAAGGCTGGTAGGATCGCTAAAACATTTTTAAAGTACATTTCGTTGATAAACCTAAATACTCAAAGGTTGTTTAATACCACAGATTAAGCATTGAGAAGAGTGAAATTATGCTGTTTTGAAAACTATGGCAGGTGAGATTTTCTGCCTAATTATGTCAGAAGATTTCTCTAAAAAATAGACATTATTTCAAAGACTTATTGGCTGTGAAATAAGGTAAGTGTACTTCAAATGGCTTGTCTGCAAAGAAAGGTGAGATGTAGGGAATCACAGAAAGTCGAGGGGAAAATGTCAATATATACATTGCTATATGGTGAACTAAGCGTTAGGCCAGCCACAATGTAGAGGACCTGACCCTTAGAAACTTAAAAGTGAGCTGGAATCTTTAAAAGTTCAAATCTTTATAAGTAAAAAGATTGATGAAAATGAATAACCAAGTGTTTTAATTGACATCAGAAGATCAAAACAATAAACCCTGAGAACATAGAAAAAAGATAAAGATAGATATGAGCAGAACTTAATACCACAGAAAACGTATAAAATTCAGGTGAGGTAGTAAGTCCAAAGAATATTCTTTGAAAAGATTTAAAAGACACACTTTGATTAAGGAAAGCACAAACATAATTAAAGAATATATAGAAAGAATCAGGACAATGTTATAGCAGAGAATATATGAAATGCCATTAAATTTGAACATTTCTGTAAAGTGGACCATTTCCTAGCTCCTACAGTTTACCAAAACTGACACAAGAGGAAATCATTTAAGGTCATCATGTCTGCCCTTGGCATTCTCGGAACGCCCTGGCCTCAGAATGCAGCATCTGTAGTCCATGGTAAACTGTGGAGAGTGGGCGGGGCTGAGGGAGGCTGGAACACTGCCCTCACGGAGGGAGTGGGTGTGGCCATCTCTGCTGTGACTGAACAAAGGGCAGGGGAGCAGTGGGCCCAGGGCAGGGCCCTCAGATCAAGGCAGGCCCAGTGGGGTGTCACAAGCATTTAGGCCCAGGCCATAGGGCGCCTTCTTTGTCTGCACAGCTGGCCAAACTCTCACTTTTCCACTGAGGCCACCCACTTATTTGAAGTGTGTGTGGAACCTGTCCACGCAGTATACCTCGCTGCACAGCTAACCATAGGTCTGGGCATCGTAGCTTCCTGCCAGGTGACCGAAGTTCGCAGGAGAGATGATTCCCAGGTTCACACGCAGAGAGGCTCCTGCCCGGGCCACACGCCGCCCACTGCCCCTGCCCAAGATCGGGGGCCGAAAGCAGCCCTGTCTAAGTCCCCTACCCCTAGAGGGAGTATTGGACCAACACTTCTAGAAAACGGGGTACTTGTGGGCAACTCATTGGAGGGACACAAATAAATCTTGGCCGACTTTTTGCTGAAACTTACGAGCGTTCACACCTAAGCCTTTTACAAGGTCAGCTGTTTAGCTAAACATGAGCTCATGACCTAAATTTACACAATAATGAAGAAATCAGCTACAAAGGGAGACAATCAGCAAAAACAATCAATACCAGAATTAGATTCCCTAGGCCATCCGTCAGATGTTGGAATAATCAGGTGCTAGGCAGAAAATATACATAAACCTGGAAAAGAAACAAGGAACAAGGATGTTTTCAAAGACTGGTAGGATCTCTAAAACATTTTTAGAGTACATATCATTGATAAAGCTAAATACTCAAAGGTTGTTTAATACAACAAATTAAGCAGTGAGAAGAGTGAAATTATGCTGTTTAGAAAACTATGGAAGGTGAGATTTTCTGCCTAATTATATAAGATGATTTCTCTAAAAAATACACATTATTTCAAAGACTTATTGGCTGTGAAATAAGTTAAGGGTATTTCAAATGTCTTGTCTGCAAAGAAATGTGGGATGTAGGGAATCACAGAAAGCCGAGGGGATAATATGTCAATATATACATTGCTATATGGTTAACTAAGCCTTAGGCCGGCAACAGTGTAGAGGAATGGACTCATAGAAACGTACAAGGAAGCTGGAATCTTTAAAAGTTCAAGTCTTTATACGTAAAAAGATTTATTAAAAATAATAACTAAGTGTTTTACTTGACATCAGAAATCAAAACAATAAACCCTGAGAACATAGAAAAAAGATAAATAAAGATATGAGCAGAACTTAATACAACAGAAAACGTATAAAATTTAGGTGATTTAGTAAGTCCAAAGAATATTCTTTGAAAAGATTTAAAAGACACACTTTGATTTAGGAAAACAAAAAAAAGTAAATAATATACAGAAAGAATCAGGACAATGTTATAGCAGAGAATATATGAAATGCCAGTAAACTTGAGCATTTCTGTAAAGCGGACCATTTCCTAGCTGCTACAGTTTACGAAAAGTGACACAAGAGGAAATCATTTAAGGTCGTCATGTCTGCCCTTGGCATTCTCGGAACGCCCTGGCCTCAGAATGCAGCATCTGTAGTCCATGGTAACCTGCGGAGAGGGTCGGTGCTGAGGGAGGCTGGAAGACTGCCATCACGGAGGGAGTGGGTGTGGCCATCTCTGCTGTGACTGAACAAAGGGCAGGGGAGCAGGGAGCCCAGGGCAGGGCCCTCAGAGCCCGGCAGACCCAGTGGGGTGTCACAAGCATTTAGGCCCAGGCCAAAGGGCGCCTTCTTTGTCTGCACAGCTGCCCAAACTCTCACCTTTCCACTCAGGCCCCCCTCTTATTTGAAGTGTGTTGGGTACCTGTCCGCGCAGTACACCTCGCTGCACAGCTAACCATAGGTCAAGGCATCGTAGCTTCCTGCCAGGTGACCGAAGTTCGCAGGCAAATGGGTCCCTGGGACACATGCGGAGAGACTCCTGCCCTGGCCACAGGCCACCCACTGGCCCTGCCCCAGATCGAAGCCTGAAAAGCAGCCATGTCTGAGTCCACTGCCTCTCGAAGCAGTATTCGACCAACACTTGTAGAAAACGGGGTTCTTGCGGGCAACTCATTGGAGGGACACAAATAAATCTTTGCCGACTTTCTGCTGAAGCTTACCAGCGTTCACACCTAAGCCTCTTACAAGGTCAGCTGTTTAGCTAAACATGAGCTCATGATCTAAATTTACACAATATTGAAGAAATCAGCTACAAAGGGAGACAATCAGCAAAAACAATCAATACCAGAATGAGATTCCGTAGGCCATCCATCTGATGTTGGAATAATCAGGTGCAAGGCAGAAAATATACAAAAAACTAGAACTGAAACAAGGAACAAGGAGGTTTTCAAAGGCTGGTAGGATCTCTAAAACATTTTTAAAGTACATTTCGTTGATAAACCTAAATACTCAAAGGTTGTTTAATACCACAGATTAAGCATTGAGAAGAGTGAAATTATGCTGTTTTGAAAACTATGGCAGGTGAGATTTTCTGCCTAATTATGTCAGAAGATTTCTCTAAAAAATAGACATTATTTCAAAGACTGATTGGCTGTGAAATAAGTTAAGTGTATTTCAAATGGCTTGTCTGCAAAGAAAGGTGAGATGTAGGGAAACACAGAAAGTCGAGGGGATAATATGTCAATATATACATAGATATATGTTGATCTAAGCCTTAGGCCGGCAACAGTGTAGAGGAATGGACCCTTAGAAACGTACAAGTAAGCTGGAATCTTTAAAAGTTCAAATCTTTATAAGTAAAAAGATTTATTAAAATGAATAACCAACTGTTTTACTTGACATCAGAAGATGAAAACTATAAACCTTGAGAACATAGAAAAAAGATAAATAAAGATATGAGCAGAACTTAATACCACAGAAAACGTATAAAATTCAGGTGAGTTAGTAAGTCCAAAGAATATTCTTTGAAAAGATTTAAAAGACACACTTTGATTAAGGAAAACAAAAAAAAGTATAGAATTTACAGAAAGAATCAGGACAATGTTATAGCAGAGAATATATGAAATGCCAGTAAATTTGAAAATTTCTGTCAAGTGGACCATTTCCTAGCTCCTACAGTTTACCAAAACTGACACAAGAGGAAATCATTTAAGGTCATCATGTCTGCCCTTGGCATTCTCGGAACGCCCTGGCCCCAGAATGCAGCATCTGTAGTCCATGGTAACCTGTGGAGAGGGTCGGTGCTGAGGGAGGCTGGAACACTGCCCTCTCTGAGGGAGTGGGTGTGGCCATCTCTGCTGTGACTGAACAAAGACAGGGGAGCATGGGGCCCAGGGCAGGGCCCTCAGAGCATGGCAGGCCCAGTGGGGTGTCACAAGCATTTAGGCCCAAGCCATAGGGCGCCTTCTTTGTCTGCACAGCTGCCCAAACTATCACTTTTCCACTCAGGCCACCCACTTATTTGAAGTGTGTGTGGAACCTGTCCACGCAGTACACCTCGCTGCACAGATAACCATAGGTCAGGATATCGTATCTTCCTGCCAGATGACCGAAGTTCGCAGGCAAATGGGTCCCTGGGACACATGCGGAGAGGCTCCTGCCCGGGCCACAGGCCGCCCACTGGCCCTGCCCCAGATCGAAGGCTGAAAAGCAGCCATGTCTGAGTCCACTGCCTCTCGAAGGAGTATTGGACCAACACTTGTAGAAAACGGGGTCCTTGCAGGCAACTCATTGGAGGGACACAAATAAATCTTTGCCGACTTTCTGCTGAAGCATACCAGCGTTCACACCTAAGCCTCTTACAAGGTCAGCTGTTTAGCTAAACATGAGCTCATGATCTAAATTTACACATTATTGAAGAAATCAGCTACAAAGGGAGACAATCAGCAAAAACAATCAATACCAGAATGAGATTCCGTAGGCCATCCATCTGATGTTGGAATAATCAGGTGCAAGGCAGAAAATACACATAAAACTAGAACTGAAACAAGGAACAAGGAGGTTTTCAAAGGCTGGTAGCATCTCTAAAACATTTTTAAAGTACATGTCATTGATAAACCTAAATACTCAAAGGTTGTTTAATACCACAGATTAAGCATTGAGAAGAGTGAAATTATGCTGTTTTGAAAACTATGGCAGGTGAGATTTTCTGCCTAATTATGTCAGAAGATTTCTCTAAAAAATAGACATTATTTCAAAGACTTATTGGCTGTGAAATAAGTTAAGTGTATTTCAAATGGCTTGTCTGCAAAAAAGGTGAGATGTAGGGAATCACAGAAAGTCGAGGGGAAAATGTCAATATATACATTGATATATGGTGAACTAAGCCTTAGGCCAGCCACAATGTAAAGGACCTGACCCTTAGAAACTTAAAAGTGAGCTTGAATCTTTAAAAGTTCAAATCTTTATAAGTAAAAAGAATGATGAAAATGAATAACCAAGTGTTTTAATTGACATCAGAAGATCAAAACAATAAACCCTGAGAACATAGAAAAAAGATAAAGATAGATATGAGCAGAACTTAATACCACAGAAAACGTATAAAATTCAGGTGAGGTAGTAAGTCCAAAGAATATTCTTTGAAAAGATTTAAAAGACACACTTTGAATAAGGAAAACAAAAAAAAAGTAAAGAATATACAGAAAGAATCAGGACAATGTTATAGCAGAGAATATATGAAATGCCAGTAAATTTGAACATTTCTGTAAAGTGGACCATTTCCTAGCTCCTACAGTTTACCAAAACTGACACAAGAGGAAATCATTTAAGGTCATCATGTCTGCCCTTGGCATTCTCGGAACGCCCTGGCCTCAGAATGCAGCATCTGTAGTCCATGGTAACCTGTGGAGAGTGGGCGGGGCTGAGGGAGGCTGGAACACTGCCCTCACTGAGGGAGTGTGTGTGGCCATCTCTGCTGTGACTGAACAAAGGGCAGGGGAGCATGGGGCCCAGGGCAGGGCCCTCAGAGCAAGGCAGGACCAGTGGGGTGTCACATGCATTTAGGCCCAGGCCATAGGGCGCTTTCTTTGTCTGCACAGCGGGCCAAACTCTCAATTTTCCACTCAGGCCACCCACTTATTTGAAGTGTGTGTAGAACCTGTCCACGCAGTATACCTCGCTGCACAGCTAACCATAGGTCTGGGCATCATAACTTCCTGCCAGGTGAACGAAGTTCGCAGGAGAGATGATTCCCAGGTTCACACGCTGAGAGGCTCCTGCCCAGGCCACACGCCGCCCACTGCCCCTGCCCAAGATCAGGGGCCGAAAGCAGCCCTGTCTAAGTCCCCTACCCTTAGAGGGAGTATTGGACCAACACTTCTAGAAAACGGGGTCCTTGTGGGCAACTCATTGGAGGGACACAAATAAATCTTTGCCGACTTTTTGCTGAAACTTACGAGCGTTCACACCTAAGCCTTTTACAAGGTCAGCTGTTTAGCTAAACATGAGCTCATGACCTAAATTTACACAATAATGAACAAATCAGCTACAAAGGGAGACAATCAGCAAAAACAATCAATACCAGAATTAGATTCCCTAGGCCATCCGTCAGATGTTGGAATAATCAGGTGCTAGGCAGAAAATATACATAAACCTGGAAAAGAAACAAGGAACAAGGATGTTTTCAAAGACTGGTAGGATCTCTAAAACTTTTTTAAAGTACATGTCATTGATAAAGCTAAATACACAATGGTTGTTTAATACAGCAAATTAAGCTGTGAGAAGAGTGAAGTTATGCTGTTTAGAAAACTATGGAAGGTGAGATTTTCTGCCTAATTATATAAGATGATTTCTCTAAAAAATACACATTATTTCAAAGACTTACTGGCTGTGAAATAAGTTAAGAGTATTTCAAATGGCTTGTCTGCAAAGAAAGGTGAGATGTAGGGAATCACAGAAAGCCGAGGGGATAATATGTCAATATATACATAGCTATATGTTGATCTAAGAGTTAGGCCGGCAACAGGGTAGAGGAATGGACCCTTAGAAACGTACAAGTAAGCTGGAATCTTTAAAAGTTCAAATCTTTATAAGTAAAAAGATTTATTAAAATGAATAACCAAGTGTTTTACTTGACATCAGAAAATCAAAACTATAAACCCTGAGAACATAGAAAAAAGATAAATAAAGATATGAGCAGAACTTAATACAACAGAAAACGTATAAAATTCAGTTGATTTAGTAAGTCCAAAGAATATTCCTTGAAAAGATTTAAAAGACACACTTTGATTAAGGAAAACATAAACATAAGTAAAGAATATGCAGAAAGAATCAGGACAATGTTATAGCAGAGAATATATGAAATGCCAGTAAACTTGAACATTTCTGTAAAGCGGACCATTTACTAGCTGCTACAGTTTACGAAAACTGACACAAGAGGAAATCTTTTAAAGTCGTCATGTCTGCCCTTGGCATTCTCGGAACGCCCTGGCCTCAGAATGCAGCATCTGTAGTCCATGGTAACCTGCGGAGAGGGTGCGTGGCTGAGGGAGTTTGGAAGACTGCCCTCACTGAGGGAGTGGGTGTGGCCATCTCTGCTGTGACTGAACAAATGGCAGGGGAGCAGGGGGCCCAGGGCAGGACCCTCAGATCAAGGCAGGCCCAGTGGGGTGTCGCAAGCATTTAGTCCCAGGCCATAGGGCGCCTTCTTTGTATGCACAGCTGGCCAAACTCTCACTTTTCCACTGAGGCCACCCACTTATTTGAAGTGTGTGTGGAACCTGTCCACGCAGTATACCTCGCTGCACAGCTAACCATAGGTCTGGGCATCGTAGCTTCCTGAAAGGTGACCGAAGTTCGCAGGAGAGATGATTCCCAGGTTCACACGCAGAGAGGCTCCTGCCCGGGCCACACGCCGCCCACTGCCCCTGCCCAAGATCGGGGGCCGAAAGCAGCCCTGTCTAAGTCCCCTACCCCTAGAGGGAGTATTGGACCAACACTTCTAGAAAACGGGGTCCTTGTGGGAAACTCATTGGAGGGACACAAATAAATCTTTGCCGACTTTTTGCTGAAACTTACGAGCGTTCACACCTAAGCCTTTTACAAGGTCAGCTGTTTAGCTAAACATGAGCTCATGACCTAAATTTACACAATAATGAAGAAATCAGCTACAAAGGGAGACAATCAGCAAAAACAATCAATACCAGTATTAGATTCCCTAGGCCATCCGTCAGATGTTGGAATAATCAGGTGCTAGGCAGAAAACATACACAAACCTGCAAAAGAAACAAGGAACAAGGATGTTTTCAAAGACTGGTAGGGTCTCTAAAACACTTTTAAAGTACATGTCATTGATAAAGCTAAATACACAAAGGTTGTTTAATACAGCAAATTAAGCTGTGAGAAGAGTGAAGTTATGCTGTTTAGAAAACTATGGAACGTGAGATTTTCTGCCTAATTATATAAGATGATTTCTCTAAAAAATACACATTATTTCAAAGACTTATTGGCTGTGAAATAAGTTAAGGGTATTTCAAATGGCTTGTCTGCAAAGAAAGGTGAGATGTAGGGAATCACAGAAAGCCGAGGGGATAATATGTCAATATATACATAGCTATATGTTGATCTAAGCCTTAGGCCGGCAAGAGTGTAGAGGAATGGACCCTTAGAAACGTACAAGTAAGCTGGAATCTTTAAAAGTTCAAATCTTTATAAGTAAAAAGATTTATTAAAATGAATAACCAAGTGTTTTACTTGACATCAGAAAATCAAAACAATAAACCCTGAGAACATAGAAAAAAGATAAATAAAGATATGAGCAGAACTTAATACAACAGAAAACGTATAAAATTCAGGTGATTTAGTAAGTCCAAAGAATATTCTTTGAAAAGATTTAAAAGACACACTTTGATTAAGGAAAACATAAACATAAGTAAAGAATATGCAGAAATATTCAGGACAATGTTATAGCAGAGAATATATGAAATGCCAGTAAACTTGAACATTTCTGTAAAGCGGACCATTTCCTAGCTGCTACAGTTTACGAAAACTGACACAAGAGGAAATTATTTAAGGTCGTCATGTCTGCCCTTGGCATTCTCGGAACGCCCTGGCCTCAGAATGCAGCATCTGTAGTCCATGGTAACCTGCGGAGAGGGGGCGTGGCTGAGGGAGTTTGGAAGACTGCCATCACTGAGGGAGTGGGTGTGGCCATCTCTGCTGTGACTGAACAAAGGGCAGGGGAGCAGGGGTCCCAGGGCAGGGCCCTCAGAGCCCGGCAGACCCAGTGGGGTGTCAAAAGCATTTAGGCCCAAGCCAAAGGGCGCCTTCTTTGTCTGCACAGCTGCCCAAACTCTCACCTTTCCACTCAGGGCGCCCTCTTATTTGAAGTGTGTTTGGAACCTGTCCGCGCAGAACACCTCGCTGCACAGCTAACCATAGGTCAGGGCATCGTAGCTTCTTGCCAGGTGACCGAAGTTCGCAGACAAATTGGTCCCTGGGACACATGCGGAGAGGCCCCTGCCCGGGCTACAGGCCGCCCACTGGCCCTGCCCCAGATCGAAGGCTGAAAAGCAGCCATGTCTGAGTCCACTGCCTCTGGAAGGAGTATTGGACCAACACTTGTAGAAAACGGGGTCCTTGCGGGCAACTCATTGGAGGGACACAAATAAATCTTTGCCGACTTTCCGCTGAAGCGTACCAGCGTTCACACCTAAGCCTCTTACAAGGTCAGCTGTTTAGCTAAACATGAGCTCATGATCTAAATTTACACAATATTGAAGAAATCAGCTACAAAGTGAGACAATCAGCAAAAACAATCAATACCAGAATGAGATTCCCTAGGCCATCCATCTGATGTTGGAATAATCAGGTGCAAGGCAGAAAATATACATAAAACTGGAACTGAAACAAGGAACAAGGAGGTTTTCAAAGGCTGGTAGGATCTGTAAAACATTTTTAAAGTACATGTCATTGATAAACCTAAATACTCAAAGGTTGTTTAATACCACAGATTAAGCATTGAGAAGAGTGAAATTATGCTGTTTTGAAAACTATGGCAGGTGAGATTTTCTGCCTAATTATGTCAGAAGATTTCTCTAAAAAATAGACATTATTTCAAAGACTTATTGGCTGTGAAATAAGTTAAGTGTATTTCAAATGGCTTGTCTGCAAAGAAAGGTGAGATGTAGGGAATCACAGAAAGTCGAGGGGAAAATGTCAATATATACATTGCTATATGGTGAACTAAGCCTTAGGCCAGCCACAATGTAGAGGACCTGACCCTTAGAAACTTAAAAGTGAGCTGGAATCTTTAAAAGTTCAAATCTTTATAAGTAAAAAGAATGATGAAAATGAATAACCAAGTGTTTTAATTGACATCAGAAGAACAAAACAATAAACCCAGAGAACATAGAAAAAAGATAAAGATAGATATGAGCAGAACTTAATACCACAGAAAACGTATAAAATTCAGGTGAGGTAGTAAGTCCAAAGAATATTCTTTGAAAAGATTTAAAAGACACACTTTGATTAAGGAAAGCACAAACATAATTAAAGAATATATAGAAAGAATCAGGACAATGTTATAGCAGAGAATATATGAAATGCCAGTAAATTTGAACATTTCTGTAAAGTGGACCATTTCCTAGCTCCTACAGTTTACCAAAACTGACACAAGAGGAAATCATTTAAGGTCATCATGTCTGCCCTTGGCATTCTCGGAACGCCCTGGCCTCAGAATGCAGCATCTGTAGTCCATGGTAACCTGTGGTGAGTGGGCGGGGCTGAGGGAGGCTGGAACACTGCCCTCAGTGAGGGAGTGGGTGTGGCCATCTCTGCTGTGACTGAACAAAGGGCAGGGGAGCATGGGGCCCAGGGCAGGGCCCTCAGAGCAAGGCAGGCCCAGTGGGGTGTCACATGCATTTAGGCCCAGGCCATAGGGCGCCTTCTTTGTCTGCACAGCTGGCCAAACTCTCACCTTTCCACCCAGGCCACCCACTTATTTGAAGTGTGTGTGGAACCTGTCCACGCAGTATACCTCGCTGCACAGCTAACCATAGGTCTGGGCATCGTAACTTCCTGCCAGGTGACCGAAGTTCGCAGGAGAGATGATTCCCAGGTTCACACGCAGAGAGGCTCCTGCCCAAGCCACACGCCGCCCACTGCCCCTGCCCAAGATCGGGGGCCGAAAGCAGCCCTGTCTAAGTCCCCTACCCCTAGAGGGAGTATTGGACCAACACTTCTAGAAAACGGGGTCCTTGTGGGCAACTCATTGGAGGGACACAAATAAATCTTTGCCGACTTTTTGCTGAAACTTACGAGCGTTCACACCTAAGCCTTTTACAAGGTCAGCTGTTTAGCTAAACATGAGCTCATGACCTAAATTTACACAATAATGAAGAAATCAGCTACAAAGGGAGACAATCAGCAAAAACAATCAATACCAGAATTAGATTCCCTAGGCCATCCGTCAGATGTTGGAATAATCAGGTGCTAGGCAGAAAATATACATAAACCTGGAAAAGAAACAAGGAACAAGGATGTTTTCAATGACTGGTAGGGTCTCTAAAACATTTTTAAAGTACATGTCATTGATAAAGCTAAAAACACAAAGGTTGTTTAATACAGCAAATTAAGCTGTGAGAAGAGTGAAGTTATGCTGTTTAGAAAACTATGGCAGGTGAGATTTTCTGCCTAATTATATAAGATGATTTCTCTAAAAAATACACATTATTTCAAAGACTTATTGGCTGTGAAATAAGTTAAGGGTATTTCAAATGGCTTGTCTGCAAAGAAAGGTGAGATGTAGGGAATCACAGAAAGCCGAGGGGATAATATGTCAATATATACATAGCTATATGTTGATCTAAGCCTTAGGCCAGCAACAGTGTAGAGGAATGGACCCTTAGAAACGTACAAGTAAGCTGGAATCTTTAAAAGTTCAAATATTTATAAGTAAAAAATTATTAAAATGAATAACCAAGTGTTTTACTTGACATCAGAAAATCAAAACTATAAACCCTGAGAACATAGAAAAAAGATAACTAAAGATATGAGCAGAACTTAATACAACAGAAAACGTATAAAATTCAGGTGATTTAGTAAGTCCAAAGAATATTCTTTGAAAAGAATTAAAAGACTCACTTTGATTAAGGAAATCATAAAAATAAGTAAAGAATATGCAGAAAGAATCAGGACAATGTTATAGCAGAGAATATATGAAATGCCAGTAAACTTGAGCATTTCTGTAAAGCGGACCATTTCCTAGCTGCTACAGTTTACGAAAAGTGACACAAGAGGAAATCATTTAAGGTCGTCATGTCTGCCCTTGGCATTCTCGGAACGCCCTGGCCTCAGAATGCAGCATCTGTAGTCCATGGTAACCTGCGGAGAGGGTGCGTGGCTGAGGGAGGTTGGAAGACTGCCATCACGGAGGGAGTGGGTGTGGCCATCTCTGCTGTGACTGAACAAAGGGCAGGGGAGCAGGGAGCCCAGGGCAGGGCCCTCAGAGCCCGGCAGACCCAGTGGGGTGTCACAAGCATTTAGGCCCAGGCCAAAGGGCGCCTTCTTTGTCTGCACAGCTGCCCAAACTCTCACCTTTCCACTCAGGCCCCCCTCTTATTTGAAGTGTGTTGGGTACCTGTCCGCGCAGTACACCTCGCTGCACAGCTAACCATAGGTCAAGGCATCGTAGCTTCCTGCCAGGTGACCGAAGTTCGCAGGCAAATGGGTCCCTGGGACACATGCGGAGAGGCTCCTGCCCTGGCCACAGGCCACCCACTGGCCCTGCCCCAGATCGAAGCCTGAAAAGCAGCCATGTCTGAGTCCACTGCCTCTCGAAGGAGTATTCGACTAACACTTGTAGAAAACGGGGTTCTTGCGGGCAACTCATTGGAGGGACACAAATAAATCTTTGCCGACTTTCTGCTGAAGCTTACCAGCGTTCACACCTAAGCCTCTTACAAGGTCAGCTGTTTAGCTAAACATGAGCTCATGATCTAAATTTACACAATATTGAAGAAATCAGCTACAAAGGGAGACAATCAGCAAAAACAATCAATACCAGAATGAGATTCCGTAGGCCATCCATCTGATGTTGGAATAATCAGGTGCAAGGCAGAAAATATACATAAAACTGGAACTGAAAGAAGGAACAAGGAGGTTGTCAAAGGCTGGTAGGATCTCTAAAACATTTTTAAAGTACATGTCATTGATAAACCTAAATACTCAAAGGTTGTTTAATACCACAGATTAAGCATTGAGAAGAGTGAAATTATGCTGTTTTGAAAACTATGGCAGGTGAGATTTTCTGCCTAATTATGTCAGAAGATTTCTCTAAAAATTAGACATTATTTCAAAGACTGATTGGCTGTGAAATAAGTTAAGTGTATTTCAAATGGCTTGTCTGCAAAGAAAGGTGAGATGTAGGGAAACACAGAAAGTCGAGGGGATAATATGTCAATATATACATAGATATATGTTGATCTAAGCCTTAGGCCGGCAACAGTGTAGAGGAATGGACCCTTAGAAACGTACAAGTAAGCTGGAATCTTTAAAAGTTCAAATCTTTATAAGTAAAAAGATTGATGAAAATGAATAACCAAGTGTTTTACTTGACATCAGAAGATGAAAACTATAAACCTTGAGAACATAGAAAAAAGATAAATAAAGATATGAGCAGAACTTAATACCACAGAAAACGTATAAAATTCAGGTGAGTTAGTAAGTCCAAAGAATATTCTTTGAAAAGATTTAAAAGACACACTTTGATTAAGGAAAACAAAAAAAAGTAAAGAATTTACAGAAAGAATCAGGACAATGTTATAGCAGAGAATATATGAAATGCCAGTAAATTTGAAAATTTCTGTCAAGTGGACCATTTCCTAGCTCCTACAGTTTACCAAAACTGACACAAGAGGAAATCATTTAAGGTCATCATGTCTGCCCTTGGCATTCTCGGAACGCCCTGGCCCGAGAATGCAGCATCTGTAGTCCATGGTAACCTGTGGAGAGGGTCGGTGCTGAGGGAAGCTGGAACACTGCCCTCTCTGAGGGAGTGGGTGTGGCCATCTCTGCTGTGACTGAACAAAGGACAGGGGAGCATGGGGCCCAGGGCAGGGCCCTCAGAGCATGGCAGGCCCAGTGGGGTGTCACA
Source organism: Mesoplodon bidens (assembly GCF_964165515.1). NCBI lineage: Eukaryota > Metazoa > Chordata > Mammalia > Artiodactyla > Ziphiidae > Mesoplodon > Mesoplodon bidens. Next base: position 3,965,972 of record NC_138180.1, read on the forward strand.
AGCATTTAGGCCCAGGCCATAGGGCGCCTTCTTTGTCTGCACAGCTGCCCAAACTATCACTTTTCCACTCAGGCCACCCACTTATTTGAAGTGTGTGTGGAACCTGTCCACGCAGTACACCTCGCTGCACAGATAACCATAGGTCAGGATATCGTAGCTTCCTGCCAGATGACCGAAGTTCGCAGGCAAATGGGTCCCTGGGACACATGCGGAGAGGCTCCTGCCCGGGCCACAGGCCGCCCACTGGCCCTGCCCCAGATCGAAGGCTGAAAAGCAGCCATGTCTGAGTCCACTGCCTCTCGAAGGAGTATTGGACCAACACTTGTAGAAAACGGGGTCCTTGCAGGCAACTCATTGGAGGGACACAAATAAATCTTTGCCGACTTTCTGCTGAAGCATACCAGCGTTCACACCTAAGCCTCTTACAAGGTCAGCTGTTTAGCTAAACATGAGCTCATGATCTAAATTTACACATTATTGAAGAAATCAGCTACAAAGGGAGACAATCAGCAAAAACAATCAATACCAGAATGAGATTCCGTAGGCCATCCATCTGATGTTGGAATAATCAGGTGCAAGGCAGAAAATATACATAAAACTAGAACTGAAACAAGGAACAAGGAGGTTTTCAAAGGCTGGTAGCATCTCTAAAATATTTTTAAAGTACATGTCATTGATAAACCTAAATACTCAAAGGTTGTTTAATACCACAGATTAAGCATTGAGAAGAGTGAAATTATGCTGTTTTGAAAACTATGGCAGGTGAGATTTTCTGCCTAATTATGTCAGAAGATTTCTCTAAAAAATAGACATTATTTCAAAGACTTATTGGCTGTGAAATAAGTTAAGTGTATTTCAAATGGCTTGTCTGCAAAAAAGGTGAGATGTAGGGAATCACAGAAAGTCGAGGGGAAAATGTCAATATATACATTGATATATGGTGAACTAAGCCTTAGGCCAGCCACAATGTAAAGGACCTGACCCTTAGAAACTTAAAAGTGAGCTTGAATCTTTAAAAGTTCAAATCTTTATAAGTAAAAAGATTGATGAAAATGAATAACCAAGTGTTTTAATTGACATCAGAAGATCAAAACAATAAACCCTGAGAACATAGAAAAAAGATAAAGATAGATATGAGCAGAACTTAATACCACAGAAAACGTATAAAATTCAGGTGAGGTAGTAAGTCCAAAGAATATTCTTTGAAAAGATTTAAAAGACACACTTTGAATAAGGAAAACAAAAAAAAGTAAAGAATATACAGAAAGAATCAGGACAATGTTATAGCAGAGAATATATGAAATGCCAGTAAATTTGAACATTTCTGTAAAGTGGACCATTTCCTAGCTCCTACAGTTTACCAAAACTGACACAAGAGGAAATCATTTAAGGTCATCATGTCTGCCCTTGGCATTCTCGGAACGCCCTGGCCTCAGAATGCAGCATCTGTAGTCCATGGTAACCTGTGGAGAGTGGGCGGGGCTGAGGGAGGCTGGAACACTGCCCTCACTGAGGGAGTGTGTGTGGCCATCTCTGCTGTGACTGAACAAAGGGCAGGGGAGCATGGGGCCCAGGGCAGGGCCCTCAGAGCAAGGCAGGACCAGTGGGGTGTCACATGCATTTAGGCCCAGGCCATAGGGCGCTTTCTTTGTCTGCACAGCGGGCCAAACTCTCAATTTTCCACTCAGGCCACCCACTTATTTGAAGTGTGTGTAGAACCTGTCCACGCAGTATACCTCGCTGCACAACTAACCATAGGTCTGGGCATCATAACTTCCTGCCAGGTGACCGAAGTTCGCAGGAGAGATGATTCCCAGGTTCACACGCTGAGAGGCTCCTGCCCAGGCCACACACCGCCCACTGCCCCTGCCCAAGATCAGGGGCCGAAAGCAGCCCTGTCTAAGTCCCCTACCCTTAGAGGGAGTATTGGACCAACACTTCTAGAAAACGGGGTCCTTGTGGGCAACTCATTGGAGGGACACAAATAAATCTTTGCCGACTTTTTGCTGAAACTTACGAGCGTTCACACCTAAGCCTTTTACAAGGTCAGCTGTTTAGCTAAACATGAGCTCATGACCTTAATTTACACAATAATGAACAAATCAGCTACAAAGGGAGACAATCAGCAACAACAATCAATACCAGAATTAGATTCCCTAGGCCATCCGTCAGATGTTGGAATAATCAGGTGCTAGGCAGAAAATATACATAAACCTGGAAAAGAAACAAGGAACAAGGATGTTTTCAAAGACTGGTAGGGTCTCTAAAACTTTTTTAAAGTACATGTCATTGATAAAGCTAAATACACAATGGTTGTTTAATACAGCAAATTAAGCTGTGAGAAGAGTGAAGTTATGCTGTTTAGAAAACTATGGAAGGTGAGATTTTCTGCCTAATTATATAAGATGATTTCTCTAAAAAATACACATTATTTCAAAGACTTATTGGCTGTGAAATAAGTTAAGAGTATTTCAAATGGCTTGTCTGCAAAGAAAGGTGAGATGTAGGGAATCACAGAAAGCCGAGGGGATAATATGTCAATATATACATAGCTATATGTTGATCTAAGAGTTAGGCCGGCAACAGGGTAGAGGAATGGACCCTTAGAAACATACAAGTAAGCTGGAATCTTTAAAAGTTCAAATCTTTATAAGTAAAAAGATTTATTAAAATGAATAACAAAGTGTTTTACTTGACATCAGAAAATCAAAACTATAAACCCTGAGAACATAGAAAAAAGATAAATAAAGATATGAGCAGAACTTAATACAACAGAAAACGTATAAAATTCAGGTGATTTAGTATGTCCAAAGAATATTCCTTGAAAAGATTTAAAAGACACACTTTGATTAAGGAAAACATAAACATAAGTAAAGAATATGCAGAAAGAATCAGGACAATGTTATAGCAGAGAATATATGAAATGCCAGTAAACTTGAACATTTCTGTAAAGCGGACCATTTACTAGCTGCTACAGTTTACCAAAACTGACACAAGAGGAAATCTTTTAAAGTCGTCATGTCTGCCCTTGGCATTCTCGGAACGCCCTGGTCTCAGAATGCAGCATCTGTAGTCCATGGTAACCTGCGGAGAGGGTGCGTGGCTGAAGGAGTTTGGAAGACTGCCCTCACGGAGGGAGTGGGTGTGGCCATCTCTGCTGTGACTGAACAAAGGGCAGGGGAGCAGGAAGCCCAGTGCAGGGCCCTCAGAGCCCGGCAGACCAGTGGGGTGTCACAAGCATTTAGGCCCAGGCCAAAGGGCGCCTTCTTTGTCTGCACAGCTGCCCAAACTATCACCTTTCCACTCAGGCCGCACTCTTATTTGAAGTGTGTTGGGTACCTGTCCGCGCAGTCCACCTCGCTGCACAGCTAACCATAGGTCAAGGCATCGTAGCTTCCTGCCAGGTGACCGAAGTTCACAGGCAAATGGGTCCCTGGGACACATGCGGAGAGGCTCCTGCCCGGGCCACAGGCCGCCCACTGGCCCTGCCCCAGATCGAAGCCTGAAATGCAACCATGTCTGAGTCCACTGCCTCTCGAAGGAGTATTCGACCAACACTTGTAGAAAACGGGGTTCTTGCGGGCAACTCATTGAAGGGACAGAAATAAATCTTTGCCGACTTTCTGCTGAAGCTTACCAGCGTTCACACCTAAGCCTCTTACAAGGTCAGCTGTTTAGCTAAACATGAGCTCATGATCTAAATTTACACAATATTGAAGAAATCAGCTACAAAGGGAGACAATCAGCAAAAACAATCAAAACCAGAATGAGATTCCCTAGGCCATCCATCTGATGTTGGAATAATCAGGTGCAAGGCACAAAATATACATAAAACTGGAACTGAAACAAGGAACAAGGAGGTTTTCAAAGGCTGGTAGGATCTCTAAAATATTTTTAAAGTACATGTCATTGATAAACCTAAATACTCAAAGGTTGTTTAATACCACAGATTAAGCATTGAGAAGAGTGAAATTATGCTGTTTTCAAAACTATGGCAGGTGAGATTTTGTGCCTAATTATGTCAGAAGATTTCTCTAAAAAATAGACATTATTTCAAAGACTTATAGGCTGTGAAATAAGTTAAGTGTATTTCAAATGGCTTGTCTGCAAAGAAAGGTGAGATGTAGGGAATCACAGAAAGTCGAGGGGAAAATGTCAATATATACATTGCTATATGTTGATCTAAGCCTTAGGCCAGCAACAGTGTAGAGGAAAGGACCCTTAGAAACGTACAAGTAAGCTGGAATCTTTAAAAGTTCAAATCTTTATAAGTAAAAAGATTTATTAAAATGAATAACCAAGTGTTTTACTTGACATCAGAAAATCAAAAGTATAAACCCTGAGAACATAGAAAAAAGATAAATAAAGATATGAGCAGAACTTAATAGAACAGAAAACGTATAAAATTCAGGTCATTTAGTAAGTCCAAGAATATTCTTTCAAAAGATTTAAAAGACACACTTTGATTAAGGAAAACATAAACATAAGTAAAGAATATGCAGAAAGAATCAGGACAATGTTATAGCAGAGAATATATGAAATGCCAGTAAACTTGAACATTTCTGTAAAGCGGACCATTTCCTAGCTGCTACAGTTTACGAAAACTGACACAAGAGGAAATCATTTAAGGTCATCATGTGTGCCCTTGGCATTCTCGGAACGACCTGGCCTCAGAATGCAGCATCTGTAGTCCATGGTAACCTGCGGAGAGGGTGCGTGGCTGTGGGAAGTTGGAAGACTGCCATCACGGAGGGAGTGGGTGTGGCCATCTGTGCTGTGACTGAACAAAGAGCAGGGGAGCAGGGGGCCCAGGGCAGGGCCTTCAGAGCCCGGCAGACCCAGTGGGGTGTCACAAGCATTTAGGCCCAGGCCAAAGGGCGCCTTCTTTGTCTGCACAGCTGCCCAAACTCTCACCTTTCCACTCAGGCCCCCCTCTTATTTGAAGTGTGTTTGGAACCTGTCCGCGCAGTACACCTCGCTGCACAGCTAACCATAGGTCAGGGCATCGTAGCTTCCTGCCAGGTGACCGAAGTTCGCAGGCATATGGGTCCCTGGGACACATGCGGAGAGGCTCCTGCCCGGGCCACAGGCAACCCACTGGCCCTGCCCCAGATCGAAGCCTGAAAAGCATCCATGTCTGAGTCCACTGCCTCTCGAAGGAGTATTGGACCATCACTTGTAGAAAACGGGGTCCTTGCGGGCAACTCATTGGAGGGACACAAATAAATCTTTGCCGACTTTCTGCTTAAGCGTACCAGCGTTCACACCTAAGCCTCTTACAAGGTCAGCTGTTTAGCTAAACATGAGCTCATGATCTAAATTTACACAATATTGAAGAAATCAGCTACAAAGTGAGACAATCAGCAAAAACAATCAATACCAGAATGAGATTCCCTAGGCCATCCATCTGATGTTGGAATAATCAGGTGCAAGGCAGAAAATATACATAAAACTGGAACTGAAAGAAGGAACAAGGAGGTTTTCAAAGGCTGGTAGGATCTCTAAAACATTTTTAAAGTACATGTCATTGATAAACCTAAATACTCAAAGGTTGTTTAATACCACAGATTAAGCTTTGAGAAGAGTGAAATTATGCTGGTTTTAAAACTATGGCAGGTGGGATTTTCTGCCTAATTATGTCAGAAGATTTCCTAAAAAATAGACATTATTTCAAAGACTTATTGGCTGTGAAATAAGTTAAGTGTATTTCAAATGGCTTGTCTGCAAAGAAAGGTGAGATGTAGGGAATCACAGAAAGTCGAGGGGAAAATGTCAATATATACATTGCTATATGGTGAACTAAGCCTTAGGCCAGCCACAATGTAGAGGACCTGACCCTTAGAAACTTAAAAGTGAGCTGGAATCTTTAAAAGTTCAAATCTTTATAAGTAAAAAGATTGATGAAAATGAATAACCAAGTGTTTTAATTGACATCAGAAGATCAAAACAATAAAACCTGAGAACATAGAAAAAAGATAAAGATAAATATGAGCAGAACTTAATACCACAGAAAACGTATAAAATTCAGGTGAGGTAGTAAGTCCAAAGAATATTCTTTGAAAAGATTTAAAAGACACACTTTGATTAAGGAAAGCACAAACATAATTAAAGAATATATAGAAAGAATCAGAACAATGTTATAGCAGAGAATATATGAAATGCCAGTAAATTTGAACATTTCTGTAAAGTGGACCATTTCCTAGCTCCTACAGTTTACCAAAACTGACACAAGAGGAAATCATTTAAGGTCATCATGTCTGCCCTTGGCATTCTCGGAACGCCCTGGCCTCAGAATGCAGCATCTGTAGTCCATGGTAACCTGCGGAGAGTGGGCGGGACTGAGGGAGGCTGGAACACTGCCCTCACAGAGGGAGTGGGTGTGGCCATCTCTGCTGTGACTGAACAAAGGGCAGGGGAGCAGCGGGCCCTGTGCAGGGCCCTCAGAGCCTGGCAGGCCTAGTGGGGTCTCACAAGCATTTAGGCCCAGGAATTAGGGCGCCTTCTTTGTCTGCACAGCTGCCCAAACACTCACTTTTCCACTCAGGCCGCCCACTTAGTTGCAGTGAGTGTGGAACCTGTCTGCGCAGTATACCTCGCTGCACCGCTAACCATAGGTCTGGCATCATAGCTTCCTGCCAGGTGACCGAAGTTCGCAGGAGAGATGATTCCCAGGTTCACATGAAGAGAGGCTCCTGCCCGGGCCACAGGCGGCCCACTGCCCCTGCCCAAGATCGGGGGCGGAAAGCAGCCCTGTCTAATTCCCCTACCCCTAGAGGGAGTATTGGACCAACACTTCTAGAAAACGGGGTCCTTGTGGGCAACTCATTGGAGGGACACAAATAAATCTTTGCCGACTTTTTGCTGAAACATACGAGCGTTCACACCTAAGCCTTTTACAAGGTCAGCTGTTTAGCTAAACATGAGCTCATGATCTAAATTTACACAATAATGAAGAAATCAGCTACAAAGGCAGACAATCAGCAAAAACAATCAATACCAGAATTAGATTCCCTAGGCCAATCATCAGATGTTGGAATAATCAGGTGCTAGGCAGAAAATATACATAAACCTGGAAAAGAAACAAGGAACAAGGAAGTTTTCAAAGACTGGTAGGATCTCTAAAACATTTTTAAAGTACTTGTCATTGATAAAGCTAAATACTCAAAGGTTGTTTAATACAACAAATTAAGCAGTGGGAAGAGTGAAATTATGCTGTTTAGAAAACTATGGAAGGTGAGATATTCTGCCTAATTATATAAGATGATTTCTCTAAAAAATACACATTATTTCAAAGACTTATTGGCTGTGAAATAAGTTAAGGGTATTTCAAATGTCTTGTCTGCAAAGAAATGTGAGATGTAGGGAATCACAGAAAGCCGAGGGGATAATATGTCAATATATACATTGCTATATGGTGAACTATGCCTTAGGCTGGCAACAGTGTAGAGGAATGGACCCTTAGAAACGTACAAGGAAGCTGGAATCTTTAAAAGTTCAAATGTTTATAAGTAAAAAGATTTATTAAAAATAATAAACAAGTGTTTTACTTGACATCAGAAAATCAAAACAATAAACCCTGAGAACATAGAAAAAATATAAATAAAGATAGGAGCAGAACTTAATACAACAGAAAACGTATAAAATTTAGGTGATTTAGTAAGTCCAAAGAATATTCTTTGAAAAGATTTAAAAGACACACTTTGATTTAGGAAACAAAAAAAAGTAAATAATATACAGAAAGAATCAGGACAATGTTATAGCGGAGAATATATGAATTGCCAGTAAATTTGAATATTTCTGTAAAGTGGACCCTTTCCTAGCTCTTAAAGTTTACCAAAACTGACACAAGAGGAAATCATTTAAGGTCATCATGTCTGCCCTTGGCATTCTCGGAACACCCTGGGCTCAGAATGCAGCATCTGTAGTCCATGGTAACCTGCGGAGAGGGGGCGTGGCTGAGGGAGGTTGGAAGACTGCCCTCACAGAGGGAGTGGGTGTGGCCTTCTCTGCTGTGACTGAACAAAGGGCAAGGGAGCAGGGGGCCCAGGGCAGGGCCCTCAGAGCCCGGCAGACCCAGTGGGGTGTCACAAGCATTTAGGCCCAGGCCAAAGGGCGCCTTCTTTGTCTGCACAGCTGCCCAAACTCTCACCTTTCCACACAGGCCGCCCTCTTATTTGAAGTGTGTTGGGTACCTGTCCGCGCAGTACACTTCGCTGCACAGCTAACCATAGGTCAAGGCATCGTAGCTTCCTGCCAGGTGACCGAAGTTCGCAGGCAAATGGGTCCCTGGGACTCATGCAGAGAGGCTCCTGTCCGGGCCACAGGCCGCCCACTGTCCTTGCCCCAGATTGAAGCCTGAAAAGCAGCCATGTCTCAGTCCACTGCCTCTCGAAGGAGTATTGGACCAACACTTGTAGAAAACGGGGTCCTTGCGGGCAACTCATTGGAGGGACACAAATAAATCTTTGCCGACTTTCTGATGAAGCTTACGAGCGTTCACACCTAAGCCTCTTACAAGGTCAGCTGTTTAGCTAAACATGAGCTCATGATCTAAGTTTACACAATATTGAAGAAATCATCTACAAGGTGATACAATCAGCAAAAACAATCAATACCAGAATGAGATTCCCAAGGCCATCCATCTGATGTTGGAATAATCAGGTGCAAGGCAGAAAATATACATAAAACTGGAACTGAAACAAGGAACAAGGAGGTTTTCAAAGGCTGGTAGGATCTCTAAAACATTTTTAAAGCACATGTCGTTGATAAACCTAAATACTCAAAGGTTGTTTAATAACACAGATTAAGCATTGAGAAGAGTGAAATTATGCTGTTTTAAAAACTATGGCAGGTGAGATTTTCTGCCTAATTATATAAGAAGATTTCTCTAAAAAATAGACATTATTTCAAAGACTTATTGGCTGTGAAATAAGTTAAGTGTATTTCAAATGGCTTGTCTGCAAAGAAAGGTGAGATGTAGGGAATCACAGAAAGTCGAGGGGAAAATGTCAATATATACATTGCTATATGGTGAACTAAGCCTTACGCCAGCCACAATGTAGAGGACCTGACCCTTAGAAACTTGAAAGTGAGCTGGAATCTTTAAAAGTTCAAATCTTTATAAGTAAAAAGATTGATGAAAATGAATAACCAAGTGTTTTAATTGACATCAGAAGATCAAAACAATAAACCCTGAGAACATAGAAAAAAGATAAAGATAGATATGAGCAGAACTTAATACCACAGAAAACGTATAAAATTCAGGTGAGGTAGTAAGTCCAAAGAATATTCTTTGAAAAGATTTAAAAGACACACTTTGATTAAGGAAAGCACAAACATAATTAAAGAATATATAGAAAGAATCAGGACAATGTTATAGCAGAGAATATATGAAATGCCACTAAATTTGAACATTTCTGTAAAGTGGACCATTTCCTAGCTCCTACAGTTTACCAAAACTGACACAAGAGGAAATCATTTAAGGTCATCATGTCTGCCCTTGGCATTCTCGGAACGCCCTGGCCTCAGAATGCAGCATCTGTAGTCCATGGTAACCTGTGGAGAGTGGGCGGGGCTCAGGGAGGCTGGAACATTGCCCTCACTGAGGGAGTGGGTGTGGCCATCTCTGTTGTGACTGAACAAATGGCAGGGGATCATGGGGCCCAGGGCAGTGCCCTCAGAGCAAGGCAGGCCCAGTGGGGTGTCACAAGCATTTAGGCCAAGGCCATAGGGCGCCTTCTTTGTCTGCACAGCTGGCCAAACTCTCACTATTCCACTCAGGCCACCCACTTATTTGAAGTGTGTGTGGAACCTGTCCACGCAGTATACCTCGCTGCACAGCTAACCATAGGTCTGGGCATCGTAGCTTCCTGCCAGGTGACCGAAGTTCGCAGGAGAGATGATTCCCAGGTTCACATGCAGAGAGGCTCCTGCCCGGGCCACAGGCGGCCCACTGCCCCTGCCCAAGATCGGGGGCCGAAAGCAGCCCTGTCTAATTCCCCTACCCCTAGAGGGAGTATTGGACCAACACTTCTAGAAAACGGGGTCCTTGTGGGCAACTCATTGGAGGGACACAAATAAATCTTTGCCGACTTTTTGCTGAAACTTACGAGCGTTCACACCTAAGCCTTTTACAAGGTTAGCTGTTTAGCTAAACATGAGCTCATGATCTAAATTTACACAATAATGAAGAAATCAGCTACAAAGGGAGACAATCAGCAAAAACAATCAATACCAGAATTAGATTCCCTAGGCCATCCTTCAGATGTTGGAATAATCAGGTGCTAGGCAGAAAATGTACATAAACCTGGAAAAGAAACAAGGAAAAAGGATGTTTTCAAAGACTGGTAGGGTCTCTAAAACATTTTTAAAGTACATGTCATTGATAAAGCTAAATAAACAAAGGTTGTTTAATACAGCAAATTAAGCTGTGAGAAGAGTGAAGTTATGCTGTTTAGAAAACTATGGAAGGTGAGATTTTCTGCCTAATTATATAAGATGATTTCTCTAAAAAATACACATTATTTCAAAGACTTATTGGCTGTGAAATAAGTTAAGGGTATTTCAAATGTCTTGTCTGCAAAGAAATGTGAGATGTAGGGAATCACAGAAAGCCGAGGGGATAATTTGTCAATATATACATTGCAATATGGTGAACTAAGCCTTAGGCCGGCAACAGTGTAGAGGAATGGACCCTGAGAAACGTACAAGTAAGCTGGAATCTTTAAAAGTTCAAATCTTTATAAGTAAAAAGATTTATTAAAAATAATAACCAAGTGTTTTACTTGACATCAGAAAATCAAAACAATAAACCCTGAGAACATAGAAAAAAGATAAATAAAGATATGAGCAGAACTTAAAACAACAGAAAACGTATAAAATTTAGGTGATTTAGTAAGTCCAAAGAATATTCTTTGAAAAGATTTAAAAGACACACTTTGATTTAGGAAAACAAAAAAAAGTAAATAATATACAGAAAGAATCAGGACAATGTTATAGCGGAGAATATATGAATTGCCAGTAAATTTGAATATTTCTGTAAAGTGGACCATTTCCTAGCTCCTACAGTTTACCAAAACTGACACAAGAGGAAATCATTTAAGGTCATCATGTCTGCCCTTGGCATTCTCGGAACGCCCTGGCCTCAGAATGCAGCATCTGTAGTCCATGGTAACCTGCGGAGAGGGGGCGTGGCTGAGGGAGGTTGGAAGACTGCCCTCACTGAGGGAGTGGGTGTGGCCATCTCTGCTGTGACTGAACAAAGGGCAGGGGAGCAGGGTGCCCAGGACAGGGCCCTCAGAGCCCGGCAGACCCAGTGGGGTGTCACAAGCATTTAGGCCCAGGCCAAAGGGCGCCTTCTTTGTCTGCACAGCTGCCCAAACTCTCACCTTCCCACTCAGGCCGCCCTCTTATTTGAAGTGGGTTTGGAACCTGTCCGCGCAATACACCTCGCTGCACAGCTAACCATAGGTCAGGCCATCGTAGCTTCCTGCCAGGTGACCGAAGTTCGCAGGCAAATGGGTCCCTGGGACACATGCAGAGAGTCTCCTGCCCGGGCCACAGGCCGCCCACTGTCCCTGCCCCAGATCGAAGCCTGAAAAGCAGCCATGTCTGAGTCCACTGCCTCTCGAAGGAGTATTGGACCAACACTTGTAGAAAACGGGGTCCTTGCGGGCAACTCATTGGAGGGACACAAATAAATCTTTGCCGACTTTCTGCTGAAGCGTACCAGCGTTCACACCTAAGCCTCTTACAAGGTCAGCTGTTTAGCTAAACATGAGCTCATGATCTAAATTTACACAATATTGAAGAAATCAGCTACAAAGGGAGACAATCAGCAAAAACAATCAATACCAGAATGAGATTCCCTAGGCCATCCATCTGACGTTGGAATAATCAGGTGCAAGGCAGAAAATATACATAAAACTGGAACTGAAACAAGGAACAAGGAGGTTTTCAAAGGCTGGTAGGATCTCTAAAACATTTTTAAAGTACATGTCATTGATAAACCTAAATACTCAAAGGTTGTTTAATACCACAGATTAAGCATTGAGAAGAGTGAAATTATGCTGTTTTGAAAACTATGGCAGGTGAGATTTTCTGCCTAATTATGTCAGAATATATCTCTAAAAAATAGACATTATTTCAAAGACTTATTGGCTGTGAAATAAGTTAAGTGTATTTCAAATGGCTTGTCTGCAAAGAAAGGTGAGATGTAGGGAATCACAGAAAGTCAAGGGGAAAATGTCAATATATACATTGCTATATGGTGAACTAAGCCTTAGGCCAGCCACAATGTAGAGGACCTGACCCTTAGAAACTTAAAAGTGAGCTGGAATCTTTAAAAGTTCAAATCTTTATAAGTAAAAAGATTGATGAAAATGAATAACCAAGTGTTTTAATTGACATCAGAAGATCAAAACAATAAACCCTGAGAACATAGAAAAAAGATAAAGATAGATATGAGCAGAACTTAATACCACAGAAAACGTATAAAATTCAGGTGAGGTAGTAAGTCCAAAGAATATTCTTTGAAAAGATTTAAAAGACACACTTTGATTAAGGAAAGCACAAACATAATTAAAGAATATATAGAAAGAATCAGCACAATGTTATAGCAGAGAATATATGAAATGCCAGTAAATTTGAACATTTCTGTAAAGTGGACCATTTCCTAGCTCCTACAGTTTACCAAAACTGACACAAGAGGAAATCATTTAAGGGCATCATGTCTGCCCTTGGCATTCTCGGAACGCCCAGGCCTCAGAATGCAGCATCTGTAGTCCATGGTAACCTGTGGAGAGTGGGCGGGGCTGAGGGAGGCTGGAACACTGCCCTCACTGAGGGAGTGTGTGTGGCCATCTCTGCTGTGACTGAACAAAGGCAGTGGAGCATGGGGCCCAGGGCAGTGCCCTCAGAGCAAGGCAGGCCCAGTGGGGTGTCACAAGCATTTAGGCCCAGGCCATAGGGCGCCTTCCTTGTCTGCACAGCTGCCCAAACTCTCACTTTTCCATTCAGGCCACCCACTTAGTTGAAGTGTGTGTGGAACCTGTCCACGCAGTATACCTCGCTGCACAGCTAACCATAGGTCTGGGCATCGTAGCTTCCTGCCAGGTGACCGAAGTTCGCAGGAGAGATGATTCCCAGGTTCACACGCAGAGAGGCTCCTGCCCGGGCCACACGCCGCCCACTTCCCCTGCCCAAGATCGGGGGCCGAAAGCAGCACTGTCTAAGTCCCCTACCCCTAGAGGGAATATTGGACCAACACTTCTAGAAAACGGGGTCCTTGTGGGCAACTCATTGGAGGGACACAAATAAATCTTTCCCGACTTTTTGCTGAAACTTACGAGCGTTCACACCTAAGGCATTTACAAGGTCAGCTGTTTAGCTAAACATGAGCTCATGCCCTAAATTTACACAATAATGAAGAAATCACCTAAAGGGGGAGACAATCAGCAAAAACAATCAATACCAGAATTAGATTCCCTAGGCAATCCGTCAGATGTTGGAATAATCAGGTGCTAGGCAGAAAATATACATAAACCTGGAAAAGAAACAAGGAACAAGGATGTTTTCAAAGACTGGTAGGGTCTCTAAAACATTTTTAAAGTACATGTCATTGAAAAAGCTAAATACACAAAGGTTGTTTAATACAGCAAATTAAGCTGTGAGAAGAGTGAAGTTATGCTGTTTAGAAAACTATGGAACGTGAGATTTTCTGCCTAATTATATAAGATGATTTCTCTAAAATATACACATTATTTCAAAGACTTATTGGCTGTGAAATAAGTTAAGGGTATTTCAAATGTCTTGTCTGCAAAGAAAGGTGAGATGTAGGGAATCACAGAAAGCCGAGGGGATAATATGTCAATATATACATAGCTATATGTTGATCTAAGCCTTAGGCCGGCAACAGTGTAGAGGAATGGACCCTTAGAAACGTACAAGTAAGCTGGAATCTTTAAAAGTTCAAATCTTTATAAGTAAAAAGATTTATTAAAATGAATAACCAAGTGTTTTACTTGACATCAGAAAATCAAAACTATAAACCCTGAGAACATAGAAAAAAGATAAATAAAGATATGAGCAGAACTGAATACAACAGAAAACGTATAAAATTCAGGTGATTTAGTAAGTCCAAAGAATATTCTTTGAAAAGATTTAAAAGACACACTTTGATTAAGGAAAACATAAACATAAGTAAAGAATATGCAGAAAGAATCAGGACATTGTTATAGCAGAGAATATATGAAATGCCAGTAAACTTGAACATTTCTGTAAAGCGGACCATTTCCTAGCTGCTACAGTTTACGAAAACTGACACAAGAGGAAATCATTTAAGGTCATCATGTCTGCCCTTGGCATTCTCGGAACGCCCTGGCCTCAGAATGCAGCATCTGTAGTCCATGGTAACCTGCGTAGAGGGGGCGTGGCTGAGGGAGGTTGGAAGACTGCCATCACTGAGGGAGTGGGTGTGGCCATCTCTGCTGTGACTGAACAAAGGGCAGGGGAGCAGGGGGCCCAGGGCAGGGCCCTCAGAGCCCGGCAGACCCAGTGGGGTGTCACAAGCATTTAGGCCCAGGCCAAAGGGCGCCTTCTTTGTCTGCACAGCTGCCCAAACTCTCACCTTTCCACTCAGGCCGCCCTCTTATTTGAAGTGTGTTTGGAACCTGTCCGCGCAGTACACCTCGCTGCACAGCTAACCATAAGTCACGGCATCGTAGCTTCCTGCCAGGTGACCGAAGTTCGCAGGCAAATGGGTCCCTGGGACACATGCGGAGAGGCTCCTGCCCGGGCCACAGGCCGCCCACTGGCCCTGCCCCAGATCGAAGCCTGAAAAGCAGCCATGTCTGGGTCCACTGCCTCTCGAAGGAGTATTGGACCAACTCTTGTAGAAAACGGGGTCCTTGCGGGCAACTCATTGAAGGGACACAAATAAATCTTTGCCGACTTTCTGCTGAAGCGTACCAGCGTTCACACCTAAGCCTCTTACAAGGTCAGCTGTTTAGCTAAACATGAGCTCATGACCTAAATTTACACAATATTGAAGAAATCAGCTACAGAGTGAGACAATCAGCAAAAACAATCAATAACAGAATGAGATTACCTAGGCCATCCATCTGATGTTGGAATAATCAGGTGCAAGGCAGAAAATATACATAAAACTGGAACTGAAAGAAGGAACAAGGAGGTTTTCAAAGGCTGGTAGGATCTCTAAAACATTTTTAAAGTACATGTCATTGATAAACCTAAATACTCAAAGGTTGTTTAATACCACAGATTAAGCATTGAGAAGAGTGAAATTATGCTGTTTTGAAAACTATGGCAGGTGAGATTTTCTGCCTAATTATGTCAGAAGATTTCTCTAAAAAATAGACATTATTTCAAAGACTTATTGGCTCTGAAATAAGTTAAGTGTATTTCAAATGGCTTGTCTGCAAAGAAAGGTGAGATGTAGGGAATCACAGAAAGTCGAGGGGAAAATGTCAATATATATATTGCTATGTGGTGAACTAAGCGTTAGGTCATCCACAATGTAGAGGACCTGAACCTTAGAAACTTAAAAGTGAGCTGGAATCTTTAAAAGTTCAAATCTTTATAAGTAAAAAAGATTGATGAAAATGAATAACCAAGTGTTTTAATTGACATCAGAAGATCAAAACAATAAACCCTGAGAACATAGAAAAAAGATAAAGATAGATATGAGCAGAACTTAATACCACAGAAAACGTATAAAATTCAGGTGAGGTAGTAAGTCCAAAGAATATTCTTTGAAAAGATTTAAATGACACACTTTGGTTAAGGAAAGCACAAACATAATTAAAGAATATATAGAAAGAATCAGGACAATGTTATAGCAGAGAATATATGAAATGCCAGTAAATTTGAACATTTCTGTAAAGTGGACCATTTCCTAGCTCCTACAGTTTACCAAAACTGACACAAGAGGAAATCATTTAATGTCATCATGTCTGCCCTTGGCATTCTCGGAACGCCCTGGTCTCAGAATGCAGCATCTGTAGTCCATGGTAACATGCGGAGAGTGGGCGGGACTGAGGGAGGCTGGAACACTGCCCTCACAGAGGGAGTGGGTGTGGCCATCTCTGCTGTGACTGAACAAAGGGCAGGGGAGCAGCGGTCCTTGGGCAGGGCCCTCAGAGCCCGGCAGGCCTGGTGGGGTGTCACAAGCATTTAGGCCCAGGCCATAGGTCGCCTTCTTTGTCTGCACAGCTGCCCAAACTCTCACTTTTCCACTCAGGCCGCCCACTTAGTTGCAGTGTGTGTGGAACCTGTCCGCGCAGTATACCTAGCTGCACAGCTAACCATAGGTCAGGGCATCATAGCTTCCTGCCAGGTGACCGAAGTTCGCAGGAGAGATGATTCCCAGGTTCACATGCAGAGAGGCTCCTGCCCGGGCCACAGGCGGCCCACTGCCCCTTCCCAAGTTCGGGGGCCGAAAGCAGCCCTGTCTAATTCCCCTACCCCTAGAGGGAGTATTGGACCAACACTTCTAGAAAACGGGGTCCTTGTGGGCAACTCATTGGAGGGACACAAATAAATCTTTGCCGACTTTTTGCTGAAACTTACGAGCGTTCACACTTAAGCCTTTTACAAGGTCAGCTGTTTAGCTAAACATGAGCTCATGATCTAAATTTACACAATAATGAAGAAATCAGCTACAAAGGGAGACAATCAGCAAAAACAATCAATACCAGAATTACATTCCCTAGGCCATCCGTGAGATGTTGGAATAATCAGGTGCTAGGCAGAAAATATACATAAACCTGGAAAAGAAACAAGGAACAAGGATGTTTTCAAAGACTGGTAGGATCTCTAAAACATTTTTAAAGTACATGACATTGATAAAGCTAAATACTCAAAGGTTGTTTAATACAACAAATTAAGCAGTGAGAAGAGTGAAATTATGCTGTTTAGAAAACTATGGAAGGTGAGATTTTCTGCCTAATTTTATAAGATGATTTCTCTAAAAAATACACATTATTTCAAAGACTTATTGGCTGTGAAATAAGTTAAGGGTATTTCAAATGTCTTGTCTGCAAAGAAATGTGAGATGTAGGGAATCGCAGAAAGCCGAGGGGATAATATGTCAATATAAACATTGCTATATGGTGAACTAAGCCTTAGGCCGGCAACAGTGTAGAGGAATGGACCCTAAGAAACGTACAAGGAAGCTGGAATCTTTAAAAGTTCAAGTCTTTATAAGTAAAAATATTTATTAAAAATAAAAACCAAGTGTTTTACTTGACATCAGAAAATCAAAACAATAAACCCTGAGAACATAGAAAAAAGATAAATAAAGATATGAGCAGAACTTAATACAACAGAAAACGTATAAAATTTAGGTGATTTAGTAAGTCCAAAGAATATTCTTTGAAAAGATTTAAAAGACACACTTTGATTTAGGAAAACAAAAAAAAGTAAATAATATACAGAAAGAATCAGGACAAAGTTATAGCAGAGAATATATGAATTGCCAGTAAATTTGAATATTTCTGTAAAGTGGACCATTTCCTAGCTCCTAAAGTTTACCAAAACTGACACAAGAGGAAATCATTTAAGGTCATCATGTCTGCCCTTGGCATTCTCGGAACGCCCTGGCCTCAGAATGCCGCATCTGTAGTCCATGGTAACCTGCGGAGAGGGGGCGTGGCTGAGGGAGGTTGGAAGACTGCCCTCACTGAGGGAGTGGGTGTGGCCATCTCTGCTGTGACTGAACAAAGGGCAGGGGAGCAGGGGGCCCAGGGCAGGGCCCTCAGAGCCCGGCAGACCCAGTGGGGTGTCACAAGCATTTAGGCCCAGGCCAAAGGGCGCCTTCTTTGTCTGCACAGCTGCCCAAACTCTCACCTTTCCACTCAGGCCGCCCTCTTATTTGAAGTGTGTTGGGTACCTGTCCGCGCAGTACACCTCGCTGCACAGCTAACCATAGGACAAGGCATCGTAGCTTCCTGCCAGGTGACTGAAGTTCGCAGGCAAATGGGTCCCTGGGACACATGCGGAGAGACTCCTGCCCGGGCCACAGGCCGCCCACTGGCCCTGCCCCAGATCGAAGCCTGAAAAGCAGCCATGTCTGAGTCCACTGCCTCTCGAAGGAGTATTGGACCAACACTTGTAGAAAACGGGGTCCTTGTGGGCAACTCATTGGAGGGACACAAATAAATCTTTGCCGACTTTCTGCTGAAGCTTACCAGCGTTCACACCTAAGCCTCTTACAAGGTCAGCTGTTTAGCTAAACATGAGCTCATGATCTAAATTTACACAATATTGAAGAAATCAGCGACAAAGGGAGACAATCAGCAAAAACAATCAATACCAGAATGAGATTCCCGAGGCCATCCATCTGATGTTGGAATAATCAGGTGCAAGGCAGAAAATATACATAAAACTGGAACTGAAACAAGGAACAAGGAGGTTTTCAAAGGCTGGTAGGATCTCTCAAACATTTTTAAAGTACATGTCGTTGATAAACCTAAATACTCAAAGGTTGTTTAATACCACAGATTAAGCATTGAGAAGAGTGAAATTATGCTGTTTTGAAAACTATGGCAGGTGAGATTTTCTGCCTAATTATATAAGAAGATTTGTCTAAAAAATAGATATTATTTCAAAGACTTATTGGCTGTGAAATAAGTTAAGTGTATTTTAAATGGCTTGTCGGCAAAGAAAGGTGAGATGTAGGGAATCACAGAAAGTCGAGGGGAAAATGTCAATATATACATTGCTATATGGTGAACTAAGCCTTAGGCCAGCCACAATGTAGAGGACCTGACCCTTAGAAACTTGAAAGTGAGCTGGAATCTTTAAAAGTTCAAATCTTTATACGTAAAAAGATTGATGAAAATGAATAACCAAGTGTGTTAATTGACATCAGAAGATCAAAACAATAAACCCTGAGAACATAGAAAAAAGATAAATAAAGATATGAGCAGAACTTAATACCACAGAAAACGTATAAAATTCAGGTGAGGTAGTAAGTCCAAAGAATATTCTTTGAAAAGATTTAAAAGACACACTTTGATTAAGGAAAACAAAAAAAAGTAAAGAATATACAGAAAGAATCAGGACAATGTTATAGCAGAGAATATATGAAATGCCAGTAAATTTGAACATTTCTGTAAAGTGGACCATTTCCTAGCTCCTACAGTTTACCAAAACTGACACAAGAGGAAATCATTTAAGGTCATCATGTCTGCCCTTGGCATTCTCGGAACGCCCTGGCCTCAGAATGCAGCATCTGTAGTCCATGGTAACCTGTGGAGAGTGGGCGGGGCTGAGGGAGGCTGGAACACTGCCATCACGGAGGGAGTGGGTGTGGCCATCTCTGCTGTGACTGAACAAAGGGCAGGGGAGCATGGGGCCCAGGGCAGGGCCCTCAGAGCAAGGCAGGCCCAGTGGGGTGTCACAAGCATTTAGGCCCAGGCCATAGGGCGCCTTCTTTGTCTGCACAGCTGGCCAAACTCTCACTTTTCCACTCAGGCCACCCACTTATTTGAAGTGTGTGTGGAACCTGTCCTCGCAGTATACCTCGCTGCACAGCTAACCATAGGTCTGGGCATCGTAGCTTCCTGCCAGGTGACCGAAGTTCGCAGGAGAGATGATTCCCAGGTTCACACGCAGAGAGGCTCCTGCCCGGGCCACACGCCGCCCACTGCCCCTGCCCAAGATCGGGGGCCGAAAACAGCCCTGTCTAAGTCCACTACCCCTAGAGGGAGTATTGGACCAACACTTCTAGAAAACGGGGTCCTTGTGGGCAACTCATTGGAGGGACACAAAGAAATCTTTGCCGACTTTCTGCTGAAACTTACGAGCGTTCACACCTAAGCCTTTTACAAGGTCAGCTGTTTAGCTAAACATGAGCTCATGACCTAAATTTACACAATAATGAAGAAATCAGCTACAAAGGGAGACAATCAGCAAAAACGATCAATACCAGAATTAGATTCCCTAGGCCATCCGTCAGATGTTGGAATAATCAGGTGCTAGGCAGAAAATATACATAAACCTGGAAAAGAAACAAGGAACAAGGATGTTTTCAAAGACTGGTAGGGTCTCTAAAACATTTTTAAAGTACATGTCATTGATAAAGCTAAATACACAAAGGTTGTTTAATACAGCAAATTAAGCTGTGAGAAGAGTGAAGTTATGCTGTTTAGAAAACTATGGAACGTGAGATTTTCTGCCTAATTATATAAGATGATTTCTCTAAATATACACATTATTTCAAAGACTTATTGGCTGTGAAGTAAGTTAAGGGTATTTCAAATGGCTTGTCTGCAAAGACAGGTGAGATGTAGGGAATCACAAAAAGCCGAGGGGATAATATGTCAATATATACATAGCTATATGTTGATCTAAGCCTTAGGCCGGCAACAGTGTAGAGGAATGGACCCTTAGAACGTACAAGTAAGCTGGAATCTTTAAAAGTTCAAATCTTTATAAGTAAAAAGATGTATTAAAATGAATAACCAAGTGTTTTACTTGACAGCAGAAAATCAAAACTATAAACCCTGAGAACATAGAAAAAAGATAAATAAAGATATGAGCAGAACTTAATACAACAGAAAACGTATAAAATTCAGGTGATTTAGTAAGTCCAAAGAATATTCTTTGAAAAGATTTAAAAGACACACTTTGATTAAGGAAAACATAAACATAAGTAAAGAATATGCAGAAAGAATCAGGACAATGTTATAGCAGAGAATATATGAAATGCCAGTAAACTTGAACATTTCTGTAAAGCGGACCATTTCCTAGCTGCTACAGTTTACGAAAACTGACACAAGAGGAAATCATTTAAGGTCATCATGTCTGCCCTTGGCATTCTCGGAACGCCCTGGCCTCAGAATGCAGCATCTGTAGTCCATGGTGACCTGCGGAGAGGGGGCGTGGCTGAGGGAGGTTGGAAGACTGCCATCACTGAGGGAGTGGGTGTGGCCATCTCTGCTGTGACTGAACAAAGGCCAGGGGAGCAGGGGGCCCAGGGCAGGGCCCACAGAGCCCGGCAGACCCAGTGGGGTGTCACAAGCATTTAGGCCCAGGCCAAAGGGCGCCTTCTTTGTCTGCACAGCTGCCCAAACTCTCACCTTTCCACTCAGGCCACCCTCTTATTTGAAGTGTGTTTGGAACCTGTCCACGCAGTACACCTCGCTGCACAGCTAACCTTAGGTCAGGGCATCGTAGCTTCCTGCCAGGTGACCGAAGTTCGCAGGCAAATGGGTCCCTGGGACCCATGCGGAGAGGCTCCTGCCCGGGCCACAGGCCGCCCACTGGCCCTGCCCCAGATCGAAGGCTGAAAAGCAGCCATGTCTGAGTCCACTGCCTCTCAAAGGAGTATTGGACCAGCACTTGTAGAAAACGGGGTCCTTGCGGGCAACTCATTGGAGGGACACAAATAAATCTTTGCCGACTTTCTGCTGAAGCGTACCAGCGTTCACACCTAAGCCTCTTACAAGGTCAGCTGTTTAGCTAAACATGAGCTCATGATCTAAATTTACACAATATTGAAGAAATCAGCTACAAAGTGAGACAATCAGCAAAAACAATCAATACCAGAATGAGATTCCCTAGGCCATCCATCTGATGTTGGAATAATCAGGTGCAAGGCAGAAAATATATATAAAACTGGAACTGAAAGAAGGAACAAGGAGGTTTTCAAAGGCTGGTAGGATCTCTAAAACATTTTTAAAGTACATGTCATTGATAAACCTAAATACTCAAAGGTTGTTTAATACCACAGATTAAGCATTGAGAAGAGTGAAATTATGCTGTTTTGAAAACTATGGCAGGTGAGATTTTCTGCCTAATTATGTCAGAAGATTTCTCTAAAAAATAGACATTATTTCAAAGACTTATTGGCTGTGAAATAAGTTAAGTGTATTTCAAATGGCTTGTCTGCAAAGAAAGGTGAGATGTAGGGAATCACAGAAAGTAGAGGGGAAAATGTCAACATATACATTGCTATATGGTGAACTAAGCCTTAGGCCAGCCACAATGTAGAGGACCTGACCCTTAGAAACTTAAAAGTGAGCTTGAATCTTTAAAAGTTCAAATCTTTATAAGTAAAAAGATTGATAAAAAAGAATAACCAAGTGTTTTAATTGACATCAGAAGATCAAAACAATAAACCCTGAGAACATAGAAAAAAGATAAAGATAGATATGAGCAGAACTTAATACCACATTAAACGTATAAAATTCAGGTGAGGTCGTAAGTCCAAAGAATATTCTTTGAAAAGATTTAAAAGACACACTTTGATTAAGGAAAGCACAAACATAATTAAAGAATATATAGAAAGAATCAGGACAATGTTATAGCAGAGAATATATGAAATGCCAGTAAATTTGAACATTTCTGTAAAGTGGACCATTTCCTAGCTCCTACAGTTTACCAAAACTGACACAAGAGGAAATCATTTAAGGTCATCATGTCTGCCCTTGGCATTCTCGGAACGCCCTGGCCTCAGAATGCAGCATCTGTAGTCCATGGTAACCTGTGGAGAGTGGGAGGGGCTGAGGGAGCCTGGAACACTGCCCTCACTGAGGGAGTGGGCGTGGCCATCTCTGCTGTGACTGAACAAATGTCAGGGGAGCAGGGGGCCCAGGGCAGGGCCCTCAGAGCAAGGCAGGCCCAGTGGGGTGTCACAAGCATATAGGCCCAGGCCAAAGGGCGCCTTCTTTGTCTGCACAGCTGGCCAAACTCTCACTTTTCCACTGAGGCCACCCACTTATTTGAAGTGTGTGTGGAACCTGTCCACCCAGTATACCTCGCTGCACAGCTAACCATAGGTCTGGGCATCGTAGCTTCCTGCCAGGTGACCGAAGTTCGCAGGAGAGATGATTCCCAGGTTGACACGCAGAGAGCCTCCTGCCCGGGGCACACGCCGCCCACTGCCCCTGCCCAAGATCGGGGGCCGAAAGCAGCCCTGTCTAAGTCCCCTACCCCTAGAGGGAGTATTGGACCAACACTTCTAGAAAACGGGGTCCTTGTGGGCAACTCATTGGAGGGACACAAATAAATCTTTGCCGACTTTTTGCTGAAACTTACGAGCGTTCACACATAAGCCTTTTACAAGGTCAGCTGTTTAGCTAAACATGAGCTCATGACCTAAATTTACACAATAATGAAGAAATCAGCTACAAAGGGAGACAATCAGCAAAAACAATCAATACCAGAATGAGATTCCCTAGGCCATCCGTCAGATGTTGGAATAATCAGGTGCTAGGCAGAAAATATACATAAACCTGGAAAAGAACCAAGGAACAAGGATGTTTTCAAAGACTGGTTGGATCTCTAAAACATTTTTAAAGTACATGTCATTCAAAAAGCTAAATACACAAAGGTTGTTTAATACAGCAAATTAAGCTGTGAGAAGAGTGAAGTTATGCTGTTTAGAAAACTATGGAACGTGAGATTTTCTGCCTAATTATATAAGATGATTTCTCTAAAATATACACATTATTTCAAAGACTTATTGGCTGTGAAATAAGTTAAGGGTATTTCAAATGTCTTGTCTGCAAAGAAAGGTGAGATGTAGGGAGTCACAGAAAGCCGAGGGGAAAATATGTCAATATATACATAGTTATATGTTGAACTAAGCCTTAGGCCGGCAACAGTGTAGAGTAATGGACCCTTAGAAACGTACAAGTAAGCTGGAATCTTTAAAAGTTCAAATCTTTATAAGTAAAAAGATTTATTAAAATGAATAACCAAGTGTTTTACTTGACATCAGAAAATCAAAACTATAAACCCTGAGAACATAGAAAAAAGATAAATAAAGATAAGAGCAGAACTTAATACAACAGAAAACGTATAAAATTCAGGTGATTTAGTAAGTCCAAAGAATATTCTTTGAAAAGATTTAAAAGACACACTTTGATTAAGGAAAACATAAACATAAGTAAAGAATATGCAGAAAGAATCAGGACAATGTTATAGCAGAGAATATATGAAATGCCAGTAAACTTGAACATTTCTGTAAAGCGGACCATTTCCTAGCTGCTACAGTTTACGAAAACTGACACAAGAGGAAATCATTTAAGGTCATCATGTCTGCCCTTGGCATTCTCGGAACGCCCTGGCCTCACAATGCAGCATCTGTAGTCCATGGTAACCTGCGGAGAGTGGGCTTGGCTGAGGGAGTTTGGAAGACTGCCATCACTGAGGGAGTGGGTGTGGCCATCTCTGCTGTGACTGAACTAAGTGCACGGGAGCAGTGGGCCCAGGGAAGGGCCCTCAGAGCCCGGCAGACCCAGTGGGGTGTCACAAGCATTTAGGCCCAGGCCAAAGGGCGCCTTCTTTGTCTGCACAGCTGCCCAAACTCTCACCTTTACACTCAGGCCGCCCTCTTATTTGAAGTGTGTTTGGAACCTGTCCGCTCAGTACACCTCGCTGCACAGCTAACCATAGTTCAGGGCATCGTAGCTTCCTGCCAGGTGACCGAAGTTCGCAGGCAAATGGGTCCCTGGGACACATGCGGAGAGGCTCCTGCCCGGGCCACAGGCCGCCCACTGGCCCTGCCCCAGATCGAAGCCTGAAAAGCAGCCATGTCTGAGTCCACTGCCTCTCGAAGGAGTATTGGACCAACACTTGTAGAAAACGGGGTCCTTGCGGGCAACTCATTGGAGGGACACAAATAAATCTTTGCCGACTTTCTGCTGAAGCGTACCAGCGTTCACACCTAAGCCTCTTACAAGGTCAGCTGTTTAGCTAAACATGAGCTCATGATCTAAATTTACACAATATTGAAGAAATCAGCTACAAAGGGAGACAATCAGCAAAAACAATCAATACCAGAATGAGATTCCCTAGGCCATCCATCTGATGTTGGAATAATCAGGTGCAAGGCAGAAAATATACATAAAACTGGAACTGAAAGAAGGAACAAGGAGCTTTTCAAAGGTTGGTAGGATCTCTAAAACATTTTTAAAGTACATGTCATTGATAAACCTATATACTCAAAGGTTGTTTAATACCACAGATTAAGCATTGAGAAGAGTGAAATTATGCTGTTTTGAAAACTATGGCAGGTGAGATTTTCTGCCTAATTATGTCAGAAGATTTCTCTAAAAAATAGACATTATTTCAAACACTTATTGGCTGTGAAATAAGTTAAGTGTATTTCAAATGGCTTGTCTGCAAAGAAAGGTGAGATGTAGGGAATCACAGAAAGTCGAGGGGAAAATGTCAATATATACATTGCTATATGGTGAACTAAGCCTTAGGCCAGCCACAATGTAGAGGACCTGACCCTTAGAAACTTAAAAGTGAGCTGGAATCTTTAAAAGTTCAAATCTTTATAAGTAAAAAGATTGATGAAAATGAATAACCAAGTGTTTTAATTGACATCAGAAGATCAAAACAATAAACCCTGAGAACATAGAAAAAAGATAAAGATAGATATGAGCAGAACTTAATACCACAGAAAACGTATAAAATTCAGGTGAGGTAGTAAGTCCAAAGAATATTCCTTGAAAAGATTTAAAAGACACACTTTGATTAAGGAAAGCACAAACATAATTAAAGAATATATAGAAAGAATCAGGACAATGTTATAGCAGAGAATATATGAAATGCCAGTAAATTTGAACATTTCTGTAAAGTGGACCATTTCCTAGCTCCTACAGTTTACCAAAACTGACACAAGAGGAAATCATTTAAGGTCATCATGTCTGCCCTTGGCATTCTCGGAACGCCCTGGCCTCAGAATGCAGCATCTGTAGTCCATGGTAAACTGTGGAGAGTGGGCGGGGCTGAGGGAGGCTGGAACACTGCCCTCACTGAGGGAGTGTGTGTGGCCATCTCTGCTGTGACTGAACAAAGGGCAGGGGAGCAGGAGGCCCAGGGCAGGTCCCTCAGAGCAAGGCAGGCCCAGTGGGGTGTCACAAGCATTTAGGCCCAAGCCATAGGGCGCCTCCTTTGTCTGCACAGCTGCCCAAACTCTCACTTTTCCATTCAGGCCACCCACTTAGTTGAAGTGTGTGTGGAACCTGTCAACGCAGTATACCTCGCTGCACAGCTATCCATAGGTCTGGGCATCGTAGCTTCCTGCCAGGTGACCGAAGTTCGCAGGAGAGATGATTCCCAGGTTCACACGCAGAGAGGCTCCTGCACGGGCCACACGCCGCCCACTGCCCCTGCCCAAGATCGGGGGCCGAAAGCAGCCCTGTCTAAGTCCCCAACCCCTAGATGGAGTATTGGACCAACACTTCTAGAAAACAGGGTCCTTGTGGGCAACGCATTGGAGGGACACAAATAAATCTTTGCCGACTTTTTGCTGAAACTTACGAGCGTTCAAACCTAAGCCTTTTACAAGGTCAGCTGTTTAGCTAAACATGGGCTCATGATCTAAATTTACACAATAATGAAGAAATCAGCTACAAAGGAAGACAATCAGCAAAAACAATCAATACCAGAATTACATTCCCTAGGCCATCCGTCAGATGTTGGAATAATCAGGTGCTAGGCAGAAAATATACATAAACCTGGAAAAGAAACAAGGAACAAGGATGTTTTCAAAGACTGGTAGGATCTCTAAAACATTTTTAAAGTACATGTCATTGATAAAGCTAAATACTCAAAGGTTGTTTAATACAACAAATTAAGCAGTGAGAAGAGTGAAATTATGCTGTTTAGAAAACTATGGAAGGTGAGATTTTCTGCCTAATTATATAAGATGATTTCTCTAAAAAATACACATTATTTCAAAGACTTATTGGCTGTGAAATAAGTTAAGGGTATTTCAAATGTCTTGTCTGCAAAGAAATGTGAGATGTAGGGAATCACAGAAAGCCGAGGGGATAATATGTCAATATAAACATTGCTATATGGTGAACTAAGCCTTAGGCCGGCAACAGTGTAGAGGAATGGACCCTTAGAAACGTACAAGGAAGCTGGAATCTTTAAAAGTTCAAATCTTTATAAGTAAAAATATTTATTAAAAATAATATCCAAGTGTTTTAATTGACATCAGAAGATCAAAACAATAAAACCTGAGAACATAGACAAAAGATAAATAAAGATATGAGCAGAACTTAATACCACAGAAAACGTATAAAATTCAGGTGATTTAGTAAGTCCAAAGAATATTCTTTGAAAAGATTTAAAAGACACACATTGATTAAGGAAAACAGAAACATAAGTAAAGAATATGCAGAAAGAATCAGGACAATGTTATAGCAGAGAATATATGAAATGCCAGTAAACTTGAACATTTCTGTAAAGCGGACCATTTCCTAGCTGCTACAGTTTACGAAAACTGACACAAGAGGAAATCATTTAAGGTCATCATGTCTGCCCTTGGCATTCTCGGAACGCCCTGGCCTCAGAATGCAGCATCTGTAGTCCATGGTAACCTGCGGAGAGTGGGCGTGGCTGAGGGAGGTTGGAAGAATGCCATCACTTAGGGAGTGGGTGTGGCCATTTCTGCTGTGACTGAACAAAGGGCAGGGGAGCAGGGGGCCCAGGGCAGGGCCCTCAGAGCCCGGCAGACCCAGTGGGGTGTCACAAGCATTTATGCCCAGGCCAAAGGGCGCCTTCTTTGTCTGCACAGCTGCCCAAACTCTCACCTTTCCACTCAGGCCACCCTCTTATTTGAAGTGTGTTTGGAACCTGTCCACGCAGTACACCTCGCTGCACAGCTAACCTTAGGTCAGGGCATCGTAGCTTCCTGCCAGGTGACCGAAGTTCGCAGGCAAATGGGTCCCTGGGACACATGCGGAGAGGCTCCTGCCCGGGCCACAGGCCGCCCACTGGCCCTGCCCCAGATCGAAGGTTGAAAAGCAGACATGTCTGAGTCCACTGCCTCTCGAAGGAGTATTGGACCAACACTTGTAGAAAACGGGGACCTTGCGGGCAACTCATTGGAGGGACACAAATAAATCTTTGCCGACTTTCTGCTGAAGCGTACCAGCGTTCACACCTAAGCCTCTTACAAGGTCAGCTGTTTAGCTAAACATGAGCTCATGATCTAAATTTACAAAATATTGAAGAAATCAGCTACAAAGGGAGACAATCAGCAAAAACAATCAATACCAGAATGAGATTCCCTAGGCCATCCATCTGATGTTGGAATAATCAGGTGCAAGGCAGAAAATATACATAAAACTGGAACTGAAAGAAGGAACAAGGAGGTTTTCAAAGGCTGGTAGGATCTCTAAAACATTTTTAAAGTACATGTCATTGATAAACCTAAATACTCAAAGGTTGTTTAATACCACAGATTAAGCATTGAGAAGAGTGAAATTATGCTGTTTTGAAAACTATGGCAGGTGAGATTTTCTGCCTAATTATGTCAGAAGATTTCTCTAAAAAATAGACATTATTTCAAAGACTTATTGGCTCTGAAATAAGTTAAGTGTATTTCAAATGGCTTGTCTGCAAAGAAAGGTGAGATGTAGGGAATCACAGAAAGTCGAGGGGAAAATGTCAATATATACATTGCTATATGGTGAACTAAGCCTTAGGCCAGCCACAATGTAGAGGACCTGACCCTTAGAAACTTAAAAGTGAGCTGGAATCTTTAAAAGTTCAAATCTTTATAAGTAAAAAGATTGATGAAAATGAATAACCAAGTGTTTTAATTGACATCAGAAGATCAAAACAATAAACCCTGAGAACATAGAAAAAAGATAAAGATAGATATGAGCAGAACTTAATACCACAGAAAACGTATAAAATTCAGGTGAGGTAGTAAGTCCAAAGAATATTCTTTGAAAAGATTTAAAAGACACACTTTGATTAAGGAAAGCACAAACATAATTAAAGAATATATAGAAAGAATCAGGACAATGTTATAGCAGAGAATATATGAAATGCCAGTAAATTTGAACATTTCTGTAAAGTGGACCATTTCCTAGCTCCTACAGTTTACCAAAACTGACACAAGAGGAAATCATTTAAGGTCATCATGTCTGCCCTTGGCATTCTCGGAACGCCCTGGCCTCAGAATGCAGCATCTGTAGTCCATGGTAACCTGTGGAGAGTGGGCGGGGCTGAGGGAGGCTGGAACACTGCCCTCACTGAGGGAGTGGGTGTGGCCATCTCTGCTGTGACTGAACAAAGGGCAGGGGAGCAGGGGGCCCAGGGCAGGGCCCTCAGAGCAAGACAGGCCCAGTGGGGTGTCACAAGCATTTAGGCCCAGGCCAAAGGGCGCCTTCTTTGTCTGCACAGCTGGCCAAACTCTCACTTTTCCACTCAGGCCACCCACTTATTTGAAGTGTGTGTGGAACCTGTCCACGCAGTATACCTCGCTGCACAGCTAACCATAGGTCTGGGCATCGTAGCTTCCTGCCAGGTGACCGAAGTTCGCAGGAGAGATGATTCCCAGGTTCACACGCAGAGAGGCTCCTGCCCGGGCCACACGCCGCCCACTGCCCCTGCCCAAGATCGGGGGCCGAAAGCAGCCCTGTCTAAGTCCCCTACCCCTAGAGGGAGAATTGGACCAACACTTCTAGAAAACGGGGTCCTTGTGGGCAACTCATTGGAGGGACACAAATAAATCTTTGCCGACTTTTTGCTGAAACTTACGAGCGTTCACACCTAAGCCTTTTACAAGGTCAGCTGTTTAGCTAAACATGAGCTCATGACCTAATTTTACACAATAATGAAGAAATCAGCTACAAAGGGAGACAATCAGCAAAAACAATCAATACCAGAATTAGATTCCCTAGGCCATTAGTCAGATGTTGGAATAATCAGGTGCTAGGCAGAAAATATACATAAACCTGGAAAAGAAACAAGGAACAAGGATGTTTTCAAAGACTGCTAGGGTCTCTAAAACATTTTTAAAGTACATGTCATTGATAAAGCTAAAAACACAAAGGTTGTTTAATACAGCAAATTAAGCTGTGAGAAGAGTGAAGTTATGCTGTTTAGAAAACTATGGAACGTGAGATTTTCTGCCTAATTATATAAGATGATTTCTCTAAAAAATACACATTATTTCAAAGAATTATTGGCTGTGAAGTAAGTTAAGGGTATTTCAAATGGCTTGTCTGCAAAGAAAGGGGACATTTAGGGAGTCACAGAAAGCCGAGGGGATAATATGTCAATATATACATAGCTATATGTTGATCTAAGCCTTAGGCCTGCAACAGTGTAGAGGAATGGACCCTTAGAAACGTACAAGTAAGCTGGAATCTTTAAAAGTTCAAATCTTTATAAGTAAAAAGATTTATTAAAATGAATAACCAAGTGTTTTACTTGACAGCAGAAAATCAAAACTATAAACCCTGAGAACATAGAAAAAAGATAAATAAAGATATGAGCAGAACTTAATACAACAGAAAACGTATAAAATTCAGGTGATTTAGTAAGTCCAAAGAATATTCTTTGAAAAGATTTAAAAGACACACTTTACTTAAGGAAAACATAAACATAAGTAAAGAATATGCAGAAAGAATCAGGACAATGTTATAGCAGAGAATATATGAAATGCCAGTAAACTTGAACATTTCTGTAAAGCGGACCATTTCCTAGCTGCTACAGTTTACGAAAACTGACACAAGAGGAAATCATTTAAGGTCATCATGTCTGCCCTTGGCATTCTCGGAACGCCCTGGCCTCAGAATGCAGCATCTGTAGTCCATGGTGACCTGCGGAGAGGGGGCGTGGCTGAGGGAGGTTGGAAGAATGCCATCACTTAGGGAGTGGGTGTGGCCATCTCTGCTGTGACTGAACAAAGGGCAGGGGAGCAGGGGGCCCAGGGCAGGGCCCTCAGAGCCCGGCAGACCCAGTGGGGTGTCACAAGCATTTAGGCCCAGGCCAAAGGGCGCCTTCTTTGTCTGCACAGCTGCCCAAGCTCTCACCTTTCCACTCAGGCCACCCTCTTATTTGAAGTGTGTTTGGAACCTGTCCACGCAGTACACCTCGCTGCACAGCTAACCATAGGTCAGGGCATCGTAGCTTCCTGCCAGGTGACCGAAGTTCGCAGGCAAATGTGTCCCTGGGACACATGCGGAGAGGCTCCTGCCCGGGCCACAGGCCTCCCACTGGCCCTGCCCCAGATCGAAGGCTGAAAAGCAGCCATGTCTGAGTCCACTGCCTCTCGAAGGAGTATTGGACCAACACTTGTAGAAAACGGGGTCCTTGCGGGCAACTCATTTGAGGGACACAAATAAATCTTTGCCGACTTTCTGCTGAAGCGTACCAGCGTTCACACCTAAGCCTCTTACAAGGTCAGCTGTTTAGCTAAACATGAGCTCATGATCTAAATTTACACAATATTGAAGAAATCAGCTACAAAATGAGACAATCAGCAAAAACAATCAATACCAGAATGAGATTCCCTAGGCCATCCATCTGATGTTGGAATAATCAGGTGCAAGGCAGAAAATATACATAAAACTGGAACTGAAAGAAGGAACAAGGAGGTTTTCAAAGGCTGGTAGGATCTCTAAAACATTTTTAAAGTATATGTCATTGATAAACCTAAATACTCAAAGGTTGTTTAATACCACAGATTAAGCATTGAGAAGAGTGAAATTATGCTGTTTTGAAAACTATGGCAGGTGAGATTTTCTGCCTAATTATGTCAGAAGATTTCTCTAAAAAATAGACATTTTTTCAAAGACTTATTGGCTCTGAAATAAGTTAAGTGTATTTCAAATGGCTTGTCTGCAAAGAAAGGTGAGATGTAGGGAATCACAAAAGTCGAGGGGAAAATGTCAATATATACATTGCTATATGGTGAACTAAGCCTTAGGCCAGCCACAATGTAGAGGACCTGACCCTTAGAAACTTATAAGTGAGCTGGAATCTTTAAAAGTTCAAAACTTTATAAGTAAAAAGATTGATGAAAATGAATAACCAAGTGTTTTAATTGACATCAGAAGATCAAAACAATAAACCCTGAGAACATAGAAAAAAGATAAAGATAGATATGAGCAGAACTTAATACCACAGAAAACGTATAAAATTCAGGTGAGGTAGTAAGTCCAAAGAATATTCTTTGAAAAGATTTAAAAGACACACTTTGATTAAGGAAAGCACAAACATAATTAAAGAATATATAGAAAGAATCAGGACAATGCTATAGCAGAGAATATATGAAATGCCAGTAAATTTGAACATTTCTGTAAAGTGGACCATTTCCTAGCTCCTACAGTTTACCAAAACTGACACAAGAGGAAATCATTTAAGGTCATCATGTCTGCCCTTGGCATTCTCGGAACGCCCTGGCCTCAGAATGCAGCATCTGGAGTCCATGGTAACCTGTGGAGAGTGGGCGGGGCTGAGGGAGGCTGGAACACTGCCCTCACGGAGGGAGTGGGTGTGGCCATCTCTGCTGTGACTGAACAAAGGGCAGGGGAGCAGGGGGACCAGGGCAGGGCCCTCAGAGCAAGGCAGGCCCAGTGGGGTGTCACAAGCATTTAGGCCCAGGCCAAAGTGCGCCTTCTTTGTCTGCACAGCTGGCCGAACTCTCACTTTTCCACTCAGGCCACCCACTTATTTGAAGTGTGTGTGGAACCTGTCCACGCAGTATACCTCGCTGCACAGCTAACCATAGGTCTGGGCATCGTAGCTTCCTGCCAGGTGACCGAAGTTCGCAGGAGAGATGATTCCCAGGATCACACGCAGAGAGGCTCCTGCCCGGGCTACACGCCGCCCACTGCCCAAGCCCAAGATCGGGGGCCGAAAGCAGCCCTGTCTAAGTCCCCTACCCCTAGAGGGAGTATTGGACGAACACTTCTAGAAAAAGGGGTCCTTGTGGGCAACTCATTGGAGGGACACAAATAAATCTTTGCCGACTTTTTGCTGAAACTTACGAGCGTTCACACCTAAGCCTTTTACAAGGTCAGCTGTTTAGCTAAACATGAGCTCATGACCTAAATTTACACAATAATGAAGAAATCAGCTACAAAGGGAGACAATCAGCAAAAACAATCAATACCAGAATTAGATTCCCTAGGCCATCCGTCAGATGTTGGAATAATCAGGTGCTAGGCAGAAAATATACATAAACCTGGAAAAGAAACAAGGAACAAGGATGTTTTCAAAGACCGGTAGGATCTCTAAAACATTTTTAGAGTACATGTCATTGATAAAGGTAAATACTCAAAGGTTGTTTAATACAACAAATTAAGCAGTGAGAAGAGTGAAATTATGCTGTTTAGAAAACTATGGAAGGTGAGATTTTCTGCCTAATTATATAAGATGATTTCTCTAAAAAATACACATTATTTCAAAGACTTATTGGCTGTGAAATAAGTTAAGGGTATTTCAAATGTCTTGTCTGCAAAGAAAGGTGAGATGTAGGGAATCACAGAAAGCCGAGGGGATAATATGTCAATATATACATTGCTATATGGTGAACTAAGCCTTAGGCCGGCAACAGTGTAGAGGAATGGACCCTTAGAAACGTACAAGGAAGCTGGAATCTTTAAAAGTTCAAATCTTTATAAGTAAAAAGATTTATTAAAAATAATAACCAAGTGTTTTACTTGACATCAGAAAATCAAAACAATAAACCCTGAGAACATAGAAAAAAGATAAATAAAGATATGAGCAGAACTTAATACAACAGAAAACGTATAAAATTTAGGTAATTTAGTAAGTCCAAAGAATATTCTTTGAAAAGATTTAAAATACACACTTTGATTAAGGAAAACAAAAAAAGTAAATAATATACAGAAAGAATCAGGACAATGTTATAGCGGAGAATATATGAATTGCCAGTAAATTTGAATATTTCTGTAAAGTGGACCATTTCCTAGCTCCTACAGTTTACCAAAACTGACACAAGAGGAAATCATTTAAGGTCATCATGTCTGCCCTTGGCATTCTCAGAACGCCCTGGCCTCAGAATGCAGCATCTGTAGTCCATGGTAACCTGCGGAGAGGTGGCGTGGCTGAGGGAGGTTGGAAGAATGCCCTCACTGAGGGAGTGGGTGTGGTCATCTCTGCTGTGACTGAACAAAGGGCAGGGGAGCAGGGGGCCTAGGGCAGGGCCCTCAGAGCCCGGCAGACCCAGTGGGGTGTCACAAGCATTTAGGCCCAGGCCAAAGGGCGCTTTCTTTGTCTGCACAGCTGCCCAAACTCTCACCTTTCCACTCAGGCCGCCCTCTTATTTGAAGTGTGTTGGTTACCTGTCCGCGCAGTACACCTCGCTGCACAGCTAACCATAGGTCAAGGCATCGTAGCTTCCTGCCAGCTGACTGAAGTTCGCAGGCAAATGTGTCCCTTGGACACATGCGGAGAGGCTACTGCCCGGGCCACAGGCCGCCCACTGGCCCTGCCCCAGATCGAAGGCTGAAAAGCAGCCATGTCTGAGTCCACTGCCTCTCGAAGGAGTATTGGAAGAACACTTGTAGAAATCGGGGTTCTTGCGGGCAACTCATTGGAGGGACACAAATAAATCTTTGCCGACTTTCTGCTGAAGCGTACCAGCGTTCACACCTAAGCCTCTTACAAGGTCAGCTGTTTAGCTAAACATGAGCTCATGATCTAAATTTAAACAATATTGAAGAAATCAGCTACAAAGTGAGACAATCAGCAAAAACAATCAATACCAGAATGAGATTCCCTAGGCCATCCATCTGATGTTGGAATAATCAGGTGCAAGGCAGAAAATATACATAAAACTGGAACTGAAAGAAGGAACAAGGAGGTTTTCAAAGGCTGGTAGGATCTCTAAAACATTTTTAAAGTACATGTCATTGATAAACCTAAATACTCAAAGGTTGTTTAATACCACAGATTAAGCATTGAGAAGAGTGAAATTATGCTGTTTTGAAAACTATGGCAGGTGAGATTTTCTGCCTAATTATGTCAGAAGATTTCTCTAAAAAATAGACATTATTTCAAAGACTTATTGGCTGCGAAATAAGTTAAGTGTATTTCAAATGGCTTGTCTGCAAAGAAAGGTGAGATGTAGGGAATCACAGAAAGTCGAGGGGAAAATGTCAATATATACATTGCTATATGGTGAACTAAGCGTTAGGCCAGCCACAATGTAGAGGACCTGACCCTTAGAAACTTAAAAGTGAGCTGGAATCTTTAAAAGTTCAAATCTTTATAAGTAAAAAGATTGATGAAAATGAATAACCAAGTGTTTTAATTGACATCAGAAGATCAAAACAATAAACCCTGAGAACATAGAAAAAAGATAAAGATAGATATGAGCAGAACTTAATACCACAGAAAACGTATAAAATTCAGGTGAGGTAGTAAGTCCAAAGAATATTCTTTGAAAAGATTTAAAAGACACACTTTGATTAAGGAAAGCACAAACATAATTAAAGAATATATAGAAAGAATCAGGACAATGTTATAGCAGAGAATATATGAAATGCCAGTAAATTTGAACATTTCTGTAAAGTGGACCATTTCCTAGCTCCTACAGTTTACCAAAACTGACACAAGAGGAAATCATTTAAGGTCATCATGTCTGCCCTTGGCATTCTCGGAACGCCCTGGCCTCAGAATGCAGCATCTGTAGTCCATGGTAACCTGTGGAGAGTGGGCGGGGCTGAGGGAGGCTGGAGCACTGCCCTCACGGAGGGAGTGGGTGTGGCCATCTCTGCTGTGACTGAACAAACTGCAGGGGAGCAGGGGGCCCAGGGCAGGGCCCTCAGAGCAAGGCAGGCCCAGTGGGGTGTCACAAGCATTTACGCCCAGGCCAAAGGGCGCCTTCTTTGTCTGCACAGCTGGCCAAACTCTCACTTTTCCACTCAGGCCACCCACTTATTTGAAGTGTGTGTGGAACCTGTCCACGCAGTATACCTCGCTGCACAGCTAACCATAGGTCTGGGCATCGTAGCTTCCTGCCAGGTGACCGAAGTTCGCAGGAGAGATGATTCCCAGGATCACACGCAGAGAGGCTCCTGCCCGGGCTACACGCCGCCCACTGCCCAAGCCCAAGATCGGGGGCCGAAAGCAGCCCTGTCTAAGTCCCCTACCCCTAGAGGGAGAATTGGACCAACACTTCTAGAAAACGGGGTCCTTGTGGGCAACTCATTGGAGGGACACAAATAAATCTTTGCCGACTTTTTGCTGAAACTTACGAGCGTTCACACCTAAGCCTTTTACAAGGTCAGCTGTTTAGCTAAACATGAGCTCATGACCTAATTTTACACAATAATGAAGAAATCAGCTACAAAGGTAGACAATCAGCAAAAACAATCAATACCAGAATTAGATTCCCTAGGCCATTAGTCAGATGTTGGAATAATCAGGTGCTAGGCAGAAAATATACATAAACCTGGAAAAGAAACAAGGAACAAGGATGTTTTCAAAGACTGCTAGGGTCTCTAAAACATTTTTAAAGTACATGTCATTGATAAAGCTAAAAACACAAAGGTTGTTTAATACAGCAAATTAAGCTGTGAGAAGAGTGAAGTTATGCTGTTTAGAAAACTATGGAACGTGAGATTTTCTGCCTAATTATATAAGATGATTTCTCTAAAAAATACACATTATTTCAAAGAATTATTGGCTGTGAAGTAAGTTAAGGGTATTTCAAATGGCTTGTCTGCAAAGAAAGGGGACATTTAGGGAGTCACAGAAAGCCGAGGGGATAATATGTCAATATATACATAGCTATATGTTGATCTAAGCCTTAGGCCTGCAACAGTGTAGAGGAATGGACCCTTAGAAACGTACAAGTAAGCTGGAATCTTTAAAAGTTCAAATCTTTATAAGTAAAAAGATTTATTAAAATGAATAACCAAGTGTTTTACTTGACAGCAGAAAATCAAAACTATAAACCCTGAGAACATAGAAAAAAGATAAATAAAGATATGAGCAGAACTTAATACAACAGAAAACGTATAAAATTCAGGTGATTTAGTAAGTCCAAAGAATATTCTTTGAAAAGATTTAAAAGACACACTTTACTTAAGGAAAACATAAACATAAGTAAAGAATATGCAGAAAGAATCAGGACAATGTTATAGCAGAGAATATATGAAATGCCAGTAAACTTGAACATTTCTGTAAAGCGGACCATTTCCTAGCTGCTACAGTTTACGAAAACTGACACAAGAGGAAATCATTTAAGGTCATCATGTCTGCCCTTGGCATTCTCGGAACGCCCTGGCCTCAGAATGCAGCATCTGTAGTCCATGGTAACCTGCGGAGAGGGGGCGTGGCTGAGGGAGGTTGGAAGAATGCCATCACTTAGGGAGTGGGTGTGGCCATCTCTGCTGTGACTGAACAAAGGGCAGGGGAGCAGGGGGCCCAGGGCAGGGCCCTCAGAGCCCGGCAGACCCAGTGGGGTGTCACAAGCATTTAGGCCCAGGCCAAAGGGCGCCTTCTTTGTCTGCACAGCTGCCCAAGCTCTCACCTTTCCACTCAGGCCACCCTCTTATTTGAAGTGTGTTTGGAACCTGTCCACGCAGTACACCTCGCTGCACAGCTAACCATAGGTCAGGGCATCGTAGCTTCCTGCCAGGTGACCGAAGTTCGCAGGCAAATGTGTCCCTGGGACACATGCGGAGAGGCTCCTGCCCGGGCCACAGGCCTCCCACTGGCCCTGCCCCAGATCGAAGGCTGAAAAGCAGCCATGTCTGAGTCCACTGCCTCTCGAAGGAGTATTGGACCAACACTTGTAGAAAACGGGGTCCTTGCGGGCAACTCATTTGAGGGACACAAATAAATCTTTGCCGACTTTCTGCTGAAGCGTACCAGCGTTCACACCTAAGCCTCTTACAAGGTCAGCTGTTTAGCTAAACATGAGCTCATGATCTAAATTTACACAATATTGAAGAAATCAGCTACAAAATGAGACAATCAGCAAAAACAATCAATACCAGAATGAGATTCCCTAGGCCATCCATCTGATGTTGGAATAATCAGGTGCAAGGCAGAAAATATACATAAAACTGGAACTGAAAGAAGGAACAAGGAGGTTTTCAAAGGCTGGTAGGATCTCTAAAACATTTTTAAAGTATATGTCATTGATAAACCTAAATACTCAAAGGTTGTTTAATACCACAGATTAAGCATTGAGAAGAGTGAAATTATGCTGTTTTGAAAACTATGGCAGGTGAGATTTTCTGCCTAATTATGTCAGAAGATTTCTCTAAAAAATAGACATTTTTTCAAAGACTTATTGGCTCTGAAATAAGTTAAGTGTATTTCAAATGGCTTGTCTGCAAAGAAAGGTGAGATGTAGGGAATCACAAAAGTCGAGGGGAAAATGTCAATATATACATTGCTATATGGTGAACTAAGCCTTAGGCCAGCCACAATGTAGAGGACCTGACCCTTAGAAACTTATAAGTGAGCTGGAATCTTTAAAAGTTCAAAACTTTATAAGTAAAAAGATTGATGAAAATGAATAACCAAGTGTTTTAATTGACATCAGAAGATCAAAACAATAAACCCTGAGAACATAGAAAAAAGATAAAGATAGATATGAGCAGAACTTAATACCACAGAAAACGTATAAAATTCAGGTGAGGTAGTAAGTCCAAAGAATATTCTTTGAAAAGATTTAAAAGACACACTTTGATTAAGGAAAGCACAAACATAATTAAAGAATATATAGAAAGAATCAGGACAATGCTATAGCAGAGAATATATGAAATGCCAGTAAATTTGAACATTTCTGTAAAGTGGACCATTTCCTAGCTCCTACAGTTTACCAAAACTGACACAAGAGGAAATCATTTAAGGTCATCATGTCTGCCCTTGGCATTCTCGGAACGCCCTGGCCTCAGAATGCAGCATCTGGAGTCCATGGTAACCTGTGGAGAGTGGGCGGGGCTGAGGGAGGCTGGAACACTGCCCTCACGGAGGGAGTGGGTGTGGCCATCTCTGCTGTGACTGAACAAAGGGCAGGGGAGCAGGGGGACCAGGGCAGGGCCCTCAGAGCAAGGCAGGCCCAGTGGGGTGTCACAAGCATTTAGGCCCAGGCCAAAGTGCGCCTTCTTTGTCTGCACAGCTGGCCGAACTCTCACTTTTCCACTCAGGCCACCCACTTATTTGAAGTGTGTGTGGAACCTGTCCACGCAGTATACCTCGCTGCACAGCTAACCATAGGTCTGGGCATCGTAGCTTCCTGCCAGGTGACCGAAGTTCGCAGGAGAGATGATTCCCAGGATCACACGCAGAGAGGCTCCTGCCCGGGCTACACGCCGCCCACTGCCCAAGCCCAAGATCGGGGGCCGAAAGCAGCCCTGTCTAAGTCCCCTACCCCTAGAGGGAGTATTGGACGAACACTTCTAGAAAAAGGGGTCCTTGTGGGCAACTCATTGGAGGGACACAAATAAATCTTTGCCGACTTTTTGCTGAAACTTACGAGCGTTCACACCTAAGCCTTTTACAAGGTCAGCTGTTTAGCTAAACATGAGCTCATGACCTAAATTTACACAATAATGAAGAAATCAGCTACAAAGGGAGACAATCAGCAAAAACAATCAATACCAGAATTAGATTCCCTAGGCCATCCGTCAGATGTTGGAATAATCAGGTGCTAGGCAGAAAATATACATAAACCTGGAAAAGAAACAAGGAACAAGGATGTTTTCAAAGACCGGTAGGATCTCTAAAACATTTTTAGAGTACATGTCATTGATAAAGGTAAATACTCAAAGGTTGTTTAATACAACAAATTAAGCAGTGAGAAGAGTGAAATTATGCTGTTTAGAAAACTATGGAAGGTGAGATTTTCTGCCTAATTATATAAGATGATTTCTCTAAAAAATACACATTATTTCAAAGACTTATTGGCTGTGAAATAAGTTAAGGGTATTTCAAATGTCTTGTCTGCAAAGAAAGGTGAGATGTAGGGAATCACAGAAAGCCGAGGGGATAATATGTCAATATATACATTGCTATATGGTGAACTAAGCCTTAGGCCGGCAACAGTGTAGAGGAATGGACCCTTAGAAACGTACAAGGAAGCTGGAATCTTTAAAAGTTCAAATCTTTATAAGTAAAAAGATTTATTAAAAATAATAACCAAGTGTTTTACTTGACATCAGAAAATCAAAACAATAAACCCTGAGAACATAGAAAAAAGATAAATAAAGATATGAGCAGAACTTAATACAACAGAAAACGTATAAAATTTAGGTAATTTAGTAAGTCCAAAGAATATTCTTTGAAAAGATTTAAAATACACACTTTGATTAAGGAAAACAAAAAAAGTAAATAATATACAGAAAGAATCAGGACAATGTTATAGCGGAGAATATATGAATTGCCAGTAAATTTGAATATTTCTGTAAAGTGGACCATTTCCTAGCTCCTACAGTTTACCAAAACTGACACAAGAGGAAATCATTTAAGGTCATCATGTCTGCCCTTGGCATTCTCAGAACGCCCTGGCCTCAGAATGCAGCATCTGTAGTCCATGGTAACCTGCGGAGAGGTGGCGTGGCTGAGGGAGGTTGGAAGAATGCCCTCACTGAGGGAGTGGGTGTGGTCATCTCTGCTGTGACTGAACAAAGGGCAGGGGAGCAGGGGGCCTAGGGCAGGGCCCTCAGAGCCCGGCAGACCCAGTGGGGTGTCACAAGCATTTAGGCCCAGGCCAAAGGGCGCTTTCTTTGTCTGCACAGCTGCCCAAACTCTCACCTTTCCACTCAGGCCGCCCTCTTATTTGAAGTGTGTTGGTTACCTGTCCGCGCAGTACACCTCGCTGCACAGCTAACCATAGGTCAAGGCATCGTAGCTTCCTGCCAGCTGACTGAAGTTCGCAGGCAAATGTGTCCCTTGGACACATGCGGAGAGGCTACTGCCCGGGCCACAGGCCGCCCACTGGCCCTGCCCCAGATCGAAGGCTGAAAAGCAGCCATGTCTGAGTCCACTGCCTCTCGAAGGAGTATTGGAAGAACACTTGTAGAAATCGGGGTTCTTGCGGGCAACTCATTGGAGGGACACAAATAAATCTTTGCCGACTTTCTGCTGAAGCGTACCAGCGTTCACACCTAAGCCTCTTACAAGGTCAGCTGTTTAGCTAAACATGAGCTCATGATCTAAATTTAAACAATATTGAAGAAATCAGCTACAAAGTGAGACAATCAGCAAAAACAATCAATACCAGAATGAGATTCCCTAGGCCATCCATCTGATGTTGGAATAATCAGGTGCAAGGCAGAAAATATACATAAAACTGGAACTGAAAGAAGGAACAAGGAGGTTTTCAAAGGCTGGTAGGATCTCTAAAACATTTTTAAAGTACATGTCATTGATAAACCTAAATACTCAAAGGTTGTTTAATACCACAGATTAAGCATTGAGAAGAGTGAAATTATGCTGTTTTGAAAACTATGGCAGGTGAGATTTTCTGCCTAATTATGTCAGAAGATTTCTCTAAAAAATAGACATTATTTCAAAGACTTATTGGCTGCGAAATAAGTTAAGTGTATTTCAAATGGCTTGTCTGCAAAGAAAGGTGAGATGTAGGGAATCACAGAAAGTCGAGGGGAAAATGTCAATATATACATTGCTATATGGTGAACTAAGCGTTAGGCCAGCCACAATGTAGAGGACCTGACCCTTAGAAACTTAAAAGTGAGCTGGAATCTTTAAAAGTTCAAATCTTTATAAGTAAAAAGATTGATGAAAATGAATAACCAAGTGTTTTAATTGACATCAGAAGATCAAAACAATAAACCCTGAGAACATAGAAAAAAGATAAAGATAGATATGAGCAGAACTTAATACCACAGAAAACGTATAAAATTCAGGTGAGGTAGTAAGTCCAAAGAATATTCTTTGAAAAGATTTAAAAGACACACTTTGATTAAGGAAAGCACAAACATAATTAAAGAATATATAGAAAGAATCAGGACAATGTTATAGCAGAGAATATATGAAATGCCAGTAAATTTGAACATTTCTGTAAAGTGGACCATTTCCTAGCTCCTACAGTTTACCAAAACTGACACAAGAGGAAATCATTTAAGGTCATCATGTCTGCCCTTGGCATTCTCGGAACGCCCTGGCCTCAGAATGCAGCATCTGTAGTCCATGGTAACCTGTGGAGAGTGGGCGGGGCTGAGGGAGGCTGGAGCACTGCCCTCACGGAGGGAGTGGGTGTGGCCATCTCTGCTGTGACTGAACAAACTGCAGGGGAGCAGGGGGCCCAGGGCAGGGCCCTCAGAGCAAGGCAGGCCCAGTGGGGTGTCACAAGCATTTACGCCCAGGCCAAAGGGCGCCTTCTTTGTCTGCACAGCTGGCCAAACTCTCACTTTTCCACTCAGGCCACCCACTTATTTGAAGTGTGTGTGGAACCTGTCCACGCAGTATACCTCGCTGCACAGCTAACCATAGGTCTGGGCATCGTAGCTTCCTGCCAGGTGACCGAAGTTCGCAGGAGAGATGATTCCCAGGATCACACGCAGAGAGGCTCCTGCCCGGGCTACACGCCGCCCACTGCCCAAGCCCAAGATCGGGGGCCGAAAGCAGCCCTGTCTAAGTCCCCTACCCCTAGAGGGAGAATTGGACCAACACTTCTAGAAAACGGGGTCCTTGTGGGCAACTCATTGGAGGGACACAAATAAATCTTTGCCGACTTTTTGCTGAAACTTACGAGCGTTCACACCTAAGCCTTTTACAAGGTCAGCTGTTTAGCTAAACATGAGCTCATGACCTAATTTTACACAATAATGAAGAAATCAGCTACAAAGGGAGACAATCAGCAAAAACAATCAATACCAGAATTAGATTCCCTAGGCCATTAGTCAGATGTTGGAATAATCAGGTGCTAGGCAGAAAATATACATAAACCTGGAAAAGAAACAAGGAACAAGGATGTTTTCAAAGACTGCTAGGGTCTCTAAAACATTTTTAAAGTACATGTCATTGATAAAGCTAAAAACACAAAGGTTGTTTAATACAGCAAATTAAGCTGTGAGAAGAGTGAAGTTATGCTGTTTAGAAAACTATGGAACGTGAGATTTTCTGCCTAATTATATAAGATGATTTCTCTAAAAAATACACATTATTTCAAAGAATTATTGGCTGTGAAGTAAGTTAAGGGTATTTCAAATGGCTTGTCTGCAAAGAAAGGGGACATTTAGGGAGTCACAGAAAGCCGAGGGGATAATATGTCAATATATACATAGCTATATGTTGATCTAAGCCTTAGGCCTGCAACAGTGTAGAGGAATGGACCCTTAGAAACGTACAAGTAAGCTGGAATCTTTAAAAGTTCAAATCTTTATAAGTAAAAAGATTTATTAAAATGAATAACCAAGTGTTTTACTTGACAGCAGAAAATCAAAACTATAAACCCTGAGAACATAGAAAAAAGATAAATAAAGATATGAGCAGAACTTAATACAACAGAAAACGTATAAAATTCAGGTGATTTAGTAAGTCCAAAGAATATTCTTTGAAAAGATTTAAAAGACACACTTTACTTAAGGAAAACATAAACATAAGTAAAGAATATGCAGAAAGAATCAGGACAATGTTATAGCAGAGAATATATGAAATGCCAGTAAACTTGAACATTTCTGTAAAGCGGACCATTTCCTAGCTGCTACAGTTTACGAAAACTGACACAAGAGGAAATCATTTAAGGTCATCATGTCTGCCCTTGGCATTCTCGGAACGCCCTGGCCTCAGAATGCAGCATCTGTAGTCCATGGTAACCTGCGGAGAGGGGGCGTGGCTGAGGGAGGTTGGAAGAATGCCATCACTTAGGGAGTGGGTGTGGCCATCTCTGCTGTGACTGAACAAAGGGCAGGGGAGCAGGGGGCCCAGGGCAGGGCCCTCAGAGCCCGGCAGACCCAGTGGGGTGTCACAAGCATTTAGGCCCAGGCCAAAGGGCGCCTTCTTTGTCTGCACAGCTGCCCAAGCTCTCACCTTTCCACTCAGGCCACCCTCTTATTTGAAGTGTGTTTGGAACCTGTCCACGCAGTACACCTCGCTGCACAGCTAACCATAGGTCAGGGCATCGTAGCTTCCTGCCAGGTGACCGAAGTTCGCAGGCAAATGTGTCCCTGGGACACATGCGGAGAGGCTCCTGCCCGGGCCACAGGCCTCCCACTGGCCCTGCCCCAGATCGAAGGCTGAAAAGCAGCCATGTCTGAGTCCACTGCCTCTCGAAGGAGTATTGGACCAACACTTGTAGAAAACGGGGTCCTTGCGGGCAACTCATTTGAGGGACACAAATAAATCTTTGCCGACTTTCTGCTG
Source organism: Mesoplodon bidens (assembly GCF_964165515.1). Lineage (NCBI taxonomy): Eukaryota > Metazoa > Chordata > Mammalia > Artiodactyla > Ziphiidae > Mesoplodon > Mesoplodon bidens. The sequence continues at coordinate 4,010,078 of NC_138180.1, forward strand.
AAGCGTACCAGCGTTCACACCTAAGCCTCTTACAAGGTCAGCTGTTTAGCTAAACATGAGCTCATGATCTAAATTTACACAATATTGAAGAAATCAGCTACAAAATGAGACAATCAGCAAAAACAATCAATACCAGAATGAGATTCCCTAGGCCATCCATCTGATGTTGGAATAATCAGGTGCAAGGCAGAAAATATACATAAAACTGGAACTGAAAGAAGGAACAAGGAGGTTTTCAAAGGCTGGTAGGATCTCTAAAACATTTTTAAAGTATATGTCATTGATAAACCTAAATACTCAAAGGTTGTTTAATACCACAGATTAAGCATTGAGAAGAGTGAAATTATGCTGTTTTGAAAACTATGGCAGGTGAGATTTTCTGCCTAATTATGTCAGAAGATTTCTCTAAAAAATAGACATTTTTTCAAAGACTTATTGGCTCTGAAATAAGTTAAGTGTATTTCAAATGGCTTGTCTGCAAAGAAAGGTGAGATGTAGGGAATCACAAAAGTCGAGGGGAAAATGTCAATATATACATTGCTATATGGTGAACTAAGCCTTAGGCCAGCCACAATGTAGAGGACCTGACCCTTAGAAACTTATAAGTGAGCTGGAATCTTTAAAAGTTCAAAACTTTATAAGTAAAAAGATTGATGAAAATGAATAACCAAGTGTTTTAATTGACATCAGAAGATCAAAACAATAAACCCTGAGAACATAGAAAAAAGATAAAGATAGATATGAGCAGAACTTAATACCACAGAAAACGTATAAAATTCAGGTGAGGTAGTAAGTCCAAAGAATATTCTTTGAAAAGATTTAAAAGACACACTTTGATTAAGGAAAGCACAAACATAATTAAAGAATATATAGAAAGAATCAGGACAATGTTATAGCAGAGAATATATGAAATGCCAGTAAATTTGAACATTTCTGTAAAGTGGACCATTTCCTAGCTCCTACAGTTTACCAAAACTGACACAAGAGGAAATCATTTAAGGTCATCATGTCTGCCCTTGGCATTCTCGGAACGCCCTGGCCTCAGAATGCAGCATCTGTAGTCCATGGTAACCTGTGGAGAGTGGGCGGGGCTGAGGGAGGCTGGAACACTGCCCTCACGGAGGGAGTGGGTGTGGCCATCTCTGCTGTGACTGAACAAAGGGCAGGGGAGCAGGGGGCCCAGGGCAGGGCCCTCAGAGCAAGGCAGGCCCAGTGGGGTGTCACAAGCATTTAGGCCCAGGCCAAAGTGCGCCTTCTTTGTCTGCACAGCTGGCCGAACTCTCACTTTTCCACTCAGGCCACCCACTTATTTGAAGTGTGTGTGGAACCTGTCCACGCAGTATACCTCGCTGCACAGCTAACCATAGGTCTGGGCATCGTAGCTTCCTGCCAGGTGACCGAAGTTCGCAGGAGAGATGATTCCCAGGATCACACGCAGAGAGGCTCCTGCCCGGGCTACACGCCGCCCACTGCCCAAGCCCAAGATCGGGGGCCGAAAGCAGCCCTGTCTAAGTCCCCTACCCCTAGAGGGAGTATTGGACGAACACTTCTAGAAAAAGGGGTCCTTGTGGGCAACTCATTGGAGGGACACAAATAAATCTTTGCCGACTTTTTGCTGAAACTTACGAGCGTTCACACCTAAGCCTTTTACAAGGTCAGCTGTTTAGCTAAACATGAGCTCATGACCTAAATTTACACAATAATGAAGAAATCAGCTACAAAGGGAGACAATCAGCAAAAACAATCAATACCAGAATTAGATTCCCTAGGCCATCCGTCAGATGTTGGAATAATCAGGTGCTAGGCAGAAAATATACATAAACCTGGAAAAGAAACAAGGAACAAGGATGTTTTCAAAGACCGGTAGGATCTCTAAAACATTTTTAGAGTACATGTCATTGATAAAGGTAAATACTCAAAGGTTGTTTAATACAACAAATTAAGCAGTGAGAAGAGTGAAATTATGCTGTTTAGAAAACTATGGAAGGTGAGATTTTCTGCCTAATTATATAAGATGATTTCTCTAAAAAATACACATTATTTCAAAGACTTATTGGCTGTGAAATAAGTTAAGGGTATTTCAAATGTCTTGTCTGCAAAGAAAGGTGAGATGTAGGGAATCACAGAAAGCCGAGGGGATAATATGTCAATATATACATTGCTATATGGTGAACTAAGCCTTAGGCCGGCAACAGTGTAGAGGAATGGACCCTTAGAAACGTACAAGGAAGCTGGAATCTTTAAAAGTTCAAATCTTTATAAGTAAAAAGATTTATTAAAAATAATAACCAAGTGTTTTACTTGACATCAGAAAATCAAAACAATAAACCCTGAGAACATAGAAAAAAGATAAATAAAGATATGAGCAGAACTTAATACAACAGAAAACGTATAAAATTTAGGTAATTTAGTAAGTCCAAAGAATATTCTTTGAAAAGATTTAAAATACACACTTTGATTAAGGAAAACAAAAAAAAGTAAATAATATACAGAAAGAATCAGGACAATGTTATAGCGGAGAATATATGAATTGCCAGTAAATTTGAATATTTCTGTAAAGTGGACCATTTCCTAGCTCCTACAGTTTACCAAAACTGACACAAGAGGAAATCATTTAAGGTCATCATGTCTGCCCTTGGCATTCTCAGAACGCCCTGGCCTCAGAATGCAGCATCTGTAGTCCATGGTAACCTGCGGAGAGGTGGCGTGGCTGAGGGAGGTTGGAAGAATGCCCTCACTGAGGGAGTGGGTGTGGTCATCTCTGCTGTGACTGAACAAAGGGCAGGGGAGCAGGGGGCCTAGGGCAGGGCCCTCAGAGCCCGGCAGACCCAGTGGGGTGTCACAAGCATTTAGGCCCAGGCCAAAGGGCGCTTTCTTTGTCTGCACAGCTGCCCAAACTCTCACCTTTCCACTCAGGCCGCCCTCTTATTTGAAGTGTGTTGGTTACCTGTCCGCGCAGTACACCTCGCTGCACAGCTAACCATAGGTCAAGGCATCGTAGCTTCCTGCCAGCTGACTGAAGTTCGCAGGCAAATGTGTCCCTTGGACACATGCGGAGAGGCTACTGCCCGGGCCACAGGCCGCCCACTGGCCCTGCCCCAGATCGAAGACTGAAAAGCAGCCATGTCTGAGTCCACTGCCTCTCGAAGGAGTATTGGAAGAACACTTGTAGAAATCGGGGTTCTTGCGGGCAACTCATTGGAGGGACACAAATAAATCTTTGCCGACTTTCTGCTGAAGCGTACCAGCGTTCACACCTAAGCCTCTTACAAGGTCAGCTGTTTAGCTAAACATGAGCTCATGATCTAAATTTAAACAATATTGAAGAAATCAGCTACAAAGTGAGACAATCAGCAAAAACAATCAATACCAGAATGAGATTCCCTAGGCCATCCATCTGATGTTGGAATAATCAGGTGCAAGGCAGAAAATATACATAAAACTGGAACTGAAAGAAGGAACAAGGAGGTTTTCAAAGGCTGGTAGGATCTCTAAAACATTTTTAAAGTACATGTCATTGATAAACCTAAATACTCAAAGGTTGTTTAATACCACAGATTAAGCATTGAGAAGAGTGAAATTATGCTGTTTTGAAAACTATGGCAGGTGAGATTTTCTGCCTAATTATGTCAGAAGATTTCTCTAAAAAATAGACATTATTTCAAAGACTTATTGGCTGCGAAATAAGTTAAGTGTATTTCAAATGGCTTGTCTGCAAAGAAAGGTGAGATGTAGGGAATCACAGAAAGTCGAGGGGAAAATGTCAATATATACATTGCTATATGGTGAACTAAGCGTTAGGCCAGCCACAATGTAGAGGACCTGACCCTTAGAAACTTAAAAGTGAGCTGGAATCTTTAAAAGTTCAAATCTTTATAAGTAAAAAGATTGATGAAAATGAATAACCAAGTGTTTTAATTGACATCAGAAGATCAAAACAATAAACCCTGAGAACATAGAAAAAAGATAAAGATAGATATGAGCAGAACTTAATACCACAGAAAACGTATAAAATTCAGGTGAGGTAGTAAGTCCAAAGAATATTCTTTGAAAAGATTTAAAAGACACACTTTGATTAAGGAAAGCACAAACATAATTAAAGAATATATAGAAAGAATCAGGACAATGTTATAGCAGAGAATATATGAAATGCCAGTAAATTTGAACATTTCTGTAAAGTGGACCATTTCCTAGCTCCTACAGTTTACCAAAACTGACACAAGAGGAAATCATTTAAGGTCATCATGTCTGCCCTTGGCATTCTCGGAACGCCCTGGCCTCAGAATGCAGCATCTGTAGTCCATGGTAACCTGTGGAGAGTGGGCGGGGCTGAGGGAGGCTGGAGCACTGCCCTCACGGAGGGAGTGGGTGTGGCCATCTCTGCTGTGACTGAACAAACTGCAGGGGAGCAGGGGGCCCAGGGCAGGGCCCTCAGAGCAAGGCAGGCCCAGTGGGGTGTCACAAGCATTTAGGCCCAGGCCAAAGGGCGCCTTCTTTGTCTGCACAGCTGGCCAAACTCTCACTTTTCCACTCAGGCCACCCACTTATTTGAAGTGTGTGTGGAACCTGTCCACGCAGTATACCTCGCTGCACAGCTAACCATAGGTCTGGGCATCGTAGCTTCCTGCCAGGTGACCGAAGTTCGCAGGAGAGATGATTCCCAGGATCACACGCAGAGAGGCTCCTGCCCGGGCTACACGCCGCCCACTGCCCAAGCCCAAGATCGGGGGCCGAAAGCAGCCCTGTCTAAGTCCCCTACCCCTAGAGGGAGTATTGGACCAACACTTCTAGAAAAAGGGGTCCTTGTGGGCAACTCATTGGAGGGACACAAATAAATCTTTGCCGACTTTTTGCTGAAACTTACGAGCGTTCACACCTAAGCCTTTTACAAGGTCAGCTGTTTAGCTAAACATGAGCTCATGACCTAAATTTACACAATAATGAAGAAATCAGCTACAAAGGGAGACAATCAGCAAAAACAATCAATACCAGAATTAGATTCCCTAGGCCATCCGTCAGATGTTGGAATAATCAGGTGCTAGGCAGAAAATATACATAAACCTGGAAAAGAAAAAAGGAACAAGGATGTTTTCAAAGACCGGTAGGATCTCTAAAACATTTTTAGAGTACATGTCATTGATAAAGGTAAATACACAAAGGTTGTTTAATACAACAAATTAAGCAGTGAGAAGAGTGAAATTATGCTGTTTAGAAAACTATGGAAGGTGAGATTTTCTGCCTAATTATATAAGATGATTTCTCTAAAAAATACACATTATTTCAAAGACTTATTGGCTGTGAAATAAGTTAAGGGTATTTCAAATGTCTTGTCTGCAAAGAAAGGTGAGATGTAGGGAATCACAGAAAGCCGAGGGGATAATATGTCAATATATACATTGCTATATGGTGAACTAAGCCTTAGGCCGGCAACAGTGTAGAGGAATGGACCCTTAGAAACGTACAAGGAAGCTGGAATCTTTAAAAGTTCAAATCTTTATAAGTAAAAATATTTATTAAAAATAATAACCAAGTGTTTTACTTGACATCAGAAAATCAAAACAATAAACCCTGAGAACATAGAAAAAAGTTAAATAAAGATATGAGCAGAACTTAATACAACAGAAAACGTATAAAATTTAGGTGATTTAGTAAGTCCAAAGAATATTCTTTGAAAAGATGTAAAATACACACTTTGATTAAGGAAAACAAAAAAAAGTAAATAATATACAGAAAGAATCAGGACAATGTTATAGCGGAGAATATATGAATTGCCAGTAAATTTGAATATTTCTGTAAAGTGGACCATTTCCTAGCTCCTACAGTTTACCAAAACTGACACAAGAGGAAATCATTTAAGGTCATCATGTCTGCCCTTGGCATTCTTAGAACGCCCTGGCCTCAGAATGCAGCATCTGTAGTCCATGGTAACCTGCGGAGTGGTGGCGTGGCTGAGGGAGGTTGGAAGACTGCCCTCAGTGAGGGAGTGGGTGTGGTCATCTCTGCTGTGACTGAACAAAGGGCAGGGGAGCAGGGGGCCCAGGGCAGGGCCCTCAGAGCCCGGCAGACCCAGTGGGGTGTCACAAGCATTTAGGCCCAGGCCAAAGGGCGGTTTCTTTGTCTGCACAGCTGCCCAAACTCTCACCTTTCCACTCAGGCCGCCCTCTTATTTGAAGTGTGTTGGGTACCTGTCCGCGCAGTACACCTCGCTGCACAGCTAACCATAGGTCAAGGCATCGTAGCTTCCTGCCAGCTGACTGAAGTTCGCAAGCAAATGTGTCCCTTGGACACATGCGGAGAGGCTCCTGCCCGGGCCACAGGCCGCCCACTGGCCCTGCCCCAGATCGAAGGCTGAAAAGCAGCCATGTCTGAGTCCACTGCCTCTCGAAGGAGTATTGGAAGAACACTTGTAGAAATCGGGGTTCTTGCGGGCAACTCATTGGAGGGACACAAATAAATCTTTGCCGACTTTCTGCTGAAGCGTACCAGCGTTCACACCTAAGCCTCTTACAAGGTCAGCTGTTTAGCTAAACATGAGCTCATGATCTAAATTTAAACAATATTGAAGAAATCAGCTACAAAGTGAGACAATCAGCAAAAACAATCAATACCAGAATGAGATTCCCTAGGCCATCCATCTGATGTTGGAATAATCAGGTGCAAGGCAGAAAATATACATAAAACTGGAACTGAAAGAAGGAACAAGGAGGTTTTCAAAGGCTGGTAGGATCTCTAAAACATTTTTAAAGTACATGTCATTGAGAAACCTAAATACTCAAAGGTTGTTTAATACCACAGATTAAGCATTGAGAAGAGTGAAATTATGCTGTTTTGAAAACTATGGCAGGTGAGATTTTCTGCCTAATTATGTCAGAAGATTTCTCTAAAAATTAGACATTATTTCAAAGACTTATTGGCTGTGAAATAAGTTAAGTGTATTTCAAATGGCTTGTCTGCAAAGAAAGGTGAGATGTAGGGAATCACAGAAAGTCGAGGGGAAAATGTCAATATATACATTGCTATATGGTGAACTAAGCCTTAGGCCAGCCACAATGTAGAGGACCTGACCCTTAGAAACTTAAAAGTGAGCTGGAATCTTTAAAAGTTCAAATCTTTATAAGTAAAAAGATTGATGAAAATGAATAACCAAGTGTTTTAATTGACATCAGAAGATCAAAACAATAAACCCTGAGAACATAGAAAAAAGATAAAGATAGATATGAGCAGAACTTAATACCACAGAAAACGTATAAAATTCAGGTGAGGTAGTAAGTCCAAAGAATACTCTTTGAAAAGATTTAAAAGACACACTTTGATTAAGGAAAGCACAAACATAATTAAAGAATATATAGAAAGAATCAGGACAATGTTATAGCAGAGAATATATGAAATGCCAGTAAATTTGAACATTTCTGTAAAGTGGACCATTTCCTAGCTCCTACAGTTTACCAAAACTGACACAAGAGGAAATCATTTAAGGTCATCATGTCTGCCCTTGGCATTCTCGGAACGCCCTGGCCTCAGAATGAAGCATCTGTAGTCCATGGTAACCTGCGGAGAGTGGGCGGGGCTGAGGGAGGCTGGAACACTGCCCTCACTGAGGGAGTGTGTGTGGCCATCTCTGCTGTGACTGAACAAAGGGCAGGGGAGCAGGGGGCCCAGGTCAGGGCCCTCAGAGCAAGGCAGGCCCAGTGGGGTGTCAGAAACATTTAGGCCCAGGCCTTAGGGCGCCTTCTTTGTCTGCACAGCTGGCCAAACTCTCACTTTTCCACTGAGGCCACCCACTTATTTGAAGTGTGTGTGGAACCTGTCCACGCAGTATACCTCGCTGCACAGCTAACCATAGGTCTGGGCATCGTAGCTTCCTGCCAGGTGACCGAAGTTCGCAGAAGAGATGATTCCCAGGTTCACATGCAGAGAGGCTCCTGCCCGGGCCACAGGCCGCCCACTGGCCCTGCCCCAGATCGAAGCCTGAAAAGCAGCCATGTCTGAGTCCACTGCCTCTCGAAGCAGTATTGGACCAACACTTGTAGAAAACGGGGTCCTTGCGGGCAACTCATTGGAGGGACACAAATAAATCTTTGCCGACTTCTGCTGAAGCGTACCAGCGTTCACACCTAAGCCTCTTACAAGGTCAGCTGTTTAGCTAAACATGAGCTCATGATCTAAATTTACACAATCTTGAAGAAATCAGCTACAAAGGGAGACAATCAGCAAAAACAATCAATACCAGAATGAGATTCCCTAGGCCATCCATCTGATGTTGGAATAATCAGGTGCAAGGCAGAAAATATACATAAAACTGGAACTGAAACAAGGATCAAGGAGGTTTTCAAAGGCTGGTAGGATCTCTAAAACATTTTTAAAGTACATGTCATTGATAAACCTAAATACTCAAAGGTTGTTTAATACCACAGATTAAGCATTGAGAAGAGTGAAATTATGCTGTTTTGAAAACAATGGCAGGTGAGATTTTCTGCCTAATTATGTCAGAAGATTTCGCTAAAAATAGACATTATTTCAAAGACTTATTGGCTGTGAAATAAGTTAAGTGTATTTCAAATGGCTTGTCTGCAAAGAAAGGTGTGATGTAGGGAATCACAGAAAGTCGAGGGGAAAATGTCAATATATAAATTGCTATATGGTGAACTAAGCCTTAGGCCAGCCACAATGTAGAGGACCGGACCCTTAGAAACTTAAAAGTGAGCTGGAATCTTTAAAAGTTCAAATCTTTATAAGTAAAAAGATTGATGAAAATGAATAACCAAGTGTTTTAATTGACATCAGAAGATCAAAGCAATAAAATCTGAGAACATAGAAAAAAGATAAAGATAGATATGAGCAGAACTTAATACCACAGAAAACGTATAAAATTCAGGTGAGGTAGTAAGTCCAAAGAATATTCCTTGAAAAGATTTAAAAGACACACTTTGATTAAGGAAAGCACAAACATAATTAAAGAATATATAGAAAGAATCAGGACAATGTTATAGCAGAGAATATATGAAATGCCAGTAAATTTGAACATTTCTGTAAAGTGGACCATTTCCTAGCTCCTACAGTTTACCAAAACTGACACAAGGGGAAATCATTTAAGGTCATCATGTCTGCCCTTGGCATTCTCGGAACGCCATGGCCTCAGAATGCAGCATCTGTAGTCCATGGTAACCTGCAGAGATTGGGCGGGACTGAGGGAGGCTGGAACACTGCCCTCACAGAGGGAGTGGGTGTCGCCATCTCTGCTGTGACTGAACAGAGGGCAGGGGAGCAGCGGGCCCTGGGCAGGGCCCTCAGAGCCCGGCAGGCCTAGTGGGGTGTCACAAGCATTTAGGCCCAGGCCTTAGGGCGCCTTCTTTGTCTGCACAGCTGCCCAAACTCTCACTTTTCCACTCAGGCCGCCCACTTAGTTTCAGTGAGTGTGGAACCTGTCTGCGCAGTATACCTCGCTGCACAGCTAACCATAGGTCTGGGCATCATAGCTTCCTGCCAGGTGACCGAAGTTCGCAGGAGAGATGATTCCCAGGTTCACATGCAGAGAGGCTCCTGCCCGGGCCACAGGCGGCCCACTGCCCCTGCCCAAGATCGGGGGCCGAAAGCAGCCCTGTCTAATTCCCCTACCCCTAGAGGGAGTATTGGACCAACACTTCTAGAAAACGCGGTCCTTGTGGGCAACTCATTGGAGGGACACAAATAAATCTTTGCCGACTTTTTGCTGAAACTTACGAGCGTTCACACTTAAGCCTTTTACAAGGTCAGCTGTTTAGCTAAACATGAGCTCATGATCTAAATTTACACAATAATGAAGAAATCTGCTACAAAGGGAGACAATCAGCAAAAACAATCAATACCAGAATTAGATTCCCTAGGCCATCCGTCAGATGTTGGAATAATCAGGTGCTAGGCACAAAATATACATAAACCTGGAAAAGAAACAAGGAACAAGGATGTTTTCAAAGACTGGTAGGATCTCTAAAACATTTTTAAAGTACATGTCATTGATAAAGCTAAATACTCAAAGGTTGTTTAATACAACAAATTAAGCAGTGAGAAGAGTGAAATTATGCTGTTTAGAAAACTATGGAAGGTGAGATTTTCTGCCTAATTATATAAGATGATTTCTCTAAAAAATACACATTATTTCAAAGACTTATTGGCTGTGATGTAAGTTAAGGGTATTTCAAATGGCTTGTCTGCAAAGAAAGGTGAGATGTAGGGAATCACAGAAAGCCGAGGGGATAATATGTCAATATATACATAGCTATATGTTGATCTAAGCCTTAGGCCGGCAACAGTGTAGAGGAATGGACCCTTAGAAACGTACAAGTAAGCTGGAATCTTTAAAAGTTCAAATGTTTATAAGTAAAAAGATTTATTAAAAATAATAACCAAGTGTTTTACTTGACATCAGAAAATCAAAACAATAAACCCTGAGAACAAAAAAAAAAGATAAATAAAGATATGAGCAGAACTTAATACAACAGAAAACGTATAAAATTTAGGTGATTTAGTAAGTCCAAAGAATATTCTTTGAAAAGATTTAAAAGACACACTTTGATTTAGGAAAACAAAAAAAAGTAAATAATATACAGAAAGAATCAGGACAATGTTATAGCGGAGAATATATGAATTGCCAGTAAATTTGAATATTTCTGTAAAGTGGACCTTTTCCTAGCTCCTAAAGTTTACCAAAACTGACACAAGAGGAAATCATTTAAGGTCATCATGTCTGCCCTTGGCATTCTCGGAACGCCCTGGCCTCAGAATGCAGCATCTGTAGTCCATGGTAACCTGTGGAGAGTGGGCGGGGCTGAGGGAGGCTGGAACACTGCTCTCACTGAGGGAGTGTGTTTGGCCATCTCTGCTGTGACTGAACAAAGGGTAGGGGAGCAGGGGGCCCAGGGCTGGTCCCTCAGAGCAAGGCAGGCCCAGTGGGTTGTCACAAGCATTTAGGCCCAGGCCATAGGGCGCCTTCTTTGTCTGCACAGCTGGCCAAACTCTCACTTTTCCACTGAGGCCACCCACTTATTTGAAGTGTGTGTGGAACCTGTCCACGCAGTATACCTCGCTGCACAGCTAACCATAGGTCTGGGCATCGTAGCTTCCTGCCAGGTGACCGAAGTTCGCAGGAGAGGTGATTCTCAGGTTCACACGCAGAGAGTCCTCTGCCCGGGCCACACGCCGCCCACTGCCCCTGCCCAAGATCGGGGGCAGAAAGCAGCCCTGTCTAAGTCCCCTACCCCTAGAGGGAGTATTGGACCAACACTTCTAGAAAACGGGGTCCTTGTGGGCAACTCATTGGAGGGACACAAATAAATCTTTGCCGACTTTTTGCTGAAACTTACGAGCGTTCACACCTAAGCCTTTTACAAGGTCAGCTGTTTAGCTAAACATGAGCTCATGACCTAAATTTACACAATAATGAAGAAATCAACTACAAAGGGAGACAATCAGCAAAAACAATCAATACCAGAATTAGTTTCCCTAGGCCATCCGTCAGATGTTGGAATAATCAGGTGCTAGGCAGAAAATATACATAAACCTGGAAAAGAAACAAGGAACAAGGATGTTTTCAAAGACTGGTAGGGTCTCTAAAACATTTTTAAAGTACATGTCATTAATAAAGCTAAATACACAAAGGTTGTTTAATACAGCAAATTAAGCTGTGAGAAGAGTGAAGTTATGCTGTTTAGAAAACTATGGAACGTGAGATTTTCTGCCTAATTATATAAGATGATTTCTCTAAAAAATACAAATTATTTCAAAGACTTATTGGCTGTGAAGTAAGTTAAGGGTATTTCAAATGGCTTGTCTGCAAAGAAAGGTGAGATGTAGGGAATCACAGAAAGCCGAGGGCATAATATGTCAATATATGCATAGCTATATGTTGATCTAAGCCTTAGGCCGGCAACAGTGGAGAGGAATGGACCCTTAGAAACGTACAAGTAAGCTGGAATCTTTAAAAGTTCAAATCTTTATAAGTAAAAAGATTTATTAAAATGAATAACCAAGTGTTTTACTTGACATCAGAAAATCAAAACTATAAACCCCGAGAACATAGAAAAAAGATAAATAAAGTTATGAGCAGAACTTAATACAACAGAAAACGTATAAAATTCAGGTGATTTAGTAAGTCCAAAGAATATTCTTTGAAAAGATTTAAAAGACACACTTTGATTTAGGAAAACAAAAAAAAGTAAATAATATACAGAAAGAATCAGGACAATGTTATAGCGGAGAATACATGAATTGCCAGTAAATTTGAATATTTCTGTAAAGTGGACCATTTCCTAGCTCCTAAACTTTTCCAAAACTGACACAAGAGGAAATCATTTAAGGTCATCATGTCTGCCCTTGGCATTCTCGGTACGCCCTGGCCTCAGAATGCAGCATCTGTAGTCCATGGTAACCTGCGGAGAGGGGGCGTGGCTGAGGGAGGTTGGAAGACTGCCCTCACTGAGGGAGTGGGTGTGGTCATCTCTGCTGTGACTGAACAAAGGGCAGGGGAGCAGGGGGCCCAGGGCAGGACCCTCAGAGCCCGGCAGACACAGTGGGGTGTCACAAGCATTTAGGCCCAGGCCAAAGGGCGCTTTCTTTGTCTGCACAGCTACCAAAACTCTCACCTTTCCACTCAGGCCGCCCTCTTATTTGAAGTGTGATGGGTACCTGTCCTCGCAGTACACCTCGCTGCACAGCTAACCATAGGTCAAGGCATCGTAGCTTCCTTCCAGGTGACTGAAGTTCGCAGGCAAATGTGTCCCTGGGACACATGCGGAGAGGCTCCTGCCCGGGCCACAGGCCGCCCACTGGCCCTGCCCCAAATCGAAGGCTGAAAAGCAGCCATGTCTGAGTCCACTGCCTCTCGAAGGAGTATTGGACCAACACTTGTAGAAATCGGGGTTCTTGCGGGCAACTCATTGGAGGGACACAAATAAATCTTTGCCGACTTTCTGCTGAATCTTTCCAGCGTTCACACCTAAGCCTCTTACAAGGTCAGCTGTTTAGCTAAACATGAGCTCATGATCTAAATTTACACAAAATTGAAGAAATCAGCTACAAAGGGAGACAATCAGCAAAAACAATCAATACCAGAATGAGATTCCCTAGGCCATCCATCTGATGTTGGAATAATCAGGTGCAAGGCAGAAAATATACATAAAACTGGAACTGAAACAAGGAACAAGGAGGTTTTCAAAGGCTGGTAGGATCTGTAAAACATTTTTAAAGTACATGTCATTGATAAACCTAAATACTCAAAGGTTGTTTAATACCACAGATTAAGCATTGAGAAGAGTGAAATTATGCTGTTTTGAAAACTATGGCAGGTGTGATTTTCTGCCTAATTATGTCAGAAGATTTCTCTAAAAAATAGACATTATTTCAAAGACTTATTGGCTGTGAAATAAGTTAAGTGTATTTCAAATGGCTTGTCTGCAAAGAAAGGTGAGATGTAGGGAATCACAGAAAGTCGAGTGGAAAATGTCAATATATTCATTGCTATATGGTGAACTAAGACTTAGGCCAGCCACAATGTAGAGGACCTGACCCTTAGAAGCTTAAAAGTGAGCTGGAATCTTTAAAAGTTCAAATCTTTATAAGTAAAAAGATTGATGAAAATGAATAACCAAGTGTTTTAATTGACATCAGAAGATCAAAACAATAAACCCTGAGAACATAGAAAAAAGATAAAGATAGGTATGAGCAGAACTTAATACCACAGAAAACGTATAAAATTCAGGTGAGGTAGTAAGTCCAAAGAATATTCTTTGAAAAGATTTAAAAGACACACTTTGATTAAGGAAAGCACAAACATAATTAAAGAATATATAGAAAGAATCAGGACAAAGTTATAGCAGAGAATATATGAAATGCCAGTAAATTTGAATATTTCTGTAAAGTGGACCATTTCCTAGCTCCTACAGTTTACCCAAACTGACACAAGGGGAAATCATTTAAGGTCATCATGTCTGCCCTTGGCATTCTCGGAACGCCCTGGCCTCAGAATGCAGCATCTGTAGTCCTTGGTAACCTGCGGAGAGTGGGCGGGTCTGAGGGAGGCTGGAACACTGCCCTCACGGAGGGAGTGGGTGTGGCCATCTCTGCTGTGACTGAACAAAGGGCAGGGGAGCATGGGGCCCAGGGCAGGACCCTCAGAGCAAGGCAGGCCCAGTGGGGTGTTGCAAGCATTTAGGTACAGGCCATAGGGCGCCTTCTTTGTCTGCACAGCTGGCCAAACTCTCACTTTTCCACTCAAGCCACCCACTTATTTGAAGTGTGTGTGGAACCTGTCCACGCAGTATACCTCGCTGCACAGCTAACCATAGGTCTGGGCATCGTAGCTTCCTGCCAGGTGACCAAAGTTCGCAGGAGAGATGATTCCCAGGTTCACACGCAGAGAGGCTCCTGCCCGGGCCACACGCCGCCCACTGCCCAAGCCCAAGATCGGGGGCCGAAAGCAGCCCTGTCTAAGTCCCCTACCCCTAGAGGGAGTATTGGACCAACACTTCTAGAAAACGGGGTCCTTGTGGGCAACTCATTGGAGGGTCACAAATAAATCTTTGCCGACTTTTTGCTGAAACTTACGAGCGTTCACACCTAAGCCTTTTACAAGGTCAGCTGTTTAGCTAAACATGAGCTCATGACCTAAATTTACACAATAATGAAGAAATCAGCTACAAAGGGAGACAATCAGCAAAAACAATCAATACCAGAATTAGATTCCCTAGGCCATCCGTCAGATGTTGGAATAATCAGGTGCTAGGCAGAAAATATACATAAATCTGGAAAAGAAACAAGGAACAAGGATGTTCTCAAAGACCGGGAGGATCTCTAAAACATTTTTAGAGTACATGTCATTGATAAAGCTAAATACTCAAAGGTTGTTTAATACAACAAATTAAGCAGTGAGAAGAGTGAAATTATGCTGTTTAGAAAACTATGGCAGGTGAGATTTTCTGCCTAATTATATAAGATGATTTCTCTAAAAAATACACATTATTTCAAAGACTTATTGGCTGTGAAGTAAGTTAAGGGTATTTCATATGGCTTGTCGGCAAAGAAAGGTGAGTTGTAGGGAATCACAGAAAGCCGAGGGGATAATATGTCAATATATACATAGCTATATGTTGATCTAAGCCTTAGGCCGGCAACAGTGTAGAGGAATGGACCCTTAGAAACGTACAAGTAAGCTGGAATCTTTAAAAGTTCAAATCTTTATAAGTAAAAATATTTATTAAAATGAATAACCAAGTGTTTTACTTGACATCAGAAAATCAAAACTATAAACCCTGAGAACATAGAAAAAAGATAAATAAAGATATGAGCAGTACTTAATACAACAGAAAACGTATAAAATTCAGGTGATTTAGTAAGTCCAAAGAATATTCTTTGAAAAGATTTAAAAGACACACTTTGATTAAGGAAAACATAAACATAAGTAAAGAATGTGCAGAAAGAATCAGGACAATGTTATAGCAGAGAATATATGAAATGCCAGTAAACTTGAACATTTCTGTAAAGCGGACCATTTCCTAGCTCCTACAGTTTACCAAAACTGACACCAGAGGAAATCATTTAAGGTCATCATGTCTGCCCTTGGCATTCTCGGAACGCCCTGGCCTCAGAATGCAGCATCTGTAGTCCATGGTAACCTGTGGAGAGTGGGCGGGGCTGAGGGAGGCTGGAACACTGCCCTCACGGAGGGAGTGGGTGTGGCCATCTCTGCTGTGACTGAACAAATGGCAGGGGAGCAGGGGGCCCAGGGCAGGGCCCTCAGAGCAAGGCAGGCCCAGTGGGGTGTCACAAGTATTTAGGCCCAGGCCAAAGGGCGCCTTCTTTGTCTGCACAGCTGGCCAAACTCTCACTTTTCCACTGAGGCCACCTATTATTTGAAGTGTGTGTGGAACCTGTCCACGCAGTATACCTTGCTGCACAGCTAACCATAGGTCTGGGCATCGTAGCTTCCTGCAAGGTGACCGAAGTTCGCAGGAGAGATGATTCCCAAGTTCACACGCAGAGAGGCTCCTGCCCAGGCCACACGCCGCCCACTGCCCCTGCCCAAGATCGGGGGCCGAAAGCAGCCCTGTCTAAGTCCCCTACCCCTAGAGGGAGTAATGGACCAACACTTCTAGAAAACGGGGTCCTTGTGGGCAACTCATTGGAGGGACACAAATAAATCTTTGCCGACTTTTTGCTGAAAATTACGAGCGTTCACACCTAAGCCTTTTACAAGGTCAGCTGTTTAGCTAAACATGAGCTCATGACCTAAATTTACACAATAATGAAGAAATCAGCTACAAAGGGAGACAATCAGCAAAAACAATCAATACCAGAATTAGATTCCCTAGGCCATCCGTCAGATGTTGGAATAATCAGGTGCTAGGCAGAAAATATACATAAACCTGGAAAAGAAACAAGGAACAAGGATGTTTTCAAAGACTGGTAGGATCTCTAAAACATTTTTAAAGTACATGTCATTGATAAAGCTAAAAACTCAAAGGTTGTTTAATACAACAAATTAAGTAGTGAGAAGAGTGAAATTATGCTGTTTAGAAAACTATGGAAGGTGAGATTTTCTGCCTAATTATATAAGATGATTTCTCTAAAAAATACACATTATTTCAAAGACTTATTGGCTGTGAAATAAGTTAAGGGTATTTCAAATGTCTTGTCTGCAAAGAAAGGTGAGATGTAGGGAATCACAGAAAGCCGAGGGGATAATATGTCAATATATACATGGCTATATGGTGAACTAAGCCTTAGGCGGGCAACAGTGTAGAGGAATGGACCCTTAGAAACGTACAAGGAAGCTGGAATCTTTAAAAGTTCAAATCTTTATAAGTAAAAAGATTTATTAAAATAATAACCAAGTGTTTTACTTGACATCAGAAAATCAAAACAATAAACCCTGAGAACATAGAAAAAAGATAAATAAAGATATGAGCAGAACTTAATACAACAGAAAACGTATAAAATTTAGGTGATTTAGTAAGTCCAAAGAATATTATTTGAAAAGATTTAAAAGACACACTTTGATTAAGGAAAACATAAACATAAGTAAAGAATATGCAGAAAGAATCAGGACAATGTTATAGCAGAGAATATATGAAATGCCAGTAAACTTGAACATTTCTGTAAACGCACCATTTCCTAGCTGCTACAGTTTACGAAAACTGACACAAGAGGAAATCATTTAAGGTCATCATGTCTGCCCTTGGCATTCTCGGAACGCCCTGGCCTCAGAATGCAGCTTCTGTAGTCCATGGTAACCTGCGGAGAGGGGGCGTGGCTGAGGGAGGTTGCAAGTCTGCCATCACTGAGGGAATGGGTGTGGCCATCTCTGCTGTGACTGAACAAAGGGCAGGGGAGCAGGGGGCCCAGGGCCGGGCCCTCAGAGCCCGGCAGACCCAGTGGGGTGTCACAAGCATTTAGGCCCAGGCCAAAGGGCGCCTTCTTTGTCTGCACAGCTGCCCAAACTCTCACCTTTCCACTCAGGCCGCCCTCTTATTTGAAGTGTGTTTGGAACCTGTCCGCGCAGTACACCTCGCTGCACAGCTAACCATAGGTCAGGGCATCGTAGCTTCCTGCCAGGTGACCGAAGTTCGCAGGCAAATGGGTCCCTGGGACACATGCGGAGAGGCTCCTGCCGGGGCCACAGGCCGCCCACTGGCCCTGCCCCAGATCGAAGGCTGAAAAGCAGCCATGTCTGAGTCCACTGCCTCTCGAAGGAGTATTGGTCCAACACTTGTAGAAAATGGGGTCCTTGCGGGCAACTCATTGGAGGGACCCAAATAAATCTTTGCCGACTTTCTGCTGAAGCATACCAGCGTTCACACCTAAGCCTCTTACAAGGTCAGCTGTTTAGCTAAACATGAGCTCATGATCTAAATTTACACAATCTTGAAGAAATCAGCTACAAAGGGAGACAATCAGCAAAAACAATCAATACCAGAATGAGATTCCCTAGGCCATCCATCTGATGTTGGAATAATCAGGTGCAAGGCAGAAAATATACATAAAACTGGAACTGAAAGAAGGAACAAGGAGGTTTTCAAAGGCTGGTAGGATCTCTAAAACATTTTTAAAGTACATGTCATTGATAAACCTAAATACTCAGAGGTTGTTTAATACCACAGATTAAGCATTGAGAAGAGTGAAATTATGCTGTTTTCAAAACTATGGCAGGTGAGATTTTCTGCCTAATTATGTCAGATGATTTCTCTAAAAAATAGACATTATTTCAAAGACTTATTGGCTGTGAAATAAGTTAAGTGTATTTCAAATGGCTTGTCTGCAAAGAAAGGTGAGATGTAGGGAATCACAGAAAGTCGAGGGGAAAATGTCAATATATACATTGCTATATGGTGAACTAAGCCTTAGGCCAGCCACAATGTAGAGGACCTGACCCTTAGAAACTTAAAAGTGAGCTCGAATCTTTAAAAGTTCAAATCTTTATAAGTAAAAAGATTGATGAAAATGAATAACCAAGTGTTTTAATTGACATCAGAAGATCAAAACAATAAACCCTGAGAACATAGAAAAAAGATAAAGATAGATATGAGCAGAACTTAATACCACAGAAAACGTATAAAATTCAGGTGATGTAGTAAGTCAAAGAATATTCTTTGAAAAGATTTAAAAGACACACTTTGATTAAGGAAAGCACAAACATAATTAAAGAATATATAGAAAGAATCAGGACAATGATATAGCAGAGAATATATGAAATGCCAGTAAATTTGAACATTTCTGTAAAGGGGACCATTTCCTAGCTCCTACAGTTTACCCAAACTGACATAAGGGGAAATCATTTAAGGTCATCATGTCTGCCCTTGGAATTCTCGGAACGCCCTGGCCTCAGAATGCAGCATCTGTAGTCCATGGTAACCTGCGGAGAGTGGGCGGGACTGAGGGAGGCTGGAACACTGCCCTCACAGAGGGAGTGGGTGTGGCCATCTCTGCTGTGACTGAACAAAGGGCAGGGGAGCAGCGGGCCCTGGGCAGGGCCCTCAGAGCCCGGCAGGCCTAGTGGGGTGTCACAAGCATTTAGGCCCAGGCCTTAGGGCGCCTTCTTTGTCTGCACAGCTGCCCAAACTCTCACTTTTCCACTCAGGCCGCCCACTTAGTTGCAGTGAGTGTGGAACCTGTCTGCGCAGTATACCTCGCTGCACAGCTAACCATAGGTCTGGGCATCGTAGCTTCCTGCCAGGTGACCGAAGTTCGCAGAAGAGATGATTCCCAGGTTCACATGCAGAGAGGCTCATGCCCGGGCCACAGGCGGCCCACTGCCCCTGCCCAAGATCGGGGGCCGAAAGCAGCCCTGTCTAATTCCCCTACCCCTAGAGGGAGTATTGGACCAACACTTCTAGAAAACGGGGTCCTTGTGGGAAACTCATTGGAAGGACACAAATAAATCTTTGCCGACTTTTTGCTGAAACTTACGAGCGTTCACACCTAAGCCTTTTACAAGGTCAGCTGTTTAGCTAAACATGAGCTCATGATCTAAATTTACACAATAATGAAGAAATCAGCTACAAAGGGAGACAATCAGCAAAAACAATCAATACCAGAATTAGATTCCTTAGGCCATCCTTCAGATGTTGGAATAATCAGGTGCTAGGCAGAAAATATACATAAAGCTGGAAAAGAAACAAGGAACAAGGATGTTTTCAAAGACTGGTAGGATCTCTAAAACATTTTTAAAGTACATGTCATTGATAAAGCTAAATACTCAAAGGTTGTTTAATACAACAAATTAAGCAGTGAGAAGAGTGAAATTATGCTGTTTAGAAAACTATGGAAGGTGAGAATTTCTGCCTAATTATATAAGATGATTTCTCTAAAAAATACACATTATTTCAAAGACTTATTGGCTGTGAAATAAGTTAAGGGTATTTCAAATGTCTTGTCTGCAAAGAAAGGTGAGATGTAGGGAATCACAGAAAGCCGAGTGGATAATATGTCAATATATACATTGCTATATGGTGAACTAAGCCTTAGGCCGGCAACAGTGTAGAGGAATGGACCCTTAGAAACGTACAAGGAAGCTGGAATCTTTAAAAGTTCAAATCTTTATAAGTAAAAGAATTATTAAAAATAATAACCAAGTGTTTTACTTGACATCAGAAAATCAAAACAATAAACCCTGAGAACATAGAAAAAAGATAAATAAAGATATGAGCAGAACTTAATACAACAGAAAACGTATAAAATTTAGGTGATTTAGTAAGTCCAAAGAATATTCTTTGAAAAGATTTAAAAGACACACTTTGATTTAGGAAAACAAAAAAAAGTAAATAATATACAGAAAGAATCAGGACAATGTTATAGGGGAGAATATATGAATTGCCAGTAAATTTGAATATTTCTGTAAAGTGGACCATTTCCTAGCTCCTAAACTTTACCAAAACTGACACAAGAGGAAATCATTTAAGGTCATCATGTCTGCCCTTGGCATTCTCGGAACGCCCTGGCCTCAGAATGCAGCATCTGTAGTCCATGGTAACCTGCGGAGAGGGGGCGTGGCTGAGGGAAGTTGGAAGACGGCCCTCACTGAGGGAGTGGGTGTGGTCATCTCTGCTGTGACTGAACAAAGGGCAGGGGAGCAGGGGGCCCAGGTCAGGGCCCTCAGAGCCCGGAAGACCCAGTGGTGTGTCACAAGCATTTAGGCCCAGGCCAAAGGGTGCTTTCTTTGTCTGCACAGCTGCCCAAACTCTCACCTTTCCACTCAGGCCGCCCTCTTATTTGAAGTGTGTTGGGTAGCTGTCCTCGCAGTACACCTCACTGCACAGCTAACCATAGGTCAAGGCATCCTAGCTTCCTGCCAGGTGACTGAAGTTCGCAGGCAAATGTGTCCCTGGGACACATGCGGAGAGGCTCCGGCCCGGGCCACAGGCCGCCCACTGGCCCTGCCCCAGATCGAAGGCTGAAAAGCAGCCATGTCTGAGTCCACTGCCTCTCGAAGGAGTATTGGACCAACACTTGTAGAAATCGGGGTTCTTGCGGGCAACTCATTGGAGGGACACAAATAAATCTTTGCCGACTTTCTGCTGAAGCTTACCAGCGTTCACACCTAAGCCTCTTACAAGGTCAGCTGTTTAGCTAAACATGAGCTCATGATCTAAATTTACACAAAATTGAAGAAATCAGCTACAAAGGGAGACAATCAGCAAAAACAATCAATACCAGAATGAGATTCCCTAGGCCATCCATCTGATGTTGGAATAATCAGGTGCAAGGCAGAAAATATACATAAAACTGGAACTGAAACAAGGAACAAGGAGGTTTTCAAAGGCTGGTAGGATCTCTAAAACATTTTTAAAGTACATTTCGTTGATAAACCTAAATACTCAAAGGTTGTTTAATACCACAGATTAAGCATTGAGAAGAGTGAAATTATGCTGTTTTCAAAACTATGGCAGGTGAGATTTTCTGCCTAATTATATAAGAAGATTTCTCTAAAAAATAGACATTATTTCAAAGACTTATTGGCTGTGAAATAAGTTAAGTGTATTTCAAATGGCTTGTCTGCAAAGAAAGGTGAGATGTAGGGAATCACAGAAATTCGAGGGGAAAATGTCAATATATACATTGCTATATGGTGAACTAAGCCTTAGGCCAGACACAATGTAGAGGACCTGACCCTTAGAAACTTGAAAGTGAGCTGGAATCTTTAAAAGTTCAAATCTTTATAAGTAAAAAGATTGATGAAAATGAATAACCAAGTGTTTTAATTGACATCAGAAGATCAAAACAATAAACCCTGAGAACATAGAAAAAAGATAAATAAAGATATGAGCAGAACTTAATACCACAGAAAACGTATAAAATTCAGGTGAGGTAGTAAGTCCAAAGAATATTCTTTGAAAAGATTTAAAAGACACACTTTGATTAAGGAAAACAAAAAAAAGTAAAGAATATACAGAAAGAATCAGGACAATGTTATAGCAGAGAATATATGAAATGCCAGTAAATTTGAATATTTCTGTAAAGTGGACCATTTCCTAGCTCCTACAGTTTACCAAAACTGACACAAGAGGAAATCATTTAAGGTCATCATGTCTGCCCTTGGCATTCTCGGAACGCCCTGGCCTCAGAATGCAGCATCTGTAGTCCATGGTAACCTGTGGAGAGTGGGCGGGTCTGAGGGAGGCTGGAACACTGCCCTCACGGAGGGAGTGGGTGTGGCCATCTCTGCTGTGACTGAACAAAGGGCAGGGGAGCATGGGGCCCAGGGCAGGACCCTCAGAGCATGGCAGGCCCATGGGGTGTTGCAAGCATTTAGGTACAGGCCATAGGGCGCCTTCTTTGTCTGCACAGCTGGCCAAACTCTCACTTTTCCACTCAAGCCACCCACTTATTTGAAGTGTGTGTGGAACCTGTCCACGCAGTATACCTCGCTGCACAGCTAACCATAGGTCTGGGCATCGTAGCTTCCTGCCAGGTGACCAAAGTTCGCAGGAGAGATGATTCCCAGGTTCACACGCAGAGAGGCTCCTGCCCGGGCCACACGCCGCCCACTGCCCAAGCCCAAGATCGGGGGCCGAAAGCAGCCCTGTCTAAGTCCCCTACCCCTAGAGGGAGTATTGGACCAACACTTCTAGAAAACGGGGTCCTTGTGGGCAACTCATTGGAGGGTCACAAATAAATCTTTGCCGACTTTTTGCTGAAACTTACGAGCGTTCACACCTAAGCCTTTTACAAGGTCAGCTGTTTAGCTAAACATGAGCTCATGACCTAAATTTACACAATAATGAAGAAATCAGCTACAAAGGGAGACAATCAGCAAAAACAATCAATACCAGAATTAGATTCCCTAGGCCATCCGTCAGATGTTGGAATAATCAGGTGCTAGGCAGAAAATATACATAAATCTGGAAAAGAAACAAGGAACAAGGATGTTCTCAAAGACCGGGAGGATCTCTAAAACATTTTTAGAGTACATGTCATTGATAAAGCTAAATACTCAAAGGTTGTTTAATACAACAAATTAAGCAGTGAGAAGAGTGAAATTATGCTGTTTAGAAAACTATGGCAGGTGAGATTTTCTGCCTAATTATATAAGATGATTTCTCTAAAAAATACACATTATTTCAAAGACTTATTGGCTGTGAAGTAAGTTAAGGGTATTTCATATGGCTTGTCTGCAAAGAAAGGTGAGTTGTAGGGAATCACAGAAAGCCGAGGGGATAATATGTCAATATATACATAGCTATATGTTGATCTAAGCCTTAGGCCGGCAACAGTGTAGAGGAATGGACCCTTAGAAACGTACAAGTAAGCTGGAATCTTTAAAAGTTCAAATCTTTATAAGTAAAAATATTTATTAAAATGAATAACCAAGTGTTTTACTTGACATCAGAAAATCAAAACTATAAACCCTGAAAACATAGAAAAAAGATAAATAAAGATATGAGCAGTACTTAATACAACAGAAAACGTATAAAATTCAGGTGATTTAGTAAGTCCAAAGAATATTCTTTGAAAAGATTTAAAAGACACACTTTGATTAAGGAAAACATAAACATAAGTAAAGAATGTGCAGAAAGAATCAGGACAATGTTATAGCAGAGAATATATGAAATGCCAGTAAACTTGAACATTTCTGTAAAGCGGACCATTTCCTAGCTCCTACAGTTTACCAAAACTGACACCAGAGGAAATCATTTAAGGTCATCATGTCTGCCCTTGGCATTCTCGGAACGCCCTGGCCTCAGATGCAGCATCTGTAGTCCATGGTAACCTGTGGAGAGTGGGCGGGGCTGAAGGAGGCTGGAACACTGCCCTCACGGAGGGAGTGGGTGTGGCCATCTCTGCTGTGACTGAACAAATGGCAGGGGAGCATGGGGCCCAGGGCAGGGCCCTCAGAGCAAGGCAGGCCCAGTGGGGTGTCACAAGCATTTAGGCCCAGGCCAAAGGGCGCCTTCTTTGTCTGCACAGCTGGCCAAACTCTCACTTTTCCACTGAGGCCACCTATTATTTGAAGTGTGTGTGGAACCTGTCCACGCAGTATACCTTGCTGCACAGCTAACCATAGGTCTGGGCATCGTAGCTTCCTGCCAGGTGACCGAAGTTCGCAGGAGAGATGATTCCCAGGTTCACACGCAGAGAGGCTCCTGCCCGGGCCACACGCCGCCCACTGCCCCTGCCCAAGATCGGGGGCCGAAAGCAGCCCTGTCTAAGTCCCCTACCCCTAGAGGGAGTAATGGACCAACACTTCTAGAAAACGGGGTCCTTGTGGGCAACTCATTGGAGGGACACAAATAAATCTTTGCCGACTTTTTGCTGAAAATTACGAGCGTTCACACCTAAGCCTTTTACAAGGTCAGCTGTTTAGCTAAACATGAGCTCATGACCTAAATTTACACAATAATGAAGAAATCAGCTACAAAGGGAGACAATCAGCAAAAACAATCAATACCAGAATTAGATTCCCTAGGCCATCCGTCAGATGTTGGAATAATCAGGTGCTAGGCAGAAAATATACAGAAACCTGGAAATGAAACAAGGAACAAGGATGTTTTCAAAGACTGGTAGGATCTCTAAAACATTTTTAAAGTACATGTCATTGATAAAGCTAAAAACTCAAAGGTTGTTTAATACAACAAATTAAGTAGTGAGAAGAGTGAAATTATGCTGTTTAGAAAACTATGGAAGGTGAGATTTTCTGCCTAATTATATAAGATGATTTCTCTAAAAAATACACATTATTTCAAAGACTTATTGGCTGTGAAATAAGTTAAGGGTATTTCAAATGTCTTGTCTGCAAAGAAAGGTGAGATGTAGGGAATCACAGAAAGCCGAGGGGATAATATGTCAATATATACATGGCTATATGGTGAACTAAGCCTTAGGCGGGCAACAGTGTAGAAGAATGGACCCTTAGAAACGTACAAGGAAGCTGGAATCTATAAAAGTTCAAATCTTTATAAGTAAAAAGATTTATTAAAATAATAACCAAGTGTTTTACTTGACATCAGAAAATCAAAACAATAAACCCTAAGAACATAGAAAAAAGATAAATAAAGATATGAGCAGAACTTAATACAACAGAAAACGTATAAAATTTAGGTGATTTAGTAAGTCCAAAGAATATTCTTTGAAAAGATTTAAAAGACACACTTTGATTAAGGAAAACATAAACATAAGTAAAGAATATGCAGAAAGAATCAGGACAATGTTATAGCAGAGAATATATGAAATGCCAGTAAACTTGAACATTTCTGTAAACGCACCATTTCCTAGCTGCTACAGTTTACGAAAACTGACACAAGAGGAAATCATTTAAGGTCATCATGTCTGCCCTTGGCATTCTCGGAACGCCCTGGCCTCAGAATGCAGCATCTGTAGTCCATGGTAACCTGCGGAGAGGGGGCGTGGCTGAGGGAGGCTGGAACACTGCCCTAACTGAGGGAGTGGGCGTGGCCATCTCTGCTGTGACTGAACAAATGTCAGGGGAGCAGGGGGCCCAGGGCAGGGCCCTCAGAGCAAGGCAGGCCCAGTGGGGTGTCACAAGCATTTAGGCCCAGGCCATAGGGCACCTTCTTTGTCTGCACAGCTGCCCAAACTCTCACCTTTCCACTCAGGCCGCCCTCATATTTGAAGTGTGTTTGGAACCTGTCCGCGCAGTACACCTCGCTGCACAGCTAACCATAGGTCAAGGCATCGTAGCTTCCTGCCAGGTGACCGAAGTTCGCAGGCAAATGGGTCCCTGGGACACATGCGGAGAGGCTCCTGCCCGGGCCACAGGCCGCCCACTGGCCCTGCCCCAGATCGAAGGCTGAAAAGCAGCCATGTCTGAGTCCACTGCCTCTCGAAGGAGTATTGGACCAACACTTGTAGAAAACCGGGTACTTGCGGGCAACTCATTGGAGGGACACAAATAAATCTTTGCCGACTTTCTGCTGAAGCTTACCAGCGTTCACACCTAAGCCTCTTACAAGGTCAGCTGTTTAGCTAAACATGAGCTCATGATCTAAATTTACACAATATTGAAGAAATCAGCTACAAAGGGAGACAATCAGCAAAAACAATCAATACCAGAATGAGATTCCGTAGGCCATACATCTGATGTTGGAATAATCAGGTGCAAGGCAGAAAATATACATAAAACTGGAACTGAAACAAGGAACAAGGAGGTTTTCAAAGGCTGGTAGGATCTCTAAAACATTTTTAAAGTACATGTCATTGAGAAACCTAAATACTCAAAGGTTGTTTAATACCACAGATTAAGCATTGAGAAGAGTGAAATTATGCTGTTTTGAAAACTATGGCAGGTGAGATTTTCTGCCTAATTATGTCAGAAGATTTCTCTAAAAATTAGACATTATTTCAAAGACTTATTGGCTGTGAAATAAGTTAAGTGTATTTCAAATGGCTTGTCTGCAAAGAAAGGTGAGATGTAGGGAATCACAGAAAGTCGAGGGGAAAATGTCAATATATACATTGCTATATGGTGAACTAAGCCTTAGGCCAGCCACAATGTAGAGGACCTTACCCTTAGAAACTTAAAAGTGAGCTGGAATCTTTAAAAGTTCAAATCTTTATAAGTAAAAAGATTGATGAAAATGAATAACCAAGTGTTTTAATTGACATCAGAAGATCAAAACAATAAACCCTGAGAACATAGAAAAAAGATAAAGATAGATATGAGCAGAACTTAATACCACAGAAAACGTATAAAATTCAGGTGAGGTAGTAAGTCCAAAGAATATTCTTTGAAAAGATTTAAAAGACACACTTTGATTAAGGAAAGCACAAACATAATTAAAGTATATATAGAAAGAATCAGGACAATGTTATAGCAGAGAATATATGAAATGCCAGTAAATTTGAACATTTCTGTAAAGTGGACCATTTCCTAGCTCCTACAGTTTACCAAAACTGACACAAGAGGAAATCATTTAAGGTCATCATGTCTGCCCTTGGCATTCTCGGAACGCCCTGGCCTCAGAATGAAGCATCTGTAGTCCATGGTAACCTGCGGAGAGTGGGCGGGGCTGAGGGAGGCTGGAACACTGCCCTCACTGAGGGAGTGTGTGTGGCCATCTCTGCTGTGACTGAACAAAGGGCAGGGGAGCAGGGGGCCCAGGGCAGGGCCCTCAGAGCAAGGCAGGCCCAGTGGGGTGTCAGAAACATTTAGGCCCAGGCCTTAGGGCGCCTTCTTTGTCTGCACAGCTGGCCAAACTCTCACTTTTCCACTGAGGCCACCCACTTATTTGAAGTGTGTGTGGAACCTGTCCACGCAGTATACCTCGCTGCACAGCTAACCATAGGTCTGGGCATCGTAGCTTCCTGCCAGGTGACCGAAGTTCGCAGAAGAGATGATTCCCAGGTTCACACGCAGAGAGGCTCCTGCCCGGGCCACACGCCGCCCATTGACCCTGCCCAAGATCGGGGGCCGAAAGCAGCCCTGTCTAAGTCCCCTACCCCTAGAGGGAGTATTGGACCAACACTTCTAGAAAACGGGGTCCTTGTGGGCAACTCATTGGAGGGACACAAATAAATCTTTGCCGACTTTTTGCTGAAACTTACGAGCGTTCACACCTAAGCCTTTTACAAGGTCAGCTGTTTAGCTAAACATGAGCTCATGATCTAAATTTACACAATAATGAAGAAATCAGCTACAAAGGGAGACAATCAGCAAAAACAATCAATACCAGAATTAGATTCCCTAGGCCATCCGTCAATGTTGGAATAATCAGGTGCTAGGCAGAAAATATACATAAACCTGGAAAAGAAATAAGGAACAAGGATGTTTTCAAAGACTGGTAGGATCTCTAAAACATTTTTAAAGTACATGTCATTGATAAAGCTAAATACTCAAAGGTTGTTTAATACAACAAATTAAGCAGTGAGAAGAGTGAAATTATGCTGTTTAGAAAACTATGGAAGGTGAGATTTTCTGCCTAATTATATAAGATGATTTCTCTAAAAAATACACATTATTTCAAAGACTTATTGGCTGTGAAATAAGATAAGGGTATTTCAAATGTCTTGTCTGCAAAGAAAGGGGAGATGTAGGGAGTCACAGAAAGCCGAGGGGAAAATATGTCAATATATACATAGCTATATGTTGAACTAAGCCTTAGGCCGGCAACAGTGTAGAGGAAAGGACCCTTAGAAACGTACAAGTAAGCTGGAATCTTTAAAAGTTCAAATCTTTATAAGTAAAAAGATTTATTAAAATGAATAAACAAATGTTTTACTTGACATCAGAAAATCAAAACTATAAACCCTGAGAACATAGAAAAAAGATAAATAAAGATATGAGCAGAACTTAATACAACAGAAAACGTATAAAATTCAGGTGATTTAGTAAGTCCAAAGAATATACTTTGAAAAGATTTAAAAGACACACTTTGATTAAGGAAAACATAAACATACGTAAAGAATATGCAGAAAGAATCAGGACAATGATATAGCAGAGAATATATGAAATGCCAGTAAACTTAAATATTTCTGTAAAGCGGACCATTTCCTAGCTGCTACAGTTTACGAAAACTGACACAAGAGGAAATCATTTAAGGTCATCATGTCTGCCCTTGGCATTCTCGGAAAGCCCTGGCCTCAGAATGCAGCATCTGTAGTCCATGGTAACCTGCGGAGAGGGGGCGTGGCTGAGGGAGTTTGGAAGACTGCCATCACTGAGGGAGTGGGTGTGGCCATCTCTGCTGTGACTGAACAAAGGGCAGGGGAGCAGGGGGCCCAGTGCAGGGCCCTCAGAGCCCGGCAGACCCAGTGGGGTGTCACAGGCATTTAGGCCCAGGCCAAAGTGAGCCTTTTTGTCTGCACAGCTGCCCAAACTCTCACATTTCCACTCAGGCCGCCCTCTTATTTGAAGTGTGTTTGGAACCAGTCCGCGCAGTACACCTCGCTGCACAGCTAACCATATGTCAAGGCATCGTAGCTTCCTGCCAGGTGACTGAAGTTCGCAGGCAAATGGGTCCCTGGGACACATGCGGAGAGGCTCCTGCCCGGGCCACAGGCCGCCCACTGGCCCTGCCCCAGATCGAAGGCTGAAAAGCAGCCATGTCTGAGTCCACTGCCTCTCGAAGGAGTATTGGACCTACACTTGTAGAAAACCGGGTACTTGCGGGCAACTCATTGGAGGGACACAAATAAATCTTTGCCGACTTTCTGCTGAAGCTTACCAGCGTTCACACCTAAGCCTCTTACAAGGTCAGATATTTAGATAAACATGAGCTCATAATCTAAATTTACACAATATTGAAGAAATCAGCTACAAAGGGAGACAATCAGCAAAAACAATCAATACCAGAATGAGATTCCCTAGGCCATCCATCTGATGTTGGAATAATCAGGTGCAAGGCAGAAAATATACATAAAACTGGAACTGAAACAAGGAACAAGGAGGTTTTCAAAGGCTGGTAGGATCTCTAAAACATTTTTAAAGTACATGTCATTGAGAAACCTAAATACTCAAAGGTTGTTTAATACCACAGATTAAGCATTGAGAAGAGTGAAATTATGCTGTTTTGAAAACTATCGCAGGTGAGATTTTCTGCCTAATTATGTCAGAAGATTTCTCTAAAAATTAGACATTATTTCAAAGACTTATTGGCTGTGAAATAAGTTAAGTGTATTTCAAATGTCTTGTCTGCAAAGAAAGGTGAGATGTAGGGAATCACAGAAAGTCGAGGGGAAAATGTCAATATATACATTGCTATATGGTGAACTAAGCCTTAGGCCAGCCACAATGTAGAGGACCTGACCCTTAGAAACTTAAAAGTGAGTTGGAATCTTTAAAAGTTCAAATCTTTATAAGTAAAAAGATTGATGAAAATGAATAACCAAGTGTTTTATTTGACATCAGAAGATCAAAACAATAAACCCTGAGAACATAGAAAAAAGATAAAGATAGATATGAGCAGAACTTAATACCACAGAAAACGTATAAAATTCAGGTGAGGTAGTAAGTCCAAAGAATATTCTTTGAAAAGATTTAAAAGACACACTTTGATTAAGGAAAGCACAAACATAATTAAAGAATATATAGAAAGAATCAGGACAATGTTATAGCAGAGAATATATGAAATGCCAGTAAATTTTGAACATTTCTGTAAAGTGGACCATTTCCTAGCTCCTACAGTTTACCAAAACTGACACAAGAGGAAATCATTTAAGGTCATCATGTCTGCCCTTGGCATTCTCGGAACGCCCTGGCCTCAGAATGCAGCATCTGTAGTCCATGGTAACCTGTGGAGAGTGGGCGGGGCTGAGGGAGGCTGGAACACTGCCCTCACTGAGGGAGTGTGTGTGGCCATCTCTGCTGTGACTGAACAAAGGGCAGGGGAGCAGGGGGCCCAGGTCAGGGCCCTCAGAGCAAGGCAGGCCCAGTGGGGTGTCAGAAACATTTAGGCCCAGGCCTTAGGGCGCCGTCTTTGTCTGCACAGCTGGCCAATCTCTCACATTTCCACTGAGGCCACCCACTTATTTGAAGTGTGTGTGGAACCTGTCCACGCAGTATACCTCGCTGCACAGCTAACCATAGGTCTGGGCATCGTAGCTTCCTGCCAGGTGACCGAAGTTCGCAGAAGAGATGATTCCCAGGTTCACACGCAGAGAGGCTCCTGCCCGGGCCACACGCCGCCCATTGACCCTGCCCAAGATCGGGGGCCGAAAGCAGCCCTGTCTAAGTCCCCTACCCCTAGAGGGAGTATTGGACCAACACTTCTAGAAAACGGGGTCCTTGTGGGCAACTCATTGGAGGGACACAAATAAATCTTTGCCGACTTTTTGCTGAAAATTACGAGCGTTCACACCTAAGTCTTTTACAAGGTCAGCTGTTTAGCTAAACATGAGCTCTTGATCTAAATTTACACAATAATGAAGAAATCAGCTACAAAGGGAGACAATCAGCAAAAACAATCAATACCAGAATTAGATTCCCTAGGCCATCTGTCAGATGTTGTAATAATCAGGTGCTAGGCAGAAAATATACATAAACCTGGAAAAGAAATAAGGAACAAGGATGTTTTCAAAGACTGGAAGGATCTCTAAAACATTTTTAAAGTACAGGTCATTGATAAAGCTAAATACTCAAAGGTTGTTTAATACAACAAATTAAGCAGTGAGAAGAGTGAAATTATGCTGTTTAGAAAACTATGGAAGGTGAGATTTTCTGCCTTATTATATAAGATGATTTCTCTAAAAAATACACATTATTTCAAAGACTTATTGGCTGTGAAATAAGTTAAGGGTATTTCAAATGTCTTGTCTGCAAAGAAAGGTGAGATGTAGGGAATCACAGAAAGCCGAGGGGATAATATGTCAATATATACATTGCTATATGGTGAACTAAGCCTTAGGCGGGCAACAGTGTAGAGGAATGGACACTTAGAAACGTACAAGTAAGCTGGAATCTTTAAAAGTTCAAATCTTTATAAGTAAAAAGATTTATTAAAAATAATAACCAAGTGTTTTACATTATATCAGAAAATCAAAACAATAAACCCTGAGAACATAGAAAAAAGATAAATAAAGATATGAGCAGAACTTAATACAACAGAAAACGTATAAAATTTAGGTGATTTAGTAAGTCCAAAGAATATTCTTTGAAAAGATTTAAAAGACACACTTTGATTTAGGAAAACAAAAAAAAGTAAATAATATACAGAAAGAATCAGGACAATGTTATAGCGGAGAATATATGAATTGCCAGTAAATTTGAATATTTCTGTAAACTGGACCATTTCCTAGCTCCTAATCTTTACCAAAACTGACACAAGAGGAAATCATTTAAGGTCATCATGTCTGCCCTTGGCATTCTCGGAATGCCCTGGCCTCAGAATGCAGCATCTGTAGTCCATGGTAACCTGCGGAGAGGGGTCGTGGCTGAGGGAGTTTGGAAGACTGCCCTCACTGAGGGAGTGGGTGTGGCCATCTCTGCTGTGACTGAACAAAGGGCAGGGGAGCAGGGGGCCTAGGGCAGGGCCCTCAGAGCCCGGCAGACCCAGTGGGGTGTCACAAGCATTTAGGCCCAGGCCAAAGGGCGCCTTCTTTGTCTGCAGAGCTGCCCAAACTCTCACCTTTCGACTCAGGCCGCCCTCTTATTTGAAGTGTGTTGGTTACCTGTCCGCGCAGTACACCTCGCTGCACAGCTAACCATAGGTCAAGGCATCGTAGCTTCCTGCCAGGTGACCGAAGTTCGCAGGCAAATGGGTCCCTGGGACACATGCGGAGAGGCTCCTGCCCGGGCAACAGGCCGCCCACTGGCCCTGCCCCAGGTCGAAGGCTGAAAAGCAGCCATGTCTGAGTCCACTGCCTCTCGAAGGAGTATTGGACCAACACTTGTAGAAAACGGGGTTCTTGCGGGCAACTCATTGGAGGGACACAAATAAATCTTTGCCGACTTTCTGCTGAAGCTTACCAGCCTTCACAACTAAGCCTCTTACAAGATCAGCTGTTTAGCTAAACATGAGCTCATGATCTAAATTTACACAATATTGAAGAAATCAGCTATAAAGGGAGACAATCAACAAAAACAATCAATACCAGAATGAGATTCCCTAGGCCATCCATCTGATGTTGGAATAATCAGGTGCAAGGCAGAAAATATACATAAAACTGGAACTGAAACAAGGAACAAGGAGGTTTTCAAAGGCTGGTAGGATCTCTAAAATATTTTTAAAGTACATGTCGTTGATAAACCTAAGTACTCAAAGGTTGTTTAATACCACAGATTAAGCATTGAGAAGAGTGAAATTATGCTGTTTTCAAAACTATGGCAGGTCAGATATTCTGCCTAATTATATAAGAAGATTTCTCTAAAAAATAGACATTATTTCAAAGACTTATTGGCTGTGAAATAAGTTAAGTGTATTTCAAATGGCTTGTCTGCAAAGAAATGTGAGATGTAGGCAATCACAGAAAGTCGAGGGGAAAATGTCAATATATACATTGCTATATGGTGAACTAAGCCTTAGGCCAGCCACAATGTAGAGGACCTGACCTTTAGAAACTTAAAAGTGAGCTGGAATCTTTAAAAGTTCAAATCTTTATAAGTAAAAAGATTGATGAAAATGAATAACCAAGTGTTTTAATTGACATCAGAAGATCAAAACAATAAACCCAGAGAACATAGAAAAAAGATAAATAAAGATATGAGCAGAACTTAATACAACAGAAAACATATAAAATTCAGGTGAGGTAGTAAGTCCAAAGAATATTCTTTGAAAAGATTTAAAAGACACACTTTGATTAAGGAAAAGAAAAAAAAGTAAAGAATATACAGAAAGAATCAGGACAATGTTATAGCAGAGAATATATGAAATGCCAGTAAATTTGAAAATTTCTGTAAAGTGGACCATTTCCTAGCTCCTACAGTTTACCAAAACTGACACAAGAGGAAATCATTTAAGGTCATCATGTCTGCCCTTGACATTCTCAGAACGCCCTGGCCTCAGAATGCAGCATCTGTAGTCCATGGTAACCTGTGGAGAGTGGGCGGGGCTGAGGGAGGCTGGAACACTGCCCTCACTGAGGGAGTGGGTGTGGCCATCTCTGCTGTGTCTGAACAAAGGGCAGGGGAGCAGTGGGCCCAGGGCAGGGCCCTCAGAGCAAGCAGGCCCAGTGGTGTGTCACAAGCATTTAAGCCCAGGCCATAGGGCGGCTTCATTGTCTGCACAGCTGGCCAAACTCTCACTTTTCCACTAAGGCCACCCACTTATTTGAAGTGTGTGTGGAACCTGTCCACGCAGTATACCTCGCTGCACAGCTAACCATAGGTCTGGGCATCGTAGCTTCCTGCCAGGTGACCGAAGTTCGCAGGAGAGATGATTCCCAGGTTCACACGCAGAGAGGCTACTGTCCGGGCCACACGCCGCCCACTGCCCCTGCCCAAGATCGGGGGCCGAAAGCAGCCCTGTCTAAGTCCCCTACCCCTAGAGGGAGTATTGGACCAACACTTCTAGAAAACGGGGTCCTTGTGGGCAACTCATTGGAGGGACACAAATAAATCTTTGCCGACTTTTTGCTGAAACTTACGAGCGTTCACACCTAAGCCTTTTACAAGGTCAGCTGTTTAGCTAAACATGAGCTCATGACCTAAATTTACACAATAATGAAGAAATCAGCTACAAAGGGAGACAATCAGCAAAAACAATCAATACCAGAATTAGATTCCCTAGGCCATCCGTCAGATGTTGGAATAATCAGGTGCGAGGCAGAAAATATACATAAACCTGGAAAAGAAACAAGGAACAAGGGTGTTTTCAAAGACTGGTAGGATCTCTAAAACATTTTTAGAGTACATGTCATTGATAAAGCTAAATACTCAAAGGTTGTTTAATACAACAAATTAAGCAGTGAGAAGAGTGAAATTATGCTGTTTAGAAAACTATGGAAGGTGAGATTTTCTGCCTAATTATATAAGATGATTTCTCTAAAAAATACACATTATGTCAAAGACTTATTGGCTGTGAAATAAGTTAAGGGTATTTCAAATGTCTTGTCTGCAAAGAAAGGTGAGATGTAGGGAGTCACAGAAAGCCGAGGGGAAAATATGTCAATATATACATAGCTATATGTTGAACTAAGACTTAGGCCGGCAACAGTGTAGAGGAAAGGACCATTAGAAACGTACAAGTAAGCTGGAATCTTTAAAAGTTCAAATCTTTATAAGTAAAAAGATTTATTATAATGAATAACCAACTGTTTTACTTGACATCAGAAAATCAAAACTATAAACCCTGAGAACATAGAAAAAAGATAAATAAAGATATGAGCAGAATTAATACAACAGAAAACGTATAAAATTCAGGTGATTTAGTAAGTCCAAAGAATATATTTTGAAAAGATTTAAAAGACACACTTTGATTAAGGAAAACATAAACATAAGAAAAGAATATGCAGAAAGAATCAGGACAATGATATAGCAGAGAATATATGAAATGCCAGTAAACTTGAACATTTCTGTAAAGCGGACCATTTCCTAGCTGCTACAGTTTACGAAAACTGACACAAGAGGACATCATTTAAGGTCATCATGTCTGCCCTTGGCATTCTCGGAACGCCCTGGCCTCAGAATGCAGCATCTGTAATCCATGGAAACCTGCGGACAGGGGGCGTGGCTGAGGGAGGTTGGAAGTCTGCCAGCACTGAGGGAGTGGGTGTGGCCATCTCTGCTGTGACTGAACAAAGGGCTGGGGAGCAGGGGGCCCAGTGCAGGGCCCTCAGAGCCCGGCAGACCCAGTGTGGTGTCACAAGCATTTAGGCCCAGGCCTTAGGGCGCCTTCTTTGTCTGCACAGCTGGCCAAACTCTCACTTTTCCACTGAGGCCACCCACTTATTTGAAGTGTGTGTGGAACCTGTCCACGCAGTATACCTCGCTGCACAGCTAACCATAGGTCTGGGCATCGTAGCTTCCTGCCAGGTGACCGAAGTTCGCAGAAGAGATGATTCCCAGGTTCACACGCAGAGAGGCTCCTGCCCGGGCCACACGCCGCCCATTGACCCTGCCCAAGATCGGGGGCCGAAAGCAGCCCTGTCTAAGTCCCCTACCCCTAGAGGGAGTATTGGACCAACACTTCTAGAAAACGGGGTCCTTGTGGGCAACTCATTGGAGGGACACAAATAAATCTTTGCCGACTTTTTGCTGAAAATTACGAGCGTTCACACCTAAGTCTTTTACAAGGTCAGCTGTTTAGCTAAACATGAGCTCTTGATCTAAATTTACACAATAATGAAGAAATCAGCTACAAAGGGAGACAATCAGCAAAAACAATCAATACCAGAATTAGATTCCCTAGGCCATCTGTCAGATGTTGTAATAATCAGGTGCTAGGCAGAAAATATACATAAACCTGGAAAAGAAATAAGGAACAAGGATGTTTTCAAAGACTGGAAGGATCTCTAAAACATTTTTAAAGTACAGGTCATTGATAAAGCTAAATACTCAAAGGTTGTTTAATACAACAAATTAAGCAGTGAGAAGAGTGAAATTATGCTGTTTAGAAAACTATGGAAGGTGAGATTTTCTGCCTTATTATATAAGATGATTTCTCTAAAAAATACACATTATTTCAAAGACTTATTGGCTGTGAAATAAGTTAAGGGTATTTCAAATGTCTTGTCTGCAAAGAAAGGTGAGATGTAGGGAATCACAGAAAGCCGAGGGGATAATATGTCAATATATACATTGCTATATGGTGAACTAAGCCTTAGGCGGGCAACAGTGTAGAGGAATGGACACTTAGAAACGTACAAGTAAGCTGGAATCTTTAAAAGTTCAAATCTTTATAAGTAAAAAGATTTATTAAAAATAATAACCAAGTGTTTTACATTATATCAGAAAATCAAAACAATAAACCCTGAGAACATAGAAAAAAGATAAATAAAGATATGAGCAGAACTTAATACAACAGAAAACGTATAAAATTTAGGTGATTTAGTAAGTCCAAAGAATATTCTTTGAAAAGATTTAAAAGACACACTTTGATTTAGGAAAACAAAAAAAAGTAAATAATATACAGAAAGAATCAGGACAATGTTATAGCGGAGAATATATGAATTGCCAGTAAATTTGAATATTTCTGTAAACTGGACCATTTCCTAGCTCCTAATCTTTACCAAAACTGACACAAGAGGAAATCATTTAAGGTCATCATGTCTGCCCTTGGCATTCTCGGAATGCCCTGGCCTCAGAATGCAGCATCTGTAGTCCATGGTAACCTGCGGAGAGGGGTCGTGGCTGAGGGAGTTTGGAAGACTGCCCTCACTGAGGGAGTGGGTGTGGCCATCTCTGCTGTGACTGAACAAAGGGCAGGGGAGCAGGGGGCCTAGGGCAGGGCCCTCAGAGCCCGGCAGACCCAGTGGGGTGTCACAAGCATTTAGGCCCAGGCCAAAGGGCGCCTTCTTTGTCTGCAGAGCTGCCCAAACTCTCACCTTTCGACTCAGGCCGCCCTCTTATTTGAAGTGTGTTGGTTACCTGTCCGCGCAGTACACCTCGCTGCACAGCTAACCATAGGTCAAGGCATCGTAGCTTCCTGCCAGGTGACCGAAGTTCGCAGGCAAATGGGTCCCTGGGACACATGCGGAGAGGCTCCTGCCCGGGCAACAGGCCGCCCACTGGCCCTGCCCCAGGTCGAAGGCTGAAAAGCAGCCATGTCTGAGTCCACTGCCTCTCGAAGGAGTATTGGACCAACACTTGTAGAAAACGGGGTTCTTGCGGGCAACTCATTGGAGGGACACAAATAAATCTTTGCCGACTTTCTGCTGAAGCTTACCAGCCTTCACAACTAAGCCTCTTACAAGATCAGCTGTTTAGCTAAACATGAGCTCATGATCTAAATTTACACAATATTGAAGAAATCAGCTATAAAGGGAGACAATCAACAAAAACAATCAATACCAGAATGAGATTCCCTAGGCCATCCATCTGATGTTGGAATAATCAGGTGCAAGGCAGAAAATATACATAAAACTGGAACTGAAACAAGGAACAAGGAGGTTTTCAAAGGCTGGTAGGATCTCTAAAATATTTTTAAAGTACATGTCGTTGATAAACCTAAGTACTCAAAGGTTGTTTAATACCACAGATTAAGCATTGAGAAGAGTGAAATTATGCTGTTTTCAAAACTATGGCAGGTCAGATATTCTGCCTAATTATATAAGAAGATTTCTCTAAAAAATAGACATTATTTCAAAGACTTATTGGCTGTGAAATAAGTTAAGTGTATTTCAAATGGCTTGTCTGCAAAGAAATGTGAGATGTAGGCAATCACAGAAAGTCGAGGGGAAAATGTCAATATATACATTGCTATATGGTGAACTAAGCCTTAGGCCAGCCACAATGTAGAGGACCTGACCTTTAGAAACTTAAAAGTGAGCTGGAATCTTTAAAAGTTCAAATCTTTATAAGTAAAAAGATTGATGAAAATGAATAACCAAGTGTTTTAATTGACATCAGAAGATCAAAACAATAAACCCAGAGAACATAGAAAAAAGATAAATAAAGATATGAGCAGAACTTAATACAACAGAAAACATATAAAATTCAGGTGAGGTAGTAAGTCCAAAGAATATTCTTTGAAAAGATTTAAAAGACACACTTTGATTAAGGAAAAGAAAAAAAAGTAAAGAATATACAGAAAGAATCAGGACAATGTTATAGCAGAGAATATATGAAATGCCAGTAAATTTGAAAATTTCTGTAAAGTGGACCATTTCCTAGCTCCTACAGTTTACCAAAACTGACACAAGAGGAAATCATTTAAGGTCATCATGTCTGCCCTTGACATTCTCAGAACGCCCTGGCCTCAGAATGCAGCATCTGTAGTCCATGGTAACCTGTGGAGAGTGGGCGGGGCTGAGGGAGGCTGGAACACTGCCCTCACTGAGGGAGTGGGTGTGGCCATCTCTGCTGTGTCTGAACAAAGGGCAGGGGAGCAGTGGGCCCAGGGCAGGGCCCTCAGAGCAAGCAGGCCCAGTGGTGTGTCACAAGCATTTAAGCCCAGGCCATAGGGCGGCTTCATTGTCTGCACAGCTGGCCAAACTCTCACTTTTCCACTAAGGCCACCCACTTATTTGAAGTGTGTGTGGAACCTGTCCACGCAGTATACCTCGCTGCACAGCTAACCATAGGTCTGGGCATCGTAGCTTCCTGCCAGGTGACCGAAGTTCGCAGGAGAGATGATTCCCAGGTTCACACGCAGAGAGGCTACTGTCCGGGCCACACGCCGCCCACTGCCCCTGCCCAAGATCGGGGGCCGAAAGCAGCCCTGTCTAAGTCCCCTACCCCTAGAGGGAGTATTGGACCAACACTTCTAGAAAACGGGGTCCTTGTGGGCAACTCATTGGAGGGACACAAATAAATCTTTGCCGACTTTTTGCTGAAACTTACGAGCGTTCACACCTAAGCCTTTTACAAGGTCAGCTGTTTAGCTAAACATGAGCTCATGACCTAAATTTACACAATAATGAAGAAATCAGCTACAAAGGGAGACAATCAGCAAAAACAATCAATACCAGAATTAGATTCCCTAGGCCATCCGTCAGATGTTGGAATAATCAGGTGCGAGGCAGAAAATATACATAAACCTGGAAAAGAAACAAGGAACAAGGGTGTTTTCAAAGACTGGTAGGATCTCTAAAACATTTTTAGAGTACATGTCATTGATAAAGCTAAATACTCAAAGGTTGTTTAATACAACAAATTAAGCAGTGAGAAGAGTGAAATTATGCTGTTTAGAAAACTATGGAAGGTGAGATTTTCTGCCTAATTATATAAGATGATTTCTCTAAAAAATACACATTATGTCAAAGACTTATTGGCTGTGAAATAAGTTAAGGGTATTTCAAATGTCTTGTCTGCAAAGAAAGGTGAGATGTAGGGAGTCACAGAAAGCCGAGGGGAAAATATGTCAATATATACATAGCTATATGTTGAACTAAGACTTAGGCCGGCAACAGTGTAGAGGAAAGGACCATTAGAAACGTACAAGTAAGCTGGAATCTTTAAAAGTTCAAATCTTTATAAGTAAAAAGATTTATTATAATGAATAACCAACTGTTTTACTTGACATCAGAAAATCAAAACTATAAACCCTGAGAACATAGAAAAAAGATAAATAAAGATATGAGCAGAATTAATACAACAGAAAACGTATAAAATTCAGGTGATTTAGTAAGTCCAAAGAATATATTTTGAAAAGATTTAAAAGACACACTTTGATTAAGGAAAACATAAACATAAGAAAAGAATATGCAGAAAGAATCAGGACAATGATATAGCAGAGAATATATGAAATGCCAGTAAACTTGAACATTTCTGTAAAGCGGACCATTTCCTAGCTGCTACAGTTTACGAAAACTGACACAAGAGGACATCATTTAAGGTCATCATGTCTGCCCTTGGCATTCTCGGAACGCCCTGGCCTCAGAATGCAGCATCTGTAATCCATGGAAACCTGCGGACAGGGGGCGTGGCTGAGGGAGGTTGGAAGTCTGCCAGCACTGAGGGAGTGGGTGTGGCCATCTCTGCTGTGACTGAACAAAGGGCTGGGGAGCAGGGGGCCCAGTGCAGGGCCCTCAGAGCCCGGCAGACCCAGTGTGGTGTCACAAGCATTTAGGCCCAGGCCTTAGGGCGCCTTCTTTGTCTGCACAGCTGGCCAAACTCTCACTTTTCCACTGAGGCCACCCACTTATTTGAAGTGTGTGTGGAACCTGTCCACGCAGTATACCTCGCTGCACAGCTAACCATAGGTCTGGGCATCGTAGCTTCCTGCCAGGTGACCGAAGTTCGCAGAAGAGATGATTCCCAGGTTCACACGCAGAGAGGCTCCAGCCCGGGCCACACGCCGCCCACTGCCCCTGCCCAAGATCGGGGGCCGAAAGCAGCCCTGTCTAAGTCCCCTACCCCTAGAGGGAGTATTGGACCAACACTTCTAGAAAACGGGGTCCTTGTGGGCAACTCATTGGAGGGACACAAATAAATCTTTGCCGACTTTTTGCTGAAACTTACGAGCGTTCACACCTAAGCCTTTTACAAGATTAGCTGTTTAGCTAAACATGAGCTCATGATCTAAATTTACACAATAATGAAGAAATCAGCTACAAAGGGAGACAATCAGCAAAAACAATCAATACCAGAATTAGATTCCCTAGGCCATCCGTCAGATGTTGGAATAATCAGGTGCTAGGCAGAAAATATACATAAACCTGGAAAAGAAACAAGGAACAAGGATGTTTTCAAAGACTGGTAGGATCTCTAAAACATTTTTAAAGTACATGTCATTGATAAAGCTAAATACTCAAAGGTTGTTTAATACAACAAATTAAGCAGTGAGAAGAGTGAAATTATGCTGTTTAGAAAACTATGGAACGTGAGATTTTCTGCCTAATTATATAAGATGATTTCTCTAAAAAATACACATTATTTCAAAGACTTATTGGTTGTGAAATAAGTTAAGGGTATTTCAAATGTCTTGTCTGCAAAGAAAGGTGAGATGTAGGGAATCACAGAAAGCCGAGGGGATAATATGTCAATATATACATGGCTATATGGTGAAATAAGCCTTAGGCGGGCAACAGTGTAGAGGAATGGACCCTTAGAAACGTACAAGGAAGCTGGAATCTTTAAAAGTTCAAATCTTTATAAGTAAAAAGATTTATTAAAAATAATAACCAAGTGTTTTACTTGACATCAGAAAATCAAAACAATAAACCCTGAGAACATAGAAAAAAGATAAATAAAGATATGAGCAGAACTTAATACAACAGAAAACGTATAAAATTTAGGTGATTTAGTAAGTCCAAAGAATATTCTTTGAAAAGATTTAAAAGACACACTTTGATTTAGGAAAACAAAAAAAAGTAAATAATATACAGAAAGAATCAGGACAATGTTATAGCGGAGAATATATGAATTGCCAGTAAATTTGAATATTTCTGTAAAGTGGACCATTTCCTAGCTCCTACAGTATACCAAAAGTGACACAAGAGGAAATCATTTAAGGTCATCATGTCTGCCCTTGGCATTCTCGGAACGCCCTGGCCTCAGAATGCAGCATCTGTAGTCCATGGTAACCTGTGGAGAGTGGGCGGGGCTGAGGGAGGCTGGAACACTGCCCTCACTGAGGGAGTGTGTGTGGCCATCTCTGCTGTGACTGAACAAAGGGTAGGGTAGCAGGGGGACCAGGGCAGGTCCCTCAGAGCAAGGCAGGCCCAGTGGGGTGTCACAAGCATTTAGGCCCAGGCCATAGGGCGCCTTCTTTGTCTGCACAGCTGGCCAAACTCTCACTTTTCCACTGAGGCCACCCACTTATTTGAAGTGTGTGTGGAACCTGTCCACGCAGTATAACTCGCTGCACAGCTAACCATAGGTCTGGGCATCGTAGCTTCCTGCCAGGTGACCGAAGTTCGCAGGAGAGGTGATTCCCAGGTTCACACGCAGAGAGGCTCCTGCCCGGGCCACACGCCGCCCACTGCCCCTGCCCAAGATCGGGGGCAAAAAGCAGCCCTGTCTA
Source organism: Mesoplodon bidens (assembly GCF_964165515.1). Taxonomy (NCBI): domain Eukaryota; kingdom Metazoa; phylum Chordata; class Mammalia; order Artiodactyla; family Ziphiidae; genus Mesoplodon; species Mesoplodon bidens. The sequence goes on from NC_138180.1 coordinate 4,052,056, forward strand.
AGTCCCCTACCCCTAGAGGGAGTATTGGACCAACACTTCTAGAAAACGGGGTCCTTGTGGGCAACTCATTGGAGGGACACAAATAAATCTTTGCCGACTTTTTGCTGAAACTTATGAGCGTTCACACCTAAGCCTTTTACAAGGTCAGCTGTTTAGCTAAACATGAGCTCATGACCTAAATTTACACAATAATGAAGAAATCAACTACAAAGGGAGACAATCAGCAAAAACAATCAATACCAGAATTAGTTTCCCTAGGCCATCCGTCAGATGTTGGAATAATCAGGTGCTAGACAGAAAATATACATAAATCTGGAAAAGAAACAAGGAACAAGGATGTTTTCAAAGACTGGTAGGGTCTCTAAAACATTTTTAAAGTACATGTCATTAATAAAGCTAAATACACAAAGGTTGTTTAATACAGCAAATTAAGCTGTGAGAAGAGTGAAGTTATGCTGTTTAGAAAACTATGGAACGTGAGATTTTCTGCCTAATTATATAAGATTATTTCTCTAAAAAATACACATTATTTCAAAGACTTATTGGCTGTGAAATAAGTTAAGGGTATTTCAAATGTCTTGTCTGCAAAGAAAGGGGAGATGTAGGGAATCACAGAAAGCCGAGGGGATAATATGTCAATATATACATAGCTATATGTTGATCTAAGCCTTAGGCCGGCAACAGTGTAGAGGAATGGACCCTTAGAAACGTACAAGTAAGCTGGAATCTTTAAAAGTTCAAATCTTTATAAGTAAAAAGATTTATTAAAATGAATAACCAAGTGTTTTACTTGACATCAGAAAATCAAAACAATAAACCATGAGAACATAGAAAAAAGATAAATAAAGATATGAGCAGAACTTAATACAACAGAAAACGTATAAAATTCAGGTGATTTAGTAAGTCCAAAGAATATTCTTTGAAAAGATTTAAAAGACACACTTTGATTAAGGAAAACATAAACTTAAGTAAAGAATATGCAGAAAGAATCAGGACAATGTTATTGCAGAGAATATATGAAATGCCAGTAAACTTGAACATTTCTGTAAAGCGGACCATTTCCTAGCTGCTACAGTTTACGAAAACTGACACAAGAGGAAATCTTTTAAGGTCATCATGTCTGCCCTTGGCATTCTCGGAACGCCCTGGCCTCAGAATGCAGCATCTGTAGTCCATGGTAACCTGCGGAGAGGGGGCGTGGCTGAGGGAGATTGGAAGACTGCCATCACTGAGGGAGTGGGTGTGGCCATCTCTGCTGTGACTGAACAAAGGGTAGGGGAGCAGGGGGCCCAGGGCAGGGCCCTCAGAGCCCGGCAGACCCAGTGGGGTGTCACAAGCATTTAGGCCCAGGCCAAAGGGCGCCTTCTTTGTCTGCAGAGCTGCCCAAACTCTCACCTTTCCACTCAGGCCGCCCTCTTATTTGAAGTGTGTTTGGAACCTGTCTGCGCAGTACACCTCGCTGCACAGCTAACCATAGGTCAGGGCATCGTAGCTTCCTGCCAGGTGACCGAAGTTCGCAGGCAAATGGGTCCCTGGGACACATGCGGAGAGGCTCCTGCCCGGGCCACAGGCCGCCCACTGGCCCTGCCCCAGATCGAAGCCTGAAAAGCAGCCATGTCTGAGTCCACTGCCTCTCGAAGGAGTATTGGACCAACACTTGTAGAAAACGGGGTCCTTGCGGGCAACTCATTGGAGGGACACAAATAAATCTTTGCCGACTTTCTGCTGAAGCGTACCAGCGTTCACACCTAAGCCTCTTACAAGGTCAGCTGTTTAGCTAAACATGAGCTCATGATCTAAATTTACACAATCTTGAAGAAATCAGCTACAAAGGGAGACAATCAGCAAAAACAATCAATACCAGAATGAGATTCCCTAGGCCATCCATCTGATGTTGGAATAATCAGGTGCAAGGCAGAAAATATACATAAAACTGGAACTGAAACAAGGATCAAGGAGGTTTTCAAAGGCTGGTAGGATCTCTAAAACATTTTTAAAGTACATGTCATTGATAAACCTAAATACTCAAAGGTTGTTTAATACCACAGATTAAGCATTGAGAAGAGTGAAATTATGCTGTTTTGAAAACAATGGCAGGTGAGATTTTCTGCCTAATTATGTCAGAAGATTTCGCTAAAAATAGACATTATTTCAAAGACTTATTGGCTGTGAAATAAGTTAAGTGTATTTCAAATGGCTTGTCTGCAAAGAAAGGTGTGATGTAGGGAATCACAGAAAGTCGAGGGGAAAATGTCAATATATAAATTGCTATATGGTGAACTAAGCCTTAGGCCAGCCACAATGTAGAGGACCGGACCCTTAGAAACTTAAAAGTGAGCTGGAATCTTTAAAAGTTCAAATCTTTATAAGTAAAAAGATTGATGAAAATGAATAACCAAGTGTTTTAATTGACATCAGAAGATCAAAGCAATAAAATCTGAGAACATAGAAAAAAGATAAAGATAGATATGAGCAGAACTTAATACCACAGAAAACGTATAAAATTCAGGTGAGGTAGTAAGTCCAAAGAATATTCCTTGAAAAGATTTAAAAGACACACTTTGATTAAGGAAAGCACAAACATAATTAAAGAATATATAGAAAGAATCAGGACAATGTTATAGCAGAGAATATATGAAATGCCAGTAAATTTGAACATTTCTGTAAAGTGGACCATTTCCTAGCTCCTACAGTTTACCAAAACTGACACAAGGGGAAATCATTTAAGGTCATCATGTCTGCCCTTGGCATTCTCGGAACGCCATGGCCTCAGAATGCAGCATCTGTAGTCCATGGTAACCTGCAGAGATTGGGCGGGACTGAGGGAGGCTGGAACACTGCCCTCAAAGAGGGAGTGGGTGTCGCCATCTCTGCTGTGACTGAACAAAGGGCAGGGGAGCAGCGGGCCCTGGGCAGGGCCCTCAGAGCCCGGCAGGCCTAGTGGGGTGTCACAAGCATTTAGGCCCAGGCCTTAGGGCGCCTTCTTTGTCTGCACAGCTGCCCAAACTCTCACTTTTCCACTCAGACCGCCCACTTAGTTGCAGTGAGTGTGGAACCTGTCTGCGCAGTATACCTCGCTGCACAGCTAACCATAGGTCTGGGCATCATAGCTTCCTGCCAGGTGACCGAAGTTCGCAGGAGAGATGATTCCCAGGTTCACATGCAGAGAGGCTCCTGCCCGGGCCACAGGCGGCCCACTGCCCCTGCCCAAGATCGGGGGCCGAAAGCAGCCCTGTCTAATTCCCCTACCCCTAGAGGGAGTATTGGACCAACACTTCTAGAAAACGGGGTCCTTGTGGGCAACTCATTGGAGGGACACAAATAAATCTTTGCCGACTTTTTGCTGAAACTTACGAGCGTTCACACTTAAGCCTTTTACAAGGTCAGCTGTTTAGCTAAACATGAGCTCATCATCTAAATTTACACAATAATGAAGAAATCAGCTACAAAGGGAGACAATCAGCAAAAACAATCAATACCAGAATTAGATTCCCTAGGCCATCCGTCAGATGTTGGAATAATCAGGTGCTAGGCACAAAATATACATAAACCTGGAAAAGAAACAAGGAACAAGGATGTTTTCAAAGACTGGTAGGATCTCTAAAACATTTTTAAAGTACATGTCATTGATAAAGCTAAATACTCAAAGGTTGTTTAATACAACAAATTAAGCAGTGAGAAGAGTGAAATTATGCTGTTTAGAAAACTATGGAAGGTGAGATTTTCTGCCTAATTATATAAGATGATTTCTCTAAAAAATACACATTATTTCAAAGACTTATTGGCTGTGATGTAAGTTAAGGGTATTTCAAATGGCTTGTCTGCAAAGAAAGGTGAGATGTAGGGAATCACAGAAAGCCGAGGGGATAATATGTCAATATATACATAGCTATATGTTGATCTAAGCCTTAGGCCGGCAACAGTGTAGAGGAATGGACCCTTAGAAACGTACAAGGAAGCTGGAATCATTAAAAGTTCAAATGTTTATAAGTAAAAAGATTTATTAAAAATAATAACCAAGTGTTTTACTTGACATCAGAAAATCAAAACAATAAACCCTGAGAACATAGAAAAAAGATAAATAAAGATATGAGCAGAACTTAATACAACAGAAAACGTATAAAATTTAGGTGATTTAGTAAGTCCAAAGAATATTCTTTGAAAAGATTTAAAAGACACACTTTGATTTAGGAAAACAAAAAAAAGTAAATAATATACAGAAAGAATCAGGACAATGTTATAGCGGAGAATATATGAATTGCCAGTAAATTTGAATATTTCTGTAAAGTGGACCTTTTCCTAGCTCCTAAAGTTTACCAAAACTGACACAAGAGGAAATCATTTAAGGTCATCATGTCTGCCCTTGGCATTCTCGGAACGCCCTGGCCTCAGAATGCAGCATCTGTAGTCCATGGTAACCTGTGGAGAGTGGGCGGGGCTGAGGGAGTCTGGAACACTGCCCTCACTGAGGGAGTGTGTTTGGCCATCTCTGCTGTGACTGAACAAAGGGTAGGGGAGCAGGGGGCCCAGGGCAGGTCCCTCAGAGCAAGGCAGGCCCAGTGGGTTGTCACAAGCATTTAGGCCCAGGCCATAGGGCGCCTTCTTTGTCTGCACAGCTGGCCAAACTCTCACTTTTCCACTGAGGCCACCCACTTATTTGAAGTGTGTGTGGAACCTGTCCACGCAGTATACCTCGCTGCACAGCTAACCATAGGTCTGGGCATCGTAGCTTCCTGCCAGGTGACCGAAGTTCGCAGGAGAGGTGATTCTCAGGTTCACACGCAGAGAGGCCTCTGCCCGGGCCACACGCCGCCCACTGCCCCTGCCCAAGATCGGGGGCAGAAAGCAGCCCTGTCTAAGTCCCCTACCCCTAGAGGGAGTATTGGACCAACACTTCTAGAAAACGGGGTCCTTGTGGGCAACTCATTGGAGGGACACAAATAAATCTTTGCCGACTTTTTGCTGAAACTTACGAGCGTTCACACCTAAGCCTTTTACAAGGTCAGCTGTTTAGCTAAACATGAGCTCATGACCTAAATTTACACAATAATGAAGAAATCAACTACAAAGGGAGACAATCAGCAAAAACAATCAATACCAGAATTAGTTTCCCTAGGCCATCCGTCAGATGTTGGAATAATCAGGTGCTAGGCAGAAAATATACATAAACCTGGAAAAGAAACAAGGAACAAGGATGTTTTCAAAGACTGGTAGGGTCTCTAAAACATTTTTAAAGTACATGTCATTAATAAAGCTAAATACACAAAGGTTGTTTAATACAGCAAATTAAGCTGTGAGAAGAGTGAAGTTATGCTGTTTAGAAAACTATGGAACGTGAGATTTTCTGCCTAATTATATAAGATGATTTCTCTAAAAAATACAAATTATTTCAAAGACTTATTGGCTGTGAAGTAAGTTAAGGGTATTTCAAATGGCTTGTCTGCAAAGAAAGGTGAGATGTAGGGAATCACAGAAAGCCGAGGGGAAAATATGTCAATATATGCATAGCTATATGTTGATCTAAGCCTTAGGCCGGCAACAGTGGAGAGGAATGGACCCTTAGAAACGTACAAGTAAGCTGGAATCTTTAAAAGTTCAAATCTTTATAAGTAAAAAGATTTATTAAAATGAATAACCAAGTGTTTTACTTGACATCAGAAAATCAAAACTATAAACCCCGAGAACATAGAAAAAAGATAAATAAAGTTATGAGCAGAACTTAATACAACAGAAAACGTATAAAATTCAGGTGATTTAGTAAGTCCAAAGAATATTCTTTGAAAAGATTTAAAAGACACACTTTGATTTAGGAAAACAAAAAAAAGTAAATAATATACAGAAAGAATCAGGACAATGTTATAGCGGAGAATACATGAATGCCAGTAAATTTGAATATTTCTGTAAAGTGGACCATTTCCTAGCTCCTAAACTTTTCCAAAACTGACACAAGAGGAAATCATTTAAGGTCATCATGTCTGCCCTTGGCATTCTCGGTACGCCCTGGCCTCAGAATGCAGCATCTGTAGTCCATGGTAACCTGCGGAGAGGGGGCGTGGCTGAGGGAGGTTGGAAGACTGCCCTCACTGAGGGAGTGGGTGTGGTCATCTCTGCTGTGACTGAACAAAGGGTAGGGGAGCAGGGGGCCCAGGGCAGGGCCCTCAGAGCCCGGCAGACACAGTGGGGTGTCACAAGCATTTAGGCCCAGGCCAAAGGGCGCTTTCTTTGTCTGCACAGCTACCAAAACTCTCACCTTTCCACTCAGGCCGCCCTCTTATTTGAAGTGTGATGGGTACCTGTCCTCGCAGTACACCTCGCTGCACAGCTAACCATAGGTCAAGGCATCGTAGCTTCCTTCCAGGTGACTGAAGTTCGCAGGCAAATGTGTCCCTGGGACACATGCGGAGAGGCTCCTGCCCGGGCCACAGGCCGCCCACTGGCCCTGCCCCAGATCGAAGGCTGAAAAGCAGCCATGTCTGAGTCCACTGCCTCTCGAAGGAGTATTGGACCAACACTTGTAGAAATCGGGGTTCTTGCGGGCAACTCATTGGAGGGACACAAATAAATCTTTGCCGACTTTCTGCTGAATCTTTCCAGCGTTCACACCTAAGCCTCTTACAAGGTCAGCTGTTTAGCTAAACATGAGCTCATGATCTAAATTTACACAAAATTGAAGAAATCAGCTACAAAGGGAGACAATCAGCAAAAACAATCAATACCAGAATGAGATTCCCTAGGCCATCCATCTGATGTTGGAATAATCAGGTGCAAGGCAGAAAATATACATAAAACTGGAACTGAAACAAGGAACAAGGAGGTTTTCAAAGGCTGGTAGGATCTGTAAAACATTTTTAAAGTACATGTCATTGATAAACCTAAATACTCAAAGGTTGTTTAATACCACAGATTAAGCATTGAGAAGAGTGAAATTATGCTGTTTTGAAAACTATGGCAGGTGAGATTTTCTGCCTAATTATGTCAGAAGATTTCTCTAAAAAATAGACATTATTTCAAAGACTTATTGGCTGTGAAATAAGTTAAGTGTATTTCAAATGGCTTGTCTGCAAAGAAAGGTGAGATGTAGGGAATCACAGAAAGTCGAGTGGAAAATGTCAATATATACATTGCTATATGGTGACCTAAGACTTAGGCCAGCCACAATGTAGAGGACCTGACCCTTAGAAGCTTAAAAGTGAGCTGGAATCTTTAAAAGTTCAAATCTTTATAAGTAAAAAGATTGATGAAAATGAATAACCAAGTGTTTTAATTGACATCAGAAGATCAAAACAATAAACCCTGAGAACATAGAAAAAAGATAAAGATAGGTATGAGCAGAACTTAATACCACAGAAAACGTATAAAATTCAGGTGAGGTAGTAAGTCCAAAGAATATTCTTTGAAAAGATTTAAAAGACACACTTTGATTAAGGAAAGCACAAACATAATTAAAGAATATATAGAAAGAATCAGGACAAAGTTATAGCAGAGAATATATGAAATGCCAGTAAATTTGAATATTTCTGTAAAGTGGACCATTTCCTAGCTCCTACAGTTTACCCAAACTGACACAAGGGGAAATCATTTAAGGTCATCATGTCTGCCCTTGGCATTCTCGGAACGCCCTGGCCTCAGAATGCAGCATCTGTAGTCCTTGGTAACCTGCGGAGAGTGGGCGGGTCTGAGGGAGGCTGGAACACTGCCCTCACGGAGGGAGTGGGTGTGGCCATCTCTGCTGTGACTGAACAAAGGGCAGGGGAGCATGGGGCCCAGGGCAGGACCCTCAGAGCAAGGCAGGCCCAGTGGGGTGTTGCAAGCATTTAGGTACAGGCCATAGGGCGCCTTCTTTGTCTGCACAGCTGGCCAAACTCTCACTTTTCCACTCAAGCCACCCACTTATTTCAAGTGTGTGTGGAACCTGTCCACGCAGTATACCTCGCTGCACAGCTAACCATAGGTCTGGGCATCGTAGCTTCCTGCCAGGTGACCAAAGTTCGCAGGAGAGATGATTCCCAGGTTCACACGCAGACAGGCTCCTGCCCGGGCCACACGCCGCCCACTGCCCAAGCCCAAGATCGGGGGCCGAAAGCAGCCCTGTCTAAGTCCCCTACCCCTAGAGGGAGTATTGGACCAACACTTCTAGAAAACGGGGTCCTTGTGGGCAACTCATTGGAGGGACACAAATAAATCTTTGCCGACTTTTTGCTGAAACTTACGAGCGTTCACACCTAAGCCTTTTACAAGGTCAGCTGTTTAGCTAAACATGAGCTCATGACCTAAATTTACACAATAATGAAGAAATCAGCTACAGAGGGAGACAATCAGCAAAAACAATCAATACCAGAATTAGATTCCCTAGGCCATCCGTCAGATGTTGGAATAATCAGGTGCTAGGCAGAAAATATACATAAATCTGGAAAAGAAACAAGGAACAAGGATGTTCTCAAAGACCGGGAGGATCTCTAAAACATTTTTAGAGTACATGTCATTGATAAAGCTAAATACTCAAAGGTTGTTTAATACAACAAATTAAGCAGTGAGAAGAGTGAAATTATGCTGTTTAGAAAACTATGGCAGGTGAGATTTTCTGCCTAATTATATAAGATGATTTCTCTAAAAAATACACATTATTTCAAAGACTTATTGGCTGTGAAGTAAGTTAAGGGTATTTCATATGGCTTGTCTGCAAAGAAAGGTGAGTTGTAGGGAATCACAGAAAGCCGAGGGGATAATATGTCAATATATACATAGCTATATGTTGATCTAAGCCTTAGGCCGGCAACAGTGTAGAGGAATGGACCCTTAGAAACGTACAAGTAAGCTGGAATCTTTAAAAGTTCAAATCTTTATAAGTAAAAATATTTATTAAAATGAATAACCAAGTGTTTTACTTGACATCAGAAAATCAAAACTATAAACCCTGAGAACATAGAAAAAAGATAACTAAAGATATGAGCAGAACTTAATACAACAGAAAACGTATAAAATTCAGGTGATTTAGTAAGTCCAAAGAATATTCTTTGAAAAGATTTAAAAGACACACTTTGATTTAGGAAAACAAAAAAAAGTAAATAATATACAGAAAGAATCAGGACAATGTTATAGCGGAGAATACATGAATGCCAGTAAATTTGAATATTTCTGTAAAGTGGACCATTTCCTAGCTCCTAAACTTTTCCAAAACTGACACAAGAGGAAATCATTTAAGGTCATCATGTCTGCCCTTGGCATTCTCGGTACGCCCTGGCCTCAGAATGCAGCATCTGTAGTCCATGGTAACCTGCGGAGAGGGGGCGTGGCTGAGGGAGGTTGGAAGACTGCCCTCACTGAGGGAGTGGGTGTGGTCATCTCTGCTGTGACTGAACAAAGGGCAGGGGAGCAGGGGGCCCAGGGCAGGGCCCTCAGAGCCCGGCAGACACAGTGGGGTGTCACAAGCATTTAGGCCCAGGCCAAAGGGCGCTTTCTTTGTCTGCACAGCTACCAAAACTCTCACCTTTCCACTCAGGCCGCCCTCTTATTTGAAGTGTGATGGGTACCTGTCCTCGCAGTACACCTCGCTGCACAGCTAACCATAGGTCAAGGCATCGTAGCTTCCTTCCAGGTGACTGAAGTTCGCAGGCAAATGTGTCCCTGGGACACATGCGGAGAGGCTCCTGCCCGGGCCACAGGCCGCCCACTGGCCCTGCCCCAGATCGAAGGCTGAAAAGCAGCCATGTCTGAGTCCACTGCCTCTCGAAGGAGTATTGGACCAACACTTGTAGAAATCGGGGTTCTTGCGGGCAACTCATTGGAGGGACACAAATAAATCTTTGCCGACTTTCTGCTGAATCTTTCCAGCGTTCACACCTAAGCCTCTTACAAGGTCAGCTGTTTAGCTAAACATGAGCTCATGATCTAAATTTACACAAAATTGAAGAAATCAGCTACAAAGGGAGACAATCAGCAAAAACAATCAATACCAGAATGAGATTCCCTAGGCCATCCATCTGATGATGGAATAATCAGGTGCAAGGCAGAAAATATACATAAAACTGGAACTGAAACAAGGAACAAGGAGGTTTTCAAAGGCTGGTAGGATCTGTAAAACATTTTTAAAGTACATGTCATTGATAAACCTAAATACTCAAAGGTTGTTTAATACCACAGATTAAGCATTGAGAAGAGTGAAATTATGCTGTTTTGAAAACTATGGCAGGTGAGATTTTCTGCCTAATTATGTCAGAAGATTTCTCTAAAAAATAGACATTATTTCAAAGACTTATTGGCTGTGAAATAAGTTAAGTGTATTTCAAATGGCTTGTCTGCAAAGAAAGGTGAGATGTAGGGAATCACAGAAAGTCGAGTGGAAAATGTCAATATATACATTGCTATATGGTGACCTAAGACTTAGGCCAGCCACAATGTAGAGGACCTGACCCTTAGAAGCTTAAAAGTGAGCTGGAATCTTTAAAAGTTCAAATCTTTATAAGTAAAAAGATTGATGAAAATGAATAACCAAGTGTTTTAATTGACATCAGAAGATCAAAACAATAAACCCTGAGAACATAGAAAAAAGATAAAGATAGGTATGAGCAGAACTTAATACCACAGAAAACGTATAAAATTCAGGTGAGGTAGTAAGTCCAAAGAATATTCTTTGAAAAGATTTAAAAGACACACTTTGATTAAGGAAAGCACAAACATAATTAAAGAATATATAGAAAGAATCAGGACAAAGTTATAGCAGAGAATATATGAAATGCCAGTAAATTTGAATATTTCTGTAAAGTGGACCATTTCCTAGCTCCTACAGTTTACCCAAACTGACACAAGGGGAAATCATTTAAGGTCATCATGTCTGCCCTTGGCATTCTCGGAACGCCCTGGCCTCAGAATGCAGCATCTGTAGTCCTTGGTAACCTGCGGAGAGTGGGCGGGTCTGAGGGAGGCTGGAACACTGCCCTCACGGAGGGAGTGGGTGTGGCCATCTCTGCTGTGACTGAACAAAGGGCAGGGGAGCATGGGGCCCAGGGCAGGACCCTCAGAGCAAGGCAGGCCCAGTGGGGTGTTGCAAGCATTTAGGTACAGGCCATAGGGCGCCTTCTTTGTCTGCACAGCTGGCCAAACTCTCACTTTTCCACTCAAGCCACCCACTTATTTGAAGTGTGTGTGGAACCTGTCCACGCAGTATACCTCGCTGCACAGCTAACCATAGGTCTGGGCATCGTAGCTTCCTGCCAGGTGACCAAAGTTCGCAGGAGAGATGATTCCCAGGTTCACACGCAGAGAGGCTCCTGCCCGGGCCACACGCCGCCCACTGCCCAAGCCCAAGATCGGGGGCCGAAAGCAGCCCTGTCTAAGTCCCCTACCCCTAGAGGGAGTATTGGACCAACACTTCTAGAAAACGGGGTCCTTGTGGGCAACTCATTGGAGGGTCACAAATAAATCTTTGCCGACTTTTTGCTGAAACTTACGAGCGTTCACACCTAAGCCTTTTACAAGGTCAGCTGTTTAGCTAAACATGAGCTCATGACCTAAATTTACACAATAATGAAGAAATCAGCTACAAAGGGAGACAATCAGCAAAAACAATCAATACCAGAATTAGATTCCCTAGGCCATCCGTCAGATGTTGGAATAATCAGGTGCTAGGCAGAAAATATACATAAACCTGGAAAAGAAACAAGGAACAAGGATGTTTTCAAAGACTGGTAGGATCTCTAAAACATTTTTAAAGTACATGTCATTGATAAAGCTAAAAACTCAAAGGTTGTTTAATACAACAAATTAAGTAGTGAGAAGAGTGAAATTATGCTGTTTAGAAAACTATGGAAGGTGAGATTTTCTGCCTAATTATATAAGATGATTTCTCTAAAAAATACACATTATTTCAAAGACTTATTGGCTGTGAAATAAGTTAAGGGTATTTCAAATGTCTTGTCTGCAAAGAAAGGTGAGATGTAGGGAATCACAGAAAGCCGAGGGGATAATATGTCAATATATACATGGCTATATGGTGAACTAAGCCTTAGGCGGGCAACAGTGTAGAGGAATGGACCCTTAGAAACGTACAAGGAAGCTGGAATCTTTAAAAGTTCAAATCTTTATAAGTAAAAAGATTTATTAAAATAATAACCAAGTGTTTTACTTGACATCAGAAAATCAAAACAATAAACACTGAGAACATAGAAAAAAGATAAATAAAGATATGAGCAGAACTTAATACAACAGAAAACGTATAAAATTTAGGTGATTTAGTAAGTCCAAAGAATATTCTTTGAAAAGATTTAAAAGACACACTTTGATTAAGGAAAACATAAACATAAGTAAAGAATATGCAGAAAGAATCAGGACAATGTTATAGCAGAGAATATATGAAATGCCAGTAAACTTGAACATTTCTGTAATCGCACCATTTCCTAGCTGCTACAGTTTACGAAAACTGACACAAGAGGAAATCATTTAAGGTCATCATGTCTGCCCTTGGCATTCTCGGAACGCCCTGGCCTCAGAATGCAGCATCTGTAGTCCATGGTAACCTGCGGAGAGGGGGCGTGGCTGAGGGAGGTTGCAAGACTGCCATCACTGAGGGAGTGGGTGTGGCCATCTCTGCTGTGACTGAACAAAGGGCAGGGGAGCAGGGGGCCCAGGGCAGGGCCCTCAGAGCCCGGCAGACCCAGTGGGGTGTCACAAGCATTTAGGCCCAGGCCAAAGGGCGCCTTCTTTGTCTGCACAGCTGCCCAAACTCTCACCTTTCCACTCAGGCCGCCCTCTTATTTGAAGTGTGTTTGGAACCTGTCCGCGCAGTACACCTCGCTGCACAGCTAACCATAGGTCAGGGCATCGTAGCTTCCTGCCAGGTGACCGAAGTTCGCTGGCAAATGGGTCCCTGGGACACATGCGGAGAGGCTCCTGCCGGGGCCACAGGCCGCCCACTGGCCCTGCCCCAGATCGAAGGCTGAAAAGCAGCCATGTCTGAGTCCACTGCCTCTCGAAGGAGTATTGGTCCAACACTTGTAGAAAATGGGGTCCTTGCGGGCAACTCATTGGAGGGACCCAAATAAATCTTTGCCGACTTTCTGCTGAAGCATACCAGCGTTCACACCTAAGCCTCTTACAAGGTCAGCTGTTTAGCTAAACATGAGCTCATGATCTAAATTTACACAATCTTGAAGAAATCAGCTACAAAGGGAGACAATCAGCAAAAACAATCAATACCAGAATGAGATTCCCTAGGCCATCCATCTGATGTTGGAATAATCAGGTGCAAGGCAGAAAATATACATAAAACTGGAACTGAAAGAAGGAACAAGGAGGTTTTCAAAGGCTGGTAGGATCTCTAAAACATTTTTAAAGTACATGTCATTGATAAACCTAAATACTCAAAGGTTGTTTAATACCACAGATTAAGCATTGAGAAGAGTGAAATTATGCTGTTTTCAAAACTATGGCAGGTGAGATTTTCTGCCTAATTATGTCAGATGATTTCTCTAAAAAATAGACATTATTTCAAAGACTTATTGGCTGTGAAATAAGTTAAGTGTATTTCAAATGGCTTGTCTGCAAAGAAAGGTGAGATGTAGGGAATCACAGAAAGTCGAGGGGAAAATGTCAATATATACATTGCTATATGGTGAACTAAGCCTTAGGCCAGCCACAATGTAGAGGTCCTGACCCTTAGAAACTTAAAAGTGAGCTCGAATCTTTAAAAGTTCAAATCTTTATAAGTAAAAAGATTGATGAAAATGAATAACCAAGTGTTTTAATTGACATCAGAAGATCAAAACAATAAACCCTGAGAACATAGAAAAAAGATAAAGATAGATATGAGCAGAACTTAATACCACAGAAAACGTATAAAATTCAGGTGATGTAGTAAGTCCAAAGAATATTCTTTGAAAAGATTTAAAAGACACACTTTGATTAAGGAAAGCACAAACATAATTAAAGAATATATAGAAAGAATCAGGACAATGATATAGCAGAGAATATATGAAATGCCAGTAAATTTGAACATTTCTGTAAAGTGGACCATTTCCTAGCTCCTACAGTTTACCCAAACTGACATAAGGGGAAATCATTTAAGGTCATCATGTCTGCCCTTGGCATTCTCGGAACGCCCTGGCCTCAGAATGCAGCATCTGTAGTCCATGGTAACCTGCGGAGAGTGGGCGGGACTGAGGGAGGCTGGAACACTGCCCTCACAGAGGGAGTGGGTGTGGCCATCTCTGCTGTGACTGAACAAAGGGCAGGGGAGCAGCGGGCCCTGGGCAGGGCCCTCAGAGCCCGGCAGGCCTAGTGGGGTGTCACAAGCATTTAGGCCCAGGCCTTAGGGCGCCTTCTTTGTCTGCACAGCTGCCCAAACTCTCACTTTTCCACTCAGGCCGCCCACTTAGTTGCAGTGAGTGTGGAACCTGTCTGCGCAGTATACCTCGCTGCACAGCTAACCATAGGTCTGGGCATCGTAGCTTCCTGCCAGGTGACCGAAGTTCGCAGAAGAGATGATTCCCAGGTTCACATGCAGAGAGGCTCATGCCCGGGCCACAGGCGGCCCACTGCCCCTGCCCAAGATCGGGGGCCGAAAGCAGCCCTGTCTAATTCCCCTACCCCTAGAGGGAGTATTGGACCAACACTTCTAGAAAACGGGGTCCTTGTGGGAAACTCATTGGAGGGACACAAATAAATCTTTGCCGACTTTTTGCTGAAACTTACGAGCGTTCACACCTAAGCCTTTTACAAGGTCAGCTGTTTAGCTAAACATGAGCTCATGATCTAAATTTACACAATAATGAAGAAATCAGCTACAAAGGGAGACAATCAGCAAAAACAATCAATACCAGAATTAGATTCCTTAGGCCATCCTTCAGATGTTGGAATAATCAGGTGCTAGGCAGAAAATATACATAAAGCTGGAAAAGAAACAAGGAACAAGGATGTTTTCAAAGACTGGTAGGATCTCTAAAACATTTTTAAAGTACATGTCATTGATAAAGCTAAATACTCAAAGGTTGTTTAATACAACAAATTAAGCAGTGAGAAGAGTGAAATTATGCTGTTTAGAAAACTATGGAAGGTGAGAATTTCTGCCTAATTATATAAGATGATTTCTCTAAAAAATACACATTATTTCAAAGACTTATTGGCTGTGAAATAAGTTAAGGGTATTTCAAATGTCTTGTCTGCAAAGAAAGGTGAGATGTAGGGAATCACAGAAAGCCGAGTGGATAATATGTCAATATATACATTGCTATATGGTGAACTAAGCCTTAGGCCGGCAACAGTGTAGAGGATGGACCCTTAGGAACGTACAAGGAAGCTGGAATCTTTAAAAGTTCAAATCTTTATAAGTAAAAGAATTATTAAAAATAATAACCAAGTGTTTTACTTGACATCAGAAAATCAAAACAATAAACCCTGAGAACATAGAAAAAAGATAAATAAAGATATGAGCAGAACTTAATACAACAGAAAACGTATAAAATTTAGGTGATTTAGTAAGTCCAAAGAATATTCTTTGAAAAGATTTAAAAGACACACTTTGATTTAGGAAAACAAAAAAAAGTAAATAATATACAGAAAGAATCAGGACAATGTTATAGGGGAGAATATATGAATTGCCAGTAAATTTGAATATTTCTGTAAAGTGGACCATTTCCTAGCTCCTAAACTTTACCAAAACTGACACAAGAGGAAATCATTTAAGGTCATCATGTCTGCCCTTGGCATTCTCGGAACGCCCTGGCCTCAGAATGCAGCATCTGTAGTCCATGGTAACCTGCGGAGAGGGGGCGTGGCTGAGGGAGGTTGGAAGACGGCCCTCACTGAGGGATTGGGTGTGGTCATCTCTGCTGTGACTGAACAAAGGGCAGGGGAGCAGGGGGCCCAGGTCAGGGCCCTCAGAGCCCGGAAGACCCAGTGGTGTGTCACAAGCATTTAGGCCCAGGCCAAAGGGTGCTTTCTTTGTCTGCACAGCTGCCCAAACTCTCACCTTTCCACTCAGGCCGCCCTCTTATTTGAAGTGTGTTGGATAGCTGTCCTCGCAGTACACCTCACTGCACAGCTAACCATAGGTCAAGGCATCGTAGCTTCCTGCCAGGTGACTGAAGTTCGCAGGCAAATGTGTCCCTGGGACACATGCGGAGAGGCTCCGGCCCGGGCCACAGGCCGCCCACTGGCCCTGCCCCAGATCGAAGGCTGAAAAGCAGCCATGTCTGAGTCCACTGCCTCTCGAAGGAGTATTGGACCAACACTTGTAGAAATCGGGGTTCTTGCGGGCAACTCATTGGAGGGACACAAATAAATCTTTGCCGACTTTCTGCTGAAGCTTACCAGCGTTCACACCTAAGCCTCTTACAAGGTCAGCTGTTTAGCTAAACATGAGCTCATGATCTAAATTTACACAAAATTGAAGAAATCAGCTACAAAGGGAGACAATCAGCAAAAACAATCAATACCAGAATGAGATTCCCTAGGCCATCCATCTGATGTTGGAATAATCAGGTGCAAGGCAGAAAATATACATAAAACTGGAACTGAAACAAGGAACAAGGAGGTTTTCAAAGGCTGGTAGGATCTCTAAAACATTTTTAAAGTACATTTCGTTGATAAACCTAAATACTCAAAGGTTGTTTAATACCACAGATTAAGCATTGAGAAGAGTGAAATTATGCTGTTTTCAAAACTATGGCAGGTGAGATTTTCTGCCTAATTATATAAGAAGATTTCTCTAAAAAATAGACATTATTTCAAAGACTTATTGGCTGTGAAATAAGTTAAGTGTATTTCAAATGGCTTGTCTGCAAAGAAAGGTGAGATGTAGGGAATCACAGAAATTCGAGGGGAAAATGTCAATATATACATTGCTATATGGTGAACTAAGCCTTAGGCCAGACACAATGTAGAGGACCTGACCCTTAGAAACTTGAAAGTGAGCTGGAATCTTTAAAAGTTCAAATCTTTATAAGTAAAAAGATTGATGAAAATGAATAACCAAGTGTTTTAATTGACATCAGAAGATCAAAACAATAAACCCTGAGAACATAGAAAAAAGATAAATAAAGATATGAGCAGAACTTAATACCACAGAAAACGTATAAAATTCAGGTGAGGTAGTAAGTCCAAAGAATATTCTTTGAAAAGATTTAAAAGACACACTTTGATTAAGGAAAACAAAAAAAAGTAAAGAATATACAGAAAGAATCAGGACAATGTTATAGCAGAGAATATATGAAATGCCAGTAAATTTGAATATTTCTGTAAAGTGGACCATTTCCTAGCTCCTACAGTTTACCAAAACTGACACAAGAGGAAATCATTTAAGGTCATCATGTCTGCCCTTGGCATTCTCGGAACGCCCTGGCCTCAGAATGCAGCATCTGTAGTCCATGGTAACCTGTGGAGAGTGGGCGGGTCTGAGGGAGGCTGGAACACTGCCCTCACGGAGGGAGTGGGTGTGGCCATCTCTGCTGTGACTGAACAAAGGGCAGGGGAGCATGGGGCCCAGGGCAGGACCCTCAGAGCAAGGCAGGCCCAGGGGGTGTTGCAAGCATTTAGGTACAGGCCATAGGGCGCCTTCTTTGTCTGCACAGCTGGCCAAACTCTCACTTTTCCACTCAAGCCACCCACTTATTTGAAGTGTGTGTGGAACCTGTCCACGCAGTATACCTCGCTGCACAGCTAACCATAGGTCTGGGCATCGTAGCTTCCTGCCAGGTGACCAAAGTTCGCAGGAGAGATGATTCCCAGGTTCACACGCAGAGAGGCTCCTGCCCGGGCCACACGCCGCCCACTGCCCAAGCCCAAGATCGGGGGCCGAAAGCAGCCCTGTCTAAGTCCCCTACCCCTAGAGGGAGTATTGGACCAACACTTCTAGAAAACGGGGTCCTTGTGGGCAACTCATTGGAGGGTCACAAATAAATCTTTGCCGACTTTTTGCTGAAACTTACGAGCGTTCACACCTAAGCCTTTTACAAGGTCAGCTGTTTAGCTAAACATGAGCTCATGACCTAAATTTACACAATAATGAAGAAATCAGCTACAGAGGGAGACAATCAGCAAAAACAATCAATACCAGAATTAGATTCCCTAGGCCATCCGTCAGATGTTGGAATAATCAGGTGCTAGGCAGAAAATATACATAAATCTGGAAAAGAAACAAGGAACAAGGATGTTCTCAAAGACCGGGAGGATCTCTAAAACATTTTTAGAGTACATGTCATTGATAAAGCTAAATACTCAAAGGTTGTTTAATACAACAAATTAAGCAGTGAGAAGAGTGAAATTATGCTGTTTAGAAAACTATGGCAGGTGAGATTTTCTGCCTAATTATATAAGATGATTTCTCTAAAAAATACACATTATTTCAAAGACTTATTGGCTGTGAAGTAAGTTAAGGGTATTTCATATGGCTTGTCTGCAAAGAAAGGTGAGTTGTAGGGAATCACAGAAAGCCGAGGGGATAATATGTCAATATATACATAGCTATATGTTGATCTAAGCCTTAGGCCGGCAACAGTGTAGAGGAATGGACCCTTAGAAACGTACAAGTAAGCTGGAATCTTTAAAAGTTCAAATCTTTATAAGTAAAAATATTTATTAAAATGAATAACCAAGTGTTTTACTTGACATCAGAAAATCAAAACTATAAACCCTGAAAACATAGAAAAAAGATAAATAAAGATATGAGCAGTACTTAATACAACAGAAAACGTATAAAATTCAGGTGATTTAGTAAGTCCAAAGAATATTCTTTGAAAAGATTTAAAAGACACACTTTGATTAAGGAAAACATAAACATAAGTAAAGAATGTGCAGAAAGAATCAGGACAATGTTATAGCAGAGAATATATGAAATGCCAGTAAACTTGAACATTTCTGTAAAGCGGACCATTTCCTAGCTCCTACAGTTTACCAAAACTGACACCAGAGGAAATCATTTAAGGTCATCATGTCTGCCCTTGGCATTCTCGGAACGCCCTGGCCTCAGAATGCAGCATCTGTAGTCCATGGTAACCTGTGGAGAGTGGGCGGGGCTGAAGGAGGCTGGAACACTGCCCTCACGGAGGGAGTGGGTGTGGCCATCTCTGCTGTGACTGAACAAATGGCAGGGGAGCAGGGGGCCCAGGGCAGGGCCCTCAGAGCAAGGCAGGCCCAGTGGGGTGTCACAAGCATTTAGGCCCAGGCCAAAGGGCGCCTTCTTTGTCTGCACAGCTGGCCAAACTCTCACTTTTCCACTGAGGCCACCTATTATTTGAAGTGTGTGTGGAACCTGTCCACGCAGTATACCTTGCTGCACAGCTAACCATAGGTCTGGGCATCGTAGCTTCCTGCCAGGTGACCGAAGTTCGCAGGAGAGATGATTCCCAGGTTCACACGCAGAGAGGCTCCTGCCCGGGCCACACGCCGCCCACTGCCCCTGCCCAAGATCGGGGGCCGAAAGCAGCCCTGTCTAAGTCCCCTACCCCTAGAGGGAGTAATGGACCAACACTTCTAGAAAACGGGGTCCTTGTGGGCAACTCATTGGAGGGACACAAATAAATCTTTGCCGACTTTTTGCTGAAAATTACGAGCGTTCACACCTAAGCCTTTTACAAGGTCAGCTGTTTAGCTAAACATGAGCTCATGACCTAAATTTACACAATAATGAAGAAATCAGCTACAAAGGGAGACAATCAGCAAAAACAATCAATACCAGAATTAGATTCCCTAGGCCATCCGTCAGATGTTGGAATAATCAGGTGCTAGGCAGAAAATATACAGAAACCTGGAAAAGAAACAAGGAACAAGGATGTTTTCAAAGACTGGTAGGATCTCTAAAACATTTTTAAAGTACATGTCATTGATAAAGCTAAAAACTCAAAGGTTGTTTAATACAACAAATTAAGTAGTGAGAAGAGTGAAATTATGCAGTTTAGAAAACTATGGAAGGTGAGATTTTCTGCCTAATTATATAAGATGATTTCTCTAAAAAATACACATTATTTCAAAGACTTATTGGCTGTGAAATAAGTTAAGGGTATTTCAAATGTCTTGTCTGCAAAGAAAGGTGAGATGTAGGGAATCACAGAAAGCCGAGGGGATAATATGTCAATATATACATGGCTATATGGTGAACTAAGCCTTAGGCGGGCAACAGTGTAGAGGAATGGACCCTTAGAAACGTACAAGGAAGCTGGAATCTATAAAAGTTCAAATCTTTATAAGTAAAAAGATTTATTAAAATAATAACCAAGTGTTTTACTTGACATCAGAAAATCAAAACAATAAACCCTGAGAACATAGAAAAAAGATAAATAAAGATATGAGCAGAACTTAATACAACAGAAAACGTATAAAATTTAGGTGATTTAGTAAGTCCAAAGAATATTCTTTGAAAAGATTTAAAAGACACACTTTGATTAAGGAAAACATAAACATAAGTAAAGAATATGCAGAAAGAATCAGGACAATGTTATAGCAGAGAATATATGAAATGCCAGTAAACTTGAACATTTCTGTAAACGCACCATTTCCTAGCTGCTACAGTTTACGAAAACTGACACAAGAGGAAATCATTTAAGGTCATCATGTCTGCCCTTGGCATACTCGGAACGCCCTGGCCTCAGAATGCAGCATCTGTAGTCCATGGTAACCTGCGGAGAGGGGGCGTGGCTGAGGGAGGCTGGAACACTGCCCTAACTGAGGGAGTGGGCGTGGCCATCTCTGCTGTGACTGAACAAATGTCAGGGGAGCAGGGGGCCCAGGGCAGGGCCCTCAGAGCAAGGCAGGCCCAGTGGGGTGTCACAAGCATTTAGGCCCAGGCCATAGGGCACCTTCTTTGTCTGCACAGCTGCCCAAACTCTCACCTTTCCACTCAGGCCGCCCTCATATTTGAAGTGTGTTTGGAACCTGTCCGCGCAGTACACCTCGCTGCACAGCTAACCATAGGTCAGGGCATCGTAACTTCCTGCCAGGTGACCGAAGTTCGCAGGCAAATGGGTCCCTGGGACACATGCGGAGAGGCTCCTGCCCGGGCCACAGGCCGCCCACTTGCCCTGCCCCAGATCGAAGGCTGAAAAGCAGCCATGTCTGAGTCCACTGCCTCTCGAAGGAGTATTGGACCAACACTTGTAGAAAACCGGGTACTTGCGGGCAACTCATTGGAGGGACACAAATAAATCTTTGCCGACTTTCTGCTGAAGCTTACCAGCGTTCACACCTAAGCCTCTTACAAGGTCAGCTGTTTAGCTAAACATGAGCTCATGATCTAAATTTACACAATATTGAAGAAATCAGCTACAAAGGGAGACAATCAGCAAAAACAATCAATACCAGAATGAGATTCCGTAGGCCATCCATCTGATGTTGGAATAATCAGGTGCAAGGCAGAAAATATACATAAAACTGGAACTGAAACAAGGAACAAGGAGGTTTTCAAAGGCTGGTAGGATCTCTAAAACATTTTTAAAGTACATGTCATTGAGAAACCTAAATACTCAAAGGTTGTTTAATACCACAGATTAAGCATTGAGAAGAGTGAAATTATGCTGTTTTGAAAACTATGGCAGGTGAGATTTTCTGCCTAATTATGTCAGAAGATTTCTCTAAAAATTAGACATTATTTCAAAGACTTATTGGCTGTGAAATAAGTTAAGTGTATTTCAAATGGCTTGTCTGCAAAGAAAGGTGAGATGTAGGGAATCACAGAAGGTCGAGGGGAAAATGTCAATATATACATTGCTATATGGAGAACTAAGCCTTAGGCCAGCCACAATGTAGAGGACCTTACCCTTAGAAACTTAAAAGTGAGCTGGAATCTTTAAAAGTTCAAATCTTTATAAGTAAAAAGATTGATGAAAATGAATAACCAAGTGTTTTAATTGACATCAGAAGATCAAAACAATAAACCCTGAGAACATAGAAAAAAGATAAAGATAGATATGAGCAGAACTTAATACCACAGAAAACGTATAAAATTCAGGTGAGGTAGTAAGTCCAAAGAATATTCTTTGAAAAGATTTAAAAGACACACTTTGATTAAGGAAAGCACAAACATAATTAAAGTATATATAGAAAGAATCAGGACAATGTTATAGCAGAGAATATATGAAATGCCAGTAAATTTGAACATTTCTGTAAAGTGGACCATTTCCTAGCTCCTACAGTTTACCAAAACTGACACAAGAGGAAATCATTTAAGGTCATCATGTCTGCCCTTGGCATTCTCGGAACGCCCTGGCCTCAGAATGAAGCATCTGTAGTCCATGGTAACCTGCGGAGAGTGGGCGGGGCTGAGGGAGGCTGGAACACTGCCCTCACTGAGGGAGTGTGTGTGGCCATCTCTGCTGTGACTGAACAAAGGGCAGGGGAGCAGGGGGCCCAGGGCAGGGCCCTCAGAGCAAGGCAGGCCCAGTGGGGTGTCAGAAACATTTAGGCCCAGGCCTTAGGGCGCCTTCTTTGTCTGCACAGCTGGCCAAACTCTCACTTTTCCACTGAGGCCACCCACTTATTTGAAGTGTGTGTGGAACCTGTCCACGCAGTATACCTCGCTGCACAGCTAACCATAGGTCTGGGCATCGTAGCTTCCTGCCAGGTGACCGAAGTTCGCAGAAGAGATGATTCCCAGGTTCACACGCAGAGAGGCTCCTGCCAGGGCCACACGCCGCCCATTGACCCTGCCCAAGATCGGGGGCCGAAAGCAGCCCTGTCTAAGTCCCCTACCCCTAGAGGGAGTATTGGACCAACACTTCTAGAAAACGGGGTCCTTGTGGGCAACTCATTGGAGGGACACAAATAAATCTTTGCCGACTTTTTGCTGAAACTTACGAGCGTTCACACCTAAGCCTTTTACAAGGTCAGCTGTTTAGCTAAACATGAGCTCATGATCTAAATTTACACAATAATGAAGAAATCAGCTACAAAGGGAGACAATCAGCAAAAACAATCAATACCAGAATTAGATTCCCTAGGCCATCCGTCAATGTTGGAATAATCAGGTGCTAGGCAGAAAATATACATAAACCTGGAAAAGAAATAAGGAACAAGGATGTTTTCAAAGACTGGTAGGATCTCTAAAACATTTTTAAAGTACATGTCATTGATAAAGCTAAATACTCAAAGGTTGTTTAATACAACAAATTAAGCAGTGAGAAGAGTGAAATTATGCTGTTTAGAAAACTATGGAAGGTGAGATTTTCTGCCTAATTATATAAGATGATTTCTCTAAAAAATACACATTATTTCAAAGACTTATTGGCTGTGAAATAAGATAAGGGTATTTCAAATGTCTTGTCTGCAAAGAAAGGGGAGATGTAGGGAGTCACAGAAAGCCGAGGGGAAAATATGTCAATATATACATAGCTATATGTTGAACTAAGCCTTAGGCCGGCAACAGTGTAGAGGAAAGGACCCTTAGAAACGTACAAGTAAGCTGGAATCTTTAAAAGTTCAAATCTTTATAAGTAAAAAGATTTATTAAAATGAATAAACAAATGTTTTACTTGACATCAGAAAATCAAAACTATAAACCCTGAGAACATAGAAAAAAGATAAATAAAGATATGAGCAGAACTTAATACAACAGAAAACGTATAAAATTCAGGTGATTTAGTAAGTCCAAAGAATATACTTTGAAAAGATTTAAAAGACACACTTTGATTAAGGAAAACATAAACATAAGTAAAGAATATGCAGAAAGAATCAGGACAATGATATAGCAGAGAATATATGAAATGCCAGTAAACTTAAATATTTCTGTAAAGCGGACCATTTCCTAGCTGCTACAGTTTACGAAAACTGACACAAGAGGAAATCATTTAAGGTCATCATGTCTGCCCTTGGCATTCTCGGAAAGCCCTGGCCTCAGAATGCAGCATCTGTAGTCCATGGTAACCTGCGGAGAGGGGGCGTGGCTGAGGGAGTTTGGAAGACTGCCATCACTGAGGGAGTGGGTGTGGCCATCTCTGCTGTGACTGAACAAAGGGCAGGGGAGCAGGGGGCCCAGTGCAGGGCCCTCAGAGCCCGGCAGACCCAGTGGGGTGTCACAGGCATTTAGGCCCAGGCCAAAGTGAGCCTTTTTGTCTGCACAGCTGCCCAAACTCTCACATTTCCACTCAGGCCGCCCTCTTATTTGAAGTGTGTTTGGAACCAGTCCGCGCAGTACACCTCGCTGCACAGCTAACCATATGTCAAGGCATCGTAGCTTCCTGCCAGGTGACTGAAGTTCGCAGGCAAATGGGTCCCTGGGACACATGCGGAGAGGCTCCTGCCCGGGCCACAGGCCGCCCACTGGCCCTGCCCCAGATCGAAGGCTGAAAAGCAGCCATGTCTGAGTCCACTGCCTCTCGAAGGAGTATTGGACCTACACTTGTAGAAAACCGGGTACTTGCGGGCAACTCATTGGAGGGACACAAATAAATCTTTGCCGACTTTCTGCTGAAGCTTACCAGCGTTCACACCTAAGCCTCTTACAAGGTCAGATATTTAGATAAACATGAGCTCATAATCTAAATTTACACAATATTGAAGAAATCAGCTACAAAGGGAGACAATCAGCAAAAACAATCAATACCAGAATGAGATTCCCTAGGCCATCCATCTGATGTTGGAATAATCAGGTGCAAGGCAGAAAATATACATAAAACTGGAACTGAAACAAGGAACAAGGAGGTTTTCAAAGGCTGATAGGATCTCTAAAACATTTTTAAAGTACATGTCATTGAGAAACCTAAATACTCAAAGGTTGTTTAATACCACAGATTAAGCATTGAGAAGAGTGAAATTATGCTGTTTTGAAAACTATCGCAGGTGAGATTTTCTGCCTAATTATGTCAGAAGATTTCTCTAAAAATTAGACATTATTTCAAAGACTTATTGGCTGTGAAATAAGTTAAGTGTATTTCAAATGTCTTGTCTGCAAAGAAAGGTGAGATGTAGGGAATCACAGAAAGTCGAGGGGAAAATGTCAATATATACATTGCTATATGGTGAACTAAGCCTTAGGCCAGCCACAATGTAGAGGACCTGACCCTTAGAAACTTAAAAGTGAGTTGGAATCTTTGAAAGTTCAAATCTTTATAAGTAAAAAGATTGATGAAAATGAATAACCAAGTGTTTTATTTGACATCAGAAGATCAAAACAATAAACCCTGAGAACATAGAAAAAAGATAAAGATAGATATGAGCAGAACTTAATACCACAGAAAACGTATAAAATTCAGGTGAGGTAGTAAGTCCAAAGAATATTCTTTGAAAAGATTTAAAAGACACACTTTGATTAAGGAAAGCACAAACATAATTAAAGAATATATAGAAAGAATCAGGACAATGTTATAGCAGAGAATATATGAAATGCCAGTAAATTTTGAACATTTCTGTAAAGTGGACCATTTCCTAGCTCCTACAGTTTACCAAAACTGACACAAGAGGAAATCATTTAAGGTCATCATGTCTGCCCTTGGCATTCTCGGAACGCCCTGGCCTCAGAATGCAGCATCTGTAGTCCATGGTAACCTGTGGAGAGTGGGCGGGGCTGAGGGAGGCTGGAACACTGCCCTCACTGAGGGAGTGTGTGTGGCCATCTCTGCTGTGACTGAACAAAGGGCAGGGGAGCAGGGGGCCCAGGTCAGGGCCCTCAGAGCAAGGCAGGCCCAGTGGGGTGTCAGAAACATTTAGGCCCAGGCCTTAGGGCGCCGTCTTTGTCTGCACAGCTGGCCAATCTCTCACATTTCCACTGAGGCCACCCACTTATTTGAAGTGTGTGTGGAACCTGTCCACGCAGTATACCTCGCTGCACAGCTAACCATAGGTCTGGGCATCGTAGCTTCCTGCCAGGTGACCGAAGTTCGCAGAAGAGATGATTCCCAGGTTCACACGCAGAGAGGCTCCTGCCCGGGCCACACGCCGCCCATTGACCCTGCCCAAGATCGGGGGCCGAAAGCAGCCCTGTCTAAGTCCCCTACCCCTAGAGGGAGTATTGGACCAACACTTCTAGAAAACGGGGTCCTTGTGGGCAACTCATTGGAGGGACACAAATAAATCTTTGCCGACTTTTTGCTGAAAATTACGAGCGTTCACACCTAAGTCTTTTACAAGGTCAGCTGTTTAGCTAAACATGAGCTCTTGATCTAAATTTACACAATAATGAAGAAATCAGCTACAAAGGGAGACAATCAGCAAAAACAATCAATACCAGAATTAGATTCCCTAGGCCATCTGTCAGATGTTGTAATAATCAGGTGCTAGGCAGAAAATATACATAAACCTGGAAAAGAAATAAGGAACAAGGATGTTTTCAAAGACTGGAAGGATCTCTAAAACATTTTTAAAGTACATGTCATTGATAAAGCTAAATACTCAAAGGTTGTTTAATACAACAAATTAAGCAGTGAGAAGAGTGAAATTATGCTGTTTAGAAAACTATGGAAGGTGAGATTTTCTGCCTTATTATATAAGATGATTTCTCTAAAAAATACACATTATTTCAAAGACTTATTGGCTGTGAAATAAGTTAAGGGTATTTCAAATGTCTTGTCTGCAAAGAAAGGTGAGATGTAGGGAATCACAGAAAGCCGAGGGGATAATATGTCAATATATACATTGCTATATGGTGAACTAAGCCTTAGGCGGGCAACAGTGTAGAGGAATGGACACTTAGAAATGTACAAGTAAGCTGAAATCTTTAAAAGTTCAAATCTTTATAAGTAAAAAGATTTATTAAAAATAATAACCAAGTGTTTTACATTATATCAGAAAATCAAAACAATAAACCCTGAGAACATAGAAAAAAGATAAATAAAGATATGAGCAGAACTTAATACAACAGAAAACGTATAAAATTTAGGTGATTTAGTAAGTCCAAAGAATATTCTTTGAAAAGATTTAAAAGACACACTTTGATTTAGGAAAACAAAAAAAAGTAAATAATATACAGAAAGAATCAGGACAATGTTATAGCGGAGAATATATGAATTGCCAGTAAATTTGAATATTTCTGTAAACTGGACCATTTCCTAGCTCCTAATCTTTACCAAAACTGACACAAGAGGAAATCATTTAAGGTCATCATGTCTGCCCTTGGCATTCTCGGAACGCCCTGGCCTCAGAATGCAGCATCTGTAGTCCATGGTAACCTGCGGAGAGGGGTCGTGGCTGAGGGAGTTTGGAAGACTGCCCTCACTGAGGGAGTGGGTGTGGCCATCTCTGCTGTGACTGAACAAAGGGCAGGGGAGCAGGGGGCCTAGGGCAGGGCCCTCAGAGCCCGGCAGACCCAGTGGGGTGTCACAAGCATTTAGGCCCAGGCCAAAGGGCGCCTTCTTTGTCTGCAGAGCTGCCCAAACTCTCACCTTTCGACTCAGGCCGCCCTCTTATTTGAAGTGTGTTGGTTACCTGTCCGCGCAGTACACCTCGCTGCACAGCTAACCATAGTTCAAGGCATCGTAGCTTCCTGCCAGGTGACCGAAGTTCGCAGGCAAATGGGTCCCTGGGACACATGCGGAGAGGCTCCTGCCCGGGCAACAGGCCGCCCACTGGCCCTGCCCCAGGTCGAAGGCTGAAAAGCAGCCATGTCTGAGTCCACTGCCTCTCGAAGGAGTATTGGACCAACACTTGTAGAAAACGGGGTCCTTGCGGGCAACTCATTGGAGGGACACAAATAAATCTTTGCCGACTTTCTGCTGAAGCTTACCAGCCTTCACAACTAAGCCTCTTACAAGATCAGCTGTTTAGCTAAACATGAGCTCATGATCTAAATTTACACAATATTGAAGAAATCAGCTATAAAGGGAGACAATCAACAAAAACAATCAATACCAGAATGAGATTCCCTAGGCCATCCATCTGATGTTGGAATAATCAGGTGCAAGGCAGAAAATATACATAAAACTGGAACTGAAAGAAGGAACAAGGAGGTTTTCAAAGGCTGGTAGGATCTCTAAAATATTTTTAAAGTACATGTCGTTGATAAACCTAAGTACTCAAAGGTTGTTTAATACCACAGATTAAGCATTGAGAAGAGTGAAATTATGCTGTTTTCAAAACTATGGCAGGTCAGATATTCTGCCTAATTATATAAGAAGATTTCTCTAAAAAATAGACATTATTTCAAAGACTTATTGGCTGTGAAATAAGTTAAGTGTATTTCAAATGGCTTGTCTGCAAAGAAATGTGAGATGTAGGCAATCACAGAAAGTCGAGGGGAAAATGTCAATATATACATTGCTATATGGTGAACTAAGCCTTAGGCCAGCCACAATGTAGAGGACCTGACCTTTAGAAACTTAAAAGTGAGCTGGAATCTTTAAAAGTTCAAATCTTTATAAGTAAAAAGATTGATGAAAATGAATAACCAAGTGTTTTAATTGACATCAGAAGATCAAAACAATAAACCCAGAGAACATAGAAAAAAGATAAATAAAGATATGAGCAGAACTTAATACAACAGAAAACGTATAAAATTCAGGTGAGGTAGTAAGTCCAAAGAATATTCTTTGAAAAGATTTAAAAGACACACTTTGATTAAGGAAAAGAAAAAAAAGTAAAGAATATACAGAAAGAATCAGGACAATGTTATAGCAGAGAATATATGAAATGCCAGTAAATTTGAAAATTTCTGTAAAGTGGACCATTTCCTAGCTCCTACAGTTTACCAAAACTGACACAAGAGGAAATCATTTAAGGTCATCATGTCTGCCCTTGACATTCTCGGAACGCCCTGGCCTCAGAATGCAGCATCTGTAGTCCATGGTAACCTGTGGAGAGTGGGCGGGGCTGAGGGAGGTTGGAACACTGCCCTCACTGAGGGAGTGGGTGTGGCCATCTCTGCTGTGTCTGAACAAAGGGCAGGGGAGCAGTGGGCCCAGGGCAGGGCCCTCAGAGCAAGGCAGGCCCAGTGGTGTGTCACAAGCATTTAAGCCCAGGCCATAGGGCGGCTTCATTGTCTGCACAGCTGGACAAACTCTCACTTTTCCACTAAGGCCACCCACTTATTTGAAGTGTGTGTGGAACCTGTCCACGCAGTATACCTCGCTGCACAGCTAACCATAGGTCTGGGCATCGTAGCTTCCTGCCAGGTGACCGAAGTTCGCAGGAGAGATGATTCCCAGGTTCACACGCAGAGAGGCTACTGTCCGGGCCACACGCCGCCCACTGCCCCTGCCCAAGATCGGGGGCCGAAAGCAGCCCTGTCTAAGTCCCCTACCCCTAGAGGGAGTATTGGACCAACACTTCTAGAAAACGGGGTCCTTGTGGGCAACTCATTGGAGGGACACAAATAAATCTTTGCCGACTTTTTGCTGAAACTTACGAGCGTTCACACCTAAGCCTTTTACAAGGTCAGCTGTTTAGCTAAACATGAGCTCATGACCTAAATTTACACAATAATGAAGAAATAAGCTACAAAGGGAGACAATCAGCAAAAACAATCAATACCAGAATTAGATTCCCTAGGCCATCCGTCAGATGTTGGAATAATCAGGTGCGAGGCAGAAAATATACATAAACCTGGAAAAGAAACAAGGAACAAGGGTGTTTTCAAAGACTGGTAGGATCTCTAAAACATTTTTAGAGTACATGTCATTGATAAAGCTAAATTCTCAAGGTTGTTTAATACAACAAATTAAGCAGTGAGAAGAGTGAAATTATGCTGTTTAGAAAACTATGGAAGGTGAGATTTTCTGCCTAATTATATAAGATGATTTCTCTAAAAAATACACATTATGTCAAAGACTTATTGGCTGTGAAATAAGTTAAGGGTATTTCAAATGTCTTGTCTGCAAAGAAAGGTGAGATGTAGGGAGTCACAGAAAGCCGAGGGGAAAATATGTCAATATATACATAGCTATATGTTGAACTAAGCCTTAGGCCGGCAACAGTGTAGAGGAAAGGACCATTAGAAACGTACAAGTAAGCTGGAATCTTTAAAAGTTCAAATCTTTATAAGTAAAAAGATTTATTATAATGAATAACCAACTGTTTTACTTGACATCAGAAAATCAAAACTATAAACCCTGAGAACATAGAAAAAAGATAAATAAAGATATGAGCAGAATTAATACAACAGAAAACGTATAAAATTCAGGTGATTTAGTAAGTCCAAAGAATATATTTTGAAAAGATTTAAAAGACACACTTTGATTAAGGAAAACATAAACATAAGAAAAGAATATGCAGAAAGAATCAGGACAATGATATAGCAGAGAATATATGAAATGCCAGTAAACTTGAACATTTCTGTAAAGCGGACCATTTCCTAGCTGCTACAGTTTACGAAAACTGACACAAGAGGACATCATTTAAGGTCATCATGTCTGCCCTTGGCATTCTCGGAAGGCCCTGGCCTCAGAATGCAGCATCTGTAATCCATGGAAACCTGCGGACAGGGGGCGTGGCTGAGGGAGGTTGGAAGTCTGCCAGCACTGAGGGAGTGGGTGTGGCCATCTCTGCTGTGACTGAACAAAGGGCTGGGGAGCAGGGGGCCCAGTGCAGGGCCCTCAGAGCCCGGCAGACCCAGTGTGGTGTCACAAGCATTTAGGCCCAGGCCTTAGGGCGCCTTCTTTGTCTGCACAGCTGGCCAAACTCTCACTTTTCCACTGAGGCCACCCACTTATTTGAAGTGTGTGTGGAACCTGTCCACGCAGTATACCTCGCTGCACAGCTAACCATAGGTCTGGGCATCGTAGCTTCCTGCCAGGTGACGGAAGTTCGCAGAAGAGATGATTCCCAGGTTCACACGCAGAGAGGCTCCAGCCCGGGCCACACGCCGCCCACTGCCCCTGCCCAAGATCGGGGGCCGAAAGCAGCCCTGTCTAAGTCCCCTACCCCTAGAGGGAGTATTGGACCAACACTTCTAGAAAACGGGGTCCTTGTGGGCAACTCATTGGAGGGACACAAATAAATCTTTGCCGACTTTTTGCTGAAACTTACGAGCGTGCACACCTAAGCCTTTTACAAGATTAGCTGTTTAGCTAAACATGAGCTCATGATCTAAATTTACACAATAATGAAGAAATCAGCTACAAAGGGAGACAATCAGCAAAAACAATCAATACCAGAATTAGATTCCCTAGGCCATCCGTCAGATGTTGGAATAATCAGGTGCTAGGCAGAAAATATACATAAACCTGGAAAAGAAACAAGGAACAAGGATGTTTTCAAAGACTGGTAGGATCTCTAAAACATTTTTAAAGTACATGTCATTGATAAAGCTAAATACTCAAAGGTTGTTTAATACAACAAATTAAGCAGTGAGAAGAGTGAAATTATGCTGTTTAGAAAACTATGGAAGGTGAGATTTTCTGCCTAATTATATAAGATGATTTCTCTAAAAAATACACATTATTTCAAAGACTTATTGGTTGTGAAATAAGTTAAGGGTATTTCAAATGTCTTGTCTGCAAAGAAAGGTGAGATGTAGGGAATCACAGAAAGCCGAGGGGATAATATGTCAATATATACATGGCTATATGGTGAAATAAGCCTTAGGCGGGCAACAGTGTAGAGGAATGGACCCTTAGAAACGTACAACGAAGCTGGAATCTTTAAAAGTTCAAATCTTTATAAGTAAAAAGATTTATTAAAAATAATAACCAAGTGTTTTACTTGACATCAGAAAATCAAAACAATAAACCCTGAGAACATAGAAAAAAGATAAATAAAGATATGAGCAGAACTTAATACAACAGAAAACGTATAAAATTTAGGTGATTTAGTAAGTCCAAAGAATATTCTTTGAAAAGATTTAAAAGACACACTTTGATTTAGGAAAACAAAAAAAAGTAAATAATATACAGAAAGAATCAGGACAATGTTATAGCGGAGAATATATGAATTGCCAGTAAATTTGAATATTTCTGTAAAGTGGACCATTTCCTAGCTCCTACAGTATACCAAAACTGACACAAGAGGAAATCATTTAAGGTCATCATGTCTGCCCTTGGCATTCTCGGAACGTCCTGGCCTCAGAATGCAGCATCTGTAGTCCATGGTAAACTGTGGAGAGTGGGCGGGGCTGAGGGAGGCTGGAACACTGCCCTCACTGAGGGAGTGTGTGTGGCCATCTCTGCTGTGACTGAACAAAGGGTAGGGTAGCAGGGGGACCAGGGCAGGTCACTCAGAGCAAGGCAGGCCCAGTGGGGTGTCACAAGCATTTAGGCCCAGGCCATAGGGCGCCTTCTTTGTCTGCACAGCTGGCCAAACTCTCACTTTTCCACTGATGCCACCCACTTATTTGAAGTGTGTGTGGAACCTGTCCACGCAGTATAACTCGCTGCACAGCTAACCATAGGTCTGGGCATCGTAGCTTCCTGCCAGGTGACCGAAGTTCGCAGGAGAGGTGATTCCCAGGTTCACACGCAGAGAGGCTCCTGCCCGGGCCACACGCCGCCCACTGCCCCTGCCCAAGATCGGGGGCAAAAAGCAGCCCTGTCTAAGTCCCCTACCCCTAGAGGGAGTATTGGACCAACACTTCTAGAAAACGGGGTCCTTGTGGGCAACTCATTGGAGGGACACAAATAAATCTTTGCCGACTTTTTGCTGAAACTTATGAGCGTTCACACCTAAGCCTTTTACAAGGTCAGCTGTTTAGCTAAACATGAGCTCATGACCTAAATTTACACAATAATGAAGAAATCAACTACAAAGGGAGACAATCAGCAAAAACAATCAATACCAGAATTAGTTTCCCTAGGCCATCCGTCAGATGTTGGAATAATCAGGTGCTAGGCAGAAAATATACATAAATCTGGAAAAGAAACAAGGAACAAGGATGTTTTCAAAGACTGGTAGGGTCTCTAAAACATTTTTAAAGTACATGTCATTAATAAAGCTAAATACACAAAGGTTGTTTAATACAGCAAATTAAGCTGTGAGAAGAGTGAAGTTATGCTGTTTAGAAAACTATGGAACGTGAGATTTTCTGCCTAATTATATAAGATTATTTCTCTAAAAAATACACATTATTTCAAAGACTTATTGGCTGTGAAATAAGTTAAGGGTATTTCAAATGTCTTGTCTGCAAAGAAAGGGGAGATGTAGGGAATCACAGAAAGCCGAGGGGATAATATGTCAATATATACATAGCTATATGTTGATCTAAGCCTTAGGCCGGCAACAGTGTAGAGGAATGGACCCTTAGAAACGTACAAGTAAGCTGGAATCTTTAAAAGTTCAAATCTTTATAAGTAAAAAGATTTATTAAAATGAATAACCAAGTGTTTTACTTGACATCAGAAAATCAAAACAATAAACCATGAGAACATAGAAAAAAGATAAATAAAGATATGAGCAGAACTTAATACAACAGAAAACGTATAAAATTCAGGTGATTTAGTAAGTCCAAAGAATATTCTTTGAAAAGATTTAAAAGACACACTTTGATTAAGGAAAACATAAACTTAAGTAAAGAATATGCAGAAAGAATCAGGACAATGTTATTGCAGAGAATATATGAAATGCCAGTAAACTTGAACATTTCTGTAAAGCGGACCATTTCCTAGCTGCTACAGTTTACGAAAACTGACACAAGAGGAAATCTTTTAAGGTCATCATGTCTGCCCTTGGCATTCTCGGAACGCCCTGGCCTCAGAATGCAGCATCTGTAGTCCATGGTAACCTGCGGAGAGGGGGCGTGGCTGAGGGAGATTGGAAGACTGCCATCACTGAGGGAGTGGGTGTGGCCATCTCTGCTGTGACTGAACAAAGGGTAGGGGAGCAGGGGGCCCAGGGCAGGGCCCTCAGAGCCCGGCAGACCCAGTGGGGTGTCACAAGCATTTAGGCCCATGCCAAAGGGCGCCTTCTTTGTCTGCAGAGCTGCCCAAACTCTCACCTTTCCACTCAGGCCGCCCTCTTATTTGAAGTGTGTTTGGAACCTGTCTGCGCAGTACACCTCGCTGCACAGCTAACCATAGGTCAGGGCATCGTAGCTTCCTGCCAGGTGACCGAAGTTCGCAGGCAAATGGGTCCCTGGGACACATGCGGAGAGGCTCCTGCCCGGGCCACAGGCCGCCCACTGGCCCTGCCCCAGATCGAAGCCTGAAAAGCAGCCATGTCTGAGTCCACTGCCTCTCGAAGGAGTATTGGACCAACACTTGTAGAAAACGGGGTCCTTGCGGGCAACTCATTGGAGGGACACAAATAAATCTTTGCCGACTTTCTGCTGAAGCGTACCAGCGTTCACACCTAAGCCTCTTACAAGGTCAGCTGTTTAGCTAAACATGAGCTCATGATCTAAATTTACACAATCTTGAAGAAATCAGCTACAAAGGGAGACAATCAGCAAAAACAATCAATACCAGAATGAGATTCCCTAGGCCATCCATCTGATGTTGGAATAATCAGGTGCAAAGCAGAAAATATACATAAAACTGGAACTGAAACAAGGATCAAGGAGGTTTTCAAAGGCTGGTAGGATCTCTAAAATATTTTTAAAGTACATGTCATTGATAAACCTAAATACTCAAAGGTTGTTTAATACCACAGATTAAGCATTGAGAAGAGTGAAATTATGCTGTTTTGAAAACAATGGCAGGTGAGATTTTCTGCCTAATTATGTCAGAAGATTTCGCTAAAAATAGACATTATTTCAAAGACTTATTGGCTGTGAAATAAGTTAAGTGTATTTCAAATGGCTTGTCTGCAAAGAAAGGTGTGATGTAGGGAATCACAGAAAGTCGAGGGGAAAATGTCAATATATAAATTGCTATATGGTGAACTAAGCCTTAGGCCAGCCACAATGTAGAGGACCGGACCCTTAGAAACTTAAAAGTGAGCTGGAATCTTTAAAAGTTCAAATCTTTATAAGTAAAAAGATTGATGAAAATGAATAACCAAGTGTTTTAATTGACATCAGAAGATCAAAGCAATAAAATCTGAGAACATAGAAAAAAGATAAAGATAGATATGAGCAGAACTTAATACCACAGAAAACGTATAAAATTCAGGTGAGGTAGTAAGTCCAAAGAATATTCCTTGAAAAGATTTAAAAGACACACTTTGATTAAGGAAAGCACAAACATAATTAAAGAATATATAGAAAGAATCAGGACAATGTTATAGCAGAGAATATATGAAATGCCAGTAAATTTGAACATTTCTGTAAAGTGGACCATTTCCTAGCTCCTACAGTTTACCAAAACTGACACAAGGGGAAATCATTTAAGGTCATCATGTCTGCCCTTGGCATTCTCGGAACGCCATGGCCTCAGACTGCAGCATCTGTAGTCCATGGTAACCTGCAGAGATTGGGCGGGACTGAGGGAGGCTGGAACACTGCCCTCACAGAGGGAGTGGGTGTCGCCATCTCTGCTGTGACTGAACAAAGGGCAGGGGAGCAGCGGGCCCTGGGCAGGGCCCTCAGAGCCCGGCAGGCCTAGTGGGGTGTCACAAGCATTTAGGCCCAGGCCTTAGGGCGCCTTCTTTGTCTGCACAGCTGCCCAAACTCTCACTTTTCCACTCAGACCGCCCACTTAGTTGCAGTGAGTGTGGAACCTGTCTGCGCAGTATACCTCGCTGCACAGCTAACCATAGGTCTGGGCATCATAGCTTCCTGCCAGGTGACCGAAGTTCGCAGGAGAGATGATTCCCAGGTTCACATGCAGAGAGGCTCCTGCCCGGGCCACAGGCGGCCCACTGCCCCTGCCCAAGATCGGGGGCCGAAAGCAGCCCTGTCTAATTCCCCTACCCCTAGAGGGAGTATTGGACCAACACTTCTAGAAAACGGGGTCCTTGTGGGCAACTCATTGGAGGGACACAAATAAATCTTTGCCGACTTTTTGCTGAAACTTACGAGCGTTCACACTTAAGCCTTTTACAAGGTCAGCTGTTTAGCTAAACATGAGCTCATGATCTAAATTTACACAATAATGAAGAAATCAGCTACAAAGGGAGACAATCAGCAAAAACAATCAATACCAGAATTAGATTCCCTAGGCCATCCGTCAGATGTTGGAATAATCAGGTGCTAGGCACAAAATATACATAAACCTGGAAAAGAAACAAGGAACAAGGATGTTTTCAAAGACTGGTAGGATCTCTAAAACCTTTTTAAAGTACATGTCATTGATAAAGCTAAATACTCAAAGGTTGTTTAATACAACAAATTAAGCAGTGAGAAGAGTGAAATTATGCTGTTTAGAAAACTATGGAAGGTGAGATTTTCTGCCTAATTATATAAGATGATTTCTCTAAAAAATACACATTATTTCAAAGACTTATTGGCTGTGATGTAAGTTAAGGGTATTTCAAATGGCTTGTCTGCAAAGAAAGGTGAGATGTAGGGAATCACAGAAAGCCGAGGGGATAATATGTCAATATATACATAGCTATATGTTGATCTAAGCCTTAGGCCGGCAACAGTGTAGAGGAATGGACCCTTAGAAACGTACAAGGAAGCTGGAATCATTAAAAGTTCAAATGTTTATAAGTAAAAAGATTTATTAAAAATAATAACCAAGTGTTTTACTTGACATCAGAAAATCAAAACAATAAACCCTGAGAACATAGAAAAAAGATAAATAAAGATATGAGCAGAACTTAATACAACAGAAAACGTATAAAATTTAGGTGATTTAGTAAGTCCAAAGAATATTCTTTGAAAAGATTTAAAAGACACACTTTGATTTAGGAAAACAAAAAAAAGTAAATAATATACAGAAAGAATCAGGACAATGTTATAGCGGAGAATATATGAATTGCCAGTAAATTTGAATATTTCTGTAAAGTGGACCTTTTCCTAGCTCCTAAAGTTTACCAAAACTGACACAAGAGGAAATCATTTAAGGTCATCATGTCTGCCCTTGGCATTCTCGGAACGCCCTGGCCTAAGAATGCAGCATCTGTAGTCCATGGTAACCTGTGGAGAGTGGGCGGGGCTGAGGGAGTCTGGAACACTGCCCTCACTGACGGAGTGTGTTTGGCCATCTCTGCTGTGACTGAACAAAGGGTAGGGGAGCAGGGGGCCCAGGGCAGGTCCCTCAGAGCAAGGCAGGCCCAGTGGGTTGTCACAAGCATTTAGGCCCAGGCCATAGGGCGCCTTCTTTGTCTGCACAGCTGGCCAAACTCTCACTTTTCCACTGAGGCCACCCACTTATTTGAAGTGTGTGTGGAACCTGTCCACGCAGTATACCTCGCTGCACAGCTAACCATAGGTCTGGGCATCGTAGCTTCCTGCCAGGTGACCGAAGTTCGCAGGAGAGGTGATTCTCAGGTTCACACGCAGAGAGGCCTCTGCCCGGGCCACACGCCGCCCACTGCCCCTGCCCAAGATCGGGGGCAGAAAGCAGCCCTGTCTAAGTCCCCTACCCCTAGAGGGAGTATTGGACCAACACTTCTAGAAAACGGGGTCCTTGTGGGCAACTCATTGGAGGGACACAAATAAATCTTTGCCGACTTTTTGCTGAAACTTACGAGCGTTCACACCTAAGCCTTTTACAAGGTCAGCTGTTTAGCTAAACATGAGCTCATGACCTAAATTTACACAATAATGAAGAAATCAACTACAAAGGGAGACAATCAGCAAAAACAATCAATACCAGAATTAGTTTCCCTAGGCCATCCGTCAGATGTTGGAATAATCAGGTGCTAGGCAGAAAATATACATAAACCTGGAAAAGAAACAAGGAACAAGGATGTTTTCAAAGACTGGTAGGGTCTCTAAAACATTTTTAAAGTACATGTCATTAATAAAGCTAAATACACAAAGGTTGTTTAATACAGCAAATTAAGCTGTGAGAAGAGTGAAGTTATGCTGTTTAGAAAACTATGGAACGTGAGATTTTCTGCCTAATTATATAAGATGATTTCTCTAAAAAATACAAATTATTTCAAAGACTTATTGGCTGTGAAGTAAGTTAAGGGTATTTCAAATGGCTTGTCTGCAAAGAAAGGTGAGATGTAGGGAATCACAGAAAGCCGAGGGGAAAATATGTCAATATATGCATAGCTATATGTTGATCTAAGCCTTAGGCCGGCAACAGTGGAGAGGAATGGACCCTTAGAAACGTACAAGTAAGCTGGAATCTTTAAAAGTTCAAATCTTTATAAGTAAAAAGATTTATTAAAATGAATAACCAAGTGTTTTACTTGACATCAGAAAATCAAAACTATAAACCCCGAGAACATAGAAAAAAGATAAATAAAGTTATGAGCAGAACTTAATACAACAGAAAACGTATAAAATTCAGGTGATTTAGTAAGTCCAAAGAATATTCTTTGAAAAGATTTAAAAGACACACTTTGATTTAGGAAAACAAAAAAAAGTAAATAATATACAGAAAG
The DNA here is from genome assembly GCF_964165515.1 of Mesoplodon bidens. Taxonomy (NCBI): domain Eukaryota; kingdom Metazoa; phylum Chordata; class Mammalia; order Artiodactyla; family Ziphiidae; genus Mesoplodon; species Mesoplodon bidens. Next base: position 4,090,273 of record NC_138180.1, read on the forward strand.
AATCAGGACAATGTTATAGCGGAGAATACATGAATGCCAGTAAATTTGAATATTTCTGTAAAGTGGACCATTTCCTAGCTCCTAAACTTTTCCAAAACTGACACAAGAGGAAATCATTTAAGGTCATCATGTCTGCCCTTGGCATTCTCGGTACGCCCTGGCCTCAGAATGCAGCAACTGTAGTCCATGGTAACCTGCGGAGAGGGGGCGTGGCTGAGGGAGGTTGGAAGACTGCCCTCACTGAGGGAGTGGGTGTGGTCATCTCTGCTGTGACTGAACAAAGGGCAGGGGAGCAGGGGGCCCAGGGCAGGGCCCTCAGAGCCCGGCAGACACAGTGGGGTGTCACAAGCATTTAGGCCCAGGCCAAAGGGCGCTTTCTTTGTCTGCACAGCTACCAAAACTCTCACCTTTCCACTCAGGCCGCCCTCTTATTTGAAGTGTGATGGGTACCTGTCCTCGCAGTACACCTCGCTGCACAGCTAACCATAGGTCAAGGCATCGTAGCTTCCTTCCAGGTGACTGAAGTTCGCAGGCAAATGTGTCCCTGGGACACATGCGGAGAGGCTCCTGCCCGGGCCACAGGCCGCCCACTGGCCCTGCCCCAGATCGAAGGCTGAAAAGCAGCCATGTCTGAGTCCACTGCCTCTCGAAGGAGTATTGGACCAACACTTGTAGAAATCGGGGTTCTTGCGGGCAACTCATTGGAGGGACACAAATAAATCTTTGCCGACTTTCTGCTGAATCTTTCCAGCGTTCACACCTAAGCCTCTTACAAGGTCAGCTGTTTAGCTAAACATGAGCTCATGATCTAAATTTACACAAAATTGAAGAAATCAGCTACAAAGGGAGACAATCAGCAAAAACAATCAATACCAGAATGAGATTCCCTAGGCCATCCATCTGATGTTGGAATAATCAGGTGCAAGGCAGAAAATATACATAAAACTGGAACTGAAACAAGGAACAAGGAGGTTTTCAAAGGCTGGTAGGATCTGTAAAACATTTTTAAAGTACATGTCATTGATAAACCTAAATACTCAAAGGTTGTTTAATACCACAGATTAAGCATTGAGAAGAGTGAAATTATGCTGTTTTCAAAACTATGGCAGGTGAGATTTTCTGCCTAATTATGTCAGAAGATTTCTCTAAAAAATAGACATTATTTCAAAGACTTATTGGCTGTGAAATAAGTTAAGTGTATTTCAAATGGCTTGTCTGCAAAGAAAGGTGAGATGTAGGGAATCACAGAAAGTCGAGTGGAAAATGTCAATATATACATTGCTATATGGTGACCTAAGACTTAGGCCAGCCACAATGTAGAGGACCTGACCCTTAGAAGCTTAAAAGTGAGCTGGAATCTTTAAAAGTTCAAATCTTTATAAGTAAAAAGATTGATGAAAATGAATAACCAAGTGTTTTAATTGACATCAGAAGATCAAAACAATAAACCCTGAGAACATAGAAAAAAGATAAAGATAGGTATGAGCAGAACTTAATACCACAGAAAACGTATAAAATTCAGGTGAGGTAGTAAGTCCAAAGAATATTCTTTGAAAAGATTTAAAAGACACACTTTGATTAAGGAAAGCACAAACATAATTAAAGAATATATAGAAAGAATCAGGACAAAGTTATAGCAGAGAATATATGAAATGCCAGTAAATTTGAATATTTCTGTAAAGTGGACCATTTCCTAGCTCCTACAGTTTACCCAAACTGACACAAGGGGAAATCATTTAAGGTCATCATGTCTGCCCTTGGCATTCTCGGAACGCCCTGGCCTCAGAATGCAGCATCTGTAGTCCTTGGTAACCTGCGGAGAGTGGGCGGGTCTGAGGGAGGCTGGAACACTGCCCTCACGGAGGGAGTGGGTGTGGCCATCTCTGCTGTGACTGAACAAAGGGCAGGGGAGCATGGGGCCCAGGGCAGGACCCTCAGAGCAAGGCAGGCCCAGTGGGGTGTTGCAAGCATTTAGGTACAGGCCATAGGGCGCCTTCTTTGTCTGCACAGCTGGCCAAACTCTCACTTTTCCACTCAAGCCACCCACTTATTTCAAGTGTGTGTGGAACCTGTCCACGCAGTATACCTCGCTGCACAGCTAACCATAGGTCTGGGCATCGTAGCTTCCTGCCAGGTGACCAAAGTTCGCAGGAGAGATGATTCCCAGGTTCACACGCAGAGAGGCTCCTGCCCGGGCCACACGCCGCCCACTGCCCAAGCCCAAGATCGGGGGCCGAAAGCAGCCCTGTCTAAGTCCCCTACCCCTAGAGGGAGTATTGGACCAACACTTCTAGAAAACGGGGTCCTTGTGGGCAACTCATTGGAGGGACACAAATAAATCTTTGCCGACTTTTTGCTGAAACTTACGAGCGTTCACACCTAAGCCTTTTACAAGGTCAGCTGTTTAGCTAAACATGAGCTCATGACCTAAATTTACACAATAATGAAGAAATCAGCTACAGAGGGAGACAATCAGCAAAAACAATCAATACCAGAATTAGATTCCCTAGGCCATCCGTCAGATGTTGGAATAATCAGGTGCTAGGCAGAAAATATACATAAATCTGGAAAAGAAACAAGGAACAAGGATGTTCTCAAAGACCGGGAGGATCTCTAAAACATTTTTAGAGTACATGTCATTGATAAAGCTAAATACTCAAAGGTTGTTTAATACAACAAATTAAGCAGTGAGAAGAGTGAAATTATGCTGTTTAGAAAACTATGGCAGGTGAGATTTTCTGCCTAATTATATAAGATGATTTCTCTAAAAAATACACATTATTTCAAAGACTTATTGGCTGTGAAGTAAGTTAAGGGTATTTCATATGGCTTGTCTGCAAAGAAAGGTGAGTTGTAGGGAATCACAGAAAGCCGAGGGGATAATATGTCAATATATACATAGCTATATGTTGATCTAAGCCTTAGGCCGGCAACAGTGTAGAGGAATGGACCCTTAGAAACGTACAAGTAAGCTGGAATCTTTAAAAGTTCAAATCTTTATAAGTAAAAATATTTATTAAAATGAATAACCAAGTGTTTTACTTGACATCAGAAAATCAAAACTATAAACCCTGAGAACATAGAAAAAAGATAACTAAAGATATGAGCAGAACTTAATACAACAGAAAACGTATAAAATTCAGGTGATTTAGTAAGTCCAAAGAATATTCTTTGAAAAGATTTAAAAGACACACTTTGATTAAGGAAAACATAAACATAAGTAAAGAATGTGCAGAAAGAATCAGGACAATGTTATAGCAGAGAATATATGAAATGCCAGTAAACTTGAACATTTCTGTAAAGCGGACCATTTCCTAGCTCCTACAGTTTACCAAAACTGACACCAGAGGAAATCATTTAAGGTCATCATGTCTGCCCTTGGCATTCTCGGAACGCCCTGGCCTCAGAATGCAGCATCTGTAGTCCATGGTAACCTGTGGAGAGTGGGCGGGTCTGAGGGAGGCTGGAACACTGCCCTCACGGAGGGAGTGGGTGTGGCCATCTCTGCTGTGACTGAACAAATGGCAGGGGAGCAGGGGGCCCAGGGCAGGGCCCTCAGAGCAAGGCAGGCCCAGTGGGGTGTCACAAGCATTTAGGCCCAGGCCAAAGGGCGCCTTCTTTGTCTGCACAGCTGGCCAAACTCTCACTTTTCCACTGAGGCCACCTATTATTTGAAGTGTGTGTGGAACCTGTCCACGCAGTATACCTTGCTGCACAGCTAACCATAGGTCTGGGCATCGTAGCTTCCTGCCAGGTGACCGAAGTTCGCAGGAGAGATGATTCCCAGGTTCACACGAAGAGAGGCTCCTGCCCGGGCCACACGCCGCCCACTGCCCCTGCCCAAGATCGGGGGCCGAAAGCAGCCCTGTCTAAGTCCCCTACCCCTAGAGGGAGTAATGGACCAACACTTCTAGAAAACGGGGTCCTTGTGGGCAACTCATTGGAGGGACACAAATAAATCTTTGCCGACTTTTTGCTGAAAATTACGAGCGTTCACACCTAAGCCTTTTACAAGGTCAGCTGTTTAGCTAAACATGAGCTCATGACCTAAATTTACACAATAATGAAGAAATCAGCTACAAAGGGAGACAATCAGCAAAAACAATCAATACCAGAATTAGATTCCCTAGGCCATCCGTCAGATGTTGGAATAATCAGGTGCTAGGCAGAAAATATACATAAACCTGGAAAAGAAACAAGGAACAAGGATGTTTTCAAAGACTGGTAGGATCTCTAAAACATTTTTAAAGTACATGTCATTGATAAAGCTAAAAACTCAAAGGTTGTTTAATACAACAAATTAAGTAGTGAGAAGAGTGAAATTATGCTGTTTAGAAAACTATGGAAGGTGAGATTTTCTGCCTAATTATATAAGATGATTTCTCTAAAAAATACACATTATTTCAAAGACTTATTGGCTGTGAAATAAGTTAAGGGTATTTCAAATGTCTTGTCTGCAAAGAAAGGTGAGATGTAGGGAATCACAGAAAGCCGAGGGGATAATATGTCAATATATACATGGCTATATGGTGAACTAAGCCTTAGGCGGGCAACAGTGTAGAGGAATGGACCCTTAGAAACGTACAAGGAAGCTGGAATCTTTAAAAGTTCAAATCTTTATAAGTAAAAAGATTTATTAAAATAATAACCAAGTGTTTTACTTGACATCAGAAAATCAAAACAATAAACCCTGAGAACATAGAAAAAAGATAAATAAAGATATGAGCAGAACTTAATACAACAGAAAACGTATAAAATTTAGGTGATTTAGTAAGTCCAAAGAATATTCTTTGAAAAGATTTAAAAGACACACTTTGATTAAGGAAAACATAAACATAAGTAAAGAATATGAAGAAAGAATCAGGACAATGTTATAGCAGAGAATATATGAAATGCCAGTAAACTTGAACATTTCTGTAAACGCACCATTTCCTAGCTGCTACAGTTTACGAAAACTGACACAAGAGGAAATCATTTAAGGTCATCATGTCTGCCCTTGGCATTCTCGGAACGCCCTGGCCTCAGAATGCAGCATCTGTAGTCCATGGTAACCTGCGGAGAGGGGGCGTGGCTGAGGGAGGTTTCAAGACTGCCATCACTGAGGGAGTGGGTGTGGCCATCTCTGCTGTGACTGAACAAAGGGCAGGGGAGCAGGGGGCCCAGGGCAGGGCCCTCAGAGCCCGGCAGACCCAGTGGGGTTTCACAAGCATTTAGGCCCAGGCCAAAGGGCGCCTTCTTTGTCTGCACAGCTGCCCAAACTCTCACCTTTCCACTCAGGCCGCCCTCTTATTTGAAGTGTGTTTGGAACCTGTCCGCGCAGTACACCTCGCTGCACAGCTAACCATAGGTCAGGGCATCGTAGCTTCCTGCCAGGTGACCGAAGTTCGCAGGCAAATGGGTCCCTGGGACACATGCGGAGAGGCTCCTGCCGGGGCCACAGGCCGCCCACTGGCCCTGCCCCAGATCGAAGGCTGAAAAGCAGCCATGTCTGAGTCCACTGCCTCTCGAAGGAGTATTGGTCCAACACTTGTAGAAAATGGGGTCCTTGCGGGCAACTCATTGGAGGGACCCAAATAAATCTTTGCCGACTTTCTGCTGAAGCATACCAGCGTTCACACCTAAGCCTCTTACAAGGTCAGCTGTTTAGCTAAACATGAGCTCATGATCTAAATTTACACAAACTTGAAGAAATCAGCTACAAAGTGAGACAATCAGCAAAAACAATCAATACCAGAATGAGATTCCCTAGGCCATCCATCTGATGTTGGAATAATCAGGTGCAAGGCAGAAAATATACATAAAACTGGAACTGAAACAAGGAACAAGGAGGTTTTCAAAGGCTGGTAGGATCTCTAAAACATTTTTAAAGTACATGTCATTGATAAACCTAAATACTCAAAGGTTGTTTAATACCACAGATTAAGCATTGAGAAGAGTGAAATTATGCTGTTTTCAAAACTATGGCAGGTGAGATTTTCTGCCTAATTATGTCAGATGATTTCTCTAAAAAATAGACATTATTTCAAAGACTTATTGGCTGTGAAATAAGTTAAGTGTATTTCAAATGGCTTGTCTGCAAAGAAAGGTGAGATGTAGGGAATCACAGAAAGTCGAGGGGAAAATGTCAATATATACATTGCTATATGGTGAACTAAGCCTTAGGCCAGCCACAATGTAGAGGACCTGACCCTTAGAAACTTAAAAGTGAGCTCGAATCTTTAAAAGTTCAAATCTTTATAAGTAAAAAGATTGATGAAAATGAATAACCAAGTGTTTTAATTGACATCAGAAGATCAAAACAATAAACCCTGAGAACATAGAAAAAAGATAAAGATAGATATGAGCAGAACTTAATACCACAGAAAACGTATAAAATTCAGGTGATGTAGTAAGTCCAAAGAATATTCTTTGAAAAGATTTAAAAGACACACTTTGATTAAGGAAAGCACAAACATAATTAAAGAATATATAGAAAGAATCAGGACAATGATATAGCAGAGAATATATGAAATGCCAGTAAATTTGAACATTTCTGTAAAGTGGACCATTTCCTAGCTCCTACAGTTTACCCAAACTGACATAAGGGGAAATCATTGAAGGTCATCATGTCTGCCCTTGGCATTCTCGGAACGCCCTGGCCTCAGAATGCAGCATCTGTAGTCCATGGTAACCTGCGGAGAATGGGCGGGACTGAGGGAGGCTGGAACACTGCCCTCACAGAGGGAGTGGGTGTGGCCATCTCTGCTGTGACTGAACAAAGGGCAGGGGAGCAGCGGGCCCTGGGCAGGGCTCTCAGAGCCCGGCAGGCCTAGTTGGGTGTCACAAGCATTTAGGCCCAGGCCTTAGGGCGCCTTCTTTGTCTGCACAGCTGCCCAAACTCTCACTTTTCCACTCAGGCCGCCCACTTAGTTGCAGTGAGTGTGGAACCTGTCTGCGCAGTATACCTCGCTGCACAGCTAACCATAGGTCTGGGCATCGTAGCTTCCTGCCAGGTGACCGAAGTTCGCAGAAGAGATGATTCCCAGGTTCACATGCAGAGAGGCTCATGCCCGGGCCACAGGCGGCCCACTGCCCCTGCCCAAGATCGGGGGCCGAAAGCAGCCCTGTCTAATTCCCCTACCCCTAGAGGGAGTATTGGACCAACACTTCTAGAAAACGGGGTCCTTGTGGGAAACTCATTGGAGGGACACAAATAAATCTTTGCCGACTTTTTGCTGAAACTTACGAGCGTTCACACCTAAGCCTTTTACAAGGTCAGCTGTTTAGCTAAACATGAGCTCATGATCTAAATTTACACAATAATGAAGAAATCAGCTACAAAGGGAGACAATCAGCAAAAACAATCAATACCAGAATTAGATTCCTTAGGCCATCCTTCAGATGTTGGAATAATCAGGTGCTAGGCAGAAAATATACATAAAGCTGGAAAAGAAACAAGGAACAAGGATGTTTTCAAAGACTGGTAGGATCTCTAAAACATTTTTAAAGTACATGTCATTGATAAAGCTAAATACTCAAAGGTTGTTTAATACAACAAATTAAGCAGTGAGAAGAGTGAAATTATGCTGTTTAGAAAACTATGGAAGTTGAGAATTTCTGCCTAATTATATAAGATGATTTCTCTAAAAAATACACATTATTTCAAAGACTTATTGGCTGTGAAATAAGTTAAGGGTATTTCAAATGTCTTGTCTGCAAAGAAAGGTGAGATGTAGGGAATCACAGAAAGCCGAGTGGATAATATGTCAATATATACATTGCTATATGGTGAACTAAGCCTTAGGCCGGCAACAGTGTAGAGGAATGGACCCTTAGGAACGTACAAGGAAGCTGGAATCTTTAAAAGTTCAAATCTTTATAAGTAAAAGAATTATTAAAAATAATAACCAAGTGTTTTACTTGACATCAGAAAATCAAAACAATAAACCCTGAGAACATAGAAAAAAGATAAATAAAGATATGAGCAGAACTTAATACAACAGAAAACGTATAAAATTTAGGTGATTTAGTAAGTCCAAAGAATATTCTTTGAAAAGATTTAAAAGACACACTTTGATTTAGGAAAACAAAAAAAGTAAATAATATACAGAAAGAATCAGGACAATGTTATAGGGGAGAATATATGAATTGCCAGTAAATTTGAATATTTCTGTAAAGTGGACCATTTCCTAGCTCCTAAACTTTACCAAAACTGACACAAGAGGAAATCATTTAAGGTCATCATGTCTGCCCTTGGCATTCTCGGAACGCCCTGGCCTCAGAATGCAGCATCTGTAGTCCATGGTAACCTGCGGAGAGGGGGCGTGGCTGAGGGAGGTTGGAAGACGGCCCTCACTGAGGGAGTGGGTGTGGTCATCTCTGCTGTGACTGAACAAAGGGCAGGGGAGCAGGGGGCCCAGGTCAGGGCCCTCAGAGCCCGGAAGACCCAGTGGTGTGTCACAAGCATTTAGGCCCAGGCCAAAGGGTGCTTTCTTTGTCTGCACAGCTGCCCAAACTCTCACCTTTCCACTCAGGCCGCCCTCTTATTTGAAGTGTGTTGGATAGCTGTCCTCGCAGTACACCTCACTGCACAGCTAACCATAGGTCAAGGCATCGTAGCTTCCTGCCAGGTGACTGAAGTTCGCAGGCAAATGTGTCCCTGGGACACATGCGGAGAGGCTCCGGCCCGGGCCACAGGCCGCCCACTGGCCCTGCCCCAGATCGAAGGCTGAAAAGCAGCCATGTCTGAGTCCACTGCCTCTCGAAGGAGTATTGGACCAACACTTGTAGAAATCGGGGTTCTTGCGGGCAACTCATTGGAGGGACACAAATAAATCTTTGCCGACTTTCTGCTGAAGCTTACCAGCGTTCACACCTAAGCCTCTTACAAGGTCAGCTGTTTAGCTAAACATGAGCTCATGATCTAAATTTACACAAAATTGAAGAAATCAGCTACAAAGGGAGACAATCAGCAAAAACAATCAATACCAGAATGAGATTCCCTAGGCCATCCATCTGATGTTGGAATAATCAGGTGCAAGGCAGAAAATATACATAAAACTGGAACTGAAACAAGGAACAAGGAGGTTTTCAAAGGCTGGTAGGATCTCTAAAACATTTTTAAAGTACATTTCGTTGATAAACCTAAATACTCAAAGGTTGTTTAATACCACAGATTAAGCATTGAGAAGAGTGAAATTATGCTGTTTTCAAAACTATGGCAGGTGAGATTTTCTGCCTAATTATATAAGAAGATTTCTCTAAAAAATAGACATTATTTCAAAGACTTATTGGCTGTGAAATAAGTTAAGTGTATTTCAAACGGCTTGTCTGCAAAGAAAGGTGAGATGTAGGGAATCACAGAAATTCGAGGGGAAAATGTCAATATATACATTGCTATATGGTGAACTAAGCCTTAGGCCAGACACAATGTAGAGGACCTGACCCTTAGAAACTTGAAAGAGAGCTGGAATCTTTAAAAGTTCAAATCTTTATAAGTAAAAAGATTGATGAAAATGAATAACCAAGTGTTTTAATTGACATCAGAAGATCAAAACAATAAACCCTGAGAACATAGAAAAAAGATAAATAAAGATATGAGCAGAACTTAATACCACAGAAAACGTATAAAATTCAGGTGAGGTAGTAAGTCCAAAGAATATTCTTTGAAAAGATTTAAAAGACACACTTTGATTAAGGAAAACAAAAAAAAGTAAAGAATATACAGAAAGAATCAGGACAATGTTATAGCAGAGAATATATGAAATGCCAGTAAATTTGAATATTTCTGTAAAGTGGACCATTTCCTAGCTCCTACAGTTTACCAAAACTGACACAAGAGGAAATCATTTAAGGTCATCATGTCTGCCCTTGGCATTCTCGGAACGCCCTGGCCTCAGAATGCAGCATCTGTAGTCCATGGTAACCTGTGGAGAGTGGGCGGGTCTGAGGGAGGCTGGAACACTGCCCTCACGGAGGGAGTGGGTGTGGCCATCTCTGCTGTGACTGAACAAAGGGCAGGGGAGCATGGGGCCCAGGGCAGGACCCTCAGAGCAAGGCAGGCCCAGGGGGTGTTGCAAGCATTTAGGTACAGGCCATAGGGCGCCTTCTTTGTCTGCACAGCTGGCCAAACTCTCACTTTTCCACTCAAGCCACCCACTTATTTGAAGTGTGTGTGGAACCTGTCCACGCAGTATACCTCGCTGCACAGCTAACCATAGGTCTGGGCATCGTAGCTTCCTGCCAGGTGACCAAAGTTCGCAGGAGAGATGATTCCCAGGTTCACACGCAGAGAGGCTCCTGCCCGGGCCACACGCCGCCCACTGCCCAAGCCCAAGATCGGGGGCCGAAAGCAGCCCTGTCTAAGTCCCCTACCCCTAGAGGGAGTATTGGACCAACACTTCTAGAAAACGGGGTCCTTGTGGGCAACTCATTGGAGGGTCACAAATAAATCTTTGCCGACTTTTTGCTGAAACTTACGAGCGTTCACACCTAAGCCTTTTACAAGGTCAGCTGTTTAGCTAAACATGAGCTCATGACCTAAATTTACACAATAATGAAGAAATCAGCTACAAAGGGAGACAATCAGCAAAAACAATCAATACCAGAATTAGATTCCCTAGGCCATCCGTCAGATGTTGGAATAATCAGGTGCTAGGCAGAAAATATACATAAATCTGGAAAAGAAACAAGGAACAAGGATGTTCTCAAAGACCGGGAGGATCTCTAAAACATTTTTAGAGTACATGTCATTGATAAAGCTAAATACTCAAAGGTTGTTTAATACAACAAATTAAGCAGTGAGAAGAGTGAAATTATGCTGTTTAGAAAACTATGGCAGGTGAGATTTTCTGCCTAATTATATAAGATGATTTCTCTAAAAAATACACATTATTTCAAAGACTTATTGGCTGTGAAGTAAGTTAAGGGTATTTCATATGGCTTGTCTGCAAAGAAAGGTGAGTTGTAGGGAATCACAGAAAGCCGAGGGGATAATATGTCAATATATACATAGCTATATGTTGATCTAAGCCTTAGGCCGGCAACAGTGTAGAGGAATGGACCCTTAGAAACGTACAAGTAAGCTGGAATCTTTAAAAGTTCAAATCTTTATAAGTAAAAATATTTATTAAAATGAATAACCAAGTGTTTTACTTGACATCAGAAAATCAAAACTATAAACCCTGAAAACATAGAAAAAAGATAAATAAAGATATGAGCAGTACTTAATACAACAGAAAACGTATAAAATTCAGGTGATTTAGTAAGTCCAAAGAATATTCTTTGAAAAGATTTAAAAGACACACTTTGATTAAGGAAAACATAAACATAAGTAAAGAATGTGCAGAAAGAATCAGGACAATGTTATAGCAGAGAATATATGAAATGCCAGTAAACTTGAACATTTCTGTAAAGCGGACCATTTCCTAGCTCCTACAGTTTACCAAAACTGACACCAGAGGAAATCATTTAAGGTCATCATGTCTGCCCTTGGCATTCTCGGAACGCCCTGGCCTCAGAATGCAGCATCTGTAGTCCATGGTAACCTGTGGAGAGTGGGCGGGGCTGAAGGAGGCTGGAACACTGCCCTCACGGAGGGAGTGGGTGTGGCCATCTCTGCTGTGACTGAACAAATGGCAGGGGAGCAGGGGGCCCAGGGCAGGGCCCTCAGAGCAAGGCAGGCCCAGTGGGGTGTCACAAGCATTTAGGCCCAGGCCAAAGGGCGCCTTCTTTGTCTGCACAGCTGGCCAAACTCTCACTTTTCCACTGAGGCCACCTATTATTTGAAGTGTGTGTGGAACCTGTCCACGCAGTATACCTTGCTGCACAGCTAACCATAGGTCTGGGCATCGTAGCTTCCTGCCAGGTGACCGAAGTTCGCAGGAGAGATGATTCCCAGGTTCACACGCAGAGAGGCTCCTGCCCGGGCCACACGCCGCCCACTGCCCCTGCCCAAGATCGGGGGCCGAAAGCAGCCCTGTCTAAGTCCCCTACCCCTAGAGGGAGTAATGGACCAACACTTCTAGAAAACGGGGTCCTTGTGGGCAACTCATTGGAGGGACACAAATAAATCTTTGCCGACTTTTTGCTGAAAATTACGAGCGTTCACACCTAAGCCTTTTACAAGGTCAGCTGTTTAGCTAAACATGAGCTCATGACCTAAATTTACACAATAATGAAGAAATCAGCTACAAAGGGAGACAATCAGCAAAAACAATCAATACCAGAATTAGATTCCCTAGGCCATCCGTCAGATGTTGGAATAATCAGGTGCTAGGCAGAAAATATACAGAAACCTGGAAAAGAAACAAGGAACAAGGATGTTTTCAAAGACTGGTAGGATCTCTAAAACATTTTTAAAGTACATGTCATTGATAAAGCTAAAAACTCAAAGGTTGTTTAATACAACAAATTAAGTAGTGAGAAGAGTGAAATTATGCTGTTTAGAAAACTATGGAAGGTGAGATTTTCTGCCTAATTATATAAGATGATTTCTCTAAAAAATACACATTATTTCAAAGACTTATTGGCTGTGAAATAAGTTAAGGGTATTTCAAATGTCTTGTCTGCAAAGAAAGGTGAGATGTAGGGAATCACAGAAAGCCGAGGGGATAATATGTCAATATATACATGGCTATATGGTGAACTAAGCCTTAGGCGGGCAACAGTGTAGAGGAATGGACCCTTAGAAACGTACAAGGAAGCTGGAATCTATAAAAGTTCAAATCTTTATAAGTAAAAAGATTTATTAAAATAATAACCAAGTGTTTTACTTGACATCAGAAAATCAAAACAATAAACCCTGAGAACATAGAAAAAAGATAAATAAAGATATGAGCAGAACTTAATACAACAGAAAACGTATAAAATTTAGGTGATTTAGTAAGTCCAAAGAATATTCTTTGAAAAGATTTAAAAGACACACTTTGATTAAGGAAAACATAAACATAAGTAAAGAATATGCAGAAAGAATCAGGACAATGTTATAGCAGAGAATATATGAAATGCCAGTAAACTTGAACATTTCTGTAAACGCACCATTTCCTAGCTGCTACAGTTTACGAAAACTGACACAAGAGGAAATCATTTAAGGTCATCATGTCTGCCCTTGGCATTCTCGGAACGCCCTGGCCTCAGAATGCAGCATCTGTAGTCCATGGTAACCTGCGGAGAGGGGGCGTGGCTGAGGGAGGCTGGAACACTGCCCTAACTGAGGGAGTGGGCGTGGCCATCTCTGCTGTGACTGAACAAATGTCAGGGGAGCAGGGGGCCCAGGGCAGGGCCCTCAGAGCAAGGCAGGCCCAGTGGGGTGTCACAAGCATTTAGGCCCAGGCCATAGGGCACCTTCTTTGTCTGCACAGCTGCCCAAACTCTCACCTTTCCACTCAGGCCGCCCTCATATTTGAAGTGTGTTTGGAACCTGTCCGCGCAGTACACCTCGCTGCACAGCTAACCATAGGTCAGGGCATCGTAACTTCCTGCCAGGTGACCGAAGTTCGCAGGCAAATGGGTCCCTGGGACACATGCGGAGAGGCTCCTGCCCGGGCCACAGGCCGCCCACTGGCCCTGCCCCAGATCGAAGGCTGAAAAGCAGCCATGTCTGAGTCCACTGCCTCTCGAAGGAGTATTGGACCAACACTTGTAGAAAACCGGGTACTTGCGGGCAACTCATTGGAGGGACACAAATAAATCTTTGCCGACTTTCTGCTGAAGCTTACCAGCGTTCACACCTAAGCCTCTTACAAGGTCAGCTGTTTAGCTAAACATGAGCTCATGATCTAAATTTACACAATATTGAAGAAATCAGCTACAAAGGGAGACAATCAGCAAAAACAATCAATACCAGAATGAGATTCCGTAGGCCATCCATCTGATGTTGGAATAATCAGGTGCAAGGCAGAAAATATACATAAAACTGGAGCTGAAACAAGGAACAAGGAGGTTTTCAAAGGCTGGTAGGATCTCTAAAACATTTTTAAAGTACATGTCATTGAGAAACCTAAATACTCAAAGGTTGTTTAATACCACAGATTAAGCATTGAGAAGAGTGAAATTATGCTGTTTTGAAAACTATGGCAGGTGAGATTTTCTGCCTAATTATGTCAGAAGATTTCTCTAAAAATTAGACATTATTTCAAAGACTTATTGGCTGTGAAATAAGTTAAGTGTATTTCAAATGGCTTGTCTGCAAAGAAAGGTGAGATGTAGGGAATCACAGAAAGTCGAGGGGAAAATGTCAATATATACATTGCTATATGGTGAACTAAGCCTTAGGCCAGCCACAATGTAGAGGACCTTACCCTTAGAAACTTAAAAGTGAGCTGGAATCTTTAAAAGTTCAAATCTTTATAAGTAAAAAGATTGATGAAAATGAATAACCAAGTGTTTTAATTGACATCAGAAGATCAAAACAATAAACCCTGAGAACATAGAAAAAAGATAAAGATAGATATGAGCAGAACTTAATACCACAGAAAACGTATAAAATTCAGGTGAGGTAGTAAGTCCAAAGAATATTCTTTGAAAAGATTTAAAAGACACACTTTGATTAAGGAAAGCACAAACATAATTAAAGTATATATAGAAAGAATCAGGACAATGTTATAGCAGAGAATATATGAAATGCCAGTAAATTTGAACATTTCTGTAAAGTGGACCATTTCCTAGCTCCTACAGTTTACCAAAACTGACACAAGAGGAAATCATTTAATGTCATCATGTCTGCCCTTGGCATTCTCGGAACGCCCTGGCCTCAGAATGAAGCATCTGTAGTCCATGGTAACCTGCGGAGAGTGGGCGGGGCTGAGGGAGGCTGGAACACTGCCCTCACTGAGGGAGTGTGTGTGGCCATCTCTGCTGTGACTTAACAAAGGGCAGGTGAGCAGGGGGCCCAGGGCAGGGCCCTCAGAGCAAGGCAGGCCCAGTGGGGTGTCAGAAACATTTAGGCCCAGGCCTTAGGGCGCCTTCTTTGTCTGCACAGCTGGCCAAACTCTCACTTTTCCACTGAGGCCACCCACTTATTTGAAGTGTGTGTGGAACCTGTCCACGCAGTATACCTCGCTGCACAGCTAACCATAGGTCTGGGCATCGTAGCTTCCTGCCAGGTGACCGAAGTTCGCAGAAGAGATGATTCCCAGGTTCACACGCAGAGAGGCTCCTGCCCGGGCCACACGCCGCCCACTGCCCCTGCCCAAGATCGGGGGCCGAAAGCAGCCCTGTCTAAGTCCCCTACCCCTAGAGGGAGTATTGGACCAACACTTCTAGAAAACGGGGTCCTTGTGGGCAACTCATTGGAGGGACACAAATAAATCTTTGCCGACTTTTTGCTGAAACTTACGAGCGTTCACACCTAAGCCTTTTACAAGGTCAGCTGTTTAGCTAAACATGAGCTCATGATCTAAATTTACACAATAATGAAGAAATCAGCTACAAAGGGAGACAATCAGCAAAAACAATCAATACCAGAATTAGATTCCCTAGGCCATCCGTCAATGTTGGAATAATCAGGTGCTAGGCAGAAAATATACATAAACCTGGAAAAGAAATAAGGAACAAGGATGTTTTCAAAGACTGGTAGGATCTCTAAAACATTTTTAAAGTACATGTCATTGATAAAGCTAAATACTCAAAGGTTGTTTAATACAACAAATTAAGCAGTGAGAAGAGTGAAATTATGCTGTTTAGAAAACTATGGAAGGTGAGATTTTCTGCCTAATTATATAAGATGATTTCTCTAAAAAATACACATTATTTCAAAGACTTATTGGCTGTGAAATAAGATAAGGGTATTTCAAATGTCTTGTCTGCAAAGAAAGGGGAGATGTAGGGAGTCACAGAAAGCCGAGGGGAAAATATGTCAATATATACATAGCTATATGTTGAACTAAGCCTTAGGCCGGCAACAGTGTAGAGGAAAGGACCCTTAGAAACGTACAAGTAAGCTGGAATCTTTAAAAGTTCAAATCTTTATAAGTAAAAAGATTTATTAAAATGAATAAACAAATGTTTTACTTGACATCAGAAAATCAAAACTATAAACCCTGAGAACATAGAAAAAAGATAAATAAAGATATGAGCAGAACTTAATACAACAGAAAACGTATAAAATTCAGGTGATTTAGTAAGTCCAAAGAATATACTTTGAAAAGATTTAAAAGACACACTTTGATTAAGGAAAACATAAACATAAGTAAAGAACATGCAGAAAGAATCAGGACAATGATATAGCAGAGAATATATGAAATGCCAGTAAACTTAAATATTTCTGTAAAGCGGACCATTTCCTAGCTGCTACAGTTTACGAAAACTGACACAAGAGGAAATCATTTAAGGTCATCATGTCTGCCCTTGGCATTCTCGGAAAGCCCTGGCCTCAGAATGCAGCATCTGTAGTCCATGGTAACCTGCGGAGAGGGGGCGTGGCTGAGGGAGTTTGGAAGACTGCCATCACTGAGGGAGTGGGTGTGGCCATCTCTGCTGTGACTGAACAAAGGGCAGGGGAGCAGGGGGCCCAGTGCAGGGCCCTCAGAGCCCGGCAGACCCAGTGGGGTGTCACAGGCATTTAGGCCCAGGCCAAAGTGAGCCTTTTTGTCTGCACAGCTGCCCAAACTCTCACATTTCCACTCAGGCCGCCCTCTTATTTGAAGTGTGTTTGGAACCAGTCCGCGCAGTACACCTCGCTGCACAGCTAACCATATGTCAAGGCATCGTAGCTTCCTGCCAGGTGACTGAAGTTCGCAGGCAAATGGGTCCCTGGGACACATGCGGAGAGGCTCCTGCCCGGGCCACAGGCCGCCCACTGGCCCTGCCCCAGATCGAAGGCTGAAAAGCAGCCATGTCTGAGTCCACTGCCTCTCGAAGGAGTATTGGACCTACACTTGTAGAAAACCGGGTACTTGCGGGCAACTCATTGGAGGGACACAAATAAATCTTTGCCGACTTTCTGCTGAAGCTTACCAGCGTTCACACCTAAGCCTCTTACAAGGTCAGATATTTAGATAAACATGAGCTCATAATCTAAATTTACACAATATTGAAGAAATCAGCTACAAAGGGAGACAATCAGCAAAAACAATCAATACCAGAATGAGATTCCCTAGGCCATCCATCTGATGTTGGAATAATCAGGTGCAAGGCAGAAAATATACATAAAACTGGAACTGAAACAAGGAACAAGGAGGTTTTCAAAGGCTGGTAGGATCTCTAAAACATTTTTAAAGTACATGTCATTGAGAAACCTAAATACTCAAAGGTTGTTTAATACCACAGATTAAGCATTGAGAAGAGTGAAATTATGCTGTTTTGAAAACTATCGCAGGTGAGATTTTCTGCCTAATTATGTCAGAAGATTTCTCTAAAAATTAGACATTATTTCAAAGACTTATTGGCTGTGAAATAAGTTAAGTGTATTTCAAATGGCTTGTCTGCAAAGAAAGGTGAGATGTAGGGAATCACAGAAAGTCGAGGGGAAAATGTCAATATATACATTGCTATATGGTGAACTAAGCCTTAGGCCAGCCACAATGTAGAGGACCTGACCCTTAGAAACTTAAAAGTGAGTTGGAATCTTTAAAAGTTCAAATCTTTATAAGTAAAAAGATTGATGAAAATGAATAACCAAGTGTTTTATTTGACATCAGAAGATCAAAACAATAAACCCTGAGAACATAGAAAAAAGATAAAGATAGATATGAGCAGAACTTAATACCACAGAAAACGTATAAAATTCAGGAGAGGTAGTATGTCCAAAGAATATTCTTTGAAAAGATTTAAAAGACACACTTTGATTAAGGAAAGCACAAACATAATTAAAGAATATATAGAAAGAATCAGGACAATGTTATAGCAGAGAATATATGAAATGCCAGTAAATTTTGAACATTTCTGTAAAGTGGACCATTTCCTAGCTCCTACAGTTTACCAAAACTGACACAAGAGGAAATCATTTAAGGTCATCATGTCTGCCCTTGGCATTCTCGGAACGCCCTGGCCTCAGAATGCAGCATCTGTAGTCCATGGTAACCTGTGGAGAGTGGGCGGGGCTGAGGGAGGCTGGAACACTGCCCTCACTGAGGGAGTGTGTGTGGCCATCTCTGCTGTGACTGAACAAAGGGCAGGGGAGCAGGGGGCCCAGGTCAGGGCCCTCAGAGCAAGGCAGGCCCAGTGGGGTGTCAGAAACATTTAGGCCCAGTTCTTAGGGCGCCTTCTTTGTCTGCACAGCTGGCCAATCTCTCACATTTCCACTGAGGCCACCACTTATTTGAAGTGTGTGTGGAACCTGTCCACGCAGTATACCTCGCTGCACAGCTAACCATAGGTCTGGGCATCGTAGCTTCCTGCCAGGTGACCGAAGTTCGCAGAAGAGATGATTCCCAGGTTCACACGCAGAGAGGCTCCTGCCCGGGCCACACGCCGCCCATTGAGCCTGCCCAAGATCGGGGGCCGAAATCAGACCTGTCTAAGTCCCCTACCCCTAGAGGGAGTATTGGACCAACACTTCTAGAAAACGGGGTCCTTGTGGGCAACTCATTGGAGGGACACAAATAAATCTTTGCCGACTTTTTGCTGAAAATTACGAGCGTTCACACCTAAGTCTTTTACAAGGTCAGCTGTTTAGCTAAACATGAGCTCTTGATCTAAATTTACACAATAATGAAGAAATCAGCTACAAAGGGAGACAATCAGCAAAAACAATCAATACCAGAATTAGATTCCCTAGGCCATCTGTCAGATGTTGTAATAATCAGGTGCTAGGCAGAAAATATACATAAACCTGGAAAAGAAATAAGGAACAAGGATGTTTTCAAAGACTGGAAGGATCTCTAAAACATTTTTAAAGTACATGTCATTGATAAAGCTAAATACTCAAAGGTTGTTTAATACAACAAATTAAGCAGTGAGAAGAGTGAAATTATGCTGTTTAGAAAACTATGGAAGGTGAGATTTTCTGCCTTATTATATAAGATGATTTCTCTAAAAAATACACATTATTTCAAAGACTTATTGGCTGTGAAATAAGTTAAGGGTATTTCAAATGTCTTGTCTGCAAAGAAAGGTGAGATGTAGGGAATCACAGAAAGCCGAGGGGATAATATGTCAATATATACATTGCTATATGGTGAACTAAGCCTTAGGCGGGCAACAGTGTAGAGGAATGGACACTTAGAAACGTACAAGTAAGCTGGAATCTTTAAAATTTCAAATCTTTATAAGTAAAAAGATTTATTAAAAATAATAACCAAGTGTTTTACATTATATCAGAAAATCAAAACAATAAACCCTGAGAACATAGAAAAAAGATAAATAAAGATATGAGCAGAACTTAATACAACAGAAAACGTATAAAATTTAGGTGATTTAGTAAGTCCAAAGAATATTCTTTGAAAAGATTTAAAAGACACACTTTGATTTAGGAAAACAAAAAAAAGTAAATAATATACAGAAAGAATCAGGACAATGTTATAGCGGAGAATATATGAATTGCCAGTAAATTTGAATATTTCTGTAAACTGGACCATTTCCTAGCTCCTAATCTTTACCAAAACTGACACAAGAGGAAATCATTTAAGGTCATCATGTCTGCCCTTGGCATTCTCGGAACGCCCTGGCCTCAGAATGCAGCATCTGTAGTCCATGGTAACCTGCGGAGAGGGGTCGTGGCTGAGGGAGTTTGGAAGACTGCCCTCACTGAGGGAGTGGGTGTGGCCATCTCTGCTGTGACTGAACAAAGGGCAGGGGAGCAGGGGGCCTAGGGCAGGGCCCTCAGAGCCCGGCAGACCCAGTGGGGTGTCACAAGCATTTAGGCCCAGGCCAAAGGGCGCCTTCTTTGTCTGCAGAGCTGCCCAAACTCTCACCTTTCGACTCAGGCCGCCCTCTTATTTGAAGTGTGTTGGTTACCTGTCCGCGCAGTACACCTCGCTGCACAGCTAACCATAGGTCAAGGCATCGTAGCTTCCTGCCAGGTGACCGAAGTTCGCAGGCAAATGGGTCCCTGGGACACATGCGGAGAGGCTCCTGCCCGGGCAACAGGCCGCCCACTGGCCCTGCCCCAGGTCGAAGGCTGAAAAGCAGCCATGTCTGAGTCCACTGCCTCTCGAAGGAGTATTGGACCAACACTTGTAGAAAACGGGGTTCTTGCGGGCAACTCATTGGAGGGACACAAATAAATCTTTGCCGACTTTCTGCTGAAGCTTACCAGCCTTCACAACTAAGCCTCTTACAAGATCAGCTGTTTAGCTAAACATGAGCTCATGATCTAAATTTACACAATATTGAAGAAATCAGCTATAAAGTGAGACAATCAACAAAAACAATCAATACCAGAATGAGATTCCCTAGGCCATCCATCTGATGTTGGAATAATCAGGTGCAAGGCAGAAAATATACATAAACCTGGAACTGAAACAAGGAACAAGGAAGTTTTCAAAGGCTGGTAGGATCTCTAAAATATTTTTAAAGTACATGTCGTTGATAAACCTAAGTACTCAAAGGTTGTTTAATACCACAGATTAAGCATTGAGAAGAGTGAAATTATGCTGTTTTCAAAACTATGGCAGGTCAGATATTCTGCCTAATTATATAAGAAGATTTCTCTAAAAAATAGACATTATTTCAAAGACTTATTGGCTGTGAAATAAGTTAAGTGTATTTCAAATGGCTTGTCTGCAAAGAAATGTGAGATGTAGGCAATCACAGAAAGTCGAGGGGAAAATGTCAATATATACATTGCTATATGGTGAACTAAGCCTTAGGCCAGCCACAATGTAGAGGACCTGACCTTTAGAAACTTAAAAGTGAGCTGGAATCTTTAAAAGTTCAAATCTTTATAAGTAAAAAGATTGATGAAAATGAATAACCAAGTGTTTTAATTGACATCAGAAGATCAAAACAATAAACCCAGAGAACATAGAAAAAAGATAAATAAAGATATGAGCAGAACTTAATACAACAGAAAACGTATAAAATTCAGGTGAGGTAGTAAGTCCAAAGAATATTCTTTGAAAAGATTTAAAAGACACACTTTGATTAAGGAAAAGAAAAAAAAGTAAAGAATATACAGAAAGAATCAGGACAATGTTATAGCAGAGAATATATGAAATGCCAGTAAATTTGAAAATTTCTGTAAAGTGGACCATTTCCTAGCTCCTACAGTTTACCAAAACTGACACAAGAGGAAATCATTTAAGGTCATCATGTCTGCCCTTGACATTCTCGGAACGCCCTGGCCTCAGAATGCAGCATCTGTAGTCCATGGTAACCTGTGGAGAGTGGGCGGGGCTGAGGGAGGCTGGAACACTGCCCTCACTGAGGGAGTGGGTGTGGCCATCTCTGCTGTGTCTGAACAAAGGGCAGGGGAGCAGTGGGCCCAGGGCAGGGCCCTCAGAGCAAGGCAGGCCCAGTGGTGTGTCACAAGCATTTAAGCCCAGGCCATAGGGCGGCTTCATTGTCTGCACAGCTGGCCAAACTCTCACTTTTCCACTAAGGCCACCCACTTATTTGAAGTGTGTGTGGAACCTGTCCACGCAGTATACCTCGCTGCACAGCTAACCATAGGTCAAGGCATCGTAGCTTCCTGCCAGGTGACCGAAGTTCGCAGGAGAGATGATTCCCAGGTTCACACGCAGAGAGGCTACTGTCCGGGCCACACGCCGCCCACTGCCCCTGCCCAAGATCGGGGGCCGAAAGCAGCCCTGTCTAAGTCCCCTACCCCTAGAGGGAGTATTGGACCAACACTTCTAGAAAACGGGGTCCTTGTGGGCAACTCATTGGAGGGACACAAATAAATCTTTGCCGACTTTTTGCTGAAACTTACGAGCGTTCACACCTAAGCCTTTTACAAGGTCAGCTGTTTAGCTAAACATGAGCTCATGACCTAAATTTACACAATAATGAAGAAATCAGCTACAAAGGGAGACAATCAGCAAAAACAATCAATACCAGAATTAGATTCCCTAGGCCATCCGTCAGATGTTGGAATAATCAGGTGCGAGGCAGAAAATATACATAAACCTGGAAAAGAAACAAGGAACAAGGGTGTTTTCAAAGACTGGTAGGATCTCTAAAACATTTTTAGAGTACATGTCATTGATAAAGCTAAATACTCAAAGGTTGTTTAATACAACAAATTAAGCAGTGAGAAGAGTGAAATTATGCTGTTTAGAAAACTATGGAAGGTGAGATTTTCTGCCTAATTATATAAGATGATTTCTCTAAAAAATACACATTATGTCAAAGACTTATTGGCTGTGAAATAAGTTAAGGGTATTTCAAATGTCTTGTCTGCAAAGAAAGGTGAGATGTAGGGAGTCACAGAAAGCCGAGGGGAAAATATGTCAATATATACATAGCTATATGTTGAACTAAGCCTTAGGCCGGCAACAGTGTAGAGGAAAGGACCATTAGAAACGTACAAGTAAGCTGGAATCTTTAAAAGTTCAAATCTTTATAAGTAAAAAGATTTATTATAATGAATAACCAACTGTTTTACTTGACATCAGAAAATCAAAACTATAAACCCTGAGAACATAGAAAAAAGATAAATAAAGATATGAGCAGAATTAATACAACAGAAAACGTATAAAATTCAGGTGATTTAGTAAGTCCAAAGAATATATTTTGAAAAGATTTAAAAGACACACTTTGATTAAGGAAAACATAAACATAAGAAAAGAATATGCAGAAAGAATCAGGACAATGATATAGCAGAGAATATATGAAATGCCAGTAAACTTGAACATTTCTGTAAAGCGGACCATTTCCTAGCTGCTACAGTTTACGAAAACTGACACAAGAGGACATCATTTAAGGTCATCATGTCTGCCCTTGGCATTCTCGGAACGCCCTGGCCTCAGAATGCAGCATCTGTAATCCATGGAAACCTGCGGACAGGGGGCGTGGCTGAGGGAGGTTGGAAGTCTGCCAGCACTGAGGGAGTGGGTGTGGCCATCTCTGCTGTGACTGAACAAAGGGCTGGGGAGCAGGGGGCCCAGTGCAGGGCCCTCAGAGCCCGGCAGACCCAGTGTGGTGTCACAAGCATTTAGGCCCAGGCCTTAGGGCGCCTTCTTTGTCTGCACAGCTGGCCAAACTCTCACTTTTCCACTGAGGCCACCCACTTATTTGAAGTGTGTGTGGAACCTGTCCACGCAGTATACCTCGCTGCACAGCTAACCATAGGTCTGGGCATCGTAGCTTCCTGCCAGGTGACCGAAGTTCGCAGAAGAGATGATTCCCAGGTTCACACGCAGAGAGGCTCCAGCCCG
Source organism: Mesoplodon bidens (assembly GCF_964165515.1). Classification (NCBI taxonomy): domain Eukaryota; kingdom Metazoa; phylum Chordata; class Mammalia; order Artiodactyla; family Ziphiidae; genus Mesoplodon; species Mesoplodon bidens. The sequence continues at coordinate 4,113,510 of NC_138180.1, forward strand.
GGCCACACGCCGCCCACTGCCCCTGCCCAAGATCGGGGGCCGAAAGCAGCCCTGTCTAAGTCCCCTACCCCTAGAGGGAGTATTGGACCAACACTTCTAGAAAACGGGGTCCTTGTGGGCAACTCATTGGAGGGACACAAATAAATCTTTGCCGACTTTTTGCTGAAACTTACGAGCGTTCACACCTAAGCCTTTTACAAGATTAGCTGTTTAGCTAAACATGAGCTCATGATCTAAATTTACACAATAATGAAGAAATCAGCTACAAAGGGAGACAATCAGCAAAAACAATCAATACCAGAATGAGATTCCCTAGGCCATCCATCTGATGTTGGAATAATCAGGTGCAAGGCAGAAAATATACATAAACCTGGAACTGAAACAAGGAACAAGGAAGTTTTCAAAGGCTGGTAGGATCTCTAAAATATTTTTAAAGTACATGTCGTTGATAAACCTAAGTACTCAAAGGTTGTTTAATACCACAGATTAAGCATTGAGAAGAGTGAAATTATGCTGTTTTCAAAACTATGGCAGGTCAGATATTCTGCCTAATTATATAAGAAGATTTCTCTAAAAAATAGACATTATTTCAAAGACTTATTGGCTGTGAAATAAGTTAAGTGTATTTCAAATGGCTTGTCTGCAAAGAAATGTGAGATGTAGGCAATCACAGAAAGTCGAGGGGAAAATGTCAATATATACATTGCTATATGGTGAACTAAGCCTTAGGCCAGCCACAATGTAGAGGACCTGACCTTTAGAAACTTAAAAGTGAGCTGGAATCTTTAAAAGTTCAAATCTTTATAAGTAAAAAGATTGATGAAAATGAATAACCAAGTGTTTTAATTGACATCAGAAGATCAAAACAATAAACCCAGAGAACATAGAAAAAAGATAAATAAAGATATGAGCAGAACTTAATACAACAGAAAACGTATAAAATTCAGGTGAGGTAGTAAGTCCAAAGAATATTCTTTGAAAAGATTTAAAAGACACACTTTGATTAAGGAAAAGAAAAAAAAGTAAAGAATATACAGAAAGAATCAGGACAATGTTATAGCAGAGAATATATGAAATGCCAGTAAATTTGAAAATTTCTGTAAAGTGGACCGTTTCCTAGCTCCTACAGTTTACCAAAACTGACACAAGAGGAAATCATTTAAGGTCATCATGTCTGCCCTTGACATTCTCGGAACGCCCTGGCCTCAGAATGCAGCATCTGTAGTCCATGGTAACCTGTGGAGAGTGGGCGGGGCTGAGGGAGGCTGGAACACTGCCCTCACTGAGGGAGTGGGTGTGGCCATCTCTGCTGTGTCTGAACAAAGGGCAGGGGAGCAGTGGGCCCAGGGCAGGGCCCTCAGAGCAAGGCAGGCCCAGTGGTGTGTCACAAGCATTTAAGCCCAGGCCATAGGGCGGCTTCATTGTCTGCACAGCTGGCCAAACTCTCACTTTTCCACTAAGGCCACCCACTTATTTGAAGTGTGTGTGGAACCTGTCCACGCAGTATACCTCGCTGCACAGCTAACCATAGGTCAAGGCATCGTAGCTTCCTGCCAGGTGACCGAAGTTCGCAGGAGAGATGATTCCCAGGTTCACACGCAGAGAGGCTACTGTCCGGGCCACACGCCGCCCACTGCCCCTGCCCAAGATCGGGGGCCGAAAGCAGCCCTGTCTAAGTCCCCTACCCCTAGAGGGAGTATTGGACCAACACTTCTAGAAAACGGGGTCCTTGTGGGCAACTCATTGGAGGGACACAAATAAATCTTTGCCGACTTTTTGCTGAAACTTACGAGCGTTCACACCTAAGCCTTTTACAAGGTCAGCTGTTTAGCTAAACATGAGCTCATGACCTAAATTTACACAATAATGAAGAAATCAGCTACAAAGGGAGACAATCAGCAAAAACAATCAATACCAGAATTAGATTCCCTAGGCCATCCGTCAGATGTTGGAATAATCAGGTGCGAGGCAGAAAATATACATAAACCTGGAAAAGAAACAAGGAACAAGGGTGTTTTCAAAGACTGGTAGGATCTCTAAAACATTTTTAGAGTACATGTCATTGATAAAGCTAAATACTCAAAGTTTGTTTAATACAACAAATTAAGCAGTGAGAAGAGTGAAATTATGCTGTTTAGAAAACTATGGAAGGTGAGATTTTCTGCCTAATTATATAAGATGATTTCTCTAAAAAATACACATTATGTCAAAGACTTATTGGCTGTGAAATAAGTTAAGGGTATTTCAAATGTCTTGTCTGCAAAGAAAGGTGAGATGTAGGGAGTCACAGAAAGCCGAGGGGAAAATATGTCAATATATACATAGCTATATGTTGAACTAAGCCTTAGGCCGGCAACAGTGTAGAGGAAAGGACCATTAGAAACGTACAAGTAAGCTGGAATCTTTAAAAGTTCAAATCTTTATAAGTAAAAAGATTTATTATAATGAATAACCAACTGTTTTACTTGACATCAGAAAATCAAAACTATAAACCCTGAGAACATAGAAAAAAGATAAATAAAGATATGAGCAGAATTAATACAACAGAAAACGTATAAAATTCAGGTGATTTAGTAAGTCCAAAGAATATATTTTGAAAAGATTTAAAAGACACACTTTGATTAAGGAAAACATAAACATAAGAAAAGAATATGCAGAAAGAATCAGGACAATGATATAGCAGAGAATATATGAAATGCCAGTAAACTTGAACATTTCTGTAAAGCGGACCATTTCCTAGCTGCTACAGTTTACGAAAACTGACACAAGAGGACATCATTTAAGGTCATCATGTCTGCCCTTGGCATTCTCGGAACGCCCTGGCCTCAGAATGCAGCATCTGTAATCCATGGAAACCTGCGGACAGGGGGCGTGGCTGAGGGAGGTTGGAAGTCTGCCAGCACTGAGGGAGTGGGTGTGGCCATCTCTGCTGTGACTGAACAAAGGGCTGGGGAGCAGGGGGCCCAGTGCAGGGCCCTCAGAGCCCGGCAGACCCAGTGTGGTGTCACAAGCATTTAGGCCCAGGCCTTAGGGCGCCTTCTTTGTCTGCACAGCTGGCCAAACTCTCACTTTTCCACTGAGGCCACCCACTTATTTGAAGTGTGTGTGGAACCTGTCCACGCAGTATACCTCGCTGCACAGCTAACCATAGGTCTGGGCATCGTAGCTTCCTGCCAGGTGACCGAAGTTCGCAGAAGAGATGATTCCCAGGTTCACACGCAGAGAGGCTCCAGCCCGGGCCACACGCCGCCCACTGCCCCTGCCCAAGATCGGGGGCCGAAAGCAGCCCTGTCTAAGTCCCCTACCCCTAGAGGGAGTATTGGACCAACACTTCTAGAAAACGGGGTCCTTGTGGGCAACTCATTGGAGGGACACAAATAAATCTTTGCCGACTTTTTGCTGAAACTTACGAGCGTTCACACCTAAGCCTTTTACAAGATTAGCTGTTTAGCTAAACATGAGCTCATGATCTAAATTTACACAATAATGAAGAAATCAGCTACAAAGGGAGACAATCAGCAAAAACAATCAATACCAGAATTAGATTCCCTAGGCCATCCGTCAGATGTTGGAATAATCAGGTGCTAGGCAGAAAATATACATAAACCTGGAAAAGAAACAAGGAACAAGGATGTTTTCAAAGACTGGTAGGATCTCTAAAACATTTTTAAAGTACATGTCATTGATAAAGCTAAATACTCAAAGGTTGTTTAATACAACAAATTAAGCAATGAGAAGAGTGAAATTATGCTGTTTAGAAAACTATGGAAGGTGAGATTTTCTGCCTAATTATATAAGATGATTTCTCTAAAAAATACACATTATTTCAAAGACTTATTGGTTGTGAAATAAGTTAAGGGTATTTCAAATGTCTTGTCTGCAAAGAAAGGTGAGATGTAGGGAATCACAGAAAGCCGAGGGGATAATATGTCAATATATACATGGCTATATGGTGAAATAAGCCTTAGGCGGGCAACAGTGTAGAGGAATGGACCCTTAGAAACGTACAAGGAAGCTGGAATCTTTAAAAGTTCAAATCTTTATAAGTAAAAAGATTTATTAAAAATAATAACCAAGTGTTTTACTTGACATCAGAAAATCAAAACAATAAACCCTGAGAACATAGAAAAAAGATAAATAAAGATATGAGCAGAACTTAATACAACAGAAAACGTATAAAATTTAGGTGATTTAGTAAGTCCAAAGAATATTCTTTGAAAAGATTTAAAAGACACACTTTGATTTAGGAAAACAAAAAAAAGTAAATAATATACAGAAAGAATCAGGACAATGTTATAGCGGAGAATATATGAATTGCCAGTAAATTTGAATATTTCTGTAAAGTGGACCATTTCCTAGCTCCTACAGTATACCAAAACTGACACAAGAGGAAATCATTTAAGGTCATCATGTCTGCCCTTGGCATTCTCGGAACGCCCTGGCCTCAGAATGCAGCATCTGTAGTCCATGGTAACCTGTGGAGAGTGGGCGGGGCTGAGGGAGGCTGGAACACTGCCCTCACTGAGGGAGTGTGTGTGGCCATCTCTGCTGTGACTGAACAAAGGGTAGGGTAGCAGGGGGACCAGGGCAGGTCCCTCAGAGCAAGGCAGGCCCAGTGGGGTGTCACAAGCATTTAGGCCCAGGCCATAGGGCGCCTTCTTTGTCTGCACAGCTGGCCAAACTCTCACTTTTCCACTGAGGCCACCCACTTATTTGAAGTGTGTGTGGAACCTGTCCACGCAGTATAACGCGCTGCACAGCTAACCATAGGTCTGGGCATCGTAGCTTCCTGCCAGGTGACCGAAGTTCGCAGGAGAGGTGATTCCCAGGTTCACACGCAGAGAGGCTCCTGCCAGGGCCACACGCCGCCCACTGCCCCTGCCCAAGATCGGGGGCAAAAAGCAGCCCTGTCTAAGTCCCCTACCCCTAGAGGGAGTATTGGACCAACACTTCTAGAAAACGGGGTCCTTGTGGGCAACTCATTGGAGGGACACAAATAAATCTTTGCCGACTTTTTGCTGAAACTTATGAGCGTTCACACCTAAGCCTTTTACAAGGTCAGCTGTTTAGCTAAACATGAGCTCATGACCTAAATTTACACAATAATGAAGAAATCAACTACAAAGGGAGACAATCAGCAAAAACAATCAATACCAGAATTAGTTTCCCTAGGCCATCCGTCAGATGTTGGAATAATCAGGTGCTAGGCAGAAAATATACATAAATCTGGAAAAGAAACAAGGAACAAGGATGTTTTCAAAGACTGGTAGGGTCTCTAAAACATTTTTAAAGTACATGTCATTAATAAAGCTAAATACACAAAGGTTGTTTAATACAGCAAATTAAGCTGTGAGAAGAGTGAAGTTATGCTGTTTAGAAAACTATGGAACGTGAGATTTTCTGCCTAATTATATAAGATTATTTCTCTAAAAAATACACATTATTTCAAAGACTTATTGGCTGTGAAATAAGTTAAGGGTATTTCAAATGTCTTGTCTGCAAAGAAAGGGGAGATGTAGGGAATCACAGAAAGCCGAGGGGATAATATGTCAATATATACATAGCTATATGTTGATCTAAGCCTTAGGCCGGCAACAGTGGAGAGGAATGGACCCTTAGAAACGTACAAGTAAGCTGGAATCTTTAAAAGTTCAAATCTTTATAAGTAAAAAGATTTATTAAAATGAATAACCAAGTGTTTTACTTGACATCAGAAAATCAAAACAATAAACCATGAGAACATAGAAAAAAGATAAATAAAGATATGAGCAGAACTTAATACAACAGAAAACGTATAAAATTCAGGTGATTTAGTAAGTCCAAAGAATATTCTTTGAAAAGATTTAAAAGACACACTTTGATTAAGGAAAACATAAACTTAAGTAAAGAATATGCAGAAAGAATCAGGACAATGTTATTGCAGAGAATATATGAAATGCCAGTAAACTTGAACATTTCTGTAAAGCGGACCATTTCCTAGCTGCTACAGTTTACGAAAACTGACACAAGAGGAAATCTTTTAAGGTCATCATGTCTGCCCTTGGCATTCTCGGAACGCCCTGGCCTCAGAATGCAGCATCTGTAGTCCATGGTAACCTGCGGAGAGGGGGCGTGGCTGAGGGAGATTGGAAGACTGCCATCACTGAGGGAGTGGGTGTGGCCATCTCTGCTGTGACTGAACAAAGGGTAGGGGAGCAGGGGGCCCAGGGCAGGGCCCTCAGAGCCCGGCAGACCCAGTGGGGTGTCACAAGCATTTAGGCCGAGGCCAAAGGGCGCCTTCTTTGTCTGCAGAGCTGCCCAAACTCTCACCTTTCCACTCAGGCCGCCCTCTTATTTGAAGTGTGTTTGGAACCTGTCTGCGCAGTACACCTCGCTGCACAGCTAACCATAGGTCAGGGCATCGTAGCTTCCTGCCAGGTGACCGAAGTTCGCAGGCAAATGGGTCCCTGGGACACATGCGGAGAGGCTCCTGCCCGGGCCACAGGCCGCCCACTGGCCCTGCCCCAGATCGAAGCCTGAAAAGCAGCCATGTCTGAGTCCACTGCCTCTCGAAGGAGTATTGGACCAACACTTGTAGAAAACGGGGTCCTTGCGGGCAACTCATTGGAGGGACACAAATAAATCTTTGCCGACTTTCTGCGGAAGCGTACCAGCGTTCACACCTAAGCCTCTTACAAGGTCAGCTGTTTAGCTAAACATGAGCTCATGATCTAAATTTACACAATCTTGAAGAAATCAGCTACAAAGGGAGACAATCAGCAAAAACAATCAATACCAGAATGAGATTCCCTAGGCCATCCATCTGATGTTGGAATAATCAGGTGCAAGGCAGAAAATATACATAAAACTGGAACTGAAACAAGGATCAAGGAGGTTTTCAAAGGCTGGTAGGATCTCTAAAACATTTTTAAAGTACATGTCATTGATAAACCTAAATACTCAAAGGTTGTTTAATACCACAGATTAAGCATTGAGAAGAGTGAAATTATGCTGTTTTGAAAACAATGGCAGGTGAGATTTTCTGCCTAATTATGTCAGAAGATTTCGCTAAAAATAGACATTATTTCAAAGACTTATTGGCTGTGAAATAAGTTAAGTGTATTTCAAATGGCTTGTCTGCAAAGAAAGGTGTGATGTAGGGAATCACAGAAAGTCGAGGGGAAAATGTCAATATATAAATTGCTATATGGTGAACTAAGCCTTAGGCCAGCCACAATGTAGAGGACCGGACCCTTAGAAACTTAAAAGTGAGCTGGAATCTTTAAAAGTTCAAATCTTTATAAGTAAAAAGATTGATGAAAATGAATAACCAAGTGTTTTAATTGACATCAGAAGATCAAAGCAATAAAATCTGAGAACATAGAAAAAAGATAAAGATAGATATGAGCAGAACTTAATACCACAGAAAACGTATAAAATTCAGGTGAGGTAGTAAGTCCAAAGAATATTCCTTGAAAAGATTTAAAAGACACACTTTGATTAAGGAAAGCACAAACATAATTAAAGAATATATAGAAAGAATCAGGACAATGTTATAGCAGAGAATATATGAAATGCCAGTAAATTTGAACATTTCTGTAAAGTGGACCATTTCCTAGCTCCAACAGTTTACCAAAACTGACACAAGGGGAAATCATTTAAGGTCATCATGTCTGCCCTTGGCATTCTCGGAACGCCATGGCCTCAGAATGCAGCATCTGTAGTCCATGGTAACCTGCAGAGATTGGGCGGGACTGAGGGAGGCTGGAACACTGCCCTCACAGAGGGAGTGGGTGTCGCCATCTCTGCTGTGACTGAACAAAGGGCAGGGGAGCAGCGGGCCCTGGGCAGGGCCCTCAGAGCCCGGCAGGCCTAGTGGGGTGTCACAAGCATTTAGGCCCAGGCCTTAGGGCGCCTTCTTTGTCTGCACAGCTGCCCAAACTCTCACTTTTCCACTCAGACCGCCCACTTAGTTGCAGTGAGTGTGGAACCTGTCTGCGCAGTATACCTCGCTGCACAGCTAACCATAGGTCTGGGCATCATAGCTTCCTGCCAGGTGACCGAAGTTCGCAGGAGAGATGATTCCCAGGTTCACATGCAGAGAGGCTCCTGCCCGGGCCACAGGCGGCCCACTGCCCCTGCCCAAGATCGGGGGCCGAAAGCAGCCCTGTCTAATTCCCCTACCCCTAGAGGGAGTATTGGACCAACACTTCTAGAAAACGGGGTCCTTGTGGGCAACTCATTGGAGGGACACAAATAAATCTTTGCCGACTTTTTGCTGAAACTTACGAGCGTTCACACTTAAGCCTTTTACAAGGTCAGCTGTTTAGCTAAACATGAGCTCATGATCTAAATTTACACAATAATGAAGAAATCAGCTACAAAGGGAGACAATCAGCAAAAACAATCAATACCAGAATTAGATTCCCTAGGCCATCCGTCAGATGTTGGAATAATCAGGTGCTAGGCACAAAATATACATAAACCTGGAAAAGAAACAAGGAACAAGGATGTTTTCAAAGACTGGTAGGATCTCTAAAACATTTTTAAAGTACATGTCATTGATAAAGCTAAATACTCAAAGGTTGTTTAATACAACAAATTAAGCAGTGAGAAGAGTGAAATTATGCTGTTTAGAAAACTATGGAAGGTGAGATTTTCTGCCTAATTATATAAGATGATTTCTCTAAAAAATACACATTATTTCAAAGACTTATTGGCTGTGATGTAAGTTAAGGGTATTTCAAATGGCTTGTCTGCAAAGAAAGGTGAGATGTAGGGAATCACAGAAAGCCGAGGGGATAATATGTCAATATATACATAGCTATATGTTGATCTAAGCCTTAGGCCGGCAACAGTGTAGAGGAATGGACCCTTAGAAACGTACAAGGAAGCTGGAATCATTAAAAGTTCAAATGTTTATAAGTAAAAAGATTTATTAAAAATAATAACCAAGTGTTTTACTTGACATCAGAAAATCAAAACAATAAACCCTGAGAACATAGAAAAAAGATAAATAAAGATATGAGCAGAACTTAATACAACAGAAAACGTATAAAATTTAGGTGATTTAGTAAGTCCAAAGAATATTCTTTGAAAAGATTTAAAAGACACACTTTGATTTAGGAAAACAAAAAAAAGTAAATAATATACAGAAAGAATCAGGACAATGTTATAGCGGAGAATATATGAATTGCCAGTAAATTTGAATATTTCTGTAAAGTGGACCTTTTCCTAGCTCCTAAAGTTTACCAAAACTGACACAAGAGGAAATCATTTAAGGTCATCATGTCTGCCCTTGGCATTCTCGGAAAGCCCTGGCCTCAGAATGCAGCATCTGTAGTCCATGGTAACCTGTGGAGAGTGGGCGGGGCTGAGGGAGTCTGGAACACTGCCCTCACTGAGGGAGTGTGTTTGGCCATCTCTGCTGTGACTGAACAAAGGGTAGGGGAGCAGGGGGCCCAGGGCAGGTCCCTCAGAGCAAGGCAGGCCCAGTGGGTTGTCACAAGCATTTAGGCCCAGGCCATAGGGCGCCTTCTTTGTCTGCACAGCTGGCCAAACTCTCACTTTTCCACTGAGGCCACCCACTTATTTGAAGTGTGTGTGGAACCTGTCCACGCAGTATACCTCGCTGCACAGCTAACCATAGGTCTGGGCATCGTAGCTTCCTGCCAGGTGACCGAAGTTCGCAGGAGAGGTGATTCTCAGGTTCACACGCAGAGAGGCCTCTGCCCGGGCCACACGCCGCCCACTGCCCCTGCCCAAGATCGGGGGCAGAAAGCAGCCCTGTCTAAGTCCCCTACCCCTAGAGGGAGTATTGGACCAACACTTCTAGAAAACGGGGTCCTTGTGGGCAACTCATTGGAGGGACACAAATAAATCTTTGCCGACTTTTTGCTGAAACTTACGAGCGTTCACACCTAAGCCTTTTACAAGGTCAGCTGTTTAGCTAAACATGAGCTCATGACCTAAATTTACACAATAATGAAGAAATCAACTACAAAGGGAGACAATCAGCAAAAACAATCAATACCAGAATTAGTTTCCCTAGGCCATCCGTCAGATGTTGGAATAATCAGGTGCTAGGCAGAAAATATACATAAACCTGGAAAAGAAACAAGGAACAAGGATGTTTTCAAAGACTGGTAGTGTCTCTAAAACATTTTTAAAGTACATGTCATTAATAAAGCTAAATACACAAAGGTTGTTTAATACAGCAAATTAAGCTGTGAGAAGAGTGAAGTTATGCTGTTTAGAAAACTATGGAACGTGAGATTTTCTGCCTAATTATATAAGATGATTTCTCTAAAAAATACAAATTATTTCAAAGACTTATTGGCTGTGAAGTAAGTTAAGGGTATTTCAAATGGCTTGTCTGCAAAGAAAGGTGAGATGTAGGGAATCACAGAAAGCCGAGGGGAAAATATGTCAATATATGCATAGCTATATGTTGATCTAAGCCTTAGGCCGGCAACAGTGGAGAGGAATGGACCCTTAGAAACGTACAAGTAAGCTGGAATCTTTAAAAGTTCAAATCTTTATAAGTAAAAAGATTTATTAAAATGAATAACCAAGTGTTTTACTTGACATCAGAAAATCAAAACTATAAACCCCGAGAACATAGAAAAAAGATAAATAAAGTTATGAGCAGAACTTAATACAACAGAAAACGTATAAAATTCAGGTGATTTAGTAAGTCCAAAGAATATTCTTTGAAAAGATTTAAAAGACACACTTTGATTTAGGAAAACAAAAAAAAGTAAATAATATACAGAAAGAATCAGGACAATGTTATAGCGGAGAATACATGAATGCCAGTAAATTTGAATATTTCTGTAAAGTGGACCATTTCCTAGCTCCTAAACTTTTCCAAAACTGACACAAGAGGAAATCATTTAAGGTCATCATGTCTGCCCTTGGCATTCTCAGTACGCCCTGGCCTCAGAATGCAGCATCTGTAGTCCATGGTAACCTGCGGAGAGGGGGCGTGGCTGAGGGAGGTTGGAAGACTGCCCTCACTGAGGGAGTGGGTGTGGTCATCTCTGCTGTGACTGAACAAAGGGCAGGGGAGCAGGGGGCCCAGGGCAGGGCCCTCAGAGCCCGGCAGACACAGTGGGGTGTCACAAGCATTTAGGCCCAGGCCAAAGGGCGCTTTCTTTGTCTGCACAGCTACCAAAACTCTCACCTTTCCACTCAGGCCGCCCTCTTATTTGAAGTGTGATGGGTACCTGTCCTCGCAGTACACCTCGCTGCACAGCTAACCATAGGTCAAGGCATCGTAGCTTCCTTCCAGGTGACTGAAGTTCGCAGGCAAATGTGTCCCTGGGACACATGCGGAGAGGCTCCTGCCCGGGCCACAGGCCGCCCACTGGCCCTGCCCCAGATCGAAGGCTGAAAAGCAGCCATGTCTGAGTCCACTGCCTCTCGAAGGAGTATTGGACCAACACTTGTAGAAATCGGGGTTCTTGCGGGCAACTCATTGGAGGGACACAAATAAATCTTTGCCGACTTTCTGCTGAATCTTTCCAGCGTTCACACCTAAGCCTCTTACAAGGTCAGCTGTTTAGATAAACATGAGCTCATGATCTAAATTTACACAAAATTGAAGAAATCAGCTACAAAGGGAGACAATCAGCAAAAACAATCAATACCAGAATGAGATTCCCTAGGCCATCCATCTGATGTTGGAATAATCAGGTGCAAGGCAGAAAATATACATAAAACTGGAACTGAAACAAGGAACAAGGAGGTTTTCAAAGGCTGGTAGGATCTGTAAAACATTTTTAAAGTACATGTCATCGATAAACCTAAATACTCAAAGGTTGTTTAATACCACAGATTAAGCATTGAGAAGAGTGAAATTATGCTGTTTTGAAAACTATGGCAGGTGAGATTTTCTGCCTAATTATGTCAGAAGATTTCTCTAAAAAATAGACATTATTTCAAAGACTTATTGGCTGTGAAATAAGTTAAGTGTATTTCAAATGGCTTGTCTGCAAAGAAAGGTGAGATGTAGGGAATCACAGAAAGTCGAGTGGAAAATGTCAATATATACATTGCTATATGGTGACCTAAGACTTAGGCCAGCCACAATGTAGAGGACCTGACCCTTAGAAGCTTAAAAGTGAGCTGGAATCTTTAAAAGTTCAAATCTTTATAAGTAAAAAGATTGATGAAAATGAATAACCAAGTGTTTTATTTGACATCAGAAGATCAAAACAATAAACCCTGAGAACATAGAAAAAAGATAAAGATAGGTATGAGCAGAACTTAATACCACAGAAAACGTATAAAATTCAGGTGAGGTAGTAAGTCCAAAGAATATTCTTTGAAAAGATTTAAAAGACACACTTTGATTAAGGAAAGCACAAACATAATTAAAGAATATATAGAAAGAATCAGGACAAAGTTATAGCAGAGAATATATGAAATGCCAGTAAATTTGAATATTTCTGTAAAGTGGACCATTTCCTAGCTCCTACAGTTTACCCAAACTGACACAAGGGGAAATCATTTAAGGTCATCATGTCTGCCCTTGGCATTCTCGGAACGCCCTGGCCTCAGAATGCAGCATCTGTAGTCCTTGGTAACCTGCGGAGAGTGGGCGGGTCTGAGGGAGGCTGGAACACTGCCCTCACGGAGGGAGTGGGTGTGGCCATCCCTGCTGTGACTGAACAAAGGGCAGGGGAGCATGGGGCCCAGGGCAGGACCCTCAGAGCAAGGCAGGCCCAGTGGGGTGTTGCAAGCGTTTAGGTACAGGCCATAGGGCGCCTTCTTTGTCTGCACAGCTGGCCAAACTCTCACTTTTCCACTCAAGCCACCCACTTATTTGAAGTGTGTGTGGAACCTGTCCACGCGGTATACCTCGCTGCACAGCTAACCATAGGTCTGGGCATCGTAGCTTCCTGCCAGGTGACCAAAGTTCGCAGGAGAGATGATTCCCAGGTTCACACGCAGAGAGGCTCCTGCCCGGGCCACACGCCGCCCACTGCCCAAGCCCAAGATCGGGGGCCGAAAGCAGCCCTGTCTAAGTCCCCTACCCCTAGAGGGAGTATTGGACCAACACTTCTAGAAAACGGGGTCCTTGTGGGCAACTCATTGGAGGGTCACAAATAAATCTTTGCCGACTTTTTGCTGAAACTTACGAGCGTTCACACCTAAGCCTTTTACAAGGTCAGCTGTTTAGCTAAACATGAGCTCATGACCTAAATTTACACAATAATGAAGAAATCAGCTACAAAGGGAGACAATCAGCAAAAACAATCAATACCAGAATTAGATTCCCTAGGCCATCCGTCAGATGTTGGAATAATCAGGTGCTAGGCAGAAAATATACATAAATCTGGAAAAGAAACAAGGAACAAGGATGTTCTCAAAGACCGGGAGGATCTCTAAAACATTTTTAGAGTACATGTCATTGATAAAGCTAAATACTCAAAGGTTGTTTAATACAACAAATTAAGCAGTGAGAAGAGTGAAATTATGCTGTTTAGAAAACTATGGCAGGTGAGATTTTCTGCCTAATTATATAAGATGATTTCTCTAAAAAATACACATTATTTCAAAGACTTATTGGCTGTGAAGTAAGTTAAGGGTATTTCATATGGCTTGTCTGCAAAGAAAGGTGAGTTGTAGGGAATCACAGAAAGCCGAGGGGATAATATGTCAATATATACATAGCTATATGTTGATCTAAGCCTTAGGCCGGCAAAAGTGTAGAGGAATGGACCCTTAGAAACGTACAAGTAAGCTGGAATCTTTAAAAGTTCAAATCTTTATAAGTAAAAATATTTATTAAAATGAATAACCAAGTGTTTTACTTGACATCAGAAAATCAAAACTATAAACCCTGAGAACATAGAAAAAAGATAACTAAAGATATGAGCAGAACTTAATACAACAGAAAACGTATAAAATTCAGGTGATTTAGTAAGTCCAAAGAATATTCTTTGAAAAGATTTAAAAGACACACTTTGATTAAGGAAAACATAAACATAAGTAAAGAATGTGCAGAAAGAATCAGGACAATGTTATAGCAGAGAATATATGAAATGCCTGTAAACTTGAACATTTCTGTAAAGCGGACCATTTCCTAGCTCCTACAGTTTACCAAAACTGACACCAGAGGAAATCATTTAAGGTCATCATGTCTGCCCTTGGCATTCTCGGAACGCCCTGGCCTCAGAATGCAGCATCTGTAGTCCATGGTAACCTGTGGAGAGTGGGCGGGGCTGAGGGAGGCTGGAACACTGCCCTCACGGAGGGAGTGGGTGTGGCCATCTCTGCTGTGACTGAACAAATGGCAGGGGAGCAGGGGGCCCAGGGCAGGGCCCTCAGAGCAAGGCAGGCCCAGTGGGGTGTCACAAGCATTTAGGCCCAGGCCAAAGGGCGCCTTCTTTGTCTGCACAGCTGGCCAAACTCTCACTTTTCCACTGAGGCCACCTATTATTTGAAGTGTGTGTGGAACCTGTCCACGCAGTATACCTTGCTGCACAGCTAACCATAGGTCTGGGCATCGTAGCTTCCTGCCAGGTGACCGAAGTTCGCAGGAGAGATGATTCCCAGGTTCACACGAAGAGAGGCTCCTGCCCGGGCCACACGCCGCCCACTGCCCCTGCCCAAGATCGGGGGCCGAAAGCAGCCCTGTCTAAGTCCCCTACCCCTAGAGGGAGTAATGGACCAACACTTCTAGAAAACGGGGTCCTTGTGGGCAACTCATTGGAGGGACACAAATAAATCTTTGCCGACTTTTTGCTGAAAATTACGAGCGTTCACACCTAAGCCTTTTACAAGGTCAGCTGTTTAGCTAAACATGAGCTCATGACCTAAATTTACACAATAATGAAGAAATCAGCTACAAAGGGAGACAATCAGCAAAAACAATCAATACCAGAATTAGATTCCCTAGGCCATCCGTCAGATGTTGGAATAATCAGGTGCTAGGCAGAAAATATACATAAACCTGGAAAAGAAACAAGGAACAAGGATGTTTTCAAAGACTGGTAGGATCTCTAAAACATTTTTAAAGTACATGTCATTGATAAAGCTAAAAACTCAAAGGTTGTTTAATACAACAAATTAAGTAGTGAGAAGAGTGAAATTATGCTGTTTAGAAAACTATGGAAGGTGAGATTTTCTGCCTAATTATATAAGATGATTTCTCTAAAAAATACACATTATTTCAAAGACTTATTGGCTGTGAAATAAGTTAAGGGTATTTCAAATGTCTTGTCTGCAAAGAAAGGTGAGATGTAGGGAATCACAGAAAGCCGAGGGGATAATATGTCAATATATACATGGCTATATGGTGAACTAAGCCTTAGGCGGGCAACAGTGTAGAGGAATGGACCCTTAGAAACGTACAAGGAAGCTGGAATCTTTAAAAGTTCAAATCTTTATAAGTAAAAAGATTTATTAAAATAATAACCAAGTGTTTTACTTGACATCAGAAAATCAAAACAATAAACCCTGAGAACATAGAAAAAAGATAAATAAAGATATGAGCAGAACTTAATACAACAGAAAACGTATAAAATTTAGGTGATTTAGTAAGTCCAAAGAATATTCTTTGAAAAGATTTAAAAGACACACTTTGATTAAGGAAAACATAAACATAAGTAAAGAATATGCAGAAAGAATCAGGACAATGTTATAGCAGAGAATATATGAAATGCCAGTAAACTTGAACATTTCTGTAAACGCACCATTTCCTAGCTGCTACAGTTTACGAAAACTGACACAAGAGGAAATCATTTAAGGTCATCATGTCTGCCCTTGGCATTCTCGGAATGCCCTGGCCTCAGAATGCAGCATCTGTAGTCCATGGTAACCTGCGGAGAGGGGGCGTGGCTGAGGGAGGTTGCAAGACTGCCATCACTGAGGGAGTGGGTGTGGCCATCTCTGCTGTGACTGAACAAAGGGCAGGGGAGCAGGGGGCCCAGGGCAGGGCCCTCAGAGCCCGGCAGACCCAGTGGGGTGTCACAAGCATTTAGGCCCAGGCCAAAGGGCGCCTTCTTTGTCTGCACAGCTGCCCAAACTCTCACCTTTCCACTCAGGCCGCCCTCTTATTTGAAGTGTGTTTGGAACCTGTCCGCGCAGTACACCTCGCTGCACAGCTAACCATAGGTCAGGGCATCGTAGCTTCCTGCCAGGTGACCGAAGTTCGCAGGCAAATGGGTCCCTGGGACACATGCGGAGAGGCTCCTGCCGGGGCCACAGGCCGCCCACTGGCCCTGCCCCAGATCGAAGGCTGAAAAGCAGCCATGTCTGAGTCCACTGCCTCTCGAAGGAGTATTGGTCCAACACTTGTAGAAAATGGGGTCCTTGCGGGCAACTCATTGGAGGGACCCAAATAAATCTTTGCCGACTTTCTGCTGAAGCATACCAGCGTTCACACCTAAGCCTCTTACAAGGTCAGCTGTTTAGCTAAACATGAGCTCATGATCTAAATTTACACAATCTTGAAGAAATCAGCTACAAAGGGAGACAATCAGCAAAAACAATCAATACCAGAATGAGATTCCCTAGGCCATCCATCTGATGTTGGAATAATCAGGTGCAAGGCAGAAAATATACACAAAACTGGAACTGAAAGAAGGAACAAGGAGGTTTTCAAAGGCTGGTAGGATCTCTAAAACATTTTTAAAGTACATGTCATTGATAAACCTAAATACTCAAAGGTTGTTTAATACCACAGATTAAGCATTGAGAAGAGTGAAATTATGCTGTTTTCAAAACTATGGCAGGTGAGATTTTCTGCCTAATTATGTCAGATGATTTCTCTAAAAAATAGACATTATTTCAAAGACTTATTGGCTGTGAAATAAGTTAAGTGTATTTCAAATGGCTTGTCTGCAAAGAAAGGTGAGATGTAGGGAATCACAGAAAGTCGAGGGGAAAATGTCAATATATACATTGCTATATGGTGAACTAAGCCTTAGGCCAGCCACAATGTAGAGGACCTGACCCTTAGAAACTTAAAAGTGAGCTCGAATCTTTAAAAGTTCAAATCTTTATAAGTAAAAAGATTGATGAAAATGAATAACCAAGTGTTTTAATTGACATCAGAAGATCAAAACAATAAACCCTGAGAACATAGAAAAAAGATAAAGATAGATATGAGCAGAACTTAATACCACAGAAAACGTATAAAATTCAGGTGATGTAGTAAGTCCAAAGAATATTCTTTGAAAAGATTTAAAAGACACACTTTGATTAAGGAAAGCACAAACATAATTAAAGAATGTATAGAAAGAATCAGGACAATGATATAGCAGAGAATATATGAAATGCCAGTAAATTTGAACATTTCTGTAAAGTGGACCATTTCCTAGCTCCTACAGTTTACCCAAACTGACATAAGGGGAAATCATTTAAGGTCATCATGTCTGCCCTTGGCATTCTCGGAACGCCCTGGCCTCAGAATGCAGCATCTGTAGTCCATGGTAACCTGCGGAGAGTGGGCGGGACTGAGGGAGGCTGGAACACTGCCCTCACAGAGGGAGTGGGTGTGGCCATCTCTGCTGTGACTGAACAAAGGGCAGGGGAGCAGCGGGCCCTGGGCAGGGCCCTCAGAGCCCGGCAGGCCTAGTGGGGTGTCACAAGCATTTAGGCCCAGGCCTTAGGGCGCCTTCTTTGTCTGCACAGCTGCCCAAACTCTCACTTTTCCACTCAGGCCGCCCACTTAGTTGCAGTGAGTGTGGAACCTGTCTGCGCAGTATACCTCGCTGCACAGCTAACCATAGGTCTGGGCATCGTAGCTTCCTGCCAGGTGACCGAAGTTCGCAGAAGAGATGATTCCCAGGTTCACATGCAGAGAGGCTCATGCCCGGGCCACAGGCGGCCCACTGCCCCTGCCCAAGATCGGGGGCCGAAAGCAGCCCTGTCTAATTCCCCTACCCCTAGAGGGAGTATTGGACCAACACTTCTAGAAAACGGGGTCCTTGTGGGAAACTCATTGGAGGGACACAAATAAATCTTTGCCGACTTTTTGCTGAAACTTACGAGCGTTCACACCTAAGCCTTTTACAAGGTCAGCTGTTTAGCTAAACATGAGCTCATGATCTAAATTTACACAATAATGAAGAAATCAGCTACAAAGGGAGACAATCAGCAAAAACAATCAATACCAGAATTAGATTCCTTAGGCCATCCTTCAGATGTTGGAATAATCAGGTGCTAGGCAGAAAATATACATAAAGCTGGAAAAGAAACAAGGAACAAGGATGTTTTCAAAGACTGGTAGGATCTCTAAAACATTTTTAAAGTACATGTCATTGATAAAGCTAAATACTCAAAGGTTGTTTAATACAACAAATTAAGCAGTGAGAAGAGTGAAATTATGCTGTTTAGAAAACTATGGAAGGTGAGAATTTCTGCCTAATTATATAAGATGATTTCTCTAAAAAATACACATTATTTCAAAGACTTATTGGTTGTGAAATAAGTTAAGGGTATTTCAAATGTCTTGTCTGCAAAGAAAGGTGAGATGTAGGGAATCACAGAAAGCCGAGTGGATAATATGTCAATATATACATTGCTATATGGTGAACTAAGCCTTAGGCCGGCAACAGTGTAGAGGAATGGACCCTTAGAAACGTACAAGGAAGCTGGAATCTTTAAAAGTTCAAATCTTTATAAGTAAAAGAATTATTAAAAATAATAACCAAGTGTTTTACTTGACATCAGAAAATCAAAACAATAAACCCTGAGAACATAGAAAAAAGATAAATAAAGATATGAGCAGAACTTAATACAACAGAAAACGTATAAAATTTAGGTGATTTAGTAAGTCCAAAGAATATTCTTTGAAAAGATTTAAAAGACACACTTTGATTTAGGAAAACAAAAAAAAGTAAATAATATACAGAAAGAATCAGGACAATGTTATAGGGGAGAATATATGAATTGCCAGTAAATTTGAATATTTCTGTAAAGTGGACCATTTCCTAGCTCCTAAACTTTACCAAAACTGACACAAGAGGAAATCATTTAAGGTCATCATGTCTGCCCTTGGCATACTCGGAACGCCCTGGCCTCAGAATGCCGCATCTGTAGTCCATGGTAACCTGCGGAGAGGGGGCGTGGCTGAGGGAGGTTGGAAGACGGCCCTCACTGAGGGAGTGGGTGTGGTCATCTCTGCTGTGACTGAACAAAGGGCAGGGGAGCAGGGGGCCCAGGTCAGGGCCCTCAGAGCCCGGAAGACCCAGTGGTGTGTCACAAGCATTTAGGCCCAGGCCAAAGGGTGCTTTCTTTGTCTGCACAGCTGCCCAAACTCTCACCTTTCCACTCAGGCCGCCCTCTTATTTGAAGTGTGTTGGATAGCTGTCCTCGCAGTACACCTCACTGCACAGCTAACCATAGGTCAAGGCATCGTAGCTTCCTGCCAGGTGACTGAAGTTCGCAGGCAAATGTGTCCCTGGGACACATGCGGAGAGGCTCCGGCCCGGGCCACAGGCCGCCCACTGGCCCTGCCCCAGATCGAAGGCTGAAAAGCAGCCATGTCTGAGTCCACTGCCTCTCGAAGGAGTATTGGACCAACACTTGTAGAAATCGGGGTTCTTGTGGGCAACTCATTGGAGGGACACAAATAAATCTTTGCCGACTTTCTGCTGAAGCTTACCAGCGTTCACACCTAAGCCTCTTACAAGGTCAGCTGTTTAGCTAAACATGAGCTCATGATCTAAATTTACACAAAATTGAAGAAATCAGCTACAAAGGGAGACAATCAGCAAAAACAATCAATACCAGAATGAGATTCCCTAGGCCATCCATCTGATGTTGGAATAATCAGGTGCAAGGCAGAAAATATACATAAAACTGGAACTGAAACAAGGAACAAGGAGGTTTTCAAAGGCTGGTAGGATCTCTAAAACATTTTTAAAGTACATTTCGTTGATAAACCTAAATACTCAAAGGTTGTTTAATACCACAGATTAAGCATTGAGAAGAGTGAAATTATGCTGTTTTCAAAACTATGGCAGGTGAGATTTTCTGCCTAATTATATAAGAAGATTTCTCTAAAAAATAGACATTATTTCAAAGACTTATTGGCTGTGAAATAAGTTAAGTGTATTTCAAATGGCTTGTCTGCAAAGAAAGGTGAGATGTAGGGAATCACAGAAATTCGAGGGGAAAATGTCAATATATACATTGCTATATGGTGAACTAAGCCTTAGGCCAGACACAATGTAGAGGACCTGACCCTTAGAAACTTGAAAGTGAGCTGGAATCTTTAAAAGTTCAAATCTTTATAAGTAAAAAGATTGATGAAAATGAATAACCAAGTGTTTTAATTGACATCAGAAGATCAAAACAATAAACCCTGAGAACATAGAAAAAAGATAAATAAAGATATGAGCAGAACTTAATACCACAGAAAACGTATAAAATTCAGGTGAGGTAGTAAGTCCAAAGAATATTCTTTGAAAAGATTTAAAAGACACACTTTGATTAAGGAAAACAAAAAAAAGTAAAGAATATACAGAAAGAATCAGGACAATGTTATAGCAGAGAATATATGAAATGCCAGTAAATTTGAATATTTCTGTAAAGTGGACCATTTCCTAGCTCCTACAGTTTACCAAAACTGACACAAGAGGAAATCATTTAAGGTCATCATGTCTGCCCTTGGCATTCTCGGAACGCCCTGGCCTCAGAATGCAGCATCTGTAGTCCATGGTAACCTGTGGAGAGTGGGCGGGTCTGAGGGAGGCTGGAACACTGCCCTCACGGAGGGAGTGGGTGTGGCCATCTCTGCTGTGACTGAACAAAGGGCAGGGGAGCATGGGGCCCAGGGCAGGACCCTCAGAGCAAGGCAGGCCCAGGGGGTGTTGCAAGCATTTAGGTACAGGCCATAGGGCGCCTTCTTTGTCTGCACAGCTGGCCAAACTCTCACTTTTCCACTCAAGCCACCCACTTATTTGAAGTGTGTGTGGAACCTGTCCACGCAGTATACCTCGCTGCACAGCTAACCATAGGTCTGGGCATCGTAGCTTCCTGCCAGGTGACCAAAGTTCGCAGGAGAGATGATTCCCAGGTTCACACGCAGAGAGGCTCCTGCCCGGGCCACACGCCGCCCACTGCCCAAGCCCAAGATCGGGGGCCGAAAGCAGCCCTGTCTAAGTCCCCTACCCCTAGAGGGAGTATTGGACCAACACTTCTAGAAAACGGGGTCCTTGTGGGCAACTCATTGGAGGGTCACAAATAAATCTTTGCCGACTTTTTGCTGAAACTTACGAGCGTTCACACCTAAGCCTTTTACAAGGTCAGCTGTTTAGCTAAACATGAGCTCATGACCTAAATTTACACAATAATGAAGAAATCAGCTACAAAGGGAGACAATCAGCAAAAACAATCAATACCAGAATTAGATTCCCTAGGCCATCCGTCAGATGTTGGAATAATCAGGTGCTAGGCAGAAAATATACATAAATCTGGAAAAGAAACAAGGAACAAGGATGTTCTCAAAGACCGGGAGGATCTCTAAAACATTTTTAGAGTACATGTCATTGATAAAGCTAAATACTCAAAGGTTGTTTAATACAACAAATTAAGCAGTGAGAAGAGTGAAATTATGCTGTTTAGAAAACTATGGCAGGTGAGATTTTCTGCCTAATTATATAAGATGATTTCTCTAAAAAATACACATTATTTCAAAGACTTATTGGCTGTGAAGTAAGTTAAGGGTATTTCAGATGGCTTGTCTGCAAAGAAAGGTGAGTTGTAGGGAATCACAGAAAGCCGAGGGGATAATATGTCAATATATACATAGCTATATGTTGATCTAAGCCTTAGGCCGGCAACAGTGTAGAGGAATGGACCCTTAGAAACGTACAAGTAAGCTGGAATCTTTAAAAGTTCAAATCTTTATAAGTAAAAATATTTATTAAAATGAATAACCAAGTGTTTTACTTGACATCAGAAAATCAAAACTATAAACCCTGAAAACATAGAAAAAAGATAAATAAAGATATGAGCAGTACTTAATACAACAGAAAACGTATAAAATTCAGGTGATTTAGTAAGTCCAAAGAATATTCTTTGAAAAGATTTAAAAGACACACTTTGATTAAGGAAAACATAAACATAAGTAAAGAATGTGCAGAAAGAATCAGGACAATGTTATAGCAGAGAATATATGAAATGCCAGTAAACTTGAACATTTCTGTAAAGCGGACCATTTCCTAGCTCCTACAGTTTACCAAAACTGACACCAGAGGAAATCATTTAAGGTCATCATGTCTGCCCTTGGCATTCTCGGAACGCCCTGGCCTCAGAATGCAGCATCTGTAGTCCATGGTAACCTGTGGAGAGTGGGCGGGGCTGAAGGAGGCTGGAACACTGCCCTCACGGAGGGAGTGGGTGTGGCCATCTCTGCTGTGACTGAACAAATGGCAGGGGAGCAGGGGGCCCAGGGCAGGGCTCTCAGAGCAAGGCAGGCCCAGTGGGGTGTCACAAGCATTTAGGCCCAGGCCAAAGGGCGCCTTCTTTGTCTGCACAGCTGGCCAAACTCTCACTTTTCCACTGAGGCCACCTATTATTTGAAGTGTGTGTGGAACCTGTCCACGCAGTATACCTTGCTGCACAGCTAACCATAGGTCTGGGCATCGTAGCTTCCTGCCAGGTGACCGAAGTTCGCAGGAGAGATGATTCCCAGGTTCACACGCAGAGAGGCTCCTGCCCGGGCCACACGCCGCCCACTGCCCCTGCCCAAGATCGGGGGCCGAAAGCAGCCCTGTCTAAGTCCCCTACCCCTAGAGGGAGTAATGGACCAACACTTCTCGAAAACGGGGTCCTTGTGGGCAACTCATTGGAGGGACACAAATAAATCTTTGCCGACTTTTTGCTGAAAATTACGAGCGTTCACACCTAAGCCTTTTACAAGGTCAGCTGTTTAGCTAAACATGAGCTCATGACCTAAATTTACACAATAATGAAGAAATCAGCTACAAAGGGAGACAATCAGCAAAAACAATCAATACCAGAATTAGATTCCCTAGGCCATCCGTCAGATGTTGGAATAATCAGGTGCTAGGCAGAAAATATACATAAACCTGGAAAAGAAACAAGGAACAAGGATGTTTTCAAAGACTGGTAGGATCTCTAAAACATTTTTAAAGTACATGTCATTGATAAAGCTAAAAACTCAAAGGTTGTTTAATACAACAAATTAAGTAGTGAGAAGAGTGAAATTATGCTGTTTAGAAAACTATGGAAGGTGAGATTTTCTGCCTAATTATATAAGATGATTTCTCTAAAAAATACACATTATTTCAAAGACTTATTGGCTGTGAAATAAGTTAAGGGTATTTCAAATGTCTTGTCTGCAAAGAAAGGTGAGATGTAGGGAATCACAGAAAGCCGAGGGGATAATATGTCAATATATACATGGCTATATGGTGAACTAAGCCTTAGGCGGGCAACAGTGTAGAGGAATGGACCCTTAGAAACGTACAAGGAAGCTGGAATCTATAAAAGTTCAAATCTTTATAAGTAAAAAGATTTATTAAAATAATAACCAAGTGTTTTAATTGACATAAGAAAATCAAAACAATAAACCCTGAGAACATAGAAAAAAGATAAATAAAGATATGAGCAGAACTTAATACAACAGAAAACGTATAAAATTTAGGTGATTTAGTAAGTCCAAAGAATATTCTTTGAAAAGATTTAAAAGACACACTTTGATTAAGGAAAACATAAACATAAGTAAAGAATATGCAGAAAGAATCAGGACAATGTTATAGCAGAGAATATATGAAATGCCAGTAAACTTGAACATTTCTGTAAACGCACCATTTCCTAGCTGCTACAGTTTACGAAAACTGACACAAGAGGAAATCATTTAAGGTCATCATGTCTGCCCTTGGCATTCTCGGAACGCCCTGGCCTCAGAATGCAGCATCTGTAGTCCATGGTAACCTGCGGAGAGGTGGCGTGGCTGAGGGAGGCTGGAACACTGCCCTAACTGAGGGAGTGGGCGTGGCCATCTCTGCTGTGACTGAACAAATGTCAGGGGAGCAGGGGGCCCAGGGCAGGGCCCTAAGAGCAAGGCAGGCCCAGTGGGGTGTCACAAGCATTTAGGCCCAGGCCATAGGGCACCTTCTTTGTCTGCACAGCTGCCCAAACTCTCACCTTTCCACTCAGGCCGCCCTCATATTTGAAGTGTGTTTGGAACCTGTCCGCGCAGTACACCTCGCTGCACAGCTAACCATAGGTCAGGGCATCGTAACTTCCTGCCAGGTGACCGAAGTTCGCAGGCAAATGGGTCCCTGGGACACATGCGGAGAGGCTCCTGCCCGGGCCACAGGCCGCCCACTGGCCCTGCCCCAGATCGAAGGCTGAAAAGCAGCCATGTCTGAGTCCACTGCCTCTCGAAGGAGTATTGGACCAACACTTGTAGAAAACCGGGTACTTGCGGGCAACTCATTGGAGGGACACAAATAAATCTTTGCCGACTTTCTGCTGAAGCTTACCAGCGTTCACACCTAAGCCTCTTACAAGGTCAGCTGTTTAGCTAAACATGAGCTCATGATCTAAATTTACACAATATTGAAGAAATCAGCTACAAAGGGAGACAATCAGCAAAAACAATCAATACCAGAATGAGATTCCGTAGGCCATCCATCTGATGTTGGAATAATCAGGTGCAAGGCAGAAAATATACATAAAACTGGAACTGAAACAAGGAACAAGGAGGTTTTCAAAGGCTGGTAGGATCTCTAAAACATTTTTAAAGTACATGTCATTGAGAAACCTAAATACTCAAAGGTTGTTTAATACCACAGATTAAGCATTGAGAAGAGTGAAATTATGCTGTTTTGAAAACTATGGCAGGTGAGATTTTCTGCCTAATTATGTCAGAAGATTTCTCTAAAAATTAGACATTATTTCAAAGACTTATTGGCTGTGAAATAAGTTAAGTGTATTTCAAATGGCTTGTCTGCAAAGAAAGGTGAGATGTAGGGAATCACAGAAAGTCGAGGGGAAAATGTCAATATATACATTGCTATATGGTGAACTAAGCCTTAGGCCAGCCACAATGTAGAGGACCTTACCCTTAGAAACTTAAAAGTGAGCTGGAATCTTTAAAAGTTCAAATCTTTATAAGTAAAAAGATTGATGAAAATGAATAACCAAGTGTTTTAATTGACATCAGAAGATCAAAACAATAAACCCTGAGAACATAGAAAAAAGATAAAGATAGATATGAGCAGAACTTAATACCACAGAAAACGTATAAAATTCAGGTGAGGTAGTAAGTCCAAAGAATATTCTTTGAAAAGATTTAAAAGACACACTTTGATTAAGGAAAGCACAAACATAATTAAAGTATATATAGAAAGAATCAGGACAATGTTATAGCAGAGAATATATGAAATGCCAGTAAATTTGAACATTTCTGTAAAGTGGACCATTTCCTAGCTCCTACAGTTTACCAAAACTGACACAAGAGGAAATCATTTAAGGTCATCATGTCTGCCCTTGGCATTCTCGGAACGCCCTGGCCTCAGAATGAAGCATCTGTAGTCCATGGTAACCTGCGGAGAGTGGGCGGGGCTGAGGGAGGCTGGAACACTGCCCTCACTGAGGGAGTGTGTGTGGCCATCTCTGCTGTGACTGAACAAAGGGCAGGGGAGCAGGGGGCCCAGGGCAGGGCCCTCAGAGCAAGGCAGGCCCAGTGGGGTGTCAGAAACATTTAGGCCCAGGCCTTAGGGCGCCTTCTTTGTCTGCACAGCTGGCCAAACTCTCACTTTTCCACTGAGGCCACCCACTTATTTGAAGTGTGTGTGGAACCTGTCCACGCAGTATACCTCGCTGCACAGCTAACCATAGGTCTGGGCATCGTAGCTTCCTGCCAGGTGACCGAAGTTCGCAGAAGAGATGATTCCCAGGTTCACACGCAGAGAGGCTCCTGCCCGGGCCACACGCCGCCCATTGACCCTGCCCAAGATCGGGGGCCGAAAGCAGCCCTGTCTAAGTCCCCTACCCCTAGAGGGAGTATTGGACCAACACTTCTAGAAAACGGGGTCCTTGTGGGCAACTCATTGGAGGGACACAAATAAATCTTTGCCGACTTTTTGCTGAAACTTACGAGCGTTCACACCTAAGCCTTTTACAAGGTCAGCTGTTTAGCTAAACATGAGCTCATGATCTAAATTTACACAATAATGAAGAAATCAGCTACAAAGGGAGACAATCAGCAAAAACAATCAATACCAGAATTAGATTCCCTAGGCCATCCGTCAATGTTGGAATAATCAGGTGCTAGGCAGAAAATATACATAAACCTGGAAAAGAAATAAGGAACAAGGATGTTTTCAAAGACTGGTAGGATCTCTAAAACATTTTTAAAGTACATGTCATTGATAAAGCTAAATACTCAAAGGTTGTTTAATACAACAAATTAAGCAGTGAGAAGAGTGAAATTATGCTGTTTAGAAAACTATGGAAGGTGAGATTTTCTGCCTAATTATATAAGATGATTTCTCTAAAAAATACACATTATTTCAAAGACTTATTGGCTGTGAAATAAGATAAGGGTATTTCAAATGTCTTGTCTGCAAAGAAAGGGGAGATGTAGGGAGTCACAGAAAGCCGAGGGGAAAATATGTCAATATATACATAGCTATATGTTGAACTAAGCCTTAGGCGGGCAACAGTGTAGAGGAAAGGACCCTTAGAAACGTACAAGTAAGCTGGAATCTTTAAAAGTTCAAATCTTTATAAGTAAAAAGATTTATTAAAATGAATAAACAAATGTTTTACTTGACATCAGAAAATCAAAACTATAAACCCTGAGAACATAGAAAAAAGATAAATAAAGATATGAGCAGAACTTAATACAACAGAAAACGTATAAAATTCAGGTGATTTAGTAAGTCCAAAGAATATTCTTTGAAAAGATTTAAAAGACACACTTTGATTAAGGAAAACATAAACATAAGTAAAGAATATACAGAAAGAATCAGGACAATGTTATAGCAGAGAATATATGAAATGCCAGTAAACTTGAACATTTCTGTAAAGCGGACCATTTCCTAGCTGCTAAAGTTTACCAAAACTGACACAAGAGGAAATCATTTAAGGTCATCATGTCTGCCCTTGGCATTCTCGGAACGCCCTGGCCTCAGAATGCAGCATCTGTAGTCCATGGTAAACTGTGGAGAGTGGGCGGGGCTGAGGGAGGCTGGAACACTGCCCTCACTGAGGGAGTGTGTGTGGCCATCTCTGCTGTGACTGAACAAAGGGCAGGGGAGCAGGAGGCCCAGGGCAGGTCCCTCAGAGCAAGGCAGGCCCAGTGGGGTGTCACAAGCATTTAGGCCCAGGTCTTAGGGCGCCTTCTTTGTCTGCACAGCTGCCCAAACTCTCACTTTTCCACTCAGGCCGCCCACTTAGTTGCAGTGAGTGTGGAACCTGTCCGCGCAGTATACCTCGCTGCACAGCTAACCATAGGTCTGGGCATCATAGCTTCCTGCCAGGTGACCGAAGTTCGCAGGAGAGATGATTCCCAGGTTCACATGCAGAGAGCCTCCTGCCCGGGCCACAGGAGGCCCACTGCCCCTGCCCAAGATCGGGGGCCGAAAGCAGCCCTGTCTAAGTCCCCTACCCCTAGAGGGAGTATTGGACCAACACTTCTAGAAAACGGGGTCCTTGTGTGCAACTAATTGGAGGGACACAAATAAATCTTTGCCGACTTTTTGCTGAAACTTACGAGCGTTCACACCTAAGCCTTTTACAAGGTCAGCTGTTTAGCTAAACATGAGCTCATGATCTAAATTTACACAATAATGAAGAAATCAGCTACAAAGGGAGACAATCAGCAAAAACAATCAATACCAGAATTAGATTCCCTAGGCCATCCGTCAGATGTTGGAATAATCAGGTGCTAGGCAGAAAATATACATAAAGCTGGAAAAGAAACAAGGAACAAGGATGTTTTCAAAGACTGGTAGGATCTCTAAAACATTTTTAAAGTACATGTCATTGATAAAGCTAAATACTCAAAGGTTGTTTAATACAACAAATTAATCAGTGAGAAGAGTGAAATTATGCTGTTTAGAAAACTATGGAAGGTGAGAATTTCTGCCTAATTATATAAGATGATTTCTCTAAAAAATACACATTATTTCAAAGAATTATTGGCTGTGAAGTAAGTTAAGGGTATTTCAAATGGCTTGTCTGCAAAGAAAGGTGAGAGGTAGGGAATCACAGAAAGCCGAGGGCATAATATGTCAATATATACATAGCTATATGTTGATCTAAGCCTTAGGCCGGCAACAGTGTAGAGGAATGGACCCTTAGAAACGTTCAAGTAAGCTGGAATCTTTAAAATTTCAAATCTTTATAAGTAAAAAGATTTATTAAAATGAATACCCAAGTGTTTTACTTGACATCAGAAAATCAAAACTATAAACCCTGAGAATATAGAAAATAGATAACTAAAGATATGAGCAGAACTTAATACTACAGAAAACGTATAAAATTCAGGTGATTTAGTAAGTCCAAAGAATATTCTTTGAAAAGATTTAAAAGACACACTTTGATTAAGGAAAACATAAACATAAGTAAAGAATATACAGAAAGAATCAGGACAATGTTATAGCAGAGAATATATGAAATGCCAGTAAACTTTAACATTTCTGAAAAGCGGACCATTTCCTAGATGCTACAGTTTACGAAAACTGACACAAGAGGAAATTATTTAAGGTCGTCATGTCTGCCCTTGGCATTCTCGGAACGCCCTGGCCTCAGAATGCAGCATCTGTAGTCCTTGGTAACCTGTGGAGAGGGGGCGTGGCTGAGGGAGGCTGGAACACTGCCCTCACGGAGGGAGTGGGTGTGGCCATCTCTTCTGTGTCTGAACAAAGGGCAGGGGAGCAGGGGGCCCAGGGCAGGGCCCTCAGAGCAAGGTAGGCCCAGTGGGGTGTCACAAGCATTTAGGCCCAGGCCATAGGGCGCCTTCTTTGTCTGCACAGCTGGCCAAACTCTCATTTTTCCACTCAGTCCACCCACTTATATGAAGTGTGTGTGGAACCTGTCCACGCAGTATACCTCGCTGCACAGCTAACCATAGGTCTGGGCATCTTAGCTTCCTGCCAGGTGACCGGAGTTCGCAGGAGAGATGATTCCCAGGTTCACACGCAGAGAGGCTCCAGCCCGGGCCACACGCCGCCCACTGCCCCTGCCCAAGATCGGGGGCCGAAAGCAGCCCTGTCTAAGTCCCCTACCCCTAGAGGGAGTATTGGACCAACACTTCTAGAAAACGGGGTCCTTGTGGGCAACTCATTGGAGGGACACAATTAAATCTTTGCCGACTTTTTGCTGAAACTTACGAGCGTTCACACCTAAGCCTTTTACAAGGTCAGCTGTTTAGCTAAACATGAGCTCATGACCTAAATTTACACAATAATGAAGAAATCAGCTACAAAGGGAGACAATCAGCAAAAACAATCAATACCAGAATTAGATTCCCTAGGCCATCCGTCAGATGTTGGAATAATCAGGTGCTAGGCAGAAAATATACATAAACCTGGAAAAGAAACAAGGAACAAGGATGTTTTCAAAGACTGGTAGGGTCTCTAAAACATTTTTAAAGTACATGTCATTGATAAAGCTAAATACACAAAGGTTGTTTAATACAGCAAATTAAGCTGTGAGAAGAGTGAAGTTATGCTGTTTAGAAAACTATGGAACGTGAGATTTTCTGCCTAATTATATAAGATGATTTCTCTAAAAAATACACATTATTTCAAAGAATTATTGGCTGTGAAATAAGTTAAGGGTATTTCAAATGTCTTCTCTGCAAAGAAAGGGGAGATGTATGGAATCACAGAAAGCCGAGGGGATAATATGTCAATATATACATAGCTATATGTTGATCTAAGCCTTAGGCCGGCAACAGTGTGGAGGAATGGACCCTTAGAAACGTACAAGTAAGCTGGAATCTTTAAAAGTTCAAATCTTTATACGTAAAAAGATTTATTAAAATGAATAACCAAGTGTTTTACTTGACATCAGAAAATCAAAACAATAAACCCTGAGAACATAGAAAAAAGATAAATAAAGATATGAGCAGAACTTAATACAACAGAAAACGTATAAAATTCAGGTGATTTAGTAAGTCAAAAGAATATTCTTTGAAAAGACTTAAAAGACACACTTTGATTAAGGAAAACATAAACTTAAGTAAAGAATATGCAGAAAGAATCAGGACAATGTTATAGCAGAGAATATATGAAATGCCAGTAAACTTGAACATTTCTGTAAAGCGGACCATTTCCTAGCTGCCACAGTTTACGAAAACTGACACAAGAGGAAATCATTTAAGGTCATCATGTCTGCCCTTGGCATTCTCGGAACGCCCTGGCCTCAGAATGCAGCATCTGTAGTCCATGGTAACCTGCGGAGAGGGGGCGTGGCTTAGGGACTTTGGAAGACTGCCCTCACTGAGGGAGTGGGTGCGGCCATCTCTGCTGTGACTGAACAAAGGGCTGGGGAGCAGGGGGCCCAGGGCAGGGCCCTCAGAGCCCGGCAGACCCAGTGGGGTTTCACAAGCATTTAGGCCCAGGCCAAAGGGCGCCTTCTTTGTCTGCACAGCTGCCCAAACTCTCACCTTTCCACTCAGGCCGCCCTCTTATTTGAAGTGTGTTGGGTACCTGTCCGCGCAGTACACCTCGCTGCACAGCTAACCATATGTCAAGGCATCGTAGCTTCCTGCCAGGTGACTGAAGTTCGCAGGCAAATGGGTCCCTGGGAAACATGCGGAGAGGCTCCTGCCCGGGCCACAGGCCGCCCACTGGCCCTGCCCCAGATCGAAGGCTGAAAAGCAGCCATGTCTGAGTCCACTGCCTTTCGAAGGAGTATTGGACCAACACTTGTAGAAAACGGTGTTCTTGCGGGCAACTCATTGGAGGGTCACAAATAAATCTTTGCCGACTTTCTGCTGAAGCTTACCAGCGTTCACACCTAAGCCTCTTACACGGTCAGCTGTTTAGCTAAACATGAGCTCATGATCTAAATTTTCACAATCTTGAAGAAATCAGCTACAAAGGGAGACAATCAGCAAAAACAATCAATACCAGAATGAGATTCCCTAGGCCATCCATCTGATGTTGGAATAATCAGGTGCAAGGCAGAAAATATACATAAAACTGGAACTGAAACAAGGAACAAGGAGGTTTTCAAAGGCTGGTAGGATCTCTAAAACATTTTTAAAGTACATGTCGTTGATAAACCTAAATACTCAAAGGTTGTTTAATACCACAGATTAAGCATTGAGAAGAGTGAAATTATGCTGTTTTCAAAACTATGGCAGGTGAGATTTTCTGCCTAATTATATAAGAAGATTTCTCTAAAAATTAGACATTATTTCAAAGACTTATTGGCTGTGAAATAAGTTAAGTGTATTTCAAATGGCTTGTCTGCAAAGAAAGGTGAGATGTAGGGAATCACAGAAAGTCGAGGGGAAAATGTCAATATATACATTGCTATATGGTGAACTAAGCCTTTGGCCAGCCACAATGTAGAGGACCTGACCCTTAGAAACTTAAAAGTGAGCTGGAATCTTTAAAAGTCCAAATCTTTATAAGTAAAAAGGATTGATGAAAATGAATAACCAAGTGTTTTAATTGACATCAGAAGATCAAAACAATAAAACCTGAGAACATAGAAAAAAGATAAAGATAGATATGAGCAGAACTTAAAACCACAGAAAACGTATAAAATTCAGGTGAGGTAGTAAGTCCAAAGAATATTCTTTGAAAAGATTTAAAAGACACACTTTGATTAAGGAAAGCACAAACATAATTAAAGAATATATAGAAAGAATCAGGACAATGTTATAGCAGAGAATATATGAAATGCCAGTAAATTTGTACATTTCTGTAAAGTGGACCATTTCCTAGCTCCTACAGTTTACCAAAACTGACACAAGAGGAAATCATTTAAGGTCATCATGGCTGCCCTTGGCATTCTCGGAACGCCCTGGCCTCAGAATGCAGCATCTGTAGTCCATGGTAACCTGCGGAGAGTGGGCGGGACTGAGGGAGGCTGGAACACTGCCCTCACAGAGGGAGTGGGTGTGGCCATCTCTGCTGTGACTGAACAAATGGCAGGGGAGCAGCGGGCCCTGGGCAGGGCCCTCAGAGCCCGGCAGGCCTAGTGGGGTGTCACAAGCATTTAGGCCCAGGTCTTAGGGCGCCTTCTTTGTCTGCACAGCTGCCCAAACTCTCACTTTTCCACTCAGGCCGCCCACTTAGTTGCAGTGAGTGTGGAACCTGTCTGCGCAGTATACCTCGCTGCACAGCTAACCATAGGTCTGGGCATCATAGCTTCCTGCCAGGTGACCGAAGTTCGCAGGAGAGATGATTCCCAGGTTCACATGCAGAGAGGCTCCTGCCCGGGCCACAGGCGGCCCACTGCCCCTGCCCAAGATCGGGGGCCGAAAGCAGCCCTGTCTAAGTCCCCTACCCCTAGAGGGAGTATTGGACCAACACTTCTAGAAAACGGGGTCCTTGTGGGCAACTCATTGGAGGGACACAAATAAATCTTTGCCGACTTTTTGCTGAAACTTACGAGCGTTCACACCTAAGCCTTTTACAAGGTCAGCTGTTTAGCTAAACATGAGCTCAGGACCTAAATTTACACAATAATGAAGAAATCAACTACAAAGGGAGACAATCAGCAAAAACAATCAATACCAGAATTAGTTTCCCTAGGCCATCCGTCAGATGTTGGAATAATCAAGTGCTAGGCAGAAAATATACATAAACCTGGAAAAGAAACAAGGAACAAGGATGTTTTCAAAGACTGGTAGGGTCTCTAAAACATTTTTAAAGTACATGTCATTAATAAAGCTAAATACACAAAGGTTGTTTAATACAGCAAATTAAGCTGTGAGAAGAGTGAAGTTATGCTGTTTAGAAAACTATGGAACGTGAGATTTTCTGCCTAATTATATAAGATGATTTCTCTAAAAAATACAAATTATTTCAAAGACTTATTGGCTGTGAAGTAAGTTAAGGGTATTTCAAATGGCTTGTCTGCAAAGAAAGGTGTGATGTAGGGAATCACAGAAAGCCGAGGGGATAATATGTCAATATATACATAGCTATATGTTGATCTAAGCCTTAGGCCGGCAACAGTGGAGAGGAATGGACCCTTAGAAACGTACAAGTAAGCTGGAATCTTTAAAAGTTCAAATCTTTATAAGTAAAAAGATTTATTAAAATGAATAACCAAGTGTTTTACTTGACATCAGAAAATCAAAACTATAAACCCCGAGAACATAGAAAAAAGATAAATAAAGTTATGAGCAGAACTTAATACAACGGAAAACGTATAAAATTCAGGTGATTTAGTAAGTCAAAAGAATATTCTTTGAAAAGATTTAAAAGACACACTTTGATTAAGGAAAACATAAACTTAAGTAAAGAATATGCAGAAAGAATCAGGACAATGTTATAGCAGAGAATATATGAAATGCCAGTAAACTTGAACATTTCTGTAAAGCGGACCATTTCCTAGCTGCCACAGTTTACGAAAACTGACACAAGAGGAAATCATTTAAGGTCATCATGTCTGCCCTTGGCATTCTCGGAACGCCCTGGCCTCAGAATGCAGCATCTGTAGTCCATGGTAACCTGCGGAGAGGGGGCGTGGCTTAGGGACTTTGGAAGACTGCCCTCACTGAGGGAGTGGGTGCGGCCATCTCTGCTGTGACTGAACAAAGGGCAGGGGAGCAGGGGGCCCAGGGCAGGGCCCTCAGAGCCCGGCAGACCCAGTGGGGTTTCACAAGCATTTAGGCCCAGGCCAAAGGGCGCCTTCTTTGTCTGCACAGCTGCCCAAACTCTCACCTTTCCACTCAGGCCGCCCTCTTATTTGAAGTGTGTTGGGTACCTGTCCGCGCAGTACACCTCGCTGCACAGCTAACCATATGTCAAGGCATCGTAGCTTCCTGCCAGGTGACTGAAGTTCGCAGGCAAATTGGTCCCTGGGACACATGCGGAGAGGCTCCTGCCCGGGCCACAGGCCGCCCACAGGCCCTGCCCCAGATCGAAGGCTGAAAAGCAGCCATGTCTGAGTCCACTGCCTTTCGAAGGAGTATTGGACCAACACTTGTAGAAAACGGTGTTCTTGCGGGCAACTCATTGGAGGGTCACAAATAAATCTTTGCCGACTTTCTGCTGAAGCTTACCAGCGTTCACACCTAAGCCTCTTACACGGTCAGCTGTTTAGCTAAACATGAGCTCATGATCTAAATTTTCACAATCTTGAAGAAATCAGCTACAAAGGGAGACAATCAGCAAAAACAATCAATACCAGAATGAGATTCCCTAGGCCATCCATCTGATGTTGGAATAATCAGATGCAAGTCAGAAAATATACATAAAACTGGAACAGAAAGAAGGAACAAGGAGGTTTTCAAAGGCTGGTAGGATCTCTAAAACATTTTTAAAGTACATGTCGTTGATAAACCTAAATATTCAAAGGTTGTTTAATACCACAGATTAAGCATTGAGAAGAGTGAAATTATGCTGTTTTCAAAACTATGGCAGGTGAGATTTTCTGCCTAATTATATAAGAAGATTTCTCTAAAAATTAGACATTATTTCAAAGACTTATTGGCCGTGAAATAAGTTAAGTGTATTTCAAATGGCTTGTCTGCAAAGAAAGGTGAGATGTAGGGAATCACAGAAAGTCGAGGGGAAAATGTCAATATATACATTGCTATATGGTGAACTAAGCCTTTGGCCAGCCACAATGTAGAGGACCTGACCCTTAGAAACTTAAAAGTGAGCTGGAATCTTTAAAAGTCCAAATCTTTATAAGTAAAAAGGATTGATGAAAATGAATAACCAAGTGTTTTAATTGACATCAGAAGATCAAAACAATAAAACCTGAGAACATAGAAAAAAGATAAAGATAGATATGAGCAGAACTTAATACCACAGAAAACGTATAAAATTCAGGTGAGGTAGTAAGTCCAAAGAATATTCTTTGAAAAGATTTAAAAGACACACTTTGATTAAGGAAAGCACAAACATAATTAAAGAATATATAGAAAGAATCAGGACAATGTTATAGCAGAGAATATATGAAATGCCAGTAAATTTGTACATTTCTGTAAAGTGGACCATTTCCTAGCTCCTACAGTTTACCAAAACTGACACAAGAGGAAATCATTTAAGGTCATCATGGCTGCCCTTGGCATTCTCGGAACGCCCTGGCCTCAGAATGCAGCATCTGTAGTCCATGGTAACCTGCGGAGAGTGGGCGGGACTGAGGGAGGCTGGAACACTGCCCTCACAGAGGGAGTGGGTGTGGCCATTTCTGCTGTGACTGAACAAAGGGCAGGGGAGCAGCGGGCCCTGGGCAGGGCCCTCAGAGCCCGGCAGGCCTAGTGGGGTGTCACAAGCATTTAGGCCCAGGTCTTAGGGCGCCTTCTTTGTCTGCACAGCTGCCCAAACTCTCACTTTTCCACTCAGGCCGCCCACTTAGTTGCAGTGAGTGTGGAACCTGTCTGCGCAGTATACCTCGCTGCACAGCTAACCATAGGTCTGGGCATCATAGCTTCCTGCCAGGTGACCGAAGTTCGCAGGAGAGATGATTCCCAGGTTCACATGCAGAGAGGCTCCTGCCCGGGCCACAGGCGGCCCACTGCCCCTGCCCAAGATCGGGGGCCGAAAGCAGCCCTGTCTAAGTCCCCTACCCCTAGAGTTAGTATTGGACCAACACTTCTAGAAAACGGGGTCCTTGTGGGCAACTCATTGGAGGGACACAAATAAATCTTTGCCGACTTTTTGCTGAAACTTACGAGCGTTCACACCTAAGCCTTTTACAAGGTCAGCTGTTTAGCTAAACATGAGCTCATGACCTAAATTTACACAATAATGAAGAAATCAACTACAAAGGGAGACAATCAGCAAAAACAATCAATACCAGAATTAGTTTCCCTAGGCCATCCGTCAGATGTTGGAATAATCAGGTGCTAGGCAGAAAATATACATAAACCTGGAAAAGAAACAAGGAACAAGGATGTTTTCAAAGACTGGTAGGGTCTCTAAAACATTTTTAAAGTACATGTCATTAATAAAGCTAAATACACAAAGGTTGTTTAATACAGCAAATTAAGCTGTGAGAAGAGTGAAGTTATGCTGTTTAGAAAACTATGGAACGTGAGATTTTCTGCCTAATTATATAAGATGATTTCTCTAAAAAATACAAATTATTTCAAAGACTTATTGGCTGTGAAGTAAGTTAAGGGTATTTCAAATGGCTTGTCTGCAAAGAAAGGTGAGATGTAGGGAATCACAGAAAGCCGAGGGGATAATATGTCAATATATACATAGCTATATGTTGATCTAAGCCTTAGGCCGGCAACAGTGGAGAGGAATGGACCCTTAGAAACGTACAAGTAAGCTGGAATCTTTAAAAGTTCAAATCTTTATAAGTAAAAAGATTTATTAAAATGAATAACCAAGTGTTTTACTTGACATCAGAAAATCAAAACTATAAACCCCGAGAACATAGAAAAAAGATAAATAAAGTTATGAGCAGAACTTAATACAACAGAAAACGTATAAAATTCAGGTGATTTAGTAATTCCAAAGAATATTCTTTGAAAAGATTTAAAAGACACACTTTGATTTAGGAAAACAAAAAAAAGTAAATAATATACAGAAAGAATCAGGACAATGTTATAGCGGAGATACATGAATTGCCAGTAAATTTGAATATTTCTGTAAAGTGGACCATTTCCTAGCTCCTAAACTTTACCAAAACTGACACAAGAGGAAATCATTTAAGGTCATCATGTCTGCCCTTGGCATTCTCGGTACG
Organism: Mesoplodon bidens; assembly: GCF_964165515.1. Lineage (NCBI taxonomy): Eukaryota > Metazoa > Chordata > Mammalia > Artiodactyla > Ziphiidae > Mesoplodon > Mesoplodon bidens. Next base: position 4,150,332 of record NC_138180.1, read on the forward strand.
CCCTGGCCTCAGAATGCAGCATCTGTAGTCCATGGTAACCTGCGGAGAGGGGGCGTGGCTGAGGGAGGTTGGAAGACTGCCCTCACTGAGGGAGTGGGTGTGGTCATCTCTGCTGTGACTGAACAAAGGGCAGGGGAGCAGGGGGCCCAGGGCAGGGCCCTCAGAGCCCGGCAGACACAGTGGGGTGTCACAAGCATTTAGGCCCAGGCCAAAGGGCGCTTTCTTTGTCTGCACAGCTACCCAAACTCTCACCTTTCCACTCAGGCCGCCCTCTTATTTGAAGTGTGATGGGTACCTGTCCTCGCAGTACACCTCGCTGCACAGCTAACCATAGGTCAAGGCATCGTAGCTTCCTTCCAGGTGACTGAAGTTCGCAGGCAAATGTGTCCCTGGGACACATGCGGAGAGGCTCCTGCCCGGGCCACAGGCCGCCCACTGGCCCTGCCCCAGATCGAAGGCTGAAAAGCAGCCATGTCTGAGTCCACTGCCTCTCGAAGGAGTATTGGACCAACACTTGTAGAAATCGGGGTTCTTGCGGGCAACTCATTGGAGGGACACAAATAAATCTTTGCCGACTTTCTGCTGAATCTTTCCAGCGTTCACACCTAAGCCTCTTACAAGGTCAGCTGTTTAGCTAAACATGAGCTCATGATCTAAATTTACACAAAATTGAAGAAATCAGCTACAAAGGGAGACAATCAGCAAAAACAATCAATACCAGAATGAGATTCCCTAGGCCATCCATCTGATGTTGGAATAATCAGGTGCAAGGCAGAAAATATACATAAAACTGGAACTGAAACAAGGAACAAGGAGGTTTTCAAAGGCTAGTAGGATCTGTAAAACATTTTTAAAGTACATGTCATTGATAAACCTAAATACTCAAAGGTTGTTTAATACCACAGATTAAGCATTGAGAAGAGTGAAATTATGCTGTTTTGAAAACTATGGCAGGTGAGATTTTCTGCCTAATTATGTCAGATGATTTCTCTAAAAAATAGACATTATTTCAAAGACTTATTGGCTGTGAAATAAGTTAAGTGTATTTCAAATGGCTTGTCTGCAAAGAAAGGTGAGATGTAGGGAATCACAGAAAGTCGAGGGGAAAATGTCAATATATACATTGCTATATGGTGAACTAAGACTTAGGCCAGCCACAATGTAGAGGACCTGACCCTTAGAAGCTTAAAAGTGAGCTGGAATCTTTAAAAGTTCAAATCTTTATAAGTAAAAAGATTGATGAAAATGAATAACCAAGTGTTTTAATTGACATCAGAAGATCAAAACAATAAACCCTGAGAACATAGAAAAAAGATAAAGATAGGTATGAGCAGAACTTAATACCACAGAAAACGTATAAAATTCAGGTGAGGTAGTAAGTCCAAAGAATATTCTTTGAAAAGATTTAAAAGACACACTTTGATTAAGGAAAGCACAAACATAATTAAAGAATATATAGAAAGAATCAGGACAAAGTTATAGCAGAGAATATATGAAATGCCAGTAAATTTGAATATTTCTGTAAAGTGGACCATTTCCTAGCTCCTACAGTTTACCCAAACTGACACAAGGGGAAATCATTTAAGGTCATCATGTCTGCCCTTGGCATTCTCGGAACGCCCTGGCCTCAGAATGCAGCATCTGTAGTCCTTGGTAACCTGCGGAGAGTGGGCGGGACTGAGGGAGGCTGGAACACTGCCCTCACAGAGGGAGTGGGTGTGGCCATTTCTGCTGTGACTGAACAAAGGGCAGGGGAGCAGCGGGCCCTAGGCAGGGCCCTCAGAGTCCGACAGGCCTAGTGGGGTGTCACAAGCATTTAGGCCCAGGCCTTAGGGCGCCTTCTTTGTCTGCACAGCTGCCCAAACTCTCAATTTTCCACTCAGGCCGCCCACTTAGTTGCAGTGAGTGTGGAACCTGTCTGCGCAGTATACCTCGCTGCACAGCTAACCATAGGTCTGGGCATCATAGCTTCCTGCCAGGTGACCGAAGTTCGCAGGAGAGATGATTCCCAGGTTCACATGCAGAGAGGCTCCTGCCCGGGCCACAGGCGGCCCACTGCCCCTGCCCAAGATCGGTGGCCGAAAGCAGCCCTGTCTAATTCCCCTAACCCTAGAGGGAGTATTGGACCAACACTTCTAGAAAACGGGGTCCTTGTGGGCAACTCATTGGAGGGACACAAATAAATCTTTGCCGACTTTTTGCTGAAACTTACGAGCGTTCACACTTAAGCCTTATACAAGGTCAGCTGTTTAGCTAAACATGAGCTCATGATCTAAATTTACACAATAATGAAGAAATCAGCTACAAAGGGAGACAATCAGCAAAAACAATCAATACCAGAATTAGATTCCTTAGGCCATCCGTCAGACGTTGAAATAATCAGGTGCTAGGCAGAAAATATACATAAACCTGGAAAAGAAACAAGGAACAAGGATGTTTTCAAAGACTGGTAGGATCTCTAAAACATTTTTAAAGTACATGTCATTGATAAAGCTAAATACTCAAAGGTTGTTAAATACAAAAAATTAAGCAGTGAGAAGAGTGAAATTATGCTGTTTAGAAAACTATGGAAGGTGAGATTTTCTGCCTATTTATATAAGATGATTTCTCTAAAAAATACACATTATTTCAAAGACTTATTGGCTGTGAAATAAGTTAAGGGTATTTCAAATGTCTTGTCTGCAAAGAAAGGTGAGATGTAGGGAATCACAGAAAGCCGAGGGGATAATATGTCAATATATACATGGCTATATGGTGAACTAAGCCTTAGGCGGGCAACAGTGTAGAGGAATGGACCCTTAGAAACGTACAAGGAAGCTGGAATCTTTAAAAGTTCAAATCTTTATAAGTAAAAAGATTTATTAAAAATAATAACCAAGTGTTTTACTTGACATCAGAAAATCAAAACAATAAACCCTGAGAACATAGAAAAAAGATAAATAAAGATATGAGCAGAACTTAATACAACAGAAAACGTATAAAATTTAGGTGATTTAGTAAGTCCAAAGAATATTCTTTGAAAAGATTTAAAAGACACACTTTGATTAAGGAAAACATAAATATAAGTAAAGAATATGCAGAAAGAATCAGGACAATGTTATAGCAGAGAATATATGAAATGCCAGTAAACTTGAACATTTCTGTAAACGCACCATTTCCTAGCTGCTACAGTTTACGAAAACTGACACAAGAGGAAATCATTTAAGGTCATCATGTCTGCCCTTGGCATTCTCGGAACGCCCTGGCCTCAGAATGCAGCATCTGTAGTCCATGGTAACCTGCGGAGAGGGGGCGTGGCTGAGGGAGGTTGCAAGACTGCCATCACTGAGGGAGTGGGTGTGGCCATCTCTGCTGTGACTGAACAAAGGGCAGGGGAGCAGGGGGCCCAGGGCAGGGCCCTCAGAGCCCGGCAGACCCAGTGGGGTGTCTCAAGCATTTAGGCCCAGGCCAAAGGGCGCCTTCTTTGTCTGCACAGCTGCCCAAACTCTCACCTTTCCACTCAGGCCGCCCTCTTATTTGAAGTGTGTTTGGAACCTGTCCGCGCAGTACACCTCGCTGCACAGCTAACCATAGGTCAGGGCATCGTAGCTTCCTGCCAGGTGACCGAAGTTCGCAGGCAAATGGGTCCCTGGGACACATGCGGAGAGGCTCCTGCCGGGGCCACAGGCCGCCCACTGGCCCTGCCCCAGATCGAAGGCTGAAAAGCAGCCATGTCTGAGTCCACTGCCTCTCGAAGGAGTATTGGTCCAACACTTGTAGAAAATGGGGTCCTTGCGGGCAACTCATTGGAGGGACCCAAATAAATCTTTGCCGACTTTCTGCTGAAGCATACCAGCGTTCACACCTAAGCCTCTTACAAGGTCAGCTGTTTAGCTAAACATGAGCTCATGATCTAAATTTACACAATCTTGAAGAAATCAGCTACAAAGGGAGACAATCAGCAAAAACAATCAATACCAGAATGAGATTCCCTAGGCCATCCATCTGATGTTGGAATAATCAGGTGCAAGGCAGAAAATATACATAAAACTGGAACTGAAACAAGGAACAAGGAGGTTTTCAAAGGCTGGTAGGATCTCTAAAACATTTTTAAAGTACATGTCATTGATAAACCTAAATACTCAAAGGTTGTTTAATACCACACATTAAGCATTGAGAAGAGTGAAATTATGCTGTTTTCAAAACTATGGCAGGTGAGATTTTCTGCCTAATTATGTCAGATGATTTCTCTAAAAAATAGACATTATTTCAAAGACTTATTGGCTGTGAAATAAGTTAAGTGTATTTCAAATGGCTTGTCTGCAAAGAAAGGTGAGATGTAGGGAATCACAGAAAGTCGAGGGGAAAATGTCAATATATACATTGCTATATGGTGAACTAAGCCTTAGGCCAGCCACAATGTAGAGGACCTGACCCTTAGAAACTTAAAAGTGAGCTCGAATCTTTAAAAGTTCAAATCTTTATAAGTAAAAAGATTGATGAAAATGAATAACCAAGTGTTTTAATTGACATCAGAAGATCAAAACAATAAACCCTGAGAACATAGAAAAAAGATAAAGATAGATATGAGCAGAACTTAATACCACAGAAAACGTATAAAATTCAGGTGATGTAGTAAGTCAAAAGAATATTCTTTGAAAAGATTTAAAAGACACACTTTGATTAAGGAAAGCACAAACATAATTAAAGAATATATAGAAAGAATCAGGACAATGATATAGCAGAGAATATATGAAATGCCGGTAAATTTGAACATTTCTGTAAAGTGGACCATTTCCTAGCTCCTACAGTTTACCCAAACTGACACAAGGGGAAATCATTTAAGGTCATCATGTCTGCTCTTGGCATTCTCGGAACGCCCTGGCCTCAGAATACAGCATCTGTAGTCCATGGTAACCTGCGGACAGTGGGCGGGACTGAGGGAGGCTGGAACACTGCCCTCACAGAGGGAGTGGGTGTGGCCATCTCTGCTGTGACTGAACAAAGGGCAGGGGAGCAGCGGGCCCTGGGCAGGGCCTTCAGAGCCCGGCAGGCCTAGTGGGGTGTCACAAGCATTTAGGCCCAGGCCTTAGGGCGCCTTCTTTGTCTGCACAGCTGCCCAAACTCTCACTTTTCCACTCAGGCCGCCCACTTAGTTGCAGTGAGTGTGGAACCTGTCTGCGCAGTATACCTCGCTGCACAGCTAACCATAGGTCTGGGCATCGTATCTTCCTGCCAGGTGACCGAAGTTCCCAGAAGAGATGATTCCCAGGTTCACATGCAGAGAGGCTCCTGCCCGGGCCACAGGCGGCCCACTGCCCCTGCCCAAGATCGGGGGCCGAAAGCAGCCCTGTCTAATTCCCCTACCCCTAGAGGGAGTATTGGACCAACACTTCTAGAAAACGGGGTCCTTGTGGGAAACTCATTGGAGGGACACAAATAAATCTTTGCCGACTTTTTGCTGAAACTTACGAGCGTTCACACCTAAGCCTTTTACAAGGTCAGCTGTTTAGCTAAACATGAGCTCATGATCTAAATTTACACAATAATGAAGAAATCAGCTACAAAGGGAGACAATCAGCAAAAACAATCAATACCAGAATTAGATTCCTTAGGCCATCCGTCAGATGTTGGAATAATCAGGTGCTAGGCAGAAAATATACATAAAGCTGGAAAAGAAACAAGGAACAAGGATGTTTTCAAAGACTGGTAGGATCTCTAAAACATTTTTAAAGTACATGTCATTGATAAAGCTAAATACTCAAAGGTTGTTTAATACAACAAATTAAGCAGTGAGAAGAGTGAAATTATGCTGTTTAGAAAACTATGGAAGGTGAGAATTTCTGCCTAATTATATAAGATGATTTCTCTAAAGAATACACATTATTTCAAAGACTTATTGGCTGTGAAATAAGTTAAGGGTATTTCAAATGTCTTGTCTGCAAAGAAAGGTGAGATGTAGGGAATCACAGAAAGCCGAGTGGATAATATGTCAATATATACATTGCTATATGGTGAACTAAGCCTTAGGCCGGCAACAGTGTAGAGGAATGGACCCTTAGGAACGTACAAGGAAGCTGGAATCTTTAAACGTTCAAATCTTTATAAGTAAAAGAATTATTAAAAATAATAACCAAGTGTTTTACTTGACATCAGAAAATCAAAACAATAAACCCTGAGAACATAGAAAAAAGATAAATAAAGATATGAGCAGAACTTAATACAACAGAAAACGTGTAAAATTTAGGTGATTTAGTAAGTCCAAAGAATATTCTTTGAAAAGATTTAAAAGACACACTTTGATTTAGGAAAACAAAAAAAAGTAAATAATATACAGAAAGAATCAGGACAATGTTATAGCGGAGAATATATGAATTGCCAGTAAATTTGAATATTTCTGTAAAGTGGACCATTTCCTAGCTCCTAAACTTTACCAAAACTGACACAAGAGGAAATCATTTAAGGTCATCATGTCTGCCCTTGGCATTCTCGGAACGCCCTGGCCTCAGAATGCAGCATCTGTAGTCCATGGTAACCTGCGGAGAGGGGGCGTGGCTGAGGGAGGTTGGAAGACGGCCCTCACTGAGGGAGTGGGTGTGGTCATCTCTGCTGTGACTGAACAAAGGGCAGGGGAGCAGGGGTCCAGGTCAGGGCCCTCAGAGCCCGGAAGACCCAGTGGTGTGTCACAAGCATTTAGGCCCAGGCCAAAGGGTGCTTTCTTTGTCTGCACAGCTGCCCAAACTCTCACCTTTCCACTCAGGCCGCCCTCTTATTTGAAGTGTGTTGGGTAGCTGTCCTCGCAGTACACCTCACTGCACAGCTAACCATAGGTCAAGGCATCGTAGCTTCCTGCCAGGTGACTGAAGTTCGCAGGCAAATGTGTCCCTGGGACACATGCGGAGAGGCTCCGGCCCGGGCCACAGGCCGCCCACTGGCCCTGCCCCTGATCGAAGGCTGAAAAGCAGCCATGTCTGAGTCCACTGCCTCTCGAAGGAGTATTGGACCAACACTTGTAGAAATCGGGGTTCTTGAGGGCAACTCATTGGAGGGACACAAATAAATCTTTGCCGACTTTCTGCTGAAGCTTACCAGCGTTCACACCTAAGCCTCTTACAAGGTCAGCTGTTTAGCTAAACATGAGCTCATGATCTAAATTTACACAAAATTGAAGAAATCAGCTACAAAGGGAGACAATCAGCAAAAACAATCAATACCAGAATGAGATTCCCTAGGCCATCCATCTGATGTTGGAATAATCAGGTGCAAGGCAGAAAATATACATAAAACTGGAACTGAAACAAGGAACAAGGAGGTTTTCAAAGGCTGGTAGGATCTCTAAAACATTTTTAAAGTACATTTCGTTGATAAACCTAAATACTCAAAGGTTGTTTAATACCACACATTAAGCATTGAGAAGAGTGAAATTATGCTGTTTTCAAAACTATGGCAGGTGAGATTTTCTGCCTAATTATATAAGAAGATTTCTCTAAAAAATAGACATTATTTCAAAGACTTATTGGCTGTGAAATAAGTTAAGTGTATTTCAAATGGCTTGTCTGCAAAGAAAGGTGAGATGTAGGGAATCACAGAAATTCGAGGGGAAAATGTCAATATATACATTGCTATATGGTGAACTAAGCCTTAGTCCAGACACAATGTAGAGGACCTAACCCTTAGAAACTTGAAAGTGAGCTGGAATCTTTAAAAGTTCAAATCTTTATAAGTAAAAAGATTGATGAAAATGAATAACCAAGTGTTTTAATTGACATCAGAAGATCAAAACAATAAACCCTGAGAACATAGAAAAAAGATAAATAAAGATATGAGCAGAACTTAATACCACAGAAAACGTATAAAATTCAGGTGAGGTAGTAAGTCCAAAGAATATTCTTTGAAAAGATTTAAAAGACACACTTTGATTAAGGAAAACAAAAAAAAGTAAAGAATATACAGAAAGAATCAGGACAATGTTATAGCAGAGAATATATGAAATGCCAGTAAATTTGAATATTTCTGTAAAGTGGACCATTTCCTAGCTCCTACAGTTTACCAAAACTGACACAAGAGGAAATCATTTAAGGTCATCATGTCTGCCCTTGGCATTCTCGGAACGCCCTGGCCTCAGAATGCAGCATCTGTAGTCCATGGTAACCTGTGGAGAGTGGGCGAGTCTGAGGGAGGCTGGAACACTGCCCTCACGGAGGGAGTGGGTGTGGCCATCTCTGCTGTGACTGAACAAAGGGCAGGGGAGCATGGGGCCCAGGGCAGGACCCTCAGAGCAAGGCAGGCCCAGTGGGGTGTTGCAAGCATTTAGGTACAGGCCATAGGGCGCCTTCTTTGTCTGCACAGCTGGCCAAACTCTCAATTTTCCACTCAAGCCACCCACTTATTTGAAGTGTGTGTGGAACCTGTCCACGCAGTATACCTCGCTGCACAGCTAACCATAGGTCTGGGCATCGTAGCTTCCTGCCAGGTGACCAAAGTTCGCAGGAGAGATGATTCCCAGGTTCACACGCAGAGAGGCTCCTGCCCGGGCCACACGCCGCCCACTGCCCAAGCCCAAGATCGGGGGCCGAAAGCAGCCCTGTCTAAGTCACCTACCCCTTAGAGGGAGTATTGGACCAACACTTCTAGAAAACGGGGTCCTTGTGGGCAACTCATTGGAGGGACACAAATAAATCTTTGCCGACTTTTTGCTGAAACTTACGAGCGTTCACACCTAAGCCTTTTACAAGGTCAGCTGTTTAGCTAAACATGAGCTCATGACCTAAATTTACACAATAATGAAGAAATCAGCTACAAAGGGAGACAATCAGCAAAAACAATCAATACCAGAATTAGATTCCCTAGGCCATCCGTCAGATGTTGGAATAATCAGGTGCTAGGCAGAAAATATACATAAATCTGGAAAAGAAACAAGGAACAAGGATGTTCTCAAAGACCGGGAGGATCTCTAAAACATTTTTAGAGTACATGTCATTGATAAAGCTAAATACTCAAAGGTTGTTTAATACAACAAATTAAGCAGTGAGAAGAGTGAAATTATGCTGTTTAGAAAACTATGGCAGGTGAGATTTTCTGCCTAATTATATAAGATGATTTCTCTAAAAAATACACATTATTTCAAAGACTTATTGGCTGTGAAGTAAGTTAAGGGTATTTCATATGGCTTGTCTGCAAAGAAAGGTGAGTTGTAGGGAATCACAGAAAGCCGAGGGGATAATATGTCAATATATACATAGCTATATGTTGATCTAATCCTTAGGCCGGCAACAGTGTAGAGGAATGGACCCTTAGAAACGTACAAGTAAGCTGGAATCTTTAAAAGTTCAAATCTTTATAAGTAAAAATATTTATTAAAATGAATAACCAAGTGTTTTACTTGACATCAGAAAATCAAAACTATAAACCCTGAGAACATAGAAAAAAGATAAATAAAGATATGAGCAGTACTTAATACAACAGAAAACGTATAAAATTCAGGTGATTTAGTAAGTCCAAAGAATATTCTTTGAAAAGATTTAAAAGACACACTTTGATTAAGGAAAACATAAACATAAGTAAAGAATGTGCAGAAAGAATCAGGACAATGTTATAGCAGAGAATATATGAAATGCCAGTAAACTTGAACATTTCTGTAAAGCGGACCATTTCCTAGCTCCTACAGTTTACCAAAACTGACACCAGAGGAAATCATTTAAGGTCATCATGTCTGCCCTTGGCATTCTCGGAACGCCCTGGCCTCAGAATGCAGCATCTGTAGTCCATGGTAACCTGTGGAGAGTGGGCGGGGCTGAGGGAGGCTGGAACACTGCCCTCACGGAGGGAGTGGGTGTGGCCATCTCTGCTGTGACTGAACAAATGGCAGGGGAGCCGGGGGCCCAGGGCAGGGCGCTCAGAGCAAGCCAGGCCCAGTGGGGTGTCACAAGCATTTAGGCCCAGGCCTTAGGGCGCCTTCTTTGTCTGCACAGCTGCCCAAACTCTCACTTTTCCACTCAGGCCGCCCACTTAGTTGCAGTGAGTGTGGAACCGGTCCGCGCAGTATACCTCGCTGCACAGCTAACCATAGGTCTGGGCATCATAGCTTCCTGCCAGGTGACCGAAGTTCGCAGGAGAGATGATTCCCAGGTTCACATGCAGAGAGGCTCCTGCCCGGGCCACAGGAGGCCCACTGCCCCTGCCCAAGATCGGGGGCCGAAAGCAGCCCTGTCTAAGTCCCCTACCCCTAGAGGGAGTATTGGACCAACACTTCTAGAAAACGGGGTCCTTGTGGGCAACTAATTGGAGGGACACAAATAAATCTTTGCCGACTTTTTGCTGAAACTTACGAGCGTTCACACCTAAGCCTTTTACAAGGTCAGCTGTTTAGCTAAACATGAGCTCATGTTCTAAATTTACACAATAATGAAGAAATCAGCTACAAAGGGAGACAATCAGCAAAAACAATCAATACCAGAATTAGATTCCCTAGGCCATCCGTCAGATGTTGGAATAATCAGGTGCTAGGCAGAAAATATACATAAAGCTGGAAAAGAAACAAGGAACAAGGATGTTTTCAAAGACTGGTAGGATCTCTAAAACATTTTTAAAGTACATGTCATTGATAAAGCTAAATACTCAAAGGTTGTTTAATACAACAAATTAAGCAGTGAGAAGAGTGAAATTATGCTGTTTAGAAAACTATGGAAGGTGAGAATTTCTGCCTAATTATATAAGATGATTTCTCTAAAAAATACACATTATTTCAAAGACTTATTGGCTGTGAAGTAAATTAAGGGTATTTCAAATGGCTTGTCTGCAAAGAAAGGTGAGATGTAGGGAATCACAGAAAGCCGAGGGCATAATATGTCAATATATACATAGCTATATGTTGATCTAAGCCTTAGGCCGGCAACAGTGTAGAGGAATGGACCCTTAGAAACGTTCAAGTAAGCTGGAATCTTTAAAAGTTCAAATCTTTATAAGTAAAAAGATTTATTAAAATGAATACCCAAGTGTTTTACTTGACATCAGAAAATCAAAACTATAAACCCTGAGAATATAGAAAATAGATAACTAAAGATATGAGCAGAACTTAATACTACAGAAAACGTATAAAATTCAGGTGATTTAGTAAGTCCAAAGAATATTCTTTGAAAAGATTTAAAAGACACACTTTGATTAAGGAAAACATAAACATAAGTAAAGAATATACAGAAAGAATCAGGACAATGTTATAGCAGAGAATATATGAAATGCCAGTAAACTTTAACATTTCTGAAAAGCGGACCATTTCCTAGATGCTACAGTTTACGAAAACTGACACAAGAGGAAATTATTTAAGGTCGTCATGTCTGCCCTTGGCATTCTCGGAACGCCCTGGCCTCAGAATGCAGCATCTGTAGTCCTTGGTAACCTGTGGAGAGGGGGCGTGGCTGAGGGAGGCTGGAACACTGCCCTCACTGAGGGAGTGGGTGTGGCCATCTCTGCTGTGACTGAACAAAGGGCAGGGGAGCAGGGGGCCCAGGGCAGGGCCCTCAGAGCCCGGCAGACCCAGTGCGGTGTCACAAGCATTTAGGCCCAGGCCAAAGGGCGCCTTCTTTGTCTGCACAGCTGCCCAAACTCTCACCTTTCCCCTCTGCCCGCCCTCTTATTTGAAGTGTGTTTGGAACCTGTCCGCGCAGTACACCTCGCTGCACAGCTAACCATAGGTCAGGGCATCGTAGATTCCTGCCAGGTGACAGAAGTTCGCAGGCAAATGGGTCCCTGGGACACATGCGGAGAGGCTCCTTCCCGGGCCACAGGCCGCCCACTGGCCATGCCCCAGATCGAAGGCTGAAAAGCAGCCATGTCTGAGTCCACTGCCTCTCGAAGGAGTATTGGACCAACACTTGTAGAAAACGGGGTCCTTGCGGGCAACTCATTGGAGGGACACAAATAAATCTTTGCCGACTTTCTGCTGAAGCGTACCAGCGTTCACACCTAAGCCTCTTACAAGGTCAGCTGTTTAGCTAAACATGAGCTCATGATCTAAATTTACACAATCTTGAAGAAATCAGCTACAAAGGGAGACAATCAGCAAAAACAATCAATACCAGAATGAGATTCCCTAGGCCATCCATCTGATGTTGGAATAATCAGGTGCAAGGCAGAAAATATACATAAAACTGGAACTGAAAGAAGGAACAAGGAGGTTTTCAAAGGCTTGTAGGATCTCTAAAACATTTTTAAACTACATGTCATTGATAAACCTAAATACTCAAAGGTTGTTTAATACCACAGATAAAGCATTGAGAAGAGTGAAATTATGATGTTTTGAAAACTATGGCAGGTGAGATTTTCTGCCTAATTATGTCAGAAGATTTCTCTAAAAAATAGACATTATTTCAAAGACTTATTGGCTGTGAAATAAGTTAAGTGTATTTCAAATGGCTTGTCTGCAAAGAAAGGTGAGATGTAGGGAATCACAGAAAGTCGAGGGGAAAATGTCAATATATACATTGCTATATGGTGAACTAAGCCTTAGGCCAGCCACAATGTAGAGGACCTGACCCTTAGAAACTTAAAAGTGAGCTGGAATCTTTAAAAGTTCAAATCTTTATAAGTAAAAAGATTGATGAAAATGAATAACCAAGTGTTTTAATTGACATCAGAAGATCAAAACAATAAACCCTGAGAACATAGAAAAAAGATAAAGATAGATATGAGCAGAACTTAATACCACAGAAAACGTATAATATTCAGGTGAGGTAGTAAGTCCAAAGAATATTCTTTGAAAAGATTTAAAAGACACACTTTGATTAAGGAAAGCACAAACATAATTAAAGAATATATAGAAAGAATCAGGACAATGTTATAGCAAAGAATATATGAAATGCCAGTAAATTTGAACATTTCTGTAAAGTGGACCATTTCCTAGCTCCTACAGTTTACCAAAACTGACACAAGAGGAAATCATTTAAGGTCATCATGTCTGCCCTTGGCATTCTCGGAACGCCCTGGCCTCAGAATGCAGCATCTGTAGTCCATGGTAACCTGCGGAGAGAGGGCGGGACTGAGGGAGGCTGGAACACTGCCCTCACAGAGGGAGTGGGTGTGGCCATCTCTGCTGTGACTGAACAAAGGGCAGGGGCGCAGCGGGCCCTGGGCAGGGCCCTCAGAGCCCGGCAGGCCTAGTGGGGTGTCACAAGCATTTAGGCCCAGGCCTTAGGGCGCCTTCTTTGTCTGCACAGCTGCCCAAACTCTCACTTTTCCACTCAGGCCGCCCACTTAGTTGCAGTGAGTGTGGAACCTGTCCGCGCAGTATACCTCGCTGCACAGCTAACCATAGGTCTGGGCATCATAGCTTCCTGCCAGGTGACCGAAGTTCGCAGGAGAGATGATTCCCAGGTTCACATGCAGAGAGGCTCCTGCCCGGGCCACAGGCGGCCCACTGCCCCTGCCCAAGATCGGGGGCCGAAAGCAGCCCTGTCTAAGTCCCCTACCCCTAGAGGGAGTATTGGACCAACACTTCTAGAAAACGGGGTCCTTGTGGGCAACTCATTGGAGGGACACAAATAAATCTTTGCCGACTTTTTGCTGAAACTTACGAGCGTTCACACCTAAGCCTTTTACAAGGTCAGCTATTTAGCTAAACATGAGCTCATGATCTAAATTTACACAATAATGAAGAAATCAGCTACAAATGGAGACAATCAGCAAAAACAATCAATACCAGAATTAGATTCCCTAGGCCATCCGTCAGATGTTGGAATAATCAGGTGCTAGGCAGAAAATATACATAAAGCTGGAAAAGAAACAAGGAACAAGGATGTTTTCAAAGACTGGTAGGATCTCTAAAACATTTTTAAAGTACATGTCATTGATAAAGCTAAATACTCAAAGGTTGTTTAATACAACAAATTAAGCAGTGAGAAGAGTGAAATTATGCTGCTTAGAAAACTATGGAAGGTGAGATTTTCTGCCTAATTATATAAGATGATTTCTCTAAAAAATACACATTATTTCAAAGACTTATTGGCTGTGAAATAAGTTAAGGGTATTTCAAATGTCTTGTCTGCAAAGAAATGTGAGATGTAGGGAATCAGAGAAAGCCGAGGGGATAATATGTCAATATATACATTGCTATATGGTGAACTAAGCCTTAGGCGGGCAACAGTGTAGAGGAATGGACCCTTAGAAACGTACAAGGAAGCTGGAATCTTTAAAAGTTCAAATCTTTATAAGTAAAAAGATTTATTAAAAATAATACCCAAGTGTTTTACTTGACATCAGAAAATCAAAACAATAAACCCTGAGAACATAGAAAAAAGATAAATAAAGATATGAGCAGAACTTAATACAACAGAAAACGTATAAAATTAAGGTGATTTAGTAAGTCCAAAGAATATTCTTTCAAAAGATTTAAAAGACACACTTTGATTTAGGAAAAAAAAAAGTAAATAATATACAGAAAGAATCAGGACAATGTTATAGCGGAGAATATATGAATTGCCAGTAAATTTGAATATTTCTGTAAAGTGGACCATTTAATAGCTCCTACAGTTTACCAAAACTGACACAAGAGGAAATCATTTAAGGTCATCATGTCTGCCCTTGGCATTCTCGGAACGCCCTGGCCTCAGAATGCAGCATCTGTAGTCCATGGTAACCTGCGGAGAGGGGTCGTGGCTGAGGGAGGTTGGAAGACTGCCTTCACTGAGGGAGTGGGTGTGGCCATCTCTGCTGTGACTGAGCAAAGGGCAGGGGAGCAGGGGGCCCAGGGCAGGGCCCTCAGAGCCCGGCAGACCCAGTGGGGTGTCACAAGCATTTAGGCCCAGGCCAAAGGGCGCCTTCTTTGTCTGCAGAGCTGCCCAAACTCTCACCTTTCCACTCAGGCCGCCCTCTTATTTGAAGTGTGTTGGGTACCTGTTCGCGCAGTACACCTCGTTGCACAGCTAACCATAGGTCAAGGCATCGTAGCTTCCTGCCAGGTGACTGAAGTTAGCAGGCCAATGGGTCCCTGGGACACATGCGGAGAGGCTCCTGCCCGGGCAACAGGCCGCCCACTGGCCCTGCCCCAGGTCGATGGCTGAAATGCAGCCATGTCTGAGTCCACTGCCTCTCGAAGGAGTATTGGACCAACACTTGTAGAAAACGGGGTTCTTGCGGGCAACTCATTGGAGGGACACAAATAAATCTTTGCCGACTTTCTGCTGAAGCTTACCAGCCTTCACACCTAAGCCTCTTACAAGGTCAGCTGTTTAGCTAAACATGAGCTCATGATCTAAATTTACACAATATTGAAGTAATCAGCTATAAAGGGAGACAATCAGCAAAAACAATCAATAACAGAATGAGATTCCCTAGGCCATCCATCTGATGTTGGAATAATCAGGTGCAAGGCAGAAAATATACATAAAACTGGAACTGAAACAAGGAACAAGGAGGTTTTCAAAGGCTGGTAGGATCTCTAAAACATTTTTAAAGTACATGTCGTTGATAAACCTAAGTACTCAAAGGTTGTTTAATACCACAGATTAAGCATTGAGAAGAGTGAAATTATGCTGTTTTCAAAACTATGGCAGGTCAGATTTTCTGCCTAATTATATAAGAAGATTTCCCTAAAGAATAGACATTATTTCAAAGACTTATTGGCTGTGAAATAAGTTAAGTGTATTTCAAATGGCTTGTCTGCAAAGAAAGGTGAGATGTAGGGAATCACAGAAAGTCGAGGGGAAAATGCCAATATATACATTGCTATATGGTGAACTAAGCCTTAGGCCAGCCACAATGTAGAGGACCTGACCTTTAGAAACTTAAAAGTGAGCTGGAATCTTTAAAAGTTCAAATCTTTATAAGTAAAAAGATTGATGAAAATGAATAACCAAGTGTTTTAATTGACATCAGAAGATCAAAACAATAAACCCTGAGAACATAGAAAAAAGATAAATAAAGATATGAGCAGAACTTAATACAACAGAAAACGTATAAAATTCAGGTGAGGTAGTAAGTCCAAAGAATATTCGTTGAAAAGATTTAAAAGACACACTTTGATTGAGGAAAACAAAAAAAAGTAAAGAATATATAGAAAGAATCAGGAAAATGTTATAGCAGAGAATATATGAAATGCCAGTAAATTTGAAAATTTCTGTAAAGTGGACCATTTCCTAGCTCCTACAGTTTACCAAAACTGACACAAGAGGAAATCATTTAAGGTCATCATGTCTGCCCTTGACATTCTCGGAACGCCCTGGCCTCAGAATGCAGCATCTGTAGTCCATGGTAACCTGTGGAGAGTGGGCGGGGCTGAGGGAGGCTGGAACACTGCCCTCACTGAGGGAGTGGGTGTGGCCATCTCTGCTGGGTCTGAACAAAGGGCAGGGGAGCAGGGGGCCCAGGGCAGGGCCCTCAGAGCAAGGTAGGCCCAGTGGGGTGTCACAAGCATTTAGGCCCAGGCCATAGGGCGCCTTCTTTGTCTGCACAGCTGGCCAAACTCTCACTTTTCCACTCAGGCCACCCACTTATTTGAAGTGTGTGTGGAACCTGTCCACGCAGTATACCTCGCTGCACAGCTAACCATAGGTCTGGGCATCGTAGCTTCCTGCCAGGTGACCGTAGTTCGCAGGAGAGATGATTCCCAGGTTCACACGCAGAGAGGCTCCAGCCCGGGCCACACGCCGCCCACTGCCCCTGCCCAAGATCGGGGGCCGAAAGCAGCCTGTCTAAGTCCCCTACCCCTAGAGGGAGTATTGGACCAACACTTCTAGAAAACGGGGTCCTTGTGGGCAACTCATTGGAGGGACACAAATAAATCTTTGCCGACTTTTTGATGAAACTTACGAGCGTTCACACCTAAGCCTTTTACAAGGTCAGCTGTGTAGCGAAACATGAGCTCATGACCTAAATTTACACAATAATGAAGAAATCAACTACAAAGGGAGACAATCAGCAAAAACAATCAATACCAGAATTAGATTCCCTAGGCCATCCGTCAGATGTTGGAATAATCAGGTGCTAGGCAGAGAATATACATAAACCTGGAAAAGAAACAAGGAACAAGGATGTTTTCAAAGACTGGTAGGGTCTCTAAAACATTTTTAAAATACATGTCATTGATAAAGCTAAATACTCAAAGGTTGTTTAATACAGCAAATTAAGCTGTGAGAAGAGTGAAGTTATGCTGTTTAGAAAACTATGGAAGGTGAGATTTTCTGCCTAATTATATAAGATGATTTCTCTAAAAAATACACATTATTTCAAAGACTTATTGGCTGTGAAATAAGTTAAGGGTATTTCAAATGTCTTGTCTGCAATGAAAGGGGAGATGTAGGGAGTCACAGAAAGCCGAGGGGAAAATATGTCAATATATACATAGCTATATGTTGAACTAAGCCTTAGGCCGGCAACAGTGTAGAGGAAAGGACCCTTAGAAACGTACAAGTAAGCTGGAATCTTTAAAAGTTCAAATCTTTATAAGTAAAAAGATTTATTAAAATGAATAACCAAGTGTTTTACTTGACATCAGAAAATCAAAAATATAAACCCTGAGAACATAGAAAAAATATAAATAAAGATATGAGCAGAACTTAATACAACAGAAAACGTATAAAATTCAGGTGATTTAGTAAGTCCAAAGAATATACTTTGAAAAGATTTAAAAGACACACTTTGATTAAGGAAAACATAAACATAAGTAAAGAATATGCAGAAAGAATCAGGACAATGATATAGCAGAGAATATATGAAATGCCAGTAAACTTGAACATTTCTGTAAAGCGGACCATTTCCTAGCTGCTACAGTTTACGAAAACTGACACAAGAGGAAATCATTTAAGGTCATCATGTCTGCCCTTGGCATTCTCGGAACGCCCTGGCCTCAGAATGCAGCATCTGTAGTCCATGGTAACCTGCGGAGAGGGGGCGTGGCTGAGGGAGTTTTGAAGACTGCCATCACTGAGGGAGTGGGTGTGGCCATCTCTGCTGTGACTGAAGAAAGGGCAGGGGAGCAGGGGGCCCAGTGCAGGGCCCTCAGAGCCCGGCAGACCCAGTGGGGTGTCACAAGCATTTAGGCCCAGGCCAACGGGCGCCTTCTTTGTCTGCACAGCTGCCCAAACTCTCACCTTTCCACTCAGGCCGCCCTCTTATTTGAAGTGTGTTTGGAACCTGTCCGCGCAGTACACCTCGCTGCACAGCTAACCATAGGTCAGGGCATCGTAGCTTCCTGCCAGGTGACCGAAGTTCGCAGGCAAATGGGTCCCTGGGACACATGCGGAGAGGCTCCTGCCCGGGCAACAGGCCGCCCACTGGCCCTGCCCCAGGTCGAAGCCTGAAAAGCAGCCATGTCTGAGTCCACTGCCTCTCGAAGGAGTATTCGACCAACACTTGTAGAGAACGGGGTCCTTGCGGGCAACTCATTGGAGGGACACAGATAAATCTTTGCCGACTTTCTGCTGAAGCGTACCAGCGTTCACACCTAAGCCTCTTACAAGGTCAGCTGTTTAGCTAAACATGAGCTCATGATCTAAATTTACACAATATTGAAGAAATCAGCTACAAAGTGAGACAATCAGCAAAAACAATAAATACCAGAATGAGATTCCCTAGGCCATCCATCTGATGTTGGAATAATCAGGTGCAAGGCAGAAAATATACATAAAACTGGAGCTGAAACAAGGAACAAGGAGGTTTTCAAAGGCTGGTAGGATCTCTAAAACATTTTTAAAGTACATGTCGTTGATAAACCTAAGTACTCAAAGGTTGTTTAATACCACAGATTAAGCACTGAGAAGAGTGAAATTATGCTGTTTTCAAAACTATGGCAGGTCAGATTTTCTGCCTAATTATATAAGAAGATTTCTCTAAAAAATAGACATTATTTCAAAGACTTATTGGCTGTGAAATAAGTTAAGTGTATTTCAAAGGGCTTGTCTGCAAAGATAGGTGAGATGTAGGGAATCACAGAAAGTCGAGGGGAAAATGTCAATATATACATTGCTATATGGTGAACTAAGCCTTAGGCCAGCCACAATGTAGAGGACCTGACCTTTAGAAACTTAAAAGTGAGCTGGAATCTTTAAAAGTTCAAATCTTTATAAGTAAAAAGATTGATGAAAATGAATAACCAAGTGTTTTAATTGACATCAGAAGATCAAAACAATAAACCCTGAGAACATAGAAAAAAGATAAATAAAGATATGAGCAGAACTTAATACAACAGAAAACGTATAAAATTCAGGTGAGGTAGTAAGTCCAAAGAATATTCTTTGAAAAGATTTAAAAGACACACTTTGATTAAGGAAAACAAAAAAAAGTAAAGAATATACAGAAAGAATCAGGACAATGTTATAGCAGAGAATATATGAAATGCCAGTAAATTTGAAAATTTCTGTAAAGTGGACCATTTCCTAGCTCCTACAGTTTACCAAAACTGACACAAGAGGAAATCATTTAAGGTCATCATGTCTGCCCTTTACATTCTCGGAACGCCCTGGCCTCAGAATGCAGCATCTGTAGTCCATGGTAACCTGTGGAGAGTGGGCAGGGCTGAGGGAGGCTGGAACACTGCCCTCACTGAGGGAGTGGGTGTGGCCATCTCTTCTGTGTCTGAACAAAGGGCAGGGGAGCAGGGGGCCCAGGGCAGGGCCCTCAGAGCAAGGTAGGCCCAGTGGGGTGTCACAAGCATTTAGGCCCAGGCCATAGGGCGCCTTCTTTGTCTGCACAGCTGGCCAAACTCTCATTTTTCCACTCAGGCCACCCACTTATATGAAGTGTGTGTGGAACCTGTCCACGCAGTATACCTCGCTGCACAGCTAACCATAGGTCTGGGCATCGTAGCTTCCTGCCAGGTGACCGTAGTTCGCAGGAGAGATGATTCCCAGGTTCACACGAAGAGAGGCTCCAGCCCGGGCCACACGCCGCCCACTGCCCCTGCCCAAGTTCGGGGGCCGAAAGCAGCCCTGTCTAAGTCCCCTACCCCTAGAGGGAGTATTGGACCAACACTTCTAGAAAACGGGGTCCTTGTGGGCAACTCATTGGAGGGACACAATTAAATCTTTGCCGACTTTTTGCTGAAACTTACGAGCGTTCACACCTAAGCCTTTTACAAGGTCAGCTGTTTAGCTAAACATGAGCTCATGACCTAAATTTACACAATAATGAAGAAATCAGCTACAAAGGGAGACAATCAGCAAAAACAATCAATACCAGAATTAGATTCCCTAGGCCATCCGTCAGATGTTGGAATAATCAGGTGCTAGGCAGAAAATATACATAAACCTGGAAAAGAAACAAGGAACAAGGATGTTTTCAAAGACTGGTAGGGTCTCTAAAACATTTTTAAAGTACATGTCATTGATAAAGCTAAATACACAAAGGTTGTTTAACACAGCAAATTAAGCTGTGAGAAGAGTGAAGTTATGCTGTTTAGAAAACTATGGAACGTGAGATTTTCTGCCTAATTATATAAGATGATTTCTCTAAAAAATACACATTATTTCAAAGAATTATTGGCTGTGAAATAAGTTAAGGGTATTTCAAATGTCTTCTCTGCAAAGAACGGGGAGATGTAGGGAATCACAGAAAGCCGAGGGGATAATATGTCAATATATACATAGCTATATGTTGATCTAAGCCTTAGGCCGGCAACAGTGTGGAGGAATGGACCCTTAGAAACGTACAAGTAAGCTGGAATCTTTAAAAGTTCAAATCTTTATAAGTAAAAAGATTTATTAAAATGAATAACCAAGTGTTTTACTTGACATCAGAAAATCAAAACAATAAACCCTGAGAACATAGAAAAAAGATAAATAAAGATATGAGCAGAACTTAATACAACAGAAAACGTATAAAATTCAGGTGATTTAGTAAGTCAAAAGAATATTCTTTGAAAAGATTTAAAAGACACACTTTGATTAAGGAAAACATAAACTTAAGTAAAGAATATGCAGAAAGAATCAGGACAATGTTATAGCAGAGAATATATGAAATGCCAGTAAACTTGAACATTTCTGTAAAGCGGACCATTTCCTAGCTGCCACAGTTTACGAAAACTGACACAAGAGGAAATCATTTAAGGTCATCATGTCTGCCCTTGGCATTCTCGGAACGCCCTGGCCTCAGAATGCAGCATCTGTAGTCCATGGTAACCTGCGGAGAGGGGGCGTGGCTTAGGGAGGTTGGAAGACGGCCCTCACTGAGGGAGTGGGTGCGGCCATCTCTGCTGTGACTGAACAAAGGGCAGGGGAGCAGGGGGACCAGGGCAGGGCCCTCAGAGCCCGGCAGACCCAGTGGGGTTTCACAAGCATTTAGGCCCAGGCCAAAGGGCGCCTTCTTTGTCTGCACAGCTGCCCAAACTCTCACCTTTCCACTCAGGCCGCCCTCTTATTTGAAGTGTGTTGGGTACCTGTCCACGCAGTACACCTCGCTGCACAGCTAACCATATGTCAAGGCATCGTAGCTTCCTGCCAGGTGACTGAAGTTCGCAGGCAAATGGGTCCCTGGGACACATGCGGAGAGGCTCCTGCCCGGGCCACAGGCCGCCCACTGGCCCTGCCCCAGATCGAAGGCTGAAAAGCAGCCATGTCTGAGTCCACTGCCTTTCGAAGGAGTATTGGACCAACACTTGTAGAAAACGGTGTTCTTGCGGGCAACTCATTGGAGGGTCACAAATAAATCTTTGCCGACTTTCTGCTGAAGCTTACCAGCGTTCACACATAAGCCTCTTACACGGTCAGCTGTTTAGCTAAACATGAGCTCATGATCTAAATTTTCACAATCTTGAAGAAATCAGCTACAAAGGGAGACAATCAGCAAAAACAATCAATACCAGAATGAGATTCCCTAGGCCATCCATCTGATGTTGGAATAATCAGGTGCAAGTCAGAAAATATACATAAAACTGGAACAGAAAGAAGGAACAAGGAGGTTTTCAAAGGCTGGTAGGATCTCTAAAACATTTTAAAGTACATGTCATTGATAAACCTAAATACTCAAAGGTTGTTTAATACCACAGATTAAGCATTGAGAAGAGTGAAATTATGCTGTTTTGAAAACTATGGCAGGTGAGATTTTCTGCCTAATTATGTCAGAAGATTTCTCTAAAAAATAGACATTATTTCAAAGACTTATTGGCTGTGAAATAAGTTAAGTGTATTTCAAATGGCTTGTCTGCAAAGAAAGGTGAGATGTAGGGAATCACAGAAAGTCGAGGGGAAAATGTCAATATATACATTGCTATATGGTGAACTAAGCCTTTGGCCAGCCACAATGTAGAGGACCTGACCCTTAGAAACTTAAAAGTGAGCTGGAATCTTTAAAAGTCCAAATCTTTATAAGTAAAAAGGATTGATGAAAATGAATAACCAAGTGTTTTAATTGACATCAGAAGATCAAAACAATAAACCCTGAGAACATAGAAAAAAGATAAAGATAGATATGAGCAGAACTTAATACCACAGAAAACGTATAAAATTCAGGTGAGGTAGTAAGTCCAAAGAATATTCTTTGAAAAGATTTAAAAGACACACTTTGATTAAGGAAAGCACAAACATAATTAAAGAATATATAGAAAGAATCAGGACAATGTTATAGCAGAGAATATATGAAATGCCAGTAAATTTGAACATTTCTGTAAAGTGGACCATTTCCTAGCTCCTACAGTTTACCAAAACTGACACAAGAGGAAATCATTTAAGGTCATCATGGCTGCCCTTGGCATTCTCGGAACGCCCTGGCCTCAGAATGCAGCATCTGTAGTCCATGGTAACCTGTGGAGAGTGGGCGGGGCTGAGGGAAGCTGGAACACTGCCCTCACTGAGGGAGTGTGTGTGGCCATCTCTGCTGTGACTGAACAAAGGGCAGGGGAGCAGGGGGCCCAAGTCAGGGCCCTCAGAGCAAGGCAGGCCCAGTGGGGTGTCAGAAACATTTAGGCCCAGGCCTTAGGGCGCCTTCTTTGTCTGCACAGCTGGCCAAACTCTCACTTTTCCACTGAGGCCACCCACTTATTTGAAGTGTGTGTGGAACCTGTCCACGCAGTATACCTCGCTGCACAGCTAACCATAGGTCTGGGCATCGTAACTTCCTGCCAGGTGACCGAAGTTCGCAGAAGAGATGATTCCCAGGTTCACACGCAGAGAGGCTCCTGCCCGGGCCACACGCCGCCCATTGACCCTGCCCAAGATCGGGGGCCGAAAGCAGCCCTGTCTAAGTCCCCTACCCCTAGAGGGAGTATTGGACCAACACTTCTAGAAAACGGGGTCCTTGTGGGCAACTCATTGGAGGGACACAAATAAATCTTTGCCGACTTTTTGCTGAAACTTACGAGCGTTCACACCTAAGCCTTTTACAAGGACAGCTGTTTAGCTAAACATGAGCTCATGATCTAAATTTACACAATAATGAAGAAATCAGCTACAAAGGGAGACAATCAGCAAAAACAATCAATACCAGAATTAGATTCCCTAGGCCATCCGTCAGATGTTGGAATAATCAGGTGCTAGGCAGAAAATATACATAAACCTGGAAAAGAAATAAGGAACAAGGATGTTTTCAAAGACTGGTAGGATCTCTAAAACATTTTTAAAGTACATGTCATTGATAAAGCTAAATACTCAAAGGTTGTTTAATACAGCAAATTAAGCTGTGAGAAGAGTGAAGTTATGCTGTTTAGAAAACTATGGAAGGTGAGATTTTCTGCCTAATTATATAAGATGATTTCTCTAAAAAATACACATTATTTCAAAGACTTATTGGCTGTGAAATAAGTTAAGGGTATTTCAAATGTCTTGTCTGCAAAGAAAGGTGAGATGTAGGGAATCAGAGAAAGCCGAGGGGATAATATGCCAATATATACATTGGTATATGGTGAACTAAGCCTTAGGCCGGCAACAGTGTAGAGGAATGGACCCTTAGAAACGTACAAGTAAGCTGGAATATTTAAAAGTTCAAATCTTTATAAGTAAAAAGATTTATTAAAAATAATAACCAAATGTTTTACTTGACATCAGAAAATCAAAACAATAAACCCTGAGAACATGGAAAAAAGATAAATAAAGATATGAGCAGAACTTAATACAACAGAAAACGTATAAAATTTAGGTGATTTAGTAAGTCCAAAGAATATTCTTTGAAAAGATTTAAAAGACACACTTTGATTTAGGAAAACAAAAAAAAGTAAATAATATACAGAAAGAATCAGGACAATGTTATAGCGGAGAATATATGAATTGCCAGTAAATTTGAATATTTCTGTAAAGTGGACCATTTCCTAGCTCCTAAAGTTTACCAAAACTGACACAAGAGGAAATCATTTAAGGTCATCATGTCTGCCCTTGGCATTCTCGGAACGCCCTGGCCTCAGAATGCAGCATCTGTAGTCCATGGTAACCTGCAGAGAGGGGGCGTGGCTGAGGGAGGTTGGAAGACTGCCATCACTGAGGGAGTGGGTGTGGCCATCTCTGCTGTGACTGAACAAAGGGCAGGGGAGCAGGGGGCCCAGGGCAGGGCCCTCAGAGCCCGTCAGACCCAGTGGGGTGTCACAAGCATTTAGGCCCAGGCCAAAGGGCGCTTTCTTTGTCTGCACAGCTGCCCAAACTCTCACCTTTCCACTCAGACCGCCCTCTTATTTGAAGTGTGTTGGGTACCTGTCCGCGCAGTACACCTCGCTGCACAGCTAACCATAGGTCAAGGCATCGTAGCTTCCTGCCAGGTGACTGAAGTTCGCAGGCAAATGGGTCCCTGGGACACATGCAGAGAGGCTCCTGCCCGGGCCACAGGCCGCCCACTGGCCCTGCCCCAGATCGAAGGCTGAAAAGCAGCCATGTCTGAGTCCACTGCCTCTCGAAGGAGTATTGGACCAACAATTGTAGAAAACCGGGTACTTGCGGGCAACTCATTGGAGGGACACAAATAAATCTTTTCCGACTTTCTGCTGAAGCTTACCAGCGTTCACACCTAAGCCTCTTACAAGGTCAGCTGTTTAGCTAAACATGAGCTCATGATCTAAATTTACACAATATTGAAGAAATCAGCTACAAAGTGAGACAATCAGCAAAAACAATCAATACCAGAATGAGATTCCCTAGGCCATCCATCTGATGTTGGAATAATCAGGTGCAAGGCAGAAAATATACATAAAACTGGAACTGAAAGAAGGAACAAGGAGGTTTTCAAAGGCTGGTAGGATCTCTAAAACATTTTTAAAGTACATGTCATTGAGAAACCTAAATACTCAAAGGTTGTTTAATACCACAGATTAAGCATTGAGAAGAGTGAAATTATGCTGTTTTGAAAACTATGGCAGGTGAGATTTTCTGCCTAATTAAGTCAGAAGATTTCTCTAAAAATTAGACATTATTTCAAAGACATATTGGCTGTGAAATAAGTTAAGTGTATTTCAAACGGCTTGTCTGCAAAGAAATGTGAGATGTAGGGAATCACAGAAAGTCGAGGGGAAAATGTCAATATATATATTGCTATATGGTGAACTAAGCCTTAGGCCAGCCACAATGTAGAGGACCTGACCCTTAGAAACTTAAAAGTGAGCTGGAATCTTTAAAAGTTCAAATCTTTATAAGTAAAAAGATTGATGAAAATGAATAACCAAGTGTTTTAATTGACATCAGAAGATCAAAACAATAAACCCTGAGAACATAGAAAAAAGATAAAGATAGATATGAGCAGAACTTAATACCACAGAAAACGTATAAAATTCAGGTG
Organism: Mesoplodon bidens; assembly: GCF_964165515.1. Classification (NCBI taxonomy): domain Eukaryota; kingdom Metazoa; phylum Chordata; class Mammalia; order Artiodactyla; family Ziphiidae; genus Mesoplodon; species Mesoplodon bidens. Next base: position 4,175,985 of record NC_138180.1, read on the forward strand.
AGGTAGTAAGTCCAAAGAATATTCTTTGAAAAGATTTAAAAGACACACTTTGATTAAGGAAAGCACAAACATAATTAAAGAATATATAGAAAGAATCAGGACAATGTTATAGCAGAGAATATATGAAATGCCAGTAAATTTGAACATTTCTGTAAAGTGGACCATTTCCTAGCTCCTACAGTTTACCAAAACTGACACAAGAGGAAATCATTTAAGGTCATCATGTCTGCCCTTGGCATTCTCGGAACGCCCTGGCCTCAGAATGCAGCATCTGTAGTCCATGGTAACCTGTGGAGAGTGGGCGGGGCTGAGGGAAGCTGGAACACTGCCCTCACTGAGGGAGTGTGTGTGGCCATCTCTGCTGTGACTGAACAAAGGGCAGGGGAGCAGGGGGCCCAAGTCAGGGCCCTCAGAGCAAGACAGGCCCAGTGGGGTGTCAGAAACATTTAGGCCCAGGCCTTAGGGCGCCTTCTTTGTCTGCACAGCTGGCCAAACTCTCACTTTTCCACTGAGGCCACCCATTTATTTGAAGTGTGTGTGGAACCTGTCCACGCAGTATACCTCGCTGCACAGCTAACCATAGGTCTGGGCATCGTAGCTTCCTGCCAGGTGACCGAAGTTCGCAGAAGAGATGATTCCCAGGTTCACACGCAGAGAGGCTCCTGCCCGGGCCACACGCCGCCCATTGACCCTGCCCAAGATCGGGGGCCGAAAGCAGCCCTGTCTAAGTCCCCTACCCCTAGAGGGAGTATTGGACCAACACTTCTAGAAAACGGGGTCCTTGTGGGCAACTCATTGGAGGGACACAAATAAATCTTTGCCGACTTTTTGCTGAAACTTACGAGCGTTCACACCTAAGCCTTTTACAAGGACAGCTGTTTAGCTAAACATGAGCTCATGATCTAAATTTACACAATAATGAAGAAATCAGCTACAAAGGGAGACAATCAGCAAAAACAATCAATACCAGAATTAGATTCCCTAGGCCATCCGTCAGATGTTGGAATAATCAGGTGCTAGGCAGAAAATATACATAAACCTGGAAAAGAAACAAGGAAAAAGGATGTTTTCAAAGACTGGTAGGATCTCTAAAACATTTTTAAAGTACATGTCATTGATAAAGCTAAATACTCAAAGGTTGTTTAATACAGCAAATTAAGCTGTGAGAAGAGTGAAGTTATGCTGTTTAGAAAACTATGGAAGGTGAGATTTTCTGCCTAATTATATAAGATGATTTCTCTAAAAAATACACATTATTTCAAAGACTTATTGGCTGTGAAATAAGTTAAGGGTATTTCAAATGTCTTGTCTGCAAAGAAAGGTGAGATGTAGGGAATCACAGAAAGCCGAGGGGATAATATGTCAATATATACATTGGTATATGGTGAACTAAGCCTTAGGCCGGCAACAGTGTAGAGGAATGGACCCTTAGAAACGTACAAGTAAGCTGGAATCTTTAAAAGTTCAAATCTTTATAAGTAAAAAGATTTATTAAAAATAATAACCAAGTGTTTTACTTGACATCAGAAAATCAAAACAATAAACCCTGAGAACATGGAAAAAAGATAAATAAAGATATGAGCAGAACTTAATACAACAGAAAACGTATAAAATTTAGGTGATTTAGTAAGTCCAAAGAATATTCTTTGAAAAGATTTAAAAGACACACTTTGATTTAGGAAAACAAAAAAAAGTAAATAATATACAGAAAGAATCAGGACAATGTTATAGCGGAGAATATATGAATTGCCAGTAAATTAGAATATTTCTGTAAAGTGGACCATTTCCTAGCTCCTAAAGTTTACCAAAACTGACACAAGAGGAAATCATTTAAGGTCATCATGTCTGCCCTTGGCATTCTCGGAACGCCCTGGCCTCAGAATGCAGCATCTGTAGTCCATGGTAACCTGCGGAGAGGGGTCGTGGCTGAGGGAGGTTGGAAGACTGCCCTCACTGAGGGAGTGGGTGTGGCCATCTCTGCTGTGACTGAGCAAAGGGCAGGGGAGCAGGGGGCCCAGGGCAGGGCCCTCAGAGCCCGGCAGACCCAGTGGGGTGTCACAAGCATTTAGGCCCAGGCCAAAGGGCGCCTTCTTTGTCTGCAGAGCTGCCCAAACTCTCACCTTTCCACTCAGGCCGCCCTCTTATTTGAAGTGTGTTGGGTACCTGTTCGCGCAGTACACCTCGCTGCACAGCTAACCATAGGTCAAGGCATCGTAGCTTCCTGCCAGGTGACTGAAGTTGGCAGGCAAATGGGTCCCTGGGACACATGCGGAGAGGCTCCTGCCCGGGCAACAGGCCGCCCACTGGCCCTGCCCCAGGTCGAAGGCTGAAAAGCAGCCATGTCTGAGTCCACTGCCTCTCAAAGGAGTATTGGACCAACACTTGTAGAAAACGGGGTTCTTGCGGGCAACTCATTGGAGGGACACAAATAAATCTTTGCCGACTTTCTGCTGAAGCTTACCAGCCTTCACACCTAAACCTCTTACAAGGTCAGCTGTTTAGCTAAACATGAGCTCATGATCTAAATTTACACAATATTGAAGAAATCAGCTATAAAGGGAGACAATCAGCAAAAACAATCAATACCAGAATGAGATTCCCTAGGCCATCCATCTGATGTTGGAATAATCAGATGCAAGGCAGAAAATATATATAAAACTGGAACTGAAACAAGGAACAAGGAGGTTTTCAAAGGCTGGTAGGATCTCTAAAACATTTTTAAAGTACATGTCGTTGATAAACGTAAGTACTCAAAGGTTGTTTAATACCACAGATTAAGCATTGAGAAGAGTGAAATTATGCTGTTTTCAAAACTATGGCAGGTCTGATTTTCTGCCTAATTATATAAGAAGATTTCTCTTAATAATAGACATTATTTCAAAGACTTATTGGCTGTGAAATAAGTTAAGTGTATTTCAAACGGCTTGTCTGCAAAGAAAGGTGAGATGTAGGGAATCACAGAAAGTCGAGGGGAAAATGTCAATATATACATTGCTATATGGTGAACTAAGCCTTAGGCGAGCCACAATGTAGAGGACCTGACCTTTAGAAACTTAAAAGTGAGCTGGAATCTTTAAAAGTTCAAATCTTTATAAGTAAAAAGATTGATGAAAATGAATAACCAAGTGTTTTAATTGACATCAGAAGATCAAAACAATAAACCCTGAGAACATAGAAAAAAGATAAATAAAGATATCAGCAGAACTTAATACAACAGAAAACGTATAAAATTCAGGTGAGGTAGTAAGTCCAAAGAATATTCTTTGAAAAGATTTAAAAGACACACTTTGATTAAGGAAAACAAAAAAAAGTAAAGAATATACAGAAAGAATCAGGAAAATGTTATAGCAGAGAAAATATGAAATGCCAGTAAATTTGAAAATTTCTGTAAAGTGGACCATTTCCTAGCTCCTACAGTTTACCAAAACTGACACAAGAGGAAATCATTTAAGGTCATCATGTCTGCCCTTGACATTCTCGGAACGCCCTGGCCTCAGAATGCAGCATCTGTAGTCCATGGTAACCTGTGGAGAGTGGGCGGGGCTGAGGGAGGCTGGAACACTGCCCTCACTGAGGGAGTGGGTGTGGCCATCTCTGCTGTGTCTGAACAAAGGGCAGGGGAGCAGGGGGCCCAGGGCAGGGCCCTCAGAGCAAGGTAGGCCCAGTGGGGTGTCACAAGCATTTAGGCCCAGGCCATAGGGCGCCTTCTTTGTCTGCACAGATGGCCAAACTCTCACTTTTCCACTCAGGCCACCCACTTATTTGAAGTGTGTGTGGAACCTGTCCACGCAGTATACCTCGCTGCACAGCTAACCATAGGTCTGGGCATCGTAGCTTCCTGCCAGGTGACCGTAGTTCGCAGGAGACATGATTCACAGGTTCACACGCAGAGAGGCTCCAGCCCGGGCCACATGCCGCCCACTGCCCCTGCCCAAGATCGGGGGGCTAAAGCAGCCCTGTCTAAGTCCCCTACCCCTAGAGGGAGTATTGGACCAACACTTCTAGAAAACGGGGTCCTTGTGGGCAACTCATTGGAGGGACACAAATAAATCTTTGCCGACTTTTTGCTGAAACTTACGAGCGTTCACACCTAAGCCTTTTACAAGGTCAGCTGTTTAGCTAAACATGAGCTCATGACCTAATTTTACAAAATAATGAAGAAATCAGCTACAAAGGGAGACAATCAGCAAAAACAATCAATACCAGAATTAGATTCCCTAGGCCATCTGTCAGATTTTGGAATAATCAGGTGCTAGGCAGAAAATATACATAAACCTGGAAAAGAAACAAGGAACAAGGATATTTTCAAAGACTGGTAGGGTCTCTAAAACATTTTTAAAGTACATGTCATTGATAAAGCTAAATACACAAAGGTTGTTTAATACAGCAAATTAAGCTGTGAGAAGAGTGAAGTTATGCTGTTTAGAAAACTATGGAACGTGAGATTTTCTGCCTAATTATATAAGATGATTTCTCTAAAAAATACACATTATTTCAAAGACTTATTGGCTGTGAAATAAGTTAAGGGTATTTCAAATGTCTTGTCTGCAAAGAAAGGGGAGATGTAGGGAGTCACAGAAAGCCGAGGGGAAAATATGTCAATATATACATAGCTATATGTTGAACTAAGCCTTAGGCCGGCAACAGTGTAGAGGAAAGGACCCTTAGAAACGTACAAGTAAGCTGGAATTTTTAAAAGTTCAAATCTTTATAAGTAAAAAGATTTATTAAAATGAATAACAAAGTGGTTTACTTGACATCAGAAAATCAAAACTATAAACCCTGAGAACATAGAAAAAAGATAAATAAAGATATGAGCAGAACTTAATACAACAGAAAACGTATAAAATTCAGGTGATTTAGTAAGTCCAAAGAATATACTTTGAAAAGATTTAAAAGACACACTTTGATTTAGGAAAACATAAACATAAGTAAAGAATATGCAGAAAGAATCAGGACAATGATATAGCAGAGAATATATGAAATGCCAGTAAACTTGAACATTTCTGTAAAGCGGACCATTTCCTAGCTGCTACAGTTTACGAAAACTGACCCAAGAGGAAATCATTTAAGGTCATCAGGTCTGCCCTTGGCATTCTCGGAACGCCCTGGCCTCAGAATGCAGCATCTGTAGTCCATGGTAACCTGCGGAGAGGGGGCGTGGCTGAGGGAGTTTTGAAGACTGCCATCACTGAGGGAGTGGGTGTGGCCATCTCTGCTGTGACTGAACAAAGGGCAGGGGAGCAGGGGGCCCTGTGCAGGGCCCTCAGAGCCCGGCAGACCCAGTTGGGTGTCACAAGCATTTAGGCCCAGGCCAACGGGCGCCTTCTTTGTCTGCACAGCTGCCCAAACTCTCACCTTTCCACTCAGGCCGCCCTCTTATTTGAAGTGTGTTTGGAACCTGTCCGCGCAGTACACCTCGCTGCACAGCTAACCATAGGTCAGGGCATCGTAGCTTCCTGCCTGGTGACCGAAGTTCGCAGGCAAATGTGTCCCTGGGACACATGCGGAGAGGCTCCTGCCCAGGCAACAGGCCGCCCACTGGCCCTGCTCCAGGTCGAAGCCTGAAAAACAGCCATGTCTGAGTCCACTGCTTCTCGAAGGAGTATTCGACCAACACTTGTAGAAAACGGGGTCCTTGCGGGCAACTCATTGGAGGGACACAGATATTTCTTTGCCGACTTTCTGCTGAAGCGTACCAGCGTTCACACCTAAGCCTCTTACAAGGTCAGCTGTTTAGCTAAACATGAGCTCATGATCTAAATTTACACAATATTGAAGAAATCAGCTACAAAGTGAGACAATCAGCAAAAACAATAAATACCAGAATGAGGTTCCCTAGGCCATCCATCTGATGTTGGAATAATCAGGTGCAAGGCAGAAAATATACATAAAACTGGAGCTGAAACAAGGAACAAGGAGGTTTTCAAAGGCTGGTAGGATCTCTAAAACATTTTTAAAGTACATGTCGTTGATAAACCTAAGTACTCAAAGGTTGTTTAATACCACAGATTAAGCACTGAGAAGAGTGAAATTATGCTGTTTTCAAAACTATGGCAGGTCAGATTTTCTGCCTAATTATATAAGAAGATTTCTCTAAAAAATAGACATTATTTCAAAGACTTATTGGCTGTGAAATAAGTTAAGTGTATTTCAAATGGCTTGTCTGCAAAGAAAGGTGAGATGTAGGGAATCACAGAAAGTCGAGGGGAAAATGTCAATATATACATTGCTATATGGTGAACTAAGCCTTAGGCCAGCCACAATGTAGAGGACCTGACCTTTAGAAACTTAAAAGTGAGCTGGAATCTTTAAAAGTTCAAATCTTTATAAGTAAAAAGATTGATGAAAATGAATAACCAAGTGTTTTAATTGACATCAGAAGATCAAAACAATAAACCCTGAGAACATAGAAAAAAGATAAATAAAGATATGAGCAGAACTTAATACAACAGAAAACGTATAAAATTCAGGTGAGGTAGTAAGTCCAAAGAATATTCTTTGAAAAGATTTAAAAGACACACTTTGATTAAGGAAAACAAAAAAAAGTAAAGAATATACAGAAAGAATCAGGACAATGTTATAGCAGAGAAAATATGAAATGCCAGTAAATTTGAAAATTTCTGTAAAGTGGACCATTTCCTAGCTCCTACAGTTTACCAAAACTGACACAATAGGAAATCATTTAAGGTCATCATGTCTGCCCTTTACATTCTCGGAACGCCCTGGCCTCAGAATGCAGCATCTGTAGTCCATGGTAACCTGTGGAGAGTGGGCGGGGCTGAGGGAGGCTGGAACACTGCCCTCACTGAGGGAGTGGGTGTGGCATTCTCTGCTGTGTCTGAACAAAGGGCAGGGGAGCAGGGGGCCCAGGGCAGGGCCCTCAGAGCAAGGTAGGCCCAGTGGGGTGTCACAAGCATTTAGGCCCAGGCCATAGGGCGCCTTCTTTGTCTGCACAGCTGGCCAAACACTCATTTTTCCACTCAGGCCACCCCCTTATATGAAGTGTGTGTGGAACCTGTCCACGCAGTATACCTCGCTGCACAGCTAACCATAGGTCTGGGCATCGTAGCTTCCTGCCAGGTGACCGTAGTTCGCAGGAGAGATGATTCCCAGGTTCACACGCAGAGAGGCTCCAGCCCTGGCCACACGCCGTCCACTGCCCCTGCCCAAGATCGGGGGCCGAAAGCAGCCCTGTCTAAGTCTCCTACCCCTAGAGGGAGTATTGGACCAACACTTCTAGAAAACGGGGTCCTTGTGGGCAACTCATTGGAGGGACACAAATAAATCTATGCCGACTTTTTGCTGAAACTTACGAGCGTTCACACCTAAGCCTTTTACAAGGTCAGCTGTTTAGCTAAACATGAGCTCATGACCTAAATTTACACAATAATGAAGAAATCAGCTACAAAGGGAGACAATCAGCAAAAACAATCAATACCAGAATTAGATTCCCTAGGCCATCCGTCAGATGTTGGAATAATCAGGTGCTAGGCAGAAAATATACATAAACCTGGAAAAGAAACAAGGAACAAGGATGTTTTCAAAGACTGGTAGGGTCTCTAAAACATTTTTAAAGTACATGTCATTGATAAAGCTAAATACACAAAGGTTGTTTAATACAGCAAATTAAGCTGTGAGAAGAGTGAAGTTATGCTGTTTAGAAAACTATGGAACGTGAGATTTTCTGCCTTATTATATAAGATGATTTCTCTAAAAAATACACATTATTTCAAAGACTTATTGGCTGTGAAATAAGTTAAGGGTATTTCAAATGTCTTCTCTGCAAAGAAAGGGGAGATGTAGGGAATCACAGAAAGCCGAGGGGATAATATGTCAATATATACATAGCTATATGTTGATCTAAGCCTTAGGCCGGCAACAGTGTAGAGGAATGGACCCTTAGAAACGTACAAGTAAGCTGGAATCTTTAAAAGTTCAAATCTTTATAAGTAAAAAGATTTATTAAAATGAATAACCAAGTGTTTTACTTGACATCAGAAAATCAAAACAATAAACCCTGAGAACATAGAAAAAAGATAAATAAAGATATGAGCAGAACTTAATACAACAGAAAACGTATAAAATTCAGGTGATTTAGTAAGTCCAAAGAATATTCTTTGAAAAGATTTAAAAGACACACTTTGATTAAGGAAAACATAAACTTAAGTAAAGAATATGCAGAAAGAATCAGGACAATGTTATAGCAGAGAATATATGAAATGCCAGTAAACTTGAACATTTCTGTAAAGCGGACCATTTCCTAGCTGCCACAGTTTACGAAAACTGACACAAGAGGAAATCATTTAAGGTCATCATGTCTGCCCTTGGCATTCTCGGAACGCCCTGGCCTCAGAATGCAGCATCTGTAGTCCATGGTAACCTGCGGAGAGGGGGCGTGGCTTAGGGAGGTTGGAAGACTGCCCTCACTGAGGGAGTGGGTGCGGCCATCTCTGCTGTGACTGAACAAAGGGCAGGGGAGCAGGGGGACCAGGGCAGGGCCCTCAGAGCCCGGCAGACCCAGTGGGGTTTCACAAGCATTTAGGCCCAGGCCAAAGGGCGCCTTCTTTGTCTGCACAGCTGCCCAAACTCTCACCTTTCCACTCAGGCCGCCCTCTTATTTGAAGAGTGTTGGGTACCTGTCCGCGCAGTACACCTCGCTGCACAGCTAACCATATGTCAAGGCATCGTAGCTTCCTGCCAGGTGACTGAAGTTCGCAGGCAAATGGTTCCCTGGGACACATGCGGAGAGGCTCCTGCCCGGGCCACAGGCCGCCCACTGGCCCTGCCCCAGATCGAAGGCTGAAAAGCAGCCATGTCTGAGTCCACTGCCTCTCGAAGGAGTATTGGACCAACACTTGTAGAAAACGGGGTTCTTGTGGGCAACTCATTGGAGGGTCACAAATAAATCTTTGCCGACTTTCTGCTGAAGCTTACCAGCGTTCACACCTAAGCCTCTTACACGGTCAGCTGTTTAGCTAAACATGAGCTCATGACCTAAATTTTCACAATCTTGAAGAAATCAGCTACAACGGGAGACAATCAGCAAAAACAATCAATACCAGAATGAGATTCCCTAGGCCATCCATCTGATGTTGGAATAATCAGGTGCAAGGCAGAAAATATACATAAAACTGGAACTGAAAGAAGGAACAAGGAGGTTTTCAAAGGCTGGTAGGATCTCTAAAACATTTTTAAAGTACATGTCATTGATAAACCTAAATACTCAAAGGTTGTTTAATACCACACATTAAGCATTGAGAAGAGTGAAATTATGCTGTTTTGAAAACTATGGCAGGTGAGATTTTCTGCCTAATTATGTCAGAAGATTTCTCTAAAAAATAGACATTATTTCAAAGACTTATTGGCTGTGAAATAAGTTAAGTGTATTTCAAATGGCTTGTCTGCAAAGAAAGGTGAGATGTAGGGAATCACAGAAAGTCGAGGGGAAAATGTCAATATATACATTGCTATATGGTGAACTAAGCCTTAGGCCAGCCACAATGTAGAGGACCTGACCCTTAGAAACTTAAAAGTGAGCTGGAATCTTTAAAAGTCCAAATCTTTATAAGTAAAAAGGATTGATGAAAATGAATAACCAAGTGTTTTAATTGACATCAGAAGATCAAAACAATAAACCCTGAGAACATAGAAAAAAGATAAAGATAGATATGAGCAGAACTTAATACCACAGAAAACGTATAAAATACAGGTGAGGTAGTAAGTCCAAAGAATATTCTTTGAAAAGATTTAAAAGACACACTTTGATTAAGGAAAGCACAAACATAATTAAAGAATATATAGAAAGAATCAGGACAATGTTATAGCAGAGAATATATGAAATGCCAGTAAATTTGAACATTTCTGTAAAGTGGACCATTTCCTAGCTCCTACAGTTTACCAAAACTGACACAAGAGGAAATCATTTAAGGTCATCATGGCTGCCCTTGGCATTCTCGGAAGGCCCTGGCCTCAGAATGCAGCATCTGTAGTCCATGGTAACCTGCGGAGAGTGGGCGGGACTGAGGGAGGCTGGAACACTGCCCTCACAGAGGGAGTGGGTGTGGCCATCTCTGCTGTGACTGAACAAAGGGCAGGGGAGCAGCGGGCCCTGGGCAGGGCCCTCAGAGCCCGGCAGGCCTAGTGGGGTGTCACAAGCATTTAGGCCCAGGTCTTAGGGCGCCTTCTTTGTCTGCACAGCTGCCCAAACTATCACTTTTCCACTCAGGCCGCCCACTTAGTTGCAGTGAGTGCGGAACCTGTCCGCGCAGTATACCTCGCTGCACAGCTAACCATAGGTCTGGGCATCATAGCTTCCTGCCAGGTGACCGAAGTTCGCAGAAGAGATGATTCCCAGGTTCACATGCAGAGAGGCTCCTGCCCGGGCCACAGGCGGCCCACTGCCCCTGCCCAAGATCGGGGGCCGAAAGCAGCCCTGTCTAATTCCCCTACCCCTAGAGGGAGTATTGGACCAACACTTCTAGAAAACGGGGTCCTTGTGGGCAACTCATTGGAGGGACACAAATAAATCTTTGCCGACTTTTTGCTGAAACTTACGAGCGTTCACACCTAAGCCTTTTACAAGGTTAGCTGTTTAGCTAAACATGAGCTCATGATCTAAATTTACACAATAATGAAGAAATCAGCTACAAAGGGAGACAATCAGCAAAAACAATCAATACCAGAATTAGATTCCCTAGGCCATCCTTCAGATGTTGGAATAATCAGGTGCTAGGCAGAAAATATACATAAACCTGGAAAACAAACAAGGAACAAGGATGTTTTCAAAGACTGGTAGGGTCTCTAAAACATTTTTAAAGTACATGTCATTGATAAAGCTAAATACTCAAAGGTTGTTTAATACAACAAATTAAGCAGTGAGAAGAGTGAAATTATGCTGTTTAGAAAACTATGGAAGGTGAGAATTTCTGCCTAATTATATAAGATGATTTCTCTAAAAAATACACATTATTTCAAAGACTTATTGGCTGTGAAATAACTTAAGGGTATTTCAAATGTCTTGTCTGCAAAGAAAGGTGAGATGTAGGGAATCACAAAAAGCCGAGGGGATAATATGTCAATATATACATTGCTATATGGTGAACTAAGCCTTAGGCCGGCAACAGTGTAGAGGAATGGACCCTTAGAAACGTACAAGTAAGCTGGAATCTTTAAAAGTTCAAATCTTTATAAGTAAAAAGATTTATTAAAAATAATAACCAAGTGTTTTACTTGACATCAGAAAATCAAAACTATAAACCCTGAGAACATAGAAAAAAGATAAATAAAGGTATGAGCAGAACTTAATACAACAGAAAACGTATAAAATTCAGGTGATTTAGTAAGTCCAAAGAATATATTTTGAAAAGATTTAAAAGACACACTTTGATTAAGGAAAACATAAACATAAGTAAAGAATATGCAGAAAGAATCAGGACAATGATATAGCAGAGAATATATGAAATGCCAGTAAACTTGAACATTTCTGTAAAGCGGACCATTTCCTAGCTGCTACAGTTTACGAAAACTGACACAAGAGGAAATCATTTAAGATCATCATGTCTGCCCTTGGCATTCTCGGAACGCCCTGGCCTCAGAATGCAGCATCTGTAGTCCATGGTAAACTGCGGAGAGGGGGCGTGGCTGAGGGAGGTTGGAAGACTGCCATCACTGAGGGAGTGGGTGTGGCCATCTCTGCTGTGACTGAACAAAGGGCAGGGGAGCAGGGGGCCCAGTGCAGGGCCCTCAGAGCCCGGCAGACCCAGTGGTGTGTCACAAGCATTTAGGCCCAGGCCAAAGGGCGCCTTCTTTGTCTGCACAGCTGCCCAAACTCTCACCTTTCCACTCAGGCCGCCCTCTTATTTGAAGTGTGTTTGGAACCTGTCCGCGCAGTACACCTCGCTGCACAGCTAACCATAGGTCAAGGCATCGTAGCTTCCTGCCAGGTGACCGAAGTTCGCAGGCAAATGGGTCCCTGGGACACATGCGGAGAGGCTCCTGCCCGGGCCACAGGCCGCCCACTGGCCCTGCCCCAGATCGAAGGCTGAAAAGCAGCCATGTCTGAGTCCACTGCCTCTCGAAGGAGTATTGGACCAACACTTGTAAAAAACGGGGTCCTTGCGGGCAACTCATTGGAGGGACACAAATAAATCTTTGCCGACTTTCTGCTGAAGCTTACGAGCGTTCATACCTAAGCCTCTTACAAGGTCAGCTGTTTTGCTAAACATGAGCTCATGATCTAAATTTACACAATATTGAAGAAATCAGCTACAAAGGGAGACAATCAGCAAAAACAATCAATACCAGAATGAGATTCCCTAGGCCTTCCATCTGATGTTGGAATAATCAGGTGCAAGGCAGAAAATATACATAAAACTGGAACTGAAACAAGGAACAAGGAGGGTTTAAAAGGCTGGTAGGATCTCTAAAACATTTTTAAAGTACATTTCGTTGATAAACCTAAATACTCAAAGGTTGTTTAATACCACAGATTAAGCATTGAGAAGAGTGAAATTATGCTGTTTTCAAAACTATGGCAGATGAGATTTTCTGCCTAATTATATAAGAAGATTTCTCTAAAAAATAGACATTATTTCAAAGACTTATTGGCTGTGAAATAAGTTTAGTGTATTTCAAATGGCTTGTCTGCCAAAAAGGTGAGATGTAGGGAATTACAGAAAGTCGAGGGGAAAATGTCAATATATACATTGCTATATGGTGAACTAAGCCTTAGGCCAGCCACAATGTAGAGGACCTGACCCTTAGAAACTTGAAAGTGAGCTGGAATCTTTAAAAGTTCAAATCTTTATAAGTAAAAAGATTGATGAAAATGAATAACCAAGTGTTTTAATTGACATCAGAAGATCAAAACAATAAACCCTGAGAACATAGAAAAAAGATAAATAAAGATATGAGCAGAACTTAATACCACAGAAAACGTATAAAATTCAGGTGAGGTAGTAAGTCCAAAGAATATTCTTTGAAAAGATTTAAAAGACACACTTTGATTAAGGAAAACAAAAAAAAAGTAAAGAATATACAGAAAGAATCAGGACAATGTTATAGCAGAGAATATATGAAATGCCAGCAAATTTGAATATTTCTGTAAAGAGGACCATTTCCTAGCTCCTACAGTTTACCAAAACTGACACAAGAGGAAATCATTTAAGGTCATCATGTCTGCCCTTGGCATTCTCGGAACGCCCTGACCTCAGAATGCAGCATCTGTAGTCCATGGTAAACTGCGGAGAGGGGGCGTGGCTGAGGGAGGTTGGAAGCCTGCCATCACTGAGGGAGTGGGTGTGGCCATCTCTGCTGTGACTGAACAAAGGTCAGGGGAGCAGGGGGCCCAGGGCAGGGCCCTCAGAGCCCGGCAGACCCAGTGGGGTGTCACAAGCATTTAGGCCCAGGCCAAAGGGCGCCTTCTTTGTCTGAACAGCTGCCCAAACTCTCACCTTTCCACTCAGGCCACCCTCTTATTTGAAGTGTGTTTGGAACCTGTCCGCGCAGTACACCTCGCTGCACAGCTAACCATAGGTCAGGGCATCGTAGCTTCCTGCCAGGTGACCGAAGTTCGCAGTCAAATGTGTCCCTGGGACACATGCGGAGAGGCTCCTGCCTGGGCCACAGGCCGCCCACTGGCCCTGCCCCAGATCGAAGGCTGAAAAGCAGCCATGTCTGAGTCCACTGCCTCTCGAAGGAGTATTGGACCAACACTTGTAGAAAACAGGGTCCTTGCGGGCAACTCATTGGAGGGACACAAATAAATCTTTGCCGACTTTGTGCTGAAGCGTACCAGCGTTCACACCTAAGGCTCTTACAAGTTCAGCTGTTTAGCTAAACATGAGCTCATGATCTAAATTTACACAATATTGAAGAAATCAGCTACAAAGTGAGACAATCAGCAAAAACAATCAATACCAGAATGAGATTCCCTAGGCCATCCATCTGATGTTGGAATAATCAGGTGCAAGGCAGAAAATATACATAAAACTGGAACTGAAATAAGGAACAAGGAGGTTTTCAAAGGCTGGTAGGATCTCTAAAACATTTTTAAAGTACATGTCATTGATAAACCTAAATACTCAAAGGTTGTTTAATACCACAGATTAAGCATTGAGAAGAGTGAAATTATGCTGTTTTGAAAACTATGGCAGGTGAGATTTTCTGCCTAATTATGTCAGAAGATTTCTCTAAAAAATAGACATTATTTCAAAGACTTATTGGCTGTGAAATAAGTTAAGTGTATTTCAAATGGCTTGTCTGCAAAGAAAGGTGAGATGTAGGGAATCACAGAAAGTCGAGGGGAAAATGTCAATATATACATTGCTATATGGTGAACTAAGCCTTAGGCCAGCCACAATGTAGAGGACCTGACCCTTAGAAACTTAAAAGTGAGCTGGAATCTTTAAAAGTTCAAATCTTTATAAGTAAAAAGATTGATGAAAATGAATAACCAAGTGTTTTAATTGACATCAGAAGACCAAAACAATAAACCCTGAGAACATAGAAAAAAGATAAATAAAGATATGAGCAGAACTTAATACCACAGAAAACGTATAAAATTCAGGTGAGGTAGTAAGTCCAAAGAATATTCTTTGAAAAGATTTAAAAGACACACTTTGATTAAGGAAAGCACAAACATAATTAAAGAATATATAGAAAGAATCAGGACAATGTTATAGCAGAGAATATATGAAATGCCAGTAAATTTGAACATTTCTGTAAAGTGGACCATTTCCTATCTCCTACAGTTTACCAAAACTGACACAAGAGGAAATCATTTAAGGTCATCATGTCTGCCCTTGGCATTCTCGGAACGCCCTGGCCTCAGAATGCAGCATCTGTAGTCCATGGTAACCTGTGGAGAGTGGGCGGGGCTGAGGGAGGCTGGAACACTGCCCTCACGGAGGGAGTGGGTGTGGCCATCTCTGCTGTGACTGAACAAAGGGCAGGGGAGCAGGGGGCCCAGGGCAGGGCGCTCAGAGCAAGGCAGGCCCAGTGGGGTGTCACAAGCATTTAGGCCCAGGCCATAGGGCGCCTTCTTTGTCTGCACAGCTGGCCAAACTCTCACTTTTCCACTGAGGCCACCCACTTATTTGAAGTGTGTGTGGAACCTGTCCACGCAGTATACCTCGCTGCACAGCGAACCATAGGTCTGGGCATCGTAGCTTCCTGCTAGGTGACCGAAGTTCGCAGGAGAGATGATTCCCAGGTTCACACGCAGAGAGGCTCCTGCCCGGGCCACACGCCGCCCACTGCCCCTGCCCAAGATCGGGGGCCGAAAGCAGCCCTGTCTAAGTCCCCTACACCTAGAGGGAGTATTGGACCAACACTTCTAGAAAACGGGGTCCTTGTGGGCAACTCATTGGAGGGACACAAATAAATCTTTGCCGACTTTTTGCTGAAACTTACGAGCGTTCACACCTAAGCCTTTTACAAGGTCAGCTGTTTAGCTAAACATGAGCTCATGACCTAAATTTACACAATAATGAAGAAATCAGCTACAAAGGGAGACAATCAGCAAAAACAATCAATACCAGAATTAGATTCCCTAGGCCATCCGTCAGATGTTGGAATAATCAGGTGCTAGGCAGAAAATATACATAAACCTGGAAAAGAAACAAGGAACAAGGATGTTTTCAAAGACTGGTAGGATCTCTAAAACATTTTTAGAGTACATGTCATTGATAAAGCTAAATACTCAAAGGTTGTTTAATACAACAAATTAAGCAGTGAGAAGAGTGAAATTATGCAGTTTAGAAAACTATGGAAGGTGAGATTTTCTGCCTAATTATATAAGATGATTTCTCTAAAAAATACACATTATTTCAAAGACTTATTGGCTGTGAAATAAGTTAAGGGTATTTCAAATGTCTTGTCTGCAATGAAAGGTGAGATGTAGGGAATCAGAGAAAGCCGAGGGGATAATATGTCAATATATACATTGCTATATGGTGAACAAAGCCTTAGGCGGGCAACAGTGTAGACGAATGGACCCTTAGAAACGTACAAGGAAGCTGGAATCTTTAAAAGTTCAAATCTTTATAAGTAAAAAGATTTATTAAAAATAATAACCAAGTGTTTTACTTGACATCAGAAAATCAAAACAATAAACCCTGAGAACATAGAAAAAAGATAAATAAAGATATGAGCAGAACTTAATACAACAGAAAACGTATAAAATTTAGGTGATTTAGTAAGTCCAAAGAATATTCTTTGAAAAGATTTAAAAGACACACTTTGATTTAGGAAAACAAAAAAGTAAATAATATACAGAAAGAATCAGGACAATGTTATAGCGGAGAATATATGAATTGCCAGTAAATTTGAATATTTCTGTAAAGTGGACCATTTCCTAGCTCCTAAAGTTTACCAAAACTGACACAAGAGGAAATCATTTAAGGTGATCATGTCTGCCCTTGGCATTCTCGGAACGCCCTGGCTTCAGAATGCAGCATCTGTAGTCCATGGTAACCTGTGGAGAGTGGGCGGGGCTGAGGGAGGCTGGAACACTGCCCTCACTGAGGGAGTGTGTGTGGCCATCTCTGCTGTGACTGAACAAAGGGCAGGGGAGAAGGGGGCCCAGGGCAGGGCCCTCAGAGCAAGGCAGGCCTAGTGGGGTGTCACAAGCATTTAGGCCCAGGCCAAAGGGCGCCTTCTTTGTCTGCACAGCTGCCCAAACTCTCACCTTTCCACTCAGGACGCCCTCTTATTTGAAGTGTGTTTGGAACCTGTCCGCGCAGTACACCTCGCTGCACAGCTAACCATAGGTCAGGGCATCGTAGCTTCCTGCCAGGTGACAGAAGTTCGCAGGCAAATGGGTCTCTGGGACACATGCGGAGAGGCTCCTGCCCGGGCCACAGGCCGCCCACTGGCCCTGCCCCAGATCGAAGGCTGAAATGCAGCCATGTCTGAGTCCACAGCCCCTCGAAGGAGTATTGGACCAACACTTGTAGAAAACGGGGTCCTTGCGGGCAACTCATTGGAGGGACACAAATAAATCTTTGCCAACTTTCTGCTGAAGCGTACCAGCGTTCACACCTAAGCCTCTTACAAGATCAGCTGTTTAGCTAAACATGAGCTCATGGTCTAAATTTACACAATATTGAAGAAATCAGCTACAAAGTGAGACAATCAGCAAAAACAATCAATACCAGAATGAGATTCCCTAGGCCATCCATCTGATGTTGGAATAATCAGGTGCAAGGCAGAAAATATACATAAAACTGGAACTGAAAGAAGGAATAAGGAGGTTTTCAAAGGCTGGTAGGATCTCTAAAACATTTTTAAAGTACATGTCATTGAGAAACCTAAATACTCAAAGGTTGTTTAATACCACAGATTAAGCATTGAGAAGAGTGAAATTATGCTGTTTTGAAAACTATGGCAGGTGAGATTTTCTGCCTAATTATGTCAGAAGATTTCTCTAAAAATTAGACATTATTTCAAAGACTTATTGGCTGTGAATAAGTTAAGTGTATTTCAAATGGCTTGTCTGCAAAGAAAGCTGAGATGTAGGGAATCACAGAAAGTCGAGGGGAAAATGTCAATATATACATTGCTATATGGTGAACTAAGCCTTAGGCCAGCCACAATGTAGAGGACCTGACCCTTAGAAACTTAAAAGTGAGCTGGAATCTTTAAAAGTTCAAATCTTTATAAGTAAAAAGATTGATGAAAATGAATAACCAAGTGTTTTAATTGACATCAGAAGATCAAAACAATAAACCCTGAGAACATAGAAAAAAGATAAAGATAGATATGAGCAGAACTTAATACCACAGAAAACGTATAAAATTCAGGTGAGGTAGTAAGTCCAAAGAATATTCTTTGAAAAGATTTAAAAGACACACTTTGATTAAGGAAAGCACAAACATAATTAAAGAATATATAGAAAGAATCAGGACAATGTTACAGCAGATAATATATGAAATGCCAGTAAATTTGAACATTTCTGTAAAGTGGACCATTTCCTAGCTCCTACAGTTTACCAAAACTGACACAAGAGGAAATCATTTAAGGTCATCATGGCTGCCCTTGGCATTCTCGGAACGCCCTGGCCTCAGAATGCAGCATCTGTAGTCCATGGTAACCTGTGGAGAGTGGGCGGGTCTGAGGGAGGCTGGAACACTGCCCTCACTGAGGGAGTTTGTGTGGCCATCTCTGCTGTGACTGAACAAAGGGCAGGGGAGCAGGGGGCCCAGGGCAGGGCCCTCAGAGCAAGGCAGGCATAGTGGGGTGTCACCAGCATTTAGGCCCAGGCCAAAGGGCGCCTTCTTTGTCTGCACAGCTGCCCAAACTCTCACCTTTCCACTCAGGCCGCCCTCTTATTTGAAGTGTGTTTGGATCCTGTCCGTGCAGTACACCTCGCTGGAAAGCTAACCATAGGTCAGGGCATCGTAGCTTCCTGCCAGGTGACCGAAGTTCGCAGGCAAATGGGTCCCTGGAACACATGCGGAGAGGCTCCTGCCCGGGCCACAGGCCTCCCACTGGCCCTGCCCCAGATCGAAGGCTGAAAAGCAGCCATGTCTGAGTCCACTGCCTCTCGAAGGAGTATTGGACCAACACTTGTAGAAAACGGGGTCCTTGCGGGCAACTCATTGGATGGACACAAATAAATCTTTGCCATCTTTCTGCTGAAGCGTACCAGCGTTCACACCTAAGCCTCTTACAAGGTCAGCTGTTTAGCTAAACATGAGCTCATGTTCTAAATTTACACAATATTGAAGAAATCAGCTACAAAGTGAGACAATCAGCAAAAACAATCAATACCAGAATGAGATTCCCTAGGCCATCCATCTGATGTTGAAATAATCAGGTGCAAGGCAGAAAATATACATAAACCTGGAAAAGAAATAAGGAACAAGGATGTTTTCAAAGACTGGTAGGATCTCTAAAACATTTTTAAAGTATATGTCATTGATAAAGCTAAATACACAAAGGTTGTTTAATACAACAAATTAAGCAGTGAGAAGAGTGAAATTATGCTGTTTAGAAAACTATGGAAGGTGAGATTTTCTGCCTAATTATATAAGATGATTTCCCTAAAAAATACACATTATTTCAAAGACTTATTGGCTGTGAAATAAGTTAAGGGTATTTCAAATGTCTTGTCTGCAAAGAAAGGTGAGATGTAGGGAATCACAGAAAGCCGAGGGGATAATATGTCAATATGTACATTGCTATATGGTGAACTAAGCCTTAGGCTGGCAACAGTGTAGAGGAATGGACCCTTAGAAACGTACAAGGAAGCTGGAATCTTTAAAAGTTCAAATCTTTATAAGTAAAAAGATTTATTAAAAATAATAACCAAGTGTTTTACTTGATATCAGAAAATCAAAACAATAAACCCTGAGAACATAGAAAAAAGATAAATAAAGGTATGAGCACAACTTAATACAACAGAAAATGTATAAAATTTAGGTGATTTAGTAAGTCCAAAGAATATTCTTTGAAAAGATTTAAAAGACACACTTTGATTTAGGAAAACAAAAAAAAGTAAATAATATACAGAAAGAATCAGGACAATGTTATAGCGGAGAATATATGAAATGCCAGTAAATTTGAATATTTCTGTAAAGTGGACCATTTCCTAGCTCCTAAAGTTTACCAAAACTGACACAAGAGGAAATCATTTAAGGTCATCATGTCTGCCCTTGGCATTCTCGGAACGCCCTGGCCTCAGAATGCAGCATCTGTAGTCCATGGTAACCTGCGGAGAGGGGGCGTGGCTGAGGGAGGTTGAAAGACTGCCCTCACTGAGGGAGTGGGTGTGGCCATCTCTGCTGTGACTGAGCAAAGGGCAGGGGAGCAGGGGGCCCAAGGCAGGGCCCTCAGAGCCCGGCAGACCCAGTGGGGTGTCACAAGCGTTTAGACCCAGGCCAAAGGGCGCCTTCTTTGTCTGCAGAGCTGCCCAAACTCTCAACTTTCCACTCAGGCCGCCCTCTTATTTGAAGTGTGTTGGGTACCTGTTCGCGCAGTACACCTCGCTGCACAGCTAACCATAGGTCAAGGCATCGTAGCTTCCTGCCAGGTGACTGAAGTTGGCAGGCAAATGGTTCCCTGGGACACATGCGGAGAGGCTCCTGCCCGGGCAACAGGCCGCCCACTGGCCCTGCCCCAGGTCGAAGGCTGAAAAGCAGCCATGTCTGAGTCCACTGCCTCTCGAAGGAGTATTGGACCAACACTTGTAGAAAACGGGGTTCTTTCGGGCAACTCATTGGAGGGACACAAATAAATCTTTGCCGACTTTCTGCTGAAGCTTACCAGCCTTCACACCTAAGCCTCTTACAAGTTCAGCTGTTTAGCTAAACATGAGCTCCTGATCTAAATTTACACAATATTGAAGAAATCAGCTATAAAGGGAGACAATCAGCAAAAACAATCAATACCAGAATGAGATTCCCTAGGCCATCCATCTGATGTTGGAATAAACAGGTGCAAGGCAGAAAATATACACAAAACTGGAACTGAAAGAAGGAACAAGGAGGTTTTCAAAGGCTGGTAGGATCTCTAAAACATTTTTAAAGTACATGTTGTAGATAAACCTAAGTACTCAAAGGTTGTTTAATACCACAGATTAAGCATTGAGAAGAGTGAAATTATGCTGTTTTGAAAACTATGTCAGGTGAGATTTTCTGCCTAATTATATAAGAAGATTTCTCTAAAAAATAGACATTATTTCAAAGACTTATTGGCTGTGAAATAAGTTAAGTGCATTTCAAATGGCTTGTCTGCAAAAAAGGTGAGATGTAGGGAATCACAGAAAGTCGAGGGGAAAATGTCAATATATACATTGCTATATGGTGAACTAAGCCTTAGGCCAGCCACAATGTAGAGGACCTGACCCTTTGAAACTTAAAAGTGAGCTGGAATCTTTAAAAGTTCAAATCTTTATAAGTAAAAAGATTGATGAAAATGAATAACCAAGTGTTTTAATTGACATCAGAAGATCAAAACAATAAACCCTGAGAACATAGAAAAAAGATAAATAAAGATATGAGCAGAACTTAATACAACAGAAAACGTATAAAATTCAGGTGAGGTAGTAAGTCCAAAGAATATTCTTTGAAAAGATTTAAAAGACACACTTTGATTAAGGAAAACAAAAAAAAGTAAAGAATATACAGAAAGAATCAGGACAATGTTATAGCAGAGAATATATGAAATGGCAGTAAATTTGGAAATTTCTGTAAAGTGGACCATTTCCTAGCTCCTACAGTTTACCAAAACTGACACAAGAGGAAATCATTTAAGGTCATCATGTCTGCCCTTGGCATTCTCGGAACGCCCTGGCCTCAGAATGCAGCATCTGTAGTCCATGGTAACCTGTGGAGAGTGGGCGGGGCTGAGGGTGGCTGGAACACTGCCCTCACTGAGGGTGTGGGTGTGGCCATCTCTGCTGTGTCTGAACAAAGGGCAGGGGAGCAGGGGGCCCAGGGCAGGGCCCTCAGAGCAAGGCAGTCCCAGTGGGGTGTCACAAGCATTTAGGCCCAGGCCATAGGGCGCCTTCTTTGTCTGCACAGCTGGCCAAACTCTCACTTTTCCACTCAGGCCACCCACTTATTTGAAGTGTGTGTGGAACCTGTCCACGCAGTATACCTCGCTGCACAGCTAACCATAGGTCTGGGCATCGTAGCTTCCTGCCAGGTGATCGAAGCTCGCAGGAGAGATGATTCCCAGGTTCACACGCAGAGAGGCTCCTGCCCGGGCCACACGCCGCCCACTGCCCCTGCCCAAGATCGGGGGCTGAAAGCAGCCCTGTCTAAGTCCCCTACCCCTAGAGGGAGTATTGGACCAACACTTCTAGAAAACGGGGTCCTTGTGGGCAACTCATTGGAGGGACACTAATAAATCTTTTCCGACTTTTTGCTGAAACTTACGAGCGTTCACACTAAGCCTTTTACAAGGTCAGCTGTTTAGCTAAACATGAGCTCATGACCTAAATTTACACAATAATGAAGAAATCAGCTACAAAGGTAGACAATCAGCAAAAACAATCAATACCAGAATTAGATTCCCTAGGCCATCCGTCAGATGTTGGAATAATCAGGTGCTAGGCAGAATATATACATAAACCTGGAAAAGAAACAAGGAACAAGGATGTTTTCAAAGACTGGTAGGGTCTCTAAAACATTTTTAAAGTACATGTCATTGATAAAGCTAAATACACAAAGGTTGTTTAATACAGCAAATTAAGCTGTGAGAAGAGTGAAGTTATGCTGTTTAGAAAACTATGGAACGTGAGATTTTCTGCCTAATTATATAAGATGATTTCTCTAAAAAATACACATTATTTCAAAGACTTATTGGCTGTGAAATAAGTTAAGGGTATTTCAAATGTCTTGTCTGCAAAGAAAGGGGAGATGTAGGGAGTCACAGAAAGCCGAGGGGAAAATATGTCAATATATACATAGCTATATGTTGAACTAAGCCTTAGGCCGGCAACAGTGTAGAGGAAAGGACCCTTAGAAACGTACAAGTAAGCTGGAATCTTTAAAGTTTAAATCTTTATAAGGAAAAAAAATTTATTAAAATGAATAACCAAGTGTTTTACTTGACATCAGAAAATCAAAACTATAAACCCTGAGAACATAGAAAAAAGATAAATAAAGATATGAGCAGAACTTAATACAACAGAAAACGTATAAAATTCAGGTGATTTAGTAAGTCCAAAGAATATTCTTTGAAAAGATTTAAAAGACACACTTTGATTAAGGAAAACATAAACATAAGTAAAGAATATGCAGAAAGAATCAGGACAATGATATAGCAGAGAATATATGAAATGCCAGTAAATTTGAATATTTCTGTAAAGTGGACCATTTCCTAGCTCCTAAAGTTTACCAAAACTGACACAAGAGGAAATCATTTAAGGTCATCATGTCTGCCCTTGGCATTCTCGGAACGCCCTGGCCTCAGAATGCAGCATCTGTAGTGCATGGTAACCTGCGGAGAGGGGGCGTGGCTGAGGGAGGTTGGAAGACTGCCATCACAGAGGGAGTGGGTGTGGCCATCTCTGCTGTGACTGAACAAAGGGCAGGGGAGCAGGGGGCCCAGGGCAGCTCCCTCAGAGCCCGGCAGACCCAGTGGGGTGTCACAAGCATTTAGGCCCAGGCCAAAGGGCGCCTTCTTTGTCTGCACAGCTGCCCAAACTCTCACCTTTCCACTCAGGCCGCCCTCTTATTTGAAGTGTGTTTGGAACCTGTCTGCGCAGTACACCTCGCTGCACAGCTAACCATAGGTCAGGGCATCGTAGCTTCCTGCCAGGTGACCGAAGTTCGCAGGCAAATGGGTCCCTGGGACACATGCGGAGAGGCTCCTGCCCGGGCCACAGGCCGCCCACTGGCCCTGCCCCAGATCGAAGCCTGAAAAGCAGCCATGTCTGAGTCCACTGCCTCTCGAAGGAGTATTGGACCAACACTTGTAGAAAACTGGGTCCTTGCGGGCAACTCATTGGAGGGACACAAATAAGTCTTTGCCGACTTTCTGCTGAAGCGTACCAGCGTTCACACCTAAGCCTCTTACAAGGTCAGCTGTTTAGCTAAACATGAGCTCATGATCTAAATTTACACAATCTTGAAGAAATCAGCTACAAAGGGAGACAATCAGCAAAAACAATCAATACCAGAATGAGATTCCCTAGGCCATGCATCTGATGTTGGAATAATCAGGTGCAAGGCAGAAAATATACATAAAACTGGAACTGAAACAAGGAACAAGGAGGTTTTCAAAGGCTGGTAGGATCTCTAAAACATTTTTAAAGTACATGTCATTGATAAACCTAAATACTCAAAGGTTGTTTAATACCACAGATTAAGCATTGAGAAGAGTGAAATTATGCTGTTTTGAAAACTATGGCAGGTGAGATTTTCTGCCTAATTATGTCAGAAGATTTCTCTAAAAAATAGACATTATTTCAAAGACTTATTGGCTGTGAAATAAGTTAAGTGTATTTCAAATAGCTTGTCTGCAAAGAAAGGTGAGATGTAGGGAATCACAGAAAGTCGAGGGGAAAATGTCAATATATACATTGCTATATGGTGAACTAAGCCTTAGGCCAGCCACAATGTAGAGGACCTGACCCTTAGAAACTTAAAAGTGAGCTGGAATCTTTAAAAGGTCAAATCTTTATAAGTAAAAAGATTGATGAAAATGAATAACCAAGTGTTTTAATTGACATCAGAAGATCAAAACAATAAACCCTGAGAACATAGAAAAAAGATAAAGATAGATATGAGCAGAACTTAATACCACAGAAAACGTATAAAATTCAGGTGAGGTAGTAAGTCCAAAGAATATTCTTTGAAAAGATTTAAAAGACACACTTTGATTAAGGAAAGCACAAACATAATTAAAGAATATATAGAAAGAATCAGGACAATGTTATAGCAGAGAATATATGAAATGCCAGTAAATTTGAATATTTCTGTAAAGTGGACCATTTCCTAGCTCCTACAGTTTACCAAAACTGACACAAGAGGAAATCATTTAAGGTCATCATGTCTGCCCTTGGCATTCTCGGAACTCCCTGGCCTCAGAATGCAGCAACTGTAGTCCATGGTAACCTGCGGAGAGTGGGCGGGACTGAGGGAGGCTGGAACACTGCCCTCACAGAGGGAGTGGGTGTGGCCATTTCTGCTGTGACTGAACAAACGGCAGGGGAGCAGCGGGCCCTGGGCAGGGCCCTCAGAGCCCGGCAGGCCTAGTGGGGTGTCACAAGCATTTAGGCCCAGGCCTTAGGGCGCCTTCTTTGTCTGCACAGCTGCCCAAACACTCACTTTTCCACTCAGGCCGCCCACTTAGTTGCAGTGAGTGTGGAACCTGTCTGCGCAGTATACCTCGCTGCACAGCTAACCATAGGTCTGGGCATCATAGCTTCCTGCCAGGTGACCGAAGTTCGCAGGAGAGATGATTCCCAGGTTCACATGCAGAGAGGCTCCTGCCCGGGCCACAGGCGGCCCACTGCCCCTGCCCAAGATCGGGGTCCGAAAGCAGCCCTGTCTAATTCCCCTACCCCTAGAGGGAGTATTGGACCAACACTTCTAGAAAACGGGGTCCTTGTGGGCAACTCATTGGAGGGACACAAATAAATCTTTGCCGACTTTTTGCTGAAACTTACGAGCGTTCACACCTAAGCCTTTTACAAGGTCAGCTGTTTAGCTAAACATGAGCTCATGATCTAAATTTACACAATAATGAAGAAATCAGCTACAAAGGGAGACAATCAGCAAAAACAATCAATACCAGAATTAGATTCCCTAGGCCATCCGTCAGATGTTGGAATAATCAGGTGCTAGGCAGAAAATATACATAAACCTGGAAAACAAACAAGGAACAAGGATGTTTTCAAAGACTGGTAGGATCTCTAAAACATTTTTAAAGTACATGTCATTGATATAGCTAAATACTCAAAGGTTGTTTAATACAACAAATTAAGCAGTGAGAAGAGTGAAATTATGCTGTTTAGAAAACTATGGAAGGTGAGATTTTCTGCCTAATTATATAAGATGATTTCTCTAAAAAATACACATTATTTCAAAGACTTATTGGCTGTGAAATAAGTTAAGGGTATTTCTAATGTCTTGTCTGCAAACAAAGGTGAGATGTAGGGAATCACAGAAAGCCGAGGGGATAATATGTCAATATATACATTGCTATATGGTGAACTAAGCCTTAGGCGGGCAACAGTGTAGAGGAATGGACCCTTAGAAACGTACAAGGAAGCTAGAATCTTTAAAAGTTCAAATCTTTATAAATTAAAAGATTTATTAAAAATAATAACCAAGTGTTTTACTTGATATCAGAAAATCAAAACAATAAACACTGAGAACACAGAAAAAATATAAATAAAGATATGAGCAGAACTTAATACAACAGAAA
This sequence comes from Mesoplodon bidens, assembly GCF_964165515.1. Lineage (NCBI taxonomy): Eukaryota > Metazoa > Chordata > Mammalia > Artiodactyla > Ziphiidae > Mesoplodon > Mesoplodon bidens. The sequence goes on from NC_138180.1 coordinate 4,201,869, forward strand.
ACGTATAAAATTTAGGTGATTTAGTAAGTCCAAAGAATATTCTTTGAAAAGATTTAAAAGACACACTTTGATTTAGGAAAACAAAAAAAAGTAAATAATATACAGAAAGAATCAGGACAATGTTATAGCGGAGAATATATGAATTGCCAGTAAATTTGAATATTTCTGTAAAGTGGACCATTTCCTAGCTCCTACAGTTTACCAAAACTGACACAAGAGGAAATCATTTAAGGTCATCATGTCTGCCCTTGGCATTCTCGGAACGCCCTGGCCTCAGAATGCAGCATCTGTAGTCCATGGTAACCTGTGGAGAGTGGGCGGGGCTAAGGGAGGCTGGAAGACTGCCCTCACTGAGGGAGTGTGTGTGGCCATCTCTGCTGTGACTGAACAAAGGGTAGGGGAGCAGGGGGCCCAGGGCAGGTCCCTCAGAGCAAGGCAGGCCCAGTGGGTTGTCACAAGCATTTAGGGCCAGTCCATAGGGCGCCTTCTTTGCCTGCACAGCTGGCCAAACTCTCACTTTTCCACTCAGGCCACCCACTTATTTGAAGTGTGTGTGGAACCTGTCCACGCAGTATACCTCGCTGCACAGCTAACCATAGGTCTGGGCATCGTAGCTTCCTGCCAGGTGACCGAAGTTCGCAGGAGAGGTGATTCCCAGGTTCACACGCAGAGAGGCTCCTGCCCGGGCCACACGCTGCCCACTGCCCCTGTCCAAGATCGAGGGCAGAAAGCAGCACTGTCTAAGTCCCCTACCCCTAGAGGGAGTATTGGACCAACACTTCTAGAAAACGGGGTCCTTGTGGGCAACTCATTGGAGGGACACAAATAAATCTTTGCCGACTTTTTGCTGAAACTTACGAGCGTTCACACCTAAGCCTTTTACAAGGTCAGCTGTTTAGCTAAACATGAGCTCATGACCTAAATTTACACAATAATGAAGAAATCAACTACAAAGGGAGACAATCAGCAAAAACAATCAATACCAGAATTAGTTGCCCTAGGCCATACGTCAGTTGTTGGAATAATCAGGTGCTAGGCAGAAAATATACATAAACCTGGAAAAGAAACAAGGAACAAGGATGTTTTCAAAGACTGGTAGGGTCTCTAAAACATTTTTAAAGTACATGTCATTAATAAAGCTAAATACACAAAGGTTGTTTAATACAACAAATTAAGCAGTGAGAAGAGTGAAATTATGCTGTTTAGAAAACTATGGAAGGTGAGATTTTCTGCCTAATTATATAAGATGATTTCTCTAAAAAATACACATTATTTCAAAGACTTATTGGCTGTGAAATAAGTTAAGGGTATTTCAAATGTCTTGTCTGCAAAGAAAGGTGAGATGTAGGGAATCACAGAAAGCCGAGGGGATAATATGTCAATATATACATAGCTATATGTTGATCTAAGCCTTAGGCCGGCAACAGTGTAGACGAATGGACCCTTAGAAACGTACAAGTAAGCTGGAATCTTTAAAATTTAAATCTTTATAAGAAAAAAGATTTATTAAAATGAATAACCAAGTGTTTTACTTGACATCAGAAAATCAAAACAATAAACCCTGAGAACATAGAAAAAAGATAAATAAAGATATGAGCAGAACTTAATACAACAGAAAACGTATAAAATTCAGGTGATTTAGTAAGTCCAAAGAATATTCTTTGAAAAGATTTAAAAGACACACTTTGATTAAGGAAAACATAAACTTAAGTAAAGAATATGCAGAAAGAATCAGGACAATGTTATAGCAGAGAATATATGAAATGCCAGTAAACTTGAACATTTCTGTAAAGCGGACCATTTCCTAGCTGCTACAGTTTACGAAAACTGACACAAGAGGAAATCATTTAAGGTCATCATGTCTGCCCTTGGCATTCTCGGAACGCCCTGGCCTCAGAATGCAGCATCTGTAGTCCATGGTAACCTGCGGAGAGGGGGCGTGGCTGAGGGAGGTTGGAAGACTGCCATCACTGAGGGAGTGTGTGTGGCCATCTCTGCTGTGACTGAACAAAGGGCAGGGGAGCAGGGGGCCCAGGGCAGGGCCCTCAGAGCCCGGCAGACCCAGTGGTGTGTCACAAGCATTTAGGCCCAGGCCAAAGGGCGCCTTCTTTGTCTGCACAGCTGCCCAAACTCTCACCTTTCCACTCAGGCCGCCCTCTTATTTGAAGTGTGTTTGGAACCTGTCCGCGCAGTACACCTCGCTGCACAGCTAACCATAGGTCAGGGCATCGTAGCTTCCTGCCAGGTGACCGAAGTTCGCAGGCAAATGGGTCCCTGGGACACATGCGGAGAGGCTCCTGCCCGGGCCACAGCTCGCCCACTGGCCCTGCCCCAGATCGGAGCCTGAAAACCAGCCATGTCTGAGTCCACTGCCTCTCGAAGGAGTATTGGACCAACACTTGTAGAAAACGGGGTCCTTGCGGGCAACTCATTGGAGGGACACAAATAAATCTTTGCCGACTTTCTGCTGAAGCGTACCAGCGTTCACACCTAAGCCTCTTACAAGGTCAGCTGTTTAGCTAAACATGAGCTCATGATCTAAATTTACACAATCTTGAAGAAATCAGCTACAAAGGGAGACAATCAGCAAAAACAATCAATACCAGAATGAGATTCCCTAGGCCTTCCCTCTGATGTTGGAATAATTAGGTGCAAGGCAGAAAATATACATAAAACTGGAACTGAAACAAGGAACAAGGAGGTTTTCAAAGGCTGGTAGGATCTCTAAAACATTTTTAAAGTACATGTCATTGATAAACCTAAATACTCAAAGGTTGTTTAATACCACAGATTAAGCATTGAGAAGAGTGAAATTATGCTGTTTTGAAAACTATGGCAGGTGAGATTTTCTGCCTAATTATGTCAGAAGATTTCTCTAAAAAATAGACATTATTTCAAAGACTTATTGGCTGTGAAATAAGTTAAGTGTATTTCAAATGGCTTGTCTGCAAAGAAAGGTGAGATGTAGGGAATCACAGAAAGTCGAGGGGAAAATGTCAATATATATATTGCTATATGGTGAACTAAGCCTTAGGCCAGCCACAATGTAGAGGACCTGACCCTTAGAAACTTAAAAGTGAGCTGGAATCTTTAAAAGTTCAAATCTTTATAAGTAAAAAGATTGATGAAAATGAATAACCAAGTGTTTTAATTGACATCAGAAGATCAAAACAATAAACCCTGAGAACATAGAAAAAAGATAAAGATAGGTATGAGCAGAACTTAATACCACAGAAAACGTATAAAATTCAGGTGAGGTAGTAAGTCCAAAGAATATTCTTTGAAAAGATTTAAAAGACACACTTTGATTAAGGAAAGCACAAACATAATTAAAGAATATGTAGAAAGAATCAGGACCATGTTATAGCAGAGAATATATGAAATGCCAGTAAATTTGAACATTTCTGTAAAGTGGACCATTTCCTAGCTCCTACAGTTTACCAAAACTGACACAAGAGGAAATCATTTAAGGTCATCATGTCTGCCCTTGGCATTCTCGGAACGCCCTGGCCTCAGAATGCAGCATCTGTAGTCCATGGTAACCTGTGGAGAGTGGGCGGGGCTGAGGGAGGCTGGAACACTGCCCTCACTGAGGGAGTGTGTGTGGCCATCTCTGCTGTGACTGAACAAAGGGCAGGGGAGCAGGGGGCCCCGGGAAGGTCCCTCAGAGCAAGGCAGGCCCAGTGCGGTGTCACAAGCATTTAGGCCCAGGCCATAGGGCGCCTTCTTTGTCTGCACAGCTGCCCAAACTCTCACTTTTCCATTCAGGCCACCCACTTAGTTGAAGTGTGCGTGGAACCTGTCCACGCAGTATACCTCGCTGCACAGCTAACCATAGGTCTGGGCATCGTAACTTCCTGCCAGGTGACCGAAGTTCGCAGGAGAGATGATTCCCAGGTTCACACGCAGAGAGGCTCCTGCCCGGGCCACACGCCGCCCACTGCCCCTGCCCAAGATCGGGGGCCGAAAGCAGCCCTGTCTAAGTCCCCTACACCTAGATGGAGTATTGGACCAACACTTCTAGAAAACAGGGTCCTTGTGGGCAACGCATTGGAGGGACACAAATAAATCTTTCCCGACTTTCTGCTGAAGCGTACCAGCGTTCACACCTAAGCCTCTTACAAGGTCAGCTGTTTAGCTAAACATGAGCTCATGATCTAAATTTACACAATCTTGAAGAAATCAGCTACAAAGGGAGACAATCAGCAAAAACAATCAATACCAGAATGAGATTCCCTAGGCCATCCATCTGATGTTGGAATAATCAGGTGCAAGGCAGAAAATATACATAAAACTGGAACTGAAACAAGGAACAAGGAGGTTTTCAAAGGCTGGTAGGATCTCTAAAACATTTTTAAAGTACATGTCATTGATAAACCTAAATACTCAAAGGTTGTTTAATACCACAGATTAAGCATTGAGAAGAGTGAAATTATGCTGTTTTGAAAACTATGGCAGGTGAGATTTTATGCCTAATTATGTCAGAAGATTTCTCTAAAAAATAGACATTATTTCAAAGACTTATTGGCTGTGAAATAAGTTAAGTGTATTTCAAATGGCTTGTCTGCAAAGAAAGGTGAGATGTAGGGAATCACAGAAAGTCGAGGGGAAAATGTCAATATATACATTGCTATATGGTGAACTAAGCCTTAGGCCAGCCACAATGTAGAGGACCTGACCCTTAGAAACTTAAAAGTGAGCTGGAATCTTTAAAAGTTCAAATCTTTATAAGTAAAAAGATTGATGAAAATGAATAACCAAGTGTTTTAATTGACATCAGAAGATCAAAACAGTAAACCCTGAGAACAAAGAAAAAAGATAAAGATAGATATGAGCAGAACTTAATACCACAGAAAACGTATAAAATTCAGGTGAGGTAGTAAGTCCAAAGAATATTCTTTGAAAAGATTTAAAAGACACACTTTGATTAAGGAAAGCACAAACATAATTAAAGAATATATAGAAAGAATCAGGACAATGTTATAGCAGAGAGTATATGAAATGCCAGTAAATTTGAACATTTCTGTAAAGTGGACCATTTCCTAGCTCCTACACTTTACCAAAACTGACACAAGAGGAAATCATTTAAGGTCATCATGTCTGCCCTTGGCATTCTCGGAATGCCCTGGCCTCAGAATGCAGCATCTGTAGTCCATGGTAACCTGCGGAGAGTGGGCGGGACTGAGGGAGGCTTGAACACTGCCCTCACAGAGGGAGTGGGTGTGGCCATCTCTGCTGTGACTGAAAAAAGGGCAGGGGAGCAGCGGGCCCTGGGCAGGGCCCTCAGAGCCCGGCAGGCCTAGTGGGGTGTCACAAGCATTTAGGCCCAGGCCTTAGGGCGCCTTTTTGTCTGCACAGATGCCCAAACTCTCACTTTTCCACTCAGGCCGCCCACTTAGTTGCAGTGAGTGTGGAACCTTTCTGCGCAGTATACCTCGCTGCACTGCTAACCATAGGTCTGGGCATCATAGATTCCTGCCAGGTGACCGCAGTTCACAGGAGAGATGATTCCCAGGTTCACATGCAGAGAGGCTCCTGCCCGGGCCACAGGCGGCACACTGCCCCTGCCCAAGACCGGGGGCCGAAAGCAGCCCTGTCTAATTCCCCTACCCCTAGAGGGAGTATTGGACCAACACTTCTAGCAAACGGGGTCCTTGTGGGCAACTCATTGGAGGAACACAAATAAATCTTTGCCGACTTTTTGCTGAAACTTACGAGCGTTCACACCTAAGCCTTTTACAAGGTCAGCTGTTTAGCTAAACATGAGCTCATGATCTAAATTTACACAATAATGAAGAAATCAGCTACAAAGGGAGACAATCAGCAAAAACAATCAATACCAGAATTAGATTCCCTAGGCCACCCGTCAGATGTTGGAATAATCAGGTGCTAGGCAGAAAATATACATAAACCTGGAAAAGAAACAAGGAACAAGGATGTTTTCAAAGACTGGTAGGATCTCTAAAACATTTTTAAAGTACATGTCATTGATAAAGCTAAATACTCAAAGGTTGTTTAATACAACAAATTAAGCAGTGAGAAGAGTGAAATTATGCTGTTTAGAAAACTATGGAAGGTGAGATTTTCTGCCTATTTATATAAGATGATTTCTCTAAAAAATACACATTATTTCAAACACTTATTGGCTGTGAAATAAGTTAAGAATATTTCAAATGTCTTGTCTGCAAAGAAAGGTGAGATGTAGGGAATCACAGAAAGCCGAGGGGATAATATGTCAATATATACATTGCTATATGGTGAACTATGCCTTAGGCGGGCAACAGTGTAGAGGAATGGACCCTTAGAAACGTACAAGAAAGCTGGAATCTTTAAAAGTTCAAATCTTTATAAGTAAAAAGATTTATTAAAAATAATAACCAAGTGTTTTACTTGATTGGCTGTGAAATAAGTTAAGTGTATTTCAAATGGGTTGTCTGCAAAGAAAGGTGAGATGTAGGGAATCACAGAAAGTCGAGGGGAAAATGTCAATATATACATTGCTATATGGTGAACTAAGCGTTAGGCCAGCCACAATGTAGAGGACCTGAACCTTAGAAACTTAAAAGTGAGCTGGAATCTTTAAAAGTTCAAATCTTTATAAGTAAAAAAGATTGATGAAAATGAATAACCAAGTGTTTTAATTGACATCAGAAGATCAAAACAATAAACCCTGAGAACATAGAAAAAAGATAAAGATAGATATGAGGAGAACTTAATACCACAGAAAACGTATAAAATTCAGGTGAGGTAGTAAGTTCAAAGAATATTCTTTGAAAAGATTTAAAAGACACACTTTGATTAAGGAAAGCACAAACATAATTAAAGAATATATAGAAAGAATCAGGACAATGTTATAGCAGAGAATATATGAAATGCCAGTAAATTTGAACATTTCTGTAAAGTGGACCATTTCCTAGCTCCTACAGATTACCAAAACTGACACAAGAGGAAATCATTTAAGGTCATCATGTCTGCCCTTGGCATTCTCGGAACGCCCTGGCCTCAGAATGCAGCATCTGTAGTCCATGGTAACCTGTGGAGAGTGGGCGGGGCTGAGGGAGGCTGGAACACTGCCCTCACTGAGGGAGTGTGTGTGGCCATCTCTGCTGTGACTGAACAAAGGGCAGGGGAGCAGGGGGCCAAGGGCAGGGCCCTCAGAGCAAGGCAGGCCCAGTGTTGTGTCACAAGCATTTAGGCCCGGGCCATAGGGCGCCTTCTTTGACTGCACAGCTGTCCAAACTCTCACTTTTCCACTGACGCCTCCCATTTATTTGAAGTGTGTGTGGAACCTGTCCACGCAGTATACCTCGCTGCAAAGCTAACCATAGGTCTGGGCATCGTAGCTTCCTGCCAGGTGACCGAAGTTCGCAGGAGAGATGATTCCCAGGTTCACACGCAGAGAGGCTCCTGCCCGGGCCACACGCCGCCCACTGCCCCTGCCCAAGATCGGGGGCCGAAAGCAGCCCTGTCTAAGTCCCCTACACCTAGATGGAGTATTGGACCAACACTTCTAGAAAACAGGGTCCTTGTGGGCAACGCATTGGAGGGACACAAATAAATCTTTCCCGACTTTTTGCTGAAACTTACGAGCGTTCACACCTAAGCCTTTTACAAGGTCAGCTGTTTAGCTAAACATGAGCTCATGACCTAAATTTACACAATAATGAAGAAATCAACTACAAAGGGAGACAATCAGCAAAAACAATCAATACCAGAATTAGATTCCCTAGGCCATCCATTAGATGTTGGAATAATCAGGTGCTAGGCAGAAAATATACATAAACCTGGAAAAGAAACAAGGAACAAGGATGTTTTCAAAGACTGGTAGGGTCTCTAAAACATTTTTAAAGTACATGTCTTTGATAAAGCTAAATACACAAAGGTTGTTTAATACAGCAAATTAAGCTGTGAGAAGAGTGAAGTTATGCTGTTTAGAAAACTATGGAAGGTGAGATTTTGTGCCTAATTATATAAGATGATTTCTCTAAAAAATACATATTATTTCAAAGACTTATTGGCTGTGAAATAAGTTAAGGGTATTTCAAATGTCTTGTCTGCAAAGAAAGGTGAGATGTAGGGAATCACAAAAAGCCGAGGGGATAATATGTCAATATATACATAGCTATATGTTGATCTAAGCCTTAGGCCGGCAACAGTGTAGAGGAATGGACCCTTAGAAACGTACAAGTACGCTGGAATCTTTAAAAGTTCAAATCTTTATAAGTAAAAAGATTTATTAAAAATAATAACCAAGTGTTTTACTTGATTGGCTGTGAAATAAGTTAAGTGTATTTCAAATGGGTTGTCTGCAAAGAAAGGTGAGATGTAGGGAATCACAGAAAGTCGAGGGGAAAATGTCAATATATACATTGCTATATGGTGAACTAAGCGTTAGGCCAGCCACAATGTAGAGGACCTGAACCTTAGAAACTTAAAAGTGAGCTGGAATCTTTAAAAGTTCAAATCTTTATAAGTAAAAAAGATTGATGAAAATGAATAACCAAGTGTTTTAATTGACATCAGAAGATCAAAACAATAAACCCTGAGAACATAGAAAAAAGATAAAGATAGATATGAGGAGAACTTAATACCACAGAAAACGTATAAAATTCAGGTGAGGTAGTAAGTTCAAAGAATATTCTTTGAAAAGATTTAAAAGACACACTTTGATTAAGGAAAGCACAAACATAATTAAAGAATATATAGAAAGAATCAGGACAATGTTATAGCAGAGAATATATGAAATGCCAGTAAATTTGAACATTTCTGTAAAGTGGACCATTTCCTAGCTCCTACAGATTACCAAAACTGACACAAGAGGAAATCATTTAAGGTCATCATGTCTGCCCTTGGCATTCTCGGAACGCCCTGGCCTCAGAATGCAGCATCTGTAGTCCATGGTATCCTGTGGAGAGTGGGCGGGGCTGAGGGAGGCTGGAACACTGCCCTCACTGAGGGAGTGTGTGAGGCCATCTCTGCTGTGACTGAACAAAGGGCAGGGGAGCAGGGGGCCAAGGGCAGGGCCCTCAGAGCAAGGCAGGCCCAGTGTTGTGTCACAAGCATTTAGGCCCGGGCCATAGGGCGCCTTCTTTGAGTGCACAGCTGTCCAAACTCTCACTTTTCCACTGACGCCTCCCATTTATTTGAAGTGTGTGTGGAACCTGTCCACGCAGTATACCTCGCTGCAAAGCTAACCATAGGTCTGGGCATCGTAGCTTCCTGCCAGGTGACCGAAGTTCGCAGGAGAGATGATTCCCAGGTTCACACGCAGAGAGGCTCCTGCCCGGGCCACACGCCGCCCACTGCCCCTGCCCAAGATCGGGGGCCGAAAGCAGCCCTGTCTAAGTCCCCTACACCTAGATGGAGTATTGGACCAACACTTCTAGAAAACAGGGTCCTTGTGGGCAACGCATTGGAGGGACACAAATAAATCTTTCCCGACTTTTTGCTGAAACTTACGAGCGTTCACACCTAAGCCTTTTACAAGGTCAGCTGTTTAGCTAAACATGAGCTCATGACCTAAATTTACACAATAATGAAGAAATCAACTACAAAGGGAGACAATCAGCAAAAACAATCAATACCAGAATTAGATTCCCTAGGCCATCCATTAGATGTTGGAATAATCAGGTGCTAGGCAGAAAATATACATAAACCTGGAAAAGAAACAAGGAACAAGGATGTTTTCAAAGACTGGTAGGGTCTCTAAAACATTTTTAAAGTACATGTCATTGATAAAGCTAAATACACAAAGGTTGTTTAATACAGCAAATTAAGCTGTGAGAAGAGTGAAGTTATGCTGTTTAGAAAACTATGGAAGGTGAGATTTTGTGCCTAATTATATAAGATGATTTCTCTAAAAAATACATATTATTTCAAAGACTTATTGGCTGTGAAATAAGTTAAGGGTATTTCAAATGTCTTGTCTGCAAAGAAAGGTGAGATGTAGGGAATCAGAAAAAGCCGAGGGGATAATATGTCAATATATACATAGCTATATGTTGATCTAAGCCTTAGGCCGGCAACAGTGTAGAGGAATGGACCCTTAGAAACGTACAAGTAAGCTGGAATCTTTAAAAGTTCAAATCTTTATAAGTAAAAAGATTTATTAAAATGAATAACCAAGTGTTTTACTTGACATCAGAAAATCAAAACTATAAACCCTGAGAACATAGAAAAAAGATAAATAAAGATATGAGCAGTAATTAATACAACAGAAAACGTATAAAATTCAGGTGATTTAGTAAGTCCAAAGAATATTCTTTGAAAAGATTTAAAAGACACACTTTGATTAAGGAAAACATAAACATAAGTAAAGAATATGCAGAAAGAATCAGGACAATGATATAGCAGAGAATATATGAAATGCCAGTAAACTTGAACATTTCTGTAAAGCGGACCATTTCCTAGCTGCTACAGTTTACGAAAACTGACACAAGAGGAAATCATTTAAGGTCATCATGTCTGCCCTTGGCATTCTCGGAACGCCCTGGCCTCAGAATGCAGCATCTGTAGTCCATGGTAACCTGCGGAGAGGGGGCGTGGCTGAGGGAGGTTGGAAGACTGCCATCACTGAGGGAGTGTGTGTGGCCATCTCTGCTGTGACTGAACAAAGGGCAGGGGAGCAGGGGGCCCAGGGCAGGGCCCTCAGAGCCCGGCAGACCCAGTGGGGTGTCACAAGCATTTAGGCCCAGGCCAAAGGGCGCCTTCTTTGTCTGCACAGCTGCCCAAACTCTCACCTTTCCACTCAGGCCGCCCTCTTATTTGAAGTGTGTTTGGAACCTGTCCGCGCAGTACACCTCGCTGCACAGCTAACCATAGGTCAGGGCATCGTAGCTTCCTGCCAGGTGACCGAAGTTCGCAGGCAAATGGGTCCCTGGGACACATGCGGAGAGGCTCCTGCCCGGGCCACAGGCCGCCCACTGGCCCTGCCCCAGATCGAAGCCTGAAAAGCAGCCATGTCTGGATCCACTGCCTCTCGAAGGAGTATTGGACCAACACTTGTAGAAAACGGGGTCCTTGCGGGCAACTCATTGGAGGGACACAAATAAATCTTTGCCGACTTTCTGCTGAAGCGTACCAGCGTTCACACCTAAGCCTCTTACAAGGTCAGCTGTTTAGCTAAACATGAGCTCATGATCTAAATTTACACAATATTGAAGAAATCAGCTACAGAGTGAGACAATCAGCAAAAACAATCAATACCAGAATGAGATTCCCTAGGCCATCCATCTGATGTTGGAATAATCAGGTGCAAGGCAGAAAATATACATAAAACTGGAACTGAAAGAAGGAACAAGGAGGTTTTCAAAGGCTGGTAGGATCTCTAAAACATTTTTAAAGTACATGTCATTGATAAACCTAAATACTCAAAGGTTGTTTAATACCAAAGATTAAGCATTGAAAAGAGTGAAATTATGCTATTTTGAAAACTATGGCAGGTGAGATTTTCTGCCTAATTATGTCAGAAGATTTCTCTAAAAAATAGACATTATTTCAAAGACTTATTGGCTCTGAAATAAGTTAAGTGTATTTCAAATGGCTTGTCTGCAAAGAAAGGTGAGATGTAGGGAATCACAGAAAGTCGAGGGGAAAATGTCAATATATACATTGCTATATGGTGAACTAAGCGTTAGGCCATCCACAATATAGAGGACCTGAACCTTAGAAACTTAAAAGTGAGCAGGAATCTTTAAAAGTTCAAATCTTTATAAGTAAAAAGATTGATGAAAATGAATAACCAAGTGTTTGAATTGACATCAGAAGATCAAAACAATAAACCCTGAGAACATAGAAAAAAGATAATGATAGATATGAGCAGAACTTAATACCACAGAAAACGTATAAAATTCAGGTGAGGTAGTAAGTCCAAAGAATATTCTTTGAAAAGATTTAAAAGACACACTTTGGTTAAGGAAAGCACAAACATAATTAAAGAATATATAGAAAGAATCAGGACAATGTTATAGCAGAGAATATATGAAATGCCAGTAAATTTGAACATTTCTGTAAAGTGGACCATTTCCTAGCTCCTACAGTTTACCCAAACTGACACAAGAGGAAATCATTTAAGGTCATCATGCTGCCCTTGGCATTCTCGGAATGCCCTGGTCTCAGAATGCAGCATCTGTAGTCCATGGTAACCTGCGGAGAGTGGGCGGGACTGAGGGAGGCTGGAACTCTGCCCTCTCAGAGGGTGTGGGTGTGGCCATCTCTGCTGTGACTGAACAAAGGGCAGGGGAGCACTTGGCCTTGGGCAGATCCCTCAGAGCCCGGCAGGCCAAGTGGGGTGTCACAAGCATTTAGGCCCAGTTCTTAGGGCGCCTTCTTTGTCTGCACAGCTGCCCAAACTCTCACTTTTCCACTCAGGCCGCCCACTTAGTTGCAGTGAGTGTGGAACCTGTCCGCGCAGTATACCTCGCTGCACAGCTAACCATAGGTCAGGGCATCATAGCTTCCTGCCAGGTGACCGAAGTTCGCAGGAGAGATGATTCCCAGGTTCACATGCAGAGAGGCTCCTGCCCGGGCCACAGGCGGCCCACTGCCCCTGCCCAAGATCGGGGGCCGAAAGCAGCCCTGTCTAATTCCTTTACCCCTAGAGGGAGTATTGGACCAACACTTCTAGAAAACGGGGTCCTTGTGGGCAACTCATTGGAGGGACACAAAGAAATCTTTGCTGACTTTTTGCTGAAACTTACGAGCGTTCACACCTATGCCTTTTACAAGGTCAGCTGTTTAGCTAAACATGGGCTCATGATCTAAATTTACACAATAATGAAGAAATCAGCTACAAAGGGAGACAATCAGCAAAAACAATCAATACCAGAATTAGATTCCCTAGGCCATCCGTCAGATGTTGGAATAATCAGGTGCTAGGCAGAAAATATACATAAACCTGGAAAAGAAACAAGGAACAAGGATGTTTTCAAAGACTGGTAGGATCTCTAAAACATTTTTAAAGTACATGTCATTGATAAAGCTAAATACTCAAAGGTTGTTTAATACAACAAATTAAGCAGTGAGAAGAGTGAAATTATGCTGTTTAGAAAACTATGGAATGTGAGATTTTCTGCCTAATTATATAAGATGATTTCTCTAAAAAATACACATTATTTCAAAAACTTATTGGCTGTGAAATAAGTTAAGGGTATTTCAAATTTCTTGTCTGCAAAGAAATGTGAGATGTAGGGAATCACAGAAAGCCGAGGGGATAATATGTCAATATAAACATTGCTATATGGTGAACTAAGCCTTAGGCCGGCAACAGTGTAGAGGAATGGACCCTTAGAAACGTACAAGGAAGCTGGAATCTTTAAAAGTTCAAATCTTTATAAGTAAAAATATTTATTAAAAATAATAACCAAGTGTTTTAATTGACATCAGAAGATCAAAACAATAAACCCTGAGAACATAGAAAAAAGATAAATAAAGATATGAGCAGAACATAATACCACAGAAAACGTTTAAAATTCAGGTGAGGTAGGAAGTCCAAAGAATATTCTTTGAAAAGATTTAAAAGACACACTTTGATTAAGGAAAACAAAAAAAAGTAAAGAATATACAGAAAGAATCAGGACAATGTTATAGCAGAGAATATATGAAATGCCAGTAAATTTGAACATTTCTGTAAAGTGGACCATTTCCTAGCTCCTACAGTTTACCAAAACTGACCCAAGAGGAAATCATTTAAGGTCATCATGTCTGCCCTTGGCATTCTCGGAACGCCCTGGCCTCAGAATGCAGCATCTGTAGTCCATGGTAAACTGTGGAGAGTGGGCGGTGCTGAGGGAGGCTGGAACACTGCCATCACGGAGGGAGTGTGTGTGGCCATCTCTGCTGTGACTGAACAAAGGGCAGGGGAGCATGGGGCCCAGGGCAGGGCCCTCAGAGCAAGGCAGGCCCAGTGGGGTGTCACAAGCATTTAGGCCCAGGCCATAGGGCGCCTTCTTTGTCTGCACAGCTGGCCAAACTCTCACTTTTCCATTCAGGCCACCCACTTATTTGAAGTGTGCGTGGAACCTGTCCACGCAGTATACCTCGCTGCACAGCTAACCATAGGTCTGGGCATCGTAGCTTCCTGCCAGGTGACCGAAGTTCGCAGGAGAGATGATTCCCAGGTTCACACGCAGAGAGGCTCCTGCCCGGGCCACACGCCGCCCACTGCCCCTGCCCAAGATCGGGGGCCGAAAGCAGCCCTGTCTAAGTCCCCTACCCCTAGAGGGAGTATTGGACCAACACTTCTAGAAAACGGGGTCCTTGTGGGCAACTCATTGGAGGGACACAAAGAAATCTGTGCCGAGTTTTTGCTGAAACTTACGAGCGTTCACACCTAAGCCTTTTACAAGGTCAGCTGTTTAGCTAAACATGAGCTCATGACCTAAATTTACACAATAATGAAGAAATCAGCTACAAAGGTAGACAATCAGCAAAAACAATCAATACCAGAATTAGATTCCCTAGGCCATCCGTCAGATGTTGGAATAATCAGGTGCTAGGCAGAAAATATACATAAACCTGGAAAAGAAACAAGGAACAAGGATGTTTTCAAAGACTGGTAGGGTCTCTAATACATTTTTAAAGTACATGTCATTGATAAAGCTAAATACACAAAGGTTGTTTAATACAGCAAATTAAGCTGTGAGAAGAGTGAAGTTAGGCTGTTTAGAAAACTATGGAACGTGAGATTTTCTGCCTAATTATATAAGATGATTTCTCTAAATATACACATTATTTCAAAGACTTATTGGCTGTGAAGTAAGTTAAGGGTATTTCAAATGGCTTGTCTGCAAAGAAAGGTGAGATGTAGGGAATCACAGAAAGCCGAGGGGATAATATGTCAATATATACATAGCTATATGTTGATCTAAGCCTTAGGCCGGCAACAGTGTAGAGGAATGGACCGTTAGAAACGTACAAGTAAGCTGGAATCTTTAAAAGTTCAAATCTTTATAAGTAAAAAGATTTATTAAAATGAATAACCAAGTGTTTTACTTGACATCAGAAAATCAAAACTATAAACCCAGAGAACATAGAAAAAAGATAAATAAAGATATGAGCAGAACTTAATACAACAGAAAACGTATAAAATTCAGGTGATTTAGTAAGTCCAAAGAATATTCTTTGAAAAGATTTAAAAGACACACTTTGATTAAGGAAAACATAAACATAAGTAAAGAATATGCAGAAAGAATCAGGACAATGTTATAGCAGAGAATATATGAAATGCCAGTAAACTTGAACATTTCTGTAAAGCGGACCATTTCCTAGCTGCTACAGTTTACGAAAACTGACACAAGAGGAAATCATTTAAGGTCATCATGTCTGCCGTTGGCATTCTCGGAACGCCCTGGCCTCAGAATGCAGCATCTGTAGTTCATGGTAACCTGCGGAGAGTGGGCGTGGCTGAGGGAGTTTGGAAGACTGCCATCACTGAGGGAGTGGGTGTGGCCATCTCTGCTGTGACTGAACAAAGTGCACGGCAGCAGTGGGCCCAGGGCAGGGCCCTCAGAGCCCGGCAGACCCAGTGGGGTGTCACAAGCATTTAGGCCCAGGCCAAAGGGCGCCTTCTTTGTCTGCACAGCTGCCCAAACTCTCACCTTTCCACTCAGGCCGCCCTCTTATTTGAAGTGTGTTTGGAACCTGTCCGCTCAGTACACCTCGCTGCACAGCTAACCATAGTTCAGGGCCTCGTAGCTTCCTGCCAGGTGACCGAAGTTCGCAGGCAAATGGGTCCCTGGGACACATGCGGAGAGGCTCCTGCCCGGGCCACAGGCCGCCCACTGGCCCTGCCCCAGATCGAAGGCTGAAAAGCAGCCATGTCTGAGTCCACTGCCTCTCGAAGGAGTATAGGACCAACACTTGTAGAAAACGGGGTCCTTGCGGGCAACTCATTGGAGGGACACAAATAAATCTTTGCCGACTTTCTGCTGAAGCGTACCAGCGTTCACACCTAAGCCTCTTACAAGGTCAGCTGTTTAGCTAAACATGAGCTCATGATCTAAATTTACACAATATTGAAGAAATCAGCTACAAAGGGAGACAATCAGCAAAAACAATCAATACCAGAATGAGATTCCCTAGGCCATCCATCTGATGTTGGAATAATCAGGTGCAAGGCAGAAAATATACATAAAACTGGAACTGAAAGAAGGAACAAGGAGGTTTTCAAAGGCTGGTAGGATCTCTAAAACATTTTTAAAGTACATGTCATTGATAAACCTAAATACTCAAAGGTTGTTTAATGCCACAGATTAAGCACTGAGAAGAGTGAAATTATGCTGTTTGGAAAACTATGGCAGGTGAGATTTTCTGCCTAATTATGTCAGAAGATTTCTCTTAAAAATAGACATTATTTCAAAGACTTATTGGCTGTGAAATAAGTTAAGTGTATTTCAAATGGCTTGTCTGCAAAAAAGGTGAGATGTAGGGAATCACAGAAAGTCGAGGGGAAAATGTCAATATATACATTGCTATATGGTGAACTAAGCCTTAGGCCAGCCACAATGTAGAGGACCTGACCCTTAGAAACTTAAAAGTGAGCTGGAATCTTTAAAAGTTCAAATCTTTATAAGTAAAAAGATTGATGAAAATGAATAACCAAGTGTTTTAATTGACATCAGAAGATCAAAACAATAAAACCTGAGAACATAGAAAAAAGATAAAGATAGATATGAGCAGAACTTAATACCACAGAAAACGTATAAAATTCAGGTGAGGTAGTAAGTCCAAAGAATATTCCTTGAAAAGATTTAAAAGACACACTTTGATTAAGGAAAGCACAAACATAATTAAAGAATATATAGAAAGAATCAGGACAATGTTATATGAGAGAATATATGAAATGCCAGTAAATTTGAACATTTCTGTAAAGTGGACCATTTCCTAGCTCCTACAGTTTACCAAAACTGACACAAGAGGAAATCATTTAAGGTCATCATGTCTGCCCTTGGCATTCTCGGAACGCCCTGGCCTCAGAATGCAGCATCTGTAGTCCATGGTAACCTGTGGAGAGTGGGCGGGGCTGAGGGAGGCTGGAACACTGCCCTCACTGAGGGAGTGTGTGTGGCCATCTCTGCTGTGACTGAACAAAGGGCAGGGGAGCAGGGGGCCCCGGGCAGGTCCCTCAGAGCAAGGCAGGCCCAGTGGGGTGTCACAAGCATTTAGGCCCAGGCCATAGGGCGCCTTCTTTGTCTGCACAGCTGCCCAAACTCTCACTTTTCCATTCAGGCCACCCACTTAGTTGAAGTGTGCATGGAACCTGTCCACGCAGTATACCTCGCTGCACAGCTAACCATAGGTCTGGGCATCGTAGCTTCCTGCCAGGTGACCGAAGTTCGCAGGAGAGATGATTCCCAGGTTCACACGCAGAGAGGCTCCTGCCCGGGCCACACGCCGCCCACTGCCCCTGCCCAAGATCGGGGGCCGAAAGCAGCCCTGTCTAAGTCCCCTACCCCTAGAGGGAGTATTGGACCAACACTTCTAGAAAACGGGGTCCTTGTGGGCAACTCATTGGAGGGACACAAAGAAATCTGTGCCGACTTTTTGCTGAAACTTACGAGCGTTCACACCTAAGCCTTTTACAAGGTCAGCTGTTTAGCTAAACATGAGCTCATGACCTAAATTTACACAATAATGAAGAAATCAGCTACAAAGGGAGACAATCAGCAAAAACAATCAATACCAGAATTAGATTCCCTAGGCCATCCGTCAGATGTTGGAATAATCAGGTGCTAGGCAGAAAATATACATAAACCTGGAAAAGAAACAAGGAACAAGGATGTTTTCAAAGACTGGTAGGGTCTCTAATACATTTTTAAAGTACATGTCATTGATAAAGCTAAATACACAAAGGTTGTTTAATACAGCAAATTAAGCTGTGAGAAGAGTGAAGTTATGCTGTTTAGAAAACTATGGAACGTGAGATTTTCTGCCTAATTATATAAGATGATTTCTCTAAATATACACATTATTTCAAAGACTTATTGGCTGTGAAGTAAGTTAAGGGTATTTCAAATGGCTTGTCTGCAAAGAAAGGTGAGATGTAGGGAATCACAGAAAGCCGAGGGGATAATATGTCAATATATACATAGCTATATGTTGATCTAAGCCTTAGGCCGGCAACAGTGTAGAGGAATGGACCCTTAGAAACGTACAAGTAAGCTGGAATCTTTAAAAGTTCAAATCTTTATAAGTAAAAAGATTGATGAAAATGAATAACCAAGTGTTTTACTTGACATCAGAAAACCAAAACTATAAACCCTGAGAACATAGAAAAAAGATAAATAAAGATATGAGCAGAACTTAATACAACAGAAAACGTATAAAATTCAGGTGATTTAGTAAGTCCAAAGAATATTCTTTGAAAAGATTTAAAAGACACACTTTGATTAAGGAAAACATAAACATAAGTAAAGAATATGCAGAAAGAATCAGGACAATGTTATAGCAGAGAATATATGAAATGCCAGTAAACTTGAACATTTCTGTAAAGCGGACCATTTCCTAGCTGCTACAGTTTACGAAAACTGACACAAGAGGAAATCATTTAAGGTCATCATGTCTGCCCTTGGCATTCTCGGAACGCCCTGGCCTCAGAATGCAGCATCTGTTGTCCATGGTAACCTGCGGAGAGGGGGCGTGGCTGAGGGAGGTTGGAAGACTGCCATCACTGAGGGAGTGGGTGTGGCCATCTCTGCTGTGACTGAACAAAGTGCACGGGAGCAGTGGGCCCAGGGCAGGGCCCTCAGAACCCGGCAGACCCCGTGGGGTGTCACAAGCATTTAGGCCCAGGACAAAGGGCGCCTTCTTTGTCTGCACAGCTGCCCAAACTCTCACCTTTCCACTCAGGCCGCCCTCTTATTTGAAGTGTGTTTGGAACCTGTCCGCTCAGTACACCTCTCTGCACAGCTAACCATAGTTCAGGGCATCGTAGCTTCCTGCCAGGTGACCGAAGTTCGCAGGCAAATGGGTCCCTGGGACACATGCGGAGAGGCTCCTGCCCGGGCCACAGGCCGCCCACTGGCCCTGCCCCAGATCGAAGGCTGAAAAGCAGCCATGTCTGAGTCCACTGCCTCTCGAAGGAGTATTGGACCAACACTTGTAGAAAACGGGGTCCTTGCGGGCAACTCATTGGAGGGACACAAATAAATCTTTGCCGACTTTCTGCTGAAGCGTACCAGCGTTCACACCTAAGCCTCTTACAAGGTCAGCTGTTTAGCTAAACATGAGCTCATGATCTAAATTTACACAATATTGAAGAACTCAGCTACAAAGGGAGACAATCAGCAAAAACAATCAATACCAGAATGAGATTCCCTAGGCCATCCATCTGATGTTGGAATAATCAGGTGCAAGGCAGAAAATATACATAAAACTGGAACTGAAAGAAGGAACAAGGAGCTTTTCAAAGGTTGGTAGGATCTCTAAAACATTTTTAAAATACATGTCATTGATAAACCTAAATACTCAAAGGTTGTTTAATACCATAGATTAAGCATTGAGAAGAGTGAAATTATGCTGTTTGGAAAACTATGGCAGGTGAGATTTTCTGCCTAATTATGTCAGAAGATTTCTCTAAAATATAGACATTATTTCAAAGATTTATTGGCTGTGAAATAAGTTAAGTGTATTTCAAATGGCTTGTCTGCAAAGAAAGGTGAGATGTAGGGAATCACAGAAAGTCGAGGGGAAAATGTCAATATATACATTGCTATATGGTGTACTAAGCCTTAGGCCAGCCACAATGTAGAGGACCTGACCCTTAGAAACTTAAAAGTGAGCTGGAATCTTTAAAAGTTCAAATCTTTATAAGTAAAAAGATTGATGAAAATGAATAACCAAGTGTTTTAATGGACATCAGAAGATCAAAACAATAAAACCTGAGAACATAGAAAAAAGATAAAGATAGATATGAGCAGAACTTAATACCACAGAAAACGTATAAAATTTAGGTGAGGTAGTAAGTCCAAAGAATATTCCTTGAAAAGATTTAAAAGACACACTTTGATTAAGGAAAGCACAAACATAATTAAAGAATATATAGAAAGAATCAGGACAATGTTATAGCAGAGAATATATGAAATGCCAGTAAATTTGAACATTTCTGTAAAGTGGACCATTTCCTAGCTCCTACAGTTTACCAAAACTGACACAAGAGGAAATCATTTAAGGTCATCATGTCTGCCCTTGGCATTCTCGGAATGCCATGGCCTCAGAATGCAGCATCTGTAGTCCATGGTAACCTGTGGAGAGTGGGCGGGGCTGAGGGAGGCTGGAACACTGCCCTCACTGAGGGAGTGTGTGTGGCCATCTCTGCTGTGACTGAACAAAGGGCAAGGGAGCAGGGGGCCCAGGGCAGGTCCCTCAGAGCAAGGCAGGCCCAGTGGGGTGTCACAAGCATTTAGGCCCAGGCCATAGGGCGCCTTCTTTGTCTGCACAGCTGCCCAAACTCTCACTTTTCCATTCAGGCCACCCACTTAGTTGAAGTGTGCGTGGAACCTGTCCACGCAGTATACCTCGCTCTACAGCTAACCATAGGTCTGGGCATCGTAGCTTCCTGCCAGGTGACCGAAGTTCGCAGGAGAGATGATTCCCAGGTTCACACGCAGAGAGACTCCTGCCCGGGCCACACGCCGCCCACTGCCCCTGCCCAAGATCGGGGGCCGAAAGCAGCCCTGTCTAAGTCCCCTACACCTAGATGGAGTATTGGACCAACACTTCTAGAAAACAGGGTCCTTGTGGGCAACGCATTGGAGGGACACAAATAAATCTTTCCCGACTTTTTGCTGAAACTTACGAGCGTTCACACCTAAGCCTTTTACAAGGTCAGCTGTTTAGCTAAACATGAGCTCATGACCTAAATTTACACAATAATGAAGAAATCAACTACAAAGGGAGACAATCAGCAAAAACAATCAATACCAGAATTAGATTCCCTACGCCATCCATTAGATGTTGGAATAATCAGGTGCTAGGCAGAAAATATACATAAACCTGGAAAAGAAACAAGGAACAAGGATGTTTTCAAAGACTGGTAGGGTCTCTAAAACATTTTTAAAGTACATGTCATTGATAAAGCTAAATACACAAAGGTTGTTTAATACAGCAAATTAAGCTGTGAGAAGAGTGAAGTTATGCTGTTTAGAAAACTATGGAAGGTGAGATTTTCTGCCTAATTATATAAGATGATTTCTCTAAAAAATACATATTATTTTAAAGACTTATTGGCTGTGAAATAAGTTAAGGGTATTTCAAATGTCTTGTCTGCAAAGAAAGGTGAGATGTAGGGAATCACAGAAAGCCGAGGGGATAATATGTCAATATATACATAGCTATATGTTGATCTAAGCCTTAGGCCGGCAACAGTGTAGAGGAATGGACCCTTAGAAACGTACAAGTAAGCTGGAATCTTTAAAAGTTCAAATCTTTATAAGTAAAAAGATTTATTAAAATGAATAACCAAGTGTTTTACTTGACATCAGAAAATCAAAACTATAAACCCTGAGAACATAGAAAAAAGATAAATAAAGATATGAGCAGAACTTAATACAACAGAAAACGTATAAAATTCAGGTGATTTAGTAAGTCCAAAAAATATTCTTTGAAAAGATTTAAAAGACACACTTTGATTAAGGAAAACATAAACATAAGTAAAGAATATGCAGAAAGAATCAGGACAATGATATAGCAGAGAATATATGAAATGCCAGTAAACTTGAACATTTCTGTAAAGCGGACCATTTCCTAGCTGCTACAGTTTACGAAAACTGACACAAGAGGAAATCATTTAAGGTCATCATGTCTGCCCTTGGCATTCTCGGAACGCCCTGGCCTCAGAATGCAGCATCTGTAGTCCATGGTAACCTGCGGACAGTGGGCGTGGCTGAGGGAGGTTGGAAGACTGCCATCACTGAGGGAGTGGGTGTGGCCATCTCTGCTGTGACTGAACAAAGGGCAGGGGAGCAGGGGGCCCAGGGCAGGGCCCTCAGAGCCCGGCAGACCCAGTGGGGTGTCACAAGCATTTAGGCCCAGGCCAAAGGGCGCCTTCTTTGTCTGCACAGCTGCCCAAACTCTCACCTTTCCACTCAGGCCGCCCTCTTATTTGAAGTGTGTTTGGAACCTGTCCGCGCAGTACACCTCGCTGCACAGCTAACCTTAAGTCAGGGCATCGTAGCTTCCTGCCAGGTGACCGAAGTTCGCAGGCAAATGGGTCCCTGGGACACATGCGGAGAGGCTCCTGCCCGGGCCACAGGCCGCCCACAGGCCCTGCCCCAGATCGAAGCCTGAAAATCAGCCATGTCTGGGTCCACTGCCTCTCGAAGGAGTATTGGACCAACACTTGTAGAAAACGGGGTCCTTGCGGGCAACTCATTGGAGGGACACAAATAAATCTTTGCCGACATTTTGCTGAAACTTACCAGCGTTCACACTAAGCCTCTTACAAGGTCAGCTGTTTAGCTAAACATGAGCTCATGATCTAAATTTACACAAAATTGAAGATATCAGCTACAAAGGGAGACAATCAGCAAAAACAATCAATACCAGAATGAGATTCCGTAGGCCATCCATCTGATGTTCGAATAATCAGGTGCAAGGCAGAAAATATACATAAACCTCGAACTGAAACAAGGAACAAGGAGGTTTTCAAAGGCTGGTAGGATCTCTAAAACATTTTTAAAGTACATTTCGTTGATAAACCTAAATACTCAAAGGTTGTTTAATACCACAGCTTAAGCTTTGAGAAGAGTGAAATTATGCTGTTTTGAAAACTATGGCAGGTGAGATTTTCTGCCTTATTATATAAGAAGATTTCTCTAAAAAATAGACATTATTTCAAAGACTTATTGGCTGTGAAATAAGTTAAGTGTATTTCAAATGGCTTGTCTGCAAAGAAAGGTGAGATGTAGGGAATCACAGAAAGTCGAGGGGAAAATGTCAATATATACATTGCTATATGGTGAACTAAGCCTTAGGCCAGCCACAATGTAGAGGACCTGACCCTTAGAAACTTAAAAGTGAGCTGGAATCTTTAAAAGTTCAAATCTTTATAAGTAAAAAGATTGATGAAAATGAATAACCAAGTGTTTTAATTGACATCAGAAGATCAAAACAATAAACCCTGAGAACATAGAAAAAAGATAAAGATAGATATGAGCAGAACTTAATACCACAGAAAACGTATAAAATTCAGGTGAGGTAGTAAGTCCAAAGAATATTCTTTGAAAAGATTTAAAAGACACACTTTGATTAAGGAAAACAAAAAAATGTAAAGAATATACAGAAAGGATCAAGACAATGTTATAGCTGAGAATATATGAAATGCCAGTAAATTTGAATATTTCTGTAAAGTGGACCATTTCCTAGATCCTACAGTTTACCAAAACTGACACAAGAGGAAATCATTTAAGGTCATCATGTCTGCCCTTGGCATTCTCGGAACGCCCTGGCCTCAGAATGCAGCATCTGTAGTCCATGGTAACCTGTGGAGAGTGGGTGGGGCTGAGGGAGGCTGGAACACTGCCCTCACGGAGGGAGTGGGTGTGGCCATCTCTGCTGTGACTGAACAAAGGGCAGGGGAGCAGGGGGCCCAGGGCAGGGCCCTCAGAGCAAGGCAGGCCCAGTGGGGTGTCACAAGCATTTAGGCCCAGGCCAAAGGGCGCCTTCTTTGTCTGCACAGCTGGCCAAACTCTCACTTTTCCACTGAGGCCACCCACTTATTTGAAGTGTGTGTGGAACCTGTCCACCCAGTATACCTCGCTGCACAGCTAACAATAAGTCTGGGCATCGTAGCTTCCTGCCAGGTGACCGAAGTTCGCAGGAGAGATGATTCCCAGGTTCACACGCAGAGAGGCTCCTACCCGGGCCACACGCCGCCCACTGCCCCTGCCCAAGATCGGGGGCCGAAAGCAGCCCTGTCTATGTCCCCTACCCATAGAGGGAGTATTGGACCAACACTTCTAGAAAACGGGGTCCTTGCGGGCAACTCATTGGAGGGACACAAATAAATCTTTGCCGACATTTTGCTGAAACTTACCAGCGTTCACACCTAAGCCTCTTACAAGGTCAGCTGTTTAGCTAAACATGAGCTCATGATCTAAATTTACACAAAATTGAAGATATCAGCTACAAAGGGAGACAATCAGCAAAAACAATCAATACCAGAATGAGATTCCTTAGGCCATCCATCTGATGTTGGAATAATCAGGTGCAAGGCAGAAAATATACATAAACCTGGAACTGAAACAAGGAACAAGGAGGTTTTCAAAGGCTGGTAGGATCTCTAAAACATTTTTAAAGTACATTTCGTTGATAAACCTAAATACTCAAAGGTTGTTTAATACCACAGATTAAGCATTGAAAAGAGTGAAATTATGCTGTTTTCAAAACTATGGCAGGTGAGATTTTCTGCCTAATTATATAAGAAGATTTCTCTACAAAATAGACATTATTTCAAAGACTTATTGGCTGTGAAATAAGTTAAGTGTATTTCAAATGGCTTGTCTGCAAAGAAAGGTGAGATGTAGGGAATCACAGAAAGTCGAGGGGAAAATGTCAATATATACATTGCTATATGGTGAACTAAGCCTTAGGCCAGCCACAATGTAGAGGACCTGACCCTTAGAAACTTGAAAGTGAGCTGGAATCTTTAAAAGTTCAAATCTTTATAAGTAAAAAGATTGATGAAAATGAATAACCAAGTGTTTTAATTGACATCAGAAGATCAAAACAATAAACCCTGAGAACATAGAAAAAAGATAAATAAAGATATGAGCAGAACTTAATACCACAGAAAACGTATAAAATTCAGGTGTGGTAGTAAGTCCAAAGAATATTCTTTGAAAAGATTTAAAAGACACACTTTGATTAAGGAAAACAAAAAAATGTAAAGAATATACAGAAAGGATCAAGACAATGTTATAGCTGAGAATATATGAAATGCCAGTAAATTTGAATATTTCTGTAAAGTGGACCATTTCCTAGCTCCTACAGTTTACCAAAACTGACACAAGAGGAAATCATTTAAGGTCATCATGTCTGCCCTTGGCATTCTCGGAACAACCTGGCCTCAGAATGCAGCATCTGTAGTCCGTGGTAACCTGTGGAGAGTGGGCGGGTCTGAGGGAGGCTGGAACACTGCCCTCACGGAGGGAGTGGGTGTGGCCATCTCTGCTGTGAATGAACAAAGGGCAGGGGAGCATGGGGCCCAGGGCAGGACCCTCAGAGCAAGGCAGGCCCAGTGGGGTGTCACAAGCATTTAGGCCCAGGCCATAGGTTGCCTTCTTTGTCTGCACAGCTGGCCAAACTCTCACTTTTCCACTCAGGCCACCCACTTATTTGAAGTGTGTGTGGAACCTGTCCGCGCAGTATACATCGCTGCACAGCTAACCATAAGTCTGGGCATCGTAGCTTCCTGCCAGGTGACCGAAGTTCGCAGGAGAGATGATTCCCAGGTTCACAAGCAGAGAGGCTCCTGCCCGGGCCACATGCCGCCCACTGCCCCTGCCCAAGATCGGGGGCCGAATGCATCCCTCTCTAAGTCCCCTACCCCTAGAGGGAGTATTGGACCAACACTTCTAGAAAACGGGGTCCTTGTGGGCAACTCATTGGAGGGACACAAATAAATCTTTGCCGACTTTTTGCTGAAACTTACGAGCGTTCACACCTAAGCCTTTTACAAGGTCAGCTGTTTAGCTAAACATGAGCTCATGACCTAAATTTACACAATAATGAAGAAATCAGCTACAAAGGGAGACAATCAGCAAAAACAATCAATACCAGAATTAGATTCCCTAGGCCATCCGTCAGATGTTGGAATAATCAGGTGCTAGGCAGAAAATATACATAAACCTGGAAAAGAAACAAGGAACAAGGATGTTTTCAAAGACTGGTAGTGTCTCTAAAACATTTTTAAAGTACATGTCATTGATAAAGCTAAATACACAAAGGTTGTTTAATACAACAAATTGAGCAGTGAGAAGGGTGAAGTTATGCTGTTTAGAAAACTATGGAACGTGAGATTTTCTGCCTAATTATATAAGATGATTTCTCTAAAAAATACACATTATTTCAAAGACTTATTGGCTGTGAAGTAAGTTAAGTGTATTTCAAATGGCTTGTCTGCAAAGAAAGGTGAGATGTAGGGAATCACAGAAAGCCGAGGGGATAATATGTCAATATATACATAGCTATATGTTGATCTAAGCCTTAGGCCGGCAACAGTGTAGAGGAATGGACCCTTAGAAACGTACAAGTAAGCTGGAATCTTTAAAAGTTCAAATCTTTATAAGTAAAAAGATTTATTAAGATGAATAACCAAGTGTTTTACTTGACATCAGAAAATCAAAACTATAAACCCTGAGAACATAGAAAAAAGATAAATAAAGATATGAGCAGAACTTAATACAACAGAAAACGTATAAAATTCAGGTGATTTAGTAAGTCCTAAGAATATTCTTTGAAAAGATTTACAAGACACACTTTGATTAAGGAAAACATAAACATAAGTAAAGAATATGCAGAAAGAATCAGGACAATGTTATAGCAGAGAATATATGAAATGCCAGTAAACTGGAACATTTCTGTAAAGCGGACCATTTCCTAGCTGCTACAGTTTACGAAAACTGACACAAGAGGAAATCATTTAAGGTCATCATGTCTGCCCTTGGCATTCTCGGAATGCCCTGGCCTCAGAATGCAGCATCTGTAGTCCATGGTAACCTGCGGAGAGGGGGCGTGGCTGGGGGAGGTTGGAAGCCTGCCCTCACTGAGGGAGTGGGTGTGGCCATCTCTGCTGTGACTAAACAAAGGGCAGGGGAGCAGGGGGCCCAGGGCAGGGCCCTCAGAGACCCGCGGACCCAGTGGGGTGTCACAAGCATTTAGGCCCAGGCCAAACGGCGCCTTCTTTGTCTGCACAGCTGCCCAAACTCTCACCTTTCCACTCAGGCCGCCCTCGTACTTGAAGTGTGTGTGGAACCTGTCCGCGCAGTACACCTCGCTGCACAGCTAACCTTATGTCAGGGCATCGTAGCTTCCTGCCAGGTGACCGAAGTTCGCAGGCAAATGGTTCCCTGGGACACATGCGGAGAGTCTCCTGCCCGGGCCACAGGCCGCCCACTGGCCCTGCCCCAGATCGAAGGCTGAAAAGCAGCCATGTCTGAGTCCACTGCCTCTCGAAGGAGTATTGGACCAACACTTGTAGAAAACGGGGTCCTTGCGGGCAACTCATTGGAGGGACACAAATAAATCTTTGCCGACTTTCTGCTGAAGCGTACCAGCGTTCACACGTAAGCCTCTTACAAGTTCAGCTGTTTAGCTAAACATGAGCTCATGATCTAAATTTACACAATATTGAAGAAATCAGCTACAAAGTGAGACAATCAGCAAAAACAATCAATACCAGAATGAGATTCCCTAGGCCATCCATCTGATGTTGGAATAATCAGGTGCAAGGCAGAAAATATACATAAAACTGGAACTGAAAGAAGGAACAAGGAGGTTTTCAAAGGCTGGTAGGATCTCTAAAACATTTTTAAAGTACATGTCATTGATAAACCTAAATACTCAAAGGTTGTTTAATACCACAGATTAAGCATTGAGAAGAGTGAAATTATGCTGTTTTGAAAACTATGGCAGGTGAGATTTTCTGCCTAATTATGTCAGAAGATTTCTCTAAAAAATAGACATTATTTCAAAGACTTATTGGCTGTGAAATAAGTTAAGTGTATTTCAAATGGCTTGTCTGCAAAGAAAGGTGAGATGTAGGGAATCACAGAAAGTCGAGGGGAAAATGTCAATATATACATTGCTATATGGTGAACTAAGCCTTAGGCCAGCCACAATGTAGAGGACCTGACCCTTAGAAACTTAAAAGTGAGCTGGAATCTTTAAAAGTTCAAATCTTTATAAGTAAAAAGATTGATGAAAATGAATAACCAAGTGTTTTAATTGACATCAGAAGATCAAAACAATAAACCCTGAGAACATAGAAAAAAGATAAAGATAGATATGAGCAGAACTTAATACCACAGAAAACGTTTAAAATTCAGGTGAGGTAGTAAGTCCAAAGAATATTCTTTGAAAAGATTTAAAAGACACACTTTGATTAAGGAAAGCACAAACATAATTAAAGAATATATAGAAAGAATCAGGACAATGTTATAGCAGAGAATATATGAAATGCCAGTAAATTTGAACATTTCTGTAAAGTGGACCATTTCCTAGCTCCTACAGTTTACCAAAACTGACACAAGAGGAAATCATTTAAGGTCATCATGTCTGCCCTTGGCATTCTCGGAACGCCCTGGCCTCAGAATGCAGCATCTGTCGTCCATGGTAACCTGTGGAGAGTGGGTGGGGCTGAGGGAGGCTGGAACACTGCCCTCACGGATGGAGTGGGTGTGGCCATTTCTGCTGTGACTGAACAAAGGGCAGGGGAGCAGGGGGCCCAGGGCAGGGCCCTCAGAGCAAGGCAGGCCCAGTGGGGTGTCACAAGCATTTAGGCCCAGGCCAAAGGGCGCCTTCTTTGTCTGCACAGCTGGCTAAACTCTCACTTTTCCACTGAGGCCACCCACTTATTTGAAGTGTGTGTGGAACCTGTCCGCGCAGTATACATCGCTGCACAGCTAACCATAGGTCTGGGCATCGTAGCTTCCTGCCAGGTGACCGAAGTTCGCAGGAGAGATGATTCCCAGGTTCACAAGCAGAGAGGCTCCTGCCCGGGCCACATGCCGCCCACTGCCCCTGCCCAAGATCGGGGGCCGAAAGCATCCCTCTCTAAGTCCCCTACCCCTAGAGGGAGTATTGGACCAACACTTATAGATAACGGGGTCCTTGTGGGCAACTCATTGGAGGGACACAAATAAATCTTTGCCGACTTTTTGCTGAAACTTACGAGCGTTCACACCTAAGCCTTTTACAAGGTCAGCTGTTTAGCTAAACATGAGCTCATGACCTAAATTTACACAATAATGAAGAAATCAGCTACAAAGGGAGACAATCAGCAAAAACAATCAATACCAGAATTAGATTCCCTAGGCCATCCGTCAGATGTTGGAATAATCAGGTGCTAGGCAGAAAATATACATAAACCTGGAAAAGAAACAAGGAACAAGGATGTTTTCAAAGACTGGTAGGATCTCTAAAACATTTTTAGAGTACATGTCATTGATAAAGCTAAATACTCAAAGGTTGTTTAATACAACAAATTAAGCAGTGAGAAGAGTGAAATTATGCTGTTTAGAAAACTATGGAAGGTGAGATTTTCTGCCTAATTATATAAGATGATTTCTCTAAAAAATACACATTATTTCAAAGACTTATTGGCTGTGAAATAAGTTAAGGGCATTTCAAATGTCTTGTCTGCAAAGAAATGTGAGATGTAGGGAATCACAGAAAGCCGAGGGGATAATATGTCAATATATACATTGCTATATGGTGAACTAAGCCTTAGGCCGGCAACAGTGTAGAGGAATGGACCCTTAGAAACGTACAAGGAAGCTGGAATCTTTAAAAGTTCAAATCTTTATAAGTAAAAAGATTTATTAAAATTAATATCCAAGTGATTTACTTGACATCAGAAAATCAAAACAATAAACCCTGAGAACATAGAAAAAAGATAAATAAAGATATGAGCAGAACTTAATAAAACAGAAAACGTATAAAATTTAGGTCATTTAGTAAGTCCAAAGAATATTCTTTGAAAAGATTTAAAAGACACACTTTGATTAAGGAAAACAAAAAAAAGTAAATAATATACAGAAAGAATCAGGACAATGTTATAGTGGAGAATATATGAATTGCCAGTAAATTTGAATATTTCTGTAAAGTGGACCATTTCCTAGCTCCTAAACTTTACCAAAACTGACACAAGAGGAAATCATTTAAGGTCATCATGTCTGCCCTTGGCATTCTCGGAAAGCCCTGGCCTCAGAATGCAGCATCTATAGTCCATGGTAACCTGCGGAGAGGGGGCGTGGCTGAGGGAGGTTGGAAGACTGCCCTCACTGAGGGAGTGGGTGTGGTCATCTCTGCTGTGACTGAACAAAGGGCAGGGGAGCAGGGGGCCCAGGGCAGGGCCCTCAGAGCCCGGCAGACCCAGTGGGGTGTCACAAGCATTTAGGCCCAGGCCAAAGGGCGCCTTCTTTGTCTGCACAGCTGCCCAAACTCTCACCTTTCCACTCAGGCCGCCCTCTTATTTGAAGTGTGTTGGGTACCTGTCCGCGCAGTACACCTCGCTGCACATCTAACCATAGGTCAAGGCATCGTAGCTTCCTGCCAGGTGACTGAAGTTCGCAGGCATATGTGTCCCTGGGACACATGCGGAGAGGCTCCTGCCCGGGACACAGGCCGCCCACTGGCCCTGCCCCAGATCGAAGGCTGAAAAGCAGCCATGTCTGAGTCCACTGCCTCTCGAAGGAGTATTGGACCAACACTTGTAGAAATCGGGGTTCTTGCTGGCAACTCATTGGACGGACACAAATAAATCTTTGCCGACTTTCTGCTGAAGCTTACCAGCTTTCACACCTAAGCCTCTTACAAGGTCAGCTGTTTAGCTAAACATGAGCTCATGATCTAAATTTACACAATCTTGAAGAAATCAGCTACAAAGGGAGAAAATCAGCAAAAACAATCAATACCAGAATGAGATTCCCTAGGCCATCCATCTGATGTTGGAATAATCAGGTGCAAGGCAGAAAATATACATAAACCTGGAACTGAAACAAGGAACAAGGAGGTTTTCAAAGGCTGGTAGGAACTCTAAAACATTTTTAAAGTACATTTCGTTGATAAACCTAAATACTCAAAGGTTGTTTAATACCACAGATTAAGCATTGAGAAGAGTGAAATTATGCTGTTTTCAAAACTATGTCAGGTGAGATTTTCTGCCTAATTATATAAGAAGATTTCTCTAAAAAATAGACATTATTTCAAAGACTTATTGGCTGTGAAATAAGTTAAGTGTATTTCAAATGGCTTGTCTTCAAAGAAAGGTGAGATGTAGGGAATCACAGAAAGTCGAGGGGAAAATGTCAATATATACATTGCTATATGGTGAACTAAGCCTTAGGCCAGCCACAATGTAGGGGACCTGACCCTTAGAAACTTGAAAGTGAGCTGGAATCTTTAAAAGTTCAAATCTTTATAAGTAAAAAGATTGATGAAAATGAATAACCAAGTGTTTTAATTGACATCAGAAGATCAAAACAATAAACCCTGAGAACATAGAAAAAAGATAAATAAAGATATGAGCAGAACTTAATACCACAGAAAACGTATAAAATTCAGGTGTGGTAGTAAGTCCAAAGAATATTCTTTGAAAAGATTTAAAAGACACACTTTGATTAAGGAAAACAAAAAAATGTAAAGAATATACAGAAAGGATCAAGACAATGTTATAGCTGAGAATATATGAAATGCCAGTAAATTTGAATATTTCTGTAAAGTGGACCATTTCCTAGCTCCTACAGTTTACCAAAACTGACACAAGAGGAAATCATTTAAGGTCATCATGTCTGCACTTGGCATTCTCGGAACGCCCTGGCCTCAGAATGCAGCATCTGTAGTCCGTGGTAACCTGTGGAGAGTGGGCGGGTCTGAGGGAGGCTGGAACACTGCCCTCACGGAGGGAGTGGGTGTGGCCATCTCTGCTGTGAATGAACAAAGGGCAGGGGAGCATGGGGCCCAGGGCAGGACCCTCAGAGCAAGGCAGGCCCAGTGGGGTGTCACAAGCATTTAGGCCCAGGCCATAGGTTGCCTTCTTTGTCTGCACAGCTGGCCAAACTCTCACTTTTCCACTCAGGCCACCCACTTATTTGAAGTGTGTGTGGAACCTGTCCGCGCAGTATACATCGCTGCACAGCTAACCATAGGTCTGGGCATCGTAGCTTCCTGCCAGGTGACCGAAGTTCGCAGGAGAGATGATTCCCAGGTTCACAAGCAGAGAGGCTCCTGCCCGGGCCACATGCCGCCCACTGCCCCTGCCCAAGATCGGGGGCCGAAAGCATCCCTCTCTAAGTCCCCTACCCCTAGAGGGAGTATTGGACCAACACTTGTAGAAAACGGGGTCCTTGTGGGCAACTCATTGGAGGGACACAAATAAATCTTTGCCGACTTTTTGCTGAAACTTACGAGCGTTCACACCTAAGCCTTTTACAAGGTCAGCTGTTTAGCTAAACATGAGCTCATGACCTAAATTTACACAATAATGAAGAAATCAGCTACAAAGGGAGACAATCAGCAAAAACAATCAATACCAGAATGAGATTCCCTAGGCCATCCGTCAGATGTTGGAATAATCAGGTGCAAGGCAGAAAATATACATAAAACTGGAATTGAAAGAAGGAACAAGGAGGTTTTCAAAGGCTGGTAGGATCTCTAAAACATTTTTAAAGTACATGTCATTGATAAACCTAAATACTCAAAGATTGTTTAATACCACAGATTAAGCATTGAGAAGAGTGAAATTATGCTGTTTTGAAAACTATGGCAGGTGAGATTTTCTGCCTAATTATGTCAGAAGATTTCTCTAAAAAATAGACATTATTTCAAAGACTTATTGGCTGTGAAATAAGTTAAGTGTATTTCAAACGGCTTGTCTGCAAAGAAAGGTGAGATGTAGGGAATCACAGAAAGTCGAGGGGAAAATGTCAATATATACATTGCTATATGGTGAACTAAGCCTTAGGACAGCCACAATGTAGAGGACCTGACCCTTAGAAACTTAAAAGTGAGCTGGAATCTTTAAAAGTTCAAATCTTTATAAGTAAAAAGATTGATGAAAATGAATAACCAAGTGTTTTAATTGACATCAGAAGATCAAAACAATAAACCCTGAGAACATAGAAAAAAGATAAAGATAGATATGAGCAGAACTTAATACCACAGAAAACGTATAAAATTCAGGTGAGGTAGTAAGTCCAAAGAATATTCTTTGAAAAGATTTAAAAGACACACTTTGATTAAGGAAAGCACAAACATAATTAAAGAATATATAGAAAGAATCAGGACAATGTTATAGCAGAGAATATATGAAATGCCAGTAAATTTGAACATTTCTGTAAAGTGGACCATTTCCTAGCTCCTACAGTTTACCAAAACTGACACAAGAGGAAATCATTTAAGGTCATCATGTCTGCCCTTGGCATTCTCGGAACGCCCTGGCCTCAGAATGCAGCATCTGTAGTCCATGGTAACCTGTGGAGAGTGGGCGGGTCTGAGGGAGGCTGGAACACTGCCCTCACGGAGGGAGTGGGTGTGGCCATCTCTGCTGTGACTGAACAAAGGGCAGGGGAGCAGGGGGCCCAGGGCAGGGCCCTCAGAGCAAGGCAGGCCCTGTGGGGTGTCACAAGCATTTAGGCCCAGGCCAAAGGGCGCCTTCTTTGTCTGCACAGCTGGCCAAACTCTCACTTTTCCACTCAGGCCACCCACTTATTTGATGTGTGTGTGGAACCTGTCCACGCAGTATACCTCGCTGCACAGCTAACCATAGGTCTGGGCATCGTAGCTTCCTGCCAGGTGACCGAAGTTCGCAGGAGAGATGATTCCCAGGTTCACACGCAGAGAGGCTCCTGCCCGGGCCACACGCCGCCCACTTCCCAAGCCCAAGATCGGGGGCCGAAAGCAGCCATGTCTAAGTCCCCTACCCCTAGAGGGAGTATTGGACCAACACTTCTAGAAAACGGGGTCCTTGTGGGCAACTCATTGGAGGGACACAAATAAATCTTTGCCGACTTTTTGCTGAAACTTACGAGCGTTCACACCTAAGCCTTTTACAAGGTCAGCTGTTTAGCTAAACATGAGCTCATGACCTAAATTTACACAATAATGAAGAAATCAGCTACAAAGGGAGACAATCAGCAAAAACAATCAATACCAGAATTAGATTCCCTAGGCCATCCGTCAGATGTTGGAATAATCAGGTGCTAGGCAGAAAATATACATAAACCTGGAAAAGAAACAAGGAACAAGGATGTTTTCAAAGACTGGTAGGATCTCTAAAGCATTTTTAGAGTACATGTCATTGATAAAGCTAAATACTCAAAGGTTGTTTAATACAACAAATTAAGCAGTGAGAAGAGTGAAATTATGCTGTTTAGAAAACTATGGAAGGTGAGATTTTCTGCCTAATTATATAAGATGATTTCTCTAAAAAATACACATTATTTCAAAGACTTATTGGCTGTGAAATAAGTTAAGGGCATTTCAAATGTCTTGTCTGCAAAGAAATGTGAGATGTAGGGAATCACAGAAAGCCGAGGGGATAATATGTCAATATATACATTGCTATATGGTGAACTAAGCCTTAGGCCGGCAACAGTGTAGAGGAATGGACCCTTAGAAACGTACAAGGAAGCTGGAATCTTTAAAAGTTCAAATCTTTATAAGTAAAAAGATTTATTAAAATTAATATCCAAGTGATTTACTTGACATCAGAAAATCAAAACAATAAACCCTGAGAAC
This sequence comes from Mesoplodon bidens, assembly GCF_964165515.1. Lineage (NCBI taxonomy): Eukaryota > Metazoa > Chordata > Mammalia > Artiodactyla > Ziphiidae > Mesoplodon > Mesoplodon bidens. The sequence continues at coordinate 4,236,324 of NC_138180.1, forward strand.
ATAGAAAAAAGATAAATAAAGATATGAGCAGAACTTAATAAAACAGAAAACGTATAAAATTTAGGTGATTTAGTAAGTCCAAAGAATATTCTTTGAAAAGATTTAAAAGACACACTTTGATTAAGGAAAACAAAAAAAAGTAAATAATATACAGAAAGAATCAGGACAATGTTATAGCGGAGAATATATGAATTGCCAGTAAATTTGAATATTTCTGTAAAGTGGACCATTTCCTAGCTCCTAAACTTTACCAAAACTGACACAAGAGGAAATCATTTAAGGTCATCATGTCTGCCCTTGGCATTCTCGGAAAGCCCTGGCCTCAGAATGCAGCATCTCTAGTCCATGGTAACCTGCGGAGAGGGGGCGTGGCTGAGGGAGGTTGGAAGACTGCCCTCACTGAGGGAGTGGGTGTGGTCATCTCTGCTGTGACTGAACAAAGGGCAGGGGAGCAGGGGGCCCAGGGCAGGGCCCTCAGAGCCCGGCAGACCCAGTGGGGTGTCACAAGCATTTAGGCCCAGGCCAAAGGGTGCTTTCTTTGTCTGCACAGCTGCCCAAACTCTCACCTTTCCACTCAGGCCGCCCTCTTATTTGAAGTGTGTTGGGTACCTGTCCGCGCAGTACACCTCGCTGCACATCTAACCATAGGTCAAGGCATCGTAGTTTCCTGCCAGGTGACTGAAGTTCGCAGGCAAATGTGTCCCTGGGACACATGCGGAGAGGCTCCTGCCCGGGCCACAGGCCGCCCACTGGCCCTGCCCCAGATCGAAGGCTGAAATGCAGCCATGTCTGAGTCCACTGCCTCTCGAAGGAGTATTGGACCAAACACTTGTAGAAATCGGGGTTCTTGCTGGCAACTCATTGGACGGACACAAATAAATCTTTGCCGACTTTCTGCTGAAGCGTACCAGCGTTCACACCTAAGCCTCTTACAAGGTCAGCTGTTTAGCTAAACATGAGCTCATGATCTAAATTTACACAATCTTGAAGAAATCAGCTACAAAGGGAGACAATCAGCAAAAACAATCAATACCAGAATGAGATTCCCTAGGCCATCCATCTGATGTTGGAATAATCAGGTGCAAGGCAGAAAATATACATAAACCTGGAACTGAAACAAGGAACAAGGAGGTTTTCAAAGGCTGGTAGGATCTCTAAAACATTTTTAAAGTACATTTCGTTGACAAACCTAAATACTCAAAGGTTGTTTAATACCACAGATTAAGCATTGAGAAGAGTGAAATTATGCTGTTTTCAAAACTATGGCAGGTGAGATTTTCTGCCTAATTATATAAGAAGATTTCTCTACAAAATAGACATTATTTCAAAGACTTATTGGCTGTGAAATAAGTTAAGTGTATTTCAAATGGCTTGTCTGCAAAGAAAGGTGAGATGTAGGGAATCACAGAAAGTCGAGGGGAAAATGTCAATATATACATTGCTATATGGTGAACTAAGCCTTAGGCCAGCCACAATGTAGAGGACCTGACCCTTAGAAACTTGAAAGTGAGCTGGAATCTTTAAAAGTTCAAATCTTTATAAGTAAAAAGATTGATGAAAATGAATAACCAAGTGTTTTAATTGACATCAGAAGATCAAAACAATAAACCCTGAGAACATAGAAAAAAGATAAATAAAGATATGAGCAGAACTTAATACCACAGAAAACGTATAAAATTCAGGTGTGGTAGTAAGTCCAAAGAATATTCTTTGAAAAGATTTAAAAGACACACTTTGATTAAGGAAAACAAAAAAATGTAAAGAATATACAGAAAGGATCAAGACAATGTTATAGCTGAGAATATATGAAATGCCAGTAAATTTGAATATTTCTTTAAAGTGGACCATTTCCTAGCTCCTACAGTTTACCAAAACTGACACAAGAGGAAATCATTTAAGGTCATCATGTCTGCCCTTGGCATTCTCGGAACGCCCTGGCCTCAGAATGCAGCATCTGTAGTCCGTGGTAACCTGTGGAGAGTGGGCGGGTCTGAGGGAGGCTGGAACACTGCCCTCACGGAGGGAGTGGGTGTGGCCATCTCTGCTGTGAATGAACAAAGGCAGGGGAGCATGGGGCCCAGGGCAGGACCCTCAGAGCAAGGCAGGCCCAGTGGGGTGTCACAAGCATTTAGGCCCAGGCCATAAGTTGCCTTCTTTCTCTGCACAGCTGGCCAAACTCTCACTTTTCCACACAGGCCACCCACTTATTTGAAGTGTGTGTGGAACCTGTCCGCGCAGTATACATCGCTGCACAGCTAACCATAGGTCTGGGCATCGTAGCTTCCTTCCAGGTGACCGAAGTTCGCAGGAGAGATGATTCCCAGGTTCACAAGCAGAGAGGCTTCTGCCCGGGCCACATGCCGCCCACTGCCCCTGCCCAAGATCGGGGGCCGAAAGCATCCCTCTCTAAGTCCCCTACCCCTAGAGGGAGTATTGGACCAACACTTCTAGAAAACGGGGTCCTTGTGGGCAACTCATTGGAGGGACACAAATAAATCTTTGCCGACTTTTTGCTGAAACTTACGAGCGTTCACACCTAAGCCTTTTACAAGGTCAGCTGTTTAGCTAAACATGAGCTCATGACCTAAATTTACACAATAATGAAGAAATCAGCTACAAAGGGAGAAAATCAGCAAAAACAATCAATACCAGAATTAGATTCCCTAGGCCATCCGTCAGATGTTGGAATAATCAGGTGCTAGGCAGAAAATATACATAAACCTGGAAAAGAAACAAGGAACAAGGATGTTTTCAAAGACTGGTAGTGTCTCTAAAACATTTTTAAAGTACATGTCATTGATAAAGCTAAATACACAAAGGTTGTTTAATACAGCAAATTGAGCAGTGAGAAGCGTGAAGTTATGCTGTTTAGAAAACTATGGAACGTGAGATTTTCTGCCTAATTATATAAGATGATTTGTCTGAAAAATACACATTATTTCAAAGACTTATTGGCTGTGAAGTAAGTTAAGGGTATTTCAAATGGCTTGTCTGCAAAGAAAGGTGAGATGTAGGGAATCACAGAAAGCCGAGGGGATAATATGTCAATATATACATAGCTATATGTTGATCTAAGCCTTAGGCCGGCAACAGTGTAGAGGAATGGACCCTTAGAAACGTACAAGTAAGCTGGAATCTATAAAAGTTCAAATCTTTATAAGTAATAAGATTTATTAAGATGAATAACCAAGTGTTTTACTTGACATCAGAAAATCAAAACTATAAACCCTGAGAACATAGAAAAAAGATAAATAAAGATATGAACAGAACTTAATACAACAGAAAACGTATAAAATTCAGGTGATTTAGTAAGTCCTAAGAATATTCTTTGAAAAGATTTACAAGACACACTTTGATTAAGGAAAACATAAACATAAGTAAAGAATATGCAGAAAGAATCAGGACAATGTTATAGCAGAGAATATATGAAATGCCAGTAAACTGGAACATTTCTGTAAAGCGGACCATTTCCTAGCTGCTACAGTTTACGAAAACTGACACAAGAGGAAATCATTTAAGGTCATCATGTCTGCCCTTGGCATTCTCGGAACGCCCTGGCCTCAGAATGCAGCATCTGTAGTCCATGGTAACCTGCGGAGAGGGGGCGTGGCTGAGGGAGGTTGGAAGCCTGCCCTCACTGAGGGAGTGGGTGTGGCCATCTCTGCTGTGACTGAACAAAGGGCAGGGGAGCAGAGGGCCCAGGGCAGGGCCCTCAGAGCCCGGCAGACCCAGTGGGGTGTCACAAGCATTTAGGCCCAGGCCAAAGGGCGCCTTCTTTGTCTGCACAGCTGCCCAAACTCTCACCTTTCCACTCAGGCCGCCCTCGTACTTGAGGGTGTGTGGAACCTGTCCGCGCAGTACACCTCGCTGCACAGCTAACCTTATGTCAGGGCATCGTAGCTTCCTGCCAGGTGACCGAAGTTCGCAGGCAAATGGGTCCCTGGGACACATGCGGAGAGTCTCCGGCCCGGGCCACAGGCCGCCCACTGGCCCTGCCCCAGATCGAAGGCTGAAAAGCAGCCATGTCTGAGTCCACTGCCTCTCGAAGGAGTATTGGACCAACACTTGTAGAAAACGGGGTCCTTGCGGGCAACTCATTGGAGGGACACAAATAAATCTTTGCCGACTTTCTGCTGAAGCGTACCAGCGTTCACACCTAAGCCTCTTACAAGGTCAGCTGTTTAGCTAAACATGAGCTCATGATCTAAATTTACACAATATTGAAGAAATCAGCTACAAAGTGAGACAATCAGCAAAAACAATCAATACCAGAATGAGATTCCCTAGGCCATCCATCTGATGTTGGAATAATCAGGTGCAAGGCAGAAAATATACATAAAACTGGAACTGAAAGAAGGAACAAGGAGGTTTTCAAAGGCTGGTAGGATCTCTAAAACATTTTTAAAGTACATGTCATTGATGAACCTAAATACTCAAAGGTTGTTTAATACCACAGATTAAGCATTGAGAAGAGTGAAATTATGCTGTTTTGAAAACTATGGCAGGTGAGATTTTCTGCCTAATTATGTCAGAAGATTTCTCTAAAAAATAGACATTATTTCAAAGACTTATTGGCTGTGAAATAAGTTAAGTGTATTTCAAATGGCTTGTCTGCAAAGAAAGGTGAGATGTAGGGAATCACAGAAATTCGAGGGGAAAATGTCAATATATACATTGCTATATGGTGAACTAAGCCTTAGGCCAGCCACAATGTAGAGGACCTGACCCTTAGAAACTTAAAAGTGAGCTGGAATCTTTAAAAGTTCAAATCTTTATAAGTAAAAAGATTGATGAAAATGAATAACCAAGTGTTTTAATTGACATCAGAAGATCAAAACAATAAACCCTGAGAACATAGAAAAAAGATAAAGATAGATATGAGCAGAACTTAATACCACAGAAAACGTATAAAATTCAGGTGAGGTAGTAAGTCCAAAGAATATTCTTTGAAAAGATTTAAAAGACACACTTTGATTAAGGAAAGCACAAACATAATTAAAGAATATATAGAAAGAATCAGGACAATGTTATAGCAGAGAATATATGAAATGCCAGTAAATTTGAACATTTCTGTAAAGTGGACCATTTCCTAGCTCCTACAGTTTACCAAAACTGACACAAGAGGAAATCATTTAAGGTCATCATGTCTGCCCTTGGCATTCTCGGAACGCCCTGGCCTCAGAATGCAGCATCTGTAGTCCATGGTAACCTGTGGAGAGTGGGCGGGTCTGAGGGAGGCTGGAACACTGCCCTCACGGAGGGAGTGGGTGTGGCCATCTCTGCTGTGACTGAACAAAGGGCAGGGGAGCAGGGGGCCCAGGGCAGGGCCCTCAGAGCAAGGCAGGCCCTGTGGGGTGTCACAAGCATTTAGGCCCAGGCCAAAGGGCGCCTTCTTTGTCTGCACAGCTGGCCAAACTCTCACTTTTCCACTCAGGCCACCCACTTATTTGAAGTGTGTGTGGAACCTGTCCACGCAGTATACCTCGCTGCACAGCTAACCATAGTTCTGGGCATCGTAGCTTCCTGCCAGGTGACAGAAGTTCGCAGGAGAGATGATTCCCAGGTTCACTCGCAGAGAGGCACCTGCCCGGGCCACACGCCGCCCACTTCCCAAGCCCAAGATCGGGGGCCGAAAGCAGCCATGTCTAAGTCCCCTACCCCTAGAGGGAGTATTTGACCAACACTTCTAGAAAACGGGGTCCTTGTGGGCAACTCATTGGAGGGACACAAATAAATCTTTGCCGACTTTTTGCTGAAACTTACGAGCGTTCACACCTAAGCCTTTTACAAGGTCAGCTGTTTAGCTAAACATGAGCTCATGACCTAAATTTACACAATAATGAAGAAATCAGCTACAAAGGGAGACAATCAGCAAAAACAATCAATACCAGAATTAGATTCCCTAGGCCATCCGTCAGATGTTGGAATAATCAGGTGCTAGGCAGAAAATATACATAAACCTGGAAAAGAAACAAGGAACAAGGCTGTTTTCAAAGACTGGTAGGATCTCTAAAACATTTTTAGAGTACATGTCATTGATAAAGCTAAATACTCAAAGGTTGTTTAATACAACAAATTAAGCAGTGAGAAGAGTGAAATTATGCTGTTTAGAAAACTATGGAAGGTGAGATTTTCTGCCTAATTATATAAGATGATTTCTCTAAAAAATACACATTATTTCAAAGACTTATTGGCTGTGAAGTAAGTTAAGGGCATTTCAAATGTCTTGTCTGCAAAGAAATGTGAGATGTAGGGAATCACAGAAAGCCGAGGGGATAATATGTCAATATATACATTGCTATATGGTGAACTAAGCCTTAGGCCGGCAACAGTGTAGAGGAATGGACCCTTAGAAACGTACAAGGAAGCTGGAATCTTTAAAAGTTCAAATCTTTATAAGTAAAAAGATTTATTAAAAATAATAACCAAGTGTTTTACTTGACAGCAGAAAATCAAAACAATAAACCCTGAGAACATAGAAAAAAGATAAATAAAATTATGAGCAGAACTTAATACAACAGAAAACGTATAAAATTTAGGTGATTTAGTAAGTCCAAAGAATATTCTTTGAAAAGATTTAAAAGACACACTTTGATTAAGGAAAACAAAAAAAAGTAAATAATATACAGAAAGAATCAGGACAATGTTATAGCGGAGAATATATGAATTGCCAGTAAATTTGAATATTTCTGTAAAGTGGACCATTTCCTAGCTCCTAAACTTTACCAAAACTGACACAAGAGGAAATCATTTAAGGTCATCATGTCTGCCCTTGGCATTCTCAGAACGCCCTGGCCTCAGAATGCAGCATCTGTAGTCCATGGTAACCTGCGGAAATGGGGCGTGGCTGAGGGAGGTTGGAAGACTGCCCTCACTGAGGGAGTGGGTGTGGCCATCTCTGCTGTGACTGAACAAAGGGCATGGGAGCAGGCGGCCCAGGGCAGGGCCCTCAGAGCCCGGAAGACCCAGTGGGGTGTCACAAGCATTTAGGCCCAGGCCAAAGGGCGATTTCTTTGTCTGCACAGCTGCCCAAACTCTCACCTTTCCACTCAGGCCGCCCTCTTATTTGAAGTGTATTGGGTACCTGTCCGCGCAGTACACCTCGCTGCAAAACTAACCATAGGTCAAGGCATCGTAGCTTCCTGCCAGGTGACTGAAGTTCGCAGGCAAATGTGTCCCTGGGACACATGCGGAGATGCTCCTGCCCGGGCCACAGGCCGCCCACTGGCCCTGCCCCAGATCGAAGGCTGAAAAGCAGCCATGTCTGAGTCCACTGCCTCTCGAAGGAGTATTGGACCAACACTTGTAGAAAACGGGGTCCTTGCGGGCAACTCATTGGAGGGTCACAAATAAATCTTTGCCGACTTTCTGCTGAAGCTTACCAGCGTTCACACCTAAGCCTCTTACAAGGTCAGCTGTTTAGCTAAACATGAGCTCATGACCTAAATTTACACAAAATTGAAGAAATCAGCTACAAAGGGAGACAATCAGCAAAAACAATCAATACCAGAGTGAGATTCCCTAGACCATCCATCTGATGTTGGAATAATCAGGTGAAAGGCAGAAAATATACATAAAACTGGAACTGAAACAAGGAAAAAGGAGGTTTTCAAAGGCTGGTAGGATCTCTAAAACATTTTTAAAGTACATTTCGTTGATAAACCTAAATACTCAAAGGTTGTTTAATACCACAGATTAAGCATTGAGAAGAGTGAAATTATGCTGTTTTCAAAACTATGGCAGGTGAGATTTTCTGCCTAATTATATAAGAAGATTTCTCTAAAAAATAGACATTATTTCAAAGACTTATTGGCTGTGAAATAAGTTAAGTGTATTTCAAATGGCTTGTCTGCAAAGAAAGGTGAGATGTAGGGAGTCACAGAAAGCCGAGGGGAAAATATGCCAATATATACATAGCTATATGTTGAACTAAGCCTTAGGCCGGCAACAGTGTAGAGGAAAGGACCATTAGAAACGTACAAGTAAGCTGGAATCTTTAAAAGTTCAAATCTTTATAAGTAAAAAGATTTATTATAATGAATAACCAACTGTTTTACTTGACATCAGAAAATCAAAACTATAAAACCTGAGAACATAGAAAAAAGATAAATAAAGATATGATCAGAACTTAATACAACAGAAAACGTATAAAATTCAGGTGATTTAGTAAGTACAAAGAATATATTTTGAAAAGATTTAAAAGACACACTTTGATTAAGGAAAACATAAACATAAGAAAAGAATATGCAGAAAGAATCAGGACAATGATATAGCAGAGAATATATGAAATGCCTGTAAACTTGAACATTTCTGTAAAGCGGACCATTTCCTAGCTGCTACAGTTTACGAAAACTGACACAAGAGGAAATCATTTAAGGTCATCATGTCTGCCCTTGGCATTCTCGGAACGCCCTGGCCTCAGAATGCAGCATCTGTAGTCCATGGTAACCTGCGGAGAGGGGGCGTGGCTGAGGGAGGTTGGAAGACTGCCAGCACTGAGGGAGTGGGTGTGGCCATCTCTGCTGTGACTGAACAAAGGGCTGGGGAGCAGGGGGCCCAGTGCAGGGCCCTCAGAGCCCGGCAGACCCAGTGTGGTGTCACAAGCATTTAGGCCCAGGCCAAAGGGCGCCTTCTTTGTCTGCACAGCTGCCCAAACTCTCACATTTCCACTCAGGCCGCCCTCTTATTTGAAGTGTGTTTGGAACCTGTCTTCGCAGTACACCTCGCTGCACAGCTAACCATAGGTCAGGGCATCGTAGCTTCCTGCCAGGTGACCGAAGTTCGCAGGCAAATGGGTCCCTGGGACACATGCGGAGAGGCTCCTGCCCGGGCCACAGGCCGCCCACTGGCCCTGCCCCAGATCGAAGCCTGAAAAGCAGCCATGTCTGAGTCCACTGCCTCTCGAAGGAGTATTGGACCAACACTTGTAGAAAACGGGGTACTTGCGGGCAACTCATTGGAGGGACACAAATAAATCTTTGTCGACTTTCTGCTGAAGCGTACCAGCGTTCACACCTAAGCCTCTTACAAGGTCAGCTGTTTAGCTAAACATGAGCTCATGATCTAAATTTACACAATCTTGAAGAAATCAGCTACAAAGGGAGACAATCAGCAAAAACAATCAATACCAGAATGAGATTCCCTAGGCCATCCATCTGATGTTGGAATAATCAGGTGCAAGGCAGAAAATATACATAAAACTGGAACTGAAACAAGGATCAAGGAGGTTTTCAAAGGCTGGTAGGATCTCTAAAACATTTTTAAAGTACATGTCATTGATAAACCTAAATACTCAAAGGTTGTTTAATACCACAGATTAAGCATTGAGAAGAGTGAAATTATGCTGATTTGAAAACAATGGCAGGTGAGATTTTCTGCCTAATTATGTCAGAAGATTTCGCTAAAAATAGACATTATTTCAAAGACTTATTGGCTGTGAAATAAGTTAAGTGTATTTCAAATGGCTTGTCTGCAAAGAAAGGTGAGATGTAGCGAATCACAGAAATTCGAGGGGAAAATGTCAATATATACATTGCTATATGGTGAACTAAGCCTTAGGCCAGCCACAATGTAGAGGACCGGACCCTTAGAAACTTAAAAGTGAGCTGGAATCTTTAAAAGTTCAAATCTTTATAAGTAAAAAGATTGATGAAAATGAATAACCAAGTGTTTTAAGTGACATCAGAAGATCAAAACAATAAAATCTGAGAACATAGAAAAAAGATAAAGATAGATATGAGCAGAATTTAATACCACAGAAAACGTATAAAATTCAGGTGAGGTAGTAAGTCCAAAGAATATTCCTTGAAAAGATTTAAAAGACACACTTTGATTAAGGAAAGCACAAACATAATTAAAGAATATATAGAAAGAATCAGGACAATGTTATAGCAGAGAATATATGAAATGCCAGTAAATTTGAACATTTCTGTAAAGTGGACAATTTCCTAGCTCCTACAGTTTACCAAAACTGACACAAGGGGAAATCATTTAAGGTCATCATGTCTGCCCTTGGCATTCTCGGAACGCCATGGCCTCGGAATGCAGCATCTGTAGTCCATGGTAACCTGCAGGGATTGGGCGGGACTGAGGGAGGCTGGAACACTGCCCTCACAGAGGGAGTGGGTGTGGCCATCTCTGCTGTGACTGAACAAAGGGCAGGGGAGCAGCGGGCCCTGGGCAGGGCCCTCAGAGCCCGGCAGGCCTAGTGGGGTGTCACAAGCATTTAGGCCCAGGCCTTAGGGCGCCTTCTTTGTCTGCACAGCTGCCCAAACTCTCACCTTTCCACTCAGTCCGCCCACTTAGTTGCAGTGAGTGTGGAACCTGTCTGCGCAGTATACCTCGCTGCACAGCTAACCATAGGTCTGGGCATCATAGCTTCCTGCCCGGTGACCGAAGTTCACAGGAGAGATGATTCCCAGGTTCACATGCAGAGAGGCTCCTGCCCGGGCCACAGGCGGCCCACTGCCCCTGCCCAAGATCGGGGGCCGAAAGCAGCCCTGTCTAATTCCCCTACCCCTAGAGGGAGTATTGGACCAACACTTCTAGAAAACGGGGTCCTTGTGGGCAACTCATTGGAGGGACACAAATAAATCTTTGCCGACTTTTTGCTGAAACTTACGAGCGTTCACACTTAAGCCTTTTACAAGGTCAGCTGTTTAGCTAAACATGAGCTCATGATCTAAATTTACACAATAATGAAGAAATCAGCTACAAAAGGAGACAATCAGCATAAACAATCAATACCAGAATTAGATTCCCTAGGCCATCCGTCAGATGTTGGAATAATCAGGTGCTAGGCAGAAAATATACATAAACCTGGAAAAGAAACAAGGAAAAAGGATGTTTTCAAAGACTGGTAGGATCTCTAAAACATTTTTAAAGTACATGTCATTGATAAAGCTAAATACTCAAAGGTTGTTTAATACAACAAATTAAGCAGTGAGAAGAGTGAAATTATGCTGTTTAGAAAACTATGGAAGGTGAGATTTTCTGCCTAATTATATAAGATGATTTCTCTAAAAAATACACATTATTTCAAAGACTTATTGGCTGTGAAATAAGTTAAGGGTATTTCAAATGTCTTGTCTGCAAAGAAAGGTGAGATGTAGGGAATCACAGAAAGCCGAGGGGATAATATGTCAATATATACATAGCTATATGTTGATCTAAGCCTTAGGCGGGCAACAGTGTAGAGGAATGGACCCTTAGAAACGTACAAGGAAGCTGGAATGTTTAAAAGTTCAAATCTTTATAAGTAAAAAGATTTATTAAAAATAATAACCAAGTGTTTTACTTGACATCAGAAAATCAAAACAATAAACCCTGAGAACATAGAAAAAAGATAAATAAAGATATGAGCAGAACTTAATACAACAGAAAACGTATAAAATTTAGGTGATTTAGTAAGTCCAAAGAATATTCTTTGAAAAGATTTAAAAGACACACTTTGATTTAGGAAAACAAAAAAAAGTAAATAATATACAGAAAGAATCAGGACAATGTTATAGCGGAGAATATATGAATTGCCAGTATATTTGAATATTTCTGTAAAGTGGACCATTTCCTAGCTCCTACAGTTTACCAAAACTGACACAAGAGGAAATCATTTAAGGTCATCATGTCTGCCATTGGCATTCTCGGAACGCCCTGGCCTCAGAATGCAGCATCTGTAGTCCATGGTAACCTGTGGAGAGTGGGCGGGGCTGAGGGGGTCTGGAACACTGCCCTCACTGAGGGAGTGTGTGTGGCCATCTCTGCTGTGACTGAACAAAGGGTAGGGGAGCAGGGGGCCCAGGGCAGGACCCTCAGAGCAAGGCAGGCCCAGTGGGTTGTCACAAGCATTTAGGCCCAGGCCATAGGGCGCCTTCTTTGTCTGCACAGCTGGCCAAACTCTCACTTTTCCACTGAGGCCACCCACTTATTTGAAGTGTGTGTGGAACCTGTCCACGCAGTATACCTCGCTGCACAGCTAACCATAGGTCTGGGCATCGTAGCTTCCTGCCAGGTGACCGAAGTTCGCAGGAGAGGTGATTCCCAGGTTCACACGCAGAGAGGCTCCTGCCCGGGCCACACGCCGCCCACTGCCCCTGCCCAAGATCGGGGGCAGAAAGCAGCCCTGTCTAAGTCCCCTACCCCTAGAGGGAGTATTGGACCAACACTTCTAGAAAACGGGGTCCTTGTGGGCAACTCATTGGAGGGACACAAATAAATCTTTGCCGACTTTTTGCTGAAACTTACGAGCGTTCACACCTAAGCCTTTTACAAGGTCAGCTGTTTAGCTAAACATGAGCTCATGACCTAAATTTACACAATAATGAAGAAATCAACTACAAAGGGAGACAATCAGCAAAAACAATCAATACCAGAATTAGTTTCCCTAGGCCATCCGTCAGATGTTGGAATAATCAGGTGCTAGGCAGAAAATATACATAAACCTGGAAAAGAAACAAGGAACAAGGATGTTTTCAAAGACTGGTAGGGTCTCAAAAACATTTTTAAAGTACATGTCATTAATAAAGCTAAATACACAAAGGTTGTTTAATACAGCAAATTAAGCTGTGAGAAGAGTGAAGTTATGCTGTTTAGAAAACTATGGAACGTGAGATTTTCTGCCTAATTATATAAGAAGATTTCTCTAAAAAATACACATTATTTCAAAGAATTATTGGCTGTGAAATAAGTTAAGGGTATTTCAAATGTCTTGTCTGCAAAGAAAGGTGAGATGTAGGGAATCACAGAAAGCCGAGGGGATAATATGTCAATATATACATAGCTATATGTTGATCTAAGCCTTAGGCCGGCAACAGTGTAGAGGAATGGACCCTTAGAAACGTACAAGTAAGCTGGAATCTTTAAAAGTTCAAATCTTTATAAGTAAAAAGATTTATTAAAATGAATAACGAAGTGTTTTACTTGACATCAGAAAATCAAAACAATAAACCCTGAGAACATAGAAAAAAGATAAATAAAGATATGAGCAGAACTTAATACAACAGAAAACGTATAAAATTCAGGTGATTTAGTAAGTCCAAAGAATATTCTTTGAAAAGATTTAAAAGACACACTTTGATTAAGGAAAACATAAACTTAAGTAAAGAATATGCAGAAAGAATCAGGACAATGTTATAGCAGAGAATATATGAAATGCCAGTAAACTTGAACATTTCTGTAAAGCGGACCATTTCCTAGCTGCTACAGTTTACGAAAACTGACACAAGAGGAAATCATTTAAGGTCATCATGTCTGCCCTTGGCATTCTCGGAACGCCCTGGCCTCAGAATGCAGCATCTGTAGTCCATGGTAACCTGCGGAGAGGGGGCGTGGCTGAGGGAGGTTGGAAGTCTGCCATCACTGAGGGAGTGTGTGTGGCCATCTCTGCTGTGACTGAACAAAGGGCAGGGGAGCAGGGGGCCCAGGGCTGGGCCCTCAGAGCCCGGCAGACCCAGTGGGGTGTCACAAGCATTTAGGCCCAGGCCAAAGGGCGCCTTCTTTGTCTGCACAGCTGCCCAAACTCTCACCTTTCCACTCAGGCCGCCCTCTTATTTGAAGTGTGTTTGGAACCTGTCCGCGCAGTACACCTCGCTGCACAGCTAACCATAGGTCAGGGCATCGTAGCTTCCTGCCAGGTGACCGAAGTTCGCAGGCAAATGGGTCCCTGGGACACATGCGGAGAGGCTCCTGCCCGGGCCACAGGCCGCCCACTGGCCCTGCCCCAGATCGAAGCCTGAAAAGCAGCCATTTCTGAGTCCACTGCCTCTCGAAGGAGTATTGGACCAACACTTGTAGAAAACGGGGTCCTTGCGGGCAACTCATTGGAGGGACACAAATAAATCTTTGCCGACTTTCTGCTGAAGCGTACCAGCGTTCACACCTAAGCCTCTTACAAGGTCAGCTGTTTAGCTAAACATGAGCTCATGATCTAAATTTACACAATCTTGAAAAAATCAGCTACAAAGGGAGACAATCAGCAAAAACAATCAATACCAGAATGAGATTCCCTAGGCCATCCATCTGATGTTGGAATAATCAGGTGCAAGGCAGAAAATATACATAAAACGGGAACTGAAACAAGGATCAAGGAGGTTTTCAAAGGCTGGTAGGATCTCTAAAACATTTTTAAAGTACATGTCATTGATAAACCTAAATACTCAAAGGTTGTTTAATACCACAGATTAAGCATTGAGAAGAGTGAAATTATGCTGTTTTGAAAACAATGGCAGGTGAGATTTTCTGCCTAATTATGTCAGAAGATTTCTCTAAAAATAGACATTATCTCAAAGACTTATTGGCTGTGAAATAAGTTAAGTGTATTTCAAATGGCTTGTCTGCAAAGAAATGTGAGATGTAGGCAATCACAGAAAGTCGAGGGGAAAATGTCAATATATACATTGCTATATGGTGAACTAAGCCTTAGGCCAGCCACAATGTAGAGGACCTGACCCTTAGAAACTTAAAAGTGAGCTGGAATCTTTAAAAGTTCAAATCTTTATAAGTAAAAAGATTGATGAAAATGAAAACCAAGTGTTTTAATTGACATCAGAAGATCAAAACAATAAACCCTGAGAACATAGAAAAAAGATAAAGATAGATATGAGCAGAACTTAATACCACAGAAAACGTATAAAATTCAGGTGAGGTAGTAAGTCCAAAGAATATTCTTTGAAAAGATTTAAAAGACACACTTTGATTAAGGAAAGCACAAACATAATTAAAGAATATATAGAAAGAATCAGGACAATGTTATAGCACAGAATATATGAAATGCCAGTAAATTTGAACATTTCTGTAAAGTGGACCATTTCCTAGCTCCTACAGTTTACCCAAACTGACACAAGGGGAAATCATTTAAGGTCATCATGTCTGCCCTTGGCATTCTCGGAATGCCCTGGCCTCAGAATGCAGCATCTGTAGTCCATGGTAACCTGCGGAGTGTGGGCGGGACTGAGGGAGGCTGGAACACTGCCCTCACAGAGGGAGTGGGTGTGGCCATCTCTGCTGTGACTGAACAAAGGGCAGGGGTGCAGCGGGCCCTGGGCAGGGCCCTCAGAGCCCGGCAGGCCTAGTGGGGTGTCACAAGCATTTAGGCCCAGGCCTTAGGGCGCCTTCTTTGTCTGCACAGCTGCCCAAACTCTCACTTTTCCACTCAGGCCGCCCACTTAGTTGCAGTGAGTGTGGAATCTGTCTTCGCAGTATACCTCGCTGCACAGCTAACCATAGGTCTGGGCATCATACCTTCCTGCCAGGTGACCGAAGTTCGCAGAAGAGATGATTCCAAGGTTCACATGCAGAGAGGCTCCTGCCCGGGCCACAGGCGGCCCACTGCCCCTGCCCAAGATCGGGGGCCGAAAGCAGCCCTGTCTAATTCCCCTACCCCTAGAGGGAGTATTGGACCAACACTTCTAGAAAACGGGGTCCTTTTGGGCAACTCATTGGACGGACACAAATAAATCTTTGCCGACTTTTTGCTGAAACTTACGAGCGTTCACACTTAAGCCTTTTACAAGGTCAGCTGTTTAGCTAAACATGAGCTCATGATCTAAATTTACACAATAATGAAGAAATCAGCTACAAAGGGAGACAATCAGCAAAAACAATCAATACCAGAATTAGATTCCCTAGGCCATCCGTCAGATGTTGGAATAATCAGGTGCTAGGCAGAAAATATACATAAACCTGGAAAAGAAACAAGGAACAAGGATGTTTTCAAAGACTGGTAGGATCTCTAAAACATTTTTAGAGTACATGTCATTGATAAAGCTAAATACTCAAAGGTTCTTTAATACAACAAATTAAGCAGTGAGAAGAGTGAAATTATGCTGTTTAGAAAACTATGGAAGGTGAGATTTTCTGCCTAATTATATAAGATGATTTCTCAAAAAATACACATTATTTCAAAGACTTATTGGCTGTGAAATAAGTTAAGGGTATTTCAAATGTCTTGTCTGCAAAGAAAGGTGAGATGTAGGGAATCACAGAAAGCCGAGGGGATAATATGTCAATATATACATTGCTATATGGTGAACTAAGCCTTAGGCCGGCAACAGTGTAGAGGAATGGACCCTTAGAAACCTACAAGGAAGCTGGAATCTTTAAAAGTTCAAATGTTTATAAGTAAAAAGATTTATTAAAAATAATAACCAAGTGTTTTACTTGACATCAGAAAATCAAAACAATAAACCCTGAGAACATAGAAAAAAGATAAATAAAGATATGAGCAGAACTTAATACAACAGAAAACGTATAAAATTTAGGTGATTTAGTAAGTCCAAAGAATATTCTTTGAAAAGATTTAAAAGACACACTTTGATTTAGGAAAACAAAAAAAAGTAAATAATATACAGAAAGAATCAGGACAATGTTATAGCGGAGAATATATGAATTGCCAGTAAATTTGAATATTTCTGTAAAGTGGACCTTTTCCTAGCTCCTAAAGTTTACGAAAACTGACACAAGAGGAAATCATTTAAGGTCATCATGTCTGCCCTTGGCATTCTCGGAACGCCCTGGCCTCAGAATGCAGCATCTGTAGCCCATGGTAACCTGTGGAGAGTGGGCGGGGCTGAGGGAGGCTGGAACACTGCCCTCACTGAGGGAGTGTGTTTGGCCATCTCTGCTGTGACTGAACAAAGGGTAGGGGAGCAGGGGACCCAGGGCAGGTCCCTCAGAGCAAGGCAGGCCCAGTGGGTTGTCACAAGCATTTAGGCCCAGGCCATAGGGCGCCTTCTTTGTCTGCACAGCTGGCCAAACTCTCACTTTTCCACTGAGGCCACCCACTTATTTGAAGTGTGTGTGGAACCTGTCCACGCAGTATACCTCGATGCACAGCTAACCATTGGTCTGGGCATCGTAGCTTCCTGCCAGGTGACCGAAGTTCGCAGGAGAGGTGATTCTCAGTTTCACACGCAGAGAGGCTCCTGCCCGGGCCACACGCCGCCCACTGCCCCTGCCCAAGATCGGGGGCAGAAAGCAGCCCTGTCTAAGTCCCCTACCCCTAGAGGGAGTATTGGACCAACACTTCTAGAAAACGGGGTCCTTGTGGGCAACTCATTGGAGGGACACAAATAAATCTTTGCCGACTTTTTGCTGAAACTTACGAGCGTTCACACCTAAGCCTTTTACAAGGTCAGCTGTTTAGCTAAACATGAGCTCATGACCTAAATTTACACAATAATGAAGAAATCAACTACAAACGGAGACAATCAGCAAAAACAATCAATACCAGAATTAGTTTCCCTAGGCCATCCGTCAGATGTTGGAATAATCAGGTGCTAGGCATAAAATATACATAAACCTGGAAAAGAAACAAGGAACAAGGATGTTTTCAAAGACTGGTAGGGTCTCTAAAACATTTTTAAAGTACATGTCATTAATAAAGCTAAATACACAAAGGTTGTTTAATACAGCAAATTAAGCTGTGAGAAGAGTGAAGTTATGCTGTTTAGAAAACTATGGAAGGTGAGATTTTCTGCCTAATTATATAAGATGATTTCTCTAAAAAATACACATTATTTCAAAGACTTATTGGCTGTGAAGTAAGTTAAGGGTATTTCAAATGGCTTGTCTGCAAAGAAAGGTGAGATGTAGGGAATCACAGAAAGCCGAGGGGATAATATGTCAATATATACATAGCTATATGTTGATCTAAGCCTTAGGCCGGCAACAGTGGAGAGGAATGGACCCTTAGAAACGTACAAGTAAGCTGGAATCTTTAAAAGTTCAAATCTTTATAAGTAAAAAGATTTATTAAAATGAATAACCAAGTGTTTTACTTGACATCAGAAAATCAAAACT
Source organism: Mesoplodon bidens (assembly GCF_964165515.1). Classification (NCBI taxonomy): domain Eukaryota; kingdom Metazoa; phylum Chordata; class Mammalia; order Artiodactyla; family Ziphiidae; genus Mesoplodon; species Mesoplodon bidens. The sequence goes on from NC_138180.1 coordinate 4,254,117, forward strand.
ATAAACCCTGAGAACATAGAAAAAAGATAAATAAAGATATGAGCAGAACTTAATACAACAGAAAACGTATAAAATTCAGGTGATTTAGTAAGTCCAAAGAATATTCTTTGAAAAGATTTAAAAGACACACTTTGATTTAGGAAAACAAAAAAAAGTAAATAATATACAGAAAGAATCAGGACAATGTTATAGCGGAGAATATATGAATTGCCAGTAAATTTGAATATTTCTGTAAAGTGGACCATTTCCTAGCTCCTAAACTTTACCAAAACTGACACAAGAGGAAATCATTTAAGGTCATCATGTCTGCCCTTGGCATTCTCGGTACGCCCTGGCCTCAGAATGCAGCATCTGTAGTCCATGGTAACCTGCGGAGAGGGGGCGTGGCTGAGGGAGGTTGGAAGACTGCCCTCACTGAGGGAGTGGGTGTGGTCATCTCTGCTGTGACTGAACAAAGGGCAGGGAGCAGGGGGCCCAGGGCAGGGCCCTCAGAGCCCGGCAGACCCAGTGGGGTGTCACAAGCATTTAGGCCCAGGCCAAAGGGCGCTTTCTTTGTCTGCACAGCTGCCCAAACTCTCACCTTTCCACACAGGCCGCCCTCTTATTTGAAGTGTGATGGGTACCTGTCCTCGCAGTACACCTCGCTGCACAGCTAACCATAGGTCAAGGCATCGTAGCTTCCTTCCAGGTGACTGAAGTTCGCAGGCAAATGTGTCCCTGGGACACATGCGGAGAGGCCCCTGCCCGGGCCACAGGCCGCCCACTGGCCCTGCCCCAGATCGAAGGCTGAAAAGCAGCCATGTCTGAGTCCACTGCCTCTCGAAGGAGTATTGGACCAACACTTGTAGAAATCGGGGTTCTTGCGGGCAACTCATTGGAGGGACACAAATAAATCTTTGCCGACTTTCTGCTGAATCTTACCAGCGTTCACACCTAAGCCTCTTACAAGGTCAGCTGTTTAACTAAACATGAGCTCATGATCTAAATTTACACAATATTGAAGAAATCAGCTACAAAGGGAGACAATCAGCAAAAACAATCAATACCAGAATGAGATTCCCTAGGCCATCCATCTAATGTTGGAATAATCAGGTGCAAGGCAGAAAATATACATAAAACTGGAACTGAAACAAGGAACAAGGAGGTTTTCAAAGGCTGGTAGGATCTGTAAAACATTTTTAAAGTACATGTCATTGATAAACCTAAATACTCAAAGGTTGTTTAATACCACAGATTAAGCATTGAGAAGAGTGAAATTATGCTGTTTTGAAAACTATGGCAGGTGAGATTTTCTGCCTAATTATGTCAGAAGATTTCTCTAAAAAATAGACATTATTTCAAAGACTTATTGGCTGTGAAATAAGTTAAGTGTATTTCAAATGGCTTGTCTGCAAAGAAAGGTGAGATGTAGGGAATCACAGAAAGTCGAGGGGAAAATGTCAATATATACATTGCTATATGGTGAACTAAGACTTAGGCCAGCCACAATGTAGAGGACCTGACCCTTAGAAGCTTAAAAGTGAGCTGGAATCTTTAAAAGTTCAAATCTTTATAAGTAAAAAGATTGATGAAAATGAATAACCAAGTGTTTTAATTGACATCAGAAGATCAAAACAATAAACCCTGAGAACATAGAAAAAAGATAAAGATAGATATGAGCAGAACTTAATACCACAGAAAACGTATAAAATTCAGGTGAGGTAGTAAGTCCAAAGAATATTCTTTGAAAAGATTTAAAAGACACACTTTGATTAAGGAAAGCACAAACATAATTAAAGAATATATAGAAAGAATCAGGACAATGTTATAGCAGAGAATATATGAAATGCCAGTAAATTTGAACATTTCTGTAAAGTGGACCATTTCCTAGCTCCTACAGTTTACCCAAACTGACACAAGGGGAAATCATTTAAGGTCATCATGTCTGCCCTTGGCATTCTCGGAATGCCCTGGCCTCAGAATGCAGCATCTGTAGTCCATGGTAACCTGCGGAGTGTGGGCGGGACTGAGGGAGGCTGGAACACTGCCCTCACAGAGGGAGTGGGTGTGGCCATCTCTGCTGTGACTGAACAAAGGGCAGGGGTGCAGCGGGCCCTGGGCAGGGCCCTCAGAGCCCGGCAGGCCTAGTGGGGTGTCACAAGCATTTAGGCCCAGGCCTTAGGGCGCCTTCTTTGTCTGCACAGCTGCCCAAACTCTCACTTTTCCACTCAGGCCGCCCACTTAGTTGCAGTGAGTGTGGAACCTGTCTGCGCAGTATACCTCGCTGCACAGCTAACCATAGGTCTGGGCATCATAGCTTCCTGCCCGGTGACCGAAGTTCGCAGGAGAGATGATTCCCAGGTTCACATGCAGAGAGGCTCCTGCCCGGGCCACAGGCGGCCCACTGCCCCTGCCCAAGATCGGGGGCCGAAAGCAGCCCTGTCTAATTCCCCTAACCCTAGAGGGAGTATTGGACCAACACTTCTAGAAAACGGGGTCCTTGTGGGCAACTCATTGGAGGGACACAAATAAATCTTTGCCGACTTTTTGCTGAAACTTACGAGCGTTCACACTTAAGGCTTTTACAAGGTCAGCTGTTTAGCTAAACATGAGCTCATGATCTAAATTTACACAATAATGAAGAAATCAGCTACAAAAGGAGACAATCAGCACAAACAATCAATACCAGAATTAGATTCCCTAGGCCATCCGTCAGATGTTGGAATAATCAGGTGCTAGGCAGAAAATATACATAAACCTGGAAAAGAAACAAGGAAAAAGGATGTTTTCAAAGACTGGTAGGATCTCTAAAACATTTTTAAAGTACATGTCATTGATAAAGCTAAATACTCAAAGGTTGTTTAATACAACAAATTAAGCAGTGAGAAGAGTGAAATTATGCTGTTTAGAAAACTATGGAAGGTGAGATTTTCTGCCTAATTATATAAGATGATTTCTCTAAAAAATACACATTATTTCAAAGACTTATTGGCTGTGAAATAAGTTAAGGGTATTTCAAATGTCTTGTCTGCAAAGAAAGGTGAGATGTAGGGAATCACAGAAAGCCGAGGGGATAATATGTCAATATATACATTGCTATATGGTGAACTAAGCCTTAGGCGGGCAACAGTGTAGAGGAATGGACCCTTAGAAACGTACAAGGAAGCTGGAATCTTTAAAAGTTCAAATCTTTATAAGTAAAAAGATTTATTAAAAATAATAACCAAGTGTTTTACTTGACATCAGAAAATCAAAACAATAAACCCTGAGAACATAGAAAAAAGATAAATAAAGATATGAGCAGAACTTAATACAACAGAAAACGTATAAAATTTAGGTGATTTAGTAAGTCCAAAGAATATTCTTTGAAAAGATTTAAAAGACACACTTTGATTTAGGAAAACAAAAAAAAGTAAATAATATACAGAAAGAATCAGGACAATGTTATAGCGGAGAATATATGAATTGCCAGTATATTTGAATATTTCTGTAAAGTGGACCATTTCCTAGCTCCTACAGTTTACCAAAACTGACACAAGAGGAAATCATTTAAGGTCATCATGTCTGCCATTGGCATTCTCGGAACGCCCTGGCCTCAGAATGCAGCATCTGTAGTCCATGGTAACCTGTGGAGAGTGGGCGGGGCTGAGGGAGGCTGGAACACTGCCCTCACTGAGGGAGTGTGTGTGGCCATCTCTGCTGTGACTGAACAAAGGGTAGGGGAGCAGGGGGCCCAGGGCAGGTCCCTCAGAGCAAGGCAGGCCCAGTGGGTTGTCACAAGCATTTAGGCCCAGGCCATAGGGCGCCTTCTTTGTCTGCACAGCTGGCCAAACTCTCACTTTTCCACTGAGGCCACCCAGTTATTTGAAGTGTGTGTGGAACCTGTCCACGCAGTATACCTCGCTGCACAGCTAACCATAGGTCTGGGCATCGTAGCTTCCTGCCAGGTGACCGAAGTTCGCAGGAGAGGTGATTCCCAGGTTCACACGCAGAGAGGCTCCTGCCCGGGCCACACGCCGCCCACTGCCCCTGCCCAAGATCGGGGGCAGAAAGCAGCCCTGTCTAAGTCCCCTACCCCTAGAGGGAGTATTGGACCAACACTTCTAGAAAACGGGGTCCTTGTGGGCAACTCATTGGAGGGACACAAATAAATCTTTGCCGACTTTTTGCTGAAACTTACGAGCGTTCACACCTAAGCCTTTTACAAGGTCAGCTGTTTAGCTAAACATGAGCTCATGACCTAAATTTACACAATAATGAAGAAATCAACTACAAAGGGAGACAATCAGCAAAAACAATCAATACCAGAATTAGTTTCCCTAGGCCATCCGTCAGATGTTGGAATAATCAGGTGCTAGGCAGAAAATATACATAAACCTGGAAAAGAAACAAGGAACAAGGATGTTTTCAAAGACTGGTAGGGTCTCAAAAACATTTTTAAAGTACATGTCATTAATAAAGCTAAATACACAAAGGTTGTTTAATACAGCAAATTAAGCTGTGAGAAGAGTGAAGTTATGCTGTTTAGAAAACTATGGAACGTGAGATTTTCTGCCTAATTATATAAGATGATTTCTCTAAAAAATACACATTATTTCAAAGAATTATTGGCTGTGAAATAAGTTAAGGGTATTTCAAATGTCTTGTCTGCAAAGAAAGGTGAGATGTAGGGAATCACAGAAAGCCGAGGGGATAATATGTCAATATATACATAGCTATATGTTGATCTAAGCCTTAGGCCGGCAACAGTGTAGAGGAATGGACCCTTAGAAACGTACAAGTAAGCTGGAATCTTTAAAAGTTCAAATCTTTATAAGTAAAAAGATTTATTAAAATGAATAACGAAGTGTTTTACTTGACATCAGAAAATCAAAACAATAAACCCTGAGAACATAGAAAAAAGATAAATAAAGATATGAGCAGAACTTAATACAACAGAAAACGTATAAAATTCAGGTGATTGAGTAAGTCCAAAGAATATTCTTTGAAAAGATTTAAAAGACACACTTTGATTAAGGAAAACATAAACTTAAGTAAAGAATATGCAGAAAGAATCAGGACAATGTTATAGCAGAGAATATATGAAATGCCAGTAAACTTGAACATTTCTGTAAAGCGGACCATTTCCTAGCTGCTACAGTTTACGAAAACTGACACAAGAGGAAATCATTTAAGGTCATCATGTCTGCCCTTGGCATTCTCGGAACGCCCTGGCCTCAGAATGCAGCATCTGTAGTCCATGGTAACCTGCGGAGAGGGGGCGTGGCTGAGGGAGGTTGGAAGACTGCCATCACTGAGGGAGTGTGTGTGGCCATCTCTGCTGTGACTGAACAAAGGGCAGGGAGCAGGGGGCCCAGGGCTGGGCCCTCAGAGCCCGGCAGACCCAGTGGGGTGTCACAAGCATTTAGGCCCAGGCCAAAGGGCGCCTTCTTTGTCTGCACAGCTGCCCAAACTCTCACCTTTCCACTCAGGCCGCCCTCTTATTTGAAGTGTGTTTGGAACCTGTCCGCGCAGTACACCTCGCTGCACAGCTAACCATAGGTCAGGGCATCGTAGCTTCCTGCCAGGTGACCGAAGTTCGCAGGCAAATGGGTCCCTGGGACACATGCGGAGAGGCTCCTGCCCTGGCCACAGGCCGCCCACTGGCCCTGCCCCAGATCGAAGCCTGAAAAGCAGCCATTTCTGAGTCCACTGCCTCTCGAAGGAGTATTGGACCAACACTTGTAGAAAACGGGGTCCCTGCGGGCAACTCATTGGAGGGACACAAATAAATCTTTGCCGACTTTCTGCTGAAGCGTACCAGCGTTCACACCTAAGCCTCTTACAAGGTCAGCTGTTTAGCTAAACATGAGCTCATGATCTAAATTTACACAATCTTGAAAAAATCAGCTACAAAGGGAGACAATCAGCAAAAACAATCAATACCAGAATGAGATTCCCTAGGCCATCCATCTGATGTTGGAATAATCAGGTGCAAGGCAGAAAATATACATAAAACGGGAACTGAAACAAGGATCAAGGAGGTTTTCAAAGGCTGGTAGGATCTCTAAAACATTTTTAAAGTACATGTCATTGATAAACCTAAATACTCAAAGGTTGTTTAATACCACAGATTAAGCATTGAGAAGAGTGAAATTATGCTGTTTTGAAAACAATGGCAGGTGAGATTTTCTGCCTAATTATGTCAGAAGATTTCTCTAAAAATAGACATTATCTCAAAGACTTATTGGCTGTGAAATAAGTTAAGTGTATTTCAAATGGCTTGTCTGCAAAGAAATGTGAGATGTAGGCAATCACAGAAAGTCGAGGGGAAAATGTCAATATATACATTGCTATATGGTGAACTAAGCCTTAGGCCAGCCACAATGTAGAGGACCTGACCCTTAGAAACTTAAAAGTGAGCTGGAATCTTTAAAAGTTCAAATCTTTATAAGTAAAAAGATTGATGAAAATGAAAACCAAGTGTTTTAATTGACATCAGAAGATCAAAACAATAAACCCTGAGAACATAGAAAAAAGATAAAGATAGATATGAGCAGAACTTAATACCACAGAAAACGTATAAAATTCAGGTGAGGTAGTAAGTCCAAAGAATATTCTTTGAAAAGATTTAAAAGACACACTTTGATTAAGGAAAGCACAAACATAATTAAAGAATATATAGAAAGAATCAGGACAATGTTATAGCAGAGAATATATGAAATGCCAGTAAATTTGAACATTTCTGTAAAGTGGACCATTTCCTAGCTCCTACAGTTTACCCAAACTGACACAAGGGGAAATCATTTAAGGTCATCATGTCTGCCCTTGGCATTCTCGGAATGCCCTGGCCTCAGAATGCAGCATCTGTAGTCCATGGTAACCTGCGGAGTGTGGGCGGGACTGAGGGAGGCTGGAACACTGCCCTCACAGAGGGAGTGGGTGTGGCCATCTCTGCTGTGACTGAACAAAGGGCAGGGGTGCAGCGGGTCCTGGGCAGGGCCCTCAGAGCCCGGCAGGCCTAGTGGGGTGTCACAAGCATTTAGGCCCAGGCCTTAGGGCGCCTTCTTTGTCTGCACAGCTGCCCAAACTCTCACTTTTCCACTCAGGCCGCCCACTTAGTTGCAGTGAGTGTGGAATCTGTCTGCGCAGTATACCTCGCTGCACAGCTAACCATAGGTCTGGGCATCATACCTTCCTGCCAGGTGACCGAAGTTCGCAGAAGAGATGATTCCAAGGTTCACATGCAGAGAGGCTCCTGCCCGGGCCACAGGCGGCCCACTGCCCCTGCCCAAGATCGGGGGCCGAAAGCAGCCCTGTCTAATTCCCCTACCCCTAGAGGGAGTATTGGACCAACACTTCTAGAAAACGGGGTCCTTTTGGGCAACTCATTGGACGGACACAAATAAATCTTTGCCGACTTTTTGCTGAAACTTACGAGCGTTCACACTTAAGCCTTTTACAAGGTCAGCTGTTTAGCTAAACATGAGCTCATGATCTAAATTTACACAATAATGAAGAAATCAGCTACAAAGGGAGACAATCAGCAAAAACAATCAATACCAGAATTAGATTCCCTAGGCCATCCGTTAGATGTTGGAATAATCAGGTGCTAGGCAGAAAATATACATAAACCTGGAAAAGAAACAAGGAACAAGGATGTTTTCAAAGACTGGTAGGATCTCTAAAACATTTTTAGAGTACATGTCATTGATAAAGCTAAATACTCAAAGGTTGTTTAATACAACAAATTAAGCAGTGAGAAGAGTGAAATTATGCTGTTTAGAAAACTATGGAAGGTGAGATTTTCTGCCTAATTATATAAGATGATTTCTCAAAAAATACACATTATTTCAAAGACTTATTGGCTGTGAAATAAGTTAAGGGTATTTCAAATGTCTTGTCTGCAAAGAAAGGTGAGATGTAGGGAATCACAGAAAGCCGAGGGGATAATATGTCAATATATACATTGCTATATGGTGAACTAAGCCTTAGGCCGGCAACAGTGTAGAGGAATGGACCCTTAGAAACGTACAAGGAAGCTGGAATCTTTAAAAGTTCAAATGTTTATAAGTAAAAAGATTTATTAAAAATAATAACCAAGTGTTTTACTTGACATCAGAAAATCAAAACAATAAACCCTGAGAACATAGAAAAAAGATAAATAAAGATATGAGCAGAACTTAATACAACAGAAAACGTATAAAATTTAGGTGATTTAGTAAGTCCAAAGAATATTCTTTGAAAAGATTTAAAAGACACACTTTGATTTAGGAAAACAAAAAAAAGTAAATAATATACAGAAAGAATCAGGACAATGTTATAGCGGAGAATATATGAATTGCCAGTAAATTTGAATATTTCTGTAAAGTGGACCTTTTCCTAGCTCCTAAAGTTTACGAAAACTGACACAAGAGGAAATCATTTAAGGTCATCATGTCTGCCCTTGGCATTCTCGGAACGCCCTGGCCTCAGAATGCAGCATCTGTAGCCCATGGTAACCTGTGGAGAGTGGGCGGGGCTGAGGGAGGCTGGAACACTGCCCTCACTGAGGGAGTGTGTTTGGCCATCTCTGCTGTGACTGAACAAAGGGTAGGGGAGCAGGGGACCCAGGGCAGGTCCCTCAGAGCAAGGCAGGCCCAGTGGGTTGTCACAAGCATTTAGGCCCAGGCCATAGGGCGCCTTCTTTGTCTGCACAGCTGGCCAAACTCTCACTTTTCCACTGAGGCCACCCACTTATTTGAAGTGTGTGTGGAACCTGTCCACGCAGTATACCTCGATGCACAGCTAACCATAGGTCTGGGCATCGTAGCTTCCTGCCAGGTGACCGAAGTTCGCAGGAGAGGTGATTCTCAGTTTCACACGCAGAGAGGCTCCTGCCCGGGCCACACGCCGCCCACTGCCCCTGCCCAAGATCGGGGGCAGAAAGCAGCCCTGTCTAAGTCCCCTACCCCTAGAGGGAGTATTGGACCAACACTTCTAGAAAACGGGGTCCTTGTGGGCAACTCATTGGAGGGACACAAATAAATCTTTGCCGACTTTTTGCTGAAACTTACGAGCGTTCACACCTAAGCCTTTTACAAGGTCAGCTGTTTAGCTAAACATGAGCTCATGACCTAAATTTACACAATAATGAAGAAATCAACTACAAAGGGAGACAATCAGCAAAAACAATCAATACCAGAATTAGTTTCCCTAGGCCATCCGTCAGATGTTGGAATAATCAGGTGCTAGGCATAAAATATACATAAACCTGGAAAAGAAACAAGGAACAAGGATGTTTTCAAAGACTGGTAGGGTCTCTAAAACATTTTTAAAGTACATGTCATTAATAAAGCTAAATACACAAAGGTTGTTTAATACAGCAAATTAAGCTGTGAGAAGAGTGTAGTTATGCTGTTTAGAAAACTATGGAAGGTGAGATTTTCTGCGTAATTATATAAGATGATTTCTCTAAAAAATACACATTATTTCAAAGACTTATTGGCTGTGAAGTAAGTTAAGGGTATTTCAAATGGCTTGTCTGCAAAGAAAGGTGAGATGTAGGGAATCACAGAAAGCCGAGGGGATAATATGTCAATATATACATAGCTATATGTTGATCTAAGCCTTAGGCCGGCAACAGTGGAGAGGAATGGACCCTTCGAAACGTACAAGTAAGCTGGAATCTTTAAAAGTTCAAATCTTTATAAATAAAAAGATTTATTAAAATGAATAACCAAGTGTTTTACTTGACATCAGAAAATCAAAACTATAAACCCTGAGAACATAGAAAAAAGATAAATAAAGATATGAGCAGAACTTAATACAACAGAAAACGTATAAAATTCAGGTGATTTAGTAAGTCCAAAGAATATTCTTTGAAAAGATTTAAAAGACACACTTTGATTTAGGAAAACAAAAAAAAGTAAATAATATACAGAAAGAATCAGGACAATGTTATAGCGGAGAATATATGAATTGCCAGTAAATTTGAATATTTCTGTAAAGTGGACCATTTCCTAGCTCCTAAACTTTACCAAAACTGACACAAGAGGAAATCATTTAAGGTCATCATGTCTGCCCTTGGCATTCTCGGTACGCCCTGGCCTCAGAATGCAGCATCTGTAGTCCATGGTAACCTGCGGAGAGGGGGCGTGGCTGAGGGAGGTTGGAAGACTGCCCTCACTGAGGGAGTGGGTGTGGTCATCTCTGCTGTGACTGAACAAAGGGCAGGGGAGCAGGGGGCCCAGGGCAGGGCCCTCAGAGCCCGGCAGACCCAGTGGGGTGTCACAAGCATTTAGGCCCAGGCCAAAGGGCGCTTTCTTTGTCTGCACAGCTGCCCAAACTCTCACCTTTCCACTCAGGCCGCCCTCTTATTTGAAGTGTGATGGGTACCTGTCCTCGCAGTACACCTCGCTGCACAGCTAACCATAGGTCAAGGCATCGTAGCTTCCTTCCAGGTGACTGAAGTTCGCAGGCAAATGTGTCCCTGGGACACATGCGGAGAGGCTCCTGCCCGGGCCACAGGCCGCCCACTGGCCCTGCCCCAGATCGAAGGCTGAAAAGCAGCCATGTCTGAGTCCACTGCCTCTCGAAGGAGTATTGGACCAACACTTGTAGAAATCGGGGTTCTTGCGGGCAACTCATTGGAGGGACACAAATAAATCTTTGCCGACTTTCTGCTGAATCTTACCAGCGTTCACACCTAAGCCTCTTACAAGGTCAGCTGTTTAGCTAAACATGAGCTCATGATCTAAATTTACACAAAATTGAAGAAATCAGCTACAAAGGGAGACAATCAGCAAAAACAATCAATACCAGAATGAGATTCCCTAGGCCATCCATCTGATGTTGGAATAATCAGGTGCAAGGCAGAAAATATACATAAAACTGGAACTGAAACAAGGAACAAGGAGGTTTTCAAAGGCTGGTAGGATCTGTAAAACATTTTTAAAGTACATGTCATTGATAAACCTAAATACTCAAAGGTTGTTTAATACCACAGATTAAGCATTGAGAAGAGTGAAATTATGCTGTTTTCAAAACTATGGCAGGTGAGATTTTCTGCCTAATTATGTCAGAAGATTTCTCTAAAAAATAGACATTATTTCAAAGACTTATTGGCTGTGAAATAAGTTAAGTGTATTTCAAATGGCTTCTCTGCAAAGAAAGGTGAGATGTAGGGAATCACAGAAAGTCGAGGGGAAAATGTCAATATATACATTGCTATATGGTGAACTAAGACTTAGGCCAGCCACAATGTAGAGGACCTGACCCTTAGAAGCTTAAAAGTGAGCTGGAATCTTTAAAAGTTCAAATCTTTATAAGTAAAAAGATTGATGAAAATGAATAACCAAGTGTTTTAATTGACATCAGAAGATCAAAACAATAAACACTGAGAACATAGAAAAAAGATAAAGATAGGTATGAGCAGAACTTAATACCACAGAAAACGTATAAAATTCAGGTGAGGTAGTAAGTCCAAAGAATATTCTTTGAAAAGATTTAAAAGACACACTTTGATTAAGGAAAGCACAAACATAATTAAAGAATATATAGAAAGAATCAGGACAATGTTATAGCAGAGAATATATGAAATGCCAGTAAATTTGAACATTTCTGTAAAGTGGACCATTTCCTAGCTCCTACAGTTTACCCAAACAGACACAAGGGGAAATTATTTAAGGTCATCATGTCTGCCCTTGGCATTCTCGGAACGCTCTGGCCTCAGAATGCAGCATCTGTAGTCCTTGGTAACCTGCGGAGAGTGGGCGGGACTGAGGGAGGCTGGAACACTGCCCTCACAGAGGGAGTGGGTGTGGCCATTTCTGCTGTGACTGAACAAAGGGCAGGGGAGCAGCGGGCCCTGGGCAGGGCCCTCAGAGTCCGGCAGGCCTAGTGGGGTGTCACAAGCATTTAGGCCCAGGCCTTAGGGCGCCTTCTTTGTCTGCACAGCTGCCCAAACTCTCAATTTTCCACTCAGGCCGCCCACTTAGTTGCAGTGAGTGTGGAACCTGTCTGCGCAGTATACCTCGCTGCACAGCTAACCATAGGTCTGGGCATCATAGCTTCCTGCCAGGTGACCGAAGTTCACAGGAGAGATGATTCCCAGGTTCACATGCAGAGAGGCTCCTGCCCGGGCCACAGGCGGCCCACTGCCCCTGCCCAAGATCGGGGGCCGAAAGCAGCCCTGTCTAATTCCCCTACCCCTAGAGGGAGTATTGGACCAACACTTCTAGAAAACGGGGTCCTTGTGGGCAACTCATTGGAGGGACACAAATAAATCTTTGCCGACTTTTTGCTGAAACTTACGAGCGTTCACACCTAAGACTTTTACAAGGTCAGCTGTTTAGCTAAACATGAGCTCATGATCTAAATTTACACAATAATGAAGAAATCAGCTACAAAGGGAGACAATCAGCAAAAACAATCAATACCAGAATTAGATTCCCTAGGCCATCCGTCAGATGTTGGAATAATCAGGTGCTAGGCAGAAAATATACATAAACCTGGAAAAGAAACAAGGAACAAGGATGTTTTCAAAGACTGGTAGGATCTCTAAAACATTTTTAGAGTACATGTCATTGATAAAGCTAAATACTCAAAGGTTGTTTAATACAAAAAATTAAGCAGTGAGAAGAGTGAAATTATGCTGTTTAGAAAACTATGGAAGGAGAGATTTTCTGCCTAATTATATAAGATGATTTCTCTAAAAAATACACTTTATTTCAAAGACTTATTGGCTGTGAAATAAGTTAAGGGTATTTCAAATGTCTTGTCTGCAAAGAAAGGTGAGATGTAGGGAATCACAGAAAGCCGAGGGGATAATATGTCAATATATACATTGCTATATGGTGAACTAAGCCTTTGGCGGGCAACAGTGTAGAGGAATGTACCCTTAGAAACGTACAAGGAAGCTGGAATCTTTAAAAGTTCAAATCTTTATAAGTAAAAAGATTTATTAAAAATAATAACCAAGTGTTTTACTTGACATCAGAAAATCAAAACAATAAACCCTGAGAACATAGAAAAAAGATAAATAAAGATATGAGCAGAACTTAATACAACAGAAAACGTATAAAATTTAGGTGATTTAGTAAGTCCAAAGAATATTCTTTGAAAAGATTTAAAAGACACACTTTGATTAAGGAAAACATAAACATAAGTAAAGAATATGCAGAAAGAATCAGGACAATGTTATAGCAGAGAATATATGAAATGCCAGTAAACTTGAACATTTCTGTAAAGCGCACCATTTCCTAGCTGCTACAGTTTACGAAAACTGACACAAGAGGAAATCATTTAAGGTCATCATGTCTGCCCTTGGCATTCTCGGAACGCCCTGGCCTCAGAATGCAGCATCTGTAGTCCATGGTAACCTGCGGAGAGGGGGCGTGGCTGAGGGAGGTTGCAAGACTGCCCTCACTGAGGGAGTGGGTGTGGCCATCTCTGCTGTGACTGAACAAAGGGCAGGGGAGCAGGGGGCCCAGGGCAGGGCCCTCAGAGCCCGGCAGAACCAGTGGGGTGTCACAAGCATTTAGGCCCAGGCCAAAGGGCGCCTTCTTTGTCTGCACAGCTGCCCAAACTCTCACCTTTCCACTCAGGCCGCCCTCTTATTTGAAGTGTGTTTGGAACCTGTCCGTGCAGTACACCTCGCTGCACAGCTAACCATAGGTCAGGGCATCGTAGCTTCCTGCCAGGTGACCGAAGTTCGCAGGCAAATGGGTCCCTGGGACACATGCGGAGAGGCTCCTGCCGGGGCCACAGGCCGCCCACTGGCCCTGCCCCAGATCGAAGGCTGAAAAGCAGCCATGTCTGAGTCCACTGCCTCTCGAAGGAGTATTGGACCAACACTTGTAGAAAATGGGGTCCTTGCGGGCAACACATTGGAGGGACCCAAATAAATCTTTGCCGACTTTCTGCTGAAGCATACCAGCGTTCCCACCTAAGCCTCTTACAAGGTCAGCTGTTTAGCTAAACATGAGCTCATGATCTAAATTTACACAATCTTGAAGAAATCAGCTACAAAGGGAGACAATCAGCAAAAACAATCAATACCAGAATGAGATTCCCTAGGCCATCCATCTGATGTTGGAATAATCAGGTGCAAGGCAGAAAATATACATAAAACTGGAACTGAAACAAGGAACAAGGAGGTTTTCAAAGGCTGGTAGGATCTCTAAAACATTTTTAAAGTACATGTCATTGATAAACCTAAATACTCAAAGGTTGTTTAATACCACACATTAAGCATTGAGAAGAGTGAAATTATGCTGTTTTGAAAACTATGGCAGGTGAGATTTTCTGCCTAATTATGTCAGATGATTTCTGTAAAAAATAGACATTATTTCAAAGACTTATTGGCTGTGAAATAAGTTAAGTGTATTTCAAATGGCTTGTCTGCAAAGATAGGTGAGATGTAGGGAATCACAGAAAGTCGAGGGGAAAATGTCAATATATACATTGCTATATGGTGAACTAAGCCTTAGGCCAGCCACAATGTAGAGGACCTGACCTTTAGAAACTTAAAAGTGAGCTGGAATCTTTAAAAGTTCAAATCTTTATAAGTAAAAAGATTGATGAAAATGAATAACCAAGTGTTTTAATTGACATCAGAAGATCAAAACAATAAACCCTGAGAACATAGAAAAAAGATAAATAAAGATATGAGCAGAACTTAATACAACAGAAAACGTATAAAATTCAGGTGAGGTAGTAAGTCCAAAGAATATTCTTTGAAAAGATTTAAAAGACACACTTTGATTAAGGAAAACAAAAAAAAGTAAAGAATATACAGAAAGAATCAGGACAATGTTATAGCAGAGAATATATGAAATGCCAGTAAATTTGAAAATTTCTGTAAAGTGGACCATTTCCTAGCTCCTACAGTTTACCAAAACTGACACAAGAGGAAATCATTTAAGGTCATCATGTCTGCCCTTTACATTCTCGGAACGCCCTGGCCTCAGAATGCAGCATCTGTAGTCCATGGTAACCTGTGGAGAGTGGGCGGGGCTGAGGGAGGCTGGAACACTGCCCTCACGGAGGGAGTGGGTGTGGCCATCTCTGCTGTGACTGAACAAATGGCAGGGGAGCCGGGGGCCCAGGGCAGGGCGCTCAGAGCAAGCCAGGCCCAGTGGGGTGTCACAAGCATTTAGGCCCAGGCCTTAGGGCGCCTTCTTTGTCTGCACAGCTGCCCAAACTCTCACTTTTCCACTCAGGCCGCCCACTTAGTTGCAGTGAGTGTGGAACCTGTCTGCGCAGTATACCTCGCTGCACAGCTAACCATAGGTCTGGGCATCATAGCTTCCTGCCAGGTGACCGAAGTTCGCAGAAGAGATGATTCCCAGGTTCACACGCAGAGAGGCTCCTGCCCGGGCCACAGGCGGCCCACTGCCCCTGCCCAAGATCGGGGGCCGAAAGCAGCCCTGTCTAATTCCCCTACCCCTAGAGGGAGTATTGGACCAACACTTCTAGAAAACGGGGTCCTTGTGGGCAACTCATTGGAGGGACACAAATAAATCTTTGCCGACTTTTTGCTGAAACTTACGAGCGTTCACACCTAAGCCTTTTACAAGGTCAGCTGTTTAGCTAAACATGAGCTCATGATCTAAATTTACACAATAATGAAGAAATCAGCTACAAAGGGAGACAATCAGCAAAAACAATCAATACCAGAATTAGATTCCTTAGGCCATCCGTCAGATGTTGGAATAATCAGGTGCTAGGCAGAAAATATACATAAATTTGGAAAAGAAACAAGGAACAAGGATGTTTTTAAAGACTGGTAGGATCTCTAAAACATTTTTAAAGTACATGTCATTGATAAAGCTAAATACTCAAAGGTTGTTTAATACAACAAATTAAGCAGTGAGAAGAGTGAAATTATGCTGTTTAGAAAACTATGGAAGGTGAGATTTTCTGCCTAATTATATAAGATGATTTCTCTAAAAAATACACATTATTTCAAAGACTTATTGGCTGTGAAATAAGTTAAGGGTATTTCAAATGTCTTGTCTGCAAAGAAAGGTGAGATGTAGGGAATCACAGAAAGCCGAGGGGATAATATGTCAATATATACATTGCTATATGGTGAACTAAGCCTTAGGCCGGCAACAGTGTAGAGGAATGGACCCTTAGGAACGTACAAGGAAGCTGGAATCTTTAAAAGTTCAAATCTTTATAAGTAAAAGAATTATTAAAAATAATAACCAAGTGTTTTACTTGACATCAGAAAATCAAAACAATAAACCCTGAGAACATAGAAAAAAGATAAATAAAGATATGAGCAGATCTTAATACAACAGAAAACGTATAAAATTCAGGTGATTTAGTAAGTCCAAAGAATATTCTTTTCAAAGATTTAAAAGACACACTTTGATTTAGGAAAACAAAAAAAAGTAAATAATATACAGAAAGAATCAGGACAATGTTATAGCGGAGAATATATGAATTGCCAGTAAATTTGAATATTTCTGTAAAGTGGACCATTTCCTAGCTCCTAAACTTTACCAAAACTGACACAAGAGGAAATCATTTAAGGTCATCATGTCTGCCCTTGGCATTCTCGGAACGCCCTGGCCTCAGAATGCAGCATCTGTAGTCCATGGTAACCTGCGGAGAGGGGGCGTGGCTGAGGGAGGTTGGAAGACGGCCCTCACTGAGGGAGTGGGTGTGGTCATCTCTGCTGTGACTGAACAAAGGGCAGGGGAGCAGGGGGCCCAGGTCAGGGCCCTCAGAGCCCGGAAGACCCAGTGGTGTGTCACAAGAATTTAGGCCCAGGCCAAAGGGTGCTTTCTTTGTCTGCACAGCTGCCCAAACTCTCACCTTTCCACTCAGGCCGCCCCCTTATTTGAAGTGTGTTGTGTACCTGTCCTCGCAGTACACCTCACTGCACAGCTAACCATAGGTCAAGGCATCGTAGCTTCCTGCCAGGTGACTGAAGTTCGCAGGCAAATGTGTCCCTGGGACACATGCGGAGAGGCTCCTGCCCGGGCCACAGGCCGCCCACTGGCCCTGCCCCAGATCGAAGGCTGAAAAGCAGCCATGTCTGAGTCCACTGCCTCTCGAAGGAGTATTGGACCAACACTTGTAAAAATCGGTGTTCTTGCGGGCAACTCATTGGAGGGACACAAATAAATCTTTGCCGACTTTCTGCTGAAGCTTACCAGCGTTCACACCTAAGCCTCTTACAAGGTCAGCTGTTTAGCTAAACATGAGCTCATGATCTAAATTTACACAAAATTGAAGAAATCAGCTACAAAGGGAGACAATCAGCAAAAACAATCAATACCAGAATGAGATTCCCTAGGCCATCCATCTGATGTTGGAATAATCAGGTGCAAGGCAGAAAATATACATAAAACTGGAACTGAAACAAGGAACAAGGAGGTTTTCAAAGGCTGGTAGGATCTCTAAAACATTTTTAAAGTACATTTCGTTGATAAACCTAAATACTCAAAGGCTGTTTAATACCACAGATTAAGCATTGAGAAGAGTGAAATTATGCTGTTTTCAAAACTATGGCAGGTGAGATTTTCTGCCTAATTATATAAGAAGATTTCTCTAAAAAATAGACATTATTTCAAAGACTTATTGGCTGTGAAATAAGTTAAGTGTATTTCAAATGGCTTGTCTGCAAAGAAAGGTGAGATGTAGGGAATCACAGAAATTCGAGGGGAAAATGTCAATATATACATTGCTATATGGTGAACTAAACCTTAGGCCAGCCACAATGTAGAGGACCTGACCCTTAGAAACTTGAAAGTGAGCTGGAATCTTTAAAAGTTCAAATCTTTATAAGTAAAAAGATTGATGAAAATGAATAACCAAGTGTTTTAATTGACATCAGAAGATCAAAACAATAAACCCTGAGAACATAGAAAAAAGATAAATAAAGATATGAGCAGAACTTAATACCACAGAAAACGTATAAAATTCAGGTGAGGTAGTAAGTCCAAAGAATATTCTTTGAAAAGATTTAAAAGACACACTTTGATTAAGGAAAACAAAAAAAAGTAAAGAATATACAGAAAGAATCAGGACAATGTTATAGCAGAGAATATATGAAATGCCAGTAAATTTGAATATTTCTGTAAAGTGGACCATTTCCTAGCTCCTACAGTTTACGAAAACTGACACAAGAGGAAATCATTTAAGGTCATTATGTCTGCCCTTGGCATTCTCGGAACGCCCTGGCCTCAGAATGCAGCATCTGTAGTCCATGGTAACCTGCGGAGAGTGGGCGGGACTGAGGGAGGCTGGAACACTGCCCTCACAGAGGGAGTGGGTGTGGCCATCTCTGCTGTGACTGAACAAAGGGCAGGGGCGCAGCGGGACCTGGGCAGGGCCCTCAGAGCCCGGCAGGCCTAGTGGGGTGTCACAAGCATTTAGGCCCAGGCCTTAGGGCGCCTTCTTTGTCTGCACAGCTGCCCAAACTCTCACTTTTCCACTCAGGCCGCCCACTTAGTTGCAGTGAGTGTGGAACCTGTCCGCGCAGTATACCTCGCTGCACAGCTAACCAAAGGTATGGGCATCATAGCTTCCTGCCAGGTGACCGAAGATCGCAGGAGAGATGATTCCCAGGTTCACATGCAGAGAGGCTCCTGCCTGGGCCACAGGCGGCCCACTGCCCCTGCCCAAGATCGGGGGCCGAAAGCAGCCCTGTCTAAGTCCCCTACCCCTAGAGGGAGTATTGGACCAACACTTCTAGAAAACGGGGTCCTTGTGGGCAACTCATTGGAGGGACACAAATAAATCTTTGCCGACTTTTTGCTGAAACTTACGAGCGTTCACACCTAAGCCTTTTACAAGGTCAGCTGTTTAGCTAAACATGAGCTCATGATCTAAATTTACACAATAATGAAGAAATCAGCTACAAAGGGAGACAATCAGCAAAAACAATCAATACCAGAATAGATTCCCTAGGCCATCCGTCACATGTTGGAATAATCAGGTGCTAGGCAGAAAATATACATAAAGCTGGAAAAGAAACAAGGAACAAGGATGTTTTCAAATACTGGTAGGATCTCTAAAACATTTTTAAAGTACATGTCATTGATAAAGCTAAATACTCAAAGGTTGTTTAATACAACAAATTAAGCAGTGAGAAGAGTGAAATTATGCTGTTTAGAAAACTATGGAAGGTGAGATTTTCTGCCTAATTATATAAGATGATTTCTCTAAAAAATACACATTATTTCAAAGACTTATTGGCTGTGAAGTAAGTTAAGGGTATTTCAAATGGCTTGTCTGCAAAGAAAGGTGAGATGTAGGGAATCACAGAAAGCCGAGGGCATAATATGTCAATATATACATAGCTATATGTTGATCTAAGCCTTAGGCCGGCAACAGTGTAGAGGAATGGACCCTTAGAAACGTTCAAGTAAGCTGGAATCTTTAAAAGTTCAAATCTATATAAGTAAAAAGATTTATTAAAATGAATACCCAAGTGTTTTACTTGACATCAGAAAATCAAAACTATAAACCCTGAGAATATAGAAAAAAGATAACTAAAGATATGTGCAGAACTTAATACAACAGAAAACGTATAAAATTCAGGTGATTTAGTAAGTCCAAAGAATATTCTTTGAAAAGATTTAAAAGACACACTTTGATTAAGGAAAACATAAACATAAGTAAAGAATATACAGAAAGAATCAGGACAATGTTATAGCAGAGAATATATGAAAGGCCAGTAAACTTGAACATTTCTGAAAAGCTGACCATTTCCTAGATGCTACAGTTTACGAAAACTGACACAAGAGGAAATTATTTAAGGTCGTCATGTCTGCCCTTGGCATTCTCGGAACGCCCTGTCCTCAGAATGCAGCATCTGTAGTCCTTGGTAACCTGTGGAGAGGGGGCCTGGCTGAGGGAGGCTGGAACACTGCCCTCAGTGAGGGAGTGGGTGTGGCCATCTCTGCTGTGACTGAACAAAGGGCAGGGGAGCAGGGGGCCCAGGGCAGGGCCCTCAGAGCCCGGCAGACCCAGTGGGGTGTCACAAGCATTTAGGCCCAGGCCAAAGGGCGCCTTCTTTGTCTGCACAGCTGCCCAAACTCTCACCTTTCCACTCAGGCCGCCCTCTTATTTGAAGTGTGTTTGGAACCTGTCCGCGCAGTACACCTCGCTGCACAGCTAACCATAGGTCAGGGCATCGTAGATTCCTGCCAGGTGACCGAAGTTCGCAGGCAAATGGGTCACTGGGACACATGCGGAGAGGCTCCTGCCCGGGCCACAGGCCGCCCACTGGCCCTGCCCCAGATCGAAGGCTGAAAAGCAGCCATGTCTGAGTCCACTGCCTCTCGAAGGAGTATTGGACCAACACTTGTAGAAAACGGGGTCCTTGCGGGCAACTCATTGGAGGGACACAAATAAATCTTTGCCGACTTTCTGCTGAAGCGTACCAGAGTTCACACCTAAGCCTCTTACAAGGTCAGCTGTTTAGCTAAACATGAGCTCATGATCTAAATTTACACAATCTTGAAGAAATCAGCTACAAAGGGAGACAATCAGCAAAAACAATCAATACCAGAATGAGATTCCCTAGGCCATCCATCTGATGTTGGAATAATCAGGTGCAAGGCAGAAAATATACATAAAACTGGAACTGAAAGAAGGAACAAGGAGGTTTTCAAAGGCTTGTAGGATCTCTAAAACATTTTTAAACTACATGTCATTGATAAACATAAATACTCAAAGGTTGTTGAATACCACAGATTAAGCATTGAGAAGAGTGTAATTATGCTGTTTTGAAAACTATGGCAGGTGAGATTTTCTGCCTAATTATGTCAGAAGATTTCTCTAAAAAATAGACATTATTTCAAAGACTTATTGGCTGTGAAATAAGTTAAGTGTATTTCAAATGGCTTGTCTGCAAAGAAAGGTGAGATGTAGGGAATCACAGAAAGTCGAGGGGAAAATGTCAATATATACATTGCTATATGGTGAACTAAGCCTTAGGCCAGCCACAATGTAGAGGACCTGACCCTTAGAAACTTAAAAATGAGCTGGAATCTTTAAAAGTTCAAATCTTTATAAGTAAAAAGATTGATGAAAATGAATAACCAAGTGTTTTAATTGACATCAGAAGATCAAAACAATAAACCCTGAGAACATAGAAAAAAGATAAAGATAGATATGAGCAGAACTTAATACCACAGAAAACGTATAAAATTCAGGTGAGGTAGTAAGTCCAAAGAATATTCTTTGAAAAGATTTAAAAGACACACTTTGATTAAGGAAAGCAGAAACATAATTAAAGAATATATAGAAAGAATCAGGACAATGTTATAGCAAAGAATATATGAAATGCCAGTAAATTTGAACATTTCTGTAAAGTGGACCATTTCCTAGCTCCTACAGTTTACCAAAACTGACACAAGAGGAAATCATTTAAGGTCATCATGTCTGCCCTTGGCATTCTCGGAACGCCCTGGCCTCAGAATGCAGCATCTGTAGTCCATGGAAACCTGCGGAGAGTGGGCGGGACTGAGGGAGGCTGGAACACTGCCCTCACAGAGGGAGTGGGTGTGGCCATCTCTGCTGTGACTGAACAAAGGGCAGGGGCGCAGCGGGCCCTGGGCAGGGCCCTCAGAGCCCGGCAGGCCTAGTGGGGTGTCACAAGAATTTAGGCCCAGGCCTTAGGGCGCCTTCTTTGTCTGCACAGCTGCCCAAACTCTCACTTTTCCACTCAGGCCGCACACTTAGTTGCAGTGAGGGTGGAACCTGTCCGCGCAGTATACCTCGCTGCACAGCTAACCATAGGTCTGGGCATCATAGCTTCCTGCCAGGTGACCGAAGTTCGCAGGAGAGATGATTCCCAGGTTCACATGCAGAGAGGCTCCTGCCCGGGCCACAGGCGGCCCAATGCCCCTGCCCAAGATCGGGGGCAGAAAGCAGCCCTGTCTAAGTCCCCTAACCCTAGAGGGAGTATTGGACCACCACTTCTAGAAAACGGGGTCCTTGTGGGCAACTCATTGGAGGGACACAAATAAATCTTTGCCGACTTTTTGCTGAAACTTACGAGCGTTCACACCTAAGCCTTTTACAAGGTCAGCTGTTTAGCTAAACATGAGCTCATGATCTAAATTTACACAATAATGAAGAAATCAGCTACAAAGAGAGACAATCAGCAAAAACAATCAATACCAGTATTAGATTCCCTAGGCCATCCGTCAGATGTTGGAATAATCAGGTGCTAGGCAGAAAATATACATAAAGCTGGAAAAGAAACAAGGAACAAGGATGTTTTCAAAGACTGGTAGGATCTCTAAAACATTTTTAAAGTACATGTCATTGATAAAGCTAAATACTCAAAGGTTGTTTAATACAACAAATTAAGCAGTGAGAAGAGTGAAATTATGCTGTTTAGAAAACTATGGAAGGTGAGATTTTCTGCCTAATTATATAAGATGATTTCTCTAAAAAATACACATTATTTCAAAGACTTATTGGCTGTGAAATAAGTTAAGGGTATTTCAAATGTCTTGTCTGCAAAGAAATGTGAGATGTAGGGAATCAGAGAAAGCCGAGGGGATAATATGTCAATATATATATTGCTATATGGTGAACTAAGCCTTAGGCGGGCAACAGTGTAGAGGAATGGACCCTTAGAAACGTACAAGGAAGCTGGAATCTTTAAAAGTTCAAATCTTTATAAGTAAAAAGATTTATTAAAAATAATACCCAAGTGTTTTTCTTGACATCAGAAAATCAAAACAATAAACCCTGAGAACATAGAAAAAAGATAAATAAAGATATGAGCAGAACTTAATACAACAGAAAACGTATAAAATTTAGGTGATTTAGTAAGTCCAAAGAATATTCTTTCAAAAGATTTAAAAGACACACTTTGATTTAGGAAAAAAAAAAGTAAATAATATACAGAAAGAATCAGGACAATGTTATAGCGGAGAATATATGAATTGCCAGTAAATTTGAATATTTCTGTAAAGTGGACCATTTAATAGCTCCTACAGTTTACCAAAACTGACACAAGAGGAAATCATTTAAGGTCATCATGTCTGCCCTTGGCATTCTCGGAACGCCCTGGCCTCAGAATGCAGCATCTGTAGTCCATGGTAACCTGCGGAGAGGGGTCGTGGCTGAGGGAGGTTGGAAGACTGCCCTCACTGAGGGAGTGGTTGTGGCCATCTCTGCTGTGACTGAGCAAAGGGCAGGGGAGCAGGGGGCCCAGGGCAGGGCCCTCAGAGCCCGGCAGACCCAGTGGGGTGTCACAAGCATTTAGGCCCAGGCCAAAGGGCGCCTTCTTTGTCTGCAGAGCTGCCCAAACTCTCACCTTTCCACTCAGGCCGCCCTATTATTTGAAGTGTGTTGGGTACCCGTTCGCGCAGTACACCTCGCTGCACAGCTAACCATAGGTCAAGGCATCGTAGCTTCCTGCCAGGTGACTGAAGTTGGCAGGCCAATGGGTCCCTGGGACACATGCGGAGAGGCTCCTGCCCGGGCAACAGGCCGCCCACTGGCCCTGCCCCAGGTCGATGGCTGAAATGCAGCCATGTCTGAGTCCACTGCCTCTCGAAGGAGTATTGGACCAACACTTGTAGAAAACGGGGTTCTTGCGGGCAACTCATTGGAGGGACACAAATAAATCTTTGCCGCCTTTCTGCTGAAGCTTACCAGCCTTCACACCTAAGCCTCTTACAAGGTCAGCTGTTTAGCTAAACATGAGCTCATGATCTAAATTTACACAATATTGAAGAAATCAGCTATAAAGGGAGACAATCAGCAAAAACAATCAATACCAGAATGAGATTCCCTAGACCATCCATCTGATGTTGGAATAATCAGGTGCAAGGCAGAAAATATACATAAAACTGGAACAGAAACAAGGAACAAGGAGGTTTTCAAAGGCTGGTAGGATCTCTAAAACATTTTTAAAGTACATGTCGTTGATAAACCTAAGTACTCAAAGGTTGTTTAATACCACAGATTAAGCATTGAGAAGAGTGAAATTATGCTGTTTTCAAAACTATGGCAGGTCAGATTTTCTGCCTAATTATATAAGAAGATTTCTCTAAAAAATAGACATTATTTCAAAGACTTATTGGCTGTGAAATAAGTTAAGTGTATTTCAAATGGCTTGTCTGCAAAGAAAGGTGAGATGTAGGGAATCACAGAAAGTCGAGGGGAAAATGCCAATATATACATTGCTATATGGTGAACTAAGCCTTAGGCCAGCCACAATGTAGAGGACCTGACCTTTAGAAACTTAAAAGTGAGCTGGAATCTTTAAAAGTTCAAATCTTTATAAGTAAAAAGATTGATGAAAATGAATAACCAAGTGTTTTAATTGACATCAGAAGATCAAAACAATAAACCCTGAGAACATAGAAAAAAGATAAATAAAGATATGAGCAGAACTTAATACAACAGAAAACGTATAAAATTCAGGTGAGGTAGTAAGTCCAAAGAATATTCTTTGAAAAGATTTAAAAGACACACTTTGATTAAGGAAAACAAAAAAAAGTAAAGAATATACAGAAAGAATCAGGAAAATGTTATAGCAGAGAATATATGAAATGCCAGTAAATTTGAAAATTTCTGTAAAGTGGACCATTTCCTAGCTCCTACAGTTTACCAAAACTGACACAAGAGGAAATCATTTAAGGTCATCATGTCTGCCCTTGACATTCTCGGAACGCCCTGGCCTCAGAATGCAGCATCTGTAGTCCATGGTAACCTGAGGAGAGTGGGCGGGGCTGAGGGAGGCTGGAACACTGCCCTCACTGAGGGAGTGGGTGTGGCCATCTCTGCTGTGTCTGAACAAAGGGCAGGGGAGCAGGGGGCCCAGGGCAGGGCCCTCAGAGCAAGTTAGGCCCAGTGGGGTGTCACAAGCATTTAGGCCCAGGCCATAGGGCGCCTTCTTTGTCTGCACAGCTGGCCAAACTCTCACTTTTCCACTCAGGCCACCCACTTATTTGAAGTGTGTGTGGAACCTGTCCACGCAGTATACCTCGCTGCACAGCTAACCATAGGTCTGGGCATCGTAGATCCTGCCAGGTGACCGTAGTTCGCAGGAGAGATGATTCCCAGGTTCACACGCAGAGAGGCTCCAGCCCGGGCCACACGCCGCCCACTGCCCCTGCCCAAGTTCGGGGGCCGAAAGCAGCCCTGTCTAAGTCCCCTACCCCTTGAGGGAGTATTGGACCAACACTTCTAGAAAACGGGGTCCTTGTGGGCAACTCATTGGAGGGACACAAATAAATCTTTGCCGACTTTTTGCTGAAACTTACGAGCGTTCACACCTAAGCCTTTTACAAGGTCAGCTGTTTAGCTAAACATGAGCACATGACCTAAATTTACACAATAATGAAGAAATCAGCTACAAAGGGAGACAATCAGCAAAAACAATCAATACCAGAATTAGATTCCCTAGGCCATCCGTCAGATGTTGGAATAATCAGGTGCTAGGCAGAGAATATACATAAACCTGGAAAAGAAACAAGGAACAAGGATGTTTTCAAAGACTGGTAGGGTCTCTAAAACATTTTTAAAGTACATGTCATTGATAAAGCTAAATACACAAAGGTTGTTTAATACAGCAAATTAAGCTGTGAGAAGAGTGAAGTTATGCTGTTTAGAAAACTATGGAAGGTGAGATTTTCTGCCTAATTATATAAGATGATTTCTCTAAAAAATACACATTATTTCAAAGACTTATTGGCTGTGAAATAAGTTAAGGGTATTTCAAATGTCTTGTCTGCAATGAAAGGGGAGATGTAGGGAGTCACAGAAAGCCGAGGGGAAAATATGTCAATATATACATAGCTATATGTTGAACTAAGCCTTAGGCCGGCAACAGTGTAGATGAAAGGACCCTTAGAAACGTACAAGTAAGCTGGAATCTTTAAAAGTTCAAATCTTTATAAGTAAAAAGATTTATTAAAATGAATAACCAAGTGTTTTACTTGACATCAGAAAATCAAAACTATAAACCCTGAGAACATAGAAAAAAGATAAATAAAGATATGAGCAGAACTTAATACAACAGAAAACGTATAAAATTCAGGTGATTTAGTAAGTCCTAGGAATATACTTTGAAAAGATTTAAAAGACACACTTTCATTAAGGAAAACATAAACATAAGTAAAGAATATGCAGAAAGAATCAGGACAATGATATAGCAGAGAATATATGAAATGCCTGTAAACTTGAACATTTCTGTAAAGCGGACCATTTCCTAGCTGCTACAGTTTACGAAAACTGACACAAGAGGAAATCATTTAAGGTCATCATGTCTGCCCTTGGCATTCTCGGAACGCCCTGGCCTCAGAATGCAGCATCTGTAGTCCATGGTAACCTGCGGAGAGGGGGCGTGGCTGAGGGAGTTTGGAAGACTGCCATCACTGAGGGAGTGGGTGTGGCCATCTCTGCTGTGACTGAACAAAGGGCAGGGGAGCAGGGGGCCCAGTGCAGGGCCCTCAGAGCCCGGCAGACCCAGTGGGGTGTCACAAGCATTTAGGCCCAGGCCAAAGGGCGCCTTCTTTGTCTGCACAGCCGCCCAAACTCTCACCTTTCCACTCAGGCCGCCCTCTTATTTGAAGTGTGTTTGGAACCTGTCCGCGCAGTGCACCTCGCTGCACAGCTAACCATAGGTCAGGGCATCGTAGCTTCCTGCCAGGTGACCGAAGTTCGCAGGCAAATGGGTCCCTGGGACACATGCGGAGAGGCTCCTGCCCGGGCCACAGGCCGCCCACTGGCCCTGCCCCAGATCGAAGCCTGAAAAGCAGCCATGTCAGAGTCCACTGCTTCTCGAAGGAGTATTCGACCAACACTTGTAGAAAACGGGGTCCTTGCGGGCAACTCATTGGAGGGACACAGATAAATCTTTGCCGACTTTCTGCTGAAGCGTACCAGCGTTCACACCTAAGCCTCTTACAAGGTCAGCTGTTTAGCTAAACATGAGCTCATGATCTAAATTTACACAATCTTGAAGAAATCAGCTACAAAGGGAGACAATCAGCAAAAACAATCAATACCAGAATGAGATTCCCTAGGCCATCCATCTGATGTTGGAATAATCAGGTGCAAGGCAGAAAATATACATAAAACTGGAACTGAAACAAGGAACAAGGAGGTTTTCAAAGGCTGGTAGGATCTCTAAAACATTTTTAAAGTACATGTCGTTGATAAACCTAAGTACTCAAAGGTTGTTTAATACCACAGATTAAGCATTGAGAAGAGTGAAATTATGCTGTTTTCAAAACTATGGCAGGTCAGATTTTCTGCCTAATTATAAAAGAAGATTTCTCTAAAAAATACACATTATTTCAAAGACTTATTGGCTGTGAAATAAGTTAAGTGTATTTCAAATGGCTTGTCTGCAAAGAAAGGTGAGATGTAGGGAATCACAGAAAGTCGAGGGGAAAATGTCAATATATACATTGCTATATGGTGAACTAAGCCTTAGGCCAGCCACAGTGTAGAGGACCTGACCCTTAGAAACTTATAAGTGAGCTGGAATCTTTAAAAGTTCAAATCTTTATAAGTAAAAAGATTGATGAAAATGAATAACCAAGTGTTTTAATTGACATCAGAAGATCAAAACAATAAACCCTGAGAACATAGAAAAAAGATAAATAAAGATAGGAGCAGGGCCTCCCTGGTGGCGCAGTGGTTGAGAGTCCGCCTGCCGATGCAGGGGATACGGGTTCGTGCCCCGGTCTGGGAGGATCCCATATGCCGCGGAGCGGCTGGGCCCGTGAGCCATGGCCGCTGGGCCTGCGCATCCGGAGCCTGTGCTCTGCAACGGGAGAGGCCACAACAGTGAGAGGCCCGCATACTGCAAAAAGAAAAAAAAAAAAAAAAAAAAAAAAAAAAAAAAAAAAAGATAGGAGCAGAACTTAATACCACAGAAAATGTATAAAATTCAGGTGAGGTAGTAAGTCCAAAGAATATTCTTTGAAAAGATTTAAAAGACACACTTTGATTAAGGAAAACAAAAAAATGTAAAGAATATACAGAAAGAATCAGGACAATGTTATAGCAGAGAATATATGAAATGCCAGTAAATTTGAATATTTCTGTAAAGTGGACCATTTCCTAGCTCCTACAGTTTACCAAAACTGACACAAGAGGAAATCATTTAAGGTCATCATGTCTGCCCTTGGCATACTCGGAATGCCCTGGCCTCAGAATGCAGCATCTGTAGTCCATGGTAACCTGTGGAGAGTGGGCGGGTCTGAGGGAGGCTGGAACACTGCCCTCACGGAGGGAGTGGGTGTGGCCATCTCTGCTGTGACTGAACAAAGGGCAGGGGAGCATGGGGCCCAGGGCAGGACCTTCAGAGCAAGGCAGGCCCAGTGGGGTGTCGCAAGCATTTAGGCACAGGCCATAGGGCGCCTTCTTTGTCTGCACAGCTGGCCAACTCTCACTTTTCCACTGAGGCCACCCACTTATTTGAAGTGTGTGTCGAACCTGTCCACGCAGTATACCTCGCTGCACAGCTAACCATAGGTCTTGGCATCGTAGCTTCCTGCCAGGTGAGCGGAGTTCGCAGGAGAGATGATTCCCAGGTTCACACGCAGAGAGGCTCCTGCCCGGGCCACACGCCGCCCACTGCCCCTGCCGAAGATCGGGGGCCGAAAGCAGCCCTGTCTAAGTCCCCTACCCCTAGAGGGAGTATTGGACCAACACTTCTAGAAAACGGGGTCCTTGTGGGCAACTCATTGGAGGGACACAAATAAATCTTTGCCGACTTTTTGCTGAAACTTACGAGCGTTCACACATAAGCCTTTTACAAGGTCAGCTGTTTAGCTAAACATGAGCTCATGACCTAAATTTACACAATAATGAAGAAATCAGCTACAAAGGGAGACAATCAGCAAAAACAATCAATACCAGAATTAGATTCCCTAGGCCATCCGTCAGATGTTGGAATAATCAGGTGCTAGGCAGAAAATATACATAAACCTGGAAAAGAAACAAGGAACAAGGATGTTTTCAAAGACTGGTAGGGTCTCTAAAACATTTTTAGAGTACATGTCATTGATAAAGCTAAATACACAAAGGTTGTTTAATACAGCAAATTAAGCTGTGAGAAGAGTGAAGTTATGCTGTTTAGAAAACTATGGAACGTGAGATTTTCTGCCTAATTATATAAGATGATTTCTCTAAAAAATACACATTATTTCAAAGACTTATTGGCTGTGAAATAAGTTAAGGGTATTTCAAATGTCTTGTCTGCAAAGAAAGGTGAGATGTAGGGAGTCACAGAAAGCCGAGGGGAAAATATGTCAATATATACATAGCTATATGTTGAACTAAGCTTTAGGCCGGCAACAGTGTAGAGGAAAGGACCCTTAGAAACGTACCAGTAAGCTGGAATCTTTAAAAGTTCATATCTTTATAAGTAAAAAGAATTTTTAAGATGAATAACCAAGTGTTTTACTTGACATCAGAAAATCAAAACTATAAACCCTGAGAACATAGAAAAAAGATAAATAAAGATATGAGCAGAACTTAATACAACAGAAAACGTATAAAATTCAGGTGATTTAATAAGTCCTAAGAATATTCTTTGAAAAGATTTAAAAGACACACTTTGATTAAGGAAAACATAAACATAAGTAAAGAATATGCAGAAAGAATCAGGACAATGATATAGCAGAGAATATATGAAATGCCAGTAAACTGGAACATTTCTGTAAAGCGGACCATTTCCTAGCTGCTACAGTTTACGAAAACTGACACAAGAGGAAATCATTTAAGGTCATCATGTCTGCCCTTGGCATTCTCGGAATGCCCTGGCCTCAGAATGCAGCATCTGTAGTCCATGGTAACCTGCGGAGAGGGGGCGTGGCTGTGGGAGGTTGGAAGACTGCCATCACTGAGGGAGTGGGTGTGGCCATCTCTGCTGTGACTGAACAAAGGGCAGGGGAGCAGGGGGCCCAGGGCAGGGCCCTCAGAGCCCGGCAGACCCAGTGGGGTGTCACAAGCATTTAGGCCCAGGCCAAAGGGCGCCTTCTTTCTCTGCACAGCTGCCCAAACTCTCACCTTTCCACTCAGGCCGCCCTCTTATTTGAAGTGTGTTTGGAACCTCTCCACGCAGTACACCTCGCTGCACAGCTAACCATAGGTCAGGGCATCGTAGCTTCCTGCCAGGTGACCGAAGTTCGCAGGCAAATGGGTCCCTGGGACACATGCGGAGAGGCTCATGCCCGGGCCACAGGCCGCCCACAGGCCCTGCCCCAGATCGAAGGCTGAAAAGCAGCCATGTCTGAGTCCACTGCCTCTCGAAGGAGTATTGGACCAAAACTTGTAGAAAACGGGGTCCTTGCGGGCAACTCATTGGAGGGACACAAATAAATCTTTGCCGACTTTCTGCTGAAGCGTACCAGCGTTCACACCTAAGCCTCTTACAAGGTCAGCTGTTTAGCTAAACATGAGCTCATGACCTAAATTTACACAATCTTGAAGAAATCAGCTACAAAGGGAGACAATCAGCAAAAACAATCAATACCAGAATGAGATTCCCTAGGCCATCCATCTGATGTTGGAATAATCAGGTGCAAGGCAGAAAATATACATAAAACTGGAACTGAAACAAGGAACAAGGAGGTTTTCAAAGGCTGGTAGGATCTGTAAAACATTTTTAAAGTACATGTCATTGATAAACCTAAATACTCAAAGGTTGTTTAATACCACAGATTAAGCATTGAGAAGAGTGAAATTATGCTGTTTTGAAAACTATGGCAGGTGAGATTTTCTGCCTAATTATGTCAGAAGATTTCTCTAAAAAATAGACATTATTTCAAAGACTTATTGGCTGTGAAATAAGTTAAGTGTATTGCAAATGTCTTGTCTGCAAAGAAAGGTGAGATGTAGGGAATCACAGAAAGCCGAGGGGATAATATGTCAATATATACATTGCTATATGGTGAACAAAGCCTTAGGCCGGCCACAATGTAGAGGACCTGACCCTTAGAAACTTGAAAGTGAGCTGGAATCTTTAAAAGTTCAAATCTTTATAAGTAAAAAGATTGATGAAAATGAATAACCAAGTGTTTTAATTGACATCAGAAGATCAAAACAATAAACCCTGAGAACATAGAATAAAGATAAATAAAGATATGAGCAGAACTTAATACCACAGAAAACGTATAAAATTCAGGTGAGGTAGTAAGTCCAAAGAATATTCTTTGAAAAGATTTAAAAGACACACTTTGATTAAGGAAAACAAAAAAAAGTAAAGAATATACAGAAAGAATCAGGACAATGTTATAGCAGAGAATATATGAAATGCCAGCAAATTTGAATATTTCTGTAAAGAGGACCATTTCCTAGCTCCTACAGTTTACCAATACTGACACAAGAGGAAATCATTTAAGGTCATCATGTCTGCCCTTGGCATTCTCGGAAATCCCTGGACTCAGAATGCAGCATCTGTAGTCCATGGTAACCTGTGGAGAGTGGGCGGGTCTGAGGGAGGCTGGAACACTGCCCTCACGGAGGGAGTGGGTGTGGCCATCTCTGCTGTGTCTGAACAAAGGACAGGGGAGAATGGGGCCCAGGGCAGGACCCTCAGAGCAAGGCAGGCCAAGTGGGGTGTCCCAAGCATTTAGGCACAGGCCTAGGGCGCCTTCTTTGTCTGCACAGCTGGCCAAACTCTCACTTTTCCACTGAGGCCACCCAGTTTTTTGAAGTGTGTGTGGAACCTGTCCACGCAGTATACCTCGCTGCACAGCTAACCTTATGTCAGGGCATCGTAGCTTCCTGCCAGGTGACCGGAGTTCGCAGGAGAGATGATTCCCAGGTTCACACGCAGAGAGGCTCCTGCCTGGGCCACACGCCGCCCACTGCCCCTGCCCAAGATCGGGGGCCGAAAGCAGCCCTGTCTAAGTCCCCTACCCCTAGAGGGAGTATTGGACCAACACTTCTAGAAAACGGGGTCCTTGTGGGCAACTCATTGGAGGGACACAAATAAATCTTTGCCGACTTTTTGCTGAAACTTACGAGCGTTCACACATAAGCCTTTTACAAGGTCAGGTGTTTAGCTAAACATGAGCTCATGACCTAAATTTACACAATAATGAAGAAATCAGCTACAAAGGGAGACAATCAGCAAAAACAATCAATACCAGAATTAGATTCCCTAGGCCATCCGTCAGATGTTGGAATAATCAGGTGCTAGGCAGAAAATATACATAAACCTGGAAAAGAAACAAGGAACAAGGATGTTTTCAAAGACTGGTAGGATCTCTAAAACATTTTTAGTGTACATGTCATTGATAAAGCTAAATACACAAAGGTTGTTTAATACAGCAAATAAAGCTGTGAGAAGAGTGAAGTTATGCTATTTAGAAAACTATGGAAGGTGAGATTTTCTGCCTAATTATATAAGATGATTTCTCTAAAAAATACACATTATTTCAAAGACTTATTGGCTGTGAAATAAGTTAAGGGTATTTCAAATGTCTTGTCTGCAAAGAAAGGTGAGATGTAGGGAGTCACAGAAAGCCGAGGGGAAAATATGTCAATATATGCATAGCTATATGTTGAACTAAGCCTTAGGCCGGCAACAGTGTAGAGGAAAGGACCCTTAGAAACGTTCAAGTAAGGTGGAATATTTAAAAGTTCAAATCTTTATAAGTAAAAAGATTTATTAAGATGAATAACCAAGTGTTTTACTTGACATCAGAAAATCAAAACTATAAACACTGAGAACATAGAAAAAAGATAAATAATGATATGAGCAGAACTTAATACAACAGAAAACGTATAAAATTCAGGTGATTTAGTAAATCCTAAGAATATTCTTTGAAAAGATTTAAAAGACACACTTTGATTAAGGAAAACATAAACATAAGTAAAGAATATGCAGAAAGAATCAGGACAATGTTATAGCAGAGAATATATGAAATGCCAGTAAACTGGAACATTTCTGTAAAGCGGACCATTTCCTAGCTGCTACAGTTTACGAAAACTGACACAAGAGGAAATCATTTAAGGTCATCATGTCTGCCCTTGGCATTCTCGGAATGCCCTGGCCTCAGAATGCAGCATCTGTAGTCCATGGTAACCTGCGGAGAGGGGGCGTGGCTGAGGGAGGTTGGAAGCCTGCCCTCACTGAGGGAGTGGGTGTGGCCATCTCTGCTGTGACTGAACAAAGGGCAGGGGAGCAGGGGGCCCAGGGCAGGGCCCTCAGAGCCCGGCAGACCCAGTGGGGTGTCACAAGCATTTAGGCCCAGGACAAAGGGCGCCTTCTTTGTCTGCACAGCTGCCCAAACTCTCACCATTCCACTCAGGCCGCCCTCGTACTTGAAGTGTGTGTGGAACCTGTCCGCGCAGTACACCTCGCTGCACAGCTAACCATATGTCAGGGCATCGTAGCTTCCTGCCAGGTGACCGAAGTTCGCAGGCAAATGGGTCCCTGGGACACATGCGGAGAGGCTCCTGCCCGGGCCACAGGCCGCCCACTGGCCCTGCCCCAGATCGAAGGCTGAAAAGCAGCCATGTCTGAGTCCACTGCCTCTCGAAGGAGATTGAACCAACACTTGTAGAAAACGGTGTCCTTGCGGGCAACTCATTGGAGGGACACAAAGAAATCTTTGCCGACTTTCTGCTGAAGCGTACCAGCGTTCACACCTAAGCCTCTTACAAGGTCAGCTGTTTAGCTAAACATGAACTCATGATCTAAATTTACACAATATTGAAGAAATCAGCTACAAAGTGAGACAATCAGCAAAAACAATCAATACCAGAATTAGATTCCCTAGGCCATCCATCTGATGTTGGAATAATCAGGTGCAAGGCAGAAAATATACATAAAACTGGAACTGAAAGAAGGAACAAGGAGGTTTTCAAAGGCTGGTAGGATCTGTAAAACATTTTTAAAGTACATGTCATTGATAAACCTAAATACTCAAAGGTTGTTTAATACCACAGATTAGGCATTGAGAAGAGTGAAATTATGCTGTTTTGAAAACTATGGCAGGTGAGATTTTCTGCCTAATTATGTCAGAAGATTTCTCTAAAAAATAGACATTATTTCAAAGACTTATTGGCTGTGAAATAAGTTAAGTGTATTTCAAATGGCTTGTCTGCAAAGAAAGGTGAGATGTAGGGAATCACAGAAAGTCGAGGGGAAAATGTCAATATATACATTGCTATATGGTGAACTAAGCCTTAGGCCAGCCACAATGTAGAGGACCTGACCCTTAGAAACTTAAAAGTGAGCTGGAATCTTTAAAAGTTCAAATCTTTATAAGTAAAAAGATTGATGAAAATGAATAACCAAGTGTTTAAATTGACATCAGAAGATCAAAACAATAAACCCTGAGAACATAGAAAAAAGATAAAGATAGATATGAGCAGAACTTAATACCACAGAAAACGTATAAAATTCAGGTGAGGTAGTAAGTACAAAGAATATTCTTTGAAAAGATTTAAAAGACACACTTTGATTAAGGAAAGCACAAACATAATTAAAGAATATATAGAAAGAATCAGGACAATGTTATAGCAGAGAATATATGAAATGCCAGTAAATTTGAACATTTCTGTAAAGTGGACCATTTCCTAGCTCCTACAGTTTACCAAAACTGACACAAGAGGAAATCATTTAAGGTCATCATGTCTGCCCTTGGCATTCTCGGAACGCACTGGCCTCAGAATGCAGCATCTGTAGTCCATGGTAAACTGTGGAGAGTGGGCGGTGCTGAGGGAGGCTGGAACACTGCTCTCACGGAGGGAGTGGGTGTGGCCATCTCTGCTGTGACTGAACAAAGGGCAGGGGAGCAGGGGGCCCAGGGCAGGGCCCTCAGAGCAAGGCAGGCCCAGTGGGGTGTCACAAGCATTTAGGCCCAGGCCAAAGGGCGCCTTCTTTGTCTGCACAGCTGGCCAAACTCTCACTTTTCCACTGAGGCCACCCACTTATTTGAAGTGTGTGAGGAACCTGTCCACCCAGTATACCTCGCTGCACAGCTAACCATAGGTCTGGGCATCGTAGCTTCCTGCCAGGTGACCGAAGTTCGCAGGAGAGATAATTCCCAGGTTCACACGCAGAGAGGCTCCTGCCCGGGCCACAGGCGGCCCACTGACCCTGCCCAAGATCGGCGGCCGAATGCAGCCCTGTCTAAATCCCCTACCCCTAGAGGGAGTATTGGACCAACACTTCTAGAAAACGGGATCCTTGTGGGCAACTCATTGGAGGGACACAAATAAATCTTTGCCGACTTTTTGCTGAAACTTACGAGCGTTCACTCCTAAGCCTTTTACAAGGTCAGCTGTTTAGCTAAACATGAGCTCATGATCTAAATTTACACAATAATGAAGAAATCAGCTACAAAGGGAGACAATCAGCAAAAACAATCAATACCAGAATTAGATTCCCTAGGCCATCCGTCAGATGTTGGAATAATCAGGTGCTAGGCAGAAAATATACATAAACCTGGAAAAGAAACAAGGAACAAGGATGTTTTCAAATACTGGTAGGATCTCTAAAACATTTTTAAAGTACATGTCAATGATAAAGCTAAAAACTCAAAGGTTGTTTAATACAACAAATTAAGCAGTGAGAAGAGTGAAATTATGCTGTTTAGAAAACTATGGAAGGTGAGATTTTCTGCCTAATTATATAAGATGATTTCTCTAAAAAATACACATTATTTCAAAGACTTATTGGCTGTGAAATAAGTTAAGGGTATTTCAAATGTCTTGTCTGCAAAGAAAGGTGAGATGTAGGGAGTCACAGAAAGTCGAGGGGATAATATGTCAATATATACATTGCTATATGGTGAACTAAGCCTTAGGCCGGCCACAGTGTAGATGACCTGACACTTAGAAACGTATAAGTGAGCTGGAATCTTTAAAAGTTCAAATCTTTATAAGTAAAAAGATTGATGAAAATGAATAACCAAGTGTTTTAATTGACATCAGAAGATCAAAACAATAAACCCTGAGAACATAGAAAAAATATAAATAAAGATATGAGCAGAACTTAATACCACAGAAAACGTATAAAATTCAGGTGAGGTAGTAAGTCCAAAGAATATTCTTTGAAAAGATTTAAAGACACACTTTGATTAAGGAAAACAAAAAAAAGTAAAGAATATACAGAAAGAATCAGGACAATGTTATAGCAGAGAATATATGAAATGCCAGTAAATTTGAATATTTCTGTAAAGTGGACCATTTCCTAGCTCCTACAGTTTACCAAAACTGACACAAGAGGAAATCATTTAAGGTCATCATGTCTGCCCTTGACATTCTCGGAATGCCCTGGCCTCAGAATGCAGCATCTGTAGTCCATGGTAACCTGTGGAGAGTGGGCGGGTCTGAGGGAGGCTGGAACACTGCCCTCACGGAGGGAGTGGGTGTGGCCATCTCTGCTGTGACTGAACAAAGGGCAGGGGAGCATGGGGCCCAGGGCAGGACCCTCAGAGCAAGGCAGGCCCAGTGGGGTGTCACAAGCATTTAGGCACAGGCCATAGGGCGCCTTCTTTATCTGCACAGCTGGCCAACTCTCACTTTTCCACTGAGGCCACCCACTTATTTGAAGTGTGTGTGGAACCTGTCCACGCAGTATACCTCGCTGCACAGCTAACCATAGGTCTGGGCATCGTAGCTTCCTGCCAGGTGAGCGGAGTTCGCAGGAGAGATGATTCCCAGGTTCACACGCAGAGAGGCTCCTGCCCGGGCCACACGCCGCCCACTGCCCCTGCCCAAGATCGGGGGCAGAAAGCAGCCCTGTCTAAGTCCCCTACCCCTAGAGGGAGTATTGGACCAATACTTCTAGAAAACGGGGTCCTTGTGGGCAACTCATTGGAGGGACACAAATAAATCTTTGCCGACTTTTTGCTGAAACTTACGAGCGTTCACACCTAAGCCTTTTACAAGGTCAGCTGTTTAGCTAAACATGAGCTCATGACCTAAATTTACACAATAATGAAGAAATCAACTACAAAGGGAGACAATCAGCAAAAACAATCAATACCAGAATTAGTTTCCCTAGGCCATCCGTCAGATGTTGGAATAATCAGGTGCTAGGCATAAAATATACATAAACCTGGAAAAGAAACAAGGAACAAGGATGTTTTCA
Source organism: Mesoplodon bidens (assembly GCF_964165515.1). Lineage (NCBI taxonomy): Eukaryota > Metazoa > Chordata > Mammalia > Artiodactyla > Ziphiidae > Mesoplodon > Mesoplodon bidens. Next base: position 4,291,120 of record NC_138180.1, read on the forward strand.
AAGACTGGTAGGGTCTCTAAAACATTTTTAGAGTACATGTCATTGATAAAGCTAAATACACAAAGGTTGTTTAATACAGCAAATTAAGCTGTGAGAAGAGTGAAGTTATGCTTTTTAGAAAACTATTGAACGTGAGATTTTCTGCCTAATTATATAAGATGATTTCTCTAAAAAATACACATTATTTCAAAGACTTATTGGCTGTGAAATAAGTTAAGGGTATTTCAAATGTCTTGTCTGCAAAGAAAGGTGAGATCCAGGGAGTCACAGAAAGCCGAGGGGAAAATATATCAATATATACATAGCTATATGTTGAACTAAGGTTAGGCCGGCAACAGTGTAGAGGAAAGGACCCTTAGAAACGTACAAGTAAGCTGGAATCTTTAAAAGTTCATATCTTTATAAGTAAAAAGATTTATTAAGATGAATAACCAAGTGTTTTACTTGACATCAGAAAATCAAAACTATAAACCCTGAGAACATAGAAAAAAGATAAATAAAGATATGAGCAGAACTTAATACAACAGAAAACGTATAAAATTCAGGTGATTTAATAAGTCCTAAGAATATTCTTTGAAAAGATTTAAAAGACACACTTTGATTAAGGAAAACATAAACATAAGTAAAGAATATGCAGAAAGAATCAGGACAATGTTATAGCAGAGAATATATGAAATGCCAGTAAACTGGAACATTTCTGTAAAGCGGACCATTTCCTAGCTGCTACAGTTTACGAAAACTGACACAAGAGGAAATCATTTAAGTTCATCATGTCTGCCCTTGGCATTCTCGGAATGCCCTGGCCTCAGAATGCAGCATCTGTAGTCCATGGTAACCTGCGGAGAGGGGACGTGGCTGAGGGAGTTTGGAAGCCTGCCCTCACTGAGGGAGTTGGTGTGGCCATCTCTGCTGTGACTGAACAAAGGGCAGGGGAGCAGGGGGCCCAGGGCAGGGCCCTCAGAGCCCGGCAGACCCAGTGGGGTGTCACAAGCATTTAGGCCCAGGCCAAAGGGCGCCTTCTTTGTCTGCACAGCTGGCCAAACTCTCACTTTTCCACTGAGGCCACCCACTTATTTGAAGTGTGTGTGGAACCTGTCCACGCAGTATACCTCGCTGCACAGCTAACCATAGGTCTGGGCATCGTAGCTTCCTGCCAGGTGACCGAAGTTCGCAGGAGAGATGATTCCCAGGATCACACGCAGAGAGGCTCCTGCCCGGGCCACACGCCGCCCACTGCCCCTGCCCAAGATCGGGGGCCGAAAGCAGCCCTGTCTAAGTCCCCTACCCCTAGAGGGAGTATTGGACCAACACTTCTAGAAAACGGGATCCTTGTGGGCAACTCATTGGAGGGACACAAATAAATCTTTGCCGACTTTTTGCTGAAACTTACGAGCGTTCACACCTAAGCCTTTTACAAGGTCAGCTGTTTAGCTAAACATGAGCTCATGATCTAAATTTACACAATAATGAAGAAATCAGCTACAAAGGGAGACAATCAGCAAAAACAATCAATACCAGAATTAGATTCCCTAGGCCATCCGTCAGATGTTGGAATAATCAGGTGCTAGGCAGAAAATATACATAAACCTGGAAAAGAAACAAGGAACAAGGATGTTTTCAAAGACTGGTAGGATCTCTAAAACATTTTTAGAGTACATGTCATTGATAAAGCTAAATACTCAAAGGTTGTTTAATACAACAAATTAAGCAGTGAGAAGAGTGAAATTATGCTGTTTAGAAAACTATGGAAGGTGAGATTTTCTGCCTAATTATATAAGATGATTTCTCTAAAAAATACACATTATTTCAAAGACTTATTGGCTGTGAATTAAGTTAAGGGTATTTCAAATGTCTTGTCTGCAAAGAAATGTGAGATGTAGGGAATCAGAGAAAGCCGAGGGGATAATATGTCAATATATACATTGCTATATGGTTAACTAAGCCTTAGGCCGGCAACAGTGTAGAGGAATGGACCCTTAGAAACGTACAAGGAAGCTGGAATCTTTAAAAGTTCAAATCTTTATAAGTAAAAAGATTTATTAAAAATAATAACCAAGTGTTTTACTTGACATCAGAAAATCAAAACAATAAACCCTGAGAACATAGAAAAAAGATAAATAAAGATATGAGCAGAACTTAATACAACAGAAAACGTATAAAATTTAGGTGATTTAGTAAGTCCAAAGAATATTCTTTGAAAAGATTTAAAAGACACACTTTGATTTAGGAAAAAAAAAAGTAAATAATATACAGAAAAAATCAGGACAATGTTATAGCGGAGAATATATGAATTGCCAGTAAATTTGAATATTTCTGTAAAGTGGACCATTTCCTAGCTCCTAAACTTTACCAAAACTGACACAAGAGGAAATCATTTAAGGTCATCATGTCTGCCCTTGGCATTCTCGGAACGCCCTGGCCTCAGAATGCAGCATCTGTAGTCCATGGTAAACTGCGGAGAGGGGGCGTGGCTGAGGGAGGTTGGAAGACTGCCCTCACTGAGGGAGTGGGTGTGGTCATCTCTGCTGTGACTGAACAAAGGGCAGGGGAGCAGTGGGCCCAGGGCCGGGCCCTCAGAGCCCGGCAGACCCAGTGGGGTGTCACAAGCATTTAGGCCCAGGCCAAAGGGCGCTTTCTTTGTCTGCACAGCTGCCCAAACTCTCACCTTTCCACTCAGGCCTCCCTCTTATTTGAAGTGTGTTGGGTACCTGTCCTCGCAGTACACCTCGCTGCACAGCTAACCGTAGGTCAAGGCATCGTAGCTTCCTGCCAGGTGACTGAAGTTCGCAGGCAAATGTGTCCCTGGGACACATGCGGAGAGGCTCCTGCCCGGGCCACAGGCCGCCCACTGGCCCTGCCCCAGATCGAAGGCTGAAAAGCAGCCATGTCTGAGTCCACTGCCTCTCGAAGGAGTATTGGACCAACACTTGTAGAAATCGGGGTTCTTGCGGGCAACTCATTGGAGGGACACAAATAAATCTTTGCCGACTTTCTGCTGAAGCTTACCAGCGTTCACACCTAAGCCTCTTACAAGGTCAGCTGTTTAGCTAAACATGAGCTCATGATCTAAATTTACACAAAATTGAAGAAATCAGCTACAAAGTGAGACAATCAGCAAAAACAATCAATACCAGAATGAGATTCCCTAGGCCATCCATCAGATGTTGGAATAATCAGGTGCAAGGCAGAAAATATACATAAAACTGGAACTGAAAGAAGGAACAAGGAGGTTTTCAAAGGCTGGTAGGATCTCTAAAACATTTTTAAAGTACATGTCATTGATAAACCTAAATACTCAAAGGTTGTTTAATACCACAGATTAAGCATTGAGAAGAGTGAAATTATGCTGTTTTGAAAACTATGGCAGGTGAGATTTTCTGCCTAATTATGTCAGAAGATTTCTCTAAAAAATAGACATTATTTCAAAGACTTATTGGCTGTGAAATAAGTTAAGTGTATTTCAAATGGCTTGTCTGCAAAGAATGGTGAGATGTAGGGAATCACAGAAAGTCGAGGGGAAAATGTCAATATATACATTGCTATATGGTGAACTAAGCCTTAGGCCAGCCACAATGTAGAGGACCTGACCCTTAGAAACTTAAAAGTGAGCTGGAATCTTTAAAAGTTCAAATCTTTATAAGTAAAAAGATTGATGAAAATGAATAACCAAGTGTTTTAATTGACATCAGAAGATCAAAACCATAAACCCTGAGAACATAGAAAAAAGATAAAGATAGATATGAGCAGAACTTAATACCACAGAAAACGTATAATATTCAGGTGAGGTAGTAAGTACAAAGAATATTCTTTGAAAAGATTTAAAAGACACACTTTGATTAAGGAAAGCACAAACATAATTAAAGAATATATAGAAAGAATCAGGACAATGTTATAGCAGAGAATATATGAAATGCCAGGAAATTTGAACATTTCTGTAAAGTGGACCATTTCCTAGCTCCTACAGTTTACCAAAACTGACACAAGAGGAAATCATTTAAGGTCATCATGTCTGCCCTTGGCATTCTCGGAACGCCCTGGCCTCAGAATGCAGCATCTGTAGTCCATGGTAACCTGTGGAGAGTGGGCGGGGCTGAGGGAGGCTGGAACACTGCCCTCACGGAGGGAGTGGGTGTGGCCATCTCTGCTGTGACTGAACAAAGGGCAGGGGAGCAGGGGGCCCAGGGCAGGGCCCTCAGAAAAAGGCAGGCCCTGTAGGGTGTCACAAGCATTTAGGCCCAGGCCATAGGGCGCCTTCTTTGTCTGCACAGCTGGCCAAACTCTCACTTTTCCACTCAGGCCACACACTTATTTGAAGTGTGTGTGGAACCTGTCCACGAAGTATACCTCGCTGCACAGCTAACCATAGGTCTGGGCATCGTAGCTTCCTGCCAGGTGACCGAAGGTCGCAGGAGAGATGATTCCCAGGTTCACACGCAGAGAGGCTCCTGCCCGGGCCACACGCCGCCCACTACCCCTGCCAAAGATCGGGTGCCGAAAGCAGCCATGTCTAAGTCCCCTACCCCTAGAGGGAGTATTGGACCAACACTTCTAGAAAACGGGGTCCTTGTGGGCAACTCATTGGAGGGACACAAATATATCTTTGCCGACTTTTTGCTGAAACTTACGAGCGTTCACACCTAAGCCTTTTACAAGGTCAGCTGTTTAGCTAAACATGAGCTCATGACCTAAATTTACACAATAATGAAGAAATCAGCTACAAAGGGAGACAATCAGCAAAAACAATCAATACCAGAATTAGATTCCCTAGGCCATCCGTCAGATGTTGGAATAATCAGGTGCTAGGCAGAGAATATACATAAACCTGGAAAAGAAACAAGGAACAAGGATGTTTTCAAAGACTGGTAGGGTCTCTAAAACATTTTTAAAATACATGTCTTGATAAAGCTAAATACACAAAGGTTGTTTAATACAGCAAATTAAGCTGTGAGAAGAGTGAAGTTATGCTGTTTAGAAAACTATGGAACGTGAGATTTTCTGCCTAATTATATAAGATGATTTCTCTAAAAAATACACATTATTTCAAAGACTTATTGGCTGTGAAATAAGTTAAGGGTATTTCAAATGGCTTGTCTGCAAAGAAAGGTGAGATGTAGGGAATCACAGAAAGCCGAGGGGATAATATGTCAATATATACATAGCTATATGTTGATCTAAGCCTTAGGCCGGCAACAGTGTAGAGGAATGGACCCTTAGAAACGTACAAGTAAGCTGTAAACTTTAAAAGTTCAAATCTTTATAAGTAAAAAGATTTATTAAAATGAATTACCAAGTGTTTTATTTGACATCAGAAAATCAAAACTATAAACCCTGAGAACATAGAAAAAAGATAAATAAAGATATGAGCAGAACTTAATACAACAGAAAACGTATAAAATTCAGGTGATTTAGTAAGTCCAAAGAATATTATTTGAAAAGATTTAAAAGACACACTTTGATTAAGGAAAACATAAACATAAGTAAAGAATATGCAGAAAGAATCAGGACAATGTTATAGCAGAGAATATATGAAATGCCAGTAAACTTGAACATTTCTGTAAAGCGGACCATTTCCTAGCTGCTACAGTTTACGAAAACTGACACAAGAGGAAATCATTTAAGGTCGTCATGTCTGCCCTTGGCATTCTCGGAACGCCCTGGGCTCAGAATGCAGCATCTGTAGTCCATGGTAACCTGCGGAGAGTGGGCGGGACTGAGGGAGGCTGGAACACTGCCCTCACAGACGGAGTGGGTGTGGCCATTTCTGCTGTGACTGAACAAAGGGCAGGGGAGCAGCGGGCCCTGGGCAGGGCCCTCAGAGCCCGGCAGGCCTAGTGGGGTGTCACAAGCATTTAGGCCCAGGCCTTAGGGCGCCTTCTTTGTCTGCACAGCTGCCCAAACTCTCACTTTTCCACTCAGGCCGCCCACTTAGTTCCAGTGAGTGTGGAACCTGTCCGCGCAGTATACCTCGCTGCACAGCTAACCATAGGTCTGGGCATCATAGCTTCCTGCCAGGTGACCGAAGTTCGCAGGAGAGATGATTCCCAGGTTCACATGCAGAGAGGCTCCTGCCCGGGCCACAGGCGGCCCACTGCCCCTGCCCAAGATCGGGGGCCGAAAGCAGCCCTGTCTAAGTCCCCTAACCCTAGAGGGAGTATTGGACCAACACTTCTAGAAAACGTGGTCCTTGTGGGCAACTCATTGGGGGGACACAAATAAATCTTTGCCGACTTTTTGCTGAAACTTACGAGCGTTCACACCTAAGCCTTTTACAAGGTCAGCTGTTTAGCTAAACATGAGCTCATGATCTAAATTTACACAATAATGAAGAAATCAGCTACAAAGGGAGACAATCAGCAGAAACAATCAATACCAGAATTAGATTCCCTAGGCCATCCTTGAGATGTTGGAATAATCAGGTGCTAGGCAGAAAATATACATAAACCTAGAAAAGAAACAAGGAACAAGGATGATTTCAAAGACTGGTAGGATCTCTAAAACATTTTTAAAGTACATGTCATTGATAAAGCTAAATACTCAAAGGTTGTTTAATACAACAAATTAAGCAGTGAGAAGAGTGAAATTATGCTGTTTAGAAAACTATGGAAGGTGAGATTTTCTGCCTAATTATATAAGATGATTTCTCTAAAAAATACACATTATTTCAAAGACTTATTGGCTGTGAAATAAGTTAAGGGTATTTCAAATGTCTTGTCTGCAAAGAAAGGTGAGATGTAGGGAATCAGAGAAAGCCGAGGGGATAATATGTCAATATATACATTGCTATATGGTGAACTAAGCCTTAGGCCGGCAACAGTGTAGAGGAATGGACCCTTAGAAACGTACAAGGAAGCTGGAATCTTTAAAAGTTCAAATCTTTATAAGTAAAAAGATTTATTAAAAATAATAACCAAGTGTTTTACTTGACATCAGAAAATCAAAACAATAAACCCTGAGAACATAGAAAAAAGATAAATAAAGATATGAGCAGAACTTAATACAACAGAAAACGTATAAAATTTAGGTGATTTAGTAAGTCCAAAGAATATTCTTTGAAAAGATTTAAAAGACACACTTTGATTTAGGAAAAAAAAAAGTAAATAATATACAGAAAAAATCAGGACAATGTTATAGCGGAGAATATATGAATTGCCAGTAAATTTGAATATTTCTGTAAAGTGGACCATTTCCTAGCTCCTAAACTTTACCAAAACTGACACAAGAGGAAATCATTTAAGGTCATCATGTCTGCCCTTGGCATTCTCGGAACGCCCTGGCCTCAGAATGCAGCATCTGTAGTCCATGGTAAACTGCGGAGAGGGGGCGTGGCTGAGGGAGGTTGGAAGACTGCCCTCACTGAGGGAGTGGGTGTGGTCATCTCTGCTGTGACTGAACAAAGGGCAGGGGAGCAGTGGGCCCAGGGCCGGGCCCTCAGAGCCCGGCAGACCCAGTGGGGTGTCACAAGCATTTAGGCCCAGGCCAAAGGGCGCTTTCTTTGTCTGCACAGCTGCCCAAACTCTCACCTTTCCACTCAGGCCTCCCTCTTATTTGAAGTGTGTTGGGTACCTGTCCTCGCAGTACACCTCGCTGCACAGCTAACCGTAGGTCAAGGCATCGTAGCTTCCTGCCAGGTGACTGAAGTTCGCAGGCAAATGTGTCCCTGGGACACATGCGGAGAGGCTCCTGCCCGGGCCACAGGCCGCCCACTGGCCCTGCCCCAGATCGAAGGCTGAAAAGCAGCCATGTCTGAGTCCACTGCCTCTCGAAGGAGTATTGGACCAACACTTGTAGAAATCGGGGTTCTTGCGGGCAACTCATTGGAGGGACACAAATAAATCTTTGCCGACTTTCTGCTGAAGCTTACCAGCGTTCACACCTAAGCCTCTTACAAGGTCAGCTGTTTAGCTAAACATGAGCTCATGATCTAAATTTACACAAAATTGAAGAAATCAGCTACAAAGTGAGACAATCAGCAAAAACAATCAATACCAGAATGAGATTCCCTAGGCCATCCATCAGATGTTGGAATAATCAGGTGCAAGGCAGAAAATATACATAAAACTGGAACTGAAAGAAGGAACAAGGAGGTTTTCAAAGGCTGGTAGGATCTCTAAAACATTTTTAAAGTACATGTCATTGATAAACCTAAATACTCAAAGGTTGTTTAATACCACAGATTAAGCATTGAGAAGAGTGAAATTATGCTGTTTTGAAAACTATGGCAGGTGAGATTTTCTGCCTAATTATGTCAGAAGATTTCTCTAAAAAATAGACATTATTTCAAAGACTTATTGGCTGTGAAATAAGTTAAGTGTATTTCAAATGGCTTGTCTGCAAAGAATGGTGAGATGTAGGGAATCACAGAAAGTCGAGGGGAAAATGTCAATATATACATTGCTATATGGTGAACTAAGCCTTAGGCCAGCCACAATGTAGAGGACCTGACCCTTAGAAACTTAAAAGTGAGCTGGAATCTTTAAAAGTTCAAATCTTTATAAGTAAAAAGATTGATGAAAATGAATAACCAAGTGTTTTAATTGACATCAGAAGATCAAAACCATAAACCCTGAGAACATAGAAAAAAGATAAAGATAGATATGAGCAGAACTTAATACCACAGAAAACGTATAATATTCAGGTGAGGTAGTAAGTACAAAGAATATTCTTTGAAAAGATTTAAAAGACACACTTTGATTAAGGAAAGCACAAACATAATTAAAGAATATATAGAAAGAATCAGGACAATGTTATAGCAGAGAATATATGAAATGCCAGGAAATTTGAACATTTCTGTAAAGTGGACCATTTCCTAGCTCCTACAGTTTACCAAAACTGACACAAGAGGAAATCATTTAAGGTCATCATGTCTGCCCTTGGCATTCTCGGAACGCCCTGGCCTCAGAATGCAGCATCTGTAGTCCATGGTAACCTGTGGAGAGTGGGCGGGGCTGAGGGAGGCTGGAACACTGCCCTCACGGAGGGAGTGGGTGTGGCCATCTCTGCTGTGACTGAACAAAGGGCAGGGGAGCAGGGGGCCCAGGGCAGGGCCCTCAGAAAAAGGCAGGCCCTGTAGGGTGTCACAAGCATTTAGGCCCAGGCCATAGGGCGCCTTCTTTGTCTGCACAGCTGGCCAAACTCTCACTTTTCCACTCAGGCCACACACTTATTTGAAGTGTGTGTGGAACCTGTCCACGAAGTATACCTCGCTGCACAGCTAACCATAGGTCTGGGCATCGTAGCTTCCTGCCAGGTGACCGAAGGTCGCAGGAGAGATGATTCCCAGGTTCACACGCAGAGAGGCTCCTGCCCGGGCCACACGCCGCCCACTACCCCTGCCAAAGATCGGGTGCCGAAAGCAGCCATGTCTAAGTCCCCTACCCCTAGAGGGAGTATTGGACCAACACTTCTAGAAAACGGGGTCCTTGTGGGCAACTCATTGGAGGGACACAAATATATCTTTGCCGACTTTTTGCTGAAACTTACGAGCGTTCACACCTAAGCCTTTTACAAGGTCAGCTGTTTAGCTAAACATGAGCTCATGACCTAAATTTACACAATAATGAAGAAATCAGCTACAAAGGGAGACAATCAGCAAAAACAATCAATACCAGAATTAGATTCCCTAGGCCATCCGTCAGATGTTGGAATAATCAGGTGCTAGGCAGAGAATATACATAAACCTGGAAAAGAAACAAGGAACAAGGATGTTTTCAAAGACTGGTAGGGTCTCTAAAACATTTTTAAAATACATGTCTTGATAAAGCTAAATACACAAAGGTTGTTTAATACAGCAAATTAAGCTGTGAGAAGAGTGAAGTTATGCTGTTTAGAAAACTATGGAACGTGAGATTTTCTGCCTAATTATATAAGATGATTTCTCTAAAAAATACACATTATTTCAAAGACTTATTGGCTGTGAAATAAGTTAAGGGTATTTCAAATGGCTTGTCTGCAAAGAAAGGTGAGATGTAGGGAATCACAGAAAGCCGAGGGGATAATATGTCAATATATACATAGCTATATGTTGATCTAAGCCTTAGGCCGGCAACAGTGTAGAGGAATGGACCCTTAGAAACGTACAAGTAAGCTGTAAACTTTAAAAGTTCAAATCTTTATAAGTAAAAAGATTTATTAAAATGAATTACCAAGTGTTTTATTTGACATCAGAAAATCAAAACTATAAACCCTGAGAACATAGAAAAAAGATAAATAAAGATATGAGCAGAACTTAATACAACAGAAAACGTATAAAATTCAGGTGATTTAGTAAGTCCAAAGAATATTATTTGAAAAGATTTAAAAGACACACTTTGATTAAGGAAAACATAAACATAAGTAAAGAATATGCAGAAAGAATCAGGACAATGTTATAGCAGAGAATATATGAAATGCCAGTAAACTTGAACATTTCTGTAAAGCGGACCATTTCCTAGCTGCTACAGTTTACGAAAACTGACACAAGAGGAAATCATTTAAGGTCGTCATGTCTGCCCTTGGCATTCTCGGAACGCCCTGGGCTCAGAATGCAGCATCTGTAGTCCATGGTAACCTGCGGAGAGTGGGCGGGACTGAGGGAGGCTGGAACACTGCCCTCACAGACGGAGTGGGTGTGGCCATTTCTGCTGTGACTGAACAAAGGGCAGGGGAGCAGCGGGCCCTGGGCAGGGCCCTCAGAGCCCGGCAGGCCTAGTGGGGTGTCACAAGCATTTAGGCCCAGGCCTTAGGGCGCCTTCTTTGTCTGCACAGCTGCCCAAACTCTCACTTTTCCACTCAGGCCGCCCACTTAGTTCCAGTGAGTGTGGAATCTGTCCGCGCAGTATACCTCGCTGCACAGCTAACCATAGGTCTGGGCATCATAGCTTCCTGCCAGGTGACCGAAGTTCGCAGGAGAGATGATTCCCAGGTTCACATGCAGAGAGGCTCCTGCCCGGGCCACAGGCGGCCCACTGCCCCTGCCCAAGATCGGGGGCCGAAAGCAGCCCTGTCTAAGTCCCCTAACCCTAGAGGGAGTATTGGACCAACACTTCTAGAAAACGGGGTCCTTGTGGGCAACTCATTGGGGGGACACAAATAAATCTTTGCCGACTTTTTGCTGAAACTTACGAGCGTTCACACCTAAGCCTTTTACAAGGTCAGCTGTTTAGCTAAACATGAGCTCATGATCTAAATTTACACAATAATGAAGAAATCAGCTACAAAGGGAGACAATCAGCAGAAACAATCAATACCAGAATTAGATTCCCTAGGCCATCCTTGAGATGTTGGAATAATCAGGTGCTAGGCAGAAAATATACATAAACCTAGAAAAGAAACAAGGAACAAGGATGATTTCAAAGACTGGTAGGATCTCTAAAACATTTTTAAAGTACATGTCATTGATAAAGCTAAATACTCAAAGGTTGTTTAATACAACAAATTAAGCAGTGAGAAGAGTGAAATTATGCTGTTTAGAAAACTATGGAAGGTGAGATTTTCTGCCTAATTATATAAGATGATTTCTCTAAAAAATACACATTATTTCAAAGACTTATTGGCTGTGAAATAAGTTAAGGGTATTTCAAATGTCTTGTCTGCAAAGAAAGGTGAGATGTAGGGAATCAGAGAAAGCCGAGGGGATAATATGTCAATATATACATTGCTATATGGTGAACTAAGCCTTAGGCCGGCAACAGTGTAGAGGAATGGACCCTTAGAAACGTACAAGGAAGCTGGAATCTTTAAAAGTTCAAATCTTAATAAGTAAAATGATTTATTAAAAATAATAACCAAGTGTTTTACTTGACATCAGAAAATCAAAACAATAAACCCTGAGAACATAGAAAAAAGATAAATAAAGATATGAGCAGAACTTAATACAACAGAAAACGTATAAAATTCAGGTGATTTAGTAAGTCCAAAGAATATTCTTTGAAAAAATTTAAAAGACACTCTTAGATTTAGGAAAAAAATAAAGTAAATAATATACAGAAAGAATCAGGACAATGTAATAACGGAGAATATATGAATTGCCAGAAAATTTGAATATTTCTGTAAAGTGGACCATTTCCTAGCTCCTACAGTATACCAAAACTGACACAAGAGGAAATCATTTAAGGTCATCATGTCTGCCCTTGGCATTCTCGGAACGCCCTGGCCTCAGAATGCAGCATCTGTAGTCCATGGTAACCTGTTGAGAGTGGGCGGGGCTGAGGGAAGCTGGAACACTGCCCTCACGGAGGGAGTGTGTGTGGCCATCTCTGCTGTGACTGAACAAAGGGTAGGGGAGCAGGGGGCCCAGGGCAGGTCCCTCAGAGCAAGGCAGGCCCAGTGGGTTGTCACAAGCATTTAGGCCCAGGCCATAGGGCGCCTTCTTTGTCTGCACAGCTGGCCAAACTCTCACTTTTCCATTCAGGCCACAGTCTTATTTGAAGTGTGTGTGGAACCTGTCCACGCAGTATACCTCGCTGCACAGCTAACCATAGGTCTGGGCATCGTAGCTTCCTGCCTGGTGACCGAAGTTCGGGGAAGAGATGATTCCCAGGTTCACATGCAGAGAGGCTCCTGCCCGGGCAACACGCCGCCCACTGCCCCTGCCCAAGCTCGGGGGCCGAAAGCAGCCCTGTCTAAGTCCCCTACCCCTAGAGGGAGTATTGGACCAACACTTCTAGAAAACGGGGTCCTTGTGGGCAACTCATTGGAGGGACACAAATAAATCTTTGCTGACTTTTTGCTGAAACTTACGAGCGTTCACTCCTAAGCCTTTTACAAGGTCAGCTGTTTAGCTAAACATGAGCTCATGACCTAAATTTACACAATAATGAAGAAATCAGCTACAAAGGGAGACAATCAGCAGAAACAATCAATACCAGAATGAGATTCCCTAGGCCATCCATCTGATGTTGGAATAATCAGGTGCAAGGCAGAAAATATACATAAAACTGGAACTGAAAGAAGGAACAAGGAGGTTTTCAAAGGCTGGTAGGATCTCTAAAACATTTTTAAAGTACATGTCATTGAGAAACCTAAATACTCAAAGGTTGTTTAATACCACAGATTAAGCATTGAGAAGAGTGAAATTATGCTGTTTTGAAAACTATGGCAGGTGAGATTTTCTGCCTAATTATGTCAGAAGATTTCTCTAAAAATTAGACATTATTTCAAAGACTTATTGGCTGTGAAATAAGTTAAGTGTATTTCAAATGGCTTGTCTGCAAAGAAAGGTGAGATGTAGGGAATCACAGAAAGTCGAGGGGAAAATGTCAATATATACATTGCTATATGGTGAACTAAGCCTTAGGCCAGCCACAATGTAGAGGACCTGACCCTTAGAAACTTAAAAGTGAGCTGGAATCTTTAAAAGTTCAAATCTTTATAAGTAAAAAGATTGATGAAAATGAATAACCAAGTGTTTTAATTGACATCAGAAGATCAAAACAATAAACCCTGAGAACATAGAAAAAAGATAAAGATAGATATGAGCAGAACTTAATACCACAGAAAACGTATAAAATTCAGGTGAGGTAGTAAGTCCAAAGAATATTCTTTGAAAAGATTTAAAAGACACACTTTGATTAAGGAAAGCACAAACATAATTAAAGAATATATAGAAAGAATCAGGACAATGTTATAGCAGAGAATATATGAAATGCCAGGAAATTTGAACATTTCTGTAAAGTGGACCATTTCCTAGCTCCTACAGTTTACCAAAACTGACACAAGAGGAAATCATTTAAGGTCATCATGTCTGCCCTTGGCATTCTCGGGACGCCCTGGCCTCAGAATGCAGCATCTGTAGTCCATGGTAACCTGTGGAGAGTGGGCGGGGCTGAGGGAGGCTGGAACACTGCCCTCACGGAGGGAGTGGGTGTGGCCATCTCTGCTGTGACTGAACAAAGGGCAGGGGAGCAGGGGGCCCAGGGCAGGGCCCTCAGAGCAAGGCAGGCCCTGTGGGGTGTCACACGCATTTAGGCCCAGGCCATAGGGCGCCTTCTTTGTCTGCACAGCTGGCCAAACTCTCACATTTCCACTCAGGCCACACACTTATTTGAAGTGTGTGTGGAACCTGTCCACGCAGTATACCTCGCTGCACAGCTAACCATAGGTCTGGGCATCGTAGATCCTGCCAGGTGACCGAAGTTCGCAGGAGAGATGATTCCCAGGTTCACACGCAGAGAGGCTCCAGCCCGGGCCACACGCCGCCCACTACCCCTGCCAAAGATCGGGGGCCGAAAGCAGCCATGTCTAAGTCCCCTACCCCTAGAGGGAGTATTGGACCAACACTTCTAGAAAACGGGGTCCTTGTGGGCAACTCATTGGAGGGACACAAATATATCTTTGCCGACTTTTTGCTGAAACTTACGAGCGTTCACACCTAAGGCTTTTACAAGGTCAGCTGTTTAGCTAAACATGAGCTCATGACCTAAATTTACACAATAATGAAGAAATCAGCTACAAAGGGAGACAATCAGCAAAAACAATCAATACCAGAATTAGATTCCCTAGGCCATCCGTCAGATGTTGGAATAATCAGGTGCTAGGCAGAGAATATACATAAACCTGGAAAAGAAACAAGGAACAAGGATGTTTTTAAAGACTGGTAGGGTCTCTAAAACATTTTTAAAGTACATGTCTTGATAAAGCTAAATACACAAAGGTTGTTTAATACAGCAAATTAAGCTGTGAGAAGAGTGAAGTTATGCTGTTTAGAAAACTATGGAACGTGAGATTTTCTGCCTAATTATATAAGATGATTTCTCTAAAAAATACACATTATTTCAAAGACTTATTGGCTGTGAAGTAAGTTAAGGGTATTTCAAATGGCTTGTCTGCAAAGAAAGGTGAGATGTAGGGAATCACAGAAAGCCGAAGGGATAATATGTCAATATATACATAGCTATATGTTGATCTAAGCCTTAGGCCGGCAACAGTGTAGAGGAATGGACCCTTAGAAACGTACAAGTAAGCTGTAAACTTTAAAAGTTCAAATCTTTATAAGTAAAAAGATTTATTAAAATGAATTACCAAGTGTTTTATTTGACATCAGAAAATCAAAACTATAAACCCTGAGAACATAGAAAAAAGATAAATAAAGATATGAGCAGAACTTAATACAACAGAAAACGTATAAAATTCAGGTGATGTAGTAAGTCCAAAGAATATTATTTGAAAAGATTTAAAAGACACACTTTGATTAAGGAAAACATAAACATAAGTAAAGAATATGCAGAAAGAATCAGGACAATGTTATAGCAGAGAATATATGAAATGCCAGTAAACTTGAACATTTCTGTAAAGCGGACCATTTCCTAGCTGCTACAGTTTACGAAAACTGACACAAGAGGAAATCATTTAAGGTCGTCATGTCTGCCCTTGGCATTCTCGGAACGCCCTGGGCTGAGAATGCAGCATCTGTAGTCCATGGTAACCTGCGGAGAGTGGGCGGGACTGAGGGAGGCTGGAACACTGCCCTCACAGAGGGAGTGGGTGTGGCCATTTCTGCTGTGACTGAACAAATGGCAGGGGAGCAGCGGGCCCTGGGCAGGGCCCTCAGAGCCCGGCAGGCCTAGTGGGGTGTCACAAGCAATTAGGCCCAGGCCTTAGGGCGCCTTCTTTGTCTGCACAGCTGCCCAAACTCTCACTTTTCCACTCAGGCCGCCCACTTAGTTCCAGTGAGTGTGGAACCTGTCCGCGCAGTATACCTCGCTGCACAGCTAACCATAGGTCTGGGCATCATAGCTTCCTGCCAGGTGACCGAAGTTCGCAGGAGAGATGATTCCCAGGTTCACATGCAGAGAGGCTCCTGCCCGGGCCACAGGCGGCCCACTGCCCCTGCCCAAGATCGGGGGCCGAAAGCAGCCCTGTCTAAGTCCCCTAACCCTAGAGGGAGTATTGGACCAACACTTCTAGAAAACGTGGTCCTTGTGGGCAACTCATTGGGGGGACACAAATAAATCTTTGCCGACTTTTTGCTGAAACTTACGAGCGTTCACACCTAAGCCTTTTACAAGGTCAGCTGTTTAGCTAAACATGAGCTCATGATCTAAATTTACACAATAATGAAGAAATCAGCTACAAAGGGAGACAATCAGCAGAAACAATCAATACCAGAATTAGATTCCCTAGGCCATCCTTGAGATGTTGGAATAATCAGGTGCTAGGCAGAAAATATACATAAACCTAGAAAAGAAACAAGGAACAAGGATGATTTCAAAGACTGGTAGGATCTCTAAAACATTTTTAAAGTACATGTCATTGATAAAGCTAAATACTCAAAGGTTGTTTAATACAACAAATTAAGCAGTGAGAAGAGTGAAATTATGCTGTTTAGAAAACTATGGAAGGTGAGATTTTCTGCCTAATTATATAAGATGATTTCTCTAAAAAATACACATTATTTCAAAGACTTATTGGCTGTGAAATAAGTTAAGGGTATTTCAAATGTCTTGTCTGCAAAGAAAGGTGAGATGTAGGGAATCAGAGAAAGCCGAGGGGATAATATGTCAATATATACATTGCTATATGGTGAACTAAGCCTTAGGCCGGCAACAGTGTAGAGGAATGGACCCTTAGAAACGTACAAGGAAGCTGGAATCTTTAAAAGTTCAAATCTTAATAAGTAAAATGATTTATTAAAAATAATAACCAAGTGTTTTACTTGACATCAGAAAATCAAAACAATAAACCGTGAGAACATAGAAAAAAGATAAATAAAGATATGAGCAGAACTTAATACAACAGAAAACGTATAAAATTCAGGTGATTTAGTAAGTCCAAAGAATATTCTTTGAAAAAATTTAAAAGACACTCTTAGATTTAGGAAAAAAAAAAAGTAAATAATATACAGAAAGAATCAGGACAATGTAATAGCGGAGAATATATGAATTGCCAGAAAATTTGAATATTTCTGTAAAGTGGACCATTTCCTAGCTCCTACAGTTTACCAAAACTGACACAAGAGGAAATCATTTAAGGTCATCATGTCTGCCCTTGGCATTCTCGGAACGCCCTGGCCTCAGAATGCAGCATCTGTAGTCCATGGTAACCTGTGGAGAGTGGGCGGGGCTGAGGGAAGCTGGAACACTGCCCTCACTGAGGGAGTGTGTGTGGCCATCTCTGCTGTGACTGAACAAACGGTAGTGGAGCAGGGGGCCCAGGGCAGGTCCCTCAGAGCAAGGCAGGCCCAGTGGGTTGTCACAAGCATTTAGGCCCAGGCCATAGGGCGCCTTCTTTGTCTGCACAGCTGGCCAAACTCTCACTTTTCCATTCAGGCCACAGTCTTATTTGAAGTGTGTGTGGAACCTGTCCACGCAGTATACCTCGCTGCACAGCTAACCACAGGTCTGGGCATCGTAGCTTCCTGCCAGGTGACCGAAGTTCGAGGAAGAGATGATTCCCAGGTTCACATGCAGAGAGGCTCCTGCCCGGGCAACACGCCGCCCACTGCCCCTGCCCAAGCTCGGGGGCCGAAAGCAGCCCTGTCTAAGTCCCCTACCCCTAGAGGGAGTATTGGACCAACACTTCTAGAAAACGGGGTCCTTGTGGGCAACTCATTGGAGGGACACAAATAAATCTTTGCTGACTTTTTGCTGAAACTTACAAGCGTTCACTCCTAAGCCTTTTACAAGGTCAGCTGTTTAGCTAAACATGAGCTCATGACCTAAATTTACACAATAATGAAGAAATCAGCTACAAAGGGAGACAATCAGCAGAAACAATCAAAACCAGAATGAGATTCCCTAGGCCATCCATCTGATGTTGGAATAATCAGGTGCAAGGCAGAAAATATACATAAAACTGGAACTGAAAGAAGGAACAAGGAGGTTTTCAAAGGCTGGTAGGATCTCTAAAACATTTTTAAAGTACATGTCATTGAGAAACCTAAATACTCAAAGGTTGTTTAATACCACAGATTAAGCATTGAGAAGAGTGAAATTATGCTGTTTTGAAAACTATGGCAGGTGAGATTTTCTGCCTAATTATGTCAGAAGTTTTCTCTAAAAATTAGACATTATTTCAAAGACTTATTGGCTGTGAAATAAGTTAAGTGTATTTCAAATGGCTTGTCTGCAAAGAAAGGTGAGATGTAGGGAATCACAGAAAGTCGAGGGGAAAATGTCAATATATACATTGCTATATGGTGAACTAAGCCTTAGGCCAGCCACAATGTAGAGGACCTGACCCTTAGAAACTTAAAAGTGAGCTGGAATCTTTAAAAGTTCAAATCTTTATACGTAAAAAGATTGATGAAAATGAATAACCAAGTGTTTTAATTGACATCAGAAGATCAAAACAATAAACCCTGAGAACATAGAAAAAAGATAAAGATAGATATGAGCAGAACTTAATACAACAGAAAACGTATAAAATTCAGGTGAGGTAGTAAGTCCAAAGAATATTCTTTGAAAAGATTTAAAAGACACACTTTGATTAAGGAAAGCACAAACATAATTAAAGAATATATAGAAAGAATCAGGACAATGTTACAGCAGAGAATATATGAAATGCCAGTAAATTTGAACATTTCTGTAAAGTGGACCATTTCCTAGCTCCTACAGTTTACCAAAACTGACACAAGAGGAAATCATTTAAGGTCATCATGGCTTCCTTGGCATTCTCGGAACGCCCTGGCCTCAGAATGCAGCATCTGTAGTCCATGGTAACCTGTGGAGAGTGGGCGGGGCTGAGGGAGGCTGGAACACTGCCCTCACTGAGGGAGTGTGTGTGGCCATCTCTGCTGTGACTGAACAAAGGGCAGGGGAGCAGGGGGCCCAGGGCAGGGCCCTCAGAGCAAGGCAGGCCTAGTGGGGTGTCACAAGCATTTAGGCCCAGGCCAAAGGGCGCCTTCTTTGTCTGCACAGCTGCCCAAACTCTCACCTTTCCACTCAGGCCGCCCTCTTATTTGAAGTGTGTTTGGAACCTGTCCGTGCAGTACACCTCGCTGCACAGCTAACCATAGGTCAGGGCATCGTAGCTTCCTGCCAGGTGACCGAAGTTCGCAGGCAAATGGGTCCCTGGAACACATGCGGAGGGGCTCCTGCCCGGGCCACAGGCCTCCCACTGGCCCTGCCCCAGATCGAAGGCTGAAAAGCAGCCATGTCTGAGTCCACTGCCTCTCGAAGGAGTATTGGACCAACACTTGTAGAAAACGGGGTCCTTGCGGGCAACTCATTGGAGGGACACAAATAAATCTTTGCCATCTTTCTGCTGAAGCGTACCAGCGTTCACACCTAAGCCTCTTACAAGGTCAGCTGTTTAGCTAAACATGAGCTCATGATCTAAATTTACACAATATTGAAGAAATCAGCTACAAAGTGAGACAATCAGCAAAAACAATCAATACCAGAATGAGATTCCCTAGGCCATCCATCTGATGTTGGAATAATCAGGTGCAAGGCAGAAAATATACATAAACCTGGAAAAGAAATAAGGAACAAGGATGTTTTCAAAGACTGGTAGGATCTCTAAAACATTTTTAAAGTATATGTCATTGATAAAGCTAAATACTCAAAGGTTGTTTAATACAACAAATTAAGCAGTGAGAAGAGTGAAATTATGCTGTTTAGAAAACTATGGAAGGTGAGATTTTCTGCCTAATTATATAAGATGATTTCTCTAAAAAATACACATTATTTCAAAGACTTATTGGCTGTGAAATAAGTTAAGGGTATTTCAAATGTCTTGTCCGCAAAGAAAGGTGAGATGTAGGGAATCACAGAAAGCCGAGGGGAAAATATGTCAATATATACATTGCTATATGGTGAACTAAGCCTTAGGCTGGCAACAGTGTAGAGGAATGGACCCTTAGAAACGTACAAGGAAGCTGGAATCTTTAAAAGTTCAAATCTTTATAAGTAAAAAGATTTATTAAAAATAATAACCAAGTGTTTTACTTGATATCAGAAAATCAAAACAATAAACCCTGAGAACATAGAAAAAAGATAAATAAAGATATGAGCACAACTTAATACAACAGAAAACGTATAAAATTTAGGTGATTTAGTAAGTCCAAAGAATATTCTTTGAAAAGATTTAAAAGACACACTTTGATTTAGGAAAACAAAAAAAAGTAAATAATATAGAGAAAAAATCAGGACAATGTTATAGCGGAGAATATATGAATTGCCAGTAAATTTGAATATTTCTGTAAAGTGGACCATTTCCTAGCTCCTAAAGTTTACCAAAACTGACACAAGAGGAAATCATTTAAGGTCATCATGTCTGCCCTTGGCATTCTCGGAACGCCCTGGCCTCAGAATGCAGCATCTGTAGTCCATGGTAACCTGCGGAGAGGGGTCGTGGCTGAGGGAGGTTGGAAGACTGCCCTCACTGAGGGAGTGGGTGTGGCCATCTCTGCTGTGACTGAGCAAAGGGCAGGGGAGCAGGGGGCCCAAGGCAGGGCCCTCAGAGCCCGGCAGACCCAGTGGGGTGTCACAAGAGTTTAGGCCCAGGCCAAAAGTCGCCTTCTTTGTCTGCAGAGCTGCCCAAACTCTCACCTTTCCACTCAGGCCGCCCTCTTATTTGAAGTGTGTTGGGTACCTGTTCGCGCAGTACACCTCGCTGCACAGCTAACCATAGGTCAAGGCATCGTAGCTTCCTGCCAGGTGACTGAAGTTGGCAGGCAAATGGGTCCCTGGGACACATGCGGAGAGGCTCCTGCCCGGGCAACAGGCCGCCCACTGGCCCTGCCCCAGGTCGAAGGCTGAAAAGCAGCCATGTCTGAGTCCACTGCCTCTCGAAGGAGTATTGGACCAACACTTGTAGAAAACGGGGTTCTTTCGGGCAACTCATTGGATTGACACAAATAAATCTTTGCCGACTTTCTGCTGAAGCTTACCAGCCTTCACACCTAAGCCTCTTACAAGTTCAGCTGTTTAGCTAAACATAAGCTCCTGATCAAAATTTACACAATATTGAAGAAATCAGCTATAAAGGGAGACAATCAGCAAAAACAATCAATACCAGAATGAGATTCCCTAGGCCATCCATCTGATGTTGGAATAATCAGGTGCAAGGCAGAAAATATACATAAAACTGCAACTGAAACAAGGAACAAGGAGGTTTTCAAAGGCTGGTAGGATCTCTAAAACATTTTTAAAGTACATGTCGTAGATAAACCTAAGTACTCAAAGGTTGTTTAATACCACAGATTAAGCATTGAGAAGAGTGAAATTATGCTGTTTACAAAACTATGGCAGGTCAGATTTTCTGCCTAATTATATAAGAAGATTTCTCTAAAAAATAGACATTATTTCAAAGACTTATTGGCTGTGAAATAAGTTAAGTCCATTTCAAATGTCTTGTCTGCAAAAAAGGTGAGATGTAGGGAATCACAGAAAGTCGAGGGGAAAATGTCAATATATACATTGCTATATGGTGAACTAAGCCTTAGGCCAGCCACAATGTAGAGGACCTGACCCTTAGAAACTTAAAAGTGAGCTGGAATCTTTAAAAGTTCATATCTTTATAAGTAAAAAGATTGATGAAAATGAATAACCAAGTGTTTTAATTGACATCAGAAGATCATAACAATAAACCCTGAGAACATAGAAAAAAGATAAATAAAGATATGAGCAGAACTTAATACAACAGAAAACGTATAAAATTCAGGTGAGGTAGTAAGTCCAAAGAATATTCTTTGAAAAGATTTAAAAGACACACTTTGATTAAGGAAAACAAAAAAAAGTAAAGAATATACAGAAAGAATCAGGACAATGTTATAGCAGAGAATATATGAAATGGCAGTAAATTTGAAAATTTCTGTATAGTGGACCATTTCCTAGCTCCTACAGTTTACCAAAACTGACACAAGAGGAAATCATTTAAGGTCATCATGTCTGCCCTTGGCATTCTCGGAACGCCCTGGCCTCACAATGCAGCATCTGTAGTCCATGGAAACCTGTGGAGAGTGGGCGGGGCTGAGGGAGGCTGGAACACTGCCCTCACTGAGGGTGTGGGTGTGGCCATCTCTGCTGTGTCTGAACAAAGGGCAGGGGAGCAGGGGGCCCAGGGCAGGTCCCTCAGAGCAAGGCAGGCCCAGTGGGGTGTCACAAGCATTTAGGCCCAGGCCATAGGGCGCCTTCTTTGTCTGCACAGCTGGCCAAACTCTCACTTTTCCACTCAGGCCAACCACTTATTTGAAGTGTGTGTGGAACCTGTCCACGCAGTATACCTCGCTGCACAGCTAACCATAGGTCTGGGCATCGTAGCTTCCTGCCAGGTGATCGAAGTTCGCAGGAGAGATGATTCCCAGGTTCACACGCAGAGAGGATCCTGCCCGGGCCACACGCCGCCCACTGCCCCTGCCCAAGATCGGGGGCCGAAAGCAGCCCTGTCTAAGTCCCCTACCCCTAGAGGGAGTATTGGACCAACACTTCTAGAAAACGGGGTCCTTGTGGGCAACTCATTGGAGGGACACTAATAAATCTTTGCCGACTCTTTGCTGAAACTTACGAGCGTTCACACCTAAGCCTTTTACAAGGTCAGCTGTTTAGCTAAACATGAGCTCATGACCTAAATTTACACAATAATGAAGAAATCAGCTACAAAGGGAGACAATCAGCAAAAACAATCAATACCAGAATTAGATTCCCTAGGCCATCCTTCAGATGTTGGAATAATCAGGTGCTAGGCAGAAAATATACATAAACCTGGAAAAGAAACAAGGAACAAGGATGTTTTCAAAGACTGGTAGGGTCTCTAAAACATTTTTAAAGTACATGTCATTGATAAAGCTAAATACACAAAGTTGTTTAATACAGCAAATTAAGCTGTGAGAAGAGTGAAGTTATGCTCTTTAGAAAACTATGGAAGGTGAGATTTTCTGCCTAATTATATAAGATGATTTCTCTAAAAAATACACATTATTTCAAAGACTTATTGGCTGTGAAATAAGTTAAGGGTATTTCAAATGTCTTGTCTGCAAAGAAAGGGGAGATGTAGGGAGTCACAGAAAGCCGAGGGGAAAATATGTCAATATATACATAGCTATATGTTGAAATAAGCCTTAGGCCGGCAACAGTGTAGAGGAAAGGACCCTTAGAAACGTACAAGTAAGCTGGAATCTCTAAAGTTCAAATCTTTATAAGTAAAAAGAATTATTAAAATGAATAACCAAGTGTTTTACTTGACATCAGAAAATCAAAACTATAAACCCTGAGAACATAGAAAAAAGATAAATAAAGATATAAGCAGAACTTAATACAACAGAAAACGTATAAAATTCAGGTGATTTAGTAAGTCCAAAGAATATTCTTTGAAAAGATTTAAAAGACACACTTTGATTAAGGAAAACATAAACTTAAGTAAAGAATATGCAGAAAGAATCAGGACAATGATATAGCAGAGAATATATGAAATGCCAGTAAACTTGAACATTTCTGTAAAGCGGACCATTTCCTAGCTGCTACAGTTTATGAAAACTGACACAAGAGGAAATCATTTAAGGTCATCATGTCTGCCCTTGGCATTCTCGGAACGCCCTGGCCTCAGAATGCAGCATCTGTAGTGCATGGTAACCTGCGGAGAGGGGGCGTGGCTGAGGGAGGTTGGAAGACTGCCATCACTGAGGGAGTGGGTGTGGCCATCTCTGCTGTGTCTGAACAAAGAGCAGGGGAGCAGGGGGCCCAGGGCAGTGCCCTCAGAGCCCGGCAGACCCAGTGGGGTGTCACAAGCATTTAGGCCCAGGCCAAAGGGCGCCTTCTTTGTCTGCACAGCTGCCCAAACTCTCACCTTTCCACTCAGGCCGCCCTCTTATTTGAAGTGTGTTTGGAACCTGTCCGCGCAGTACACCTCGCTGCACAGCTAACCATAGGTCAGGGCATCGTAGCTTCTTGCCAGGTGACCGAAGTTCGCAGGCAAATGGGTCCCTGGGACACATGCGGAGAGGCTCCTGCCCGGGCCACAGGCCGCCCACTGGCCCTGCCCCAGATCGAAGCCTGAAAAGCAGCCATGTCTGAGTCCACTGCCTCTCGAAGGAGTATTGGACCAACACTTGTAGAAAACGGGGTCCTTGCGGGCAACTCATTGGAGGGACACAAATAAATCTTTGCCGACTTTCTGCTGAAGCGTACCAGCGTTCACACCTAAGCCTCTTACAAGGTCAGCTGTTTAGCTAAACATGAGCTCATGATCTAAATTTACACAATCTTGAAGAAATCAGCTACAAAGGGAGACAATCAGCAAAAACAATCAATACCAGAATGAGATTCCCTAGGCCATGCATCTGATGTTGGAATAATCAGGTGCAAGGCAGAAAATATACATAAAACTGGAACTGAAACAAGGAACAAGGAGGTTTTCAAAGGCTGGTAGGATCTCTAAAACATTTTTAAAGTACATGTCATTGATAAACCTAAATACTCAAAGGTTGTTTAATACCACAGATTAAGCATTGAGAAGAGTGAAATTATGCTGTTTTGAAAACTATGGCAGGTGAGATTTTCTGCCTAATTATGTCAGAAGATTTCTCTAAAAAATAGACATTATTTCAAAGACTTATTGGCTGTGAAATAAGTTAAGTGTATTTCAAATAGCTTGTCTGCAAAGAAAGGTGAGATGTAGGGAATCACAGAAAGTCGAGGGGAAAATGTCAATATATACATTGCTATATGGTGAACTAAGCCTTAGGCCAGCCACAATGTAGAGGACCTGACCCTTAGAAACTTAAAAGTGAGCTGGAATCTTTAAAAGTTCAAATCTTTATAAGTAAAAAGATTGATGAAAATGAATAACCAAGTGTTTTAATTGACATCAGAAGATCAAAACAATAAACCCTGAGAACATAGAAAAAAGATAAAGATAGATATGAGCAGAACTTAATACCACAGAAAACGTATAAAATTCAGGTGAGGTAGTAAGTCCAAAGAATATTCTTTGAAAAGATTTAAAAGACACACTTTGATTAAGGAAAGCACAAACATAATTAAAGAATATATAGAAAGAATCAGGACAATGTTATAGCAGAGAATATATGAAATGCCAGGAAATTTGAACATTTCTGTCAAGTGGACCATTTCCTAGCTCCTACAGTTTACCAAAACTGACACAAGAGGAAATCATTTAAGGTCATCATGTCTGCCCTTGGCATTCTCGGAACGCCCTGGCCTCAGAATGCAGCATCTGTAGTCCATGGTAACCTGCGGAGAGTGGGCGGTACTGAGGGAAGCTGGAACACTGCCCTCACAGAGGGAGTGGGTGTGGCCATCTCTGCTGTGACTGAACAAAGGGCAGGGGAGCAGCGGGCCCTGGGCAGGGCCCTCAGAGCCCGGCAGGCCTAGTGGGGTGTCACAAGCATTTAGGCCCAGGCCTTAGGGCGCCTTCTTTGTCTGGACAGGTGCCCAAACTCTCACTTTTCCACACAGGCCGCCCACTTAGTTGCAGTGAGTGTGGAACCTGTCTGCGCAGTATACCTCGCTGCACAGCTAACCATAGGTCTGGGCATCATAGCTTCCTGCCAGGTGACCGAAGTTCGCAGGAGAGATGATTCCCAGGTTCACATGCAGAGAGGCTCCTGCCCGGGCCACAGGCGGCCCACTGCCCCTGCCCAAGATCGGGGTCCGAAAGCAGCCCTGTCTAATTCCCCTACCCCTAGAGGGAGTATTGGACCAACACTTCTAGAAAACGGGGTCCTTGTGGGCAACTCATTGGAGGGACACAAATAAATCTTTGCCGACTTTTTGCTGAAACTTACGAGCGTTCACACCTAAGCCTTTTACAAGGTCAGCTGTTTAGCTAAACATGAGCTCATGACCTAAATTTACACAATAATGAAGAAATCAGCTACAAAGGGAGACAATCAGCAAAAACAATCAATACCAGAATTAGATTCCCTAGGCCATCCGTCAGATGTTGGAATAATCAGGTGCTAGGCAGAAAATATACATAAACCTGGAAAAGAAACAAGGAACAAGGATGTTTTCAAAGACTGGTAGGGTCTCTAAAACATTTTTAAAGTACATGTCATTGATAAAGCTAAATACACAAAGGTTGTTTAATACAGCAAATTAAGCTGTGAGAAGAGTGAAGTTATGCTGTTTAGAAAACTATGGAACGTGAGATTTTCTGCCTAATTATATAAGATGATTTCTCTAAAAAATACACATTATTTCAAAGACTTTTTGGCTGTGAAATAAGTTAAGGGTATTTCAAATGTCTTGTCTGCAAAGAAAGGGGAGATGTAGGGAGTCACAGAAAGCCGAGGGGAAAATATGTCAATATATACATAGCTATATGTTGAACTAAGCCTTAGGCCGGCAACAGTGTAGAGGAAAGGACCCTTAGAAACGTACAAGTAAGCTGGAATCTCTAAAGTTCAAATCTTTATAAGTAAAAAGATTTATTAAAATGAATAACCAAGTGTTTTACTTGACATCAGAAAATCAAAACTATAAACCCTGAGAACATAGAAAAAAGATAAATAAAGATATAAGCAGAACTTAATACAACAGAAAACGTTTAAAATTTAGGTGATTTAGTAAGTCCAAAGAATATTCTTTGAAAAGATTTAAAAGACACACTTTGATTTAGGAAAACAAAAAAAGTAAATAATATACAGAAAGAATCAGGACAATGTTATAGCGGAGAATATATGAATTGCCAGTAAATTTGAATATTTCTGTAAAGTGGACCATTTCCTAGCTCCTACGGTTTACCAAAACTGACACAAGAGGAAATCATTTAAGGTCATCATGTCTGCCCTTGGCATTCTCGGAACGCCCTGGCCTCAGAATGCAGCATCTGTAGTCCATGGTAACCTGTGGAGAGTGGGCGGGGCTGAGGGAGGCTGGAACACTGCCCTCACTGAGGGAGTGTGTGTGGCCATCTCTGCTGTGACTGAACAAAGGGTAGGGGAGCAGGGGACCCAGGTCAGGTCCCTCAGAGCAAGGCAGGCCCAGTGGGTTGTCACAAGCATTTAGGGCCAGGCCATAGGGCGCCTTCTTTGTCTGCACAGCTGGCCAAACTCTCACTTTTCCACTGAGGCCACCCACTTATTTGAAGTGTGTGTGGAACCTGTCCACGCAGTATACCTCGCTGCACAGCTAACCATAGGTCTGGGCATCGTAGCTTCCTGCCAGGTGACCGAAGTTCGCAGGAGAGATGATTCCCAGGTTCACACGCAGAGAGGCTCCTGCCCGGGCCACATGCCGCCCACTGCCCCTGCACAAGATCGGGGGCCGAAAGGAGCCCTGTCTAAGTCCCCTACCCCTAGAGGGAGTATTGGACCAACACTTCTAGAAAACGGGGTCCTTGTGGGCAACTCATTGGAGGGACAAAAATATATCATTGCCGACTTTTTGCTGAAACTTACGAGCGTTCACACCTAAGCCTTTTACAAGGTCAGATGTTTAGCTAAACATGAGCTCATGACCTAAATTTACACAATAATGAAGAAATCAGCTACAAAGGGAGACAATCAGCAAAAACAATCAATACTAGAATTAGATTCCCTAGGCCATCCGTCAGATGTTGGAATAATCAGGTGCTAGGCAGAAAATATACATAAACCTGGAAAAGAAACAAGGAACAAGGATGTTTTCAAAGACTGATAGGGTCTCTAAAACATTTTTAAAGTACATGTCATTGATAAAGGTAAATACACAAAGGTTGTTTAATACAGCAAATTAAGCTGTGAGAAGAGTGAAGTTATGCTGTTTAGAAAACTATGGAACGTGAGATTTTCTGCCTAATTATATAAGATGATTTCTCTAAAAAATACACATTATTTCAAAGACTTATTGGCTGTGAAATAAGTTAAGGGTATTTCAAATGGCTTGTCTGCAAAGAAAGGTGAGATGTAGGGAATCACAGAAAGCCGAGGGGATAATATATCATTATATACATAGCTATATGTTGATCTAAGCCTTAGGCCGGCAACAGTGTAGAGGAAAGGACCCTTAGAAACGTAAAAGTAAGCTGGAATCTTTAAAAGTTCAAATCTTTATAAGTAAAAAGATTGATGAAAATGAATAACCAAGTGTTTTAATTGACATCAGAAGATCAAAACAATAAACCCTGAGAACACAGAAAAAAGATAAATAAAGATATGAGCAGAACTTAATACAATAGAAAACGTATAAAATTCAGCTGATTTAGTAAGTCCAAAGAATATTCTTTGAAAAGATTTAAAAGACACACTTTGATTAAGGAAAACATAAACATAAGTAAAGAATATGCAGAAAGAATCAGGACAATGTTATAGCAGAGAATATATGAAATGCCAGTAAACTTGAACATTTCTGTAAAGCGGACCATTTCCTAGCTGCTACAGTTTACGAAAACTGACACAAGAGGAAATCATTTAAGGTCATCATGTCTGCCCTTGGCATTCTCGGAACGCCCTGGCCTCAGAATGCAGCATCTGTAGTCCATGGTAACCTGCGGAGAGGGGGCGTGGCTGAGGGAGGTTGGAAGACTGCCGTCACTGAGGGAGTGGGTGTGGCCATCTCTGCTGTGACTGAACAAAGGGCAGGGGAGAAGGGGGCCCAGGGGAGGGCCCTCAGAGCCCGGCAGACCCAGTGTGGTGTCACAAGCATTTAGGCCCAGGCCAAAGGGCGCCTACTTTGTCTGCACAGCTGCCCAAACTATCACCTTTCCACTCAGGACGCCCTATTATTTGAAGTGTGTTTGGAACCTGTCCGCGCAGTACACCTCGCTGCACAGCTAACCATAGGTCAGGGCATCGTAGCTTCCTGCCAGGTGACCGAAGTTCGCAGGCAAATTGGTCCCTGGTACATATGCGGAGAGGCTCCTGCCCGGGCAACAGGCCGCCCACTGGCCCTGCCCCAGATCGAAGCCTGAAAAGCAGCCATGTCTGAGTCCACTGCCTCTCGAAGGAGTATTGGACCAACACTTGTATAAAATGGGGTCCTTGCGTGCAACTCATTGGAGGGACACAAATAAATCTTTGCCGACTTTCTGCTGAAGCGTACCAGCGTTCACACCTAATCCTCTTACAAGGTCAGCTGTATAGCTAAACATGAGCTCATGATCTAAATTTACACAATCTTGAAGAAATCAGCTACAAAGGGAGACAATCAGCAAAAACAATCAATACCAGAATGAGATTCCCTAGGCCATCCATCTGATGTTGGAATAATCAGGTGCAAGGCAGAAAATATACATAAAACTGGAACTGAAAGAAGGAACAAGGAGGTTTTCAAAGGCTGGTAGGATCTCTAAAACATTTTTAAAGTACATGTCATTGATAAACCTAAATACTCAAAGGTTGTTTAATACCACAGATTAAGCATTGAGAAGAGTGAAATTATGCTGTTTTGAAAACTATGGCAGGTGAGATTTTCTGCCTAATTATGTCAGAAGATTTCTCTAAAAAATAGACATTATTTCAAAGACTTATTGGCTGTGAAATAAGTTAAGTGTATTTCAAATGGCTTGTCTGCAAAGAAAGGTGAGATGTAGGGAATCACAGAAAGTCGAGGGGAAAATGTCAATATATACATTGCTATATGGTGAACTAAGACTTAGGCCAGCCACAATGTAGAGGACCTGACCCTTAGAAGCTTAAAAGTGAGCTGGAATCTTTAAAAGTTCAAATCTTTATAAGTAAAAAGATTGATGAAAATGAATAACCAAGTGTTTTAATTGACATCAGAGGATCAAAACAATACACCCTGAGAACATAGAAAAAAGATAAATAAAGATATGAGCAGAACTTAATACAACAGAAAACGTATAAAATTCAGGTGAGGTAGTAAGTCCAAAGAATATTCTTTGAAAAGATTTAAAAGACACACTTTGATTAAGGAAAACAAAAAAAAGTAAAGAATATACAGAAAGAATCATGACAATGTTATAGCAGAGAATATATGAAATGCAAGTAAATTTGAAAATTTCTGTAAAGTGGACCATTTCCTAGCTCCTACAGTTTACCAAAACTGACACAAGAGGAAATCATTTAAGGTCATCATGTCTGCCCTTGGCATTCTCGGAACGCCCTGGCCTCAGAATGCAGCATCTGTAGTCCATGGTAACCTGCGGAGAGGGGGCGTGGCTGAGGGAGGTTGCAAGACTGCCATCACTGAGGGAGTGGGTGTGGCCATCTCTGCTGTGACTGAACAAAGGGCAGGGGAGCAGGGGGCCCAGGGCAGGGCCCTCAGAGCCCGGCAGACCCAGTGGGGTGTCACAAGCATTTAGGCCCAGGCCAAAGGGCGCCTTCTTTGTCTGCACAGCTGCCCAAACTCTCACCTTTCCACTCAGGCCGCCCTCTTATTTGAAGTGTGTTTGGAACCTGTCCGCGCAGTACACCTCGCTGCACAGCTAACCATATGTCAGGGCATCGTAGCTTCCTGCCAGGTGACCGAAGTTCGCAGGAGAGGTGATTCCCTGGTTCACACGCAGAGAGGCTCCTGCCCGGGCCACACGCTGCCCACTGCCCCTGTCCAAGATCGGGGGCAGAAAGCAGCCCTGTCTAAGTCCCCTACCCCTAGAGGGAGTACTGGACCAACACTTCTAGAAAACGGGGTCCTTGTGGGCAACTCATTGGAGGGACACAAATAAATCTTTGCCGACTTTCTGCTGAAACTTACGAGCGTTCACACCTAAGCCTTTTACAAGGTCAGCTGTTTAGCTAAACATGAGCTCATGACCTAAATTTACACAATAATGAAGAAATCAACTACAAAGGGAGACAATCAGCAAAAACAATCAATACCAGAATTAGTTTCCCTAGGCCATCCGTCAGATGTTGGAATAATCAGGTGCTAGGCAGAAAATATACATAAACCTGGAAAAGAAACAAGGAACAAGGATGTTTTCAAAGACTGGTAGGGTCTCTAAAACATTTTTAAAGTACATGTCATTAATAAAGCTAAATACACAAAGGTTGTTTAATACAGCAAATTAAGCTGTGAGAAGAGTGAAGTTATGCTGTTTAGAAAACTATGGAACGTGAGATTTTCTTCCTAATTATATAAGATGATTTCTCTAAAAAATACACATTATTTCAAAGACTTATTGGCTGTGAAATAAGTTAAGGGTATTTCAAATGTCTTGTCTGCAAAGAAAGGTGAGATGTAGGGAATCACAGAAAGCCGAGGGGATAATATGTCAATATATACATAGCTATATGTTGATCTAAGCCTTAGGCCGGCAACAGTGTAGACGAATGGACCCTTAGAAACGTACAAGTAAGCTGGAATCTTTAAAAGTTCAAATCTTTATAAGTAAAAAGATTTTTTAAAATGAATAACCAAGTGTTTTACTGGACATCAGAAAATCAAAACAATAAACCCTGAGAACATAGAAAAAAGATAAATAAAGATATGAGCAGAACTTAATACAACAGAAAACGTATAAAATTCAGGTGATTTAGTAAGTCCAAAGAATATTCTTTGAAAAGATTTAAAAGACACACTTTGATTAAGGAAAACATAAACTTAAGTAAAGAATATGCAGAAAGAATCAGGACAATGTTATAGCAGAGAATATATGAAATGCCAGTAAACTTGAACATTTCTGTAAAGCGGACCATTTCCTAGCTGCTACAGTTTACGAAAACTGACACAAGAGGAAATCATTTAAGGTCATCATGTCTGCCCTTGGCATTCTCGGAACGCCCTGGCCTCAGAATGCAGCATCTGTAGTCCATGGTAACCTGCAGAGAGGGGGCGTGGCTGAGGGAGGTTGGAAGACTGCCATCACTGAGGGAGTGGGTGTGGCCATCTCTGCTGTGACTGAACAAAGGGCAGGGGAGCAGGGGGCCCAGGGCAGGGCCCTCAGAGCCCGGCAGACCCAGTGGGGTGTCACAAGCATTTAGGCCCTGGCCAAAGGGTGCCTTCTTTGTCTGCACAGCTGCCCAAACTCTCACCTTTCCACTCAGGCCGCCCTCTTATTTGAAGTGTGTTTGGAACCTGTCCGCACAGTACACCTCGCTGCACAGCTAACCATAGGTCAGGGCATCGTAGCTTCCTGCCAGGTGACCGAAGTTCGCAGGCAAATGGGTCCCTGGGACACATGCGGAGAGGCTCCTGCCCGGGCCACAGGCCGCCCACTGGCCCTGCCCCAGATCGAAGGCTGAAAAGCAGCCATGTCTGAGTCCACTGCCTCTCGAAGGAGTATTGGACAAACACTTGTAGAAAACGGGGTCCTTGCGGGCAACTCATTGGAGGGACACAAATAAATCTTTGCCGACTTTCTGCTGAAGCCTACCAGCGTTCACACCTAAGCCTCTTACAAGGTCAGCTGTTTAGCTAAACATGAGCTCATGATCTAAATTTACACAATCTTGAAGAAATCAGCTACAAAGGGAGACAATCAGCAAAAACAATCAATACCAGAATGAGATTCCCTAGGCCATCCTTCTGATGTTGGAATAATCAGGTGCAAGGCAGAAAATATACATAAAACTGGAACTGAAACAAGGAACAAGAAGGTTTTCAAAGGCTGGTAGGATCTCTAAAACATTTTTAAAGTACATGTCATTGATAAAGCTAAATACTCAAAGGTTGTTTAATACAACAAATTAAGCAGTGAGAAGAGTGAAATTATGCTGTTTAGAAAACTATGGAAGGTGAGATTTTCTGCCTAATTATATAAGATGATTTCTCTAAAAAATACACATTATTTCAAAGACTTATTTGCTGTGAAATAAGTTAAGGGTATTTCAAATGTCTTGTTTGCAAAGAAAGGTGAGATGTAGGGAATCACAGAAAGTCGAGGGGATAATATGTCAATATATACATTGCTATATGGTGAACTAAGCCTTAGGCCGGCAACAGTGTAGAGGAATGGACCCTTAGAAACGTACAAGGAAGCTGGAATCTTTAAAAGTTCAAATCTTTATAAGTAAAAAGATTTATTAAAAATAATAACCAAGTGTTTTACTTTACATCAGAAAATCAAAACAATAAACCCTGAGAATATAGAAAAAAGATAAATAAAGATATGAGCAGAACTTAATACAACAGAACACGTATAAAATTTAGGTGATTTAGTAAGTCCAAAGAATATTCTTTGAAAAGATTTAAAAGACACACTTTGATTTAGGAAAACAAAAAAAAGTAAATAATATACAGAAAGAATCAGGACAATGTTATTGCGGAGAATATATGAATTGCCAGTAAATTTGAATATTTCTGTAAAGTGGACCATTTCCTAGCTCCTACAGTTTACCAAAACTGGCACAAGAGGAAATCATTTAAGGTCATCATGTCTGCCCTTGGCATTCTCGGAACGCCCTGGCCTCAGAATGCAGCATCTGTAGTCCATGGTAACCTGTGGAGAGTGGGCGGGGCTGAGGGAGGCTGGAACACTGCCCTCACTGAGGGAGTGTGTGTGGCCATCTCTGCTGTGACTGAACAAAGGTTAGGGGAGCAGGGGGCCCAGGGCCGGTCCCTCAGAGCAAGGCAGGCCCAGTGGGTTGTCACAAGCATTTAGGGCCAGGCCATAGGGCGCCTTCTTTGTCTGCACAGCTGGCCAAACTCTCACTTTTCCACTGAGGCCACCCACTTATTTGAAGTGTGTGTGGAACCTGTCCACGCAGTATACCTCGCTGCACAGCTAACCATAGGTCTGGGCATCGTAGCTTCCTGCCAGGTGACCGAAGTTCGCAGGAGAGGTGATTCCCAGGTTCACACGCAGAGAGGCTCCTGCCCGGGCCACACGCCGCCCACTGCCCCTGCCCAAGATCGGGGGCAGAAAGCAGCCCTGTCTAAGTCCCCTACCCCTAGAGGGAGTATTGGACCAACACTTCTAGAAAACGGGGTCCTTGTGGGCAACTCATTGGAGGGACACACATAAATCTTTGCCGACTTTTTGCTGAAACTTACGAGCGTTCACACCTAAGCCTTTTACAAGGTCAGCTGTTTAGCTAAACATGAGCTCATGACCTAAATTTACACAATAATGAAGAAATCAACTACAAAGTGAGACAATCAGCAAAAACAATCAATACCAGAATTAGTTTCCCTAGGCCATCCGTCAGATGTTGGAATAATCAGGTGCTAGGCAGAAAATATACATAAACCTGGAAAAGAAACAAGGAACAAGGATGTTTTCAAAGACTGGTAGGGTCTCTAAAACATTTTTAAAGTACATGTCATTAATAAAGCTAAATACACAAAGGTTGTTTAATACAGCAAATTAAGCTGTGAGAAGAGTGAAGTTATGCTGTTTAGAAAACTATGGAACGTGAGATTTTCTGCCTAATTATATAAGATGATTTCTCTAAAAAATACACATTATTTCAAAGACTTATTGGCTGTGAAATAAGTTAAGGGTATTTCAAATGTCTTGTCTGCAAAGAAAGGTGAGATGTAGGGAATCACAGAAAGCCGAGGGGATAATATGTCAATATATACATTGCTATATGGTGAACTAAGCCTTAGGCCGGCAACAGTGTAGAGGAATGGACCCTTAGAAACGTACAAGGAAGCTGGAATCTTTAAAAGTTCAAATCTTTATAAGTAAAAAGATTTATTAAAAATAATAACCAAGTGTTTTACTTGACATCAGAAAATCAAAACAATAAACCCTGAGAACATAGAAAAAAGATAAATAAAGATATGAGCAGAACTTAATACAACAGAAAACGTATAAAATTTAGGTGATTTATTAAGTCCAAAGAATATTCTTTGAAAAGATTTAAAAGACACACTTTGATTTAGGAAAACAAAAAAAAGTAAATAATATACAGAAAGAATCAGGACAATGTTATAGCGGAGAATATATGAATTGCCAGTAAATTTGAATATTTCTGTAAAGTGGACCATTTCCTAGCTCCTACAGTTTACCAAAACTGGCACAAGAGGAAATCATTTAAGGTCATCATGTCTGCCCTTGGCATTCTCGGAACGCCCTGGCCTCAGAATGCAGCATCTGTAGTCCATGGTAACCTGTGGAGAGTGGGCGGGGCTGAGGGAGGCTGGAACACTGCCCTCACTGAGGGAGTGTGTGTGGCCATCTCTGCTGTGACTGAACAAAGGTTAGGGGAGCAGGGGGCCCAGGGCCGGTCCCTCAGAGCAAGGCAGGCCCAGTGGGTTGTCACAAGCATTTAGGGCCAGGCCATAGGGCGCCTTCTTTGTCTGCACAGCTGGCCAAACTCTCACTTTTCCACTGAGGCCACCCACTTATTTGAAGTGTGTGTGGAACCTGTCCACGCAGTATACCTCGCTGCACAGCTAACCATAGGTCTGGGCATCGTAGCTTCCTGCCAGGTGACCGAAGTTCGCAGGAGAGGTGATTCCCAGGTTCACACGCAGAGAGGCTCCTGCCCGGGCCACACGCCGCCCACTGCCCCTGCCCAAGATCGGGGGCAGAAAGCAGCCCTGTCTAAGTCCCCTACCCCTAGAGGGAGTATTGGACCAACACTTCTAGAAAACGGGGTCCTTGTGGGCAACTCATTGGAGGGACACACATAAATCTTTGCCGACTTTTTGCTGAAACTTACGAGCGTTCACACCTAAGCCTTTTACAAGGTCAGCTGTTTAGCTAAACATGAGCTCATGACCTAAATTTACACAATAATGAAGAAATCAACTACAAAGTGAGACAATCAGCAAAAACAATCAATACCAGAATTAGTTTCCCTAGGCCATCCGTCAGATATTGGAATAATCAGGTGCTAGGCAGAAAATATACATAAACCTGGAAAAGAAACAAGGAACAAGGATGTTTTCAAAGACTGGTAGGGTCTCTAAAACATTTTTAAAGTACATGTCATTAATAAAGCTAAATACACAAAGGTTGTTTAATACAGCAAATTAAGCTGTGAGAAGAGTGAAGTTATGCTGTTTAGAAAACTATGGAACGTGAGATTTTCTGCCTAATTATATAAGATGATTTCTCTAAAAAATACACATTATTTCAAAGACTTATTGGCTGTGAAATAAGTTAAGGGTATTTCAAATGTCTTGTCTGCAAAGAAAGGTGAGATGTAGGGAATCACAGAAAGCCGACGGGATAATATGTCAATATATACATTGCTATATGGTGAACTAAGCCTTAGGCCGGCAACAGTGTAGAGGAATGGACCCTTAGAAACGTACAAGGAAGCTGGAATCTTTAAAAGTTCAAATCTTTATAAGTAAAAAGATTTATTAAAAATAATAACCAAGTGTTTTACTTGACATCAGAAAATCAAAACAATAAACCCTGAGAACATAGAAAAAAGATAAATAAAGATATGAGCAGAACTTAATACAACAGAAAACGTATAAAATTTAGGTGATTTATTAAGTCCAAAGAATATTCTTTGAAAAGATTTAAAAGACACACTTTGATTTAGGAAAACAAAAAAAAGTAAATAATATACAGAAAGAATCAGGACAATGTTATAGCGGAGAATATATGAATTGCCAGTAAATTTGAATATTTCTGTAAAGTGGACCATTTCCTAGCTCCTACAGTTTACCAAAACTGACACAAGAGGAAATCATTTAAGGTCATCATGTCTGCCCTTGGCATTCTCGGAACGCCCTGGCCTCAGAATGCAGCATCTGTAGTCCATGGTAACCTGTGGAGAGTGGGCGGGGCTGAGGGAGGCTGGAACACTGCCCTCACTGAGGGAGTGTGTGTGGCCATCTCTGCTGTGACTGAACAAAGGGTAGGGGAGCAGGGGGCCCAGGGCAGGTCCCTCAGAGCAAGGCAGGCCCAGTGGGTTGTCACAAGCATTTAGGACCAGGCCATAGGGCGCCTTCTTTGTCTGCACAGCTGGCCAAACTCTCACTTTTCCACTGAGGCCACCCACTTATTTGAAGTGTGTGTGGAACCTGTCCACGCAGTATACCTCGCTGCACAGCTAACCATAGGTCTGGGCATCGTAGCTTCCTGCCAGGTGACCGAAGTTCGCAGGAGAGGTGATTCCCAGGTTCACACGCAGAGAGGCTCCTGCCCGGGCCACACGCCGCCCACTGCCTCTGAACAAGATCGGGGGCAGAAAGCAGCCCTGTCTAAGTCCCCTACCCCTAGAGGGAGTATTGGACCAACACTTCTAGAAAACGGGGTCCTTGTGGGCAACTCATTGGAGGGACACAAATAAATCTTTGCCGACTTTTTGCTGAAACTTACGAGCGTTCACACCTAAGCCTTTTACAAGGTCAGCTGTTTAGCTAAACATGAGCTCATGACCTAAATTTACACAATAATGAAGAAATCAACTACAAAGGGAGACAATCAGCAAAAACAATCAATACCAGAATTAGTTTCCCTAGGCCATCCGTCAGATGTTGGAATAATCAGGTGCTAGGCAGAAAATATACATAAACCTGGAAAAGAAACAAGGAACAAGGATGTTTTCAAAGACTGGTAGGGTCTCTAAAACATTTTTAAAGTACATGTCATTAATAAAGCTAAATACACAAAGGTTGTTTAATACAGCAAATTAAGCTGTGAGAAGAGTGAAGTTATGCTGTTTAGAAAACTATGGAACGTGAGATTTTCTGCCTAATTATATAAGATGATTTCTCTAAAAAATACACATTATTTCAAAGACTTATTGGCTGTGAAATAAGTTAAGGGTATTTCAAATGTCTTGTCTGCAAAGAAAGGTGAGATGTAGGGAATCACAGAAAGCCGAGGG
Organism: Mesoplodon bidens; assembly: GCF_964165515.1. Lineage (NCBI taxonomy): Eukaryota > Metazoa > Chordata > Mammalia > Artiodactyla > Ziphiidae > Mesoplodon > Mesoplodon bidens. Next base: position 4,328,627 of record NC_138180.1, read on the forward strand.
GATAATATGTCAATATATACATAGCTATATGTTGATCTAAGCCTTAGGCCGGCAACAGTGGAGAGGAATGGACCCTTAGAAACGTACAAGTAAGCTGGAATCTTTAAAAGTTCAAATCTTTATAAGTAAAAAGATTTATTAAAATGAATAACCAAGTGTTTTACTTGATATCAGAAAATCAAAACAATAAACCCTGAGAACATAGAAAAAAGATAAATAAAGATATGAGCAGAACTTAATACAACAGAAAACGTATAAAATTCAGGTGATTTAGTAAGTCCAAAGAATATTCTTTGAAAAGATTTAAAAGACACACTTTGATTAAGGAAAACATAAACTTAAGTAAAGAATATGCAGAAAGAATCAGGACAATGTTATAGCAGAGAATATATGAAATGCCAGTAAACTTGAACATTTCTTTAAAGCGGACCATTTCCTAGCTGCTCCAGTTTACGAAAACTGACACAAGAGGAAATCATTTAAGGTCATCATGTCTGCCCTTGGCATTCTCGGAACGCCCTGGCCTCAGAATGCAGCATCTGTAGTCCATGGTAACCTGCGGAGTGGGGGCGTGGCTGAGGGAGGTTGGAAGACTGCCATCACTGAGGGAGTGGGTGTGGCCATCTCTGCTGTGACTGAACAAAGGGCAGGGGAGCAGGGGGCCCAGGGCAGGGCCCTCAGAGCCCGGCAGACCCAGTGGGGTGTCACAAGCATTTAGGCCCAGGCCAAAGGGCGCCTTCTTTGTCTGCAGAGCTGCCCAAACTCTCACCTTTCCACTCAGGCCGCCCTCTTATTTGAAGTGTGTTTGGAACCTGTCCGCGCAGTACACCTCGCTGCACAGCTAACCATAGGTCAGGGCATCGTAGCTTCCTGCCAGGTGACCGAAGTTCGCAGGCAAATGGGTCCCTGCGACACATGCGGAGAGGCTCCTGCCCGGGCCACAGGCCGCCCACTGGCCCTGCCCCAGATCGAAGGCTGAAAAGCAGCCATGTCTGAGTCCACTGCCTCTCGAAGGAGTATTGGACCAACACCTGTAGAAAACGGGGTCCTTGCGGGCAACTCATTGGAGGGACACAAATAAATCTTTGCCGACTTTCTGCTGAAGCGTACCAGCGTTCACACCTAAGCCTCTTACAAGGTCAGCTGTTTAGCTAAACATGAGCTCATGATCTAAATTTACACAATTTTGAAGAAATCAGCTACAAAGGGAGACAATCAGCAAAAACAATCAATACCAGAATGAGATTCCCTAGGCCATCCATCTGATGTTGGAATAATCAGGTGCAAGGCAGAAAATATACATAAAACTGGAACTGAAACAAGGAACAAGGAGGTTTTCAAAGGCTGGTAGGATCTCTAAAACATTTTTAAAGTACATGTCATTGATAAAGCTAAATACTCAAAGGTTGTTTAGTACAACAAATTAAGCGGTGAGAAGAGTGAAATTATGCTGTTTAGAAAACTATGGAAGGTGAGATTTTCTGCCGAATTATATAAGATGATTTCTCTAAAAAATACACATTATTTCAAAGACTTATTGGCTGTGAAATAAGTTAAGGGTATTTCAAATGTCTTGTCTGCAAAGAAAGGTGAGATGTAGGGTATCACAGAAAGCCGAGGGGATAATATGTCATTATATACATTGCTATATGGTGAACTAAGCCTTAGGCCGGCAACAGTGTAGAGGAATGGACCCTTAGAAACGTACAAGGAAGCTGGAATCTTTAAAAGTTCAAATCTTTATAAGTAAAAATATTTATTAAAAATAATAACCAAGTGTTTTACTTGACATCAGAAAATCAAAACAATAAACCCTGAGAACATAGAAAAAAGATAAATAAAGATATGAGCAGAACTTAATACAACAGAAAACGTATAAAATTTAGGTGATTTAGGAAGTCCAAAGAATATTCTTTGAAAATATTTAAAAGACACACTTTGATTAAGGAAAACAAAAAAAAGTAAAGAATATACAGAAAGAATCAGGACAATGTTATAGCAGAGAATATATGAAATGCCAGTAAATTTGAACATTTCTGTAAAGTGGTCCATTTCCTAGCTCCTGCAGTTTACCAAAACTGACCCAAGAGGAAATCATTTAAGGTCATCATGTCTGCCCTTGGCATTCTCGGAACGCCCTGGCCTCAGAATGCAGCATCTGTAGTCCATGGTAACCTGTGGAGAGTGGGCGGTGCTGAGGGAGGCTGGAACACTGCCATCACGGAGGGAGTGGGTGTGGCCATCTCTGCTGTGACTGAACAAAGGGCAGGGGAGCATGGGGCCCAGGGCAGGGCCCTCAGAGCAAGGCAGGCCCAGTGGGATGTCACAAGCATTTAGGCTCAGGCCATAGGGCGCCTTCTTTGTCTGCACAGCTGGCCAAACTCTCACATTTCCACTCAGGCCACCCACTTATTTGAAGTGTGCGTGGAACCTGTCCACGCAGTATACCTCGCTGCACAGCTAACCATAGGTCTGGGCATCGTAGCTTCCTGCCAGGTGACCGAAGTTCGCAGGAGAGATGATTCCCAGGTTCACACGCAGAGAGGCTCCTGCCCGGGCCACACGCCGCCCACTGCCCCTGCCCAAGATCGGGGGCCGAAAGCAGCCCTGTCTAAGTCCCCTATCCCTAGAGGGAGTATTGGACCAACACTTCTAGAAAACGGGGTCCTTGTGGGCAACTCATTGGAGGGACACAAATAAATCTTTGCCGACTTTTTGCTGAAACTTACTAGCGTTCACACCTAAGCCTTTTACAAGGTCAGCTGTTTAGCTAAACATGAGCTCATGACCTAAATTTACACAATAATGAAGAAATCAGCTACAAAGGGAGACAATCAGCAAAAACAATCAATACCAGAATTAGATTCCCTAGGCCATCCATCAGATGTTGGAATAATCAGGTGCTAGGCAGAAAATATACATAAACCTGGAAAAGAAACAAGGAACAAGGATGTTTTCAAAGACTGGTAGGGTCTCTAAAACATTTTTAAAGTACATGTCATTGATAAAGCTAAATACACAAAGGTTGTTTAATACAGCAAATTAAGCTGTGAGAAGAGTGAAGTTATGCTGTTTAGAAAACTATGGAACGTGAGATTTTCTGCCTAATTATATAAGATGATTTCTCTAAATATACAGATTATTTCAAAGACTTATTGGCTGTGAAGTAAGTTAAGGGTATATCAAATGGCTTGTCTGCAAAGAAAGGTGAGATGTAGGAAATCACAGAAAGCCGAGGGGATAATATGTCAATATATACATAGCTATATGTTGATCTAAGCCTTAGGCCGGCAACAGTGTAGAGGAATGGACCCTTAGAAACGTACAAGTAAGCTGGAATCTTTAAAAGTTCAAATCTTTATAAGTAAAAAGATTTATTAAAATGAATAACCAAGTGTTTTACTTGACATCAGAAAATCAAAACTATAAACCCAGAGAACATAGAAAAAAGATAAATAAAGATATGAGCAGAACTTAATACAACAGAAAACGTATAAAATTCAGGTGATTTAGTAAGTCCAAAGAATATTCTTGAAAAGATTTAAAAGACACACTTTGATTAAGGAAAACATAAACATAAGTAAAGAATATGCAGAAAGAATCAGGACAATGTTATAGCAGAGAATATATGAAATGCCAGTAAACTTGAACATTTCTGCAAAGCGGACCATTTCCTAGCTGCTACAGTTTACGAAAACTGACACAAGAGGAAATCATTTAAGGTCATCATGTCTGCCCTTGGCATTCTCGGAACGCCCTGGCCTCAGAATGCAGCATCTGTAGTCCATGGTAACCTGCGGAGTGGGGGCGTGGCTGAGGGAGGTTGGAAGACTGCCATCACTGAGGGAGTGGGTGTGGCCATCTCTGCTGTGACTGAACAAAGTGCACGGGAGCAGTGGGCCCAGGGCAGGGCCCTCAGAGCCCGGCAGACCCAGTGGGGTGTCACAAGCATTTAGGCCCAGGCCAAAGGGCGCCTTCTTTGTCTGCACAGCTGCCCAAACTCTCACTTTTCCACTCAGGCCGCCCACTTAGTTGCAGTGAGTGTGGAACCTGTCCGCGCAGTATACTTCGCTGCAAAGCTAACCATAGGTCAGGGCATCATAGCTTCCTGCCATGTGACCGAAGTTCGCAGGAGAGATGATTCCCAGGTTCACATGCAGAGAGGCTCCTGCCCGGGCCACAGGCGGCCCACTGCCCCTGCCCAAGATCAGGGGCCGAAAGCAGCCCTGTATAATTCCCCTACCCCTAGAGGGAGTATTGGACCAACACTTCTAGAAAACGGGGTCCTTGTGGGCAACACATTGGAGGGACACAAAGAAATCTTTGCTGACTTTTTGCTGAAACTTACGAGCGTTCACACCTATGCCTTTTACAAGGTCAGCTGTTTAGCTAAACATGGGCTCATGATCTAAATTTACACAATAATGAAGAAATCAGCTACAAAGGGAGACAATCAGCAAAAACAATCAATACCAGAATTAGATTCCCTAGGCCATCCGTCAGATGTTGGAATAATCAGGTGCTAGGCAGAAAATATACATAAACCTGGAAAAGAAACAAGGAACAAGGATGTTTTCAAAGACTGGTAGGATCTCTAAAACATTTTTAAAGTACATGTCATTGATAAAGCTAAATACTCAAAGGTTGTTTAATACAACAAATTAAGCAGTGAGAAGAGTGAAATTATGCTGTTTAGAAAACTATGGAAGGTGAGATTTTCTGCATAATTATATAAGATGATTTCTCTAAAAAATACACATTATTTCAAAGACTTATTGGCTGTGAAATAAGTTAAGGGTATTTCAAATGTCTTGTCTGCAAAGAAATGTGAGATGTAGGGAATCAAGGAAAGCCGAGGGGATAATATGTCAATATAAACATTGCTATATGGTGAACTAAGCCTTAGGCCGGCAACAGTGTAGAGGAATGGACCCTTAGAAACGTCCAAGGAAGCTGGAATCTTTAAAAGTTCAAATCTTTATAAGTAAAAATATTTATTAAAAATAATAACCAAGTGTTTTAATTGACATCAGAAGATCAAAACAATAAACCCTGAGAACATAGAAAAAAGATAAATAAAGATATGAGCAGAACATAATACCACAGAAAACGTTTAAAATTCAGGTGAGGTAGGAAGTCCAAAGAATATTCTTTGAAAAGATTTAAAAGACACACTTTGATTAAGGAAAACAAAAAAAAGTAAAGAATATACAGAAAGAATCAGGACAATGTTATAGCAGAGAATATATGAAATGCCAGTAAATTTGAACATTTCTGTAAAGTGGACCATTTCCTAGCTCCTACAGTTTACCAAAACTGACACAAGAGGAAATCATTTAAGGTCATCATGTCTGCCCTTGGCATTCTCGGAACGCCCTGGGCTCAGAATGCAGCATCTGTAGTCCATGGTAACCTGTGGAGAGTGGGCGGTGCTGAGGGAGGCTGGAACACTGCCATCACGGTGGGAGTGGGTGTGGCCATCTCTGCTGTGACTGAACAAAGGGCAGGGGAGCATGGGGCCCAGGGCAGGGCCCTCAGAGCAAGGCAGGCCCAGTGGGGTGTCACAAGTATTTAGGCCCAGGCCATAGGGCGCCTTCTTTGTCTGCACAGCTGGCCAAACTCTCACTTTTCCTCTCAGGCCACCCACTTATTTGAAGTGTGTGTGGAACCTGTCCACGCAGTATACCTCGCTGCACAGCTAACCATAGGTCTGGGCATCGTAGCTTCCTGCCAGGTGACCGAAGTTCGCAGGAGAGATGATTCCCAGGTTCACACGCAGAGAGGCTCCTGCCCGGGCCACACGCCGCCCACTGCCCCTGCCCAAGATCGGGGGCAGAAAGCAGCCCTGTCTAAGTCCCCTACCCCTAGAGGGAGTATTGGACCAACACTTCTAGAAAACGGGGTCCTTGTGGGCAACTCTTTGGAGGGACACAAATAAATCTTTGCCGACTTTTTGCTGAAACTTACGAGCGTTCACACCTAAGCCTTTTACAAGGTCAGCTGTTTAGCTAAACATGAGCTCATGATCTAAATTTACACAATAATGAAGAAATCAGCTACAAAGGGAGACAATCAGCAAAAACAATCAATACCAGAATTAGATTCCCTAGGCCATCCGTCAGATGTTGGAATAATCAGGTGCTAGGCAGAAAATATACATAAACCTGGAAAAGAAACAAGGAACAAGGATGTTTTCAAAGACTGGTAGGGTCTCTAAAACATTTTTAAAGTACATGTCATTGATAAAGCTAAATACACAAAGGTTGTTTAATACAGCAAATTAAGCTGTGAGAAGAGTGAAGTTATGCTGTTTAGAAAACTATGGAACGTGAGATTTTCTGCCTAATTATATAAGATGATTTCTCTAAATATACACATTATTTCAAAGACTTATTGGTTGTGAAGTAAGTTAAGGGTATTTCAAATGGCTTGTCTTCAAAGAAAGGGGAGATGTAGGGAGTCACAGAAAGCCGAGGGGATAATATGTCAATATATACATAGCTATATGTTGATCTAAGCCTTAGGCCGGCAACAGTGTAGAGGAATGGACCCTTAGAAACGTACAAGTAAGCTGGAATCTTTAAAAGTTCAAATCTTTATAAGTAAAAATATTTATTAAAATGAATAACCAAGTGTTTTACTTGACATCAGAAAATCAATACTATAAACCCTGAGAACATAGAAAAAAGATAAATAAAGATATGAGCAGAACTTAATACAACAGAAAACGTATAAAATTCAGGTGATTTAGTAATTCCAAAGAATATTCTTTGAAAAGATTTAAAAGACACACTTTGATTAAGGAAAACATAAACATAAGTAAAGAATATGCAGAAAGAATCAGGACAATGTTATAGCAGAGAATATATGAAATGCCAGTAAACTTGAACATTTCTGTAAAGCGGACCATTTCCTAGCTGCTACAGTTTACGAAAACTGACACAAGAGGCAATCATTTAAGGTCATCATGTCTGCCCTTGGCATACTCGGAACGCCCTGGCCTCAGAATGCAGCATCTGTTGTCCATGGTAACCTGCGGAGAGGGGGCGTGGCTGAGGGAGGATGGAAGACTGCCATCACTGAGGGAGTGGGTGTGGCCATCTCTGCTGTGACTGAACAAAGGGCAGGGAAGCAGGGGGCCCAGGGCAGGGCCCTCAGAGCCCGGCAGACCCAGTGGGGTGTCACAAGCATTTAGGCCCAGGCCAAAGGGCGGCTTCTTTGTCTGCACAGCTGCCCAAACTCTCACCTTTCCACTCAGGCCACCCTCTTATTTGAAGTGTGTTTGGAACCTGTCCGCGCAGTACACCTCGCTGCACAGCTAACCATAGGTCAGGGCATCGTAGCTTCCTGCCAGGTGACCGAAGTTCGCAGGCAAATGGGTCCCTGGGACACATGCGGAGAGGCTCCTGCCCGGGCCACAGGCCGCCCACTGGCCCTGCCCCAGATCGAAGGCTGAAAAGCAGCCATGTCTGAGTCCACTGCCTCTCGAAGGAGTATTGGACCAACACTTGTAGAAAACGGGGTCCTTGCGGGCAACTCATTGGAGGGACACAAATAAATCTTTGCCGACTTTCTGCTGAAGCGTACCAGCGTTCACACCTAAGCCTCTTACAAGGTCAGCTGTTTAGCTAAACATGAGCTCATGATCTAAATTTACACAATATTGAAGAAATCAGCTACAAAGTGAGACAATCAGCAAAAACAATCAATACCAGAATGAGATTCCCTAGGCCATCCATCTGATGTTGGAATAATCAGGTGCAAGGCAGAAAATATACATAAAACTGGAACTGAAAAAAGGAACAAGGAGGTTTTCAAAGGCTGGTAGAATCTCTAAAACATTTTTAAAGTACATGTCATTGATAAACCTAAATACTCAAAGGTTGTTTAATACCACAGATTAAGCATTGAGAAGAGTGAAATTATGCTGTTTTGAAAACTATGGCAGGTGAGATTTTCTGCCTAATTATGTCAGAAGATTTCTCTAAAAAATAGACATTATTTCAAAGACTTATTGGCTGTGAAATAAGTTAAGTGTATTTCAAATGGCTTGTCTGCAAAGAAAGGTGAGATGTAGGGAATCACAGAAAGTCGAGGGGAAAATGTCAATATATACATTGCTATATGGTGAACTAAGCCTTAGGCCAGCCACAATGTAGAGGACATGACCCTTAGAAACTTAAAAGTGAGCTGGAATCTTTAAAAGTTCAAATCTTTATAAGTAAAAAGATTGATGAAAATGAATAACCAAGTGTTTTAATTGACATCAGAAGATCAAAACAATAAACCCTGAGAACATAGAAAAAAGATAAAGATAGATATGAGCAGAACTTAATACCACAGAAAACATAAAATTCAGGTGAGGTAGTAAGTCCAAAGAATATTCTTTGAAAAGATTTAAAAGACACACTTTGATTAAGGAAAGCACAAACATAATTAAAGAATATATAGAAAGAATCAGGACAATGTTATAGCAGAGAATATATGAAATGCCAGTAAATTTGAACATTTCTGTAAAGTGGACCATTTCCTAGCTCCTACAGTTTACCAAAACTGACACAAGAGGAAATCATTTAAGGTCATCATGTCTGCCCTTGGCATTCTCGGAACGCCCTGGCCTCAGAATGCAGCATCTGTAGTCCATGGTAACCTGTGGAGAGTGGGCGGGGCTGAGGGAGGCTGGAACACTGCCCTCACTGAGGGAGTGGGTGTGGCCATCTCTGCTGTGACTGAACAAAGGGCAGGGGAGCATGGGGCCCAGGGCAGGGCCCTCAGAGCAAGGCAGGCCCAGTGGGGTGTCACAAGCATTTAGGCCCAGGCCAAAGGGCGCCTTCTTTGTCTGCACAGCTGGCCAAACTCTCACTTTTCCACTGAGGCCACCCAATTATTTGAAGTGTGTGTGGAACCTGTCCACGCAGTATACCTCGCTGCACAGCTAACCATAGGTCTGGGCATCGTAGCTTCCTGCCAGGTGACCGAAGTTTGCAGGAGAGATGATTCCCAGGTTCACACGCAGAGAGGCTCCTGCCCGGGCCACACGACGCCCACTGCCCCTGCCAAAGATCGGGGGCCGAAAGCAGCCCTGTCTAAGTCCCCTACCCCTAGAGGGAGTATTGGACCAACACTTCTAGAAAACGGGGTCCTTGTGGGCAACTCATTGGAGGGACACAAAGAAATCGTTGCCGACTTTTTGCTGAAACTTACGAGCGTTCACACCTAAGCCTTTTACAAGGTCAGCTGTTTAGCTAAACATGAGCTCATGACCTAATTTTACACAATAATGAAGAAATCAGCTACAAAGCGAGACAATCAGCAAAAACAATCAATACCAGAATTAGATTTCTTAGGCCATTAGTCAGATGTTGGAATAATCAGGTGCTAGGCAGAAAATATACATAAACCTGGAAAAGAAACAAGGAACAACGATGTTTTCAAAGACTGGTAGTGTCTCTAAAACATTTTTAAAGTACATGTCATTGATAAAGCTAAATACACAAAGGTTGTTTAATACAGCAAATTAAGCTGTGAGAAGAGTGAAGTTATGCTGTTTAGAAAACTATGGAACCTGAGATTTTCTGCCTAATTATATAAGATGATTTCTCTAAAAAATACACATTATTTCAAAGACTTATTGGCTGTGAAGTAAGTTAAGTGTATTTCAAATGGCTTGTCTGCAAAGAAAGGGGAGATGTAGGGAGTCACAGAAAGCCGAGGGGATAATATGTCAATATATACATAGCTATATGTTGATCTAAGCCTTAGGCCGGCAACAGTGTAGAGGAATGGACCCTTAGAAACGTACAAGTAAGCTGGAATCTTTAAAAGTTCAAATCTTTATAAGTAAAAAGATTTATTAAAATGAATAACCAAGTGTTTTACTTGACATCAGAAAATCAAAACTATAAACCCTGAGAACATAGAAAAAAGATAAATATAGATATGAGCAGAACTTAATACAACAGAAAACGTATAAAATTCAGGTGATTTAGTATTTCCAAAGAATATTCTTTGAAAAGATTTAAAAGACAGACTTTGATTAAGGAAAACATAAACATAAGTAAAGAATATGCAGAAAGAATCAGGACAATGTTATAGCAGAGAATATATGAAATGCCAGTAAACTTGAACATTTCTGTAAAGCGGACCATTTCCTAGCTGCTACAGTTTACGAAAACTGACACAAGAGGAAATCATTTAAGGTCATTATGTCTGCCCTTGGCATTCTCGGAACGCCCTGGCCTCAGAATGCAGCATCTGTTGTCCATGGTAACCTGCGGAGAGGGGGCGTGGCTGAGGGAGGTTGGAAGACTGCCATCACTGAGGGAGTGGGTGTGGCCATCTCTGCTGTGACTGAACAAAGGGCAGGGGAGCAGGGGGCCCAGGGCAGGGCCCTCCGAGCCCGGCAGACACAGTGGGGTGTCACAAGCATTTAGGCCCAGGCCAAAGGGCGCCTTCTTTGTCTGCACAGCTGCCCAAACTCTCAACTTTCCACTCAGGCCACCCTCTTATTTGAAGTGTGTTTGGAACCTGTCCACGCAGTACACCTCGCTGCACAGCTAACCATAGGTCAGGGCATCGTAGCTTCCTGCCAGGTGACCGAAGTTCGCAGGCAAATGGGTCCCTGGGACACATGCGGAGAGGCTCCTGCCCGGGCCACAGGCCTCCCACTGGCCCTGCCCCAGATCGAAGACTGAAAAGCAGCCATGTCTGAGTCCACTGCCTCTCGAATGAGTATTGGACCAACACTTGTAGAAAACGGGTCATTGCGGGCAACTCATTGGAGGGACACAAATAAATCTTTGCCGACTTTCTGCTGAAGCGTACCAGCGTTCACACCTAAGCCTCTTACAAGGTCAGCTGTTTAGCTAAACATGAGCTCATGATCTAAATTTACACAATATTGAAGAAATCAGCTACAAAGTGACACAATCAGCAAAAACAATCAATACCAGAATGAGATTCCCTAGGCCATCCATCTGATGTTGGAATAATCAGGTGCAAGGCAGAAAATACGCATAAAACTGGAACTGAAACAAGGAACAAGGAGGTTTTCAAAGGCTGGTAGGATCTCTAAAACATTTTTAAAGTACATGTCATTGATAAACCTAAATACTCAAAGGTTGTTTAATACCACAGATTAAGCATTGAGAAGAGTGAAATTATGCTGTTTTGAAAACTATGGCAGGTGAGATTTTCTGCCTAATTATGTCAGAAGATTTCTCTAAAAAATAGACATTATTTCAAAGACTTATTGGCTGTGAAATAAGTTAAGTGTATTTCAAATGGCTTGTCTGCAAAGAAAGGTGAGATGTAGGGAATCACAGAAAGTCGAGGGGAAAATGTCAATATATACATTGCTATATGGTGAACTAAGCCTTAGGCCAGCCACAATGTAGAGGACCTGACCCTTAGAAACTTAAAAGTGAGCTGGAATCTTTAAAAGTTCAAATCTTTATAAGTAAAAAGATTGATGAAAATGAATAACCAAGTGTTTTAATTGACATCAGAAGATCAAAACAATAAACCCTGAGAACATAGAAAAAAGATAAAGATAGATATGAGCAGAACTTAATACCACAGAAAACGTATAAAATTCAGGTGAGGTAGTAAGTCCAAAGAATATTCTTTGAAAAAATTTAAAGGACACACTTTGATTAAGGAAAGCACAAACATAATTAAAGAATATATAGAAAGAATCAGGACAATGTTATAGCAGAGAATATATGAAATGCCAGTAAATTTGAACATTTCTGTAAAGTGGACCATTTCCTAGCTCCTACAGTTTACCAAAACTGACACAAGAGGAAATCATTTAAGGTCATCATGTCTGCCCTTGGCATTCTCGGAACGCCCTGGCCTCAGAATGCAGCATCTGTAGTCCATAGTAACCTGTGGAGAGTGGGCGGGGCTGAGGGAGCCTGGAACACTGCCCTCACTGAGGGAGTGGGCGTGGCCATCTCTGCTGTGACTGAACAAAGGGCAGGGGAGCAGGGGGCCCAGGGCAGGGCCCTCAGAGCAAGGCAGGCCCAGTGAGGTGTCACAAGAATTTAGGCCCAGGCCTTAGGGCGCCTTCTTTGTCTGCACAGCTGCCCAAACTCTCACTTTTCCACTCAGGCCGCCCACTTAGTTGCAGTGAGTGTGGAACCTATCCACGCAGTATACCTCGCTGCACAGCTAACCATAGGTCTGGGCATCATAGCTTCCTGCCAGGTGACCGAAGTTCGCAGGAGAGATGATTCCCAGGTTCACACGCAGAGAGGCTCCTGCCCGGGCCACACGCCGCCCACTGCCCCTGCCCAAGATCGGGGGCAGAAAGCAGCCCTGTCTAAGTCCCCTACCCCTAGAGGGAGTATTGGACCAACACTTCTAGAAAACGGGGTCCTTTTGGGCAACGCATTGGAGGGACACAAATAAATCTTTGCCGACTTTTTGCTGAAACTTACGAGCGTTCAAACCTAAGCCTTTTACAAGGTCAGCTGTTTAGCTAAACATGAGCTCATGACCTAAATTTACACAATAATGAAGAAATCAGCTACAAAGGGAGACAATCAGCAAAAACAATCAATACCAGAATTAGATTCCCTAGGCCATCCGTCAGATGTTGGAATAATCAGGTGCTAGGCAGAAAATATACATAAACCTGGAAAAGAAACAAGGAACAAGGATGTTTTCAAAGACTGGTAGGATCTCTAAAACATTTTTAAAGTACATGTCATTGATAAAGCTAAATACTCAAAGGTTGTTTAATAAAACAAATTAAGCAGTGAGAAGAGTGAAATTATGCTGTTTAGAAAACTATGGAAGGTGAGATTTTCTGCCTAATTATATAAGATGATTTCTCTAAAAAATACACATTATTTCAAAGACTTATTGGCTGTGAAATAAGTTAAGGGTATTTCAAATGTCTTGTCTGCAAAGAAATGTGAGATGTAGGGAATCACAGAAAGCCGAGGGGATAATATGTCAATATATACATTGCTATATGGTGAACTAAGCCTTAGGCCGGCAACAGTGTAGAGGAATGGACCTTTAGAAACGTACAAGGAAGCTGGAATCTTTAAAAGTTCAAATCTTTATAAGTAAAAAGATTTATTAAAAATAATAACCAAGTGTTTTACTTGACATCAGAAAATCAAAACAATAAACCCTGAGAACATAGAAAAAAGATAAATAAAGATATGAGCAGAACTTAATACAACAGAAAACGTATAAAATTTAGGTAATTTAGTAAGTCCAAAGAATATTCTTTGAAAAGATTTAAAAGACACACTTTGATTTAGGAAAACAAAAAAAAGTAAATAATATACAGAAAGAATCAGGACAATGTTATAGCGGAGAATATATGTATTGCCAGTAAATTTGAATATTTCTGCAAAGTGGACCATTTCCTAGCTCCTAAAGTTTACCAAAACTGACACAAGAGGAAATCATTTAAGGTCATCATGTCTGCCCTTTGCATTCTCGGAACGACCTGGCCTCAGAATGCAGCATCTGTAGTCCATGGTAACCTGCGGAGAGGGGGCGTGGCTGAGGGAGGTTGGAAGACTGCCCTCACTGAGGGAGTGGGTGTGGCCATCTCTGCTGTGACTGAACAAAGGGCAGGGGAGCAGGGGGCCCAGGGCAGGGCCTTCAGAGCCCGGCAGACCCAGTGGGGTGTCACAAGCATTTAGGCCCAGGCCAAAGGGCGCTTTCTTTGTCTGCACAGCTGCCCAAACTCTCACCTTTCCACTCAGGCCGCCCTCTTATTTGAAGTGTGTTGGGTACCTGTCCGCGCAGTACACCTCGCTGCACAGCTAACCATAGGTCAAGGCATCGTAGCTTCCTGCCAGGTGACTGAAGTTCGCAGGCAAATGGGTCCCTGGGACACATGCGGAGAGGCTCCTGCCCGGGCCACAGGCCGCCCACTGGCCCTGCCCCAGATCGAAGGCTGAAAAGCAGCCATGTCTGATTCCACTGCCTCTCGAAGGAGTATTGGACCAACACATGTAGAAAACGGGGTTCTTGCGGGCAACTCATTGGAGGGACACAAATAAATCTTTGCCAACGTTCTGCTGAAGCTTACCAGCGTTCACACCAAAGACTCTTACAAAGTCAGCTGTTTAGCTAAACATGAGCTCATGATCTAAATTTACACAATATTGAAGAAATCAGCTACAAAGGGAGACAATCAGCAAAAACAATCAATACCAGAATGAGATTCCTTAGGCCATCCATCTGATGTTGGAATAATCAGGTGCAAGGCAGAAAATATACATAAAACTGGAACTGAAACAAGGAACAAGGAGGTTTTCAAAGGCTGGTAGGATCTCTAAAACATGTTTAAAGTACATTTCGTTGATAAACCTAAATACTCAAAGGTTGTTTAATACCACAGCTTAAGCATTGAGAAGAGTGAAATTATGCTGTTTTGAAAACTATGGCAGGTGAGATTTTCTGCCTAATTATATAAGAAGATTTCTCTAAAAAATAGACATTATTTCAAAGACTTATTGGCTGTGAAATAAGTTAAGTGTATTTCAAATTGCTTGTCTGCAAAGAAAGGTGAGATGTAGGGAGTCACAGAAAGCCGAGGGGAAAATATGTCAATATATACATAGCTATATGTTGAACTAAGCCTTAGGCCGGCAACAGTGTAGAGGAAAGCACCCTTAGAAACGTACAAGTAAGCTGGAATCGTTAAAAGTTCAAATCTTTATAAGTAAAAAGATTTATTAAGATGAATAACCAAGTGTTTTACTTGACATCAGAAAATCAAACTATAAACCCTGAGAACATAGAAAAAAGATAAATAAAGGTATGAGCAGAACTTAATACAACAGAAAACGTATAAAATTCAGGTGATTTAGTAAGTCCAAAGAATATTCTTTGAAACGATTTAAAAGACACACTTTGTTTAAGGAAAACATAAACATAAGTAAAGAATACTCAGAAAGAATCAGGACAATGTTATGGCAGAGAATATATGAAATGCCAGTAAACTTGAACATTTCTGTAAAGCGGACCATTTCCCAGCTGCTACAGTTTACGAAAACTGACACAAGAGGAAATCATTTAAGGTCATCATGTCTGCCCTTGGCATTCTCGGAACGCCCTGGCCTCAGAATGCAGCATCTGTAGTCCATGGTAACCTGCGGAGAGGGGGCGTGGCTGAGGGAGGCTGGAAGACTGCCCTCACTGAGGGAGTGGGTGTGGCCATCCCTGCTGTGACTGAACAAAGGCAGAGGAGCAGGGGGCCCAGGGCATGGCCCTCAGAGCCCGGCAGACCCAGTGGGGTGTCACAAGCATTTAGGCCCAGGCCAAAGGGCGCCTTCTTTGTCTGCACAGCTGCCCAAACTCTCACCTTTCCACTCAGGCCGCCCTCTTATTTGAAGTGTGTGTGGAACCTGTCTGCGCAGTACACCTCGCTGCACAGCTAAACATATGTCAGGGCATCGTAGCTTCCTGACAGGTGACCGAAGTTCGCAGGCAAATGGGTCCCTGGGACACATGCGGAGAGGATCCTGCCCGGGCCACAGGCCGCCCACTGGCCCTGCCCCAGATCGAAGGCTGAAAAGCAGCCATGTCTGAGTCCACTGCCTCTCGAAGGAGTATTGGACCAACACTTGTAGAAAACGGGGTCCTTGCGGGCAACTCATTGGAGGGACACAAATAAATCTTTGCCGACTTTCTGCTGAAGCGTACCAGCGTTCACACCTAAGCCTCTTACTAGGTCAGCTGTTTAGTTAAACATGAGCTCATGATCTAAATTTACACAATATTGAAGAAATCAGCTACAAAGTGAGACAATCAGCAAAAACAATCAATACCAGAATGAGATTCCCTAGGCCATCCATCTGATGTTGGAATAATCAGGTGCAAGGCAGAAAATATACATAAAACTGGAACTGAAACAAGGAACAAGGAGGTTTTCAAAGGCTGGTAGGATCTCTAAAACATTTTTAAAGTACATGTCATTGATAAACCTAAATACTCAAAGGTTGTTTAATACCACAGATTAAGCATTGAGAAGAGTGAAATTATGCTGTTTTGAAAACTATGGCAGGTGAGATTTTCTGCCTAATTATGTCAGAAGATTTCTCTAAAAAATAGACATTATTTCAAAGACTTATTGGCTGTGAAATAAGTTAAGTGTATTTCAAATGGCTTGTCTGCAAAGAAAGGTGAGATGTAGGGAATCACAGAAAGTCGAGGGGAAAATGTCAATATATACATTGCTATATGGTGAACTAAGCCTTAGGCCAGCCACAATGTAGAGGACCTGACCCTTAGAAACTTAAAAGTGAGCTGGATCTGTTTTTTTTTTTTTTTTTTGCGTTACGCGGGCCTCTCACTGTTGTGGCCTCTCCCCTTGCGGAGCGCAGGCTCCGGACGCACAGGCTCAGCGGCCATGGCTCACGGGCCTAGCCGCTCTGCGGCATGTGGGATCTTCCCTGACCGGGGCACGAACCCGTGTCCCCTGCATCGGCAGGCGGACTCTCAACCACTGCGCCACCAGGGAAGCCCGAGCTGGAATCTTTAAAAGTTCAAATCTTTATAAGTAAAAAGATTGATGAAAATGAATAACCAAGTGTTTTAATTGACATCAGAAGATCAAAACAATAAACCCTGAGAACATAGAAAAAAGATAAAGATAGATATGAGCAGAACTTAATACCACAGAAAACGTATAAAATTCAGGTGAGGTAGTAAGTCCAAAGAATATTCTTTGAAAAGATTTAAAAGACACACTTTGATTAAGGAAAGCACAAACATAATTAAAGAATATATAGAAAGAATCAGGACAATGTTATAGCAGAGAATATATGAAATGCCAGTAAATTTGAACATTTCTGTAAAGTGGACCATTTCCTAGCTCCTACAGTTTACCAAAACTGACACAAGAGGAAATCATTTAAGGTCATCATGTCTGCCCTTGGCATTCTCGGAACGCCCTGGCCTCAGAATGCAGCATCTGTAGTCCATGGTAACCTGTGGAGAGTGGGTGGGGCTGAGGGAGGCTGGAACACTGCCCTCACGGAGGGAGTGGGTGTGGCCATCTCTGCTGTGACTGAACAAAGGGCAGGGGAGCAGGGGGCCCAGGGCAGGGCCCTCAGAGCAAGGCAGGCCCAGTGGGGTGTCACAAGCATTTAGGCCCAGGCCAAAGGGCGCCTTCTTTGTCTGCACAGCTGGCCAAATTCTCACTTTTCCACTGAGGCCACCCACTTATTTGAAGTGTGTGTGGAACCTGTCCACCCAGTATACCTCGCTGCACAGCTAACAATAGGTCTGGGCATCGTAGCTTCCTGCCAGGTGACCGAAGTTCGCAGGAGAGATGATTCCCAGGTTCACACGCAGAGAGGCTCCTGCACGGGCCACACGCCGCCCACTGCCCCTGCCCAAGATCGGGGGCCGAAAGCAGCCCTGTCTAAGTCCCCTACCCCTAGAGGGAGTATTGGACCAACACTTCTAGAAAACGGGGTCCTTGCGGGCAACTCATTGGAGGGACACAAATAAATCTTTGCCGACATTTTGCTGAAACTTACCAGCGTTCACACCTAAGCCTATTACAAGGTCAGCTTTTTAGGTAAACATGGGCTCATGATCTAAATTTACACAAAATTGAAGAAATCAGCTACAAAGGGAGACAATCAGCAAAAACAATCAATACCAGAATGAGATTCCCTAGGCCATCCATCTGATGTTGGAATAATCAGGTGCAAGGCAGAAAATATACATAAACCTGGAACTGAAACAAGGAACAAGGAGGTTTTCAAAGGCTGGTAGGATCTCTAAAACATTTTTAAAGTACATTTCGTTGATAAACCTAAATACTCAAAGGTTGTTTAATACCACAGATTAAGCATTGAGAAGAGTGAAATTATGCTGTTTTCAAAACTATGGCAGGTGAGATTTTCTGCCTAATTATATAAGAAGATTTCTCTAAAAAATAGACATTATTTCAAAGACTTATTGGCTGTGAAATAAGTTAAGTGTATTTCAAATGGCTTGTCTGCAAAGAAAGGTGAGATGTAGGGAATCACAGAAAGTCGAGGGGAAAATGTCAATATATACATTGCTATATGGTGAACTAAGCCTTAGGCCAGCCACAATGTATAGGACCTGACCCTTAGAAACTTGAAAGTGAGCTGGAATCTTTAAAAGTTCAAATCTTTATAAGTAAAAAGATTGATGAAAATGAATAACCAAGTGTTTTAATTGACATCAGAAGATCAAAACAATAAACCCTGAGAACATAGAAAAAAGATAAATAAAGATATGAGCAGAACTTAATACCACAGAAAACGTATAAAATTCAGGTGTGGTAGTAAGTCCAAAGAATATTCTTTGAAAAGATTTAAAAGACACACTTTGATTAAGGAAAACAAAAAAATGTAAAGAATATACAGAAAGGATCAAGACAATGTTATAGCTGAGAATATATGAAATGCCAGTAAATTTGAATATTTCTGTAAAGTGGACCATTTCCTAGCTCCTACAGTTTACCAAAACTGACACAAGAGGAAATCATTTAAGGTCATCATGTCTGCCCTTGGCATTCTCGGAACGCCCTGGCCTCAGAATGCAGCATCTGTAGTCCGTGGTAACCTGTGGAGAGTGGGCGGGTCTGAGGGAGGCTGGAACACTGCCCTCACGGAGGGAGTGGGTGTGGCCATCTCTGCTGTGAATGAACAAAGGGCAGGGGAGCATGGGGCCCAGGGCAGGACCCTCAGAGCAAGGCAGGCCCAGTGGTGTGTCGCAAGCATTTAGGCCCAGGCCATAGGTTGCCTTCTTTGTCTGCACAGCTGGCCAAACTCTCACTTTTCCACTCAGGCCACCCACTTATTTGAAGTGTGTGTGGAACCTGTCCACGCAGTATACATCGCTGCACAGCTAACCATAGGTCTGGGCATCGTAGCTTCCTGCCAGGTGACCGAAGTTCGCAGGAGAGATGATTCCCAGGTTCACACGCAGAGAGGCTCCTGCCCGGGCCACATGCCGCCCACTGCCCCTGCCCAAGATCGGGGGCCGAAAGCATCCCTCTCTAAGTCCCCTACCCCTAGAGGGAGTATTGGACCAACACTTATAGAAAACGGGGTCCTTGTGGGCAACTCATTGGAGGGACACAAATAAATCTTTGCCGACTTTTTGCTGAAACTTACGAGCGTTCACACCTAAGCCTTTTACAAGGTCAGCTGTTTAGCTAAACATGAGCTCATGACCTAAATTTACACAATAATGAAGAAATCAGCTACAAAGGGAGACAATCAGCAAAAACAATCAATACCAGAATTAGATTCCCTAGGCCATCCGTCCGATGTTGGAATAATCAGGTGCTAGGCAGAAAATATACATAAACCTGGAAAAGAAACAAGGAACAACGATGTTTTCAAAGACTGGTAGTGTCTCTAAAACATTTTTAAAGTACATGTCATTGATAAAGCTAAATACACAAAGGTTGTTTAATACAGCAAATTGAGCAGTGAGAAGCGTGAAGTTATGCTGTTTAGAAAACTATGGAACGTGAGATTTTCTGCCTAATTATATAAGATGATTTCTCTAAAAAATACACATTATTTCAAAGACTTATTGGCTGTGAAGTAAGTTAAGGGTATTTCAAATGGCTTGTCTGCAAAGAAAGGTGAGATGTAGGGAATCACAGAAAGCCGAGGGGATAATATGTCAATATATACATAGCTATATGTTGATCTAAGCCTTAGGCCGGCAACAGTGTAGAGGAATGGACCCTTAGAAACGTACAAGTAAGCTGGAATCTTTAAAAGTTCAAATCTTTATAAGTAAAAAGATTTATTAAGATGAATAACCAAGTGTTTTACTTGACATCAGAAAATCAAAACTATAAACCCTGAGAACATAGAAAAAAGATAAATAAAGATATGAGCAGAACTTAATACAACAGAAAACGTATAAAATTCAGGTGATTTAGTAAGTCCTAAGAATATTCTTTGAAAAGATTTACAAGACACACTTTGATTAAGGAAAACATAAACATAAGTAAAGAATATGCAGAAAGAATCAGGACAATGTTATAGCAGAGAATATATGAAATGCCAGTAAACTGGAACATTTCTGTAAAGCGGACCATTTCCTAGCTGCTACAGTTTACGAAAACTGACACAAGAGGAAATCATTTAAGGTCATCATGTCTGCCCTTGGCATTCTCGGAATGCCCTGGCCTCAGAATGCAGCATCTGTAGTCCATGGTAACCTGCGGAGAGGGGGCGTGGCTGAGGGAGGTTGGAAGCCTGCCCTCACTGAGGGAGTGGGTGTGGCCATCTCTGCTGTGACTGAACAAAGGGCAGGGGAGCAGGGGGCACAGGGCAGGGCCCTCAGAGCCCGGCAGACCCAGTGGGGTGTCACAAGCATTTAGGCCCAGGCCAAAGGGCGCCTTCTTTGTCTGCACAGCTGCCCAAACTCTCACCTTTCCAATCAGGCCGCCCTCGTACTTGAAGTGTGTGTGGAACCTGTCCGCGCAGTACACCTCGCTGCACAGCTAACCATACGTCAGGGCATCGTAGCTTCCTGCCAGGTGACCGAAGTTCGCAGGCAAATGGGTCCCTGGGACACATGCGGAGAGTCTCCTGCCCGGGCCACAGGCCGCCCACTGGCCCTGCCCCAGATCGAAGGCTGAAAAGCAGCCATGTCTGAGTCCACTGCCTCTCGAAGGAGTATTGGACCAACACTTGTAGAAAACGGGGTCCTTGTGGGCAACTCATTGGAGGGACACAAATAAATCTTTGCCGACTTTCTGCTGAAGCGTACCAGCGTTCACACCTAAGCCTCTTACAAGGTCAGCTGTTTAGCTAAACATGAGCTCATGATCTAAATTTACACAATATTGAAGAAATCAGCTACAAAGTGAGACAATCAGCAAAAACAATCAATACCAGAATGAGATTCCCTAGGCCATCCATCTGATGTTGGAATAATCAGGTGCAAGGCAGAAAATATACATAAAACTGGAACTGAAAGAAGGAACAAGGAGGTTTTCAAAGGCTGGTAGGATCTCTAAAACATTTTTAAAGTACATGTCACTGATAAACCTAAATACTCAAAGGTTGTTTAATACCACAGATTAAGCATTGAGAAGAGTGAAATTATGCTGTTTTGAAAACTATGGCCGGTGAGATTTTCTGCCTAATTATGTCAGAAGATTTCTCTAAAAAATAAACATTATTTCAAAGACTTATTGGCTGTGAAATAAGTTAAGTGTATTTCAAATGGCTTGTCTGCAAAGAAAGGTGAGATGTAGGGAATCACAGAAAGTCGAGGGGAAAATGTCAATATATACATTGCTATATGGTGAACTAAGCCTTAGGCCAGCCACAATGTAGAGGACCTGACCCTTAGAAACTTAAAAGTGAGCTGGAATCTTTAAAAGTTCAAATCTTTATAAGTAAAAAGATTGATGAAAATGAATAACCAAGTGTTTTAATTGACATCAGAAGATCAAAACAATAAACCCTGAGAATATAGAAAAAAGATAAAGATAGATATGAGCAGAACTTAATACCACAGAAAACGTATAAAATTCAGGTGAGGTAGTAAGTCCAAAGAATATTCTTTGAAAAGATTTAAAAGACACACTTTGATTAAGGAAAGCACAAACATAATTAAAGAATATATAGAAAGAATCAGGACAATGTTATAGCAGAGAATATATGAAATGCCAGTAAATTTGAACATTTCTGTAAAGTGGACCATTTCCTAGCTCCTACAGTTTACCAAAACTGACACAAGAGGAAATCATTTAAGGTCATCATGTCTGCCCTTGGCATTCTCGGAACGCCCTGGCCTCAGAATGCAGCATCTGTAGTCCATGGTAACCTGTGGAGAGTGGGTGGGGCTGAGGGAGGCTGGAACACTGCCCTCACGGAGGGAGTGGGTGTGGCCATCTCTGCTGTGACTGAACAAAGGGCAGGGGAGCAGGGGGCCCAGGGCAGGGCCCTCAGAGCAAGGCAGGCCCAGTGGGGTGTCACAAGCATTTAGGCCCAGGCCAAAGGGCGCCTTCTTTGTCTGCACAGCTGGCCAAATTCTCACTTTTCCACTGAGGCCACCCACTTATTTGAAGTGTGTGTGGAACCTGTCCACCCAGTATACCTCGCTGCACAGCTAACAATAGGTCTGGGCATCGTAGCTTCCTGCCAGGTGACCGAAGTTCGCAGGAGAGATGATTCCCAGGTTCACACGCAGAGAGGCTCCTGCACGGGCCACACGCCGCCCACTGCCCCTGCCCAAGATCGGGGGCCGAAAGCAGCCCTGTCTAAGTCCCCTACCCCTAGAGGGAGTATTGGACCAACACTTCTAGAAAACGGGGTCCTTGCGGGCAACTCATTGGAGGGACACAAATAAATCTTTGCCGACTTTTTGCTGAAACTTACCAGCGTTCACACCTAAGCCTATTACAAGGTCAGCTTTTTAGGTAAACATGGGCTCATGATCTAAATTTACACAAAATTGAAGAAATCAGCTACAAAGGGAGACAATCAGCAAAAACAATCAATACCAGAATGAGATTCCCTAGGCCATCCATCTGATGTTGGAATAATCAGGTGCAAGGCAGAAAATATACATAAACCTGGAACTGAAACAAGGAACAAGGAGGTTTTCAAAGGCTGGTAGGATCTCTAAAACATTTTTAAAGTACATTTCGTTGATAAACCTAAATACTCAAAGGTTGTTTAATACCACAGATTAAGCATTGAGAAGAGTGAAATTATGCTGTTTTCAAAACTATGGCAGGTGAGATTTTCTGCCTAATTATATAAGAAGATTTCTCTAAAAAATAGACATTATTTCAAAGACTTATTGGCTGTGAAATAAGTTAAGTGTATTTCAAATGGCTTGTCTGCAAAGAAAGGTGAGATGTAGGGAATCACAGAAAGTCGAGGGGAAAATGTCAATATATACATTGCTATATGGTGAACTAAGCCTTAGGCCAGCCACAATGTATAGGACCTGACCCTTAGAAACTTGAAAGTGAGCTGGAATCTTTAAAAGTTCAAATCTTTATAAGTAAAAAGATTGATGAAAATGAATAACCAAGTGTTTTAATTGACATCAGAAGATCAAAACAATAAACCCTGAGAACATAGAAAAAAGATAAATAAAGATATGAGCAGAACTTAATACCACAGAAAACGTATAAAATTCAGGTGTGGTAGTAAGTCCAAAGAATATTCTTTGAAAAGATTTAAAAGACACACTTTGATTAAGGAAAACAAAAAAATGTAAAGAATATACAGAAAGGATCAAGACAATGTTATAGCTGAGAATATATGAAATGCCAGTAAATTTGAATATTTCTGTAAAGTGGACCATTTCCTAGCTCCTACAGTTTACCAAAACTGACACAAGAGGAAATCATTTAAGGTCATCATGTCTGCCCTTGGCATTCTCGGAACGCCCTGGCCTCAGAATGCAGCATCTGTAGTCCGTGGTAACCTGTGGAGAGTGGGCGGGTCTGAGGGAGGCTGGAACACTGCCCTCACGGAGGGAGTGGGTGTGGCCATCTCTGCTGTGAATGAACAAAGGGCAGGGGAGCATGGGGCCCAGGGCAGGACCCTCAGAGCAAGGCAGGCCCAGTGGTGTGTCGCAAGCATTTAGGCCCAGGCCATAGGTTGCCTTCTTTGTCTGCACAGCTGGCCAAACTCTCACTTTTCCACTCAGGCCACCCACTTATTTGAAGTGTGTGTGGAACCTGTCCACGCAGTATACATCGCTGCACAGCTAACCATAGGTCTGGGCATCGTAGCTTCCTGCCAGGTGACCGAAGTTCGCAGGAGAGATGATTCCCAGGTTCACACGCAGAGAGGCTCCTGCCCGGGCCACACGCCGCCCACTGCCCCTGCCCAAGATCGGGGGCCGAAAGCATCCCTCTCTAAGTCCCCTACCCCTAGAGGGAGTATTGGACCAACACTTATAGAAAACGGGGTCCTTGTGGGCAACTCATTGGAGGGACACAAATAAATCTTTGCCGACTTTTTGCTGAAACTTACGAGCGTTCACACCTAAGCCTTTTACAAGGTCAGCTGTTTAGCTAAACATGAGCTCATGACCTAAATTTACACAATAATGAAGAAATCAGCTACAAAGGGAGACAATCAGCAAAAACAATCAATACCAGAATTAGATTCCCTAGGCCATCCGTCCGATGTTGGAATAATCAGGTGCTAGGCAGAAAATATACATAAACCTGGAAAAGAAACAAGGAACAACGATGTTTTCAAAGACTGGTAGTGTCTCTAAAACATTTTTAAAGTACATGTCATTGATAAAGCTAAATACACAAAGGTTGTTTAATACAGCAAATTGAGCAGTGAGAAGCGTGAAGTTATGCTGTTTAGAAAACTATGGAACGTGAGATTTTCTGCCTAATTATATAAGATGATTTCTCTAAAAAATACACATTATTTCAAAGACTTATTGGCTGTGAAGTAAGTTAAGGGTATTTCAAATGGCTTGTCTGCAAAGAAAGGTGAGATGTAGGGAATCACAGAAAGCCGAGGGGATAATATGTCAATATATACATAGCTATATGTTGATCTAAGCCTTAGGCCGGCAACAGTGTAGAGGAATGGACCCTTAGAAACGTACAAGTAAGCTGGAATCTTTAAAAGTTCAAATCTTTATAAGTAAAAAGATTTATTAAGATGAATAACCAAGTGTTTTACTTGACATCAGAAAATCAAAACTATAAACCCTGAGAACATAGAAAAAAGATAAATAAAGATATGAGCAGAACTTAATACAACAGAAAACGTATAAAATTCAGGTGATTTAGTAAGTCCTAAGAATATTCTTTGAAAAGATTTACAAGACACACTTTGATTAAGGAAAACATAAACATAAGTAAAGAATATGCAGAAAGAATCAGGACAATGTTATAGCAGAGAATATATGAAATGCCAGTAAACTGGAACATTTCTGTAAAGCGGACCATTTCCTAGCTGCTACAGTTTACGAAAACTGACACAAGAGGAAATCATTTAAGGTCATCATGTCTGCCCTTGGCATTCTCGGAATGCCCTGGCCTCAGAATGCAGCATCTGTAGTCCATGGTAACCTGCGGAGAGGGGGCGTGGCTGAGGGAGGTTGGAAGCCTGCCCTCACTGAGGGAGTGGGTGTGGCCATCTCTGCTGTGACTGAACAAAGGGCAGGGGAGCAGGGGGCACATGGCAGGGCCCTCAGAGCCCGGCAGACCAAGTGGGGTGTCACAAGCATTTAGGCCCAGGCCAAAGGGCGCCTTCTTTGTCTGCACAGCTGCCCAAACTCTCACCTTTCCAATCAGGCCGCCCTCGTACTTGAAGTGTGTGTGGAACCTGTCCGCGCAGTACACCTCGCTGCACAGCTAACCATACGTCAGGGCATCGTAGCTTCCTGCCAGGTGACCGAAGTTCGCAGGCAAATGGGTCCCTGGGACACATGCGGAGAGTCTCCTGCCCGGGCCACAGGCCGCCCACTGGCCCTGCCCCAGATCGAAGGCTGAAAAGCAGCCATGTCTGAGTCCACTGCCTCTCGAAGGAGTATTGGACCAACACTTGTAGAAAACGGGGTCCTTGTGGGCAACTCATTGGAGGGACACAAATAAATCTTTGCCGACTTTTTGCTGAAGCGTACCAGCGTTCACACCTAAGCCTCTTACAAGGTCAGCTGTTTAGCTAAACATGAGCTCATGATCTAAATTTACACAATATTGAAGAAATCAGCTACAAAGTGAGACAATCAGCAAAAACAATCAATACCAGAATGAGATTCCCTAGGCCATCCATCTGATGTTGGAATAATCAGGTGCAAGGCAGAAAATATACATAAAACTGGAACTGAAAGAAGGAACAAGGAGGTTTTCAAAGGCTGGTAGGATCTCTAAAACATTTTTAAAGTACATGTCATTGATAAACCTAAATACTCAAAGCTTGTTTAATACCACAGATTAAGCATTGAGAAGAGTGAAATTATGCTGTTTTGAAAACTATGGCCGGTGAGATTTTCTGCCTAATTATGTCAGAAGATTTCTCTAAAAAATAGACATTATTTCAAAGACTTATTGGCTGTGAAATAAGTTAAGTGTATTTCAAATGGCTTGTCTGCAAAGAAAGGTGAGATGTAGGGAATCACAGAAAGTCGAGGGGAAAATGTCAATATATACATTGCTATATGGTGAACTAAGCCTTAGGCCAGCCACAATGTAGAGGACCTGACCCTTAGAAACTTAAAAGTGAGCTGGAATCTTTAAAAGTTCAAATCTTTATAAGTAAAAAGATTGATGAAAATGAATAACCAAGTGTTTTAATTGACATCAGAAGATCAAAACAATAAACCCTGAGAATATAGAAAAAAGATAAAGATAGATATGAGCAGAACTTAATACCACAGAAAACGTATAAAATTCAGGTGAGGTAGTAAGTCCAAAGAATATTCTTTGAAAAGATTTAAAAGACACACTTTGATTAAGGAAAGCACAAACATAATTAAAGAATATATAGAAAGAATCAGGACAATGTTATAGCAGAGAATATATGAAATGCCAGTAAATTTGAACATTTCTGTAAAGTGGACCATTTCCTAGCTCCTACAGTTTACCAAAACTGACACAAGAGGAAATCATTTAAGGTCATCATGTCTGCCCTTGGCATTCTCGGAACGCCCTGGCCTCAGAATGCAGCATCTGTAGTCCATGGTAACCTGTGGAGAGTGGGTGGGGCTGAGGGAGGCTGGAACACTGCCCTCACGGAGGGAGTGGGTGTGGCCATCTCTGCTGTGACTGAACAAAGGGCAGGGGAGCAGGGGGCCCAGGGCAGGGCCCTCAGAGCAAGGCAGGCCCAGTGGGGTGTCACAAGCATTTAGGCCCAGGCCAAAGGGCGCCTTCTTTGTCTGCACAGCTGGCCAAATTCTCACTTTTCCACTGAGGCCACCCACTTATTTGAAGTGTGTGTGGAACCTGTCCACCCAGTATACCTCGCTGCACAGCTAACAATAGGTCTGGGCATCGTAGCTTCCTGCCAGGTGACCGAAGTTCGCAGGAGAGATGATTCCCAGGTTCACACGCAGAGAGGCTCCTGCACGGGCCACACGCCGCCCACTGCCCCTGCCCAAGATCGGGGGCCGAAAGCAGCCCTGTCTAAGTCCCCTACCCCTAGAGGGAGTATTGGACCAACACTTCTAGAAAACGGGGTCCTTGCGGGCAACTCATTGGAGGGACACAAATAAATCTTTGCCGACATTTTGCTGAAACTTACCAGCGTTCACACCTAAGCCTATTACAAGGTCAGTTTTTTAGGTAAACATGGGCTCATGATCTAAATTTACACAAAATTGAAGAAATCAGCTACAAAGGGAGACAATCAGCAAAAACAATCAATACCAGAATGAGATTCCCTAGGCCATCCATCTGATGTTGGAATAATCAGGTGCAAGGCAGAAAATATACATAAACCTGGAACTGAAACAAGGAACAAGGAGGTTTTCAAAGGCTGGTAGGATCTCTAAAACATTTTTAAAGTACATTTCGTTGATAAACCTAAATACTCAAAGGTTGTTTAATACCACAGATTAAGCATTGAGAAGAGTGAAATTATGCTGTTTTGAAAACTATGGCAGGTGAGATTTTCTGCCTAATTATATAAGAAGATTTCTCTAAAAAATAGACATTATTTCAAAGACTTATTGGCTGTGAAATAAGTTAAGTGTATTTCAAATGGCTTGTCTGCAAAGAAAGGTGAGATGTAGGGAATCACAGAAAGTCGAGGGGAAAATGTCAATATATACATTGCTATATGGTGAACTAAGCCTTAGGCCAGCCACAATGTATAGGACCTGACCCTTAGAAACTTGAAAGTGAGCTGGAATCTTTAAAAGTTCAAATCTTTATAAGTAAAAAGATTGATGAAAATGAATAACCAAGTGTTTTAATTGACATCAGAAGATCAAAACAATAAACCCTGAGAACATAGAAAAAAGATAAATAAAGATATGAGCAGAACTTAATACCACAGAAAACGTATAAAATTCAGGTGTGGTAGTAAGTCCAAAGAATATTCTTTGAAAAGATTTAAAAGACACACTTTGATTAAGGAAAACAAAAAAATGTAAAGAATATACAGAAAGGATCAAGACAATGTTATAGCTGAGAATATATGAAATGCCAGTAAATTTGAATATTTCTGTAAAGTGGACCATTTCCTAGCTCCTACAGTTTACCAAAACTGACACAAGAGGAAATCATTTAAGGTCATCATGTCTGCCCTTGGCATTCTCGGAACGCCCTGGCCTCAGAATGCAGCATCTGTAGTCCGTGGTAACCTGTGGAGAGTGGGCGGGTCTGAGGGAGGCTGGAACACTGCCCTCACGGAGGGAGTGGGTGT
This sequence comes from Mesoplodon bidens, assembly GCF_964165515.1. Lineage (NCBI taxonomy): Eukaryota > Metazoa > Chordata > Mammalia > Artiodactyla > Ziphiidae > Mesoplodon > Mesoplodon bidens. Next base: position 4,356,988 of record NC_138180.1, read on the forward strand.
GGCCATCTCTGCTGTGAATGAACAAAGGGCAGGGGAGCATGGGGCCCAGGGCAGGACCCTCAGAGCAAGGCAGGCCCAGTGGTGTGTCGCAAGCATTTAGGCCCAGGCCATAGGTTGCCTTCTTTGTCTGCACAGCTGGCCAAACTCTCACTTTTCCACTCAGGCCACCCACTTATTTGAAGTGTGTGTGGAACCTGTCCACGCAGTATACATCGCTGCACAGCTAACCATAGGTCTGGGCATCGTAGCTTCCTGCCAGGTGACCGAAGTTCGCAGGAGAGATGATTCCCAGGTTCACACGCAGAGAGGCTCCTGCCCGGGCCACATGCCGCCCACTGCCCCTGCCCAAGATCGGGGGCCGAAAGCATCCCTCTCTAAGTCCCCTACCCCTAGAGGGAGTATTGGACCAACACTTATAGAAAACGGGGTCCTTGTGGGCAACTCATTGGAGGGACACAAATAAATCTTTGCCGACTTTTTGCTGAAACTTACGAGCGTTCACACCTAAGCCTTTTACAAGGTCAGCTGTTTAGCTAAACATGAGCTCATGACCTAAATTTACACAATAATGAAGAAATCAGCTACAAAGGGAGACAATCAGCAAAAACAATCAATACCAGAATTAGATTCCCTAGGCCATCCGTCCGATGTTGGAATAATCAGGTGCTAGGCAGAAAATATACATAAACCTGGAAAAGAAACAAGGAACAACGATGTTTTCAAAGACTGGTAGTGTCTCTAAAACATTTTTAAAGTACATGTCATTGATAAAGCTAAATACACAAAGGTTGTTTAATACAGCAAATTGAGCAGTGAGAAGCGTGAAGTTATGCTGTTTAGAAAACTATGGAACGTGAGATTTTCTGCCTAATTATATAAGATGATTTCTCTAAAAAATACACATTATTTCAAAGACTTATTGGCTGTGAAGTAAGTTAAGGGTATTTCAAATGGCTTGTCTGCAAAGAAAGGTGAGATGTAGGGAATCACAGAAAGCCGAGGGGATAATATGTCAATATATACATAGCTATATGTTGATCTAAGCCTTAGGCCGGCAACAGTGTAGAGGAATGGACCCTTAGAAACGTACAAGTAAGCTGGAATCTTTAAAAGTTCAAATCTTTATAAGTAAAAAGATTTATTAAGATGAATAACCAAGTGTTTTACTTGACATCAGAAAATCAAAACTATAAACCCTGAGAACATAGAAAAAAGATAAATAAAGATATGAGCAGAACTTAATACAACAGAAAACGTATAAAATTCAGGTGATTTAGTAAGTCCTAAGAATATTCTTTGAAAAGATTTACAAGACACACTTTGATTAAGGAAAACATAAACATAAGTAAAGAATATGCAGAAAGAATCAGGACAATGTTATAGCAGAGAATATATGAAATGCCAGTAAACTGGAACATTTCTGTAAAGCGGACCATTTCCTAGCTGCTACAGTTTACGAAAACTGACACAAGAGGAAATCATTTAAGGTCATCATGTCTGCCCTTGGCATTCTCGGAATGCCCTGGCCTCAGAATGCAGCATCTGTAGTCCATGGTAACCTGCGGAGAGGGGGCGTGGCTGAGGGAGGTTGGAAGCCTGCCCTCACTGAGGGAGTGGGTGTGGCCATCTCTGCTGTGACTGAACAAAGGGCAGGGGAGCAGGGGGCACATGGCAGGGCCCTCAGAGCCCGGCAGACCCAGTGGGGTGTCACAAGCATTTAGGCCCAGGCCAAAGGGCGCCTTCTTTGTCTGCACAGCTGCCCAAACTCTCACCTTTCCAATCAGGCCGCCCTCGTACTTGAAGTGTGTGTGGAACCTGTCCGCGCAGTACACCTCGCTGCACAGCTAACCATACGTCAGGGCATCGTAGCTTCCTGCCAGGTGACCGAAGTTCGCAGGCAAATGGGTCCCTGGGACACATGCGGAGAGTCTCCTGCCCGGGCCACAGGCCGCCCACTGGCCCTGCCCCAGATCGAAGGCTGAAAAGCAGCCATGTCTGAGTCCACTGCCTCTCGAAGGAGTATTGGACCAACACTTGTAGAAAACGGGGTCCTTGTGGGCAACTCATTGGAGGGACACAAATAAATCTTTGCCGACTTTCTGCTGAAGCGTACCAGCGTTCACACCTAAGCCTCTTACAAGGTCAGCTGTTTAGCTAAACATGAGCTCATGATCTAAATTTACACAATATTGAAGAAATCAGCTACAAAGTGAGACAATCAGCAAAAACAATCAATACCAGAATGAGATTCCCTAGGCCATCCATCTGATGTTGGAATAATCAGGTGCAAGGCAGAAAATATACATAAAACTGGAACTGAAAGAAGGAACAAGGAGGTTTTCAAAGGCTGGTAGGATCTCTAAAACATTTTTAAAGTACATGTCATTGATAAACCTAAATACTCAAAGCTTGTTTAATACCACAGATTAAGCATTGAGAAGAGTGAAATTATGCTGTTTTGAAAACTATGGCCGGTGAGATTTTCTGCCTAATTATGTCAGAAGATTTCTCTAAAAAATAGACATTATTTCAAAGACTTATTGGCTGTGAAATAAGTTAAGTGTATTTCAAATGGCTTGTCTGCAAAGAAAGGTGAGATGTAGGGAATCACAGAAAGTCGAGGGGAAAATGTCAATATATACATTGCTATATGGTGAACTAAGCCTTAGGCCAGCCACAATGTAGAGGACCTGACCCTTAGAAACTTAAAAGTGAGCTGGAATCTTTAAAAGTTCAAATCTTTATAAGTAAAAAGATTGATGAAAATGAATAACCAAGTGTTTTAATTGACATCAGAAGATCAAAACAATAAACCCTGAGAATATAGAAAAAAGATAAAGATAGATATGAGCAGAACTTAATACCACAGAAAACGTATAAAATTCAGGTGAGGTAGTAAGTCCAAAGAATATTCTTTGAAAAGATTTAAAAGACACACTTTGATTAAGGAAAGCACAAACATAATTAAAGAATATATAGAAAGAATCAGGACAATGTTATAGCAGAGAATATATGAAATGCCAGTAAATTTGAACATTTCTGTAAAGTGGACCATTTCCTAGCTCCTACAGTTTACCAAAACTGACACAAGAGGAAATCATTTAAGGTCATCATGTCTGCCCTTGGCATTCTCGGAACGCCCTGGCCTCAGAATGCAGCATCTGTAGTCCATGGTAACCTGTGGAGAGTGGGTGGGGCTGAGGGAGGCTGGAACACTGCCCTCACGGAGGGAGTGGGTGTGGCCATCTCTGCTGTGACTGAACAAAGGGCAGGGGAGCAGGGGGCCCAGGGCAGGGCCCTCAGAGCAAGGCAGGCCCAGTGGGGTGTCACAAGCATTTAGGCCCAGGCCAAAGGGCGCCTTCTTTGTCTGCACAGCTGGCCAAATTCTCACTTTTCCACTGAGGCCACCCACTTATTTGAAGTGTGTGTGGAACCTGTCCACCCAGTATACCTCGCTGCACAGCTAACAATAGGTCTGGGCATCGTAGCTTCCTGCCAGGTGACCGAAGTTCGCAGGAGAGATGATTCCCAGGTTCACACGCAGAGAGGCTCCTGCACGGGCCACACGCCGCCCACTGCCCCTGCCCAAGATCGGGGGCCGAAAGCAGCCCTGTCTAAGTCCCCTACCCCTAGAGGGAGTATTGGACCAACACTTCTAGAAAACGGGGTCCTTGCGGGCAACTCATTGGAGGGACACAAATAAATCTTTGCCGACATTTTGCTGAAACTTACCAGCGTTCACACCTAAGCCTATTACAAGGTCAGTTTTTTAGGTAAACATGGGCTCATGATCTAAATTTACACAAAATTGAAGAAATCAGCTACAAAGGGAGACAATCAGCAAAAACAATCAATACCAGAATGAGATTCCCTAGGCCATCCATCTGATGTTGGAATAATCAGGTGCAAGGCAGAAAATATACATAAACCTGGAACTGAAACAAGGAACAAGGAGGTTTTCAAAGGCTGGTAGGATCTCTAAAACATTTTTAAAGTACATTTCGTTGATAAACCTAAATACTCAAAGGTTGTTTAATACCACAGATTAAGCATTGAGAAGAGTGAAATTATGCTGTTTTCAAAACTATGGCAGGTGAGATTTTCTGCCTAATTATATAAGAAGATTTCTCTAAAAAATAGACATTATTTCAAAGACTTATTGGCTGTGAAATAAGTTAAGTGTATTTCAAATGGCTTGTCTGCAAAGAAAGGTGAGATGTAGGGAATCACAGAAAGTCGAGGGGAAAATGTCAATATATACATTGCTATATGGTGAACTAAGCCTTAGGCCAGCCACAATGTATAGGACCTGACCCTTAGAAACTTGAAAGTGAGCTGGAATCTTTAAAAGTTCAAATCTTTATAAGTAAAAAGATTGATGAAAATGAATAACCAAGTGTTTTAATTGACATCAGAAGATCAAAACAATAAACCCTGAGAACATAGAAAAAAGATAAATAAAGATATGAGCAGAACTTAATACCACAGAAAACGTATAAAATTCAGGTGTGGTAGTAAGTCCAAAGAATATTCTTTGAAAAGATTTAAAAGACACACTTTGATTAAGGAAAACAAAAAAATGTAAAGAATATACAGAAAGGATCAAGACAATGTTATAGCTGAGAATATATGAAATGCCAGTAAATTTGAATATTTCTGTAAAGTGGACCATTTCCTAGCTCCTACAGTTTACCAAAACTGACACAAGAGGAAATCATTTAAGGTCATCATGTCTGCCCTTGGCATTCTCGGAACGCCCTGGCCTCAGAATGCAGCATCTGTAGTCCGTGGTAACCTGTGGAGAGTGGGCGGGTCTGAGGGAGGCTGGAACACTGCCCTCACGGAGGGAGTGGGTGTGGCCATCTCTGCTGTGAATGAACAAAGGGCAGGGGAGCATGGGGCCCAGGGCAGGACCCTCAGAGCAAGGCAGGCCCAGTGGTGTGTCGCAAGCATTTAGGCCCAGGCCATAGGTTGCCTTCTTTGTCTGCACAGCTGGCCAAACTCTCACTTTTCCACTCAGGCCACCCACTTATTTGAAGTGTGTGTGGAACCTGTCCACGCAGTATACATCGCTGCACAGCTAACCATAGGTCTGGGCATCGTAGCTTCCTGCCAGGTGACCGAAGTTCGCAGGAGAGATGATTCCCAGGTTCACACGCAGAGAGGCTCCTGCCCGGGCCACATGCCGCCCACTGCCCCTGCCCAAGATCGGGGGCCGAAAGCATCCCTCTCTAAGTCCCCTACCCCTAGAGGGAGTATTGGACCAACACTTATAGAAAACGGGGTCCTTGTGGGCAACTCATTGGAGGGACACAAATAAATCTTTGCCGACTTTTTGCTGAAACTTACGAGCGTTCACACCTAAGCCTTTTACAAGGTCAGCTGTTTAGCTAAACATGAGCTCATGACCTAAATTTACACCATAATGAAGAAATCAGCTACAAAGGGAGACAATCAGCAAAAACAATCAATACCAGAATTAGATTCCCTAGGCCATCCGTACGATGTTGGAATAATCAGGTGCTAGGCAGAAAATATACATAAACCTGGAAAAGAAACAAGGAACAACGATGTTTTCAAAGACTGGTAGTGTCTCTAAAACATTTTTAAAGTACATGTCATTGATAAAGCTAAATACACAAAGGTTGTTTAATACAGCAAATTGAGCAGTGAGAAGCGTGAAGTTATGCTGTTTAGAAAACTATGGAACGTGAGATTTTCTGCCTAATTATATAAGATGATTTCTCTAAAAAATACACATTATTTCAAAGACTTATTGGCTGTGAAGTAAGTTAAGGGTATTTCAAATGGCTTGTCTGCAAAGAAAGGTGAGATGTAGGGAATCACAGAAAGCCGAGGGGATAATATGTCAATATATACATAGCTATATGTTGATCTAAGCCTTAGGCCGGCAACAGTGTAGAGGAATGGACCCTTAGAAACGTACAAGTAAGCTGGAATCTTTAAAAGTTCAAATCTTTATAAGTAAAAAGATTTATTAAGATGAATAACCAAGTGTTTTACTTGACATCAGAAAATCAAAACTATAAACCCTGAGAACATAGAAAAAAGATAAATAAAGATATGAGCAGAACTTAATACAACAGAAAACGTATAAAATTCAGGTGATTTAGTAAGTCCTAAGAATATTCTTTGAAAAGATTTACAAGACACACTTTGATTAAGGAAAACATAAACATAAGTAAAGAATATGCAGAAAGAATCAGGACAATGTTATAGCAGAGAATATATGAAATGCCAGTAAACTGGAACATTTCTGTAAAGCGGACCATTTCCTAGCTGCTACAGTTTACGAAAACTGACACAAGAGGAAATCATTTAAGGTCATCATGTCTGCCCTTGGCATTCTCGGAATGCCCTGGCCTCAGAATGCAGCATCTGTAGTCCATGGTAACCTGCGGAGAGGGGGCGTGGCTGAGGGAGGTTGGAAGCCTGCCCTCACTGAGGGAGTGGGTGTGGCCATCTCTGCTGTGACTGAACAAAGGGCAGGGGAGCAGGGGGCACAGGGCAGGGCCCTCAGAGCCCGGCAGACCCAGTGGGGTGTCACAAGCATTTAGGCCCAGGCGAAAGGGCGCCTTCTTTGTCTGCACAGCTGCCCAAACTCTCACCTTTCCAATCAGGCCGCCCTCGTACTTGAAGTGTGTGTGGAACCTGTCCGCGCAGTACACCTCGCTGCACAGCTAACCATACGTCAGGGCATCGTAGCTTCCTGCCAGGTGACCGAAGTTCGCAGGCAAATGGGTCCCTGGGACACATGCGGAGAGTCTCCTGCCCGGGCCACAGGCCGCCCACTGGCCCTGCCCCAGATCGAAGGCTGAAAAGCAGCCATGTCTGAGTCCACTGCCTCTCGAAGGAGTATTGGACCAACACTTGTAGAAAACGGGGTCCTTGTGGGCAACTCATTGGAGGGACACAAATAAATCTTTGCCGACTTTCTGCTGAAGCGTACCAGCGTTCACACCTAAGCCTCTTACAAGGTCAGCTGTTTAGCTAAACATGAGCTCATGATCTAAATTTACACAATATTGAAGAAATCAGCTACAAAGTGAGACAATCAGCAAAAACAATCAATACCAGAATGAGATTCCCTAGGCCATCCATCTGATGTTGGAATAATCAGGTGCAAGGCAGAAAATATACATAAAACTGGAACTGAAAGAAGGAACAAGTAGGTTTTCAAAGGCTGGTAGGATCTCTAAAACATTTTTAAAGTACATGTCATTGATAAACCTAAATACTCAAAGGTTGTTTAATACCACAGATTAAGCATTGAGAAGAGTGAAATTATGCTGTTTTGAAAATTATGGCCGGTGAGATTTTCTGCCTAATTATGTCAGAAGATTTCTCTAAAAAATAGACATTATTTCAAAGACTTATTGGCTGTGAAATAAGTTAAGTGTATTTCAAATGGCTTGTCTGCAAAGAAAGGTGAGATGTAGGGAATCACAGAAAGTCGAGGGGAAAATGTCAATATATACATTGCTATATGGTGAACTAAGCCTTAGGCCAGCCACAATGTAGAGGACCTGACCCTTAGAAACTTAAAAGTGAGCTGGAATCTTTAAAAGTTCAAATCTTTATAAGTAAAAAGATTGATGAAAATGAATAACCAAGTGTTTTAATTGACATCAGAAGATCAAAACAATAAACCCTGAGAATATAGAAAAAAGATAAAGATAGATATGAGCAGAACTTAATACCACAGAAAACGTATAAAATTCAGGTGAGGTAGTAAGTCCAAAGAATATTCTTTGAAAAGATTTAAAAGACACACTTTGATTAAGGAAAGCACAAACATAATTAAAGAATATATAGAAAGAATCAGGACAATGTTATAGCAGAGAATATATGAAATGCCAGTAAATTTGAACATTTCTGTAAAGTGGACCATTTCCTAGCTCCTACAGTTTACCAAAACTGACACAAGAGGAAATCATTTAAGGTCATCATGTCTGCCCTTGGCATTCTCGGAACGCCCTGGCCTCAGAATGCAGCATCTGTAGTCCATGGTAACCTGTGGAGAGTGGGTGGGGCTGAGGGAGGCTGGAACACTGCCCTCACGGAGGGAGTGGGTGTGGCCATCTCTGCTGTGACTGAACAAAGGGCAGGGGAGCAGGGGGCCCAGGGCAGGGCCCTCAGAGCAAGGCAGGCCCAGTGGGGTGTCACAAGCATTTAGGCCCAGGCCAAAGGGCGCCTTCTTTGTCTGCACAGCTGGCCAAATTCTCACTTTTCCACTGAGGCCACCCACTTATTTGAAGTGTGTGTGGAACCTGTCCACCCAGTATACCTCGCTGCACAGCTAACAATAGGTCTGGGCATCGTAGCTTCCTGCCAGGTGACCGAAGTTCGCAGGAGAGATGATTCCCAGGTTCACACGCAGAGAGGCTCCTGCACGGGCCACACGCCGCCCACTGCCCCTGCCCAAGATCGGGGGCCGAAAGCAGCCCTGTCTAAGTCCCCTACCCCTAGAGGGAGTATTGGACCAACACTTCTAGAAAACGGGGTCCTTGCGGGCAACTCATTGGAGGGACACAAATAAATCTTTGCCGACATTTTGCTGAAACTTACCAGCGTTCACACCTAAGCCTATTACAAGGTCAGCTTTTTAGGTAAACATGGGCTCATGATCTAAATTTACACAAAATTGAAGAAATCAGCTACAAAGGGAGACAATCAGCAAAAACAATCAATACCAGAATGAGATTCCCTAGGCCATCCATCTGATGTTGGAATAATCAGGTGCAAGGCAGAAAATATACATAAACCTGGAACTGAAACAAGGAACAAGGAGGTTTTCAAAGGCTGGTAGGATCTCTAAAACATTTTTAAAGTACATGTCGTTGATAAACCTAAATACTCAAAGGTTGTTTAATACCACAGATTAAGCATTGAGAAGAGTGAAATTATGATGTTTTGAAAACTATGGCAGGTGAGATTTTCTGCCTAATTATATAAGAAGATTTCTCTAAAAAATAGACATTATTTCAAAGACTTATTGGCTGTGAAATAAGTTAAGTGTATTTCAAATGGCTTGTCTGCAAAGAAAGGTGAGATGTAGGGAATCACAGAAAGTCGAGGGGAAAATGTCAATATATACATTGCTATATGGTGAACTAAGCCTTAGGCCAGCCACAATGTATAGGACCTGACCATTAGAAACTTGAAAGTGAGCTGGAATCTTTAAAAGTTCAAATCTTTATAAGTAAAAAGATTGATGAAAATGAATAACCAAGTGTTTTAATTGACATCAGAAGATCAAAACAATAAACCCTGAGAACATAGAAAAAAGATAAATAAAGATATGAGCAGAACTTAATACCACAGAAAACGTATAAAATTCAGGTGTGGTAGTAAGTCCAAAGAATATTCTTTGAAAAGATTTAAAAGACACACTTTGATTAAGGAAAACAAAAAAATGTAAAGAATATACAGAAAGGATCAAGACAATGTTATAGCTGAGAATATATGAAATGCCAGTAAATTTGAATATTTCTGTAAAGTGGACCATTTCCTAGCTCCTACAGTTTACCAAAACTGACACAAGAGGAAATCATTTAAGGTCATCATGTCTGCCCTTGGCATTCTCGGAACACCCTGGCCTCAGAATGCAGCATCTGTAGTCCGTGGTAACCTGTGGAGAGTGGGCGGGTCTGAGGGAGGCTGGAACACTGCCCTCACGGAGGGAGTGGGTGTGGCCATCTCTGCTGTGAATGAACAAAGGGCAGGGGAGCATGGGGCCCAGGGCAGGACCCTCAGAGCAAGGCAGGCCCAGTGGTGTGTCGCAAGCATTTAGGCCCAGGCCATAGGTTGCCTTCTTTGTCTGCACAGCTGGCCAAACTCTCACTTTTCCACTCAGGCCACCCACTTATTTGAAGTGTGTGTGGAACCTGTCCACGCAGTATACATCGCTGCACAGCTAACCATAGGTCTGGGCATCGTAGCTTCCTGCCAGGTGACCGAAGTTCGCAGGAGAGATGATTCCCAGGTTCACACGCAGAGAGGCTCCTGCCCGGGCCACATGCCGCCCACTGCCCCTGCCCAAGATCGGGGGCCGAAAGCATCCCTCTCTAAGTCCCCTACCCCTAGAGGGAGTATTGGACCAACACTTATAGAAAACGGGGTCCTTGTGGGCAACTCATTGGAGGGACACAAATAAATCTTTGCCGACTTTTTGCTGAAACTTACGAGCGTTCACACCTAAGCCTTTTACAAGGTCAGCTGTTTAGCTAAACATGAGCTCATGACCTAAATTTACACAATAATGAAGAAATCAGCTACAAAGGGAGACAATCAGCAAAAACAATCAATACCAGAATTAGATTCCCTAGGCCATCCGTCCGATGTTGGAATAATCAGGTGCTAGGCAGAAAATATACATAAACCTGGAAAAGAAACAAGGAACAACGATGTTTTCAAAGACTGGTAGTGTCTCTAAAACATTTTTAAAGTACATGTCATTGATAAAGCTAAATACACAAAGGTTGTTTAATACAGCAAATTGAGCAGTGAGAAGCGTGAAGTTATGCTGTTTAGAAAACTATGGAACGTGAGATTTTCTGCCTAATTATATAAGATGATTTCTCTAAAAAATACACATTATTTCAAAGACTTATTGGCTGTGAAGTAAGTTAAGGGTATTTCAAATGGCTTGTCTGCAAAGAAAGGTGAGATGTAGGGAATCACAGAAAGCCGAGGGGATAATATGTCAATATATACATAGCTATATGTTGATCTAAGCCTTAGGCCGGCAACAGTGTAGAGGAATGGACCCTTAGAAACGTACAAGTAAGCTGGAATCTTTAAAAGTTCAAATCTTTATAAGTAAAAAGATTTATTAAGATGAATAACCAAGTGTTTTACTTGACATCAGAAAATCAAAACTATAAACCCTGAGAACATAGAAAAAAGATAAATAAAGATATGAGCAGAACTTAATACAACAGAAAACGTATAAAATTCAGGTGATTTAGTAAGTCCTAAGAATATTCTTTGAAAAGATTTACAAGACACACTTTGATTAAGGAAAACATAAACATAAGTAAAGAATATGCAGAAAGAATCAGGACAATGTTATAGCAGAGAATATATGAAATGCCAGTAAACTGGAACATTTCTGTAAAGCGGACCATTTCCTAGCTGCTACAGTTTACGAAAACTGACACAAGAGGAAATCATTTAAGGTCATCATGTCTGCCCTTGGCATTCTCGGAATGCCCTGGCCTCAGAATGCAGCATCTGTAGTCCATGGTAACCTGCGGAGAGGGGGCGTGGCTGAGGGAGGTTGGAAGCCTGCCCTCACTGAGGGAGTGGGTGTGGCCATCTCTGCTGTGACTGAACAAAGGGCAGGGGAGCAGGGGGCACAGGGCAGGGCCCTCAGAGCCCAGCAGACCCAGTGGGGTGTCACAAGCATTTAGGCCCAGGCCAAAGGGCGCCTTCTTTGTCTGCACAGCTGCCCAAACTCTCACCTTTCCAATCAGGCCGCCCTCGTACTTGAAGTGTGTGTGGAACCTGTCCGCGCAGTACACCTCGCTGCACAGCTAACCATACGTCAGGGCATCGTAGCTTCCTGCCAGGTGACCGAAGTTCGCAGGCAAATGGGTCCCTGGGACACATGCGGAGAGTCTCCTGCCCGGGCCACAGGCCGCCCACTGGCCCTGCCCCAGATCGAAGGCTGAAAAGCAGCCATGTCTGAGTCCACTGCCTCTCGAAGGAGTATTGGACCAACACTTGTAGAAAACGGGGTCCTTGAGGGCAACTCATTGGAGGGACACAAATAAATCTTTGCCGACTTTCTGCTGAAGCGTACCAGCGTTCACACCTAAGCCTCTTACAAGGTCAGCTGTTTAGCTAAACATGAGCTCATGATCTAAATTTACACAATATTGAAGAAATCAGCTACAAAGTGAGACAATCAGCAAAAACAATCAATACCAGAATGAGATTCCCTAGGCCATCCATCTGATGTTGGAATAATCAGGTGCAAGGCAGAAAATATACATAAAACTGGAACTGAAAGAAGGAACAAGGAGGTTTTCAAAGGCTGGTAGGATCTCTAAAACATTTTTAAAGTACATGTCATTGATAAACCTAAATACTCAAAGGTTGTTTAATACCACAGATTAAGCATTGAGAAGAGTGAAATTATGCTGTTTTGAAAACTATGGCCGGTGAGATTTTCTGCCTAATTATGTCAGAAGATTTCTCTAAAAAATAGACATTATTTCAAAGACTTATTGGCTGTGAAATAAGTTAAGTGTATTTCAAATGGCTTGTCTGCAAAGAAAGGTGAGATGTAGGGAATCACAGAAAGTCGAGGGGAAAATGTCAATATATACATTGCTATATGGTGAACTAAGCCTTAGGCCAGCCACAATGTAGAGGACCTGACCCTTAGAAACTTAAAAGTGAGCTGGAATCTTTAAAAGTTCAAATCTTTATAAGTAAAAAGATTGATGAAAATGAATAACCAAGTGTTTTAATTGACATCAGAAGATCAAAACAATAAACCCTGAGAATATAGAAAAAAGATAAAGATAGATATGAGCAGAACTTAATACCACAGAAAACGTATAAAATTCAGGTGAGGTAGTAAGTCCAAAGAATATTCTTTGAAAAGATTTAAAAGACACACTTTGATTAAGGAAAGCACAAACATAATTAAAGAATATATAGAAAGAATCAGGACAATGTTATAGCAGAGAATATATGAAATGCCAGTAAATTTGAACATTTCTGTAAAGTGGACCATTTCCTAGCTCCTACAGTTTACCAAAACTGACACAAGAGGAAATCATTTAAGGTCATCATGTCTGCCCTTGGCATTCTCGGAACGCCCTGGCCTCAGAATGCAGCATCTGTAGTCCATGGTAACCTGTGGAGAGTGGGTGGGGCTGAGGGAGGCTGGAACACTGCCCTCACGGAGGGAGTGGGTGTGGCCATCTCTGCTGTGACTGAACAAAGGGCAGGGGAGCAGGGGGCCCAGGGCAGGGCCCTCAGAGCAAGGCAGGCCCAGTGGGGTGTCACAAGCATTTAGGCCCAGGCCAAAGGGCGCCTTCTTTGTCTGCACAGCTGGCCAAATTCTCACTTTTCCACTGAGGCCACCCACTTATTTGAAGTGTGTGTGGAACCTGTCCACCCAGTATACCTCGCTGCACAGCTAACAATAGGTCTGGGCATCGTAGCTTCCTGCCAGGTGACCGAAGTTCGCAGGAGAGATGATTCCCAGGTTCACACGCAGAGAGGCTCCTGCACGGGCCACACGCCGCCCACTGCCCCTGCCCAAGATCGGGGGCCGAAAGCAGCCCTGTCTAAGTCCCCTACCCCTAGAGGGAGTATTGGACCAACAGTTCTAGAAAACGGGGTCCTTGCGGGCAACTCATTGGAGGGACACAAATAAATCTTTGCCGACATTTTGCTGAAACTTACCAGCGTTCACACCTAAGCCTATTACAAGGTCAGCTTTTTAGGTAAACATGGGCTCATGATCTAAATTTACACAAAATTGAAGAAATCAGCTACAAAGGGAGACAATCAGCAAAAACAATCAATACCAGAATGAAATTCCCTAGGCCATCCATCTGATGTTGGAATAATCAGGTGCAAGGCAGAAAATATACATAAACCTGGAACTGAAACAAGGAACAAGGAGGTTTTCAAAGGCTGGTAGGATCTCTAAAACATTTTTAAAGTACATTTCGTTGATAAACCTAAATACTCAAAGGTTGTTTAATACCACAGATTAAGCATTGAGAAGAGTGAAATTATGCTGTTTTGAAAACTATGGCAGGTGAGATTTTCTGCCTAATTATATAAGAAGATTTCTCTAAAAAATAGACATTATTTCAAAGACTTATTGGCTGTGAAATAAGTTAAGTGTATTTCAAATGGCTTGTCTGCAAAGAAAGGTGAGATGTAGGGAATCACAGAAAGTCGAGGGGAAAATGTCAATATATACATTGCTATATGGTGAACTAAGCCTTAGGCCAGCCACAATGTATAGGACCTGACCCTTAGAAACTTGAAAGTGAGCTGGAATCTTTAAAAGTTCAAATCTTTATAAGTAAAAAGATTGATGAAAATGAATAACCAAGTGTTTTAATTGACATCAGAAGATCAAAACAATAAACCCTGAGAACATAGAAAAAAGATAAATAAAGATATGAGCAGAACTTAATACCACAGAAAACGTATAAAATTCAGGTGTGGTAGTAAGTCCAAAGAATATTCTTTGAAAAGATTTAAAAGACACACTTTGATTAAGGAAAACAAAAAAATGTAAAGAATATACAGAAAGGATCAAGACAATGTTATAGCTGAGAATATATGAAATGCCAGTAAATTTGAATATTTCTGTAAAGTGGACCATTTCCTAGCTCCTACAGTTTACCAAAACTGACACAAGAGGAAATCATTTAAGGTCATCATGTCTGCCCTTGGCATTCTCGGAACGCCCTGGCCTCAGAATGCAGCATCTGTAGTCCGTGGTAACCTGTGGAGAGTGGGCGGGTCTGAGGGAGGCTGGAACACTGCCCTCACGGAGGGAGTGGGTGTGGCCATCTCTGCTGTGAATGAACAAAGGGCAGGGGAGCATGGGGCCCAGGGCAGGACCCTCAGAGCAAGGCAGGCCCAGTGGTGTGTCGCAAGCATTTAGGCCCAGGCCATAGGTTGCCTTCTTTGTCTGCACACCTGGCCAAACTCTCACTTTTCCACTCAGGCCACCCACTTATTTGAAGTGTGTGTGGAACCTGTCCACGCAGTATACATCGCTGCACAGCTAACCATAGGTCTGGGCATCGTAGCTTCCTGCCAGGTGACCGAAGTTCGCAGGAGAGATGATTCCCAGGTTCACACGCAGAGAGGCTCCTGCCCGGGCCACATGCCGCCCACTGCCCCTGCCCAAGATCGGGGGCCGAAAGCATCCCTCTCTAAGTCCCCTACCCCTAGAGGGAGTATTGGACCAACACTTATAGAAAACGGGGTCCTTGTGGGCAACTCATTGGAGGGACACAAATAAATCTTTGCCGACTTTTTGCTGAAACTTACGAGCGTTCACACCTAAGCCTTTTACAAGGTCAGCTGTTTAGCTAAACATGAGCTCATGACCTAAATTTACACAATAATGAAGAAATCAGCTACAAAGGGAGACAATCAGCAAAAACAATCAATACCAGAATTAGATTCCCTAGGCCATCCGTCCGATGTTGGAATAATCAGGTGCTAGGCAGAAAATATACATAAACCTGGAAAAGAAACAAGGAACAACGATGTTTTCAAAGACTGGTAGTGTCTCTAAAACATTTTTAAAGTACATGTCATTGATAAAGCTAAATACACAAAGGTTGTTTAATACAGCAAATTGAGCAGTGAGAAGCGTGAAGTTATGCTGTTTAGAAAACTATGGAACGTGAGATTTTCTGCCTAATTATATAAGATGATTTCTCTAAAAAATACACATTATTTCAAAGACTTATTGGCTGTGAAGTAAGTTAAGGGTATTTCAAATGGCTTGTCTGCAAAGAAAGGTGAGATGTAGGGAATCACAGAAAGCCGAGGGGATAATATGTCAATATATACATAGCTATATGTTGATCTAAGCCTTAGGCCGGCAACAGTGTAGAGGAATGGACCCTTAGAAACGTACAAGTAAGCTGGAATCTTTAAAAGTTCAAATCTTTATAAGTAAAAAGATTTATTAAGATGAATAACCAAGTGTTTTACTTGACATCAGAAAATCAAAACTATAAACCCTGAGAACATAGAAAAAAGATAAATAAAGATATGAGCAGAACTTAATACAACAGAAAACGTATAAAATTCAGGTGATTTAGTAAGTACTAAGAATATTCTTTGAAAAGATTTACAAGACACACTTTGATTAAGGAAAACATAAACATAAGTAAAGAATATGCAGAAAGAATCAGGACAATGTTATAGCAGAGAATATATGAAATGCCAGTAAACTGGAACATTTCTGTAAAGCGGACCATTTCCTAGCTGCTACAGTTTACGAAAACTGACACAAGAGGAAATCATTTAAGGTCATCATGTCTGCCCTTGGCATTCTCGGAATGCCCTGGCCTCAGAATGCAGCATCTGTAGTCCATGGTAACCTGCGGAGAGGGGGCGTGGCTGAGGGAGGTTGGAAGCCTGCCCTCACTGAGGGAGTGGGTGTGGCCATCTCTGCTGTGACTGAACAAAGGGCAGGGGAGCAGGGGGCACAGGGCAGGGCCCTCAGAGCCCGGCAGACCCAGTGGGGTGTCACAAGCATTTAGGCCCAGGCCAAAGGGCGCCTTCTTTGTCTGCACAGCTGCCCAAACTCTCATCTTTCCAATCAGGCCGCCCTCGTACTTGAAGTGTGTGTGGAACCTGTCCGCGCAGTACACCTCGCTGCACAGCTAACCATACGTCAGGGCATCGTAGCTTCCTGCCAGGTGACCGAAGTTCGCAGGCAAATGGGTCCCTGGGACACATGCGGAGAGTCTCCTGCCCGGGCCACAGGCCGCCCACTGGCCCTGCCCCAGATCGAAGGCTGAAAAGCAGCCATGTCTGAGTCCACTGCCTCTCGAAGGAGTATTGGACCAACACTTGTAGAAAACGGGGTCCTTGTGGGCAACTCATTGGAGGGACACAAATAAATCTTTGCCGACTTTCTGCTGAAGCGTACCAGCGTTCACACCTAAGCCTCTTACAAGGTCAGCTGTTTAGCTAAACATGAGCTCATGATCTAAATTTACACAATATTGAAGAAATCAGCTACAAAGTGAGACAATCAGCAAAAACAATCAATACCAGAATGAGATTCCCTAGGCCATCCATCTGATGTTGGAATAATCAGGTGCAAGGCAGAAAATATACATAAAACTGGAACTGAAAGAAGGAACAAGGAGGTTTTCAAAGGCTGGTAGGATCTCTAAAACATTTTTAAAGTACATGTCATTGATAAACCTAAATACTCAAAGGTTGTTTAATACCACAGATTAAGCATTGAGAAGAGTGAAATTATGCTGTTTTGAAAATTATGGCCGGTGAGATTTTCTGCCTAATTATGTCAGAAGATTTCTCTAAAAAATAGACATTATTTCAAAGACTTATTGGCTGTGAAATAAGTTAAGTGTATTTCAAATGGCTTGTCTGCAAAGAAAGGTGAGATGTAGGGAATCACAGAAAGTCGAGGGGAAAATGTCAATATATACATTGCTATATGGTGAACTAAGCCTTAGGCCAGCCACAATGTAGAGGACCTGACCCTTAGAAACTTAAAAGTGAGCTGGAATCTTTAAAAGTTCAAATCTTTATAAGTAAAAAGATTGATGAAAATGAATAACCAAGTGTTTTAATTGACATCAGAAGATCAAAACAATAAACCCTGAGAATATAGAAAAAAGATAAAGATAGATATGAGCAGAACTTAATACCACAGAAAACGTATAAAATACAGGTGAGGTAGTAAGTCCAAAGAATATTCTTTGAAAAGATTTAAAAGACACACTTTGATTAAGGAAAGCACAAACATAATTAAAGAATATATAGAAAGAATCAGGACAATGTTATAGCAGAGAATATATGAAATGCCAGTAAATTTGAACATTTCTGTAAAGTGGACCATTTCCTAGCTCCTACAGTTTACCAAAACTGACACAAGAGGAAATCATTTAAGGTCATCATGTCTGCCCTTGGCATTCTCGGAACGCCCTGGCCTCAGAATGCAGCATCTGTAGTCCATGGTAACCTGTGGAGAGTGGGTGGGGCTGAGGGAGGCTGGAACACTGCCCTCACGGAGGGAGTGGGTGTGGCCATCTCTGCTGTGACTGAACAAAGGGCAGGGGAGCAGGGGGCCCAGGGCAGGGCCCTCAGAGCAAGGCAGGCCCAGTGGGGTGTCACAAGCATTTAGGCCCAGGCCAAAGGGCGCCTTCTTTGTCTGCACAGCTGGCCAAATTCTCACTTTTCCACTGAGGCCACCCACTTATTTGAAGTGTGTGTGGAACCTGTCCACCCAGTATACCTCGCTGCACAGCTAACAATAGGTCTGGGCATCGTAGCTTCCTGCCAGGTGACCGAAGTTCGCAGGAGAGATGATTCCCAGGTTCACACGCAGAGAGGCTCCGGCACGGGCCACACGCCGCCCACTGCCCCTGCCCAAGATCGGGGGCCGAAAGCAGCCCTGTCTAAGTCCCCTACCCCTAGAGGGAGTATTGGACCAACACTTCTAGAAAACGGGGTCCTTGCGGGCAACTCATTGGAGGGACACAAATAAATCTTTGCCGACTTTTTGCTGAAACTTACCAGCGTTCACACCTAAGCCTATTACAAGGTCAGCTTTTTAGGTAAACATGGGCTCATGATCTAAATTTACACAAAATTGAAGAAATCAGCTACAAAGGGAGACAATCAGCAAAAACAATCAATACCAGAATGAGATTCCCTAGGCCATCCATCTGATGTTGGAATAATCAGGTGCAAGGCAGAAAATATACATAAACCTGGAACTGAAACAAGGAACAAGGAGGTTTTCAAAGGCTGGTAGGATCTCTAAAACATTTTTAAAGTACATTTCGTTGATAAACCTAAATACTCAAAGGTTGTTTAATACCACAGATTAAGCATTGAGAAGAGTGAAATTATGCTGTTTTCAAAACTATGGCAGGTGAGATTTTCTGCCTAATTATATAAGAAGATTTCTCTAAAAAATAGACATTATTTCAAAGACTTATTGGCTGTGAAATAAGTTAAGTGTATTTCAAATGGCTTGTCTGCAAAGAAAGGTGAGATGTAGGGAATCACAGAAAGTCGAGGGGAAAATGTCAATATATACATTGCTATATGGTGAACTAAGCCTTAGGCCAGCCACAATGTATAGGACCTGACCCTTAGAAACTTGAAAGTGAGCTGGAATCTTTAAAAGTTCAAATCTTTATAAGTAAAAAGATTGATGAAAATGAATAACCAAGTGTTTTAATTGACATCAGAAGATCAAAACAATAAACCCTGAGAACATAGAAAAAAAATAAATAAAGATATGAGCAGAACTTAATACCACAGAAAACGTATAAAATTCAGGTGTGGTAGTAAGTCCAAAGAATATTCTTTGAAAAGATTTAAAAGACACACTTTGATTAAGGAAAACAAAAAAATGTAAAGAATATACAGAAAGGATCAAGACAATGTTATAGCTGAGAATATATGAAATGCCAGTAAATTTGAATATTTCTGTAAAGTGGACCATTTCCTAGCTCCTACAGTTTACCAAAACTGACACAAGAGGAAATCATTTAAGGTCATCATGTCTGCCCTTGGCATTCTCGGAACGCCCTGGCCTCAGAATGCAGCATCTGTAGTCCGTGGTAACCTGTGGAGAGTGGGCGGGTCTGAGGGAGGCTGGAACACTGCCCTCACGGAGGGAGTGGGTGTGGCCATCTCTGCTGTGAATGAACAAAGGGCAGGGGAGCATGGGGCCCAGGGCAGGACCCTCAGAGCAAGGCAGGCCCAGTGGTGTGTCGCAAGCATTTAGGCCCAGGCCATAGGTTGCCTTCTTTGTCTGCACAGCTGGCCAAACTCTCACTTTTCCACTCAGGCCACCCACTTATTTGAAGTGTGTGTGGAACCTGTCCACGCAGTATACATCGCTGCACAGCTAACCATAGGTCTGGGCATCGTAGCTTCCTGCCAGGTGACCGAAGTTCGCAGGAGAGATGATTCCCAGGTTCACACGCAGAGAGGCTCCTGCCCGGGCCACATGCCGCCCACTGCCCCTGCCCAAGATCGGGGGCCGAAAGCATCCCTCTCTAAGTCCCCTACCCCTAGAGGGAGTATTGGACCAACACTTATAGAAAACGGGGTCCTTGTGGGCAACTCATTGGAGGGACACAAATAAATCTTTGCCGACTTTTTGCTGAAACTTACGAGCGTTCACACCTAAGCCTTTTACAAGGTCAGCTGTTTAGCTAAACATGAGCTCATGACCTAAATTTACACAATAATGAAGAAATCAGCTACAAAGGGAGACAATCAGCAAAAACAATCAATACCAGAATTAGATTCCCTAGGCCATCCGTCCGATGTTGGAATAATCAGGTGCTAGGCAGAAAATATACATAAACCTGGAAAAGAAACAAGGAACAACGATGTTTTCAAAGACTGGTAGTGTCTCTAAAACATTTTTAAAGTACATGTCATTGATAAAGCTAAATACACAAAGGTTGTTTAATACAGCAAATTGAGCAGTGAGAAGCGTGAAGTTATGCTGTTTAGAAAACTATGGAACGTGAGATTTTCTGCCTAATTATATAAGATGATTTCTCTAAAAAATACACATTATTTCAAAGACTTATTGGCTGTGAAGTAAGTTAAGGGTATTTCAAATGGCTTGTCTGCAAAGAAAGGTGAGATGTAGGGAATCACAGAAAGCCGAGGGGATAATATGTCAATATATACATAGCTATATGTTGATCTAAGCCTTAGGCCGGCAACAGTGTAGAGGAATGGACCCTTAGAAACGTACAAGTAAGCTGGAATCTTTAAAAGTTCAAATCTTTATAAGTAAAAAGATTTATTAAGATGAATAACCAAGTGTTTTACTTGACATCAGAAAATCAAAACTATAAACCCTGAGAACATAGAAAAAAGATAAATAAAGATATGAGCAGAACTTAATACAACAGAAAACGTATAAAATTCAGGTGATTTAGTAAGTCCTAAGAATATTCTTTGAAAAGATTTACAAGACACACTTTGATTAAGGAAAACATAAACATAAGTAAAGAATATGCAGAAAGAATCAGGACAATGTTATAGCAGAGAATATATGAAATGCCAGTAAACTGGAACATTTCTGTAAAGCGGACCATTTCCTAGCTGCTACAGTTTACGAAAACTGACACAAGAGGAAATCATTTAAGGTCATCATGTCTGCCCTTGGCATTCTCGGAATGCCCTGGCCTCAGAATGCAGCATCTGTAGTCCATGGTAACCTGCGGAGAGGGGGCGTGGCTGAGGGAGGTTGGAAGCCTGCCCTCACTGAGGGAGTGGGTGTGGCCATCTCTGCTGTGACTGAACAAAGGGCAGGGGAGCAGGGGGCACAGGGCAGGGCCCTCAGAGCCCGGCAGACCCAGTGGGGTGTCACAAGCATTTAGGCCCAGGCCAAAGGGCGCCTTCTTTGTCTGCACAGCTGCCCAAACTCTCACCTTTCCAATCAGGCCGCCCTCGTACTTGAAGTGTGTGTGGAACCTGTCCGCGCAGTACACCTCGCTGCACAGCTAACCATACGTCAGGGCATCGTAGCTTCCTGCCAGGTGACCGAAGTTCGCAGGCAAATGGGTCCCTTGGACACATGCGGAGAGTCTCCTGCCCGGGCCACAGGCCGCCCACTGGCCCTGCCCCAGATCGAAGGCTGAAAAGCAGCCATGTCTGAGTCCACTGCCTTTCGAAGGAGTATTGGACCAACACTTGTAGAAAACGGGGTTCTTGTGGGCAACTCATTGGAGGGTCACAAATAAATCTTTGCCGACTTTCTGCTGAAGCGTACCAGCGTTCACACCTAAGCCTCTTACAAGGTCAGCTGTTTAGCTAAACATGAGCTCATGATCTAAATTTACACAATATTGAAGAAATCAGCTACAAAGTGAGACAATCAGCAAAAACAATCAATACCAGAATGAGATTCCCTAGGCCATCCATCTGATGTTGGAATAATCAGGTGCAAGGCAGAAAATATACATAAAACTGGAACTGAAAGAAGGAACAAGGAGGTTTTCAAAGGCTGGTAGGATCTCTAAAACATTTTTAAAGTACATGTCATTGATAAACCTAAATACTCAAAGGTTGTTTAATACCACAGATTAAGCATTGAGAAGAGTGAAATTATGCTGTTTTGAAAACTATGGCCGGTGAGATTTTCTGCCTAATTATGTCAGAAGATTTCTCTAAAAAATAGACATTATTTCAAAGACTTATTGGCTGTGAAATAAGTTAAGTGTATTTCAAATGGCTTGTCTGCAAAGAAAGGTGAGATGTAGGGAATCACAGAAAGTCGAGGGGAAAATGTCAATATATACATTGCTATATGGTGAACTAAGCCTTAGGCCAGCCACAATGTAGAGGACCTGACCCTTAGAAACTTAAAAGTGAGCTGGAATCTTTAAAAGTTCAAATCTTTATAAGTAAAAAGATTGATGAAAATGAATAACCAAGTGTTTTAATTGACATCAGAAGATCAAAACAATAAACCCTGAGAACATAGAAAAAAGATAAAGAAAGATATGAGCAGAACTTAATACCACAGAAAACGTATAAAATTCAGGTGAGGTAGTAAGTCCAAAGAATATTCTTTGAAAAGATTTAAAAGACACACTTTGATTAAGGAAAGCACAAACATAATTAAAGAATATATAGAAAGAATCAGGACAATGTTATAGCAGAGAATATATGAAATGCCAGTAAATTTGAACATTTCTGTAAAGTGGACCATTTCCTAGCTCCTACAGTTTACCAAAACTGACACAAGAGGAAATCATTTAAGGTCATCATGTCTGCCCTTGGCATTCTCGGAACGCCCTGGCCTCAGAATGCAGCATCTGTAGTCCATGGTAACCTGTGGAGAGTGGGTGGGGCTGAGGGAGGCTGGAACACTGCCCTCACGGAGGGAGTGGGTGTGGCCATCTCTGCTGTGACTGAACAAAGGGCAGGGGAGCAGGGGGCCCAGGGCAGGGCCCTCAGAGCAAGGCAGGCCCAGTGGGGTGTCACAAGCATTTAGGCCCAGGCCAAAGGGCGCCTTCTTTGTCTGCACAGCTGGCCAAATTCTCACTTTTCCACTGAGGCCACCCACTTATTTGAAGTGTGTGTGGAACCTGTCCACCCAGTATACCTCGCTGCACAGCTAACAATAGGTCTGGGCATCGTAGCTTCCTGCCAGGTGACCGAAGTTCGCAGGAGAGATGATTCCCAGGTTCACACGCAGAGAGGCTCCTGCACGGGCCACACGCCGCCCACTGCCCCTGCCCAAGATCGGGGGCCGAAAGCAGCCCTGTCTAAGTCCCCTACCCCTAGAGGGAGTATTGGACCAACACTTCTAGAAAACGGGGTCCTTGCGGGCAACTCATTGGAGGGACACAAATAAATCTTTGCCGACATTTTGCTGAAACTTACCAGCGTTCACACCTAAGCCTATTACAAGGTCAGCTTTTTAGGTAAACATGGGCTCATGATCTAAATTTACACAAAATTGAAGAAATCAGCTACAAAGGGAGACAATCAGCAAAAACAATCAATACCAGAATGAGATTCCCTAGGCCATCCATCTGATGTTGGAATAATCAGGTGCAAGGCAGAAAATATACATAAACCTGGAACTGAAACAAGGAACAAGGAGGTTTTCAAAGGCTGGTAGGATCTCTAAAACATTTTTAAAGTACATTTCGTTGATAAACCTAAATACTCAAAGGTTGTTTAATACCACAGATTAAGCATTGAGAAGAGTGAAATTATGCTGTTTTCAAAACTATGGCAGGTGAGATTTTCTGCCTAATTATATAAGAAGATTTCTCTAAAAAATAGACATTATTTCAAAGACTTATTGGCTGTGAAATAAGTTAAGTGTATTTCAAATGGCTTGTCTGCAAAGAAAGGTGAGATGTAGGGAATCACAGAAAGTCGAGGGGAAAATGTCAATATATACATTGCTATATGGTGAACTAAGCCTTAGGCCAGCCACAATGTATAGGACCTGACCCTTAGAAACTTGAAAGTGAGCTGGAATCTTTAAAAGTTCAAATCTTTATAAGTAAAAAGATTGATGAAAATGAATAACCAAGTGTTTTAATTGACATCAGAAGATCAAAACAATAAACCCTGAGAACATAGAAAAAAGATAAATAAAGATATGAGCAGAACTTAATACCACAGAAAACGTATAAAATTCAGGTGTGGTAGTAAGTCCAAAGAATATTCTTTGAAAAGATTTAAAAGACACACTTTGATTAAGGAAAACAAAAAAATGTAAAGAATATACAGAAAGGATCAAGACAATGTTATAGCTGAGAATATATGAAATGCCAGTAAATTTGAATATTTCTGTAAAGTGGACCATTTCCTAGCTCCTACAGTTTACCAAAACTGACACAAGAGGAAATCATTTAAGGTCATCATGTCTGCCCTTGGCATTCTCGGAACGCCCTGGCCTCAGAATGCAGCATCTGTAGTCCGTGGTAAACTGTGGAGAGTGGGCGGGTCTGAGGGAGGCTGGAACACGGCCCTCACGGAGGGAGTGGGTGTGGCCATCTCTGCTGTGAATGAACAAAGGGCAGGGGAGCATGGGGCCCAGGGCAGGACCCTCAGAGCAAGGCAGGCCCAGTGGTGTGTCGCAAGCATTTAGGCCCAGGCCATAGGTTGCCTTCTTTGTCTGCACAGCTGGCCAAACTCTCACTTTTCCACTCAGGCCACCCACTTATTTGAAGTGTGTGTGGAACCTGTCCGCGCAGTATACATCGCTGCACAGCTAACCATAGGTCTGGGCATCGTAGCTTCCTGCCAGGTGACCGAAGTTCGCAGGAGAGATGATTCCCAGGTTCACAAGCAGAGAGGCTCCTGCCCGGGCCACATGCCGCCCACTGCCCCTGCCCAAGATCGGGGGCCGAAAGCATCCCTCTCTAAGTCCCCTACCCCTAGAGGGAGTATTGGACCAACACTTATAGAAAACGGGGTCCTTGTGGGCAACTCATTGGAGGGACACAAATAAATCTTTGCCGACTTTTTGCTGAAACTTACGAGCGTTCACACCTAAGCCTTTTACAAGGTCAGCTGTTTAGCTAAACATGAGCTCATGACCTAAATTTACACAATAATGAAGAAATCAGCTACAAAGGGAGACAATCAGCAAAAACAATCAATACCAGAATTAGATTCCCTAGGCCATCCGTCCGATGTTGGAATAATCAGGTGCTAGGCAGAAAATATACATAAACCTGGAAAAGAAACAAGGAACAAGGATGTTTTCAAAGACTGGTAGTGTCTCTAAAACATTTTTAAAGTACATGTCATTGATAAAGCTAAATACACAAAGGTTGTTTAATACAGCAAATTGAGCAGTGAGAAGCGTGAAGTTATGCTGTTTAGAAAACTATGGAACGTGAGATTTTCTGCCTAATTATATAAGATGATTTCTCTAAAAAATACACATTATTTCAAAGACTTATTGGCTGTGAAGTAAGTTAAGGGTATTTCAAATGGCTTGTCTGCAAAGAAAGGTGAGATGTAGGGAATCACAGAAAGCCGAGGGGATAATATGTCAATATATACATAGCTATATGTTGATCTAAGCCTTAGGCCGGCAACAGTGTAGAGGAATGGACCCTTAGAAACGTACAAGTAAGCTGGAATCTTTAAAAGTTCAAATCTTTATAAGTAAAAAGATTTATTAAGATGAATAACCAAGTGTTTTACTTGACATCAGAAGATCAAAACTATAAACCCTGAGAACATAGAAAAAAGATAAATAAGATATGAGCAGAACTTAATACAACAGAAAACGTATAAAATTCAGGTGATTTAGTAAGTCCTAAGAATATTCTTTGAAAAGATTTACAAGTCACACTTTGATTAAGGAAAACATAAACATAAGTAAAGAATATGCAGAAAGAATCAGGACAATGTTATAGCAGAGAATATATGAAATGCCAGTAAACTGGAACATTTCTGTAAAGCGGACCATTTCCTAGCTGCTACAGTTTACGAAAACTGACACAAGAGGAAATCATTTAAGGTCATCATGTCTGCCCTTGGCATTCTCGGAATGCCCTGGCCTCAGAATGCAGCATCTGTAGTCCATGGTAACCTGCGGAGAGGGGGCGTGGCTGAGGGAGGTTGGAAGCCTGCCCTCACTGAGGGAGTGGGTGTGGCCATCTCTGCTGTGACTGAACAAAGGGCAGGGGATCAGGGGGCACAGGGCAGGGCCCTCAGAGCCCGGCAGACCCAGTGGGGTGTCACAAGCATTTAGGCCCAGGCCAAAGGGCGCCTTCTTTGTCTGCACAGCTGCCCAAACTCTCACCTTTCCAATCAGGCCGCCCTCGTACTTGAAGTGTGTGTGGAACCTGTCCGCGCAGTACACCTCGCTGCACAGCTAACCATAGGTCATGGCATCGTAGCTTCCTGCCCGGTGACCGAAGTTCGCAGGCAAATGGGTCCCTGGGACACATGCGGAGAGGCTCCTGCCCGGGCCACAGGCCACCCACTGGCCCTGCCCCAGATCGAAGGCTGAAAAGCAGCCATGTCTGAGTCCACTGCCTCTCGAAGGAGTATTGGACCAACACTTGTATAAAACGGGGTTCTTGCGGGCAACTCATTGGAGGGACACAAATAAATCTTTGCCGACTTTCTGCTGAAGCGTACCAGCGTTCACACCTAAGCCTCTTACAAGGTCAGCTGTTTAGCTAAACATGAGCTCATGATCTAAATTTACACAATATTGAAGAAATCAGCTACAAAGTGAGACAATCAGCAAAAACAATCAATACCAGAATGAGATTCCCTAGGCCATCCATCTGATGTTGGAATAATCAGGTGCAAGGCAGAAAATATACATAAAACTGGAACTGAAAGAAGGAACAAGGAGGTTTTCAAAGGCTGGTAGGATCTCTAAAACATTTTTAAAGTACATGTCATTGATAAACCTAAATACTCAAAGGTTGTTTAATACCACAGATTAAGCATTGAGAAGAGTGAAATTATGCTGTTTTGAAAACTATGGCAGGTGAGATTTTCTGCCTAATTATGTCAGAAGATTTCTCTAAAAAATAGACATTATTTCAAAGACTTATTGGCTGTGAAATAAGTTAAGTGTATTTCAAATGGCTTGTCTGCAAAGAAAGGTGAGATGTAGGGAATCACAGAAAGTCGAGGGGAAAATGTCAATATATACATTGCTATATGGTGAACTAAGCCTTAGGCCAGCCACAATGTAGAGGACCTGACCCTTAGAAACTTAAAAGTGAGCTGGAATCTTTAAAAGTTCAAATCTTTATAAGTAAAAAGATTGATGAAAATGAATAACCAAGTGTTTTAATTGACATCAGAAGATCAAAACAATAAACCCTGAGAATATAGAAAAAAGATAAAGATAGATATGAGCAGAACTTAATACCACAGAAAACGTATAAAATTCAGGTGAGGTAGTAAGTCCAAAGAATATTCTTTGAAAAGATTTAAAAGACACACTTTGATTAAGGAAAGCACAAACATAATTAAAGAATATATAGAAAGAATCAGGACAATGTTATAGCAGAGAATATATGAAATGCCAGTAAATTTGAACATTTCTGTAAAGTGGACCATTTCCTAGCTCCTACAGTTTACCAAAACTGACACAAGAGGAAATCATTTAAGGTCATCATGTCTGCCCTTGGCATTCTCGGAACGCCCTGGCCTCAGAATGCAGCATCTGTAGTCCATGGTAACCTGTGGAGAGTGGGTGGGGCTGAGGGAGGCTAGAACACTGCCCTCACGGAGGGAGTGGGTGTGGCCATCTCTGCTGTGACTGAACAAAGGGCAGGGGAGCAGGGGGCCCAGGGCAGGGCCCTCAGAGCAAGGCAGGCCCAGTGGGGTGTCACAAGCATTTAGGCTCAGGCCAAAGGGCGCCTTCTTTGTCTGCACAGCTGCCCAAACTCTCACTTTTCCACTGAGGCCACCCACTTATTTGAAGTGTGTGTGGAACCTGTCCACCCAGTATACCTCGCTGCACAGCTAACAATAGGTCTGGGCATCGTAGCTTCCTGCCAGGTGACCGAAGTTCGCAGGAGAGATGATTCCCAGGTTCTCACGCAGAGAGGCTCCTGCCCGGGCCACACGCCGCCCACTGCCCCTGCCCAAGTTCGGGGGCCGAAAGCAGCCCTGTCTAAGTCCACTACCACTAGAGGGAGTATTGGACCAACACTTCTAGAAAACGGGGTCCTTGCGGGCAACTCATTGGAGGGACACAAATAAATCTTTGCCGACATTTTGCTGAAACTTACCAGCGTTCACACCTAAGCCTCTTACAAGGTCAGCTGTTTAGCTAAACATGAGCTCATGATCTAAATTTACACAAAATTGAAGAAATCAGCTACAAAGGGAGACAATCAGCAAAAACAATCAATACCAGAATGAGATTCCCTAGGCCATCCATCTGATGTTGGAATAATCAGGTGCAAGGCAGAATATATACATAAACCTGGAACTGAAACAAGGAACAAGGAGGTTTTCAAAGGCTGGTAGGATCTCTAAAACATTTTTAAAGTACATTTCGTTGATAAACCTAAATACTCAAAGGTTGTTTAATACCAGAGATTAAGCATTGAGAAGAGTGAAATTATGCTGTTTTGAAAATTATGGCAGGTGAGATTTTCTGCCTTATTATATAAGAAGATTTCTCTAAAAAATAGACATTATTTCAAAGACTTATTGGCTGTGAAATAAGTTAAGTGTATTTCAAATGGCTTGTCTGCAAAGAAAGGTGAGATGTAGGGAATCACAGAAAGTCGAGGGGAAAATGTCAATATATACATTGCTATATGGTGAACTAAGCCTTAGGCCAGCCACAATGTAGAGGACCTGACGCTTAGAAACTTGAAAGTGAGCTGGAATCTTTAAAAGTTCAAATCTTTATAAGTAAAAAGATTGATGAAAATGAATAACCAAGTGTTTTAATTGACATCAGAAGATCAAAACAATAAACCCTGAGAACATAGAAAAAAGATAAATAAAGATAGGAGCAGAACTTAATACCACAGAAAACGTATAAAATTCAGGTGAGGTAGTAAGTCCAAAGAATATTCTTTGAAAAGATTTAAAAGACACACTTTGATTAAGGAAAACAAAAAAATGTAAAGAATATACAGAAAGGATCAAGACAATGTTATAGCTGAGAATATATGAAATGCCAGTAAATTTGAATATTTCTGTAAAGTGGACCATTTCCTAGCTCCTACAGTTTACCAAAACTGACACAAGAGGAAATCATTTAAGGTCATCATGTCTGCCCTTGGCATTCTCGGAACACCCTGGCCTCAGAATGCAGCATCTGTAGTCCATGGTAACCTGTGGAGAGTGGGTGGGGCTGAGGGAGGCTGGAACACTGCCCTCACGGAGGGAGTGGGTGTGGCCATCTCTGCTGTGACTGAACAAAGGGCAGGGGAGCAGGGGGCCCAGGGCAGGGCCCTCAGAGCAAGGCAGGCCCAGTGGGGTGTCACAAGCATTTAGGCCCAGGCCAAAGGGCGCCTTCTTTGTCTGCACAGCTGGCCAAACTCTCACTTTTCCACTGAGGCCACCCACTTATTTGAAGTGCGTGTGGAACCTGTCCACCCAGTATACCTCGCTGCACAGCTAACAATAAGTCTGGGCATCGTAGCTTCCTGCCAGGTGACCGAAGTTCGCAGGAGAGATGATTCCCAGGTTCACACGCAGAGAGGCTCCTACCCGGGCCACACGCCGCCCACTGCCCCTGCCCAAGATCGGGGGCCGAAAGCAGCCCTGTCTATGTCCCCTACCCCTAGAGGGAGTATTGGACCAACACTTCTAGAAAACGGGGTCCTTGCGGGCAACTCATTGGAGGGACACAAATAAATCTTTGCCGACATTTTGCTGAAACTTACGAGCGTTCACACCTAAGCCTTTTACAAGGTCAGCTGTTTAGCTAAACATGAGCTCATGACCTAAATTTACACAATAATGAAGAAATCAGCTACAAAGGGAGACAATCAGCAAAAACAATCAATACCAGAATTAGATTCCCTAGGCCATCCGTCAGATGTTGGAATAATCAGGTGCTAGGCAGAAAATATACATAAACCTGGAAAAGAAACAAGGAACAACGATGTTTTCAAAGACTGGTAGTGTCTCTAAAACATTTTTAAAGTACATGTCATTGATAAAGCTAAATACACAAAGGTTGTTTAATACAGCAAATTGAGCAGTGAGAAGCGTGAAGTTATGCTGTTTAGAAAACTATGGAACGTGAGATTTTCTGCCTAATTATATAAGATGATTTCTCTAAAAAATACACATTATTTCAAAGACTTATTGGCTGTGAAGTAAGTTAAGGGTATTTCAAATGGCTTGTCTGCAAAGAAAGGTGAGATGTAGGGAATCACAGAAAGCCGAGGGGATAATATGTCATTATATACATAGCTATATGTTGATCTAAGCCTTAGGCCGGCAACAGTGTAGAGGAATGGACCCTTAGAAACGTACAAGTAAGCTGGAATCTTTAAAAGTTCAAATCTTTATAAGTAAAAAGATTTATTAAGATGAATAACCAAGTGTTTTACTTGACATCAGAAAATCAAAACTATAAACCCTGAGAACATAGAAAAAAGATAAATAAAGATATGAGCAGAACTTAATACAACAGAAAACGTATAAAATTCAGGTGATTTAGTAAGTCCTAAGAATATTCTTTGAAAAGATTTACAAGACACACTTTGATTAAGGAAAACATAAACATAAGTAAAGAATATGCAGAAAGAATCAGGACAATGTTATAGCAGACAATATATGAAATGCCAGTAAACTGGAACATTTCTGTAAAGCGGACCATTTCCTAGCTGCTACAGTTTACGAAAACTGACACAAGAGGAAATCATTTAAGGTCATCATGTCTGCCCTTGGCATTCTCGGAATGCCCTGGCCTCAGAATGCAGCATCTGTAGTCCATGGTAACCTGCGGAGAGGGGGCGTGGCTGAGGGAGGTTGGAAGCCTGCCCTCACTGAGGGAGTGGGTGTGGCCATCTCTGCTGTGACTGAACAAAGGGCAGGGGAGCAGGGGGCCCAGGGCAGGGCCCTCAGAGCCCGGCAGACCCAGTGGGGTGTCACAAGCATTTAGGCCCAGGCCAAAGGGCGCCTTCTTTGTCTGCACAGCTGCCCAAACTCTCACCTTTCCACTCAGGCCGCCCTCGTACTTGAAGTGTGTGTGGAACCTGTCCGCGCAGTACACCTCGCTGCACAGCTAACCATATGTCAGGGCATCGTAGCTTCCTGCCAGGTGACCGAAGTTCGCAGGCAAATGGGTCCCTGGGACACATGCGGAGAGTCTCCTGCCCGGGCCACAGGCCGCCCACTGGCCCTGCCCCAGATCGAAGGCTGAAAAGCAGCCATGTCTGAGTCCACTGCCTCTCGAAGGAGTATTGGACCAACACTTGTAGAAAACGGGGTCCTTGCGGGCAACTCATTGGAGTGACACAAATAAATCTTTGCCGACTTTCTGCTGAAGCGTACCAGCGTTCACACCTAAGCCTCTTACAAGGTCAGCTGTTTAGCTAAACATGAGCTCATGATCTAAATTTACACAATATTGAAGAAATCAGCTACAAAGTGAGACAATCAGCAAAAACAATCAATACCAGAATGAGATTCCCTAGGCCATCCATCTGATGTTGGAATAATCAGGTGCAAGGCAGAAAATATACATAAAACTGGAACTGAAAGAAGGAACAAGTAGGTTTTCAAAGGCTGGTAGGATCTCTAAAACATTTTTAAAGTACATGTCATTGATAAACCTAAATACTCAAAGGTTGTTTAATACCACAGATTAAGCATTGAGAAGAGTGAAATTATGCTGTTTTGAAAACTATGGCAGGTGAGATTTTCTGCCTAATTATGTCAGAAGATTTCTCTAAAAAATAGACATTATTTCAAAGACTTATTGGCTGTGAAATAAGTTAAGTGTATTTCAAATGGCTTGTCTGCAAAGAAAGGTGAGATGTAGGGAATCACAGAAAGTCGAGGGGAAAATGTCAATATATACATTGCTATATGGTGAACTAAGCCTTAGGCCAGCCACAATGTAGAGGACCTGACCCTAAGAAACTTAAAAGTGAGCTGGAATCTTTAAAAGTTCAAATCTTTATAAGTAAAAAGATTGATGAAAATGAATAACCAAGTGTTTTAATTGACATCAGAAGATCAAAACAATAAACCCTGAGAACATAGAAAAAAGATAAATAAAGATATGAGCAGAACTTAATACCACAGAAAACGTATAAAATTCAGGTGAGGTAGTAAGTCGAAAGAATATTCTTTGAAAAGATTTAAAAGACACACTTTGATTAAGGAAAGCACAAACATAATTAAAGAATATATAGAAAGAATCAGGACAATGTTATAGCAGAGAATATATGAAATGCCAGTAAATTTGAACATTTCTGTAAAGTGGACCATTTCCTAGCTCCTACAGTTTACCAAAACTGACACAAGAGGAAATCATTTAAGGTCATCATGTCTGCCCTTGGCATTCTCGGAACGCCCTGGCCTCAGAATGCAGCATCTGTAGTCCATGGTAACCTGTGGAGAGTGGGCGGTTTTGAGGGAGGCTGGAACACTGCCCTCACGGAGGGAGTGGGTGTGGCCATCTCTGCTGTGACTGAACAAAGGGCAGGGGAGCAGGGGGCCCAGGGCAGGGCCCTCAGAGCAAGGCAGGCCCTGTGGGGTGTCACAAGCATTTAGGCCCAGGCCAAAGGGCGCCTTCTTTGTCTGCACAGCTGGCCAAACTCTCACTTTTCCACTGAGGCCACCCACTTATTTGAAGTGTGTGTGGAACCTGTCCACGCAGTATACCTCGCTGCACAGCTAACCATAGGTCTGGGCATCGTAGCTTCCTGCCAGGTGACCGAAGTTCGCAGGAGAGATGATTCCCAGGTTCACACGCAGAGAGGCTCCTGCCCGGGCCACACGCCGCCCACTTCCCAAGCCCAAGATCGGGGGCCGAAAGCAGCCATGTCTAAGTCCCCTACCCCTAGAGGGAGTATTGGACCAACACTTCTAGAAAACGGGGTCCTTGTGGGCAACTCATTGGAGGGACACAAATAAATCTTTGCCGACTTTTTGCTGAAACTTATGGGCGTTCACACCTAAGCCTTTTACAAGGTCAGCTGTTTAGCTAAACATGAGCTCATGACCTAAATTTACACAATAATGAAGAAATCAGCTACAAAGGGAGACAATCAGCAAAAACAATCAATACCAGAATTAGATTCCCTAGGCCATCCATCAGATGTTGGAATAATCAGGTGCAAGGCAGAAAATATACATAAAACTGGAACTGAAACAAGGAACAAGGATGTTTTCAAAGACTGGTAGGATCTCTAAAACGTTTTTAAATTACATGTCATTGATAAAGCTAAATACTCAAAGGTTGTTTAATACAACAAATTAAGCAGTGAGAAGAGTGAAATTATGCTGTTTAGAAAACTATGGAAGGTGAGATTTTCTGCCTAATTATAGAAGCAGATTTCACTAAAAAATACACATTATTTTAAAGACTTATTGGCTGTGAAATAAGTTAAGGGTATTTCAAATGGCTTGTCTGCAAAGAAAGGTGAGATGTAGGGAATCACAGAAAGTCGAGGGAAAATATGTCAATATATACTTTGCTATAGGGTGAAATAAGCCTTAGACCATCAACAATGTAGAGGACCTGATCCTGTGAAACGTACAAGTAAGCTGGAATCTTCAAAAGTTCAAATCTTGAAAAGTAAAAAGATTCATTAAAATGAATAACCAAGTGTTTTAAATGACATCAGAAGATCAAAACAATAAACACTGAGAACATAGAAAAAAGGTAAATAAAGATATGGGCAGAACTTAATACAACAGAAAACGTATAAAATTGAGGTGATTTAGTAAGTCCAAAGAATAAGGTTTGAACAGATTTAAAAGGCACACTTTGATTAAGGAAAACAAAAACAGAATTAAAGAATATATAGAAAGAATCAGGACAATGTTATAGCAGAGAATATATGAAATGCCAGTAAATTTGAACATTTCTGTAAAGTGGACCATTTCCTAGCTCCTAAAGTTTACCAAAACTGACACAAGAGGAAATCATTTAAGGTCATTATGTCTGCCCTTGGCATTCTCGGAATACCCAGGCCTCAGAATGCTGCATTTGTTTTCCATGGTAAGCTGCGGAGAGGTGGCGGGGCAGAGGGTGGTTGGAACACTGCCCACAATGAGGGAGTGGGTGTGGCCATCTCTGCTGTGACTGAACAAAGGGCAGGGGAGCAGGGGGGCCAGGGCAGGGCCCTCAGAGCCCGGCAGGCCCAGTGGGGTGTCACAAGCATTTAGGCCCTGGCCAAAGGGCGCCTTCTTTGTCTGCACAGCTGCCAACACTCTCACCTTTCCACTCAGGCCGACCCTTACTTGAAGTGTGTGTGGAACCTGTCTGCGCAGTACATCTCGCTGCACAGCTAACCATAGGTCTGGGCATCGTAGCTTCCTGCCAGGTGACCGAAGTTCGCAGGCAGATGGTTACCTGTGACACACGCCGAGAGGCTCCTGTCTGGACCACAGACCGCCCATGGCCCTGCCCCACATCAGTGGCCGCAAAGCAGCCCTGTCTGAGTACCCTGCGTCTAGAGGGAGTACTGGAACAACACTTCTAGAAAATGGGGTCCTTGCGAGTAACTCATTGTAGAGACACAAATAAATCTTTGCTGACTTCCTGTTGAAGCTTACGAGCGTTGACACCTAAGCCACTTACAAGGTCAGCTGTTTAGCTAATCATGAACTCATGATCTAAATTTACACAATAATGAAGAAATCAGCTACAAGGGGAGGCAATCAGCAAAAACAATCTATACCAGAATTAGATTCCCTAGTCCATCCATCAGATGTTGGAATAATCAGGTGCAAGGCAGAAATTATACATACAACTGGAACTGTACTAAGGAACAAGGATGTTTTCAAAGACTGGTAGGATCTGTAAAATAGTTTTAAAGTACATTTCATTGATAAAGCTAAATACTCAAAGGTTGTGTAATACAACAGATTTATCATTGAGAAGAGTGAAATTATGCTGTTTTGAAAACTATGGCAGGTCATCTTTTCTGCCTAATTATATAAGAAGATTTCTCTAAAAACTACACATTATTTCAAAGACTTACTGGCTGTGAAATAAGTTAAGGGTATTTCAAATGGCTTGTCTGCAAAGAAAGGTGAGATGTAGGGCATCACAGAAAGTCGAGGGGAAAATGTGTCAATATATACATTGCTATAGGGTGAACTAAGCCTTAGGCGAGCAACAATGTAGAGGACCTTGCCCTTAGAAACTTACAAGTAAGCTGGAATCTTCAAAAGTTCAAATCTTTATAAGTAAGAAGATTTATTAAAAGGAATAACCAAGTGTTTTAATTGACATCAGAAGATCAAAACAATAAACCCTGAGAACATAGAACAAAGATAAATAAAGATATGAGCAGAACTTAATACAACAGAAAACGTATAAAATTG
This sequence comes from Mesoplodon bidens, assembly GCF_964165515.1. Taxonomy (NCBI): domain Eukaryota; kingdom Metazoa; phylum Chordata; class Mammalia; order Artiodactyla; family Ziphiidae; genus Mesoplodon; species Mesoplodon bidens. Next base: position 4,392,253 of record NC_138180.1, read on the forward strand.
AGGTGATTTAGTAAGTCCAAAGAATATTCTTTGAAAAGATTTAAAAGACACACTTTGATTAAGGAAAACAAAAACACAAGTCAAGAATATGCAGAAAGAATCAGACAAACTTATAGCAGAGAATATATGAAATGCCAGTAAATTTGAACATTTCTCTAAAGTGGACCATTTCCTAGCTCCTAAAGTTTACCAAAACTGACACAAGAGGGAATCATTTAAGGTCATCATGTCTGCCCTGGGCATTCTCGGAATGCCCTGGCTTCAGAATGCAGCATCTGTAGTCCATGGTAACCTGCGAAGAGGGGGCGGGGCTGAGGTAGGTTGGAACACTGCCCTCACAGAGGGAGTGGGTGTGGCCATCTCTACTGTGACTGATCAAAGGGCAGGGGAGCAGGGGTCCAAGGTCAGGGCCCTCAGAGTTCGGGAGCCCCAGTGGGGTGTCACAAGCATTTAGGCCCAGGCCAAAGGGCGCCTTCTTTGTCTGCACAGCTGCCCAAACTCTCACCTTTCCACTCAGGCCGCCCTCGTACTTGAAGTGTGTGTGGAACCTGTCCGCGCAGTACACCTTGCTGCATAGCTAAAGATAGGTCTGGGCATCGTAGCTTCCTGCCGGTGACCGAAGTTCGCTGGCAGATGGGTCCCTGGGACACACGCAGAGAGGCTCCTGCCCGGCCCACAGGCCTCCCACAGCCCCTGCCCCAGATCGGGTGACGCAAAGGAGACCTGTCTGAGTCCCCTGCCTCTAGAGGGAGTATGGACCAACACTTGTAGAAAACGGGGTCCTGGAGGGCAACTCAATGGAGGGTCACAAATAACTCTTTGCCATCTTTCTGCTGAAGCTTACAAGCGTTCACACCTAAGCCACTAACAAGGTCAGCTGTTTTGCTAAACATGAGCTCATGATCTATATTTACACAATAATGAAGAAATCAGCTACAAGGGGAGACAATCAGCAAAAACAATCAATAACAGAATTAGATTCCCTAGGCCATCCATCAGATGTAGGAATAATCAGGTGCAAGGCAGAAAATATACATAAACCTGGAACTGAAACAAGGAACAAGGATGTTTTCAAAGACTGGTAGGATCTCTAAAACGTTTTTAAATTACATGTCATTGATAAAGCTAAATACTCAAAGGTTGTGTAATAGAACAGATTCATCATTGAGATGAGTGAAATTATGCTGTTTTGAAAACTATGGCAGGTCAGATTTTCTGCCTAATTATATTATAAGTTTTCTCTAAAAATACACATTATTTTAAAGACTTATTGGCTGTGAAATAAGTTAAGGTTATTTAAAATGGCTTGTCTGCAAAGAAAGGTGAGATGTAGGGAATCACAGAAAGTCGAGGGGAAAATATGTCAATATATACTTTGCTATAGGGTGAAATAAGCCTTAGACCATCAACAATGTAGAGGACCTGATCCTGTGAAACGTACAAGTAAGCTGGAATCTTCAAAAGTTCAAATCTTGATAAGTAAAAAGATTCATTAAAATGAATAACCAAGTGTTTTAAATGACATCAGAAGATCAAAACAATAAACCCTGAGAACATAGAAAAAAGATAAATAAAGATATGGGCAGAACTTAATACAACAGAAAACGTATAAAATTGAGGTGATTTAGTAAATCCAATGAATACGGTTTGAACAGATTTAAAAGACAGACTTTGATTAAGGAAAACAGAAACAGAATTAAAGAATATATAGAATGAATCAGGACAATGTTATAGCAGAGAATATATGAAATGCCAGTAAATTTGAACATTTCTGTAAAGTGGACCATTTCCTAGCTCCTAAAGTTTACCAAAAATGACACAACAGGAAATCATTTAAGGTCATTATGTCTGCCCTTGGCATTCTCGGAATGCCCTGGCCTCAGAATGCAGCATCTGTAGTCCTAGGTAACCTGCGGAGAGCGGGCGGGGCTGAGGGAGGTAGGAACACGGCCCTCACAGAGGGAGTGGGTGGGGCCATCTCTGCTGTGACTGAACAAAGGGCAGGGGAGCAGGGTGCCGAGGGCAGGGCACTCAGAGGCCAGCAGGCCCAGTGGGGTGTCACAAGCATTTAGGCCCAGGACAAAGGAAGCCTTCTTTGTCTGCACAGCTGCCCAAACTCTCACCTTTCCACTCAGGCCGCCCTCTTATTGAAGTGTGTGTGGAACCTGTCCGCGCAGTACACCTCGCTGCACAGCTAACCATAAGTCTGGGCATCGTAGCTTCCTGCCAGGGGACCGAAGTTCGCAGGCAGATGGGTCGTGGGACACGCGTGGGGAACCTACTGCCCCGGCCACAGGCCGCCCAAAGCCACTATCCCAGATCGGGGGCAGCAAAGCAGTCCTGTCTGAGTCCCAGGCTCTACAGGGAGTAGTGGACCAACACTTGTAGAAAACGGGGTCCGCGCGGGTAACTCATTGGAGGGACACAAAAAAATCTTTGCGGACTTTCTGCTGAAGCTTACGAGCGTTCACACATAAGCCTCTTACAAGGTCATCTGTTTAGCTAAACATGAGCTCATGATCTAAATTTACACAATAATGAAGAAATCAGCTACAAGGGGAGACAAGCAGCAAAAACAATCAATACCAGGATTAGATTCCCTAGGCCAACCATCAGATGTTGGAATAATCAGGTGCAAGGCAGAAAGTATATACAAAACTGGAACTGAAACAAGGAACAAGGATGTTTTCAAAGACTGGTAGGATCTCTAAAACATTTTTAAAGTACATGTCATTGATAAAGCTAAATACTCAATGGTTGTGTAATACAACAGATTCATCATTGAGAAGAGTGAAATTATGCTGTTTTGAAAACTATGGCAGGTCAGATTTTCTGCCTAATTATATAAGAAGATTTCTCTAAAAATACACATTATTTCAAAGACTTATTGGCTGTGAAATAAGTTAAGGGTATTTCAAATGGCTTGTCTGCAAGAAAGGTGAGATGTAGGGAATCACAGAAAGTCGAGGGGAAAATAGGTCAATATATACATTGCTATATGGTGAACTAAGACTTAGGCCAGCCACAATGTAGAAGACCTGACCCTTAGAAACTTACAAGTAAGCTGGAATCTTGAAAAGTTCAAATCTTTAGAAGTAAAAAGATTTATTAAAATGAATAACCAAGTGTTTTAATTGACATCAGAAGATCAAAACAATAAACATGAGAACATAGAAAAAATATAAATAAAGATATGAGCAGAACTTAATACAATAGAAAAGGTATAAAATTCAGGTGATGTACTAAGTCCAAAGAATATTCTTTGACAAGATTAAAAGACACACTTTGATTAAGGAAAACCAAAACATAAGTAAAGAATATACAGAAAGAATCAGGACAATGTTATAGCAGAGAGTATATGAAATGCCAGTAAATTTGAACATTTGTGTAAAGTGGACCAGTTCCTAGCTCCTAAAATTTACCAAAACTGACAAATGAGGAAATCATTTAAGGTCATCATGTCTGCCCTTGGCATTCTCGGAATGCCCTGGACTCAGAATGCAGCATCTGTAGTCCATGTTAACCTGCGGAGAGGGGGCGGGGCTGAGGGAGTTTGGAACACAGCCATCACAGAGGGAGTGGGTGTGGCAATCTCTGCTGTGACTGAACAAAGGGCAGGGGAGCAGGGGGCCCAGGGCAGGACCCTCAGAGCCCGGCAGGCCCAGTGGGGTACACAAGAATTTAGGCCCAGGCCAAAGTGCGCCTTCTTTGTCTGCACAGCTGCCCAAACTCTCACCTTTCCACTCAGGCCGCCCTCTTACTTGAAGTGTGTGTGGAACCTGTCCACGCAGTACACCTCGCTGCACAGCTAACCATAGATCTGGGCATCGTACCTTCCTGCCAGGTGACCGAAGTTCGCAGGCAGATGGGTCCCTGGGACACACGCAGAGAGTCTCCTAACCGGGCCACAGGCCGCCCACAGCCAATGCCCCAGATCGTGGGGTGCCAAGCAGCCCTGTCTGAGGCCGTGCCTCTAGAGGGAGTAGTGGACCAACCCTAGTAGAAAACGGGGTCCTCGCGGGCAACTCATTGGAGGGACACAAATAAATCTTTGCGGACTTTCTGATGAAGCTTACGAGTGTTCACAGCTAAGCCTCTTACAAAGTCAGATGTTTAGCTAAACATGAGCTCATGATCTAATTTTACACAATAATGAAGAAATCAGCTACAGGGGGAGACAATCAGCAAAAACAATCAATACCAAAATTAGATTCCCTAGGCCATCGATCAGACGTTGGAATAATCAGGTGCAAGGCAGAAAATATACATAAAACTGGAAATGAAACAAGGAACAAGGATGTTTTCAAAGACTGGTAGGATCTCTAAAACATTTTAAAAGTACATGTCATTGATAAAGCTAAATACTCAAAGGTTGTGTAATACAACAGATTCATCATTGTGAAGAGTGAAATTATGCTGTTTTGAAAACTATGGTAGGTCAGATTTTCTGCCTAAATATATAAGAAGATTTCTCTGAAAAATACACATTATTTCAAAGACTTATTGGCTGTGAAATAAGTTAAGTTTATTTCAAATGGCTTGTCTGCAAAGAAAGGGGAGTTATAGGAAATCACAGAAAGTCGAGGGGAAAATAGGTCAATATATACTTTGCTATATTGTGAACTAAGCCTTTGGCCAGCCACAATGTAGAGGACGGGACCCTTAGAAACTTACAAGTAAGCTGGAAGCTTTAAAAATTCAAATCTTTATAAGTAAAAAGATTTATTAAAATGAATAACCAGGTGTTTTAATTGACATCAGAAAATCAAAACAATAAACCCTGAGAACATAGAAAAAATATAAATAAAGATATGAGCAGAACTTAATACAATAGAAAACGTATAAAATTCAGGTGATGTAGTAAGTCCAAAGAATATTCTTTGACAAGGTTTAAAAGACACACTTTGATTAAGGAAAACCAAAACATAAGTAAAGAATATACAGAAAGAATCAGGACAATGTTATAGCAGAGAATATATGAAATGCCAGTAAATTTGAACATTTGTGTAAAGTGGACCATTTCCTAGCTCCTAAAGTTTAACAAAATTGACACAAGAGGAAATCATTTAAGGTCATCATGTCTGCCCTTGGCATTCTCGGACTGCCCTAGACTCAGAATGCAGCATCTGTAGTCCATGGTAACCTGCGGAGAGGGCATGGAGCTGAGGGATGTTGGAACACTGCCTTCACTGAGGGAGTGGTTGGGGCCATCTCTGCTGTGACTGAACAAAGGGCAGGGGAGAAGTGGGCCAACGGCAGGGCCCTCAGAACCCGGCAGGGCCAGTCGTGTGTCAGAAGCATTTAGGCCCATGCCAAAGTGCGCCTTCTTTCTGCACAGCTGCTCAAACTCTCACGTTTCCACTCAGGCCGCCCTCTTACTTGAAGTGTGTGTGGAACCGGTCCGTGCAGTACACCTCGCTGCAAAGCTAACCATAGGACTGGGCATCATAGCTTCCTGCCAGGGGACCGAAGTTCGCAGGCAGATGGGTTGTGGGACACGCGTGGGGAACCTCCTGCCCCGGCCACAGGCCGCCCAAAGCCACTATCCCAGATCGGGGGCAGCAAAGCAGTCCTGTCTGAGTCCCAGCCTCTAGAGGGAGTAGTGGACCAACACTTGTAGAAAACGGGGTCCGCGCGGGTAACTCATTGGAGGGACACAAAAAAATCTTTGCGGACTTTCTGCTGAAGCTTACGAGCGTTCACTCATAAGCCTCTTACAAGGTCATCTGTTTAGCTAAACATGAGCTCATGATCTAAGTTTACACAATAATGAAGAAATCAGCTACAAGGGGAGACAAGCAGCAAAAACAATCAATACCAGAATTAGATTCCCTAGGCCAACCATCAGATGTTGGAATAATCAGGTGCAAGGCAGAAAGTATATACAAAACTGGAACTGAAACAAGGAACAAGGATGTTTTCAAAGACTGGTAGGATCTCTAAAACATTTTTAAAGTACATGTCATTGATAAAGCTAAATACTCAATGGTTGTGTAATACAACAGATTCATCATTGAGAAGAGTGAAATTATGCTGTTTTGAAAACTATGGCAGGTCAGATTTTCTGCCTAATTATATAAGAAGATTTCTCTAAAAATACACATTATTTCAAAGACTTATTGGCTGTGAAATAAGTTAAGGGTATTTCAAATGGCTTGTCTGCAAAGAAAGGTGAGATGTAGGGAATCACAGAAAGTCGAGGGGAAAATAGGTCAATATATACATTGCTATATGGTGAACTAAGACTTAGGCCAGCCACAATGTAGAGGACCTGACCCTTAGAAACTTACAAGTAAGCTGGAATCTTGAAAAGTTCAAATCTTTAGAAGTAAAAAGATTTATTAAAATGAATAACCAAGTGTTTTAATTGACATCAGAAGATCAAAACAATAAACCTGAGAACATAGAAAAAATATAAATAAAGATATAAGCAGCACTTAATACAATAGAAAACGTATAAAATTCAGGTGATGTAGTAAGTCCAAAGAATATTCTTTGACAAGATTAAAAGACACACTTTGATTAAGGAAAACCAAAACATAAGTAAAGAATATACAGAAAGAATCAGGACAATGTTATAGCAGAGAGTATATGAAATGCCAGTAAATTTGAACATTTGTGTAAAGTGGACCAGTTCCTAGCTCCTAAAATTTACCAAAACTGACAAAAGAGGAAATCATTTAAGGTCGTCATGTCTGCCCTTGGCATTCTCGGAATGCCCTGGACTCAGAATGCAGCATCTGTAGTCCATGTTAACCTGCGGAGAGGGGGCGGGGCTGAGGGAGTTTGGAACACAGCCCTCACAGAGGGAGTGGGTGTGGCAATCTCTGCTGTGACTGAACAAAGGGCAGGGGAGCAGGGGGCCCAGGGCAGGGCCCTCAGAGCCCGGCAGGCCCAGTGGGGTACACAAGCATTTAGGCCCAGGACAAAGGAAGCCTTCTTTGTCTGCACAGCTGCCCAAACTCTCACCTTTCCACTCAGGCCGCCCTCTTACTTGAAGTGTGTGTGGAACCTGTCCGCGCAGTACACCTCGCTGCACAGCTAACCATAGGTCTGGGCATCGTAGCTTCCTGCCAGGTGACCGAAGTTCGCAGGCAGATGGGTCCCTGGGACACACGCAGAGAGTCTCCTAAACGGGCCACAGGCCGCCCACTGCCACTGCCCCAGATCGTGGGGTGCCAAGCAGCCCTGTCTGAGGCCGTGCCTCTACAGGGAGTAGTGGACCAAACCTAGTATAAAACGGGGTCCTCGCGGGCAACTCATTGGAGGGACACAAATAAATCTTTGCGGACTTTCTGATGAAGCTTACGAGTGTTCACACCTAAGCCTCTTACAAAGTCAGATGTTTAGCTAAACATGAGCTCATGATCTAAATTTACACAATAATGAAGAAATCAGCTACAGTGGGAGACAATCAGCAAAAACAATCAATACCAGAATTAGATTTCCTAAGCCATCGATCAGACGTTGGAATAATCAGGTGCAAGGCAGAAAATATACATAAAACTGGAACTGAAACAAGGAACAAGGATGTTTTCAAAGACTGGTAGGATCTCTAAAACATTTTTGTAGTACATGTCATTGATAAAGCTAAATACTCAAAGGTTGTGTAATAGAACAGATTCATCATTGAGAAGAGTGAAATTATGCTGTTTTGAAAAATATGGTAGGTCAGATTTTCTGCCTAAATATATAAGAAGATTTCTCTGAAAAATACACATTATTTCAAAGACTTATTGGCTGTGAAATAAGTTAAGTTTATTTCAAATGGCTTGTCTGCAAAGAAAGGTGAGTTATAGGAAATCACAGAAAGTCGAGGGGAAAATAGGTCAATATATACTTTGCTATATTGTGAACTAAGCCTTTGGCTCGCCACAATGTAGAGGACCTGACCCTTAGAAATTTACAAGTAAGCTGGAATTATTAAAAATTCAAATCTGTATAAGTAAAAAGATTTATTAAAATGAATAACCAAGTGTTTTAATTGACATCAGAAGATCAAAACAATAAACCCTGAGAACATAGAAAAAAGATAAATAAAGATATGAGCAGAACTTAATACCACAGAAAACGTATAAAATTCAATTGAGGTAGTAAGTCCAAAGAATATTCTTTGACAAGATTTAAAAGACACACTTTGATTAAGGAAAACGAAAACATAAATAAAGAATATAAACAAAGAATCAGGACAATGTTATAGCAGAGAATATCTGAAATGCCAGTAAATTTGAACATTTGTGTAAAGTGGACCATTTCCTAGCTCCTAAACTTTACCAAAATTGACACAAGAGGAAATCATTTAAGGTCATCATGTCTGCCCTTGGCATTCTCGGAATGCCCTGGCCTCAGAATGCAGCATCTGTAGTCCATGGTAACCTGCGGAGAGAGGTCGGGGCTGAGGGAGGTTGGAACACTGCCTTCACTGAGGGAGTGGGTGGGGCCATCTCTGCTGTGACTGAACAAAAGGCAGGGGAGAAGGGGGCCCACGGCAGGGCCCTCAGAGCCCGGCAGGCCCAGTCGTGTGTCACAAGCATTTAGGCACAGGCCAAAATGCGCCTTCTTTTTCTTCACAGCTGCCCAAACACTCACCTTTCCACTCAGGCCACCCTCTTACTTGAAGTGTGTGTGGAACCGGTCCTAGCAGTACACCTCGATGCAAAGCTAACCATAGGTCTGGGCATCATAGCTTCCTGCCAGGTGACCGAAGTTCGCAGGCAGATGGGTCGTGGGACACACGTGGGGAGACTCCTGCCCAGGCCACAGGCCGCCCAAAGCCACTATCCCAGATCGGGGGCAGCAAAGCAGTCCTGTCTGAGTCCCAGCCTCTAGAGGGAGTAGTGGACCAACACTTGTAGAAAAAGGGGTCCGCGCGGGTAACTCATTGGAGGGACACAAAAAAATCTTTGCAGACTTTCTGCTGAAGCTTACGAGCGTTCACACCGAAGCCTCTTACAAGGTCAGCTGTTTATCTAAACATGAGCTAATGATCTAAATTTACACAATAATGAAGAAATCAGCTACAAGGGGAGACAAGCAGCAAAAACAATCAATACCAGAATTAGATTCCCTAGGCCAACCATCAGATGTTGGAATACTCAGGTGCAAGGCAGAAAGTATACATAAAACTTGAACTGAAACAAGGAACAAGGATGTTTTCAAAGACTGGTAGGATCTCTAAAACATTTTTAAAGTACATGTCATTGATAAAGCTAAATACTAAATGGTTGTGTAATACAACAGATTCAACATTGAGAAGAGTGAAATTATGCTGTTTTGAAAACTATGGCAGGTCAGATATTCTGCCTAATTATATAAGAAGATTTCTCTAAAAATACACATTATTTCAAAGACTTATTGGCTGTGAAATAAGTTAAGGGTATTTCAAATGGCTTGTCTGAAAAGAAAGGTGAGATGTAGGGAATCACAGAAAGTCGAGGGGAAAATAGGTCAATATATACATTGCTCTATGATGAACTAAGATTTAGGCCAGCCACAATGTAGAGGACCTGACCCTTAGAAACTTACAAGTAAGCTGGAATCTTGAAAAGTTCAAATCTTTATAAGTAAAAAGATTTATTAAAATGAATAACCAAGTGTTTTAATTGACATCAGAATATCAAACAATAAACCCTGAGAACATAGAAAAAAGATGAATACAGATATGAGCAGAACTTAATACCACAGTAAACGCATAAAATTCAGTTGAGGTAGTAAGTCCAAAGAATATTCTTTGACAAGATTTAAAAGACACACTTTGATTAAGGAAAACCAAAACATAAGTAAAGAATATACAGAAAGAATCAGGACAATGTTATAGCAGAGAGTATATGAAATGCCAATAAATTTGAACATTTGTGTAAAGTGGACCAGTTCCTAGCTCCTAAAATTTACCAAAACTGACACAAGAGGAAATCATTTAAGGTCATCATGTCAGCCCTTGGCATTCTCGGAATGCCCTGGATTCAGAATGCAGCATCTTTAGTCCATGGTAACCTGTGGAGAGGGGGCGGGGCTGAGGGAGTTTGGAACACTGCCCTCACAGAGGGAGTGGGTATGGCCATCTCTGCTGTGACTGAACAAAGGGCAGGGGAGCAGGGGACCAAGGGCAGGGCCCTCAGAGCCCGGCAGGCCCAGTGGGGTGTCACAAGCATTTAGGCCCAGGACAAAGGGCGCCTTCTTTGTCTGCACAGCTGCCCAAACTCTCAAATTTCCACTCAGTCCGCCCTCTTACTTGAAGTGTGTGTGGAACCTGTCCGCGCAGTACACCTCGCTGCACAGATAACCTTAGGTCTGGGCATCGTAGCTTCCTGCCAGGTGACCGAAGATCGCAGGCAGATGGGTCCCTGGGACACATGCAGAGAGGCTCCTTCCCCGGCACAGGCCACCCACTGCCACTGCCATAGATCGTGGGGCACAAAGCAGCCCTGTCTGAGGCCGTGCCTCTAGAGGGAGTAGTGGACCAACACTTGTAGTCAACGGGGTCCTCGTGGGCAACTCATTGGAGGGAAACAAATAAATCTTTGCGAACTTTCTGATGAAACTTACGAGTGTTCACACCTAAGCCTCTTACAAAGTCAGATGTTTGGCTAAACATGAGCTCATGATCTAAATTTACACAATAATGAAGAAATTAGCTACAGGGGGAGACAATCAGCAAAAACAATCAATACCAGAATTAGATTCCCTAGGCCATCGATCAGACGTTGGAATAATCATGTGCAAGGCAGAAAGTATACACAAAACTGGAACTGAAAGCAGGAACTAGGATGTTTTCAAAGACTGGAAGGATCTCTAAAACATTTTTAAAGTACATGTCATTGATAAATCTAAATACTCAAAGGTTGTGTAATACAACAGATTCATCATTGAGAAGAGTGAAATTATGCTGTTTTGAAAACTATGGCAGGGCAGATTTTCTGCCTAAATATATAAGAAGATTTGTCTGAAAACTACACATTATTTCAAAGACTTATTGGCTGTGAAATAAGTTAACGTTATTTCAAATGGCTTGTCTGCAAAGAAAGGTGAGATGTAGGAAATCACAGAAAGTCGAGGGGAAAATAGGTCAATATATACTTTGCTATATTGTGAACTAAGCCTTTGGCCAGCCACAATGTAGAGGACCTGACCCTTAGAAACTGACAAGTAAGATGGAATCTTTAAAAATTCAAATCTTTATAAGTAAAAAGATTTATTAAAATGAATAACCAAGTGTTTTAATTGACATCAGAAGATCAAAACAATAAACCCTGAGAACATAGAAAAAAGATAAATACAGATATGAGCAGAACTTAATACCACAGAAAACGTATAAAATTCAGTTGAGGTAGTAAGTCCAAAGAATATTCTTTGACAAGATTTAAAAGACACACTTTGATTAAGGAAAACCAAAACATAAGTAAAGAATATAGAGAAAGAATCAGGACAATGTTATAGCAGAGAATATCTGAAATGCCAGTAAATTTGAACATTTGTGTAAAGTGGACCATTTCCTAGCTCCTAAACTTTACCAAAATTGACACAAGAGGAAATCATTTAAGGTCATCATGTCTGCCCTTGGCATTCTCGGAATGCCCTGGCCTCAGAATGCAGCATCTGTAGTCCATGGTAACCTGCGGAGAGGAGGCGGGGCTGAGGGTGGTTGGAACACGGCCTTCACTGAGGGAGTGCGTGGGGCCATCTCTGCTGTGACTGAACAAAGGGCAGGGGAGCAGGGGGCCCAGGGCAGGGCCCTCAGAGCCCGGCAGGCCCAGTGGGGTGTCACAAGCATTTAGGCCCAGGACAAAGGAAGCCTTCTTTGTCTGCACAGCTGCCCAAACTCTCACCATTACACTCAGGCCGCCCTCTTATTGAAGTGTGTGTGGAACCTGTCCGTGCAGTACACCTCGCTGCACAGCTAACCATAGGTCTGGGCATCGTAGCTTCCTGCCAGGTGACGGAAGCTCGCAGGCAGATGGGTCCCTGGGACACACGCAGAGAGGCTCCTACCCGGGCCACAGGCCGCCCACTGCCACTGCCCCAGATCGTGGGGCGCAAAGCAGCCCTGTCTGAGGCCGTGCCTCTAGAGGGAGTGGTGGACCAACACTTGTAGAGAACGGGGCCCTCGCGGGCAACTCATTGGAGGGACACAAATAAATCTTTGCGGACTCTGTGATGAAGTTTACGAGGGTTCACATATAAGCCTCTTACATAGTCAGATGTTTAGCTAAACATGAGATCATGATCTAAATTTACACAATAATGAAGAAATCAGCTACAGGGGGAGACAATCAGCAAAAACAATCAATACCAGAATTAGATTCCCTAGGACATCGGTCAGACGTTGGAATAATCAGGTGCAAGGCAGAAAATATACATAAAACTGGAAATGAAACAAGGAACAAGGATGTTTTCAAAGACTGGTAGGATCTCTAAAACATTTTTAAAGTACATGTCATTGATAAAGCTAAATACTCAATGGTTGTGTAATACAACAGATTCATCATTGAGAAGAGTGAAATTATGCTGTTTTGAAAACTATGGCAGGTCAGATTTTCTGCCTAAATATATAAGAAGATTTCTCTGAAAACTACACATTATTTCAAAGACTTATTGGCTGTGAAATAAGTTAAGGTTATTTCAAATGGCTTGTCTGCAAAGAAAGGTGAGTTATAGGAAATCACAGAAAGTCGAGGGGAAAATAGGTCAATATATACTTTGCTATATTGTGAACTAAGCCTTTGGCCAGCCACAATGTAGTGGACGGGACCCTTAGAAACTTACAAGTAAGCTGGAAGCTTTAAAAATTCAAATCTTTATAAGTAAAGAGATTGATTAAAATGAATAACCAAGTGTTTTAATTGACATCAGAAGATCAAAACAATAAACCCTGAGAACATAGAAAAAAGATAAATAAATCTATGAGCAGAACTTAATACCACAGAAAACGTATAAAATTCAGTTGAGGTAGTAAGTCCAAAGAATATTCTTTGACAAGGTTTAAAAGACACACTTTGATTAAGGAAAACCAAAACATAAGTAAAGAATATACACAAAGAATCAGGACAAGGTTATAGCAGAGAATATATGAAATGCCAGTAAATTTGAACATTTGTGTAAAGTGGACCATTTCCTAGCTCCTAAAGTTTACCAAAATTGACACAAGAGGAAATCATTTAAGGTCATCATGTCTGCCCTTGGCATTCTCGGAACGCCCTGGCCTCAGAATGCAGCATCTGTAGTCCATGGTAACCTGCGGAGTGGGGGCGGGGCTGAGGGATGTTGGAACACTGCCTTCACTGAGGGAGTGGGTCGGGCCATCTCTGCTGTGACTGAACAAAGGGCAGGGGAGAAGGGGGCCAAAGGCAGGGCCCTCAGAACCCGGCAGGGCCAGTCGTGTGTCACAAGCTTTTAGGCCTAGGCCAAAGTGCGCCTTCTTTGTCTGCACAGCTGCCCAAACTCTCACCTTTCCACTCAGGCCGCCCTCTTACTTGAAGTGTGTGTGGAACCGGTCCGCGCAGTACACCTCGCTGCAAAGCTAACCATAGGTCTGGGCATCATAGCTTCCTGCCAGTTGACCGAAGTTCGCAGGGAGATGGGTCGTGGGACACACGTGGGGAGCCTCCTGCCCAGGCCACAGGCCGCCCAAAGCCACTATCCCAGATCGGGGGCAGCAAAGCAGTCCTGTCTGAGTCCCAGCCTCTAGAGGGAGTAGTGGACCAACGCTTGTAGAAAAAGGGGTCCGCGCGGTAACTCATTGGAGGGACACAAAAAATCTTTGCGGAATTTCTGTGAAGCTTACGAGCGTTCACACCTAAGCCTCTTACAAGGTCAGCTGTTTAGCTAAACATGAGCTCATGATCTAAATTTACACAATAATGAAGAAATCAGCTACAAGGGGAGACAAGCAGCAAAAACAATCAATCCCAGAATTAGATTGCCTAGGCCAACCATCAGACGTTGGAATAATCAGGTGCAAGGCAGAAAGTATACACAAAACTGGAACTGAAAAAAGGAACAAGGATGTTTTCAAAGACTGGTAGGATCTCTAAAACATTTTTAAAGTACATGTCATTGATAAAGCTAAATACTCAAAGTTTGTGTAATACAACAGATTCAACATTGAGAAGAATGAAATTATGCTGTTTTGAAAACTATGGCAGGTCAGATTTTCTGCCTAATTATATAAGAAGATTTCTCTAAAAATTACACATTATTTCAAAGACTTATTGCCTGTGAAATAAGTTAAGGTTATTTCAAATGGCTTGTCTGCAAAGAAAGGTGAGATGTAGGGAATCACAGAAAGTCGAGGGGAAAATAGGTCAATATATACATTGCTATATGGTGAACTAAGACTTAGGTCAGCCACAATGTAGAGGACCTGACCCTTAGAAACTTACAAGTAAGCTGGAATCTTGAAAAGTTCAAATCTTTAGAAGTAAAAAGATTTATTAAAATGAATAACCAAGTGTTTTAATTGACATCAGAAGATCAAAACAATAAACCTGGGAACATAGAAAAAATATAAATAAAGATATGAGCAGAACTTAATACAATAGAAAACGTATAAAATTCAGGTGGTGTAGTAAGTCCAAAGAATATTCTTTGACAAGATTAAAAGACACACTTTGATTAAGGAAAAAAAAAACATAATTAAAGAATATACAGAAATAATCAGGACAATGTTATAGCAGAGAGTATATGAAATGCCAGTAAATTTGAACGTTTGTGTAAAGTGGACCAGTTCCTAGCTCCTAAAATTTACCAAACTGACACAAGAGGAAATCATTTAAGGTCATCATGTCAGCCCTTGGCATTCTCGGAATGCCCTGGACTCAGAATGCAGCATCTTTAATCCATGATAACGTGTGGAGAGGGGACGGGGCTGAAGGAGTTTGGAACACTGGCCTCATAGAGGGAGTGGGTGTGGACATCTCTGCTGTGACTGAACAAAGGGTAGGGGAGCAGGGGGCACAGGGCAGGGCCCTCAGAGCCCGGCAGGCCCAGTGGGGTGTCACAAGCATTTAGGCCCAGGACAAAGGGCGCCTTCTTTGTCTGCACAGCTGCCCAAACTCTCAAATTTCCACTCAGTCCGCCCTCTTACTTGAAGTGTGTGTGGAACCTGTCCGCGCAGTACACCTCGCTGCACAGATAACCATAGGTCTGGGCATCGTAGCTTCCTGCCAGGTGACCGAAGATCGCAGGCAGATGGGTCCCTGGGACACATGCAGAGAAGCTCCTGCCCCGGCACAGGCCACCCACTGCCACTGCCATAGATCGTGGGGCACAAAGCAGCCCTGTCTGAGGCCGTGCCTCTAGAGGGAGTAGTGGACCAACACTTGTAGTCAACGGGGTCCTCGTGGGCAACTCATTGGAGGGAAACAAATAAATCTTTGCGGACTTTCTGATGAAACTTACGAGTGTTCACACCTAAGCCTCTTACAAAGTCAGATGTTTAGCTAAACATGAGCTCATGATCTAAATTTACACAATAATGAAGAAATTAGCTACAGGGGGAGACAATCAGCAAAAACAATCAATACCAGAATTAGATTCCCTAGGCCATCGATCAGACGTTGGAATAATCATGTGCAAGGCAGAAAGTATACACAAAACTGGAACTGAAAAAAGGAACTAGGATGTTTTCAAAGACTGGAAGGATCTCTAAAACATTTTTAAAGTACATGTCATTGATAAAGCTAAATACTCAAAGGTTGTGTAATGCAACAGATTCATCATTGAGAAGAGTGAAATTATGCTGTTTTGAAAACTATGGCAGGGCAGATTTTCTGCCTAAATATATAAGAATATTTGTCTGAAAACTACACATTATTTCAAAGACTTATTGGCTGTGAAATAAGTAAAGGTTATTTCAAATGGCTTGTCTGCAAAGAAAGGTGATTTATAGGAAATCACAGAAAGTCGAGGGGAAAATAGGTCAATATATACTTTGCTATATTGTGAACTAAGCCTTTGGCCAGCCACAATGTAGAGGACCTGACCCTTAGAAACTGACAAGTAACATGGAATCTTTAAAAATTCAAATCTTTATAAGTAAAAAGATTTATTAAAATGAATAACCAAGTGTTTTAATTGACATCAGAAGATCAAAACAATAAACCCTGAGAACATAGAAAAAAGATAAATACAGATATGAGCAGAACTTAATACCACAGAAAACGTATAAAATTCAGTTGAGGTAGTAAGTCCAAAGAATATTCTTTGACAAGATTTAAAAGAAACACTTTGATTAAGGAAAACCAAAACATAAGTAAAGAATATAGAGAAAGAATCAGGACAATGTTATAGCAGAGAATATCTGAAATGCCAGTAAATTTGAACATTTGTGTAAAGTGGACCATTTCCTAGCTCCTAAACTTTACCAAAATTGACACAAGACGAAATCATTTAAGGTCATCATGTCTGCCCTTGGCATTCTCGGAATGCCCTGGCCTCAGAATGCAGCATCTGTAGTCCATGGTAACCTGCGGAGAGGAGGCGGGGCTGAGGGAGGTTGGAACACGGCCTTCACTGAGGGAGTGCGTGGGGCCATCTCTGCTGTGACTGAACAAAGGGCAGGGGAGCAGGGGGCCCAGGGCAGGGCCCTCAGAGCCCGGCAGGCCCAGTGGGGTGTCACAAGCATTTAGGCCCAGGACAAAGGAAGCCTTCTTTGTCTGCACAGCTGCCCAAACTCTCACCATTACACTCAGGCCGCCCTCTTATTGAAGTGTGTGTGGAACCTGTCCGCGCAGTACACCTCGCTGCACAGCTAACCATAGGTCTGGGCATCGTAGCTTCCTGCCAGGTGACGGAAGCTCGCAGGCAGATGGGTCCCTGGGACACACGCAGAGAGGCTCCTACCCGGGCCACAGGCCGCCCACTGCCACTGCCCCAGATCGTGGGGCGCAAAGCAGCCCTGTCTGAGGCCGTGCCTCTAGAGGGAGTGGTGGACCAACACTTGTAGAGAACGGGGCCCTCGCGGGCAACTCATTGGAGGGACACAAATAAATCTTTGCGGACTCTGTGATGAAGTTTACGAGGGTTCACATATAAGCCTCTTACATAATCAGATGTTTAGCTAAACATGAGATCATGATCTAAATTTACACAATAATGAAGAAATCAGCTACAGGGGGAGACAATCAGCAAAAACAATCAATACCAGAATTAGATTCCCTAGGCCATCGATCAGACGTTGGAATAATCATGTGCAAGGCAGAAAGTATACACAAAACTGGAACTGAAAGCAGGAACTAGGATGTTTTCAAAGACTGGAAGGATCTCTAAAACATTTTTAAAGTACATGTCATTGATAAAGCTAAATACTCAAAGGTTGTGTAATACAACAGATTCATCATTGAGAAGAGTGAAATTATGCTGTTTTGAAAACTATGGCAGGGCAGATTTTCTGCCTAAATATATAAGAAGATTTGTCTGAAAACTACACATTATTTCAAAGACTTATTGGCTGTGAAATAAGTTAAGGTTATTTCAAATGGCTTGTCTGCAAAGAAAGGTGAGTTATAGGAAATCACAGAAAGTCGAGGGGAAAATAGGTCAATATATACTTTGCTATATTGTGAACTAAGCCTTTGGCCAGCCACAATGTAGTGGACGTGACCCTTAGAAACTTACAAGTAAGCTGGAAGCTTTAAAAATTCAAATCTTTATAAGTAAAGAGATTGATTAAAATGAATAACCAAGTGTTTTAATTGACATCAGAAGATCAAAACAATAAACCCTGAGAACATAGAAAAAAGATAAATAAATCTATGAGCAGAACTTAATACCACAGAAAACGTATAAAATTCAGTTGAGGTAGTAAGTCCAAAGAATATTCTTTGACAAGGTTTAAAAGACACATTTTGATTAAGGAAAACCAAAACATAAGTAAAGAATATACACAAAGAATCAGGACAAGGTTATAGCAGAGAATATATGAAATGCCAGTAAATTTGAACATTTGTGTAAAGTGGACCATTTCCTAGCTCCTAAAGTTTACCAAAATTGACACAAGAGGAAATCATTTAAGGTCATCATGTCTGCCCTTGGCATTCTCGGAACGCCCTGGCCTCAGAATGCAGCATCTGTAGTCCATGGTAACCTGCGGAGTGGGGGCGGGGCTGAGGGATGTTGGAACACTGCCTTCACTGAGGGAGTGGGTGGGGCCATCTCTGCTGTGACTGAACAAAGGGCAGGGGAGAAGGGGGCCAAAGGCACGGCCCTCAGAACCCGGCAGGGCCAGTCGTGTGTCACAAGCTTTTAGGCCCAGGCCAAAGTGCGCCTTCTTTGTCTGCACAGCTGCCCAAACTCTCACCTTTCCACTCAGGCCGCCCTCTTACTTGAAGTGTGTGTGGAACCGGTCCGCGCAGTACACCTCGCTGCAAAGCTAACCATAGGTCTGGGCATCATAGCTTCCTGCCAGGTGACCGAAGTTCGCAGGGAGATGGGTCGTGGGACACACGTGGGGAGCCTCCTGCCCAGGCCACAGGCCGCCCAAAGCCACTATCCCAGATCGGGGGCAGCAAATCAGTCCTGTCTGAGTCCCAGCCTCTAGAGGGAGTAGTGGACCAACGCTTGTAGAAAAAGGGGTCCGCGCGGTAACTCATTGGAGGGACACAAAAAATCTTTGCGGACTTTCTGTGAAGCTTACGAGCGTTCACACCTAAGCCTCTTACAAGGTCAGCTGTTTAGCTAAACATGAGCTCATGATCTAAATTTACACAATAATGAAGAAATCAGCTACAAGGGGAGACAAGCAGCAAAAACAATCAATCCCAGAATTAGATTGCCTAGGCCAACCATCAGACGTTGGAATAATCAGGTGCAAGGCAGAAAGTATACACAAAACTGGAACTGAAAAAAGGAACAAGGATGTTTTCAAAGACTGGTAGGATCTCTAAAACATTTTTAAAGTACATGTCATTGATAAAGCTAAATACTCAAAGTTTGTGTAATACAACAGATTCAACATTGAGAAGAATGAAATTATGCTGTTTTGAAAACTATGGCAGGTCAGATTTTCTGCCTAATTATATAAGAAGATTTCTCTAAAAATTACACATTATTTCAAAGACTTATTGCCTGTGAAATAAGTTAAGGTTATTTCAAATGGCTTGTCTGCAAAGAAAGGTGAGATGTAGGGAATCACAGAAAGTCGAGGGGAAAATAGGTCAATATATACATTGCTATATGGTGAACTAAGACTTAGGTCAGCCACAATGTAGAGGACCTGACCCTTAGAAACTTACAAGTAAGCTGGAATCTTGAAAAGTTCAAATCTTTAGAAGTAAAAAGATTTATTAAAATGAATAACCAAGTGTTTTAATTGACATCAGAAGATCAAAACAATAAACCTGGGAACATAGAAAAAATATAAATAAAGATATGAGCAGAACTTAATACAATAGAAAACGTATAAAATTCAGGTGGTGTAGTAAGTCCAAAGAATATTCTTTGACAAGATTAAAAGACACACTTTGATTAAGGAAAAAAAAAAACATAATTAAAGAATATACAGAAATAATCAGGACAATGTTATAGCAGAGAGTATATGAAATGCCAGTAAATTTGAACGTTTGTGTAAAGTGGACCAGTTCCTAGCTCCTAAAATTTACCAAACTGACACAAGAGGAAATCATTTAAGGTCATCATGTCAGCCCTTGGCATTCTCGGAATGCCCTGGACTCAGAATGCAGCATCTTTAATCCATGATAATGTGTGGAGAGGGGACGGGGCTGAGGGAGTTTGGAACACTGGCCTAAAAGAGGGAGTGGGTGTGGACATCTCTGCTGTGACTGAACAAAGGGCAGGGGAGCAGGGGGCCCAGGGCAGGGCCCTCAGAGCCCGGCAGGCCCAGTGGGGTGTCACAAGCATTTAGGCCCAGGACAAAGGAAGCCTTCTTTGTCTGCACAGCTGCCCAAACTCTCACCATTACACTCAGGCCGCCCTCTTATTGAAGTGTGTGTGGAACCTGTCCGCGCAGTACACCTCGCTGCACAGCTAACCATAGGTCTGGGCATCGTAGCTTCCTGCCAGGTGACGGAAGCTCGCAGGCAGATGGGTCCCTGGGACACACGCAGAGAGGCTCCTACCCGGGCCACAGGCCGCCCACTGCCACTGCCCCAGATCGTGGGGCGCAAAGCAGCCCTGTCTGAGGCCGTGCCTCTAGAGGGAGTGGTGGACCAACACTTGTAGAGAACGGGGCCCTCGCGGGCAACTCATTGGAGGGACACAAATAAATCTTTGCGGACTCTGTGATGAAGTTTACGAGGGTTCACATATAAGCCTCTTACATAGTCAGATGTTTAGCTAAACATGAGATCATGATCTAAATTTACACAATAATGAAGAAATCAGCTACAGGGGGAGACAATCAGCAAAAACAATCAATACCAGAATTAGATTCCCTAGGACATCGGTCAGACGTTGGAATAATCAGGTGCAAGGCAGAAAATATACATAAAACAGGAAATGAAACAAGGAACAAGGATGTTTTCAAAGACTGGTAGGATCTCTAAAACATTTTTAAAGTACATGTCATTGATAAAGCTAAATACTCAATGGTTGTGTAATACAACAGATTCATCATTGAGAAGAGTGAAATTATGCTGTTTTGAAAACTATGGCAGGTCAGATTTTCTGCCTAAATATATAAGAAGATTTCTCTGAAAACTACACATTATTTCAAAGACTTATTGGCTGTGAAATAAGTTAAGGTTATTTCAAATGGCTTGTCTGCAAAGAAAGGTGAGTTATAGGAAATCACAGAAAGTCGAGGGGAAAATAGGTCAATATATACTTTGCTATATTGTGAACTAAGCCTTTGGCCAGCCACAATGTAGTGGACGGGACCCTTAGAAACTTACAAGTAAGCTGGAAGCTTTAAAAATTCAAATCTTTATAAGTAAAGAGATTGATTAAAATGGATAACCAAGTGTTTTAATTGACATCAGAAGATCAAAACAATAAACCCTGAGAACATAGAAAAAAGATAAATAAATCTATGAGCAGAACTTAATACCACAGAAAACGTATAAAATGCAGTTGAGGTAGTAAGTCCAAAGAATATTCTTTGACAAGGTTTAAAAGACACACTTTGATTAAGGAAAACCAAAACATAAGTAAAGAATATACACAAAGAATCAGGACAATGTTATAGCAGAGAATATATGAAATGCCAGTAAATTTGAACATTTGTGTAAAGTGGACCATTTCCTAGCTCCTAAAGTTTACCAAAATTGACACAAGAGGAAATCATTTAAGGTCATCATGTCTGCCCTTGGCATTCTCGGAACGCCCTGGCCTCAGAATGCAGCATCTGTAGTCCGTGGTAACCTGCGGAGTGGGGGCGGGGCTGAGGGATGTTGGAACACTGCCTTCACTGAGGGAGTGGGTGGGGCCATCTCTGCTGTGACTGAACAAAGGGCAGGGGAGAAGGGGGCCAAAGGCAGGGCCCTCAGAACCCGGCAGGGCCAGTCGTGTGTCACAAGCTTTTAGGCCCAGGCCAAAGTGCGCCTTCTTTGTCTGCACAGCTGCCCAAACTCTCACCTTTCCACTCAGGCCGCCCTCTTACTTGAAGTGTGTGTGGAACCGGTCCGCGCAGTACACCTCGCTGCAAAGCTAACCATAGGTCTGGGCATCATAGCTTCCTGCCAGGTGACCGAAGTTCGCAGGGAGATGGGTCGTGGGACACACGTGGGGAGCCTCCTGCCCAGGCCACAGGCCGCCCAAAGCCACTATCCCAGATCGGGGGCAGCAAAGCAGTCCTGTCTGAGTCCCAGCCTCTAGAGGGAGTAGTGGACCAACGCTTGTAGAAAAAGGGGTCCGCGCGGTAACTCATTGGAGGGACACAAAAAATCTTTGCGGACTTTCTGTGAAGCTTACGAGCGTTCACACCTAAGCCTCTTACAAGGTCAGCTGTTTAGCTAAACATGAGCTCATGATCTAAATTTACACAATAATGAAGAAATCAGCTACAAGGGGAGACAAGCAGCAAAAACAATCAATCCCAGAATTAGATTGCCTAGGCCAACCATCAGACGTTGGAATAATCAGGTGCAAGGCAGAAAGTATACACAAAACTGGAACTGAAAAAAGGAACAAGGATGTTTTCAAAGACTGGTAGGATCTCTAAAACATTTTTAAAGTACATGTCATTGATAAAGCTAAATACTCAAAGTTTGTGTAATACAACAGATTCAACATTGAGAAGAATGAAATTATGCTGTTTTGAAAACTATGGCAGGTCAGATTTTCTGCCTAATTATATAAGAAGATTTCTCTAAAAATTACACATTATTTCAAAGACTTATTGCCTGTGAAATAAGTTAAGGTTATTTCAAATGGCTTGTCTGCAAAGAAAGGTGAGATGTAGGGAATCACAGAAAGTCGAGGGGAAAATAGGTCAATATATACATTGCTATATGGTGAACTAAGACTTAGGTCAGCCACAATGTAGAGGACCTGACCCTTAGAAACTTACAAGTAAGCTGGAATCTTGAAAAGTTCAAATCTTTAGAAGTAAAAAGATTTATTAAAATGAATAACCAAGTGTTTTAATTGACATCAGAAGATCTAAACAATAAACCTGGGAACATAGAAAAAATATAAATAAAGATATGAGCAGAACTTAATACAATAGAAAACGTATAAAATTCAGGTGGTGTAGTAAGTCCAAAGAATATTCTTTGACAAGATTAAAAGACACACTTTGATTAAGGAAAAAAAAAACATAATTAAAGAATATACAGAAATAATCAGGACAATGTTATAGCAGAGAGTATATGAAATGCCAGTAAATTTGAACGTTTGTGTAAAGTGGACCAGTTCCTAGCTCCTAAAATTTACCAAACTGACACAAGAGGAAATCATTTAAGGTCATCATGTCAGCCCTTGGCATTCTCGGAATGCCCTGGACTCAGAATGCAGCATCTTTAATCCATGATAACGTGTGGAGAGGGGACGGGGCTGAGGGAGTTTGGAACACTGGCCTCACAGAGGGAGTGGGTGTGGACATCTCTGCTGTGACTGAACAAAGGGTAGGGGAGCAGGGGACCCAGGGCAGGGCCCTCAGAGCCCGGCATGCCCAGTGGGGTGTCAGAAGCATTTAGGCCCAGGACAAAGGAAGCCTTCTTTGTCTGCACAGCTGCCCAAACTCTCACCATTCCACTCAGGCCGCCCTCTTATTGAAGTGTGTGTGGAACCTGTCCGTGCAGTACACCTCGCTGCACAGCTAACCATAGGTCTGGGCATCGTAGCTTCCTGCCAGGTGACGGAAGCTCGCAGGCAGATGGGTCCCTGGGACACACGCAGAGAGGCTCCTACCCGGGCCACAGGCCGCCCACTGCCACTGCCCCAGATCGTGGGGCGCAAAGCAGCCCTGTCTGAGGCCGTGCCTCTAGAGGGAGTGGTGGACCAACACTTGTAGAGAACGGGGCCCTCGCGGGCAACTCATTGGAGGGACACAAATAAATCTTTGCGGACTCTGTGATGAAGTTTACGAGGGTTCACATATAAGCCTCTTACATAGTCAGATGTTTAGCTAAACATGAGATCATGATCTAAATTTACACAATAATGAAGAAATCAGCTACAGGGGGAGACAATCAGCAAAAACAATCAATACCAGAATTAGATTCCCTAGGACATCGGTCAGACGTTGGAATAATCAGGTGCAAGGCAGAAAATATACATAAAACTGGAAATGAAACAAGGAACAAGGATGTTTTCAAAGACTGGTAGGATCTCTAAAAAATTTTTAAAGTACATGTCATTGATAAAGCTAAATACTCAATGGTTGTGTAATACAACAGATTCATCATTGAGAAGAGTGAAATTATGCTGTTTTGAAAACTATGGCAGGTCAGATTTTCTGCATAAATATATAAGAAGATTTCTCTGAAAACTACACATTATTTCAAAGACTTATTGGCTGTGAAATAAGTTAAGGTTATTTCAAATGGCTTGTCTGCAAAGAAAGGTGAGTTATAGGAAATCACAGAAAGTCGAGGGGAAAATAGGTCAATATACACTTTGCTATATTGTGAACTAAGCCTTTGGCCAGCCACAATGTAGAGGACCTGACCCTTAGAAACTGACAAGTAAGATGGAATCTTTAAAAATTCAAATCTTTATAAGTAAAGAGATTTATTAAAATGAATAACCAAGTGTTTTAATTGACATCAGAAGATCAAAACAATAAACCCTGAGAACATAGAAAAAGATAAATACAGATATGAGCAGAACTTAATACCACAGAAAACGTATAAAATTCAGTTGAGGTAGTAAGTCCAAAGAATATTCTTTGAGAAGATTTAAAAGACACACTTTGATTAAGGAAAACCAAAACATAAGTAAAGAATATAGAGAAAGAATCAGGACAATGTTATAGCAGAGAATATCTGAAATGCCAGTAAATTTGAACATTTGTGTAAAGTGGACCATTTCCTAGCTCCTAAACTTTACCAAAATTGACACAAGAGGAAATCATTTAAGGTCATCATGTCTGCCCTTGGCATTCTCGGAATGCCCTGGCCTCAGAATGCAGCATCTGTAGTCCATGGTAACCTGCGGAGAGGAGGCGGGGCTGAGGGAGGTTGGAACACGGCCTTCACTGAGGGAGTGCGTGGGGCCATCTCTGCTGTGACTGAACAAAGGGCAGGGGAGCAGGAGGCCCAGGGCAGGGCCCTCAGAGCCCGGCAGGCCCAGTGGGGTGTCACAAGCATTTAGGCCCAGGCCAAAGGGCGCCTTCTTTGTCTGCACAGCTGCCCAAACTCTCACCATTCCACTCAGGCCGCCCTCTTATTGAAGTGTGTGTGGAACCTGTCCGTGCAGTACACCTCGCTGCACAGCTAACCATAGGTCTGGGCATCGTAGCTTCCTGCCAGGTGACGGAAGCTCGCAGGCAGATGGGTCCCTGGGACACACGCAGAGAGGCTCCTACCCGGGCCACAGGCCTCCCACTGCCACTGCCCCAGATCGTGGGGCGCAAAGCAGCCCTGTCTGAGGCCGTGCCTCTAGAGGGAGTGGTGGACCAACACTTGTAGAGAACGGGGCCCTCGCGGGCAACTCATTGGAGGGACACAAATAAATCTTTGCGGACTCTGTGATGAAGTTTACGAGGGTTCACATATAAGCCTCTTACATAGTCAGATGTTTAGCTAAACATGAGATCATGATCTAAATTTACACAATAATGAAGAAATCAGCTACAGGGGGAGACAATCAGCAAAAACAATCAATACCAGAATTAGATTCCCTAGGACATCGGTCAGACGTTGGAATAATCAGGTGCAAGGCAGAAAATATACATAAAACTGGAAATGAAACAAGGAACAAGGATGTTTTCAAAGACTGGTAGGATATCTAAAACATTTTTAAAGTACATGTCATTGATAAAGCTAAATACTCAATGGTTGTGTAATACAACAGATTCATCATTGAGAAGAGTGAAATTATGCTGTTTTGAAAACTATGGCAGGTCAGATTTTCTGCCTAAATATATAAGAAGATTTCTCTGAAAACTACACATTATTTCAAAGACTTATTGGCTGTGAAATAAGTTAAGGTTATTTCAATGGCTTGTCTGCAAAGAAAGGTGAGTTATAGGAAATCACAGAAAGTCGAGGGGAAAATAGGTCAATATATACTTTGCTATATTGTGAACTAAGCCTTTGGCCAGCCACAATGTAGTGGACGGGACCCTTAGAAACTTACAAGTAAGCTGGAAGCTTTAAAAATTCAAATCTTTATAAGTAAAGAGATTGATTAAAATGAATAACCAAGTGTTTTAATTGACATCAGAAGATCAAAACAATAAACCCTGAGAACATAGAAAAAAGATAAATAAATCTATGAGCAGAACTTAATACCACAGAAAACGTATAAAATTCAGTTGAGGTAGTAAGTCCAAAGAATATTCTTTGACAAGGTTTAAAAGACACACTTTGATTAAGGAAAACCAAAACATAAGTAAAGAATATACACAAAGAATCAGGACAATGTTATAGCAGAGAATATATGAAATGCCAGTAAATTTGAACATTTGTGTAAAGTGGACCATTTCCTAGCTCCTAAAGTTTACCAAAATTGACACAAGAGGAAATCATTTAAGGTCATCATGTCTGCCCTTGGCATTCTCGGAACGCCCTGGCCTCAGAATGCAGCATCTGTAGTCCATGGTAACCTGCGGAGTGGGGGCGGGGCTGAGGGATGTTGGAACACTGCCTTCACTGAGGGAGTGGGTGGGGCCATCTCTGCTGTGACTGAACAAAGGGCAGGGGAGAAGGTGGCCAAAGGCAGGGCCCTCAGAACCCGGCAGGGCCAGTCGTGTGTCACAAGCTTTTAGGCCCAGGCCAAAGTGCACCTTCTTTGTCTGCACAGCTGCCCAAACTCTCACCTTTCCACTCAGGCCGTCCTCTTACTTGAAGTGTGTGTGGAACCGGTCCGCGCAGTACACCTCGCTGCAAAGCTAACCATAGGTCTGGGCATCATAGCTTCCTGCCAGGGAACCGAATTTCGCAGGCAGATGGGTCGTTGGACACACGTGGGGAACCACCTGCCCAGGCCACAGGCCGCCCAAAGCCACTATCCCAGATCGGGGGCAGCAAAGCAGTCCTGTCTGAGTCCCAGCCTCTAGAGGGAGTAGTGGACCAACACTTGTAGAAAAAGGGGTCCGCGCGGGTAACTCATTGGAGGGACACAAAAAAATCTTTGCGGACTCTCTGCTGAAGCTTACGAGCGTTCACACATAAGCCTGTTACATGGTCAGCTGTTTAGCTAAACATGAGCTCATGATCTAAATTTACACAATAATGAAGAAATCAGCTACAAGGGGAGACAAGCACCAAAAACTATCAATACCAGAATTAGATTCCCTAGGCCAAACATTAGATGTTGGAATAATCAGGTGCAAGGCAGAAAGTATATACAAAACTGGAACTGAAACAAGGAACAAGGATGTTTTCAAAGACTGGTAGGATCTCTAAAACATTTTTAAAGTACATGTCATTGATAAAGCTAAATTCTCAATGGTTGTGTAATACAACAGATTCATCATTGAGAAGAGTGAAATTATGCTGTTTTGAAAACTATGGCAGGTCAGATTTTCTACCTAATTATATAAGAAGATTTCTCTAAAAATACACATTATTTCAAAGACTTATTGGCTGTGAAATAAGTTAAGGTTATTTCAAATGGCTTGTCTGCAAAGAAAGGTGAGATGTAGGGAATCACAGAAAGTCGAGGGGAAAATAGGTCAATATATACAATGCTATACGGTGAACTAAGACTTAGGCCAGCCACAATGTAGAGGACCTGACCCTTAGAAACTTACAAGTAAGCTGGAATCTTGAAAAGTTCTAATCTTTAGAAGTAAAAATATTTATTAAAATGAATAACCAAGTGTTTTAATTGACATCAGAAGATCAAAACAATAAACCTGAGAACATACAAAAAATATAAATAAAGATATGAGCAGAACTTAATACAATAGAAAACGTATAAAATTCAGGTGATGTAGTAAGTCCAAAGAATATTCTTTGACAAGATTAAAAGACACACTTTGATTAAGGAAAACCAAAACATAAGTTAAGAATATACAGAAAGAATCAGGACAATGTTATAGCAGAGAGTATATGAAATGCCAGTAAATTTGAACATTTGTGTAAAGTGGACCAGTACCTAGCTCCTAAAATTTACGAAAACTGACAAAAGAGGAAATCATTTAAGGTCATCATGTCTGCCCTTGGCATTCTCGGAATACCCAGGCCTCAGAATGCTGCATCTGTTGTCCATGGTAAGCTGCGGAGAGGTGGCGGGGCAGAGGGTGGCTGGAACACTGCCCACAATGAGGGAGTGGGTGTGGCCATCTCTGCTGTGACTGAACAAACGGCAGGGGAGCAGGGGGCCCAGGGCAGGGCCCTCAGAGCCCGGCAGGCCCATTGGGTTGTCACAAGCATTTAGGCCCTGGCCAAAGGGCGCCTTCTTTGTCTGCACAGCTGCCAACACTCTCACCTTTCCACTCAGGCCGACCCCTTACTTGAAGTGTGTGTGGAACCTGTCTGCGCAGTACACCTCGCTGCACAGCTAACCATAGGTCTGCGCATCGTAGCTTCCTGCCAGGTCACCGAAGTTCGCAAGCAGATGGTTACCTGGGACACACGCCGAGAGGCTCCTGTCTGGGCCACAGACCGCCCATGGCCCTGGCCCACATCAGTGGCCGCAAATCAGCCCTGTCTGAGTACCCTGCCTCTAGAGGGAGTACTGAAACAACACTTCTAGAAAATGGGGTCCTTGCGGGTAACTCATTGTAGAGACACAAATAAATCTTTGCTAACTTCCTGTTGAAGCTTACGAGTGTTGACACCTAAGCCACTTAAAAGGTCAGCTGTTTAGCTAATCATGAGCTCATGATCTAAATTTACACAGTAATGAAGAAATCATCTACAAGGGGAGGCAATCAGCAAAAACAATCAATACCAGAATTAGATTCCCTAGGCCATCCATCAGATGTTGGAATAATCAGGTGCAAGGCAGAAAATATACATACAACTGGAACTGAACTAAGGAACAAGGATGTTTTCAAAGACTGGTAGGATCTCTAAAATATTTTTAAAGTACATGTCATTGATAAAGCTAAATACTCAAAGGTTGTGTAATACAACAGATTTATCATTGACAAGAGTGAAATTATGCTGTTTTGAAAACTATGGCAGGTCAGATTTTGTGCCTAATTATAGAAGAGGATTTCTCTAAAAAAATACACATTATTTCAAAGACTTATTGGCTGTGAAATAAGTTAAGGGTATTTCAAATGGCTTGTCTGCAAAGAAAGGTGAGATGTAGGAAATCACAGAAAGTCGAGGGGAAAATGTGTCAAAATATACATTGCTATAGGGTGAACTAAGCCTTAGGCGAGCAACAATGTAGAGGACCTTGCCCTTAGAAACTTACAAGTAAGCTGGAATCTTCAAAAGTTCAAATCTTTATAAGTAAAAAATTTATTAAAAGGAATAACCAAGTGTTTCAATTGACATCAGAAGATCAAAACAATAAACCCTGAGAACATAGAAAAAAGATAAATAAATATATGAGCAGAACTTAATACAACAGAAAACGTATAAAATTGAGGTGATTTAGTAAGTCCAAAAAATATTCTTTGAAAAGATTTAAAAGACACACTTTGATTAAGGAAAACAAAAACATAAGTCAATAATATACAGAAAGAATCAGACAATCTTATAGCAGAGAATATATGAAATGCCAGTAAAACTGAACATTTCTGTAAAGAGGACCATTTCCTAGCTCCTAAAGTTTACCAAAACTGACACAAGAGGGAATCATTTAAGGTCATCATGTCTGCCCTGGGCATTCTCGGAACGCCCTGGCCTCAGAATGCAGCATCTGTAGTCCATGGTAACCTGCGAAGAGGGGGCGAGGCTGAGGGAGTTTGGAACACTGCCCTCACAGAGGGAGTGGGTTTGGCCATCTCTGCTGTGACTGATCAAAGGGCAGGGGAGCAGGGGTCCCAGGGCAGGGCCCTCAGAGTTCGGGAGGCCCAGTGGGGTGTCACAAGCATTTAGGCCCAGGCCAAAGGGTGCCTTCTTTGTCTGCACAGCTGCCCAAACTCTCACCTTTCCACTCAGGCCGGCCTCGTACTTGAAGTGTGTGTGGAACCTGTCCGCGCAGTACACCTTGCTGCATAGCTAACCATAGGTCTGGGCATCGTAGCTTAGTGCCGGTGACCGAAGTTCCCTGGCAGATGTGTCCCTGGGACACACGCAGAGAGGCTCCTGCCGGGGCCACAGGCCGCCCACAGCCCCTGCCCCAGATCGGGGGACGCAAAGCAGACCTGTCTGAGTCCCCTGCCTCTAGAGGGAGTATTGGACCAACACTTGTAGAAAACGGGGTCCTCGAGGGCAACTCATTGGTGGGACACAAATAAATCTTTCCCAACTTTCTGCTGAAGCTTACGAGCGTTCACACCTAAGCCACTTACAAGGTCAGCTGTTTAGCTAAACATGAGCTCACGATCTAAATTTACACAATAATGAAGAAATCAGCTACAAGGGGAGACAATCAGCAAAAACAATCAATACCAGAATTAGATTCCATAGGCCATCCATCAGATGTTGGAATAATCAGGTGCAAGGCAGAAAATATACATAAAACTGGAACTGAAACAAGGAATAAGGATGTTTTCAAAGACTGGTAGGATCTCTAAAACGTTTTTAAATTACATGTCATTGATAAATCGAAATACTCAAAGGTTGTGTAATAGAACAGATTCATCATTGAGAAGAGTGAAATTATGCTGTTTTGAAAACTATGGCAGGTCAGATTTTCTGCCTAATTATATAATAAGTTTTCTCTAAAAATACACATTATTTTAAAGACTTATTGGCTGTGAAATAAGTTAAGGGTATTTCAAATGGCTTGTCTGCAAAGAAAGGTGAGATGTAGAGAATCACAGAAAGTCGAGGGAAAATATGTCAATATATACTTTGCTATAGGGTAAATAAGCCTTAGACCATCAACAATGTAGAGGACCTGATCCTGTGAAACGCACAAGAAAGCTGGAATCTTCAAAAGTTCAAATCTTGATAAGTAAAAAGATTCATTAAAATGAATAACCAAGTGTTTAAAATGACATCAGAAGATCAAAACAATAAACTCTGAGAACATAGAAAAAAGATAAATAAAGATATGGGCAGAACTTAATACAACAGAAAACGTATAAAATTGAGGTGATTTAGTAAGTCCGAAGAATACGGTTTGAACAGATTTAAAAGACACACTTTGATTAAGGAAAACAAAAACAGAATTAAAGAATATATAGAAAGAATCAGGACAATGTTATAGTAGAGAATATATGAAATGCCAGTAAATTTGAACATTTCTGTAAAGTGGACCATTTCCTAGCTCCTAAAGTTTACCAAAACTGACACAAGAGGAAATCATTTAAGGTCATTATGTCTGCCCTTGGCAATCTCGCAATACCCTGGCCTCAGAATGCAGCATCTGTTGTCCATGGTAAGCTGCGAAGAGGTGGCGGGGCAGAGGGCGGTTGGAACACTGCCCACAATGAGGGAGTGGGTGTGGCCATCTCTGCTGTGACTGAACAAAGGGCAGGGGAGCAGGGGGCCCAGGACAGGGCCCTCAGAGCCCGGCAGGCCCAGTGGGGTGTCACAAGCATTTAGGCCC
Organism: Mesoplodon bidens; assembly: GCF_964165515.1. Classification (NCBI taxonomy): domain Eukaryota; kingdom Metazoa; phylum Chordata; class Mammalia; order Artiodactyla; family Ziphiidae; genus Mesoplodon; species Mesoplodon bidens. The sequence goes on from NC_138180.1 coordinate 4,423,435, forward strand.
AGGCCAAAGGTCGCCTTCTTTGTCTGCACAGCTGCCAAAACTCTCACATTTCCACTCAGGCCGACCCCTTACTTGAAGTGTGTGTGGAACCTGTCTGCGCAGTACACCTCTCTGCACAGCTAACCATAGGTCTGGGCATTGTAGCTTCCTGCCAGGTCACCGAAGTTCGCAAGCAGATGGTTACCTGGGACACACGCCGAGAGGCTCCTGCCTGGGCCACAGACCGCCGATGGCCCTGGCCCACATCAGTGGCCGCAAAGCAGCCCTGTCTGAGTACCCTGCCTCTAGAGGGAGTACTGGAACAACACTTCTAGAAAATGGGGTCCTTGCGGGTAACTCATTGTAGAGACACAAATAAATCTTTGCTGACTCCCTGTTGAAGCTTACGAGTGTTGACACCTAAGCCACTTACAAGGTCAGCTGTTTATCTAATCATGAGCTCATGATCTAAATTTACACAATAATGAAGATAACAGCTACAAGGGGAGGCAATCAGCAAAAACAATCAATACCAGAATTAGATTCCCTAGGCCATCCATCAGATGTTGGAATAATCAGGTGCAAGGCAGAAAATATACTTACAACTGGAACTGAACTAAGGAACACGGATGTTTTCAAAGACTGGTAGGATCTCTAAAACGTTTTTAAATTACATGTCATTGATAAAGCTAAATACTCAATGGTTGTGTAATAGAACAGATTCATCATTGAGAAGAGTGAAATTATGCTGTTTTGAAAACTATGGCAGGTCAGATTTTCTGCCTAATTATATAAGAAGATTTCTCTAAAAAAGGCACATTATTTTAAAGACTTATTGGCTGTGAAATAAGTTAAGGGTATTTCAAATGGCTTGTCTGCAAAGAAAGGTGAGATGTAGGGAATCACAGAAAGTCGAGGGGAAATTCTGTCAATATATACATTGCTATAGGGTGAACTAAGCCTTAGGCGAGCAACAATGTAGAGGACCTTGCCCTTAGAATCTTACAAGTTATCTGGAATCTTCAAAAGTTCAAATCTTTATAAGTAAAAAGATTTATTAAAAGGAATAACCAAGTGTTTTAATTGACATCAGAAGATCAAAACAATAAACCCTGAGAACATAGAAAAAAGATAAATAAAGATATGAGCAGAACTTAATACAACAGAAAACGTATAAAATTGAGGTGATTTAGTAAGTCCAAAGAATATTCTTTGAAAAGATTTAAAAGACACACTTTGATTAAGGAAAACAAAAACATAAGTCAAGAATATACAGAAAGAATCAGACAATCTTATAGCAGAGAATATATGAAATGCCAGTAAATTTGAACATTTCTGTAAAGTGGACCATTTCCTAGCTCCTAAAGTTTACCAAAACCTACACAAGAGGGAATCATTTAAGGTCATCATGATTGCCCTGGGAATTCTCAGAACGCCCTGGCCTCAGAATGCAGCATCTGTAGTCCATGGTAACCTGCGAAGAGGGGGCGGGGCTGAGGGAGGTTGGAACACTGCCCTCACAGAGGGAGTGTGTGTGGCCATCTCTGCTGTGACTGATCAAAGGGCAGGGGAGCAGGGGTCCCAGGGCAGGGCCCTCAGTGTTCGGGAGGCCCAGTGGTGTGTCACAAGCATTTAGGCCCAGGCCAAAGGGCGCCTTCTTTGTCTGCACAGCTGCCCAAACTCTCACCTTTCCACTCAGGCCGCCCTCGTACTTGAAGTGTGTGTGGAAGCTGTCCGCGCAGTACACCTTGATGCATAGCTAACCATAGGTCTGGGCATCGTAGCTTAGTGCCGGTGACCGAAGTTCGCTGGCAGATGGGTCCCTGGGACACACGCAGAGAGGCTCCTGCCGGGGCCACAGGCCGCCCACAGCCCCTGCCCCAGATCGGGGGTCGCAAAGCAGACCTGTATGAGTCACCTGCCTCTAGAGGGAGTATTGGACCAACACTTGTAGAAAACTGGGTCCTGGAGGGCAACTCATTGGAGGGACACAAATAAATCTTTGCCAACTTTCTGCTGAAGCTTACGAGCGTTCACACCTAAGCCACTTACAAGGTCAGCTGTTTAGCTAAACATGAGCTCATGATCTAAATTTACACAATAATGAAGAAATCAGCTACAAGGGGAGACAATCAGCAAAAACAATCAATACCAGAATTAGATTCCTTGGGCATTCATCAGATGTTGGAATAATCAGGTGCAAGGCAGAAAATATACATAAAACTGGAACTGAAACAAGGAACAAGGATGTTTTCAAAGAGTGGTAGGATCTCTAAAACGTTTTAAAATTACATGTCATTGATAAAGCGAAATACTCAAAGGTTGTGTAATAGAACAGATTCATCATTGAGAAGAGTGAAATTATGCTGTTTTGAAAACTATGGCAGGTCAGATTTTCTGCCTAATTATATAATAAGTTTTCTCTAAAAATACACATTATTTTAAAGACTTATTGGCTGTGAAATAAGTTAAGGGTATTTCAAATGGCTTGTCTGCAAAGAAAGGTGACATGTAGGGAATCACAGAAAGTCGAGGGAAAATATGTCAATATATACTTTGCTATAGGGTGAAATAAGCCTTAGACCATCAACAATGTAGAGGACCTGATCCTGTGAAACGTACAAGTAAGCTGGAATCTTCAAAAGTTCAAATCTTGATAAGTAAAAAGATTCATTAAAATGAATAAATAAGTGTTTTAAATGACACAAGAAGATCAAAACAATAAACCCTGAGAACATAGAAAAAAGATAAATAAAGATATGGGCAGAACTTAATACAACACAAAACGTATAAAATTGAGGTGATTTAGTAAGTCCGAAGAATACGGTTTGAACAGATTTAAAAGACACACTTTGATTAAGGAAAACAAAAACAGAATTAAAGAATATATAGAAAGAATCAGGACAAAGTTATAGCAGAGAATATATGAAATGCCAGTAAATTTGAACATTTCTGTAAAGTGGACCATTTCCTAGCTCCTAAAGTTTACCAAAACTGACACAAGAGGAAATCATTTAAGGTCATTATGTCTGCCCTTGGCATTCTCGGAATACACTGGCCTCAGAATGCAGCATCTGTTGTCCATGGTAAGCTGCGGAGAGGTGGCTGGGCAGAGGGTGGTTGGAACACTGCCCACAATGAGGGAGTGGGTGTGACCAACTCTGCTGTGACTGAACAAAGGGCAGGGGAGCAGGGGGCCCAGGGCAGGGCCCTCACAGAAGGGCAGGCCCAGTGGGGTGTCACAAACATTTAGGCCCAGGCCAAAGGACGCCTTCTTTGTCTGCACAGCTGCCAAAACTCTCACCTTTCCACTCAGGCCGACCCCTTACTTGAAGTGTGTGTGGAACCTGTCTGCGCAGTACACCTCTCTGCAAAGCTAACCATAGGTCTGGGCATCGTAGCTTCCTGCCAGGTCACCTAAGTTCGCAAGCAGATGGTTACCTGGGACACACACCTAGAGGCTCCTGCCTGGGCCACAGACCGCCCATGGCCCTGGCCCACATCAGTGGCCGCAAAGCAGCCCTGTCTGAGTACCCTGCCTCTAGAGGGAGTACTTGAACAACACTTCTAGTAAATGGCGTCCTTGCGTGTATCTCATTGTAGAGACACAAATAAATCTTTGCTGACTTCCTGTTGAAGCTTACGAGTGTTGACACCTAAGCCACTTACAAGGTCAGCTGTTTATCTAATCATGAGCTCATGATCTAAATTTACACAATAATGAAGATATCAGCTACAAGGGGAGGCAATCAGCAAAAACAATCAATACCAGAATTAGATTCCCTAGGCCATCCATCAGATGTTGGAATAATCAGGTGCAAGGCAGAAAATATACATACAACTGGAACTGAACTAAGGAACACGGATGTTTTCAAAGACTGGTAGGATCTCTAAAATAGTTTTAAAGTACATGTCATTGATAAAGCTAAATACTCAAAGGTTGTGTAATACAACAGATTTAACATTGAGAAGAGTGAAATTATGCTGTTTTGAAAACTATGGCGGGTCAGATTTTCTGCCTAATTATACAAGAAGATATCTCTAAAAAATACACATTATTTCAAAAACTTATTGGCTGTGAAATAAGTGAAGGGTATTTCAAATGGCTTGTCTGCAAAGAAAGGTGAGATGTAGGGAATCACAGAAAGTCGAGGGGAAAATGTGTCAATATATACATTGCTCTAGGGTGAACTAAGCCTTAGGCGAGCAACAATGTAGAGGACCTTGCCCTTAGAAACTTACAAGTAAGCTGGAATCTTCAAAAGTTCAAATCTTTATAAGTAAGAACGTTTATTAAAGGAATAACCAAGTGTTTTAATTGACATCAGAAGATCAAAACAATAAACCCTGAGAACATAGAAAAAAGATAAATAAATATATGAGCAGAACTTAATACAACAGAAAACGTATAAAATTGAGGTGATTTAGTAAGTCTAAAGAATATTCTTTGAAAAGATTTAAAAGACACACTTTGATTAAGGAAAACAAAAACATAAGTCAAGAATATACAGAAAGAATCAGACAATCTTATAGCAGAGAATATATGAAATGCCAGTAAACTTGAACATTTCTGTAAAGTGGACCATTTCCTAGCTCCTAAAGTTTACCAAAACAGACACAAGAGGGAATCATTTAATGTCATCATGTCTGCCCTGGGCATTCTCGGAACGCCCTGGCCTCAGAATGCAGCATCTGTAGTCCATGGTAACCTGCGAAGAGGCGGCGGGGCTGAGGGAGGTTGGAACACTGCCCTCACAGAGGGAGTGGGTGTGGCCATCTCTGCTGTGACTGATCAAAGGGCAGGGGAGCAGGGGTCCCAGGGCAGGGCCCTCAGAGTTCGGGAGGCCCAGTGGGGTGTCACAAGCATTTAGGCCCAGTCCAAAGGGCGCATTCTTTGTCTGCACAGCTGCCCAAACCCTCACCTTTCCACTCAGGCCGCCCTCGTACTAGAAGTGTGTGTGGAACCTGTCTGCGCACTACACCTTGCTGCATAGCTAACCATAGGTCTGGGCATCGTAGCTTCCTGCCGGTGACCAAAGTTCGCTGGCAGATGGGTCCCTGGGACACACGCAGAGAGGCTCCTGCTGGCACCACAGGCCGCCCACATCCCCTGCCCCAGATCGGGGGACGCAAAGCAGACCTGTCTGAGTCCCCTGCCTCTAGAGGGAGTATTGGACCAACACTTGTAGAAAACGGGGTCCTCGAGGGCAACTCATTGGAGGGACACATATAAATCTTTGCCAACTTTCTGCTGAAGCTTACGAGCGTTCACACCTAAGCCCCTTACAAGGTCAGCTGTTTAGCTAAACATGAGCCTATGATCTAAATTTACACAATAATGAAGAAATCAGCTACAAGGGGAGACAATCAGCAAAAACAATCAGTACCAGAATTAGATTCCCTAGGCCATCCATCAGATGTTGGAATAATCAGGTGCAAGACAGAAAATATACATAAAACTGGAACTGAAACAAGGAACAAGGATGTTTTCAAAGACTGGTAGGATCTCTAAAACGTTTTTAAATTACATGTCATTGATAAAGCGAAATACTCAAAGGTTGTGTAATAGAACAGATTCATCATTGAGAAGAGTGAAATTATGCTGTTTTGAAAACTATGGAAGGTCAGATTTTCTGCCTAATTGTAGAAGAAGATTTCTCAAAAAAATAGACATTATTGGGGCTTCCCTGGTGGCACAATGGTTGAGGGTCTCCCTGCCGATGCATGGGACATGGGCTCGTGCCCCGGTCCGGGAGAATCCCACATGCTGCGCGGCGGCTGGGCCCGTGGGCCATGGCCCAGGTCCTATGCGTCCGGAGCCTGTGCTCTGCAACGGGAAAGTCCACAACGGTGAGAGGCCCACGTACCGCAAAAAAAACAAAAACAAACAAAAAAAACCCATTATTTTAAAGACTTATTGGCTGTGAAATAAGTTAAGGGTATTTCAAATGGCTTGTCTGCAAAGAAAGGTGAGATGTAGGGAATCACAGAAAGTCGAGGGGAAATTATGTCAATATATACTTTGCTATAGGGTGAAATAAGCCTTAGACCATCAACAATGTAGAGGACCTGATCCTGTGAAACGTACAAGTAAGCTGGAATCTTCAAAAGTTCAAATCTTGATAAGTAAAAAGAATCATTAAAATGAATAACCAAGTGTTTTAAAAGACATCAGAAGATCAAAACAATAAACCCTGAGAACATAGAAAAAAGATAAATAAAGATATGGGCAGAACTTAGTACAACAGAAAACGTATAAAATTGAGGTGATTTAGTAATTCCAAAGAATACGGTTTGAACAGATTTAAAAGACACACTTTGATTAAGGAAAACAAAAACAGAATTAAAGAATATATAGAAAGAATCAGGACAATGTTAGAGCAGAGAATATATGAAATGCCAGTAAATTTGAACATTTCTGTAAAGTGGACCATTTCCTAGCTCCTAAAGTTTACCAAAACTGACACAAGAGTAAATCATTTAAGGTCATTATGTCTGTCCTTGGCATTCTCGGAATACCCTGGCCTCAGAATGCAGCATCTGTTGTCCATGGTAAGCTGCGGAGAGGTGGCGGGGCAGAGGGTGGTTGGAACACTGCCCACAATGAGGGAGTGGGTGTGGCCATCTCTGCTGTGACTGAACAAAGGGCAGGAGAGCAGGGGGCCGAGGGCAGGGCCCTCAGAGCCCGGAAGGCCCAGTGGGGTGTCACAAGCATTTAGGCCCAGGAAAAAGGGCGCCTTCTTTGTCGGCAGAGCTGCCAACACTCTCACCTTTCCACTCAGGCCGACCCCTTACTTGAAGAGTGTGTGGAACCTGTTTGAGCAGTACACCTCGCTACGCAGCTAACCATAGGTCTGCGCATCGTAGCATCCTGCCAGGTCACCGAAGTTCGCAAGCAGATGGTTACCTGGGACACACGCCGAGAGGCTCCTGTCTGGGCCACAGACCGCCCATGGCCCTGGCCCACATCAGTGGCCGCAAATCAGCCCTGTCTGAGTACCCTGCCTCTAGAGGGAGTACTGGAACAACACTTCTAGAAAATGGGGTCCTTGCGGGTAACTCATTGTAGAGACACAAATAAATCTTTGCTAACTTCCTGTTGAAGCTTACGAGTGTTGACACCTAAGCCACTTAAAAGGTCAGCTGTTTAGCTAATCATGAGCTCATGATCTAAATTTACACAGTAATGAAGAAATCATCTACAAGGGGAGGCAATCAGCAAAAACAATCAATACCAGAATTAGATTCCGTAGGCCATCCATCAGATGTTGGAATAATCAGGTGCAAGGCAGAAAATATACATACAACTGGAACTGAACTAAGGAACAAGGATGTTTTCAAAGACTGGTAGGATCTCTAAAATATTTTTAAAGTACATGTCATTGATAAAGCTAAATACTCAAAGGTTGTGTAATACAACAGATTTATCATTGACAAGAGTGAAATTATGCTGTTTTGAAAACTATGGCAGGTCAGATTTTGTGCCTAATTATAGAAGAAGATTTCTCTAAAAAAATACACCTTATTTCAAAGACTTATTGGCTGTGAAATAAGTTAAGGGTATTTCAAATGGCTTGTCTGCAAAGAAAGGTGAGATGTAGGAAATCACAGAAAGTCGAGGGGAAAATGTGTCAATATATACATTGCTATAGGGTGAACTAAGCCTTAGGCGAGCAACAATGTAGAGGACCTTGCCCTTAGAAACTTACAAGTAAGCTGGAATCTTCAAAAGTTCAAATCTTTATAAGTAAAAAATTTATTAAAAGGAATAACCAAGTGTTTCAATTGATATCAGAAGATCAAAACAATAAACCCTGAGAACATAGAAAAAAGATAAATAAATATATGAGCAGAACTTAATACAACAGAAAACGTATAAAATTGAGGTGATTTAGTAAGTCCAAAGAATATTCTTTGAAAAGATTTAAAAGACACACTTTGATTAAGGAAAACAAAAACATAAGTCAAGATTATACAGAAAGAATCAGACAAACTTATAGCAGAGAATATATGAAATGCCAGTAAATTTGAACATTTCTGTAAAGTGGACCATTTCCTAGCTCCTAAAGTTTACCAAAACTGACACAAGAGGGAATCATTTAAGGTCATCATGTCTGCCCTGGGCATTCTCGGAACGCCCTGGCCTCAGAATGCAGCATCTGTAGTCCATGGTAACCTGCGAAGAGGGGGCGGGGCTGAGGGAGGTTGGAACACTGCCCTCACAGAGGGAGTGGGTGTGGCCATCTCTGCTGTGACTGATCAAAGGGCAGGGGAGCAGGGGTCCCAGGGCAGGGCCCTCAGATTTCGGGAGGCCCAGTGGGGTGTCACCAGCATTTAGGCCCAGGCCAAAGGGCGCCTTCTTTGTCTGCACAGCTGCCCAAACTCTCACCTTTCCACTCAGGCCGCCCTCGTACTTGAAGTGTGTGTGGAACCTGTCCGTGCAGTACACCTTGCTGCATAGCTAACCATAGGTCTGGGCATCGTAGCTTCCTGCCGGTGACCGAAGTTTGCTGGCACATGTGTCCCTGGGAGACACGCAGAGAGGCTCCTGTCCGGCCCACAGGCCGCCCACAGCCCCTGCCCCAGACCGGGGGACGCAAAGCAGACCTGTCTGGGTCCCCTGCCTCTAGAGGGAGTATTGGACCAACACTTGTAGAAAACGGGGTCCTCGAGGGCAACTCATTGCAGGGACACAAATAAATCTTTGCCAACTTTCTCCTGAAGTTTACGAGCGTTCACACCTAAGCCACTTACAAGGTCAGCTGTTTAGCTAAACATGAGCTCATGATCTAAATTTACACAATAATGAAGAAATCAGCTACAAGTGGAGACAATCAGCAAAAACAATCAATACCAGAATTAGGTTCCCTAGGCCATCCATCAGATGTTGGAATAATCAGGTGCAAGGCAGAAAATATACATAAAACTGGAACTGAAACAAGGAACAAGGATGTTTTCAAAGACTTGTAGGATCTCTAAAACGTTTTTAAATTACATGTCATTGATAAAGCTAAATACTCAAAGGTTGTGTAAAACAACAGATTCATCATTGAGAAGAGTGAAATTATGCTGTTTTGAAAACTATGGCAGGTCAGATTTTCTGCCTAATTATAGAAGAAGATTTCTCTAAAAAATGCACATTATTTTAAAGACTTATTGGCTGTGAAATAAGTTAAGGGTATTTCAAATGGCTTGTCTGCAAAGAAAGGTGAGATGTAGGGAATCACAGAAAGTCGAGGGGAAATTCTGTCAATATATACTTTGCTATAGGGTGAAATAAGCCTTAGACCATCAACAATGTAGAGGACCTGATCCTGTGAAACGTACAAGTAAGCTGGAATCTTCAAAAGTTCAAATCTTGATAAGTAAAAAGATTCATTAAAATGAATAACCAAGTGTTTTAAATGACATCAGAAGATCAAAACAATAAACCCTGAGAACATAGAAAAAAGATAAATAAAGACATGGGCAGAACTTAATACAACAGAAAACGTATAAAATTGAGGTGATTTAGTAAGTCCGAAGAACACGGTTTGAACAGATTTAAAAGACACACTTTGATTAAGGAAAACAAAAACAGAATTAAAGAATATATAGAAAGAATCAGGGCAATGTTATAGAAGAGAATATATGAAATGCCAGTAAATTTGAACATTTCTGTAAAGTGGATCATTTCCTAGCTCCTAAAGTTTACCAAAACTGACACAAGAGGAAATCATTTAAGGTCATTATGTCTGCCCTTGGCATTCTCGGAATACCCTGGCCTCAGAATGCAGCATCTGTTGTCCTTGGTAAGCTGCGGAGAGGTGGCGGGGCAGAGGGTGGTTGGAACACTGCCCACAATGAGGGAGTGGGTGTGGCCATCTCTGCTGTGATTGAACAAAAGGCAGGGGAGCAGGGGTCCCAGGGCAGGGCCCTCAGAGTTCGGGAGGCCCAGTGGGGTGTCACAAGCATTTAGGCCCAGGCCAAAGGGCGCCTTCTTTGTCTGCACAGCTGCCCAAACTCTCACCTTTCCACTCAGGCCGCCCTCGTATTTGAAGTGTGTGTGGAACCTGTCCGTGCAGTACACCTTGCTGCATAGCTAACCATAGGTCTGGGCATCGTAGCTTCCTGCCGGTGACCGAAGTTCGCTGGCAGATGGGTCCCTGGGACACACGCAGAGAGGCTCCTGCCCGGCCCACAGGCCGCCCAAAGCCCCTGCCCAAGATCGGGGGACGCAAATCAGACCTTTCTGAGTCCCCTGCCTCTAGAGGGAGTATTGGACCAACACTTGTAGAAAACGGGGTCCTCGAGGGCAACTCATTGGACGGACACAAATAAATCTTTGCCATCTTTCTGCTAAAGCTTACAAGCGTTCACACCTAAGCCACTTACAAGGTCAGCTGTTTAGCTAAACATGAGCTCATGATCTAAATTTACACAATAATGAAGAAATCAGCTACAAGGGGAGACAATCAGCAAAAACAATCAATACCAGAATTAGATTCCCTAGGCCATCCATCAGATGTTGGAATAATCAGGTGCAAGGCAGAAAATATACATAAAACTGGAACTGAAACAAGGAACAAGGATGTTTTCAAAGACTGGTAGGATCTCTAAAACGTTTTAAAATTACTTGTCATTGATAAAGCTATATACTCAAAGTTTGTGTAATAGAACAGATTCATCATTGAGAAGAGTGAAATTATGCTGTTTTGAAAACTATGGCAGGTCAGATTTTCTGCCTAATTATAGAAGCAGATTTCACTAAAAAATACACATTATTTTAAAGACTTATTGGCTGTGAAATAAGATAAGGGTATTTCAAATGGCTTGTCTGCAAAGAAAGGTGAGATGTAGGGAATCACACAAAGTCGAGGGGAAAATATGTCAATATATACTTTGCGATAGGGTGAAATAAGCCTTAGACCATCAACAATGTAGAGGACCTGATCCTGTGAAACGTACAAGTAAGCTGGAATCTTCAAAAGTTCAAATCTTGATAAGTAAAAAGATTCATTAAAATGAATAACCAAGTGTTTTAAATGACATCAGAAGATCAAAACAATAAACCCTGAGAACATAGAAAAAAGATAAATATATGGGCAGAACTTAATACAACAGCAAACGTATAAAATTGAGGTGATTTAGTAAGTCCAAAGAATACGGTTTGAACAGATTTAAAAGACACACTTTGATTAAGGAAAACAAAAACAGAATTAAAGAATATATAGAAAGAATCAGGACAATGTTATAGCAGATAATATATGAAATGCCAGTAAATTTGAACATTTCTGTAAAGTGGACCATTTCCTAGCTCCTAAAGTTTACCAAAACTGACACAAGAGGAAATCATTTAAGGTCATTATGTCTCCCCTTGGCATTCTCGGAATACCCAGGCCTCAGAATGCTGCATGTGTTGTCCATGGTAAGCTGCGGAGAGGTGGCGGGGCAGAGGGTGGTTGGAACACTGCCCACAATGAGGGAGTGGGTGTGGCCATCTCTGCTGTGACTGAACAAACGGCAGGGGAGCAGGGGGCCCAGGGCAGGGCCCTCAGAGCCCGGCAGGCCCATTGGGTTGTCCAAAGCATTTAGGCCCTGGCCAAAGGGCGCCTTCTTTGTCTGCACAGCTGCCAACACTCTCACCTTTCCACTCAGGCCTACCCCTTACTTGAAGTGTGTGTGGAACCTGTCTGCGAAGTACACCTCGCTGCACAGCTAACCATAGGTGTGGGCATCGTAGCTTCCTGCGAGGTGACCGAAGTTCGCAGGCAGATGGTTACCTGTGACACACGCCGAGAGGCTCCTGTCTGGACCACAGACCGCCCATGGCCCTGCCCCACATCAGTGGCCGCAAAGCAGCCCTGTCTGAGTACCCTGACTCTAGAGGGAGTACTGGAACAACACTTCTAGAAAATGGGGTCCTTGAGGGTAACTCATTGTAGAGACACAAATAAATTTTTGCTGACTTCCTGTTGAAGCTTACGAGCGTTGACACCTAAGCCACTTACAAGGTCAGCTGTTTAGCTAATCATGAGCTCATGATCTAAATTTACACAATACGGAAGAAATCAGCTACAAGGGGAGGCAATCAGCAAAAACAATCAATACCAGAATTAGATTCCCTAGGCCATCCATCAGATGTTGGAATAATCAGGTGCAAGGCAGAAAATATACATAAAACTGGAACTGAACTAAGGACCAAGGATGTTTTCAAAGACTGGTAGGATCTCTAAAATAGTTTTAAAGTACATTTCATTGATAAAGCTAAATACTCATAGGTTGTGTAATACAACAGATTTATCATTGAGAAGAGTGAAATTATGCTGTTTTGAAAACTATGGCAGGTCATCTTTTCTGCCTAATTATATAAGAAGATTTCTCTAAAAAATACACATTATTTCAAAGACTTACTGGCTGTGAAATAAGTTAAGGGTATTTCAAATGGCTTGTTTGCAAAGAAAGGTGAGATGTAGGGCATCACAGAAAGTCGAGTGGAAAATGTGTCAATATATACATTGCTATAGGGTGAACTAAGCCTTAGGCGAGCTACAATGTAGAGGACCTCGCCCTTAGAAACTTACAAGTAATCTGAAATCTTCAAAAGTTCAAATCTTTATAAGTAAGAAGGTTTATTAAAAGGAATAACCAAGTGTTTTAATTGACATCAGAAGATCAAAACAATAAACCCTGAGAACATAGAACAAAGATAAATAAAGATATGAGCAGAACTTAATACAACAGAAAACGTATAAAATTGAGGTGATTTAGTAAGTCCAAAGAATATTCTTTGAAAAGATTTAAACGACACACTTTGATTAAGGAAAACAAAAACATAAGTCAAGAATATACAGAAAGAATCAGACAATCTTTTAGCAGAGAATATATGAAATGCCAGTAAATGTGAACATTTCTGTAAAGTGGACCATTTCCTAGCTCCTAAAGTTGACCAAAACTGACACAAGAGGGAATCATTTAAGGTCATCATGTCTGCCCTGGGCATTCTCGGAACGCCCTGGCCTCAGAATGCAGCATCTGTAGTCCATGGTAACCTGCGAAGAGGGGGCGGGTCTGAGGGCGGTTGGAACACTGCCCTCACAGAGGGAGTGGGTGTGGCCATCTCTGCTTTGACTGATCAAAGGGCAGGGGAGCAGGGGTCCCAGGGCAGGGCCCTCAGAGTTCGGGAGGCCCAGTGGGGTGTCACCAGCATTTAGGCCCAGGCCAAAGGGCGCCTTCTTTGTCTGCACAGCTGCCCAAACTCTCACCTTTCCACTCAGGCCGCCCTCGTACTTGAAGTGTGTGTGGAACCTGTCCGCGCAGTACACCTTGCTGCATAGCTAACCATAGGTCTGGGCATCGTAGCTTCCTGCCGGTGACCGAAGTTCGCTGGCAGATGGGTCCCTGGGACACACGCAGAGAGGCTCCTGCCCGGCCCACAGGCCGCCCACAGCCGCTGCCCCAGATCGGGGGACGCAAAGCAGACCTGTCTGAGTCCCCTGCCTCTAGAGGGAGTATTGGACCAACACTTGTAGAAAACGGGGTCCTCGAGGGCAACTCATTGGAGGGACACAAATAAATCTTTGCCATCTTTCTGCTAAAGCTTACAAGCGTTCACACCTAAGCCACTTACAAGGTCAGCTGTTTAGCTAAACATGAGCTCATGATCTAAATTTACACCATAATGAAGAAATCAGCTACAAGGGGAGACAATCAGCAAAAACAATCAGTACCAGAATTAGATTCCCTAGGCCATCCATCAGATGTTGGAATAATCAGGTGCAAGGCAGAAAATATACATAAAACTGGAACTGAAACAAGGAACAAGGATGTTTTCAAAGACTGGTAGGATCTCTAAAACGTTTTAAAATTACATGTCATTGATAAAGCGAAATACTCAAAGGTTGTGTAATACAACAGATTCATCATTGAGAAGAGTGAAATTATGCTGTTTTGAAAACTATGGCAGGTCATATTTTCTGCCTAATTATAGAAGAAGATTTCTCTAAAAAAATACACATTATATCAAAGACTTATTGGCTGTGCAATAAGTTAAGGTTATTTCAAATGGCTTGTCTGCAAAGAAAGGTGAGATGTAGGGAATCACAGAAAGTCGAGGGGAAAATATGTCAATATATACTTTGCTATAGGGTGAAATAAGCCTTAGACCATCAACAATGTAGAGGACCTGATCCTGTGAAACGTACAAGTAAGCTGGAATCTTCAAAAGTTCAAATCTTGAAAAGTAAAAAGATTCATTAAAATGAATAACCAAGTGTTTTAAATGACATCAGAAGATCAAAACAATAAACCCTGAGAACATAGAAAAAAGGTAAATAAACATATGGGCAGAACTTAATACAACAGAAAACGTATAAAATTGAGGTGATTTAGTAAGTCCAAAGAATACCGTTTGAACAGATTTAAAAGACACACTTTGATTAAGGAAAACAAAAACAGAATTAAAGAATATATAGAAAGAATCAGGACAATGTTATAGCAGAGAATATATGAAATGCCAGTAAATTTGAACATTTCTGTAAAGTGGACCATTTCCTAGCTCCTAAAGTTTACCAAAACTGACACAAGAGGAAATCATTTAAGGTCATTATGTCTGCCCTTGGCATTCTCGGAATACCCAGGCCTCAGAATGCTGCATCTGTTTTCCATGGTAAGCTGCGGAGAGGTTGCGGGGCAGAGGGTGGTTGGAACACTGCCCACAATGAGGGAGTGGGTGTGGCCATCTCTGCTGTGACTGAACAAAGGGCAGGGGAGCAGGGGGGCCAGGGCAGGGCCCTCAGAGCCCGGCAGGCCCAGTGGGGTGTCACAAGCATTTAGGCCCTGGCCAAAGGGCGCCTTCTTTGTCTGCACAGCTGCCAACACTCTCACCTTTCCACTCAGGCCGACCCTTACTTGAAGTGTGTGTGGAACCTGTCTGCGCAGTACATCTCGCTGCACAGCTAACCATAGGTCTGGGCATCGTAGCTTCCTGCCAGGTGACCGAAGTTCGCAGGCAGATGGTTACCTGTGACACACGCCGAGAGGCTCCTGTCTGGACCACAGACCGCCCATGGCCCTGCCCCACATCAGTGGCCGCAAAGCAGCCCTGTCTGAGTACCCTGCCTCTAGAGGGAGTACTGGAACAACACTTCTAGAAAATGGGGTCCTTGCGGGTAACTCATTGTAGAGACACAAATAAATCTTTGCTGACTTCCTGTTGAAGCTTACGAGCGTTGACACCTAAGCCACTTACAAGGTCAGCTGTTTAGCTAATCATGAACTCATGATCTAAATTTACACAATAATGAAGAAATCAGCTACAAGGGGAGGCAATCAGCAAAAACAATCTATACCAGAATTAGATTCCCTAGTCCATCCATCAGATGTTGGAATAATCAGGTGCAAGGCAGAAATTATACATACAACTGGAACTGTACTAAGGAACAAGGATGTTTTCAAAGACTGGTAGGATCTGTAAAATAGTTTTAAAGTACATTTCATTGATAAAGCTAAATATTCAAAGGTTGTGTAATACAACAGATTTATCATTGAGAAGAGTGAAATTATGCTGTTTTGAAAACTATGGCAGGTCATATTTTCTGCCTAATTATATAAGAAGATTTCTCTAAAAACTACACATTATTTCAAAGACTTTCTGGCTGTGAAATAAGTTAAGGGTATTTCAAATGGCTTGTCTGCAAAGAAAGGTGAGATGTAGGGCATCACAGAAAGCCGAGGGGAAAATGTGTCAATATATACATTGCTATAGGGTGAACTAAGCCTTAGGCGAGCAACAATGTAGAGGACCTTGCCCTTAGAAACTTACAAGTAAGCTGGAATCTTCAAAAGTTCAAATCTTTATAAGTAAGAAGATTTATTAAAAGGAATAACTAAGTGTTTTAATTGACATCAGAAGATCAAAACAATAAACCCTGAGAACATAGAACAAAGATAAATAAAGATATGAGCAGAACTTAATACAACAGAAAACGTATAAAATTGAGGTGATTTAGTAAGTCCAAAGAATATTCTTTGAAAAGATTTAAAAGACACACTTTGATTAAGGAAAACAAAAACACAAGTCAAGAATATACAGAAAGAATCAGACAAACTTATAGCAGAGAATATATGAAATGCCAGTAAATTTGAACATTTCTCTAAAGTGGACCATTTCCTAGCTCCTAAAGTTTACCAAAACTGACACAAGAGGGAATCATTTAAGGTCATCATGTCTGCCCTGGGCATTCTCGGAACGCCCTGGCTTCAGAATGCAGCATCTGTAGTCCATGGTAACCTGCGAAGAGGGGGCGGGGCTGAGGTAGGTTGGAACACTGCCCTCACAGAGGGAGTGGGTGTGGCCATCTCTACTGTGACTGATCAAAGGGCAGGGGAGCAGGGGTCCAAGGGCAGGGACCTCAGAGTTCGGGAGGCCCAGTGGGGTGTCACAAGCATTTAGGCCCAGGCCAAAGGGCGCCTTCTTTGTCTGCACAGCTGCCCAAACTCTCACCTTTCCACTCAGGCCGCCCTCGTACTTGAAGTGTGTGTGGAACCTGTCCGCGCAGTACACCTTGCTGCATAGCTAAAGATAGGTCTGGGCATCGTAGCTTCCTGCCGGTGACCGAAGTTCGCTGGCAGATGGGTCCCTGGGCCACACGCAGAGAGGCTCCTGCCCGGCCCACAGGCCGCCCACAGCCCCTGCCCCAGATCGGGGGACGCAAAGGAGACCTGTCTGAGTCCCCTGCCTCTAGAGGGAGTATGGACCAACACTTGTAGAAAACGGGGTCCTGGAGGGCAACTCAATGGAGGGTCACAAATAACTCTTTGCCATCTTTCTGCTGAAGCTTACAAGCGTTCACACCTAAGCCACTTACAAGGTCAGCTGTTTTGCTAAACATGAGCTCATGATCTATATTTACACAATAATGAAGAAATCAGCTACAAGGGGAGACAATCAGCAAAAACAATCAATACCAGAATTAGATTCCCTAGGCCATCCATCAGATGTAGGAATAATCAGGTGCAAGGCAGAAAATATACATAAACCTGGAACTGAAACAAGGAACAAGGATGTTTTCAAAGACTGGTAGGATCTCTAAAACGTTTTTAAATTACATGTCATTGATAAAGCTAAATACTCAAAGGTTGTGTAATAGAACAGATTCATCATTGAGATGAGTGAAATTATGCTGTTTTGAAAACTATGGCAGGTCAGATTTTCTGCCTAATTATATTATAAGTTTTCTCTAAAAATACACATTATTTTAAAGACTTATTGGCTGTGAAATAAGTTAAGGGTATTTAAAATGGCTTGTCTGCAAAGAAAGGTGAGATGTAGGGAATCACAGAAAGTCGAGGGGAAAATATGTCAATATATACTTTGCTATAGGGTGAAATAAGCCTTAGACCATCAACAATGTAGAGGACCTGATCCTGTGAAACGTACAAGTAAACTGGAATCTTCAAAAGTTCAAATCTTGATAAGTAAAAAGATTCATTAAAATGAATAACCAAGTGTTTTAAATGACATCAGAAGATCAAAACAATAAACCCTGAGAACATAGAAAAAAGATAAATAAAGATATGGGCAGAACTTAATACAACAGAAAACGTATAAAATTGAGGTGATTTAGTAAATCCAAAGAATACGGTTTGAACAGATTTAAAAGACAGACTTTGATTAAGGAAAACAGAAACAGAATTAAAGAATATATAGAATGAATCAGGACAATGTTATAGCAGAGAATATATGAAATGCCAGTAAATTTGAACATTTCTGTAAAGTGAACCATTTCCTACCTCCTAAAGTTTACCAAAAATGACACAAGAGGAAATCATTTAAGGTCATTATGTCTGCCCTTGGCATTCTCGGAATGCCCTGGCCTCAGAATGCAGCATCTGTAGTCCATGGTAACCTGCGGAGAGGGGGCGGGGCTGAGGGAGGTAGGAACACGGCCCTCACAGAGGGAGTGGGTGGGGCCATCTCTGCTGTGACTGAACAAAGGGCAGGGGAGCAGGGGGCCCATGGCAGGGCACTCAGAGGCCAGCAGGCCCAGTGGGGTGTCACAAGCATTTAGGCCCAGGACAAAGGAAGCCTTCTTTGTCTGCACAGCTGCCCAAACTCTCACCTTTCCACTCAGGCCGCCCTCTTATTGAAGTGTGTGTGGAACCTGTCCGCGCAGTACACCTCGCTGCACAGCTAACCATAAGTCTGGGCATCGTAGCTTCCTGCCAGGGGACCGAAGTTCGCAGGCAGATGGGTCGTGGGACACGCGTGGGGAACCTCCTGCCCCGGCCACAGGCCGCCCAAAGCCACTATCCCAGATCGGGGGGAGCAAAGCAGTCCTGTCTGAGTCCCAGCCTCTACAGGGAGTAGTGGAACAACACTTGTAGAAAACGGGGTCCGCGCGGGTAACTCATTGGAGGGACACAAAAAAATCTTTGCGGACTTTCTGCTGAAGCTTACGAGCGTTCACACATAAGCCTCTTACAAGGTCATCTGTTTAGCTAAACATGAGCTCATGATCTAAATTTACACAATAATGAAGAAATCAGCTACAAGGGGAGACAAGCAGCAAAAACAATCAATACCAGGATTAGATTCCCTAGGCCAACCATCAGATGTTGGAATAATCAGGTGCATGGCAGAAAGTATATACAAAACTGGAACTGAAACAAGGAACAAGGATGTTTTCAAAGACTGGTAGGATCTCTAAAACATTTTTAAAGTACATGTCATTGATAAAGCTAAATACTCAATGGTTGTGTAATACAACAGATTCATCATTGAGAAGAGTGAAATTATGCTGTTTTGAAAACTATGGCAGGTCAGATTTTCTGCCTAATTATATAAGAAGATTTCTCTAAAAATACACATTATTTCAAAGACTTATTGGCTGTGAAATAAGTTAAGGGTATTTCAAATGGCTTGTCTGCAAAGAAAGGTGAGATGTAGGGAATCACAGAAAGTCGAGGGGAAAATAGGTCAATATATACATTGCTATATGGTGAACTAAGACTTAGGCCAGCCACAATGTAGAAGACCTGACCCTTAGAAACTTACAAGTAAACTGGAATCTTGAAAAGTTCAAATCTTTAGAAGAAAAAAGATTTATTAAAATGAATAACCAAGTGTTTTAATTGACATCAGAAGATCAAAACAATAAACCTGAGAACATAGAAAAAATATAAATAAAGATATGAGCAGAACTTAATACAATAGAAAACGTATAAAATTCAGGTGATGTAGTAAGTCCAAAGAATATTCTTTGACAAGGTTTAAAAGACACACTTTGATTAAGGAAAACCAAAACATAAGTAAAGAATATACAGAAAGAATCAGGACAATGTTATAGCAGAGAGTATATGAAATGCCAGTAAATTTGAACATTTGTGTAAAGTGGACCAGTTCCTAGCTCCTAAAATTTACCAAAACTGACAAAAGAGGAAATCATTTAAGGTCGTCATGTCTGCCCTTGGCATTCTCGGAATGCCCTGGACTCAGAATGCGGCATCTGTAGTCCATGTTAACCTGCGGAGAGGGGGCGGGGCTGAGGGAGTTTGGAACACAGCCCTCACAGAGGGAGTGGGTGTGGCAATCTCTGCTGTGACTGAACAAAGGGCAGGGGAGCAGGGGGCCCAGGGCAGGACCCTCAGATCCCGGCAGGCCCAGTGGGGTACACAAGCATTTAGGCCCAGGACAAAGGAAGCCTTCTTTGTCTGCACAGCTGCCCAAACTCTCAACTTTCCACTCAGGCCGCCCTCTTACTTGAAGTGTGTGTGGAACCTGTCCGCGCAGTACACCTCGCTGCACAGCTAACCATAGATCTGGGCATCGTAGCTTCCTGCCAGGTGACCGAAGTTCGCAGGCAGATGGGTCCCTGGGACACACGCAGAGAGTCTCCTAACCGGGCCACAGGCCGCCCACAGCCAATGCCCCAGATCGTGGGGTGCCAAGCAGCCCTGTCTGAGGCCGTGCCTCTATAGGGAGTAGTGGACCAACCCTAGTAGAAAACGGGGTCCTCGCGGGCAACTCATTGGAGGGACACAAATAAATCTTTGCGGACTTTCTGATAAAGCTTATGAGTGTTCACACCTAAGCCTCTTACAAAGTCAGATGTTTAGCTAAACATGAGCTCATGATCTAAATTTACACAATAATGAAGAAATCAGCTACAGGGGGAGACAATCAGCAAAAACAATCAATACCAGAATTAGATTTCCTAAGCCATCGATCAGACGTTGGAATAATCAGGTGCAAGGCAGAAAATATACATAAAAGTGGAACTGAAACAAGGAACAAGGATGTGTTCAAAGACTGGTAGGATCTCTAAAACATTTTTAAAGTACATGTCATTGATAAAGCTAAATACTCAAAGGTTGTGTAATACAACAGATTCATCATTGAGAAGAGTGAAATTATGCTGTTTTGAAAACTATGGCAGGTCAGATTTTGCGCCTAAATATATAATAAGATTTCTCTGAAAAATGCACATTATTTCAAAGACTTATTGGCAGTAAAATAAGTTAAGGTTATTTCAAATGGCTTGTGTGCAAAGAAAGGTGAGATATAGGAAATCACAGAAAGTCGAGGCGAAAATAGGTCAATATATACTTTGCTATATTGTGAACTAAGCCTTTGGCCAGCCACAATGTAGAGGACCTGACCCTTAGAAACTTACAAGTAAGATGGAATCTTTAAAAATTCAAATCTTTATAAGTAAAAAGATTTATTAAAATGAATAACCAAGTGTTTTAATTGACATCAGAAGATCAAAACAATAAACCCTGAGAACATAGAAAAAAGATAAATAAAGATATGAGCAGAAATTAATACCACAGAAAACGTATAAAATTCAGTTGAGGTACTAAGTCCAAAGAATATTCTTTGACAAGGTTTAAAAGACACACTTTGATTAAGGAAAACCAAAACATAAGTAAAGAATATACAGAAAGAATCAGGACAATGTTATAGCAGAGAATATATGAAATGCCAGTAGATTTGAACATTTGTGTAAAGTGGACCAGTTGCTAGCTCCTAAAGTTTACCAAAACTGACACAAGAGGAAATCATTTAAGGTCATCATGTCTGCCCTTGGCATTCTCGGAATGCCCTGGCCTCAGAATGCAGCATCTGTAGTCCATGGTAACCTGCGGAGAGGGGGCGGGGCTGAGGGAGGTAGGAACAGGGCCCTCACAGAGGGAGTGGGTGGGGCCATTTCTGCTGTGACTGAACAAAGGGCAGGGGATCAGGGGGCCCAGGGCAGGGCCCCCAGAGCCCATCAGGCCCAGTGGGGTGTCACAAGCATTTAGGCCCAAGACAAAGGAAGCATTCTTTGTCTGCACAGGTGCCCAAACTCTCACCTTTCCTCTCAGGCCGACCTCTTATTGAAGTGTGTGTGGAACCTGTCCGCGCTGTACACCTCGCTGCACAGCTAACCATAGGTCTGGGCATCGTAGCTTCCTGCCAGGTGACGGAAGCTCGCAGGCAGAAGGGTCCCTGGGACACACGCAGAGAGGCTCCTACCCGGGCCACAGGCCGCCCACTGCCACTGCCCCAGATCGTGGGGCGCAAAGCAGCCCTGTCTGAGGCCGTGCCTCTAGAGGGAGTAGTGGACCAACACTTGTAGAGAATGGGGCCCTCGCGGGCAACTCATTGGAGGGACACAAATAAATCTTTGCGGACTCTGTGATGAAGTTTACGAGGGTTCACACATAAGCCTCTTACATAGTCAGATGTTTAGCTAAACATGAGCTCATGATCTAATTTTACACAATAATGAAGAAATCAGCTACAGGGGGAGACAATCAGCAAAAACAATCAATACCAAAATTAGATTCCCTAGGCCATCGATCAGACGTTGGAATAATCAGGTGCAAGGCAGAAAATATACATAAAACTGGAAATGAAACAAGGAACAAGGATGTTTTCAAAGACTGGTAGGATCTCTAAAACATTTTTAAAGTACATGCCATTGATAAAGCTAAATACTCAAAGGTTGTGTAATACAACAGATTCATCATTGTGAAGAGTGAAATTATGCTGTTTTGAAAACTATGGTAGGTCAGATTTTCTGCCTAAATATATAAGAAGATTTCTCTGAAAAATACACATTATTTCAAAGACTTATTGGCTGTGAAATAAGTTAAGTTTATTTCAAATGGCTTGTCTGCAAAGAAAGGTGAGTTATAGGAAATCACAGAAAGTCGAGGGGAATATAGGTCAATATATACTTTGCTATATTGTGAACTAAGACTTTGGCCAGCCACAATGTAGAGGACGGGACCCTTAGAAACTTACAAGTAAGCTGGAAGCTTTAAAAATTCAAATCTTTATAAGTAAAAAGATTTATTAAAATGAATAACCAGGTGTTTTAATTGACATCAGAAGATCAAAACAATAAACCCTGAGAACATAGAAAAAAGATAAATAAATCTATGAGCAGAACTTAATACCACAGAAAACGTATAAAATTCAGTTGAGGTAGTAAGTCCAAAGAATATTCTTTGACAAGGTTTAAAAGACACACTTTGATTAAGGAAAACCAAAACATAAGTAAAGAATATACAGAAAGAATCAGGACAATGTTATAGCAGAGAATATATGAAATGCCAGTAAATTTGAACATTTCTGTAAAGTGGACCATTTCCTAGCTCCTAAAGTTTAACAAAATTGACACAAGAGGAAACCATTTAAGGTCATCATGTCTGCCCTTGGCATTCTCGGTCTGCCCTAGACTCAGAATGCAGCATCTGTAGTCCATGGTAACCTGCGGAGAGGGCATGGAGCTGAGGGATGTTGGAACACTGTCTTCACTGAGGGAGTGGTTGGGGCCATCTCTGCTGTGACTGAACAAAGGGCAGGGGAGAAGTCGGACAACGGCAGGGCCCTCAGAACCCGGCAGGGCCAGTCGTGTGTCAGAAGCATTTAGGCCCATGCCAAAGTGCGCCTTCTTTCTGCACAGCTGCTCAAACTCTCACGTTTCCACTCAGGCCGCCCTCTTACTTGAAGTGTGTGTGGAACCGGTCCGTGCAGTACACCTCGCTGCAAAGCTAACCATAGGACTGGGCATCATAGCTTCCTGCCAGGGGACCGAAGTTCGCAGGCAGTTGGGTTGTGGGACACGCGTGGGGAACCTCCTGCCCCGGCCACAGGCCGCCCAAAGCCACTATCCCAGATCGGGGGCAGCAAAGCAGTCCTGTCTGAGTCCCAGCCTCTACAGGGAGTAGTGGAACAACACTTGTAGAAAACGGGGTCCGCGCGGGTAACTCATTGGAGGGACACAAAAAAATCTTTGCGGACTTTCTGCTGAAGCTTACGAGCATTCACTCATAAGCCTCTTACAAGGTCATCTGTTTAGCTAAACATGAGCTCATGATCTAAATTTACACAGTAATGAAGAAATCAGCTACAAGGGGAGACAAGCAGCAAAAACAATCAATACCAGAATTAGATTCCCTAGGCCAACCATCAGATGTTGGAATAATCAGGTGCAAGGCAGAAAGTATATACAAAACTGGAACTGAAACAAGGAACAAGGATGTTTTCAAAGACTGGTAGGATCTCTAAAACATTTTTAAAGTACATGTCATTGATAAAGCTAAATACTCAATGGTTGTGTAATACAACAGATTCATCATTGAGAAGAGTGAAATTATGCTGTTTTGAAAACTATGGCAGGTCAGATTTTCTGCCTAATTATATAAGAAGATTTCTCTAAAAATACACATTATTTCAAAGACTTATTGGCTGTGAAATAAGTTAAGGGTATTTCAAATGGCTTGTCTGCAAAGAAAGGTGAGATGTAGGGAATCACAGAAAGTCGAGGGGAAAATAGGTCAATATATACATTGCTATATGGTGAACTAAGACTTAGGCCAGCCACAATGTAGAGGACCTGACCCTTAGAAACTTACAAGTAAGCTGGAATCTTGAAAAGTTCAAATCTTTAGAAGTAAAAAGATTTATTAAAATGAATAACCAAGTGTTTTAAATGACATCAGAAGATCAAAACAATAAACCTGAGAACATAGAAAAAATATAAATAAAGATATGAGCAGCACTTAATACAATAGAAAACGTATAAAATTCAGGTGATGTAGTAAGTCCAAAGAATATTCTTTGACAAGATTAAAAGACACACTTTGATTAAGGAAAACCAAAACATAAGTAAAGAATATACAGAAAGAATCAGGACAATGTTATAGCAGAGAATATATGAAATGCCAGTAAATTTGAACATTTGTGTAAAGTGGACCAGTTGCTAGCTCCTAAAGTTTACCAAAACTGACACAAGAGGAAATCATTTAAGGTCATCATGTCTGCCCTTGGCATTCTCGGAATGCCCTGGCCTCAGAATGCAGCATCTGTAGTCCATGGGAACCTGCGGAGAGGGGGCGGGGCTGAGGGAGGTAGGAACACGGCCCTCACAGAGGGAGTGGGTGGGGCCATTTCTGCTGTGACTGAACAAAGGGCAGGGGATCAGGGGGCCCAGGGCAGGGCCCTCAGAGCCCAGCAGGCCCAGTGGGGTGTCACAAGCATTTAGAACCAGGACAAAGGAAGCATTCTTTGTCTGCACAGCTGCCCAAACTCTCACCTTTCCTCTCAGGCCAACCTCTTATTGAAGTGTGTGTGGAACCTGTCCGCGCAGTACACCTCGCTGCACAGCTAACCATAGGTCTGGGCATCGTAGCTTCCTGCCAGGTGACGGAAGCTCGCAGGCAGATGGGTCACTGGGACACACGCAGAGAGGCTCCTACCCGGGCCACAGGCCGCCCACTGCCACTGCCCCAGATCGTGGGGCGCAAAGCAGCCCTGTCTGAGGCCGTGCCTCTAGAGGGAGTAGTGGACCAACACTTGTAGAGAACGGGGCCCTGGCGGGCAACTCATTGGAGGGACACAAATAAATCTTTGCGGACTCTGTGATGAAGCTTACGAGGGTTCACACATAAGCCTCTTACATAGTCAGATGTTTAGCTAAACATGAGCTCATGATCTAATTTTACACAATAATGAAGAAATCAGCTACAGGGGGAGACAATCAGCAAAAACAATCAATACCAAAATTAGATTCCCTAGGCCATCGATCAGACGTTGGAATAATCAGGTGCAAGGCAGAAAATATACATAAAACTGGAAATGAAACAAGGAACAAGGATGTTTTCAAAGACTGGTAGGATCTCTAAAACATTTTTAAAGTACATGCCATTGATAAAGCTAAATACTCAAAGGTTGTGTAATACAACAGATTCATCATTGTGAAGAGTGAAATTATGCTGTTTTGAAAACTATGGTAGGTCAGATTTTCTGCCTAAATATATAAGAAGATTTCTCTGAAAAATACACATTATTTCAAAGACTTATTGGCTGTGAAATAAGTTAAGTTTATTTCAAATGGCTTGTCTGCAAAGAAAGGTGAGTTATAGGAAATCACAGAAAGTCGAGGGGAATATAGGTCAATATATACTTTGCTATATTGTGAACTAAGACTTTGGCCAGCCACAATGTAGAGGACGGGACCCTTAGAAACTTACAAGTAAGCTGGAAGCTTTAAAAATTCAAATCTTTATAAGTAAAAAGATTTATTAAAATGAATAACCAGGTGTTTTAATTGACATCAGAAGATCAAAACAATAAACCCTGAGAACATAGAAAAAAGATAAATAAATCTATGAGCAGAACTTAATACCACAGAAAACGTATAAAATTCAGTTGAGGTAGTAAGTCCAAAGAATATTCTTTGACAAGGTTTAAAAGACACACTTTGATTAAGGAAAACCAAAACATAAGTAAAGAATATACAGAAAGAATCAGGACAATGTTATAGCAGAGAATATATGAAATGCCAGTAAATTTGAACATTTGTGTAAAGTGGACCATTTCCTAGCTCCTAAAGTTTAACAAAATTGACACAAGAGGAAATCATTTAAGGTCATCATGTCTGCCCTTGGCATTCTCGGACTGCCCTAGACTCAGAATGCAGCATCTGTAGTCCATGGTAACCTGCGGAGAGGGCATGGAGCTGAGGGATGTTGGAACACTGCCTTCACTGAGGGAGTGGTTGGGGCCATCTCTGCTGTGACTGAACAAAGGGCAGGGGAGAAGTGGGCCAATGGCAGGGCCCTCAGAACCCGGCAGGGCCAGTCGTGTGTCAGAAGCATTTAGGCCCATGCCAAAGTGCGCCTTCTTTCTGCACAGCTGCTCAAACTCTCACGTTTCCACTCAGGCCGCCCTCTTACTTGAAGTGTGTGTGGAACCGGTCCGTGCAGTACACCTCGCTGCAAAGCTAACCATAGGACTGGGCATCATAGCTTCCTGCCAGGGGACCGAAGTTCGCAGGCAGATGGGTTGTGGGACACGCGTGGGGAACCTCCTGCCCCGGCCACAGGCCGCCCAAAGCCACTATCCCAGATCGGGGGCAGCAAAGCAGTCCTGTCTGAGTCACAGCCTCTAGAGGGAGTAGTGGACCAACACTTGAAGAAAACGGGGTCCGCGCGGGTAACTCATTGGAGGGACACAAAAAAATCTTTGCGGACTTTCTGCTGAAGCTTACGAGCGTTCACACATAAGCCTCTTACAAGGTCATCTGTTTAGCTAAACATGAGCTCATGATCTAAATTTACACAATAATGAAGAAATCAGCTACAAGGGGAGACAAGCAGCAAAAACAATCAATACCAGAATTAGATTCCCTAGGCCAACCATCAGATGTTGGAATAATCAGGTGCAAGGCAGAAAGTATATACAAAACTGGAACTGAAACAAGGAACAAAGATGTTTTCAAAGACTGGTACGATCTCTAAAACATTTTTAAAGTACATGTCATTGATAAAGCTAAATACTCAATGGTTGTGTAATACAACAGATTCATCATTGAGAAGAGTGAAATTATGCTGTTTTGAAAACTATGGCAGGTCAGATTTTCTGCCTAATTATATAAGAAGATTTCTCTAAAAATACACATTATTTCAAAGACTTATTGGCTGTGAAATAAGTTAAGGGTATTTCAAATGGCTTGTCTGCAAAGAAAGGTGAGATGTAGGGAATCACAGAAAGTCGAGGGGAAAATAGGTCAATATATACATTGCTATATGGTGAA
Organism: Mesoplodon bidens; assembly: GCF_964165515.1. Lineage (NCBI taxonomy): Eukaryota > Metazoa > Chordata > Mammalia > Artiodactyla > Ziphiidae > Mesoplodon > Mesoplodon bidens. The sequence continues at coordinate 4,450,485 of NC_138180.1, forward strand.
CTAAGACTTAGGCCAGCCACAATGTAGAAGACCTGACCCTTAGAAACTTACAAGTAAGCTGGAATCTTGAAAAGTTCAAATCTTTAGAAGTAAAAAGATTTATTAAAATGAATAACCAAGTGTTTTAATTGACATCAGAAGATCAAAACAATAAACCCTGAGAACATAGAAAAAAGATAAATAAATCTATGAGCAGAACTTAATACCACAGAAAACGTATAAAATTCAGTTGAGGTAGTAAGTCCAAAGAATATTCTTTGACAAGGTTTAAAAGACACACTTTGATTAAGGAAAACCAAAACATAAGTAAAGAATATAGAGAAAGAATCAGGACAATGTTATAGCAGAGAATATCTGAAATGCCAGTAAATTTGAACATTTGTGTAAAGTGGACCATTTCCTAGCTCCTAAACTTTACCAAAATTGACACAAGAGGAAATCATTTAAGGTCATCATGTCTGCCCTTGGCATTCTCGGAACGCCCTGGCCTCAGAATGCAGCATCTGTAATCCATGGTAACCTGCGGAGAGAGGTCGGGGCTGAGGGAGGTTGGAACACTGCCTTCACTGAGGGAGTGGGTGGGGCCATCTCTGCTGTGACTGAACAAAAGGCAGGGGAGAAGGGGGCCCACGGCAGGGCCCTCAGAGCCCGGCAGGCCCAGTCGTGTGTCACAAGCATTTAGGCACAGGCCAAAATGCGCCTTCTTTTTCTTCACAGCTGCCCAAACACTCACCTTTCCACTCAGGCCACCCTCCTACTTGAAGTGTGTGTGGAACCGGTCCTAGCAGTACACCTCGATGCAAAGCTAACCATAGGTCTGGGCATCATAGCTTCCTGCCAGGTGACCGAAGTTCGCAGGCAGATGGGTCGTGGGACACACGTGGGGAGACTCCTGCCCAGGCCACAGGCCGCCCAAAGCCACTATCCCAGATCGGGGGCAGCAAAGCAGTCCTGTCTGAGTCCCAGCCTCTAGAGGGAGTAGTGGACCAACACTTGTAGAAAAAGGGGTCCGCGCGGGTAACTCATTGGAGGGACACAAAAAAATCTTTGCAGACTTTCTGCTGAAGCTTACGAGCGTTCACACCGAAGCCTCTTACAAGGTCAGCTGTTTATCTAAACATGAGCTCATGATCTAAATTTACACAATAATGAAGAAATCAGCTACAAGGGGAGACAAGCAGCAAAAACAATCAATACCAGAATTAGATTCCCTAGGCCAACCATCAGATGTTGGAATACTCAGGTGCAAGGCAGAAAGTATACATAAAACTTGAACTGAAACAAGGAACAAGGATGTTTTCAAAGACTGGTAGGATCTCTAAAACATTTTTAAAGTACATGTCATTGATAAAGCTAAATACTAAATGGTTGTGTAATACAACAGATTCAACATTGAGAAGAGTGAAATTATGCTGTTTTGAAAACTATGGCAGGTCAGATTTTCTGCCTAATTATATAAGAAGATTTCTCTAAAATACACATTATTTCAAAGACTTATTGGCTGTGAAATAAGTTAAGGGTATTTCAAATGGCTTGTCTGAAAAGAAAGGTGAGATGTAGGGAATCACAGAAAGTCGAGGGGAAAATAGGTCAATATATACATTGCTATATGATGAACTAAGATTTAGGCCAGCCACAATGTAGAGGACCTGACCCTTAGAAACTTACAAGTAAGCTGGAATCTTGAAAAGTTCAAATCTTTATAAGTAAAAAGATTTATTAAAATGAATAACCAAGTGTTTTAATTGACATCAGAATATCAAACAATAAACCCTGAGAACATAGAAAAAAGATAAATACAGATATGAGCAGAACTTAATACCACAGTAAACGTATAAAATTCAGTTGAGGTAGTAAGTCCAAAGAATATTCTTTGACAAGATTTAAAAGACACACTTTGATTAAGGAAAACCAAAACATAAGTAAAGAATATACAGAAAGAATCAGGACAATGTTATAGCAGAGAGTATATGAAATGCCAGTAAATTTGAACATTTGTGTAAAGTGGACCAGTTCCTAGCTCCTAAAATTTACCAAAACTGACACAAGAGGAAATCATTTAAGGTCATCATGTCAGCCCTTGGCATTCTCCGAATGCCCTGGATTCAGAATGCAGCATCTTTAGTCCATGGTAACCTGTGGAGAGGGGGCGGGGCTGAGGGAGTTTGGAACACTGCCCTCACAGAGGGAGTGGGTGTGGCCATCTCTGCTGTGACTGAACAAAGGGCAGGGGAGCAGGGGACCAAGGGCAGGGCCCTCAGAGCCCGGCAGGCCCAGTGGGGTGTCACAAGCATTTAGGCCCAGGACAAAGGGCGCCTTCTTTGTCTGCACAGCTGCCCAAACTCTCAAATTTCCACTCAGTCCGCCCTCTTACTTGAAGTGTGTGTGGAACCTGTCCGCGCAGTACACCTCGCTGCACAGATAACCATAGGTCTGGGCATCGTAGCTTCCTGCCAGGTACCGAAGATCGCAGGCAGATGGGTCCCTGGGACACATGCAGAGTGGCTCCTGCCCCGGCACAGGCCACCCACTGCCACTGCCATAGATCGTGAGGCACAAAGCAGCCCTGTCTGAGGCCGTGCCTCTAGAGGGAGTAGTGGACCAACACTTGTAGTCAACGGGGTCCTCGTGGGCAACTCATTGGAGGGAAACAAATAAATCTTTGCGGACTTTCTGATGAAAATTACGAGTGTTCACACCTAAGTCTCTTACAAAGTCAGATGTTTAGCTAAACATGAGCTCATGATCTAAATTTACACAATAATGAAGAAATTAGCTACAGGGGGAGACAATCAGCAAAAACAATCAATACCAGAATTAGATTCCCTAGGCCATCGATCAGACGTTGGAATAATCATGTGCAAGGCAGAAAGTATACACAAAACTGGAACTGAAAGCAGGAACTAGGATGTTTTCAAAGACTGGAAGGATCTCTAAAACATTTTTAAAGTACATGTCATTGATAAAGCTAAATACTCAAAGGTTGTGTAATACAACAGATTCATCATTGAGAAGAGTGAAATTATGCTGTTTTGAAAACTATGGCAGGGCAGATTTTCTGCCTAAATATATAAGAAGATTTGTCTGAAAACTACACATTATTTCAAAGACTTATTGGCTGTGAAATAAGTTAAGGTTATTTCAAATGGCTTGTCTGCAAAGAAAGGTGAGATGTAGGAAATCACAGAAAGTCGAGGGGAAAATAGGTCAATATATACTTTGCTATATTGTGAACTAAGCCTTTGGCCAGCCACAATGTAGAGGACCTGACCCTTAGAAACTGACAAGTAAGATGGAATCTTTAAAAATTCAAATCTTTATAAGTAAAAAGATTTATTAAAATGAATAACCAAGTGTTTTAATTGACATCAGAAGATCAAAACAATAAACTCTGAGAACATAGAAAAAAGATAAATAAAGATATGAGCAGAACTTAATACCACAGAAAACGTATAAAATTCAGTTGAGGTAGTAAGTCCAAAGAATATTCTTTGACAAGATTTAAAAGACACACTTTGATTAAGGAAAACCAAAACATAAGTAAAGAATATAGAGAAAGAATCAGGACAATGTTATAGCAGAGAATATCTGAAATGCCAGTAAATTTGAACATTTGTGTAAAGTGGACCATTTCCTAGCTCCTAAACTTTACCAAAATTGACAAAAGAGGAAATCATTTAAGGTCATCATGTCTGCCCTTGGCATTCTCGGAATGCCCTGGCCTCAGAATGCAGCATCTGTAGTCCATGGTAACCTGCGGAGAGGAGGCGGGGCTGAGGGAGGTTGGAACACGGCCTTCACTGAGGGAGTGCGTGGGGCCATCTCTGCTGTGACTGAACAAAGGGCAGGGGAGCAGGGGGCCCAGGGCAGGGCCCTCAGAGCCCGGCAGGCCCAGTGGGGTGTCACAAGCATTTAGGCCCAGGACAAAGGAAGCCTTCTTTGTCTGCACAGCTGCCCAAACTCTCACCATTCCACTCAGGCCGCCCTCTTATTGAAGTGTGTGTGGAACCTGTCCGTGCAGTACACCTCGCTGCACAGCTAACCATAGGTCTGGGCATCGTAGCTTCCTGCCAGGTGACGGAAGCTCGCAGGCAGATGGGTCCCTGGGACACACGCAGAGAGGCTCCTACCCGGGCCACAGGCCGCCCACTGCCACTGCCCCAGATCGTGGGGCGCAAAGCAGCCCTGTCTGAGGCCGTGCCTCTAGAGGGAGTGGTGGACCAACAATTGTAGAGAACGGGACCCTCGCGGGCAACTCATTGGAGGGACACAAATAAATCTTTGCGGACTCTGTGATGAAGTTTACGAGGGTTCACATATAAGCCTCTTACATAGTCAGATGTTTAGCTAAACATGAGATCATGATCTACATTTACACAATAATGAAGAAATCAGCTACAGGGGGAGACAATCAGCAAAAACAATCAATACCAGAATTAGATTCCCTAGGACATCGGTCAGACGTTGGAATAATCAGGTGCAAGGCAGAAAATATACATAAAACTGGAAATGAAACAAGGAACAAGGATGTTTTCAAAGACTGGTAGGATCTCTACAACATTTTTAAAGTACATGTCATTGATAAAGCTAAATACTCAATGGTTGTGTAATACAACAGATTCATCATTGAGAAGAGTGAAATTATGCTGTTTTGAAAACTATGGCAGGTCAGATTTTCTGCCAAAATATATAAGAAGATTTCTCTGAAAACTACACATTATTTCAAAGACTTATTGGCTGTGAAATAAGTTAAGGTTATTTCAAATGGCTTGTCTGCAAAGAAAGGTGAGTTATAGGAAATCACAGAAAGTCGAGGGGAAAATAGGTCAATATATACTTTGCTATATTGTGAACTAAGCCTTTGGCCAGCCACAATGTAGTGGACAGGACCCTTAGAAACTTACAAGTAAGCTGGAAGCTTTAAAAATTCAAATCTTTATAAGTAAAGAAATTGATTAAAATGAATAACCAAGTGTTTTAATTGACATCAGAAGATCAAAACAATAAACCCTGAGAACATAGAAAAAAGATAAATAAATCTATGAGCAGAACTTAATACCACAGAAAACGTATAAAATTCAGTTGAGGTAGTAAGTCCAAAGAATATTCTTTGACAAGGTTTAAAAGACACACTTTGATTAAGGAAAACCAAAACATTAGTAAAGAATATACACAAAGAATCAGGACAATGTTATAGCAGAGAATATATGAAATGCCAGTAAATTTGAACATTTGTGTAAAGTGGACCATTTCCTAGCTCCTAAAGTTTACCAAAATTGACACAAGAGGAAATCATTTAAGGTCATCATGTCTGCCCTTGGCATTCTCGGAACGCCCTGGCCTCAGAATGCAGCATCTGTAGTCCATGGTAACCTGCGGAGTGGGGGCGGGGCTGAGGGATGTTTGAACACTGCCTTCACTGAGGGAGTGGGTGGGGCCATCTCTGCTGTGACTGAACAAAGAGCAGGGGAGAAGGGGGCCAAAAGCAGGGCCCTCAGAACCCGGCAGGGCCAGTCGTGTGTCACAAGCTTTTAGGCCCAGGCCAAAGTGCGCCTTCTTTGTCTGCACAGCTGCCCAAACTCTCACTTTTCCACTCAGGCCGCCCTCTTACTTGAAGTGTGTGTGGAACCGGTCCGCGCAGTACACCTCGCTTCAAAGCTAACCATAGGTCTGGGCATCATAGCTTCCTGCCAGGTGACCGAAGTTCGCAGGGAGATGGGTCGTGGGACACACGTGGGGAGCCTCCTGCCCAGGCCACAGGCCGCCCAAAGCCACTATCCCAGATCGGGGGCAGCAAAGCAGTCCTGTCTGAGTCCCAGCCTCTAGAGGGAGTAGTGGACCAACGCTTGTAGAAAAAGGGGTCCGCGCGGTAACTCATTGGAGGGACACAAAAAATATTTGCGGACTTTCTGTGAAGCTTACGAGCGTTCACACCTAAGCCTCTTACAAGGTCAGCTGTTTAGCTAAACATGAGCTCATGATCTAAATTTACACAATAATGAAGAAATCAGCTACAAGGGGAGACAAGCAGCAAAAACAATCAATCCCAGAATTAGATTGCCTAGGCCAACCATCAGACGTTGGAATAATCAGGTGCAAGGCAGAAAGTATACACAAAACTGGAACTGAAACAAGGAACAAAGATGTTTTCGAAGACTGGTAGGATCTCTAAAACATTTTTAAAGTACATGTCATTGATAAAGCTAAATACTCAAAGGTTGTGTAATACAACAGATTCAACATTGAGAAGAATGAAATTATGCTGTTTTGAAAACTATGGCAGGTCAGATTTTCTGCCTAATTATATAAGAAGATTTCTCTAAAAAATACACATTATTTCAAAGACTTATTGGCTGTGAAATAAGTTAAGGTTATTTCAAATGGCTTGTCTGCAAAGAAAGGTGAGATGTAGGGAATCACAGAAAGTCGAGGGGAAAATAGGTCAATATATACATTGCTATATGGTGAACTAAGACTTAGGTCAGCCACAATGTAGAGGACCTGACCCTTAGAAACTTACAAGTAAGCTGGAATCTTGAAAAGTTCAAATCTTTAGAAGTAAAAAGATTTATTAAAATGAATAACCAAGTGTTTTAATTGACATCAGAAGATCAAAACAATAAACCTGGGAACATAGAAAAAATATAAATAAAGATAAGAGCAGAACTTAATACAATAGAAAACGTATAAAATTCAGGTGGTGTAGTAAGTCCAAAGAATATTCTTTGACAAGATTAAAAGACACACTTTGATTAAGGAAAAAAAAAACATAATTAAAGAATATACAGAAATAATCAGGACAATGTTATAGCAGAGAGTATATGAAATGCCAGTAAATTTGAACGTTTGTGTAAAGTGGACCAGTTCCTAGCTCCTAAAATTTACCAAACTGACACAAGAGGAAATCATTTAAGGTCATCATGTCAGCCCTTGGCATTCTCGGAATGCCCTGGACTCAGAATGCAGCATCTTTAATCCATGATAACGTGTGGAGAGGGGACGGGACTGAGGGAGTTTGGAACACTGGCCTCACAGAGGGAGTGGGTGTGGACATCTCTGCTGTGACTGAACAAAGGGTAGGGGAGCAGGGGGCCCAGGGCAGGGCCCTCAGAGCCCGGCAGGCCCAGTGGGGTGTCACAAGCATTTAGGCCCAGGACAAAGGGCGCCTTCTTTGTCTGCACAGCTGCCCAAACTCTCAAATTTCCACTCAGTCCGCCCTCTTACTTGAAGTGTGTGTGGAACCTGTCCGCGCAGTACACCTCGCTGCACAGATAACCATAGGTCTGGGCATCGTAGCTTCCTGCCAGGTGACCGAAGATCGCAGGCAGATGGTTCCCTGGGACACATGCAGAGAGGCTCCTGCCCCGGCACAGGCCACCCACTGCCACTGCCATAGATCGTGGGGCACAAAGCAGCCCTGTCTAAGGCCGTGCGTCTAGAGGGAGTAGTGGACCAACACTTGTAGTCAACGGGGTCCTCGCGGGCAACTCATTGGAGGGACACAAATAAATCTTTGGGGACGTTCTGATGAAACTTACGAGTGTTCACACCTAAGCCTCTTACAAAGTAAGATGTTTAACTAAACATGAGCTCATGATCTAAATTTACACAATAATGAAGAAATTAGCTACAGGGGGAGACAATCAGCAAAAACAATCAATACCAGAATTAGATTCCCTAGGCCATCGATCAGACGTTGGAATAATCAGGTGCAAGGCAGAAAATATACATAAAACTGGAACTGAAACAAGGAAGAAGGATGTTTTCAAAGACTGGTAGGATCTCTAAAACATTTTTAAAGTACATGTCATTGATAAAGCTAAATACTCAAAGGTTGTGTAATACAACAGATTCATCATTGAGAAGAGTGAAATTATGCTGTTTTGAAAACTATGGCAGGGCAGATTTTCTGCCTAAATATATAAGAAGATTTGTCTGAAAACTACACATTATTTCAAAGACTTATTGGCTGTGAAATAAGTTAAGGTTATTTCAAATGGCTTGTCTGCAAAGAAAGGTGAGATGTAGGAAATCACAGAAATTCGAGGGGAAAATAGGTCAATATATACTTTGCTATATTGTGAACTAAGCCTTTGGCCAGCCACAATGTAGAGGACCTGACCCTTAGAAACTGACAAGTAAGCTGGAATCTTTAAAAATTCAAATCTTTATAAGTAAAAAGATTGATTAAAATGAATAACCAAGTGTTTTAATTGACATCAGAAGATCAAAACAATAAACCCTGAGAACATAGAAAAAAGATAAATACAGATATGAGCAGAACTTAATACCACAGAAAACGTATAAAATTCAGTTGAGGTAGTAAGTGCAAAGAATATTCTTTGACAAGATTTAAAAGACACACTTTGATTAAGGAAAACCAAAACATAAGTAAAGAATATACAGAAAGAATCAGGACAATGTTATAGCAGAGAATATCTGAAATGCCAGTAAATTTGAACATTTGTGTAAAGTGGACCATTTCCTAGCTCCTAAAGTTTACCAAAATTGACACAAGAGGAAATCATTTAAGGTCATCATGTCTGCCCTTGGCATTCTCGGAATGCCCTGGCCTCAGAATGCAGCATCTGTAGTCCATGGTAAGCTGCGGAGAGGGGGCGTGGCTGAGGGAAGTTGGAACACTGCCTTCACTGAGGGAGTGGGTGGGGCCATCTCTGCTGTGACTGAACAAAGGGCAGGGGAGAAGTGGGCCCAGGGCAGGGCCCTCAGAGCCCGGCAGGCCCAGTCGTGTGTCACAAGCATTTAGGCGCAGGCCAAAGAGCGCCTTCTTTGTCTGCACAGATGCCCAAACTCTCACCTTTCCACTCAGGCCGCCCTCTTACTTGAAGTGTGTGTGGAACCGGTCCGCGCAGTACCCCTCGCTGCAAAGCTAACCATAGATCTGGGCATCATAGCTCCCTGCCAGGTGACCAAAGTTCGCAGGCAGATGGGTCGTGGGACACACGTGGGGAGCCTCCTGCCCAGGCCACAGGCCGCCCAAAGCCACTATCCCAGATCGGGGGCAGCAAAGCAGTCCTGTCTGAGTCCCACCCTCTAGAGGGAGTAGTGGACCAACACATGAAGAAAACGGGGTCCGCGCGGGTAACTCATTGGAGGGACACAAAAAAATCTTTGCGGACTTTCTGCTGAAGCTTACGAGCTTTCACACCTAAGCCTCTTACAAGGTCAGCTGTTTATCTAAACTTGAGCTCATGATCTAAATTTACACAATAATGAAGAAATCAGCTACAAGGGGAGACAAGTAGCAAAAACAATCAATACCAGAATTAGATTCCCTAGGCCAACCATCAGATGTTGGAATAATCAGGTGAAAGGCAGAAAGTATACACAAAACTGGAACTGAAACAAGGAACAAGGATGTTTTCAAAGACTGGTAGGATCTCTAAAATATTTTTAAAGTACATGTCATTGATAAAGCTAAATACTCATTGGTTGTTTAATACAACAGATTCATCATTGAGAAGAGTGAAATTATGCTGTTTTGAAAACTATGGCAGGTCAGATTTTCTGCCTAATTATATAAGAAGATTTCTCTAAAAAATACACATTATTTCAAAGACTTATTGGCTGTGAAATAAGTTAAGGGTATTTCAAATGGCTTGTCTGCAAAGAAAGGTGAGATGTAGGGAATCACAGAAAGTCGAGGGGAAAATAGGTCAATATATACATTGCTATATGGTGAACTAAGACTTAGGCCAGCCACAATGCAGAGGACCTGACCCTTAGAAACTTACAAGTAAGCTGGAATCTTCAAAAGTTCAAATCTTTATAAGTAAAAAGATTTATTAAAATGAATAACCAAGTGTTTTAATTGACATCAGAATATCAAAACAATAAACCTGAGAACATACAAAAAATATAAATAAAGATATGAGCAGAACTTAATACAATATAAAACGTATAAAATTCAGGTGATGTAGTAAGTCCAAAGAATATTCTTTGACAAGATTAAAAGACACACTTAGATTAAGGAACACCAAAACATAAGTAAAGAATATACAGAAAGAATCAGGACAATATTATAGCAGAGAGTATATGAAATGCCAGTAAATTTGAAAGTTTGTGTAAAGTGGACCAGTTGGTAGCTCCTAAAATTTACCAAAACTGTCAGAAGAGGAAATCATTTAAGGTCATCATGTCTGCCCTTGGCATTCTCGGAATGTCCTAGACTCAGAATGCAGCATCTGTAGTCCATAGTAACCTCCGGAGAGGGGGAGGGACTGAGGGAGTTTGGAACACTGCCCTCACAAAGGGAGTGGGTGTGGCCATCTCTGCTGTGACTGAACAAAGGGCAGGGGAGCAGGGGGCCCAGGGCAGGGCCCTCAGAGCCCGGCAGGCCCAGTGGGGTGTCACAAGCATTTAGGCCCAGGACAAAGAGCGCCTTCTTTGTCTGAACAGCGGCACAAAATCTCACCTTTCCACTCAGGCCGCCCTCTTACTTGAAGTGTGTGTGTAATCTGTCCACGCAGTACAAATCGCTGCACAGCTAACCATAAGTCTGGGCATCGTAGATTCCTGCCAGGTGACCGAATTCGCACGCAAATGGGTCCCTGGGACACACGCAGAGAGGCTCCTCCCCGGGCCACAGGCCGCCCAATGCCACTGCCCCAGATCGTGGGGCGCAAAGCAGCCCTGTCTGAGGCCGTGCCTCTAGAGGGAGTAGTGGACCAACCCTTGTAGACAACGGGGTCCTGGCGGGCAACTCATTGGCGGGACAAAAATAAATCTTTGCGGACTTTCTGATGAAACTTACGAGTGTTCACACCTAAGCCTCTTACAAAGTCAGATGTTTAGCTAAACATGAGCTCATGATCTAAATTTACACAATAATGAAGAAATCAGCTACAAGGGGAGACAATCAGCAAAAACAATCAATACCAGAATTAGATTCCCTAGGCCATCCATCAGATGCTGGAATAATCAGGTGCAAGGCAGAAAATATACATAAAACTGGAACTGAAACAAGGAACAAGGATGTTTTCAAAGACTGGTAGGATCTCTAAAATGTTTTTAAATTACATGTCATTGATAAAGCTAAATACTCAAAGGTTGTGTAATAGAACAGATTCATCATTGAGAAGAGTGAATTTATGCTGTTTTGAAAACTATGGCAGGTCAGATTTTCTGCCTAATTATAGAAGAAAATTTCTCTAAAACATACACATTATTTTAAAGTCTTATTGGCTGTGAAATAAGTTAAGGGTATTTCAAATGGCTTGTCTGCAAAGAAAGGTGAGATGTAGGGAATCACAGAAAGTCGAGGGGAAAATATGTCAATATATACTTTGCTATAGGGTGAAATAAGCCTTAGACCATCAACAATGTAGAGGACCTGATCCTGTGAAACGTAAAAGTAAGCTGGAATCTTCAAAAGTTCAAATCTTTATAAGTAAAAAGTTTCACTAAAATGAGTAACCATGTGTTTTAAATGACATCAGATGATCAAAACAATAAACCCTGAGAACATAGAAAAAAGATAAATTAAATATGGGCAGAACTTAATACAACAGAAAACGTGTAAAATTGAGGTGATTTAGTAAGTCCGAAGGATACGGTTTGAACAGATTTAAAAGACACACTTTGATTAAGGAAAACAAAAACAGAATTAAAGAATATATAGAAAGAATCAGGACAATGTTATAGCAGAGAATATATGAAATGCCAGTAAATTTGAACATTTCTGTAAAGTGGACCATTTCCTAGCTCCTAAAGTTTACCAAAACTGACACAAGAGGAAATCAATTAAGGTCATTATGTCTACCCTTGGCATTCTCGGAATACCCTGGCCTCAGAATGCAGCATCTGTAGTCCATGGTAACCTGCGAAGAGGGGGCGGGGCTGAGGGAGGTTGGAACACTGCCCTCACAGAGGGAGTGGGTGTGGCCATCGCTGCTGTGACTGATCAAAGGGCAGTGGAGCAGGGGTCCCAGGGCAGGGCCCTCAGAGTTCGGGAGGCCCAGTGGGGTGTCACAAGCATTTAGACCCAGGTCAAAGGGTGCCTTCTTTGTCTGCACAGCTGCCCAAACTCTCACCTTTCCACTCAGGCCGCCCTCGTACTTGAAGTGTGTGTGGAACCTGTCCGCGCAGTACAACTTGCTGCATAGCTAACCATAGGTCTGGGCATCGTAGCTTCCTGCCGGTGACCAAAGTTCGCTGGCAGATGGGTCCCTGGGACACACGCAGAGAGGCTCCTGCCCGGCCCACAGGCCGCCCACAGCCCCTGCCCCAGATCGGGGGACGCAAATCAGACCTGTCTGAGTCCCCTGCCTCTAGAGGGAGTATTGGACCAACACTTGTAGAAAACGGGGTCCTCGAGGGCAACTCATTGGAGGGACAAAAATAAATCTTTGCCAATTTTCTGCTGAAGCTTATGAGCGTTCACACCTAAGCCACTTACAAGGTCAGCTGTTTAGCTAAACATGAGCTCATGATCTAAATTTACACAATAATGAAGAAATCAGCTACAAGGGGAGACAATCAGCAAAAACAATCAATACCAGAATTAGATTCCCTAGGCCATCCATCAGATGTTAGAATAATCAGGTGCAAGGCAGAAAATATACATAAAACTGGAACTGAAACAAGGAACAAGGATGTTTTCAAAGACTGGTAGGATCTCTAAAACGTTTTTAAATTACATGTCATTGATAAAGCTAAATATTCAAAGGTTGTGTAATAGAACAGATTCATCATTGAGAAGAGTGAAATTATGCTGTTTTGAAAACTATGGCAGGTCAGATTTTCTGCCTAATTATAGAATAAGTTTTCTCTAAAAATACACATTAGTTTAAAGACTTATTGGCTGTGAAATAAGTTAAGGGTATTTCAAATGGCTTGTCTGCAAAGAAAGGTGAGATGTAGTTAATCACAGAAAGTCGAGGGAAAATATGTCAATATATACTTTGCTATAGGGTGAAATAATCCTTAGACCATCCACAATGTAGAGGACCTGATCCTGTGAAACGTACAAGTAAGCTGGAATCTTCAAAAGTTCAAATCTTGATAAGTAAAAAGATTCATTAAAATGAATAACCAAGTGTTTTAAATGACATCAGAAGATCAAAACAATAAACCCTGAGAACATAGAAAAAAGATAAATAAAGATATGGGCAGAATTTAGTACAACAGAAAACGTATAAAATTGAGGTGATTTAGTAATTCCAAAGAATACGGTTTGAACAGATTTAAAAGACACACTTTGATTAAGGAAAACAAAAACAGAATTAAAGAATATATAGAAAGAATCAGGACAATGTTATAGCAGAGTATATATGAAATGCCAGTAAATTTGAACATTTCTGTAAAGTGGACCATTTCCTAGCTCCTAAAGTTTACCAAAACTGACACAAGAGGAAATCAATTAAGGTCATTATGTCTGCCCTTGGCATTCTCGGAATACCCTGGCCTCAGAATGCAGCATCTGTTGTCCATGGTAAGCTGCGGAGAGGTGGCGGGGCAGAGGGTGGATGGAACACTGCCCACAATGAGGGAGTGGGTGTGGCCATCTCTGCTGTGACTGAACAAAGGGCAGGGCAGCAGGGTGCCGAGGGCAGGGCCCTCAGAGCCCGGCAGGCCCAGCGGGGTGTCACAAGCATTTAGGCCCAGGCCAAAGGGCGCCTTCTTTGTCTGCACAGCTGCCAACACTCTCACCTTTCCACTCAGGCCGACCCCTTACTTGAATTGTGCGTGGAACCTGTCTGTGCAGTACACCTCGCTGCACTGCTAACCATAGGTCTGCGCATCGTAGCTTCCTGCCAGGTCACCGAAGTTCGCAAGCAGATGGTTACCTGGGACACACGCCGAGAGGCTCCTGTCTGGGCCACAGACCGCCCATGGCCCTGGCCCACATCAGTGGCCGCAAATCAGCCCTGTCTGAGTACCCTGCCTCTAGAGGGAGTACTGGAACAACACTTCTAGAAAATGGGGTCCTTGCGGATAACTCATTGTAGAGACACAAATAAATCTTTGCTGACTCTCTGTTGAAGCTTACGAGTGTTGACACCTAAGCCAATTACAAGGTCAGCTGTTTATCTAATCATGAGCTCATGATCTAAATTTACACAATAAAGAAGAAATCAGCTACAAGTAGAGGCAATCAGCAAAAACAATCAATACCAGTATTAGATTACATAGGCCATCCATCAGATGTTGGAATAATCAGGTGCAAGGCAGAAAATATACATACAACTGGAACTGAACTAAGGAACACGGATGTTTTCAAAGACTGGTAGGATCTCTAAAATAGTTTTAAATTACATGTCATTGATAAAGCTAAATACTCAAAGGTTGTGTAATACATCAGATTTATCATTGAGAAGAGTGAAATTATGCTGTTTTGAAAACTATGGCAGGTCAGATTTTCTGCCTAATTATATAAGAAGATTTCTCTAAAAAATACACATTATTTCAAAGACTTATTGGCTGTGAAATAAGTGAAGGGTATTTCAAATGGCTTGTCTGCAAAGAAAGGAGAGATGTAGCGAATCACAGAAAGTCGAGGGGAAAATGTGTCAATATATACATTGCTATAGGGTGAACTAAGCCTTAGGCGAGCAACAATGTAGAAGACCTTGCCCTTAGAAACTTACAAGTAAGCCTGAATCTTCAAAAGTTCAAATGTTTATAAGTAAAAAGATTTATTAAAAGGAATAACCAATTGTTTTAATTGACATCAGAAGATCAAAACAATAAACCCTGAGAACATAGAAGAAAGATAAATAAATATATGAGCAGAACTTAATACAACAGAAAACGTATAAAATTGAGGTGATTTAGTAAGTCCAAAGAATATTCTTTGAAAAGATTTAAAAGACACACTTTGATTAAGGAAAACAAAAACATAAGTCAAGAATATACAGAAAGAATCAGACAAACTTATATCAGAGAATATATGCAATGCCAGTAAATTAGAACATTTCTCTAAAGTGGACCATTTCCTAGCTCCTAAAATTTACCAAAACTGACACAAGAGGGAATCATTTAAGGTCATCATGTCTGTCCTGGGCATTCGCGGAATGCCCTGGCCTCAGAATGCAGCATCTGTAGTCCATGGTAACCTGCGAAGAGGGGGCGGGGCTGAGGGAGGTTGGAACACTGCCCTCACAGAGGGAGTGTGTGTGGCCATCTCTGCTGTAACTGATCAAAGCGCAGGGGAGCAGGGGTCCCAGGGCAGGTCCCTCAGAGTTCGGGAGGCCCAGTGGGGTGTCACAAGCATTTAGGCCCAGGCCAAAGGGCGCCTTCTTTGTCTGCACAGCTGCCCAAACTCTCACCTTTCCACTCAGGCCGCCCTCGTACTTGAAGTGTGTGTGGAACCTGTCCGCGCAGTACACCTTGCTGCATAGCTAACCATAGGTCTGGGCATCGTAGCTTCCTGCCGGTGACCAAAGTTCGCTGGCAGATGGGTCCCTGGGACCCACGCAGAGAGGCTCCTGCCCGGCCCACAGGCCGCCCACAGCCCCTGACCCAGATCGGGGGACGCAAAGCAGACCTGTCTGAGTCCCCTGCCTCTAGAGGGAGTATTGGACCAACACTTGTAGAAAACGGGGTCCTCGAGGGCAACTCATTGGAGGGACAAAAATAAATCTTTGCCAACTTTCTGTTGAAGCTTACGAGCGTTCACACCTAAGCCACTTACAAGGTCAGCTGTTTAGCTAAACAGGAGCTCATGATCTAAATTTACACAATAATGAAGAAATCAGCTACAAGGGGAGACAATCAGCAAAAACAATCAATAACAGAATTAAATTCCCTAGGCCATCCATCAGATGTTGGAATAATCAGGTGCAAGGCAGAAAATATACATAAAACTGGAACTGAAACAAGGAACAAGGATGTTTTCAAAGACTGGTAGGATCTCTAAAATGTTTTTAAATTACATGTCATTGATAAAGCTAAATACTCAAAGGTTGTGTAATAGAACAGATTCATCATTGAGAAGAGTGAATTTATGCTGTTTTGAAAACTATGGCAGGTCAGATTTTCTGCCTAATTATAGAAGAAGATTTCTCTAAAACATACACATTATTTTAAACTCTTATTGGCTGTGAAATAAGTTAAGGGTATTTCAAATGGCTTGTCTGCAAAGAAAGGTGAGATGTAGGGAATCACAGAAAGTCGAGGGGAAAATATGTCAATATATACTTTGCTATAGGGTGAAATAAGCCTTAGACCATCAACAATGTAGAGGACCTGATCCTGTGAAACGTACAAGTAAGCTGGAATCTTCAAAAGTTCAAATCTTTATAAGTAAAAAGATTCACTAAAATGAGTAACCAAGTGTTTTAAATGACATCAGATCAAAACAATAAACCCTGATAACATAGAAAAAAGATAAATTAAATATGGGCAGAACTTAATACAACAGATAACGTGTAAAATTGAGGTGATTTACTAAGTCCGAAGAATACAGTTTGAACAGATTTAAAAGACACACTTTGATTAAGGAAAACAAAAACAGAATTAAAGAATATATAGAAAGAATCAGGACAATGTTATAGCAGAGAATATATGAAATGCCAGTAAATTTGAACATTTCTCTAAAGTGGACCATTTCCTAGCTCCTAAAGTTTACCAAAACGGACACAAGAGGAAATCAATTAAGGTCATTATGTCTGCCCTTGGCATTCTCGGAATACCCTGGCCTCAGAGTGCAGCATCTGTAGTCCATGGTAACCTGCGAAGAGGGGGCGGGGCTGAGGGAGGTTGGAACACTGCCCTCACAGAGTGAGTGGGTGTGGCCATCTCTGCTGTAACTGATCAAAGGGCAGGGGAGCAGGGTTCCCAGGGCAGGGCCCTCAGAGTTCGGGAGGCCCAGTGGGGTGTCACAAGCATTTAGGCCCAGGTCAAAGGGCGCCTTCTTTGTCTGCACAGCTGCCCAAACTCTCACCTTTCCACTCAGGCCGCCCTCGTACTTGAAGTGTGTGTGGAACCTGTCCGCGCAGTACACCTTGCTGCATAGCTAACCATAGGTCTGGGCATCGTAGCTTCCTGCCGGTGACCAAAGTTCGCTGGCAGATGGGTCCCTGGGACACACGCAGAGAGGCTCCTGCCCGGCCCACAGGCCGCCCACAGCCCCTGCCCCAGATCGGGGGACGCAAAGCAGACCTGTCTGAGTCCCCTGCCTCTAGAGGGAGTATTGGACCAACACTTGTAGAAAACGGGGTCCTCGAGGGCAACTCATTGGAGGGACAAAAATAAATCTTTGCCAACATTCTGCTGAAGCTTATGAGCGTTCACACCTAAGCCACTTACAAGGTCAGCTGTTTAGCTAAACATGAGATCATGATCTAAATTTACACAATAATGAAGAAATCAGCTACAAGGGGAGACAATCAGCAAAAACAATCAATACCAGAATTAGATTCCCTAGGCCATCCATCAGATGTTAGAATAATCAGGTGCAAGGCAGAAAATATACATAAAACTGGAACTGAAACAAGGAACAAGGATGTTTTCAAAGACTGGTAGGATCTCTAAAACGTTTTTAAATTACATGTCATTGATAAAGCTAAATACTCAAAGGTTGTGTAATAGAACAGATTCATCATTGAGAAGAGTGAAATTATGCTGTTTTGAAAACTATGGCAGGTCAGATTTTCTGCCTAATTATAGAATAAGTTTTCTCTAAAAATACACATTAGTTTAAAGACTTATTGGCTGTGAAATAAGTTAAGGGTATTTCAAATGGCTTCTCTGCAAAGAAAGGTGAGATGTAGTTAATCACAGAAAGTCGAGGGAAAATATGTCAATATATACTTTGCTATAGGGTGAAATAATCCTTAGACCATCAACAATGTAGAGGACCTGATCCTGTGAAACGTACAAGTAAGCTGGAATCTTCAAAAGTTCAAATCTTGATAAGTAAAAAGATGCATTAAAATGAATAACCAAGTGTTTTAAATGACATCAGAAGATCAAAACAATAAACCCTGAGAACATAGAAAAAAGATAAAGATATGAGCAGAACTTAATACAAAAGAAAACGTATAAACTTGAGGTGATTTAGTAAGTCCAAAGAATATTCTTTGAAAAGATTTAAAAGACACCCTTGATTAAGGAAAAAAAAACAGAATTAAAGAATATATAGAAAGAATCAGGACAATGTTATAGCAGAGTATTTATGAAATGCCAGTAAATTTGAACATTTCTGTAAAGTGGACCATTTCCTAGCTCCTAAAGTTTACCAAAACTGACACAAGAGGAAATCAATTAAGGTCATTATGTCTGCCCTTGGCATTCTCGGAATACCCTGGCCTCAGAATGCAGCATCTGTAGTCCATGGTAACCTGCGAAGAGGGGGCGGGGCTGAGGGAGGTTGGAACACTGCCCTCACAGAGGGAGTGGGTCTGGCCATCTCTGCTGTAACTGATCAAAGGGCAGGGGAGCAGGGGTCACAGGGCAGGGCCCTCAGAGTTCGGGAGGCCCAGTGGGGTGTCACAAGCATTTAGGCCCAGGTCAAAGGGCGCATTCTTTGTCTGCACAGCTGCCCAAACTCTCACCTTTCCCCTCAGGCCGCCCTCGTACTTGAAGTGTGTGTGGAACCTGTCCGCGCAGTACACCTTGCTGCATAGCTAACCATAGGTCTGGGCATCGTAGCTTCCTGCCGGTGACCAAAGTTCGCTGGCAGATTGGTCCCTGGGACACACGCAGAGAGGCTCCTGCCCGGCCCACAGGCCGCCCACCGCCCCTGACCCAGATCGGGGGACGCAAAGCAGACCTGTCTGAGTCCCCTGCCTCTAGAGGGAGTATTGGACCAACACTTGTAGAAAACGGGGTCCTCGAGGGCAACTCATTGGAGGGACAAAAATAAATCTTTGCCAACTTTCTGCTGAAGCTTATGAGCGTTCACACCTAAGCCACTTACAAGGTCAGCTGTTTAGCTAAACATGAGCTCATGATCTAAATTTACACAATAATGAAGAAATCAGCTACAAGGGGAGACAATCAGCAAAAACAATCAATACCAGAATTAGATTCCCTAGGCCATCCATCAGATGTTAGAATAATCAGGTGCAAGGCAGAAAATATCCATAAAACTGGAACTGAAACAAGGAACAAGGATGTTTTCAAAGACTGGTAGGATCTCTAAAACGTTTTTAAATTACATGTCATTGATAAAGCTAAATACTCAAAGGTTGTGTAATAGAACAGATTCATCATTGAGAAGAGTGAAATTATGCTGTTTTGAAAACTATGGCAGGTCAGATTTTCTGCCTAATTATGTAATAAGTTTTCTCTAAAAATACACATTAGTTTAAAGACTTATTGGCTGAGAAATAAGTTAAGGGTATTTCAAATGGCTTGTCTGCAAAGAAAGGTGAGATGTAGTTAATCACAGAAAGTCGAGGGAAAATATGTCAATATATACTTTGCTATAGGGTGAAATAATCCTTAGACCATCAACAATGTAGAGGACCTGATCCTGTGAAACGTACAAGTAAGCTGGAATCTTCAAAAGTTCAAATCTTGATAAGTAAAAAGATGCATTAAAATGAATAACCAAGTGTTTTAAATGACATCAGAAGATCAAAACAATAAACCCTGAGAACATAGAAAAAAGATAAATAAAGATATGGGCAGAATTTAGTACAACAGAAAACGTATAAAATTGAGGTGATTTAGTAATTCCAAAGAATACGGTTTGAACAGATTTAAAAGACACACTTTGATTAAGGAAAACAAAAACAGAATTAAAGAATATATAGAAAGAATCAGGACAATGTTATAGCAGAGAATATATGAAATGCCAGTAAATTTGAACATTTCTGTAAAGTGGACCATTTCCTAGCTCCTAAAGTTTACCAAAACTGACACAAGAGGAAATCAATTAAGGTCATTATGTCTGCCCTTGGCATTCTCGGAATACCCTGGCCTCAGAATGCAGCATCTGTTGTCCATGGTAAGCTGCGGAGAGGTGGCGGGGCAGAGGGAGGTTGGAACACTGCCCACAATGAGGGAGTGGGTGTGGCCATCTCTGCTGTGACTGAACAAAGGGCAGGGGAGCAGGGTGCCGAGGGCAGGGCCCTCAGAGCCCGGCAGGCCCAGTGGGGTGTCACAAGCATTTAGGCCCAGGCCAAAGGGCGCCTTCTTTGTCTGCACAGCTGCCAACACACTCACCTTTCCACTCAGGCCGACCCCTTACTTGAAGTGTGTGTGGAACCTGTCTGCGCTGTACACCTCGCTGCACAGCTAACCATAGGTCTGCGCATCGTAGCTTCCTGCCAGGTCACCGAAGTTCGCAAGCAGATGGTTACCTGGTATACACACCGAGAGGCTCCTGTCTGGGCCACAGACCGCCCATGGCCCTGGCCCACATCAGTGGCCGCAAATCAGCCCTGTCTGAGTACCCTGCCTCTAGAGGGAGTACTGGAACAACACTTCTAGAAAATGGGGTCCTTGCGGGTAACTCATTGTAGAGACACAAATAAATCTTTGCTGACTTCCTGTTGAAGCTTACGAGTGTTGACACCTAAGCCACTTACAAGGTCAGCTGTTTATCTAATCATGAGCTCATGATCTAAATTTACACAATAAAGAAGAAATCAGCTACAAGTGGAGGCAATCAGCAAAAACAATCAATACCAGTATTAGATTACATAGGCCATCCATCAGATTTTGGAATAATCAGGTGCAAGGCAGAAAATATACATACAACTGGAACTGAAATAAGGAACACGGATGTTTTCAAAGACTGGTAGGATCTCTAAAATAGTTTTAAAGTACATGTCATTGATAAAGCTAAATACTCAAAGGTTGTGTAATACATCAGATTTATCATTCAGAAGAGTGAAATTATGCTGTTTTGAAAACTATGGCAGGTCAGATTTTCTGCCTAATTATATAAGAAGATTTCTCTAAAAAATACACATTATTTCAAAGACTTATTGGCTGTGAAATAAGTGAAGGTTATTTCAAATGGCTTGTCTGCAAAGAAAGGTGAGATGTAGGGAATCACAGAAAGTCGAGGGGAAAATATGTCAATATATACTTTGCTATAGGGTGAAATAATCCTTAGACCATCAACAATGTAGAGGACCTGATCCTGTGAAACGTACAAGTAATCTGGAATCTTCAAAAGTTCAAATCTTTATAAGTAAAAAGATTCACTAAAATGAGTAACCAAGTGTTTTAAATGACATCAGATCAAAACAATAAACCCTGATAACATAGAAAAAAGATAAATTAAATATGGGCAGAACTTAATACAACAGAAAACGTGTAAAATTGAGGTGATTTAGTAAGTCCGAAGAATACAGTTTGAACAGATTTAAAAGACACACTTTGATTAAGGAAAACAAAAACAGAATTAAAGAATATATAGAAAGAATCAGGAAAATGTTATAGCAGAGAATATATGAAATGCCAGTAAATTTGAACATTTCTCTAAAGTGGACCATTTCCTAGCTCCTAAAGTTTACCAAAACGGACACAAGAGGAAATCAATTAAGGTCATTATGTCTGCCCTTGGCATTCTCGGAATACCCTGGCCTCAGAGTGCAGCATCTGTAGTCCATGGTAACCTGCGAAGAGGGGGCGGGGCTGAGGGAGGTTGGAACACTGCCCTCACAGAGGGAGTGGGTGTGGCCATCTCTGCTGTAACTGATCAAAGGGCAGGGGAGCAGGGTTCCCAGGGCAGGGCCCTCAGAGTTCGGGAGGCCCAGTGGGGTGTCACAAGCATTTAGGCCCAGGTCAAAGGGCGCCTTCTTTGTCTGCACAGCTGCCCAAACTCTCACCTTTCCACTCAGGCCGCCCTCGTACTTGAAGTGTGTGTGGAACCTGTGCGCGCAGTACACCTTGCTGCATAGCTAACCATAGGTCTGGGCATCGTAGCTTCCTGCCGGTGACCAAAGTTCGCTGGCAGATGGGTCCCTGGGACACACGCAGAGAGGCTCCTGCCCGGCCCACAGGCCGCCCACAGCCCCTGCCCCAGATCGGGGGACGCAAAGCAGACCTGTCTGAGTCCCCTGCCTCTAGAGGGAGTATTGGACCAACACTTGTAGAAAACGGGGTCCTCGAGGGCAACTCATTGGAGGGACAAAAATAAATCTTTGCCAACATTCTGCTGAAGCTTATGAGCGTTCACACCTAAGCCACTTACAAGGTCAGCTGTTTAGCTAAACATGAGATCATGATCTAAATTTACACAATAATGAAGAAATCAGCTACAAGGGGAGACAATCAGCAAAAACAATCAATACCAGAATTAGATTCCCTAGGCCATCCATCAGATGTTAGAATAATCAGGTGCAAGGCAGAAAATATACATAAAACTGGAACTGAAACAAGGAACAAGGATGTTTTCAAAGACTGGTAGGATCTCTAAAACGTTTTTAAATTACATGTCATTGATAAAGCTAAATACTCAAAGGTTGTGTAATAGAACAGATTCATCATTGAGAAGAGTGAAATTAAGCTGTTTTGAAAACTATGGCAGGTCAGATTTTCTGCCTAATTATAGAATAAGTTTTCTCTAAAAATACACATTAGTTTAAAGACTTATTGGCTGTGAAATAAGTTAAGGGTATTTCAAATGGCTTGTCTGCAAAGAAAGGTGAGATGTAGTTAATCACAGAAAGTCGAGGGAAAATATGTCAATATATACTTTGCTATAGGGTGAAATAATCCTTAGACCATCAACAATGTAGAGGACCTGATCCTGTGAAACGTACAAGTAAGCTGGAATCTTCAAAAGTTCAAATCTTGATAAGTAAAAAGATTCATTAAAATGAATAACCAAGTGTTTTAAATGAAATCAGAAGATCAAAACAATAAACCCTGAGAACATAGAAAAAAGATAAAGATATGAGCAGAACTTAATACAAAAGAAAACGTATAAACTTGAGGTGATTTAGTAAGTCCAAAGAATATTCTTTGAAAAGATTTAAAAGACACCCTTGATTAAGGAAAAAAAAACAGAATTAAAGAATATATAGAAAGAATCAGGACAATGTTATAGCAGAGTATTTATGAAATGCCAGTAAATTTGAACATTTCTGTAAAGTGGACCATTTCCTAGCTCCTAAAGTTTACCAAAACTGACACAAGAGGAAATCAATTAAGGTCATTATGTCTGCCCTTGGCATTCTCGGAATACCCTGGCCTCAGAATGCAGCATCTGTAGTCCATGGTAACCTGCGAAGAGGGGGCGGGGCTGAGGGAGGTTGGAACACTGCCCTCACAGAGGGAGTGGGTCTGGCCATCTCTGCTGTAACTGATCAAAGGGCAGGGGAGCAGGGGTCCCAGGGCAGGGCCCTCAGAGTTCGGGAGGCCCAGTGGGGTGTCACAAGCATTTAGGCCCAGGTCAAAGGGCGCCTTCTTTGTCTGCACAGCTGCCCAAACTCTCACCTTTCCACTCAGGCCGCCCTCGTACTTGAAGTGTGTGTGGAACCTGTCCGCGCAGTACACCTTGCTGCATAGCTAACCATAGGTCTGGGCATCGTAGCTTCCTGCCGGTGACCAAAGTTCGCTGGCAGATGGGTCCCTGGGACACACGCAGAGAGGCTCCTGCCCGGCCCACAGGCCGCCCACAGCCCCTGACCCAGATCGGGGGACGCAAAGCAGACCTGTCTGAGTCCCCTGCCTCTAGAGGGAGTATTGGACCAACACTTGTAGAAAACGGGGTCCTCGAGGGCAACTCATTGGAGGGACAAAAATAAATCTTTGCCAACTTTCTGCTGAAGCTTATGAGCGTTCACACCTAAGCCACTTACAAGGTCAGCTGTTTAGCTAAACATGAGCTCATGATCTAAATTTACACAATAATGAAGAAATCAGCTACAAGGGGAGACAATCAGCAAAAACAATCAATACCAGAATTAGATTCCCTAGGCCATCCATCAGATGTTAGAATAATCAGGTGCAAGGCAGAAAATATCCATAAAACTGGAACTGAAACAAGGAACAAGGATGTTTTCAAAGACTGGTAGGATCTCTAAAACGTTTTTAAATTACATGTCATTGATAAAGCTAAATACTCAAAGGTTGTGTAATAGAACAGATTCATCATTGAGAAGAGTGAAATTATGCTGTTTTGAAAACTGTGGCAGGTCAGATTTTCTGCCTAATTATGTAATAAGTTTTCTCTAAAAATACACATTAGTTTAAAGACTTATTGGCTGAGAAATAAGTTAAGGGTATTTCAAATGGCTTGTCTGCAAAGAAAGGTGAGATGTAGTTAATCACAGAAAGTCGAGGGAAAATATGTCAATATATACTTTGCTATAGGGTGAAATAATCCTTAGACCATCAACAATGTAGAGGACCTGATCCTGTGAAACGTACAAGTAAGCTGGAATCTTCAAAAGTTCAAATCTTGATAAGTAAAAAGATGCATTAAAATGAATAACCAAGTGTTTTAAATGACATCAGAAGATCAAAACAATAAACCCTGAGAACATAGAAAAAAGATAAATAAAGATATGGGCAGAATTTAGTACAACAGAAAACGTATAAAATTGAGGTGATTTAGTAATTCCAAAGAATACGGTTTGAACAGATTTAAAAGACACACTTTGATTAAGGAAAACAAAAACAGAATTAAAGAATATATAGAAAGAATCAGGACAATGTTATAGCAGAGAATATATGAAATGCCAGTAAATTTGAACATTTCTGTAAAGTGGACCATTTCCTAGCTCCTAAAGTTTACCAAAACTGACACAAGAGGAAATCAATTAAGGTCATTATGTCTGCCCTTGGCATTCTCGGAATACCCTGGCCTCAGAATGCAGCATCTGTTGTCCATGGTAAGCTGCGGAGAGGTGGCGGGGCAGAGGGAGGTTGGAACACTGCCCACAATGAGGGAGTGGGTGTGGCCATCTCTGCTGTGACTGAACAAAGGGCAGGGGAGCAGGGTGCCGAGGGCAGGGCCCTCAGAGCCCGGCAGGCCCAGTGGGGTGTCACAAGCATTTAGGCCCAGGCCAAAGGGCGCCTTCTTTGTCTGCACAGCTGCCAACACACTCACCTTTCCACTCAGGCCGACCCCTTACTTGAAGTGTGTGTGGAACCTGTCTGCGCAGTACACCTCGCTGCACAGCTAACCATAGGTCTGCGCATCGTAGCTTCCTGCCAGGTCACCGAAGTTCGCAAGCAGATGGTTACCTGGTATACACACCGAGAGGCTCCTGTCTGGGCCACAGACCGCCCATGGCCCTGGCCCACATCAGTGGCCGCAAATCAGCCCTGTCTGAGTACCCTGCCTCTAGAGGGAGTACTGGAACAACACTTCTAGAAAATGGGGTCCTTGCGGGTAACTCATTGTAGAGACACAAATAAATCTTTGCTGACTTCCTGTTGAAGCTTACGAGTGTTGACACCTAAGCCACTTACAAGGTCAGCTGTTTATCTAATCATGAGCTCATGATCTAAATTTACACAATAAAGAAGAAATCAGCTACAAGGGGAGACAATCAGCAAAAACAATCAAAACCAGTATTAGATTATATAGGCCATCCATCAGATTTTGGAATAATCAGGTGCAAGGCAGAAAATATACATAAAACTGGAACTGAAACAAGGAAAAAGGATGTTTTCAAAGACTGGTAGGATCTCTAAAATGTTTTTAAATTACATGTCATTGATAAAGCTAAATAATCAAAGGTTGTGTAATAGAACAGATTCATCATTGAGAAGAGTGAATTTATGCTGTTTTGAAAACTATGGCAGGTCAGATTTTCTGCCTAATTATAGAAGAAGATTTCTCTAAAACATACACATTATTTTAAACTCTTATTGGCTGTGAAATAAGTTAAGGGTATTTCAAATGGCTTGTCTGCAAAGAAAGGTGAGATGTAGGGAATCACAGAAAGTCGAGGGGAAAATATGTCAATATATACTTTGCTATAGGGTGAAATAAGCCTTAGACCATCAACAATGTAGAGGACCTGATCCTGTGAAACGTACAAGTAAGCTGGAATCTTCAAAAGTTCAAATCTTTATAAGTAAAAAGATTCACTAAAATGAGTAACCAAGTGTTTTAAATGACATCAGATCAAAACAATAAACCCTGATAACATAGAAAAAAGATAAATTAAATATGGGCAGAACTTAATACAACAGAAAACGTGTAAAATTGAGGTGATTTAGTAAGTCCGAAGAATACAGTTTGAACAGATTTAAAAGACACACTTTGATTAAGGAAAACAAAAACAGAATTAAAGAATATATAGAAAGAATCAGGACAATGTTATAGCAGAGAATATATGAAATGCCAGTAAATTTGAACATTTCTCTAAAGTGGACCATTTCCTAGCTCCTAAAGTTTACCAAAAAGGACACAACAGGAAATCAATTAAGGTCATTATGTCTGCCCTTGGCATTCTCGGAATACCCTGGCCTCAGAGTGCAGCATCTGTAGTCCATGGTAACCTGCGAAGAGGGGGCGGGGCTGAGGGAGGTTGGAACACTGCCCTCACAGAGGGAGTGGGTGTGGCCATCTCTGCTGTAACTGATCAAAGGGCAGGGGAGCAGGGTTCCCAGGGCAGGGCCCTCAGAGTTCGGGAGGCCCAGTGGGGTGTCACAAGCATTTAGGCCCAGGTCAAAGGGCGCCTTCTTTGTCTGCACAGCTGCCCAAACTCTCACCTTTCCACTCAGGCCGCCCTCGTACTTGAAGTGTGTGTGGAACCTGTGCGCGCAGTACACCTTGCTGCATAGCTAACCATAGGTCTGGGCATCGTAGCTTCCTGCCGGTGACCAAAGTTCGCTGGCAGATGGGTCCCTGGGACACACGCAGAGAGGCTCCTGCCCGCCCACAGGCCGCCCACAGCCCCTGCCCCAGATCGGGGGACGCAAAGCAGACCTGTCTGAGTCCCCTGCCTCTAGAGGGAGTATTGGACCAACACTTGTAGAAAACGGGGTCCTCGAGGGCAACTCATTGGAGGGACAAAAATAAATCTTTGCCAACATTCTGCTGAAGCTTATGAGCGTTCACACCTAAGCCACTTACAAGGTCAGCTGTTTAGCTAAACATGAGATCATGATCTAAATTTACACAATAATGAAGAAATCAGCTACAAGGGGAGACAATCAGCAAAAACAATCAATACCAGAATTAGATTCCCTAGGCCATCCATCAGATGTTAGAATAATCAGGTGCAAGGCAGAAAATATACATAAAACTGGAACTGAAACAAGGAACAAGGATGTTTTCAAAGACTGGTAGGATCTCTAAAACGTTTTTAAATTACATGTCATTGATAAAGCTAAATACTCAAAGGTTGTGTAATAGAACAGATTCATCATTGAGAAGAGTGAAATTAAGCTGTTTTGAAAACTATGGCAGGTCAGATTTTCTGCCTAATTATAGAATAAGTTTTCTCTAAAAATACACATTAGTTTAAAGACTTATTGGCTGTGAAATAAGTTAAGGGTATTTCAAATGGCTTGTCTGCAAAGAAAGGTGAGATGTAGTTAATCACAGAAAGTCGAGGGAAAATATGTCAATATATACTTTGCTATAGGGTGAAATAATCCTTAGACCATCAACAATGTAGAGGACCTGATCCTGTGAAACGTACAAGTAAGCTGGAATCTTCAAAAGTTCAAATCTTGATAAGTAAAAAGATTCATTAAAATGAATAACCAAGTGTTTTAAATGACATCAGAAGATCAAAACAATAAACCCTGAGAACATAGAAAAAAGATAAAGATATGAGCAGAACTTAATACAAAAGAAAACGTATAAACTTGAGGTGATTTAGTAAGTCCAAACAATATTCTTTGAAAAGATTTAAAAGACACCCTTGATTAAGGAAAAAAAAACAGAATTAAAGAATATATAGAAAGAATCAGGACAATGTTATAGCAGAGTATATATGAAATGCCAGTAAATTTGAACATTTCTGTAAAGTGGACCATTTCCTAGCTCCTGAAGTTTACCAAAACTGACACAAGAGGAAATCAATTAAGGTCATTATGTCTGCCCTTGGCATTCTCGGAATACCCTGGCCTCAGAATGCAGCATCTGTAGTCCATGGTAACCTGCGAAGAGGGGGCGGGGCTGAGGGAGGTTGGAACACTGCCCTCACAGAGGGAGTGGGTCTGGCCATCTCTGCTGTAACTGATCAAAGGGCAGGGGAGCAGGGGTCCCAGGGCAGGGCCCTCAGAGTTCGGGAGGCCCAGTGGGGTGTCACAAGCATTTAGGCCCAGGTCAAAGGGGGCCTTCTTTGTCTGCACAGCTGCCCAAACTCTCACCTTTCCACTCAGGCCGCCCTCGTACTTGAAGTGTGTGTGGAACCTGTCCGCGCAGTACACCTTGCTGCATAGCTAACCATAGGTCTGGGCATCGTAGCTTCCTGCCGGTGACCAAAGTTCGCTGGCAGATGGGTCCCTGGGACACACGCAGAGAGGCTCCTGCCCGGCCCACAGGCCGCCCACAGCCCCTGACCCAGATCGGGGGACGCAAAGCAGACCTGTCTGAGTCCCCTGCCTCTAGAGGGAGTATTGGACCAACACTTGTAGAAAACGGGGTCCTCGAGGGCAACTCATTGGAGGGACAAAAATAAATCTTTGCCAACTTTCTGCTGAAGCTTATGAGCGTTCACACCTAAGCCACTTACAAGGTCAGCTGTTTAGCTAAACATGAGATCATGATCTAAATTTACACAATAATGAAGAAATCAGCTACAAGGGGAGACAATCAGCAAAAACAATCAATACCAGAATTAGATTCCCTAGGCCATCCATCAGATGTTAGAATAATCAGGTGCAAGGCAGAAAATATCCATAAAACTGGAACTGAAACAAGGAACAAGGATGTTTTCAAAGACTGGTAGGATCTCTAAAACGTTTTTAAATTACATGTCATTGATAAAGCTAAATACTCAAAGGTTGTGTAATAGAACAGATTCATCATTGAGAAGAGTGAAATTATGCTGTTTTGAAAACTATGGCAGGTCAGATTTTCTGCCTAATTATGTAATAAGTTTTCTCTAAAAATACACATTAGTTTAAAGACTTATTGGCTGAGAAATAAGTTAAGGGTATTTCAAATGGCTTGTCTGCAAAGAAAGGTGAGATGTAGTTAATCACAGAAAGTCGAGGGAAAATATTTCAATATATACTTTGCTATAGGGTGAAATAATCCTTAGACCATCAACAATGTAGAGGACCTGATCCTGTGAAACGTACAAGTAAGCTGGAATCTTCAAAAGTTCAAATCTTGATAAGTAAAAAGATGCATTAAAATGAATAACCAAGTGTTTTAAATGACATCAGAAGATCAAAACAATAAACCCTGAGAACATAGAAAAAAGATAAATAAAGATATGGGCAGAATTTAGTACAACAGAAAACGTATAAAATTGAGGTGATTTAGTAATTCCAAAGAATACGGTTTGGACAGATTTAAAAGACACACTTTGATTAAGGAAAACAAAAACAGAATTAAAGAATATATAGAAAGAATCAGGACAATGTTATAGCAGAGAATATATGAAATGCCAGTAAATTTGAACATTTCTGTAAAGTGGACCATTTCCTAGCTCCTAAAGTTTACCAAAACTGACACAAGAGGAAATCAATTAAGGTCATTATGTCTGCCCTTGGCATTCTCGGAATACCCTGGCCTCAGAATGCAGCATCTGTTGTCCATGGTAAGCTGCGGAGAGGTGGCAGGGCAGAGGGAGGTTGGAACACTGCCCACAATGAGGGAGTGGGTGTGGCCATCTCTGCTGTGACTGAACAAAGGGCAGGGGAGCAGGGTGCCGAGGGCAGGGCCCTCAGAGCCCGGCAGGCCCAGTGGGGTGTCACAAGCATTTAGGCCCAGGCCAAAGGGCGCCTTCTTTGTCTGCACAGCTGCCAACACACTCACCTTTCCACTCAGGCCGACCCCTTACTTGAAGTGTGTGTGGAACCTGTCTGCGCAGTACACCTCGCTGCACAGCTAACCATAGGTCTGCGCATCGTAGCTTCCTGCCAGGTCACCGAAGTTCGCAAGCAGATGGTTACCTGGTATACACACCGAGAGGCTCCTGTCTGGGCCACAGACCGCCCATGGCCCTGGCCCACATCAGTGGCCGCAAATCAGCCCTGTCTGAGTACCCTGCCTCTAGAGGGAGTACTGGAACAACACTTCTAGAAAATGGGGTCCTTGCGGGTAACTCATTGTAGAGACACAAATAAATCTTTGCTGACTTCCTGTTGAAGCTTACGAGTGTTGACACCTAAGCCACTTACAAGGTCAGCTGTTTATCTAATCATGAGCTCATGATCTAAATTTACACAATAAAGAAGAAATCAGCTACAAGTGGAGGCAATCAGCAAAAACAATCAATACCAGTATTAGATTACATAGGCCATCCATCAGATTTTGGAATAATCAGGTGCAAGGCAGAAAATATACATACAACTGGAACTGAACTAAGGAACACGGATGTTTTCAAAGACTGGTAGGATCTCTAAAATAGTTTTAAAGTACATGTCATTGATAAAGCTAAATACTCAAAGGTTGTGTAATACATCAGATTTATCATTCAGAAGAGTGAAATTATGCTGTTTTGAAAACTATGGCAGGTCAGATTTTCTGCCTAATAATATAAGAAGATTTCTCTAAAAAATACACATTATTTCAAAGACTTATTGGCTGTGAAATAAGTGAAGGTTATTTCAAATGGCTTGTCTGCAAAGAAAGGTGAGATGTAGGGAATCACAGAAAGTCGAGGAGAAAATGTGTCAATATATACATTGCTATAGGGTGACCTAAGCCTTAGGCGAGCAACAATGTAGAAGACCTTGCCCTTAGAAACTTACAAGTAAGCTGGAATCTTCAAAAGTTCAAATCTTTATAAGTAAAAAGATTTATTAAAAGGAATAACCAAGTGTTTTAATTGACATCAGAAGATCAAAACAATAAACCCTGAGAACATAGAAGAAAGATAAATAAATATATGAGAAGAACTTAATACAACAGAAAACGTATAAAATTGAGGTGATTTAGTAAGTACAAAGAATATTATTTGAAAAGATTTAAAAGACACACTTTGATTAAGGAAAACAAAAACATAAGTCAAGAATATACAGAAAGAATCAGACAAACTTATAGCAGAGAATATATGCAATGCCAGTAAATTTGAACATTTCTCTAAAGTGGACCATTTCCTAGCTCCTAAAGTTTACCAAAACTGACACAAGAGCAAACCATTTAAGGTCATCATGTCTGTCCTGGGCATTCTCGGAACGCCCTGGCCTCAGAATGCAGCATCTGTTGTCCATTGTAAGCTGCGGAGAGGTGGCGGGGCAGAGGGTGTTTGGGACACAGCCCACAAAGAGGGAGTGGGTGTGGCCATCTCTGCTGTGACTGAACAAAGGGCAGGGGAGCAGGGGACCCAGGGCAGGGCCCTCAGAGCCCGGCAGGCCCAGTGGGGTGTCACAAGCATTTAGGCCCAGGCCAAAGGGCGCCTTCTTTGTCTGCACAGCTGCCAACATTCTCACCTTTCCACTCAGGCCGACCCCTTACTTGAAGTGTGTGTGGAACCTGTCTGCGCAGTACACTTCTCTGCACAGCTAACCATAGGTCTGCGCATCGTAGCTTCCTGCCAGTTGACCGAAGTTCGCAGGCAGATGGTTCCCTGGGACACACGCCGAGAGGCTCCTGCCTGGGCCACAGACCGCCCATGGCCCTGCCCCACATCAGTGGCAGCAAAGTAGCCCTGTCTGAGTACCCTGCCTCTAGAGGGAGTATTGGAACAACACTTCTAGTAAATGGGGTCCTTGCGGGTAACTCATTGTAGAGACACAAATAAATCTTTGCCGACTTCCTGTTGAAGCTTACGAGCATTGACACCTAAGCCACTTACAAGGTCAGCTGTTTAGCTAATCATGAGCTCATGATCTAAATTTACACAATAATGAAGAAATCAGCTACAAGGGGAGGCAATCAGCAAAAACAATCAATACCAGAATTTGATTCCCTAGGCCATCCATCAGATGTTGGAATAATCAGGTTCAAGGCAGAAAATATACATAAAACTGGAACTGAAACAAGGAACAAGGATGTTTTCAAAGACTGGTAGGATCTCTAAAACGTTTTTAAACTACATGTCATTGATAAAGCTAAATACTCTAAGGTTGTGTAATAGAACAGATTCATCATTGAGAAGAGTGAAATTATGCTGTTTTGAAAACTATGGCAGGTCAGATTTTCTGTCTAATTATGGAAGAAGATTTCACTAAAAAATACACATTATTTTAAAGACTTATTGGCTGTAAAATAAGTTAAGGGTATTTCAAATGGCTTGTCTGCAAAGAAAGGTGAGATGTAGGGAATCACAGAAAGTCGAGGGGAAAATAGGTCAATATATACTTTGCTATAGGGTGAAATAAGCCTTAGACCATCAACAATGTAGAGGACCTGATCCTGTGAAACGTACAAGTAAGCTGGAAACTTCAAAAGTTCAAATCTTGATAAGTAAAAAGATTCATTAAAATGAATAACCAAGTGTTTTAAATGACATCAGAAGATCAAAACAATAAACCCTGAGAACATAGAAAAAAGATAAATAAAGATATGGGCAGAACTTAATACCACAGAAAACATATAAAATTGAGGTGATTTAGTAAGTCCAAAGAATACGGTTTGAACAGACTTAAAAGACACACTTTGATTAAGGAAAACAAAAACAGAATTAAAGAATATATAGAAAGAATCAGGACAATGTTATAGCAGAGAATATATGAAATGCCAGTAAATTTGAACATTTCTGTAAAGTGGACCATTTCCTAGCTCCTAAAGTTTACCAAAACTGACACAAGAGGAAATCATTTAAGGTCATTATGTCTGCCCTTGGCATTCTCGGAATACCCTGGCCTCAGAATGCAGCATCTGTTGTCCATGGTAAGCTGCGGAGAGGTGGCGGGGCAGAGGGTGGTTGGAACACTGCCCATAATGAGGGAGTGGGTGTGGCCATCTCTGCTTTGACTGAACAAAGGGCAGGGGAGCAGGGTGCCGAGAGCAGGGCCCTCAGAGCCCGGCAGGCCCAGTGGGGTGTCACAAGCATTTAGGACCAGGCCAAAGGGCGCCTTCTTTTTCTGCACAGCTGCCAACACTCTCACCTTTCCACTAAGGCCGACCCCTTACTTGAAGTGTGTGTGGAAGCTGTCTGCGCAGTACACCTCGCTGCACAGCTAACCATAGGTCTGCGCATCGTAGCTTCCTGCCAGGTCACCGAAGTTAACAAGCAGATGGTTACCTGGGACACACGCCGAGAGGCTCCTGTCTGGGCCACAGACCGCCCATGGCCCTGGCCCACATCAGTGACCGCAAATCAGCCCTGTCTGAGTAACCTGCCTCTAGAGGGAGTACTGGAACAACACTTCTAGAAAATGGGGTCCTTGCGGGTAACTCATTGTAGAGACACAAATAAATCTTTGCTGACTTCCTGTTGAAGCTTACGAGTGTTGACACCTAAGCCACTTACAATGTCAGCTGTTTATCTAATCATGAGCTCATGATATAAATTTACACAATAATGAAGAAATCAGCTACAAGGTGAGGCAATCAGCAAAAACAATCAATACCAGAATTAGATTCCCTAGGCCATCCATCAGATGTTGGAATAATCAGGTGCAAGGCAGAAAATATAAATACAACTGGAACTGAACTAAGGAACACGGATGTTTTCAAAGACTGGTGGGATCTCTAAAATAGTTTTAAAGTACATGTCATTGATAAAGCTAAATACTCAAAGGTTGTGTAATACAACAGATTTATCATTGAGAAGAGTGAAATTATGCTGTTTTGAAAACTATGGCAGGTCAGATTTTCTGCCTAATTATATAAGAAGATTTCTCTAAAAAATACACATTATTTCAAAGACTTATTGGCTGTGAAATAAGTGAAGGGTATTTCAAATGGCTTGTCTGCAAGGAAAGGTGAGATGTAGGGAATCACAGAAACTCGAGGGGAAAATGTGTCAATATATACATTGCTATAGGGTGAACTAAGCCTTAAGCGAGCAACAATGTAGTGGACCTTGCCCTTAGAAACTTACAGGTAAGCTGGAATCTTCAAAAGTTCAAACCTTTATAAGTAAAAAGATTTATTAAAAGGAATAACCAAGTGTTTTAATTGACATCAGAAGATCAAAACAATAAACCCTGAGAACATAGAAAAAAGATACATAAAGATATGAGCAGAACTTAATACAACAGAAAACGTATAAAATTGAGGTGATTTAGTAAGTCCAAAGAATACGGTTTGAACAGATTTAAAAGACACACTTTGATTAAGGAAGACAAAAATATAAGTCAAGAATATACAGAAAGAATCAGACAAACTTATAGCAGAGAATATATGAAATGCCAGTAAATTTGAACATTTCTCTAAAGTGGACCATTTCCTAGCTCCTAATGTTTACCAAAACTGACACAAGAGGAAATCATTTAAGGTCATTATGTCTGCCATTGGCATTCTCGGAATACCCTGGCCTCAGAATGCAGCATCTGTTGTCCATTGTAAGCTGCGGAGAGGTGGCGGGGCAGAGGGTGTTTGGGACACAGCCCACAATGAGGGAGTGGGTGTGGCCATCTCTGCTGTGACTGAACAAAGGGCAGGGGAGCAGGGGACCCAGGGCAGGGCCCTCAGAGCCCGGCAGGCCCAGCGGGGTGTCACAAGCATTTAGGCCCAGGCCAAAGGGCGCCTTCTTTGTCTGCACAGCTGCCAACATTCTCACCTTTCCACTCAGGCCGACCCCTTACTTGAAGTGTGTGTGGAACCTGTCTGCGCAGTACACTTCTCTGCACAGCTAACCATAGGTCTGCGCATCGTAGCTTCCTGCCAGTTGACCGAAGTTCGCAGGCAGATGGTTCCCTGGGACACACGCCGAGAGGCTCCTGGCAGGGCCACAGACCGCCCATGGCCCTGCCCCACATCAGTGGCAGCAAAGTAGCCCTGTCTGAGTACCCTGCCTCTAGAGGGAGTATTGGAACAACACTTCTAGAAAATGGGGTCCTTGCGGGGAACTCATTGTAGAGGAACAAATAAATCTTTGACGACTTCCTGTTGAAGCTTACGAGCATTGACACCTAAGCCACTTACAAGGTCAGCTGTTTAGCTAATCATGAGCTCATGATCTAAATTTACACAATAATGAAGAAATCAGCTACAAGGGGAGGCAATCAGCAAAAACAATCAATACCAGAATTAGATTCCGTAGGCCATCCATCAGATGTTGGAATAATCAGATGCAAGGCAGAAAATATACATAAAACTGGAACTGAAACAAGGAACAAGGATGTTTTCAAAGACTGGTAGGATCTCTAAAACGTTGTTAAATTACATGTCATTGATAAAGCGAAATACTCAAAGGTTGTGAAATACAACAGATTCATCATTGAGAAGAGTGAAATTATGCTGTTTTGAAAACTATGGCAGGTCAGATTTTCTGCATAATTATAGAAGAAGATTTCTCTAAAAAATACACATTATTTCAAAGACTTATTGGCTGTGAAATAAGTGAAGGGTATTTCAAATGGCTTGTCTGCAAAGAAAGGTGAGATGTAGG
This sequence comes from Mesoplodon bidens, assembly GCF_964165515.1. Lineage (NCBI taxonomy): Eukaryota > Metazoa > Chordata > Mammalia > Artiodactyla > Ziphiidae > Mesoplodon > Mesoplodon bidens. The sequence continues at coordinate 4,486,001 of NC_138180.1, forward strand.
GAATCACAGAAAGTCCAGGGGAAAATGTGTCAATATATACATTGCTATAGGGTGAACTAAGCCTTAGGCGAGCAACAATGTAGAGGACCTTGCCCTTAGAAACTTACAAGTAAGCTGGAATCTTCAAAAGTTCAAATCTTTATAAGTAAAAAGATTTATTAAAAGGAATAACCAAGTGTTTTAATTGACATCAGAAGATCAAAACAATAAACCCTGAGAATATAGAAAAAAGATAAATAAAGATATGAGCAGAACTTAATACAACAGAAAACATATAAAATTGAGGTGATTTAGTAAGTCCAAAGAATATTCTTTGAAAAGATTTAAAAGACACACTTTGATTAAGGAAAACAAAAACATAAGTCAAGAATATACAGAAAGAATCAGACAATCTTATAGCAGAGAATATATAAAATGCCAGTAAATTTGAACATTTCTGTAAAGTGGACCATTTCCTAGCTCCTAAAGTTTACCAAAACTGACACAAGAGGGAATCATTTAAGGTCATCATGTCTGCCCTGGGCATTCTCGGAACGCCCTGGCCTCAGAATGCAGCATCTGTAGTCCATGGTAACCTGCGAAGAGGGGGCGGGGCTGAGGGAGGTTGGAACACTGCCCTCACAGAGGGAGTGGGTGTGGCCATCTCTGCTGTGACTGATCAAAGGGCAGGGGAGCAGGGGTCCCAGGGCAGGGCCCTCAGAGTTCGGGAGGCCCAGTGGGGTGTCACCAGCATTTAGGCCCAGGCCAAAGGGCGCCTTCTTTGTCTGCACAGCTGCCCAAACTCTCACCTTTCCACTCAGGCCGCCCTCGTACTTGTAGTGTGTGTGGAACCTGTCCGCGCAGTACACCTTGCTGCATAGCTAACCATAGGTCTGGGCATCGTAGCTTAGTGCCGGTGACCGAAGTACCCTGGCAGATGGGTCCCTGGGACACACGCAGAGAGGCTCCTGCCGGGGCCACAGGCCGCCCACAGCCCCTGCCCCAGATCGGGGGACGCAAAGCAGACCTGTCTGAGTCCCCTGCCTCTAGAGGGAGTATTGGACCAACACTTGTAGAAAACGGGGTCCTCGAGGGCAACTCATTGGTGGGACACAAATAAATCTTTGCCAACTTTCTGCTGAAGCTTACGAGCGTTCACACCTAAGCCACTTACAAGGTCAGCTGTTTAGCTAAACATGAGCTCATGATCTAAATTTACACAATAATGAAGAAATCAGCTACAAGGGGAGACAATCAGGAAAACAATCAATACCAGAATTAGATTCCCTAGGCCATCCATCAGATGTTGGAATAATCAGGTGCAAGGCAGAACATATACATAAAACTGGAACTGAAACAAGGAACAAGGATGTTTTCGAAGACTGGTAGGATCTCTAAAACATTTTTAAATTACATGTCATTGATAAATCGAAATACTCAAAGGTTGTGTAATAGAACAGATTCATCATTGAGAAGAGTGAAATTATGCTGTTTTGAAAACTATGGCAGGTCAGATTTTCTGCCTAATTATATAATAAGTTTTCTCTAAAAATACACATTAGTTTAAAGACTTATTGGCTGTGAAATAAGTTAAGGGTATTTCAAATGGCTTGTCTGCAAAGAAAGGTGAGATGTAGTTAATCACAGAATGTCGAGGGAAAATATGTCAATATATACTTTGCTATAGGGTGAAATAATCCTTAGACCATCAACAATGTAGAGAACCTGATCCTGTGAAACGTACAAGTAAGCTGGAATCTTCAAAAGTTCAAATCTTGATAAGTAAAAAGATGCATTAAAATGAATAACCAAGTGTTTTAAATGACATCAGAAGATCAAAACAATAAACCCTGAGAACATAGAAAAAAGATAAATAAAGATATGGGCAGAATTTAGTACAACAGAAAACGTATAAAATTGAGGTGATTTAGTAATTCCAAAGAGTACGGTTTGAACAGATTTAAAAGACACACTTTGATTAAGGAAAACAAAAACAGAATTAAAGAATATATAGAAAGAATCAGGACAATGTTATAGCAGAGAATATATGAAATGCCAGTAAATTTGAACATTTCTGTAAAGTGGACCATTTCCTAGCTCCTAAAGTTTACCAAAACTGACACAAGAGGAAATCATTTAAGGTCATTATGTCTGCCCTTGGCATTCTCGGAATACCCTGGCCTCAGAATGCAGCATCTGTTCTCCATGGTAAGCTGCGGAGAGGTGGCGGGGCAGAGGGAGGTTGGAACACTGCCCACAATGAGGGAGTGGGTGTGGACATCTCTGCTGTGACTGAACAAAGGGCAGGGGAGCAGGGTGCCGAGAGCAGGGCCCTCAGAGCCCGGCAGGCCCAGTGGGGTGTCACAAGCATTTAGGCCCAGGCCAAAGGGCGCCTTCTTTGTCTGCACATCTGCCAACACTCTCACCTTTCCACTCAGGCCGACCCCTTACTTGAAGTGTGTGTGGAAGCTGTCTGCGCAGTACACCTCGCTGCACAGCTAACCATAGGTCTGCACATCGTAGCTTCCTGCCAGTTCACCGAAGTTCGCAAGCAGATTGTTACCTGGGACACACGCCGAGAGGCTCCTGTCTGGGCCACAGACCGCCCATGGCCCTGGCCCACATCAGTGGCCGCAAATCAGCCCTGTCTGAGTACCCTGCCTCTAGAGGGAGTACTGGAACAACACTTCTAGAAAATGGGGTCCTTGCGGGTAACTCATTGTAGAGACACAAATAAATCTTTGCTGACTCTCTGTTGAAGCTTACGAGTGTTGACACCTAAGCCACTTACAAGGTCAGCTGTTTATCTAATCATGAGCTCATGATCTAAATTTACACAATAATGAAGAAATCAGCTACAAGTGGAGGCAATCAGCAAAAACAATCAATACCAGAATTAGATTACATAGGCCATCCATCAGATGTTGGAATAATCAGGTGCAAGGCAGAAAATATACATACAACTGGAACTGAACTAAGGAACACGGATGTTTTCAAAGACTGGTAGGATCTCTAAAATAGTTTTAAAGTACATGTCATTGATAAAGCTAAATACTCAAAGGTTGTGTAATACATCAGATTTATCATTGAGAAGAGTGAAATTATGCTGTTTTGAAAACTATGGCAGGCCAGATTTTCTGCCTAATTATATAAGAAGATTTCTCTAAAAAATACACATTATTTCAAAGACTTATTGGCTGTGAAATAAGTGAAGGGTATTTCAAATGGCTTGTCTGCAAAGAAAGGTGAGATGTAGGGAATCACAGAAAGTCGAGGGGAAAATGTGTCAATATATACATTGCTATAGGGTGAACTAAGCCTTAGGCGAGCAACAATGTAGAAGACCTTGTCCTTAGAAACTTACAAGTAAGCTGGAATCTTCAAAAGTTCAAATCTTTATAAGTAAAAAGATTTATTAAAAGGAATAACCAAGTGTTTTAATTGACATCAGAAGATCAAAACAATAAACCCTGAGAACATAGAAGAAAGATAAATAAATATATGAGCAGAACTTAATACAACAGAAAACGTATAAAATTGAGGTGATTTAGTAAGTCCAAAGAATATTCATTGAAAAGATTTAAAAGACACACTTTGATTAAGGAAAACAAAAACATAAGTCAAGAATATACAGAAAGAATCAGACAAACTTATAGCAGAGAATATACGCAATGCCAGTAAATTTGAACATTTCTCTAAAGTGGACCATTTCCTAGCTCCTAAAGTTTACCAAAACTGACACAAGAGGGAATCATTTAAGGTCATCATGTCTGTCCTGGGCATTCTCGGAACGCCCTGGCCTCAGAATGCAGCATCTGTAGTCCATGGTAACCTGCGAAGAGGGGGCGGGGCTAAGGGAGGTTGGAACACTGCCCTCACAGAGGGAGTGGGTGTGGCCATCTCTGCTGTAACTGATCAAAGGGCAGGGGAGCAGGGGTCCCAAGGCAGGGCCCTCAGAGTTCGGGAGGCCCAGTGGGGTGTCACAAGCATTTAGGCCCAGGCCAAAGGGCGCCTTCTTTGTCTGCACAGCTGCCCAAACTCTTACCTTTCCACTCAGGCCGCCCTCGTACTTGAAGTGTGTGTGGAACCTGTCCGCGCTGTACACCTTTCTGCACAGCTAACCATAGGTCTGGGCATCGTAGCTTCCTGCCAGGTGACCGAAGTTCGCAGGCAGATGGTTCCCTGGGACACACGCCGAGAGGCTCCTGCCTGGGCCACAGACCGCCCATGGCCCTGCCCCACATCGGTGGCCGCAAAGTAGCCCTGTCTGAGTACCCTGACTCTAGAGGGAGTATTGGAACAACACTTCTAGTAAAAGGGGTCCTTGCGGGTAACTCATTGTAGAGACACTAATAAATCTTTGCCGACTTCCTGTTGAAGCTTACGAGCTTTGACACCTAAGCCACTTACAAGGTCAGCTGTTTAGCTAATCATGAGCTCATGATCTAAATTTACACAATAATGAAGAAATCAGCTACAAGGGGAGGCAATCAGCAAAAACAATCAATACCAGAATTAGATTCCCTAGGCCATCCATCAGTTGTTGGAATAATCAGGTGCAAGGCAGAAAATATACATAAAACTGGAACTGAAACAAGGAACAAGGATGTTTTCAAAGACTGGTAGGATCTCTAAAACGTTTTTAAATTACATGTCATTGATAAAGCTAAATAATCTAAGGTTGTATAATAGAACAGATTCATCATTGAGAAGAGTGAAATTATGCTGTTTTGAAAACTATGGCAGGTCAGATTTTCTGCCTAATTATAGAAGAAGATTTCTCTAAAAAATACACATTATTTTAAAGACTTATTGGCTGTGAAATAAGTTAAGGGTATTTCAAATGGCTTGTCTGCAAAGAAAGGTGAGATGTAGGGAATCACAGAAATTCGCGGGGAAAATATGTCCATATATACTTTGCTATAGGGTGAAATAAGCCTTAGACCATCAACAATGTAGAGGACCTGATCCTGTGAAACGTACAAGTAAGCTGGAATCTTCAAAAGTTCAAATCTTTATAAGTAAAAAGATTCACTAAAATGAGTAACCAAGTGTTTTAAATGACATCAGAAGATCAAAACAATAAACCCTGAGAACATAGAAAAAAGATAAATTAAATATGGGCAGAACTTAATACAACAGAAAACGTGTAAAATTGAGGTGATTTAGTAAGTCCGAAGAATACGGTTTGAACAGATTTAAAAGACACACTTTGATTAAGGAAAACAAAAACAGAATTAAAGAATATATAGAAAGAATCAGGACAATGTTATAGCAGAGAATATATGAAATGCCAGTAAATTTGAACATTTCTGTAAAGTGTACCATTTCCTAGCTCCTAAAGTTTACCAAAACTGACACAAGAGGAAATCATTTAAGGTCATTATGTCTGCCCTTGGCATTCTCGGAATACCCTGGCCCCAGAATGCAGCATCTGTTGTCCATGGTAAGCTGCGGAGAGGTGGCGGGGCAGAGGGTGGTTGGAACACTGCCCACCATGAGGGAGTGGGTGTGGACATCTCTGCTGTGACTGAACAAAGGGCAGGGGAGCAGGGTGCCGAGGGCAGGGCCCTCAGAGCCCGGCAGGCCCAGTGGGGTGTCACAAGCATTTAGGCCCAGGCCAAAGGGCGCCTTCTTTGTCTGCACAGCTGCCAACACTCTCACCTTTCCACTCAGGCCGACCCGTTACTTGAAGTGTGTGTGGAACCTATCAGCGCAGTACACCTCTCTGCACAGCTAACCATAGGTCTGGGCATCGTAGCTTCCTGCCAGGTGACCGAAGTTCGCAGGCAGATGGTTCTCTGGGACACACGCCGAGAGGCTCCTGCCTGGGCCACAGACCGCCCATGGCCCTGCCCCACATCAGTGGCCGCAAAGTAGCCCTGTCTGAGTACCGTGCCTCTAGAGGGAGTATTGGAACAACAATTCTAGTAAATGGGTTCCTTGTGGGTAACTCATTGCAGAGACACAAATAAATCTTTGCCGACTTCCTGTTGAAGCTTACGAGCATTGACAGCAAAGCCACTTACAAGGTCACCTGTTTAGCTAATCATGAGCTCATGATCTAAATTTACACAATAATGAAGAAATCAGCTACAAGGGGAGGCATTCAGCAAAAACAATCAATACCAGAATTAGATTCCCTAGGCCATCCATCAGTTGTTGGAATAATCAGGTGCAAGGCAGAAAATATACATACATGTGGAACTGAACTAAGGAACAAGGATGTTTTCAAAGACTGGTAGTATCTCTAAAATATTTTTAAAGTACATTTCATTGATAAAGCTAAATACTCAAAGGTTATGTAATACAACAGATTTATCATTGAGAAGAGTGAAATTATGCTGTTTTGAAAACTATGGCAAATCAGATTTTCTGCCTAATATTAGAAGAAGATTTCTCTAAAAAAATACACATTATTTCAAAGACTTATTGGCTGTGAAGTAAGTTAAGGGTATTTCAAATGGCTTGTCTGCAAAGAAAGGTGAGATGTAGGGAATCACAGAAAGTCGAGGGGAAAATGTGTCAATATATACATTGCTATATGGTGAAAAAAGCCTTAGGCGAGCAACAATGTAGAGGACCTTGCCCTTAGAAACTTACAAGTAAGCTGGAATCTTCAAAAGTTCAAATCTTTATAAGTAAAAAGATTTATTAAAAGGAATAACCAAGTGTTTTATTTGACATCACAAGATCAAAACAATAAACCCTGAGAACATAGAAAAAAGATAAAGATATGAGCAGAACTTAATACAACAGAAAACGTATAAAATTGAGGTGATTTAGTAAGTCCAAAAAATATTCTTTGAAAAGATTTAAAAGACACACCTTGATTAAGGAAAACAAAAACATAAGTCAAGAATATACAGAAAGAATCAGACAATCTTATAGCAGAGAATATATGAAATGCCAGTAAATTTGAACATTTCTGTAAAGTTGACCATTTCCTAGCTCCTAAAGTTTACCAAAACTGACACAAGAGGGAATCATTTAAGGTCATCATGTCTGCCCTGGGCATTCTCGGAACGCCCAGGCCTCAGAATGCAGAATCTGTAGTCCATGGTAACCTGCGAAGAGGGGGCGGGGCTGAGGGAGGTTGGAACACTGCCCTCACAGAGGGAGTGGGTGTGGCCATCTCTGCTGTGACTGATCAAAGGGCAGGGGAGCAGGGGTCCCAGGGCAGGGCCCTCAGAGTTCGGGAGGCCCAGTGTGGTGTCACAAGCATTTAGGCCCAGGCCAAAGGGCGCCTTCTTTGTCTGCACAGCTGCACAAACTCTCACCTTTCCACTCAGGCCGCCCTCGTACTTGAAGTGTGTGTGGAACCTGTCCGCGCAGTACACCTTGCTGCATAGATAACCATAGGTCTGGGCATCGTAGCTTAGTGCCGGTGACCGAAGTTCGCTGGCAGATGGGTCCCTGGGACACACGCAGAGAGGCTCCTGCCGGGGCCACAGGCCGCCCACAGCCCCTGCCCCAGATCGGGGGACGCAAAGCAGTCCTGTCTGAGTCCCCTGCCTCTAGAGGGAGTATTGGACCAACACTTGTAGAACACGGGGTCCTCGAGGGCAACTCATTGGTGGGACACAAATAAATCTTTGCCAACTTTCTGCTGAAGCTTACGAGCGTTCACACCTAAGCCACTTACCAGGTCAGCTGTTTAGCTAAACATGAGCTCATGATCTAAATTTACACAATAATGAAGAAATCAGCTACAAGGGGAGACAATCAGCAAAAACAATCAATACCAGAATTAGATTCCCTAGGCCATCCATCAGATGTTGGAATAATCAGGTGCAAGGCAGAAAACATACATAAAACTGGAACTGAAACAAGGAATAAGGATGTTTTCAAAGACTGGTAGGATCTCTAAAACGTTTTTAAATTACATGTCATTGATAAATCGAAATACTCAAAGGTTGTGTAATAGAACAGATTCATCATTGAGAAGAGTGAAATTATGCTGTTTTGAAAACTATGGCAGGTCAGATTTTCTGCCTAATTATATAATAAATTTTCTCTAAAAATACACATTATTTTAAAGACTTATTGGCTGGGAAATAAGTTAAGGGTATTTCAAATGGCTTGTCTGCAAAGAAAGGTGAGATGTAGGGAATCACAGAAAGTCGAGGGAAAATATATCAATATATACTTTGCTATAGGGTGAAATAAGCCTTAGACCATCAACAATGTAAGGGACCTTATCCTGTGAAACGCACAAGTAAGCTGGAATCTTCAAAAGTTCAAATCTTGATAAGTAAAAAGATTCATTAAAATGAATAACCAAGTGTTTTAAATGACATCAGAAGATCAAAACAATAAACCCTGAGAACATAGAAAAAAGATAAGTAAAGATATGGGCAGAACTTAATACAACAGAAAACGTATAAAATTGAGGTGATTTAGTAAGTCCGAAGAATACGGTTTGAACAGATTTAAAAGACACACTTTGATTAAGGAAAACAAAAACAGAATTAAAGAATATATAGAAAGAAGAAGGACAAAGTTATAGCAGAGAATATTATGAAATGCCAGTAAATTTGAACATTTCTGTAAAGTGTACCATTTCCTAGCTCCTAAAGTTTACCAAAACTGACACAAGAGGAAATCATTTAAGGTCATTATATCTGCCCTTGGCATTCTCGGAATACCCTGGCCTCAGAATGCAGCATCTGTTGTCCATGGTAAGCTGCGAAGAGCTGGCGGGGCAGAGGGCGGTTGGAACACTGCCCACAATGAGGGAGTGGGTGTGGCCATCTCTGCTGTGACTGAACAAAGTGCAGGGGAGCAGGGGGCCCAGGACAGGGCCCTCAGAGCCCGGCAGGCCCAGTGGGGTGTCACAAGCATTTAGGCCCAGGCCAAAGGGCGCCTTCTTTGTCTGCACAGCTGACAAAACTCTCACCTTTCCACTCAGGCCGACCCCTTACTTGAATTGTGTGTGGAACCTGTCTGCGCAGTACACCTCTCTGCACAGCTAACCATAGGTCTGGGCATCGTAGCTTCCTGCCAGGTCACCGAAGTTTGCAAGCAGATGGTTACCTGGGACACACGCCGAGAGGCTCCTGCCTGGGCCACAGACCGCCCATGGCCCTGGCCCACATCAGTGGCCGCAAAGCAGCCCTGTCTGAGTACCCTGCCTCTAGAGGGAGTACTGGAACAACACTTCTAGAAAATGGGGTCCTTGCGGGTAACTCATTGTAGAGACACAAATAAATCTTTGCTGACTCCCTGTTGAAGCTTACGAGTGTTGACACCTAAGCCACTTACAAGGTCAGCTGTTTATCTAATCATGAGCTCATGATCTAAATTTACACAATAATGAAGATAACAGCTACAAGGGGAGGCAATCAGCAAAAACAATCAATATCAGAATTAGATTCCCTAGGCCATCCATCAGATTTTGGAATAATCAGGTGCAAGGCAGAAAATATACTTACAACTGGAACTGAACTAAGGAACACGGATGTTTTCAAAGACTGGTAGGATCTCTAAAATAGTTTTAAAGAACATGTCATTGATAAAGCTAAATACTCAAAGGTTGTGTAATACAACAGATTTATCATTGAGAAAAGTGAAATTATGCTGTTTTGAAAACTATGGCAGGTCAGATTTTCTGCCTAATTATACAAGAAGATATCTCTAAAAAATACACATTATTTCAAAAACTTATTGGCTGTGAAATAAGTGAAGGGTATTTCAAATGGCTTGTCTGCAAAGAAAGGTGAGATGTAGGGAATCACAGAAAGTCGAGGGGAAAATGTGTCAATATATACATTGCTCTAGGGTGAACTAAGCCTTAGGCGAGCAACAATGTAGAGGACCTTGCCCTTAGAAACTTACAAGTAAGCTGGAATCTTCAAAAGTTCAAATCTTTATAAGTAAGAAGGTTTATTATTGGAATAACCAAGTGTTTTAATTGACATCAGAAGATCAAAACAATAAACCCTGAGAACATAGAAAAAAGATAAATAAATATATGAGCAGAACTTAATACAACAGAAAACGTATAAAATTGAGGTGATTTAGTAAGTCCAAAGAATATTCTTTGAAAAGATTTAAAAGACACACTTTGATTAAGGAAAACAAAAACATAAGTCAAGAATATACAAAAGAATCAGACAATCTTATAGCAGAGAATATATGAAATGCCAGTAAATTTGAACATTTCTGTAAAGTGGACCATTTCCTAGCTCCTAAAGTTTAGCAAAACAGACACAAGAGGGAATCATTTAAGGTCATCATGTCTGCCCTGGGCATTCTCGGAACGCCCTGGCCTCAGAATGCAGCATCTGTAGTCCATGGTAACCTGCGAACAGGCGGCGGGGCTGAGGGAGTTTGGAACACTGCCCTCACAGAGGGAGTGGGTGTGGCCATCTCTGCTGTGACTGAACAAAGGGCAGGGGAGCAGGGGCCCCAGGGCAGGGCCCTCAGAGTTCGGGAGGCCCAGTGTGGTGTCACAAGCATTTAGGCCCAGGCCAAAGGGCGCCTTCTTTGTCTGCACAGCTGCCCAAACTCTCACCTTTCCACTCAGGCCGCCCTCGTACTAGAAGTGTGTATGGAACCTGTCTGCGCACTACACCTTGCTGCATAGCTAACCATAGGTCTGGGCATCGTAGCTTCCTGCCGGTGACCAAAGTTCGCTGGCAGACGGGTCCCTGGGACACACGCAGAGAGGCTCCTGCCGGGGCCACAGGCCGCCCACATCCCCTGCCCCAGATCGGGGGATGCAAAGCAGACCTGTCTGAGTCCCCTGCCTCTACAGGGAGTATTGGACCAACACTTGTAGAAAACGGGGTCCTCGAGGGCAACTCATTGGAGGGACACAAATAAATCTTTGCCAACTTTCTGCTGAAGCTTACGAGCGTTCACACCTAAGCCACTTACAAGGTCAGCTGTTTAGCTAAACATGAGCTCATGATCTAAATTTACACAATAATGAAGAAATCAGCTACAAGGGGAGACAATCAGCAAAAACAATCAATACCAGAATTAGATTCCCTAGGCCATCCATCAGATGTTGGAATAATCAGGTGCAAGGCAGAACATATACATAAAACTGGAACTGAAACAAGGAACAAGGATGTTTTCAAAGACTGGTAGGATCTCTAAAACGTTTTTAAATTACATGTCATTGATAATGCGAAATACTCAAAGGTTGTGTAATAGAACAGATTCATCATTGAGAAGAGTGAAATTATGCTGTTTTGAAAACTATGGCAGGTCAGATTTTCTGCCTAATTATATAATAAGTTTTCTCTAAAAATACACATTATTTTAAAGACTTATTGGCTGTGAAATAAGTTAAGGGTATTTCAAAAGGCTTGTCTGCAAAGAAAGGTGAGATGTAGGAAATCACAGAAAGTCGAGGGGAAAATGTGTCAATATATACATTGCTATAGGGTGAACTAAGCCTTAGGCGAGCAACAATGTAGAGGACCTTGCCCTTAGAAACTTACAAGTAAGCTGGAATCTTCAAAAGTTCAAATCTTTATAAGTAAAAAGATTTATTAAAAGGAATAACCAAGTGTTTTAATTGACATCAGAAGATCAAAACAATAAACCCTGAGAACATAGAAAAAAGATAAATAAATATATGAGCAGAACATAATACAACAGAAAACGTATAAAATTGAGGTGATTTAGTAAGTCCAAAGAATATTCTTTGAAAAGATTTAAAAGACACACTTTGATTAAGGAAAACAAAAACATAAGTCAAGATTATACAGAAAGAATCAGACAAACTTATAGCAGAGAATATATGAAATGCCAGTAAATTTGAACATTTCTGTAAAGTGGACCATTTCCTTGCTCCTAAAGATTACCAAAACTGACACAAGAGGGAATCATTTAAGGTCATCATGTCTGCCCTGGTCATTCTCGGAACGCCCTGGCCTCAGAATGCAGCATCTGTAGTCCATGGTAACCTGCGAAGAGGGGGCGGGGCTGAGGGAGGTTGGAACAATGCCCTCACAGAGGGAGTGGGTGTGGCCATCACTGCTGTGACTGATCAAAGGGCAGGGGAGCAGGGGTCCCAGGGCAGGGCCCTCAGAGTTCGGGAGGCCCAGTGGGGTGTCACCAGCATTCAGGCCCAGGCCAAAGGGCGCCTTCTTTGTCTGCACAGCTGCCCAAACTCTCACCTTTCCACTCAGGCCGCCCTCGTACTTGAAGTGTGTGTGGAACCTGTCAGTGCAGTACACCTTGCTGCATAGATAACCATAGGTCTGGGCATCGTAGCTTCCTGCCGGTGATCGAACTTCGCTGGCAGATGTGTCCCTGGGACACACGCAGAGAGGCTCCTGCCCGGCCCACAGGCCGCCCACAGCCCCTGACCCAGACCGGGGTACGCAAACAGACCTGTCTGGGTCCCCTGCCTCTAGAGGGAGTATTGGACCAACACTTGTAGAAAACGGGGTCCTCGAGGGCAACTCATTGGAGGGACAAAAATAAATCTTTGCCAACTTTCTGCTGAAGGTTACGAGCGTTCACACCTAAGCCACTTACAAGGTCAGCTGTTTAGCTAAACATGAGCTCATGATCTAAATTTACACAATAATGAAGAAATCAGCTACAAGGGGAGACAATCAGCAAAAACAATCAGTACCAGAATTAGATTCCCTAGGCCATCCATCAGATGTTGGAATAATCAGGTGCAAGGCAGAAAATATACATAAAACTGGAACTGAAACAAGGAACAAGGATGTTTTCAAAGACCGGTAGGATCTCTAAAACGTTTTTAAATTACATGTCATTGATAAAGCTAAATACTCAAAGGTTGTGTAATAGAACAGATTCATCATTGTGAAGAGTGAAATTATGCTGTTTTGAAAACTATGGCAGGTCAGATTTTCGGCCTAATTATATAAGAAGATTTCTCTAAAAAAGGCACATTATTTTAAAGACTTATTGGCTCTGAAATAAGTTAAGGGTATTTCAAATGGCTTGTCTGCAAAGAAAGGTGAGATATAGGGAATCACAGAAAGTCGAGGGGAAATTCTGTCAATATATACATTGCTATAGGGTGAACTAAGCCTTAGGCGAGCAACAATGTAGAGGACCTTGCCCTTAGAAACTTACAAGTAAGCTGGAATCTTCAAAAGTTCAAATCTTTATAAGTAAAAAGATTTATTAAAAGGAATAACCAAGTGTTTAAATTGACATCAGAAGATCAAAACAATAAACCCTGAGAACATAGAAAAAAGATAAATAAAGATATGAGCAGAACTTAATACAACAGAAAACGTATAAAATTGAGGTGATTTAGTAAGTCCAAAGAATATTCTTTGAAAAGATTTAAAAGACACACTTTGATTAAGGAAAACAAAAACATAAGTCAAGAATATACAGAAAGAATCAGACAATCTTATAGCAGAGAATATATGAAATGCCAGTAAATTTGAACATTTCTTTAAAGTGGACCTTTTCCTAGCTCCTAAAGTTTACCAAAACTGACACAAGAGGGAATCATTTAAGGTCATCATGTCTGCCCTGGGCATTCTCGGAACGTCCTGGCCTCAGAATGTAGCATCTGTAGTCCATGGTAACCTGCGAAGTGGGGGCGGGGCTGAGGGAGGCTGGAACACTGCCCTCACAGAGGGAGTGGGTGTGGCCATCTCTGCTGTGACTGATCAAAGGGCAGGGGAGCAGGGGTCCCAGGGCAGGGCCCTCAGAGTTCGGGAGGCCCAGTGGGGTGTCACAAGCATTTAGGCCCAGGCCAAAGGGCGCCTTCTTTGTCTGCACAGCTGCCCAAACTCTCACCTTTCCACTCAGGCCGCCCTCGTACTTGAAGTGTGTGTGGAACCTGTCCGCGCAGTACACCTTGCTGCATAGCTAACCATAGGTCTGGGCATCGTAGCTTAGTGCCGGTGACCGAAGTTCGCTGGCAGATGGGTCCCTGGGACACACGCAGAGAGGCTCCTGCCGGGGCCACAGGCCGCCCAAAGCCCCTGCCCCAGATCGGGGGTCGCAAAGCAGACCTGTCTGAGTCCCCTGCCTCTAGAGGGAGTATTGGACCAACACTTGTAGAAAACTGGGTCCTGGAGGGCAACTCATTGGAGGGACACAAATAAATATTTGCCAACTTTCTGCTGAAGCTTACGAGCGTTCACACCTAAGCCACTTACAAGGTCAGCTGTTTAGCTAAACATGAGCTCATGATCCAAATTTACACAATAATGAAGAAATCAGCTACAAGGGGAGACAATCAGCAAAAACAATCAATACCAGAATTAGATTCCCTAGGCCATCCATCAGATGTTGGAATAATCAGGTGCAAGGCAGAAAATATATATAAAACTGGAACTGAAACAAGGAACAAGGATTTTTTCAAAGACTGGTAGGATCTCTAAAACGTTTTAAAATTACATGTCATTGATAAACCGAAATACTCAAAGGTTGTGTAATAGAACAGATTCATCATTGAGAAGAGTGAAATTATGCTGTTTTGAAAACTATGGCAGGTCAGATTTTCTGCCTAATTATATAATAAGTTTTCTCTAAAAATACACATTATTTTAAAGACTTATTGGCTGTGGAATAAGTTAAGGGTATTTCAAATGGCTTGTCTGCAAAGAACGGTGACATGTAGGGAATCACAGAAAGTCGAGGGAAAATATGTCAATATATACTTTGCTATAGGGTGAAATAAGCCTTAGACCAACAACAATGTAGAGGACCTGATCCTGTGAAACCTACAAGTAAGCTGGAATCTTCAAAAGTTCAAATCTTGATAAGTAAAAAGATTCATTAAAATGAATAACCAAGTGTTTTAAATGACATCAGAAGATCAAAACAATAAACCCTGAGAACATAGAAAAAAGATAAATAAAGATATGGGCAGAACTTAATACAACAGAAAACGTATAAAATTGAGGTGATTTAGTAAGTCCGAAGAATACGGTTTGAACAGATTTAAAAGACACACTTTGATTAAGGAAAACAAAAACAGAATTAAAGAATATATAGAAAGAATCAGGACAAAGTTATAGCAGAGAATATATGAAATGCCAGTAAATTTGAACATTTCTGTAAAGTGGACCATTTCCTAGCTCCTAAAGTTTACCAAAACTGACACAAGAGGAAATCATTTAAGGTCATTATGTCTGCCATTGGCATTCTCGGAATACCCTGGCCTCAGAATGCAGCATCTGTTGTCCATGGTAAGCTGCGGTGAGGTGGCGGGGCAGAGGGTGGTTGGAAAACTGCCCACAATGAGGGAGTGGGTGTGGCCAACTCTGCTGTTACTGAACAAATGGCAGGGGAGCAGGGGGCCCAGGGCAGGGCCCTCACAGCCCGGCAGGCCCAGTGGGGTGTCACAAGCATTTAGGCCCAGGCCAAAGGGCGCCTTCTTTGTCTGCACAGCTGCCAAAACTCTCACCTTTCCACTCAGGCCGACCCCTTACTTGAAGTGTGTGTGGAACCTGTCTGCGCAGTACACCTCTCTGCACAGCTAACCATAGGTCTGGGCATCGTAGATTCCTGCCAGGTCACCTAAGTTCGCAAGCAGATGGTTACCTGGGACACACACCTAGAGGCTCCTGCCTGGGCCACAGACCGCCCATGGCCCTGGACCACATCAGTGGCCGCAAAGCAGCCCTGTCTGAGTACCCTGCCTCTAGAGGGAGTACTGGAACAACACTTCTAGTAAATGGGGTCCTTGTGTGTATCTCATTGTAGAGACACAAATAAATCTTTGCTGACTTCCTGTTGAAGCTTACGAGCGTTGACACCTAAGCCACTTACAAGGACAGCTGTTTAGCTAATCATGAGCTCATGATCTAAATTTACACAATAAGGAAGAAATCAGCTACAAGGGGAGGCAATCAGCAAAAACAATCAATACCAGAATTAGATTCCCTAGGCCATCCATCAGATGTTGGAATAATCAGGTGCAAGGCAGAAAATATACATACAACTGGAACTGAACTAAGGAACAAGGATGTTTTCAAAGACTGGTAGGATCTCTAAAATAGATTTAAAGTACATTTCATTGATAAAGCTAAATACTCAAAGGTTGTGTAATACAACAGATTTATCACTGAGAAGAGTGAAATTATGCTGTTTTGAAAACTATGGCAGGTCATCTTTTCTGCCTAATTATATAAGAAGATTTCTCTAAAAACTACACATTATTTCAAAGACTTACTGGCTGTGAAATAAGTTAAGGGTATTTCAAATGGCTTGTCTGCAAAGAAAGGTGAGATGTAGGGCATCACAGAAAGTCGAGTGGAAAATGTGTCAATATATACATTGCTATAGGTTGAACTAAGCCTTAGGCGAGCAACAATGTAGAGGACCTTGCCCTTAGAAACTTACAAGTAAGCTGGAATCTTCAAAAGTTCAAATCTTTATAAGTAAGAAGGTTTATTAAAAGGAATATCCAAGTGTTTTAATTGACATCAGAAGATCAAAACAATAAACCCTGAGAACATAGAAAAAAGATAAATAAAGATATGAGCAGAACTTAATACAACAGAAAACGTATAAAATTGAGGTGATTTAGTAAGTCCAAAGAATATTCTTTGAAAAGATTTAAAAGACACACTTTGATTAAGGAAAACAAAAACATAAGTCAAGATTATACAGAAAGAATCAGACAAACTTATAGCAGAGAGTATATGAAATGCCAGTAAATTTGAACATTTCTTTAAAGTGGACCATTTCCTAGCTCCTAAAGTTTACCAAAACTGACACAAGAGGGAATCATTTAAGGTCATCATGTCTGCCCTGGGCATTCTCGGAACGCCCTGGCCTCAGAATGCAGCATCTGTAGTCCATGGTAACCTGCGAAGAGGGGGCGTGGTTGAGGGCGGTTGAAACACTGCCCTCACAGAGGGAGTGGGTGTGGCCATCTCTGCTGTGTCTGATCAAAGGGCAGGGGAGCAGGGGTCCCAGGGCAGGGCCCTCAGAGTTCGGGAGGCCCAGTTGGGTGTCACAAGCATTTAAGCCCAGGCCAAAGGGCGCCTTCTTTGTCTGCACAGCTGCCCAAACTCTCACCTTTCCACTCAGGCCGCCCTCGTACTTGAAGTGTGTGTGGAACCTGTCCGCGCAGTACACCTTGCTGCATAGCTAAAGATAGGTCTGGGCATCGTAGCTTCCTGCCTGTGACCGAAGTTCGCTGGCAGATGGGTCCTTGGGACACACGCAGAGAGGCTCCTGCGCGGCCCACAGCCCCCCCAAAGCCCCTGCCCCAGATTAGGGGACGCAAAGTAGACCTGTCTGGGTCCCCTGCCTCTAGAGGGAGTATTGGACCAAAACTTGTAGAAAACGGGGTCCTCGAGGGCAACTCATTGGAGGGACACAAATAAATCTTTGCCATCTTTCTGCTGAAGCTTACGAGCGTTCACACCTAAGCCACTTACAAGGTCAGCTGTTTAGCTAAACATGGGCTCATGATCTAAATTTACACCATAATGAAGAAATCAGCTACAAGGGGAGACAATCAGCAAAAACAATCAATACCAGAATTAGGTTCCCTAGGCCATCCATCAGATGTTGGAATAATCAGGTGCAAGGCAGAAAATATACATAAAACTGGAACTGAAACAAGGAACAAGGATGTTTTGAAAGACTGGTAGGATCTCTAAAACGTTTTTAAATTACATGTCATTGATAAAGCGAAATACTCAAAGGTTGTGTAATACAACAGATTCATCATTGAGAAGAGTGAAATTATGCTGTTTTGAAAACTATGGCAGGTCAGATTTTCTGCCTAATTATATAATAAGTTTTCTCTAAAAATACACATCATTTTAAAGACTTATTGGCTGTGGAATAAGTTAAGGATATTTCAAATGGCTTTTCTGCAAAGAAAGGTGAGATGTAGGGAATCACAGAAAGTCGAGGGGAAAATATGTCAATATATACTTTGCTATACTGTGAAATAAGCCTTAGACCATCAACAATGTAGAGGACCTGATCCTGTGAAACGTACAAGTAAGCTGGAATCTTCAGAAGTTCAAATCTTGATAAGTAAAAAGATTCATTAAAATGAATAACCAAGTTTTTAAATGACATCAGAAGATCAAAACAATAAACCCTGAGAACATAGAAAAAGATAAATAAAGATATGAGCAGAACTTAATACAACAGAAAACGTATAAAATTGAGGTGATTTAGTAATTCCAAAGAATACGGTTTGAACAGATTTAAAAGACACACTTTGATTAAGGAAAACAAAAACAGAATTAAAGAATATATAGAAAGAATCAGGACAATGTTATAGCAGAGAATATATGAAATGGCAGTAATTATGAACATTTCTGTAAAGTGGAAAATTTCCTAGCTCCTAAAGTTTACCAAAACTGACACAAGAGAAAATCATTTAATGTCATTATGTCTGCCCGTGGCATTCTCGGAATACACTGGCCTCAGAATGCAGCATCTGTTGTCCATGGTAAGCTGCGGAGAGGTGGCGGTGCAGAGGGTGGTTGGAACACTGCCCAAAATGAGGGAGTGGGTGTGGCCATCTCTGCTGTGACTGAACAAAGGGCAGGGGAGCAGGGGGCTGAGGGCAGGGCCCTCAGAGCCCGGCAGGCCCAGTGGGTTGTCAAAAGCATTTAGGCCCAGGCCAAAGGGCGCCTTCTTTGTCTGAACAGCTGCCAACACTCTCACCTTTCCACTCAGGCCGACCCCTTACTTGAAGTGTGTGTGGAACCTGTCTGCGCAGTACACCTCGCTGCACAGCTAACCATAGGTCTGCGCATCGTAGCTTCCTGCCAGGTGACCGAAGTTCGCAGGCAGACGGTTACCTGTGACACACGCCGAGAGGCTCCGGCCTGGGCCACAGACCACCAATGTCCCTGCCCCACTTCAGTGGCCGCAAAGCAGCCCTTTCTGAGTACCCTGCCTCTAGAGGGAGTACTGGAACAACACTTCTAGAAAATTGGGTCCTTGCGGGTAACTCATTGTAGAGACACAAATAAATCTTTGCTGACTTCCTGTTGAAGCTTACGAGCGTTGACACCTAAGCCACTTACAAGGTCAGCTGTTTAGCTAGTCATGAGCTCATGATCTAAATTTACACAATAAGGAAGAAATCAGCTACAAGTGGAGGCAATCAGCAAAAACAATCAATACCAGAATTAGATTCCCTAGGCCATCCATCAGATGTTGGAATAATCAGGTGCAAGGCAGAAAATATACATACAACTGGAACTGATCTAAGGAACAAGGATGTTTTCAAAGACTGGTAGGATCTCTAAAATAGTTTTAAAGTACATTTCATTGATAAAGCTAAATACTCAAAGGTTGTGTAATACAACAGATTTATCATTGAGAAGAGTGAAATTATGCTGTTTTGAAGACTATGGCAGGTCAGATTTTGTGCCTAATTATATAAGAAGATTTCTCTAAAAAATACACATTATTTCAAAGAGTTATTGGCTGTGAAATAAGTTAAGGGTATTTCAAATGGCTTGTCTGCAAAGAAAGGTGAGATGTAGGGAATCACAGAAAGTCGAGGGGAAAATGTGTCAATATGTACATTGCTATAGGGTGAACTAAGCCTTAGGCGAGCAACAATGTAGAGGACCTTGCTCTTAGAAACTTACAAGTAAGCTGGAATCTTAAAAAGTTCAAATCTTTATAAGTAAGAAGGTTTATTAAAAGGAAAAACCAAGTGTTTTAATTGACATCAGAAGATCAAAACAATAAACCCTGAGAATATAGAAAAAAGATTAATAAAGATATGAGCAGAACTTAATACAACAGAAAACGTATAAAATTGAGGTGATTTAGTAAGTCCAAAGAATATTCTTTGAAAAGATTTAAAAGACACACTTTGATTAAGGAAAACAAAAACATAAGTCAAGAATATACAGAAAGAATCAGACAATCTTATAGCAGAGAATATATGAAATGCCAGTAAATGTGAACATTTCTGTAAAGTGGACCATTTCCTAGCTCCTAAAGTTGACCAAAACTGACACAAGAGGGAATCATTTAAGGTCATCATGTCTGCCGTGGGCATTCTGCGAACGCCCTGGCCTCAGAATGCAGCATCTGTAGTCCATGGTAACCTGCGAAGAGCGGGCAGGCCTGAGGGCGGTTGGAACACTGACCTCACAGAGGGAGTGGGTGTGGCCATCTCTGCTGTGACTGATCAAAGGCAGGGGAGCAGGGGTCCCAGGGCAAGGCCCTCAGAGTTCGGGAGGCCCAGTGGGGTGTCACCAGCATTTAGGCCCAGGCCAAAGGGCGCCTTCTTTGTCTGCACAGCTGCCCAAACTCTCACCTTTCCACTCAGGCCGCCCTCGTACTTGAAGTGTGTGTGGAACCTGTCCGCGCAGTACACCCTGCTGCATAGCTAACCATAGGTCTGGGCATCGTAACTTCCTGCCGGTGACTGAAGTTCGCTGGCAGATGGGTCCCTGGGACACACGCAGAGAGGCTCCTGCCCGGCCCAAAGGCCGCCCACAGCCCCTGCTCCAGATCGGGGGACGCAAAGCAGACCTGTCTGAGTCCCCTGCCTCTAGAGGGAGTATTGGACCAACACTTGTAGAAAACGGGGTCCTCGAGGGCAACTCATTGGAGGGACACAAATAAATCTTTGCCATCTTTCTGCTAAAGCTTACAAGCGTTCACACCTAAGCCACTTACAAGGTCAGCTGTTTAGCTAAACATGAGCTCATGATCTAAATTTACACAATAATGAAGAAATCAGCTACAAGGGGAGACAATCAGCAAAAACAATCAATACCAGAATTAGATTCCCTAGGCCATCCATCAGATGTTGGAATAATCAGGTGCAAGGCAGAAATTATACATAAAACTGGAACTGAAACAAGGAACAAGGATGTTTTCTAAGACTGGTAGGATCTCTAAAACGTTTTTAAATTACATGTCATTGATAAAGCGAAATACTCAAAGGTTGTGTAATAGAACAGATTCATCATTGAGAAGAGTGAAATTATGCTGTTTTGAAAACTATGGCAGGTCAGATTTTCTGCCTAATTATAGTAGAAGATTTCTCTAAAAAATACACATTATTTTAAAGACTTATTGGCTGTGAAATAAGTTAAGGGTATTTCAAATGGCTTGTCTGTAAAGAAAGGTGAGATGTAGGGAATCACAGAAAGTCGGGGGGAAAATATGTCAATATATACTTTGCTATAGGGTGAAATAAGCCTTAGACCATCAACAATGTAGAGGACCTGATCCTGTGAAACGTACAAGTAAGCTGGAATCTTCAAAAGTTCAAATCTTTATAAGTAAAAAGATTCATTAAAATGAATAACCAAGTGTTTTAAATGACATCAGAAGATCAAAACAATAAACCCTGAGAACATAGAAAAAAGATAAATAAAGATATGGGCAGAACTTAATACAACAGAAAACGTATAAAATTGAGGTGATTTAGTAAGTCCAAAGAATACGGTTTGAACAGATTTAAAAGACACACTTTGATTAAGGAAAACAAAAACAGAATTAAAGAATATATAGAAAGAATCAGGACAATGTTATAGCAGAGAATATATGAAATGCCAGTAAATTTGAACATTTCTGTAAAGTGGACCATTTCCTAGCTCCTAAAGTTTACCAAAACTGACACAAGAGGAAATCATTTAAGGTCATTATGTCTGCCCTTGGCATTTTCGGAATCACTTGGCCTCAGAATGCAGCATCTGTTGTCCATGGTAAGCTGCGGAGAGGTGGCGTGGCAGAGGGTGGAAGGAACACTGCCCACAATGAGGGAGTGGGTGTGGCCATTTCTGCTGTGACTGAACAAAGTGTAGGGGAGTAGGGGGCCCAGGGCAGGGCCCTCAGAGCCCGTAAGGCCCAATGGGGTGCCACAAGCATTTAGGCCCAGGCCAAATGGCGCCTTCTTTGTCTGCTCAGCTGTCAACACTCTCAAATTTCCACTCAGGCCGACCCCTTACTTGAAGTGTGTGTGGAACCTGTCTGCCCAGTACACCTCTCTGCACAGCTAAACATAGGTCTGGGCATCGTAGCTTCCTGCCAGGTGACCGAAGTTCGCAGGCAGATGGTTCCCTGGGACACCCGCCGAGAGGCTCCTGCCTGGGCCACAGACCGCCCATGGCCCTGCCCCACATCAGTGGCCGCAAAGAAGCCCTGTCTGAGTACCCTGCCTCTAGAGGGAGTATTGGAACAACACTTCTAGAAAATGGGGTCCTTGCGGGTAACTCATTGTAGAGGCACAATTCAATCTTTGCCGACTTCCTGTTGAAGCTTATGAGCATTGACCCCTAAGCCACTTACAAGGTCAGCTGTTTAGCTAATCATGAGCTCATGATCTAAATTTACACAATAATGAAGAAATCAGCTACAAGGGGAGGCAATCAGCCAAAACAATCAATACCAGAATTAGATTCCCTAGGCCATCCATCAGATGTTGGAATAATCAGGTGCAAGGCAGAATATATACATTCAACTGGAACTGAACTAAGGAACAAGGATGTTTTCAAAGACTGGTAGGATCTCTAAAATAGTTTTAAAGTACATGTCATTGATAAAGCTAAATAATCAAAGGTTGTGTAATACAACAGATTTATCATTGAGAAGATTGAAATTATGCTGTTTTGAAAACTATGGCAGGTCAGATTTTCTGCCTAATTATACAAGAAGATTTCTCTAAAAAATACACATTATTTCAAAGACTTATTGGCTGTGAAATAAGTTAAGGGTATTTCAAATGGCTTGTCTGCAAAGAAAGGTGAGATGTAGGGAATCACAGAAAGTCGAGGGGAAAATATTTCAATATATATATTGCTATAGGGTGTACTAAGCCTTAGGCGAGCAACAATGTAGAGGACCTTGCCCTTAGAAACTTACAAGTAAGCTGGAATCTTCAAATGTTCAAATCTTTATAAGTAAAAAGATTTATTAAAAGGAATAACCAAGTGTTTAAATTGACATCAGAAGATCAAAACAATAAACCCTGAGAACATAGAAAAAAGATTAATAAAGATATGAGCAGAACTTAATACAACAGAAAACGTATAAAATTGAGGTGATTTAGTAAGTCCAAAGAATATTCTTTGAAAAAATTTAAAAGACACACTTTGATTAAGGAAAACAAAAACATAAGTCAAGAATATACAGAAAGAATCAGAAAAACTTATAGCAGAGAATATATGAAATGCCAGTAAATTTGAACATTTCTGTAAAGTGGACCATTTCCTAGCTCCTAAAGTTTACCAAAACTGACACAAGAGGGAATCATTTAAGGTCATCATGTCTGCCCTGGGCATTCTCGGAACGCCCTGGCCTCAGAATGCAGCATCTGTAGTCCATGGTAACCTGCGAAGAGGGGGCGGGGCTGAGGGAGGTTGGAACACTGCCCTCACAGAGGGAGTGCGTGTGGCCATCTCTGCTGTGACTGATCAAAGGGCAGAGGAGCAGGGGTCCCAGGGCAGGGCCCTCAGAGTTCGGGAGGCCCAGTGGGGTGTCACAAGCATTTAGGCCCAGGCCAAAGGGCGCCTTCTTTGTCTGCACAGCTGCCCAAACTCTCACCTTTCCACACAGGCCGCCCCCTTACTTGAAGTGTGTGTTGAACCTGTCCGTGCATTTCACCTTGCTGCATAGCTAACCATAGGTCTGGGCATCGTAGCTTCCTGCCGGTGACCAAAGTTCGCTGGCAGATGGGACCCTGTGACACACGCAGAGAGGCTCCTGCCCGGCCCACCGGCCGCCCACAGCCCCTGCCCCAGATCGTGGGACGCACAGAAGACCTGTCTGAGTCCCCTGCCTCTAGAGGGAGTATTGGACCAACACTTGTAGAAAACGGGGTCCTCGAGGGCAACTCATTGGAGGGACACAAATAAATCTTTGCCATCTTTCTGCTGAAGCTTACAAGCGTTCACACCTAAGCCACTTACAAGGTCAGCTGTTTAGCTAAACATGGGCTCATGATCTAAATTTACACCATAATGAAGAAATCAGCTACAAGGGGAGACAATCAGCAAAAACAATCAATACCAGAATTAGGTTCCCTAGGCCATCCATCAGATGTTGGAATAATCAGGTGCAAGGCAGAAAATATACATAAAACTGGAACTGAAACAAGGAACAAGGATGTTTTCAAAGACTGGTAGGATCTCTAAAACGTTTTTAAATTACATGTCATTGATAAAGCGAAATACTCAAAGGTTGTGTAATACAACAGATTCATCATTGAGAAGAGTGAAATTATGCTGTTTTGAAAACTATGGCAGGTCAGATTTTCTGCCTAATTATAGAAGAAGATTTCTCCAAAAAATACACATTATTTTAAAGACTTATAGGCTGTGAAATAAGTTAAGGGTATTTCAAATGGCTTTTCTGCAAAGAAAGGTGAGATGTAGGGAATCACAGAAAGTCGAGGGGAAAATATGTCAATATATACTTTGCTATACTGTGAAATAAGCCTTAGACCATCAACAATGTAGAGGACCTGATCCTGTGAAACGTACAAGTAAGCTGGAATCTTCAGAAGTTCAAATCTTGATAAGTAAAAAGATTCATTAAAATGAATAACCAAGTGTTTTAAATGACATCAGAAGATCAAAACAATAAACCCTGAGAACATAGAAAAAGATAAATAAAGATATGAGCAGAACTTAATACAACAGAAAACGTATAAAATTGAGGTGATTTAGTAATTCAAAGAATACGGTTTGAACAGATTTAAAAGACACACTTTGATTAAGGAAAACAAAAACAGAATTAAAGAATATATAGAAAGAATCAGGACAATGTTATAGCAGAGAATATATGAAATGGCAGTAATTATGAACATTTCTGTAAAGTGGAAAATTTCCTAGCTCCTAAAGTTTACCAAAACTGACACAAGAGAAAATCATTTAATGTCATTATGTCTGCCCGTGGCATTCTCGGAATACACTGGCCTCAGAATGCAGCATCTGTTGTCCATGGTAAGCTGCGGAGAGGTGGCGGGGCAGAGGGTGGTTGGAACACAGCCCACAATGAGGGAGTGGGTGTGGCCATCTCTGCTGTGACTGAACAAAGGGCAGGGGAGCAGGGGGCTGAGGGCAGGGCCCTCAGAGCCCGGCAGGCCCAGTGGGTTGTCAAAAGCATTTAGGCCCAGGCCAAAGGGCGCCTTCTTTGTCTGAACAGCTGCCAACACTCTCACCTTTCCACTCAGGCCGACCCCTTCCTTGAAGTGTGTGTGGAACCTGTCTGCGCAGTACACCTCGCTGCACAGCTAACCATAGGTCTGCGCATCGTAGCTTCCTGCCAGGTGACCGAAGTTCGCAGGCAGACGGTTACCTGTGACACACGCCGAGAGGCTCCGGTCTGGGCCACAGACCACCAATGTCCCTGCCCCACTTCAGTGGCCGCAAAGCAGCCCTTTCTGAGTACCCTGCCTCTAGAGGGAGTACTGGAACAACACTTCTAGAAAATTGGGTCCTTGCGGGTAACTCATTGTAGAGACACAAATAAATCTTTGCTGACTTCCTGTTGAAGCTTACGAGCGTTGACACCTAAGCCACTTACAAGGTCAGCTGTTTAGCTAGTCATGAGCTCATGATCTAAATTTACACAATAAGGAAGAAATCAGCTACAAGGGGAGGCAATCAGCAAAAACAATCAATACCAGAATTAGATTCCCTAGGCCATCCATCAGATGTTGGAATAATCAGGTGCAAGGCAGAAAATATACATACAACTGGAACTGATCTAAGGAACAAGGATGTTTTCAAAGACTGGTAGGATCTCTAAAATAGTTTTAAAGTACATTTCATTGATAAAGCTAAATACTCAAAGGTTGTGTAATACAACAGATTTATCATTGAGAAGAGTGAAATTATGCTGTTTTGAAGACTATGGCAGGTCAGATTTTGTGCCTAATTATATAAGAAGATTTCTCTAAAAAATACACATTATTTCAAAGAGTTATTGGCTGTGAAATAAGTTAAGGGTATTTCAAATGGCTTGTCTGCAAAGAAAGGTGAGATGTAGGGAATCACAGAAAGTCGAGGGGAAAATGTGTCAATATGTACATTGCTATAGGGTGAACTAAGCCTTAGGCGAGCAACAATGTAGAGGACCTTGCCCTTAGAAACTTACAAGTAAGCTGGAATCTTAAAAAGTTCAAATCTTTATAAGTAAGAAGGTTTATTAAAAGGAATAACCAAGTGTTTTAATTGACATCAGAAGATCAAAACAATAAACCCTGAGAATATAGAAAAAAGATTAATAAAGATATGAGCAGAACTTAATACAACAGAAAACGTATAAAATTGAGGTGATTTAGTAAGTCCAAAGAATATTCTTTGAAAAGATTTAAAAGACACACTTTGATTAAGGAAAACAAAAACATAAGTCAAGAATATACAGAAAGAATCAGACAATCTTATAGCAGAGAATATATGAAATGCCAGTAAATGTGAACATTTCTGTAAAGTGGACCATTTCCTAGCTCCTAAAGTTGACCAAAACTGACACAAGAGGGAATCATTTAAGGTCATCATGTCTGCCCTGGGCATTCTGCGAACGCCCTGGCCTCAGAATGCAGCATCTGTAGTCCATGGTAACCTGCGAAGAGCGGGCAGGGCTGAGGGCGGTTGGAACACTGACCTCACAGAGGGAGTGGGTGTGGCCATCTCTGCTGTGACTGATCAAAGGCAGGGGAGCAGGGGTCCCAGGGCAAGGCCCTCAGAGTTCGGGAGGCCCAGTGGGGTGTCACCAGCATTTAGGCCCAGGCCAAAGGGCGCCTTCTTTGTCTGCACAGCTGCCCAAACTCTCACCTTTCCACTCAGGCCGCCCTCGTACTTGAAGTGTGTGTGGAACCTGTCCGCGCAGTACACCCTGCTGCATAGCTAACCATAGGTCTGGGCATCGTAACTTCCTGCCGGTGACTGAAGTTCGCTGGCAGATGGGTCCCTGGGACACACGCAGAGAGGCTCCTGCCCGGCCCAAAGGCCGCCCACAGCCCCTGCTCCAGATCGGGGGACGCAAAGCAGACCTGTCTGAGTCCCCTGCCTCTAGAGGGAGTATTGGACCAACACTTGTAGAAAACGGGGTCCTCGAGGGCAACTCATTGGAGGGACACAAATAAATCTTTGCCATCTTTCTGCTAAAGCTTACAAGCGTTCACACCTAAGCCACTTACAAGGTCAGCTGTTTAGCTAAACATGAGCTCATGATCTAAATTTACACAATAATGAAGAAATCAGCTACAAGGGGAGACAATCAGCAAAAACAATCAATACCAGAATTAGATTCCCTAGGCCATCCATCAGATGTTGGAATAATCAGGTGCAAGGCAGAAATTATACATAAAACTGGAACTGAAACAAGGAACAAGGATGTTTTCTAAGACTGGTAGGATCTCTAAAACGTTTTTAAATTACATGTCATTGATAAAGCGAAATACTCAAAGGTTGTGTAATAGAACAGATTCATCATTGAGAAGAGTGAAATTATGCTGTTTTGAAAACTATGGCAGGTCAGATTTTCTGCCTAATTATAGAAGAAGATTTCTCTAAAAAATACACATTATTTTAAAGACTTATTGGCTGTGAAATAAGTTAAGGGTATTTCAAATGGCTTGTCTGTAAAGAAAGGTGAGATGTAGGGAATCACAGAAAGTCGGGGGGAAAATATGTCAATATATACTTTGCTATAGGGTGAAATAAGCCTTAGACCATCAACAATGTAGAGGACCTGATCCTGTGAAACGTACAAGTAAGCTGGAATCTTCAAAAGTTCAAATCTTTATAAGTAAAAAGATTCATTAAAATGAATAACCAAGTGTTTTAAATGACATCAGAAGATCAAAACAATAAACCCTGAGAACATAGAAAAAAGATAAATAAGTTATGGGCAGAACTTAATACAACAGAAAACGTATAAAATTGAGGTGATTTAGTAAGTCCAAAGAATACGGTTTGAACAGATTTAAAAGACACACTTTGATTAAGGAAAACAAAAACAGAATTAAAGAATATATAGAAAGAATCAGGACAATGTTATAGCAGAGAATATATGAAATGCCAGTAAATTTGAACATTTCTGTAAAGTGGACCATTTCCTAGCTCCTAAAGTTTACCAAAACTGACACAAGAGGAAATCATTTAAGGTCATTATGTCTGCCCTTGGCATTTTCGGAATCACTTGGCCTCAGAATGCAGCATCTGTTGTCCATGGTAAGCTGCGGAGAGGTGGCGTGGCAGAGGGTGGAAGGAACACTGCCCACAATGAGGGAGTGGGTGTGGCCATTTCTGCTGTGACTGAACAAAGTGTAGGGGAGTAGGGGGCCCAGGGCAGGGCCCTCAGAGCCCGTAAGGCCCAATGGGGTGCCACAAGCATTTAGGCCCAGGCCAAAGGGCGCCTTCTTTGTCTGCTCAGCTGTCAACACTCTCAAATTTCCACTCAGGCCGACCCCTTACTTGAAGTGTGTGTGGAACCTGTCTGCCCAGTACACCTCTCTGCACAGCTAAACATAGGTCTGGGCATCGTAGCTTCCTGCCAGGTGACCGAAGTTCGCAGGCAGATGGTTCCCTGGGACACCCGCCGAGAGGCTCCTGCCTGGGCCACAGACCGCCCATGGCCCTGCCCCACATCAGTGGCCGCAAAGAAGCCCTGTCTGAGTACCCTGCCTCTAGAGGGAGTATTGGAACAACACTTCTAGAAAATGGGGTCCTTGCGGGTAACTCATTGTAGAGGCACAATTCAATCTTTGCCGACTTCCTGTTGAAGCTTATGAGCATTGACCCCTAAGCCACTTACAAGGTCAGCTGTTTAGCTAATCATGAGCTCATGATCTAAATTTACACAATAATGAAGAAATCAGCTACAAGGGGAGGCAATCAGCCAAAACAATCAATACCAGAATTAGATTCCCTAGGCCATCCATCAGATGTTGGAATAATCAGGTGCAAGGCAGAATATATACATTCAACTGGAACTGAACTAAGGAACAAGGATGTTTTCAAAGACTGGTAGGATCTCTAAAATAGTTTTAAAGTACATGTCATTGATAAAGCTAAATAATCAAAGGTTGTGTAATACAACAGATTTATCATTGAGAAGATTGAAATTATGCTGTTTTGAAAACTATGGCAGGTCAGATTTTCTGCCTAATTATACAAGAAGATTTCTCTAAAAAATACACATTATTTCAAAGACTTATTGGCTGTGAAATAAGTTAAGGGTATTTCAAATGGCTTGTCTGCAAAGAAAGGTGAGATGTAGGGAATCACAGAAAGTCGAGGGGAAAATGTTTCAATATATATATTGCTATAGGGTGTACTAAGCCTTAGGCGAGCAACAATGTAGAGGACCTTGCCCTTAGAAACTTACAAGTAAGCAGGAATCTTCAAATGTTCAAATCTTTATAAGTAAAAAGATTTATTAAAAGGAATAACCAAGTGTTTAAATTGACATCAGAAGATCAAAACAATAAACCCTGAGAACATAGAAAAAAGATTAATAAAGATATGAGCAGAACTTAATACAACAGAAAACGTATAAAATTGAGGTGATTTAGTAAGTCCAAAGAATATTCTTTGAAAAAATTTAAAAGACACACTTTGATTAAGGAAAACAAAAACATAAGTCAAGAATATACAGAAAGAATCAGAAAAACTTATAGCAGAGAATATATGAAATGCCAGTAAATTTGAACATTTCTGTAAAGTGGACCATTTCCTAGCTCCTAAAGTTTACCAAAACTGACACAAGAGGGAATCATTTAAGGTCATCATGTCTGCCCTGGGCATTCTCGGAACGCCCTGGCCTCAGAATGCAGCATCTGTAGTCCATGGTAACCTGCGAAGAGGGGGCGGGGCTGAGGGAGGTTGGAACACTGCCCTCACAGAGGGAGTGCGTGTGGCCATCTCTGCTGTGACTGATCAAAGGGCAGAGGAGCAGGGGTCCCAGGGCAGGGCCCTCAGAGTTCGGGAGGCCCAGTGGGGTGTCACAAGCATTTAGGCCCAGGCCAAAGGGCGCCTTCTTTGTCTGCACAGCTGCCCAAACTCTCACCTTTCCACACAGGCCGCCCCCTTACTTGAAGTGTGTGTTGAACCTGTCCGTGCATTTCACCTTGCTGCATAGCTAACCATAGGTCTGGGCATCGTAGCTTCCTGCCGGTGACCAAAGTTCGCTGGCAGATGGGACCCTGTGACACACGCAGAGAGGCTCCTGCCCGGCCCACCGGCCGCCCACAGCCCCTGCCCCAGATCGTGGGACGCACAGAAGACCTGTCTGAGTCCCCTGCCTCTAGAGGGAGTATTGGAACAACACTTGTAGAAAACGGGGTCCTCGAGGGCAACTCATTGGAGGGACACAAATAAATCTTTGCCATCTTTCTGCTGAAGCTTACGAGCGTTCACACCTAAGCCACTTACAAGGTCAGCTGTTTAGCTAAACATGGGCTCATGATCTAAATTTACACCATAATGAAGAAATCAGCTACAAGGGGAGACAATCAGCAAAAACAATCAATACCAGAATTAGGTTCCCTAGGCCATCCATCAGATGTTGGAATAATCAGGTGCAAGGCAGAAAATATACATAAAACTGGAACTGAAACAAGGAACAAGGATGTTTTCAAAGACTGGTAGGATCTCTAAAACGTTTTTAAATTACATGTCATTGATAAAGCGAAATACTCAAAGGTTGTGTAATACAACAGATTCATCATTGAGAAGAGTGAAATTATGCTGTTTTGAAAACTATGGCAGGTCAGATTTTCTGCCTAATTATAGAAGAAGATTTCTCCAAAAAATACACATTATTTTAAAGACTTATAGGCTGTGAAATAAGTTAAGGGTATTTCAAATGGCTTTTCTGCAAAGAAAGGTGAGATGTAGGGAATCACAGAAAGTCGAGGGGAAAATATGTCAATATATACTTTGCTATACTGTGAAATAAGCCTTAGACCATCAACAATGTAGAGGACCTGATCCTGTGAAACGTACAAGTAAGCTGGAATCTTCAGAAGTTCAAATCTTGATAAGTAAAAAGATTCATTAAAATGAATAACCAAGTGTTTTAAATGACATCAGAAGATCAAAACAATAAACCCTGAGAACATAGAAAAAGATAAATAAAGATATGAGCAGAACTTAATACAACAGAAAACGTATAAAATTGAGGTGATTTAGTAATTCAAAGAATACGGTTTGAACAGATTTAAAAGACACACTTTGATTAAGGAAAACAAAAACAGAATTAAAGAATATATAGAAAGAATCAGGACAATGTTATAGCAGAGAATATATGAAATGGCAGTAATTATGAACATTTCTGTAAAGTGGAAAATTTCCTAGCTCCTAAAGTTTACCAAAACTGACACAAGAGAAAATCATTTAATGTCATTATGTCTGCCCGTGGCATTCTCGGAATACACTGGCCTCAGAATGCAGCATCTGTTGTCCATGGTAAGCTGCGGAGAGGTGGCGGGGCAGAGGGTGGTTGGAACACAGCCCACAATGAGGGAGTGGGTGTGGCCATCTCTGCTGTGACTGAACAAAGGGCAGGGGAGCAGGGGGCTGAGGGCAGGGCCCTCAGAGCCCGGCAGGCCCAGTGGGTTGTCAAAAGCATTTAGGCCCAGGCCAAAGGGCGC
This sequence comes from Mesoplodon bidens, assembly GCF_964165515.1. Classification (NCBI taxonomy): domain Eukaryota; kingdom Metazoa; phylum Chordata; class Mammalia; order Artiodactyla; family Ziphiidae; genus Mesoplodon; species Mesoplodon bidens. Next base: position 4,517,502 of record NC_138180.1, read on the forward strand.
CTTCTTTGTCTGAACAGCTGCCAACACTCTCACCTTTCCACTCAGGCCGACCCCTTCCTTGAAGTGTGTGTGGAACCTGTCTGCGCAGTACACCTCGCTGCACAGCTAACCATAGGTCTGCGCATCGTAGCTTCCTGCCAGGTGACCGAAGTTCGCAGGCAGACGGTTACCTGTGACACACGCCGAGAGGCTCCGGTCTGGGCCACAGACCACCAATGTCCCTGCCCCACTTCAGTGGCCGCAAAGCAGCCCTTTCTGAGTACCCTGCCTCTAGAGGGAGTACTGGAACAACACTTCTAGAAAATTGGGTCCTTGCGGGTAACTCATTGTAGAGACACAAATAAATCTTTGCTGACTTCCTGTTGAAGCTTACGAGCGTTGACACCTAAGCCACTTACAAGGTCAGCTGTTTAGCTAGTCATGAGCTCATGATCTAAATTTACACAATAAGGAAGAAATCAGCTACAAGGGGAGGCAATCAGCAAAAACAATCAATACCAGAATTAGATTCCCTAGGCCATCCATCAGATGTTGGAATAATCAGGTGCAAGGCAGAAAATATACATACAACTGGAACTGATCTAAGGAACAAGGATGTTTTCAAAGACTGGTAGGATCTCTAAAATAGTTTTAAAGTACATTTCATTGATAAAGCTAAATACTCAAAGGTTGTGTAATACAACAGATTTATCATTGAGAAGAGTGAAATTATGCTGTTTTGAAGACTATGGCAGGTCAGATTTTGTGCCTAATTATATAAGAAGATTTCTCTAAAAAATACACATTATTTCAAAGAGTTATTGGCTGTGAAATAAGTTAAGGGTATTTCAAATGGCTTGTCTGCAAAGAAAGGTGAGATGTAGGGAATCACAGAAAGTCGAGGGGAAAATGTGTCAATATGTACATTGCTATAGGGTGAACTAAGCCTTAGGCGAGCAACAATGTAGAGGACCTTGCCCTTAGAAACTTACAAGTAAGCTGGAATCTTAAAAAGTTCAAATCTTTATAAGTAAGAAGGTTTATTAAAAGGAATAACCAAGTGTTTTAATTGACATCAGAAGATCAAAACAATAAACCCTGAGAATATAGAAAAAAGATTAATAAAGATATGAGCAGAACTTAATACAACAGAAAACGTATAAAATTGAGGTGATTTAGTAAGTCCAAAGAATATTCTTTGAAAAGATTTAAAAGACACACTTTGATTAAGGAAAACAAAAACATAAGTCAAGAATATACAGAAAGAATCAGACAATCTTATAGCAGAGAATATATGAAATGCCAGTAAATGTGAACATTTCTGTAAAGTGGACCATTTCCTAGCTCCTAAAGTTGACCAAAACTGAAACAAGAGGGAATCATTTAAGGTCATCATGTCTGCCCTGGGCATTCTCCGAACGCCCTGGCCTCAGAATGCAGCATCTGTAGTCCATTTTAACCTGCGAAGAGCGGGCAGGGCTGATGGCGGTTGGAACACTGACCTCACAGAGGGAGTGGGTGTGGCCATCTCTGCTGTGACTGATCAAAGGTAGGGGAGCAGGGGTCCCAGGGCAAGGCCCTCAGAGTTCGGGAGGCCCAGTGGGGTGTCACCAGCATTTAGGCCCAGGCCAAAGGGCGCCTTCTTTGTCTGCACAGCTGCCCAAACTCTCACCTTTCCACTCAGGCCGCCCTCGTACTTAAAGTGTGTGTGGAACCTGTCCGCGCAGTACACCCTGCTGCATAGCTAACCATAGGTCTGGGCATCGTAGCTTCCTGCCGGTGACTGAAGTTCGCTGGCAGATGGGTCCCTGGGACACACGCAGAGAGGCTCCTGCCCGGCCCACTGGCCGCCCACAGCCCCTGCTCCAGATCGGGGGACGCAAAGCAGACCTGTCTGAGTCCCCTGCCTCTAGAGGGAGTATTGGACCAACACTTGTAGAAAACGGGGTCCTCGAGGGCAACTCATTGGAGGGACACAAATAAATCTTTGCCATCTTTCTGCTAAAGCTTACAAGCGTTCACACCTAAGCCACTTACAAGGTCAGCTGTTTAGCTAAACATGAGCTCATGATCTAAATTTACACAATAATGAAGAAATCAGCTACAAGGGGAGACAATCAGCAAAAACAATCAATACCAGAATTAGATTCCCTAGGCCATCCATCAGATGTTGGAATAATCAGGTGCAAGGCAGAAATTATACATAAAACTGGAACTGAAACAAGGAACAAGGATGTTTTCAAAGACTGGTAGGATCTCTAAAACGTTTTTAAATTACATGTCATTGATAAAGCGAAATACTCAAAGGTTGTGTAATAGAACAGATTCATCATTGAGAAGAGTGAAATTATGCTGTTTAGAAAACTATGGCAGGTCAGATTTTCTGCCTAATTATACAAGAAGATTTCTCTAAAAAATACACATTATTTTAAAGACTTATTGGCTGTGAAATAAGTTAAGGGTATTTCAAATGGCTTGTCTGTAAAGAAAGGTGAGATTTAGGGAATCACAGAAAGTCGAGGGGAAAATATGTCAATATATACTTTGCTATAGGGTGAAATAAGCCTTAGACCATCAACAATGTAGAGGACCTGATCCTGTGAAACGTACAAGTAAGCTGGAATCTTCAAAAGTTCAAATCTTTATAAGTAAAAAGATTCATTAAAATGAATAACCAAGTGTTTTAAATGACATCAGAAGATCAAAACAATAAACCCTGAGAACATAGAAACAGATAAATAAAGATATGGGCAGAACTTAATACAACAGAAAACGTATAAAATTGAGGTGATTTAGTAAGTCCAAAGAATACGGTTTGAACAGATTTAAAAGACACACTTTGATTAAGGAAAACAAAAACAGAATTAAAGAATATATAGAAAGAATCAGGACAATGTTATAGCAGAGAATATATGAAATGCCAGTAAATTTGAACATTTCTGTAAAGTGGACCATTTCCTAGCTCCTAAAGTTTACCAAAACTGACACAAGAGGAAATCATTTAAGGTCATTATGTCTGCCCTTGGCATTTTCGGTATCCCTTGGCCTCAGAATGCAGCATCTGTTGTCCATGGTAAGCTGCGGAGAGGTGGCGGGGCAGAGGGTGGAAGGAACACTGCCCACAATGAGGGAGTGGGTGTGGCCATTTCTGCTGTGACTGAACAAAGTGTAGGGGAGTAGGGGGCCCAGGGCAGGGCCCTCAGAGCCCGTAAGGCCCAGTGGGGTGCCACAAGCATTTAGGCCCAGGCCAAAGGGCGCCTTCTTTGTTTGCTCAGCTGTCAACACTCTCAAATTTCCACTCAGGCCGACCCCTTACTTGAAGTGTGTGTGGAACCTGTCTGCCCAGTACACCTCTCTGCACAGCTAAACATAGGTCTGGGCATCGTAGCTTCCTGCCAGGTGACCGAAGTTCGCAGGCAGATGGTTCCCTGGGACACCCGCCGAGAGGCTCCTGCCTGGGCCACAGACCGCCCATGGCCCTGCCCCACATCAGTGGCCGCAAAGAAGCCCTGTCTGAGTACCCTGCCTCTAGAGGGAGTATTGGAACAACACTTCTAGAAAATGGGGTCCTTGCGGGTAACTCATTGTAGAGGCACAATTCAATCTTTGCTGACTTCCTGTTGAAGCTTATGAGCATTGACCCCTAAGCCACTTAAAAGGTCAGCTGTTTAGCTAATCATGAGCTCATGATCTAAATTTACACAATAATGAAGAAATCAGCTACAAGGGGAGGCAATCAGCCAAAACAATCAATACCAGAATTAGATTCCCTAGGCCATCCATCAGATGTTGGAATAATCAGGTGCAAGGCAGAATATATACATTCAACTGGAACTGAACTAAGGAACAAGGATGTTTTCAAAGACTGGTAGGATCTCTAAAATAGTTTTAAAGTACATGTCATTGATAAAGCTAAATAATCAAAGGTTGTGTAATACAACAGATTTATCATTGAGAAGATTGAAATTATGCTGTTTTGAAAACTATGGCAGGTCAGATTTTCTGCCTAATTATACAAGAAGATTTCTCTAAAAAATACACATTATTTCAAAGACTTATTGGCTGTGTAATAAGTTAAGGGTATTTCAAATGGCTTGTCTGCAAAGAAAGGTGAGATGTAGGGAATCACAGAAAGTCGAGGGGAAAATGTGTCAATATATATATTGCTATAGGGTGTACTAAGCCTTAGGCGAGCAACAATGTAGAGGACCTTGCCCTTAGAAACTTACAAGTAAGCTGGAATCTTCAAAAGTTCAAATCTTTATAAGTAAAAAGATTTATTAAAAGGAATAACCAAGTGTTTAAATTGACATCAGAAGATCAAAACAATAAACCCTGAGAACATAGAAAAAAGATAAATAAAGATATGAGCAGAACTTAATACAACAGAAAACGTATAAAATTGAGGTGATTTAGTAAGTCCAAAGAATATTCTTTGAAAAAATTTAAAAGACACACTTTGATTAAGGAAAACAAAAACATAAGTCAAGAATATACAGAAAGAATCAGAAAAACTTATAGCAGAGAATATATGAAATGCCAGTAAATTTGAACATTTCTGTAAAGTGGACCATTTCCTAGCTCCTAAAGTTTACCAAAACTGACACAAGAGGGAATCATTTAAGGTCATCATGTCTGCCCTGGGCATTCTCGGAACGCCCTGGCCTCAGAATGCAGCATCTGTAGTCCATGGTAACCTGCGAAGAGGGGGCGGGGCTGAGGGAGGTTGGAACACTGCCCTCACAGAGGGAGTGCGTGTGGCCATCTCTGCTGTGACTGATCAAAGGGCAGAGGAGCAGGGGTCCCAGGGCAGGGCCCTCAGAGTTCGGGAGGCCCAGTGGGGTGTCACAAGCATTTAGGCCCAGGCCAAAGGGCGCCTTCTTTGTCTGCACAGCTGCCCAAACTCTCACCTTTCCACACAGGCCGCCCCCTTACTTGAAGTGTGTGTGGAACCTGTCCGTGCAGTTCACCTTGCTGCATAGCTAACCATAGGTCTGGGCATCGTAGCTTCCTGCCGGTGACCAAAGTTCGCTGGCAGATGGGACCCTGTGACACACGCAGAGAGGCTCCTGCCCGGCCCACCGGCCGCCCACAGCCCGTGCCCCAGATCGGGGGACGCACAGAAGACCTGTCTGAGTCCCCTGCCTCTAGAGGGAGTATTGGACCAACACTTGTAGAAAACGGGGTCCTCGAGGACAACTCATTGGAGGGACACAAATAAATCTTTGCCATCTTTCTGCTGAAGCTTACGAGCGTTCACACCTAAGCCACTTACAAGGTCAGCTGTTTAGCTAAACATGGGCTCATGATCTAAATTTACACCATAATGAAGAAATCAGCTACAAGGGGAGACAATCAGCAAAAACAATCAATACCAGAATTAGGTTCCCTAGGCCATCCATCAGATGTTGGAATAATCAGGTGCAAGGCAGAAAATATACATAAAACTGGAACTGAAACAAGGAACAAGGATGTTTTCAAAGACTGGTAGGATCTCTAAAACGTTTTTAAATTACATGTCATTGATAAAGCGAAATACTCAAAGGTTGTGTAATACAACAGACTCATCATTGAGAAGAGTGAAATTATGCTGTTTTGAAAACTATGGCAGGTCAGATTTTCTGCCTAATTATAGAAGAAGATTTCTCCAAAAAATACACATTATTTTAAAGACTTATTGGCTGTGAAATAAGTTAAGGGTATTTCAAATGGCTTTTCTGCAAAGAAAGGTGAGATGTAGGGAATCACAGAAAGTCGAGGGGAAAATATGTCAATATATACTTTGCTATACTGTGAAATAAGCCTTAGACCATCAACAATGTAGAGGACCTGATCCTGTGAAACGTACAAGTAAGCTGGAATCTTCAGAAGTTCAAATCTTGATAAGTAAAAAGATTCATTAAAATGAATAACCAAGTGTTTTAAATGACATCAGAAGATCAAAACAATAAACCCTGAGAACATAGAAAAAGATAAATAAAGATATGAGCAGAACTTAATACAACAGAAAACGTATAAAATTGAGGTGATTTAGTAATTCCAAAGAATACGGTTTGAACAGATTTAAAAGACACACTTTGATTAAGGAAAACAAAAACAGAATTAAAGAATATATAGAAAGAATCAGGACAATGTTATAGCAGAGAATATATGAAATGGCAGTAATTATGAACATTTCTGTAAAGTGGAAAATTCCCTAGCTCCTAAAGTTTACCAAAACTGACACAAGAGAAAATCATTTAATGTCATTATGTCTGCCCGTGGCATTCTCGCAATACACTGGCCTCAGAATGCAGCATCTGTTGTCCATGGTAAGCTGCGGAGAGGTGGCGGGGCAGAGGGTGGTTGGAACACTGCCCACAATGAGGGAGTGGGTGTGGCCATCTCTGCTGTGACTGAACAAAGGGCAGGGGAGCAGGGGGCTGAGGGCAGGGCCCTCAGAGCCCGGCAGGCCCAGTGGGTTGTCAAAAGCATTTAGGCCCAGGCCAAAGGGCGCCTTCTTTGTCTGAACAGCTGCCAACACTCTCACCTTTCCACTCAGGCCGACCCCTTACTTGAAGTGTGTGTGGAACCTGTCTGCGCAGTACACCTCGATGCACAGCTAACCATAGGTCTGCGCATCGTAGCTTCCTGCCAGGTGACCGAAGTTCGCAGGCAGACGGTTACCTGTGACACACGCCGAGAGGCTCCTGCCTGGGCCACAGTCCACCAATGTCCCTGCCCCACTTCAGTGGCCGCAAAGCAGCCCTTTCTGAGTACCCTGCCTCTAGAGGGAGTACTGGAACAACACTTCTAGAAAATTGGGTCCTTGCGGGTAACTCATTGTAGAGACACAAATAAATCTTTGCTGACTTCCTGTTGAAGCTTACGAGCATTGACACCTAAGCCACTTACAAGGTCAGCTGTTTAGCTAGTCATGAGCTCATGATCTAAATTTACACAATAAGGAAGAAATCAGCTACAAGGGGAGGCAATCAGCAAAAACAATCAATACCAGAATTAGATTCCCTAGGCCATCCATCAGATGTTGGAATAATCAGGTGCAAGGCAGAAAATATACATACAACTGGAACTGATCTAAGGAACAAGGATGTTTTCAAAGACTGGTAGGATCTCTAAAATAGTTTTAAAGTACATTTCATTGATAAAGCTAAATACTCAAAGGTTGTGTAATACAACAGATTTATCATTGAGAAGAGTGAAATTATGCTGTTTTGAAGACTATGGCAGGTCAGATTTTGTGCCTAATTATATAAGAAGATTTCTCTAAAAAATACACATTATTTCAAAGAGTTATTGGCTGTGAAATAAGTTAAGGGTATTTCAAATGGCTTGTCTGCAAAGAAAGGTGAGATGTAGGGAATCACAGAAAGTCGAGGGGAAAATGTGTCAATATGTACTTTGCTATAGGGTGAACTAAGACTTAGGCGAGCAACAATGTAGAGGACCTTGCCATTAGAAACTTACAAGTAAGCTGGAATCTTAAAAAGTTCAAATCTTTATAAGTAAGAAGGTTTATTAAAAGGAATAACCAAGTGTTTTAATTGACATCAGAAGATCAAAACAATAAACCCTGAGAATATAGAAAAAAGATTAATAAAGATATGAGCAGAACTTAATACAACAGAAAACGTATAAAATTGAGGTGATTTAGTAAGTCCAAAGAATATTCTTTGAAAAGATTTAAAAGACACACTTTGATTAAGGAAAACAAAAACATAAGTCAAGAATATACAGAAAGAATCAGACAATCTTATAGCAGAGAATATATGAAATGCCAGTAAATGTGAACATTTCTGTAAAGTGGACCATTTCCTAGCTCCTAAAGTTGACCAAAACTGACACAAGAGGGAATCATTTAAGGTCATCATGTCTGCCCTGGGCATTCTCCGAATGCCCTGGCCTCAGAATGCAGCATCTGTAGTCCATGGTAACCTGCGAAGAGCGGGCAGGGCTGAGGGCGGTTGGAACACTGACCTCACAGAGGGAGTGGGTGTGGCCATCTCTGCTGTGACTGATCAAAGGCAGGGGAGCAGGGGTCCCAGGGCAAGGCCCTCAGAGTTCGGGAGGCCCAGTGGGGTGTCACCTGCATTTAGGCCCAGGCCAGAGGGCGCCTTCTTTGTCTGCACAGCTGCCCAAACTCTCACCTTTCCACTCAGGCCGCCCTCGTACTTGAAGTGTGTGTGGAACCTGTCCGCGCAGTACACCCTGCTGCATAGCTAACCATAGGTCTGGGCATCGTAGCTTCCTGCCGGTGACTGAAGTTCGCTGGCAGATGGGTCCCTGGGACACACGCAGAGAGGCTCCTGCCCGGCCCACAGACCGCCCACAGCCCCTGCTCCAGATCGGGGGACGCAAAGCAGACCTGTCTGAGTCCCCTGCCTCTAGAGGGTGTATTGGACCAACACTTGTAGAAAACGGGGTCCTCGAGGGCAACTCATTGGAGGGACACAAATAAATCTTTGCCATCTTTCTGCTAAAGCTTACAAGCGTTCACACCTAAGCCACTTACAAGGTCAGCTGTTTAGCTAAACATGAGCTCATGATCTAAATTTACACAATAATGAAGAAATCAGCTACAAGGGGAGACAATCAGCAAAAACAATCAATACCAGAATTAGATTCCCTAGGCCATCCATCAGATGTTGGAATAATCAGGTGCAAGGCAGAAATTATACATAAAACTGGAACTGAAACAAGGAACAAGGATGTTTTCAAAGACTGGTAGTATCTCTAAAACGTTTTTAAATTACATGTCATTGATAAAGCGAAATACTCAAAGGTTGTGTAATAGAACAGATTCATCATTGAGAAGAGTGAAATTATGCTGTTTTGAAAACTATGGCAGGTCAGATTTTCTGCCTAATTATAGAAGAAGATTTCTCTAAAAAATACACATTATTTTAAAGACTTATTGGCTGTGAAATAAGTTAAGGGTATTTCAAATGGCTTGTCTGTAAAGAAAGGTGAGATGTAGGGAATCACAGAAAGTCGAGGGGAAAATATGTCAATATATACTTTGCTATAGGGTGAAATAAGCCTTAGACCATCAACAATGTAGAGGACCTGATCCTGTGAAACGTACAAGTAAGCTGGAATCTTCAAAAGTTCAAATCTTTATAAGTAAAAAGATTCATTAAAATGAATAACCAAGTGTTTTAAATGACATCAGAAGATCAAAACAATAAACCCTGAGAACATAGAAAAAAGATAAATAAAGATATGGGCAGAACTTAATACAACAGAAAACGTATAAAATTGAGGTGATTTAGTAAGTCCAAAGAATATTCTTTGACAAGATTTAAAAAACACACTTTGATTAAGGAAAATAAAAACATAAGTAAAGTATATACAGACAGAATCAGGACAATGTTATAGCAGAGAATATATGAAATGCCAGTAAATTTGAACATTTCTGTAAAGTGGACCATTTCCTAGCTCTTATAGTTTACCAACACTGACACAAGAGGAAATCATTAAAGCTCATCATGTCGGCCCTTGGCATTCTCCGAACGCCCTGGCCTCAGAATGCAGCATCTGTAGTCCATGGTAACCTGCGGAGAGGGGGCAGGGCTGAGGGAGGTTAGAACACTGCCCTCACAGAGGGAGTGGGTGTGGCCAATTCTGCTGTGACTGAACAAAGGCAGGGGAAAAGGAGACTCAAGGCAGGGCCCTCAGCGCCCGGCAGGCCCAGTGGGGTGTCACAAGCATTTAGGCCCAGGACAAAGGGCTCCTTCTTTGTCTGCACAGCTGCCCAAACTTTCACCTTTCCACTCAGGCCGCCCTCTTACTTGAAGTGCATGTGGAACCTGTCCACGCAGTACACCTCGCTGCACAGCTAACAATAAGTCTGGGCATCGTAGCTTCCTGCCAGGTGACCGAATTTCACAGGCAGATTGGTCCCTGGGACACACGCGGAGAGGCTCCTGCCCATGCCACAGGCCGCCCACTGCCACTGCCCCAGATCGTGGGGCACAGAGCAGCCCTGTGTGATGCCGTGCCTCTAGAGAGTGTATTGGACCAACAATTGTAAAAACGGGGTCCTCACGGGCAAGTCATTGGAGGGACACTAATAAATCTTTGCGGACTTTCTGATGAAGCTTACGAGCGTTCAAACCTAAGCCTCTTACAAGGTCAGTTGTTTAGCTAAACATGAGCTCATGATCTAAATTTACACAATAAAGAAGAAATCAGCTCCACGGGGAGACAATCAGCAAAAACAACCAATACCAGAATTAGATTCCCTAGGCCATCTATCAGACGTTGGAATAATCAGGTGCAAGGCAGAAAATATACATAAAACGGGAACTGAAACAAGGAACAAGGATGTTTTCAAAGACTGGTAGGATCTCTAAAACATTTTTAAAGTACATGTCACTGATATAGCTAAATACTCAAAGGTTGTGTAATACAACAGATTCATCATTGAGAAGAGTGAAATTATGCTGTTTTGAAAACTATGGCAGGTCAGATTTTCTGCCTAATTATATAAGAAGATTTCTGTAAAAAATACACATTATTTCAAAGACATATTGCCTGTGAAATAAGTTAAGGGTATTTCAAATGGCTTGTCTGCAAAGAAAGGTGAGATGTAGGAAATCACAGAAAGTCGAGGGGAAAATAGGTCAATATACTTTGCTATATTGTGAACTAAGCCTTAGGCCAGCCACAATGTAGAGAACCTGACCCTTAGAATCATACAAGTAAGCTGGAATCTTTAAAAGTTGAAATCTTTATTAGTAAAAAAGGTTTATTAAAATGAATTACCAAGTGTTTTAATTGACATCAGAAGATCAAAACAATAAACCCTGAGAACATAGAAAAAAGATAAATAAAGTTATGAGCAGAACTTAATACCACAGAAAACGTATACAATTCAGGTGATGTAGTAAGTCCAAAGAATATTCTTTGAAAAGATTTAAGAGACACACTTTGATTTAGGAAAACACACACAAAGTAAAGAATACACAGAAAGAATCAGGACAATGTTACAGCAGAGAATATAGGAATTGCCAGTAAATTAGGACATTTTGTAAAGTGGACCATTTCCTAGTTCCTAAAGTTTACCAAAACTAACAGAAGAGAAAATCATTTAAGGTCAACATGTCTGCCCCTGGCATTCTCGGAATGCCCTGGCCTCATAATGCAGCATCTGTACTCCACGGTAACCTGCGGAGAAGTGGCGGGGCTGAGGGAGTTTGGAACACTGCCCTCACTGAGGGAGAGGGTGTGGCCATCTCTGCTGTGACTGAACAAAGGGCAGGGGACCAGGGCCGGGCCCTCAGAGACCGGCAGGGGTTGTGGAGTGTCACAAGCATTTAGGCCCAGGCCGAAGAGCACCTTCTTTGTCTGCACAGCCGCCAAAACTCTCACCTATCCACTCAGGCCGCCCTCTTACATGAAGTGTGTGTGAAACCTGTCCGTGCAATACACCTCGCTGCACAGCTAACCATAGGTCTGGGCATCGTAGCTTCCTGCCAGGTGACCAAAGTTCTCAGGCATATGGGTCCCTGGGACACACGTGGAGAGGCTCCTGCCCGGGCCACAGGCCGCCCACTGCCACTGCCCCAGATCGTGGGGTGCCAAGCAGCCCTGTCTGAGGCCGTGCCTCTACAGGGAGTAGTGGACCAAACCTAGTATAAAACGGGGTCCTCGCGGGCAACTCATTGGAGGGACACAAATAAATCTTTGCGGACTTTCTGATGAAGCTTACGAGTGTTCACACCTAAGCCTCTTACAAAGTCAGATGTTTAGCTAAACATGAGCTCATGATCTAAATTTACACAATAATGAAGAAATCAGCTACAAAGGGAGACAATCAGCAAAAACAATCAATACCAGAATTAGATTCCCTAGGCCATCGATCAGACGTTGGAATAATCAGGTGCAAGGCAGAAAATATACATAAAACTGGAACTGAAACAAGGAACAAGGATATTTTCAAAGACTGGTAGGATCTCTAAAACATTTTTAAAGTACATGTCATTGACAAAGCTAAATACTCAAAGGATTTGTAATACAACAGATTCATCATTGAAAAGAGTGAAATTATGTTTTTTTAAAAACTATGGCAGGTCAGATTTTCTGCCTAATTATATAAGAAGATTTCGCTAAAAAATACACATTATTTCAAATACTTATTGGCTCTGAAATAAGTTAAGGTTATTTCAAATGGCTTGTCCGCAAAGAGAGGTGAGATGTAGTAAATCACAGAAAATCGAGAGGTAAATAGGTCAATATATACTTTGCTATATTGTGAACTAAGACTTAGGCCAGCCACAATGTAGAGAACCTGACCCTTAGAAACTTACAAGTAAGCTGGAATCTTGAAAAGATCAAATCTTTATAAGTGAAAAGATTTATTAAAATGAATAACCAAGTGTTTTAATTTACATCAGAAGATCAAAACAATAAACCCTGAAAACATAGAAAAAAGATAAATAAAGATATGAGCAGAAAGTAATACCACAGAAAATGTATAAAATTCAGGTGATGTAGTAAGTCCAAAGAATATTTTTGAAAAGATTTAAAAGACACACTTTGATTAAGGAAAACAAAAACATAAGTAAAGAATATACAGAGAGAATCAGGACAATGTTATTACAGAGAATATCTGAAATGCCTGTAAATTTGAACATTTCTGTAAAGTGGACCATTTCCTAGCTCCTAAAGTTTACCAAAACTGACACAAGAGGAAATCATTTAAGGTCATCATGTCTGCCCTTGGCATTCTCGGAATGCCCTGGCCTCAGAATGCAGCATGTATAGTCCACGGTAAACTGCAGAGAGGGGGCGGGGCTGAGGGAGGTTGGAACACAGCCCTCACTGAGAGAGAGGGTGTGGCCATCTCTGCTGTGACTGAACAAAGGGCAGGGGAGCAGGGCGTCCTGGTCCGGCCCCCCAGAGCCCGGCAGGCCCAGTGCGTTGTCACAAGCATTAAGGCCCTGGCCAAAGGGCGCCTTCTTTGTCTGCATAGCTGCCCAAACTCTCACCTTTCCACTCAGACCGCCCTCATATTTGAAGTGTGTTTGGAACCTGTTCGCGCAGTACACCTCGCTGCACAGTTAACCATAGGTCTGGGAATCGTAGCTTCCTGCCAGGGGACCGAAGATCGCAGGCAGTTGGGTCCCTGGCACCCACGCGGAGAGGATCCTGCCCGGGCCACTGGCCGCCCACTGCCCCTGCCCCAGATCGGGGCCGCAAAGCAGCCCTGTCTGAGTCCCTGCCTCTAGAGGGAGTATTGGACCAACAGTAATAGAAAACGAAGTCCTCGCAGGCCACTCATTGGAGGGACACAAATAAATCTTTGCCGACTTTCTGATGAAGATTACGAGCGTTCACACCTTAGCCTCTTACAAGGTCAGCTGTTTAGCTAAACATGAGCTCATGATCTAAATTTACACAATAATGAAGAAATCAGCTACAAGGGGAGACAATCAGCAAAAACAATCAATACCAGAATTAGATTCCCAAGGTCATCAAGCATATGTTGGAATATCAGGTTCAAGGCAGAAAATATACATAACACTGGAACTGAAACAAGGAACAAGGATGTTTTCAAAGACTGGTGGGATCTTTAAAACATTTTTAAAGTACAAGCCATTGATAAAGCTAAATACTCAAAGGTAGTGTAATACAACAGATTAATCTTTGAGAAGAGTGAATTTATGCTGTTTTGAAAACTATTGCTGGTCAGATTTTCTGCCTAATTATATAAGACGATTTCTCTAAAAAATACACATTATTTCAAACACTTATTGCCTGTGAAATAAGTTAAAGTTATTTCAAATGGCTTGTCTGCAAAGAAAGGTGAGATGTAGGGAATCACAGAAAGTCGAGGGGAAAATAGGTCAATATATACATTGCTATATGTTGAACTAAGCCTTAGGCCAGCAAAAATGTACAGGACCTGAGCCTTAGAATCTTACAAGTAAGCTGGAATCTTTAAAAGTTCCAATCTTTATAAGGAAAATGATTTATTAAAATGAATAAACAAGTGTTTTAATTGACATCAGAAGATCAAAACAATAAACCCTGAAAACATAGAAAAAAGATAAAGATATGAGCAGAACTTAATACCACATAAAATGTATAAAATTCAGGTGATGTAGTAAGTCCAAAGAATATTTTTGAAAAGATTTAAAAGACACACTTTGATTAAGGAAAACAAAAACATAAGTAAAGAATATACAGAGAGAAAGGACAATGTTATAGCAGAGAATATATGAAATGCCAGTAAATTTGAACATTTCTGTAAAGTGGACCATTTCCTAGCTCCTAAAGTTTACCAAAGCTGACACAAGAGGAAATCATTTAATGTCATCATGTCTGCCCTTGGCATTCTCGGAACGCCCTGGCCTCAGAATGCAGCATGTATAGTCCACGGTAAACTGCGGAGAGGGGGCGGGGCTGAGGGAGCTTGGAACACTGCCCTCACTGAGGGAGAGGGTGTGGTCATCTCTGCTGTGATTGAACAAAGGGCAGGGGAGCAGTACGTCAAGATCAGGGCCCCCACAGCCCGGCAGTCCCAGTGGCGTGTCACAAGCATTTGGCCCTGACCAAAGGGCGCCTTCTTTGTCTGCACAGCTGCCCAAATTCTCACCTTTCCCCTCAGCCCGCCCTCAAACTTGAAGTGTGTTTGGAACCTGTCCACGCAGTAAACTTTGCTGCACAGCTAACCATAGGTATGGGCCTCGTAGCTTCCTGCCAGGGGACCAAAGATTGCAGGCAGTTGGGTACCTGGCACACACGTGGAGACGCTCCTGCCCGGGCAACAGGCATCCCACTTCCCCTGCCCAAGATCGGGAGCCGCAACGCAGCCCTGTCTGAGTCCCTGCCTCTAGAGGGCATATTGGACCAACACTTCTAGAAAACGGGGACCTCGCGGGCAACTCATTGGAGCGACACAAATAAATCTTTGCCGACTTTCTGAAGAAGCTTACGAGCGTTCACACCTAAGCCTATTACAAGGTCAGCTGTTTAGCTAAACATGAGCTCATGATCTAAATTTACACAATAATGAAGAAATCAGCTACAAGGGGAGACAATCAGCCAAAACAATCAATACCAGAATTAGATTCCCAAGTCCATCCATCAGATGTTGGAATACTCAGGTTCAAGGCAGAAAATATCAATAAAACTGGAACTGAAACAAGGAACAAGGATGTTTTCAAAGACTGGTAGGATCTTTAAAACATTTTTAAAGTACATGTCATTGATAAAGATAAATACTCAAAGGTTGTGTAACACAACAGATTAATCTTTGAGAATAGTGAAATTATGCTGTTTTGAAAACTATGGCAGGTCAGATTTTCTGCCTAATTATATACGAAGATTTCGCTTAAAAATACACATTATTTCAAAGACTTATGGGCTGTGAAATAAGTTAAGGGTATTTCAAATGGCTTGTCTGCAAAGAAAGGTGAGATGTAGGGAACCACAGAAAGTCGAGGGGAAAATAGGTCAATATATACATTGCTATAGGGTGAACTAAGCCTTAGGCCAGCAACAATGTAGAGGACCTGACCCTTAGAAACTTACAAGTAAGCTGGAATCTTCAAAAGTTCAAAACTTTATAAGTAAAAATATTTATTAATATGAATAACCAAATGTTTTCACTGACATCAGAAGATCAAAACAATAAACCCTGAGAACATAGAAAAAAGATAAATAAAGATATGAGCAGAACTTAATACAACAGAAAACGTATAAAATTCAGGTGATGTAGTAAGTCCAAAGAGTATTCTTTGAAAAGATTTAAGAGACACACTTTGATTTAGGAAAAAACACACATAAGTAAAGAATACACAGAAAGAATCAGGACAATGTTACAGCAGAGAATATAGGAATTGCCAGTAAATTAGGACATTTTGTAAAGTGGACCATTTCTTAGCTCCTAAAGTTTACCAAAACTGACACAAGAGAAAATCATTTAAGGTCATCATGTCTGCCCCTGGCATTCTCGGAACGCCCTGGCCTCATAATGCAGCATCTGTAGTCCATGGTAACCTGCGGAGAGGGGGCGGGGCTGAGGGATTTTGGAACACTGCCCTCACTGAGGGAGTGGGTGTGGCCAACTCTGCTGTGACTGAACAAAGGGCAGGGGAGCAGGGGACCAGGGCAGGGCCCTCAGAGCCCGGCAGGGGTAGTGTGGTGTCACAAGCATATAGGCCCAGGCCGAAGAGCGCCTTCTTTGTCTGCACAGCCGCCCAAACTCTCACGTATCCACTCAGGCCGCCCTCTTACTTGAAGTGTGTGTGAAACCTGTCCGTGCAATACACCTCGCTGCACAGCTCACCATAGATCTGGGCATCGTAGCTTCCTGCCAGGTGACCAAAGTTCTCAGGGAGATGGGTCCCTAGGACACACGCGGAGAGGCTCCTGCCCGGGCCACAGGCCGCCCACTGCCACTGCCCCAGATCGGGGGCCGCAAAGCAGCCCTGTCTGAGTCCCTGCCTCTAGAGGAAGTATTGGACCAACACTTGTAGAAAACGGGGTCCTCGAGGGCAACTCATTGGAGGGACACAAATAAATCTTTGCCGACTTTATGATGAAGATTACGAGCATTCACACCTAAGCCTCTTACAAGGTCAGGTGTTTAGCTAAACATGAGCTCATGATCTAAATTTACACAATAATGAAGAAATCAGCTACAAGCGGAGACAATCAGCAAAAACAATCAATACCAGAGTTAGAATCCCAAGGCCATCCATCAGATATTGGAATAATCAGGTGCAAGGCAGAAAATATAAATAAAACTGGAACTGAAACAAAGAACAAGGATGTTTTCAAAGACTGATAGTATCTCTAAAACATTTTTAAAGTACATGTCATTGATAAAGCTAAATACTCAAAGTTGTGTAATACAACAGATTCATCATTGAGAAGAGTGAAATTATGCTGTTTTGAAATCTATGGCAGGTCAGATTTTTTACCTAATTATATAAAAAGATTTCTCAAAAAAAAGCACATTATTTCAATGATTTTTTGGCTGTGAAATAAGTTAAGTGTGTTTCAAATGGTTCTCTGCAAAGAAAGGTGAGATGTAGTAAATCACAGAAAATCGAGAGGAAAATAGGTCAATATATACTTTGCTATATTGTGAAATAAGCCTTAGGCCAGCCACAATGTAGAGAACCTGACCCTTAGAAACTTACAAGTAAGCTGGAGTCTTTAAAAGTTCAAATCTTTATAAGTAAAAAGATTTATTATAATGAATAACCAAGTGTTTTAATTGACATCAGAAGATCAAAACAATAAACCCTGAGAACATAGAAAAAAGATAAATAAAGATATGAGCAGAACTTAATACCACAGAAAACGTATAAAATTCAGGTGAGGTAGTAAGTCCAAAGAATATTCTTTGACAAGATTTAAAAGACACACTTTGATTAAAGAAAATCAAAACATAAGTAAAGAATCTACAGAAAGAATCAGGACAATGTTATAGCAGAGAATATATGAAATGCCAGTAAATTTGAACATTTTTGTAAAGTGGACCATTTACTATCTCCTAAAGTTTACCAAAATTGACACAAGAGGAAATCATTTAAGGTCATCATGTCTGCGCTTGGCATTCTCGGAACGCCCTGGCCTCAGAATGCAGCATCTGTAGTCCATGGTAACCTGCGGAGAGGGGGCCTGAGTGAGGTGGGAACACTGCCCTCAATGAGGGAGTGGGTTGGGCCATATCTGCTGTGACTTAACAAAGGGCAGGGGAGAAGGGGGCCTACGGCAGGGGCCTCAGAGCCCGGCAGGCCCAGTCGTGTGGCACAAGCATTTAGGCCCAGCACAAAGTGCGCCTTCTTTGTCTGCAAAGCTTCCCAAACTCTCACCTTTCCACTCAGGCCGCCATCTTACTTGAAGTGTGTGTGGAACCTTTCCGCACAGTACACCTCACGGCAAAGCTAACCATAGGTCTGGGCATCATAGCTTCCTGCCAGGTGACCGAAGTTCGCAGGCAGATCTGTCGTGGGACACATGCGGGGAGCCTCCTGCCCAGGCCACAGGCCGCCCAAAGACACTACCCCAGATCGGGGAAAGCAAAGCACTCCTGTCTGAGTCCCAGACTCTAGAGGGAGTAGTGGATCAACACTTGAAGGAAACGGGTTCCGCGTGGGTAACTCATTGGAGGGACACAAAAAATCTTTGTGAACTTTCTGCTGAAGCTTACGAGCGTTCATACCTAAGCCTCTTACAAGGTCAGCTGTTTAGCTAAACATGAGCTCATGATCTAAATTTACACAATAATGAAGAAATCAGCTACAAGTGGAGACAAGCATCAAAAACAATCAATACAAGAATTAGATTCCCTAGGCCATCCATCAGATGTTGGAATAATCAGGTGCAAGGCAGAAAGTATACCCAAAACTGGAACTGAAACAAGGAACAAGGATGTTTTCAAAGACTGGTAGGATCTCTAAAACATTTTTAAAGTACATGTCATTGATAAAGCTAAATACTCAAAGGTTGTGTCATACAACAGATTCATCTTTGAGAAGAGTGAAATTATGCTGTTTTGAAAACTATGGCAGGTCAGATTTTCTGCCTAATTATATAAGATGATTTCTCTAAAAAATACACATTATTTCAGAGACTTATTGGATGTGAAATAAGTTAAGGGTATTTCAAATGGCTTGTCTGCAAAGAAAGGTGAGATGTAGGGAATCACAGAAAGTCGAGGGGAAAATAGGTCAATATATACATTGCTATATGGTGAACTAAGCCTTAGGCCAGCACAAAGTAGAGGAGCTGACCCTTAGAAACTTACAAGTAAGCTGGAATCTTGAAAAGTTCAAATCTTTATAAGTAAAAAGATTTATTAAAATGAATAACCAAGTGTTTTAATTGACATCAGAATATCAAAACAATAAAACCTGAGAACATAGAAAAAAGATAAATAAAGTTATGAGGAGAACTTAATACAATAGAAAACGTATAAAATTCAGGGGATGTAGTAAGTCCAAAGAATATTTTTTGACAAGATTTAAAAGACACCCTTTGATTCAGGAAAACCAAAACATAAGTAAAGAATACACAGAAAGAATCAGGACAATGTTATAGCAGAGAATATATGAAATGCAAGTAAATTTGAACATTTCTGTAAAGTGGACCTTTTCCTAGCTCCTAAAGTTTACCAAAACTGACACAAGAGGAAATCATTTAAGGTCATCATGTCTGCCCTTTGCATTCTCGGAATGCCCTGGACTCAGAATGCAGCATCTGTAGTCCATGGTAACATGCGGAGAGGGGGCGGGGCTGAGGGAGGTTGGAACACTGCCCTCACAGAGGGAGTGGGTGTGGCCAATTCTGCTGTGACTGAACAAAGGACAGGGGAAAATGGTGCCCAGTGCAGGGCCCTCAGAGCACGGCAGGCCCAGTGGGGTTTCACAAGCATTTAGGCCCAGGACAAAGGGCTCCATCTTTGTCTGCAGAGCTGCCCAAACTTTCACCTTTCCACTCAGGCCGCCCTCTTACTGGAAGTGCATATGGAACCTGTCCGCGCTGTACACCTCGCTGCCCAGCTAACCATAGGTCTGTGCATCGTAGCTTCCTGCCAGGTGAGGGAAGTTCGCACGCAGATGTGTCCCTGGGACACACGCGGAGAGGCTCCTGACCAGACCAGAGGCCGCCCACTACCACTGCCCCAGATCATGGGGCACAAAGCAGCCCTGTCTGAGGCCGTGCCACTAGAAGGAGTATTGGACCAACACTTGTAGAAAACGGGTTTCTCGCTGGCAACTCATTGGAGGGACACAAATAAATCTTTGCGGACTTTCTGATGAAGCTTACGAGTGTTCACACCTAAGCCTCTTACAAGGTCAGCTGTTTAGCTAAACATGAGCTCATGATCTAAATTTACACAATAATGAAGAAATCAGGTACAGCGGGAGACAATCAGCAAAAACAATCAATACCAGAATTAGATTCCCTAGGCCATCGAGCAGACGTTGGAATAATCAGGTCCAAGGCAGAAAATATCAATAAAACTGGAACTGAAACAAGGAACAAGGATGTTTTCAAAGACTGGAAGGATCTTTAAAACATTTTTAAAGTACATGTCATTGATAAAGCTAAATACTCAAAGCTTGGGTAATACAACAGATTCATCATTGAGAAGAGTGAAATTATGCTGTTTTGAAAACTATGGCAGGTCAGATTTTCTGCCTAAATATATAAGAAGATTTCTCTAAAAAATACACATTATTTCAAAGACTTATTGGCTGTGAAATAAGTTAAGGGTATTTCAAATGGCTTGTCTGCAAAGAAAGGTGAGATGTAGGAAATCACAGAAAGTCGAGAGGAAATAGGTAAATATATACTTTGCTATATTGTGAACTAAGCCTTTGGCCAGACACAATGTAGAGAACCTGACTCTTAGAAACTTACAAGTAAGCTGGAATCTTTAAAAGTTCAAATCTTTATAAGTAAAAAGATTTATTAAAATGAATAAGCAAGTGTTTTAATTGACACCAGAAGATCAAAACAATAAACCCTGAGAACATAGAAAAAAGATAAATAAATATATGAACAGAACTTAATACCACAGAAAACGTATAAAATTCAGGTGAGGTAGTAAGTCCAAAGAATATTCTTTGACAAGATTTAAAAGACACACATTGATTAAGGAAAACCAAAACATAAGTAAAGAATATACAGAAAGAATCAGGACAATGTTATAGCAGAGAATATATGAAATGCCAGTAAATTTGAACATTTGTGTAAAGTGGACCATTTCCTAGCTCCTAAAGTTTACCAAAATTGACACAAGAGGAAATCATTTAAGGTCATCATGTCTGCCCTTGGCATTCTCAGAATGCCCTGCCCTCAGAATGCAGCATCTGTAGTCCATGGTAACCTGCGGATACGGGGCGGGGCTGAGGGAGGTGGGAACACTGCACTCACTGAGGGAGTGTGTGGAGCCATCTCTGCTGTGACTTAACAAAGGGCAGGGGAGAAGGGGGTCAACGGCAGGGCCCTCAGAGCCCGGCAGGCCCTGTCGTGTGTCTCAAGCATTTAGGCCCAGGCCAAAGTGCGCCTTCTATGTCTGCACAGCTGCCCAAACTCTCACCTTTCCACTCAGGCCGCCCTCTTACTTGAAGTGTGTGTGGAACCGTTCCGCGCAGTACACCTCGCGGCAAAGCTAACCATAGGTCTGGGCATCATAGCTTCCTGCCAGGTGACCGAACTTCGCAGGCAGATCGGTCGTGGGACACACGCGGGGAGCCTCCTGCCCAGGCCACAGGCCGCCCAAAGCCACTACCCCAGATCTGGGGAATCAAAGCAGTCCTGTCTGAGTCCCAGCCTCTAGAGGGAGTAGTGGACCAACACTTGTAGAAAACGCGGTCCACGTGGGTAACTCATTGGAGGGACAGAAAAAATCTTTGTGGACTTTCTGCTGAAGCTTACGAGCGTTCACACCTAAGCCTCTTACAAGGTCAGCTGTTTAGCTAAACATGAGCTCATGATCTAAATTTACACAATAATGAAGAAATCAGCTACATGGGGAGACAATCAGCAAAAACAATCAATACCAGAATTAGATTCCCTAGGCCATTCATCAGATGTTGGAATAATGAGGTGCAAGGCAGAAAGTATACAGAAAACTGGAACTGAAACAAGGAACAAGGAGGTTTTCAAAGACTGGTAGGATCTCTAAAATATTTTTAAAGTACATGTCATTGATAAAGCTAAATACTCAATGATTGTGTAATACAACAGATTCATCATTGAGAAGAGTGAAATTATGCTGTTTTGAAAACTATGGCAGGTCAGATTTTCTGCCTAATTATATAAGAAGATTTCTCTAAAAAATACACATTATTTCAGAGACTTATAGGCTGTGAAATAAGTTAAGTGTATTTCAAATGGCTTGTCTGCAAAGAAAGGTGAGATGTACGGAATCACAGAAAGTCGAGGGGAAAATAGGTCAATATATACATTGCTATACGGTGAACTAAGCCTTAGGCCAGCAACAATGTAGAGGACCTGACCCATAGAAACTTACAAGTAAGCTGGAATCTTGAAAAGTTGAAATCTTTGTAAGTAAAAATATTTATGAAAATGAATAACCAAGTGTTTTAATTGACGTCAGAAGATCAAAACAATAAAACCTGTGAACATAGAAAAAAGATAAATAAAGATATGAGGAGAACTTAATACAATAGAAAACGTATAAAATTCAGGGGATGTATTAAGTCCAAAGAATATTTTTTGAAAAGATTTAAAATACACACTTTGATTAAGGAAAACCAAAACATAAGTAAAGAATATACAGAAAGAATCATGACAATGTTATAGCAGAGAATATATGAAATGCAAGTAAATTTGAACATTTCTGTAAAGTGGACCATTTCCTAGCTCCTAAAGTTTACCAAAACTGACAATAGAGGAAATCATTTAAGGTCATCATGTCTGCCCTTTGCATTCTCGGAATGCCCTGGACTCAGAATGCAGCATCTGTAGTCCATGTTAACATGCGGAGAGGGGGCGGGGCTGAGGGAGGTTGGAACACTGCCCTCACAGAGGGAGTGGGTGTGGCCAATTCTCCTGTGACTGAACAAAGGGCAGGGGAAAAGGGGGCCCAGTGCAGAGCCCACAGAGCCCGGCAGGCCCAGTGGGGTGTCACAAGCATTTAGGCCCAGGACAAAGGGCTCCTTCTTTGTCTGCACAGCTGCCCATTCTTTCACCTTTCCACTCAGGCCGCCCTCATACTTTAAGTGCATGTGGAACCTGTCCGCGCAGTACACCTCGCTGCACAGCTAACTACAGGTCTGGGCATCGTAGCTTCCTGCCAGGTGACCGAAGTTCGCACGCAGATGGGTCCCTGGGACACACGCGGAGAGGCTCCTGCCTAGGCCAGAGGCCGCCCACTGCCACTGCCCCAGTTCGTGGGGCACAAAGCAGCCCTGTCTGAGGCCGTGCCTCTAGAGGGTGTATTGCACCAACAATTGTAGAAAACTGGTTTCTCGCGGGCAACTCATTGGAGGGACACAAATAAATCTTTGCGGACTTTCTGATGAAGCTTACGAGTGTTCACACCTAAGCCTCTTACAAGGTCAGCTGTTTAGCTAAACATGAGCTCATGATCTAAATTTACACAATAATGAAGAAATCAGCTACAAGTGGAGACAAGCATCAAAAACAATCAATACAAGAATTAGATTCCCTAGGCCATCCATCAGATGTTGGAATAATCAGGTGTAAGGCAGAAAGTATACCCAAAACTGGAACTGAAACAAGGAACAAGGATGTTTTCAAAGACTGGTAGGATCTCTAAAACATTTTTAAAGTACATGTCATTGATAAAGCTAAATACTCAAAGGTTGTGTCATACAACAGATTCATCTTTGAGAAGAGTGAAATTATGCTGTTTTGAAAACTATGGCAGGTCAGATTTTCTGCCTAATTATATAAGATGATTTCTCTAAAAAATACACATTATTTCAGAGACTTATTGGATGTGAAATAAGTTAAGGGTATTTCAAATGGCTTGTCTGCAAAGAAGGGTGAGATGTAGGGAATCACAGAAAGTCGAGGGGAAAATAGGTCAATATATACATTGCTATATGGTGAACTAAGCCTTAGGCCAGCACAAAGTAGAGGAGCTGACCCTTAGAAACTTACAAGTAAGCTGGAATCTTGAAAAGTTCAAATCTTTATAAGTAAAAAGATTTATTAAAATGAATAACCAAGTGTTTTAATTGACATCAGAATATCAAAACAATAAAACCTGAGAACATAGAAAAAAGATAAATAAAGTTATGAGGAGAACTTAATACAATAGAAAACGTATAAAATTCAGGGGATGTAGTAAGTCCAAAGAATATTTTTTGACAAGATTTAAAAGACACCCTTTGATTCAGGAAAACCAAAACATAAGTAAAGAATACACAGAAAGAATCAGGACAATGTTATAGCAGAGAATATATGAAATGCAAGTAAATTTGAACATTTCTGTAAAGTGGACCTTTTCCTAGCTCCTAAAGTTTACCAAAACTGACACAAGAGGAAATCATTTAAGGTCATCATGTCTGCCCTTTGCATTCTCGGAATGCCCTGGACTCAGAATGCAGCATCTGTAGTCCATGGTAACATGCGGAGAGGGGGCGGGGCTGAGGGAGGTTGGAACACTGCCCTCACAGAGGGAGTGGGTGTGGCCAATTCTGCTGTGACTGAACAAAGGACAGGGGAAAATGGTGCCCAGTGCAGGGCCCTCAGAGCACGGCAGGCCCAGTGGGGTTTCACAAGCATTTAGGCCCAGGACAAAGGGCTCCATCTTTGTCTGCAGAGCTGCCCAAACTTTCACCTTTCCACTCAGGCCGCCCTCTTACTGGAAGTGCATATGGAACCTGTCCGCGCTGTACACCTCGCTGCCCAGCTAACCATAGGTCTGTGCATCGTAGCTTCCTGCCAGGTGAGGGAAGTTCGCACGCAGATGTGTCCCTGGGACACACGCGGAGAGGCTCCTGACCAGACCAGAGGCCGCCCACTACCACTGCCCCAGATCATGGGGCACAAAGCAGCCCTGTCTGAGGCCGTGCCACTAGAAGGAGTATTGGACCAACACTTGTAGAAAACGGGTTTCTCGCCGGCAACTCATTGGAGGGACACAAATAAATCTTTGCGGACTTTCTGATGAAGCTTACGAGTGTTCACACCTAAGCCTCTTACAAGGTCAGCTGTTTAGCTAAACATGAGCTCATGATCTAAATTTACACAATAATGAAGAAATCAGGTACAGCGGGAGACAATCAGCAAAAACAATCAATACCAGAATTAGATTCCCTAGGCCATCGAGCAGACGTTGGAATAATCAGGTCCAAGGCAGAAAATATCAATAAAACTGGAACTGAAACAAGGAACAAGGATGTTTTCAAAGACTGGAAGGATCTTTAAAACATTTTTAAAGTACATGTCATTGATAAAGCTAAATACTCAAAGCTTGGGTAATACAACAGATTCATCATTGAGAAGAGTGAAATTATGCTGTTTTGAAAACTATGGCAGGTCAGATTTTCTGCCTAAATATATAAGAAGATTTCTCTAAAAAATACACATTATTTCAAAGACTTATTGGCTGTGAAATAAGTTAAGGGTATTTCAAATGGCTTGTCTGCAAAGAAAGGTGAGATGTAGGAAATCACAGAAAGTCGAGAGGAAATAGGTAAATATATACTTTGCTATATTGTGAACTAAGCCTTTGGCCAGACACAATGTAGAGAACCTGACTCTTAGAAACTTACAAGTAAGCTGGAATCTTTAAAAGTTCAAATCTTTATAAGTAAAAAGATTTATTAAAATGAATAAGCAAGTGTTTTAATTGACACCAGAAGATCAAAACAATAAACCCTGAGAACATAGAAAAAAGATAAATAAATATATGAACAGAACTTAATACCACAGAAAACGTATAAAATTCAGGTGAGGTAGTAAGTCCAAAGAATATTCTTTGACAAGATTTAAAAGACACACATTGATTAAGGAAAACCAAAACATAAGTAAAGAATATACAGAAAGAATCAGGACAATGTTATAGCAGAGAATATATGAAATGCCAGTAAATTTGAACATTTGTGTAAAGTGGACCATTTCCTAGCTCCTAAAGTTTACCAAAATTGACACAAGAGGAAATCATTTAAGGTCATCATGTCTGCGCTTGGCATTCTCAGAATGCCCTGCACTCAGAATGCAGCATCTGTAGTCCATGGTAACCTGCGGATACGGGGCGGGGCTGAGGGAGGTGGGAACACTGCACTCACTGAGGGAGTGTGTGGGGCCACCTCTGCTGTGACTTAACCAAGGGCAGGGGAGAAGGGGGCCAACGGCAGGGCCCTCAGAGCCCGGCAGGCCCTGTCGTGTGTCTCAAGCATTTAGGACCAGGCCAAAGTGCGCCTTCTATGTCTGCACAGCTGCCCAAACTCTCACCTTTCCACTCAGGCCGCCCTCTGACTTGAAGTGTGTGTGGAACCGTTCCGCGCAGTACACCTCGCGGCAAAGCTAACCATAGGTCTGGGCATCATAGCTTCCTGCCAGGTGACCGAACTTCGCAGGCAGATCGGTCGTGGGACACACGCGGGGAGCTTCCTGCCCAGGCCACAGGCCGCCCAAAGCCACTACCCCAGATCTGGGGAATCAAAGCAGTCCTGTCTGAGTCCCAGCCTCTAGAGGGAGTAGTGGACCAACACTTGTAGAAAACGCGGTCCACGTGGGTAACTAATTGGAGGGACAGAAAAAATCTTTGTGGACTTTCTGCTGAAGCTTACGAGCGTTCACACCTAAGCCTCTTACAAGGTCAGCTGTTTAGCTAAACATGAGCTCATGATCTAAATTTACACAATAATGAAGAAATCAGCTACATGGGGAGACAATCAGCAAAAACAATCAATACCAGAATTAGATTCCCTAGGCCATCCATCAGATGTTGGAATAATGAGGTGCAAGGCAGAAAGTATACAGAAAACTGGAACTGAAACAAGGAACAAGGAGGTTTTCAAAGACTGGTAGGATCTCTAAAATATTTTTAAAGTACATGTCATTGATAAAGCTAAATACTCAATGATTGTGTAATACAACAGATTCATCATTGAGAAGAGTGAAATTATGCTGTTTTGAAAACTATGGCAGGTCAGATTTTCTGCCTAATTATATAAGAAGATTTCTCTAAAAAATACACATTATTTCAGAGACTTATAGGCTGTGAAATAAGTTAAGGGTATTTCAAATGGCTTGTCTGCAAAGAAAGGTGAGATGTACGGAATCACAGAAAGTCGAGGGGAAAATAGGTCAATATATACATTGCTATACGGTGAACTAAGCCTTAGGCCAGCAACAATGTAGAGGACCTGACCCATAGAAACTTACAAGTAAGCTGGAATCTTGAAAAGTTGAAATCTTTGTAAGTAAAAATATTTATGAAAATGAATAACCAAGTGTTTTAATTGACGTCAGAAGATCAAAACAATAAAACCTGCGAACATAGAAAAAAGATAAATAAAGATATGAGGAGAACTTAATACAATAGAAAACGTATAAAATTCAGGGGATGTATTAAGTCCAAAGAATATTTTTTGAAAAGATTTAAAATACACACTTTGATTAAGGAAAACCAAAACATAAGTAAAGAATATACAGAAAGAATCAGGACAATGTTATAGCAGAGAATATATGAAATGCAAGTAAATTTGAACATTTCTGTAAAGTGGACCATTTCCTAGCTCCTAAAGTTTACCAAAACTGACACAAGAGGAAATCATTTAAGGTCATCATGTCTGCCCTTTGCATTCTCGGAATGCCCTGGACTCAGAATGCAGCATCTGTAGTCCATGTTAACATGCGGAGAGGGGGCGGGGCTGAGGGAGGTTGGAACACTGCCCTCACAGAGGGAGTGGGTGTGGCCAATTCTCCTGTGACTGAACAAAGGGCAGGGGAAAAGGGGGCCCAGTGCAGAGCCCACAGAGCCCGGCAGGCCCAGTGGGGTGTCACAAGCATTTAGGCCCAGGACAAAGGGCTCCTTCTTTGTCTGCACAGCTGCCCATTCTTTCACCTTTCCACTCAGGCCGCCCTCATACTTTAAGTGCATGTGGAACCTGTCCGCGCAGTACACCTCGCTGCACAGCTAACTACAGGTCTGGGCATCGTAGCTTCCTGCCAGGTGACCGAAGTTCGCACGCAGATGGGTCCCTGGGACACACGCGGAGAGGCTCCTGCCTAGGCCAGAGGCCGCCCACTGCCACTGCCCCAGTTCGTGGGGCACAAAGCAGCCCTGTCTGAGGCCGTGCCTCTAGAGGGTGTATTGCACCAACAATTGTAGAAAACTGGTTTCTCGCGGGCAACTCATTGGAGGGACACAAATAAATCTTTGCGGACTTTCTGATGAAGCTTACGAGTGTTCACACCTAAGCCTCTTACAAGGTCAGCTGTTTAGCTAAACATGAGCTCATGATCTAAATTTACACAATAATGAAGAAATCAGCTACAAGTGGAGACAAGCATCAAAAACAATCAATACAAGAATTAGATTCCCTAGGCCATCCATCAGATGTTGGAATAATCAGGTGTAAGGCAGAAAGTATACCCAAAACTGGAACTGAAACAAGGAACAAGGATGTTTTCAAAGACTGGTAGGATCTCTAAAACATTTTTAAAGTACATGTCATTGATAAAGCTAAATACTCAAAGGTTGTGTCATACAACAGATTCATCTTTGAGAAGAGTGAAATTATGCTGTTTTGAAAACTATGGCAGGTCAGATTTTCTGCCTAATTATATAAGATGATTTCTCTAAAAAATACACATTATTTCAGAGACTTATTGGATGTGAAATAAGTTAAGGGTATTTCAAATGGCTTGTCTGCAAAGAAGGGTGAGATGTAGGGAATCACAGAAAGTCGAGGGGAAAATAGGTCAATATATACATTGCTATATGGTGAACTAAGCCTTAGGCCAGCACAAAGTAGAGGAGCTGACCCTTAGAAACTTACAAGTAAGCTGGAATCTTGAAAAGTTCAAATCTTTATAAGTAAAAAGATTTATTAAAATGAATAACCAAGTGTTTTAATTGACATCAGAATATCAAAACAATAAAACCTGAGAACATAGAAAAAAGATAAATAAAGTTATGAGGAGAACTTAATACAATAGAAAACGTATAAAATTCAGGGGATGTAGTAAGTCCAAAGAATATTTTTTGACAAGATTTAAAAGACACCCTTTGATTCAGGAAAACCAAAACATAAGTAAAGAATACACAGAAAGAATCAGGACAATGTTATAGCAGAGAATATATGAAATGCAAGTAAATTTGAACATTTCTGTAAAGTGGACCTTTTCCTAGCTCCTAAAGTTTACCAAAACTGACACAAGAGGAAATCATTTAAGGTCATCATGTCTGCCCTTTGCATTCTCGGAATGCCCTGGACTCAGAATGCAGCATCTGTAGTCCATGGTAACATGCGGAGAGGGGGCGGGGCTGAGGGAGGTTGGAACACTGCCCTCACAGAGGGAGTGGGTGTGGCCAATTCTGCTGTGACTGAACAAAGGACAGGGGAAAATGGTGCCCAGTGCAGGGCCCTCAGAGCACGGCAGGCCCAGTGGGGTTTCACAAGCATTTAGGCCCAGGACAAAGGGCTCCATCTTTGTCTGCAGAGCTGCCCAAACTTTCACCTTTCCACTCAGGCCGCCCTCTTACTGGAAGTGCATATGGAACCTGTCCGCGCTGTACACCTCGCTGCCCAGCTAACCATAGGTCTGTGCATCGTAGCTTCCTGCCAGGTGAGGGAAGTTCGCACGCAGATGTGTCCCTGGGACACACGCGGAGAGGCTCCTGACCAGACCAGAGGCCGCCCACTACCACTGCCCCAGATCATGGGGCACAAAGCAGCCCTGTCTGAGGCCGTGCCACTAGAAGGAGTATTGGACCAACACTTGTAGAAAACGGGTTTCTCGCCGGCAACTCATTGGAGGGACACAAATAAATCTTTGCGGACTTTCTGATGAAGCTTACGAGTGTTCACACCTAAGCCTCTTACAAGGTCAGCTGTTTAGCTAAACATGAGCTCATGATCTAAATTTACACAATAATGAAGAAATCAGGTACAGCGGGAGACAATCAGCAAAAACAATCAATACCAGAATTAGATTCCCTAGGCCATCGAGCAGACGTTGGAATAATCAGGTCCAAGGCAGAAAATATCAATAAAACTGGAACTGAAACAAGGAACAAGGATGTTTTCAAAGACTGGAAGGATCTTTAAAACATTTTTAAAGTACATGTCATTGATAAAGCTAAATACTCAAAGCTTGGGTAATACAACAGATTCATCATTGAGAAGAGTGAAATTATGCTGTTTTGAAAACTATGGCAGGTCAGATTTTCTGCCTAAATATATAAGAAGATTTCTCTAAAAAATACACATTATTTCAAAGACTTATTGGCTGTGAAATAAGTTAAGGGTATTTCAAATGGCTTGTCTGCAAAGAAAGGTGAGATGTAGGAAATCACAGAAAGTCGAGAGGAAATAGGTAAATATATACTTTGCTATATTGTGAACTAAGCCTTTGGCCAGACACAATGTAGAGAACCTGACTCTTAGAAACTTACAAGTAAGCTGGAATCTTTAAAAGTTCAAATCTTTATAAGTAAAAAGATTTATTAAAATGAATAAGCAAGTGTTTTAATTGACACCAGAAGATCAAAACAATAAACCCTGAGAACATAGAAAAAAGATAAATAAATATATGAACAGAACTTAATACCACAGAAAACGTATAAAATTCAGGTGAGGTAGTAAGTCCAAAGAATATTCTTTGACAAGATTTAAAAGACACACATTGATTAAGGAAAACCAAAACATAAGTAAAGAATATACAGAAAGAATCAGGACAATGTTATAGCAGAGAATATATGAAATGCCAGTAAATTTGAACATTTGTGTAAAGTGGACCATTTCCTAGCTCCTAAAGTTTACCAAAATTGACACAAGAGGAAATCATTTAAGGTCATCATGTCTGCGCTTGGCATTCTCAGAATGCCCTGCACTCAGAATGCAGCATCTGTAGTCCATGGTAACCTGCGGATACGGGGCGGGGCTGAGGGAGGTGGGAACACTGCACTCACTGAGGGAGTGTGTGGGGCCACCTCTGCTGTGACTTAACCAAGGGCAGGGGAGAAGGGGGCCAACGGCAGGGCCCTCAGAGCCCGGCAGGCCCTGTCGTGTGTCTCAAGCATTTAGGACCAGGCCAAAGTGCGCCTTCTATGTCTGCACAGCTGCCCAAACTCTCACCTTTCCACTCAGGCCGCCCTCTGACTTGAAGTGTGTGTGGAACCGTTCCGCGCAGTACACCTCGCGGCAAAGCTAACCATAGGTCTGGGCATCATAGCTTCCTGCCAGGTGACCGAACTTCGCAGGCAGATCGGTCGTGGGACACACGCGGGGAGCTTCCTGCCCAGGCCACAGGCCGCCCAAAGCCACTACCCCAGATCTGGGGAATCAAAGCAGTCCTGTCTGAGTCCCAGCCTCTAGAGGGAGTAGTGGACCAACACTTGTAGAAAACGCGGTCCACGTGGGTAACTAATTGGAGGGACAGAAAAAATCTTTGTGGACTTTCTGCTGAAGCTTACGAGCGTTCACACCTAAGCCTCTTACAAGGTCAGCTGTTTAGCTAAACATGAGCTCATGATCTAAATTTACACAATAATGAAGAAATCAGCTACATGGGGAGACAATCAGCAAAAACAATCAATACCAGAATTAGATTCCCTAGGCCATCCATCAGATGTTGGAATAATGAGGTGCAAGGCAGAAAGTATACAGAAAACTGGAACTGAAACAAGGAACAAGGAGGTTTTCAAAGACTGGTAGGATCTCTAAAATATTTTTAAAGTACATGTCATTGATAAAGCTAAATACTCAATGATTGTGTAATACAACAGATTCATCATTGAGAAGAGTGAAATTATGCTGTTTTGAAAACTATGGCAGGTCAGATTTTCTGCCTAATTATATAAGAAGATTTCTCTAAAAAATACACATTATTTCAGAGACTTATAGGCTGTGAAATAAGTTAAGGGTATTTCAAATGGCTTGTCTGCAAAGAAAGGTGAGATGTACGGAATCACAGAAAGTCGAGGGGAAAATAGGTCAATATATACATTGCTATACGGTGAACTAAGCCTTAGGCCAGCAACAATGTAGAGGACCTGACCCATAGAAACTTACAAGTAAGCTGGAATCTTGAAAAGTTGAAATCTTTGTAAGTAAAAATATTTATGAAAATGAATAACCAAGTGTTTTAATTGACGTCAGAAGATCAAAACAATAAAACCTGCGAACATAGAAAAAAGATAAATAAAGATATGAGGAGAACTTAATACAATAGAAAACGTATAAAATTCAGGGGATGTATTAAGTCCAAAGAATATTTTTTGAAAAGATTTAAAATACACACTTTGATTAAGGAAAACCAAAACATAAGTAAAGAATATACAGAAAGAATCAGGACAATGTTATAGCAGAGAATATATGAAATGCAAGTAAATTTGAACATTTCTGTAAAGTGGACCATTTCCTAGCTCCTAAAGTTTACCAAAACTGACAATAGAGGAAATCATTTAAGGTCATCATGTCTGCCCTTTGCATTCTCGGAATGCCCTGGACTCAGAATGCAGCATCTGTAGTCCATGTTAACATGCGGAGAGGGGGCGGGGCTGAGGGAGGTTGGAACACTGCCCTCACAGAGGGAGTGGGTGTGGCCAATTCTGCTGTGACTGAAAAAAGGGCAGGGGAAAAGGGTGCCCAGGGCAGGGCCCTCAGAGCCCGGCAGGCCCTGTCGTGTGTCACAAGCATTTAGGCGCAGAACAAAGGGCTCCTTCTTTGTCTGCACAGCTGCCCAAACTTTCACCTTTCCACTCAGGCTGCCCTCTTACTTGAAGTGCATATGGAACCTGTCCGTGCAGTACACTTCACTTCACAGCTAACCATATGTCTAGGCATCGTAGCTTCCTGCCAAGTGACCGACGTTCGCAGGCAGATGGGTCCCTGGGACACACGCAGAGAGGCTCCTGCCCAGGCCAGAGGCCGCCCACTGCCACTGCCCCAGATCGTGGGGCACAAAGCAGCCCTGTCTGAGGCCGTGCCTCTAGAGGATGTATTGGACCACACTTGTAGAAAAAGGGTTTCTCGCGAGCAACTCATTGGAGGGACACAAATAAATCTTTGCGGACTTTCCGATGAAGCTTACGAGTGTTCACACCTAAGCCTCTTACAAGGTCAGCTGTTTAGCCAAACATGAGCTCATGATCTAAATTTACACAATAATGAAGAAATCAGCTACAGGGGGAGACAATCAGCAAAAACAATCAATACCAGAATTAGATACCCTAGGCCATCAATCAGACGTTGGAATAATCAGTTGCAAGGCAGAAAATATACATAAAACTGGAACTGCAACAAGGAACAAGGATGTTTTCAAAGACTGGTAGGATCTCTAAAACATTTTTAAAGTACATGTCTTTGATAAAGCTAAATACTCAAAGGTTGTGTAATATAACAGATTAATTATTGAGAAGAGTGAAATTATGCTGTTTTGAAAACTATGGCAGGTCAGATTTTCTGCCTAAATATATAAGAAGATTTCTCTAATAAATACACATTATTTCAAAGACTTATTGGCTGTGAAATAAGTTAAGGGTATTTCAAATGGCTTGTCTGCAAATAAAGGTGAGATGTAGGAAATCACAGAAATTCGAGGGGAAAATAGGTCAATATATACTTTGCTATATTGTGAACTAAGCCTTAGGCCAGCCACAATGTAGAGAACCTGACCCTTAGAAACTTACAAGTAAGCTGGAATCTTTAAAAGTTCAAATCTTTATAAGTAAAAATATTTATTAAAATGAATAACCAAGTGTTTTAATTGACATCAGAAGATCAAAACAATAAACCCTGAGAACATAGAAAAAAGATAAATAAAGATATGAGGAGAACTTTATACCACAGAAAACGTATAAAATTCAGGTGAGGTAGTAAGTCCAAAGAATATTCTTTGACAAGATTTAAAAGACACCCTTTTATTAAGGAAAACCAAAACATAAGTAAAGAATATACAGAAAGAATCAGGACAATGTTATAGCAGAGAATATATGAAATGCAAGTAAATTTGAACATTTGTGTAAAGTGGACCATTTCCTAGCTCCTAAAGTTTACCAAAATTGACACAAGAGGCAATCATTTAAGGTCATCATGTCTGCCCTTGGCATTCTCGGAACGCCCTGGCCTCAGAATGCAGCATCTGTAGTCCATGGTAACTTGCGAGGAGGGGGCGGGGCTGAGGGAGGTGGGAACACTGCCCTCACTGAGGGAGTGGTTGGGGCCATATCTGCTGTGACTTAACAAAGGCAGGGGAGAAGGGGGCCAACGGCAGGGCCCTCAGAGCCCGGCAGGCCCTGTCGTGTGTCACAAGCATTTAGGCCCAGGCTAAAGTGCGCATTCTATGTCTGCACAGCTGCCCAAACTCTCACCTTTCAACTCAGGCCGCCCTCTTACTTGAAGTGTGTGTGGAACCGTTCCGCGCAGTACACCTCGCGGCAAAGCTAACCATAGGTCTGGGCATCATAGCTTCCTGCCAGGTGACCGAAGTTCGCCGGATGATCGGTCGTGGGACACACGAGGGGAGCCGCCTGCCCAGGCCACAGGCCGCCCAAAGCCACTACCCCAGATCGGGGGAAGCAAAGCAGTCCTGTCTGAGTCACAGCCTCCAGAGGGAGTAGTGGACCAACACTTGTAGATAACGGAGTCCACGTGGGTAACTCATTGGAGGGACAGAAAAAATCTTTGCGGACTTTCTGCTGAAGCTTAGGAGCGTTCACACCTAAGCCTCTTACAAGGTCAGCTGTTTAGCTAAACATGAGCTCATGATCTAAACTTACATAATAATGAAGAAATCAGCTACAGGGGGAGACAATCAGCAAAAACAATCAATACCAGAATTAGATTCCCTAGGCCATCCATCTGATGTTGGAATAATGAGGTGCAAGGCAGAAAGTATACAGAAAACTGGAACTGAAACAACGAACAAGGAGGTTTTCAAAGACTGGTAGAATCTCTAAAATATTTTTAAAGTACATGTCATTGATAAAGCTAAATACTCAATGATTGTGTAATACAACAGATTCATCATTGAGAAGAGTGAAATTATGCTGTTTTGAAAACTATGGCAGGTCAGATTTTCTGCCTAATTATATAAGAAGATTTCTCTAAAAAATACACATTATTTCAGAGACTTATTGGCTGTGAAATAAGTTAAGGGTATTTAAATGGCTTGCCTGCAAAGAAAGGTGAGATGTAGGGAATCACAGAAAGTCGTGGGGAACATAGGTCAATATATACATTGCTATATGGTGAACTAAGCCTTAGGCCAGCAACAATGTAGAGGACCTGACCTATAGACTCTTACAAGTAAGCTGGAATCTTGAAAAGTTCTAATCTTTATAAGTAAAAAGATTTATTAAAATGAATAACCAAGTGTTTTAATTGACATCAGAAGATCAAAACAATAAAACCTGCGAACATAGAAAAAAGATAAATAAAGATATGAGGAGAACTTAATACAATAGAAAACGTATAAAATTCAGGGGATGTAGAAAGTCCAAAGAATATTTTTTGAAAAGATTTAAAAGACACACTTTGATTAAGGAAAACCAAAACATAAGTAAAGAATATACAGAAAGAATCAGGACAATGTTATAGCAGAGAATATATGAAATGCCAGTAAATTTGAACATTTCTGTAAAGTGGACCATTTGCTAGCTCCTAAAGTTTACCAAAACTGACAATAGAGGAAATCATTTAAGGTCATCATGTCTGCCCTTTGCATTCTCGGAATGCCCAGGACTCAGAATGCAGCTTCTGTAGTCCATGGTAACATTCGGAGAGTGGGCGGGGCTGAGGGAGGTTGGAACACTGCCCTCACAGAGGGAGTGGGTGTGGCCAATTCTCCTGTGACTGAACAAAGGGCAGGGGAAAAGGGGGCCCAGTGCAGAGCCCACAGTGCCCGGCTGGCCCAGTGGGGTGTCACAAGCATTTAGGCCCAGGACAAAGGGCTCCTTCTTTGTCTGCACAGCTGCCCATACTTTCAGCTTTCCACTCAGGCCGCCCTCATACTTGAAGTGCATGTGGAACCTGTTCACGCAGTACACCTCCCTGCACAGCTAACCATAGGTCTGGGCATCGTAGCTTCCTGCCAGGTGACCGAAGTTCGCACGCAGATGGGTCCCTGGGACACACGCGGAGAAGCTCCTGCCCAGGCCAGAGGCCGCCCACTGCCACTGCCCCAGATCGTTGGGCACAAAGAAGCCCTGTCTGAGGCCGTGCCTCTTGAGGGAGTATTGAACCAACACTTGTAGAAATCGGGTTTCTCGCGGGAAACTCATTGGAGGGACACAAATAAATCTTTGCGGACTTTCTGATGAAGCTTACGAGTTTTCACAGCTAAGCCTCTTACAAGGTCAGCTGTTTAGCTAAACATGAGCTCATGATCTAAATTTACACAATAATGAAGAAATCAGCTAGCTACAGGGGGAGACAATCAGCAAAAACAATCAATACCAGAATTAGATTCCCTAGGCCATCAATCAGACGTTGGAATAATCAGTTGAAAGGCAGAAAATATACATAAAACTGGAACTGAAACAAGGAACAAGGATGTTTTCAAAGACTGGTAGGTTCTCTAAAACATTTTTAAAGTACATGTCATTGATAAAGCGAAATACTCAAAGGTTGTGTAATACAACAGATTCATCATTGAGAAGAGTGAAATTATGCGGTTTTGAAAACTATGGCAGGTCAGATTTTATGCCTAAATATATAAGAAGATTTCTCTAAAAAATACACATTATTTCAAAGAGTTATTGGCTGTGAAATTAGTTAAGGGTATTTCAAATGTCTTGTCTGCAAAGAAAGGTGAGATGTAGGAAATCACAGAAAGTCGAAGGGAAAAGAGGTCAATATATACTTTGCTATATTGTGAACTAAGCCTTAGGCCAGCCACAATGTAGAGAATCTGACACTTAGAAACTTACAAGTAAGCTGGAATCTTTAAATGTTCAAATCTTTATAAGTAAAAAGATTTATTAAAATGAATAACCAAATGTTTTAATTGACATCAGAAGATCAAAACAATAAACCCTGAGAACATAGAAAAAAGATAAATAAAAATATGAGCAGAACTTAATACCACAGTAAACGTATAAAATTCAGGGGATGTAGTAAGTCCAAAGAATATTCTTTGACAAGATTTAAAAGACACACATTGATTAAGGAAAACCAAAACATAAGTAAAGAATATACAGAAAGAATCAGGACAATATTATATCAGAGAATATATGAAATGCCATTAAATTTGAAAGTTTCTGTAAAGTGGACCATTTCCTAGCTCCTAAAGTTTACCAAAACTGACACAAGAGGAAATCATTTAAGGTCATCATGTCTGCCCTTGGCAGTCTCGGAATGCCCTGGACTCAGAATGCAGCATCTGTAGTCCATGGAAACCTGTGGAGAGGGAGCGGGGCTGAGGGAGTTTGGAACTCTGCCCTCACAGAGGGAGTCAGTGTGGCCAATTCTGCTGTGACTGAACAAAGGGAAGGGGAACAGGGGCCTAGGGCAAGGCCCTCAGAGCCCGGCAGGCCCAGTGGGCTGTCACAAGCATTTAGGCCCAGGACAAAGGGCTCCTTCTTTGTCTGCACAGCTGCCCAAACTTTCACCTTTCCACTCAGGCCGCCCTCTTCATTGAAGTGCATGTGGAACCTGTCCGCGCAGTACATCTAGCTGCACAGCTAACCGTAGGTCTGGGCATCGTAGCTTCCTGCCAGGTGACCGATGTTCGCAGGCAGATGGGTCCCTGGGACACACGCGGAGAGGCTCCTGACCAGGCCAAAGGCAGCCCACTGTCACTGCCGCAGATCATGGGGCACAAATCAGCCCTGTCTGAGGCCGTGCCTCTAGAGGGCGTATTGGACCAACACTTGTAGAAAATGGGTTTCTCACGGGCAACTCATTGGGGGGACACAAATAAATCTTTGCGGAATTTCTGATGAAGCTTACGAGTGTTCACACCTAAGCCTCTTACAAGGTCAGCTGCTTAGCTAAACATGAGCTCATGATCTAAATTTAAACAATAATGAAAAAATCAGCTACAGGGTGAGACACTCAGCAAAAACTCAATACCAGAATAAGATTCCCTAGGCCATCGAGCAGACATTGGAATAATCAGGTGCATGGCATAAAATATACATAAAACTGGAACTGAAACAAGGAACAAGGATGTTTTCAAAGACTGGAAGGATCTCTAAAACATTTTTAAAGTACATGTAATTGATAAAGGTAAATACTCAAAGGTTGTGTAATACAACAGATTAATCTTTGAGAAGAGTGAAATTATGCGGTTTTGAAAACTATGGCAGGTCAGATTTTTTGCCTAAATATATAAGAAGATTTCTCTAAAAAATACACATTATTTCAAAGACTTATTGGCTGTGAAATAAGTTAAGGGTATTTCAAATGTCTTGTCGGCAAAGAAAGGTGAGATGTAGGAAATCACAGAAAGTCGAGGGGAATATAGGTCAATATAAACTTTGATATATTGTGAACTAAGCCTTAGGCCAGCCACAATGTAGAGAACCTGACCCTTAGAAACTTACAAGTAAGCTGGAATCTTTAAAAGTTCAAATCTTTATAAGTAAAAAGATTTATTAAAATGAATAACCAAGTGTTTTAATTGACATCAGAAGATCAAAACAATAAACCCTGAGAACATAGGAAAAAGATAAATAAAGATATGAGCAGAAATTAATACCACAGAAAACGTATAAAATTCAGGGGATGTATTAAGTCCAAAGAATATTCTTTGACAAGATTTAAAAGACACACTTTGATTAAGGAAAACCAAAACATAAGTAAAGAATATACAGAAGGAATCAGGACAATGTTATAGCAGAGAATATCTGAAATGGCAGTAAATTTGAACATTTCTGTAAAGTGGACCATTTTCTAGCTCCTAAAGTTTACCAAACTGACAAAAGAGCAAATCATTGAAGTTCATCATGTCTGCCCTTGGCATTCTCGGAACGCCCTGGCCTCAGAATGCAGCATGTATAGTCCACGGTAAACTGCGGAGAGTGGGCGGGGCTCAGGGAAGTTGGAGCACTGCCCTAACTGAGGGAGAGGGTGTGGCCATCTCTGCTGTGACTGAACAAAGGGCAGGGGAGCAGTGCGTCCAGGTCAGGGCCCCCAGAGCCAGGCAGGCCCAGTGGGGTGTCACAAGCATTTAGGTTCTGGCCAAAGGGCGCCTTCTTTGTCTGCACAGCTGCCCAAACTCTCTCCTTTCCACTCAGCCCACCCTCATACTTGAAGTGTGTTTGGAACCTGTCCGCGCAGTACACCTCTCTGCACAGCTAACCATAGGTCTGGGCATCGTAGCTTCCTGCCAGTGGACCATAGATCGCAGGCAGTTGGGTCCCTTGCACCCACGCGGAGAGGCTTCTGCCAGGGCCACAGGCCTCCCACTTCCCCTGCCCCAGATCTGGGGCCGCAAAGCAGCCCTGTCTGAGTCCCTGCCCGTAGAGGGTGTATTGGACCAACAGTTATAGAAAACGTGGTCCTCGCGGGCAACTCATTGGAGCGACACATATAAATCTTTGCCGACGTTCTGATGATGCTTACGAGCGTTCACGCCTAAGCCTCTTACAAGGTCAGCTGTATAGCTAAACATGATCTCATGGTCTAAATTAATACAATAATGAAGAAATCAGGTACAAGGGGAGACAATCAGCAAAAACAATCAATACCAGAATTAGATTCCCAAGGCCATCCATCAGATGTTGAAATACTCAGGTTCAAGGCAGAAAATATACATAAAACTGGAAGTGAAACAAGGAACAAGGATGATTTCAAAGACTGGTAGGATCTTTAAAACATTTTTAAGTACATGTCATTGATAAAGATAAATACTCAAAAGTTGTGTAATACAACAGATTAATCTTTGAGAAGAGTGAAATTATGCTGTTTTGAAAACTATGGCAAGTCAGATTTTCTGCCTAATTATATAAGAAGATTTCGCTTAAAAATACACATTATTTCAAAGACTTATGGGCTGTGAAATAAGTTAAGGGTATTTCAAATGGCTTGTCTGCAAAGAAAGGTGAGATGTAGGGAATCACAGAAAGTCGAGGGGAAAATAGGTCAATATATACATTGCTATAGGGTGAACTAAGCTATAGGCCAGCAACAATGTAGAGGACCTGACCCGTAGAAACTTACAAGTAAGCTGGAATCCTCAAAAGTTCAAAACTTTATAAGTAAAAAGATTTATTAAAATAAATAACCAAATGTTTTCACTGACATCAGAAGATCAAAACAATAAACCCTGAGAACATAGAAAAAATATAAATAAAGATATGAGCAGAACTTAATACAACAGAAAACCTATAAAATTCAGGTGATGTAATAAGTCCAAAGAATATTCTTTGAAGAGATTTAAAAGACACACTGATTTAGGAAAACACAAACATAAGTAAAGAATACACAGAAAGAATCAGGGCAATGTTACGGCAGAGAATATAGGAATTGCCAGTAAATTAGGACATTTTGTAAAGTGGACCATTTTCTAGCTCCTAAAGTTTATCAAAACTGACAAAAGAGAAAATCATTTAAGGTCATCATGTCTGCCCCTGGCATTCTCGGAACGCCCTGGCCTCATAATGCAGCATCTGTTCTCCACGGTAACCTGCGGAGAGGTGGCGGGGCGGAGGGAGGTTGGAACACTGCCCTCACTGAGCGAGTGGGTGTGGACATCTCTGCTGTGACTGAACAAAGGCAGGGGTGCAGGGTCCCAGGACAGGGCCCTCAGAGCCCGGTAGGGGTAGTGGGGTGTCACAAGCATTTAGGCCCAGGCCGAAGAGCGCCTTCTTTGTCTGCACAGCCACCCAAACACTCACCTATCCACTCAGGCCGCCCTCTTACTTGAAGTGTGTGTGAAACCTGGCCGTGCAATACACCTCGCTGCACAGCTAACCATAGGTCTGGGCATCGTAGCTTCCTGCCAGGTGACCAAAGTTCTCAGGCAGATGGGTCCCTGGGACACACGCGGAGAGGCTCCTGCACGGGCCACAACCGCCCACTGCCACTGCCCCAGATCGGGGGCCGCCAAGCAGCCCTGTCTGAGTCCCTGCCTCTAGAGGAAGTATTGGACCAACACTTGTAGAAAACGGGGACCTCGCGGGCAACTCATTGGAGGGACACAAATAAATCTTTGCCGACATTCTGATGAAGATTACGAGCGTTCACACCTAAGCCTCTTACAAGGTCAGCTGTTTAGCTAAACATGAGCTCATGATCAAAATTTAAACAATAATGAAGAAATCAGCTACAAGGGGGAGACAATCAGCATAAACAATCAATACCAGAATTAGATTGTCTAGGCCATCCATCAGATGTTGGAATAATCAGGTGCAAGGCAGAAAATATACATAAAACTGGAACTGAAACAAGGAACAAGGATGTTTTCAAAGACTGGTAGGATCTCTAAAACATTTTTAAAGTACATGTCATTGACAAAGCTTAATACTCAAAGGTTGTGTCATACAACAGATTCATCATTGAGAAGAGTGAAATTAATCTGTTTTAAAAACTATGGCAGGTCAGATTTTCTGCCTAATTATATAAGAAGATTTCGCTAAAAAATACACATTATTTCAAAGACTTATTGGCTGTGAAATAAGTTAAGGTTATTTTAAATGGCTTGTCTGCAAACAGAGGTGAGATGTATGGAATCACAGAAAGTCGAGGGGAAATTTGGTCAATATATGCATTGCTATATGGTGAACGAAGGCTTAGTCCAGAAACAGTGTAGAGGACCTGACCCTTAGGAACTTACAAGTAAGCTGGAATTTTCAAAATTTCAAATCTTTATAAGTAAAAAAATTATTAAAATGAATAACCAAGTGTTTTAATTGACATCAGAAGGTCAAAACAGTAAACTCTGATAACATAGAAAAAAGATAAACCAAGATATGAGCAGAATTTAATACAACAGAAAACGTATAAAATTCAGGTGATGTAGTAAGTCCAAAGAATATTTTTGAAAAGATTTAAAAGACACACTTTGATTAAGGAAAACAAAAACATAAGTAAAGTATATACAGAGAGAATCAGGACAGTGTTATAACAGAGAATATCTGAAATGCCAGTAAATTTGAACATTTCTGTAATGTGGACCATTTCCTAGCTCCTAAAGTTTACCAAAACTGACAATAGAGGAAATCATTTAAGGTCATCATGTCTGCCCTTTGCATTCTCGGAATGCCCAGGACTCAGAATGCAGCTTCTGTAGTCCATGGTAACATTCGGAGAGTGGGCGGGGCTGAGGGAGGTTGGAACACTGCCCTCACAGAGGGAGTGGGTGTGGCCAATTCTCCTGTGACTGAACAAAGGGCAGGGGAAAAGGGGGCCCAGTGCAGAGCCCACAGTGCCCGGCTGGCCCAGTGGGGTGTCACAAGCATTTAGGCCCAGGACAAAGGGCTCCTTCTTTGTCTGCACAGCTGCCCATACTTTCAGCTTTCCACTCAGGCCGCCCTCATACTTGAAGTGCATGTGGAACCTGTTCACGCAGTACACCTCCCTGCACAGCTAACCATAGGTCTGGGCATCGTAGCTTCCTGCCAGGTGACCGAAGTTCGCACGCAGATGGGTCCCTGGGACACACGCGGAGAAGCTCCTGCCCAGGCCAGAGGCCGCCCACTGCCACTGCCCCAGATCGTTGGGCACAAAGAAGCCCTGTCTGAGGCCGTGCCTCTTGAGGGAGTATTGAACCAACACTTGTAGAAATCGGGTTTCTCGCGGGAAACTCATTGGAGGGACACAAATAAATCTTTGCGGACTTTCTGATGAAGCTTACGAGTTTTCACAGCTAAGCCTCTTACAAGGTCAGCTGTTTAGCTAAACATGAGCTCATGATCTAAATTTACACAATAATGAAGAAATCAGCTAGCTACAGGGGGAGACAATCAGCAAAAACAATCAATACCAGAATTAGATTCCCTAGGCCATCAATCAGACGTTGGAATAATCAGTTGAAAGGCAGAAAATATACATAAAACTGGAACTGAAACAAGGAACAAGGATGTTTTCAAAGACTGGTAGGTTCTCTAAAACATTTTTAAAGTACATGTCATTGATAAAGCGAAATACTCAAAGGTTGTGTAATACAACAGATTCATCATTGAGAAGAGTGAAATTATGCGGTTTTGAAAACTATGGCAGGTCAGATTTTATGCCTAAATATATAAGAAGATTTCTCTAAAAAATACACATTATTTCAAAGAGTTATTGGCTGTGAAATTAGTTAAGGGTATTTCAAATGTCTTGTCTGCAAAGAAAGGTGAGATGTAGGAAATCACAGAAAGTCGAAGGGAAAAGAGGTCAATATATACTTTGCTATATTGTGAACTAAGCCTTAGGCCAGCCACAATGTAGAGAATCTGACACTTAGAAACTTACAAGTAAGCTGGAATCTTTAAATGTTCAAATCTTTATAAGTAAAAAGATTTATTAAAATGAATAACCAAATGTTTTAATTGACATCAGAAGATCAAAACAATAAACCCTGAGAACATAGAAAAAAGATAAATAAAAATATGAGCAGAACTTAATACCACAGTAAACGTATAAAATTCAGGGGATGTAGTAAGTCCAAAGAATATTCTTTGACAAGATTTAAAAGACACACATTGATTAAGGAAAACCAAAACATAAGTAAAGAATATACAGAAAGAATCAGGACAATATTATATCAGAGAATATATGAAATGCCATTAAATTTGAAAGTTTCTGTAAAGTGGACCATTTCCTAGCTCCTAAAGTTTACCAAAACTGACACAAGAGGAAATCATTTAAGGTCATCATGTCTGCCCTTGGCAGTCTCGGAATGCCCTGGACTCAGAATGCAGCATCTGTAGTCCATGGAAACCTGTGGAGAGGGAGCGGGGCTGAGGGAGTTTGGAACTCTGCCCTCACAGAGGGAGTCAGTGTGGCCAATTCTGCTGTGACTGAACAAAGGGAAGGGGAACAGGGGCCTAGGGCAAGGCCCTCAGAGCCCGGCAGGCCCAGTGGGCTGTCACAAGCATTTAGGCCCAGGACAAAGGGCTCCTTCTTTGTCTGCACAGCTGCCCAAACTTTCACCTTTCCACTCAGGCCGCCCTCTTCATTGAAGTGCATGTGGAACCTGTCCGCGCAGTACATCTAGCTGCACAGCTAACCGTAGGTCTGGGCATCGTAGCTTCCTGCCAGGTGACCGATGTTCGCAGGCAGATGGGTCCCTGGGACACACGCGGAGAGGCTCCTGACCAGGCCAAAGGCAGCCCACTGTCACTGCCGCAGATCATGGGGCACAAATCAGCCCTGTCTGAGGCCGTGCCTCTAGAGGGCGTATTGGACCAACACTTGTAGAAAATGGGTTTCTCACGGGCAACTCATTGGGGGGACACAAATAAATCTTTGCGGAATTTCTGATGAAGCTTACGAGTGTTCACACCTAAGCCTCTTACAAGGTCAGCTGCTTAGCTAAACATGAGCTCATGATCTAAATTTAAACAATAATGAAAAAATCAGCTACAGGGTGAGACACTCAGCAAAAACTCAATACCAGAATAAGATTCCCTAGGCCATCGAGCAGACATTGGAATAATCAGGTGCATGGCATAAAATATACATAAAACTGGAACTGAAACAAGGAACAAGGATGTTTTCAAAGACTGGAAGGATCTCTAAAACATTTTTAAAGTACATGTAATTGATAAAGGTAAATACTCAAAGGTTGTGTAATACAACAGATTAATCTTTGAGAAGAGTGAAATTATGCGGTTTTGAAAACTATGGCAGGTCAGATTTTTTGCCTAAATATATAAGAAGATTTCTCTAAAAAATACACATTATTTCAAAGACTTATTGGCTGTGAAATAAGTTAAGGGTATTTCAAATGTCTTGTCGGCAAAGAAAGGTGAGATGTAGGAAATCACAGAAAGTCGAGGGGAATATAGGTCAATATAAACTTTGATATATTGTGAACTAAGCCTTAGGCCAGCCACAATGTAGAGAACCTGACCCTTAGAAACTTACAAGTAAGCTGGAATCTTTAAAAGTTCAAATCTTTATAAGTAAAAAGATTTATTAAAATGAATAACCAAGTGTTTTAATTGACATCAGAAGATCAAAACAATAAACCCTGAGAACATAGGAAAAAGATAAATAAAGATATGAGCAGAAATTAATACCACAGAAAACGTATAAAATTCAGGGGATGTATTAAGTCCAAAGAATATTCTTTGACAAGATTTAAAAGACACACTTTGATTAAGGAAAACCAAAACATAAGTAAAGAATATACAGAA
Source organism: Mesoplodon bidens (assembly GCF_964165515.1). Lineage (NCBI taxonomy): Eukaryota > Metazoa > Chordata > Mammalia > Artiodactyla > Ziphiidae > Mesoplodon > Mesoplodon bidens. The sequence continues at coordinate 4,562,419 of NC_138180.1, forward strand.
GGAATCAGGACAATGTTATAGCAGAGAATATCTGAAATGGCAGTAAATTTGAACATTTCTGTAAAGTGGACCATTTTCTAGCTCCTAAAGTTTACCAAACTGACAAAAGAGCAAATCATTGAAGTTCATCATGTCTGCCCTTGGCATTCTCGGAACGCCCTGGCCTCAGAATGCAGCATGTATAGTCCACGGTAAACTGCGGAGAGTGGGCGGGGCTCAGGGAAGTTGGAGCACTGCCCTAACTGAGGGAGAGGGTGTGGCCATCTCTGCTGTGACTGAACAAAGGGCAGGGGAGCAGTGCGTCCAGGTCAGGGCCCCCAGAGCCAGGCAGGCCCAGTGGGGTGTCACAAGCATTTAGGTTCTGGCCAAAGGGCGCCTTCTTTGTCTGCACAGCTGCCCAAACTCTCTCCTTTCCACTCAGCCCACCCTCATACTTGAAGTGTGTTTGGAACCTGTCCGCGCAGTACACCTCTCTGCACAGCTAACCATAGGTCTGGGCATCGTAGCTTCCTGCCAGTGGACCATAGATCGCAGGCAGTTGGGTCCCTTGCACCCACGCGGAGAGGCTTCTGCCAGGGCCACAGGCCTCCCACTTCCCCTGCCCCAGATCTGGGGCCGCAAAGCAGCCCTGTCTGAGTCCCTGCCCGTAGAGGGTGTATTGGACCAACAGTTATAGAAAACGGGGTCCTCGCGGGCAACTCATTGGAGCGACACATATAAATCTTTGCCGACGTTCTGATGATGCTTACGAGCGTTCACGCCTAAGCCTCTTACAAGGTCAGCTGTATAGCTAAACATGATCTCATGGTCTAAATTAATACAATAATGAAGAAATCAGGTACAAGGGGAGACAATCAGCAAAAACAATCAATACCAGAATTAGATTCCCAAGGCCATCCATCAGATGTTGAAATACTCAGGTTCAAGGCAGAAAATATACATAAAACTGGAAGTGAAACAAGGAACAAGGATGATTTCAAAGACTGGTAGGATCTTTAAAACATTTTTAAGTACATGTCATTGATAAAGATAAATACTCAAAAGTTGTGTAATACAACAGATTAATCTTTGAGAAGAGTGAAATTATGCTGTTTTGAAAACTATGGCAAGTCAGATTTTCTGCCTAATTATATAAGAAGATTTCGCTTAAAAATACACATTATTTCAAAGACTTATGGGCTGTGAAATAAGTTAAGGGTATTTCAAATGGCTTGTCTGCAAAGAAAGGTGAGATGTAGGGAATCACAGAAAGTCGAGGGGAAAATAGGTCAATATATACATTGCTATAGGGTGAACTAAGCTATAGGCCAGCAACAATGTAGAGGACCTGACCCGTAGAAACTTACAAGTAAGCTGGAATCCTCAAAAGTTCAAAACTTTATAAGTAAAAAGATTTATTAAAATAAATAACCAAATGTTTTCACTGACATCAGAAGATCAAAACAATAAACCCTGAGAACATAGAAAAAATATAAATAAAGATATGAGCAGAACTTAATACAACAGAAAACCTATAAAATTCAGGTGATGTAATAAGTCCAAAGAATATTCTTTGAAGAGATTTAAAAGACACACTGATTTAGGAAAACACAAACATAAGTAAAGAATACACAGAAAGAATCAGGGCAATGTTACGGCAGAGAATATAGGAATTGCCAGTAAATTAGGACATTTTGTAAAGTGGACCATTTTCTAGCTCCTAAAGTTTATCAAAACTGACAAAAGAGAAAATCATTTAAGGTCATCATGTCTGCCCCTGGCATTCTCGGAACGCCCTGGCCTCATAATGCAGCATCTGTTCTCCACGGTAACCTGCGGAGAGGTGGCGGGGCGGAGGGAGGTTGGAACACTGCCCTCACTGAGCGAGTGGGTGTGGACATCTCTGCTGTGACTGAACAAAGGCAGGGGTGCAGGGTCCCAGGACAGGGCCCTCAGAGCCCGGTAGGGGTAGTGGGGTGTCACAAGCATTTAGGCCCAGGCCGAAGAGCGCCTTCTTTGTCTGCACAGCCACCCAAACACTCACCTATCCACTCAGGCCGCCCTCTTACTTGAAGTGTGTGTGAAACCTGGCCGTGCAATACACCTCGCTGCACAGCTAACCATAGGTCTGGGCATCGTAGCTTCCTGCCAGGTGACCAAAGTTCTCAGGCAGATGGGTCCCTGGGACACACGCGGAGAGGCTCCTGCACGGGCCACAACCGCCCACTGCCACTGCCCCAGATCGGGGGCCGCCAAGCAGCCCTGTCTGAGTCCCTGCCTCTAGAGGAAGTATTGGACCAACACTTGTAGAAAACGGGGACCTCGCGGGCAACTCATTGGAGGGACACAAATAAATCTTTGCCGACATTCTGATGAAGATTACGAGCGTTCACACCTAAGCCTCTTACAAGGTCAGCTGTTTAGCTAAACATGAGCTCATGATCAAAATTTAAACAATAATGAAGAAATCAGCTACAAGGGGGAGACAATCAGCATAAACAATCAATACCAGAATTAGATTGTCTAGGCCATCCATCAGATGTTGGAATAATCAGGTGCAAGGCAGAAAATATACATAAAACTGGAACTGAAACAAGGAACAAGGATGTTTTCAAAGACTGGTAGGATCTCTAAAACATTTTTAAAGTACATGTCATTGACAAAGCTTAATACTCAAAGGTTGTGTCATACAACAGATTCATCATTGAGAAGAGTGAAATTAATCTGTTTTAAAAACTATGGCAGGTCAGATTTTCTGCCTAATTATATAAGAAGATTTCGCTAAAAAATACACATTATTTCAAAGACTTATTGGCTGTGAAATAAGTTAAGGTTATTTTAAATGGCTTGTCTGCAAACAGAGGTGAGATGTATGGAATCACAGAAAGTCGAGGGGAAATTTGGTCAATATATGCATTGCTATATGGTGAACGAAGGCTTAGTCCAGAAACAGTGTAGAGGACCTGACCCTTAGGAACTTACAAGTAAGCTGGAATTTTCAAAATTTCAAATCTTTATAAGTAAAAAAATTATTAAAATGAATAACCAAGTGTTTTAATTGACATCAGAAGGTCAAAACAGTAAACTCTGATAACATAGAAAAAAGATAAACCAAGATATGAGCAGAATTTAATACAACAGAAAACGTATAAAATTCAGGTGATGTAGTAAGTCCAAAGAATATTTTTGAAAAGATTTAAAAGACACACTTTGATTAAGGAAAACAAAAACATAAGTAAAGTATATACAGAGAGAATCAGGACAGTGTTATAACAGAGAATATCTGAAATGCCAGTAAATTTGAACATTTCTGTAATGTGGACCATTTCCTAGCTCCTAAAGTTTACCAAAACTGACACAAGAGGAAATCATTTAAGGTCATCATGTCTGCCCTTGGCATACTCGGAACGCCGTGTCCTCAGAATGCAGCATGTATAGTCCACGGTAAACTGCGGAGAGGGGGCGGGGCTAAGGGAGGTTGGAACACTGCCCTCACTGAGGGAGAGGGTTTGGCCATTTCTGCTGTGACTGAACAAAGGGCAGGGGAGCAGTGCGTCCATGTCAGGGACCCCAGAGCCTGGCAGGCGCCGTGGGGTGCCACAAGCATTAAGGCCCTGGCCAAAGGGCGCCTTCTTTGTCTGCACAGCTGCCCAAACTCTCACCTTTCCACTCAGACCGCCCTCATACTTGAAGTGTGTTTGGCACCTGTTCGCGCAGTACACCTCGTTGCACAGTTAACCATAGGTCTGGGCATCGTAGCTTCCTGCCAGGGGACCGAAGATCGCAGGCAGTTGGGTCCCTGGCACCCACGCGGAGAGGATCCTGCCCGGGCCACAGGCCGCCCACTGCCCCTGCCCCAGATCGGGGCCGCAAAACAGCCCTGTCTGAGTCCCTGCCTCAAGAGGGAGTATTGGACCATCAGTAATAGAAAACAGAGTCCTCTCGGGCCACTCATTGGAGCGACACAAATAAATCTTTGCCGACTTTCTGATGAAGCTTACGAGCGTTCACACCTAAGCCTCTTACAAGGTCAGCTCTTTAGCTAAACATGAGCTCATGATCTAAATTTACACAATAATGAAGAAATCAGGTACAAGGGGAGACAATCAGCAAAAACAATCAATACCAGAATTAGATTCTCAAGGCCATCCATCAGATGTTGGAATAATGAGGTTCAAGGCAGAAAATATACATAAAACTGGACTGAAACAAAGAACAAGGGTGTTTTCAAAGACTGGTAGGATCTTTAAAACATTGTTAAAGTACATGTCATTGATAAAGATAAATACTCAAAGGTTGTGTAATACAAGAGATTAATCTTTGAGAAGTGTGAAATTATGCTGTTTTGAAAACTATGGCAGGTCAGATTTTCTGCCTAATTATATAAGAAGATTTCGCTTAACAATACACATTATTTCAAAGACTTATGGGCTGTGAAATAAGTTAACGGTATTTCAAATGGCTTGTCTGCCAAGAAAGGTGAGATGTACGGAATCACAGAAAGTCGAGGGGAAATTTGGTCAATATATGCATTGCTATATGGTGAACGAAGGCTTAGTCCAGAAACAGTGTAGAGGACCTGACCCTTAGAAACTTACAAGTAAGCTGGAATCTTCAAAAGTTCAAATCATTATAAGTAAAAAAATTATTAAAATGAATAACCAATTGTTTTAATTGACATCAGAAGATCAAAACAATAAACCCTGAGAACATAGAAAAAAGATAAACCAAGATATGAGCAGAATTTAATACAACAGAAAACGTATAAAATTCAGGTGATGTAGTAAGTCCAAAGAATATTTTTGAAAAGATTTAAAAGACACACTTTGATTAAGGCAAACAAAAACATAAGTAAACAATATACAGAGAGAATCAGGACAATGTTATAGCAGAGAATATATGAAATGCCAGTAATTTGAACATTTGTGTAAAGTGGACCATTTCCTAGCTCCTAAAGTTTACCAAACTGACACAAGAGCAAATCATTGAAGTTCATCATGTCTGCCCTTGGCATTCTCGGAACGCCCTGGCCTCACAATGCAGCATGTATAGTCCACGGTAAACTGCGGAGAGTGGGCGGGGCTGAGGGAAGTTGGAGCACTGCCCTAACTGAGGGAGAGGGTGTGGCCATCTCTGCTGTGACTGAACAAAGGGCAGGGGAGCAGTGCGTCCAGATCAGGGACCCCAGAGCCCGGCAGGCCCAGTGGGGTGTCACAAGCATATAGGTTCTGGCCAAAGGGCGCCTTCTTTGTCTGCACAGCTGCCCAAACTCTCTCCTTTCCACTCAGCCCGCCCTCATACTTGAAGTGTGTTTGGAACCTGTCCGTGCAGTACACCTCGCTGCACAGCTAACCATAGGTCTGGGCATCGTAGCTTCCTGCCAGTGGACCAAAGATCGCAGGCAGTTGGGTCCCTGGCACCCATGCGGAGAGGCTCCTGCCCGGGACACAGGCCAACCACTGCCCCTGCCCCAGATCGGGGGCCGCAAAGCAGCCCTGTCTGAGTCCCTGCCTCTAGAGGGTGTATTGGACCAAGAGTTATAGAAAACGGGGTCCTCGCGGGCAACTCATTGGAGCGACACAAATAAATCTTTGCCGACGTTCTGATGAAGCTTACGAGCGTTCACACCTAAGCCTCTTACAAGGTCAGCTGTTTAGCTAAACATGAGCTCATTGTCTAAATTTATACAATAATGAAGAAATCAGGTACAAGGGGAGACAATCAGCAAAAACAATCAATACCAGAATTAGATTCCCTAGGCCATCCATCAGATGTTGGAATACTCAGGTTCAAGGCAGAAAATATACATAAAACTGGAACTGAAACAAGGAACAAGGATGTTTTCAAAGACTGGTAGGATCTTTAAAATATTTTTAAAGTACATGTCATTGATAAAGATAAATACTCAAAGGTTGTGTAATACAACAGATTCATCTTTGAGAAGAGTGAAATTATGCTGTTTTGAAAACTATGGCAGGTCAGATTTTCTGCCTACTTATATAAGAAGATTTCGCTTAAAAATACACATTATTTCAAAGACTTATGGGCTGTGAAATAAGTTAAGGGTATTTCAAATGGCTTGTCTGCCAAGAAAGGTGAGATGTAGGGAATCACAGAAAGTCGAGGGGAAAATAGGTCAATATATACATTGCTATAGGGTGATCTAAGCCTTAGGCCAGCAACAATGTAGAGGACCTGACCCTTAGAAACTTACAAGTAAGCTGGAATCCTCAAAAGTTCAAAACTTTAAAAGTAAAAAGATTTATTAAAATAAATAACCAAATGTTTTAAATGACATCAGAAGATCAAAACAATAAACCCTGAGAACATAGAAAAAAGATAAATAAAGATATGAGCAGAACTTAATACAACAGAAAACCTATAAAATTCAGGTGATGTAGTAAGTCCAAAGAGTATTCTTTGAAAAGATTTAAAAGACACACTTTGATTTAGGAAAACACAAACATAAGTAAAGAATACACAGAAAGAATCAGGACAATGTTACAGCAGAGAATATAGGAATTGCCAGTAAATTAGGACATTGTGTAAAGTGGACCATTTCGTAGCTCCTAAAGTTTACCAAAACTGACACAAGAGAAAACCATTTAAGGTCATCATGTCTGCCCCTGGCATTCTCGGAACGCCCTGGCCTCATAATGCAGCATCTGTTCTCCACGGTAAATTTCGGAGAGGTGGCGGGGCTGAGGGAGTTTGGAACACTGCCCTCACTGAGGGAGTGGGTGTGGCCATCTCTGCTGTGACTGAACAAAGGCAGGGGTGCAGGGTCCCAGGACAGGGCCCTCAGAGCCCGTTAGGGTTAGTGGGGTGTCACAAGCATTTAGGCCCATGCCGAAGAGCTCCTTCTTTGTCTGCACAGCCGCCCAAACACTCACCTATCCACTCAGGCCGCCCTCTTACTTGAAGTGTGTGTGAAACCTGGCCGTGCAATACACCTCGCTGCACAGCTAACCATAGGTCTGGGCATCGTAGCTTCCTGCCAGGTGACCAAAGTTCTCAGGCAGATGGGTCCCTGGACACACGCGGAGAGGCTCCTGCACGGGCCACAACCGCCCACTGCCACTGCCCCAGATCGGGGGCCGCAAAGCAGCCCTGTCTGAGTCCCTGCTTCTAGAGGATGTATTGGACCAACACTTGTAGAAAACGGGGACCTCGCGGCAACTCATTGGAGGGACACAAATAAATCTTTGCCGAATTTCTGATGAAGATTACGAGGGTTCACACCTAAGCCTCTTACAAGGTGAACTGTTTAGCTAAACATGAGCTCATGATCTAAATTTACACAATAATGAAGAAATCAGCTACAAGGGGGAGACAATCAGCAAAAACAATCAATACCAGAATTAGATTCCCTAGGCCATCCATCAGATGTTGGAATAATCAGGTGCAAGGCAGAAAATATACATAAAACTGGAACTGAAACAAGGAACAAGGATGTTTTCAAAGACTGGTAGGATCTCTAAAACATTTTTAAAGTACATGTCATTGACAAAGCTTAATACTCAAATGTTGTGTCATACAACAGATTCATCATTGAGAAGAGTGAAATTATGCTGTTTTAAAAACTATGGCAGGTCAGATTTTCTGCCTAATTATATAAGAAGATTTCGCTAAAAAATACACATTATTTCAAAGACTTAGTGGCTGTGAAATAAGTTAAGGTTATTTTAAATGGCTTGTCTGCAAACAGAGGTGAGATGTATGGAATCACAGAAAGTCGAGGGGAAATTTGGTCAATATATGCATTGCTATATGGTGAACGAAGGCTTAGTCCAGAAACAGTGTAGAGGACCTGACCCTTAGAAACTTACAAGTAAGCTGGAATCTTCAAAAGTTCAAATCTTTATAAGTAAAAAAAATTATTAAAATGAATAACCAAGTGTTTTAATTGACATCAGAAGATCAAAACAATAAACCCTGAGAATATAGAAAAACGATAAATAAAGATATGAGCAGAATTTAATACAACAGAAAACGTATAAAATTCAGGTGATGTAGTAAGTCCAAAGAATATTTTTGAAAAGATTTAAAAGACACACTTTGATTAAGGAAAACAAAAACATAAGTAAAGAATATACAGAGAGAATCAGGAAAGTGTTATAACAGCGAATATCTGAAATGCCAGTAAATTGGAACATTTCTGTAACGTGGACCATTTCCTAGCTCCTAAAGTTTACCAAAACTGACACATGAGGAAATCATTTAAAGTCATCATGTCTGCCCTTGGCATTCTTGGAATGTCCTGGCCTCAGAATGCAGCATCTATAGTCCCCGGTAAACTGCGGAGAGGGGGCGGGCCTGAGGGAGGTTGGAACACTGCCCTCACTGAGGGAGAGGGTGTGGCCATCTCTGCTGTGACTGAACAAAGGGCAGGGGAGCTGGGCGTCCAGGGCAGGGCCCTCAGAGCCCGGCAGGCCCAGTGGGGTGTCACAAGCATTTAGGCCCTGTCCAAAGGGCGCCTTCTTTGTCTGCATAGCTGCCCAAACTCTCACCTTTCCACTCAGACCGCCCTCATATTTGAAGTGTGTTTGGAACCTGTCCGCGCAGTACACCTCGCTGCACAGCTAACCATATGTCTGGGCATCGTAGCTTCCTGCCATGGGACCGAAGATCGCAGGCAGTTGGGTCCCTGGCACCCATGCTGAGAGAATCCTGCCCGGGCCACGGGACGCCCACTGCCCCTGCCTCAGATCGGGGGCCACAAAGCGGCCCTTTCTGAGTCCCTGCCTCTAGAGGGAGTATTGGACCAACAGTTATAGAAAACGGAGTCCTCGCGGGCCACTCTTTGGAGCGACACAAATCAATCTTTGCCGACTTTCTGATGAAGCTTACGAGCGTTCACACCTAAGCCTCTAACAAGGACAGCTGTTTAGCTAAACATGAGCTCATGATCTAAATTTACACAATAATGAAGAAATCAGCTACAAGGGGAGACAACCAACAAAAACAATCAATACCAGAATTAGATTCCCATGGCCATCCAGCAGATGTTGGAATAATCAGGTTCAAGGCAGAAAATATACATAAAACTGGAACTGAAACAAGGAAAAATGATGTTTTCAAACACTGGTAGGATCTTTAAAACCTTTTTATAGTACATGTCATTGATAAAGATAAATACTCAAAGGTTGTGTAATACAACAGATGAATCTTTGAGAAGGGTGAATTTATGCTGTTTTGAAAACTATGGTTGGTCAGATTTTCTGCCTAATTATATAAGACGATTTCTCTAAAAATTACACATTATTTCAAACACTTATTGGCTATGAAATAAGTTAAGGGTATTTCAAATGGCTTGTCTGCAAAGAAAGGTGAGATGTTGGGAATCACAGAAAGTCGAGGGGAAAATAGGTCAATATATACATTGCTATATTTTGAACAAAGCTTTAGGCCAGCAAAAATGTACTGGACTTGTGCCTTAGAATCTTACAAGTAAGCTGGATTCTTTAAAAGTTCAAATCTTTATAAGGAAAATGATTTATTAAAATGAATAACCAAGTGTTTTAATTGACATCAGAAGATCAAAACAATAAACCCTGAAAACATAGAAAAAAGATAAATAAAGATATGAGCAGAACTTAATACAACAGAAAACGTATAAAATTCAAGTGATGTAGTAAGTCCAAAGAATATTTCTGAAAAGATTTAAAAGACACACTTTGATTAAGGCAAACAAAAACATAAGTAAAGAATATACAGAGAGAATCAGGACAATGTTATAGCAGAGAATATATGAAATGCCAGTAATTTGAACATTTGTGTAAAGTGGACCATTTCCTAGCTCCTAAAGTTTACCAAACTGCCACAAGAGCAAATCATTTAAGTTCATCATGTCTGCCCTTGGCATTCTCGGAACGCCCTGGCCTCACAATGCAGCATGTATAGTCCACGGTAAACTGCGGAGAGTGGGCGGGGCTGAGGGAAGTTGGAGCACTGCCCTAACTGAGGGAGAGGGTGTGGCCATCTCTGCTGTGACTGAACAAAGGGCAGGGGAGCAGTGCGTCCAGGTCAGGGACCCCAGAGCCCGGCAGGCCCAGTGGGGTGTCACAAGCATTTAGGTTCTAGCCAAAGGGCGCCTTCTTTGTCTGCACAGCTGCCCAAACTCTCTCCTTTCCACTCAGCCCGCCCTCATACTTGAAGTGTGTTTGGAACCTGTCCGCGCAGTACACCTCGCTGCACAGCTAACCATAGGTCTGGGCATCGTAGCTTCCTGCCAGTGGACAAAAGATCGCAGGCAGTTGGGTCCCTGGCACCCACGCGGAGAGGCTCCTGCCCGGGCCACAGGCCTCCCACTGCCCCTGCCCCAGATCGGGGGCCGCAAAGCAGCCCTGTCTGAGTCCCTGCCTCTAGAGGGTGTATTGGACCAAGAGTTATAGAAAACGGGGTCCTCGCGGGCAACTCATTGGAGCGACACAAATAAATCTTTGCCGACGTTCTGATGAAGCTTATGAGCGTTCACACCTAAGCCTCTTACAAGGTCAGCTGTTTAGCTAAACATGAGCTCATTGTCTAAATTTATACAATAATGAAGAAATCAGGTACAAGGGGAGACAATCAGCAAAAACAATCAATACCAGAATTAGATTCCCTAGGCCATCCATCAGATGTTGGAATACTCAGGTGCAAGGCAGAAAATATACATAAAACTGGAACTGAAACAAGGAACAAGGATGTTTTCAAAGACTGGTAGGATCTTTAAAACATTTTTAAAGTACATGTCATTGATAAAGATAAATACTCAAAGGTTGTGTAATACAACAGATTAATCTTTGAGAAGAGTGAAATTATGCTGTTTTGAAAACTATGGCAGGTCAGATTTTCTGCCTAATTATATAAGAAGATTTCGCTTAAAAATACACATTATTTCAAAGACTTATGGGCTGTGAAATAAGTTAAGGGTATTTCAAATGGCTTGTCTGCCAAGAAAGGTGAGATGTAGGGAATCACAGAAAGTCGAGGGGAAAATAGGTCAATATATACATTGCTATAGGGTGAACTAAGCCTTAGGCCAGCAACAATGTAGAGGACCTGACCCTTAGAAACTTACAAGTAAGCTGGAATCCTCAAAAGGTCAAAACTTTATAAGTAAAAAGATTTATTAAAATAAATAGCCAAATGTTTTAAATGACATCAGAAGATCAAAACAATAAACCCTGAGAACATAGAAAAAAGATAAATAAAGATATGAGCAGAACTTAATACAACAGAAAACCTATAAAATTCAGGTGAGGTAGTAAGTCCAAAGAATATTCTTTGAAAAGATTTAAAAGACACACTTTGATTTAGGAAAACACAAACATAAGTAAAGAATACACAGAAAGAATCAGGACAATGTTACAGCAGAGAATATAGGAATTGCCAGTAAATTAGGACATTGTGTAAAGTGGACCATTTCGTAGCTCCTAAAGTTTACCAAAACTGACACAAGAGAAAACCATTTAAGGTCATCATGTCTGCCCCTGGCATTCTCGGAACGCCCTGGCCTCATAATGCAGCATCTGTTCTCCACGGTAACCTGCGGAGAGGTGGCGGGGCTGAGGGAGTTTGGAACACTGCCCTCACTGAGGGAGTGGGTGTGGCCATCTCTGCTGTGACTGAACAAAGGCAGGGGTGCAGGGTCCCAGGGCAGGGCCCTCAGAGCCCGGTAGGGGTAGTGGGGTGTCACAAGCATTTAGGCCCAGGCCGAAGAGCGCCTTCTTTGTCTGCACAGCCGCCCAAACACTCACCTATCCACTCAGGCTGCCCTCTTACTTGAAGTGTGTGTGAAACCTGGCCGTGCAATACACCTCGCTGCACAGCTAACCATATGTCTGGGCATCGTAGCTTCCTGCCAGCTGACCAAAGTTCTCAGGCAGATGGGTCCCTGGGACACACGCGGAGAGGCTCCTGCACGGGCCACAACCGCCCACTGCCACTGCCCCAGATCGGGGGCCGCAAAGCAGCCCTATCTGAGTCCCTGCTTCTAGAGGAAGTATTGGACCAACACTTGTAGAAAACGGGGACCTCGCGGGCAACTCATTGGAGGGACACAAATAAATCTTTGCCGACTTTCTGATGAAGCTTACGAGCGTTCACACCTAAGCCTCTTACAAGGTCAGCTGTTTAGCTAAACATGAGCTCATGATCTAAATTTACACAATAATGAAGAAATCAGCTACAAGTGGGAGACAATCAGCAAAAACAATCAATACCAGAATTAGATTCCCTAGGCCATCCATCAGATGTTGGAATAATCAGGTGCAAGGCAGAAAATATACATAAAACTGGAACTGAAACAAAGAACAAGGATGTTTTCAAAGACTGGTAGGATCTCTAAAACATCTTTAAAGTACATGTCATTGACAAAGCTTAATACTCAAAGGTTGTGTCATACAACAGATTCATCATTGAGAAGAGTGAAATTATGCTGTTTTAAAAACTATGGCAGGTCAGATTTTCTGCCTAATTATATAAGAAGATTTCGCTAAAAAATACACATTATTTCAAAGACTTATTGGCTGTGAAATAAGTTAAGGTTATTTTAAATGGCTTGTCTGCAAACAGAGGTGAGATGTATGGAATCACAGAAAGTCGAGGGGAAATTTGGTCAATATATGCATTGCTATATGGTGAACGAAGGCTTAGTCCAGAAACAGTGTAGAGGACCTGATTCTTAGAAACTTACAAGTAAGCTGGAATCTTCAAAAGTTCAAATCTTTATAAGTAAAAAAATTATTAAAATGAATAACCAAGTGTTTTAATTGACATCAGAAGATCAAAACAATAAACCCTGAGAACATAGAAAAACGATAAATAAAGATATGAGCAGAATTTAATACAACAGAAAACGTATAAAATTCAGGTGATGTAGTAAGTCCAAAGAATATTTTTGAAAAGATTTAAAAGACACACTTTGATTAAGGAAAACAAAAACATAACTAAAGAATATACAGAGAGAATCAGGACAGTGTTATAACAGCGAATATCTGAAATGCCAGTAAATTGGAACATTTCTGTAACGTGGACCATTTCCTAGCTCCTAAAGTTTACCAAAACTGACACAAGAGGAAATCATTTAAGGTCATCATGTCTGCCCTTGGCATTCTCGGAATGCCCTGGCCTCAGAATGCAGCATCTATAGTCCCCGGTAAACTGCGGAGAGGGGGCGGGCCTGAGGGATGTTGGAACACTGCCCTCACTGAGGGAGAGGGTGTGGCCATTTCTGCTGTGACTGAACACAGGGCAGGGGAGCAGGGCGTTCAGGGCAGGGCCCTCAGAGCCCGGCAGGCCCAGTGGGGTGTCACAAGCATTTAGGCCCTGTCCAAAGGGTGCCTTCTTTGTCTGCACAGCAGCCCAAACTCTCACCTTTCGACTCAGCCCGCCCTCATACTTGAAGTGTGTTTGGAACCTGTCCGTGTAGTACACCTCGCTGCACAGCTAACCATGTGTCTGGGCATCGTAGCTTCCTGCCATGGGACCGAAGATCGCAGGCAGTTGGGTCCCCGGCACCCATGCTGAGAGAATCCTGCCCGGGCCACGTGACGCCCACTGCCCCTGCCCCTGATCGGGGGCCACAAAGCGGCCCTTTCTGAGTCCCTGCCTCTAGAGGGAGTATTGGACCAACAGTTATAGAAAACGGAGTCCTCGCGGGCCACTCTTTGGAGCGACACAAATCAATCTTTGCCGACTTTCTGATGAAGCTTACGAGCGTTCACACCTAAGCCTCTAACAAGGACAGCTGTTTAGCTAAACATGAGCTCATGATCTAAATTTACACAATAATGAAGAAATCAGCTAAAAGGGGAGACAACCAACAAAAACAATCAATACCAGAATTAGATTCCCATGGCCATCCAGCAGATGTTGGAATAATCAGGTTCAAGGCAGAAAATATATATAATACTGGAACTGAAACAAGGAAAAATGATGTTTTCAAACACTGGTAGGATCTTTAAAACCTTTTTATAGTACATGTCATTGATAAAGATAAATACTCAAAGGTGGTGTAATAAAACAGATGAATCTTTGAGGAGGGTGAATTTATGCTGTTTTGAAAACTATGGCTGGTCAGATTTTCTGCGTAATTATATAAGACGATTTCTCTAAAAAATACACATTATTTCAAACACTTATTGGCTATGAAATAAGTTAAGGGTATTTCAAATGGCTTGTCTGCAAAGAAAGGTGAGATGTTGGGAATCACAGAAAGTCGAGGGGAAAATAGGTCAATATATACATTGCTATATGTTGAACAAAGCCTTAGGCCAGCAAAAATGTACTGGACCTGTGCCTTAGAATCTTACAAGTAAGCTGGATTCTTTAAAAGTTCAAATCTTTATAAGGAAAATGATTTATTAAAATGAATAACCAAGTGTTTTAATTGACATCAGAAGATCAAAACAATAAACCCTGAAAACATAGAAAAAAGATAAATAAAGATATGAGCAGAACTTAATACAACAGAAAACGTATAAAATTCAAGTGATGTAGTAAGTCCAAAGAATATTTTTGAAAAGATTTAAAAGACACACTTTGATTAAGGCAAACAAAAACATAAGTAAAGAATATACAGAGAGAATCAGGACAAAGTTATAGCAGAGAATATATGAAATGCCAGTAATTTGAACATTTGTGTAAAGTGGACCATTTCCTAGCTCCTAAAGTTTACCAAACTGACACAAGAGCAAATCATTTAAGTTCATCATGTCTGCCCTTGGAATTCTCGGAATGCCCCGGACTCAGAATGCAGCATCTGTAGTCCATGGTAACCTGCGGAGAGGAGGCACGGCTGAGGGAAGTTGGAACACTGCCCTCACAGAGGGAGTGGGTGTGGCCATCTCTGCTGTGACTGAACAAAGGGCAGGGGAGCAGGGGTCCCAGTGCAGGGCCCTCAGAGCCCGACAGGCCCAGTGGGTTGTCACAAGAATTTAGGCTCAGGACGAAGGGCTCCTTCTTTGTCTGCACAGCTGCCCATACTTTCACCTTTCCGCTCAGGCCGCCCTCTTACTTGAAGTGCATGTGGAACCTGTCCTCGCAGTACACCTCGCTGCACAGTTAACCATAGGTCTGGGCATCGTAGGTTCCTGCCAGGTGTCCGAAGTTCGCAGGCAGATGGGTCCCTGGAACACACGCGGAGAGGCTCCTGACCTGGCCACAGGCCGCCCACTGCCACTGCCCAAGATCGTGGGGCACAAAGCAGCCCTGTCTGATGCCGTGACTCTAGAGGGAGTAGTGGACCAACACTTGTAGAAAACGGGGTCCTCGTGGGCAACTCATTGGAGGGACAGAAATAAATCTTTGCGGACCTTCTGATGAAGCTTACGAGTGTTCACACCTCAGCCTCTTACAAAGTCAGCTGTTTAGCTAAACATGAGCTCATCATCTAAATTTACACAATAATGAAGAAATCAGCTACAGGGGGAGACAATCAGCAAAAACTATCAATACCAGAATTAGATTCCCTAGGCCATCGATCTGACGTTGGAATAATCAGGTACAAGGCAGAAAATATACATAATACTGGAACTGAAACAAGGAACAAGGATGTTTTCAAAGACTGGAAGGATCTCTAAAACATTTTTAAAGTACATGTCATTGATAAAGCTAAATACTCAAGGGTTGTGTAATACAACATATTCATCATTGAGAAGACTGAAATTATGCTGTTTTGAAAATTATGTCAGGTCAGATTTTCTGCCTAAATATATAAGATGATTTCTCTAAAAAATAAACATTATTTCAAAGACTTATTCACTGTTAAATAAGATAAGGGTATTTCAAATGGCCTGTCTGCAAAGAAAGTTGAGATGTAGGGAATCACAGAAAGTCGAGGGGAAAATAGGTCAATATATACTTTGCCTTACTGTGAACTAAGCCTTAGGCCAGCAACAATGTAGAGGACCTGACCCTTAGAAACTTACAAGTAAGCTGGAACCTTTAAAAGTCCAAATCTTTATAAGTAAAAAGATTTATTAAAATGAATAACCAATAGTTTTAATTGACATCAGAAGATCAAAACAATAAACCCTGAGAACATAGAAAAAAGATAAATAAAGATATGAGGAGAACTTAATACAATAGAAAACGTATAAAATTCAGGTAATTTAGTAAGTCCAAAGAATATTCTTTGACAAGATTTAAAAGACACACTTTGATTAAGGAAAACCAAAACATAAGTAAAGAATATACAGAAAGAATCAGGACAATGTTATAGCAGAGAATATATGAAATGACAGTAAATTTGAACATTTCTGTAAAGTGGACCATTTCCTAGCTCCTAAAGTTTACCAAATTGACACAAGAGGAAATCATTTAAGGTCATCATGGTCTGCCCTTGGAATTCTCGGAATGCCCTGGACTCAGAATGCAGCATCTGTAGTCCGTGGTAAGCTGCGGAGAGGGGGCGGGGCTGAGGGAGTTTGGAACACTTCCCTCACAGAGGGAGTGAGTGTGGCCAATTCTGCTGTGACTGAACAAAGGGCAGGGGAACAGGGGCCCAGGGCAGGTCCCTCAGAGCCCGGCAGGCCCAGTGGGGTGTCACAAGCATTTAGGCCCAGGACAAAGTGCTCCTTCTTTGTCTGCACAGCTGCCCAAACATTCACCTTTCCACTCAGGCCGCCCTCTTACTTGAAGAGCATGTGGAACCTGCCGCGCAGTACACCTCGCTGCACAGCCAACCATAGGTCTGGGCATCATAGCCTCCTGCCAGGTGACCGAATTTCACACGCAGATGGGTCCCTGGGACACACGCGGAGAGGCTCCTGACCTGGCCACAGGCCCCCCACTGCCACTGCCGCAGATCGTGGGGCACAAAGCAGCCCTGTCTGAGGCCGTGCCTCTAGAGGGAGTATTGGACCAACACTCGTAGAAAACGGGTTTCTCGCGGGCAACTCATTGGGGGGACACAAATAAATCTTTGCGGACTTTCTGATGAAGCTTACGAGTGTTCACACCTAAGCCTCTTACAAGGTCAGCTGTTTAGCTAAACATGAGCTCATGATCTAAATTTACACAAAAATGAAGAAATCAGCTACAGGGTGAGACAAACAGCAAAAACAATCAATACCAGAATAAGATGCCCTAGGCCATCGAGCAGACGCTGGAATAATCAGGTGCAAGGCAGAAAATATACATAAAACTGGAACTGAAACAAGGAACAAGGATGTTTTCAAAGACTGGGAGGATCTCTAAAACATTTTTAAAGTACATGTCTTTGATAAAGCTAAATACTCAATGGTTGTGTAATACAACAGATTCATCATTGAGAAGAGTGTAATTATGCTGTTTTGAAAACTATGGCAGGTCAGATTTTCTGCCTAAATATATAAGAAGATTTCTCTAAAAAATACACATTATTTCAGAGACTTATTGGCTGTGAAATAAGGTAAGGGTAATTCAAATGGCTTGTCTGCAAAGAAAGGTGAGATGTAGGAAATCACAGAAAGTCGAGGGGAAAATAGGTCAATATATACTCTGCTATATTGTGAACTAAGCCTTAGGCCAGCAACAATGTAGAGAACCTGACCCTTAGAAACTTACAAGTAAGCTGGAATCTTTAAAAGTTCAAATCTTTATAAGTAAAAAGATTTATTAAAATGAATAACCAAGTGTTTTAATTGACATCAGAAGATCAAAACAATAAACTCTGAGAACATAGAAAAAAGATAAAGATATGAGCAGAACTTAATACAAAAGAAAACGTATAAAATTCAGGTGATGTAGTAAGTCCAAAGAATATTCTTTGAAAAGATTTAAAAGACACACTTTGATTAAGGAAAACAAAAACATAAGTAAAGAATATACAGAGAGAATCAGGACAATGTTATAACAGAGAATATCTGAAATGCCAGTAAATTTGAACATTTCTGTAAAGTGGACCATTTCCTAGCTCCTAAAGTTTACCAAAATTGACACAAGAGCAAATCATTTAAGTTCATCATGTCTGCCCTTGTCATTCTCGGAACACCCTTGCCTCAGAATGCAGCATCTATAGTCCACGGTAAACTATGGAGAGGGGGCGGGCCTGAGGGAGGTTGGAACACTGCCCTCACTGAGGGAGAGGGTGTGGCCATCTCTGCTGTGACTGAACAAAGGGTAGGGGAGCAGTTCGTGCAGGGCAGGGCCCTCAGAGCCTGGCAGGCCCAGTGGGGTGTCACAAGCATTTAGGCCCTGGCCAAAGGGTGCCTTCTTTGTCTGCACAGCAGCCCAAACTCTCACCTTTCCACTCAGCCCGCCCTCATATTGTAGTGTGTTTGGAACCTGTCCACGCTGTACACCTCGCTGCACAGCTAACCATAGGTCTGGGCATCGTAGCTTCCTGCCAGGGGACCGAAGATCGCCCGCAGTTGGGTCCCAGGCACCCATGCTGAGAGATTCCTGCCCGGGCCACGGGACGCCCACTGCCCCTGCCCCAGATCGGGGGCCGCAAAGCGCCCCTGTGTGAGTCCCTGCCTCTAGGGGGAGTATTGGACCAACAGTTATAGAAAACGGAGTCCTCGCGGGCCACTCTTTGGAGCGACACAAATAAATCTTTGCCGACTTTCTGATGAAGCTTACGAGCGTTCACACCTAAGCCTCTTACAAGGTCAGCTGTTTAGCTAAACATGAGCTCATGATCTAAATTTACACAATAATGAATAAATGAGCTACAAGGGAGACAATCAGCAAAAACAATCAATACAAGAATTAGATTCCCAAGGCCATCCATCAGATGTTGGAATAATCAGGTGCAGGGCAGAAAATATACATAAAACTGGAACTGAAACAAGGAACAAGGATGTTTTCAAAGACTGGTAGGATCTCTAAAACTTTTTTAAAGTACATGTCATTGATAAAGATAAATACTCAAAGGTTGTGTAATACAACAGATTAATCTTTGAGAAGAGTGAAATTATGCAGTTTTGAAAACTATGGCAGGTCAGAATTTCTGCCTAAATATATAAGAAGATTTCTCTAAAAAATACACATTATTTCAGAGACTTATTTGCTGTGAAATAAGGGTATTTCAAATTGCTTGTCTGCCAAGAATGGTGAGATGTAGGGCATCACAGAAAGTCGAGGGGAAAATAGGTCAATATATACATTGCTATAGGGTGAACTAAGCTTTAGGCCAGCAACAATGTAGAGGAACTGACTCTTAGAAACTTACAAGAAAGCTGGAATCTTTAAAACTCCAAATCTTTATAAGTAAAAAGATTTATTAAAATGAATAACCAAGTGTTTTAATTGACATCAGAATATCATAACAATGAAACCTGAGAACATAGAAAAAAGATAAATAAAGATATGAGGAGAACTTAATACAATAGAAAACGTATAAAATTCAGGTGATGTAGTAAGTCCAAAGAATATTCTTTGACAAGATTTAAAAGACACACTTTGATCAAGGAAAACCAAAACATAAGTAAAGAATATACAGAGAGAAACAGGACTATGTTATAGCAGAGAATATCTGAAATGCCAGTAAATTTGAACATTTCTGTAAAGTGGACCATTTCCTAGCTCCTAAAGTTTACCAAAATTGACACAAGAGCAAATCATTTAAGTTCATCATGTCTGCCCTTGGCATTCTCGGAACGCCCTGGCCTCAGAATGCAGCATGTATAGTCCACGGTAAACTGCGGAGAGGGGGCGGGGCTGAGGGTGGTTGGAGCAGTGCCCTAACTGAGGGAGATGGTGTGGCCATCTCTGCTGTGACTGAACAAAGGGCAGGGGAGCAGTGCGTGCAGGTCGGGGCCCCCAGAGCCCGGCAAGCCCAGTGGGGTGTCACAAGCATTTAGGCCCTGGCCAAAGGGCGCCTTCTTTGTCTGCATAGCTGCCCAAACTCTCTCCTTTCGACTCAGCCCGCCCTCATACTTGTAGTGTGTTTGGAAGCTGTCCACGCAGTACACCTCGCTGCACAGTTAAACATAGGTCTGGGCATCGTAGCTTCCTGCCAGAGGACCGAAGATCACAGGCAGTTGGGTCACTGGCACCCACGCTGAGAGAATCCTGCCAGGGCCACAGACCGCCCACTGCCCATGACCCAGATCGGGGCCGCAGAGCAGCCCTGTCTGAGTCCCTGCCTCAAGAGGGAGTATTGGACCAACAGTAATAGAAAACGGAGTCCGCGGGGGCCACTCATTGGAGCGACACAAATAAATCTTTGCCGACTTTCTGCTGAAGCTTACGAGCGTTCACACCTAAGCCTCTTACAAGGTCAGCTGTTTAGCTAAACATGAGCTCATGATCTAAATTTACACAATAATGAAGAAATCAGGTACAAGGGGAGATAATCAGCAAAAACAATCAATACCAGAATTAGATTCCCAAGGCCAACCATCAGATGTTGGAATAATCAGGTTCAAGGCAGAAAATATACATAAAACTGGAACTGAAACAAGGAACAAGGATGTTTTCAAAGACTGGTAGGATCTTTAAAACATTTTTAAAGTACATGTCATTGATAAAGATAAATACTCAAAGGTTGTGTAATACAACAGATTAATCTTTGAGAAGAGTGAAATTATGCTGTTTTGAAAACTATGGCAGGTCAGAATTTCTGCCTAATTATATAAGAAGATTTCGCTTAAAAATACACATTATTTCAAAGTCTTATGGGCTGTGAAATAAGGGTATTTCAAAAGGCTTGTCTGCCAAGAAAGGTGAGATGTAGAAAATCACAGAAAGTCGAGGGGAATATAGGTCAATATATACATTGCTATAGGGTGAACTAAGCCTTAGGCCAGCCACAATGTAGAGGACCTGACCCTTAGAAACTTACAAGTAAGCTGGAATCTTCAAAAGTTCAAAACTTTATAAGGAAAAAGATTTATTAAAATGAATAACCAAAAGTTTTAACTGACATCAGAAGATCAAAACAATAAACCCTGAGAACATAGAAAAAAGATAAATAGAGATATGAGCAGAACTTAATACAACAGAAAACCTATAAAATTCAGGTGATGTAGTAAGTCCAAAGAATATTTTTGAAAAGATTTAAAAGACAGACTTTGAGTAAGGTAATCCAAAACATAAGTAAAGAATATACAGAGAGAATCAGGGCTTTGTCATAACAGAGTATATCTGAAATGCCAGTAAATTTGAACATTTCTGTAATGTGGACCATTTCCTAGCTCCTAAAGTTTACCAAAACTGACACAAGAGGAAATCATTTAAGGTCATCATGTCTGCCCTTGGCATTCTCGGAACGCACTGGCCTCAGAATGCAGCATGTATAGTCCAAGGTAAACTGCGGAGAGGGGGCGGGGCTGAGGTAGGTTGGAACACTGCCCTCACTGAGGGAGAAGGTGTGGCCATCTCTACTGTGACTGAACAAAGGGCAGGGGAGCAGTGCGTCCAGGTCAGTGCTCCCAGAGCCCGGCAGGCCCAGTGGGGTGTCACAAGCATTAAGGCCCTGGCCAAAGGGCGCCTTCTTTGTCTGCACAGCTGCCCAAACTCTCACCTTTCCACTCAGACCGCCCTCATACTTGAAGTGTGTTTGGAACCTCTTTGTGCAGTACACCTCGCTGCACAGTTAACCATAGGTCTGGGCATCGTAGGTTCCTGCCAGAGGACCGAAGATCGCAGGCATTTGGGTCCCTGGCATCCACGCGGAGAGGATCCTGCCTGGGCCACAGGACGCCCACTGCCCATGCCCCAGATCGGGCCCGCAGAGCAGCCCTGTCTGAGTCCCTGCCTCAAGAGGTAGTATTGGACCAACAGTAATAGAAAACGGAGTCCTCGCGGGCCACTCATTGGAGCGACACAAATATATCTTTGCCGTCTTTCTGATGAAGCTTACGAGCGTTCACACCTTAACCTCTTACAAGGTCAGCTGTTTACCTAAACATGAGCATATGATCTAAATTTACACAATAATGAAGAAATCAGCCACAAGGGGGAGACAATCAGCACAAACAATCAATACCAGAATTAGATTTCCAAGGCCATCCATCAGATGTTGGAATAATCAGGTGCAAGGCAGAAAATATACATAAAACTGGAACTGAAACAAGGAACAAGGATGTTTTCAAAGACTGGTAGTGTCTCTAAAACATTTTTAAAGTACATGTCATTGATAAAGCTAATTACTCAAAGGTTGTTTAATACAACAGATTCATCATTGAGAAGAGTGAAATTATGCTGTTTTGAAAACTAGGGCAGGTGAGATTTTCTGCCTATATATATAAGAATATTTCTCTAAAAAATACACATTATTTCAAAGACTTATTGGCTGTGAAATAAGTTAAGAGTATTTCAAATGGCTTGTCCGCAAAGAAAGGTGAGATATAGGAAATCACAGAAAGTCGAGGGGAAAATAGGTCAATATATACTTTGCTATATTTTGAACTAAGCCTTAGGCCAGCCACAATGTAGAGAACATGACCCTTAGAAACTTACAAGTAAGCTGGAATCTTTAAAAGTTCAAATCTTTATAAGTAAAAAGATTTATTAAAATGAATAACCAAGTGTTTTAATTGACATCAGAAGATCAAAACAATAAACCCTGAGAACATAGAAAAAAGATAAATAAAGATATGAGCAGAACTTAATACAACAGAAAACGTATAAAATTCAGGTGAGGTAGTAAGTCCAAAGAATATTCTTTGACAAGATTTAAAAGACACACTTTGATTAAGGAAAACCAAAACATAAGTAAAGAATATACAGAAAGAATCAGGACAAAGTTATAGCAGAGAATATATGAAATGCCAGTAAATTTGAATATTTCTGTAAAGTGGACCATTTCCTAGGTCCTAAAGTTTACCAACATTGACACAAGAGGAAATCATTTAAGGTCATCCTGTCTGCCCTTGGCCTTCTCGGAATGCCCTGGACTCAGAATGCAGCATCTGTAGTCCATGGTAACCTGCGGAGAGGGGGCGGGGCTGAGGGTGTTTGGAACACTGCCCTCACTGAGGGAGTGGTTGGGGCCATCTCTGCTGTGACTTAACAAAGGGGAGGCGAGAAGGGGGCCAACGGCATGGCCCTCAGAGCCCGGCAGGCCCAGTCGTGTGTCACAAGCATTTAGGCCCAGGCCAAAGTGCGCCTTCTGTGTCTTCACAGCTGTCCAAACTATAACCTTTCCACTCAGGCCGCCCTCTTACTTGAAGTGTGTGTGAAACCTGTCCGTGCAATACACCTCGCTGCAGAGCTAACCATAGGTCTGGGCATCGTAGCTTCCTGCCAGGTGACCGAAGTTCTCAGGCAGATGGGTCCCTGGGACACACGCGGAGAGGCTCCTGCCCGGGCCACAGGCCGCCCACTGCCAAAGCCCCAGATCGGGGGCCGCAAAGCATCCCTGTCTGAGTCCCTGCCTCTAGAGGAAGTATTGGACCAACACTTGTAGAAAACGTGCTCCTCGCGGGCAACTCATTGGCGGGACACAAATAAATGTTTGCCGACTTTCTGATGAAGCTTACGAGAGTTCACACCTAAGCCTATTACAATGTCAACTGTTTAGCTAAACATGAGATCATGATCTAAATTTACACAATAATGAAGAAATCAGCTACAAGGGGGAGACAATTAGCAAAAAAATCAATACCAGAATTAGATTCCCTAGGCCATCCATCACATGTTGGAATAATCAGGTGCAAGGCAGAAAATATACATAAAATTGGAACTGAAACAAGGAACAAGGATGTTTTCAAAGACTTGTAGGATCTCTAAAACATTTTTAAAGTACATGTCATTGACAATGCTAAATACTCAAAGGTTGTGTAATACAACAGATTCATCATTGAGAAGAATGAAATTATGCTGTTTTAAAAACTATGGCAGGTCAGATTTTCTGCCTAATTATATAAGAAGATTTCACAAAAAAATACACATTATTTCAAAGACTTATTGGCTGTGAAATAAGTTAAGGTTATTTCAAATGGCTTGTCTGCAAAGAGAGGTGGGATGTATGGAATCACAGAAAGTCGAGGGGAAATTTGGTCAATATATGCATTGCTATATGGTGAACGAAGCCTTAGGCCAGAAACAGTGTAGAGGACCTGACCCTTAGAAACTTACAAGTAAGCTGGAATCTTCAAAAGTTCAAATCATTATAAGTAAAAAATTTATTAAAATGAATAACCAAGTGTTTTATTTGACATCAGAAGAACAAAACAATAAACACTGAGAACATAGAAAAAAGATAAATAAAGATATGAGCAGAACTTAATACAACAGAAAACGTATAAAATTCAGGTGATGTAGTAAGTCCAAAGAATATTCTTTGAAAAGATTTAAAAGACACACTTTGATTAAGGAAAACAAAAACATAAGTAAAGAATATACAGAGAGAATCAGGACAATGTTATAACAGAGAATATCTGAAATGCCAGTAAATTTGAACATTTCTGTAAAGTGGACCATTTCCTAGCTCCTAAAGTTTACCAAAATTGACACAAGAGCAAATCATTTAAGTTCATCATGTCTGCCCTTGTCATTCTCGGAACACCCTTGCCTCAGAATGCAGCATCTATAGTCCACGGTAAACTGTGGAGAGGGGGCGGGCCTGAGGGAGGTTGGAACACTGCCCTCACTGAGGGAGAGGGTGTGGCCATCTCTGCTGTGACTGAACAAAGGGTAGGGGAGCAGGGCGTGCAGGGCAGGGCCCTCAGAGCGCGGCAGGCCCAGTGGGGTGTCACAAGCATTTAGGCCCTGGCCAAAGGGTGCCTTCTTTGTCTGCACAGCAGCCCAAACTCTCACCTTTCCACTCAGCCCGCCCTCATATTGTAGTGTGTTTGGAACCTGTCCACGCTGTACACCTCGCTGCACAGCTAACCATTGGTCTGGGCATTGTAGCTTCCTGCCAGGGGACCGAAGATCGCCGGCAGTTGGGTCCCTGGCTCCCATGCTGAGAGATTCCTGCCCGGGCCACGGGACGCCCACTGCCCCTGCCCCAGATCGGGGGCCGCAAAGCGCCCCTGTGTGAGTCCCTGCCTCTAGGGGGAGTATTGGACCAACAGTTATAGAAAACGGAGTCCTCGCGGGCCACTCTTTGGAGCGACACAAATAAATCTTTGCCGACTTTCTGATGAAGCTTACGAGCGTTCACACCTAAGCCTCTTACAAGGTCAGCTGTTTAGCTAAACATGAGCTCATGATCTAAATTTACACAATAATGAATAAATGAGCTACAAGGGAGACAATCAGCAAAAACAATCAATACAAGAATTAGATTCCCAAGGCCATCCATCAGATGTTGGAATAATCAGGTGCAGGGCAGAAAATATACATAAAACTGGAACTGAAACAAGGAACAAGGATGTTTTCAAAGACTGGTAGGATCTCTAAAACTTTTTTAAAGTACATGTCATTGATAAAGATAAATACTCAAAGGTTGTGTAATACAACAGATTAATCTTTGAGAAGAGTGAAATTATGCAGTTTTGAAAACTATGGCAGGTCAGAATTTCTGCCTAAATATATAAGAAGATTTCTCTAAAAAATACACATTATTTCAGAGACTTATTTGCTGTGAAATAAGGGTATTTCAAATTGCTTGTCTGCCAAGAATGGTGAGATGTAGGGCATCACAGAAAGTCGAGGGGAAAATAGGTCAATATATACATTGCTATAGGGTGAACTAAGCTTTAGGCCAGCAACAATGTAGAGGACCTGACTCTTAGAAACTTACAAGAAAGCTGGAATCTTTAAAACTCCAAATCTTTATAAGTAAAAAGATTTATTAAAATGAATAACCAAGTGTTTTAATTGACATCAGAATATCATAACAATGAAACCTGAGAACATAGAAAAAAGATAAATAAAGATATGAAGAGAACTTAATACAATAGAAAACGTATAAAATTCAGGGGATGTAGTAAGTCCAAAGAATATTCTTTGACAAGATTTAAAAGACACACTTTGATCAAGGAAAACCAAAACATAAGTAAAGAATATACAGAGAGAATCAGGACTATGTTATAGCAGAGAATATATGAAATGCCAGTAAATTTGAACATTTGTGTAAAGTGGACCATTTCCTAGCTCCTAAAGTTTACCAAAACTGACCCAAGAGGAAATCATTTAAGGTCATCATGTCTGCCCTTGGAATTCTCGGAATGCCCCGGACTCAGAATGCAGCATCTGTAGTCCATGGTAACCTGCGGAGAGTAGGCACGGCTGAGGGAAGTTGGAACACTGCCCTCACAGAGGGAGTGGGTGTGGCCATCTCTGCTGTGACTGAACAAAGGGCAGGGGAGCAGGGGTCCCAGTGCAGGGCCCTCAGAGCCCGACAGGCCCAGTGGGTTGTCACAAGCATTTAGGCTCAGGACGAAGGGCTCCTTCTTTGTCTGCACAGCTGCCCATACTTTCACCTTTCCGCTCAGGCCGCCCTCTTACTTGAAGTGCATGTGGAACCTGTCCTCGCAGTACACCTCGCTGCACAGTTAACCATAGGTCTGGGCATCGTAGCTTCATGCCAGGTGACCGAAGTTCGCAGGCAGATGGGTCCCTGGGACACACGCAGAGAGACTCCTGCCCGGGCCACAGGCCGCCCACTGCCACTGCCCTGGGTCGTGGGGTGCAAAGCAGCCATGTCTGAGGCCGTGCCTCTAGAGGGAGTATTGGACCAACACTTGTAGAAAACGGGGTCCTCGCGGGCAACTCATTGGAGGGACACAAATAAATCTTTGCGGACTTTCGGATTAAGCTTACGAGTGTTCACACCTAAGCCTCTTACAAAGTCAGATGTTTAGCTAAACATGAGCTCATGATCTAAATTTACACAATAATGAAGAAATCAGCTACAGGGGGAGACAATCAGCAAAAACAATGAATACCAGCATTAGATTCCCTAGGCCATCGATCAGACGTTGGAATAATCAGGTGCAAGGCAGAAAATATACATAAAACTGGAACTGAAACAAGGAACAAGGATGTTTTCAAAGACTAGTAGGATCTCTAAAACATTTTTAAAGTACATGTCTTTGATAAAGTTAATTACTCAAAGGTTGTGTAATACAACAGATTCATCATTGAGAAGAGTGAAATTATGCTGTTTTGAAAACTATGGCAGGTCAGATTTTCTGCCTAAATATATAAGAAGATTTCTCTAAAAAATACACATTATTTCAAAGACTTATTGGCTGTGAAATAAGTTAAGGGTATTTCAAATGGCTTGTCTGCAAAGAAAGGTGAGATGTAGGGAATCACAGAAAGTCGAGGGAAAAATAGGTCAATATATACTTTGCTATATTGTGAACTGAGCGTTAGGCCAGCCAAAATGTAGAGAACCTGACCCTTAGAAACTTACAAGTAAGCTGGAGTCTTTAAAAGTTCAAATCTTTATAAGTAAAATATTTAGTAAAATGAATAACCAAGTATTTTAATTGACATCAGAAGATCAAAACAATAAACCCTGAGAACATAGAAAAAAGATAAATAAAGATATGAGCAGAACTTAGTACCACAGAAAACGTATAAAATTCAAGTGAGGTAGTAAGTCCAAAGAATATTCTTTGACAAGATTTAAAAGACACACTTTGATTAAGGAAAACAAAAACATAAGTAAAGAATATACAGAAAGAATCATGACAATGTTACAGCAGAGAATATATGAAATGCCAGTAAATTTGAACATTTGTGTAAAGTGGACCATTTCCTAGCTCCTAAAGTTTACCAAAACTGACCCAAGAGGAAATCATTTAAGGTCATCATGTCTGCCCTTGGCATTCTCAGAACGCCCTGGCCTCAGAATGCAGCATCTGTAGTCCATGGTAACCTGCGGATTGGGGGCGGGAATGAGGGAGGTGGGAACACTGCCCTCACTGAGGGAGTGGGTGGGGTTATCTCTGCTGTGACTTAACAAAGGGCAGGGAGAAGGTGTCCAACGGCAGGGCCCTCAGAGCCCGGCAGGCCCAGTCGTGTGTCAGCATTTAGGCCCAGGCCAAAGTGTGCCTTCTTTGTCTGCACAGCTGCCCAAACTCTCACCTTTCCACTCAGGCCGCCGTCTTACTTGAAGTGTGTGTGGAACCGTTCCGCGCAGTACACCTCGCTGCAAAGCTAACCATAGGTCTGGGCATCATAGCTTCCTGCCAGGTGACCGAAGTTCGCAGGAAGATCTGTCGTGGGACACACGCGGGGAGCCTCCTGTCCAGGCCACAGGCCGCCCAAAGCCACTACCCCGGATCGGGGGAAGCAAAGCAGTCCTGTATGAGTCCCAGCCACTAGAGGGAGTAGTGGACCAACACTTGTAGAAAACGGGGTCTGCGTGGGTAACTCATTGGAGGGACACAAAAAATCTTTGTGGACTTTCTGCTGAAGCTTACGAGCGTTCACACCTAAGCCTCTTACAGGTTCAGCTGTTTAGGTAAACATGAGCTCATGATCTAAATTTACACAATAATGAAGAAATCAGCTACAAGGGGAGACAAGCAGCAAAAACAATCAATACCAGAATTAGATTCCCTAGGCCATCCATCAGATGTTGGAATAATCAGGTGCAAGGCCGAAAGTATACAGAAAACTGGAACTGAAACAAGGAACAAGGATGTTTTCAAAGACTGGTAGGATCTCTAAAACATTTTTAAAGTACATGTCATTGATAAAGCTAAATACTCACAGGTTGTGTCATACAACAGATTCATCATTGAGAAGAGTGAAATTATGCTGTTTTGAAAACTATGGCAGGTCAGATTTTCTGCCTAATTATATAAGAAGATTTCTCTAAAAAATACACATTATTTCAGAGACTTAGTGGTTGTGAAATAAGTTAAGGGTATTTCAAATGGCTTGTCTGGAAAGAAAGGTGAGATGTAGGGAATCACAGAGAGTCGAGGTGAAAATAGGTCAATATATACATTCCTATATGGGGAACTAAGCCTTAGGCCAGCAACAATGTAGAGGACCTGACCCATAGAAACTTACAAGTAAGCTGGAATATTGAAAAGTTCAAATCTTTATAAGAAAAAGATTTATTAAAATGAATAACCAAGTGTTTTAATTGACATCAGAATATCAAAACAATAAACCCTGAGAACATAGAAAAAAGATAAATAAAGATATGAGGAGAACTTAATACAATAGAAAACGTATCAAATTCAGGGGATGTAGTAAGTCCAAAGAATATTTTTTGACAAGATTTAAAAGACACACTTTGATTAAGGAAAACCAAAACATAAGTAAAGAATATACAGACAGAATCAGGACAATGTTATAGCAGAGAATATTGGAAATGCAAGTAAATTTGAACATTTCTGTAAATTGGACCATTTCCTAGCTCCCAAAGTTTACCAAAACTGACCCAAGAGGAAATCATTTAAGGTCATCATGTCTGCCCTTTGCATTCTCGGAACGCCCTGGACTCAGAATGCAGCATCTGTAGCCCATGGTAAACTGTGGAGAGGGGGCGGGGCTGAGGGAGGTTGGAACACTGCCCTCAGAGAGGGAGTGGGTGTGGCCAATTCTCCTGTGACTG
This sequence comes from Mesoplodon bidens, assembly GCF_964165515.1. Lineage (NCBI taxonomy): Eukaryota > Metazoa > Chordata > Mammalia > Artiodactyla > Ziphiidae > Mesoplodon > Mesoplodon bidens. The sequence continues at coordinate 4,591,790 of NC_138180.1, forward strand.
AACAAAGGGCAGGGGAGCAGGGGGCCCAGAGCCGGGCCCTCAGAGCCCGGCAGGCCCAGTGGTGTTTCACAAGCATTTAGGCCCAGGACAAAGGCTCCTTCTTTGTCTGCACAGCTGCCCATACATTCACCTTTCCACTCAGGCCGCCCTCATACTTGAAGTGCATGTGGAACATGTACGCGCAGTACACCTCGCTGCACAGCTAACCATAGGTCTGGGCATTGTAGCTTCCAGCCAGGTGACAGAAGTGCGCACGCAGCTGGGTCTCTGGGACACACGCGGAGAGGTTCCTGACCAGGCCAGAGACCGACCACTGCCACTGCCCCAGATCAAGGGGCACAAAGCAGCCCTGTCTGAGGCCGTTTCTCTAGAGGGAGTATTGGACCAACCCTTGTAAAAAACGGGTTTCTCGCGGACAACTCATTGGAGGGACTCAAATAAATCTTTGCGGACTTTCTGATGAAGCTTACGAGTGTTCACACCTAAGCCTCTTACAAAGTCAGCTGTTTAGCTAAACATGAGCTCATGATCTAAATTTACACAGTAATGAAGAAATCAGCTACAGGGGGAGACAATCAGCAAAAACAATCAATACCAGAAGTAGATTCCCCAGGCCATCCATCAGATGTTGGAATAATCAGGTGCAAGGCAGAAAGTATACAGAAAACTGGAACTGAAACAAGGAACAAGGAGGTTTTCAAAGACTGGTAGGATCTCTAAAATATTTTTAAAGTACATGTCATTGATAAAGCTAAATACTCAATTGTTGTGTAATAGAAGAGATATATCATTGAGAAGTGTGAAATTATGCTGTTTTGAAAACTATGGCAGGTCAGATTTTCTGGCTAATTATATAAGAAGATTTCTCTAAAAAATACACATTATTTCAAAGACTTATGGGCTGTGAAATAAGTTAAGGGTATTTCAAATGGCTTGTCTGCAAAGAAAGGTGAGAAGTAGGGAATCACAGAAAGTCGAGGGGAAAATAGGTCAATATATACATTGCTATATGGTGAACTAAGCCTTAGGCCAGCCACAATGTAGAGGACCTGACCCTTAGAAACTTACATGTAAGCTGGAATCATTAAAAGTTCAAATCTGTATATGTAAAAAGATTTATTAAAATGAATAACCAAGTGTTTTAATTGACATCAGGAGAACAAAACAATAAACCCTGAGAACATAGAAAAAAGATAAATAAAGATATGAGGAGAACTTAATACAACAGAAAACGTATAAAATTCAGGGGATGTAGTAAGTCCAAAGAATATTCTTTGACAAGATTTAAAAGACCCACTTTGATTAAGGAAAACCAAAACATAAGTAAAGAATATACAGAAAGAATCAGGACAATGTTATAGCAGAGAATATATGAAATGCCAGTAAATTTGAACATTTGTGTAAGGTGGAACATTTCCTAGCTCCTAAAGTTTACCAAAACTTACACAAGAGGAAATCATTTATGGTCATCAAGTCTGCTCTTGGCATTCTCGGAATGCCCTGGACTCAGAATGCAGCATCTGTAGTCCATGGTAACCTGTGGAATGGGGGCGGGGCTGAGGCAGTTTGGAACACGGCCTTCACAGATGGAGTGGGTGTGGCCAATTCTGCTGTGACTGAACAAAGGGCAGGGTAACAGGGGGCCCAGGGCAGGGCCCTCAGAGACCGGCATGCCCAGTGGGGTGTCACAAGCATTTAGGCCCAGGACAAAGGACGCCTTCTTTGTCTGCACAGCTGCCCAAACATTCACCTTTCCACTCAGGACGCCCTCTTACTTGAAGTGCGTGAGGAACCTGTCCGTGCAGTACAGCTCGCTGTACAGCTAACCATAGGTATGGGCATCGTAGCTTCCTGTCAGGTGAGCGAAGTTCTCAGGCAGATGTGTCCCTGGGACACACGCGGAGAGGCTCCTGACCTGGCCACAGGCCGCCAACTGCCACTGCCGCAGATCGTGGGGCACAAAGCAGCCCAGTATGAGTTCGTGACTCTAGAGAGAGTATTGGACCAACACTTGTGGAAAACGGGTTTCTCGCGGGCAACTCATTGAGGGGACACAAATAAGTCTTTGCAGACTTTCTGATGAAGCCTACGAGTGTTCACACCTAAGCCTTCTTACAAGGTCAGCTGTTTAGCTAATCATGGGCTCATGATCTAAATTTACACAATAATGAAGAAATCAGCTACAGGGGGAGAAAATCAGCAAAAACAATCAATACCAGAATAAGATTCCCTAGACCATGGAGCAGACGTTGGAATAATCAGGTGCAAGGCAGAAAATATACATAAAACTGGAACTGAAACAAGGAACAAGGATGTTTTCAAAGACTGGAAGGATCTCTAAAACATTTTTAAAGTACATGTCCTTGATAAAGCTATATACTCAAAGGTTGTGTAATACAACAGATTCATCATTGAGAAGAGTGAAATTATGCTGTTTTGAAAACTAGGGCAGGTCAGATTTTCTGCCTAATTATATAAGAAGATTTCGCTTAAAAATTACACATTATATCAAAGACTTATTGGCTGTGAAATAAGTTAAGGGTATTTCGAATGGCTTGTCTTCAAAGAAAGGTGAGATGTAGAGGATCACAGAAACTCGTGGGGAAAATAGGTCAATATATACATTGCTATATGTTGAACTAAGCGTTAGGCGAGCAACAAAGTAGAGGACCTGACCCTTAAAAACTTACAAGTAAGTTCGAATCTTGAAAACTACAAATCTTTATAAGTAAATAGATTTATTAAAATGAATAACCAAGTGTTTTAATTGACATCAGAAGATCAAAACAATAAACTCTGAGAACATAGAAAAAAGATAAAGATATGAGCAGAACTTAATACAAAAGAAAACGTATAAAATTGAGGTGATTTAGTAAGTCGAAAGAATATTCTTTGAAAAGATTTAAAAGACACACTTGATTAAGGAAAACAAAAACATAAGTAAAGAATATACAGAAAGAATCAGGACAATGTTATAGCAGAGAATATATGAAATGCCAGTAAATTTGAACATTTTTGGAAAGTGGACCATTTTCTTGCTCCTAAAGTTTACCAAAACTGACACTAGAGGAAGTCATTTAATGTCGTCATGTCTGCCCTTGGCATTCTCGGAACACCCTGGCCTCAGAATGCAGCATCTATAGTCCATGGTAACCTGCGGACAGGGGGCGGGGCTGAGGGAGTTTGGAACACGGCCCTCACTGAGGGAGTGGGTGTGGCCATCTCTGCTGTGACTGAACAAAGGGCAAGGGAGCAGGGGGCCCAGGGCATGGCCCTCAGATCCAGGCAGGCCCAGGGGGTGTCACAAGCATTTAGGCCCAGGCCAAATTGTGCCTTCATTGTTCTCACAGCTGCCCAGTCTCACTCCTTGCCACTCAGGCCGCCCACTTACTTGAAGTGTGTGTGGAACCTGTCCGCGCAGTACACCTCGCTGCACAGTAACCATAGGTCTGGGCTTCGTAACTTGTGCCAGGTGACCGAAGTTAGCAGGCAGATGTGTCCCTGGGACACACGTGGAGAGGCTCCTGCCCGGGCCACAGGCCGCCCTCTGCCACTGCCCCAAATCGGGGGCTGCAAACAGCCCTGTCTGAGTCCCCTGCGTCTAGAGGGAGTGTTGGACCAACACTTGTAGAAAACGTGGTCCTCGCGGGCAACTCATCAGGGAGACACAAATAAATCTTTGCTGACTTTCTGTTGAAGCTTACGAGCGTTCACACCTAAGCCTCTTACAAGGTCAGCTGTTTAGCTAATCATGTGCTCATGATCCAAGTTTACACAATAAGGAAGAAATGAGCTACAAGGGGAGATAATCAGCAAAAACAATCCATATCAGAATAAGATTCCCTAGGCCGTCCATAAGATGTTGGAATAATCAGGTGCAAGGCAGAAAATATACATAAAACTGGAACTGAAACAAGGAACAAGGATGTTTTCAAAGACTGGTATGATCTCTCAAACATTTTTAAAGTACATAACATTGATAAAGCTAAATACTCAAAGGTTGTGTAATACAACAGATTCATCGTTGAGAAGAGTGGAATTATGCTGTTTTGAAAACTATGGCAGGTGAGATTTTCTGCCTAATTATATAAGAAGATTTCTCTAAATATACACATTACTTCAAAGACATATTGGCTGTGAAATAAGTTAAGGGTATTTCAAATGGCTTGTGTGCAAAGAAAGGTGAGATGTAGGGATTCACAGAAAGTCGAGGGGAAAATATGTCAATATATACATTGCTGTATGGTGAACTAAGCCTTAGGCCGGCAACAGTGTAGAGGAATGGACCCTTAGAAACTTACAAGCAAGCTGGAATATTTAAAAGTTCAAATCTTTATAAGTAAAAAGATTTATTAAAATGAATAACCAAGTATTTCAATTGACATCAGAAAATCAAAACAATAAACCCTGAGTACATAGAAAAAAGATAAATAAAGATATGAGCAGAACTTAATACAACAGAAAAGGTATAAAATTCAAGTGATTTAGTAAGTCCAAAGAATATTCTTTGAAAAGATTTAAAAGACACACTTTGATTAAGGAAAACCAAAAAATAAGTAAAGAATATAAAGAAAGAATCAGGACAATGTTATAGCAGAGAATATACGAAATGCCAGTAAATTTGAACATTTGTGTAAAGTTGACCATTTCCTAACTCCTAAAGTATACCAAAACTGACACAAGAGGAAATCATTTAAGGTCATCATGTCTGCCCTTGGCATTCTCGGAATGCCCTGGACTCAGAATGCAGCATCTGTAGTCCATGGTAACCTGCGGAGAGGGGTGGGGCTGAGGGAGGTTGGAACACTGCCCTCACAGAGGGAGTGGGTGTGACCATCTCTGCTGTGACTGAACAAAGGCAAGGGAGCAGTGGGCACAGTGCAGGGCCCTCAGAGCCCGGCAGGCCCAGTGGGGTGTCACAAGCATTTAGGCCCAGGACAAAGGGCGCTTTCTTTGTCTGCACAGCTGCCCAAACTCTCACCTTTCCACTCAGGCCGCCCTCTTAATTGAAGTGCATGTGGAACCTGTCCGCGCAGTACACCTCGCTGCACAGCTAACCATAGGTCTGGGCATCATAGCTTCATGCCAGGTGACCGAAGTTCGCAGGCAGATGGGTCCCTGGGACACACGCAGAGAGACTCCTGCCCGGGCCACAGGCCGCCCACTGCCACTGCCCTGGGTCGTGGGGTGCAAAGCAGCCCTGTCTGAGGCCGTGCCTCTAGAGGGAGTAGTGGACCAACACTTGTAGAAAACGGGGTCCTCGCGGGCATCTCATTGGAGGGACACAAATAAATCTTTGCGGACTTTCTGATGAAGCTTACGAGTGTTCACACCTAAGCCTCTTACAAAGTCAGATGTTTAGCTAAACATGAGCTCATGATTTAAATTTACACAATAATGAAGAAATCAGCTACAGGGGGAGACAATCAGCAAAAACAATGAATACCAGAATTAGATTCCCTAGGCCATCGATCAGACGTTGGAATAATTAGGTGCAAGGCAGAAAATATACATAAAACTGAAACTGAAACAAGGAACAAGGATGTTTTCAAAGACTAGTAGGATCTCTAAAACATTTTTAAAGTACATGTCTTTGATAAAGTTAATTACTCAAAGGTTGTGTAATACAACAGATTCATCATTGAGAAGAGTGAAATTATGCTGTTTTGAAAACTATGGCAGGTCAGATTTTCTGCCTAAATATATAAGAAGATTTCTCTAAAAAATACACATTATTTCAAAGACTTATTGGCTGTGAAATAAGTTAAGGTTATTTCAAATGGCTTGTCTGCAAAGAAAGGTGAGATGTACGGAATCACAGAAAGTCGAGGGGAAAATAGGTCAATGTATACATGGCTATATGTTGAACAAACCCTTAGGCCAGCAAAAATGTACAGGACCTGAGCCTTAGAATCTTACAAGTAAGCTGGAACCTTTAAAAGTTCAAATCTTTATAAGGAAAAAGATTTATTAAAATGAATAACCAAGTGTTTTAATTGACATCAGAAGAACAAAACAATAAACCCTGAAAACTTAGAAAAAAGATAAATAAAGATATGAGCAGAACTTAATACAACAGAAAACGTATAAAATTCAGGTGATGTAGTAAGTACAAAGAATATTTTTGAAAAGATTTAAAAGACACACTTTGATTAAGGAAAACAAAAACATAAGTAAAGAATATACAGAGAGATTCAGGACAATGTTATAACAGAGAATATCTGAAATGCCAGTAAATTTGAACATTTCTGTAAAGTGGACCATTTCCTAGCTCCTAAAGTTTACCAAAATTGACACAAGAGCAAATCATTTAAGTTCATCATGTCTGCCCTTGGCATTCTCGGAACGCCCTGGCCTCAGAATGCAGCATGTATAGTCCACAGTAAACTGCGGAGAGGGGGCGGGGCTGAGGGTGGTTGGAGCACTGCCCTAACTGAGGGAGAGGGTGTGGCCATCTCTGCTGTGACTGAACAAAGGGCAGGGGAGCAGTGCGTCCAGGTCGGGGCCCCCAGAGCCCGGCAAGCCCAGTGGGGTGTCACAAGCATTTAGGCCCTGGCCAAAGGGCGCCTTCTTTGTCTGCATAGCTGCCCAAACTCTCTCCTTTCGACTCAGCCCGCCCTCATACTTGTAGTGTGTTTGGAAGCTGTCCACGCAGTACACCTCACTGCACAGTTAACCATAGGTCTGGGCATCGTAGCTTCCTGCCAGAGGACCGAAGATCGCAGGCAGTTGGGTCCCTGGCACCCACGCTGAGAGAATCCTGCCAGGGCCACAGACCGCCCACTGCCCATGCCCCAGATCGGGGCCGCAGAGCAGCCCTGTCTGAGTCCCTGCCTCAAGAGGGAGTATTGGACCAACAGTAATAGAAAACGGAGTCCGCGGGGGCCACTCATTGGAGCGACACAAATAAATCTTTGCCGACTCTCTGCTGAAGTTTACGAGCGTTCACACCTAAGCCTCTTACAAGGTCAGCTGTTTAGATAAACATGAGCTCATGATCTAAATTTACACAATAATGAAGAAATCAGGTACAAGGGGAGATAATCAGCAAAAACAATCAATACCAGAATTAGATTCCCAAGGCCAACCATCAGATGTTGGAATAATCAGGTTCAAGGCAGAAAATATACATAAAACTGGAACTGAAACAAGGAACAAGGATGTTTTCAAAGACTGGTAGGATCTTTAAAACATTTTTAAAGTACATGTCATTGATAAAGATAAATACTCAAAGGTTGTGTAATACAACAGATTAATCTTTGAGAAGAGTGAAATTATGCTGTTTTGAAAACTATGGCAGGTCAGAATTTCTGCCTAATTATATAAGAAGATTTCGCTTAAAAATACACATTATTTCAAAGTCTTATGGGCTGTGAAATAAGGGTATTTCAAAAGGCTTGTCTGCCAAGAAAGGTGAGATGTAGAAAATCACAGAAAGTCGAGGGGAATATAGGTCAATATATACATTGCTATAGGGTGAACTAAGCCTTAGGCCAGCCACAATGTAGAGGACCTGACCCTTAGAAACTTACAAGTAAGCTGGAATCTTCAAAAGTTCAAAACTTTATAAGGAAAAAGATTTATTAAAATGAATAACCAAAAGTTTTAACTGACATCAGAAGATCAAAACAATAAACCCTGAGAACATAGAAAAAAGATAAATAGAGATATGAGCAGAACTTAATACAACAGAAAACCTATAAAATTCAGGTGATGTAGTAAGTCCAAAGAATATTTTTGAAAAGATTTAAAAGACAGACTGTGAGTAAGGTAATCCAAAACATAAGTAAAGAATATACAGAGAGAATCAGGGCTTTGTCATAACAGAGTATATCTGAAATGCCAGTAAATTTGAACATTTCTGTAATGTGGACCATTTCCTAGCTCCTAAAGTTTACCAAAACTGACACAAGAGGAAATCATTTAAGGTCATCATGTCTGCCCTTGGCATTCTCGGAACGCACTGGCCTCAGAATGCAGCATGTATAGTCCAAGGTAAACTGCGGAGAGGGGGCGGGGCTGAGGTAGGTTGGAACACTGCCCTCACTGAGGGAGAAGGTGTGGCCATCTCTACTGTGACTGAACAAAGGGCAGGGGAGCAGTGCGTCCAGGTCAGTGCTCCCAGAGCCCGGCAGGCCCAGTGGGGTGTCACAAGCATTAAGGCCCTGGCCAAAGGGCGCCTTCTTTGTCTGCACAGCTGCCCAAACTCTCACCTTTCCACTCAGACCGCCCTCATACTTGAAGTGTGTTTGGAACCTCTTTGTGCAGTACACCTCGCTGCACAGTTAACCATAGGTCTGGGCATCGTAGGTTCCTGCCAGAGGACCGAAGATCGCAGGCATTTGGGTCCCTGGCATCCACGCGGAGAGGATCCTGCCTGGGCCACAGGACGCCCACTGCCCATGCCCCAGATCGGGCCCGCAGAGCAGCCCTGTCTGAGTCCCTGCCTCAAGAGGTAGTATTGGACCAACAGTAATAGAAAACGGAGTCCTCGCGGGCCACTCATTGGAGCGACACAAATATATCTTTGCCGTCTTTCTGATGAAGCTTACGAGCGTTCACACCTTAGCCTCTTACAAGGTCAGCTGTTTACCTAAACATGAGCATATGATCTAAATTTACACAATAATGAAGAAATCAGCTACAAGGGGGAGACAATCAGCACAAACAATCAATACCAGAATTAGATTGCCAAGGCCATCCATCAGATGTTGGAATAATCAGGTGCAAGGCAGAAAATATACATAAAACTGGAACTGAAACAAGGAACAAGGATGTTTTCAAAGACTGGTAGTGTCTCTAAAACATTTTAAAGTACATGTCATTGATAAAGCTAATTACTCAAAGGTTGTGTAATACAACAGATTCATCATTGAGAAGAGTGAAATTATGCTGTTTTGAAAACTAGGGCAGGTGAGATTTTCTGCCTAAATATATAAGAATATTTCTCTAAAAAATACACATTATTTCAAAGACTTATTGGCTGTGAAATAAGTTAAGAGTATTTCAAATGGCTTGTCAGCAAAGAAAGGTGAGATATAGGAAATCACAGAAAGTCGAGGGGAAAATAGGTCAATATATACTTTTCTATATTTTGAACTAAGCCTTAGGCCAGCCACAATGTAGAGAACATGACCCTTAGAAACTTACAAGTAAGCTGGAATCTTTAAAAGTTCAAATCTTTATAAGTAAAAAGATTTATTAAAATGAATAACCAAGTGTTTTAATTGACATCAGAAGAACAAAACAATAAACCCTGAGAACATAGAAAAAAGATAAATAAAGATATGAGCAGAACTTAATACCACAGAAAACGTATAAAATTCAGGTGAGGTAGTAAGTCCAAAGAATATTCTTTGACAAGATTTAAAAGACACACTTTGATTAAGGAAAACCAAAACATAAGTAAAGAATATACAGAAAGAATCAGGACAAAGTTATAGCAGAGAATATATGAAATGCCAGTAAATTTGAATATTTCTGTAAAGTGGACCATTTCCTAGGTCCTAAAGTTTACCAACATTGACACAAGAGGAAATCATTTAAGGTCATCCTGTCTGCCCTTGGCCTTCTCGGAATGCCCTGGACTCAGAATGCAGCATCTGTAGTCCATGGTAACCTGCGGAGAGGGGGCGGGGCTGAGGGTGTTTGGAACACTGCCCTCACTGAGGGAGTGGGTGGGGCCATCTCTGCTGTGACTTAACAAAGGGCAGGCGAGAAGGGGGCCAACGGCATGGCCCTCAGAGCCCGGCAGGCCCAGTCGTGTGTCACAAGCATTTAGGCCCAGGCCAAAGTGCGCCTTCTGTGTCTTCACAGCTGTCCAAACTATAACCTTTCCACTCAGGCCGCCCTCTTACTTGAAGTGTGTGTGAAACCTGTCCGTGCAATACACCTCGCTGCAGAGCTAACCATAGGTCTGGGCATCGTAGCTTCCTGCCAGGTGACCGAAGTTCTCAGGCAGATGGGTCCCTGGGACACACGCGGAGAGGCTCCTGCCCGGGCCACAGGCCGCCCACTGCCAAAGCCCCAGATCGGGGGCCGCAAAGCATCCCTGTCTGAGTCCCTGCCTCTAGAGGAAGTATTGGACCAACACTTGTAGAAAACGTGGTCCTCGCGGGCAACTCATTGGCGGGACACAAATAAATGTTTGCCGACTTTCTGATGAAGCTTACGAGAGTTCACACCTAAGCCTATTACAATGTCAACTGTTTAGCTAAACATGAGATCATGATCTAAATTTACACAATAATGAAGAAATCAGCTACAAGGGGGAGACAATTAGCAAAAAAATCAATACCAGAATTAGATTCCCTAGGCCATCCATCACATGTAGGAATAATCAGGTGCAAGGCAGAAAATATACATAAAACTGGAACTGAAACAAGGAACAAGGATGTTTTCAAAGACTTGTAGGATCTCTAAAACATTTTTAAAGTACATGTCATTGACAATGCTAAATACTCAAAGGTTGTGTAATACAACAGATTCATCATTGAGAAGAATGAAATTATGCTGTTTTAAAAACTATGGCAGGTCAGATTTTCTGCCTAATTATATAAGAAGATTTCACAAAAAAATACACATTATTTCAAAGACTTATTGGCTGTGAAATAAGTTAAGGTTATTTCAAATGGCTTGTCTGCAAAGAGAGGTGGGATGTATGGAATCACAGAAAGTCGAGGGGAAATTTGGTCAATATATGCATTGCTATATGGTGAACGAAGCCTTAGGCCAGAAACAGTGTAGAGGACCTGACCCTTAGAAACTTACAAGTAAGCTGGAATCTTCAAAAGTTCAAATCATTATAAGTAAAAAATTTATTAAAATGAATAACCAAGTGTTTTATTTGACATCAGAAGAACAAAACAATAAACACTGAGAACATAGAAAAAAGATAAATAAAGATATGAGCAGAACTTAATACAACAGAAAACGTATAAAATTCAGGTGATGTAGTAAGTCCAAAGAATATTCTTTGAAAAGATTTAAAAGACACACTTTGATTAAGGAAAACAAAAACATAAGTAAAGAATATACAGAGAGAATCAGGACAATGTTATAACAGAGAATATCTGAAATGCCAGTAAATTTGAACATTTCTGTAAAGTGGACCATTTCCTAGCTCCTAAAGTTTACCAAAATTGACACAAGAGCAAATCATTTAAGTTCATCATGTCTGCCCTTGTCATTCTCGGAACACCCTTGCCTCAGAATGCAGCATCTATAGTCCACGGTAAACTGTGGAGAGGGGGCGGGCCTGAGGGAGGTTGGAACACTGCCCTCACTGAGGGAGAGGGTGTGGCCATCTCTGCTGTGACTGAACAAAGGGTAGGGGAGCAGGGCGTGCAGGGCAGGGCCCTCAGAGCGCGGCAGGCCCAGTGGGGTGTCACAAGCATTTAGGCCCTGGCCAAAGGGTGCCTTCTTTGTCTGCACAGCAGCCCAAACTCTCACCTTTCCACTCAGCCCGCCCTCATATTGTAGTGTGTTTGGAACCTGTCCACGCTGTACACCTCGCTGCACAGCTAACCATAGGTCTGGGCATCGTAGCTTCCTGCCAGGGGACCGAAGATCGCCGGCAGTTGGGTCCCTGGCACCCATGCTGAGAGATTCCTGCCCGGGCCACGGGACGCCCACTGCCCCTGCCCCAGATCGGGGGCCGCAAAGCGCCCCTGTGTGAGTCCCTGCCTCTAGGGGGAGTATTGGACCAACAGTTATAGAAAACGGAGTCCTCGCGGGCCACTCTTTGGAGCGACACAAATAAATCTTTGCCGACTTTCTGATGAAGCTTACGAGCGTTCACACCTAAGCCTCTTACAAGGTCAGCTGTTTAGCTAAACATGAGCTCATGATCTAAATTTACACAATAATGAATAAATGAGCTACAAGGGAGACAATCAGCAAAAACAATCAATACAAGAATTAGATTCCCAAGGCCATCCATCAGATGTTGGAATAATCAGGTGCAGGGCAGAAAATATACATAAAACTGGAACTGAAACAAGGAACAAGGATGTTTTCAAAGACTGGAAGGATCTCTAAAACATTTTTAAAGTACATGTCCTTGATAAAGCTAAATACTCAAAGGTTGTGTAATACAACAGATTCATCATTGAGAAGAGTGAAATTATGCTGTTTTGAAAACTAGGGCAGGTCAGATTTTCTGCCTAATTATATAAGAAGATTTCGCTTAAAAATTACACATTATATCAAAGACTTATTGGCTGTGAAATAAGTTAAGGGTATTTCGAATGGCTTGTCTTCAAAGAAAGGTGAGATGTAGAGGATCACAGAAACTCGTGGGGAAAATAGGTCAATATATACATTGCTATATGTTGAACTAAGCGTTAGGCGAGCAACAAAGTAGAGGACCTGACCCTTAAAAACTTACAAGTAAGTTCGAATCTTGAAAACTACAAATCTTTATAAGTAAATAGATTTATTAAAATGAATAACCAAGTGTTTTAATTGACATCAGAAGATCAAAACAATAAACTCTGAGAACATAGAAAAAAGATAAAGATATGAGCAGAACTTAATACAAAAGAAAACGTATAAAATTGAGGTGATTTAGTAAGTCGAAAGAATATTCTTTGAAAAGATTTAAAAGACACACTTGATTAAGGAAAACAAAAACATAAGTAAAGAATATACAGAAAGAATCAGGACAATGTTATAGCAGAGAATATATGAAATGCCAGTAAATTTGAACATTTTTGGAAAGTGGACCATTTTCTTGCTCCTAAAGTTTACCAAAACTGACACTAGAGGAAGTCATTTAATGTCGTCATGTCTGCCCTTGGCATTCTCGGAACACCCTGGCCTCAGAATGCAGCATCTATAGTCCATGGTAACCTGCGGACAGGGGGCGGGGCTGAGGGAGTTTGGAACACGGCCCTCACTGAGGGAGTGGGTGTGGCCATCTCTGCTGTGACTGAACAAAGGGCAAGGGAGCAGGGGGCCCAGGGCATGGCCCTCAGATCCAGGCAGGCCCAGGGGGTGTCACAAGCATTTAGGCCCAGGCCAAATTGTGCCTTCATTGTTCTCACAGCTGCCCAGTCTCTCTCCTTGCCACTCAGGCCGCCCACTTACTTGAAGTGTGTGTGGAACCTGTCCGCGCAGTACACCTCGCTGCACAGTAACCATAGGTCTGGGCTTCGTAACTTGTGCCAGGTGACCGAAGTTAGCAGGCAGATGTGTCCCTGGGACACACGTGGAGAGGCTCCTGCCCGGGCCACAGGCCGCCCTCTGCCACTGCCCCAAATCGGGGGCTGCAAACAGCCCTGTCTGAGTCCCCTGCGTCTAGAGGGAGTGTTGGACCAACACTTGTAGAAAACGTGGTCCTCGCGGGCAACTCATCAGGGAGACACAAATAAATCTTTGCTGACTTTCTGTTGAAGCTTACGAGCGTTCACACCTAAGCCTCTTACAAGGTCAGCTGTTTAGCTAATCATGTGCTCATGATCCAAGTTTACACAATAAGGAAGAAATGAGCTACAAGGGGAGATAATCAGCAAAAACAATCCATATCAGAATAAGATTCCCTAGGCCGTCCATAAGATGTTGGAATAATCAGGTGCAAGGCAGAAAATATACATAAAACTGGAACTGAAACAAGGAACAAGGATGTTTTCAAAGACTGGTATGATCTCTCAAACATTTTTAAAGTACATAACATTGATAAAGCTAAATACTCAAAGGTTGTGTAATACAACAGATTCATCGTTGAGAAGAGTGGAATTATGCTGTTTTGAAAACTATGGCAGGTGAGATTTTCTGCCTAATTATATAAGAAGATTTCTCTAAATATACACATTACTTCAAAGACATATTGGCTGTGAAATAAGTTAAGGGTATTTCAAATGGCTTGTGTGCAAAGAAAGGTGAGATGTAGGGATTCACAGAAAGTCGAGGGGAAAATATGTCAATATATACATTGCTGTATGGTGAACTAAGCCTTAGGCCGGCAACAGTGTAGAGGAATGGACCCTTAGAAACTTACAAGCAAGCTGGAATATTTAAAAGTTCAAATCTTTATAAGTAAAAAGATTTATTAAAATGAATAACCAAGTATTTCAATTGACATCAGAAAATCAAAACAATAAACCCTGAGTACATAGAAAAAAGATAAATAAAGATATGAGCAGAACTTAATACAACAGAAAAGGTATAAAATTCAAGTGATTTAGTAAGTCCAAAGAATATTCTTTGAAAAGATTTAAAAGACACACTTTGATTAAGGAAAACCAAAAAATAAGTAAAGAATATAAAGAAAGAATCAGGACAATGTTATAGCAGAGAATATACGAAATGCCAGTAAATTTGAACATTTGTGTAAAGTTGACCATTTCCTAACTCCTAAAGTATACCAAAACTGACACAAGAGGAAATCATTTAAGGTCATCATGTCTGCCCTTGGCATTCTCGGAATGCCCTGGACTCAGAATGCAGCATCTGTAGTCCATGGTAACCTGCGGAGAGGGGTGGGGCTGAGGGAGGTTGGAACACTGCCCTCACAGAGGGAGTGGGTGTGACCATCTCTGCTGTGACTGAACAAAGGCAAGGGAGCAGTGGGCACAGTGCAGGGCCCTCAGAGCCCGGCAGGCCCAGTGGGGTGTCACAAGCATTTAGGCCCAGGACAAAGGGCGCTTTCTTTGTCTGCACAGCTGCCCAAACTCTCACCTTTCCACTCAGGCCGCCCTCTTAATTGAAGTGCATGTGGAACCTGTCCGCGCAGTACACCTCGCTGCACAGCTAACCATAGGTCTGGGCATCATAGCTTCATGCCAGGTGACCGAAGTTCGCAGGCAGATGGGTCCCTGGGACACACGCAGAGAGACTCCTGCACGGGCCACAGGCCGCCCACTGCCACTGCCCTGGGTCGTGGGGTGCAAAGCAGCCCTGTCTGAGGCCGTGCCTCTAGAGGGAGTAGTGGACCAACACTTGTAGAAAACGGGGTCCTCGCGGGCAACTCATTGGAGGGACACAAATAAATCTTTGCGGACTTTCTGATGAAGCTTACGAGTGTTCACACCTAAGCCTCTTACAAAGTCAGATGTTTAGCTAAACATGAGCTCATGATTTAAATTTACACAATAATGAAGAAATCAGCTACAGGGGGAGACAATCAGCAAAAACAATGAATACCAGAATTAGATTCCCTAGGCCATCGATCAGACGTTGGAATAATTAGGTGCAAGGCAGAAAATATACATAAAACTGAAACTGAAACAAGGAACAAGGATGTTTTCAAAGACTAGTAGGATCTCTAAAACATTTTTAAAGTACATGTCTTTGATAAAGTTAATTACTCAAAGGTTGTGTAATACAACAGATTCATCATTGAGAAGAGTGAAATTATGCTGTTTTGAAAACTATGGCAGGTCAGATTTTCTGCCTAAATATATAAGAAGATTTCTCTAAAAAATACACATTATTTCAAAGACTTATTGGCTGTGAAATAAGTTAAGGTTATTTCAAATGGCTTGTCTGCAAAGAAAGGTGAGATGTACGGAATCACAGAAAGTCGAGGGGAAAATAGGTCAATGTATACATGGCTATATGTTGAACAAACCCTTAGGCCAGCAAAAATGTACAGGACCTGAGCCTTAGAATCTTACAAGTAAGCTGGAACCTTTAAAAGTTCAAATCTTTATAAGGAAAAAGATTTATTAAAATGAATAACCAAGTGTTTTAATTGACATCAGAAGAACAAAACAATAAACCCTGAAAACTTAGAAAAAAGATAAATAAAGATATGAGCAGAACTTAATACAACAGAAAACGTATAAAATTCAGGTGATGTAGTAAGTACAAAGAATATTTTTGAAAAGATTTAAAAGACACACTTTGATTAAGGAAAACAAAAACATAAGTAAAGAATATACAGAGAGATTCAGGACAATGTTATAACAGAGAATATCTGAAATGCCAGTAAATTTGAACATTTCTGTAAAGTGGACCATTTCCTAGCTCCTAAAGTTTACCAAAATTGACACAAGAGCAAATCATTTAAGTTCATCATGTCTGCCCTTGGCATTCTCGGAACGCCCTGGCCTCAGAATGCAGCATGTATAGTCCACAGTAAACTGCGGAGAGGGGGCGGGGCTGAGGGTGGTTGGAGCACTGCCCTAACTGAGGGAGAGGGTGTGGCCATCTCTGCTGTGACTGAACAAAGGGCAGGGGAGCAGTGCGTCCAGGTCGGGGCCCCCAGAGCCCGGCAAGCCCAGTGGGGTGTCACAAGCATTTAGGCCCTGGCCAAAGGGCGCCTTCTTTGTCTGCATAGCTGCCCAAACTCTCTCCTTTCGACTCAGCCCGCCCTCATACTTGTAGTGTGTTTGGAAGCTGTCCACGCAGTACACCTCACTGCACAGTTAACCATAGGTCTGGGCATCGTAGCTTCCTGCCAGAGGACCGAAGATCGCAGGCAGTTGGGTCCCTGGCACCCACGCTGAGAGAATCCTGCCAGGGCCACAGACCGCCCACTGCCCATGCCCCAGATCGGGGCCGCAGAGCAGCCCTGTCTGAGTCCCTGCCTCAAGAGGGAGTATTGGACCAACAGTAATAGAAAACGGAGTCCGCGGGGGCCACTCATTGGAGCGACACAAATAAATCTTTGCCGACTCTCTGCTGAAGTTTACGAGCGTTCACACCTAAGCCTCTTACAAGGTCAGCTGTTTAGCTAAACATGAGCTCATGATCTAAATTTACACAATAATGAAGAAATCAGGTACAAGGGGAGATAATCAGCAAAAACAATCAATACCAGAATTAGATTCCCAAGGCCAACCATCAGATGTTGGAATAATCAGGTTCAAGGCAGAAAATATACATAAAACTGGAACTGAAACAAGGAACAAGGATGTTTTCAAAGACTGGTAGGATCTTTAAAACATTTTTAAAGTACATGTCATTGATAAAGATAAATACTCAAAGGTTGTGTAATACAACAGATTAATCTTTGAGAAGAGTGAAATTATGCTGTTTTGAAAACTATGGCAGGTCAGAATTTCTGCCTAATTATATAAGAAGATTTCGCTTAAAAATACACATTATTTCAAAGTCTTATGGGCTGTGAAATAAGGGTATTTCAAAAGGCTTGTCTGCCAAGAAAGGTGAGATGTAGAAAATCACAGAAAGTCGAGGGGAATATAGGTCAATATATACATTGCTATAGGGTGAACTAAGCCTTAGGCCAGCCACAATGTAGAGGACCTGACCCTTAGAAACTTACAAGTAAGCTGGAATCTTCAAAAGTTCAAAACTTTATAAGGAAAAAGATTTATTAAAATGAATAACCAAAAGTTTTAACTGACATCAGAAGATCAAAACAATAAACCCTGAGAACATAGAAAAAAGATAAATAGAGATATGAGCAGAACTTAATACAACAGAAAACCTATAAAATTCAGGTGATGTAGTAAGTCCAAAGAATATTTTTGAAAAGATTTAAAAGACAGACTTTGAGTAAGGTAATCCAAAACATAAGTAAAGAATATACAGAGAGAATCAGGGCTTTGTCATAACAGAGTATATCTGAAATGCCAGTAAATTTGAACATTTCTGTAAAGTGGACCATTTCCTAGCTCCTAAAGTTTACCAAAACTGACACAAGAGGAAATCATTTAAGGTCATCATGTCTGCCCTTGGCATTCTCGGAACGCACTGGCCTCAGAATGCAGCATGTATAGTCCAAGGTAAACTGCGGAGAGGGGGCGGGGCTGAGGTAGGTTGGAACACTGCCCTCACTGAGGGAGAAGGTGTGGCCATCTCTACTGTGACTGAACAAAGGGCAGGGGAGCAGTGCGTCCAGGTCAGTGCTCCCAGAGCCCGGCAGGCCCAGTGGGGTGTCACAAGCATTAAGGCCCTGGCCAAAGGGCGCCTTCTTTGTCTGCACAGCTGCCCAAACTCTCACCTTTCCACTCAGACCGCCCTCATACTTGAAGTGTGTTTGGAACCTCTTTGTGCAGTACACCTCGCTGCACAGTTAACCATAGGTCTGGGCATCGTAGGTTCCTGCCAGAGGACCGAAGATCGCAGGCATTTGGGTCCCTGGCATCCACGCGGAGAGGATCCTGCCTGGGCCACAGGACGCCCACTGCCCATGCCCCAGATCGGGCCCGCAGAGCAGCCCTGTCTGAGTCCCTGCCTCAAGAGGTAGTATTGGACCAACAGTAATAGAAAACGGAGTCCTCGCGGGCCACTCATTGGAGCGACACAAATATATCTTTGCCGTCTTTCTGATGAAGCTTACGAGCGTTCACACCTTAGCCTCTTACAAGGTCAGCTGTTTACCTAAACATGAGCATATGATCTAAATTTACACAATAATGAAGAAATCAGCTACAAGGGGGAGACAATCAGCACAAACAATCAATACCAGAATTAGATTGCCAAGGCCATCCATCAGATGTTGGAATAATCAGGTGCAAGGCAGAAAATATACATAAAACTGGAACTGAAACAAGGAACAAGGATGTTTTCAAAGACTGGTAGTGTCTCTAAAACATTTTAAAGTACATGTCATTGATAAAGCTAATTACTCAAAGGTTGTGTAATACAACAGATTCATCATTGAGAAGAGTGAAATTATGCTGTTTTGAAAACTAGGGCAGGTGAGATTTTCTGCCTAAATATATAAGAATATTTCTCTAAAAAATACACATTATTTCAAAGACTTATTGGCTGTGAAATAAGTTAAGAGTATTTCAAATGGCTTGTCAGCAAAGAAAGGTGAGATATAGGAAATCACAGAAAGTCGAGGGGAAAATAGGTCAATATATACTTTGCTATATTTTGAACTAAGCCTTAGGCCAGCCACAATGTAGAGAACATGACCCTTAGAAACTTACAAGTAAGCTGGAATCTTTAAAAGTTCAAATCTTTATAAGTAAAAAGATTTATTAAAATGAATAACCAAGTGTTTTAATTGACATCAGAAGATCAAAACAATAAACCCTGAGAACATAGAAAAAAGATAAATAAAGATATGAGCAGAACTTAATACCACAGAAAACGTATAAAATTCAGGTGAGGTAGTAAGTCCAAAGAATATTCTTTGACAAGATTTAAAAGACACACTTTGATTAAGGAAAACCAAAACATAAGTAAAGAATATACAGAAAGAATCAGGACAAAGTTATAGCAGAGAATATATGAAATGCCAGTAAATTTGAATATTTCTGTAAAGTGGACCATTTCCTAGGTCCTAAAGTTTACCAACATTGACACAAGAGGAAATCATTTAAGGTCATCCTGTCTGCCCTTGGCCTTCTCGGAATGCCCTGGACTCAGAATGCAGCATCTGTAGTCCATGGTAACCTGCGGAGAGGGGGCGGGGCTGAGGGTGTTTGGAACACTGCCCTCACTGAGGGAGTGGGTGGGGCCATCTCTGCTGTGACTTAACAAAGGGCAGGCGAGAAGGGGGCCAACGGCATGGCCCTCAGAGCCCGGCAGGCCCAGTCGTGTGTCACAAGCATTTAGGCCCAGGCCAAAGTGCGCCTTCTGTGTCTTCACAGCTGTCCAAACTATAACCTTTCCACTCAGGCCGCCCTCTTACTTGAAGTGTGTGTGAAACCTGTCCGTGCAATACACCTCGCTGCAGAGCTAACCATAGGTCTGGGCATCGTAGCTTCCTGCCAGGTGACCGAAGTTCTCAGGCAGATGGGTCCCTGGGACACACGCGGAGAGGCTCCTGCCCGGGCCACAGGCCGCCCACTGCCAAAGCCCCAGATCGGGGGCCGCAAAGCATCCCTGTCTGAGTCCCTGCCTCTAGAGGAAGTATTGGACCAACACTTGTAGAAAACGTGGTCCTCGCGGGCAACTCATTGGCGGGACACAAATAAATGTTTGCCGACTTTCTGATGAAGCTTACGAGAGTTCACACCTAAGCCTATTACAATGTCAACTGTTTAGCTAAACATGAGATCATGATCTAAATTTACACAATAATGAAGAAATCAGCTACAAGGGGGAGACAATTAGCAAAAAAATCAATACCAGAATTAGATTCCCTAGGCCATCCATCACATGTTGGAATAATCAGGTGCAAGGCAGAAAATATACATAAAACTGGAACTGAAACAAGGAACAAGGATGTTTTCAAAGACTTGTAGGATCTCTAAAACATTTTTAAAGTACATGTCATTGACAATGCTAAATACTCAAAGGTTGTGTAATACAACAGATTCATCATTGAGAAGAATGAAATTATGCTGTTTTAAAAACTATGGCAGGTCAGATTTTCTGCCTAATTATATAAGAAGATTTCACAAAAAAATACACATTATTTCAAAGACTTATTGGCTGTGAAATAAGTTAAGGTTATTTCAAATGGCTTGTCTGCAAAGAGAGGTGGGATGTATGGAATCACAGAAAGTCGAGGGGAAATTTGGTCAATATATGCATTGCTATATGGTGAACGAAGCCTTAGGCCAGAAACAGTGTAGAGGACCTGACCCTTAGAAACTTACAAGTAAGCTGGAATCTTCAAAAGTTCAAATCATTATAAGTAAAAAATTTATTAAAATGAATAACCAAGTGTTTTATTTGACATCAGAAGAACAAAACAATAAACACTGAGAACATAGAAAAAAGATAAATAAAGATATGAGCAGAACTTAATACAACAGAAAACGTATAAAATTCAGGTGATGTAGTAAGTCCAAAGAATATTCTTTGAAAAGATTTAAAAGACACACTTTGATTAAGGAAAACAAAAACATAAGTAAAGAATATACAGAGAGAATCAGGACAATGTTATAACAGAGAATATCTGAAATGCCAGTAAATTTGAACATTTCTGTAAAGTGGACCATTTCCTAGCTCCTAAAGTTTACCAAAATTGACACAAGAGCAAATCATTTAAGTTCATCATGTCTGCCCTTGTCATTCTCGGAACACCCTTGCCTCAGAATGCAGCATCTATAGTCCACGGTAAACTGTGGAGAGGGGGCGGGCCTGAGGGAGGTTGGAACACTGCCCTCACTGAGGGAGAGGGTGTGGCCATCTCTGCTGTGACTGAACAAAGGGTAGGGGAGCAGGGCGTGCAGGGCAGGGCCCTCAGAGCGCGGCAGGCCCAGTGGGGTGTCACAAGCATTTAGGCCCTGGCCAAAGGGTGCCTTCTTTGTCTGCACAGCAGCCCAAACTCTCACCTTTCCACTCAGCCCGCCCTCATATTGTAGTGTGTTTGGAACCTGTCCACGCTGTACACCTCGCTGCACAGCTAACCATATGTCTGGGCATCGTAGCTTCCTGCCAGGGGACCGAAGATCGCCGGCAGTTGGGTCCCTGGCACCCATGCTGAGAGATTCCTGCCCGGGCCACGGGACGCCCACTGCCCCTGCCCCAGATCGGGGGCCGCAAAGCGCCCCTGTGTGAGTCCCTGCCTCTAGGGGGAGTATTGGACCAACAGTTATAGAAAACGGAGTCCTCGCGGGCCACTCTTTGGAGCGACACAAATAAATCTTTGCCGACTTTCTGATGAAGCTTACGAGCGTTCACACCTAAGCCTCTTACAAGGTCAGCTGTTTAGCTAAACATGAGCTCATGATCTAAATTTACACAATAATGAATAAATGAGCTACAAGGGAGACAATCAGCAAAAACAATCAATACAAGAATTAGATTCCCAAGGCCATCCATCAGATGTTGGAATAATCAGGTGCAGGGCAGAAAATATACATAAAACTGGAACTGAAACAAGGAACAAGGATGTTTTCAAAGACTGGTAGGATCTCTAAAACTTTTTTAAAGTACATGTCATTGATAAAGATAAATACTCAAAGGTTGTGTAATACAACAGATTAATCTTTGAGAAGAGTGAAATTATGCAGTTTTGAAAACTATGGCAGGTCAGAATTTCTGCCTAAATATATAAGAAGATTTCTCTAAAAAATACACATTATTTCAGAGACTTATTTGCTGTGAAATAAGGGTATTTCAAATTGCTTGTCTGCCAAGAATGGTGAGATGTAGGGCATCACAGAAAGTCGAGGGGAAAATAGGTCAATATATACATTGCTATAGGGTGAACTAAGCTTTAGGCCAGCAACAATGTAGAGGACCTGACTCTTAGAAACTTACAAGAAAGCTGGAATCTTTAAAACTCCAAATCTTTATAAGTAAAAAGATTTATTAAAATGAATAACCAAGTGTTTTAATTGACATCAGAATATCATAACAATGAAACCTGAGAACATAGAAAAAAGATAAATAAAGATATGAGGAGAACTTAATACAATAGAAAACGTATAAAATTCAGGGGATGTAGTAAGTCCAAAGAATATTCTTTGACAAGATTTAAAAGACACACTTTGATCAAGGAAAACCAAAACATAAGTAAAGAATATACAGAGAGAATCAGGACTATGTTATAGCAGAGAATATATGAAATGCCAGTAAATTTGAACATTTGTGTAAAGTGGACCATTTCCTAGCTCCTAAAGTTTACCAAAACTGACCCAAGAGGAAATCATTTAAGGTCATCATGTCTGCCCTTGGAATTCTCGGAATGCCCCGGACTCAGAATGCAGCATCTGTAGTCCATGGTAACCTGCGGAGAGGAGGCACGGCTGAGGGAAGTTGGAACACTGCCCTCACAGAGGGAGTGGGTGTGGCCATCTCTGCTGTGACTGAACAAAGGGCAGGGGAGCAGGGGTCCCAGTGCAGGGCCCTCAGAGCCCGACAGGCCCAGTGGGTTGTCACAAGCATTTAGGCTCAGGACGAAGGGCTCCTTCTTTGTCTGCACAGCTGCCCATACTTTCACCTTTGGGCTCAGGCCGCCCTCTTACTTGAAGTGCATGTGGAACCTGTCCTCGCAGTACACCTCGCTGCACAGTTAACCATAGGTCTGGGCATCGTAGGTTCCTGCCAGGTGTCCGAAGTTCGCAGGCAGATGGGTCCCTGGAACACACGCGTAGAGGCTCCTGACCTGGCCACAGGCCGCCCACTGCCACTGCCCATGATCGTGGGGCACAAAGCAGCCCTGTCTGATGCCGTGACTCTAGAGGGAGTAGTGGACCAACACTTGTAGAAAACGGGGTCCTCGCGGGCAACTCATTGGAGGGACACAAATAAATCTTTGCGGACCTTCTGATGAAGCTTACGAGTGTTCACACCTCAGCCTCTTACAAAGTCAGCTGTTTAGCTAAACATGAGCTCAATATCTAAATTTACACAATAGTGAAGAAATCAGCTACAGGGGGAGACAATCAGCAAAAACTATCAGTACCAGAATTAGATTCCCTAGGCCATCGATCTGACGTTGGAATAATCAGGTACAAGGCAGAAAATATACATAATACTGGAACTGAAACAAGGAACAAGGATGTTTTCAAAGACTGGAAGGATCTCTAAAACATTTTTAAAGTACATGTCATTGATAAAGCTAAATACTCAAGGGTTGTGTAATACAACATATTCATCATTGAGAAGACTGAAATTATGCTGTTTTGAAAATTATGTCAGGTCAGATTTTCTGCCTAAATATATAAGATGATTTCTCTAAAAAATAAACATTATTTCAAAGACTTATTGGCTGTGAAGTAAGTTAAGGGTATTTCAAATGTCTTGTCTGCAAAGAAAGTTGAGATGTAGGGAATCACAGAAAGTCGAGGGAAAATAGGTCAATATATACTTTGCCTTACTGTGAACTAAGCCTTAGGCCAGCAACAATGTAGAGGAACTGACCCTTAGAAACTTACAAGTAAGCTGGAACCTTTAAAAGTCCAAATCTTTATAAGTAAAAAGATTTATTAAAATGAATAACCAAGTGTTTTAATTGACATCAGAAGATCAAAGCAATAAACCCTGAGAACATAGAAAAAAGATAAATAAAGATATGAGGAGAACTTAATACAATAGAAAACGTATAAAATTCAGGTAATTTAGTAAGTCCAAAGAATATTCTTTGACAAGATTTAAAAGACACACTTTGATTAAGGAAAACCAAAACATAAGTAAAGAATATACAGAAAGAATCAGGACAATGTTATAGCAGAGAATATATGAAATGACAGTAAATTTGAACATTTCTGTAAAGTGGACCATTTCCTAGCTCCTAAAGTTTACCAAATTGACACAAGAGGAAATCATTTAAGGTCATCATGGTCTGCCCTTGGAATTCTCGGAATGCCCTGGACTCAGAATGCAGCATCTGTAGTCCGTGGTAAGCTGCGGAGAGGGGGCGGGGCTGAGGGAGTTTGGAACACTTCCCTCACAGAGGGAGTGAGTGTGGCCAATTCTGCTGTGACTGAACAAAGGGCAGGGGAACAGGGGCCCAGGGCAGGTCCCTCAGAGCCCGGCAGGCCCAGTGGGGTGTCACAAGCATTTAGGCCGAGGACAAAGGGCTCCTTCTTTGTCTGCACAGATGCCCAAACATTCAACTTTCCACTCAGGCCGCCCTCTTACTTGAAGAGCATGTGGAACCTGCCGCGCAGTACACCTCGCTGCACAGCCAACCATAGGACTGGGCATCATAGACTCCTGCCAGGTGACCGAACTTCACACGCAGATGGGTCCCTCGGACACACGCGGAGAGGCTCCTGACCTGGCCACAGGCCCCCCACTGCCACTGCCGCAGATCGTGGGGCACAAAGCAGCCCTGTCTGAGGCCGTGGCTCTAGAGGGAGTATTGGACCAACACTCGTAGAAAACGGGTTTCTCGCGGGCAACTCATTGGGGGGACACAAATAAATCTTTGCGGACTTTCTGATGAAGCTTACGAGTGTTCACACCTAAGCCTCTTACAAGGTCAGCTGTTTAGCTAAACATGAGCTCATGATCTAAATTTACACAAAAATGAAGAAATCAGCTACAGGGGGAGACAATCACCAAAAACAATCAATACCAGAATAAGATTCCCTAGGCCATCGAGCAGACGCTGGAATAATCAGGTGCAAGGCAGAAAATATACATAAAACTGGAACTGAAACAAGGAACAAGGATGTTTTCAAAGACTGGAAGGATCTCTAAAACATTTTTAAAGTACATGTCTTTGATAAAGCTAAATACTCAATTGTTGTGTAATACAACAGATTCATCATTGAGAAGAGTGAAATTATGCTGTTTTGAAAACTATGGCAGGTCAGATTTTCTGCCTAAATATATAAGAAGATTTCTCTAAAAAATACACATTATTTCAGAGACTTATTGGCTGTGAAATAAGGTAAGGGTAATTCAAATGGCTTGTCTGCAAAGAAAGGTGAGATGTAGGAAATCACAGAAAGTCGAGGGGAAAATAGGTCAATATATACTCTGCTATATTGTGAACTAAGCCTTAGGCCAGCAACAATGTAGAGAACCTGACCCTTAGAAACTTACAAGTAAGCTGGAATCTTTAAAAGTTCAAATCTTTATAAGTAAAAAGATTTATTAAAATGAATAACCAAGTGTTTTAATTGACATCAGAAGATCAAAACAATAAACTCTGAGAACATAGAAAAAAGATAAAGATATGAGCAGAACTTAATACAAAAGAAAACGTATAAAATTGAGGTGATTTAGTAAGTCGAAAGAATATTCTTTGAAAAGATTTAAAAGACACACTTGATTAAGGAAAACCAAAACATAAGTAAAGAATATACAGAAAGAATCAGGACAATGTTATAGCAGAGAATATATGAAATGCCAGTAAATTTGAACATTTTTGGAAAGTGGACCATTTTCTTGCTCCTAAAGTTTACCAAAACTGACACTAGAGGAAATCATTTAATGTCGTCATGTCTGCCCTTGGCATTCTCGGAACACCCTGGCCTCAGAATGCAGCATCTATAGTCCATGGTAACCTGCGGAGAGGGGGCGGGGCTGAGGGAGTTTGGAACACGGCCCTCACTGAGGGAGTGGGTGTGGCCATCTCTGCTGTGACTGAACAAAGGGCAAGGGAGCAGGGGGCCCAGGGCATGGCCCTCAGATCCAGGCAGGCCCAGGGGGTGTCACAAGCATTTAGGCCCAGGCCAAATTGTGCCTTCATTGTTCTCACAGCTGCCCAGTCTCTCTCCTTACCACTCAGGCCGCCCACTTACTTGAAGTGTGTGTGGAACCTGTCCGCGCAGTACACCTCGCTGCACAGTAACCATAGGTCTGGGCTTCGTAACTTGTGCCAGGTGACCGAAGTTAGCAGGCAGATGTGTCCCTGGGACACACGTGGAGAGGCTCCTGCCCGGGCCACAGGCCGCCCTCTGCCACTGCCCCAAATCGGGGGCTGCAAACAGCCCTGTCTGAGTCCCCTGCGTCTAGAGGGAGTGTTGGACCAACAATTGTAGAAAACGTGGTCCTCGCGGGCAACTCATCAGGGAGACACAAATAAATCTTTGCCGACTTTCTGTTGAAGCTTACGAGCGTTCACACCTAAGCCTCTTACAAGGTCAGCTGTTTAGCTAATCATGTGCTCATGATCCAAATTTACACAATAAGGAAGAAATGAGCTACAAGGGGAGATAATCAGCAAAAACAATCCATACCAGAATAAGATTCCCTAGGCCGTCCATAAGATGTTGGAATAATCAGGTGCAAGGCAGAAAATATACATAAAACTGGAACTGAAACAAGGAACAAGGATGTTTTCAAAGACTGGTATGATCTCTCAAACATTTTTAAAGTACATGACATTGATAAAGCTAAATACTCAAAGGTTGTGTAATACAACAGATTCATCATTGAGAAGACTGGAATTATACTGTTTTGAAAACTATGGCAGGTGAGATTTTCTGCCTAATTATATAAGAATATTTCTCTAAATATACACATTACTTCAAAGACATATTGGCTGTGAAATAAGTTAAGGGTATTTCAAAAGGCTTGTGTGCAAAGAAAGGTGAGATGTAGGGAATCACAGAAAGTCGAGGGGAAAATATGTCAATATATACATTGCTGTATGGTGAACTAAGCCTTAGGCCGGCAACAGTGTAGAGGAATGGACCCTTAGAAACTTACAAGCAACCTGGAATACTTAAAAGTTCAAATCTTTATAAGTAAAAAGATTTATTAAAATGAATAACCAAGTGTTTCAATTGACATCAGAAAATCAAAACAATAAACCCTGAGAACATAGAAAAAAGATAAATAAAGATATGAGCAGAACTTAATACAACAGAAAAGGTATAAAATTCAAGTGATTTAGTAAGTCCAAAGAATATTCTTTGAAAAGATTTAAAAGACACACTTTGATTAAGGAAAACCAAAAAATAAGTAAAGAATATAAAGAAAGAATCATGACAATGTTATAGCAGAGAATATACGAAATGCCAGTAAATTTGAACATTTGTGTAAAGTTGACCATTTCCTAACTCCTAAAGTATACCAAAACTGACACAAGAGGAAATCATTTAAGGTCATCATGTCTGCCCTTGGCATTCTCGGAATGCCCTGGACTCAGAATGCAGCATCTGTAGTCCATGGTAACCTGCGGAGAGGGGTGGGGCTGAGGGAGGTTGGAACACTGCCCTCACAGAGGGAGTGGGTGTGACCATCTCTGCTGTGACTGAACAAAGGCAGGGGAGCATTGGCCCAGTGCAGGGCCCTCAGAGCCGGCAGGCCCAGTGGGGTGTCACAAGCATTTAGGCCCAGGACAAAGGGCGCTTTCTTTGTCTGCACAGCTGCCCAAACTCTCACCTTTCCACTCAGGCCGCCCTCTTAATTGAAGTGCATGTGGAACCTGTCCGCGCAGTACACCTCGCTGCACAGCTAACCATAGGTCTGGGCATCGTAGCTTCATGCCAGGTGACCGAGGTTCGCAGGCAGATGGGTCCCTGGGACACACGCAGAGAGACTCCTGCCCGGGCCACAGGCCGCCCACTGCCACTGCCCTGGGTTGTGGTGTGCAAAGCAGCCCTGTCTGAGGCCGTGCCTCTAGAGGGAGTAGTGGACCAACACTTGTAGAAAACGGGGTCCTCGCGGGCAACTCATTGGAGGGACACAAATAAATCTTTGCGGACTTTCTGATGAAGCTTACGAGTGTTCACACCTAAGCCTCTTACAAAGTCAGATGTTTAGCTAAACATGAGCTCATGATCTAAATTTACACAATAATGAAGAAATCAGCTACAGGGGGAGACAATCAGCAAAAACAATGAATACCAGAATTAGATTCCCTAGGCCATCGATCAGACGTTGGAATAATCAGGTGCAAGGCAGAAAATATACATAAAACTGGAACTGAAACAAGGAA
Source organism: Mesoplodon bidens (assembly GCF_964165515.1). Lineage (NCBI taxonomy): Eukaryota > Metazoa > Chordata > Mammalia > Artiodactyla > Ziphiidae > Mesoplodon > Mesoplodon bidens. The sequence goes on from NC_138180.1 coordinate 4,619,952, forward strand.
CAAGGATGTTTTCAAAGACTAGTAGGATATCTAAATTTTTAAAGTACATGATTTGATAAAGTTAATTACTCAAAGGTTGTGTAATACAACAGATTCATCATTGAGAAGAGTGAAATTATGCTGTTTTGAAAACTATGGCAGGTCAGATTTTCTGCCTAAATATATAAGAAGATTTCTCTAAAAAATACACATTATTTCAAAGACTTATTGGCTGTGAAATAAGTTAAGGGTGTTTCAAATGGCTTGTCTGCAAAGAAAGGTGAGATGTAGGGAATCACAGAAAGTCGAGGGGAAAATAGGTCAATATATACTTTGCTATATTGTGAACTAAGCGTTAGGCCAGCCACAATGTAGAGAACCTGACCCTTAGAAACTTACAAGTAAGCTGGAGTCTTTAAAAGTTCAAATCTTTATAAGTAAAAATATTTATTAAAATGAATAACCAAGTGTTTTAATTGACATCAGAAGATCAAAACAATAAACCCTGAGAACATAGAAAAAAGATAAATAAAGATATGAGCAGAACTTAGTACCACAGAAAACGTACAAAATTCAAGTGAGGTAGTAAGTCCAAAGAATATTCTTTGACAAGATTTAAAAGACACACTTTGATTAAGGAAAACAAAAACATAAGTAAAGAATATACAGAAAGAATCAGGACAATGTTATAGCAGAGAATATATGAAATGCCAGTAAATTTGAACATTTGTGTAAAGTAAACCATTTCCTAGCTCCTAAAGTTTACCAAAATTGACACAAGAGGAAATCATTTAAGGTCATCATGTCTGCCCTTGGCATTCTCGGAACGCCCTGGCCTCAGAATGCAGCATCTGTAGTCCATGGTAACCTGCGGAGTGGGGGCGGGAATGAGGGAGGTGGGAACACTGCCCTCACTGAGGGAGTGGGTGGGGTTATCTCTGCTGTGACTTAACAAAGGGCAGGGGAGAAGGGGGCCAACGGCAGGGCCCTCAGAGCCCGGCAGGCCCAGTCGTGTGTCAGCATTTAGGCCCAGGACAAAGTGCGCCTTCTTTGTCTGCACAGCTGACCAAACTCTCACCTTTCCACTCAGGCCGCCGTCTTACTTGAAGTGTGTGTGGATCCGTTCCGCGCAGTACACCTCGCTGCAAAGCTAACCATAGGTCTGGGCATCATAGCTTCCTGCCAGGTGACCGAAGTTCGCAGGAAGATCTGTCGTGGGACACACGCGGGGAGCCTCCTGTCCAGGCCACAGGCCGCCCAAAGCCACTAACCGGATCGGGGGAAGCAAAGCTGTCCTGTATGAGTCCCAGCCTCTAGAGGAAGTAGTGGACCAACACTTGTAGAAAACGGGGTCCGCGTGGGTAACTCATTGGACGGACACAAAAAATCTTTGTGGACTTTCTGCTGAAGCTTACGAGCGTTCACACCTAAGCCTCTTACAGGTTCAGCTGTTTAGGTAAACATGAGCTCATGATCTAAATTTACACAATAATGAAGAAATCAGCTACAAGGGGAGACAAGCAGCAAAAACAATCAATACCAGAATTAGATTCCCTAGGCCATCCATCAGATGTTGGAATAATCAGGTGCAAGGCCGAAAGTATACAGAAAACTGGAACTGAAACAAGGAACAAGGATGTTTTCAAAGACTGGTAGGATCTCTAAAACATTTTTAAAGTACATGTCATTGATAAAGCTAAATACTCACAGGTTGTGTCATACAACAGATTCATCATTGAGAAGAGTGAAATTATGCTGTTTTGAAAACTATGGCTGGTCAGATTTTCTGCCTAATTATATAAGAAGATTTCTCTAAAAAATACACATTATTTCAGAGACTTAGTGGCTGTGAAATAAGTTAAGGGTATTTCAAATGGCTTGTCTGGAAAGAAAGGTGAGATGTAGGGAATCACAGAGAGTCGAGGGGAAAATAGGTCAATATATACATTGCTATATGGGGAACTAAGCCTTAGGCCAGCAACTATGTAGAGGACCTGACCCATAGAAACTTACAAGTAAGCTGGAATCTTGAAAAGTTCAAATCTTTATAAGAAAAAGATTTATTAAAATGAATAACCAAGTGTTTTAATTGACATCAGAATATCAAAACAATAAACCCTGAGAACATTGAAAAAAGATAAATAAAGATATGAGGAGAACTTAATACAATAGAAAACATATCAAATTCAGGGGATGTAGTAAGTCCAAAGAATATTTTTTGACAAGATTTAAAAGACACACTTTGATTAAGGAAAACCAAAACATAAGTAAAGAATATACAGACAGAATCAGGACAATGTTATAGCAGAGAATATTGGAAATGCAAGTAAATTTGAACATTTCTGTAAAGTGGACCATTTCCTAGCTCCTAAAGTTTACCAAAACTGACCCAAGAGGAAATCATTTAAGGTCATCATGTCTGTCCTTTGCATTCTCGGAACGCCCTGGACTCAGAATGCAGCATCTGTAGCCCATGGTAAACTGTGGAGAGGGGGCGGGGCTGAGGGAGGTTGGAACACTGCCCTCACAGAGGGAGTGGGTGTGGCCAATTCTCCTGTGACTGAACAAAGGGCAGGGGAGCAGGGGGCCCAGAGCCGGGCCCTCAGAGCCCGGCAGGCCCAGTGGTGTTTCACAAGCATTTAGGCCCAGGACAAAGGCTCCTTCTTTGTCTGCACAGCTGCCCATACATTCACCTTTCCACTCAGGCCGCCCTCATACTTGAAGTGCATGTGGAACCTATACGCGCAGTACACCTCGCTGCACAGCTAACCATAGGTCTGGGCATTGTAGCTTCCAGCCAGGTGACAGAAGTTCGCACGCAGATGGGTCCCTGGGACACACGCGGAGAGGTTCCTGACCAGGCCAGAGACCGACCACAGCCACTGCCCCAGATCAAGGGGCACAAAGCAGCCCTGTCTGAGTCCGTTTCTCTAGAGGGAGTATTGGACCAACCCTTGTAAAAAACGGGTTTCTCGCGGACAACTCATTGGAGGGACACAAATAAATCTTTGCGGACTTTCTGATGAAGCTTACGAGTGTTCACACCTCAGCCTCTTACAAAGTCAGCTGTTTAGCTAAACATGAGCTCATCATCTAAATTTACAAAATAATGAAGAAATCATCTACAGGGGGAGACAATCAGCAAATACTATCAATACCAGAATTAGATTCCCTAGGCCATCGATCTGACGTTGGAATAATCAGGTGCAAGGCAGGAAATATACATAATACTGGAACTGAAACAAGGAACAAGGATGTTTTCAAAGACTGGAAGGATCTCTAAAACATTTTTAAAGTACATGTCATTGATAAAGCTAAATACTCAAAGGTTGTGTAATACAACATATTCATCGTTGAGAAGACTGAAATTATGCTGTTTTGAAAATTATGTCAGGTCAGATTTTCTTCCTAAATATATAAGAAGATTTCTCTAAAAAATAAACATTATTTCAAAGACTTATTGGCTGTGAAATAAGATAAGGGTATTTCAAATGGCGTGTCTGCAAAGAAAGTGGAGATGTAGGGAATCACAGAAAATCGAGGGGAAAATAGGTCAATATATACTTTGCCTTACTGTGAACTAAGCCTTAGGCCAGCAACAATGTAGAGGACCTGACCCTTAGAAACTTACAAGTAAGCTGGAACCTTTAAAAGTCCAAATATATATAAGTAAAAAGATTTATTAAAATGAATAACCAAGTGTTTTAATTGACATCAGAAGATCAAAACAATAAACCCTGAGAACATAGAAAAAAGATAAATAAAGATATGAGGAGAACTTAATACAATAGAAAACGTATAAAATTCAGGGGATGTAGTAAGTCCAAAGAATATTCTTTGACAAGATTTAAAAGACACACTTTGATTAAGGAAAACCAAAACATAAGTAAAGAATATACAGACAGAATCAGGACAATGTTATAGCAGAGAATATATGAAATGCAAGTAAATTTGAACATTTGTGTAAAGTGGACCATTTCCTAGCTCCTAAAGTTTAGCATAACTGACACAAGAGAAAATCATTTAAGGTCATCATGTCTGCCCTTGGCATTCTCGGAAAGCCCTGGCCTCAGAATGCAGCATCTGTAGTCCATAGTAAGCTACGGAGAGGGGGCGGGGCTGAGGGAGTTTGGAACACTGCCCTCACAGAGGGAGTGAGTGTGGCCAATTCTACTGTGACTGAACAAAGGGCAGGGGAACAGGGGCCCACGGGAGGGCCCTCAGAGCCCGGCAGGCCCAGTGGGGTGTCACAAGCATTTAGGCCCAGGACAAAGGGCTCCTTCTTTGTCTGCACAGCTGCCCAAACATTCACCTTTCCACTCAGGCCGCCCTCTTACTTGAAGAGCATGTGGAACCTGTCCGCGCAGTACACCTCGCTGCACAGCCAACCATAGGTCTGGGCATCATAGCCTCTTGCCAGGTGACCGAAGTTCACACGCAGATGGGTCCCTGGGACACACGCGGAGAGGCTCCTGACCTGGCCACAGGCCGCCCACTGCCACTGCCGCAGATCGTGGGGCACAAAGCAGCCCTGTCTGAGGCCGTGCCTCTAGAGGGAGTATTGGACCAATACTTGTAGAAAACGGGTTTCTCGCGGGCAACTCATTGGGGGGACACAAATAAATCTTTGCCGACTTTCTGATGAAGCTTACGAGTGTTCACACCTAAGCCTCTTACAAGGTCAGCTGTTTATCTAAACATGAGCTCATGATCTAAATTTACACAATAATGAAGAAATCAGCTACAGGGGGAGACAATCAGCAAAAACAATCAATACCAGAATAAGATTCCCTAGGCCATCGAGCAGACACTGGAATAATCAGGTGCAAGGCAGAAAATATACATAAAACTGGAACTGAAACAAGGAACAAGGATGTTTTCAAAGACTGGAAGGATCTCTAAAACATTTTTAAAGTACATGTCATTGATAAAGCTAAATACTCAATGGTTGTGTAATACAACAGATTCATCATTGAGAAGAGTGAAATTATGCTGTTTTGAAAACTATCGCATGTCAGATTTTCTGCCTAAATATATAAGAAGATTTCTCTAAAAAATAAACGTTATTTCAGAGACTTATTGGCTGTGAAATAAGGTAAGGGTAATTCAAATGACTTGTCTGCAAAGAAAGGTGAGATGTAGGAAATCACAGAAAGTCGAGGGGAAAATAGGTCAATATATACTTTGCTATATTGTGAACTAAGCCTTAGGCCAGCCACAATGTAGAGAACCTGACTCTTAGAAACTTACAAGTAAGCTGGAATCTTTAAAAGTTCAAATCTTTATAAGTAAAAAGATTTATTTAAATGAATAACCAAGTGTTTTAATTGACATCAGAAGATCAAAACAATAAACCCTGAGAACATAGAAAAAAGATAAATAAAGATATGAGGAGAACTTAATACAATAGAAAATGTATAAAATTCAGGGGATGTAGTATGTCCAAAGAATATTCTTTGACAAGATTTAAAAGACACACTTTGATTAAGGAAAACCAAAACATAAGTAAAGAATATACAGAAAGAATCAGGACAATGTTATAGCAGAGAATATATGAAATGCCAGTAAATTTGAACATTTGTGTAAAGTGGACCATTTCCTAGCTCCTAAAGTTTAGCAAAACTGACACAAGAGGAAATCATTTAAGGTCATCATGTCTGCCCTTGGCATTCTCGGAATGCCCTGGACTCAGAATGCAGCATCTGTAGTCCATGTTAACCTTCCGAGAGAGGGCGGGGCTGAGGGATGTTGGAAAACTGCCCTCACAGAGGGAGTGGGTGTGGCAATCTCTGCTGTGACTGAACAAATTTCAGGCTAGCAGGGGGCCCAGGGCAGGGCCCTCAGAGCCCGGCAGGCCAAGTGGAGTGTCACAAGCATTTAGGCCCAGGACAAATGGCGCCTTCTTTGTCTGCACAGCTGCCCAAACTCTCACCATTCCATTCAGGCCGCCCTCTTACTTGAAGTGTGTGTGGAACCTTTCCGCACAGTACACGTCGCTGCACAGCTAACCATAGGTCTGGGCTTCGTTGGTTCCTGCCAGGTGACCGAAGTTCCCAGGCAGATGGGTCCATGGGACACACGCAGATAGGCTCCTGCCCGGGCCACAGGCCGCCAACAGCTACTGCCCAAGATCGTGGGGCTCAAAGCAGCCCTGTCTGAGGCCGTGCCTCTAGAGGGAGTAGTGGACCAACACTTGTAGAAAACGGTGCCCTCGCGGGCAACTCATTGGAGGGACACAAATAAATCTTTGCGGACTTTCTGATGAAGATTACGAGTGTTCACACCTAAGCCTCTTTCGAAGTCAGATGTTTAGATAAACATGAGATCATGATCTAAATTTACACAATAATGAAGAAATCAGCTACAGGGGTAGACAATCAGAAAAACAATCAATGCCAGAATTAGATTCCCTAGGACATCGATTAGACGTTGGAATAATCAGGTGCAAGGCATAAAATATACATAAAACTGGAACTGAAACAAGGAACAAGGATGTTTTCAAAGACTAGTAGGATCTCTAAAACATTTTTAAAGTACATGTCTTTGATAAAGTTAATTACTCAAAGGTTGTGTAATACAACAGATTCATCATTGAGAAGAGTGAAATTATGCTGTTTTGAAAACTATGGCAGGTCAGATTTTCTGCCTAAATATATAAGAAGATTTCTCTAAAAAATACACATTATTTCAGAGACTTATTGGCTGTGAAATAAGGTAAGGGTAATTCAAATGGCTTGTCTGCAAAGAAAGGTGAGATGTAGGAAATCACAGAAAGTCGAGGGGAAAATAGGTCAATATATACTCTGCTATATTGTGAACTAAGCCTTAGGCCAGCAACAATGTAGAGAACCTGACCCTTAGAAACTTACAAGTAAGCTGGAATCTTTAAAAGTTCAAATCTTTATAAGTAAAAAGATTTATTAAAATGAATAACCAAGTGTTTTAATTGACATCAGAAGATCAAAACAATAAACTCTGAGAACATAGAAAAAAGATAAAGATATGAGCAGAACTTAATACAAAAGAAAACGTATAAAATTGAGGTGATTTAGTAAGTCGAAAGAATATTCTTTGAAAAGATTTAAAAGACACACTTGATTAAGGAAAACCAAAACATAAGTAAAGAATATACAGAAAGAATCAGGACAATGTTATAGCAGAGAATATATGAAATGCCAGTAAATTTGAACATTTTTGGAAAGTGGACCATTTTCTTGCTCCTAAAGTTTACCAAAACTGACACTAGAGGAAATCATTTAATGTCGTCATGTCTGCCCTTGGCATTCTCGGAACACCCTGGCCTCAGAATGCAGCATCTATAGTCCATGGTAACCTGCGGAGAGGGGGCGGGGCTGAGGGAGTTTGGAACACGGCCCTCACTGAGGGAGTGGGTGTGGCCATCTCTGCTGTGACTGAACAAAGGGCAAGGGAGCAGGGGGCCCAGGGCATGGCCCTCAGATCCAGGCAGGCCCAGGGGGTGTCACAAGCATTTAGGCCCAGGCCAAATTGTGCCTTCATTGTTCTCACAGCTGCCCAGTCTCTCTCCTTACCACTCAGGCCGCCCACTTACTTGAAGTGTGTGTGGAACCTGTCCGCGCAGTACACCTCGCTGCACAGTAACCATAGGTCTGGGCTTCGTAACTTGTGCCAGGTGACCGAAGTTAGCAGGCAGATGTGTCCCTGGGACACACGTGGAGAGGCTCCTGCCCGGGCCACAGGCCGCCCTCTGCCACTGCCCCAAATCGGGGGCTGCAAACAGCCCTGTCTGAGTCCCCTGCGTCTAGAGGGAGTGTTGGACCAACAATTGTAGAAAACGTGGTCCTCGCGGGCAACTCATCAGGGAGACACAAATAAATCTTTGCCGACTTTCTGTTGAAGCTTACGAGCGTTCACACCTAAGCCTCTTACAAGGTCAGCTGTTTAGCTAATCATGTGCTCATGATCCAAATTTACACAATAAGGAAGAAATGAGCTACAAGGGGAGATAATCAGCAAAAACAATCCATACCAGAATAAGATTCCCTAGGCCGTCCATAAGATGTTGGAATAATCAGGTGCAAGGCAGAAAATATACATAAAACTGGAACTGAAACAAGGAACAAGGATGTTTTCAAAGACTGGTATGATCTCTCAAACATTTTTAAAGTACATGACATTGATAAAGCTAAATACTCAAAGGTTGTGTAATACAACAGATTCATCATTGAGAAGAGTGGAATTATACTGTTTTGAAAACTATGGCAGGTGAGATTTTCTGCCTAATTATATAAGAATATTTCTCTAAATATACACATTACTTCAAAGACATATTGGCTGTGAAATAAGTTAAGGGTATTTCAAAAGGCTTGTGTGCAAAGAAAGGTGAGATGTAGGGAATCACAGAAAGTCGAGGGGAAAATATGTCAATATATACATTGCTGTATGGTGAACTAAGCCTTAGGCCGGCAACAGTGTAGAGGAATGGACCCTTAGAAACTTACAAGCAACCTGGAATACTTAAAAGTTCAAATCTTTATAAGTAAAAAGATTTATTAAAATGAATAACCAAGTGTTTCAATTGACATCAGAAAATCAAAACAATAAACACTGAGAACATAGAAAAAAGATAAATAAAGATATGAGCAGAACTTAATACAACAGAAAAGGTATAAAATTCAAGTGATTTAGTAAGTCCAAAGAATATTCTTTGAAAAGATTTAAAAGACACACTTTGATTAAGGAAAACCAAAAAATAAGTAAAGAATATAAAGAAAGAATCATGACAATGTTATAGCAGAGAATATACGAAATGCCAGTAAATTTGAACATTTGTGTAAAGTTGACCATTTCCTAACTCCTAAAGTATACCAAAACTGACACAAGAGGAAATCATTTAAGGTCATCATGTCTGCCCTTGGCATTCTCGGAATGCCCTGGACTCAGAATGCAGCATCTGTAGTCCATGGTAACCTGCGGAGAGGGGTGGGGCTGAGGGAGGTTGGAACACTGCCCTCACAGAGGGAGTGGGTGTGACCATCTCTGCTGTGACTGAACAAAGGCAGGGGAGCAGTGGGCACAGTGCAGGGCCCTCAGAGCCGGCAGGCCCAGTGGGGTGTCACAAGCATTTAGGCCCAGGACAAAGGGCGCTTTCTTTGTCTGCACAGCTGCCCAAACTCTCACCTTTCCACTCAGGCCGCCCTCTTAATTGAAGTGCATGTGGAACCTGTCCGCGCAGTACACCTCGCTGCACAGCTAACCATAGGTCTGGGCATCGTAGCTTCATGCCAGGTGACCGAAGTTCGCAGGCAGATGGGTCCCTGGGACACACGCAGAGAGACTCCTGCCCGGGCCACAGGCCGCCCACTGCCACTGCCCTGGGTTGTGGTGTGCAAAGCAGCCCTGTCTGAGGCCGTGCCTCTAGAGGGAGTAGTGGACCAACACTTGTAGAAAACGGGGTCCTCGCGGGCAACTCATTGGAGGGACACAAATAAATCTTTGCGGACTTTCTGATGAAGCTTACGAGTGTTCACACCTAAGCCTCTTACAAAGTCAGATGTTTAGCTAAACATGAGCTCATGATCTAAATTTACACAATAATGAAGAAATCAGCTACAGGGGGAGACAATCAGCAAAAACAATGAATACCAGAATTAGATTCCCTAGGCCATCGATCAGACGTTGGAATAATCAGGTGCAAGGCAGAAAATATACATAAAACTGGAACTGAAACAAGGAACAAGGATGTTTTCAAAGACTAGTAGGATATCTAAATTTTTAAAGTACATGATTTGATAAAGTTAATTACTCAAAGGTTGTGTAATACAACAGATTCATCATTGAGAAGAGTGAAATTATGCTGTTTTGAAAACTATGGCAGGTCAGATTTTCTGCCTAAATATATAAGAAGATTTCTCTAAAAAATACACATTATTTCAAAGACTTATTGGCTGTGAAATAAGTTAAGGGTGTTTCAAATGGCTTGTCTGCAAAGAAAGGTGAGATGTAGGGAATCACAGAAAGTCGAGGGGAAAATAGGTCAATATATACTTTGCTATATTGTGAACTAAGCGTTAGGCCAGCCACAATGTAGAGAACCTGACCCTTAGAAACTTACAAGTAAGCTGGAGTCTTTAAAAGTTCAAATCTTTATAAGTAAAAATATTTATTAAAATGAATAACCAAGTGTTTTAATTGACATCAGAAGATCAAAACAATAAACCCTGAGAACATAGAAAAAAGATAAATAAAGATATGAGCAGAACTTAGTACCACAGAAAACGTACAAAATTCAAGTGAGGTAGTAAGTCCAAAGAATATTCTTTGACAAGATTTAAAAGACACACTATGATTAAGGAAAACAAAAACATAAGTAAAGAATATACAGAAAGAATCAGGACAATGTTATAGCAGAGAATATATGAAATGCCAGTAAATTTGAACATTTGTGTAAAGTAAACCATTTCCTAGCTCCTAAAGTTTACCAAAATTGACACAAGAGGAAATCATTTAAGGTCATCATGTCTGCCCTTGGCATTCTCGGAACGCCCTGGCCTCAGAATGCAGCATCTGTAGTCCATGGTAACCTGCGGAGTGGGGGCGGGAATGAGGGAGGTGGGAACACTGCCCTCACTGAGGGAGTGGGTGGGGTTATCTCTGCTGTGACTTAACAAAGGGCAGGGGAGAAGGGGGCCAACGGCAGGGCCCTCAGAGCCCGGCAGGCCCAGTCGTGTGTCAGCATTTAGGCCCAGGACAAAGTGCGCCTTCTTTGTCTGCACAGCTGACCAAACTCTCACCTTTCCACTCAGGCCGCCGTCTTACTTGAAGTGTGTGTGGATCCGTTCCGCGCAGTACACCTCGCTGCAAAGCTAACCATAGGTCTGGGCATCATAGCTTCCTGCCAGGTGACCGAAGTTCGCAGGAAGATCTGTCGTGGGACACACGCGGGGAGCCTCCTGTCCAGGCCACAGGCCGCCCAAAGCCACTAACCCGGATCGGGGGAAGCAAAGCTGTCCTGTATGAGTCCCAGCCTCTAGAGGAAGTAGTGGACCAACACTTGTAGAAAACGGGGTCCGCGTGGGTAACTCATTGGACGGACACAAAAAATCTTTGTGGACTTTCTGCTGAAGCTTACGAGCGTTCACACCTAAGCCTCTTACAGGTTCAGCTGTTTAGGTAAACATGAGCTCATGATCTAAATTTACACAATAATGAAGAAATCAGCTACAAGGAGAGACAAGCAGCAAAAACAATCAATACCAGAATTAGATTCCCTAGGCCATCCATCAGATGTTGGAATAATCAGGTGCAAGGCCGAAAGTATACAGAAAACTGGAACTGAAACAAGGAACAAGGATGTTTTCAAAGACTGGTAGGATCTCTAAAACATTTTTAAAGTACATGTCATTGATAAAGCTAAATACTCACAGGTTGTGTCATACAACAGATTCATCATTGAGAAGAGTGAAATTATGCTGTTTTGAAAACTATGGCAGGTCAGATTTTCTGCCTAATTATATAAGAAGATTTCTCTAAAAAATACACATTATTTCAGAGACTTAGTGGCTGTGAAATAAGTTAAGGGTATTTCAAATGGCTTGTCTGGAAAAAAGGTGAGATGTAGGGAATCACAGAGAGTCGAGGGGAAAATAGGTCAATATATACATTGCTATATGGGGAACTAAGCCTTAGGCCAGCAACTATGTAGAGGACCTGACCCATAGAAACTTACAAGTAAGCTGGAATCTTGAAAAGTTCAAATCTTTATAAGAAAAAGATTTATTAAAATGAATAACCAAGTGTTTTAATTGACATCAGAATATCAAAACAATAAACCCTGAGAACATTGAAAAAAGATAAATAAAGATATGAGGAGAACTTAATACAATAGAAAACATATCAAATTCAGGGGATGTAGTAAGTCCAAAGAATATTTTTTGACAAGATTTAAAAGACACACTTTGATTAAGGAAAACCAAAACATAAGTAAAGAATATACAGACAGAATCAGGACAATGTTATAGCAGAGAATATTGGAAATGCAAGTAAATTTGAACATTTCTGTAAAGTGGACCATTTCCTAGCTCCTAAAGTTTACCAAAACTGACCCAAGAGGAAATCATTTAAGGTCATCATGTCTGTCCTTTGCATTCTCGGAACGCCCTGGACTCAGAATGCAGCATCTGTAGCCCATGGTAAACTGTGGAGAGGGGGCGGGGCTGAGGGAGGTTGGAACACTGCCCTCACAGAGGGAGTGGGTGTGGCCAATTCTCCTGTGACTGAACAAAGGGCAGGGGAGCAGGGGGCCCAGAGCCGGGCCCTCAGAGCCCGGCAGGCCCAGTGGTGTTTCACAAGCATTTAGGCCCAGGACAAAGGCTCCTTCTTTGTCTGCACAGCTGCCCATACATTCACCTTTCCACTCAGGCCGCCCTCATACTTGAAGTGCATGTGGAACCTATACGCGCAGTACACCTCGCTGCACAGCTAACCATAGGTCTGGGCATTGTAGCTTCCAGCCAGGTGACAGAAGTTCGCACGCAGATGGGTCCCTGGGACACACGCGGAGAGGTTCCTGACCAGGCCAGAGACCGACCACAGCCACTGCCCCAGATCAAGGGGCACAAAGCAGCCCTGTCTGAGTCCGTTTCTCTAGAGGGAGTATTGGACCAACCCTTGTAAAAAACGGGTTTCTCGCGGACAACTCATTGGAGGGACACAAATAAATCTTTGCGGACTTTCTGATGAAGCTTACGAGTGTTCACACCTCAGCCTCTTACAAAGTCAGCTGTTTAGCTAAACATGAGCTCATCATCTAAATTTACAAAATAATGAAGAAATCATCTACAGGGGGAGACAATCAGCAAATACTATCAATACCAGAATTAGATTCCCTAGGCCATCGATCTGACGTTGGAATAATCAGGTGCAAGGCAGGAAATATACATAATACTGGAACTGAAACAAGGAACAAGGATGTTTTCAAAGACTGGAAGGATCTCTAAAACATTTTTAAAGTACATGTCATTGATAAAGCTAAATACTCAAAGGTTGTGTAATACAACATATTCATCGTTGAGAAGACTGAAATTATGCTGTTTTGAAAATTATGTCAGGTCAGATTTTCTTCCTAAATATATAAGAAGATTTCTCTAAAAAATAAACATTATTTCAAAGACTTATTGGCTGTGAAATAAGATAAGGGTATTTCAAATGGCGTGTCTGCAAAGAAAGTGGAGATGTAGGGAATCACAGAAAATCGAGGGGAAAATAGGTCAATATATACTTTGCCTTACTGTGAACTAAGCCTTAGGCCAGCAACAATGTAGAGGACCTGACCCTTAGAAACTTACAAGTAAGCTGGAACCTTTAAAAGTCCAAATATATATAAGTAAAAAGATTTATTAAAATGAATAACCAAGTGTTTTAATTGACATCAGAAGATCAAAACAATAAACCCTGAGAACATAGAAAAAAGATAAATAAAGATATGAGGAGAACTTAATACAATAGAAAACGTATAAAATTCAGGGGATGTAGTAAGTCCAAAGAATATTCTTTGACAAGATTTAAAAGACACACTTTGATTAAGGAAAACCAAAACATAAGTAAAGAATATACAGACAGAATCAGGACAATGTTATAGCAGAGAATATTGGAAATGCAAGTAAATTTGAACATTTCTGTAAAGTGGACCATTTCCTAGCTCCTAAAGTTTACCAAAACTGACCCAAGAGGAAATCATTTAAGGTCATCATGTCTGTCCTTTGCATTCTCGGAACGCCCTGGACTCAGAATGCAGCATCTGTAGCCCATGGTAAACTGTGGAGAGGGGGCGGGGCTGAGGGAGGTTGGAACACTGCCCTCACAGAGGGAGTGGGTGTGGCCAATTCTCCTGTGACTGAACAAAGGGCAGGGGAGCAGGGGGCCCAGAGCCGGGCCCTCAGAGCCCGGCAGGCCCAGTGGTGTTTCACAAGCATTTAGGCCCAGGACAAAGGCTCCTTCTTTGTCTGCACAGCTGCCCATACATTCACCTTTCCACTCAGGCCGCCCTCATACTTGAAGTGCATGTGGAACCTATACGCGCAGTACACCTCGCTGCACAGCTAACCATAGGTCTGGGCATTGTAGCTTCCAGCCAGGTGACAGAAGTTCGCACGCAGATGGGTCCCTGGGACACACGCGGAGAGGTTCCTGACCAGGCCAGAGACCGACCACTGCCACTGCCCCAGATCAAGGGGCACAAAGCAGCCCTGTCTGAGTCCGTTTCTCTAGAGGGAGTATTGGACCAACCCTTGTAAAAAACGGGTTTCTCGCGGACAACTCATTGGAGGGACACAAATAAATCTTTGCGGACTTTCTGATGAAGCTTACGAGTGTTCACACCTCAGCCTCTTACAAAGTCAGCTGTTTAGCTAAACATGAGCTCATCATCTAAATTTACAAAATAATGAAGAAATCATCTACAGGGGGAGACAATCAGCAAATACTATCAATACCAGAATTAGATTCCCTAGGCCATCGATCTGACGTTGGAATAATCAGGTGCAAGGCAGGAAATATACATAATACTGGAACTGAAACAAGGAACAAGGATGTTTTCAAAGACTGGAAGGATCTCTAAAACATTTTTAAAGTACATGTCATTGATAAAGCTAAATACTCAAAGGTTGTGTAATACAACATATTCATCGTTGAGAAGACTGAAATTATGCTGTTTTGAAAATTATGTCAGGTCAGATTTTCTTCCTAAATATATAAGAAGATTTCTCTAAAAAATAAACATTATTTCAAAGACTTATTGGCTGTGAAATAAGATAAGGGTATTTCAAATGGCGTGTCTGCAAAGAAAGTGGAGATGTAGGGAATCACAGAAAATCGAGGGGAAAATAGGTCAATATATACTTTGCCTTACTGTGAACTAAGCCTTAGGCCAGCAACAATGTAGAGGACCTGACCCTTAGAAACTTACAAGTAAGCTGGAACCTTTAAAAGTCCAAATATATATAAGTAAAAAGATTTATTAAAATGAATAACCAAGTGTTTTAATTGACATCAGAAGATCAAAACAATAAACCCTGAGAACATAGAAAAAAGATAAATAAAGATATGAGGAGAACTTAATACAGTAGAAAACGTATAAAATTCAGGGGATGTAGTAAGTCCAAAGAATATTCTTTGACAAGATTTAAAAGACACACTTTGATTAAGGAAAACCAAAACATAAGTAAAGAATATACAGACAGAATCAGGACAATGTTATAGCAGAGAATATATGAAATGCAAGTAAATTTGAACATTTGTGTAAAGTGGACCATTTCCTAGCTCCTAAAGTTTAGCATAACTGACACAAGAGAAAATCATTTAAGGTCATCATGTCTGCCCTTGGCATTCTCGGAAAGCCCTGGCCTCAGAATGCAGCATCTGTAGTCCATAGTAAGCTACGGAGAGGGGGCGGGGCTGAGGGAGTTTGGAACACTGCCCTCACAGAGGGAGTGAGTGTGGCCAATTCTACTGTGACTGAACAAAGGGCAGGGGAACAGGGGCCCACGGGAGGGCCCTCAGAGCCCGGCAGGCCCAGTGGGGTGTCACAAGCATTTAGGCCCAGGACAAAGGGCTCCTTCTTTGTCTGCACAGCTGCCCAAACATTCACCTTTCCACTCAGGCCGCCCTCTTACTTGAAGAGCATGTGGAACCTGTCCGCGCAGTACACCTCGCTGCACAGCCAACCATAGGTCTGGGCATCATAGCCTCTTGCCAGGTGACCGAAGTTCACACGCAGATGGGTCCCTGGGACACACGCGGAGAGGCTCCTGACCTGGCCACAGGCCGCCCACTGCCACTGCCGCAGATCGTGGGGCACAAAGCAGCCCTGTCTGAGGCCGTGCCTCTAGAGGGAGTATTGGACCAATACTTGTAGAAAACGGGTTTCTCGCGGGCAACTCATTGGGGGGACACAAATAAATCTTTGCCGACTTTCTGATGAAGCTTACGAGTGTTCACACCTAAGCCTCTTACAAGGTCAGCTGTTTATCTAAACATGAGCTCATGATCTAAATTTACACAATAATGAAGAAATCAGCTACAGGGGGAGACAATCAGCAAAAACAATCAATACCAGAATAAGATTCCCTAGGCCATCGAGCAGACACTGGAATAATCAGGTGCAAGGCAGAAAATATACATAAAACTGGAACTGAAACAAGGAACAAGGATGTTTTCAAAGACTGGAAGGATCTCTAAAACATTTTTAAAGTACATGTCATTGATAAAGCTAAATACTCAATGGTTGTGTAATACAACAGATTCATCATTGAGAAGAGTGAAATTATGCTGTTTTGAAAACTATCGCATGTCAGATTTTCTGCCTAAATATATAAGAAGATTTCTCTAAAAAATAAACGTTATTTCAGAGACTTATTGGCTGTGAAATAAGGTAAGGGTAATTCAAATGACTTGTCTGCAAAGAAAGGTGAGATGTAGGAAATCACAGAAAGTCGAGGGGAAAATAGGTCAATATATACTTTGCTATATTGTGAACTAAGCCTTAGGCCAGCCACAATGTAGAGAACCTGACTCTTAGAAACTTACAAGTAAGCTGGAATCTTTAAAAGTTCAAATCTTTATAAGTAAAAAGATTTATTTAAATGAATAACCAAGTGTTTTAATTGACATCAGAAGATCAAAACAATAAACCCTGAGAACATAGAAAAAAGATAAATAAAGATATGAGGAGAACTTAATACAATAGAAAATGTATAAAATTCAGGGGATGTAGTATGTCCAAAGAATATTCTTTGACAAGATTTAAAAGACACACTTTGATTAAGGAAAACCAAAACATAAGTAAAGAATATACAGAAAGAATCAGGACAATGTTATAGCAGAGAATATATGAAATGCCAGTAAATTTGAACATTTGTGTAAAGTGGACCATTTCCTAGCTCCTAAAGTTTAGCAAAACTGACACAAGAGGAAATCATTTAAGGTCATCATGTCTGCCCTTGGCATTCTCGGAATGCCCTGGACTCAGAATGCAGCATCTGTAGTCCATGTTAACCTTCCGAGAGAGGGCGGGGCTGAGGGATGTTGGAAAACTGCCCTCACAGAGGGAGTGGGTGTGGCAATCTCTGCTGTGACTGAACAAATTTCAGGCTAGCAGGGGGCCCAGGGCAGGGCCCTCAGAGCCCGGCAGGCCAAGTGGAGTGTCACAAGCATTTAGGCCCAGGACAAATGGCGCCTTCTTTGTCTGCACAGCTGCCCAAACTCTCACCATTCCATTCAGGCCGCCCTCTTACTTGAAGTGTGTGTGGAACCTTTCCGCACAGTACACGTCGCTGCACAGCTAACCATAGGTCTGGGCTTCGTTGGTTCCTGCCAGGTGACCGAAGTTCCCAGGCAGATGGGTCCATGGGACACACGCAGATAGGCTCCTGCCCGGGCCACAGGCCGCCAACAGCTACTGCCCCAGATCGTGGGGCTCAAAGCAGCCCTGTCTGAGGCCGTGCCTCTAGAGGGAGTAGTGGACCAACACTTGTAGAAAACGGTGCCCTCGCGGGCAACTCATTGGAGGGACACAAATAAATCTTTGCGGACTTTCTGATGAAGATTACGAGTGTTCACACCTAAGCCTCTTACGAAGTCAGATGTTTAGATAAACATGAGATCATGATCTAAATTTACACAATAATGAAGAAATCAGCTACAGGGGTAGACAATCAGAAAAACAATCAATGCCAGAATTAGATTCCCTAGGACATCGATTAGACGTTGGAATAATCAGGTGCAAGGCATAAAATATACATAAAACTGGAACTGAAACAAGGAACAAGGATGTTGTCAAAGACTGGTAGGATCTCTAAAAGATTTTTAAAGTACATGTCATTGATAAAGCTAAATACTGAAAGGTTGTGTAATACAACAGATTCATCATTGAGAAGAGTGAAATTATGCTGTTTTGAAAACTATGGCAGGTCAGATTTTCTGCCTTAATATATAAGAAGATTTCTCTAAAAAATACACATTATTTCAAAGACTTATTGGCTGTGAAATAAGTTAAGGGTATTTCAAATGGCTTGTCTGCAAAGAAAGGTGAGATGTAGGAAATCACAGAAAGTCGAGGGGAAAATAGGTCAATATATACTTTGCTATATTGTGAACTAAGCCTTAGGCCAGCGAAAATGTAGAGGACCTGACCCTTAGAAACTTACAAGTAAGCTGGAATCTTTAAAAGTTCAAATCTTTATAGTAAAAAGATTTATTAAAATGAATAACCAAGTGTTTTAATTTACATGAGAAGATCAAAATAATAAACCCTGAGAACATAGAAAAAAGATAAATAAAGATATGAGCAAAACTTAATACCACAGAAAACTTATAAAATTCAGGTGAGGTAGTAAGTCCAAAGAATATTATTTGACAGGATTTAAAAGACACTCTTTGATTAAGGAAAACCAAAATATAAGTAAACAATATACAGAAAGAATCAGGACAATGTTATAGCAGAGAATATATGAAATGCCAGTAAATTTGAACATTTCTGTAAAGTGCACCATTTCCTTGCTCCTAAAGTTTACCAAAACTGACACAAGAGGAAATCATTTAACGTCATCATTGCTGCCCTTGGCATTCTCGGTACGCCCTGGCCTCAGAATGGAGCAAATCTAGTCCATGGTAACCTGCGGAGAGGGGGCGGGGCTGAGGGAGTTTGGAACACGGCCCTCACTGAGGGACTGGGTGTCCCATCTCTCCTGTGACTGAACAAAGGGCAGGGGAACAGGGGCCCAGGGCAGGCCCCTCAGAGCCCGGCAGGCCCAGTGGGGTGTCACAAGCATTTAGGCACAGGCCAAAGGACGCCTTTTTTGTCTGCACAGCTGCGTGATCTCCACCTTTCCACTCAGCTGCCCACTTACTTGAAGAGTGTGTGGAACCTGTCCGCACAGTACACCTCGCTGCACAGCTAACAATAGTTCTGGGCATCGTAGCTTCCTGCCAGGTGACCGAAGTTCGCAAGCAGATGGGTCCCTGCGACACACGTGGAGAGTCTCCTGCCCGGGCAACAGGCCGCCCACTGCCCCTGCCCTGATCGGGGGCCGCAAAGCAGCCCTGTCTGAATCCCCTGCCTCTAGAAGGCTTATTGGACCAACATTTGTAGAAAACGGGGTCCTCGCGGGCAACTCATTGGAGGGACACAGATAAATCTTTGCGGACATTCTGATGAAGCTTATGAGTGTTCACACCTAAGCCTCTTACAAAGTCAGATGTTTAGCTAAACATGAGCTCATGATCTAAATTTACACAATAATGAAGAAATCAGCTACAGGGGGAGACAATCAGCAAAAACAATCAATACCAGAATTAGATTCCCTAGGCTATCGATCAGACGTTGGAATAATCAGGTGCAAGGTAGAAAATATATAAAACTGGAAATGAAACAAGGAACAAGGATGTTTTTAAAGACTGGTAGGATCTCTAAAACATTTTTAAAGTACATGTCATTGATAAAGCTAAATACTCAAAACAGATTCATCATTGAGAAGAGTGAAATTATGCTGTTTTGAAAACTATGGCAGGTCAGATTTTCTGCCAAATTATATAAGAAGATTTCTCTAAAAATTACACATTATATCAAAGACTTATTGGCTGTGAAATAAGTTAACGGTATATCAAATGGCTTGTCTGCAAAGAAAGGTGAGATGTAGGGAATCAGAGAAAGTCGAGGGGAAAATAGGTCAATATATACATTGTTAAATGTGAACTAAGCGTTAGACGAGCAACAATGTAGAGGACCTGACCCTTAAAAACTTACAAGTAAGTTCGAATCTTCAAAACTACAAATCTTAATAAGTAAATAGATTTATTAAAATGAATAACCTAGTGTTTTAATTGACATCAGAAGATCAAAACAATAAACCCTGGGAACATAGAAAAAAGATAAAGATATGAGCAGAAGTTAATACAAAAGAAAACGTATAAAATTGAGGTGATTTAGTAAGTCCAAAGAATATTCTTTGAAAAGATTTAAAAGGCACCCTTGATTAAGGAAAACAAAAACATAAGTAAAGAATATACAGAAAGAATCAGGACAATGTTATAGCAGAGAATATATGAAATGCCAGGAAATTTGAACATTTTTGGAAAGTGGACCATTTCCTTCCTCCTAAAGTTTACCAAAACTGACACTAGAGGAAATCATTTAAAGTCGTCATGTCTGCCCTTGGCACTCTCGGAACGCCCTGGCCTCAGAATGCAGCATCTGTCGTCCATGGTAACCTGCGGAGAGGGGGCGGGGATGAGGGAGTTTGGAACACGGCCCTCACTGAGGGAGTGGGTGTTTCCATCTCTGCTGTGACTGAACAAAGGGCAGGGGAGCAGGGGGCCCAGGGCAGGGCCCTCAGAGCCCGGCCGGCCCAGTGGGGTGTCACAAGCATTTAGTCCCCGGCCAAAGTGTGCCTTCATTGTTGGCACAGCTGCCCAGTCTCTCTCCTTTCCACTCATGTCGCCCACTTACTTGAAGTGTGTTTGGAACCTGTCCGTGCAGTACACCTCGCTGCACAGTAACCATAGGTCTGAGCACCGTAACTTGTGCCAGGTGATCGAAGTTAGCAGCAGATGTGTCCCTGGGACACACGTGGAGAGGCTCCTGCCCGAGCCACAGGCCGCCCTCTGCCCCTGTCCCAAATTGGGCGCTGCAAACAGCCCTGTCTGAGTCCCCTGCGTCTAGAGGGAGTATTGGACCAACAGTTATAGAAAACGGTGTCCTCGCAGGCAACTCATTGGGGGGACACAAATAAATGTTTGCCGACTTTCTGCTGAAGCTTACGAGCATTCACACCTTAGCCTCTTACAAGGTCAGCTGTTTAGCTAAACATGTGATCATGATCTAAATTTACACAATAAGGAAGAAATCAGATACAAGGAGAGACAATCAGAAAAAAAAATCCATACCAGAATTAGATTCCCTAGGCCGTCCATCAGATGTTGGAATAATCAGGTGCAAGGCAGAAAATATACATAAAACTGGAACTGAAACAAGGAACAAGGACGTTTTCAAAGACAGGTAGGATCTATCAGACATTTTTATGTACATGACATTGATAAAGCTAAATACTCAAAGGTTGTGTAATACAACAGATTTATCACTGAGAAGAGTGGAATTATGCTGTTTCGAAAACTTTGGCAGGTGAGATTTTCTGCCTACTTATATAAGAATATTTCTCTAAAAAATACACATTATTTCAAAGACTTATTGGCTGTGAAATAAGTTAAGGGTATTTCAAATGGCTTGTCTGCAAAGAAAGGTGAGATGTAGGGAATCACAGAAAGTCGAGGGGAAAATATGTTAATATATACATTGCTATACGGTGAACTTAGCCTTAGGCAGGCAACAGTGTAGAGGAATGGACCCTTAGAAACTTACAAGCAAGCTGGAATCTTTAAAAGTTCAAATGTTTATAAGTAAAAAATTTATTAAAATGAATAACCAAGTGTTTTAATTGACATCAAAAGATCAAAACAATAAACTCTGAGAACATAGAAAAAAGATAAATAAAGATATGAGCAGCACTTAATACAACAGAAAACGTATACAATACAGGTGATGTAGTAAGTCCAAAGAATATTCTTTGACAAGATTTAAAAGACACACTTTGATTAAGGAAAACCAAAACATAAGTAAAGAATATACAGAAAGAATCAGGACAATGTTATAGCAGAGAATATATGAAATGCCAGTAAATTTGAACATTTCTATAAAGTGGACCATTTCCTAGCTACTAAAGTTTACCAAAACTGACACAAGAGGAAATCATTTAAGGTCATCATGTCTGCCCTTGGCATTCTCGGAAAGCCCTGGCCTCAGAATGCAGCATTTGTTGTCCATGGTAACCTGCGGAGAAGGGGCGGTCCTGAGGGAGGTTGGAACACTACCCTCACTGAGGTAATGTGTGTGGCCATCTCTGCTGTGACTGAACAAAGGGCAGGGGAGCAGGGGGCACAGGGCAGGGCCCTCAAAACACGGCAGGCACAGTGGGGTGTCACAAGCATTTAGGCCCAGGCCAAAGGGCGCCTTCTTGGTCTGCACAGCTGCCCAAACTCTCACCCTGCCACTCATGACGCCCTCTTACTTGAAGTGTGTGTGGAACCTGTCCTCCCAGTACACCTCGCTGCACTGCTAACCATACGTCTGAGCATCGAAGCTTCCTGCCCGTGGACCGAAGTTCGCAGGCAGATGGGTCCCTGGGACACACGTGGAGAGTCTCCTGCCCGGGCCACAGGCCTCCCTCTGCCCCTGCCCCAGATTGGGGGCAGCAAAGCAGCCTTGTCTGAGTCCCTGCCTCTACAGCGCGTATTGGACCAACAGTTATAGAAAACGGGGTCCTCGTTGGTAACTCATTGGAGCGACACAAATAAATCTTTGCCTACTTTCTGAAGAAGCTTACGAGCCTTCACACCTAAGCCTCTTACAAGGTCAGCTGTTTAGCTAAACATGAGCTCATGATCAAAATTTACACAATAATGAAGAAATCACCTAAAAGAGGAGACAATCAGCAAAAACAATGAATAACAGTATTAGATTCCAAAGGCCGTCCTTCAGATGTTGGAATGATCAGGTTCAAGGCAGAAGATATACATAAAACTGGAACTGAAACAAGGAACAAGGATGTTTTCAAAGACTGGTAGAATCTTTAAAATATTTTTAAAGTACATGTCATTGATAAAGATAAATACTCAAAGGTTGTGTAACACAACAGATTAATCTTTGAGAAGAGTGAAATTATGCTGTATTGAAAACTATGGCAGGTCGGATTTTCTACCTAATTATATAAGAAGATTTCGCTTAATAATACACATTATTTCAAAGACTTATGTGCTGTGAAATAAGTTAAGGGAATTTCAAATGGCTTGTCTGCAAAGAAAGGTGAGATGTAGGGAATCACAGAAAGTCGAGGGGAAAATAGGTCCATATATACATTGCTATATGGTGAACTAAGCCTTAGGCCAGCAACAATGTAGAGGACCTGACCCTTAGAAACTTACAAGTAAGCTGGAATTTTCAAAAGTTCAAATCTTTATAAGTAAAAATATTTAGTAAAATGAATAACCAAGTGTTTTAATTGACATCAGAAGATCAAAACAATAAACCCTGAGAACACAGAAAATAGATAAATAAAAATATGAGCAGAACGTAATACAACAGAAAACCTATAAAATTCAGGTGATGTAGTAAGTCCAAAGAATATTCTTTGAAAAGATTTAAATGACACACTTTGATTAAGGAAAACACAAACATAAGTAAAGAATATACAGAAAGAATCAGGTCAATGTTACAGCAGAGAATATAGGAAATGCCAATAAATTAGAACATTTTCTAAAGTGGACCATTTCCTAGCTCCTAAAGTTTACCAAAACTGACAGAAGAGAAAATCATTTAAGGTCATCATGTCTGCCCCGGCATACCCGGAACGCCCTGGCCACATAATGCAGCATCTGTAGTCCATGGTATCCTGCGGAGAGGTGGAGGGGCTGAGGGAGGTTGGAACCCTGCCCTCACTGAGGGAGTGGGTGTGGCCCTCTCTGCTGTGACTGAACAAAGGGCCGGGGAGCAGGGGCCCAGGGCAGGGCACTCAGAGCCCGGCAGGGGCAGTGAAGTGTCAAAAGCAATTAGGCCCAGGCCAAAGGGCGCCTTCTTTGCACAGCCGCCCAAACTCTCACGTTTCCACTCAGGCCTCCCTCTTACTTGAAGTGTGTGTGAAACCTGTCCACGCAGTACACCTCGCTGCACCGCTAACCATAGGTCTGTGCATCGTAGCTTCCTGCCCGGGGACCGAACATTGCAGGCAGTTGGGTCCCTGGCACCCACGCTGAGAGAAACCTGCCCGGGCAACGGGCCGCCCACTGCCCCTGCCCCAGATCGGGGGCCACAAAGCGGCCCTGTGTGAGTCCCTGCCTCTAGAGGGAGTATTGGACCAACAGTTATAGAAAACGGAGTCCTCGCGGGCCACTCTTTGGAGCGACACAAATAAATCTTTGCCGACTTTCTGATGAAGCTTACGAGCGTTAACACCTAAGCCTCTTACAAGGTCAGCTGTTTAGCTAAACATGAGCTCATGATCTAAATTTACACAATAATGAAGAAATCAGGTACAAGGGGAGACAATCAGCAAAAACAATCAATACCAGAATTAGATTCCCAAGGCCATCCATCAGATGTTGGAATAATCAGGTTCAAGGCAGAAAATATACATAAAACTGGAACTGAAACAAGGAACAAGGATGTTTTCAAAGACTGGTAGGATCTCTAAAACATTTTTAAAGTACATGTCATTGATAAAGATAAATACTCAAAGGTTGTGTAATACAACAGATTAATCTTTGAGAAGAGTGAAATTATGCTGCTTTGAAAACTATGGCAGGTCAGATTTTCTGCCTAATTATATAAGAAGATTTCGCTTAAAAATACACATTATTTCAAACACTTATGGGCTGTGAAATAAGTTAAGGGTATTTCAAATGGCTTGTCTGCAAAGAAAGGTGAGATGTAGGGAATCACAGAAAGTCGAGGGGAAAAAGGGTTAATATATACATTGCTATAGGGTGAACTAAGCCTTAGTCCAGCAACAATGTAGAGGACCTGACCCTTAGAAACTTACAAGTAAGCTGGAATCTTCAAAAGTTCAAAATTTTATAAGTAAAAAATTTATTAAAATGAATAACCAAATGTTTTAACTGACATCAGCAGATCAAAACAATAAACCCTGAGAACATAGAAAAAAGATAAATAAAGATATTAGCAGAACTTAATACAACAGAAAACGTATAAAATTCTGGTGATGTATTAAGTTCAAAGAATATTCTTTGACAAGATTTAAAAGACACACTTTGATTTAGGAAAACACAAACATAAGTAAAGAATACACAGAAAAAATCAGGACAATGTTACAGCAGAGAATATAGGAATTGCCAGTAAATTAGGACATTTTGTAAAGTGGACCATTGCCTAGCTCCTAAAGTTTACCAAAACTAACAGAAGAGAAAATCATTTAAGGTCATCATGTCTGCCCCTGGCATTCTCGGAAAGCCCTGTCCTCATAATGCAGCATCTGTACTCCACGGTAACCTGCGGAGAGGGGGGGGGCTGAGGGAGTTTGGAACACTGCCCTCACTGAGGGAGTGGGTGTGGCCATCTCTGCTGTGACTGAACAAATGACAGGTGTGCAGGGGACCAGGGCAGGGCCCTCAGAGACCGGCAGTGGTTGTGGGGTATCACAAGCATTTAAGCCCAGGCGGAAGAGCGCCTTCTTTGTCTGCACAGCCGCCCAAACTCTGACCTATCCACTCAGGCCGCCCTCTTACTTGAAGTGTGTGTGAAACCTCTCCGTGCAATACACCTTGCTGCACAGCTAACCATAGGTCTGGGCATCGTAGCTTCCTGCCAGGTGACCAAAGTTCTCAGGCAGATGGGTCCCTGGGACACACGTGGGGAGGCTCCTGCCCGGGCCACCGGCCGCCCACAGCCACTGCACCAGATCGGCGGCCGCAAAGCAGCCCTGTCTGAGTCCCTGACTCTAGAGGAAGTATAGGACCAACACTTGTAGAAAACGGGGTCCTCGCGGGCAACTCATTGGAGGGACACAAATAAATCTTTGCCGACTTTAATGATGAAGATTACGAGCGTTCACACCTAAGCCTCTTACAAGGTCAGCTGTTTAGCTAAACATGAGCTCATGATCTAAATTTACACAATAATGAAGAAATCAGCTACAAGGGAGAGACAATCAGCAAAAACAATCAATACCAGAATTAGATTCCCTGGCCATCCACCAGATGTTGGAATAATCAGGTGCAAGGCAGAAAATGTACATAAAACTGGAACTGAAACAAGGAACAAGGATATTTTCAAAGACTGGTAGGATCTCTAAAACATTTTTAAAGTACATGTCATTGACAAAGCTAAATACGCAAAGGATTTGTAATACAACAGATTCATCATTGAAAAGAGTGAAATTATGCTTTTTTAAAAACTATGGCAGGTCAGATTTTCTGCCTAATTATATAAGAAGATTTCGCTAAAAAATACACGTTATTTCAAATACTTATTGGCTCTGAAATAAGTTAAGGTTATTTCAAATGGCTTGTCCGCAAAGAGAGGTGAGATGTATGGAATCACAGAAAGTCGAGGGGAAATTTGGTCAATATATGCATTGCTATATGGTGAACGAAGGCTTGGTCCAGAAACAGTGTAGAGTACCTGACCCTTAGAAACTTACAAGTAAGCTGGAATCTTGAAAAGTTCAAATTTTTGTAAGTAAAAATATTTATTAAAATGAATAACCAAGTGTTGTAATTGACATCAGAAGATCAAAACAATAAACCCTGAAAACATAGAAAAAAGATAAATAAAGATATGAGCAGAACTTAATACCACAGAAAATGTATAAAATTCAGGTGATGTAGTAAGTCCAAAGAATATTTTTGAAAAGATTTAAAAGACACACTTTGATTAAGGAAAACAAAAACATAAGTAAAGAATATACAGAGAGAATCAGGACAATGTTATAGCAGAGAATATCTGAAATGCCAGTAAATTTGAACATTTCTGTAAAGTGGACCATTTCCTAGCTCCTAAAGTTTACCAAAGCTGACACAAGAGGAAATCATTTAAGGTCATCATGTCTGTCCTTGGCATTCTCGGAATGCCCTGGCCTCAGAATGCAGCATGTATAGTCCACGGTAAACTGCAGAGAGGGGGCGGGGCTGAGGGAGGTTGGAACACAGCCCTCACTGAGAGAGAGGGTGTCGCCATCTCTGCTGTAACTGAACAAAGGGCAGGGGAGCAGGGCGTCCAGGTCTGGGCCCCCAGAGCCCGGCAGGCCCAGTGCGGTGTCACAAGCATTAAGGCCCTGGCCAAAGGGCGCCTTCTTTGTCTGCACAGCTGCCCAAACTCTCACCTTTCCACTCAGACCGCCCTCATACTTGAAGCGTGTTTGGAACCAGTTCGCGCAGTACACCTAGCTGCACAGTTAACCATAGGTCTGGGCATCGTAGCTTCCTGCCAGGGGACCGAAGATCGCAGGCAGTTGGGTCCCTGGCACCCACGCGGAGAGGATCCTGCCCGGGCCACAGGCCGCCCACTGCCCCTGCCCCAGATCGGGGCCGCAAAGCAGCCTTGTCTGAGTCCCTGCCTCTAGAGGGAGTATTGGACCAACAGTAATAGAAAACGAAGTCCTCGCGGGCCACTCATTGGAGCGACACAAAGAAATCTTTGCAGACGTTCTGATGAAGCTTATGAGCGTTCACACCTAAGCCTCTTACAAGGTCAGCTGTTTAGCTAAACATGAGCTCATGATCTAAATTTACACAATAATGAAGAAATCAGCTACAAGGGGAGACAATCAGCAAAAACAATCAATACCAGAATTAGATTCTCAAGGTCATCAAGCATATGTTGGATTATCAGGTTCAAGGCAGAAAATATACATAACACTGGAACTGAAACAAGGAACAAGGATGTTTTCAAAGACTGGTAGGATCTTTAAAACATTTTTAAAGTACAAGTCATTGATAAAGATAAATAATCAAAGGTAGTGTAATACAACAGATTAATCTTTGAGAAGAGTGAATTTATGCTGTTTTGAAAACTATGGCTGGTCAGATTTTCTGCCTAATTATATAAGACGATTTCCCTAAAAAATACACATTATTTCAAACACTTATTGGCTGTGAAATAAGTTAAAGTTATTTCAAATGCCTTGTCTGCAAGGAAAGGTGAGATGTAGGGAATCACAGAAAGTCGAGGAGAAAATAGGTCAATATATACATTGCTATATGTTGAACTAAGCCTTAGGCCAGCAAAAATGTAAAGGACCTGAGACTTAGAATCTTACAAGTAAGTTGGAATCTTTAAAAGTTCATATCTTTATAAGGAAAAAGATTTATTAAAATGAATAAACAAGTGTTTTAATTGACATCAGAAGATCAAAACAATAAACCCTGTAAACACAGAAAAAACATAAATAAAGATATGAGCAGAACTTAATACCACAGAAAATGTATAAAATTCAGGTGATGTAGTAAGTCCAAAGAATATTTTTGAAAAGATTTAAAAGACACATTTTGATTAAGGAAAGCAAAAACATAAGTAAAGAATATACAGAGAAAATCAGGACAATGTTATAGCAGAGAATATATGAAATGCCAGTAAATTTGAACATTTCTGTAAAGTGGACCATTTCCTAGCTCCTAAAGTTTACCAAAGCTGACACAAGAGGAAATCATTTAAGGTCATCATGTCTGCCCTTGGCATTCTCGGAACGCCCTGGCCACAGAATGCTGCATGAATAGTCCACGGTAAACTGCGGAGAGGGGGCGGGGCTGAGGGAGGTTGGAACACTGCCCTCACTGAGGGAGAGTGTGTGGCCATCTCTGCTGTGATTGAACAAAGGGCAGGGGAGCAGTACATCAAGATCAGGGCCCCCACAGCCCGGCAGGCCCAGTGGCGTGTCACAAGCATTTAGGCCCTGACCAAAGGGCACCTTCTTTGTCTGCACAGCTGCCCAAATTCTCACCTTTCCACTCAGCCCGCCCTCAAACTTGAAGTGTGTTTGGAACCTGTCAACGCAGTAAACTTCGCTGCACAGCTAACCATAGGTCTGGGCATTGTAGCTTCCTGCCAGGGGACCAAAGATTGCAGGCAGTTGGGTCCCTGGCACACACGCGGAGAGGCTCCTGCCCGGGAAACAGGCATCCCACTGCCCCTGCCCAAGATCGGGGGCCGCAAAGCACCCCTGTCTGAGTCCCTGCCTCTAGAGGGCGTATTGGACCAACAGTTATAGAAAACGGTTTCCTCGCGGGCAACTCATTGGAGCGACACAAATAAATCTTTGCCGACTTTCTGATGAAGCTTACGAGCGTTCACACCTAAGCCTCTTACAAGGTCAGCTGTTTAGCTAAACATGAGCTCATGATATAATTTACACAATAATGAAGAAATCAGCTACAAGGGGAGACAATCAGCCAAAAAAATCAATACCTGATTTAGATTACCAAGGCCATCCATCAGATGTTGGAATAATCAGGTTCAAGGCAGTAAATATAAATAAAACTGGAACTGAAACAAGGAACAAGGTTGTTTTCAAAGAATGGTAGGATCTTTAAAACAATTTTAAAGTACATGTCATTGATAAAGATAAATACTCAAAGGTTGTGTAATACAACAGATTAATCTTTGAGAATAGTGAAATTATGCTGTTTTGAAAACTATGGCAGGTCAGATTTTCTGCCTAATTATATACGAAGATTTCGCGAAAAAATACACATTATTTCAAAGACTTATGGGCTGTGAAATAAGTTAAGGGTATTTCAAATGGCTTGTCTGCAAAGAAAGGTGAGATGTAGGGAATCAGAGAAAGTCGAGGGGAAAATAGGTCAATATATACATTGCTATAGGGTGAACTAAGCCTTCGGCCAGCAACAATGTAGAGGACCTGACCCTTAGAAACTTACAAGTAAACTGGAATCTTGAAAAGTTCAAAACTTTATAAGTAAAAAGATTTATTAATATGAATAACCAAATGTTTTAACTGACATCAGAAGATCAAAACAATAAACCCTGAGAACATAGAAAAAAGATAAATAAAGATATGAGCAGAACTTAATACAACAGAAAACGTATAAAATTCAGGTGATGTAGTAAGTCCAGAGAATATTCTTTGAAAAGATTTAAGAGACACATTTTGATTTAGGAAAACACACACATAAGTAAAGAATACACAGAAAGAATCAGGACAATGTTACAGCAGAGAATGTAGGAATTGCCAGTAAATTAGGACATTTGTAAAGTGGACCATTTCCTATCTCCTAAAGTTTACCAAAACTGACACAAGAGAAAATCATTTAAGGTCATCATGTCTGCACCTGTCATTCTCGGAACGCCCTGGCCTCATAATGCAGCATCTGTAGTCCATGGTAACCTGCGGAGAGGGGGCGGGGCTGAGGGATTTTGGAACACTGCCCTCACTGAGGGAGTGGGTGTGGCCAACTCTGCTGTGACTGAACAAAGGGCAGGGGAGCAGGGGACCAGGGCAGGGCCCTCAGAGCACGGCAGGGGTATTGGGGTGTCACAAGCATATAGGCCCATGCCGAAGAGCGCCTTCTTTGTCTGCACAGCCGCCCAAACACTCACCTATCCACTCAGGCCGCACTCTTACTTGAAGTGTCTGTGAAACCTGTCCGTGCAATACACCTCGCTGCACAGCTAACCATAGGCCTGGGCATCGTAGCTTCCTGCCAGGTGAGAAAAGTTCTCAGGCAGATGGGTCCCTAGGACACACGCGGAGAGGCTCCTGCCCGGGCCACAGGCCGCCCACTGCCACTGCCCCAGATCGGGGGCCGCAAAGCAGCCCTGTCTGAGTCCCTGCCTCTAGAGGAAGTATTGGACCAACACTTGTAGAAAACGGGGTCCTTGCGGGCAACTCATTGGAGGGACAAAAATAAATCTTTGCCGACTTTCAAATGAAGATTACGAGCGTTCACACCTAAGCCTCTTACAAGGTCAGCTGTTTAGCTAAACATGAGTTCATGATCTAAATTTACACAATAATGAAGAAATCAGCTACAAGGGGAGACAATCATCAAAAACAATCAATACCAGAGTTAGGATCCCAAGGCCATCCATCAGATATTGGAATAATCAGGTGCAAGGTAGAAAATATAAATAAAACTGGAACTGAAACAAGAAACAAGGATGTTTTCAAAGACTGGTAGGATCTCTAAAACATTTTTAAAGTACATGTCATTGATAAAGCTAAATACTCAAAGTTGTGTAATACAACAGATTCATCATTGAGAAGAGTGAAATTATGCTGTTTTGAAAACTATGGCAGGTCATATTTTCTGCCTAATTATATAAAAAGATTTCTCAAAAAAACGCACATTATTTCAAAGATTTTTTGGCTCTGAAATAAGTTAAGTGTATTTCAAATGGCTTGTCTGCAAAGAAAGGTGAGATGTAGGGAATCACAGAAAGTCGAGGGGAAAATAGGTCATATATACATTGCTATATGGTGAAGTAAGACTTAGGCCAGCAACAATGTAGAGGACCTGACCCTTAGAAACTTACAAGTAAGCTGGAATCTTCAAAAGTTCAAATCTTTATAAGTAAAAAGATGTATTAAAATGAATAACGAAGTGTTTTAATTGACATCAGAAGATCCAAACAATAAACACTGAGAACATAGAAAAAAGATAAATAAAATTATGAGCGGAATTTAATACAACAGAAAACGTATAAAACTGAGGTGATTTAGTAAGTCCAAAGAATATTCTTTGAAAAGATCTAAAAGACACACTTTGATTAAGGAAAACAAAAACATAATAAAGAATATACAGAAAGAATCAGGACAATGTTATAGCAGAGAATATATGAAATGCCAGTAAATTTGAACATTTCTGTAAATTGGACCATTTCCTAGCTCCTAAAGTTTACCAAAACTGACACAAGAGGAAATCATTTAAGTCATCATGTCTGCGCTTGGCATTCTCGGAACGCCCTGGCCTCAGAATGCATCATCTGTAGTCCATGGTAACCTGGGGAGAGGGGGCGTGGCTGAGGGAGGTTGGAGCACTGCCCTAACTGAGGGAGTGGGTGTGGCCATCTCTGCTGTGACTGAACAAAGGGCAGGGGAGCAGGGGGCCCAGGGCAGGGCCCTCAGAGCCCGGCAGGCCCAGTGGACTGTCACAAGCATTGTGGCCCAGGCCAATGGGCGCCTTCTTGGTCTGCACAGATGCCCAAACTCTCACCTTTCCACTCAGGCCGCCAACTTACTTGAAGTGTGTGTGGAACCTGTCCGTGCAGTAAAACTCGCTGCAGAGCTAACCATAGTTCTGGGCATCGTAGCTTCCTGCAAGGTGACCAAAGTTCGAAGGCAGTTGTGTCCATGGGAAACACACGGAAAGGCTCCTGCCTGGGCCACAGGCCGCCCAATGCCCCTGCCACAGATCGAACGCCACAAAGCAACCCTGTCTGAGTCCCTGCCTCTAGAGGGAGTATTGGACCAACACTTGTAGAAAACGGGGTCCTAGCGGGCAACTCATTGGAGGGACACAAATAAATCTTTGCGGACTTTCTGATGAAGCTTACGAGCGTTCACACCTAAGCCTCTTATGAGGTCAGCTGTTTAGCAAAACATGAGCTCATGATCTAAATTTACACAATAATGAAGAAATCATCTACAAGGGGGAGACATTTAGCAAAAACAATCAATACCAGATTTAGATTCCCCAGGCCATCCATCAGATGTTGGAATAATCAGGTTCAAGGCAGAAAATATACATAAAACTGGAACTGAAACAAGGAACAAGGATGTTTTCAAAGACTGGTAGGATCTCTAAAACATTTTTAAAGTACATGTCATTGATAAAGTTAAATACTCAAAGGTTGTGTAATACAACAGATTCATCAGTGAGAAGAGTGAACTTATGCTGTTTTGAAAACTATGGCAGGTCAGATTTTCTGAGTAATTATATAAGAAGATTTCTCTAAAAAATACACATTATTTCAAAGACTTATTGGCTGGGAAATAAGTTAAGGGTATTTCAAATGGCTTGTGTGCAAATAAAGGTGAGATGTAGGGAAAAACAGAAAGTTCAGGGGAAAATAGTTCAATATATACAATGCTATAGGGTGAACTAAGCCTTAGGCGAGCAACAATG
Source organism: Mesoplodon bidens (assembly GCF_964165515.1). Classification (NCBI taxonomy): domain Eukaryota; kingdom Metazoa; phylum Chordata; class Mammalia; order Artiodactyla; family Ziphiidae; genus Mesoplodon; species Mesoplodon bidens. Next base: position 4,652,613 of record NC_138180.1, read on the forward strand.
TAGAGGACCTGACCCTTAGAAACTTACAAGTAAGCTGGAGTCTTCAAAAGTTCAAATCTTTATAAGTAAAAAGATTTATTAAAATGAATAACCAAGTGTTTTAATTGACAACAGAAGATCAAAACAATAAACCCTGAAAACATAGAAAAAAGATAAATAAAGATATGAGCAGAACTTAATACAACAGAAAACGTATAAAATTCATGTGATGTAGTAAGTCCAAAGAATATTCTTTGAAAAGATTTAAAAGTCACACTTTGATTAAGGAAAACAAAAACATAAGTAAAGAATATACAGAAAGAATCAGGACAATGTTATAGCAGAGAATATCTGAAATGCCAATAAATTTGAACATTTGTGTAAAGTGTACCATTTCCTAGCTCCTAAAGTTTACCAAAACTGACACAAGAGGAAATCATTTAAGGTCATCATGTCTGCCCCTGGCATTCTCGGACTGCCCTGGCCTCAGAATGCAGCATCTGTAGTCCATGGTAACCTGCGGAGTGGGGGCGGGGCTGAGGGTGTTTGGAACTCTGCCCTCACAGAGGGAGTGAGTGTGGCCAATTCTGCTGTGACTGAACAAAGGGCAGGGGAACAGGGGCCCAGGGCAGGGCCCTCAGAGCCCGGCAGGCCCCGTCGGCTGTCACAAGCATTTAGGCCCAGGCCAAAGGGCTCCTTCTTTGTCTGCACAGCTGCCCAAACTTTCACATTTCCACTCAGGCCGCCCTCTTCCTTGAAGTGCATGTGGAACCTGTCCGCGCAGTACATCTAGCTGCACAGCTAACCGTAGGTCTGGGCATCGTAGTTTCCTGCTAGGTGACCGAAGTTCGCAGGCAGATGGGTCCCTGGGACACACGTGGAGAGCCTCCTGACCTGGTCAAATGCAGCCCACTGTCACTGCCGCAGATCATGGGGCACAAATCAGCCCTGTCTGAGGCCGTGCCTCTAGAGGGCGTATTGGACCAACACTTGTAGAAAATTGGTTTCTCGCCGGCAACTCACTGGGGGGACACAAATAAATCTTTGCGGACTTTCTGATGAAGCTTACGAGTGTTCACACCTAAGCCTCTTACAAGGTCAGCTGCTTAGCTAAACATGAGCTCATGATCTAAATTTACACAATAATGAAAAAATCAGCTACAGGGTGAGAAAATCAGCAAAAACAATCAATAGCAGAATTAGATTCCCTAGGCCATCGAGCAGACATTGGAATAATCAGGTGCAAGGCATAAAATATACATAAAACTGGAACTGAAACAAGGAACAAGGATGTTTTCAAAGACTGGAAGGATCTCTAAAACATTTTTAAAGTACATGTCATTGATAAAGCTAAATACTCAAAGGTTGTGTAATACAACAGATTCATCACTGAGAAGAGTGAAATTATGCTGTTTTGAAAACTATGGCAGGTCAGATTTTCTGCCTAAATATTTAAGAAGATTTCTCTAAAAAATAAACATTATTTCAAAGAGTTATTGGCTGTGAAATAAGTTAGGGGTATTTCAAATGGCTTGTCGGCCAAAAAGGTGAGATGTAGGAAATCACAGAAAGTCGAGGGGAAAATAGGTCAATATATACTTTGCTATATTGTGAACTAAGGCTTAGGCCAGCCACAATGTAGAGAACCTGACCCTTAGAAACTTACAAGTAAGCTGGAATCTTTAAAAGTTCAAATCTTTATAAGTAAAAAGATTTATTAAAATGAATAACCAAGTGTTTTAATTGACATCAGAAGATCAAAACAATAAACCCTGAGAACATAGAAAAGAGATAAATAAAGATATAAGCAGAACTTAATACCACAAAAACGTATAAAATTCAGGGGATGTAGTAAGTCCAAACAATATTCTTTGACAAGATTTAAAAGACACACTTTGATTAAGGAAAACCAAAACATAAGTAAAGAATATACAGAGAGAATCAGGACAATGTTATAGCAGAGAATATCTGAAATGGCAGTAAATTTGAACATTTCTGTAAAGTGGACCATTTCCCAGCTCCTACACTTTACGAAAACTGACACAAGAGGAAATCATTTAAGGTCATCATGTCTGCCCTTGGCATTCTCGGAACGCCCTGGCCTCAGAATGCAGCATCTGTAGTCCATGGTAACCTGTGGAGAGTGGGCGGGGCTGAGGGAGGCTGGAACACTGCCCTCACTGAGGGAGAAGGTGTGGCCATCTCTACTGTGACTGAACAATGGGCAGGGGAGCAGGGGGTCCAGGTCTGGTCCCCCAGAGCCCGGCAGGCCCAGTGGGGTGTCACAAGCATTAAGGCCCTGGCCAAAGGGCGCCTTCTTTGTCTGCACAGCTGCCCAAACTCTCACCTTTCCACTCAGAACGCCGTCATACTTGAAGTGTGTTTGGAACCTCTTCTTGCTGTACACCTCGCTGCACAGTTAACCATAGTTCTGGGCATCATAGGTTCCTGCCAGAGGACAGAAGATTGCAGGCATTTGGGTCCCTGGCACCCACGCTGAGAGGATCCTGCACGGGCCACAGGCCGCCCACAGCCCATGCCCCAGATCGGGGCCGCAGAGCAGCCCTGTCTGAGTCCCTGCCTCAAGAGGGAGTATTGGACCAACAGTAATAGAAAACGGAGTCCTCGCGGGCCACTCATTGTAGCGACACAAATAAATCTTTGCTGACTTTCTGATGAAGCTTACGAGCGTTCACACCTTAGCCTCTTAAAAGGTCAGCTGTTTAGCTAAACATGAGCACATGATCTAAATTTACACAATAATGAAGAAATCAGCTACAAGGGGGAGACAATCAGCAAAAACAATCAATACCAGAATTAGATTGCCAAGGCCATCAATCAGATGTTGATATAATCAGGTGCAAGGCAGAAAATATACATAAAACTGGAACTGAAACAAGGAACAAGGAGGTTTTCAAAGACTGGTAGTGTCTCTAAAACATTTTTAAAGTACATGTCATTGATAAAGCTAATTACTCAAAGGTTGTGTAATACAACAGATTCATCATTGAGAAGAGTGAAATTATGCTGTTTTGAAAACTATGGCAGGTCAGATTTTCTGCCTAAATATATAAGAAGATTTCTCTAAAAAATACACATTATTTCAAAGACTTATTGGCTGTGAAATAAGTTAAGGATATTTCAAATGGCTTGTCTGCAAAGAAAGGTGAGATGTAGGAAATCACAGAAAGTCGAGGGGAAAATAGGTCAATATATACTTTGCTATATTGTGAACTAAGCTTTAGGCCAGCCACAATGTAGAGAACATGACGCTTAGAAACTTACAAGTAAGCTGGAATCTTTAAAATTTCAAATCTTTATAAGTAAAAAGATTTATTAAAATGAATAACCAAGTGTTTTAATTGACATCAGAAGATCAAAACAATAAACCCTGAGAACATAGAAAAAAGATAAATAAAGATATGAGCAGAACTTAATACCACAGAAAACGTATAAAATTCAGGTGAGGTAGTAAGTCCAAAGAATATTCTTTGACAAGATTTAAAAGACACACTTTGATTAAGGAAAACCAAAACATAAGTAAAGAATATACAGAAAGAATCAGGACAGTGTTATAGCAGAGAATATCTGAAATGGCAGTAAATTTGAACATTTCTGTAAAGTGGACCATTTCCTAGCTCCTAAAGTTTACCAAAACTGACACAAGAGGAAATAATTTAAGGTCATCCTGTCTGCCCTTGGCCTTCTCGGAATGCCCTGGACTCAGAATGCAGCATCTGTAGTCCATGGTAAGCTGCGGAGAGGGGGCGGGGCTGAGGGAGTTTGGAACACTGCCCTCACTGAGAGAGTGGGTGGGGCCATCTCTGCTGTGACTTAACAAAGGGCAGGGGAGCAGGGCGTCCAGGGCAGGTCCCTCAGAGCGCGGCAGGCCCAGTGGGGTGTCACAAGCATTTAGGCCCTGGCCAAAGGGTGCCTTCTTTGTCTGCACAGCAGCCCAAACACTCACCTTTCCACTCAGCCCGCCCTCATATTGAAGTGTGTGTGGAACCGTTCCGCGCAGTACACCTCGCTGCAAAGCTAACCATAGGTCTGGGCATCGTAGCTTCCTGCCAGGGGACCGAAGATCGCCGGCAGTTGGGTCCCTGGCACCCATGCTGAGAGATTCCTGCCAGGGCCACGGGACGCCCACTGCTCCTGCCCCAGATCGGGGGCCGCAAAGCGCCCCTGTGTGCGTCCCTGCCACTAGGGGGAGTATTGGACCAACAGTTATAGAAAACGGAGTCCTCGCGGGCCACTCTTTGGAGCGACACAAATAAATCTTTGCCGACTTTCTGATGAAGCTTACGAGCGTTCACACCTAAGCCTCTTACAAGGTCAGCTGTTTAGCTAAACATGAGCTCATGATCTAAATTTACACAATAATGAAGAAATGAGCTACAAGGGGAGACAATCAGCAAAAACAATCAATACCAGAATTAGATTCCCATGGCCATCCAGCAGATGTTGGAATAATCGGGTTCAAGGCAGAAAATATACATAAAACTGGAACTAAAACAAGGAAAAAGGATGTTTTCAAAGACTGGTAGGATCTTTAAAACCTTTTTATAGTACATGTCATTGATATAGAAAAATACTCAAAGGTTGTGTAATACTACAGATTAATCTTTGAGAAGAGTGATTTTATGCTGTTTTGCAAACTATGGCTGGTCAGATTTTCTGCCTAATTATATAAGACGATTTGTCTAAAAAATAAACATTATTTCAAACACTTATTGGCTATGAAATAAGTTAAGGTTATTTCAAATGGCTTGTCTGCAAAGAAAGGTGAGATGTACGGAATCTCAGAAAGTCGAGGGGAAAATAGGCCAATATATACCTTGCTATATGTTGAACTAAGCCTTAGGCCACCAAAAATGTACAGGACCTGAGCCTTAGAATCTTACAAGTAAGCTGGAATCTTTAAAAGTTCAAATCTTTATAAGGAAAAAGATTTATTAAAATGAATAACCAAGTGTTTTAATTGACATCAGAAGAACAAAACAATAAACCCTGAAAACATAGAGAAAAGATAAATAAAGATATGAGCAGAACTTAATACAACAGAAAACGTATAAAATTCAGGTGATGTAGTAAGTCCAAAGAATATTTTTGAAAAGATTTAAAAGACACACTTTGATTAAGGAAAACAAAAACATAAGTAAAGAATATACAGAGAGAATCAGGACAATGTTATAACAGAGAATATCTGAAATGCCAGTAAATTTGAACATTTCTGTAAAGTGGACCATTTCCTAGCTCCTAAAGTTTACCAAAACTGACACAAGAGCAAATCATTTAAGTTCATCATGTCTGCCCTTGGCATTCTCGGAACGCCCTGGCCTCAGAATGCAGCATGTATAGTCTACGGTAAACTGCGGAGAGGGGGCGGGGCTGAGGGAGGTTGGAGCACTGTCCTAACTGAGGGAGAGGGTGTGGCCATCTCTGCTGTGACTGAACAAAGGGCAGGGGAGCAGTGCGTCCAGGTCTGGGCCCCCAGAGCCCGGCAGGCCCAGTGGGGTGTCACAAGCATTTAGGCCCTGGCCAAAGGGCGCCTTCTTTGTCTGCACAGCTGCCCAAACTCTCTCCTTTCGACTCAGCCCGCCCTCATACTTGAAGTGTGTTTGGAAGCTGTCCGCGCAGTACACCTCGCTGCACAGTAAACCATAGGTCTGGGCATCGTAGCTTCCTGTCAGAGGATAGAAGGTCGCAGGCAGTTGGGTCCCTGGCACCCACGCTGAGAGGATCCTGCCAGGGCCACAGGCCGCCCACTGCCCCTGCCCAAATCGGGGCCGCAGAGCAGCCCTGTCTCAGTCCCTGCCTCAAGAGGGAGTATTGGACCAACAGTAAATGAACACGGAGTCCTCGCGGGCCACTCATTGGAGCGACACAAATAAATCTTTGCCGACTTTCTGATGAAGCTTACGAGCGTTCACACCTAAGCCTCTTACAAGGTCAGCTGTTTAGCTAAACATGAGCTCATGATCTAAATTTACACAATAATGAAGAAATCAGCTACAAGGTGAGACAATCAGCAAAAACAATCAATACCAGAATTAGATTCCCAAGGCCATCCATCAGATGTTGGAATAACCAGGTTCAAGCTAGAATATATACATAAAACTGGAACGGAAACAAGGAACAAGGATGTTTTCAAAGACTGGTAGGATCTTTAAAACATTTTTAAAGTACATGTCATTGATAAAGATAAATACTCAAAGGTTGTGTAATACAATAGATTAATCTTTGAGAAGAGTGAAATTATGCTGTTTTGAAAACTATGGCAGGCCAGAATTTCTGCCTAATTATATAAGAAGATTTCGTTTAAAAATACACATTATTTCAAAGTCTTATGGGCTGTGAAATAAGGGTATTTCAAATGGCTTGTCTGCCAAGAAAGGTGAGATGTATGGAATCACAGAAAGTCGAGGGGAAAATAGGTCAATATATACATTGCTATAGGGTGAACTAAGCCTTATGCCAGCAACAATGTAGAGGACCTGACCCTTAGAAACTTACAAGTAAGCTGGAATCTTCAAAAGTTCAAAATTTTATAAGGAAAAAGATTTATTAAAATGAATAACCAAATGTTTTAACTGACATCAGAAGATCAAAACTATAAACCCTGAGAACATTGAAAAAAGATAAATAAAGATATGAGCAGAAATTAATACAACAGAAAACCTATAAAATTCAGGTGATGTAGTAAGTAAAAAGAATATTTTTGAAAAGATTTAAAAGACACACTTTGAGTAAGAAATCCAAAACATAAGTAAAGAATATACAGAGAGAATCAGGGCTGTGTTATAACAGAGTATATCTGAAATGCCAGTAAATTTGAACATTTCTGTAATGTGGACCACTTCCTAGCTCCTAAAGTTTACAAAAACTGACACAAGAGGAAATCATTTAAGGTCATCATGTCTGCCCTTGGCATTCTCGGAACGCCCTGGCCTCAGAATGCAGCATCTGTAGTCCATGGTAACCTGTGGAGAGTGGGCGGGGCTGAGGGAGGCTGGAACACTGCCCTCACTGAGGGAGAAGGTGTGGCCATCTCTACTGTGACTGAACAATGGGCAGGGGAGCAGGGGGTCCAGGTCTGGTCCCCCAGAGCCCGGCAGGCCCAGTGGGGTGTCACAAGCATTAAGGCCCTGGCCAAAGGGCGCCTTCTTTGTCTGCACAGCTGCCCAAACTCTCACCTTTCCACTCAGAACGCCGTCATACTTGAAGTGTGCTTGGAACCTCTTCGTGCTGTACACCTCGCTGCACAGTTAACCATAGTTCTGGGCATCGTAGGTTCCTGCCAGAGGACAGAAGATTGCAGGCATTTGGGTCCCTGGCACCCACGCTGAGAGGATCCTGCACGGGCCACAGGCCGCCCACAGCCCATGCCCCAGATCGGGGCCGCAGAGCAGCCCTGTCTGAGTCCCTGCCTCAAGAGGGAGTATTGGACCAACAGTAATAGAAAACGGAGTCCTCGCGGGCCACTCATTGTAGCGACACAAATAAATCTTTGCTGACTTTCTGATGAAGCTTACGAGCGTTCACACCTTAGCCTCTTAAAAGGTCAGCTGTTTAGCTAAACATGAGCACATGATCTAAATTTACACAATAATGAAGAAATCAGCTACAAGGGGGAGACAATCAGCAAAAACAATCAATACCAGAATTAGATTGCCAAGGCCATCAATCAGATGTTGATATAATCAGGTGCAAGGCAGAAAATATACATAAAACTGGAACTGAAACAAGGAACAAGGAGGTTTTCAAAGACTGGTAGTGTCTCTAAAACATTTTTAAAGTACATGTCATTGATAAAGCTAATTACTCAAAGGTTGTGTAATACAACAGATTCATCATTGAGAAGAGTGAAATTATGCTGTTTTGAAAACTATGGCAGGTCAGATTTTCTGCCTAAATATATAAGAAGATTTCTCTAAAAAATACACATTATTTCAAAGACTTATTGGCTGTGAAATAAGTTAAGGATATTTCAAATGGCTTGTCTGCAAAGAAAGGTGAGATGTAGGAAATCACAGAAAGTCGAGGGGAAAATAGGTCAATATATACTTTGCTATATTGTGAACTAAGCTTTAGGCCAGCCACAATGTAGAGAACATGACGCTTAGAAACTTACAAGTAAGCTGGAATCTTTAAAATTTCAAATCTTTATAAGTAAAAAGATTTATTAAAATGAATAACCAAGTGTTTTAATTGACATCAGAAGATCAAAACAATAAACCCTGAGAACATAGAAAAAAGATAAATAAAGATATGAGCAGAACTTAATACCACAGAAAACGTATAAAATTCAGGTGAGGTAGTAAGTCCAAAGAATATTCTTTGACAAGATTTAAAAGACACACTTTGATTAAGGAAAACCAAAACATAAGTAAAGAATATACAGAAAGAATCAGGACAGTGTTATAGCAGAGAATATCTGAAATGGCAGTAAATTTGAACATTTCTGTAAAGTGGACCATTTCCTAGCTCCTAAAGTTTACCAAAACTGACACAAGAGGAAATAATTTAAGGTCATCCTGTCTGCCCTTGGCCTTCTCGGAATGCCCTGGACTCAGAATGCAGCATCTGTAGTCCATGGTAAGCTGCGGAGAGGGGGCGGGGCTGAGGGAGTTTGGAACACTGCCCTCACTGAGAGAGTGGGTGGGGCCATCTCTGCTGTGACTTAACAAAGGGCAGGGGAGCAGGGCGTCCAGGGCAGGTCCCTCAGAGCGCGGCAGGCCCAGTGGGGTGTCACAAGCATTTAGGCCCTGGCCAAAGGGTGCCTTCTTTGTCTGCACAGCAGCCCAAACACTCACCTTTCCACTCAGCCCGCCCTCATATTGAAGTGTGTGTGGAACCGTTCCGCGCAGTACACCTCGCTGCAAAGCTAACCATAGGTCTGGGCATCGTAGCTTCCTGCCAGGGGACCGAAGATCGCCGGCAGTTGGGTCCCTGGCACCCATGCTGAGAGATTCCTGCCAGGGCCACGGGACGCCCACTGCTCCTGCCCCAGATCGGGGGCCGCAAAGCGCCCCTGTGTGCGTCCCTGCCACTAGGGGGAGTATTGGACCAACAGTTATAGAAAACGGAGTCCTCGCGGGCCACTCTTTGGAGCGACACAAATAAATCTTTGCCGACTTTCTGATGAAGCTTACGAGCGTTCACACCTAAGCCTCTTACAAGGTCAGCTGTTTAGCTAAACATGAGCTCATGATCTAAATTTACACAATAATGAAGAAATGAGCTACAAGGGGAGACAATCAGCAAAAACAATCAATACCAGAATTAGATTCCCATGGCCATCCAGCAGATGTTGGAATAATCGGGTTCAAGGCAGAAAATATACATAAAACTGGAACTAAAACAAGGAAAAAGGATGTTTTCAAAGACTGGTAGGATCTTTAAAACCTTTTTATAGTACATGTCATTGATATAGAAAAATACTCAAAGGTTGTGTAATACTACAGATTAATCTTTGAGAAGAGTGATTTTATGCTGTTTTGCAAACTATGGCTGGTCAGATTTTCTGCCTAATTATATAAGACGATTTGTCTAAAAAATAAACATTATTTCAAACACTTATTGGCTATGAAATAAGTTAAGGTTATTTCAAATGGCTTGTCTGCAAAGAAAGGTGAGATGTACGGAATCTCAGAAAGTCGAGGGGAAAATAGGCCAATATATACCTTGCTATATGTTGAACTAAGCCTTAGGCCACCAAAAATGTACAGGACCTGAGCCTTAGAATCTTACAAGTAAGCTGGAATCTTTAAAAGTTCAAATCTTTATAAGGAAAAAGATTTATTAAAATGAATAACCAAGTGTTTTAATTGACATCAGAAGAACAAAACAATAAACCCTGAAAACATAGAGAAAAGATAAATAAAGATATGAGCAGAACTTAATACAACAGAAAACGTATACAATTCAGGTGATTTAGTAAGTCCAAAGAATATTCTTTGAAAAGAGTTAAAAGACACACTTTGATTAAGGAAAACAAAAACATAAGTAAAGAATATACAGAGAGAATCAGGACAATGTTATAACAGAGAATATCTGAAATGCCAGTAAATTTGAACATTTCTGTAAAGTGGACCATTTCCTAGCTCCTAAAGTTTACCAAAACTGACACAAGAGCAAATCATTTAAGTTCATCATGTCTGCCCTTGGCATTCTCGGAACGCCGTGGCCTCAGAATGCAGCATGTATAGTCTACGGTAAACTGCGGAGAGGGGGCGGGGCTGAGGGAGGTTGGAGCACTGCCCTAACTGAGGGAGAGGGTGTGGCCATCTCTGCTGTGACTGAACAAAGGGCAGGGGAGCAGTGCGTCCAGGTCTGGGCCCCCAGAGCCCGGCAGGCCCAGTGGGGTGTCACAAGCATTTAGGCCCTGGCCAAAGGGCGCCTTCTTTGTCTGCACAGCTGCCCAAACTCTCTCCTTTCGACTCAGCCCGCCCTCATACTTGAAGTGTGTTTGGAAGCTGTCCGCGCAGTACACCTCGCTGCACAGTTAACCATAGGTCTGGGCATCGTAGCTTCCTGTCAGAGGATAGAAGGTCGCAGGCAGTTGGGTCCCTGGCACCCACGCTGAGAGGATCCTGCCAGGGCCACAGGCCGCCCACTGCCCCTGCCCCAGATCGGGGCCGCAGAGCAGCCCTGTCTCAGTCCCTGCCTCAAGAGGGAGTATTGGACCAACAGTAAATGAACACGGAGTCCTCGCGGGCCACTCATTGGAGCGACACAAATAAATCTTTGCCGACTTTCTGATGAAGCTTACGAGCGTTCACACCTAAGCCTCTTACAAGGTCAGCTGTTTAGCTAAACATGAGCTCATGATCTAAATTTACACAATAATGAAGAAATCAGCTACAAGGTGAGACAATCAGCAAAAACAATCAATACCAGAATTAGATTCCCAAGGCCATCCATCAGATGTTGGAATAACCAGGTTCAAGCTAGAATATATACATAAAACTGGAACGGAAACAAGGAACAAGGATGTTTTCAAAGACTGGTAGGATCTTTAAAACATTTTTAAAGTACATGTCATTGATAAAGATAAATACTCAAAGGTTGTGTAATACAATAGATTAATCTTTGAGAAGAGTGAAATTATGCTGTTTTGAAAACTATGGCAGGTCAGAATTTCTGCCTAATTATATAAGAAGATTTCGTTTAAAAATACACATTATTTCAAAGTCTTATGGGCTGTGAAATAAGGGTATTTCAAATGGCTTGTCTGCCTAGAAAGGTGAGATGTATGGAATCACAGAAAGTCGAGGGGAAAATAGGTCAATATATACATTGCTATAGGGTGAACTAAGCCTTATGCCAGCAACAATGTAGAGGACCTGACCCTTAGAAACTTACAAGTAAGCTGGAATCTTCAAAAGTTCAAAATTTTATAAGGAAAAAGATTTATTAAAATGAATAACCAAATGTTTTAACTGACATCAGAAGATCAAAACTATAAACCCTGAGAACATTGAAAAAAGATAAATAAAGATATGAGCAGAAATTAATACAACAGAAAACCTATAAAATTCAGGTGATGTAGTAAGTAAAAAGAATATTTTTGAAAAGATTTAAAAGACACACTTTGAGTAAGAAATCCAAAACATAAGTAAAGAATATACAGAGAGAATCAGGGCTGTGTTATAACAGAGTATATCTGAAATGCCAGTAAATTTGAACATTTCTGTAATGTGGACCACTTCCTAGCTCCTAAAGTTTACAAAAACTGACACAAGAGGAAATCATTTAAGGTCATCATGTCTGCCCTTGGCATTCTCGGAATGCCCTGGCCTCAGAATGCAGCATGTATAGTCCAAGGTAAACTGCGGAGAGGGGGCGGGGCTGAGGGAGGTTGGAACACTGCCCTCACTGAGGGAGAGGGTGTGGCCAACTCTACTGTGACTGAACAAATGGCAGGGGAGCAGTGCGTCCAGGTCAGTGCTCCCAGAGCCCCTCAGGCACAGTGGGGTGTCACAAGCATTAAGGCCCTGGCCAAAGGGCGCCTTCTTTGTCTGCACAGCTGCCCAAACTCTCACATTTCCACTCAGACAGCCGTCATACTTGAAGTGTGTTTGGAACCTGTTCGCGCAGTACACCTCGCTGCACAGTTAACCATAGGTCTGGACATCGTAGGTTCCTGCCAGAGGACCGAAGATCGCAGGCAGTTGGGTGCCTGGCACCCACCCTGAGAGGATCCTGCCCGGGCCACAGGCCGCCCACTGCCCATGCCCCAGATCGGGGCCGCAGAGCAGCCCTGTCTGAGTCCCTGCCTCAAGAGGAAGTATTGGACCAACAGTAATAGAAAACGGAGTCCTCGCGGGCCACTCATTGGAGCGACACAAATAAATCTTTGCTGACTTTCTGATGAAGCTTACGAGCGTTCACACCTAAGCCTCTTAAAAGTTCAGCTGTTTAGCTAAACATGAGCTCATGATCTAAATTTACACAATAATGAAGAAATCAGCTACAAGGGGGAGACAATCAGCAAAAACAATGAATACCAGAATTAGATTCCCAAGGCCATCGATCAGACGTTGGAATAATCAGGTGCAAGGCAGAAAATATACATAAAACTGGAACTTAAACAAGGAACAAGGATGTTTTCAAAGACTGGTAGTGTCTCTAAAACATTTTTAAAGTACATGTCATTGATAAAGCTAATTACTCAAAGGTTGTTTAATACAACAGATTCATCATTGAGAAGAGTGAAATTATGCTTTTTTGAAAACTATGGCAGGTCAGATTTTCTGCCTAAATATATAAGAAGATTTCTCTAAAAAATACACATTATTTCAAAGACTTATTGGCTGTGAAATAAGTTAAGGGTATTTCAAATGGTTTGTCTGAAAAGAAAGGTGAGATGTAGGAAATCACAGAAAGTCGAGGGCAAATAGGACAATATATACTTTGCTATATTGTGAACTAAGCCTTAGGCCAGCAACAATGTAGAGAACGTGACCCTTAGAAAATTACAAGAAAGCTGGAATCTTTAAAAGTTCAAATCTTTATAAGTAAAAAGCTTTATTAATATGAATAATCAAGTGTTTTAATTGACATCAGAAGATCAAAACAATAAACCCTGAGAACATAGAAAAAAGATAAATAAAGATATGAGCAGAACTTAATACCACAGAAAAGGTATAAAATTCAGGTGAGGTAGCAAGTCCAAAGAATATTCTTTGACAAGATTTAAAAGACACACTTTGATTAAGGAAAACCAAAACATAAGTAAAGAATATACAGAAAGAATCAGGAGAATGTTATAGCAGAGAATTTATGAAATGACAGTAAATTTGAACATTTGTGTAAAGTGGACGATTTCCTAGGTCATAATGTTTACCAAAATTGACACAAGAGGAAATCATTTAAGGTCATCATGTCTGCCCTTGGCATTCTCGGAACGCCCTGGCCTCAGAATGCAGCATCTGTAGTCCATGGTAACCTGCGGAGAGGGGGCTGGACTGAGGAAGGTGGGAACACTGCCGTCACAGAGGGAGTGGGTGTGGCCATCTCTGCTGTGACTTAACAAAGGGCAGGGGAGAAGTGGGCCCACGGCAGGGCCCTCAGAGCCCAGCAGGCCCAGTCGTGTGTCACAAGCATTTAGGCCCGGGCCAAGTGTGCCTCCTTTGTCTGCTCAGCAGCCCAAACTCTCACCTTTCCACTCAAGCCGCACTCTTACTTGAAGTGTGTGTAGAACCGTTCCGCGCAGTACACCTCACTGCAAAGCTAACCATAGGTATGGGCATCATAGCTTCCTGCCATGTGACCGAAGTTCGCAGGCAGATCGGTCGTGGGACACACGCGGGGATCATCCTGCCCAGGCCACAGGCCGCCCAAAGCCACTACACCAGATCGGGTGAAGCAACACAGTCCTGTCTGAGTCCCAGCCTCTAGAGGAGTAGTGGAACAACACTTGAAGAAAACGGGGTCCGCGCGGGTAACTCATTGGAGGGACACAAAAAATCTTTGTGGACTTTCTGCTGAAGCTTACGGGCGTTCACACTTAAGCATCTTACAAGGTCCGCTGTTTAGCACAACATGAGCTCATGATCTAAATTTACACAATAAAGAAAATATCAGCTACAAGGGGAGACAAGCAGCAAAAACAATCAATACCAGAATTAGATTCCCTAGGCCATCCATCAGATGTTGGAATAATTTGGTGCAAGGCAGAAAGTATGCACAAAACTGGAACTGAAACAAGGAACAAGGAGGTTTTCAAAGACTGGTAGGATCTCTAAAACATTTTTAAAGTACATGTCATTGATAAAGCTAAATACTCAAAGGTTGTGTCATACAACAGATTCATCATTGAGAAGAGTGAAATTATGCTGTTTTGAAAACTATGGCAGGTCAGATTTTCTGCCTAATTATATAAGAAGATTTCTCTAAAAAATATACATTATATCCGAGAATTATTGGCTGTGAAATAAGTTAAGTGTATTTCAAATGGCTTGTCTGCAAAGAAAGGTGAGATGTAGAGAATCACAGAAAGTCGAGGGAAAAAGAGGTCAATATATACATTGCTATATGGTGAACTAAGCCTTAGGCCAGCAACAATGTAGAGGACCTGACCCTTAGAAACTTACAAGTAAGCTGGAATCTTGAAAAGTTCAAATCTTTATAAGTAAAAAGATTTTTTAAAATGAATAACCATGTGTTTTAATTGACATCAGAATATCAAAACAATAAAACCCGAGAACATAGAAAAAAGATAAATAAAGATATGATGAGAACTTAATACAATGGAAAACGTACATAATTCAGGGGATGTAGTAAGTCCAAAGAATATGCTTTGACAAGATTTAAAAGACACACTTTGATTAAGGAAAATCAAAACATAAGTAAAGAATATACAGAAAGAATCAGGACAATGTTATAGAAGAGAATATAGGAAATGCCAGTAAATTTGAACATTTGTGTAAAGTGGACCATTTCCTAGCTCCTAAAGTTTACCAAAATTGACACAAGAGGAAATCATTTAAGGTCATCATGTCTGCCCTTGGCATTCTCGGAACGCCCTGGCCTCAGAATGCAGCATCTGTAGTCCATGGTAACCTACGGAGAGGGGGCGGGAATGAGGGAGGTGGGAACACTGCCCTCACTGAGGGAGTGGGTGGGGCTATCTCTGCTGTGACTTAACAAAGGGCAGGGGAGAAGGGGGCCAACGGCAGGGCCCTCAGAGCCCGGCAGGCCCAGTCGTGTGTCACAAGCATTTAGGCCCAGGCCAAAGTGTGCCTTCTTTGTCTGCACAGCTGCCCAAACTCTCACCTTTCCACTCAGGCCGCCGTCTTACTTGAAGTGTGTGTGGAACCGTTCCGCGCAGTACACCTCGCTGCAAAGCTAACCATAGGACTGGGCATCATAGCTTCCTGCCAGGTGACCGAAGTTCGCAGGCAGATCTGTCGTGGGACACACGCGGGGAGCCTCCTATCCAGGCCACAGGCCGCCCAAAGCCACTACCCCAGATTGGGGCAAGCAAAGCAGTCCTGTATGAGTCCCAGCCTCTAGAGGAAGTAGTGGACCAACACTTGTAGAAAACGGGGTCCGCGTGGGTAACTCATTGGAGGGACACAAAAAAATCTTTGTGGACTTTCTGATGAAGCTTACGAGCGTTCACACTTAAGCCTCTTAGAAGGTCAGCTGTTTAGGTAAACATGAGCTCATGATCTAAATTTACACAATAATGAAGAAATCAGCTACAAGTGGAGACAAGCAGCAAAAACAATCAATACCAGAATTAGATTCCCTAGGCCATCCATCAGATGTTGGAATAATAAGGTGCAAGGCAGAAAGTATACACAAAACTGGAACTGAAACAAGGAACAAGGATGTTTTCAAAGACTGGTAGGATCTCTAAAACATTTTTAAAGTACATGTCATTGATAAAGCTAAATACTCACAGGTTGTGTCATACAACAGATTCATCATTGAGAAGGGTGAAATTATGCTGTTTTGAAAACTATGGCAGGTCAGATTTTCTGCCTAATTATATAAGAAGATTTCGCTAAAAAATACACATTATTTCAGAGACTTAGTGGCTGTGAAATAAGTTAAGGGTATTTCAAATGGCTTCTCTGGAAAGAAAGGTGAGATGTAGGGAATCACAGAAAGTCGAGGGGAAAATAGGTCAATATATACATTGCTATATGGGAACTAAGCCTTAGGCCAGGAAAAATGTAGAGGACCTGACCCATAGAAACTTACAAGTAAGCTGGAATCTTGAAAAGTTCAAATCTTTATAAGAAAAAGATTTATTAAAATGAATAACCAAGTGTTTTAATTGACATCAGAATATCAAAACAATAAAACGTGAGAACATAGAAAAAAGATAAATAAAGATATGAGGAGAACTTAATACAATAGAAAACGTATAAAATTCAGGGGATGTAGTAAGTCCAAAGAAAATTTTTTGACAATATTTAAAAGACACACTTTGATTAAGGAAAACCAAAACATAAGTAAAGAATATACAGACAGAATCAGGACAATGTTATAGCAGAGAATATTGGAAATGCAAGTAAATTTGAACATTTCTGTAAAGTGGACCATTTCCTAGCTCCTAAAGTTTACCAAAACTGACCCAAGAGGAAATCATTTAAGGTCATCATGTCTGCCCTTTGCATTCTCGGAATGCCCTGGGCTCAGAATGCAGCATCTGTAGCCCATGGTAACCTGCGTAGAGGGGGCAGGGCTGAGGGAGGTTGGAACACTGCCCTCACAGAGGGAGTGGGTGTGGCCAATTCTCCTGTGACTGAACAAAGGGCAGGGGAGCAGGGGGCCCAGTGCCGGGCCCTCAGAGCCCGGCAGGCCCAGTGGGGTTTCACAAGCATTTAGGCCCAGGTCAAAGGGCTCCTTCTTTGTCTGCACAGCTGCCCATACATTCACCTTTCCACTCAGGCCGCCCTCATACTTGAAGTGCATGTGGAACCAATCCGCGCAGTACACCTCACTGCACAGCTAACCATAGGTCTGGGCATTGTAGCTTCCAGCCACGTGACAGAAGTTCGCACGCAGATGGGTCCCAGGGACACACGCGGAGATGTTCCTGACCAGGCCAGAGGCCGACCACTGCCACTGCCCCAGATCAAGGGGCACAAAGCATCCCTGTCTGAGGCCGTTTCTCTAGAGGGAGTATTGGACCAACCCTTGTAAAAAACGGGTTTCTCGCGGACAACTCATTGGAGGGACACAAATAAATCTTTGCGGACTTTCTGATGAAGCTTACGAGTGTTCACACCTAAGCCTCTTACAAGGTCAGCTGTTTAGCTAAACATGAGCTCATGATCTAAATTTACACAGTAATGAAGAAATCAGCTACAGGGGGAGACAATCAGCAAAAACAATCAATACCAGAATTAGATTCCCTAGGCCATCCATCAGATGTTGGAATAATCAGGTGCAAGGCAGAAAGTATAAAGAAAACTGGAACTGAAACAAGGAACAAGGAGGTTTTCAAAGACTGGTAGGATCTCTAAAATATTTTTAAAGTACATGTCATTGATAAAGCTAAATACTCAATGGTTGTGTAATAGAAGAGATATATCATTGAGAAGAGTCAAATTATGCTGTTTTGAAAATTATGGCAGGTCAGATTTTCTGGCTAATTATATAAGAAGATTACTCTAAAAAATACACATTATTTCAAAGACTTATTGGCTGTGAAATAAGTTAAGGGTATTTCAAATGGCTTGTCTGCAAAGAAAGGTGAGATGTAGGGAATCACAGAAAGATGAGGGGAAAATAGGTCAATATATACATTGCTATATGGTGAACTAAGCCTTAGGCCAGCCACAATGTAGAGGACCTGACCCTTAGAAACTTACATGTAAGCTGAATCATTAAAAGTTCAAATCTTTATATGTAAAAAGATTTATTAAAATGAATAACCAAGTGTTTTAATTGACATCAGGAGAACAAAACAATAAACCCTGAGAACATAGAAAAAAGATAAATAAAGATATGAGGAGAACTTAATACAATAGAAAACGTATAAAATTCAGGGGATGTAGTAAGTCCAAAGAATATTCTTTGACAAGACTTAAAAGACACACTTTGATTAAGGAAAACCAAAACATAAGTAAAGAATATACAGAAAGAATCAGGACAATGTTATAGCAGAAATGCCAGTAAATTTGAACATTTGTGTAAAGTGGACCATTTACTAGCTCCTAAAGTTTACCAAAACTTACACAAGAGGAAATCATTTATGGTCATCAAGTCTGCTCTTGGCCTTCTCGGAATTCCCTGGACTCAGAATGCAGCATCTGTAGTCCATGGTAACTTGTGGAATGGGGGCGGGGCTGAGGCAGTTTGGAATACGGCCTTCACAGATGGAGTGGGTGTGGCCAATTCTGCTGTGACTGAACAAAGGGCAGGGTAACAGGGGGCCCAGGGCAGAGCCCTCAGAGACCGGCATGCCCAGTTGAGTGTCACAAGCATTTAGGCCCAGGATAACGGAAGCCTTCTTTGTCTGCACAGCTGCCCAAACATTCACCTTTCCACTCAGGACGCCCTCTTACTTGAAGTGCGTGTGGAACCTGTCTGCGCAGTACTGCTCGCTGCACAGCTAACCATAGGTATGGGCATCGTAGCTTCCTGTCAGGTGAGCGAAGTTCTCAGGCAGATGGTTCCCTGTGACACACGCGGAGAGGCTCCTGCCCAGGCCACAGGCCGCCCACTGCCACTGCCCCTGATCGTGGGGCACAAAGCAGCCATGTCTGATGCCGTGCCTCTAGATGGAGAATTGGACCAACACTTGTAGAAAACGGGGTCCTCGCGGGCAACTCATTGGAGGGACACAAATAAATCTTTGCGGACTTTCTGATGAAGCTTACGAGTGTTCACACCTAAGCCTCTTACAAGGTCCTCTGTTTAGCTAAACATGAGCTCATGATCTAAATTTACACAATAAAGAAGAAATCAGCTACAGGGGGAGACAAGCAGCAAAAACAATCTTTACCAGAATTAGATTCCCTAGGCCATCGATCAGACGTTGGAATAATCAGGTGCAAGGCAGAAAATATACATAAACCTGGAACTGAAACAAGGAACAAGGTTGTTTTCAAAGACTGGTAGGATCTCTAAAACATTTTTAAAGTACATGTCATTGATAAAGCTAAATCCCCAAAGGTTGTGTCATACAACAGATTCATCTTTGAGAAGAGTGAAATTATGCTGTTTTGAAAACTATGGCAGGTCAGATTTTCTGCCTAAATATATAAGAAGATTTCTCTAAAAAATACACATTATTTCAAAGACTTATTGGCTGTGAAAAAAGTTAAGGGTATTTCAAATGGCTTGTCTGCAAAGAAAGTTGAGATGTAGGGAATCACAGAAAGTCGAGGGGAAAACAGGTCAATATATACTTTGCCATATTGTGAACTAAGCCTTAGGCCAGCCACAATGTAGAGGGCCTGACCCTTATAAACTTACAAGTAAGCTGGAATCTTGAAAAGTTGAAATCATTATAAATAAAAAGATTTATTAAAATGAAAAAACAAGTGTTTTAATTGACATCAGAATATCAAAACAATAAACCTGAGAACACGGAAAAAATATAAATAAAGGGTATGAGGAGAACTTAATACAATAGAAAACGTACAAAATTCAGGTATGTAGTAAGTCTAAGAATTTTCTTTGCCAAGATTTAAAAGACACACTTTGATTAAGGAAAACCAAAACATAAGTAAAGAATATACAGAAAGAATCAGGATAATGTTATAGCAGAGAATATATGAAATGCCAGTAAATTTGACCATTTGTGTAAAGTGGACCATTTCCTAGCTCCTAAAGTTTACCAAAACTGACACAAGAGGAAATCATGTAAGGTCATCATGTCTGCCCTTGGCATTTCCGGAATTCCCAGGACTCAGAATGCAGCATCTGTAGTCCATGGAAAACTGCAGAGAGGGTGCGGGGCTGAGGGAGGTTGGAACACTGCCCTCACTGAGGGATTGGGAGTGGCCATCTCTGCTGTGACTGAACAAAGGGCAGGGGAGCAGGGGTCCCAGTGCAGGGCCCTCAGAGCCCGGCATGTGCAGTGGGGTGTCACAACCATTTAGGCCCAGGACAAAGGGCGCCTTCTTTGTCTGCACAGCTGCCCAAACTCTAACCTTTCCACTCAGGCCGCCCTCTTACTTGAAGTGTGTGTGGAACCTGTCCGCCCAGTACACCTCGCTGCAAAGCTAACCGTAAGTCTGGGCATCGTAGCTTCCTGCCAGGTGACCGAAGTTCGCAGGCAGATGGGTCCCTGGGACACACGCAGAGAGGCTCCTGCGCGGGACACAGGCCGCCCACTGCCACTGCCCATATCTTGGGGCGCAAAGCAGCCCTGTCTGTGCCGTGCCTCTAGAGGGAGTAGTGGAAAAACACTTGTAGAAAACGGGGTCCTCGCGGGCAACTCATTGGAGGGACACAAATAAATCTTTGCGGACTTTCTGATGAAGCTTACGAGTGTTCACACCTAAGCCTCTTACAAAGTCAGCTGTTTAGCTAAACATGAGATAATGATCTAAATTTACACAATAATGAAGAAATCAGCTACAGGTGGAGACAGTCAGCAAAAACAATCAACACCAGAATTAGATTCCCTATGCCATCGCTCAGACGTTGGAATAATCAGGTGCAAGGCAGAAAATATACATAAACCTGGAACTGTAACAAGGAACAAGGATGTTTTTAAAGACTGGTAGGATCTCTAAAACATTTTTAAAGTACATGTCATTGATAAAGCTAAATACTCAATGTTGTGTAATACAACAGATTCATCATTGAGAAGAGTGAAATTATGCTGTTTTGAAAACTAAGGCAGGTCAGATTTTCTGCCTAAGTATATAAGAAGATTTCTCTAAAAAATACATATTATTTCAAAGACTTATTGGCTGTGAAATAAGTTAAGGGTATTTCAAATGGCTTGTCTGCAAAGAAAGGTGAGATGTAGGAAATCACAGAAAGTCGAGGGGAAAATAGGTCAATATATACTTTGCTATATTGTGAACTAAGCCTTAGGCCAACCACAATGTAGAGGACCTGACCCTTAGAAATTTACAAGTAAGCTGGATTCTTTAAAAGTTCAAATCTTTATATGTAAAAAGATTTATTAAAATGAATAACCAAGTGTTTTAATTGACATCAGAAGATCAAAACAATAAACCCTGAGAATATAGAAAAAAGATAAATAAAGATATGAGCAGAACTTAATACCACAGAAAACGTATAAAATTCAGGTGAGGTAGTAAGTCCAAAGAATATTCTTTGAAAAGATTTAAAAGACACACTTTGATTAAGGAAAACCAAAACATAAGTAAAGAATATACAGAAAGAATCAGGACAATGTTATAGCAGAGAATATATGAAATGCCAGTAAATTTGAACATTTGTGTAAAGTGGACCATTTCCTAGCTCCTGAAGTTTACCAAAATTGACACAAGAGGAAATCATTTAAGGTCATCATGTCTGCCCTTGGCATTCTCGGAAAGCCCTGGCCTCAGAATGCAGCATCTGTAATCCATGGTAACCTGTGGAGAGGGGGCGGCACTGAGGGAGGTGGCAACACTGTCCTCACTGAGGGAGTGGGTGTGGCCAATTCTCCTGTGACTGAACAAAGGGCAGGGGAGCAGGGGGCACAGAGCCGGGCCCTGAGAGCCCGGCAGGCCCAGTGGGGTTTCACAAGCATTTAGGCCAGGTCAAAGGGCTCCTTCTTTGTCTGCACAGGTGCCCATACATTCACCTTTCCACTCAGGCCGCCCTCATACTTGAAGTGCATGTGGAACCTGTCCGCGCAGTACACCTCGCTGCACAGCTAACCATAGGTCTGGGCATTGTAGCTTCCAGCCACGTGACAGAAGTTCGCACGCAGATGGGTCCCAGGGAAACACGCGGAGAGGTTCCTGACCAGGCCAGAGGCCGACCACTGCCACTGCCCCAGATCAAGGGGCACAAAGCAGCCCTGTCTGAGGCCGTTTCTCTAGAGGGAGAATTGGACCAACCCTTGTAAAAAACGGGTTTCTCGCGGACAACTCATTGGAGGGACACAAATAAATCTTTGCGGACTTTCTGATGAAGCTTACGAGTGTTCACACCTAAGCCTCTTACAAGGTCAGCTGTTTAGCTAAACATGAGCTCATGATCTAAATTTACACAGTAATGAAGAAATCAGCTACAGGGGGAGACAATCAGCAAAAACAATCAATACCAGAAGTAGATTCCCTAGGCCATCCATCAGATGTTGGAATAATCAAGTGCAAGGCAGAAAGTATACAGAAAACTGGAACTGAAACAAGGAACAAGGAGGTTTTCAAAGACTGGTAGGATCTCTAAAATATTTTTAAAGTATATGTCATTGATAAAGCTAAATACTCAATGGTTGTGTAATAGAAGAGATATATCATTGAGAAGAGTGAAATTATGCTGTTTTGAAAACTATGGCAGATCAGATTTTCTGGCTAATTATATAAGAAGATTACTCTAAAAAATACACATTTTTTCAAAGACTTATTGGCTATGAAATAAGTTAAGGGTATTTCAAATGGCTTGTCTGCAAAGAAAGGTGAGATGTAGGGAATCACAGAAAGTTGAGGGGAAAATAGGTCAATATATACATTGCTATATGGTGAACTAAGCCTTAGGCCAGCCACAATGTAGAGGACCTGACCCTTAGAAACTTACATGTAAGCTGAATCATTAAAAGTTCAAATCTTTATATGTAAAAAGATTTATTAAAATGAATAACCAAGTGTTTTAATTGACATCAGGAGAACAAAACAATAAACCCTGAGAACATAGAAAAAAGATAAATAAAGATATGAGGAGAACTTAATACAATAGAAAACGTATAAAATTCAGGTGATGTAGTAAGTCCAAAGAATATTCTTTGACAAGATTTAAAAGACACACTTTGATTAAGGAAAACCAAAACATAAGTAAAGAATATACAGAAAGAATCAGGACAATGTTATAGCAGAGAATAAATGAAATGCCAGTAAATTGGAACATTTGTGTAAAGTGGACCATTTCCTAGCTCCTAAAGTTTACCAAAACTTACACAAGAGGAAATCATTTATGGTCATCAAGTCTGCTCTTGGCCTTCTCGGAATGCCCTGGACTCAGAATGCAGCATCTGTAGTCCATGGTAACCTGTGGAATGGGGGCGGGGCTGAGGCAGTTTGGAACACGGCCTTCACAGATGGAGTGGGTGTGGCCAATTCTGCTGTGACTGAACAAAGGGCAGGGTAACAGGGGGCCCAGGGCAGGGCCCTCAGAGACCGGCATGCCCAGTGGGGTATCACAAGCATTTAGGCCCAGGATAAAGGACGCCTTCTTTGTCTGCACAGCTGCCCAAACATTCACCTTTCCACTCAGGACGCCCTCTTATTTGAAGTGCGTGTGGAACCTGTCTGCGCAGTACAGCTCGCTGCACAGCTAACCATAGGTATGGGCATCGTAGCTTCCTGTCAGGTGAGCGAAGTTCTCAGGCAGATGGGTCCCTGTGACACACGCGGAGAGGCTCCTGCCCAGGCCACAGGCAGCCCACTGCCACTGCCCCTGATCGTGGGGCACAAAGCAGCCCTGTCTGAGGCCGTGCCTCTAGATGGAGAATTGGACCAACACTTGTAGAAAACGGGGTCCTCGCGGGCAACTCATTGGAGGGACACAAATAAATCTTTGTGGACATTCTGATGAAGCTTACGAGTGTTCACACCTAAGCCTCTTACAAGGTCCTCTGTTTAGCTAAACATGAGCTCAAGATCTAAATTTACACAATAAAGAAGAAATCAGCTACAGGGGGAGACAAGCAGCAAAATCAATCTTTACCAGAATTAGATTCCCTAGGCCATCGATCAGACGTTGGAATAATCAGGTGCAAGGCAGAAAATATAAATAAACCTGGAACTGAAACAAGGAACAAGGATGTTTTCAAAGACTGGTAGGATCTCTAAAACATTTTTAAAGTACATTTCATTGATAAAGCTAAATACTCAAAGGTTGTGTCACACAACAGATTCATCTTTGAGAAGAGTGAAATTATGCTGTTTTGAAAACTATGGCAGGTCAGATTTTCTGCCTAAATATATAAGAAGATTTCTCTAAAAAATACACATTATTTCAAAGACTTATTGGCTGTGAAAAAAGTTAAGGGTATTTCAAATGGCTTGTCTGCAAAGAAAGTTGAGATGTAGGGAATCACAGAAAGTCGAGGGGAAAACAGGTCAATATATACTTTGCCATATTGTGAACTAAGCCTTAGGCCAGCCACAATGTAGAGGGCCTGACCCTTATAAACTTACAAGTAAGCTGGAATCTTGAAAAGTTGAAATCATTATAAATAAAAAGATTTATTAAAATGAATAAACAAGTGTTTTAATTGACATCAGAATATCAAAACAATAAACCTGAGAACACGGAAAAAAATATAAATAAATGTATGAGGAGAACTTAATACAATAGAAAATGTACAAAATTCAGGTATGTAGTAAGTCTAAGAATTTTCTTTGCCAAGATTTAAAAGACACACTTTGATTAAGGAAAACCAAAACATAAGTAAAGAATATACAGAAAGAATCAGGACAATGTTATAGCAGAGAATATATGAAATGCCAGTAAATTTGAACATTTGTGTAAAGTGGACCATTTCCTAGCTCCTAAAGTTTACCAAAATTGATACAAGAGGAAATCATGTAAGGTCATCATGTCTGCCCTTGGCATTTCCGGAATGCCCAGGACTCAGAATGCAGCATCTGTAGTCCATGGAAAACTGCAGAGAGGGGGCGGGGCTGAGGGAGGTTGGAACACTGCCCTCACTGAGGGATTGGGAGTGGCTATCTCTGCTGTGACTGAACAAAGGGCAGGGGAGCAGGGGTCCCAGTGCAGGGCCCTCAGAGCCCGGCAGGTGCAGTGGGGTGTCACAACCATTTAGGCCCAGGACAAAGGGCGCCTTCTTTGTCTGCACAGCTGCCCAAACTCTAACCTTTCCACTCAGGCCGCCCTCTTACTTGAAGTGTGTGTGGAACCTGTCCGCCCAGTACACCTCGCTGCAAAGCTAACCATAAGTCTGGGCATCGTAGCTTCCTGCCAGGTGACCGAAGTTCGCAGGCAGATGGGTCCCTGGGACACACGCAGAGAGGCTCCTGCCCGGGACACAGGCCGCCCACTGCCACTGCCCATATCGTGGGGCGCAAAGCAGCCCTGTCTGTGCCGTGCCTCTAGAGGGAGTAGTGGAAAAACACTTGTAGAAAATGGGATCCTCGCGGGCAACTCATTGGAGGGACACAAATAAATCTTTGCGGACTTTCTGATGAAGCTTACGAGTGTTCACACCTAAGCCTCTTACAAAGTCAGCTGTTTAGCTAAACATGAGATAATGATCTAAATTTACACAATAATGAAGAAATCAGCTACAGGTGGAGACAGTCAGCAAAAACAATCAATACCAGAATTAGATTCCCTATGCCATCGCTCAGACGTTGGAATAATCAGGTGCAAGGCAGAAAATATACATAAACCTGGAACTGTAACAAGGAACAAGGATGTTTTTAAAGACTGGTAGGATCTCTAAAACATTTTTAAAGTACATGTCATTGATAAAGCTAAATACTCAATGTTGTGTAATACAACAGATTCATCATTGAGAAGAGTGAAATTATGCTGTTTTGAAAACCAAGGCAGGTCAGATTTTCTGCCTAAGTATATAAGAAGATTTCTCTAAAAAATACATATTATTTCAAAGACTTATTGGCTGTGAAATAAGTTAAGGGTATTTCAAATGGCTTGTCTGCAAAGAAAGGTGAGATGTAGGAAATCACAGAAAGTCGAGGGGAAAATAGGTCAATATATACTTTGCTATATTGTGAACTAAGCCTTAGGCCAACCACAATGTAGAGGACCTGACCCTTAGAAATTTACAAGTAAGCTGGATTCTTTAAAAGTTCAAATCTTTATATGTAAAAAGATTTATTAAAATGAATAACCAGGTGTTTTAATTGACATCAGAAGATCAAAACAATAAACCCTGAGAATATAGAAAAAAGATAAATAAAGATATGAGCAGAACTTAATACCACAGAAAACGTATAAAATTCAGGTGAGGTAGTAAGTCCAAAGAATATTCTTTGAAAAGATTTAAAAGACACACTTTGATTAAGGAAAACCAAAACATAAGTAAAGAATATACAGAAAGAATCAGGACAATGTTATAGCAGAGAATATATGAAATGCCAGTAAATTTGAACATTTGTGTAAAGTGGACCATTTCCTAGCTCCTGAAGTTTACCAAAATTGACACAAGAGGAAATCATTTAAGGTCATCATGTCTGCCCTTGGCATTCTCGGAAAGCCCTGGCCTCAGAATGCAGCATCTGTAATCCATGGTAACCTGTGGAGAGGGGGCGGGACTGAGGGAGGTGGCAACACTGTCCTCACTGAGGGAGTGGGTGTGGCCAATTCTCCTGTGACTGAACAAAGGGCAGGGGAGCAGGGGGCACAGAGCCGGGCCCTCAGAGCCCGGCAGGCCCAGTGGGGTTTCACAAGCATTTAGGCCAGGTCAAAGGGCTCCTTCTTTGTCTGCACAGGTGCCCATACATTCACCTTTCCACTCAGGCCGCCCTCATACTTGAAGTGCATGTGGAACCTGTCCGCGCAGTACACCTCGCTGCACAGCTAACCATAGGTCTGGGCATTGTAGCTTCCAGCCACGTGACAGAAGTTCGCACGCAGATGGGTCCCAGGGAAACACGCAGAGAGGTTCCTGACCAGGCCAGAGGCCGACCACTGCCACTGCCCCAGATCAAGGGGCACAAAGCAGCCCTGTCTGAGGCCGTTTCTCTAGAGGGAGAATTGGACCAACCCTTGTAAAAAACGGGTTTCTCGCGGACAACTCATTGGAGGGACACAAATAAATCTTTGCGGACTTTCTGATGAAGCTTACGAGTGTTCACACCTAAGCCTCTTACAAGGTCAGCTGTTTAGCTAAACATGAGCTCATGATCTAAATTTACACAGTAATGAAGAAATCAGCTACAGGGGGAGACAATCAGCAAAAACAATCAATACCAGAAGTAGATTCCCTAGGCCATCCATCAGATGTTGGAATAATCAAGTGCAAGGCAGAAAGTATACAGAAAACTGGAACTGAAACAAGGAACAAGGAGGTTTTCAAAGACTGGTAGGATCTCTAAAATATTTTTAAAGTATATGTCATTGATAAAGCTAAATACTCAATGGTTGTGTAATAGAAGAGATATATCATTGAGAAGAGTGAAATTATGCTGTTTTGAAAACTATGGCAGATCAGATTTTCTGGCTAATTATATAAGAAGATTACTCTAAAAAATACACATTTTTTCAAAGACTTATTGGCTATGAAATAAGTTAAGGGTATTTCAAATGGCTTGTCTGCAAAGAAAGGTGAGATGTAGGGAATCACAGAAAGTTGAGGGGAAAATAGGTCAATATATACATTGCTATATGGTGAACTAAGCCTTAGGCCAGCCACAATGTAGAGGACCTGACCCTTAGAAACTTACATGTAAGCTGAATCATTAAAAGTTCAAATCTTTATATGTAAAAAGATTTATTAAAATGAATAACCAAGTGTTTTAATTGACATCAGGAGAACAAAACAATAAACCCTGAGAACATAGAAAAAAGATAAATAAAGATATGAGGAGAACTTAATACAATAGAAAACGTATAAAATTCAGGTGATGTAGTAAGTGCAAAGAATATTCTTTGACAAGATTTAAAAGACACACTTTGATTAAGGAAAACCAAAACATAAGTAAAGAATATACAGAAAGAATCAGGACAATGTTATAGCAGAGAATAAATGAAATGCCAGTAAATTGGAACATTTGTGTAAAGTGGACCATTTCCTAGCTCCTAAAGTTTACCAAAACTTACACAAGAGGAAATCATTTATGGTCATCAAGTCTGCTCTTGGCCTTCTCGGAATGCCCTGGACTCAGAATGCAGCATCTGTAGTCCATGGTAACCTGTGGAATGGGGGCGGGGCTGAGGCAGTTTGGAACACGGCCTTCACAGATGGAGTGGGTGTGGCCAATTCTGCTGTGACTGAACAAAGGGCAGGGTAACAGGGGGCCCAGGGCAGGGCCCTCAGAGACCGGCATGCCCAGTGGGGTATCACAAGCATTTAGGCCCAGGATAAAGGACGCCTTCTTTGTCTGCACAGCTGCCCAAACATTCACCTTTCCACTCAGGACGCCCTCTTATTTGAAGTGCGTGTGGAACCTGTCTGCACAGTACAGCTCGCTGCACAGCTAACCATAGGTATGGGCATCGTAGCTTCCTGTCAGGTGAGCGAAGTTCTCAGGCAGATGGGTCCCTGTGACACACACGGAGAGGCTCCTGCCCAGGCCACAGGCAGCCCACTGCCACTGCCCCTGATCGTGGGGCACAAAGCAGCCCTGTCTGAGGCCGTGCCTCTAGATGGAGAATTGGACCAACACTTGTAGAAAACGGGGTCCTCGCGGGCAACTCATTGGAGGGACACAAATAAATCTTTGTGGACATTCTGATGAAGCTTACGAGTGTTCACACCTAAGCCTCTTACAAGGTCCTCTGTTTAGCTAAACATGAGCTCATGATCTAAATTTACACAATAAAGAAGAAATCAGCTACAGGGGGAGACAAGCAGCAAAATCAATCTTTACCAGAATTAGATTCCCTAGGCCATCGATCAGACGTTGGAATAATCAGGTGCAAGGCAGAAAATATAAATAAACCTGGAACTGAAACAAGGAACAAGGATGTTTTCAAAGACTGGTAGGATCTCTAAAACATTTTTAAAGTACATGTCATTGATAAACTAAATCCCCAAAGGTTGTGTCACACAACAGATTCATCTTTGAGAAGAGTGAAATTATGCTGTTTTGAAAACTATGGCAGGTCAGATTTTCTGCCTAAATATATAAGAAGATTTCTCTAAAAAATACACATTATTTCAAAGACTTATTGGCTGTGAAAAAAGTTAAGGGTATTTCAAATGGCTTGTCTGCAAAGAAAGTTGAGATGTAGGGAATCACAGAAAGTCGAGGGGAAAACAGGTCAATATATACTTTGCCATATTGTGAACTAAGTCTTAGGCCAGCCACAATGTAGAGGGCCTGACCCTTATAAACTTACAAGTAAGCTGGAATCTTGAAAAGTTGAAATCATTATAAATAAAAAGATTTATTAAAATGAATAAACAAGTGTTTTAATTGACATCAGAATATCAAAACAATAAACCTGAGAACACGGAAAAAAATATAAATAAATGTATGAGGAGAACTTAATACAATAGAAAATGTACAAAATTCAGGTATGTAGTAAGTCTAAGAATTTTCTTTGCCAAGATTTAAAAGACACACTTTGATTAAGGAAAACCAAAACATAAGTAAAGAATATACAGAAAGAATCAGGACAATGTTATAGCAGAGAATATATGAAATGCCAGTAAATTTGAACATTTGTGTAAAGTGGACCATTTCCTAGCTCCTGAAGTTTACCAAAATTGACACAAGAGGAAATCATTTAAGGTCATCATGTCTGCCCTTGGCATTCTCGGAAAGCCCTGGCCTCAGAATGCAGCATCTGTAATCCATGGTAACCTGTGGAGAGGGGGCGGGACTGAGGGAGGTGGCAACACTGTCCTCACTGAGGGAGTGGGTGTGGCCAATTCTCCTGTGACTGAACAAAGGGCAGGGGAGCAGGGGGCACAGAGCCGGGCCCTCAGAGCCCGGCAGGCCCAGTGGGGTTTCACAAGCATTTAGGCCAGGTCAAAGGGCTCCTTCTTTGTCTGCACAGGTGCCCATACATTCACCTTTCCACTCAGGCCGCCCTCATACTTGAAGTGCATGTGGAACCTGTCCGCGCAGTACACCTCGCTGCACAGCTAACCATAGGTCTGGGCATTGTAGCTTCCAGCCACGTGACAGAAGTTCGCACGCAGATGGGTCCCAGGGAAACACGCAGAGAGGTTCCTGACCAGGCCAGAGGCCGACCACTGCCACTGCCCCAGATCAAGGGGCACAAAGCAGCCCTGTCTGAGGCCGTTTCTCTAGAGGGAGAATTGGACCAACCCTTGTAAAAAACGGGTTTCTCGCGGACAACTCATTGGAGGGACACAAATAAATCTTTGCGGACTTTCTGATGAAGCTTACGAGTGTTCACACCTAAGCCTCTTACAAGGTCAGCTGTTTAGCTAAACATGAGCTCATGATCTAAATTTACACAGTAATGAAGAAATCAGCTACAGGGGGAGACAATCAGCAAAAACAATCAATACCAGAAGTAGATTCCCTAGGCCATCCATCAGATGTTGGAATAATCAAGTGCAAGGCAGAAAGTATACAGAAAACTGGAACTGAAACAAGGAACAAGGAGGTTTTCAAAGACTGGTAGGATCTCTAAAATATTTTTAAAGTATATGTCATTGATAAAGCTAAATACTCAATGGTTGTGTAATAGAAGAGATATATCATTGAGAAGAGTGAAATTATGCTGTTTTGAAAACTATGGCAGATCAGATTTTCTGGCTAATTATATAAGAAGATTACTCTAAAAAATACACATTTTTTCAAAGACTTATTGGCTATGAAATAAGTTAAGGGTATTTCAAATGGCTTGTCTGCAAAGAAAGGTGAGATGTAGGGAATCACAGAAAGTTGAGGGGAAAATAGGTCAATATATACATTGCTATATGGTGAACTAAGCCTTAGGCCAGCCACAATGTAGAGGACCTGACCCTTAGAAACTTACATGTAAGCTGAATCATTAAAAGTTCAAATCTTTATATGTAAAAAGATTTATTAAAATGAATAACCAAGTGTTTTAATTGACATCAGGAGAACAAAACAATAAACCCTGAGAACATAGAAAAAAGATAAATAAAGATATGAGGAGAACTTAATACAATAGAAAACGTATAAAATTCAGGTGATGTAGTAAGTGCAAAGAATATTCTTTGACAAGATTTAAAAGACACACTTTGATTAAGGAAAACCAAAACATAAGTAAAGAATATACAGAAAGAATCAGGACAATGTTATAGCAGAGAATAAATGAAATGCCAGTAAATTGGAACATTTGTGTAAAGTGGACCATTTCCTAGCTCCTAAAGTTTACCAAAACTTACACAAGAGGAAATCATTTATGGTCATCAAGTCTGCTCTTGGCCTTCTCGGAATGCCCTGGACTCAGAATGCAGCATCTGTAGTCCATGGTAACCTGTGGAATGGGGGCGGGGCTGAGGCAGTTTGGAACACGGCCTTCACAGATGGAGTGGGTGTGGCCAATTCTGCTGTGACTGAACAAAGGGCAGGGTAACAGGGGGCCCAGGGCAGGGCCCTCAGAGACCGGCATGCCCAGTGGGGTATCACAAGCATTTAGGCCCAGGATAAAGGACGCCTTCTTTGTCTGCACAGCTGCCCAAACATTCACCTTTCCACTCAGGACGCCCTCTTATTTGAAGTGCGTGTGGAACCTGTCTGCACAGTACAGCTCGCTGCACAGCTAACCATAGGTATGGGCATCGTAGCTTCCTGTCAGGTGAGCGAAGTTCTCAGGCAGATGGGTCCCTGTGACACACACGGAGAGGCTCCTGCCCAGGCCACAGGCAGCCCACTGCCACTGCCCCTGATCGTGGGGCACAAAGCAGCCCTGTCTGAGGCCGTGCCTCTAGATGGAGAATTGGACCAACACTTGTAGAAAACGGGGTCCTCGCGGGCAACTCATTGGAGGGACACAAATAAATCTTTGTGGACATTCTGATGAAGCTTACGAGTGTTCACACCTAAGCCTCTTACAAGGTCCTCTGTTTAGCTAAACATGAGCTCATGATCTAAATTTACACAATAAAGAAGAAATCAGCTACAGGGGGAGACAAGCAGCAAAATCAATCTTTACCAGAATTAGATTCCCTAGGCCATCGATCAGACGTTGGAATAATCAGGTGCAAGGCAGAAAATATAAATAAACCTGGAACTGAAACAAGGAACAAGGATGTTTTCAAAGACTGGTAGGATCTCTAAAACATTTTTAAAGTACATGTCATTGATAAACTAAATCCCCAAAGGTTGTGTCACACAACAGATTCATCTTTGAGAAGAGTGAAATTATGCTGTTTTGAAAACTATGGCAGGTCAGATTTTCTGCCTAAATATATAAGAAGATTTCTCTAAAAAATACACATTATTTCAAAGACTTATTGGCTGTGAAAAAAGTTAAGGGTATTTCAAATGGCTTGTCTGCAAAGAAAGTTGAGATGTAGGGAATCACAGAAAGTCGAGGGGAAAACAGGTCAATATATACTTTGCCATATTGTGAACTAAGCCTTAGGCCAGCCACAATGTAGAGGGCCTGACCCTTATAAACTTACAAGTAAGCTGGAATCTTGAAAAGTTGAAATCATTATAAATAAAAAGATTTATTAAAATGAATAAACAAGTGTTTTAATTGACATCAGAATATCAAAACAATAAACCTGAGAACACGGAAAAAAATATAAATAAATGTATGAGGAGAACTTAATACAATAGAAAATGTACAAAATTCAGGTATGTAGTAAGTCTAAGAATTTTCTTTGCCAAGATTTAAAAGACACACTTTGATTAAGGAAAACCAAAACATAAGTAAAGAATATACAGAAAGAATCAGGACAATGTTATAGCAGAGAATATATGAAATGCCAGTAAATTTGAACATTTGTGTAAAGTGGACCATTTCCTAGCTCCTAAAGTTTACCAAAATTGATACAAGAGGAAATCATGTAAGGTCATCATGTCTGCCCTTGGCATTTCCGGAATGCCCAGGACTCAGAATGCAGCATCTGTAGTCCATGGAAAACTGCAGAGAGGGGGCGGGGCTGAGGGAGGTTGGAACACTGCCCTCACTGAGGGATTGGGAGTGGCTATCTCTGCTGTGACTGAACAAAGGGCAGGGGAGCAGGGGTCCCAGTGCAGGGCCCTCAGAGCCCGGCAGGTGCAGTGGGGTGTCACAACCATTTAGGCCCAGGACAAAGGGCGCCTTCTTTGTCTGCACAGCTGCCCAAACTCTAACCTTTCCACTCAGGCCGCCCTCTTACTTGAAGTGTGTGTGGAACCTGTCCGCCCAGTACACCTCGCTGCAAAGCTAACCATAAGTCTGGGCATCGTAGCTTCCTGCCAGGTGACCGAAGTTCGCAGGCAGATGGGTCCCTGGGACACACGCAGAGAGGCTCCTGCCCGGGACACAGGCCGCCCACTGCCACTGCCCATATCGTGGGGCGCAAAGCAGCCCTGTCTGTGCCGTGCCTCTAGAGGGAGTAGTGGAAAAACACTTGTAGAAAATGGGATCCTCGCGGGCAACTCATTGGAGGGACACAAATAAATCTTTGCGGACTTTCTGATGAAGCTTACGAGTGTTCACACCTAAGCCTCTTACAAAGTCAGCTGTTTAGCTAAACATGAGATAATGATCTAAATTTACACAATAATGAAGAAATCAGCTACAGGTGGAGACAGTCAGCAAAAACAATCAATACCAGAATTAGATTCCCTATGCCATCGCTCAGACGTTGGAATAATCAGGTGCAAGGCAGAAAATATACATAAACCTGGAACTGTAACAAGGAACAAGGATGTTTTTAAAGACTGGTAGGATCTCTAAAACATTTTTAAAGTACATGTCATTGATAAAGCTAAATACTCAATGTTGTGTAATACAACAGATTCATCATTGAGAAGAGTGAAATTATGCTGTTTTGAAAACCAAGGCAGGTCAGATTTTCTGCCTAAGTATATAAGAAGATTTCTCTAAAAAATACATATTATTTCAAAGACTTATTGGCTGTGAAATAAGTTAAGGGTATTTCAAGTGGCTTGTCTGCAAAGAAAGGTGAGATGTAGGAAATCACAGAAAGTCGAGGGGAAAATAGGTCAATATATACTTTGCTATATTGTGAACTAAGCCATAGGCCAACCACAATGTAGAGGACCTGACCCTTAGAAATTTACAAGTAAGCTGAATTCTTTAAAAGTTCAAATCTTTATATGTAAAAAGATTTATTAAAATGAATAACCAAGTGTTTTAATTGACATCAGAAGATCAAAACAATAAACCCTGAGAACATAGAAAAAAGATAAATAAAGATATGAGCAGAACTTAATACCACAGAAAACGTATAAAATTCAGGTGAGGTAGTAAGTCCAAAGAATATTCTTTGAAAAGATTTAAAAGACACACTTTGATTAAGGAAAACCAAAACATAAGTAAAGAATATACAGAAAGAATAAGGACAATGTTATAGCAGAGAATATATGAAATGCCAGTTAATTTGAACATTTGTGTAAAGTGGACCATTTCCTAGCTCCTGAAGTTTACCAAAATTGACACAAGAGGAAATCATTTAAGGTCATCATGTCTGCCCTTGGCATTCTCGGAAAGCCCTGGCCTCAGAATGCAGCATCTGTAATCCATGGTAACCTGTGGAGAGGGGGCGGGACTGAGGGAAGTGGCAACACTGCCCTCACTGAGGGAGTGGGTGGGGCCATATCTGCTGTGACTTAACAATGGGCAGGGGAGAAGGGGGACAACGGCAGGGCCCTAAGAGCCCGGCAGGCCCAGTCGTGTGTCACAAGCATTTAGGCCCAGGCCAAAGTGCGCCTTCTTTGTCTGCACAGCTGCCCAAACTCTCACCTTTCCACTCAGGCCGCCTTCTTACTTGAAGTGTGTGTGAAACCGGTCTGCGCAGTACACCTCGCTGCAAAGCTAACGATAGGTCTGGGCATCATACCTTCCTGCCAGGTGACCTAAGTTTGCAGGCAGATCGTTCGGTGGACACAGGCGGGTAGCCACCTCCCCAGGCCACAGGCCACCCAAAGCCACTACCCCAGATCGGGGGAAGCAAAGCAGTCCTGTCTGAGTCCCAGCCTCTAGAGGGAATAGTGGACCAACACTTGTAGAAAACGGGGTCCGGGTGGCTAACTCAATGGAGGGACACAAAAAATCTTTGTGGACTTACCGCTGAAGCTTACCAGCGTTCACACCTAAGCCTCTTACAAGGTCAGCTGTTTAGCTAAACATGAGCTCATGATCTAAATTTACACAATAATGAAGAATTCAGCTACAAGTGGAGACAAGCAGCAAAAACAATCAATACCAGAAATAGATTCCCTAGGCCATCCATCAGATGTTGGAATAATCAGGTGCAAGGCAGAAAGTATACACAAAACTGGAACTGAAACAAGGAACAAAGATGTTTTCAAATACTGGTAGTATCTCTAAAACATTTTTAAAGTACATGTCATTGATAAAGCTAAATACTCAAAGGTTGTGTAATACAACAGATTAATCATTGAGAAGAGTGAAATTATGCAGTTTTGAAAACTATGGCAGGTCAGATTTTCTGCCTAAATATATAAGAAGATTTCTCTAAAAAATACACATTATTTCAGAGACTTATTTGCTGTGAAATAAGTTAAAGGTATTTCAAATGGCTTGTCTGCAAAGAAAGGTGAGATGTAGGGAATCACAGAAAGTTGAGGGGAAAATAGGTCAATATATACATTGCTATATGGTGAACTAAGCTTTAGGCCAGCAACAATGTAGAGGACCTGACCCTTAAAAACTTACAAGTAAGCTGGAATCTTTAAAAATTCAAATCTTTATAAGTAAAAAGATTTATTAAAATGAATAACCAAGTGTTTTAATTGACATCAGAATATCATAACAATAAAACCTGAGAACATAGAAAAAAGATAAATAAAGATATGAGGAGAACTTAATACAATAGAAAACGTATAAAATTCAGGGGATGTAGTAAGTCCAAAGAATATTCTTTGACAAGATATAAAAGACACACTTTGATTAAGGAAAACCAAAACATAAGTAAAGAATATACAGAAAGAATCAGGAAAATGTTATAGCAGAGAATATATGAAATGCCAGTAAATTTGAACATTTGTGTAAAGTGGACCATTTCCTAGCTCCTAAAGTTTACCAAAACTGACACAAGAGGAAATCATTTAAGGTCATCATGTCTGCCCTTGGAATTCTCGGAATGCCCCGGACTCAGAATGCAGCATCTGTAGTCCATGGTAACCTGCGGAGAGGGGGCGGGGCTGAGGGAGTTTGGAACATGGCCTTCAATGAGGGAGTGGGTGTGGCCAATTCTGCTGTGACTGAACAAAGTGCAGGGGAACAGGAGGCCCAGGGCAAGGCCCTCAGAGCCCGACAGGCCCAGTGGGTTGTCACAAGCATTTAGGCTCAGGACGAAGGGCTCCTTCTTTGTCTGCACAGCTGCTCATACTTTCACCTTTCCACTCAGGCCGCACTCTTACTTGAAGTGCATGTGGAATCTGTCCTCGCAGTACACCTCGCTGCACAGCTCACCATAGGTCTGGGCATCGTAGCTTGCTGCCAGGTGTCCGAAGTTCGCAGGCAGATGGGTCCCTGGAACACACGCGGAGAGGCTCCTGACCTGGCCACAGGCCGCCCACTGCCACTGCCCAAGATCGTGGGGCACAAAGCAGCCCTGTCTGATGCCGTGACTCTAGAGGGAGTAGTGGACCAACACTTGTAGAAAACGGGGTCCTCGCGGGCAACTCATTGGAGGGACACAAATAAATCTTTGCGGACCTTCTGATGAAGCTTACGAGTGTTCACACCTCAGCCTCTCACAAAGTCAGCTGTTTAGCTAAACATGAGCTCATCATCTAAATTTACACAATAATGAAAAATCAGCTGCAGGGGGAGACAATCAGCAAAAACTATCAATACCAGAATTAGATTCCCTAGGCCATCGATCTGACGTTGGAATTATCAGGTGCAAGGCAGAAAATATACATAATACTTGAACTGAAACAAGGAACAAGGATGTTTTCAAAGACTGGAAGGATATCTAAAATATTTTTAAAGTACATGTCATTGATAAAGCTAAATACTCAAAGGTTGTGTAATACAACATATTCATCATTGAGAAGACTGAAATTATGCTGTTTTGAAAATTATGTCAGGTCAGATTTTCTGCCTAAATATATAAGAAGATTTCTCTAAAAAATAAACATTATTTCAAAGACTTATTGGCTGTGAAATAAGATAAGGGTATTTCAAATGGCCTGTCTGCAAAGAAAGTTGAGATGTAGGGAATCACAGAAAGTCGAGGGGAAAATAGGTCAATATATACTTTGCCTTACTGTGAACTAAGCCTTAGGCCAGCAACAATGTAGAGGACCTGACCCTTAGAAACTTAAAAGTAAGCTGGAACCTTTAAAAGTCCAAATCTTTATAAGTAAAAAGATTTATTAAAATGAATAACCAAGTGTTTTAATTGACATCAGAAGATCAAATCAATAAACCCTGAGAACATAGAAAAAAGATAAATAAAGATATGAGGAGAACTTAATACAGTAGAAAACGTATAAAATTCAGGGGATGTAGTAAGTCCAAAGAATATTCTTTGAAAAGATTTAAAAGACACACTTTGATTAAGGAAAACCAAAACATAAGTAAAGAATATACAGAAAGAATCAGGACAATGTTATAGCAGAGAATATATGAAATGCCAGTAAATTTGAACATTTCTGTAAAGTGGACCATTTCCTAGCTCCTAAAGTTTACCAAATTGACACAAGAGGTAATCATTTAAGGTCATCATGTCTGCCCTTGGCATTCTCGGAATGCCCTGGACTCAGAATGCAGCATCTGTAGTCCTTGGTAAGCTGCGGAGAGGGGGCGGGGCTGAGGGAGTTTGGAACACTGCTCTCACAGAGGGAGTGTGTGTGGCCAATTCTGCTGTGACTGAACAAAGGGCAGGGGAACAGGGGCCCAGGGCAGGGCCCTCAGATCCCGGCAGGCCCAGTGGGGTGTCACAAGCATTTAGGCCGAGGACAAAGGGCTCCTTCTTTGTCTGCACAGCTGCCCAAACATTCACCTTTCCACTAAGGCCGCCCTCTTACTTGAAGTGTGTGTGGAACCGGTCCACGCAGTACACCTCGCTGCAAAGCTTACCATAGGTCTGAGCATCATAGCTTCCTGCCAGGGGACCGAAGTTCGCAGGCAGATCGGTCATGGGACACAGGCGGGGAGCCTCCTGCCCAGGCCACATGCCGCCCAAAGCCACTACCCCAGATCTGGAGAAGCAAAGCATTCCTGTCTGAGTCCCAGCCTCTTGAGGGAGTAGTGGACCAACACTTGTAGAAAACGGGGTCCTCGTGGGCAACTCATTGGAGGGACACAAAAAAACTTTGTGAACTTTCTGCTGAAGCTTACGAGCGTTCACACCTAAGCCTCTTACAAGGTCAGCTTTTTAGCTAAACATGAACTCATGATCTAAATTTACACAATAATGAAGAAATCAGCTACAAGTGGAGAGAAGCAGCAAAAACAATCAATACCAGAATTAGATTCCCTAGGCCATCCATCAGATGTTGGAATAATCAGGTTCAAGGCAGAAAGTATACACAAAACTGGAACTGAAACAAGGAACAAGGATGTTTTCAAAGACTGATAGGATCTCTAAAACATTTTTAAAGTACATGTCATAAATAAAGCTAAATACTCAAAACAGATTCATCATTGAGAAGAGTGAAATTATGTTGTTTTGAATACTATGGGAGGTCAGATTTTTTGCCTAATTATATAAAAAGATTTCTCTAAAAATTACACATTATATCAAAGACTTATTGGCTGTGAAATAAGTTAAGGGTATTTCAAATGGCTTGTCTGCAAAGACAGGTGAGATGTAGGGAATCACAGAAAGTCGAGGGGAAAATAGGTCAATATATACATTGCTATATGCTGAACTAAGCGTTAGGCGAGAAACAATGTAGAGGACCTGACTCTTAAAAACTTACAAGTAAGTTCGAATATCCAAAACTACAAATATTTATAACTAATAGCTTTATTAAAATGAATAATCAAGTGTTTTAATTGACATCAGAAGATCAAAACAATAAACACTTAGAACATAGAAAAAAGATAAAGATATGAGCAGAACTTAATACAAAAGAAATCGTATAAAATTCAGGTGATTTAGTAAGTCCAAAGAATATTCTTTGAAAAGATTAAAAACACACCCTTGATTAAGGAAAACAAAAACATAAGTAAAGAATGTACAGAAAGAATCAGGAAAATGTTTTAGCAGAAAATATATGAAATGCCTGTAAATTTGAACATTTCTGTAAAGTGCACCATTTCCTTGCTCCTAAAGTTTACCAAAATTGAAACAAGAGGAAATCATTTAACGTCATCATGGCTGCCCTTGGCATTCTCGGAACGCCCTGGCCTCAGAATGCAGCATCTCTAGTCCATGGTAACCTGCGGAGAGGGGGCGACGCTGAGGGAGTTTGGAACACGGCCCTCTCTGAGGGAGTGGGTGTGGCCCTCTCTCCTGTGACTGAACCAAGGGCAGGGGAACAGGGGCCCAGGGCAGGCCCCTCAGAGCCCGGCAGGCCCAGTGGGGTGTCACAAGCATTTAGGCACAGGCCAAAGGACGCCTTCTTTGTCTGCACAGCTGCGCGATCTCTCACCTTTCCACTCAGCTGCCGACTTAATTGAAGAGTGTGTGGAACCTGTCCGCACAGTACATCTCGCTGCACAGCTAACAATACTTCTGGGCATCGTAGCTTCCTGCCAGGTGACCGAAGTTCGCAAGCAGATGGGTCCCTGCGACACACGTGGAGAGTCTCCTGCCCGGGCAACAGGCCGCCCACTGCCCCTGCCCTAATCGGGGGCCGCAATGCAGCCCTGTCTGAATCCCCTGCCTCTAGAGGGCTTATTGGACAAACACTTGTATAAAACGGGGTCCTCGCAGGCAACTCATTGGAGGGACACAAACAAATCAATGCCGACTTTCTGCTAAAGCTTACGAGCGTTCACACCTAAGCCTCTTACAAGGTCAGCTGCTTAGCTAAAGATGAGCTCATGATCTAAATTTACACAATAAGGAAGAAATCACCTACAAGGGGAGACAATCAGCAAAAACAATATACCAGAATTAGATTCCCTAGGCCATCCATGAGATGTTGGAAAAATCAAGTGCAAGGCAGAAAATATATATAAAACTGGAACTGAAACATGGAACAAGGATGTTTTCAAAGACTGGTAGGATCTCTCAAATATTTTTAAAGTACGTGTCATTGATAAAGCTAAATACTCAATGGTTGCGTAATACAACAGATTCATCATTGAGAAGAGTGGAATTATGCTGTTTTGAAAACTATGGCAGGTGAGATTTTCTGCCTAATTATATAGGAATATTTCTCTAAAAAACACACATTATTTCAAAGACTTATTGGCTGTGAAATAAGTTAAGGGTATTTCAAATGGCTTGTCTGCAAAGAAAGGTGAGATGTAGGGTATCACAGAAAGTCGTGGGGAAAATATGTCAATATACACATTGCTATTTGGTGAACTAAGCCTTAGGCCGGCAACAGTGTAGAGGAATGGACCCTTAGAAACTTACAAGTAAGCTGGAATCTTTAAAAGTTCAAATCTTTATAAGTAAAAAGATTTATTAAAATGAATAAACAAGTGTTTTACTTGACACCAGTAAATCAAAACAATAAACCCTGAGAACATAGAAAAAAGATAAATAAAGATATGAGCAGAACTTAATACAACAGAAAATGTATAAAATTCAGGTGATTTAGTAAGTCCAAAGAATATTCTTTGAAAAGATTTAAAAGGCACACTTTGATTAAGGAAAACACAAACATAATTAAAGAATATACAGAAAGAATCAGGACAATGTTATAGCAGAGAATATATGAAATGTCAGTAAATTTGAACATTTCCGTAAAGTGGACCATTTCCTAGCTCCTAAAGTTTACCAAAACTGACACAAGAGGAAATCATTTAAGGTCATCATGTCTGCCCTTGGCATTCTCGGAACGCACTGGCCTCAGAATGCAGCATCTGTAGTCCATGGTAACCTGCGGAGAGTGGGCGGGGCTGATGAAGGCTGGAACACTGCCCTCACTGAGGGAGTGGGTGTGGCCATATCTGCTGTGACTGAACAAAGGGCAGGGGAGCAGGGGGCCCAGGGCAAGGCCCTCAGAGCAAGGCAGGCCCAGTGGGGTGTCACAAGCATTTAGGCCCAGGCCATAGGGCGCCTTCTTTGTCTGCACAGCTGCCCAAACTCTCACTTTTCCTCTCAGGCCACCCACTTAGTTGAAGTGTGTGTGTGAAACCTGTCCACGCAGTATACCTCGCTGCACAGCTAACCATAGGTCTGGGCATCGTAGCTTCCTGCCAGGTGACCGAAGTTCGCAGGAGAGATGATTCCCAGGTTCACACGCAGAGAGGCTCCTGCCCGGGCCACAGGCCGCCCACTGAGCCTGCCCAAGTACGGGGGCCGAAAGCAGCCCTGTCTAAGTCCCCTACCCCTAGAGGGAGTATTGGACCAAAACTTCTAGAAAACGGGGTCCGTGTGGGCAACTCATTGGAGTGACACAAGTAAATCTTTGCCGACTTTTTGCTGAAACTTACGAGCGTTCACACCTAAGCCTCTTACAAGGACAGCTGTTTAGCTAAACATGAGCTCATGATCTAAATTTACACAATATTGAAGAAATCAGCTACAAAGTGAGACAATCAGCAAAAACAATCAATACCAGAATTAGATTCCCTAGGCCATCAATCGGATGTTGGAATAATCTGGTTCTAGGCAGAAAATAAACATAAACCTGGAAATGAAACAAGGAACAAGGATGTTTTCAAAGACTGGTAGGATCTCTAAAACATTTTTAAAGTACATGTCATTGATAAAGCTAAATACTCAAAGGTTGTTTAATACAACAAATTAAGCAGTGAGAAGAGTGAAATTATGCTGTTAGAAAACTATGGAAGGTGAGATTTTCTGCCTAATTATATAAGATGATTTCTCTAAAAATTACACATTATTTCAAAGACTTATTGGCTGTGAAATAAGTTAAGGGTATTTCAAATGGCTTGTCTGCAACGAAAGGGGAGATGTAGGGAATCACAGAAAGCCGAGGGGATAATAGGTCAATATATACATTGCTATATGGTGAACTAAGCCTTAGGCCGGCAACAGTGTAGAGGAATGGACCCTTAGAAACGTACAAGTAAGCTGGAATCTTTAAAAGTTCAAATCTTTATAAGTAAAAAGATTTATTAAAATGAATAACCAAGTGTTTTACTTGACATCAGAAAATCAAAACAATAAACCCTGAGAACATAGAAAAAAGATAAATAAAATTATGAGCAGAACTTAATACAACAGAAAACGTATAAAATTCAGGTGATTTAGTAAGTCCAAAGAATATTCTTTGAAAAGATTTAAAAGACACACTTTGATTAAGGAAAACATAAACATAAGTTAAGAATATACAGAAAGAATCAGGACAATGTTATAGCAGAGAATATATGAAATGCCAGTAAATTTGAATATTTCTGTAAAGCGGACCATTTCCTAGCTCCTACAGTTTACCAAAACTGACACAAGAGGAAATCATTTAAGGTCATCATGTCTGCCCTTGGCATTCTCGGAACGCCCTGGCCTCAGAATGCAGCATCTGTAGTCCATGGTATCCTGCGGAGAGGGGGCGTGGCTGAGGGAGCTTGGAAGACTGCCCTCACTGAGGGAGTGGGTGTGGCCATCTCTGCTGTGACTGAACAAAGGGCAGGGGAGCTGGGGGCCGAGGGCAGGGCCCTCAAAGCCCGGCAGACCCAGTGGGGTGTCACAGCATTTAGGCCCAGGCCGTAGGGCGCCTTCTTTTTCTGCACAGCTGCCCAAACTCTCACCTTTCCACTCAGGCCGACCTCTTATTTGAAGTGTGTTTGGAACCTGTCCGCGCAGTACTCCTCGCTGCACAGTTAACCATAGGTCAGGGCATCGTAGCTTCCTGCCAGGTGACCGAAGTTCGCAGGCAAATGGGTCCCTGGGACACATGCGGAGAGGCTCCTTCCCGGGCCACAGGCCGCCCACAGGACCTTCCCCAGATCGAAGGCCGAAAATCAGCCATGTCTGAGTCCACTGCCTCTCGAAGGAGTATTGGACCAACACTTGTAGAAAACGGGGTCCTTGCGGGCAACTCATTGGAGGGACACAAATAAATCTTTGTCGACATTCTGCTGAAGCTTACCAGCGTTCACACCTAAGCCTCTTACAAGGTCCGCTGTTTAGCTAAACATGAGCTCATGATCTAAATTTACACAATATTGAAGAAATCAGCTACAAAGTGAGACAATCAGCAAAAACAATCAATATCAGAATTAGATTCCCTAGGCCATCCATCTGATGATGGAATAATCAGGTGCAAGGCAGAAAATATACATAAAACTGGAACTGAAACAAGGAACAAGGAGGTTTTCAAAGGCTGGTAGGATCTCTAAAACATTTTTAAAGTACATGTCGTTGATAAACCTAAATACTCAAAGGTTGTTTAATACCACAGATTAAGCATTGAGAAGAGTGAAATTATGCTCTTTTGAAAACTATGGCAGGTGAGATTTTCTGCCTAATTATATAAGAAGATTTCTCTAAAAAATAGACATTATTTCAAAGACTTATTGGCTGTGAAATAAGTTAAGTGTATTTCAAATGGCTTGTCTGCAAAGAAAGGTGAGATGTAGGGAATCACAGAAAGTCGAGGGGAAAATGTCAATATACATT
This sequence comes from Mesoplodon bidens, assembly GCF_964165515.1. NCBI lineage: Eukaryota > Metazoa > Chordata > Mammalia > Artiodactyla > Ziphiidae > Mesoplodon > Mesoplodon bidens. The sequence continues at coordinate 4,696,216 of NC_138180.1, forward strand.
GCTATATGGTGAACTAAGCCTTAGGCCAGCCACAATGTAGAGGACCTGACCCTTAGAAACTTAAAAGTGAGCTGGAATCTTTAAAAGTTCAACTCTTTATAAGTAAAAAGATTGATGAAAATGAATAACCAAGTGTTTTAATTGACATCAGAAGATCAAAACAATAAACCCTGAGAACATAGAAAAAAGATAAATAAAGATATGAGCAGAACTTAATACCACAGAAAACGTATAAAATTGAGGTGAGGTAGTAAGTCCAAAGAATATTCTTTGAAAAGATTTAAGACACACTTTGATTAAGGAAAACACAAACATAATTAAAGAATATATAGAAAGAATCAGGACAATGTTATAGCAGAGAATATATGAAATGCCAGTAAATTTGAACATTTCTGTAAAGTTGACCATTTCCTAGCTCCTACAGTTTACCAAAACTGACACAAGAGGAAATCATTTAAGGTCATCATGTCTGCCCTTGGCATTCTCGGAACGCCCTGGCCTCAGAATGCAGCATCTGTAGTCCATGGTAACCTGTGGAGAGTGGGCGGGGCTGAGGGAGGCTGGAACACTGCCCTCACTGAGGGAGTGTGTGTGGCCATCTCTGCTGTGACTGAACAAAGGGCAGGGGATCAGGGGGCCCAGGGCAGGGCCCACAGAGCCCGGCAGGCCCAGTGGGGTGTCACAAGCATTTAGGGCCAGGCCATAGGGCGCCTTCTTTGTCTGCACAGCTGCCCAAACTCTCACTTTTCCACTCAGGCCACCCACTTAGTTGAAGAGTTTGTGGAACCTGTCCGCGCAGTATACCTCGCAGCACAGCTAACCATAGGTCTGGGCCTCGTAGCTTCCTGCCAGGTGACCGAAGTTCGCAGGAGAGATGATTCCCAGGTTCACACGCAGAGAGGCTCCTGCCCGGGCCACAGGCCGCCCACTGCCCTTCCCAAGATCGGGGGCCGAAAGCAGCCCTGTCTAAGTCCCCTACCCCTAGAGGGAGTATTGGACGAACACTTCTAGAAAACGGGGTCCTTGTGGGCAACTCATTGGAGGGACACAAATAAATCATTGCCGACTTTTTGCTGAAACTTACAAGCGTTCACACCTAAGCCTCTTGCAAGTTCAGCTGTTTAGCTAAACATGAGCTCATGATCTAAATTTACACAATAATGAAGAAATCAGCTACAAAGGGAGACAATCAGCAAAAACAATCAATACCAGAATTAGATTCCCTAGGCCATCCATCAGATGTTGGAATAATCATGTGCTAGGAAGAAAATATACATAAACCTGGAAATGAAACAAGGAACAAGGATGTTTTCAAGACTGGTAGGATCTCTAAAACATTTTTAAAGTACATGTCATTGATAAAGCTAAATACTCAAAGGTTGTTTAATACAACAAATTAAGCAGTGAGAAAAGTGAAATTATGCTGTTTAGAAAACTATGGAAGGTGAGATTTTCTGCCTAATTATATAAGATGATTTCTCTAAAAATTACACATTATTCCAAAGACTTATTGGCTGTGAAATAAGTTAAGGGTATTTCAAATGGCTTGTCTGCAAAGAAAGGTGAGATGTAGGGAATCACAGAAAGCCGAGGGGATAATATGTCAATATATACATTGCTATATGGTGAACTAAGCCTTAGGCCGGTAACAGTGTAGAGGAATTGACCCTTAGAAACGTACAAGTAAGCTGGAATCTTTAAAAGTTCAAATCTTTATAAGTAAAAAGATTGATTAAAATGAATAACCAAGTGTTTTACTTGACATCATAAAATCAAAACTATAATCCATGAGAACATAGAAAAAAGATAAATAAAGATATGAGCAGAACTTAATACAACAGAAAACGTATAAAATTCAGGTGATTTAGTAAGTCCAAAGAATATTCTTTGAAAAGATTTAAAAGACACACTTTGATTAAGGAAAACAAAAAGATTAGTAAAGAATATACAGAAAGAATCAGGACAATGTTATAGCAGAGAATATATGAAATGCCAGTAAATTTGAACATTTCTGTAAAGCGGACCATTTCCTAGCTCCTAAAGTTTACCAAAACTGACACAAGAGGAAATCATGTAGGGTCATCATGTCTGCCCTTGGCATTCTCGGAACGCCCTGGCCTCAGAATGCAGAATCTGTTGTCCATGGTAACCTGCGGAGAGGGGGCGTGGCTGAGGGAGGTTGGAAGACTGCCCTCACTGAGGGAGTGGGTGTGGCCATCTCTGCTGTGACTGAACAAAGGGCAGGGGAGCATGGGGCCCAGGGCAGGGCCCTCAGAGCCCGGCAGACCCAGTGGGGTGTCACAAGCATTTAGGCCCAGGCCAAAGGGCGCCTTCTTTGTCTGCACAGCTGCCCAAACTCTCACCTTTCCACTCAGGCCGCCCTATTATTTGAAGTGTGTTTGGAACCTGTCTGCGCAGTACACCTCGCTGCACAGCTAACCATAGGTCAGGCCATCGTAGCTTCCTGCCAGGTGACCGAAGTTCGCAGGCAATTTGGTCCCTGGGACACATGCGGAGAGGCTCCTGCCCTGGCCACAGGCGCCCACTGGCCCTGCCCCAGATCGAAGGCTGAAAAGCAGCCATGTCTCAGTCCACTGCCTCTCGAAGGAGTATTGGACCAACACTTGTAGAAAACGGGGTCCTTGCGGGCAACTCATTGGAGGGACACAAATAAATCTTTGCCGACTTTCTGCTGAAGCTTACCAGCGTTCACACCTAAGCCTCCTACAAGGTCAGCTTTTTAGCTAAACATGAGCTCATGATCTAAATTTACACAATATTGAAGAAATCAGCTACAAAGTGAGACAATCAGCAAAAACAATCAATACCAGAATGAGATGCCCTAGGCCATCCATCTGATGTTGGAATAATCAGGGGCAAGGCAGAAAATATACATAAAACTGGAACTGAAACAAGGAACAAGGAGGTTTTCAAAGGCTGGTAGGATCTCTAAAACATTTTTAAAGTACATGTCGTTGATAAACCTAAATACTCAAAGGTTGTTTAATACCACAGATTAAGCATTGAGAAGAGTGAAATTATGCTGTTTTGAAAACTATGGCAGGTGAGATTTTCTGCCTAATTATATAAGAAGATTTCTCTAAAAAATAGACATTATTTCAAAGACTTATTGGCTGTGAAATAAGTTAAGGGTATTTCAAATGGCTTGTCTGCAAAGAAAGGTGAGATGTAGGGAATCACAGAAAGTCGAGAGGAAAATGTCAATATATACATTGCTATATGGTGAACTAAGCCTTAGGCCAGCCACAATGTAGAGGACCTGACCCTTAGAAACTTTAAAGTGAGCTGGAATCTTTAAAAGTTCAAATCTTTATAAGTAAAAAGATTGATGAAAATGAATAACCAAGTGTTTTAATTGACATCAGAAGATCAAAACAATAAACCCTGAGAACATAGAAAAAAGATAAATAAAGATATGAGCAGAACTTAATACCACAGAAAACGTATAAAATTCAGGTGAGGTAGTAAGTCCAAAGAATATTGTTTGAAAACATTTAAAAGACACACTTTGATTAAGGAAAACACAAACATAATTAAAGAATATATAGAAAGAATCAGGACCATGTTATAACAGAGAATATATGAAATGCCAGTAAATTTGAACATTTCTGCAAAGTTGACCATTTCCCAGCTCCTAGAGTTTACCAAAACTGACACAAGAGGAAATCATTTAAGGTCATCATGTCTACCCTTGGCATTCTCGGAACGCACTGGCCTCAGAATGCAGCATCTGTAGTCCATGGTAACCTGCGGAGAGTGGGCGGGGCTGAGGGAGGCTGGAACACTGCCCTCACTGAGTGAGTGGGTGTGGCCATCTCTGCTGTGACTGAACAAATGGCAGGGGAGCAGGGGGCCCAGGGCAGGGCCCTCAGAGCCCGGCAGGCCCAGTGGTGTGTCACAAGCATTTAGGGCCAGGCCATAGGGCGCCTTCTTTGTCTGCACAGCTGCCCAAACTCTCACTTTCCTCTCAGGCCACCCACTTAGTTGAAGTGTGTGTGGAACCTGTCCACGCAGTATACCTCGCTGCACAGCTAACCATAGGTCTGGGCATCGTAGCTTCCTGCAAGGTGACCGAAGTTCGCAGGAGAGATGATTCCCAGGTTCACACGCAGAGAGGCTCCTGCCCGGGCCACAGGCCGCCCACTGCCCCTGCCCAAGATCGGGGGCCGAAAGCAGCCCTGTCTAAGTCCCCTACCCCTAGAGGGAGTATTGGACCAACACTTCTAGAAAACGGGGTCCTTGTGGGCAACTCATTGGAGGGACACAAATAAATCTTTGCCGACTTTTTGCTGAAGCTTACGAGCGTTCACACCTAAGCCTCTTACAAGGTCAGCTGTTTAGCTAAACATGAGCTTATGATCTAAATTTACACAATATTGAAGAAATCAGCTACAAAGTGAGACAATCAGCAAAAACAATCAATACCAGAATTAGATTCCCTAGGCTATCCATCTGATGTTGGAATAATCAGGTGCAAGGCAGAAAATATACATAAAACTGGAACTGAAACAAGGAACAAGGTGGTTTTCAAAGGCTGGTAGGATCTCTAAAACATTTTTAAAGTACATGTCGTTGATAAACCTAAATACTCAAAGGTTGTTTAATACCACAGATTAAGCATTGAGAAGAGTGAAATTATGCTGTTTTGAAAACTATGGCAGGTGAGATTTTCTGCCTAATTATATAAGAAGATTTCTCTACAAAATAGACATTATTTCAAAGACTTATTGGCTGTGAAATAAGTTAAGTGTATTTCAAATGGCTTGTCTGCAAAGAAAGGTGAGATGTAGGGAATCACATAAAGTCGAGGGGAAAATGTCAATATATACTTTGCTATATGGTGAACTAAGCCTTAGGCCAGCCACAATGTAGAGGACCTGACCCTTAGAAACTTAAAAGTGAGCTGGAATCTTTAAAAGTTCAACTCTTTATAAGTAAAAAGATTGATGAAAATGAATAACCAAGTGTTTTAATTGACATCAGAAGATCAAAACAATAAACCCTGAGAACATAGAAAAAAGATAAATAAAGATATGAGCAGAACTTAATACCACAGAAAACGTATAAAATTGAGGTGAGGTAGTAAGTCCAAAGAATATTCTTTGAAAAGATTTAAGACACACTTTGATTAAGGAAAACACAAACATAATTAAAGAATATATAGAAAGAATCAGGACAATGTTATAGCAGAGAATATATGAAATGCCAGTAAATTTGAACATTTCTGTAAAGTTGACCATTTCCTAGCTCCTACAGTTTACCAAAACTGACACAAGAGGAAATCATTTAAGGTCATCATGTCTGCCCTTGGCATTCTCGGAACGCCCTGGCCTCAGAATGCAGCATCTGTAGTCCATGGTAACCTGCGGAGAGTGGGCGGGGCTGAGGGTGGTTGGAACACTGCCCTCACTGAGGGAGTGTGTGTGGCCATCTCTGCTGTGACTGAACAAAGGGCAGGGGATCAGGGGGCCCAGGGCAGGGCCCACAGAGCCCGGCAGGCCCAGTGGGGTGTCACAAGCATTTAGGGCCAGGCCATAGGGCGCCTTCTTTGTCTGCACAGCTGCCCAAACTCTCACTTTTCCACTCTGGCCACCCACTTAGTTGAAGAGTTTGTGGAACCTGTCCGCGCAGTATACCTCGCAGCACAGCTAACCATAGGTCTGGGCCTCGTAGCTTCCTGCCAGGTGACCGAAGTTCGCAGGAGAGATGATTCCCAGGTTCACACGCAGAGAGGCTCCTGCCCGGGCCACAGGCCGCCCACTGCCCTTCCCAAGATCGGGGGCCGAAAGCAGCCCTGTCTAAGTCCCCTACCCCTAGAGGGAGTATTGGACGAACACTTCTAGAAAACGGGGTCCTTGTGGGCAACTCATTGGAGGGACACAAATAAATCATTGCCGACTTTTTGCTGAAACTTACAAGCGTTCACACCTAAGCCTCTTGCAAGTTCAGCTGTTTAGCTAAACATGAGCTCATGATCTAAATTTACACAATAATGAAGAAATCAGCTACAAAGGGAGACAATCAGCAAAAACAATCAATACCAGAATTAGATTCCCTAGGCCATCCATCAGATGTTGGAATAATCATGTGCTAGGAAGAAAATATACATAAACCTGGAAATGAAACAAGGAACAAGGATGTTTTCAAGACTGGTAGGATCTCTAAAACATTTTTAAAGTACATGTCATTGATAAAGCTAAATACTCAAAGGTTTTTTAATACAACAAATTAAGCAGTGAGAAGAGTGAAATTATGCTGTTTAGAAAACTATGGAAGGTGAGATTTTCTGCCTAATTATATAAGATGATTTCTCTAAAAATTACACATTATTCCAAAGACTTATTGGCTGTGAAATAAGTTAAGGGTATTTCAAATGGCTTGTCTGCAAAGAAAGGTGAGATGTAGGGAATCACAGAAAGCCGAGGGGATAATACGTCAATATATACATTGCTATATGGTGAACTAAGCCTTAGGCCGGTAACAGTGTAGAGGAATTGACCCTTAGAAACGTACAAGTAAGCTGGAATCTTTAAAAGTTCAAATCTTTATAAGTAAAAAGATTTATTAAAATGAATAACCAAGTGTTTTACTTGACATCATAAAATCAAAACTATAATCCATGAGAACATAGAAAAAAGATAAATAAAGATATGAGCAGAACTTGATACAACAGAAAACGTATAAAATTCAGGTGATTTAGTAAGTCCAAAGAATATTCTTTGAAAAGATTTAAAAGACACACTTTGATTAAGGAAAACAAAAAGATTAGTAAAGAATATACAGAAAGAATCAGGACAATGTTATAGCAGAGAATATATGAAATGCCAGTAAATTTGAACATTTCTGTAAAGCGGACCATTTCCTAGCTCCTAAAGTTTACCAAAACTGACACAAGAGGAAATCATGTAGGGTCATCATGTCTGCCCTTGGCATTCTCGGAACGCCCTGGCCTCAGAATGCAGAATCTGTTGTCCATGGTAACCTGCGGAGAGGGGGCGTGGCTGAGGGAGGTTGGAAGACTGCCCTCACTGAGGGAGTGGGTGTGGCCATCTCTGCTGTGACTGAACAAAGGGCAGGGGAGCATGGGGCCCAGGCCAGGGCCCTCAGAGCCCGGCAGACCCAGTGGGGTGTCACAAGCATTTAGGCCCAGGCCAAAGGGCGCCTTCTTTGTCTGCACAGCTGCCCAAACTCTCACCTTTCCACTCAGGCCGCCCTCTTATTTGAAGTGTGTTTGGAACCTGTCTGCGCAGTACACCTCGCTGCACAGCTAACCATAGGTCAGGCCATCGTAGTTTCCTGCCAGGTGACCGAAGTTCGCAGGCAATTGGGTCCCTGGGACACATGCGGAGAGGCTCCTGCCCGGGCCAAAGGCCGCCCACTGGCCCTGCCCCAGATCGAAGGCTGAAAAGCAGCCATGTCTCAGTCCACTGCCTCTCGAAGGAGTATTGGACCAACACTTGTAGAAAACGGGGTCCTTGCGGGCAACTCATTGGAGGGACACAAATAAATCTTTGCCGACTTTCTGCTGAAGCTTACCAGCGTTCACACCTAAGCCTCCTACAAGGTCAGCTTTTTAGCTAAACATGAGCTCATGATCTAAATTTACACAATATTGAAGAAATCAGCTACAAAGTGAGACAATCAGCAAAAACAATCAATACCAGAATGAGATGCCCTAGGCCATCCATCTGATGTTGGAATAATCAGGGGCAAGGCAGAAAATATACATAAAACTGGAACTGAAACAAGGAACAAGGAGGTTTTCAAAGGCTGGTAGGATCTCTAAAACATTTTTAAAGTACATGTCGTTGATAAACCTAAATACTCAAAGGTTGTTTAATACCACAGATTAAGCATTGAGAAGAGTGAAATTATGCTGTTTTGAAAACTATGGCAGGTGAGATTTTCTGCCTAATTATATAAGAAGATTTCTCTAAAAAATAGACATTATTTCAAAGACTTATTGGCTGTGAAATAAGTTAAGGGTATTTCAAATGGCTTGTCTGCAAAGAAAGGTGAGATGTAGGGAATCACAGAAAGTCGAGAGGAAAATGTCAATATATACATTGCTATATGGTGAACTAAGCCTTAGGCCAGCCACAATGTAGAGGACCTGACCCTTAGAAACTTTAAAGTGAGCTGGAATCTTTAAAAGTTCAAATCTTTATAAGTAAAAAGATTGATGAAAATGAATAACCAAGTGTTTTAATTGACATCAGAAGATCAAAACAATAAACCCTGAGAACATAGAAAAAAGATAAATAAAGATATGAGCAGAACTTAATACCACAGAAAACGTATAAAATTCAGGTGAGGTAGTAAGTCCAAAGAATATTGTTTGAAAACATTTAAAAGACACACTTTGATTAAGGAAAACACAAACATAATTAAAGAATATATAGAAAGAATCAGGACCATGTTATAACAGAGAATATATGAAATGCCAGTAAATTTGAACATTTCTGCAAAGTTGACCATTTCCCAGCTCCTAGAGTTTACCAAAACTGACACAAGAGGAAATCATTTAAGGTCATCATGTCTACCCTTGGCATTCTCGGAACGCACTGGCCTCAGAATGCAGCATCTGTAGTCCATGGTAACCTGCGGAGAGTGGGCGGGGATGAGGGAGGCTGGAACACTGCCCTCACTGAGGGAGTGGGTGTGGCCATCTCTGCTGTGACTGAACAAAGGGCAGGGGAGCAGGGGGCCCAGGGCAGGGCCCTCAGGGCCCGGCAGGCCCAGTGGTGTGTCACAAGCATTTAGGGCCAGGCCATAGGGCGCCTTCTTTGTCTGCACAGCTGCCCAAACTCTCACTTTCCTCTCAGGCCACCCACTTAGTTGAAGTGTGTGTGGAACCTGTCCACGCAGTATACCTCGCTGCACAGCTAACCATAGGTCTGGGCATCGTAGCTTCCTGCAAGGTGACCGAAGTTCGCAGGAGAGATGATTCCCAGGTTCACACGCAGAGAGGCTCCTGCCCGGGCCACAGGCCGCCCACTGCCCCTGCCCAAGATCGGGGGCCGAAAGCAGCCCTGTCTAAGTCCCCTACCCCTAGAGGGAGTATTGGACCAACACTTCTAGAAAACGGGGTCCTTGTGGGCAACTCATTGGAGGGACACAAATAAATCTTTGCCGACTTTTTGCTGAAGCTTACGAGCGTTCACACCTAAGCCTCTTACAAGGTCAGCTGTTTAGCTAAACATGAGCTCATGATCTAAATTTACACAATATTGAAGAAATCAGCTACAAAGTGAGACAATCAGCAAAAACAATCAATACCAGGATTAGATTCCCTAGGCTATCCATCTGATGTTGGAATAATCAGGTGCAAGGCAGAAAATATACATAAAACTGGAACTGAAACAAGGAACAAGGTGGTTTTCAAAGGCTGGTAGGATCTCTAAAACATTTTTAAAGTACATGTCGTTGATAAACCTAAATACTCAAAGGTTGTTTAATACCACAGATTAAGCATTGAGAAGAGTGAAATTATGCTGTTTTGAAAACTATGGCAGGTGAGATTTTCTGCCTAATTATATAAGAAGATTTCTCTACAAAATAGACATTATTTCAAAGACTTATTGGCTGTGAAATAAGTTAAGTGTATTTCAAATGGCTTGTCCGCAAAGAAAGGTGAGATGTAGGGAATCACAGAAAGTCGAGGGGAAAATGTCAATATATACATTGCTATATGGTGAACTAAGCCTTAGGCCAGCCACAATGTAGAGGACCTGACCCTTAGAAACTTAAAAGTGAGCTGGAATCTTTAAAAGTTCAAATCTTTATAAGTAAAAAGATTGATGAAAATGAATAACCAAGTGTTTTAATTGACATCAGAAGATCAAAACAATAAACCCTGAGAACATAGAAAAAAGATAAATAAAGATATGAGCAGAACTTAATACCACAGAAAACGTATAAAATTCAGGTGAGGTAGTAAGTCCAAAGAATATTCTTTGAAAAGATTTAAGACACACTTTGATTAAGGAAAACACAAACATAATTAAAGAATATATAGAAAGAATCAGGACCATGTTATAGCAGAGAATATATGAAATGCCGGGAAATTTGAACATTTCTGTAAAGTTGAGCATTTCCTAGCTCTTACAGTTTACCAAAACTGACACAAGAGGAAATCATTTAAGGTCATCATGTCTACCCTTGGCATTCTTGGAACGCCCTGGCCTCAGAATGCAGCATCTGTAGTCCATGGTAACCTGCGGAAAGTGGGCGGGGCTGAGGGAGGCTGGAACACTGCCCTCACTGAGGGAGTGGGTGTGGCCATCTCTGCTGTGACTGAACAAAGGGCAGGGGAGCAGTGGGCCCAGGGCAGGGCCCTCAGAGCCCGGAAGGCCCAGTGGGGTGTCACAAGCATTTAGGCCCAGGCCATAGGGCGCCTTCTTTCTCTGCACAGCTGCCCAAACTCTCACTTTTCCACTCAGGCCACCCACTTAGTTGAAGAGTTTGTGGAACCTGTCCGCACAGTATACCTCGCAGCACAGCTAACCATAGGTCTGGGCATCGTAGCTTCCTGCCAGGTGACCGAAGTTCGCAGGAGAGATGATTCCCAGGTTCACACGCAGAGAGGCTCCTGCCCGAGCCACAGGCCGCCCACTGCCCCTGCCCAAGATCGGGGGCCGAAAGCATCCCTGTCTAAGTCCCCTACACCTAGAGGGTGTATTGGACGAACACTTCTAGAAAACGGGGTCCTTGTGGGCAACTCATTGGAGGGACACAAATAAATCTTTGCCGACTTTTTGCTGAAACTTACGAGCGTTCACACCTAAGCCTCTTACAAGGTCAGCTGTTTAGCTAAACATGAGCTCATGATCTAAATTTACACAATAATGAAGAAATCAGCTACAAAGGGAGACAATCAGCAAAAACAATCAATACCAGAATTAGATTCCCTAGGCCATCCGTCAGATGTTGGAATAATCAGGTTCTAGGCAGAAAATAAACATAAACCTGGAAATGAAACAAGGAACAAGGATGTTTTCAAAGACTGGTAGGACCTCTAAAACATTTTTAAAGTACATGTCATTGATAAAGCTAAATACTCAAAGGTTGTTTAATACAACAAATTAAGCAGTGAGAAGAGTGAAATTATGCTGTTTAGAAAACTATGGAAGGTGAGATTTTCTGCCTAATTATATAAGACGATTTCTCTAAAAACTACACATTATTTCAAAGACTTATTGGCTGTGAAATAAGTTAAGGGTATTTCAAATGGCTTGTCTGCAAAGAAAGGTGAGATGTAGGGAATCACAGAAAGCCGAGGGAATAATATGTCAATACATACATTGCTAATGGTGAACTAAGCCTTAGGCCGGTATCAGTGTAGAGGAATGGACCCTTAGAAACGTACAAGTAAGCTGGAATATTTAAAAGTTCAAATCTTTATAAGTAAAAAGTTTGATGAAAATGAATAACCAAGTGTTTTAATTGACATCAGAAGATCAAAACAATAAACCCAGAGAACATAGAAAAAAGATAAATAAAGATATGAGCAGAACTTAATACCACAGAAAACGTATAAAATTCAGGTGAGGTAGTAAGTCCAAAGAATATTCTTTGAAAACATTTAAAAGACAAACTTTGATTAAGGAAAACACAAACATAATTAAAGAATATATAGAAAGAATCAGGACCATGTTATAACAGAGAATATATGAAATGCCAGTAAATTTGAACATTTCTGTAAAGTTGACCATTTCCCAGCTCCTAGAGTTTACCAAAACTGACACAAGAGGAAATCATTTAAGGTCATCATGTCTACCCTTGGCATTCTCGGAACGCACTGGCCTCAGAATGCAGCATCTGTAGTCCATGGTAACCTGCGGAGAGTGGGCGGGGCTGAGGGAGGCTGGAACACTGCCCTCACTGAGAGAGTGGGTGTGGCCATCTCTGCAGTGACTGAACAAAGGGCAGGGGAGCAGGGGGCCCAGGGCAGGGCACTCAGAGCCCGGCAGGCCCAGTGGGATGTCTCAAGCATTTAGGGCCAGGCCATAGGGCGCCTTCTTTGTCTGCACAGCTGCCCAAACTCTCACTTTTCCTCTCAGGACACCGACTTAGTTGAAGTGTGTGTGGAACCTGTCCACGCAGTATACCTCGCTGCACAGCTAACCATAGGTCTGGGCATCGTAGCTTCCTGCCAGGTGACCGAAGTTTGCAGGAGAGATGATTCCCAGGTTCACACGCAGAGAGGCTCCTGCCAGGGCCACAGGCCGCCCACTGCCCCTGCCGAAGATCGGGGGCCGAAAGGAGCCCTGTCTAAGTCCCCTACCCCTAGAGGGAGTATTGGACCAACACTTCTAGAAAACGGGGTCCTTGTGGGCAACTCATTGGAGGGACACAAATAAATCTTTGCCGACTTTTTGCTGAAACTTACGAGCGTTCACACATAAGCCTCTTACAAGGTCAGCTGTTTAGCTAAACATGAGCTCATGATCTAAATTTACACAATAATGAAGAAATCAGCTACAAAGGGAGACAATCAGCAAAAACAATCAATACCAGAATTAGATTCCCTAGGCCATCCGTCAGATGTTGGAATAATCAGGTTCTAGGCAGAAAATAAACATAAATCTGGAAATGAAACAAGGAACAAGGATGTTTTCAAAGACTGGTAGGACCTCTAAAACATTTTTAAAGTACATGTCATTGATAAAGCTAAATACTCAAAGGTTGTTTAATACAACAAATTAAGCAGTGAGAAGAGTGAAATTATGCTGTTTAGAAAACTATGGAAGGTGAGATTTTCTGCCTAATTATATAAGATGATTTCTCTAAAAACTACACATTATTTCAAAGACTTATTGGCTGTGAAATAAGTTAAGGGTATTTCAAATGGCTTGTCTGCATAGAAAGGTGAGATGTAGGGAATCACAGAAAGCCGAGGGAATAATATGTCAATACATACATTGCTAATGGTGAACTAAGCCTTAGGCCGGTATCAGTGTAGAGGAATGGACCCTTAGAAACGTACAAGTAAGCTGGAATCTTTAAAAGTTCAAATCTTTATAAGTAAAAAGTTTGATGAAAATGAATAACCAAGTGTTTTAATTGACATCAGAAGATCAAAACAATAAACCCTGAGAACATAGAAAAAAGATAAATAAAGATATGAGCAGAACTTAATACCACAGAAAACGTATAAAATTCAGGTGAGGTAGTAAGTCCAAAGAATATTCTTTGAAAACATTTAAAAGACACACTTTGATTAAGGAAAACACAAACATAATTAAAGAATATATAGAAAGAATCAGGACCATGTTATAACAGAGAATATATGAAATGCCAGTAAATTTGAACATTTCTGTAAAGTTGACCTTTTCCCAGCTCCTAGAGTTTACCAAAACTGACACAAGAGGAAATCATTTAAGGTCATCATGTCTACCCTTGGCATTCTCGGAACGCACTGGCCTCAGAATGCAGCATCTGTAGTCCATGGTAACCTGCGGAGAGTGGGCGGGGCTGAGGGAGGCTGGAACACTGCCCTCACTGAGGGAGTGGGTGTGGCCATCTCTGCTGTGACTGAACAAAGGGCAGGGGAGCAGGGGGCCCAGGGCAGGGCCCTCAGAGCCCGTCAGGCCCAGTGGGGTGTCACAAGCATTTAGGGCCAGGCCATAGGGCGCCTTCTTTGTCTGCACAGCTGCCCAAACTCTCACTTTTCCTCTCAGGCCACCCACTTAGTTGAAGTGTGTGTGGAACCTGTCCACGCAGTATACCTCGCTGCACAGCTAACCATAGGTCTGGGCATCGTAGCTTCCTGCAAGGTGACCGAAGTTCGCAGGAGAGATGATTCCCAGGTTCACACGCAGAGAGGCTCCTGCCCGGGCCACAGGCCGCCCACTGCCCCTGCCCAAGATCGGCGGCCGAAAGCAGTCCTGTCTAAGTCCCCTACCCCTAGAGGGAGTATTGGACCAACACTTCTAGAAAACGGGGTCCTTGTGGGCAACTCATTGGAGGGACACAAATAAATCTTTGCCGACTTTTTGCTGAAGCTTACGAGCGTTCAAACCTAAGCCTCTTACAAGGTCAGCTGTTTAGCTAAACATGAGCTCATGATCTAAATTTACACAATATTGAAGAAATCAGCTACAAAGTGAGACAATCAGCAAAAACAATCAATACCAGAATTAGATTCCCAAGGCCATCCATCTGATGTTGGAATAATCAGGTGCAAGGCAGAAAATATACATAAAACTGGAACTGAAACAAGGAACAAGGAGGTTTTCAAAGGCTGGTAGGATCTCTAAAACATTTTTAAAGTACATGTCGTTGATAAACCTAAATACTCAAAGGTTGTTTAATACCACAGATTAAGCATTGAGAAGAGTGAAATTATGCTGTTTTGAAAACTATGGCAGGTGAGATTTTCTGCCTAATTATATAAGAAGATTTCTCTACAAAATAGACATTATTTCAAAGACTTATTGGCTGTGAAATAAGTTAAGTGTATTTCAAATGGCTTGTCTGCAAAGAAAGGTGAGATGTAGGGAATCACAGAAAGTCGAGGGGAAAATGTCAATATATACATTGCTATATGGTGAACTAAGCCTTAGGCCAGCCACAATGTAGAGGACCTGACCCTTAGAAACTTAAAAGTGAGCTGGAATCTTTAAAAGTTCAAATCTTTATAAGTAAAAAGATTGATGAAAATGAATAACCAAGTGTTTTAATTGACATCAGAAGATCAAAACAATAAACCCTGAGAACATAGAAAAAAGATAAATAAAGATATGAGCAGAACTTAATACCACAGAAAACGTATAAAATTCAGGAGAGGTAGTAAGTCCAAAGAATATTCTTTGAAAAGATTTAAGACACACTTTGATTAAGGAAAACACAAACATAATTAAAGAATATATAGAAAGAATCAAGACAATGTTATAGCAGAGAATATATGAAATGCCGGGAAATTTGAACATTTCTGTAAAGTTGAGCATTTCCTAGCTCCTACAGTTTACCAAAACTGACACAAGAGGAAATCATTTAAGGTCATCATGTCTACCCTTGGCATTCTTGGAACGCCCTGGCCTCAGAATGCAGCATCTGTAGTCCATGGTAACCTGCGGAAAGTGGGCGGGGCTGAGGGAGGCTGGAACACTGCCCTCACGGAGGGAGTGGGTGTGGCCATCTCTGCTGTGACTGAACAAAGGGCAGGGGAGCAGGGGGCCCAGGGCAGGGCCCTCAGAGCCCGGCAGGCCCAGTGGGGTGTCACAAGCATTTAGGCCCAGGCCATAGGGCGCCTTCTTTGTCTGCACAGCTGCCCAAACTCTCACTTTTCCACTAAGGCCACCCACTTAGTTGAAGAGTTTGTGGAACCTGTCCGCACAGTATACCTCGCAGCACAGCTAACCATAGGTCTGGGCATCGTAGCTTCCTGCCAGGTGACCGAAGTTCGCAGGAGAGATGATTCCCAGGTTCACACGCAGAGAGGCTCCTGCCCGGGCCACAGGCCGCCCACTGCCCCAGCCCAAGATCGGGGGCCGAAAGCAGCCCTGTCTCAGTCCCCTACCCCTAGAGGGAGTATTGGACGAACACTTCTAGAAAACGGGGTCCTTGTGGGCAACTCATTGGAGGGACACAAATAAATCTTTGCCGACTTTTTGCTGAAACTTACGAGCGTTCACACCTAAGCCTCTTACAAGGTCAGCTGTTTAGCTAAACATGAGCTCATGATCTAAATTTACACAATAATGAAGAAATCAGCTACAAAGGGAGACAATCAGCAAAAACAATCAATACCAGAATTAGATTCCCTAGGCCATCCTTCAGATGTTGGAATAATCAGGTTCTAGGCAGAAAATAAACATAAAACTGGAAATGAATCAAGGAACAAGGATGTTTTCAAAGACTGGTAGGACCTCTAAAACATTTTTAAAGTACATGTCATTGATAAAGCTAAATACTCAAAGGTTGTTTATACAACAAATTAAGCAGTGAGAAGAGTGAAATTATGCTGTTTAGAAAACTATGGAAGGTGAGATTTTCTGCCTAATTATATAAGACGATTTCTCTAAAAACTACACATTATTTCAAAGACTTATTGGCTGTGAAATAAGTTAAGGGTATTTCAAATGGCTTGTCTGCAAAGAAAGGTGAGATGTAGGGAATCACAGAAAGCCGAGGGAATAATATGTCAATACATACATTGCTAATGGTGAACTAAGCCTTAGGCCGGTAACAGTGTAGAGGAATGGACCCTTAGAAACGTACAAGTAAGCTGGAATCTTTAAAAGTTCAAATCTTTATAAGTAAAAAGATTGATTAAAATGAATAACCAAGTGTTTTACTTGACATCAGAAAATCAAAACAATAAACCCTGAGAACATAGTAAAAAGATAAATAAAGATATGAGCAGAACTTAATACCACAGAAAACGTATAAAATTCAGGTGAGGTAGTAAGTCCAAAGAATATTCTTTGAAAAGATTTAAAAGACACACTTTGATTAAGGAAAACACAAACATAATTAAAGAATATATAGAAAGAATCAGGACTATGTTATAACAGAGAATATATGAAATGCCAATAAATTTGAACATTTCTGTAAAGTTGACCATTTCCTAGCTCCTACAGTTTACCAAAACTGACACAAGAGGAAATCATTTAAGGTCATCATGTCTTCCCTTGGCAGTCTCGGATAGCCCTGGCCTCAGAATGCAGCATCTGTAGACCATGGTAACCTGCGGAGAGTGGGCGGGGCTGAGGGAGGCTGGAACACGGCCCTCACTGAGGGAGTGGGTGTGGCCATCTCTGCAGTGACTGAACAAAGGGCAGGGGAGCAGGGGGCCCAGGGCAGGGCACTCAGAGCCCGGCAGGCCCAGTGGGATGTCTCAAGCATTTAGGGCCAGGCCATAGGGCGCCTTCTTTGTCTGCACAGCTGCCCAAACTCTCACTTTTCCTCTCAGGCCACCCACTTAGTTGAAGTGTGTGTGGAACCTGTCCACGCAGTATACCTCGCTGCACAGCTATCCATAGGTCTGGGCATCGTAGCTTCCTGCCAGGTGACCGAAGTTCGCAGGAGAGATGATTCCCAGGTTCACACGCAGAGAGGCTCCTGCCCGGGCCACAGGCCGCCCACTGCCCCTGCCCAAGATCGGGGGCCGAAAGGAGCCCTGTCTAAGTCCCCTACCCCTAGAGGGAGTATTGGACCAACACTTCTAGAAAACGGGGTCCTTGTGGGCAACTCATTGGAGGGACACAAATAAATCTTTGCCGACTTTTTGCTGAAACTTACGAGCGTTCACACCTAAGCCTCTTACAAGGTCAGCTGTTTAGCTAAACATGAGCTCATGATCTAAATTTACACAATAATGAAGAAATCAGCTACAAAGGGAGACAATCAGCAAAAACAATCAATACCAGAATTAGATTCCCTAGGCCATCCGTCAGATGTTGGAATAATCAGGTTCTAGGCAGAAAATAAACATAAACCTGGAAATGAAACAAGGAACAAGGATGTTTTCAAAGACGGGTAGGACCTCTAAAACATTTTTAAAGTACATGTCATTGATAAAGCTAAATACTCAAAGGTTGTTTAATACAACAAATTAAGCAGTGAGAAGAGTGAAATTATGCTGTTTAGAAAACTATGGAAGGTGAGATTTTCTGCCTAATTATATAAGATGATTTCTCTAAAAACTACACATTATTTCAAAGACTTATTGGCTGTGAAATAAGTTAAGGGTATTTCAAATGGCTTGTCTGCAAAGAAAGGTGAGATGTAGGGAATCACAGAAAGCCGAGGGAATAATATGTCAATACATACATTGCTAATGATGAACTAAGCTTTAGGCCAGTAACAGTGTAGAGGAATGGACCCTTAGAAACGTACAAGTAAGCTGGAATCTTTAAAAGTTCAAATCTTTATATGTAAAAAGATTGATTAAAATGAATAACCAAGTGTTTTACTTGACATCAGAAAATCAAAACAATAAACCCTGAGAACATAGAAAAAAGATAAATAAAGATATGAGCAGAACTTAATACAACAGAAAACGTATAAAATTCAGGTGATTTAGTAAGTCCAAAGAATATTCTTTGAAAAGATTTAAAAGACAAACATTGATTAAGGTAAACAAAAACATAAGTAAAGAATATACAGAAAGAATCAGGACAATATTATAGCAGAGAATATATGAAATGCCAGGAAATTTGAACATTTCTGTAAAGTTGACCATTTCCTAGCTCCTACAGTTTACCAAAACTGACACAAGAGGAAATCATTTAAGGTCATCATGTCTGCCCTTGGCATTCTAGGAACGCCCTGGCCTCAGAATGCAGCATCTGTAGTCCATGGTAACCTGCGGAGAGGGGGCGTGGCTGAGGGAGGTTGGAAGACTGCCCTCACTGAGGGAGTGGGTGTGGCCATCTCTGCTGTGACTGAACAAAGGGCAGGGGAGCAGGGGGCCCAGTGCAGGGCCCTCAGAGCCCGGCAGAACCAGTGGGGTGTCACAAGCATTTAGGCCAAGGCCAAAGGCCGCCTGCTTTGTCTGCACAGCTGCCCAAACTCTCACCTTTCCACTCAGGCCGCCCTCTTATTTGAAGTGTGTTTGGAACCTGTCCGCGCAGTACACCTCGCTGCACAGCTAACCATAGGTCAGGGCATCGTAGCTTCCTGCCAGGTGACCGAAGTTCGCAGGCAAATGGGTCCCTGGGACACATGCGGAGAGGCTCCTGCCCGGGCCACAGGCCGCCCACTGGCCCAGCCCCAGATCGAAGGCTGAAAAGCAGCCATGTCTGAGTCCACTGCCTCTCGAAGGAGTATTGGGCCAACACTTGTAGAAAACGGGGTCCTTGCGGGCAACTCATTGGAGGGACACAAATAAATCTTTGCCGACTTTCTGCTGAAGCTTACCAGCGTTCACACCTAAGCCTCTTACAAGGTCATCTGTTTAGCTAAACATGAGCTCATGATCTAAATTTACACAATATTGAAGAAATCAGCTACAAAGTGAGACAATCAGCAAAAACAATCAATACCAGAATTAGATTCCCTAGGCCATCCATCTGATGTTGGAATAATCAGGTGCAAGGCAGAAAATATACATAAAACTGGAACTGAAACAAGGAACAAGGAGGTTTTCAAAGGCTGGTAGGATCTCTAAAACATTTTTAAAGTACATGATATTGATAAAGCTAAATACTCAAAGGTTGTTTAATACAACAAATTAAGCAGTGAGAAGAGTGAAATTATGCTGTTTAGAAAATTATGGAAGGTGAGATTTTCTGCCTAGTTATATAAGATGATTTCTCTAAAAACTACACATTATTTCAAAGACTTATTGGCTGTGAAATAAGTTAAGGGTATTTCAAATGGCTTGTCTGCAAAGAAAGGTGAGATGTAGGGAATCACAGAAAGCCAAGGGAATAATATGTCAATACATACATTGCTAATGGTGAACTAAGCCTTAGGCCGGTAACAGTGTAGAGGAATGGACCCTTAGAAACGTACAAGTAAGCTGGAATCTTTAAAAGGTCAAATCTTTATAAGTAAAAAGTTTGATTAAAATGAATAACCAAGTGTTTTACTTGACATCAGAAAATCAAAACAATAAACCCTGAGAACATAGAAAAAAGATAAATAAAAATATGAGCAGAACTTAACACAACAGAAAACGTATAAAATTCAGGTGATTTAGTAAGTCCAAAGAATATTCTTTGAAAAGATTTAAAAGACACACTTTGATTAAGGAAAACAAAAACATAAGTAAAGAATATACAGAAAGAATCAGGACAATGTTATAGCAGAGAATATATGAAATGCCAGTAAATTTGAACATTTCTGTAAAGCGGACCATTTCCTAGCTCCTAAAGTTTACCAAAACTGACACAAGAGGAAATCATTTAAGGTCATCATGTCTGCCCTTGGCATTCTCGGAACGCCCTGGCCTCAGAATGCAGCATCTGTAGTCCATGGTACCCTGCGGAGAGGGGGCGTGGCTGAGGGAGGTTGGAAGACTGCTCACACTGAGGGAGTGGGTGTGGCCATCTCTGCTATGACTGAACAAATGGCAGGGGAGCAGGGGGCCCAGGAAGGGCCCTCAGAGCCCGGCAGACCCAGTGGGGTGCCACAAGCATTTAGGCCCAGGCCAAAGGGCACCTTCTTGTCTGCACAGCTGCCCAAACTCTCACCTTTCCACTCAGGCCGCCCTCATATTTGAAGTGTGCTTGGAAACTGTCCGCGCAGTACACCTCGCTGCACAGCTAACCATAGGTCAGGGCATCGTAGCTTCCTGCCAGGAGACCGAAGTTCGCAGGCAAATGGGTCCCTGGGACACATGCGGAGAGGCTCCTGCCCGGGCCACAGGCCGCCCACTGGCCCTTCCCCAGATCGAAGGCTGAAAAGCAGCCATGTCTGAGTCCACTGCCTCTCGAAGGAGTATTGGACCAACACTTGTAGAAAACGGGGTCCTTGCGGGCAACTCATTGGATGGACACAAATAAATCTTTGCCGACTTTCTGCTGAAGCTTACCAGCGTTCACACCTAAGCCTCTTACAAGGTCAGCTGTTTAGCTAAACATGAGCTCATTATCTAAATTTACACAATATTGAAGAAATCAGCTACAAAGTGAGACAATCAGCAAAAACAATCAATACCAGAATTAGATTCCCTAGGCCATCCATCTGATGTTGGAATAATCATGTGCAAGGCAGAAAATATACATAAAACTGGAACTGAAACAAGGAACAAGGAGGTTTTCATAGGCTGGTAGGATCTCTAAAACATTTTTAAAGTACATGTCGTTGATAAACCTAAATACTCAAAGGTTGTTTAATACCACAGATTAAGCATTGAGAAGAGTGAAATTATGCTGTTTTGAAAACTATGGCAGGTGAGATTTTCTGCCTAATTATATAAGAAGATTTTTCTACAAAATAGACATTATTTCAAAGACTTATTGGCTGTGAAATAAGTTAAGTGTATTTCAAATGGCTTGTCTGCAAAGAAAGGTGAGATGTAGGGAATCACAGAAAGTCGAGGGGAAAATGTCAATATATACATTGCTATATGGTGAACTAAGCCTTAGGCCAGCCACAATGTAGAGGACCTGACCCTTAGAAACTTAAAAGTGAGCTGGAATCTTTAAAAGTTCATATCTTTATAAGTAAAAAGATTGATGAAAATGAATAACCAAGTGTTTTAATTGACATCAGAAGATCAAAACAATAAACCCTGAGAACATAGAAAAAAGATAAATAAAGATATGAGAAGAACTTAATACCACATAAAACGTATAAAATTCAGGTGAGGTAGTAAGTCCAAAGAATATTCTTTGAAAACATTTAAAAGACTCACTTTGATTAAGGAAAACACAAACATAATTAAAGAATATATAGAAAGAATCAGGACAATGTTATAGCACAGAATATATGAAATGCCAGTAAATTTGAATATTTCTGTAAAGTTGACCATTTCCTAGCTCCTACAGTTTACCAAAACTGACACAAGAGGAAATCATTTAAGGTCATCATGTCTGCCCTTGGCATTCTCGGAACGCCCTGGCCTCAGAATGCAGCATCTGTAGTCCATGGTAACCTGCGGAGAGTGGGCGAGGCTGAGGGAGGCTGGAACACTGCCCTCACTGAGGGAGTGGGTGTGGCCATCTCTGCTGTGACTGAACAAAGGGCAGGGGAGCAGGGGGCCCAGGGCAAGGCCCTCAGAGCCCGGCAGGCCCAGTGGGGTGTCACAAGCATTTAGGCCCAGGCCATAGGGTGCCTTCTTTGTCTGCACAGCTGCCCAAACTCTCACTTTTCCTCTCAGGCCACCCACTTAGTTGAAGTGTGTGTGAAACCTGTCCACGCAGTATACCTCACTCTACAGCTAACCATAGTTCTGGGCATCGTAGCTTCCTGCCAGGTGACCGAAGTTCGCAGGAGAGATGATTCCCAGGTTCACACGAAGAGAGGCTCCTGCCCGGGCCACAGGCCGCCCACTGCCCCTGCCCAAGATCGGGGGCTGAAAGCAGCCCTGTATAAGTCCCCTACCCAAGGAGGGAGTATTGGACCAACACTTCTAGAAAACGGGGTCCTTGTGGGCAACTCATTGGAGGGACACAAATAAAACTTTGCCGACTTTTTGCTGAAACTTACGAGCGTTCACACCTAAGCCTCTTACAAGGTCAGCTGTTTAGCTAAACATGAGCTCATGATCTAAATTTACACAATAATGAAGAAATCAGCTACAAAGGGAGACAATCAGCAAAAACAATCAATACCAGAATTAGATTCCCTAGGCCATCCTTCAGACGTTGGTATAATCAGGTGCTAGGCAGATAATATACATAAACCTGGAAATGAAACAAGGAACAAGGATGTTTTCAAAGACTGGTAGGATCTCTAAAACATTTTTAAAGTACATGTCATTGATAAAGCTAAATACTCAAATGTTGTTTAATACAACAATTAAGCCGTGAGAAGTGTGAAATTATGCTGTTTAGAAAAGTATGGAAGGTGAGATTTTCTGCCTAATTATATAAGATTATTTCTCTAAAAATTACACATTATTACAAAGACTTATTGGCTGTGAAATAAGTTAAGGGTATTTCAAATGGCTTGTCTGCAAAGAAAGGTGAGATGTAGGGAATCACAGAAAGCCGAGGGGATAATAGGTCAATATATACATTGCTATATGGTGAACTAAGCCTTAGGCCGGCAACAGTGTAGAGGAATGGACCCTTAGAAACGTACAAGTAAGCTGGAATCTTTAAAAGTTCAAATCTTTATAAGTAAAAAGATTGATTAAAATGAATAACCAAGTGTTTTACTTGACATCAGAAAATCAAAACAATAAACCCTGAGAACATAGAAAAAATATAAATAAAGATATGAGCAGATCTTAATACAACAGAAAACGTATAAAATTCAGGTGATTTAGTAAGTCCAAAGAATATTCTTTGAAAAGATTTAAAAGACACACTTTGATTAAGGAAAACAAAAACATAAGTAAAGAATATACAGAAAGAATCAGGACAATGTTATAGGAGAGAATATATGAAATGCCAGTAAATTTGAACATTTCTGTAAAGCGGACCATTTCCTAGCTCCTTATATTTACCAAATCTGATACAAGAGGAAATTAGTTAAGGTCATCATGTCTGCCCTTGGCATTCTCGGAACGCCCTGGCCTCAGAATGCAGCATCTGTAGTCCATGGTAACCTGCGTAGAGGGGGCATGGCTGAGGGAGGTTGGAAGACTGCCCTCACTGAGGGAGTGGGTGTGGCCATCTCTGCTGTGACTGAACAAAGGGCAGGGGAGCAGGGGGCCCAGGGCAGGGCCCTCAGAGCCCGGCAGACACAGTGGGGTGTCACAAGCATTTAGGCCCAGGCCAAAGGGCGCCTTCTTTGTCTGCACAGCTGCATAAACTCTCACCTTTCCACTCAGGCCGCCCTCTTATTTGAAGTGTGTTTAGAACCTGTGTGCGCAGTACACATCGCTGCACAGCTAACCATAGGTCAGGGCATCGTAGCTTCCTGCCAGGTGACCGAAGTTCGCAGGCAAATGGGTCCCTGGGACACATGCGGAGAGGCTCCTGCCCGGGCCACAGGCCGCCCACTGGCCCTGCCCCAGATCGAAGGCTCAAAAGCAGCCATGTCTGACTCCACTGCCTCTCGAAGGAGTATTGGACCAACACTTGTAGAAAACGTGGTCCTTGCGGGCACCTCATTGGAGGGACACAAATAAATCTTTGCTGACTTTCTGCTGAAGCTTACCAGCGTTCACACCTAAGCCTCTTACATGGTCAGCTGTTTAGCTAAACATGAGCTCATGATCTAAATTTACACAATATTTAAGAAATCAGCTACAAAGTGAGACAATCAGCAAAAACAATCAATACCAGAATTAGATTCCCTAGGCCATCCATGTGATGTTGGAATAATCAGGGGCAAGGCAGAAAATATACATAAAACTGGAAATGAAACAAGGAACAAGGAGGTTTTCAAAGGCTGGTAGGATCTCTAAAACATTTTTAAAGTACATGTCGTTGATAAACCTAAATACTCAAAGGTTGTTTAATACCACAGATTAAGCATTGAGAAGAGTGAAATTATGCTGTTTTGAAAACTATGGCAGGTGAGATTTTCTGCCTAATTATATAAGATGATTTCTCTAAAAACTACACATTATTTCAAAGACTTATTGGCTGTGAAATAAGTTAAGGGTATTTCAAATGGCTTGTCTGCAAAGAAAGGTGAGATGTAGGGAATCACAGAAATCCGAGGGGATAATATGTCAATATATACATTGCTCTATGGTGAACTAAGCCTTAGGCCGGCAACAGTGTAGAGAAATGGACCCTTAGAAACGTACAAGTAAGCTGGAATCTTTAAAAGTTCAAATCTTTATAAGTAAAAAGATTGATTAAAATGAATAACCAAGTGTTTTACTTGACATCAGAAAATCAAAACAATAAACCCTGAGAACATAGAAAAAAGATAAATAAAGATATGAGCAGATCTTAATACAACAGAAAACGTATAAAATTCAGGTGATTTAGTAAGTCCAAAGAATATTCTTTGAAAAGATTTAAAAGACACACTTTGATTAAGGGAAACAAAAACATAAGAAAAGAATATACAGAAAGAATCAGGACAATGTTATAGCAGAGAATATATGAAATGCCAGTAAATTTGAACATTTCCGTAAAGCGGACCATTTCCTAGCTCCTAAAGTTTACCAAATCTGACACAAGAGGAAATCATTTAAGGTCATCATGTCTGCCCTTGGCATTCTCGGAATGCCCTGGCCTCAGAATGCAGCATCTGTAGTCCATGGTAACCTGCGGAGAGGGGGCGTGGCTGAGGGAGCTTGGAAGACTGCCCTCACTGAGGGAGTGGGTGTGGCCATCTCTGCTGTGACTGAACAAAGGGCAGGGGAGCAGGGGGCCCAGGGCAGGGCCCTCAGAGCCCGGCAGACACAGTGGGGTGTCACAAGCATTTAGGCCCAGGCCAAAGGGCGCCTTCTTTTTCTGCACAGCTGCCTAAACTCTCACCTTTCCACTCAGGCCGCCCTCTTATTTGAAGTGTGTTTAGAACCTGTGTGCACAGTACACCTCGCTGCACAGCTAACCATAGGTCAGGGCATCGTAGCTTCCTGCCAGGTGACCGTAGTTCGCAGGCAAATGGGTCCCTGGGACACATGCGGAGAGGCTCCTGCCCGGGCCACAGGCCGCCCACTGTCCCTGCCCCAGATCGAAGGCTGAAAAGCAGCCATGTCTGAGTCCACTGCCTCTCCAAGGAGTATTGGACCAACACTTGTAGAAAACGGGGTCCTTGCGGGCAACTCATTGGAGGGACACAAATAAATCTTTACTGACTTTCTGCAGAAGCTTACCAGCGTTCACACCTAAGCCTCTTACATGGTCCGCTGTTTAGCTAAACATGAGCTCATGATCTAAATTTACACAATATTGAAGAAATCAGCTACAAAGTGAGACAATCTGCAAAAACAATCAATACCAGAATTAGATTCCCTAGGCCTTCCATGTGATGTTGGAAAAATCAGGGGCAAGGCAGAAAATATATATAAAACTGGAACTGAAACAAGGAACAAGGAGGTTTTCAAAGGCTGGTAGGATCTCTAAAACATTTTTAAAGTACATGTCGTTGATAAAGCTAAATACTCAAAGGTTGTTTAATACCACAGATTAAGCATTGAGAAGAGTGAAATTATGCTGTTTTGAAAACTATGGCAGGTGAGATTTTCTGCCTAATTATATAAGATGATTTCTCTAAAAACTACACATTATTTCAAAGACTTATTGGCTGTGAAATAAGTTAAGTGTATTTCAAATGGCTTGTCTGCAAAGAAAGGTGAGATGTAGGGAATCACAGAAAGCCGAGGGGATAATAGATCAATATATACATTGCTATATGGTGAACTAAGCCTTAGGCCGGCAACAGTGTAGAGAAATGGACCCTTAGAAACGTACAAGTAAGCTGGAATCTTTAAAAGTTCAAATCTTTATAAGTAAAAAGATTTATTAAAATGAATAACCAAGTGTTTTACTTGACATCAGAAAATCAAAACAATAAACCCTGAGAACATAGAAAAAAGATAAATAAAGATATGAGCCGATCTTAATACAACAGAAAACGTATAAAATTCAGGTGATTTAGTAAGTCCAAAGAATATTCTTTGAAAAGATTTAAAAGACACACTTTGATTAAGGAAAACAAAAACATAAGTAAAGAATATACAGAAAGATTCAGGACAATGTTATAGCAGAGAATATATGAAATGCCAGTAAATTTGAACATTTCCGTAAAGCGGACCATTTCCTAGCTCCTAAAGTTTACCAAATCTGACACAAGAGGAAATCATTTAAGGTCATCATGTCTGCCCTTGGCATTCTCGGAACGCCCTGGCCTCAGAATGCACCATCTGTAGTCCATGGTAACCTGCGTAGAGGGGGCGTGGCTGAGGGAGCTTGGAAGACTGCCCTCACTGAGGGAGTGGGTGTGGCCATCTCTGCTGTGACTGAACAAAGGGCAGGGGAGCAGGGGGCCCAGGGCAGGGCCCTCAGAGCCCGGCAGAACCAGTGGGGTGTCACAAGCATTTAGGCCCAGGGCAAAGGGCGCCTTCTTTGTCTGCACAGCTGCCCAAACTCTCACCTTTCCACTCAGGCCGCCCTCTTATTTGAAGTGTGTTTAGAACCTGTGCACGCAGTGCACCTCGCTGCACAGCTAACCATAGGTCAGGGCATCGTACCTTCCTGCCAGGTGACAGAAGTTCGCAGGCAATTGGGTGTCTGGGACACATGCGGAGAGGCTCCTGCCCGGGCCACAGGCCACCCACTGGCCCTGCCCCAGATCGAAGGCTGAAAATCAGCCATGTCTGAGTCCACTTCCTCTCGAAGGAGTATTGGACCAACACTTGTAGGAAACGGGGTCCTTGCGGGCAACTCATTGGAGGGACACAAATAAATCTTTGCTGAGTTTCTGCTGAAGCTTACCAGCGTTCACACCTAAGCCTCTTACATGGTCAGCTGTTTAGCTAAACATGAGCTCATGATCTAAATTTACACAATATTGAAGAAATCAGCTACAAAGTGAGACAATCAGCAAAAACAGTCAATACCAGAATTAGATTCCCTAGGCCATCCATGTGATGTTGGAATAATCAGAGGCAAGGCAGGAAATATACATAAAACTGGAACTGAAACAAGGAACAAGGAGGTTTTCAAAGGCTGGTAGGATCTCTAAAACATTTTTAAAGTACATGTCGTTGATAAACCTAAATATTCAAAGGTTGTTTAATACCACAGATTAAGCATTGAGAAGAGTGAAATTATGCTGTTTTGAAAACTATGGCAGGTGAGATTTTCTGCCTAATTATATAAGAAGATTTCTCTAAAAAATAGACATTATTTCAAAGACTTATTGGCTGTGAAATAAGTTAAGTGTATTTCAAAAGGCTTGTCTGCAAAGAAAGGTGAGATGTAGGGAATCACAGAAAGTCGAGGGGAAAATGTCAATATATACATTGCTATATGGTGAACTAAGCCTTAGGCCAGCCACAATGTAGAAGACCTGACCCTTAGAAACTTAAAAGTGAGCTGGAATCTTTAAAAGTTCAAATCTTTATAAGTAAAAAGATTGATGAAAATGAATAACCAAGTGTTTTAATTGACATCAGAAGATCAAAACAATAAACACTGAGAACATAGAAAAAAGATAAATAAAGATATGAGCAGAACTTAATACCACAGAAAACGTATAAAATTCAGGTGAGGAAGTAAGTCCAAAGAATATTCTTTGAAAAGATTTAAAAGACACACTTTGATTAAGGAAAACACAAACATAATTAAAGAATATATAGAAAGAATCAGGACAATGCTATAGCAGAGAATTTATGAAATGCCAGGAAATTTGAACATTTCTGTAAAGTTGAGCATTTCCTAGCTCCTACAGTTTACCAAAACTGACACAAGAGGAAATCATTTAAGGTCATCATGTCTGCCCTTGGCATTCTCGGAACGCCCTGGCCTCAGAATGCAGCATGTGTAGTCCATGGTAACCTGCGGAGAGGGGGCGTGGTTGTGGGAGCTTGGAAGACTGCCCTCACTGAGGGAGTGGGTGTGGCCATTTCTGCTGTGACTGAACAAAGGGCAGGGGAGCAGGGGGCCCAGGGAAGGGCCCTCAGAGCCCGGCAGACCCAGTGGGGTGTCACAAGCATTTACGCCCAGGCCAAAGGGCGCCTTCTTTGCCTGCACAGCTGCCCAAACTCTCACCTTTCCACTCAGGCCGCCCTCTTATTTGAAGTGTGTTTGGAACCTGTCCGCGCAGGACACCTCGCTGCACAGCTAACCATAAGTCAGGGCATCGTAGCTTCCTACCAGGTGACCGAAGTTCGCAGGCAAATGGGTCCCTGGGACTCATGCGGAGAGGCTCCTGCCCGGGCCACAGGCCGCCCACTGGCCCTGCCCCAGTTCGAAGGCTGAAAAGCAGCCATGTCTGAGTCCACTGCCTCTCGAAGGAGTATTGGACCATCACTTGTAGAAAACGGGGTCCTTGCGGGCAACTCATTGGAGGGACACAAATAAATCTTTGCCGACTTTCTGCTGAAGCTTACCAGCGTTCACACCTAAGCCTCTTACAAGGTCCGCTGTTTAGCTAAACATGAGCTCATGATCTAAATTTACACAATATTGAAGAAATCAGCTACAAAGTGAGACAATCAGCAAAAACAATCAATACCAGAATTAGATTCCCTAGGCCATCCATCTGATGTTGGAATAATCAGGGGCAAGGCAGAAAATATACATAAAACTGGAACTGAAACAAGGAACAAGGAGGTTTTCAAAGGCTGGTAGGATCTCTAAAACATTTTTAAAGTACATGTGGCTGATAAACCTAAATACTCAAAGGTTGTTTAATACCACAGATTAAGCTTTGAGAAGAGTGAAATTATGCTGTTTTGAAAACTATGGCAGGTGAGATTTTCTGCCTAATTATATAAGAAGATTTCTCTAAAAAATAGACATTATTTCAAAGACTTATTGGCTGTGAAATAAGTTAAGTGTATTTCAAATGGCTTGTCTGCAAAGAAAGGTGAGATGTAGGGAATCACAGAAAGTCGAGGGGAAAATGTCAATATATACATTGCTATATGGTGAACTAAGTCTTAGGCCAGCCACAATGTAGAGGACCTGACCCTTAGAAACTTAAAAGTGAGCTGGAATCTTTAAAATTTCAAATCTTTATAAGTAAAAAGATTGATGAAAATGAATAACCAGGTGTTTTAATTGACATCAGAAGACCAAAACAATAAACCCTGAGAACATAGAAAAAAGATAAATAAAGATATGAGCAGAACTTAATACCACAGAAAACGTATAAAATTCAGGTGAGGTAGTAAGTCCAAAGAATATTCTTTGAAAAGATTTAAAAGACACACTTTGATTAAGGAAAACACAAACATAATTAAAGAATATATAGAAAGAATCAGGACAATGTTATAGCACAGAATATATGAAATGCCAGTAAATTTGAACATTTCTGTAAAGTTGACCATTTCCTAGCTCCTACAGTTTACCAAAACTGACACAAGAGGAAATCATTTAAGGTCATCATGTCTGCCCTTGGCATTCTCGGAACACCCTGGCCTCAGAATGCAGCATCTGTACTCCATGGTAATCTGCGGAGAGTGGGCGGGGCTGAGGGAGGCTGGAACACTGCCCTCACTGAGGGAGTGGGTGTGGCCATCTCTGCTGTGACTGAACAAAGGGCAGGGGTGCAGGGGACCCAGGGCAAGGCCCTCAGAGCCCGGCAGGCCCAGTGGGGTGTCACAAGCATTTAGGCCCAGGCCATAGGGTGCCTTCTTTGTCTGCACAGCTGCCCAAACTCTCACTTTTCCTCTCAGGCCACCCACTTAGTTGAAGTGTGTGTGAAACCTGTCCACGCAGTATACCTCACTCTACAGCTAACCATAGTTCTGGGCATCGTAGCTTCCAGACATGTGACCGAAGTTCGCAGGAGAGATGATTCTCAGGATCACACGAAGAGAGGCTCCTGCCCGGGCCACAGGCCGCCCACTGCCCCTGCCCAAGATCGGGGGCTGAAAGCAGCCCTGTCTAAGTCCCCTACCCAAGGAGGGAGTATTGGACCAACACTTCTAGAAAACGGGGTCCTTGTGGGCAACTCATTGGAGGGACACAAATAAATCTTTGCCGACTTTTTGCTGAAACTTACGAGCGTTCACACCTAAGCCTCTTACAAGGTCAGCTGTTTAGCTAAACATGAGCTCATGATCTAAATTTACACAATAATGAAGAAATTAGCTACAAAGGGAGACAATCAGCAAAAACAATCAATACCAGAATTAGATTCCTAGGCCATCCGTCAGATGTTGGAATAATCAGGTGCTAGGCAGAAAATATACATAAACCTGGAAATGAAACAAGGAACAAGGATGTTTACAAAGACTGGTAGGATCTCTAAAACATTTTTAAAGTACATGTCATTGATAAAGCTAAATACTCAAAGGTTGTTTAATACAACAAATTAAGCAGTGAGAAGAGTGAAATTATGCTGTTTAGAAAACTATGGAAGGTGAGATTTTCTGCCTAATTATATAAGATGATTTCTCTAAAAATTACACATTATTTCAAAGACTTATTGGCTGTGAAATAAGTTAAGGGTATTTCAAATGGCTTGTCTGCCAAGAAAGGTGAGATGTAGGGAATCACAGAAAGCCGAGGGAATAATAGGTCAATATATACATTGCTATATGGTGAACTAAGCCTTAGGCCGGCAACAGTGTAGAGGAATGGACCCTTAGAAATGTACAAGTAAGCTGGAATCTTTAAAAGTTCAAATCTTTATAAGTAAAAAGATTGATTAAAATGAATAACCAAGTGTTTTACTTGACATCAGAAAATCAAAACAATAAACCCTGAGAACATAGAAAAAAGATAAATAAAAATATGAGCAGAACTTAATACAACAGAAAACGTATAAAATTCAGGTGATTTAGTAAGTCCAAAGAATATTCTTTGAAAAGATTTAAAAGACAAACTTTGATTAAGGAAAACAAAAACATAAGTAAAGAATATACAGAAAGAATCAGGACAATGTTATAGCAGAGAATATATGAAATGTCAGTAAATTTGAACATTTCTGTAAAGCGGACCATTTCCTAGCTCCTAAAGTTTACCAAAACTGACACAAGAGGAAATCATTTAAGGTCATCATGTCTGCCCTTGGCATTCTCGGAACACCCTGGCCTCAGAATGCAGCATCTGTAGTCCATGGTAACCTGCGGAGAGGGGGCGTGGCTGAGGGAGCTTGAAAGACTGCCCTCACTGAGGGAGTGGGTGTGGCCATCTCTGCTGTGACTGAACAAAGGGCAGGGGTGAAGGGGGCCCAGGGCAGGGCTATCTGAGCCCGGCAGACCCAGTGGGGTGTCACAAGCATTTAGGCCCAGGCCAAAGGGCGCCTTCATTGTCTGAACTGCTGCCCATACTCTCACCTTTCCACTCAGGCCGCCCTCTTATTTGAAGTGTGTTTGGAACCTGTCCGCGCAGTACACCTCGCTGCACAGCTAACCATAGGCCAGGGCATCGTAGCTTCCTGCCAGGTGACCGAAGTTCGCAGGCAAATGGGTCCCTGGGACACATGCGGAGAGGCTCCTGCCCGGGCCACAGGCCGCCCACTGGCGCTGCCCCAGATCGAAGGCTGAAAAGCAGCCATGTCTGAGTCCACTGCCTCTCGAAGGAGTATTGGACCAACACTTGTAGAAAACGGGGTCCTTGCGGGTAACTCATTGGAGGGACACAAATAAATCTTTGCCGATATTCTGCTGAAGCTTACAAGCGTTCACACCTAAGCCTCTTTCAAGGTCAGCTGTTTAGCTAAACATGAGCTCATGATCTAAATTTACACAATATTGAAGAAATCAGCTACAAAGTGAGACAATCAGCAAAAACAATCAATACCAGAATTAGATTCCATAGGCCATCCATCTGATGTTGGAATAATCAGGGGCAAGGCAGAAAATATACATAAAACTGGAACTGAAACAAGGAACAAGGAGGTTTTCAAAGGCTGGTAGGATCTCTAAAACATTTTTAAAGTACATGTCGTTGATAAACCTAAATACTCAAAGGTTGTTTAATACCACAGATTAAGCATTGAGAAGAGTGAAATTATGCTGTTTTGAAAACTATGGCAGGTGAGATTTTCTGCCTAATTATATAAGAAGATTTCTCTACAAAATAGACATTATTTCAAAGACTTATTGGCTGTGAAATAAGTTAAATGTATTTCAAATGGCTTGTCTGCAAAGAAAGGTGAGATGTAGGGAATCACAGAAAGTCGAGGGGAAAATGTCAATATATACATTGCTATATGGTGAACTAAGCCTTAGGCCAGCCACAATGTAGAGGACCTGACCCTTAGAAACTTAAAAGTGAGCTGGAATCTTTAAAAGTTCAAATCTTTATAAGTAAAAAGATTGATGAAAATGAATAACCAAGTGTTTAAATTGACATCAGAAGATCAAAACAATAAACCCTGAGAACATAGAAAAAAGATAAATAAAGATATGAGCAGAACTTAATACCACAGAAAACGTATAAAATTCAGGTGAGGTAGTAAGTCCAAACAATATTCTTTGAAAAGATTTAAGACACACTTTGATTAAGGAAAACACAAACATAATTAAAGAATATATAGAAAGAATCAGGACAATGTTATAGCAGAAAATATATGAAATGCCAGGAAATTTGAACATTTCTGTAAAGTTGACCATTTCCTAGCTCCTACAGTTTACCAAAACTGACACAAGAGGAAATCATTTAAGGTCATCATGTCTACCCTTGGCATTCTCGGAACGCCCTGGCCTCAGAATGCAGCATCTGTAGTCCATGGTAACCTGCGGAGAGTGGGCGGGGCTGAGGGAAGCTGAAACACTGCCCTCACTGAGGGAGTGGGTGTGGCCATCTCTGCTGTGACTGAACAAAGGACAGGGGAGCAGGGGGCCCAGGGCAGGGCCCTCAGAGCCCGGCAGGCCCAGTGGGGTGTCACAAGCATTTAGGCCCAGGCCATAACGTGCCTTCTTTGTCTTCACAGCTGCCCAAACTCTCACTTTTCCACACAGGCCACACACTTAGTTGAAGAGTGTGTGGAACCTGTCCGCGCAGTATACCTCGCAGCACAGCTAACCATAGGTCTGGGCATCGTAGCTTCCTGCCAGGTGACCGAAGTTCGCAGGAGAGATGATTCCCAGGTTCACACGCAGAGAGGCTCCTGCCCGGGCCACAGGCCGCCCACTGCCCCTCCCCAAGATCGGGGGCCGAAAGCAGCCCTGTCTAAGTCCCCTACCCCTAGAGGGAGTATTGGACCAACACTTCTAGAAAACGGGGTCCTTGTGGGCAACTCATTGGAGGAACACAAATAAATCTTTGCCGACTTTTGGCTGAAACTTACGAGCGTTCACACCTAAGCCTCTTACAAGGTCAGCTGTTTAGCTAAACATGAGCTCATGATCTAAATTTACACAATAATGAAGAAATCAGCTACAAAGGGAGACAATCAGCAAAAACAATCAATACCAGAACTAGATTCCCTAGGCCATCAGTCAGATGTTGGAATAATCAGTTTCTAGGCAGAAAATAAACATAAACCTGGAAATGAAACAAGGAACAAGGATGTTTTCAAAGACTGGTAGGACCTCTAAAATATTTTTAAAGTACATGTCATTGATAAAGCTAAATACTCAAAGGTTGTTTAATACAACAAATTAAGCAGTGAGAAGAGTGAAATTATGCTGTTTAGAAAACTATGGAAGGTGAGATTTTCTGCCTAATTATATAAGATGATTTCTCTAAAAACTACACATTATTTCAAAGACTTATTGGCTGTGAAATAAGTTAAGGGTATTTCAAATGGCTTGTATGCAAAGAAAGGTGAGATGTAGGGAATCACAGAAAGCCTAGGGGATAATAGGTCAATATATACATTGCTATATGGTGAACTAAGCCTTAGGCCGGCAACAGTGTAGAGGAATGGACCCTTAGAAACGTACAAGTAAGCTGGAATCTTTAAAAGTTCAAATCTTTATGAGTAAAAAGATTGATTAAAATGAATAACCAAGTGTTTTACTTGACATCAGAAAATCAAAACAATAAACCCTGAGAACATAGAAAAAAGATAAATAAAGATATGAGCAGATCTTAATACAACAGAAAACGTATAAAATTCAGGTGATTTAGTAAGTCCAAAGAATATTCTTTGAAAAGATTTAAAAGACACACTTGGATTAAGGAAAACAGAAACATAAGTAAAGAATATACAGAAAGAATCAGGACAATGTTATAGCAGAGAATATATGAAATGCCAGTAAATTTGAACATTTCTGTAAAGCGGACCATTACCTAGCTCCTAATATTTACCAAATCTGACAGAAGAGGAAATCATTTAAGGTCATCATGTTTGCCCTTGGCATTCTCGGAACGCCCTGTCCTCAGAATGCAGCATCTGTAGTCCATGGTAACCTGCGGAGAGGGGGAGTGGCTGAGGGAGCTTGGAAGACTGCACTCACTGAGGGAGTGGGTGTGGCCATCTCTGCTGTGACTGAACAAAGGGCAGGGGAGCAGGGGGCCCAGGGCAGGGTCCTCAGAGCCCGGCAGACACAGTGGGGTGTCACAAGCTTTTAGGCCCAGGTCAAAGGGCGCCTTCTTTGTCTGCACAGCTGCCCAAACTCTCACGTTTCCACTCAGGCCGCCCTCTTATTTGAAGTGTGTTTAGAACCTGTGTGCGCAGTACACCTCTCTGCACAGCTAACCATAGGTCAGGGCATCGTAGCTGCCTGCCAGGTGACCGAAGTTCGCAGGCAAATGGGTCCCTGGGACACATGCGGAGAGGCTCCTGCCCGGGCCACCGGCCGCCCACTGGCCCTGCCCCAGATCGAAGGCTGAAAAGCAGCCATGTCTGAGTCCACTGCCTCTCGAAGGAGTATTGGACCAACACTTGTAGAAAACGGGGTCCTTGCGGGCAACTCATTGGAGGGACACAAATAAATCTTTGCGGACTTTCTGCTGAAGCTTACCAGCGTTCACACCTAAGCCTCTTACATGGTCAGCTGTTTAGCTAAACATGAGCTCATGATCTAAATTTACACAATATTGAAGAAATCAGCTACAAAGTGAGACAATCAGCAAAAACAATCCATACCAGATTTAGATTCCCTAGGCCATCCATGTGATGTTGGAATAATCAGGGGCAAGGCAGAAAATATACATAAAACTGGAACTGAAACAAGGAACAAGGAGGTTTTCAAAGGCTGGTAGGATCTCTAAAACATTTTTAAAGTACATGTCGTTGATAAACCTAAATACGCAAAGGTTGTTTAATACCACAGATTAAGCATTGAGAAGAGTGAAATTATGCTGTTTTGAAAACTATGGCAGGTGAGATATTCTGCCTAATTATATAAGATGATTTCTCTAAAAACTACACATTATTTCAAAGACTTATTGGCTGCGAAATAAGTTAAGGGTATTTCAAATGGCTTGTCTGCAAAGAAAGGTGAGATGTAGGGAATCACAGAAAGCCGAGGGGATAATATGTCAATATATACATTGCTATATGGTGAACTAAGCCTTAGGCCGGCAACAGTGTAGAGAAATGGACCCTTAGAAACGTACAAGTAAGCTGGAATCTTTAAAAGTTCAAATCTTTATAAGTAAAAAATTGATGAAAATGAATAACCAAGTGTTTTAATTGACATCAGAAGATCAAAACATTAAACCCTGAGAACATAGAAAAAAGATAAATAAAGATATGAGCAGAACTTAATACCACAGAAAACATATAAAATTCAGGTGAGGTAGTAAGTCCAGAGAATATTCTTTGAAAAGATTTAAAAGACACACTTTGCTTAAGGAAAACACAAACATAATTAAAGAATATATAGAAAGAATCAGGACAATGTTATAACAGAGAATATATGAAATGCCAGTAAATTTGAACATTTCTGTAAGGTTGACCATTTCCTAGCTCCTACAGTTTACCAAAACTGACACAAGAGGAAATCATTTAAGGTCATCATGTCTGCCCTTGGCATTCTCGGAACGCCCTGTCCGCAGAATTCAGCATCTGTAGTCCATGGTAACCTGCGGAGCGTGGGCGGGGCTGAGGGAGGCTGGAACACTGCCCTCACTGAGGGAGTGGGTGTGGCCATCTCTGCTGTGACTAAACAAAGGGCAGGGGAGCAGGGGGCCCTGGGCAGGGCCCTCAGAGACCAGCAGGCACAGTGGGGTGTCACAAGCATTTAGGCCCAGGCCATAGGGCGCCTTCTTTGTCTGCACAGCTGCCCAAACACTCACTTTTCCTCTCAGGCCACCCACTTAGTTGAAGTGTGTGTGAAACCTGTTCGTGCAGTATACCTCGCTGCACAGCTAACCATAGGTCTGGGCATCGTAGCTTCCTGCCAGGTGACCGAAGTTCGCAGGAGAGATGATTCCCAGGTTCACACGAAGAGAGGCTCCTGCCCGGGCCACAGGCCGCCCACTGCCCCTGCCCAAGATCGGGGGCTGAAAGCAGCCCTGTCTAAGTCCCCTACCCCTAGAGGGAGTATTGGACCAATACTTCTAGAAAACGGGGTCCTTGTGGGCAACTCATTGGAGGGACACAAATAAATCTTTGCCGACTTTTTGCTGAAATTTACGAGCGTTCACTCCTAAGCCTCTTACAAGGTCAGCTGTTTAGCTAAACATGAGCTCATGATCTAAATTTACACAATAATGAAGAAATCAGCTACAAAGGCAGACAATCAGCAAAAACAATCAATACCAGAATTAGATTCCCTAGGCCATCCGTCAGATGTTGGAATAATCAGGTGCTAGGCAGAAA
Organism: Mesoplodon bidens; assembly: GCF_964165515.1. NCBI lineage: Eukaryota > Metazoa > Chordata > Mammalia > Artiodactyla > Ziphiidae > Mesoplodon > Mesoplodon bidens. The sequence goes on from NC_138180.1 coordinate 4,733,104, forward strand.
ATATGCATAAACCTGGAAATGAAACAAGGAACAAGGATGTTTGAAAAGACTGGTAGGATCTCTAAAACATTTTTAAAGTACATGTCATTGATAAAGCTAAATACTCAAAGGTTGTTTAATACAACAAATTAAGCAGTGAGAAGAGTGAAATTATGCTGTTAGAAAACTATGGAAGGTGAGATTGTCTGCCTAATTATATAAGATGATTTCTCTAAAAATTACACATTATTTCAAAGACTTATTGGCTGTGAAATAAGTTAAGGGTATTTCAAATGGCTTGTCTGCAACGAAAGGGGAGATGTAGGGAATCACAGAAAGCCGAGGGGATAATAGGTCAATATATACATTGCTATATGGTGAACTAAGCCTTAGGCCGGCAACAGTGTAGAGGAATGGACCCTTAGAAACGTACAAGTAAGCTGGAATCTTTAAGAGTTCAAATCTTTATAAGTAAAAAGATTGATTAAAATGAATAACCAAGTGTTTTACTTGACATCAGAAAATCAAAACAATAAACCCTGAGAACATAGAAAAAAGATAAATAAAAATATGAGCAGAACTTAATACAACAGAAAACGTATAAAATTCAGGTGATTTAGTAAGTCCAAAGAATATTCTTTGAAAAGATTTAAAAGACACACTTTGATTAAGGAAAACATAAACATAAGTTAAGAATATACAGAAAGAATCAGGACAATGTTATAGCAGAGAATATATGAAATGCCAGTAAATTTGATTATTTCTGTAAAGCGGACCATTTCCTAGCTCCTACAGTTTACCAAAACTGACACAAGAGGAAATCATTTAAGGTCATCTTGTCTGCCCTTGGCATTCTCGGAATGCCCTGGCCTCAGAATGCAGCATCTGTAGTCCATGGTAACCTGCGGAGAGGGGGCGTGGCTGAGGGAGCTTGGAAGACTGCCCTCACTAAGGGAGTGGGTGTGGCCATCTCTGCTGTGACTGAACAAAGGGCAGGGGAGCTGGGGGCCGAGGGCAGGGCCCTCAAAGCCCGGCAGACCCAGTGGGGTGTCACAGCATTTAGGCCCAGGCCGTAGGGCGCCTTCTTTGTCTGCACAGCTGCCCAAACTCTCACCTTTCCACTCAGGCCGCCCTCTTATTTGAAGTGTGTTTGGAACCTGTCCACGCAGTACACCTCGCTGCACAGCTAACCATAGGTCAGGGCATCGTAGCTTCCTGCCAGGTGACCGAAGTTCGCAGGCAAATGGGTCCCTGGGACACATGCGGAGAGGCTCCTGCCCGGGCCACAGGCCGCCCACAGGCCCTTCCCCAGATCGAAGGCCGAAAAGCAGCCATGTCTGAGTCCACGGCCTCTCGAAGGAGTATTGGACCAACACTTGTAGAAAACGGGGTCCTTGCGGGCAACTCATTGGAGGGACACAAATAAATATTTGCCGACATTCTGCTGAAGCTTACCAGCGTTCACACCTAAGCCTCTTACAAGGTCCGCTGTTTAGCTAAACATGAGCTCATGATCTAAACTTACACAATATTGAAGAAATCAGCTACAAAGTGAGACAATCAGCAAAAACAATCAATACCAGAATTAGATTCCCTAGGCCATCCATCTGATGTTGGAATAATCAGGTGTAAGGCAGAAAATATACATAAAACTGGAACTGAAACAAGGAACAAGGAGGTTTTCAAAGGCTGGTAGGATCTCTAAAACATTTTTAAAGTACATGTCGTTGATAAACCTAAATACTCAAAGGTTGTTTAATACCACAGATTAAGCATTGAGAAGAGTGAAATTATGCTGTTTTGAAAACTATGGCAGGTGAGATTTTCTGCCTAATTATATAAGTAGATTTCTCTAAAAAATAGACTTTATTTCAAAGACTTATTGGCTGTGAAATAAGTTAAGTGTATTTCAAATGGCTTGTCTGCAAAGAAAGGTGAGATGTAGGGAATCACAAAAAGTCGAGGGGAAAATGTCAATATATACATTGCTATATGGTGAACTAAGCCTTAGGCCAGCCACAATGTAGAGGACCTGACCCTTAGAAACTTAAAAGTGAGCTGGAATCTTTAAAAGTTCAAATCTTTATAAGTAAAAAGATTGATGAAAATGAATAACCAAGTGTTTTAATTGACATCAGAAGATCAAAACAATAAACCCTGAGAACATAGAAAAAAGATAAATAAAGATATGAGCAGAACTTAATACCACAGAAAACGTATAAAATTCAGGTGAGGTAGTAAGTCCAAAGAATATTCTTTGAAAAGATTTAAAAGACATACTTTGATTAAGGAAAACACAAACATAATGAAAGAATATATAGAAAGAATCAGGACAATGTTATAGCAGAGAATATATGAAATGCCAGTAAATTTGAACATTTCTGTAAAGTTGACCATTTCCTAGCTCCTACAGTTTACCAAAACTGACACAAGAGGAAATCATTTAAGGTCATCATGTCTGCCCTTGGCATTCTCGGAACGCCCTGCCCTCAGAATGCAGCATCTGTAGTCCATGGTAACCTATGGAGAGTCGGCGTGGCTGAGGGAGGCTGGAACACTGCCCTCACTGAGGGAGTGGGTGTGGCCATCTCTGCTGTGACTGAACAAAGGGCAGGGGAGCAGGGGGCTCAGGGCAGGGCCCTCAGAGCCAGGCAGGCCCAGTGGGGTGTCACAAGCATTTAGGCCCAGGCCATAGGGCGCCTTCTTTGTCTGCACAGCTGCCCAAACTCTCACTTTTCCACTCAGGCCACCCACTTAGTTGAAGAGTTTGTGGAACCTGTCCGCACAGTATACCTCGCAGCACAGCTAACCATAGGTCTGGGCATCGTAGCTTCCTGCCAGGTGACCGAAGTTCGCAGGAGAGATGATTCCCATGTTCACACGCAGAGAGGCTCCTGCCCGGGCCACAGGCCGCCCACTGCCCCTGCCCAAGATCGGGGGCCGAAAGCAGCCCTGTCTAAGTCCCCTAGCCCTAGAGGGAGTATTGGACCAACACTTCTAGAAAACGGGGTCCTTGTGGGCAACTCATTGGAGGGACACAAATAAATCTTTGCCGACTTTTTGCTGAAACTTACGAGCGTTCACACCTAAGCCTCTTACAAGGTCAGCTGTTTAGCTAAACATGAGCTCATGATCTAAATTTACACAATAATGAAGAAATCAGCTACAAAGGGAGACAATCAGCAAAAACAATCAATACCAGAATTAGATTCCCTAGGCCATCCGTCAGATGTTGGAATAATCAGGTTCTAGGCAGAAAATAAACATAAACCTGGAAATGAAACAAGGAACAAGGATGTTTTCAAAGACTGGTAGGACCTCTAAAACATTTTTCAAGTACATGTCATTGATAAAGCTAAATACTCAAAGGTTGTTTAATACAACAAATTAAGCAGTGAGAAGAGTGAAATTATGCTGTTTAGAAAACTATGGAAGGTGAGACTTTCTGCCTAATTATATAAGATGATTTCTCTAAAAACTACACATTATTTCAAAGACTTATTGGCTGTGAAATAAGTTAAGGGTATTTCAAATGGCTTGTCTGCAAAGAAAGGTGAGATGTAGGGAATCACAGAAAGCCGAGGGAATAATATGTCAATACATACATTGCTAATGGTGAACTAAGCCTTAGGCCGGTAACAGTGTAGAGGAATGGACCCTTAGAAACGTACAAGTAAGCTGGAATCTTTAAAAGTTCAAATCTTTATAAGTAAAAAGATTGATTAAAATGAATAACCAAGTGTTTTACTTGACATCAGAAAATCAAAACAATAAACCCTGAGAACATAGAAAAAAGATAAATAAAGATATGAGCAGAACTTAATACCACAGAAAACGTATAAAATTCAGGTGAGGTAGTAAGTCCAAAGAATATTCTTTGAAAAGATTTAAAAGACACACTTTGATTAAGGAAAACACAAACATAATTAAAGAATATATAGAAAGAATCAGGACAATGTTATAACAGAGAATATATGAAATGCCAATAAATTTGAACATTTCTGTAAAGTTGACCATTTCCTAGCTCCTACAGTTTACCAAAATTGACACAAGAGGAAATCATTTAAGGTCATCATGTCTTCCCTTGGCATTCTCGGAACGCCCTGGCCTCAGAATGCAGCATCTGTAGTCCATGGTAACCTGCGGAGAGTGGGCGGGGCTGAGGGAGGCTGGAACACTGCCCTCACTGAGGGAGTGGGTGTGGCCATCTCTGCTGTGACTGAACAAAGGGCAGGGGAGCAGGGGGCCCAGGGCTGGGCCCTCAGAGCCCGGCAGGCCCAGTGGTGTGTCACAAGCATTTAGGGCCAGGCCATAGGGCGCCTTCTTTGTCTGCACAGCTGCCCAAACTCTCACTTTTCCTCTCAGGCCACCCACTTAGTTGAAGTGTGTGTGGAACCTGTCCACGCAGTATACCTCGCTGCACAGCTAACCATACGTCAAGGCATCGTAGCTTCCTGCAAGGTGAGCGAAGTTCGCAGGAGAGATGATTCCCTGGTTCACACGCAGAGAGGCTCCTGCCCGGGCCACAGGCCGCCCACTGCCCCTGCCCAAGATCGGGGGCCGAAAGGAGCCCTGTCTAAGTCCCCTACCCCTAGAGGGAGTATTGGACCAACACTTTTAGAAAACGGGGTCCTTGTGGGCAACTCATTGGAGGGACACAAATAAATCTTTGCCGACTTTTTGCTGAAGCTTACGAGCGTTCACACCTAAGCCTCTTACAAGGTCAGCTGTTTAGCTAAACATGAGCTCATGATCTAAATTTAAACAATATTGAAGAAATCAGCTACAAAGTGAGACAATCAGCAAAAACAATCAATACCAGAATTAGATTCCCTAGGCCATCCATCTGATGTTGGAATAATCAGGTGCAAGGCAGAAAATATACATAAAACTGGAACAGAAACAAGGAACAAGGAGGTTTTCAAAGGCTGGTAGGATCTCTAAAACATTTTTAAAGTACATTTCGTTGATAAACCTAAATACTCAAAGGTTGTTTAATACCACAGATTAAGCATTGAGAAGAGTGAAATTATGCTGTTTTGAAAACTATGGCAGGTGAGATTTTCTGCCTAATTATATAAGAAGATTTCTCTAAAAAATAGACATTATTTCAAAGACTTATTGGCTGTGAAATAAGTTAAGTGTATTTCAAATGGCTTGTCTGCAAAGAAAGGTGAGATGTAGGGAATCACAGAAAGTCGAGGGGAAAATGTCAATATATAAATTGCTATATGGTGAACTAAGCCTTAGGCCAGCCACAATGTAGAGGAACTGACCCTTAGAAACTTAAAAGTGAGCTGGAATCTTTAAAAGTTCAAATATTTATACGTAAAAAGATTGATGAAAATGAATAACCAAGTGTTTTAATTGACATCAGAAGATCAAAACAATAAACCCTGAGAACATAGAAAAAAGATAAATAAAGATATGAGCAGAACTTAATACCACAGAAAACGTATAAAATTCAGGTGAGGTAGTAAGTCCAAAGAATATTCTTTGAAAAGATTTAAAAGACACACTTTGATTAAGGAAAACACAAACATAATTAAAGAATATATAGAAAGAATCAGGACAATGTTATAACAGAGAATATATGAAATGCCAATAAATTTGAACATTTCTGTAAAGTTGACCATTTCCTAGCTCCTACAGTTTACCAAAACTGACACAAGAGGAAATCATTTAAGGTCATCATGTCTTCCCTTGGCATTCTCGGAACGCCCTGGCCTCAGAATGCAGCATCTGTAGTCCATGGTAACCTGCGGAGAGTGGGCGGGGCTGAGGGAGGCTGGAACACTGCCCTCACGGAGGGAGTGGGTGTGGCCATCTCTGCAGTGACTGAACAAAGGGCAGGGGAGCAGGGGGCCCAGGGCAGGGCACTCAGAGCCCGGCAGGCCCAGTGGGATGTCTCAAGCATTTAGGGCCAGGCCATAGGGCGCCTTCTTTGTCTGCACAGCTGCCCAAACTCTCACTTTTCCACTCAGGCCACCCACTTAGTTGAAGTGTGTGTGGAACCTGTCCACGCAGTATACCTCGCTGCACAGCTAACCATAGGTCTGGGCATCGTAGCTTCCTGCCAGGTGACCGTAGTTCGCAGGAGAGATGATTCCCAGGTTCACACGCAGAGAGGCTCCTGCCCGGGCCACAGGCCGCCCACTGCCCCTGCCCAAGATCGGGGGCCGAAAGGAGCCCTGTCTAAGTCCCCTACCCCTAGAGGGAGTATTGGACCAACACTTCTAGAAAACGGGGTCCTTGTGGGCAACTCATTGGAGGGACACAAATAAATCTTTGCCGACTTTTTGCTGAAACTTACGAGCGTTCACACATAAGCCTCTTACAAGGTCAGCTATTTAGCTAAACATGAGCTCATGATCTAAATTTACACAATAATGAAGAAATCAGCTACAAAGGGAGACAATCAGCAAAAACAATCAATACCAGAATTAGATTCCCTAGGCCATCCGTCAGATGTTGGAATAATCAGGTTCTAGGCAGAAAATATACATAAATCTGGAAATGAAACAAGGAACAAGGATGTTTTCAAAGACTGGTAGGACCTCTAAAACATTTTTAAAGTACATGTCATTGATAAAGCTAAATACTCAAAGGTTGTTTAATACAACAAATTAAGCAGTGAGAAGAGTGAAATTATGCTGTTTAGAAAACTATGGAAGGTGAAATTTTCTGCCTAATTATATAAGATGATTTCTCTAAAAACTACACATTATTTCAAAGACTTATTGGCTGTGAAATAAGTTAAGGGTATTTCAAATGGCTTGTCTGCAAAGAAAGGTGAGATGTAGGGAATCACAGAAAGCTGAGGGAATAATATGTCAATACATACATTGCTAATGGTGAACTAAGCCTTTGGCCGGTAACAGTGTAGAGGAATGGACCCTTAGAAACGTACAAGTAAGCTGGAATCTTTAAAAGTTCAAATCTTTATAAGTAAAAAGATTGATGAAAATGAATAACCAAGTGTTTTAATTGACATCAGAAGATCAAAACAATAAACCCTGAGAACATAGAAAAAAGATAAATAAAGATATGAGCAGAACTTAATACCACAGAAAACGTATAAAATTCAGGTGAGGTAGTAAGTCCAAAGAATATTCTTTGAAAACATTTAAAAGACACACTTTGATTAAGGAAAACACAAACATAATTAAAGAATATATAGAAAGAATCAGGACCATGTTATAACAGAGAATATATGAAATGCCAGTAAATTTGAACAGTTCTGTAAAGTTGACCATTTCCCAGCTCCTAGAGTTTACCAAAACTGACACAAGAGGAAATCATTTAAGGTCATCATATCTACCCTTGGCATTCTCGGAACACACTGGCCTCAGAATGCAGCATCTGTAGTCCATGGTAACCTGCGGAGAGAGGGCGGGGCTGAGGGAGGCTGGAACACTGCCCTCACTGAGGGAGTGGGTGTGGCCATCTCTGCTGTGACTGAACAAAGGGCAGGGGAGCAGGGGGCCCAGGGCAGGGCCCTCAGAGCCCGGCAGGCCCAGTGGTGTGTCACAAGCATTTAGGGCCAGGCCATAGGGCGCCTTCTTTGTCTGCACAGCTGCCCAAACTTTCACTTTTCCACTCAGGCCACCCACTTAGTTGAAGTGTGTGTGGAACCTGTCCACGCAGTATACCTCGCTGCACAGCTAACCATAGGTCTGGGCATCGTAGCTTCCTGCCAGGTGACCGAAGTTCGCAGGAGAGATGATTCCCAGGTTCACACGCAGAGAGGCTCCTGCCCGGGCCACAGGCCGCCCACTGCCCCTGCCCAAGATCGGGGGCCGAAAGCAGCCCTGTCTAAGTCCCCTACCCCTAGAGGGTGTATTGGACCAACACTTCTAGAAAACGGGGTCCTTGTGGGCAACTCATTGGAGGGACACAAATAAATCTTTGCCGACTTTTTGCTGAAACTTACGAGCGTTCACACCTAAGCCTCTTACAAGGTCAGCTGTTTAGCTAAACATGAGCTCATGATCTAAATTTACACAATAATGAAGAAATCAGCTACAAAGGGAGACAATCAGCAAAAACAATCAATACCAGAATTAGATTCCCTAGGCCATCCGTCAGATGTTGGAATAATCAGGTTCTAGGCAGAAAATAAACATAAACCTGGAAATGAAACAAGGAACAAGGATGTTTTCAAAGACTGGTAGGACCTCTAAAACATTTTTAAAGTACATGTCATTATTAAAGCTAAATACTCAAAGGTTGTTTAATACAACAAATTAAGCAGTGAGAAGAGTGAAATTATGCTGTTTAGAAAACTATGGAAGGTGAGATTTTCTGCCTAATTATATAAGATGATTTCTCTAAAAACTACACATTATTTCAAAGACTTATTGGCTGTGAAATAAGTTAAGGGTATTTCAAATGGCTTGTCTGCAAAGAAAGGTGAGATGTAGGGAATCACAGAAAGCCGAGGGAATAATATGTCAATACATACATTGCTAATGGTGAACTAAGCCTTAGGCCGGTAACAGTGTAGAGGAATGGACCCTTAGAAACGTACAAGTAAGCTGGAATCTTTAAAAGTTCAAATCTTTATAAGTAAAAAGATTGATTAAAACGAATAACCAAGTGTTTTACTTGACATCAGAAAATCAAAACAATAAACCCTGAGAACATAGAAAAAAGATAAATAAAGATATGAGCAGAACTTAATACCACAGAAAACGTATAAAATTCAGGTGAGGTAGTAAGTCCAAAGAATATTCTTTGAAAAGATTTAAAAGACACACTTTGATTAAGGAAAACACAAACATAATTAAAGAATATATAGAAAGAATCAGGACAATGTTATAACAGAGAATATATGAAATGCCAATAAATTTGAACATTTCTGTAAAGTTGACCATTTCCTAGCTCCTACAGTTTACCAAAACTGACACAAGAGGAAATCATTTAAGGTCATCATGTCTTCCCTTGGCATTCTCGGAACGCCCTGGCCTCAGAATGCAGCATCTGTAGTCCATGGTAACCTGCGGAGAGTGGGCGGGGCTGAGGGAGGCTGGAACACTGCCCTCACTGAGGGAGTGGGTGTGGCCATCTCTGCTGTGACTGAACAAAGGGCAGGGGAGCAGGGGGCCCAGGGCAGGGCCCTCAGAGCCCGGCAGACCCAGTGGGGTGCCACAAGCATTTAGGCCCAGGCCAAAGGGCACCTTCTTTGTCTGCACAGCTGCCCAAACTCTCACCTTTCCACTCAGGCCGCCCTCTTATTTGAAGTGTGTTTGGAACCTGTCCGTGCAGTACACCTCGCTGCACAGCTAACCATAGGTCAGGGCATCGTAGCTTCCTGCCAGGAGACCGAAGTTCGCAGGCAAATGGGTCCCTGGGACACATGCGGAGAGGCTCCTGCCCGGGCCACAGGCCGCCCACTGGCCCTGCCCCAGATCGAAGGCTGAAAAGCAGCCATGTCTGAGTCCACTGCCTCTCGAAGGAGGATTGGACCAACACTTGTAGAAAACGGGGTCCTTGCGGGCAACTCATTGGATGGACACAAATAAATCTTTGCCGACTTTCTGCTGAAGCTTACCAGCGTTCACACCTAAGCCTCTTACAAGGTCAGCTGTTTAGCTAAACATGAGCTCATGATCTAAATTTACACAATATTGAAGAAATCAGCTACAAAGTGAGACAATCAGCAAAAACAATCAATACCCGAATTAGATTCCCTAGGCCATCCATCTGATGTTGGAATAATCAGGTGCAAGGCAGAAAATATACATAAAACTGGAACTGAAACAAGGAACAAGGAGGTTTTCAAAGGCTGGTAGGATCTCTAAAACATTTTTAAAGTACATGTCGTTGATAAACCTAAATACTCAAAGGTTGTTTAATACCACAGATTAAGCATTGAGAAGAGTGAAATTATGCTGTTTTGAAAACTATGGCAGGTGAGATTTTCTGCCTAATTATATAAGAAGATTTTTCTACAAAATAGACATTATTTCAAAGACTTATTGGCTGTGAAATAAGTTAAGAGTATTTCAAATGGCTTGTCTGCAAAGAAAGGTGAGATGTAGGGAATCACAGAAAGTCGAGGGGAAAATGTCAATATATACATTGCTATATGGTGAACTAAGCCTTAGGCCAGCCACAATGTAGAGGACCTGACCCTTAGAAACTTAAAAGTGAGCTGGAATCTTTAAAAGTTCAAATCTTTATAAGTAAAAAGATTGATGACAATGAATAACCAAGTGTTTTAATTGACATCAGAAGATCAAAACAATAAACCCTGAGAACATAGAAAAAAGATAAATAAAGATATGAGCAGAACTTAATACCACAGAAAACGTATAAAATTCAGGTGAGGTAGTAAGTCCAAAGAATATTCTTTGAAAAGATTTAAGACACAATTTGATTAAGGATAACACTAACATAATTAAAGAATATATAGAAAGAATCAGGACAATGTTATAGCAGAGAATATATGAAATGCCAGTAAATTTGAACATTTCTGTAAAGTTGACCATTTCCTAGCTCCTACAGTTTACCAAAACTGACACAAGAGGAAATCATTTAAGGTCATCATGTCTGCCCTTGGCATTCTCGGAACGCCCTGTCCTCAGAATGCAGCATCTGTAGTCCATGGTAACCTGCGGAGAGTGGGAGGGGCTGAGGGAGGCTGGAACACTGCCCTCACTGAGGGAGTGGGTGTGGCCATCTCTGCTGTGACTGAACAAAGGGCAGGGGAGCAGGGGGCCCAGGGCAAGGACCTCAGAGCCCGGCAGGCCCAGTGCGGTGTCACAAGCATTTAGGGCCAGGCCATAGGGCGCCTTCTTTGTCTGCACAGCTGCCCAAACTCTCACTTTTCCTCTCAGGCCACCCACTTAGTTGAAGTGTGTGTGAAACCTGTCCACGCAGTATACCTCGCTGCACAGCTAACCATAGGTCTGGGCATCGTAGCTTCCTGCCAGGTGACCGAAGTTCGCAGGAGAGATGATTCCCAGGTTCACACGCAGAGAGGCTACTGCCCGGGCCACAGGCCGCCCACTGCCCCTGCCCAAGATCGGGGGCCGAAAGCAGCCCTGTCTAAGTCCCCTACCCCTAGAGGGTGTATTGGACCAACACTTCTAGAAAACGGGGTCCTTGTGGGCAACTCATTGGAGTGACACAAGTAAATCTTTGCCGACTTTTTGCTGAAACTTACGAGCGTTCACACCTAAGCCTCTTACAAGGACAGCTGTTTAGCTAAACATGAGCTCATGATCTAAATTTACACAATAATGAAGAAATCAGCTACAAAGGGAGACAATCAGCAAAAACAATCAATAACAGAATTAGATTCCCTAGGCCATCCGTCGGATGTTGGAATAATCATGTTCTAGGCAGAAAATAAACATAAACCTGGAAATGAAACAAGGAACAAGGATGTTTTCAAAGACTGGTAGGATCTCTAAAACATTTTTAAAGTACATGTCATTGATAAAGCTAAATACTCAAAGGTTGTTTAATACAACAAATTAAGCAGTGAGAAGAGTGAAATTATGCTGTTTAGAAAACTATGGAAGGTGAGATTTTCTGCCTAATTATATAAGATGATTTCTCTATAAAATACACATTATTTCAAAGACTTATAGGCTGTGAAATAAGTTAAGGGTATTTCAAATGGCTTGTCTGCAAAGAAAGGTGAGATGTAGGGAATCACAGAAAGCCGAGGGGATAATATGTCAATATATACATTGCTAAAGGTGAACTAAGCCTTAGGCCAGCAACAGTGTAGAGGAATGGTCCCTTAGAAACGTACAAGTAAGCTGGAATCTTTAAAAGTTCAAATCTTTATATGTAAAAAGATTGATTAAAATGAATAACCAAGTGTTTTACTTGACATCAGAAAATGAAAACAATAAACCCTGAGAACATAGAAAAAAGATAAATAAAGATATGAGCAGAACTTAATACAACAGAAAACGTATAAAATTCAGGTGATTTAGTAAGTCCAAAGAATATTCTTTGAAAAGATTTAACAGACACACTTTGATTAAGGAAAACAGAAACATAAGTAAAGAATATACAGAAAGAATCAGGACAATGTTATAGCAGAGAATATATGAAATGCCAGTAAATTTGTACATTTCTGTAAAGCGGACCATTTCCTAGCTCCTACAGTTTACCAAAACTGACACAAGAGGAAATCATTTAAGGTCATCATGTCTGCCCTTGGCATTCTCGGAACGCCCTGGCCTCACAATGCAGCATCTGTAGTCCATGGTAACCTGCGGAGAGGGGGCGTGGCTGTGGGAGCTTGGAAGACTGCCCTCACTGAGGGAGTGGGTGTGGCCATCTCTGCTGTGACTGAACAAAGGGCAGGGGAGCAGGGGGCCCAGGGCAGGGCACTCAGAGCCCGGCAGACCCAGTGGGGTGTCACAAGCATTTAGGCCCAGGCCAAAGGGCACCTTCTTTGTCTGCACAGCTGCCCAAACTCTCACCTTTCCACTCAGGCCGCCCTCTTATTTGAAGTGTGTTTGGAACCTGTCCGCGCAGTACACCTCGCTGCACAGCTAACCATATGTCAGGGCATCGAAGCTTCCTGCCAGGAGACCGAAGTTCGCAGGCAAATGGGTCCCTTGGAAACATGCGGAGAGGCTCCTGCCCGGGCCAAAGGCCGCCCACTGGCCCTGCCCCAGATCGAAGTCTGAAAAGCAGCCATGTCTGAGTCCACTGCCTCTCGAAGGAGGATTGGACCAACACTTGTAGAAAACGGGGTCCTTGCGGGCAACTCATTGGAGGCACACAAATAAATCTTTGCCGACTTTCTGCTGAAGCTTACCAGCGTTCACACCTAAGCCTCTTACAAAGTCAGCTGTTTAGCTAAACATGAGCTCATGATCTAAATTTACGCAATATTGAAGAAATCAGCTACAAAGTGAGACAATCAGCAAAAACAATCAATACCAGAATTAGATTCCCTAGGCCATCCATCTCATGTTGGTATAATCAGGTGCAAGGCAGAAAATATACATAAAACTGGAAGTGAAACAAGGAACAAGGAGGTTTTCAAAGGCTGGTAGGATCTCTAAAACATTTTTAAAGTACATGTCGTTGATAAACCTAAATACTCAAAGGTTGTTTAATACCACAGATTAAGCATTGAGAAGAGTGAAATTATGCTGTTTTGAAAACTATGGCAGGTGAGATTTTCTGCCTAATTATATAAGAAGATTTCTCTAAAAAATAGACATTATTTCAAAGACCTATTGGCTGTGAAATAAGTTAAGTGTATTTCAAATGGCTTGTCTGCAAAGAAAGGTGAGATGTAGGGAATCACAGAAAGTCGAGGGGAAAATGTCAATATATACATTGCTATATGGTGAACTAAGCCTTAGGCCAGCCACAATGTAGAGGACCTGACCCTTAGAAACTTAAAAGTGAGCTGGAATCTTTAAAAGTTCAAATCTTTATAAGTAAAAAGATTGATGAAAATGAATAACCAAGTGTTTTAATTGACATCAGAAGATCAAAAAATAAACCCTGAGAACATAGAAAAAAGATAAATAAAGATATGAGCAGAACTTAATAAAACAGAAAACGTATAAAATTCAGGTGAGGTAGTAAGTCCAAAGAATATTCTTTGAAAAGATTTAAGACAACCTTTGGTTAAGGAAAACACAAACATAATTAAAGAATATATAGAAAGAATCAGGACAATGTTATAGCAGAGAATATATGAAATGCCAGGAAATTTGAACATTTCTGTAAAGTTGACCATTTCCTAGCTCCTACAGTTTACCAAAACTGACACAAGAGGAAATCATTTAAGGTCATCATGTCTACCCTTGGCATTCTTGGAACGCCCTGGCCTCAGAATGCATCATCTGTAGTCCATGGTAACCTGCGGAGAGTGGGCGGGGCTGAGGGAGGCTGGAACACTGCCCTCACTGAGGGAGTGGGTGTGGCCATCTCTGCTGTGACTGAACAAAGGGCAGGGGAGCAGGGGGCCCAGGGCAGGGCCCTCAGAGCCCGGCAGGCCCAGTGGGGTGTCACAAGCATTTAGGCCCAGGCCATAGGGCGCCTTCTTTGTCTGCAGAGCTGCCCAAACTCTCACTTTTCCACTCAGGCCACCCACTTATTTGAAGAGTTTGTGGAACCTGTCCACGCAGTATACGTCGCAGCACAGCTTACCATAGGTCTGGGCATCGTAGCTTCCTGCCAGGTGACCGAAGTTCGCAGGAGAGATGATTCCCAGGTTCACATGCAGAGAGGCTCCTGCCCGGGCCACAGGCCGCCCACTGCCCCTGCCCAAGATTGGGGGCCAAAGCAGCCCTGTCTAAGTCCCCTACCCCTAGAGGGAGTATTGGACGAACACTTCTAGAAAACGGGGTTCTTGTGGGCAACTCATTGGAGGGACACAAATAAATCTTTGCCGACTTTTTGCTGAAACTTACGTGCGTTCACACCTAAGCCTCTTACAAGGTCAGCTGTTTAGCTAAACATGAGCTCATGATCTAAATTTACACAATAATGAAGAAATCAGCTACAAAGAGAGACAATCAGCAAAAACAATCAATACCAGAATTAGATTCCCTAGGCCATCCGTCATATGTTGGAATAATCAGGTGCTAGGAAGAAAATATACATAAACCTGGAAATGAAACAAGGAACAAGGATGTTTGCAAAGACTGGTAGGATCTCTAAAACATTTTTAAAGTACATTTCATTGATAAAGCTAAATACTCAAAGTTTGTTTAATACAACAAATTAAGCAGTGAGAAGAGTGAAATTATGCTGTTTAGAAAACTATGGAAGGTGAGATTTTCTGCCTAATTATATAAGATGATTTCTCTAAAAATTACACATTATTTCAAAGACTTATTGGCTGTGAAATAGGTTAAGGGTATTTCAAATGGCTTGTCTGCAAAGAAAGGTGAGATGTAGGGAATTACAGAAACCCGAGGGGATAATATGTCAATATATACATTGCTATATGGTGAACTAAGCCTTAGGCCGGTAACAGTGTAGAGGAATGGACCCTTAGAAACGTACAAGTAAGCTGGAATCTTTAAAAGTTCAAATCTTTATAAGTAAAAAGATTGATTAAAATGAATAACCAAGTGTTTTACTTGACATCAGAAAATCAAAACAATAAACCCTGAGAACATAGAAAAAAGATAAATAAAGTTATGAGCAGAACTTAATACAACAGAAAACGTATAAAATTCAGGTGATTTAGTAAGTCCAAAGAATATTCTTTGAAAAGATTTAAAGACACACTTTGATTAAGGAAAACCAAAACATAAGTGCAGAATATACAGAAAGAATCAGGACAATGTTATAGCAGAGAATATATGAAATGCCAGTAAATTTGTACATTTCTGTAAAGCGGACCATTTCCTAGCTCCTACAGTTTACCAAAACTGACACAAGAGGAAATCATTTAAGGTCATCATGTCTGCCCTTGGCATTCTCGGAACGCCCTGGCCTCAGAATGCAGCATCTGTAGTCCATGGTAACCTGCGGAGAGGGGGCATGGCTGTGGGAGTTTGGAAGACTGCCCTCACTGAGGGAGTGGGTGTGCCCATCTCTGCTTTGACTGAACAAAGGGCAGGGGAGCAGGGGGCCCAGGGAAGGGCCCTCAGAGCCCGGCAGACCCAGTGGGGTGTCACAAGCATTTAGGCCCAGGCCAAAGGGCGCCTTCTTTGTCTGCACAGCTGCCCAATCTCTCACCTTTCCACTCAGGCCGCCCTCTTATTTGAAGTGTGTTTGGAACCTGTCCGCGCAGTACACCTCGCTGCACATCTAACCATAGGTCAGGGCATCGTAGCTTCCTGCCAGGTGACCGAAGTTCGCAGGCAAATGGGTCCCTGGGACACATGCGGAGAGGCTCCTGCCCGGGCCACAGGCCGCCCACTGGCCCTGCCCCAGATCGAAGGCTGAAAAGCAGCCATGTCTGAGTCCACTGCCTCTCGAAGGAGTATTGGACCAACACTTGTAGAAAACGGGGTCCTTGCGGGCAACTCATTGGAGGGACACAATAAATCTTTGCCGACTTTCTGCTGAAGCTTACCAGCGTTCACACCTAAGCCTCTTACAAGGTCAGCTGTTTAGCTAAACATGAGCTCATGATCTAAATTTACACAATATTGAAGAAATCAGCTACAAAGTGAGACAATCAGCAAAAACAATCAATACCAGAATTAGATTCCCTAGGCCATCCATCTCATGGTGGAATAATCAGGGGCAAGGCAGAAAATATACATAATACTGGAACTGAAACAAGGAACAAGGAGGTTTTCAAAGGCTGGTAGGATCTCTAAAACATTTTTAAAGTACATGTCGTTGATAAACCTAAATACTCAAAGGTTGTTTAATACCACAGATTAAGCATTGAGAAGAGTGAAATTATGCTGTTTTGAAAACTATGGCAGGTGAGATTTTCTGCCTAATTATATAAGAAGATTTCTCTACAAAATAGACATTATTTCAAAGACTTATTGGCTGTGAAATAAGCTAAGGGTATTTCAAATGGCTTGTCTGCAAAGAAAGGTGTGATGTAGGGAATCACAGAAAGTCGAGGGGAAAATGTCAATATATACATTGCTATATGGTGAACTAAGCCTTAGGCCAGCCACAATGTAGAGGACCTGACCCTTAGAAACTTAAAAGTGAGCTGGAATTCTTAAAAGTTCAAATCTTTATAAGTAAAAAGATTGATGAAAATGAATAACCAAGTGTTTTAATTGACATCAGAAGATCAAAACAATAAACCCTGAGAACATAGAAAAAAGATAAATAAAGATATGAGCAGAACTTAATACCACAGAATACGTATAAAATTCAAGTGAGGTAGTAAGTCCAAAGAATATTCTTTGAAAAGATTTAAAAGACACACTTTGATTAAGGAAAACACAAACATAATTAAAGAATATATAGAAAGAATCAGGACAATGTTATAGCAGAGAATATATGAAATGCCAGGAAATTTGAACATTTCTGTAAAGTTGACCATTTCCTAGCTCCTACAGTTTACCAAAACTGACACAAGAGGAAATCATTTAAGGTCATCATGGCTGCCCTTGGAATTCTCGGAACGCCCTGGCCTTAGAATGCAGCATCTGTAGTCCATGGTAACCTGCGGAGAGTGGGCGGGGCTGAGGGAGGCTGGAACACTGCCCTCACTGAGGGAGTGGGTGTGGCCATCTCTGCTGTGACTGAACAAAGGGCAGGGGAGCAGGGGGCCCAGGGCAGGGCCCTCAGAGCCCGGCAGGCCCAGTGGGGTGTCACAAGCATTTAGGCCCAGGCCATAGGGCGCCTTCTTTGTCTGCACAGCTGCCCAAACTCTCACTTTTCCACTCAGGCCACCCACTTAGTTGAAGTGTGTGTGGAACCTGTCCGCGCAGTATACCTCGCTGCACAGCTAACCATAGGTCTGGGCATCGTAGCTTCCTGCCATGTGACCGAAGTTCGCAGGAGAGATGATTCCCAGGTTCACATGCAGAGAGGCTCCTGCCCGGGCCACAGGCCGCCCACTGCCCCTGCCCAAGATAGGGGGCTGAAAGCAGCCCTGTCTAAGTCCCCTACCCCTAGAGGGAGTATTGGACCAACACTTCTAGAAAACGGGGTCCTTGTGGGCAACTCATTGGAGGGACACAAATAAATCTTTGCCGACTTTTTGCTGAAACTTACGAGCGTTCACACCTAAGCCTCTTACAAGGTCAGCTGTTTAGCTAAACATGAGCTCATGATCTAAATTTACACAATAATGAAGAAATCAGCTACAAAGGGAGACAATCAGCAAAAACAATCAATACCAGAATTAGATTCCCTAGGCCATCCATCAGATGTTGGAATAATCAGGTGCTAGGCAGAAAATATACATAAACCTGGAAATGAAACAAGGAACAAGGATGTTTTCAAAGACTGGTAGGATCTCTATAACATTTTTAAAGTACATGTCATTGATGAAGCTAAATACTCAAAGGTTGTTTAATACAACAAATTAAGCAGTGAGAAGAGTGAAATTATGCTGTTTAGAAAAATATGGCAGGTGAGATTTTCTGCCTAATTATATAAGATGATTTCTCTAAAAATTACACATTATTCCGAAGACTTATTGGCTGTGAAATAAGTTAAGGGTATTTCAAATGGCTTGTATGCAAAGAAAGGTGAGATGTAGGGAATCACAGAAAGCCTAGGGGATAATAGGTCAATATATACATTGCTATATGGTGAACTAAGCCTTAGGCCGGCAACAGTGTAGAGGAATGGACCCTTAGAAACGTACAAGTAAGCTGGAATCTTTAAAATTTCAAATCTTTATAAGTAAAAAGATTGATTAAAATGAATAACCAAGTGTTTTACTTGACATCAGAAAATCAAAACAATAAACCCTGAGAACATAGAAAAAAGATAAATAAAGATATGAGCAGATCTTAATACAACAGAAAACGTATAAAATTCAGGTGATTTAGTAAGTCCAAAGAATATTCTTTGAAAAGATTTAAAAGACACACTTTGATTAAGGAAAACAAAAACATAAGTAAAGAATATACAGAAAGAATCAGGACAATGTTATAGCAGAGAATATATGAAATGCCAGTAAATTTGAACATTTCTGTAAAGCGGATCATTTCCTAAATCCTAATATTTACCAAATCTGACACAAGAGGAAATCATTTAAGGTCATCATGTCTGCCCTTGGCATTCTCGGAACGCCCTGGCCTCAGAATGCAGCATCTGTAGTCCATTGTAACCTGCGGAGAGGGGGCGAGGCTGAGGGAGGTTGGAAGACTGCCCTCACTGAGGGAGTGGGTGTGGCCATCTCTGCTGTGACTGAACAAAGGGCAGGGGAGCAGGGGGCCCAGGGCAGTGCCCTCAGAGCCCGGCAGACACAGTGGGGTGTCACAAGCATTTAGGCCCAGGCCAAAGGGCGCCTTCTTTGTCTGCACAGCTGCCCAAACTCTCACCTTTCCACTCAGGCCGCCCTCTTATTTGAAGTGTGTTTGGAACCTGTCCGCGCAGTACACCTCGCTGCACAGCTAACCATAGGTCAGGGCATCGTAGCTTCCTGCCAGGTGACCGAAGTTCGCAGGCAAATGGGTCCCTGGGACACATGGGGAGAGGCTCTTGCCCGGGCCACAGGCCACCCACTGGCCCTGCCCCAGATCGAAGGCTGAAAAGCAGCCATGTCTGAGTCCACTGCCTCTCGAAGGAGTATTGGACCAACACTTGTAAAAAACGGGATCCTTGCGGGCAACTCATTGGAGGGACACAAATAAATCTTTGCCGACTTTCTGCTGAATCCTACCAGCGTTCACACCTAAGCCTCTTACAAGGTCCGCTGTTTAGCTAAACATGAGCTCATGATCTAAATTTACACAATATTGAAGAAATCAGCTACAAAGTGAGACAATCAGCAAAAACAATCAATACCAGAATTAGATTCCCTAGGCCATCCATCTCATGTTGGAATAATCAGGGGCAAGGCAGAAAATATACATAAAACTGGAACTGAAACAAGGAACAAGGAGGTTTTCAAAGGCTGGTAGGATCTCTAAAACATTTTTAAAGTACATGTCGTTGATAAACCTAAATACTCAAAGGATGTTTAATACCACAGATTAAGCATTGAGAAGAGTGAAATTATGCTGTTTTGAAAACTATGGCAGGTGAGATTTTCTGCCTAATTATATAAGAAGATTTCTCTACAAAATAGACATTATTTCAAAGACTTATTGGCTGTGAAATAAGTTAAGTGTATTTCAAATGGCTTGTCTGCAAAGAAAGGTGAGATGTAGGGAATCACAGAAAGTCGAGGGGAAAATGTCAATATATACATTGCTATATGGTGAACTAAGCCTTAGGCCAGCCACAATGTAGAGGACCTGACCCTTAGAAACTTAAAAGTGAGCTGGAATTCTTAAAAGTTCAAATCTTTATAAGTAAAAAGATTGATGAAAATGAATAACCAAGTGTTTTAATTGACATCAGAAGATCAAAACAATAAACCCTGAGAACATAGAAAAAAGATAAATAAAGATATGAGCAGAACTTAATACCACAGAATACGTATAAAATTCAAGTGAGGTAGTAAGTCCAAAGAATATTCTTTGAAAAGATTTAAAAGACACACTTTGATTAAGGAAAACACAAACATAATTAAAGAATATATAGAAAGAATCAGGACAATGTTATAGCAGAGAATATATGAAATGCCAGGAAATTTGAACATTTCTGTAAAGTTGACCATTTCCTAGCTCCTACAGTTTACCAAAACTGACACAAGAGGAAATCATTTAAGGTCATCATGGCTGCCCTTGGAATTCTCGGAACGCCCTGGCCTTAGAATGCAGCATCTGTAGTCCATGGTAACCTGCGGAGAGTGGGCGGGGCTGAGGGAGGCTGGAACACTGCCCTCACTGAGGGAGTGGGTGTGGCCATCTCTGCTGTGACTGAACAAAGGGCAGGGGAGCAGGGGGCCCAGGGCAGGGCCCTCAGAGCCCGGCAGGCCCAGTGGGGTGTCACAAGCATTTAGGCCCAGGCCATAGGGCGCCTTCTTTGTCTGCACAGCTGCCCAAACTCTCACTTTTCCACTCAGGCCACCCACTTAGTTGAAGTGTGTGTGGAACATGTCCGCGCAGTATACCTCGCTGCACAGCTAACCATAGGTCTGGGCATCGTAGCTTCCTGCCATGTGACCGAAGTTCGCAGGAGAGATGATTCCCAGGTTCACATGCAGGGAGGCTCCTGCCCGGGCCACAGGCCGCCCACTGCCCCTGCCCAAGATAGGGGGCTGAAAGCAGCCCTGTCTAAGTCCCCTACCCCTAGAGGGAGTATTGGACCAACACTTCTAGAAAACGGGGTCCTTGTGGGCAACTCATTGGAGGGACACAAATAAATCTTTGCCGACTTTTTGCTGAAACTTACGTGCGTTCACACCTAAGCCTCTTACAAGGTCAGCTGTTTAGCTAAACATGAGCTCATGATCTAAATTTACACAATAATGAAGAAATCAGCTACAAAGGGAGACAATCAGCAAAAACAATCAATACCAGAATTAGATTCCCTAGGCCATCCATCAGATGTTGGAATAATCAGGTGCTAGGCAGAAAATATACATAAACCTGGAAATGAAACAAGGAACAAGGATGTTTTCAAAGACTGGTAGGATCTCTATAACACTTTTAAAGTACATGTCATTGATAAAGCTAAATACTCAAAGGTTGTTTAATACAACAAATTAAGCAGTGAGAAGAGTGAAATTATGCTGTTTAGAAAAATATGGCAGGTGAGATTTTCTGCCTAATTATATAAGATGATTTCTCTAAAAATTACACATTATTCCGAAGACTTATTGGCTGTGAAATAAGTTAAGGGTATTTCAAATGGCTTGTATGCAAAGAAAGGTGAGATGTAGGGAATCACAGAAAGCCTAGGGGATAATAGGTCAATATATACATTGCTATATGGTGAACTAAGCCTTAGGCCGGCAACAGTGTAGAGGAATGGACCCTTAGAAACGTACAAGTAAGCTGGAATCTTTAAAATTTCAAATCTTTATAAGTAAAAAGATTGATTAAAATGAATAACCAAGTGTTTTACTTGACATCAGAAAATCAAAACAATAAACCCTGAGAACATAGAAAAAAGATAAATAAAGATATGAGCAGATCTTAATACAACAGAAAACGTATAAAATTCAGGTGATTTAGTAAGTCCAAAGAATATTCTTTGAAAAGATTTAAAAGACACACTTTGATTAAGGAAAACAAAAACATAAGTAAAGAATATACAGAAAGAATCAGGACAATGTTATAGCAGAGAATATATGAAATGCCAGTAAATTTGAACATTTCTGTAAAGCGGACCATTTCCTAAATCCTAATATTTACCAAATCTGACACAAGAGGAAATCATTTAAGGTCATCATGTCTGCCCTTGGCATTCTCGGAACGCCCTGGCCTCAGAATGCAGCATCTGTAGTCCATGGTAACCTGCGGAGAGGGGGCGTGGCTGAGGGAGGTTGGAAGACTGCCCTCACTGAGGGAGTGGGTGTGGCCATCTCTGCTGTGACTGAACAAAGGGCAGGGGAGCAGGGGGCCCAGGGCAGTGCCCTCAGAGCCCGGCAGACACAGTGGGGTGTCACAAGCATTTAGGCCCAGGCCAAAGGGCGCCTTCTTTGTCTGCACAGCTGCCCAAACTCTCACCTTTCCACTCAGGCCGCCCTCTTATTTGAAGTGTGTTTGGAACCTGTCCGCGCAGTACACCTCGCTGCACAGCTAACCATAGGTCAGGGCATCGTAGCTTCCTGCCAGGTGACCGAAGTTCGCAGGCAAATGGGTCCCTGGGACACATGGGGAGAGGCTCTTGCCCGGGCCACAGGCCACCCACTGGCCCTGCCCCAGATCGAAGGCTGAAAAGCAGCCATGTCTGAGTCCACTGCCTCTCGAAGGAGTATTGGACCAACACTTGTAGAAAACGGGATCCTTGCGGGCAACTCATTGGAGGGACACAAATAAATCTTTGCCGACTTTCTGCTGAATCCTACCAGCGTTCACACCTAAGCCTCTTACAAGGTCCGCTGTTTAGCTAAACATGAGCTCATGATCTAAATTTACACAATATTGAAGAAATCAGCTACAAAGTGAGACAATCAGCAAAAACAATCAATACCAGAATTAGATTCCCTAGGCCATCCATCTCATGTTGGAATAATCAGGGGCAAGGCAGAAAATATACATAAAACTGGAACTGACACAAGGAACAAGGAGGTTTTCAAAGGCTGGTAGGATCTCTAAAACATTTTTAAAGTACATGTCGTTGATAAACCTAAATACTCAAAGGATGTTTAATACCACAGATTAAGCATTGAGAAGAGTGAAATTATGCTGTTTTGAAAACTATGGCAGGTGAGATTTTCTGCCAAATTATATAAGAAGATTTCTCTACAAAATAGACATTATTTCAAAGACTTATTGGCTGTGAAATAAGTTAAGTGTATTTCAAATGGCTTGTCTGCAAAGAAAGGTGAGATGTAGGGAATCACAGAAAGTCGAGGGGAAAATGTCAATATATACATTGCTATATGGTGAACTAAGCCTTAGGCCAGCCACAATGTAGAGGACCTGACCCTTAGAAACTTAAAAGTGAGCTGGAATTCTTAAAAGTTCAAATCTTTATAAGTAAAAAGATTGATGAAAATGAATAACCAAGTGTTTTAATTGACATCAGAAGATCAAAACAATAAACCCTGAGAACATAGAAAAAAGATAAATAAAGATATGAGCAGAACTTAATACCACAGAATACGTATAAAATTCAAGTGAGGTAGTAAGTCCAAAGAATATTCTTTGAAAAGATTTAAAAGACACACTTTGATTAAGGAAAACACAAACATAATTAAAGAATATATAGAAAGAATCAGGACAATGTTATAGCAGAGAATATATGAAATGCCAGGAAATTTGAACATTTCTGTAAAGTTGACCATTTCCTAGCTCCTACAGTTTACCAAAACTGACACAAGAGGAAATCATTTAAGGTCATCATGGCTGCCCTTGGAATTCTCGGAACGCCCTGGCCTTAGAATGCAGCATCTGTAGTCCATGGTAACCTGCGGAGAGTGGGCGGGGCTGAGGGAGGCTGGAACACTGCCCTCACTGAGGGAGTGGGTGTGGCCATCTCTGCTGTGACTGAACAAAGGGCAGGGGAGCAGGGGGCCCAGGGCAGGGCCCTCAGAGCCCGGCAGGCCCAGTGGGGTGTCACAAGCATTTAGGCCCAGGCCATAGGGCGCCTTCTTTGTCTGCACAGCTGCCCAAACTCTCACTTTTCCACTCAGGCCACCCACTTAGTTGAAGTGTGTGTGGAACCTGTCCGCGCAGTATACCTCGCTGCACAGCTAACCATAGGTCTGGGCATCGTAGCTTCCTGCCATGTGACCGAAGTTCGCAGGAGAGATGATTCCCAGGTTCACATGCAGAGAGGCTCCTGCCCGGGCCACAGGCCGCCCACTGCCACTGCCCAAGATAGGGGGCTGTAAGCAGCCCTGTCTAAGTCCCCTACCCCTAGAGGGAGTATTGGACCAACACTTCTAGAAAACGGGGTCCTTGTGGGCAACTCATTGGAGGGACACAAATAAATCTTTGCCGACTTTTTGCTGAAACTTACGTGCGTTCACACCTAAGCCTCTTACAAGGTCAGCTGTTTAGCTAAACATGAGCTCATGATCTAAATTTACACAATAATGAAGAAATCAGCTACAAAGGGAGACAATCAGCAAAAACAATCAATACCAGAATTAGATTCCCTAGGCCAGCCATCAGATGTTGGAATAATCAGGTGCTAGGCAGAAAATATACATAAACCTGGAAATGAAACAAGGAACAAGGATGTTTTCAAAGACTGGTAGGATCTCTATAACATTTTTAAAGTACATGTCATTGATAAAGCTAAATACTCAAAGGTTGTTTAATACAACAAATTAAGCAGTGAGAAGAGTGAAATTATGCTGTTTTGAAAACTATGGCAGGTGAGATTTTCTGCCTAATTATATAAGATGATTTCTCTAAAAATTACACATTATTCCGAAGACTTATTGGCTGTGAAATAAGTTAAGGGTATTTCAAATGGCTTGTATGCAAAGAAAGGTGAGATGTAGGGAATCACAGAAAGCCTAGGGGATAATAGGTCAATATATACATTGCTATATGGTGAACTAAGCCTTAGGCCGGCAACAGTGTAGAGGAATGGACCCTTAGAAACGTACAAGTAAGCTGGAATCTTTAAAATTTCAAATCTTTATAAGTAAAAAGATTGATTAAAATGAATAACCAAGTGTTTTACTTGACATCAGAAAATCAAAACAATAAACCCTGAGAACATAGAAAAAAGATAAATAAAGATATGAGCAGATCTTAATACAACAGAAAACGTATAAAATTCAGGTGATTTAGTAAGTCCAAAGAATATTCTTTGAAAAGATTTAAAAGACACACTTTGATTAAGGAAAACAAAAACATAAGTAAAGAATATACAGAAAGAATCAGCACAATGTTATAGCAGAGAATATATGAAATGCCAGTAAATTTGAACATTTCTGTAAAGCGGACCATTTCCTAAATCCTAATATTTACCAAATCTGACACAAGAGGAAATCATTTAAGGTCATCATGTCTGCCCTTGGCATTCTCGGAACGCCCTGGCCTCAGAATGCAGCATCTGTAGTCCATGGTAACCTGCGGAGAGGGGGCGTGGCTGAGGGAGGTTGGAAGACTGCCCTCACTGAGGGAGTGGGTGTGGCCATCTCTGCTGTGACTGAACAAAGGGCAGGGGAGCAGGGGGCCCAGGGCAGTGCCCTCAGAGCCCGGCAGACACAGTGGGGTGTCACAAGCATTTAGGCCCAGGCCAAAGGGCGCCTTCTTTGTCTGCACAGCTGCCCAAACTCTCACCTTTCCACTCAGGCCGCCCTCTTATTTGAAGTGTGTTTGGAACCTGTCCGCGCAGTACACCTCGCTGCACAGCTAACCATAGGTCAGGGCATCGTAGCTTCCTGCCAGGTGACCGAAGTTCGCAGGCAAATGGGTCCCTGGGACACATGGGGAGAGGCTCTTGCCCGGGCCACAGGCCACCCACTGGCCCTGCCCCAGATCGAAGGCTGAAAAGCAGCCATGTCTGAGTCCACTGCCTCTCGAAGGAGTATTGGACCAACACTTGTAGAAAACGGGATCCTTGCGGGCAACTCATTGGAGGGACACAAATAAATCTTTGCCGACTTTCTGCTGAATCCTACCAGCGTTCACACCTAAGCCTCTTACAAGGTCCGCTGTTTAGCTAAACATGAGCTCATGATCTAAATTTACACAATATTGAAGAAATCAGCTACAAAGTGAGACAATCAGCAAAAACAATCAATACCAGAATTAGATTCCCTAGGCCATCCATCTCATGTTGGAATAATCAGGGGCAAGGCAGAAAATATACATAAAACTGGAACTGAAACAAGGAACAAGGAGGTTTTCAAAGGCTGGTAGGATCTCTAAAACATTTTTAAAGTACATGTCGTTGATAAACCTAAATACTCAAAGGATGTTTAATACCACAGATTAAGCATTGAGAAGAGTGAAATTATGCTGTTTTGAAAACTATGGCAGGTGAGATTTTCTGCCTAATTATATAAGAAGATTTCTCTACAAAATAGACATTATTTCAAAGACTTATTGGCTGTGAAATAAGTTAAGTGTATTTCAAATGGCTTGTCTGCAAAGAAAGGTGAGATGTAGGGAATCACAGAAAGTCGAGGGGAAAATGTCAATATATACATTGCTATATGGTGAACTAAGCCTTAGGCCAGCCACAATGTAGAGGACCTGACCCTTAGAAACATAAAAGTGAGCTGGAATCTTTAAAAGTTCAAATCTTTATATGTAAAAAGATTGATGAAAATGAATAACCAAGTGATTTAATTGACATCAGAAGATCAAAACAATAAACCCTGAGAACATAGAAAAAAGATAAATAAAGATATGAGCAGAACTTAATACCACAGAAAACGTATAAAATTCAAGTGAGGTAGTAAGTCCAAAGAATATTCTTTGAAAAGATTTAAAAGAAACACTTTGATTAAGGAAAACACAAACATAATTAAAGAATATATAGAAAGAACCAGGACAATGTTATAGCAGAGAATATATGAAATGCCAGTAAATTTGAACATTTCTGTAAGGTTGACCATTTCCTAGCTCCTACAGTTTACCAAAACTGACACAAGAGGAAATCATTTAAGGTCATCATGTCTGCCCTTGGCATTCTCGGAACGCCCTGGCCTCAGAATGCAGCACCTGTAGTCCATGGTAACATGCAGAGAGTGGGCGGGGCTGAGGGAGGCTGGAACACTGCCCTCACTGAGGGAGTGGGTGTGGCCATCTCTGCTTGACTGAACAAAGGGCAGGGGAGCAGGGGGCCCAGGGCAGGGCCCTCAGAGCCCGGCAGGCACAGTGGGGTGTCACAAGCATTTAGGCCCAGGCCATAGGGCGCGTTCTTTGTCTGCACAGCTACACAAACTCTCACTTTTCCACTCAGGCCACCCACTTAGTTGAAGTGTGTGTGGAAGCTGTCCGCGCAGTATACCTCGCAGCACAGCTAACCATAGGTCTGGGCATCGTAGCTTCCTGCCATGTGACCGAAGTTCGCAGGAGAGATGATTCCCAGGTTCACATGCAGAGAGGCTCCTGCCCGGGCCACAGGCCGCCCACTGCCCCTGCCCAAGATCGGGGGCTGAAAGCAGCCCTGTCTAAGTCCCCTACCCCTAGGGGGAGTATTGGACCAACACTTCTAGAAAACGGGGTACTTGTGGGCAACTCATTGGAGGGACACAAATAAATCTTTGCCGACTTTTTGCTGAAACTTACGAGCGTTCACACCTAAGCCTCTTACAAGGTCAGCTGTTTAGCTAAACATGAGCTCATGATCTAAATTTACACAATAATGAAGAAATCAGCTACAAAGGGAGACAATCAGCAAAAACAATCAATACCAGAATTAGATTCCCTAGGCCATCCATCAGATGTTGGAATAATCAGGTGCTAGGCAGAAAATTTACATAAACCTGGAAATGAAACAAGGAACAAGGATGTTTTCAAAGACTGGTAGGATCTCTATAACATTTTTAAAGTACATGTCATTGATAGAGCTAAATACTCAAAGGTTGTTTAATACAACAAATTAAGCAGTGAGAAGAGTGAAATTATGCTGTTTAGAAAACTATGGAAGGTGAGATATTCTGCCTAATTATATAAGATTATTTCTCTAAAAACTACACATTATTTCAAAGACTTATTGGTTGTGAAATAAGTTAAGGGTATTTCAAATGGCTTGTCTGAAAAGAAAGGTGAGATGTAGGGAATCACAGAAAGCCGAGGGGATAATAGGTCAATATATACATTGCTATATGGTGAACTAAGCCTTAGGCCGGCAACAGTGTAGAGGAATGGACCCTTAGAAACGTACAAGTAAGCTGGAATCTTTAAAAGTTCAAATCCTTATAAGTAAAAAGATTGATTAAAATGAATAACCAAGTGATTTACTTGACATCAGAAAATCAAAACAATAAACCCTGAGAACATAGCAAAAAGATAAATAAAGATATGAGCAGAACTTAATACAACAGAAAACGTATAAAATTCAGGTGATTTAGTAAGTCCAAAGAATATTCTTTGAAAAGATTTAAAAGACACCCTTTGATTAAGGAAAACAAAAACATAAGTAAAGAATATACAGAAAGAATCAGGACAATGTTATAGCAGAGAATATATGAAATGCCAGTAAATTTGAACATTTCTGTAAAGCGGACCATTTCCTAGCTCCTAATGTTTACCAAATCTGACACAAGAGGAAATCATTTAAGGTCATCATGTCTGCCCTTGGCATTCTCGGAACGCCCTGTCCTCAGAATGCAGCATCTGTAGTCCATGGTAACCTGAGGAGAGGGGGCGTGGCTGAGGGAGGTTGGAAGACTGCCCTCACTGAGGGAGTGGGTGTGGCCATCTCTGCTGTGACTGAACAAAGGGCAGGGGAGCAGGGGGCCCAGGGCGGGGCCCTCAGAGCCCAGCAGACACAGTGGGGTGTCACAAGCATTTAGGCCCAGGCCAAAGGGCGCCTTCTTTGTCTGCACAGCTGCCCAAACTCTCACCTTTCCACTCAGGCCGCCCTCTTATTTGAAGTGTGTTTAGAACCTGTGTGCGCAGTATACCTCGCTGCACAGCTAACCATAGGTCAGGGCATCGTAGCTTCCTGCCAGGTGACCGAAGTTCGCAGGCAAATGGGTACCTGGGACACATGCGGAGAGGCTCCTGCCCGGGCCACAGGCCGCCAACAGGCCCTGCCCCAGATCGAAGGCTGAAAAGCAGCCATGTCTGTGTCCACTGCCTCTCGAAGGAGTATTGGACCAACACTTGTAGAAAACGGGGTCCTTGCGGGCAACTCATTGGAGGGAAACAAATAAATCTTTGCCGACATTCTGCTGAAGCTTACCAGCGTTCACACCTAAGCCTCTTACAAGGTCAGCTGTTTAGCTAAACATGAGCTCATGATGTAAATTTACACAATATTGAAGAAATCAGCTACAAAGGGAGACAATCAGCAAAAACAATCAATACCAGGATTAGATTCCCTAGGCCATCCATCTGATGTTGGAATAATCAGGTGAAAGGCAGAAAATATACATAAAACTGGAACTGAAACAAGGAACAAGGAGGTTTTCAAAGGCTGGTAGGATCTCTAAAACATTTTTAAAGTACATGTCGTTGATAAACCTAAATACTCAAAGGTTGTTTAATACCACAGATTAAGCATTGAGAAGAGTGAAATTATGCTGTTTTGAAAACTATGGCAGGTGAGATTTTCTGCCTAATTATATAAGAAGATTTCTCTAAAAAATAGACATTATTTCAAAGACTTATTGGCTGTGAAATAAGTTAAGTGTATTTCAAATGGCTTGTCTGCAAAGAAAGGTGAGATGTAGGGAATCACAGAAAGTCGAGGGGAAAATGTCAATATATACATTGCTATATGGTGAACTAAGCCTTAGGCCAGCCACAATGTAGAGGACCTGACCCTTAGAAACTTAGAAGTGAGCTGGAATCTTTAAAAGTTCAAATCTTTATAAGTAAAAAGATTGATGAAAATGAATAACCAAGTGTTTTAATTGACTTCAGAATATCAAAACAATAAACCCTGAGAACATAGAAAAAAGATAAATAAAGATATGAGCAGAACTTAATACCACAGAAAACGTATAAAATTCAGGTGAGGTAGTAAGTCCAAAGAGTATTCTTTGAAAAGATTTAAGACACACTTTGATTAAGGAAAACACTAACATAATTAAAGAATATATAGAAAGAATCAGGACAATGTTATAGCAGAGAATATATGAAATGCCAGTAAATTTGAACATTTCTCTAAAGTTGACCATTTCCTAGCTCCTACAGTTTACCAAAACTGACACAAGAGGAAATCATTTAAGGTCATCATGTCTGCCCTTGGCATTCTCGGAACGCCCTGGCCTCAGAATGCAGCATCTGTAGCCCATGGTAACCTGCGGAGAGTGGGCGGGGCTGAGGGCGGTTGGAACACTGCCCTCACTGAGGGAGTGGGTGTGGCCATCTCTGCTGTGACTGAACAAAGGGCAGGGGATCATCGGGCCCAGGGCAGGGCCCTCAGAGCCCGGCAGGCCCAGTGGGGTGTCACAAGCATTTAGGCCCAGGCCATAGGGCGCCGTCTTTGTCTGCACAGCTGCCCAAACTCTCACTTTTCCACTCTGGCCACCCACTTAGTTGAAGAGTTTGTGAAACCTGTCCGCGCAGTATACCTCGCAGCACAGCTAACCATAGGTCTGGGCCTCGTAGCTTCCTGCCAGGTGACCGAAGTTCGCAGGAGAGATGATTCCCAGGTTCACACGAAGAGAGGCTCCTGCCCGGGCCACAGGCCGCCCACTGCCCCTGCCCAAGATTGGGGGCCGAAGGCAGCCCTGTCTATGTCCCCTACCCCTAGAGGGAGTATTGGACGAACACTTCTAGAAAACGGGGTCCTTGTGGGCAACTCATTGGAGGGACACAAATAAATCTTTGCCGACTTTTTGCTGAAACTTACGAGCGTTCACACCTAAGCCTCTTGCAAGGTCAGCTGTTTAGCTAAACATGAGCTCATGATCTAAATTTACACAATAATGAAGAAATCAGCTACAAAGGGAGACAATCAGCAAAAACAATCAATACCAGAATTAGATTCCCTAGGCCATCCATCAGATGTTGGAATAATCATGTGCTAGGCAGAAAATATACATAAACCTGGAAATGAAACAAGGAACAAGGATGTTTTCAAGACTGGTAGGATCTCTAAAACATTTTTAAAGTACATGTCATTGATAAAGCTAAATACTCAAAGGTTTTTTAATACAACAAATTAAGCAGTGAGAAGAGTGAAATTATGCTGTTTAGAAAACTATGGAAGGTGAGATTTTCTGCCTAATTATATAAGATGATTTCTCTAAAAATTACACATTATTCCAAAGACTTATTGGCTGTGAAATAAGTTAAGGGTATTTCAAATGGCTTGTCTGCAAAGAAAGGTGAGATGTAGGGAATCACAGAAAGCCGAGGGGATAATACGTCAATATATACATTGCTATAT
Organism: Mesoplodon bidens; assembly: GCF_964165515.1. NCBI lineage: Eukaryota > Metazoa > Chordata > Mammalia > Artiodactyla > Ziphiidae > Mesoplodon > Mesoplodon bidens. The sequence continues at coordinate 4,764,223 of NC_138180.1, forward strand.
GGTGAACTAAGCCTTAGGCCGGTAACAGTGTAGAGGAATTGACCCTTAGAAACGTACAAGTAAGCTGGAATCTTTAAAAGTTCAAATCTTTATAAGTAAAAAGATTTATTAAAATGAATAACCAAGTGTTTTACTTGACATCATAAAATCAAAACTATAATCCATGAGAACATAGAAAAAAGATAAATAAAGATATGAGCAGAACTTAATACAACAGAAAACGTATAAAATTCAGGTGATTTAGTAAGTCCAAAGAATATTCTTTGAAAAGATTTAAAAGACACACTTTGATTAAGGAAAACAAAAACATAAGTAAAGAATATACAGAAAGAATCAGGACAACGTTATAGCAGAGAATATATGAAATGCCAGTAAATTTGAACATTTCTGTAAAGCGGACCATTTCCTAGCTCCTAAAGTTTACCAAAACTGACACAAGAGGAAATCATGTAAGGTCATCATGTCTGCCCTTGGCATTCTCGGAACGCCCTGGCCTCAGAATGCAGCATCTGTTGTCCATGGTAACCGGCGGAGAGGGGGCGTGGCTGAGGGAGGTTGGAAGACTGCCCTCACTGAGGGAGTGGGTGTGGCCATCTCTGCTGAGACTGAACAAAGGGCAGGGGAGCATGGGGCCCAGGGCGGGGCCCTCAGAGCCCGGCAGACCCAGTGGGGTGTCACAAGCATTTAGGCCCAGGCCAAAGGGCACCTTCTTTGTCTGCACAGCAGCCCAAACTCTCACCTTTCCACACAGGCCGCCCTCTTATTTGAAGTGTGTTTGGAACCTGTCCGCGCAGTACACCTCGCTGCACAGCTAACCATAGGTCAGTCCATCGTAGCTTCCTGCCAGGTGACCGAAGTTCGCAGGCAAATGGGTCCCTGGGACACATGCGGAGAGGCTCTTGCCCGGGCCACAGGCCGCCCACTGGCCCTGCCCCAGATCGAAGGCTGAAAAGCAGCCATGTCTGAGTCCACTGCCTCTCGAAAGAGTATTGGACCAACACTTGTAGAAAACGGGGTCCTTGCGGGCAACTCATTGGAGGGACACAAATAAATCTTTGCCGACTTTCTGCTGAAGCTTACCAGCGTTCACACCTAAGCCTCTTACAAGGTCAGCTGTTTAGCTAAACATGAGCTCATGATCTAAATTTACACAATATTGAAGAAATCACCTACAAAGTGAGACAATCAGCAAAAACAATCAATACCAGAATGAGATTCCCTAGGCCTTCCATCTGATGTTGGAATAATCAGGGGCAAGGCAGAAAATATACATAAAACTGGAACTGAAACAAGTAACAAGGAGGTTTTCAAAGGCTGGTAGGATCTCTAAAACATTTTTAAAGTACATGTCGTTGATAAACCTAAATACTCAAAGGTTGTTTAATACCACAGATTAAGCATTGAGAAGAGTGAAATTATGCTGTTTTGAAAACTATGGCATGTGAGATTTTCTGCCTAATTATATAAGAAGATTTCTCTAAAAAATAGACATTATTTCAAAGACTTATTGGCTGTGAAATAAGTTAAGTGTATTTCAAATGGCTTGTCTGCAAAGAAAGGTGAGATGTAGGGAATCACAGAAAGTCGAGAGGAAAATGTCAATATATACATTGCTATATGGTGAACTAAGCCTTAGGCCGGCCACAATGTAGAGGACCTGACACTTAGAAACTTTAAAGTGAGCTGGAATCTTTAAAAGTTCAAATCTTTATATGTAAAAAGATTGATGAAAATGAATAACCAAGTGTTTTAATTGACATCAGAAGAACAAAACAATAAACCCTGAGAACATAGAAAAAAGATAAATAAAGATATGAGCAGAACTTAATACCACAGAAAACGTATAAAATTCAGGTGAGGTAGTAAGTCCAAAGAATATTCTTTGAAAACATTTAAAAGACACACTTTGATTAAGGAAAACACAAACATAATTAAAGAATATATAGAAAGAATCAGGACCATGTTATAACAGAGAATATATGAAATGCCAGTAAATTTGAACATTTCTGTAAAGTTGACCATTTCCCAGCTCCTAGAGTTTACCAAAACTCACACAAGAGGAAATCATTTAAGGTCATCATGTCTACCCTTGGCATTCTCGGAACGCACTGGCCTCAGAATGCAGCATCTGTAGTCCATGGTAACCTGCGGAGAGTGTGCGGGGCTGAGGGAGGCTGGAACACTGTCCTCACTGAGGGAGTGGGTGTGGCCATCTCTGCTGTGACTGAACAAAGGGCAGGGGAGCAGGGGGCCCAGGGCAGGGCCCTCAGAGCCCGGCTGGCCCAGTGGGGTGTCACAAGCATTTAGGCCCAGGCCATAGGGCGCCTTCTTTGTCTGCACAGCTGCCCAAACTCTCACTTTTCCACTCAGGCCACCCACTTAGTTGAAGAGTTTGTGGAACCTGTCCGCACAGTATACCTCGCAGCACAGCTAACCATAGGTCTGGGCATCGTAGCTTCCTGCCAGGTGACCGAAGTTCGCAGGAGAGATGATTCCCAGGTTCACACGCAGAGAGGCTCCTGCCCGGGCCACAGGCCGCCCACTGCCCCTGCCCAAGATCGGGGGCCGAAAGCAGCCCTGTCTAAGTCCCCTACCCCTAGAGGGAGTATTGGACCAACAATTCTAGAAAACGCGGTCCTTGTGGGCAACTCATTTTAGGGACACAAATAAATCTTTGCCGACTTTTTGCTGAAACTTACGAGCGTTCACACCTAAGCCTCTTACAAGGTCAGCTGTTTAGCTAAACATGAGCTCATGATCTAAATTTACACAATAATGAAGAAATCAGCTACAAAGGGAGACAATCAGCAAAAACAATCAATACCAGAATTAGATTCCCTAGGCCATCCGTCAGATGTTGGAATAATCAGGTTCTAGGCAGAAAATAAACATAAACCTGGAAATGAAACAAGGAACAAGGATGTTTTCAAAGACTGGTAGGACCTCTAAAACATTTTTAAAGTACATGTCATTGATAAAGCTAAATACTCAAAGGTTGTTTAATACAACAAATTAAGCAGTGAGAAGAGTGAAATTATGCTGTTTAGAAAACTATGGAAGGTGAGATTTTCTGCCTAATTATATAAGATGATTTCTCTAAAAACTACACATTATTTCAAAGACTTATTGGCTGTGAAATAAGTTAAGGGTATTTCAAATGGCTTGTCTGCAAAGAAAGGTGAGATGTAGGGAATCACAGAAAGCCGAGGGAATAATATGTCAATACATACATTGCTAATGGTGAACTAAGCCTTAGGCCGGTAACAGTGTAGAGGAATTGACCCTTAGAAACGTACAAGTAAGCTGGAATCTTTAAAAGTTCAAATCTTTATAAGTAAAAAGATTGATTAAAATGAATAACCAAGTGTTTTACTTGACATCAGAAAATCAAACAATAAACCCTGAGAACATAGAAAAAAGATAAATAAAGATATGAGCAGAACTTAATACCACAGAAAACGTATAAAATTCAGGTGAGTTAGTAAGTCCAAAGAATATTCTTTGAAAAGATTTAAAAGACACACTTTGATTAAGGAAAACACAAACATAATTAAAGAATATATAGAAAGAATCAGGACAATGTTATAACAGAGAATATATGAAATGCCAATAAATTTGAACATTTCTGTAAAGTTGACCATTTCCTAGCTCCTACAGTTTACCAAAACTGACACAAGAGGAAATCATTTAAGGTCATCATGTCTTCCCTTGGCATTCTCGGAACGCCCTCGCCTCAGAATGCAGCATCTGTAGTCCATGGTAACCTGCGGAGAGTGGGCGGGGCTGAGGGAGGCTGGAACACTGCCCTCACTGAGGGAGTGGGTGTGGCCATCTCTGCAGTGACTGAACAAAGGGCAGGGGAGCAGGGGGCCCAGGGCAGGGCACTCAGAGCCCGGCAGGCCAAATGGGATGTCTCAAGCATTTAGGGCCAGGCCATAGGGCGCCTTCTTTGTCTGCACAGCTGCCCAAACTCTCACTTTTCCTCTCAGGCCACCCACTTAGTTGAAGTGTGTGTGGAACCTGTCCACGCAGTATACCTCCCTGCACAGCTAACCATAGGTCTGGGCATCGTAGCTTCCTGCCAGGTGACCGAAGTTCGCAGGAGAGATGATTCCCAGGTTCACACGCAGAGAGGCTCCTGCCCGGGCCACAGGCCGCCCACTGCCCCTGCCCAAGATCGGGGGCCGAAAGGAGCCCTGTCTAAGTCCCCTACCCCTAGAGGGAGTATTGGACCAACACTTCTAGAAAACGGGGTCCTTGTGGGCAACTCATTGGAGGGACACAAATAAATCTTTGCCGACTTTTTGCTGAAACTTACGAGCGTTCACACATAAGCCTCTTACAAGGTCAGCTGTTTAGCTAAACATGAGCTCATGATCTAAATTTACACAATAATGAAGAAATCAGCTACAAAGGGAGACAATCATCAAAAACAATCAATACCAGAATTAGATTCCCTAGGCCATCCATCAGATGTTGGAATAATCAGGTTCTAGGCAGAAAATAAACATAAACCTGGAAATGAAACAAGGAACAAGGATCTTTTCAAAGACTGGTAGGACCTCTAAAACATTTTTAAAGTACATGTCATTGATAAAGCTAAATACTCAAAGGTTGTTTAATACAACAAATTAAGCAGTGAGAAGAGTGAAATTATGCTGTTTAGAAAACTATGGAAGGTGAGATTTTCTGCCTAATTATATAAGATGATTTCTCTAAAAACTACACATTATTTCAAAGACTTATTGGCTGCTAAATAAGTTAAGGGTATTTCAAATGGCTTGTCTGCAAAGAAAGGTGAGATGTAGGGAATCACAGAAAGCCGAGGGAATAATATGTCAATATATACATTGCTAATGGTGAACTAAGCCTTAGGCCGGTAACAGTGTAGAGGAATGGACCCTTAGAAACGTACAAGTAAGCTGGAATCTTTAAAAGTTCAAATCTTTATAAGTAAAAAGATTGATTAAAATGAATAACCAAGTGTTTTACTTGACATCAGAAAATCAAAACAATAAACCCTGAGAACATAGAAAAAAGATAAATAAAGATATGAGCAGAACTTAATACAACAGAAAACGTGTAAAATTCAGGTGATTTAGTAAGTCCAAAGAATATTCTTTGAAAAGATTTAAAAGACAAACATTGATTAAGGAAAACAAAAACATAAGTAAAGAATATACAGAAAGAATCAGGACAATGTTATAGCAGAGAATATAAGAAATGCCAGTAAATTTGAACATTTCTGTAAAGCGGACCATTTCCTAGCTCCTAAAGTTTACCAAAACTGACACAAGAGGAAATCATGTAAGGTCATCATGTCTGCCCTTGGCATTCTCGGAACGCCCTGGCCTCAGAATGCAGCATCTGTAGTCCATGGTAACCTGCGGAGAGGGGGCGTGGCTGAGGGAGCTTGGAAGACTGCCCTCACTGAGGGAGTGGGTGTGGCCATTTCTGCTGTGACTGAACAAAGGGCAGGGGAGCAGGGGGCCCAGGGCAGGGCCCTCAGAGACCGGCAGAACCAGTGGGTGTCACAAGCATATAGGCCCAGGCCAAAGGCCGCCTGCTTTGTCTGCACAGCTGCCCAAACTCTCACCTTTCCACTCAGGCCGCCCTCTTATTTGAAGTGTGTTTGGAACCTGTCCGCGCAGTAAACCTCGCTGCACAGCTAACCATAGGTCAGGGCATCGTAGCTTCCTGCCAGGTGACCGAAGTTCGCAGGCAAATGTGTCCCTGGGACACATGCGGAGAGGCTCCTGCCCGGGCCACAGGCCGCCCACTGGCCCTGCCCCAGATCGAAGGCTGAAAAGCAGCCATGTCTGAGTCCACTGCCTCTCGAAGGAGTATTGGACCAACACGTGTAGAAAACGGGGTCCTTGCGGGCAACTCATTGGAGGGACACAAATAAATCTTTGCCGACTTTCTGCTGAAGCTTACCAGCGTTCACACCTAAGCCTCTTACAAGGTCAGCTGTTTAGCTAAACATGAGCTCATGATCTAAATTTACACAATATTGAAGAAATCAGCTACAAAGTGAGACAATCAGCAAAAACAATCAATACCAGAATTAGATTCCCTAGGCCATCCATCTGATGTTGGAATAATCAGGTGCAAGGCAGAAAATATACATAAAACTGGAACTGAAACAAGGAACAAGGAGGTTTTCAAAGGCTGGTAGGATCTCTAAAACATTTTTAAAGTACATGTCGTTGATAAACCTAAATACTCAAAGGTTGTTTAATACCACAGATTAAGCATTGAAAAGAGTGAAATTATGCTGTTTTGAAAACTATGGCAGGTGAGATTTTCTGCCTAATTATATAAGAAGATTTCTCTAAAAAATAGACATTATTTCAAAGACTTATTGGCTGTGAAATAAGTTAAGTGTATTTCAAATGGCTTGTCTGCAAAGAAAGGTGAGATGTAGGGAATCCCAGAAAGTCGAGGGGAAAATGTCAATATATACATTGCTATATGGTGAACTAAGCCTTAGGCCAGCCACAATGTAGAGGACCTGACCCTTAGAAACTTAAAAGTGAGCTGGAATCTTTAAAAGTTCAAATCTTTATAAGTAAAAAGATTGATGAAAATGAATAACCAAGTGTTTTAATTGACATCAGAAGATCAAAACAATAAACCCTGAGAACATAGAAAAAAGATAAATAAAGATATGAGCAGAACTTAATACCACAGAAAACGTATAAAATTCAGGTGAGGTAGTAAGTCCAAAGAATATTCTTTGAAAAGATTTAAGACACACTTTGATTAAGGAAAACACAAACATAATTAAAGAATATATAGAAAGAATCAGGACAATTTTATAGCAGAGAATATATGAAATGGCAGTAAATTTGAACATTTCTGTAAAGTTGACCATTTCCTAGCTCCTACAGTTTACCAAAACTGAAACAAGAGGAAATCATTTAAGGTCATCATGTCTACCCGTGGCATTCACGGAACGCCCTGGCCTCAGAATGCAGCATCTGTAGTCCATGGTAACCTGCGGAGAGTGGGTGGGACTGAGGGAGGCTGGAACACTGCCTTCACTGAGGGAGTGGGTGTGGCCATCTCTGCTGTGACTGAACAAAGGGCAGGGGAGCAGGGGGCCCAGGGCAGGGCCCTCAGAGCAGGGCAGGCCCAGTGGGGTGTCACAAGCATTTAGGGCCAGGCCATAGGGCGCCTTCTTTGTCTGCACAGCTGCCCAAACTCACACTTTTCCACTCAGGCCACCCACTTAGTTGAAGAGTTTGTGGAACCTGTCCGCGCAGTATACCTCGCAGCACAGCTAACCATAGGTCTGGGCATCGTAGCTTCCTGTCAGGTGACCGAAGTTCGCAGGAGAGATGATTCCCAGGTTCACACGCAGAGAGGCTCCTGCCCGGGCCACAGGCCGCCCACTGCCACTGCCCAAGATCGGGGGCCGAAAGCAGCCCTGTCTAAGTCCCCTACCCCTAGAGGGAGTATTGGACCAACACTTCTAGAAAACGGGGTCCTTGTGGGCAACTCATTGGAGGGACACAAATAAATCTTTGCCGACTTTTTGCTGAAACTTACGAGCGTTCACACCTAAGGCTCTTACAAGGTCAGCTGTTTAGCTAAACATGAGCTTATGATCTAAATTTACACAATAATGAAGAAATCAGCTACAAAGGGAGACAATCAGCAAAAACAATCAATACCAGAATTAGATTCCCTAGGCCATCCGTCAGATGTTGGAATAATCAGGTTCTAGGCAGAAAATAAACATAAACCTGGAAATGAAACAAGGAACAAGGATGTTTTCAAAGACTGGTAGGACCTCTAAAACATTTTTAAAGTACATGTCATTGATAAAGCTAAATACTCAAAGGTTGTTTAATACAACAAATTAAGCAGTGAGAAGAGTGAAATTATGCTGTTTAGAAAACTATGGAAGGTGAGATTTTCTGCCTAATTATATAAGATGATTTCTCTAAAAACTACACATTATTTCAAAGACTTATTGGCTGTGAAATAAGTTAAGGGTATTTCAAATGGCTTGTCTGCAAAGAAAGGTGAGATGTAGGGAATCACAGAAAGCCGAGGGAATAATATGTCAATACATACATTGCTAATGGTGAACTAAGCCTTAGGCCGGTAACAGTGTAGAGGAATGGACCCTTAGAAACGTACAAGTAAGCTGGAATCTTTAAAAGTTCAAATCTTTATAAGTAAAAAGATTGATTAAAATTAATAACCAAGTGTTTTACTTGACATCAGAAAATCAAAACAATAAACCCTGAGAACATAGAAAAAAGATAAATAAAGATATGAGCAGAACTTAATACAACAGAAAACGTATAAAATTCAGGTGATTTAGTAAGTCCAAAGAATATTCTTTGAAAAGATTTAAAAGACACACTTTGATTAAGGAAAACAAAATCATAAGTAAAGAATATACAGAAAGAATCAGGACAATGTTATAGCAGAGAATATATGAAATGCCAGTAAATTTGTACATTTCTGTAAAGCGGACCATTTCCTAGCTCCTACAGTTTACCAAAACTGACACAAGAGGAAATCATTTAAGGTCATCATGTCTGCCCTTGGCATTCTCGGAACGCCCTGGCCTCAGAATGCAGCATCTGTAGTCCATGGTAACCTGCGGAGAGTGGGCGGGGCTGAGGGAGGCTGGAACACTGCCCTCACTGAGGGAGTGGGTGTGGCCATCTCTGCTGTGACGGAACAAAGGGCAGGGGAGCAGGGGGCCCAGGGCAGGGCCCTCAGAGCCCGGCAGGCCCAGTGGGGTGTCACAAGCATTTAGGGCCAGGCCATAGGGCGCCTTCTTTGTCTGCACAGCTGCCCAAACTCTCACTTTTCCACTCAGGCCACCCACTTAGTTGAAGAGTTTGTGGAACCTGTCCGCGCAGTATACCTCGCAGCACAGCTAACCATAGGTCTGGGCATCGTAGCTTCCTGTCAGGTGACCGAAGTTCGCAGGAGAGATGATTCCCAGGTTCACACGCAGAGAGGCTCCTGCCTGGGCCACAGGCCGCCCACTGCCCCTGCCCAAGATCGGGGGCCGAAAGCAGCCCTGTCTAAGTCACCTACACCTAGAGGGAGTATTGGACCAACACTTCTAGAAAACGGGGGCCGAATGCAGCCCTGTCTAAGTCCCCTACCCCTAGAGGGAGTATTGGACCAACACTTCTAGAAAACGGGGTCCTTGTGGGCAACTCATTGGAGGGACACAAATAAATCTTTGCCGACTTTTTGCTGAAACTTACGAGCGTTCACACCTAAGCCTCTTACAAGGTCAGCTGTTTAGCTAAACATGAGCTCATGATCTAAATTTACACAATAATAAAGAAATCAGCTACAAAGTGAGACAATCAGCAAAAACAATCAATACCAGAATTAGATTCCCTAGGCCATCCGTCAGATGTTGGAATAATCAGGTTCTAGGCAGAAAATAAACATAAACCTGGAAATGAAACAAGGAACAAGGATGTTTTCAAATACTGGTAGGACCTCTAAAACATTTTTAAAGTACATGTCATTGATAAAGCTAAATACTCAAAGGTTGTTTAATACAACAAATTAAGCAGTGAGAAGAGTGAAATTATGCTGTTTAGAAAACTGTGGAAGGTGAGATTTTCTGCCTAATTATATAAGATGATTTCTCTAAAAACTACACATTATTTCAAAGACTTATTGGCTGTGAAATAAGTAAAGGGTATTTCAAATGGCTTGTCTGCAAAGAAAGGTGAGATGTAGGGAATCACAGAAAGCCGAGGGAATAATATGTCAATACATACATTGCTAATGGTGAACTAAGCCTTAGGCCGGTAACAGTGTAGAGGAATTGACCCTTAGAAACGTACAAGTAAGCTGGAATCTTTAAAAGTTCAAATCTTTATAAGTAAAAAGATTTATTAAAATGAATAACCAAGTGTTTTACTTGACATCAGAAAATCAAAACAATAAACCCTGAGAACATAGAAAAAAGATAAATAAAGATATGAGCAGAACTTAATACCACAGAAAACGTATAAAATTCAGGTGAGTTAGTAAGTCCAAAGAATATTCTTTGAAAAGATTTAAAAGACACACTTTGATTAAGGAAAACACAAACATAATTAAAGAATATATAAAAAGAATCAGGACAATGTTATAGCAGAGAATATATGAAATGCCAGTAAATTTGAACATTTCTGTAAAGTTGACCATTTCCTAGCTCCTACAGTTTACCAAAACTGACACAAGAGGAAATCATTTAAGGTCATCATGACTGCCCTTGGCATACTCGGAACGCCCTGGCCTCAGAATGCAGCATTTGTAGTCCATGGTAACCTGCGGAGTGTGGGCGGGGCTGAGGGAGGCTGGAACACTGCCCTCACTGAGGGAGTGGGTGTGGCCATCTCTGCTGTGACTGAACAAAGGGCAGGGGAGCAGGGGGCCCAGGGCAGGGCCCTCAGAGCCCAGCAGGCCCAGTGGGGTGTCACAAGCATTTAGGCCCAGGCCAAAGGGCGCCTTCTTTGTCTGCACAGCTGCCCAAACTCTCACTTTTCCTCTCAGGCCACCCACTTAGTTGAAGTGTGTGTGAAACCTGTCCACGCAGTATACCTCGCTGCACAGCTAACCATAGGTCTGGGCATCGTAGCTTCCTGCCAGGTGACCGAAGTTCGCAGGAGAGATGATTCCCAGGTTCACACGCAGAGAGGCTCCTGCCCGGGCCACAGGCCGCCCACTGCCCCTGCCCAAGATCGGGGGCCGAAAGCAGCCCTGTCTAAGTCCCCTACCCCTAGAGGGAGTATTGGGCCAAAAGTTCTAGAAAATGGGGTCCTTGTGGGCAACTCATTGGAGTGACACAAGTAAATCTTTGCCGACTTTTTGCTGAAACTTACGAGCGTTCACACCTAAGCCTCTTACAAGGTCAGCTGTTTAGCTAAACATGAGCTCATGATCTAAATTTACACAATAATGAAGAAATCAGCTACAAAGGGAGACAATCAGCAAAAACAATCAATACCAGAATTAGATTCCCTAGGCCATCCGTCGGATGTTGGAATAATCAGGTTCTAGGCAGAAAATAAACATAAACCTGGAAATGAAACAAGGAACAAGGATGTTTTCAAAGACTGGTAGGATCTCTAAAACATTTTTAAAGTACATGTCATTGATAAAGCTAAATACTCAAAGGTTGTTTAATACAACAAATTAAGCAGTGAGAAGAGTGAAATTATGCTGTTTAGAAAACTGTGGAAGGTGAGATTTTCTGCCTAATTATATAAGATGATTTCTCTAAAAACTACACATTATTTCAAAGACTTATTGGCTGTGAAATAAGTTAAGGGTATTTCAAATGGCTTGTCTGCAAAGAAAGGTGAGATGTAGGGAATCACAGAAACCCGAGGGGATAATATGTCAATATATACATTGCTAATGGTGAACTAAGCCTTAGGCCGGCAACAGTGTAGAGGAATGGACCCTTAGAAACGTCCAAGTAAGCTGGAATCTTTAAAAGTTCAAATCTTTATATGTAAACAGATTGATTAAAATGAATAACCAAGTGTTTTACTTGACATCAGAAAATCAAAACAATAAACCCTGAGAACATAGAAAAAAGATAAATAAAGATATGAGCAGAACTTAATACCACAGAAAACGTATAAAATTCAGGTGATTTAGTAAGTCCAAAGAATATTCTTTGAAAAGATTTAAAAGACACACTTTGATTAAGGAAAACAGAAACATAAGTAAAGAATATACAGAAAGAATCAGGACAATGTTATAGCAGAGAATATATGAAATGCCAGTAAATTTGTACATTTCTGTAAAGCGGACCATTTCCTAGCTCCTACAGTTTACCAAAACTGACACAAGAGGAAATCATTTAAGGTCATCATGTCTGCCCTTGGCAATCTCGGAACGCCCTGGCCTCAGAATGCAGCATATGTAGTCCATGGTAACCTGCGGAGAGGGGGCGTGGCTGTGGGAGCTTGGAAGACTGCCCTCACTGAGGGAGTGGGTGTGGCCATCTCTGCTGTGACTGAACAAAGGGCAGGGGAGCAGGGGGCCCAGGGCAGGGCCCTCAGAGCCCGGCAGACCCAGTGGGGTGTCACAAGCATTTAGGCCCAGGCCAAAGGGCACCTTCTTTGTCTGAACAACTGCCCAAACTCTCACCTTTCCACTCAGGCCGCCCTCTTATTTGAAGTGTGTTTGGAACCTGTCCGCGCAGTACACCTCGCTGCACAGCAAACCATAGGTCAGAGCATCGTTGCTTCCTGCCAGGTGACGGAAGTTCGCAGGCAAATGGGTCCCTGGGACACATGCGGAGAGGCTCCTGCCCGGGCCACAGGCCGCCCACTGGCCCTGCCCCAGATCGAAGGCTGAAAAGCAGCCATGTCTGAGTCCACTGCCTCTCGAAGGAGTATTGGACCAACACTTGTAGAAAACGGGATCCTTGCGGGCAACTCATTGGAGGGACACAAATAAATCTTTGCCGACTTTCTGCTGAATCCTACCAGCGTTCACACCTAAGCCTCTTCCAAGGTCCGCTGTTTAGCTAAACATGAGCTCATGATCTAAATTTACACAATATTGAAGAAATCAGCTACAAAGTGAGACAATCAGCAAAAACAATCAATACCAGAATTAGATTCCCTAGGCCATCCATCTGATGTTGGAATAATCAGGTGCAAGGCAGAAAATATACATAAAACTGGAAGTGAAACAAGGAACAAGGTGGTTTTCAAAGGCTGGTAGGATCTCTAAAACATTTTTAAAGTACATGTCGTTGATAAACCTAAATACTCAAAGGTTGTTTAATACCACAGATTAAGCATTGAGAAGAGTGAAATTATGCTGTTTTGAAAACTATGGCAGGTGAGATTTTCTGCCTAATTATATAAGAAGATTTCTCTACAAAATAGACATTATTTCAAAGACTTATTGGCTGTGAAATAAGTTAAGTGTATTTCAAATGGCTTGTCTGCAAAGAAAGGTGAGATGTAGGGAATCCCAGAAAGTCGAGGGGAAAATGTCAATATATACATTGCTATATGGTGAACTAAGCCTTAGGCCAGCCACAATGTAGAGGATCTGACCCTTAGAAATTTAAAAGTGAGCTGGAATCTTTAAAAGTTCAAATCTTTATAAGTAAAAAGATTGATGAAAATGAATAACCAAGTGTTTTAATTGACATCAGAAGATCAAAACAATAAACCCTGAGAACATAGAAAAAAGATAAATAAAGATATGAGCAGAACTTAATACCACAGAAAACGTATAAAATTCAGGTGAGGTAGTAAGTCCAAAGAATATTCTTTGAAAAGATTTAAGACACACTTTGATTAAGGAAAACACTAACATAATTAAAGAATATATAGAAAGAATCAGGACAATGTTATAGCAGAGAATATATGAAATGCCAGTAAATTTGAACATTTCTCTAAAGTTGACCATTTCCTAGCTCCTACAGTTTACCAAAACTGACACAAGAGGAAATCATTTAAGGTCATCATGTCTGCCCTTGGCATTCTCGCAACGCCCTGGCCTCAGAATGCAGCATCTGTAGCCCATGGTAACCTGCGGAGAGTGGGCGGGGCTGAGGGCGGTTGGAACACTGCCCTCACAGAGGGAGTGGGTGTGGCCATCTCTGCTGTGACTGAACAAAGGGCAGGGGATCAGAGGGCCCAGGGCAGGGCCCTCAGAGCCCGGCAGGCCCAGTGGGGTGTCACAAGCATTTAGGCCCAGGCCATAGGGCGCCTTCTTTGTCTGCACAGCTGCCCAAACTCTCACTTTTCCACTCTGGCCACCCACTTAGTTGAAGAGTTTGTGGAACCTGTCCGCGCAGTATACCTCGCAGCACAGCTAACCATAGGTCTGGGCCTCGTAGCTTCCTGCCAGGTGACCGAAGTTCGCAGGAGAAATGATTCCCAGGTTCACACGCAGAGAGGCTCCTGCCCGGGCCACAGGCCGCCCACTGCCCCTGCCCAAGATTGGGGGCCGAAAGCAGCCCTGTCTATGTCCCCTACCCCTAGAGGGAGTATTGGACGAACACTTCTAGAAAACGGGGTCCTTGTGGGCAACTCATTGGAGGGACACAAATAAATCTTTGCCGACTTTTTGCTGAAACTTACGAGCGTTCACACCTAAGCCTCTTGCAAGGTCAGCTGTTTAGCTAAACATGAGCTCATGATCTAAATTTACACAATAATGAAGAAATCAGCTACAAAGGGAGACAATCAGCAAAAACAATCAATACCAGAATTAGATTCCCTAGGCCATCCATCAGATGTTGGAATAATCATGTGCTAGGCAGAAAATATACATAAACCTGGAAATGAAACAAGGAACAAAGATGTTTTCAAGACTGGTAGGATCTCTAAAACATTTTTAAAGTACATGTCATTGATAAAGCTAAATACTCAAAGGTTTTTTAATACAACAAATTAAGCAGTGAGAAGAGTGAAATTATGCTGTTTAGAAAACTATGGAAGGTGAGATTTTCTGCCTAATTATATAAGATGATTTCTCTAAAAATTACACATTATTCCAAAGACTTATTGGCTGTGAAATAAGTTAAGGGTATTTCAAATGGCTTGTCTGCAAAGAAAGGTGAGATGTAGGGAATCACAGAAAGCCGAGGGGATAATACGTCAATATATACATTGCTATATGGTGAACTAAGCCTTAGGCCGGTAACAGTGTAGAGGAATTGACCCTTAGAAACGTACAAGTAAGCTGGAATCTTTAAAAGTTCAAATCTTTATAAGTAAAAAGATTTATTAAAATGAATAACCAAGTGTTTTACTTGACATCATAAAATCAAAACTATAATCCATGAGAACATAGAAAAAAGATAAATAAAGATATGAGCAGAACTTAATACAACAGAAAACGTATAAAATTCAGGTGATTTAGTAAGTCCAAAGAATATTCTTTGAAAAGATTTAAAAGACACACTTTGATTAAGGAAAACAAAAACATAAGTAAAGAATATACAGAAAGAATCAGGACAACGTTATAGCAGAGAATATATGAAATGCCAGTAAATTTGAACATTTCTGTAAAGCGGACCATTTCCTAGCTCCTAAAGTTTACCAAAACTGACACAAGAGGAAATCATGTAAGGTCATCATGTCTGCCCTTGGCATTCTCGGAACGCCCTGGCCTCAGAATGCAGCATCTGTTGTCCATGGTAACCTGCGGAGAGGGGGCGTGGCTGAGGGAGATTGGAAGACTGCCCTCACTGAGGGAGTGGGTGTGGCCATCTCTGCTGTGACTGAACAAAGGGCAGGGGAGCATGGGGCCCAGGGCGGGGCCCTCAGAGCCCGGCAGACCCAGTGGGGTGTCACAAGCATTTAGGCCCAGGCCAAAGGGCACCTTCTTTGTCTGCACAGCAGCCCAAACTCTCACCTTTCCACACAGGCCGCCCTCTTATTTGAAGTGTGTTTGGAACCTGTCCGCGCAGTACACCTCGCTGCACAGCTAACCATAGGTCAGTCCATCGTAGCTTCCTGCCAGGTGACCGAAGTTCGCAGGCAAATGGGTCCCTGGGACACATGCGGAGAGGCTCTTGCCCGGGCCACAGGCCGCCCACTGGCCCTGCCCCAGATCGAAGGCTGAAAAGCAGCCATGTCTGAGTCCACTGCCTCTCGAAAGAGTATTGGACCAACACTTGTAGAAAACGGGGTCCTTGTGGGCAACTCATTGGAGGGACACAAATAAATCTTTGCCGACTTTCTGCTGAAGCTTACCAGCGTTCACACCTAAGCCTCTTACAAGGTCAGCTGTTTAGCTAAACATGAGCTCATGATCTAAATTTACACAATATTGAAGAAATCAGCTACAAAGTGAGAAAATCAGCAAAAACAATCAATACCAGAATGAGATTCCCTAGGCCATCCATCTGATGTTGGAATAATCAGGGGCAAGGCAGAAAATATACATAAAACTGGAACTGAAACAAGGAACAAGGAGGTTTTCAAAGGCTGGTAGGATCTCTAAAACATTTTTAAAGTACATGTCGTTGATAAACCTAAATACTCAAAGGTTGTTTAATACCACAGATTAAGCATTGAGAAGAGTGAAATTATGCTGTTTTGAAAACTATGGCAGGTGAGATTTTCTGCCTAATTATATAAGAAGATTTCTCTAAAAAATAGACATTATTTCAAAGACTTATTGGCTGTGAAATAAGTTAAGTGTATTTCAAATGGCTTGTCTGCAAAGAAAGGTGAGATGTAGGGAATCACAGAAAGTCGAGAGGAAAATGTCAATATATACATTGTAATATGGTGAACTAAGCCTTAGGCCAGCCACAATGTAGAGGACCTGACACTTAGAAACTTTAAAGTGAGCTGGAATCTTTAAAAGTTCAAATCTTTATAAGTAAAAAGATTGATGAAAATGAATAACCAAGTGTTTTAATAGACATCCGAAGAACAAAACAATAAACCCTGAGAACATAGAAAAAAGATAAATAAAGATATGAGCAGAACTTAATACCACAGAAAACGTATAAAATTCAGGTGAGGTAGTAAGTCCAAAGAATATTCTTTGAAAACATTTAAAAGACACACTTTGATTAAGGAAAACACAAACATAATTAAAGAATATATAGAAAGAATCAGGACCATGTTATAACAGAGAATATATGAAATGCCAGTAAATTTGAACATTTCTGTAAAGTTGACCATTTCCCAGCTCCTAGAGTTTACCAAAACTCACACAAGAGGAAATCATTTAAGGTCATCATGTCTACCCTTGGCATTCTCGGAACGCACTGGCCTCAGAATGCAGCATCTGTAGTCCATGGTAACCTTCGGAGAGTGGGCAGGGCTGAGGGAGGCTGGAACACTGTCCTCACTGAGGGAGTGGGTGTGGCCATCTCTGCTGTGACTGAACAAAGGGCAGGGGAGCAGGGGGCCCAAGGCAGGGCCCTCAGAGCCCGGCAGGCCCAGTGGTGTGTCACAAGCATTTAGGGCCAGGCCATAGGGCGCCTTCTTTGTCTGCACAGCTGCCCAAACTCTCACTTTTCCTCTCAGGCCACCCACTTAGTTGAAGAGTTTGTGGAACCTGTCCACGCAGTATACCTCGCTGCACAGCTAACCATAGGTCTGGGCATCGTAGCTTCCTGCAAGGTGACCGAAGTTCGCAGGAGAGATGATTCCCAGGTTCACACGCAGAGAGGCTCCTGCCCGGGCCACAGGCCGCCCACTGCCACTGCCCAAGATCTGGGGCCGAAAGCAGCCCTGTCTAAGTCCCCTACACCTAGAGGGAGTATTGGACCAACACTTCTAGAAAACGGGGTCCTTGTGGGCAACTCATTGGAGGGACACAAATAAATCTTTGCCGACTTTTTGCTGAAACTTACGAGCGTTCACACCTAAGCCTCTTACAAGGTCAGCTGTTTAGCTAAACATGAGCTCATGATCTAAATTTACACAATATTGAAGAAATCAGCTACAAAGTGAGACAATCAGCAAAAACAATCAATACCAGAATTAGATTCCCTAGGCCATCCATCTGATGTTGGAATAATCAGGTGCAAGGCAGAAAATATACATAAAACTGGAAGTGAAACAAGGAACAAGGTGGTTTTCAAAGGCTGGTAGGATCTCTAAAACATTTTTAAAGTACATGTCGTTGATAAACCTAAATACTCAAAGGTTGTTTAATACCACAGATTAAGCATTGAGAAGAGTGAAATTATGCTGTTTTGAAAACTATGGCAGGTGAGATTTTCTGCCTAATTATATAAGAAGATTTCTCTAAAAAATAGACATTATTTCAAAGACTTATTGGCTGTGAAATAAGTTAAGTGTATTTCAAATGGCTTGTCTGCAAAGAAAGGTGAGATGTAGGGTATCCCAGAAAGTCGAGGCGAAAATGTCAATATATACATTGCTATATGGTGAACTAAGCCTTAGGCCAGCCACAATGTAGAGGACCTGACCCTTAGAAACTTAAAAGTGAGCTGGAATCTTTAAAAGTTCAAATCTTTATAAGTAAAAAGATTGATGAAAATGAATAACCAAGTGTTTTAATTGACATCAGAAGATCAAAACAATAAACCCTGAGAACATAGAAAAAAGATAAATAAAGATATGAGCAGAACTTAATACCACAGAAAACGTATAAAATTCAGGTGAGGTAGTAAGTCCAAAGAATATTCTTTGAAAAGATTTAAGACACACTTTGATTAAGGAAAACACAAACATAATTAAAGAATATATAGAAAGAATCAGGACAATGTTATAGCAGAGAATATATGAAATGCCGGGAAATTTGAACATTTGTGTAAAGTTGAGCATTTCCTAGCTCCTACAGTTTACCAAAACTGACACAAGAGGTAATCATTTAAGGTCATCATGTCTACCCTTGGCATTCTTGGAACGCACTGGCCTCAGAATGCAGCATCTGTAGTCCATGGTAACCTGCGGAAAGTGGGCGGGGCTGAGGGAGGCTGGAACACTGCCCTCACTGAGGGAGTGGGTGTGGCCATCTCTGCTGTGACTGAACAAAGGGCAGGGGAGCAGGGGGCCCAGGGCAGGGCCCTCAGAGCCCGGCAGGCCCAGTGGGGTGTCACAAGCATTTAGGCCCAGGCCATAGGGCGACTTCTTTGTCTGCACAGTTGCCCAAACTCTCACTTTTCCACTCAGGCCACCCACTTAGTTGAAGAGTTTGTGGAACCTGTCCGCACAGTATACCTCGCAGCACAGCTAACCATAGGTCTGGGCATCGTAGCTTCCTGCCAGGTGACCGAAGTTCGCAGGAGAGATGATTCCCAGGTTCACACGCAGGAGGCTCCTGCCCGGGCCACAGGCCGCCCACTGCCCCTGCCCAAGATCGGGGGCCGAAAGCAGCCCTGTCTAAGTCCCCTACCCCTAGAGGGAGTATTGGACCAACACTTCTAGAAAACGCGGTCCTTGTGGGCAACTCATTTTAGGGACACAAATAAATCTTTGCCGACTTTTTGCTGAAACTTACGAGCGTTCACACCTAAGCCTCTTACAAGGTCAGCTGTTTAGCTAAACATGAGCTCATGATCTAAATTTACACAATAATGAAGAAATCAGCTACAAAGGGAGACAATCAGCAAAAACAATCAATACCAGAATTAGATTCCCTAGGCCATCCGTCAGATGTTGTAATAATCAGGTTCTAGGCAGAAAATAAACATAAACCTGGAAATGAAACAAGGAACAAGGATGTTTTCAAAGACTGGTAGTACCTCTAAAACATTTTTAAAGTACATGTCATTGATAAAGCTAAATACTCAAAGGTTGTTTAATACAACAAATTAAGCAGTGAGAAGAGTGAAATTATGCTGTTTAGAAAACTATGGAAGGTGAGATTTTCTGCCTAATTATATAAGATGATTTCTCTAAAAACTACACATTATTTCAAAGACTTATTGGCTGTGAAATAAGTTAAGGGTATTTCAAATGGCTTGTCTGCAAAGAAAGGTGAGATGTAGGGAATCAGAGAAAGTCGAGGGAATAATATGTCAATACATACATTGCTAATGGTGAACTAAGCCTTAAACCAGCCACAATGTAGAGGACCTGACCCTTAGAAACTTAAAAGTGAGCTGGAATATTTAAAAGTTCAAATCTTTATAAGTAAAAAGATTGATGAAAATGAATAACCAAGTGTTTTAATTGACATCAGAAGATCAAAACCATAAACCCTGAGAACATAGAAAAAAGATAAATAAAGATATGAGCAGAACTTAATACCACAGAAAACGTATAAAATTCAGGTGAGGTAGTAAGTCCAAAGAATATTCTTTGAAAAGATTTAAAAGACACACTTTGATTAAGGAAAACACAAACATAATTAAAGAATATATAGAAAGAATCAGGACAATGTTATAACAGAGAATATATGAAATGCCAATAAATTTGAACATTTCTGTAAAGTTGACCATTTCCTAGCTCCTACAGTTTACCAAAACTGACACAAGAGGAAATCATTTAAGGTCATCATGTCTTCCCTTGGCATTCTCGGAACGCCCTCGCCTCAGAATGCAGCATCTGTAGTCCATGGTAACCTGCGGAGAGTGGGCGGGGCTGAGGGAGGCTGGAACACTGCCCTCACTGAGGGAGTGGGTGTGGCCATCTCTGCAGTGACTGAACAAAGGGCAAGGGAGCAGGGGGCCCAGGGCAGGGCACTCAGAGCCCGGCAGGCCAAATGGGATGTCTCAAGCATTTAGGGCCAGGCCATAGGGCGCCTTCTTTGTCTGCACAGCTGCCCAAACTCTCACTTTTCCTCTCAGGCCACCCACTTAGTTGAAGTGTGTGTGGAACCTGTCCACGCAGTATACCTCGCTGCACAGCTAACCATAGGTCTGGGCATCGTAGCTTCCTGCCAGGTGACCGAAGTTCGCAGGAGAGATGATTCCCAGGTTCACACGCAGAGAGGCTCCTGCCCGGGCCACAGGCCGCACACTGCCCCTGCCCAAGATCGGGGGCAGAAAGGAGCCCTGTCTAAGTCCCCTACCCCTAGAGGGAGTATTGGACCAACACTTCTAGAAAACGGGGTCCTTGTGGGCAACTCATTGGAGGGACACAAATAAATCTTTGCCGACTTTTTGCTGAAACTTACGAGCGTTCACACATAAGCCTCTTACAAGGTCAGCTGTTTAGCTAAACATGAGCTCATGATCTAAATTTACACAATAATGAAGAAATCAGCTACAAAGGGAGACAATCAGCAAAAACAATCAATACCAGAATTAGATTCCCTAGGCCATCCGTCAGATGTTGGAATAATCAGGTTCTAGGCAGAAAATAAACATAAACCTGGAAATGAAACAAGGAACAAGGATGTTTTCAAAGACTGGTAGGACCTCTAAAACATTTTTAAAGTACATGTCATTGATAAAGCTAAATACTCAAAGGTTGTTTAATACAACAAATTAAGCAGTGAGAAGAGTGAAATTATGCTGTTTAGAAAACTATGGAAGGTGAGATTTTCTGCCTAATTATATAAGATGATTTCTCTAAAAACTACACATTATTTCAAAGACTTATTGGCTGTGAAATAAGTTAAGGGTATTTCAAATGGCTTGTCTGCAAAGAAAGGTGAGATGTAGGGAATCACAGAAAGCCGAGGGAATAATATGTCAATACATACATTGCTAATGGTGAACTAAGCCTTAGGCCGGTAACAGTGTAGAGGAATGGACCCTTAGAAACGTACAAGTAAGCTGGAATCTTTAAAAGTTCAAATCTTTATAAGTAAAAAGATTGATTAAAATGAATAACCAAGTGTTTTACTTGACATCAGAAAATCAAAACAATAAACCCTGAGAACATAGAAAAAAGATAAATAAAGATATGAGCAGAACTTAATACAACAGAAAACGTGTAAAATTCAGGTGATTTAGTAAGTCCAAAGAATATTCTTTGAAAAGATTTAAAAGACAAACATTGATTAAGGAAAACAAAAACATAAGTAAAGAATATACAGAAAGAATCAGGACAATGTTATAGCAGAGAATATAAGAAATGCCAGTAAATTTGAACATTTCTGTAAAGCGGACCATTTCCTAGCTCCTAAAGTTTACCAAAACTGACACAAGAGGAAATCATGTAAGGTTATCATGTCTGCCCTTGGCATTCTCGGAACGCCCTGGCCTCAGAATGCAGCATCTGTAGTCCATGGTAACCTGCGGAGAGGGGGCGTGGCTGAGGGAGCTTGGAAGACTGCCCTCACTGAGGGAGTGGGTGTGGCCATTTCTGCTGTGACTGAACAAAGGGCAGGGGAGCTGGGGGCCCAGGGCAGGGCCCTCAGAGACCGGCAGAACCAGTGGGTGTCACAAGCATATAGGCCCAGGCCAAAGGCCGCCTGCTTTGTCTGCACAGCTGCCCAAACTCTCACCTTTCCACTCAGGCCGCCCTCTTATTTGAAGTGTGTTTGGAACCTGTCCGCGCAGTACACCTCGCTGCACAGCTAACCATAGGTCAGGGCATCGTAGCTTCCTGCCAGGTGACCGAAGTTCGCAGGCAAATGGGTCCCTGGGACACATGCGGAGAGGCTCCTGCCCGGGCCACAGGCCGCCCACTGGCCCTGCCCCAGATCGAAGGCTGAAAAGCAGCCATGTCTGAGTCCACTGCCTCTCGAAGGAGTATTGGACCAACACGTGTAGAAAACGGGGTCCTTGCAGGCAACTCATTGGAGGGACACAAATAAATCTTTGCCGACTTTCTGCTGAAGCTTACCAGCGTTCACACCTAAGCCTCTTACAAGGTCAGCTGTTTAGCTAAACATGAGCTCATGATCTAAATTTACACAATATTGAAGAAATCAGCTACAAAGTGAGACAATCAGCAAAAACAATCAATACCAGAATTAGATTCCCTAGGCCATCCATCTGATGTTGGAATAATCAGGTGCAAGGCAGAAAATATACATAAAACTGGAACTGAAACAAGGAACAAGGAGGTTTTCAAAGGCTGGTAGGATCTCTAAAACATTTTTAAAGTACATGTCGTTGATAAACCTAAATACTCAAAGGTTGTTTAATACCACAGATTAAGCATTGAAAAGAGTGAAATTATGCTGTTTTGAAAACTATGGCAGGTGAGATTTTCTGCCTAATTATATAAGAAGATTTCTCTAAAAAATAGACATTATTTCAAAGACTTATTGGCTGTGAAATAAGTTAAGTGTATTTCAAATGGCTTGTCTGCAAAGAAAGGTGAGATGTAGGGAATCCCAGAAAGTCGAGGGGAAAATGTCAATATATACATTGCTATATGCTGAACTAAGCCTTAGTCCAGCCACAATGTAGAGGACCTGACCCTTAGAAACTTAAAAGTGAGCTGGAATCTTTAAAAGTTCAAATCTTTATAAGTAAAAAGATTGATGAAAATGAATAACCAAGTGTTTTACTTGACATCAGAAAATCAGAACAATAAACCCTGAGAACATAGAAAAAAGATAAATAAAGATATGAGCAGAACTTAATACCACAGAAAACGTATAAAATTCAGGTGAGGTAGTAAGTCCAAAGAATATTCTTTGAAAAGATTTAAAAGACACACTTTGATTAAGGAAAACACAAACATAATTAAAGAATATATAAAAAGAATCAGGACAATGTTATAGCAGAGAATATATGAAATGCCAGTAAATTTGAACATTTCTGTAAAGTTGACCATTTCCTAGCTCCTACAGTTTACCAAAACTGACACAAGAGGAAATCATTTAAGGTCATCATGACTGCCCTTGGCATACTCGGTACGCCCTGGCCTCAGAATGCAGCATCTGTAGTCCATGGTAACCTGCGGAGAGTGGGCGGGGCTGAGGGAGGCTGGAACACTGCCCTCACTGAGGGAGTGGGTGTGGCCATCTCTGCTGTGACTGAACAAAGGGCAGGGGAGCAGGGGGCCCAGGGCAGGGCCCTCAGAGCCCAGCAGGCCCAGTGGGGTGTCACAAGCATTTAGGCCCAGGCCAAAGGGCGCCTTCTTTGTCTGCACAGCTGCCCAAACTCTCACTTTTCCTCTCAGGCCACCCACTTAGTTGAAGTGTGTGTGAAACCTGTCCACGCAGTATACCTCGCTGCACAGCTAACCATAGGTCTGGGCATCGTAGCTTCCTGCCAGGTGACCGAAGTTCGCAGGAGAGATGATTCCCAGGTTCACACGCAGAGAGGCTCCTGCCCGGGCCACAGGCCGCCCACTGCCCCTGCCCAAGATCGGGGGCCGAAAGCAGCCCTGTCTAAGTCCCCTACCCCTAGAGGGAGTATTGGACCAAAGGTTCTAGAAAATGGGGTCCTTGTGGGCAACTCATTGGAGTGACACAAGTAAATCTTTGCCGACTTTTTGCTGAAACTTACGAGCGTTCACACCTAAGCCTCTTACAAGGTCAGCTGTTTAGCTAAACATGAGCTCATGATCTAAATTTACACAATAATGAAGAAATCAGCTACAAAGTGAGACAATCAGCAAAAACAATCAATACCAGAATTAGATTCCCTAGGCCATCCGTCAGATGTTGGAATAATCAGGTTCTAGGCAGAAAATAAACATAAACGTGGAAATGAAACAAGGAACAAGGATGTTTTCAAAGACTGGTAGTACCTCTAAAACATTTTTAAAGTACATGTCCTTGATAAAGCTAAATACTCAAAGGTTGTTTAATACAACAAATTAAGCAGTGAGAAGAGTGAAATTATGCTGTTTAGAAAACTGTGGAAGGTGAGATTTTCTGCCTAATTACATAAGATGATTTCTCTAAAAACTACACATTATTTCAAAGACTTATTGGCTGTGAAATAAGTAAAGGGTATTTCAAATGGCTTGTCTGCAAAGAAAGGTGAGATGTAGGGAATCACAGAAAGCCGAGGGAATAATATGTCAATACATACATTGCTAATGGTGAACTAAGCCTTAGGCCGGTAACAGTGTAGAGGAATTGACCCTTAGAAACGTACAAGTAAGGTGGAATCTTTAAAAGTTCAAATCTTTATAAGTAAAAAGATTGATTAAAATGAATAACCAAGTGTTTTACTTGACATCAGAAAATCAAAACAATAAACCCTGAGAACATAGAAAAAAGATAAATAAAGATATGAGCAGAACTTAATACAACAGAAAACGTATAAAATTCAGGTGATTTAGTAAGTCCAAAGAATATTCTTTGAAAAGATTTAAAAGACACACTTTGATTAAGGAAAACAAAATCATAAGTAAAGAATATACAGAAAGAATCAGGACAATGTTATAGCAGAGAATATATGAAATGCCAGTAAATTTGTACATTTCTGTAAAGCGGACCATTTCCTAGCTCCTACAGTTTACCAAAACTGACACAAGAGGAAATCATTTAAGGTCATCATGTCTGCCCTTGGCATTCTCGGAACGCCCTGGCCTCAGAATGCAGCATCTGTAGTCCATGGTAACCTGCGGAGAGTGGGCGGGGCTGAGGGAGGCTGGAACACTGCCCTCACTGAGGGAGTGGGTGTGGCCATCTCTGCTGTGACTGAACAAAGGGCAGGGGAGCAGGGGGCCCAGGGCAGGGCCCTCAGAGCCCAGCAGGCCCAGTGGGGTGTCACAAGCATTTAGGCCCAGGCCAAAGGGCGCCTTCTTTGTCTGCACAGCTGCCCAAACTCTCACTTTTCCTCTCAGGCCACCCACTTAGTTGAAGTGTGTGTGAAACCTGTCCACGCAGTATACCTCGCAGCACAGCTAACCATAGGTCTGGGCATCGTAGCTTCCTGTCAGATGACCGAAGTGCGCAGGAGAGATGATTCCCAGGTTCACACGCAGAGAGGCTCCTGCCTGGGCCACAGGCCGCACACTGCCCCTGCCCAAGATCGGGGGCCGAAAGCAGCCCTGTCTAAGTCACCTACACCTAGAGGGAGTATTGGACCAACACTTCTAGAAAACGGGGTCCTTGTGGGCAACTCATTGGAGGGACACAAATAAATCTTTGCCGACTTTTTGCTGAAACTTACGAGCGTTCACACCTAAGCCTCTTACAAGGTCAGCTGTTTAGCTAAACATGAGCTCATGATCTAAATTTACACAATAATGAAGAAATCAGCTACAAAGTGAGACAATCAGCAAAAACAATCAATACCAGAATTAGATTCCCTAGGCCATCCGTCAGATGTTGGAATAATCAGGTTCTAGGCAGAAAATAAACATAAACTTGGAAATGAAACAAGGAACAAGGATGTTTTCAAATACTGGTAGGACCTCTAAAACATTTTTAAAGTACATGTCATTGATAAAGCTAAATACTCAAAGGTTGTTTAATACAACAAATTAAGCAGTGAGAAGAGTGAAATTATGCTGTTTAGAAAACTATGGAAGGTGAGATTTTCTGCCTAATTATATAAGATGATTTCTCTAAAAACTACACATTATTTCAAAGACTTATTGGCTGTGAAATAAGTAAAGGGTATTTCACATGGCTTGTTTGCAAAGAAAGGTGAGATGTAGGGAATCACAGAAAGCCGAGGGAATAATATGTCAATACATACATTGCTAATGGTGAACTAAGCCTTAGGCCGGTAACAGTGTAGAGGAATTGACCCTTAGAAACGTACAAGTAAGCTGGAATCTTTAAAAGTTCAAATCTTTATAAGTAAAAAGATTTATTAAAATGAATAACCAAGTGTTTTACTTGACATCAGAAAATCAAAACAATAAACCCTGAGAACATAGAAAAAAGATAAATAAGGATATGAGCAGAACTTAATACCACAGAAAACGTATAAAATTCAGGTGAGGTAGTAAGTCCAAAGAATATTCTTTGAAAAGATTTAAAAGACACACTTTGATTAAGGAAAACACAAACATAATTAAAGAATATATAAAAAGAATCAGGACAATGTTATAGCAGAGAATATATGAAATGCCAGTAAATTTGAACATTTCTGTAAAGTTGACCATTTCCTAGCTCCTACAGTTTACCAAAACTGACACAAGAGGAAATCATTTAAGGTCATCATGACTGCCCTTGGCATACTCGGAACGCCCTGGCCTCAGAATGCAGCATCTGTAGTCCATGGTAACCTGCGGAGAGTGGGCGGGGCTGAGGGAGGCTGGAACACTGCCCTCACTGAGGGAGTGGGTGTGGCCATCTCTGCTGTGACTGAACAAAGGGCAGGGGAGCAGGGGGCCCAGGGCAGGGCCCTCAGAGCCCAGCAGGCCCAGTGGGGTGTCACAAGCATTTAGGCCCAGGCCAAAGGGCGCCTTCTTTGTCTGCACAGCTGCCCAAACTCTCACTTTTCCTCTCAGGCCACCCACTTAGTTGAAGTGTGTGTGAAACCTGTCCACGCAGTATACCTCGCTGCACAGCTAACCATAGGTCTGGGCATCGTAGCTTCCTGCCAGGTGACCGAAGTTCGCAGGAGAGATGATTCCCAGGTTCACACGCAGAGAGGCTCCTGCCCGTGCCACAGGCCGCCCACTGCCCCTGCCCAAGATCGGGGGCCGAAAGCAGCCCTGTCTAAGTCCCCTACCCCTAGAGGGAGTATTGGACCAAAGGTTCTAGAAAATGGGGTCCTTGTGGGCAACTCATTGGAGTGACACAAGTAAATCTTTGCCGACTTTTTGCTGAAACTTACGAGCGTTCACACCTAAGCCTCTTACAAGGTCAGCTGTTTAGCTAAACATGAGCTCATGATCTAAATTTACACAATAATGAAGAAATCAGCTACAAAGTGAGACAATCAGCAAAAACAATCAATACCAGAATTAGATTCCCTAGGCCATCCGTCAGATGTTGGAATAATCAGGTTCTAGGCAGAAAATAAACATAAACGTGGAAATGAAACAAGGAACAAGGATGTTTTCAAATACTGGTAGGACCTCTAAAACATTTTTAAAGTACATGTCATTGATAAAGCTAAATACACAAAGGTTGTTTAATACAACAAATTAAGCAGTGAGAAGAGTGAAATTATGCTGTTTAGAAAACTGTGGAAGGTGAGATTTTCTGCCTAATTACATAAGATGATTTCTCTAAAAACTACACATTATTTCAAAGACTTATTGGCTGTGAAATAAGTAAAGGGTATTTCAAATGGCTTGTCTGCAAAGAAAGGTGAGATGTAGGGAATCACAGAAAGCCGAGGGAATAATATGTCAATACATACATTGCTAATGGTGAACTAAGCCTTAGGCCGGTAACAGTGTAGAGGAATTGACCCTTAGAAACGTACAAGTAAGGTGGAATCTTTAAAAGTTCAAATCTTTATAAGTAAAAAGATTGATTAAAATGAATAACCAAGT
Organism: Mesoplodon bidens; assembly: GCF_964165515.1. NCBI lineage: Eukaryota > Metazoa > Chordata > Mammalia > Artiodactyla > Ziphiidae > Mesoplodon > Mesoplodon bidens. Next base: position 4,791,945 of record NC_138180.1, read on the forward strand.
GTTTTACTTGACATCAGAAAATCAAAACAATAAACCCTGAGAACATAGAAAAAAGATAAATAAAGATATGAGCAGAACTTAATACAACAGAAAACGTATAAAATTCAGGTGATTTAGTAAGTCCAAAGAATATTCTTTGAAAAGATTTAAAAGACACACTTTGATTAAGGAAAACAAAATCATAAGTAAAGAATATACAGAAAGAATCAGGACAATGTTATAGCAGAGAATATATGAAATGCCAGTAAATTTGTACATTTCTGTAAAGCGGACCATTTCCCAGCTCCTACAGTTTACCAAAACTGACACAAGAGGAAATCATTTAAGGTCATCATGTCTGCCCTTGGCATTCTCGGAACGCCCTGGCCTCAGAATGCAGCATCTGTAGTCCATGGTAACCTGCGGAGAGTGGGCGGGGCTGAGGGAGGCTGGAACACTGCCCTCACTGAGGGAGTGGGCGTGGCCATCTCTGCTGTGACTGAACAAAGGGCAGGGGAGCAGGGGGCCCAGGGCAGGGCCCTCAGAGCCCAGCAGGCCCAGTGGGGTGTCACAAGCATTTAGGCCCAGGCCAAAGGGCGCCTTCTTTGTCTGCACAGCTGCCCAAACTCTCACTTTTCCTCTCAGGCCACCCACTTAGTTGAAGTGTGTGTGAAACCTGTCCACGCAGTATACCTCGCAGCACAGCTAACCATAGGTCTGGGCATCGTAGCTTCCTGTCAGATGACCGAAGTGCGCAGGAGAGATGATTCCCAGGTTCACACGCAGAGAGGCTCCTGCCTGGGCCACAGGCCGCACACTGCCCCTGCCCAAGATCGGGGGCCGAAAGCAGCCCTGTCTAAGTCACCTACACCTAGAGGGAGTATTGGACCAACACTTCTAGAAAACGGGGTCCTTGTGGGCAACTCATTGGAGGGACACAAATAAATCTTTGCCGACTTTTTGCTGAAACTTACGAGCGTTCACACCTAAGCCTCTTACAAGGTCAGCTGTTTAGCTAAACATGAGCTCATGATCTAAATTTACACAATAATGAAGAAATCAGCTACAAAGTGAGACAATCAGCAAAAACAATCAATACCAGAATTAGATTCCCTAGGCCATCCGTCAGATGTTGGAATAATCAGGTTCTAGGCAGAAAATAAACATAAACTTGGAAATGAAACAAGGAACAAGGATGTTTTCAAATACTGGTAGGACCTCTAAAACATTTTTAAAGTACATGTCATTGATAAAGCTAAATACTCAAAGGTTGTTTAATACAACAAATTAAGCAGTGAGAAGAGTGAAATTATGCTGTTTAGAAAACTATGGAAGGTGAGATTTTCTGCCTAATTATATAAGATGATTTCTCTAAAAACTACACATTATTTCAAAGACTTATTGGCTGTGAAATAAGTAAAGGGTATTTCACATGGCTTGTTTGCAAAGAAAGGTGAGATGTAGGGAATCACAGAAAGCCGAGGGAATAATATGTCAATACATACATTGCTAATGGTGAACTAAGCCTTAGGCCGGTAACAGTGTAGAGGAATTGACCCTTAGAAACGTACAAGTAAGCTGGAATCTTTAAAAGTTCAAATCTTTATAAGTAAAAAGATTTATTAAAATGAATAACCAAGTGTTTTACTTGACATCAGAAAATCAAAACAATAAACCCTGAGAACATAGAAAAAAGATAAATAAGGATATGAGCAGAACTTAATACCACAGAAAACGTATAAAATTCAGGTGAGGTAGTAAGTCCAAAGAATATTCTTTGAAAAGATTTAAAAGACACACTTTGATTAAGGAAAACACAAACATAATTAAAGAATATATAAAAAGAATCAGGACAATGTTATAGCAGAGAATATATGAAATGCCAGTAAATTTGAACATTTCTGTAAAGTTGACCATTTCCTAGCTCCTACAGTTTACCAAAACTGACACAAGAGGAAATCATTTAAGGTCATCATGACTGCCCTTGGCATACTCGGAACGCCCTGGCCTCAGAATGCAGCATCTGTAGTCCATGGTAACCTGCGGAGAGTGGGCGGGGCTGAGGGAGGCTGGAACACTGCCCTCACTGAGGGAGTGGGTGTGGCCATCTCTGCTGTGACTGAACAAAGGGCAGGGGAGCAGGGGGCCCAGGGCAGGGCCCTCAGAGCCCAGCAGGCCCAGTGGGGTGTCACAAGCATTTAGGCCCAGGCCAAAGGGCGCCTTCTTTGTCTGCACAGCTGCCCAAACTCTCACTTTTCCTCTCAGGCCACCCACTTAGTTGAAGTGTGTGTGAAACCTGTCCACGCAGTATACCTCGCTGCACAGCTAACCATAGGTCTGGGCATCGTAGCTTCCTGCCAGGTGACCGAAGTTCGCAGGAGAGATGATTCCCAGGTTCACACGCAGAGAGGCTCCTGCCCGTGCCACAGGCCGCCCACTGCCCCTGCCCAAGATCGGGGGCCGAAAGCAGCCCTGTCTAAGTCCCCTACCCCTAGAGGGAGTATTGGACCAAAGGTTCTAGAAAATGGGGTCCTTGTGGGCAACTCATTGGAGTGACACAAGTAAATCTTTGCCGACTTTTTGCTGAAACTTACGAGCGTTCACACCTAAGCCTCTTACAAGGTCAGCTGTTTAGCTAAACATGAGCTCATGATCTAAATTTACACAATAATGAAGAAATCAGCTACAAAGTGAGACAATCAGCAAAAACAATCAATACCAGATTTAGATTCCCTAGGCCATCCGTCAGATGTTGGAATAATCAGGTTCTAGGCAGAAAATAAACATAAACCTGGAAATGAAACAAGGAACAAGGATGTTTTCAAATACTGGTAGGACCTCTAAAACATTTTTAAAGTACATGTCATTGATAAAGCTAAATACTCAAAGGTTGTTTAATACAACAAATTAAGCAGTGAGAAGAGTGAAATTATGCTGTTTAGAAAACTGTGGAAGGTGAGATTTTCTGCCTAATTATATAAGATGATTTCTCTAAAAACTACACATTATTTCAAAGACTTATTGGCTGTGAAATAAGTAAAGGGTATTTCAAATGGCTTGTCTGCAAAGAAAGGTGAGATGTAGGGAATCACAGAAAGCCGAGGGAATAATATGTCAATACATACATTGCTAATGGTGAACTAAGCCTTAGGCCGGTAACAGTGTAGAGGAATGGACCCTTAGAAACGTACAAGTAAGCTGGAATCTTTAAAAGTTCAAATCTTTATAAGTAAAAAGATTGATTAAAATGAATAACCAAGTGTTTTACTTGACATCAGAAAATCAAAACAATAAAACCTGAGAACATAGAAAAAAGATAAATAAAGATATGAGCAGAACTTAATACCACAGAAAACGTATAAAATTCAGGTGAGTTAGTAAGTCCAAAGAATATTCTTTTAAAAGATTTAAAAGACACACTTTGATTAAGGAAAACACAAACATAATTAAAGAATATATAAAAAGAATCAGGACAATGTTATAGCAGAGAATATATGAAATGCCAGTAAATTTGAACATTTCTGTAAAGTTGACCATTTCCTAGCTCCTACAGTTTACCAAAACTGACACAAGAGGAAATCATTTAAGGTCATCATGACTGCCCTTGGCATACTCGGAACGCCCTGGCCTCAGAATGCAGCATCTGTAGTCCATGGTAACCTGCGGAGAGTGGGCAGGGCTGAGGGAGGCTGGAACACTGCCCTCACTGAGGGAGTGGGTGTGGCCATCTCTGCTGTGACTGAACAAAGGGCAGGGGAGCAGGGGGCCCAGGGCAGGGCCCTCAGAGCCCAGCAGGCCCAGTGGGGTGTCACAAGCATTTAGGCCCAGGCCAAAGGGCGCCTTCTTTGTCTGCACAGCTGCCCAAACTCTCACTTTTCCTCTCAGGCCACCCACTTAGTTGAAGTGTGTGTGAAACCTGTCCACGCAGTATACCTCGCTGCACAGCTAACCATAGGTCTGGGCATCGTAGCTTCCTGCCAGGTGACCGAAGTTCGCAGGAGAGATGATTCCCAGGTTCACACGCAGAGAGGCTCCTGCCAGGGCCACAGGCCGCCCACTGCCCCTGCCCAAGATCGGGGGCCGAAAGCAGCCCTGTCTAAGTCCCCTACCCCTAGAGGGAGTATTGGACCAAAAGTTCTAGAAAATGGGGTCCTTGTGGGCAACTCATTGGAGTGACACAAGTAAATCTTTGCCGACTTTTTGCTGAAACTTACGAGCGTTCACACCTAAGCCTCTTACAAGGTCAGCTGTTTAGCTAAACATGAGCTCATGATCTAAATTTACACAATAATGAAGAAATCAGCTACAAAGGGAGACAATCAGCAAAAACAATCAATACCAGAATTAGATTCCCTAGGCCATCCGTCGGATGTTGGAATAATCAGGTTCTAGGCAGAAAATAAACATAAACCTGGAAAGGAAACAAGGAACAAGGATGTTTTCAAAGACTGGTAGGTTCTCTAAAACATTTTTAAAGTACATGTCATTGATAAAGCTAAATACTCAAAGGTTGTTTAATACAACAAATTAAGCAGTGAGAAGAGTGAAATTATGCTGTTTAGAAAACTGTGGAAGGTGAGATTTTCTGCCTAATTATATAAGATGATTTCTCTAAAAACTACACATTATTTCAAAGACTTATTGGCTGTGAAATAAGTTAAGGGTATTTCAAATGGCTTGTCTGCAAAGAAAGGTGAGATGTAGGGAATCACAGAAAGCCGAGGGGATAATATGTCAATATATACATTGCTAATGGTGAACTAAGCCTTAGGCCGGCAACAGTGTAGAGGAATGGACCCTTAGAAACGTACAAGTAAGCTGGAATCTTTAAAAGTTCAAATCTTTATATGTAAACAGATTGATTAAAATGAATAACCAAGTGTTTTACTTGACATCAGAAAATCAAAACAATAAACCCTGAGAACATAGAAAAAAGATAAATAAAGATATGAGCAGAACTTAATACAACAGAAAACGTATAAAATTCAGGTGATTTAGTAAGTCCAAAGAATATTCTTTGAAAAGATTTAAAAGACACACTTTGATTAAGGAAAACAGAAACATAAGTAAAGAATATACAGAAAGAATCAGGACAATGTTATAGCAGAGAATATATGAAATGCCAGTAAATTTGTACATTTCTGTAAAGCGGACCATTTCCTAGCTCCTACAGTTTACCAAAACTGACACAAGAGGAAATCATTTAAGGTCATCATGTCTGCCCTTGGCAATCTCGGAACGCCCTGGCCTCAGAATGCAGCATCTGTAGTCCATGGTAACCTGCGGAGAGGGGGCGTGGCTGTGGGAGCTTGGAAGACTGCCCTCACTGAGGGAGTGGGTGTGGCCATCTCTGCTGTGACTGAACAAAGGGCAGGGGAGCAGGGGGCCCAGGGCAGGGCCCTCAGAGCCCGGCAGACCCAGTGGGGTGTCACAAGCATTTAGGCCCAGGCCAAAGGGCACCTTCTTTGTCTGAACAACTGCCCAAACTCTCACCTTTCCACTCAGGCCGCCCTCTTATTTGAAGTGGGTTTGGAACCTGTCCTCGCAGTACACCTCGCTGCACAGCAAACCATAGGTCAGAGCATCGTTGCTTCCTGCCAGGTGACGGAAGTTCGCAGGCAAATGGGTCCCTGGGACACATGCGGAGAGGCTCCTGCCCGGGCCACAGGCCGCCCACTGGCCCTGCCCCAGATCGAAGGCTGAAAAGCAGCCATGTCTGAGTCCACTGCCTCTCGAAGGAGTATTGGACCAACACTTGTAGAAAACGGGATCCTTGCGGGCAACTCATTGGAGGGACACAAATAAATCTTTGCCGACTTTCTGCTGAATCCTACCAGCGTTCACACCTAAGCCTCTTACAAGGTCCGCTGTTTAGCTAAACATGAGCTCATGATCTAAATTTACACAATATTGAAGAAATCAGCTACAAAGTGAGACAATCAGCAAAAACAATCAATACCAGAATTAGATTCCCTAGGCCATCCATCTCATGTTGGAATAATCAGGGGCAAGGCAGAAAATATACATAAAACTGGAACTGAAACAAGGAACAAGGAGGTTTTCAAAGGCTGGTAGGATCTCTAAAACATTTTTAAAGTACATGTCGTTGATAAACCTAAATACTCAAAGGTTGTTTAATACCACAGATTAAGCATTGAAAAGAGTGAAATTATGCTGTTTTGAAAACTATGGCAGGTGAGATTTTCTGCCTAATTATATAAGAAGATTTCTCTAAAAAATAGACATTATTTCAAAGACTTATTGGCTGTGAAATAAGTTAAGTGTATTTCAAATGGCTTGTCTGCAAAGAAAGGTGAGATGTAGGGAATCCCAGAAAGTCGAGGGGAAAATGTCAATATATACATTGCTATATGCTGAACTAAGCCTTAGTCCAGCCACAATGTAGAGGACCTGACCCTTAGAAACTTAAAAGTGAGCTGGAATCTTTAAAAGTTCAAATCTTTATAAGTAAAAAGATTGATGAAAATGAATAACCAAGTGTTTTACTTGACATCAGAAAATCAGAACAATAAACCCTGAGAACATAGAAAAAAGATAAATAAAGATATGAGCAGAACTTAATACCACAGAAAACGTATAAAATTCAGGTGAGGTAGTAAGTCCAAAGAATATTCTTTGAAAAGATTTAAAAGACACACTTTGATTAAGGAAAACACAAACATAATTAAAGAATATATAAAAAGAATCAGGACAATGTTATAGCAGAGAATATATGAAATGCCAGTAAATTTGAACATTTCTGTAAAGTTGACCATTTCCTAGCTCCTACAGTTTACCAAAACTGACACAAGAGGAAATCATTTAAGGTCATCATGACTGCCCTTGGCATACTCGGTACGCCCTGGCCTCAGAATGCAGCATCTGTAGTCCATGGTAACCTGCGGAGAGTGGGCGGGGCTGAGGGAGGCTGGAACACTGCCCTCACTGAGGGAGTGGGTGTGGCCATCTCTGCTGTGACTGAACAAAGGGCAGGGGAGCAGGGGGCCCAGGGCAGGGCCCTCAGAGCCCAGCAGGCCCAGTGGGGTGTCACAAGCATTTAGGCCCAGGCCAAAGGGCGCCTTCTTTGTCTGCACAGCTGCCCAAACTCTCACTTTTCCTCTCAGGCCACCCACTTAGTTGAAGTGTGTGTGAAACCTGTCCACGCAGTATACCTCGCTGCACAGCTAACCATAGGTCTGGGCATCGTAGCTTCCTGCCAGGTGACCGAAGTTCGCAGGAGAGATGATTCCCAGGTTCACACGCAGAGAGGCTCCTGCCCGGGCCACAGGCCGCCCACTGCCCCTGCCCAAGATCGGGGGCCGAAAGCAGCCCTGTCTAAGTCCCCTACCCCTAGAGGGAGTATTGGACCAAAGGTTCTAGAAAATGGGGTCCTTGTGGGCAACTCATTGGAGTGACACAAGTAAATCTTTGCCGACTTTTTGCTGAAACTTACGAGCGTTCACACCTAAGCCTCTTACAAGGTCAGCTGTTTAGCTAAACATGAGCTCATGATCTAAATTTACACAATAATGAAGAAATCAGCTACAAAGTGAGACAATCAGCAAAAACAATCAATACCAGAATTAGATTCCCTAGGCCATCCGTCAGATGTTGGAATAATCAGGTTCTAGGCAGAAAATAAACATAAACGTGGAAATGAAACAAGGAACAAGGATGTTTTCAAAGACTGGTAGTACCTCTAAAACATTTTTAAAGTACATGTCCTTGATAAAGCTAAATACTCAAAGGTTGTTTAATACAACAAATTAAGCAGTGAGAAGAGTGAAATTATGCTGTTTAGAAAACTGTGGAAGGTGAGATTTTCTGCCTAATTACATAAGATGATTTCTCTAAAAACTACACATTATTTCAAAGACTTATTGGCTGTGAAATAAGTAAAGGGTATTTCAAATGGCTTGTCTGCAAAGAAAGGTGAGATGTAGGGAATCACAGAAAGCCGAGGGAATAATATGTCAATACATACATTGCTAATGGTGAACTAAGCCTTAGGCCGGTAACAGTGTAGAGGAATTGACCCTTAGAAACGTACAAGTAAGGTGGAATCTTTAAAAGTTCAAATCTTTATAAGTAAAAAGATTGATTAAAATGAATAACCAAGTGTTTTACTTGACATCAGAAAATCAAAACAATAAACCCTGAGAACATAGAAAAAAGATAAATAAAGATATGAGCAGAACTTAATACAACAGAAAACGTATAAAATTCAGGTGATTTAGTAAGTCCAAAGAATATTCTTTGAAAAGATTTAAAAGACACACTTTGATTAAGGAAAACAAAATCATAAGTAAAGAATATACAGAAAGAATCAGGACAATGTTATAGCAGAGAATATATGAAATGCCAGTAAATTTGTACATTTCTGTAAAGCGGACCATTTCCTAGCTCCTACAGTTTACCAAAACTGACACAAGAGGAAATCATTTAAGGTCATCATGTCTGCCCTTGGCATTCTCGGAACGCCCTGGCCTCAGAATGCAGCATCTGTAGTCCATGGTAACCTGCGGAGAGTGGGCGGGGCTGAGGGAGGCTGGAACACTGCCCTCACTGAGGGAGTGGGTGTGGCCATCTCTGCTGTGACTGAACAAAGGGCAGGGGAGCAGGGGGCCCAGGGCAGGGCCCTCAGAGCCCAGCAGGCCCAGTGGGGTGTCACAAGCATTTAGGCCCAGGCCAAAGGGCGCCTTCTTTGTCTGCACAGCTGCCCAAACTCTCACTTTTCCTCTCAGGCCACCCACTTAGTTGAAGTGTGTGTGAAACCTGTCCACGCAGTATACCTCGCAGCACAGCTAACCATAGGTCTGGGCATCGTAGCTTCCTGTCAGATGACCGAAGTGCGCAGGAGAGATGATTCCCAGGTTCACACGCAGAGAGGCTCCTGCCTGGGCCACAGGCCGCACACTGCCCCTGCCCAAGATCGGGGGCCGAAAGCAGCCCTGTCTAAGTCACCTACACCTAGAGGGAGTATTGGACCAACACTTCTAGAAAACGGGGTCCTTGTGGGCAACTCATTGGAGGGACACAAATAAATCTTTGCCGACTTTTTGCTGAAACTTACGAGCGTTCACACCTAAGCCTCTTACAAGGTCAGCTGTTTAGCTAAACATGAGCTCATGATCTAAATTTACACAATAATGAAGAAATCAGCTACAAAGTGAGACAATCAGCAAAAACAATCAATACCAGAATTAGATTCCCTAGGCCATCCGTCAGATGTTGGAATAATCAGGTTCTAGGCAGAAAATAAACATAAACTTGGAAATGAAACAAGGAACAAGGATGTTTTCAAATACTGGTAGGACCTCTAAAACATTTTTAAAGTACATGTCATTGATAAAGCTAAATACTCAAAGGTTGTTTAATACAACAAATTAAGCAGTGAGAAGAGTGAAATTATGCTGTTTAGAAAACTATGGAAGGTGAGATTTTCTGCCTAATTATATAAGATGATTTCTCTAAAAACTACACATTATTTCAAAGACTTATTGGCTGTGAAATAAGTAAAGGGTATTTCACATGGCTTGTTTGCAAAGAAAGGTGAGATGTAGGGAATCACAGAAAGCCGAGGGAATAATATGTCAATACATACATTGCTAATGGTGAACTAAGCCTTAGGCCGGTAACAGTGTAGAGGAATTGACCCTTAGAAACGTACAAGTAAGCTGGAATCTTTAAAAGTTCAAATCTTTATAAGTAAAAAGATTTATTAAAATGAATAACCAAGTGTTTTACTTGACATCAGAAAATCAAAACAATAAACCCTGAGAACATAGAAAAAAGATAAATAAGGATATGAGCAGAACTTAATACCACAGAAAACGTATAAAATTCAGGTGAGGTAGTAAGTCCAAAGAATATTCTTTGAAAAGATTTAAAAGACACACTTTGATTAAGGAAAACACAAACATAATTAAAGAATATATAAAAAGAATCAGGACAATGTTATAGCAGAGAATATATGAAATGCCAGTAAATTTGAACATTTCTGTAAAGTTGACCATTTCCTAGCTCCTACAGTTTACCAAAACTGACACAAGAGGAAATCATTTAAGGTCATCATGACTGCCCTTGGCATACTCGGAACGCCCTGGCCTCAGAATGCAGCATCTGTAGTCCATGGTAACCTGCGGAGAGTGGGCGGGGCTGAGGGAGGCTGGAACACTGCCCTCACTGAGGGAGTGGGTGTGGCCATCTCTGCTGTGACTGAACAAAGGGCAGGGGAGCAGGGGGCCCAGGGCAGGGCCCTCAGAGCCCAGCAGGCCCAGTGGGGTGTCACAAGCATTTAGGCCCAGGCCAAAGGGCGCCTTCTTTGTCTGCACAGCTGCCCAAACTCTCACTTTTCCTCTCAGGCCACCCACTTAGTTGAAGTGTGTGTGAAACCTGTCCACGCAGTATACCTCGCTGCACAGCTAACCATAGGTCTGGGCATCGTAGCTTCCTGCCAGGTGACCGAAGTTCGCAGGAGAGATGATTCCCAGGTTCACACGCAGAGAGGCTCCTGCCCGTGCCACAGGCCGCCCACTGCCCCTGCCCAAGATCGGGGGCCGAAAGCAGCCCTGTCTAAGTCCCCTACCCCTAGAGGGAGTATTGGACCAAAGGTTCTAGAAAATGGGGTCCTTGTGGGCAACTCATTGGAGTGACACAAGTAAATCTTTGCCGACTTTTTGCTGAAACTTACGAGCGTTCACACCTAAGCCTCTTACAAGGTCAGCTGTTTAGCTAAACATGAGCTCATGATCTAAATTTACACAATAATGAAGAAATCAGCTACAAAGTGAGACAATCAGCAAAAACAATCAATACCAGAATTAGATTCCCTAGGCCATCCGTCAGATGTTGGAATAATCAGGTTCTAGGCAGAAAATAAACATAAACGTGGAAATGAAACAAGGAACAAGGATGTTTTCAAATACTGGTAGGACCTCTAAAACATTTTTAAAGTACATGTCATTGATAAAGCTAAATACACAAAGGTTGTTTAATACAACAAATTAAGCAGTGAGAAGAGTGAAATTATGCTGTTTAGAAAACTGTGGAAGGTGAGATTTTCTGCCTAATTACATAAGATGATTTCTCTAAAAACTACACATTATTTCAAAGACTTATTGGCTGTGAAATAAGTAAAGGGTATTTCAAATGGCTTGTCTGCAAAGAAAGGTGAGATGTAGGGAATCACAGAAAGCCGAGGGAATAATATGTCAATACATACATTGCTAATGGTGAACTAAGCCTTAGGCCGGTAACAGTGTAGAGGAATTGACCCTTAGAAACGTACAAGTAAGGTGGAATCTTTAAAAGTTCAAATCTTTATAAGTAAAAAGATTGATTAAAATGAATAACCAAGTGTTTTACTTGACATCAGAAAATCAAAACAATAAACCCTGAGAACATAGAAAAAAGATAAATAAAGATATGAGCAGAACTTAATACAACAGAAAACGTATAAAATTCAGGTGATTTAGTAAGTCCAAAGAATATTCTTTGAAAAGATTTAAAAGACACACTTTGATTAAGGAAAACAAAATCATAAGTAAAGAATATACAGAAAGAATCAGGACAATGTTATAGCAGAGAATATATGAAATGCCAGTAAATTTGTACATTTCTGTAAAGCGGACCATTTCCCAGCTCCTACAGTTTACCAAAACTGACACAAGAGGAAATCATTTAAGGTCATCATGTCTGCCCTTGGCATTCTCGGAACGCCCTGGCCTCAGAATGCAGCATCTGTAGTCCATGGTAACCTGCGGAGAGTGGGCGGGGCTGAGGGAGGCTGGAACACTGCCCTCACTGAGGGAGTGGGCGTGGCCATCTCTGCTGTGACTGAACAAAGGGCAGGGGAGCAGGGGGCCCAGGGCAGGGCCCTCAGAGCCCAGCAGGCCCAGTGGGGTGTCACAAGCATTTAGGCCCAGGCCAAAGGGCGCCTTCTTTGTCTGCACAGCTGCCCAAACTCTCACTTTTCCTCTCAGGCCACCCACTTAGTTGAAGTGTGTGTGAAACCTGTCCACGCAGTATACCTCGCAGCACAGCTAACCATAGGTCTGGGCATCGTAGCTTCCTGTCAGATGACCGAAGTGCGCAGGAGAGATGATTCCCAGGTTCACACGCAGAGAGGCTCCTGCCTGGGCCACAGGCCGCACACTGCCCCTGCCCAAGATCGGGGGCCGAAAGCAGCCCTGTCTAAGTCACCTACACCTAGAGGGAGTATTGGACCAACACTTCTAGAAAACGGGGTCCTTGTGGGCAACTCATTGGAGGGACACAAATAAATCTTTGCCGACTTTTTGCTGAAACTTACGAGCGTTCACACCTAAGCCTCTTACAAGGTCAGCTGTTTAGCTAAACATGAGCTCATGATCTAAATTTACACAATAATGAAGAAATCAGCTACAAAGTGAGACAATCAGCAAAAACAATCAATACCAGAATTAGATTCCCTAGGCCATCCGTCAGATGTTGGAATAATCAGGTTCTAGGCAGAAAATAAACATAAACTTGGAAATGAAACAAGGAACAAGGATGTTTTCAAATACTGGTAGGACCTCTAAAACATTTTTAAAGTACATGTCATTGATAAAGCTAAATACTCAAAGGTTGTTTAATACAACAAATTAAGCAGTGAGAAGAGTGAAATTATGCTGTTTAGAAAACTATGGAAGGTGAGATTTTCTGCCTAATTATATAAGATGATTTCTCTAAAAACTACACATTATTTCAAAGACTTATTGGCTGTGAAATAAGTAAAGGGTATTTCACATGGCTTGTTTGCAAAGAAAGGTGAGATGTAGGGAATCACAGAAAGCCGAGGGAATAATATGTCAATACATACATTGCTAATGGTGAACTAAGCCTTAGGCCGGTAACAGTGTAGAGGAATTGACCCTTAGAAACGTACAAGTAAGCTGGAATCTTTAAAAGTTCAAATCTTTATAAGTAAAAAGATTTATTAAAATGAATAACCAAGTGTTTTACTTGACATCAGAAAATCAAAACAATAAACCCTGAGAACATAGAAAAAAGATAAATAAGGATATGAGCAGAACTTAATACCACAGAAAACGTATAAAATTCAGGTGAGGTAGTAAGTCCAAAGAATATTCTTTGAAAAGATTTAAAAGACACACTTTGATTAAGGAAAACACAAACATAATTAAAGAATATATAAAAAGAATCAGGACAATGTTATAGCAGAGAATATATGAAATGCCAGTAAATTTGAACATTTCTGTAAAGTTGACCATTTCCTAGCTCCTACAGTTTACCAAAACTGACACAAGAGGAAATCATTTAAGGTCATCATGACTGCCCTTGGCATACTCGGAACGCCCTGGCCTCAGAATGCAGCATCTGTAGTCCATGGTAACCTGCGGAGAGTGGGCGGGGCTGAGGGAGGCTGGAACACTGCCCTCACTGAGGGAGTGGGTGTGGCCATCTCTGCTGTGACTGAACAAAGGGCAGGGGAGCAGGGGGCCCAGGGCAGGGCCCTCAGAGCCCAGCAGGCCCAGTGGGGTGTCACAAGCATTTAGGCCCAGGCCAAAGGGCGCCTTCTTTGTCTGCACAGCTGCCCAAACTCTCACTTTTCCTCTCAGGCCACCCACTTAGTTGAAGTGTGTGTGAAACCTGTCCACGCAGTATACCTCGCTGCACAGCTAACCATAGGTCTGGGCATCGTAGCTTCCTGCCAGGTGACCGAAGTTCGCAGGAGAGATGATTCCCAGGTTCACACGCAGAGAGGCTCCTGCCCGTGCCACAGGCCGCCCACTGCCCCTGCCCAAGATCGGGGGCCGAAAGCAGCCCTGTCTAAGTCCCCTACCCCTAGAGGGAGTATTGGACCAAAGGTTCTAGAAAATGGGGTCCTTGTGGGCAACTCATTGGAGTGACACAAGTAAATCTTTGCCGACTTTTTGCTGAAACTTACGAGCGTTCACACCTAAGCCTCTTACAAGGTCAGCTGTTTAGCTAAACATGAGCTCATGATCTAAATTTACACAATAATGAAGAAATCAGCTACAAAGTGAGACAATCAGCAAAAACAATCAATACCAGATTTAGATTCCCTAGGCCATCCGTCAGATGTTGGAATAATCAGGTTCTAGGCAGAAAATAAACATAAACCTGGAAATGAAACAAGGAACAAGGATGTTTTCAAATACTGGTAGGACCTCTAAAACATTTTTAAAGTACATGTCATTGATAAAGCTAAATACTCAAAGGTTGTTTAATACAACAAATTAAGCAGTGAGAAGAGTGAAATTATGCTGTTTAGAAAACTGTGGAAGGTGAGATTTTCTGCCTAATTATATAAGATGATTTCTCTAAAAACTACACATTATTTCAAAGACTTATTGGCTGTGAAATAAGTAAAGGGTATTTCAAATGGCTTGTCTGCAAAGAAAGGTGAGATGTAGGGAATCACAGAAAGCCGAGGGAATAATATGTCAATACATACATTGCTAATGGTGAACTAAGCCTTAGGCCGGTAACAGTGTAGAGGAATGGACCCTTAGAAACGTACAAGTAAGCTGGAATCTTTAAAAGTTCAAATCTTTATAAGTAAAAAGATTGATTAAAATGAATAACCAAGTGTTTTACTTGACATCAGAAAATCAAAACAATAAAACCTGAGAACATAGAAAAAAGATAAATAAAGATATGAGCAGAACTTAATACCACAGAAAACGTATAAAATTCAGGTGAGTTAGTAAGTCCAAAGAATATTCTTTTAAAAGATTTAAAAGACACACTTTGATTAAGGAAAACACAAACATAATTAAAGAATATATAAAAAGAATCAGGACAATGTTATAGCAGAGAATATATGAAATGCCAGTAAATTTGAACATTTCTGTAAAGTTGACCATTTCCTAGCTCCTACAGTTTACCAAAACTGACACAAGAGGAAATCATTTAAGGTCATCATGACTGCCCTTGGCATACTCGGAACGCCCTGGCCTCAGAATGCAGCATCTGTAGTCCATGGTAACCTGCGGAGAGTGGGCAGGGCTGAGGGAGGCTGGAACACTGCCCTCACTGAGGGAGTGGGTGTGGCCATCTCTGCTGTGACTGAACAAAGGGCAGGGGAGCAGGGGGCCCAGGGCAGGGCCCTCAGAGCCCAGCAGGCCCAGTGGGGTGTCACAAGCATTTAGGCCCAGGCCAAAGGGCGCCTTCTTTGTCTGCACAGCTGCCCAAACTCTCACTTTTCCTCTCAGGCCACCCACTTAGTTGAA
Organism: Mesoplodon bidens; assembly: GCF_964165515.1. NCBI lineage: Eukaryota > Metazoa > Chordata > Mammalia > Artiodactyla > Ziphiidae > Mesoplodon > Mesoplodon bidens. The sequence continues at coordinate 4,807,166 of NC_138180.1, forward strand.
GTGTGTGTGAAACCTGTCCACGCAGTATACCTCGCTGCACAGCTAACCATAGGTCTGGGCATCGTAGCTTCCTGCCAGGTGACCGAAGTTCGCAGGAGAGATGATTCCCAGGTTCACACGCAGAGAGGCTCCTGCCAGGGCCACAGGCCGCCCACTGCCCCTGCCCAAGATCGGGGGCCGAAAGCAGCCCTGTCTAAGTCCCCTACCCCTAGAGGGAGTATTGGACCAAAAGTTCTAGAAAATGGGGTCCTTGTGGGCAACTCATTGGAGTGACACAAGTAAATCTTTGCCGACTTTTTGCTGAAACTTACGAGCGTTCACACCTAAGCCTCTTACAAGGTCAGCTGTTTAGCTAAACATGAGCTCATGATCTAAATTTACACAATAATGAAGAAATCAGCTACAAAGGGAGACAATCAGCAAAAACAATCAATACCAGAATTAGATTCCCTAGGCCATCCGTCGGATGTTGGAATAATCAGGTTCTAGGCAGAAAATAAACATAAACCTGGAAAGGAAACAAGGAACAAGGATGTTTTCAAAGACTGGTAGGTTCTCTAAAACATTTTTAAAGTACATGTCATTGATAAAGCTAAATACTCAAAGGTTGTTTAATACAACAAATTAAGCAGTGAGAAGAGTGAAATTATGCTGTTTAGAAAACTGTGGAAGGTGAGATTTTCTGCCTAATTATATAAGATGATTTCTCTAAAAACTACACATTATTTCAAAGACTTATTGGCTGTGAAATAAGTTAAGGGTATTTCAAATGGCTTGTCTGCAAAGAAAGGTGAGATGTAGGGAATCACAGAAAGCCGAGGGGATAATATGTCAATATATACATTGCTAATGGTGAACTAAGCCTTAGGCCGGCAACAGTGTAGAGGAATGGACCCTTAGAAACGTACAAGTAAGCTGGAATCTTTAAAAGTTCAAATCTTTATATGTAAACAGATTGATTAAAATGAATAACCAAGTGTTTTACTTGACATCAGAAAATCAAAACAATAAACCCTGAGAACATAGAAAAAAGATAAATAAAGATATGAGCAGAACTTAATACAACAGAAAACGTATAAAATTCAGGTGATTTAGTAAGTCCAAAGAATATTCTTTGAAAAGATTTAAAAGACACACTTTGATTAAGGAAAACAGAAACATAAGTAAAGAATATACAGAAAGAATCAGGACAATGTTATAGCAGAGAATATATGAAATGCCAGTAAATTTGTACATTTCTGTAAAGCGGACCATTTCCTAGCTCCTACAGTTTACCAAAACTGACACAAGAGGAAATCATTTAAGGTCATCATGTCTGCCCTTGGCAATCTCGGAACGCCCTGGCCTCAGAATGCAGCATCTGTAGTCCATGGTAACCTGCGGAGAGGGGGCGTGGCTGTGGGAGCTTGGAAGACTGCCCTCACTGAGGGAGTGGGTGTGGCCATCTCTGCTGTGACTGAACAAAGGGCAGGGGAGCAGGGGGCCCAGGGCAGGGCCCTCAGAGCCCGGCAGACCCAGTGGGGTGTCACAAGCATTTAGGCCCAGGCCAAAGGGCACCTTCTTTGTCTGAACAACTGCCCAAACTCTCACCTTTCCACTCAGGCCGCCCTCTTATTTGAAGTGTGTTTGGAACCTGTCCTCGCAGTACACCTCGCTGCACAGCAAACCATAGGTCAGAGCATCGTTGCTTCCTGCCAGGTGACGGAAGTTCGCAGGCAAATGGGTCCCTGGGACACATGCGGAGAGGCTCCTGCCCGGGCCACAGGCCGCCCACTGGCCCTGCCCCAGATCGAAGGCTGAAAAGCAGCCATGTCTGAGTCCACTGCCTCTCGAAGGAGTATTGGACCAACACTTGTAGAAAACGGGATCCTTGCGGGCAACTCATTGGAGGGACACAAATAAATCTTTGCCGACTTTCTGCTGAATCCTACCAGCGTTCACACCTAAGCCTCTTACAAGGTCCGCTGTTTAGCTAAACATGAGCTCATGATCTAAATTTACACAATATTGAAGAAATCAGCTACAAAGTGAGACAATCAGCAAAAACAATCAATACCAGAATTAGATTCCCTAGGCCATCCATCTCATGTTGGAATAATCAGGGGCAAGGCAGAAAATATACATAAAACTGGAACTGAAACAAGGAACAAGGAGGTTTTCAAAGGCTGGTAGGATCTCTAAAACATTTTTAAAGTACATGTCGTTGATAAACCTAAATACTCAAAGGTTGTTTAATACCACAGATTAAGCATTGAGAAGAGTGAAATTATGCTGTTTTGAAAACTATGGCAGGTGAGATTTTCTGCCTAATTATATAAGAAGATTTCTCTAAAAAATAGACATTATTTCAAAGACTTATTGGCTGTGAAATAAGTTAAGTGTATTTCAAATGGCTTGTCTGCAAAGAAAGGTGAGATGTAGGGAATCAGAGAAAGTCGAGGGGAAAATGTCAATATATACATTGCTATATGGTGAACTAAGCCTTAGGCCAGCCACAATGTAGAGGACCTGACCCTTAGAAACTTAAAAGTGAGCTGGAATCTTTAAAAGTTCAAATCTTTATATGTAAAACGATTGATGAAAATGAATAACCAAGTGATTTAATTGACATCAGAAGATCAAAACAATAAACCCTGAGAACATAGAAAAAAGATAAATAAAGATATGAGCAGAACTTAATACCACAGAAAACGTATAAAATTCAGGTGAGGTAGTAAGTCCAAAGAATATTCTTTGAAAAGATTTAAAAGAAACACTTTGATTAAGGAAAACACAAACATAATTAAAGAATATATAGAAAGAACCAGGACAATGTTATAGCAGAGAATATATGAAATGCCAGTAAATTTGAACATTTCTGTAAGGTTGACCATTTCCTAGCTCCTACAGTTTACCAAAACTGACACAAGAGGAAATCATTTAAGGTCATCATGTCTGCCCTTGGCATTCTCGGAACGCCCTGGCCTCAGAATGCAGCACCTGTAGTCCATCGTAACCTGCAGAGAGTGGGCGGGGCTGAGGGAGGCTGGAACACTGCCCTCACTGAGGGAGTGGGTGTGGCCATCTCTGCTTGACTGAACAAAGGGCAGGGGAGCAGGGGGCCCAGGGCAGGGCCCTCAGAGCCCGGCAGGCACAGTGGGGTGTCACAAGCATTTAGGCCCAGGCCATAGGGCGCGTTCTTTGTCTGCACAGCTACACAAACTCTCACTTTTCCACTCAGGCCACCCACTTAGTTGAAGTGTGTGTGGAAGCTGTCCGCGCAGTATACCTCGCAGCACAGCTAACCATAGGTCTGGGCATCGTAGCTTCCTGCCATGTGACCGAAGTTCGCAGGAGAGATGATTCCCAGGTTCACATGCAGAGAGGCTCCTGCCCGGGCCACAGGCCGCCCACTGCCCCTGCCCAAGATCGGGGGCTGAAAGCAGCCCTGTCTAAGTCCCCTACCCCTAGAGGGAGTATTGGACGAACACTTCTAGAATACGGGGTCCTTGTGGGCAACTCATTGGAGGGACACAAATAAATCTTTGCCGACTTTTTGCTGAAACTTACGAGCGTTCACACCTAAGCCTCTTGCAAGGTCAGCTGTTTAGCTAAACATGAGCTCATGATCTAAATTTACACAATAATGAAGAAATCAGCTACAAAGGGAGACAATCAGCAAAAACAATCAATACCAGAATTAGATTCCCTAGGCCATCCTTGAGATGTTGGAATAATCATGTGCTAGGCAGAAAATATACATAAACCTGGAAATGAAACAAGGAACAAGGATGTTTTCAAGACTGGTAGGATCTCTAAAACATTTTTAAAGTACATGTCATTGATAAAGCTAAATACTCAAAGGTTTTTTAATACAACAAATTAAGCAGTGAGAAGAGTGAAATTATGCTGTTTAGAAAACTATGGAAGGTGAGATTTTCTTCCTAATTATATAAGATGATTTCTCTAAAAATTACACATTATTCCAAAGTCTTATTGGCTGTGAAATAAGTTAAGGGTATTTCAAATGGCTTGTCTGCAAAGAAAGGTGAGATGTAGGGAATCACAGAAAGCCGAGGGGATAATATGTCAATATATACATTGCTATATGGTGAACTAAGCCTTAGGCCGGTAACAGTGTAGAGGAATTGACCCTTAGAAACGTACAAGTAAGCTGGAATCTTTAAAAGTTCAAATCTTTATAAGTAAAAAGATTTATTAAAATGAATAACCAAGTGTTTTACTTGACATCATAAAATCAAAACTATAATCCATGAGAACATAGAAAAAAGATAAATAAAGATATGAGCAGAACTTAATACAACAGAAAACGTATAAAATTCAGGTGATTTAGTAAGTCCAAAGAATATTCTTTGAAAAGATTTAAAAGACACACTTTGATTAAGGAAAACAAAAACATAAGTAAAGAATATACAGAAAGAATCAGGACAACGTTATAGCAGAGAATATATGAAATGCCAGTAAATTTGAACATTTCTGTAAAGCGGACCATTTCCTAGCTCCTAAAGTTTACCAAAACTGACACAAGAGGAAATCATGTAAGGTCATCATGTCTGCCCTTGGCATTCTCGGAACGCCCTGGCCTCAGAATGCAGCATCTGTTGTCCATGGTAACCTGCGGAGAGGGGGCGTGGCTGAGGGAGGTTGGAAGACTGCCCTCACTGAGGGAGTGGGTGTGGCCATCTCTGCTGTGACTGAACAAAGGGCAGGGGAGCATGGGGCCAGGGCGGGGCCCTCAGAGCCCGGCAGACCCAGTGGGGTGTCACAAGCATTTAGGCCCAGGCCAAAGGGCGCCTTCTTTGTCTGCACAGCAGCCCAAACTCTCACCTTTCCACACAGGCCGCCCTCTTATTTGAAGTGTGTTTGGAACCTGTCCGCGCAGTACACCTCGCTGCACAGCTAACCATAGGTCAGTCCATCGTAGCTTCCTGCCAGGTGACCGAAGTTCGCAGGCAAATGGGTCCCTGGGACACATGCGGAGAGGCTCTTGCCCGGGCCACAGGCCGCCCACTGGCCCTGCCCCAGATCGAAGGCTGAAAAGCAGCCATGTCTGAGTCCACTGCCTCTCGAAAGAGTATTGGACCAACACTTGTAGAAAACGGGGTCCTTGCGGGCAACTCATTGGAGGGACACAAATAAATCTTTGCCGACTTTCTGCTGAAGCTTACCAGCGTTCACACCTAAGCCTCTTACAAGGTCAGCTGTTTAGCTAAACATGAGCTCATGATCTAAATTTACACAATATTGAAGAAATCAGCTACAAAGTGAGACAATCAGCAAAAACAATCAATACCAGAATGAGATTCCCTGTGCCATCCATCTGATGTTGGAATAATCAGGGGCAAGGCAGAAAATATACATAAAACTGGAACTGAAACAAGGAACAAGGAGGTTTTCAAAGGCTGGTAGGATCTCTAAAACATTTTTAAAGTACATGTCGTTGATAAACCTAAATACTCATAGGTTGTTTAATACCACAGATTAAGCATTGAGAAGAGTGAAATTATGCTGTTTTCAAAACTATGGCAGGTGAGATTTTCTGCCTAATTATATAAGAAGATTTCTCAACAAAATAGGCATTATTTCAAAGACTTATTGGCTGTGAAATAAGTTAAGTGTATTTCAAATGGCTTGACTGCAAAGAAAGGTGAGATGTAGGGAATCACAGAAAGTCGAGGGGAAAATATCAATATATACATTGCTATATGGTGAACTAAGCCTTAGGCCAGCCACAATGTAGAGGACCTGACCCTTAGAAACATAAAAGTGAGCTGGAATCTTTAAAAGTTCAAATCTTTATAAGTAAAAAGATTGATGAAAATGAATAACCAAGTGTTTTAATTGACATCAGAAGATCAAAACCATAAACCCTGAGAACATAGAAAAAAGATAAATAAAGATATGAGCAGAACTTAATACCACAGAAAACGTATAAAATTCAGGTGAGGTAGTAAGTCCAAAGAATATTCTTTGAAAACATTTAAAAGACACACTTTGATTAAGGAAAACACAAACATAATTAAAGAATATATAGAAAGAATCAGGACCATGTTATAACAGAGAATATATGAAATGCCAGTAAATTTGAACATTTCTGTAAAGTTGACCATTTCCCAGCTCCTAGAGTTTACCAAAACTCACACAAGAGGAAATCATTTAAGGTCATCATGTCTACCCTTGGCATTCTCGGAACGCACTGGCCTCAGAATGCAGCATCTGTAGTCCATGGTAACCTGCGGAGAGTGGGCGGGGCTGAGGGAGGCTGGAACACTGTCCTCACTGAGGGAGTGGGTGTGGCCATCTCTGCTGTGACTGAACAAAGGGCAGGGGAGCAGGGGGCCCAAGGCAGGGCCCTCAGAGCCCGGCAGGCCCAGTGGTGTGTCACAAGCATTTAGGGCCAGGCCATAGGGCGCCTTCTTTGTCTGCACAGCTGCCCAAACTCTCACTTTTCCTCTCAGGCCACCCACTTAGTTGAAGAGTTTGTGGAACCTGTCCACGCAGTATACCTCGCTGCACAGCTAACCATAGGTCTGGGCATCGTAGCTTCCTGCAAGGTGACCGAAGTTCGCAGGAGAGATGATTCCCAGGTTCACACGCAGAGAGGCTCCTGCCAGGGCCACAGGCCGCCCACTGCCCCTGCCCAAGATCGGGGGCCGAAAGCAGCCCTGTCTAAGTCCCCTACACCTAGAGGGAGTATTGGACCAACACTTCTAGAAAACGGGGTCCTTGTGGGCAACTCATTGGAGGGACACAAATAAATCTTTGCCGACTTTTTGCTGAAACTTACGAGCGTTCACACCTAAGCCTCTTACAAGGTCAGCTGTTTAGCTAAACATGAGCTCATGATCTAAATTTACACAATATTGAATAAATCAGCTACAAAGTGAGACAATCAGCAAAAACAATCAATACCAGAATTAGATTCCCTAGGCCATCCATCTGATGTTGGAATAATCAGGTGCAAGGCAGAAAATATACATAAAACTGGAAGTGAAACAAGGAACAAGGTGGTTTTCAAAGGCTGGTAGGATCTCTAAAACATTTTTAAAGTACATGTCGTTGATAAACCTAAATACTCAAAGGTTGTTTAATACCACAGATTAAGCATTGAGAAGAGTGAAATTATGCTGTTTTGAAAACTATGGCAGGTGAGATTTTCTGCCTAATTATATAAGAAGATTTCTCTACAAAATAGACATTATTTCAAAGACTTATTGGCTGTGAAATAAGTTAAGTGTATTTCAAATGGCTTGTCTGCAAAGAAAGGTGAGATGTAGGGAATCCCAGAAAGTCGAGGGGAAAATGTCAATATATACATTGCTATATGGTGAACTAAGCCTTAGGCCAGCCACAATGTAGAGGACCTGACCCTTAGAAACTTAAAAGTGAGCTGGAATCTTTAAAAGTTCAAATCTTTATAAGTAAAAAGATTGATGAAAATGAATAACCAAGTGTTTTAATTGACATCAGAAGATCAAAACAATAAACCCTGAGAACATAGAAAAAAGATAAATAAAGATATGAGCAGAACTTAATACCACAGAAAACGTATAAAATTCAGGTGAGGTAGTAAGTCCAAAGAATATTCTTTGAAAAGATTTAAGACACACTTTGATTAAGGAAAACACAAACATAATTAAAGAATATATAGAAAGAATCAGGACAATGTTATAGCAGAGAATATATGAAATGCCGGGAAATTTGAACATTTGTGTAAAGTTGAGCATTTCCTAGCTCCTACAGTTTACCAAAACTGACAAAAGAGGTAATCATTTAAGGTCATCATGTCTACCCTTGGCATTCTTGGAACGCCCTGGCCTCAGAATGCAGCATCTGTAGTCCATGGTAACCTGCGGAAAGTGGGCGGGGCTGAGGGAGGCTGGAACACTGCCCTCACTGAGGGAGTGGGTGTGGCCATCTCTGCTGTGACTGAACAAAGGGCAGGGGAGCAGGGGGCCCAGGGCAGGGCCCTCAGAGCCCGGCAGGCCCAGTGGGGTGTCACAAGCATTTAGGCCCAGGCCATAGGGCGCCTTCTTTTTCTGCACAGCTGCCCAAACTCTCACTTTTCCACTCAGGCCACCCACTTAGTTGAAGAGTTTGTGGAACCTGTCCGCACAGTATACCTCGCAGCACAGCTAACCATAGGTCTGGGCATCGTAGTTTCCTGCCAGGTGACCGAAGTTCGCAGGAGAGATGATTCCCAGGTTCACACGCAGAGAGGCTCCTGCCCGGGCCACAGGCCGCCCACTGCCCCTGCCCAAGATCGGGGGCCGAAAGCAGCCCTGTCTAAGTCCCCTACCCCTAGAGGGAGTATTGGACCAACACTTCTAGAAAACGCGGTCCTTGTGGGCAACTCATTTTAGGGACACAAATAAATCTTTGCCGACTTTTTGCTGAAACTTACGAGCGTTCACACCTAAGCCTCTTACAAGGTCAGCTGTTTAGCTAAACATGAGCTCATGATCTAAATTTACACAATAATGAAGAAATCAGCTACAAAGGGAGACAATCAGCAAAAACAATCAATACCAGAATTAGATTCCCTAGGCCATCCGTCAGATGTTGGAATAATCAGGTTCTAGGCAGAAAATAAACATAAACCTGGAAATGAAACAAGGAACAAGGATGTTTTAAAAGACTGGTAGGACCTCTAAAACATTTTTAAAGTACATGTCATTGATAAAGCTAAATACTCAAAGGTTGTTTAATACAACAAATTAAGCAGTGAGAAGAGTGAAATTATGCTGTTTAGAAAACTATGGAAGGTGAGATTTTCTGCCTAATTATATAAGATGATTTCTCTAAAAACTACACATTATTTCAAAGACTTATGGGCTGTGAAATAAGTTAAGGGTATTTCAAATGGCTTGTCTGCAAAGAAAGGTGAGATGTAGGGAATCACAGAAAGCCGAGGGAATAATATGTCAATACATACATTGCTAATGGTGAACTAAGCCTTAGGCCGGTAACAGTGTAGAGGAATGGACCCTTAGAAACGTACAAGTAAGCTGGAATCTTTAAAAGTTCAAATATTTATAAGTAAAAAGATTGATTAAAATGAATAACCAAGTGTTTTACTTGACATCAGAAAATCAAAACAATAAACCCTGAGAACATAGAAAAAAGATAAATAAAGATATGAGCAGAACTTAATACCACAGAAAACGTATAAAATTCTGGTGAGTTAGTAAGTCCAAAGAATATTCTTTGAAAAGATTTAAAAGACACACTTTGATTAAGGAAAACACAAACATAATTAAAGAATATATAGAAAGAATCAGGACAATGTTATAACAGAGAATATATGAAATGCCAATAAATTTGAACATTTCTGTAAAGTTGACCATTTCCTAGCTCCTACAGTTTACCAAAACTGACACAAGAGGAAATCATTTAAGGTCATCATGTCTTCCCTTGGCATTCTCGGAACGCCCTGGCCTCAGAATGCAGCATCTGTAGTCCATGGTAACCTGCGGAGAGTGGGCGGGGCTGAGGGAGGCTGGAACACTGCCCTCACTGAGGGAGTGGGTGTGGCCATCTCTGCAGTGACTGAACAAAGGGCAGGGGAGCAGGGGGCCCAGGGCAGGGCACTCAGAGCCCGGCAGGCCCAGTGGGATGTCTCAAGCATTTAGGGCCAGGCCATAGGGCGCCTTCTTTGTCTGCACAGCTGCCCAAACCTTCACTTTTCCTCTCAGGACACCGACTTAGTTGAAGTGTGTGTGGAACCTGTCCACGCAGTAAACCTCGCTGCACAGCTAACCATAGGTCTGGGCATCGTAGCTTCCTGCCAGGTGACCGAAGTTTGCAGGAGAGATGATTCCCAGGTTCACACGCAGAGAGGCTCCTGCCCGGGCCACAGGCCGCCCACTGCCCCTGCCCAAGATCGGGGGCCGAAAGCATCCCTGTCTAAGTCCCCTACCCCTAGAGGGAGTATTGGACGAACACTTCTAGAAAACGGGGTCCTTGTGGGCAACTCATTGGAGGGACACAAATAAATCTTTGCCGACTTTTTGCTGAAACTTACGAGCGTTCACACCTAAGCCTCTTACAAGGTCAGCTGTTTAGCTAAACATGAGCTCATGATCTAAATTTACACAATAATGAAGAAATCAGCTACAAAGGGAGACAATCAGCAAAAACAATCAATACCAGAATTAGATTCCCTAGGCCATCCGTCAGATGTTGGAATAATCAGGTTCTAGGCAGAAAATAAACATAAACCTGGAAATGAAACAAGGAACAAGGATGTTTTCAAAGACTGGTAGGACCTCTAAAACATTTTTAAAGTACATGTCATTGATAAAGCTAAATACTCAAAGGTTGTTTAATACAACAAATTAAGCAGTGAGAAGAGTGAAATTATGCTGTTTAGAAAACTATGGAAGGTGAGATTTTCTGCCTAATTATATAAGATGATTTCTCTAAAAACTACACATTATTTCAAAGACTTATTGGCTGTGAAATAAGTTAAGGGTATTTCAAATGGCTTGTCTGCAAAGAAAGGTGAGATGTAGGGAATCACAGAAAGCCGAGGGAATAATATGTCAATACATACATTGCTAATGGTGAACTAAGCCTTAGGCCGGTAACAGTGTAGAGGAATGGACCCTTAGAAACGTACAAGTAAGCTGGAATCTTTAAAAGTTCAAATCTTTATAAGTAAAAAGATTGATTAAAATGAATAACCAAGTGTTTTACTTGACATCAGAAAATCAAAACAATAAACCCTGAGAACATAGAAAAAAGATAAATAAAGATATGAGCAGAACTTAATACAACAGAAAACGTGTAAAATTCAGGTGATTTAGTAAGTCCAAAGAATATTCTTTGAAAAGATTTAAAAGACAAACATTGATTAAGGAAAACAAAAACATAAGTAAAGAATATACAGAAAGAATCAGGACAATGTTATAGCTGAGAATATAAGAAATGCCAGTAAATTTGAACATTTCTGTAAAGCGGACCATTTCCTAGCTCCTAAAGTTTACCAAAACTGACACAAGAGGAAATCATGTAAGGTCATCATGTCTGCCCTTGGCATTCTCGGAACGCCCTGGCCTCAGAATGCAGCATCTGTAGTCCATGGTAACCTGCGGAGAGGGGGCGTGGCTGAGGGAGCTTGGAAGACTGCCCTCACTGAGGGAGTGGGTGTGGCCATTTCTGCTGTGACTGAACAAAGGGCAGGGGAGCAGGGGGCCCAGGGCAGGGCCCTCAGAGACCGGCAGAACCAGTGGGTGTCACAAGCATATAGGCCCAGGCCAAAGGCCGCCTGCTTTGTCTGCACAGCTGCCCAAACTCTCACCTTTCCACTCAGGCCGCCCTCTTATTTGAAGTGTGTTTGGAACCTGTCCGCGCAGTACACCTCGCTGCACAGCTAACCATAGGTCAGGGCATCGTAGCTTCCTGCCAGGTGACCGAAGTTCGCAGGCAAATGGGTCCCTGGGACACATGCGGAGAGGCTCCTTCCCGGGCCACAGGCCGCCCACTGTCCCTGCCCCAGATCGAAGGCTGAAAAGCAGCCATGTCTGAGTCCACTGCCTCTCGAAGGAGTATTGGACCAACACGTGTAGAAAACGGGGTCCTTGCGGGCAACTCATTGGAGGGACACAAATAAATCTTTGCCGACTTTCTGCTGAAGCTTACCAGCGTTCACACCTAAGCCTCTTACAAGGTCAGCTGTTTAGCTAAACATGAGCTCATGATCTAAATTTACACAATATTGAAGAAATCAGCTACAAAGTGAGACAATCAGCAAAAACAATCAATACCAGAATTAGATTCCCTAGGCCATCCATCTGATGTTGGAATAATCAGGTGCAAGGCAGAAAATATACATAAAACTGGAACTGAAACAAGGAACAAGTAGGTTTTCAAAGGCTGGTAGGATCTCTAAAACATTTTTAAAGTACATGTCGTTGATAAACCTAAATACTCAAAGGTTGTTTAATACCACAGATTAAGCATTGAAAAGAGTGAAATTATGCTGTTTTGAAAACTATGGCAGGTGAGATTTTCTGCCTAATTATATAAGAAGATTTCTCTAAAAAATAGACATTATTTCAAAGACTTATTGGCTGTGAAATAAGTTAAGTGTATTTCAAATGGCTTGTCTGCAAAGAAAGGTGAGATGTAGGGAATCCCAGAAAGTCGAGGGGAAAATGTCAATATATACATTGCTATATGGTGAACTAAGCCTTAGGCCAGCCACAATGTAGAGGACCTGACCCTTAGAAACTTAAAAGTGAGCTGGAATCTTTAAAAGTTCAAATCTTTATAAGTAAAAAGATTGATGAAAATGAATAACCAAGTGTTTTAATTGACATCAGAAGATCAAAACTATAAACCGTGAGAACATAGAAAAAAGATAAATAAAGATATGAGCAGAACTTAATACCACAGAAAACGTATAAAATTCAGGTGAGGTAGTAAGTCCAAAGAATATTCTTTGAAAAGATTTAAAAGACACACTTTGATTAAGGAAAACAAAATCATAAGTAAAGAATATACAGAAAGAATCAGGACAATGTTATAGCAGAGAATATATGAAATGCCAGTAAATTTGTACATTTCTGTAAAGCGGACCATTTCCTAGCTCCTACAGTTTACCAAAACTGACACAAGAGGAAATCATTTAAGGACATCATGTCTGCCCTTGGCATTCTCGGAACGCCCTGGCCTCAGAATGCAGCATCTGTAGTCCATGGTAACCTGCGGAGAGTGGGCGGGGCTGAGGGAGGCTGGAACACTGCCCTCACTGAGGGAGTGGGTGTGGCCATCTCTGCTGTGACGGAACAAAGGGCAGGGGAGCAGGGGGCCCAGGGCAGGGCCCTCAGAGCCCGGCAGGCCCAGTGGGGTGTCACAAGCATTTAGGGCCAGGCCATAGGGCGCCTTCTTTGTCTGCACAGCTGCCCAAACTCTCACTTTTCCACTCAGGCCACCCACTTAGTTGAAGAGTTTGTGGAACCTGTCCGCACAGTATACCTCGCAGCACAGCTAACCATAGGTCTGGGCATCGTAGTTTCCTGCCAGGTGACCGAAGTTCGCAGGAGAGATGATTCCCAGGTTCACACGCAGAGAGGCTCCTGCCCGGGCCACAGGCCGCCCACTGCCCCTGCCCAAGATCGGGGGCCGAAAGCAGCCCTGTCTAAGTCCCCTACCCCTAGAGGGAGTATTGGACCAACACTTCTAGAAAACGCGGTCCTTGTGGGCAACTCATTTTAGGGACACAAATAAATCTTTGCCGACTTTTTGCTGAAACTTACGAGCGTTCACACCTAAGCCTCTTACAAGGTCAGCTGTTTAGCTAAACATGAGCTCATGATCTAAATTTACACAATAATGAAGAAATCAGCTACAAAGGGAGACAATCAGCAAAAACAATCAATACCAGAATTAGATTCCCTAGGCCATCCGTCAGATGTTGGAATAATCAGGTTCTAGGCAGAAAATAAACATAAACCTGGAAATGAAACAAGGAACAAGGATGTTTTAAAAGACTGGTAGGACCTCTAAAACATTTTTAAAGTACATGTCATTGATAAAGCTAAATACTCAAAGGTTGTTTAATACAACAAATTAAGCAGTGAGAAGAGTGAAATTATGCTGTTTAGAAAACTATGGAAGGTGAGATTTTCTGCCTAATTATATAAGATGATTTCTCTAAAAACTACACATTATTTCAAAGACTTATGGGCTGTGAAATAAGTTAAGGGTATTTCAAATGGCTTGTCTGCAAAGAAAGGTGAGATGTAGGGAATCACAGAAAGCCGAGGGAATAATATGTCAATACATACATTGCTAATGGTGAACTAAGCCTTAGGCCGGTAACAGTGTAGAGGAATGGACCCTTAGAAACGTACAAGTAAGCTGGAATCTTTAAAAGTTCAAATATTTATAAGTAAAAAGATTGATTAAAATGAATAACCAAGTGTTTTACTTGACATCAGAAAATCAAAACAATAAACCCTGAGAACATAGAAAAAAGATAAATAAAGATATGAGCAGAACTTAATACCACAGAAAACGTATAAAATTCTGGTGAGTTAGTAAGTCCAAAGAATATTCTTTGAAAAGATTTAAAAGACACACTTTGATTAAGGAAAACACAAACATAATTAAAGAATATATAGAAAGAATCAGGACAATGTTATAACAGAGAATATATGAAATGCCAATAAATTTGAACATTTCTGTAAAGTTGACCATTTCCTAGCTCCTACAGTTTACCAAAACTGACACAAGAGGAAATCATTTAAGGTCATCATGTCTTCCCTTGGCATTCTCGGAACGCCCTGGCCTCAGAATGCAGCATCTGTAGTCCATGGTAACCTGCGGAGAGGGGGCGTGGCTGAGGGAGGCTGGAACACTGCCCTCACTGAGGGAGTGGGTGTGGCCATCTCTGCAGTGACTGAACAAAGGGCAGGGGAGCAGGGGGCCCAGGGCAGGGCACTCAGAGCCCGGCAGGCCCAGTGGGATGTCTCAAGCATTTAGGGCCAGGCCATAGGGCGCCTTCTTTGTCTGCACAGCTGCCCAAACCTTCACTTTTCCTCTCAGGACACCGACTTAGTTGAAGTGTGTGTGGAACCTGTCCACGCAGTATACCTCGCTGCACAGCTAACCATAGGTCTGGGCATCGTAGCTTCCTGCCAGGTGACCGAAGTTTGCAGGAGAGATGATTCCCAGGTTCACACGCAGAGAGGCTCCTGCCCGGGCCACAGGCCGCCCACTGCCCCTGCCCAAGATCGGGGGCCGAAAGCATCCCTGTCTAAGTCCCCTACCCCTAGAGGGAGTATTGGACGAACACTTCTAGAAAACGGGGTCCTTGTGGGCAACTCATTGGAGGGACACAAATAAATCTTTGCTGACTTTTTGCTGAAACTTACGAGCGTTCACACCTAAGCCTCTTACAAGGTCAGCTGTTTAGCTAAACATGAGCTCATGATCTAAATTTACACAATAATGAAGAAATCAGCTACAAAGGGAGACAATCAGCAAAAACAATCAATACCAGAATTAGATTCCCTAGGCCATCCGTCAGATGTTGGAATAATCAGGTTCTAGGCAGAAAATAAACATAAACCTGGAAATGAAACAAGGAACAAGGATGTTTTCAAAGACTGGTAGGACCTCTAAAACATTTTTAAAGTACATGTCATTGATAAAGCTAAATACTCAAAGGTTGTTTAATACAACAAATTAAGCAGTGAGAAGAGTGAAATTATGCTGTTTAGAAAACTATGGAAGGTGAGATTTTCTGCCTAATTATATAAGATGATTTCTCTAAAAACTACACATTATTTCAAAGACTTATTGGCTGTGAAATAAGTTAAGGGTATTTCAAATGGCTTGTCTGCAAAGAAAGGTGAGATGTAGGGAATCACAGAAAGCCGAGGGAATAATATGTCAATACATACATTGCTAATGGTGAACTAAGCCTTAGGCCGGTAACAGTGTAGAGGAATGGACCCTTAGAAACGTACAAGTAAGCTGGAATCTTTAAAAGTTCAAATCTTTATAAGTAAAAAGATTGATTAAAATGAATAACCAAGTGTTTTACTTGACATCAGAAAATCAAAACAATAAACCCTGAGAACATAGAAAAAAGATAAATAAAGATATGAGCAGAACTTAATACAACAGAAAACGTGTAAAATTCAGGTGATTTAGTAAGTCCAAAGAATATTCTTTGAAAAGATTTAAAAGACAAACATTGATTAAGGAAAACAAAAACATAAGTAAAGAATATACAGAAAGAATCAGGACAATGTTATAGCTGAGAATATAAGAAATGCCAGTAAATTTGAACATTTCTGTAAAGCGGACCATTTCCTAGCTCCTAAAGTTTACCAAAACTGACACAAGAGGAAATCATGTAAGGTCATCATGTCTGCCCTTGGCATTCTCGGAACGCCCTGGCCTCAGAATGCAGCATCTGTAGTCCATGGTAACCTGCGGAGAGGGGGCGTGGCTGAGGGAGCTTGGAAGACTGCCCTCACTGAGGGAGTGGGTGTGGCCATTTCTGCTGTGACTGAACAAAGGGCAGGGGAGCAGGGGGCCCAGGGCAGGGCCCTCAGAGACCGGCAGAACCAGTGGGTGTCACAAGCATATAGGCCCAGGCCAAAGGCCGCCTGCTTTGTCTGCACAGCTGCCCAAACTCTCACCTTTACACTCAGGCCGCCCTCTTATTTGAAGTGTGTTTGGAACCTGTCCGCACAGTACACCTCGCTGCACAGCTAACCATAGGTCAGGGCATCGTAGCTTCCTGCCAGGTGACCGAAGTTCGCAGGCAAATGGGTCCCTGGGACACATGCGGAGAGGCTCCTTCCCGGGCCACAGGCCGCCCACTGTCCCTGCCCCAGATCGAAGGCTGAAAAGCAGCCATGTCTGAGTCCACTGCCTCTCGAAGGAGTATTGGACCAACACGTGTAGAAAACGGGGTCCTTGCGGGCAACTCATTGGAGGGACACAAATAAATCTTTGCCGACTTTCTGCTGAAGCTTACCAGCGTTCACACCTAAGCCTCTTACAAGGTCAGCTGTTTAGCTAAACATGAGCTCATGATCTAAATTTACACAATATTGAAGAAATCAGCTACAAAGTGAGACGATCAGCAAAAACAATCAATACCAGAATTAGATTCCCTAGGCCATCCATCTGATGTTGGAATAATCAGGTGCAAGGCAGAAAATATACATAAAACTGGAACTGAAACAAGGAACAAGTAGGTTTTCAAAGGCTGGTAGGATCTCTAAAACATTTTTAAAGTACATGTCGTTGATAAACCTAAATACTCAAAGGTTGTTTAATACCACAGATTAAGCATTGAAAAGAGTGAAATTATGCTGTTTTGAAAACTATGGCAGGTGAGATTTTCTGCCTAATTATATAAGAAGATTTCTCTAAAAAATAGACATTATTTCAAAGACTTATTGGCTGTGAAATAAGTTAAGTGTATTTCAAATGGCTTGTCTGCAAAGAAAGGTGAGATGTAGGGAATCCCAGAAAGTCGAGGGGAAAATGTCAATATATACATTGCTATATGGTGAACTAAGCCTTAGGCCAGCCACAATGTAGAGGACCTGACCCTTAGAAACTTAAAAGTGAGCTGGAATCTTTAAAAGTTCAAATCTTTATAAGTAAAAAGATTGATGAAAATGAATAACCAAGTGTTTTAATTGACATCAGAAGATCAAAACTATAAACCGTGAGAACATAGAAAAAAGATAAATAAAGATATGAGCAGAACTTAATACCACAGAAAACGTATAAAATTCAGGTGAGGTAGTAAGTCCAAAGAATATTCTTTGAAAAGATTTAAAAGACACACTTTGATTAAGGAAAACAAAATCATAAGTAAAGAATATACAGAAAGAATCAGGACAATGTTATAGCAGAGAATATATGAAATGCCAGTAAATTTGTACATTTCTGTAAAGCGGACCATTTCCTAGCTCCTACAGTTTACCAAAACTGACACAAGAGGAAATCATTTAAGGACATCATGTCTGCCCTTGGCATTCTCGGAACGCCCTGGCCTCAGAATGCAGCATCTGTAGTCCATGGTAACCTGCGGAGAGTGGGCGGGGCTGAGGGAGGCTGGAACACTGCCCTCACTGAGGGAGTGGGTGTGGCCATCTCTGCTGTGACGGAACAAAGGGCAGGGGAGCAGGGGGCCCAGGGCAGGGCCCTCAGAGCCCGGCAGGCCCAGTGGGGTGTCACAAGCATTTAGGGCCAGGCCATAGGGCGCCTTCTTTGTCTGCACAGCTGCCCAAACTCTCACTTTTCCACTCAGGCCACCCACTTAGTTGAAGAGTTTGTGGAACCTGTCCGCGCAGTATACCTCGCAGCACAGCTAACCATAGGTCTGGGCATCGTAGCTTCCTGTCAGGTGACCGAAGTTCGCAGGAGAGATGATTCCCAGGTTCACACGCAGAGAGGCTCCTGCCTGGGCCACAGGCCGCCCACTGCCCCTGCCCAAGATCGGGGGCCGAAAGCAGCCCTGTCTAAGTCACCTACACCTAGAGGGAGTATTGGACCAACACTTCTAGAAAACGGGGTCCTTGTGGGCAACTCATTGGAGGGACACAAATAAATCTTTGCCGACTTTTTGCTGAAACTTACGAGCGTTCACACCTAAGCCTCTTACAAGGTCAGCTGTTTAGCTAAACATGAGCTCATGATCTAAATTTACACAATAATGAAGAAATCAGCTACAAAGTGAGACAATCAGCAAAAACAATCAATACCAGAATTAGATTCCCTAGACCATCCGTCAGATGTTGGAATAATCAGGTTCTAGGCAGAAAATAAACATAAACCTGGAAATGAAACAAGGAACAAGGATGTTTTCAAATACTGGTAGGACCTCTAAAACATTTTTAAAGTACATGTCATTGATAAAGCTAAATACTCAAAGGTTGTTTAATACAACAAATTAAGCAGTGAGAAGAGTGAAATTATGCTGTTTAGAAAACTATGGAAGGTGAGATTTTCTGCCTAATTATATAAGATGATTTCTCTAAAAACTACACATTATTTCAAAGACTTATTGGCTGTGAAATAAGTAAAGGGAATTTCAAATGGCTTGTCTGCAAAGAAAGGTGAGATGTAGGGAATCACAGAAAGCCGAGGGAATAATATGTCAATACATACATTGCTAATGGTGAACTAAGCCTTAGGCCGGTAACAGTGTAGAGGAATTGACCCTTAGAAACGTACAAGTAAGCTGGAATCTTTAAAAGTTCAAATCTTTATAAGTAAAAAGATTGATTAAAATGAATAACCAAGTGTTTTACTTGACATCAGAAAATCAAAACAATAAACCCTGAGAACATAGAAAAAAGATAAATAAAGATATGAGCAGAAATTAATACCACAGAAAACGTATAAAATTCAGGTGAGGTAGTAAGTCCAAAGAATATTCTTTGAAAAGATTTAAAAGACACACTTTGATTAAGGAAAACACAAACATAATTAAAGAATATATAAAAAGAATCAGGACAATGTTATAGCAGAGAATATATGAAATGCCAGTAAATTTGAACATTTCTGTAAAGTTGACCATTTCCTAGCTCCTACAGTTTACCAAAACTGACACAAGAGGAAATCATTTAAGGTCATCATGACTGCCCTTGGCATACTCGGAACGCCCTGGCCTCAGAATGCAGCATCTGTAGTCCATGGTAACCTGCGGAGAGTGGGCGGGGCTGAGGGAGGCTGGAACACTGCCCTCACTAGGGAGTGGGTGTGGCCATCTCTGCTGTGACTGAACAAAGGGCAGGGGAGCAGGGGGCCCAGGGCAGGGCCCTCAGAGCCCGGCAGGCCCAGTGGGGTGTCACAAGCATTTAGGGCCAGGCCATAGGGCGCCTTCTTTGTCTGCACAGCTGCCCAAACTCTCACTTTTCCACTCAGGCCACCCACTTAGTTGAAGAGTTTGTGGAACCTGTCCGCGCAGTATACCTCGCAGCACAGCTAACCATAGGTCTGGGCATCGTAGCTTCCTGTCAGGTGACCGAAGTTCGCAGGAGAGATGATTCCCAGGTTCACACGCAGAGAGGCTCCTGCCTGGGCCACAGGCCGCCCACTGCCCCTGCCCAAGATCGGGGGCCGAAAGCAGCACTGTCTAAGTCACCTACACCTAGAGGGAGTATTGGACCAACACTTCTAGAAAACGGGGTCCTTGTGGGCAACTCATTGGAGGGACACAAATAAATCTTTGCCGACTTTTTGCTGAAACTTACGAGCGTTCACACCTAAGCCTCTTACAAGGTCAGCTGTTTAGCTAAACATGAGCTCATGATCTAAATTTACACAATAATGAAGAAATCAGCTACAAAGTGAGACAATCAGCAAAAACAATCAATACCAGAATTAGATTCCCTAGACCATCCGTCAGATGTTGGAATAATCAGGTTCTAGGCAGAAAATAAACATAAACCTGGAAATGAAACAAGGAACAAGGATGTTTTCAAATACTGGTAGGACCTCTAAAACATTTTTAAAGTACATGTCATTGATAAAGCTAAATACTCAAAGGTTGTTTAATACAACAAATTAAGCAGTGAGAAGAGTGAAATTATGCTGTTTAGAAAACTATGGAAGGTGAGATTTTCTGCCTAATTATATAAGATGATTTCTCTAAAAACTACACATTATTTCAAAGACTTATTGGCTGTGAAATAAGTAAAGGGAATTTCAAATGGCTTGTCTGCAAAGAAAGGTGAGATGTAGGGAATCACAGAAAGCCGAGGGAATAATATGTCAATACATACATTGCTAATGGTGAACTAAGCCTTAGGCCGGTAACAGTGTAGAGGAATTGACCCTTAGAAACGTACAAGTAAGCTGGAATCTTTAAAAGTTCAAATCTTTATAAGTAAAAAGATTGATTAAAATGAATAACCAAGTGTTTTACTTGACATCAGAAAATCAAAACAATAAACCGTGAGAACATAGAAAAAAGATAAATAAAGATATGAGCAGAAATTAATACCACAGAAAACGTATAAAATTCAGGTGAGGTAGTAAGTCCAAAGAATATTCTTTGAAAAGATTTAAAAGACACACTTTGATTAAGGAAAACACAAACATAATTAAAGAATATATAAAAAGAATCAGGACAATGTTATAGCAGAGAATATATGAAATGCCAGTAAATTTGAACATTTCTGTAAAGTTGACCATTTCCTAGCTCCTACAGTTTACCAAAACTGACACAAGAGGAAATCATTTAAGGTCATCATGACTGCCCTTGGCATACTCGGAACGCCCTGGCCTCAGAATGCAGCATCTGTAGTCCATGGTAACCTGCGGAGAGTGGGCGGGGCTGAGGGAGGCTGGAACACTGCCCTCACTAGGGAGTGGGTGTGGCCATCTCTGCTGTGACTGAACAAAGGGCAGGGGAGCAGGGGGCCCAGGGCAGGGCCCTCAGAGCCCAGCAGGACCAGTGGGGTGTCACAACATTTAGGCCCAGGCCAAAGGGCGCCTTCTTTGTCTGCACAGCTGGCCAAACTCTCACTTTTCCTCTCAGGCCACCCACTTAGTTGAAGTGTGTGTGAAACCTGTCCACGCAGTATACCTCGCTGCACAGCTAACCATAGGTCTGGGCATCGTAGCTTCCTGCCAGGTGACCGAAGTTCGCAGGAGAGATGATTCCCAGGTTCACACGCAGAGAGGCTCCTGCCCGGGCCACAGGCCGCCCACTGCCCCTGCCCAAGATCGGGGGCCGAAAGCAGCCCTGTCTAAGTCCCCTACCCCTAGAGGGAGTATTGGACCAAATGTTCTAGAAAATGGGGTCCTTGTGGGCAACTCATTGGAGTGACACAAGTAAATCTTTGCCGACTTTTTGCTGAAACTTACGAGCGTTCACACCTAAGCCTCTTACAAGGTCAGCTGTTTAGCTAAACATGAGCTCATGATCTAAATTTACACAATAATGAAGAAATCAGCTACAAAGGGAGACAATCAGCAAAAACAATCAATACCAGAATTAGATTCCCTAGGCCATCCGTCAGATGTTGGAATAATCAGGTGCTAGGCAGAAAATATACATAAACCTGGAAATGAAACAAGGAACAAGGATGTTTTCAAAGACTGGTAGGATCTCTATAACATTTTTAAAGTACATGTCATTGATAAAGCTAAATACTCAAAGGTTGTTTAATACAAAAAATTAAGCAGTGAGAAGAGTGAAATTATGCTGTTTAGAAAAGTATGGAAGGTGAGATTTTCTGCCTAATTATATAAGATGATTTCTCTAAAAATTACACATTATTCCAAAGACTTATTGGCTGTGAAATAAGTTAAGGGTATTTCAAATGGCTTGTCTGCAAAGAAAGGTGAGATGTAGGGAATCACAGAAAGCCGAGGGCATAATAGGTCAATATATACATTGCTATATGGTGAACTAAGCCTTAGGCCGGCAACAGTGTAGAGGAATGGACCCTTAGAAACGTACAAGTAAGCTGGAATCTTTAAAAGTTCAAATCTTTATAAGTAAAAATATTGATTAAAATGAATAACCAAGTGTTTTACTTGACATCAGAAAATCAAAACAATAAACCCTGAGAACATAGAAAAAAGATAAATAAAAATATGAGCAGAACTTAATACAACAGAAAACGTATAAAATTCAGGTGATTTAGTAAGTCCAAAGAATATTCTTTGAAAAGATTTAAAAGACACACTTTGATTAAGGAAAACATAAACATAAGTAAAGAATATACAGAAAGAATCAGGACAATGTTATAGCAGAGAATATATGAAATGCCAGTAAATTTGAATATTTCTGTAAAGCGGACCATTTCCTAGCTCCTACAGTTTACCAAAACTGACACAAGAGGAAATCATTTAAGGTCATCATGTCTGCCCTTGGCATTCTCGGAACGCCCTGGCCTCAGAATGCAGCATCTGTAGTCCATGGTAACCTGCGGAGAGGGGGCGTGGCTGAGGGAGCTTGGAAGACTGCCCTCACTGAGGGAGTGGGTGTGGCCATCTCTGCTGTGACTGAACATAGGGCAGGGGAGCTGGGGGCCCAGGGCAGGGCCCTCAAAGCCCGGCAGACACAGTGGGGTGTCACAAGCATTTAGGCCCAGGGCAAAGGGCGCCTTCTTTGTCTGCACAGCTGCCCAAACTCTCACCTTTCCACTCAGGCCGCCCTCTTATTTGAAGTGTGTTTAGAACCTGTGCGCGCAGTACACCTCGCTGAACAGCTAACCATAGGTCAGGGCATCGTACCTTCCTGCCAGGTGACAGAAGTTCGCAGGCAATTGGGGGTCTGGGACACAAGCGGAGAGGCTACTGCCCGGGCCACAGGCCACCGACGGGCCCTGCCCCAGATCGAAGGCTGAAAAGCAGCCATGTCTGAGTCCACTGCCTCTCGAAGGAGTATTGGACCAACACTTGTAGAAAACGGGGTCCTTGCAGGCAACTCATTGGATGGACACAAATAAATCATTGCCGACTTTCTGCTGAAGCTTACCAGCGTTCACACCTAAGCCTCTTACAAGGTCAGCTGTTTAGCTAAACATGAGCTCATGATCTAAATTTACACAATATTGAAGAAATCAGCTACAAATTGAGACAATCAGCAAAAACAATCAATACCAGAATTAGATTCCCTAGGCCATCCATCTCATGTTGGAATAATCAGGGGCAAGGCAGAAAATATACATAAAACTGGAACTGAAACAAGGAACAAGGAGGTTTTCAAAGGCTGGTAGGATCTCTAAAACATTTTTAAAGTACATGTCGTTGATAAAACTAAATATTCAAAGGTTGTTTATACCACAGATTAAGCATTGAGAAGAGTGGAATTATGCTGTTTTGAAAACTATGGCAGATGAGATTTTCTGCCTAATTATATAAGAAGATTTCTCTACAAAATAGACATTATTTCAAAGACTTATTGGCTGTGAAATAAGTTAAGTGTATTTCAAATGGCTTGTCTGCAAAGAAAGGTGAGATGTAGGGAATCCCAGAAAGTCGTGGGGAAAATGTCAATATATACATTGCTATATGGTGAACTAAGCCTTAGGCCAGCCACAATGTAGAGGACCTGACCCTTAGAAACTTAAAAGTGAGCTGGAATCTTTAAAAGTTCAAATCTTTATAAGTAAAAAGATTGATGAAAATGAATAACCAAGTGTTTTAATTGACATCAGAAGATCAAAACAATAAACCCTGAGAACATAGAAAAAAGATAAATAAAGATATGAGCAGAACTTAATACCACAGAAAACGTATAAAATTCAGGTGAGGTAGTAAGTCCAAAGAATATTCTTTGAAAAGATTTAAAAGACACACTTTGATTAAGGAAAACACAAACATAATTAAAGAATATATAGAAAGAATCAGGACAATGTTATAACAGAGAATATATGAAATGCCAGTAAATTTGAACATTTCTGTAAAGTTGACCATTTCTTAGCTCCTACAGTTTACCAAAACTGACACAAGAGGAAATCATTTAAGGTCATCATGTCTGCCTTTGGCATTCTCGGAACGCCCTGTCCTCAGAATGCAGGATCTGTAGTCCATAGTAACCTGCGGAGAGTGGGCGGGGCTGAGGGAGGCTGGAACACTGCCCTCACTGAGGGAGTGGGTGTGGCCATCTCTGCTGTGACTGAACAAAGGGCAGGGGATCAGGGGGCCCAGGGCAAGGCCCTCAGAGCCCAGCAGGCCCAGGGGTGTGTCACAAGCCTTTAGGCCCAGGCCATAGGGCGCCTTCTTTGTCTGCACAGCTGCCCAAACACTCACTTTTCCTCTCAGGCCACCCACTTAGTTGAAGTGTGTGTGAAACCTGTCCGTGCAGTATACCTCGCTGCACAGCTAACCATAGCTCTGGGCATCGTAGCTTCCTGCCAGGTGACCGAAGTTCTCAGGAGAGATGATTCCCAGGTTCACACGAAGAGAGGCTCCTGCCCAGGCCACAGGCCGCCCACTGCCCCTGCCCAAGATCGGGGGCTGAAAGCAGCCCTGTCTAAGTCCCATACCCCTAGAGGGAGTATTGGACGAACACTTCTAGAAAACGGGGTCCTTATGGGCAACTCATTGGAGGGACACAAATAAATCTTTGCCGACTTTTTGCTGAAACTTACGAGTGTTCACACCGAAGCCTCTTACAAGGTCAGCTGTTTAGCTAAACATGAGCTCATGATCTAAATTTACACAATAATGAAGAAATCAGCTACAAAGGGAGACAATCAGCAAAAACAATCAATACCAGAATTAGATTCCCAAGGCCATCCGTCAGATGTTGAAATAATCAGGTGCTAGGCAGAAAATATACATAAACCTGGAAATGAAACAAGGAACAAGGATGTTTGCAAAGACTGGTAGGATCTCTAAAACATTTTAAAAGTACATGTCATTGATAAAGCTAAATACTCAAAGGTTGTTTAATACAACAAATTAAGCAGTGAGAAGAGTGAAATTAAGCTGTTTAGAAAACTATGGAAGGTGAGATTTTCTGCCTAATTATATAAGATGATTTCTCTAAAAATTACACATTATTTCAAAGACTTATTGGCTGTGAAATAAGTTAAGGGTATTTCAAATGGCTTGTCTGCAAAGAAAGGTGAGATGTAGGGAATCACAGAAAGCCGAGGGGATAATAGGTCAATATATACATTGCTATATGGTGAACTAAGCCTTAGGCCGGCAACAGTGTAGAGGAATGGACCCTTAGAAACGTACAAGTAAGCTGGAATCTTTAAAAGTTCAAATCTTTATAAGTAAAAAGATTGATTAAAATGAATAACCAAGTGTTTTACTTGAGATCAGAAAATCAAAACAATAAACCCTGAGAACATAGAAAAAAGATAAATAAAAATATGAGCAGAACTTAATACAACAGAAAACGTATAAAATTCAGGTGATTTAGTAAGTCCAAAGATTATTCTTTGAAAAGATTTAAAAGACACACATTGATTAAGGAAAACAAAAACATAAGTAAAGAGTATACAGAAAGAATCAGGACAATGTTATAGAAGAGAATCTATGAAATGCCAGTAAATTTGAACATTTCTGTAAAGCGGACCATTTCCTAGCTCCTAAAGTTTACCAATATTGACACAAGAGGAAATCATGTAAGGTCATCATGTCTGCCCTTGGCATTCTCGGAACACCCTGGCCTCAGAATGCAGCATCTGTAGTCCATGGTAACCTGCGGAGAGGGGGCGTGGCTTTGGGACGTTGGAAGACTGCCCTCACTGAGGGAGTGGGTGTGGCCATCTCTGCTGTGACTGAACAAAGAGCAGGGGAGCATGGGGCCCAGGGAAGGTCCCTCAGAGCCCGGCAGACCCAGTGGGGTGTCGCAAGCATTTAGGCCCCTGACAAAGGGCGCCTTCTTTGTCTGCACAGCTGCCCAAACTCTCACCTTTACACTCAGGCCCCCCTCTTATTTGAAGTGTGTTTGGAACCTGTCCGCGCAGTACACATCGCTGCACAGCTAACCATAGGTCAGGGCATCGTAGCTTCCTGCCAGGAGACCGAAGTTCGCAGGCAAATGGGTCCCTGGGACACATGCGGAGAGGCTCCTGCCCGGGCCACAGGC
The DNA here is from genome assembly GCF_964165515.1 of Mesoplodon bidens. Taxonomy (NCBI): domain Eukaryota; kingdom Metazoa; phylum Chordata; class Mammalia; order Artiodactyla; family Ziphiidae; genus Mesoplodon; species Mesoplodon bidens. The sequence goes on from NC_138180.1 coordinate 4,833,219, forward strand.
CGCCCACTGTCCCTGCCCCAGATCGAAGGCTGAAAAGCAGCCATGTCTGAGTCCACTGCCTCTCGAAGGAGTATTGGACCAACACTTGTAGAAAACGGGGTCCTTGCGGGCAACTCATTGGAGGGACACAAATAAATCTTTGCCGACTTTCTGCTGAAGCTTACCAGCGTTCACACCTAAGCCCCTTACATGGTCCGCTGTTTAGCTAAACATGAGCTCATGATCTAAATTTACACAATATTGAAGAAATCAGCTACACAGTGAGACAATCAGCAAAACAATCAATACCAGAATTAGATTCCCTAGGCCATCCATCTGATGTTGGAATAATCAGGGGCAAGGCAGAAAATATACATAAAACTGGAACTGAAACAAGGAACAAGGAGGTTTTCAAAGGCTGGTAGGATCTCTAAAACATTTTTAAAGTACATGTCGTTGATAAACCTAAATACTCAAAGGTTGTTTAATACCACAGATTAAGCATTGAGAAGAGTGAAATTATGCTGTTTTGAAATCTATGGCAGGTGAGATTTTCTGCCTAATTATATAAGAAGATTTCTCTAAAAAATAGATATTATTTCAAAGACTTATTGGTTGTGAAATAAGTTAAGTGTATTTCAAATGGCTTGTCTGCAAAGAAAGGTGAGATGTAGGGAATCAGAGAAAGTCGAGGGGAAAATATCAATATATACATTGCTATATGGTGAACTAAGCCTTAGGCCAGCCACAATGTAGAGGACCTGACCCTTAGAAACTTAAAAGTGAGCTGGAATATTTAAAAGTTCAAATCTTTATAAGTAAAAAGATTGATGAAAATGAATAACCAAGTGTTTTAATTGACATCAGAAGATCAAAACCATAAACCCTGAGAACATAGAAAAAAGATAAATAAAGATATGAGCAGAACTTAATACCACAGAAAACGTATAAAATTCAGGTGAGGTAGTAAGTCCAAAGAATATTCTTTGAAAAGATTTAAAAGACACACTTTGATTAAGGAAAACACAAACATAATTAAAGAATATATAGAAAGAATCAGGACAATGTTTTAACAGAGAATATATGAAATGCCAGTAAATTTGAACATTTCTGTAAAGTTGACCATTTCCTAGCTCCTACAGTTTACCAAAACTGACACAAGAGGAAATCATTTAAGGTCATCATGTTTGCCCTTGGCATTCTCGGAACGCCCTGTCCTCAGAATGCAGCATCTGTAGTCCATGGTAACCTGCGGAGAGTAGGCGGGGCTGAGGGAGGCTGGACCACTGCCCTCACTGAGGGAGTGGGTGTGGCCATCTCTGCTGTGACTGAACAAAGGGCAGGGTAGCAGGGAGCCTAGGGCAGGGCCCTCAGAGCCAAGCAGGCCCAGTGGGGTGTCATAAGCATTTAGGCCCGGGCCATAGGGCGCCTTCTTTGTCTGCACAGCTGCCCAAACACTCACTTTTCCTCTCAGGCCACCCACTTAGTTGAAGTGTGTGTGAAACCTGTCCGTGCAGTATACCTCGCTGCACAGCTAACCATAGCTCTGGGCATCGTAGCTTCCTGCCAGGTGACCGAAGTTCGCAGGAGAGATGATTCCCAGGTTCACACGAAGAGAGGCTCCTGCCCGGGCCACAGGCCGCCCACTGCCCCTGCCCAAGATCGGGGGCCGAAAGCAGCCCTGTCTAAGTCCCCTACCCCTAGAGGGAGTATTGGACCAATACTTCTAGAAAACGGGGTCCTTGTGGGCAACTCATTGGAGGGACACAAATAAATCTTTGCCGACTTTTTGCTGAAACTTACGAGCGTTCACACCTAAGCCTCTTACAAGGTCAGCTGTTTAGCTAAACATGAGCTCATGATCTAAATTTACACAATAATGAAGAAATCAGCTACAAAGGGAGACAATCAGCAAAAACAATCAATACCAGAATTAGATTCCCTAGGCCATCCGTCAGATGTTGGAATAATCAGGTGCTAGGCAGAAAATATACATAAACCTGGAAATGAAACAAGGAACAAGGATGTTTGCAAAGACTGGTAGGATCTCTAAAACATTTTTAAAGTACATGTCATTGATAAAGCTAAATACTCAAAGGTTGTTTAATACAACAAATTAAGAAGTGAGAAGAGTGAAATTATGCTGTTTAGAAAACTATGGAAGGTGAGATTTTCTGCCTAATTATATAAGATGATTTCTCTAAAAATTACACATTATTCCAAAGACTTATTGGCTGTGAAATAAGTTAAGGGTATTTCAAATGGCTTGTCTGCAAAGAAAGGTGAGATGTAGGGAATCACAGAAAGCCGAGGGGATAATAGGTCAATATATACATTGCTATATGGTGAACTAAGCCTTAGGCCGGCAACAGTGTAGAGGAATGGACCCTTAGAAACGTACAAGTAAGCTGGAATCTTTAAAAGTTCAAATCTTTATAAGTAAAAAGATTGATTAAAATGAATAACCAAGTGTTTTACTTGACATCAGAAAATCAAAACAATAAACACTGAGAACATAGAAAAAAGATAAATAAAGATATGAGCAGAACTTAATACAACAGAAAACGTATAAAATTCAGGTGATTTAGTAAGTCCAAAGAATATTCTTTGAAAAGATTTAAAAGACACACTTTGATTAAGGAAAACATAAACATAAGTAAAGAATATACAGAAAGAATCAGGACAATGTTATAGCAGAGAATATATGAAATGCCAGTAAATTTGAATATTTCTGTAAAGCGGACCATTTCCTAGCTCCTACAGTTTACCAAAACTGACACAAGAGGAAATCATTTAAGGTCATCATGTCTGCCCTTGGCATTCTCGGAACGCCCAGGCCTCAGAATGCAGCATCTGTAGTCCATGGTAACCTGCGGAGAGGGGGCGTGGCTGAGGGAGCTTGGAAGACTACCCTCACTGAGGGAGTGGGTGTGGCCATCTCTGCTGTGACTGAACAAAGGGCAGGGGAGCTGGGGGCCCAGGGCAGGGCCCTCAAAGCCCGGCAGACAGAGTGGGGTGTCACAAGCATTTAGGCCCAGGGCAAAGGGCGCCTTCTTTGTCTGCACAGCTGCCCAAACTCTCACCTTTCCACTCAGGCCGCCCTCTTATTTGAAGTGTGTTTAGAACCTGTGCGCGCAGTACACCTCGCTGAACAGCTAACCATAGGTCAGGGCATCGTACCTTCCTGCCAGGTGACAGAAGTTCGCAGGCAATTGGGGGTCTGGGACACAAGCGGAGAGGCTACTGCCCGGGCCACAGGCCACCGACTGGCCCTGCCCCAGATCGAAGGCTGAAAAGCAGCCATGTCTGAGTCCACTGCCTCTCGAAGGAGTATTGGACCAACACTTGTAGGAAACGGGGTCCTTGTGGGCAACTCATTGGAGGGACACAAATAAATCTTTGCTGACTTTCTGCTGAAGCTTACCAGTGTTCACACCTAAGCCTCTTACATGGTCAGCTGTTTAGCTAAACATGAGCTCATGATCTAAGTTTACACAATATTGAAGAAATCAGCTACAAAGTGAGACAATCAGCAAAAACAATCAATACCAGAATTAGATTCCCTAGGCCATCCATCTCATGTTGGAATAATCAGGGGCAAGGCAGAAAATATACATAAAACTGGAACTGAAACAAGGAACAAGGAGTTTTTCAAAGGCTGGTAGGATCTCTAAAACATTTTTAAAGTACATGTCGTTGATAAAACTAAATATTCAAAGGTTGTTTGTACCACAGATTAAGCATTGAGAAGAGTGGAATTATGCTGTTTTGAAAACTATGGCAGATGAGATTTTCTGCCTAATTATATAAGAAGATTTCTCTACAAAATAGACATTATTTCAAAGACTTATTGGCTGTGAAATAAGTTAAGTGTATTTCAAATGGCTTGTCTGCAAAGAAAGGTGAGATGTAGGGAATCCCAGAAAGTCGAGGGGAAAATGTCAATATATACATTGCTATATGGTGAACTAAGCCTTAGGCCAGCCACAATGTAGAGGACCTGACCCTTAGAAACTTAAAAGTGAGCTGGAATCTTTAAAAGTTCAAATCTTTATAAGTAAAAAGATTGATGAAAATGAATAACCAAGTGTTTTAATTGACATCAGAAGATCAAAACAATAAACCCTGAGAACATAGAAAAAAGATAAATAAAGATAAGAGCAGAACTTAATACCACAGAAAACGTATAAAATTCAAGTGAGGTAGTAAGTCCAAAGAATATTCTTTGAAAAGATTTAAAAGACACACTTTGATTAAGGAAAACACAAACATAATTAAAGAATATATAGAAAGAATCAGGACAATGTTATAGCAGAGAATATATGAAATGGCAGTAAATTTGAACATTTCTGTAAAGTTGACCATTTCCTAGCTCCTACAGTTTACCAAAACTGACACAAGAGGAAATCATTTAAGGTCATCATGTCTGCCCTTGGCATTCTCGGAACGCCCTGGCCTCAGAATGCAGCATCTGTAGTCCATGGTAACCTGCGGAGAGGGGGCGTGGCTTTGGGAGGTTGGAAGACTGCCCTCACTGAGGGAGTGGGTGTGGCCATCTCTGCTGTGACTGAACAAAGAGCAGGGGAGCAGGGGGACCAGGGAAGGGCCCTCAGAGCCCGGCAGACCCAGTGGGGTGTCGGAAGCATTTAGGCCCAGGCCAAAGGGCACCTTCTTTGTCTGCACAGCTGCCCAAACTCTCACCTTTCCACTCAGGCCGCCCTCTTATTTGAAGTGTGTTTGGAACCTGTCCGCGCAGTACACATCGCTGCACAGCTAACCATAGGTCAGGGCATCGTAGCTTCCTGCCAGGAGACCGAAGTTCGCAGGCAAATGGGTCCCTGGGACACATGCGGAGAGGCTCCTGCCCGGGCCACAGGCCGCCCACTGTCCCTGCCCCAGATCGAAGGCTGAAAAGCAGCCATGTCTGAGTCCACTGCCTCTCGAAGGAGTATTGGACCAACACTTGTAGAAAACGGGGTCCTTGCGGGCAACTCATTGGAGGGACACAAATAAATCTTTGCCGACTTTCTGCTGAAGCTTACCAGCGTTCACACCTAAGCCCCTTACAAGGTCCACTGTTTAGCTAAACATGAGCTCATGATCTAAATTTACACAATATTGAAGAAATCAGCTACACAGTGAGACAATCAGCAAAAACAATCAATACCAGAATTAGATTCCCTAGGCCATCCATCTCATGTTGGAATAATCAGGTGCAAGGCAGAAAATATACATAAAACTGGAACTGAAACAAGGAACAAGGAGGTTTTCAAAGGCTGGTAGGATCTCTAAAACATTTTTAAAGTACATGTCGTTGATAAACCTAAATACTCAATGGTTGTTTAATACCACAGATTAAGCATTGAGAAGAGTGAAATTATGCTGTTTTGAAAACTATGGCAGGTGAGATTTTCTGCCTAATTATATAAGAAGATTTCTCTAAAAAATAGACATTATTTCAAAGACTTATTGGCTGTGAAATAAGTTAAGTGTATTTCAAATGGCTTGTCTGCAAAGAAAGGTGAGATGTAGGGAATCAGAGAAAGTCGAGGGGAAAATATCAATATATACATTGCTATATGGTGAACTAAGCCTTAGGCCAGCCACAATGTAGAGGACCTGACCCTTAGAAACTTAAAAGTGAGCTGGAATATTTAAAAGTTCAAATCTTTATAAGTAAAAAGATTGATGAAAATGAATAACCAAGTGTTTTAATTGACATCAGAAGATCAAAACCATAAACCCTGAGAACATAGAAAAAAGATAAATAAAGATATGAGCAGAACTTAATACCACAGAAAACGTATAAAATTCAGGTGAGGTAGTAAGTCCAAAGAATATTCTTTGAAAAGATTTAAAGGACACACTTTGATTAAGGAAAACACAAACATAATTAAAGAATATATAGAAAGAATCAGGACAATGTTATAACAGAGAATATATGAAATGCCAGTAAATTTGAACATTTCTGTAAAGTTGACCATTTCCTAGCTCCTACAGTTTACCAAAACTGACACAAGAGGAAATCATTTAAGGTCATCATGTTTGCCCTTGGCATTCTCGGAACGCCCTGTCCTCAGAATGCAGCATCTGTAGTCCATGGTAACCTGCGGAGAGTGGGCGGGGCTGAGGGAGGCTGGACCACTGCCCTCACTGAGGGAGTGGGTGTGGCCATCTCTGCTGTGACTGAACAAAGGGCAGGGGAGCAGGGAGCCTAGGGCAGGGCCCTCAGAGCCCAGCAGGCAGAGTGGGGTGTCATAAGCATTTAGGCCCGGGCCATAGGGCGCCTTCTTTGTCTGCACAGCTGCCCAAACACTCACTTTTCCTCTCAGGCCACCCACTTAGTTGAAGTGTGTGTGAAACCTGTCCGTGCAGTATACCTCGCTGCACAGCTAACCATAGCTCTGGGCATCGTAGCTTCCTGCCAGGTGTCCGAAGTTCGCAGGAGAGATGATTCCCAGGTTCACACGAAGAGAGGCTCCTGCCCGGGCCACAGGCCGCCCACTGCCCCTGCCCAAGATCGGGGGCTGAAAGCAGCCCTGTCTAAGTCCCCTACCCCTAGAGGGAGTATTGGACCAATACTTCTAGAAAACGGGGTACTTGTGGGCAACTCATTGGAGGGACACAAATAAATCTTTGCCGACTTTTTGCTGAAACTTACGAGCGTTCACACCTAAGCCTCTTGGAAGGTCAGCTGTTTAGCTAAACATGAGCTCATGATCTAAATTTACACAATAATGAAGAAATCAGCTACAAAGGGAGACAATCAGCAAAAACAATCAATACCAGAATTAGATTCCCTAGGCCATCCGTCAGATGTTGGAATAATCAGGTGCTAGGCAGAAAATATACATAAACCTGGAAATGAAACAAGGAACAAGGATGTTTGCAAAGACTGGTAGGATCTCTAAAACATTTTTAAAGTACATGTCATTCATAAAGCTAAATACTCAAAGGTTGTTTAATACAACAAATTAAGCAGTGAGAAGAGTGAAATTATGCTGTTTAGAAAACTATGGAAGGTGAGATTTTCTGCCTAATTATATAAGATGATTTCTCTAAAAATTACACATTATTCCAAAGACTTATTGGCTGTGAAATAAGTTAAGGGTATATCAAATGGCTTGTCTGCAAAGAAAGGTGAGATGTAGGGAATCACAGAAAGCCGAGGGGATAATAGGTCAATATATACATTGCTATATGGTGAACTAAGCCTTAGGCCGGCAACAGTGTAGAGGAATGGACCCTTAGAAACGTACAAGTAAGCTAGAATCTTTAAAAGTTCAAATCTTTTTTTTTTTTTTTTTTTTTTTTGCTGTACGCGGGCCTCTCACTGCTGTGGCCTCTCCCGTTGCGGAGCACAGGCTCCGGACACACAGGCTCCGCGGCCATGGCTCGCGGGCCCAGCCGCTCCGCGGCATGTGGGTTCTTCCGGGATAGGGGCACGAACCCGTGTCCCCTGCATCGGCAGGCGGACTCTCAACCACTGCGCCACCAGGGAAGCCCAAAAGTTCAAATCTTTATAAGTAAAAAGATTGATTAAAATGAATAACCAAGTGTTTTACTTGACATCAGAAAATCAAAACAATAAACCCTGAGAACATAGAAAAAAGATAAATAAAAATATGAGCAGAACTTAATACAACAGAAAACATATAAAATTCAGGTGATTTAGTAAGTCCAAAGAATATTCTTTGAAAAGATTTAAAAGACACACATTGATTAAGGAAAACATAAACATAAGTAAAGAATATACAGAAAGAATCAGGACAATGTTATAGCAGAGAATATATGAAATGCCAGTAAATTTGAATATTTCTGTAAAGCGGACCATTTCCTAGCTCCTACAGTTTACCAAAACTGACACAAGAGGAAATCATTTAAGGTCATCATGTCTGCCCTTGGCATTCTCGGAACGCCCTGGCCTCAGAATGCAGCATCTGTAGTCCATGGTAACCTGCGGAGAGGGTGCGTGGCTGAGGGAGCTTGGAAGACTGCCCTCACTGAGGGAGTGGGTGTGGCCATCTCTGCTGTGACTGAACAAAGGGCAGGGGATCTGGGGGCCCAGGGCAGTGCCCTCAAAGCCCGGCAGACACAGTGGGGTGTCACAAGCATTTAGGCCCAGGGCAAAGGGCGCCTTCTTTGTCTGCACAGCTGCCCAAACTCTCACCTTTCCACTCAGGCCGCCCTCTTATTTGAAGTGTGTTTAGAACCTGTGCGCGCAGTACACCTCGCTGAACAGCTAACCATAGGTCAGGGCATCGTACCTTCCTGCCAGGTGACAGAAGTTCGCAGGCAATTTGGGGTCTGGGACACAAGCGGAGAGGCTACTGCCCGGGCCACAGGCCACCGACTGGCCCTGCCCCAGATCGAAGGCTGAAAAGCAGCCATGTCTGAGTCCACTGCCTCTCGAAGGAGTATTGGACCAACACTTGTAGGAAACGGGGTCCTTGTGGGCAACTCATTGGAGGGACACAAATAAATCTTTGCTGACTTTCTGCTGAAGCTTACCAGCGTTCACACCTAAGCCTCTTACATGGTCAGCTGTTTAGCTAAACATGAGCTCATGATATAAATTTACACAATATTGAAGAAATCAGCTACAAAGTGAGACAATCAGCAAAAACAATCTATACCAGAAGTAGATTCCCTAGGCCATCCATCTCATGTTGGAATAATCAGGGGCAAGGCAGAAAATATACATAAAACTGGAACTGAAACAAGGAACAAGGAGTTTTTCAAAGGCTGGTAGGATCTCTAAAACATTTTTAAAGTACATGTCGTTGATAAAACTAAATATTCAAAGGTTGTTTATACCACAGATTAAGCATTGAGAAGAGTGGAATTATGCTGTTTTGAAAACTATGGCAGATGAGATTTTCTGCCTAATTATATAAGAAGATTTCTCTACAAAATAGACATTATTTCAAAGACTTATTGGCTGCGAAATAAGTTAAGTGTATTTCAAATGGCTTGTCTGCAAAGAAAGGTGAGATGTAGGGAATCACAGAAAGTCGAGGGGAAAATGTCAATATATACATTGCTATATGGTGAACTAAGCCTTAGGCCAGCCACAATGTAGAGGACCTGACCCTTAGAAACTTAAAAGTGAGCTGGAATCTTTAAAAGTTCAAATCTTTATAAGTAAAAAGATTGATGAAAATGACTATCCAAGTGTTTTAATTGACATCAGAAGATCAAAACCATAAACCCTGAGAACATAGAAAAAAGATAAATAAAGATATGAGCAGAACTTAATACCACAGAAAACGTATAAAATTCAAGTGAGGTAGTAAGTCCAAAGAATATTCTTTGAAAAGATTTAAAAGACACACTTTGATTAAGGAAAACACAAACATAATTAAAGAATATATAGAAAGAATCAGGACAATGTTATAGCACAGAATATATGAAATGGCAGTAAATTTGAACATTTCTGTAAAGTTGACCATTTCCTAGCTCCTACAGTTTACCAAAACTGACACAAGAGGAAATCATTTAAGGTCATCATGTCTGCCCTTGGCATTCTCGGAACGCCCTGGCCTCAGAATGCAGCATCTGTAGTCCATGGTAACCTGCGGAGAGGGGGCGTGGCTTTGGGAGGTTGGAAGACTGCCCTCACTGAGGGAGTGGGTGTGGCCACCTCTGCTGTGACTGAACAAAGAGCAGGGGAGCAGGGGGCCCAGGGAAGGGCCCTCAGAGCCCGGCAGACCCAGTGGGGTGTCGCAAGCATTTAGGCCCCGGCCAAAGGGCGCCTTCTTTGTCTGCACAGCTGCCCAAACTCTCACCTTTACACTCAGGCCGCCCTCTTATTTGAAGTGAGTTTGGAACCTGTCCGCGCAGTACACATCGCTGCACAGCTAACCATAGGTCAGGGCATCGTAGCTTCCTGCCAGGAGACCGAAGTTCGCAGGCAAATGGGTCCCTGGGACACATGCGGAGAGGCTCCTGCCCGGGCCACAGGCCGCCCACTGTCCCTGCCCCAGATCGAAGGCTGAAAAGCAGCCATGTCTGAGTCCACTGCCTCTCGAAAGAGTATTGGACCAACACTTGTAGAAAACGGGGTCCTTGCGGGCAACTCATTGGAGGGACACAAATAAATCTTTGCCGACTTTCTGCTGAAGCTTACAAGCGTTCACACCTAAGCCCCTTACAAGGTCCACTGTTTAGCTAAACATGAGCTCATGATCTAAATTTACACAATATTGAAGAAATCAGCTACACAGTGAGACAATCAGCAAAAACAATCAATACCAGAATTAGATTCCCTAGGCCATCCATCTGATGTTGGAATAATCAGGGGCAAGGCAGAAAATATACATAAAACTGGAACTGATACAAGGAACAAGGAGGTTTTCAAAGGCTGGTAGGATCTCTAAAACATTTTTAAAGTACATGTCGTTGATAAACCTAAATACTCAAAGGTTGTTTAATACCACAGATTAAGCATTGAGAAGAGTGAAATTATGCTGTTTTGAAAACTATGGCAGGTGAGATTTTCTGCCTAATTATATAAGAAGATTTCTCTAAAAAATAGACATTATTTCAAAGACTTATTGGCTGTGAAATAAGTTAAGTGTATTTCAAATGGCTTGTCTGCAAAGAAAGGTGAGATGTAGGGAATCAGAGAAAGTCGAGGGGAAAATATCAATATATACATTGCTATATGGTGAACTAAGCCTTAGGCCAGCCACAATGTAGAGGACCTGACCCTTAGAAACTTAAAAGTGAGCTGGAATATTTAAAAGTTCAAATCTTTATAAGTAAAAAGATTGATGAAAATGAATAACCAAGTGTTTTAATTGACATCAGAAGATCAAAACCATAAACCCTGAGAACATAGAAAAAAGATAAATAAAGATATGAGCAGAACTTAATACCACAGAAAACGTATAAAATTCAGGTGAGGTAGTAAGTCCAAAGAATATTCTTTGAAAAGATTTAAAAGACACACTTTGATTAAGGAAAACACAAACATAATTAAAGAATATATAGAAAGAATCAGGACAATGTTATAACAGAGAATATATGAAATGCCAGTAAATTTGAACATTTCTGTAAAGTTGAGCATTTCCTAGCTCCTACAGTTTACCAAAACTGACACAAGAGGAAATCATTTAAGGTCATCATGTTTGCCCTTGGCATTCTCGGAACGCCCTGTCCTCAGAATGCAGCATCTGTAGTCCATGGTAACCTGCGGAGAGTGGGCGGGGCTGAGGGAGGCTGGACCACTGCCCTCACTGAGGGAGTGGGTGTGGCCATCTCTGCTGTGACTGAACAAAGGGCAGGGGAGCAGGGAGCCTAGGGCAGGGCCCTCAGAGCCCAGCAGGCCCTGTGGGGTGTCATAAGCATTTAGGCCCGGGCCATAGGGCGCCTTCTTTGTCTGCACAGCTGCCCAAACACTCACTTTTCCTCTCAGGCCACCCACTTAGTTGAAGTGTGTGTGAAACCTGTCCGTGCAGTATACCTCGCTACACAGCTAACCATAGCTCTGGGCATCGTAGCTTCCTGCCAGGTGACCGAAGTTCGCAGGAGAGATGATTCCCAGGTTCACACGAAGAGAGGCTCCTGCCCGGGCCACAGGCCGCCCACTGCCCCTGCCCAAGATCGGGGGCTGAAAGCAGCCCTGTCTAAGTCCCCTACCCCTAGAGGGAGTATTATACCAACACTTCTAGAAAACGGGGTCCTTGTGGGCAACTCATTGGAGGGACACAAATAAATCTTTGCCGACTTTTTGCTGAAACTTACGAGCGTTCACACCTAAGCCTCTTACAAGGTCAGCTGTTTAGCTAAACATGAGCTCATGATCTAAATTTACACAATAATGAAGAAATCAGCTACAAAGGGAGACAATCAGCAAAAACAATCAATACCAGAATTAGATTCCCTAGGCCATCCGTCAGATGTTGGAATAATCAGGTGCTAGGCAGAAAATATACATAAACCTGGAAATGAAACAAGGAACAAGGATGTTTGCAAAGACTGGTAGGATCTCTAAAACATTTTTAAAGTACATGTCATTGATAAAGCTAAATACTCAAAGGTTGTTTAATACAACAAATTAAGCAGTGAGAAGAGTGAAATTATGCTGTTTAGAAAACTATGGAAGGTGAGATTTTCTGCCTAATTATATAAGATGATTTCTCTAAAAATTACACATTATTCCAAAGACTTATTGGCTGTGAAATAAGTTAAGGGTATTTCAAATGGCTTGTCTGCAAAGAAAGGTGAGATGTAGGGAATCACAGAAAGCCGAGGGGATAATAGGTCAATATATACATTGCTATATGGTGAACTAAGCCTTAGGCCGGCAACAGTGTAGAGGAATGGACCCTTAGAAACGTACAAGTAAGCTGGAATCTTTAAAAGTTCAAATCTTTATAAGTAAAAAGATTGATTAAAATGAATAACCAAGTGTTTTACTTGACATCAGAAAATCAAAACAATAAACCCTGAGAACATAGAAAAAAGATAAATAAAAATATGAGCAGAACTTAATACAACAGAAAACGTATAAAATTCAGGTGATTTAGTAAGTCCAAAGAATATTCTTTGAAAAGATTTAAAAGACACACTTTGATTAAGGAAAACATAAACATAAGTAAAGAATATACAGAAAGAATCAGGACAATGTTATAGCAGAGAATATATGAAATGCCAGTAAATTTGAATATTTCTGTAAAGCGGACCATTTCCTAGCTCCTACAGTTTACCAAAACTGACACAAGAGGAAATCATGTAAGGTCATCATGTCTGCCCTTGGCATTCTCGGAACGCCCTTGCCTCAGAATGCAGCATCTGTAGTCCATGGTAACCTGCGGAGAGGGGGCGTGGCTGAGGGAGCTTGGAAGACTGCCCTCACTGAGGGAGTGGGTGTGGCCATCTCTGCTGTGACTGAACAAAGGGCAGGGGAGCTGGGGGCCCAGGGCAGGGCCCTCAAAGCCTTGCAGACACAGTGGTGTGTCACAAGCATTTAGGCCCAGGGAAAAGGGCGCCTTCTTTGTCTGCACAGCTGCCCAAACTCTCACCTTTCCACTCAGGCCGCCCTCTTATTTGAAGTGTGTTTAGAACCTGTGCGCGCAGTACACCTCGCTGAACAGCTAACCATAGGTCAGGGCATCGTACCTTCCTGCAGGTGACAGAAGTTCGCAGGCAATTGGGGGTCTGGGACACAAGCGGAGAGGCTACTGCCCGGGCCACAGGCCACCGACTGGCCCTGCCCCAGATCGAAGGCTGAACAGCAGCCATGTCTGAGTCCACTGACTCTCGAAGGAGTATTGGACCAACACTTGTAGGAAACGGGGTCGTTGTGGGCAACTCATTGGAGGGACACAAATAAATCTTTGCTGACTTTCTGCTGAAGCTTACCAGCGTTCACACCTAAGCCTCTTACATGGTCAGCTGTTTAGCTAAACATGAGCTCATGATCTAAATTTACACAATATTGAAGAAATCAGCTACACAGTGAGACAATCAGCAAAAACAATCAATACCAGAATTAGATTCCCTAGGCCATCCATCTGATGTTGGAATAATCAGGGGCAAGGCAGAAAATATACATAAAACTGGAACTGAAACAAGGAACAAGGAGGTTTTCAAAGGCTGGTAGGATCTCTAAAACATTTTTAAAGTACATGTCGTTGATAAACCTAAATACTCAAAGGTTGTTTAATACCACAGATTAAGCATTGAGAAGAGTGAAATTATGCTGTTTTGAAAACTATGGCAGGTGAGATTTTCTGCCTAATTATATAAGAAGATTTCTCTAAAAAATAGACATTATTTCAAAGACTTATTGGCTGTGAAATAAGTTAAGTGTATTTCAAATGGCTTGTCTGCAAAGAAAGGTGAGATGTAGGGAATCAGAGAAAGTCGAGGGGAAAATATCAATATATACATTGCTATATGGTGAACTAAGCCTTAGGCCAGCCACAATGTAGAGGACCTGACCCTTAGAAACTTAAAAGTGAGCTGGAATATTTAAAAGTTCAAATCTTTATAAGTAAAAAGATTGATGAAAATGAATAACCAAGTGTTTTAATTGACATCAGAAGATCAAAACCATAAACCCTGAGAACATAGAAAAAAGATAAATAAAGATATGAGCAGAACTTAATACCACAGAAAACGTATAAAATTCAGGTGAGGTAGTAAGTCCAAAGAATATTCTTTGAAAAGATTTAAAAGACACACTTTGATTAAGGAAAACACAAACATAATTAAAGAATATATAGAAAGAATCAGGACAATGTTATAACAGATAATATATGAAATGCCAGTAAATTTGAACATTTCTGTAAAGTTGACCATTTCCTAGCTCCTACAGTTTACCAAAACTGACACAAGAGGAAATCATTTAAGGTCATCATGTCTGCCCTTGGCATTCTCGGAACGCCCTGTCCTCAGAATGCAGCATCTGTAGTCCATGGTAACCTGCGGAGAGTGGGCGGGGCTGAGGGAGTCTGGACCACTGCCCTCATTGAGGGAGTGGGTGTGGCCATCTCTGCTGTGACTGAACAAAGGGCAGGGGAGCAGGGAGCCTAGGGCAGGGACCTCAGAGCCCAGCAGGCCCAGTGGGGTGTCATAAGCATTTAGGCCCGGGCCATAGGGCGCCTTCTTTGTCTGCACAGCTGCCCAAACACTCACTTTTCCTCTCAGGCCACCCACTTAGTTGAAGTGTGTGTGAAACCTGTCCGTGCAGTATACCTCGCTGCACAGCTAACCATAGCTCTGGGCATCGTAGCTTCCTGCCAGGTGACCGAAGTTCGCAGGAGAGATGATTCCCAGGTTCACACGAAGAGAGGCTCCTGCCCGGCCCACAGGCCGCCCACTGCCCCTGCCCAAGATCGGGGGCTGAAAGCAGCCCTGTCTAAGTCCCCTACCCCTAGAGGGAGTATTGGACGAACACTTCTAGAAAACGGGGTCCTTGTGGGCAACTCATTGGAGGGACACAAATAAATCTTTGCCGACTTTTTGCTGAAACTTACGAGTGTTCACACCGAAGCCTCTTACAAGGTCAGCTGTTTAGCTAAACATGAGCTCATGATCTAAATTTACACAATAATGAAGAAATCAGCTACAAAGGGAGACAATCAGCAAAAACAATCAATACCAGAATTAGATTCCCAAGGCCATCCGTCAGATGTTGGAATAATCAGGTGCTAGGCAGAAAATATACATAAACCTGGAAATGAAACAAGGAACAAGGATGTTTGCAAAGACTGGTAGGATCTCTAAAACATTTTAAAAGTACATGTCATTGATAAAGCTAAATACTCAAAGGTTGTTTAATACAACAAATTAAGCAGTGAGAAGAGTGAAATTAAGCTGTTTAGAAAACTATGGAAGGTGAGATTTTCTGCCTAATTATATAAGATGATTTCTCTAAAAATTACACATTATTTCAAAGACTTATTGGCTGTGAAATAAGTTAAGGGTATTTCAAATGGCTTGTCTGCAAAGAAAGGTGAGATGTAGGGAATCACAGAAAGCCGAGGGGATAATAGGTCAATATATACATTGCTATATGGTGAACTAAGCCTTAGGCCGGCAACAGTGTAGAGGAATGGACCCTTAGAAACGTACAAGTAAGCTGGAATCTTTAAAAGTTCAAATCTTTATAAGTAAAAAGATTGATTAAAATGAATAACCAAGTGTTTTACTTGAGATCAGAAAATCAAAACAATAAACCCTGAGAACATAGAAAAAAGATAAATAAAAATATGAGCAGAACTTAATACAAAAGAAAACGTATAAAATTCAGGTGATTTAGTAAGTCCAAAGAATATTCTTTGAAAAGATTTAAAAGACACACATTGATTAAGGAAAACAAAAACATAAGTAAAGAGTATACAGAAAGAATCAGGACATTGTTATAGAAGAGAATCTATGAAATGCCAGTAAATTTGAACATTTCTGTAAAGCGGACCATTTCCTAGCTCCTAAAGTTTACCAATACTGACACAAGAGGAAATCATGTAAGGTCATCATGTCTGCCCTTGGCATTCTCGGAACACCCTGGCCTCAGAATGCAGCATCTGTAGTCCATGGTAA
The DNA here is from genome assembly GCF_964165515.1 of Mesoplodon bidens. NCBI lineage: Eukaryota > Metazoa > Chordata > Mammalia > Artiodactyla > Ziphiidae > Mesoplodon > Mesoplodon bidens. Next base: position 4,849,251 of record NC_138180.1, read on the forward strand.
CCTGCGGAGAGGGGGCGTGGCTTTGGGACGTTGGAAGACTGCCCTCACTGAGGGAGTGGGTGTGGCCATCTCTGCTGTGACTGAACAAAGAGCAGGGGAGCATGGGGCCCAGGGAAGGTCCCTCAGAGCCCGGCAGACCCAGTGGGGTGTCGCAAGCATTTAGGCCCCTGACAAAGGGCGCCTTCTTTGTCTGCACAGCTGCCCAAACTCTCACCTTTACACTCAGGCCGCCCTCTTATTTGAAGTGTGTTTGGAACCTGTCCGCGCAGTACACATCGCTGCACAGCTAACCATAGGTCAGGGCATCGTAGCTTCCTGCCAGGAGACCGAAGTTCGCAGGCAAATGGGTCCCTGGGACACATGCGGAGAGGCTCCTGCCCCGGCCACAGGCCGCCCACTGTCCCTGCCCCAGATCGAAGGCTGAAAAGCAGCCATGTCTGAGTCCACTGCCTCTCGAAGGAGTATTGGACCAACACTTGTAGAAAACGGGGTCCTTGCGGGCAACTCATTGGAGGGACACAAATAAATCTTTGCCGACTTTCTGCTGAAGCTTACCAGCGTTCACACCTAAGCCCCTTACATGGTCCGCTGTTTAGCTAAACATGAGCTCATGATCTAAATTTACACAATATTGAAGAAATCAGCTACACAGTGAGACAATCAGCAAAAACAATCAATACCAGAATTAGATTCCCTAGGCCATCCATCTGATGTTGGAATAATCAGGGGCAAGGCAGAAAATATACATAAAACTGGAACTGAAACAAGGAACAAGGAGGTTTTCAAAGGCTGGTAGGATCTCTAAAACATTTTTAAAGTACATGTCGTTGATAAACCTAAATACTCAAAGGTTGTTTAATACCACAGATTAAGCATTGAGAAGAGTGAAATTATGCTGTTTTGAAATCTATGGCAGGTGAGATTTTCTGCCTAATTATATAAGAAGATTTCTCTAAAAAATAGATATTATTTCAAAGACTTATTGGTTGTGAAATAAGTTAAGTGTATTTCAAATGGCTTGTCTGCAAAGAAAGGTGAGATGTAGGGAATCAGAGAAAGTCGAGGGGAAAATATCAATATATACATTGCTATATGGTGAACTAAGCCTTAGGCCAGCCACAATGTAGAGGACCTGACCCTTAGAAACTTAAAAGTGAGCTGGAATATTTAAAAGTTCAAATCTTTATAAGTAAAAAGATTGATGAAAATGAATAACCAAGTGTTTTAATTGACATCAGAAGATCAAAACCATAAACCCTGAGAACATAGAAAAAAGATAAATAAAGATATGAGCAGAACTTAATACCACAGAAAACGTATAAAATTCAGGTGAGGTAGTAAGTCCAAAGAATATTCTTTGAAAAGATTTAAAAGACACACTTTGATTAAGGAAAACACAAACATAATTAAAGAATATATAGAAAGAATCAGGACAATGTTTTAACAGAGAATATATGAAATGCCAGTAAATTTGAACATTTCTGTAAAGTTGACCATTTCCTAGCTCCTACAGTTTACCAAAACTGACACAAGAGGAAATCATTTAAGGTCATCATGTTTGCCCTTGGCATTCTCGGAATGCCCTGTCCTCAGAATGCAGCATCTGTAGTCCATGGTAACCTGCGGAGAGTAGGCGGGGCTGAGGGAGGCTGGACCACTGCCCTCACTGAGGGAGTGGGTGTGGCCATCTCTGCTGTGACTGAACAAAGGGCAGGGTAGCAGGGAGCCTAGGGCAGGGCCCTCAGAGCCAAGCAGGCCCAGTGGGGTGTCATAAGCATTTAGGCCCGGGCCATAGGGCGCCTTCTTTGTCTGCACAGCTGCCCAAACACTCACTTTTCCTCTCAGGCCACCCACTTAGTTGAAGTGTGTGTGAAACCTGTCCGTGCAGTATACCTCGCTGCACAGCTAACCATAGCTCTGGGCATCGTAGCTTCCTGCCAGGTGACCGAAGTTCGCAGGAGAGATGATTCCCAGGTTCACACGAAGAGAGGCTCCTGCCCGGGCCACAGGCCGCCCACTGCCCCTGCCCAAGATCGGGGGCTGAAAGCAGCCCTGTCTAAGTCCCCTACCCCTAGAGGGAGTATTGGACCAATACTTCTAGAAAACGGGGTCCTTGTGGGCAACTCATTGGAGGGACACAAATAAATCTTTGCCGACTTTTTGCTGAAACTTACGAGCGTTCACACCTAAGCCTCTTACAAGGTCAGCTGTTTAGCTAAACATGAGCTCATGATCTAAATTTACACAATAATGAAGAAATCAGCTACAAAGGGAGACAATCAGCAAAAACAATCAATACCAGAATTAGATTCCCTAGGCCATCCGTCAGATGTTGGAATAATCAGGTGCTAGGCAGAAAATATACATAAACCTGGAAATGAAACAAGGAACAAGGATGTTTGCAAAGACTGGTAGGATCTCTAAAACATTTTTAAAGTACATGTCATTGATAAAGCTAAATACTCAAAGGTTGTTTAATACAACAAATTAAGAAGTGAGAAGAGTGAAATTATGCTGTTTAGAAAACTATGGAAGGTGAGATTTTCTGCCTAATTATATAAGATGATTTCTCTAAAAATTACACATTATTCCAAAGACTTATTGGCTGTGAAATAAGTTAAGGGTATTTCAAATGGCTTGTCTGCAAAGAAAGGTGAGATGTAGGGAATCACAGAAAGCCGAGGGGATAATAGGTCAATATATACATTGCTATATGGTGAACTAAGCCTTAGGCCGGCAACAGTGTAGAGGAATGGACCCTTAGAAACGTACAAGTAAGCTGGAATCTTTAAAAGTTCAAATCTTTATAAGTAAAAAGATTGATTAAAATGAATAACCAAGTGTTTTACTTGACATCAGAAAATCAAAACAATAAACACTGAGAACATAGAAAAAAGATAAATAAAGATATGAGCAGAACTTAATACAACAGAAAACGTATAAAATTCAGGTGATTTAGTAAGTCCAAAGAATATTCTTTGAAAAGATTTAAAAGACACACTTTGATTAAGGAAAACATAAACATAAGTAAAGAATATACAGAAAGAATCAGGACAATGTTATAGCAGAGAATATATGAAATGCCAGTAAATTTGAATATTTCTGTAAAGCGGACCATTTCCTAGCTCCTACAGTTTACCAAAACTGACACAAGAGGAAATCATTTAAGGTCATCATGTCTGCCCTTGGCATTCTCGGAACGCCCAGGCCTCAGAATGCAGCATCTGTAGTCCATGGTAACCTGCGGAGAGGGGGCGTGGCTGAGGGAGCTTGGAAGACTACCCTCACTGAGGGAGTGGGTGTGGCCATCTCTGCGGTGACTGAACAAAGGGCAGGGGAGCTGGGGGCCCAGGGCAGGGCCCTCAAAGCCCGGCAGACAGAGTGGGGTGTCACAAGCATTTAGGCCCAGGGCAAAGGGCGCCTTCTTTGTCTGCACAGCTGCCCAAACTCTCACCTTTCCACTCAGGCCGCCCTCTTATTTGAAGTGTGTTTAGAACCTGTGCGCGCAGTACACCTCGCTGAACAGCTAACCATAGGTCAGGGCATCGTACCTTCCTGCCAGGTGACAGAAGTTCGCAGGCAATTGGGGGTCTGGGACACAAGCGGAGAGGCTACTGCCCGGGCCACAGGCCACCGACTGGCCCTGCCCCAGATCGAAGGCTGAAAAGCAGCCATGTCTGAGTCCACTGCCTCTCGAAGGAGTATTGGACCAACACTTGTAGGAAACGGGGTCCTTGTGGGCAACTCATTGGAGGGACACAAATAAATCTTTGCTGACTTTCTGCTGAAGCTTACCAGTGTTCACACCTAAGCCTCTTACATGGTCAGCTGTTTAGCTAAACATGAGCTCATGATCTAAGTTTACACAATATTGAAGAAATCAGCTACAAAGTGAGACAATCAGCAAAAACAATCAATACCAGAATTAGATTCCCTAGGCCATCCATCTCATGTTGGAATAATCAGGGGCAAGGCAGAAAATATACATAAAACTGGAACTGAAACAAGGAACAAGGAGTTTTTCAAAGGCTGGTAGGATCTCTAAAACATTTTTAAAGTACATGTCGTTGATAAAACTAAATATTCAAAGGTTGTTTGTACCACAGATTAAGCATTGAGAAGAGTGGAATTATGCTGTTTTGAAAACTATGGCAGATGAGATTTTCTGCCTAATTATATAAGAAGATTTCTCTAAAAAATAGACATTATTTCAAAGACTTATTGGCTGTGAAATAAGTTAAGTGTATTTCAAATGGCTTGTCTGCAAAGAAAGGTGAGATGTAGGGAATCCCAGAAAGTCGAGGGGAAAATGTCAATATATACATTGCTATATGGTGAACTAAGCCTTAGGCCAGCCACAATGTAGAGGACCTGACCCTTAGAAACTTAAAAGTGAGCTGGAATATTTAAAAGTTCAAATCTTTATAAGTAAAAAGATTGATGAAAATGAATAACCAAGTGTTTTAATTGACATCAGAAGATCAAAACCATAAACCCTGAGAACATAGAAAAAAGATAAATAAAGATATGAGCAGAACTTAATACCACAGAAAACGTATAAAATTCAGGTGAGGTAGTAAGTCCAAAGAATATTCTTTGAAAAGATTTAAAAGACACACTTTGATTAAGGAAAACACAAACATAATTAAAGAATATATAGAAAGAATCAGGACAATGTTATAACAGATAATATATGAAATGCCAGTAAATTTGAACATTTCTGTAAAGTTGACCATTTCCTAGCTCCTACAGTTTACCAAAACTGACACAAGAGGAAATCATTTAAGGTCATCATGTCTGCCCTTGGCATTCTCGGAACGCCCTGTCCTCAGAATGCAGCATCTGTAGTCCATGGTAACCTGCGGAGAGTGGGCGGGGCTGAGGGAGTCTGGACCACTGCCCTCATTGAGGGAGTGGGTGTGGCCATCTCTGCTGTGACTGAACAAAGGGCAGGGGAGCAGGGAGCCTAGGGCAGGGACCTCAGAGCCCAGCAGGCCCAGTGGGGTGTCATAAGCATTTAGGCCCGGGCCATAGGGCGCCTTCTTTGTCTGCACAGCTGCCCAAACACTCACTTTTCCTCTCAGGCCACCCACTTAGTTGAAGTGTGTGTGAAACCTGTCCGTGCAGTATACCTCGCTGCACAGCTAACCATAGCTCTGGGCATCGTAGCTTCCTGCCAGGTGACCGAAGTTCGCAGGAGAGATGATTCCCAGGTTCACACGAAGAGAGGCTCCTGCCCGGCCCACAGGCCGCCCACTGCCCCTGCCCAAGATCGGGGGCTGAAAGCAGCCCTGTCTAAGTCCCCTACCCCTAGAGGGAGTATTGGACGAACACTTCTAGAAAACGGGGTCCTTGTGGGCAACTCATTGGAGGGACACAAATAAATCTTTGCCGACTTTTTGCTGAAACTTACGAGTGTTCACACCGAAGCCTCTTACAAGGTCAGCTGTTTAGCTAAACATGAGCTCATGATCTAAATTTACACAATAATGAAGAAATCAGCTACAAAGGGAGACAATCAGCAAAAACAATCAATACCAGAATTAGATTCCCAAGGCCATCCGTCAGATGTTGGAATAATCAGGTGCTAGGCAGAAAATATACATAAACCTGGAAATGAAACAAGGAACAAGGATGTTTGCAAAGACTGGTAGGATCTCTAAAACATTTTAAAAGTACATGTCATTGATAAAGCTAAATACTCAAAGGTTGTTTAATACAACAAATTAAGCAGTGAGAAGAGTGAAATTAAGCTGTTTAGAAAACTATGGAAGGTGAGATTTTCTGCCTAATTATATAAGATGATTTCTCTAAAAATTACACATTATTTCAAAGACTTATTGGCTGTGAAATAAGTTAAGGGTATTTCAAATGGCTTGTCTGCAAAGAAAGGTGAGATGTAGGGAATCACAGAAAGCCGAGGGGATAATAGGTCAATATATACATTGCTATATGGTGAACTAAGCCTTAGGCCGGCAACAGTGTAGAGGAATGGACCCTTAGAAACGTACAAGTAAGCTGGAATCTTTAAAAGTTCAAATCTTTATAAGTAAAAAGATTGATTAAAATGAATAACCAAGTGTTTTACTTGAGATCAGAAAATCAAAACAATAAACCCTGAGAACATAGAAAAAAGATAAATAAAAATATGAGCAGAACTTAATACAAAAGAAAACGTATAAAATTCAGGTGATTTAGTAAGTCCAAAGAATATTCTTTGAAAAGATTTAAAAGACACACATTGATTAAGGAAAACAAAAACATAAGTAAAGAGTATACAGAAAGAATCAGGACATTGTTATAGAAGAGAATCTATGAAATGCCAGTAAATTTGAACATTTCTGTAAAGCGGACCATTTCCCAGCTCCTAAAGTTTACCAATACTGACACAAGAGGAAATCATGTAAGGTCATCATGTCTGCCCTTGGCATTCTCGGAACACCCTGGCCTCAGAATGCAGCATCTGTAGTCCATGGTAACCTGCGGAGAGGGGGCGTGGCTTTGGGACGTTGGAAGACTGCCCTCACTGAGGGAGTGGGTGTGGCCATCTCTGCTGTGACTGAACAAAGAGCAGGGGAGCATGGGGCCCAGGGAAGGTCCCTCAGAGCCCGGCAGACCCAGTGGGGTGTCGCAAGCATTTAGGCCCCTGACAAAGGGCGCCTTCTTTGTCTGCACAGCTGCCCAAACTCTCACCTTTACACTCAGGCCGCCCTCTTATTTGAAGTGTGTTTGGAACCTGTCCGCGCAGTACACATCGCTGCACAGCTAACCATAGGTCAGGGCATCGTAGCTTCCTGCCAGGAGACCGAAGTTCGCAGGCAAATGGGTCCCTGGGACACATGCGGAGAGGCTCCTGCCCCGGCCACAGGCCGCCCACTGTCCCTGCCCCAGATCGAAGGCTGAAAAGCAGCCATGTCTGAGTCCACTGCCTCTCGAAGGAGTATTGGACCAACACTTGTAGAAAACGGGGTCCTTGCGGGCAACTCATTGGAGGGACACAAATAAATCTTTGCCGACTTTCTGCTGAAGCTTACCAGCGTTCACACCTAAGCCCCTTACATGGTCCGCTGTTTAGCTAAACATGAGCTCATGATCTAAATTTACACAATATTGAAGAAATCAGCTACACAGTGAGACAATCAGCAAAAACAATCAATACCAGAATTAGATTCCCTAGGCCATCCATCTGATGTTGGAATAATCAGGGGCAAGGCAGAAAATATACATAAAACTGGAACTGAAACAAGGAACAAGGAGGTTTTCAAAGGCTGGTAGGATCTCTAAAACATTTTTAAAGTACATGTCGTTGATAAACCTAAATACTCAAAGGTTGTTTAATACCACAGATTAAGCATTGAGAAGAGTGAAATTATGCTGTTTTGAAATCTATGGCAGGTGAGATTTTCTGCCTAATTATATAAGAAGATTTCTCTAAAAAATAGATATTATTTCAAAGACTTATTGGTTGTGAAATAAGTTAAGTGTATTTCAAATGGCTTGTCTGCAAAGAAAGGTGAGATGTAGGGAATCAGAGAAAGTCGAGGGGAAAATATCAATATATACATTGCTATATGGTGAACTAAGCCTTAGGCCAGCCACAATGTAGAGGACCTGACCCTTAGAAACTTAAAAGTGAGCTGGAATATTTAAAAGTTCAAATCTTTATAAGTAAAAAGATTGATGAAAATGAATAACCAAGTGTTTTAATTGACATCAGAAGATCAAAACCATAAACCCTGAGAACATAGAAAAAAGATAAATAAAGATATGAGCAGAACTTAATACCACAGAAAACGTATAAAATTCAGGTGAGGTAGTAAGTCCAAAGAATATTCTTTGAAAAGATTTAAAAGACACACTTTGATTAAGGAAAACACAAACATAATTAAAGAATATATAGAAAGAATCAGGACAATGTTTTAACAGAGAATATATGAAATGCCAGTAAATTTGAACATTTCTGTAAAGTTGACCATTTCCTAGCTCCTACAGTTTACCAAAACTGACACAAGAGGAAATCATTTAAGGTCATCATGTTTGCCCTTGGCATTCTCGGAATGCCCTGTCCTCAGAATGCAGCATCTGTAGTCCATGGTAACCTGCGGAGAGTAGGCGGGGCTGAGGGAGGCTGGACCACTGCCCTCACTGAGGGAGTGGGTGTGGCCATCTCTGCTGTGACTGAACAAAGGGCAGGGTAGCAGGGAGCCTAGGGCAGGGCCCTCAGAGCCAAGCAGGCCCAGTGGGGTGTCATAAGCATTTAGGCCCGGGCCATAGGGCGCCTTCTTTGTCTGCACAGCTGCCCAAACACTCACTTTTCCTCTCAGGCCACCCACTTAGTTGAAGTGTGTGTGAAACCTGTCCGTGCAGTATACCTCGCTGCACAGCTAACCATAGCTCTGGGCATCGTAGCTTCCTGCCAGGTGACCGAAGTTCGCAGGAGAGATGATTCCCAGGTTCACACGAAGAGAGGCTCCTGCCCGGGCCACAGGCCGCCCACTGCCCCTGCCCAAGATCGGGGGCTGAAAGCAGCCCTGTCTAAGTCCCCTACCCCTAGAGGGAGTATTGGACCAATACTTCTAGAAAACGGGGTCCTTGTGGGCAACTCATTGGAGGGACACAAATAAATCTTTGCCGACTTTTTGCTGAAACTTACGAGCGTTCACACCTAAGCCTCTTACAAGGTCAGCTGTTTAGCTAAACATGAGCTCATGATCTAAATTTACACAATAATGAAGAAATCAGCTACAAAGGGAGACAATCAGCAAAAACAATCAATACCAGAATTAGATTCCCTAGGCCATCCGTCAGATGTTGGAATAATCAGGTGCTAGGCAGAAAATATACATAAACCTGGAAATGAAACAAGGAACAAGGATGTTTGCAAAGACTGGTAGGATCTCTAAAACATTTTTAAAGTACATGTCATTGATAAAGCTAAATACTCAAAGGTTGTTTAATACAACAAATTAAGAAGTGAGAAGAGTGAAATTATGCTGTTTAGAAAACTATGGAAGGTGAGATTTTCTGCCTAATTATATAAGATGATTTCTCTAAAAATTACACATTATTCCAAAGACTTATTGGCTGTGAAATAAGTTAAGGGTATTTCAAATGGCTTGTCTGCAAAGAAAGGTGAGATGTAGGGAATCACAGAAAGCCGAGGGGATAATAGGTCAATATATACATTGCTATATGGTGAACTAAGCCTTAGGCCGGCAACAGTGTAGAGGAATGGACCCTTAGAAACGTACAAGTAAGCTGGAATCTTTAAAAGTTCAAATCTTTATAAGTAAAAAGATTGATTAAAATGAATAACCAAGTGTTTTACTTGACATCAGAAAATCAAAACAATAAACACTGAGAACATAGAAAAAAGATAAATAAAGATATGAGCAGAACTTAATACAACAGAAAACGTATAAAATTCAGGTGATTTAGTAAGTCCAAAGAATATTCTTTGAAAAGATTTAAAAGACACACTTTGATTAAGGAAAACATAAACATAAGTAAAGAATATACAGAAAGAATCAGGACAATGTTATAGCAGAGAATATATGAAATGCCAGTAAATTTGAATATTTCTGTAAAGCGGACCATTTCCTAGCTCCTACAGTTTACCAAAACTGACACAAGAGGAAATCATTTAAGGTCATCATGTCTGCCCTTGGCATTCTCGGAACGCCCAGGCCTCAGAATGCAGCATCTGTAGTCCATGGTAACCTGCGGAGAGGGGGCGTGGCTGAGGGAGCTTGGAAGACTACCCTCACTGAGGGAGTGGGTGTGGCCATCTCTGCGGTGACTGAACAAAGGGCAGGGGAGCTGGGGGCCCAGGGCAGGGCCCTCAAAGCCCGGCAGACAGAGTGGGGTGTCACAAGCATTTAGGCCCAGGGCAAAGGGCGCCTTCTTTGTCTGCACAGCTGCCCAAACTCTCACCTTTCCACTCAGGCCGCCCTCTTATTTGAAGTGTGTTTAGAACCTGTGCGCGCAGTACACCTCGCTGAACAGCTAACCATAGGTCAGGGCATCGTACCTTCCTGCCAGGTGACAGAAGTTCGCAGGCAATTGGGGGTCTGGGACACAAGCGGAGAGGCTACTGCCCGGGCCACAGGCCACCGACTGGCCCTGCCCCAGATCGAAGGCTGAAAAGCAGCCATGTCTGAGTCCACTGCCTCTCGAAGGAGTATTGGACCAACACTTGTAGGAAACGGGGTCCTTGTGGGCAACTCATTGGAGGGACACAAATAAATCTTTGCTGACTTTCTGCTGAAGCTTACCAGTGTTCACACCTAAGCCTCTTACATGGTCAGCTGTTTAGCTAAACATGAGCTCATGATCTAAGTTTACACAATATTGAAGAAATCAGCTACAAAGTGAGACAATCAGCAAAAACAATCAATACCAGAATTAGATTCCCTAGGCCATCCATCTCATGTTGGAATAATCAGGGGCAAGGCAGAAAATATACATAAAACTGGAACTGAAACAAGGAACAAGGAGTTTTTCAAAGGCTGGTAGGATCTCTAAAACATTTTTAAAGTACATGTCGTTGATAAAACTAAATATTCAAAGGTTGTTTGTACCACAGATTAAGCATTGAGAAGAGTGGAATTATGCTGTTTTGAAAACTATGGCAGATGAGATTTTCTGCCTAATTATATAAGAAGATTTCTCTAAAAAATAGACATTATTTCAAAGACTTATTGGCTGTGAAATAAGTTAAGTGTATTTCAAATGGCTTGTCTGCAAAGAAAGGTGAGATGTAGGGAATCCCAGAAAGTCGAGGGGAAAATGTCAATATATACATTGCTATATGGTGAACTAAGCCTTAGGCCAGCCACAATGTAGAGGACCTGACCCTTAGAAACTTAAAAGTGAGCTGGAATCTTTAAAAGTTCAAATCTTTATAAGTAAAAAGATTGATGAAAATGAATAACCAAGTGTTTTAATTGACATCAGAAGATCAAAACAATAAACCCTGAGAACATAGAAAAAAGATAAATAAAGATAAGAGCAGAACTTAATACCACAGAAAACGTATAAAATTCAAGTGAGGTAGTAAGTCCAAAGAATATTCTTTGAAAAGATTTAAAAGACACACTTTGATTAAGGAAAACACAAACATAATTAAAGAATATATAGAAAGAATCAGGACAATGTTATAGCAGAGAATATATGAAATGGCAGTAAATTTGAACATTTCTGTAAAGTTGACCATTTCCTAGCTCCTACAGTTTACCAAAACTGACACAAGAGGAAATCATTTAAGGTCATCATGTCTGCCCTTGGCATTCTCGGATCGCCCTGGCCTCAGAATGCAGCATCTGTAGTCCATGGTAACCTGCGGAGAGGGGGCGTGGCTTTGGGAGGTTGGAAGACTGCCCTCACTGAGGGAGTGGGTGTGGCCATCTCTGCTGTGACTGAACAAAGAGCAGGGGAGCAGGGGGCCCAGGGAAGGGCCCTCAGAGCCCGGCAGACCCAGTGGGGTGTCGGAAGCATTTAGGCCCAGGCCAAAGGGCACCTTCTTTGTCTGCACAGCTGCCCAAACTCTCACCTTTCCACTCAGGCCGCCCTCTTATTTGAAGTGTGTTTGGAACCTGTCCGCGCAGTACACTACGCTGCACAGCTAACCATAGCTCAGGGCATCGTAACCTCCTGCCAGGAGACCGAAGTTCGCAGGCAAATGGGTCCCTGGGACACATGCGGAGAGGCTCCTGCCCGGGCCACAGGCCGCCCACTGTCCCTGCCCCAGATCGAAGGCTGAAAAGCAGCCATGTCTGAGTCCACTGCCTCTCGAAGGAGTATTGGACCAACACTTGTAGAAAACGGGGTCCTTGCGGGCAACTCATTGGAGGGACACAAATAAATCTTTGCCGACTTTCTGCTGAAGCTTACCAGCGTTCACACCTAAGCCCCTTACAAGGTCCACTGTTTAGCTAAACATGAGCTCATGATCTAAATTTACACAATATTGAAGAAATCAGCTACACAGTGAGACAATCAGCAAAAACAATCAATACCAGAATTAGATTCCCTAGGCCATCCATCTCATGTTGGAATAATCAGGGGCAAGGCAGAAAATATACATAAAACTGGAACTGAAACAAGGAACAAGGAGGTTTTCAAAGGCTGGTAGGATCTCTAAAACATTTTTAAAGTACATGTCGTTGATAAACCTAAATACTCAATGGTTGTTTAATACCACAGATTAAGCATTGAGAAGAGTGAAATTATGCTGTTTTGAAAACTATGGCAGGTGAGATTTTCTGCCTAATTATATAAGAAGATTTCTCTAAAAAATAGACATTATTTCAAAGACTTATTGGCTGTGAAATAAGTTAAGTGTATTTCAAATGGCTTGTCTGCAAAGAAAGGTGAGATGTAGGGAATCAGAGAAAGTCGAGGGGAAAATATCAATATATACATTGCTATATGGTGAACTAAGCCTTAGGCCAGCCACAATGTAGAGGACCTGACCCTTAGAAACTTAAAAGTGAGCTGGAATATTTAAAAGTTCAAATCTTTATAAGTAAAAAGATTGATGAAAATGAATAACCAAGTGTTTTAATTGACATCAGAAGATCAAAACCATAAACCCTGAGAACATAGAAAAAAGATAAATAAAGATATGAGCAGAACTTAATACCACAGAAAACGTATAAAATTCAGGTGAGGTAGTAAGTCCAAAGAATATTCTTTGAAAAGATTTAAAAGACACACTTTGATTAAGGAAAACACAAACATAATTAAAGAATATATAGAAAGAATCAGGACAATGTTATAACAGAGAATATATGAAATGCCAGTAAATTTGAACATTTCTGTAAAGTTGACCATTTCCTAGCTCCTACAGTTTACCAAAACTGACACAAGAGGAAATCATTTAAGGTCATCATGTTTGCCCTTGGCATTCTCGGAACGCCCTGTCCTCAGAATGCAGCATCTGTAGTCCATGGTAACCTGCGGAGAGTGGGCGGGGCTGAGGGAGGCTGGACCACTGCCCTCACTGAGGGAGTGGGTGTGGCCATCTCTGCTGTGACTGAACAAAGGGCAGGGGAGCAGGGAGCCTAGGGCAGGGCCCTCAGAGCCCAGCAGGCCCAGTGGGGTGTCATAAGCATTTAGGCCCGGGCCATAGGGCGCCTTCTTTGTCTGCACAGCTGCCCAAACACTCACTTTTCCTCTCAGGCCACCCACTTAGTTGAAGTGTGTGTGAAACCTGTCCGTGCAGTATACCTCGCTGCACAGCTAACCATAGCTCTGGGCATCGTAGCTTCCTGCCAGGTGACCGAAGTTCGCAGGAGAGATGATTCCCAGGTTCACACGAAGAGAGGCTCCTGCCCGGGCCACAGGCCGCCCACTGCCCCTGCCCAAGATCGGGGGCTGAAAGCAGCCCTGTCTAAGTCCCCTACCCCTAGAGGGAGTATTGGACCAATACTTCTAGAAAACGGGGTCCTTGTGGGCAACTCATTGGAGGGACACAAATAAATCTTTGCCGACTTTTTGCTGAAACTTACGAGCGTTCACACCTAAGCCTCTTGGAAGGTCAGCTGTTTAGCTAAACATGAGCTCATGATCTAAATTTACACAATAATGAAGAAATCAGCTACAAAGGGAGACAATCAGCAAAAACAATCAATACCAGAATTAGATTCCCTAGGCCATCCGTCAGATGTTGGAATAATCAGGTGCTAGGCAGAAAATATACATAAACCTGGAAATGAAACAAGGAACAAGGATGTTTGCAAAGACTGGTAGGATCTCTAAAACATTTTTAAAGTACATGTCATTCATAAAGCTAAATACTCAAAGGTTGTTTAATACAACAAATTAAGCAGTGAGAAGAGTGAAATTATGCTGTTTAGAAAACTATGGAAGGTGAGATTTTCTGCCTAATTATATAAGATGATTTCTCTAAAAATTACACATTATTCCAAAGACTTATTGGCTGTGAAATAAGTTAAGGGTATATCAAATGGCTTGTCTGCAAAGAAAGGTGAGATGTAGGGAATCACAGAAAGCCGAGGGGATAATAGGTCAATATATACATTGCTATATGGTGAACTAAGCCTTAGGCCGGCAACAGTGTAGAGGAATGGACCCTTAGAAACGTACAAGTAAGCTAGAATCTTTAAAAGTTCAAATCTTTTTTTTTTTTTTTTTTTTTTTTTTTGCTGTACGCGGGCCTCTCACTGCTGTGGCCTCTCCCGTTGCGGAGCACAGGCTCCGGACACACAGGCTCCGCGGCCATGGCTCGCGGGCCCAGCCGCTCCGCGGCATGTGGGTTCTTCCGGGATAGGGGCACGAACCCGTGTCCCCTGCATCGGCAGGCGGACTCTCAACCACTGCGCCACCAGGGAAGCCCAAAAGTTCAAATCTTTATAAGTAAAAAGATTGATTAAAATGAATAACCAAGTGTTTTACTTGACATCAGAAAATCAAAACAATAAACCCTGAGAACATAGAAAAAAGATAAATAAAAATATGAGCAGAACTTAATACAACAGAAAACATATAAAATTCAGGTGATTTAGTAAGTCCAAAGAATATTCTTTGAAAAGATTTAAAAGACACACTTTGATTAAGGAAAACATAAACATAAGTAAAGAATATACAGAAAGAATCAGGACAATGTTATAGCAGAGAATATATGAAATGCCAGTAAATTTGAATATTTCTGTAAAGCGGACCATTTCCTAGCTCCTACAGTTTACCAAAACTGACACAAGAGGAAATCATTTAAGGTCATCATGTCTGCCCTTGGCATTCTCGGAACGCCCTGGCCTCAGAATGCAGCATCTGTAGTCCATGGTAACCTGCGGAGAGGGTGCGTGGCTGAGGGAGCTTGGAAGACTGCCCTCACTGAGGGAGTGGGTGTGGCCATCTCTGCTGTGACTGAACAAAGGGCAGGGGAGCTGGGGGCCCAGGGCAGGGCCCTCAAAGCCCGGCAGACACAGTGGGGTGTCACAAGCATTTAGGCCCAGGGCAAAGGGCGCCTTCTTTGTCTGCACAGCTGCCCAAACTCTCACCTTTCCACTCAGGCCGCCCTCTTATTTGAAGTGTGTTTAGAACCTGTGCGCGCAGTACACCTCGCTGAACAGCTAACCATAGGTCAGGGCATCGTACCTTCCTGCCAGGTGACAGAAGTTCGCAGGCAATTGGGGGTCTGGGACACAAGCGGAGAGGCTACAGCCCGGGCCACAGGCCACCGACTGGCCCTGCCCCAGATCGAAGGCTGAAAAGTAGCCATGTCTGAGTCCACTGCCTCTCGAAGGAGTATTGGACCAACACTTGTAGGAAACGGGGTCCTTGTGGGCAACTCATTGGAGGGACACAAATAAATCTTTGCTGACTTTCTGCTGAAGCTTACCAGCGTTCACACCTAAGCCTCTTACATGGTCAGCTGTTTAGCTAAACATGAGCTCATGATATAAATTTACACAATATTGAAGAAATCAGCTACAAAGTGAGACAATCAGCAAAAACAATCTATACCAGAAGTAGATTCCCTAGGCCATCCATCTCATGTTGGAATAATCAGGGGCAAGGCAGAAAATATACATAAAACTGGAACTGAAACAAGGAACAAGGAGTTTTTCAAAGGCTGGTAGGATCTCTAAAACATTTTTAAAGTACATGTCGTTGATAAAACTAAATATTCAAAGGTTGTTTATACCACAGATTAAGCATTGAGAAGAGTGGAATTATGCTGTTTTGAAAACTATGGCAGATGAGATTTTCTGCCTAATTATATAAGAAGATTTCTCTACAAAATAGACATTATTTCAAAGACTTATTGGCTGCGAAATAAGTTAAGTGTATTTCAAATGGCTTGTCTGCAAAGAAAGGTGAGATGTAGGGAATCACAGAAAGTCGAGGGGAAAATGTCAATATATACATTGCTATATGGTGAACTAAGCCTTAGGCCAGCCACAATGTAGAGGACCTGACCCTTAGAAACTTAAAAGTGAGCTGGAATCTTTAAAAGTTCAAATCTTTATAAGTAAAAAGATTGATGAAAATGACTATCCAAGTGTTTTAATTGACATCAGAAGATCAAAACCATAAACCCTGAGAACATAGAAAAAAGATAAATAAAGATATGAGCAGAACTTAATACCACAGAAAACGTATAAAATTCAAGTGAGGTAGTAAGTCCAAAGAATATTCTTTGAAAAGATTTAAAAGACACACTTTGATTAAGGAAAACACAAACATAATTAAAGAATATATAGAAAGAATCAGGACAATGTTATAGCAGAGAATATATGAAATGGCAGTAAATTTGAACATTTCTGTAAAGTTGACCATTTCCTAGCTCCTACAGTTTACCAAAACTGACACAAGAGGAAATCATTTAAGGTCATCATGTCTGCCCTTGGCATTCTCGGAACGCCCTGGCCTCAGAATGCAGCATCTGTAGTCCATGGTAACCTGCGGAGAGGGGGCGTGGCTTTGGGAGGTTGGAAGACTGCCCTCACTGAGGGAGTGGGTGTGGCCACCTCTGCTGTGACTGAACAAAGAGCAGGGGAGCAGGGGGCCCAGGGAAGGGCCCTCAGAGCCCGGCAGACCCAGTGGGGTGTCGCAAGCATTTAGGACCCGGCCAAAGGGCGCCTTCTTTGTCTGCACAGCTGCCCAAACTCTCACCTTTACACTCAGGCCGCCCTCTTATTTGAAGTGTGTTTGGAACCTGTCCGCGCAGTACACATCGCTGCACAGCTAACCATAGGTCAGGGCATCGTAGCTTCCTGCCAGGAGACCGAAGTTCGCAGGCAAATGGGTCCCTGGGACACATGCGGAGAGGCTCCTGCCCGGGCCACAGGCCGCCCACTGTCCCTGCCCCAGATCGAAGGCTGAAAAGCAGCCATGTCTGAGTCCACTGCCTCTCGAAAGAGTATTGGACCAACACTTGTAGAAAACGGGGTCCTTGCGGGCAACTCATTGGAGGGACACAAATAAATCTTTGCCGACTTTCTGCTGAAGCTTACCAGCGTTCACACCTAAGCCCCTTACAAGGTCCACTGTTTAGCTAAACATGAGCTCATGATCTAAATTTACACAATATTGAAGAAATCAGCTACACAGTGAGACAATCAGCAAAAACAATCAATACCAGAATTAGATTCCCTAGGCCATCCATCTGATGTTGGAATAATCAGGGGCAAGGCAGAAAATATACATAAAACTGGAACTGATACAAGGAACAAGGAGGTTTTCAAAGGCTGGTAGGATCTCTAAAACATTTTTAAAGTACATGTCGTTGATAAACCTAAATACTCAAAGGTTGTTTAATACCACAGATTAAGCATTGAGAAGAGTGAAATTATGCTGTTTTGAAAACTATGGCAGGTGAGATTTTCTGCCTAATTATATAAGAAGATTTCTCTAAAAAATAGACATTATTTCAAAGACTTATTGGCTGTGAAATAAGTTAAGTGTATTTCAAATGGCTTGTCTGCAAAGAAAGGTGAGATGTAGGGAATCAGAGAAAGTCGAGGGGAAAATATCAATATATACATTGCTATATGGTGAACTAAGCCTTAGGCCAGCCACAATGTAGAGGACCTGACCCTTAGAAACTTAAAAGTGAGCTGGAATATTTAAAAGTTCAAATCTTTATAAGTAAAAAGATTTATGAAAATGAATAACCAAGTGTTTTAATTGACATCAGAAGATCAAAACCATAAACCCTGAGAACATAGAAAAAAGATAAATAAAGATATGAGCAGAACTTAATACCACAGAAAACGTATAAAATTCAGGTGAGGTAGTAAGTCCAAAGAATATTCTTTGAAAAGATTTAAAAGACACACTTTGATTAAGGAAAACACAAACATAATTAAAGAATATATAGAAAGAATCAGGACAATGTTATAACAGAGAATATATGAAATGCCAGTAAATTTGAACATTTCTGTAAAGTTGACCATTTCCTAGCTCCTACAGTTTACCAAAACTGACACAAGAGGAAATCATTTAAGGTCATCATGTTTGCCCTTGGCATTCTCGGAACGCCCTGTCCTCAGAATGCAGCATCTGTAGTCCATGGTAACCTGCGGAGAGTGGGCGGGGCTGAGGGAGGCTGGACCACTGCCCTCACTGAGGGAGTGGGTGTGGCCATCTCTGCTGTGACTGAACAAAGGGCAGGGGAGCAGGGAGCCTAGGGCAGGGCCCTCAGAGCCCAGCAGGCCCAGTGGGGTGTCATAAGCATTTAGGCCCGGGCCATAGGGCGCCTTCTTTGTCTGCACAGCTGCCCAAACACTCACTTTTCCTCTCAGGCCACCCACTTAGTTGAAGTGTGTGTGAAACCTGTCCGTGCAGTATACCTCGCTGCACAGCTAACCATAGCTCTGGGCATCGTAGCTTCCTGCCAGGTGACCGAAGTTCGCAGGAGAGATGATTCCCAGGTTCACACGAAGAGAGGCTCCTGCCCGGGCCACAGGCCGCCCACTGCCCCTGCCCAAGATCGGGGGCTGAAAGCAGCCCTGTCTAAGTCCCCTACCCCTAGAGGGAGTATTAGACCAACACTTCTAGAAAACGGGGTCCTTGTGGGCAACTCATTGGAGGGACACAAATAAATCTTTGCCGACTTTTTGCTGAAACTTACGAGCGTTCACACCTAAGCCTCTTACAAGGTCAGTTGTTTAGCTAAACATGAGCTCATGATCTAAATTTACACAATAATGAAGAAATCAGCTACAAAGGGAGACAATCAGCAAAAACAATCAATACCAGAATTAGATTCCCTAGGCCATCCGTCAGATGTTGGAATAATCAGGTGCTAGGCAGAAAATATACATAAAACTGGAACAGAAACAAGGAACAAGGATGTTTGCAAAGACTGGTAGGATCTCTAAAACATTTTTAAATTACATGTCATTGATAAAGCTAAATACTCAAAGGTTGTTTAATACAACAAATTAAGCAGTGAGAAGAGTGAAATTATGCTGTTTAGAAAACTATGGAAGGTGAGATTTTCTGCCTAATTATATAAGATGATTTCTCTAAAAATTACACATTATTCCAAAGACTTATTGGCTGTGAAATAAGTTAAGGGTATTTCAAATGGCTTGTCTGCAAAGAAAGGTGAGATGTAGGGAATCACAGAAAGCCGAGGGGATAATAGGTCAATATATACATTGCTATATGGTGAACTAAGCCTTAGGCCGGCAACAGTGTAGAGGAATGGACCCTTAGAAACGTACAAGTAAGCTGGAATCTTTAAAAGTTCAAATCTTTATAAGTAAAAAGATTGATTAAAATGAATAACCAAGTGTTTTACTTGACATCAGAAAATCAAAACAATAAACCCTGAGAACATAGAAAAAAGATAAATAAAAATATGAGCAGAACTTAATACAACAGAAAACGTATAAAATTCAGGTGATTTAGTAAGTCCAAAGAATATTCTTTGAAAAGATTTAAAAGACACACTTTGATTAAGGAAAACATAAACATAAGTAAAGAATATACAGAAAGAATCAGGACAATGTTATAGCAGAGAATATATGAAATGCCAGTAAATTTGAATATTTCTGTAAAGCGGACCATTTCCTAGCTCCTACAGTTTACCAAAACTGACACAAGAGGAAATCATGTAAGGTCATCATGTCTGCCCTTGGCATTCTCGGAACGCCCTGGCCTCAGAATGCAGCATCTGTAGTCCATGGTAACCTGCGGAGAGGGGGCGTGGCTGAGGGAGCTTGGAAGACTGCCCTCACTGAGGGAGTGGGTGTGGCCATCTCTGCTGTGACTGAACAAAGGGCAGGGGAGCTGGGGGCCCAGGGCAGGGCCCTCAAAGCCTTGCAGACACAGTGGTGTGTCACAAGCATTTAGGCCCAGGGAAAAGGGCGCCTTCTTTGTCTGCACAGCTGCCCAAACTCTCACCTTTCCACTCAGGCCGCCCTCTTATTTGAAGTGTGTTTAGAACCTGTGCGCGCAGTACACCTCGCTGAACAGCTAACCATAGGTCAGGGCATCGTACCTTCCTGCAGGTGACAGAAGTTCGCAGGCAATTGGGGGTCTGGGACACAAGCGGAGAGGCTACTGCCCGGGCCACAGGCCACCGACTGGCCCTGCCCCAGATCGAAGGCTGAACAGCAGCCATGTCTGAGTCCACTGACTCTCGAAGGAGTATTGGACCAACACTTGTAGGAAACGGGGTCGTTGTGGGCAACTCATTGGAGGGACACAAATAAATCTTTGCTGACTTTCTGCTGAAGCTTACCAGCGTTCACACCTAAGCCTCTTACATGGTCAGCTGTTTAGCTAAACATGAGCTCATGATCTAAATTTACACAATATTGAAGAAATCAGCTACACAGTGAGACAATCAGCAAAAACAATCAATACCAGAATTAGATTCCCTAGGCCATCCATCTGATGTTGGAATAATCAGGGGCAAGGCAGAAAATATACATAAAACTGGAACTGAAACAAGGAACAAGGAGGTTTTCAAAGGCTGGTAGGATCTCTAAAACATTTTTAAAGTACATGTCGTTGATAAACCTAAATACTCAAAGGTTGTTTAATACCACAGATTAAGCATTGAGAAGAGTGAAATTATGCTGTTTTGAAAACTATGGCAGGTGAGATTTTCTGCCTAATTATATAAGAAGATTTCTCTAAAAAATAGACATTATTTCAAAGACTTATTGGCTGTGAAATAAGTTAAGTGTATTTCAAATGGCTTGTCTGCAAAGAAAGGTGAGATGTAGGGAATCAGAGAAAGTCGAGGGGAAAATATCAATATATACATTGCTATATGGTGAACTAAGCCTTAGGCCAGCCACAATGTAGAGGACCTGACCCTTAGAAACTTAAAAGTGAGCTGGAATATTTAAAAGTTCAAATCTTTATAAGTAAAAAGATTGATGAAAATGAATAACCAAGTGTTTTAATTGACATCAGAAGATCAAAACCATAAACCCTGAGAACATAGAAAAAAGATAAATAAAGATATGAGCAGAACTTAATACCACAGAAAACGTATAAAATTCAGGTGAGGTAGTAAGTCCAAAGAATATTCTTTGAAAAGATTTAAAAGACACACTTTGATTAAGGAAAACACAAACATAATTAAAGAATATATAGAAAGAATCAGGACAATGTTATAACAGAGAATATATGAAATGCCAGTAAATTTGAACATTTCTGTAAAGTTGACCATTTCCTAGCTCCTACAGTTTACCAAAACTGACACAAGAGGAAATCATTTAAGGTCATCATGTTTGCCCTTGGCATTCTCGGAACGCCCTGTCCTCAGAATGCAGCATCTGTAGTCCATGGTAACCTGCGGAGAGTGGGCGGGGCTGAGGGAGGCTGGACCACTGCCCTCACTGAGGGAGTGGGTGTGGCCATCTCTGCTGTGACTGAACAAAGGGCAGGGGAGCAGGGAGCCTAGGGCAGGGCCCTCAGAGCCCAGCAGGCCCAGTGGGGTGTCATAAGCATTTAGGCCCGGGCCATAGGGCGCCTTCTTTGTCTGCACAGCTGCCCAAACACTCACTTTTCCTCTCAGGCCACCCACTTAGTTGAAGTGTGTGTGAAACCTGTCCGTGCAGTATACCTCGCTGCACAGCTAACCATAGCTCTGGGCATCGTAGCTTCCTGCCAGGTGACCGAAGTTCGCAGGAGAGATGATTCCCAGGTTCACACGAAGAGAGGCTCCTGCCCGGGCCACAGGCCGCCCACTGCCCCTGCCCAAGATCGGGGGCTGAAAGCAGCCCTGTCTAAGTCCCCTACCCCTAGAGGGAGTATTGGACCAATACTTCTAGAAAACGGGGTACTTGTGGGCAACTCATTGGAGGGACACAAATAAATCTTTGCCGACTTTTTGCTGAAACTTACGAGCGTTCACACCTAAGCCTCTTGGAAGGTCAGCTGTTTAGCTAAACATGAGCTCATGATCTAAATTTACACAATAATGAAGAAATCAGCTACAAAGGGAGAAAATCAGCAAAAACAATCAATACCAGAATTAGATTCCCTAGGCCATCCGTCAGATGTTGGAATAATCAGGTGCTAGGCAGAAAATATACATAAACCTGGAAATGAAACAAGGAACAAGGATGTTTGCAAAGACTGGTAGGATCTCTAAAACATTTTTAAAGTACATGTCATTCATAAAGCTAAATACTCAAAGGTTGTTTAATACAACAAATTAAGCAGTGAGAAGAGTGAAATTATGCTGTTTAGAAAACTATGGAAGGTGAGATTTTCTGCCTAATTATATAAGATGATTTCTCTAAAAATTACACATTATTCCAAAGACTTATTGGCTGTGAAATAAGTTAAGGGTATATCAAATGGCTTGTCTGCAAAGAAAGGTGAGATGTAGGGAATCACAGAAAGCCGAGGGGATAATAGGTCAATATATACATTGCTATATGGTGAACTAAGCCTTAGGCCGGCAACAGTGTAGAGGAATGGACCCTTAGAAACGTACAAGTAAGCTAGAATCTTTAAAAGTTCAAATCTTTTTTTTTTTTTTTTTTTTTTTTTGCTGTACGCGGGCCTCTCACTGCTGTGGCCTCTCCCGTTGCGGAGCACAGGCTCCGGACACACAGGCTCCGCGGCCATGGCTCGCGGGCCCAGCCGCTCCGCGGCATGTGGGTTCTTCCGGGATAGGGGCACGAACCCGTGTCCCCTGCATCGGCAGGCGGACTCTCAACCACTGCGCCACCAGGGAAGCCCAAATGTTCAAATCTTTATAAGTAAAAAGATTGATTAAAATGAATAACCAAGTGTTTTACTTGACATCAGAAAATCAAAACAATAAACCCTGAGAACATAGAAAAAAGATAAATAAAAATATGAGCAGAACTTAATACAACAGAAAACATATAAAATTCAGGTGATTTAGTAAGTCCAAAGAATATTCTTTGAAAAGATTTAAAAGACACACTTTGATTAAGGAAAACATAAACATAAGTAAAGAATATACAGAAAGAATCAGGACAATGTTATAGCAGAGAATATATGAAATGCCAGTAAATTTGAATATTTCTGTAAAGCGGACCATTTCCTAGCTCCTACAGTTTACCAAAACTGACACAAGAGGAAATCATTTAAGGTCATCATGTCTGCCCTTGGCATTCTCGGAACGCCCTGGCCTCAGAATGCAGCATCTGTAGTCCATGGTAACCTGCGGAGAGGGTGCGTGGCTGAGGGAGCTTGGAAGACTGCCCTCACTGAGGGAGTGGGTGTGGCCATCTCTGCTGTGACTGAACAAAGGGCAGGGGAGCTGGGGGCCCAGGGCAGGGCCCTCAAAGCCCGGCAGACACAGTGGGGTGTCACAAGCATTTAGGCCCAGGGCAAAGGGCGCCTTCTTTGTCTGCACAGCTGCCCAAACTCTCACCTTTCCACTCAGGCCGCCCTCTTATTTGAAGTGTGTTTAGAACCTGTGCGCGCAGTACACCTCGCTGAACAGCTAACCATAGGTCAGGGCATCGTACCTTCCTGCCAGGTGACAGAAGTTCGCAGGCAATTGGGGGTCTGGGACACAAGCGGAGAGGCTACAGCCCGGGCCACAGGCCACCGACTGGCCCTGCCCCAGATCGAAGGCTGAAAAGCAGCCATGTCTGAGTCCACTGCCTCTCGAAGGAGTATTGGACCAACACTTGTAGGAAACGGGGTCCTTGTGGGCAACTCATTGGAGGGACACAAATAAATCTTTGCTGACTTTCTGCTGAAGCTTACCAGCGTTCACACCTAAGCCTCTTACATGGTCAGCTGTTTAGCTAAACATGAGCTCATGATATAAATTTACACAATATTGAAGAAATCAGCTACAAAGTGAGACAATCAGCAAAAACAATCTATACCAGAAGTAGATTCCCTAGGCCATCCATCTCATGTTGGAATAATCAGGGGCAAGGCAGAAAATATACATAAAACTGGAACTGAAACAAGGAACAAGGAGTTTTTCAAAGGCTGGTAGGATCTCTAAAACATTTTTAAAGTACATGTCGTTGATAAAACTAAATATTCAAAGGTTGTTTATACCACAGATTAAGCATTGAGAAGAGTGGAATTATGCTGTTTTGAAAACTATGGCAGATGAGATTTTCTGCCTAATTATATAAGAAGATTTCTCTACAAAATAGACATTATTTCAAAGACTTATTGGCTGCGAAATAAGTTAAGTGTATTTCAAATGGCTTGTCTGCAAAGAAAGGTGAGATGTAGGGAATCACAGAAAGTCGAGGGGAAAATGTCAATATATACATTGCTATATGGTGAACTAAGCCTTAGGCCAGCCACAATGTAGAGGACCTGACCCTTAGAAACTTAAAAGTGAGCTGGAATCTTTAAAAGTTCAAATCTTTATAAGTAAAAAGATTGATGAAAATGACTATCCAAGTGTTTTAATTGACATCAGAAGATCAAAACCATAAACCCTGAGAACATAGAAAAAAGATAAATAAAGATATGAGCAGAACTTAATACCACAGAAAACGTATAAAATTCAAGTGAGGTAGTAAGTCCAAAGAATATTCTTTGAAAAGATTTAAAAGACACACTTTGATTAAGGAAAACACAAACATAATTAAAGAATATATAGAAAGAATCAGGACAATGTTATAGCAGAGAATATATGAAATGGCAGTAAATTTGAACATTTCTGTAAAGTTGACCATTTCCTAGCTCCTACAGTTTACCAAAACTGACACAAGAGGAAATCATTTAAGGTCATCATGTCTGCCCTTGGCATTCTCGGAACGCCCTGGCCTCAGAATGCAGCATCTGTAGTCCATGGTAACCTGCGGAGAGGGGGCGTGGCTTTGGGAGGTTGGAAGACTGCCCTCACTGAGGGAGTGGGTGTGGCCACCTCTGCTGTGACTGAACAAAGAGCAGGGGAGCAGGGGGCCCAGGGAAGGGCCCTCAGAGCCCGGCAGACCCAGTGGGGTGTCGCAAGCATTTAGGCCCCGGCCAAAGGGCGCCTTCTTTGTCTGCACAGCTGCCCAAACTCTCACCTTTACACTCAGGCCGCCCTCTTATTTGAAGTGTGTTTGGAACCTGTCCGCGCAGTACACATCGCTGCACAGCTAACCATAGGTCAGGGCATCGTAGCTTCCTGCCAGGAGACCGAAGTTCGCAGGCAAATGGGTCCCTGGGACACATGCGGAGAGGCTCCTGCCCGGGCCACAGGCCGCCCACTGTCCCTGCCCCAGATCGAAGGCTGAAAAGCAGCCATGTCTGAGTCCACTGCCTCTCGAAAGAGTATTGGACCAACACTTGTAGAAAACGGGGTCCTTGCGGGCAACTCATTGGAGGGACACAAATAAATCTTTGCCGACTTTCTGCTGAAGCTTACCAGCGTTCACACCTAAGCCCCTTACAAGGTCCACTGTTTAGCTAAACATGAGCTCATGA
The DNA here is from genome assembly GCF_964165515.1 of Mesoplodon bidens. Taxonomy (NCBI): domain Eukaryota; kingdom Metazoa; phylum Chordata; class Mammalia; order Artiodactyla; family Ziphiidae; genus Mesoplodon; species Mesoplodon bidens. Next base: position 4,874,619 of record NC_138180.1, read on the forward strand.
TCTAAATTTACACAATATTGAAGAAATCAGCTACACAGTGAGACAATCAGCAAAAACAATCAATACCAGAATTAGATTCCCTAGGCCATCCATCTGATGTTGGAATAATCAGGGGCAAGGCAGAAAATATACATAAAACTGGAACTGATACAAGGAACAAGGAGGTTTTCAAAGGCTGGTAGGATCTCTAAAACATTTTTAAAGTACATGTCGTTGATAAACCTAAATACTCAAAGGTTGTTTAATACCACAGATTAAGCATTGAGAAGAGTGAAATTATGCTGTTTTGAAAACTATGGCAGGTGAGATTTTCTGCCTAATTATATAAGAAGATTTCTCTAAAAAATAGACATTATTTCAAAGACTTATTGGCTGTGAAATAAGTTAAGTGTATTTCAAATGGCTTGTCTGCAAAGAAAGGTGAGATGTAGGGAATCAGAGAAAGTCGAGGGGAAAATATCAATATATACATTGCTATATGGTGAACTAAGCCTTAGGCCAGCCACAATGTAGAGGACCTGACCCTTAGAAACTTAAAAGTGAGCTGGAATATTTAAAAGTTCAAATCTTTATAAGTAAAAAGATTTATGAAAATGAATAACCAAGTGTTTTAATTGACATCAGAAGATCAAAACCATAAACCCTGAGAACATAGAAAAAAGATAAATAAAGATATGAGCAGAACTTAATACCACAGAAAACGTATAAAATTCAGGTGAGGTAGTAAGTCCAAAGAATATTCTTTGAAAAGATTTAAAAGACACACTTTGATTAAGGAAAACACAAACATAATTAAAGAATATATAGAAAGAATCAGGACAATGTTATAACAGAGAATATATGAAATGCCAGTAAATTTGAACATTTGTGTAAAGTTGAGCATTTCCTAGCTCCTACAGTTTACCAAAACTGACACAAGAGGAAATCATTTAAGGTCATCATGTTTGCCCTTGGCATTCTCGGAACGCCCTGTCCTCAGAATGCAGCATCTGTAGTCCATGGTAACCTGCGGAGAGTGGGCGGGGCTGAGGGAGGCTGGACCACTGCCCTCACTGAGGGAGTGGGTGTGGCCATCTCTGCTGTGACTGAACAAAGGGCAGGGGAGCAGGGAGCCTAGGGCAGGGCCCTCAGAGCCCAGCAGGCCCAGTGGGGTGTCATAAGCATTTAGGCCCGGGCCATAGGGCGCCTTCTTTGTCTGCACAGCTGCCCAAACACTCACTTTTCCTCTCAGGCCACCCACTTAGTTGAAGTGTGTGTGAAACCTGTCCGTGCAGTATACCTCGCTGCACAGCTAACCATAGCTCTGGGCATCGTAGCTTCCTGCCAGGTGACCGAAGTTCGCAGGAGAGATGATTCCCAGGTTCACACGAAGAGAGGCTCCTGCCCGGGCCACAGGCCGCCCACTGCCCCTGCCCAAGATCGGGGGCTGAAAGCAGCCCTGTCTAAGTCCCCTACCCCTAGAGGGAGTATTAGACCAACACTTCTAGAAAACGGGGTCCTTGTGGGCAACTCATTGGAGGGACACAAATAAATCTTTGCCGACTTTTTGCTGAAACTTACGAGCGTTCACACCTAAGCCTCTTACAAGGTCAGTTGTTTAGCTAAACATGAGCTCATGATCTAAATTTACACAATAATGAAGAAATCAGCTACAAAGGGAGACAATCAGCAAAAACAATCAATACCAGAATTAGATTCCCTAGGCCATCCGTCAGATGTTGGAATAATCAGGTGCTAGGCAGAAAATATACATAAACCTGGAAATGAAACAAGGAACAAGGATGTTTGCAAAGACTGGTAGGATCTCTAAAACATTTTTAAAGTACATGTCATTGATAAAGCTAAATACTCAAAGATTGTTTAATACAACAAATTAAGCAGTGAGAAGAGTGAAATTATGCTGTTTAGAAAACTATGGAAGGTGAGATTTTCTGCCTAATTATATAAGATGATTTCTCTAAAAATTACACATTATTCCAAAGACTTATTGGCTGTGAAATAAGTTAAGGGTATTTCAAATGGCTTGTCTGCAAAGAAAGGTGAGATGTAGGGAATCACAGAAAGCCGAGGGGATAATAGGTCAATATATACATTGCTATATGGTGAACTAAGCCTTAGGCCGGCAACAGTGTAGAGGAATGGACCCTTAGAAACGTACAAGTAAGCTGGAATCTTTAAAAGTTCAAATCTTTATAAGTAAAAAGATTGATTAAAATGAATAACCAAGTGTTTTACTTGACATCAGAAAATCAAAACAATAAACCCTGAGAACATAGAAAAAAGATAAATAAAAATATGAGCAGAACTTAATACAACAGAAAACGTATAAAATTCAGGTGATTTAGTAAGTCCAAAGAATATTCTTTGAAAAGATTTAAAAGACACACTTTGATTAAGGAAAACATAAACATAAGTAAAGAATATACAGAAAGAATCAGGACAATGTTATAGCAGAGAATATATGAAATGCCAGTAAATTTGAATATTTCTGTAAAGCGGACCATTTCCTAGCTCCTACAGTTTACCAAAACTGACACAAGAGGAAATCATGTAAGGTCATCATGTCTGACCTTGGCATTCTCGGAACGCCCTGGCCTCAGAATGCAGCATCTGTAGTCCATGGTAACCTGCGGAGAGGGGGCGTGGCTGAGGGAGCTTGGAAGACTGCCCTCACTGAGGGAGTGGGTGTGGCCATCTCTGCTGTGACTGAACAAAGGGCAGGGGAGCTGGGGGCCCAGGGCAGGGCCCTCAAAGCCTTGCAGACACAGTGGTGTGTCACAAGCATTTAGGCCCAGGGAAAAGGGCGCCTTCTTTGTCTGCACAGCTGCCCAAACTCTCACCTTTCCACTCAGGCCGCCCTCTTATTTGAAGTGTGTTTAGAACCTGTGCGCGCAGTACACCTCGCTGAACAGCTAACCATAGGTCAGGGCATCGTACCTTCCTGCAGGTGACAGAAGTTCGCAGGCAATTGGGGGTCTGGGACACAAGCGGAGAGGCTACTGCCCGGGCCACAGGCCACCGACTGGCCCTGCCCCAGATCGAAGGCTGAACAGCAGCCATGTCTGAGTCCACTGACTCTCGAAGGAGTATTGGACCAACACTTGTAGGAAACGGGGTCGTTGTGGGCAACTCATTGGAGGGACACAAATAAATCTTTGCTGACTTTCTGCTGAAGCTTACCAGCGTTCACACCTAAGCCTCTTACATGGTCAGCTGTTTAGCTAAACATGAGCTCATGATCTAAATTTACACAATATTGAAGAAATCAGCTACACAGTGAGACAATCAGCAAAAACAATCAATACCAGAATTAGATTCCCTAGGCCATCCATCTGATGTTGGAATAATCAGGGGCAAGGCAGAAAATATACATAAAACTGGAACTGAAACAAGGAACAAGGAGATTTCAAAGGCTGGTAGGATCTCTAAAACATTTTTAAAGTACATGTCGTTGATAAACCTAAATACTCAAAGGTTGTTTAATACCACAGATTAAGCATTGAGAAGAGTGAAATTATGCTGTTTTGAAAACTATGGCAGGTGAGATTTTCTGCCTAATTATATAAGAAGATTTCTCTAAAAAATAGACATTATTTCAAAGACTTATTGGCTGTGAAATAAGTTAAGTGTATTTCAAATGGCTTGTCTGCAAAGAAAGGTGAGATGTAGGGAATCAGAGAAAGTCGAGGGGAAAATATCAATATATACATTGCTATATGGTGAACTAAGCCTTAGGCCAGCCACAATGTAGAGGACCTGACCCTTAGAAACTTAAAAGTGAGCTGGAATATTTAAAAGTTCAAATCTTTATAAGTAAAAAGATTGATGAAAATGAATAACCAAGTGTTTTAATTGACATCAGAAGATCAAAACCATAAACCCTGAGAACATAGAAAAAAGATAAATAAAGATATGAGCAGAACTTAATACCACAGAAAACGTATAAAATTCAGGTGAGGTAGTAAGTCCAAAGAATATTCTTTGAAAAGATTTAAAAGACACACTTTGATTAAGGAAAACACAAACATAATTAAAGAATATATAGAAAGAATCAGGACAATGTTATAACAGATAATATATGAAATGCCAGTAAATTTGAACATTTCTGTAAAGTTGACCATTTCCTAGCTCCTACAGTTTACCAAAACTGACACAAGAGGAAATCATTTAAGGTCATCATGTCTGCCCTTGGCATTCTCGGAACGCCCTGTCCTCAGAATGCAGCATCTGTAGTCCATGGTAACCTGCGGAGAGTGGGCGGGGCTGAGGGAGTCTGGACCACTGCCCTCATTGAGGGAGTGGGTGTGGCCATCTCTGCTGTGACTGAACAAAGGGCAGGGGAGCAGGGAGCCTAGGGCAGGGCCCTCAGAGCCCAGCAGGCCCAGTGGGGTGTCATAAGCATTTAGGCCCAGGCCATAGGGCGCCTTCTTTGTCTGCACAGCTGCCCAAACACTCACTTTTCCTCTCAGGCCACCCACTTAGTTGAAGTGTGTGTGAAACCTGTCCGTGCAGTATACCTCGCTGCACAGCTAACCATAGCTCTGGGCATCGTAGCTTCCTGCCAGGTGACCGAAGTTCGCAGAAGAGATGATTCCCAGGTTCACACGAAGAGAGGCTCCTGCCCGGCCCACAGGCCGCCCACTGCCCCTGCCCAAGATCGGGGGCTGAAAGCAGCCCTGTCTAAGTCCCCTACCCCTAGAGGGAGTATTGGACCAATACTTCTAGAAAACGGGGTCCTTGTGGGCAACTCATTGGAGGGACACAAATAAATCTTTGCCGACTTTTTGCTGAAACTTACGAGCGTTCACACCTAAGCCTCTTACAACGTCAGCTGTTTAGCTAAACATGAGCTCATGATCTAAATTTACACAATAATGAAGAAATCAGCTACAAAGGGAGACAATCAGCAAAAACAATCAATACCAGAATTAGATTCCCTAGGCCATCCGTCAGATGTTGGAATAATCAGGTGCTAGGCAGAAAATATACATAAACCTGGAAATGAAACAAGGAACAAGGATGTTTGCAAAGACTGGTAGGATCTCTAAAACATTTTTAAAGTACATGTCATTGATAAAGCTAAATACTCAAAGGTTGTTTAATACAACAAATTAAGCAGTGAGAAGAGTGAAATTATGCTGTTTAGAAAACTATGGAAGGTGAGATTTTCTGCCTAATTATATAAGATGATTTCTCTAAAAATTACACATTATTCCAAAGACTTATTGGCTGTGAAATAAGTTAAGGGTATTTCAAATGGCTTGTCTGCAAAGAAAGGTGAGATGTAGGGAATCACAGAAAGCCGAGGGGATAATAGGTCAATATATACATTGCTATATGGTGAACTAAGCCTTAGGCCGGCAACAGTGTAGAGGAATGGACCCTTAGAAACGTACAAGTAAGCTGGAATCTTTAAAAGTTCAAATCTTTATAAGTAAAAAGATTGATTAAAATGAATAACCAAGTGTTTTACTTGACATCAGAAGATCAAAACAATAAACCCTGAGAACATAGAAAAAAGATAAATAAAAATATGAGCAGAACTTAATACAACAGAAAACGTATAAAATTCAGGTGATTTAGTAAGTCCAAAGAATATTCTTTGAAAAGATTTAAAAGACACACTTTGATTAAGGAAAACATAAACATAAGTAAAGAATATACAGAAAGAATCAGGACAATGTTATAGCAGAGAATATATGAAATGCCAGTAAATTTGAATATTTCTGTAAAGCGGACCATTTCCTAGCTCCTAGAGTTTACCAAAACTGACACAAGAGGAAATCATGTAAGGTCATCATGTCTGCCCTTGGCATTCTCGGAACGCCCTGGCCTCAGAATGCAGCATCTGTAGTCCATGGTAACCTGCGGAGAGGGGGCGTGGCTGAGGGAGCTTGGAAGACTGCCCTCACTGAGGGAGTGGGTGTGGCCATCTCTGCTGTGACTGAACAAAGGGCAGGGGAGCTGGGGGCCCAGGGCAGGGCCCTCAAAGCCCGGCAGACACAGTGGGGTGTCACAAGCATTTAGGCCCAGGGCAAAGGGCGCCTTCTTTGTCTGCACAGCTGCCCAAACTCTCACCTTTCCACTCAGGCCGCCCTCTTATTTGAAGTGTGTTTATAACCTGTGCGCGCAGTACACCTCGCTGAACAGCTAACCATAGGTCAGGGCATCGTACCTGCCTGCCAGGTGACAGAAGTTCGCAGGCAATTGGGGGTCTGGGACACAAGCGGAGAGGCTAATGCCCGGGCCACAGGCCACCGACTGGCCCTGCCCCAGATCAAAGGCTGAAAAGCAGCCATGTCTGAGTCCACTGACTCTCGAAGGAGTATTGGACCAACACTTGTAGGAAACGGGGTCCTTGTGGGCAACTCATTGGAGGGACACAAATAAATCTTTGCTGACTTTCTGCTGAAGCTTACCAGCGTTCACACCTAAGCCTCTTACATGGTCAGCTGTTTAGCTAAACATGAGCTCATGATCTAAATTTACACAATATTGAAGAAATCAGCTACAAAGTGAGACAATCAGCAAAAACAATCAATACCAGAATTAGATTCCCTAGGCCATCCATCTCATGTTGGAATAATCAGGGGCAAGGCAGAAAATATACATAAAACTGGAACTGAAACAGGAACAAGGAGGTTTTCAAAGGCTGGTAGGATCTCTAAAACATTTTTAAAGTACATGTCGTTGATAAAACTAAATATTCAAAGGTTGTTTATACCACAGATTAAACATTGAGAAGAGTGGAATTATGCTGTTTTGAAAACTATGGCAGATGAGATTTTCTGCCTAATTATATAAGAAGATTTCTCTACAAAATAGACATTATTTCAAAGACTTATTGGCTGTGAAATAAGTTAAGTGTATTTCAAATGGCTTGTCTGCAAAGAAAGGTGAGATGTAGGGAATCCCAGAAAGTCGAGGGGAAAATGTCAATATATACATTGCTATATGGTGAACTAAGCCTTAGGCCAGCCACAATGTAGAGGACCTGACCCATAGAAACTTAAAAGTGAGCTGGAATCTTTAAAAGTTCAAATCTTTATAAGTAAAAAGATTGATGAAAATGAATAACCAAGTGTTTTAATTGACATCAGAAGATCAAAACAATAAACCCTGAGAACATAGAAAAAAGATAAATAAAGATATGAGCAGAACTTAATACCACAGAAAACGTATACAATTTAAGTGAGGTAGTAAGTCCAAGGAATATTCTTTGAAAAGATTTAAAAGACACACTTTGATTAAGGAAAACACAAACATAATTAAAGAATATATAGAAAGAATCAGGACAATGTTATAGCAGAGAATATATGAAATGGCAGTAAATTTGAACATTTCTGTAAAGTTGACCATTTCCTAGCTCCTACAGTTTACCAAAACTGACACAAGAGGAAATCATTTAAGGTCATCATGTCTGCCCTTGGCATTCTCGGAACGCCCTGGCCTCAGAATGCAGCATCTGTAGTCCATGGTAACCTGCGGAGAGGGGGCGTGGCTTTGGGAGGTTGGAAGACTGCCCTCACTGAGGGAGTGGGTGTGGCCATCTCTGCTGTGACTGAACAAAGAGCAGGGGAGCAGGGGGCCCAGGGAAGGGCCCTCAGAGCCCGGCAGACCCAGTGGGGTGTCGCAAGCATTTAGGCCCCGGCCAAAGCGCGCCTTCTTTGTCTGCACAGCTGCCCAAACTCTCACCTTTACACTCAGGCCGCCCTCTTATTTGAAGTGTGTTTGGAACCTGTCCGCGCAGTACACATCGCTGCACAGCTAACCATAGGTCAGGGCATCGTAGCTTCCTGCCAGGAGACCGAAGTTCGCAGGCAAATGGGTCCCTGGGACACATGCGGAGAGGCTCCTGCCCGGGCCACAGGCCGCCCACTGGCCCTGCCCCAGATCGAAGGCTGAAAAGCAGCCATGTCTGAGTCCACTGCCTCTCGAACGAGTATTGGACCAACACTTCTAGAAAACGGGGTCCTTGTGGGCAACTCATTGGAGGGACACAAATAAATCTTTGCCGACTTTTTGCTGAAACTTACGAGCGTTCACACCTAAGCCTCTTACAAGGTCAGCTGTTTAGCTAAACATGAGCTCATGATCTAAATTTACACAATAATGAAGAAATCAGCTACAAAGGGAGACAATCAGCAAAAACAATCAATACCAGAATTAGATTCCCTAGGCCATCCGTCAGATGTTGGAATAATCAGGTGCTAGGCAGAAAATATACATAAACCTGGAAATGAAACAAGGAACAAGGATGTTTGCAAAGACTGGTAGGATCTCTAAAACATTTTTAAAGTACATGTCATTGATAAAGCTAAATACTCAAAGGTTGTTTAATACAACAAATTAAGCAGTGAGAAGAGTGAAATTATGCTGTTTAGAAAACTATGGAAGGTGAGATTTTCTGCCTAATTATATAAGATGATTTCTCTAAAAATTACACATTATTCCAAAGACTTATTGGCTGTGAAATAAGTTAAGGGTATTTCAAATGGCTTGTCTGCAAAGAAAGGTGAGATGTAGGGAATCACAGAAAGCCGAGGGGATAATAGGTCAATATATACATTGCTATATGGTGAACTAAGCCTTAGGCCGGCAACAGTGTAGAGGAATGGACCCTTAGAAACGTACAAGTAAGCTGGAATCTTTAAAAGTTCAAATCTTTATAAGTAAAAAGATTGATTAAAATGAATAACCAAGTGTTTTACTTGACATCAGAAAATCAAAACAATAAACCCTGAGAACATAGAAAAAAGATAAATAAAAATATGAGCAGAACTTAATACAACAGAAAACATATAAAATTCAGGTGATTTAGTAAGTCCAAAGAATATTCTTTGAAAAGATTTAAAAGACACACTTTGATTAAGGAAAACATAAACATAAGTAAAGAATATACAGAAAGAATCAGGACAATGTTATAGCAGAGAATATATGAAATGCCAGTAAATTTGAATATTTCTGTAAAGCGGACCATTTCCTAGCTCCTACAGTTTACCAAAACTGACACAAGAGGAAATCATTTAAGGTCATCATGTCTGCCCTTGGCATTCTCGGAACGCCCTGGCCTCAGAATGCAGCATCTGTAGTCCATGGTAACCTGCGGAGAGGGTGCGTGGCTGAGGGAGCTTGGAAGACTGCCCTCACTGAGGGAGTGGGTGTGGCCATCTCTGCTGTGACTGAACAAAGGGCAGGGGAGCTGGGGGCCCAGGGCAGGGCCCTCAAAGCCCGGCAGACACAGTGGGGTGTCACAAGCATTTAGGCCCAGGGCAAAGGGCGCCTTCTTTGTCTGCACAGCTGCCCAAACTCTCACCTTTCCACTCAGGCCGCCCTCTTATTTGAAGTGTGTTTAGAACCTGTGCGCGCAGTACACCTCGCTGAACAGCTAACCATAGGTCAGGGCATCGTACCTTCCTGCCAGGTGACAGAAGTTCGCAGGCAATTGGGGGTCTGGGACACAAGCGGAGAGGCTACAGCCCGGGCCACAGGCCACCGACTGGCCCTGCCCCAGATCGAAGGCTGAAAAGCAGCCATGTCTGAGTCCACTGCCTCTCGAAGGAGTATTGGACCAACACTTGTAGGAAACGGGGTCCTTGTGGGCAACTCATTGGAGGGACACAAATAAATCTTTGCTGACTTTCTGCTGAAGCTTACCAGCGTTCACACCTAAGCCTCTTACATGGTCAGCTGTTTAGCTAAACATGAGCTCATGATATAAATTTACACAATATTGAAGAAATCAGCTACAAAGTGAGACAATCAGCAAAAACAATCTATACCAGAAGTAGATTCCCTAGGCCATCCATCTCATGTTGGAATAATCAGGGGCAAGGCAGAAAATATACATAAAACTGGAACTGAAACAAGGAACAAGGAGTTTTTCAAAGGCTGGTAGGATCTCTAAAACATTTTTAAAGTACATGTCGTTGATAAAACTAAATATTCAAAGGTTGTTTATACCACAGATTAAGCATTGAGAAGAGTGGAATTATGCTGTTTTGAAAACTATGGCAGATGAGATTTTCTGCCTAATTATATAAGAAGATTTCTCTACAAAATAGACATTATTTCAAAGACTTATTGGCTGCGAAATAAGTTAAGTGTATTTCAAATGGCTTGTCTGCAAAGAAAGGTGAGATGTAGGGAATCACAGAAAGTCGAGGGGAAAATGTCAATATATACATTGCTATATGGTGAACTAAGCCTTAGGCCAGCCACAATGTAGAGGACCTGACCCTTAGAAACTTAAAAGTGAGCTGGAATCTTTAAAAGTTCAAATCTTTATAAGTAAAAAGATTGATGAAAATGACTATCCAAGTGTTTTAATTGACATCAGAAGATCAAAACCATAAACCCTGAGAACATAGAAAAAAGATAAATAAAGATATGAGCAGAACTTAATACCACAGAAAACGTATAAAATTCAAGTGAGGTAGTAAGTCCAAAGAATATTCTTTGAAAAGATTTAAAAGACACACTTTGATTAAGGAAAACACAAACATAATTAAAGAATATATAGAAAGAATCAGGACAATGTTATAGCAGAGAATATATGAAATGGCAGTAAATTTGAACATTTCTGTAAAGTTGACCATTTCCTAGCTCCTACAGTTTACCAAAACTGACACAAGAGGAAATCATTTAAGGTCATCATGTCTGCCCTTGGCATTCTCGGAACGCCCTGGCCTCAGAATGCAGCATCTGTAGTCCATGGTAACCTGCGGAGAGGGGGCGTGGCTTTGGGAGGTTGGAAGACTGCCCTCACTGAGGGAGTGGGTGTGGCCACCTCTGCTGTGACTGAACAAAGAGCAGGGGAGCAGGGGGCCCAGGGAAGGGCCCTCAGAGCCCGGCAGACCCAGTGGGGTGTCGCAAGCATTTAGGCCCCGGCCAAAGGGCGCCTTCTTTGTCTGCACAGCTGCCCAAACTCTCACCTTTACACTCAGGCCGCCCTCTTATTTGAAGTGTGTTTGGAACCTGTCCGCGCAGTACACATCGCTGCACAGCTAACCATAGGTCAGGGCATCGTAGCTTCCTGCCAGGAGACCGAAGTTCGCAGGCAAATGGGTCCCTGGGACACATGCGGAGAGGCTCCTGCCCGGGCCACAGGCCGCCCACTGTCCCTGCCCCAGATCGAAGGCTGAAAAGCAGCCATGTCTGAGTCCACTGCCTCTCGAAAGAGTATTGGACCAACACTTGTAGAAAACGGGGTCCTTGCGGGCAACTCATTGGAGGGACACAAATAAATCTTTGCCGACTTTCTGCTGAAGCTTACCAGCGTTCACACCTAAGCCCCTTACAAGGTCCACTGTTTAGCTAAACATGAGCTCATGATCTAAATTTACACAATATTGAAGAAATCAGCTACACAGTGAGACAATCAGCAAAAACAATCAATACCAGAATTAGATTCCCTAGGCCATCCATCTGATGTTGGAATAATCAGGGGCAAGGCAGAAAATATACATAAAACTGGAACTGATACAAGGAACAAGGAGGTTTTCAAAGGCTGGTAGGATCTCTAAAACATTTTTAAAGTACATGTCGTTGATAAACCTAAATACTCAAAGGTTGTTTAATACCACAGATTAAGCATTGAGAAGAGTGAAATTATGCTGTTTTGAAAACTATGGCAGGTGAGATTTTCTGCCTAATTATATAAGAAGATTTCTCTAAAAAATAGACATTATTTCAAAGACTTATTGGCTGTGAAATAAGTTAAGTGTATTTCAAATGGCTTGTCTGCAAAGAAAGGTGAGATGTAGGGAATCAGAGAAAGTCGAGGGGAAAATATCAATATATACATTGCTATATGGTGAACTAAGCCTTAGGCCAGCCACAATGTAGAGGACCTGACCCTTAGAAACTTAAAAGTGAGCTGGAATATTTAAAAGTTCAAATCTTTATAAGTAAAAAGATTTATGAAAATGAATAACCAAGTGTTTTAATTGACATCAGAAGATCAAAACCATAAACCCTGAGAACATAGAAAAAAGATAAATAAAGATATGAGCAGAACTTAATACCACAGAAAACGTATAAAATTCAGGTGAGGTAGTAAGTCCAAAGAATATTCTTTGAAAAGATTTAAAAGACACACTTTGATTAAGGAAAACACAAACATAATTAAAGAATATATAGAAAGAATCAGGACAATGTTATAACAGAGAATATATGAAATGCCAGTAAATTTGAACATTTGTGTAAAGTTGAGCATTTCCTAGCTCCTACAGTTTACCAAAACTGACACAAGAGGAAATCATTTAAGGTCATCATGTTTGCCCTTGGCATTCTCGGAACGCCCTGTCCTCAGAATGCAGCATCTGTAGTCCATGGTAACCTGCGGAGAGTGGGCGGGGCTGAGGGAGGCTGGACCACTGCCCTCACTGAGGGAGTGGGTGTGGCCATCTCTGCTGTGACTGAACAAAGGGCAGGGGAGCAGGGAGCCTAGGGCAGGGCCCTCAGAGCCCAGCAGGCCCAGTGGGGTGTCATAAGCATTTAGGCCCGGGCCATAGGGCGCCTTCTTTGTCTGCACAGCTGCCCAAACACTCACTTTTCCTCTCAGGCCACCCACTTAGTTGAAGTGTGTGTGAAACCTGTCCGTGCAGTATACCTCGCTGCACAGCTAACCATAGCTCTGGGCATCGTAGCTTCCTGCCAGGTGACCGAAGTTCGCAGGAGAGATGATTCCCAGGTTCACACGAAGAGAGGCTCCTGCCCGGGCCACAGGCCGCCCACTGCCCCTGCCCAAGATCGGGGGCTGAAAGCAGCCCTGTCTAAGTCCCCTACCCCTAGAGGGAGTATTAGACCAACACTTCTAGAAAACGGGGTCCTTGTGGGCAACTCATTGGAGGGACACAAATAAATCTTTGCCGACTTTTTGCTGAAACTTACGAGCGTTCACACCTAAGCCTCTTACAAGGTCAGTTGTTTAGCTAAACATGAGCTCATGATCTAAATTTACACAATAATGAAGAAATCAGCTACAAAGGGAGACAATCAGCAAAAACAATCAATACCAGAATTAGATTCCCTAGGCCATCCGTCAGATGTTGGAATAATCAGGTGCTAGGCAGAAAATATACATAAACCTGGAAATGAAACAAGGAACAAGGATGTTTGCAAAGACTGGTAGGATCTCTAAAACATTTTTAAAGTACATGTCATTGATAAAGCTAAATACTCAAAGATTGTTTAATACAACAAATTAAGCAGTGAGAAGAGTGAAATTATGCTGTTTAGAAAACTATGGAAGGTGAGATTTTCTGCCTAATTATATAAGATGATTTCTCTAAAAATTACACATTATTCCAAAGACTTATTGGCTGTGAAATAAGTTAAGGGTATTTCAAATGGCTTGTCTGCAAAGAAAGGTGAGATGTAGGGAATCACAGAAAGCCGAGGGGATAATAGGTCAATATATACATTGCTATATGGTGAACTAAGCCTTAGGCCGGCAACAGTGTAGAGGAATGGACCCTTAGAAACGTACAAGTAAGCTGGAATCTTTAAAAGTTCAAATCTTTATAAGTAAAAAGATTGATTAAAATGAATAACCAAGTGTTTTACTTGACATCAGAAAATCAAAACAATAAACCCTGAGAACATAGAAAAAAGATAAATAAAAATATGAGCAGAACTTAATACAACAGAAAACGTATAAAATTCAGGTGATTTAGTAAGTCCAAAGAATATTCTTTGAAAAGATTTAAAAGACACACTTTGATTAAGGAAAACATAAACATAAGTAAAGAATATACAGAAAGAATCAGGACAATGTTATAGCAGAGAATATATGAAATGCCAGTAAATTTGAATATTTCTGTAAAGCGGACCATTTCCTAGCTCCTACAGTTTACCAAAACTGACACAAGAGGAAATCATGTAAGGTCATCATGTCTGACCTTGGCATTCTCGGAACGCCCTGGCCTCAGAATGCAGCATCTGTAGTCCATGGTAACCTGCGGAGAGGGGGCGTGGCTGAGGGAGCTTGGAAGACTGCCCTCACTGAGGGAGTGGGTGTGGCCATCTCTGCTGTGACTGAACAAAGGGCAGGGGAGCTGGGGGCCCAGGGCAGGGCCCTCAAAGCCTTGCAGACACAGTGGTGTGTCACAAGCATTTAGGCCCAGGGAAAAGGGCGCCTTCTTTGTCTGCACAGCTGCCCAAACTCTCACCTTTCCACTCAGGCCGCCCTCTTATTTGAAGTGTGTTTAGAACCTGTGCGCGCAGTACACCTCGCTGAACAGCTAACCATAGGTCAGGGCATCGTACCTTCCTGCAGGTGACAGAAGTTCGCAGGCAATTGGGGGTCTGGGACACAAGCGGAGAGGCTACTGCCCGGGCCACAGGCCACCGACTGGCCCTGCCCCAGATCGAAGGCTGAACAGCAGCCATGTCTGAGTCCACTGACTCTCGAAGGAGTATTGGACCAACACTTGTAGGAAACGGGGTCGTTGTGGGCAACTCATTGGAGGGACACAAATAAATCTTTGCTGACTTTCTGCTGAAGCTTACCAGCGTTCACACCTAAGCCTCTTACATGGTCAGCTGTTTAGCTAAACATGAGCTCATGATCTAAATTTACACAATATTGAAGAAATCAGCTACACAGTGAGACAATCAGCAAAAACAATCAATACCAGAATTAGATTCCCTAGGCCATCCATCTGATGTTGGAATAATCAGGGGCAAGGCAGAAAATATACATAAAACTGGAACTGAAACAAGGAACAAGGAGATTTCAAAGGCTGGTAGGATCTCTAAAACATTTTTAAAGTACATGTCGTTGATAAACCTAAATACTCAAAGGTTGTTTAATACCACAGATTAAGCATTGAGAAGAGTGAAATTATGCTGTTTTGAAAACTATGGCAGGTGAGATTTTCTGCCTAATTATATAAGAAGATTTCTCTAAAAAATAGACATTATTTCAAAGACTTATTGGCTGTGAAATAAGTTAAGTGTATTTCAAATGGCTTGTCTGCAAAGAAAGGTGAGATGTAGGGAATCAGAGAAAGTCGAGGGGAAAATATCAATATATACATTGCTATATGGTGAACTAAGCCTTAGGCCAGCCACAATGTAGAGGACCTGACCCTTAGAAACTTAAAAGTGAGCTGGAATATTTAAAAGTTCAAATCTTTATAAGTAAAAAGATTGATGAAAATGAATAACCAAGTGTTTTAATTGACATCAGAAGATCAAAACCATAAACCCTGAGAACATAGAAAAAAGATAAATAAAGATATGAGCAGAACTTAATACCACAGAAAACGTATAAAATTCAGGTGAGGTAGTAAGTCCAAAGAATATTCTTTGAAAAGATTTAAAAGACACACTTTGATTAAGGAAAACACAAACATAATTAAAGAATATATAGAAAGAATCAGGACAATGTTATAACAGATAATATATGAAATGCCAGTAAATTTGAACATTTCTGTAAAGTTGACCATTTCCTAGCTCCTACAGTTTACCAAAACTGACACAAGAGGAAATCATTTAAGGTCATCATGTCTGCCCTTGGCATTCTCGGAACGCCCTGTCCTCAGAATGCAGCATCTGTAGTCCATGGTAACCTGCGGAGAGTGGGCGGGGCTGAGGGAGTCTGGACCACTGCCCTCATTGAGGGAGTGGGTGTGGCCATCTCTGCTGTGACTGAACAAAGGGCAGGGGAGCAGGGAGCCTAGGGCAGGGCCCTCAGAGCCCAGCAGGCCCAGTGGGGTGTCATAAGCATTTAGGCCCAGGCCATAGGGCGCCTTCTTTGTCTGCACAGCTGCCCAAACACTCACTTTTCCTCTCAGGCCACCCACTTAGTTGAAGTGTGTGTGAAACCTGTCCGTGCAGTATACCTCGCTGCACAGCTAACCATAGCTCTGGGCATCGTAGCTTCCTGCCAGGTGACCGAAGTTCGCAGAAGAGATGATTCCCAGGTTCACACGAAGAGAGGCTCCTGCCCGGCCCACAGGCCGCCCACTGCCCCTGCCCAAGATCGGGGGCTGAAAGCAGCCCTGTCTAAGTCCCCTACCCCTAGAGGGAGTATTGGACCAATACTTCTAGAAAACGGGGTCCTTGTGGGCAACTCATTGGAGGGACACAAATAAATCTTTGCCGACTTTTTGCTGAAACTTACGAGCGTTCACACCTAAGCCTCTTACAACGTCAGCTGTTTAGCTAAACATGAGCTCATGATCTAAATTTACACAATAATGAAGAAATCAGCTACAAAGGGAGACAATCAGCAAAAACAATCAATACCAGAATTAGATTCCCTAGGCCATCCGTCAGATGTTGGAATAATCAGGTGCTAGGCAGAAAATATACATAAACCTGGAAATGAAACAAGGAACAAGGATGTTTGCAAAGACTGGTAGGATCTCTAAAACATTTTTAAAGTACATGTCATTGATAAAGCTAAATACTCAAAGGTTGTTTAATACAACAAATTAAGCAGTGAGAAGAGTGAAATTATGCTGTTTAGAAAACTATGGAAGGTGAGATTTTCTGCCTAATTATATAAGATGATTTCTCTAAAAATTACACATTATTCCAAAGACTTATTGGCTGTGAAATAAGTTAAGGGTATTTCAAATGGCTTGTCTGCAAAGAAAGGTGAGATGTAGGGAATCACAGAAAGCCGAGGGGATAATAGGTCAATATATACATTGCTATATGGTGAACTAAGCCTTAGGCCGGCAACAGTGTAGAGGAATGGACCCTTAGAAACGTACAAGTAAGCTGGAATCTTTAAAAGTTCAAATCTTTATAAGTAAAAAGATTGATTAAAATGAATAACCAAGTGTTTTACTTGACATCAGAAGATCAAAACAATAAACCCTGAGAACATAGAAAAAAGATAAATAAAAATATGAGCAGAACTTAATACAACAGAAAACGTATAAAATTCAGGTGATTTAGTAAGTCCAAAGAATATTCTTTGAAAAGATTTAAAAGACACACTTTGATTAAGGAAAACATAAACATAAGTAAAGAATATACAGAAAGAATCAGGACAATGTTATAGCAGAGAATATATGAAATGCCAGTAAATTTGAATATTTCTGTAAAGCGGACCATTTCCTAGCTCCTAGAGTTTACCAAAACTGACACAAGAGGAAATCATGTAAGGTCATCATGTCTGCCCTTGGCATTCTCGGAACGCCCTGGCCTCAGAATGCAGCATCTGTAGTCCATGGTAACCTGCGGAGAGGGGGCGTGGCTGAGGGAGCTTGGAAGACTGCCCTCACTGAGGGAGTGGGTGTGGCCATCTCTGCTGTGACTGAACAAAGGGCAGGGGAGCTGGGGGCTCAGGGCAGGGCCCTCAAAGCCCGGCAGACACAGTGGGGTGTCACAAGCATTTAGGCCCAGGGCAAAGGGCGCCTTCTTTGTCTGCACAGCTGCCCAAACTCTCACCTTTCCACTCAGGCCGCCCTCTTATTTGAAGTGTGTTTATAACCTGTGCGCGCAGTACACCTCGCTGAACAGCTAACCATAGGTCAGGGCATCGTACCTGCCTGCCAGGTGACAGAAGTTCGCAGGCAATTGGGGGTCTGGGACACAAGCGGAGAGGCTAATGCCCGGGCCACAGGCCACCGACTGGCCCTGCCCCAGATCAAAGGCTGAAAAGCAGCCATGTCTGAGTCCACTGACTCTCGAAGGAGTATTGGACCAACACTTGTAGGAAACGGGGTCCTTGTGGGCAACTCATTGGAGGGACACAAATAAATCTTTGCTGACTTTCTGCTGAAGCTTACCAGCGTTCACACCTAAGCCTCTTACATGGTCAGCTGTTTAGCTAAACATGAGCTCATGATCTAAATTTACACAATATTGAAGAAATCAGCTACAAAGTGAGACAATCAGCAAAAACAATCAATACCAGAATTAGATTCCCTAGGCCATCCATCTCATGTTGGAATAATCAGGGGCAAGGCAGAAAATATACATAAAACTGGAACTGAAACAGGAACAAGGAGGTTTTCAAAGGCTGGTAGGATCTCTAAAACATTTTTAAAGTACATGTCGTTGATAAAACTAAATATTCAAAGGTTGTTTATACCACAGATTAAACATTGAGAAGAGTGGAATTATGCTGTTTTGAAAACTATGGCAGATGAGATTTTCTGCCTAATTATATAAGAAGATTTCTCTACAAAATAGACATTATTTCAAAGACTTATTGGCTGTGAAATAAGTTAAGTGTATTTCAAATGGCTTGTCTGCAAAGAAAGGTGAGATGTAGGGAATCCCAGAAAGTCGAGGGGAAAATGTCAATATATACATTGCTATATGGTGAACTAAGCCTTAGGCCAGCCACAATGTAGAGGACCTGACCCATAGAAACTTAAAAGTGAGCTGGAATCTTTAAAAGTTCAAATCTTTATAAGTAAAAAGATTGATGAAAATGAATAACCAAGTGTTTTAATTGACATCAGAAGATCAAAACAATAAACCCTGAGAACATAGAAAAAAGATAAATAAAGATATGAGCAGAACTTAATACCACAGAAAACGTATACAATTTAAGTGAGGTAGTAAGTCCAAGGAATATTCTTTGAAAAGATTTAAAAGACACACTTTGATTAAGGAAAACACAAACATAATTAAAGAATATATAGAAAGAATCAGGACAATGTTATAGCAGAGAATATATGAAATGGCAGTAAATTTGAACATTTCTGTAAAGTTGACCATTTCCTAGCTCCTACAGTTTACCAAAACTGACACAAGAGGAAATCATTTAAGGTCATCATGTCTGCCCTTGGCATTCTCGGAACGCCCTGGCCTCAGAATGCAGCATCTGTAGTCCATGGTAACCTGCGGAGAGGGGGCGTGGCTTTGGGAGGTTGGAAGACTGCCCTCACTGAGGGAGTGGGTGTGGCCATCTCTGCTGTGACTGAACAAAGAGCAGGGGAGCAGGGGGCCCAGGGAAGGGCCCTCAGAGCCCGGCAGACCCAGTGGGGTGTCGCAAGCATTTAGGCCCCGGCCAAAGCGCGCCTTCTTTGTCTGCACAGCTGCCCAAACTCTCACCTTTACACTCAGGCCGCCCTCTTATTTGAAGTGTGTTTGGAACCTGTCCGCGCAGTACACATCGCTGCACAGCTAACCATAGGTCAGGGCATCGTAGCTTCCTGCCAGGAGACCGAAGTTCGCAGGCAAATGGGTCCCTGGGACACATGCGGAGAGGCTCCTGCCCGGGCCACAGGCCGCCCACTGGCCCTGCCCCAGATCGAAGGCTGAAAAGCAGCCATGTCTGAGTCCACTGCCTCTCGAACGAGTATTGGACCAACACTTGTAGAAAACGGGGTCCTTGCGGGCAACTCATTGGAGGGACACAAATAAATCTTTGCCGACTTTCTGCTGAAGCTTACCAGCGTTCACACCTAAGCCCCTTACAAGGTCCGCTGTTTAGCTAAACATGAGCTCATGATCTAAATTTACACAATATTGAAGAAATCAGCTACACAGTGAGACAATCAGCAAAAACAATCAATACCAGAATTAGATTCCCTAGGCCATCCATCTGATGTTGGAATAATCAGGGGCAAGGCAGAAAATATACATAAAACTGGAACTGAAACAAGGAACAAGGAGGTTTTCAAAGGCTGGTAGGATCTCTAAAACATTTTTAAAGTACATGTCGTTGATAAACCTAAATACTCAAAGGTTGTTTAATACCACAGATTAAGCATTGAGAAGAGTGAAATTATGCTGTTTTGAAAACTATGGCAGGTGAGATTTTCTGCCTAATTATATAAGAAGATTTCTCTAAAAAATAGACATTATTTCAAAGACTTATTGGCTGTGAAATAAGTTAAGTGTATTTCAAATGGCTTGTCTGCAAAGAAAGGTGAGATGTAGGGAATCAGAGAAAGTCGAGGGGAAAATATCAATATATACATTGCTATATGGTGAACTAAGCCTTAGGCCAGCCACAATGTAGAGGACCTGACCCTTAGAAACTTAAAAGTGAGCTGGAATATTTAAAAGTTCAAATCTTTATAAGTAAAAAGATTGATGAAAATGAATAACCAAGTGTTTTAATTGACATCAGAAGATCAAAACCATAAACCCTGAGAACATAGAAAAAAGATAAATAAAGATATGAGCAGAACTTAATACCACAGAAAACGTATAAAATTCAGGTGAGGTAGTAAGTCCAAAGAATATTCTTTGAAAAGATTTAAAAGACACACTTTGATTAAGGAAAACACAAACATAATTAAAGAATATATAGAAAGAATCAGGACAATGTTATAACAGAGAATATATGAAATGCCAGTAAATTTGAACATTTGTGTAAAGTTGAGCATTTCCTAGCTCCTACAGTTTACCAAAACTGACACAAGAGGAAATCATTTAAGGTCATCATGTTTGCCCTTGGCATTCTCGGAACGCCCTGTCCTCAGAATGCAGCATCTGTAGTCCATGGTAACCTGCGGAGAGTGGGCGGGGCTGAGGGAGGCTGGACCACTGCCCTCACTGAGGGAGTGGGTGTGGCCATCTCTGCTGTGACTGAACAAAGGGCAGGGGAGCAGGGAGCCTAGGGCAGGGCCCTCAGAGCCCAGCAGGCCCAGTGGGGTGTCATAAGCATTTAGGCCCGGGCCATAGGGCGCCTTCTTTTTCTGCACAGCTGCCCAAACACTCACTTTTCCTCTCAGGCCACCCACTTAGTTGAAGTGTGTGTGAAACCTGTCCGTGCAGTATACCTCGCTGCACAGCTAACCATAGCTCTGGGCATCGTAGCTTCCTGCCAGGTGACCGAAGTTCGCAGGAGAGATGATTCCCAGGTTCACACGAAGAGAGGCTCCTGCCCGGGCCACAGGCCGCCTACTGCCCCTGCCCAAGATCGGGGGCTGAAAGCAGCCCTGTCTAAGTCCCCTACCCCTAGAGGGAGTATTAGACCAACACTTCTAGAAAACGGGGTCCTTGTGGGCAACTCATTGGAGGGACACAAATAAATCTTTGCCGACTTTTTGCTGAAACTTACGAGCGTTCACACCTAAGCCTCTTACAAGGTCAGCTGTTTAGCTAAACATGAGCTCATGATCTAAATTTACACAATAATGAAGAAATCAGCTACAAAGGGAGACAATCAGCAAAAACAATCAATACCAGAATTAGATTCCCTAGGCCATCCGTCAGATGTTGGAATAATCAGGTGCTAGGCAGAAAATATACATAAACCTGGAAATGAAACAAGGAACAAGGATGTTTGCAAAGACTGGTAGGATCTCTAAAACATTTTTAAAGTACATGTCATTGATAAAGCTAAATACTCAAAGGTTGTTTAATACAACAAATTAAGCAGTGAGAAGAGTGAAATTATGCTGTTTAGAAAACTATGGAAGGTGAGATTTTCTGCCTAATTATATAAGATGATTTCTCTAAAAATTACACATTATTCCAAAGACTTATTGGCTGTGAAATAAGTTAAGGGTATTTCAAATGGCTTGTCTGCAAAGAAAGGTGAGATGTAGGGAATCACAGAAAGCCGAGGGGATAATAGGTCAATATATACATTGCTATATGGTGAACTAAGCCTTAGGCCGGCAACAGTGTAGAGGAATGGACCCTTAGAAACGTACAAGTAAGCTGGAATCTTTAAAAGTTCAAATCTTTATAAGTAAAAAGATTGATTAAAATGAATAACCAAGTGTTTTACTTGACATCAGAAAATCAAAACAATAAACCCTGAGAACATAGAAAAAAGATAAATAAAAATATGAGCAGAACTTAATACAACAGAAAACGTATAAAATTCAGGTGATTTAGTAAGTCCAAAAATATTCTTTGAAAAGATTTAAAAGACACACTTTGATTAAGGAAAACATAAACATAAGTAAAGAATATACAGAAAGAATCAGGACAATGTTATAGCAGAGAATATATGAAATGCCAGTAAATTTGAATATTTCTGTAAAGCGGACCATTTCCTAGCTCCTACAGTTTACAAAAACTGACACAAGAGGAAATCATGTAAGGTCATCATGTCTGCCCTTGGCATTCTCGGAACGCCCTGGCCTCAGAATGCAGCATCTGTAGTCCATGGTAACCTGCGGAGAGGGGGCGTGGCTGAGGGAGCTTGGAAGACTGCCCTCACTGAGGGAGTGGGTGTGGCCATCTCTGCTGTGACTGAACAAAGGGCAGGGGAGCTGGGGGCCCAGGGCAGTGCCCTCAAAGCCCGGCAGACACAGTGGTGTGTCACAAGCATTTAGGCCCAGGGAAAAGGGCGCCTTCTTTGTCTGCACAGCTGCCCAAACTCTCACCTTTCCACTCAGGCCGCCCTCTTATTTGAAGTGTGTTTAGAACCTGTGCGCGCAGTACACCTCGCTGAACAGCTAACCATAGGTCAGGGCATCGTACCTTCCTGCAGGTGACAGAAGTTCGCAGGCAATTGGGGGTCTGGGACACAAGCGGAGAGGCTACTGCCCGGGCCACAGGCCACCGACTGGCCCTGCCCCAGATCGAAGGCTGAACAGCAGCCATGTCTGAGTCCACTGACTCTCGAAGGAGTATTGGACCAACACTTGTAGGAAACGGGGTCGTTGTGGGCAACTCATTGGAGGGACACAAATAAATCTTTGCTGACTTTCTGCTGAAGCTTACCAGCGTTCACACCTAAGCCTCTTACATGGTCAGCTGTTTAGCTAAACATGAGCTCATGATCTAAATTTACACAATATTGAAGAAATCAGCTACACAGTGAGACAATCAGCAAAAACAATCAATACCAGAATTAGATTCCCTAGGCCATCCATCTGATGTTGGAATAATCAGGGGCAAGGCAGAAAATATACATAAAACTGGAACTGAAACAAGGAACAAGGAGGTTTTCAAAGGCTGGTAGGATCTCTAAAACATTTTTAAAGTACATGTCGTTGATAAACCTAAATACTCAAAGGTTGTTTAATACCACAGATTAAGCATTGAGAAGAGTGAAATTATGCTGTTTTGAAAACTATGGCAGGTGAGATTTTCTGCCTAATTATATAAGAATATTTCTCTAAAAAATAGACATTATTTCAAAGACTTATTGGCTGTGAAATAAGTTAAGTGTATTTCAAATGGCTTGTCTGCAAAGAAAGGTGAGATGTAGGGAATCAGAGAAAGTCGAGGGGAAAATATCAATATATACATTGCTATATGGTGAACTAAGCCTTAGGCCAGCCACAATGTAGAGGACCTGACCCTTAGAAACTTAAAAGTGAGCTGGAATATTTGAAAGTTCAAATCTTTATAAGTAAAAAGATTGATGAAAATGAATAACCAAGTGTTTTAATTGACATCAGAAGATCAAAACCATAAACCCTGAGAACATAGAAAAAAGATAAATAAAGATATGAGCAGAACTTAATACCACAGAAAACGTATAAAATTCAGGTGAGGTAGTAAGTCCAAAGAATATTCTTTGAAAAGATTTAAAAGACACACTTTGATTAAGGAAAACACAAACATAATTAAAGAATATATAGAAAGAATCAGGACAATGTTATAACAGAGAATATATGAAATGCCAGTAAATTTGAACATTTCTGTAAACTTGACCATTTCCTAGCTCCTACAGTTTACCAAAACTGACACAAGAGGAAATCATTTAAGGTCATCATGTCTGCCCTTGGCATTCTCGGAACGCCCTGTCCTCAGAATGCAGCATCTGTAGTCCATGGTAACCTGCGGAGAGTGGGCGGGGCTGAGGGAGGCTGGACCACTGCCCTCATTGAGGGAGTGGGTGTGGCCATCTCTGCTGTGACTGAACAAAGGGCAGGGGAGCAGGGAGCCTAGGGCAGGGCCCTCAGAGCCCAGCAGGCCCAGTGGGGTGTCATAAGCATTTAGGCCCGGGCCATAGGGCGCCTTCTTTGTCTGCACAGCTGCCCAAACACTCACTTTTCCTCTCAGGCCACCCACTTAGTTGAAGTGTGTGTGAAACCTGTCCGTGCAGTATACCTCGCTGCACAGCTAACCATAGCTCTGGGCATCGTAGCTTCCTGCCAGGTGACCGAAGTTCGCAGGAGAGATGATTCCCAGGTTCACACGAAGAGAGGCTCCTGCCCGGGCCACAGGCCGCCCACTGCCCCTGCCCAAGATCGGGGGCTGAAAGCAGCCCTGTCTAAGTCCCCTACCCCTAGAGGGAGTATTGGACCAATACTTCTAGAAAACGGGGTCCTTGTGGGCAACTCATTGGAGGGACACAAATAAATCTTTGCCGACTTTTTGCTGAAACTTACGAGCGTTCACACCTAAGCCTCTTACAAGGTCAGCTGTTTAGCTAAACATGAGCTCATGATCTAAATTTACACAATAATGAAGAAATCAGCTACAAAGGGAGACAATCAGCAAAAACAATCAATACCAGAATTAGATTCCCTAGGCCATCCGTCAGATGTTGGAATAATCAGGTGCTAGGCAGAAAATATACATAAACCTGGAAATGAAACAAGGAACAAGGATGTTTGCAAAGACTGGTAGGATCTCTAAAACATTTTTAAAGTACATGTCATTGATAAAGCTAAATACTCAAAGGTTGTTTAATACAACAAATTAAGCAGTGAGAAGAGTGAAATTATGCTGTTTAGAAAACTATGGAAGGTGAGATTTTCTGCCTAATTATATAAGATGATTTCTCTAAAAATTACACATTATTCCAAAGACTTATTGGCTGTGAAATAAGTTAAGGGTATTTCAAATGGCTTGTCTGCAAAGAAAGGTGAGATGTAGGGAATCACAGAAAGCCGAGGGGATAATAGGTCAATATATACATTGCTATATGGTGAACTAAGCCTTAGGCCGGCAACAGTGTAGAGGAATGGACCCTTAGAAACGTACAAGTAAGCTGGAATCTTTAAAAGTTCAAATCTTTATAAGTAAAAAGATTGATTAAAATGAATAACCAAGTGTTTTACTTGACATCAGAAGATCAAAACAATAAACACTGAGAACATAGAAAAAAGATAAATAAAAATATGAGCAGAACTTAATACAACAGAAAACGTATAAAATTCAGGTGATTTAGTAAGTCCAAAGAATATTCTTTGAAAAGATTTAAAAGACACACTTTGATTAAGGAAAACATAAACATAAGTAAAGAATATACAGAAAGAATCAGGACAATGTTATAGCAGAGAATATATGAAATGCCAGTAAATTTGAATATTTCTGTAAAGCGGACCATTTCCTAGCTCTTAGAGTTTACCAAAACTGACACAAGAGGAAATCATGTAAGGTCATCATGTCTGCCCTTGGCATTCTCGGAACGCCCTGGCCTCAGAATGCAGCATCTGTAGTCCATGGTAACCTGCGGAGAGGGGGCGTGGCTGAGGGAGCTTGGAAGACTGCCCTCACTGAGGGAGTGGGTGTGGCCATCTCTGCTGTGACTGAACAAAGGGCAGGGGAGCTGGGGGCCCAGGGCAGGGCCCTCAAAGCCCGGCAGACACAGTGGGGTGTCACAAGCATTTAGGCCCAGGGCAAAGGGCGCCTTCTTTGTCTGCACAGCTGCCCAAACTCTCACCTTTCCACTCAGGCCGCCCTCTTATTTGAAGTGTGTTTAGAACCTGTGCGCGCAGTACACCTCTCTGAACAGCTAACCATAGGTCAGGGCATCGTACCTGCCTGCCAGGTGACAGAAGTTCGCAGGCAATTGGGGGTCTGGGACACAAGCGGAGAGGCTACTGCCCGGGCCACAGGCCACCGACTGGCCCTGCCCCAGATCGAAGGCTGAACAGCAGCCATGTCTGAGTCCACTGACTCTCGAAGGAGTATTGGACCAACACTTGTAGGAAACGGGGTCCTTGTGGGCAACTCATTGGAGGGACTCAAATAAATCTTTGCTGACTTTCTGCTGAAGCTTACCAGCGTTCACACCTAAGCCTCTTACATGGTCAGCTGTTTAGCTAAACATGAGCTCATGATCTAAATTTACACAATATTGAAGAAATCAGCTACAAAGTGAGACAATCAGCAAAAACAATCAATACCAGAATTAGATTCCCTAGGCCATCCATCTCATGTTGGAATAATCAGGGGCAAGGCAGAAAATATACATAAAACTGGAACTGAAACAAGGAACAAGGAGGTTTTCAAAGGCTGGTAGGATCTCTAAAACATTTTTAAAGTACATGTCGTTGATAAAACTAAATATTCAAAGGTTGTTTATACCACAGATTAAGCATTGAGAAGAGTGGAATTATGCTGTTTTGAAAACTATGGCAGATGAGATTTTCTGCCTAATTATATAAGAAGATTTCTCTACAAAATAGACATTATTTCAAAGACTTATTGGCTGTGAAATAAGTTAAGTGTATTTCAAATGGCTTGTCTGCAAAGAAAGGTGAGATGTAGGGAATCCCAGAAAGTCCAGGGGAAAATGTCAATATATACATTGCTATATGGTGAACTAAGCCTTAGGCCAGCCACAATGTA
Organism: Mesoplodon bidens; assembly: GCF_964165515.1. Lineage (NCBI taxonomy): Eukaryota > Metazoa > Chordata > Mammalia > Artiodactyla > Ziphiidae > Mesoplodon > Mesoplodon bidens. The sequence continues at coordinate 4,901,037 of NC_138180.1, forward strand.
GAGGACCTGACCCATAGAAACTTAAAAGTGAGCTGGAATCTTTAAAAGTTCAAATCTTTATAAGTAAAAACATTGATGAAAATGAATAACCAAGTGTTTTAATTGACATCAGAAGATCAAAACAATAAACCCTGAGAACATAGAAAAAAGATAAATAAAGATAAGAGCAGAACTTAATACCACAGAAAACGTATAAAATTTAAGTGAGGTAGTAAGTCCAAAGAATATTCTTTGAAAAGATTTAAAAGACACACTTTGATTAAGGAAAACACAAACATAATTAAAGAATATATAGAAAGAATCAGGACAATGTTATAGCAGAGAATATATGAAATGGCAGTAAATTTGAACATTTCTGTAAAGTTGACCATTTCCTAGCTCCTACAGTTTACCAAAACTGACACAAGAGGAAATCATTTAAGGTCATCATGTCTGCCCTTGGCATTCTCGGAACGCCCTGGCCTCAGAATGCAGCATCTGTAGTCCATGGTAACCTGCGGAGAGGGGGCGTGGCTTTGGGAGGTTGGAAGACTGCCCTCACTGAGGGAGTGGGTGTGGCCATCTCTGCTGTGACTGAACAAAGAGCAGGGGAGCAGGGGGCCCAGGGAAGGGCCCTCAGAGCCCGGCAGACCCAGTGGGGTGTCGCAAGCATTTAGGCCCCGGCCAAAGCGCGCCTTCTTTGTCTGCACAGCTGCCCAAACTCTCACCTTTACACTCAGGCCGCCCTCTTATTTGAAGTGTGTTTGGAACCTGTCCGCGCAGTACACATCGCTGCACAGCTAACCATAGGTCAGGGCATCGTAGCTTCCTGCCAGGAGACCGAAGTTCGCAGGCAAATGGGTCCCTGGGACACATGCGGAGAGGCTCCTGCCCGGGCCACAGGCCGCCCACTGGCCCTGCCCCAGATCGAAGGCTGAAAAGCAGCCATGTCTGAGTCCACTGCCTCTCGAAGGAGTATTGGACCAACACTTGTAGAAAACGGGGTCCTTGCGGGCAACTCATTGGAGGGACACAAATAAATCTTTGCCGACTTTCTGCTGAAGCTTACCAGCGTTCACACCTAAGCCCCTTACAAGGTCCGCTGTTTAGCTAAACATGAGCTCATGATCTAAATTTACACAATATTGAAGAAATCAGCTACACAGTGAGACAATCAGCAAAAACAATCAATACCAGAATTAGATTCCCTAGGCCATCCATCTGATGTTGGAATAATCAGGGGCAAGGCAGAAAATATACATAAAACTGGAACTGAAACAAGGAACAAGGAGGTTTTCAAAGGCTGGTAGGATCTCTAAAACATTTTTAAAGTACATGTCGTTGATAAACCTAAATACTCAAAGGTTGTTTAATACCACAGATTAAGCATTGAGAAGAGTGAAATTATGCTGTTTTGAAAACTATGGCAGGTGAGATTTTCTGCCTAATTATATAAGAAGATTTCTCTAAAAAATAGACATTATTTCAAAGACTTATTGGCTGTGAAATAAGTTAAGTGTATTTCAAATGGCTTGTCTGCAAAGAAAGGTGAGATGTAGGGAATCAGAGAAAGTCGAGGGGAAAATATCAATATATACATTGCTATATGGTGAACTAAGCTTTAAACCAGCCACAATGTAGAGGACCTGACCCTTAGAAACTTAAAAGTGAGCTGGAATATTTAAAAGTTCAAATCTTTATAAGTAAAAATATTGATGAAAATGAATAACCAAGTGTTTTAATTGACATCAGAAGATCAAAACCATAAACCCTGAGAACATAGAAAAAAGATAAATAAAGATATGAGCAGAACTTAATACCACAGAAAACGTATAAAATTCAGGTGAGGTAGTAAGTCCAAAGAATATTCTTTGAAAAGATTTAAAAGACACACTTTGATTAAGGAAAACACAAACATAATTAAAGAATATATAGAAAGAATCAGGACAATGTTATAACAGAGAATATATGAAATGCCAGTAAATTTGAACATTTCTGTAAAGTTGACCATTTCCTAGCTCCTACAGTTTACCAAAACTGACACAAGAGGAAATCATTTAAGGTCATCATGTTTGCCCTTGGCATTCTCGGAACGCCCTGTCCTCAGAATGCAGCATCTGTAGTCCATGGTAACCTGCGGAGTGTGGGCGGGGCTGAGGGAGGCTGGACCACTGCCCTCACTGAGGGAGTGGGTGTGGCCATCTCTGCTGTGACTGAACAAAGGGCAGGGGAGCAGGGAGCCTAGGGCAGGGCCCTCAGAGCCCAGCAGGCCCAGTGGGGTGTCATAAGAATTTAGGCCCGGGCCATAGGGCGCCTCCTTTGTCTGCACAGCTGCCCAAACACTCACATTTCCTCTCAGGCCACCCACTTAGTTGAAATGTGTGTGAAACCTGTCCGTGCAGTATACCTCGCTGCACAGCTAACCATAGCTCTGGGCATCGTAGCTTCCTGCCAGGTGACCGAAGTTCGCAGGAGAGATGATTCCCAGGTTCACACGAAGAGAGGCTCCTGCCCGGGCCACAGGCCGCCCACTGCCCCTGCAGAAGATCGGGGGCTGAAAGCAGCCCTGTCTAAGTCCCCAACCCCTAGAGGGAGTATTGGACCAATACTTCTAGAAAACGGGGTCCTTGTGGGCAACTCATTGGAGGGACACAAATAAATCTTTGCCGACTTTTTGCTGAAACTTACGAGCGTTCACACCTAAGCCTCTTACAAGGTCAGCTGTTTAGCTAAACATGAGCTCATGATCTAAATTTACACAATAATGAAGAAATCAGCTACACAGGGAGACAATCAGCAAAAACAATCAATACCAGAATTAGATTCCCTAGGCCATCCGTCAGATGTTGGAATAATCAGGTGCTAGGCAGAAAATATACATAAACCTGGAAATGAAACAAGGAAAAAGGATGTTTGCAAAGACTGGTAGGATCTCTAAAACATTTTTAAAGTACATGTCATTGATAAAGCTAAATACTCAAAGGTTGTTTAATACAACAAATTAAGCAGTGAGAAGAGTGAAATTATGCTGTTTAGAAAACTATGGAAGGTGAGATTTTCTGCCTAATTATATAAGATGATTTCTCTAAAAATTACACATTATTCCAAAGACTTATTGGCTGTGAAATCAGTTAAGGGTATTTCAAATGGCTTGTCTGCAAAGAAAGGTGAGATGTAGGAAATCACAGAAAGCCGAGGGGATAATAGGTCAATATATACATTGCTATATGGTGAACTAAGCCTTAGGCCGGCAACAGTGTAGAGGAATGGACCCTTAGAAACGTACAAGTAAGCTGGAATCTTTAAAAGTTCAAATCTTTATAAGTAAAAAGATTTATTAAAATGAATAACCAAGTGTTTTACTTGACATCAGAAAATCAAAACAATAAACCCTGAGAACATAGAAAAAAGATAAATAAAAATATGAGCAGAACTTAATACAACAGAAAACGTATAAAATTCAGGTGATTTAGTAATTCCAAAGAATATTCTTTGAAAAGATTTAAAAGACACACTTTGATTAAGGAAAACATAAACATAAGTAAAGAATATACAGAAAGAATCAGGACAATGTTATAGCAGAGAATATATGAAATGCCAGTAAATTTGAATATTTCTGTAAAGCGGACCATTTCCTAGCTCCTACAGTTTACCAAAACTGACACAAGAGGAAATCATGTAAGGTCATCATGTCTGCCCTTGGCATTCTCGGAACGCCCTGGCCTCAGAATGCAGCATCTGTAGTCCATGGTAACCTGCGGAGAGGGGGCGTGGCTGAGGGAGCTTGGAAGACTGCCCTCACTGAGGGAGTGGGTGTGGCCATCTCTGCTGTGACTGAACAAAGGGCATGGGAGCTGGGGGCCCAGGGCAGGGCCCTCAAAGCCCGGCAGACACAGTGGGGTGTCACAAGCATTTAGGCCCATGGCAAAGGGCGCCTTCTTTGTCTGCACAGCTGCCCAAACTCTCACCTTTACACTCAGGCCGCCCTCTTATTTGAAGTGTGTTTAGAACCTGTGCGCGCAGTACACCTCGCTGAACAGCTAACCATAGGTCAGGGCATCGTACCTTCCTGCCAGGTGACAGAAGTTCGCAGGCAATTGGGGGTCTGGGACACAAGCGGAGAGGCTACTGCCCGGGCCACAGGCCACCGACTGGCCCTGCCCCAGATCGAAGGCTGAAAAGCAGCCATGTCTGAGTCCACTGCCTCTCGAAGGAGTATTGGACCAACACTTGTAGGAAACGGGGTCCTTGTGGGCAACTCATTGGAGGGACACAAATAAATCTTTGCTGACTTTCAGCTGAAGCTTACCAGCGTTCACACCTAAGCCTCTTACATGGTCAGCTGTTTAGCTAAACATGAGCTCATGATCTAAATTTACACAATATTGAAGAAATCAGCTACAAAGTGAGACAATCAGCAAAAACAATCAATACCAGAATTAGATTCCCTAGGCCATCCATCTCATGTTGGAATAATCAGGGGCAAGGCAGAAAATATACATAAAACTGGAACTGAAACAAGGAACAAGGAGGTTTTCAAAGGCTGGTAGGATCTCTAAAACATTTTTAAAGTACATGTCGTTGATAAAACTAAATATTCAAAGGTTGTTTATACCACAGATTAAGCATTGAGAAGAGTGGAATTATGCTGTTTTGAAAACTATGGCAGATGAGATTTCCTGCCTAATTATATAAGAAGATTTCTCTAAAAAATAGACATTATTTCAAAGACTTATTGGCTGTGAAATAAGTTAAGTGTATTTCAAATGGCTTGTCTGCAAAGAAAGGTGAGATGTAGGGAATCACAGAAAGTCGAGGGGAAAATGTCAATATATACATTGCTATATGGTGAACTAAGCCTTAGGCCAGCCACAATGTAGAGGACCTGACCCTTAGAAACTTAAAAGTGAGCTGGAATCTTTAAAAGTTCAAATCTTTATAAGTAAAAAGATTGATGAAAATGAATAACCAAGTGTTTTAATTGACATCAGAAGATCAAAACAATAAACCCTGAGAACATAGAAAAAAGATAAATAAAGATATGAGCAGAACTTAATACCACAGAAAACGTATAAAATTCAGGTGAGGTAGTAACTCCAAAGAATATTGTTTGAAAAGATTTAAAGACACACTTTGATTAAGGAAAACACAAACATAATTAAAGAATATATAGAAAGAATCAGGACAATGTTATAGCAGAGAATATATGAAATGCCAGTAAATTTGAACATTTCTGTAAAGTTGACCATTTCCTAGCTCCTACAGTTTACCAAAACTGACACAAGAGGAAATCATTTAAGGTCATCATGTCTGCCCTTGGCATTCTCGGAACGCCCTGTCCTCAGAATGCAGCATCTGTAGTCCATGGTAACCTGCGGAGAGTGGGCGGGGCTGAGGGAGTCTGGACCACTGCCCTCATTGAGGGAGTGGGTGTGGCCATCTCTGCTGTGACTGAACAAAGGGCAGGGGAGCAGGGAGCCTAGGGCAGGGCCCTCAGAGCCCAGCAGGCCCAGTGGGGTGTCATAAGCATTTAGGCCCAGGCCATAGGGCGCCTTCTTTGTCTGCACAGCTGCCCAAACACTCACTTTTCCTCTCAGGCCACCCACTTAGTTGAAGTGTGTGTGAAACCTGTCCGTGCAGTATACCTCGCTGCACAGCTAACCATAGCTCTGGGCATCGTAGCTTCCTGCCAGGTGACCGAAGTTCGCAGGAGAGATGATTCCCAGGTTCACACGAAGAGAGGCTCCTGCCCGGCCCACAGGCCGCCCACTGCCCCTGCCCAAGATCGGGGGCTGAAAGCAGCCCTGTCTAAGTCCCCTACCCCTAGAGGGAGTATTGGACCAATACTTCTAGAAAACGGGGTCCTTGTGGGCAACTCATTGGAGGGACACAAATAAATCTTTGCCGACTTTTTGCTGAAACTTACGAGCGTTCACACCTAAGCCTCTTACAACGTCAGCTGTTTAGCTAAACATGAGCTCATGATCTAAATTTACACAATAATGAAGAAATCAGCTACAAAGGGAGACAATCAGCAAAAACAATCAATACCAGAATTAGATTCCCTAGGCCATCCGTCAGATGTTGGAATAATCAGGTGCTAGGCAGAAAATATACATAAACCTGGAAATGAAACAAGGAACAAGGATGTTTGCAAAGACTGGTAGGATCTCTAAAACATTTTTAAAGTACATGTCATTGATAAAGCTAAATACTCAAAGGTTGTTTAATACAACAAATTAAGCAGTGAGAAGAGTGAAATTATGCTGTTTAGAAAACTATGGAAGGTGAGATTTTCTGCCTAATTATATAAGATGATTTCTCTAAAAATTACACATTATTCCAAAGACTTATTGGCTGTGAAATAAGTTAAGGGTATTTCAAATGGCTTGTCTGCAAAGAAAGGTGAGATGTAGGGAATCACAGAAAGCCGAGGGGATAATAGGTCAATATATACATTGCTATATGGTGAACTAAGCCTTAGGCCGGCAACAGTGTAGAGGAATGGACCCTTAGAAACGTACAAGTAAGCTGGAATCTTTAAAAGTTCAAATCTTTATAAGTAAAAAGATTGATTAAAATGAATAACCAAGTGTTTTACTTGACATCAGAAGATCAAAACAATAAACCCTGAGAACATAGAAAAAAGATAAATAAAAATATGAGCAGAACTTAATACAACAGAAAACGTATAAAATTCAGGTGATTTAGTAAGTCCAAAGAATATTCTTTGAAAAGATTTAAAAGACACACTTTGATTAAGGAAAACATAAACATAAGTAAAGAATATACAGAAAGAATCAGGACAATGTTATAGCAGAGAATATATGAAATGCCAGTAAATTTGAATATTTCTGTAAAGCGGACCATTTCCTAGCTCCTAGAGTTTACCAAAACTGACACAAGAGGAAATCATGTAAGGTCATCATGTCTGCCCTTGGCATTCTCGGAACGCCCTGGCCTCAGAATGCAGCATCTGTAGTCCATGGTAACCTGCGGAGAGGGGGCGTGGCTGAGGGAGCTTGGAAGACTGCCCTCACTGAGGGAGTGGGTGTGGCCATCTCTGCTGTGACTGAACAAAGGGCAGGGGAGCTGGGGGCCCAGGGCAGGGCCCTCAAAGCCCGGCAGACACAGTGGGGTGTCACAAGCATTTAGGCCCAGGGCAAAGGGCGCCTTCTTTGTCTGCACAGCTGCCCAAACTCTCACCTTTCCACTCAGGCCGCCCTCTTATTTGAAGTGTGTTTATAACCTGTGCGCGCAGTACACCTCGCTGAACAGCTAACCATAGGTCAGGGCATCGTACCTGCCTGCCAGGTGACAGAAGTTCGCAGGCAATTGGGGGTCTGGGACACAAGCGGAGAGGCTAATGCCCGGGCCACAGGCCACCGACTGGCCCTGCCCCAGATCGAAGGCTGAAAAGCAGCCATGTCTGAGTCCACTGACTCTCGAAGGAGTATTGGACCAACACTTGTAGGAAACGGGGTCCTTGTGGGCAACTCATTGGAGGGACACAAATAAATCTTTGCTGACTTTCTGCTGAAGCTTACCAGCGTTCACACCTAAGCCTCTTACATGGTCAGCTGTTTAGCTAAACATGAGCTCATGATCTAAATTTACACAATATTGAAGAAATCAGCTACAAAGTGAGACAATCAGCAAAAACAATCAATACCAGAATTAGATTCCCTAGGCCATCCATCTCATGTTGGAATAATCAGGGGCAAGGCAGAAAATATACATAAAACTGGAACTGAAACAGGAACAAGGAGGTTTTCAAAGGCTGGTAGGATCTCTAAAACATTTTTAAAGTACATGTCGTTGATAAAACTAAATATTCAAAGGTTGTTTATACCACAGATTAAGCATTGAGAAGAGTGGAATTATGCTGTTTTGAAAACTATGGCAGATGAGATTTTCTGCCTAATTATATAAGAAGATTTCTCTACAAAATAGACATTATTTCAAAGACTTATTGGCTGTGAAATAAGTTAAGTGTATTTCAAATGGCTTGTCTGCAAAGAAAGGTGAGATGTAGGGAATCCCAGAAAGTCGAGGGGAAAATGTCAATATATACATTGCTATATGGTGAACTAAGCCTTAGGCCAGCCACAATGTAGAGGACCTGACCCATAGAAACTTAAAAGTGAGCTGGAATCTTTAAAAGTTCAAATCTTTATAAGTAAAAAGATTGATGAAAATGAATAACCAAGTGTTTTAATTGACATCAGAAGATCAAAACAATAAACCCTGAGAACATAGAAAAAAGATAAATAAAGATATGAGCAGAACTTAATACCACAGAAAACGTATAAAATTTAAGTGAGGTAGTAAGTCCAAGGAATATTCTTTGAAAAGATTTAAAAGACACACTTTGATTAAGGAAAACACAAACATAATTAAAGAATATATAGAAAGAATCAGGACAATGTTATAGCAGAGAATATATGAAATGGCAGTAAATTTGAACATTTCTGTAAAGTTGACCATTTCCTAGCTCCTACAGTTTACCAAAACTGACACAAGAGGAAATCATTTAAGGTCATCATGTCTGCCCTTGGCATTCTCGGAACGCCCTGGCCTCAGAATGCAGCATCTGTAGTCCATGGTAACCTGCGGAGAGGGGGCGTGGCTTTGGGAGGTTGGAAGACTGCCCTCACTGAGGGAGTGGGTGTGGCCATCTCTGCTGTGACTGAACAAAGAGCAGGGGAGCAGGGGGCCCAGGGAAGGGCCCTCAGAGCCCGGCAGACCCAGTGGGGTGTCGCAAGCATTTAGGCCCCGGCCAAAGCGCGCCTTCTTTGTCTGCACAGCTGCCCAAACTCTCACCTTTACACTCAGGCCGCCCTCTTATTTGAAGTGTGTTTGGAACCTGTCCGCGCAGTACACATCGCTGCACAGCTAACCATAGGTCAGGGCATCGTAGCTTCCTGCCAGGAGACCGAAGTTCGCAGGCAAATGGGTCCCTGGGACACATGCGGAGAGGCTCCTGCCCGGGCCACAGGCCGCCCACTGGCCCTGCCCCAGATCGAAGGCTGAAAAGCAGCCATGTCTGACTCCACTGCCTCTCGAAGGAGTATTGGACCAACACTTGTAGAAAACGGGGTCCTTGCGGGCAACTCATTGGAGGGACACAAATAAATCTTTGCCGACTTTCTGCTGAAGCTTACCAGCGTTCACACCTAAGCCCCTTACAAGGTCCGCTGTTTAGCTAAACATGAGCTCATGATCTAAATTTACACAATATTGAAGAAATCAGCTACACAGTGAGACAATCAGCAAAAACAATCAATACCAGAATTAGATTCCCTAGGCCATCCATCTGATGTTGGAATAATCAGGGGCAAGGCAGAAAATATACATAAAACTGGAACTGAAACAAGGAACAAGGAGGTTTTCAAAGGCTGGTAGGATCTCTAAAACATTTTTAAAGTACATGTCGTTGATAAACCTAAATACTCAAAGGTTGTTTAATACCACAGATTAAGCATTGAGAAGAGTGAAATTATGCTGTTTTGAAAACTATGGCAGGTGAGATTTTCTGCCTAATTATATAAGAAGATTTCTCTAAAAAATAGACATTATTTCAAAGACTTATTGGCTGTGAAATAAGTTAAGTGTATTTCAAATGGCTTGTCTGCAAAGAAAGGTGAGATGTAGGGAATCAGAGAAAGTCGAGGGGAAAATATCAATATATACATTGCTATATGGTGAACTAAGCCTTAGGCCAGCCACAATGTAGAGGACCTGACCCTTAGAAACTTAAAAGTGAGCTGGAATATTTAAAAGTTCAAATCTTTATAAGTAAAAAGATTGATGAAAATGAATAACCAAGTGTTTTAATTGACATCAGAAGATCAAAACCATAAACCCTGAGAACATAGAAAAAAGATAAATAAAGATATGAGCAGAACTTAATACCACAGAAAACGTATAAAATTCAGGTGAGGTAGTAAGTCCAAAGAATATTCTTTGAAAAGATTTAAAAGACACACTTTGATTAAGGAAAACACAAACATAATTAAAGAATATATAGAAAGAATCAGGACAATGTTATAACAGAGAATATATGAAATGCCAGTAAATTTGAACATTTGTGTAAAGTTGAGCATTTCCTAGCTCCTACAGTTTACCAAAACTGACACAAGAGGAAATCATTTAAGGTCATCATGTTTGCCCTTGGCATTCTCGGAACGCCCTGTCCTCAGAATGCAGCATCTGTAGTCCATGGTAACCTGCGGAGAGTGGGCGGGGCTGAGGGAGGCTGGACCACTGCCCTCACTGAGGGAGTGGGTGTGGCCATCTCTGCTGTGACTGAACAAAGGGCAGGGGAGCAGGGAGCCTAGGGCAGGGCCCTCAGAGCCCAGCAGGCCCAGTGGGGTGTCATAAGCATTTAGGCCCGGGCCATAGGGCGCCTTCTTTTTCTGCACAGCTGCCCAAACACTCACTTTTCCTCTCAGGCCACCCACTTAGTTGAAGTGTGTGTGAAACCTGTCCGTGCAGTATACCTCGCTGCACAGCTAACCATAGCTCTGGGCATCGTAGCTTCCTGCCAGGTGACCGAAGTTCGCAGGAGAGATGATTCCCAGGTTCACACGAAGAGAGGATCCTGCCCGGGCCACAGGCCGCCCACTGCCCCTGCCCAAGATCGGGGGCTGAAAGCAGCCCTGTCTAAGTCCCCTACCCCTAGAGGGAGTATTAGACCAACACTTCTAGAAAACGGGGTCCTTGTGGGCAACTCATTGGAGGGACACAAATAAATCTTTGCCGACTTTTTGCTGAAACTTACGAGCGTTCACACCTAAGCCTCTTACAAGGTCAGCTGTTTAGCTAAACATGAGCTCATGATCTAAATTTACACAATAATGAAGAAATCAGCTACAAAGGGAGACAATCAGCAAAAACAATCAATACCAGAATTAGATTCCCTAGGCCATCCGTCAGATGTTGGAATAATCAGGTGCTAGGCAGAAAATATACATAAACCTGGAAATGAAACAAGGAACAAGGATGTTTGCAAAGACTGGTAGGATCTCTAAAACATTTTTAAAGTACATGTCATTGATAAAGCTAAATACTCAAAGGTTGTTTAATACAACAAATTAAGCAGTGAGAAGAGTGAAATTATGCTGTTTAGAAAACTATGGAAGGTGAGATTTTCTGCCTAATTATATAAGATGATTTCTCTAAAAATTACACATTATTCCAAAGACTTATTGGCTGTGAAATAAGTTAAGGGTATTTCAAATGGCTTGTCTGCAAAGAAAGGTGAGATGTAGGGAATCACAGAAAGCCGAGGGGATAATAGGTCAATATATACATTGCTATATGGTGAACTAAGCCTTAGGCCGGCAACAGTGTAGAGGAATGGACCCTTAGAAACGTACAAGTAAGCTGGAATCTTTAAAAGTTCAAATCTTTATAAGTAAAAAGATTGATTAAAATGAATAACCAAGTGTTTTACTTGACATCAGAAAATCAAAACAATAAACCCTGAGAACATAGAAAAAAGATAAATAAAAATATGAGCAGAACTTAATACAACAGAAAACGTATAAAATTCAGGTGATTTAGTAAGTCCAAAAATATTCTTTGAAAAGATTTAAAAGACACACTTTGATTAAGGAAAACATAAACATAAGTAAAGAATATACAGAAAGAATCAGGACAATGTTATAGCAGAGAATATATGAAATGCCAGTAAATTTGAATATTTCTGTAAAGCGGACCATTTCCTAGCTCCTACAGTTTACAAAAACTGACACAAGAGGAAATCATGTAAGGTCATCATGTCTGCCCTTGGCATTCTCGGAACGCCCTGGCCTCAGAATGCAGCATCTGTAGTCCATGGTAACCTGCGGAGAGGGGGCGTGGCTGAGGGAGCTTGGAAGACTGCCCTCACTGAGGGAGTGGGTGTGGCCATCTCTGCTGTGACTGAACAAAGGGCAGGGGAGCTGGGGGCCCAGGGCAGTGCCCTCAAAGCCCGGCAGACACAGTGGTGTGTCACAAGCATTTAGGCCCAGGGAAAAGGGCGCCTTCTTTGTCTGCACAGCTGCCCAAACTCTCACCTTTCCACTCAGGCCGCCCTCTTATTTGAAGTGTGTTTAGAACCTGTGCGCGCAGTACACCTCGCTGAACAGCTAACCATAGGTCAGGGCATCGTACCTTCCTGCAGGTGACAGAAGTTCGCAGGCAATTGGGGGTCTGGGACACAAGCGGAGAGGCTACTGCCCGGGCCACAGGCCACCGACTGGCCCTGCCCCAGATCGAAGGCTGAACAGCAGCCATGTCTGAGTCCACTGACTCTCGAAGGAGTATTGGACCAACACTTGTAGGAAACGGGGTCGTTGTGGGCAACTCATTGGAGGGACACAAATAAATCTTTGCTGACTTTCTGCTGAAGCTTACCAGCGTTCACACCTAAGCCTCTTACATGGTCAGCTGTTTAGCTAAACATGAGCTCATGATCTAAATTTACACAATATTGAAGAAATCAGCTACACAGTGAGACAATCAGCAAAAACAATCAATACCAGAATTAGATTCCCTAGGCCATCCATCTGATGTTGGAATAATCAGGGGCAAGGCAGAAAATATACATAAAACTGGAACTGAAACAAGGAACAAGGAGGTTTTCAAAGGCTGGTAGGATCTCTAAAACATTTTTAAAGTACATGTCGTTGATAAACCTAAATACTCAAAGGTTGTTTAATACCACAGATTAAGCATTGAGAAGAGTGAAATTATGCTGTTTTGAAAACTATGGCAGGTGAGATTTTCTGCCTAATTATATAAGAAGATTTCTCTAAAAAATAGACATTATTTCAAAGACTTATTGGCTGTGAAATAAGTTAAGTGTATTTCAAATGGCTTGTCTGCAAAGAAAGGTGAGATGTAGGGAATCAGAGAAAGTCGAGGGGAAAATATCAATATATACATTGCTATATGGTGAACTAAGCCTTAGGCCAGCCACAATGTAGAGGACCTGACCCTTAGAAACTTAAAAGTGAGCTGGAATATTTGAAAGTTCAAATCTTTATAAGTAAAAAGATTGATGAAAATGAATAACCAAGTGTTTTAATTGACATCAGAAGATCAAAACCATAAACCCTGAGAACATAGAAAAAAGATAAATAAAGATATGAGCAGAACTTAATACCACAGAAAACGTATAAAATTCAGGTGAGGTAGTAAGTCCAAAGAATATTCTTTGAAAAGATTTAAAAGACACACTTTGATTAAGGAAAACACAAACATAATTAAAGAATATATAGAAAGAATCAGGACAATGTTATAACAGAGAATATATGAAATGCCAGTAAATTTGAACATTTCTGTAAACTTGACCATTTCCTAGCTCCTACAGTTTACCAAAACTGACACAAGAGGAAATCATTTAAGGTCATCATGTCTGCCCTTGGCATTCTCGGAACGCCCTGTCCTCAGAATGCAGCATCTGTAGTCCATGGTAACCTGCGGAGAGTGGGCGGGGCTGAGGGAGGCTGGACCACTGCCCTCATTGAGGGAGTGGGTGTGGCCATCTCTGCTGTGACTGAACAAAGGGCAGGGGAGCAGGGAGCCTAGGGCAGGGCCCTCAGAGCCCAGCAGGCCCAGTGGGGTGTCATAAGCATTTAGGCCCGGGCCATAGGGCGCCTTCTTTGTCTGCACAGCTGCCCAAACACTCACTTTTCCTCTCAGGCCACCCACTTAGTTGAAGTGTGTGTGAAACCTGTCCGTGCAGTATACCTCGCTGCACAGCTAACCATAGCTCTGGGCATCGTAGCTTCCTGCCAGGTGACCGAAGTTCGCAGGAGAGATGATTCCCAGGTTCACACGAAGAGAGGCTCCTGCCCGGGCCACAGGCCGCCCACTGCCCCTGCCCAAGATCGGGGGCTGAAAGCAGCCCTGTCTAAGTCCCCTACCCCTAGAGGGAGTATTGGACCAATACTTCTAGAAAACGGGGTCCTTGTGGGCAACTCATTGGAGGGACACAAATAAATCTTTGCCGACTTTTTGCTGAAACTTACGAGCGTTCACACCTAAGCCTCTTACAAGGTCAGCTGTTTAGCTAAACATGAGCTCATGATCTAAATTTACACAATAATGAAGAAATCAGCTACAAAGGGAGACAATCAGCAAAAACAATCAATACCAGAATTAGATTCCCTAGGCCATCCGTCAGATGTTGGAATAATCAGGTGCTAGGCAGAAAATATACATAAACCTGGAAATGAAACAAGGAACAAGGATGTTTGCAAAGACTGGTAGGATCTCTAAAACATTTTTAAAGTACATGTCATTGATAAAGCTAAATACTCAAAGGTTGTTTAATACAACAAATTAAGCAGTGAGAAGAGTGAAATTATGCTGTTTAGAAAACTATGGAAGGTGAGATTTTCTGCCTAATTATATAAGATGATTTCTCTAAAAATTACACATTATTCCAAAGACTTATTGGCTGTGAAATAAGTTAAGGGTATTTCAAATGGCTTGTCTGCAAAGAAAGGTGAGATGTAGGGAATCACAGAAAGCCGAGGGGATAATAGGTCAATATATACATTGCTATATGGTGAACTAAGCCTTAGGCCGGCAACAGTGTAGAGGAATGGACCCTTAGAAACGTACAAGTAAGCTGGAATCTTTAAAAGTTCAAATCTTTATAAGTAAAAAGATTGATTAAAATGAATAACCAAGTGTTTTACTTGACATCAGAAGATCAAAACAATAAACCCTGAGAACATAGAAAAAAGATAAATAAAAATATGAGCAGAACTTAATACAACAGAAAACGTATAAAATTCAGGTGATTTAGTAAGTCCAAAGAATATTCTTTGAAAAGATTTAAAAGACACACTTTGATTAAGGAAAACATAAACATAAGTAAAGAATATACAGAAAGAATCAGGACAATGTTATAGCAGAGAATATATGAAATGCCAGTAAATTTGAATATTTCTGTAAAGCGGACCATTTCCTAGCTCTTAGAGTTTACCAAAACTGACACAAGAGGAAATCATGTAAGGTCATCATGTCTGCCCTTGGCATTCTCGGAACGCCCTGGCCTCAGAATGCAGCATCTGTAGTCCATGGTAACCTGCGGAGAGGGGGCGTGGCTGAGGGAGCTTGGAAGACTGCCCTCACTGAGGGAGTGGGTGTGGCCATCTCTGCTGTGACTGAACAAAGGGCAGGGGAGCTGGGGGCCCAGGGCAGGGCCCTCAAAGCCCGGCAGACACAGTGGGGTGTCACAAGCATTTAGGCCCAGGGCAAAGGGCGCCTTCTTTGTCTGCACAGCTGCCCAAACTCTCACCTTTCCACTCAGGCCGCCCTCTTATTTGAAGTGTGTTTAGAACCTGTGCGCGCAGTACACCTCGCTGAACAGCTAACCATAGGTCAGGGCATCGTACCTGCCTGCCAGGTGACAGAAGTTCGCAGGCAATTGGGGGTCTGGGACACAAGCGGAGAGGCTACTGCCCGGGCCACAGGCCACCGACTGGCCCTGCCCCAGATCGAAGGCTGAACAGCAGCCATGTCTGAGTCCACTGACTCTCGAAGGAGTATTGGACCAACACTTGTAGGAAACGGGGTCCTTGTGGGCAACTCATTGGAGGGACACAAATAAATCTTTGCTGACTTTCTGCTGAAGCTTACCAGCGTTCACACCTAAGCCTCTTACATGGTCAGCTGTTTAGCTAAACATGAGCTCATGATCTAAGTTTACACAATATTGAAGAAATCAGCTACAAAGTGAGACAATCAGCAAAAACAATCAATACCAGAATTAGATTCCCTAGGCCATCCATCTCATGTTGGAATAATCAGGGGCAAGGCAGAAAATATACATAAAACTGGAACTGAAACAAGGAACAAGGAGGTTTTCAAAGGCTGGTAGGATCTCTAAAACATTTTTAAAGTACATGTCGTTGATAAAACTAAATATTCAAAGGTTGTTTATACCACAGATTAAGCATTGAGAAGAGTGGAATTATGCTGTTTTGAAAACTATGGCAGATGAGATTTTCTGCCTAATTATATAAGAAGATTTCTCTACAAAATAGACATTATTTCAAAGACTTATTGGCTGTGAAATAAGTTAAGTGTATTTCAAATGGCTTGTCTGCAAAGAAAGGTGAGATGTAGGGAATCCCAGAAAGTCCAGGGGAAAATGTCAATATATACATTGCTATATGGTGAACTAAGCCTTAGGCCAGCCACAATGTAGAGGACCTGACCCATAGAAACTTAAAAGTGAGCTGGAATCTTTAAAAGTTCAAATCTTTATAAGTAAAAACATTGATGAAAATGAATAACCAAGTGTTTTAATTGACATCAGAAGATCAAAACAATAAACCCTGAGAACATAGAAAAAAGATAAATAAAGATAAGAGCAGAACTTAATACCACAGAAAACGTATAAAATTTAAGTGAGGTAGTAAGTCCAAAGAATATTCTTTGAAAAGATTTAAAAGACACACTTTGATTAAGGAAAACACAAACATAATTAAAGAATATATAGAAAGAATCAGGACAATGTTATAGCAGAGAATATATGAAATGGCAGTAAATTTGAACATTTCTGTAAAGTTGACCATTTCCTAGCTCCTACAGTTTACCAAAACTGACACAAGAGGAAATCATTTAAGGTCATCATGTCTGCCCTTGGCATTCTCGGAACGCCCTGGCCTCAGAATGCAGCATCTGTAGTCCATGGTAACCTGCGGAGAGGGGGCGTGGCTTTGGGAGGTTGGAAGACTGCCCTCACTGAGGGAGTGGGTGTGGCCATCTCTGCTGTGACTGAACAAAGAGCAGGGGAGCAGGGGGCCCAGGGAAGGGCCCTCAGAGCCCGGCAGACCCAGTGGGGTGTCGCAAGCATTTAGGCCCCGGCCAAAGCGCGCCTTCTTTGTCTGCACAGCTGCCCAAACTCTCACCTTTACACTCAGGCCGCCCTCTTATTTGAAGTGTGTTTGGAACCTGTCCGCGCAGTACACATCGCTGCACAGCTAACCATAGGTCAGGGCATCGTAGCTTCCTGCCAGGAGACCGAAGTTCGCAGGCAAATGGGTCCCTGGGACACATGCGGAGAGGCTCCTGCCCGGGCCACAGGCCGCCCACTGGCCCTGCCCCAGATCGAAGGCTGAAAAGCAGCCATGTCTGACTCCACTGCCTCTCGAAGGAGTATTGGACCAACACTTGTAGAAAACGGGGTCCTTGCGGGCAACTCATTGGAGGGACACAAATAAATCTTTGCCGACTTTCTGCTGAAGCTTACCAGCGTTCACACCTAAGCCCCTTACAAGGTCCGCTGTTTAGCTAAACATGAGCTCATGATCTAAATTTACACAATATTGAAGAAATCAGCTACACAGTGAGACAATCAGCAAAAACAATCAATACCAGAATTAGATTCCCTAGGCCATCCATCTGATGTTGGAATAATCAGGGGCAAGGCAGAAAATATACATAAAACTGGAACTGAAACAAGGAACAAGGAGGTTTTCAAAGGCTGGTAGGATCTCTAAAACATTTTTAAAGTACATGTCGTTGATAAACCTAAACACTCAAAGGTTGTTTAATACCACAGATTAAGCATTGAGAAGAGTGAAATTATGCTGTTTTGAAAACTATGGCAGGTGAGATTTTCTGCCTAATTATATAAGAAGATTTCTCTAAAAAATAGACATTATTTCAAAGACTTATTGGCTGTGAAATAAGTTAAGTGTATTTCAAATGGCTTGTCTGCAAAGAAAGGTGAGATGTAGGGAATCAGAAAAGTCGAGGGGAAAATATCAATATATATATTGCTATATGGTGAACTAAGCCTTAGGCCAGCCACAATGTAGAGGACCTGACCCTTAGAAACTTAAAAGTGAGCTGGAATATTTAAAAGTTCAAATCTTTATAAGTAAAAAGATTGATGAAAATGAATAACCAAGTGTTTTAATTGACATCAGAAGATCAAAACCATAAACCCTGAGAACATAGAAAAAAGATAAATAAAGATATGAGCAGAACTTAATACCACAGAAAACGTATAAAATTCAGGTGAGGTAGTAAGTCCAAAGAATATTCTTTGAAAAGATTTAAAAGACACACTTTGATTAAGGAAAACACAAACATAATTAAAGAATATATAGAAAGAATCAGGACAATGTTATAACAGAGAATATATGAAATGCCAGTAAATTTGAACATTTCTGTAAAGTTGACCATTTCCTAGCTCCTACAGTTTACCAAAACTGACACAAGAGGAAATCATTTAAGGTCATCATGTCTGCCCTTGGCATTCTCGGAACGCCCTGTCCTCAGAATGCAGCATCTGTAGTCCATGGTAACCTGCGGAGAGTGGGCGGGGCTGAGGGAGGCTGGACCACTGCCCTCACTGAGGGAGTGGGTGTGGCCATCTCTGCTGTGACTGAACAAAGGGCAGGGGAGCAGGGAGCCTAGGGCAGGGCCCTCAGAGCCCAGCAGGCCCAGTGGGGTGTCATAAGCATTTAGGCCCGGGCCATAGGGCGCCTTCTTTGTCTGCACAGCTGCCCAAACACTCACTTTTCCTCTCAGGCCACCCACTTAGTTGAAGTGTGTGTGAAACCTGTCCGTGCAGTATACCTCGCTGCACAGCTAACCATAGCTCTGGGCATCGTAGCTTCCTGCCAGGTGACCGAAGTTCGCAGGAGAGATGATTCCCAGGTTCACACGAAGAGAGGCTCCTGCCCGGGCCACAGGCCGCCCACTGCCCCTGCCCAAGATCGGGGGCTGAAAGCAGCCCTGTCTAAGTCCCCTACCCCTAGAGGGAGTATTGGACCAATACTTCTAGAAAACGGGGTCCTTGTGGGCAACTCATTGGAGGGACACAAATAAATCTTTGCCGACTTTTTGCTGAAACTTACGAGCGTTCACACCTAAGCCTCTTACAAGGTCAGCTGTTTAGCTAAACATGAGCTCATGATCTAAATTTACACAATAATGAAGAAATCAGCTACAAAGGGAGACAATCAGCAAAAACAATCAATACCAGAATTAGATTCCCTAGGCCATCCGTCAGATGTTGGAATAATCAGGTGCTAGGCAGAAAATATACATAAACCTGGAAATGAAACAAGGAACAAGGATGTTTGCAAAGACTGGTAGGATCTCTAAAACATTTTTAAAGTACATGTCATTGATAAAGCTAAATACTCAAAGGTTGTTTAATACAACAAATTAAGCAGTGAGAAGAGTGAAATTATGCTGTTTAGAAAACTATGGAAGGTGAGATTTTCTGCCTAATTATATAAGATGATTTCTCTAAAAATTACACATTATTCCAAAGACTTATTGGCTGTGAAATAAGTTAAGGGTATTTCAAATGGCTTGTCTGCAAAGAAAGGTGAGATGTAGGGAATCACAGAAAGCCGAGGGGATAATAGGTCAATATATACATTGCTATATGGTGAACTAAGCCTTAGGCCGGCAACAGTGTAGAGGAATGGACCCTTAGAAACGTACAAGTAAGCTGGAATCTTTAAAAGTTCAAATCTTTATAAGTAAAAAGATTGATTAAAATGAATAACCAAGTGTTTTACTTGACATCAGAAGATCAAAACAATAAACCCTGAGAACATAGAAAAAAGATAAATAAAAATATGAGCAGAACTTAATACAACAGAAAACGTATAAAATTCAGGTGATTTAGTAAGTCCAAAGAATATTCTTTGAAAAGATTTAAAAGACACACTTTGATTAAGGAAAACATAAACATAAGTAAAGAATATACAGAAAGAATCAGGACAATGTTATAGCAGAGAATATATGAAATGCCAGTAAATTTGAATATTTCTGTAAAGCGGACCATTTCCTAGCTCTTAGAGTTTACCAAAACTGACACAAGAGGAAATCATGTAAGGTCATCATGTCTGCCCTTGGCATTCTCGGAACGCCCTGGCCTCAGAATGCAGCATCTGTAGTCCATGGTAACCTGCGGAGAGGGGGCGTGGCTGAGTGAGCTTGGAAGACTGCCCTCACTGAGGGAGTGGGTGTGGCCATCTCTGCTGTGACTGAACAAAGGGCAGGGGAGCTGGGGGCCCAGGGCAGGGCCCTCAAAGCCCGGCAGACACAGTGGGGTGTCACAAGCATTTAGGCCCAGGGCAAAGGGCGCCTTCTTTGTCTGCACAGCTGCCCAAACTCTCACCTTTCCACTCAGGCCGCCCTCTTATTTGAAGTGTGTTTAGAACCTGTGCGCGCAGTACACCTCGCTGAACAGCTAACCATAGGTCAGGGCATCGTACCTGCCTGCCAGGTGACAGAAGTTCGCAGGCAATTGGGGGTCTGGGACACAAGCGGAGAGGCTACTGCCCGGGCCACAGGCCACCGACTGGCCCTGCCCCAGATCGAAGGCTGAACAGCAGCCATGTCTGAGTCCACTGACTCTCGAAGGAGTATTGGACCAACACTTGTAGGAAACGGGGTCCTTGTGGGCAACTCATTGGAGGGACACAAATAAATCTTTGCTGACTTTCTGCTGAAGCTTACCAGCGTTCACACCTAAGCCTCTTACATGGTCAGCTGTTTAGCTAAACATGAGCTCATGATCTAAATTTACACAATATTGAAGAAATCAGCTACAAAGTGAGACAATCAGCAAAAACAATCAATACCAGAATTAGATTCCCTAGGCCATCCATCTCATGTTGGAATAATCAGGGGCAAGGCAGAAAATATACATAAAACTGGAACTGAAACAAGGAACAAGGAGGTTTTCAAAGGCTGGTAGGATCTCTAAAACATTTTTAAAGTACATGTCGTTGATAAAACTAAATATTCAAAGGTTGTTTATACCACAGATTAAGCATTGAGAAGAGTGGAATTATGCTGTTTTGAAAACTATGGCAGATGAGATTTTCTGCCTAATTATATAAGAAGATTTCTCTACAAAATAGACATTATTTCAAAGACTTATTGGCTGTGAAATAAGTTAAGTGTATTTCAAATGGCTTGTCTGCAAAGAAAGGTGAGATGTAGGGAATCCCAGAAAGTCCAGGGGAAAATGTCAATATATACATTGCTATATGGTGAACTAAGCCTTAGGCCAGCCACAATGTAGAGGACCTGACCCATAGAAACTTAAAAGTGAGCTGGAATCTTTAAAAGTTCAAATCTTTATAAGTAAAAACATTGATGAAAATGAATAACCAAGTGTTTTAATTGACATCAGAAGATCAAAACAATAAACCCTGAGAACATAGAAAAAAGATAAATAAAGATAAGAGCAGAACTTAATACCACAGAAAACGTATAAAATTTAAGTGAGGTAGTAAGTCCAAAGAATATTCTTTGAAAAGATTTAAAAGACACACTTTGATTAAGGAAAACACAAACATAATTAAAGAATATATAGAAAGAATCAGGACAATGTTATAGCAGAGAATATATGAAATGGCAGTAAATTTGAACATTTCTGTAAAGTTGACCATTTCCTAGCTCCTACAGTTTACCAAAACTGACACAAGAGGAAATCATTTAAGGTCATCATGTCTGCCCTTGGCATTCTCGGAACGCCCTGGCCTCAGAATGCAGCATCTGTAGTCCATGGTAACCTGCGGAGAGGGGGCGTGGCTTTGGGAGGTTGGAAGACTGCCCTCACTGAGGGAGTGGGTGTGGCCATCTCTGCTGTGACTGAACAAAGAGCAGGGGAGCAGGGGGCCCAGGGAAGGGCCCTCAGAGCCCGGCAGACCCAGTGGGGTGTCGCAAGCATTTAGGCCCCGGCCAAAGCGCGCCTTCTTTGTCTGCACAGCTGCCCAAACTCTCACCTTTACACTCAGGCCGCCCTCTTATTTGAAGTGTGTTTGCAACCTGTCCGCGCAGTACACATCGCTGCACAGCTAACCATAGGTCAGGGCATCGTAGCTTCCTGCCAGGAGACCGAAGTTCGCAGGCAAATGGGTCCCTGGGACACATGCGGAGAGGCTCCTGCCCGGGCCACAGGCCGCCCACTGGCCCTGCCCCAGATCGAAGGCTGAAAAGCAGCCATGTCTGAGTCCACTGCCTCTCGAAGGAGTATTGGACCAACACTTGTAGAAAACGGGGTCCTTGCGGGCAACTCATTGGAGGGACACAAATAAATCTTTGCCGACTTTCTGCTGAAGCTTACCAGCGTTCACACCTAAGCCCCTTACAAGGTCCGCTGTTTAGCTAAACATGAGCTCATGATCTAAATTTACACAATATTGAAGAAATCAGCTACACAGTGAGACAATCAGCAAAAACAATCAATACCAGAATTAGATTCCCTAGGCCATCCATCTGATGTTGGAATAATCAGGGGCAAGGCAGAAAATATACATAAAACTGGAACTGAAACAAGGAACAAGGAGGTTTTCAAAGGCTGGTAGGATCTCTAAAACATTTTTAAAGTACATGTCGTTGATAAACCTAAACACTCAAAGGTTGTTTAATACCACAGATTAAGCATTGAGAAGAGTGAAATTATGCTGTTTTGAAAACTATGGCAGGTGAGATTTTCTGCCTAATTATATAAGAAGATTTCTCTAAAAAATAGACATTATTTCAAAGACTTATTGGCTGTGAAATAAGTTAAGTGTATTTCAAATGGCTTGTCTGCAAAGAAAGGTGAGATGTAGGGAATCAGAAAAGTCGAGGGGAAAATATCAATATATATATTGCTATATGGTGAACTAAGCCTTAGGCCAGCCACAATGTAGAGGACCTGACCCTTAGAAACTTAAAAGTGAGCTGGAATATTTAAAAGTTCAAATCTTTATAAGTAAAAAGATTGATGAAAATGAATAACCAAGTGTTTTAATTGACATCAGAAGATCAAAACCATAAACCCTGAGAACATAGAAAAAAGATAAATAAAGATATGAGCAGAACTTAATACCACAGAAAACGTATAAAATTCAGGTGAGGTAGTAAGTCCAAAGAATATTCTTTGAAAAGATTTAAAAGACACACTTTGATTAAGGAAAACACAAACATAATTAAAGAATATATAGAAAGAATCAGGACAATGTTATAACAGAGAATATATGAAATGCCAGTAAATTTGAACATTTCTGTAAAGTTGACCATTTCCTAGCTCCTACAGTTTACCAAAACTGACACAAGAGGAAATCATTTAAGGTCATCATGTCTGCCCTTGGCATTCTCGGAACGCCCTGTCCTCAGAATGCAGCATCTGTAGTCCATGGTAACCTGCGGAGAGTGGGCGGGGCTGAGGGAGGCTGGACCACTGCCCTCACTGAGGGAGTGGGTGTGGCCATCTCTGCTGTGACTGAACAAAGGGCAGGGGAGCAGGGAGCCTAGGGCAGGGCCCTCAGAGCCCAGCAGGCCCAGTGGGGTGTCATAAGCATTTAGGCCCGGGCCATAGGGCGCCTTCTTTGTCTGCACAGCTGCCCAAACACTCACTTTTCCTCTCAGGCCACCCACTTAGTTGAAGTGTGTGTGAAACCTGTCCGTGCAGTATACCTCGCTGCACAGCTAACCATAGCTCTGGGCATCGTAGCTTCCTGCCAGGTGACCGAAGTTCGCAGGAGAGATGATTCCCAGGTTCACACGAAGAGAGGCTCCTGCCCGGGCCACAGGCCGCCCACTGCCCCTGCCCAAGATCGGGGGCTGAAAGCAGCCCTGTCTAAGTCCCCTACCCCTAGAGGGAGTATTGGACCAATACTTCTAGAAAACGGGGTCCTTGTGGGCAACTCATTGGAGGGACACAAATAAATCTTTGCCGACTTTTTGCTGAAACTTACGAGCGTTCACACCTAAGCCTCTTACAAGGTCAGCTGTTTAGCTAAACATGAGCTCATGATCTAAATTTACACAATAATGAAGAAATCAGATACAAAGGGAGACAATCAGCAAAAACAATCAATACCAGAATTAGATTCCCTAGGCCATCCGTCAGATGTTGGAATAATCAGGTGCTAGGCAGAAAATATACATAAACCTGGAAATGAAACAAGGAACAAGGATGTTTGCAAAGACTGGTAGGATCTCTAAAACATTTTTAAAGTACATGTCATTGATAAAGCTAAATACTCAAAGGTTGTTTAATACAACAAATTAAGCAGTGAGAAGAGTGAAATTATGCTGTTTAGAAAACTATGGAAGGTGAGATTTTCTGCCTAATTATATAAGATGATTTCTCTAAAAATTACACATTATTCCAAAGACTTATTGGCTGTGAAATAAGTTAAGGGTATTTCAAATGGCTTGTCTGCAAAGAAAGGTGAGATGTAGGGAATCACAGAAAGCCGAGGGGATAATAGGTCAATATATACATTGCTATATGGTGAACTAAGCCTTAGGCCGGCAACAGTGTAGAGGAATGGACCCTTAGAAACGTACAAGTAAGCTGGAATCTTTAAAAGTTCAAATCTTTATAAGTAAAAAGATTGATTAAAATGAATAACCAAGTGTTTTACTTGACATCAGAAGATCAAAACAATAAACCCTGAGAACATAGAAAAAAGATAAATAAAAATATGAGCAGAACTTAATACAACAGAAAACGTATAAAATTCAGGTGATTTAGTAAGTCCAAAGAATATTCTTTGAAAAGATTTAAAAGACACACTTTGATTAAGGAAAACATAAATATAAGTAAAGAATATACAGAAAGAATCAGGACAATGTTATAGCAGAGAATATATGAAATGCCAGTAAATTTGAATATTTCTGTAAAGCGGACCATTTCCTAGCTCCTACAGTTTACCAAAACTGACACAAGAGGAAATCATGTAAGGTCATCATGTCTGCCCTTGGCATTCTCGGAACGCCCTGGCCTCAGAATGCAGCATCTGTAGTCCATGGTAACCTGCGGAGAGGGGGCGTGGCTGAGGGAGCTTGGAAGACTGCCCTCACTGAGGGAGAGTGTGTGGCCATCTCTGCTGTGACTGAACAAAGGGCAGGGGAGCTGGGGGCCCAGGGCAGGGCCCTCAAAGCCCGGCAGACACAGTGGGGTGTCACAAGCATTAAGGCCCAGGGCAAAGGGCGCCTTCTTTGTCTGCACAGCTGCCCAAACTCTCACCTTTCCACTCAGGCCGCCCTCTTATTTGAAGTGTGTTTAGAACCTGTGCGCGCAGTACACCTCGCTGAACAGCTAACCATAGGTCAGGGCATCGTACCTTCCTGCCAGGTGACAGAAGTTCGCAGGCAATTGGGGGTCTGGGACACAAGCGGAGAGGCTACTGCCCGGGCCACAG
Source organism: Mesoplodon bidens (assembly GCF_964165515.1). Classification (NCBI taxonomy): domain Eukaryota; kingdom Metazoa; phylum Chordata; class Mammalia; order Artiodactyla; family Ziphiidae; genus Mesoplodon; species Mesoplodon bidens. Next base: position 4,926,206 of record NC_138180.1, read on the forward strand.
GCCACCGACTGGCCCTGCCCCAGATCGAAGGCTGAAAAGCAGCCATGTCTGAGTCCACTGACTCTCGAAGGAGTATTGGACCAACACTTGTAGGAAACGGGGTCCTTGTGGGCAACTCATTGGAGGGACACAAATAAATCTTTGCTGACTTTCTGCTGAAGCTTACCAGCGTTCACACCTAAGCCTCTTACATGGTCAGCTGTTTAGCTAAACATGAGCTCATGATCTAAATTTACACAATATTGAAGAAATCAGCTACAAAGTGAGACAATCAGCAAAAACAATCAATACCAGAATTAGATTCCCTAGGCCATCCATCTCATGTTGGAATAATCAGGGGCAAGGCAGAAAATATACATAAAACTGGAACTGAAACAAGGAACAAGGAGGTTTTCAAAGGCTGGTAGGATCTCTAAAACATTTTTAAAGTACATGTCGTTGATAAAACTAAATATTCAAAGGTTGTTTATACCACAGATTAAGCATTGAGAAGAGTGGAATTATGCTGTTTTGAAAACTATGGCAGATGAGATTTTCTGCCTAATTATATAAGAAGATTTCTCTAAAAAATAGACATTATTTCAAAGACTTATTGGCTGTGAAATAAGTTAAGTGTATTTCAAATGGCTTGTCTGCAAAGAAAGGTGAGATGTAGGGAATCCCAGAAAGTCGAGGGGAAAATGTCAATATATACATTGCTATATGGTGAAATAAGCCTTAGGCCAGCCACAATGTAGAGGACCTGACCCATAGAAACTTAAAAGTGAGCGGGAATCTTTAAAAGTTCAAATCTTTATAAGTAAAAAGATTGATGAAAATGAATAACAAAGTGTTTTAATTGACATCAGAAGATCAAAACAATAAACCCTGAGAACATAGAAAAAAGATAAATAAAGATATGAGCAGAACTTAATACCACAGAAAACGTATAAAATTCAAGTGAGGTAGTAAGTCCAAAGAATATTCTTTGAAAAGATTTAAAAGACACACTTTGATTAAGGAAAACACAAACATAATTAAAGAATATATAGAAAGAATCAGGACAATGTTATAGCAGAGAATATATGAAATGGCAGTAAATTTGAACATTTCTGTAAAGTTGACCATTTCCTAGCTCCTACAGTTTACCAAAACTGACACAAGAGGAAATCATTTAAGGTCATCATGTCTGCCCTTGGCATTCTCGGAACGCCCTGGCCTCAGAATGCAGCATCTGTAGTCCATGGTAACCTGCGGAGAGGGGGCGTGGCTTTGGGAGGTTGGAAGACTGCCCTCACTGAGGGAGTGGGTGTGGCCATCTCTGCTGTGACTGAACAAAGAGCAGGGGAGCAGGGGGCCCAGGGAAGGGCCCTCAGAGCCCGGCAGACCCAATGGGGTGTCGCAAGCATTTAGGCCCCGGCCAAAGCGCGCCTTCTTTGTCTGCACAGCTGCCCAAACTCTCACCTTTACACTCAGGCCGCCCTCTTATTTGAAGTGTGTTTGGAACCTGTCCGCGCAGTACACATCGCTGCACAGCTAACCATAGGTCAGGGCATCGTAGCTTCCTGCCAGGAGACCGAAGTTCGCAGGCAAATGGGTCCCTGGGACACATGCGGAGAGGCTCCTGCCCGGGCCACAGGCCGCCCACTGGCCCTGCCCCAGATCGAAGGCTGAAAAGCCGCCATGTCTGAGTCCACTGCCTCTCGAAGGCGTATTGGACCAACACTTGTAGAAAACGGGGTCCTTGCGGGCAACTCATTGGAGGGACACAAATAAATCTTTGCCGACTTTCTGCTGAAGCTTACCAGCTTTCACACCTAAGCCCCTTACAAGGTCCGCTGTTTAGCTAAACATGAGCTCATGATCTAAATTTACACAATATTGAAGAAATCAGCTACACAGTGAGACAATCAGCAAAAACAATCAATACCAGAATTAGATTCCCTAGGCCATCCATCTGATGTTGGAATAATCAGGGGCAAGGCAGAAAATATACATAAAACTGGAACTGAAACAAGGAACAAGGAGGTTTTCAAAGGCTGGTAGGATCTCTAAAACATTTTTAAAGTACAAGTCGTTGATAAACCTAAATACTCAAAGGTTGTTTAATACCACAGATTAAGCATTGAGAAGAGTGAAATTATGCTGCTTTGAAAACTATGGCAGGTGAGATTTTCTGCCTAATTATATAAGAAGATTTCTCTAAAAAATAGACATTATTTCAAAGACTTATTGGCTGTGAAATAAGTAAAGTGTATTTCAAATGGCTTGTCTGCAAAGAAAGGTGAGATGTAGGGAATCAGAGAAAGTCGATGGGAAAATATCAATATATACATTGCTATATGGTGAACTAAGCCTTAGGCCAGCCACAATGTAGAGGACCTGACCCTTAGAAACTTAAAAGTGAGCTGGAATATTTAAAAGTTCAAATCTTTATAAGTAAAAAGATTGATGAAAATGAATAACCAAGTGTTTTAATTGACATCAGAAGAACAAAACCATAAACCCTGAGAACATAGAAAAAAGATAAATAAAGATATGAGCAGAACTTAATACCACAGAAAACGTATAAAATTCAGGTGAGGTAGTAAGTCCAAAGAATATTCTTTGAAAAGATTTAAAAGACACACTTTGATTAAGGAAAACACAAACATAATTAAAGAATATATAGAAAGAATCAGGACAATGTTATAACAGAGAATATATGAAATGCCAGTAAATTTGAACATTTCTGTAAAGTTGACCATTTCCTAGCTCCTACAGTTTACCAAAACTGACACAAGAGGAAATCATTTAAGGTCATCATGTTTGCCCTTGGCATTCTCGGAACGCCCTGTCCTCAGAATGCAGCATCTGTAGTCCATGGTAACCTGCGGAGAGTGGGTGGGGCTGAGGGAGGCTGGACCACTGCCCTCACTGAGGGAGTGGGTGTGGCCATCTCTGCTGTGACTGAACAAAGGGCAGGGGAGCAGGGAGCCTAGGGCAGGGCCCTCAGAGTCCAGCAGGCCCAGTGGGGTGTCATAAGCATTTAGGCCCGGGCCATAGGGCGCCTTCTTTGTCTGCACAGCTGCCCAAACACTCACTTTTCCTCTCAGGCCACCCACTTAGTTGAAGTGTGTGTGAAACCTGTCCGTGCAGTATACCTCGCTGCACAGCTAACCATAGCTCTGGGCATCGTAGCTTCCTGCCAGGTGACCGAAGTTCGCAGGAGAGATGATTCCCAGGTTCACACGAAGAGAGGCTCCTGCCCGGGCCACAGGCTGCCCACTGCCCCTGCCCAAGATCGGGGGCTGAAAACAGCACTGTCTAAGTCCCCTACCCCTAGAGGGAGTATTGGACCAATACTTCTAGAAAACGGGGTCCTTGTGGGCAACTCATTGGAGGGACACAGATAAATCTTTGCCGACTTTTTGCTGAAACTTACGAGCGTTCACACCTAAGCCTCTTACAAGGTCAGCTGTTTAGCTAAACATGAGCTCATGATCTAAATTTACACAATAATGAAGAAATCAGCTACAAAGGGAGACAATCAGCAAAAACAATCAATACCAGAATTAGATTCCCTAGGCCATCCGTCAGATGTTGGAATAATCAGGTGCTAGGCAGAAAATATACATAAACCTGGAAATGAAACAAGGAACAAGGATGTTTGCAAAGACTGGTAGGATCTCTAAAACATTTTTAAAGTACATGTCATTGATAAAGCTAAATACTCAAAGGTTGTTTAATACAACAAATTAAGCAGTGAGAAGAGTGAAATTATGCTGTTTAGAAAACTATGGAAGGTGAGATTTTCTGCCTAATTATATAAGATGATTTCTCTAAAAATTACACATTATTCCAAAGACTTATTGGCTGTGAAATAAGTTAAGGGTATTTCAAATGGCTTGTCTGCAAAGAAAGGTGAGATGTAGGGAATCACAGAAAGCCGAGGGGATAATAGGTCAATATATACATTGCTATATGGTGAACTAAGCCTTAGGCCGGCAACAGTGTAGAGGAATGGACCCTTAGAAACGTACAAGTAAGCTGGAATCTTTAAAAGTTCAAATCTTTATAAGTAAAAAGATTGATTAAAATGAATAACCAAGTGTTTTACTTGACATCAGAAAATCAAAACAATAAACCCTGAGAACATAGAAAAAAGATAAATAAAAATATGAGCAGAACTTAATACAACAGAAAACGTATAAAATTCAGGTGATTTAGTAAGTCCAAAGAATATTCTTTGAAAAGATTTAAAAGACACACTTTGATTAAGGAAAACATAAACATAAGTAAAGAATATACAGAAAGAATCAGGACAATGTTATAGCAGAGAATATATGAAATGCCAGTAAATTTGAATATTTCTGTAAAGCGGACCATTTCCTAGCTCCTACAGTTTACCAAAACTGACACAAGAGGAAATCATGTAAGGTCATCATGTCTGCCCTTGGCATTCTCGGAACGCCCTGGGCTCAGAATGCAGCATCTGTAGTCCATGGTAACCTGCGGAGAGGGGGCGTGGCTGAGGGAGCTTGGAAGACTGCCCTCACTGAGGGAGTGGGTGTGGCCATCTCTGCTGTGACTGAACAAAGGGCATGGGAGCTGGGGGCCCAGGGCAGGGCCCTCAAAGCCCGGCAGACACAGTGGGGTGTCACAAGCATTTAGGCCCATGGCAAAGGGCGCCTTCTTTGTCTGCACAGCTGCCCAAACTCTCACCTTTCCACTCAGGCCGCCCTCTTATTTGAAGTGTGCTTAGAACCTGTGCGCGCAGTACACCTCGCTGAACAGCTAACCATAGGTCAGGGCATCGTACCTTCCTGCCAGGTGACAGAAGTTCGCAGGCAATTGGGGGTCTGGGACACAAGCGGAGAGGCTACTGCCCGGGCCACAGGCCACCGACTGGCCCTGCCCCAGATCGAAGGCTGAAAAGCAGCCATGTCTGAGTCCACTGCCTCTCGAAGGAGTATTGGACCAACACTTGTAGGAAACGGGGTCCTTGTGGGCAACTCATTGGAGGGACACAAATAAATCTTTGCTGACTTTCAGCTGAAGCTTACCAGCGTTCACACCTAAGCCTCTTACATGGTCAGCTGTTTAGCTAAACATGAGCTCATGATCTAAATTTACACAATATTGAAGAAATCAGCTACAAAGTGAGACAATCAGCAAAAACAATCAATACCAGAATTAGATTCCCTAGGCCATCCATCTCATGTTGGAATAATCAGGGGCAAGGCAGAAAATATACATAAAACTGGAACTGAAACAAGGAACAAGGAGGTTTTCAAAGGCTGGTAGGATCTCTAAAACATTTTTAAAGTACATGTCGTTGATAAAACTAAATATTCAAAGGTTGTTTATACCACAGATTAAGCATTGAGAAGAGTGGAATTATGCTGTTTTGAAAACTATGGCAGATGAGATTTTCTGCCTAATTATATAAGAAGATTTCTCTACAAAATAGACATTATTTCAAAGACTTATTGGCTGTGAAATAAGTTAAGTGTATTTCAAATGGCTTGTCTGCAAAGAAAGGTGAGATGTAGGGAATCCCAGAAAGTCGAGGGGAAAATGTCAATATATACATTGCTATATGGTTAACTAAGCCTAAGGCCAGCCACAATGTAGAGGACCTGACCCTTAGAAACTTAAAAGTGAGCTGGAATCTTTAAAAGTTCAAATCTTTATAAGTAAAAAGATTGATGAAAATGAATAACCAAGTGTTTTAATTGACATCAGAAGATCAAAACAATAAACCCTGAGAACATAGAAAAAAGATAAATAAAGATATGAGCAGAACTTAATACCACAGAAAACGTATAAAATTCAAGTGAGGTAGTAAGTCCAAAGATTATTCTTTGAAAAGATTTAAAAGACACACTTTGATTAAGGAAAACAGAAACATAAGCAAAGAATATATAGAAAGAATCAGGACAATGTTATAGCAGAGAATATATGAAATGGCAGTAAATTTGAACATTTCTGTAAAGTTGACCATTTCCTAGCTCCTACAGTTTACCAAAACTGACACAAGAGGAAATCATTTAAGGTCATCATGTCTGCCCTTGGCATTCTCGGAGCGCCCTGGCCTCAGAATGCAGCATCTGTAGTCCATGGTAACCTGCGGAGAGGGGGCGTGGCTTTGGGAGGTTGGAAGACTGCCCTCACTGAGGGAGTGGGTGTGGCCATCTCTGCTGTGACTGAACAAAGAGCAGGGGAGCAGGGGGCCCAGGGAAGGGCCCTCAGAGCCCGGCAGACCCAGTGGAGTGTCGCAAGCATTTAGGCCCCGGCCAAAGGGCGCCTTCTTTGTCTGCACAGCTGCCCAAACTCTCACCTTTACACTCAGGCCGCCCTCTTATTTGAAGTGTGTTTGGAACCTGTCCGCGCAGTACACATCGCTGCACAGCTAACCATAGGTCAGGGCATCGTAGCTTCCTGCCAGGAGACCGAAGTTCGCAGGCAAATGGGTCCCTGGGACACATGCGGAGAGGCTCCTGCCCGGGCCACAGGCCGCCCACTGTCCCTGCCCCAGATCGAAGGCTGAAAAGCAGCCATGTCTGAGTCCACTGCCTCTCGAAGGAGTATTGGACCAACACTTGTAGAAAACGGGGTCCTTGCGGGCAACTCATTGGAGGGACACAAATAAATCTTTGCCGACTTTCTGCTGAAGCTTACCAGCGTTCACACCTAAGCCCCTTACAAGGTCCGCTGTTTAGCTAAACATGAGCTCATGATCTAAATTTACACAATATTGAAGAAATCAGCTACACAGTGAGACAATCAGCAAAAACAATCAATACCAGAATTAGATTCCCTAGGCCATCCATCTGATGTTGGAATAATCAGGGGCAAGGCAGAAAATATACATAAAACTGGAACTGAAACAAGGAACAAGGAGGTTTTCAAAGGCTGGTAGGATCTCTAAAACATTTTTAAAGTACATGTCGTTGATAAACCTAAATACTCAAAGGTTGTTTAATACCACAGATTAAGCATTGAGAAGAGTGAAATTATGCTGTTTTGAAAACTATGGCAGGTGAGATTTTCTGCCTAATTATATAAGAAGATTTCTCTAAAAAATAGACATTATTTCAAAGACTTATTGGCTGTGAAATAAGTTAAGTGTATTTCAAATGGCTTGTCTGCAAAGAAAGGTGAGATGTAGGGAATCAGAGAAAGTCGAGGGGAAAATATCAATATATACATTGCTATATGGTGAACTAAGCTTTAAACCAGCCACAATGTAGAGGACCTGACCCTTAGAAACTTAAAAGTGAGCTGGAATATTTAAAAGTTCAAATCTTTATAAGTAAAAATATTGATTAAAATGAATAACCAAGTGTTTTAATTGACATCAGAAGATCAAAACCATAAACCCTGAGAACATAGAAAAAAGATAAATAAAGATATGAGCAGAACTTAATACCACAGAAAACGTATAAAATTCAGGTGAGGTAGTAAGTCCAAAGAATATTCTTTGAAAAGATTTAAAAGACACACTTTGATTAAGGAAAACACAAACATAATTAAAGAATATATAGAAAGAATCAGGACAATGTTATAACAGAGAATATATGAAATGCCAGTAAATTTGAACATTTCTGTAAAGTTGACCATTTCCTAGCTCCTACAGTTTACCAAAACTGACACAAGAGGAAATCATTTAAGGTCATCATGTTTGCCCTTGGCATTCTCGGAACGCCCTGTCCTCAGAATGCAGCATCTGTAGTCCATGGTAACCTGCGGAGTGTGGGCGGGGCTGAGGGAGGCTGGACCACTGCCCTCACTGAGGGAGTGGGTGTGGCCATCTCTGCTGTGACTGAACAAAGGGCAGGGGAGCAGGGAGCCTAGGGCAGGGCCCTCAGAGCCCAGCAGGCCCAGTGGGGTGTCATAAGAATTTAGGCCCTGGCCATAGGGCGCCTCCTTTGTCTGCACAGCTGCCCAAACACTCACATTTCCTCTCAGGCTACCCACTTAGTTGAAATGTGTGTGAAACCTGTCCGTGCAGTATACCTCGCTGCACAGCTAACCATAGCTCTGGGCATCGTAGCTTCCTGCCAGGTGACCGAAGTTCGCAGGAGAGATGATTCCCAGGTTCACACGAAGAGAGGCTCCTGCCCGGGCCACAGGCCGCCCACTGCCCCTGCAGAAGATCGGGGGCTGAAAGCAGCCCTGTCTAAGTCCCCAACCCCTAGAGGGAGTATTGGACCAATACTTCTAGAAAACGGGGTCCTTGTGGGCAACTCATTGGAGGGACACAAATAAATCTTTGCCGACTTTTTGCTGAAACTTACGAGCGTTCACACCTAAGCCTCTTACAAGGTCAGCTGTTTAGCTAAACATGAGCTCATGATCTAAATTTACACAATAATGAAGAAATCAGCTACACAGGGAGACAATCAGCAAAAACAATCAATACCAGAATTAGATTCCCTAGGCCATCCGTCAGATGTTGGAATAATCAGGTGCTAGGCAGAAAATATACATAAACCTGGAAATGAAACAAGGAAAAAGGATGTTTGCAAAGACTGGTAGGATCTCTAAAACATTTTTAAAGTACATGTCATTGATAAAGCTAAATACTCAAAGGTTGTTTAATACAACAAATTAAGCAGTGAGAAGAGTGAAATTATGCTGTTTAGAAAACTATGGAAGGTGAGATTTTCTGCCTAATTATATAAGATGATTTCTCTAAAAATTACACATTATTCCAAAGACTTATTGGCTGTGAAATCAGTTAAGGGTATTTCAAATGGCTTGTCTGCAAAGAAAGGTGAGATGTAGGAAATCACAGAAAGCCGAGGGGATAATAGGTCAATATATACATTGCTATATGGTGAACTAAGCCTTAGGCCGGCAACAGTGTAGAGGAATGGACCCTTAGAAACGTACAAGTAAGCTGGAATCTTTAAAAGTTCAAATCTTTATAAGTAAAAAGATTTATTAAAATGAATAACCAAGTGTTTTACTTGACATCAGAAAATCAAAACAATAAACCCTGAGAACATAGAAAAAAGATAAATAAAAATATGAGCAGAACTTAATACAACAGAAAACGTATAAAATTCAGGTGATTTAGTAATTCCAAAGAATATTCTTTGAAAAGATTTAAAAGACACACTTTGATTAAGGAAAACATAAACATAAGTAAAGAATATACAGAAAGAATCAGGACAATGTTATAGCAGAGAATATATGAAATGCCAGTAAATTTGAATATTTCTGTAAAGCGGACCATTTCCTAGCTCCTACAGTTTACCAAAACTGACACAAGAGGAAATCATGTAAGGTCATCATGTCTGCCCTTGGCATTCTCGGAACGCCCTGGGCTCAGAATGCAGCATCTGTAGTCCATGGTAACCTGCGGAGAGGGGGCGTGGCTGAGGGAGCTTGGAAGACTGCCCTCACTGAGGGAGTGGGTGTGGCCATCTCTGCTGTGACTGAACAAAGGGCATGGGAGCTGGGGGCCCAGGGCAGGGCCCTCAAAGCCCGGCAGACACAGTGGGGTGTCACAAGCATTTAGGCCCATGGCAAAGGGCGCCTTCTTTGTCTGCACAGCTGCCCAAACTCTCACCTTTACACTCAGGCCGCCCTCTTATTTGAAGTGTGTTTAGAACCTGTGCGCGCAGTACACCTCGCTGAACAGCTAACCATAGGTCAGGGCATCGTACCTTCCTGCCAGGTGACAGAAGTTCGCAGGCAATTGGGGGTCTGGGACACAAGCGGAGAGGCTACTGCCCGGGCCACAGGCCACCGACTGGCCCTGCCCCAGATCGAAGGCTGAAAAGCAGCCATGTCTGAGTCCACTGCCTCTCGAAGGAGTATTGGACCAACACTTGTAGGAAACGGGGTCCTTGTGGGCAACTCATTGGAGGGACACAAATAAATCTTTGCTGACTTTCAGCTGAAGCTTACCAGCGTTCACACCTAAGCCTCTTACATGGTCAGCTGTTTAGCTAAACATGAGCTCATGATCTAAATTTACACAATATTGAAGAAATCAGCTACAAAGTGAGACAATCAGCAAAAACAATCAATACCAGAATTAGATTCCCTAGGCCATCCATCTCATGTTGGAATAATCAGGGGCAAGGCAGAAAATATACATAAAACTGGAACTGAAACAAGGAACAAGGAGGTTTTCAAAGGCTGGTAGGATCTCTAAAACATTTTTAAAGTACATGTCGTTGATAAAACTAAATATTCAAAGGTTGTTTATACCACAGATTAAGCATTGAGAAGAGTGGAATTATGCTGTTTTGAAAACTATGGCAGATGAGATTTCCTGCCTAATTATATAAGAAGATTTCTCTAAAAAATAGACATTATTTCAAAGACTTATTGGCTGTGAAATAAGTTAAGTGTATTTCAAATGGCTTGTCTGCAAAGAAAGGTGAGATGTAGGGAATCACAGAAAGTCGAGGGGAAAATGTCAATATATACATTGCTATATGGTGAACTAAGCCTTAGGCCAGCCACAATGTAGAGGACCTGACCCTTAGAAACTTAAAAGTGAGCTGGAATCTTTAAAAGTTCAAATCTTTATAAGTAAAAAGATTGATGAAAATGAATAACCAAGTGTTTTAATTGACATCAGAAGATCAAAACAATAAACCCTGAGAACATAGAAAAAAGATAAATAAAGATATGAGCAGAACTTAATACCACAGAAAACGTATAAAATTCAGGTGAGGTAGTAACTCCAAAGAATATTGTTTGAAAAGATTTAAAGACACACTTTGATTAAGGAAAACACAAACATAATTAAAGAATATATAGAAAGAATCAGGACAATGTTATAGCAGAGAATATATGAAATGCCAGTAAATTTGAACATTTCTGTAAAGTTGACCATTTCCTAGCTCCTACAGTTTACCAAAACTGACACAAGAGGAAATCATTTAAGGTCATCATGTCTGCCCTTGGCATTCTCGGAACGCCCTGGCCTCAGAATGCAGCATCTGTAGTCCATGGTAACCTGCGGAGAGTGGGCGGGGCTGAGGGAGGCTGGAACACTGCCCTCACTGAGGGAGTGGGTGTGGCCATCTCTGCTGTGACTGAACAAAGGGCAGGCGAGCAGGGGGCCAAGGGCAAGGCCCTCAGAGCCCGGCAGGCCCAGTGGGGTGTCAGAAGCATTTAGGCGCAGGCCATAGGGCGCCTTCTTTGTCTGCACAGCTGCCCAAACTCTCACTTTTACTCTCAGGCCACCCACTTAGTTGAAGTGTGTGTGAAACCTGTCAACGCAGTATATCTCGCTGCACAGCTAACCATAGGTCTGGGCATCGTAGCTTCCTGCCAGGTGACCGAAGTTCGCAGGAGAGATGATTCCCAGGTTCACACGCAGAGAGGCTCCTGCCCAGGCCACAGGCCGCCCACTGCCCCTGCCCAAGATCGGGGGCCGAAAGCAGCCCTGTCTAAGTCCCCTACCCCTAGAGGGAGTATTGGACCAAAACTTCTAGAAAACGGGGTCCTTGTGGGCAACTCATTGGAGTGACACAAGTAAATCTTTGCCGACTTTTTGCTGAAACTTACGAGCGTTCACACCTAAGCCTCTTACAAGGTCAGCTGTTTAGCTAAACATGAGCTAATGATCTAAATTTACACAATAATGAAGAAATCAGCTACAAAGGGAGACAATCAGCAAAAACAATCAATACCAGAATTAGATTCCCTAGGCCATCCTTGAGATGTTGGAATAATCAGGTGCTAGGCAGAAAATAAACATAAACCTGGAAATGAAACAAGGAACAAGGATGTTTTCAAAGACTGGTAGGATCTCTAAAACATTTTTAAAGTACATGTCATTGATAAAGCTAAATACTCAAAGGTTGTTTAATACAACAAATTAAGCAGTGAGAAGAGTGAAATTATGCTGTTTAGAAAACTATGGAAGGTGAGATTTTCTGCCTAATTATATAAGATGATTTCTCTAAAAAATACACATTATTTCAAAGACTTATTGGCTGTGAAATAAGTTAAGGGTATTTCAATGGCTTGTCTGCAAAGAAAGGTGAGATGTAGGGAATCACAGAAAGCCGAGGGGATAATATGTCAATATATACATTGCTAATGGTGAACTAAGACTTAGGCCGGCAACAGTGTAGAGGAATGGCCCCTGAGAAACGTACAAGTAAGCTGGAATCTTTATAAGTTCAAATCTTTATATGTAAAAAGATTGATTAAAATGAATAACCAAGTGTTTTACATGACATCAGAAAATCAAAACAATAAACCCTGAGAATATAGAAAAAAGATAAATAAAAATATGAGCAGATCTTAATACAACATAAAACGTATAAAATTCAGGTGATTTAGTAAGTCCAAAGATTATTCTTTGAAAAGATTTAAAAGACACACTTTGATTAAGGAAAACAGAAACATAAGCAAAGAATATACAGAAAGAATCAGGACAATGTTATAGCAGAGAATATATGAAATGCCAGTAAATTTGTACATTTCTGTAAAGCGGACCATTTCCTAGCTCCTACAGTTTACCAAAACTGACACAAGAGGAAATCATTTAAGGTCATCATGTCTGCCCTTGGCATTCTCGGAACGCCCTGGCCTCAGAATGCAGCATCTGTAGTCCATGGTAACCTGCGGAGAGGGGGCGTGGCTGAGGGAGTTGGAAGACTGCCCTCACTGAGGGAGTGGGTGTGGCCATCTCTGCTGTGACTGAACAAAGGGCAGGGGAGCAGGGGGCCCAGGGAAGGGCCCTCAGAGCCCGGCAGACCCAGTGGGGTGTCACAAGCATTTAGGCCCAGGCCAAAGGGCGCCTTCTTTGTCTGCACAGCTGCCCAAACTCTCACCTTTCCACTCAGGCCGCCCTCTTATTTGAAGTGTGTTTGGAACCAGTCCGCGCAGTACACCTCGCTGCACAGCTAACAATAGGTCAGGGCATCGTAGCTTCCTGCCAGGGGACCGAAGTTCGCAGGCAAATGGGTACCTGGGACACATGCGTAGAGGCTCCTGCCCGGGCCACAGGCCGCCCACTGGCCCTGCCCCAGATCGAAGGCTGAAAAGCAGCCCTTTCTGAGTCCACTGCCTCTCGAAGGAGTATTGCATCCACACTTGTAGAAAACGGGGTCATTGCGGGCAAATCATTGGAGGGACACAAATAAATCTTTGCCGACTTTCTGCTGAAGCTTACCAGCGTTCACACCTAAGTCTCTTACAAGGTCCGCTGTTTAGCTAAACATGAGCTCATGATCTAAATTTACACAATATTGAAGAAATCAGCTACAAAGTGAGACAATTAGCAAAAACAATCAATACCAGAATTAGATTCACTAGGCCATCCATCTGATGTTGGAATAATCAGGGGCAAGGCAGAAAATATACATAAAACTGGAACTGAAACAAGGAACAAGGAGGTTTTCAAAGGCTGGTAGGATCTCTAAAACATTTTTAAAGTACATGTCGTTGATAAACCTAAATACTCAAAGGTTGTTTAATACCACAGATTAAGCATTGAGAAGAGTGAAATTATGCTGTTTTGAAAACTATGGCAGGTGAGATTTTCTGCCTAATTATATAAGAAGATTTCTCTAAAAAATAGACATTATTTCAAAGACTTATTGGCTGTGAAATAAGTTAAGTGTATTTCAAATGGCTTGTCTGCAAAGAAAGGTGAGATGTAGGGAATCACAGAAAGTCGAGGGGAAATGTCAATATATACATTGCTATATGGTGAACTAAGCCTTAGGCCAGCCACAATGTAGAGGACCTGACCCTTAGAAATTTTAAAGTGAGCTGGAATCTTTAAAAGTTCAAATCTTTATAAGTAAAAAGATTGATGAAAATGAATAACCAAGTGTTTTAATTGACATCAGAAGATCAAAACAATAAACCCTGAGAACATAGAAAAAAGATAAATAAAGATATGAGCAGAACTTAATACCACAGAGAACGTATAAAATTCAGGTGAGGTAGTAAGTCCAAAGAATATTCTTTGAAAAGATTTAAAAGACACACTTTGATTAAGGAAAACACAAACATAATTAAAGAATATATAGAAAGAATCAGGACAATGTTATAGCAGAGAATATATGAAATGCCAGTAAATTTGAACATTTCTGTAAAGTTGACCATTTCCTAGCTCCTACAGTTTACCAAAACTGACACAAGAGGAAATCATTTAATGTCATCATGTCTGCCCTTGGCATTTTCGGAACGCCCTGGCCTCAGAATGCAGCTTCTGTTGTCCATGGTAACCTGCGGAGAGTGGGCGGGGCTGAGGGAGGCTGGAACACTGCCCTCACTGAGGGAGTGGGTGTGGCCATCTCTGCTGTGACTGAATAAAGGGCAGGGGAGCAGGGGGCCAAGGGCAAGGCCCTCAGAGCCCGGCAGGCCCAGTGGGGTGTCACAAGCATTTAGGCACAGAACATAGGGCGCATTCTTTGTCTGCACAGCTTCCCAAACTCTCACTTTTCCACTCAGGCCACCCACTTAGTTGAAGTGTGTGTGAAACCTGTCCACGCAGTATAACTCGCTGCACAGCTAACCATAGGTCTGGGCATCGTAGCTTCCTGCCAGGTGACCGAAGTTCGCAGGAGAGATGATTCCCAGGATCACACGCAGAGAGGCTCCTGCCAGGAACACAGGCCGCCCACTGGCCCTGCCCAAGATCGGGGGCAGAAAGCAGCCCTGTCTAAGTCCCCTACCCCTAGAGGGAGTATTGGACCAACACTTCTAGAAAACGGGGTCCTTGTGGGCAACTCATTGGAGGGACACAAATAAATCTTTGCCGACTTTTTGCTGAAACTTACGAGCGTTCACACCTAAGCCTCTTACAAGGTCAGCTGTTTAGCTAAACATGAGCTCATGATCTAAATTTACACAATAATGAAGAAATCAGCTACAAAGGGAGACAATCAGCAAAAACAATCAATACCAGAATTACATTCCCTAGGCCATCCGTCAGATGTTGGAATAATCAGGTGCTAGGCAGAAAATATACATAAACCTGGAAATGAAACAAGGAACAAGGATGTTTTCAAAGACTGGTAGGATCTCTATAATATTTTTAAAGTACATGTCATTGATAAAGCTAAATACTCAAAGGTTGTTTAATAGAACAAATTAAGCAGTGAGAAGACTGAAATTATGCTGTTTAGAAAACTATGGAAGGTGAGATTTTCTGCCTAATTATATAAGATGATTTCTCTAAAAACTACACATTATTTCTAAGACTTATTGGCTCTGAAATAAGTTAAGGGTATTTCAAATGGCTTGTCTGCAAAGAAAGGTGAGATGTAGGGAATCACAGAAAGCCTAGGGGATAATAGGTCAATATATACATTGCTATATGGTGAACTAAGCCTTAGGCCGGCAACAGTGTAGAGGAATGGACCCTTAGAAACGTACAAGTAAGCTGGAATCTTTAAAAGTTCAAATCTTTATGAGTAAAAAGATTGATTAAAATGAATAACCAAGTGTTTTACTTGACATCAGAAAATCAAAACAATAAACCCTGAGAACATAGAAAAAAGATAAATAAAGATATGAGCAGAACTTAATACAACAGAAAACGTATAAAATTCAGGTGATTTAGTAAGTCCAAAGATTATTCTTTGAAAAGATTTAAAAGACACACTTTGATTAAGGAAAACAGAAACATAAGCAAAGAATATACAGAAAGAATCAGGACAATGTTATAGCAGAGAATATATGAAATGCCAGTAAATTTGTACATTTCTGTAAAGCGGACCATTTCCTAGCTCCTACAGTTTACCAAAACTGACACAAGAGGAAATCATTTAAGGTCATCATGTCTGCCCTTGGCATTCTCGGAACGCCCTGGCCTCAGAATGCAGCATCTGTAGTCCATGGTAACCTGCGGAGAGGGGGCGTGGCTGAGGGAGTTGGAAGACGGCCCTCACTGAGGGAGTGGGTGTGGCCATCTCTGCTGTGACTGAACAAAGGGCAGGGGAGCAGGGGGCCCAGGGAAGGGCCCTCAGAGCCCGGCAGACCCAGTGGGGTGTCACAAGCATTTAGGCCCAGGCCAAAGGGCGCCTTCTTTGTCTGCACAGCTGCCCAAACTCTCACCTTTCCACTCAGGCCGCCCTCTTATTTGAAGTGTGTTTGGAACCAGTCCGCGCAGTACACCTCGCTGCACAGCTAACAATAGGTCAGGGCATCGTAGCTTCCTGCCAGGGGACCGAAGTTCGCAGGCAAATGGGTACCTGGGACACATGCGTAGAGGCTCCTGCCCTGGCCACAGGCCGCCCACTGGCCCTGCCCCAGATCGAAGGCTGAAAAGCAGCCATGTCTGAGTCCACTGCCTCTCGAAGGAGTATTGCATCCACACTTGTAGAAAACGGGGTCATTGCGGGCAAATCATTGGAGGGACACAAATAAATCTTTGCCGACTTTCTGCTGAAGCTTACCAGCGTTCACACCTAAGTCTCTTACAAGGTCCGCTGTTTAGCTAAACATGAGCTCATGATCTAAATTTACACAATATTGAAGAAATCAGCTACAAAGTGAGACAATTAGCAAAAACAATCAATACCAGAATTAGATTCACTAGGCCATCCATCTGATGTTGGAATAATCAGGGGCAAGGCAGAAAATATACATAAAACTGGAACTGAAACAAGGAACAAGGAGGTTTTCAAAGGCTGGTAGGATCTCTAAAACATTTTTAAAGTACATGTCGTTGATAAACCTAAATACTCAAAGGTTGTTTAATACCACAGATTAAGCATTGAGAAGAGTGAAATTATGCTGTTTTGAAAACTATGGCAGGTGAGATTTTCTGCCTAATTATATAAGAAGATTTCTCTAAAAAATAGACATTATTTCAAAGACGTATAGGCTGTGAAATAAGTTAAGTGTATTTCAAATGGCTTGTCTGCAAAGAAAGGTGAGATGTAGGGAATCACAGAAAGTCGAGGGGAAATGTCAATATATACATTGCTATATGGTGAACTAAGCCTTAGGCCAGCCACAATGTAGAGGACCTGACCCTTAGAAATTTTAAAGTGAGCTGGAATCTTTAAAAGTTCAAATCTTTATAAGTAAAAAGATTGATGAAAATGAATAACCAAGTGTTTTAATTGACATCAGAAGATCAAAACAATAAACCCTGAGAACATAGAAAAAAGATAAATAAAGATATGAGCAGAACTTAGTACCACAGAGAACGTATAAAATTCAGGTGAGGTAGTAAGTCCAAAGAATATTCTTTGAAAAGATTTAAAAGACACACTTTGATTAAGGAAAACACAAACATAATTAAAGAATATATAGAAAGAATCAGGACAATGTTATAGCAGAGAATATATGAAATGCCAGTAAATTTGAACATTTCTGTAAAGTTGACCATTTCCTAGCTCCTACAGTTTACCA
Source organism: Mesoplodon bidens (assembly GCF_964165515.1). Classification (NCBI taxonomy): domain Eukaryota; kingdom Metazoa; phylum Chordata; class Mammalia; order Artiodactyla; family Ziphiidae; genus Mesoplodon; species Mesoplodon bidens. The sequence continues at coordinate 4,943,525 of NC_138180.1, forward strand.
AAACTGACACAAGAGGAAATCATTTAATGTCATCATGTCTGCCCTTGGCATTTTCGGAACGCCCTGGCCTCAGAATGCAGCTTCTGTTGTCCATGGTAACCTGCGGAGAGTGGGCGGGGCTGAGGGAGGCTGGAACACTGCCCTCACTGAGGGAGTGGGTGTGGCCATCTCTGCTGTGACTGAATAAAGGGCAGGGGAGCAGGGGGCCAAGGGCAAGGCCCTCAGAGCCCGGCAGGCCCAGTGGGGTGTCACAAGCATTTAGGCACAGAACATAGGGCGCATTCTTTGTCTGCACAGCTTCCCAAACTCTCACTTTTCCACTCAGGCCACCCACTTAGTTGAAGTGTGTGTGAAACCTGTCCACGCAGTATACCTCGCTGCACAGCTAACCATAGGTCTGGGCATCGTAGCTTCCTGCCAGGTGACCGAAGTTCGCAGGAGAGATGATTCCCAGGATCACACGCAGAGAGGCTCCTGCCAGGAACACAGGCCGCCCACTGGCCCTGCCCAAGATCGGGGGCAGAAAGCAGCCCTGTCTAAGTCCCCTACCCCTAGAGGGAGTATTGGACCAACACTTCTAGAAAACGGGGTCCTTGTGGGCAACTCACTGGAGGGACACAAATAAATCTTTGCCGACTTTTTGCTGAAACTTACGAGCGTTCACACCTAAGCCTCTTACAAGGTCAGCTGTTTAGCTAAACATGAGCTCATGATCTAAATTTACACAATAATGAAGAAATCAGCTACAAAGGGAGACAATCAGCAAAAACAATCAATACCAGAATTAGATTCCCTAGGCCATCCGTCAGATGTTGGAATAATCAGGTGCTAGGCAGAAAATATACATAAACCTGGAAATGAAACAAGGAACAAGGATGTTTTCAAAGACTGGTAGGATCTCTATAATATTTTTAAAGTACATGTCATTGATAAAGCTAAATACTCAAAGGTTGTTTAATAGAACAAATTAAGCAGTGAGAAGACTGAAATTATGCTGTTTAGAAAACTATGGAAGGTGAGATTTTCTGCCTAATTATATAAGATGATTTCTCTAAAAACTACACATTATTTCTAAGACTTATTGGCTCTGAAATAAGTTAAGGGTATTTCAAATGGCTTGTCTGCAAAGAAAGGTGAGATGTAGGGAATCACAGAAAGCCTAGGGGATAATAGGTCAATATATACATTGCTATATGGTGAACTAAGCCTTAGGCCGGCAACAGTGTAGAGGAATGGACCCTTAGAAACGTACAAGTAAGCTGGAATCTTTAAAAGTTCAAATCTTTATGAGTAAAAAGATTGATTAAAATGAATAACCAAGTGTTTTACTTGACATCAGAAAATCAAAACAATAAACCCTGAGAACATAGAAAAAAGATAAATAAAGATATGAGCAGATCTTAATACAACAGAAAACGTATAAAATTCAGGTGATTTAGTAAGTCCAAAGAATATTCTTTGAAAAGATTTAAAAGACACACTTGGATTAAGGAAAACAAAAACATAAGTAAAGAATATACAGAAAGAATCAGGACAATGTTATAGCAGAGAATATATGAAATGTCAGTAAATTTGAATATTTCTGTAAAGCGGACCATTTCCTAGCTCTTAATATTTACCAAATCTGACAGAAGAGGAAATCATTTAAGGTCATCATGTCTGCCCTTGGCATTCTCGGAACGCCCTGGCCTCAGAATGCAGCATCTGTAGTCCATGGTAACCTGCGGAGAGGGGGCGTGGCTGATGGAGCTTGGAAGACTGCCCTCACTGAGGGAGTGGTTGTGGCCATCTCTGCTGTGACTGAACAAAGGGCAGGGGAGCAGGGGGCCCAGGGCAGGGCCCTCTGAGCCCGGCAGACCCAGTGGGGTGTCACAAGCAATTAGGCCCAGGCCAAAGGGCGCCTTCTTTGTCTGCACAGCTGCCCAAACTCTCACCTTTCCACGCAGGCCGCCCTCTTATTTGAAGTGTGTTTAGAACCTGTGTGCGCAGTACACCTCTCTGCACAGCTAACCATAGGTCAGGGCATCGTAGCTTCCTGCCAGGTGACCGAAGTTCGCAGGCAAATGGGTACCTGGGACACATGCGGAGAGGCTCCTGCCCGGGCCACAGGCCGCCCACTGGCCCTGCCCCAGATCGAAGGCTGAAAAGCAGCCATGTCTGAGTCCACTGCCTCTCGAAGTAGTATTGGACCAACACTTGTAGAAAACGGGGTCCTTTCGGGCAACTCATTGGAGGGACACAAATAAATCTTTGCTGACTTTCTGCTGAAGCTTACCAGCGTTCACACCTAAGCCTCTTACATGGTCAGCTGTTTAGCTAAACATGAGCTCATGATCTAAATTTACACAATATTGAAGAAATCAGCTACACAGTGAGACAATCAGCAAAAACAATCAATACCAGAATTAGATTCCCTAGGCCATCCATGTGATGTTGGAATAATCAGGGGCAAGGCAGAAAATATACATAAAACTGGAACTGAAACAAGGAACAAGGAGGTTTTCAAAGGCTGGTAGGATCTCTAAAACATTTTTAAAGTACATGTCTTTGATAAACCTAAATACGCAAAGGTTGTTTAATACCACAGATTAAGCATTGAGAAGAGTGAAATTATGCTGTTTTGAAAACTATGGCAGGTGAGATTTTCTGCCTAATTATATAAGATGATTTCTCTAAAAACTACACATTATTTCAAAGACATATTGGCTGTGAAATAAGTTAAGGGTATTTCAAATTGCTTGTCTGCAATGAAAGTTGAGATGTAGGGAATCACAGAAAGCCGAGGGGATAATATGTCAATATATACAGTGCTATATGGTGAACTAAGCCTTAGGCCGGCAACAGTGTAGAGAAATGGACCCTTAGAAACGTAAAAGTAAGCTGGAATCTTTAAAAGTTCAAATCTTTATAAGTAAAAAGATTGATGAAAATGAATAACCAAGTGTTTTAATTGACATCAGAAGATCAAAACATTAAACCCTGAGAACATAGAAAAAAGATAAATAAAGATATGAGCAGAACTTAATACCACAGAAAACATATAAAATTCAGGTGAGGTAGTAAGTCCAAAGAATATTCTTTGAAAAGATTTAAAAGACACACTTTGATTAAGGAAAACAGAAACATAATTAAAGAATATATAGAAAGAATCAGGACAATGTTATAACAGAGAATATATGAAATGCCAGTAAATTTGAACATTTCTGTAAAGTTGACCATTTCCTAGCTCCTACAGTTTACAAAACTGACACAAGAGGAAATCATTTAAGGTCATCATGTCTGCCCTTGGCATTCTCGGAACGCCCTGTCCTCAGAATGCAGCATCTGTAGTCCATGGTAACCTGCGGAGAGTGGGCGGGGCTGAGGGAGGCTGGAACACTGCCCTCACTGAGGGAGTGGGTGTGGCCATCTCTGCTGTGACTGAACAAAGGGCAGGGGAGCAGGGGGCCCTGGGCAGGGCCCTCAGAGACCAGCAGGCCCAGTGGGGTGTCACAAGCATTTAGGCCCAGGCCATAGGGCGCCTTCTTTGTCTGCACAGCTGCCCAAACACTCACTTTTCCTCTCAGGCCACCCACTTAGTTGAAGTGTGTGTGAAACCTGTCCGTGCAGTATACCTCGCTGCACAACTAACCATAGGTCTGGGCATCGTAGCTTCCTGCCAGGTGATCGAAGTTCGCAGGAGAGATGATTCCCAGTTTCACACGAAGAGAGGCTCCTGCCCGGGCCACAGGCCGCCCACTGCCCCTGCCCAAGATCGGGGGCTGAAAGCAGCCCTGTCTAAGTCCCCTACCCCTAGAGGGAGTATTGGACCAATACTTCTAGAAAACGGGGTACTTGTGGGCAACTCATTGGAGGGACACAAGTAAATCTTTGCCGAGTTTTTGCTGAAACTTACGAGCGTTCACACCTAAGCCTCTTACAAGGTCAGCTGTTTAGCTAAACATGAGCTCATGATCTAAATTTACAAAATAATGAAGAAATCAGCTACAAAGGCAGACAATCAGCAAAAACAATCAATACCAGAATTAGATTCCCTAGGCCATCCGTCAGATGTTGGAATAATCAGGTGCTAGGCAGAAAATATACATAAACCTGGAAATGAAACAAGGAGCAAGGATGTTTGAAAAGACTGGTAGGATCTCTAAAATATTTTTAAAGTACATGTCATTGATAAAGCTAAATACTCAAAGGTTGTTTAATACAACAAATTAAGCAGTGAGAAGAGTGAAATTATGCTGTTTAGAAAACTATGGTAGGTGAGATTTTCTACCTAATTATATAAGATGATTTCTCTAAAAATTACACATTATTCCAAAGACTTATTGGCTGTGAAATCAGTTAAGGGTATTTCAAATGGCTTGTCTGCAAAGAAAGGTGAGATGTAGGAAATCACAGAAAGCCGAGGGGATAATAGGTCAATATATACATTGCTATATGGTGAACTAAGCCTTAGGCCGGCAACAGTGTAGAGGAATGGACCCTTAGAAACGTACAAGTAAGCTGGAATCTTTAAGAGTTCAAATCTTTATAAGTAAAAAGATTGATTAAAATGAATAACCAAGTGTTTTACTTGACATCAGAAAATCAAAACAATAAACACTGAGAACATAGAAAATAGATAAATAAAAATATGAGCAGAACTTAATACAACAGAAAACGTATAAAATTCAGGTGATTTAGTAAGTCCAAAGAATATTCTTTGAAAAGATTTAAAGGACAAACTTTGATTAAGGAAAACAAAAACATAAGTAAAGAATATACAGAAAGAATCAAAACAATGTTATAGCAGAGAATATATGAAATGCCAGTATATTTGAACATTTCTGTAAAGCGGACCATTTCCTAGCTCCTAAAGTTTACCAAAACTGACACAAGAGGAAATCATTTAAGGTCATCATGTCTGCCCTTGGCATACTCGGAACGCCCTGGCCTCAGAATGCAGCATCTGTAGTCCATGGTAACCTGCGGAGAGGGGGCGTGGCTGAGGGAGCTTGGAAGACTGCCCTCACTGAGGGAGTGGGTGTGGTCATCTCTGCTGTGACTGAACAAAGGGCAGGGGTGAAGGGGGCCCAGGGCAGGGCTCTCTGAGCCCGGCAGACCCAGTGGGGTGTCACAAGCATTTAGGCCCTGGCCAAAGGGCGCATTCTTTGTCTGCACTGCTGCCCAAACTCTCACCTTTCCACTCAGGCCGCCCTCTTATTTGAAGTGTGTTTGGAACCTGTCCGCGCAGTACACCTCGCTGCACAGCTAACAATAGGTCAGGGCATCGTAGCTTCCTGCCAGGTGACCGAAGTTCGCAGGCAAATGGGTCCCTGGGACACATGCGGAGAGGCTCCTGCCCGGGCCACAGGCCGCCCACTGGCCCTGCCCCAGATCGAAGGCTGAAAAGCAGCCATGTCTGAGTCCACTGCCTCTCGAAGGAGTATTGGACCAACACTTGTAGAAAACGGGGTCCTTGCGGGTAACTCATTGGAGGGACACAAATAAATCTTTGCCGATATTCTGCTGAAGCTTACCAGCGTTCACACCTAAGCCTCTTACAAGGTCCGCTGTTTAGCTAAACATGAGCTCATGATCTAAATTTACACAATATTGAAGAAATCAGCTACAAAGTGAGACAATCAGCAAAAGCAATCAATACCAGAATTAGATTCCCTAGGCCATCCATCTGATGTTGGAATAATCAGGGTTAATACAGAAAATATACATAAAAGTGGAACTGAAACAAGGAACAAGGAGGTTTTCAAAGGCTGGTAGGATCTGTAAAACATTTTTAAAGTACATGTCGTTGATAAACCTAAATACTCAAAGGTTGTTTAATACCACAGATTAAGCATTGAGAAGAGTGAAATTATGCCGTTTTGAAAACTATGGCAGGTGAGATTTTCTGCCTAATTATATAAGAAGATTTCTCTAAAAAATAGACATTATTTCAAAGACTTATTGGTTGTGAAATAAGTTAAGTGTATTTCAAATGGCTTGTCTGCAAAGAAAGGTGAGATGTAGGGAATCCCAGAAAGTCGAGGGGAAAATGTCAATATATACATTGCTATATGGTGAACTAAGCCTTAGGCCAGCCACAATGTAGAGGACCTGACCCTTAGAAACTTAAAAGTGAGCTGGAATCTTTAAAAGTTCAAATCTTTATAAGTAAAAAGATTGATGAAAATGAATAACCAAGTGTTTTAATTGACATCAGAAGATCAAAACAATAAACCCTGAGAACATAGAAAAAAGATAAATAAAGATATGAGCAGAACTTAATACCACAGAAAACGTATAAAATTCAAGTGAGGTAGTAAGTCCAAAGAATATTCTTTGAAAAGATTTAAAAGACACACTTTGATTAAGGAAAACACAAACATAATTAAAGAATATATAGAAAGAATCAGGACAATGTTATAGCAGAGAATATCTGAAATGCCATTAAATTTGAACATTTCTGTAAAGTTGACGATTTCCTAGCTCCTACAGTTTACCAAAACTGACACAATAGGAAATCATTTAAGGTCATCATGTCTGCCCTTGGCATTCTCGGAACGCCCTGGCCTCAGAATGCAGCATCTGTAGTCCATGGTAACCTGCGGAGAGTGGGCGGGGCTGAGAGAGGCTGGAACACTGCCCTCACTGAGGGAGTGGGTGTGGCCATCTCTGCTGTGACTGAACAAAGGGCAGGGGAGCAGGGGGCCCTGGGCAGGGCCCTCAGAGCCCAGCAGGCCCAGTGGGGTGTCACAAGCATTTAGGCCCAGGCCATAGGGCGCCTTCTTTGTCTGCACAGCTGCCCAAACACTCACTTTTCCTCTCAGGCCACCCACTTAGTTGAAGTGTGTGTGAAACCTGTCCGTGCAGTATACCTCGCTGCACAGCTAACCATAAGTCTGGGCATCATAGCTTCCTGCCATGTGACCGAAGTTCGCAGGAGAGATGATTCCCAGGTTCACATGAAGAGAGGCTCCTGCCCGGGCCACAGGCCGCCCACTGCCCCTGCCCAAGATCGGGGGCTGAAAGCAGCCCTGTCTAAGTCCCCTACCCGTAGAGGGAGTATTGGACCAACACTTCTAGAAAACGGGGTCCTTGTGGGCAACTCATTGGAGGGACACAAATAAATCTTTGCCGACTTTTTGCTGAAACTTACGAGCGTTCACACCTAAGCCTCTTACAAGGTCAGCTGTTTAGCTAAACATGAGCTCATGATCTAAATTTACACATTAATGAAGAAATCAGCTACAAAGTGAGACAATCAGCAAAAACAATCAATACCAGAATTTGATTCCCTAGGCCATCCGTCAGATGTTGGAATAATCAGGTGCTAGGCAGAAAATATACATAAAACTGGAAATGAAACAAGGAACAAGGATGTTTTCAAAGACTGGTAGGATCTCTATAACATTTTTAAAGTACATGTCATTGATAAAGCTAAATACTCAAAGGTTGTTTAATACAACAAATTAAGCAGTGAGAAGAGTGAAATTATGCTGTTTAGAAAACTATGGAAGGTGAGATTTTCTGCCTAATTATATATGATGATTTCTCTAAAAACTACACATTATTTCAAAGACTTATTGGCTGTGAAATAAGTTAAGGGTATTTCAAATGTCTTGTCTGCAAAGAAAGGTGAGAGGTAGGGAATCACAGAAAGCCTAGGGGATAATAGGTCAATATATACATTGCTATATGGTGAACTAAGCCTTAGGCCGGCAACAGTGTAGAGGAATGGACCCTTAGAAACGTACAAGTAAGCTGGAATCTTTAAAAGTTCAAATCTTTATAAGTAAAAAGTTTGATTAAAATGAATAACCAAGTGTTTTACTTGACATCAGAAAATCAAAACAATAAAACCTGAGAACATAGAAAAAAGATAAATAAAGATATGAGCAGATCTTTATACAACAGAAAACGTCTAAAATTCAGGTGATTTAGTAAGTCCAAAGAATATTCTTTGAAAAGATTTAAAAGACACAATTTGATTAAGGAAAACAAAAACATAAGTAAAGAATATACAGAAAGAATCAGGACAATGTTATAGCAGAGAATATATGAAATGCCAGTAAATTTGAACATTTCTGTAAAGCGGACCATTTCCTAGCTCCTAATATTTACCAAATCTGACACAAGAGGAAATCATTTAAGGTCATCATGTCTGCCCTTGGCATTCTCGGAACGCCCTGGCCTCAGAATGCAGCATCTGTAGTCCATGGTAACCTGCGGAGAGGGGGCGTGGCTGAGGGAGCTTGGAAGACTGCCCTCACTGAGGGAGTGGGTGTGGCCATCTCTGCTGTGACTGAACAAAGGGCAGGGGAGCAGGGGGCACAGGGCAGGGCCCTCAGAGCCCGGCAGACACAGTGGGGTGTCACAAGCATTTAGGCCCAGGCCAAAGGGCGCCTTCTTTGTCTGCACAGCTGCCCAAACTCTCACCTTTCCACTCAGGCCGCCCTCTTATTTGAAGTGTGTTTAGAACCTGTGTGCGCAGTACACCTCGCTGCACAGCTAACCATAGGTCAGGGTATCGTAGCTTCCTGCCAGGTGACCGAAGTTCGCAGGCAAATGGGTCCCTGGGACACATGCGGAGAGGCTCCTGCCCGGGCCACAGGCCGCCCACTGGCCCTGCCCCAGATGGAAGGCTGAAAAGCAGCCATGTCTGAGTCCACTGCCTCTCGAAGGAGTATTGGACCAACACTTGTAGAAAACGGGGTCCTTGCGGGCAACTCATTGGAGGGACACAAATAAATCTTTGCTGACTTTCTGCTGAAGCTTACCAGCGTTCACACCTAAGCCTCTTACATGGTAAGCTGTTTAGCTAAACATGAGCTCATGATCTAAATTTACACAATATTGAAGAAATCAGCTACAAAGTGAGACAATCAGCAAAAACAATCAATACCAGAATTAGATTCCCTAGGCCATCCATCTCATGTTGGAATAATCAGGGGCAAGGCAGAAAATATACATAAAACTGGAACTGAAACAAGGAACAAGGAGGTTTTCAAAGGCTGGTAGGATCTCTCAAACATTTTTAAAGTACATGTCGTTGATAAACCTAAATACTCAAAGGTTGTTTAATACCACAGATTAAGCATTGAGAAGAGTGAAATTATGCTGTTTTGAAAACTATGGCAGGTGAGATTTTCTGCCTAATTATATAAGAAGATTTCTCTAAAAAATAGACATTATTTCAAAGACTTATTGGCTGTGAAATAAGTTAAGTGTATTTCAAATGGCTTGTCTGCAAAGAAAGGTGAGATGTAGGGAATCACAGAAAGTCGAGGGGAAAATGTCAATATATACATTGCTATATGGTGAACTAAGCCTTAGGCCAGCCACAGTGTAGAGGACCTGACCCTTAGAAACTTAAAAGTGAGCTGGAATCTTTAAAAGTTCAAATCTTTATAAGTAAAAAGATTGATGAAAATGAATATCCTAGTGTTTTAATTGACATCAGAAGATCAAAACAATAAACCCTGAGAACATAGAAAAAAGATAAATAAAGATATGAGCAGAACTTAATACCACAGAAAACGTATAAAATTCAGGTGAGGTAGTAAGTCCAAAGAATATTCTTTGAAAAGATTTAAAAGACACACTTTGATTAAGGAAAACACAAACATAATTAAAGAATATATAGAAAGAATCAGGACAATGTTATAGCAGAGAATATCTGAAATGCCAGTAAATTTGAACATTTCTGTAAAGTTGACCATTTCCTAGCTCCTACAGTTTACCAAAACTGACACAAGAGGAAATCATTTAAGGTCATCATGTCTGCCCTTGGCATTCTCGGAACGCCCTGGCCTCAGAATGCATAATCTGTAGTCCATGGTAACCTGCGGAGAGTGGGCGGGGCTGAGGGAGGCTGGAACACTGCCCTCACTGAGGGAGTGGGTGTGGCCATCTCTGCTGTGACTGAACAAAGGGCAGGGGAGCAGGGGGCCCAGGGCAAGGCCCTCAGAGCCCGGCAGGCCCAGTGGGGTGTCACAAGCATTTAGGCCCAGGCCATAGGGCGCCTTCTTTGTCTGCACAGCTGCCCAAACTCTCACTTTTCCTCTCAGGCCACCCACTTAGTTGAAGTGTGTGTGAAACCTGTCCACGCAGTATACCTCGCTGCACAGCTAACCATAGGTCTGGGAATCGTAGCTTCCTGCCAGGTGACCGAAGTTCGCAGGAGAGATGATTCCCAGGTTCACACGCAGAGAGGCTCCTGCCCGGGCCACAGGCCGCCCACTGCCCCTGCCCAAGATCGGGTGCCGAAAGCAGCCCTGTCTAAGTCCCCTACCCCTAGAGGGAGTATTGGACCAACACTTCTAGAAAACGGGGTCCTTGTGGGCAACTCATTGGAGGGACACAAATAAATCTTTGCCGACTTTTTGTTGAAACTTACGAGCGTTAACACCTAAGCCTCTTACAAGGTCAGCTGTTTAGCTAAACATGAGCTCATGATCTAAATTTACACAATAATGAAGAAATCAGCTACAAAGGGAGACAATCAGCAAAAACAATCAATACCAGAATTAGATTCCCTAGGCCATCCGTCAGATGTTGGAATAATCAGGTGCTAGGCAGAAAATATACATAAACCTCGAAATGAAACAAGGAACAAGGAGGTTTTCAAAGGCTGGTAGGATCTCTAAAACATTTTTAAAGTATATGTCATTGATAAAGCTAAATACTCAAAGGTTGTTTAATAGAACAAATTAAGCAGTGAGAAGAGTGAAATTATGCTGTTTAGAAAACTATGGAAGGTGAGATTTTCTGCCTAATTATATAAGATGATTTCTCTAAAAATTACACATTATTTCAAAGACTTATTGGCTGTGAAATAAGTTAAGGGTATTTCAAATGGCTTGTCTGCAAAGAAAGGTGAGATGTAGGGAATCACAGAAAGCCGAGAGGATAATATGTCAATATATACATTGCTTTATGGTGAACTAAGCCTTAGGCCGGCAACAGGGTAGAGGAATGGACCCTTAGAAACTTACAAGTAAGCTGGAATCTTTAAAAGTTCAAATCTTTATAAGTAAAAAGATTGATTAAAATGAATAACCAAGTGTTTTACTTGACATCAGAAAATCAAAACAATAAACGCTGAGAACATAGAAAAAAGATAAATAAAAATATGAGCAGAACTTAATACAACAGAAAACGTATAAAATTCAGGTGATTTAGTAAGTCCAAAGAATATTCTTTGAAAAGATTTAAAAGACACACTTTGATTAAGGAAAACATAAACATAAGTAAAGAATATACAGAAAGAATCAGGACAATGTTATAGCAGAGAATATATGAAATGCCAGTAAATTTGAATATTTCTGTAAAGCGGACCATTTCCTAGCTCCTACAGTTTACCAAAACAGACACAAGAGGAAATCATTTAAGGTCATCATGTCTGCCCTTGGCATTCTCGGAACGCCCTGGCCTCAGAATGCAGCATCTGTAGTCCATGGTAACCTGCGGAGAGGGGGCGTGGCTGAGGGAGCTTGGAAGACTGCCCTCACTGAGGGAGTGGGTGTGGCCATCTCTGCTGTGACTGAACAAAGGGCAGGGGAGCTGGGGTCCAGGGCAGGGCCCTCAAAGCCCGGCAGACACAGTGGGGTGTCACAGCATTTAGGCCCAGGCCAAAGGGCGCCTTCTTTGTCTGCACAGCTGCCCAAACTCTCACATTTCCACTCAGGCCGACCTCTTATTTGAAGTGTGTTTTGAACCTGTCCGCGCAGTACACCTCGCTGCACAGCTAACCATAGGTCAGGGCATCGTAGCTTCCTGCCAGGTGACCGAAGTACGCAGGCAATTGGGTCCCTGGGACACATGCGGAGAGGCACCTGACCGGGCCATAGGCCGCCCACTGGCCATTCCCCAGATCGAAGGCTGAAAAGCAGCCATGTCTGAGTCCACTGCCTCTCGAAGGAGTATTGGACCAACACTTGTAGAAAACGGGGTCCTTGCGGGCAACTCATTGGAGGGACACAAATAAATCTTTGCCGACATTCTGCTGAAGCTTACCAGCGTTGACACCTAAGCCTCTTACAAGGTCCGCTGTTTAGCTAAACATGAGCTCATGATCTAAATTTACACAATATTGAAGAAATCAGCTACAAAGTGAGACAATCAGCAAAAACAATCAATACCAGGATTAGATTCCTTAGGCCATCCATGTGATGTTGGAATAATCAGGGGCAATGCAGGAAATATACATAAAACTGGAACTGAAACAAGGAACAAGGAGGTTTTCAAAGGCTGGTAGGATCTCTAAAACATTTTTAAAGTACATGTCGTTGATAAACCTAAATACTCAAAGGTTGTTTAATACCACAGATTAAGCATTGAGAAGAGTGAAATTATGCTGTTTTGAAAACTGTGGCAGGTGAGATTTTCTGCCTAATTATATAAGAAGATTTCTCTGAAAAATAGACATTATTTCAAAGACTTATTGGCTGTGATATATGTTAAGTGTATTTCAAATGTCTAGTCTGCAAAGAAAGGTGAGATGAAGGGAATCACAGAAAGTCGAGGGGCAAATATGAATATATACATTGCTATATGGTGAACTAAGCCTTAGGCCAGCCACAATGTAGAGGACCTGACTCTTAGAAACATAAAAGTGAGCTGGAATCTTTAAAAGTTCAAATCTTTATAAGTAAAAAGATTGATGAAAATGAATAACCAAGTGTTTTAATTGACATCAGAAGATCAAATCAATAAACCCTGAGAACATAGAAAAAAGATAAATAAAGATATGAGCTGAACTTAATACCACAGAAAACGTATAAAATTCAAGTGAGGTAGTAAGTCCAAAGAATATTATTTGAAAAGATTTAAAAGACACACTTTGATTAAGGAAAACACAAACATAAGTAAAGAATATACAGAACAATCAGGACAATGTTATAGCAGAGAATATATGAAATGCCAGTAAATTTGAACATTTCTGTAAAGCGGACCATTTCCTAGCTCCTAAAGTCTACCAAAACTGACACAAGAGGAAATCATTTAAGGTCATCATGTCTGCCCTTGGCATTCTCGGAACGCCCTGGCCTCAGAATGCAGCATCTGTAGTCCATGGTAACCTGCGTAGAGGGGGCGTGGCTGAGGGAGCTTGGAAGACTGCCCTCACTGAGGGAGTGGGTGTGGCCATCTCTGCTGTGACTGAACAAAGGGCAGGGGAACAGGGGGCCCAGTGCAGGGCCCTCAGAGCCCGGCAGACCCAGTGGGGTGTCACAACCATTTAGGCCCAAGACAAAGGGCGCCTTCTTTGTCTGCACAGCTGCCCAAACTCTCACCTTTCCACTCAGGCCGCCCTCTTATTTGAAGTGTGTTTGGAACCTGTCCACGCAGTACACCTCGCTGCACAGCTAACCATAGGTCAGGGCATCGAGCTTCCTGCCAGTGGACCGAAGTTCGCAGGCAAATGTGTCCCTGGGACACATGCGGAGAGCCTCATGACCGGGCCACAGGCCGCCCACTGGCCCTGCCCCAGATCGAAGGCTGAAAAGCAGCCATGTCTGAGTCCACTGCCTCTCGAAGGAGTATTGGACCAACACTTGTAGAAAACGGGGTCCTTGCGGGCAACTCATTGGAGGGACACAAATAAATCTTTGCCGACTTTCTGCTGAAGCTTACCAGCGTTCACACCTAAGCCTCTTACAAGGTCAGCTGTTTAGCTAAACATGAGCTCATGATCTAAATTTACACAATATTGAAGAAATCAGCTACAAAGTGAGACAATCAGCAAAAACAATCAATACCAGAATTAGATTCCCTAGGCCATCCATCTGATGTTGGAATACTCAGGGGCAAGGCAGGAAATATACATAAAACTGGAACAGAAACAAGGAACAAGGAGGTTTTCAAAAGCTGGTAGGATCTGTAAAACATTTTTAAAGTACATGTCGTTGATAAACCTAAATACTCAAAGGTTGTTTAATACCACAGATTAAGCATTGAGAAGAGTGAAATTATGCTGTTTTGAAAACTATGGCAGGTGAGATTTTCTGCCTAATTATATAAGAAGATTTCTCTACAAAATAGACATTATTTCAAAGACTTATTGGCTGTGAAATAAGTTAAGTGTATTTCAAATGGCTTGTCTGCAAAGAAAGGTGAGATGTAGGGAATCACAGAAAGTCGAGGGGAAAATGTCAATATATACATTGCTATATGGTGAACTAAGCCTTAGGCCAGCCACAATGTAGAGGACCTGACCCTTAGAAACTTAAAAGTGAGCTGGAATCTTTAAAAGTTCAAATCTTTATAAGTAAAAAGATTGATAAAAATGAATAACCAAGTCTTTTAATTGACACCCGAAGATCAAAACAATAAACCCTGAGAACATAGAAAAAAGATATAAAAAGATATGAGCAGAACTTAATACCACAGAAAACGTATAAAATTCAGGTGAGGTAGTAAGTCCAAAGAATATTCTTTGAAAAGATTTAAAAGACACACTTTGATTAAGGAAAACACAAACATAATTAAAGAATATATAGAAAGAATCAGGACAATGTTATAGCAGAGAATATCTGAAATGCCAGTAAATTTGAACATTTCTGTAAAGTTGACCATTTCCTAGCTCCTACAGTTTACCAAAACTGACACAAGAGGAAATCATTTAAGGTCATCATGTCTGCCCTTGGCATTCTCGGAACGCCCTGGCCTCAGAATGCAGCATCTGTAGTCCGTGGTAACCTGCGGAGAGTGGGCGGGGCTGAGGGAGGCTGGAACACTGCCCTCACTGAGGGAGTGGGTGTGGCCATCTCTGCTGTGACTGAACAAAGGGCAGGGGAGCAATGGGCCCAGGGCAGGGCCCTCAGAGCCCGGCAGGCCCTGGTGGTGTCACAAGCATTTAGGCCCAGGCCATAGGACACCTTCTTTTTCTGCACAGCTGCCCAAACTCTCACTTTTCCACTCAGGCCACCCACTTAGTTGAAGTGTGTGTGGAACTTGTCGGCGCAGTATACCTCGCTGCACAGCTAGCCATAGGTCTGGGCATCGTAGATTCCTGCCAGGTGACCGAAGTTCGCAGGAGAGATGATTCCCAGGTTCACACGCACAGAGGCTCCTGCCCGGGCCACAGGCCGCCCACTGCCCCTGCCCAAGATCGGGTGCCGAAAGCAGCCCTGTCTAAGTCCCCTACCCCTAGAGGGAGTATTGGACCAACACTTCTAGAAAACGGGGTCCTTGTGGGCAACTCATTGGAGGGACACAAATAAATCTTTGCCGACTTTTTGTTGAAACTTACGAGCGTTAACACCTAAGCCTCTTACAAGGTCAGCTGTTTAGCTAAACATGAGCTCATGATCTAAATTTACACAATAATGAAGAAATCAGCTACAAAGGGAGACAATCAGCAAAAACAATCAATACCAGAATTAGATTCCCTAGGCCATCCGTCAGATGTTGGAATAATCAGGTGCTAGGCAGAAAATATACATAAACCTCGAAATGAAACAAGGAACAAGGAGGTTTTCAAAGGCTGGTAGGATCTCTAAAACATTTTTAAAGTGTATGTCATTGATAAAGCTAAATACTCAAAGGTTGTTTAATAGAACAAATTAAGCAGTGAGAAGAGTGAAATTATGCTGTTTAGAAAACTATGGAAGGTGAGATTTTCTGCCTAATTATATAAGATGATTTCTCTAAAAATTACACATTATTTCAAAGACTTATTGGCTGTGAAATAAGTTAAGGGTATTTCAAATGGCTTGTCTGCAAAGAAAGGTGAGATGTAGGGAATCACAGAAAGCCGAGAGGATAATATGTCAATATATACATTGCTTTATGGTGAACTAAGCCTTAGGCCGGCAACAGGGTAGAGGAATGGACCCTTAGAAACTTACAAGTAAGCTGGAATCTTTAAAAGTTCAAATCTTTATAAGTAAAAAGATTGATTAAAATGAATAACCAAGTGTTTTACTTGACATCAGAAAATCAAAACAATAAACGCTGAGAACATAGAAAAAAGATAAATAAAAATATGAGCAGAACTTAATACAACAGAAAACGTATAAAATTCAGGTGATTTAGTAAGTCCAAAGAATATTCTTTGAAAAGATTTAAAAGACACACTTTGATTAAGGAAAACATAAACATAAGTAAAGAATATACAGAAAGAATCAGGACAATGTTATAGCAGAGAATATATGAAATGCCAGTAAATTTGAATATTTCTGTAAAGCGGACCATTTCCTAGCTCCTACAGTTTACCAAAACAGACACAAGAGGAAATCATTTAAGGTCATCATGTCTGCCCTTGGCATTCTCGGAACGCCCTGGCCTCAGAATGCAGCATCTGTAGTCCATGGTAACCTGCGGAGAGGGGGCGTGGCTGAGGGAGCTTGGAAGACTGCCCTCACTGAGGGAGTGGGTGTGGCCATCTCTGCTGTGACTGAACAAAGGGCAGGGGAGCTGGGGTCCAGGGCAGGGCCCTCAAAGCCCGGCAGACACAGTGGGGTGTCACAGCATTTAGGCCCAGGCCAAAGGGCGCCTTCTTTGTCTGCACAGCTGCCCAAACTCTCACATTTCCACTCAGGCCGACCTCTTATTTGAAGTGTGTTTTGAACCTGTCCGCGCAGTACACCTCGCTGCACAGCTAACCATAGGTCAGGGCATCGTAGCTTCCTGCCAGGTGACCGAAGTACGCAGGCAATTGGGTCCCTGGGACACATGCGGAGAGGCACCTGACCGGGCCATAGGCCGCCCACTGGCCATTCCCCAGATCGAAGGCTGAAAAGCAGCCATGTCTGAGTCCACTGCCTCTCGAAGGAGTATTGGACCAACACTTGTAGAAAACGGGGTCCTTGCGGGCAACTCATTGGAGGGACACAAATAAATCTTTGCCGACATTCTGCTGAAGCTTACCAGCGTTGACACCTAAGCCTCTTACAAGGTCCGCTGTTTAGCTAAACATGAGCTCATGATCTAAATTTACACAATATTGAAGAAATCAGCTACAAAGTGAGACAATCAGCAAAAACAATCAATACCAGGATTAGATTCCTTAGGCCATCCATGTGATGTTGGAATAATCAGGGGCAATGCAGGAAATATACATAAAACTGGAACTGAAACAAGGAACAAGGAGGTTTTCAAAGGCTGGTAGGATCTCTAAAACATTTTTAAAGTACATGTCGTTGATAAACCTAAATACTCAAAGGTTGTTTAATACCACAGATTAAGCATTGAGAAGAGTGAAATTATGCTGTTTTGAAAACTGTGGCAGGTGAGATTTTCTGCCTAATTATATAAGAAGATTTCTCTGAAAAATAGACATTATTTCAAAGACTTATTGGCTGTGATATATGTTAAGTGTATTTCAAATGTCTAGTCTGCAAAGAAAGGTGAGATGTAGGGAATCACAGAAAGTCGAGGGGCAAATATGAATATATACATTGCTATATGGTGAACTAAGCCTTAGGCCAGCCACAATGTAGAGGACCTGACTCTTAGAAACATAAAAGTGAGCTGGAATCTTTAAAAGTTCAAATCTTTATAAGTAAAAAGATTGATGAAAATGAATAACCAAGTGTTTTAATTGACATCAGAAGATCAAATCAATAAACCCTGAGAACATAGAAAAAAGATAAATAAAGATATGAGCTGAACTTAATACCACAGAAAACGTATAAAATTCAAGTGAGGTAGTAAGTCCAAAGAATATTATTTGAAAAGATTTAAAAGACACACTTTGATTAAGGAAAACACAAACATAAGTAAAGAATATACAGAACAATCAGGACAATGTTATAGCAGAGAATATATGAAATGCCAGTAAATTTGAACATTTCTGTAAAGCGGACCATTTCCTAGCTCCTAAAGTCTACCAAAACTGACACAAGAGGAAATCATTTAAGGTCATCATGTCTGCCCTTGGCATTCTCGGAACGCCCTGGCCTCAGAATGCAGCATCTGTAGTCCATGGTAACCTGCGTAGAGGGGGCGTGGCTGAGGGAGCTTGGAAGACTGCCCTCACTGAGGGAGTGGGTGTGGCCATCTCTGCTGTGACTGAACAAAGGGCAGGGGAACAGGGGGCCCAGTGCAGGGCCCTCAGAGCCCGGCAGACCCAGTGGGGTGTCACAACCATTTAGGCCCAAGACAAAGGGCGCCTTCTTTGTCTGCACAGCTGCCCAAACTCTCACCTTTCCACTCAGGCCGCCCTCTTATTTGAAGTGTGTTTGGAACCTGTCCACGCAGTACACCTCGCTGCACAGCTAACCATAGGTCAGGGCATCGAGCTTCCTGCCAGTGGACCGAAGTTCGCAGGCAAATGTGTCCCTGGGACACATGCGGAGAGCCTCATGACCGGGCCACAGGCCGCCCACTGGCCCTGCCCCAGATCGAAGGCTGAAAAGCAGCCATGTCTGAGTCCACTGCCTCTCGAAGGAGTATTGGACCAACACTTGTAGAAAACGGGGTCCTTGCGGGCAACTCATTGGAGGGACACAAATAAATCTTTGCCGACTTTCTGCTGAAGCTTACCAGCGTTCACACCTAAGCCTCTTACAAGGTCAGCTGTTTAGCTAAACATGAGCTCATGATCTAAATTTACACAATATTGAAGAAATCAGCTACAAAGTGAGACAATCAGCAAAAACAATCAATACCAGAATTAGATTCCCTAGGCCATCCATCTGATGTTGGAATACTCAGGGGCAAGGCAGGAAATATACATAAAACTGGAACAGAAACAAGGAACAAGGAGGTTTTCAAAAGCTGGTAGGATCTGTAAAACATTTTTAAAGTACATGTCGTTGATAAACCTAAATACTCAAAGGTTGTTTAATACCACAGATTAAGCATTGAGAAGAGTGAAATTATGCTGTTTTGAAAACTATGGCAGGTGAGATTTTCTGCCTAATTATATAAGAAGATTTCTCTACAAAATAGACATTATTTCAAAGACTTATTGGCTGTGAAATAAGTTAAGTGTATTTCAAATGGCTTGTCTGCAAAGAAAGGTGAGATGTAGGGAATCACAGAAAGTCGAGGGGAAAATGTCAATATATACATTGCTATATGGTGAACTAAGCCTTAGGCCAGCCACAATGTAGAGGACCTGACCCTTAGAAACTTAAAAGTGAGCTGGAATCTTTAAAAGTTCAAATCTTTATAAGTAAAAAGATTGATAAAAATGAATAACCAAGTCTTTTAATTGACACCCGAAGATCAAAACAATAAACCCTGAGAACATAGAAAAAAGATATATAAAGATATGAGCAGAACTTAATACCACAGAAAACGTATAAAATTCAGGTGAGGTAGTAAGTCCAAAGAATATTCTTGGAAAAGATTTAAAAGACACACTTTGATTAAGGAAAACACAAACATAATTAAAGAATATATAGAAAGAATCAGGACAATGTTATAGCAGAGAATATCTGAAATGCCAGTAAATTTGAACATTTCTGTAAAGTTGACCATTTCCTAGCTCCTACAGTTTACCAAAACTGACACAAGAGGAAATCATTTAAGGTCATCATGTCTGCCCTTGGCATTCTCGGAACGCCCTGGCCTCAGAATGCAGCATCTGTAGTCCGTGGTAACCTGCGGAGAGTGGGCGGGGCTGAGGGAGGCTGGAACACTGCCCTCACTGAGGGAGTGGGTGTGGCCATCTCTGCTGTGACTGAACAAAGGGCAGGGGAGCAATGGGCCCAGGGCAGGGCCCTCAGAGCCCGGCAGGCCCTGGTGGTGTCACAAGCATTTAGGCCCAGGCCATAGGACACCTTCTTTTTCTGCACAGCTGCCCAAACTCTCACTTTTCCACTCAGGCCACCCACTTAGTTGAAGTGTGTGTGGAACTTGTCGGCGCAGTATACCTCGCTGCACAGCTAGCCATAGGTCTGGGCATCGTAGATTCCTGCCAGGTGACCGAAGTTCGCAGGAGAGATGATTCCCAGGTTCACACGCACAGAGGCTCCAGCCCGGGCCACAGGCCGCCCACTGCCCCTGCTCAAGATCGGGGGCCGAAAGCAGCCCTGTCTAAGTCCCCTACCCCTAGAGGGAGTATTGGACCAACACTTCTAGAAAACGGGGTCCTTGTGGGCAAATCATTGGAGGGACACAGATAAATCTTTGCCGACTTTTTGCTGAAACTTACGAGCGTTCACACCTAAGCCTCTTACAAGGTCAGCTGTTTAGCTAAACATGAGCTCATGATCTAAATTTACACAATAATGAAGAATTCAGCTACAAAGGGAGACAATCAGCAAAAACAATCAATACCAGAATTAGATTCCCTAGGCCATCCGTCAGATGTTGGAATAATCAGGTGCTAGGCAGAAAATATACATAAACCTGGAAATGAAACAAGGAACAAGGATGTTTTCAAAGACTGGTAGGATCTCTAAAACATTTTTAAAGTACATGTCATTGATAAAGCTAAATACTCAAAGGTTGTTTATTACAACAAATTAAGCAGTGAGAAGAATGAAATTATGCTGTTTAGAAAACTATGGAAGGTGATATTTTCTGCCTAATTATATAAGATGATTTCTCTAAAAACTACACATTATTTCAAAGACTTATTGGCTGTGAAATAAGTTAAGGGTATTTCAAATGGCTTGTCTGCAAAGAAAGGTGAGATGTAGGGAATCACAGAAAGCCGAGGGGATAATAGGTCAATATATACATTGCTATATGGTGAACTATGCCTTAGGCCGGCAACAGCGTAGAGGAATGGACCCTTAGAAACGTACAAGTAAGCTGAAATCTTTAAGAGTTCAAATCTTTATAAGTAAAAAGATTTATTAAAATGAACAACCAAGTGTTCTAATTGACATCAGATAATCAAAACAATAAACCCTTAGAACATAGAAATAAGATAAATAAAGATATGAGCAGATCATAATACAACAGAAAACGTATAAAATTCAGGTGAGGTAGTAAGTCCAAAGAATATTCTTTGAAAAGATTTAAAAGACACACTTTGATTAAGGAAAACACAAACATAATTAAAGAATATATAGAAAGAATCAGGACAATGTTATAACAGAGAATATATGAAATGCCAGTAAATTTGAACATTTCTGTAAAGTTGACCATTTCCTAGCTCCTACAGTTTACCAAAACTGACACAAGAGGTAATCATTTAAGGTCATCATGTTTGCCCTTGGCATTCTCGGAACGCCCTGTCCTCAGAATGCAGCATCTGTAGTCCATGGTAACCTGCGGAGAGTGGGCGGGGCTGAGGGAGGCTGGAACACTGCCCTCACTGAGGGAGTGGGTGTGGCCATCTCTGCTGTGACTGAACAAAGGGCAGGGGAGCAGGGGGCCCAGGGCTGGGCCCTCAGAGCCCGGCAGACCCAGTGGGGTGTCACAAGCATTTAGGCCCAGGCCAAAGGGTGCCTTCTTTGTCTGCACAGCTGCCCAAACCCTCACCTTTCCACTCAGGCCGCCCTCTTATTTGAAGTTTGTTTAGAACCTGTGTGCGCAGTACACCTCGCTGCACAGCTAACCATAGGTCAGGGCATCGTAGCTTCCTGCCAGGTGACCGAAGTTCGCAGGCAAATGGGTCCCTGGGACACATGCGGAGAGGCTCCTGCCCGGGCCACAGGCCGCCCGCTGGCCCTGCCCCAGATCGAAGGCTGAAAAGCAGCCATGTCTGAGTCCACTGCCTCTCGAAGGAGTATTGGACCAACACTTGTAGAAAACGGGGTCCTTGCGGGCAACTCATTGGAGGGACACAAATAAATCTTTGCCGACATTCTGCTGCAACTTACCAGCGTTCACACCTAAGCCTCTTACAAGGTCCGCTGTTTACCTAAACATGAGCTCATGATCTAAATTTACACAATATTGAAGAAATCAGCTACAAAGTGAGACAATCAGCAAAAACAATCAATACCAGAATTAGATTCCCTAGGCCATCCATCTGATGTTGGAATAATCAGGGGCAAGGCAGAAAATATACATAAAACTGGAACTGAAACAAGGAACAAGGAGGTTTTCAATGGCTGGTAGGATCTCTAAAACATTTTTAAAGTACATGTCGTTGATAAACCTAAATACTCAAAGGTTGTTTAATACCACAGATTAAGCATTGAGAAGAGTGAAATTATGCTGTTTTGAAAACTATTGCAGGTGAGATTTTCTGCCTAATTATATAAGAAGATTTCTCTAAAAAATAGACATTATTTCAAAGACTTATTGGCTGTGAAATAAGTTAAGTGTATTTCAAATGGCTTGTCTGCAAAGAAAGGTGAGATGTAGGGAATCACAGAGTGTCGAGGGGAAAATGTCAATATATACATTGCTATATGGTGAACTAAGCCTTAGGCCAGCCACAGTGTAGAGGACCTGACCCTTAGAAACTTAAAAGTGAGCTGGAATCTTTAAAAGTTCAAATCTTTATAAGTAAAAAATTGATGAAAATGAATAACCAAGTGTTTTAATTGACATCAGAAGATCAAAACAATAAACCCTGAGAACATAGAAAAAAGATAAATAAAGATATGAGCAGAACTTAATACCACAGAAAACGTATAAAATTCAGGTGAGGTAGTAAGTCCAAAGAATATTCTTTGAAAAGATTTAAAAGACACACTTTGATTAAGGAAAACACAAACATAATTAAAGAATATATAGAAAGAATCAGGACAAGGTTATAGCAGAGAATATATGAAATGCCATTAAATTTGAACATTTCTGTAAAGTTGACCATTTCCTAGCTCCTACAGTTTACCAAAACTGACACAAGAGGAAATCATTTAAGGTCATCATGTCTGCCCTTGGCATTCTCGGAACGCCCTGTCCTCAGAATGCAGCATCTGTAGTCCATGGTAACCTGCGGAGAGTGGGCGGGGCTGAGGGAGGCTGGAACACTGCCCTCACTGAGGGAGTGGGTGTGGCCATCTCTGCTGTGACTGAACAAAGGGCAGGGGAGCAGGGGGCCCAGGGCAGGGCCCTCAGAGCCCGGCAGGCCCAGTGGGGTTTCACAAGCATTTAGGGCCAGGCCATAAGGCACCTTCTTTGTCTGCACAGCTGCCCAAACTCTCACTTTTCCTCTCAGGTCACCCACTTAGTTGAAGGGTGTGTGAAACCTGTCCGCGCAGTATACCTCGTGGTACAGCTAACCATAGGTCTGGGCATCGTAGCTTCCTGCCAGGTGACCGAAGTTCGCAGGAGAGATGATTCCCAGGTTCACACGCAGAGAGGCTCCTGCCCGGGCCACAGGCCGCCCACTGCGTCTGCCCAAGATCGGGGGCCGAAAGCAGCCCTGTCTAAGTCCCCTACACCTAGAGGGAGTATTGGACCAACACTTCTAGGAAACGAGGTCCTTGTGGGTTACTCATTGGAGGGACACAAATAAATCTTTGCCGACTTTTTGCTGAAACTTACGAGCATTCAACCTAAGCCTCTTACAAGGTCAGCTGTTTAGCTAAACAAGAGCTCATGATCTAAATTTACACAATAATGAAGAAATCAGCTACAAAGGGAGACAATCAGCAAAAACAATCAATACCAGAATTAGATTCCCTCGGCCATCCATCAGATGTTGGAATAATCAGGTGCTAGGCAGAAAATAAACATAAACCTGGAAATGAAACAAGGAAAAAGGATGTTTTCAAAGACTGGTAGGATCTCTAAAACATTTTTAAAGTACATGTCATTGATAAAGCTAAATACTCAAAGGTTTTTTAATACAACAAATTAAGCAGTGAGAAGAGTGAAATTATGCTGTTTAGAAAACTATGGAAGGTGAGATTTTCTGCCTAATTATATAAGATGATTTCTCTAAAAACTACACATTATTTCAAAGACTTATTGGCTGTGAAATAAGTTAAGGGTATTTCAAATGGCTTGTCTGCAAAGAAAGGTGAGATGTAGGGAATCACAGAAAGCCGTGGGGATAATAGGTCAATATATACATTGCTATATGGTGAACTAAGCCTTAGGCCGGCAACAGTGTAGAGGAATGGACCCATAGAAACGTACAAGTAAGCTGAAATCTTTAAAAGTTCAAATCTATATAAGTAAAAAGATTGATTAAAATGAATAACCAAGTGTTTTACTTGACATCAGAAAATCAAAACAATAAACCCTGAGAACATAGAAAAAGATAAATAAAGATATGAGCAGAACTTAATACAACAGAAAACGTATAAAATTCAGGTGATTTAGTAAGTCCAAAGAATATTCTTTGAAAAGATTTAAAAGACACACTTTGATTAAGGAAAACAGAAACATAAGTAAAGAATATACAGAAAGAATCAGGACAATGTTATAGCAGAGAATATATGAAATGCCAGTAAATTTGAACATTTCTGTAAAGCGGACCATTTTCTAGCTCCTAAAGTTTACCAAAACTGACACAAGAGCAAACCATATAAGGTCATCATGTCTGCCCTTGGCATTCTCGGAACGCCCTGGCCTCAGAATGCAGCATCTGTAGTCCATGGTAACCTGCGGAGAGGGGGCGTGGCTGAGGGAGCTTGGAAGACTGCCCTCACTGAGGGAGTGGGTGTGGCCATCTCTGCTGTGACGGAACAAAGGGCAGGGGAGCAGGGGACTCAGGGCAGGGCCCTCAGAGACCGGCAGACCCAGTGGGGTGTCACAAGCATTTAGGCCCAGGCCAAAGGGCGCCTTCTTTGTCTGCACAGCTGCCCAAACTCTCACCTTTCCACTCAGGCCGCCCTCTTATTTGAAGTGTGTTTGGAACCTGTCAGCGCAGTACACCTCGCTGCACAGCTAACCATAGGTCAGGGCATCGTAGCTTCCTGCGAGGTGACCGAAGTTCGCAGGCAAATGGGTCCCTGGGACACATGCGGAGAGGCTCCTGCCCGGGCCACAGGCCGCCCACTGGCCCTGCCCCAGATCGAAGGCTGAAAAGCAGCCATGTCTGAGTCCACTGCCTCTCGAAGGAGTATTGGACCAACACTTGTAGAAAACGGGGTCCTTGCGGGCAACTCATTGGAGGGACACAAATAAATCTTTGCCGACTTTCTACTGAAGCTTACCAGCGTTCACACCTAAGCCTCTTACAAGGTCAGCTGTTTAGCTAAACATGAGCTCATGATCTAAATTTACACAATATTGAAGAAATCAGCTACAAAGTGAGACAATCAGCAAAAACAATCAATACCAGAATTAGATTCCCTAGGCCATCCATCTGATGTTGGAATAATCAGGGGCAAGGCAGAAAATATTCATAAAACTGGAACTGAAACAAGGAACAAGGAGGTATTCAAAGGCTGGTAGGATCTCTAAAACATTTTTAAAGTACATGTCGTTGATAAACCTTAATACTCAAAGGTTGTTTAATACCACAGATTAAGCATTGAGAAGAGTTAATTATGCTCTTTTGAAAACTATGGCAGGTGAGATTTTCTGCCTAATTATATAAGAAGATTTCTCTACAAAATAGACATTATTTCAAAGACTTATTGGCTGTGAAATAAGTTAAGTGTATTTCAAAAGGCTTGTCTGCAAAGAAAGGTGAGATGTAGGGAATCACAGAAAGTCGAGGGGAAAATGTCAATATATACATTGCTATATGGTGAACTAAGCCTTAGGCCAGCCACAATGTAGAGGACCTGACCCTTAGAAACTTAAAAGTGAGCTGGAATCTTTAAAAGTTCAAATCTTTATAAGTAAAAAGATTGATGAAAATGAATAACCAAGTGTTTTAATTGACATCAGAAGATCAAAACAATAAACCCTGAGAACATAGAAAAAAGATAAATAAAGATATGAGCAGAACTTAATACCACAGAAAACGTATAAAATTCAGGTGAGGTAGTAAGTCCAAAGAATATTCTTTGAAAAGATTTAAAAGACACACTTTGATAAAGGAAAACACAAACTAAATTAAAGAATATATAGAAAGAATCAGGACAAGGTTATAGCAGAGAATATATGAAATGCCAGTAAATTTGAACATTTCTGTAAAGTTGACCATTTCCTAGCTCCTACAGTTTACCAAAACTGACACAAGAGGTAATCATTTAAGGTCATCATGTCTGCCCTTGGCATTCTCGGAACGCCCTGGCCTCAGAATGCAGCATCTGTAGTCCATGGTAACCTGCGGAGAGTGGGCGGGGCTGAGGGAGGCTGGAACACTGCCCTCACTGAGGGAGTGGGTGTGGCCATCTCTGCTGTGACTGAACAAAGGGCAGGGGAGCAGGGGGCCAAGGGCAGGGCCCTCAGAGCCCGGCAGGGCCAGTGGGGTGTCACAAGCATTTAGGCCCAGTCCATAGGGCGCCTTCTTTGTCTGCACAGCTGCCCAAACTCTCACTTTTCCACTCAGGCCACCCACTTAGTTGAAGTGTGTGTGGAACCTGTCCGCGCAGTATACCTCGCTGCACAGCTAACCATAGGTCTGGGCATCGTAGCTTCCTGCCAGGTGACCGAAGTTCGCAGGAGAGATGATTCCCAGGTTCACACGCAGAGAGGCTCCTGCCCGGGCCACAGGCCGCCCACTGCCCCTGCCCAAGTTCGGGGGCGAACGCAGCCCTGTCTAAGTCCCCTACCCCTAGAGGGAGTATTGGACCAACACTTCTAGAAAACGGGGTCCTTGTGGGCAACTCATTGGTGGGACACAAATAAATCTTTGCCGACTTTTTGCTGAAACTTACGAGCGTTCACCCCTAAGCCTCTTACAAGGTCAGCTGTTTAGCTAAACATGAGCTCATGATCTAAATTTACACAATAATGAAGAAATCAGCTACAAAGGGAGACAATCAGCAAAAACAATCAATACCAGAATTAGATTCCCTAGGCCATCCTTGAGATGTTGGAATAATCAGGTGCTAGGCAGAAAATATACATAAACCTGGAAATGAAACAAGGAACAAGGATGTTTTCAAAGACTGGTAGGATCTCTAAAACATTTTTAAAGTACATGTCATTGATAAAGCTAAATACTCAAAGGTTGTTTAATACAACAAATTAAGCAGTGAGAAGACTGAAATTATGCTGTTTAGAAAACTATGGAAGGTGAGATTTTCTGCCTAATTATATAAGATGATTTCTCTAAAAACTACACATTATTTCAAAGACTTATTGGCTGTGAAATAAGTTAAGGGTATTTCAAATGGCTTGTCTGCAAAGAAAGGTGAGATGTAGGGAATCACAGAAAGCCGAGGGGATAATATGTCAATATATACATTGCTATATGGTGAACTAAGCCATAGGCCGGCAAAAGCGTTGAGGAATGGACCCTTAGAAACGTACAAGTAAGCTGAAATCTTTAAAAGTTCAAATCTTTATAAGTAAAAAGATTGATTAAAATGAATAACCAAGTGTTTTACTTGACATCAGAAAATCAAAACAATAAAGCCTGAGAACATAGAAAAAAGATAAATAAAGATATGAGCAGATCTTAATACAACAGAAAACGTATAAAATTCAGGTGATTTAGTAAGTCCAAAGAATATTCTTTGAAAAGATTTAAAAGACACACTTTGATTAAGGAAAACACAAACATAATTAAAGAATATACAGAAAGAATCAGGACAATGTTATAGCAGAGAATCTATGAAATGCAAGTAAATTTGAACATTTCTGTAAAGCGGACCATTTCCTAGCTCCTAAAGTTTACCAAAACTGACACAAGAGGAAATCATTTAAGGTCATCATGTCTGCCCTTGGCATTCTCGGAACGCCCTGGGCTCAGAATGCAGCATCTGTAGTCCATGGTAACCTGCGGAGAGGGGGCGTGGCTGAGGGAGCTTGGAAGACTGCCCTCACTGAGGGAGTGGGTGTGGCCATCTCTGCTGTGACTGAACAAAGGGCAGGGGAGCAGGGGGTCCAGGGCAGGGCCCTCAGAGTCCGGCAGACCCAGTGGGGTGTCACAAGCATTTAGGCCCATTCCAAAGGGCGCCTTCTTTGTCTGCACATCTGCCCAAACTCTCACCTTTCCACTCAGGCCTCCCTCTTATTTGAACTGTGTTTGGAACCTGTCCACGCAGTACACCTCGCCTCACAGCTAACCATAGGTCAGGGCATCGAGCTTCCTGCCAGTGGACCGAAGTTCGCAGGCAAATGTGTCCCTGGGACACATGCGGAGAGGCTCCTGCCCGGGCCACAGGCCGCCCACTGGCCCTGCCCCAGATGGAAGGCTGAAAAGCAGCCATGTCTGAGTCCACTGCCTCTCGAAGGAGTATTGGACCAACACTTGTAGAAAACGGGGTCCTTGCGGGCAACTCATTGGAGGGACACAAATAAATCTTTGCCGACTTTCTGCTGAAGCTTACCAGCGTTCACACCTAAGCCTCTTACAAGGTCAGCTGTTTAGCTAAACATGAGCTCATGATCTAAATTTACACAATAATGAAGAAATCAGCTACAAAGGGAGACAATCAGCAAAAACAATCAATACCAGAATTAGATTCCATAGGCCATCCATGTGATGTTGGAATAATCAGGGGCAAGGCAGAAAATATACATAAAACTGGAACTGAAACAAGGAACAAGGAGGTTTTCAAAGGCTGGTAGGATCTCTAAAACATTTTTAAAGTACATGTCGTTGATAAACCTAAATACTCAAAGGTTGTTTAATACCACAGATTAAGCATTGAGAAGAGTGAAATTATGCTGTTTTGAAAACTATGGCAGGTGAGATTTTCTGCCTAATTATATAAGAAGATTTCTCTAAAAAATAGACATTATTTCAAAGACTTATTGGCTGTGAAATAAGTTAAGTGTATTTCAAATGGCTTGTCTGCAAAGAAAGGTGAGATGTAGGGAATCACAGAAAGTCGAGGGGAAAATGTCAATATATACATTGCTATATGGTGAACTAAGCCTTAGGCCAGCCACAGTGTAGAGGACCTGACCCTTCGAAACTTAAAAGTGAGCTGGAATCTTTAAAAGTTCAAATCTTTATAAGTAAAAAGATTGATGAAAATGAATAACCAAGTGTTTTAATTGACATCAGAAGATCAAAACCATAAACCCTGAGAACATAGAAAAAAGATAAATAAAGATATGAGCAGAACTTAATACCACAGAAAACGTATAAAATTCAGGTGAGGTAGTAAGTCCAAAGAATATTCTTTGAAAAGATTTAAAAGACACACTTTGATTAAGGAAAACACAAACATAATTAAAGAATATATAGAAAGAATCAGGAGAAGGTTATAGCAGAGAATATATGAAATGCCATTAAATTTGAACATTTCTGTAAAGTTCACCATTTCCTAGCTCCTACAATTTACCAAAACTGACACAAGAGGAAATCATTTAAGGTCATCATGTTTGCCCTTGGCATTCTCGGAACGCCCTGTCCTCAGAATGCAGCATCTGTAGTCCATGGTAACCTGCGGAGAGTGGGCGGGGCTGAGGGAGGCTGGACCACTGCCCTCACTGAGGGAGTGGGTGTGGCCATCTCTGCTGTGACTGAACAAAGGGCAGGGGAGCAGGGGGCCCAGGGCAGGGCCCTCAGAGCCTGGCATGCCCAGTGTGGTGTCACAAGCATTTAGGTCCAGGCCATAGGGCGCATTCTTTGTCTGCACAGCTGCCCAAACTCTCACTTTTCCACTCAGGCCACCCACTTAGTTGAAGTGTGTGTGGAACCTGTCCGCACAGTATACCTCGCTGCACAGCTAACCATAGGTCTGTGCATCGTAGCTTCCTGCCAGGTGACCGAAGTTCGCAGGAGAGATGATTCCCAGGTTCACACGCAGAGAGGCTCCTGCCCGGGCCACAGGCGCCCACTGCCCCTGCCCAAGATCGGGGGCCGAAAGCAGCCCTGTCTAAGTCCCCTACCCCTAGAGGGAGTATTGGACCAACACTTCTAGAAAACGGGGTCCTTGTGGGCAACTCATTGGAGGGACACAAATAAATCTTTCCCGACTTTTTGCTGAAACTTACGAGCGTTCACACCTAAGCCTCTTACAAGGTCAGCTGTTTAGCTAAACATGAGCTCATGATCTAAATTTACACAATAATGAAGAAATCAGCTACAAAGGGAGACAATCAGCAAAAACAATCAATACCAGAATTAGATTCCCTAGGCCATCCGTCAGATGTTGGAATAATCAGGTGCTAGGCAGAAAATATACATACACCTGGAAATGAAACAAGGAACAAGGATGTTTTCAAAGACTGGTAGGATCTCTAAAACATTTTTAAAGTACATGTCATTGATAAACCTAAATACCCAAAGGTTGTTTAATACAACACATTAAGCAGTGAGAAGAGTGAAATTATGCTGTTTAGAAAACTATGGAAGGTGAGATTTTCTGCCTAATTATATAAGATGATTTCTCCAAAAACTACACATTATTTCAAAGACTTATTGGCTGTGAAATAAGTTAAGGGTATTTCAAATGGCTTGTCTGCAAAGAAAGGTGAGATGTAGGGAATCACAGAAAGCCGAGGGGATAATATGTCAATATATACATTGCTACATGGTGAACTAAGCCATAGGCCGGCAAAAGCGTTGAGGAATGGACCCTTAGAAACGTACAAGTAAGCTGAAATCTTTAAAAGTTCAAATCTTTATAAGTAAAAAGATTGATTAAAATGAATAACCAAGTGTTTTACTTGACATCAGAAAATCAAAACAATAAACCCTGAGAACATAGAAAAAAGATAAATAAAGATATGAGCAGATCTTAATACAACAGAAAACGTATAAAATTCAGGTGATTTAGTAAGTCCAAAGAATATTCTTTGAAAAGATTTAAAAGACACACTTTGATTAAGGAAAACACAAACATAATTAAAGAATATACAGAAAGAATCAGGACAATGTTATAGCAGAGAATCTATGAAATGCCAGTAAATTTGAACATTTCTGTAAAGCGGACCATTTCCTAGCTCCTAAAGTTTACCAAAACTGACACAAGAGGAAATCATTTAATGTCATCATGTCTGCACTTGGCATTCTCGGAACGCCCTGGGCTCAGAATGCAGCATCTGTAGTCCATGGTAACCTGCGGAGAGGGGGCGTGGCTGAGGGAGCTTGGAAGACTGCCCTCACTGAGGGAGTGGGTGTGGCCATCTCTGCTCTGACTGAACAAAGGGCAGGGGAGCAGGGTGCCCAGGTCAGGGCCCTCAGAGCCCGGCAGACCCAGTGTGGTGTCACAAGCATTTAGGCCCAGGCCAAAGGGCGCCTTCTTTGTCTGCACAGGTGCCCAAACCCTGACCTTTCCACTCAGGCCGCCCTCTTATTTGAAGTGTGTGTGGAACCTGTCTGCGCAGTTCACCTCGCTGCACAGCTAACCATAGGTCAGGGCATCGAGGCTTCCTGCCAGGTGACCGAAGTTCTCAGGCAAATGGGTCCCTGGGACACATGCGGAGAGGCTCCTGCCCGGGCCACAGGCCGCCCACTGGCCCTGCCCCAGATCGAAGGCTGAAAAGCAGCCATGTCTGAGTCCACTGCCTCTCGAAGGAGGATTGGACCAACACTTGTAGAAAACGGGGTCCTTGCGGGCAACTCATTGGAGGGACACAAATAAATCTTTGCCGACTTTCTGCTGAAGCTTACCAGCGTTCACACCTAAGCCTCTTACAAGGTCCGCTGTTTAGCTAAACATGAGCTCATGATCTAAATTTACACAATATTGAAGAAATCAGCTACAAAGGGAGACAATCAGCAAAAACAGTCAATACCAGAATGAGATTCCCTAGGCCATCCATCTAATGTTGGAATAATCAGAGGCAAGGCAGAAAATATTCATAAAACTGGAACTGAAACAAGGAACAAGGATGTTTTCAAAGGCTGGTAGGATCTCTAAAACATTTTTAAAGTACATGTCGTTGATAAACCTAAATACTCAAAGGTTGTTTAATACCACAGATTAACCATTGAGAAGAGTGACATTATGCTGTTTTGAAAACTATGGCAGGTGAGATTTCTGCCTAATTATATAAGAAGATTTCTCTAAAAAATAGACATTATTTCAAAGACTTATTGGCTGTGAAATAAGTTAAGTGTATTTCAAATGGCTTGTCTGCAAAGAAAGGAGAGATGTAGGGAATCACAGAAAGTCGAGGGGAAAATGTCAATATATACATTGCTATATGGTGAACTAAGCCTTAGGCCAGCCACAATGTAGAGGACCTGACCCTTAGAAACTTAAAAGTGAGCTGGAATCTTTAAAAGTTCAAATCTTTATAAGTAAAAAGATTGATGAAAATGAATAACCAAGTGTTTTAATTGACATCAGAAGATCAAAACAATAAACCCTGAGAACATAGAAAAAAGATAAATAAAGATATGAGCAGAACTTAATACCACAGAAAACGTATAAAATTCAGGTGAGGTAGTAAGTCCAAAGAATATTCTTTGAAAAGATTTAAAAGACACACTTTGATTAAGGAAAACACAAACATAATTAAAGAATATATAGAAAGAATCAGGACAATGTTATAGCAGAGAATATATGAAATGCCAGTAAATTTGAACATTTCTGTAAAGTTGACCATTTCCTAGCTCCTACAGTTTACCAAAACTGACACAAGAGGAAATCATTTAAGGTCATCATGTCTGCCGTTGGCATTCTCGGAACGCCCTGGCCTCAGAATGCAGCATCTGTAGTCCATGGTAACCTGCGGAGAGTGGGCAGTGCTGAGGGAGGCTGGAACACTGCCCTCACTGAGGGAGTGGGTGTTGCCATCTCTGCTGTGACTGAACAAAGGGCAGGGGAGCAGGGGGCCCAGGTCAGGGCCCTCAGAGCCCGGCAGACCCAGTGGGGCGTCACAAGCATTTAGGCCCAGGCCAAAGGGCGCCTTCTATGTCTGCACAGCTGCCCAAACTCTCACATTTCCACTCAGGCCGCCCTCTAATTTGAAGTGTGTTTGGAATCTGTCCGCGCAGTACACCTCGCTGCACATCTAACCATAGGTCTGGGCATCGTAGCTTCCTGCCAGGTGACCGAAGTTCGCAGGAGAGATGATTCCCAGGTTCACACGCAGAGAGGCTCCTGCCCGGGCCACAGGCCGCCCAATGCCCGTGCCCAAGATCGGGGGGCGAAAGCAGCCCTGTCTAAGTCCCCTACCCCTAGAGGGAGTATTGGACCAACACTTCTAGTAAACGGGGTCCTTGTGGACAACTCATTGGAGGGACACAACGAAATCTTTGCCGACTTTTTGCTGAAACTTACGAGCGTTCACACCTAAGCCTCTTACAAGGTCAGCTGTTTAGCTAAACATGAGCTCATGATCTAAATTTACACAATAATGAAGAAATCAGCTACAAAGGGAGACAATCAGCAAAAACAATCAATACCAGAATTAGATTCCCTAGGCCATCCTTAAGATGTTGGAATAATCAGGTGCTAGGCATAAAATATACATAAACCTGGAAATGAAACAAGGAACAAGTATGTTTTCAAAGACTGGTAGGATCTCTAAAACATTTTTAAAGTACATGTCATTGATAAAGCTAAATACTCAAAGGTTGTTTAATACAACAAATTAAGCAGTGAGAAGAGTGAAATTATGCTGTTTAGAAAACTATGGAAAGTGAGATTTTCTGCCTAATTATATAAGATGAATTCTCTAAAAACTACACATTATTTCAAAGACTTATTGGCTGTGAAATAAGTTAAGGGTATTTCAAATGGCTTGTCTGCAAAGAAAGCTGAGATGTAGGGAATCACAGAAAGCCGAGGGGATAATATGTCAATATATACATTGCTATATGGTGAACTAAGCCTTAGGCCGGTAACAGCGTAGAGGAATGGACCCTTAGAATCGTACAAGTAAGCTGGAATCTTTAAAAGTTCAAATCGTTATAAGTAAAAAGATTTATTAAAATGAATAACCAAGTGTTTTACTTGACATCAGAAAATCAAAACAATAAACCCTGAGAACATAGAAAAAAGAAAAATAAAGATATGAGCAGGTCTTAATACAACAGAAAACGTATAAAATTCAGGTGATTTAGTAAGTCCAAAGAATATTCTTTGAAAAGATTTAAAAGACACACTTTGATTAAGGAAAACAAAAACATAAGTAAAGAATATACAGAAAGAATCAGGACAATGTTATAGCAGAGAATATATGAAATGCCAGTAAATTTGAACATTTCTGTAAAGCGGACCATTTCCTAGCTCCTAAAGTTTACCAAAACTGACACTAGAGGAAATCATTTAAGGTCATCATGTCTGCCCTTGGCATTCTCGGAACGCCCTGGCCTCAGAATGCAGCATCTGTAGTCCATGGTAACCTGCGGAGAGGGGGCGTGGCTGAGGGAGCTTGGAAGACTGCCCTCACTGAAGGAGTGGGTGTTGCCATCTCTGCTGTGACTGAACAAAGGGCAGGGGAGCAGGGGGCCCAGGGCAGGGCCCTCAGAGCACGGCAGACCCAGTGGGGTGTCACAAGCATTTAGGCCCAGGCCAAAGGGCGCCTTCTTTGTCTGCACAGCTGCCCAAACTCTCACCTTTCCACTCAGGCCGCTCTCTTATTTGAAGTGTGTTTGGAACCTGTCCGCGCAGTACACATCGCTGCACAGCTAACCATAGGTCAGGGCATCGTAGCTTCCTGCCAGGTGACCAAAGTTGGCAGCCAAATTGGTCCCTGGGACACATGCGGAGAGGCTCCTGCCCGGGCCACAGGCCGCCCACTGCCCCTGCCCCAGATGGAAGGCTGAAAAGCAGCCATGTCTGAGTCCACTGCCTCTCGAAGGAATATTGGACCAACACTTGTAGAAAACGGGGTCCTTGCGGGCAACTCATTGGAGGGACACAAATAAATCTTTGCCGACTTTCTGCTGAAGATTACCAGCGTTCACACCTAAGCGTCTTACAAGGTCAGCTGTTTAGCTAAACATGAGCTCATGATCTAAATTTACACAATATTGAAGAAATCAGCTACACAGTGAGACAATCAGCAAAAACAATCAATACCAGAATTAGATTCCATAGGCCATCCATGTGATGTTGGAATAATCAGGGGCAAGGCAGAAAATATACATAAAACTGGAACTGAAACAAGGAACAAGGAGGTTTTCAAAGGCTGGTAGGATCTCTATAACATTTTTAAAGTACATGTCGTTGATAAACCTAAATACTCAAAGGTTGTTTAATACCACAGATTAAGCATTGAGAAGAGTGAAATTATGCTGTTTTGAAAACTATAGCAGGTGAGATTTTCTGCCTAATTTTATAAGAAGATTTCTCTACAAAATAGACATTATTTCAAAGACTTATTGGCTGTGAAATAAGTTAAGTGTATTTCAAATGGCTTGTCTGCAAAGAAAGGTGAGATGTAGGGAATCACAGAAAGTCGAGGGGAAAATGTCAATATATACATTGCTATATGGTGAACTAAGCCTTAGGCCAGCCACAATGTAGAGGACCTGACCCTTAGAAACTTAAAAGTGAGCTGGAATCTTTAAAAGTTCAAATCTTTATAAGTAAAAAGATTGATGAAAATGAATAACCAAGTGTTTTAATTGACATCAGAAGATCAAAACAATAAACCCTGAGAACATAGAAAAAAGATAAATAAAGATATGAGCAGAACTTAATACCACAGAAAACGTATAAAATTCAGGTGAGGTAGTAAGTCCAAAGAATATTCTTTGAAAAGATTTAAAAGACACACTTTGATTAAGGAAAACACAAACATAATTAAAGAATATATAGAAAGAATCAGGACAATGTTATAGCAGAGAATATATGAAATGCCAGTAAATTTGAACATTTCTGTAAAGTTGACCATTTCCTAGCTCCTACAGTTTACCAAAACTGACACAAGAGGAAATCATTTAAGGTCATCATGTCTGCCGTTGGCATTCTCGGAACGCCCTGGCCTCAGAATGCAGCATCTGTAGTCCATGGTAACCTGCGGAGAGTGGGCAGTGCTGAGGGAGGCTGGAACACTGCCCTCACTGAGGGAGTGGGTGTTGCCATCTCTGCTGTGACTGAACAAAGGGCAGGGGAGCAGGGGGCCCAGGTCAGGGCCCTCAGAGCCCGGCAGACCCAGTGGGGCGTCACAAGCATTTAGGCCCAGGCCAAAGGGCGCCTTCTATGTCTGCACAGCTGCCCAAACTCTCACATTTCCACTCAGGCCGCCCTCTAATTTGAAGTGTGTTTGGAATCTGTCCGCGCAGTACACCTCGCTGCACATCTAACCATAGGTCTGGGCATCGTAGCTTCCTGCCAGGTGACCGAAGTTCGCAGGAGAGATGATTCCCAGGTTCACACGCAGAGAGGCTCCTGCCCGGGCCACAGGCCGCCCAATGCCCGTGCCCAAGATCGGGGGGCGAAAGCAGCCCTGTCTAAGTCCCCTACCCCTAGAGGGAGTATTGGACCAACACTTCTAGTAAACGGGGTCCTTGTGGACAACTCATTGGAGGGACACAACGAAATCTTTGCCGACTTTTTGCTGAAACTTACGAGCGTTCACACCTAAGCCTCTTACAAGGTCAGCTGTTTAGCTAAACATGAGCTCATGATCTAAATTTACACAATAATGAAGAAATCAGCTACAAAGGGAGACAATCAGCAAAAACAATCAATACCAGAATTAGATTCCCTAGGCCATCCTTAAGATGTTGGAATAATCAGGTGCTAGGCATAAAATATACATAAACCTGGAAATGAAACAAGGAACAAGTATGTTTTCAAAGACTGGTAGGATCTCTAAAACATTTTTAAAGTACATGTCATTGATAAAGCTAAATACTCAAAGGTTGTTTAATACAACAAATTAAGCAGTGAGAAGAGTGAAATTATGCTGTTTAGAAAACTATGGAAAGTGAGATTTTCTGCCTAATTATATAAGATGAATTCTCTAAAAACTACACATTATTTCAAAGACTTATTGGCTGTGAAATAAGTTAAGGGTATTTCAAATGGCTTGTCTGCAAAGAAAGCTGAGATGTAGGGAATCACAGAAAGCCGAGGGGATAATATGTCAATATATACATTGCTATATGGTGAACTAAGCCTTAGGCCGGTAACAGCGTAGAGGAATGGACCCTTAGAATCGTACAAGTAAGCTGGAATCTTTAAAAGTTCAAATCGTTATAAGTAAAAAGATTTATTAAAATGAATAACCAAGTGTTTTACTTGACATCAGAAAATCAAAACAATAAACCCTGAGAACATAGAAAAAAGAAAAATAAAGATATGAGCAGGTCTTAATACAACAGAAAACGTATAAAATTCAGGTGATTTAGTAAGTCCAAAGAATATTCTTTGAAAAGATTTAAAAGACACACTTTGATTAAGGAAAACAAAAACATAAGTAAAGAATATACAGAAAGAATCAGGACAATGTTATAGCAGAGAATATATGAAATGCCAGTAAATTTGAACATTTCTGTAAAGCGGACCATTTCCTAGCTCCTAAAGTTTACCAAAACTGACACTAGAGGAAATCATTTAAGGTCATCATGTCTGCCCTTGGCATTCTCGGAACGCCCTGGCCTCAGAATGCAGCATCTGTAGTCCATGGTAACCTGCGGAGAGGGGGCGTGGCTGAGGGAGCTTGGAAGACTGCCCTCACTGAAGGAGTGGGTGTTGCCATCTCTGCTGTGACTGAACAAAGGGCAGGGGAGCAGGGGGCCCAGGGCAGGGCCCTCAGAGCACGGCAGACCCAGTGGGGTGTCACAAGCATTTAGGCCCAGGCCAAAGGGCGCCTTCTTTGTCTGCACAGCTGCCCAAACTCTCACCTTTCCACTCAGGCCGCTCTCTTATTTGAAGTGTGTTTGGAACCTGTCCGCGCAGTACACATCGCTGCACAGCTAACCATAGGTCAGGGCATCGTAGCTTCCTGCCAGGTGACCAAAGTTGGCAGCCAAATTGGTCCCTGGGACACATGCGGAGAGGCTCCTGCCCGGGCCACAGGCCGCCCACTGCCCCTGCCCCAGATGGAAGGCTGAAAAGCAGCCATGTCTGAGTCCACTGCCTCTCGAAGGAATATTGGACCAACACTTGTAGAAAACGGGGTCCTTGCGGGCAACTCATTGGAGGGACACAAATAAATCTTTGCCGACTTTCTGCTGAAGATTACCAGCGTTCACACCTAAGCGTCTTACAAGGTCAGCTGTTTAGCTAAACATGAGCTCATGATCTAAATTTACACAATATTGAAGAAATCAGCTACACAGTGAGACAATCAGCAAAAACAATCAATACCAGAATTAGATTCCATAGGCCATCCATGTGATGTTGGAATAATCAGGGGCAAGGCAGAAAATATACATAAAACTGGAACTGAAACAAGGAACAAGGAGGTTTTCAAAGGCTGGTAGGATCTCTATAACATTTTTAAAGTACATGTCGTTGATAAACCTAAATACTCAAAGGTTGTTTAATACCACAGATTAAGCATTGAGAAGAGTGAAATTATGCTGTTTTGAAAACTATAGCAGGTGAGATTTTCTGCCTAATTTTATAAGAAGATTTCTCTACAAAATAGACATTATTTCAAAGACTTATTGGCTGTGAAATAAGTTAAGTGTATTTCAAATGGCTTGTCTGCAAAGAAAGGTGAGATGTAGGGAATCACAGAAAGTCGAGGGGAAAATGTCAATATATACATTGCTATATGGTGAACTAAGCCTTAGGCCAGCCACAGTGTAGAGGACATGACCCTTCGAAACTTAAAAGTGAGCTGGAATCTTTAAAAGTTCAAATCTTTATAAGTAAAAAGATTGATGAAAATGAATAACCAAGTGTTTTAATTGACATCAGAAGATCAAAACAATAAACCCTGAGAACATAGAAAAAAGATAAATAAAGATATGAGCAGAACTTAATACCACAGAAAACGTATAAAATTCAGGTGAGGTAGTAAGTCCAAAGAATATTCTTTGAAAAGATTTAAAAGACACACTTTGATTAACGAAAACACAAACATAATTAAAGAATATATAGAAAGAATCAGGACAAGGTTATAGCAGAGAATATATGAAATGCCAGTAAATTTGAACATTTCTGTAAGGTTGACCATTTCCTATCTCCTACAGTTTACCAAAACTGACACAAGAGGAAATCATTTAAGGTCATCATGTCTGCCCTTGGCATTCTCGGAATGCCCTGGCCTCAGAATGCAGCATCTGTAGTCCATGGTAACCTGCGGGGAGTGGGCGGGGCTGAGGGAGGCTGGAACATTGCCCTCACTGAGGGAGTGGGTGTGGCCATCTCTGCTGTGACTGAACAAAGGGCAGGGGAGCAGGGGGCCCAGGGCAGGGCCCTCAGAGCCCAGCAGGCCCAGTGGGGTGTCACAAGCATTTAGGCCCAGGCCATAGGGCGCCTTCTTTGTCTGCACAGCTGCCCAAACTCTCACTTTTCCACTCAGGCCACCCACTTAGTTGAAGTGTGTGTGGAACCTGTCCGCGCAATATACCTCGCTGCACAGCTAACCATAGGTCTGGGCATCGTAGCTTCCTGCCAGGTGACCGAAGTTCGCAGGAGAGATGATTCCCAGGTTCACACGCAGAGAGGCTCCTGCCCGGGCCACAGGCCGCCCACTTCCCCTGCCCAAGATCGGGGGCCGAAAGCAGCCCTGTCTAAGTCCCATACCCCTAGAGGGAGTATTGGACCAACACTTCTAGAAAACGGGGTCCTTGTGGGCAACTCATTGGAGGGACACAAAGAAATCTTTGCCAACTTTTTCCTGAAACTTACGAGCGTTCACACGTAAGCCTCTTACAAATTCAGCTGTTTAGCTATACATGAGCTCATGATCTAAATTTACACAATAATGAAGAAATCAGCTACAAAGGGAGACAATCAGCAAAAACAATCAATACCAGAATTAGATTCCCTAGGCCATCCTTGAGATGTTGGAATAATCAGGTGCTAGGCAGAAAATATACATAAACCTGGAAATGAAACAAGGAACAAGGATGTTTTCAAAGACTGGTAGGATCTCTAAAACGTTTTTAAAGTCCATGTCATTGATAAAGCTAAATACTCAAAGGTTGTTTAATACAACAAATTAAGCAGTGAGAAGAGTGAAATTATGCTGTTTAGAAAACTATGGAAGGTGAGATTTTCTGCCTAATTATATAAGATGATTTCTCTAAAAACTACACATTATTTCAAAGACTTATTGGCTGTGAAATAAGTTAAGGGTATTTCAAATGGCTTGTCTGCAAAGAAAGGTGAGATGTAGGGAATCACAGAAAGCCGAGGGGATAATAGGTCAATATATACATTGCTATATGGTGATCTAAGCCTTAGGCCGGCAACAGTGTAGAGGTATGGACCGTTAGAAAAGTACAAGTAAGCTGGAATCTTTAATAGTTCAAATCTTTATAAGTAAAAAGATTTATTAAAATGAATAACCAAGTGTTTTACTTGACATCAGATAATCAAAACAGTAAACACCGAGAACATAGAAAAAAGATAAATAAAGATATGAGCAGAAATTAATACAACAGAAAACGTATAAAATTCAGGTGATTTAGTAAGTCCAAAGAATATTCTTTGAAAAGATTTAAAAGACACACTTTGATTAAGGAAAACAAAAACATAAGTAAAGAATATACAGAAAGAATCAGGACAATATTATAGCAGAGAATATATGAAATGCCAGTAAATTTGAACATTTCTGTAAAGCGGACCATTTCCTAGCTCCTAAAGTTTACCAAAACTGACACAAGAGGAAATCATTTAAGGTCATCATGTCTGCTCTTGGCATCCTCGGAACGCCCTGGGCTCAGAATGCAGCATCTGTAGTCCATGGTAACCTGCGGAGATGGGGCGTGGCTGAGGGAGCTTGGAAGACTGCCCTCACTGAAGGAGTGGGTGTTGCCATCTCTGCTGTGACTGAACAAAGGGAAAGGGAGCAGGGGGCCCAACACAGGGCCCTCAGAACACGTCAGACCCAGTGGGGTGTCACAAGCATTTAGGCCCAGGCCAAAGGGCGCCTTCTTTGTCTGCACAGCTGCCCAAACTCTCACCTTTCCACTCATTCCGCCGTGTTATTTGAAGTGTGTTTGGAACCTGTCCGCGCAGTTCACCTCGCTGCACAGCTAACCATAGGTCAGGGCATCGTAGCTTCCTGCCAGGTGACCGAAGTTCGCAGGCAAATGGGTCCCTGGGACACATGTGGATAGGCTCCTGCCCGGGCCACAGGCCGCCCACTGGCCCTGCCCCAGATCGAAGGCTGAAAAGCAGCCATGTCTGAGTCCACTGCCTCTCGAAGGAGTATTGGACCAACACTTGTAGAAAACGGGGTCCTTTCGGGCAATTCATTGGAGGGACAGAAATAAATCTTTGCCGACTTTCTGCTGAAGCTTACCAGCGTTCACACCTAAGACTCTTACAAGGTCAGCTGTTTAGCTAAACATGAGCTCATGATCTAAATTTACACAATATTGAAGAAATCAGCTACAAAGTGAGACAATCAGCAAAAACAATCAATACCAGAATTAGATTCCCTAGGCCATCCATGTGATGTTGGAATAATCAGGGGCAAGGCAGAAAATATACATAAAACTGGAACTGAAACAAGGAACAAGGAGGTTTTCAAAGGCTGGTAGTATCTCTAAAACATTTTTAAAGTACATGTCGTTGATAAACCTAAATACTCAAAGGTTGTTTAATACTACAGATTAAGCAGTGAGAAGAGTGAAATTATGCTGTTTAGAAAACTATGGAAGGTGAGATTTTCTGCCTAATTATATAAGATGATTTCTCAAAAAACTACACATTATTTCAAAGACTTATTGGCTGTGAAAT
The DNA here is from genome assembly GCF_964165515.1 of Mesoplodon bidens. NCBI lineage: Eukaryota > Metazoa > Chordata > Mammalia > Artiodactyla > Ziphiidae > Mesoplodon > Mesoplodon bidens. The sequence continues at coordinate 4,985,101 of NC_138180.1, forward strand.
AAGTTAAGGGTATTTCAAATGGCTTGTCTGCAAAGAAAGGTGAGATGTAGGGTATCACAGAAAGCCGAGGGGATAATATGTCAATATATACATTGCTATATGGTGAACTAAGCCATAGGCCGGCAAAAGCGTTGAGGAATGGACCCTTAGAAACGTACAAGTAAGCTGAAATCTTTAAAAGTTCAAATCTTTATAAGTAAAAAGATTGATTAAAATGAATAACCAAGTGTTTTACTTGACATCAGAAAATCAAAACAATAAACCCTGAGAACATAGAAAAAAGATAAATAAAGATATGAGCAGATCTTAATACAACAGAAAACGTATAAAATTCAGGTGATTTAGTAAGTCCAAAGAATATTCTTTGAAAAGATTTAAAAGACACACTTTGATTAAGGAAAACACAAACATAATTAAAGAATATACAGAAAGAATCAGGACAATGTTATAGCAGAGAATCTATGAAATGCCAGTAAATTTGAACATTTCTGTAAAGCGGACCATTTCCTAGCTCCTAAAGTTTACCAAAACTGACACAAGAGGAAATCATTTAAGGTCATCATGTCTGCCCTTGGCATTCTCGGAACGCCCTGGGCTCAGAATGCAGCATCAGTAGTCCATGGTAACCTGCGGAGAGGGGGCGTGCCTCAGGGAGCTTGGAAGACTGCCCTCACTGAGGGAGTGGGCGTGGCCATCTCTGCTGTGACTGAACAAAGGGCAGGGGAGCAGGGGGGCCAGGGCAGGGCCCTCAGAGCCCGGCAGACCCAGTGGGGTGTCACAAGCATTTAGGCCCAGGCCAAAGGAGGCCTTCTTTGTCTGCACAGCTGCCCAAACTCTCACCTTTCCACTCAGGCCGCCCTCTTATTTGAAGTGTGTTTTGAACCTGTCCGCGCAGTACACCTCGCTGCACAGCTAACCATAGGTCAGGGAACCGTAGCTTCCTGCCAGGTGACCGAAGTTCGCAGGCAAATGGGTCCCTGGGACACATGTGGATAGGCTCCTTCCCGGGCCACAGGCCGCCCACTGTCCCTGCCCCAGATCGAAGGCTGAAAAGCAGCCATGTCTGAGTCCACTGCCTCTCGAAGGAGTATTGGACCAACACTTGTAGAAAACGGGGTCCTTGTGGGCAACTCATTTGAGGGACACAAATAAATCTTTGCCTACTTTCTGCTGAAGTTTACCAGCGTTCACACCTAAGCCTCTTACAAGGTCAGCTGTTTAGCTAAACATGAGCTCATGATCTAAATTTACACAATATTGAAGAAATCAGCTACAAAGTGAGACAATCAGCAAAAACAATCAATACCAGAATTAGATTCCCTAGGCCATCCATGTGATGTTGAAATAATCAGGGGCAAGGCAGAAAATATACATAAAACTGGAACTGAAACAAGGAACAAGGAGGTTTTCAAAGGCTGGTAGGATCTCTAAAACATTTTTAAAGTACATGTCGTTGATAAACTTCATACTCAGAGGTTGTTTAATACCACAGATTAAGCATTGAGAAGAGAGAAATTATGCTGTTTTGAAAACTATGGCAAGTGAGATTTTCTGCCTAATTATATAAGAAGATTCCTCTAAAAAATAGACATTATTTCAAAGACTTATTGGCTGTGAAGTAAGTTAAGTGTATTTCAAATGGCTTGTCTGCAAAGAAAGGTGAGATGTAGGGAATCACAGAAAGTCGAGGGGAAAATGTCAATATATACATTGCTATATGGTGAACTAAGCCTTAGGCCAGCCACAGTGTAGAGGACCTGACCCTTCGAAACTTAAAAGTGAGCTGGAATCTTTAAAAGTTCAAATCTTTATAAGTAAAAAGATTGATGAAAATGAATAACCAAGTGTTTTAATTGACATCAGAAGATCAAAACAATAAACCCTGAGAACATAGAAAAAAGATAAATAAAGATATGAGCAGAACTTAATACCACAGAAAACGTATAAAATTCAGGTGAGGTAGTAAGTCCAAAGAATATTCTTTGAAAAGATTTAAAAGACACACTTTGATTAAGGAAAACACAAACATAATTAAAGAATATACAGAAAGAATCAGGACAATGTTATAGCAGAGAATCTATGAAATGCCAGTAAATTTGAACATTTCTGTAAAGCGGACCATTTCCTAGCTCCTAAAGTTTACCAAAACTGACACAAGAGGAAATCATTTAATGTCATCATGTCTGCACTTGGCATTCTCGGAACGCCCTGGGCTCAGAATGCAGCATCTGTAGTCCATGGTAACCTGCGGAGAGGGGGCGTGGCTGAGGGAGCTTGGAAGACTGCCCTCACTGAGGGAGTGGGTGTGGCCATCTCTGCTCTGACTGAACAAAGGGCAGGGGAGCAGGGTGCCCAGGTCAGGGCCCTCAGAGCCCGGCAGACCCAGTGTGGTGTCACAAGCATTTAGGCCCAGGCCAAAGGGCGCCTTCTTTGTCTGCACAGGGGCCCAAACCCTGACCTTTCCACTCAGGCCGCCCTCTTATTTGAAGTGTGTGTGGAACCTGTCTGCGCAGTTCACCTCGCTGCACAGCTAACCATAGGTCAGGGCATCGTAGCTTCCTGCCAGGTGACCGAAGTTCTCAGGCAAATGGGTCCCTGGGACACATGTGGAGAGGCTCCTGCCTGAGCCACAGGCCGCCCACTGGCCCTGCCCCAGATCGAAGGCTGAAAAGCAGCCATGTCTGAGTCCACTGCCTCTCGAAGGAGGATTGGACCAACACTTGTAGAAAACGGGGTCCTTGCGGGCAACTCATTGGAGGGACACAAATAAATCTTTGCCGACTTTCTGCTGAAGCTTACCAGCGTTCACACCTAAGCCTCTTACAAGGTCCGCTGTTTAGCTAAACATGAGCTCATGATCTAAATTTACACAATATTGAAGAAATCAGCTACAAAGGGAGACAATCAGCAAAAACAGTCAATACCAGAATGAGATTCCCTAGGCCATCCATCTAATGTTGGAATAATCAGAGGCAAGGCAGAAAATATTCATAAAACTGGAACTGAAACAAGGAACAAGGATGTTTTCAAAGGCTGGTAGGATCTCTAAAACATTTTTAAAGTACATGTCGTTGATAAACCTAAATACTCAAAGGTTGTTTAATACCACAGATTAACCATTGAGAAGAGTGACATTATGCTGTTTTGAAAACTATGGCAGGTGAGATTTTCTGCCTAATTATATAAGAAGATTTCTCTAAAAAATAGACATTATTTCAAAGACTTATTTGCTGGGAAAAAAGTTAAGTGTATTTCAAATGGCTTGTCTGCAAAGAAAGGTGAGATGTAGGGAATCACAGAAAGTCGAGGGGAAAATGTCAATATATACATTGCTATATGGTGAACTAAGCCTCAGGCCAGCCACAATGTAGAGGACCTGACCCTTAGAAACTTAAAAGTGAGCTGGAATGTTTAAAAGTTCAAATCTTTATAAGTAAAAAGATTGATGAAAATGAATAACCAAGTGTTTTAATTGACATCAGAAGATCAAAACAATAAACCCTGAGAACATAGAAAAAAGATAAATAAAGATATGAGCAGAACTTAATACCACAGAAAACGTATAAAATTCAGGTGAGGTAGTAAGTCCAAAGAATATTCTTTGAAAAGATTTAAGACACAATTTGATTAAGGAAAACACAAACATAATTAAAGAATATATAGAAAGAATCAGGACAATGTTATAGCAGAGAATATATGAAATGCCAGTAAATTTGAACATTTCTGTAAAGTTGACCATTTCCTAGCTCCTACAGTTTACCAAAACTGACACAAGAGGAAATCATTTAAGGTCATCATGTCTGCCGTTGGCATTCTCGGAACGCCCTGGCCTCAGAATGCAGCATCTGTAGTCCATGGTAACCTGCGGAGAGTGGGCAGTGCTGAGGGAGGCTGGAACACTGCCCTCACTGAGGGTGTGGGTGTTGCCATCTCTGCTGTGACTGAACAAAGGGCAGGGGATCAGGGGGCCCAGGGCAGGGCCCTCAGAGCCCGGCAGACCCAGTGGGGCGTCACAAGCATTTAGGCCCAGGCCAAAGGGCGCCTTCTATGTCTGCACAGCTGCCCAAACTCTCACCTTTCCACTCAGGCCGCCCTCTAATTTGAAGTGTGTTTGGAATCTGTCCGCGCAGTACACCTCGCTGCACATCTAACCATAGGTCTGGGCATCGTAGCTTCCTGCCAGGTGACCGAAGTTCGCAGGAGAGATGATTCCCAGGTTCACACGCAGAGAGGCTCCTGCCCGGGCCACAGGCCACCCAATGCCCGTGCCCAAGATCGGGGGGCGAAAGCAGCCCTGTCTAAGACCCCTACCCCTAGAGGGAGTATTGGACCAACACTTCTAGTAAACGGGGTCCTTGTGGGCAACTCATTGGAGGGACACAAAGAAATCTTTGCCGACTTTTTGCAGAAACTTACGAGCGTTCACACCTAAGCCTCTTACAAGGTCAGCTGTTTAGCTAAACATGAGCTCATGATCTAAATTTACACAATAATGAAGAAATCAGCTACAAAGGGAGACAATCAGCAAAAACAATCAATACCAGAATTAGATTCCCTAGGCCATTCTTAAGATGTTGGAATAATCAGGTGCTAGGCATAAAATATACATAAACCTGGAAATGAAACAAGGAACAAGGATGTTTTCAAAGACTGGTAGGATCTCTAAAACATTTTTAAAGTACATGTCATTGATAAAGCTAAATACTCAAAGGTTGTTTAATACAACAAATTAAGCAGTGAGAAGAGTGAAATTATGCTGTTTAGAAAACTATGGAAAGTGAGATTTTCTGCCTAATTATATAAGATGAATTCTCTAAAAACTACACATTATTTCAAAGACTTATTGGCTCTGAAATAAGTTAAGGGTATTTCAAATGGCTTGTCGGCAAAGAAAGCTGAGATGTAGGGAATCACAGAAAGCCGAGGGGATAATAGGTCAATATATACATTGCTATATGGTGAACTAAGCCTTAGGCCGGCAACAGCGTAGAGGAATGGTCCCTTAGAATCGTACAAGTAAGCTGGAATCTTTAAAAGTTCAAATCGTTATAAGTAAAAAGATTTATTAAAATGAATAACCAAGTGTTTTACTTGACATCAGAAAATCAAAACAATAAACCCTGAGAACATAGAAAAAAGAAAAATAAAGATATGAGCAGGTCTTAATACAACAGAAAACGTATAAAATTCAGGTGATTTAGTAAGTCCAAAGAATATTCTTTGAAAAGATTTAAAAGACACACTTTGATTAAGGAAAACAAAAACATAAGTAAAGAATATACAGAAAGAATCAGGACAATGTTATAGCAGAGAATATATGAAATGCCAGTAAATTTGAACATTTCTGTAAAGCGGACCAATTCCTAGCTCCTAAAGTTTACCAAAACTGACACTAGAGGAAATCATTTAAGGTCATCATGTCTGCCATTGGCATTCTCGGAACGCCCTGGCCTCAGAATGCAGCATCTGTAGTCCATGGTAACCTGCGGAGAGGGGGCGTGGCTGAGGGAGCTTGGAAGACTGCCCTCACTGAAGGAGTGGGTGTTGCCATCTCTGCTGTGACTGAACAAAGGGCAGGGGAGCAGGGGGCCCAGGGCAGGGCCCTCAGAGCACGGCAGACCCAGTGGGGTGTCACAAGCATTTAGGCCCAGGCCAAAAGGCGCCTTCTTTGTCTGCACAGCTGCCCAAACTCTCACCTTTCCACTCAGGCCGCCCTCTTATTTGAAGTGTGTTTGGAACCTGTCCGCGCAGTACATCTCGCTGCACAGCTAACCATAGGTCAGGGCATCGTAGCTTCCTGCCAGGTGACCAAAGTTGGCAGCCAAATTGGTCCCTGGGACACATGCGGAGAGGCTCCTGCCCGGGCCACAGGCCGCCCACTGGCCCTGCCCCAGATGGAAGGCTGAAAAGCAGCCATGTCTGAGTCCACTGCCTCTCGAAGGAATATTGGACCAACACTTGTAGAAAACGGGGTCCTTGCGGGCAACTCATTGGAGGGACACAAATAAATCTTTGCCGACTTTCTGCTGAAGCTTACCAGCGTTCACACCTAAGCGTCTTACAAGGTCAGCTGTTTAGCTAAACATGAGCTCATGATCTAAATTTACACAATATTGAAGAAATCACCTACAAAGTGAGACAATCAGCAAAAACAATCAATACCAGAATTAGATTCCATAGGCCATCCATGTGATGTTGGAATAATCAGGGGCAAGGCAGAAAATATACATAAAACTGGAACTGAAACAAGGAACAAGGAGGTTTTCAAAGGCTGGTAGGATCTCTATAACATTTTTAAAGTACATGTCGTTGATAAACCTAAATACTCAAAGGTTGTTTAATACCACAGATTAAGCATTGAGAAGAGTGAAATTATGCTGTTTTGAAAACTATAGCAGGTGAGATTTTCTGCCTAATTTTATAAGAAGATTTCTCTACAAAATAGACATTATTTCAAAGACTTATTGGCTGTGAAATAAGTTAAGTGTATTTCAAATGGCTTGTCTGCAAAGAAAGGTGAGATGTAGGGAATCACAGAAAGTCGAGGGGAAAATGTCAATATATACATTGCTATATGGTGAACTAAGCCTTAGGCCAGCCACAGTGTAGAGGACATGACCCTTCGAAACTTAAAAGTGAGCTGGAATCTTTAAAAGTTCAAATCTTTATAAGTAAAAAGATTGATGAAAATGAATAACCAAGTGTTTTAATTGACATCAGAAGATCAAAACAATAAACCCTGAGAACATAGAAAAAAGATAAATAAAGATATGAGCAGAACTTAATACCACAGAAAACGTATAAAATTCAGGTGAGGTAGTAAGTCCAAAGAATATTCTTTGAAAAGATTTAAAAGACACACTTTGATTAACGAAAACACAAACATAATTAAAGAATATATAGAAAGAATCAGGACAAGGTTATAGCAGAGAATATATGAAATGCCAGTAAATTTGAACATTTCTGTAAAGTTGACCATTTCCTAGCTCCTACAGTTTACCAAAACTGACACAAGAGGAAATCATTTAAGGTCATCATGTCTGCCCTTGGCATTCTCGGAACGCCCTGGCCTCAGAATGCAGCATCTGTAGTACATGGTAACCTGTGGAGAGTGGGCGGGGCTGAGGGAGGCTGGAACACTGCCCTCACTGAGGGAGTGGGTGTGGCCATCTCTGCTGTGACTGAACAAAAGGCAGGGGAGCAGGGGGCCCAGGGCAGGGCCCTCAGAGCCCGGCAGACCCAGTGGGGTGTCACAAGCATTTAGGCCAAGGCCAAAGGGCGCCTTCTTTGGCTGCACAGGTGCCCAAACTCTCATCTTTCCACTCAGGCCACCCACTTAGTTGAAGTGTGTTTGGAACCTGTCCTCGCAGTATACCTCGCTGCACAGCTAACCATAGGTCTGGGCATCGTAGCTTCCTGTCAGGTGACCGAAGTTCGCAGGAGAGATGATTCCCAGGTTCACACGCAGAGAGGCTTTGCCCGGGCCACAGGCCGCCCACTGCCCCTGCCCAAGATCGGGGGCCGAAAGCAGCCCTGTCTAAGTCCCCTACCCCTAGAGGGAGTATTGGACCAACACTTCTAGAAAACGGGTTTCTTGTGGGCAACTCATTGGAGGGACACAAATAAATCTTTGCCGACTTTTTGCTGAAACTTACGAGCGTTCACACCTAAGCCTCTTACAAGGTCAGCTGTTTAGCTAAACATGAGCTCATGATCTAAATTTACACAATAATGAAGAAATCAGCTACAAAGGGAGACAATCAGCAAAAACAATCAATACCAGAATTAGATTCCCTAGGCCATCCGTCAGATGTTGGAATAATCAGGTTCTAAGCAGAAAATATACATAAACCTGGAAATGAAACAAGGAACAAGGATGTTTTCAAAGACTGGTAGGACCTCTAAAACATTTTTAAAGTACATGTCATTGATAAAGCTAAATACTCAAAGGTTGTTTAATACAACAAATTAAGCAGTGAGAAGAGTGAAATTATGCTGTTTAGAAAACTATGGAAGTTGAGATTTTCTGCATAATTATATAAGATGATTTCTCTAAAAACTACACATTATTTCAAAGACTTATTGGCTGTGAAATAAGTTAAGGGTATTTCAAATGACTTGTCTGCAAAGAAAGGTGAGATGTAGGGAATCACAGAAAGCCGAGGGAATAATATGTCAATACATACATTGCTAATGGTGAACTAAGCCTTAGGCCGGTAACAGTGTAGAGGAATGGACCCATAGAAACGTACAAGTAAGCTGGAATCTTTAAAAGTTCAAATCTTTATAAGTAAAAAGATTGATTAAAATGAATAACCAAGTGTTTTACTTGACATCAGAAAATCAAAACAATAAACCCTGAGAACATAGAAAAAAGATAAATAAAGATATGAGCAGAACTTAATACCACAGAAAACGTATAAAATTCAGATGAGGTAGTAAGTCCAAAGAATATTCTTTGAAAAGATTTAAAAGACACACTTTGATTAAGGAAAACACAAACATAATTAAAGAATATATAGAAAGAATCAGGACAATGTTATAACAGAGAATATATGAAATGCCAATAAATTTGAACATTTCTGTAAAGTTGACCATTTCCTAGCTCCTACAGTTTACCAAAACTGACACAAGAGGAAATCATTTAAGGTCATCATGTCTTCCCTTGGCATTCTCGGAACGCCCTGGCCTCAGAATGCAGCATCTGTAGTCCATGGTAAACTGTGGAGAGGGGGCGGGGCTGAGGGAGGCTGGAACACTGCCCTCACTGAGGGAGTGGGTGTGGCCATCTCTGCAGTGACTGAACAAAGGGCAGGGGAGCAGGGGGCACAGGGCAGGGCACTCAGAGCCCGGCAGGCCCAGTGGGATGTCTCAAGCATTTAGGGCCAGGCCATAGGGCGCCTTCTTTGTCTGCACAGCTGCCCAAACTCTCACTTTTCCTCTCAGGCCACCCACTTAGTTGAAGTGTGTGTGGAACCTGTCCACGCAGTATACCTCGCTGCACAGCTAACCATAGGTCTGGGCAAAGTAGCTTCCTGCCAGGTGACCGAAGTTCGCAGGAGAGATGATTCCCAGGTTCACACGCAGAGAGGCTCCTGCCCGGGCCACAGGCCGCCCACTGCCCCTGCCCAAGATCGGGGGCCGAAAGGAGCCCTGTCTAAGTCCCCTACCCCTAGAGGGAGTATTGGACCAACACTTCTAGAAAACGGGGTCCTTGTGGGCAACTCATTGGAGGGACACAAATAAATCTTTGCCGACTTTTTGCTGAAACTTACGAGCGTTCACACCTAAGCCTCTTACAAGGTCAGCTGTTTAGATAAACATGAGCTCATGATCTAAATTTACACAATAATGAAGAAATCAGCTACAAAGGGAGACAATCAGCAAAAACAATCAATACCAGAATTAGATTCCCTAGGCCATCCGTCAGATGTTGGAATAATCAGGTCCTAGGCAGAAAATAACATAAACCTGGAAATGTAACAAGGAACAAGGATGTTTTCAAAGACTGGTAGGACCTCTAAAACATTTTTAAAGTACATGTCATTGATAAAGCTAAATACTCAAAGGTTGTTTAATACAACAAATTAAGCAGTGAGAAGAGTGAAATTATGCTGTTTAGAAAACTATGGAAGGTGAGATTTTCTGCCTAATTATATAAGATGATTTCTCTAAAAACTACACATTATTTCAAAGACTTATTGGCTGTGAAATAAGTTAAGGGTATTTCAAATGGCTTGTCTGCAAAGAAAGGTGAGATGTAGGGAATCACAGAAAGCCGAGGGAATAATATGTCAATACATACATTGCTAATGGTGAACTAAGCCTTAGGCCGGTAACAGTGTAGAGGAATGGACCCTTTGAAACGTACAAGTAAGCTGGAATCTTTAAAAGTTCAAATCTTTATAAGTAAAAAGATTGATGAAAATGAATAACCAAGTGTTTTACTTGACATCAGAAAATCAAAACAATAAACCCTGAGAACATAGAAAAAAAATAAATAAAGATATGAGCAGAACTTAATACAACAGAAAACGTATAAAATTCAGGTGATTTAGTAAGTCCAAAGAATATTCTTTGAAAAGATTTAAAACACAAACATTGATTAAGGAAAACAAAAACATAAGTAAAGAATATACAGAAAGAATCAGGACAATGTTATAGCAGAGAATATATGAAATGCCAGTGAATTTGAACATTTCTGTAAAGCGGACCTTTTCCTAGCTCCTAAAGTTTACCAAAACTGACACAAGAGGAAATCATGTAAGGTCATCATGTCTGCCCTTGGCATTCTCGGAACGCCCTGGCCTCAGAATGCAGCATCTGTAGTCCATGGTAACCTGCGGAGAGGGGGCGTGGCTGAGGGAGCTTGGAAGACTGCCCTCACTGAGGGAGTGGGTGTGGCCATCTCTGCTGTGACTGAACAAAGGGCAGGGGAGCAGGGGACCCAGGGCAGGGCCCTCAGAGCCCGGCAGACCCAGTGGGGTGTCACAAGCATTTAGGCCCAGGCCAAAGGGCGCCTTCTTTGTCTGCACAGCTGCCCAAACTCTCACCTTTCCACTCAGGCCGCCCTCTTATTTGAAGTGTGTTTGGAACCTGTCCGCGCAGTACACCTCGCTGCACAGCTAACCATAGGTCAGGGCATCGTAGCTTCCTGCCATGTGACCGAAGTTCGCAGGCAAATGGGTCCCTCGGACACATGCGGAGAGGCTCCTGCCCGGGCCACAGGCCGCCCACTGGCCCTGCCCCAGATCGAAGGCTGAAAAGCAGCCATGTCTGAGTCCACTGCATGTCGAAGGAGTATTGGACCAACACTTGTAGTAAACGGGGTCCTTGTGGGCAACTCATTGGAGGGACACAAATAAATCTTTGCCGACTTTCTGCTGAAGCTTACCAGCGTTCACACCTAAGCCTCTTACAAGGTCAGCTGTTTAGCTAAACATGAGCTCATGATCTAAATTTACACAATATTGAAGAAATCAGCTACAAAGTGAGACAATCAGCAAAAACAATCAATACCAGAATTAGATTCCCTAGGCCATCCATCTGATGTTGGAATCATCAGGTGCAAGGCAGAAAATATACATAAAACTGGAACTGAAACAAGGAACAAGGAGGTTTTCAAAGGCTGGTAGGATCTCTAAAACATTTTTAAAGTACATGTCATTGATAAAGCTAAATACTCAAAGGTTGTTTAATACAACAAATTAAGCAGTGAGAAGTGTGAAATTATGCTGTTTAGAAAATTATGGAAGGTGAGATTTTCTGCCTAGTTATATAAGATGATTTCTCTAAAAACTACACATTATTTCAAAGACTTATTGGCTGTGAAATAAGTTAAGGGTATTTCAAATGGCTTGTCTGCAAAGAAAGGTGAGATGTAGGGAATCACAGAAAGCCGAGGGAATAATATGTCAATACATACATTGCTAATGGTGAACTAAGAATTAGGCCGGTAACAGTGTAGAGGAATGGACCCTTAGAAACGTACAAGTAAGCTGGAATCTTTAAAAGTTCAAATCTTTATAAGTAAAAAGATTGATTAAAATGAATAACCAAGTGTTTTACTTGACATCAGAAAATCAAAACAATAAACCCTGAGAACATAGAAAAAAGATAAATAAAGATATGAGCAGAACTTAATACAACAGAAAACGTATAAAATTCAGGTGATTTAGTAAGTCCAAAGAATATTCTTTGAAAAGATTTAAAAGACACACTTTGATTAAGGAAAACAAAATCATAAGTAAAGAATATACAGAAAGAATCAGGACAATGTTATAGCAGAGAATATATGAAATGCCAGTAAATTTGTACATTTCTGTAAAGCGGACCATTTCCTAGCTCCTAAAGTTTACCAAAACTGACACAAGAGGAAATCATTTAAGGTCATCATGTCTGCCCTTGGCATTCTCGGAACGCCCTGGCCTCAGAATGCAGCATCTGTAGTCCATGGTACCCTGCGGTGAGGGGGCGTGGCTGAGGGAGGTTGGAAGACTGCCCTCACTGAGGGAGTGGGTGTGGCCATCTCTGCTGTGACTGAACAAAGGGCAGGGGAGCAGCGGGCCCAGGGCAGGGCCCTCAGAGCCCGGCAGACCCAGTGGGGTGCCACAAGCATTAAGGCCCAGGCCAAAGGGCACCTTCTTTGTCTGCACAGCTGCCCAAACTCTCACCTTTCCACTCAGGCCGCCCTCTTATTTGAAGTGTGTTTGGAACCTGTCCGCGCAGTACACCTCGCTGCACAGCTAACCATAGGTCAGGGCATCGTAGCTTCCTGCCAGGAGACCGAAGTTCGCAGGCAAATGGGTCCCTGGGACACATGCGGAGAGGCTCCTGCCCGGGCCACAGGCCGCCCACTGGCCCTGCCCCAGATCGAAGGCTGAAAAGCAGCCATGTCTGAGTCCACTGCCCCTCGAAGGAGGATTGGACCAACACTTGTATAAAACGGGGTCCTTGCGGGCAACTCATTGGATGGACACAAATAAATCTTTGCCGACTTTCTGCGGAAGCTTACCAGCGTTCACACCTAAGCCTCTTACAAGGTCAGCTGTTTAGCTAAACATGAGCTCATGATCTAAATTTACACAATATTGAAGAAATCAGCTACAAAGTGAGACAATCAGCAAAAACAATCAATACCAGAATGAGATTCCCTAGGCCATCCATCTGATGTTGGAATAATCAGGTGCAAGGCAGAAAATATACATAAAACTGGAACTGAAACAAGGAACAAGGAGGTTTTCAAAGGCTGGTAGGATCTCTAAAACATTTTTAAAGTACATGTCGTTGATAAACCTAAATACTCAAAGGTTGTTTAATACCACAGATTAAGCATTGAGAAGAGTGAAATTATGCTGTTTTGAAAACTATGGCAGGTGAGATTTTCTGCCTAATTATATAAGAAGATTTTTCTACAAAATAGACATTATTTCAAAGACTTATTGGCTGTGAAATAAGTTAAGAGTATTTCAAATGGCTTGTCTGCAAAGAAAGGTGAGATGTAGGGAATCACAGAAAGTCGAGGGGAAAATGTCAATATATACATTGCTATATGGTGAACTAAGCCTTAGGCCAGCCACAATGTAGAGGACCTGACCCTTCGAAACTTAAAAGTGAGCTGGAATCTTTAAAAGTTCAAATCTTTATAAGTAAAAATATTGATGACAATGAATAACCAAGTGTTTTAATTGACATCAGAAGATCAAAACAATAAACCCTGAGAACATAGAAAAAAGATAAATAAAGATATGAGCAGAACTTAATACCACAGAAAACGTATAAAATTCAGGTGAGGTAGTAAGTCCAAAGAATATTCTTTGAAAAGATTTAAGACACAATTTGATTAAGGAAAACACTAACATAATTAAAGAATATATAGAAAGAATCAGGACAATGTTATAGCAGAGAATATATGAAATGCCAGTAAATTTGAACATTTCTGTAAAGTTGACCATTTCCTAGCTCCTACAGTTTACCAAAACTGACACAAGAGGAAATCATTTAAGGTCATCATGTCTGCCCTTGGCATTCTCGGAACGCCCTGGCCTCAGAATGCAGCATCTGTAGTCCATGGTAACCTGCGGAGAGGGGGCGTGGCTGAGGGAGGTTGGAAGACTGCCCTCACTGAGGGAGTGGGTGTGGCCATCTCTGCTGTGACTGAACAAAGGGCAGGGGAGCAGGGGGCCCAGGGCGGGGCCCTCAGAGCCCGGCAGACCCAGTGGGGTGTCACAAGCATTTAGGCCCAGGCCAAAGGGCGCCTTCTTTGTCTGCACAGCTGCCCAAACTCTCACCTTTCCACTCAGGCCGCCCTCTTATTTGAAGTGTGTTTAGAATCTGTGTGCGCATTACACCTCGCTGCACAGCTAACCATAGGTCAGGGCATCGTAGCTTCCTGCCAGGTGACCGAAGTTCGCAGGCAAATGGGTACCTGGGACACATGCGGAGAGGCTCCTGCCCGGGCCACAGGCCGCCAACAGGCCCTGCCCCAGATCGAAGGCTGAAAAGCAGCCATGTCTGAGTCCACTGCCTCTCGAAGGAGTATTGGACCAACACTTGTAGAAAACGGGGTCCTTGCGGGCAACTCATTGGAGGGACACAAATAAATCTTTGCCGACATTCTGCTGAAGCTTACCAGCGTTCACACCTAAGCCCCTTACAAGGTCAGCTGTTTAGCTAAACATGAGCTCATGATCTAAATTTACACAATATTGAAGAAATCAGCTACAAAGTGAGACAATCAGCAAAAACAATCAATACCAGAATTAGATTCCCTAGGCCATCCATCTGATGTTGGAATCATCAGGGGCAAGGCAGAAAATATACATAAAACTGGAACTGAAACAAGGAACAAGGAGGTTTTCAAAGGCTGGTAAGATCTCTAAAACATTTTTAAAGTACATGTCGTTGATAAACCTAAATACTCAAAGGTTGTTTAATACCACAGATTAAGCATTGAGAAGAGTGAAATTATGCTGTTTTGAAAACTATGGTAGGTGAGATTTTCTGCCTAATTATATAAGAAGATTTCTCTAAAAAATAGACATTATTTCAAAGACTTATTGGCTGTGAAATAAGTTAAGTGTATTTCAAATGGCTTGTCTCCAAAAAAAGGTGAGATGTAGGGAATCACAGAAAGTCGAGAGGAAAATGTCAATATATACATTGCTATATGGTGAACTAAGCCTTAGGCCAGCCACAATGTAGAGGACCTGACCCTTAGAAACTTAAAAATGAGCTGGAATCTTTAAAAGTTCAAATCTTTATAAGTAAAAAGATTGATGAAAATGAATAACCAAGTGTTTTAATTGACATCAGAAGATCAAAACAATAAACCCTGAGAACATAGAAAAAAGATAAATAAAGATATGAGCAGAACTTAATACCACAGAAAACGTATAAAATTCAGGTGAGGTAGTAAGTCCAAAGAATATTCTTTGAAAACATTTAAAAGACACACTTTGATTAAGGAAAACACAAACATAATTAAAGAATATATAGAAAGAATCAGGACCATGTTATAACAGAGAATATATGAAATGCCAGTAAATTTGAACATTTCTGTAAAGTTGACCATTTCCCAGCTCCTAGAGTTTACCAAAACTCACACAAGAGGAAATCATTTAAGGTCATCATGTCTACCCTTGGCATTCTCGGAACGCACTGGCCTCAGAATGCAGCATCTGTAGTCCATGGTAACCTGCGGAGAGTGGGCGGGGCTGAGGGAGGCTGGAACACTGTCCTCACTGAGGGAGTGGGTGTGGCCATCTCTGCTGTGACTGAACAAAGGGCAGGGGAGCAGGGGGCCCAAGGCAGGGCCCTCAGAGCCCGGCAGGCCCAGTGGTGTGTCACTAGCATTTAGGGCCAGGCCATAGGGCGCCTTCTTTGTCTGCACAGCTGCCCAAACTCTCACTTTTCCTCTCAGCTCACCCACTTAGTTGAAGAGTTTGTGGAACCTGTCCACGCAGTATACCTCGCTGCACAGCTAACCATAGGTCTGGGCATCGTAGCTTCCTGCAAGGTGACCGAAGTTCGCAGGAGAGATGATTCCCAGGTTCACACGCAGAGAGGCTCCTGCCCGGGCCACAGGCCGCCCACTGCCCCTGCCCAAGATCGGGGGCCGAAAGCAGCCCTGTCTAAGTCCCCTACCCCTAGAGGGAGTATTGGACCAACACTTCTAGAAAACGGGGTCCTTGTGGGCAACTCATTGGAGGGAGACAAATAAATCTTTGCCAACTTTTTGCTGAAAATTACGAGCGTTCACACCTAAGCCTCTTACAAGGTCAGCTGTTTAGCTAAACATGAGCTCATGATCTAAATTTACACAATATTGAAGAAATCAGCTACAAAGTGAGACAATCAGCAAAAACAATCAATACCAGAATTAGATTCCCTAGGCCATCCATCTGATGTTGGCATAATCAGGTGCAAGGCAGAAAATATACATAAAACTGGAAGTGAAACAAGGAACAAGGTGGTTTTCAAAGGCTGGTAGGGTCTCTAAAACATTTTTAAAGTACATGTCGTTGATAAACCTAAATACTCAAAGGTTGTTTAATACCACAGATTAAGCATTGAGAAGAGTGAATTTATGCTGTTTTGAAAACTATGGCAGGTGAGATTTTCTGCCTAATTATATAAGAAGATTTCTCTACAAAATAGACATTATTTCAAAGACTTATTGGCTGTGAAATAAGTTAAGTGTATTTCAAATGGCTTGTCTGCAAAGAAAGGTGAGATGTAGGGAATCCCAGAAAGTCGAGGGGAAAATGTCAATATATACATTGCTATATGGTGAACTAAGCCTTAGGCCAGCCACAATGTAGAGGACCTGACCCTTAGAAACTTAAAAGTGAGCTGGAATCTTTAAAAGTTCAAATCTTTATAAGTAAAAAGATTGATGAAAATGAATAACCAAGTGTTTTAATTGACATCAGAAGATCAAAACAATAAACCCTGAGAACATAGAAAAAAGATAAATAAAGATATGAGCAGAACTTAATACCACAGAAAACGTATAAAATTCAGGTGAGGTAGTAAGTCCAAAGAATATTCTTTGAAAAGATTTAAGACACACTTTGATTAAGGAAAACACAAACATAATTAAAGAATATATAGAAAGAATCAGGACAATGTTATAGCAGAGAATATATGAAATGCCGGGAAATTTGAACATTTGTGTAAAGTTGAGCATTTCCTAGCTCCTACAGTTTACCAAAACTGACACAAGAGGAAATCATTTAAGGTCATCATGTCTTCCCTTGGCATTCTTGGAACGCCCTGGCCTCAGAATGCAGCATCTGTAGTCCATGGTAACCTGCGGAAAGTGGGCGGGGCTGAGGGAGGCTGGAACACTGCCCTCACTGAGGGAGTGGGAGTGGCCATCTCTGCTGTGACTGAACAAAGGGCAGGGGAGCAGGGGGCCCAGGGCAGGGCCCTCAGAGCCCGGCAGGCCCAGTGGGGTGTCACAAGCATTTAGGCCCAGGCCATAGGGCGCCTTCTTTGTCTGCACAGCTGCCCAAACTCTCACTTTTCCACTCAGGCCACCCACTTAGTTGAAGTGTGTGTGGAACCTGTCCGCACAGTATACCTCGCAGCACAGCTAACCATAGGTCTGGGCATCGTAGCTTCCTGCCAGGTGACCGAAGTTCGCAGGAGAGATGATTCCCAGGTTCCCACGCAGAGAGGCTCCTGCCCGGGCCACAGGCCGCCCACTGCCCCTGCCCAAGATCGGGGGCCGAAAGCAGCCCTGTCTAAGTCCCCTACCCCTAGAGGGAGTATTGGACCAACACTTCTAGAAAACGCGGTCCTTGTGGGCAACTCATTGGAGGGACACAAATAAATCTTTGCCGACTTTTTGCTGAAACTTACGAGCGTTCACACCTAAGCCTCTTACAAGGTCAGCTGTTTAGCTAAACATGAGCTCATGATCTAAATTTACACAATAATGAAGAAATCAGCTACAAAGGGAGACAATCAGCAAAAACAATCAATACCAGAATTAGATTCCCTAGGCCATCCGTCAGATGTTGGAATAATCAGGTTCTAGGCAGAAAATAAACATAAACCTGGAAATGAAACAAGGAACAAGGATGTTTTCAGAGACTGGTAGGACCTCTAAAACATTTTTAAAGTACATGTCATTGATAAAGCTAAATACTCAAAGGTTGTTTAATACAACAAATTAAGCAGTGTGAAGAGTGAAATTATGCTGTTTAGAAAACTATGGAAGGTGAGATTTTCTGCCTAATTATATAAGATGATTTCTCTAAAAACTACACATTATTTCAAAGACTTATTGGCTGTGAAATAAGTTAAGGGTATTTCAAATGGCTTGTCTGCAAAGAAAGGTGAGATGTAGGGAATCACAGAAAGCCGAGGGAATAATATGTCAATACATACATTGCTAATGGTGAACTAAGCCTTATGCCGGTAACAGTGTAGAGGAATGGACCCTTTGAAACGTACAAGTAAGCTGGAATCTTTAAAAGTTCAAATCTTTATAAGTAAAAAGATTGATTAAAATGAATAACCAAGTGTTTTACTTGACATCAGAAAATGAAAACAATAAACCCTGAGAACATAGAAAAAAGATAAATAAAGATATGAGCAGAACTTAATACCACAGAAAACGTATAAAATTCAGGTGAGGTAGTAAGTCCAAAGAATATTCTTTGAAAAGATTTAAAAGACACACTTTGATTAAGGAAAACACAAACATAATTAAAGAATATATAGAAAGAATCAGGACCATGTTATAACAGAGAATATATGAAATGCCAGTAAATTTGAACATTTCTGTAAAGTTGACCATTTCCCAGCTCCTAGAGTTTACCAAAACTCACACAAGAGGAAATCATTTAAGGTCATCATGTCTACCCTTGGCATTCTCGGAACGCACTGGCCTCAGAATGCAGCATCTGTAGTCCATGGTAACCTGCGGAGAGTGGGCGGGGCTGAGGGAGGCTGGAACACTGTCCTCACTGAGGGAGTGGGTGTGGCCATCTCTGCTGTGACTGAACAAAGGGCAGGGGAGCAGGGGGCCCAAGGCAGGGCCCTCAGAGCCCGGCAGGCCCAGTGGTGTGTCACAAGCATTTAGGGCCAGGCCATAGGGCGCCTTCTTTGTCTGCACAGCTGCCCAAACTCTCACTTTTCCTCTCAGCCCACCCACTTAGTTGAAGAGTTTGTGGAACCTGTCCACGCAGTATACCTTGCTGCACAGCTAACCATAGGTCTGGGCATCGTAGCTTCCTGCAAGGTGACCGAAGTTCGCAGGAGAGATGATTCCCAGGTTCACACGCAGAGAGGCTCCTGCCCGGGCCACAGGCCGCCCACTGCCCCTGCCCAAGATCGGGGGCCGAAAGCAGCCCTGTCTAAGTCCCCTACCCCTAGAGGGAGTATTGGACCAACACTTCTAGAAAACGGGGTCCTTGTGGGCAACTCATTGGAGGGACACAAATAAATCTTTGCCGACTTTTTGCTGAAACTTACGAGCGTTCACACCTAAGCCTCTTACAAGGTCAGCTGTTTAGCTAAACATGAGCTCATGATCTAAATTTACACAATAATGAAGAAATCAGCTACAAAGGGAGACAATCAGCAAAAACAATCAATACCAGAATTAGATTCCCTAGGCCATCCATCTGATGTTGGAATAATCAGGTGCAAGGCAGAAAATATACATAAAACTGGAAGTGAAACAAGGAACAAGGTGGTTTTCAAAGGCTGGTAGGATCTCTAAAACATTTTTAAAGTACATGTCTTTGATAAACCTAAATCCTCAAAGGTTGTTTAATACCACAGATTAAGCATTGAGAAGAGTGAATTTATGCTGTTTTGAAAACTATGGCAGGTGAGATTTTCTGCCTAATTATATAAGATGATTTCTCTACAAAATAGACATTATTTCAAAGACTTATTGGCTGTGAAATAAGTTAAGTGTATTTCAAATGGCTTGTCTGCAAAGAAAGGTGAGATGTAGGGAATCCCAGAAAGCCGAGGGGAAAATGTCAATATATACATTGCTATATGGTGAACTAAGCCATAGGCCGGTAACAGTGTAGAGGACCTGACCCTTAGAAACGTACAAGTGAGCTGGAATCTTTAAAAGTTCAAATCTTTATAAGTAAAAAGATTGATGAAAATGAATAACCAAGTGTTTTAATTGACATCAGAAGATCAAAACAATAAACCCTGAGAACATAGAAAAAAGATAAATAAAGATATGAGCAGAACTTAATACCACAGAAAACGTATAAAATTCAGGTGAGGTAGTAAGTCCAAAGAATATTCTTTGAAAAGATTTAAGACACACTTTGATTAAGGAAAACACAAACATAATTAAAGAATATATAGAAAGAATCAGGACAATGTTATAACAGAGAATATATGAAATGCCAGTAAATTTGAACATTTCTGTAAAGTTGACCATTTCCTAGCTCCTACAGTTTACCAAAACTGACACAAGAGGAAATCATTTAAGGTCATCATGTCTACCCTTGGCATTCTCGGAACGCCCTGGCCTCAGAATGCAGCATCTGTAGTCCATGGTAACCTGCGGAGAGTGGGCGGGGCTGAGGGAGGCTGGAACACTGCCTTCACTGAGGGAGTGGGTGTGGCCATCTCTGATGTGACTGAACAAAGGGCAGGGGAGCAGGGGGCCCAGGGCAGGGCCCTCAGAGCCCGGCAGGCCCAGTGGGGTGTCACAAGCATTTAGGGCCAGGCCATAGGGCGCCTTCTTTGTCTGCACAGCTGCCCAAACTCACACTTTTCCACTCAGGCCACCCACTTAGTTGAAGAGTTTGTGGAACCTGTCCGCGCAGTATACCTCGCAGCACAGCTAACCATAGGTCTGGGCATCGTAGCTTCCTGTCAGGTGACCGAAGTTCGCAGGAGAGATGATTCCCTGGTTCACACGCAGAGAGGCTCCTGCCCGGGCCACAGGCCGCCCACTGCCACTGCCCAAGATCGGGGGCCGAAAGCAACCCTGTCTAAGTCCCCTACACCTAGAGGGAGTATTGGACCAACACTTCTAGAAAACGGGGTCCTTGTGGGCAACTCATTGGAGGGACACAAATAAATCTTTGCCGACTTTTTGCTGAAACTTACGAGCGTTCACACCTAAGCCTCTTACAAGGTCAGCTGTTTAGCTAAACATGAGCTCATGATCTAAATTTACACAATAATGAAGAAATCAGCTACAAAGGGAGACAATCAGCAAAAACAATCAATACCAGAATTAGAATCCCTAGGCCATCCGTCAGATGTTGGAATAATCAGGTTCTAGGCAGAAAATAAACATAAACCTTTAAATGAAACAAGGAACATGGATGTTTTCAAAGACTGGTAGGACCTCTAAAACATTTTTAAAGTACATGTCATTGATAAAGCTAAATACTCAAAGGTTGTTTAATACCACAGATTAAGCATTGAGAAGAGTGAATTTATGCTGTTTTGAAAACTATGGCAGGTGAGATTTTCTGCCTAATTATATAAGATGATTTCTCTAAAAACTACACATTATTTCAAAGACTTATTGGCTGTGAAATAAGTTAAGGGTATTTCAAATGGCTTGTCTGCAAAGAAAGGTGAGATGTAGGGAATCACAGAAAGCCGAGGGAATAATATGTCAATACATACATTGCTAATGGTGAACTAAGCCTTAGGCCGGTAACAGTGTAGAGGAATGGACCCTTAGAAACGTACAAGTAAGGTGGAATCTTTAAAAGTTCAAATCTTTATAAGTAAAAAGATTGATGAAAATGAATAACCAAGTGTTTTACTTGACATCAGAAAATCAAAACAATAAACCCTGAGAACATAGAAAAAAGATAAATAAAGATATGAGCAGAACTTAATACAACAGAAAACTTATAAAATTCAGGTGATTTAGTAAGTCCAAAGAATATTCTTTGAAAAGATTTAAAAGACACACTTTGATTAAGGAAAACAAAATCATAAGTAAAGAATATACAGAAAGAATCAGGACAATGTTATAGCAGAGAATATATGAAATGCCAGTAAATTTGTACATTTCTGTAAAGCGGACCATTTCCTAGCTCCTACAGTTTACCAAAACTGACACAAGAGGAAATCATTTAAGGTCATCATGTCTGCCCTTGGCATTCTCGGAACGCCCTGGCCTCAGAATGCAGCATCTGTAGTCCATGGTAACCTGCGGAGAGGGGGCGTGGCTGAGGGAGGTTGGTAGACTGCCCTCACTGAGGGACTGGTTGTGGCCATCTCTGCTGTGACTGAACAAAGGGCAGGGGAGCAGGGGGCCCAGGGCAGGGCACTCAGAGCCCGGCAGACCCAGTGGGGTGTCACAAGCATTTAGGCCCAGGCCAAAGGGCACCTTCTTTGTCTGCACAGCTGCCCAAACTCTCACCTTTCCACTCAGGCCGCCCTTTTATTTGAAGTGTGTTTGGAACCTGTCCGCGCAGTACACCTCGCTGCACAGCTAACCATAGGTCAGGGCATCGTAGCTTCCTGCCAGGAGACCGAAGTTCGCAGGCAAATGGGTCCCTGGGACACATGCGGAGAGGCTCCTGCCCGGGCTACAGGCCGCCCACTGGCCCTTCCCCAGATCGAAGGCTGAAAAGCAGCCATGTCTGGGTCCACTGCCTCTCGAAGGAGTATTGGACCAACACTTGTAGAAAACGGGGTCCTTGCAGGCAACTCATTGGATGGACACAAATAAATCTTTGCCGACTTTCTGCTGATGCTTACCAGCGTTCACACCTAAGCCTCTTACAAGGTCAGCTGTTTAGCTAAACATGAGCTCATGATCTAAATTTACACAATATTGAAGAAATCAGCTACAAAGTGAGACAATCAGCAAAAACAATCAATACCAGAATTAGATTCCCTAGGCCATCCATCTGATGTTGGAATAATCAGGTGCAAGGCAGAAAATATACATAAAACTGGAACTGAAACAAGGAACAAGGAGGTTTTCAAAGGCTGGTAGGATCTCTAAAACATTTTTAAAGTACATGTCGTTGATAAACCTAAATACTCAAAGGTTGTTTAATACCACAGATTAAGCATTGAAAAGAGTGAAATTATGCTGTTTTGAAAACTATGGCAGGTGAGATTTTCTGCCTAATTATATAAGAAGATTTCTCTACAAAATAGACATTATTTCAAAGACTTATTGGCTGTGAAATAAGTTAAGTGTATTTCAAATGGCTTGTCTGCAAAGAAAGGTGAGATGTAGGGAATCACAGAAAGTCGAGGGGAAAATGTCAATATATACATTGCTATATGGTGAACTAAGCCTCAGGCCAGCCACAATGTAGAGGACCTGACCCTTAGAAACTTAAAAGTGAGCTGGAATGTTTAAAAGTTCAAATCTTTATAAGTAAAAAGATTGATGAAAATGAATAACCAAGTGTTTTAATTGACATCAGAAGATCAAAACAATAAACCCTGAGAACATAGAAAAAAGATAAATAAAGATATGAGCAGAACTTAATACCACAGAAAACGTATAAAATTCAGGTGAGGTAGTAAGTCCAAAGAATATTCTTTGAAAAGATTTAAGACACACTTTGATTAAGGAAAACACAAACATAATTAAAGAATATATAGAAAGAATCAGGACAATGTTATAGCAGAGAATATATGAAATGGCAGTAAATTTGAACATTTCTGTAAAGTTGACCATTTCCTAGCTCCTACAGTTTACCAAAACAGACACAAGAGGAAATCATTTAAGGTCATCATGTCTACCCTTGGCATTCTCGGAACGCCCTGGCCTCAGAAAGCAGCATCTGTAGTCCATGGTAACCTGCGGAGAGTGGGCGGGGCTGATGGAGGCTGGAACACTGCCTTCACTGAGGGAGTGGGTGTGGCCATCTCTGCTGTGACTGAACAAAGGGCAGGGGAGCAGGGGGCCCAGGGTAGGGCCCTCAGAGCCCGGCAGGCCCAGTGGGGTGTCACAAGCATTTAGGGCCAGGCCATAGGGCGCCTTCTTTGTCTGCACAGCGGCCCAAACTCACACTATTCCACTCAGGCCACCCACTGAGTTGAAGAGTTTGTGGAACCTGTCCGCGCAGTATACCTCGCAGCACAGCTAACCATAGGTCTGGGCATCGTAGCTTCCTGTCAGGTGACCGAAGTTCGCAGGAGAGATGATTCCCAGGTTCACACGCAGAGAGGCTCCTGCCCGGGCCACAGGCCGCCCACTGCCACTGCCCAAGATCGCGGGCCGAAAGCAGCCCTGTCTAAGTCCCCTACACCTAGAGGGAGTATTGGACCAACACTTCTAGAAAACGGGGTCCTTGTGGGCAACTCATTGGAGGGACACAAATAAATCTTTGCCGACTTTTTGCTGAAACTTACGAGCGTTCACACCTAAGCCTCTTACAAGGTCAGCTGTTTAGCTAAACATGAGCTTATGATCTAAATTTACACAATAATGAAGAAATCAGCTACAAAGGGAGACAATCAGCAAAAACAATCAATACCAGAATTAGATTCCCTAGGCCATCCGTCAGATGTTGGAATAATCAGGTTCTAGGCAGAAAATAAACATAAACCTGGAAATGAAACAAGGAACAAGGATGTTTTCAAAGACTGGTAGGACCTCTAAAACATTTTTAAAGTACATGTCATTGATAAAGCTAAATACTCAAAGGTTGTTTAATACAACAAATTAAGCAGTGAGAAGAGTGAAATTATGCTGTTTAGAAAACTATGGAAGGTGAGATTTTCTGCCTAATTATATAAGATGATTTCTCTAAAAACTACACATTATTTCAAAGACTTATTGGCTGTGAAATAAGTTAAGGGTATTTCAAATGGCTTGTCTGCAAAGAAAGGTGAGATGTAGGGAATCACAGAAAGCCGAGGGAATAATATGTCAATACATACATTGCTAATGGTGAACTAAGCCTTAGGCCGGTAACAGTGTAGAGGAATGGACCCTTAGAAACGTACAAGTAAGGTGGAATCTTTAAAAGTTCAAATCTTTATAAGTAAAAAGATTGATGAAAATGAATAACCAAGTGTTTTACTTGACATCAGAAAATCAAAACAATAAACCCTGAGAACATAGAAAAAAGATAAATAAAGATATGAGCAGAACTTAATACAACAGAAAACGTATAAAATTCAGGTGATTTAGTAAGTCCAAAGAATATTCTTTGAAAAGATTTAAAAGACACACTTTGATTAAGGAAAACAAAATCATAAGTAAAGAATATACAGAAAGAATCTGGACAATGTTATAGCAGAGAATATATGAAATGCCAGTAAATTTGTACATTTCTGTAAAGCGGACCATTTCCTATCTCCTACAGTTTACCAAAACTGACACAAGAGGAAATCATTTAAGGTCATCATGTCTGCCCTTGGCATTCTCGGAACGCCCTGGCCTCAGAATGCAGCATCTGTAGTCCATGGTAACCTGCGGAGAGGGGGCGTGGCTGAGGGAGGTTGGAAGACTGCCCTCTCTGAGGGACTGGGTGTGGCCATCTCTGCTGTGACTGAACAAAGGGCAGGGGAGCAGGGGGCCCAGGGCAGGGCCCTCAGAGCCCGCTAGACCCAGTGGGGTGTCACAAGCATTTAGTCCCAGGCCAAAGGGCACCTTCTTTGTCTGCACAGCTGCCCAAACTCTCACCTTTCCACTCAGGCCGCCCTTTTATTTGAAGTGTGTTTGGAACCTGTGCGCGCAGTACACCTCGCTGCACAGCTAAACATAGGTCAGGGCATCGTAGCTTCCTGCCAGGAGACCGAAGTTCGCAGGCAAATGGGTCCCTGGGACACATGCGGAGAGGCTCCTGCCCGGGCTACAGGCCGCCCACTGGCCCTTCCCCAGATCGAAGGCTGAAAAGCAGCCATGTCTGAGTCCACTGCCTCTCGAAGGAGTATTGGACCAACACTTGTAGAAAACGGGGTCCTTGCAGGCAACTCATTGGATGGACACAAATAAATCTTTGCCGACTTTCTGCTGAAGCTTACCAGCGTTCACACCTAAGCCTCTTACAAGGTCAGCTGTTTAGCTAAACATGAGCTCATGATCTAAATTTACACAATATTGAAGAAGTCAGCTACAAAGTGAGACAATCAGCAAAAACAATCAATACCAGAATTAGATTCCCTAGGCCATCCATCTGATGTTGGAATAATCAGGTGCAAGGCAGAAAATATACATAAAACTGGAACTGAAACAAGGAACAAGGAGGTTTTCAAAGGCTGGTAGGATCTCTAAAACATTTTTAAAGTACATGTCGTTGATAAACCTAAATACTCAAAGGTTGTTTAATACCACAGATTAAGCATTGAAAAGAGTGAAATTATGCTGTTTTGAAAACTATGGCAGGTGAGATTTTCTGCCTAATTATATAAGAAGATTTCTCTAAAAAATAGACATTATTTCAAAGACTTATTGGCTGTGAAATAAGTTAAGTGTATTTCAAATGGCTTGTCTGCAAAGAAAGGTGAGATGTAGGGAATCACAGAAAGTCGAGGGGAAAATGTCAATATATACATTGCCTTATGGTGAACTAAGCCTCAGGCCAGCCACAATGTAGAGGACCTGACCCTTAGAAACTTAAAAGTGAGCTGGAATCTTTAAAAGTTCGAATCTTTATAAGTAAAAAGATTGATGAAAATGAATAACCAAGTGTTTTAATTGACATCAGAAGATCAAAACAATAAACCCTGAGAACATAGAAAAAAGATAAATAAAGATATGAGCAGAACTTAATACCACAGAAAACGTATAAAATTCAGGTGAGGTAGTAAGTCCAAAGAATATTCTTTGAATAGATTTAAGACACACTTTGATTAAGGAAAACACAAACATAATTAAAGAATATATAGAAAGAATCAGGACAATGTTATAACAGAGAATATATGAAATGCCAGTAAATTTGAACATTTCTGTAAAGTTGACCATTTCCTAGCTCCTACAGTTTACCAAAACTGACACAAGAGGAAATCATTTAAGGTCATCATGTCTACCCTTGGCATTCTCGGAACGCCCTGGCCTCAGAATGCAGCATCTGTAGTCCATGGTAACCTGCGGAGAGTGGGCGGGGCTGAGGGAGGCTGGAACACTGACTTCACTGAGGGAGTGGGTGTGGCCATCTCTGATGTGACTGAACAAAGGGCAGGGGAGCAGGGGTCCCAGGGCAGGGCCCTCAGAGCCCGGCAGGCCCAGTGGGGTGTCACAAGCATTTAGGGCCAGGCCATAGGGCGCCTTCTTTGTCTGCACAGCTGCCCAAACTCACACTTTTCCACTCAGGCCACCCACTTAGTTGAAGAGTTTGTGGAACCTGTCCGCGCATTATACCTCGCAGCACAGCTAACCATAGGTCTGGGCATCGTAGCTTCCTGTCAGGTGACCGAAGTTCGCAGGAGAGATGATTCCCAGGTTCACACGCAGAGAGGCTCCTGCCCGGGCCACAGGCCGCCCACTGCCACTGCCCAAGATCGGGGGCCGAAAGCAACCCTGTCTAAGTCCCCTACACCTAGAGGGAGTATTGGACCAACACTTCTAGAAAACGGGGTCCTTGTGGGCAACTCATTGGAGGGACACAAATAAATCTTTGCCGACTTTTTGCTTAAACTTACGAGCGTTCACACCTAAGCCTCTTACAAGGTCAGCTGTTTAGCTAAACATGAGCTTATGATCTAAATTTACACAATAATGAAGAAATCAGCTACAAAGGGAGACAATCAGCAAAAACAATCAATACCAGAATTAGATTCCCTAGGCCATCCGTCAGATGTTGGAATAATCAGGTTCTAGGCAGAAAATAAACATAAACCTGGAAATGAAACAAGGAACAAGGATGTTTTCAAAGACTGGTAGGACCTCTAAAACATTTTTAAAGTACATGTCATTGATAAAGCTAAATACTCAAAGGTTGTTTAATACAACAAATTAAGCAGTGAGAAGAGTGAAATTATGCTGTTTAGAAAACTATGGCAGGTGAGATTTTCTGCCTAATTATATAAGATGATTTCTCTAAAAACTACACATTATTTCAAAGACTTATTGGCTGTGAAATAAGTTAAGGGTATTTCAAATGGCTTGTCTGCAAAGAAAGGTGAGATGTAGGGAATCACAGAAAGCCGAGGGAATAATATGTCAATACATACATTGCTAATGGTGAACTAAGCCTTAGGCCGGTAACAGTGTAGAGGAATGGACCCTTAGAAACGTACAAGTAAGGTGGAATCTTTAAAAGTTCAAATCTTTATAAGTAAAAAGATTGATGAAAATGAATAACCAAGTGTTTTACTTGACATCAGAAAATCAAAACAATAAACCCTGAGAACATAGAAAAAAGATAAATAAAGATATGAGCAGAACTTAATACAACAGAAAACGTATAAAATTCAGGTGATTTAGTAAGTCCAAAGAATATTCTTTGAAAAGATTTAAAAGACACACTTTGATTAAGGAAAACAAAATCATAAGTAAAGAATATACAGAAAGAATCAGGACAATGTTATAGCAGAGAATATATGAAATGCCAGTAAATTTGTACATTTCTGTAAAGCGGACCATTTCCTAGCTCCTACAGTTTACCAAAACTGACACAAGAGGAAATCATTTAAGGTCATCATGTCTGCCCTTGGCATTCTCGGAACGCCCTGGTCTCAGAATGCAGCATCTGTAGTCCATGGTAACCTGCGGAGAGTGGGCGGGGCTGAGGGAGGCTGGAGCACTGCCCTCACTGAGGGAGTGGGTGTGGCCATCTCTGCCATGACGGAACAAAGGGCAGGGGAGCAGGGGGCCCAGGGCAGGGCCCTCAGAGCCCGGCAGGCCCAGTGGGGTGTCACAAGCATTTAGGGCCAGGCCATAGGGCGCCTTCTTTGTCTGCACAGCTGCCCAAACTCTCACTTTTCCACTCAGGCCACCCACTTAGTGGAAGAGTTTGTGGAACCTGTCCGCGCAGTATACCTCGCAGCACAGCTAACCATAGGTCTGGGCATCGTAGCTTCCTGTCAGGTAACCGAAGTTCGCAGGAGAGATGATTCCCAGGTTCACACGCAGAGAGGCTCCTGCCTGGGCCACAGGCCGCCCACTGCCCTGCCCAAGATCGGGGGCCGAAAGCAGCCCTGTCTAAGACTCCTACACCTAGAGGGAGTATTGGACCAACACTTCTAGAAAACGGGGTCCTTGTGGGCAACTCATTGGAGGGACACAAATAAATATTTGCCGACTTTTTGCTGAAACTTACGAGCGTTCACACCTAAGCCTCTTACAAGGTCAGCTGTTTAGCTAAACATGAGCTCATGATCTAAATTTACACAATAATGAAGAAATCAGCTACAAAGGGAGACAATCAGCAAAAACAATCAATACCAGAATTAGATTCCCTAGGCCATCCGTCAGATGTTGGAATAATCAGGTTCTAGGCAGAAAATAAACATAAACCTGGAAATTAAACAAGGAACAAGGATGTTTTCAAATACTGGTAGGACCTCTAAAACATTTTTAAATTACATGTCATTGATAAAGCTAAATACTCAAAGGTTGTTTAATACAACAAATTAAGCAGTGAGAAGAGTGAAATTATGCTGTTTAGAAAACTATGGAAGGTGAGATTTTCTGCCTAATTATATAAGATGATTTCTCTAAAAACTACACATTATTTCAAAGACTTATTGGCTGTGCAATAAGTAAAGGGTATTTCAAATGGCTTGTCTGCAAAGAAAGGTGAGATGTAGGGAATCACAGAAAGCCGAGGGAATAATATGTCAATACATACATTGCTAATGGTGAACTAAGCCTTAGGCCGGTAACAGTGTAGAGGAATTGACCCTTAGAAACGTACAAGTAAGCTGGAATCTTTAAAAGTTCAAATCTTTATAAGTAAAAAGATTTATTAAAATGAATAACCAAGTGTTTTACTTGACATCAGAAAATCAAAACAATAAACCCTGAGAACATAGAAAAAAGATAAATAAAGATATGAGCAGAACTTAATACCACAGAAAACGTATAAAATTCAGGTGAGGTAGTAAGTCCAAAGAATATTCTTTGAAAAGATTTAAAAGACACACTTTGATTAAGGAAAACACAAACATAATTAAAGAATATATAAAAAGAATCAGGACAATGTTATAGCAGAGAATATATGAAATGCCAGTAAATTTGAACATTTCTGTAAAGTTGACCATTTCCTAGCTCCTACAGTTTACCAAAACTGACACAAGAGGAAATCATTTAAGGTCATCATGACTGCCCTTGGCATTCTCGGAACGCCCTGGCCTCAGAATGCAGCATCTGTAGTCCATGGTAACCTGCGGAGAGTGGGCGGGGCTGAGGGAGGCTGGAACACTGCCCTCACTGAGGGAGTGGGTGTGGCCATCTCTGCTGTGACTGAACAAAGGGCAGGGGAGCAGGGGGCCCAGGGCAGGGCCCTCAGAGCCCAGCAGGCCCAGTGGGGTGTCACAAGCATTTAGGCCCAGGCCAAAGGGCGCCTTCTTTGTCTGCACAGCTGCCCAAACTCTCACTTTTCCTCTCAGGCCACCCACTTAGTTGAAGTGTGTGTGAAACCTGTCCACGCAGTATACCTCGCTGCACAGCTAACCATAGGTCTGGGCATCGTAGCTTCCTGCCAGGTGACCGAAGTTCGCAGGAGAGATGATTCCCAGGTTCACACGCAGAGAGGCTCCTGCCCGGGCCACAGGCCGCCCACTGCCCCTGCCCAAGATCGGGGGCCGAAAGCAGACCTGTCTAAGTCCCCTACCCTTAGAGGGAGTATTGGACCAAAAGTTCTAGAAAATGGGGTCCTTGTGGGCAACTCATTGGAGTGACACAAGTAAATCTTTGCCGACTTTTTGCTGAAACTTACGAGCGTTCACACCTAAGCCTCTTACAAGGTCAGCTGTTTAGCTAAACATGAGCTCATGATATAAATTTACACAATAATGAAGAAATCAGCTACAAAGGGAGACAATCAGCAAAAACAATCAATACAAGAATTAGATTCCCTAGGCCATCCGTCGGATGTTGGAATAATCAGGTTCTAGGCAGAAAATAAACATAAACCTGGAAATGAAACAAGGAACAAGGATGTTTTCAAAGACTGGTAGGATCTCTAAAACATTTTTAAAGTACATGTCATTGATAAAGCTAAATACTCAAAGGTTGTTTAATACAACAAATTAAGCAGTGAGAAGAGAGAAATTATGCTGTTTAGAAAACTGTGGAAGGTGAGATTTTCTGCCTAATTATATAAGATGATTTCTCTGAAAACTACACATTATTTCAAAGACTTATTGGCTGTGAAATAAGTTAAGGGTATTTCAAATGGCTTGTCTGCAAAGAAAGCTGAGATGTAGGGAATCACAGAAAGCCGAGGGGATAATATGTCAATATATACATTGCTATATGGTGAACTAAGCCTTAGGCCGGCAACAGTGTAGAGGAATGGACCCTTAGAAACGTACAAGTAAGCTGGAATCTTTAAAAGTTCAAATCTTTATATGTAAAAAGATTGATTACAATGAATAACCAAGTGTTTTACTTGACATCAGAAAATCAAAACAATAAACCCTGAGAACATAGAAAAAAGATAAATAAAGATATGAGCAGAACTTAATACAACAGAAAACGTATAAAATTCAGGTGATTTAGTAAGTCCAAAGAATATTCTTTGAAAAGATTTAAAAGACACACTTTGATTAAGGAAAACAGAAATATAAGTAAAGAATATACAGAAAGAATCAGGACAATGTTATAGCAGAGAATATATGAAATGCCAGTAAATTTGTACATTTCTGTAAAGCGGACCATTTCCTAGCTCCTACAGTTTACCAAAACTGACACAAGAGGAAATCATTTAAGGTCATCATGTCTGCCCTTGGCAATCTCGGAACGCCCTGGCCTCAGAATGCAGCATCTGTAGTCCATGGTAACCTGCGGAGAGGGGGCGTGGCTGTGGGAGCTTGGAAGACTGCCCTCACTGAGGGAGTGGGTGTGGCCATCTCTGCTGTGACTGAACAAAGGGCAGGGGAGCAGGGGGCCCAGGGCAGGGCCCTCAGAGCCCGGCAGACCCAGTGGGGTGTCACAAGCATTTAGGCCCAGGCCAAAGGTCACCTTCTTTGTCTGAACAGCTGCCCAAACTCTCACCTTTCCACTCAGGCCGCCCTCTTATTTGAAGTGTGTTTGGAACCTGTCCGCGCAGTACACCTCGCTGCACAGCTAACCATAGGTCAGAGCATCGTTGCTTCCTGCCAGGTGACGGAAGTTCGCAGGCAAATGGGTCCCTGGGACACATGCGGAGAGGCTCCTGCCCGGGCCACAGGCCGCCCACTGGCCCTGCCCCAGATCGAAGGCTGAAAAGCAGACATGTCTGAGTCCACTGCCTCTCGAAGGAGTATTGGACCAACACTTGTAAAAAACGGGGTCCTTGCGGGCAACTCATTGGAGGGACAGAGATAAATCTTTGCCGACTTTCTGCTAAAGCTTACCAGCGTTCACACCTAAGCCTCTTACAAGGTCAGCTGTTTAGCTAAACATGAGCTCATGATCTAAATTTACACAATATTGAAGAAATCAGCTACAAAGTGAGACAATCAGCAAAAACAATCAATACCAGAATTAGATTCCCTAGGCCATCCATCTGATGTTGGAATAATCAGGTGCAAGGCAGAAAATATACATAAAACTGGAACTGAAACAAGGAACAAGGAGGTTTTCAAAGGCTGGTAGGATCTCTAAAACATTTTTAAAGTACATGTCGTTGATAAACCTAAATACTCAAAGGTTGTTTAATACCACAGATTAAGCATTGAGAAGAGTGAAATTATGCTGTTTTGAAAACTATGGCAGGTGAGATTTTCTGCCTAATTATATAAGAAGATTTCTCTACAAAATAGACATTATTTCAAAGACTTATTGGCTGTGAAATAAGTTAAGTGTATTTCAAATGGCTTGTCTGCAAAGAAAGGTGAGATGTAGGGAATCCCAGAAAGTCGAGGGGAAAATGTCAATATATACATTGCTATATGGTGAACTAAGCCTTAGGCCAGCCACAATGTAGAGGACCTGACCCTTAGAAAATTAAAAGTGAGCTGGAATCTTTAAAAGTTCAAATCTTTATAAGTAAAAAGATTGATGAAAATGAATATCCAAGTGTTTTAATTGACATCAGAAGATCAAAACAATAAACCCTGAGAACATAGAAAAAAGATAAATAAAGATATGAGCAGAATTTAATACCACAGAAAATGTATAAAATTCAGGTGAGGTAGTAAGTCCAAAGAATATTCTTTGAAAAGATTTAAAAGACACACTTTGATTAAGGAAAACACAAACATAATTAAAGAATATATAGAAAAAATCAGGACAATGTTATAGCAGAGAATATATGAAATGCCAGTAAATTTGAACATTTCTGTAAAGTTGACCATTTCCTTGCTCCTACAGTTTACCAAAACTGACACAAGAGGAAATCATTTAAGGTCATCATGTCTACCCTTGGCATTCTCGGAACGCCCTGGCCTCAGAATGCAGCATCTGTAGTCCATGGTAACCTGCGGAGAGTGGGCGGGGCTGAGGCAGGCTGGAACACTGCCCTCACTGAGGGAGTGGGTGTGGCCATCTCTGCAGTGACTGAACAAAGGGCAGGGGAGCAGGGGGCCCAGGGCAAGGCCCTCAGAGCCCGGCAGGCCCAGTGGGGTGTCACAAGCATTTAGGCCCAGGCCATAGGGCGCCTTCTTTGTCTGCACAGCTGCCCAAACTCTCACTTTTCCACTCAGGCCACACACTTAGTTGAAGAGTTTGTGGAACCTGTCCGCGCAGTATACCTCGCAGCACAGCTAACCATAGGTCTGGGCATCATAGCTTCCTGCCAGGTGACCGAAGTTCGCAGGAGAGATGATTCCCAGGTTCACACGCAGAGAGGCTCCTGCCCGGGCCACAGGCCGCCCACTGCCCCTGCCCAAGATCGGGGGCCGAAAGCAGCCCTCTCTAAGTCCCCTACCCCTAGAGGGAGTATTGGACCAACACTTCTAGAAAACGGGGTCCTTGTGGGCAACTCATTGGAGGGACACAAATAAATCTTTGCCGACTTTTTGCTGAAACTTACGAACGTTCACACCTAAGCCTCTTACAAGGTCAGCTGTTTAGCTAAACATGAGCTCATGATCTAAATTTACACAATAATGAAGAAATCAGCTACAAAGGGAGACAATCAGCAAAAACAATCAATACCAGAATTAGATTCCCAAGGCCATCCGTCAGATGTTGGAATAATCAGGTGCTAGGCAGAAAATATACATAAACCGGGAAATGAAACAAGGAACAAGGATGTTTTCAAAGACTGGTAGGATCTCTAGAACATTTTTAAAGTACATGTCATTGATAAAGCTAAATACTCAAAGGTTGTTTAACACAACAAATTAAGCAGTGAGAAGAGTGAAATTATGCTGTTTAGAAAACTATGGAAGGTGAGATTTTCTGCCTAATTATATAAGATGATTTCTCTAAAAATTACACATTATTTCAAAGACTTATTGGCTGTGAAATAAGTTAAGGGTATTTCAAATGGCTTGTCTGCAAAGAAAGGTGAGATGTAGGGAATCACAGAAAGCCGAGGGGATAATAGGTCAATATATACATTGCTATATGGTGAACTAAGCCTTAGGCCGGCAACAGTGTAGAGGAATGGACCCTTAGAAACGTACAAGTAAGCTGGAATCTTTAAAAGTTCAAATCTTTATAAGTAAAAAGATTGATGAAAATGAATAACCAAGTGTTTTACTTGACATCAGAAAATCAAAACAATAAACCCTGAGAACATAGAAAAAAGATAAATAAAAATATGAGCAGAACTTAATACAACAGAAAACGTATAAAATTCAGGTGATTTAGTAAGTCCAAAGAATATTCTTTGAAAAGATTTAAAAGACACACTTTGATTAAGGAAAACAAAAACATAAGTAAAGAATATACAGAAAGAATCAGGACAATGTTATAGAAGAGAATCTATGAAATGCCAGTAAATTTGAACATTTCTGTAAAGCGGACCATTTCCTAGCTCCTAAAGTTTACCAAAACTGACACAAGAGGAAATCATTTAAGGTCATCATGTCTGCCCTTGGCATTCTCGGAACACCCTTGCCTCAGAATGCAGCATCTGTAGACCATGGTAACCTGCGGAGAGGGGGCGTGGCTGAGGGAGCTTGGAAGACTGCCCTCACTGAGGGAGTGGGTGTGGCCATCTCTGCTGTGACTGAACAAAGGGCAGGGGTGAAGGGGGCAAAGTGCAGGGCTCTCTGAGACCGGCAGACCCAGTGGGGTGTCACAAGCATTTAGGCCCAGGCCAAAGGGCGCCTTCTTTGTCTGCACTGCTGCCCAAACTCTCACCTTTCCACTCAGGCCGCCCTCTTATTTGAAGTGTGTTTGGAACCTGTCCGCGCAGTACACCTCGCTGCACAGCTAACCATAGGTCAGGGCATCGTAGCTTCCTGCCAGGTGACCGAAGTTCGCAGGCAAATGGGTCCCTGGGACACATGCGGAGAGGCTCCTGCCCGGGCAACAGGCCGCCCACTGGCCCTGCCCCAGATCGAAGGCTGAAAAGCAGCCATGTCTGAGTCCACTGCCTCTCGAAGGAGTATTGGACCAACACTTGTAGAAAACGGGGTCCTTGTGGGTAACTCATTGGAGGGATACAAATAAATCTTTGCCGATATTCTGCTGAAGCTTACCAGCGTTCACACCTAAGCCTCTTACAAGGTCCTCTGTTTAGCTAAACATAAGCTCATGATCTAAATTTACACAATATTGAAGAAATCAGCTACAAAGTGAGACAATCAGCAAAAACAATCAATACCAGAATTAGATTCCCTAGGCCATCCATCTCATGTTGGAATAATCAGGGGCAAGGCAGAAAATATACATAAAACTGGAACTGAATCAAGGAACAAGGAGGTTTTCAAAGGCTGGTAGGATCTCTAAAACATTTTTAAAGTACATGTCGTTGATAAACCTAAATACTCAAAGGTAGTTTAATACCACATATTAAGCATTGAGAAGACTGAAATTATGCTGTTTTGAAAACTATGGCAGGTGAGATTTTCTGCCTAATTATATAAGAAGATTTCTCTACAAAATAGACATTATTTCAAAGACTTATTGGCTGTGAAATAAGTTAAGTGTATTTCAAATGGCTTGTCTGCAAAGAAAGGTGAGATGTAGGGAATCCCAGAAAGTCGAGGGGAAAATGTCAGTATATACATTGCTATATGGTGAACTAAGCCTTAGGCCAGCCACAATGTAGAGGACCTGACCCTTAGAAACTTAAAAGTGAGCTGGAATCTTTAAAAGTTCAAAGCTTTATGTGTAAAAAGATTGATGAAAATGAATAACCAAGTGTTTTAATTGACATCAGAAGATCAAAACAATAAACCCTGAGAACATAGAAAAAAGATAAATAAAGATATGAGCAGAACTTAATACCACCGAAAACGTATTAAATTCAAGTGAGGTAGTAAGTCCAAAGAATATTCTTTGAAAAGATTTAAAAGAAACACTTTGATTAAGGAAAACACAAACATAATTAAAGAATATATAGAAAGAACCAGGACAATGTTATAGCAGAGAATATATGAAATGCCAGTAAATTTGAACATTTCTGTAAGGTTGACCATTTCCTAGCTCCTACAGTTTACCAAAACTGACACAAGAGGAAATCATTTAAGGTCATCATGCCTGCCCTTGGCATTCTCGGAACGCCCTGGCCTCAGAATGCAGCATCTGTAGTCCTTGGTAACCTGCGGAGGGTGGGCTGGGCTGAGGGAGGCTGGAACACTGCCCTCACTGAGGGAGTGGGTGTGGCCATCTCTGCTGTGACTGAACAAAGGGCAGGGGAGCAGGGGGCCCAGGGCAGGGCCCTCAGAGCCCGGCAGGCACAGTGGGGTGTCACAAGCATTTAGGCCCAGGCCATAGGGCGCATTGTTTGTCTGCACAGCTGCACAATCTCTCACTTTTCCACTCAGGCCACCCACTTAGTTGAAGTGTGTGTGGAACCTGTCCGCGCAGTATACCTCGCTGCACAGCTAACCATAGGTCTGGGCATCGTAGCTTTCTGCAAGGTGACCGAAGTTCGCAGGAGAGATGATTCCCAGGTTCACATGCAGAGAGGCTCCTGCCCGGGCCACAGGCCGCCCACTGCCCCTGCCCAAGATCGGGGGCTGAAAGCAGCCCTGTCTAAGTCCCCTACCCCTAGAGGGAGTATTGGACCAACACTTCTAGAAAACGGGGTACCTGTGGGCAACTCATTGGAGGGACACAAATAAATCTTTGCCGACTTTTTGCTGAAACTTAGGAGCGTTCACACCTAAGCCTCTTACAAGGTCAGCTGTTTAGCTAAACATGAGCTCATGATCTAAATTTACACAATAATGAAGAAATCAGCTACAAAGGGAGACAATCAGCAAAAACAATCAATACCAGAATTAGATTCCCTAGGCCATCCATCAGATGTTGGAATAATCAGGTGCTAGGCAGAAAATATACATAAACCTGGAAATGAAACAAGGAACAAGGATGTTTTCAAAGACTGGTAGGATCTCTATAACATTTTTAAAGTACATGTCATTGATAAAGCTAAATACTCAAAGGTTGTTTAATACAACAAATTAAGCAGTGAGAAGAGTGAAATTATGCTGTTTAGAAAACTATGGAAGGTGAGATTTTCTGCCTAATTATATAAGATGATTTCTCTAAAAATTACACATTATTCCAAAGACATATTGGCTGTGAAATAAGTTAAGGGTATTTCAAATGGCTTGTCTGCAAAGAAAGGTGAGATGTAGGGAATCACAGAAAGCCGAGGGGATAATAGGTCAATATATACATTGCTATATGGTGAACTAAGCCTTAGGCCGGCAACAGTGTAGAGGAATGGACCCTTAGAAACGTACAAGTAAGCTGGAATCTTTAAAAGTTCAAATCTTTATAAGTAAAAAGATTGATTAAAATGAATAACCAAGTGTTTTACTTGACATCAGAAAATCAAAACAATAAACCCTGAGAACATAGAAAAAAGATAAATAAAAATATGAGCAGAACTTAATACAACAGAAAACGTATAAAATTCAGGTGATTTAGTAAGTCCAAAGAATATTCTTTGAAAAGATTTAAAAGACACACTTTGATTAAGGAAAACAAAAACATAAGTAAAGAATATACAGAAAGAATCAGGACAATGTTATAGCAGAGAATATATGAAATGCCAGTAAATTTGAATATTTCTGTAAAGCGGACCATTTCCTAGCTCCTACAGTTTACCAAAACTGACACAAGAGGAAATCATTTAAGGTCATCATGTCTGCCCTTGGCATTCTCGGAACGCGCTGGCCTCAGAATGCAGCATCTGTAGTCCATGGTAACCTGCGGAGAGGGGGCGTGGCTGAGGGAGCTTGGAAGACTGCCCTCACTGAGGGAGTGGGTGTGGCCATCTCTGCTGTGACTGAACAAAGGGCAGGGGAGCTGGGGGCACAGGGCAGGGCCCTCAGAGCCCGGCAGACTCAGTTGGGTGTCGCAAGCATTTAGGCCCCGGCCAAAGGGCGCCTTCTTTGTCTGCACAGCTGCCCAAACTCTCACCTTTACACTCAGGCCGCCGTCTTATTTGAAGTGTGTTTGGAACCTGTCCGCGCAGTACACATCGCTGCACAGCTATCCATAGGTCAGGGCATCGTAGCTTCCTGCCAGGAGACCGAAGTTCGCAGGCAAATGGGTCCCTGGGACACATGCGGAGAGGTTCCTGCCCGGGCCACAGGCCGCCCACAGTCCCTGCCCCAGATCGAAGGCTGAAAAGCAGCCATGTCTGAGTCCACTGCCTCTTGAAGGAGTATTGGACCAACACTTGTAGAAAACGGGGTCCTTGCGGGCAACTCATTGGAGGGACACAAATAAATCATTGCCGACTTTCTGCTGAAGCTTACCAGCGTTCACACCTAAGCCCCTTACAATGTCCGCTGTTTAGCTAAACATGAGCTCATGATCTAAATTTACACAATATTGAAGAAATCAGCTACACAGTGAGACAATCAGCAAAAACAATCAATACCAGAATTAGATTCCCTAGGCCATCCATCTGATGTTGGAATAATCAGGGGCAAGGCAGAAAATATACATAAAACTGGAACTGAAACAAGGAACAAGGAGGTTTTCAAAGGCTGGTAGGATCTCTAAAACATTTTTAAAGTACATGTCGTTGATAAACCTAAATACTCAAAGGTTGTTTAATACAACAAATTAAGCAGTGAGAAGAGTGAAATTATGCTGTTTAGAAAACTATGGAAGGTGAGATTTTCTGCCTAATTATATAAGATGATTTCTCTAAAAATTACACATTATTCCGAAGACTTATTGGCTGTGAAATAAGTTAAGGGTATTTCAATAGCTTGTCTGCAAAGAAAGGTGAGATGTAGGGAATCACAGAAAGCCTAGGGGATAATAGGTCAATATATACATTGCTATATGGTGAACTAAGCCTTAGGCCGGCAACAGTGTAGAGGAATGGACCCTTAGAAACGTACAAGTAAGCTGGAATCTTTAAAAGTTCAAATCTTTATAAGTAAAAAGATTGATTAAAATGAATAACCAAGTGTTTTACTTGACATCAGAAAATCAAAACAATAAACCCTGAGAACATAGAAAAAAGATAAATAAAGATATGAGCAGATCTTAATACAACAGAAAACCTATAAAATTCAGGTGATTTAGTAAGTCCAAAGAATATTCTTTGAAAAGATTTAAAAGACACACTTTGATTAAGGAAAACAAAAACATAAGTAAAGAATATACAGAAAGAATCAGTACAATGTTATAGCAGAGAACATATGAAATGCCAGTAAATTTGAACATTTCTGTAAAGCGGACCATTTCCTAG
This sequence comes from Mesoplodon bidens, assembly GCF_964165515.1. Lineage (NCBI taxonomy): Eukaryota > Metazoa > Chordata > Mammalia > Artiodactyla > Ziphiidae > Mesoplodon > Mesoplodon bidens. The sequence goes on from NC_138180.1 coordinate 5,024,469, forward strand.
CTCCTAAAGTTTACCAAATCTGACACAAGAGGAAATCATTTAAGATCATCATGTCTGCCCTTGGCATTCTGGGAAGGCCCTGGCCTCAGAATGCAGCATCTGTAGTCCATGGTAACCTGCGGAGAGGGGGCGTGGCTGAGGGAGGTTGGAAGACTGCCCTCAATGAGGGAGTGAGTGTGGCCATCTCTGCTGCGACTGAACAAAGGGCAGGGGAGCAGGGGGCCCAGGTCAGTGCCCTCAGAGCCCGGCAGACACAGTGGGGTGTCACAAGCATTTAGGCCCAGGCCAAAGGGCGCCTTCTTTGTCTGCACAGCTGCCCAAACTCTCACCTTTCCACTCAGGCCGCCCTCTTATTTGCAGTGTGTTTGGAACCTGTCCGCGCAGTACACCTCGCTGCACAGCTAACCATAGGTCAGGGCATCGTAGCTTCCTGCCAGGTGACAGAAGTTCGCAGGCAAATGGGTCCCGGGACACATGCAAAGAGGCTCTTGACCGGGCCACCGGCCACCCACTGGCCCTGCCCCAGATCGAAGGCTGAAAAGCAGCCATGTCTGAGTCCACTGCCCCTCGAAGGAGTATTGGACCAACACTTGTAGAAAACGGGGTCCTTGCGGGCAACTCATTGGAGGGACACAAATAAATCTTTGCCGACTTCCTGCTGAAGCTTACCAGCGTTCACAGCTAAGCCTCTTACAAGGTCCGCTGTTTAGCTAAACATGAGCTCATGATCTAAATTTACACAATATTGAAGAAATCAGCTACAAAGTGAGACAATCAGCAAAAACAATCCATACCAGAGTTAGATTCCCTAGGCCATCCATCTGATGTTGGAATAATCAGGTGCAAGGCAGAAAATATACATAAAACTGGAACTGAAACAAGGAACAAGGAGGTTTTCAAAGGCTGGTAGGATCTCTAAAACATTTTTAAAGTACATGTCGTTGATAAACCTAAATACCCAAAGGTTGTTTGATACCACAGATTAAGCATTGAGAAGAGTGAAATTATGCTGTTTTCAAAACTATGGCAGGTGAGATTTTCTGCCTAATTATATAAGAAGATTTCTCTACAAAATAGGCATTATTTCAAAGACTTATTGGCTGTGAAATAAGTTAAGTGTATTTCAAATGGCTTGTCTGCAAAGAAAGGTGAGATGTAGGGAATCACAGAAAGTCGAGGGGAAAATATCAATATATACATTGCTATATGGTGAACTAAGCCTTGGGCCAGCCACAATGTAGAGGACCTGACCCTTAGAAACATAAAAGTGAGCTGGAATCTTTAAAAGTTCAAATCTTTATAAGTAAAAAGATTGATGAAAATGAATAACCAAGTGTTTTAATTGACATCAGAAGATCAAAACCATAAACCCTGAGAACATAGAAAAAAGATAAATAAAGATATGAGCAGAACTTAATACCACAGAAAACGTATAAAATTCAGGTGAGGTAGTAAGTCCAAAGAATATTCTTTGAAAAGATTTAAAAGACACACTTTGATTAAGGAAAACACAAACATAATTAAAGAATATATAGAAAGAATCAGGACAATGTTATAACAGAGAATATATGAAATGCCAGTAAATTTGAACATTTCTGTAAAGTTGACCATTTCCTAGCTCCTACAGTTTACCAAAACTGACACAAGAGGTAATCATTTAAGGTCATCATGTCTGCCTTTGGCATTCTCGGAACGCCCTGTCCTCAGAATGCAGCATCTGTAGTCCATGGTAACCTGCGGAGAGTGGGCGGGGCTGAGGGATGCTGGAACACTGCCCTCACTGAGGGAGTGGGTGTGGCCATCTCTGCTGTGACTGAACAAAGGGCAGGGGAGCAGGGGGCCCAGGGCAAGGCCCTCAGAGCCCAGCAGGCCCAGAGGGGTGTCACAAGCCTTTAGGCCCAGGCCATAGGGAGCCTTCTTTGTCTGCACAGCTGCCCAAACACTCACTTTTCCTCTCAGGCCACCCATTTAGTTGAAGTGTGTGTGAAACCTGTCCGTGCAGTATACCTCGCTGCACAGCTAACCATAGCTCTGGGCATCGTAGCTTCCAGCCAGGTGACCGAAGTTCGCAGGAGAGATGATTCCCAGGTTCACACGAAGAGAGGCTCCTGCCCAGGCCACAGGCCGCCCACTGCCCCTGCCCAAGATCGGGGGCTGAAAGCAGCCCTGTCTAAGTCCCCTAACCCTAGAGGGAGTATTGGACCAATACTTCTAGAAAACGGGGTCCTTGTGGGCAACTCATTGGAGGGACACAAATAAATATTTGCCGACTTTTTGCTGAAACTTACGAGCGTTCACACCTAAGCCTCTTACAAGGTCAGCTGTTTAGCTAAACATGAGCTCATGATCTAAATTTACACAATAATGAAGAAATCAGCTACAAAGGGAGACAATCAGCAAAAACAATCAATACCAGAATTAGATTCCCTAGGCCATCCGTCAGATGTTGGAATAATCAGGTGCTAGGCAGAAAATATACATAAACCTGGAAATGAAACAAGGAACAAGGATGTTTGCAAAGACTGGTAGGATCTCTAAAACATTTTTAAAGTACATGTCATTGATAAAGCTAAATACTCAAAGGTTGTTTAATACAACAAATTAAGCAGTGAGAAGAGTGAAATTATGCTGTTTAGAAAACTATGGAAGGTGAGATTTTCTGCCTAATTATATAAGATGATTTCTCTAAAAATTACACATTATTCCAAAGACTTATTGGCTGTGAAATAAGTTAAGGGTATTTCAAATGGCTTGTCTGCAAAGAAAGGTGAGATGTAGGGAATCACAGAAAGCCGAGGGGATAATAGGTCAATATATACATTGCTATAGGGTGAACTAAGCCTTAGGCCGGCAACAGTGTAGAGGAATGGACCCTTAGAAACGTACAAGTAAGCTGGAATCTTTAAAAGTTCAAATCTTTATAAGTAAAAAGATTGATTAAAATGAATAACCAAGTGTTTTACTTGACATCAGAAAATCAAAACAATAAACCCTGAGAACATAGAAAAAAGATAAATAAAAATATGAGCAGAACTTAATACAACAGAAAACGTATAAAATTCAGGTGATTTAGTAAGTCCAAAGAATATTCTTTGAAAAGATTTAAAAGACACACTTTGATTAAGGAAAACATAAACATAAGTAAAGAATATACAGAAAGAATCAGGACAATGTTATAGCAGAGAATATATGAAATGCCAGTAAATTTGAATATTTCTGTAAAGCGGACCATTTCCTAGCTCCTACAGTTTACCAAAACTGACACAAGAGGAAATCATGTAAGGTCATCATGTCTGCCCTTGGCATTCTCGGAACGCCCTGGCCTCAGAATGCAGCATCTGTAGTCCATGGTAACCTGCGGAGAGGGGGCGTGGCTGAGGGAGCTTGGAAGACTGCCCTCACTGAGGGAGTGGGTGTGGCCATCTCTGCTGTGACTGAACAAAGGGCAGGGGAGCTGGGGGCCCAGGGCAGGGCCCTCAAAGCCCGGCAGACACAGTGGGGTGTCACAAGCATTTAGGCCCAGGGCAAAGGGCGCCTTCTTTGTCTGCACAGCTGCCCAAACTCTCACCTTTCCACTCAGGCCGCCCTCTTATTTGAAGTGTGTTTAGAACCTGTGTGCGCAGTACACCTCGCTGAACAGCTAACCATAGGTCAGGGCATCGTACCTACCTGCCAGGTGACAGAAGTTCGCAGGCAATTGGGGGTCTGGGACACAAGCGGAGAGGCTACTGCCCGGGCCACAGGCCACCGACTGGCCCTGCCCCAGATCGAAGGCTGAAAAGCAGCCATGTCTGAGTCCACTGCCTCTCGAAGGAGTATTGGACCAACACTTGTAGGAAACGGGGTCCTTGTGGGCAACTCATTGGAGGGACACAAATAAATCTTTGCTGACTTTCTGCTGAAGCTTACCAGTGTTCACACCTAAGCCTCTTACATGGTCAGCTGTTTAGCTAAACATGAGCTCATGATCTAAATTTACACATATTGAAGAAATCAGCTACAAAGTGAGACAATCAGCAAAAACAATCAATACCAGAATTAGATTCCCTAGGCCATCCATCTCATGTTGGAATAATCAGGGGCAAGGCAGAAAATATACATAAAACTGGAACTGAAACAAGGAACAAGGAGGTTTTCAAAGGCTGGTAGGATCTCTAAAACATTTTTAAAGTACATGTCGTTGATAAAACTAAATATTCAAAGGTTGTTTGTACCACAGATTAAGCATTGAGAAGAGTGGAATTATGCTGTTTTGAAAACTATGGCAGATGAGATTTTCTGCCTAATTATATAAGAAGATATCTCTAAAAAATAGACATTATTTCAAAGACTTATTGGCTGTGAAATAAGTTAAGTGTATTTCAAATGGCTTGTCTGCAAAGAAAGGTGAGATGTAGGGAATCCCAGAAAGTCGAGGGGAAAATGTCAATATATACATTGCTATATGGTGAACTAAGCCTTAGGCCAGCCACAATGTAGAGGACCTGACCCTTAGAAACTTAAAAGTGAGCTGGAATCTTTAAAAGTTCAAATCTTTATAAGTAAAAAGATTGATGAAAATGAATAACCAAGTGTTTTAATTGACATCAGAAGATCAAAACAATAAACCCTGAGAACATAGAAAAAAGATAAATAAAGATATGAGCAGAACTTAATACCACAGAAAACGTATAAAATTCAAGTGAGGTAGTAAGTCCAAAGAATATTCTTTGAAAAGATTTAAAAGACACACTTTGATTAAGGAAAACACAAACATAATTAAAGAATATATAGAAAGAATCAGGACAATGTTATAGCAGAGAATATATGAAATGGCAGTAAATTTGAACATTTCTGTAAAGTTGACCATTTCCTAGCTCCTACAGTTTACCAAAACTGACACAAGAGGAAATCATTTAAGGTCATCATGTCTGCCCTTGGCATTCTCGGAACGCCCTGGCCTCAGAATGCAGCATCTGTAGTCCATGGTAACCTGCGGAGAGGGGGCGTGGCTCTGGGAGGTTGGAAGACTGCCCTCACTGAGGGAGTGGGTGTGGCCATCTCTGCTGTGACTGAACAAAGAGCAGGGGAGCAGGGGGCCCAGGGAAGGGCCCTCAGAGCCCGGCAGACCAAGTGGGGTGTCACAAACATTTAGGCCCCGGCCAAAGGGCGCCTTCTTTGTCTGCACAGCTGCCCAAACTCTCACCTTTACACTCAGGCCGCCCTCTTATTTGAAGTGTGTTTGGAACCTGTCCGCGCAGTACACATCGCTGCACAGCTAACCATAGGTCAGGGCATCGTAGCTTCCTGCCAGGAGACCGAAGTTCGCAGGCAAATGGGTCCCTGGGACACATGAGGAGAGGCTCCTGCCCGGGCCACAGGCCGCCCACTGTCCCTGCCCCAGATCGAAGGCTGAAAAGCAGCCATGTCTGAGTCCACTGCCTCTCGAAGGAGTATTGGACCAACACTTGTAGAAAACGGGGTCCTTGCGGGCAACTCATTGGAGGGACACAAATAAATCTTTGCCGACTTTCTGCTGAAGCTTACCAGCGTTCACACCTAAGCCCCTTACAAGGTCCGCTGTTTAGCTAAACATGAGCTCATGATCTAAATTTACACAATATTGAAGAAATCAGCTACACAGTGAGACAATCAGCAAAAACAATCAATACCAGAATTAGATTCCCTAGGCCATCCATCTGATGTTGGAATAATCAGGGGCAAGGCAGAAAATATACATAAAACTGGAACTGAAACAAGGAACAAGGAGGTTTTCAAAGGCTGGTAGGATCTCTAAAACATTTTTAAAGTACATGTCGTTGATAAACCTAAATACTCAAAGGTTGTTTAATACCACAGATTAAGCATTGAGAAGAGTGAAATTATGCTGTTTTGAAAACTATGGCAGGTGAGATTTTCTGCCTAATTATATAAGAAGATTTCTCTAAAAAATAGACATTATTTCAAAGACTTATTGGCTGTGAAATAAGTTAAGTGTATTTCAAATGGCTTGTCTGCAAAGACAGGTGAGATGTAGGGAATCAGAGAAAGTCGAGGGGAAAATATCAATATATACATTGCTATATGGTGAACTAAGCCTTAGGCCAGCCACAATGTAGAGGACCTGACCCTTAGAAACTTAAAAGTGAGCTGGAATATTTAAAAGTTCAAATCTTTATAAGTAAAAAGATTGATGAAAATGAAAAACCAAGTGTTTTAATTGACATCAGAAGATCAAAACCATAAACCCTGAGAACATAGAAAAAAGATAAATAAAGATATGAGCAGAACTCAATACCACAGAAAACGTATAAAATTCAGGTGAGGTAGTAAGTCCAAAGAATATTCTTTGAAAAGATTTAAAAGACACACTTTGATTAAGGAAAACACAAACATAATTAAAGAATATATAGAAAGAATCAGGACAATGTTATAACAGAGAATATATGAAATGCCAGTAAATTTGAACATTTCTGTAAAGTTGACCATTTCTGAGCTCCTACAGTTTACCAAAACTGACACAAGAGGAAATCATTTAAGGTCATCATGTTTGCCCTTGGCATTCTCGGAACGCCCTGTCCTCAGAATGCAGCATCTGTAGTCCATGGTAACCTGCGGAGAGTGGGCGGGGCTGAGGGAGGCTGGACCACTGCCCTCACTGAGGGAGTGGGTGTGGCCATCTCTGCTGTTACTGAACAAAGGGCAGGGGAGCAGGGAGCCTAGGGCAGGGCCCTCAGAGCCCAGCAGGCCCAGTGGGGTGTCATAAGCATTTAGGCCCGGGTCATAGGGCGCCTTCTTTGTCTGCACAGCTGCCCAAACACTCACTTTTCCTCTCAGGCCACCCACTTAGTTGAAGTGTGTGTGAAACCTGTCCGTGCAGTATACCTCGCTGCACAGCTAACCATAGCTCTGGGCATCGTAGCTTCCTGCCAGGTGACCGAAGTTCGCAGGAGAGATGATTCCCAGGTTCACACGAAGAGAGGCTCCTGCCCGGGCCACAGGCCGCCCACTGCCCCTGCCCAAGTTCGGTGGCCGAAAGCAGCCCTGTCTAAGTCCCCAACCCCTAGAGGGAGTATTGGACCAATACTTCTAGAAAACGGGGTCCTTGTGGGCAACTCATTGGAGGGACACAAATAAATCTTTGCCGACTTTTTGCTGAAACTTACGAGCGTTCACACCTAAGCCTCTTACAAGGTCAGCTGTTTAGCTAAACATGAGCTCATGATCTAAATTTACAAAATAATGAAGAAATCAGCTACAAAGGCAGACAATCAGCAAAAACAATCAATACCAGAATTATATTCCCTAGGCCATCCGTCAGATGTTGGAATAATCAGGTGCTAGGCAGAAAATATACATAAACCTGGAAATGAAACAAGGAGCAAGGATGTTTGAAAAGACTGGTAGGATCTCTAAAATATTTTTAAAGTACATGTCATTGATAAAGCTAAATACTCAAAGGTTGTTTAATACAACAAATTAAGCAGTGAGAAGAGTGAAATTATGCTGTTTAGAAAACTATGGAAGGTGAGATTTTCTGCCTAATTATATAAGATGATTTCTCTAAAAATTACACATTATTTCAAAGACTTATTGGCTGTGAAATAAGTTAAGGGTATTTCAAATGGCTTGTCTGCAACGAAAGGGGAGATGTAGGGAATCACAGAAAGCCGAGGGGATAATAGGTCAATATATACATTGCTATATGGTGAACTAAGCCTTAGGCCGGCAACAGTGTAGAGGAATGGACCCTTAGAAACGTACATGTAAGCTGGAATCTTTAAGAGTTCAAATCTTTATAAGTAAAAAGATTGATTAAAATGAATAACCAAGTGTTTTACTTGACATCAGAAAATCAAAACAATAAACCCTGAGAACATAGAAAAAAGATAAATAAAAATATGAGCAGAACTTAATACAACAGAAAACGTATAAAATTCAGGTGATTTAGTAAGTCCAAAGAATATTCTTTGAAAAGATTTAAAGGACACACTTTGATTAAGGAAAACAAAAACATAAGTAAAGAATATACAGAAAGAATCAGGACAATGTTATAGCAGAGAATATATGAAATGCCAGTAAATTTGAACATTTCTGTATAGCGGACCATTTCCTAGCTTCTAAAGTTTACCAAAACTGACACAAGAGGAAATCATTTAAGGTCATCATGTCTGCCCTTGGCATACTCGGAACGCCCTGGCCTCAGAATGCAGCATCTGTAGTCCATGGTAACCTGCGGAGAGGGGGCGTGGCTGAGGGAGCTTGGAAGACTGCCCTCACTGAGGGAGTGGGTGTGGTCATCTCTGCTGTGACTGAACAAAGGGCAGGGGTGAAGGGGGCCCAGGGCAGGGCTCTCTGAGCCCGGCAGACCCAGTGGGGTGTCACAAGCATTTAGGCCCAGGCCAAAGGGCGCCTTCTTTGTCTGCACTGCTGCCCAAACTCTCACCTTTCCACTCAGGCCGCCCTCTTATTTGAAGTGTGTTTGGAACCTGTCCGCGCAGTACACCTCGCTGCACAGCTAACCATAGGTCAGGGCATCGTAGCTTCCTGCAAGGTGACCGAAGTTCGCAGGCAAATGGGTCCATGGGACACAGGCGGAGAGGCTCCTGCCCGGGCCACAGGCCGCCCACTGGCCCTGCCCCAGATCGAAGGCTGAAAAGCAGCCATGTCTGAGTCCACTGCCTCTCGAAGGAGTATTGGACCAACACTTGTAGAAAACGGGGTCCTTGCGGGTAACTCATTGGAGGGACACAAATAAATCTTTGCCGATATTCTGCTGAAGCTTACCAGCTTTCACACCTAAGCCTCTTACAAGGTCCGCTGTTTAGCTAAACATGAGCTCATGATCTAAATTTACACAATATTGAAGAAATCAGCTACAAAGTGAGACAATCAGCAAAAGCAATCAATACCAGAATTAGATTCCCTAGGCCATCCATCTGATGTTGGAATAATCAGGGGTAAGGCAGAAAATATACATAAAACTGGAACTGAAACAAGGAACAAGGAGGTTTTCAAAGGCTGGTAGGATCTGTAAAACATTTTTAAAGTACATGTCGTTGATAAACCTAAATACTCAAAGGTTGTTTAATACCACAGATTAAGCATTGAGAAGAGTGAAATTATGCCGTTTTGAAAACTATGGCAGGTGAGATTTTCTGCCTAATTATATAAGAAGATTTCTCTAAAAAATAGACATTATTTCAAAGACTTATTGGCTGTGAAATAAGTTAAGTGTATTTAAAATGGCTTGTCTGCAAAGAAAGGTGAGTTGTAGGGAATCCCAGAAAGTCGAGGGGAAAATGTCAATATATACATTGCTATATGGTGAACTAAGCCTTAGGCCAGCCACAATGTAGAGGACCTGACCCTTAGAAACTTAAAAGTGAGCTGGAATCTTTAAAAGTTCAAATCTTTATAAGTAAAAAGATTGATGAAAATGAATAACCAAGTGTTTTAATTGACATCAGAAGATCAAAACAATAAACCCTGAGAACATAGAAAAAAGATAAATAAAGATATGAGCAGAACTTAATACCACAGAAAACGTATAAAATTCAAGTGAGGTAGTAAGTCCAAAGAATATTCTTTGAAAAGATTTAAAAGACACACTTTGATTAAGGAAAACACAAACATAATTAAAGAATATATAGAAAGAATCAGGACAATGTTATAGCAGAGAATATCTGAAATGCCAGTAAATTTGAACATTTCTGTAAAGTTGACGATTTCCTAGCTCCTACAGTTTACCAAAACTGACACAAGAGGAAATCATTTAAGGTCATCATGTCTGCCCTTGGCATTCTCGGAACGCCCTGGCCTCAGAATGCAGCATCTGTAGTCCATGGTAACCTGCGGAGAGTGGGCGGGGCTGAGGGAGGCTGGAACACTGCCCTCACTGAGGGAGTGGGTGTGGCCATCTCTGCTGTGACTGAACAAAGGGCAGGGGAGCAGGGTGCCCAGGGCAGGGCCCTCCGAGCCCAGCAGCCCCAGTGGGGTGTCACAAGCATTTAGGCCCAGGCCATAGGGCGCCTTCTTTGTCTGCACAGCTGCCCAAACACTCACTTATCCTCTCAGGCCACCCACTTAGTTGAAGTGTGTGTGAAACCTGTCCGTGCAGTATACCACGCTGCACAGCTAACCATAAGTCTGGGCATCGTAGCTTCCTGCCATGTGACCGAAGTTCGCAGGAGAGATGATTCCCAGGTTCACATGAAGAGAGGCTCCTGACCGGGCCACAGGCCGCCCACTGCCCCTGCCCAAGATCGGGGGCTGAAAGCAGCCCTGTCTAAGTCCCCTACCCCTAGAGGGAGTATTGGACCAACACTTCTAGAAAACGGGGTCCTTGTGGGCAACTCATTGGAGGGACACAAATAAATCTTTGCCGACTTTTTGCTGAAACTTACGAGCGTTCACACCTAAGCCTCTTACAAGGTCAGCTGTTTAGCTAAACATGAGCTCATGATCTAAATGTACACAATAATGAAGAAATCAGCTACAAAGGGAGACAATCAGCAAAAACAATCAATACCAGAATTTGATTCCCTAGGCCATCCGTCAGATGTTGGAATAATCAGGTGCTAGGCAGAAAATATACATAAACCTGGAAATGAAACAAGGAACAAGGATGTTTTCAAAGACTGGTAGGATCTCTATAACATTTTTAAAGTACATGTCATTGATAAAGCTAAATACTCAAAGGTTGTTTAATACAACAAATTAAGCAGTGAGAAGAGTGAAATTATGCTGTTTAGAAAACTATGGAAGGTGAGATTTTCTGCCTAATTATATATGATGATTTCTCTAAAAACTACACATTATTTCAAAGACTTATTGGCTGTGAAATAAGTTAAGGGTATTTCAAATGGCTTGTCTGCAAAGAAAGGTGAGATGTAGGGAATCACAGAAAGCCTAGGGGATAATAGGTCAATATATACATTGCTATATGGTGAACTAAGCCTTAGGCCGGCAACAGTGTAGAGGAATGGACCCTTAGAAACGTACAAGTAAGCTGGAATCTTTAAAAGTTCAAATCTTTATAAGTAAAAAGTTTGATTAAAATGAATAACCAAGTGTTTTACTTGACATCAGAAAATCAAAAGAATAAACCCTGAGAACATAGAAAAAAGATAAATAAAGATATGAGCAGATCTTAATACAACAGAAAACGTCTAAAATTCAGGTGATTTAGTAAGTCCAAAGAATATTCTTTGAAAAGATTTAAAAGACACAATTTGATTAAGGAAAACAAAAACATAAGTAAAGAATATACAGAAAGAATCAGGACAATGTTATAGCAGAGAATATATGAAATGCCAGTAAATTTGAACATTTCTGTAAAGCGGACCATTTCCTAGCTCCTAATATTTACCAAATCTGACACAAGAGGAAATCATTTAAGGTCATCATGTCTGCCCTTGGCATTCTCGGAATGCCCTGGCCTCAGAATGCAGCATCTGTAGTCCATGGTAACCTGCGGAGAGGGGGCGTGGCTGAGGGAGCTTGGAAGACTGCCCTCACTGAGGGAGTGGGTGTGGCCATCTCTGCTGTGACTGAACAAAGGGCAGGGGAGCAGGGGGCACAGGGCAGGGCCCTCAGAGCCCGGCAGACACAGTGGGGTGTCACAAGCATTTAGGCCCAGGCCAAAGGGCGCCTTCTTTGTCTGCACAGCTGCCCAAACTCTCACCTTTCCACTCAGGCCGCCCTCTTATTTGAAGTGTGTTTAGAACCTGTATGCGCAGTACACCTCGCTGCACAGCTAACCATAGGTCAGGGTATCGTAGCTTCCTGCCAGGTGACCAAAGTTCGCAGGCAAATGGGTACCTGGGACACATGCGGAGAGGCTCCTGCCCGGGCCACAGTCCGCCCACTGGCCCTGCCCCAGATCGAAGGCTGAAAAGCAGCCATGTCTGAGTCCACTGCCTCTCGAAGGAGTATTGGACCAACACTTGTAGAAAACGGGGTCCTTGCGGGCAACTCATTGGAGGGACACAAATAAATCTTTGCTGACTTTCTGCTGAAGCTTACCAGCGTTCAGACCTAAGCCTCTTACATGGTCAGCTGTTTAGCTAAACATGAGCTCATGATCTAAATTTACACAATATTGAAGAAATCAGCTACAAAGTGAGACAATCAGCAAAAACAATCAATACCAGAATTAGATTCCCTAGGCCATCCATGTGATGTTGGAATAATCAGGGGCAAGGCAGAAAATATACATAAAACTGGAACTGAAACAAGGAACAAGGAGGTTTTCAAAGGCTGGTAGGATCTCTAAAACATTTTTAAAGTACATGTCGTTGATAAACCTAAATACGCAAAGGTTGTTTAATACCACAGATTAAGCATTGAGAAGAGTGAAATTATGCTGTTTTGAAAACTATGGCAGGTGAGATTTTCTGCCTAATTATATAAGATGATTTCTCTAAAAACTACACATTATTTCAAAGACTTATTGGCTGTGAAATAAGTTAAGGGTATTTCAAATTGCTTGTCTGCAAAGAAAGGTGAGATGTAGGGAATCACAGAAAGCCGAGGGGATAATATGTCAATATATACATTGCTATATGGTGAACAAAGCCTTAGGCCGGCAACAGTGTAGAGAAATGGACCCTTAGAAACGTACAAGTAAGCTGGAATCTTTAAAAGTTCAAATCTTTATAAGTAAAAAGATTGATGAAAATGAATAACCAAGTGTTTTAATTGACATCAGAAGATCAAAACATTAAACACTGAGAACATAGAAAAAAGATAAATAAAGATATGAGCAGAACTTAATACCACAGAAAACATATAAAATTCAGGTGAGGTAGTAAGTCCAAAGAATATTCTTTGAAAAGATTTAAAAGACACACTTTGATTAAGGAAAACACAAACATAATTAAAGAATATATAGAAAGAATCAGGACAATGTTATAACAGAGAATATATGAAATGCCAGTAAATTTGAACATTTCTGTAAAGTTGACCATTTCCTAGCTCCTACAGTTTACCAAAACTGACACAAGAGGAAATCATTTAAGGTCATCATGTCTGCCCTTGGAATTCTCGGAACGCCCTGTCCTCAGAATGCAGCATCTGTAGTCCATGGTAACCTGCGGAGAGTGGGCGGGGCTGAGGGAGGCTGGAACACTGCCCTCACTGAGGGAGTGGGTGTGGCCATCTCTGCTGTGACTGAACAAAGGGCAGGGGAGCAGGGGGCCCTGGGCAGGGCCCTCAGAGACCTGCATTCCCAGTGGGGTGTCACAAGCATTTAGGCCCAGGCCATAGGGCGCCTTCTTTGTCTGCACAGCTGCCCAAACACTCACTTTTCCTCTCAGGCCACCCACTTAGTTGAAGTGTGTGTGAAACCTGTCCGTGCAGTATACCTCGCTGCACAGCTAACCATAGGTCTGGGCATCGTAGCTTCCTGCCAGGTGACCGAAGTTTGCAGGAGAGATGATTCCCAGTTTCACACGAAGAGAGGCTCCTGCCCGGGCCACAGGCCGCCCACTGCCCCTGCCCAAGATCGGGGGCTGAAAGCAGCCCTGTCTAAGTCCCCTACCCCTAGAGGGAGTATTGGACCAATACTTCTAGAAAACGGGGTACTTGTGGGCAACTCATTGGAGGGACACAAGTAAATCTTTGCCGACTTTTTGCTGAAACTTACGAGCGTTCACACCTAAGCCTCTTACAAGGTCAGCTGTTTAGCTAAATATGAGCTCATGATCTAAATTTACAAAATAATGAAGAAATCAGCTACAAAGGCAGACAATCAGCAAAAACAATCAATACCAGAATTATATTCCCTAGGCCATCCGTCAGATGTTGGAATAATCAGGTGCTAGGCAGAAAATATACATAATCCTGGAAATGAAACAAGGAGCAAGGATGTTTGAAAAGACTGGTAGGATCTCTAAAATATTTTTAAAGTACATGTCATTGATAAAGCTAAATACTCAAAGGTTGTTTAATACAACAAATTAAGCAGTGAGAAGAGTGAAATTATGCTGTTTAGAAAACTATGGAAGGTGAGATTTTCTGCCTAATTATATAAGATGATTTCTCTAAAAATTACACATTATTTCAAAGACTTATTGGCTGTGAAATAAGTTAAGGGTATTTCAAATGGCTTGTCTGCAACGAAAGGGGAGATGTAGGGAATCACAGAAAGCCGAGGGGATAATAGGTCAATATATACATTGCTATATGGTGAACTAAGCCTTAGGCCGGCAACAGTGTAGAGGAATGGACCCTTAGAAACGTACAAGTAAGCTGGAATCTTTAAGAGTTCAAATCTTTATAAGTAAAAAGATTGATTAAAATGAATAACCAAGTGTTTTACTTGACATCAGAAAATCAAAACAATAAACACTGAGAACATAGAAAAAAGATAAATAAAAATATGAGCAGAACTTAATACAACAGAAAACGTATATAATTCAGGTGATTTAGTAAGTCCAAAGAATATTCTTTGAAAAGATTTAAAGACACACTTTGATTAAGGAAAACAAAAACATAAGTAAAGAATATACAGAAAGAATCAGGACAATGTTATAGCAGAGAATATATGAAATGCCAGTAAATTTGAACATTTCTGTAAAGCGGACCATTTCCTAGCTTCTAAAGTTTACCAAAACTGACACAAGAGGAAATCATTTAAGGTCATCATGTCTGCCCTTGGCATACACGGAACGCCCTGGCCTCAGAATGCAGCATCTGTAGTCCATGGTAACCTGCGGAGAGGGGGCGTGGCTGAGGGAGCTTGGAAGACTGCCCTCACTGAGGGAGTGGGTGTGGTCATCTCTGCTGTGACTGAACAAAGGGCAGGGGTGAAGGGGGCCCAGGGCAGGGCTCTCTGACCCCGGCAGACCCAGTGGGGTGTCACAAGCATTTAGGCCCAGGCCAAAGGGCGCCTTCTTTGTCTGCACTGCTGCCCAAACTCTCACCTTTCCACTCAGGCCGCCCTCTTATTTGAAGTGTGTTTGGAACCTGTCCGCGCAGTACACCTCGCTGCACAGCTAACAATAGGTCAGGGCATCGTAGCTTCCTGCCAGGTGACCGAAGTTCGCAGGCAAATGGGTCCCTGGGACACATGCGGAGAGGCTCCTGCCCGGGCCACAGGCCGCCCACTGGCCCTGCCCCAGATCGAAGGCTGAAAAGCAGCCATGTCTGAGTCCACTGCCTCTCGAAGGAGTATTGGACCAACACTTGTAGAAAACGGGGTCCTTGCGGGCAACTCATTGGAGGGACACAAATAAATCTTTGCCAACTTTCTGCTGAAGCTTACCAGCGTTCACACCTAAGCCTCTTACAAGGTCCGCTGTTTAGCTAAACATGAGCTCATGATCTAAATTTACACAATATTGAAGAAATCAGCTACAAAGTGAGACAATCAGCAAAAGCAATCTATACCAGAATTAGATTCCCTAGGCCATCCATCTGATGTTGGAATAATCAGGGGTAAGGCAGAAAATATACATAAAACTGGAACTGAAACAAGGAACAAGGAGGTTTTCAAAGGCTGGTAGGATCTGTAAAACATTTTTAAAGTACATGTCGTTGATAAACCTAAATACTCAAAGGTTGTTTAATACCACAGATTAAGCATTGAGAAGAGTGAAATTATGCCGTTTTGAAAACTATGGCAGGTGAGATTTTCTGCCTAATTATATAAGAAGATTTCACTAAAAAATAGACATTATTTCAAAGACTTATTGGCTGTGAAATAAGTTAAGTGTATTTCAAATGGCTTGTCTGCAAAGAAAGGTGAGATGTAGGGAATCACAGAAAGTCGAGGGGAAAATGTCAATATATACATTGCTATATGGTGAACTAAGCCTTAGGCCAGCCACAATGTAGAGGACCTGACCCTTAGAAACTTAAAAGTGACCTGGAATCTTTAAAAGTTCAAATCTTTATAAGTAAAAAGATTGATGAAAATGAATAACCAAGTGTTTTAATTGACATCAGAAGATCAAAACAATAAACCCTGAGAACATAGAAAAAAGATAAATAAAGATATGAGCAGAACTTAATACCACAGAAAACGTATAAAATTCAAGTGAGGTAGTAAGTCCAAAGAATATTCTTTGAAAAGATTTAAAAGACACACTTTGATTAAGGAAAACACAAACATAATTAAAGAATATATAGAAAGAATCAGGACAATGTTATAGCAGAGAATATCTGAAATGCCAGTAAATTTGAACATTTCTGTAAAGTTGACGATTTCCTAGCTCCTACAGTTTACCAAAACTGACACAAGAGGAAATCATTTAAGGTCATCATGTCTGCCCTTGGCATTCTCGGAACGCCCTAGCCTCAGAATGCAGCATCTGTAGTCCATGGTAACCTGCGGAGAGTGGGCGGGGCTGAGGGAGGCTGGAACACTGCCCTCACTGAGGGAGTGGGTGTGGCCATCTCTGCTGTGACTGAACAAAGGGCAGGGGAGCAGGGGGCCGAGGGCAGGGCCCTCAGAGCCCAGCAGGCCCAGTGGGGTTTCACAAGCATTTAGGCCCAGGCCATAGGGCGCCTTCTTTGTCTGCACAGCTGCCCAAACACTCACTTTTCCTCTCAGGCCACCCACTTAGTTGAAGTGTGTGTGAAACCTGTCCGTGCAGTATACCTCGCTGCACAGCTAACCATAAGTCTGGGCATCGTAGCTTCCTGCCATGTGACCGAAGTTCGCAGGAGAGATGATTCCCAGGTTCACATGAAGAGAGTCTCCTGCCCGGGCCACAGGCCGCCCACTGCCCCTGCCCAAGATCGGGGGCTGAAAGCAGCCCTGTCTAAGTCCCCTACCACTAGAGGGAGTATTGGACCAACACTTCTAGAAAACGGGGTCCTTGTGGGCAACTCATTGGAGGGACACAAATAAATCTTTGCCGACTTTTTGCTGAAACTTACGAGCGTTCACACCTAAGCCTCTTACAAGGTCAGCTGTTTAGCTAAACATGAGCTCATGATCTAAATTTACACAATAATGAAGAAATCAGCTACAAAGGGAGACAATCAGCAAAAACAATCAATACCAGAATTTGATTCCCTAGGCCGTCCGTCAGATGTTGGAATAATCAGGTGCTAGGCAGAAAATATACATAAACCTGGAAATGAAACAAGGAACAAGGATGTTTTCAAAGACTGGTAGGATCTCTATAACATTTTTAAAGTACATGTCATTGATAAAGCTAAATACTCAAAGGTTGTTTAATACAACAAATTAAGCAGTGAGAAGAGTGAAATTATGCTGTTTAGAAAACTATGGAAGGTGAGATTTTCTGCCTAATTATATATGATGATTTCTCTAAAAACTACACATTATTTCAAAGACTTATTGGCTGTGAAATAAGTTAAGGGTATTTCAAATGGCTTGTCTGCAAAGAAAGGTGAGATGTAGGGAATCACAGAAAGCCTAGGGGATAATAGGTCAATATATACATTGCTATATGGTGAACTAAGCCTTAGGCCGGCAACAGTGTAGAGGAATGGACCCTCAGAAACGTACAAGTAAGCTGGAATCTTTAAAAGTTCAAATCTTTATATGTAAAAAGTTTGATAAAAATGAATAACCAAGTGTTTTACTTGACATCAGAAAATCAAAACAATAAACCCTGAGAACATAGAAAAAAGATAAATAAAGATATGAGCAGATCTTAATACAACAGAAAACGTCTAAAATTCAGGTGATTTAGTAAGTCCAAAGAATATTCTTTGAAAAGATTTAAAAGACACAATTTGATTAAGGAAAACAAAAACATAAGTAAAGAATATACAGAAAGAATCAGGACAATGTTATAGCAGAGAATATATGAAATGCCAGTAAATTTGAACATTTCTGTAAAGCGGACCATTTCCTAGCTCCTAATATTTACCAAATCTGACACAAGAGGAAATCATTTAAGGTCATCATGTCTGCCCTTGGCATTCTCGGAATGCCCTGGCCACAGAATGCAGCATCTGTAGTCCATGGTAACCTGCGGAGAGGGGGCGTGGCTGAGGGAGCTTGGAAGACTGCCCTCACTGAGGGAGTGGGTGTGGCCATCTCTGCTGTGACTGAACAAAGGGCAGGGGAGCAGGGGGCACAGGGCAGGGCCCTCAGAGCCCGGCAGACACAGTGGGGTGTCACAAGCATTTAGGCCCAGGCCAAAGGGCGCCTTCTTTGTCTGCACAGCTGCCCAAACTCTCACCTTTCCACTCAGGCCGCCCTCTTATTTGAAGTGTGTTTAGAACCTGTGTGCGCAGTACACCTCGCTGCACAGCTAACCATAGGTCAGGGTATCGTAGCTTCCTGCCAGGTGACCGAAGTTCGCAGGCAAATGTGTCCCTGGGACACATGCAGAGAGGCTCCTGCCCGGGCCACAGGCCGCCCACTGGCCCTGCCCCAGATCGAAGGCTGAAAAGCAGCCATGTCTGAGTCCACTGCCTCTCGAAGGAGTATTGGACCAACACTTGTAGAAAACGGGGTCCTTGCGGGCAACTCATTGGAGGGAAACAAATAAATCTTTGCCGACATTCTGCTGAAGCTTACCAGCGTTCACACCTAAGCCTCTTACAAGGTCAGCTGTTTAGCTAAACATGAGCTCATGATCTAAATTTACACAATATTGAAGAAATCAGCTACAAAGTGAGACAATCAGCAAAAACAATCAATACCAGAATTAGATTCCCTAGGCCATCCATCTGATGTTGGAATACTCAGGGGCAAGGCAGAAAATATACATAAAACTGGAACTGAAACAAGGAACAAGGAGGTTTTCAAAGGCTGGTAGGATCTCTAAAACATTTTTAAAGTACATGTCGTTGATAAACCTAAATAACCAAAGGTTGTTTAATACCACAGATTAAGCATTGAGAAGAGTGAAATTATGCTGTTTTGAAAACTATGGCAGGTGAGATTTTCTGCCTAATTATATAAGAAGATTTCTCTAAAAAATAGACATTATTTCAAAGACTTATTGGCTGTGAAATAAGTTAAGTGTATTTAAAATGGCTTGTCTGCAAAGAAAGGTGAGATGTAGGGAATCACAGAAAGTCGAGGGGAAAATGTCAATATATACATTGCTATATGGTGAACTAAGCCTTAGGCCCGCCACAATGTATAGGACCTGACACTTAGAAACTTAAAAGTGAGCTGGAATCTTTAAAAGTTCAAATCTTTATAAGTAAAAAGATTGATGAAAATGAATAACCAAGTCCTTTAATTGACACCCGAAGATCAAAACAATAAACCCTGAGAACATAGAAAAAAGATATATAAAGATATGAGCAGAACTTAATACCACAGAAAACGTATAAAATTCAGGTGAGGTAGTAAGTCCAAAGAATATTCTTTGAAAAGATTTAAAAGACACACTTTGATTAAGGAAAACACAAACATAATTAAAGAATATATGGAAAGAATCAGGACAATGTTATAGCAGAGAATATCTGAAATGCCAGTAAATTTGAACATTTCTGTAAAGTTGACCATTTCCTAGCTCCTACAGTTTACCAAAACTGACACAAGAGGAAATCATTTAAGGTCATCATGTCTGCCCTTGGCATTCTCGGAACGCCCTGGGCTCAGAATGCAGCATCTGTAGTCCATGGTAACCTGCGGAGTGTGGGCGGGGCTGAGGGAGGCTGGAACACTTCCCTCACTGAGGGAGTGGGTGTGGCCATCTCTGCTGTGACTGAACAAAGGGCAGGGGAGCAGTGGGCCCAGGGCAGGGCCCTCAGAGCCCGGCAGGCCCAGGGGGTGTCACAAGCATTTAGGCCCAGGCCATAGGGCACCTTCTTTTTCTGCACAGCTGCCCAAACTCTCACTTTTCAACTCAGGCCACCCACTTAGTTGAGTGTGTGTGGAATTTGTCTGCGCAGTATACCTCGCTGCACAGCTAGCCATAGGTCTGGGCATCGTAGCTTCCTGGCAGGTGACCGAAGTTCGCAGGAGAGATGATTCCCAGGTTCACACGCAGAGAGGCTCCTGCCCGGGCCACAGGCCGCCCACAGCCCCTGCTCAAGTTCGGGGGCCGAAAGCAGCCCTGTCTCAGTCCCCTACCCCTAGAGGGAGTATTGGACCAACACTTCTAGAAAACGGGGTCATTGTGGGCAAACCATTGGAGGGACACAGATAAATCTTTGCCGACTTTTTGCTGAAACTTACGAGCGTTCACACCTAAGCCTCTTACAAGGTCAGCTGTTTAGCTAAACATGAGCTCATGATCTAAATTTACACAATAATGAAGAAATCAGCTACAAATTGAGACAATCAGCAAAAACAATCAATACCAGTATTAGATTCCCTAGGCCATCCATCTGATGTTGGAATAATCAGGGGCAAGGCAGAAAATATACAAAAAACTGGAACTGAAACAAGGAACAAGGAGGTTTTCAAAGGCTGGTAGGATCTCTATAACATTTTTAAAGTACATGTCGTTGATAAACCTAAATACTCAAAGGTTGTTTAATACCACAGATTAAGCATTGAGAAGAGTGAAATTATGCTGTTTTGAAAACTATAGCAGGTGAGATTTTCTGCCTAATTTTATAAGAAGATTTCTCTACAAAATAGACATTATTTCAAAGACTTATTGGCTGTGAAATAAGTTAAGTGTATTTCAAATGGCTTGTCTGCAAAGAAAGGTGAGATGTAGGGAATCACAGAAAGTCGAGGGGAAAATGTCAATATATACATTGCTATATGGTGAACTAAGCCTTAGGCCAGCCACAGTGTAGAGGACCTGACCCTTCGAAACTTAAAAGTGAGCTGGAATCTTTAAAAGTTCAAATCTTTATAAGTAAAAAGATTGATGAAAATGAATAACCAAGGGTTTTAATTGACATCAGAAGATCAAAACAATAAACCCTGAGAACATAGAAAAAAGATAAATAAAGATATGAGCAGAACTTAATACCACAGAAAACGTATAAAATTCAGGTGAGGTAGTAAGTCCAAAGAATATTCTTTGAAAAGATTTAAAAGACAAACTTTGATTAAGGAAAACACAAACATAATTAAAGAATATATAGAAAGAATCAGGACAAGGTTATAGCAGAGAATATATGAAATGCCAGTAAATTTGAACATTTCTGTAAAGTTGACCATTTCCTAGCTCCTACAGTTTACCAAAACTGACACAAGAGGAAATCATTTAAGGTCATCATGTCTGCCCTTGGCATTCTCGGAATGCCCTGGCCTCAGAATGCAGCATCTGTAGTCCATGGTAACCTGCGGAGAGTGGGCGGGGCTGAGGGAAGCTGAAACACTGCCCTCACTGAGGGAGTGGGTGTGGCCATCTCTGCTGTGACTGAACAAAGGGCAGGGGAGAAGGGGGCCCAGGGCAGGGCCCTCAGAGCCCGGCAGGACCAGTGGGGTGTCACAAGCCTTTAGGCCCAGGCCATAGGGCGCGTTCTTTGTCTGCACAGCTGCCCAAACTCTCACTTTTCCACTCAGGCCACCCACTTAGTTGAAGTGTGTGTGGAACCTGTCCGCGCAATATACCTCGCTGCACAGCTAACCATAGGTCTGGGCATCGTAGCTTCCTGCCAGGTGACCGAAGTTCGCAGGAGAGATGATTCCCAGGTTCACACGCAGAGAGGCTCCTGCCCGGGCCACAGGCCGCCCACTTCCCCTGCCCAAGATCGGGGCCCGAAAGCAGCCCTGTCTAATCCCATACCCCTAGAGGGAGTATTGGACCAACACTTCTAGAAAACGGGGTCCTTGTGGGCAACTCATTGGAGGGACACAAAGAAATCTTTGCCGACTTTTTGCTGAAACTTATGAGCGTTCACACGTAAGCCTCTTACAAAGTCAGCTGTTTAGCTAAACATGAGCTCATGATCTAAATTTACACAATAATGAAGAAATCAGCTACAAAGGGAGACAATCAGCAAAAACAATCAATACCAGAATTAGATTCCCTAGGCCATCCTTGAGATGTTGGAATAATCAGGTGCTAGGCAGAAAATATACATAAACCTGGAAATGAAACAAGGAACAAGGATGTTTTCAAAGACTGGTAGGATCTCTAAAACATTTTTAAAGTCCATGTCATTGATAAAGCTAAATACTCAAAGGTTGTTTAATACAACAAATTAAGCAGTGAGAAGAGTGAAATTATGCTGTTTAGAAAACTATGGAAGGTGAGATTTTCTGCCTAATTATATAAGATGATTTCTCTAAAAACTACACATTATTTCAAAGACTTATTGGCTGTGAAATAAGTTAAGGGTATTTCCAATGGCTTGTCTGCAAAGAAAGGTGAGATGTAGGGAATCACAGAAAGCCGAGGGGATAATATGTCAATATATACATTGCTATATGGTGAACTAAGCCTTAGGCCGGCAACAGTGTAGAGGTATGGACCGTTAGAAAAGTACAAGTAAGCTGGAATCTTTAAAAGTTCAAATCTTTATAAGTAAAAAGATTTATTAAAATGAATAACCAAGTGTTTTACTTGACATCAGATAATCAAAACAGTAAACACTGAGAACATAGAAAAAAGATACATAAAGATATGAGCAGAAATTCATACAACAGAAAACGTTTAAAATTCAGGTGATTTAGTAAGTCCAAAGAATATTCTTTGAAAAGATTTAAAAGACACACTTTGATTAAGGAAAACAAAAACATAAGTAAAGAATATACAGAAAGAATCAGGACAATATTATAGCAGAGAATATATGGAATGCCAGTAAATTTGAACATTTCTGTAAAGCGGACCATTTCCTAGCTCCTAAAGTTTACCAAAACTGACACAAGAGGAAATCATTTAAGGTCATCATGTCTGCCCTTGGCATCCTCGGAACGCCCTGGGCTCAGAATGCAGCATCTGTAGTCCATGGTAACCTGCGGAGAGGGGGCGTGGCTGAGGGAGCTTGGAAGACTGCCCTCACTGAAGGAGTGGGTGTTGCCATCTCTGCTGTGACTGAAAAAATGGAAGGGGAGCAGGGGGCCCAGGACAGGGCCCTCAGAGCACGTCAGACCCAGTGGGGTGTCTCAAGCATTTAGGCCCTGGCCAAAGGGCGCCTTCTTTGTCTGCACAGCTGCCCAAACTCTCACCTTTCCACTCAGGCCGCCCTCTTATTTGAAGTGTGTTTGGAACCTGTCCGCGCAGTACACCTCGCTGCACAGCTAACCATAGGTCAGGGCATCGTAGCTTCCTGCCAGGTGACCGAAGTTCGCAGGCAAATGGGTCCCTGGGACACATGTGGATAGGCTCCTGCCCGGGCCACAGGCCGCCCACTGGCCCTGCCCCAGATCGAAGGCTGAAAAGCAGCCATGTCTGAGTCCACTGCCTCTCGAAGGAGTATTGGACCAACACTTGTAGAAAACGGGGTCCTTGCGGGCAATTCATTGGAGGGACAGAAATAAATCTTTGCCGACTTTCTGCTGAAGCTTACCAGCGTTCACACCTAAGACTCTTACAAGGTCCGCTGTTTAGCTAAACATGAGCTCATGATCTAAATTTACACAATATTGAAGAAATCAGCTACAAAGTGAGACAATCAGCAAAAACAATCAATACCAGAATTAGATTCCCTAGGCCATCCATGTGATGTTGGAATAATCAGGGGCAAGGCAGAAAATATACATAAAACTGGAACTGAAACAAGGAACAAGGAGGTTTTCAAAGGCTGGTAGTATCTCTAAAACATTTTTAAAGTACATGTCCTTGATAAACCTAAATACTCAAAGGTTGTTTAATACTACAGATTAAGCATTGAGAAGAGTGAAATTATGCTGTTTAGAAAACTATGGAAGGTGAGATTTTCTGCCTAATTATATAAGATGATTTCTCCAAAAACTACACATTATTTCAAAGACTTATTGGCTGTGAAATAAGTTAAGGGTATTTCAAATGGCTTGTCTGCAAAGAAAGGTGAGATGTAGGGAATCACAGAAAGCCGAGGGGATAATATGTCAATATATACATTGCTATATGGTGAACTAAGCCATAGGCCGGCAAAAGCGTTGAGGAATGGACCCTTAGAAACGTACAAGTAAGCTGGAATCTTTAAAAGTTCAAATCTTTATAAGTAAAAAGATTGATTAAAATGAATAACCAAGTGTTTTACTTGACATCAGAAAATCAAAACAATAAACCCTGAGAACATAGAAAAAAGATAAATAAAGATATGAGCAGATCTTAATACAACAGAAAACGTATAAAATTCAGGTGATTTAGTAAGTCCAAAGAATATTCTTTGAAAAGATTTAAAAGACACACTTTGATTAAGGAAAACACAAACATAATTAAAGAATATACAGAAAGAATCAGGACAATGTTATAGCAGAGAATCTATGAAATGCCAGTAAATTTGAACATTTCTGTAAAGCGGACCATTTCCTAGCTCCTAAAGTTTACCAAAACTGACACAAGAGGAAATCATTTAAGGTCATCATGTCTGCACTTGGCATTCTCGGAACGCCCTGGGCTCAGAATGCAGCATCTGTAGTCCATGGTAACCTGCGGAGAGGGGGCGTGCCTCAGGGAGCTTGGAAGACTGCCCTCACTGAGGGAGTGGGTGTGGCCATCTCTGCTGTGACTGAACAAAGGGCAGGGGAGCAGGGGGCCCAGGGCAGGGCCCTCAGAGCCCGGCAGACCCAGTGGGGTGTCACAAGCATTTAGGCCCAGGCCAAAGGGCGCCTTCTTTGTCTGCACAGCTGCCCAAACTCTCACCTTTCCACTCAGGCCGCCCTCTTATTTGAAGTGTGTTTAGAACCTGTCCGCACAGTACACCTCGCTGCACAGCTAACCATAGGTCAGGGCATCGTAGCTTCCTGCCAGGTGACCGAAGTTCGCAGGCAAATGGGTCCCTGGGACACATGTGGATAGGCTCCTTCCCGGGCCACAGGCTGCCCACTGGCCCTGCCCCAGATCGAAGGCTGAAAAGCAGCCATGTCTGAGTCCACTGCCTCTCGAAGGAGTATTGGACCAACACTTGTAGAAAACGGGGTCCTAGCGGGCAACTCATTGGAGGGACACAAATAATTCTTTGCCGACTTTCTGCTGATGTTTACCAGCGTTCACACCTAAGCCTCTTACAAGGTCAGCTGTTTAGCTAAACATGAGCTCATGATCTAAATTTACACAATATTGAAGAAATCAGCTACAAAGTGAGACAATCAGCAAAAACAATCAATACCAGAATTAGATTCCCTAGGCCATCCATGTGATGTTGAAATAATCAGGGGCAAGGCAGAAAATATACATAAAACTGGAACTGAAACAAGGAACAAGGAGGTTTTCAAAGGCTGGTAGGATCTCTAAAACATTTTTAAAGTACATGTCGTTGATAAACCTAAATACTCAGAGGTTGTTTAATACCACAGATTAAGCATTGAGAAGAGAGAAATTATGCTGTTTTGAAAACTATGGCAGGTGAGATTTTCTGCCTAATTATATAAGAAGATTTCTCTAAAAAATAGACATTATTTCAAAGACTTATTGGCTGTGAAGTAAGTTAAGTGTATTTCAAATGGCTTGTCTGCAAAGAAAGGTGAGATGTAGGGAATCACAGAAAGTCGAGGGGAAAATGTCAATATATACATTGCTATATGGTGAACTAAGCCTTAGGCCAGCCACAGTGTAGAGGACCTGACCCTTCGAAACTTAAAAGTGAGCTGGAATCTTTAAAAGTTCAAATCTTTATAAGTAAAAAGATTGATGAAAATGAATAACCAAGTGTTTTAATTGACATCAGAAGATCAAAACAATAAACCCTGAGAACATAGAAAAAAGATAAATAAAGATATGAGCAGAATTTAATACCACAGAAAACGTATAAAATTCAGGTGAGGTAGTAAGTCCAAAGAATATTCTTTGAAAAGATTTAAAAGACACACTTTGATTAAGGAAAACACAAACATAATTAAAGAATATATAGAAAGAATCAGGACAATGTTATAGCAGAGAATATATGAAATGCCAGTAAATTTGAACATTTCTGTAAAGTTGACCATTTCCTAGCTCCTACAGGTTACCAAAACTGACACAAGAGGAAATCATTTAAGGTCATCATGTCTGCCCTTGGCATTCTCGGAACGCCCTGGCCTCAGAATGCAGCATCTGTAGTACATGGTAACCTGTGGAGAGGGGGCGAGGCTGAGGGAGGCTGGAACACTGCCCTCACTGAGGGAGTGGGTGTGGCCATCTCTGCTGTGACTGAACAAAGGGCAGGGGAGCAGGGGACCCAGGGCAGGGCCCTCAGAGCCCGGCAGGCCCAGTGGGGTGTCACAAGCATTTAGGCCCAGGCCATAGGGCGCCTTCTTTGTCTGCACAGCTGCCCAAACTCTCAATTTTCCACTCAGGCCACCCACTTAGTTGAAGTGTGTTTGGAACCTGTCCTCGCAGTATACCTCGCTGCACAGCTAACCATAGGTCTGGGCATCGTAGCTTCCTGCCACGTGACCGATGTTCGCAGGAGAGATGATTCCCAGGTTCACACGCAGAGAGGCTCCTGCCCGGGTCACAGGCCGCCCACTGCCCCTGCCCAAGATCGGGCGCGAAAGCAGCCCTGTCTAAGTCCCCTAACCTAGAGGGAGTATTGGACCAACACTTCTAGAAAATGGGGTCTTTGTGGGCAACTCATTGGAGGGACACAAATAAATCTTTTTCGACATTTTGCTGAAACTTACGAACGTTCACACCTAAGCATTTTACAAGGTCAGCTGTTTAGCTAAACATGAGCTCATGATCTAAATTTACACAATAATGAAGAAATCAGCTAAAAAGGGAGACAATCAGCAAAAACAATCAATACCAGAATTAGATTCCCTAGGCCATCCTTGAGATGTTGGAATAATCAGGTGCTAGGCAGAAAATATACATAAACCGGGAAATGAAACAAGGAACAAGGATGTTTTCAAAGACAGGTAGGATCTCGAAAACATTTTTAAAGTACATGTCATTGATAAAGCTAAATACTCAAAGGTTGTTTAATACAACAAATTAAGCAGTGAGAAGAGTGAAATTATGCTGTTTAGAAAACTATGGAAGGTGAGATTTTCTGCCTAATTATATAAGATGATTTCTCCAAAAACTGCACATTATTTCAAAGACTTATTGGCTGTGAAATAAGTTAAGGGTATTTCAAATGGCTTGTCTGCAAAGAAAGGTGAGATGTAGGGAATCACAGAAAGCCGAGGGGATAATATATCAATATATACATTGCTATATGGTGAACTAAGCCATAGGCCGGCAAAAGCGTTGAGGAATGGACCCTTAGAAACGTACAAGTAAGCTGAAATCTTTAAAAGTTGAAATCTTTATAAGTAAAAAGATTGATTAAAATGAATAACCAAGTGTTTTACTTGACATCAGAAAATCAAAACAATAAACCCTGAGAACATAGAAAAAAGATAAATAAAGATATGAGCAGAACTTAATACAACAGAAAACGTATAAAATTCAGGTGATTTAGTAAGTCCAAAGAATATTCTTTGAAAAGATTTAAAAGACACACTTTGATTAAGGAAAACAAAAACATAAGTAAAGAATATACAGAAAGAATCAGGACAATGTTATAGCAGAGAATCTATGAAATGCCAGTAAATTTGAACATTTCTGTAAAGCGGACCATTTCCTAGCTCCTAAAGTTTACCAAAACTGACACAAGAGGAAATCATTTAAGGTCATCATGTCTGCCCTTGGCATTCTCGGAACGCCCTGGGCTCAGAATGCAGCATCTGTAGTCCATGGTAACCTGCGGAGAGGGGGCGTGGCTGAGGGAACTTGGAAGACTGCCCTCACTGTGGGTGTGGGTGTGGCCATCTCTGCTGTGACTGAACAAAGGGCAGGGGAGCAGGGGGCCCAGGGCAGGGCCCTCAGAGCCAGGCAGACCCAGTGGGGTGTCACAAGCATTTAGGCCCAGGCCAAAGGGCGCCTTCTTTGTCTGCACAGCTGCCCAAACTCTCACCTTTCCACTTAGGCCGCCCTCTTATTTGAAGTGTGTTTGGAACCTGTCCGCGCAGTACACCTCGCTGCACAGCTAACCATAGGTCAGGGCATCGTAGCTTCCTGCCAGGTGACCGAAGTTCTCAGGCAAATGGGTCCCTGGGACACATGCGGAGAGGCTCCTGCCCGGGCCACAGGCCGCCCACTGGCCCTGCCCCAGATCGAAGGCTGAAAAGCAGCCATGTCTGAGTCCACTGCCTCTCGAAGGAGTATTGGACCAACACTTGTAGAAAACGGGGTCCTTGCGGGCAACTCATTGGAGGGACAGAAATAAATCTTTGCCGACTTTCTGCTGAAGCTTACCAGCGTTCACCCCAAAGCCTCTTACAAGGTCAGCTGTTTAGCTAAACATGAGCTCATGATCTAAATTTACACAATATTGAAGAAATCAGCTACAAAGTGAGACAATCAGCAAAAACAATCAATACCAGAATGAGATTCCCTAGGCCATCCTTCTGATGTTGGAATAATCAGGGGCAAGGCAGAAAATATACATAAAACTGGAACTGAAACAAGGAACAAGGAGGTTTTCAAAGGGTGGTAGGATCTCTAAAACATTTTTAAAGTACATGTCGTTGATAAACCTAAATACTCAAAGGTTGTTTAATACCACAGATTAAGCATTGAGAAGAGTGAAATTATGCTGTTTTGAAAACTATGGCAGGTGAGATTTTCTGCCTAATTATATAAGAAGATTTCTCTACAAAATAGACATTATTTCAAAGACTAATTGGCTGTGAAATAAGTTAAGTGTATTTCAAATGACTTGTCTGCAAAGAAAGGTGAGATGTAGGGAATCACAGAAAGTCGAGGGGAAAATGTCAATATATACATTGCTATATGGTGAACTAAGCCTTAGGCCAGCCACAGTGTAGAGGACCTGACCCTTCGAAACTTAAAAGTGAGCTGGAATCTTTAAAAGTTCAAATATTTATAAGTAAAAAGAGTGATGAAAATGAATAACCAAGTGTTTTAATTGACATCAGAAGATCAAAACAATAAACCCTGAGAACATAGAAAAAAGATAAATAAAGATATGAGCAGAACTTAATACCACAGAAAACGTATAAAATTCAGGTGAGGTAGTAAGTCCAAAGAATATTCTTTGAAAAGATTTAAAAGACACACTTTGATTAAGGAAAACACAAACATAATTAAAGAATATATAGAAAGAATCAGGACAATG
Source organism: Mesoplodon bidens (assembly GCF_964165515.1). Taxonomy (NCBI): domain Eukaryota; kingdom Metazoa; phylum Chordata; class Mammalia; order Artiodactyla; family Ziphiidae; genus Mesoplodon; species Mesoplodon bidens. The sequence goes on from NC_138180.1 coordinate 5,053,554, forward strand.
TTATAGCAGAGAATATATGAAATGCCAGTAAATTTGAACATTTCTGTAAAGTTGACCATTTCCTAGCTCCTACAGTTTACCAAAACTGACACAAGAGGAAATCATTTAAGGTCATCATGTCTGCCCTTGGCATTCTCGGAACGCCCTGGCCTCAGAATGCAGCATCTGTAGTCCATGGTAACCTGCGGAGAGTGGGCGGGGCTGAGGGAGGCTGGAACACTGCCCTCACTGAGTGAGTGGGTGTGGCCATCTCTGTTGTGACTGAACAATGGGCAGGGGAGCAGGGGGCCTAGTGCAGGGCCCTCAGAGCCCGGCAGGCACAGTGGGGTGTCACAAGCATTTAGGCCCAGGCCAATGTGCGCCTTCTTTGTCTGCACAGCTGCCCAAACTCTCACTTTTCCACTCAGGCCACCCACTTAGTTGAAGTGGGTTTGGAACCTGTCCTCGCAATATACCTCGCTGCACAGCTAACCATAAGTCTGGGCATCGTAGCTTCCTGCCAGGTGACCGAAGTTCGCAGGAGAGATGATTCCCAGGTTCACACGCAGAGAGGCTCCTTCCAGGGCCACAGGCCGCCCACTGCCCCTGCCCAAGAACGGGAGCCGAAAGCAGCCCTGTCTAAGTCCCCTACCCCTAGAGGGAGTATTGGACCAACACTTCTAGAAAACGGGGTCCTTGTGGGCAACTCATTGGAGGGACACAAATAAATCTTTGTCGACATTTGGCTGAAACTTACGAACGTTCACACCTAAGCATCTTACAAGGTCAGCTGTTTAGCTAAACATGAGCTCATGATCTAAATTTACACAATATTGAAGAAATCAGCTACAAAGTGAGACAATCAGCAAAAACAATCAATACCAGAATGAGATTCCCTAGGCCATCCATCTGATGTTGGAATAATCAGGGGCAAGGCAGAAAATATACATAAAACTGGAACTGAAACAAGGAACAAGGAGGTTTTCAAAGGCAGGTAGGATCTCTAAAACATTTTTAAAGTACATGTCGTTGATAAACCTGAATACTCAAAGGTTGTTTTATACCACAGATTAAGCATTGAGAAGAGTGAAATTATGCCTTTTTGAAAACTATGGCAGGTGAGATTTTCTGCCTAATTATATAAGAAGATTTCTCTACAAAATAGACATTATTTCAAAGACTTATTGGCTGTGTAATAAGTTAAGTGTATTTCAAATGGCTTGTCTGCAAAGAAAGGTGAGATGTAGGGAATCACAGAAAGTCGAGGGGAAAATGTCAATATATACATTGCTATATGGTGAACTAAGCCTTAGGCCAGCCACAGTGTAGAGGACCTGACCCTTCGAAACTTAAAAGTGAGCTGGAATCTTTAAAAGTTCAAATCTTTATAAGTAAAAAGATTGATGAAAATGAATAACCAAGTGTTTTAATTGACATCAGAAGATCAAAACAATAAACCCTGAGAACATAGAAAAAAGATAAATAAAGATATGAGCAGAACTTAATACCACAGAAAACGTATAAAATTCAGGTGAGGTAGTAAGTCCAAAGAATATTCTTTGAAAAGATATAAAAGACACACTTTGATTAAGGAAAACACAAACATAATTAAAGAATATATAGAAAGAATCAGGACAAGGTTATAGCAGAGAATATATAAAATGCCAGTAAATTTGAACATTTCTGTAAAGTTGACCATTTCCTAGCTCCTACAGTTTACCAAAACTGACACAAGAGGAAATCATTTAAGGTCATCATGTCTGCCCTTGGCATTCTCGGAACGCCCTGGCCTCAGAAAGCAGCATCTGTAGTCCATGGTAACCTGCGGAGAGTGGGCGGGGCTGAGGGAGGCTGGAACACTGCCCTCACTGAGGGAGTGGGTGTGGCCATCTCTGCTGTGACTGAACAAAGGGCAGGGGAGCAGGGGGCCCAGGGCAGGGCCCTCAGAGCCCGGCAGGCCCAGTGGGGTGTCACAAGCCTTTAGGCCCAGGCCATAGGGCGCGTTCTTTGTCTGCACAGCTGCCCAAACTCTCACTTTTCCACTCAGGCCACCCACTTAGTTGAAGTGTGTTTGGAACCTGTCCTCGCAGTATACCTCGCTGCACAGCTAACCATATGTCTGGGCATCGTAGCTTCCTGCCACGTGACCGATGTTCGCAGGAGAGATGATTCCCAGGTTCACACGCAGAGAGGCTCCTGCCCGGGCCACAGGCCGCCCACTGCCCCTGCCCAAGATCGGGGGCCGAAAGCAGCCCTGTCTAAGTCCCCTAACCCTAGAGGGAGTATTGGACCAACACTTCTAGAAAACGGGGTCCTTGTGGGAAACTCATTGGAGGGACACAAATAAATCTTTGCCGACTTTTTGCTGAAACTTACGAACGTTCACACCTAAGCATCTTACAAGGTCAGCTGTTTAGCTAAACATGAGCTCATGATCTAAATTTACACAATAATGAAGAAATCAGCTAAAAAGGGAGACAATCAGCAAAAACAATCAATACCAGAATTAGATTCCCTAGGCCATCCTTTAGATGTTGGAATAATCAGGTGCTAGGCAGAAAATATACATAAACCGGGAAATGAAACAAGGAACAAGGATGTTTTCAAAGACTGGTAGGATCTCTAAAACATTTTTAAAGTACATGTCATTGATAAAGCTAAATACTCAAAGGTTGTTTAATACAACAAATTAAGCAGTGAGAAGAGTGAAATTATGCTGTTTAGAAAACTATGGAAGGTGAGATTTTCTGCCTAATTATATAAGATGATTTCTCCAAAAACTACACATTATTTCAAAGACTTATTGGCTGTGAAATAAGTTAAGGGTATTTCAAATGGCTTGTCTGCAAAGAAAGGTGAGATGTAGGGAATCACAGAAAGCCGAGGGGATAATATGTCAATATATACATTGCTATATGGTGAACTAAGCCATAGGCCGGCAAAGCGTTGAGGAATGGACCCTTAGAAACGTACAAGTAAGCTGAAATCTTTAAAAGTTCAAATCTTTATAAGTAAAAAGATTGATTAAAATGAATAACCAAGTGTTTTACTTGACATCAGAAAATCAAAACAATAAACCCTGAGAACATAGAAAAAAGATAAATAAAGATATGAGCAGATCTTAACACAGCAGAAAACGTATAAAATTCAGGTGATATAGTAAGTCCAAAGAATATTCTTTGAAAAGATTTAAAAGACACACTTTGATTAAGGAAAACAAAAACATAAGTAAAGAATATACAGAAAGAATCAGGACAATGTTATAGCAGAGAATCTATGAAATGCCAGTAAATTTGAACATTTCTGTAAAGCGGACCATTTCCTAGCTCCTAAAGTTTACCAAAACTGACACAAGAGGAAATCATTTAAGGTCATCATGCCTGTCCTTGGCATTCTCGGAACGCCCTGGCCTCAGAATGCAGCATCTGTAGTCCATGGTAACCTGCGGAGAGGGGGCGTGGCTGAGGGAGTTTGGAAGACTGCCTTCACAGAGGGAGTGGGTGTGGCCATCTCTGCTGTGACTGAACAAAGGGCAGGGGAGCAGGGGGCCCAGGGCAGGACCCTCAGAGCCCGGCAGAACCAGTGGGGTGTCACAAGCATTTAGGCCCAGGCCAAAGGGCGCCTTCTTTGTCTGCACAGCTGCCCAAACTCTCACCTTTCCACTCAGGCCGCCCTCTTATTTGAAGTGTGTTTGGAACCTGTCCGCGCAGTTCACCTCGCTGCACAGCTAACCATAGGTCAGGGCATCGTAGCTTCCTGCCAGGTGACCGAAGATCTCAGGCAAATGGGTCCCTGGGACACATGCGGAGAGGCTCCTGCCCGGGCCACAGGCCGCCCACTGGCCCTGCCCCAGATCGGAGGCTGAAAAGCAGCCATGTCTGAGTCCACTGCCTCTCGAAGGAGTATTGGACCAACACTTGTAGAAAACGGGGTCCTTGCGGGCAACTCATTGGAGGGACACAAATAAATCTTTGCCGACTTTCTGCTGAAGCTTACCAGCGTTCACACCTAAGCCTCTTACAAGGTCAGCTGTTTAGCTAAACATGAGCTCATGATCTAAATTTACACAATATTGAAGAAATCAGCTACAAAGTGAGACAATCAGCAAAAACAATCAATACCAGAATGAGATTCCCTAGGCCATCCATCTGATGTTGGAATAATCAGGGGCAAGGCAGAAAATATACATAAAACTGGAACTGAAACAAGGAACAAGGAGGTTTTCAAAGGCTGGTAGGATCTCTAAAACATTTTTAAATTACATGTCGTTGATAAACCTAAATACTCAAAGGTTGTTTAATACCACAGATTAAGCATTGAGAAGAGTGAAATTATGCTGTTTTGAAAACTATGGCAGGTGAGATTTTCTGCCTAATTATATAAGAAGATTTCTCTAAAAAATAGACATTATTTCAAAGACTTATTGGCTGTGAAATAAGTTAAGTGTATTTCAAATGGCTTGTCAGCAAAGAAAGGTGAGATGTAGGGAATCACAGAAAGTCGAGGGGAAAATGTCAATATATACATTGCTATATGGTGAACTAAGCCTTAGGCCAGCCACAGTGTAGAGGACCTGACCCTTCGAAACTTAAAAGTGAGCTGGAATCTTTAAAAGTTCAAATCTTTATAAGTAAAGAGATTGATGAAAATGAATAACCAAGTGTTTTAATTGACATCAGAAGATCAAAACAATAAACCCTGAGAACATAGAAAAAGATAAATAAAGATATGAGCAGAACTTAATACCACAGTAAACGTATAAAATTCAGATGAGGTAGTAAGTCCAAAGAATATTCTTTGAAAACATTTAAAAGACACACTTTGATTAAGGAAAACACAAACATAATTAAAGAATATATAGAAAGAATCAGGACAATGTTATAGCAGAGAATATATGAAATGCCAGTAAATTTGAACATTTCTGTAAAGTTGACCATTTCCTAGCTCCTACAGTTTACCAAAACTGACAAAAGAGGAAATCATTTAAGGTCATCATGCCTGCCCTTGGCATTCTCGGAACGCCCTGGCCTCAGCATGCAGCATCTGTAGTCCATGGTAACCTGCGGAGAGTGGGCGGGGCTGAGGGAGGCTGGAACACTGCCCTCACTGAGGGAGTGGGTGTGGCCATCTCTGCTGTGACTGAACAAATGGCAGGGGAGCAGGGGGCACAGTACAGGGCCCTCAGAGCCCGGCAGGCCCAGTTGGGTGTCACAAGCATTTAGGCCCAGGCCATAGGGCGCCTTCTTTGTCTGCACAGCTGCCCAAACTCTCACTTTTCCACTCAGGCCACCCACTTAGTTGAAGTGTGTTTGGAATCTGTCCTCGCAATACACCTCGCTGCACAGCTAACCATAGGCCTGGGCATCGTAGCTTCCTGCCAGGTGACCGAAGTTCGCAGGAGAGATGATTCCCAGGTTCACACACAGAGAGGCTCCTGCCAGGGACACAGGCCGCCCACTGCCCCTGCCCAAGTTCGGGGGCCGAAAGCAGCCCTGTCTAAGTCCCCTACCACTAGAGGGAGTATTGGACCAACACTTCTAGAAAACGGGGTCCTTGTGGGCAACTCATTGGAGGGACACAAATAAATCTTTTTCGACATTTTGCTGAAACTTACGAACGTTCACACCTAATCATTTTGCAAGGTCAGCTGTTTAGCTAAACATGAGCTCATGATCTAAATTTACACAATAATGAAGAAATCAGCTAAAAAGTGAGACAATCAGCGAAAACAATCAATACCAGAATTAGATTCCCTAGGCCATCCTTGAGATGTTGGAATAATCAGGTGCTAGGCAGAAAATATACATAAACCGGGAAATGAAACAAGGAACAAGGATGTTTTCAAAGACAGGTAGGATCTCGAAAACATTTTTAAAGTACATGTCATTGATAAAGCTAAATACTCAAAGGTTGTTTAATACAACAAATTAAGCAGTGAGAAGAGTGAAATTATGCTGTTTAGAAAACTATGGAAGGTGAGATTTTCTGCATAATTATATAAGATGATTTCTCCAAAAACTACACATTATTTCAAAGACTTATTGGCTGTGAAATAAGTTAAGGGTATTTCAAATGGCTTGTCTGCAAAGAAAGGTGAGATGTAGGGAATCACAGAAAGCCGAGGGGATAATATGTCAATATATACATTGCTATATGGTGAACTAAGCCATAGGCCGGCAAAAGCGTTGAGGAATGGACCCTTAGAAACGTACAAGTAAGCTGAAATCTTTAAAAGTTGAAATCTTTATAAGTAAAAAGATTGATTAAAATGAATAACCAAGTGTTTTACTTGACATCAGAAAATCAAAACAATAAACCCTGAGAACATAGAAAAAAGATAAATAAAGATATGAGCAGATCTTAATACAACTGAAAACGTATAAAATTCAGGTGATTTAGTAAGTCCAAAGAATATTCTTTGAAAAGATTTAAAAGACACACTTTGATTAAGGAAAACAAAAACATAAGTAAAGAATATACAGAAAGAATCAGGACAATGTTATAGCAGAGAATCTATGAAATGCCAGTAAATTTGAACATTTCTGTAAAGCGGACCATTTCCTAGCTCCTAAAGTTTACCAAAACTGACACAAGAGGAAATCATTTAAGGTCATCATGTCTGCCCTTGGCATTCTCGGAACGCCCTGGCCTCAGAATGCAGCATCTGTAGTCCATGGTAACCTGCGGAGAGGGGGCGTGGCTGAGGGAGTTTGGAAGACTGCCCTCACTGAGGGAGTGGGTGTGGCCATCTCTGCTGTGACTGAACAAAGGGCAGGGGAGCAGGGGGCCCAGGGCAGGGCCCTCAGAGCCCGGCAGACCCAGTGGGGTGTCACAAGCATTTAGGCCCAGGCCAAAGGGCGCCTTCTTTGTCTGCACAGCTGCCCAAACTCTCACCTTTCCACTCAGGCCGCCCTCTTATTTGAAGTGTGTTTGGAACCTGTCCGCGCAGTTCACCTCGCTGCACAGCTAACCATAGGTCAGGGCATCGTAGCTTCCTGCCAGGTGACCGAAGATCTCAGGCAAATGGGTCCCTGGGACACATGCGGAGAGGCTCCTGCCCGGGCCACAGGCCGCCCACTGGCCCTGCCCCAGATCGAAGGCTGAAAAGCAGCCATGTCTGAGTCCACTGCCTCTCGAAGGAGTATTGGACCAACACTTGTAGAAAACGGGGTCCTTGTGGGCAACTCATTGGAGGGACAAAATAAATCTGCCGACTTTCTGCTGAAGCTTACCAGCGTTCACCCCAAAGCCTCTTACAAGGTCAGCTGTTTAGCTAAACATGAGCTCATGATCTAAATTTACACAATATTGAAGAAATCAGCTACAAAGTGAGACAATCAGCAAAAACAATCAATACCAGAATGAGATTCCCTAGGCCATCCATCTGATGTTGGAATAATCAGGGGCAAGGCAGAAAATATACATAAAACTGGAACTGAAACAAGGAACAAGGAGGTTTTCAAAGGGTGGTAGGATCTCTAAAACATTTTTAAAGTACATGTCGTTGATAAACCTAAATACTCAAAGTTTGTTTAATACCACAGATAAAGCATTGAGAAGAGTGAAATTATGCTGTTTTGAAAACTATGGCAGGTGAGATTTTCTGCCTAATTATATAAGAAGATTTCTCTACAAAATAGACATTATTTCAAAGACTAATTGGCTGTGAAATAAGTTAAGTGTATTTCAAATGGCTTGTCTGCAAAGAAAGGTGAGATGTAGGGAATCACAGAAAGTCGAGGGGAAAATGTCAATATATACATTGTTATATGGTGAACTAAGCCTTAGGCCAGCCACAGTGTAGAGGACCTGACCCTTCGAAACTTAAAAGTGAGCTGGAATCTTTAAAAGTTCAAATATTTATAAGTAAAAAGAGTGATGAAAATGAATAACCAAGTGTTTTAATTGATATCAGAAGATCAAAACAATAAACCCTGAGAACATAGAAAAAAGATAAATAAAGATATGAGCAGAACTTAATACCACAGAAAACGTATAAAATTCAGGTGAGGTAGTAAGTCCAAAGAATATTCTTTGAAAAGATTTAAAAGACACACTTTGATTAAGGAAAACACAAACATAATTAAAGAATATATAGAAAGAATCAGGACAATGTTATAGCAGAGAATATATGAAATGCCAGTAAATTTGAACATTTCTGTAAAGTTGACCATTTCCTAGCTCCTACAGTTTACCAAAACGGACACAAGAGGAAATCATTTAAGGTCATCATGTCTGCCCTTGGCATACTCGGAACGCCCTGGCCTCAGAAAGCAGCATCTGTAGTCCATGGTAACCTCCGGAGAGTGGGCGGGGCTGAGGGAGGCTGGAACACTGCCCTCACTGAGGGAGTGGGTGTGGCCATCTATGCTGTGACTGAACAAAGGGCAGGGGAGCAGGGGGCCCAGGGCAGGGCCCTCAGAGCCCGGCAGGCCCAGTGGGGTGTCACAAGCATTTAGGCCCAGGCCATAGGGCGCCTTCTTTGTCTGCACAGCTGCCCAAACTCTCACTTTTCCACTCAGGCCACCCACTTAGTTGAAGTGTGTTTGGAACCTGTCCTCGCAGTATACCTCGCTGCACAGCTAACCATAGGTCTGGGCATCGTAGCTTCCTGCCACGTGACCAATGTTCGCAGGAGAGATGATTCCCAGGTTCACACGCAGAGAGGCTCCTGCCCGGGCCACAGGCCGCCCACTGCCCCTGCCCAAGATCGGGGGCCGAAAGCAGCCCTGTCTAAGTCCCCTAACCCTAGAGGGAGTATTGGACCAACACTTCTAGAAAACGGGGTCCTTGTGGGAAACTCATTGGAGGGACACAAATAAATCTTTGCCGACTTTTTGCTGAAACTTACGAACGTTCACACCTAAGCATCTTACAAGGTCAGCTGTTTAGCTAAACATGAGCTCATGATCTAAATTTACACAATAATGAAGAAATCAGCTAAAAAGGGAGACAATCAGCAAAAACATTCAATACCAGAATTAGAATCCCTAGGCCATCCTTTAGATGTTGGAATAATCAGGTGGTAGGCAGAAAATATACATAAATCTGGAAATGAAACAAGGAACAAGGATGTTTTCAAAGACTGGTAGGATCTCTAAAACATTTTTAAAGTACATATCATTGATAAAGCTAAATACTCAAAGGTTGTTTAATACAACAAATTAAGCAGTGAGAAGAGTGAAATTATGCTGTTTTGAAAACTATGGCAGGTGAGATTTTCTGCCTAATTATATAAGAAGATTTCTCTAAAAAATAGACATTATTTCAAAGACTTATTGGCTGTGAAATAAGTTAAGTGTATTTCAAATGGCTTGTCAGCAAAGAAAGGTGAGATGTAGGGAATCACAGAAAGTCGAGGGGAAAATGTCAATATATACATTGCTATATGGTGAACTAAGCCTTAGGCCAGGCACAGTGTAGAGGACCTGACCCTTCGAAACTTAAAAGTGAGCTGGAATCTTTAAAAGTTCAAATATTTATAAGTAAAAAGATTGATGAAAATGAATAACCAAGTGTTTTAATTGACATCAGAAGATCAAAACAATAAACCCTGAGAACATAGAAAAAAGATAAATAAAGATATGAGCAGAACTTAATACCACAGAAAACGTATAAAATTCAGGTGAGGTAGTAAGTCCAAAGAATATTCTTTGAAAACATTTAAAAGACACACTTTGATTAAGGAAAACACAAACATAATTAAAGAATATATAGAAAGAATCAGGACAATGTTATAGCAGAGAATATATGAAATGCCAGTAAATTTGAACATTTCTGTAAAGTTGACCATATCCTAGCTTCTACAGTTTACCAAAACTGACAAAAGAGGAAATCATTTAAGGTCATCATGCCTGCCCTTGGCATTCTCGGAACGCCCTGGCCTCAGAATGCAGCATCTGTACTCCATGGTAACCTGCGGAGAGTGGGCGGGGCTGAGGGAGGCTGGAACACTGCCCTCACTGAGGGAGTGGGTGTGGCCATCTCTGCTGTGACTGAACAAATGGCAGGGGAGCTGGGGGCACAGTACAGGGCCCTCAGAGCCTGGCAGGCCCAGTGGGGTGTCACAAGCATTTAGGCCCAGGCCATAGGGCGCCTTCTTTGTCTGCACAGCTGCCCAAACTCTCACTTTTCCACTCAGGCCACCCACTTAGTTGAAGTGTGTTTGGAACCTGTCCTCGCAATACACCTCGCTGCACAGCTAACCATAGGTCTGGGCATCGTAGCTTCCTGCCAGGTGACCGAAGTTCGCAGGAGAGATGATTCCCAGGTTCACACGCAGAGAGGCTCCTGCCAGGGACACAGGCCGCCCACAGCACCTGCCCAAGTTCGGGGGCCGAAAGCAGCCCTGTCTAAGTCCCCTACCACTAGAGGGAGTATTGGACCAACACTTCTAGAAAACGGGGTCCTTGTGGGCAACTCATTGGAGGGACACAAATAAATCTTTTTCGACATTTTGCTGAAACTTACGAACGTTCACAACTAAGCATTTTACAAGGTCAGCTGTTTAGCTAAACATGAGCTCATGATCTAAATTTACACAATAATGAAGAAATCAGCTAAAAAGGGAGACAATCAGCAAAAACAATCAATACCAGAATTAGATTCCCTAGGCCATCCTTGAGATGTTGGAATAATCAGGTGCTAGGCAGAAAATATACATAAACCGGGAAATGAAACAAGGAACAAGGATGTTTTCAAAGACAGGTAGGATCTCTAAAACATTTTTAAAGTACATGTCATTGATAAAGCTAAATACTCAAAGGTTGTTTAATACAACAAATTAAGCAGTGAGAAGAGTGAAATTATGCTGTTTAGAAAACTATGGAAGGTGAGATTTTCTGCCTAATTATATAAGATGATTTCTCCAAAAACTACACATTATTTCAAAGACTTATTGGCTGTGAAATAAGTTAAGGGTATTTCAAATGGCTTGTCTGCAAAGAAAGGTGAGATGTAGGGAATCACAGAAAGCCGAGGGGATAATATGTCAATATATACATTGCTATATGGTGAACTAAGACATAGGCTGGCAAAAGCGTTGAGGAATGGACCCTTAGAAACGTACAAGTAAGCTGAAATCTTTAAAAGTTGAAATCTTTATAAGTAAAAAGATTGATTAAAATGAATAACCAAGTGTTTTACTTGACATCAGAAAATCAAAAGAATAAACCCTGAGAACATAGAAAAAAGATAAATAAAGATATGAGCAGATCTTAATACAACAGAAAACGTATAAAATTCAGGTGATTTAGTAAGTCCAAAGAATATTCTTTGAAAAGATTTAAAAGACACACTTTGATTAAGGAAAACAAAAACATAAGTAAAGAATATACAGAAAGAATCAGGACAATGTTATAGCAGAGAATCTATGAAATGCCAGTAAATTTGAACATTTCTGTAAAGCGGACCATTTCCTAGCTCCTAAAGTTTACCAAAACTGACACAAGAGGAAATCATTTAAGGTCATCATGTCTGCTCTTGGCATTCTCGGAACGCCCTGGGCTCAGAATGCAGCATCTGTAGTCCATGGTAACCTGCGGAGAGGGGGCGTGGCTGAGGGAGCTTGGAAGACTGCCCTCACTGAGGGAGTGGGTGTGGCCATCTCTGCTGTGACTGAACAAAGGGCAGGGGAGCATGGGGCCCAGGGCATTGCCCTCAGAGCCCGGCAGACCCAGTGGGGTGTCACAAGCATTTAGGCCCAGGCCAAAGGGCGCCTTCTTTGTCTGCACAGGTGCCCAAACTCTCACCTTTCCACTCAGGCCGCCCTCTTATTTGAAGTGTGTTCGGAACCTGTCCGCGCAGTTCACCTCGCTGCACAGCTAACCATAGGTCAGGGCATCGTAGCTTCCTGCCAGGTGACCGAAGTTCTCAGGCAAATGGGTCCCTGGGACACATGCGGAGAGGCTCCTGACCGGGCCACAGGCCGCCCACTGGCCCTGCCCCAGATCGAAGGCTGAAAAGCAGCCATGTCTGAGTCCACTGCCTCTCGAAGGAGTATTGGACCAACACTTGTAGAAAACGGGGTCCTTGCGGGCAACTCATTGGAGGGACACAAATAAATCTTTGCCGACTTTCTGCTGAAGCTTACCAGCGTTCACACCTAAGCCTCTTACAAGTTCAGCTGTTTAGCTAAACATGAGCACATGATCTAAATTTACACAATATTGAAGAAATCAGCTACAAAGTGAGACAATCAGCAAAAACAATCAATACCAGAATTAGATTCCCTAGGCCATCCATCTGATGTTGGAATAATCAGGGGCAAGGCAGAAAATATTCATAAAACTGGAAATGAAACTAGGAACAAGGAGGTTTTCAAAGGCTGGTAGGGTCTCTAAAACATTTTTAAAGTACATGTCGTTGATAAACCTAAATACTCAATGGTTGTTTAATACCACAGATTAAGCATTGAGAAGAGTGAAATTATGCTGTTTTGAAAACTATGGCAGGTGAGATTTTCTGCCTAATTATATAAGAAGATTTCTCTAAAAAATAGACATTATTTCAAAGACTTATTGGCTGTGAAATAAGTTAAGTGTATTTCAAATGGCTTGTCTGCAAAGAAAGGTGAGATGTAGGGAATCACAGAAAGTCGAGGGGAAAATGTCAATATATACATTGCTATATGGTGAACTAAGCCTTATGCCAGCCACAGTGTAGAAGACCTGACGCTTCGAAACTTAAAAGTGAGCTGGAATCTTTAAAAGTTCAAATCTTTATAAGTAAAAAGATTGATGAAAATGAATAACCAAGTGTTTTAATTGACATCAGAAGATCAAAACAATAAACCCTGAGAACATAGAAAAAAGATAAATAAAGATATGAGCAGAACTTAATACCACAGAAAACGTATAAAATTCAGATGAGGTAGTAAGTCCAAAGAATATTCTTTGAAAAGATTTAAAAGACACACTTTGATTAAGGAAAACACAAACATAATTAAAGAATATATAGAAAGAATCAGGACAAGGTTATAGCAGAGAATATATGAAATGCCAGTAAATTTGAACATTTCTGTAAAGTTGACCATTTCCTAGCTCCTACAGTTTACCAAAACTGACACAAGAGGAAATCATTTAAGGTCATCATGTCTGCCCTTGGCATACTCGGAACGCCCTGGCCTCAGAATGCAGCATCTGTAGTCCATGTTAACCGGCGGAGAGTGGGCGGGGCTGAGGGAGGCTGGAACACTGCCCTCACTGAGGGAGTGGGTGTGGCCATCCCTGCTGTGACTGAACAATGGGCAGGGGAGCAGGGGGACCAGGGCAGGGCCCTCAGAGCCCGGCAGGACCAGTGGGGTGTCACAAGCATTTAGGCCCAGGCCATAGGGCGCCTTCTTTGTCTGCACAGCTGCCCAAACTCTCACTTTTCCACTCAGGCCACCCACTTAGTTGAAGTGTGTGTGGAACCTGTCCGCGCAGTATACCTCGCTGCACAGCTAACCATAGATCTGGGCATCGTAGCTTCCTGCCAGGTGACCGAAGTTCGCAGGAGAGATGATTCCCCGGTTCACACGCAGAGAGGCTCCTGCCCGGGCCACAGGCCGCCCACTGCCCCTGCCCAAGATCGTGGGCCGAAAGCAGCCCTGTCTAAGTCCCTTACCCCTAGAGGGAGTATTGGACCAAAACTTCTGGGAAACGGGGTCCTTGTGGGCAACTCATTGGAGAGACACAAATAAATCATTGCCGACTTTTTGCTGAAACTTATGAGCGTTCACACATAAGCCTCTTACAAGGTCAGCTGTTTAGCTAAACATGAGCTTATGATCTAAATTTACACAATAATGAAGAAATCAGCTACAAAGGGAGACAATCAGCAAAAACAATCAATACCAGAATTAGATTCCCTAGGCCATCCTTGAGATGTTGGAATAATCAGGTGCTAGGAAGAAAATATACATAAACCTGGAAATGAAACAAGGAACAAGGATATTTTCAAAGACTGGTAGGATCTCTAAAACATTTTTAAAGTACATGTCATTGATAAAGCTAAAAACTCAAAGGTTGTTTAATACAACAAATTAAGCAGTGAGACGAGTGAAATTATGCTGTTTAGAAAACTATGGAAGGTGAGATTTTCTGCCTAATTATATAAGATGATTTCTCTAAAAACTACACATTATTTCAAAGACTTATTGGCTGTGAAATAAGTTAAGGGTATTTCAAATGGCTTGTCTGCAAAGAAAGCTGTGATGTATGGAATCACAGAAAGCCGAGGGGATAATATGTCAATATATACATTGCTATATGGTGAACTAAGCCTAAGGCCGGCAACAGCGTAGAGGAATGGACCCTTAGAAACGTACAAGTAAGCTGGAATCTTTAAAACTTCAAATCTTTATAAGTAAAAAGATTTATTAAAATGAAAAACCAAGTGTTTTACTTGACATCAGAAAATCAAAATAATAAACCCTGAGAACATAGAAAAAAGATAAATAAAGATATGAGCATATCTTAATACAACAGAAATCGTATAAAATTCAGGTGATTTAGTAAGTCCAAAGTATATTCTTTGAAAAGATTTAAAAGACACACTTTGATTAAGGAAAACAAAAACATAAGTAAAGAATATACAGAAAGAATCAGGACAATGTTATAGCAGAGAATATATGAAATGCCAGTAAATTTGAACATTTCTGTAAAGCGGACCATTTAATAGCTCCTAAAGTTTACCAAAACTGACACAAGAGGAAATGACTTAAGTTCATCATGTCTGCCCTTGGCATACTCGGAATGCCCTGGCCTCAGAATGCAGCATCTGTAGTCCATGGTAACCTGCGGAGAGGGGGCGTGGCTGAGGGAGCTTGGAAGGCTGCCCTCACTGAGGGAGTGGGTGTGGCCATCTCTGCTGTGACTGAACAATGGGCAGGGGAGCAGGGGGCCCAGGGCAGGGCCCTCAGAGCCCGGTAGAACCCGTGGGGTGTCACAAGCATTTAGGCCCAGGCCAAAGGGCGCCTTCTTTGTCTGCACAGCTGCCCAAATTCTCACCTTTCCACTCAGGCCTCCCTCTTATTTGAAGTGTGTGTGGAACCTGTCCGCGCAGTACACCTCGCTGCACAGCTAACCATAGGTCAGGGCATCGTAGCTTCCTGCCAGGTGACCGAATTTCGCAGGCAAATGGGTCCCTGGGACACATGCGGAGAGGCTCCTGCCCGGGCCACAGGCCGCCCACAGGCCCTGCCCCAGATCGAATGCTGAAAAGCAGCCATGTCTGAGTCCACTGCCTCTCGAAGGAGTATTGGACCAACACTTGTAGAAAACGGGGTCCTTGCGTGCAACTCATTGGAGGGACACAAATAAATCTTTGCCGACTTTCTGCTAAAACTTACCAGCGTTCACACCTAAGCCTCTTACAAGGTCAGCTGTTTAGCTAAACATGAGCTCATGATCTAAATTAACACACTATTGAAGAAATCAGCTACAAAGTGAGACAATCAGCAAAAACAATCAATACCAGAATTAGATTCCCTAAGCCATCCATGTGATGTTGGAATAATCAGGGGCAAGGCAGAAAATATACATAAAACTGGAACTGAAACAAGAAACAAGGAGGTTTTCAAAGGCTGGTAGGATCTCTAAAACATTTTTAAACTACATGTCGTTGATAAACCTAAATACTCAAAGGTTGTTTAATACCACTTATTAAGCATTGAGAAGAGTGAAATTATGCTGTTTTGAAAACTATGGCAGGTGAGATTTTCTGCCTAATTATATAAGAAGATTTCTCTAAAAAATAGACATTATTTCAAAGACTTATTGGCTGTGAAATAAGTTAAGTGTATTTCAAAAGGCTTGTCTGCAAAGAAAGGTGAGATGTAGGGAATCACAGAAAGTCGAGGGGAAAATGTCAATATATACATTGCTATATGGTGAACTAAGCCTTAGGCCAGGAACAGTGTAGAGGAACTGACCCTTCGAAACTTAAAAGTGAGCTGGAATCTATAAAAGTTCAAATCTTTATAAGTAAAAAGATTGATGAAAATGAATAACCTAGTCTTTTAATTGACATCAGAAGATCAAAACAATAAACCCTGAGAACATAGGAAAAAGATAAATAAAGATATGAGCAGAACTTAATACCACAGAAAACGTATAAAATTCAGGTGAGGTAGTAAGTCCAAAGAATATTCTTTGAAAAGATTTAAAAGACACACTTTGATTAAGGAAAACACAAACATAATTAAAGAATATATAGAAAGAGTCAGGACAATGTTGTAGCTGAGAATATATGAAATGCCAGTAAATTTTAACATTTCTGTAAAGTTGACCATTTCCTAGCTCCTACAGTTTACCAAAACTGACACAAGAGGAAATCATTTAAAGTCATCATGTCTGCCCTTGGCATTCTCGGAACGCCCTGGCCTCAGAATGCAGCATCTGTAGTCCATGGTAACCTGCGGAGAGTGGGCGTGGCTGAGGGAGGCTGGAACACTGCCCTCACTGAGGGCGTGGGTGTTGCCATCTCTGCTGTGACTGAAGAAAGGGCAGGGGAGCAGGGGGCCCAGGGAAGGTCCCTCAGAGCCCGACATGCCCAGTGGGGTGTCACAAGCATTTAGGCCCAGGCCATAGGGCGCCTTCTTTGTCTGCACAGCTGCCCAAACTCTCACTTTTCCACTCAGGCCACCCACTTAGTTGAAGTGTGTGTGGAACCTGTCCGCGCAGTATACCTCGCTGCACAGCTAACCATAGGTCTGGGCATCGTAGCTTCCTGCCAGGTGACCGAAGTTCGCAGGAGAGATGATTCCCAGGTTCACACGCAGAGAGGCTCCTGCCCGGGCCACAGGCCGCCCACTGCCCCTGCCCAAGATCGGAGGCCGAAAGCAGCCTTGTCTAAGTTCCCTTCCCCTAGAGGGAGTATTGGATCAACACTTCTAGAAAACGGGGTCCTTGTGGGCAACTCATTGAAGGGACACAAATATATCTTTGCCGACATTTTGCTGAAACTTACGAACGTTCACACCTAAGCATCTTACAAGGTCAGCTGTTTAGCTAAACATGAGCTCATGATCTAAATTTACACAAAAATGAAGAAATCAGCTACAAAGGGAGACAATCAGCAAAAATAATCAGTACCAGAATTACATTCCCTAGGCCACCCATCAGATGTTGGAATAATCAGGTGCTAGGCAGAAAATATACATAAACCTGGAACTGAAACAAGGAACAAGGATGTTTTCAAAGACTGGTAGGATCTCTAAAACATTTTTAAAGTACATGTCATTGATAAAGCTAAATACTCAAAGGTTGTTTAATACAACAAATTAAGCAGTGAGAAGAGTGAAATTATGCTGTTTAGAAAACTATGGAAGGTGAGATTTTCTGCCTAATTATATAAGATGATTTCTCCAAAAACTACACATTATTTCAAAGACTTATTGGCTGTGAAATAAGTTAAGGGTATTTCAAATGGCTTGTCTGCAAAGAAAGGTGAGATGTAGGGAATCACAGAAAGCCGAGGGGATAATATGTCAATATATACATTGCTATATGGTGAACTAAGCCATAGGCCGGCAAAAGCGTTGAGGAATGGACCCTTAGAAACGTACAAGTAAGCTGAAATCTTTAAAAGTTCAAATCTTTATAAGTAAAAAGATTGATTAAAATGAATAACCAAGTGTTTTACTTGACATCAGAAAATCAAAACAATAAACCCTGAGAACATAGAAAAAAGATAAATAAAGATATGAGCAGATCTTAATACAACAGAAAACGTATAAAATTCAGGTGATTTAGTAAGTCCAAAGAATATTCTTTGAAAAGATTTAAAAGACACACTTTGATTAAGGAAAACAAAAACATAAGTAAAGAATATACAGAAAGAATCAGGACAATGTTATAGCAGAGAATCTATGAAATGCCAGTAAATTTGAACATTTCTGTAAAGCGGACCATTTCCTAGCTCCTAAAGTTTACCAAAACTGACACAAGAGGAAATCATTTAAGGTCATCATGTCTGCCCTTGGCATTCTCGGAACGCCCTGGGCTCAGAATGCAGCATCTGTAGTCCATGGTAACCTGCGGAGAGGGGGCGTGGCTGAGGGAGCTTGGAAGACTGCCCTCACTGTGGGTGTGGGTGTGGCCATCTCTGCTGTGACTGAACAAAGGGCAGGGGAGCAGGGGGCCCAGGGCAGGGCCCTCAGAGCCCGGCAGACCCTGTGGGGTGTCTCAAGCATTTAGGCCCAGTCCAAAGGGCGCCTTCTTTGTCTGCACAGGTGCCCAAACTCTCACCTTTCCACTCAGGCCGCCCTCTTATTTGAAGTGTGTTTGGAACCTGTCCGCGCAGTTCACCTCGCTGCACAGCTAACCATAGGTCAGGGCATCGTAGCTTCCTGCCAGGTGACCGAAGTTCGCAGGCAAATTGGTCCCTGGGACACATGCGGAGAGGCTCATGCCCGGGCCACAGGCCGCCCACTGGCCCTGCCCCAGATCGAAGGCTGAAAAGCAGCCATGTCTGAGTCCACTGCCTCTCGAAGGAGTATTGGACCAACACTTGTAGAAAACGGGGTCCTTGTGGGCAACTCATTGGAGGGACACAAATAAATCTTTGCCGACTTTCTGCTGAAGCTTACCAGCGTTCACACCTAAGCCTCTTACAAGGTCAGCTGTTTAGCTAAACATGAGCTCATGATCTAAATTTACACAATAATGAAGAAATCAGCTACAAAGGGAGACAATCAGCAAAAACAATCAATACCAGAATTAGATTCCCTAGGCCACCCATCAGATGTTGGAATAATCAGGTGCTAGGCAGAAAATATACATAAACCTGGAACTGAAACAAGGAACAAGGATGTTTTCAAAGACTGGTAGGATCTCTAAAACATTTTTAAAGTACATGTCATTGATAAAGCTAAATACTCAAAGGTTGTTTAATAAACAAATTAAGCAGTGAGAAGAGTGAAATTATGCTGTTTAGAAAACTATGGAAGGTGAGATTTTCTGCCTAATTATATAATATGATTTCTCTAAAAACTACACATTATTTCAAAGACTTATTGGCTGTGAAATAAGTTAAAGGTATTTCAAATGTCTTGACTGCAAAGAAAGCTGAGATGTAGGGAATCACAGAAAGCCGAGGGGATAATATGTCAATATATACATTGCTATATGGTGAACTAAGCCTTAGGCCGGCAACAGTGTAGAGGAATGGACCCTTAGAAACGTACAAGTAAGCTGGAATCTTTAAAAGTTCAAATATTTATAAGTAAAAAGATTGATTAAAATGAATAACCAAGTGTTTTACTTGACATCAGAAAATCAAAACAATAAACACTGAGAACATAGAAAAAAGATAAATAAAGATATGAGCAGAACTTAATACAACAGAAAACGTATAAAATTCAGGTGATTTAGTAAGTCCAAAGAATATTCTTTGAAAAGATTTAAAAGACACACTTTGATTAAGGAAAACAAAAACATAAGTAAAGAATATACAGAAAGAATCAGGACAATGTTATAGCAGAGAATATATGAAATGCCAGTAAATTTGAACATTTCTGTAAAGCGGACCATTTCCTAGCTCCTACAGTTTACCAAAACTGACACAAGAGGAAATCATTTAAGGTCATCATGACTGCCCTTGGCATTCTCGGAACGCCCTGGGCTCAGAATGCATCATCTGTAGTCCATGGTAACCTGCGGAGAGGGGTCGTGGCTGAGGGAGCTTGGAAGACTGCCCTGACTGAGGGAGTGGGTGTGGCCATCTCTGCTGTGACTGAACAAAGGGCAGGGGAGCAGGGGGCCCAGGGCAGGGCTCTCAGAGCCCGGCAGACACTGTGGGGTGTCACAAGCATTTAGGCCCAGGCCAAAGGGCGCCTTCTTTGTCTGCACAGCTGCCCAAACTCTCACCTTTCCACTCAGGCCGCCCTCTTATTTGAAGTGTGTTTGGAATCTGTCCGCGCAGTACACCTCGCTGCACAGCTAACCATAGGTCAGGGCATCGTAGCTTCCTGCCAGGTGACCGAAGTTCGCAGGCAAATGGGTCCCTGGGACACATGCGGAGAGGCTCCTGCCAGGGCCACAGGCCGCCCACTGGCCCTGCCCCAGATCGAATGCTGAAAAGCAGCCATGTCTGAGTCCACTGCCTCTCGAAGGAGTATTGGACAAACACTTGTAGAAAACGGGGTCCTTGCGGGCAACTCATTGGAGGGACAGAAATAAATCTTTGCCGACATTCTGCTGAAGCTTACCAGCGTTCACACTTAAGCCTCTTACAAGGTCAGCTGTTTAGCTAAACATGAGCTCATGATCTAAATTTACACAATATTGAAGATATCAGCTACAAAGTGAGACAATCAGCAAAAACAATCAATACCAGAATTAGATTCCCTAGGCCATCCATCTGATGTTGGAATAATCAGGTGCAAGGCAGAAAATATACATAAAACTGGAACTGAAACAAGGAACAAGGAGGTTTTCAAAGGCTGGTAGGATCTCTAAAACATTTTTAAAGTACATGTCGTTGATAAACCTAAATACTCAAAGGTTGTTTAATACCACAGATTAAGCATTGAGAAGAGTGAAATTATGCTGTTTTGAAAACTATGGCAGGTGAGATTTTCTGCCTAATTATATAAGAAGATTTCTCTAAAAAATAGACATTATTTCAAAGACTTATTGGCTGTGAAATAAGTTAAGTGTATTTCAAATGGCTTGTCTGCAAAGAAAGGTGAGATGTAGGGAATCACAGAAAGTCGAGGGGAAAATGTCAATATATACATTGCTATATGGTGAACTAAGCCTTAGGCCAGCCACAATGTAGAGGACCTGACCCCTAGAAACTTAAAAGTGAGCTGGAATGTTTAAAAGTCAAATCTTTTTAAGTAAAAACATTGATGAAAATGAATAACCAAGTGTTTTAATTGACATCAGAAGATCAAAACAATAAACCCTGAGAACATAGAAAAAAGATAAATAAAGATATGAGCAGAACTTAATACCACAGAAAACGTATAAAATTCAGGTGAGGTAGTAAGTCCAAAGAATATTCTTTGAAAAGATTTAAAAGACACACTTTGATTAAGGAAAACACAAACATAATTAAAGAATATATAGAAAGAATCAGGACAATGTTATAGCAGAGAATATATGAAATGCCAGTAAATTTGAACATTTCTGTAAATTTGACCATTTCCTAGCTCCTACAGTTTAACAAAACTGACACAAGAGGAAATCATTTAAGGTCATCATGTCTGCCCTTGGCATTCTCGGAATGCCCTGACCTCAGAATGCAGCATCTGTAGTCCATGGTAAACTGCGGAGAGTGGGCGGGGCTGAGGGAGGCTGGAACACTGCCCTCACTGAGGGAGTGGGTATGGCCATCTCTGCTGTGACTGAACAAAGGGCAGGGGAGCAGGGGGCCCAGGGCAGGGCCCTCAGAGCCCGGCATGCCCAGTGTGGTGTCACAAGCATTTAGGCCCAGGCCATAGGGCGCCTTCGTTGTCTGCACAGCTGCCCAAACTCTCACTTTTCTACTCAGGTCACCCACTTAGTTGAAGTGTGTGTGGAACCTGTCCGCGCAGTATACCTCGCTGCACAGCTAACCATAGGTCTGGGCATCGTAGCTTCCTGCCAGGTGACCGAAGTTCGCAGGAGAGATGATTCCCAGGTTCACACGCAGAGAGGCTCCTGCCCAGGCCACAGGCCGCCCACCGCCCCTGCCCATGATCGGGGGCCGAAAGCAGCCCTGTCTAAGTCCCGTACCCCTAGAGGGAGTATTGGACCAACACTTCTAGAAAACGGGGTCCTTGTGGGCAACTCATTGGAGGGACACAAATAAATCTTTGCCGACTTTTTGCTGAAACTTACGAGCGTTCACACTTAAGCCTCTTACAAGGTCAGCTGTTTAGCTAAACATGAGCTCATGATCTAAATTTACACAAAAATGAAGAAATCAGCTACAAAGGGAGACAATCAGCAAAAACAATCAATACCAGAATTACATTCCCTAGGCCACCCATCAGATGTTGGAATAATCAGGTGCTAGGCAGAAAATATACATAAACCTGGAACTGAAACAAGGAACAAGGATGTTTTCAAAGACTGGTAGGATCTCTAAAACATTTTTAAAGTACATGTCATTGATAAAGCTAAATACTCAAAGGTTGTTTAATACAACAAATTAAGCAGTGAGAAGAGTGAAATTATGCTGTTTAGAAAACTATGGAAGGTGAGATTTTCTGCCTAATTATATAAGATGATTTCTCTAAAAACTACACATTATTTCAAAGACTTATTGGCTGTGAAATAAGTTAAGGGTATTTCAAATGGCTTGTCTGCAAAGAAAGCTGAGATGTAGGGAATCACAGAAAGCCGAGGGGATAATATGTCAATATATAAATTGCTATATGGTGAACTAAGCCTTAGGCCGGCAATAGTGTAGAGGAATGGAACCTTAGAAACGTACATGTAAGCTGGAATCTTTAAAAGTTCAAATCTTTATAAGTAAAAAGTTTTATTAAAATGAAAAACCAAGTGTTTTACTTGACATCAGAAAATCAAAACAATAAACACTGAGAACATAGAAAAAAGATAAATAAATATATGAGCAGAACTTAATACAACAGAAAACGTATACAATTCAGGTGATTTAGTAAGTCCAAAGAATATTCCTTGAAAAGACTTAAAAGACACACTTTGATTAAGGAAAACAAAAACATAAGTAAAGAATATACAGAAAGAATCAGGACAATGTTATAGCAGAGATTATATGAAATGCCAGTAAATTTGAACATTTCTGTAAAGCGGACCATTTCCTAGCTCCTACAGTTTACCAAAACTGACACAAGAGGAAATCATTTAAGGTCATCATGTCTGCCCTTGGCATTCTCGGAACGCCCTGGGCTCAGAATGCAGCATCTGTAGTCCATGGTAACCTGCGGAGAGGGGGCGTGGCTGAGGGAGCTTGGAAGACTGCCCTCACTGAGGGAGTGGGTGTGGCCATCTCTGCTGTGACTGAACAAAGGGCAGGGGAGCAGGGGGCCCAGGGCAGGGCCCTCAGAGCCCGGCAGACCCAGTGGGGTGTCACAAGCATTTAGGCCCAGGCGAAAGGGCGCCTTCTTTGTCTGCACAGCTGCCCAAACTCTCACCTTTCCACTCAGGCCGCCCTCTTATTTGAAGTGTGTTTGGAACATGTCCGCGCAGTACACCTCGCTGCACAGCTAACCATAGGTCAGGGCATCGTAGCTTCCTGCCAGGTGACCGAAGTTCGCAGGCAAATGGGTCCCTGGGACACATGCGGAGAGGCTCCTGCACGGGCCACAGGCCGCCCACTGCCCCTGCCCAAGATCGGTGACGAAAGCAGCCCTGTCTAAGTCCCCTACCCCTAGAGGGAGTATTGGACCAACACTTCTAGAAAACGGGGTCCTTGTGGGTAACTCATTGGAGGGACATAAAGAAATCTTTGCTGACTTTTTGCTGAAACTTACGAGCGTTCACACCTAAGCCTCTTACAAGTTCAGCTGTTTAGCTAAACATGAGCTCAAGATCTAAATTTACACAATAATGAAGAAATCAGCTACAAAGGGAGACAATCAGCAAAAACAATCAATACCAGAATTACATTCCCTAGGCCACCAGTCAGATGTTGGAATAATCAGGTGCTAGGCAGAAAATATACATAAACCTGGAAATGAAACAAGGAACAAGGATGTTTTCAAAGACTGGTAGGATCTCTAAAACATTTTTAAAGTACATGTCATTGATAAAGCTAAATACTCAAAGGTTGTTTAATACAACAAATTAAGCAGTGAGAAGAGTGAAATTATGCTGTTTAGAAAACTATGGAAGGTGAGATTTTCTGCCTAATTATATAAGATGATTTCTCTAAAAACTACACATTATTTCAAAGACTTATTGGCTGTGAAATAAGTTAAGGGTATTTCAAATGGCTTGTCTGCAAAGAAAGGTGAGATGTAGGGAATCACAGAAAGCCGAGGGGATAATATGTCAATATATACATTGCTATATGGTGAACTAAGCCTTAGGCCGGCAACAGTGTAGAGGAATGGACCCTTAGAAACGTACAAGTAAGCTGGAATCTTTAAAAGTTCAAATCTTTATAAGTAAAAAGATTGATTAAAATGAATAACCAAGTGTTTTACTTGACATCAGAAAATCAAAACAATAAACCCTGAGAACATAGAAAAAAGATAAATAAAGATATGAGCAGAACTTAATACAACAGAAAACGTATAAAATTCAGGTGATTTAGTAAGTCCAAAGAATATTCTTTGAAAAGATTTAAAAGACACACTTTGATTAAGGAAAACAAAAACATAAGTAAAGAATATACAGAAAGAATCAGGACAATGTTATAGCAGAGAATATATGAAATGCCAGTAAATTTGAACATTTCTGTAAAGCGGACCATTTCCTAGCTCCTAAAGTTTACCAAAACTGACACAAGAGGAAATCATTTAAGGTCATCATGTCTGCCCTTGGCATTCTCGGAACGCGCTGGGCTCAGAATGCAGCATCTGTAGTCCATGGTAACCTGCGGAGAGGGGGCGTGGCTGAGGGAGCTTGGAAGACTGCCCTCACTGAGGGAGTGGGTGTGGCCATCTCTGCTGTGACCGAACAAAGGGCAGGGGAGCAGGGGGCCCAGCGCAGGGCCCTCAGAGCCCGGCAGACCCAGTGGGTGTCACAAGCATTTAGGCCCAGGACAAAGGAAGCCTTCTTTGTCTGCACAGGTGCCCAATCTCTCACCTTTCCACTCAGGCCGCCCTCTTATTTGAAGTGTGTTTGCAACCTCTCCGCGCAGTACACCTCGCTGCACAGCTAACCATAGGTCAGGGCATCGTAGCTTCCTGCCAGGTGACAGAAGTTCGCAGGCAAATGGGTCCCTGGGACACATGCGGAGAGGCTCCTGCCCGGGCCACAGGCCGCCCACTGGCCCTGCCCCAGATCGAAGGCTGAAAAGCAGCCATGTCTGAGTCCACTGCCTCTCGAAGGAGTATTGGACCAACACTTGTAGAAAACGGGGTCCTTGCGGGCAACTCATTGGAGGGACAGAAATAAATCTTTGCCGACTTTCTGCTGAAGCTTACCAGCGTTCACACCTAAGCCTCTTACAAGGTCAGCTGTTTAGCTAAACATGAGCTCATGATCTAAATTTACACAATATTGTAGAAATCAGCTACAAAGTGAGACAATCAGCAAAAACAATCAATACCAGAATTAGATTCCCTAGGCCATCCATCTGATGTTGGAATAATCAGGGGCAAGGCAGAAAATATACATAAAACTAGAACTGAAACAAGGAACAAGGAGGTTTTCAAAGGCTGGTAGGATCTCTAAAACCTTTTTAAAGTACATGTCGTTGATAAACCTAAATACTCAAAGGTTGTTTAATACCACAGATTAAGCATTGAGAAGAGTGAAATTATGCTGTTTTGAAAACTATGGCAGGTGAGATTTTTTGCCTAATTATATAAGAAGATTTCTCTAAAAAATAGACATTATTTCAAAGACTTATTGGCTGTGAAATAAGTTAAGTGTATTTCAAATGGCTTGTCTGCAAAGAAAGGTGAGATGTAGGGAATCACAGAAAGTCGAGGGGAAAATGTCAATATATACATTGCTATATGGTGAACTAAGCCTTAGGCCAGCCACAATGTAGAGGACCTGACCCTTAGAAACTTAAAAGTGAGCTGGAATCTTTAAAAGTTCAAATCTTTATAAGTAAAAAGATTGATGAAAATGAATAACCACGTGTTTTAATTGACATCAGAAGATCAAAACAATAAACCCTGAGAACATAGAAAAAAGATAAATAAAGATATGAGCAGAACTTAATACCACAGAAAACGTATAAAATTCAGGTGAGGTAGTAAGTCCAAAGAATATTCTTTGAAAAGATTTAAAAGACACACTTTGATTAAGGAAAACACAAACATAATTAAAGAATATATAGAAAGAATCAGGACAATGTTATAGCAGAGAATATATGAAATGCCAGTAAATTTGAACATTTCTGTAAAGTTGACCATTTCCTAGCTCCTACAATTTACCAAAACTGACATAAGAGGAAATCATTTAAGGTCATCATGTCTGCCCTTGGCATTCTCGGAACGCCCTGGCCTCAGAATGCAGCATCTGTTGTCCATGGTAACCTGCGAAGAGTGGGCGGGGCTGAGGGAGGCTGGAACACTGCCCTCACTGAGGGAGTGGGTGTGGCCATCTCTGCTGTGACTGAACAAAGGGCAGGGGAGCAGGGGGCCCAGGGCAGGGCCCTCAGAGCCCGGCATGCCCAGTGTGGTGTCACAAGCATTTAGGCCCAGGCCATAGGGCGCCTTCTTTGTCTGCACAGCTGCCCAAACTCTCACTTTTCCACTCAGGCCACCCACTTAGTTGAAGTCTGTGTGGAACCTGTCCGCGCAGTATACCTCGCTGCACAGCTAACCATAGGTCTGGGCATCGTAGCTTCCTGCCAGGTGACCGAAGTTCGCAGGAGAGATGATTCCCAGGTTCACACGCAGAGAGGCTCCTGCCCGGGCCACAGGCCGCCCACTGCCCCTGCCCAAGATCGGTGACGAAAGCAGCCCTGTCTAAGTCCCCTACCCCTAGAGGGAGTATTGGACCAACACTTCTAGAAAACGGGGTACTTGTGGGCAACTCATTGGAGGGACATAAAGAAGTCTTTGCCGACTTTTTGCTGAAACTTACGAGCGTACACACCTAAGCCTCTTACAAGTTCAGCTGTTTAGCTAAACATGAGCTCATGATCTAAATTTACACAATAATGAAGAAATCAGCTACAAAGGGAGACAATCAGCAAAAACAATCAATACCAGAATTACATTCCCTAGGCCACCCGTCAGATGTTGGAATAATCAGGTGCTAGGCAGAAAATATACATAAACCTGGAAATGAAACAAGGAACAAGGATGTTTTCAAAGACTGGTAGGATCTCTAAAACATTTTTAAAGTACATGTCATTGATAAAGCTAAATACTCAAAGGTTGTTTAATACACAAATTAAGCAGTGAGAAGAGTGAAATTATGCTGTTTAGAAAACTATGGAAGGTGAGATTTTCTGCCTAATTATATAAGATGATTTCTCTAAAAACTACACATTATTTCAAAGACTTATTGGCTGTGAAATAAGTTAAGGGTATTTCAAATGGCTTGTCTGCAGAGAAAGGTGAGATGTAGGGAATCACAGAAAGCCGAGGGGATAATATGTCAATATATACATTGCTATATGGTGAACTAAGCCTTAGGCCGGCAACAGTGTAGAGGAATGGACCCTTAGAAACGTACAAGTAAGCTGGAATCTTTAAAAGTTCAAATCTTTATAAGTAAAAAGATTGATTAAAATGAATAACCAAGTGTTTTACTTGACATCAGAAAATCAAAACAATAAACCCTGAGAACATAGAAAAAAGATAAATAAAGATATGAGCAGAACTTAATACAACAGAAAACGTATAAAATTCAGGTGATTTAGTAAGTCCAAAGAATATTCTTTGAAAAGATTTAAAAGACACACTTTGATTAAGGAAAAGAAAAACATAAGTAAAGAATATACAGAAAGAATCAGGACAATGTTATAGCAGAGAATATATGAAATAGCAGTAAATTTGAACATTTCTGTAAAGCGGACCATTTCCTAGCTCCTAAAGTTTACCAAAACTGACACAAGAGGAAATCATTTAAGGTCATCATGTCTGCCCTTGGCATTCTCGGAACGCCCTGGGCTCAGAATGCAGCATCTGTAGTCCATGGTAACCTGCGGAGAGGGGGCGTGGCTGAGGGAGCTTGGAAGACTGCCCTCACTGAGGGAGTGGGTGTGGCCATCTCTGCTGTGACGGAACAACGTGCAGGGGAGCAGGGGGCCCAGCGCAGGGCCCTCAGAGCCCGGCAGACCCAGTGGGGTGTCACAAGCATTTAGGCCCAGGACAAAGGGCGCCTTCTTTGTCTGCACAGGTGCCCAAACTCTCACCTTTCCACTCAGGCCGCCCTCTTATTTGAAGTGTGTTTGCAACCTGTCCGCGCAGTACACCTCGCTGCACAGCTAACCATAGGTCAGGGCATCGTAGCTTCCTGCCAGGTGACCGAAGTTCGCAGGCAAATGGGTCCCTGGGACACATGCGGAGAGGCTCCTGCCCGGGCCACAGGCCGCCCACTGGCCCTGCCCCAGATCGAAGGCTGAAAAGCAGCCATGTCTGAGTCCACTGCCTCTCGAAGGAGTATTGGACCAACACTTGTAGAAAACGGGGTCCTTGCGGGCAACTCATTGGAGGGACAGAAATAAATCTTTGCCGACTTTCTGCTGAAGCTTACCAGCGTTCACACCTAAGCCTCTTACAAGGTCAGCTGTTTAGCTAAACATGAGCTCATGATCTAAATTTACACAATATTGAAGAAATCAGCTACAAAGTGAGACAATCAGCAAAAACAATCAATACCAGAATTAGATTCCCTAGACCATCCATCTGATGTTGGAATAATCAGGGGCAAGGCAGAAAATATACATAAAACTGGAACTGAAACAAGGAACAAGGAGGTTTTCAAAGGCTGGAAGGATCTCTAAAACCTTTTTAAAGTACATGTCGTTGATAAACCTAAATACTCAAAGGTTGTTTAATACCACAGATTAAGCATTGAGAAGAGTGAAATTATGCTGTTTTGAAAACTATGGCAGGTGAGATTTTTTGCCTAATTATATAAGAAGATTTCTCTAAAAAATAGACATTATTTCAAAGACTTATTGGCTGTGAAATAAGTTAAGTGTATTTCAAATGGCTTGTCTGCAAAGAAAGGTGAGATGTAGGGAATCACAGAAAGTCGAGGGGAAAATGTCAATATATACATTGCTATATGGTGAACTAAGCCTTAGGCCAGCCACAATGTATAGGACCTGACCCTTAGAAACTTAAAATTGAGCTTGAATGTTTAAAAGTTCAAATCTTTATAAGTAAAAAGATTGATGAAAATGAATAACCAAGTGTTTTAATTGACATCAGAAGATCAAAACAATAAACCCTGAGAACATAGGAAAAAGATAAATAAAGATATGAGCAGAACTTAATACCACAGAAAACGTATAAAATTCAGGTGAGGTAGTAAGTCCAAAGAATATTCTTTGAAAAGATTTAAAAGACACACTTTGATTAAGGAAAACACAAACATAATTAAAGAATATATAGAAAGAATCAGGACAATGTTAGAGCAGAGAATATATGAAATGCCAGTAAATTTGAACATTTCTGTAAAGTTGACCATTTCCTAGCTCCTACAGTTTAACAAAACTGACACAAGAGGAAATCATTTAAGGTCATCATGTCTGCCCTTGGCATTCTCGGAACGCCCTGGCCTCAGAATGCAGCATCTGTAGTCCATGGTAACCTGCGGAGAGGGGGCGTGGCTGAGGGAGCTTGGAAGACAGCCCTCACTGAGGGAGTGAGTGTGGCCAACTCTGCTGTGACTGAACAAAGGGCAGGGGAGCAGGGGGCCCAGCGCAGGGCCCTCAGAGCCCGGCAGACCCAGTGGGGTGTCACAAGCATTTAGGCCCAGGACAAAGGGCATCTTCTTTGTCTGCACAGGTGCCCAAACTCTCACCTTTCCACTCAGGCCGCCCTCTTATTTGAAGTGTGTTTGCAACCTGTCCGCGCAGTACACCTCGCTGCACAGCTAACCATAGGTCAGGGCATCGTAGCTTCCTGCCAGGTGACCGAAGTTCGCAGGCAAATGGGTCCCTGGGACACATGCGGAGAGGATCCTGTCCGGGCCACAGGCCGCCCACTGGCCCTGCCCCAGATCGAAGTCTGAAAAGCAGCCATGTCTGAGTCCACTGCCTCTCGAAGGAGTATTGGACCAACACTTGTAGAAAACGAGGTCCTTGCGGGCAACTCATTGGAGGGACACAAATAAATCTTTGCCGACTTTCTGCTGAAGCTTACCAGCGTTCACACCTAAGCCTCTTACAAGGTCAGCTGTTTAGCTAAACATGAGCTCATGATCTAAATTTACACAATATTGAAGAAATCAGCTACAAAGTGAGACAATCAGCAAAAACAATCAATACAAGAATTAGATTCCCTAGGCCATCCATCTGATGTTGGAATAATCAGGGGCAAGGCAGAAAATATACATAAAACTGGAACTGAAACAAGGAACAAGGAGGTTTTCAAAGGCTGGTAGGATCTCTAAAACCTTTTTAAAGTACATGTCGTTGATAAACCTAAATACTCAAAGGTTGTTTAATACCACAGATTAAGCATTGAGAAGAGTGAAATTATGCTGTTTGAAAACTATGGCAGGTGAGATTTTTTGCCTAATTATATAAGAAGATTTCTCTAAAAAATAGACATTATTTCAAAGACTTATTGGCTGTGAAATAAGTTAAGTGTATTTCAAATGGCTTGTCTGCAAAGAAAGGTGAGATGTAGGGAATCACAGAAAGTCGAGGGGAAAATGTCAATATATACATTGCTATATGGTGAACTAAGCCTTAGGCCAGCCACAATGTAGAGGACCTGTCCCATAGAAACTTAAAAGTGAGCTGGAATATTTAAAAGTTCAAATCTTTATAAGTAAAAAGATTGATGAAAATGAATAACCAAGTGTTTTAATTGACATCAGAAGATCAAAACAATAAACCCTGAGAACATAGAAAAAAGATAAATAAAGATATGAGCAGAACTTAATACCACAGAAAACGTATAAAATTCAGGTGAGGTAGTAAGTCCAAAGAATATTCTTTGAAAAGATTTAAAAGACACACTTTGATTAAGGAAAACACAAACATAATTAAAGAATATATAGAAAGAATCAGGACAATGTTATAGCAGAGAATATATGAAATGCCAGTAAATTTGAACATTTCTGTAAAGTTGACCATTTCCTAGCTCCTACAGTTTACCAAAACTGACACAAGAGGAAATCATTTAAGGTCATCATGTCTGCCCTTGGCATTCTCGGAACGCCCTGGCCTCAGAATGCAGCATGTGTAGTCTTTGGTAACCTGCGGAGAGTGGGCGGGGCTGAGGGAGGCTGGAACACTGCCCTCACAGAGGGAGTGGGTGTGGCCATCTCTGCTGTGACTGAACAAAGGGCAGGGGAGCATGGGGCCCAGGGACTGTCCCTCAGAGCCCGGCAGGCCCAGTGGGGTGTCACAAGCATTTAGGCCCAGGCCATAGGGCGCCTTCTTTGTCTGCACAGCTGCCCAAACTCTCACTTTTCCACTCAGGCCACCCACTTAGTTGAAGTGTGTGTGGAACCTGTCCGTGCAGTATACCTCGCTGCACAGCTAACCATAGGTCTGGGCATCGTAGCTTCCTGCCAGGTGACCGAAGTTCGCAGGAGAGATGATTCCCAGGTTCACACGCAGAGAGGCTCCTGCCCGGGCCACAGGCCGCCCACTGCCCCTGCCCAAGATCGGGGGCCGAAAGCAGCCCTGTCTAAGTCCCCTACCCCTAGAGGGTGTATTGGACCAACACTTCTAGAAAACGGGGTCCTTGTGGGCAACTCATTGGAGGGACACAAATAAATCTTTGCCGACTTTTTGCTGAAACTTACGAGCGTTCACACCTAAGCCTCTTACAAGGTCAGCTGTTTAGCTAAACATGAGCTCATGATCTAAATTTACACAATAATGAAGAAATCAGCTACAAAGGGAGACAATCAGCAAAAACAATCAATACCCGAATTACATTCCCTAGGCCATCCTTGAGATGCTGGAATAATCAGGTGCTAGGCAGAAAATATACATAAACCTGGAAATGAAACAAGGAACAAGGATGTTTTCAAAGACTGGTAGGATCTCTAAAACATTTTTAAAGTACATGTCATTGATAAAGCTAAATACTCAAAGGTTGTTTAATACACAAATTAAGCAGTGAGAAGAGTGAAATTATGCTGTTTAGAAAACTATGGAAGGTGAGATTTTCTGCCTAATTATATAAGATGATTTCTCTAAAAACTACACATTATTTCAAAGACTTATTGGCTGTGAAATAAGTTAAGGGTATTTCAAATGGCTTGTCTGCAAAGAAAGCTGAGATGTAGGGAATCACAGAAAGCCGAGGGGATAATATGTCAATATATACATTGCTATATGGTGAACTAAGCCTTAGGCCGGCAACAGTGTAGAGGAATGGACCCTTAGAAACGTACAAGTAAGCTGGAATCTTTAAAAGTTCAAATCTTTATAAGTAAAAAGATTGATTAAAATGAATAACCAAGTGTTTTACTTGACATCAGAAAATCAAAACAATAAACCCTGAGAACATATAAAAAGATAAATAAAGATATGAGCAGAACTTAATACAACAGAAAACGTATAAAATTCAGGTGATTTAGTAAGTCCAAAGAATATTCTTTGAAAAGATTTAAAAGACACACTTTGATTAAGGAAAACAAAAACATAAGTAAAGAATATACAGAAAGAATCAGGACAATGTTATAGCAGAGAATATATGAAATGCCAGGAAATTTGAACATTTCTGTAAAGCGGACCATTTCCTAGCTCCTAAAGTTTACCAAAACTGACACAAGAGGAAATCATTTAAGGTCATCATGTCTGCCCTTGGCATTCTCGGAACGCCCTGGGCTCAGAATGCAGCATCTGTAGTCCATGGTAACCTGCGGAGAGGGGGCGTGGCTGAGGGAGCTTGGAAGACTGCCCTGACTGAGGGAGTGGGTGTGGCCATCTCTGCTGTGACTGAACAAAGGGCAGGGGAGCAGGGGGCCCAGCGCAGGGCCCTCAGAGCCCGGCAGACCCAGTGGGGTGTCACAAGCATTTAGGCCCAGGACAAAGGGCACCTTCTTTGTCTGCACAGGTGCCCAAACTCTCACCTTTCCACTCAGGCCGCCCTCTTATTTGAAGTGTGTTTGCAACCTGTCCGCGCAGTACACCTCGCTGCACAGCTAACCATAGGTCAGGGCATCGTAGCTTCCTGCCAGGTGACCGAAGTTCGCAGGCAAATGGGTCCCTGGGACACATGCGGAGAGGCTCCTGCCCGGGCCACAGGCCGCCCACTGGCCCTGCCCCAGATCGAAGTCTGAAAAGCAGCCATGTCTGAGTCCACTGCCTCTCGAAGGAGTATTGGACCAACACTTGTAGAAAACGGGGTCCTTGCGGGCAACTCATTGGAGGGACACAAATAAATCTTTGCCGACTTTCTGCTGAAGCTTACCAGCGTTCACACCTAAGCCTCTTACAAGGTCAGCTGTTAGGCTAAACATGAGCTCATGATCTAAATTTACACAATATTGAAGAAATCAGCTACAAAGTGAGACAATCAGCAAAAACAATCAATACCAGAATTAGATTCCCTAGGCCATCCATATGATGTTGGAATAATCAGGGGCAAGGCAGAAAATATACATAAAACTGGAACTGAAAAAAGGAACAAGGAGGTTTTCAAAGGCTGGTAGGATCTCTAAAACCTTTTTAAAGTACATGTCGTTGATAAACCTAAATACTCAAAGGTTGTTTAATACCACAGATTAAGCATTGAGAAGAGTGAAATTATGCTGTTTTGAAAACTATGGCAGGTGAGATTTTTTGCCTAATTATATAAGAAGATTTCTCTAAAAAATAGACATTATTTCAAAGACTTATTGGCTGTGAAATAAGTTAAGTGTATTTCAAATGGCTTGTCTGCAAAGAAAGGTGAGATGTAGGGAATCACAGAAAGTCGAGGGGAAAATGTCAATATATACATTGCTATATGGTGAACTAAGCCTTAGGCCAGCCACAATGTATAGGACCTGACCCTTAGAAACTTAAAATTGAGCTTGAATGTTTAAAAGTTCAAATCTTTATAAGTAAAAAGATTGATGAAAATGAATAACCAAGTGTTTTAATTGACATCAGAAGATCAAAACAATAAACCCTGAGAACATAGGAAAAAGATAAATAAAGATATGAGCAGAACTTAATACCACAGAAAACGTATAAAATTCAGGTGAGGTAGTAAGTCCAAAGAATATTCTTTGAAAAGATTTAAAAGACACACTTTGATTAAGGAAAACACAAACATAATTAAAGAATATATAGAAAGAATCAGGACAATGTTAGAGCAGAGAATATATGAAATGCCAGTAAATTTGAACATTTCTGTAAAGTTGACCATTTCCTAGCTCCTACAGTTTAACAAAACTGACACAAGAGGAAATCATTTAAGGTCATCATGTCTGCCCTTGGCATTCTCGGAACGCCCTGGCCTCAGAATGCAGCATCTGTAGTCCATGGTAACCTGCGGAGAGTGGGCGGGGCTGAGGGAGGCTGGAACACTGCCCTCACTGAGGGAGTGGGTATGGCCATCTCTGCTGTGACTGAACAAAGGGCAGGGGAGCAGGGGGCCGAGGGCACGGCCCTCAGAGCCTGGCATGCCCAGTGTGGTGTCACAAGCATTTAGGCCCAGGCCATAGGGCGCCTTCTTTGTCTGCACAGCTGCCCAAACTCTCACTTTTCCACTCAGGCCACCCACTTAGTTGAAGTGTGTGTGGAACCTGTCCGCGCAGTATACCTCGCTGCACAGCTAACCATAGGTCTGGGCATCGTAGCTTCCTGCCAGGTGACCGAAGTTCGCAGGAGAGATGATTCCCAGGTTCACACGCAGAGAGGCTCCTGCCCGGGCCACAGGCCGCCCACTGCCCCTGCCCAAGATCGGTGACGAAAGCAGCCCTGTCTAAGTCCCCTAACCCTAGAGGGAGTATTGGACCAACACTTCTAGAAAACGGGGTCCTTGTGGGCAACTCATTGGAGGGACATAAAGAAATCTTTGCCGACTTTTTGCAGAAACTTACGAGCGTTCACACCTAAGCATTTTACAAGGTCAGCTGTTTAGCTAAACATGAGCTCATGATATAAATTTACACAATAATGAAGAAATCAGCTACAAAGGGAGACAATCAGCAAAAACAATCAATACCAGAATTACATTCCCTAGGCCACCCGTCAGATGTTGGAATAATCAGGTGCTAGGCAGAAAATATACATAAACCTGGAAATGAAACAAGGAACAAGGATGTTTTCAAAGACTGGTAGGATCTCTAAAACATTTTTAAAGTACATGTCATTGATAAAGCTAAATACTCAAAGGTTGTTTAATACAACAAATTAAGCAGTGAGAAGAGTGAAATTATGCTGTTTAGAAAACTATGGAAGGTGAGATTTTCTGCCTAATTATATAAGATGATTTCTCAAAAACTACACATTATTTCAAAGACTTATAGGCTGTGAAATAAGTTAAGGGTATTTCAAATGGCTTGTCTGCAAAGAAAGGTGAGATGTAGGGAATCACAGAAAGCCGAGGGGATAATATGTCAATATATACATTGCTATATGGTGAACTAAGCGTTAGGCCGGCAACAGTGTAGAGGAATGGACCCTTAGAAACGTACAAGTAAGCTGGAATCTTTAAAAGTTCAAATCTTTATAAGTAAAAAGATTGATTAAAATGAATAACCAAGTGTTTTACTTGACATCAGAAAATCAAAACAATAAACCCTGAGAACATATAAAAAGATAAATAAAGATATGAGCAGAACTTAATACAACAGAAAACGTATAAAATTCAGGTGATTTAGTAAGTCCAAAGAATATTCTTTGAAAAGATTTAAAAGACACACTTTGATTAAGGAAAAGAAAAACATAAGTAAAGAATATACAGAAAGAATCAGGACAATGTTATAGCAGAGAATATATGAAATGCCAGGAAATTTGAACATTTCTGTAAAGCGGACCATTTCCTAGCTCCTAAAGTTTACCAAAACTGACACAAGAGGAAATCATTTAAGGTCATCATGTCTGCCCTTGGCATTCTCGGAACGCCCTGGGCTCAGAATGCAGCATCTGTAGTCCATGGTAACCTGCGGAGAGGGGGCGTGGCTGAGGGAGCTTGGAAGACTGCCCTGACTGAGGGAGTGGGTGTGGCCATCTCTGCTGTGACTGAACAAAGGGCAGGGGAGCAGGGGGCCCAGCGCAGGGCCCTCAGAGCCCGGCAGACCCAGTGGGGTGTCACAAGCATTTAGGCCCAGGACAAAGGGCGCCTTCTTTGTCTGCACAGGTGCCCAAACTCTCACCTTTCCACTCAGGCCGCCCTCTTATTTGAAGTGTGTTTGCAACCTGTCCGCGCAGTACACCTCGCTGCACAGCTAACCATAAGTCAGGGCATCGTAGCTTCCTGCCAGGTGACCGAAGTTCGCAGGCAAATGGGTCCCTGGGACACATGCGGAGAGGCTCCTGCCCGGGCCACAGGCCGCCCACTGGCCCTGCCCCAGATCGAAGGCTGAAAAGCAGCCATGTCTGAGTCCACTGCCTCTCGAAGGAGTATTGGACCAACACTTGTAGAAAACGGGGTCCTTGCGGGCAACTCATTGGAGGGACACAAATAAATCTTTGCCGACTTTCTGCTGAAGCTTACCAGCGTTCACACCTAAGCCTCTTACAAGGTCAGCTGTTTAGCTAAACATGAGCTCATGATCTAAATTTACACAATATTGAAGAAATCAGCTACAAAGTGAGACAATCAGCAAAAACAATCAATACCAGAATTAGATTCCCTAGGCCATCCATCTGATGTTGGAATAATCAGGGGCAAGGCAGAAAATATACATAAAACTGGAACTGAAACAAGGAACAAGGAGGTTTTCAAAGGCTGGTAGGATCTCTAAAACCTTTTTAAAGTACATGTCTTTGATAAACCTAAATACTCAAAGGTTGTTTAATACCACAGATTAAGCATTGAGAAGAGTGAAATTATGCTGTTTGAAAACTATGGCAGGTGAGATTTTTTGCCTAATTATATAAGAAGATTTCTCTAAAAAATAGACATTATTTCAAAGACTTATTGGCTGTGAAATAAGTTAAGTGTATTTCAAATGGCTTGTCTGCAAAGAAAGGTGAGATGTAGGGAATCACAGAAAGTCGAGGGGAAAATGTCAATATATACATTGCTATATGGTGAACTAAGCCTTAGGCCAGCCACAATGTAGAGGACCTGACCCATAGAAATTTAAAAGTGAGCTGGAATCTTTAAAAGTTCAAATCTTTATAAGTAAAAAGATTGATGAAAATGAATAACCAAGTGTTTTAATTGACATCAGAAGATCAAAACAATAAACTCTGAGAACATAGAAAAAAGATAAATAAAGATATGAGCAGAACTTAATACCACAGAAAACGTATAAAATTCAGGTGAGGTAGTAAGTCCAAAGAATATTCTTTGAAAAGATTTAAAAGACACACTTTGATTAAGGAAAACACAAACATAATTAAAGAATATATAGAAAGAATCAGGACAATGTTATAGCAGAGAATATATGAAATGCCAGTAAATTTGAACATTTCTGTAAAGTTGACCATTTCCTAGCTCCTACAGTTTACCAAAACTGACACAAGAGGAAATCATTTAAGGTCATCATGTCTGCCCTTGGCATTCTCGGAACGCCCTGGCCTCAGAATGCAGCATGTGTAGTCCATGGTAACCTGCGGAGAGTGGGCGGGGCTGAGGGAGGCTGGAACACTGCCCTCACAGAGGGAGTGGGTGTGGCCATCTCTGCTGTGACTGAACAAAGGGCAGGGGAGCAGGGGGCCCAGGGAAGGTCCCTCAGAGCCCGGCAGGCCCAGTGGGGTGTCACAAGCATTTAGGCCCAGGCCATAGGGCGCGTTCTTTGTCTGCACAGCTGCCCAAACTCTCACTTTTCCACTCAGGCCACCCACTTAGTTGAAGTGTGTGTGGAACCTGTCCGCGCAGTATACCTCGCTGCACAGCTAACCATAGGTCTGGGCATCGTAGCTTCCTGCCAGGTGACCGAAGTTCGCAGGAGAGATGATTCCCAGGTTCACACGCAGAGAGGCTCCTGCCCGGGCCACAGGCCGCCCACTGCCCCTGCCCAAGATCGGGGGCCGAAAGCAGCCCTGTCTAAGTCCCCTACCCCTAGAGGGAGTATTGGACCAACACTTCTAGAAAACGGGGTCCTTGTGGGCAACTCATTGGAGGGACACAAATAAATCTTTGCCGACTTTTTGCTGAAACTTACGAGCGTTCACACCTAAGCCTCTTACAAGGTCAGCTGTTTAGCTAAACATGAGCTCATGATCTAAATTTACACAATAATGAAGAAATCAGCTACAAAGGGAGACAATCAGCAAAAACAATCAATACCCGAATTACATTCCCTAGGCCATCCTTGAGATGTTGGAATAATCAGGTGCTAGGCAGAAAATATACATAAACCTGGAAATGAAACAAGGAACAAGGATGTTTTCAAAGACTGGTAGGATCTCTAAAACATTTTTAAAGTACATGTCATTGATAAAGCTAAATACTCAAAGGTTGTTTAATACACAAATTAAGCAGTGAGAAGAGTGAAATTACGCTGTTTAGAAAACTATGGAAGGTGAGATTTTCTGCCTAATTATATAAGATGATTTCTCTAAAAACTACACATTATTTCAAAGACTTATTGGCTGTGAAATAAGTTAAGGGTATTTCAAATGGCTTGTCTGCAAAGAAAGCTGAGATGTAGGGAATCACAGAAAGCCGAGGGGATAATATGTCAATATATACATTGCTATATGGTGAACTAAGCCTTAGGCCCGCAACAGTGTAGAGGAATGGACCCTTAGAAACGTACAAGTAAGCTGGAATCTTTAAAAGTTCAAATCTTTATAAGTAAAAAGATTGATTAAAATGAATAACCAAGTGTTTTACTTGACATCAGAAAATCAAAACAATAAACCCTGAGAACATAGAAAAAAGATAAAAAAAGGTATGAGCAGAACTTAATACAACAGAAAACGTATAAAATTCAGGTGATTTAGTAAGTCCAAAGAATATTCTTTGAAAAGATTTAAAAGACACACTTTGATTAAGCAAAACAAAAACATAAGTAAAGAATATACAGAAAGAATCAGGACAATGTTATAGCAGAGAATATATGAAATGCCAGTAAATTTGAACATTTCTGTAAAGCGGACCATTTCCTAGCTCCTAAAGTTTACCAAAACTGACACAAGAGGAAATCATTTAAGGTCATCATGTCTGCCCTTGGCATTCTCGGAACGCCCTGGGCTCAGAATGCAGCATCTGTAGTCCATGGTAACCTGCGGAGAGGGGGCGTGGCTGAGGGAGCTTGGAAGACAGCCCTCACTGAGGGAGTGAGTGTGGCCAACTCTGCTGTGACTGAACAAAGGGCAGGGGAGCAGGGGGCCCAGCGCAGGGCCCTCAGAGCCCGGCAGACCCAGTGGGGTGTCACAAGCATTTAGGCCCAGGACAAAGGGCATCTTCTTTGTCTGCACAGGTGCCCAAACTCTCACCTTTCCACTCAGGCCGCCCTCTTATTTGAAGTGTGTTTGCAACCTGTCCGCGCAGTACACCTCGCTGCACAGCTAACCATAGGTCAGGGCATCGTAGCTTCCTGCCAGGTGACCGAAGTTCGCAGGCAAATGGGTCCCTGGGACACATGCGGAGAGGATCCTGTCCGGGCCACAGGCCGCCCACTGGCCCTGCCCCAGATCGAAGTCTGAAAAGCAGCCATGTCTGAGTCCACTGCCTCTCGAAGGAGTATTGGACCAACACTTGTAGAAAACGAGGTCCTTGCGGGCAACTCATTGGAGGGACACAAATAAATCTTTGCCGACTTTCTGCTGAAGCTTACCAGCGTTCACACCTAAGCCTCTTACAAGGTCAGCTGTTTAGCTAAACATGAGCTCATGATCTAAATTTACACAATATTGAAGAAATCAGCTACAAAGTGAGACAATCAGCAAAAACAATCAATACAAGAATTAGATTCCCTAGGCCATCCATCTGATGTTGGAATAATCAGGGGCAAGGCAGAAAATATACATAAAACTGGAACTGAAACAAGGAACAAGGAGGTTTTCAAAGGCTGGTAGGATCTCTAAAACCTTTTTAAAGTACATGTCGTTGATAAACCTAAATACTCAAAGGTTGTTTAATACCACAGATTAAGCATTGAGAAGAGTGAAATTATGCTGTTTGAAAACTATGGCAGGTGAGATTTTTTGCCTAATTATATAAGAAGATTTCTCTAAAAAATAGACATTATTTCAAAGACTTATTGGCTGTGAAATAAGTTAAGTGTATTTCAAATGGCTTGTCTGCAAAGAAAGGTGAGATGTAGGGAATCACAGAAAGTCGAGGGGAAAATGTCAATATATACATTGCTATATGGTGAACTAAGCCTTAG
Organism: Mesoplodon bidens; assembly: GCF_964165515.1. Classification (NCBI taxonomy): domain Eukaryota; kingdom Metazoa; phylum Chordata; class Mammalia; order Artiodactyla; family Ziphiidae; genus Mesoplodon; species Mesoplodon bidens. The sequence continues at coordinate 5,093,705 of NC_138180.1, forward strand.
GCCAGCCACAATGTAGAGGACCTGTCCCATAGAAACTTAAAAGTGAGCTGGAATATTTAAAAGTTCAAATCTTTATAAGTAAAAAGATTGATGAAAATGAATAACCAAGTGTTTTAATTGACATCAGAAGATCAAAACAATAAACCCTGAGAACATAGAAAAAAGATAAATAAAGATATGAGCAGAACTTAATACCACAGAAAACGTATAAAATTCAGGTGAGGTAGTAAGTCCAAAGAATATTCTTTGAAAAGATTTAAAAGACACACTTTGATTAAGGAAAACACAAACATAATTAAAGAATATATAGAAAGAATCAGGACAATGTTATAGCAGAGAATATATGAAATGCCAGTAAATTTGAACATTTCTGTAAAGTTGACCATTTCCTAGCTCCTACAGTTTACCAAAACTGACACAAGAGGAAATCATTTAAGGTCATCATGTCTGCCCTTGGCATTCTCGGAACGCCCTGGCCTCAGAATGCAGCATGTGTAGTCCATGGTAACCTGCGGAGAGTGGGCGGGGCTGAGGGAGGCTGGAACACTGCCCTCACAGAGGGAGTGGGTGTGGCCATCTCTGCTGTGACTGAACAAAGGGCAGGGGAGCATGGGGCCCAGGGACTGTCCCTCAGAGCCCGGCAGGCCCAGTGGGGTGTCACAAGCATTTAGGCCCAGGCCATAGGGCGCCTTCTTTGTCTGCACAGCTGCCCAAACTCTCACTTTTCCACTCAGGCCACCCACTTAGTTGAAGTGTGTGTGGAACCTGTCCGTGCAGTATACCTCGCTGCACAGCTAACCATAGGTCTGGGCATCGTAGCTTCCTGCCAGGTGACCGAAGTTCGCAGGAGAGATGATTCCCAGGTTCACACGCAGAGAGGCTCCTGCCCGGGCCACAGGCCGCCCACTGCCCCTGCCCAAGATCGGGGGCCGAAAGCAGCCCTGTCTAAGTCCCCTACCCCTAGAGGGTGTATTGGACCAACACTTCTAGAAAACGGGGTCCTTGTGGGCAACTCATTGGAGGGACACAAATAAATCTTTGCCGACTTTTTGCTGAAACTTACGAGCGTTCACACCTAAGCCTCTTACAAGGTCAGCTGTTTAGCTAAACATGAGCTCATGATCTAAATTTACACAATAATGAAGAAATCAGCTACAAAGGGAGACAATCAGCAAAAACAATCAATACCCGAATTACATTCCCTAGGCCATCCTTGAGATGCTGGAATAATCAGGTGCTAGGCAGAAAATATACATAAACCTGGAAATGAAACAAGGAACAAGGATGTTTTCAAAGACTGGTAGGATCTCTAAAACATTTTTAAAGTACATGTCATTGATAAAGCTAAATACTCAAAGGTTGTTTAATACACAAATTAAGCAGTGAGAAGAGTGAAATTATGCTGTTTAGAAAACTATGGAAGGTGAGATTTTCTGCCTAATTATATAAGATGATTTCTCTAAAAACTACACATTATTTCAAAGACTTATTGGCTGTGAAATAAGTTAAGGGTATTTCAAATGGCTTGTCTGCAAAGAAAGCTGAGATGTAGGGAATCACAGAAAGCCGAGGGGATAATATGTCAATATATACATTGCTATATGGTGAACTAAGCCTTAGGCCGGCAACAGTGTAGAGGAATGGACCCTTAGAAACGTACAAGTAAGCTGGAATCTTTAAAAGTTCAAATCTTTATAAGTAAAAAGATTGATTAAAATGAATAACCAAGTGTTTTACTTGACATCAGAAAATCAAAACAATAAACCCTGAGAACATATAAAAAGATAAATAAAGATATGAGCAGAACTTAATACAACAGAAAACGTATAAAATTCAGGTGATTTAGTAAGTCCAAAGAATATTCTTTGAAAAGATTTAAAAGACACACTTTGATTAAGGAAAACAAAAACATAAGTAAAGAATATACAGAAAGAATCAGGACAATGTTATAGCAGAGAATATATGAAATGCCAGGAAATTTGAACATTTCTGTAAAGCGGACCATTTCCTAGCTCCTAAAGTTTACCAAAACTGACACAAGAGGAAATCATTTAAGGTCATCATGTCTGCCCTTGGCATTCTCGGAACGCCCTGGGCTCAGAATGCAGCATCTGTAGTCCATGGTAACCTGCGGAGAGGGGGCGTGGCTGAGGGAGCTTGGAAGACTGCCCTGACTGAGGGAGTGGGTGTGGCCATCTCTGCTGTGACTGAACAAAGGGCAGGGGAGCAGGGGGCCCAGCGCAGGGCCCTCAGAGCCCGGCAGACCCAGTGGGGTGTCACAAGCATTTAGGCCCAGGACAAAGGGCACCTTCTTTGTCTGCACAGGTGCCCAAACTCTCACCTTTCCACTCAGGCCGCCCTCTTATTTGAAGTGTGTTTGCAACCTGTCCGCGCAGTACACCTCGCTGCACAGCTAACCATAGGTCAGGGCATCGTAGCTTCCTGCCAGGTGACCGAAGTTCGCAGGCAAATGGGTCCCTGGGACACATGCGGAGAGGCTCCTGCCCGGGCCACAGGCCGCCCACTGGCCCTGCCCCAGATCGAAGTCTGAAAAGCAGCCATGTCTGAGTCCACTGCCTCTCGAAGGAGTATTGGACCAACACTTGTAGAAAACGGGGTCCTTGCGGGCAACTCATTGGAGGGACACAAATAAATCTTTGCCGACTTTCTGCTGAAGCTTACCAGCGTTCACACCTAAGCCTCTTACAAGGTCAGCTGTTAGGCTAAACATGAGCTCATGATCTAAATTTACACAATATTGAAGAAATCAGCTACAAAGTGAGACAATCAGCAAAAACAATCAATACCAGAATTAGATTCCCTAGGCCATCCATATGATGTTGGAATAATCAGGGGCAAGGCAGAAAATATACATAAAACTGGAACTGAAAAAAGGAACAAGGAGGTTTTCAAAGGCTGGTAGGATCTCTAAAACCTTTTTAAAGTACATGTCGTTGATAAACCTAAATACTCAAAGGTTGTTTAATACCACAGATTAAGCATTGAGAAGAGTGAAATTATGCTGTTTTGAAAACTATGGCAGGTGAGATTTTTTGCCTAATTATATAAGAAGATTTCTCTAAAAAATAGACATTATTTCAAAGACTTATTGGCTGTGAAATAAGTTAAGTGTATTTCAAATGGCTTGTCTGCAAAGAAAGGTGAGATGTAGGGAATCACAGAAAGTCGAGGGGAAAATGTCAATATATACATTGCTATATGGTGAACTAAGCCTTAGGCCAGCCACAATGTATAGGACCTGACCCTTAGAAACTTAAAATTGAGCTTGAATGTTTAAAAGTTCAAATCTTTATAAGTAAAAAGATTGATGAAAATGAATAACCAAGTGTTTTAATTGACATCAGAAGATCAAAACAATAAACCCTGAGAACATAGGAAAAAGATAAATAAAGATATGAGCAGAACTTAATACCACAGAAAACGTATAAAATTCAGGTGAGGTAGTAAGTCCAAAGAATATTCTTTGAAAAGATTTAAAAGACACACTTTGATTAAGGAAAACACAAACATAATTAAAGAATATATAGAAAGAATCAGGACAATGTTAGAGCAGAGAATATATGAAATGCCAGTAAATTTGAACATTTCTGTAAAGTTGACCATTTCCTAGCTCCTACAGTTTAACAAAACTGACACAAGAGGAAATCATTTAAGGTCATCATGTCTGCCCTTGGCATTCTCGGAACGCCCTGGCCTCAGAATGCAGCATCTGTAGTCCATGGTAACCTGCGGAGAGTGGGCGGGGCTGAGGGAGGCTGGAACACTGCCCTCACTGAGGGAGTGGGTATGGCCATCTCTGCTGTGACTGAACAAAGGGCAGGGGAGCAGGGGGCCGAGGGCACGGCCCTCAGAGCCTGGCATGCCCAGTGTGGTGTCACAAGCATTTAGGCCCAGGCCATAGGGCGCCTTCTTTGTCTGCACAGCTGCCCAAACTCTCACTTTTCCACTCAGGCCACCCACTTAGTTGAAGTGTGTGTGGAACCTGTCCGCGCAGTATACCTCGCTGCACAGCTAACCATAGGTCTGGGCATCGTAGCTTCCTGCCAGGTGACCGAAGTTCGCAGGAGAGATGATTCCCAGGTTCACACGCAGAGAGGCTCCTGCCCGGGCCACAGGCCGCCCACTGCCCCTGCCCAAGATCGGTGACGAAAGCAGCCCTGTCTAAGTCCCCTAACCCTAGAGGGAGTATTGGACCAACACTTCTAGAAAACGGGGTCCTTGTGGGCAACTCATTGGAGGGACATAAAGAAATCTTTGCCGACTTTTTGCAGAAACTTACGAGCGTTCACACCTAAGCATTTTACAAGGTCAGCTGTTTAGCTAAACATGAGCTCATGATATAAATTTACACAATAATGAAGAAATCAGCTACAAAGGGAGACAATCAGCAAAAACAATCAATACCAGAATTACATTCCCTAGGCCACCCGTCAGATGTTGGAATAATCAGGTGCTAGGCAGAAAATATACATAAACCTGGAAATGAAACAAGGAACAAGGATGTTTTCAAAGACTGGTAGGATCTCTAAAACATTTTTAAAGTACATGTCATTGATAAAGCTAAATACTCAAAGGTTGTTTAATACAACAAATTAAGCAGTGAGAAGAGTGAAATTATGCTGTTTAGAAAACTATGGAAGGTGAGATTTTCTGCCTAATTATATAAGATGATTTCTCAAAAACTACACATTATTTCAAAGACTTATAGGCTGTGAAATAAGTTAAGGGTATTTCAAATGGCTTGTCTGCAAAGAAAGGTGAGATGTAGGGAATCACAGAAAGCCGAGGGGATAATATGTCAATATATACATTGCTATATGGTGAACTAAGCGTTAGGCCGGCAACAGTGTAGAGGAATGGACCCTTAGAAACGTACAAGTAAGCTGGAATCTTTAAAAGTTCAAATCTTTATAAGTAAAAAGATTGATTAAAATGAATAACCAAGTGTTTTACTTGACATCAGAAAATCAAAACAATAAACCCTGAGAACATATAAAAAGATAAATAAAGATATGAGCAGAACTTAATACAACAGAAAACGTATAAAATTCAGGTGATTTAGTAAGTCCAAAGAATATTCTTTGAAAAGATTTAAAAGACACACTTTGATTAAGGAAAACAAAAACATAAGTAAAGAATATACAGAAAGAATCAGGACAATGTTATAGCAGAGAATATATGAAATGCCAGGAAATTTGAACATTTCTGTAAAGCGGACCATTTCCTAGCTCCTAAAGTTTACCAAAACTGACACAAGAGGAAATCATTTAAGGTCATCATGTCTGCCCTAGGCATTCTCGGAACGCCCTGGGCTCAGAATGCAGCATCTGTAGTCCATGGTAACCTGCGGAGAGGGGGCGTGGCTGAGGGAGCTTGGAAGACTGCCCTGACTGAGGGAGTGGGTGTGGCCATCTCTGCTGTGACTGAACAAAGGGCAGGGGAGCAGGGGGCCCAGCGCAGGGCCCTCAGAGCCCGGCAGACCCAGTGGGGTGTCACAAGCATTTAGGCCCAGGACAAAGGGCGCCTTCTTTGTCTGCACAGGTGCCCAAACTCTCACCTTTCCACTCAGGCCGCCCTCTTATTTGAAGTGTGTTTGCAACCTGTCCGCGCAGTACACCTCGCTGCACAGCTAACCATAAGTCAGGGCATCGTAGCTTCCTGCCAGGTGACCGAAGTTCGCAGGCAAATGGGTCCCTGGGACACATGCGGAGAGGCTCCTGCCCGGGCCACAGGCCGCCCACTGGCCCTGCCCCAGATCGAAGGCTGAAAAGCAGCCATGTCTGAGTCCACTGCCTCTCGAAGGAGTATTGGACCAACACTTGTAGAAAACGGGGTCCTTGCGGGCAACTCATTGGAGGGACACAAATAAATCTTTGCCGACTTTCTGCTGAAGCTTACCAGCGTTCACACCTAAGCCTCTTACAAGGTCAGCTGTTTAGCTAAACATGAGCTCATGATCTAAATTTACACAATATTGAAGAAATCAGCTACAAAGTGAGACAATCAGCAAAAACAATCAATACCAGAATTAGATTCCCTAGGCCATCCATCTGATGTTGGAATAATCAGGGGCAAGGCAGAAAATATACATAAAACTGGAACTGAAACAAGGAACAAGGAGGTTTTCAAAGGCTGGTAGGATCTCTAAAACCTTTTTAAAGTACATGTCTTTGATAAACCTAAATACTCAAAGGTTGTTTAATACCACAGATTAAGCATTGAGAAGAGTGAAATTATGCTGTTTGAAAACTATGGCAGGTGAGATTTTTTGCCTAATTATATAAGAAGATTTCTCTAAAAAATAGACATTATTTCAAAGACTTATTGGCTGTGAAATAAGTTAAGTGTATTTCAAATGGCTTGTCTGCAAAGAAAGGTGAGATGTAGGGAATCACAGAAAGTCGAGGGGAAAATGTCAATATATACATTGCTATATGGTGAACTAAGCCTTAGGCCAGCCACAATGTAGAGGACCTGACCCATAGAAATTTAAAAGTGAGCTGGAATCTTTAAAAGTTCAAATCTTTATAAGTAAAAAGATTGATGAAAATGAATAACCAAGTGTTTTAATTGACATCAGAAGATCAAAACAATAAACTCTGAGAACATAGAAAAAAGATAAATAAAGATATGAGCAGAACTTAATACCACAGAAAACGTATAAAATTCAGGTGAGGTAGTAAGTCCAAAGAATATTCTTTGAAAAGATTTAAAAGACACACTTTGATTAAGGAAAACACAAACATAATTAAAGAATATATAGAAAGAATCAGGACAATGTTATAGCAGAGAATATATGAAATGCCAGTAAATTTGAACATTTCTGTAAAGTTGACCATTTCCTAGCTCCTACAGTTTACCAAAACTGACACAAGAGGAAATCATTTAAGGTCATCATGTCTGCCCTTGGCATTCTCGGAACGCCCTGGCCTCAGAATGCAGCATGTGTAGTCCATGGTAACCTGCGGAGAGTGGGCGGGGCTGAGGGAGGCTGGAACACTGCCCTCACAGAGGGAGTGGGTGTGGCCATCTCTGCTGTGACTGAACAAAGGGCAGGGGAGCAGGGGGCCCAGGGAAGGTCCCTCAGAGCCCGGCAGGCCCAGTGGGGTGTCACAAGCATTTAGGCCCAGGCCATAGGGCGCGTTCTTTGTCTGCACAGCTGCCCAAACTCTCACTTTTCCACTCAGGCCACCCACTTAGTTGAAGTGTGTGTGGAACCTGTCCGCGCAGTATACCTCGCTGCACAGCTAACCATAGGTCTGGGCATCGTAGCTTCCTGCCAGGTGACCGAAGTTCGCAGGAGAGATGATTCCCAGGTTCACACGCAGAGAGGCTCCTGCCCGGGCCACAGGCCGCCCACTGCCCCTGCCCAAGATCGGGGGCCGAAAGCAGCCCTGTCTAAGTCCCCTACCCCTAGAGGGAGTATTGGACCAACACTTCTAGAAAACGGGGTCCTTGTGGGCAACTCATTGGAGGGACACAAATAAATCTTTGCCGACTTTTTGCTGAAACTTACGAGCGTTCACACCTAAGCCTCTTACAAGGTCAGCTGTTTAGCTAAACATGAGCTCATGATCTAAATTTACACAATAATGAAGAAATCAGCTACAAAGGGAGACAATCAGCAAAAACAATCAATACCCGAATTACATTCCCTAGGCCATCCTTGAGATGTTGGAATAATCAGGTGCTAGGCAGAAAATATACATAAACCTGGAAATGAAACAAGGAACAAGGATGTTTTCAAAGACTGGTAGGATCTCTAAAACATTTTTAAAGTACATGTCATTGATAAAGCTAAATACTCAAAGGTTGTTTAATACACAAATTAAGCAGTGAGAAGAGTGAAATTACGCTGTTTAGAAAACTATGGAAGGTGAGATTTTCTGCCTAATTATATAAGATGATTTCTCTAAAAACTACACATTATTTCAAAGACTTATTGGCTGTGAAATAAGTTAAGGGTATTTCAAATGGCTTGTCTGCAAAGAAAGCTGAGATGTAGGGAATCACAGAAAGCCGAGGGGATAATATGTCAATATATACATTGCTATATGGTGAACTAAGCCTTAGGCCCGCAACAGTGTAGAGGAATGGACCCTTAGAAACGTACAAGTAAGCTGGAATCTTTAAAAGTTCAAATCTTTATAAGTAAAAAGATTGATTAAAATGAATAACCAAGTGTTTTACTTGACATCAGAAAATCAAAACAATAAACCCTGAGAACATAGAAAAAAGATAAATAAAGATATGAGCAGAACTTAATACAACAGAAAACGTATAAAATTCAGGTGATTTAGTAAGTCCAAAGAATATTCTTTGAAAAGATTTAAAAGACACACTTTGATTAAGGATAAGAAAAACATAAGTAAAGAATATACAGAAAGAATCAGGACAATGTTATAGCAGAGAATATATGAAATGCCAGTAAATTTGAACATTTCTGTAAAGCGGACCATTTCCTAGCTCCTAAAGTTTACCAAAACTGACACAAGAGGAAATCATTTAAGGTCATCATGTCTGCCCTTGGCATTCTCGGAACGCCCTGGGCTCAGAATGCAGCATCTGTAGTCCATGGTAACCTGCGGAGAGGGGGCGTGGCTGAGGGAGCTTGGAAGACTGCCCTCACTGAGGGAGTGGGTGTGGCCATCTCTGCTGTGACGGAACAAAGTGCAGGGGAGCAGGGGGCCCAGCGCAGGGCCCTCAGAGCCCGGCAGACCCAGTGGGGTGTCACAAGCATTTAGGCCCAGGACAAAGGGCGCCTTCTTTGTCTGCACAGGTGCCCAATCTCTCACCTTTCCACTCAGGCCGCCCTCTTATTTGAAGTGTGTTTGCAACCTGTCCGCGCAGTACACCTCGCTGCACAGCTAACCATAGGTCAGGGCATCGTAGCTTCCTGCCAGGTGACCGAAGTTCGCAGGAGAGATGAATCCCACGTTCACACGCAGAGAGGCTCCTGCCCGGGCCACAGGCCGCCCACTGGCCCTGCCCCAGATCGAAGGCTGAAAAGCAGCCATGTCTGAGTCCACTGCCTCTCGAAGGAGTATTGGACCAACACTTGTAGAAAACGGGGTCCTTGCGGGCAACTCATTGGAGGGACACAAATAAATCTTTGCCGACTTTCTGCTGAAGCTTACCAGCGTTCACACCTAAGCCTCTTACAAGGTCAGCTGTTTAGCTAAACATGAGCTCATGATCTAAATTTACACAATATTGAAGAAATCAGCTACAAAGTGAGACAATCAGCAAAAACAATCAATACCAGAATTAGATTCCCTAGACCATCCATCTGATGTTGGAATAATCAGGGGCAAGGCAGAAAATATACATAAAACTGGAACTGAAACAAGGAACAAGGAGGTTTTCAAAGGCTGGAAGGATCTCTAAAACCTTTTTAAAGTACATGTCGTTGATAAACCTAAATACTCAAAGGTTGTTTAATACCACAGATTAAGCATTGAGAAGAGTGAAATTATGCTGTTTTGAAAACTATGGCAGGTGAGATTTTTTGCCTAATTATATAAGAAGATTTCTCTAAAAAATAGACATTATTTCAAAGACTTATTGGCTGTGAAATAAGTTAAGTGTATTTCAAATGGCTTGTCTGCAAAGAAAGGTGAGATGTAGGAAATCACAGAAACTCGAGGGGAAAATGTCAATATATACATTGCTATATGGTGAACTAAGCCTTAGGCCAGCCACAATGTATAGGACCTGACCCTTAGAAACTTAAAATTGAGCTTGAATGTTTAAAAGTTCAAATCTTTATAAGTAAAAAGATTGATGAAAATGAATAACCAAGTGTTTTAATTGACATCAGAAGATCAAAACAATAAACCCTGAGAACATAGGAAAAAGATAAATAAAGATATGAGCAGAACTTAATACCACAGAAAACGTATAAAATTCAGGTGAGGTAGTAAGTCCAAAGAATATTCTTTGAAAAGATTTAAAAGACACACTTTGATTAAGGAAAACACAAACATAATTAAAGAATATATAGAAAGAATCAGGACAATGTTAGAGCAGAGAATATATGAAATGCCAGTAAATTTGAACATTTCTGTAAAGTTGACCATTTCCTAGCTCCTACAGTTTAACAAAACTGACACAAGAGGAAATCATTTAAGGTCATCATGTCTGCCCTTGGCATTCTCGGAATGCCCTGGCCTCAGAATGCAGCATCTGTAGTCCATGGTAACCTGCGGAGAGTGGGCGGGGCTGAGGGAGGCTGGAACACTGCCCTCACTGAGGGAGTGGGTATGGCCATCTCTGCTGTGACTGAACAAAGGGCAGGGGAGCAGGGTGCCGAGGGCAGGGCCCTCAGAGCCCGGCATGCCCGGTGTGGTGTCACAAGCATTTAGGCCCAGGCCATAGGGCGCCTTCTTTGTCTGCACAGCTGCCCAAACTCTCACTTTTCCACTCAGGCCACCCACTTAGTTGAAGTGTGTGTGGAACCTGTCCGCGCAGTATACCTCGCTGCACAGCTAACCATAGGTCTGGGCATCGTAGCTTCCTGCCAGTTGACCGAAGTTCGCAGGAGAGATGATTCCCAGGTTCACACGCAGAGAGGCTCCTGCCCGGGCCACAGGCCGCCCACTGCCCCTGCCCAAGATCGGTGACGAAAGCAGCCCTGTCTAAGTCCCCTACCCCTAGAGGGAGTATTGGACCAACACTTCTAGAAAACGGGGTCCTTGTGGGCAACTCATTGGAGGGATATAAAGAAATCTTTGCCGACTTTTTGCTGAAACTTACGAGTGTTCACACCTAAGCCCCTTACAAGTTCAGCTGTTTAGCTAAACATGAGCTCATGATCTAAATTTACACAATAATGAAGAAATCAGCTACAAAGGGAGACAATCAGCAAAAACAATCAATACCAGAATTACATTCCCTAGGCCACCCGTCAGATGTTGGAATAATCAGGTGCTAGGCAGAAAATATACATAAACCTGGAAATGAAACAAGGAAGAAGGATGTTTTCAAAGACTGGTAGGATCTCTAAAACATTTTTAAAGTACATGTCATTGATAAAGCTAAATACTCAAAGGTTGTTTAATACAACAAATTAAGCAGTGAGAAGAGTGAAATTATGCTGTTTAGAAAACTATGGAAGGTGAGATTTTCTGCCTAATTATATAAGATGATTTCTCTAAAAACTACACATTATTTCAAAGACTTATTGGCTGTGAAATAAGTTAAGGGTATTTCAAATGGCTTGTCTGCAAAGAAAGGTGAGATGTAGGGAATCACAGAAAGCCGAGGGGATAATATGTCAATATATACATTGCTATATGGTGAACTAAGCGTTAGGCCGGCAACAGTGTAGAGGAATGGACCCTTAGAAACGTACAAGTAAGCTGGAATCTTTAAAAGTTCAAATCTTTATAAGTAAAAAGATTGATTAAAATGAATAACCAAGTGTTTTACTTGACATCAGAAAATCAAAACAATAAACACTGAGAACATAGAAAAAAGATAAATAAAGATATGAGCAGAACTTAATACAACAGAAAACGTATAAAATTCAGGTGATTTAGTAAGTCCAAAGAATATTCTTTGAAAAGATTTAAAAGACACACTTTGATTATGGAAAACAAAAACATAAGTAAAGAATATACAGAAAGAATCAGGACAATGTTATAGCAGAGAATATATGAAATGCCAGTAAATTTGAACATTTCTGTAAAGTTGACCATTTCCTAGCTCCTACAGTTTACCAAAACTGACACAAGAGGAAATCATTTAAGGTCATCATGTCTGCCCTTGGCATTCTCGGAACGCCCTGGCCTCAGAATGCAGCATCTGTTGCCCATGGTAACCTGCGAAGAGTGGGCGGGGCTGAGGGAGGCTGGAAAACTGCCCTCACTGAGGGAGTGGGTGTGGCCATCTCTGCTGTGACTGAACAAAGGGCAGGGGAGCAGGGGGCCCAGGGCAGGGCCCTCAGAGCCCGGCATGCCCAGTGTGGTGTCACAAGCATTTATGCCCAGGCCATAGGGCGCCTTCTTTGTCTGCACAGCTGCCCAAACTCTCACTTTTCCACTCAGGCCACCCACTTAGTTGAAGTCTGTGGGGAACCTGTCCGCGCAGTATACCTCGCTGCACAGCTAACCATAGGTCTGGGCATCGTAGCTTCCTGCCAGGTGACCGAAGTTCGCAGGAGAGATGATTCCCAGGTTCACACGCAGAGAGGCTCCTGCCCGGGCCACAGGCCGCCCACTGCCCCTGCCCAAGATCGGTGACGAAAGCAGCCCTGTCTAAGTCCCCTACCCCTAGAGGGAGTATTGGACCAACACTTCTAGAAAACGGGGTCCTTGTGGGCAACTCATTGGAGGGACATAAAGAAATCTTTGCCGACTTTTTGCTGAATCTTACGAGCGTACACACCTAAGCCTCTTACAAGTTCAGCTGTTTAGCTAAACATGAGCTCATGATCTAAATTTACACAATAATGAAGAAATCAGCTACAAAGGGAGACAATCAGCAAAAACAATCAATACCAGAATTACATTCCCTAGGCCACCCGTCAGATGTTGGAATAATCAGGTGCTAGGCAGAAAATATACATAAACCTGGAAATGAAACAAGGAACAAGGATGTTTTCAAAGACTGGTAGGATCTCTAAAACATTTTTAAAGTACATGTCATTGATAAAGCTAAATACTCAAAGGTTGTTTAATACACAAATTAAGCAGTGAGAAGAGTGAAATTATGCTGTTTAGAAAACTATGGAAGGTGAGATTTTCTGCCTAATTATATAAGATGATTTCTCTAAAAACTACACTTTATTTCAAAGACTTATTGGCTGTGAAATAAGTTAAGGGTATTTCAAATGGCTTGTCTGCAAAGAAAGCTGAGATGTAGGGAATCACAGAAAGCCGAGGGGATAATATGTCAATATATACATTGCAATATGGTGAACTAAGCCTTAGGCCGGCAACAGTGTAGAGGAATGGACCCTTAGAAACGTACAAGTAAGCTGGAATCTTTAAAAGTTCAAATCTTTATAAGTAAAAAGATTGATTAAAATGAATAACCAAGTGTTTTACTTGACATCAGAAAATCAAAACAATAAACCCTGAGAACATAGAAAAAAGATAAATAAAGATATGAGCAGAACTTAATACAACAGAAAACGTATAAAATTCAGGTGATTTAGTAAGTCCAAAGAATATTCTTTGAAAAGATTTAAAAGACACACTTTGATTAAGGAAAACAAAAACATAAGTAAAGAATATACAGAAAGAATCAGGACAATGTTATAGCAGAGAATATATGAAATGCCAGGAAATTTGAACATTTCTGTAAAGCGGACCATTTCCTAGCTCCTAAAGTTTACCAAAACTGACACAAGAGGAAATCATTTAAGGTCATCATGTCTGCCCTTGGCATTCTCGGAACGCCCTGGGCTCAGAATGCAGCATCTGTAGTCCATGGTAACCTGCGGAGAGGGGGCGTGGCTGAGGGAGCTTGGAAGACTGCCCTGACTGAGGGAGTGGGTGTGGCCATCTCTGCTGTGACTGAACAAAGGGCAGGGGAGCAGGGGGCCCAGCGCAGGGCCCTCAGAGCCCGGCAGACCCAGTGGGGTGTCACAAGCATTTAGGCCCAGGACAAAGGGCACCTTCTTTGTCTGCACAGGTGCCCAAACTCTCACCTTTCCACTCAGGCCGCCCTCTTATTTGAAGTGTGTTTGCAACCTGTCCGCGCAGTACACCTCGCTGCACAGCTAACCATAGGTCAGGGCATCGTAGCTTCCTGCCAGGTGACCGAAGTTCGCAGGCAAATGGGTCCCTGGGACACATGCGGAGAGGCTCCTGCCCGGGCCACAGGCCGCCCACTGGCCCTGCCCCAGATCGAAGTCTGAAAAGCAGCCATGTCTGAGTCCACTGCCTCTCGAAGGAGTATTGGACCAACACTTGTAGAAAACGGGGTCCTTGCGGGCAACTCATTGGAGGGACACAAATAAATCTTTGCCGACTTTCTGCTGAAGCTTACCAGCGTTCACACCTAAGCCTCTTACAAGGTCAGCTGTTAGGCTAAACATGAGCTCATGATCTAAATTTACACAATATTGAAGAAATCAGCTACAAAGTGAGACAATCAGCAAAAACAATCAATACCAGAATTAGATTCCCTAGGCCATCCATCTGATGTTGGAATAATCAGGGGCAAGGCAGAAAATATACATAAAACTGGAACTGAAAAAAGGAACAAGGAGGTTTTCAAAGGCTGGTAGGATCTCTAAAACCTTTTTAAAGTACATATCGTTGATAAACCTAAATACTCAAAGGTTGTTTAATACCACAGATTAAGCATTGAGAAGAGTGAAATTATGCTGTTTTGAAAACTATGGCAGGTGAGATTTTTTGCCTAATTATATAAGAAGATTTCTCTAAAAAATAGACATTATTTCAAAGACTTATTGGCTGTGAAATAAGTTAAGTGTATTTCAAATGGCTTGTCTGCAAAGAAAGGTGAGATGTAGGGAATCACAGAAAGTCGAGGGGAAAATGTCAATATATACATTGCTATATGGTGAACTAAGCCTTAGGCCAGCCACAATGTATAGGACCTGACCCTTAGAAACTTAAAATTGAGCTTGAATGTTTAAAAGTTCAAATCTTTATAAGTAAAAAGATTGATGAAAATGAATAACCAAGTGTTTTAATTGACATCAGAAGATCAAAACAATAAACCCTGAGAACATAGGAAAAAGATAAATAAAGATATGAGCAGAACTTAATACCACAGAAAACGTATAAAATTCAGGTGAGGTAGTAAGTCCAAAGAATATTCTTTGAAAAGATTTAAAAGACACACTTTGATTAAGGAAAACACAAACATAATTAAAGAATATATAGAAAGAATCAGGACAATGTTAGAGCAGAGAATATATGAAATGCCAGTAAATTTGAACATTTCTGTAAAGTTGACCATTTCCTAGCTCCTACAGTTTAACAAAACTGACACAAGAGGAAATCATTTAAGGTCATCATGTCTGCCCTTGGCATTCTCGGAACGCCCTGGCCTCAGAATGCAGCATCTGTAGTCCATGGTAACCTGCGGAGAGTGGGCGGGGCTGAGGGAGGCTGGAACACTGCCCTCACTGAGGGAGTGGGTATGGCCATCTCTGCTGTGACTGAACAAAGGGCAGGGGAGCAGGGGGCCAAGGGCAGGGCCCTCAGAGCCCGGCATGCCCAGTGTGGTGTCACAAGCATTTAGGCCCAGGCCATAGGGCGCCTTCTTTGTCTGCACAGCTGCCCAAACTCTCACTTTTCCACTCAGGCCACCCACTTAGTTGAAGTGTGTGTGGAACCTGTCCGCGCAGTATACCTCGCTGCACAGCTAACCATAGGTCTGGGCATCGTAGCTTCCTGCCAGGTGACCGAAGTTCGCAGGAGAGATGATTCCCAGGTTCACACGCAGAGAGGCTCCTGCCCGGGCCACAGGCCGCCCACTGCCCCTGCCCAAGATCGGTGACGAAAGCAGCCCTGTCTAAGTCCCCTACCCCTAGAGGGAGTATTGGACCAACACTTCTAGAAAACGGGGTCCTTGTGGGCAACTCATTGGAGGGACATAAAGAAATCTTTGCCGACTTTTTGCTGAAACTTACGAGCGTTCACACCTAAGCCCCTTACAAGTTCAGCTGTTTAGCTAAACATGAGCTCATGATCTAAATTTACACAATAATGAAGAAATCAGCTACAAAGGGAGACAATCAGCAAAAACAATCAATACCAGAATTACATTCCCTAGGCCACCCGTCAGATGTTGGAATAATCAGGTGCTAGGCAGAAAATATACATAAACCTGGAAATGAAACAAGGAACAAGGATGTTTTCAAAGACTGGTAGGATCTCTAAAACATTTTTAAAGTACATGTCATTGATAAAGCTAAATACTCAAAGGTTGTTTAATACAACAAATTAAGCAGTGAGAAGAGTGAAATTATGCTGTTTAGAAAACTATGGAAGGTGAGATTTTCTGCCTAATTATATAAGATGATTTCTCTAAAAACTACACATTATTTCAAAGACTTATTGGCTGTGAAATAAGTTAAGGGTATTTCAAATGGCTTGTCTGCAAAGAAAGGTGAGATGTAGGGAATCACAGAAAGCCGAGGGGATAATATGTCAATATATACATTGCTATATGGTGAACTATGCGTTAGGCCGACAACAGTGTAGAGGAATGGACCCTTAGAAACGTACAAGTAAGCTGGAATCTTTAAAAGTTCAAATCTTTATAAGTAAAAAGATTGATTAAAATGAATAACCAAGTGTTTTACTTGACATCAGAAAATCAAAACAATAAACACTGAGAACATAGAAAAAAGATAAATAAAGATATGAGCAGAACTTAATACAACAGAAAACGTATAAAATTCAGGTGATTTAGTAAGTCCAAAGAATATTCTTTGAAAAGATTTAAAAGACACACTTTGATTATGGAAAACAAAAACATAAGTAAAGAATATACAGAAAGAATCAGGACAATGTTATAGCAGAGAATATATGAAATAGCAGTAAATTTGAACATTTCTGTAAAGCGGACCATTTCCTAGCTCCTAAAGTTTACCAAAACTGACACAAGAGGAAATCATTTAAGGTCATCATGTCTGCCCTTGGCATTCTCGGAACGCCCTGGGCTCAGAATGCAGCATCTGTAGTCCATGGTAACCTGCGGAGAGGGGGCGTGGCTGAGGGAGCTTGGAAGACTGCCCTCACTGAGGGAGTGGGTGTGGCCATCTCTGCTGTGACTGAACAAAGGGCAGGGGAGCAGGGGGCCCAGGGCAGGGCCCTCAGAGCCCGGCAGGCCCAGTGGGGTGTCACAAGCATTTAGGCCCAGGCCAAAGGGCGCCTTCTTTGTCTGCACAGGTGCCCAAACTCTCACCTTTCCACTCAGGCCGCCCTCTTATTTGAAGTGTGTTTGGAACCTGTATGCGCAGTACACCTCGCTGCACAGCTAACCATAGGTCAGGGCATCGTAGCTTCCTGCCAGGTGACCGAAGTTCGCAGGCAAATGGGTCCCTGGGACACATGCGGAGAGGCTCCTGCCCGGGCCACAGGCCGCCCACTGGCCCTGCCCCAGATCGAAGGCTGAAAAGCAGCCATGTCTGAGTCCACTGCCTCTCGAAGGAGTATTGGACCAACACTTGTAGAAAACGGGGTCCTTGCGGGCAACTCATTGGAGGGACACAAATAAATCTTTGCCGACTTTCTGCTGAAGCTTACCAGCGTTCACACCTAAGCCTCTTACAAGGTCAGCTGTTTAGCTAAACATGAGCTCATGATCTAAATTTACACAATATTGAAGAAATCAGCTACAAAGTGAGACAATCAGCAAAAACAATCAATACCAGAATGAGATTCCCTAGGCCATCCATCTGATGTTGGAATAATCAGGGGCAAGGCAGAAAATATACATAAAACTGGAACTGAAACAAGGAACAAGGAGGTTTTCAAAGGCTGGTAGGATCTCTAAAACCTTTTTAAAGTACATGTCGTTGATAAACCTAAATACTCAAAGGTTGTTTAATACCACAGATTAAGCATTGAGAAGAGTGAAATTATGCTGTTTTGAAAACTATGGCAGGTGAGATTTTTTGCCTTATTATATAAGAAGATTTCTCTAAAAAATAGACATTATTTCAAAGACTTATTGGCTGTGAAATAAGTTAAGTGTATTTCAAATGGCTTGTCTGCAAAGAAAGGTGAGATATAGGGAATCAAAGAAAGTCGAGGGGAAAATGTCAATATATACATTGCTATATGGTGAACTAAGCCTTAGGCCAGCCACAATGTAGAGGACCTGACCCATAGAAACTTAAAAGTGAGCTGGAATCTTTAAAAGTTCAAATCTTTATAAGTAAAAAGATTGATGAAAATGAATAAACAAGTGTTTTAATTGACATCAGAAGATCAAAACAATAAACCCTGAGAACATAGAAAAAAGATAAATAAAGATATGAGCAGAACTTAATACCACAGAAAACGTATAAAATTCAGGTGAGGTAGTAAGTCCAAAGAATATTCTTTGAGAAGACTTAAAAGACACACTTTGATTAAGGAAAACACAAACGTAATTAAAGAATATATAGAAAGAATCAGGACAATGTTATGGCAGAGAATATATGAAATGCCAGTAAATTTGAACATTTCTGTAAAGTTGACCATTTCCTAGCTCCTACAGTTTACCAAAACTGACACAAGAGGAAATCATTTAAGGTCATCATGTCTGCCCTTGGCATTCTCGGAACGCCCTGGCCTCAGAATGCAGCATCTGTAGTCCATGGTAACCGGCGAAGAGTGGGCGGGGCTGAGTGAGGCTGGAACACTGCCCTCACTGAGGGAGTGGGTGTGGCCAGCTCTGCTGTGACTGAACAAAGGGCAGGGGAGCAGGGGGCCCAGGGCAGGGCGCTCAGAGCCCGCAGGCCCAGTGGGGTGTCACAAGCATTTAGGCCCTGGCCATAGGGCGCCATCTTTGTCTGCACAGCTGCCCAAACTCTCACTTTTCCACTCAGGCCACCCACTTAGTTGAAGTGTGTGTGGAAACTGTCCACGCAGTATACCTCGCTGCACAGCTAACCATAGGTCTGGGCATCGTAGCTTCCTGCCAGGTGACCGAAGTTCGCAGGAGAGATGATTCCCAGGTTCACATGCAGAGAGGCTCCTGCCCGGGCCACAGGCCGCCCATTGCCCCTGCCCTAGATCGGGGGCCGAAAGCAGCCCTGTCTAATCCCCTACCCCTAGAGGGAGTATTGGACCAACACTTCTAGAAAACGGGGTCCTTGTGGGCAACTCATTGGGGGGACACAAAGAAATCTTTGCCGACATTTTGCTGAAACTTATGAGCGTTCACACCTAAGCCTCTTACAAGGTCAGCTGTTTAGCTAAACATGAGCTCATGATCTAAATTTACACAATAATGAAGAAATCAGCTACAAAGGGAGACAATCAGCAAAAACAATCAATACCAGAATTACATTCCCTAGGCCACCCGTCAGATGTTGGAATAATCAGGTGCTAGGCAGAAAATATATATAAACCTGGAAATGAAACAAGGAACAAGGATGTTTTCAAAGACTGGTAGGATCTCTAAAACATTTTTAAAGTACATGTCATTGATAAAGCTAAATACTCAAAGGTTGTTTAATACAACAAATTAAGCAGTGAGAAGAGTGAAATTATGCTGTTTAGAAAACTATGGAAGGTGAGATTTTCTGCCTAATTATATAAGATGATTTCTCTAAAAACTACACATTATTTCAAAGACTTATTGGCTGTGAAATAAGTTAAGGGTATTTCAAATGGCTTGTCTGCAAAGAAAGCTGAGATGTAGGGAATCACAGAAAGCCGAGGGGATAATATGTCAATATATACATTGCTATATGGTGAACTAAGCCTTAGGCCGGCAACAGTGTAGAGGAATGGACCCTTAGAAATGTACAAGTAAGCTGGAATCTTTAAAAGTTCAAATCTTTATAAGTAAAAAGAGTGATGAAAATGAATAACCAAGTGTTTTACTTGACATCAGAAAATCAAAACAATAAACACTGAGAACATAGAAAAAAGATACATAAAGATATGAGCAGAACTTAATACAACAGAAAACGTATAAAATTCAGGTGATTTAGTAAGTCCAAAGAATATTCTTTGAAAAGAATTAAAAGACACACTTTGATTAAGGAAAACAAAATCATAAGTAAAGAATATACAGAAAGAATCAGGACAAGGTTATAGCAGAGAATATATGAAATGCCAGTAAATTTGAACATTTCTGTAAAGCGGACCATTTCCTAGTTCCTAAAGTTTACCAAAACTGACACAAGAGGAAATCATTTAAGGTCATCATGTCTGCCCTTGGCATTCTCGGAACGCCCTGGGCTCAGAATGCAGCATCTGTAGTCCATGGTAACCTGCGGAGAGTGGGCGTGGCTGAGGGAGATTGGAGACTGCCCTCACTGAGGGAGTGGGTATGGCCATCTCTGCTGTGACTGAACAAAGGGCAGGGGAGCAGGGGGCCGAGGGCAGGGCCCTCAGAGCCCGGCATGCCCAGTGTGGTGTCACAAGCATTTAGGCCCAGGCCATAGGGCGCCTTCTTTGTCTGCACAGCTGCCCAAACTCTCACTTTTCCACTCAGGCCACCCACTTAGTTGAAGTGTGTGTGGAACCTGTCCGCGCAGTATACCTCGCTGCACAGCTAACCATAGGTCTGGGCATCGTAGCTTCCTGCCAGGTGACCGAAGTTCGCAGGAGAGATGATTCCCAGGTTCACACGCAGAGAGGCTCCTGCCCGGGCCACAGGCCGCCCACTGCCCCTGCCCAAGATCGGGGGCCGAAAGCAGCCCTGTCTAAGTCCCCTACCCCTAGAGGGAGTATTGGACCAACACTTCTAGAAAACGGGGTCCTTGTGGGCAACTCATTGGAGGGACATAAAGAAATCTTTGCCGACTTTTTGCTGAAACTTACGAGCGTTCACACCTAAGCCCCTTACAAGTTCAGCTGTTTAGCTAAACATGAGCTCATGATCTAAATTTACACAATAATGAAGAAATCAGCTACAAAGGGAGACAATCAGCAAAAACAATCAATACCAGAATTACATTCCCTAGGCCACCCGTCAGATGTTGGAATAATCAGGTGCTAGGCAGAAAATATACATAAACCTGGAAATGAAACAAGGAAAAAGGATGTTTTCAAAGACTGGTAGGATCTCTAAAACATTTTTAAAGTACATGTCATTGATAAAGCTAAATACTCAAAGGTTGTTTAATACAACAAATTAAGCAGTGAGAAGAGTGAAATTATGCTGTTTAGAAAACTATGGAAGGTGAGATTTTCTGCCTAATTATATAAGATGATTTCTCTAAAAACTACACATTATTTCAAAGACTTATTGGCTGTGAAATAAGTTAAGGGTATTTCAAATGGCTTGTCTGCAAAGAAAGGTGAGATGTAGGGAATCACAGAAAGCCGAGGGGATAATATGTCAATATATACATTGCTATATGGTGAACTAAGCGTTAGGCCGGCAACAGTGTAGAGGAATGGACCCTTAGAAACGTACAAGTAAGCTGGAATCTTTAGAAGTTCAAATCTTTATAAGTAAAAAGATTGATTAAAATGAATAACCAAGTGTTTTACTTGACATCAGAAAATCAAAACAATAAACACTGAGAACATAGAAAAAAGATAAATAAAGATATGAGCAGAACTTAATACAACAGAAAACGTATAAAATTCAGGTGATTTAGTAAGTCCAAAGAATATTCTTTGAAAAGATTTAAAAGACACACTTTGATTATGGAAAACAAAAACATAAGTAAAGAATATGCAGAAAGAATCAGGACAATGTTATAGCAGAGAATATATGAAATGCCAGTAAATTTGAACATTTCTGTAAAGTTGACCATTTCCTAGCTCCTACAGTTTACCAAAACTGACACAAGAGGAAATCATTTAAGGTCATCATGTCTGCCCTTGGCATTCTCGGAACGCCCTGGCCTCAGAATGCAGCATCTGTTGTCCATGGTAACCTGCGAAGAGTGGGCGGGGCTGAGGGAGGCTGGAACACTGCCCTCACTGAGGGAGTGGGTGTGGCCATCTCTGCTGTGACTGAACAAAGGGCAGGGGAGCAGGGGGCCCAGGGCAGGGCCCTTAGAGCCCGGCATGCCCAGTGTGGTGTCACAAGCATTTAGGCCCAGGCCATAGGGCGCCTTCTTTGTCTGCACAGCTGCCCAAACTCTCACTTTTCCACTCAGGCCACCCACTTAGTTGAAGTCTGTGTGGAACTTGTCCGCGCAGTATACCTCGCTGCACAGCTAACCATAGGTCTGGGCATCGTAGCTTCCTGCCAGGTGACCGAAGTTCGCAGGAGAGATGATTCCCAGGTTCACACGCAGAGAGGCTCCTGCCCGGGCCACAGGCCGCCCACTGCCCCTGCCCAAGATCGGTGACGAAAGCAGCCCTGTCTAAGTCCCCTACCCCTAGAGGGAGTATTGGACCAACACTTCTAGAAAACGGGGTCCTTGTGGGCAACTCATTGGAGGGACATAAAGAAATCTTTGCCGAATTTTTGCTGAATCTTACGAGCGTACACACCTAAGCCTCTTACAAGTTCAGCTGTTTAGCTAAACATGAGCTCATGATCTAAATTTACACAATAATGAAGAAATCAGCTACAAAGGGAGACAATCAGCAAAAACAATCAATACCAGAATTACATTCCCTAGGCCACCCGTCAGATGTTGGAATAATCAGGTGCTAGGCAGAAAATATACATAAACCTGGAAATGAAACAAGGAACAAGGATGTTTTCAAAGACTGGTAGGATCTCTAAAACATTTTTAAAGTACATGTCATTGATAAAGCTAAATACTCAAAGGTTGTTTAATACACAAATTAAGCAGTGAGAAGAGTGAAATTATGCTGTTTAGAAAACTATGGAAGGTGAGATTTTCTGCCTAATTATATAAGATGATTTCTCTAAAAACTACACATTATTTCAAAGACTTATTGGCTGTGAAATAAGTTAAGGGTATTTCAAATGGCTTGTCTGCAAAGAAAGCTGAGATGTAGGGAATCACAGAAAGCCGAGGGGATAATATGTCAATATATACATTGCTATATGGTGAACTAAGCCTTAGGCCGGCAACAGTGTAGAGGAATGGACCCTTAGAAACGTACAAGTAAGCTGGAATCTTTAAAAGTTCAAATCTTTATAAGTAAAAAGATTGATTAAAATGAATAACCAAGTGTTTTACTTGACATCAGAAAATCAAAACAATAAACCCTGAGAACATAGAAAAAAGATAAATAAAGGTATGAGCAGAACTTAATACAACAGAAAACGTATAAAATTCAGGTGATTTAGTAAGTCCAAAGAATATTCTTTGAAAAGATTTAAAAGACATACTTTGATTAAGGAAAACAAAAACATAAGTAAAGAATATACAGAAAGAATCAGGACAAGGTTATAGCAGAGAATATATGAAATGCCAGTAAATTTGAACATTTCTGTAAAGCGGACCATTTCCTAGCTCCTAAAGTTTACCAAAACTGACACAAGAGGAAATCATTTTAGGTCATCATGTCTGCCCTTGGCATTCTCGGAACGCCCTGGGCTCAGAATGCAGCATCTGTAGTCCATGGTAACCTGCGGAGAGGGGGCGTGGCTGAGGGAGCTTGGAAGACTGCCCTCACTGAGGGAGTGAGTGTGGCCAGCTCTGCTGTGACTGAACATAGGGCATGGGAGCAGGGGGCCCAGTGCAGGGCCCTCAGAGCCCGGCAGACCCAGTGGGGTGTCACAAGCATTTAGGCCCAGGACAAAGGGCGCCTTCTTTGTCTGCACAGGTGCCCAAACTCTCACCTTTCCACTCAGGCCGCCCTCTTATTTGAAGTGTGTTTGCAACCTGTCCGCGCAGTACACCTCGCTGCACAGCTAACCATAGGTCAGGGCATCGTAGCTTCCTGCCAGGTGACCGAAGTTCGCAGGCAAATGGGTCCCTGGGACACATGCGGAGGGGCTCCTGTCCGGGCCACAGGCCGCCCACTGGCCCTGCCCCAGATCGAAGTCTGAAAAGCAGCCATGTCTGAGTCCACTGCCTCTCGAAGGAGTATTGGACCAACACTTGTAGAAAACGAGGTCCTTGCGGGCAACTCATTGGAGGGACACAAATAAATCTTTGCCGACTTTCTGCTGAAGCTTACCAGCGTTCACACCTAAGCCTCTTACAAGGTCAGCTGTTTAGCTAAACATGAGCTCATGATCTAAATTTACACAATATTGAAGAAATCAGCTACAAAGTGAGACAATCAGCAAAAACAATCAATACAAGAATTAGATTCCCTAGGCCATCCATCTGATGTTGGAATAATCAGGGGCAAGGCAGAAAATATACATAAAACTGGAACTGAAACAAGGAACAAGGAGGTTTTCAAAGGCTGGTAGGATCTCTAAAACCTTTTTAAAGTACATGTCGTTGATAAACCTAAATACTCAAAGGTTGTTTAATACCACAGATTAAACATTGAGAAGAGTGAAATTATGCTGTTTGAAAACTATGGCAGGTGAGATTTTTTGCCTAATTATATAAGAAGATTTCTCTAAAAAATAGACATTATTTCAAAGACTTATTGGCTGTGAAATAAGTTAAGTGTATTTCAAATGGCTTGTCTGCAAAGAAAGGTGAGATGTAGGGAATCACAGAAAGTCGAGAGGAAAATGTCAATATATACATTGCTATATGGTGAACTAAGCCTTAGGCCAGCCACAATGTAGAGGACCTGTCCCATAGAAACTTAAAAGTGAGCTGGAATGTTTAAAAGTTCAAATCTTTATAAGTAAAAAGATTGATGAAAATGAATAACCAAGTGTTTTAATTGACATCAGAAGATCAAAACAATAAACCCTGAGAACATAGAAAAAAGATAAATAAAGATATGAGCAGAACTTAATACCACAGAAAACGTATAAAATTCAGGTGAGGTAGTAAGTCCAAAGAATATTCTTTGAAAAGATTTAAAAGACACACTTTGATTAAGGAAAACACAAACATAATTAAAGAATATATAGAAAGAATCAGGACAATGTTATAGCAGAGAATATATGAAATGCCAGTAAATTTGAACATTTCTGTAAAGTTGACCATTTCCTAGCTCCTACAGTTTACCAAAACTGACACAAGAGGAAATCATTTAAGGTCATCATGTCTGCCCTTGGCATTCTCGGAACGCCCTGGCCTCAGAATGCAGCATGTGTAGTCCATGGTAACCTGCGGAGACTGGGCGGGGCTGAGGGAGGCTGGAACACTGCCCTCACTGAGGGAGTGGGTGTGGCCATCTCTGCTGTGACTGAACAAAGGGCAGGGGAGCAGGGGGCCCAGGGACTGTCCCTCAGAGCCCGGCAGGCCCAGTGGGGTGTCACAAGCATTTAGGCCCAGGCCATAGGGCGCCTTCTTTGTCTGCACAGCTGCCCAAACTCTCACTTTTCCACTCAGGCCACCCACTTAGTTGAAGTGTGTGTGGAACCTGTCCGTGCAGTATACCTCGCTGCACAGCTAACCATAGGTCTGGGCATCGTAGCTTCCTGCCAGGTGACCGAAGTTCGCAGGAGAGATGATTCCCAGGTTCACACGCAGAGAGGCTCCTGCCCGGGCCACAGGCCGCCCACTGCCCCTGCCCAAGATCGGGGGCCGAAAGCAGCCCTGTCTAAGTCCCCTACCCCTAGAGGGAGTATTGGACCAACACTTCTAGAAAACGGGGTCCTGGTGGGTAACTCATTGGAGGGACACAAATAAATCTTTGCCGACTTTTTGCTGAAACTTACGAGCGTTCACACCTAAGCCTCTTACAAGGTCAGCTGTTTAGCTAAACATGAGCTCATGATCTAAATTTACACAATAATGAAGAAATCAGCTACAAAGGGAGACAATCAGCAAAAACAATCAATACCCGAATTACATTCCCTAGGCCATCCTTGAGATGTTGGAATAATCAGGTGCTAGGCAGAAAATATACATAAACCTGGAAATGAAACAAGGAACAAGGATGTTTTCAAAGACTGGTAGGATCTCTAAAACATTTTTAAAGTACATGTCATTGATAAAGCTAAATACTCAAAGGTTGTTTAATACACAAATTAAGCAGTGAGAAGAGTGAAATTATGCTGTTTAGAAAACTATGGAAGGTGAGATTTTCTGCCTAATTATATAAGATGATTTCTCTAAAAACTACACATTATTTCAAAGACTTATTGGCTGTGAAATAAGTTAAGGGTATTTCAAATGGCTTGTCTGCAAAGAAAGCTGAGATGTAGGGAATCACAGAAAGCCGAGGGGATAATATGTCAATATATACATTGCTATATGGTGAACTAAGCCTTAGGCCGGCAACAGTGTAGAGGAATGGACCCTTAGAAACGTACAAGTAAGCTGGAATCTTTAAAAGTTCAAATCTTTATAAGTAAAAAGATTGATTAAAATGAATAACCAAGTGTTTTACTTGACATCAGAAAATCAAAACAATAAACCCTGAGAACATAGAAAAAAGATAAATAAAGATATGAGCAGAACTTAATACAACAGAAAACGTATAAAATTCAGGTGATTTAGTAAGTCCAAAGAATATTCTTTGAAAAGATTTAAAAGACACACTTTGATTATGGAAAACAAAAACATAAGTAAAGAATATACAGAAAGAATCAGGACAATGTTATAGCAGAGAATATATGAAATAGCAGTAAATTTGAACATTTCTGTAAAGCGGACCATTTCCTAGCTCCTAAAGTTTACCAAAACTGACACAAGAGGAAATCATTTAAGGTCATCATGTCTGCCCTTGGCATTCTCGGAACGCCCTGGGCTCAGAATGCAGCATCTGTAGTCC
The DNA here is from genome assembly GCF_964165515.1 of Mesoplodon bidens. Lineage (NCBI taxonomy): Eukaryota > Metazoa > Chordata > Mammalia > Artiodactyla > Ziphiidae > Mesoplodon > Mesoplodon bidens. The sequence continues at coordinate 5,120,113 of NC_138180.1, forward strand.
ATGGTAACCTGCGGAGAGGGGGCGTGGCTGAGGGAGCTTGGAAGACTGCCCTCACTGAGGGAGTGGGTGTGGCCATCTCTGGTGTGACTGAACAAAGGGCAGGGGAGCAGGGGGCCCAGGGCAGGGCCCTCAGAGCCCGGCAGGCCCAGTGGGGTGTCACAAGCATTTAGGCCCAGGCCAAAGGGTGCCTTCTTTGTCTGCACAGGTGCCCAAACTCTCACCTTCCACTCAGGCCGCCCTCTTATTTGAAGTGTGTTTGCAACCTGTCCGCGCAGTACACCTCGCTGCACAGCTAACCATAGGTCAGGGCATCGTAGCTTCCTGCCAGGTGACCGAAGTTCGCAGGCAAATGGGTCCCTGGGACACATGCGGAGGGGCTCCTGTCCGGGCCACAGGCCGCCCACTGGCCCTGCCCCAGATCGAAGTCTGAAAAGCAGCCATGTCTGAGTCCACTGCCTCTCGAAGGAGTATTGGACCAACACTTGTAGAAAACGAGGTCCTTGCGGGCAACTCATTGGAGGGACACAAATAAATCTTTGCCGACTTTCTGCTGAAGCTTACCAGCGTTCACACCTAAGCCTCTTACAAGGTCAGCTGTTTAGCTAAACATGAGCTCATGATCTAAATTTACACAATATTGAAGAAATCAGCTACAAAGTGAGACAATCAGCAAAAACAATCAATACAAGAATTAGATTCCCTAGGCCATCCATCTGATGTTGGAATAATCAGGGGCAAGGCAGAAAATATACATAAAACTGGAACTGAAACAAGGAACAAGGAGGTTTTCAAAGGCTGGTAGGATCTCTAAAACCTTTTTAAAGTACATGTCGTTGATAAACCTAAATACTCAAAGGTTGTTTAATACCACAGATTAAACATTGAGAAGAGTGAAATTATGCTGTTTGAAAACTATGGCAGGTGAGATTTTTTGCCTAATTATATAAGAAGATTTCTCTAAAAAATAGACATTATTTCAAAGACTTATTGGCTGTGAAATAAGTTAAGTGTATTTCAAATGGCTTGTCTGCAAAGAAAGGTGAGATGTAGGGAATCACAGAAAGTCGAGAGGAAAATGTCAATATATACATTGCTATATGGTGAACTAAGCCTTAGGCCAGCCACAATGTAGAGGACCTGTCCCATAGAAACTTAAAAGTGAGCTGGAATGTTTAAAAGTTCAAATCTTTATAAGTAAAAAGATTGATGAAAATGAATAACCAAGTGTTTTAATTGACATCAGAAGATCAAAACAATAAACCCTGAGAACATAGAAAAAAGATAAATAAAGATATGAGCAGAACTTAATACCACAGAAAACGTATAAAATTCAGGTGAGGTAGTAAGTCCAAAGAATATTCTTTGAAAAGATTTAAAAGACACACTTTGATTAAGGAAAACACAAACATAATTAAAGAATATATAGAAAGAATCAGGACAATGTTATAGCAGAGAATATATGAAATGCCAGTAAATTTGAACATTTCTGTAAAGTTGACCATTTCCTAGCTCCTACAGTTTACCAAAACTGACACAAGAGGAAATCATTTAAGGTCATCATGTCTGCCCTTGGCATTCTCGGAACGCCCTGGCCTCAGAATGCAGCATGTGTAGTCCATGGTAACCTGCGGAGAGTGGGCGGGGCTGAGGGAGGCTGGAACACTGCCCTCACTGAGGGAGTGGGTGTGGCCATCTCTGCTGTGACTGAACAAAGGGCAGGGGAGCAGGGGGCCCAGGGACTGTCCCTCAGAGCCCGGCAGGCCCAGTGGGGTGTCACAAGCATTTAGGCCCAGGCCATAGGGCGCCTTCTTTGTCTGCACAGCTGCCCAAACTCTCACTTTTCCACTCAGGCCACCCACTTAGTTGAAGTGTGTGTGGAACCTGTCCGCGCAGTATACCTCGCTGCACAGCTAACCATAGGTCTGGGCATCGTAGCTTCCTGCCAGGTGACCGAAGTTCGCAGGAGAGATGATTCCCAGGTTCACACGCAGAGAGGCTCCTGCCCGGGCCACAGGCCGCCCACTGCCCCTGCCCAAGATCGGGGGCCGAAAGCAGCCCTGTCTAAGTCCCCTACCCCTAGAGGGAGTATTGGACCAACACTTCTAGAAAACGGGGTCCTTGTGGGCAACTCATTGGAGGGACATAAAGAAATCTTTGCCGACTTTTTGCTGAAACTTACGAGCGTTCACACCTAAGCCCCTTACAAGTTCAGCTGTTTAGCTAAACATGAGCTCATGATCTAAATTTACACAATAATGAAGAAATCAGCTACAAAGGGAGACAATCAGCAAAAACAATCAATACCAGAATTACATTCCCTAGGCCACCCGTCAGATGTTGGAATAATCAGGTGCTAGGCAGAAAATATACATAAACCTGGAAATGAAACAAGGAAAAAGGATGTTTTCAAAGACTGGTAGGATCTCTAAAACATTTTTAAAGTACATGTCATTGATAAAGCTAAATACTCAAAGGTTGTTTAATACAACAAATTAAGCAGTGAGAAGAGTGAAATTATGCTGTTTAGAAAACTATGGAAGGTGAGATTTTCTGCCTAATTATATAAGATGATTTCTCTAAAAACTACACATTATTTCAAAGACTTATTGGCTGTGAAATAAGTTAAGGGTATTTCAAATGGCTTGTCTGCAAAGAAAGGTGAGATGTAGGGAATCACAGAAAGCCGAGGGGATAATATGTCAATATATACATTGCTATATGGTGAACTAAGCGTTAGGCCGGCAACAGTGTAGAGGAATGGACCCTTAGAAACGTACAAGTAAGCTGGAATCTTTAGAAGTTCAAATCTTTATAAGTAAAAAGATTGATTAAAATGAATAACCAAGTGTTTTACTTGACATCAGAAAATCAAAACAATAAACACTGAGAACATAGAAAAAAGATAAATAAAGATATGAGCAGAACTTAATACAACAGAAAACGTATAAAATTCAGGTGATTTAGTAAGTCCAAAGAATATTCTTTGAAAAGATTTAAAAGACACACTTTGATTATGGAAAACAAAAACATAAGTAAAGAATATGCAGAAAGAATCAGGACAATGTTATAGCAGAGAATATATGAAATGCCAGTAAATTTGAACATTTCTGTAAAGTTGACCATTTCCTAGCTCCTACAGTTTACCAAAACTGACACAAGAGGAAATCATTTAAGGTCATCATGTCTGCCCTTGGCATTCTCGGAACGCCCTGGCCTCAGAATGCAGCATCTGTTGTCCATGGTAACCTGCGAAGAGTGGGCGGGGCTGAGGGAGGCTGGAACACTGCCCTCACTGAGGGAGTGGGTGTGGCCATCTCTGCTGTGACTGAACAAAGGGCAGGGGAGCAGGGGGCCCAGGGCAGGGCCCTTAGAGCCCGGCATGCCCAGTGTGGTGTCACAAGCATTTAGGCCCAGGCCATAGGGCGCCTTCTTTGTCTGCACAGCTGCCCAAACTCTCACTTTTCCACTCAGGCCACCCACTTAGTTGAAGTCTGTGTGGAACTTGTCCGCGCAGTATACCTCGCTGCACAGCTAACCATAGGTCTGGGCATCGTAGCTTCCTGCCAGGTGACCGAAGTTCGCAGGAGAGATGATTCCCAGGTTCACACGCAGAGAGGCTCCTGCCCGGGCCACAGGCCGCCCACTGCCCCTGCCCAAGATCGGTGACGAAAGCAGCCCTGTCTAAGTCCCCTACCCCTAGAGGGAGTATTGGACCAACACTTCTAGTAAACGGGGTCCTTGTGGGCAACTCATTGGAGGGACATAAAGAAATCTTTGCCGAATTTTTGCTGAATCTTACGAGCGTACACACCTAAGCCTCTTACAAGTTCAGCTGTTTAGCTAAACATGAGCTCATGATCTAAATTTACACAATAATGAAGAAATCAGCTACAAAGGGAGACAATCAGCAAAAACAATCAATACCAGAATTACATTCCCTAGGCCACCCGTCAGATGTTGGAATAATCAGGTGCTAGGCAGAAAATATACATAAACCTGGAAATGAAACAAGGAACAAGGATGTTTTCAAAGACTGGTAGGATCTCTAAAACATTTTTAAAGTACATGTCATTGATAAAGCTAAATACTCAAAGGTTGTTTAATACACAAATTAAGCAGTGAGAAGAGTGAAATTATGCTGTTTAGAAAACTATGGAAGGTGAGATTTTCTGCCTAATTATATAAGATGATTTCTCTAAAAACTACACATTATTTCAAAGACTTATTGGCTGTGAAATAAGTTAAGGGTATTTCAAATGGCTTGTCTGCAAAGAAAGCTGAGATGTAGGGAATCACAGAAAGCCGAGGGGATAATATGTCAATATATACATTGCTATATGGTGAACTAAGCCTTAGGCCGGCAACAGTGTAGAGGAATGGACCCTTAGAAACGTACAAGTAAGCTGGAATCTTTAAAAGTTCAAATCTTTATAAGTAAAAAGATTGATTAAAATGAATAACCAAGTGTTTTACTTGACATCAGAAAATCAAAACAATAAACCCTGAGAACATAGAAAAAAGATAAATAAAGGTATGAGCAGAACTTAATACAACAGAAAACGTATAAAATTCAGGTGATTTAGTAAGTCCAAAGAATATTCTTTGAAAAGATTTAAAAGACATACTTTGATTAAGGAAAACAAAAACATAAGTAAAGAATATACAGAAAGAATCAGGACAAGGTTATAGCAGAGAATATATGAAATGCCAGTAAATTTGAACATTTCTGTAAAGCGGACCATTTCCTAGCTCCTAAAGTTTACCAAAACTGACACAAGAGGAAATCATTTTAGGTCATCATGTCTGCCCTTGGCATTCTCGGAACGCCCTGGGCTCAGAATGCAGCATCTGTAGTCCATGGTAACCTGCGGAGAGGGGGCGTGGCTGAGGGAGCTTGGAAGACTGCCCTCACTGAGGGAGTGAGTGTGGCCAGCTCTGCTGTGACTGAACATAGGGCATGGGAGCAGGGGGCCCAGTGCAGGGCCCTCAGAGCCCGGCAGACCCAGTGGGGTGTCACAAGCATTTAGGCCCAGGACAAAGGGCGCCTTCTTTGTCTGCACAGGTGCCCAAACTCTCACCTTTCCACTCAGGCCGCCCTCTTATTTGAAGTGTGTTTGCAACCTGTCCGCGCAGTACACCTCGCTGCACAGCTAACCATAGGTCAGGGCATCGTAGCTTCCTGCCAGGTGACCGAAGTTCGCAGGCAAATGGGTCCCTGGGACACATGCGGAGGGGCTCCTGTCCGGGCCACAGGCCGCCCACTGGCCCTGCCCCAGATCGAAGTCTGAAAAGCAGCCATGTCTGAGTCCACTGCCTCTCGAAGGAGTATTGGACCAACACTTGTAGAAAACGAGGTCCTTGCGGGCAACTCATTGGAGGGACACAAATAAATCTTTGCCGACTTTCTGCTGAAGCTTACCAGCGTTCACACCTAAGCCTCTTACAAGGTCAGCTGTTTAGCTAAACATGAGCTCATGATCTAAATTTACACAATATTGAAGAAATCAGCTACAAAGTGAGACAATCAGCAAAAACAATCAATACAAGAATTAGATTCCCTAGGCCATCCATCTGATGTTGGAATAATCAGGGGCAAGGCAGAAAATATACATAAAACTGGAACTGAAACAAGGAACAAGGAGGTTTTCAAAGGCTGGTAGGATCTCTAAAACCTTTTTAAAGTACATGTCGTTGATAAACCTAAATACTCAAAGGTTGTTTAATACCACAGATTAAACATTGAGAAGAGTGAAATTATGCTGTTTGAAAACTATGGCAGGTGAGATTTTTTGCCTAATTATATAAGAAGATTTCTCTAAAAAATAGACATTATTTCAAAGACTTATTGGCTGTGAAATAAGTTAAGTGTATTTCAAATGGCTTGTCTGCAAAGAAAGGTGAGATGTAGGGAATCACAGAAAGTCGAGAGGAAAATGTCAATATATACATTGCTATATGGTGAACTAAGCCTTAGGCCAGCCACAATGTAGAGGACCTGTCCCATAGAAACTTAAAAGTGAGCTGGAATGTTTAAAAGTTCAAATCTTTATAAGTAAAAAGATTGATGAAAATGAATAACCAAGTGTTTTAATTGACATCAGAAGATCAAAACAATAAACCCTGAGAACATAGAAAAAAGATAAATAAAGATATGAGCAGAACTTAATACCACAGAAAACGTATAAAATTCAGGTGAGGTAGTAAGTCCAAAGAATATTCTTTGAAAAGATTTAAAAGACACACTTTGATTAAGGAAAACACAAACATAATTAAAGAATATATAGAAAGAATCAGGACAATGTTATAGCAGAGAATATATGAAATGCCAGTAAATTTGAACATTTCTGTAAAGTTGACCATTTCCTAGCTCCTACAGTTTACCAAAACTGACACAAGAGGAAATCATTTAAGGTCATCATGTCTGCCCTTGGCATTCTCGGAACGCCCTGGCCTCAGAATGCAGCATGTGTAGTCCATGGTAACCTGCGGAGACTGGGCGGGGCTGAGGGAGGCTGGAACACTGCCCTCACTGAGGGAGTGGGTGTGGCCATCTCTGCTGTGACTGAACAAAGGGCAGGGGAGCAGGGGGCCCAGGGACTGTCCCTCAGAGCCCGGCAGGCCCAGTGGGGTGTCACAAGCATTTAGGCCCAGGCCATAGGGCGCCTTCTTTGTCTGCACAGCTGCCCAAACTCTCACTTTTCCACTCAGGCCACCCACTTAGTTGAAGTGTGTGTGGAACCTGTCCGTGCAGTATACCTCGCTGCACAGCTAACCATAGGTCTGGGCATCGTAGCTTCCTGCCAGGTGACCGAAGTTCGCAGGAGAGATGATTCCCAGGTTCACACGCAGAGAGGCTCCTGCCCGGGCCACAGGCCGCCCACTGCCCCTGCCCAAGATCGGGGGCCGAAAGCAGCCCTGTCTAAGTCCCCTACCCCTAGAGGGAGTATTGGACCAACACTTCTAGAAAACGGGGTCCTGGTGGGTAACTCATTGGAGGGACACAAATAAATCTTTGCCGACTTTTTGCTGAAACTTACGAGCGTTCACACCTAAGCCTCTTACAAGGTCAGCTGTTTAGCTAAACATGAGCTCATGATCTAAATTTACACAATAATGAAGAAATCAGCTACAAAGGGAGACAATCAGCAAAAACAATCAATACCCGAATTACATTCCCTAGGCCATCCTTGAGATGTTGGAATAATCAGGTGCTAGGCAGAAAATATACATAAACCTGGAAATGAAACAAGGAACAAGGATGTTTTCAAAGACTGGTAGGATCTCTAAAACATTTTTAAAGTACATGTCATTGATAAAGCTAAATACTCAAAGGTTGTTTAATACACAAATTAAGCAGTGAGAAGAGTGAAATTATGCTGTTTAGAAAACTATGGAAGGTGAGATTTTCTGCCTAATTATATAAGATGATTTCTCTAAAAACTACACATTATTTCAAAGACTTATTGGCTGTGAAATAAGTTAAGGGTATTTCAAATGGCTTGTCTGCAAAGAAAGCTGAGATGTAGGGAATCACAGAAAGCCGAGGGGATAATATGTCAATATATACATTGCTATATGGTGAACTAAGCCTTAGGCCGGCAACAGTGTAGAGGAATGGACCCTTAGAAACGTACAAGTAAGCTGGAATCTTTAAAAGTTCAAATCTTTATAAGTAAAAAGATTGATTAAAATGAATAACCAAGTGTTTTACTTGACATCAGAAAATCAAAACAATAAACCCTGAGAACATAGAAAAAAGATAAATAAAGATATGAGCAGAACTTAATACAACAGAAAACGTATAAAATTCAGGTGATTTAGTAAGTCCAAAGAATATTCTTTGAAAAGATTTAAAAGACACACTTTGATTATGGAAAACAAAAACATAAGTAAAGAATATACAGAAAGAATCAGGACAATGTTATAGCAGAGAATATATGAAATAGCAGTAAATTTGAACATTTCTGTAAAGCGGACCATTTCCTAGCTCCTAAAGTTTACCAAAACTGACACAAGAGGAAATCATTTAAGGTCATCATGTCTGCCCTTGGCATTCTCGGAACGCCCTGGGCTCAGAATGCAGCATCTGTAGTCCATGGTAACCTGCGGAGAGGGGGCGTGGCTGAGGGAGCTTGGAAGACTGCCCTCACTGAGGGAGTGGGTGTGGCCATCTCTGGTGTGACTGAACAAAGGGCAGGGGAGCAGGGGGCCCAGGGCAGGGCCCTCAGAGCCCGGCAGGCCCAGTGGGGTGTCACAAGCATTTAGGCCCAGGCCAAAGGGTGCCTTCTTTGTCTGCACAGGTGCCCAAACTCTCACCTTCCACTCAGGCCGCCCTCTTATTTGAAGTGTGTTTGCAACCTGTCCGCGCAGTACACCTCGCTGCACAGCTAACCATAGGTCAGGGCATCGTAGCTTCCTGCCAGGTGACCGAAGTTCGCAGGCAAATGGGTCCCTGGGACACATGCGGAGGGGCTCCTGTCCGGGCCACAGGCCGCCCACTGGCCCTGCCCCAGATCGAAGTCTGAAAAGCAGCCATGTCTGAGTCCACTGCCTCTCGAAGGAGTATTGGACCAACACTTGTAGAAAACGAGGTCCTTGCGGGCAACTCATTGGAGGGACACAAATAAATCTTTGCCGACTTTCTGCTGAAGCTTACCAGCGTTCACACCTAAGCCTCTTACAAGGTCAGCTGTTTAGCTAAACATGAGCTCATGATCTAAATTTACACAATATTGAAGAAATCAGCTACAAAGTGAGACAATCAGCAAAAACAATCAATACAAGAATTAGATTCCCTAGGCCATCCATCTGATGTTGGAATAATCAGGGGCAAGGCAGAAAATATACATAAAACTGGAACTGAAACAAGGAACAAGGAGGTTTTCAAAGGCTGGTAGGATCTCTAAAACCTTTTTAAAGTACATGTCGTTGATAAACCTAAATACTCAAAGGTTGTTTAATACCACAGATTAAACATTGAGAAGAGTGAAATTATGCTGTTTGAAAACTATGGCAGGTGAGATTTTTTGCCTAATTATATAAGAAGATTTCTCTAAAAAATAGACATTATTTCAAAGACTTATTGGCTGTGAAATAAGTTAAGTGTATTTCAAATGGCTTGTCTGCAAAGAAAGGTGAGATGTAGGGAATCACAGAAAGTCGAGAGGAAAATGTCAATATATACATTGCTATATGGTGAACTAAGCCTTAGGCCAGCCACAATGTAGAGGACCTGTCCCATAGAAACTTAAAAGTGAGCTGGAATGTTTAAAAGTTCAAATCTTTATAAGTAAAAAGATTGATGAAAATGAATAACCAAGTGTTTTAATTGACATCAGAAGATCAAAACAATAAACCCTGAGAACATAGAAAAAAGATAAATAAAGATATGAGCAGAACTTAATACCACAGAAAACGTATAAAATTCAGGTGAGGTAGTAAGTCCAAAGAATATTCTTTGAAAAGATTTAAAAGACACACTTTGATTAAGGAAAACACAAACATAATTAAAGAATATATAGAAAGAATCAGGACAATGTTATAGCAGAGAATATATGAAATGCCAGTAAATTTGAACATTTCTGTAAAGTTGACCATTTCCTAGCTCCTACAGTTTACCAAAACTGACACAAGAGGAAATCATTTAAGGTCATCATGTCTGCCCTTGGCATTCTCGGAACGCCCTGGCCTCAGAATGCAGCATGTGTAGTCCATGGTAACCTGCGGAGAGTGGGCGGGGCTGAGGGAGGCTGGAACACTGCCCTCACTGAGGGAGTGGGTGTGGCCATCTCTGCTGTGACTGAACAAAGGGCAGGGGAGCAGGGGGCCCAGGGACTGTCCCTCAGAGCCCGGCAGGCCCAGTGGGGTGTCACAAGCATTTAGGCCCAGGCCATAGGGCGCCTTCTTTGTCTGCACAGCTGCCCAAACTCTCACTTTTCCACTCAGGCCACCCACTTAGTTGAAGTGTGTGTGGAACCTGTCCGTGCAGTATACCTCGCTGCACAGCTAACCATAGGTCTGGGCATCGTAGCTTCCTGCCAGGTGACCGAAGTTCGCAGGAGAGATGATTCCCAGGTTCACACGCAGAGAGGCTCCTGCCCGGGCCACAGGCCGCCCACTGCCCCTGCCCAAGATCGGGGGCCGAAAGCAGCCCTGTCTAAGTCCCCTACCCCTAGAGGGAGTATTGGACCAACACTTCTAGAAAACGGGGTCCTGGTGGGTAACTCATTGGAGGGACACAAATAAATCTTTGCCGACTTTTTGCTGAAACTTACGAGCGTTCACACCTAAGCCTCTTACAAGGTCAGCTGTTTAGCTAAACATGAGCTCATGATCTAAATTTACACAATAATGAAGAAATCAGCTACAAAGGGAGACAATCAGCAAAAACAATCAATACCCGAATTACATTCCCTAGGCCATCCTTGAGATGTTGGAATAATCAGGTGCTAGGCAGAAAATATACATAAACCTGGAAATGAAACAAGGAACAAGGATGTTTTCAAAGACTGGTAGGATCTCTAAAACATTTTTAAAGTACATGTCATTGATAAAGCTAAATACTCAAAGGTTGTTTAATACACAAATTAAGCAGTGAGAAGAGTGAAATTATGCTGTTTAGAAAACTATGGAAGGTGAGATTTTCTGCCTAATTATATAAGATGATTTCTCTAAAAACTACACATTATTTCAAAGACTTATTGGCTGTGAAATAAGTTAAGGGTATTTCAAATGGCTTGTCTGCAAAGAAAGCTGAGATGTAGGGAATCACAGAAAGCCGAGGGGATAATATGTCAATATATACATTGCTATATGGTGAACTAAGCCTTAGGCCGGCAACAGTGTAGAGGAATGGACCCTTAGAAACGTACAAGTAAGCTGGAATCTTTAAAAGTTCAAATCTTTATAAGTAAAAAGATTGATTAAAATGAATAACCAAGTGTTTTACTTGACATCAGAAAATCAAAACAATAAACCCTGAGAACATAGAAAAAAGATAAATAAAGATATGAGCAGAACTTAATACAACAGAAAACGTATAAAATTCAGGTGATTTAGTAAGTCCAAAGAATATTCTTTGAATAGATTTAAAAGACACACTTTGATTATGGAAAACAAAAACATAAGTAAAGAATATACAGAAAGAATCAGGACAATGTTATAGCAGAGAATATATGAAATAGCAGTAAATTTGAACATTTCTGTAAAGCGGACCATTTCCTAGCTCCTAAAGTTTACCAAAACTGACACAAGAGGAAATCATTTAAGGTCATCATGTCTGCCCTTGGCATTCTCGGAACGCCCTGGGCTCAGAATGCAGCATCTGTAGTCCATGGTAACCTGCGGAGAGGGGGCGTGGCTGAGGGAGCTTGGAAGACTGCCCTCACTGAGGGAGTGGGTGTGGCCATCTCTGGTGTGACTGAACAAAGGGCAGGGGAGCAGGGGGCCCAGGGCAGGGCCCTCAGAGCCCGGCAGGCCCAGTGGGGTGTCACAAGCATTTAGGCCCAGGCCAAAGGTTGCCTTCTTTGTCTGCACAGGTGCCCAAACTCTCACCTTTCCACTCAGGCCGCCCTCTTATTTGAAGTGTGTTTGGAACCTGTATGCGCAGTACACCTCGCTGCACAGCTAACCATAGGTCAGGGCATCGTAGCTTCCTGCCAGGTGACCGAAGTTCGCAGGCAAATGGGTCCCTGGGACACATGCGGAGAGGCTCCTGCCCGGGCCACAGGCCGCCCACTGGCCCTGCCCCAGATCGAAGGCTGAAAAGCAGCCATGTCTGAGTCCACTGCCTCTCGAAGGAGTATTGGACCAACACTTGTAGAAAACGGGGTCCTTGCGGGCAACTCATTGGAGGGACACAAATAAATCTTTGCCGACTTTCTGCTGAAGCTTACCAGCGTTCACACCTAAGCCTCTTACAAGGTCAGCTGTTTAGCTAAACATGAGCTCATGATCTAAATTTACACAATATTGAAGAAATCAGCTACAAAGTGAGACAATCAGCAAAAACAATCAATACCAGAATGAGATTCCCTAGGCCATCCATCTGATGTTGGAATAATCAGGGGCAAGGCAGAAAATATACATAAAACTGGAACTGAAACAAGGAACAAGGAGGTTTTCAAAGGCTGGTAGGACCTCTAAAACCTTTTTAAAGTACATGTCGTTGATAAACCTAAATACTCAAAGGTTGTTTAATACCACAGATTAAGCATTGAGAAGAGTGAAATTATGCTGTTTTGAAAACTATGGCAGGTGAGATTTTTTGCCTTATTATATAAGAAGATTTCTCTAAAAAATAGACATTATTTCAAAGACTTATTGGCTGTGAAATAAGTTAAGTGTATTTCAAATGGCTTGTCTGCAAAGAAAGGTGAGATATAGGGAATCACAGAAAGTCGAGGGGAAAATGTCAATATATACATTGCTATATGGTGAACTAAGCCTTAGGCCAGCCACAATGTAGAGGACCTGACCCATAGAAACTTAAAAGTGAGCTGGAATGTTTAAAAGTTCAAATCTTTATAAGTAAAAAGATTGATGAAAATGAATAAACAAGTGTTTTAATTGACATCAGAAGATCAAAACAATAAACCCTGAGAACATAGAAAAAAGATAAATAAAGATATGAGCAGAACTTAATACCACAGAAAACGTATAAAATTCAGGTGAGGTAGTAAGTCCAAAGAATATTCTTTGAAAAGATTTAAAAGACACACTTTGATTAAGGAAAACACAAACGTAATTAAAGAATATATAGAAAGAATCAGGACAATGTTATGGCAGAGAATATATGAAATGCCAGCAAATTTGAACATTTCTGTAAAGTTGACCATTTCCTAGCTCCTACAGTTTACCAAAACTGACACAAGAGGAAATCATTTAAGGTCATCATGTCTGCCCTTGGCATTCTCGGAACGCCCTGGCCTCAGAATGCAGCATCTGTAGTCCATGGTAACCGGCGAAGAGTGGGCGGGGCTGATGGAGGCTGGAACACTGCCCTCACTGAGGGAGTGGGTGTGGCCAGCTCTGCTGTGACTGAACAAAGGGCAGGGGAGCAGGGGGCCCAGGGCAGGGCGCTCAGAGCCCGCAGGCCCAGTGGGGTGTCACAAGCATTTAGGCCCTGGCCATAGGGCGCCATCTTTGTCTGCACAGCTGCCCAAACTCTCACTTTTCCACTCAGGCCACCCACTTAGTTGAAGTGTGTGTGGAAACTGTCCACGCAGTATACCTCGCTGCACAGCTAACCATAGGTCTGGGCATCGTAGCTTCCTGCCAGGTGACCGAAGTTCGCAGGAGAGATGATTCCCAGGTTCACACGCAGAGAGGCTCCTGCCCGGGCCACAGGCCGCCCATTGCCCCTGCCCTAGATCGGGGGCCGAAAGCAGCCCTGTCTAAGTCCCCTACCCCTAGAAGGAGTATTGGACCAACACTTCTAGAAAACGGGGTCCTTGTGGGCAACTCATTGGGGGGACACAAAGAAATCTTTGCCGACTTTTTGCTGAAACTTATGAGCGTTCACACCTAAGCCTCTTACAAGGTCAGCTGTTTAGCTAAACATGAGCTCATGATCTAAATTTACACAATAATGAAGAAATCAGCTACAAAGGGAGACAATCAGCAAAAACAATCAATACCAGAATTACATTCCCTAGGCCACCCGTCAGATGTTGGAATAATCAGGTGCTAGGCAGAAAATATATATAAACCTGGAAATGAAACAAGGAACAAGGATGTTTTCAAAGACTGGTAGGATCTCTAAAACATTTTTAAAGTACATGTCATTGATAAAGCTAAATACTCAAAGGTTGTTTAATACAACAAATTAAGCAGTGAGAAGAGTGAAATTATGCTGTTTAGAAAACTATGGAAGGTGAGATTTTCTGCCTAATTATATAAGATGATTTCTCTAAAAACTACACATTATTTCAAAGACTTATTGGCTGTGAAATAAGTTAAGGGTATTTCAAATGGCTTCTCTGCAAAGAAAGCTGAGATGTAGGGAATCACAGAAAGCCGAGGGGATAATATGTCAATATATACATTGCTATATGGTGAACTAAGCCGTAGGCCGGCAACAGTGTAGAGGAATGGACCCTTAGAAATGTACAAGTAAGCTGGAATCTTTAAAAGTTCAAATCTTTATAAGTAAAAAGAGTGATGAAAATGAATAACCAAGTGTTTTACTTGACATCAGAAAATCAAAACAATAAACACTGAGAACATAGAAAAAAGATACATAAAGATATGAGCAGAACTTAGTACAACAGAAAACGTATAAAATTCAGGTGATTTAGTAAGTCCAAAGAATATTCTTTGAAAAGAATTAAAAGACACACTTTGATTAAGGAAAACAAAATCATAAGTAAAGAATATACAGAAAGAATCAGGACAAGGTTATAGCAGAGAATATATGAAATGCCAGTAAATTTGAACATTTCTGTAAAGCGGACCATTTCCTAGCTCCTAAAGTTTACCAAAACTGACACAAGAGGAAATCATTTAAGGTCATCATGTCTGCCCTTGGCATTCTCGGAACGCCCTGGGCTCAGAATGCAGCATCTGTAGTCCATGGTAACCTGCGGAGAGTGGGCGTGGCTGAGGGAGCTTGGAGACTGCCCTCACTGAGGGAGTGGGTGTGGCCATCTCTGCTGTGACTGAACAAAGGGCAGGGGAGCAGGGGGCCCAGGGCAGGGCCCTCAGAGCCCGGCAGACCCTGTGGGGTGTCACAAGCATTTAGGCCCAGGCCAAAGGGCGCCTTCTTTGTCTGCACAGCTGCCCAAACTCTCACCTTTACACTCAGGCCGCCCTCTTATTTGAAGTGTGTTTGGAACCTGTCCGCGCAGTACACCTCGCTGCACAGCTAACCATAGGTCAGGGCATCGTAGCTTCCTGCCAGGTGACCGAAGTTCGCAGGCAAATGGGTCCCTGGGACACATGCGGAGAGGCTCTTGCTCGGGCCACAGGCCGCCCACTGGCCCTGCCCCAGATCGAAGGCTGAAAAGCAGCCATGTCTGAGTCCACTGCCTCTCGAAAGAGTATTGGACCAACACTTGTAGAAAACGGGGTCCTTGCGGGCAACTCATTGGAGGGACAGCAATAAATCTTTGCCGACTTTCTGCTGAAACTTACGAGCCTTCACACCTAAGCCTCTTACAAGGTCAGCTGTTTAGCTAAACATGAGCTCATGATCTAAATTTACACAATATTGAAGAAATCAGCTACAAATTGAGACAATCAGCAAAAACAATCAATACCAGTATTAGATTCCCTAGGCCATCCATCTGATGTTGGAATAATCAGGGGCAAGGCAGAAAATATACAAAAAACTGGAACTGAAACAAGGAACAAGGAGGTTTTCAAAGGCTGGTAGGATCTCTAAAACATTTTTAAAGTACATGTCGTTGATAAACCTAAATACTCAAAGGTTGTTTAATACCACAGATTAAGCATTGAGAAGAGTGAAATTATGCTGTTTTGAAAACTATGGCAGGTGAGATTTTCTGCCTAATTATATAAGAAGATTTCTCTAAAAAATAGACATTATTTCAAAGATTTATTGGCTGTGAAATAAGTTAAGTGTATTTCAAATGGCTTGTCTGCAAAGAAAGGTGAGATGTAGGGAATCACAGAATGTCGAGGGGAAAATGTCAATATATACATTGCTATATGGAGAACTAAGCCTTAGGCCAGCCACAATGTACAGGACCTGACCCTTAGAAACTTAAAAGTGAGCTGGAATCTTTAAAAGTTCAAATCTTTATAAGTAAAAAGATTGATGAAAATGAATAACCAAGTGTTTTAATTGACATCAGAAGATCAAAACAATAAACCCTGAGAACATAGAAAAAAGATAAATAAAGATATGAGCAGAACTTAATACGACAGAAAACGTATAAAATTCAGGTGAGGTAGTAAGTCCAAAGAATATTCTTTGAAAAGATTTAAAAGACACACTTTGATTAAGGAAAACACAAACATAATTAAAGAATATATAGAAAGAGTCAGGACAATGTTATAGCTGAGAATATATGAAATGCCAGTAAATTTGAACATTTATGTAAAGTTGACCATTTCCTAGCTCCTACAGTTTACCAAAACTGACACAAGAGGAAATCATTTAAGGTCATCATGTCTGCCCTTGGCATTCTCGGAACGCCCTGGCCTCAGAATGCAGCATCTGTAGTCCATGGTAACCTGCGGAGAGTGGGCGGGGCTGAGGGAGGCTGGAACACTGCCCTCACTGAGGGAGTGGGTGTGGCCATCTCTGCTGTGACTGAACAAAGGGCAGGGGAGCAGGGGGCCCAGGGAAGGTCCCTCAGAGCCCGGCAGGCCCAGTGGGGTGTCACAAGCATTTAGGCCCAGGCCATAGGGCGCCTTCTTTGTCTGCACAGCTGCCCAAACTCTCACTTTTCCACTCAGGCCACCCACTTAGTTGAAGTGTGTGTGGAACCTGTCCGCGCAGTATACCTCGCTGCACAGCTAACCATAGGTCTGGGCATCGTAGCTTCCTGCCAGGTGACCGAATTTCGCAGGAGAGATGATTCCCAGGTTCACACGCAGAGAGGCTCCTGCCCGGGCCACAGGCCGCCCACTGCCCCTGCCCAAGATCGGGGGCCGAAAGCAGCCCTGTCTAAGTCCCCTACCCCTAGAGGGAGTATTGGACCAACACTTCTAGAAAACGGGGTCCTTGTGGGCAACTCATTGGAGGGACACAAAGAAATCTTTGCCGACTTTTTGCGGAAACTTACGAGCGTTCACACCTAAGCCTCTTACAAGGTCAGCTGTTTAGCTAAACATGAGCTCATGATCTAAATTTACACAATAATGAAGAAATCAGCTACAAAGGGAGACAATCAGCAAAAACAATCAATACCAGAATTACATTCCATAGGCCATCCTTGAGATGTTGGAATAATCAGGTGCTAGGCATAAAATATACATAAACCTGGAAATGAAACAAGGAACAAGGATGTTTTCAAAGACTGGTAGGATCTCTAAAACATTTTTAAAGCACATGTCATTGATAAAGCTAAATACTCAAAGGTTGTTTAATACAACAAATTAAGCAGTGAGAAGAGTGAAATTATGCTGTTTAGAAAACTATGGAAGGTGAGATTTTCTGCCTAATTATATAAGATGATTTCTCTAAAAACTACACATTATTTCAAAGACTTATTGGCTGTGAAATAAGTTAAGGGTATTTCAAATGGCTTGTCTGCAAAGAAAGGTGAGATGTAGGGAATCACAGAAAGCCGAGGGGATAATAGGTCAATATATACATTGCTATATGGTGAACTAAGCCTTAGGACGGCAACAGTGTAGAGGAATGGACCCTTAGAAACGTACAAGTAAGCTGGAATCTTTAAAAGTTCAAATCTTTATAAGTAAAAAGAGTGATGAAAATGAATAACCAAGTGTTTTACTTGACATCAGAAAATCAAAACAATAAACACTGAGAACATAGAAAAAAGATACATAAAGATATGAGCAGATCTTAATACAACAGAAAACGTATAAAATTCAGGTGATTAAGTAAGTCCAAAGAATATTCTTTGAAAATATTTAAAAGACACACTTTGATTAAGGAAAACAAAAACATAAGTAAAGAATATACAGAAAGAATCAGGACAAGGTTATAGCAGAGAATATATGAAATGCCAGTAAATTTGAACATTTCTGTAAAGCGGACCATTTCCTAGCTCCTAAAGTTTACCAAAACTGACACAAGAGGAAATCATTTAAGGTCATCATGTCTGCCCTTGGCATTCTTGGAACGCCCTGGGCTCAGAATGCAGCATCTGTAGTCCATGGTAACCTGCGGAGAGGGGGCGTGGCTGAGGGAGCTTGGAAGACTGCCCTCACTGAGGGAGTGGGTGTGGCCATCTCTGCTGTGACTGAAGAAAGGGCAGGGGAGCAGGGGGCCCAGAGCAGGGCCCTCAGAGCACGGCAGACCCAGTGGGGTGTCACAAGCATTTAGGCCCAGGCTAAAGGGCGCCTTCTTTGTCTGCACAGCTGCCCAAACTCTCACCTTTCCACTCAGGCCTCCCTCTTATTTGAGTGTGTTTGGAACCTGTCCGCGCAGTACACCTCGCTGCACAGCTAACCATAGGTCAGGGCATCGTAGCTTCCTGCCAGGTGACCGAAGTTCGCAGGCAAATGGGTCCCTGGGACACATGCGGAGAGGCTCCTGCCCGGGCCACAGGCCGCCCACTGGCCCTGCCCCAGATCGAAGGCTGAAAAGCAGCCATGTCTGAGTCCACTGCCTCTCGAAGGAGTATTGGACCAACACTTGTAGAAAACGGGGTCCTTGCGGGCAACTCATTGGAGGGACACAAATAAATCTTTGCCGACTTTCTGCTGAAGCTTACCAGCGTTCACACCTAAGCCTCTTACAAGGTCAGCTGTTTAGCTAAACATGAGCTCATGATCTAAATTTACACAATATTGAAGAAATCAGCTACAAAGTGAGACAATCAGCAAAAACAATCAATACCAGAATTAGATTCCCTAGACCATCCATCTGATGTTGGAATAATCAGGGGCAAGGCAGAAAATATACATAAAACTGGAACTGAAACAAGGAACAAGGAGGTTTTCAAAGGCTGGAAGGATCTCTAAAACCTTTTTAAAGTACATGTCGTTGATAAACCTAAATACTCAAAGGTTGTTTAATACCACAGATTAAGCATTGAGAAGAGTGAAATTATGCTGTTTTGAAAACTATGGCAGGTGAGATTTTTTGCCTAATTATATAAGAAGATTTCTCTAAAAAATAGACATTATTTCAAAGACTTATTGGCTGTGAAATAAGTTAAGTGTATTTCAAATGGCTTGTCTGCAAAGAAAGGTGAGATGTAGGGAATCACAGAAAGTCGAGGGGAAAATGTCAATATATACATTGCTATATGGTGAACTAAGCCTTAGGCCAGCCACAATGTATAGGACCTGACCCTTAGAAACTTAAAATTGAGCTTGAATGTTTAAAAGTTCAAATCTTTATAAGTAAAAAGATTGATGAAAATGAATAACCAAGTGTTTTAATTGACATCAGAAGATCAAAACAATAAACCCTGAGAACATAGGAAAAAGATAAATAAAGATATGAGCAGAACTTAATACCACAGAAAACGTATAAAATTCAGGTGAGGTAGTAAGTCCAAAGAATATTCTTTGAAAAGATTTAAAAGACACACTTTGATTAAGGAAAACACAAACATAATTAAAGAATATATAGAAAGAATCAGGACAATGTTAGAGCAGAGAATATATGAAATGCCAGTAAATTTGAACATTTCTGTAAAGTTGACCATTTCCTAGCTCCTACAGTTTAACAAAACTGACACAAGAGGAAATCATTTAAGGTCATCATGTCTGCCCTTGGCATTCTCGGAACGCCCTGGGCTCAGAATGCAGCATCTGTAGTCCATGGTAACCTGCGGAGAGTGGGCGGGGCTGAGGGAGGCTGGAACACTGCCCTCACTGAGGGAGTGGGTATGGCCATCTCTGCTGTGACTGAACAAAGGGCAGGGGAGCAGGGGGCCGAGGGCAGGGCCCTCAGAGCCCGGCATGCCCAGTGTGGTGTCACAAGCATTTAGGCCCAGGCCATAGGGCGCCTTCTTTGTCTGCACAGCTGCCCAAACTCTCACTTTTCCACTCAGGCCACCCACTTAGTTGAAGTGTGTGTGGAACCTGTCCGCGCAGTATACCTCGCTGCACAGCTAACCATAGGTCTGGGCATCGTAGCTTCCTGCCAGGTGACCGAAGTTCGCAGGAGAGATGATTCCCAGGTTCACACGCAGAGAGGCTCCTGCCCGGGCCACAGGCCGCCCACTGCCCCTGCCCAAGATCGGTGACGAAAGCAGCCCTGTCTAAGTCCCCTACCCCTAGAGGGAGTATTGGACCAACACTTCTAGAAAACGGGGTCCTTGTGGGCAACTCATTGGAGGGACATAAAGAAATCTTTGCCGACTTTTTGCTGAAACTTACGAGCGTTCACACCTAAGCCCCTTACAAGTTCAGCTGTTTAGCTAAACATGAGCTCATGATCTAAATTTACACAATAATGAAGAAATCAGCTACAAAGGGAGACAATCAGCAAAAACAATCAATACCAGAATTACATTCCCTAGGCCACCCGTCAGATGTTGGAATAATCAGGTGCTAGGCAGAAAATATACATAAACCTGGAAATGAAACAAGGAACAAGGATGTTTTCAAAGACTGGTAGGATCTCTAAAACATTTTTAAAGTACATGTCATTGATAAAGCTAAATACTCAAAGGTTGTTTAATACAACAAATTAAGCAGTGAGAAGAGTGAAATTATGCTGTTTAGAAAACTATGGAAGGTGAGATTTTCTGCCTAATTATATAAGATGATTTATCTAAAAACTACACATTATTTCAAAGACTTATTGGCTGTGAAATAAGTTAAGGGTATTTCAAATGGCTTGTCTGCAAAGAAAGGTGAGATGTAGGGAATCACAGAAAGCCGAGGGGATAATATGTCAATATATACATTGCTATATGGTGAACTAAGCGTTACGCCGGCAACAGTGTAGAGGAATGGACCCTTAGAAACGTACAAGTAAGCTGGAATCTTTAAAAGTTCAAATCTTTATAAGTAAAAAGATTGATTAAAATGAATAACCAAGTGTTTTACTTGACATCAGAAAATCAAAACAATAAACACTGAGAACATAGAAAAAAGATAAATAAAGATATGAGCAGAACTTAATACAACAGAAAACGTATAAAATTCAGGTGATTTAGTAAGTCCAAAGAATATTCTTTGAAAAGATTTAAAAGACACACTTTGATTATGGAAAACAAAAACATAAGTAAAGAATATACAGAAAGAATCAGAACAATGTTATAGCAGAGAATATATGAAATGCCAGTAAATTTGAACATTTCTGTAAAGTTGACCATTTCCTAGCTCCTACAGTTTACCAAAACTGACACAAGAGGAAATCATTTAAGGTCATCATGTCTGCCCTTGGCATTCTCGGAACGCCCTGGCCTCAGAATGCAGCATCTGTTGTCCATGGTAACTTGCAAAGAGTGGGCGGGGCTGAGGGAGGCTGGAACACTGCCCTCACTGAGGGAGTGGGTGTGGCCATCTCTGCTGTGACTGAACAAAGGGCAGGGGAGCAGGGGGCCCAGGGCAGGGCCCTCAGAGCCCGGCATGCCCAGTGTGGTGTCACAAGCATTTAGGCCCAGGCCATAGGGCGCCTTCTTTGTCTGCACAGCTGCCCAAACTCTCACTTTTCCACTCAGGCCACCCACTTAGTTGAAGTCTGTGTGGAACCTGTCCGCGCAGTATACCTCGCTGCACAGCTAACCATAGGTCTGGGCATCGTAGCTTCCTGCCAGGTGACCGAAGTTCGCAGGAGAGATGATTCCCAGGTTCACACGCAGAGAGGCTCCTGCCCGGGCCACAGGCCGCCCACTGCCCCTGCCCAAGATCGGTGACGAAAGCAGCCCTGTCTAAGTCCCCTACCCCTAGAGGGAGTATTGGACCAACACTTCTAGAAAACGGGGTCCTTGTGGGCAACTCATTGGAGGGACATAAAGAAATCTTAGCCGACTTTTTGCTGAATCTTACGAGCGTACACACCTAAGCCTCTTACAAGTTCAGCTGTTTAGCTAAACATGAGCTCATGATCTAAATTTACACAATAATGAAGAAATCAGCTACAAAGGGAGACAATCAGCAAAAACAATCAATACCAGAATTACATTCCCTAGGCCACCCGTCAGATGTTGGAATAATCAGGTGCTAGGCAGAAAATATATATAAACCTGGAAATGAAACAAGGAACAAGGATGTTTTCAAAGACTGGTAGGATCTCTAAAACATTTTTAAAGTACATGTCATTGATAAAGCTAAATACTCAAAGGTTGTTTAATACACAAATTAAGCAGTGAGAAGAGTGAAATTATGCTGTTTAGAAAACTATGGAAGGTGAGATTTTCTGCCTAATTATATAAGATGATTTCTCTAAAAACTACACATTATTTCAAAGACTTATTGGCTGTGAAATAAGTTAAGGGTATTTCAAATGGCTTGTCTGCAGAGAAAGGTGAGATGTAGGGAATCACAGAAAGCCGAGGGGATAATATGTCAATATATACATTGCTATATGGTGAACTAAGCCTTAGGCCGGCAACAGTGTAGAGGAATGGACCCTTAGAAACGTACAAGTAAGCTGGAATCTTTAAAAGTTCAAATCTTTATAAGTAAAAAGATTGATTAAAATGAATAACCACGTGTTTTACTTGACATCAGAAAATCAAAACAATAAACCCTGAGAACATAGAAAAAAGATAAATAAAGGTATGAGCAGAACTTAATACAACAGAAAACGTATAAAATTCAGGTGATTTAGTAAGTCCAAAGAATATTCTTTGAAAAGATTTAAAAGACACACTTTGATTAAGGAAAACAAAAACATAAGTAAAGAATATACAGAAAGAATCAGGACAATGTTATAGCAGAGAATATATGAAATGCCAGTAAATTTGAACATTTCTGTAAAGCGGACCATTTCCTAGCTCCTAAAGTTTACCAAAACTGACACAAGAGGAAATCATTTAAGGTCATCATGTCTGCCCTTGGCATTCTCGGAACGCCCTGGGCTCAGAATGCAGCATCTGTAGTCCATGGTAACCTGCGGAGAGGGGGCGTGGCTGAGGGAGCTTGGAAGACTGCCCTCACTGAGGGAGTGAGTGTGGCCAACTCTGCTGTGACTGAACAAAGGGCAGGGGAGCAGGGGGCCCAGCGCAGGGCCCTCAGAGCCCGTCAGACCCAGTGGGGTGTCACAAGCATTTAGGCCCAGGACAAAGGGCACCTTCTTTGTCTGCACAGGTGCCCAAACTCTCACCTTTCCACTCAGGCCGCCCTCTTATTTGAAGTGTGTTTGCAACCTGTCCGCGCAGTACACCTCGCTGCACAGCTAATCATAGGTCAGGGCATCGTAGCTTCCTGCCAGGTGACCGAAGTTCGCAGGCAAATGGGTCCCTGGGACACATGCGGAGAGGATCCTGTCCGGGCCACAGGCCGCCCACTGGCCCTGCCCCAGATCGAAGTCTGAAAAGCAGCCATGTCTGAGTCCACTGCCTCTCGAAGGAGTATTGGACCAACACTTGTAGAAAACGAGGTCCTTGCGGGCAACTCATTGGAGGGACACAAATAAATCTTTGCCGACTTTCTGCTGAAGCTTACCAGCGTTCACACCTAAGCCTCTTACAAGGTCAGCTGTTTAGCTAAACATGAGCTCATGATCTAAATTTACACAATATTGAAGAAATCAGCTACAAAGTGAGACAATCAGCAAAAACAATCAATACAAGAATTAGATTCCCTAGGCCATCCATCTGATGTTGGAATAATCAGGGGCAAGGCAGAAAATATACATAAAACTGGAACTGAAACAAGGAACAAGGAGGTTTTCAAAGGCTGGTAGGATCTCTAAAACCTTTTTAAAGTACATGTCGTTGATAAACCTAAATACTCAAAGGTTGTTTAATACCACAGATTAAGCAGTGAGAAGAGTGAAATTATGCTGTTTGAAAACTATGGCAGGTGAGATTTTTTGCCTAATTATATAAGAAGATTTCTCTAAAAAATAGACATTATTTCAAAGACTTATTGGCTGTGAAATAATTTAAGTGTATTTCAAATGGCTTGTCTGCAAAGAAAGGTGAGATGTAGGGAATCACAGAAAGTCGAGGGGAAAATGTCAATATATACATTGCTATATGGTGAACTAAGCCTTAGGCCAGCCACAATGTAGAGGACCTGTCCCATAGAAACTTAAAAGTGAGCTGGAATGTTTAAAAGTTCAAATCTTTATAAGTAAAAAGATTGATGAAAATGAATAACCAAGTGTTTTAATTGACATCAGAAGATCAAAACAATAAACCCTGAGAACATAGAAAAAAGATAAATAAAGATATGAGCAGAACTTAATACCACAGAAAACGTATAAAATTCAGGTGAGGTAGTAAGTCCAAAGAATATTCTTTGAAAAGATTTAAAAGACACACTTTGATTAAGGAAAACACAAACATAATTAAAGAATATATAGAAAGAATCAGGACAATGTTATAGCAGAGAATATATGAAATGCCAGTAAATTTGAACATTTCTATAATGTTGACCATTTCCTAGCTCCTACAGTTTACCTAAACTGACACAAGAGGAAATCATTTAAGGTCATCATGTCTGCCCTTGGCATTCTCGGAACGCCCTGGCCTCAGAATGCAGCATGTGTAGTCCATGGTAACCTGCGGAGAGTGGGCGGGGCTGAGGGAGGCTGGAACACTGCCCTCACAGAGGGAGTGGGTGTGGCCATCTCTGCTGTGACTGAACAAAGGGCAGGGGAGCAGGTGGCCCAGGGACTGTCCCTCAGAGCCCGGCAGGCCCAGTGGGGTGTCACAAGCATTTAGGCCCAGGCCATAGGGCGCCTTCTTTGTCTGCACAGCTGCCCAAACTCTCACTTTTCCACTCAGGCCTCCCACTTAGTTGAAGTGTGTGTGGAACCTGTCCGTGCAGTATACCTCGCTGCACAGCTAACCATAGGTCTGGGCATCGTAGCTTCCTGCCAGGTGACCGAAGTTCGCAGGAGAGATGATTCCCAGGTTCACACGCAGAGAGGCTCCTGCCCGGGCCACAGGCCGCCCACTGCCCCTGCCCAAGATCGGGGGCCGAAAGCAGCCCTGTCTAAGTCCCCTACCCCTAGAGGGAGTATTGGACCAACACTTCTAGAAAACGGGGTCCTTGTGGGCAACTCATTGGAGGGACACAAATAAATCTTTGCCGACTTTTTGCTGAAACTTACGAGCGTTCACACCTAAGCCTCTTACAAGGTCAGCTGTTTAGCTAAACATGAGCTCATGATCTAAATTTACCCAATAATGAAGAAATCAGCTACAAAGTGAGACAATCAGCAAAAACAATCAATACCCGAATTACATTCCCTAGGCCATCCTTGAGATGTTGGAATAATCAGGTGCTAGGCAGAAAATATACATAAACCTGGAAATGAAACAAGGAACAAGGATGTTTTCAAAGACTGGTAGGATCTCTAAAACATTTTTAAAGTACATGTCATTGATAAAGCTAAATACTCAAAGGTTGTTTAATACACAAATTAAGCAGTGAGAAGAGTGAAATTATGCTGTTTAGAAAACTATGGCAGGTGAGATTTTCTGCCTAATTATATAAGATGATTTCTCTAAAAACTACACATTATTTCAAAGTCTTATTGGCTGTGAAATAAGTTAAGGGTATTTCAAATGGCTTGTCTGCAAAGAAAGCTGAGATGTAGGGAATCACAGAAAGCCGAGGGGATAATATGTCAATATATACTTTGCTATATGGTGAACTAAGCCTTAGGCCGGCAACAGTGTAGAGGAATGGACCCTTAGAAACGTACAAGTAAGCTGGAATCTTTAAAAGTTCAAATCTTTATAAGTAAAAAGATTGATTAAAATGAATAACCAAGTGTTTTACTTGACATCAGAAAATCAAAACAATAAACCCTGAGAACATAGAAAAAAGATAAATAAAGATATGAGCAGAACTTAATACAACAGAAAACGTATAAAATTCAGGTGATTTAGTAAGTCCAAAGAATATTCTTTGAAAAGATTTAAAAGACACACTTTGATTAAGGAAAACAAAAACATAAGTAAAGAATATACAGAAAGAATCAGGACAATGTTATAGCAGAGAATATATGAAATGCCAGGAAATTTGAACATTTCTGTAAAGCGGACCATTTCCTAGCTCCTAAAGTTTACCAAAACTGACACAAGAGGAAATCATTTAAGGTCATCATGTCTGCCCTTGGCATTCTCGGAACGCCCTGGGCTCAGAATGCAGCATCTGTAGTCCATGGTAACCTGCGGAGAGGGGGCGTGGCTGAGGGAGCTTGGAAGACTGCCCTGACTGAGGGAGTGGGTGTGGCCATCTCTGCTGTGACTGAACAAAGGGCAGGGGAGCAGGGGGCCCAGCGCAGGGCCCTCAGAGCCCGGCAGACCCAGTGGGGTGTCACAAGCATTTAGGCCCAGGACAAAGGGCACCTTCTTTGTCTGCACAGGTGCCCAAACTCTCACCTTTCCACTCAGGCCGCCCTCTTATTTGAAGTGTGTTTGCAACCTGTCCGCGCAGTACACCTCGCTGCACAGCTAACCATAGGTCAGGGCATCGTAGCTTCCTGCCAGGTGACCGAAGTTCGCAGGCAAATGGGTCCCTGGGACACATGCGGAGAGGCTCCTGCCCGGGCCACAGGCCGCCCACTGGCCCTGCCCCAGATCGAAGGCTTTAAAGCAGCCATGTCTGAGTCCACTGACTCTCGAAGGAGTATTGGACCAACACTTGTAGAAAACGGGGTCCTTGCGGGCAACTCATTGGAGGGACACAAATAAATCTTTGCCGACTTTCTGCTGAAGCTTACCAGCGTTCACACCTAAGCCTCTTACAAGGTCAGCTGTTAGGCTAAACATGAGCTCATGATCTAAATTTACACAATATTGAAGAAATCAGCTACAAAGTGAGACAATCAGCAAAAACAATCAATACCAGAATTAGATTCCCTAGGCCATCCATCTGATGTTGGAATAATCAGGGGCAAGGCAGAAAATATACATAAAACTGGAACTGAAAAAAGGAACAAGGAGGTTTTCAAAGGCTGGTAGGATCTCTAAAACCTTTTTAAAGTACATGTCGTTGATAAACCTAAATACTCAAAGGTTGTTTAATACCACAGATTAAGCATTGAGAAGAGTGAAATTATGCTGTTTTGAAAACTATGGCAGGTGAGATTTTTTGCCTAATTATATAAGAAGATTTCTCTAAAAAATAGACATTATTTCAAAGACTTATTGGCTGTGAAATAAGTTAAGTGTATTTCAAATGGCTTGTCTGCAAAGAAAGGTGAGATGTAGGGAATCACAGAAAGTCGAGGGGAAAATGTCAATATATACATTGCTATATGGTGAACTAAGCCTTAGGCCAGCCACAATGTATAGGACTTGACCCTTAGAAACTTAAAATTGAGCTTGAATGTTTAAAAGTTCAAATCTTTATAAGTAAAAAGATTGATGAAAATGAATAACCAAGTGTTTTAATTGACATCAGAAGATCAAAACAATAAACCCTGAGAACATAGGAAAAAGATAAATAAAGATATGAGCAGAACTTAATACCACAGAAAACGTATAAAATTCAGGTGAGGTAGTAAGTCCAAAGAATATTCTTTGAAAAGATTTAAAAGACACACTTTGATTAAGGAAAACACAAACATAATTAAAGAATATATAGAAAGAATCAGGACAATGTTAGAGCAGAGAATATATGAAATGCCAGTAAATTTGAACATTTCTGTAAAGTTGACCATTTCCTAGCTCCTACAGTTTAACAAAACTGACACAAGAGGAAATCATTTAAGGTCATCATGTCTGCCCTTGGCATTCTCGGAACGCCCTGGCCTCAGAATGCAGCATCTGTAGTCCATGGTAACCTGCGGAGAGTGGGCGGGGCTGAGGGAGGCTGGAACACTGCCCTCACTGAGGGAGTGGGTATGGCCATCTCTGCTGTGACTGAACAAAGGGCAGGGGAGCAGGGGGCCGAGGGCAGGGCCCTCAGAGCCCGGCATGCCCAGTGTGGTGTCACAAGCATTTAGGCCCAGGCCATAGGGCGCCTTCTTTGTCTGCACAGCTGCCCAAACTCTCACTTTTCCACTCAGGCCACCCACTTAGTTGAAGTGTGTGTGGAACCTGTCCGCGCAGTATACCTCGCTGCACAGCTAACCATAGGTCTGGGCATCGTAGCTTCCTGCCAGGTGACCGAAGTTCGCAGGAGAGATGATTCCCAGGTTCACACGCAGAGAGGCTCCTGCCCGGGCCACAGGCCGCCCACTGCCCCTGCCCAAGATCGGTGACGAAAGCAGCCCTGTCTAAGTCCCCTACCCCTAGAGGGAGTATTGGACCAACACTTCTAGAAAACGGGGTCCTTGTGGGCAACTCATTGGAGGGACATAAAGAAATCTTTGCCGACTTTTTGCTGAAACTTACGAGCGTTCACACCTAAGCCCCTTACAAGTTCAGCTGTTTAGCTAAACATGAGCTCATGATCTAAATTTACACAATAATGAAGAAATCAGCTACAAAGGGAGACAATCAGCAAAAACAATCAATACCAGAATTACATTCCCTAGGCCACCCGTCAGATGTTGGAATAATCAGGTGATAGGCAGAAAATATACATAAACCTGGAAATGAAACAAGGAACAAGGATGTTTTCAAAGACTGGTAGGATCTCTAAAACATTTTTAAAGTACATGTCATTGATAAAGCTAAATACTCAAAGGTTGTTTAATACAACAAATTAAGCAGTGAGAAGAGTGAAATTATGCTGTTTAGAAAACTATGGAAGGTGAGATTTTCTTCCTAATTATATAAGATGATTTCTCTAAAAACTACACATTATTTCAAAGACTTATTGGCTGTGAAATAAGTTAAGTGTATTTCAAATGGCTTGTCTGCAAAGAAAGGTGAGATGTAGGGAATCACAGAAAGCCGAGGGGATAATATGTCAATATATACATTGCTATATGGTGAACTAAGCGTTAGGCCGGCAACAGTGTAGAGGAATGGACCCTTAGAAACGTACAAGTAAGCTGGAATCTTTAAAAGTTCAAATCTTTATAAGTAAAAAGATTGATTAAAATGAATAACCAAGTGTTTTACTTGACATCAGAAAATCAAAACAATAAACACTGAGAACATAGAAAAAAGATAAATAAAGATATGAGCAGAACTTAATACAACAGAAAACGTATAAAATTCAGGTGATTTAGTAAGTCCAAAGAATATTCTTTGAAAAGATTTAAAAGACACACTTTGATTATGGAAAACAAAAACATAAGTAAAGAATATACAGAAAGAATCAGGACAATGTTATAGCAGAGAATATATGAAATAGCAGTAAATTTGAACATTTCTGTAAAGCGGACCATTTCCTAGCTCCTAAAGTTTACCAAAACTGACACAAGAGGAAATCATTTAAGGTCATCATGTCTGCCCTTGGCATTCTCGGAACGCCCTGGGCTCAGAATGCAGCATCTGTAGTCCATGGTAACCTGCGGAGAGGGGGCGTGGCTGAGGGAGCTTGGAAGACTGCCCTCACTGAGGGAGTGGGTGTGGCCATTTCTGCTGTGACTGAACAAAGGGCAGGGGAGCAGGGGGCTCAGGGCAGGGCCCTCAGAGCCCGGCAGACCCAGTGGGGTGTCACAAGCATTTAGGCCCAGGCCAAAGGGCGCCTTCTTTGTCTGCACAGGTGCCCAAACTCTCACCTTTCCACTCAGGCCGCCCTCTTATTTGAAGTGTGTTTGGAACCTGTCCGCGCAGTACACCTCGCTGCACAGCTAACCATAGGTCAGGGCATCGTAGCTTCCTGCCAGGTGACCGAAGTTCGCAGGCAAATGGGTCCCTGGGACACATGCGGAGAGGCTCCTGCCCGGGCCACAGGCCGCCCACTGGCCCTGCCCCAGATCGAAGGCTGAAAAGCAGCCATGTCTGAGTCCACTGCCTCTCGAAGGAGTATTGGACCAACACTTGTAGAAACCGGGGTCCTTGCGGGCAACTCATTGGAGGGACACAAATAAATCTTTGCCGACTTTCTGCTGAAGCTTACCAGCGTTCACACCTAAGCCTCTTACAAGGTCAGCTGTTTAGCTAAACATGAGCTCATGATCTAAATTTACACAATATTGAAGAAATCAGCTACAAAGTGAGACAATCAGCAAAAACAATCAATACCAGAATTACATTCCCTAGGCCATCCATCTGATGTTGGAATAATCAGGGGCAAGGCAGAAAATATACATAAAACTGGAACTGAAACAAGGAACAAGGAGGTTTTCAAAGGCTGGTAGGATCTCTAAAACCTTTTTAAAGTACATGTCGTTGATAAACCTAAATACTCAAAGGTTGTTTAATACCACAGATTAAGCATTGAGAAGAGTGAAATTATGCTGTTTTGAAAAGTATGGCAGGTGAGATTTTTTGCCTTATTATATAAGAAGATTTCTCTAAAAAATAGACATTATTTCAAAGACTTATTGGCTGTGAAATAAGTTAAGTGTATTTCAAATGGCTTGTCTGCAAAGAAAGGTGAGATATAGGGAATCACAGAAAGTCGAGGGGAAAATGTCAATATATACATTGCTATATGGTGAACTAAGCCTTAGGCCAGCCACAATGTAGAGGACCTGACCCATAGAAACTTAAAAATGAGCTGGAATCTTTAAAAGTTCAAATCTTTATAAGTAAAAAGATTGATGAAAATGAATAAACAAGTGTTTTAATTGACATCAGAAGATCAAAACAATAAACCCTGAGAACATAGAAAAAAGATAAATAAAGATATGAGCAGAACTTAATACCACAGAAAACGTATAAAATTCAGGTGAGGTAGTAAGTCCAAAGAATATTCTTTGAGAAGATTTAAAAGACACACTTTGATTAAGGAAAACACAAACGTAATTAAAGAATATATAGAAAGAATCAGGACAATGTTATGGCAGAGAATATATGAAATGCCAGTAAATTTGAACATTTCTGTAAAGTTGACCATTTCCTAGCTCCTACAGTTTACCAAAACTGACACAAGAGGAAATCATTTAAGGTCATCATGTCTGCCCTTGGCATTCTCGGAACGCCCTGGCCTCAGAATGCAGCATCTGTAGTCCATGGTAACCGGCGAAGAGTGGGCGGGGCTGAGGGAGGCTGGAACACTGCCCTCACTGAGGGAGTGGGTGTGGCCAGCTCTGCTGTGACTGAACAAAGGGCAGGGGAGCAGGGGGCCCAGGGCAGGGCGCTCAGAGCCCGCAGGCCCAGTGGGGTGTCACAAGCATTTAGGCCCTGGCCATAGGGCGCCATCTTTGTCTGCACAGCTGCCCAAACTCTCACTTTTCCACTCAGGCCACCCACTTAGTTGAAGTGTGTGTGGAAACTGTCCACGCAGTATACCTCGCTGCACAGCTAACCATAGGTCTGGGCATCGTAGCTTCCTGCCAGGTGACCGAAGTTCGCAGGAGAGATGATTCCCAGGTTCACACGCAGAGAGGCTCCTGCCCGGGCCACAGGCCGCCCATTGCCCCTGCCCTAGATCGGGGGCCGAAAGCAGCCCTGTCTAAGTCCCCTACCCCTAGAGGGAGTATTGGACCAACACTTCTAGAAAACGGGGTCCTTGTGGGCAACTCATTGGGGGGACACAAAGAAATCTTTGCCGACTTTTTGCTGAAACTTATGAGCGTTCACACCTAAGCCTCTTACAAGGTCAGCTGTTTAGCTAAACATGAGCTCATGATCTAAATTTACACAATAATGAAGAAATCAGCTACAAAGGGAGACAATCAGCAAAAACAATCAATACCAGAATTACATTCCCTAGGCCACCCGTCAGATGTTGGAATAATCAGGTGCTAGGCAGAAAATATATATAAACCTGGAAATGAAACAAGGAACAAGGATGTTTTCAAAGACTGGTAGGATCTCTAAAACATTTTTAAAGTACATGTCATTGATAAAGCTAAATACTCAAAGGTTGTTTAATACAACAAATTAAGCAGTGAGAAGAGTGAAATTATGCTGTTTAGAAAACTATGGAAGGTGAGATTTTCTGCCTAATTATATAAGATGATTTCTCTAAAAACTACACATTATTTCAAAGACTTATTGGCTGTGAAATAAGTTAAGGGTATTTCAAATGGCTTGTCTGCAAAGAAAGCTGAGATGTAGGGAATCACAGAAAGCCGAGGGGATAATATGTCAATATATACATTGCTATATGGTGAACTAAGCCTTAGGCCGGCAACAGTGTAGAGGAATGGACCCTTAGAAATGTACAAGTAAGCTGGAATCTTTAAAAGTTCAAATCTTTATAAGTAAAAAGAGTGATGAAAATGAATAACCAAGTGTTTTACTTGACATCAGAAAATCAAAACAATAAACACTGAGAACATAGAAAAAAGATACATAAAGATATGAGCAGAACTTAATACAACAGAAAACGTATAAAATTCAGGTGATTTAGTAAGTCCAAAGAATATTCTTTGAAAAGAATTAAAAGACACACTTTGATTAAGGAAAACAAAATCATAAGTAAAGAATATACAGAAAGAATCAGGACAAGGTTATAGCAGAGAATATATGAAATGCCAGTAAAT
The DNA here is from genome assembly GCF_964165515.1 of Mesoplodon bidens. Classification (NCBI taxonomy): domain Eukaryota; kingdom Metazoa; phylum Chordata; class Mammalia; order Artiodactyla; family Ziphiidae; genus Mesoplodon; species Mesoplodon bidens. Next base: position 5,152,355 of record NC_138180.1, read on the forward strand.
TTGAACATTTCTGTAAAGCGGACCATTTCCTAGTTCCTAAAGTTTACCAAAACTGACACAAGAGGAAATCATTTAAGGTCATCATGTCTGCCCTTGGCATTCTCGGAACGCCCTGGGCTCAGAATGCAGCATCTGTAGTCCATGGTAACCTGCGGAGAGTGGGCGTGGCTGAGGGAGATTGGAGACTGCCCTCACTGAGGGAGTGGGTGTGGCCATCTCTGCTGTGACTGAACAAAGGGCAGGGGAGCAGGGGGCCCAGGGCAGGGCCCTCAGAGCCCGGCAGACCCAGTGGGGTGTCACAAGCATTTAGGCCCAGGCCAAAGGGCGCCTTCTTTGTCTGCACAGCTGCCCAAACTCTCACCTTTCCACTCAGGCCGCCCTCTTATTTGAAGTGTGTTTGGAACCTGTCCGCGCAGTACACCTCGCTGCACAGCTAACCATAGGTCAGGGCATCGTAGCTTCCTGCCAGGTGACCGAAGTTCGCAGGCAAATGGGTCCCTGGGACACATGCGGAGAGGCTCTTGCTCGGGCCACAGGCCGCCCACTGGCCCTGCCCCAGATCGAAGGCTGAAAAGCAGCCATGTCTGAGTCCACTGCCTCTCGAAGGAGTATTGGACCAACACTTGTAGAAAACGGGGTCCTTGCGGGCAACTCATTGGAGGGACAGCAATAAATCTTTGCCGACTTTCTGCTGAAGCTTACGAGCCTTCACACCTAAGCCTCTTACAAGGTCAGCTGTTTAGCTAAACATGAGCTCATGATCTAAATTTACACAATATTGAAGAAATCAGCTACAAATTGAGACAATCAGCAAAAACAATCAATACCAGTATTAGATTCCCTAGGCCATCCATCTGATGTTGGAATAATCAGGGGCAAGGCAGAAAAAATACAAAAAACTGGAACTGAAACAAGGAACAAGGAGGTTTTCAAAGGCTGGTAGGATCTCTAAAACATTTTTAAAGTACATGTCGTTGATAAACCTAAATACTCAAAGGTTGTTTAATACCACAGATTAAGCATTGAGAAGAGTGAAATTATGCTGTTTTGAAAACTATGGCAGGTGAGATTTTCTGCCTAATTATATAAGAAGATTTCTCTAAAAAATAGACATTATTTCAAAGATTTATTGGCTGTGAAATAAGTTAAGTGTATTTCAAATGGCTTGTCTGCAAAGAAAGGTGAGATGTAGGGAATCACAGAATGTCGAGGGGAAAATGTCAATATATACATTGCTATATGGAGAACTAAGCCTTAGGCCAGCCACAATGTACAGGACCTGACCCTTAGAAACTTAAAAGTGAGCTGGAATCTTTAAAAGTTCAAATCTTTATAAGTAAAAAGATTGATGAAAATGAATAACCAAGTGTTTTAATTGACATCAGAAGATCAAAACAATAAACCCTGAGAACATAGAAAAAAGATAAATAAAGATATGAGCAGAACTTAATACGACAGAAAACGTATAAAATTCAGGTGAGGTAGTAAGTCCAAAGAATATTCTTTGAAAAGATTTAAAAGACACACTTTGATTAAGGAAAACACAAACATAATTAAAGAATATATAGAAAGAGTCAGGACAATGTTATAGCTGAGAATATATGAAATGCCAGTAAATTTGAACATTTATGTAAAGTTGACCATTTCCTAGCTCCTACAGTTTACCAAAACTGACACAAGAGGAAATCATTTAAGGTCATCATGTCTGCCCTTGGCATTCTCGGAACGCCCTGGCCTCAGAATGCAGCATCTGTAGTCCATGGTAACCTGCGGAGAGTGGGCGGGGCTGAGGGAGGCTGGAACACTGCCCTCACTGAGGGAGTGGGTGTGGCCATCTCTGCTGTGACTGAACAAAGGGCAGGGGAGCAGGGGGCCCAGGGAAGGTCCCTCAGAGCCCGGCAGGCCCAGTGGGGTGTCACAAGCATTTAGGCCCAGGCCATAGGGCGCCTTCTTTGTCTGCACAGCTGCCCAAACTCTCACTTTTCCACTCAGGCCACCCACTTAGTTGAAGTGTGTGTGGAACCTGTCCGCGCAGTATACCTCGCTGCACAGCTAACCATAGGTCTGGGCATCGTAGCTTCCTGCCAGGTGACCGAATTTCGCAGGAGAGATGATTCCCAGGTTCACACGCAGAGAGGCTCCTGCCCGGGCCACAGGCCGCCCACTGCCCCTGCCCAAGATTGGGGGCCGAAAGCAGCCCTGTCTAAGTCCCCTACCCCTAGAGGGAGTATTGGACCAACACTTCTAGAAAACGGGGTCCTTGTGGGCAACTCATTGGAGGGACACAAAGAAATCTTTGCCGACTTTTTGCGGAAACTTACGAGCGTTCACACCTAAGCCTCTTACAAGGTCAGCTGTTTAGCTAAACATGAGCTCATGATCTAAATTTACACAATAATGAAGAAATCAGCTACAAAGGGAGACAATCAGCAAAAACAATCAATACCCGAATTACATTCCCTAGGCCATCCTTGAGATGTTGGAATAATCAGGTGCTAGGCAGAAAATATACATAAACCTGGAAATGAAACAAGGAACAAGGATGTTTTCAAAGACTGGTAGGATCTCTAAAACATTTTTAAAGTACATGTCATTGATAAAGCTAAATACTCAAAGGTTGTTTAATACAACAAATTAAGCAGTGAGAAGAGTGAAATTATGCTGTTTAGAAAACTATGGAAGGTGAGATTTTCTGCCTAATTATATAAGATGATTTCTCTAAAAACTACACATTATTTCAAAGACTTATTGGCTGTGAAATAAGTTAAGGGTATTTCAAATGGCTTGTCTGCAAAGAAAGGTGAGATGTAGGGAATCACAGAAAGCCGAGGGGATAATAGGTCAATATATACATTGCTATATGGTGAACTAAGCCTTAGGCCGGCAACAGTGTAGAGGAATGGACCCTTAGAAACGTACAAGTAAGCTGGAATCTTTAAAAGTTCAAATCTTTATAAGTAAAAAGAGTGATGAAAATGAATAACCAAGTGTTTTACTTGACATCAGAAAATCAAAACAATAAACACTGAGAACATAGAAAAAAGATACATAAAGATATGAGCAGATCTTAATACAACAGAAAACGTATAAAATTCAGGTGATTAAGTAAGTCCAAAGAATATTCTTTGAAAATATTTAAAAGACACACTTTGATTAAGGAAAACAAAAACATAAGTAAAGAATATACAGAAAGAATCAGGACAAGGTTATAGCAGAGAATATATGAAATGCCAGTAAATTTGAACATTTCTGTAAAGTTGACCATTTCCTAGCTCCTAAAGTTTACCAAAACTGACACAAGAGGAAATCATTTAAGGTCATCATGTCTGCCCTTGGCATTCTTGGATCGCCCTGGGCTCAGAATGCAGCATCTGTAGTCCATGGTAACCTGCGGAGAGGGGGCGTGGCTGAGGGAGCTTGGAAGACTGCCCTCACTGAGGGAGTGGGTGTGGCCATCTCTGCTGTGACTGAAGAAAGGGCAGGGGAGCAGGGGGCCCAGAGCAGGGCCCTCAGAGCACGGCAGACCCAGTGGGGTGTCACAAGCATTTAGGCCCAGGCTAAAGGGCGCCTTCTTTGTCTGCACAGCTGCCCAAACTCTCACCTTTCCACTCAGGCCTCCCTCTTATTTGAGTGTGTTTGGAACCTGTCCGCGCAGTACACCTCGCTGCACAGCTAACCATAGGTCAGGGCATCGTAGCTTCCTGCCAGGTGACCGAAGTTCGCAGGCAAATGGGTCCCTGGGACTCATGCGGAGAGGCTCCTGCCCGGGCCCCAGGCCACCCACTGGCCCTGCCCCAGATTGAAGGCTGAAAAGCAGCCATGTCTGAGTCCACTGCCTCTCGAAGGAGTATTGGACCAACACTTGTAGAAAACGGGGTCCTTGCGGGCAACTAATTGGAGGGACAGAAATAAATCTTTGCCGACTTTCTGCTGAAGCGTACGAGCCTTCACACCTAAGCCTCTTACAAGGTCAGCTGTTTAGCGAAACATGAGCTCATGATCTAAATTTACACAATATTGAAGGAATCAGCTACAAAGTGAGACAATCAGCAAAAACAATCAATACCAGAATTAGATTCCCTAGGCCATCCATCGGATGTTGGAATAATCAAGGGGCAAGGCAGAAAATATAGAAAAAACTGGAACTGAAACAAGGAACAAGGAGGTTTTCAAAGGCTGGTAGGATCTCTAAAACATTTTTAAAGTACATGTCGTTGATAAACCTAAATACTCAAAGGTTGTTTAATACCACAGATTAAGCATTGAGAAGAGTGAAATTATGCTGTTTTGAAAACTATGGCAGGTGAGATTTTCTGCCTAATTATATAAGAAGATTTCTCTAAAAAATAGACATTATTTCAAAGACTTATTGGCTGTGAAATAAGTTAAGTGTATTTCAAATGGCTTGTCTGCAAAGAAAGGTGAGATGTAGGGAATCACAGAAAGTCGAGGGGAAAATGTCAATATATACATTGCTATATGGTGAACTAAGCCTTAGGCCAGCCACAATGTATAGGACCTGACCCTTAGAAACTTAAAATTGAGCTTGAATGTTTAAAAGTTCAAATCTTTATAAGTAAAAAGATTGATGAAAATGAATAACCAAGTGTTTTAATTGACATCAGAAGATCAAAACAATAAACCCTGAGAACATAGGAAAAAGATAAATAAAGATATGAGCAGAACTTAATACCACAGAAAACGTATAAAATTCAGGTGAGGTAGTAAGTCCAAAGAATATTCTTTGAAAAGATTTAAAAGACACACTTTGATTAAGGAAAACACAAACATAATTAAAGAATATATAGAAAGAATCAGGACAATGTTAGAGCAGAGAATATATGAAATGCCAGTAAATTTGAACATTTCTGTAAAGTTGACCATTTCCTAGCTCCTACAGTTTAACAAAACTGACACAAGAGGAAATCATTTAAGGTCATCATGTCTGCCCTTGGCATTCTCGGAACGCCCTGGCCTCAGAATGCAGCATCTGTAGTCCATGGTAACCTGCGGAGAGTGGAAGGGGCTGAGGGAGGCTGGAACACTGCCCTCACTGAGGGAGTGGGTATGGCCATCTCTGCTGTGACTGAACAAAGGGCAGGGGAGCAGGGGGCCGAGGGCAGGGCCCTCAGAGCCCGGCATGCCCAGTGTGGTGTCACAAGCATTTAGGCCCAGGCCATAGGGCGCCTTCTTTGTCTGCACAGCTGCCCAAACTCTCACTTTTCCACTCAGGCCACCCACTTAGTTGAAGTGTGTGTGGAACCTGTCCGCGCAGTATACCTCGCTGCACAGCTAACCATAGGTCTGGGCATCGTAGCTTCCTGCCAGGTGACCGAAGTTCGCAGGAGAGATGATTCCCAGGTTCACACGCAGAGAGGCTCCTGCCCGGGCCACAGGCCGCCCACTGCCCCTGCCCAAGATCGGTGACGAAAGCAGCCCTGTCTAAGTCCCCTACCCCTAGAGGGAGTATTGGACCAACACTTCTAGAAAACGGGGTCCTTGTGGGCAACTCATTGGAGGGACATAAAGAAATCTTTGCCGACTTTTTGCTGAAACTTACGAGCGTTCACACCTAAGCCCCTTACAAGTTCAGCTGTTTAGCTAAACATGAGCTCATGATCTAAATTTACACAATAATGAAGAAATCAGCTACAAAGGGAGACAATCAGCAAAAACAATCAATACCAGAATTACATTCCCTAGGCCACCCGTCAGATGTTGGAATAATCAGGTGCTAGGCAGAAAATATACATAAACCTGGAAATGAAACAAGGAACAAGGATGTTTTCAAAGACTGGTAGGATCTCTAAAACATTTTTAAAGTACATGTCATTGATAAAGCTAAATACTCAAAGGTTGTTTAATACAACAAATTAAGCAGTGAGAAGAGTGAAATTATGCTGTTTAGAAAACTATGGAAGGTGAGATTTTCTGCCTAATTATATAAGATGATTTCTCTAAAAACTACACATTATTTCAAAGACTTATTGGCTGTGAAATAAGTTAAGGGTATTTCAAATGGCTTGTCTGCAAAAAAAGGTGAGATGTAGGGAATCACAGAAAGCCGAGGGGATAATATGTCAATATATACATTGCTATATGGTGAACTAAGCGTTAGGCCGGCAACAGTGTAGAGGAATGGACCCTTAGAAACGTACAAGTAAGCTGGAATCTTTAAAAGTTCAAATCTTTATAAGTAAAAAGATTGATTAAAATGAATAACCAAGTGTTTTACTTGACATCAGAAAATCAAAACAATAAACACTGAGAACATAGAAAAAAGATAAATAAAGATATGAGCAGAACTTAATACAACAGAAAACGTATAAAATTCAGGTGATTTAGTAAGTCCAAAGAATATTCTTTGAAAAGATTTAAAAGACACACTTTGATTATGGAAAACAAAAACATAAGTAAAGAATATAAAGAAAGAATCAGGACAATGTTATAGCAGAGAATATATGAAATAGCAGTAAATTTGAACATTTCTGTAAAGCGGACCATTTCCTAGCTCCTAAAGTTTACCAAAACTGACACAAGAGGAAATCATTTAAGGTCATCATGTCTGCCCTTGGCATTCTCGGAACGCCCTGGGCTCAGAATGCAGCATCTGTAGTCCATGGTAACCTGCGGAGAGGGGGCGTGGCTGAGGGAGCTTGGAAGACTGCCCTCACTGAGGGAGTGGGTGTGGCCATCTCTGCTGTGACTGAACAAAGGGCAGGGGAGCAGGGGGCCCAGGGCAGGGCCCTCAGAGCCCGGCAGGCCCAGTGGGGTGTCACAAGCATTTAGGCCCAGGCCAAAGGGCGCCTTCTTTGTCTGCACAGGTGCCCAAACTCTCACCTTTCCACTCAGGCCGCCCTCTTATTTGAAGTGTGTTTGGAACCTGTATGCGCAGTACACCTCGCTGCACAGCTAACCATAGGTCAGGGCATCGTAGCTTCCTGCCAGGTGACCGAAGTTCGCAGGCAAATGGGTCCCTGGGACACATGCGGAGAGGCTCCTGCCCGGGCCACAGGCCGCCCACTGGCCCTGCCCCAGATCGAAGTCTGAAAAGCAGCCATGTCTGAGTCCACTGCCTCTCGAAGGAGTATTGGACCAACACTTGTAGAAAACGGGGTCCTTGCGGGCAACTCATTGGAGGGACACAAATAAATCTTTGCCGACTTTCTGCTGAAGCTTACCAGCGTTCACACCTAAGCCTCTTACAAGGTCAGCTGTTTAGCTAAACATGAGCTCATGATCTAAATTTACACAATATTGAAGAAATCAGCTACAAAGTGAGACAATCAGCAAAAACAATCAATACCAGAATGAGATTCCCTAGGCCATCCATCTGATGTTGGAATAATCAGGGGCAAGGCAGAAAATATACATAAAACTGGAACTGAAACAAGGAACAAGGAGGTTTTCAAAGGCTGGTAGGATCTCTAAAACCTTTTTAAAGTACATGTCGTTGATAAACCTAAATACTCAAAGGTTGTTTAATACCACAGATTAAGCATTGAGAAGAGTGAAATTATGCTGTTTTGAAAACTATGGCAGGTGAGATTTTTTGCCTTATTATATAAGAAGATTTCTCTAAAAAATAGACATTATTTCAAAGACTTATTGGCTGTGAAATAAGTTAAGTGTATTTCAAATGGCTTGTCTGCAAAGAAAGGTGAGATATAGGGAATCAAAGAAAGTCGAGGGGAAAATGTCAATATATACATTGCTATATGGTGAACTAAGCCTTAGGCCAGCCACAATGTAGAGGACCTGACCCATAGAAACTTAAAAGTGAGCTGGAATCTTTAAAAGTTCAAATCTTTATAAGTAAAAAGATTGATGAAAATGAATAAACAAGTGTTTTAATTGACATCAGAAGATCAAAACAATAAACCCTGAGAACATAGAAAAAAGATAAATAAAGATATGAGCAGAACTTAATACCACAGAAAACGTATAAAATTCAGGTGAGGTAGTAAGTCCAAAGAATATTCTTTGAGAAGACTTAAAAGACACACTTTGATTAAGGAAAACACAAACGTAATTAAAGAATTTATAGAAAGAATCAGGACAATGTTATGGCAGAGAATATATGAAATGCCAGTAAATTTGAACATTTCTGTAAAGTTGACCATTTCCTAGCTCCTACAGTTTACCAAAACTGACACAAGAGGAAATCATTTAAGGTCATCATGTCTGCCCTTGGCATTCTCGGAACGCCCTGGCCTCAGAATGCAGCATCTGTAGTCCATGGTAACCGGCGAAGAGTGGGCGGGGCTGAGGGAGGCTGGAACACTGCCCTCACTGAGGGGGTGGGTGTGGCCATCTCTGTTGTGACTGAACAAATGGCAGGGGAGCAGGGGGCCCAGGGCAGGGCGCTCAGAGCCCGCAGGCCCAGTGGGGTGTCACAAGCATTTAGGCCCTGGCCATAGGGCGCCATCTTTGTCTGCACAGCTGCCCAAACTCTCACTTTTCCACTCAGGCCACCCACTTAGTTGAAGTGTGTGTGGAAACTGTCCACGCAGTATACCTCGCTGCACAGCTAACCATAGGTCTGGGCATCGTAGCTTCCTGCCAGGTGACCGAAGTTCGCAGGAGAGATGATTCCCAGGTTCACACGCAGAGAGGCTCCTGCCCGGGCCACAGGCCGCCCATTGCCCCTGCCCTAGATCGGGGGCCGAAAGCAGCCCTGTCTAAGTCCCCTACCCCTAGAGGGAGTATTGGACCAACACTTCTAGAAAACGGGGTCCTTGTGGGCAACTCATTGGGGGGACACAAAGAAATCTTTGCCGACTTTTTGCTGAAACTTATGAGCGTTCACACCTAAGCCTCTTACAAGGTCAGCTGTTTAGCTAAACATGAGCTCATGATCTAAATTTACACAATAATGAAGAAATCAGCTACAAAGGGAGACAATCAGCAAAAACAATCAATACCAGAATTACATTCCCTAGGCCACCCGTCAGATGTTGGAATAATCAGGTGCTAGGCAGAAAATATATATAAACCTGGAAATGAAACAAGGAACAAGGATGTTTTCAAAGACTGGTAGGATCTCTAAAACATTTTTAAAGTACATGTCATTGATAAAGCTAAATACTCAAAGGTTGTTTAATACAACAAATTAAGCAGTGAGAAGAGTGAAATTATTCTGTTTAGAAAACTATGGAAGGTGAGATTTTCTGCCTAATTATATAAGATGATTTCTCTAAAAACTACACATTATTTCAAAGACTTATTGGCTGTGAAATAAGTTAAGGGTATTTCAAATGGCTTGTCTGCAAAGAAAGCTGAGATGTAGGGAATCACAGAAAGCCGAGGGGATAATATGTCAATATATACATTGCTATATGGTGAACTAATCCTTAGGCCGGCAACAGTGTAGAGGAATGGACCCTTAGAAATGTACAAGTAAGCTGGAATCTTTAAAAGTTCAAATCTTTATAAGTAAAAAGAGTGATGAAAATGAATAACCAAGTGTTTTACTTGACATCAGAAAATCAAAACAATAAACACTGAGAACATAGAAAAAAGATACATAAAGATATGAGCAGAACTTAATACAACAGAAAACGTATAAAATTCAGGTGAGGTAGTAAGTCCAAAGAATATTCTTTAAAAAGAATTAAAAGACACACTTTGATTAAGGAAAACAAAATCATAAGTAAAGAATATACAGAAAGAATCAGGACAAGGTTATAGCAGAGAATATATGAAATGCCAGTAAATTTGAACATTTCTGTAAAGCGGACCATTTCCTAGCTCCTAAAGTTTACCAAAACTGACACAAGAGGAAATCATTTAAGGTCATCATGTCTGCCCTTGGGATTCTCGGAACGCCCTGGGCTCAGAATGCAGCATCTGTAGTCCATGGTAACCTGCGGAGAGTGGGCGTGGCTGAGGGAGCTTGGAGACTGCCCTCACTGAGGGAGTGGGTGTGGCCATCTCTGCTGTGACTGAACAAAGGGCAGGGGAGCAGGGGGCCCAGGGCAGGGCCCTCAGAGCCCGGCAGACCCAGTGGGGTGTCACAAGCATTTAGGCCCAGGACAAAGGGCGCCTTCTTTGTCTGCACAGCTGCCCAAACTCTCACCTTTCCACTCAGGCCGCCCTCTTATTTGAAGTGTGTTTGGAACCTGTCCGCGCAGTACACCTCGCTGCACAGCTAACCATAGGTCAGGGCATCGTAGCTTCCTGCCAGGTGACCGAAGTTCGCAGGCAAATGGGTCCCTGGGACACATGCGGAGAGGCTCTTGCTCGGGCCACAGGCCGCCCACTGGCCCTGCCCCAGATCGAAGGCTGAAAAGCAGCCATGTCTGAGTCCACTGCCTCTCGAAGGAGTATTGGACCAACACTTGTAGAAAACGGGGTCCTTGCGGGCAACTCATTGGAGGGACAGCAATAAATCTTTGCCGACTTTCTGCTGAAACTTACGAGCCTTCACACCTAAGCCTCTTACAAGGTCAGCTGTTTAGCTAAACATGAGCTCATGATCTAAATTTACACAATATTGAAGAAATCAGCTACAAATTGAGACAATCAGCAAAAACAATCAATACCAGTATTAGATTCCCTAGGCCATCCATCTGATGTTGGAATAATCAGGGGCAAGGCAGAAAATATACAAAAAACTGGAACTGAAACAAGGAACAAGGAGGTTTTCAAAGGCTGGTAGGATCTCTAAAACATTTTTAAAGTACATGTCGTTGATAAACCTAAATACTCAAAGGTTGTTTAATACCACAGATTAAGCATTGAGAAGAGTGAAATTATGCTGTTTTGAAAACTATGGCAGGTGAGATTTTCTGCCTAATTATATAAGAAGATTTCTCTAAAAAATAGACATTATTTCAAAGATTTATTGGCTGTGAAATAAGTTAAGTGTATTTCAAATGGCTTGTCTGCAAAGAAAGGTGAGATGTAGGGAATCACAGAATGTCGAGGGGAAAATGTCAATATATACATTGCTATATGGAGAACTAAGCCTTAGGCCAGCCACAATGTACAGGACCTGACCCTTAGAAACTTAAAAGTGAGCTGGAATCTTTAAAAGTTCAAATCTTTATAAGTAAAAAGATTGATGAAAATGAATAACCAAGTGTTTTAATTGACATCAGAAGATCAAAACAATAAACCCTGAGAACATAGAAAAAAGATAAATAAAGATATGAGCAGAACTTAATACGACAGAAAACGTATAAAATTCAGGTGAGGTAGTAAGTCCAAAGAATATTCTTTGAAAAGATTTAAAAGACACACTTTGATTAAGGAAAACACAAACATAATTAAAGAATATATAGAAAGAGTCAGGACAATGTTATAGCTGAGAATATATGAAATGCCAGTAAATTTGAACATTTATGTAAAGTTGACCATTTCCTAGCTCCTACAGTTTACCAAAACTGACACAAGAGGAAATCATTTAAGGTCATCATGTCTGCCCTTGGCATTCTCGGAACGCCCTGGCCTCAGAATGCAGCATCTGTAGTCCATGGTAATCTGCGGAGAGTGGGCGGGGCTGAGGGAGGCTGGAACACTGCCCTCACTGAGGGAGTGGGTGTGGCCATCTCTGCTGTGACTGAACAAAGGGCAGGGGAGCAGGGGGCCCAGGGAAGGTCCCTCAGAGCCCGGCAGGCCCAGTGGGGTGTCACAAGCATTTAGGCCCAGGCCATAGGGCGCCTTCTTTGTCTGCACAGCTGCCCAAACTCTCACTTTTCCACTCAGGCCACCCACTTAGTTGAAGTGTGTGTGGAACCTGTCCGCGCAGTATACCTCGCTGCACAGGTAACCATAGGTCTGGGCATCGTAGCTTCCTGCCAGGTGACCGAAGTTCGCAGGAGAGATGATTCCCAGGTTCACACGCAGAGAGGCTCCTGCCCGGGCCACAGGCCGCCCACTGCCCCTGCCCAAGATCGGGGGCCGAAAGCAGCCCTGTCTAAGTCCCCTACCGCTAGAGGGAGTATTGGACCAACACTTCTAGAAAACGGGGTCCTTGTGGGCAACTCATTGGAGGGACACAAAGAAATCTTTGCCGACTTTTTGCGGAAACTTACGAGCGTTCACACCTAAGCCTCTTACAAGGTCAGCTGTTTAGCTAAACATGAGCTCATGATCTAAATTTACACAATAATGAAGAAATCAGCTACAAAGGGAGACAATCAGCAAAAACAATCAATACCAGAATTACATTCCATAGGCCATCCTTGAGATGTTGGAATAATCAGGTGCTAGGCATACTATATACATAAACCTGGAAATGAAACAAGGAACAAGGATGTTTTCAAAGACTGGTAGGATCTCTAAAACATTTTTAAAGTACATGTCATTGATAAAGCTAAATACTCAAAGGTTGTTTAATACAACAAATTAAGCAGTGAGAAGAGTGAAATTATGCTGTTTAGAAAACTATGGAAGGTGAGATTTTCTGCCTAATTATATAAGATGATTTCTCTAAAAACTACACATTATTTCAAAGACTTATTGGCTGTGAAATAAGTTAAGGGTATTTCAAATGGCTTGTCTGCAAAGAAAGGTGAGATGTAGGGAATCACAGAAAGCCGAGGGGATAATAGGTCAATATATACATTGCTATATGGTGAACTAAGCCTTAGGCCGGCAACAGTGTAGAGGAATGGACACTTAGAAACGTACAAGTAAGCTGGAATCTTTAAAAGTTCAAATCTTTATAAGTAAAAAGAGTGATGAAAATGAATAACCAAGTGTTTTACTTGACATCAGAAAATCAAAACAATAAACACTGAGAACATAGAAAAAAGATACATAAAGATATGAGCAGATCTTAATACAACAGAAAACGTATAAAATTCAGGTGATTAAGTAAGTCCAAAGAATATTCTTTGAAAATATTTAAAAGACACACTTTGATTAAGGAAAACAAAAACATTAGTAAAGAATATACAGAAAGAATCAGGACAAGGTTATAGCAGAGAATATATGAAATGCCAGTAAATTTGAACATTTCTGTAAAGCGGACCATTTCCTAGCTCCTAAAGTTTACCAAAACTGACACAAGAGGAAATCATTTAAGGTCATCATGTCTGCCCTTGGCATTCTTGGAACGCCCTGGGCTCAGAATGCAGCATCTGTAGTCCATGGTAACCTGCGGAGAGGGGGCGTGGCTGAGGGAGCTTGGAAGACTGCCCTCACTGAGGGAGTGGGTGTGGCCATCTCTGCTGTGACTGAAGAAAGGGCAGGGGAGCAGGGGGCCCAGAGCAGGGCCCTCAGAGCACGGCAGACACAGTGGGGTGTCACAAGCATTTAGGCCCAGGCTAAAGGGCGCCTTCTTTGTCTGCACAGCTGCCCAAACTCTCACCTTTCCACTCAGGCCTCCCTCTTATTTGAGTGTGTTTGGAACCTGTCCGCGCAGTACACCTCGCTGCACAGCTAACCATAGGTCAGGGCATCGTAGCTTCCTGCCAGGTGACCGAAGTTCGCAGGCAAATGGGTCCCTTGGACTCATGCGGAGAGGCTCCTGCCCGGGCCCCAGGCCACCCACTGGCCCTGCCCCAGATTGAAGGCTGAAAAGCAGCCATGTCTGAGTCCACTGCCTCTCGAAGGAGTATTGGACCAACACTTGTAGAAAACGGGGTCCTTGCGGGCAACTCATTGGAGGGACACAAATAAATCTTTGCCGACTTTCTGCTGAAGCGTACGAGCCTTCACACCTAAGCCTCTTACAAGGTCAGCTGTTTAGCTAAACATGAGCTCATGATCTAAATTTACACAATATTGAAGGAATCAGCTACAAAGTGAGACAATCAGCAAAAACAATCAATACCAGAATTAGATTCCCTAGGCCATCCATCGGATGTTGGAATAATCAAGGGGCAAGGCAGAAAATATACAAAAAACTGGAACTGAAACAAGGAACAAGGAGGTTTTCAAAGGCTGGTAGGATCTCTAAAACATTTTTAAAGTACATGTCGTTGATAAACCTAAATACTCAAAGGTTGTTTAATACCACAGATTAAGCATTGAGAAGAGTGAAATTATGCTGTTTTGAAAACTATGGCAGGTGAGATTTTCTGCCTAATTATATAAGAAGATTTCTCTAAAAAATAGACATTATTTCAAAGACTTATTGGCTGTGAAATAAGTTAAGTGTATTTCAAATGGCTTGTCTGCAAAGAAAGGTGAAATGTAGGGAATCACAGAAAGTCGAGGGGAAAATGTCAATATATACATTACTATATGGTGAACTAAGCCTTAGGCCAGCCACAATGTAGAGGACCTGACCCTTAGAAACTTAAAAGTGAGCTGGAATGTTTAAAAGTTCAAATCTTTATAAGTAAAAAGATGGATGAAAATGATTAACCAAGTGTTTTAATTGACATCAGAAGATCAAAACAATAAACCCTGAGAACATAGAAAAAAGATAAATAAAGATATGAGCAGAACTTAATACCACAGAAAACGTATAAAATTCAGGTGAGGTAGTAAGTCCAAAGAATATTCTTTGAAAAGATTTAAAAGACACACTTTGATTAAGGAAAACACAAACATAATTAAAGAATATATAGAAAGAGTCAGGACAATGTTATAGCTGAGAATATATGAAATGCCAGTAAATTTGAACATTTCTGTAAAGTTGACCATTTCCTAGCTCCTACAGTTTACCAAAACTGACACAAGAGGAAATCATTTAAGGTCATCATGTCTGCCCTTGGCATTCTCGGAACGCCCTGGCCTCAGAATGCAGCATCTGTAGTCCATGGTAACCTGCGGAGTGTGGGCGGGGCTGAGGGAGGCTGGAACACTGCCCTCACTGAGGGAGTGGGTGTGGCCATCTCTGTTGTGACTGAACAAATGGCAGGGGAGCAGGGGGCCCAGGGCAGTGCCCTCAGAGCCCGGCAGGCCCAGTGGGGTGTCACAAGCATTTAGGCCCAGGCCATAGGGCGCTTTCTTTGTCTGCACAGCTGCCCAAACTCTCACTTTTCCACTCAGGCCACCCACTTAGTTGAAGTGTGTGTGGAACCTGTCCGCGCAGTATACCTCACTGCACAGCTAACCATAGGTCTGGGCATCGTAGCTTCCTGCCAGGTGACCGAAGTTCGCAGGAGAGATGATTTTCAGGTTCACACGCAGAGAGGCTCCTGCCCGGGCCGCAGGCCGCCCTCTGCCCCTGCCCAAGATCGGTGGCCGAAAGCAGCCCTGTCTAAGTCCCCTACACCTAGAGGGAGTATTGGACCAACACTTCTAGAAAACGGGGTCCTTGTGGGCAACTCATTGGAGGGACACAAAGAAATCTTTGCCGACTTTTTGCTGAAACTTACGAGCGTTCACACCTAAGCCTCTTACAAGGTCAGCTGTTTAGCTAAACATGAGCTCATGATCTAAATTTACACAATAATGAAGAAATCAGCTACAAAGGGAGACAATCAGCAAAAACAATCAATACCCGAATTACATTCCCTAGGCCATCCTTGAGATGTTGGAATAATCAGGTGCTAGGCAGAAAATATACATAAACCTGGAAATGAAACAAGGAACAAGGATGTTTTCAAAGACTGGTAGAATCTCTAAAACATTTTTAAAGTACATGTCATTGATAAAGCTAAATACTCAAAGGTTGTTTAATACAACAAATTAAGCAGTGAGAAGAGTGAAATTATGCTGTTTAGAAAACTATGGAAGGTGAGATTTTCTGCCTAATTATATAAGATGATTTCTCTAAAAACTACACATTATTTCAAAGACTTATTGGCTGTGAAATAAGTTAAGGGTATTTCAAATGGCTTGTCTGCAAAGAAAGGTGAGATGTAGGGAATCACAGAAAGCCGAGGGGATAATATGTCAATATATACATTACTATATGGTGAACTAAGCCTTAGGCCGGCAACAGTGTAGAGGAATGGACCCTTAGAAACGTACAAGTAAGCTGGAATCTTTAAAAGTTCAAATCTTTATAAGTAAAAAGATTTATTAAAATGAATAACCAAGTGTTTTACTTGACATCAGAAAATCAAAACAATAAACCCTGAGAACATAGAAAAAAGATACATAAAGATATGAGCAGAACTTAATACAACAGAAAACGTATACAATTCAGGTGATTTAGTAAGTCCAAAGAATATTCTTTGAAAAGATTTAAAAGACACACTTTGATTAAGGAAAACAAAAATATAAGTAAAGAATATACAGAAAGAATCAGGACAATATTATAGCAGAGAATATATGAAATGCCAGTAAATTTGAACATTTCTGTAAAGCGGACCATTTCCTAGCTCCTAAAGTTTACCAAATCTGACACAAGAGGAAATCATTTAAGGTCATCATGTCTGCCCTTGGCATTCTCGGAACGCCCTGGCCTCAGAATGCAGCATCTGTAGTCCATGGTAACCTGCGGAGAGGGGGCGTGGCCGAGGGAGCTTGGAAGACTGCCCTCACTGAGGGAGTGTGTGTGGCCATCTCTGCTGTGACTGAACAAAGGGCAGGGGAGCAGGGGGCCCAGGGCAGGGCCCTCAGAGCCCGGCAGACCCAGTGGGGTGTCACAAGCATTTAGGCCCATGCCAAAGGGCGCCTTCTTTGTCTGCACAGCTGCCCAAACTCTCACCTTTCCACTCAGGCCGCCCTCTTATTTGAAGTGTGTTTGGAATCTGTCCGCGCAGTACACCTCGCTGCACAGCTAACCATAGGTCAGGGCATCGTAGCTTCCTGCCAGGTGACCGAAGTTCGCAGGCAAATGGGTCCCTTGGACACATGCGGAGAGGCTCCTGCCCGGGCCACAGGCCGCCCACTGGCCCTGCCCCAGATCGAAGGCTGAAAAGCAGCCATGTCTGAGTCCACTGCCTCTCGAAGGAGTATTGGACCAACACTTGTAGAAAACGGGGTCCTTGCGGGCAACTCATTGGAGGGACAGCAATAAATCTTTGCCGACTCTCTGCTGAAGCTTACCAGCGTTCACACCTAAGCCTCTTACAAGGTCAGCTGTTTAGCTAAACATGAGCTCGTGATCTAAATTTACACAATATTGAAGAAATCAGCTACAAAGTGAGACAATCAGCAAAAACAATCAATACCAGAATGAGATTCCCTAGGCCATCCATCTGATGTTGGAATAATCAGGGGCAAGGCAGAAAATATACATAAAACTGGAACTGAAACAAGGAACAAGGAGGTTTTCAAAGGCTGGTAGGATCTCTAAAACATTTTTAAAGTACATGTCGTTGATAATCCTAAATACTCAAAGGTTGTTTAATACCACAGATTAAGCATTGAGAAGAGTGAAATTATGCTGTTTTGAAAACTATGGCAGGTGAGATTTTCTGCCTAAATATATAAGAAGATTTCTCTAAAAAATAGACATTATTTCAAAGACTTATTGGCTGTGAAATAAGTTAAGTGTATTTCAAATGGCTTGTCTGCAAAGAAAGGTGAGATGTAGGGAATCACAGAAAGTCGAGGGGAAAATGTCAATATATACATTGCTATATGGTGAACTATGTCTTAGGCCAGCCACAATGTAGAGAACCTGACCCTTAGAAACTTAAAAGTGAGCTGGAATCTTTAAAAGTTCAAATCATTATAAGTAAAAATATTGATGAAAATGAATAACCAAGTGTTTTAATTGACATCAGAAGATCAAAACAATAAACCCTGAGAACATAGAAAAAAGATAAATAAAGATATGAGCAGAACTTAATACCACAGAAAAAGTATAAAATTCAGGTGAGGTAGTAAGTCCAAAGAATATTCTTTGAAAAGATTTAAAAGACACACTTTGATTAAGGAAAACACAAACATAATTAAAGAATATATAGAAAGAATCAGGACAATGTTATAGCAGAGAATATCTGAAATGCCAGTAAATTTGAACATTTCTGTAAAGTTGACCATTTCCTAGCTCCTACAGTTTACCAAAACTGACACAAGAGGAAATCATTTAAGGTCATCATGTCTGCCCTTGGCATTCTCGGAACGCCCTGGCCTCAGAATGCAGCATCTGTAGTCCATGGTAACCTGCGGAGAGTGGGCGGGGATGAGGGAGGCTGGAACACTGCCCTCACAGAGGGAGTGGGTGTGGCCATCTCTGCTGTGACTGAACAAAGGGCAGGGGAGCAGGGGGCCCAGGGAAGGTCCCTCAGAGCCCGGCAGGCCCAGTGGGGTGTCACAAGCATTTAGGCCCAGGCCATAGGGCGCCTTCTTTGTCTGCACAGCTGCCCAAACTCTCACTTTTCCACTCAGGCCACCCACTAAGTTGAAGTGTGTGTGGAACCTGTCCGCGCAGTATACCTCGCTGCACAGCTAACCATAGGTCTGGGCATCGTAGCTTCCTGCCAGGTGACCGAAGTTCGCAGGAGAGATGATTCCCAGGTTCACACGCAGAGAGGCTCCTGCCCGGGCCACAGGCCGCCCACTGCCCCTGCCCAAGATCGGTGACGAAAGCAGCCCTGTCTAAGTCCCCTACCCCTAGAGGGAGTATTGGACCAACACTTCTAGAAAACGGGGTCCTTGTGGGCAACTCATTGGAGGGACACAAAGAAATCTTTGCCGACTTTTTGCTGAAACTTACGAACGTTCACACCTAAGCCTCTTACAAGGTCAGCTGTTTAGCTAAACATGAGCTCATGATCTAAATTTACACAATAATGAAGAAATCAGCTACAAAGGGAGACAATCAGCAAAAACAATCAATACCCGAATTACATTCCCTAGGCCATCCTTGAGATGTTGGAATAATCAGGTGCTAGGCAGAAAATATACATAAACCTGGAAATGAAACAAGGAACAAGGATGTTTTCAAAGACTGGTAGGATCTCTAAAACATTTTTAAAGTACATGTCATTGATAAAGCTAAATACTCAAAGGTTGTTTAATACACAAATTAAGCAGTGAGAAGAGTGAAATTATGCTGTTTAGAAAACTATGGAAGGTGAGATTTTCTGCCTAATTATATAAGATGATTTCTCTAAAAACTACACATTATTTCAAAGACTTATTGGCTGTGAAATAAGTTAAGGGTATTTCAAATGGCTTGTCTGCAAAGAAAGCTGAGATGTAGGGAATCACAGAAAGCCGAGGGGATAATATGTCAATATATACATTGCTATATGGTGAACTAAGCCTTAGGCCGGCAACAGTGTAGAGGAATGGACCCTTAGAAACGTACAAGTAAGCTGGAATCTTTAAAAGTTCAAATCTTTATAAGTAAAAAGATTGATTAAAATGAATAACCAAGTGTTTTATTTGACATCAGAAAATCAAAACAATAAACCCTGAGAACATAGAAAAAAGATAAATAAAGATATGAGCAGAACTTAATACAACAGAAAACGTATAAAATTCAGGTGATTTAGTAAGTCCAAAGAATATTCTTTGA
The DNA here is from genome assembly GCF_964165515.1 of Mesoplodon bidens. Classification (NCBI taxonomy): domain Eukaryota; kingdom Metazoa; phylum Chordata; class Mammalia; order Artiodactyla; family Ziphiidae; genus Mesoplodon; species Mesoplodon bidens. The sequence continues at coordinate 5,171,679 of NC_138180.1, forward strand.
AAAGATTTAAAAGACACACTTTGATTAAGGAAAACAAAAACATAAGTAAAGAATATACAGAAAGAATCAGGACAATGTTATAGCAGAGAATATATGAAATGCCAGTAAATTTGAACATTTCTGTAAAGCAGACCATTTCCTAGCTCCTAAAGTTTACCAAAACTGGCACAAGAGGAAATCATTTAAGGTCATCATGTCTGCCCTTGGCATTCTCGGAACGCCCTGGCCTCAGAATGCAGCATCTGTAGTCCATGGTAACCTGCGGAGAGTGGGCGGGACTGAGGGAGGCTGGAACACTTCCCTCACTGAGGGAGTGGGTATGGCCATCTCTGCTGTGACTGAACAAAGGGCAGGGGAGCAGGGGGCCGAGGGCAGGGCCCTCAGAGCCCGGCATGCCCAGTGTGGTGTCACAAGCATTTAGGCCCAGGCCATAGGGCGCCTTCTTTGTCTGCACAGCTGCCCAAACTCTCACTTTTCCACTCAGGCCACCCACTTAGTTGAAGTGTGTGTGGAACCTGTCCGCGCAGTATACCTCGCTGCACAGCTAACCATAGGTCTGGGCATCGTAGCTTCCTGCCAGGTGACCGAAGTTCGCAGGAGAGATGATTCCCAGGTTCACACGCAGAGAGGCTCCTGCCCGGGCCACAGGCCGCCCACTGCCCCTGCCCAAGATCGGGGGCCGAAAGCAGCCCTGTCTAAGTCCCCTACCCATAGAGGGAGTATTGGACCAACACTTCTAGAAAACGGGGTCCTTGTGGGCAACTCATTGGAGGGACACAAATAAATCTTTGCCGACTTTTTGCTGAAACTTACGAGCGTTCACACCTAAGCCTCTTACAAGGTCAGCTGTTTAGCTAAACATGAGCTCATGATCTAAATTTACACAATAATGAAGAAATCAGCTACAAAGGGAGACAATCAGCAAAAACAATCAATACCCGAATTACATTCCCTAGGCCATCCTTGAGATGTTGGAATAATCAGGTGCTAGGCAGAAAATATACATAAACCTGGAAATGAAACAAGGAACAAGGATGTTTTCAAAGACTGGTAGGATCTCTAAAATATTTTTAAAGTACATGTCATTGATAAAGCTAAATACTCAAAGGTTGTTTAATACAACAAATTAAGCAGTGAGAAGAGTGAAATTATGCTGTTTAGAAAACTATGGAAGGTGAGATTTTCTGCCTAATTATATAAGATGATTTCTCTAAAAACTACACATTATTTCAAAGACTTATTGGCTGTGAAATAAGTTAAGGGTATTTCAAATGGCTTGTCTGCAAAGAAAGGTGAGATGTAGGGAATCACAGAAAGCCGAGGGGATAATATGTCAATATATACATTGCTATATGGTGAACTAAGCCTTAGGCCGGCAACAGTGTAGAGGAATGGACCCTTAGAAACGTACAAGTAAGCTGGAATCTTTAAAAGTTCAAATCTTTATAAGTAAAAAGATTTATTAAAATGAATAACCAAGTGTTTTACTTGACATCAGAAAATCAAAACAATAAACCCTGAGAACATAGAAAAAAGATACATAAAGATATGAGCAGAACTTAATACAACAGAAAACGTATACAATTCAGGTGATTTAGTAAGTCCAAAGAATATTCTTTGAAAAGATTTAAAAGACACACTTTGATTAAGGAAAACAAAAATATAAGTAAAGAATATACAGAAAGAATCAGGACAATGTTATAGCAGAGAATATATGAAATGCCAGTAAATTTGAACATTTCTGTAAAGCGGACCATTTCCTAGCTCCTAAAGTTTACCAAAACTGACACAAGAGGAAATCATTTAAGGTCATCATGTCTGCCCTTGGCATTCTCGGAACGCCCTGGCCTCAGAATGCAGCATCTGTAGTCCATGGTAACCTGCGGAGAGGGGCCGTGGCTGAGGGAGCTTGGAAGACTGCCCTCACTGAGGGAGTGTGTGTGGCCATCTCTGCTGTGACTGAACAAAGGGCAGGGGAGCAGGGGGCCCAGGGCAGGGCCCTCAGAGCCCGGCAGACACAGTGGGGTGTCACAAGCATTTAGGCCCAGGCCAAAGGGCGCCTTCTTTGTCTGCACAGCTGCCCAAACTCTCACCTTTCCACTCAGGCCGCCCTCTTATTTGAAGTGTGTTTGGAACCTGTCCGCGCACTACACCTCGCTGCACAGCTAACCATAGGTCAGGGCATCGTAGCTTCCTGCCAGGTGACCGAAGTTCGCAGGCAAATGGGTCCCTGGGACACAGGCGGAGAGGCTCCTGCCCGGGCCACAGGCCGCCCACTGGCCCTGCCCCAGATTGAAGGCTGAGAAGCAGCCATGTCTGAGTCCACTGCCTCTCGAAGGAGTATTGGACCAACACTTGTAGAAAACGGGGTCCTTGCGGGCAACTCATTGGAGGGACAGAAATAAATCTTTGCGGACTTTCTGCTGAAGCTTACCAGCGTTCACACCTAAGCCTCTTACAAGGTCAGCTGTTTAGCTAAACATGAGCTCATGATCTAAATTTACACAATATTGAAGAAATCAGCTACAAAGTGAGACAATCAGCAAAAACAATCAATACCAGAATTAGATTCCCTAGGCCATCCGTCGGATGTTGGAATAATCAGGTTCTAGGCAGAAAATAAACATAAACCTGGAAATGAAACAAGGAACAAGGATGTTTTCAAAGACTGGTAGGATCTCTAAAACATTTTTAAAGTACATGTCATTGATAAAGCTAAATACTCAAAGGTTGTTTAATACAACAAATTAAGCAGTGAAAAGAGTGAAATTATGCTGTTTAGAAAACTATGGAAGGTGAGATTTTCTGCCTAATTATATAAGATGATTTCTCTAAAAACTACACATTATTTCAAAGACTTATTGGCTGTGAAATAAGTTAAGGGTATTTCAAATGGCTTGTCTGCAAAGAAAGGTGAGATGTAGGAATCACAGAAAGCCGAGGGGATAATATGTCACTATATACATTGCTATATGGTGAACTAAGCCTTAGGCCGGCAACAGTGTAGAGGAATGGACCCTTAGAAACGTACAAGTAAGCTGGAATCTTTAAAAGTTCAAATCTTTATAAGTAAAAAGATTTATTAAAATGAATAACCAAGTGTTTTACTTGACATCAGAAAATCAAAACAATAAACCCTGAGAACATAGAAAAAAGATACATAAAGATATGAGCAGAACTTAATACAACAGAAAACGTATACAATTCAGGTGATTTAGTAAGTCCAAAGAATATTCTTTGAAAAGATTTAAAAGACACACTTTGATTAAGGAAAACAAAAATATAAGTAAAGAATATACAGAAAGAATCAGGACAATGTTTTAGCAGAGAATATATGAAATGCCAGTAAATTTGAACATTTCTGTAAAGCGGACCATTTCCTAGCTCCTAAAGTTTACCAAAACTGACACAAGAGGAAATCATTTAAGGTCATCATGTCTGCCCTTGGCATTCTCGGAACGCCCTGGCCTCAGAATGCAGCATCTGTAGTCCATGGTAACCTGCGGAGAGGGGCCGTGGCTGAGGGAGCTTGGAAGACTGCCCTCACTGAGGGAGTGTGTGTGGCCATCTCTGCTGTGACTGAACAAAGGGCAGGGGAGCAGGGGGCCCAGGGCAGGGCCCTCAGAGCCCGGCAGACCCAGTGGGGTGTCAAAAGCATTTAGGCCCAGGCCAAAGGGCGCCTTCTTTGTCTGCACAGCTGCCCAAACTCTCACCTTTCCACTCAGTCCGCCCTCTTATTTGAAGTGTGTTTGGAACCTGTCCGCGCAGTACACCTCGCTGCACAGCTATCCATAGGTCAGGGCATCGTAGCTTCCTGCCAGGTGACCGAAGTTCGCAGGCAAATGGGTCCCTGGGACACATGCGGAGAGGCTCCTGCCCGGGCCACAGGCCGCCCACTGGCCCTGCCCCAGATCGAAGGCTGAAAAGCAGCCATGTCTGAGTCCACTGCCTCTCGAAGGAGTATTGGACCAACACTTGTAGAAAACGGGGTCCTTGCGGGCAACTCATTGGAGGGACAGCAATAAATCTTTGCCGACTCTCTGCTGAAGCTTACCAGCGTTCACACCTAAGCCTCTTACAAGGTCAGCTGTTTAGCTAAACATGAGCTCGTGATCTAAATTTACACAATATTGAAGAAATCAGCTACAAAGTGAGACAATCAGCAAAAACAATCAATACCAGAATTAGATTCCCTAGGCCATCCATCTGATGTTGGAATAATCAGGGGCAAGGCAGAAAATATACATAAAACTGGAAATGAAACAAGGAACAAGGAGGTTTTCAAAGGCTGGTAAGATCTCTAAAACATTTTTAAAGTACATGTCGTTGATAAACCTAAATACTCAAAGGTTGTTTAATACCACAGATTAAGCATTGAGAAGAGTGAAATTATGCTGTTTTGAAAAGTATGGCAGGTGAGATTTTCTGCCTAAATATATAAGAAGATTTCTCTAAAAAATAGACATTATTTCAAAGACTTATTGGCTGTGAAATAAGATAAGTGTATTTCAAATGGCTTATCTGCAAAGAAAGGTGAGATGTAGGGAATCACAGAAAGTCGAGGGGAAAATGTCAATATATACATTGCTATATGGTGAACTAAGTCTTAGGCCAGCCACAGTGTAGAGGACCTGACCCTTAGAAGCTTAAAAGTGAGCTGGAATCTTTAAAAGTTCAAATCATTATAAGTAAAAATATTGATGAAAATGAATAACCAAGTGTTTTAATTGACATCAGAAGATCAAAACAATAAACCCTGAGAACATAGAAAAAAGATAAATAAAGATATGAGCAGAACTTAATACCACAGAAAACGTATAAAATTCAGGTGAGGTAGTAAGTCCAAAGAATATTCTTTGAAAAGATTAAAAAGACACACTTTGATTAAGGAAAACACAAACATAATTAAAGAATATATAGAAAGAATCAGGACAATGTTATAGCAGAGAATATATGAAATGACAGTAAATTTGAACATTTCTGTAAAGTTGACCATTTCCTAGCTCCTACAGTTTACCAAAACTGACACAAGAGGAAATCATTTAAGGTCATCATGTCTGCCCTTGGCATTCTCGGAACGCCCTGGCCTCAGAATGCAGCATCTGTAGTCCATGGTAACCTGCGGAGAGTGGGCGGGGCTGAGGGAGGCTGGAAGACTGCCCTCACTGAGGGAGTGTGTGTGGCCATCTCTGCTGTGACTGAACAAAGGGCAGGGGAGCAGGGGGCCCAGGGCAGGGCCCTCAGAGCCCGGCAGGCCCAGTGGGGTGTCACAAGCATTTAGGCCCAGGCAATAGGGCGCCTTCTTTGTCTGCACAGCTGCCCAAACTCTCACTTTTCCACTCAGGCCACCCACTTAGTTGAAGTGTGTGTGGAACCTGTCCACGCAGTATACCTCGCTGCACAGCTAACCATAGGTCTGGGCATCGTAGCTTACTGCCAGGTGACCGAAGTTCGCAGGAGAGATGATTCCCAGGTTCACACGCAGAGAGGCTCCTGCCCGGGCCACAGGCCGCCCACTGCCCCTGCCCTAGATCTGGGGCCGAAAGCAGCCCTGTCTAAGTCCCCTACCCCTAGAAGGAGAATTGGACCAACACTTCTAGAAAACGGGGTCCTTGTGGGCAACTCATTGGAGGGACACAAATAAATCTTTGCCGACTTTTTGCAGAAACTTACGAGCGTTCACACCTAAGCCTCTTACAAGGTCAGCTGTTTAGCTAAACATGAGCTCATGATCTAAATTTACACAATAATGAAGAAATCAGCTACAAAGGGAGACAATCAGCAAAAACAATCAATACCAGATTTACATTCCCTAGGCCACCCGTCAGATTTTGGAATAATCAGGTGCTAGGCAGAAAATATACATAAACCTGGAAATGAAACAAGGAACAAGGATGTTTTCAAAGACTGGTAGGATCTCTAAAACATTTTTAAAGTACATGTCATTGATAAAGCTAAATACTCAAAGGTTGTTTAATACAACAAATTAAGCAGTGAGAAGAGTGAAATTATGCTGTTTAGAAAACTATGGAATGTGAGATTTTCTGCCTAATTATATAAGATGATTTCTCTAAAAACTACACATTATTTCAAAGACTTATTGGCTGTGAAATAAGTTAAGGGTATTTCAAATGGCTTGTCTGCAAAGAAAGCTGAGATGTAGGGAATCACAGAAAGCCGTGGGAATAATATGTCAATATATACATTGCTATATGGTGAACTAAGCCTTAGGCCGGCAACAGTGTAGAGGAATGGACCCTTAGAAAAGTACAAGTAAGCTGGAATCTTTAAAAGTTCAAATCTTTATAAGTAAAAAGATTTATTAAAATGAATAACCAAGTGTTTTACTTGACATCAGAAAATCAAAACAATAAACACTGAGAACATAGAAAAAAGATACATAAAGATATGAGCAGAACTTAATACAACAGAAAACGTATAAAATTCAGGTGATTTAGTAAGTCCAAAGAATATTCTTTGAAAAGATTTAAAAGACACACTTTGATTAAGGAAAACAAAAACATAAGTAAAGAATATACAGAAAGAATCAGGACAATGTTATAGCAGAGAATATATGAAATGCCAGTAAATTTGAACATTTCTGTAAAGCGGACCATTTCCTAGCTCCTAAAGTTTACCAAAACTGACACAAGAGGAAATCATTTAAGGTCATCATGTCTGCCCTTGGCATTCTCGGAACGCCCTGGGCTCAGAATGCAGCATCTGTAGTCCATGGTAAGCTGCGGAGAGTGGGCGTGACTGAGGGAGCTTGGAAGACTGCCCTAACTGAGGGAGTGGGTGTGGCCATCTCTGCTGTGACTGAACAAAGGGCAGGGGAGCAGGGGGCCCAGGGCAGGGCCCTCAGAGCACGGCAGACCCTGTGGGGTGCCACAAGCATTTAGGCCCAGGCCAAAGGGCGCCTTCTTTGTCTGCACAGCTGCCCAAACTCTCACCTTTCCACTCAGGCCGCCCTCTTATTTGAAGTGTGTTTGGAACCTGTCCGCGCAGTACACCTCGCTGCACAGCTATCCATAGGTCAGGGCATCATAGCTTCCTGCCAGGTGACCGAAGTTCGCAGGCAAATGGGTCCCTGGGACACATGCGGAGAGGCTCCTCCCCGGGCCACAGGCCGCCCACTGGCCCTGCCCCAGATCGAAGGCTGAAAAGCAGCCATGTCTGAGTCCACTGCCTCCCGAAGGAGTATTGGACCAACACTTGTAGAAAACGGGGTCCTTGCGGGCAACTCATTGGAGGGACAGAAATAAATCTTTGCCGACTTTCTGCTGAAGCTTATGAGCCTTCACACCTAAGCCTCTTACAAGGTCAGCTGTTTAGCTAAACATGAGCTCATGATCTAAATTTACACAATATTGAAGAAATCAGCTACAAAGTGAGACAATCAGCAAAAACAATCAATACCAGAATGAGATTCCCTAGGCCATCCATCTGATGTTGGAATAATCAGGGGGAAGGCAGAAAATATACAAAAAACTGGAACTGAAACAAGGAACAAGGAGGTTTTCAAAGGCTGGTAGGATCTCTAAAACATTTTTAAAGTACTTGTCGTTGATAAACCTAAATACTCAAAGGTTGTTTAATACCACAGATTAAGCATTGAGAAGAGTGAAATTATGCTGTTTTGAAAACTAAGGCAGGTGAGATTTTCTGCCTAATTATATAAGAAGATTTCTCTAAAAAATAGACATTATTTCAAAGACTTATTGGCTGTGAAATAAGTTAAGTGTATTTCAAATGGCTTGTCTGCAAAGAAAGGTGAGATGTAGGGAATCACAGAAAGTCGAGGGGAAAATGTCAATATATACATTGCTATATGGTGAACTAAGCCTTAGGCCAGCCACAATGTACAGGACCTGACCCTTAGAAACTTAAAAGTGAGCTGGAATCTTTAAAAGTTCAAATCTTTATAAGTAAAAAGATTGATGAAAATGAATAACCAAGTGTTTTAATTGACATCAGAAGATCAAAACAATAAACCCTGAGAACATAGAAAAAAGATAAATAAAGATATGAGCAGAACTTAATACGACAGAAAACGTATAAAATTCAGGTGAGGTAGTAAGTCCAAAGAATATTCTTTGAAAAGATTTAAAAGACACACTTTGATTAAGGAAAACACAAACATAATTAAAGAATATATAGAAAGAGTCAGGACAATGTTATAGCTGAGAATATATGAAATGCCATTAAATTTGAACATTTGTGTAAAGATGACCATTTCCTAGCTCCTACAGTTTACCAAAACTGACACAAGAGGAAATCATTTAAGGTCATCATGTCTGCCCTTGGCATTCTCGGAACGCCCTGGCCTCAGAATGCAGCATCTGTAGTCCATGGTAACCTGCGGAGGGTGGGCTGGGCTGAGGGAGGCTGGAACACTGCCCTCACTGAGGGAGTGGGTGTGGCCATCTCTGCTGTGACTGAACAAAGGGCAGGGGAGCAGGTGGCCCAGGGCAGGGCCCTCAGAGCCCGGCAGGCCCAGTGTGGTGTCACAAGCATTTAGGCCCAGGCCATAGGGCGCCTTCTTTGTCTGCACAGCTGCCCAAACTCTCACTTTTCCACTCAGGCCACCCACTTAGTTGAAGTGTGTGTGGAACCTGTCCGCGCAGTATACCTCGCTGCACAGCTAACCATAGGTCTGGGCATCGTAGCTTCCTGCCAGGTGACCGAAGTTCGCAGGAGAGATGATTCCCAGGTTCACACGCAGAGAGGCTCCTGCCCGGGCCACAGGCCGCCCACTGCCCCTGCCCAAGATCGGGGGCCAAAAGCAGCCCTGTCTAAGTCCCCTACCCCTAGAGGGAGTATTGGACCAACACTTCTAGAAAACGGGGTCCTTGTCGGCAACTCATTGGAGGGACACAAAGAAATCTTTGCTGTCTTTTTGCTGAAACTTACGAGCGTTCACACCTAAGCCTCTTACAAGGTCAGCTGTTTAGCTAAACATGAGCTCATGATCTAAATTTACACAATAATGAAGAAATCAGCTACAAAGGGAGACAATCAGCAAAAACAATCAATACCAGAATTACATTCCCTAGGCCACCCGTCAGATGTTGGAATAATCAGGTGCTAGGCAGAAAATATACATAAACCTGGAAATGAAACAAGGAACAAGGATGTTTTCAAAGACTGGTAGGGTCTCTAAAACATTTTTAAAGTACATGTCATTGATAAAGCTAAATACTCAAAGGTTGTTTAATACAACAAATTAAGCAGTGAGAAGAGTGAAATTATGCTGTTTAGAAAACTATGGAAGGTGAGATTTTCTGCCTAATTATATAAGATGATTTCTCTAAAAACTACACATTATTTCAAAGACTTATTGGCTGTGAAATAAGTTAAGGGTATTTCAAATGGCTTGTCTGCAAAGAAAGGTGAGATGTAGGGAATCACAGAAAGCCGAGGGGATAATATGTCAATATATACATTGCTATATGGTGAACTAAGCCTTAGGCCGGCAACAGTGTAGAGGAATGGACCCTTAGAAACGTAGAAGTAAGCTGGAATCTTTAAAAGTTCATATCTTTATAAGTAAAAAGATTTATGAAAATGAATAACCAAGTGTTTTACTTGACAACAGAAAATCAAAACAATAAACACTGAGAACATAGAAAAAAGATAAATAAAGATATGAGCAGAACTTAATACAACAGAAAACGTATAAAATTCAGGTGATTTAGTAAGTCCAAAGAATATTCTTTGAAAAGATTTAAAAGACACACTTTGATTAAGGAAAACAAAAACATAAGTAAAGAATATACAGAAAGAATCAGGACAATGTTATAGCAGAGAATATATGAAATGCCAGTAAATTTGAACATTTCTGTAAAGCGGACCATTTCCTAGCTCCTAAAGTTTACCAAAACTGACACAAGAGGAAATCATTTAAGGTCATCATGTCTGCCCTTTACATTCTCGGAACGCCCTGGCCTCAGAAGGCAGCATCTGTAGTCCATGGTAACCTGCGGAGAGGGGGTGTGGCTGAGGGAGTTTGGAAGATTGCCCTCACTGAGGGAGTGGGTGTGGCCATCTCTGCTGTGACTGAACAAAGGGCAGGGGAGCAGGGGGCCCAGGGCAGGGCCCTCAGTGCCCGGCAGACACTGTGGGGTGTCACAAGCATTTAGGCTCAGGCCAAAGGGCGCCTTCTTTGTCTGCACAGCTGCCCAAACTCTCACCTTTCCACTCAGGCCGCCCTCTTATTTGAAGTGTGTTTGGAACCTGTCCTCGCAGTACACCTCGCTGCACAGCTAACCATAGGTCAGGGCATCGTAGCTTCCTGCCAGGTGACCGAAGTTCGCAGGCAAATGGGTCCCTGGGACACAAGCGGCGAGGATCCTGCCCGGGCCACAGGCCGCCCACTGGCCTGCCCCAGATCGAAGGCTGAAAAGCAGCCATGCCTGAGTCCACTGCCTCTCGAAGGAGTATTGGACCAACACTTGTAGAAAACGGGGTCATTGCGGGCAACTCATTGGAGGGACACAAATAAATCTTTGCCGACTTTCTGCTGAAGCTTATCAGCGTTCACACCTAAGACTCTTACAAGGTCAGCTGTTTAGCTAAACATGAGCTCATGATCTAAATTTACACAATATTGAAGAAATCAGCTACAAAGTGAGACAATCAGCAAAAACAATCAATACCGGAATTAGATTCCCTAGGCCATCCATCTGATGTTGGAATAATCAGGGGCAAGGCAGAAAATATACATAAAACTGGAACTGAAACAAGGAACAAGGAGGTTTTCAAAGGCTGGTAGGATCTCTAAAACATTTTTAAAGTACATGTCGTTGATAAACCTAAATACTCAAAGGTTGTTTAATACCACAGATTAAGCATTGAGAAGAGTGAAATTATGCTGTTTTGAAAACTATGGCAGGTGAGATTTTCTGCCTAATTATATAACAAGATTTCTCTAAAAAATACACATTATTTCAAAGACTTATTGGATGTGAAATAAGTTAAGTGTATTTCAAATGGCTTGTCTGCAAAGAAAGGTGAGTTGTAGGGAATCACAGAAAGTCGAGGGGAAAATGTCAATATATACATTGCTAAATGGTGAACTAAGCCTTAGGCCAGCCACAGTGTGGAGGACCTGACCCTTAGAAACTTAAAAGTGAGCTGGAATATTTAAAAGTTCAAATCTTTATAAGTAAAAAGATTGATGAAAATGAATAACCAAGTGTTTTAATTGACATCAGAAGATCAAAACAATAAACCCTGAGAACATAGAAAAAAGATAAATAAATATATGAGCAGAACTTAATACGACAGAAAACGTATAAAATTCAGGTGAGGTAGTAAGTCCAAAGAATATTCTTTGAAAATATTTAAAAGACAACATTGATTAAGGAAAACACAAACATAATTAAAGAATATATAGAAAGAATCAGGACAATGTTATAGCAGAGAATATATGAAATGCCAGTAAATTTGAACATTTCTGTAAAGTTGACCATTTCCTAGCTCCTACAGTTTACCAAAACTGACACAAGAGGAAATCCTTTAAGGTCATCATGTCTGCCCTTGGCATTCTCGGAACGCCCTGGCCTCAGAATGCAGCATCTGTAGTCCATGGTAACCTGCGGAGAGTGGGCGGGGCTGAGGGAGGCTGGAACACTGCCCTCACTGAAGGAGTGTGTGTGGCCATCTCTGCTGTGACTAAACAAAGGGCAGGGGAGCAGGGGGCCAAGGGCAGGGCCCTCAGAGCCCAACAGGCCCAGTGGGGTGTCACAAGCATTTAGGCCCAGGCCATAGGGCGCCATCTTTGTCTGCACAGCTGCCCAAAGACTCACTTTTCCACTCAGGCCACCCACTTAGTTGAAGTGTGTGTGGAACCTGTCCGCGCAGTATACCTCGCTGCACAGCTAACCATAGGTCTGGGAATCGTAGCTTCCTGCCAGGTGACCGAAGTTCGCAGGCAAATGGGTCCCTCGGACTCATGCGGAGAGGCTCCTGCCCGGGCCACAGGCCGCCCACTGGCCCTGCCCCAGATCGAAGGCTGAAAAGCAGCCATGATTGAGTCCACTGCCTCTCGAATGAGTATTAGACCAACACTTGTAGAAAACGGGGTCTTTGCGGGCAACTCATTGGAGGGACACAAATAAATCTTTGCCGACTTTCTGCTGAAGCTTACCAGCGTTCACACCTAAGCCTCTTACAAGGTCAGCTGTTTAGCTAAACATGAGCTCATGATCTAAATTTACACAATATTGAAGAAATCAGCTACAAAGTGAGACAATCAGCAAAAACAATCAATACCAAAATTAGATTCCCTAGGCCATCCATCTGATGTTGGAATAATCAGGGGCAAGGCAGAAAATATACATAAAACTGGAACTGAAACAAGAAACAAGGAGGTTTTCAAAGGCTGGTAGGATCTCTAAAACATTTTTAAAGTACATGTCGTTGATAAAACTAAATACTCAAAGGTTGTTTAATACCAAGATTAAGCATTGAGAAGAGTGAAATTATGCTGTTTTGAAAACTATGGCAGGTGAGATTTTCTGCCTAATTATATAAGAAGATTTCTCTAAAAAATAGACATTATTTCAAAGACTTATTGGCTGTGAAATAAGTTAAGTGTATTTCAAATGGCTTGTCTGCAAAGAAAGGTGAGATGTAGGGAATCACAGAAAGTCGAGGGGAAAATGTGAATATATACATTGCTAAATGGTGAACTAAGCCTTAGGCCAGGCACAGTGTGGAGGACTTGACCCTTAGAAACTTAAAAGTGAGCTGGAATCTTTAAAGGTTCAAATCTTTATAAGTAAAAAGATTGATGAAAATGATTAACCAAGTGTTTTAATTGACATCAGAAGATCAAAACAATAAAAACTGAGAACATAGAAAAAAGATAAATAAAGATATGAGCAGAACATAATACCACAGAAAACGTATAAAATTCAGGTGATTTAGTAAGTCCAAAGAATATTCTTTGAAAAGATTTAAAAGACACACTTTGATTAAGGAAAACAAAAACATAAGTAAAGAATATACAGAAAGAATCAGGACAATGTTATAGCAGAGAATATATGAAATGCCAGTAAATTTGAACATTTCTGTAAAGCGGACCATTTCCTAGCTCCTACAGTTTACCAAAACTGACACAAGAGGAAATCATTTAAGGTCATCATGTCTGCCCTTGGCATTCTCGGAACGCCCTGGCCTCAGAAAGCAGCATCTGTAGTCCATGGTAACCTGCGGAGAGTGGGCGTGGCTGAGGGAGCTTGGAAGACTGCCCTAACTGAGGGAGTGGGTGTGGCCATCTCTGCTGTGACTGAACAAAGGGCAGGGGAGCAGAGGGCCCAGGGCAGGGCCCTCAGAGCACGGCAGACCCTGTGGGGTGCCACAAGCATTTAGGCCCAGGCCAAAGGGCGCCTTCTTTGTCTGCACAGCTGCCCAAACTCTCACCTTTCCACTCAGGCCGCCCTCTTATTTGAATTGTGTTTGGAACCTGTCCGCGCAGTACACCTCGCTGCACAGCTAACCATAGGTCAGGGCATCGTAGCTTCCTGCCAGGTGACCGAAGTTCGCAGGCAAATGGGTCCCTGGGACACATGCGGAGAGACTCCTGCCCGGGCCACAGGCTGCCCACTGACCCTGCCCCAGATCGAAGGCTGAAAAGCAGCCATGTCTGAGTCCACTGCCTCTCGAAGGAGTATTGGACCAACACTTGTAGAAAACGGGGTCCTTGCGGGCAACTCATTGGAGGGACAGAAATAAATCTTTGCCGACTTTCTGCTGAAGCTTATGAGCCTTCACACCTAAGACTCTTACAAGGTCAGCTGTTTAGCTAAACATGAGCTCATGATCTAAATTTACACAATATTGAAGAAATCAGCTACAAAGTGAGACAATCAGCAAAAACAATCAATACCAGAATTAGATTCCCTAGGCCATCCATCTGATGTTGGAATAATCAGGGGGAAGGCAGAAAATATACAAAAAACTGGAACTGAAACAAGGAACAAGGAGGTTTTCAAAGGCTGGAAGGATCTCTAAAACATTTTTAAAGTACATGTCGTTGATAAACCTAAATACTCAAAGGTTGTTTAATACCACAGATTAAGCATTGAGAAGAGTGAAATTATGCTGTTTTGAAAACTATGGCAGGTGAGATTTTCTGCCTAATTATATAAGAAGATTTCTCTAAAAAATAGACATTATTTCAAAGACTTATTGGCTGTGAAATAAGTTAAGTGTATTTCAAATGGCTTGTCTGCAAAGAAAGGTGAGATGTAGGGAATCACAGAAAGTCGAGGGGAAAATGTCAATATATACATTGCTATATGGTGAACTAAGCCTTAGGCCAGCCACAATGTATAGGACCTGACCCTTAGAAACTTAAAAGTGAGCTGGAATCTTTAAAAGTTCAAATCTTTATAAGTAAAAAGATTGATGAAAATGAATAACCAAGTGTTTTAATTGACATCAGAAGATCAAAACAATAAACCCTGAGAACATAGAAAAAAGATAAATAAAGATATGAGCAGAACTTAATACCACAGAAAACGTATAAAATTCAGGTGAGGTAGTAAGTCCAAAGAATATTCTTTGAAAAGATTTAAAAGACACACTTTGATTAAGGAAAACACAAACATAATTAAAGAATATATAGAAAGAGTCAGGACAATGTTATAGCTGAGAATATATGAAATGCCAGTAAATTTGAACATTTGTGTAAAGATGACCATTTCCTAGCTCCTACAGTTTACCAAAACTGACACAAGAGGAAATCATTTAAGGTCATCATGTCTGCCCTTGCAATTCTCGGAACGCCCTGGCCTCAGAATGCAGCATCTGTAGTCCATGGTAACCTGCGGAGGGTGGGCTGGGCTGAGGGAGGCTGGAACACTGCCCTCACTGAGGGAGTGGGTGTGGCCATCTCTGCTGTGACTGAACAAAGGGCAGGGGAGCAGGGGGCCCAGGGCAGGGCCCTCAGAGCCCGGCAGGCCCAGTGGGGTGTCACAAGCATTTAGGCCCAGGCCATAGGGCGCCTTCTTTGTCTGCACAGCTGCCCAAACTCTCACTTTTCCACTCAGGCCACCCACTTAGTTGAAGTGTGTGTGGAACCTGTCCGCGCAGTATACCTCGCTGCACAGCTAACCATAGGTCTGTGCATCGTAGCTTCCTGCCAGGTGACCGAAGTTCGCAGGAGAGATGATTCCCAGGTTCACACGCAGAGAGGCTCCTGCCCGGGCCACAGGCCGCCCACTGCCCCTGCCCAAGATCGGGGGCCAAAAGCAGCCCTGTCTAAGTCCCCTACCCCTAGAGGGAGTATTGGACCAACACTTCTAGAAAACGGGGTCCTTGTCGGCAACTCATTGGAGGGACACAAAGAAATCTTTGCTGTCTTTTTGCTGAAACTTACGAGCGTTCACACCTAAGCCTCTTACAAGGTCAGCTGTTTAGCTAAACATGAGCTCATGATCTAAATTTACACAATAATGAAGAAATCAGCTACAAAGGGAGACAATCAGCAAAAACAATCAATACCAGAATTACATTCCCTAGGCCATCCGTCAGATGTTGGAATAATCAGGTGCTAGGCAGAAAATATACATAAACCTGGAAACGAAACAAGGAACAAGGATGTTTTCAAAGACTGGTAGGGTCTCTAAAACATTTTTAAAGTACATGTCATTGATAAAGCTAAATACTCAAAGGTTGTTTAATACAACAAATTAAGCAGTGAGAAGAGTGAAATTATGCTGTTTAGAAAACTATGGAAGGTGAGATTTTCTGCCTAATTATATAAGATGATTTCTCTAAAAACTACACATTATTTCAAAGACTTATTGGCTGTGAAATAAGTTAAGGGTATTTCAAATGGCTTGTCTGCAAAGAAAGGTGAGATGTAGGGAATCACAGAAAGCCGAGGGGATAATATGTCAATATATACATTGCTATATGGTGAACTAAGCCTTAGGCCGGCAACAGTGTAGAGGAATGGACCCTTAGAAACGTAGAAGTAAGCTGGAATCTTTAAAAGTTCATATCTTTATAAGTAAAAAGATTTATGAAAATGAATAACCAAGTGTTTTACTTGACAACAGAAAATCAAGACAATAAACACTGAGAACATAGAAAAAAGATAAATAAAGATATGAGCAGAACTTAATACCACAGAAAACGTATAAAATTCAGGTGATTTAGTAAGTCCAAAGAATATTCTTTGAAAAGATTTAAAAGACACACTTTGATTAAGGAAAACAAAAACATAAGTAAAGAATATACAGAAAGAATCAGGACAATGTTATAGCAGAGAATATATGAAATGCCAGTAAATTTGAACATTTCTGTAAAGCGGACCATTTCCTAGCTCCTAAAGTTTACCAAAACTGACACAAGAGGAAATCATTTAAGGTCATCATGTCTGCCCTTTACATTCTCGGAACGCCCTGGCCTCAGAAGGCAGCATCTGTAGTCCATGGTAACCTGCGGAGAGGGGGCGTGGCTGAGGGAGTTTGGAAGATTGCCCTCACTGAGGGAGTGGGTGTGGCCATCTCTGCTGTGACTGAACAAAGGGCAGGGGAGCTGGGGGCCCAGGGCAGGGCCCTCAGTGCCCGGCAGACCCTGTGGGGTGTCACAAGCATTTAGGCTCAGGCCAAAGGGCGCCTTCTTTGTCTGCACAGCTGCCCAAACTCTCACCTTTCCACTCAGGCCGCCCTCTTATTTGAAGTGTGTGTGGAACCTGTCCGCGCAGTATACCTCGCTGCACAGCTAACCATAGGTCAGGGCATCGTAGCTTCCTGCCAGGTGACCGAAGTTCGCAGGCAAATGGGTCCCTGGGACACATGCGGAGAGGCTCCTGCCCGGGCCACAGGCCGCCCACTGGCCCTGCCCCAGATCGAAGGCTGAAAAGCAGCCATGTCTGAGTCCACTGCCTCCCGAAGGAGTATTGGACCAACACTTGTAGAAAACGGGGTCCTTGCGGGCAACTCATTGGAGGGACAGAAATAAATCTTTGCCGACTTTCTGCTGAAGCTTATGAGCCTTCACACCTAAGCCTCTTACAAGGTCAGCTGTTTAGCTAAACATGAGCTCATGATCTAAATTTACACAATATTGAAGAAATCAGCTACAAAGTGAGACAATCAGCAAAAACAATCAATACCAGAATTAGATTCCCTAGGCCATCCATCTGATGTTGGAATAATCAGGGGGAAGGAAGAAAATATACAAAAAACTGGAACTGAAACAAGGAACAAGGAGGTTTTCAAAGGCTGGAAGGATCTCTAAAACATTTTTAAAGTACATGTCGTTGATAAACCTAAATACTCAAAGGTTGTTTAATACCACAGATTAAGCATTGAGAAGAGTGAAATTATGCTGTTTTGAAAACTATGGCAGGTGAGATTTTCTGCCTAATTATATAAGAAGATTTCTCTAAAAAATAGACATTATTTCAAAGACTTATTGGCTGTGAAATAAGTTAAGTGTATTTCAAATGGCTTGTCTGCAAAGAAAGGTGAGATGTAGGGAATCACAGAAAGTCGAGGGGAAAATGTCAATATATACATTGCTATATGGTGAACTAAGCCTTAGGCCAGCCACAATGTACAGGACCTGACCCTTAGAAACTTAAAAGTGAGCTGGAATCTTTAAAAGTTCAAATCTTTATAAGTAAAAAGATTGATGAAAATGAATAACCAAGTGTTTTAATTGACATCAGAAGATCAAAACAATAAACCCTGAGAACATAGAAAAAAGATAAATAAAGATATGAGCAGAACTTAATACCACAGAAAACGTATAAAATTCAGGTGAGGTAGTAAGTCCAAAGAATATTCTTTGAAAACATTTAAAAGACACACTTTGATTAAGGAAAACACAAACATAATTAAAGAATATATAGAAAGAGTCAGGACAATGTTATAGCTGAGAATATATGAAATGCCAGTAAATTTGAACATTTGTGTAAAGATGACCATTTCCTAGCTCCTACAGTTTACCAAAACTGACACAAGAGGAAATCATTTAAGGTCATCATGTCTACCCTTGGCATTCTCGGAATGCCCTGGCCTCTGAATGCAGCATCTGTAGTCCATGGTAACCTGCGGAGGGTGGGCTGGGCTGAGGGAGGCTGGAACACTGCCCTCACTGAGGGAGTGGGTGTGGCCATCTCTGCTGTGACTGAACAAAGGGCAGGGGAGCAGGGGGCCCAGGGCAGGGCCCTCAGAGCCCGGCAGGCCCAGTGGGGTGTCACAAGCATTTAGGCCCAGGCCATAGGGCGCCTTCTTTGTCTGCACAGCTGCCCAAACTCTCACTTTTCCACTCAGGCCACCCACTTAGTTGAAGTGTGTGTGGAACCTGTCCGCGCAGTATACCTCGCTGCACAGCTAACCATAGGTCTGGGCATCGTAGCTTCCTGCCAGGTGACCGAAGTTCGCAGGAGAGATGATTCCCAGGTTCACACGCAGAGAGGCTCCTGCCCGGGCCACAGGCCGCCCACTGCCCCTGCCCAAGTTCGGGGGCCAAAAGCAGCCCTGTCTAAGTCCCCTACCCCTAGAGCGAGTATTGGACCAACACTTCTAGAAAACGGGGTCCTTGTGGGCAACTCATTGGAGGGACACAAAGAAATCTTTGCTGTCTTTTTGCTGAAACTTACGAGCGTTCACACCTAAGCCTCTTACAAGGTCAGCTGTTTAGCTAAACATGAGCTCATGATCTAAATTTACACAATAATGAAGAAATCAGCTACAAAGGGAGACAATCAGCAAAAACAATCAATACCAGAATTACATTCCCTAGGCCACCCGTCAGATGTTGGAATAATCAGGTGCTAGGCAGAAAATATACATAAACCTGGAAATGAAACAAGGAACAAGGATGTTTTCAAAGACTGGTAGGGTCTCTAAAACATTTTTAAAGTACATGTCATTGATAAAGCAAAATACTCAAAGGTTGTTTAATACAACAAATTAAGCAGTGAGAAGAGTGAAATTATGCTGTTTAGAAAACTATGGAAGGTGAGATTTTCTGCCTAATTATATAAGATGATTTCTCTAAAAACTAAACATTATTTCAAAGACTTATTGGCTGTGAAATAAGTTAAGGGTATTTCAAATGGATTGTCTGCAAAGAAAGGTGAGATGTAGGGAATCACAGAAAGCCGAGGGGATAATATGTCAATATATACATTGCTATATGGTGAACTAAGCCTTAGGCCGGCAACAGTGTAGAGGAATGGACCCTTAGAAACGTAGAAGTAAGCTGGAATCTTTAAAAGTTCATATCTTTATAAGTAAAAAGATTTATGAAAATGAATAACCAAGTGTTTTACTTGACAACAGAAAATCAAAACAATAAACACTGAGAACATAGAAAAAAGATAAATAAAGATATGAGCAGAACTTAATACAACAGAAAACGTATAAAATTCAGGTGATTTAGTAAGTCCAAAGAATATTCTTTGAAAAGATTTAAAAGACACACTTTGATTAAGGATAAGAAAAACATAAGTAAAGAATATACAGAAAGAATCAGGACAATGTTATAGCAGAGAATATATGAAATGCCAGTAAATTTGAACATTTCTGTAAAGCGGACCATTTCCTAGCTCCTAAAGTTTACCAAAACTGACACAAGAGGAAATCATTTAAGGTCATCATGTCTGCCCTTTACATTCTCGGAACGCCATGGCCTCAGAAGGCAGCATCTGTAGTCCATGGTAACCTGCGGAGAGGGGGCGTGGCTGAGGGAGTTTGGAAGACTGCCCTAACTGAGGGAGTGGGTGTGGCCATCTCTGCTGTGACTGAACAAAGGGCAGGGGAGAAGGGGGCCCAGGGCAGGGCCCTCAGTGCCCGGCAGAACCTGTGTGGTGTCACAAGCATTTAGGCCCAGGCCAAAGGGCGCCTTCTTTGTCTGCACAGCTGCCCAAACTCTCACCTTTCCACTCAGGCCGCCCTCTTATTTGAAGTGTGTTTGGAACCTGTCCTCGCAGTACACCTCGCTGCACAGCTAACCACAGGTCAGGGCATCATAGCTTCCTGCCAGGTGACCGAAGTTCGCAAGCAAATGGGTCCCTGGGACACAAGCGGAGAGGATCCCTCCCGGGCCACAGGCCGCCCACTGGCCCTGCCCCAGATCGAAGGCTGAAAAGCAGCCATGCCTGAGTCCACTGCCTCTCGAAGGAGTATTGGACAAACACTTGTAGAAAACGGGGTCCTTGCGGGCAACTCATTGGAGGGACACAAATAAATCTTTGCTGACTTTCTGCTGAAGCTTATCAGCGTTCACACCTTAGCCACTTACAAGGTCAGCTGTTTAGCTAAACATGAGCTCATGATCTAAATTTACACAATATTGAAGAAATCAGCTACAAAGTGAGACAATCAGCAAAAACAATCAATACCGGAATTAGATTCCCTAGGCCATCCATCTGATGTTGGAATAATCAGGGGCAAGGCAGAAAATATACATAAAACTGGAACTGAAACAAGGAACAAGGAGGTTTTCAAAGGCTGGTAGGATCTCTAAAACATTTTTAAAGTACATGTCGTTGATAAACCTAAATACTCAAAGGTTGTTTAATACCACAGATTAAGCATTGAGAAGAGTGAAATTATGCTGTTTTGAAAACCATGGCAGGTGAGATTTTCTGCCTAATTATATAAGAAGATTTCTCTAAAAAATAGACATTATTTCAAAGACTTATTTGATGTGAAATAAGTTAAGTGTATTTCAAATGGCTTGTCTGCAAAGAAAGGTGAGTTGTAGGGAATCACAGAAAGTCGAGGGAAAAATGTCAATATATACATTTCTATATGGTGAACAAAGCCTTACGCCAGCCACAATGTAGAGGACCTGACCCTTAGAAACTTAAAAGTGAGCTGGAATCTTTAAAAGTTCAAATCTTTATAAGTAAAATGATTGATGAAAATAAATAACCAAGTGTTTTAATTGACATCAGAAGATCAAAACAATAAACCCTGAGAACATAGAAAAAAGATAAATAAAGATATGAGCAGAACTTAATACCACAGAAAACGTATAAAATTCAGGTGAGGTAGTAAGTCCAAAGAATATTCTTTGAAAAGATTTAAAAGACACACTTTGATTAAGGAAAACACAAACATAATTAAAGAATATATAGAAAGAATCAGGACAATGTTATAGCAGAGAATATCTGAAATGCCAATAAATTTGAATATTTCTGTAAATTTGACCATTTCCTAGCTCCTACAGTTTACCAAAACTGACACAAGAGGAAATCATTTAAGGTCATCATGTCTGCCCTTGGCATTCTCGGAACGCCCTGGACTCAGAATGCAGCATCTGTAGTCCATGGTAACCTGCGGAGAGTGGGCGGGGCTGAGGGAGGCTGGAAGACTGCCCTCACTGAGGGAGTGTGTGTGGCCATCTCTGCTGTGACTGAACAAAGGGCAGGGGAGCAGGGGGCCCAGGGCAGGGCCCTCAGAGCCCGGCAGGCCCAGTGGGGTGTCACAAGCATTTAGGCCCAGGCAATAGGGCGCCTTCTTTGTCTGCACAGCTGCCCAAACTCTCACTTTTCCACTCAGGCCACCCACTTAGTTGAAGTGTGTGTGGAACCTGTCCGCGCAGTATACCTCGCTGCACAGCTAACCATAGGTCTGGGCATCGTAGCTTCCTGCCAGGTGACTGAAGTTCGCAGGAGAGATGATTCCCAGGTTCACACGCAGAGAGGCTCCTGCCCGGGCCACAGGCCGCCCACTGCCCCTGCCCAAGATCGGGGGCCGAAAGCAGCCCTGTCTAAGTCCCCTATCCCTAGAGGGAGTATTGTACCAACACTTCTAGAAAACGGGGTCCTTGTGGGCAGCTCATTGGAGGGACACAAATAAATCTTTGCCGACTTTTTGATGAAACTTACGAGCGTTCACACCTAAGCCTCTTACAAGGTCAGCTGATTAGCTAAACACGAGCTCATGATCTAAATTTACACAATAATGAAGAAATCAGCTACAAAGGGAGACAATCAGCAAAAACAATCAATACCAGAATTAGATTCCCTAGGCCACCCGTCAGATGTTGGAATAATCAGGTGCTAGGCAGAAAATATACATAAACCTGGAAATGAAACAATTAACAAGGATGTTTTCAAAGACTGGTAGGATCTCTAAAACATTTTTAAAGTACATGTCATTGATAAAGCTAAATACTCATAGGTTGTATAATACAACAAATTAAGCAGTGAGAAGAGTGAAATTATGCTGTTTAGAAAACTATGGAAGATGAGATTTTCTGCCTAATTATATAAGATGATTTCTCTAAAAACTACACATTATTTCAAAGACTTATTGGCTGTGAAATAAGTTAAGGGTATTTCAAATGGCTTGTCTGCAAAGAAAGGAGAGATGTTGGGAATCACAGAAAGCCGAGGTTATAATATGTCAATATATACATTGCTATATGGTGAACTAAGCCTTAGGCCGGCAACAGTGTAGAAAAATGGACCCTTAGAAACGTACAAGTAAGCTGGAATCTTTAAAAGTTCAAATCTTTAAAAGTAAAAAGATTTATTAAAATGAATAACCAAGTGTTTTACTTGACATCAGAAAATGAAAACTATAAACCCTGAGAACATAGAAAAAAGATAAAGAATGATATGAGCAGAACTTAATACAACAGAAAACGTATAAAATTCTGTTGATTTAGTAAGTCCAAAGAATATTCTTTGAAAAGATTTAAAAGACACACTTTGATTAAGGAAAACATAAACATAAGTAAAGAATATACAGAAAGAATCAGGACAATGTTATAGCAGAGAATATATGAAATGCCAGTAAATTTGAACATTTCTGTAAAGCGGACCATTTCCTAGCTCCTTCAGTTTACCAAAACTGACACAAGAGGAAATCTTTTAAGGTCATCATGTCTGCCCTTGGCATTCTCGGAACGCCCTGGCCTCAGAATGCAGCATCTGTAGTCCATGTTAACCTGCGGAGAGGGGGCGTGGCTGAGGTAGCTTGGAAGACTGCCATCACTGAGGGAGTGGTTGTGGCCATCTCTGCTGTGACTGAACAAAGGGCATGGGAGCAGGGGGCCCAGGGCCGGGCTCTCAGAGCCCGGCAGAACCAGTGGGCTGTCACAAGCATTTAGGCCCATGCCAAAGGGCGCCTTCTTTGTCTGCACAGCTGCCCAAACTCTCACCTTTCCACTCAGGCCGCCCTCTTATTTGAAGTGTGTTTGGAACCTGTCCATGCAGTACACCTCGCTGCACAGCTAACCATAGGTCAGGGCATCGTAGCTTCCTGCCAGGTGACCGAAGTTCGCAGGCAAATTGGTCCCTGGGACAAATGCGGAGAGGCTCCTGCCCGGGCCACAGGCCGCCCACTGGCCCTGCCCCAGATCGAAGGCTGAAAAGCAGCCATGTCTGAGTCCACTGCCTCTCGAAGGAGTATTGGATCAACACTTGTAGAAAACGGGGTCCTTGCGGGCAACTCATTGGAGGGACACAAATAAATCTTTGCCCACTTTCTGCTGAAGCTTAACAGCGTTCACACCTAAGCCGCTTACAAGTTCAGCTGTTTAGCTAAACATGAGCTCATGATCTAAATTTACACAATATTGAAGAAATCAGCTACAAAGTGAGACAATCAGCAAAAACAATCAATACCAGAATTAGATTCCCTAGGCCATCCATCTGATGTTGGAATAATCAGGTGCAAGGCAGAAAATATACATAAAACTGGAACTGAAACAAGGAACAAGGAGGTTTTCAAAGGCTGGAAGGATCTCTAAAACATTTTTAAAGTACATGTCGTTGATAAACCTAAATACTCAAAGGTTGTTTAATACCACAGATTAAGCATTGAGAAGAGTGAAATTATGCTGTTTTTAAAACTATGGCAGGTGAGATTTTCTGCCTAATTATATAAGAAGATTTCTCTAAAAAATAGACATTATTTCAAAGACTTATTGGCTGTGAAATAAGTTAAGTGTATTTCAAATGGCTTGTCTGCAAAGAAAGGTGAGATGTTGGGAATCACAGAAAGTCGAGGGGAAAATGTCAATATATACATTGCTATATGGTGAACTAAGTCTTAGGCCAGCCACAATGTAGAGGACCTGACCCTTAGAAACTTAAAAGTGAGCTGGAATCTTTAAAAGTTCAAATCTTTATAAGTAAAAAGATTGATGAAAATGAATAACCAAGTGTTTTAATTGACATCAGAAGATCAAAACAATAAACCCTGAGAACATACAAAAAAGATAAATAAAGATATGAGCAGAACTTAATACCACAGAAAACGTATAAAATTCAGGTGAGGTAGTATGTCCAAAGAATATTCTTTGAAAAGATTTAAAAGACACACTTTGATTAAGGAAAACACAAACATAATTAAAGAATATATAGAAAGAATCAGGAGAATGTTATAGCAGAGAATATCTGAAATGCCAGTAAATTTGAACATTTCTGTAAAGTTGACCATTTCCTAGCTCCTACAGTTTACCAAAACTGACACAAGAGGAAATCATTTAAGGTCATCATGTCTGTCCTTGGCATTCTCGGAACGCCCTGGCCTCAGAATGCAGCATCTGTAGTCCATGGTAACCTGCGGAGAGTGGAAGGGGCTGAGGGAGGCTGGAACACTGCCCTCACTGAGGGAGTGGGTGTGGCCATCTCTGCTGTGACTGAACAAAGGCCAGGGGAGCAGGGGGCCCAGGGCAGGGCCCTCAGAGCCCGGCAGGCCCAGTGGGGTGTCACAAGCATTTAGGCCCAGGCCATAGGGCGCCTTCTTTGTCTGCACAGCTGCCCAAACTCTCACTTTTCCACTCAGGCCACCCACTTAGTTGAAGTGTGTGTGGAACCTGTCCGCGCAGTACACCTCGCTGCACAGCTAACCATAGGTCTGGGCATCGTAGCTTCCTGCCAGGTGACCGAAGTTCGCAGGAGAGATGATTCACAGGTTCACACGCAAAGAGGCTCCTGCCCGGGCCACAGGCCGCCCACTGCCCCTGCCCTAGATCGGGGGCCGAAAGCAGCCCTGTCTAAGTCCCTACCCCTAGAAGGAGAATTGGACCAACACTTCTAGAAAACGGGGTCCTTGTGGGCAACTCATTGGAGGGACACAAAGAAATCTTTGCCGACTTTTTGCTGAAACTTACGAGCGTTCACACCTAAGCCTCTTACAAGGTCAGCTGTTTAGCTAAACATGAGCTCATGATCTAAATTTACACAATAATGAAGAAATCAGCTACAAAGGGAGACAATCAGCAAAAACAATCAATATCAGAATTAGATTCCCT
The DNA here is from genome assembly GCF_964165515.1 of Mesoplodon bidens. Classification (NCBI taxonomy): domain Eukaryota; kingdom Metazoa; phylum Chordata; class Mammalia; order Artiodactyla; family Ziphiidae; genus Mesoplodon; species Mesoplodon bidens. Next base: position 5,196,927 of record NC_138180.1, read on the forward strand.
AGGCCATCCTTGAGATGTTGGAATAATCAGGTGCTAGGCAGAAAATATACATAAACCTGGAACTGAAACAAGGAACAAGGAGGTTTTCAAAGGCTGGTAGGATCTCTAAAACATTTTTAAAGTACATGTCGTTGATAAACCTAAATACTCAAAGGTTGTTTAATACCACAGATTAAGCATTGAGAAGAGTGAAATTATGCTGTTTTGAAAACTATGGCAGGTGAGATTTTCTGCCTAATTATATAAGAAGATTTCTCTAAAAAATAGACATTATTTCAAAGACTTATTGGCTGTGAAATAAGTTAAGTGTATTTCAAATGGCTTGTCTGCAAAGAAAGGTGAGATGTAGGGAATCACAGAAAGTCGAGGGGAAAATGTCAATATATACATTGCTATATGGTGAACTAAGCCTTAGGCCAGCCTCAATGTAGAGGACCTGACCCTTAGAAATATAAAAGTGAGCTGGAATCTTTAAAAGTTCAAATATTTATAAGTAAAAAGTTTGATGAAAATGAATAACCAAGTGTTTTAATTGACATCAGAAGATCAAAACAATAAACCCTGAGAACATAGAAAAAAGATAAATAAAGATATGGGCAGAACTTAATACCACAGAAAACGTATAAAATTCAGGTGAGGTAGTAAGTCCAAAGAATATTCTTTGACAAGATTTAAAAGACACACTTTGATTCAGGAAAACACAAACATAATTAAAGAATATATAGAAAGAATCAGGACAATGTTATAGCAGAGCATATATGAAATGCCAGTAAATTTGAACATTTCTGTAAAGTTGACCATTTCCTAGCTCCTACAGTTTACCAAAACTGACACAAGAGGAAATCATTTAAGGTCATCATGTCTGCCCTTGGCATTCTCGGAACGCCCTGGCCTCAGAATGCAGCATCTGTAGCCCATGGTAACCTGCGGAGAGTGGGCGGGGCTGAGGGAGGCTGGAACACTGCCCTCACTGAGGGAGTGGGTGTGGCCATCTCTGCTTTTACTGAACAAAGGGCAGGGGAGCAGGGGGCCCAGGGCAGGGCCCTCAGAGCCCGGCAGGCCCAGAGGGGTGTCACAAGCATTTAGGCCCAGGCCATAGGGCGCCTTCTTTGTCTGCACAGCTGCCCAAACTCTCACTTTTCCACTCAGGCCACCCACTTAGTTGAAGTGTGTGTGGAACCTGTCCGCGCAGTATACCTCGCTGCACAGCTAACCATAGGTCTGGGCATCGTAGCTTCCTGCCAGGTGACCGAAGTTCGCAGGAGAGATGATTCCCAGGTTCACACGCAGAGAGGCTCCTGCCCGGGCCACAGGCCGCCCACTGCCCCTGCCCAAGATCGGGGGCCGAAAGCAGCCCTGTCTAAGTCCCCTACCCCTAGAGGGAGTATTGGACCAACACTTCTAGAAAACGGGGTCCTTGTGGGCAACTCATTGGAGGGACACAAAGAAATCTTTGCCGACTTTTTGCTGAAACTTACGAGCGTTCACACATAAGCCTCTTACAAGGTCAGCTGTTTAGATAAACATGAGCTCATGATCTAAATTTACACAATAATGAAGAAATCAGCTACAAAGGGAGACAATCAGCAAAAAACAATCAATACCAGAATTAGATTCCCTAGACCACCCGTCAGATGTTGGAATAATCAGGTGCTAGGCAGAAAATATACATAAACCTGGAAATGAAACAAGGAACAAGGATGTTTTCAAAGACTGGTAGGATCTCTAAAACATTTTTAAAGTACATGTCATTGATAAAGCTAAACACTCAAAGGTTTTTTAATACAACAAATTAAGCAGTGAGAAGAGTGAAATTATGCTGTTTAGAAAACTATGGAATGTGAGATTTTCTGCCTAATTATATAAGATGATTTCTCTAAAAACTACACATTATTTCAAAGACTTATTGGCTGTGAAATAAGTTAATGGTACTTCAAATGGCTTGTCTGCAAAGAAAGCTGAGATGTAGGGAATCACAGAAATCCGAGGGGATAATATGTCAATATATACATTGCTATATGGTGAACTAAGCCTAAGGCCGGCAAGAGTGTAGAGAAATGGACCCTTAGAAACGTACAAGTAAGCTGGAATCTTTAAAAGTTCAAATCTTTATAAGTAAAAAGATTTATTAAAATGAATAACAAATTGTTTTACTTGACATCAGAAAATCAAAACAATAAACCCTGAGAACATAGAAAAAAGATAAATAAAGATATGAACAGAACTTAATACAACAGAAAACGTATACAATTCAGGTGATTTAGTAAGTCCAAAGAATATTCTTTGAAAAGATTTAAAAGACACACTTTGATTAAGGTAAACAAAAACATAAGTAAAGAATATACAGAAAGAATCAGGACAATGTTATATCAGAGAATATATGAAATGCCAGTAAATTTGAACATTTCTGTAAAGCGGACCATTTCCTAGCTCCTAAAGTTTACCAAAACTGACACAAGAGGAAATCATTTAAGGTCATCATGTCTGCCCTTTACATTCTCGGAACGCCCTGGCCTCAGAAGGCATCATCTGTAGTCCATGGTAACCTGCGGAGAGGGGGCGTGGCTGAGGGAGGTTGGAAGACTGCCCTCACTGAGGGAGTGGGTTTGGACATCTCTGCTGTGACTGAACAAAGGGAAGGGGAGCAGGGGGCCCAGGGCAGGGCCCTCAGTGCCCGGCAGACCCTGTAGGGTGTCACAAGCATTTAGGCCCAGGCCAAAGGGCGCCTTCTTTGTCTGCACAGCTGCCCAAACTCTCACCTTTCCACTCAGGCCGCCCTCTTATTTGAAGTGTGTTTGGAACCTGTCCGCGCAGTACACCTCGCTGCACAGCTAACCATAGGTCAGGGCATCGTAGCTTCCTGCCAGGTGACCGAAGTTCGCAGGCAAATGGGTCCCTGGGACAAAAGCGGAGAGGATCCTGCCCGCGGCACAGGCCGCCCAAAGGCCCTGCCCCAGATCGAAGGCTGAAAAGCAGCCATGCCTGAGTCCACTGCCTCTCGAAGGAGTATTGGACAAACACTTGTAGAAAACGGGGTCCTTGTGGGCAACTCATTGGAGGGACACAAATAAATCTTTGCCGACTTTCTTCTGAAGCTTATCAGCGTTCACACCTAAGCCTCTTACAAGGTCAGCTGTTTAGCTAAACATGAGCTCATGATCTAAATTTACACAATATTGAAGAAATCAGCTACAAAGTGAGACAATCAGCAAAAACAATCAATACCAGAATGAGATTCCCTAGGCCATCCATCTGATGTTGGAATAATCAGGGGCAAGGCAGAAAATATACATAAAACTGGAACTGAAACAAGGAACAAGGAGGTTTTCAAAGGCTGGTAGGATCTCTAAAACATTTTTAAAGTACATGTCGTTGATAAACCTAAATACTCAAAGGTTGTTAATACCACAGATTAAGCATTGAGAAGAGTGAAATTATGCTGTTTTGAAAACTATGGCAGGTGAGATTTTCTGCCTAATTATATAAGAAGATTTCTCTAAAAAATAGACATTATTTCAAAGACTTATTGGCTGTGAAATAAGTTAAGTGTATTTCAAATGGCTTGTCTGCAAAGAAAGGTGAGATGTAAGGAATCACAGAAAGTCGAGGGGAAAATGTCAATATATACATTGCTATATGGTGAACTAAGCCTTAGGCCAGCTACAATGTAGAGGACCTGACCCTTAGAAACTTAAAAGTGAGCTGGAATCTTTAAAAGTTCTAATCTTTATAAGTAAAAAGATTGATGAAAATGAATAACCAAGTGTTTTAATTGACATCAGAAGATCAAAACAATAAACCCTGAGAACATTGAAAAAAGATAAATAAAGATATGAGCAGAACTTGATACCACAGAAAACGTATAAAATTCAGGTGAGGTAGTAAGTCCAAAGAATATTCTTTGAAAAGATTTAAAAGACACACTTTGATTAAGGAAAACACAAACATAATTAAAGAATATATAGAAAGAATCAGGACAATGTTATAGCAGAGAATATCTGAAATGCCAGTAAATTTGAATATTTCTGTAAAGTTGACCATTTCCTAGCTCCTACAGTTTACCAAAACTGACACAAGAGGAAATCATTTAAGGTCATCATGTCTGCCCTTGGCATTCTCGGAACGCCCTGGCCTCAGAATGCAGCATCTGTAGTCCATGGTAACCTGCGGAGAGTGGAAGGGGCTGAGGGAGGCTGGAAGACTGCCCTCACTGAGGGAGTGGGTGTGGCCATCTCTGCTGTGACTGAACAAAGGGCAGGGGAGCACGGGGCCCAGGGCAGGGCCCTCAGAGCCCGGCAGGCCCAGTGGGGTGTCACAAGCATTTAGGCCCAGGCAATAGGGCGCCTTCTTTGTCTGCACAGCTGCCCAAACTCTCACTTTTCCACTCAGGCCACCCACTTAGTTGAAGTGTGTGTGGAACCTGTCCACGCAGTATACCTCGCTGCACAGCTAACCATAGGTCTGGGCATCGTAGCTTCCTGCCAGGTGACCGAAGTTCGCAGGAGAGATGATTCCCAGGTTCACACGCAGAGAGGCTCCTGCCCGGGCCACAGGCCGCCCACTACCCCTGCCCAAGATCGGGGGCCGAAAGCAGCCCTGTCTAAGTCCCATATCCCTAGAAGGAGTATTGGACCAACACTTCTAGAAAACGGGGTCCTTGTGGGCAACTCATTGGAGGGACACAAATAAATCTTTGCCGACTTTTTGCTGAAACTTACGAGCGTTCACACCTAAGCCTCTTACAAGGTCAGCTGATTAGCTAAACACGAGCTCATGATCTAAATTTACACAATAATGAAGAAATCAGCTACAAAGGGAGACAATCAGCAAAAACAATCAATACCAGAATTAGATTCCCTAGGCCACCCGTCAGATGTTGGAATAATCAGGTGCTAGGCAGAAAATATACATAAACCTGGAAATGAAACAATTAACAAGGATGTTTTCAAAGACTGGTAGGATCTCTAAAACATTTTTAAAGTACATTTCATTGATAAAGCTAAATACTCAAAGGTTGTATAATACAACAAATTAAGCAGTGAGAAGAGTGAAATTATGCTGTTTAGAAAACTATGGAAGATGAGATTTTCTGCCTAATTATATAAGATGATTTCTCTAAAAACTACACATTATTTCAAAGACTTATTGGCTGTGAAATAAGTTAAGGGTATTTCAAATGGCTTGTCTGCAAATAAAGGAGAGATGTAGGGAATCACAGAAAGCCGAGGTTATAATATGTCAATATATACATTGCTATATGGTGAACTAAGCCTTAGGCCGGCAACAGTGTAGAAAAATGGACCCTTAGAAACGTACAAGTAAGCTGGAATCTTTAAAAGTTCAAATCTTTATAAGTAAAAAGATTTATTAAAATGAATAACCAAGTGTTTTACTTGACATCAGAAAATGAAAACTATAAACCCTGAGAACATAGAAAAAAGATAAAGAATGATATGAGCAGAACTTAATACAACAGAAAACGTATAAAATTCAGGTGATTTAGTAAGTCCAAAGAATATTCTTTGAAAAGATTTAAAAGACACACTTTGATTAAGGAAAACAAAAAAAAAGTAATGAATATACAGAAAGAATCAGGACAATGTTATAGCAGAGAATATATGAAATGCCAGTAAATTTGAACATTTCTGTAAAGCGGACCATTTCCTAGCTCCTAAAGTTTACCAAAACTGACACAAGAGGAAATCTTTTAAGATCATCATGTCTGCCCTTGGCATTCTCGGAACGCCCTGGGCTCAGAATGCAGCATCTGTAGTCCATGGTAACCTGCGGAGAGTGGGCGTGGCTGAGGGAGCTTGGAAGACTGCCCTCACTGTGGGTGTGGGTGTGGCCATCTCTGCTGTGACTGAACAAAGGGCAGTGGAGCAGGGGGCCCAGGGCAGGGCCCTCAGAGCCCGGCAGACCCAGTGGGGTGTCACAAGCATTTAGGCCCAGGCCAAAGGGCGCCTTCTTTGTCTGCACAGCTGCCCAAACTCTCACCTTTCCACTCAGGCCGCCCTCTTATTTGAAGTGTGTTTGGAACCTGTCCGCGCAGTACACCTCGCTGCACAGCTAACCATAGGTCAGGGCATCGTAGCTTCCTGCCAGGTGACAGAAGTTCGCAGGCAAATGGGTCCCTGGGACACATGCGGAGAGGCTCCTGCCCGGGCCACAGGCCGCCCACTGGCCCTGCCCCAGATCGAAGGCTGAAAAGCAGCCATATCTGAGTCCACTGCCTCTCGAAGGAGTATTGGACCAACACTTGTAGAAAACGGGGTCCTTGCAGGCAACTCATTGGAGGGACAGAAATAAATCTTTGCCGACTTTCTGCTGAAGCTTATGAGCCTTCACACCTAAGCCTCTTACAAGGTCAGCTGTTTAGATAAACATGAGCTCATGATCTAAATTTACACAATATTGAAGAAATCAGCTACAAAGTGAGACAATCAGCAAAAACAATCAATACCAGAATTAGATTCCCTAGGCCATCCATCAGATGTTGGAATAATCAGGGGGAAGGCAGAAAATATACAAAAAACTGGAACTGAAACAAGGAACAAGGAGGTTTTCAAAGGCTGGTAGGATCTCTAAAACATTTTTAAAGTACATGTCGTTGATAACCCTAAATACTCAAAGGTTGTTTAATACCACAGATTAAGCATTGAGAAGAGTGAAATTATGCTGTTTTGAAAACTATGGCAGGTGAGATTTTCTGCCTAATTATATAAGAAGATTTCTCTAAAAAATAGACATTATTTCAAAGACTTATTGGCTGTGAAATAAGTTAAGTGTATTTCAAATGGCTTGTCTGCAAAGAAAGGTGAGATGTAGGGAATCACAGAAAGTCGAGGGGAAAATGTCAATATATACATTGCTATATGGTGAACTAAGCCTTAGGCCAGCCACAATGTACAGGACCTGACCCTTAGAAACTTAAAAGTGAGCTGGAATCTTTAAAAGTTCAAATCTTTATAAGTAAAAAGATTGATGAAAATGAATAACCAAGTGTTTTAATTGACATCAGAAGATCAAAACAATAAACCCTGAGAACATAGAAAAAAGATAAATAAAGATATGAGCAGAACTTAATTCCACAGAAAACGTATAAACTTCAGGTGAGGTAGTAAGTCCAAAGAATATTCTTTGAAAAGATTTAAAAGACACACTTTGATTAAGGAAAACACAAACATAATTAAAGAATATATAGAAAGAGTCAGGAAAATGTTATAGCTGAGAATATATGAAATGCCAGTAAATTTGAACATTTCTGTAAAGTGGACCATTTCCTAGCTCCTACAGTTTACCAAAACTGACACAAGAGGAAATCATTTAAGGTCATCATGTCTGCCCTTGGAATTCTCGGATCGCCCTGGCCTCAGAATGCAGCATCTGTAGTCCATGGTAACCTGCGGAGAGTGGAAGGGGCTGAGGGAGGCTGGAACACTGCCCTCACTGAGGGAGTGGGTGTGGCCATCTCTGCTGTGACTGAACAAAGGCCAGGGGAGCAGGGGGCCCAGGGCAGGGCCCTCAGAGCCCGGCAGGCCCAGTGGGGTGTCACAAGCATTTAGGCCCAGGCCATAGGGCGCCTTCATTGTCTGCACAGCTGCCCAAACTCTCACTTTTCCACTCAGGCCACCCACTTAGTTGAAGTGTGTGTGGAACCTGTCCGCGCAGTATACCTCGCTGCACAGCTAACCATAGGTCTGGGCATCGTAGCTTCCTGCCAGGTGACCGAAGTTTGCAGGAGAGATGATTCCCAGGTTCACACGCAGAGAGGCTCCTGCCCGGGCCACAGGCCGCCCACTGCCCCTGCCCAAGATCGGGGGCCGAAAGCAGCCCTGTCTAAGTCCCCTACCCCAAGAGGGAGTATTGGACCAACACTTCTAGAAAACGGGGTCCTTGTGGGCAACTCATTGGAGGGAAAAAAAGAAATCTTTGCCGACTTTTTGCTGAAACTTACGAGCGTCCACACCTAAGCCTCTTACAAGGTCAGCTGTTTAAATAAACATGAGCTCATGATCTAAATTTACACAATAATGAAGAAATCAGCTACAAACGGAGACAATCAGCAAAAACAATCAATACCCGAATTACATTCCCTAGGCCATCCTTGAGATGTTGGAATAATCAGGTGCTAGGCAGAAAATATACATAAACCTGGAAATGAAACAAGGAACAAGGATGTTTTCAAAGACTGGTAGGATCTCTAAAACATTTTTAAAGTACATGTCATTGATAAAGCTAAATACTCAAAGGTTGTTTAATACAACAAATTAAGCAGTGAGAAGAGTGAAATTATGCTGTTTAGAAAACTATGGAAGGTGAGATTTTCTGCCTAATTATATAAGATGATTTCTCTAAAAAATACACATTATTTCAAAGACTTATTGGCTGTGAAATAAGTTAAGGGTATTTCAAATGGCTTGTCTGCAAAGAAAGGTGAGATGTAGGGAATCACAGAAAGCCGAGGGGAGAATATGTCAATATATACATTGCTATATGGTGAACTAAGCCTTAGGCCGGCAACAGTGTAGAGGAATGGACCCTTAGAAACGTACAAGTAAGCTGGAATCTTTAAAAGTTCAAATCATTATAAGTAAAATGATTGATGAAAATAAATAACCAAGTGTTTTAATTGACATCAGAAGATCAAAACAATAAACCCTGAGAACATAGAAAAAAGATAAATAAAGATATGAGCAGAACTTAATACAACAGAAAACGTATACAATTCAGGTGATTTAGTAAGTCCAAAGAATATTCTTTGAAAAGATTTAAAAGACACACTTTGATTAAGGAAAACAAAAATATAAGTAAAGAATATACAGAAAGAATCAGGACAATGTTATAGCAGAGAATATATGAAATGCCAGTAAATTTGAACATTTCTGTAAAGCGGACCATTTCCTAGCTCCTAAAGTTTACCAAAACTGACACAAGAGGAAATCATTTAAGGTCATCATGTCTGCCCTTGGCATTCTCGGAACGCCCTGGCCTCAGAATGCAGCATCTGTAGTCCATGGTAACCTGCGGAGAGGGGCCGTGGCTGAGGGAGCTTGGAAGACTGCCCTCACTGAGGGAGTGGGTGTGGCCATCTCTGATGTGACTGAACAAAGGGCAGGGGAGCAGGGGGCCCAGGGCAGGGCCCTCAGAGCCCGGCAGACCCAGTGGGGTGTCACAAGCATTTAGGCCCAGGCCAAAGGGCGCCTTCTTTGTCTGCACAGCTGCCCAAACTCTCACCTTTCCCCTCAGGCCGCCCTCTTATTTGAAGTGTGTTTGGAATCTGTCCGAGCAGTACACCTCGCTGCACAGCTAACCATAGGTCAGGGCATCGTAGCTTCCTGCCAGGTGACCGAAGTTCGCAGGCAAATGGGTCCCTGGGACGCATGCGGAGAGGCTCCTGCCCGGGCCACAGGCCGTCCACTGGCCCTGCCCCAGATCGAAGGCTGAAAAGCAGCCATGTCTGAGTCCACTGCCTCTCGAAGGAGTATTGGACCAACACTTGTAGAAAACGGGGTCCTTGCGGGCAACTCATTGGAGGGACAGCAATAAATCTTTGCCGACTCTCTGCTGAAGCTTACCAGCGTTCACACCTAAGCCTCTTACAAGGTCAGCTGTTTAGCTAAACATGAGCTCGTGATCTAAATTTACACAATATTGAAGAAATCAGCTACAAAGTGACACAATCAGCAAAAACAATCAATACCAGAATTAGATTCCCTAGGCCATCCATCTGATGTTGGAATAATCAGGGGCAAGGCAGAAAATATACATAAAACTGGAACTGAAACAAGGAACAAGGAGGTATTCAAAGGCTGGTAAGATCTCTAAAACATTTTTAAAGTACATGTCGTTGATAAACCTAAATACTCAAAGGTTGTTTAATACCACAGATTAAGCATTGAGAAGAGTGAAATTATGCTGTTTTGAAAACTATGGCAGGTGAGATTTTCTGCCTAAATATATAAGAAGATTTCTCTAAAAAATAGACATTATTTCAAAGACTTATTGGCTGTGAAATAAGTTAAGTGTATTTCAAATGGCTTATCTGCAAAGAAAGGTGAGATGTAGGGAATCACAGAAAGTCGAGGGGAAAATGTCAATATATACATTGCTATATGGTGAACTAAGTCTTAGGCCAGCCACAGTGTAGAGGACCTGACCCTTAGAAGCTTAAAAGTGAGCTGGAATCTTTAAAAGTTCAAATCATTATAAGTAAAAATATTGATGAAAATGAATAACCAAGTGTTTTAATTGACATCAGAAGATCAAAACAATAAACCCTGAGAACATAGAAAAAAGATAAATAAAGATATGAGCAGAACTTAATACCACAGAAAACGTATAAAATTCAGGTGAGGTAGTAAGTCCAAAGAATATTCTTTGAAAAGATTTAAAAGACACACTTTGATTAAGGAAAACACAAACATAATTAAAGAATATATAGAAAGAATCAGGACAATGTTATAGCAGAGAATATATGAAATGACAGTAAATTTGAACATTTCTGTAAAGTTGACCATTTCCTAGCTCCTACAGTTAACCAAAACTGACACAAGAGGAAATCATTTAAGGTCATCATGTCTGCCCTTGGCATTCTCGGAACGCCCTGGCGTCAGAATGCAGCATCTGTAGTCCATGGTAACCTGCGGAGAGTGGGCGGGGCTGAGGGAGGCTGGAACACTGCCCTAACTGAGGGAGTGGGTGTGGCCATCTCTGCTGTGACTGAACAAAGGGCAGGGGAGCAGGGGGCCCAGGGCAGGGCCCTCAGAGCCCGGCAGGCCCAGTGGGGTGTCACAAGCATTTAGGCCCAGGCCATAGGGCGCCTTCTTTGTCTGCACAGCTGCCCAAACTCTCACTTTTCCACTCAGGCCACCCACTTAGTTGAAGTGTGTGTGGAACCTGTCCGCACAGTATACCTCGCTGCACAGCTAACCATAGGTCTGGGCATCGTAGCTTCCTGCCAGGTGACCGAAGTTCGCTGGAGAGATGATTCCCAGGTTCACACGCAGAGAGGCTCCTGCCCGGGCCACAGGCCGCCCACTGCCCCTGCCCTAGATCTGGGGCCAAAAGCAGCCCTGTCTAAGTCCCCTACCCCTAGAAGGAGAATTGGACCAACACTTCTAGAAAACGGGGTCCTTGTGGGCAACTCATTGGAGGGACACAAAGAAATCTTTGCCGACTTTTTGCAGAAACTTACGAGCGTTCACACCTAAGCCTCTTACAAGGTCAGCTGTTTAGCTAAACATGAGCTCATGATCTAAATTTACACAATAATGAAGAAATCAGCTACAAAGGGAGACAATCAGCAAAAACAATCAATACCAGATTTACATACCCTAGGCCACCCGTCAGATGTTGGAATAATCAGGTGCTAGGCAGAAAATATACATAAACCTGGAAATGAAACAAGGAACAAGGATGTTTTCAAAGACTGGTAGGATCTCTAAAACATTTTTAAAGTACATGTCATTGATAAAGCTAAATACTCAAAGGTTATTTAATACAACAAATTAAGCAGTGAGAAGAGTGAAATTATGCTGTTTAGAAAACTATGGAAGGTGAGATTTTCTGCCTAATTATATAAGATGATTTCTCTAAAAACTACACATTATTTCAAAGACTTATTGGCTGTGAAATAAGTTAAGGGTATTTCAAATGGCTTGTCTGCAAAGAAAGCTGAGATGTAGGGAATCACAGAAAGCCGTGGGAATAATATGTCAATATATACATTGCTATATGGTGAACTAAGACTTAGGCCGGCAACAGTGTAGAGGAATGGACCCTTAGAAAAGTACACGTAAGCTGGAATCTTTAAAAGTTCAAATCTTTATAAGTAAAAAGATTTATTAAAATGAATAACCAAGTGTTTTACTTGACATCAGAAAATCAAAACAATAAACACTGAGAACATAGAAAAAAGATACATAAAGATATGAGCAGAACGTAATACAACAGAAAACGTATAAAATTCAGGTGATTTAGTAAGTCCAAAGAATATTCTTTGAAAAGATTTAAAAGACACACTTTGATTAAGGAAAACAAAAACATAAGTAAAGAATATACAGAAAGAATCAGGACAATGTTATAGCAGAGAATATATGAAATGCCAGTAAATTTGAACATTTCTGTAAAGCGGACCATTTCCTAGCTCCTAAAGTTTACCAAAACTGACACAAGAGGAAATCATTTAAGGTCATCATGTCTGCCCTTGGCATTCTCGGAACGCCCTGGGCTCAGAATGCAGCATCTGTAGTCCATGGTAACCTGCGGAGGGTGGGCTGGGCTGAGGGAGGCTGGAACACTGCCCTCACTGAGGGAGTGGGTGTGGCCATCTCTGCTGTGACTGAACAAAGGGCAGGGGAGCAGGGGGCCCAGGGCAGGGCCCTCAGAGCCCGGCAGGCCCAGTGGGGTGTCACAAGCATTTAGGCCCAGGCCATAGGGCGCCTTCTTTGTCTGCACAGCTGCCCAAACTCTCACTTTTCCACTCAGGCCACCCACTTAGTTGAAGTGTGTGTGGAACCTGTCCGCGCAGTATAACTCGCTGCACAGCTAACCATAGGTCTGGGCATCGTAGCTTCCTGCCAGGTGACCGAAGTTCGCAGGAGAGATGATTCCCAGGTTCACACGCAGAGAGGCTCCTGCCCGGGCCACAGGCCGCCCACTGCCCCTGCCCAAGATCGGGGGCCAAAAGCAGCCCTGTCTAAGTCCCCTACCCCTAGAGGGAGTATTGGACCAACACTTCTAGAAAACGGGGTCCTTGTGGGCAACTCATTGGAGGGACACAAAGAAATCTTTGCTGTCTTTTTGCTGAAACTTACGAGCGTTCACACCTAAGCCTCTTACAAGGTCAGCTGTTTAGCTAAACATGAGCTCATGATCTAAATTTACACAATAATGAAGAAATCAGCTACAAAGGGAGACAATCAGCAAAAACAATCAATACCAGAATTACATTCCCTAGGCCACCCGTCAGATGTTGGAATAATCAGGTGCTAGGCAGAAAATATACATAAACCTGGAAATGAAACAAGGAACAAGGATGTTTTCAAAGACTGGTAGGGTCTCTAAAACATTTTTAAAGTACATGTCATTGATAAAGCTAAATACTCAAAGGTTGTTTAATACAACAAATTAAGCAGTGAGAAGAGTGAAATTATGCTGTTTAGAAAACTATGGAAGGTGAGATTTTCTGCCTAATTATATAAGATGATTTCTCTAAAAATTACACATTATTTCAAAGACTTATTGGCTGTGAAATAAGTTAAGGGTATTTCAAATGGCTTGTCTGCAAAGAAAGGTGAGATGTAGGGAATCACAGAAAGCCGAGGGGAGAATATGTCAATATATACATTGCTATATGGAGAACTAAGCCTTAGGCCGGCAACAGTGTAGAGGAATGGACCCTTAGAAACGTAGAAGTAAGCTGGAATCTTTAAAAGTTCATATCTTTATAAGTAAAAAGATTTATGAAAATGAATAACCAAGTGTTTTACTTGACAACAGAAAATCAAAACAATAAACACTGAGAACATAGAAAAAAGATAAATAAAGATATGAGCAGAACTTAATACAACAGAAAACGCATAAAATTCAGGTGATTTAGTAAGTCCAAAGAATATTCTTTGAAAAGATTTAAAAGACACACTTTGATTAAGGAAAACAAAAACATAAGTAAAGAATATACAGAAAGAATCAGGACAATGTTATAGCAGAGAATATATGAAATGCCAGTAAATTTGAACATTTCTGTAAAGCGGACCATTTCCTAGCTCCTAAAGTTTACCAAAACTGACACAAGAGGAAATCATTTAAGGTCATCATGTCTGCCCTTTACATTCTCGGAACGCCCTGGCCTCAGAAGGCAGCATCTGTAGTCCATGGTAACCTGCGGAGAGGGGGCGTGGCTGAGGGAGTTTGGAAGATTGCCCTAACTGAGGGAGTGGGTGTGGCCATCTCTGCTGTGACTGAACAAAGGGCAGGGGAGCAGGGGGCCCAGGGCAGGGCCCTCAGTGCCCGGCAGACCCTGTGGGGTGTCACAAGCATTTAGGCTCAGGCCAAAGGGCGCCTTCTTTGTCTGCACAGCTGCCCAAACTCTCACCTTTCCACTCAGGCCGCCCTCTTATTTGAAGTGTGTTTGGAACCTGTCCTCGCAGTACACCTCGCTGCACAGCTAACCATAGGTCAGGGCATCGTAGCTTCCTGCCAGGTGACCGAAGTTCGCAGGCAAATGGGTCCCTGGGACACAAGCGGCGAGGATCCTGCCCGGGCCACAGGCCGCCCACTGGCCCTGCCCCAGATCGAAGGCTGAAAAGCAGCCATGCCTGAGTCCACTGCCTCTCGAAGGAGTATTGGACCAACACTTGTAGAAAACGGGGTCATTGCGGGCAACTCATTGGAGGGACACAAATAAATCTTTGACGACTTTCTGCTGAAGCTTATCAGCGTTCACACCTAAGACTCTTACAAGGTCAGCTGTTTAGCTAAACATGAGCTCATGATCTAAATTACACAATATTGAAGAAATCAGCTACAAAGTGAGACAATCAGCAAAAACAATCAATACCGGAATTAGATTCCCTAGGCCATCCATCTGATGTTGGAATAATCAGGGGAAAGGCAGAAAATATACATAAAACTGGAACTGAAACAAGGAACAAGGAGGTTTTCAAAGGCTGGTAGGATCTCTAAAACATTTTTAAAGTACATGTCGTTGATAAACCTAAATACTCAAAGGTTGTTTAATACCACAGATTAAGCATTGAGAAGAGTGAAATTATGCTGTTTTGAAAACTATGGCAGGTGAGATTTTCTGCCTAATTATATAAGAAGATTTCTCTAAAAAATACACATTATTTCAAAGACTTATGGATGTGAAATAAGTTATGTGTATTTCAAATGGCTTGTCTGCAAAGAAAGGTGAGTTGTAGGGAATCACAGAAAGTCGAGGGGAAAATGTCAATATATACATTGCTAAATGGTGAACTAAGCCTTAGGCCAGCCACAGTGTGGAGGACCTGACCTTTAGAAACTTAAAAGTGAGCTGGAATCTTTAAAAGTTCAAATCGTTATAAGTAAAAAGATTGATGAAAATGAATAACCAAGTGTTTTAATTGACATCAGAAGATCAAAACAATAAACCCTGAGAACATAGAAAAAAGATAAATAAAGATATGAGCAGAACTTAATACGACAGAAAACGTATAAAATTCAGGTGAGGTAGTAAGTCCAAAGAATATTCTTTGAAAAGATTTAAAAGACAACATTGATTAAGGAAAACACAAACATAATTAAAGAATATATAGAAAGAATCAGGACAATTTTATAGCAGAGAATATATGAAATGCCAGTAAATTTGAACATTTCTGTAAAGTTGACCATTTCCTAGCTCCTACAGTTTACCAAAACTGACACAAGAGGAAATCCTTTAAGGTCATCATGTCTGCCCTTGGCATTCTCGGAACGCCCTGGCCTCAGAATGCAGCATCTGTAGTCCATGGTAACCTGCGGAGAGTGGGCGGGGCTGAGGGAGGCTGGAACACTGCCCTCACTGAGGGAGTGTGTGTGGCCATCTCTGCTGTGACTAAACAAAGGGCAGGGGAGCAGGGGGCCCAGGGCAGGGCCCTCAGAGCCCAGCAGGCCCAGTGGGGTGTCACAAGCATTTAGGCCCAGGCCATAGGGCGCCATCTTTGTCTGCACAGCTGCCCAAAGTCTCACTTTTCCACTCAGGCCACCCACTTAGTTGAAGTGTGTGTGGAACCTGTCCGCGCAGTATACCTCGCTGCACAGCTAACCATAGGTCTGGGCATCGTAGCTTCCTGCCAGGTGACCGAAATTCGCAGGCAAATGGGTCCCTCGGACACATGCGGAGAGGCTCCTGCCCGGGCCACAGGCCGCCCACTGGCCCTGCCCCAGATCGAAGGCTGAAAAGCAGCCATGATTGAGTCCACTGCCTCTCGAATGAGTATTAGACCAACACTTGTAGAAAACGGGGTCTTTGCGGGCAACTCATTGGAGGGACACAAATAAATCTTTGCCGACTTTCTGCTGAAGCTTACCAGCGTTCACACCTAAGCCTCTTACAAGGTCAGCTGTTTAGCTAAACATGAGCTCATGATCTAAATTTACACAATATTGAAGAAATCAGCTACAAAGTGAGACAATCAGCAAAAACAATCAATACCAAAATTAGATTCCCTAGGCCATCCATCTGATGTTGGAATAATCAGGGGCAAGGCAGAAAATATACATAAAACTGGAACTGAAACAAGAAACAAGGAGGTTTTCAAAGGCTGGTAGGATCTCTAAAACATTTTTAAAGTATATGTCGTTGATAAAACTAAATACTCAAAGGTTGTTTAATACCAAGATTAAGCATTGAGAAGAGTGAAATTATGCTGTTTTGAAAACTATGGCAGGTGAGATTTTCTGCCTAATTATATAAGAAGATTTCTCTAAAAAATAGACATTATTTCAAAGACTTATTGGCTGTGAAATAAGTTAAGTGTATTTCAAATGGCTTGTCTGCAAAGAAAGGTGAGATGTAGGGAATCACAGAAAGTCGAGGGGAAAATGTGAATATATACATTGCTAAATGGTGAACTAAGCCTTAGGCCAGGCACAGTGTGGAGGACTTGACCCTTAGAAACTTAAAAGTGAGCTGGAATCTTTAAAGGTTCAAATCTTTATAAGTAAAAAGATTGATGAAAATGAATAACCAAGTGTTTTAATTGACATCAGAAGATCAAAACAATAAACACTGAGAACATAGAAAAAAGATAAATAAAGATATGAGCAGAACTTAATACCACAGAAAACGTATAAAATTCAGGTGATTTAGTAAGTCCAAAGAATATTCTTTGAAAAGATTTAAAAGACACACTTTGATTAAGGAAAACAAAAACATAAGTAAAGAATATACAGAAAGAATCAGGACAATGTTATAGCAGAGAATATATGAAATGCCAGTAAATTTGAACATTTCTGTAAAGCGGACCATTTCCTAGCTCCTACAGTTTACCAAAACTGACACAAGAGGAAATCATTTAAGGTCATCATGTCTGCCCTTGGCATTCTCGGAACGCCCTGGACTCAGAAAGCAGCATCTGTAGTCCATGGTAACCTGCGGAGAGTGGGCGTGGCTGAGGGAGGCTGGAACACTGCCCTCACTGAGGGAGTGGGTGTGGCCATCTCTGCTGTGACTGAACAAATGGCAGGGGAGCAGGGGGCCCAGGGCAGGGCCCTCAGAGCCCGGCAGGCCCAGTGGGGTGTCACAAGCATTTAGGCCCAGGCCATAGGGCGCCTTCTTTGTCTGCACAGCTGCCCAAATTCTCACTTTTCCACTCAGGCCACCCACTTAGTTGAAGTGTGTGTGGAACCTGTCCACGCAGTATACCTCGCTGCACAGCTAACCATAGGTCTGGGCATCGTAGCTACCTGCCAGGTGACCGAAGTTCGCAGGAGAGATGATTCCCAGGTTCACACGCAGAGAGGCTCCTGCCCGGGCCACAGGCCGCCCACTGTCCCTGCCCAAGTTCGGGGGCCAAAAGCAGACCTGTCTAAGTCCCCTACCCCTAGAGGGAGTATTGGACCAACACTTCTAGAAAACGGGGTCCTTGTGGGCAACTCATTGGAGGGACACAAAGAAATCTTTGCCGACTTTTTGCTGAAACTTATGAGCGTTCACACGTAAGCCTCTTACAAGGTCAGCTGTTTAGCTAAACATGAGCTCATGATCTAAATTTACACAATAATGAAGAAATCAGCTACAAAGGGAGACAATCAGCAAAAACAATCAATACCAGAATTAGATTCCCTAGGCCACCCGTCAGATGTTGGAATAATAAGGTGCTAGGCAGAAAATATACATAAACCTGGAAATGAAACAATTAACAAGGATGTTTTCAAAGACTGGTAGGATCTCTAAAACATTTTTAAAGTACATGTCATTGATAAAGCTAAATACTCATAGGTTCTATAATACAACAAATTAAGCAGTGAGAAGAGTGAAATTATGCTGTTTAGAAAACTATGGAAGATGAGATTTTCTGCCTAATTATATAAGATGATTTCTCTAAAAACTACACATTATTTCAAAGACTTATTGGCTGTGAAATAAGTTAAGGGTATTACAAATGGCTTGTCTGCAAAGAAAGGAGAGATGTTGGGAATCACAGAAAGCCGAGGTTATAATATGTCAATATATACATTGCTATATGGTGAACTAAGCCTTAGGCCGGCAACAGTGTAGAAAAATGGACCCTTAGAAACGTACAAGTAAGCTGGAATCTTTAAAAGTTCAAATCTTTATAAGTAAAAAGATTTATTAAAATGAATAACCAAGTGTTTTACTTGACATCAGAAAATGAAACTATAAACCCTGAGAACATAGAAAAAAGATAAATAATGATATGAGCAGAACTTAATACAACAGAAAACGTATAAAATTCAGTTGATTTAGTAAGTCCAAAGAATATTCTTTGAAAAGATTTAAAAGACACACTTTGATTAAGGAAAACATAAACATAAGTAAAGAATATACAGAAAGAATCAGGACAATGTTATAGCAGAGAATATATGAAATGCCAGTAAATTTGAACATTTCTGTAAAGCGGACCATTTCCTAGCTCCTTCAGTTTACCAAAACTGACACAAGAGGAAATCTTTTAAGGTCATCATGTCTGCCCTTGGCATTCTCGGAACGCCCTGTCCTCAGAATGCAGCATCTGTAGTCCATGGTAACCTGCGGAGAGGGGGCGTGGCTGAGGTAGCTTGGAAGACTGCCATCACTGAGGGAGTGGTTGTGGCCATCTCTGCTGTGACTGAACAAAGGGCATGGGAGCAGGGGGCACAGGGCCGGGCTCTCAGAGCCCGGCAGAACCAGTGGGCTGTCACAAGCATTTAGGCCCATGACAAAGGGCGCCTTCTTTGTCTGCACAGCTGCCCAAACTCTCACCTTTCCACTCAGGCCGCCCTCTTATTTGAAGTGTGTTTGGAACCTGTCCATGCAGTACACCTCGCTGCACAGCTAACCATAGGTCAGGGCATCGTAGCTTCCTGCCAGGTGACCGAAGTTTGCAGGCAAATTGGTCCCTGGGACAAATGCGGAGAGGCTCCTGCCCGGGCCACAGGCCGCCCACTGGCCCTGCCCCAGATCGAAGGCTGAAAAGCAGCCATATCTGAGTCCACTGCCTCTCGAAGGAGTATTGGATCAACACTTGTAGAAAACGGGGTCCTTGCGGGCAAATCATTGGAGGGACACAAATAAATCTTTGCCCACTTTCTGCTGAAGCTTAACAGCGTTCACACCTAAGCCGCTTACAAGGTCAGCTGTTTAGCTAAACATGAGCTCATGATCTAAATTTACACAATATTGAAGAAATCAGCTACAAAGTGAGACAATCAGCAAAAACAATCAATACCAGAATTAGATTCCCTAGGCCATCCATCTGATGTTGGAATAATCAGGTGCAAGGCAGAAAATATACATAAAACTGGAACTGAAACAAGGAACAAGGAGGTTTTCAAAGGCTGGAAGGATCTCTAAAACATTTTTAAAGTACATGTCGTTGATAAACCTAAATACTCAAAGGTTGTTTAATACCACAGATTAAGCATTGAGAAGAGTGAAATTATGCTGTTTTGAAAACTATGGCAGGTGAGATTTTCTGCCTAAATATATAAGAAGATTTCTCTAAAAAATAGACATTATTTCAAAGAATTATTGGCTCTGAAATAAGTTAAGTGTATTTCAAATGGCTTGTCTGCAAAGAAAGGTGAGATGTTGGGAATCACAGAAAGTCGAGGGGAAAATGTCAATATATACATTGCTATATGGTGAACTAAGTCTTAGGCCAGCCACAATGTAGAGGACCTGACCCTTAGAAACTTAAAAGTGAGCTGGAATCTTTAAAAGTTCAAATCTTTATAAGTAAAAAGATTGATGAAAATGAATAACCAAGTGTTTTAATTGACATCAGAAGATCAAAACAATAAACCCTGAGAACATAGAAAAAAGATAAATAAAGATATGAGCAGAACTTAATACCACAGAAAACGTATAAAATTCAGGTGAGGTAGTAAGTCCAAAGAATATTCTTTGAAAAGATTTAAAAGACACACTTTGATTAAGGAAAACACAAACATAATTAAAGAATATATAGAAAGAATCAGGAGAATGTTATAGCAGAGAATATCTGAAATGCCAGTAAATTTGAACATTTCTGTAAAGTTGACCATTTCCTAGCTCCTACAGTTTACCAAAACTGACACAAGAGGAAATCATTTAAGGTCATCATGTCTGCCCTTGGCATTCTCGGAACGCCCTGGCCTCAGAATGCAGCATCTGTAGTCCATGGTAACCTGCGGAGAGTGGGCGGGGCTGAGGGAGGCTGGAACACTGCCCTCACTGAGGGAGTGTGTGTGGCCATCTCTGCTGTGACTGAACAAAGGGCAGGGGAGCAGGGGGCCCAGGGCAGGGCCCTCAGAGCCCGGCAGGCCCAGTGGGGTGTCACAAGCATTTAGGCCCAGGCCATAGGGCGCCTTCTTTTTCTGCACAGCTGCCCAAACTCTCACTTTTCCACTCAGGCCACCCACTTAGTTGAAGGGTGTGTGGAACCTGTCCGTGCAGTACACCTCGCTGCACAGCTAACCATAGGTCTGGGCATCGTAGCTTCCTGCCAGGTGACCGAAGTTTGCAGGAGAGATGATTCACAGGTTCACACGCAAAGAGGCTCCTGCCCGGGCCACAGGCCGCCCACTGCCCCTGCCCTAGATCGGGGGCCGAAAGCAGCCCTGTCTAAGTCCCCTACCCCTAGAAGGAGAATTGGACCAACACTTCTAGAAAACGGGGTCCTTGTGGGCAACTCATTGGAGGGACACAAAGAAATCTTTGCCGACTTTTTGCTGAAACTTACGAGCGTTCACACCTAAGCCTCTTACAAGGTCAGCTGTTTAGCTAAACAGGAGCTCATGATCTAAATTTACACAATAATGAAGAAATCAGCTACAAAGGGAGACAATCAGCAAAAACAATCAATACCAGAATTAGATTCCCTAGGCCATCCTTGAGATGTTGGAATAATCAGGTGCTAGGCAGAAAATATACATAAACCTGGAACTGAAACAAGGAACAAGGAGGTTTTCAAAGGCTGGTAGGATCTCTAAAACATTTTTAAAGTACATGTCGTTGATAAACCTAAATACTCAAAGGTTGTTTAATACCACAGATTAAGCATTGAGAAGAGTGAAATTATGCTGTTTTGAAAACTATTGCAGGTGAGATTTTCTGCCTAATTATATAAGAAGATTTCTCTACAAAATAGACATTATTTCAAAGACTTATTGGCTGTGAAATAAGTTAAGTGTATTTCAAATGGCTTGTCTGCAAAGAAAGGTGAGATGTAGGGAATCACAGAAAGTCGAGGGGAAAATGTGAATATATACATTGCTATATGGTGAACTAAGCCTTAGGCCAGCCTCAATGTAGAGGACCTGACCCTTAGAAATATAAAAGTGAGCTGGAATCTTTAAAAGTTCAAATATTTATAAGTAAAAAGTTTGATGAAAATGAATAACCAAGTGTTTTAATTGACATCAGAAGATCAAAATAATAAACCCTGAGAACATAGAAAAAAGATAAATAAAGATATGGGCAGAACTTAATACCACAGAAAACGTATAAAATTCAGGTGAGGTAGTAAGTCCAAAGAATATTCTTTGTCAAGATTTAAAAGACACACTTTGATTCAGGAAAACACAAACATAATTAAAGAATATATAGAAAGAATCAGGACAATGTTAAGGCAGAGCATATATGAAATGCCAGTAAATTTGAACATTTCTGTAAAGTTGACCATTTCCTAGCTCCTACAGTTTACCAAAACTGACACAAGAGGAAATCATTTAAGGTCATCATGTCTGCCCTTGGCATTCTCGGAACGCCCTGGCCTCAGAATGCAGCATCTGTAGCCCATGGTAACCTGCGGAGAGTGGAAGGGGCTGAGGGAGGCTGGAACACTGCCCTCACTGAGGGAGTGGGTGTGGCCATCTCTGCTTTTACTGAACAAAGGGCAGGGGAGCTGGGGGCCCTGGGCAGGGCCCTCAGAGCCCGGCAGGCCCAGAGGGGTGTCACAAGCATTTAGGCCCAGGCCATTGGGCGCCTTCTTTGTCTGCACAGCTGCCCAAACTCTCACTTTTCCACTCAGGCCACCCACTTAGTTGAAGTGTGTGTGGAACCTGTCCGCGCAGTATACCTCGCTGCACAGCTAACCATAGGTCTGGGCATCGTAGCTTCCTGCCAGGTGACCGAAGTTCGCAGGAGAGATGATTCCCAGGTTCACACGCAGAGAGGCTCCTGCCCGGGCCACAGGCCGCCCACTGCCCCTGCCCAAGATCGGGGGCCAAAAGCAGCCCTGTCTAAGTCCCCTAACCCTAGAGGGAGTATTGGACCAACACTTCTAGAAAACGGGGTCCTTGTGGGCAACTCATTGGAGGGACACTAAGAAATCTTTGCCGACTTTTTGCTGAAACTTACGAGCGTTCACACCTAAGCCTCTTACAAGGTCAGCTGTTTAGATAAACATGAGCTCATGATCTAAATTTACACAATAATGAAGAAATCAGCTACAAAGGGAGACAATCAGCAAAAAACAATCAATACCAGAATTAGATTCCCTAGACCACCCGTCAGATGTTGGAATAATCAGGTGCTAGGCAGAAAATATACATAAACCTGGAAATGAAACAAGGAACAAGGATGTTTTCAAAGACTGGTAGGATCTCTAAAACATTTTTAAAGTACATGTCATTGATAAAGTTAAACACTCAAAGGTTTTTTAATACAACAAATTAAGCAGTGAGAAGAGTGAAATTATGCTGTTTAGAAAACTATGGAATGTGAGATTTTCTGCCTAATTATATAAGATGATTTCTCTAAAAACTACACATTATTTCAAAGACTTATTGGCTGTGAAATAAGTTAATGGTACTTCAAATGGCTTGTCTGCAAATAAAGCTGAGATGTAGGGAATCACAGAAATCCGAGGGGATAATATGTCAATATATACATTGCTATATGGTGAACTAAGCCTAAGGCCGGCAAGAGTGTAGAGAAATGGACCCTTAGAAACGTACAAGTAAGCTGGAATCTTTAAAAGTTCAAATATTTATAAGTAAAAAGATTTATTAAAATGAATAACAAATTGTTTTACTTGACATCAGAAAATCAAAACAATAAACCCTGAGAACATAGAAAAAAGATAAATAAAGATATGAACAGAACTTAATACAACAGAAAACGTATACAATTCAGGTAATTTAGTAAGTCCAAAGAATATTCTTTGAAAAGATTTAAAAGACACACTTTGATTAAGGTAAACAAAAACATAAGTAAAGAATATACAGAAAGAATCAGGACAATGTTATATCAGAGAATATATGAAATGCCAGTAAATTTGAACATTTCTGTAAAGCGGACCATTTCCTAGCTCCTAAAGTTTACCAAAACTGACAAAAGAGGAAATCATTTAAGGTCATCATGTCTGCCCTTTACATTCTCGGAACGCCCTGGCCTCAGAAGGCAGCATCTGTAGTCCATGGTAACCTGCGGAGAGGGGGCGTGGCTGAGGGAGTTTGGAAGACTGCCCTCACTGAGGGAGTGGGTTTGGACATCTCTGCTGTGACTGAACAAAGGGCAGGGGAGCAGGGGGCCCAGGGCAGGGCCCTCAGTGCCCGGCAGACCCTGTGGGGTGTCACAAGCATTTAGGCCCAGGCCAAAGGGCGCCTTCTTTGTCTGCACAGCTGCCGAAACTCTCACCTTTCCACTCAGGCCGCCCTCTTATTTGAAGTGTGTTTGGAACCTGTCCGCGCAGTACACCTCGCTGCACAGCTAACCATAGGTCAGGGCATCGTAGCTTCCTGCCAGGTGACCGAAGTTCGCAGGCAAATGGGTACCTGGGACACAAGCGGAGAGGATCCTGCCCGGGCCACAGGCCGCCCACTGGCCCTGCCCCAGATCGAAGGCTGAAAAGCAGCCATGCCTGAGTCCACTGCCTCTCGAAGGAGTATTGGACAAACACTTGTAGAAAACGGGGTCCTTGTGGGCAACTCATTGGAGGGACACAAATAAATCTTTGCCGACTTTTTGCTGAAACTTACGAGCGTTCACACCTAAGCCTCTTACAAGGTCAGCTGATTAGCTAAACACGAGCTCATGATCTAAATTTACACAATAATGAAGAAATCAGCTACAAAGGGAGACAATCAGCAAAAACAATCAATACCAGAATTAGATTCCCTAGGCCACCCGTCAGATGTTGGAATAATCAGGTGCTAGGCAGAAAATATACATAAACCTGGAAATTAAACAATTAACAAGGAGGTTTTCAAAGGCTGGTAGGATCTCTAAAACATTTTTAAAGTACATGTCGTTGATAAACCTAAATACTCAAAGGTTGTTTAATACCACAGATTAAGCATTGAGAAGAGTGAAATTATGCTGTTTTGAAAACTATGGCAGGTGAGATTTTCTGCCTAATTATATAAGAAGATTTCTCTAAAAAATAGACATTATTTCAAAGACTTATTGGCTGTGAAATAAGTTAAGTGTATTTCAAATGGCTTGTCTGCAAAGAAAGGTGAGATGTTGGGAATCACAGAAAGTCGAGGGGAAAATGTCAATATATACATTGCTATATGGTGAACTAAGCCTTAGGCCAGCCACAATGTAGAGGACCTGACCCTTAGAAACTTAAAAGTGAGCTGGAATCTTTAAAAGTTCAAATCTTTATAAGTAAAAAGATTGATGAAAATGAATAACCAAGTGTTTTAATTGACATCAGAAGATCAAAACAATAAACCCTGAGAACATAGAAAAAAGATAAATAAAGATAGGAGCAGAACTTAATACCACAGAAAACGTATAAAATTTAGGTGAGGTAGTAAGTCCAAAGAATATTCTTTGAAAAGATTTAAAAGACACACTTTGATTAAGGAAAACACAAACATATTTAAAGAATATAGAGAAAGAATCAGGACAATGTTATAGCAGAGAATATATGAAATGCCAGTAAATTTGAACATTTTTGTAAAGCGGACCATTTCCTAGCTCCTAAAGTTTAACAAAACTGACAGAAGAGGAAATCATTTAAGGTCATCATGTCTGCCCTTGGCATTCTCGGAACTCCCTGGCCTCAGAATGCAGTATCTGTAGTCCATGGTACCCTGCGGAGAGGGGTCCGGGCTGAGGGAGGTGAGAACACTGCCCTCACTGAAGGAGTGGGTGGGGCCATCGCTGCTGTGACTGAACAAAGGGCAGGGGAGCAAGGGGCCCAGGGCAGAGCCCTCAGAGACCAGCAGGCCCAGTCGTCTGTCACAATCATTTAGGCTCAGGCCAAAGTGTGCCTTCTTTGTCTGCACAGCTGCCAAACTCTCACCATTCCACTCAGGCCGCCCTCTTACTTGAAGTGTGTGTGGAACCGGTCCACGCAGTACACCTCGCTGCAAAGCTATCCATAGGTCTGGGCATCATAGCTTCCTGCCAGGTGACCAAAGTTCGCAGGCAGATGGGTCATGGGACACACGTGGGGAGCCTCCTGCCCAGGCCACAGGCCGCCCAAAGCCACTACCCCAGATCGGGCGAAGCAAAGAAGTCCTGTCTGAGTCCCAGCCTCTAGAGGGAGTAGTGAACCAATACTTGTAGAAAACGAGGTCCAAGCGGGTAACTCATTGGAGGGACACAAAAAAATCTTTGTGGACTTTCTGCGGAAGATTACGAGCCTTCACACCTAAGCCTCTTACAAGGTCAGCTGTTTATCTAAACATGAGCTCATGATCTAAATTTACACAATAATGAAGAAATCAGCCAAAAGGGGAGACAAGCAGCAAAAACAATCAATACCAGAAATAGATTCCCAAGGCCATCCATCAGATGTTGGAATAATCAGCTGCAAGGCAGTAAGTATACACAGAACTGGAACTGAAACAAGGAACAAGGATGTTTTCAAAGACTGGTAGGATAGGTAAAACATTTTTAAAGTACATGTCGTTGATAAAGCTAAATAATCAAAGGTTGTGTAATACAACAGATTCATCATAGAGAAGAGTGAAATTATGCTGTTTTGAAAACTATGGCAGGTCAGATTATCTGCCTAATTATATAAGAAGATTTCTCTAAAAATACACATTATTTCAGAGACTTATTGGCTGTGAAGTTAGTTAAGTTTATTTCAAATGGCTTGTCTGCAAAGAAAGGTGAGATGTAGGGAATCACAGAAAGTCAAGGGAAAATAGGTCAATATATACATTGCTATATGGTGAACTAAGCTTTAGGCCAGCAACAATGTAGAGGACCTGACCCTTAGAAACTTACAAGTAAGCTGGAATATTGAAAAGTACAAATCTTTATAAGTAAAAAGATTTATTAAAATGAATAACCAAGTGTTTTATTTGACATCAGAATATCAAAACAATGAAACCTGTGAACATAGAAAAAGATAAATAAAGATATGAGGAGAACTTAATACAATAGAAAACGTATAAAATTCAGGTGATGTAGTAAGTCCAAAGAATATTCTTTGACAAAATTTAAAAGACACACTTTGATTAAGGAAAACCAAAACATAAGTAAAGAATATACAGAAAGAATCAGGACAATGTTATAGCAGAGAATATATGAAATGCCAGTAAATTTGAACATTTGTGTAAAGTTGACCATTTCCTAGCTCCTAAAGTTTACCAAAACTGACACAAGAGGAAATCATTTAAGGACAACATGTCTGCCCTTGGCATTCTGGGAATGCCCTGGACTCAGAATGCAGCATCTGTAGTCCATGGTAACCTGCGGAGAGGGGGCGGGGCTGAGGGAGGTTGGAACACTGCACTCACAGAGGGAGTGGGTGTGGCCAATTCTGCTGTGACTGAACAAAGGCAGGGGAAAAGGGGCCCAGGGCATGGCCCTCAGAGCCCGGCAGGCCCAGTGGGGTGTCACAAGCATTTAGGCCCAGGACAAAGGGCTCCTTCTTTGTCTGCACAGCTGCCCAAACTTTCACCTTTCCACTCAGGCCGCCCTCTTACTTGAAGTGTGTGTGGAACCTGTCCGCGCAGTACACCTCGCTGCACAGCTAACCATAGGTCTGGGCATCGTAGTTTCCTGTCAGGTGACCGAAGTTCGCAGGCAGATGTGTCCCTGGGACACACTCGGAGAGGCTCCTGCCCGTTCCACAGGCCGCCCACTGCCACTGCCCCAGATCGTGGGGCACAAAGCAACCCTGTCTGAGGCCGTGCCTCTAGAGGGAGTATAGGACCAACACTTGTAGAAAACGGGCTCCTCGCGGGCAACTCATTGGAGGGACACAAATAAATCTTTGCGGACTTTCTGATGAAACTTACGAGTGTTCACACCTAAGCCTCTTACAAGGTCAGCTGTTTAGCTAAACATGAGCTCATGACCTAAATTTACACAATAATGAAGAAATCAGCTACAGGGGGAGACAATCAGCAAAAACAATCAATACCAGAATTAGATTCCCTAGGCCATCGATCAGACGTTGGAATAATCAGGTGCAAGGCAGAAAATATACAAAAAACTGGAACTGAAACAAGGAACAAGGATGTTTTCAAAGACTGGTAGGATCTCTAAAACATTTTTAAAGTACATGTCATTGATAAAGCTAAATACTCAATGGTTGTGTAATAAACAGATTCATCATTGAGAAGAGTGAAATTATGCTGTTTTGAAAACTATGGCAGGTCAGATTTTCTGCCTAAATATATAAGAAGATTTCTCTAAAAAATACACATTATTTCAGAGACTTATTGGCTGTGAAATAAGTTAAGGGTATTTCAAATGGCTTGTCTGCAAAGAAAGGTGAGATGTAGGGAATCACAGAAAGTCGAGGGGAAAATAGGTCAATATATACTTTGCTATATTGTGAATTAAGCCTTAGGCCAGCCAAAATGTAGAGAACCTGACCCTTAGAAACTTACAATTAAGCTGGAATCTTTAAAAGTTCAAATATTTATAAGTAAAAAGATTTATGAAAATGAATAACCAAGTGTTTTAATTGACATCAGAAGATCAAAACAATAAACCCTGAGATCATAGGAAAAAGATAAATAAAGATATGAGCAGAACTTAATACCACAGAAAACGTATAAAATTCAGTTGAGGTAGTAAGTCCAAAGAATAGTCTTTGACAAGATTTAATAGACACACTTTGTTTAAGGAAAACCAAAACATAAGTAAAGAATATACAGAAAGAATCAGGACAATGTTATAGCAGAGAATATCTGAAATGCCAGTAAATTTGAACATTTGTGTAAAGTGGACCATTTCCTAGCTCCTAAACTTTACCAAAATTGACACAAGAGGAAAGCATTTAAGGTCATCATGTCTGCCCTTGGCATTCTCGGAACGCCCTGGTCTCAGAATGCAGCATCTGTAGTCCATGGTAACCTGCGGAGAGGTGGCGGGGATGAGGATGGTGGGAACACTGTCCTCACTGAAGGAGTGGTTGGGGCCATCGCTACTGTGACTTAACAAAGGGCAGGGGAGAACGGGGCCAACGGCTGAGCCCTCAGAGCCCGGCAGGCCCAGCCGTGTGTCACAAGCATTTAGGCCAAGGCCAAAGTGCGCCTTCTTTGTCTGCACAGCTGCCCAAACTCTCACCTTTCCACTCAGGCCGCCCTCTTATTTGAAGTGTGTTTGGAACCTGTCCACACAGTATACCCCGCTGCACAGCTAACCATAGGTCTGGGCATCGTATCTTCCTGCCAGGTGACCGA
Organism: Mesoplodon bidens; assembly: GCF_964165515.1. Classification (NCBI taxonomy): domain Eukaryota; kingdom Metazoa; phylum Chordata; class Mammalia; order Artiodactyla; family Ziphiidae; genus Mesoplodon; species Mesoplodon bidens. The sequence continues at coordinate 5,225,706 of NC_138180.1, forward strand.
AGTTCGCAGGCAGATGGGTCCCTGGGACACACGCGGAGAGGCTCCTGCCCAGGCCACAGGCCACCCACTGCCACGGCCCCAGATCGTGGGGCACAAAGCAGCCCACTCTGAGGCCATGCCTCTAAAGGGAATATTGGACCAACACTTGCAGAAAACGAGGTCTTCACGGGCAACTCATTGGAGGTACACAAATAAATCTTTGCGGACTTTCTGATGAAGCTTACGAGTGTTCACACTTAAGCCTTTACAAGGTCAGCTGTTTAGCTAAACATGAGCTCATGATCTAAATTTACACAATAAAGAAGAAATCAGCTACAGGGGGAGACAATCAGCAAAAACAATCAATACCATAATTAGATTCCCTAGGCCATCGATCTGACATTGGAATGATCAGGTGCAAGGCGGAAAATATACATAAAAATGGAACTGAAACAAGGAACAAGGATGTTTTCAAACACTGGTAGGATCTCTAAAACATTTTTAAAGTACATGTCATTGATAAAGCTAAAAACTCAAAGGTTGTGTAATACAACAGATTCATCATTGAGAAGAGTGAAATTATGCTGTTTTGAAAACTATGGCAGGTCAGATTTTCTGCCTAAATATATAAGAAGATTTCTCTAAAAAATACATATTATTTCAAAGACTTATTGGCTGTGAAATAAGTTAAGGGTATTTCAAATGGCTTCTCTGCAATAAAGTTGAGATGTAGGGAATCACAGAAAGTCGAGGGGAAAATAGGTCAATATATACTTTGCAATATTGTGAACTAAGCCTTAGGCCAGCAACAATGTAGAGGACCTAACCCTTAGAAACTTACAAGTAAGCTGGAATCTTGAAAAGTTGAAATCTTTATAAGTAGAAAGATTTATTAAAATGAATAACCAAGTGTTTTAATTGACATGAGAATATCAAAACAATAAACCTGAGAACACAGAAAAAATATAAATAATGGTATGAGTAGAACTTAATACAATAGAAAATGTACAAAATTCAGGTGATATAGTAAGTCTAAGAATATTCTTTGACAAGATTAAAAGACACACTTTGATTAAGGAAAACCAAAACGTAAGTAAAGAATATACAGAAAGAATCAGGACAATGTTATAGCAGAGAATATCTGAAATGCCAGTAAATTTGAACATTTGTGTAAAGTGGACCATTTCCTAGCTCCTAAAATTTACCAAAACTGACACAAGAGGAAATCATGTAAGGTCATCATGTCTGCCCTTGGCATTCTCGGAATGCCATTGACTCAGAATGCAGCATCTGTAGTCCATGGATACCTGCGGAGAGGGGGCGGGGCTGAGGGGGTTGGAACACTGCCCTCACTTAGGGAGTGCGTGTGGCCATCTCTGCTGTGACTGAACATAGGGCAGGGGAGCAGGGGTACCAGGGCAGGGCCCTCAGAGCCCGGCAGGCCCAGTGGGGTATCACAAGCATTTAGGCCCAGGACAAAGGGCGCCTTCTTTGTCTGCACAGCTGCCCAAACTCAAACCTTCCACTCAGGCCGACTTCTTACTTGAAGTGATTGTGGAACCTGTCCACGCAGTACACCTTGCTGCACAGCTAACCATAAGTCTGGGCATCGTAGCATCCTGCCAGTTGACCTTAGATTGCAGGCGGATGGTTACGTGGGACACACGCGGAGAGGCTCCTGCCAGGGTCACGGGCGGCCCAAAGACCCTGCCCTAGATCGGCGGCCGAAAAGCAGGCCTGTCTGAGTCCCTGCCTCTGGAGGGAATATTGGACCAACACTTGTAGAAAACGGGGTACTCGTGGGCAACTTATGGGAGGGACACAAATAAATCTTTGCCGACTTTATGATGAAGCTACGAGCGTTCACACCTAAGCCTCTTACAAGGTCAGCTGTTTAGCACGGCCTCAGGCAGGGCTGCTTTGTGCCCCACGATCTGGGGCAGTGGCAGTGGACGGCCTGTGGCCTGGGTAGGAGGCTCCCCACGTGTGTCGCACGACCCATTTGCCTGCGACCTTCGGTCACCTGGCAGGAAGCTACGATGCCGAGACCTATGGTTAGCTGTGCAGCGAGGTGTACTGCGTGGAGAGGTTCCACACACACTTCAAGTAAGAGGGCGGCCTGAGTGGAAAAGTGAGAGTTTGGGCAGCTGTGCAGACAAAGAAGGCGCCCTTTGGCCTGGGCCTAAGTGCTTGTGACACCTCACTGTGCCTGCAGGGCACTGATGGCCCCGCCCTGGTTTCCCTGCTCCTGCACTATGTTCAGTCAGAGCAGAGATGGCCACACCCACTCCCTCAGTGAGGGCAGTGTTCCAACCTCCCTCAGCCCCGCCCCCTCTCCGCAGGTTACCATGGACTACAGATGCTGCATTCTGAGGCCAGGGCATTCCGAGAATGCCAAGGGCAGACATGATGACATTAAATGATTTCCTCTTGTGTCAGTTTTGGTAAACTTTAGGAGCTAGGAAAAGGTCCACTTTACAGAAATGTTCAAATTTACTGGCATTTCAGATCTTCTCTGCTAAAACATTGTCCTGATTCTTTCTATATATTCATTACTTATGTTTTTGTTTTCCTTAATCAAAGTGTGTCTTTTAAATCTTTTCAAAGAATATTCTTTGGACTTACTACATCACCTGAATTTTATACGCTTTCTGTTGTATTAAATTCTGCTCTTATCTTTATTTATCTTTTTTCTATATTCTCAGGGTTTATTTTTTTGTTCTTCGGATGTCAATTAAAACACTTGGTTATTCATTTTAATAAATCTTTTTACTTATAAAGATTTGAACTTTTCAAGATTCCAGCTTACTTTTAAGTTTCTAAGTTCAGGTACTCTACATTGTTGCTGGCCTAAGGCTTAGTTCACCATATAGCAAAGTGTTTATTGAACTATTTTCCCCTCGACTTTATATGATTCCCTACATCTCACCTATCTTTGCAGACAAGCCATTTGAAATACACTTAGATTATTTCACAGCCAATACGTCTTTGAAATAATGTGTATTTTTTAGAGAACTCTTCTTATATAATTAGGCAGAAAATCTGACCTGCCATTGTTTTCAAAACAGCATAATTTCACTCTTCTCAATGATGAATCTGTTGTATTACACAACCTTTGTGTATTTAGCTTTATCAATGACAAATACTTTAAAAATGTTTAAGTGAACCTACCAGTCTTTGAAAACATCCTTGTTCCTTGTTTCAGTTCCAGTTTTATGTATATTTTCTTCCTTTTACCTGATTATTCCAATATCTGATCGATGGCCTAAAGTATCTAATACTGGTATTGATTGTTTTTGCTGATTGTCTCACCTTGTAGCTGATTTCTTCATTATTGGGTAAATTTAGATCATGAGCTCATGTTTAGATAAACAGCTGACCTTGTAAGAGGCTTAGGTGTGAACGCTCGTAAGCTTCATCAGAAAGTCGGCAAAGATTTATTTGTGTCCCTCCAATGAGTTGTCTGCGAGGACCCAGTTTTCTACAAGTGTTGGTCCTATACTCCCTCTAGAGGCAGGGGCTCAGTCAGGCCTGCTTTGCGGCCGCCGATCTAGTGCAGGGTCTTTGGACCGCCCGTGGCCCAGGCAGGAGCCTCTCCGCGTGTGTCCCACGGACCCAACCGCCTGCAAACTAATGTCAACTTGCAGGAAGCTACGATGCCCAGACCTATGGTTAGCTGTGCAGCGAGGTGTACTGCGCCGACAGGTTTCACACACACTTCAATTAAGAGGGCGGCCTGAGTGGAAAAGTGAGAGTTTGGGCAGCTGTGCACACAAAGAAGGCGCCCTTTGCCCCAGTCCTAAATGCTTTGGACACCCCAAAGGGCCTGCCGGTCTCTGAGTACCCTGCACTTGGTTCCCTGCTCTCCTGCTCTATGTTCAGTCACAGCAGAGATGGCCACACCCACTCCGTCAATGAGGGCAGTGTTCCAACCTCCCTCAGCTCCGCCCCTTCTCCTCAGTCTACCATGGACTTCAGATGCTGCATTCTGAGGCCAGGGCGTTCCGAGAATGCCAAGGGAAAACATGATGACCTTAAATGATTTCCTCTTGTGTCAGTTTTGGTAAACTTTAGGAGCTAGGAAATGGTCCACTTTACAGAAATGTTCAAATTTACTGGCATTTCAGATATTCTCTGCTAAAACATTGTCCTGATTCTTTCTGCATATTCTTTACTTATGTTTTTGTTTTCCTTAATCAAAGTGTGTCTTTTAACTCTTTTCAAAGAATATTCTTTGGACTTACTACATCACCTGAATTTTATACGTTTTCTGCTGTATTAAGTTCTGCTCATATCTTTATTTATCTTTTTTATATGTTCTCAGCGTTTATTGTTTTGATCTTCTGATGTCATTTAAAACACTTGGTTATTCATTTTCATAAATCTTTTTACTTATACAGATTTGAACTTTTGAAGATTCTAGCTTACTTTTAAGTTTCTAAGGGTCAGTTTCCCTACATGGTTGCTGGCCTAAGGCTTAGTTCACCATATAGCAATGTATATATTGACCTATTTTCCCCTGGGGTTTCTGTGATTCCCTACATCTCACCTTTCTTTGAAGACAAGCCATTTGAAATACCCTTAACATATTTCACAGCCAATAAGACTTTGAAATAATGTGTATTTTTTTCAGAAATATTCTTATATAAATAGGCAGAACATCTGACCTGCCATAGTTTTCAAAACAGCATAATTTCACTCTTCTCAATAATGAATCTTTTGTATTACACAACATTTGAGTATTTAGCTTTATCAATGACATGTACTTTAAAAATGTTTTAGAGATCCTACCATTCGTTGAAAACGTCCTTGTTCCTTGATTCAGTTCCAGTTTTATGTATATTTTCTTCCTTTCACCGGATTATTCCAACATCTGATGGATGGCCTAGGGAATGTAATTCTGGTATTGCTTGTTTTTGCTGATTGTCTGCCACTTGTAGCTGATTTCTTCATTATTGTGTAAATTTAGATCATGAGCTCATGTTTAGCTAAACAGCTGACCTTTAAGAGGCTTAGGTGTGAACGCTCGTAAGCTTCAGCAGAAAGTCCGCAAAGATTTATTTGTGTCCCTCCAATGAGTTGCCCGCGAGGACCACGTTTTCTACAAGTGTTGGTCCTATACTCCCTCTAGAGGCAGGGACACTGTCAGGCCTGCTTTGCGGCCACCGATCTGGGGCAGGGTCTTTGGGCCCCCCGTGGCCCAGGCAGGAGTCTCTCCACGTGTGTCCCACGGACCCATCTGCTGGCGAACTAAGGTCCACTGGCAGGAAGCTACGATGCCCAGACCTATGGTGAACTGTGCAGGGAGGTGTACTGCGTGGACATGTTCCAAACACACTTCAAGTAAGAGTGCGTCCTGAGTGGAAAGGTGAGAGTATGGGCAGCTGTGCAGACAAAGAACGCACCCTTTGGACTGGGCCTAAATGCTTGTGAAACCGCACTGAGCCTGCAGATCTCTGAGGACTCTGCACGGGACACCCTGCTCCCCTGCCCTTTGTTCAGTCACAGCAGAGATGGCCACACCCACTCCCTCAGTGAGGGCAGTGTTCCAACCTCCCTCAGCCCCGCCCTCTCTCCGCAAGTTACCATGGACTACAGATGCTGCATTCTGAGGCAAGGGCGTTCCGAGAATGCCAAGAGCAGACATGATGAGCTTAAATGATTTCCTCTTGTGTCAGTTTTGGTAAATTTTAGGAGCTAGGAAATTGTCCACTTTACAGAAATGTTCACATTTACTGGCATTTCAGATATTCTCTGCTATAACATTGTCCTGATTCTTTCTGTATATTATTGACTTATGATTTTATTTTCCTTAATCAAAGTGTGTCTTTTAAATCTTTTCAAAGAATATTCTGTGCACTTACTACATCACCTGAATTGTATACGTTTTCTGTTGTATTAAGTGATGCTCATATCTTTATTTTTCTTTTTTCTATGTTCACAGGGTTTATTGTTTTGATCTTCTGATGTCAATTAAAACACTTGGATATTCATTTTAATAAATCTTTTTACTTATAAAGATTTGAACTTTTGAAGATTCCAGCTTACATGTAAGTTTCTAAGGGTCAGGTACTCTACATTGTTGCTGGCCTAAGGCTTTGTTCACCATATAGCAATGTATATATTGAACTAATTTCCCTTCGACTTTCTGTGATTCCCTACATCTCACCTTTCTTTGCACACAAGTCATTTGAAATACCCTTAACTTATTTCACAGCCAATAAGTCTTTGAAATAATGTGTATTTTTTAGAGAAACCTTCTTACATAATTAGGCAGAAAAAATGACCTGCCATAGTTTTCAAAACAGCATTATTTCACTCTTCTCAATGATGAATCTGTTGTATTACACAACCCTTTAGTATTTAGCTTTATCAATGACATGTACTTTAAAAATATTTAAGAGATCCTACCAGTCTTTGAAAACATCCTTGTTCCTCGTTTCAGTTCCAGTTTTATGTATATTTTCTTCCTTGCACCTGATTTTTCCAACATCTGATGGATGGCCTAGGGAATCTAATTTTGGTATTGCTTGTTTTTGCTGATTGTCTCCCCCTTGTAGGTGATTTGTTAATTATTGTGTAAATTTAGATCATGAGCTCATGTTTAGCTAAACAGCTGACCTTGTAAGAGGCTTAGGTGTGAACGCTCGTAAGCTTCATCAGAAAGTCGGCAAAGATTTATTTGTGTCCCTCCAATGAGTTGCCAGCGAGGACCCCGTTTTCTACAAGTGTTGGTCCAATACTCCTAAAAGAGACAGGGACTCAGACAGGGCTGCTTTGCGGACCCCGATCTGGGGCAGGGGCAGTGGGTTCCTGTGGCCCGGGCAGGAGCCTCTCTGCGTGTGTCCTTAGGACCCAACATCCTGGGAACTTCGGTCATGTTGCATGAAGCTACAATGCCCAGAACTATGGTTAGCTGTGCAGCGAGGTTTTCTGCGCGGACTGATTCCACACACACTTCAAGTAAGAGGGCGGCCTGAGTGGATAGGTGAGAGTTTGGGCAGCTGTGCAGAAAAAGAAGGCGCCCTTTGTCCTGGGCCTAAATGCTTGTGATACCCCACTGTGTCTGCCGGGATCTGCGGGGCCTGCCCTGGGTTCCCTGCTCTCTTGCTCTTTGTTCAGTCACAGCAGTGATGGCCACACCCACTCCCTCACTGAGGGCAGTGTTCCAACCTCACTCAGCCCCGCCCCCTATCCGCTGTTTTCCATGGAATACAGATGCTGCACTCTGAGGCCAGGGCGTTCCGAGAATGCCAAGGGCACACATGATGACCTTAAATGATTTCCTCTTGTGTCAGTTTTCGTAAACTGTAGCAGCTAGGAAATGGTCCATTTTACTCAAATGTTCAAATTTACTGGCATTTCAGATATTCTCTGCTATAACATTGTCCTGATTCTTTCTGTATATTCATTAGTTATGTTTTTGTTTTCCTTAATCAAAGTGTGTCTTTTAAATCTTCTCAAAGAATATTCTGCAGACTTACTACATCACCTGAATTTTATACGTTTTCTGTTGTATTAAGTTCTGCTCATATCTTTATTTATCTTTTTTCTATGTTCTCTGGGCTTATTGTTTTGATCTTCTGATGTCAATTAAAACACTTGTTTATTCATTTTCATAAATCTTTTTACTTATAGAGATTTGAACTTTTGAAGATTCCAGCTTACTTGTAAGTTTCTAAGTGTCATGTCCTCTACATTGCTGCTGACCTAAGGCTTAGTTCACCATATAGCAATGTATATATTGACCTATTTTCCCCTTGACTCTCTGTGATTCCCTACATCTCACCTTTGTTTGCAGACAAGCCATTTGAAATACACTTAACTTATTTCACAGCCAATAATTCTTTGAAATGATATGTATTTCTTAGAGAAATCTTCTTATATAATTAGGCAGAAAATCTGACCTGCCATAGTTTTCAAAACAGCATAATTTCACTCTTCTCAATGATGAATCTATTGTATTACACAACCTTTGAGTATTTACTTTTATCAATGACATGTACTTTAAAAATGTTTTAGAGATCCTTCCACTCTTTGAAAACATCCTTGTTCCTTGTTTCAGTTCCAGTTTTATGTATATTTTCTGCCTGTCACCTGAATATTCCAACATCTGTTGGATGGCCTAGGGAATCTAATTATGGTATTGCTTGTTTTTGCTGATTGTCTCCCCTTGTAGCTGATTTCTTCATTATTGTGTAAATTTAGATCATGAGCTCATGTTTAGCTAAACACCTGACCTTGTAAGAGGCTTAGGTGTTTATGCTCCTAAACTTCCTCAGAAAGTCGGCAAAGTTTTATTTGTTTCCCTCTAATGAGTGGCCGGCAAGGACCCCGTTTTCTACAAGTGTTGGTCCAATACTCCCTCTAGAGGCAGGGACTCAGACAGGGCTGCTGTGCGGCCGCCGATATGGGGCAGGTTCTTTGGGCCGCTATTGGCCCTGGCAGGAACCTCTCCACGTGTGTCTCACGGACCCATCTGCCTGCTAAATTCGGTCACCTAGCAGGAAGCTACAATGTCCAGAACTATGGTTAGCAGTGCAGCGAGGTGTACTGCGAGGACAGGTTCTACCCTCCCTTCAATAAGAGGGCGGCCTTAGTGGAAATGTGAGAGTTTGGGCAGCTGTGCAGACAAAGAAGGCGCCCTTTGTCCTGGGCCTAAATGCTTGTGAACCCGCACGATCCTGCCGGTCTATGAGGGCCCTGCAATGGACGCCCTGCTCCCCTGCCCTTTGTTCAGTCACAGCAGAGATGGCAACACACACTCGCTCAGTGAGGGCAATGTTCAAGCATCCCTCCGCCCCGCCTCCCCTCCGCAGTTTACCATGGACTACAGATGCTGCATTCTGAGGCCAGGGCGATCCGAGAATGCCAAGGGCACACATGATGACCTTAAATGATTTCCTCTTGTGTGAGTTTTGGTAAACTTTAGGAGCTAGGAAATGGTCCACTTACAGAAATGTTCATATTTACTGGCATTTCAGACCTTCTCTGCTATAACATTGTCCTGATTCTTTCTGTATATTCTTTTTTTTTTTTTTTTTTTTTTTTTTTTTTTTGCTGTACGCGGGCCTCTCACTGCTGTGGCGTCTCCCGTTGCGGAGCACAGGCTCCGGACACACAGGCTCCGCGGCCATGGCTCGCGGGCCCAGCCGCTCCGCGGCATATGGGATCTTCCGGGATAGGGGCACGAACCCGTGTCCCCTGCATTGGCAGGCGGACTCTCAACCACTGCGCCACCAGGGAAGCCCCTTTCTGTATATTCTTTACTTATGTTTTTGTTTTCCTTAATCAAAGTGTGTCTTTTAAATCTTTTTAAAGAATATTCTTTGGACTTACTACATCACATGAATTTTATACGTTTTCTGTTGTATTAAGTTCTGCTCATATCTTTATTTATCTTTTTTCTATGTTCTCAGGGTATATTGTTTTGATCTACTGATGTCAATTAAAACACTTGGTTATTCATTTTCTTAAAACTTTTTACTTATAAAGATTTGAACTTTTGATGATTCCTGCTTACTTGTAAGTTTCTATGGGTCAGGTCCTCTACATTGTTGCTGGCCTAAGGCTTAGTTCACCATATAGCAATGAATATATAGACCTATTTTCCCCTCGACTTTCTGTGATTCCGTACATCTCACCTTTCTTTGCAGACAAGCCATTTGAAATACACTTAACTTCTTTCACAGCCAATAAGTCTTTGAAATAATGTGTATTTTTTAGAGAAATCTTATTATATATTAGGCAGAAAATCTAACCTGCCATAGTTTTCAAAACAGCATAGTTTCACTCTTCTCAATGATGAATCTGTTGTATTACAAAACCTTTGAGTATTTAGCTTAATCAATGACATGTACTTTAAAAATGTTTTAGAGATCCTACCAGTCTTTGAAAACATCCTTGTTCCTTGTTTCAGTTCCAGTTTTATGTATATTTTCTTCCTTGCACCTGATTATTCCAACATCCGATGGATGGCCTAGGGAATCTAATTCTGGTATTGCTTGTTTTTGCTGATTGTCTCCCCCTTGTTGCTGATTTCTTCATTATTGTGTAAATTTAGATCATGAGCTCATGTTTAGCTAAACACCTGACCTTGTAAGAGGCTTAGGTCTGAACGCTCGTAGGCTTCATCAGAAAGTTGGCCAAGATTTATTTGTGTCCCAGCAATGAGTGGCCTGCGAGGACCCCATTTTCTACAAGTGTTCGTCCAATACTCCCTCTAGAGGCAGGGAGTCAGACAGGGCTGCTTTGCAGCACCCAGTCTGGGGCAGGCGCAGTGGGCGGCCTGTGGCCGGTCAGGAGCCTCTCCGCGTTTGTCCTTTGGACCAATTTGCCTGAGAACTTCGGTCACGTGGCATGAAGCTACGATGCCCAGACCTATGGTTAGCTGTGCAGCGAGCTGTACAGCGCGGACAGGTTCCACACACACTTCAAATAAGTGGGTGGCCTGAGTGGAAAAGTGAGAGTTTGGGCAGCTGTGCAGAGAAAGAAGGCGCCCTTTGGCCTGGGCCTAAATGCTTGTGACACACCACTGGGACTGCCGTGCTCTGAGGGCCCTGAGCTTGTTTCACTGCTCTCCTGCTCTACGTTCAGTCACAGCAGAGATGGCCACACCCACTCCCTCAGTGAGGGCAGAGTTCCAAACTCTCTCAGCCCCGCCCCCTCTCCGAAGTTTACCATGGACTACAGATGCTGCATTCTGAGGCCAGGGCGTTCCGAGAATGCCAAGTGCAGACAGGATGACCTTAAATGATTTCCTCTTGTGTCAGTTTTGGTAAACTTTAGGAGCTAGGTAATGGTCCACATTACAGAAATGTCAAATTTACTGGCATTTCAGATATTTTATGTTATAATATTGTCCTGATTCTTTCTGTATATTCTTGACTTATGTTTTTGGTTTCCTTAATCAAAGTGTGTCTTTTAACTCTTTTCAAAGAGTATTCTTTGGACTTACTACATCACCTCAATTTTATACGTTTTCTGTTGTATTAAGTGATGCTCATATCTTTATTTATCTTTTTTCTATGTTCTCATTGTTTATTGTTTTGTTCTTCTGATGTCAATTAAAACACTTGGTTATTCATTTTCATAAAACTTTTTAGTTATAAAGATTTGAACTTTTGAAGATTCCAGCTTACTTGTAAGTTTCTAAGGGTCAGGTCCTCTACATTGTTGCTGGCCTAATGCTTAGTTCATCATAGAACAATGTATATATTGACCTATTTTTCCCTCGGCTTTCTGTGATTCCCTACATCTCACCCTTCTTTGCAGAAAAGCCATTTGAAATACCCTTAACTTATTTCACAGCCAATAAGACTTTGAAATAATGTGTATTTTTTAGAGAAATCTTCTTATATAATTTGGCAGAAAATCTGACCTGCCATAGTTTTCAAAACAGCATAATTTCACTCTTCTCAATGATGAATCTGTTGTCATACCCACCCTCTGAGTATTTAGCTTTATCAATGACATGTACTTTAAAAATGTTTTAGAGATCCTACCAGTCTTTGAAAACATCCTTGTTCCTTGTTTCCGTTCCAGTATTGTGTATATTTTCTGCCTTCCACCTGATTATTCCAACATCTGATGAATGGCCTAGGGAATCTAATTCTGGTATTGATTGTTTTTGGTGATTGTTTCCCCTTGTAGCTGATTTCTTCATCTTTGTGTAAATTTAGATGATGAGCTCATGTTTAGCTAAACAGCTGACCTTGTATGATGCTTAGGTGTGAACGCTCTTAAGCTTCAGCAGAAAGTCGGCAAAGATTTATTTGTGTCCCACCAATGAGTTGCCCGTGAGATGCGGTTTTCTACAAGTGTTGTTCCAATACTCGCTCTAGTGGCAGGTGAATCAGAGAGGGCTGTTTGCGGCCCCCGATCTGGAGCAGGGGCAGTGGGCGGCCTGTGGCCCGGGAAGGAAACTCTCCGCGTGTGTCCAGCGACTCATCTGAGTGCGAACTTCGGTCATCTGGCAGGAAGCTACGATGCCCAGACCTATGGTTAGCTGTTCAGCGATGTGTAGTGCGCGGACAGGTTCCACACACATTTCCAGTAAGATGGCGGCCTGAGGGGAAAGGTGAGAGTTTGGGCAGCTGTGCAGACAAAGAAGGCGTCCCTTGCCCTGGGCCTAAATGCTTGTGACACCACACTGGGCCTGCCGGGATCTGAGTGCCCTGACCTGGGACCCTTGCTCCCCTGCCCTTTGTTCAATCACAGCAGAGATGGCCACTCCCCCTCCCTCAGTGAGGGCAGTGTTCCAACCTCCTGCAGCCCCGCCCCCTCTCCCCAGGTTACCATGGACTACAGATGCTGCATTCTGAGGCCAGGGCGTTCCGAGAATGCCAAGGGCAGGCATGATGACCTTAAATGATTTCCTCTTGTGTCTGTTTTGGTAAAGTTTAGGAGCTAGGAAATGGTCCACTTTACAGAAATGTTCAAATTTACGGGCATTTCATATATTCTATGCTATAACATTGTCCTAATTCTTTCTGCATATGATTTACTTATTTTTTTTGTTTTCCTTAATCAAACTCTGTCTTTTAAATCTATTCAAAGAATATTCTTTGGACTTACTACATCACCTGAATTGTATACGTTTTCTGTTGTATTAAGTTCTGCTCATATCTTTATTTATCTTTTTTCTATGTTCTCAGGGCTTAATGTATTGACCTTCGGATGTCAATTAAAACACTTGGTTATTCATTTTAATAAATATTTTTACTTATATAGATTTGAAATTTTGAAGATTCCAGCTTACTTGTAAGTTGCTTAGGGTCAGGTCCTCTACATTGTTGGTGGCCTAAGTCTTAGTTCACCATATAGCAATTATATATTGACCTATTTTGCCCTCGACTTTCTGTGATTCCCTACATCTCACATTTCTTTGCAGACAAGCCATTTGCTATTCCCTTAACTTATTTCACAGCCAATAAGTCTCTGAAATAATGTGTATTTTTTAGAAAAATCTTCTTATATAATTAGGCTGAAAATCTGACCTGCCATAGTTTTCAAAAGAGCATAATTTAACTCTTTTGAACTATGAATCTGTTGTATTACACAACCTATGAGTATTTAGCTTTATCAACGACATGTACTTTAAAAATGTTTTACCTATCCTACCAGTCTTTGAAAACATCCTTGTTCCTTGTTTCAGTTCCAGTTTTGTGTATATTTTCTGCCTTGCACCTGATTATTCTAACATCTGATGGATGGCCTAGGGAATCTAATTCTGGAATTGATTGTTTTTGCTGATTGTCTCCCCTTGTAGCTGAATTCTTCATTATTGTGTAAATTTAGATCATGAGCTCATGTTTAGCAAAACAGCGGACCTTGTAAGAGGCTTAGGTGTGAACACACGTAAGTTTCAGCAGAAATTCGGCAAAGAGTTATTTGTGTCCCTCCAATAAGTTGCCCGCGAGGAACCCGTTTTCTACAAGTGTTGGTCCAATACTCCCTCTAGAGGCAGGGGACGCAGACAGGGCTACTTTGCGGCCCCCGAACTGGGGCAGGGGCAGTGGGCGGCCTGTGGCCCGGGCAGGAGCCTCTCCGTGTGTGTCCCAGGGACCCATCTGCCTGTGATCTTCGGTCACCTGGCAGGAAGCTACGATTCACAGACCTATGGTTAGCTGTGCAGCGAAGTGTACTGCACAGACAGGTTCCAGCCACACTTCAAGTAAGAGGGCGGCCTGAGTGGAAAGGTGAGAGTTTGGGCAGCGGTGCAGACAAAGAAGGCGCTCTTTGGCCAGGGCTTAAATGCCTGTGGCACCCCACTGGGCCTGCCGGTCTCTGTGGGCCCTGCCCTGTGCCCCCTGCTCCCCTGATTTTGTTCAGTCACAGCAGAGATGGCCACACCCACTCCCTCAGTGAGGGCTCTGTTCCAACGTGCCTCAGCACCTCCCCCTCTCCGCAGGTTACCATGTACTACAGATGCTGCATTCTGAGGCCAGGACGTTCTGAGAATGCCAAGGGCAGACATGATGACCATAAATGATTTCCTCTTGTGTCTGTTTTGGTAAATTTTAGGAGCTAGGAAATGGTCCTCTTTACACAAATGTTCAAATTTACTGGCATTTCATATATTCTCTGCTATAACATTGTCCTGATTATTTGTGTATATTATTTACATATGTTTTGGTTTTACTTAATCAAAGTGTGTCTTTTAAATCTTTTCAAAGGATATTCTTTGGACTTACTACATCACCTGAATTGTATACGTTTTCTGTTGTATTAATTTCTGCACATATCTTTATTTATCTTTTTTATATGTTCTCAGGGTTTATTGTTTTGATCTTCTGATGTCCATGAAAACAGTTGGTAATTCATTTTAATAAATCTTTTTACTTATAAAGATTTGAACTTTTGAAGATTCCAGCTTACTTGTAAGTATCTAAGTGTCAGGTCCTCTACATTGTTGCTGGCCGAAGGCTTAGTTCACCATACAGCAATGTATATATTGACCTATTTTCCCCTCGACTTTCTGTGATTCCCTACATATCAACTTTCTTTGCAGACAAGCCATTTGAAATACCCTTAACTTATTTCACAGCCAATAAGTCTTTGAAATAATGTGTATTTTTTAGAGAAATCTTATATAATGAGGAAGAAAATCTGGCCTGCCATAGTTTTCAAAACAGCATAATTTCACTCTCCTCAATGATGAATCTGTTGTATTACACAACCTTTGAGTATTTAGATTTATCAATGACATGTACTTTAAAAATGTTTTAGAGATCCTATCAGGCTTTGAAAACATCCTTGTTCCTTGTTTCAGTTCCAGTTTTGTGTATATTTTCTGCCTTGCACCTGATTATTCCAACGTCTGATCGATGGCCTAGGGAATCTAATTCTGGTATGGATTGTTTTTGATGATTGTCTCCCCTTGTAGCTGATTTCTTCAATATTGTGTAAATTTAGATCTTGAGCTCATGTTTAGCTAAACAGCTGACATTGCAAGAGTCTTAGGTGTGAACGCTCGTAAGCTTCGGCAGAAAGTCGGCAAAGATTTATTTGTGTCCCTCCAACGAGTTGCCCGCGAGGACCCCATTTTCTACAAGTCTTGTTCCAATACTCCCTCTAGAGGCAGGGGACTCAGACAGGGCTGCTTTGCGGCCCCCGATCTGGGGCAGTGGCAGTGGGCGGCCTGTGGCCCGGGCAGGAGACTCTCCGCGTGTGTCACAGTGACCCATCTGTCTGCGAACTTTGGTCAACCGGCAGGAAGGTACGATGCCCAGACCTATGGTTAGCTGTGCAGCGAGGTGTACTGCGTGCACAGGTTCCATACACACTTCAAGTAAGTGGGCGGCCTGAGAGGAAGGATGAGAGTTTGGACAGCTTTGCAGACAAAGAAGGCGCCCTGTGACCTGGGCCTAAATGCTTGTGACACCCCACTGGGCCTGCCCGGCTCTGATTGTCCTGACCTGGGCCCCTGTTCCCCTGCCTTTTCTTCAGTAAGAGCAGAGATGGCCACTCCAACTCCCTCTGTGAGGGCAGTGTGCCAACCTCCATCAGCTCCCCCACCCTCTCCGCAGGTTACCATGGACTAAAGATGCTGCATTATGAGGCCAGGGCGTTCCGAGAATTCCAAGGGCAGACATGATGACCTTAAATGATT
Source organism: Mesoplodon bidens (assembly GCF_964165515.1). Classification (NCBI taxonomy): domain Eukaryota; kingdom Metazoa; phylum Chordata; class Mammalia; order Artiodactyla; family Ziphiidae; genus Mesoplodon; species Mesoplodon bidens. The sequence goes on from NC_138180.1 coordinate 5,241,298, forward strand.
TCCTCTTGTGTCAGTTTTGGTAAACTTTAGGAGCTAGGAAATGGTCCACTTTACAGAAATGTTCTAATTTACTGGCATATCCTATATTCTCTGCTGTAACATTGTCCTGATTCTTTCTGTATATTATTTACTTATGTTGTGTTTTCCTAAATCAAAGTGTGTCTTTTAAATCTTTTCAAAGAATATTCTTTGTACTTACTACATCACCTGAATTTTATACGTTTTCTGTTGTATTAATTTCTGCTCATATCTTTATTTATCTTTTTTTCTACGTTCTCAGGGTTTATTGTTTTGATCTTCTGATGTCAATTAAAACACTTGGTTATTCATTTTCATAAATCTTTTTCTTATAAAGATTTGAACTTTGAAGATTCCAGCTTACTTGAAAGTTTCTAAGGGTCAGTTCCTCTACACTGTTGCGGGCCTAAGGCTTAGTTCACCATATAGCAATGTATATATTGACCTATTTTCCCCTCGACTTTCTGTGATTCCCTACATCTCACCTTTCTTTGCAGACAAGCCATTTGAAATACCCTTAACTTATTTCACAGCCAATAAGTCTTTGAAATAATATGTATTTTTTAGCGAAATGTTCTTATATAATTAGGCAGAAATTCTGACCTGCCATAGTTTTCAAAACAGCATAACTTCACTCTTCTCTATGATGAATTTGTTGTATTACACAACCTTTGAATATTTAGCTTTGTCAATGACATGTACTTTAAAAATGTTTTAGAGATCCTACCAGTCTTTGAAAACATCCTTGTTCCTTGTTTCCTTTCCAGTTTTATTTATATTTTTTGCCTTGCACCTGATTATTCCAACATCTGATTGATGGCCTTGGGAATCTAATTCTGGTATGGATTGTTTTTGCTGATTGTCTCCCCTTGTAGCTGATTTCTTCATTATTGTGTAAATTTAGATCATGAGCTCATGTTTACCTAAACAGTGGACGTTGTTATAGGCTTAGGTGTGAATGCTCGTAAGCTTCATCAGAAAGTCGGCAAAGATTTATTTGTGTCGCTCGAATGAGTTGCCCGCGAGGACCCAGTTTTCTATAATTGTTGGACCAATACTCCGTCTAGCGGCAGGGACTCAGACAGGGCTGCTTTTCGGCCCGCGATTTGGGGCCGGGTCAGTGGGCAGCCTGTGGCTTGGGCAGGAGCCTCTCCGCGTGGGAGCGAGGGACCCAACTGCCTGCGATCTTCTGTCCCCTGGCAGGAAGCTACGATGCCCAGACCTATGGTTAGCTGTGCAGCGAGGTGTACAGCGTGGACAGATTCCACACACACTTCAAGTATGAGGGCGGACTGAGTGGAAAGGTGAGAGTTTGGGCAACTGTGCAGAAAAAGGAGGTGCCCTTTGAAGAGGGTCTAAATGCTTGTGACACCCCACAGGGCCTGCCGTGCTTTGAGGGCCCTGCCCTGGGCCCCCTGCTCCCTAGCCTTTGTTCAGTCACAGCAGAGATGGCCACACCTACTCCCTCAGTGAGGGCAGTGTTCCAACCTCCCTCAGCCTCGCCCCCTCTCCTTAGGTTACCATGGATTACAGAGGCTGCATTCTGAGGCCAGGGCGTTCCGAGAGTGCCAAGGGCAGATATGATGACCCTAAATGATTTCCTCTTGTGTCCGTTTTGGTAAACTTTAGGAGCTAGGAAATGATCCACTTTACGAAAATGTTCAAATTTACTGGCATTTCTTATATTCTCTGCTATAACTTTGTCCTGATTCTTTCTGTATGTTGTTTAGTTATGTTTTTGTTTTCCTTAATCAAAGTGTGTCTTTTAAATCTTTTCAAAGAATATTCTTTGGACTTACTAAATCACCTCAATTTTATACGCTTTCTGTTGTATTAAGTTCTGCTCATATCTTTATTTATCTTTTTTCTATGTTCTCAGGGTTTATAGTTTTGATATTCTGATGTCAATTAAAACACTTGGTTATTCATTTTAATAAATCTTTTTACTTATAAAGATTTGAACTTTTCAAGATTCCAGCTTACTTGTAAGTTTCTAAGGGTCAGGTCCTCTACATTGTGGCTGGCCTAAGTCTTATTTCACCATATAGCAATGTATATATTGACCAATTCTCCCCTCGACTTTCTGTGATTCCCTACATCTCACCTTTCTTTGCAGACAAGCCATTTGAAATACCCTTAACTTATTTCACAGCCAATAAGTCTTTGAAATAATGTGTACTTTTTAGAGAAATCTCCTTATATAATTAGGCAGAAAATCTGACCTTCCATAGTTTTCAAAACAGCATAATTTCACTCTTCTCAATGATGAATCTGTTGTATTACACAACCATTGAGTATTTAGCTTTATCAATGACATGTACTTTAAAAATGTTTTAGAGATACTACCAGTCTTTGAAAACATCCTTGTTCCTTGTTTCAGTTCCAGTTTTGTGTATACTTTCTTCCTTGCACCTGACTATTCCAACATCTGATGGTTGGCCTAGGGAATCTAATTCTGGTATTGATTGTTTTTGCTGCTTGTCTCCCCTTGTAGCTGATTTCTTCATTATTGTGTAAATTTAGATCATGAGCTCATGTTTAGCTAAACAGCTGACCTTGTAAGAGGCTTAGGTGTGAAAGCTCGTAAGCTTCTGCAGAAAGTCCACAAATATTTTTTTGTGTCCCTCCAATGAGTTACCCGTGCGGACCCCTTTTTCTACAAGTGTTGGTCCACTACTCCCTCTAGAGGCTGGGACTCAGAGAGGACTGTTTGCTGCCCCAGATCTGGGAGAGTGGCTTTGGGCGGCCTGTGGCCTGGGCAGGAGGCTCCCCACGTGTGTCCCACGACCCATCTGCCTGCGAACTTCGGTCACCTGGCAGGAAGCTATGATGCCCAGATCTATGGTTAGCTTTGCAGCGAGGTGTACTGTGCGGACCGGTTCCACACACACTTCATTTAAGAGGGCGGCGTGAGTGGAAAGGTGAGAGTTTGGGCAGCTGTGCAGACAAAGAAGGCACACTTTGGCCTGGGCCTAAATGCTTGTGACACACGACTGGGCCTGCCGGGCTCTGAGGGCCCTGCCCTGGGCCCACTTCTCCCCAGCCCTTTGTTCAGTCACAGCAGATGTGGCCCCACCCACTCCCTCAGTGAAGACAGTGTTTCAACCTCCCTCATCCCCGCCCCCTCTCCGCAGGTTACCATGGACTACAGATGCTGCATTCTGAGGCCAGGGCGTTCCGAGAATGCCAAGGGCAGACATGATGACCTTAAATGATTTCCTCTTGTGTCAATTTTGGTAAACTTTAGGATCTAGGAAATGGTCCACTTTACACAAATGTTCAAATTTACTGGCATTTCAGATATTCTCTGCTATAACATTGTCCTGATTCTTTCTGTATATTCTTTACTTATGTTTTGGTTTTCCTTAATCAAAGTGTGTCTTTTAAATCTTGTCAAAGAATATTCTTTGGACTTACTACCTCAACTGAATTTAATACGTTTTCTATGGTATTAAGTTCTGCTCATATCTTTATTTATATTTTTTCTATGTTCTCAGGGTTTATTGTTTTGATCTTCTGATGTCAATTAAAACACATGGTTATTCATTTTAATAAAACTTTTTACTTATAAAGATTTGAATTTTTAAAGTTTCCAGCTTACATGTAAGTTTCTAAGGGTCAGGTCCTCTACATTGTGGCTGGCCTAAGTCTTAGTTCACCATATAGCAATGTATATATTGACCTATTTTCCCCTCTACTTTCTGTGATTTCCTACATCTCACCTTTCGTTGCAGACAAGCCACTTGAAATAACCTTAACTTATTTCACAGCCAATAAGTCTTTGAAATAATGTGCATTTTTCAGACAAATCTTCTTATATATTTATGCAGAAAATCTGACCTGCCATAGTTTTCAAAACAGCATAATTTCACTCTTCTCAATGATGAATCTGTTGTATTACACAACCTTTGAGTATTTAGCTTTATCAATGACATGTACTTTAAAAATGTTTTAGAGATCCTACCAGTCTTTGAAAACATCCTTGTTCCTTGTTTCAGTTCCACTTTTGTGTATATTTTCTGCCTTGCACCTGATTATTCCAACATCTGATCGATGGCCTAGGGAATCTAATTCTGGTATTGATTGTTTTTGCTGATTGTCTCCCCCTGTAGCTGGTTTCTTCATTATTGTGTAAATTTAGATCATGAGCTCATGTTTAGCTAAACATCTGACTTTGTAAGAGGCTTATGTGTGAACACTCGTAAGCTTTATCAGAAAGTCCGCAAAGAATTATTTGTGTCCCTCCAATGAGTTGACCGGGAGGACCCCGTACTCTACAAGGGTTGGTCCACTACTCCTTCAAGAGGCACGGCCTCAGACAGTGCTGCTTTGCGCCCCACGATCTGGCGCAGTGGCAGTGGGCTGTCTGTGGCCCGGGTAGGAGCCTCTCTGCGTGTGTCCCAGGGACCCATCTGCCTGCGAACTTCGGTCACCTGGCAGGAATCTACGATGCCAGACCTATGGCTAGCTGTGCAGCGAGGTGTACTGCGCGGACAGGTTCCACACACACTTCAAGTAAGAGGGCGGCCTGAGTGGAAAGGTGAGAGTTTGTGCAGCTGTGCAGACAAAGAAGGCGCCCTTTGTCCTGGGCCTAAATGCTTGTGACACCCCACTGGGCCTGCCTGGCTCTGAGGGCCCCGCCCTAGGCCCCCTGCTCCCATGCCCTTTGTTCAGTCACAACAGAGATGGCCACACCCAATCCCTCTGTGAGGGCAGTGTTCCAACCTCCCTCAACCCCGCCCCCTCTCCGCAGGTTAACATGGACTACAGATGCTGCATTCTGAGTCCAGGGCATTCCGAGAATGCCAAGGGCAGACATGATGACCTTAAATGATTTCCTCTTGTGTCAGTTTTGGTAAATTTTAGAAGCTAGGAACTGGTCCACTTTACACAAACGTTCAAATTTACTGGCATTTCATATACTCTCTGCTATAACTTTCTCCTGATTCTTTCTGTATATTCTTTACTTATGTTTTGGTTTTCCTTAATCAAAGTGTGTCTTTTAATCTTGTCAAAGAATATTCTTTGGACTTACTACATCTCCTGAATTTTATACGTTTTCTATTGTATTAAGTTCTGCTCATATCTTTATTTATGTTTTTTCTATGTTCTCAGGTTTATTGTTTTGATATTCTGATGTCAATTTAAACACTTCGTTATTCATTTTAATAAATCTTTTTACTTATAAAGATTTGAACTTTTCAAGATTCCAGCTTACTTGTAAGTTTCTAAGGGTCAGGTCCTCTACATTGTGGCTGGCGTAAGTCTTAATTCACCATATAGCAATGTATATATTGACCTATTTTCCCCTCGACTTTCTATGATTCCCTACATCTCACCTTTCTTTGCACACAAGCTATTTGAAATACCCTTAACTTATTACACAGCCAATAGTCTTTGAAATAATGTGTATTTTTTAGAGAAATCTTCTTATATAATTAGGCAGAAAATCTGACCTGCCATAGTTTTCAAAACAGCATATTTTCACTCTTCTCAAAGATGAATCTGTTGTATTACACAACTTTTGAGTATTTAGCTTTATCAATGACATGTACTTTAAAAATGCTTTAGAGATCCTACCAGTCTTTGAAAACATCCTTGTTCCTTGTTTCAGTTCCAGTTTTGTGTATACTTTCGGCCTTGCACCTGATTATTCCAACATCTGATGGTTGGTCTAGGGAATCTAATTCTGGTATTGATTGTTTTTGCTGCTTGTCTCCCCATGTAGCTGATTTCTTCATTATTGTGTAAATTTAGATCATGAGCTCATGTTTAGGTAAACAGCTGACCTTGTAAGAGGCTTCGGTGTGAAGGCTCGTAAGCTTCAGCAGAAAGTCCACAAAGATTTTTTTGTGTCCCTCCAATGAGTTACCCGCGCGGACCCCTTTTTCTACAAGTGTTGGTCCACTACTCCCTCTAGAGGCTGGGACACAGACAGGACTGCTTTGCTGCCCCCGATCTGGGATAGTGGCTTTGGGCGGCCTCTGGCCTGGGCAGGAGGCTCCCCACGTGTGTCCCACGACCCATCTGCCTGCGAACTTCGGTTACCTGGCAGGAAGCTATGATGCCCAGACATATGGTTAGCTTTGCAGCGAGGTGTACTGCGCGGACCGGTTCCACACACACTTCAAATAAGAGGGCGGCCTCAGTGGAAAGGTGAGAGTTTGTGCAGCTGTGCAGACAAAGAAGGCGCCCTTTGTCCTGGGCCTAAATGCTTGTGACACCCCACTGGGCCTGCCTGGCTCTGAGGGCCCCGCCCTAGGCCCCCTGCTCCCCTGCCCTTTGTTCAGTCACAGCAGAGATGGCCACACCCAATCCCTCTGTGAGGGCAGTGTTCCAACCTCCCTCAACCCCGCCCCCTCTCCGCAGGTTAACATGGACTACAGATGCTGCATTCTGAGTCCAGGGCATTCCGAGAATGCCAAGGGCAGACATGATGACCTTAAATGATTTCCTCTTGTGTCAGTTTTGGTAAATTTTAGAAGCTAGGAACTGGTCCACTTTACACAAACGTTCAAATTTACTGGCATTTCATATACTCTCTGCTATAACTTTCTCCTGATTCTTTCTGTATATTCTTTACTTATGTTTTGGTTTTCCTTAATCAAAGTGTGTCTTTTAATCTTGTCTAAGAATATTCTTTGGACTTACTACATCTCCTGAATTTTATACGTTTTCTATTGTATTAAGTTCTGCTCATATCTTTATTTATGTTTTTTCTATGTTCTCAGGTTTATTGTTTTGATATTCTGATGTCAATTAAAACACTTCGTTATTCATTTTAATAAATCTTTTTACTTATACAGATTTGAACTTTTCAAGATTCCAGCTTACTTGTAAGTTTCTAAGGGTCAGGTCCTCTACATTGTGGCTGGCCTAAGTCTTAATTCACCATATAGCAATGTATATATTGACCTATTTTCCCCTCGACTTTCTGTGATTCCCTACATCTCACCTTTCTTTGCACACAAGCTATTTGAAATACCCTTAACTTATTTCACAGCCAATAAGTCTTTGAAATAATGTGTATTTTTTAGAGAAATCTTCTTATATAATTAGGCAGAAAATCTGACCTGCCATAGTTTTCAAAACAGCATAATTTCACTCTTCTCAAAGATGAATCTATTGTATTACACAACTTTTGAGTATTTAGCTTTATCAATGACATGTACTTTAAAAATGTTTTAGAGATCCTACCAGTCTTTGAAAACATCCTTGTTCCTTGTTTCAGTTCCAGTTTTGTGTATACTTTCGGCCTTGCACCTGATTATTCCAACATCTGATGGTTGGCCTAGGGAATCTAATTCTGGTATTGATTGTTTTTGCTGCTTGTCTCCCCATGTAGCTGATTTCTTCATTATTGTGTAAATTTAGATCATGAGCTCATGTTTAGGTAAACAGCTGACCTTGTAAGAGGCTTCGGTGTGAAGGCTCGTAAGCTTCAGCAGAAAGTCCACAAAGATTTTTTTGTGTCCCTCCAATGAGTTACCCGCGCGGACCCCTTTTTCTACAAGTGTTGGTCCACTACTCCCTCTAGAGGCTGGGACTCAGACAGGACTGCTTTGCTGCCCCCGATCTGGGATAGTGGCTTTGGGCGGCCTGTGGCCTGGGCAGGAGGCTCCCCACGTGTGTCCCACGACCCAAATGCCTGCGAACTTCGGTCACCTGGAAGGAAGCTATGATGCCCAGACCTATGGTTAGCTTTGCAGCGAGGTGTACTGCGCGGACCGGTTCCACACACACTTCAAATAAGAGGGCGGCCTCAGTGGAAAGGTGAGAGTTTGGGCAGCTGTGCAGACAAAGAAGGCGCCCTTTGTCCTGGGCCTAAATGCTTGTGAAACCCCACTGGGCCTGCCGGGCTCTGAGGGCCCCGCCCTGGGCCCCCTGTTCCCCTGCCCTTTGTTCAGTCACAGCAGAGATGGCCACACCCACTCCCTCTGTGAGGGATGTGTTCCAAACTCCCTCAGCCCCGCCCCCTCTCCGCAGGTTAACATAGACTACAGATGCTGCATTCTGAGTCCAGGGCATTCCGAGAATGCCAAGGGCAGACATGATGACCTTAAATGATTTCCTCTTTTGTCAGTTTTGGTAAATTTTAGGAGCTAGGAACTGGTCCACTTTACACAAATGTTCAAATTTACTTGCATTTCATATACTCTGTGCTATAACATTGTCCTGATTCTTTCTGTATATTCTTTACTTATGTTTTGGTGTTCCTTAATCTAAGTGTGTCTTTTAATCTTGTCAAAGAATATTCTTTGGACTTACTACATCACCTGAATTTTATACGTTTTCTATTGTATTAAGTTCTGCTCATATCTTTATTTCTATTTTTTATATGTTCTCAGGTTTATTATTTTGATATTCTGATGTGAATTAAAACACTTGGTTATTCATTTTAATAAATCTTTTTACTTATAAAGATTTGAACTTTTCAATATTCCAGCTTACTTGTAAGTTTCTAAGGGTCAGGTCCTCTACATTGTGGCTGGCCTAAGTCTTAGTTCACCATATAGCAATGTATATATTGACCTATTTTCCCCTCTACTTTCTGTGACTCCCTACATCTCACCTTTATTTGCAGACAAGCCATTTGAAATACCCTTAACTTATTTCACAGCCAATAAGTCTTTGAAATAATGTGTATATTTTAGAGAAATCTTCTTATATAATTAGGCAGAAAATCTGACCTGCCATAGTTTTCAAAACAGGATAATTTCACTCTTCTCAATGATGAATCTGTTGTATTACACAACCTTTGAGAATTTAGCTTTATCAATGACATATACTTTAAAAATGTTTTACCTATCCTACCAGTCTTTGAAAACCTCCTTGTTCCTTGTTTCAGTTCCAGTTTTATGTATATTTTCTGCCTTGCACCTGATTATTCCAACATCAGATGGATGGCCTAGGGAATCTCATTCTGGTATTGATTGTTTTTGCTGATTGTCTCACTTTGTAGCTGATTTCTTCAATATTGTGTAAATTTAGATCATGAGCTCATGTTTAGCTAAACAGCTGACCTTGTAAGAGGCTTAGGTGTGAACGCTGGTACGCTTCAGCAGAAAGTCGGCAAAGATTTATTTGTGTCCCTCCAATGAGTTGCCCGCAAGGACCCCGTTTTCTACAAGTGTTGGTCCAATACTCCTTCGAGAGGCAGTGGACTCAGACATGGCTGCTTTTCAGCCTTCGATCTGTGGCAGTGGCAGTGGGAGGCCTGTGGCCGGGCAGGAGCCTCTCTGCATGTGTCCAGGGACCCATCTGCCTGCAAACTTCGGTCACCTGGCAGGAAGCTACGATGCCCAGACCTATGGTTAGCTTTGCAGCGAGGTGTACTGCGCGGACAGGTTCCACACACACTTCAAATAAGAGGGCGGCCTGAGTGGAAAGGTGAGAGTTTGGGCAGCTGTGCAGACAAAGAAGGCGCACTTTGGCCTGGGCCTAAATGCTTGTGACACACGACTGGGCCTGCCGGGCTCTGAGGGCACTGCCGTTGTCCCACTTCTACCCTGCACTGTGTTCAGGCACAGCAGAGATGGCCCCTCCCACTCCCTCAGTGAAGGCAGTGTTCCAACCTACCTCAGCCCCGCCCCCTCTCCGCAGGTTAACATGGACTATAGATGCTGCATTCTGAGGCCAGGGCATTCCGAGAATGCCAAGGGCAGACATGATGACCTTAAATGATTTCCTCTCTTGTCAATTTTGGTAAACTTTAGGAGCTAGGAAATAGTCACTTTACACAAATGTTCAAATTTACTGGCATTTCATATATTCTCTGCTATAACATTGTCCTGATTCTTTCTGTATATTCTTTACATATGTTTTGGTTTTCCTTAATCAAAGTGTGTCTTTAAAATCTTGTCAAAGAATATTCTTTGGACTTACTACCTCAACTGAATTTTATACGTTTTCTGTGGTATTAAGTTCTGCTCATAGATTTATTTATCTTTTTTCTATGTTCTCAGTGTTTATTGTTTTGATTTTCTGATGTCAATTAAAACACCTGGTTATTCATTTTAATAAATCTTTTTACTTATAAAGATTTGAATTTTTAAAACTTCCAGCTTACTTGTAAGTTTCTAAGGGTAACGTCCTCTACATTGTGGCTGGCCAAAGGATTAGTTCACAATATAGCAAAGTATATATTGACCTGTTTTCCCCTCGACTTTCTGTGATTTCCTATATCTCACCTTTCTTTGCAGACAAGCCATTTGAAATAACCTTAACTTATTTCACAGCCAATAAGTCTTTGAAATAATGTGTAATTTTTAGAGAAATCTTCTTATATATTTAGGCAGAAAATCTGACCTGCCATAGTTTTCAAAACAGCATAATTTCACTCTTCTCAATGATGAATCTGTTGTATTACACAACCTTTGAGTATTTAGCTTTATCAATGACATGTACTTTAAAAATGTTGTAGAGATGCTACCAGTCTTTGAAAACATCCGTGTTCCTTGTTTCATTTCCAGTTTTATGAATATTTTCTGCCTTGCACCTGATTATTCCAACGTCTGATCGATGGCCTAGGGAATCTAATTCTGGTATTGATTGTTTTTGTTGAATGGCTCCCCCTGTAGCTGATTTCTTCATTATTGTGTAAATTTAGATCATGAGCTCATGTTTAGCTAAACATCTGACTTTGTAAGAGACTTAGGTGTGAACCCTCGTAAGCTTCATCAGAGAGTCCGCAAAGATTTATTTGTGTCCCTCCAACGAGTTGCCCGCGAGGGCCCCGTTCACTACAAGTGTTGGTCCACTATTCCCTCTAGAGGCACGGCCTCAGACAGGGCTGCTTTGTGCCCCACGTTTGGGGCAGTGGCAGTGGGTGTCCTGTGGACGGGGCAGGAGCCTCTCTGCGTGTGTCCCAGGGACCCATCTGCCTGCGAAATTCGGTCACCTGGCAGGAAGCTACGATGCCGAGACATATGGTTAGCTGTGCAGCGAGGTGTACTGCGCGGACAGGTTCCACACACACTTCAAGTAAGAGGGCGGCTTGAGTGGAAAGGTGAGAGTTTGGGCAGCTGTGCATACAAAGAAGGCGCCCTTTGTCCTGGGCCTAAATGCTTGTCACACCCCACTGGGCCTGCCGGGCTCTGAGGGCCCTGCCCTGGGCCCCCTTCTCCCCTGCCCTTTGTTCAGTCACAGCAGAGATGGCCCCACCCACTCCCTCAGTGAAGGCAGTGTTCCAACCTCCCTCAGCCCCGCCCCCTCTCCGCAGGTTAACATGGACTACAGATGCTGCATTCTGACCCCAGGGCATTCCGAGAATGCCAAGGGCAGACATGATGACCTTAAATGATTTCCTCTTTTTTCAGTTATGGTAAATTTTAGGAGCTAGGAACTGGTCCACTTTACACAAATGTTCAAATTTACTGGCATTTCATATACTCTCTGCTATAACATTGTCCAGATTCTTTCTGTATATTCTTTACTTATGTTTTGGTGTTCCTTAATTTAAGTGTGTCTTTTAATCTTGTCAAAGAATATTCTTTGGACTTACTACATCACCTGAATTTTATACGTTTTCTATTGTATTAAGTTCTGCTCATATCTTTATTTATATTTTTTATATGTTCTCAGGTTTATTAATTTGATATTCTGATGTCAATTAAAACACTTGGTTATTCATTTTAATAAATCTTTTTACTTATAAAAATTTGAACTTTTCAAGATTCCAGCTTACTTGTAAGTTTCTAAGGGTCAGGTCCTCTACATTGTGGCTGGCCTAAGTCTTAGTTCACCATATAGCTACTTTCTGTGACTCCCTACATCTCAACTTATTTGCAGACAAGCCATTTGAAATACCCTTAACTTATTTCACAGCCAATAAGTCTTTGAAATAATGTGTATATTTTAGAGAAATCTTCTACTTTCTGTGACTCCCTACATCTCACCTTTATTTGCAGACAAGCCATTTGAAATACCCTTAACTTATTTCACAGCCAATAAGTCTTTGAAATAATGTGTATATTTTAGAGAAATCTTCTTATATAATTAGGCAGAAAATCTGAACTGCCATAGTTTTCAAAACAGCATAATTTCACTCTTCTCAATGATGAATCTGTTGTATTACACAACCATTGAGTATTTAGCTTTATCAATGACATGTACTTTAAAAATGTTTTAGAGATCCTACCAGTCTTTGAAAACATCCTTGTTCCTTGTTTCAGTTCCAGTTTTGTGTATACTTTCTGCCTTGCACCTGATTATTCCAACATCTGATGGTTGGCCTATGGAATCTAATTCTGGTATTGATTGTTTTTGCTGCTTGTCTCCCCTTGTAGCTGATTTCTTCATTATTGTGTAAATTTAGATAATGAGCTCATGTTTAGCTAAACAGCTGACCTTTTAAGAGGCTTAGGTGTGAACGCTCGTAAGCTTCAGCAGAAAGTCCACAAAGATTTTTTTGTGTCCCTCCAATGTGATACCCACGCGGACCCCTGTTTCTTCAAGTGTTGGTCCACTACTCCCTCTAGAGGCTGGGACTCAGACAGGACTGCTTTGATGCCCCCGATCTGGGATAGTGGCTTTGGGCAACCTGTGGCCTGGGCAGGAGGCTCCCCACTTGTGTGCCACGTCCCATCTGCCTGCGAACTTCGGTCACCTGGCACGAAGCTATGATGCCCAGACCTATGGTTAGCTTTGCAGCGAGGTGTACTGCGCGGACCGGTTCCACGCACACTTCAAATAAGAGGGCGGCCTGAGTGGAAGGGTGAGAGTTTGGGCAGCTGTGCAGACAAAGCAGGCGCACTTTGGCCTGGGCCTAAATGCTTGTGAAACAGGACTGTGCCTGCTGGGCTCTGAGCGCACTGCTGTTGGCCCCCTTCTCCCCTGCACTTTGTTCAGGCACAGCAGAGATGGCCCCTCCCACTCCCTCAGTGAAGGCAGTGTTCCATCCTCCCTCAGCCCCGCCCCCTCTCCGCAGGTTAACATGGACTACAGATGCTGCATTCTGAGTCCAGGGCATTCCGAGAATGCCAAGGGCAGACATGATGACCTTAAATGATTTCCTCTCTTGTCAATTTTGGTAAACTTTAGGAGCTAGGAAATGGTCACTTTACACAAATGTTCAAATTTACTGGCATTTCATATATTCTCTGCTATAACATTGTCCTGATTCTTTCTGTATATTCTTTACATATGTTTTGGTTTTCCTTAATCAAAGTGTGTCTTTTAAATCTTGTCAAAGAATATTCTTTGGACTTACTACCTCAACTGAATTTTATACATTTTCTGTGGTATTAAGTTCTGCTCATATCTTTATTTATCTTTTTTCTATGTTCTCAGGGTTTATTGTTTTGATCTTCTGATGTCAGTTAAAACACTTGGTTATTCATTTTAATAAATCTTTTTACTTATAAAGATTTGAATTTTTAAAGATTCCAGCTTACTTGTAAGTTTCTAAGGGTCAGGTCCTCTACATTGTGGCTGGCCAAAGGCTTAGTTCACAATATAGCAAAGTATATATTGACCTATTTCCCCCTCGACTTTCTGTGATTTCCTACATCTCACCTTTCTTTGCAGACAAGCCATTTGAAATAACCTTAACTTATTTCACAGCCAATCAGTCTTTGAAATAATATGTAGTTTTCAGAGAAATCTTCTTATATATTTAGGCAGAAAATCTGACCTGCCATAGTTTTCAAAACAGCATAATTTCACACTTCTCAATGATGAATCTGTTGTATTACACAACCATTGAGTATTTAGCTTTATCAATGACATGTACTTTAAAAATGTTTTAGAGATCCTACCAGTCTTTGAAAACATCCTTGTTCCTTGTTTCAGTTCCAGTTTTATGTATATTTTCTGCCTTGCACCTGATTATTCCAACATCTGATCGATGGCCTAGGGAATCTAATTCTGGTATTGATTGTTTTTGCTGATTGTCTCCCCCTGTAGCTGATTTCTTCATTATTGTGTAAATTTAGATCATGAGCTCATGTTTAGCTAAACATCTGACTTTGTAAGAGGCTTAGGTGTGAACACTCGTAAGCTTCATCAGAAAGTCCGCAAAGATTTATTTGTGTCCCTCCAATGAGTTGCCCGCGAGGACCCCGTTTTCTACAAGGGTTGGTCCACTACTTCCTGTAGAGGCACGGGCTGAGACAGGGCTGCTTTGCGCCCCACGATCTGGGGCAGTGGCATTGGGCGGCCTGTGGCCCGGGTAGGAGCCTCTCTGCGTGTGTCCCGGGACCCATCTGCCTGCGAACTTCGGTCACCTGGCAGGAATCTACGATGCCCAGACCTATGGTTAGCTGTGCAGCGAGGTGTACTGCGCAAACAGGTTCCACACACACTTCAAGTAAGAGGGCGGCCTGAGTGGAAAGGTGAGAGTTTGTGCCGCTGTTCAGACAAAGAAGGCGCCCTTGTCCTGGGCCTAAATGCTTGTGACACCGCACTGGGCCTGCCGGGCTCTGAGGGCCCTGTCCTGGGCCCCCTGCTCCCCTGGCCTTTGTTCAGTCACAGCAGAGATGGCCACACCCACTCCCTCTGTGAGGGCAGTGTTCCAAACTCCCTCAGCCCCGCCCCCTCTCCGCAGGTTAACATGGACTACAGATGCTGCATTCTGAGTCTAGGGCATTCCGAGAATGCCAAGGGCAGACATGATGACCTTAAATGATTTCCTCTTGTGTCAGTTTTGGTAAACTTTAGGAGCTAGGAAATGGTCCACTTTACACAAATGTTCAAATTTACTGGCATTTCTTATATTCTCTGCTATAACATTGTCCTGATTCTTTCTGTATATTCTTTACATATGTTTTGGTGTTCCTTAATCTAAGTGTGTCTTTGAATCTTGTCAAAGAATATTCTTTGGACTTACTACATCACCTGAATTTTATCGTTTTCTATTGTATTAAGATCTGCTCATATCTTTATTTATATTTTTTCTATGTTCTCAGGTTTATTGTTTTGATATTCTGATGTCAATTAAAACACTTGGTTATTAATTTTATTAAATATTTTTACTTATAAAGATTTGAACTTTTCAAGATTCCAGCTTACTTGTAAGTTTCTAAGGGTTAGGTCCTCTACATTGTGGCTGGCCTAAGTCTTAGTTCACCATATAGCAATGTATATATTGACCTATTTTCCCCTCGACTTTCTGTGATTCCCTACATCTCACCTTTCTTTGCACACAAGCCATTTGAAATACCCTTAACTTATTTCACAGCCAATAAGTCTTTGAAATAATGTGTATTTTTTAGAGAAATCTTCTTATGTAATTAGGCAGAAAATCTGACCTGCCATAGTTTTCAAAACAGCATAATTTCACTCTTCTCAATGTTGAATCTGTTGTATGACACAACCATTGAGTATTTAGCTTTATCAATGACATGTACTTTAAAAATGTTTTAGAGATCCTTCCAGTCTTTGAAAACATCCTTGTTCCTTGTTTCAGTTCAAGTTTTATGTATACTTTCTGCCTTTCACCTGATTATTCCAACATCTGATGGTTGGCCTAGGGAATCTAATTCTGGTATTGATTGTTTTTGCTGATTGTCTCCCCCTGTAGCTGATTTCTTCATTATTGTGTAAATTTAGATCATGAGCTCATGTTTAGCTAAACATCTGACTTTGTAAGAGGCTTAGTGTGAACACTCGTAAGCTTCATCAGAATGTCCGCAAAGATTTATTTGTGTCCCTCCAATGAGTTGTCCGCGAGGACCCCGTTCTCTACAAGGGTAGGTCCACTACTCCCTCTAGAGGCACGGCCTAAGACAGGGCTGCTTTGCACCCCACGATCTGGGCAGTGGCAGTGGGCGGCCTGTGGCCTGGGTAGGAGCCTCTCTGCGTGTGTCCCAGGGACCCATCTGCCTGCGAACTTCGGTCACCTGGCAGGAAGCTACGATGCCCAGACCTATGGTTAGCTGTGCAGCGAGGTGTCCTGCGTGGACACGTACCACACACACTTCAAGTAAGAGGGCTGCCTGAGTGGAAAGGTGAGAGTTTGTGCCGCTGTGCAGACAAAGAAGGCGCCCTTTGTCCTGTGCCTAAATGCTTGTGACACCCCACTGGGCCTGCGGGGCTCTGAGGGCCCTGCCCTGGGCCTTCTGCTCCCCTGCCCTTTGTTCAGTCACAGCAGAGATGGCCACACCCACTCCCTCTGTGAGGGCAGTGTTCCAACCTCGCTCAGCCCCACCCCCTCTCCGCAGGTTAACATGGACTACAGATGCTGCATTCTGAGTCTAAGGCATTCCGAGAATGCCAAGGGCAGACATGATGACCTTAACTGATTTCCTCTTGTGTCAGTTTTGGTAAATTTTAGGAGCTAGGAACTGGTCCACTTTACGCAAACGTTCAAATTTACTGGCATTTCATATACTCTCTGCTATAACATTCTTCTGATTCTTTCTGTATATTCTTTACTTATGTTTTGGTTTTCCTTAATCAAAGTGTGTCTTTTAATCTTGTCAAAGAATATTCTTTGGACTTACTACATCACCTGAATTTTATACGTTTTCTATTGTATTAAGTTCTGCTCATATCTTTATTTATATTTTTTCTATTTTCTCAGTTTTATTGTTTTGATATTCTGATGTCAATTAAAACACTTCGTTATTCATTTTAATAAATCTTTTTACTTATGAAGATTTGAACTTTTCAAGATTCCAGCTTACTTGTAAGTTTCTAAGGGTGAGGTCCTCTACATTGTGGCTGGCCTAAGTCTTAGTTCACCATATAGCAATGTATATATTGACCTATTTTCCTCTCGACTTTCTGTGATTCCCTACATCTCACCTTTCTTTGCAGACAAGCCATTTGAAATACCCTTAACTTATTTCACAGCCAATAAGTCTTTGAATAATGTGTATTTTTTAGAGAAGTCTTCTTATATATTTAGGCAGAAAATCTGACCTGCCATAGTTTTCAAAACAGCATAATTTCACTCTTCTCAAAGATGAATCTGTTGTATTACACAACCATTGAGTATTTAGCTTTATCAATGACATGTACTTTAAAAATGTTTTAGAGATCCTACCTGTCTTTGAAAACATCCTTGTTCCTTGTTTCAGTTCCAGTTTTGTGTATACTTTCTGCCTTGCACCTGATTATTCCAACATCTGATGGTTGGCCTAGGGAATCTAATTATGGTATTGATTGTTTTTGCTGCATGTCTCCCCTTGTAGCTGATTTCTTCATTATAGTGTAAATTTAGATCATGAGCTCATGTTTAGCTAAACAGCTGACCTTGTAAGAGGCTTAGGTGTGAACGCTCGTAAGCTTCAGCAGAAAGTCCGCAAAGATTTTTTTGTGTCCCTCCAATGAGTTACCTGCGCGGACCCCTTTTTCTACAAGTGTTGGTCCACTACTCCCTCTAGAGGCTGGGAATCAGACAGGACTGCTTTCCTGCCCCCGATCTGGGATAGTGGCTTTGGGCGGCCTGTGGCCTGGGCAGGAGGCTCCCCACGTGTGTCCCAAGACCCATCTGCCAGCGCACTTCGGTCACCTGGCAGGAAGCTATGATGCCCAGACCTATGGTTAGCTTTGCAGCGAGGTGTACTGCGCGGACCGGTTCCACACACACTTCAAGTAAGAGGGCGGCCTGAGTGGAAAGGTGAGAGTTTGGGCAGCTGTGCAGACAAAGAAGGCGCACATTGGCCTGGGCCTAAATGCTTGTGACACACGACTGGGCCTGCCGGTTTCTGAGGGCCCTGCCGTTGGCCCCCTTCTCACCTGCCCTTTGTTCAGTCACAGAAGAGATGGCCACACCCACTCCCTCAGTGAAGGCAGTGTTCCAACCTCCCTCAGCCCCGCCCCTTCTCAGCAGGTTACCATGGACTACAGATGCTGCATACTGATGCAAGGGCATTCCGAGAATGCCAAGGGCAGACATGATGACCTTAAATGATTTCCTCTTGTGTCAATTTTGGTAAAGTTTAGGAGCTAGGAAATGGTCCCCTTTACACAAATGTTCAAATTTACTTGCATTTCATATATTCTCTGCTATAACATTGTCCTGATTCTTTCTGTATATTCTTTACTTATGTTTTGGTTTTCCTTAATCAAAGTGTGTCTTTAAAATCTTTTGAAAGAATATTCTTTGGACTTACTACCTCAACTGAATTTTATACGTTTTCTGTGGTATTAAGTTCTGCTCATAGATTTATTTATCTTTTTTCTATGTTCTCAGGGTTTATTGTTTTGATCTTTTGATGTCAATTAAAACACCTGGTTATTCATTTTAATAAATCTTTTTACTTATAAAGATTTGAATTTTTAAAACTTCCAGCTTACTTGTAAGTTTCTATGGGTCACCTCCTCTACATTGTGGCTGGCCAAATGATTAGTTCACAATATAGCAAAGTATATATTGACCGGTTTTCCCCTCGACTTTTGTGATTTCCTATATCTCACCTTTCTTTGCAGACAAGCCATTTGAAATAACCTTAACATATTTCACAGCCAATAAGTCTTTGAAATAATGTGTATTTTTCAGAGAAATCGTCTTATATATTTAGGCAGAAAATATGTCCTGCCATAGTTTTCAAAACAGCATAATTTCACTCTTCTCAGTGATGAATCTGTTGTATTACACAACCTTTGAGTATTTAGCTTTATCAATGACATGTACTTTAAAAATGTTTTAGAGATCCTACCAGTCTTTGAAAACATCCTTGTTCCTTGTTTCATTTCCAGTTTTATGAATATTTTCTGCCTTGCACCTGATTATTCCAACGTCTGATCGATGGCCTAGGGAATCTAATACTGGTATTGATTGTTTTTGTTGATTGTCTCCCCCTGTAGCTGATTTCTTCATTATTGTGTAAATTTAGATCATGAGCTCATGTTTAGCTAAACATCTGACTTTGTAAGAGGCTTAGGTGTGAACACTCGTAATCTTCATCAGAGAGTCCACAAAGATTTATTTGTGTCCCTCCAATGAGTTGCCCGCGAGGGCCCCGTTCTCTACAAGTGTTGGTCCACTCCTCCCTCTTGAGGCACGGCTTCAGACAGGGCTGCATTGCGCCCCACGATCTGGGGCAGTGGCAGTGGGCGGCCTGTGGCCCGGGTAGGAGCCTCTCTGCGTGTGTCCCAGGGACCCATCTACCTGCGAACTTCTGTCACCTGGCAGGAAGCTACGATGCCCAGACCTATGGTTAGCTGTGCAGCGAGGTGTACTGCGCGGACAGGTTCCACACACACTTCAAGTAAGAGGGCGGCCTGAGTGGATAGGTGAGAGTTTGGGCAGCTGCTCAGACAAAGAAGGCGCCCTTTGTCCTGGGCCTAAATGCTTGTGACACCACACTGGGCCTGCCGGGGTCTGAGGGCCCTGCCCTGGGCCCCCTGCTCCCCTCCCCTTTGTTCAGTCACAGCAGAGATGGCCACACCCACTCCCTCTGTGAGGGCAGTGTTCCAAACACCCTCAGCCCCGCCCCCTCTCCGCAGGTTATCATGGACTACAGATGCTGCATTCTGAGTCTAGGGCATTCCGAGAATGCAAAGGGCAGACATGATGACCTTAAATGATTTCCTCTTGTGTCAGTTTTGGTAAACTTTAGTAGCTAGGAACTGGTCCACTTTACACAAATGTTCATATTTACTGGCATTTCATATATTCTCTGCTATAACAATCTCCTGATTCTTTCTGTATATTCTTTACTTATGTTTTGGTTTTCCTTAATCAAAGTTTGTCTTTTAATCTTGTCAAAGAATATTCTTTGGACTTACTACATCACCTGAATTTTATACGTTTTCTATTGTATTAAGTTCTGCTCATATCTTTATTTATATTTTTTCTATTTTCTCAGGTTTATTGTTTTGATCTTCTGATGTCAATTAAAACACTTGGTTATTCATTTTAATAAATCTTTTTACTTATAAAGGTTTGAACTTTTCAAGATTCCAGCTTACTTGTAAGTTTCAAAGGGTCAGGTTCTATACATTGTGGCTGGCCTATGTCTTAGTTCACCATATAGCAATGTATATTTTGACCTATTTTGCCCTCGACTTTCTGTGATTCCCTACATCTCACCTTTCTTTGCAGACAAGCCATTTGAAATAACCTTAACTTATTTCACCACCAATAAGTCTTTGAAATAATGTGTATTTTTTAGAGAAATTTTCTTATATAATTAGGCAGAAAATCTGACCTGCCATAGTTTTCAAAACAGCATAATTTCACTCTTCTCAATGTTGAATCTGTTGTATTACACAACCATTGAGTATTTAGCTTTATGAATGACATGTACTTTAAAAATGTTTTAGAGATCCTACCAGTCTTTGAAAACATCCTTGTTCCTTATTTCAGTTCAAGTTTTATTTATACTTTCTGCCTTGCACCTGATTATTCCAACATCTGATGGTTGGCCTAGGGAATCTAATTCTGGTATTGATTGTTTTTGCTGCTTGTCTCCACTTGTAGCTGATTTCTTCATTATTGTGTAAATTTAGATCATTAGCTCATGTTTAGCTAAATAGCTGACCTTGTAAGAGGCTTAGGTGTGAACGCTTGTAAGCTTCAGCAGAAAGTCCGCAAAGATTTTTTTGTGTCCCTCCAATGAGTTACCCGCGGGGACCCCTTTTTCTACAAGTGTTGGTCCACTACTCCCTCTAGAGGCTGGGACTCAGACAGGACTACTTTGCTGCCCCCGATCTGGGATAGTGGCTTTGGGCGGCCGTGGCCTGGGCAGGAGGCTCCCCACGTGTGTCCCACGACCCATCTGCCTGAGAACTTCGGTCACCTGGCAGGAAGCTATGATGCCCAGACCTATGGTTATCTTTGCAGCGAGGTGTACTGCGCGACAGGTTCCACACACACTTCAAGTAAGAGGGCGGCCTGAGTGGATAGGTGAGTGTTTGGGCAGCTGTGCAGACAAAGAAGGCGCACTTTGGCCTGGGACTAAATGCTTGTGACACACGACTGGGCCTGCCGGGCTCTGAGGGCCCTGCCGTTGGCCCCCATCTCCCCTGCCCTTTGTTCAGGCACAGCAGAGATGGCCGCTCCCACTCCCTCAGTGAAGGCAGTGTTCCAACCTCCCTCAGCCCCGCCCCCTCTCCGCAGGTTAACATGGACTACAGATGCTGCATTCTGAGTCTAGGGCATTCCGAGAATGCCAAGGGCAGACATGATGACCTTAACTGATTTCCTCTTGTGTCAGTTTTGGTAAATTTTAGGAGCTAGAAACTGTTCCACTTTACTCAAACGTTCAAATTTACTGGCATTTCATATTCTCTCTGCTATAACATTGTCCTGATTCTTTCTGTAGATTCTTTACTTATGTTTTGGTGTTCCTTAATCTAAGTGTGTCTTTGAATCTTGTCAAAGAATATTCTTTGGACTTACTACATCACCTGAATTTTATACGTTTTCTATTGTATTAAGTTCTGCTCATATCTTTATTTATATTTTTTCTATGTTCTAAGGTTTATTGTTTTCATCTTCTGATGTCAATTAAAACACTTGGTTATTAATTTTAATAAATCTTTTTACTTATAAAGATTTGAACTTTTCAAGATTCCAGCTTACATGTAAGTTTCTAAG
This sequence comes from Mesoplodon bidens, assembly GCF_964165515.1. Lineage (NCBI taxonomy): Eukaryota > Metazoa > Chordata > Mammalia > Artiodactyla > Ziphiidae > Mesoplodon > Mesoplodon bidens. The sequence continues at coordinate 5,262,806 of NC_138180.1, forward strand.
GGTCAGGTCCTCTACATTGTGGCTGGCCTAAGACTTAGTTCACCATATAGCAATGTATATATTGACCTATTTTCCCCTCGACTTTCTGTGATTCCCTACATCACACCTTTCTTTGCACACAAGCCATTTGAAATACCCTTAACTTATTTAACAGCCAATAAGTCTTTGAAATAATGTGTATTTTTTAGAGAAATATTCTTATGTAATTAGGCAGAAAATCTGACCTGCCATAGTTTTCAAAACAGCATAATTTCACTCTTCTCAGTGTTGAATCTGTTGTATGACACAACCATTGAGTATTTAGCTTTATCAATGACATGTACTTTAAAAATGTTTTAGAGATCCTACCAGTCTTTGAAAACATCCTTGTTCCTTGTTTCAGTTCAAGTTTTATGTATACTTTCTGCCTTGCACCTGATTATTCCAACATCTGATGGTTGGCCTAGTGAATCTAATTCTGGTATTGATTGTTTTTGCTGCTTGTCTCCCCTTGTAGCTGATTTCTTCATTATTGTGTAAATTTAGATCATGAGCTCATGTTTAGGTAAACAGCTGACCTTGTAATAGGCTTAGGTGTGAACCCTCGTAAGCTTCATCAGAAAGTCCGCAAAGATTTATTTGTGTACCTCCAATGAGTTGCCCACGAGGGCCGCGTTTTCTACAAGTGTTGGTCCACTACTCCCTCTAGAGGCACGGTCTCAGACAGGGCTGCTTTGCGCCCCACGATCTGGGACAGTGGCAGTGTGCGGCCTGTTGACCGTGTAGGAGCCTCTCTGAGTGTGTCCCAGGGACCCATCTGCCTGCGAGATTCTGTCACCTGGCAGGAAGCTACGATGCCCAGACCTATGGTTAGCTGTGCAGCGAGGTGTACTGCGCGGACAGGTTCCACACACACTTCAAGTAAGAGGGCGGCCTGAGTGGATAGGTGAGAGTTTGGGCAGCTGCTCAGACAAAGAAGGCGCCCTTTGTCCTGGGCCTAAATGCTTGTGACACCACACTGGGCCTGCCGGGGTCTGAGGGCCCTGCCCTGGGCCCCCTGCTCCCCTCCCCTTTGTTCAGTCACAGCAGAGATGGCCACACCCACTCCCTCTGTGAGGGCAGTGTTCCAAACACCCTCAGCCCCGCCCCCTCTCCGCAGGTTATCATGGACTACAGATGCTGCATTCTGAGTCTAGGGCATTCCGAGAATGCAAAGGGCAGACATGATGACCTTAAATGATTTCCTCTTGTGTCAGTTTTGGTAAACTTTAGTAGCTAGGAACTGGTCCACTTTACACAAATGTTCATATTTACTGGCATTTCATATATTCTCTGCTATAACAATCTCCTGATTCTTTCTGTATATTCTTTACTTATGTTTTGGTTTTCCTTAATCAAAGTTTGTCTTTTAATCTTGTCAAAGAATATTCTTTGGACTTACTACATCACCTGAATTTTATACGTTTCTATTGTATTAAGTTCTGCTCATATCTTTATTTATATTTTTTCTATTTTCTCAGGTTTATTGTTTTGATCTTCTGATGTCAATTAAAACACTTGGTTATTCATTTTAATAAATCTTTTTACTTATAAAGGTTTGAACTTTTCAAGATTCCAGCTTACTTGTAAGTTTCAAAGGGTCAGGTTCTATACATTGTGGCTGGCCTATGTCTTAGTTCACCATATAGCAATGTATATTTTGACCTATTTTGCCCTCGACTTTCTGTGATTCCCTACATCTCACCTTTCTTTGCAGACAAGCCATTTGAAATAACCTTAACTTATTTCACAACCAATAAGTCTTTGAAATAATGTGTATTTTTTAGAGAAATTTTCTTATATAATTAGGCAGAAAATCTGACCTGCCATAGTTTTCAAAACAGCATAATTTCACTCTTCTCAATGTTGAATCTGTTGTATTACACAACCATTGAGTATTTAGCTTTATGAATGACATGTACTTTAAAAATGTTTTAGAGATCCTACCAGTCTTTGAAAACATCCTTGTTCCTTGTTTCAGTTCAAGTTTTATTTATACTTTCTGCCTTGCACCTGATTATTCCAACATCTGATGGTTGGCCTAGGGAATCTAATTCTGGTATTGATTGTTTTTGCTGCTTGTCTCCACTTGTAGCTGATTTCTTCATTATTGTGTAAATTTAGATCATTAGCTCATGTTTAGCTAAATAGCTGACCTTGTAAGAGGCTTAGGTGTGAACGCTTGTAAGCTTCAGCAGAAAGTCCGCAAAGATTTTTTTGTGTCCCTCCAATGAGTTACCCGCGGGGACACCTTTTTCTACAAGTGTTGGTCCACTACTCCCTCTAGAGGCTGGGACTCAGACAGGACTACTTTGCTGCCCCCGATCTGGGATAGTGGCTTTGGGCGGCCTGTGGCCTGGGCAGGAGGCTCCCCACGTGTGTCCCACGACCCATCTGCCTGAGAACTTCGGTCACCTGGCAGGAAGCTATGATGCCCAGACCTATGGTTATCTTTGCAGCGAGGTGTACTGCGCGACAGGTTCCACACACACTTCAAGTAAGAGGGCGGCCTGAGTGGATAGGTGAGTGTTTGGGCAGCTGTGCAGACAAAGAAGGCGCACTTTGGCCTGGGACTAAATGCTTGTGACACACGACTGGGCCTGCCGGGCTCTGAGGGCCCTGCCGTTGGCCCCCATCTCCCCTGCCCTTTGTTCAGGCACAGCAGAGATGGCCGCTCCCACTCCCTCAGTGAAGGCAGTGTTCCAACCTCCCTCAGCCCCGCCCCCTCTCCGCAGGTTAACATGGACTACAGATGCTGCATTCTGAGTCTAGGGCATTCCGAGAATGCCAAGGGCAGACATGATGACCTTAACTGATTTCCTCTTGTGTCAGTTTTGGTAAATTTTAGGAGCTAGAAACTGTTCCACTTTACTCAAACGTTCAAATTTACTGGCATTTCATATTCTCTCTGCTATAACATTGTCCTGATTCTTTCTGTAGATTCTTTACTTATGTTTTGGTGTTCCTTAATCTAAGTGTGTCTTTGAATCTTGTCAAAGAATATTCTTTGGACTTACTACATCACCTGAATTTTATACGTTTTCTATTGTATTAAGTTCTGCTCATATCTTTATTTATAATTTTTCTATATTCTCAGGTTTATTGTTTTGATATTCTGATGTCATTTAAAACACTTGGTTATTCATTTTAATAAATACTTTTACTTATAAAGATTTGAACTTTTCAACTTTCCAGCTTACTTGTAAGTTTCTAAGGGTCAGGTCCTCTACATTGTGGCTGGCCTAAGTCTTAGTTCACCATATAGCAATGTATATATGGACCTATTTTCCCCTCGACTTTCTGTGATTCCCTACATCTCACCTTTCTTTGCACACAAGCCATTTGAAATACCCTTAACTTATTTCACAGCCAATAAGTCTTTGAAATAATGTGTATGTTTTAGAGAAATCTTCTTATGTAATTAGGCAGAAAATCTGACCTGCCATAGTTTTCAAAACAGCATAATTTCACTCTTCTCAATGTTGAATCTGTTGTATGACACAACCATTGAGTATTTAGCTTTATCAATGACATGTACTTTAAAAATGTTTTAGAGATCCTTCCAGTCTTTGAAAACATCCTTGTTCCTTGTTTCAGTTCAAGTTTTATGTATACTTTCTGCCTTGCACCTGATTATTCCAACATCTTATGGTTGGCCTAGGGAATCTAATTCTGGTATTGATTGTTTTTGCTGCTTGTCTCCCCTTGTAGCTGATTTCTTCATTATTGTGTAAATTTAGATCATGAGCTCATGTTTAGCTAAACAGCTGACCTTGTAATAGGCTTAGGTGTGAACGCTCGTAAGCTTCAGCAGAAAGTCCGCAAAGATTTTTTTGTGTCCCTCCAATGAGTTACCCGCGCGGACCCCTTTATCTACAAGTGTTGGTCCACTACTCCCTCTAGAGGCTGGGACTCAGACAGGACTGCTTTGCTGCCCCCGATCTGGGATAGTGGCTTTGAGCGGCCTGTGGCCTGGGCAGGAGGCTCCCCACGTGTGTCCCACGACCCATCAGCCTGCGAACTTCGGTCACCTGGCAGGAAGCTATGATGCCCAGACCTATGGTTAGCTTCGCAGCGAGGTGTACTGCGTGGACCTGTTCCACACACACTTCAACTAACAGGGCGGCCTGAGTGGAAAGGTGAGAGTTTGGGCAGCTGTGCAGACAAAGAAGGCGCACGTTGCCCTGGGCCTAAATGCTTGTGACACACGACTGGGCCTGCCGGGCTCTGAGGGCCCTGCCCTGGGCCCCCTTCTCCCCTGCCCTTTGTTCAGTCACAGCAGAGATGGCCCCACCCACTCCCTCAGTGAACGCAGTGTTCCAACCTCCCTCAGCCCCACACCCTCTCCCAAGGTTACCATGGACTACAGATGCTGCATTTTGAGGCCAGGGCGTTCCGAGAATGCCAAGGGCAGACATGATGACCTTAAATGATTTCCTCTTGTGTCAATTTTGGTAAAGTTTAGGAGCTAGGAAATGGTCCACTTTACACAAATGTTCAAATTTACTGGCATTTCAGATATTCTCTGCTATAACATTGTCCTGATTCTTTCTGTATATTCTTTACTTATGTTTTGGTTTTCCTTAATCAAAGTGTGTCTTTTAAATCTTGTCAAAGAATATTCTTTGGACATACTACCTCACCTGAATTTTATACGTTTTCTGTGGTTTTAAGTTCTGCTCATATCTTTATTTATCTTTTTTCTATGTTCTCAGGGTTTATTGTTTTGATCTTCTGATGTCAATTAAAACACTTGGTTATTCATTTTAATAAATCTTATTACTTATAAAGATTTGAATTTTTAAAGATTCCAGCTTACTTGTAAGTTTCTAAGTGTCAGGTCCTCTACATTGTGGCTGGCCAAAGTCTTAGTTCACAATATAGCAAAGTATATATTGACCTATTTTCCCCTCGACTTTCTGTGATTTCCTACATCTCACCTTTCTTTGCAGACAAGCCATTTGAAATAACCTTAACTTATTTCACAGCCAATAAGACTTTGAAATAATGTGCATTTTTCAGAGAAATCTTCTTATATATTTAGGCAGAAAATCTGACCTGCCATAGTTTTCAAAACAGCATAATTTCCCTCTTCTCAATGATGAATCTGTTGTATTACACAACCTTTGAGAATTTAGCTTTATAAATGACATGTACTTTAAAAATGTTTTAGAGATCCTACCAGTCTTTGAAAACATCCTTGTTCCTTGTTTCAGTTCCAGTTTTGTGTATACTTTCTGCCTTGCACCTGATTATTCCAACATCTGATGGTTGGCCTAGGGAATCTAATTCTGGTATTGATTGTTTTTGCTGCTTGTCTCCCCTTGTAGCTGATTTCTTCATTATTGTGTAAATTTAGATCATGAGCTCATGTTTAGGTAAACAGATGACCTTGTAAGAGGCTTAGGTGTGAACCCTTGTAAGCTTCATCAGAACGTCCGCAAAGATTTATTTGTGTCCCTCCAATGAGTTGCACACGAGGGCCGCGTTCTCTACAAGGGTTGGTCCACTACTACCTCTAGAGGCACGGACTCAGACAGGGCTGCTTTGCGCCCCAAGATATTGGGCAGTGGCAGTGGGCGGCCTGTGGCCCGTGTAGGAGCCTCTCTGTGTTTGTCCCAGGTACCCATCTGCCTGCGAGCTTCGGTCGCCTGGCAGGAAGCTACGATGCCCAGACCTATGGTTAGCTGTGCAGCGAGGTGTACTGCGTGAACAGGTTCCACACTCACTTCAAGTAAGAGGGCGGCCTGAGGGAAAGGTAAGAGTTTGGGCAGCTGTTCAGACAAAGAAGGCGCACTTTGTCCTGAGCCTAAATGCTTGTGACACCCCACTGGGCCTGCCGGGCTCTGAGGGACCTGCCCTGGGCCCCCTGCTCCCCTGCCCTTTGTTCAGTCACAGCAAAGATGGCCACACCCACTCCCTCTGTGAGGGCGGTGTTCCAACCACCCTCAGCCCCGCCCCCTCTCGGCAGGTTACCATGGACTACAGATGCTGCATTCTGAGTCCAGGGTATTCCGAGAATGCCAAGGGAAGACAATATGACCTTAAATGATTTCCTCTTGTGTCAGTTTTGGTAAACTTTAGGAGCTAGGAACTGGTCCACTTTACACAAATGTTCAAATTTACTGGCATTTCATATATTCTCTGCTATATCATTCTCCTGATTCTTTCTGTATATTCTTTACTTATGTTTTGGTTTTCCTTAATCAAAGTGTGTCTTTTAATCTTGTCAACGAATATTCTTTGGACTTACTACATCACCTGAATTTTATACGTTTTCTATTGTATTAAGTTCTGCTCATATCTTTATTTATATTTTTTCTATGTTCTCAGGTTTATTGTTTTGATATTCTGTGGTCAATTAAAACACTTGGTTATTCATTTTAATAAATCTTTTTACTTATAAAGATATGAACTTTTCAAGATTCCAGCTTACTTGTAAGTTTCTAAGGGTCAGGTCATCTACATTGTGGCTGGCCTAAGTCCTAGTTCACCATATAGCAATGTATATATTTTCCTATTTTCCCCTCGACTTTCTGTGATTCCATACATCTCACCTTTCTTTGCAGACAAGCCATTTGAAATACCCTTAACTTATTTCACAGCCAATAAGTCTTTGAAATAATGTGTATGTTTTAGAGAATTCTTCTTATGTAATTAGGCAGAAAATCTGACCTGCCATAGTTTTCAAAACAGCATAATTTCACTCTTCTCAATGTTGAATCTGTTGTATGACACAACCATTGAGTATTTAGCTTTATCAATGACATGTACTTTAAAAATGTTTTAGAGATCCTTCCAGTCTTTGAAAACATCCTTGTTCCTTGTTTCAGTTCAAGTTTTATGTATACTTTCTGCCTTGCACCTGATTATTCCAACATCTTATGGTTGGCCTAGGGAATCTAATTCTGGTATTGATTGTTTTTGCTGCTTGTCTCCCCTTGTAGCTGATTTCTTCATTATTGTGTAAATTTAGATCATGAGCTCATGTTTAGCTAAACAGCTGACCTTGTAATAGGCTTAGGTGTGAACGCTCGTAAGCTTCAGCAGAAAGTCCGCAAAGATTTTTTTGTGTCCCTCCAATGAGTTACCCGCGCGGACCCCTTTTTCTACAAGTGTTGGTCCACTGCTCCCTCTAGAGGCTGGGACTCAGACAGGACTGCTTTGCTGCCCCCGATCTGGGATAGTGGCTTTGAGCGGCCTGTGGCCTGGGCAGGAGGCTCCCCACGTGTGTCCCACGACCCATCAGCCTGCGAACTTCGGTCACCTGGCAGGAAGCTATGATGCCCAGACCTATGGTTAGCTTCGCAGCGAGGTGTACTGCGTGGACCTGTTCCACACACACTTCAACTAACAGGGCGGCCTGAGTGGAAAGTTGAGAGTTTGGGCAGCTGTGCAGACAAAGAAGGCGCACGTTGCCCTGGGCCTAAATGCTTGTGACACACGACTGGGCCTGCCGGGCTCTGAGGGCCCTGCCCTGGGCCCCCTTCTCCCCTGCCCTTTGTTCAGTCACAGCAGAGATGGCCCCACCCACTCCCTCAGTGAACGCAGTGTTCCAACCTCCCTCAGCCCCACCCCCTCTCCCAAGGTTACCATGGACTACAGATGCTGCATTTTGAGGCCAGGGCGTTCCGAGAATGCCAAGGGCAGACATGATGACCTTAAATGATTTCCTCTTGTGTCAATTTTGGTAAAGTTTAGGAGCTAGGAAATGGTCCACTTTACACAAATGTTCAAATTTACTGGCATTTCAGATATTCTCTGCTATAACATTGTCCTGATTCTTTCTGTATATTCTTTACTTATGTTTTGGTTTTCCTTAATCAAAGTGTGTCTTTTAAATCTTGTCAAAGAATATTCTTTGGACATACTACCTCACCTGAATTTTATACGTTTTCTGTGGTTTTAAGTTCTGCTCATATCTTTATTTATCTTTTTTCTATGTTCTCAGGGTTTATTGTTTTGATCTTCTGATGTCAATTAAAACACTTGGTTATTCATTTTAATAAATCTTATTACTTATAAAGATTTGAATTTTTAAAGATTCCAGCTTACTTGTAAGTTTCTAAGTGTCAGGTCCTCTACATTGTGGCTGGCCAAAGTCTTAGTTCACAATATAGCAAAGTATATATTGACCTATTTTCCCCTCGACTTTCTGTGATTTCCTACATCTCACCTTTCTTTGCAGACAAGCCATTTGAAATAACCTTAACTTATTTCACAGCCAATAAGTCTTTGAAATAATGTGCATTTTTCAGAGAAATCTTCTTATATATTTAGGCAGAAAATCTGACCTGCCATAGTTTTCAAAACAGCATAATTTCCCTCTTCTCAATGATGAATCTGTTGTATTACACAACCTTTGAGAATTTAGCTTTATAAATGACATGTACTTTAAAAATGTTTTAGAGATCCTACCAGTCTTTGAAAACATCCTTGTTCCTTGTTTCAGTTCCAGTTTTGTGTATACTTTCTGCCTTGCACCTGATTATTCCAACATCTGATGGTTGGCCTAGGGAATCTAATTCTGGTATTGATTGTTTTTGCTGCTTGTCTCCCCTTGTAGCTGATTTCTTCATTATTGTGTAAATTTAGATCATGAGCTCATGTTTAGGTAAACAGATGACCTTGTAAGAGGCTTAGGTTTGAACACTTGTAAGCTTCATCAGAACGTCCGCAAAGATTTATTTGTGTCCCTCCAATGAGTTGCACACGAGGGCCGCGTTCTCTACAAGGTTTGGTCCACTACTACCACTAGAGGCACGGACTCAGACAGGGCTGCTTTGCGCCCCAAGATATTGGGCAGTGGCAGTGGGCGGCCTGTGGCCCGTGTAGGAGCCTCTCTGCGTTTGTCCCAGGGACCCATCTGCCTGCGAGCTTCGGTCGCCTGGCAGGAAGCTACGATGCCCAGACCTATGGTTAGCTGTGCAGCGAGGTGTACTGCGTGAACAGGTTCCACACTCACTTCAAGTAAGAGGGCGGCCTGAGGGAAAGGTAAGAGTTTGGGCAGCTGTTCAGACAAAGAAGGCGCACTTTGTCCTGAGCCTAAATGCTTGTGACACCCCACTGGGCCTGCCGGGCTCTGAGGGACCTGCCCTGGGCCCCCTGCTCCCCTGCCCTTTGTTCAGTCACAGCAAAGATGGCCACACCCACTCCCTCTGTGAGGGCGGTGTTCCAACCACCCTCAGCCCCGCCCCCTCTCCGCAGGTTACCATGGACTACAGATGCTGCATTCTGAGTCCAAGGTATTCCGAGAATGCCAAGGGAAGACAATATGACCTTAAATGATTTCCTCTTGTGTCAGTTTTGGTAAACTTTAGGAGCTAGGAACTGGTCCACTTTACACAAATGTTCAAATTTACTGGCATTTCATATATTCTCTGCTATATCATTCTCCTGATTCTTTCTGTATATTCTTTACTTATGTTTTGGTTTTCCTTAATCAAAGTGTGTCTTTTAATCTTGTCAACGAATATTCTTTGGACTTACTACATCACCTGAATTTTATACGTTTTCTATTGTATTAAGTTCTGCTCATATCTTTATTTATATTTTTTCTATGTTCTCAGGTTTATTGTTTTGATATTCTGTGGTCAATTAAAACACTTGGTTATTCATTTTAATAAATCTTTTTACTTATAAAGATATGAACTTTTCAAGATTCCAGCTTACTTGTAAGTTTCTAAGGGTCAGGTCATCTACATTGTGGCTGGCCTAAGTCTTAGTTCAACATATAGCAATGTATATATTTTCCTATTTTCCCCTCGACTTTCTGTGATTCCATACATCTCACCTTTCTTTGCAGACAAGCCATTTGAAATACCCTTAACTTATTTAACAGCCAATAAGTCTTTGAAATAATGTGTATATTTTAGAGAAATCTTCTTATATAATTAGGCAGAATATCTGACCTGCCATAGTTTTCAAAACAGCATAATTTCACTCTTCTCAATGTTGAATCTCTTGTATTACACAACCATTGAGTATTTAGCTTTATCAATGACATGTACTTTAAAAATGTTTTAGACATCCTACCAGTCTTTGAAAACATCGTTGTTCCTTGTTTCAGTTGCAGTTTTGTGTATACTTTCTGCCTTGCACCTGATTATTCCAACATCTGATGGTTGGCCTAGGGAATCTAATTCTGGTATTGATTGTTTTTGCTGCTTTTCTCCCCTTGTAGCTGATTTATTCATTATTGTGTAAATTTAGATCATGAGCTCATGTTTAGCTAAACAGCTGACCTTGTAAGAGGCTTACGTGTGAACGCTCGTAAGCTTCATCAGAAAGTCCGCAAAGATTTTTTTGTGTCCCTCCAATGAGTTACCCGCGCGGACCCCTTTTTCTACAAGTGTTGGTACACTACTCAATCTAGAGCCTGGGACTCAGACAGGACTGCTTTGCTGCCCCCGATCTGGGATAGTGGCTTTGGGCGGCCTGTGGCCTGGGCAGGAGGCTCCCCACGTGTGTCCCACGACACATCTGCTGCGAACTTCGGTCACCTGGCAGGAAGCTATGATGCCCAGACCTATGGTTAGATTTGCAGCGAGGTGTACTGCGCGGACTGGTTCCACACACACTTCAAGTAAGAGGGCGGCCTGAGTGGAAAGGTGAGAGTTTGGGCAGCTGTGTAGACAAAGAAGGCGCACTTTGGCCTGGGCCTAAATGCTTGTGACACACGACTGGGCCTGCCGGGCTGAGGGCCCTGCCCTGGGCCCCCTTCTCCCCTGCCCTTTGTTCAGTCACAGCAGAGATGGCCCCACCCACTCCCTCAGTGAAGGCAGTGTTCCAACCTCCCTCAGCCCCGCCCCCTCTCCCCAGGTTACCATGGACATCAGATGCTGCTTTCTGAGGCCAGGGCCTTCCGAGTATGCCAAGGGCAGACATGGTGACCTTAAATGATTTCCACTTGTGTCAATTTTGGTAAAGTTTAGGAGCTAGTAAATGGTCCACTTTACAGAAATATTCAAATTTACTGGCATTTCAGATATTCTCTGCTATAACATTGTCCTGATTCTTTCTGTATATTCTTTACTTATGTTTTGGTTTTCCTTAATCAAAATGTGTCTTTTAGATCTTGTCAAAGAATATTCTTTGGACTTACTACCTCAAATGAATTTTATACGTTTTCTGTGGTATTAAGTTCTGCTCATATCTTTATTTATCTTTTTTCTATGTTCTCAGGGTTTATTGTTTTGATCTTCTGATGTCAATTAAAACACTTGGTTATTCATTTTAATTAATCTTTTTACTTATAAAGATTTGAATTTTTAAAGATTCCAGCTTACTTGTATGTTTCTAAGGGTCAGGTCCTCTACCTTGTGGTTGGCCAAAGGCTTAGTTCACAATATAGCAAAGTATATATTGACCTGTTTTCCCCTCGACTTTCTGTGATTTCCTACATCTCACCTTTCTGTGCAGACAAGCCATTTGAAATAACCTTAACTTATTTCACAGCCAATAAGTCTTTGAAATAATGTGCATTTTTCAGAGAAATCTTCTTATATATTTAGGCAGAAAATCTGACCTGCCATAGTTTTCAAAACAGCATAATTTCACTCTTCTCAAGGATGAATCTGTTGTATTACACAACCTTTGAGTATTTAGCTTTATCAATGACATGTACTTTAAAAATGTTTTAGAGATCCTACCAGTCTTTGAAAACATCCTTGTTCCTTGTTTGAGTTCCAGTTTTATGTATATTTTCTGCCTTGCACCTGATTATTCCAACATCTGATCGATGGCCTAGGGAATCTTATTCTGGTATTGATTGTTTTTGCTGATTGTCTCCACCTGTAGCTGATTTCTTCATTATTGTGTAAATTTAGATCATGAGCTCATGTTTAGCTAAACATCTGACTTTGTAAGAGGCTTTGGTGTGAACACTCGTAAGCTTCATCAGAAAGTCCGCAAAGATTTATTTGTGTCCCTCCAATGAGTTGCCCGCGAGGACCCCTTTTCTACAAGGGTTGGTCCACTACTCCCTCTAGAGGCACGGCCTCAGACAGGGCTGCTTTGCGCCCCACGATCTGGGGCAGTGTCATTGGGCGGCCTGTGGCCCGGGGAGGAGCCTCTCTGCGTGTGTCCCAGGGACCCATCTGCCTGCGAACTTCGGTCACCTGGCAGGAAGCTATGATGCCCAGACGTATGGTTAGCTGTGCAGCGAGGTGTACTGCGCGGACCGGTTCCACACACACTTCAAGTAAGAGGGCGGCCTGAGTGGAAAGGTGAGAGTTTGCGCCGCTGTGCAGACAAAGAAGGCTTCCTTTGTCCTGGGCCTAAATGCTTGTGACACCCCACTGGGCCTGCCGGGCTCTGAGGGACCTGCCCTGGGACCCCTGCTCCCCTGCCCTTTGTCCAGTCACATCAGAGATGGCCACACACACTCCCTCTGTGAGGGCAGTGTTCCAACCTCCCTCAGCCCCGCCCCCTCTCCGCAGGTTACCATGGACTACAGATGCTGCATTCTGACTCTAGGGCATTCCGAGAATGCAAAGGGCAGACATGACGACCTTAAATGATTTCCTCTTGTGTCAGTTTTGGTAAATTTTAGGAGCTACAAACTGGTCCACTTTACACAAACGTTCAAATTTACTGGCATTTCATATACTCTCTGCTATAACATTCTCCTGATTCTTTCTGTATATTCTTTACTTATGTTTTGGTGTTCCTTAATCTAAGTGTGTCTTTTAATCTTGTCAAAGAATATTCTGTGGACTTACTACATCAGCTGAATTTTATACGTTTTCTATTGTATTAAGTTCTGCTCATATCTTTATATATATTTTTTCTATGTTCTCAGGGTTATTGTTTTGATCTTCTGATGTCAATTAAAACACTTGGTTATTCATTTTAATAAATCTTTTTACCTATGAAGATTTGAACTTTTCAAGATTCCAGCTTTCTTGTAAGTTTCTAAGGGTCAGGTCCTCTACATTGTGGCTGGCCTAAGTCTTAGTTCACCATATAGCAATTTATATATTGACCTATTTTCCCCTCGACTTTCTGTGATTCCCTACATCTCACCTTTCTTTGCAGACAAGCCATTTGAAATACCCTTAACTTATTTCACAGCCAATAAGTCTTTGAAATAATGTTTATTTTTTAGAGAAATATTCTTATATAATTAGGCAGAAAATCTGACCTGCCATAGTTTTCAAAACAGCATAATTTCACTCTTCTCAATGATGAATCTGTTGTATTGCACAACCATTGAGTATTTAGCTTTATCAATGACATGTACTTTAAAAATGTTTTAGAGATCCTACCAGTCTTTGAAATCATCCTTGTTCCTTGTTTCAGTTCCAATTTTCTGTATATTTTCTGCCTTGCACCTGATTATTCCAACATCTGATGGTTGGCCTAGGGAATCTAATTCTGGAATTGATTGTTTTTGCTGCTTGTCTCCCCTTGTAGCTGATTTCTTCATTATTGTGTAAATATAGATCATGAGCTCATGTTTAGCTAAAGAGCTGATCTTGTAAGAGGCTTAGGTGTGAACGCTCGTAAGCTTCAGCAGAAAGTCCGCAAAGATTTTTTTGTGTCCCTCCAATGAGTTACCCGAGCGGAACCCTTTTTCTACAAGTATTGGTCCACTACTCCCTCTAGAGGCTGGGACTCAGACAGGACTGCTTTGCTGCCCCCGATCTGGGATAGTGGCTTTGGGCAGCCTGTGGCCTGGGCAGGAGGCTCCCCACGTGTGTCCCACGACCCATCTGCCTGCGAACTTCGGTCACCTGGCAGGAAGCTATGATGCCCAGACCTATGGTTAGCTTTGCAGCGAGGTGTACTGTGCGGACCGGATCCACACACACTTCAAGTAAGAGGGCGGCCTGAGTGGAAAGGTGAGAGTTTGGGCAGCTGTGCAGACAAAGAAGGCCCACTTTGGCCTGGGCCTAAATGCTTGTGACACACGACTGGGCCTGCCGGGCTCTGAGGGCCCTGCCGTGGGCCCCCTTCTCCCCTGCCCTTTGTTCAGTCACAGCAGAGATGGCCCCACCCACTCCCTCAGTGAAGGCAGTGTTCCAAACTCCCTCAGCCCCGCCCACTTTCCGCAGGTTACCATGGACTACAGATGCTGCATTCTGAGGCCAGGTCGTTCCGAGAATGCCAAGGGCAGACATGATGACCTTAAATGATTTCCTCTTGTGTCAATTTTGGTAAACTGTAGGAGCTAGGAAATGGTCCACTTTACACAAATGTTCAAATTTACTGGCATTTCAGATATTCTCTGCTATAACATTGTCCTGATTCTTTCTGTATATTCTTTACTTATGTTTTGGTTTTCCTTAATCAAAGTGTGTCTTTTAAATCTTGTCAAAGAATATTCTTTGGACTTACTACCTCACCTGAATTTTATACGTTTTCTGTGGTATTAAGTTCTGCTCATATCTTTATTTATCTTTTTTCTATGTTCTCAGGGTTTATTTTTTTGATCTTCTGATGTCAATTAAAACACTTGGTATTCATTTTAATCAATCTTTTTACTTATAAAGATTTGAATTTTTAAAGATTCCAGCTTACTTGTAAGTTTCTAAAGGTCATGTCCTCTTCATTGTGGCTGGCCAAAGGCTTAGTTCACAATATAGCAAAGTATATATTGACGTATTTACCCCTCGAATTTCTGTGATTTCCTACATCTCAAATTTCTTTGCAGACAAGCCATTTGAAATAACCTTAACTTATTTCACAGCCAATAAGTATTTGAAATAATGTGCATTTTTCAGAGAAATCTTATTATATAATTAGGCAGAACAACTGACCTGCCATAATTTTCAAAACAGCATAATTTCACTCTTCTCAATGATGAATCTGTTGTATTACACAACCATTGAGTACTTAGCTTTATCAATGATATGTACTTTAAAAATGTCTTAGGGATCCTACCAGTCTTTGAAAACATCCTTGTTCCTTGTTTCAGTTCCAGGTTTGTGTATATTTTCTGCCTTGCACCTGATTATTCCAACGTCTGTTCGATGGCCTAGGGAATCTAATTCTGGTATTGATTGTTTTTGCTGATTGTCTCCCCCTGTAGCTGATTTCTTCATTATTGTGTAAAATTAGATCATGAGCTCATGTTTAGCTAAACATCTGACTTTGTAAGAGGCTTAGGTGTGAACACTCGTAAGTTTCATCAGAAAGTCCGCAAAGATTTATCTGTGTCCCTCCAATGAGTTGCCCGCGAGGACCCCGTTTAGCACAAGTGTTGGTCCACTACTCCCTCTAGAGGCACGGCCTCAGACAGGGCTGCTTTGTGCCCCAAGATCTGTGGCAGTGGCAGTGGGTGGCCAGTGGCCGTGGCAGGAGCCTCTCTGCGTGTGTCCCAGGGACCCATCTGCCTGCGAACTTCGGTCACCTGGCAGGAAGTTACGATGCCCAGACCTATGGTTAGCTGTGCAGCGAGGTGTACTGCGCGGACAGGTTCCACACACACTTCAAGTAAGAGGGCGGCCTGAGTGGAAAGGTGAGAGTTTGGGCAGCTGTGCAGACAAAGAAGGCGCACTTTGTCCTTGGCCTAAATGCTTGTGACACAACACTTAGCCTGCCGGGCTCTGAGGGCCCTGCCCTTGGCCCCCTGCTCCCCTGCCCTTTGTTCAGTCACAGCAGAGATGGCCACACCCACTCCCTCAGTGAAGGCAGTGTTCCAACCTCCATCAGCCCCGCCCCCTCTCCCCAGGTTACCATGGACTACAGATGCTGCATTCTTAGGCCAGGGCATTCCGAGAATGCCAAGGGCAGACATGATGACCTTAAATGATTTCCTCTTGTGTCAATTTTGGTAAAGTTTAGGAGCTAGGAAATGGTCCACTTTACACAAATGTTCAAATTTACTGGCATTTCAGATATTCTCTGCTATAATATTTTCCTGATTCTTTCTGTATATTCTTTACTTATGTTTTGGTTTTCCTTAATCGAAGTGTGTCTTTTAAATCTTGTCAAAGAATATTCTTTGGACATACTACCTCAACTGAATTTTATACGATTTTTTTGGTATTAAGTCCTGCTCATATCTTTATTTATATTTTTTCTATGTTCTCAGGGTTTATTGTTTTGATCTTCTGATGTCAATTAAAACACTTGGTTATTCATTTTAATAAATCTTTTTACTTATAAAGATTTGAATTTTTAAAGATTCCAGCTTACTTGTAAGTTTCTAAGGGTCAGGTCCTCTACATTGTGGCTGGCACAAGGCTTAGTTCACAATATAGCAAAGTATATATTGACCTATTTTCCCCTCGACTTTCTGTGATTTCCTACATCTCACCTTTGTTTGCAGACAAGCCATTGGAAATAAACTTATCTTATTTCACAGCCAATAAGTCTTTGAAATAATGTGTAGTTTTCAGAGAAATCTTCTTATATATTTATGCAGAAAATCTGACCTGCCATAGTTTTCAACACAGCATAATTTCCCTCTTCTCAATGATGAATCTGTTGTATTACACAACCTTTGAGTATTTAGCTTTATCAATGACATGTACTTTAAAAATGTTTTAGAGATCCCACCAGTCTTTGAAATCATCCTTGTTCCTTGTTTCAGTTCCAGTTTTAAGTATATTTTCTGCCTTGCACCTGATTATTCCAACGTCTGATCGATGGCCTAGGGAATCTTATTCTGGTATTGATTGTTTTTGCTGATTGTCTCCCCCTGTAGGTGATTTCTTCATTATTGTGTAAATTTAGATCATGAGCTCATGTTTAGCTAAACATCTGACTTTGTAAGAGGCTTAGGTGTGAACACTCGTAAGCTTCATCAGAAAGTCCGCAAATATTTATTTGTGTCCCTCCAATGAGTTGCCCACGAGGACCCCGTTTTCTACAAGGGTTGGTCCACTACTCCCTCTAGAGGCACGGCCTCAGACAGGGCTGCTTTGCGCCCCACGATCTGGGGCAGTGGCATTGGGCGGCCTGTGGCCCGGGTAGGAGCCTCTCTGCGTGTGTCCCAGGGACCCATCTGCCTGCGAACTTCGGTCACCTGGCAGGAATCTACGATGCCCAGACCTATGGTTAGCTGTGCAGCGAGGTGTACTGCGTGGACACGTACCACACACACTTCAAGTAAGAGGGCAGCCTGAGTGGAAAGGTGAGAGTTTGTGCCGCTGTGCAGACAAAGAAGGCGCCCTTTGTCCTGGGCCTAAATGGTTGTGACACCCCACAGGGCCTGCCGGGCTCTGAGGGCCCTGCCCTGGGCCCCCAGCTCCCCTGCCCTTTGTTCAGTCACAGCAGAGATGGCCACACCCACTCCCTCTGTGTGGGCAGTGTTCCAACCTCCCTCAGCCCCGCCCCCTCTCCGCAGGTTACCATCGACTACAGATGCTGCATTCTGAGTCTAAGGCATTCCGAGAATGCCAAGGGCAGACATGATGACCTTAAATGATTTCAACTTGTGTCAGGTTTGGTAAATTTTAGGAGCTAGGAACTGGTCCACTTTACACAAATGTTCAAATTTACTGGCATTTCAGATATTCTCTGCTATAACATTGTCCTGATTCTTTCTGTATATTCTTTACTTATGTTTTGGTTTTCCTTAATCAAAGTGTTTCTTTTAATCTTGTCAAAGAATAATCTTTGGACTTACTACCTCACCTGAATTTTACACGTATTCTATTGTATTAAGTTCTGCTCATATCTTTATTTATATTTTTTCTAAGTTCTCAGGATTATTGTTTTGATCTTCTGATGTCAATTAAAACAATTGGTTATTCAATTTAATAAATCTTTTTTCTTAAAAAGATTTAAACTTTTCAAGATTCCAGCTTACTTGTAAGTTTCTATGGGTCAAGTCCTCTACATTGTGGCTGGCCTAAGCCTTAGTTCACCATATAGCAATGTATATATTGACCTATTTTCCCCTCGACTTTCTGTGATTCCCTACATCTCACCTCTTTGCAGACAAGCCATTTGAAATACCCTTAACTTATTTCACAGCCAATAAGTCTTTGAAATTAAGTGTATTTTTAGAGAAATCTTCTTATATAATTAGGCAGAAAATCTGACGTGCCATAGTTTTCAAAACAGCATTATTTCACTCTTCTCAATGATGAATCTGTTGTATTACACAACCTTTGAGTATTTAGCTTTATCAATGACATGTACTTTAAAAATGTTTTAGAGATCCTACCAGTCTTTGAAAACATCCATGTTCCTTGTTTCAGTTCCTGTTTTGTGTATACTTTCTGCCTTGCACATGATTATTCCAACGTCTGATCGATGGCTTAGGAAATCTAATTCTGGTATTGATTGTTTTTGCTGATTGTCTCCCCCTGTAGCTGATTTCTTCATTATTGTGTAAATTTAGATCCTGAGCTCATGTTTAGCTAAACATCTGACTTTGTAAGAGGCTTAGGTGTGAACACTCATAAGCTTCATCAGAAAGTCCGCAAATATTTATTTGTGTCCCTCCAATGAGATGCCCACGAGGACCCCGTTTTCTACAAGGGTTTGTCCACTACTCCCTCTAGAGGCACGGCCTCAGACAGGCCTGCTTTGCGCCCCACGATCTGGGGCATTGGCATTGGGCGGCCTGTGGCCGGGGCAGGTGCCTCCCTGCGTGTGTCCCAGGGACGCATCTGCCTGCGAACTTCGGTCAACTGGCAGGAATCTACGATGCCCAGACCTATGGTTAGCTGTGCAGCGAGGTGTACTGCGTGGACAGGTTCCACACACACTTCAAGTAAGAGGGCGGCCTGAGTGGAAAGGTGAGAGTTTGTGCCACTGTGCAGACAAAGAAGGCGCCCTTTGTCCTTGGCCTAAATGCTTGTGACACCCCACTGGGCCTGCCGCGCTCTGAGGGACCTGCCCTGTGCCCCCTGCTCCCCTGCCCTTTGTTCAGTCACAGCAGAGATGGCCACACCCACTCCCGCTGTGAGGGCAGTGTTCCAACCTCCCTCAGCCCAGCCCCCTCTCCCCAGGTTACCATGGACTACAGATGCTGCATTCTGAGGCCAGGGCATTCCGAGAATGCCAAGGGCAGACATGATGACCTTAAATGATTTCCTCTTGTGTGAATTTTGGTAAATTTTAGGAGCTAGGAAATGGTCCACTTTACACAAACGTTCAAATTTACTGGCATTTCATATACTCTCTGCTATAATATTGTCCTGATTCTTTCTGTATATTCTTTAATTATGTTTTGGATTTCCTTAATCAAAGTGTGTCTTTTAATCTTGTCAAAGAATATTCTTTGGACTTACTACATCACCTGAATTTTATACGTTTTCTATTGTATTAAGTTCTGCTCATATCTTTATTTATATTTTTTCTATGTTCTCAGGTTTATTGTTTTGATATTCTGATGTCAATTAAAACACTTGGTTATTCATTTTAATAAATCTTTTTACTTATAAAGATTTGAATTTTTCAAGATTCCAGCTTAATTGTAAGTTTCTAAGGGTCAGGTCCTCTACATTGTGGCTGGCCAAAGGCTTAGTTCACAATATAGCAAAGTATATATTGACCTATTTTCCCCTCGACTTTCTGTGATTTCCTACATCTCAACTTTCTTTGCAGACAAGCCATTTGAAATAACCTTAACTTATTTCACAGCCAATAAGTCTTTGAAATAATGTGTAGTTTTCAGACAAATCTTCTTATATATATAGGCCGAAAATCTGACCTGCCATAGTTTTCAAAACAGCATAATTTCACTCTTCTCAGTGATGAATCTGTTGTATTACACAACCTTTGAGTATTTAGATTTATCAGTGACATGTACTTTAAAAATGTTTTAGAGATCCTACCAGTCTTTGAAAACATCCTTGTGCCTTGTTTCAGTTGCAGTTTTATGTATATTTTCTGCCTTGCACCTGATTATTCCAACGTCTGATCGATGGCTTAGGGAATCTAATTCTGGTATTGATTGTTTTTGCTGATTGTCTCCCCCTGTAGCTGATTTCTTCATTATTGTGTAAATTTAGATCATGAGCTCATGTTTAGCTAAACATCTGACTTTGTAAGAGGCTTAGGTGTGAACACTCGTAAGCTTCATCAGAAAGTCCGCAAAGATTTATTTGTGTCCCTCCAATGAGTTGCCCGCGAGGACCCCGTTCTATACACGGGTTGGTCCACTACTCCCTCTAGAGGTACGGCCTCAGACAGGGTTGCTTTGCGGCCCACGATATGGGGCAGTGGCAGTGGGCGACCTGTGGCCCAGGTAGGAGCCTCTCTGCGTGTGTCCCAGGGACACATCTGCCTGCGAACTTCCGTCACCTGGCAGGAATCTACGATGCCCAGACCCATGGTTAGCTGTGCAGCGAGGTGTACTGCGCGGACAGGTTCCACACACACTTCAAGTAAGAGGGCGGCCTGAGTGGAAAGGTGAGAGTTTGTGCAGCTGTGCAGACAAAGAAGGTGCCCTTTGTCCTGGGCCTAAATGCTTGTGACACCTAACTGGGCCTGCCGGGCTCTGAGGGCCCTGCCCTGGGCCCCCTGCTCCCCTGCCCTTTGTTCAGTCACAGCAGAGTTGGCCACACCCACTCCCTCTGTGAGGGCAGTGTTCCAACCTCCCTCAGCCCAGCCCCCTCTCCGCAGGTTAACATGGACTACAGATGCTGCATTCTGAGCCTAGGTCATTCCGAGAATGCCAAGGGCAGACATGATGACCTTAAATGATTTCCTCTTCTGTCAGTTTTGATAAATTTTAGGAGCTAGAAACTGGTCGACTTTACACATACGTTCAAATTAACTGGCATTTCATATACTCTCTGCCATAACATTGTCCTGATTCTTTCTGTATATTCTTTACTTATGTTTTGGTGTTCCTTAATCAAAGTGTGTCTTTTAAATCTTTTCAAAAATATTCTTTGGACTTACTACATCACCTGAATTTTATACGTTTTCTATTGTATTAAGTTCTGCTCATATCTTTATTTATATTTTTTCTATGTTCTCAGGTTTATTGTTTTGATCTTCTGATGTCAATTAAAACACTTGGTTATTCATTTTAATAAATCTTTTACTTATAAAGATTTGAACTTTTCAAGATTCCAGCTTACTTGTAAGTTTCTAAGGGTCAGGTCCTCTACATTGTGGCTGGCTTAAGTCTTAATTCACCATATAGCAATGTATATATTGACCTATTTTCCCCTCGACTTTCTGTGATTCCCTACATCTCACCTTTCTTTGCAGACTAGCCATTTGAAATACCCTTAACTTATTTCACAGCCAATAAGTCTTTGAAATAATGTGTAGTTTTTAGAGAAATCATCTTATATAATTAGGCAGAAAATCTCACCTTCCATAGTTTTCTAAACAGCATAATTTCACTCTTCTCACTGCTTAATTTGTTGTATTAAACAACCTTTGAGTATTTAGCTTTATCAATGACATGTACTTTAAAAATGTTTTAGAGATCCTACCAGTCTTTGAAAACATCCTTGTTCCTTGTTTCATTTCCAGGTTTATGTATATTTTCTGCCTAGGACGTCATTATTCCAACATCTGACGGATGGCCTAGGGAATCTAATTCTGGTATTGATTGATTTTGCTGATTGTCTCCCCCTGTAGCTGATTTCTTCATTATTGTGTAAATTTAGATCATGAGCTCATGATTAGCTAAACATCTGACTTTGTAAGAGGCTTAGGTGTGAACACTCATAAGCTTCTACAGAAAGTCCGCAAAGATTTATTTGTGTCCCTCCAATGAGTTACCCGCACAGACCCCGTTTTCTACAAGTGTTGGTCCACTAATCCCTCTAGAGGCACGGCCTCAGAAAGGGCTGCTTTGCGCCCGACGATCTGTGGCAGTGGCAGTGGGCGGCCTGTGGCCCGGGCAGGAGCCTCTCTGCATTTGTCCCAGGGACCCATCTGCCTGCGAACTTCGGTCACCTGGCATGAAGCTACGATGCCCAGACCTATGGTTAGCTGTGCATAGAGGTGTACAACACGGACAGGTTCCACACTCACTTCAAGTAAGAGGACGCCCAGAGTGGAAAGGTGAGAGTTTGGGCAGCTGTGCAGAAAAATAAGGCGCACTTTGTCCTGGGCCTAAATGCTTGTGACAACCCACAGGGCCTGCCGGGCTCTGAGGGCCCTGCCCTGGGCCCCCTTCTAGCTGTCTTTGGTCAGTCACAGCAGAGATGGCCCCACCCACTCACTCAGTGTGGGCTGTGTTCCAACCTCCCTCAGCCCCGCCCCCTCTCCGCAGGTTACCGTGGACTACAGATGCTGCATTCTGAGGCCAGGTCATTCCGAGCATGCCAAGGGAAGACATGATGACCTTACATGATTTCCTCTCGGGTCAATTTTGGTAAACTTTAGGAGCTAGGAAATGGTCCATTTACACAAGTGTTCAAATGTACTGGCATTTCTTATATTCTCTGCTATAACATTGTCCTGATTCTTTCTGTATATTCTTTACTTATGTTTTGGTTTTCCTTAATCAAAGTGTGTCTTTTAAATCTTGTCAAAGAATATTCTTTGGACTTCCTACCTCACCTGAATTTTATACGTTTTCTGTGGTATTAAGTTCTGCTCATATCTTTATTTATCTTTTTTCTATGTTCCCAGGGTTTATTGTTTTGATCTTTTGATGTCAATAAAAACACTTGGTTATTCATTTAATAAATCTTTTTACTTATAAAGATTTGAACTTTTAACGATTCCAGCTTACTTGTAAGTTTCTAAGGGTCAGGTCCTCTACATTGTGGCTGGCCTAAGGCTTAGTTCACAATATAGCAAAGTATATATTGACCTATTTTCCCCTCGACTTTCTGTGATTTACTACATCTCACCTTTCTTTGCCGACAAGCCATTTGAAATACCCTTAACTTATTTCACAGCCAATAAGTCTTTGAAAGAATGTGTATTTATTAGAGAAATCTTCTTATATATTTAGGCAGAAAATCTGACCTGCCATAGTTTCCAAAACAGCATAATTTCACTCTTCACAATGATGAATCTGTTGTATGACACAACCTTTGAGTATTTAGCTTTATCAATGACATGTACTTTTAAAATATTTTAGAGATCCTACCAGTCTTTGAAAATGTCCTTGGTCCTTGTTTCAGTTCCAGTTTTATGTATATTTTCTGCCTTGCACCTGATTATTACAATGTCTTATCGATGGCCTAGGGAATCTAATTCTGGTATTGAGTGTTTTTGCTGATTGTCTCCCCCTGTAGCTGATTTCTTCATTATTCTGTAAATTTAGATCATGAGCTCATGTTTAGTTCCACAGCTGACCTTGTAAGAGTCTGAGGTGTGAACACTCGTAAGCTTCATCAGAAAGTCCGCAAAGATTTATTTGTGTCCCTCCAATGAGTTGCCCGCGAGGACCCCGTTTTCTACAAGTGTTGGTCCAATACTCCCTCTAGAGGCACGGTCTCAGACAGGGCTGCTTTGTGCCCCCCGATCTGGGGCAGTGGCATTGGTCGGCCTGTGGCCCGGGCAGGAGCCTCTCAGCGCGTGTCCCAGGGACCCAACTGACTGCAAACTTCGGTCAATTTGCAGGAAGCTACAATGCCCAGACCTATGGTTAGCTGTGCAGCAAGGTGTATTGCGCAGACAGGTTCCAAACGCACTTCAAGTAAGAGGGCGGCCTGAGTGGAAATGTGAGAGTTTGGGCAGCTGTGCAGACAAAGAAGGCGCACTTTGGCCTGGGCCTAAATGCTTGTGACACCCCACTGGGCCTGCCTGGCTCTGAGGGCCCTGCCCTGGGCCCCCTGCTCCCCTGCCCTTTGTTCAGCCACAGCAGAGATGGCCACACCCACTCCCCCTGTGAGGGCAGTGTTCAAACCTCCCTCAGCCCCGCCCCCTCTCAGCAGGTTACCATGGACTACAGATGCTGCATTCTGAGTCCAGGCATTCCGAGAATGCCAAGGGCAGACATGATGACTTTACATGATTTCCTCTTGGGTCAATTTTGGTAAACTTTAGGAGCTAGGAAATGGTCCACTTTACACAAGTGTTCAAATTTACTGGCATTTCATATATTCTCTGCTATAACATTGTCCTGATTCTTTCTGTATATTCTTTACTTATGTTTTGGTTTTGATTAATCAAAGTGTGTCTTTTAAATCTTGTCAAAGAATATTCTTAGACTTACTACATCACCTGAATTTTATACATTTTCTATTGTATTAAGTTCTCCTCATATCTTTATTTATATTTTTTCTGTGTTGTCAGGTTTATTGTTTTGATATTCTGATGTCAATTAAAACACTTGGTTATTCATTATAATAAATGTTTTTACTTATAAATATTTCAACTTTTCAAGATTCCAGCTTACTTGTAAGTTTCTAAGGGTCAGGTCCTCTACATTGTTGCTGGCCTAAGGCTTAGTTCACCATATAGCAATGTATATATTGACCTATTTTCCCCTCGACTTTCTGTGATTCCCTATATCTCACCTTTCTTTGCAGACAAGCCATTTGAAATACTCTTAACTTATTTCACATCCAATAAGTCTTTGAAATAATGTGTATTTTTTAGAGAAATCTTCTTATATAATTAGGCAGAAAATCTGACCAGCCATAGTTTTCAAAACAGCATAATTTCACTCTTCTCAATGATGAATCTGTTGTATGACACAACCTTTGAGTATTTAGCTTTATCAATGACATGTACTTTAAAAATGTTTTAGAGATCCTACCAGTCTTTGAAAACATCCTTGTTCCTTGTTTCAGTTCCAGTTTTGTGTATACTTTCTGCCTTGCACCTGATTATTCCAACATCTGATGGATGGCCTAGGGAATCTAATTCTGGTATTGATTGTTTTTGCTGCTTGTCTCCCCTTGTAGCTGATTTCTTCATTATTGTGTAAATTTAGATCATGAGCTCATGCTTAGCTAAACATCTGACCTTGTAAGAGGCTTAGTTGTGAACGCTCGTAAGCTTCAGCAGAGAGTCCACAAAGATTTTTTTGTGTCCCTCCAATGAGTTACCCGCGCGGACCCGTTTTCTACAAGTGTTGGTCCACTACTCCCTCTAGAGTCTGGGACTCAGACAGGACAGCTTTTCTTCCCCCGATCTGGGGTAGTGGCTTCGGGCGGCCTGTGGCCTGGGCAGGAGGCTCCCCGCGTGTGTCCCACGACCGATCTGCCTGCGAACTTCGGTCACTTGGCAGGAAGGTATGATGCCCAGACCTATGGTTAGCTTTGCAGCGAGGTGTACTGCGCGGACCGGTTCCACACACACTTCAAGTCAGAGGGCGGCCTGAGTGGAAAGGTGAATGTTTGGGCAGCTGTGCAGCCAAAGAAGACGCACTTTGGCCTGGGCCTAAAGGCTTGTGACACACGACTGGGCCTGCCGGGTTCTGAGGGCACTGCCGTTGGCCCCCTTCTCCCCTGCATTTTGTTAAGTCACAGCAGAGATGGCCACACCCACTCCCTCAGTGAGGGCAGTATTCCCACCTCCCTCAACCACGCCCCCTCTCCGCAGGTTACCATGGACAGCAGATGCTGCATTCTGAGGCCAGGGCGTTCCGAGAATGCCAAGGGCAGACATGATGAACTTAAACGATTTCCTCTTGTGTCAATTTTGGTAAACTTAGGAGCTAGGAAATGGTCCACTTTACACAAATGTTCAAATTTACTGGCATTTCATATATTCTCTGCTATAAGTTTGTCCTGATTCTTTCTGTATATTCTTTACTTCTGTTTTGGTTTTCCTTAATCAAAGTGTTTTTTTTAAATCTTGTCAAAGAATATTCTTTGGACTTACTACCTCATCTGAATTTTATACGTTTTCTGTGGTATTAAGTTCTGCTCATATCTTTATTTATCTTTTTCTATGTTCCCAGGGTTTATTTTTATAATATTCTGATATCAATTAAAACACTTGGTTATTCATTTTAATAAATCTTTTTACTTATAATCATTTGAACTTTTCAAGATTCCAGCTTACTTGTAAGTTTCTAAAGGTCAGGTCCTCTACATTGTGGCTGGCCTAAAGCTTAGTTCACCATATAGCAATGTATATATTGACCTATTTTCCCCTCGACTTTCTGTGATTCCCTACATCTCAACTTTCTTTGCAGACAAGCCATTTGAAATACCCTTTACTTATTTCACAGCCAATAAGTCTTTGAAATAATGTGTATTTTTTAGAGAAATCTTCTTATATAATTAGGCAGAAAATCTGACCTTCCATAGTTTTCAAAACAGCATAATTTCACTCTTCTCAATGATGAATCTGGTGTATGACACAACCTTTGAGTATTTAGCTTTATCAATGACATGTACTTTAAAAATGTTTTAGAGATCCTACCAGTCTTTGAAAACATCCTTGTTCCTTGTTTCAGTTCCAGTTTTGTGTATACTTTCTGCCTTGCACCTGATTATTCCAACATCTGATGGATGGCCTATGGAATCTAATTCTGGTATTTATTGTTTTTGCTGCTTGTCTCCCCTTGTAGCTGATTTCTTCATTATTTTGTAAATTTAGATCATGAGCTCATGTTTAGCTAAACATCTGACCTTGTAAGAGGCTTAGTTGTGAACGCTCGTAAGCTTCAGCAGAAAGTCCGCAAAGATTTTTTTGTGTCCCTCCAAGGAGTTACCCGCGCTGACCCCGTTTTCTACAAGTGTTGGTCCACTACTCCCTCTAGAGGCTGGGACTCAGACAGGAATGCTTTGCTGCCCCCGATCTGGGATAGTGGCTTTGTGCGGCCTGTGGCCTGGGCAGGAGGCTCCCCACGTGTGTCCCACGACCCATCTGCCTGCGAACTTTGGACACCTCTCAGGAAGCTATAATGCCCAGACCTATGTATAGCTTTGCAGCGAGGTGTACTGCGCGGACCGGTTCCACACACACTTCAAGTAAGAGGGCGACCTGAGTGGAAAGGTGAGAGTTTGGGCAGCTGTGCAGACAAAGAAGGCACACTATGGCCTGGACCTAAATGCTTGTGACACCCCACTGGGCCTGCCGTCTCTGTGGGCACTGCAGTTGGCGCCCTTCTCCCCTGCCCTTTGTTCAGTCACAGCAGAGATGGCCCCACCCACTCCCTCAGTGAGGGCAGTGTTCCAAACTCCCTCAACCCCGCCCCCTCTCCGCAGGTTTCCATGGACTACAGATGCTGCATTCTGAGTCCAGGGCATTCCGAGAATGCCAAGGGCAGACATGATGACTTTACATGATTTCCTCTTGTGTCAGTTTTGGTAAACTTTAGGAGCTAGGAAATGGTCCACTTTACACAAATGTTCAAATTTACTGGCATTTCATATATTCCCTGCTATAACATTGTCCTGATTCTTTCTGTATATTCTTTACTTATGTTTTGGTTTTCCTTAATAAAGTGTGTCTTTTAAATCTTGTCAAAGAATATTCTTTGGACTTACTACCTCACCTGAATTTTATACGTTTTCTGTGGTATTAAGTTCTGCTCATATCTTTATTTATCTTTTTTCCTTGTTCTCAGGGTTTATTGTTTTGATATTTTGATGTCAATTAAAACACTTGGTTATTCATTTTAAGAAAACTTTTTACTTATAAAGATTTGAAATTTTAAAGATGCCAGCTTACTTGTAAGTTTCTAAGGGTCAGGTCCTCTACATTGTGGCTGGCCTAAGGCTTAGTTCACAATATAGCAAAGTATATATTGACCTATTTTCCCCTCGACTTTCTGTGATTTCCTACATCTCACCTTTCTTTGCAGACAAGCCATTTGAAATACCCTTAACTTATTTCACAGCCAATAAGTCTTTGAAATATTGTGCATTTTTTAGAGAAATCTTCTTATATATTTAGGCAGAAAATATGACCTGCCATAGTTTTCAAAACAGCATAATTTCACTCTTCTCAATGATGAATCTGTTGTATGACACAACCTTTGAGTATTTAGCTTTAACAATGACATGTACTATAAAAATGTTTTAGAGATACTACCAGTCTTTGAAAACATCCTTGTTCCTTCTTTCAGTTCCAGTTTTATGTATATTTTCTGCCTTGCACCTGATTATTCCAACGTCTGATCGATGGCCTAGGGAATCTAAATCTGGTATTGATTGTTTTTGCTGATTGTCTCCCCCTGTAGCTGATTTCTTCTTTATTGTGTATATTTAGATCATGAGCTCATGTTTAGCTCAACAGCTGACCTTGTAAGACTCTTAGGTGTGGACACTCGTAAACTTCATCAGAAAGACAGCAAAGATTTCTTTGTGTCCCTACAATGAGTTGCCCGCGAGGACCCCGTTGTCTACAAGTGTTGGTCCAATACTCCCTCTAGAGGCACGGCCTCAGTCAGGGCTGCTTTGTGCCCCACGATCTGGGGCAGTGGCCGTGGTCGGCCTGTGGCCCGGGCAGTAGCCTCTCAGCGTGTGTCCCAGGGACCCACCTGCCTGCGAACTTCGGTCACCTGGCAGGAAGCTACAATGCCCAGACGTATGGTTAGCTGTGCAGCAAGGTGTATTGTGCGGACAGGTTCCACACACACTTCAAGTAAGAGGGCGGCCTGAGTGGAAAGGTGAGAGTTTGGGCAGCTGTGCAGACAAAGAAGGCGGCCTTTGTCCTGGGCCTAAATGCTTGTGACACACCACTGGGCCTGCCGGGCTCTGAGGTCCCTGCCCTGGGCCCCGTGCTCCCGTGCCCTTTGTTCAGTCACAGCAGAGATGGCCACAGCCACTGCCTCAGTGAGGGCAGTGTTCCAAACTCCCTCAGCCCCGCCCACTCTCCGCAGGTTTCCATGGACTACAGATGCTGCATTCTGAGTCCAGGGCATTCCGAGAATGCCAAGGGCAGACATGATGACCTTATATGATTTCCTCTTGGGTCAGTTTTGGTAAACTTTAGGAGCTAGGAAATGGTCCACTTTACACAAATGTTCAAATTTACTGGCATTTCATATATTCTCTGCTATAACATTGTCCTGATTCTTTCTGTATATTCTTTACTTATGTTTTGGTTTTCCTTAATCAAAGTGTGTCTTTTAAATCTTGTCAAAGAATATTCTTAGACTTACTACATCACCTGAATTTTATACATTTTCTATTGTATTAAGTTCTCCTCATATCTTTATTTATATTTTTTCTGTGTTCTCAGGTTTATTGTTTTGATATTCTGATGTCAATTAAAACACTTGGTTATTCATTATAATAAATGATTTTACTTATAAATATTTCATCTTTTCAAGATTCCAGCTTACTTGTAAGTTTCTAAGTGTCAGGTCCTCTACCTTTTTGGTGGCCTAAGGCTTAGTTCAACATATAGCAATGTATATATTGACCTATTTTCCCCTCGACTTTCTGTGATTCCCTACATCTCACCTTTCTTTGCAGACAAGCCATTTGAAATACTCTTAACTTATTTCACAGCAAATAAGTCTTTGTAATAATGTGTATTTTTTAAAGAAATCTTCTTATATATTTAGGCAGAAAATCTGACCAGCCATAGTTTTCAAAGCAGCATAATTTCACTCTTTTCAATGATGAATCTGTTGTATGACACAACCTTTGAGTATTTAGCTTTATCAATGACATGTACTTTAAAAATGTTTTAGAGATCCTACCAGTCTTTGAAAACATCCTTGTTCCTTGTTTCAGTTCCAGTTTTGTGTATACTTTCTGCTTTGCACCTGATTATTCCAACATCTGATGGATGGCCTAGGGAATCTAATTCTGGTATTGATTGTTTTTGCTGCTTGTCTCCGCTTGTAGCTGATTTCTTCATTATTGTGTAAATTTAGATCATGAGCTCATGTTTAGCAAAACAGCTGACCTTGTAAGAGGCTTAGGTGTGAACGCTCGTAAGCTTCAGCAGAGAGTCCACAAAGATTTTTTTGTGTCCCTCCAATGAGTTACCCGCGCGGACCCGTTTTCTACAAGTGTTGGTCCACTACTCCCTCTAGAGTCTGGGACTCAGACAGGACTGCTTTGCTTCCCCCGATCTGGGGTAGTGGCTTTGGGCGGCCTGTGGCCTGGGCAGGAGGCTCCCCGCGTGTGTCCCACGACCGATCTGCCTGCGAAATTCGGTCACCTGGCAGGAAGGTATGATGCCCAGACCTATGGTTAGCTTTGCAGCGAGGTGTACTGCGCGGACCGGTTCCACACACACTTCAAGTCAGAGGGCGGCCTGAGTGGAAAGGTGAGTGTTTGGGCAGCTGTGCAGGAAAAGAAGGCGCACATTGGCCTGGGTCTAAATGCTTGTGACACACGACTGGGCCTGCCGGGTTCTGAGGGCACTGCCGTTGGCCCCCTTCTCCCCTGCCCTTTGTTAAGTTACAGCAGAGATGGCCCCAACCACTCCCTCAGTGAGGGCTGTGTTCCCACCTCCCTCAGCCCCGCCCCCTCTCCGCAGGTTACCATGGACTACAGAGGCTGCATTCTGAGGCCAGGGCGTTCCGAGAATGCCAAGGGAAGACATGATGACCTTACATGATTTCCTCTTGGGTCAATATTGGTAAACTTTTGGAGCTAGGAAATGGTCCACTTTACACAAGTGTTGAAATTTACTGGCATTTCATATATTCTCTGCTATAACATTGTCCTGATTCTTTCTGTATATTCTTTACTTATGCTTTGGTTTTCCTTAATCAAAGTGTGTCTTTTAAATCTTGTCAAAGAATATTCTTTGGACTTACTACCTAACCTGAATTTTATACGTTTTCTGTGGTATTAAGTTCTGCTCATATCTTTATTTATCTTTTTTCTATGTTCCCAGGGTTTATTGTTTTGATCTTTTGATGTCAATAAAAACACTTGGTTATTCATTTAATAAATCTTTTTACTTATAAAGATTTGAACTTTTAAAGATTCCAGCTTACTTGTAAGTTTCTAACGGTCAGGTTCTGTACATTGTGGCTGGCCTAAGGCTTAGTTCACAATATAGCAAAGTATATATTGACCTATTTTCCCCTCGACTTTCTGTGATTTCCTACATCTCACCTTTCTTTGCAGACAAGCCATTTGAAATACCCTTAACTTATTTCACAGCCAATAAGTCTTTGAAATAATATGTATTTTTCAGAGAAATATTCTTATATATTTAGGCAGAAAATCTGACCTGCCATAGTTTTCAAAACAGCATAATTTCACTCTTCTGAACTATGAATCTGTTGTCTTACACAACCTTTGAGTATTTAGCTTTATCAATGACATGTACTTTTAAAATGTTTTAGAGATCCTACCAGTCTTTGAAAACGTCCTTGGTCCTTCTTTCAGTTCCAGTTTTATGTATATTTTCTGCCTTGCACCTGTTTATTCCAACGTCTTATCGATGGCCTAGGGAATCTAATTCTGGTTTTGAGAGTTTTTGCTGATTGTCTCCCCCTGTAGCTGATTTCTTCATTATTGTGTAAATTTGATCATGAGCTCATATTTAGATCAACATCTGACTTTGTAAGAGGCTTAGGTGTGAACACTCGTAAGCTTCATCAGAAAGTCCGCAAAGATTTATTTGTGTCCCTCCAATGAGTTACCCGCGTGGACCCCGTTTTCTACATGTGATGTTCCACTACTCCCTCTAGAGGCACGGCCTCAGACAGGGCTGCTTTGCGCCCCACGGTCTGTGGCAGTGGCAGTGGGTGGCCTGTGGCCGGGGCAGGAGTCTCTCTGCGTGTGTCCCAGGGAACCATCTGCCTGCGAACTTCGGTCACCTCTCAGGAAGCTACGATGCCCAGACCTATGGTTAGCTGTGCAGCGAGGTGTACAGCGCGGACAGGTTCCACACACACTTCAAGTAAGAGGGCGGCCTGAGTGGAAAGGTGAGAGTTTGGGCAGCTGTGCAGACAAAGAAGGCGCCCTTTGTCCTGGCCCTAAATGCTTGTGACACCCTACTGGGCCTGCAGGGCTCTGAGGCCCCTGCCCTGGGCCCCCTGCTCCCCTGCCCTTTGTTCCCTCACAGCAGAGATGGCCACACCCACTCCCTCAGTGAGGGCAGTGTTCCAACCTCCCTCAGCCCCGCCCCGTCTCCGCAGGTTACCATGGGCTACAGATGCTGCATTCTGACTCCAGGGCATTCAGAGAATGCCAAGGGCAGACATGATGACCTTACATATTTTCCTCTTATGTCAGTTTTCGTAAACTTTAGGAGCTAGGAAATGGTCCACTTCACAGAAATGTTCAAATTTACTGGCATTTCATATATTCTCTGCTATAACATTGTCCTGATTCTTTCTGTATATTCTTTACTTATGTTTTGGTTTTCCTTAATCAAATTGTGTCTTTTAAATCTTGTCAAAGAATATTCTTTGGACTTACTACCTCACCTGAATTTTATACGTCTTCTGTGGTATTAAGTTCTGCTCATATCTTTATTTATCTTTTTTCTATGTTCACAGTGTTTATTATTTTAATAATCTGATGTCAATTAAAACACTTGGTTATTCATTTTAATAAATCTTTTTACTTATAATCATTTGAACTTTTCAAGATTCCAGCTTACTTGTAAGTTTCTAAGGGTCAGTTCCTCTACATTGTGGCTGGCCTAAAGCTTAGTTCACCATATAGCAATGTATATATTGACCTATTTTCCCCTCGACTTTCTGTGATTCCCTACATCTCAACTTTCTTTGCAGACAAGCCATTTGAAATACCCTTAACTTACTTCACAGCAAATAAGTCTTTGAAATAATGTGTATTTTTTAGAGAAATCTTCTTATATAATTAGGCAGAAAATCTGACCTGCCATAGTTTTCAAAACAGCATAATTTCACTCTTCTCAATGATGAATCTGTTGTATGACACAACCTTTGAGTATTTAGCTTTATCAATGACATATACTTTAAAAATGTTTTAGAGATCCTACCAGTCTTTGAAAACATCCTTGTTCCTTGTTTCAGTTCTAGTTTTGTGTATACTTTCTGCCTTGCACCTGATTTTTCCAACATCTGATGGATGGCCTATGGAGTCTAATTCTGGTATTGATTGTTTTTGCTGCTTGTCTCCCCTTGTAGCTGATTTCTTCATTATTGTGTACATTTAGATCATGTGCTCATGTTTAGCTAAACAGCTGTCCTTGTAAGAGGCTTAGGTGTGAACGCTCGTAAGCTTCAGAAGAAAGTCCACAAAGATTTTTTTGTGTCCCTCCAATGAGTTACCCGCGCGGACCCCGTTTTCTACAAGTGTTGGTCCACTACTCCCTCTAGAGGCTGGGACTCAGACAGGACAGCTTTGCTTCCCCCGATCTGGGGTAGTGGCTTTGGGCGGCCTGTGGCCTGGGCAGGAGGCTCCCCGCGTGTGTCCCACGACCGATCTGCCTGCGAACTTCGGTCACCTGGCAGGAAGCTATGATGCCCAGACCTATGGTTAGCTTTGCAGCGAGGTGTACTGCGCGGACCGGTTCCACACACACTTCAAGTCAGAGGGTGGCCTGAGTGGAAAGGTGAGAGTTTGGGCAGTTGTGCAGACAAAGAAGGCGCACTTTGTCCTGGGTCTAAATGCTTGTGACACACGACTGGGCCTGCCGGGCTCTGAGGGCCCTGACGTTGGCCCCCTTCTCCCCTGCCCTTTTTTAAGTTACAGCAGAGATGGCCCCACCCACTCCCTCAGTGAGGGCTGTGTTCCCACCTCCCTCAGCCCCGCCCCCTCTCCGCAGGTTACCATGGACTACAGAGGCTGCATTCTGAGGCCAGGGCCTTCCGAGAATGCCAAGGGAAGACATGATGATCTTACATGATTTCCTCTTGGGTCAATTTTGGTAAACTTTAGGAGCTAGGAAATGGTCCACTTTACACAAGTGTTGAAATTTACTGGCATTTCATATATTCTCTGCTATAACATTGTCCTGATTCTTTCTGTATATTCTTTACTTATGTTTTGGTTTTCCTTAATCAAAGTGTGTCTTTTAAATCTTGTCAAAGAATATTCTTTGGACTTACTACCTCACCTGAATTTTATACGTTTTCTGTGGTATTAAGTTCTGCTCATATCTTTATTTATCTTTTTTCTATGTTCCCAGGGTTTATTGTTTTGATCTTTTGATGTCAATAAAAACACTTGGTTATTCATTTAATAAATCTTTTTACTTATAAAGATTTGAACTTTTAACGATTCCAGCTTACTTGTAAGTTTCTAAGGGTCAGGTCCTCTACATTGTGGCTGGCCTAAGGCTTAGTTCACAATATAGCAAAGTATATATTGACCTATTTTCCCCTCGACTTTCTGTGATTTACTACATCTCACCTTTCTTTGCCGACAAGCCATTTGAAATACCCTTAACTTATATCACAGCCAATAAGTCTTTGAAATAATGTGTATTTATTAGAGAAATCTTCTTATATATTTAGGCAGAAAATCTGACCTGCCATAGTTTTCAAAACAGCATAATTTCACTCTTCACAATGATGAATCTGTTGTATTACACAACCTTTGAGTATTTAGCTTTATCAATGACATGTACTTTTAAAATGTTTTAGAGATCCTACCAGTCTTTGAAAACGTCCTTGGTCCTTGTTTCAGTTCCAGTTTTATGTATATTTTCTGCCTTGCACCTGACTATTACAATGTCTTATCGATGGCCTAGGGAATCTAATTCTGGTATTGAGTGTTTTTGCTGATTGTCTCCCCCTGTAGCTGATTTCTTCATTATTCTGTAAATTTAGATCATGAGCTCATGTTTAGTTCCACAGCTGACCTTGTAAGAGTCTGAGGTGTGAACACTCGTAAGCTTCATCAGAAAGTCCGCAAAGATTTATTTGTGTCCCTCCAATGAGTTGCCCGCGAGGACCCCGTTTTCTACAAGTGTTGGTCCAATACTCCCTCTAGAGGCACGGTCTCAGACAGGGCTGCTTTGTGCCCCACGATCTGGGGCAGTGGCCGTGGTCGGCCTGTGGCCCGGGCAGGAGCCTCTCAGTGTGTGTCCCAGGGACCCACCTGCCTGCAAACTTCGGTCACCTTGCAGGAAGCTACAATGCCCAGACTTATGGTTAGTTGTGCAGCAAGGTGTATTGCGCAGACAGGTTCCAAACACACTTCAAGTAAGAGGGTGGCCTGAGTGGAAAGGTGAGTGTTTGGACAGCTGTGCAGACAAAGAAGGCGCACTTTGGCCTGGGCCTAATGCTTGTGACACCCCACTGGGCCTGCCGGGCTCTGAGAGCCCTGCCCTGGGCCCCGTGCTCCCCTGCCCTTTGTTCAGTCACAGCAGAGATGGCCACACCCACTCCCCCTGTGAGGTCAGTGTTCCAACCTCCCTCAGCCCCGCCCCCTCTCCGCAGTTTACCATGGACTACAGATGCTGCATTCTGAGTCCAGGCATTCCGAGAATGCCAAGGGCAGACATGATGACTTTACATGATTTCCTCTTGGGTCAATTTTGGTAAACTTTAGGAGCTAGGAAATGGTCCACTTTACACAAGTGTTCAAATTTACTGGCATTTCATATATTCTCTGCTATAACATTGTCCTGATTCTTTCTGTATATTCTTTAGTTATGTTTTGGTTTTGATTAATCAAAGTGTGTCTTTTAAATCTTATCAAAGAATATTCTTAGACTTACTACATCACCTGAATTTTATACATTTTCTATTGTATTAAGTTCTCCTCATATCTTTATTTATATTTTTTCTGTGTTGTCAGGTTTATTGTTTTGATATTCTGATGTCAATTTAAACACTTGGTTATTCATTATAATAAATGTTTTTACTTATAAATATTTCAACTTTTCAAGATTCCAGCTTACTTGTAAGTTTCTAAGGGTCAGGTCCTCTACATTGTTGCTGGCCTAAGGCTTAGTTCACCATATAGCAATGTATATATTGACCTATTTTCCCCTCGACTTTCTGTGATTCCCTATATCTCACCTTTCTTTGCAGACAAGCCATTTGAAATACTCTTAA
Organism: Mesoplodon bidens; assembly: GCF_964165515.1. Taxonomy (NCBI): domain Eukaryota; kingdom Metazoa; phylum Chordata; class Mammalia; order Artiodactyla; family Ziphiidae; genus Mesoplodon; species Mesoplodon bidens. The sequence continues at coordinate 5,298,528 of NC_138180.1, forward strand.
CTTATTTCACAGCCATTAAGTCTTTGAAATAATGTGTATTTTTTAGAGAAATCTTCTTATATAATTAGGCAGAAAATCTGACCTGCCATAGTTTTCAAAACAGCATAATTTCACTCTTCTCAATGATGAATCTGTTGTATGACACAACCTTTGAGTATTTAGCTTTATCAATGACATGTACTTTAAAAATGTTTTAGAGATCCTACCAGTCTTTGAAAACATCCTTGTTTCTTGTTTCAGTTCCAGTTTTGTGTATACTTTCTGCCTTGCACCTGATTATTCCAACATCTGATGGATGGCCTAGGGAATCTAATTCTGGTATTGATTGTTTTTGCTGCTTGTCTCCCCTTGTAGCTGATTTCTTCATTATTGTGTAAATTTAGATCATGAGCTCATGTTTAGCTAAACAGCTGACCTTGTAAGAGGCTTAGGTGTGAACGCTCATAAGCTTCAGCAGAGAGTCCACAAAGATTTTTTTGTGTCCCTCCAATGAGTTACCCGCGCGGACCCGTTTTCTACAAGTGTTGGTCCACTACTCCGTCTAGAGTCTGGGACTCAGACAGGACTGCTTTTCTTCCCCGACCTTGGGTAGTGGCTTCGGGCGGCCTGTGGCCTGGGCAGGAGGCTCCCCACGTGTGTCCCACGACCGATCTGCCTGCGAAATTCGGTCACTTGGCAGGAAGGTATGATGCCCAGACCTATGGTTAGCTTTGCAGCGAGGTGTACTGCGCGGACCGGTTCCACACACACTTCAAGTCAGAGGGCGGCCTGAGTGGAAAGGTGAGTGTTTGGGCAGCTGTGCCGAAAAAGAAGGCGCACATTGGCCTGGGTCTAAATGCTTGTGACACACGACTGGGCCTGCCGGGCTCTGAGGGCCCTGCCGTTGGCCCACTTCTCCCCTGCCCTTTGTTAAGTTACAGCAGAGGTGGCCCCACCCACTCCCTCATTGAGGGCTGTGTTCCCACCTCCCTCAGCCCCGCCCCCTCTCCGCAGGTTACCATGGACTACAGAGGCTGCATTCTGAGGCCAGGGCGTTCCGAGAATGCCAAGGGAAGACATGATGACCTTACATGATTTCCTCTTGGGTCAATTTTGGTAAACTTTTGGAGCTAGGAAATGGTCCACTTTACACAAGTGTTGAAATTTACTGGCATTTCATATATTCTCTGCTATAACATTGTCCTGATTCTTTCTGTATATTCTTTACTTATGTTTTGGTTTTCCTTAATCAAAGTGTGTCTTTTAAATCTTGTCAAAGAATATTCTTTGGACTTACTACCTCACCTGAATTTTATACGTTTTCTGTGGTATTAAGTTCTGCTCATATCTTTATTTATCTTTTTTCTATGATCCCAGGGTTTATTGTTTTGATCTTTTGATGTCAATAAAAACACTTGGTTATTCATTTAATAAATCTTTTTACTTATAAAGATTTGAACTTTTAACGATTCCAGCTTACTTGTAAGTTTCTAAGGGTCAGGTCCTCTACATTGTGGCTGGCCTAAGGCTTAGTTCACAATATAGCAAAGTATATATTGACCTATTTTCCCCTCGACTTTCTGTGATTTACTACAACTCACCTTTCTTTGCCGACAAGCCATTTGAAATACCCTTAACTTATTTCACAGCCAATAAGTCTTTGAAATAATGTGTATTTTTTAGAGAAATCTTCTTATATATTTAGGCAGAAAATCTGACCTGCCATAGTTTTCAAAACAGCATAATTTCACTCTTCACAATGATGAATCTGTTGTATTACACAACCTTTGAGTATTTAGCTTTATCAATGACATGTACTTTTAAAATGTTTTAGAGATCCTACCAGTCTTTGAAAACGTCCTTGGTCCTTGTTTCAGTTCCAGTTTTATGTATATTTTCTGCCTTGCACCTGATTATTACAATGTCTTATCGATGGCCTAGGGAATCTAATTCTTGTATTGAGTGTTTTTGCTGATTGTCTCCCCCTGTAGCTGATTACTTCATTATTCTGTAAATTTAGATCATGAGCTCATGTTTAGTTCCACAGCTGACCTTGTAAGAGTCTGAGGTGTGAACACTCGTAAGCTTCATCAGAAAGTCCGCAAAGATTTATTTGTGTCCCTCCAATGAGTTGCCCGCGAGGACCCCGTTTTCTACAAGTGTTGGTCCAATACTCCCTCTAGAGGCACGGTCTCAGACAGGGCTGCTTTGTGCCCCATGATCTCGGGCAGTGGCCGTGGTCGGCCTGTGGCCCGGGCAGGAGCCTCTCAGTGTGTGTCCCAGGGACCCACCTGCCTGCAAACTTCGGTCACCTTGCAGGAAGCTACAATGCCCAGACCTATGGTTAGCTGTGCAGCAAGGTGTATTGCGCAGACAGGTTCCAAACACACTTCAAGTAAGAGGGCGGCCTGAGTGGAAAGGTGAGAGATTGGGCAGCTGTGCAGACAAAGAAGGCACACTTTGGCCTGGGCCTAAATGCTTGTGACACCCCACTGGGCCTGCCGGGCTCTGAGGGGCCTGCCCTGGGCCCCGTGCTCCCCTGCCATTTGTTCAGTCACAGCAGAGATGGCCACACCCACTCCCCCTGTGAGGGCAGTGTTGCAACCTCCCTCAGCCCCGCCCCCTCTCCGCAGGTTACCATGGACTACAGATGCTGCATTCTGAGTCCAGGCATTCCGAGAATGCCAAGGGCAGACATGATGACTTTACATGATTTCCTCTTGGGTCAATTTTGGTAAACTTTAGGAGCTAGGAAATGGTCCACTTTACACAAGTGTTCAAATTTACTGGCATTTCATATATTCTCTGCTATAACATTGTCCTGATTCTTTCTGTATATTCTTTACTTATGATTTGGTTTTGATTAATCAAAGTGTGTCTTTTAAATCTTATCAAAGAATATTCTTGGACTTACTACATCACCTGAATTTTATACATTTTCTATTGTATTAAGTTCTCCTCATATCTTTATTTATATTTTTTCTGTGTTGTCAGGTTTATTGTTTTGATATTCTGATGTCAATTAAAACACTTGGTTATTCATTATAATAAATGTTTTTACTTATAAATATTTCAACTTTTCAAGATTCCAGCTTACATGTAAGTTTCTAAGGGTCAGGTCCTCTACATTGTTGCTGGCCTAAGGCTTAGTTCACCATATAGCAATGTATATATTGACCTATTTTCCCCTCGACTTTCTGTGATTCCCTATATCTCACCTTTCTTTGCAGACAAGCCATTTGAAATACTCTTAACTTATTTCACAGCCATTAAGTCTTTGAAATAATGTGTATTTTTTAGAGAAATCTTCTTATATAATTAGGCAGAAAATCTGACCTGCCATAGTTTTCAAAACAGCATAATTTCACTCTTCTCAATGATGAATCTGTTGTATGACACAACCTTTGAGTATTTAGCTTTATCAATGACATGTACTTTAAAAAATGTTTTAGAGATCCTACCAGTCTTTGAAAACATCCTTGTTCCTTGTTTCAGTTCCAGTTTTGTGTATACTTTCTGCCTTGCACCTGATTATTCCAACATCTGATGGATGGCCTAGGGAATCTAATTCTGGTATTGATTGTTTTTGCTGCTTGTCTCCACTTGTAGCTGATTTCTTCATTATTGTGTAAATTTAGATCATGAGCTCATGTTTAGCTAAACAGCTGACCTTGTAAGAGGCTTAGGTGTGAACGCTCGTAAGCTTCAGCAGAGAGTCCACAAAGATTTTTTTGTGTCCCTCCAATGAGTTACCCGCGCGGACCCGTTTTCTACAAGTGTTGGTCCACTACTCCCTCTAGAGTCTGGGACTCAGACAGGACTGCTTTGCTTCCCCCGATCTGGGGTAGTGGCTTCGGGCGGTCTGTGGCCAGGGCAGGAGGCTCCCCGCGTGTGTCCCACGACCGATCTGCCTGCGAACTTCGGTCACTTGGCAGGAAGGTATGATGCCCAGACCTATGGTTAGCTTTGCAGTGAGGTGTACTTCGCGGACCGGTTCCACACACACTTCAAGTCAGAGGGCGGCCTGAGTGGAAAGGTGAGTGTTTGGGCAGCTGTGCAGACAAAGCAGGCGCACTTTGGCCTGGGCCTAAATGCTTGTGACACACGACTGGGCCTGCCGGGTTCTGAGGGCACTGCCGTTGGCCCCCTTCTCCCCTGCCTTTTGTTAAGTCACAGCAGAGATGGCCACACCCACTCCCTCAGTGAGGGCAGTGTTCCCACCTCCCTCAGCCACGCACCCTCTCCGCAGGTTACCATGGACAACAGATGCTGCATTCTGAGGCCAGGGCGTTCCGAGAATGCCAGGGGCAGACTTGAGGACCTTAAACGATTTCCTCTTGTGTCAATTTTGGTAAACTTAGGAGCTAGGAAATGGTCCACTTTACACAAATGTTCAAATTGACTGGCATTTCATATATTCTCTGCTGTAACATTGTCCTGATTCTTTCTGTATATTCTTTACTTATGTTTTGGTTTTCCTTAATCAAAGTGTTTTTTTTAAATCTTGTCAAAGAATATTCTTTGGATTTACTACCTCACCTGAATTTTATACGTTTTCTGTGGTATTAAGTTCTACTCATATCTTTATTTATCTTTTTTCCTTGTTCTCAGGGTTTATTGTTTTGATATTTTGATGTCAATTAAAACACTTGATTATTCATTTTAATAAATCTTCTTACATATAAAGATTTGAAATTTTAAAGATTCCAGCTTACTTGTAAGTTTCTAAGGGTCAGGTCCTCTACATTGTGGCTGGCCTAAGGCTTAGTTCACAATATAGCAAAGTATATATTGACCTATTTTCCCCTCGACTTTCTGTGATTTCCTACATCTCACCTTTCTTTGCAGACAAGCCATTTGAAATACCCTTAACTTATTTCACAGCCAATAAGTCTTTGAAATAATGTGTATTTTTTAGAGAAATCTTCTTATATTTTTAGGCAGAAAATCTGACCTGCCATAGTTTTCCAAACAGCATAATTTCACTCTTCTCAATGATGAATCTGTTGTATGACACAACCTTTGAGTATTTAGCTTTAACAATGACATGTACTTTAAAATGTTTTTGAGATACTACCAGTCTTTGAAAACATCCTTGTTCCTTCTTTCAGTTCCAGTTTTATGTATATTTTCTGCCTTGCACCTGATTATTCCAACGTCTGATCGATGGCCTAGGGAATCTAATTCTGGTATTGATTGTTTTTGCTGATTGTCTCCCCCTGTAGCTGATTTCTTCTTTATTGTGTATATTTAGATCATGATCTCATCTTTAGCTCAACAGCTGACCTTGTAAGAGTCTTAGGTGTGAACACTCGTAAACTTCATCAGAAACTCCGCAAAGATTTATTTGTGTCCCTCCAATGAGTTGCCCGCGAGGACCCCGTTTTCTACAAGTGTTGGTCCAATACTCCCTCTAGAGGCACGGCCTCAGACAAGGCTGCTTTGTGCCCCACGATCTGGGGCAGTGGCCGTGGTCGGCCTGTGGCACGGGCAGTAGCCTCTCAGCGTGTGTCCCAGGGACCCACCTGCCTGCGAACTTCGGTCACCTGGCAGGAAGCTACAATGCCCAGACGTATGGTTAGCTGTGCAGCAAGGTGTATTGCGCGGACTGGTTCCACACACACTTCAAGTAAGAGGGCGGCCTGAGTGGAAAGGTGAGAGTTTGGGCAGCTGTGCAGACAAAGAAGGCGCCCTTTGTCTTGGGCCTAAATGCTTGTGACACCCCACTGGGCCTGCCGGGCTCTGAGGGCCCTGCCCTGGGCCCCGTGCTCCCCTGCCCTTTGTTCAGTCACAGCAGAGATGGCCACAGCCACTCCCTCTGTGAGGGCAGTGTTCCACACTCCCTCAGCCCCGCCCACACTCCGCAGGTTTCCATGGACTACAGATGCTGCATTCTGAGGTGAGGGCGGTCCGAGAATGCCAAGGGCAGACATGATGACCTTACATGATTTCCTCTTGGGTCAGTTTTGGTAAACTTTAGGAGCTAGGAAATGGTCCACTTTACACAAATGTTCAAATTTACTGGCATTTCATATATTCTCTGCTATAACATTGTTCTGATTCTTTCTGTATATTTTTTACTTATGTTTTGGTTTTCCTTAATCAAAGTGTGTCTTTTAAATCTTGTCAAAGAATATTCTTGGACTTACTACATCACCTGAATTTTATACATTTTCTATTGTATTAAGTTCTCCTCATATCTTTATTTATATTTTTTCTGTGTTCTCAGGTTTATTGTTTTGATATTCTGATGTCAATTAAAACACTTGGTTATTCATTATAATAAATGATTTTACTTATAATTTTTTCAACTTTTCAAGATTCCAGCTTACTTGTAAGTTTCTATGGGTCAGGTTCTCTACATTTTTGCTGGCCTAAGGCTTAGTTCACCATATAGCAATGTATATATTGACCTATTTTCCCCTCGACTTTCTGTGATTCCCTACATATCACCTTTCTTTGCAGACAAGCCATTTGAAATACTCTTAACTTATTTCACAGCCAATAAGTCTTTGAAATAATGTGTATTTTTTAAAGAAATCTTCTTATATATTTAGGCAGAAAATCTGACCAGCCATAGTTTTCAAAGCAGCATAATTTCACTCTTCTCAATGATGAGTCTATTGTATGACACAACCTTTGAGTATTTAGCTTTATCAATGACATGTACTTTAAAAATGTTTTAGAGATCCTACCAGTCTTTGAAAACATCCTTGTTCCTTGTTTCAGTTCCAGTTTTGTGTATATTTTCTGCCTTACACCTGATTATTCCAACATCAGATGGATGGCCTAGGGAATCTAATTCTGGTATTGATTGTTTTTGCTGCTTGTCTCCCCCTGTAGCTGATTTCTTCATTACTGTGTAAATTTAGATCATGAGCTCATGTTTAGCTAAACAGCTGACCTTGTAAGAGGCTTAGGTGTGAACGCTCGTAAGCTTCAGAAGAAAGTCCACAAAGATTTTTTTGTGTCCCACCAATGAGTTATCGGTGCGGACCCCGTTTTCTACATATGTTGGTCCACTACACCCTTTAGAGGCTGGGACTCAGACAGGACTGCTTTGCTTCCCCCGATCTGGGGTAGTGGCTTTGGGCGGCCTGTGGCCTGGGCAGGAGGCTCCCTGCGTGTGTCCCACGACCGATATGCCTGTGAACTTCGGTCACATGGCAGGAAGCTATGATGCCCAGACCTATGGTTAGCTTTGAAGCGAGGTGTACTGCGCGGATCGGTTCCACACACACTTCAAGTCAGAGGGCGGCCTGAGTGGAAAGTTGAGAGTTTGGGTAGCTGTGCAGACAAAGAAGGCGCACTTTGGCCTGGGCCTAAATGCTTGTTACACACGACTGGGCCTGCCGGGCTCTGAGGGCCCTGCCCTGGGACCCTTGCTCACCTGCCCTTTGTTCAGTCACAGCAGAGATGGCCACACCCACTCCCTCAGTGAGGGAAGTGTTCCCACCTCCCTCATCCCCGCCCCCTCTCCGCAGGTTACCATGGACTACAGATGCTGCATTCTGAGGCCAGGGCGTTCCGAGAATGCCAAGGGCAGTCATGATGACCTTAAACGATTTCCCCTTGTGTCAATCTTGGTAAACTTAGGAGCTAGGAAATGGTCCACTTTACACAAATGTTCAAATTTGCTGGCATTTCATATATTCTCTGCTATAACATTTTCCTGATTCTTTCTGTATATTCTTTACTTATGTTTTGGTTTTCCTTAATCAAAGTGTGTCTTTTAAATCTTGTCAAAGAATATTCTTTGCACTTACTACCTCACCTGCATTTTATACGTTCTCTGTGGTATTAAGTTCTGCTTATATCTTAATTTATCTTTTTCCTATGTTCTCAGGGTTTATTGTTTTAATATTCTGATGTCAATTAAAACAATTGGTTATTCATTTTAATAAATATTTTTACTTATAATCATTTGAACTTTTCAAGATTCCAGCTTACTTGTAAGTTTCTTAGGGTCAGGTCCTCTACATTGTGGCTGGCCTAAAGCTTAGTTCATCATATAGCAATGTATATATTGACCGATTTTCCCCTCGACTTTCTGTGATTCCCTACATCTCACCTTTCTTTGCAGACAAGCCATTTGAAATACCCTTAACTTATTTCACAGCCAATAAGTCTTTGAAATAATGTGTATTTTTTAGAGAAATCTTCTTATATAATTAGGCAGATAATCTGACCTGCCATAGTTTTGAAAACAGCATAATTTCACTCTTCTCAATGATGAATCTGTTGTATTACACAACCTTTGAGTATTTAGCTTTATCAATGACATGTACTTTAAAAATGTTTTAGAGATGCAACCAGTCTTTGAAAACATCCTTGTTCCTTGTTTCAGTTCCAGTTTTATGTATATTTTCTGCCTTGAACCTGATTATTCCAACGTCTGATCGATGGCCTAGGGAATCTAATTCTGGTATTGATTGTTTTTGCTGATTGTCTCCCCCTGTAGCTGATTTCTTCTTTATTGTGTCAATTTAGATCATGCGCTCATGTTTAGCTAAACAGCTGACCTTGTAAGAGGCTTAGGTGTGAACACTCGTAAGCTTCATCAGAAAGTCCGCAAAGATTTATTTGTGTCCGTCAAATGAGTTGCCCGGGAGGACCCCGTTTTCTACAAGTGTTGGTCCAATATTCCCTCTAGAGGCACGGCCTCAGTCAGGGCTGCTTTGTGCCCCACGATCTGTGGCAGTGGCAGTGGGCAGCCTGTGGCCTGGGCAGGATCATCTCCGCGTATGTCCCAGGGACCCATCTGCCTGCGAACTTCGGTCACCTTGCAGGAAGCTACGATGCCCAGACCTATGGTTAGCTGTGCAGCGAGGTGTACTGCGCGGACAGGTTCCACACGCACTTCAAGAAAGAGGGCGGCCTGAGTGGAAAGGCGAAAGTTTGGGCAGCTGTGCAGACAAAGATGTCGTCCTTTGTCCTGGGCCTAAATGCTTGTGACACCCCACTGGGCCTGCCGGGCTCTGAGGGCCCACTGTTCCCCTGCCCTTTGTTCAGTCACAGCAGAGATGGCCACACCCACTCCCTCAGTGAGGGCCCTGTTCCAAACTCCCTCAGCCCCGCCCCCTCTACGCAGTTTACCATGGACTACAGATGCTACATTCTGAGTCCAGGGCATTCCGAGAATGCCAAGGGCAGACATGATGACCTTAAATGATTTCCTCTTGCGTCAGTTTTGGTAAACTTTAGGAGCTAGGAAATGGACCACTTTACAGAAATGTTCAAATTTACTGGCATTTCATATATTCTCTGCTATAACATTGTCCTGATTCTTTCTGTATATTCTTTACTTATGTTTTGGTTTTCCTTAATCAAAATGTGTCTTTTAAATCTTTTCAAAGAATATTCTTTGGACTTACTACCTCACCTGAATTATATGTTTTCTATTGTATTAAGTTCTGCTCATATCTTTATTTATCTTTTTTCTATATTTTCAATGTCTATTGTTTTGACCTTCTGATGTCAATTAAAACACTTGGTTATTCATTTTAATAAATCTTTTTCCTTATAAAGATTTGAACTTTTAAAGATTCCAACTTACTTGTAATATTCTAAGGCTCGGGTCCTCTTCATTTTTGCAGGCCTAATGCTTAGTTCAACATATAGCAATGTATATATTGACCTATTTTCTCCTCGACTTTCTGTGATTCCCTACATCTCACCTTTCTTTGCAGACAAGCCATTTGAAATAATCTTAACTTATTTCACATCCAATAAGTGTTTGAAATAATGTGTATTTTTTACAGAAATCGTCTTATGTAATTAGGTAGAAAATCTGACCAGCCATAGTTTTCAAAACAGCATAAATTCACTCTTCTCAAAGATTAATCTGTTGTATTACACAACCTTTGAGTATTTATCTTCATCAATGACATGTACTTTAAAAATGTTTTAAAGATCCTACCAGTCTTTGAAAACATCCTTGTTCCTTGTTTCAGTTCCAGTTTTATGTATATTTTCTGCCTTGCACCTGATTATTCCAACATCTGATGGATGGCGTGGGAATCTAATTTTGGTATTGATTGTTTTTGCTAATTGTCTCCCCGTTGTAGATGATTTCTTCATTATTGTGTAAATTTAGATCATGAGCTCATGTTTAACTAAACATTTGACATTGGAAGAGGCTTAGGTGTGAACGCTCGTAAGCTTCATCCAAATATCGCAAAGATTTATTTGTGTCCCTCCCATGAGTTGCCCGCTAGGACACCGTTTTCTACAAGTGTTGGTCCAATACTTCCTCTAGAGTCAGGGACTCAGACAGGGCTGCTTTGTGGCCACCGATCTGGGGCTGGGGCAGTGAGCGGCCTGTGGCCCGGTCAGGAGCGTCTCCGCGTGTGTCCAAGGGACACATCTGCCTGCACACATCGGTCATCTGGCAGGAAGCTACGATGCCCTACCTATGGTTAGCTGTGCAGCGAGTTTTACTGCACGGACAGGTTCAACCCCCACTTCAAGTAAGATGGCGGCCTGAGTGGAAAGGTGAGAGTTTGGGCAGCTGTGCAGACAAAGAAGACGCCCTTTGGCCTGGGCCTAAATGCTTGTGAAACCCCACTGTGCCTGCCGGCCTCTGAGGGTCCTGCTCTGGGCCCACTGCTCCCCTGCCCTTTGTTCAGACACAGCAGAGATGGCCACACACACTCCTTCAGTGAGGGCAGTGTTCCAACCTCCCTCAGCACCGCCCGCTCTACGCAGGTTATCATGGACTACAGATGCTGCATTCTGAGGCCAGGGCATTCCGAGAATGACAAGGCCAGACATGATGACCTTAAATGATTTCCTCTTGTGTCAGTTTTGGTAAACTTTAGGAGCTAGGAAATGGTCCACTTTACAGAAATGTTCAAATTTACTGGCATTTCCTATATTCTCTGCTATAACTTTGTCCTGATTCTTTCCGTATATTGTTTACTTATATTTTCGTTTTCCTTAATCAAAGTGTGTCTTTTAAATCTTTTCAAATAATATTCTTTGGAATTACTAAATCACCTCTATTTTATACGTTTCCTGTTGTATTAAATTCTGCTCATATCTTTATTTATCTTTTTTCTATGTTCTCAGGGTTTATTGTTTGGATGTTCTGATGTCAATTAAAACACTTGGTCATTCATTTTAATACATCTATTTACTTATAAAGATTTGAACTTTTGAAGATTCCAGCTTACTTGTAAGTTTCTAAGGATCAGGTCCTCTACATTGTTGCTGTCGTAAGGCTTAGTTCAACAGGTAGCAATGCATATATTGACCTATTTTCCCCTCGACTTTCTGTGATTCCGTACATCTCACCTTTCTTTGCAGACAAGCCATTTGAAATACCCTTAACTTATTTTACAGCCCATAAGTGTTTGAAATAATGTGCATTTTTTAGCGAAATCTTCTTAAAAAATTAGTCAGAAAATCTGACCTGCCATAGTTTTCAAAACAGCATAATTTCACTCTTCTCTATGATGAATCTGATGTATTACACAACCTTTGAGTATTTAGCTTTGTCAATGACATGTATTTTAAAAATGTTTTAGAGATCTTACCAGTCTTTGAAAACATCCTTGTTCCTTCTTTCAGTTCCAGTTTTATGTATATTTTCTGCCTTGCACCTGATTATTCCAACATGTGATGGATGGCATAGGGACCCTAATTCTGGTATTGATTGTTTTTGCTAATTGTCTCCTCCTTGTAGCTGATTTCTTCATTATTGTGTAAATTTAGATCATGAGCTCATGTTTAGCTAAACAGTTGACATTGTAAGAGGCTTAAATGTGAACGCTCGTAAGCTTCATCAGAAAGTCGGCAAAGATTTATTTGTGTCCCTCCAATGAGTTGCCCGCTAGGACCCCATTTTCTACAAGTGTTGGTACAATACTTCCTCTAGAGGCAGAGACTCAGACAGGGCTGCTTTGCGGCCCCCGATCTGGTGCCGGGGCAGTGAGCGGCCAGTGGCCCGCGCCGGAGCCTCTCTGCGTTTGTCCCAGGGAAACATATGCCTGCGCTCTTCGGTCACCTGGCAGGAAGCTATGATGCCCAGACATATGGTTAGCCGTGCAGCGAGTTTTACTGCACGGACAGGTTTCACACACACTTCAAGTAAGCGGGCGGCCTGTGTGGATAGGTGAGAGATTGGGCGGCTGTGCAGACAAAGAAGGCTCTCTTCGGCCTGGGCCTAAATTCTTGTGACATCCCACTGCCCCTCCAGGGCTCTGAGGGCCCTGCCCTGGGACCCTGCTCCCCTGCACTTCGTTCAGTCACAGCAGAGATGGCCACAACCACTCCCTCAGTGTGGGCAGTGTTCCAACCTCCCTCAGCCCCCCACCTCTCCGCAGGTTACCATGGACTAATGATGCTGCCTTCTGAGGCCAGGGCGTTTTGAGAATGCCAAGGGCAGACATGATGACCCTAAATGATTTCCTCTTGTGTCAGTTTTGGTAAACTTTAGGAGCTAGGAAATGGTCCACTTTACAGAAATGTTCTAATTTACTGGCATTTCCTATATTCTCTGCTATAATTTTTTCCTGATTCTTTCTGTATATTGTTTACTTATGTTTGTGTTTTCCTTAATCAAAGTGTGTTTTTAAATCTTTTCAAAGAATATTATTTGGACTTACTAAATCAACTCAATTTTATACGTTTTCTGTTGTATTAAATTCTGCTCATATCTTTATTTATCTTTTTTCTATGTTCTCTGCGTTTATTGTTTGGATGTTCTAATGTCAATTAAAACACTTGGTCATTCATTTTAATAAAACTTTTTACTTATAAAGATTTGAACTTTTGAAGATTCCAGCTTTCTTGTAAGTTTCTAAGGGTCAGGTCCTCTACATTGTTGCTGGCCTAAGGCTTAGTTCACCCTATAGCAATGTATATATTGACCTATTTTCCCCTCGAATTTCTGTGATTCCCTACATCTCACCTTTCTTTGCAGACCAGCCATTTGAAATACCCTTAACTTATTTCACAGCCTATAAGTCATTGAAATAATGTGTCTTTTTAAGAGAAATCTTATATAATTAGGCAGAAAATCTGACATGCCATCGTTTTCAAAACAGCATAATTTCAGTCTTCTCTATGATGAAACTGTTGTATTACATAACCTTTGAATATTTAGCTTTGTGTATGACATGTACTTTAAAAATGTTTTAGAGATCGTACCAGTCTTTGAAAACATCCTTGTTCCTTGTTTCAGTTCCAGTTTTATGTATATTTTCTGCCTTGCACCAGATTATTCCAACATCTGATGAATGGCCTTGGGAATCTAATTCTGGTATTGATTGTTTTTGCTGAGTGTCTCCCCCTTGTAGCTGATTTCTTCATTATTGTGTAAATTTAGATCATGAGCTCATGTTTAGCTAAACAGCTGATCTTGTAAGAGGCTTAGGTGTGAACGCTCGTAAGCTTCATCACAAATTCAGCAAAGATTTATTTGTGTCCCTCCAATGAGTTGCCCGCGAGGACTCCGTTTTCACAAGTGTTGGACCAATACTTCCTCTAGAGCCAGTGACACAGACAGGGCTGCATTGCGGCCCCCGATCAGAGGCAGTGGGTGTGGGCGGCCTGAGGCCCTGGCAGGAGCCTCTCCGCGTGTGTCCCAGGGACCCAACTGCCTGCGAACATCGGTCACCTGGCAGGAAGCTATGATGCCCAGACCTATGTATAGCTGTGCAGTGAGGTGTATTGCGCGGACAAGTTTCACACACTCTTCAAGTAAGAGGGCGGCCTGAGTGGATAGGTGAGTGTTTGGGCGGCTGTGCAGAAAAAGAGGGCGCTCTTCGGCCTGGGACTAAATGCTTGTGACACCCCACGGCCCCTGCCGGGCTCTGAGGGCCCTGCGCTGGGACCCTGCTCCCCTGGCCTTTGTTTCAGTCACAGCAGAGATGGCCACTCCCACTCCCTCAGTGAGGGCTGTGTTCCAACCTCCCTCAGCCCCGCCCCCTCTCCGCAGGTTACCATGGACTACAGATGCTGCATTCTGAGGCCAGGGCGTTCCGAGAATGCCAAGGGCAGACATGATGACCTTAAATGATTTCCTCTTGTGTCAGTTTTGGTAAACTTTAGGAGCTAGGAAATGGTCCACTTTACAAAAATGTTCAAATTTACTGGCATTTCAGATATTCTCTTCTATAACATTGTCCTGATTCTCTCTGTATATTCTTTACTTATGTTTTTGTTTTCCTTAATCAAAGTGTGTCTTTTAAATCTTTTTAAAGAATATTCTTTGGACTTACTACCTCACCTGAATTTTATACGTTTTCTGTTGTATTAAGTTCTGCTCATATCTTTATTTTTCTTTTTTCTATATTTTCATGGTTTATTGTTTTGATCTTCTGATGTCAATTAAAACACTTGGTTATTCATTTTAATCAATCTTTTTCCTTATAAAGATTTGAAATTTTAAAGATTCCAGCTTACTTGTAATATTCTAAGGCTCAGGTCCTCTACATTTTTGCAGGCCTAAGGCTTAGTTCAACATATAGCCATGTATATATTGACCTATTTTAACCTCGACTTTCTGTGATTCCCTACATCTCACCTTTCTTTACAGACAAGACATTTGAAATATCCTTAACTTATTTCACAGCCAATAAGTGTTTGAAATAATGTGTATTTTTTACAGAAATAGTCTTATATAATTAGGTAGAAAATCTGAACAGCCATAGTTTTCAAAACAGCATAAATTCACTCTTCTCAAAGATTAATCTGTTGTATTACACAACCTTTGAGTATTTATCTTCATCAATGACATGTACTTTAAAAATGATTTAAAGATCCTACCAGTCTTTGTAAACATCCTTGTTCCTTATTTCAGTTCCAGTTTTATGTATATTTTCTGCCTTGCACGTGATTATTCCAACATCTGATCGATGGCCTTGGGAATCTAATTCTGGTATTGATTGTTTTTGCTGATTGTCTCCCCTTGTAGCTCATTTCTTCCTTATTGTGCAAATTTAGATCATGAGCTCATGTTTAGCTAAAGAGCTGACCTTGTATGCGCCTAAGGTGTGAACGCTCGTAAGCTTCATCAGAAAGTGGGCAAAGATTTATTTGTGTGGCTCCAATGAGTTTCCCGCGAGGACCCTGTTTTCTATAACTGTTGGTCCAATACGCCCTCTAGAGGCAGGGACATAGACAGGGCTGGATTGCGGCCCCCGATCTGGGGCAGTGGCATTGGGCAGCCTGTGGCCCGGGCAGGAGCCTCTCCGCGTGTATCCCAGGGACCCATCTGCCTGCAAACTTCGGTCACCTGGCAGGAAGCTACGATGCCCAGACCTATGGTTAGCTGTGCAGTGAGGTGTATAGCGCGGACACGTTTCACACACACTTCAAGTAGTGGGAGGCCTGAGTGGATAGATGAGTGTTTGGGCGGCTGTGCAGAAAAAGAGGGCGCTCTTCGGCCTGGGCCTAAATGCTTGTGACACCCCACTGCCCCTGCCGGGCTCTGAGGGCCCTGCCGTGGGCCCCTGCTCCCCTGCCCTTTGTTCAGTCACAACAGAAATGGCCACTCCCACTCCCTCAGTGAGGGCAGTGTTCCAACGTCCCTCAGCCGTGCCCCATTTCCGCAGGTTACCATGGACTACAGATGCTGCATTCTGAGGCCAGGGCGTTCTGAGAATGCCAAGGGCAGACATGATGACCTTAAATGATTTCCTCTTGTGTCAGTTTTGGTAAACTTTAGGAGCTAGGAAATGGTCCACTTTACAAATATGTTCAAATTTACTGGCATTTCAGATATTCTCTGCTATAACATTTTCCTGATTCTTTCTGTATATTCTTTACTTATGTTTTTGTTTTCCTTAATCAAAGTGTGTCTTTTAAATCTTTTCAAAGAATATTCTTTGGACTTACTACATCCCCTGAATTTTATTCGTTTTCTTTTGTATTAAGTTCTGCTCATATCTTTATTTATCTTTTTTCTATGTTCTCAGGGTTTATTGTTTTGATCTTCTGATGTCAATTAAAACACTTGGTTATTCATTATAATAAAACTTTTTCCTTATAAAGATTTGAACTTTTAAAGATTCCAGCTTACTTCTAATATTCTAAGGCTGCTCAGGTCCTCTTCATTTTTGCAGGCCTAAGGCTTAGTTCAACATATAGCAATGTATATATTGACCTATTTTCCCCTCGACTTTCTGTGATTCCCTACATCTCACCTTTCTTTGCAGACAAGCCATTTGAAATTACCTTAACTTATTTCACAGCCAATAAGTGTTTGAAATAATGTGTATTTTTTAACAGAAATCGTCTTATATAATTAGGTAGAGAATCTGACCAGCCATAGTTTTCAAAACAGCATAAATTCACTCTTCTCAAAGATTAATCTGTTGTATTACACAACTTTTGAGTATTTATCTTCATCAATGACATGTACTTTAAAAATGTTTTAAAGATCCTACCAGTCTTTGTAAACATCCTTGTTCCTTGTTTCATTTCCAGTTTTATGTATATTTTCTGCCTTGCACCTGATTATTCCAACATCTGATGGATGGCCTTGGGAATCTAATTCTGGTAATGACTGTTTTTGCTGATTTTCTCCCCCTGTAGCTCATTTCTTCCTTATTGTGCAAATTTAGATCATGAGCTCATGTTTAGCTAATCAGCTGACCTTGTAAGAGCCTTAGGTGTGAACGCTCGTAAGCTTCATCAGAAAGTCGGCAAAGATTTATTTGTGTCGCTCCAATGAGTTGCTCGCGAGGACGCCGTTTACTATAACTGATGCTCCAATACTCCCTCTAGAGGCAGGGACTCAGACAGGGCTGCATTGCTGCCCCCGATCTGGGGCAGGGGCAGGGGGCCGCCTGTGGCTCGGGCAGGAGGCTCTCCGCGTGGTACCCAGGGACCAAAGTGCCTGCGATCTTCCGTCCCCTGGCAGGAAGCTACGATGCCCAGACCTATGGTTAGCTGTGCAGCGATGTGTACTGCGTGGACAGCTTCCAAACACACTTCAAGTATGAGTGCGGGCTGAGTGGAAAGGTGAGAGTTTGGGCAGCTGTGCAGACAAAGAATGCGCCCTTTGGCCAGGGCCTTAATGCTTGTGACACCCCACTGGGACTTCTGGGCTCTGAGGGCCCTGCCCTGGACGCCCTGCTCGCCTGCATTTTGTTCAGTCACAGCAGAGATGGCCACACACTCTCCCTCAGTGAGGTCAGTGTTCCAAACTCCCTCAGCCCCGCCCCTTCTCCGCGGTTTACCGTGGACAATAGATGCTGCATTCTGAGGCTAGGGCTTACCAAGTATGCCAAGGGCAGACATGATGACCTTAAATGATTTCCTCTAGTGTCAGTTTTGTTAAATTTCAGGAGCTAGGAAATGGTCCACTTTACAGAAAAGTTCAAATTTACTGGCATTTCAGATATTCTCTGCTATAACATTGTCCTGATTCTCTCTGTATATTCTTTACTTATGTTTTTGTTTTCCTTATTCAAAGTGTGTCTTTTAAATCTTTTCAAAGAATATTCTTTGGACTTACTACATCACCTGAATTTTATACGTTTTCTGTTGTATTAAGTTCTGCTCATATCTTTATTTCTCTTTTTTCTATGTTCTCAGGGTTTATTGTTTTGATCTTCTGATGTCAATTAAAACACTTGGTTATTCATTTTAATAAATCTTTTTACTTATAAAGATTTGAACTTTTGAAGATTCCAGCTTACTTGTAAGTTTCTAATGGTCAGGTCCTCTACATTGTTGCTGGCCTAAGGCTTAGTTCACCCTATAGCAATGTATATATTGACCTATTTTCCCCTCGACTTTCTGTGATTCCCTACATCTCACCTTTCTTTGCAGACAAGCCATTTGAAATACCCTTAACTTATTTCACAGCCAATAAATGTTTGAAATAATGTGTATTTTTTAGAGAAATCTTATATAATTAGGCAGAAAATCTGACCTGCCGTAGTTTTTAAAGCAGCATAATTTCACTCTTCTCAATGATGAATCTGTTGTATTACACATCCTTTGAGTATTTAGCTTTATCAATGACATGTACTTTAAAAATGTTTCAGAGATTCTATCAGTCTATGAAAACATCCTTATTCCTTGTTTCAGTTCCAGTTTTGTGTATATTTTCTGTCTTACACCTGATTATTCCAACATCTGATGGATGGCCTAGGGAATCTAATTCTGGTATTGATTGTTTTTGCTGATTGTCCCCCCTTGTAGCTGATTTCTTCATTATTGTGTAAATTTAGATCCTGATCTCATGTTTAGCTAAACAGATGACCTTGGAAGAGGCTTAGGTGTGAACCCTCGTAATCTTCATCAGAAAGTCGGCAAAGATTTATTTGTGTGGCTCAAATGAGTTTCCCGCGAGGACCCTGTTTTCTATAACTGTTTGTCCAATACTCCCTCTAGAGGCAGGGATTCAGACAGGGCTGGATTGCGGCCCTCGATCTTGGGCCGAGGCTGTGGGCAGCCTGTGGCCTGGGCAGGAGCCTCTCCACGTGTATCCCAGGGACCCATCGGCCTGCGAACTTCGGTCACCTGGCGGGAAGCTACGATGCCCAGACCTATGGATAGCTGTGCAGTGAGGTGTACTGCGCGCACAGGTTTCACACACTATTCAAGTAAGAGGGCGGCCTGAGTGGATAGGTGAGAGTTTGGACAGCAGTGCAGACAAAGAAGGCGCCCTCTGGCTTGGGCCTAAATGCTTTTGACACCCAACTGGGCCTGCCGGGCTCTGAGGGCCCTGCCCTTGGACCCCTGCTCCCCTGCCCTTTGTTCAGTCACAGCAGAGTTGGCCTCTCCCACTCCCTCAGTGAGGGCAGTGTTCCAACCTCCCTCAGCCCCGCCCCTCTCCGCAGGTTACCATGGACTACAGATGCTGCATTATGAGGCCAGGGCTTTCCGAGAATGCCAAGGGTAGACATGATGTCCTTAAATGATTTCCTCTTGTGTCAGTTTTGGTAAACTTTAGGAGCTAGGAAATGATCCTCTTTACAGAAATGTTCTAATTTACTGGCATTTCAGATATTCTCTGCTGTAACATTGTCCTGATTCTTTCTGTATATTCTTTACTTATGTTTGTGTTTTCCTAAATCAAACTGTGTCTTTTAAATCTTTTCAAAGAATATTCTTTGGACTTACTACATCACCTGAATTTTATACGTTTTCTGTTGTATTAAGTTCTCCTCATATCTCTATTTATCTTTTTTGTATGTTCTCGGGGTTTAAAGTTTTGATCTTCTGATGTCAATTAAAACATTGGTTATTCATTTTAATAAATATTTTTACTTATATAGATTTGAACTTTTGAAGATTCCAGCTTACTTGTAAGTTTCTAAGAGTCAGGTCCTCTACATTGTTGCTGGCCAAAGGCTTAGTTCAACATATAACAATGTTGATATTTACCTATTTTCCCCTCTACTTTCTGTGATTCCCTATATCTTACCATTCTTTGCAGACAAGCCTTTTGAGATACACTTATCTTATTTCACAGCCAATAAGTCTTTGAAATAATGTGTATTTTTTAGCGAAATCTTCTTATATAATTAGGCAGAAAATCTGACCTGCCATAGTTTTCAAAACAGCATAATTTCACTCTTCTCAAAGATTAATCTGTTGTATTACACAACCTTTGAATATTTAGCTTTGTCAATGACATGTACTTTAAAAATGTTTTATTGACCCTACCAGTCTTTGAAAACAACCGTGTTCCTTTTTTCAGTTCCAGTTTTATGTATATTTTCTGCCTTGCACATGATTATTCCAACATCTGATGGATGGCCTTGGGAATCTAATTCTGGTATTGATTATTTTTGCTGATTGTCTCCCCTTGTAGCCGATTTCTTCATTATTGTGTAAATTTAGATCATGAGCTCATGTTTAGCTAAAAAGCTGACCTTGTAAGACGCTTAGGTGTGAATGCTCGTAAGCTTCATCAGAAAGTCGGCAAACATTTATTTGTGTCGCTCCAATGAGTTGCCCGCGAGGACCCCGTTTTCTCTAACTGTTGGTCCAATACTCCCTCTATGGGCAGGGACTCAGACAGGGCTGCTTTGCGGCCCCCGATCTGGGGCAGGGGCTGTGGGCGGCCTGTGGCCCTGGCAGGAGCCTCTCCGCGAGGGTGCCCGGGACCCAACTGCCTGCGATTTTCGGTCCCCTGGCAGGAAGCTACGATGCCCAGTCCTATGGTTAGCTGTGCAGTGAGGTGTACTGCGTGGACAGGTTCTAAACACACTTCAAATAAGAGGGCGGCCTGAGTGGAAAGGTGAGAGTTTGGGCAGCTGTGCAGACAAAGAAGGCGCCCTTTGGCCTGGGCCTAAATGTTTCTGACACCCCACTGGGCCTGCCTTTCTCTGAGGGCCCTGCCATGGGCCCCATGGTCCCCTGCCCTTTGTTCAGTCACAGCAGAGATGGCCACACCCACTCCCTCAGTGAGGGCAGTGTTCCAACCTCCCTCAGCCACGACCCCTCTCCGCAGGTTACCATGGACTACAGATGCTGCATTCTCAGGCCAGGGCGTTCCGAGAATGCCAAGGGCAGACATGATGACCTTAAATGATTTCCTCTTGTGTCAGTTTTGGTAAACTTTAGGAGCTAGGAAATGGTCCACATTACACAAATGTTCAAATTTACTGGCATTTCATATATTCTCTGCTATAACATTGTCCTGATTCTTTCTGTATATTATTTACTTATGTTTTTGTTTTCCTTAATCAAAGTGTGTCTTTTAAATGTTTCAAAGAATATTCTTTGGACTTACTACATCACCTGAATTTTATACGTTTTCTGTTGTATTAAGTTCTGCTCATATCTTTATTTATCTTTTTTCTATGTTCTCAGGGTTTATTGTTTTGATCTTCTGATGTCAATTAAAACACTTGGTTATTCATTTTAATAAATATTTTTACTTATAAAGATTTGAACTTTTGAAGATTCCAGCTTACTTGTAAGTATCTAAGGGTCAGGTCCTCTACATTTTTGCTGGCCTAAGGCTTAGTTCACCATATAGCAATGTATATATTGAACTATTTTCCCCTCGGCATTCTGTGATTCCCTACATCTCACCTTTCTTTGCAGACAAGCCATTTGAAACACCCTTAACTTATTTCACAGCCAATAAGTCGTTGAAATAATGTGTATATTTTAGAGAAATCTTCTTATATAATTAGGCAGAAAATCTGACCTGCCATAGTTTTCAAAACAGCATAATTTCACTCTTCTCAATGATGAATCTGTTGTCTTACACAACCTCTGAGTATTTAGCTTTATCAATGACATGTACTTTAAAAATGTTTTAGAGATCCTACCAGTCTTTGAAAAAATCCTTGTTCCTTGTTTCAGTTCCAGTGTGTGTGGAAACTGTCCACGCAGTACACCTCGCTGCACAGCTAACCATAGGTCTGGGAATCGAAGGTTCCTGCCAGGTGACCGAAGTTCGTAGGCAGATGGTTCCCTGGGTCACAGGCGGAGAGGCTCCTGCCCCGGTCACAGGCCGCCCACTGCCCCAGCCCCTGATCAGGGGATGCAAAGCAGCCCAGTCTGAGTCCCCTGCCTCTAGAGGGATTATTGGACCAACACTTGTAGAAAACGGGTTCCTCGCGGGGAACTCATTGGAGGGACACAAATAACTCTTTGCCGAATTTCTGCTGAAGCTTACGTGTGTTCACACATAAGCCACTTACAAGGTCAGCTGTTTAGCTAAACATGAGCTCATGATCTAAATTTACTAAATAATGAAGAAATCAGCTACAAGGGGAGAAAATCAGCAAAAACAATAAATTCCAGAATTAGATTTCCTAGGCCATCCATCAGATGTTGGAATAATCAGGTTCAAGGCAGAAAATATACACTAAACTGGAACTGAAACAAGGAACAAGGATGTTTTCAAAGACTGGTAGGATCTCTAAAACATTTTTAAAGTACATGTCATTGATAAAGCTAAATACTCAGAGGTTGTTTAAGACAACAGATTCATCATTGAGAAGAGTGAAATTATGCTGTTTTTAAAACTATGGCAGGTAAGATTTTCTGCCTAATTATATAAGAAGATTTCTCTAAAAAATACACATTATTTCAACGACTTATTGGCTGTGAAATAATTTAAGGGTATTTCAAATGGCTTGTCTGCAAAGAAAGGTGAGATGTAGGGAATCACAGAATGCCGAGGGGAAAATAGGTCAATATATACATTGCTATATGGTGAACTAATCCTTAGGCCAGCAACAATCTAGAGGACCTGACCCTTAGATACTTACAAGTAAGCTGGAATCTTCAAAAGTTCAAATCTTTATAAGTAAAAAGATTTATTAAAATGAATATCCAAGTATTTTAACTGACATCAGAAGATCAAAACAATAAACCCTGAGAACATAGAAAAAAGATAAATAAAGATATGAGCGGAACCTAATACAACAGAAAACGTATAAAATTCAGGTGATGTAGTAAGTTCAAAGAATATTCTTTGAAACATTTAAAAGACACACTTTGATTAAGGAAAACAAAAACATAAGTAAATAATATACAGAAAGAATCAGGACAATGTTATAGCAGAGAATATATGAAATGCCAGTAAATTTGAACATTTGTGTAAAGTGGACCATTTCCTACCTCCTAAAGTTTACGAAAACTGACACAAGAGGAAATCATTTAAGGTCATCATGTCTGCCCTTGGCATACTCGGAACGTCCTGGACTCAGAATGCAGCATCTGTAGTCCATGGTAACCTGCGGAGTGGGGGAGGGGCTGAGGGACTTTGAAACACTGCCCTCACTGAGTGAGTTTGTGTGGCCATCTCTGCTGTGACTGAACAAAGGCAGGGGAGCAGTGGGCCCAGGGCAGGGCCCTCAGAGACCGGCCGGCCCAGTGGGGTGCCACAGGCATTTAAGCCCAGGCCAAAGGGCGCTTTCTTTGTCTGCACAGCTGCCCAAACTCTCACCTTTCCACTCAGGCCGCCCTCTTACTTGAAGTGTGGGTGGAAACGGTCCTCACAGTCCACCTCGCTGCACAGCTATCCTTAGGTCTGGGAATCGTAGCTTCCTGCCAGGTGATCGAAGTTCGTAGGCAGATGGGTGCCTGGGACACACGCGAAGAGGCTCCTGCCGGGGCCACAGGCAGCCCACTGCCCCTGCCCCAGATAGGGGGCCGCAAAGCAGCCATGTCTGAGTCCCCTGTCTCTAGAGGGAGTATTGGACCAACACTTGTAGAAAACGGGTTCCTCGCGGGCAACTCATTGGAGGGACACAAATAACTCTTTGCCGACTTTCTGCTGAAGCTTACGTGTGTTCACACCTAAGCCTCTTACAAGGTTAGCTGTTTAGCTAAACATGAGCTCATGATCTAAATTTACCCAATAATGAAGAAATCAGCTACAAGGGGAGACAATCAGCAAAAACAATCAATTCCAGTATGAGATTCCCTAGGCCATCCATCAGATGTTAGAATAATCAGGTGCAAGGCAAAAAATATACACAAAACAGGAACTGAAACAAAAACAGGATGTTATCAAAGACTGATAAGATGTCTAAAACATTTTTAATGTACATGTCATTGATAAAGCTAAATACTCAAAGTTGTGTAATACAACAGATTCATAGATCAGAAGAGTGAAATTATGCTCTTTTGAAAACTATGGCAGGTCAGATTTTCTGCCTAAATATATAAGACGATTTTTCTAAAAAATACACATTATTTCAAAGACCTATTGGCTGTGAAATAAGTTAAGGGAAATGCAAATGTCTTGTCTGCAAAGAAAGGTGAGATTTAGGGAATCACAGAAAGTCGAGGGCAAAATAGGTCAATATATAATTGCTATATGGTGAACTAAGCATTAGGCCAGCAACAATGTAGAGGAACTGACCCTTAGAAACTTACAAGTAAGGTGGAATCCTCAAAATTTCAAATATTTATAAGTAAAAAGATTTATTAAAATGAATAACCAAGTGTTTTAATTGACATCAGAAGATCAATACATTAAGCCCTGAGAACATAGAAAAAAGATAAATAAAGATATGAGCAGAACTTAATACAACAGAAAACGTATACAACTCAGGTGATGTAGTAAGTCCAAAGAATATCCTTTGAAAAGGTTTAAAAGACAGAGTTTGATTAAGGAAAACAAAAAAAATAAGTAAAGCATATACAGAAAGAATTAGGACAATGTTATAGCAGAGAATATATGAAATGCCCGTAAATTGGAACATTTCTGTAAAGTGGACCATTTCCTAGCTCCTAAAGTTTACCAAAACTGACACAAGAGGAAATCATTTAAGGTCATCCTGTCTGCCCTTGGCATTCTCGGAACGCCCTGGCCTCAGAATGCAGCATCTGTAGTCCATGGTAACCTGCGGGGAAGGGGCGGAGCTGAGGGAGGTTGGAACACTGCCCTCACTGAGGGAGTGGGTGTGGCCTCTCTGCTGTGACTGAACAAAGGGCAGGGGAGCAAGGGTCCCAGGGCAGGGCCCTCAGATCCCGGCAGGCCCAGTGGGGTGTCACAAGCATTTTGGCCCAGGCCAAGGGACGCCTTCTTTTTCTGCATAGCTGCCCAAACTCTCACCTTTCCACTCAGGCCGCCCTCTTACTTGAAGTGTGGGTGGAACCTGTCCACGCAGGACACCTCGCTGCACAGCTAACCATAGGTCTGTGCATCGTAGCTTCCTGACACGTGACCGAAGTTCGCAGGCAGATGGGTAGCTGGGACACATGCGGAGAGGCTCCTGCCCGGGCCACAGGCCGCCCACAGCTCCTGCCCCTGATCAGGGGCGCAAAGCAGACCAGTCTGAATCCCCTGCCTCTAGAGGGAGTATTGGACCAACACTTGTAGAAAACGGATTCCTCGCGGGCAACTCATTGGTGGGACACAAATAACTCTGCCGAATTTCTGCTGAAGCGTACGTGCATTCACACCTAAGCCACGTACAAGGTCAGCTGTTTAGCTAAACATGAGCTCATGATCTAAATTTACACAATAATGAAGAAATCAGCTACAAGGGGAGACAATCAGCCAAAACAATCAATTCCAGAATTAGATTCCCTAGGCCATCCATCAGATGTTGGAATAATCAGTTGCAAGGCAGAAAATATACACAAAACTGGAACTGAAACAAGGAACAAGGATGTTTTCAAAGACTGGTAGGATCTCTAAAACATTTTTAAAGTACTAGTCATTGATAAAGATAAATACTCAAAGGTTGTGTAATACAACACATTCATCATTGAGAAGAGTGAAATTATGCTGTTTTGAAAACTAGGGCAGGTCAGATTTTCTGCCTCATTATATAAGAATATTTCTCTAAATAATACACACTATTTCAAAGACTTATTGGCTGTGAAATAAGTTAAGGGTATTTCAAATGGCTTGTCTGCAAAGAAAGGTGAGATATAGGAAATCACAGAAAGCCGAGGGGAAAATAAGTCAATATATACATTGCTCTTTGGTGAACTAAGCCTTAGGCCAGCAACAATGTAGAGGACCTGACGCTTAGATACTTACAAGTAAGCTGGAATCTTCAAAAGTTAAAATCTTTATATGTAAAACGATTTATTAAAATGAAATACCATGTGTTTTAATAGACATCAGAAGATCAATACATTAAGCCCTGAGAACATAGAAAAAAGATAAATAAATATATGAGCACAACTTAATACAACAGAAAACGTATACAATTCAGGTGATGTAGTAAGTCCAAAGAATATTCTTTGAAAAGATTTAAAAGACAGAGTTTGATTAAGGAAAACAAAAAAAAAAATAAGAAAAGCATATACAGAAATAATTAGAACAATGTTATAGCAGAGAATATATGAAATTCGGGAAAATTTGAACATTTCTGTAAAGTGGACCATTTCCTAGCTCCTAAAGTTTACCAAAACTGACACAAGAGGAAATCATTTAACTTCACCATGTCTGCTCTTGGCATTCTCGGAACGCCCTGGCCTCAGAATGCAGCATCTGTATTCCATGGTAACCTGTGGAGAAGGGGCCTAGCTGAGGGAGGTTGGAACACTGCCCTCACTGAGGGAGTGGGTGTGGCCATCTCTGATGTGACTGAACAAAGGCTGGGGAGCAGGGGGCCCATGGCAGGGCCCTCAGAGACCGGCCGGCCACGTGGGGTTCCACAGGCATTTAAGCCCAGGCCAAAGGGCGCTTTCTTTGTCTGCACAGCTGCCCAAACTCTCACCTTTCCACTCAGGCCGCCCTCTTACTTGAAGTGTGGGTGGAAACTGTCCGCGCAGTACACCTCGCTGCACAGCTAACCATAGGTCTGGGAATTGTAGCTTCCTGCCAGGTGACCGAAGTTCGCAGGCAGATGGGTCCCTTGTACACACGCGGAGAGGCTCCTGCCCGGGCCACAGGCCGCCCACTGCCCCCGCCCCAGATCGGGGGCCGCAAAGCAACCCTGTCTGAGTCCCCTGCCTGTAGAGGGAGTATTGGACCAACACTTGTATAAAACGGGTTCCTCGCGGGCAACTCATTGGAGGGACACAAATAACTCTTTGCCGACTTTCTGCTGAAGCTTACGTGTGTTCACACCTAAGCCTCTTACAAGGTCAGCTGTTTAGCTAAACATGAGCTCATGATCTAAATTTACACAATAATGAAGAATTCAGCTACAAGGGGAGACAATCAGCAAAAACAATAAATTCCAGAATTAGATTCCCTTAGCCATCCATCAGATGTTAGAATAATCAGGTGCAAGGCAGAAAATATACACAAAACTGGAACTGAGAGAAGGAACAAGGATTTTATCAAAGACTGATAAGATGTCTAAAACATTTTTAAAATACATGTCATTGATAATGCTAAATACTCAAAGGTTGTGTATTACAACAGATTCATTGTTCACAAGAGTGGAATTATGCTCATTTGAAAACTATGGCAGGTCAGATTTTCTGCCTAATTATATAAGAAGATTTTTCTAAAAAATACACATTATTTCAAAGACTTATTGGCTGTGAAATAAGTTAAGGGAATTGCAAATGGTTTCTCTGCACAGAAAGATCAGAGTAGGGAATCACAGAAAGTCGAGGGGAAAATAGGTCAATATATAATTGCTATATGGTGAACAAAGCCTTAGGCCAGCAACAATGTAGAGGACCTGACCCTTAGAAACTTACAAGTAAGCTGGAATCCTCAAAATTTCAAAACTTTATAAGTAAAAACATTTATTAAAATGAATATCCAAGTGTTTTCATTGACATCAGAAGATCAATACATTAAGCCCTGAGAACATAGAAAAAAGATAAATAAAGGTATGAGCTCAACTTAATACAACAGAAAACGTATAGAATTCAGGTGATGTAGTAAGTCCAAAGAATATTCTTTGAAAAGATTTAAAAGACAGAGTTTGATTAAGGAAAACAAAAAAATAAGTTAAGCATATACAGAAAGAATTAGGACAATGTTATAGCAGAGAATATATGAAATGCCCGTAAATTGGAACATTTCTGTAAAGTGGACCATTTCCTAGCTCCTAAAGTTTACCAAAACTGACACAAGAGGAAATCATTTAAGGTCGTCCTGTCTGCCCTTGGCATTCTCGGAACGCCCTGGCCTCAGAATGCAGCATCTGTAGTCCATGGTAACCTGCGGAGAAGGAGCGGAGCTGAGGGAGGTTGGAACACTGCCCTCACTGAGGGAGTGGGTGTGGCCTCTCTGCTGTGACTGAACAAAGGGCAGGGGAGCAAGGGTCCCAGGGCAGGGCCCTCAGATCCCGGCAGGCCCAGTGGGGTGTCACAAGCATTTTGGCCCAGGCCAAGGGACGCCTTCTTTTTCTGCATAGCTGCCCAAACTCTCACCTTTCCACTCAGGCCGCCCTCTTACTTGAAGTGTGGGTGGAACCTGTCCACGCAGGACACCTCGCTGCACAGCTAACCATAGGTCTGTGCATCGTAGCTTCCTGACACGTGACCGAAGTTCGCAGGCAGATGGGTAGCTGGGACACATGCGGAGAGGCTCCTGCCCGGGCCACAGGCCGCCCACAGCTCCTGCCCCTGATCAGGGGCGCAAAGCAGACCAGTCTGAATCCCCTGCCTCTAGAGGGAGTATTGGACCAACACTTGTAGAAAACGGGTTCCTCGCGGGCAACTCATTGGTGGGACACAAATAACTCTGCCGAATTTCTGCTGAAGCGTACGTGCATTCACACCTAAGCCACGTACAAGGTCAGCTGTTTAGCTAAACATGAGCTCATGATCTAAATTTACACAATAATGAAGAAATCAGCTACAAGGGGAGACAATCAGCCAAAACAATCAATTCCAGAATTAGATTCCCTAGGCCATCCATCAGATGTTGGAATAATCAGTTGCAAGGCAGAAAATATACACAAAACTGGAACTGAAACAAGGAACAAGGATGTTTTCAAAGACTGGTAGGATCTCTAAAACATTTTTAAAGTACTAGTCATTGATAAAGATAAATACTCAAAGGTTGTGTAATACAACACATTCATCATTGAGAAGAGTGAAATTATGCTGTTTTGAAAACTAGGGCAGGTCAGATTTTCTGCCTCATTATATAAGAATATTTCTCTAAATAATACACACTATTTCAAAGACTTATTGGCTGTGAAATAAGTTAAGGGTATTTCAAATGGCTTGTCTGCAAAGAAAGGTGAGATATAGGAAATCACAGAAAGCCGAGGGGAAAATAAGTCAATATATACATTGCTCTTTGGTGAACTAAGCCTTAGGCCAGCAACAATGTAGAGGACCTGACGCTTAGATACTTACAAGTAAGCTGGAATCTTCAAAAGTTAAAATCTTTATATGTAAAACGATTTATTAAAATGAAATACCATGTGTTTTAATAGACATCAGAAGATCAATACATTAAGCCCTGAGAACATAGAAAAAAGATAAATAAATATATGAGCACAACTTAATACAACAGAAAACGTATACAATTCAGGTGATGTAGTAAGTCCAAAGAATATTCTTTGAAAAGATTTAAAAGACAGAGTTTGATTAAGGAAAACAAAAAAAAAAAATAAGAAAAGCATATACAGAAATAATTAGAACAATGTTATAGCAGAGAATATATGAAATTCGGGAAAATTTGAACATTTCTGTAAAGTGGACCATTTCCTAGCTCCTAAAGTTTACCAAAACTGACACAAGAGGAAATCATTTAACTTCACCATGTCTGCTCTTGGCATTCTCGGAACGCCCTGGCCTCAGAATGCAGCATCTGTATTCCATGGTAACCTGTGGAGAAGGGGCGGAGCTGAGGGAGGTTGGAACACTGCCCTCACTGAGGGAGTGGATGTGGCCATCTCTGATGTGACTGAACAAAGGCTGGGGAGCAGGGGGCCCATGGCAGGGCCCTCAGAGACCGGCCGGCCACGTGGGGTTCCACAGGCATTTAAGCCCAGGCCAAAGGGCGCTTTCTTTGTCTGCACAGCTGCCCAAACTCTCACCTTTCCACTCAGGCCGCCCTCTTACTTGAAGTGTGGGTGGAAACTGTCCACGCAGTACACCTCGCTGCACAGCTAACCATAGGTCTGGGAATCGTAGCTTCCTGCCAGGTGACCGAAGTTCGCAGGCAGATGGGTCCCTTTTACACACGCGGAGAGGCTCCTGCCCGGGCCACAGGCCGCCCACTGCCCCCGCCCCAGATCGGGGGCCGCAAAGCAACCCTGTCTGAGTCCCCTGCCTGTAGAGGGAGTATTGGACCAACACTTGTATAAAACGGGTTCCTCGCGGGCAACTCATTGGAGGGACACAAATAACTCTTTGCCGACTTTCTGCTGAAGCTTACGTGTGTTCACACCTAAGCCTCTTACAAGGTCAGCTGTTTAGCTAAACATGAGCTCATGATCTAAATTTACACAATAATGAAGAATTCAGCTACAAGGGGAGACAATCAGCAAAAACAATAAATTCCAGAATTAGATTCCCTTAGCCATCCATCAGATGTTAGAATAATCAGGTGCAAGGCAGAAAATATACACAAAACTGGAACTGAGAGAAGGAACAAGGATTTTATCAAAGACTGATAAGATGTCTAAAACATTTTTAAAATACATGTCATTGATAATGCTAAATACTCAAAGGTTGTGTATTACAACAGATTCATTGTTCACAAGAGTGGAATTATGCTCATTTGAAAACTATGGCAGGTCAGATTTTCTGCCTAATTATATAAGAAGATTTTTCTAAAAAATACACATTATTTCAAAGACTTATTGGCTGTGAAATAAGTTAAGGGAATTGCAAATGGTTTCTCTGCACAGAAAGATCAGAGTAGGGAATCACAGAAAGTCGAGGGGAAAATAGGTCAATATATAATTGCTATATGGTGAACAAAGCCTTAGGCCAGCAACAATGTAGAGGACCTGACCCTTAGAAACTTACAAGTAAGCTGGAATCCTCAAAATTTCAAAACTTTATAAGTAAAAACATTTATTAAAATGAATATCCAAGTGTTTTCATTGACATCAGAAGATCAATACATTAAGCCCTGAGAACATAGAAAAAAGATAAATAAAGGTATGAGCTCAACTTAATACAACAGAAAACGTATAGAATTCAGGTGATGTAGTAAGTCCAAAGAATATTCTTTGAAAAGATTTAAAAGACAGAGTTTGATTAAGGAAAACAAAAAAATAAGTTAAGCATATACAGAAAGAATTAGGACAATGTTATAGCAGAGAATATATGAAATGCCCGTAAATTGGAACATTTCTGTAAAGTGGACCATTTCCTAGCTCCTAAAGTTTACCAAAACTGACACAAGAGGAAATCATTTAAGGTCATCCTGTCTGCCCTTGGCATTCTCGGAACGCCCTGGCCTCAGAATGCAGCATCTGTAGTCCATGGTAACCTGCGGAGAAGGAGCGGAGCTGAGGGAGGTTGGAACACTGCCCTCACTGAGGGAGTGGGTGTGGCCATCTCTGCTGTGACTGAACAAAGGTCAGGGGAGCAAGGGTCCCAGGGCAGGGCCCTCAGATCACGGCAGGCCCAGTGGCGTGTCACAAGCATTTAGACCCAGGCCAAGGGATGCCTTCTTTTTCTGCATAGCTGCCCAAACTCTCACCTTTCCACTCAGGCCGCCCTCTTACTTGAAGTGTGGATGGAACCTGTCCTCGCAGTACACCTCGCTGCACAGCTAAACATAGGTCTGGGCATCGTAGCTTCCTGCCAGGTGACCGAAGTTCTCAGGCAGATGGGTCCCTGGGACACACGCGGAGAGGCTCCTGCCCGGGCCACAGGCCGCCCACTGCCCCTTCCCCAGATCGGTGGCCGCAAATCAGCCCTGTCTGAGTCCCCTGCCTCTAGGGGGAGTATTGGACCAACACTTGTAGAAAACGGGTTCCTCGCGGGCAACTCATTGGAGGGACAGAAATAACTCTTTGCCGACTTTCTGCTGAAGTTTACGTGTGTTCACACCTAAGCCACTTACAAGGTCAGCTATTTAGCTAAACATGAGCTCATGATCTAAATTTACACAATAATGAAGAAATCAGCTACAAGGGGAGACAATAAGCAAAAACAATCAATTCCAGAATTAGATTCCCTAGGCCATCCATCAGATGTTGGAATAATCAGGTGCAAGGCAGAAAATATACACAAAACTGGAACTGAAACAAGGAACAAGGATGTTTTCAAAGACTGGTAGGATCTCTAAAACATTTTTAAAGTACTAGTCATTGATAAAGATAAATACTCAAAGGTTGTGTAATACAACAGATTCATCATTGAGAAGTGTGAAATTATGCTGTTTTGAAAACTAGGGCAGGTCAGATTTTCTGCCTCATTATATAAGAATATTTCTCTAAATAATACACATTATTTCAAAGACTTATTGGCTGTGAAATAAGTTAAGGGTATTTCAAATGGCTTATCTGCAAAGAAAGGTGAGATGTAGGAAATCACAGAATGCCGAGGGGAAAATAGGTCAATATATACATTGCTCTATGGTGAACTAAGCCTTAGGCCAGCAACAATGTAGAGGACCTGACCCTTAGATACTTACAAGTAAGCTGGAATCTTCAAAAGTTCAAATCTTTATAAGTAAAAAGATTTATTAAAATGAATTACCAAGTGTTTTGATGTACATCAGAAGATCAAAACAATAAACCCTGAGAACATAGAAAAAAGATAAATAAAGATATCAGCAGAACTTAATACAACAGAAAACGTATAAAATTCAGGTGATGTAGTAAGTCCAAAGAATACTCTTTGAAACATTTAAAAGACACACTTTGATTAAGGAAAACAAAAACATAAGTAAATAATATACTGAAAGAATCAGGACAATGTTATAGCAGAGAATATATGAAATGCCAGTAAATTTGAACATTTGTGTAAAGTGGACCATTTCCTAGCTCCTAAAGTTGACCAAAACTGACACAAGAGGAAATCATTTAAGGTCATCCTGTCTGCCCTTGGCATTCTCGGAACGTCCTGGCCTCAGAATGCAGCATCTGTAGTCCATGGTAACCTGCCGAGAGGGGGAGGGGGTGAGGGAGGTTGGAACACTGCCCTCATTGAGGGAGTGGGTGTGGCCATCTCTGTTGTGACTGAGCAAAGGCAGGGGAGCAGGGGGCCCATGGCAGGGCCCTCAGAGACCGGCAGGCCCAGTGGGGTGCCACAGGCATTTAAGCCCAGGCCAAAGGGCACTTTCTTTGTCTGCACAGCTGCCCAAACTCTCACCTTTCCACTCAGGCCGCTCTCTTACTTGAAGTGTGGGTGGAAACTGTCCGCGCAGTACACCTCGCTGCACAGCTAACCATAGGTCTGGGAATCGTACCTTCCTGCCAGGTGACCGAAGTTCGCAGGCAGATGGGTGCCTGGGACACACGCGGAGAGGCTCCTGCCCGGGCCACAGGCCACCCACTGCCCCTGCCCCAGTTAGAGGGCCGCAAACCAGGCCTGTCTGAATCCCCTGCCTCTAGAGGGAGTATTGGACCAACACTTGTAGAAAACGGGATCCTCGCGGGCAACTCATTGGAGGGACACAAATAACTCTGCCGAATTTCTGCTGAAGCTTACATGCGTTCACACCTAAGCCTCTTACAAGGTCAGCTGTTTAGCTAAACATGAGCTCATGATCTAAATTTACACAATAATGAAGAAATCAGCTACAAGGGGAGACAATCAGCAAAAACAATCAATTACAGAATTAGATTCCCTAGGCCATCCATCAGATGATGGAATAATCAGGTGCAAGGCAGAAAATATACACAAAACTGGAACTGAAACAAGGAACAAGGATGTTATCAAAGACTGATAAGATGTTTAAAACATTTTTAAGTACATGTCATTGATAAAGCTAAATACTCAGAGGTTGTGTAAGACAACAGATTCATCATTGAGAAGAGTGAAATTATGCTGTTTTGAAAACTATGGCAGGTCAGATTTTCTGCCTAATTATATAAGAAGATTTCTCTAAAATATACACATTATTTCAACGACTTATTGGCTGTGAAATAAGTTAAGGGTGTTTCAAATGGCTTGTCTGCAAAGATAGGTGAGATGTAGGGAATCACAGAATGCCGAGGGGAAAATAGGTCAATATATACATTGCTATATGGTGAACTAAGCCTTAGGCCAGCAACAATGTAGAGCACCTGACCCTTAGATACTTACAAGTAAGCTGGAATCTTCAAAAGTTCAAATCTTTATAAGTGAAAAGATTTATTAAAATGAATAACCAAGTGTTTTAATTGACATCAGAAGATCAAAACAATAAACCCTGAGAACATAGAAAAAAGATAAATAAAGATATGAGCAGAACTTAATACAACAGAAAACGTATAAAATTCAGGTGATGTAGTAAGTCCAAAGAATATTCTTTGAAACATTTAGAAGACACACTTTGATTAAGGAAAACAAAAACATAAGTAAATAATATACAGAAAGAATCAGAACAATGTTATAGCAGAGAATATATGAAATGCCTGTAAATTTGAACATTTGTGTAAAGTGGACCATTTCCTAGCTCCTAAAGTTTACCAAAACTGAAACAAGAGGAAATCATGTAAGGTCATCCTGTCTGCCCTTGGCATTCTCGGAACGCCCTGGCCTCAGAATGCAGCATCTGTAGTCCATGGTAACCTGCGGAGAAGGGGCGGAGCTGAGGGAGGATGGAACACAGCCCTCACTGAGGGAGTGTGTGTGGCCATCTCTGCTGTGACTGAACAAAGGGCCGGGGAGCAAGGGTCCCTGGGCAGGTCCCTCAGATCCCGGCAGGCCCAGTGGGGTGTCACAAGCATTTAGGCCCAGGCCAAGGGACGCCTTCTTTGTCTGCACAGCTGCCCAAACTCTCACCTTTCCACTCAGGCCGCCCTCTTACTTGAAGTGTGGGTGGAACCTGTCCGCGCAGTACACCTCGCTGCACAGCTATCCATAGGTCTGGGCATCGTAGCTTCCTGAAAGGTGACCGAAGTTCGCAGGCAGATGCGTCCCTGGGACTCACGCGGAGAGTCTCCTGCCCGGGCCACAGGCCGCCCAGTGCCCCTGCCCCAGATCGGGGGCCGCAAAGCAACCCTGTGTGAGTCCCCTGCCTCTAGAGGGAGTATTGGACCAACACTTGTATAAAACGGGTTCCTCGCGGGCAACTCATTGGAGGGACACAAATAACTCTTTGCCGACTTTCTGCTGAAGCTTACGTGTGTTCACACCTAAGCCTCTTACAAGGTCAGCTGTTTAGCTAAACATGAGCTCATGATCTAAATTTACACAATAATGAAGAAATCAGCTACAAGGGGAGAAAATCAGCAAAAACAATCAATTCCAGAATTAGATTCCCTTAGCCATCCATTAGATGTTAGAATAATCAGGTGCAAGGCAGAAAATATACACAAAACTGGAAGCGAAACAAGGAACAAGGATGTTATCAAAGACTGATAAGATGTCTAAAACATTTTTAAAATACATGTCATTGATAATGCTAAATACTCAAAGGTTGTGTATTACAACAGATTCATAGTTCTCAAGAGTGGAATTATTGTCATTTGAAAACTATGGCAGGTCAGATTATCTGCCTAATTATATAAGAAGATTTTTCTAAAAAATACACATTATTTCAAAGACTTATTGGCTGTGAAATAAGTTAAGGGTATTTCAAATGGCTTGTCTGCAAAGAAAGGTGAGATATAGGAAATCACAGAAAGCCGAGGGGAAAATAGGTCAATATATACATTGCTCTTTGGTGAACTAAGCCTTAGGCCAGCAACAATGAAGAGGACCTGACGCTTAGATACTTACAAGTAAGCTGGAATCTTCAAAAGTTAAAATCTTTATAAGTAAAACGATTTATTAAAATGAATTACCATGTGTATTAATTGACATCAGAAGATCAATTCATTAAGCCCTGAGAACATAGAAAAAAGATAAATAAATATATGAGCAGAACTTAATACAACAGAAAACGTATACAATTCAGGTGATGTAGTAAGTCCAAATAATATTCTTTGAAAAGATTTAAAAGACAGAGTTTGATTAAGGAAAACAAAAAAATAAGTAAAGCATATACAGAAAGAATTAGGACAATGTTATAGCAGAGAATATATGAAATGCCCGTAAATTTGAACATTTCTGTAAAGTGGACCATTTCCTAGCTCCTAAAGTTTACCAAAACTGAAACAAGAGGAAATCATGTAAGGTCATCCTGTCTGCCCTTGGCATTCTCGGAACGCCCTGGCCTCAGAATGCAGCATCTGTTTTCCATGGTAACCTGCGGAGGAGGGGCGGAGCTGAGGGAGGTTGGAACACAGCCCTCACTGAGGGAGTGTGTGTGGCCATCTCTGCTGTGACTGAACAAAGGGCCGGGGAACAAGGGTCCCAGGGCAGGGCCCTCAGAACCCGGCAGGCCCAGTGGGGTGTCACAAGCATTTAGGCCCAGGCCAAGGGACGCCTTCTTTGTCTGCACAGCTGCCCGAACTCTCACCTTTCCACTCAGGCCGACCCCTTACTTGAAGTGTGTGTGGAACCTGTCCGCGCAGTACACCTCGCTGCACAGCTATCCATAGGTCTGGGAATCGTAGCTTCCTGCCAGGTGACCGAAGTTCGCAGGCAGATGGGTCCCTGGGACACACGCGGAGAGGCTCCTGCCCGGTGCCACAGGACGCCCACGGCCCGTGCCCCACATCAGCGGCCGCAAAGCAGCCCTGTCTGAATCCCCTGCCTCTGGAGGGAGTATTGGACCAACACTTGTAGTAAACGCGGTCCTTGCGGGCAACACATTGGAGGGACACAAATAAATCTTTGCCGACTTTCTGCTGAAGCTTACGTATGTTCACACCTAAGCCTCTTACAAGGTCAGCTATTTAGCTAAACATGAGCTCATGATCTAAGTTTACACAATAATGAAGAAATCAGCTACAAGGGGAGACAATCAGCAAAAAGAATCAATTACAGAATTAGATTCCCTAGGCCATCCATCAGATGTTAGAATAATCAGGTGCAAGGCAGAAAATATACACAAACTGGAACTGAAACAAGGAACAAGGATGTTAAAAAGACTGATAAGATGTCTAAAACATTTTTAAAGTACGTGTCATTGATAAAGCTAAATACTCAAAGGTTGTGTAATACAACATATTCATAGATCAGAAGAGTGAAATTATGCTCTTTTGAAAACTATGGCAGGTCACTTTTTCTGCCTAATTATATAAGAAGATTTTTCTAAAAAATGCACATTATTTCAAAGACTTATTGGCTGTGAAATAAGTTAAGGGAATTGCAAATGGCTTGTCTGCAAAGAAAGGTGAGATGTAGGGAATCACAGAAAGTCGAGTGCAAAATAGGTTAATATATAATTGCTATATGGTGAACTAGGCCTTCGGCCAGCAACAATGAAGAGGAACTGACCCGTAGAAACTTACAAGTAAGCTGGAATACTCAAAATTTCAAAACTTTATAAGTAAAAAGATTTATTAAAATGAATATCCAAGTGTTTTCATTGACATCAGAAGATCAATACATTAAGCCCTGAGAACATAGAAAAAAGATAAATAAAGGTATGAGCACAACTTAATACAACAGAAAACGTATAGAATTCAGGTGATGTAGTAAGTCCAAAGAATATTCTTTGAAAAGATTTAAAAGACAGAGTTTGATTAAGGAAAACAAAAAAATAAGTAAAGCATATACAGAAAGAATTAGGACAATGTTATAGAGGAGAATATATGAAATGCCCGTAAATTTGAACATTTCTGTAAAGTGGACCATTTCCTAGCTCCTAAAGTTTACCAAAACTGACACAAGAGGAAATCATTTAAGGTCATCCTGTCTGCCCTTGGCATTCTCGGAACGCCCTGGTCTCAGAATGCAGCATCTGTAGTCCATGGTAACCTGCCGAGAAGGGGCGGAGCTGAGGGAGGTTGGAACACTGCCCTCACTGAGGGAGTGGGTGTGGCCATCTCTGCTGTGACTGAACAAAGGGCAGGGGAGCAAGGGTCCCAGGGCAGGGCCCTCAGATCCCGGCAGGCCCAGTGGTGTGTCACAAGCATTTAGGCCCAGGCCAAGCGATGCCTTCTTTTTCTGCATAGCTGCCCAAACTCTCACCTTTCCACTCAGGCCGCCCTCTTACTTGAAGTGAGGGTGGAACCTGTCCGCGCAGTACACCTCGCTGCACAGCTAACCATAGGTCTGGGCATCGTAGCTTCCTGCCAGGTGACCGAAGTTCTCAAGCAGATGGGTCCCTGGGACACACGCAGAGAGGCTCCTGCCCGGGCCACAGGCCGCCCACTGACCCTGCCCCAGATCGGTGGCCGCAAATCAGCCCTGTGTGAGTCCCCGGCCTCTAGGGGGAGTATTGGCCCAACACTTGTAGAAAACGGGTTCCTCGCGGGCAACTCATTGGAGGGACACAAATAACTCTTTGCCGACTTACTGCTGAAGCTTACGTGTGTTCACACCTAAGCCTCTTACAAGGTCAGCTGTTTAGCTAAACATGAGCTCATGATCAAAATTTACACAATAATGAAGAAATCAGCTACAAGGGGAGACAATCAGCAAAAACAATCAATTCCAGAATTAGATTCCCTAGGCCATCCATCAGATGTTGGAATAATCAGGTGCAAGGCAGAAAATATACACAAAACTGGAACTGAAACAAGGAACAAGGATGTTTTCAAAACTGGTAGGATCTCTAAAACATTTTTAAAATACTAGTCATTGATAAAGATAAATACTCAAAGTTGTTTAATACAACAGATTCATCATTGAGAAGAGTGAAATTATGCTGTTTTGAAAACTAGGGCATGTCAGATTTTCTGCCTCATTATATAAGAATATTTCTCTAAATAATACACATTATTTCAAAGACTTATTGGCTGTGAAATAAGTTAAGGGTATTTCAAATGGCTTATCTGCAAAGAAAGGTGAGATATAGGAAATCACAGAATGCCGAGGGGAAAATAGGTCAATATATACATTGCTCTATGGTGAACTAAGCCTTAGGCCAGCAACAATGCAGAGGACCTGACCCTTAGATACTTACAAGTAAGCTGGAATCTTCAAAAGTTCAAATCTTTATAAGTAATAAGATTTATGAAAATGAATTACCAAGTGTTTTGATGGACATCAGAAGATCAAAACAATAATCCCTGAGAACATAGAAAAAAGATAAATAAAGATATGAGCAGAACTTAATACAGCAGAAAACGTATAAAATTCAGGTGATGTAGTAAGTCCAAAGAATATTCATTGAAAAGATTTAAAAGACACAATTTGATGACGGAAAACAAAAAAAAAGTAAAGAATATACAGAAAGAATCAGCACAATGTTATAGCAGAGAAGATCTGAAATGCCAGTAAATTTGAACATTTCTGTAAAGTGGACCATTTCCTAGCTCCTAAAGTTTACCAAAACTGACACAAGAGGAAATCATTTAAGGTCATCATGTCTGCCCTTGGCATTCTCGGAACTCCCTGGCCTCAGAATGCAGCATCTGTATTCCATGGTAAACTGCGGAGAGGGGGCACGGCTGAGGGAGGTTGGAACACTGCCCTCACTGAGGGAGTGGGTGTGGCCATCTCTGCTGTGACGGAACAAAGGGCAGGGGAGCAGGGCGTCCAGGGAGGGCCCTCAGAGCCCGGCATGCCCAGTTGGGTGTCACAAGCACTTAGGCCCAAGCCAAAGGGCGACTTTTTGGTCTGCACAACTGCCCAACCTCTCAGTTTTCCACTCAACACGCCCTCTTACGTGAAGTGTGTGTGGACCTGTCCGAGCAGTACACCTTCCTGCACAGCTAACCATAGGTCTGGTAATCGTAGCTCCCTGCCAGGTGACCGAAGTTTGCAGGCAGATACGTCCCTGGGACACATGCGGAGAGGCTCCTGCCCGGGCAACAGGGTTCCAACTGCCCCTGCACCAGATTGGGTGCCGCAAAGCAACCTTGTCTGTGTCCCTGCCTCTAGAGGGAGTATTGGACAATCACTTGTAGAACACTGGGTCCTCGCGGGCCACTCATTGGAGGGAAACAAATAATTATTTGCCGACTTTCTGATGAAGCTTACGAGAGTTCACACCTAAGCGTCTTACAAGGTCAGCTGTTTAGCTAAACATGAGCTCATGATCTAAATTTATACAATAATGAAGAAATCAGCTACAAGGGGGAGACAATCAGCAAAAACAATCAATACCAGAATTAGATTCCCTAGGACATCCATCAGATGTTGTAATAATCAGGTGCAAGGCAGAAAATATACATAAAACTGGAACTGAAACAAGGAACAAGGAGGTTTTCAAAGGCTGGTAGGGTCTCTCAAACATTTTTAAAGTACATGTCGTTGATAAACCTAAATACTCAAAGGTTGTGTAATACAACAGATTCATCACTGAGAAGAGTGAAATTATGCTGTTTTGAAAACTATGGCAGGTCAGATTTTCTGCCTAATTATATAAGAAGATTTCTCTAAAAATTACACATTATTTCAAAGACTTATTGGCTGTGAAATAAGTTAAGGGTATTTCAAATGGCTTGTCTGCAAAGAAAGGTGAGATGCAGGGAATCATAGAAAGTCGAGGGGAAAATAGGTCAATATATACAATGCTCTATGGTGAACTAAGCCTTAGGCGAGAAACAATGTAGAGGAACTGACCCTTAGAAACTTACATGTAAGTTGGAATCTTCAAAAGTTCAAATCTTTATATGTAAAAAGATTTATGAAAATGAATAACCAAGTGTTTTAATTGACATCAGAAGATCAAAACAATAAACCCTGAGAACATATAAAAAAGATAAATAAAGATATGAGCAGAACTTAATACAACAGAAAACGTATAAAATTCAGGTGATGTAGTAAGTCCAAAGAATATTTTGTATAAGATTTAAAAGACACACTTTGATTAAGGAAAACAAAAACATAAGTAAAGAATATACAGAAAGAATCAGGACAATGTTATAGCAGAGAACATCTGGAATGCCAGTAAATTTGAACATTTCTGTAAAGTGGACCATTTCCTAGCTCCTAAAGTTTACCAAAACTGACACTAGAGGAAACCACTTAAGATCATTATGTCTGCCCTTGGCATTCTCGGAACGCCCTGGACTCAGAATGCAACATCTGTAGTCCATGGTAACCTGCGGAGAGGGGGCGGGGCTGAGGGAGTTTGGAACTCTGCCCTCACTGAGGGAGTGGGTGTGGCCATTTCTGCTGTGACTGAACAAAGGGCAGTGGAGCAGAGAGTCTGGGCATGGCCCTCAGAGCCCGGCAGGCCAAGTGGGGTGTCACAAGCATTTAGACCCAGGCCAAAGGGCGCCTTCTTTGTCTGCACAGCTGCCCAAACTCTCACCTTTCCACTCAGCCCGCCCTCTTACGTGAAGTGTGTGTGGAACCTGTCCATGCAGTACAACTTGCTGCACATCTAACCATAGGTCTGGGCATCGTAGCTTCCTGCCAGGAGACCGAAGTTCGCAGGCAGATGGGTAGTTGGGACACACGCTGAGAGGCTCCTGCACGGGCCACAGGACGCCAACTGACCCTGTACCACATCGGGGGCCGCAAAGCAACCTTTTCTGAGTCCGTGCCTCAAGAGGGAGTATTGGACCAACACTTGTAGAAAACTGGGTCCTCGCAGGCCACTCATTGGAGGGACACATATAAATCTTTGCCGACTTTCTGATGAAGCTTACGAGAGTTCAAACCTAAGCC
The DNA here is from genome assembly GCF_964165515.1 of Mesoplodon bidens. NCBI lineage: Eukaryota > Metazoa > Chordata > Mammalia > Artiodactyla > Ziphiidae > Mesoplodon > Mesoplodon bidens. Next base: position 5,339,550 of record NC_138180.1, read on the forward strand.
TCTTACAAGGTCAGCTGTTTAGCTAAACATGAGCCCATGATCTAAATTTACACAATAATGAAGAAATCAGCTACAAGGGGGAGACAATTAGCAAAAACAATCAATACCAGAAATAGATTCCCTAGGCAATCAATAAGATGTTGGAATAATCAGATGCAAGGCAGAAAATATACGTAAAACTGGAACTGAAGCAAGGAACAAGGATGTTTTCAAAGACTGGTAGGATCTCTAAATCATTTTTAAAGTACATGTCATTGATAATGCTAAATACTCAAATGTTATGTAATACAACAGATTCATCATTGAGAAGAGTGAAATTATGCTGTTTTGAAAACTATGGCAGGTCAGATTTTCTGCCTAATTATATAAGAAGATTTCTCTAAAAAATACACGTTATTTCAAAGACTTATTGGCTGTGAAATAAGATACGGGTATTTCAAATGGCTTGTCTGCAAAGAAAGGTGAGATGTAGGGAATCACAGAAAGTCGAGGGGAAAATAGGTCAATATATACTTTGCTATATGGTGAACTAAGCCTTAGGCCAGCAACAATGTAGAGGACCTGACCCTTAGAAACTTACAAGTAAGTCGGAATCTTCAAAAGTTCAAATCTTTATAAGTAAAAAGATTTATGAAAATGAATAACCAAGTGTTTTAATTGGCATCAGAAGATCAAAACAATTAACCCTGAGAATATAGAAAAAAGATAAATAAAGATATGAACAGAACTTAATACAACAGAAAACGTATAAAATTCAGATGGTTTTGTAAGTCCGAAGAATGTTTGTGGAAAAGAGCTTTAAAAGACACACTTTGATTAAGGAAAACAAAACATAAGTAAAGAATATACAGAAAGAATCAAGACAATATTATAGCAGAGAAGATCTGAAATGCCAGTAAATTTGAACATTTCTGTAAAGTGGACCATTTACTAGCTCTTAAAGTTTACCAAAACTGACACAAGAGGAAATCATTTAAGGTCATCATGTCTGCCCTTGGCATTAACGGAACGCCCTGGCCTCAGAAGGCAGCATCTGTAGTCCATGGTAACCTGCGGAGAGGGGGCTGTGCTGCGGGAGGTTGGAAAACTGCCCTCACTGAGGGAGTGTGTGTGCCCATCTCTGCTCGGACTGAACAAAGCGCAGTGGAGCAGAGAGTCTGGGCATGGCCCTCAGAGCCCGGCAGGCCCAGTGGGGTGCCAAAAGCATTTAGGCCCAGGCCAAAGGGCGCCTTCATTGTCTGCACAGCTGCCCAAACCCTCACCTTTCCACTCAGCCCGCCCTCTTACTTGAAGTGTGTGTGGAACCTGTCCACGCAGTACACCTCGCTCAACAGCTAATCATAGGTCTTGGCATCGTAGCTTCCTGCCAGGTGACCGAAGTTCGCAGGCAGATGCATCCCTGCGACACACGCGGAGAGGATCCTGCCCGGTCCACAGGCCTCCGACAGCCCTTGCCCCATATCGGGGGCCGCTAAGCAGCCCTGTCTGTGTCCCTGCCTCTAGAGGGAGTATTGGACCAACACATGTAGAAAACGGGGTCCTCGCGGACACCTCATTGGAGGGACATAAATAAATCTTTGCCTACTTTCTGCTGAAGCTTACCAGCGTTCACATATAAGCCTCTTACAAGGTCAGCTGTTTTGCTAAACATGAGCTCATGATCTAAATTTACACAATAATGAAGAAATCAGCTACAAGGGGGAGACAAACAGCGAAAACAATCAATACCAGAATGAGATTCCCTAGGCCATCCATCAGATGTTGGAATAATCAGGTGCAAGGCAGAAATTATACATAAAATTGGAACTGAAACAAGGAACAAGGATGTTTTCAAAGACTGGTAGGATCTCTAAAACATTTTTAAAGTATATGTCATTGATAAAGCTAAATACTCAAAGGTTGTGTAATACAACAGATTCATCATTGAGAAGAGTGAAATAATGCTGTTTTGAAAACTATGGCAGGTCAGATTTTCTGCCTAATATATAAGAAGATTTCTCTAAAAAATACACATTATTTCAAAGACTTATTGGCTGTGAAATAAGATAAGGTTATTTCAAATGGCTTGTCTGCAAAGAAAGGTGAGATGTAGGGAATCACAGAAAGTCGAGGGAAAAATAGGTCAATTTATACATTGCTATGTGGAGAACTAAGCCTTAGGCCAGCAAAAATGTAGAGGACCAGACCCTTAGAAACTTACAAGTAAGTTGGAATCTTCAAAAGTTCAAATCTTTATAAGTAAAAAGTTTTATGAAAATTAATTACCAAGTGTCTTAATTGGCATCAGAAGATCAAAACAATAAACCCTGAGAACATAGAAAAAAGATAAATAAAGATATGAGCAGAACTTAATACAACAGAAAACGTATAAAATTGAGGTGGTTTAGTAAGTCTGAAGAATGTATGCGGAAAAGAGCTTTAAAAGACACACTTTGATTAAGGAAAACAAAACATATGTAAAGAATATACAGAAAGAATCAAGACAATATTACAGCAGAGAAGATCTGAAATGCCAGTAAATTTGAACATTTCTGTAAAGTGGACCATTTCCTAGCTCCTAAAGTTTACCAAAACTGAAACAAGAGGAAATCATTTAAGGTTATCATGTCTGCCCTTTGCATTCTCGGAACGCCCTGGCCTCAGAATTCAGCATCTGTAGTCCATGGTAACCTGCGGAGAGGGGGCGGTGCTGCGGGAGGTTGGAACCCTGCCCTCACTGAGGGAGTTGTTTTGGCCATCTCTGCTGTCACTGAAAAAAGGGCAGGGGAGCAAGTCGTCCAGTGCAGTGCCCTCAGAGCCCGGCAGGCACAGTGCGGTTTCACAAGAATTTAAGCCAAGGCCAAAGGGCGCCTTCTTTGTCTGCACAGCTGCCCAAACTCTCACCTTTCCACTCAGCCCGCCCACTTACTTGAAGTGTGTGTGGAACATGTCCATGCAGTACACCTCGCAGCACAGCTAACCATAGGTCTGGGCATCGTAGTTTCCTGCAAGGAGACAGAAGTTCGCAGGCAGATGCGTCCCTGCGACATACGCGGAGAGGATCCTGCCCGGTCCACAGGCCGTCGACTGCCCCTGCCCCATATCGGCGTCTGTAAAGCAGCCCTGTCTGTGTCCCTGCCTCTAGAGGTAGTATTGGACCAACACTTGTAGAAAACGGGGTCCTCACGGGCAACTCATTGGAGGAACATAAATAAATCTTTGCCGACTTTCTGCTGAAGCTTACAAGCGTTCACACGTAAGCCTCTTACAAGGTCAGCTGTTTAGCTAAACATGAGCTCATGATCTAAATTTACACAATAATGAAGAAATCAGCTACAAGGGGTAGACAATCAGCAAAAACAATCAATACCAGAATTAGATTCCCTAGGCCATCCATCATATGTTGGAATAATCAGGTGCAAGGCAGAAAATATACACTAAACTGGAACTGAAACAAGGAACAAGGATGTTTTCAAAGACTGGTAGGATCTCTAAAACATTTTTAAAGTACATGTCATTGATAAAGCTAAATACTCAAAGGTTTTGTAATACAACAGATTCATCACTGAGAAGAGTGAAATTATGCTGTTTTGAAAATTATGGCAGGTCAGATTTTCTGCCTAATTATATAAGAAGATTTCTCTAAAAAATACACATTATTTCAAAGTCTTATTGGCTGTGAAATAACTTAAGGGTATTTCAAATGGCTTGTCTGCAAAGAAAGGTGAGATGTAGGGAATCACAGAAAGTCGCGGGGAAATTAGGTCAATATATACATTGCTCTATGGTGAACTAAGCCTTATGGCAGCAACAATGTAGAGGACCTGACCCTTAGAAACTCACAAGTAAGTTGGAATATTCAAAAGTTCAAATTTTTATAAGTAAAAAGATTTATGAAAATGAATAACCAAGTGTTTTAATTGGCATCAGAATATCAAAACAATAAACCCTGAGAACATAGAAAAAAGATAAATAAAGATATGAGCAGAACTTAATACAACAGAAAACGTATAAAGTTCAGGTGATGTAGTAAGTCCAAAGAATATTTTTGAAAAGATGTAAAAGACACACATTGATTAATGAAAACAAAAACATAAGTAAAGAATATACAGAAAGAATCAGGACAATGTTATAGAAGAGAACATCTGGAATGCCAGAAAAATTGAACATTTCCGTTAAGTGGACCATTTCCTAGCTCCTAAAGTTTACCAAAACTGACACAAGAGGAAACCATTTAAGATCATTATGTCTGCCGTAGGCATTCTCGGAACGCCCTGGCCTCGGAATGCAACATCTGTAGTCCATGGTAAACTGCGGAGAGGTGGCGGGGCTGAGGGAATTGGAACACTGCTCTCACTGAGGGAGTGGGTGTGGCCCTCTCTGCTGTGTCTGAACATAGGGCAGGGGAGAAGGGCGTCCTGGGCAGTGCCGTCAGAGCCCGGCAGGCTCAGTAGCGTGTCAAAAGCATTTAGGCCCAGGCCAAAGGGCGCCTTCTTTGTCTGCACATCTGCCCAAACTCTCACATTTCCACTCAGCCCGCCCTCTTACGTGAAGTGTGTGTGGAACCTGTCCGTACACTACAACTTGCTGCACAGCTAACCATAGGTCTGGGCATCGTAGCTTCCTGCCAGGAGACCGAAGTTCGCAGGCAGATGGGTCCCTGGGACACACGCGGAGAGGTTCCTGCCCGGGCCACAGGCTTCCAACTGCCCCTGCACCAGATCAGGGGCCGCAAATCAACCTTTTCTGAGTCCGTGCCTCAAGAGGGAGTATTTGACCAACACTTGTAGAAAACTGGGTCCTCGCGGGCCACTCATTGGAGGGAAACAAATAAATCTTTGCTGACTTTCTGACGAAGCTTACGAGCTTTCACACCTAAGCCTCTTACAAGGTCAGCTGTTTAGCTAAACATGAGCTCATGATCTAAATTTACACAATAATGAAGAAATCAGCTACAAGGGGGAGACAATCAGCAAAAACAATCAATACCAGAATTAGATTCCCTAGGCCATCCATCAGATGTTGGAATAATCATGTGCAAGGCAGAAAATATACCTAAAAGTGGAACTGAAACAAGGAACAAGGATGTTTTCAAAGACTGGTAGGATCTATAAAACATTTTTAAAGTACATGTGATTGATAAAGCTAAATACTCAAAGGTTGTGTAATACAACAGATTCATCATTGAGAAGAGTGAAATTATGCTGTTTTGAAAACTATGGCAGGTCAGATTTTCTGCCTAATTATATACGAAGATTTCTCTAAAAAATACACATTATTTCAAAGACTTATTGTCTGTGAAATAAGTTAAGGGTATTTCAAATGGCTTGTCTGCAAAGAAAGGTGAGATGTAGGGAATCACAGAAAGCCCAGGGGAAAATAGGTCAATACATATATAGCTACACGGTGAACTAAGCCTTAGGCTAGCAATAATGTAGAGGACGTAACGCTTAGAAACTTACAAGTAAGCTGGAATCTTCAAAAGTTCAAATCTTTATATGTAAAAAGATTTATTAAAATGAATAACCAAGTGTTTTATTTGACATCAGAAGATCAAAACAATAAACCCAGAGAACATAGAAAAAAGTTAAATAAAGATATGAGCAGAACTTAATACAACAGATTACGTATAAAATTCATGTGATGTAGTACGTCCAAAGAATATTCATTGAAAAGATTTAAAAGACACACTTTGATTAAGGAAAACAAAAACATAAGTTAAGAATATACAGAAAGAATCAGGACAATGTTATAGCAGAGAAGGTCTGAAATGCCAGTAAATTTGAACATTTCTGTAAAGTGGACCATTTCCTAGCTCCTAAAGTTTACGAAAACTGACACAAGAGGAAATCATTTAAGGTCATCCTGTCTGCCCTTGGCATTCTCGGAACGCCCTGGCCTCAGAATGCAGCATCTGTAGTCCATGGTAACCTGCGAAGGGGGCGCGGGGCTGAGGGAGCCTGGAACACTGCCCTCACTAAGGGAGAGTGTGTGGCCATCTCTGCTGTGACTGAACAAACGCAGGGGAGCAGGTCGTCCAGTGCAGGGCCCTCAGAGCCCTCAGGTCCAGTGCGGTTTCACAATCATTTAGGCCCAGGCCAAAGGGCACCATCTTTGTCTGCACAGCTGCCCAAACTCTCACCAATCCACGCAGCCCTCCCTCTTACTTGAAGTGTGTGTGTAACCTGTCCGTGCAGTACACCTCGCTGCACAGCTAACCATAGGTCTGGGCATCGTAGCTTCCTGCCAGGTGACCGAAGTTCGCAGGCAGATGGGTCCCTGCGACACACTCGGAGATGATCCTGCCCGGTCCACCGGTCACTGACTGCCCCTGCCCCATATCGGGGCCAGCAAAGCCGCCCTGTCTGTGTCCCAGCCTCTAGAGAGAGTATTGGACCAACACTTGTAGAAAACAGGGTCCACACGGGCAACTCATTGGAGGGACATAAATAAACATTTGCCTACTTTCTGCTGAAGCTTACGAGCGTTCACACCTAAGCCTCTTACAAGGTCAGCTGTTTAGCTAAACATTTGCTCATGATCTAAGTTTACACAATAATGAAGAAATCAGCTACAAGGGGGAGACAAACAGCAAAATCAATCAATACCAGAATTAGATTCCCTAGGCCATCCATTAGATGTTAGAATAATCAGGTGCAAGGCCGAAAATATACACAAAACTGGAACTGAAACAAGGAACAAGGATGTTATCAAAGACTGATAAGATGTCTAAAACATTTTTAAAGTACATGTCATTGATAAAGCTAAATACTCAAAGGTTGTGTAATACAATAGATTCATAGTCCAGAAGAGTGAAATTATGCTCTTTTGAAAACTATGGCAGGTCAGATTTTCTGCCTAATTATATAAGAAGATTTTTCTAAAAAATACACATTATTTCAAGGACTTATTTGCTGTGAAATAAGTTAAGGGAATTGCAAATGACTTGTCTGCAAAGAAAGGTGAGATGTAGGGACTCACAGAAAGTCGAGGGCAAAATAGGTCAATATATAATTGCTATATGGTGAACTAAGCTTTAGGCCAGCAACAATGTAGAGGAACTGACCCTTAGAAACTTACAAGTAAGCTGGAATCCTCAAAATTTCAAATCTTTATAAGTAAAAAGATTTATTAAAATGAATAACCAGGTGTTTTAATTGACATCAGAAGATCAATACATTAAGCCCTGAGAACATAGAAAACAGATAAATAAAGATATGAGCAGAACTTAATACAACAGAAAACGTATAAAATTCAGGTGATGTAGTAAGTCCAAAGAATATTCTTTGAAAAGATTTAAAAGACAGAGTTTGATTAACGAAAACAAAAAAAAAATAAGTAAAGCATATACAGAAAAAATTAGGACAATGTTATAGCAGAGAATATATGAAATGCTGGAAAATTTGAACATTTCTGTAAAGTAGACCATTTCCTAGCTCCTAAAGTTTACCAAAACTGACACAAGTGGAAATCATTTAAGTTCATCATGTCTGCCCTTTGTATTCTAGGAACGCCCTGGCCTCAGAATGCAGCATCTGTAGTCCATGGTAACCTGCGGAGAAGGGGCGGAGCTTAGGGAGGTTGGAACACTGCCCTCACTGAGGGAGAGGTTGTGGCATTCTCTGCTGTGACTGAACAAAGGGCAGGGGAACAAGGGGAGCATGGCAGGGCCCTCAAAGCCCTGCAGGCCCAGTGGGCTGTCACAAGCATTTAGGCCCAGGCAAAGGGCACCATCTTTGTCTGCACATCTGCCCAAACTCTCACCTTTCCCCTCAGGCCGCCCTCTAATTTGAAGTGAGTGTGGAACCTGTCCGCGCAGTACACCTCGCTGCACAGCTAACCATAGGTCTGGGCATCGTAGCTTCCTGCCAGGTGACTGAAGTTCGCAGGCAGATGGGTCCCTGGGACACACGCAGACAGGCTCCTGCCCGGGCCACCGGCCGCCCACTGCCCCTGCCCAAGATCTGGGATCGCAAAGCAGCCCCCTCTGATTCCCCTGCCTCAAGAGGGAGGATTGGAACAACTCTTGTAGAAAATGGGGTCCTCGCGGGCAACTCATTAGAGGGACACAAATAAACCATTGCCGCCTTCCGCTGAAGCTTACGAGCAATCACACCTAAGCCTCTTACAAGGTAAGCTGTTTAGCTCAACATGAGCTCATGATCTAAATTTACACAATAATTAAGAAATCAGTTACAAGAGGAGAGAATCAGCAAAAACAATCAATACCAGAATTAGATTCTGAAGGCCATCCATCAGATGTTGGAATAATCAGGTGCAAGGCAGAAAATATACACAAAACTGGAACTGAAACAAGGAACAAGGATGTTTTCAAAGGCTGATAGGATCTCTAAAATATTTTTAAAGTACATGTCATTGATAAAACTAAATACTCAAAGGTTGCTTAATACAACAAATTCATCATTGAGAAGAGTGAAATTATGCTGTTTTGAAAACTATGGCAGGTCAGATTTTCTGCCTAATTATATAAGAAGATTTATCTAAAAAATTCACATTATTTAAAGACTTATTGGCTGTGAAATAAGTTAAGGATATTTTAAAGGGCTTGTCTGCAAAGAAAGTTGTGATGTAGGGAATCACAGAAAGCCGAGGGAAAAATAGGTTAATATATACATTGCTGTATGGTGAACTAAGCCTTAGGCCAGCAACAATGTAGAGGACGTGACCCTTAGAAATTTACAGGTAAGCTGGAATCTTCAAAAGTTCAAATCTTTATAAGTAAAAAGATTTATCAAAATGAATAACCAAGTGTTTTAATTGACATCAGAAGATCAAAGCAATAAACCATGAGAACATAGAAAAAAGATAAATAAATATATGAGCAGAACTTAATACAACAGAAAACGTATAAAATTCAGGTGATGTAGTAAGTCTGAAGAATATTCTTTGAAAAGACTTAAAAGACACACTTTGATTAAGGAAAACAAAAACATAAGTAAAAAATATAGAAGAGAATCAGAACAATGTTAATACAGAGAATATATGAAATGCCAGTAAATTTGAACATTTGTGTAAAGTGGACCATTTCCTATCTCCTAAAGTTTACCAAAACTGACACAAGAGGAAATCATTTAAGGTCATCATGCCTGCCCTTGGCATTCTCGGAACGCCCTGGCCTCAGAATGCAGCATCTGTAGTCCATGGTAACCTGCGGAGAGGGGGCGGGGCTGAGAGAGTTTGGAACACTGCCCTCACTGAGGGAGTGGGTGTGGCCATCTCTGCTGTGACTGAAAAAAGGGCAGGGGAGAAGGGAGACCAGGGCAGGGCCCTCAGAGCCAAGCATTCCCAGTGGGGTGTCACAAGCATTTAGGCCCATTGCAAAGGGCGTCTTCTTTGCCTGCACAGCTGCCCAAACTCTCACCTTTACCCTCAGGCAGCCCTCTTACTTGAAGTGTGTGTGGAAGCTGTCCGTGCAGTACACCTCACTGCAGAGCTAACCATAGGTCGGGAATGTTAGCATCCTGCCGGTTGACCAAAGTTTGCAGGCAGATGTTCTCTGTGACACACGTGGAGAGCCTCCTGCCCAGGCCACAGGCGGCCTGCTGCCCCTGCCCCAGATCGGGGGCCGCAAACAGCTCTCTCTTAGTCTCCTGCCACTAGAGGGTGTATTGGACCAACACTTGTAGAAAACGGGGTCCTCGCGGGCAACTCATTGGAGAGACACACATAAATCTTTGCCGACTTTCTGCTGAAGCTTACGAGCGTTCACACCTAAGCCTCTTACAAGGTCAGCTGTTTCTCTAAACATGAGCTCATCAGCTAAATTTACACAATAATAAAGAAATCAGCTACAATGGGAAACAATCACCAAAAACAATCAATACCAGATTTAGATTCCCTAGGCCATCCATCAGATGTTGGAATAATCAGGTGCAAGGCAGAAAATATACACAAAACTGGAACTGAAACAAGGAACAAGAATGTTTTCAAAGAATGGTAGGGTCTCTAAAACATTTTTAAAGTACTTGTCATTGATAAAGCTGAATACTCAAAGGTTGTGTAATACAACAGATTCATCATTGAGAAGAATGAAATTATGCTGTTTTGAAAACTATGGCAGGTGAGATTTTCTGCCTCATTATATAAGAAGATTTCTCTAAAAAATACACATTATTTCAACCACTTATTGGCTGTGAAATAAGTTAAGGGTATTTCAAATGGCTTGTCTGCAAAGAAAGCAGAGATGTAGGAAATCACAGAAAGCCGAGGGGAAAATAGGTGAATATATACATTGCTATATGGTGAACTAAGCCTTAGGCCAGCAACAATGTAGAGGACCTGACCCTTAGAATCTTACAAGTAAGCTGGAATCTTCAAAATTTCAAATCTTTATAAGTAAAAAGATTTATGAAAATGAATAAACAAGTGTTTTGATTGACATCAGAAGATCAAAACAATAAACCCAGAGAACATAGAAAAAAGATAAATAAAGATATGAGCAGAACTTAATACAACAGAAAACGTATAAAATTCAGGTGATGTAGTAAGTCCAAAGAATTTTCTTTGAAAAGAATTAAAAGACACACTTTGATTAAGGAAAACAAAAACATAATTAAAGAATATACAGAAAGATCGGGGGCCGCAAAGCAGCCCTGTCTGAGTCCCGTGCCTCTAGAGGGAGTATTGGACCAACACTTGTATAAAACGGGTTCCTCGCGGGCAACTCATTGGAGGGACACAAATAACTCTTTGCCGACTTTCTGCTGAAGCTTACGTGTGTTCACACGTAACCCTCTTACAAGGTCAGCTGTTTAGCTAAACATGAGCTCATGATCTAAATTTACACAATAATGAAGAAATCAGCTACAAGGGGAGACAATCAGCAAAAACAATCAATTCCAGAATTAGATTCACTAGGCCATCCATCAGATGTTAGAATAATCAGGTGCAAGGCCGAAAATATACACAAAACTGGAACTGATACAAGGAACAAGGATGTTATCAAACACTGATAAGATGTCTAAAACATTTTTAAAGTACATGTCATTGATAAAGCTAAATACTCAAAGGTTGTGTAATACAATAGATTCATAGTCCAGAAGAGTGAAATTATGCTCTTTTGAAAACTATGGCAGGTCAGATTTTCTGCCTAATTATATAAGAAGATTTTTCTAAAAAATACACATTATTTCAAGGACTTATTGGCTGTGAAATAAGTTAAGGAAATTGCAAATGACTTGTCTGCAAAGAAAGGTGAGATGTAGGGACTCACAGAAAGTCGAGGGCAAAATAGGTCAATATATAATTGCTATATGGTGAACTAAGCTTTAGGCCAGCAACAATGTAGAGGAACTGACCCTTAGAAACTTACAAGTAAGCTGGAATCCTCAAAATTTCAAATCTTTATAAGTAAAAAGATTTATTAAAATGAATAACCAGGTGTTTTAATTGACATCAGAAGATCAATACATTAAGCCCTGAGAACATAGAAAACAGATAAATAAAGATATGAGCAGAACTTAATACAACAGAAAACGTATAAAATTCAGGTGATGTAGTAAGTCCAAAGAATATTCTTTGAAAAGATTTAAAAGACAGAGTTTGATTAACGAAAACAAACAAAAAAAAATAAGTAAAGCATATACAGAAAAAATTAGGACAATGTTATAGCAGAGAATATATGAAATGCGGGAAAATTTGAACATTTCTGTAAAGTAGACCATTTCCTAGCTCCTAAAGTTTACCAAAACTGACACAAGTGGAAATCATTTAAGTTCATCATGTCTGCCCTTTGTATTCTAGGAACGCCCTGGCCTCAGAATGCAGCATCTGTAGTCCATGGTAACCTGCGGAGAAGGGGCGGAGCTTAGGGAGGTTGGAACACTGCCCTCACTGAGGGAGAGGTTGTGGCATTCTCTGCTGTGACTGAACAAAGGGCAGGGGAACAAGGGGAGCATGGCAGGGCCCTCAAAGCCCTGCAGGCCCAGTGGGCTGTCACAAGCATTTAGGCCCAGGCAAAGGGCACCATCTTTGTCTGCACATCTGCCCAAACTCTCACCTTTCCCCTCAGGCCGCCCTCTAATTTGAAGTGAGTGTGGAACCTGTCCGCGCAGTACACCTCGCTGCACAGCTAACCATAGGTCTGGGCATCGTAGCTTCCTGCCAGGTGACTGAAGTTCGCAGGCAGATGGGTCCCTGGGACACACGCAGACAGGCTCCTGCCCGGGCCACCGGCCGCCCACTGCCCCTGCCCAAGATCTGGGATCGCAAAGCAGCCCCCTCTGATTCCCCTGCCTCAAGAGGGAGGATTGGAACAACTCTTGTAGAAAATGGGGTCCTCGCGGGCAACTCATTAGAGGGACACAAATAAACCATTGCCGCCTTCCGCTGAAGCTTACAAGCAATCACACCTAAGCCTCTTACAAGGTAAGCTGTTTAGCTCAACATGAGCTCATGATCTAAATTTACACAATAATTAAGAAATCAGTTACAAGAGGAGAGAATCAGCAAAAACAATCAATACCAGAATTAGATTCTGTAGGCCATCCATCAGATGTTGGAATAATCAGGTGCAAGGCAGAAAATATACACAAAACTGGAACTGAAACAAGGAACAAGGATGTTTTCAAAGGCTGATAGGATCTCTAAAATATTTTTAAAGTACATGTCATTGATAAAACTAAATACTCAAAGGTTGCTTAATACAACAAATTCATCATTGAGAAGAGTGAAATTATGCTGTTTTGAAAACTATGGCAGGTCAGATTTTCTGCCTAATTATATAAGAAGATTTATCTAAAATATTCACATTATTTAAAGACTTATTGGCTGTGAAATAAGTTAAGGATATTTCAAAGGGCTTGTCTGCAAAGAAAGTTGTGATGTAGGGAATCACAGAAAGCCGAGGGAAAAATAGGTTAATATATACATTGCTGTATGGTGAACTAAGCCTTAGGCCAGCAACAATGTAGAGGACGTGACCCTTAGAAATTTACAGGTAAGCTGGAATCTTCAAAAGTTCAAATCTTTATAAGTAAAAAGATTTATCAAAATGAATAACCAAGTGTTTTAATTGACATCAGAAGATCAAAGCAATAAACCATGAGAACATAGAAAAAAGATAAATAAATATATGAGCAGAACTTAATACAACAGAAAACGTATAAAATTCAGGTGATGTAGTAAGTCTGAAGAATATTCTTTGAAAAGACTTAAAAGACACACTTTGATTAAGGAAAACAAAAACATAAGTAAAAAATATAGAAGAGAATCAGAACAATGTTATAGCAGAGAATATATGAAATGCCAGTAAATTTGAACATTTGTGTAAAGTGGACCATTTCCTAGCTCCTAAAGTTTACCAAAACTGACACAAGAGGAAATCATTTAAGGTCATCATGCCTGCCCTTGGCATTCTCGGAACGCCCTGGCCTCAGAATGCAGTATCTGTAGTCCATGGTAACCTGCGGAGAGGGGGCGGGGCTGAGAGAGTTTGGAACACAGCCCTCACTGAGGGAGTGGGTGTGGCCATCTCTGCTGTGACTGAAAAAAGGGCAGGGGAGAAGGGGGACCAGGGCAGGGCCCTCAGAGCCAAGCATTCCCAGTGGGGTGTCACAAGCATTTAGGCCCATTGCAAAGGGCGTCTTCTTTGCCTGCACAGCTGCCCAAACTCTCACCTTTACCCTCAGGCAGCCCTCTTACTTGAAGTGTGTGTGGAAGCTGTCCGTGCAGTACACCTCACTGCAGAGCTAACCATAGGTCGGGAATCGTAGCATCCTGCCGGTTGACCAAAGTTTGCAGGCAGATATTCTCTGTGACACACGTGGAGAGCCTCCTGCCCAGGCCACAGGCGGCCCGCTGCCCCTGCCCCAGATCGGGGGCCGCAAACAGCTCTCTCTTAGTCTCCTGCCACTAGAGGGTGTATTGGACCAACACTTGTAGAAAACGGGGTCCTCGCGGGCAACTCATTGGAGAGACACACATAAATCTTTGCCGACTTTCTGCTGAAGCTTACGAGCGTTCACACCTAAGCCTCTTACAAGGTCAGTTGTTTCTCTAAACATGAGCTCATCAGCTAAATTTACACAATAATGAAGAAATCAGCTACAATGGGAAACAATCACCAAAAACAATCAATACCAGATTTAGATTCCCTAGGCCATCCATCAGATGTTGGAATAATCAGGTGCAAGGCAGAAAATATACACAAAACTGGAACTGAAACAAGGAACAAGAATGTTTTCAAAGAATGGTAGGGTCTCTAAAACATTTTTAAAGTACTTGTCATTGATAAAGCTGAATACTCAAAGGTTGTGTAATACAACAGATTCATCATTGAGAAGAATGAAATTATGCTGTTTTGAAAAATATGGCAGGTGAGATTTTCTGCCTCATTATATAAGAAGATTTCTCTAAAAAATACGCATTATTGCAACCACTTATTGGCTGTGAAATAAGTTAAGGGTATTTCAAATGGCTTGTCTGCAAAGAAAGCAGAGATGTAGGAAATCACAGAAAGCCGAGGGGAAAATAGGTGAATATATACATTGCTATATGGTGAACTAAGCCTTAGGCCAGCAACAATGTAGAGGACCTGACCCTTAGAATCTTACAAGTAAGCTGGAATCTTCAAAATTTCAAATCTTTATAAGTAAAAAGATTTATGAAAATGAATAAACAAGTGTTTTGATTGACATCAGAAGATCAAAACAATAAACCCTGAGAACATAGAAAAAAGATAAATAAAGATATGAGCAGAACTTAATACAACAGAAAACGTATAAAATTCAGGTGATGTAGTAAGTCCAAAGAATTTTCTTTGAAAAGATTTAAAAGACACACTTTGATTAAGGAAAACAAAAACATAAGTAAAGAATATACAGAAAGATCGGGGGCCGCAAAGCAGCCCTGTCTGAGTCCCGTGCCTCTAGAGGGAGTTTTGGACCAACACGTGTATAAAACGGGTTCCTCGCGGGCAACTCATTGGAGGGACACAAATAACTCTTTGCCGACTTTCTGCTGAAGCTTACGTGTGTTCACACGTAAGCCTCTTACAAGGTCAGCTGTTTAGCTAAACATGAGCTCATGATCTAAATTTACACAATAATGAAGAAATCAGCTACAAGTGGAGACAATCAGCAAAAACAATCAATTCCAGAATTAGATTCCCTAGGCCATCCATCAGATGTTAGAATAATCAGGTGCAAGGCAGAAAATATACACAAAACTGGAACTGAAACAAGGAACAAGGATATTATCAAAGACTGATAACATGTCTAAAACATTTTTAAAGTACATGTCATTGATAAAGCTAAATACTCAAAGGTTGTGTAATACAACAGATTCATAGTTCACAAGAGTGAAATTATGCTCTTTTGAAAACTAATGCAGGTCAGATTTTCTGCCTAATTATATAAGAAGATTTTTCTAAAAAATACACATTATTTCAAAGACTTATTGGCTCTGAAATAAGTTAAGGGAATTGCAAATGGCTTCTCTGCACAGAAAGGTGAGATGTATGGAATCACAGAAAGTCGAGGGGAAAATAGGTCAATATATAATTGCTATATGGTGAAATAAGCCTTAGGCCAGCAACAATGTAGAGGACCTGACCCTTAGAAACTTACAAGTAAGCTGGAATCCTCAAAATTTCTAATCTTTATAAGTAAAAAGATTTATTAATATGAATAACCAAGTGTTTTAATTGACATCAGAAGATCAATACATTAAGCCCTGAGAACATAGAAAAAAGAAAAATAAAGATATGAGCAGAACTTAATACAACAGAAAAAGTATACAATTCAGGTGATGTAGTAAGTCCAAAGAATAGTCTTTGAAAAGATTTAAAAGACAGAGTTTGATTAAGGAAAACAAAAAAAATAAGTAAAGCATATACAGAAATAATTAGGACAATGTTATAGCAGAGAATATATGAAATGCCCGTAAATTTGAACATTTCTGTAAAGTGGACCATTTCCTAGCTCCTAAAGTTTACCAAAACTGACACAAGAGGAAATCACTTAAGGTCATCCTGTCTGCCCTTGTCATTCTCGGAACGCCCTGGTCTCAGATGCAGCATCTGTAATCCATGGTAACCTGCGGAGAAGGGGCGCAGCTGAGGGAGGTTGGAACACTGCCCTCACTGAGGGAGTGAGTGTGGCCATCTCTTCTGTGACTGAACAAAGGGCAGGGGAGCATGGTTCCCAGGGCAGGGCCCTCAGATCCCGGCAGGCCCAGTTGGGTGTCACAAGCATTTAGGCCCAGGCCTAGGGACGCCTTTTTGTCTGCACAGCTGCCCAAACTCTCACCTTTCCACTCAGGCCGCCCTCTTACTTGAAGTGAGGGTGGAACCTGTCCGCACAGTACACCTCGCTGCACAGCTAACCATAGGTCTAGGCATCGTAGCTTCCTGACAGGTGACCGAAGTTCGCAGGCAGATGGGTACCTGGGACACACACGGAGAGGCTCCTGCCCGGGCCACAGGCCGCCCACTGACCCTGCCCCAGATCACGGGAATAAAGCAGCCCATTCTGAGTCCCCTGCCTCTAGAGGGAGTATAGGACCAACACTTGTAGAAAACGGGTTCCTCGCGGGCAACTCATTGGAGGGACACAAATAACTCTGCCGAATTTCTGCTGAAGCTTACGTGCGTTCACACTTAAGCCTCTTACAAGGTCAGCTGTTTAGCTAAAAATGAGCTCATGACCTAAATTTACTAAATAATGAAGAAATCAGCTACAAGGGGAGACAAGCAGCAAAAACAATCAATTCCAGAATTAGATATCCTAGGCCATCCGTCAGATGATGGAATAATCATGTGCAAGGCAGAAAATATACAAAAAACTGGAACTGAAACAAGGAACAAGGATGTTTTCAAAGACTGGTAGGATCTCTAAGACATTTTTAAAGTACATGTCATTGATAAAGCTAAATACTCAGAGGTTGTGTAAGACAACAGATTCATCATTGAGAAGAGTGCAACTATGCTGTTTTGAAAACTATGGCAGGTCAGATTTTCTGCCTAATTATATAAGAAGATTTCTCTAAAAAATACACATTATTTCAACGACTTATTGGCTGTGAAATAAGTTAAGGGTATTTCAAATGGCTTGTCTGCAAAGAAAGGTGAGATGTAGGGAATCACAGAAAGCCGAGGGGAAAATAGGACAATATATACATTGCTATATGGTGAACCAAACATTAGGCCAGCAACAATGTAGAGGACCTGACCCTTAGATACTTACAAGTATGCTGGAATCTTCAAAAGTTCAAATCTTTATAAGTAAAAGGTTTATTAAAATGAATAACCAAGTGTTTTAATTGACATAGGAAGATCAAAACAATAAACCCTGAGAACATAGAAAAAAGATAAATAAAGATATGAGCAAAACTTAATACAACAGAAAACGTATAAAATTCAGGTGATGTAGTAAGTCAAAAGAATATTCTTTGAAACATTTAAAAGACACACTTTGATTAAGGAAAACAAAAACATAAGTAAATAATATACAGAAAGAATCAGGACAATGTTATAGCAGAGAATATATGAAATGCCAGTAAATTTGAACAGTTGTGTAAAGTGGACCATTTCCTAGCTCCTAAAGTTTACCAAAACTGACACAAGATGAAATCATTTAAGGTCATCATGTATGCCCTTGGCATTCTCGGAACGTCCTGGCCTCAGAATGCAGCATCTGTAGTCCATGCTAACCTGCGGAGACGTGCAGGAGCTGAGGGAGGTTGGAACACTGCCCTCACTGAGGGAGTGTGTGTGGCCATCTCTGCTGTGATTGAACAAAGGCAGGGGAGCAGGGGTCCCATGGCAGGGCACTCAGAGACCGGCAGGACCAGTGTGGTGCCACAGGCATTTAAGCCCAGGCCAAAGGGCGCTTTCTTTGTCTGCACAGCTGCCCAAACTCTCACCTTTCCACTCAGGCAGCACTCTTACTTGAAGTGTGGGTGGAAACTGTCCGCGCAGTACACCTCGCTGAACAGCTAACCATAGGTCTGGGAATCGTAACTTCCTGCCAGGTGACCGAAGTTCGCAGGCAGATGGGTCCCAGGGACACACGCGGAGAGGCTCCTGCCCGGGCCACAGGCCACCCACTGCCCCTGACCCAGATCGGGGGCGGCAAAAGAGCCCTGTATGAATCCCTGCCTCTAGAGGGAGTATTGGACCAACACTTGTACAAAACGGGTTCCTCGCGGGCAACTCATTGGAGGGACACTAATAACTCTTTGCCGACTTTCTGCTGAAGCTTACGTGTGTTCACACCTAAGCATCTTACAAGGTCAGCTGTTTAGCTAAACATGAGCTTATGATCTAAATTTACACAATAATGAGGAAATCAGCTACAAGGGGAGACAATCAGCAAAAACAATCAATTCCAGTATTAGATTCCCTAGGCCATCCATCAGATGTTGGAATAATCAGGTGCAAGGCATAAAATATACACAAAACTGGAACTGAAACAAGGAACAAGGATGTTTTCAAAGACTGGTAGGATCTCTAAAACATTTTTAAAGTACTAGTCATTGATAAAGATAAATACTCAAAGGTTGTGTAAGACAACAGACTCATCATTGAGAAGAGTGAAATTATGCTGTTTTGAAAACTATGGCAGGACAGATTTTCTGCCTCATTATATAAGAAGATTTCTCTAAAAAATACACATTATTTCAAAGACTTATTGGCTGTGAAATAAGTTAATGGTATTTCAAATAGCTTGTCTGCAAAGAAAGGTGAGATGTAGGAAATCACAGAAAGCCGAGGGTAAAATAGGTCAATATATACATTGCTCTATGGTGAACTAAGCCTCAGGCCAGCAACAATGTAGAGGACCTGACGCTTAGATACTTACACGTAAGCTGGAATCTTCAAAAGTTATAATCTTTATAAGTAAAAAGATTTATGAAAATGAATTAACAAGTGTTTTCATGGACATCAGAAGATCAAAACAATAAACCCTGAGAATATAGAAAAAAGATAAATAAAGATATGAGCAGAACTTAATACAAGAGAAAACGTATAAAATTCAGGTGATGTAGTAAGTCCAAAGAATATTCTTTGAAACATTTAAAAGACACACTTTGATTAAGGAAAACAAAAACATAAGTAAATAACATACAGAAAGAATCAGGACAATGTCATGGCAGAGAATACATGAAATGCCAGTAAATTTGAACATTTGTGTAAAGTGGACCATTTCCTATCTCCTAAAGTTTACCAAAACTGACACAAGAGGAAATCAATTAAGGTCATCATGTCTGCCCTTGGCATTCTCGGAACGTCCTGGCCTCAGAATGCAGCATCTGTAGTCCATGGTAACCTGCGGAGAGGGGGAGGGGCTGAGGGAGGTTGGAACACTGCCCTCTCTGAGGGGGTGGGTATGACCTTCTCTGCTGTGACTGAACAAAGGCAGGGTAGCAGGGGGCCCAGGGCATGGCCCTCAGCGACCAGCAGGCCCAGTGGGGTGCCACAGGCATTTAAGCCCAGGACAATGGGCGCTTTCTTTGTCTGCACAGCTGCCCAAACACTCACCTTTCCACTCAGGCCGCCCTCTTACTAGAAGTGTGGGTGGAAACTGTCCGCGCAATACACCTCGCTGCACAGCTAACCATAGTTCTGGGAATCGTAGCTTCCTGCCAGTTGACCGAAGTGCGCAGGCAGATGGGTCCCGGGACACACGCGGGGAGGCTCCTGCCCGGGCCACAGGCCGCCCACTGCCCCTGCCCCAGATCGGGAGCCGCAAAGCAGCCCTGTCTGAGTCCCCTGCCTCTAGAGGGAGTATTGGAACAACACTTGTATAAAAGGGGTTCCTCGCGGGCAACTCATTGGAGGGACACAAATAACTCTTTGCCGACTTTCTGCTGAAGATTACGTATGTTCACACCTAAGCCACTTACAAGGTCAGCTGTTTAGTTAAACATGAGCTCATGATCTAAATTTACACAATAATGAAGAAATCAGCTACAGGGGCAGACAATCAGCAAAAACAATCAATTCCAGAATTAGATTCCCTAGGCCATCCATCAGATGTTAGAATAATCAGGTGCCAGGCAGAAAATATACACAAAAGTGGAACTGAAACAAGGAACAAGGATGTTATCAAAGACTGATAAGATGTCTAATATATTTTTAAAGTACATGTCATTGATAAAGCTAAATAATCAAAGGTTGTGTAATACAACAGATTCATAGATCAGAAGAGTGAAATTATGCTGTTTTGAAAACTATGGCAGGTCAGATTTTCTGCCTAATTATATAAGACGATTTTTCTAAAAATTACACATTATTTCAAAGACTTATTGGCTGTGAAATAATTTAAGGGAATTGAAAATGGCTTGTCTGCTAAGAAAGGTGAGATGTAGGGAATCACAGAAAGTCGAGGGAAAAATAGGTCAATATATAATTGCTATATGGTGAACTAAGCCTTAGGCCAGCAACAATGTAGAGAACCTGAGCCTTAGAAACTTACAAGTAAGCTGGAATACTCAAAATTTCAAATCTTTATAAGTAAAAAGATTTATTAAAATGAATATCCAAGTATTTTAATTGACATCAGAAGATCAATATATTAAGCCCTAAGAACATAGAAAAAAGATAAATAAAAATACGAGCAGAACTTTATACAGCAGAAAATGTATACAATTCAGGTGATGTAGTAAGTCCGAAGAATATTCTTTGAAAAGATTTAAAAGACAGAGTTTGATTAAGGAAAGCAAAAAAATAAGTAAAGCATATACAGAAAGTATTAGGACAATGTTATAGCAGAGAATGTATGAAATGCCCGTAAAATTTAACATTTCTGTAAAGTGGACCATTTCCTAGCTACTAAAGTTTACCAAAAGTGATGCAAGAGGATATCATTTAAGGACATCATGTCTGCCCTGGGCATTCTCGGAACGCCCTGGACTCAGAATGCAGCATCTGTAGTCCATGGTAACCTGCGGAGAAGGGGCGGGGCTGAGGGAGGTTGGAACACTACCCTCACTGAGGGAGTGGGTGTGGCCATCTCTGCTGTGACTGAACAAAGGGCAGGGGAGCAAGGGTCCCAGGGCAGGGCCCTCAGATCCCGGCAGGCCCAGTGGGGTGTCATAAGCATTTAGGCCCAGGCTAAGGGACGCCTTCTTTGTCTGCACAGCTGCCCAAACACTCACCTTTCCACTCAGGCCGCCCTCTTTCTTGAAATGTGGGAGGAACCTGTCCGCGCAGTACACCTCGCTGCACAGCTAACCATAGGTTTGGGAATCATAGCTTCCTGCCAGGTGACCGAAGTGCGCAGGCAGATGGGTCCCTGGGACACACGCGTGGAGGCTCCTGCCACGGCCACAGGCCGCCCACTGTCCCTGCCCCAGATCGGGAGCCGCAAAGCAGCCCTGTCTGAGTCCCCTGCCTGTAGAGGGATTACTGGACCAACACTTGTAGAAAACGGGTTCCTCGCGGGCAACTCATTGGAGGGACACAAATAACTCTTTGCCGAATTTCTGCTGAAGCTTACGTGCGTTCACACCTAAGCCTCTTACAAGGTCAGCTGTTTAGCTAAACATGAGCTCATGATCTAAATTTACACAATAATGAAGAAATCAACTACAAGGGCAGACAATCAGCAAAAACAATCAATTGCAGAATTAGATTCCCTAGGCCATCCGTCAGATGTTAGAATAATCAGGTGCAAGGCAGAAAATATACACAAAACTGGAACTGAAACAAGGAACAAGGATGTTATAAAAGACTGATAAGTTGTCTAAAACATTTTTAAAGTACATGTCATTGATAAAGCTAAATACTCAAAAGTTGTGTAATACAACAGATTCATAGATCAGAAGAGTGAAATTATGCACTTTTGAAAACTATGGCAGGTCAGATTTTCTGCCTAATTATATAAGACGATTTTTCTAAAAAATACACATTATTTCAAAGACTTATTGGCTGTCAAATAAGTTAAGGGAATTGCAAATGGCTTGTCTGCAAAGAAAGGTTAGATGTAGGGAATCACATTAAGTCGAGGGAAAAATAGGTCAATATATAATTGCTATATGGTGAACTAAGCCTTAGGCCAGCAACAATGTCGAGAACCTGACCATTAGAAACTTACAAGTAAGCTGGAATACCCAAAATTTCAAATCTTTATAAGTAAAAAGATTTATTAAAATGAATATCCAAGTGTTTTAATTGACATCAGAAGATCAATACATTAAGCCCTGAGAACATAGAAAAAAGATAAATAAAAATAGGAGCAGAACTTAATACAACAGAAAATGTATACAATTCAGGTGATGTAGTAAGTCCGAAGAATATTCCTTGAAAAGATTTAAAAGACAGAGTTTGATTAAGGAAAGCAAAAAAATAAGTAAAGCATATACAGAAAGTATTAGGACAATGTTGTAGCAGAGAATATATGAAATGCCCATAAAATTTAACATTTCTGTAAAGTGGACTATTTCCTAGCTCCTAAAGTTTACCAAAACTGATGCAAAGGATATCATTTAAGGTCATCATGTCTGCCCTTGGCATTGTTGGAACGCCCTGGACTCAGAATGCAGCATCTGTAGTCCATGGTAACCTGCGGAGAAGGGGCGTGGCTGAGGGAGGTTGGAACACTGCCCTCACTGATGGAGTGGGTGTGGCCATCTCTGCTGTGACTGAACAAAGGGCAGGGGAGCAAGGATCCCAGGGCAGGGCCCTCAGATCCCGGCAGGCCCAGTGGGGTGTCACAAGCATTTAGGCCCAGGCCAAGGGACGCCTTCTCTGTCTGCACAGCTGCCCAAACTCTCACCTTTCCACTCAGGCCGCCCTCTTACTTGAAGTGTGGGTGGAACCTGTCTGCGCAGTACACCTCGCTGCACAGTTAACCATACGTCTGGTCATCGTAGCTTCCTGACAGGTGACCGAAGTTCGCAGGCAGATGGGTACCTGGGACACACGCGGAGAGGCACCTGCCCGGGCCACAGGCCGCCCACTGCCCATGCCCCAGATCGGGGGCCGCAAAGCCGCCCAGTCTGAGTCCCCTGCCTCTAGAGGGAGTATTGGACCAACACTTGTAGAAAACGGGTTCCTCGCAGGCAGCTCATTGGAGGGACACAAATAACTCGTTGCCGAATTTCTGCTGAAGCTTACGTGCATTCACACTTAAGACTCTTACAAGGTCAGCTGTTTAGCTAAACATGAGCTCATGATCTATATTTACTAAATAATGAAGAAATCATCTACAAGGGGAGACAATCAGCAAACACAATCAATACCAGAATTAGATTCCCTAGGCCATTCATCAGATGTTGGAATAATCAGGTGAAAGGCAGAAAATATACACAAAACTGGAACTGAAACAAGGAACAAGGATGTTTTCAAAGCCTGATAGGAAATCTAAAATATTTTTAAATATATGTCATTGATAAAGCTAAATACTCAAAGGTTGCGTAATACAACAGATTCATCATTGAGTAGAGTGAAATTATGCTGTTTTGAAAACTATGGCGGGTCAGATTTTCTGCCTAATTATATAAGATTTCTCTAAAAAATACACATTATTTCAAAGACTTATTGGCTGTGAAATAATTTAAGGGTATTTCAAATGGCTTGTCTGCAAATAAAGGTGAGATGTAGGGAATCACAGAAAGCCGACGGGAAAATAGGTCAATATATACATTGCTCTATGGTGAACTAAGCCTTAGGCCAGCAACAATGTAGAGGACCTTACCCTTAGAAACTTACAAGTAAGCTGGAATCATCAAAAGTTCAAATCTTTATAAGTAAAAAGATTTATTAAAATGAATAACCAAGTGTTTTAATTGACATCAGAAGATCAAAACAATAAACCCTGAGAACATAGATAAAAGATAATGAAAGTTATGAGCAGAACTTAATACAACAGAAAACGTATAAAATTCAGGTTATGTAGTAAGTCTAAAGAATATTCTTTGAAACATTTAAAAGACACACTTTGATTAAGGAAAACAAAAACATAAGTAAAGAATATACAGAAAGAATCAGGACAATGTTATAGCAGAGAATATATGAAATGCCAGTAAATTTGAACATTTGTGTAAAGTGGACCATTTCCTAGCTCCTAAAGTTTACCAAAACTGACACAAGAGGAAATCATTTAAGGTCATCATGTCTGCCCTTGGCATTCTCGGAACGTCCTGGCCTCAGAATGCAGCATCTGTAGTCCATGGTAACCTGCGGAGAGGGGGAGGGGCTGAGGGAGGTTGGAACCCTGCCCTCACTGAGGGACTGGGTGTGGCCATCTCTGCTGTGACTGAACAAAGGCAGGGGAGCAGGGGGCCCAGGGCAGTGCCCTCAGAGCCCGGCAGGCCCAGTGGGATGCCACAGGCATTTAAGCTCTGGCCAAAGGGCGCCTTCTTTGTCTGCACAGCTGTCCAAACTCTCACCTTTCCACTCAGTCCGCCCTATTACTTGAGGTGTGGGTGGAAACTGTCCGCGCAGTACACCTCGCTGCACAGCTAACCATAGGTCTGGGAATCGTAGCTTCCTGCCAGGTGACCGAAGTTCACAGGCAGATGGGTCCCTGGGACACACGCGGAGAGGCTCCTGACTGGGCCACAGGCGGCCCACTGCCCCTGCCACAGATCGGGGGCCGCAAAGCAGCCCTGTCTGAATCCCCTGCCTCTAGAGGGAGTATTGGACCATCACTTGTAGAAAACGGGTTCCTCGCGGGCAACTCATTGGAGGGACACAACTAACTCTTTGCCAACTTTCTGCTGAAGCTTACGTGTGTTCACACCTAAGTCTCTTACAAGGTCAGCTGTTTAGCTAAACATGAGCTCATCATCTAAATTTACACAATAATGAAGAAATCAGCTACAAGGGGAGACAATCAGCAAAAACAATCAATTCCAGAATTAGATTCCCTAGGCCTTCCATCAGATGTTAGAATAATCAGGTGCAAGGCAGAAAATATACACAAAACTGGAACTGAAACAAGGAACAAGGATGTTATCAAAGACTGATAAGATGTCTAAAACATTTTTAAAGTACATGTCATTGATAAAGCTAAATACTCAATGGTTGTGTAGTACAAGAGATTCATTGTTCAGAAAAGTGAAATTATGCACTTTTGAAAACTATGGCAGGTCAGATTTTCTGCCTAATTATATAAGACGATTTTTCTAAAAAATACACATTATTTCAAAGACTTATTGGCTGTCAAATAAGTTAAGGGAATTGCAAATGGCTTGTCTGCCATGAAAGGTGAGATGTAGGGAATCACAGAAAGTCGAGGGCAAAATAGGTCAATATATAATTGATATATGGTGAACTAAGCCTTAGGCCAGCAACAATGTAGAGGACCTGACCCTTAGAAACTTACAAGTAAGCTGGAATCCTCAAAATTTCAAATCTTTATAAGTAAAAAGATTTATTAAAATGAATAACCAAGTGTTGTAATTGACATCAAAAGATCAATACATTAAGCCCTGAGAACAGAGAAAAAAGGAAAATAAAGATATGAGCAGAACTTAATACCACAGAAAACGTATACAATTCAGGTGATGTAGTAAGTCCGAAGAATATTCTTTGAAAAGATTTAAAAGACAGAGTTTTATTAAGGAAAACAAAAAAAGAAGTAAAGCATATACAGAAAGTATTAGGATAAAGTTATAGCAGAGAATATATGAAATGCCCGTAAATTTGAACATTTCTGTAAAGTGGACCATTTCCTAGCTCCTAAAGTTTACCAAAACTGACGCAAGAGGATATCATTTATGGTCATCCTGTCTGCCCTTGGCATTCTCGGTACGCACTGGACTCAGAATGCAGCATCTGTAGTCCATGGTAACCTGCGGAGGAGGGGCGGGGCTGAGGGAGGTTGGAACACTGCCCTCACTGAGGGAGTTGGTGTGGCCATCTCTGTTGTGACTGAACAAAGGGCAGGGGAGCAAGGGTCCCAGGGCAGTGCCCTCAGATCCCGGCAGGCCCAGTGGGGTGTCACAGCATTTAGGCCCAGGCCACGGGACGCCTTCTTTGTCTGCACAGCTGCCCAAATTCTCACCTTTCCACTCAGGCCGCCCTCTTACTTGAAGTGTGGGTGGAACCTGTCCGCGCAGTACACCTCGATGCACAGCTAAACATAGGTATGGGCATCATAGCTTCCTGACATGTGACCGAAGTTCGCAGGCAGATGGGTCCCTGGGACACATGCGGAGAGGCTCCTGCCCGGGCTACAGGCCGCCCCCTGCCCCTGCCCCAGAACAGGGGCCGCAAAGCAGCCCTGTCTTAGTCCCCTGCCTCTAGAGGGTGTATTGGACCAACACTTGTAGAAAACGGGTTCCTCGCGGGCAATTCATTGGAGGGACACAAATAACTCTTGGCCGAATTTCTGCTGAAGCTTACGTGCGTTCACACCTAAGCCTCTTACAAGGTCAGCTGTTTAGCTAAACATGAGCTCATGATCTAAATTTACACAATAATGAAGAAATCAGCTACAAGGGGAGACAATCAGCAAAAACAATCAATTCCAGAATTAGATTCACTAGGCCATCCATCCGATGTTGGAATAATCAGGTGCAAGGCAGAAAATATACACCAAAGTGGAACTGAAACAAGGAACAAGGATGTTTTCAAAGACTGGTAGGATCTCTAAAACATATTTAAAGTACTAGTCATTGATAAAGATAAATACTCAAAGGTTGTGTAATACAACAGATTCATAGTTCAGAAGAGTGAAATTATGCTCTTTTGAAAACTATGGCAGGTCAGATTTTCTGCCTAATTATATAAGAAGATTTTTCTAAAAAATACACATTATTTCAAGGACTTATTGGCTGTGAAATAAGTTAAGGGAATTGCAAATGACTTGTCTGCAAAGAAAGGTGAGATGTAGGGACTCACAGAAAGTCGAGGGCAAAATAGGTCAGTATATAATTGCTATATGGTGAACTAAGCCTTATGCCAGCAACAATGAAGAGGAACTGACCCTTAGAAACTTACAAGTAAGCTGGATTCCTCAAAATTTCAAATCTTTATAAGTAAAAAGATTTATTAAAATGAATAACCAGGTGTTTTAATTGACATCAGAAGATCAATACATTAAGCCCTGAGAACATAGAAAAAAGATAAGTAAAGATATGAGCAGAACTTAATACAACAGAAAACGTATACAATTCAGGTGATGTAGTAAGTCAAAGAATATTCTTTGAAAAGATTTAAAAGACAGAGTTTGATTAAGGAAAACCACAAAAAAAAAATAAGTAAAGCATATACAGAAAGAATTAGGACAATGTTATAGCAGAGAATATATGAAATGCCCGAAAATTTGAACATTTCTGTAAAGTGGACCATTTCCTAGCTCCTAAAGTTTACCAAAATTGACACAAGTGGAAATCATTTAAGGTCATCATGTCTGCCCTTGGCATTCTAGGAACGCCCTGGCCTCAGAATGCAGCCTCTGTAGTCCATGGTAACCTGCGGAGAAGGGGCGGAGCTGAGGGAGGTTGGAACACTGCCCTCACTGAGGGACAGGGTGTGGCATTCTCTGCTGTGACTGAACAAAGGGCAGGGGAACAAGGGGAGCATGGCAGGGCCCTCAGAGCCCTTCAGGCCCAGTGGGTTGTCACAAGCATTTAGGCCCAGGCAAAGGGCACCATCTTTGTCTGCACAGCTGCCCAAACTCTCACCTTTCCCCTCAGGCCGCCCTCTTATTTGAAGTGTGTTTGGAACCTGTCCGTGCAGTACACCTCGCTGCACAGCTAACCATATGTCTGGGCATGGTAGCTTCCTGACAGGTGACTGAAGTTCGCAGGCAGATGGGTCCCTGTGACACACGCGGACAGGCTCCTGCCCGGGCCACCGGTCGCCCACCACCCCTGCCCCAGATCGGGGATCGCAAAGCAGCCCCCTCTGATTCCCCTGCCTCAAGAGGGAGGATTGGAACAACTCTTGTAGAAAATGGGGTCCTCACGGGCAACTCATTTGAGGGACACAAATAAACCATTGCCGCCTTCTGATGAAGCTTACGAGCAATCACACCTAAGCCTCTTACAAGGTAAGCTGTTTAGCTCAACATGAGCTCATGATCTAAATTTACACGATAATTAAGAAATCAGTTACAAGAGGAGAGAATCAGCAAAAAGAATCAATACCAGAATTAGATTTTGTAGGCCATCCATCAGATGTTGGAATAATCAGGTGCAAGGCAGAAAATATACACAAAACTGGAACTGAAACAAGGAACAAGGATGTTTTCAAATCCTGATAGGATCTCTAAAACATTTTTAAAGTACATGTCATTGATAAAACTAAATACTCAAAGGTTGCTTAATACAAAAAATTCATCATTGAGAAGAGTGAAATTATGCTGTTTTGAAAACTATGGCAGGTCAGATTTTCTGCCTAATTACATAAGAAGATTTATCTAAAAAATTCACATTATTTCAAAGACTTATTGGCTGTGAAATAAGATAAGGATATTTCAAATGGCTTGTCTGCAAAGAAAGGTGAGATGTAGGAAATCACAGAAAGCCGAGGGAAAAATAGGTTAATATATACATTGCTGTATGGTGAACTAAGCCTTAGGCCAGCAACAATGTAGAGGACGTGACCCTTAGAAATTTACAGGTAAGCTGGAATCTTCAAAAGTTCAAATCTTTATAAGTAAAAAGGTTTATGAAAATGAATAACCAAGTGTTTTAATTGACATTAGAAGATCAAAGCAATAAACCATGAGAACATAGAAAAAAGATAAATAAATATATGAGCAGAACTTAATACAACAGAAAACTTATAAAATTCAGGTGATGTAGTAAGTCTGAAGAATATTCTTTGAAAAGACTTAAAAGACACACTTTGATTAAGGAAAACAAAAACATAAGTAAAAAATATAGAAGAGAATCAGAACAATGTTATAGCAGAGAATATATGAAATGCCAGTAAATTTGAACATTTGTGTAAAGTGGACAATTTCCTAGCTCCTAATGTTTACCAAAACTGACACAAGAGGAAATCATTTAAGGTCATCATGTCTGCCCTTGGCATTCTCGAAACGCCCTGGCCTCAGAATGCAGCATCTGTAGTCCATGGTAAGCTGCGGAGAGGGAGCGGGGCTGAGGGAGTTTGGAACACTTCCCTCACTGAGGGAGTGGGTGTGGCCATCTCTGCTGTGACTGAACAAAGGGCAGGGGAGAAGGGGTACCAGGGAAGGGCCCTCAGAGCCCAGCAGTCCCAGTGGGGTGTCACAAGCATTTAGGCCCTTTGCAAAGGCGTCTTCTTTGCCTGCACAGCTGCCCAAACTCTCACCTTTACCCTCAGGCAGCCCTCTTACTTGAAGTGTGTGTGGAAGCTGTCCGTTCAGTACACCTCATTGCAGAGCTAACCATAGGTCGGGCATCGTAGCATCCTGCCGGTTGACCAAAGTTTGCAGGCAGATTGTCTCTGTGACACACGTGGAGAGTCTCCTGCCCAGGCCACAGGCCGCCCACTGCCCCTGCCCCAGATCGGGTGCCGCAAACAGCCCTCTCTTAGTCCCCTGCCACTAGAGGGTGTATTGGACGAACACTTGTAGAAAACGGGGTCCTCGCGGGCAACTCATTGAGAGACACACATAAATCTTTGCCGACTTTCTGCTGAAGCCTACGATCGTTCACACCTAAGCCTCTTACAAGGTCAGCTGTTTCTCTAAACATGAGCTCATCATCTAAGTTTACACAATAATGAAGAAATCAGCTACAAGGGGAAACAATCACCAAAAACTATCAATACCAGAATTAGATTCCCTAGGCCATCCATCAGATGTTGGAATAATCAGGGTCAAGGCAGAAAATATACACAAAACTGGAACTGAAACAAGGAACAAGGATGTTTTCAAAGAATGGTAGGGTCTCTAAAACATTGTTAAAGTACTTGTCATTGATAAAGCTGAATACTCAAAGGTTGTGTAATACAACAGATTCATCATTGAGAAGACTGAAATTATGCTGTTTTGAAAACTATGGCAGGTGAGATTTTCTGCCTCATTATATAAGAAGATTTCTCTAAAAAATACACATTATTTCAAAGACTTATTAGCTGTGAAATAAGTTAAGTGTATTTCAAGTGGCTTGTCTGCAAAGAAAGCAGAGATGTAGGAAATCACAGAAAGCCGAGGGGAAAATAGGTGAATATATACATTGCTATATGGTGAACTAAGCCTTAGGCCAGCAACAATGTAGGGGACCTGACCCTTAGAAACTTACAAGTAAGCTGGAATCTTCAAAATTTCAAATCTTTATAAGTAAAAAGATTTATTAAATGAATAACCAAGTGTTTTAATTGACATCAGAATTTCAAAACATTAAGCCCTGAGAACATAGAAAAAAGATAAATAAAGATATGAGCAGAACTTAATACGAAAGAAAACGTATACAATTCAGGTGATGTAGTAAGGCCAAAGAATTTTCTTTAAAAGATTTAAAAGACAGAGTTTGATTAAGGAAAACAAAAACATAAGTAAAGCATATACAGAAAGAATAAGGATAATGTTATAGCAGAAAATATATGAAATGCCCGTAAATTTGAACATTTCTGTAAAGTGGACCATTTCCTAGCTCCTAAAGTTTACCAAAACTGACACAGGAGGAAATCATTTAAGGTCATCATGTCTGCCGTTGGCATCCTCGGAATGCCCTGTCCTCAGAATGCTGCATCTGTAGTCCATGGTAACCTGCGGAGCGGGGGCGGGGCTGAGGGAGTTTGGAACACTGCCCTCACTGAGGGAGTGGGTGCGGCCATCTCTGCTGTGACTGAACAAATGGCAGGGGAACAAGGGTCCCAGGGCGGGGCCCTCAGAGCCGGGCATACCCAGTGCGGTGTCACAAGCATTTAGGCCCATGCCAAAGGACGCCATCCTTGTCTGCACAGCTGCCCAAACTCTCACCTTTCCCCTCAGGCCGCCCTCTTACTTGAAGTGTGTGTGGAACCTGTCCACGCAGTACACCTCCCTGAACAGCTAACCATAGGTCTGGGCATCATAGCTTCCAGACAGATGACCGAAGTTCGCAGGCAGTGGGGTCACTGGGAGAGACGTGGAGAGGTTCCTGCCCGAGTCACAGGGCGCCCAGAGCCCCTGCCCATGATCGGTGTCTACAAACATCCCTCTCTGAGTCCCCTGACACTAGAGGGAGTATTGGAATAACATTTGTAGAAAACGGCGTCCTCGCCGGCAACTCATTGGAGGGACACAAGTAAATCTTTGCCGACTTTTTGCTGAAGCTTACGAGCGTTCACACCTAAGGCTCATACAAGGTCAGCTGTTTAGCTAAACATGAGCTCATCATCTAAATTTACACAATAATGAAGAAATCAGCTACAAGGGGAAACAATCACGAAAAACCATCAATATCAGAATTGGATTCCTTAGGCCATCAATCAGATGTTGGAATAATCAGGTGCAAGGCAGAAAATATACACAAAACTGGAACTGAAACAAGGAACAAGGATGTTTTCAAAGACTGGTAGGATCTCTAAAACATTTTTAAAGTACATGTCATTGATAAAGGTAAATACTCAGAGGTTGTGTAAGACAACAGATTCATCATTGAGAAGAGTGAAATAATGCTCTTTTGAAAACTATGGCAGGTCAGATTTTCTGCCTAATTATATAAGAATATTTCTCTAAAAAATACGCATTATTTCAACCACTTATTGGCTGTGAAATAAGTTAAGGGTATTTCAAATGGCTTGTCTGCAAAGAAAGGTGAGATGTAGGAAATCACAGAAAGCCGAGCGGGAAATAGGTCAATATATACATTGCTATATGGAGAACTAAACCTTAGGCCAGCAACAATGTAGAGGACCTGACCCTTATAAACTTACAAGTAAGCTGGAATCTTCAAAAGTTGAAATCTTTATAAGTAAAAAGATTGATGAAAATGAATAACCATGTGTTTTAATTGACTTCAGAAGATCAAAACAATAAACCCTGAGAACATAGAAAAAAGATAAATAAAGATATGAGCAGAACTTTATACAACAGAAAACGTATAAAATTCAGGTGATGTAGTAAGTCCAAAGAATTTTCTCTGAAAAGATTTAAAAGACACACTTTGATTAAGGAAAACAAAAACATAAGTGAAGAATATACAGAAAGAATCAGGACAATGTTATAGCAGAGAATATATGAAATGCCAGTAAATTTGAACATTTCTCTAAAGTGGACCATTTCCTAGTTCCTAAAGTTTACCAAAACTGACACAAGAGGAAATCATTTAAGGTCATCATGTCTGCCCTTGGCATTCTCGGAACGCCATGGCCTCAGAATGCAGCATATGTAGTCCATGGTAACCTGCGGATAGGGGGCGGCGCTGAGGGAGTTAGGAACACTGCCCTCACTGAGGGAGTGGGTGCCGCCATCTCTTCCGTGACTGAACAAAGGGCAGGGGAGCAGGAGGCCCAGGGCAGGGCCCTCAGAGCCCGGCAGTCCCAGTTGGTTGTCACAAGCATTTAGGCCCAGGCCAAAGGATGCCTTCTTTGTCTGCACAGCAGCACAAACTCTCACCTTTCCCCTCAGGCCGCCCTCTAATTTGAAGTGTGTGTGGAACCTGTCTGTGCAGTACACCTCGCTTCAGAGATAACCATAGGTCCGGGCATAGTAGCTTCCTGCAGGTTGACCGAAGTTCTCAAGCAGATGGGTCCCTGGTAAACCCGCGGAGAGGCTCCTGCCCGGGCCACAGGCCGCCCACAGCCCCTGCCCCAGATCGGGGGCTGCAAAGCAGCTCTCTCTGAGTCCCCTGCCTCTAGAGGG
Organism: Mesoplodon bidens; assembly: GCF_964165515.1. NCBI lineage: Eukaryota > Metazoa > Chordata > Mammalia > Artiodactyla > Ziphiidae > Mesoplodon > Mesoplodon bidens. Next base: position 5,372,225 of record NC_138180.1, read on the forward strand.
TGTATTGAATCAACACTTGTAGAAAACGGGGTCCTCGCAGGCAACTCATTGGAGGGACACAAATAAATCTTTGTGGACTTTCTGCTGAAGCTTACGTGCGTTCACACCTAAGCCTCTTACAAGGTCAGCTCTTTAGCTAAACATGAGCTCATGATCTAAATTTACACAATAATGAAGAAATCAGCTACAAGGGGAGACAATCAGCAAAAACAATCAATACCAGAATTAGATTCCCAAGCCCATCTATCAGATGTTGGAATAATCAGGTGCAAGGCAGAAAATATACATAAAACTGGAAATGAAACAAGGAACAGGGATGATTTCAAAGACGGGTAGGATCTCTAAAACATTTTTAAAGTATATGTCATTGATAATGCTAAATACTCAAAGGTTCTGTAATACAACAGATACATCATTGAGAAGAGTGAAATTATGCTGTTTTGAAAACTATGGCAGGTCAGATTTTCTGCCTAATTATATAAGAAGATTTCTCTAAAAAATACACATTATTTCAAAGACTATTTGGCTGTGAAATAAGTTAAGGGTATTTCAAATGGCTTGTCTGCAAAGAAAGGTGAGATGTAGGGAATCACAGAAAGTCGAGGGGAAAATGTGAATATATACATTGCTATATGGTGAACTAATCCTTAGGCCAGCCTCAATGTAGAGGACCTGACCCTTAGAAATATAAAAGTGAGCTGGAATCTTTAAAAGTTCAAATATTTATAAGTAAAAAGTTTGATGAAAATGAATAACCAAGTGTTTTAATTGACATCAGAAGATCAAAACAATAAACCCTGAGAACATATAAAAAAGATAAATAAAATTATGAGCAGAACTTAATACAACAGAAAACGTATAAAATTCAGGTGATGTAGTAAGTCCAAAGAATATTCATTGAAAAGATTTAAAAGACACAATTTGATTAAGGAAAACAAAAAAAAAGTAAAGAATATACAGAAAGAATCAGGACAATGTTATAGCAGAGAAGATCTGAAATGCCCGTAAATTTGAACATTTCTGTAAAGTGGACCATTTCCTAGCTCCTAAAGTTTACCAAAACTGACACAAGAGGAAATCATTTAAGGTCATCGTGTCTGCCCTTGGCATTCTCGGAACGCCCTGGCCTCAGAATGCAGCATCTGTATTCCATGGTAAACTGCGGAGCGGGGGCACGGCTGAGGGAGGTTGGAACACTGCCCTCACTGAGGGAGTGGGTGTGGCCATCTCTGCTGTGACGGAACAAAGGGCAGGGGAGCAGGGCGTCCAGGGCAGTGCCCTCAGAGCCCGGCATGCCCAGTGGGGTGTCACAAGCATTTAGGCCCAAGCCAAAGGGCGCCTTCTTGGTCTGCACAACTGCCCAAACTCTCACTTTTCCACTCAACCCGCCCTCTTACGTGAAGTGTGTGTGGAACCTGTTCGAGCAGTACACCTTCCTGCACAGCTAACCATAGGTCTGGGAATCTTAGCTCCCTGCCAGGTGACCGAAGTTTGCAGGCAGATACGTCCCTGGGACACACGCGGAGAGGCTCCTGCCCGGGCAACAGGGTTCCAACTGCCCCTGCACCAGATTGGGTGCCGCAAAGCAACCTTGTCTGTGTCCCTGCCTCTAGAGGGAGTATTGGACAATCACTTGTAGAAAACTGGGTCCTCGCGGGCAACTCATTGGAGGGACACAATTAATTATTTGCCGACTTTCTGATGAAGCTTACGAGAGTTCACACCTAAGCGTCTTACAAGGTCAACTGTTTAGCTAAACATGAGCTCATGATCTAAATTTATACAATAATGAAGAAATCAGCTACAAGGGGGAGACAATCAGCAAAAACAATCAATACCAGAATTAGATTCCCTAGGACATCCATCAGATGTTGTAATAATCAGGCGCAAGGCAGAAAATATACATAAAACTGGAACTGAAACAAGGAACTAGGATGTTTTCAAAGACTGGTAGGATCTCTTAAACATTTTTAAAGTACATGTCATTGATAAAGCTAAATACTCAAAGGTTGTGTCATACAACAGATTCATCACTGAGAACAGTGAAATTATGCTGTTTTGAAAACTATGGCAGTTCGGATTTTCTGCCTAATTATATAAGAAGATTTCTCTAAAAATTACACATTATTTCAAAGACTTATTGGCTGTGAAATAAGTTAAGGGTATTTCAAATGGCTTGTCTGCAAAGAAAGGTGAGATGTAGGGAATCACAGAAAGCCCAGGGAAAAACAGGTCAATACAGATATAGCTGTATGGTGAACTAAGACTTAGACCACAACAATGTAGAGGTGCTAACCCTTAGAAACTTACAAGTAAGCGAGAATGTTCAAAAGTTCAAATCTTTATAAGTAAAAAGATTTATGAAAATGAATAACCAAGTGTTTTAATTGATATCAGAAGTCCAAAACAATAAACCCTGAGAACATAGAAAAAAGATAAATAAAGATATGAGCAGAACTTAATACATCAGAAAACGTATAAGATTCACTTGATGTAGTAAGTCAAAAAATATTCTTTGAAAAGAGTTGAAAAGACAAACTTTGAGTAAGGAAAACAAAAACATAAGTAAAGAATATACAGAAAGAATCAGGACAATGTTATAGCAGAGAATATCTGAAATGCCAGTAAATTTCAACATTTCTGTAAAGTGGACCATTTACTAGCTCCTAAAGTTTACCAAAACTGAACCAAGAGGAAATCATTTAAGGTCATCATGTCTGCCCTTGGCATTCTCGGAACGCCGTGGCCTCAGAATGCAGCATCTGTAGTCCATGGTAACCTGAGGAAAGGGGGCGTGTCAGAGGGAGGTTGCAACATTGCCCTCACTGAGGGAGTGGGTGTGGCCATCTCTGCTGTGACTGAACAAAGGTCATGGGAGCAGGTCGTCCAGGGCAGGGCTCTCAGGGCCCGGCAGGCCCAGAGGGGTGTCAAAACCATTTAGGACCATGTCAAATGGCGCCTTCTTTGTCTGCACAGATGCCCAAACTGTCACCTTTTCCCTCAAGCCGCCTTCTTACTTGAAGTGTGTGTGGAACCTTCCGCGCAGTCCACCTCGCTGAACAGCTAACAATAGTTCTCGGCATCATAGCTTCCTACCAGGTGACCGAAGTTCGCAAGCAGATAGGTCCCTGGGACACACGCGGAGAGATTCCTGCCCCGGCCACAGGCCGCCAACTTCCCCTGCCCCAGATAGGGTGGCGCAAAGCAGCCCTCTCTGAGTCCCCTGCCTCTAGAGGGTGTATTGGACCAAAACTTGTAGAAAACGAGGTCCTCGCGGGAACCTCATTGGAGAGACACAAATAAATCTTTGCCGACCCTCTGCTGAAGCTTACGAGCGTTCACACCTAAGCCTCTTACATGGTAAGCTGTTTAGCTAAACATGAACTCATGATCTAAATTTACACAATAATGAAGAAATCAGCTACAAGGGGAGGCAATCGGCAAAAACAATCAATACCAGATTTAGATTCCCTAGGACATCCATCAGATGTTGGAATAATCAGGTGCAAGGCAGAACATATACATAAAACTGGAACTGAAACAAGGAACAAGGATGTTTTCAAAGACTGGTAGGATCTCTCAAACATTTTTAAAGTACATGTCATTGATAAAGCTAAATACTCAATGGTTGTGTAATACAACCGATTCAACATTGAGAAGAGTGAAATTATGCTGATTTGAAAACCCTGGCAGGTCAGATTTTCTGCCTAATAATATAAGAATATTTCTCTAAAAAATACACATTATTTCAAAGACTTATTGGCTGTTTAATAAGTAAAGAGTATTTCAAATGGCTTTCTGCAAAGGAAGGTGAAATGTAGGTAATCACAGAAAGTCGAGGGGAAATAGGTCAATATATACATTGCTATAGGGTGAACTAAGTCTTTAGGCCACAACAATGTAGAGCACCTGACCCTTAGAAACTTACAAGTTAGCTGGAATCTTCAAAAGTTCAAATCATTATAAGTAAAAAGATTTATTAAAATGAAAAACCAAGTGTTTTAATTGACATCAGATTATCAAAATAATAAACCCTGAGAATATAGAAAGAAGAAAAATAATGATATGAGCAGCACTTAATACAACAGAAAACGAATAAAATTCAGGTGATGTAGTAAGTCCAAAGAATATTCTTTGAAAAGATTTAAAAGACAGACTTTGATTAAGGAAAACAAAAACATAAGTTAAGAATATACAGAAAGAATCAGGACAATGTTATAGCAGAGAATTTATGAAATGCCAGTAAATATGAACATTTCTGAAAGGTGGACCATTTCCTAGCTCCTAAAGTTTACCAAATCTGACACAAGAGGAAATCATCTAAGGTCATCATGTCTGCCCTTGGCATTCTCAGAAAGCACTGGCCTCAGAATGCAGCATTTGTAGTCCATGATTAACCTGCGGAGAGTGGGCGGTGCTGAGGGAGGATGGAACACTACCCTCACTGAGGGAGTGGTTGTGGCCTTCTCTGCTGTGACTGAACAAAGGGCGGGGGAGCAGGGGGCCCAGGGCTGGGCCCTCAGAACCCGGCAGGCCCAGTGGGGTGTCACAAGCATTTAGGCCCAGGCCAAAGGGCGCCATCTTTGTCTGCACAGCTGCCCAAACTCTCACCTTTCCACTCAGGCCGCCCTCTTACTTGAAGTGTGTGTTGAACCTGTCCGCCCAGTACACCTCGCTGCACTGCTAACCATACGTCTGAGCATCCTAGCTTCCTGCCCGTGGACCGAAGTTCGCAGGCAGATGGGTCCCTGTGACACACGTGGAGAGTCTCCTGCCCGGGCCACAGGCCGCCCACTGCCCCTGCCCCAGATCGGGGCCCGCAAAGCAGCCCTGTCTGAATCCCCTGCCTCTGGAGGGTGTATTGGACCAACACTTGTAGAAAACGGGGTCATCGAGGGCAACTCATTTTAGGTATACAAATAAATCTTTGACGACTTTCTGCTGAAGCTTCCGATAGTTCACACCGATGCCTCTTACAAGGTCAGCTGTTTAGCTAAACATGAGCTCATGATCTAAATTTACAAAAAAGGAAGAAATCAGCTACAAGGGGAGACAATCAGCAAAAACAATCAATACCAGAATTAGATTCCCTAGGCCATCCATCAGATGTTGGAAAAATCAGGTGCAAGGCAGAAAGTATACACAAAACTGGAACTGAAACAATGCACAAGGATGTTTTCAAAGAGTGGTAGGATATCTAATACATTTTTAAAGTACATGTCATTGATAAAGCTAAATACACAATGGTTGTGTAATACAACAGATTCATCATTGAGAAGAGTGAAATTATGCTGTTTTGAAAACTATGGCAGGTCAAATTTTCTGCCTAATTGTATACGAAGATTTCTCTAAAAAATATACATTATTTCAAAGACTTATTAGCTGTGAAATAAGTTAAGGGTATTTCAAATGGCTTGCCTGCAAAGAAAGGTGAGATGTAGGGAATCACAGAAACTCGAGGGGAAAATAGGTCAATATATACATTGCTATATGGTGAACTAAGACTTAGGCCAGCCACAATATAGAGGACCTGACCCTTAGAAACTTACAAGTAAGCTGGAATCTTTAAAAGTTCATATCTTTATAAGTAAAAAGATTTATTAAAATGAATAACCAAGTGTTTTAATTGATATCAGAATATCAAAACAATAAACCTGAGAACATAGTAAAAATATAAATAAAGATATGAGCAGAACTTAATACAATAGAAAACTTATAAAATTCAGGATATGTAGTAAGTCCAAAGAATATTCTTTGACAAGATGTAAAAGACACACTTTGAATAAGGAAAACCAAAACATATGCAAAGAATATACAGAAAGAATCAGGACAATGTTATAGCAGAGAATATATGAAATGCCAGTAAATTTGAACATTTGTGTAAAGTGGACCATTTCCTAGCTCCTAAAGTTTACCAAAAGTGACACAAGAGGGAATCATTTAAGGTCATCATGTCTGCCCTTGGCATTTCCGGGACGCCCTGGCCTCAGAATGCAGCATCTGTAGTCCATGGTAACCTGCCGGGAGGGGGTGGGGCTGAGGGAGGTGGGAACACTGCCCTCACTGAGGGAGTGGGTGTGGCCATCTCTGCTGTGACGGAACAAAGGGCAGGGGAGCAGGGCGTCCAGGGCAGTGCCCTCAGAGCCCGGCATGCCCAGTGGGGTGTCACAAGCATTTAGGCCCAAGCCAAAGGGCGCCTTCTTGGTCTGCACAACTGCCCAAACTCTCACTTTTCCACTCAACCCGCCCTCTTACGTGAAGTGTGTGTGGAACCTGTTCGAGCAGTACACCTTCCTGCACAGCTAACCATAGGTCTGGGAATCTTAGCTCCCTGCCAGGTGACCGAAGTTTGCAGGCAGATACGTCCCTGGGACACACGCGGAGAGGCTCCTGCCCGGGCAACAGGGTTCCAACTGCCCCTGCACCAGATTGGGTGCCGCAAAGCAACCTTGTCTGTGTCCCTGCCTCTAGAGGGAGTATTGGACAATCACTTGTAGAAAACTGGGTCCTCGCGGGCAACTCATTGGAGGGACACAATTAATTATTTGCCGACTTTCTGATGAAGCTTACGAGAGTTCACACCTAAGCGTCTTACAAGGTCAACTGTTTAGCTAAACATGAGCTCATGATCTAAATTTATACAATAATGAAGAAATCAGCTACAAGGGGGAGACAATCAGCAAAAACAATCAATACCAGAATTAGATTCCCTAGGACATCCATCAGATGTTGTAATAATCAGGCGCAAGGCAGAAAATATACATAAAACTGGAACTGAAACAAGGAACTAGGATGTTTTCAAAGACTGGTAGGATCTCTTAAACATTTTTAAAGTACATGTCATTGATAAAGCTAAATACTCAAAGGTTGTGTCATACAACAGATTCATCACTGAGAACAGTGAAATTATGCTGTTTTGAAAACTATGGCAGTTCGGATTTTCTGCCTAATTATATAAGAAGATTTCTCTAAAAATTACACATTATTTCAAAGACTTATTGGCTGTGAAATAAGTTAAGGGTATTTCAAATGGCTTGTCTGCAAAGAAAGGTGAGATGTAGGGAATCACAGAAAGCCCAGGGAAAAACAGGTCAATACAGATATAGCTGTATGGTGAACTAAGACTTAGACCACAACAATGTAGAGGTGCTAACCCTTAGAAACTTACAAGTAAGCGAGAATGTTCAAAAGTTCAAATCTTTATAAGTAAAAAGATTTATGAAAATGAATAACCAAGTGTTTTAATTGATATCAGAAGTCCAAAACAATAAACCCTGAGAACATAGAAAAAAGATAAATAAAGATATGAGCAGAACTTAATACATCAGAAAACGTATAAGATTCACTTGATGTAGTAAGTCAAAAAATATTCTTTGAAAAGAGTTGAAAAGACAAACTTTGAGTAAGGAAAACAAAAACATAAGTAAAGAATATACAGAAAGAATCAGGACAATGTTATAGCAGAGAATATCTGAAATGCCAGTAAATTTCAACATTTCTGTAAAGTGGACCATTTACTAGCTCCTAAAGTTTACCAAAACTGAACCAAGAGGAAATCATTTAAGGTCATCATGTCTGCCCTTGGCATTCTCGGAACGCCGTGGCCTCAGAATGCAGCATCTGTAGTCCATGGTAACCTGAGGAAAGGGGGCGTGTCAGAGGGAGGTTGCAACATTGCCCTCACTGAGGGAGTGGGTGTGGCCATCTCTGCTGTGACTGAACAAAGGTCATGGGAGCAGGTCGTCCAGGGCAGGGCTCTCAGGGCCCGGCAGGCCCAGAGGGGTGTCAAAACCATTTAGGACCATGTCAAATGGCGCCTTCTTTGTCTGCACAGATGCCCAAACTGTCACCTTTTCCCTCAAGCCGCCTTCTTACTTGAAGTGTGTGTGGAACCTTCCGCGCAGTCCACCTCGCTGAACAGCTAACAATAGTTCTCGGCATCATAGCTTCCTACCAGGTGACCGAAGTTCGCAAGCAGATAGGTCCCTGGGACACACGCGGAGAGATTCCTGCCCCGGCCACAGGCCGCCAACTTCCCCTGCCCCAGATAGGGTGGCGCAAAGCAGCCCTCTCTGAGTCCCCTGCCTCTAGAGGGTGTATTGGACCAAAACTTGTAGAAAACGAGGTCCTCGCGGGAACCTCATTGGAGAGACACAAATAAATCTTTGCCGACCCTCTGCTGAAGCTTACGAGCGTTCACACCTAAGCCTCTTACATGGTAAGCTGTTTAGCTAAACATGAACTCATGATCTAAATTTACACAATAATGAAGAAATCAGCTACAAGGGGAGGCAATCGGCAAAAACAATCAATACCAGATTTAGATTCCCTAGGACATCCATCAGATGTTGGAATAATCAGGTGCAAGGCAGAACATATACATAAAACTGGAACTGAAACAAGGAACAAGGATGTTTTCAAAGACTGGTAGGATCTCTCAAACATTTTTAAAGTACATGTCATTGATAAAGCTAAATACTCAATGGTTGTGTAATACAACCGATTCAACATTGAGAAGAGTGAAATTATGCTGATTTGAAAACCCTGGCAGGTCAGATTTTCTGCCTAATAATATAAGAATATTTCTCTAAAAAATACACATTATTTCAAAGACTTATTGGCTGTTTAATAAGTAAAGAGTATTTCAAATGGCTTTCTGCAAAGGAAGGTGAAATGTAGGTAATCACAGAAAGTCGAGGGGAAATAGGTCAATATATACATTGCTATAGGGTGAACTAAGTCTTTAGGCCACAACAATGTAGAGCACCTGACCCTTAGAAACTTACAAGTTAGCTGGAATCTTCAAAAGTTCAAATCATTATAAGTAAAAAGATTTATTAAAATGAAAAACCAAGTGTTTTAATTGACATCAGATTATCAAAATAATAAACCCTGAGAATATAGAAAGAAGAAAAATAATGATATGAGCAGCACTTAATACAACAGAAAACGAATAAAATTCAGGTGATGTAGTAAGTCCAAAGAATATTCTTTGAAAAGATTTAAAAGACAGACTTTGATTAAGGAAAACAAAAACATAAGTTAAGAATATACAGAAAGAATCAGGACAATGTTATAGCAGAGAATTTATGAAATGCCAGTAAATATGAACATTTCTGAAAGGTGGACCATTTCCTAGCTCCTAAAGTTTACCAAATCTGACACAAGAGGAAATCATCTAAGGTCATCATGTCTGCCCTTGGCATTCTCAGAAAGCACTGGCCTCAGAATGCAGCATTTGTAGTCCATGATTAACCTGCGGAGAGTGGGCGGTGCTGAGGGAGGATGGAACACTACCCTCACTGAGGGAGTGGTTGTGGCCTTCTCTGCTGTGACTGAACAAAGGGCGGGGGAGCAGGGGGCCCAGGGCTGGGCCCTCAGAACCCGGCAGGCCCAGTGGGGTGTCACAAGCATTTAGGCCCAGGCCAAAGGGCGCCATCTTTGTCTGCACAGCTGCCCAAACTCTCACCTTTCCACTCAGGCCGCCCTCTTACTTGAAGTGTGTGTTGAACCTGTCCGCCCAGTACACCTCGCTGCACTGCTAACCATACGTCTGAGCATCCTAGCTTCCTGCCCGTGGACCGAAGTTCGCAGGCAGATGGGTCCCTGTGACACACGTGGAGAGTCTCCTGCCCGGGCCACAGGCCGCCCACTGCCCCTGCCCCAGATCGGGGCCCGCAAAGCAGCCCTGTCTGAATCCCCTGCCTCTGGAGGGTGTATTGGACCAACACTTGTAGAAAACGGGGTCATCGAGGGCAACTCATTTTAGGTATACAAATAAATCTTTGACGACTTTCTGCTGAAGCTTCCGATAGTTCACACCGATGCCTCTTACAAGGTCAGCTGTTTAGCTAAACATGAGCTCATGATCTAAATTTACAAAAAAGGAAGAAATCAGCTACAAGGGGAGACAATCAGCAAAAACAATCAATACCAGAATTAGATTCCCTAGGCCATCCATCAGATGTTGGAAAAATCAGGTGCAAGGCAGAAAGTATACACAAAACTGGAACTGAAACAATGCACAAGGATGTTTTCAAAGAGTGGTAGGATATCTAATACATTTTTAAAGTACATGTCATTGATAAAGCTAAATACACAATGGTTGTGTAATACAACAGATTCATCATTGAGAAGAGTGAAATTATGCTGTTTAGAAATCTATGGCAGGTCAAATTTTCTGCCTAATTGTATACGAAGATTTCTCTAAAAAATATACATTATTTCAAAGACTTATTAGCTGTGAAATAAGTTAAGGGTATTTCAAATGGCTTGCCTGCAAAGAAAGGTGAGATGTAGGGAATCACAGAAACTCGAGGGGAAAATAGGTCAATATATACATTGCTATATGGTGAACTAAGACTTAGGCCAGCCACAATATAGAGGACCTGACCCTTAGAAACTTACAAGTAAGCTGGAATCTTTAAAAGTTCATATCTTTATAAGTAAAAAGATTTATTAAAATGAATAACCAAGTGTTTTAATTGATATCAGAATATCAAAACAATAAACCTGAGAACATAGTAAAAATATAAATAAAGATATGAGCAGAACTTAATACAATAGAAAACTTATAAAATTCAGGATATGTAGTAAGTCCAAAGAATATTCTTTGACAAGATGTAAAAGACACACTTTGAATAAGGAAAACCAAAACATATGCAAAGAATATACAGAAAGAATCAGGACAATGTTATAGCAGAGAATATATGAAATGCCAGTAAATTTGAACATTTGTGTAAAGTGGACCATTTCCTAGCTCCTAAAGTTTACCAAAAGTGACACAAGAGGGAATCATTTAAGGTCATCATGTCTGCCCTTGGCATTTCCGGGACGCCCTGGCCTCAGAATGCAGCATCTGTAGTCCATGGTAACCTGCCGGGAGGGGGTGGGGCTGAGGGAGGTGGGAACACTGCCCTCACTGAGGGAGTGGGTGGGGCCATCTCCGCTGTGACTGAAGAAAGGGCAGGGGAGCAGGGGGCACAGGGCAGGGCCCTCAGTGCCCGCCAGGCCCAGTGAGGTGTCACAAGCATTTAGGCCCAAGCCATAGGGCGCCTTCTTTGTCTGCACAGCTGCCCAAACTCTCACTTTTCCACTCAGGCCGCCCACTTAGTTGAAGTGTGTGTGGAACCTGTCCGCGCAGTACACCTTGCTGCACAGCTAACCATAGGTCTGGGCATCGTAGCTTCCTGCCAGGTGACCGAAGTTCGCAGAAGAGATGACTCCCTGGGTCACACGCAGATTGGCTCCTTCCCGGGCCACCGGCCGACCACTGCCCCTGCCCAAGATCGGTGGCTGAAAGCAGCCTGGTCTAAGTCCCCTACCCCTAGAGGGAGTATTGGACCAACACTTCTAGAAAACGGGGTCCTCGTGGTCAAATCATTGGAGGGACACAAATAAATCTTTGCCGACTTTCTGCTGAAGCTTACGAGCGTTCACACCTAAGCCTCTTACAAGGTCAGGTGTTTAGGTAAACATGAGCTCATGGTCTAAATATTCACAGTTATGATTTAATCAGCTACAAGGGGAGACAATCAGCAAAAATAATCAATACCACTATTAGATTCCCTAGGCCATCCATCTAATGTTGGAATAATCAGGTGCAAGGCAGAACATATACATAAAACTGGAACTGAAACAAGGAACAAGGATGTTTTCAAAGACTGGTAGGATCTCTCAAACATTTTTAAAGTACATGTCATTGATAAAGCTAAATCCTCAAAGGTTGTGTAATAAAACCGATTCAACATTGAGAAGAGTGAAATTATGCTGATTTGAAAACTATGGCAGGTCAGATTTTCTGCCTAATTATATAAGAATATTTCTCTAAAAAATACACATTATTTCAAAGACTTATTGGCTGTTTAATAAGTAAAGGGTATTTCAAATGGCTTTCTGCAAAGGAAGGTGAGATGTAGGGAATCACAGAAAGTCGAGGGGAAAATAGGTCAATATATACATTGCTATAGGGTGAACTAAGTCTTTAGTCCAGCAACAATGTAGAGCACCTGACTCTTAGAAACTTACAAGTTAGCTGGAATCTTCAAAAGTTCAAATCATTATACGTAAAATGATTTATTAAAATGAAAATCCAAGTGTTTTAATTGACATCAGAATATCAAAATAATAAACCCTGAGAACATAGAAAGAAGAAAAATAACGATATGAGCAGCACTTAATACAACAGAAAACGAATAAAATTCAGGTGATGTAGTAAGCCCAAAGAATATTATTTGAAAAGATTTAAAAGACACACATTGATTAAGAAAACAAAAACATAAGTTAAGAATATACAGAAAGAATCAGGACAATGTTATAGCAGAGTATATATGAAATGCCAGTAAATATGAAAATTTCTGAAAGGTGGACCATTTCCTAGCTCCTAAAGTTTACCAAATCTGACACAAGAGGAAATCATCTAAGGTCATCATGTCTGCCCTTGGCATTCTCAGAAAGCCCTGGCCTCAGAATGCAGCATTTGTAGTCCATGGTAACCTGCGGAGAGTGGGCGGTGCTGAGGGACGTTGGAACACTACCCTCACTGAGGGAGTGGTTGTGGCCATCTCTGCTGTGACTGAACAAATGGCGGGGAGCAGGGGGCCCAGGGCTGGGCCCTCAGAACCCGGTAGGCCCAGTGGGGTGTCACAAGCTTTTAGGCCCAGGCCAAAGGCCGCCTTCTTTGTCTGCACAGCTGCCCAATCTCTTACCTTTCCACTCAGGCCGCCCTTTCACTTGAAGTGTGTGTGGAACCTATCCGACCAGTACACTTCGCTGCACAGCTAACCATACATCTGAGCATCCTAGCTTCCTGCCCGTGGACCGAAGTTCGCAGGCAGATGGGTCCCTGGGACACACGTGGAGAGTCTCCTGCCCGGGCCACAGGCCGCCCACTCCCCCTGCCCCAGATCGGGGACCGCAAAGCAGCCCTGTGTGAATCCCCTGCCTCTGGAGGGTGTATTGGACCAACACTTGTAGAAAACGGGGTCCCTGAGGGAAACTCATTTTAGGTACACAAATAAATCTTTGCCGACTTTCTGCTGAAGCTTCCGATAGTTCACACCTATGCCTCTTACAAGGTCAGCTGTTTAGCTAAACATGAGCTCATGATCTAAATTTACACAAAAGGAAGAAATCAGCTACAAGGGGAGACAATCAGCAAAAACAATCAATACCAGAATTAGATTCCCTAGGCCATCCATCAGATGTTGGAATAATCAGGTGCAAGGCAGAAAGTATACACAAAACTGCAACTGAAACAAGGAAGAAGGATGTTTTCAAAGACTGATAGGATCTCTAAAACGTTTTTAAAGTACATGTCATTGATAAAGCTAAATACTCAAAAGAGGTTCATCATTGAGAAGAGTGAAATTATGCTGTTTTGAAAACTATGGCAGGTCAGATTTTCTGCCTAATTATATAAGAAGATTTCTCTAAAAATTACACATTATATCAAAGACTTATTGGCTGTGAAATAAGTTAAGGGTATTTCAAATGGCTTGTCGGCAAAGAAAGGTGAGATGTATGGAATCACAGAAAGTCGAGGGGAAAATAGGTCAATATATACTTTGTTATATGTTGAACTAAGCATTAGGCGAGCAACAATGTAGAGGACCTGACCCTTAAAAACTTACAAGTAAGTTCGAATCTTCAAAACTACAAATCTTTATATGTAAACTGATTTATTAAAATGAATAAACAAGTGTTTTAATTGACATCAGAAGATCAAAACAATAAACCCTGAGAACATAGAAAAAAGATAATGATATGAGCAGAACTTAATAAAAAAGAAACCGTATAAAATTGGGGTGATTTAGTAAGTCCAAAGAATATTCTTTGAAATGATTTAAAAGACACCCTTGATTAAGGAAAACAAAAACATCAGTAAAGAATATAAAAAAGAATCAGGACAATGTTATAGCAGAGAATATATGAAATGCCAGTAAATTTGAATATTTCTGTAAAGTGGACCATTTCCTAGCTCCTAAAGTTTACCAAAACCGACACTAGAGGAAATCATTTAAGGTCGTCATGTCTGCCCTTGGCATTCTTGGAACGCCCTGTCCTCAGAATGCAGCATCTGTAGTCCATGGTAACCTGCGAAGAGGGGGCTGGGCTGTGGGAGCTTGGAACACGGCTTTCACTGAGGGAATGGGTGTGGCCATCTCTGCTGTGACTGAACATAGGGCAGGGGAGCAGGGGGTCCAGGGCAAGTCCCTCAGAGCCCGGCAGGCCCAGTGGGGTGTCACAAGAACTTAGGCCCCGGCCAAAGGGTGCCTTCATTGTCGGCACAGCTGCCCAATCTCTCACCTTTCCAATCATGCCGCCCACTTACTTGAAGTGTGTGTGGAACCTGTCCACGCAGTACACATCGCTGCACAGCTAACCACAGTTCTGGGAATCGTAGCTTGTTCCAGGTGACCGAAGTTCGCAGGCAGATGATTCCCTGAGACACACGTGGAGAGGATCCTGCCCGGGCCACAGGCCGCCGTCTGCCCCTGCGCCAAATCGGGGGCTGCAAATAGCCCTGTCTGAGTCCACTGCGTCTAGAGGGAGTATTGGACCAACACTTTTAGAAAACGGGGTCCTTGCGTGCAACTCATTGGAGGGACACAAATAAATCTTTGCCGACTTTCTGCTGAAGCTTACGAGCGTTCACACCTAAGCCTTTTACAAGGTCATCTGTTTAGCTAGACATGAGCTCATGATCTAAATTTACACAAAAAGGAAGAAATCAGCTTCAAGGGTAGACAGTCAGCAAAAACAATCCATACCAGAATGAGATTCCCTAGGCCATCCATCAGATGATGGAATAATCAGGTTCAAGGCAGAAAATATACATAAAACTGGAACTGAAACAAGGAACAAGGATGTTTTCAAAGACTGATAGGAACTCTAAAACATTTTTAAAGTACATGTCATTGATAAAGCTAAATACGCAAAACAGATTCATCATTGAGAAGAGTGAAATTATGCTGTTTTGAAAACTATGGCATGTCAGATTTTCTGCCTAATTATATAAGAAGATTTCTCTAAAAATTACACATTATATCAAAGACTTATTGGCTGTGAAATTAGTTAAGGGTATTTCAAATGGCTTGTCTGCATAGAAACGTGAGATGTAGGGAATCACAGAAAGTCGAGGGGAAAATAGGTCAATATATACATTGCTACATGTTGAACTAAGCGTTAGGCGAGCAACATTGTAGAGGACCTGACGCTTAAAAACTTACAAGTAAGTTCGAATCTTCAAAACTACAAATCTTTATAAGTAAACAGATTTATTAAAATGAATAACCAAGTGTTTTAATAGACATCAGAAGATCAAAACAATAAACCCTGAGAACATAGAAAAAAGATAAAGATATGATCAGAACTTAATACAAAAGAAAACGTATAAAATTGTGGTGATTTAGTAAGTCCAAAGAATATTCTTTGAAAAGATTTAAAAGACTCCCTTGATTAAGGAAAACAAAAACATAAGTAAAGAATATACAGAAAGAATCAGGACATTGTTATAGCAGAGAATATATGAAATGCCAGTAAATTTGAACATTTCTGTAAAGTGGACCATTTCCTAGCTCCTAAAGTTTACCAAAACCGACATTAGAGGAAATCATTTAATGTCGTCATGTCTGCCCTTGAAATTCTCGGAACGCCCTGGCCTCAGAATGCAGCATCTGTAGTCCATGGTAACCTGCGAAGAGGGGGCCGGGCTGAGGGAGTTTGGAACACTGCCCTTACGGAGGGAGTGGGTGTGGCCATCTCTGCTGTGACTGAACAAAGGGCAGGGGAGCAGGGGGCCCAGGGCAAGTCCCTCAGAGCCCGGCAGGCCCAGTGGGGTGTCACAAGAACTTAGGCCAAGGCCAAAGGGTGCCTTCATTGTCGGCACAGCTGCCCAATCTCTCACCTTTCCACTCAGGCCGCCCACTTACTTGAAGTGTGTTTGGAACCTGTCCGCGCTGTACACCTCGCTGCACAGCTAACCATAGGTCTGGGCATCGTAGCTTGTGCCAGTTGACCGAAGTTCGGAGGCAGATGATTCCCTGAGACACACGTGGAGAGGCTCCTGCCCGGGCCACAGGCCGCCGTCTGCCCCTGCGCCAAATCGGGGGCTACAAATAGCCCTGTCTGAGTCCCCTGCGTCTACAGGGAATTTTGGACCAACACTTGTAGAAAACGGGGTCCTCGCGGGCAACTCATTGGAGGGACACAAATAAATCTTTGCCGACTTTCTGCTGAAGCTTACGAGCGTTCACACCTAAGCCTCTTACAAGGGCAGCTGTTTAGCTAAAAATGAGCTCATGATCTAAATTTACACAATAATGAAGAAATCAGCTACAAGGGGAGACAGTCAGCAAAAACAATACATACCAGAATGACATTCCCTAGGCCATCCATCAGATGTTGGAATAATCAGGTGCAAGGCAGAAAATATACATAAAACTGGAACTCAAACAAGGAACAAGGATGTTTTCAAACACTGATAGGATCTCTAAAACATTTTTAAAGTACATGTCATTGATAAAGCTAAATAATCAAAACAGATTCATCATTGAGAAGAGTGAAATTATGCTGTTTTCAAAACTATGGCAGGTCAGATTTTCTTGCAAATTATATAAGAAGATTTCTCTAAAAAATACACATTATTTCAAATAGTTAATGGCAGTGAAATAAGGGTATTTCTAATGGCATGTATGCAAAGAAAGGTGAGATGTAGGGAATAACAGAAAAACGAGGGGAAAATAGGTCAATATATACATTGCTATATGGTAAACTAAGCCTTAGGCCAGCCACAATGTTGAGTACCTGACCCTTAGAAACTTACAAGTAAGCTGGAATCTTCAAAAGTTCAAATCTTTATAAGTAAAAAGATTTATTAAAATGAATAACCAAGTGTTTTACTTGACATCAGAAAATCAAAACAATAAACCATGAGAACATAGAAAAAAGATAAATAAAGAAATGAGCAGAACTTAATACAACAGAAAACGTATAAAATTCAGGTGATTTAGTAAGTCCAAAGAATATTCTTTGAAAAGATTTAAAAGACACACTTTGATTAAGGAAAAGAAAAACATAAGTTAAGAATATACAGAAAGAATCAGGACAATGTTATAGCAGAGAATATATGAAATGCCAGTAAATTTGAACATTTCTGTAAAGTGGACCATTTCCTAGCTCCTAAAGTTTACCAAAACTGACACAAAAGGAAATCATTTAAGGTCATCATGACTGCCCTTGGCATTCTCGGAACGCCCTGGCCTCAGAATGCAGCATCTGTAGTCCATGGTAACCTGCGGAGAGGGGGCGGGGCTCAGGGAGGTTGGAACACTGCCCTCACTGAGGTAGTGGGTGTGGCCATCTCTGCTGTGACTGAACATAGGGCAGGGTAGCAGGGGCCCCAGCGCAGGGCCCTCAGAGCCCGGGAGGCCCAGTGTTGTGTCACAAGTATTTAGGCCCAGGCCATAGGGCGCCGTCTTTGTCTGCACAGCTGCCCAAACTCTCACCTTTCCACTCAGGCCGCCCTCTTACTTGAAGTGTGTTTGGAACCGGTCCACGAAGTACACCTCGCTGCACTGCTAACCATAGGTCTGGGCATCATAGCTTCCTACCAGGTAACCGATGTTCGCAGGGAGATGGGTCCCTGGGACCCATGCGGAGAGGCTCCTGCCTGGGCCACATGCCGCATACTGCCCCTGCCCCAGAACGGAGGCGGCAAAGCAGCCATGTCTGAGTCCCCGGCCTCTCGAAGGAGTATTGGCCCAACACTTGTAGGAAACGTGGTCGTTGCGGGCAATTCATTGGAGGGACACAAAAAAATCTTTGCCACCTTTCTGCTGCAGCTTACCAGCGTTCACACCTAAGCCTCTTACATGTTCAGCTGTATAGCTAAACATGAGCTCATGATCTAAATTTACACAATATTGAAGAAATCAGCTACAAATGGAGACAATCAGGAAAAACAATCAATACCAGAATTATATTCCCTAGGCCATACGTCAGATGTTGGAATAATCAGGTGCTAGGCAGAAAATATACATAAACCTGGAATTAAAACAAGGAACAAGAATGTTTTCAAAGACTGGTAGGATCTCTAAAACATTTTTGAAGTACATGTCATTGATAAAGCTAAATACTCAAAGGTTGTTTAATACAACAAATTAAGCAGTGAGAAGAGTGAAATTATGCTGTATAGAAAACTATGGAAGGTGAGATTTTCTGCCTAATTATATAAGATGATTTCTCTAAAAAATACACATTATTTCAAAGACTTATTGGCTGTGAAATAAGTTAAGGGTATTTCAAATGGCTTGTCTGCAAAGAAAGGTGAGATGTAGGGAATCACAGAAAGCGGAGGGGATAATATGTCAATATATACATTGCTATATGGTGAACTAAGCCTTAGGCCGGCAAGAGTGTCGAGGAATGGACACTTAGAATCGTACAAGTAAGCTGGAATCTTTAAAAGTTCAAATCTTTATAAGTAAAAATATTTATTAAAATGAATAACCAAGTGTTTTAAATGACATCAGAAAATCAAAACAATAAACCCTGAGAACATAGAAAAAAGATAAATAAAGATATGAGCAGAACTTAATACCACAGAAAACGTATAAAATTCAGGTGAGGTAGTAAGTCCAAAGAATATTCTTTGAAAAGATATAAAAGACACACTTTGATTAAGGAAAACACAAACATAATTAAAGAATATATAGAAAGAATCAGGACAATGTTATAGCAGAGAATATATTAAATGACAGTAAATTTCAACATTTGTGTGAAGTGGACCATTTCCTAGCTCCTAAAGTTTACCAAAACTGACACAAGAGCAAACCATTTAAGGTCATCATGTCTGCCCTTGGCATTCTCGGAACGCCCTGGCCTCAGAATGCAGCATCTGTAGTCCATGGTAACCTGCGCAGAGGGGGCGTGGCTGAGGGAGGTTGGAAGACTGCCCTCACTGAGGCAGTGGGTTTGGCCATCTCTGCTGTGACTGAACAAAGGGCAGGGGAGCAGGAGGCCCAGGGAAGTTCCCTCAGAGTCCGGCAGACCCAGTGGGGTGTCACAAGCATTTAGGCCAAGGCCAAAGGGCGCCATCTTTGTCTGCACAGCTGCCCAAACTCTCACCTTTCCACCCAGGCCGCCCTCTTATTTGAAGTGTGTTTGGAACCTGTCCGCACAGTACACCTCGCTGCACTGCTAACCATAGGTCAGGGCATCGTAGCTTCCTGCCAGGTGACCGAAGTTCGCAGGCAAATGTGTCCCTCGGACACATGCAGAGAGGCTCCTGCCCGGGCCACAGGCCGCCCACTGGCCCTGCCCCAGATCGAACGCAGCAAAGCAGCCATGTCTGAGTCCACTGCCTCTCGAAGGAGTATTGGACCAACACTTGTAGTAATCGGGGTCCTTGCGGGCAACTCATTGGAGGGACACAAATAAATCTTTGCCGACTTTCTGCCTAAGCTTACCAGCGTTCACACATAAGCCTCTTACAAGGTCAGCTGTTTAGCTAAACATGAGCTCATGATCTAAATTTACACAATATTGAAGAAATCAGCTACAAAGTGAGACAATCAGCAAAAACAATCAATACCAGAATGAGATTCCCTAGGCCATCCATCTGATGTTGGAATAATCAGGTGCAAGGCAGAAAATATACATAAACATGGAAATGAAACAAGGAACAAGGATGTTTTCGAAGACTGGTAGGATCTCTAAAACATTTTTAAAGTACATGTCATTGATAAAGCTAAATACTCAAAGGTTCTTTAATACAACAAATTAAGCATTGAGAAGAGTGAAATTATGCTGTTTAGAAAACTATGGAAGGTGAGATTTTCTGCCTAATTATATAAGATCATTTCTCTAAAAAATACACATTATTTCAAAGAATTATTGGCTGTGAAATACGTTAAGGGTATTTCAAATGGCTTGTCTGCAAAGAAAGGTGAGATGTAGGGAATCACAGAAAGCCGAGGGGATAATATGTCAATATATACATTGCTATATGGTGAACTAAGACTTAGGCCAGCAACAGTGTAGAGGAATGGACCCATAGAAATGTACAAGTAAGCTGGAATCTTTAAAAGTTCAAATTTTTATAAGTAAAAAGATTTATTAAAATGAATAACCCAGTGTTTTACTTGACATCAGAAAATCAAAATAATAAACCCTGAGAACATAGAAAAAAGATAAATAAAGATATGAGCACAACTTAATACAACAGAAAAGGTATAAAATTCAGGTGATTTAGTAAGTCCAAAGAATATTCTTTGAAAAGATTTAAAAGACACACTTTGATAAAGGAAAACAAAAACATAAGTAAAGAATATACAGAAAGAATCAGGACAATGTTATAGCAGAGAATATCTGAAATGCCAGTAAATTTGAACATTTCTGTAAAGTGGACCATTTCCTAGCTCCTAAAGTTTACCAAAAGTGACACAAGAGGAAATCATTTAAGGTCATCATGTCTGCCCTTGGCATTCTCAGAACGCCCTGGCCACAGAATGCAGCATCTGTAGTCCATGGTAACCTGCGGAGAGGGGGCGTGGCTGAGGGTGGTTGGAAGACTGCCCTCACTGAGGGAGTGGGTGTGGCCATCTCTGCTGTGACTGAACAATGGGCAGCGGAGCAGGGGGCCCAGGGCAGGGGGCTCAGAGCACGGCAGACACAGTGGGGTGTCACAAGCATTTAGGCCCAGGCCAAAGGGCCCCTTCTTTGTGTGCACAGCTGCCCAAACTCTCACCTTTCCACTCAGGCCGCCGTCTTACTTGAAGTGTTTTTGGAACCTGTCCGCGCAGTACACCTCGCTGCACAGCTAACCATAGGTAAGGACATCATAGCTTCCTGCCAGGTGACCGAAGTTCTCAGGAGAGATGATTCCCAGGTTCACACGTAGAGAGGCTCCTGCCCGGGCCACAGGCCGCCCACTGCCCCTGCCCAAGATCGGGGGCCGAAAGCAGCCCTGTCTAAGTCCCCTAACCCTACAGGGAGTATTGGACCAACACTCCTAGAAAATGGGTTCCTTGTGGGCAACTCATTGCAGGGACACAAATAAATCTTTGCCGACTTTTTGCTGAAACTTACGAGCGTTCACACCTAAGCCTCTTACAAGGTCAGCTGTTGAGCTAAACATGAGCACATGATCTAAATTTACACAATAATGAAGAAATCAGCTACAAAGGAAGACAATCAGCAAAAACAATAAATACCAGAATTAGATTCCCTAGGCCACCCGTCAGATGTTGGAATAATCAGGTGCTAGGCAGAAAATATACATAAACCTGGAAATGAAACAAGGAACAAGGATGTTTTCAAAGACTGGTAGGATCTATAAACATTTTTAAAGTACATGGCATTGATAAAGCTAAATACTCAAAGGTTCTTTAATACAACAAATTAAGCAGTGAGAAGAGTGAAATTATGCTGTTTAGAAAACTATGGAAGTTGAGATTTTCTGCCTAATTATATAAGAAGATTTCTCTAAAAAATACACATTATTTCAAAGACTTATTGGCTGTGAAATAAGTTAAGGGTATTTCAAATGGCTTGTCTGCAAAGAAAGGTGAGATGTAGGGAATCACAGAAAGCCGAGGGGATAATATGTCAATATATACATTGCTATATGGTGAACTAAGCCTTAGGCCAGCAACAGTGTAGAGGAATGGACCCTTAGAAACGTACAAGTAAGCTGGAATCTTTAAAAGTTCAAATCTTTATAAGTAAAAAGATTTATTAAAATGAATAACCAAGTGTTTTAATTGACATCAGAAAATCAAAACAATAAACCCTGAGAACATAGAAAAAAGATAAATAAAGATATGAGCAGAACTTAATACAACAGAAAACGTATAAAATTCAGGTGATTTAGTAAGTCCAAAGAATATTCTTTGAAAAGATTTAAAAGACACACTTTGATTAAGGAAAACAAAAACATAAGTAAAGAATATACAGAAGGAATCAGGACAATGTTATAGCAGAGAATATATGAAATGCCAGTAAATTTGAATATTTCTGTATGTGGAACATTTCCTAGTTCCTAAAGTTTACCAAAACTGAAAAAAGAGGAATTCATTTAAGGTCATCATGTCTGCCCTTGGCATTCTCGGAACGCCCTGGCCTCAGAATGCAGCATCTGTAGTCCATGGTAACCTGCGGAGAGGGGGCGTGGCTGAGGGAGGCTGGAACACTGCCCTCACTGAGGGAGTGGGTGTGGCCATCTCTGCTGTGACAGAACAAAGTGCAGGGGAGCAGGGGGCCCAAGGCAGGGCCCACAGAGCCCGGCTGGCCAAGTGGGGTGTCACAAGCATTTAGGCCCAGGACAAAGGGCGCCTTCTTTGTCTGCACAGCTGTCCAAACTCTCACTTTTCCATTCAGGCCGCCCACTTAGTTGAAGTGGGTGTGGAACCTGTCCGCGCAGTAAACCTCGCTGCACAGCTAACCATAGGTCAGGGCATCGTAGGTTCCTGCCAGGTAACCGAAGTTCGCAGGCAAATGGGTCCCTGGGACACATGCGGAGAGGCTCCTGCCCGGGCCACAGGCCACCCACTGGCCCTGCCCCAGATCGAAGGCTGAAAAGCAGCCATGTCTGAGTCCACTGCCTCTCGAAGGAGTATTGGACCAACACTTGTAGAAAACGGAGTCCTTGCGGGCAACTCACTGGAGGGACACAAATAAATCTTTGCCGACTTTCTGCTGAAGCTTACCTGCGTTCACACCTAAGCCTCTTACAAGGTCAGCTGTTTAGCTAAACATGAGCTTATGATCTAAATTTACACAATATTGAAGAAATCAGCTACAAAGTGAGACAATCAGCAAAAACAATCAATACCAGAAGTAGATTCCCTAGGCCATCCATCTGATGTTGGAATAATCAGGTGCAAGGCAGAAAATATACATAAAACTGGAACTGAAACAAGGACCAAGGAGGTTTTCAAAGGCTGGTAGGATCTCTAAAACATTTTTAAAGTACATGTCGTTGATAAACCTAAATACTCAAAGGTTGTTTAATACCACAGATTAAGCAGTGAGAAGAGTGAAATTATGCTGTTTTGAAAATTATGGCAGGTGAGATTTTCTGCCTAATTATATAAGATGATTTCTCTAAAAAATACACATTATTTCAAAGACTTATTGGCTGTGAAATAAGTTAAGTGTATTTCAAATGATTGTCTCCAAAGAAAGGTGAGATGTAGGGCATCACAGAAAGCCGAGGGGATAATATGTCAATATATACATTGCTATATGGTGAACTAAGCATAAGGCCGGCAACAGTGTAGAGGAATGGACCCTTAGAAAAGTACAAGTAAGCTGGAATGTTTAAAAGTTCAAATCTTCATATGAAAAAACATTTATTAAATTGAATAACCAATTGTTTTAATTGACATCAGAAAATCAAATCAATAAACCCTGAGATCATAGAAAAAAGATAAATAAAGATATGAGCAGAACTTAATACCACAGAAAACGTATAAATTTCAGTTGATTTAGTAAGTTCAAGAATATTCTTTGAAAAGATTTAAAAGACACACTTTGATTAAGGAAAACAAAAACATAAGTAAAGAATATACAGGAAGAATCAGGAAAATGTTATAGCAGAGAATATATGAAATGCCAGTAAATTTGAATATTTCTGTAAAGTGGACCATTTCCTAGCTCCTATAGTTTACCAAAACTGACACAAGAGGAAATCATTTAAGGTCATCATGTCTGCCCTTGGCATTCTCGGAACGCCCTGGCCTCAGAATCCAGCATCTGTAGTCCATGGTACCCTGCGGAGAGGGGCCGGGGCTGAGGGAGCTTGGAAGGCTGCCCTCACGGAGGGAATGGGTGTGGCCATTTCTGCTGTGACTGAACAAAAGGCAGGGGAGCATGGGGCCATGATCATTGCGCTCAGAGTCCGGCAGACCCAATGGGGTGTCACAAGCATTTAGGCCCAGGCCAAAGGGCGCCTTCTTTGTCTGCACAGCTGCCCAAACTCTCACCTTTCCACCCAGGCCGCCCTCTTATTTGAAGTGTGTTTGGAACCTGTCCGCGCAGTACACCTCGCTGCACTGCTAACAAAAGGTCAGGGCATCGTAGCTTCCTGCCAGTTGACCGAAGTTCGCAGGCAAATGGGTCCCTGGGACACATGCGGAGAGGCTCCTGCCCGGGCCACAGGCCGCCCACTGGCCCTGCCCCAGATCGAAGGCTGAAAAGCAGCCATGTCTGAGTCCACTGCCTCTCGAAGGAGTATTGGACCAACACTTGTAGTAAACGGGGTCCTTGCGGGCAACTCATTGGAGGGACACAAATAAATCTTTGAGGACTTTCTGCTGAAGCTTACCAGCGTTCACACCTAAGCCTCTTACAAGGTCAGCTGTTTAGCTAAACATGAGCTCATGATCTAAATTTACACAATATTGAAGAAATCATCTGCAAAGTGAGACAATCAGCAAAAACAATCAATACCAGAATGAGATTCCGTAGGCCATCCATCTGATGTTGGAATAATCAGGTGCAAGGCAGAAAATGTACATAAAACTGGAACTGAAACAAGGAACAAGGAGGTTTTCAAAGGCTGGTAGGATCTCTAAAACATTTTTAAAGTACATGTCGTTGATAAACCTAAATACTCAAAGGTTGTTTAATACCTCAGATTAAGCATAGAGAAGAGTGAAATTATGTTGTTTTGAAAACTATGGCAGGTGGGATTTTCTGCCTAATTATATAAGAAGATTTCTCTGAAAAATAGACATTATTTCAAAGACTTATTGGCTGTGAAATAAGTTAAGTGTATTTCAAATGGCTTGTCTGCAAAGAAAGGTGAGATGTAGGGAATCACTGAAAGTCGAGGGGAAAATGTCAATATATACATTGCTATATGGTGAACTAAGCCTTAGGCCAGCCACAATGTAGAGGACCTGACCTTTAGAAACTTAAAAGTGAGCTGGAATCTTTAAAAGTTCAAATCTTTATAAGTAAAAAGATTTATTAAAATGAATAACCAAGAGTTTTAATGGACATCAGAAGATCAAAACAATAAACCCTGAGAACATAGAAAAAAGATAAATAAAGATATGAGCAGAACTTAATACCACAGAAAACGTATAAAATTCAGGTGAGGTAGTAAGTCCAAAGAATATTCTTTGAAAAGATTTAAAAGACACACTTTGATTAAGGAAAACACAAACATAATTAAAGAATATATAGAAAGAATCAGGACAATGTTATAGCAGAGAATATATGAAAGGCCAATAAATTTGAACATTTCGGTAAAGTGGACCATTTCCTAGCTCCTACAGTTTACAAAAACTGACAGAAGAGGAAATCATTTAAGGTCATCATGTCGGCCCTTGGCATTCTCGGAACACACTGGCCTCAGAATGCAGCATCTGTAGTCCATGGTAACCTGCGGAGAGTGGGCGGGGCTGAGGGTGGCTGGAACACTGCCCTCACGGAGGGAGTGGGTGTGGACATATCTTCTGTGACTGTACAAATGGCAGGAGAGCAGCGGGCCCAGGGCAGGGCCTTCAGAGCCCGGCAGGCCCAGAGAGGTGTCACAAGCATTTAGGCCCGGGCCATAGGGCGCCTTCATTGTCTGCACAGCTGCCCAAACTCTCACTTTTCCACTCAGGCCACCCACTTAGTTGAAGTGTGTGTGGAACCTGTCCATGCAGTACATCTCGCTGCACAGCTAACCATAGGTCTGGGCATCGTAGCATCCTGCCAGGTGACCGAAGTACGCAGGAGAGATGATTCCCAGGTTCACACGCAGAGAGGTTCCTGCCCGGGCCACAGGCCGCCCAATGCCCCTGCCCAAGATCGGGGGCCGAAAGCAACCCTGTCTAAGTCCCCTACCCTTAGAGGGAGTATTGGACCAACACTTCTATAAAACGGGGTTCTTGTGGGCAACCCATTGGAGGGACACAAATAAATCTTTGCCGACTTTTTGCTGAAAATTACGAGCGTTCACACCTAAGCCTCTTACAAGGTCAGCTGTTTAGCTAAACATGAGCTCATGATCTAAATTTACACAATAATGAAGAAATCAGCTACAAAGGGAGACAATCAGCAAAAACAATCAATACCAGAATTAGATTCCCTAGGCCATCCTTGAGATGTTGGAATAATCAGGTGCTAGGCAGAAAATATACATAAACCTGGAAATGAAACAAGAAACAAGGATGTTTTCAAAGACTGGTAGGATCTCTAAAACATTTTTAAAGTACATATCATTGACAAAGCTAAATACTCAAAGGTTGTTTAATACAACAAATTAAGCAATGAGAAGAGTGAAATTATGCTGTTTAGAAAACTATGGAAGATGAGATTTTCTGCCTAATTATATAAGATGATTTCTCTAAAAAATACACATTATTTCAAAGACTTATTGGCTGTGAAATAAGTTAATGGTATTTCAAATGGCTTGTCTGCAAAGAAAGGTGAGATGTAGGGAATCACAGAAAGCCGAGGGGATAATATGTCAATATACACATTGCTATATGGTGAACTAAGCCTTAGGCCGGCCACAGTGTAGAGTAATGGACCCTTGGAAACGTACAAGTAAGCTGGAATATTTAAAAGTTCTAATATTTATAAGTAAAAAGATTTATTAAAATGAATAACCAAGTGTTTTACTTGACATCAGAAAATCAAAACAATAAACCCTGAGAACATAGAAAAAAGACAAATAAAGATATGAGCAGAACTTAATAAAACAGAAAACGTATAAAATTCACGTGATTTAGTAAGTCCAATGAATATTCTTTGAAAAGATTTAAAAGACACACTTTGATTAAGGAAAACAAAAACATAAGTAAAGAATATACAGAAAGAATCAGGACAATGTTATAGCAGAGAATATATGAAATGCCAGTAAATTTGAACATTTCTGTAAAGCGGACCATTTCCTAGCTCCTACAGTTTACCAAAACTGACACAAGAGGAAATCATTTAAGGTTATCATGTCTGCCCTTGGCATTCTCGGAACGCCCTGGCCTCAGAATGCAGCATCTGTAGTCCATGGTGACCTGCGGAGACGGGGCGTGGCTGAGGGAGCTTGGAAGACTGCCCTCACTGAGGGAGTGGGTGCGGCCATCTCTGCTGTGACTGAACAAAGGGCAGGGGAGCAGGGGGCCCAGGGCAGGGCGCTCAGAGCCCGCAGACCCAGTGGTGTTTCACAAGCATTTAGGCCCAGGACAAAGGGCGCCTTCTTTGTCTGTATGGCTGCCCAAACTCACACCTTTCCACTCAGGCCGCCCTCTTATTTGAAGTGTGATTGGAACCTGTCCGCGCAGTACACCTCGCGGCACAGCTAACCATAGGTCAGGGCATCGTAGCTTCCTGCCAGGTGACCGAAGTTCGCAGGCAAATGGGTCCCTGGGACACATGCGGAGAGGCTCTTGCCCGGGCCACAGGCCGCCCACTGGCCCTGCCCCAGATCGAAGGCTGAAAAGCAGCCATGTCTGAGTCCACTGCCTCTCGAAGGAGTATTGGACCAACACTTGTAGAACACGGGGTCCTTGCGGGCAACTCATTGGAGGGACACAAATAAATCTTTGCCGACTTTCTGCTGAAGATTACCAGCGTTCACACCTAAGCCTCTTACAAGGTCAGCTGTTTAGCTAAACATGAGCTCATGATCTAAATTTACACAATATTGAAGAAATCAGCTACAAAGGGAGACAATCAGCAAAAACAATCAATACCAGAATGAGATTCCCTAGGCCATCCATCTGATATTGGAATAATCAGGTGCAAGGCAGAAAATATACATAAAACTGGAACTGAAACAAGGAACAAGGAGGTTTTCAAAGGCTGTTAGGATCTCTAAAACATTTTTAAAGAACATGTCTTTGACAAACCTAAATACTCAAAGGTTGTTAATACCACAGATTAAGCATTGAGAAGAGTGAAATTATACTGTTTTGAAAACGATGGCAGGTGAGATTTTCTGCCTAATTATATAAGAAGATTTCTCTAAAAAATAGACATTATTTCAAAGACTTATTGGCTGTGAAATAAGTTAAGTGTATTTCAAATGGCTTGTCTGCAAAGAAAGGTGAGATGTAGGGAATCACAGAAAGTCGAGGGGAAAGTATGTCAATATATACATTGCTATAGGGTGAACTAAGCCTTAGGCCGGCAACAGTGTAGAGGAATGGACCCTAAGAAACTTACAAGTAAGCTGGAATCTTTAAAAGTTCAAATCTTTATAAGTAAAAAGATTTATTAAAATGAATAACCAAGTGTTTTAATTGACATCAGAAAATCAAAACAATAAACCCTGAGAACATAGAAAAACGATAAATAAAGATAAGAGCAGAACTTAATACAACAGAAAACGTATAAAATTCAGGTGAGGTAATAAGTCCAAAGAATATTCTTTGAAAAGATTTAAAAGACACACTTTGATTAAGGAAAAGACAAACATAATTAAAGAATATATAGAAAGAATCAGGACAATGTTACAGCAGAGAATATATGAAATGCCAGTAAATTTGAACATTTCTGTAAAGTGGACCATTTCCTAGCTCCTACAGTTTACCAAAACTGACACAAGAGGAAATCATTTAAGGTCATCATGTCTGCCCTTGGCACTCTCGGAACGCCCTGGCCTCAGAATGCAGCATCTGTAGTCCATGGTAACCTGCGGAGAGTGGGCGGGGCTGAGGGAGGCTGGAACACTGCCCACACTGAGGGAGTCGGTGTGGCCATCTCTGCTGTGACTGAACAAAGGGCAGTGGAGCAGGGGGCCCAGGGCAGGGCCCTCAGAGCCCGGCAGGCCCAGTGGAGTGTCACAAGCATTTAGGCCCAAGCCATAGGGCGCCTTCTTTTTCTGCACAGCTGCCCAAACTCTCACTTTTCCACTCAGGCCACCCACTTAGTTGAAGTGTGTGTGGAACCTGTCCGCGCAGTATACCTCGCTGCACAGCTAACCATAGGTCTGGGCATCGTAGCTTCCTGCCATGTGACCGAAGTTCGCAGGAGAGATGATTCCCAGGTTCACACGCAGAGAGGCTCCTGCCCGGGCCACAGGCCGCCCACTGCCCCTGCCCAAGATCGGGGGCCGAAAGCAGCCCTGTCTAAGTCCCCTACTCCTAGAAGGAGTATTGGACCAACACTTCTAGAAAACGGGGTCCTTGTGGGCAACTCATTGAAGGGACACAAATAAATCTTTGCCGACTTTTTGCTGAAACTTACGAGCGTTCACACCTAAGCCTCTTACAAGGTCAGCTGTTTAGCTAAACATGAGCTCATGATCTAAATTTACACAATAATGAAGAAATCAGCTACAACAGGAGACAATCAGCAAAAACAATCAATACCAGAATTAGATTCCCTAGGCCATCCTTGAGATGTTGGAACAATCAGGTACTAGGCAGAAAATATACATAAACCTGGAAATGAAACAAGGAACAAGCATGTTTTCAAAGACTGGTAGGATCTCTAAAACATTTTTAAAGTACATGTCATTGATAAAGCTAAATACTCAAAGGTTGTTTAATACAACAAATTAAGCAGAGAGAAGAGTGAAATTATGCTGTTTAGAAAACTATGGAAGGTGAGATTTTCTGCCTAATTATATAAGATGATTTCTCTAAAAAATACACATTATTTCAAAGAATTATTGGATGTGAAATAAGTTAAGGGTATTTCAAATGGCTTGTCTGCAAAGAAAGGTGAGATGTAGGGAATCACAGAAAGCCGAGGGGATAATATGTCAATATATACATTGCTATATGGTGAACTAAGCCTTAGGCCGGCAACAGTGGAGAGGAATGGACCCTTAGAAACGTACAAGTAAGCTGGAATCTTTAAAAGTTCAAATCTTTATAAGTAAAAAGATTTATTAAAATGAATAACCAAGTGTTTTACTTGACATCAGAAAATCAAAACAATAAACCCTGAGAACATAGAAAAAAGATAAATAAAGATATGAGCAGAACTTAATACAACAGAAAACGTATAAAATTCAGGTGATTTATTAAGTCCGAAGAATATTCTTTGAAAAGATTTAAAAGACACACTTTGATTAAGGAAAACAAAAACATAAGTAAAGAATATACAGAAAGAATCCGGACAATGTTATAGCAGAGAATATATGAAATGCCAGTAAATTTGAACATTTCTGTAAAGCGGACCATTTCCTAGCTGCTAAAGTTTACCAAAACTGACACAAGAGGAAATCATTTAAGGTCATCATGTCTGCCCTTGGCATTCTCGGAACGCCCTGGCCTCAGAATGCAGCATCTGTAGTCCATGGTAACCTGCGGAGAGGGGGCGTGGCTGAGGGAGGTTGGAAGACTGCCCTCACTTAGGGAGTGGGTGTGGCCATCTGTGCTGTGTCTGAACAAAGGGCAGGGGCGCATGGGGCCCAGGGCAGGGCCCTCAGAGCCCGGCAGACCCAGTGGGGTGTCACAAGCATTTAGGCCCAGGCCAAATGGCGCCTTCTTTGTCTGCACAGCTGCCCAAACTCTCACCTTTCCACTCAGGCCGCCCTCTTATTTGAAGGGTGTTTGGAACCTGTCCGCGCAGTACTCCTCACTGCACAGCTCACTATAGGTCAGGGCATCGTAGCTTCCTGCCAGGTGACCGAAGTTCGCAGGCAAATGGGTCCCTGGGACACATGCGGAGAGGCTCTTGCCCGGGCCACAGGCCGCCCACTGGCCCTGTCCCAGATCGAAGGCTGAAAAGCAGCCATGTCTGACTCCACTGCCTCTCGAAGGAGTATTGGACCAACACTTGTAGAAAACGGGGTCCTTGCGGGCAACTCATTGGAGGGACACAAATAAATCTTTGCCGACTTTCTGCTGAATCTTACCAGCGTTCACACCTAAGCCTCTTACAAGGTCAGCTGTTTAGCTAAACATGAGCTCATGATCTAAATTTACACAATATTGAAGAAATCAGCTACACAGGGAGACAATCAGCAAAAACAATCAATACCAGAATGAGATTCCCTAGGCCATCCATCTGATGTTGGAATAATCAGGTGCAAGGCAGAAAATATACATAAAACTGGAACTGAAACAAGGAACAAGGAGGTTTTCAAAGGCTGGTAGGATTTCTAAAACATTTTTAAAGTACATGTCGTTGATAAACCTAAATACTCAAAGGTTGTTTAATACCACAGATTAAGCATTGAGAAGAGTGAAATTATGCTGTTTTGAAAACTATGGCAGGTGAGATTTTCTGCCTAATTATATAAGAAGATTTCTCTAAAAAATAGACATTATTTCAAAGACTTATTTGCTGGGAAAAAAGTTAAGTGTATTTCAAATGGCTTGTCTGCAAAGAAAGGTGAGATGTAGGGAATCACAGAAAGTCGAGGGGAAAATGTCAATATATACATTGCTATATGGTGAACTAAGCCTTAGGCCAGCCACAATGTAGAGGACCTGACCCTTAGAAATTTAAAAGTGAGCTGGAATCTTTAAAAGTTCAAATCTTTATAAGTAAAAAGATTGATGAAAATGAATAACCAAGTGTTTTAATTGACATCAGAAGATCAAAACAATAAACCCTGAGAACATAGAAAAAAGATAAATAAAGATAAGAGCAGAACTTAATACCACAGAAAACGTATAAAATTCAGGTGAGGTAGTAAGTCCAAAGAATATTCTTTGAAAAGATTTAAAAGACACACTTTGATTAAGGAAAAGACAAACATAATTAAAGAATATATAGAAAGAATCAGGACAATGTTATAGCAGAGAATATATGAAATGCCAGTAAATTTGAACATTTCTGTAAAGTGGACCATTTCCTAGCTCCTACAGTTTACCAAAACTGACACAAGAGGAAATCATTTAAGGTCATCATGTCTGCCCTTGGCATTCTCCCAACGCCCTGGCCTCAGAATGCAGCATCTGTAGTCCATGGTAACCTGCGGAGAGGGAGCGTGGCTGAGGGAGGTTGGAAGACTGCCCTCACTGAGGGAGTGGGTGTGGCCATCTCTGCTGTGTCTGAACAAAGGGCAGGGGCGCATGGGGCCCAGGGCAGGGCCCTCAGAGCCCGGCAGACCCAGTGGGGTGTCACAAGCTTTTAGGCCCAGGCCAAATGGCGCCTTCTTTGTCTGCACAGCTGCCCAAACTCTCACCTTTCCACTCAGGCCGCCCTCTTATTTGAAGTGTGTTTGGAACCTGTCCGCGCAGTACTCCTCACTGCACAGCTCACCATAGGTCAGGGCATCGTAGCTTCCTGCCAGGTGACCGAAGTTCGCAGGCAAATGGGTCCCTGGGACACATGCGGAGAGGCTCTTGCCCGGGCCACAGGCCGCCCACTGGCCCTGCCCCAGATTGAAGGCTGAAAAGCAGCCATGTCTGACTCCACTGCCTCTCGAAGGAGTATTGGACCAACACTTGTAGAAAACGGGGTCCTTGCGGGCAACTCATTGGAGGGACACAAATAAATCTTTGCCGACTTTCTGCTGAAGCTTACCAGCGTTCACACCTAAGCCTCTTACAAGGTCAGCTGTTTAGCTAAACATGAGCTCATGATCTAAATTTACACAATATTGAAGAAATCAGCTACACAGGGAGACAATCAGCAAAAACAATCAATACCAGAATGAGATTCCCTAGGCCATCCATCTGATGTTGGAATAATCAGGTGCAAGGCAGAAAATATACATAAAACTGGAACTGAAACAAGGAACAAGGAGGTTTTCAAAGGCTGGTAGGATTTCTAAAACATTTTTAAAGTACATGTCGTTGATAAACCTAAATACTCAAAGGTTGTTTAATACCACAGATTAAGCATTGAGAAGAGTGAAATTATGCTGTTTTGAAAACGATGGCAGGTGAGATTTTCTGCCTAATTATATAAGAAGATTTCTCTAAAAAATAGACATTATTTCAAAGACTTATTTGCTGGGAAAAAAGTTAAGTGTATTTCAAATGGCTTGTCTGCAAAGAAAGGTGAGATGTAGAGAATCACAGAAAGTCGAGGGGAAAATGTCAATATATACATTGCTATATGGTGAACTAAGCCTTAGGCCAGCCACAATGTAGAGGACCTGACCCTTAGAAATTTAAAAGTGAGCTGGAATCTTTAAAAGTTCAAATCTTTATAAGTAAAATGATTGATGAAAATGAATAACCAAGTGTTTTAATTGACAACAGAAGATCAAAACAATAAACCCTGAGAACATAGAAAAACGATAAATAAAGATAAGAGCAGAACTTAATACAACAGAAAACGTATAAAATTCAGGTGAGGTAATAAGTCCAAGAATATTCTTTGAAAAGATTTAAAAGACACACTTTGATTAAGGAAAAGACAAACATAATTAAAGAATATATAGAAAGAATCAGGACAATGTTATAGCAGAGAATATATGAAATGCCAGTAAATTTGAACATTTCTGTAAAGTGGACCATTTCCTAGCTCCTACAGTTTACCAAAACTGACACAAGAGGAAATCATTTAAGGTCATCATGTCTGCCCTTGGCACTCTCGGAACGCCCTGGCCTCAGAATGCAGCATCTGTAGTCCATGGTAACCTGCGGAGAGTGGGCGGGGCTGAGGGAGGCTGGAACACTGCCCACACTGAGGGAGTCGGTGTGGCCATCTCTGCTGTGACTGAACAAAGGGCAGTGGAGCAGGGGGCCCAGGGCAGGGCCCTCAGAGCCCGGCAGGCCCAGTGGAGTGTCACAAGCATTTAGGCCCAAGCCATAGGGCGCCTTCTTTTTCTGCACAGCTGCCCAAACTCTCACTTTTCCACTCAGGCCACCCACTTAGTTGAAGTGTGTGTGGAACCTGTCCGCGCAGTATACCTCGCTGCACAGCTAACCATAGGTCTGGGCATCGTAGCTTCCTGCCATGTGACCGAAGTTCGCAGGAGAGATGATTCCCAGGTTCACACGCAGAGAGGCTCCTGCCCGGGCCACAGGCCGCCCACTGCCCCTGCCCAAGATCGGGGGCCGAAAGCAGCCCTGTCTAAGTCCCCTACTCCTAGAAGGAGTATTGGACCAACACTTCTAGAAAACGGGGTCCTTGTGGGCAACTCATTGAAGGGACACAAATAAATCTTTGCCGACTTTTTGCTGAAACTTACGAGCGTTCACACCTAAGCCTCTTACAAGGTCAGCTGTTTAGCTAAACATGAGCTCATGATCTAAATTTACACAATAATGAAGAAATCAGCTACAACAGGAGACAATCAGCAAAAACAATCAATACCAGAATTAGATTCCCTAGGCCATCCTTGAGATGTTGGAACAATCAGGTACTAGGCAGAAAATATACATAAACCTGGAAATGAAACAAGGAACAAGCATGTTTTCAAAGACTGGTAGGATCTCTAAAACATTTTTAAAGTACATGTCATTGATAAAGCTAAATACTCAAAGGTTGTTTAATACAACAAATTAAGCAGAGAGAAGAGTGAAATTATGCTGTTTAGAAAACTATGGAAGGTGAGATTTTCTGCCTAATTATATAAGATGATTTCTCTAAAAAATACACATTATTTCAAAGAATTATTGGATGTGAAATAAGTTAAGGGTATTTCAAATGGCTTGTCTGCAAAGAAAGGTGAGATGTAGGGAATCACAGAAAGCCGAGGGGATAATATGTCAATATATACATTGCTATATGGTGAACTAAGCCTTAGGCCGGCAACAGTGGAGAGGAATGGACCCTTAGAAACGTACAAGTAAGCTGGAATCTTTAAAAGTTCAAATCTTTATAAGTAAAAAGATTTATTAAAATGAATAACCAAGTGTTTTACTTGACATCAGAAAATCAAAACAATAAACCCTGAGAACATAGAAAAAAGATAAATAAAGATATGAGCAGAACTTAATACAACAGAAAACGTATAAAATTCAGGTGATTTATTAAGTCCGAAGAATATTCTTTGAAAAGATTTAAAAGACACACTTTGATTAAGGAAAACAAAAACATAAGTAAAGAATATACAGAAAGAATCCGGACAATGTTATAGCAGAGAATATATGAAATGCCAGTAAATTTGAACATTTCTGTAAAGCGGACCATTTCCTAGCTGCTAAAGTTTACCAAAACTGACACAAGAGGAAATCATTTAAGGTCATCATGTCTGCCCTTGGCATTCTCGGAACGCCCTGGCCTCAGAATGCAGCATCTGTAGTCCATGGTAACCTGCGGAGAGGGGGCGTGGCTGAGGGAGGTTGGAAGACTGCCCTCACTTAGGGAGTGGGTGTGGCCATCTGTGCTGTGTCTGAACAAAGGGCAGGGGCGCATGGGGCCCAGGGCAGGGCCCTCAGAGCCCGGCAGACCCAGTGGGGTGTCACAAGCATTTAGGCCCAGGCCAAATGGCGCCTTCTTTGTCTGCACAGCTGCCCAAACTCTCACCTTTCCACTCAGGCCGCCCTCTTATTTGAAGGGTGTTTGGAACCTGTCCGCGCAGTACTCCTCACTGCACAGCTCACTATAGGTCAGGGCATCGTAGCTTCCTGCCAGGTGACCGAAGTTCGCAGGCAAATGGGTCCCTGGGACACATGCGGAGAGGCTCTTGCCCGGGCCACAGGCCGCCCACTGGCCCTGTCCCAGATCGAAGGCTGAAAAGCAGCCATGTCTGACTCCACTGCCTCTCGAAGGAGTATTGGACCAACACTTGTAGAAAACGGGGTCCTTGCGGGCAACTCATTGGAGGGACACAAATAAATCTTTGCCGACTTTCTGCTGAATCTTACCAGCGTTCACACCTAAGCCTCTTACAAGGTCAGCTGTTTAGCTAAACATGAGCTCATGATCTAAATTTACACAATATTGAAGAAATCAGCTACACAGGGAGACAATCAGCAAAAACAATCAATACCAGAATGAGATTCCCTAGGCCATCCATCTGATGTTGGAATAATCAGGTGCAAGGCAGAAAATATACATAAAACTGGAACTGAAACAAGGAACAAGGAGGTTTTCAAAGGCTGGTAGGATTTCTAAAACATTTTTAAAGTACATGTCGTTGATAAACCTAAATACTCAAAGGTTGTTTAATACCACAGATTAAGCATTGAGAAGAGTGAAATTATGCTGTTTTGAAAACTATGGCAGGTGAGATTTTCTGCCTAATTATATAAGAAGATTTCTCTAAAAAATAGACATTATTTCAAAGACTTATTTGCTGGGAAAAAAGTTAAGTGTATTTCAAATGGCTTGTCTGCAAAGAAAGGTGAGATGTAGGGAATCACAGAAAGTCGAGGGGAAAATGTCAATATATACATTGCTATATGGTGAACTAAGCCTTAGGCCAGCCACAATGTAGAGGACCTGACCCTTAGAAATTTAAAAGTGAGCTGGAATCTTTAAAAGTTCAAATCTTTATAAGTAAAAAGATTGATGAAAATGAATAACCAAGTGTTTTAATTGACATCAGAAGATCAAAACAATAAACCCTGAGAACATAGAAAAAAGATAAATAAAGATAAGAGCAGAACTTAATACCACAGAAAACGTATAAAATTCAGGTGAGGTAGTAAGTCCAAAGAATATTCTTTGAAAAGATTTAAAAGACACACTTTGATTAAGGAAAAGACAAACATAATTAAAGAATATATAGAAAGAATCAGGACAATGTTATAGCAGAGAATATATGAAATGCCAGTAAATTTGAACATTTCTGTAAAGTGGACCATTTCCTAGCTCCTACAGTTTACCAAAACTGACACAAGAGGAAATCATTTAAGGTCATCATGTCTGCCCTTGGCATTCTCCCAACGCCCTGGCCTCAGAATGCAGCATCTGTAGTCCATGGTAACCTGCGGAGAGGGAGCGTGGCTGAGGGAGGTTGGAAGACTGCCCTCACTGAGGGAGTGGGTGTGGCCATCTCTGCTGTGTCTGAACAAAGGGCAGGGGCGCATGGGGCCCAGGGCAGGGCCCTCAGAGCCCGGCAGACCCAGTGGGGTGTCACAAGCTTTTAGGCCCAGGCCAAATGGCGCCTTCTTTGTCTGCACAGCTGCCCAAACTCTCACCTTTCCACTCAGGCCGCCCTCTTATTTGAAGGGTGTTTGGAACCTGTCCGCGCAGTACTCCTCACTGCACAGCTCACTATAGGTCAGGGCATCGTAGCTTCCTGCCAGGTGACCGAAGCTCGCAGGCAAATGGGTCCCTGGGACACATGCGGAGAGGCTCTTGCCCGGGCCACAGGCCGCCCACTGGCCCTGTCCCAGATCGAAGGCTGAAAAGCAGCCATGTCTGACTCCACTGCCTCCCGAAGGAGTATTGGACCAACACTTGTAGAAAACGGGGTCCTTGCGGGCAACTCATTGGAGGGACACAAATAAATCTTTGCCGACTTTCTGCTGAAGCTTACCAGCGTTCACACCTAAGCCTCTTACAAGGTCAGCTGTTTAGCTAAACATGAGCTCATGATCTAAATTTACACAATATTGAAGAAATCAGCTACACAGGGAGACAATCAGCAAAAACAATCAATACCAGAATGAGATTCCCTAGGCCATCCATCTGATGTTGGAATAATCAGGTGCAAGGCAGAAAATATACATAAAACTGGAACTGAAACAAGGAACAAGGAGGTTTTCAAAGGCTGGTAGGATTTCTAAAACATTTTTAAAGTACATGTCGTTGATAAACCTAAATACTCAAAGGTTGTTTAATACCACAGATTAAGCATTGAGAAGAGTGAAATTATGCTGTTTTGAAAACGATGGCAGGTGAGATTTTCTGCCTAATTATATAAGAAGATTTCTCTAAAAAATAGACATTATTTCAAAGACTTATTTGCTGGGAAAAAAGTTAAGTGTATTTCAAATGGCTTGTCTGCAAAGAAAGGTGAGATGTAGAGAATCACAGAAAGTCGAGGGGAAAATGTCAATATATACATTGCTATATGGTGAACTAAGCCTTAGGCCAGCCACAATGTAGAGGACCTGACCCTTAGAAATTTAAAAGTGAGCTGGAATCTTTAAAAGTTCAAATCTTTATAAGTAAAATGATTGATGAAAATGAATAACCAAGTGTTTTAATTGACAACAGAAGATCAAAACAATAAACCCTGAGAACATAGAAAAACGATAAATAAAGATAAGAGCAGAACTTAATACAACAGAAAACGTATAAAATTCAGGTGAGGTAATAAGTCCAAGAATATTCTTTGAAAAGATTTAAAAGACACACTTTGATTAAGGAAAAGACAAACATAATTAAAGAATATATAGAAAGAATCAGGACAATGTTATAGCAGAGAATATATGAAATGCCAGTAAATTTGAACATTTCTGTAAAGTGGACCATTTCCTAGCTCCTACAGTTTACCAAAACTGACACAAGAGGAAATCATTTAAGGTCATCATGTCTGCCCTTGGCACTCTCGGAACGCCCTGGCCTCAGAATGCAGCATCTGTAGTCCATGGTAACCTGCGGAGAGTGGGCGGGGCTGAGGGAGGCTGGAACACTGCCCACACTGAGGGAGTCGGTGTGGCCATCTCTGCTGTGACTGAACAAAGGGCAGTGGAGCAGGGGGCCCAGGGCAGGGCCCTCAGAGCCCGGCAGGCCCAGTGGAGTGTCACAAGCATTTAGGCCCAAGCCATAGGGCGCCTTCTTTTTCTGCACAGCTGCCCAAACTCTCACTTTTCCACTCAGGCCACCCACTTAGTTGAAGTGTGTGTGGAACCTGTCCGCGCAGTATACCTCGCTGCACAGCTAACCATAGGTCTGGGCATCGTAGCTTCCTGCCATGTGACCGAAGTTCGCAGGAGAGATGATTCCCAGGTTCACACGCAGAGAGGCTCCTGCCCGGGCCACAGGCCGCCCACTGCCCCTGCCCAAGATCGGGGGCCGAAAGCAGCCCTGTCTAAGTCCCCTACTCCTAGAAGGAGTATTGGACCAACACTTCTAGAAAACGGGGTCCTTGTGGGCAACTCATTGAAGGGACACAAATAAATCTTTGCCGACTTTTTGCTGAAACTTACGAGCGTTCACACCTAAGCCTCTTACAAGGTCAGCTGTTTAGCTAAACATGAGCTCATGATCTAAATTTACACAATAATGAAGAAATCAGCTACAACAGGAGACAATCAGCAAAAACAATCAATACCAGAATTAGATTCCCTAGGCCATCCTTGAGATGTTGGAACAATCAGGTACTAGGCAGAAAATATACATAAACCTGGAAATGAAACAAGGAACAAGCATGTTTTCAAAGACTGGTAGGATCTCTAAAACATTTTTAAAGTACATGTCATTGATAAAGCTAAATACTCAAAGGTTGTTTAATACAACAAATTAAGCAGAGAGAAGAGTGAAATTATGCTGTTTAGAAAACTATGGAAGGTGAGATTTTCTGCCTAATTATATAAGATGATTTCTCTAAAAAATACACATTATTTCAAAGAATTATTGGCTGTGAAATAAGTTAAGGGTATTTCAAATGGCTTGTCTGCAAAGAAAGGTGAGATGTAGGGAATCACAGAAAGCCGAGGGGATAATATGTCAATATATACATTGCTATATGGTGAACTAAGCCTTAGGCCGGCAACAGTGGAGAGGAATGGACCCTTAGAAACGTACAAGTAAGCTGGAATCTTTAAAAGTTCAAATCTTTATAAGTAAAAAGATTTATTAAAATGAATAACCAAGTGTTTTACTTGACATCAGAAAATCAAAACAATAAACCCTGAGAACATAGAAAAAAGATAAATAAAGATATGAGCAGAACTTAATACAACAGAAAACGTATAAAATTCAGGTGATTTATTAAGTCCGAAGAATATTCTTTGAAAAGATTTAAAAGACACACTTTGATTAAGGAAAACAAAAACATAAGTAAAGAATATACAGAAAGAATCCGGACAATGTTATAGCAGAGAATATATGAAATGCCAGTAAATTTGAACATTTCTGTAAAGCGGACCATTTCCTAGCTGCTAAAGTTTACCAAAACTGACACAAGAGGAAATCATTTAAGGTCATCATGTCTGCCCTTGGCATTCTCGGAACGCCCTGGCCTCAGAATGCAGCATCTGTAGTCCATGGTAACCTGCGGAGAGGGGGCGTGGCTGAGGGAGGTTGGAAGACTGCCCTCACTTAGGGAGTGGGTGTGGACATCTGTGCTGTGTCTGAACAAAGGGCAGGGGCGCATGGGGCCCAGGGCAGGGCCCTCAGAGCCCGGCAGACCCAGTGGGGTGTCACAAGCATTTAGGCCCAGGCCAAATGGCGCCTTCTTTGTCTGCACAGCTGCCCAAACTCTCACCTTTCCACTCAGGCCGCCCTCTTATTTGAAGGGTGTTTGGAACCTGTCCGCGCAGTACTCCTCACTGCACAGCTCACTATAGGTCAGGGCATCGTAGCTTCCTGCCAGGTGACCGAAGTTCGCAGGCAAATGGGTCCCTGGGACACATGCGGAGAGGCTCTTGCCCGGGCCACAGGCCGCCCACTGGCCCTGTCCCAGATCGAAGGCTGAAAAGCAGCCATGTCTGACTCCACTGCCTCTCGAAGGAGTATTGGACCAACACTTGTAGAAAACGGGGTCCTTGCGGGCAACTCATTGGAGGGACACAAATAAATCTTTGCCGACTTTCTGCTGAATCTTACCAGCGTTCACACCTAAGCCTCTTACAAGGTCAGCTGTTTAGCTAAACATGAGCTCATGATCTAAATTTACACAATATTGAAGAAATCAGCTACACAGGGAGACAATCAGCAAAAACAATCAATACCAGAATGAGATTCCCTAGGCCATCCATCTGATGTTGGAATAATCAGGTGCAAGGCAGAAAATATACATAAAACTGGAACTGAAACAAGGAACAAGGAGGTTTTCAAAGGCTGGTAGGATTTCTAAAACATTTTTAAAGTACATGTCGTTGATAAACCTAAATACTCAAAGGTTGTTTAATACCACAGATTAAGCATTGAGAAGAGTGAAATTATGCTGTTTTGAAAACTATGGCAGGTGAGATTTTCTGCCTAATTATATAAGAAGATTTCTCTAAAAAATAGACATTATTTCAAAGACTTATTTGCTGGGAAAAAAGTTAAGTGTATTTCAAATGGCTTGTCTGCAA
Organism: Mesoplodon bidens; assembly: GCF_964165515.1. Lineage (NCBI taxonomy): Eukaryota > Metazoa > Chordata > Mammalia > Artiodactyla > Ziphiidae > Mesoplodon > Mesoplodon bidens. The sequence goes on from NC_138180.1 coordinate 5,413,222, forward strand.
AGAAAGGTGAGATGTAGGGAATCACAGAAAGTCGAGGGGAAAATGTCAATATATACATTGCTATATGGTGAACTAAGCCTTAGGCCAGCCACAATGTAGAGGACCTGACCCTTAGAAATTTAAAAGTGAGCTGGAATCTTTAAAAGTTCAAATCTTTATAAGTAAAAAGATTGATGAAAATGAATAACCAAGTGTTTTAATTGACATCAGAAGATCAAAACAATAAACCCTGAGAACATAGAAAAAAGATAAATAAAGATAAGAGCAGAACTTAATACCACAGAAAACGTATAAAATTCAGGTGAGGTAGTAAGTCCAAAGAATATTCTTTGAAAAGATTTAAAAGACACACTTTGATTAAGGAAAAGACAAACATAATTAAAGAATATATAGAAAGAATCAGGACAATGTTATAGCAGAGAATATATGAAATGCCAGTAAATTTGAACATTTCTGTAAAGTGGACCATTTCCTAGCTCCTACAGTTTACCAAAACTGACACAAGAGGAAATCATTTAAGGTCATCATGTCTGCCCTTGGCATTCTCCCAACGCCCTGGCCTCAGAATGCAGCATCTGTAGTCCATGGTAACCTGCGGAGAGGGAGCGTGGCTGAGGGAGGTTGGAAGACTGCCCTCACTGAGGGAGTGGGTGTGGCCATCTCTGCTGTGTCTGAACAAAGGGCAGGGGCGCATGGGGCCCAGGGCAGGGCCCTCAGAGCCCGGCAGACCCAGTGGGGTGTCACAAGCTTTTAGGCCCAGGCCAAATGGCGCCTTCTTTGTCTGCACAGCTGCCCAAACTCTCACCTTTCCACTCAGGCCGCCCTCTTATTTGAAGGGTGTTTGGAACCTGTCCGCGCAGTACTCCTCACTGCACAGCTCACTATAGGTCAGGGCATCGTAGCTTCCTGCCAGGTGACCGAAGCTCGCAGGCAAATGGGTCCCTGGGACACATGCGGAGAGGCTCTTGCCCGGGCCACAGGCCGCCCACTGGCCCTGTCCCAGATCGAAGGCTGAAAAGCAGCCATGTCTGACTCCACTGCCTCCCGAAGGAGTATTGGACCAACACTTGTAGAAAACGGGGTCCTTGCGGGCAACTCATTGGAGGGACACAAATAAATCTTTGCCGACTTTCTGCTGAAGCTTACCAGCGTTCACACCTAAGCCTCTTACAAGGTCAGCTGTTTAGCTAAACATGAGCTCATGATCTAAATTTACACAATATTGAAGAAATCAGCTACACAGGGAGACAATCAGCAAAAACAATCAATACCAGAATGAGATTCCCTAGGCCATCCATCTGATGTTGGAATAATCAAGTGCAAGGCAGAAAATATACATAAAACTGGAACTGAAACAAGGAACAAGGAGGTTTTCAAAGGCTGGTAGGATTTCTAAAACATTTTTAAAGTACATGTCGTTGATAAACCTAAATACTCAAAGGTTGTTTAATACCACAGATTAAGCATTGAGAAGAGTGAAATTATGCTGTTTTGAAAACTATGGCAGGTGAGATTTTCTGCCTAATTATATAAGAAGATTTCTCTAAAAAATAGACATTATTTCAAAGACTTATTTGCTGGGAAAAAAGTTAAGTGTATTTCAAATGGCTTGTCTGCAAAGAAAGGTGAGATGTAGGGAATCACAGAAAGTCGAGGGGAAAATGTCAATATATACATTGCTATATGGTGAACTAAGCCTTAGGCCAGCCACAATGTAGAGGACCTGACCCTTAGAAATTTAAAAGTGAGCTGGAATCTTTAAAAGTTCAAATCTTTATAAGTAAAAAGATTGATGAAAATGAATAACCAAGTGTTTTAATTGACATCAGAAGATCAAAACAATAAACCCTGAGAACATAGAAAAAAGATAAATAAAGATAAGAGCAGAACTTAATACCACAGAAAACGTATAAAATTCAGGTGAGGTAGTAAGTCCAAAGAATATTCTTTGAAAAGATTTAAAAGACACACTTTGATTAAGGAAAAGACAAACATAATTAAAGAATATATAGAAAGAATCAGGACAATGTTATAGCAGAGAATATATGAAATGCCAGTAAATTTGAACATTTCTGTAAAGTGGACCATTTCCTAGCTCCTACAGTTTACCAAAACTGACACAAGAGGAAATCATTTAAGGTCATCATGTCTGCCCTTGGCATTCTCCCAACGCCCTGGCCTCAGAATGCAGCATCTGTAGTCCATGGTAACCTGCGGAGAGTGGGCGGGGCTGAGGGAGGCTGGAACACTGCCCTCACTGAGGGAGTCGGTGTGGCCATCTCTGCTGTGACTGAACAAAGGGCAGGGGAGCAGGGGGCCCAGGGCAGGGCCCTCAGAGCCCGGCAGGCCCAGTGGAGTGTCACAAGCATTTAGGCCCAAGCCATAGGGCGCCTTCTTTGTCTGCACAGCTGCCCAAACTCTCACTTTTCCACTCAGGCCACCCACTTAGTTGAAGTGTGTGTGGAACCTGTCCGCGCAGTATACCTCGCTGCACAGCTAACCATAGGTGTGGGCATCGTAGCTTCCTGCCAGGTGACCGAAGTTCGCAGGAGAGATGATTCCCAGGTTCACACGCAGAGAGGCTCCTGCCCAGGCCACAGGCCGCCCACTGCCCATGCCCAAGACCGGGGGCCGAAAGCAGCCCTGTCTAATTACCCTACCCCTAGAGGGAGTATTGGACCAACACTTCTAGAAAACGGGGTCCTTGTGGGCAACTCATTGGAGGGACACAAATAAATCTTTGCCGACTTTTTGCTGAAACTTACGAGCGTTCACACCTAAGCCTCTTACATGGTCAGCTGTTTAGCTAAACAAGAGCTCATGATCTAAATTTACACAATAATGAAGAAATCAGCTACAAAGGGAGACAATCAGCAAAAACAATCAATACCAGAATTAGATTCCCTAGGCCATCCTTGAGATGTTGGAATAATCAGGTGCTAGGCACAAAATATACATAAACCTGGAAATGAAACAAGGAACAAGCATGTTTTCAAAGACTGGTAGGATCTCTAAAACATTTTTAAAGTACATGTCATTGATAAAGCTAAATACTCAAAGGTTATTTAATACAACAAATTAAGCAGTGAGAAGAGTGAAATTATGCTGTTTAGAAAACTATGGAAGGTGAGATTTTCTGCCTAATTATATAAGATGATTTCTCTAAAAAATACACATTATTTCAAAGAATTATTGGCTGTGAAATAAGTTAAGGGTATTTCAAATGGCTTGTCTGCAAAGAAAGGTGAGATGTAGGGAATCACAGAAAGCCGAGGGGATAATATGTCAATATATACATTGCTATATGGTGAACTAAGCCTTAGGCCGGCAACAGTGGAGAGGAATGGACCCTTAGAAATGTACAAGTAAAATGGAATCCTTAAAAGTTCAAATCTTTATAAGTTAAAAGATTTATTAAAATGAATAACCAAGTGTTTTACTTGACATCAGAAAATCAAAACAATAAACCCTGAGAACATAGAAAAAAGATAAATAAAGATATGAGCAGAACTTAATACAACAGAAAACGTATAAAATTCAGGTGATTTAGTAAGTCCAAAGAATATTCTTTGAAAAGATTTAAAAGACACACTTTGATTAAGGAAAACAAAAACATAAGTAAAGAATATACAGAAAGAATCAGGACAATGTTATAACAGAGAATATATGAAATGCCAGTAAATTTGAACATTTCTGTAAAGCGGACCATTTCCTAGCTCCTAAACTTTACCAAAACTGACACAAGAGGAAATCATTTAAGGTCATCATGTCTGCCCTTGGCATTCTCGGAACGCCCTGGCCTCAGAATGCAGCATCTGTAGTCCATGGTAACCTGCGGAGAGGGGGCGTGGCTGAGGGAGCTTGGAAGACTGCCCTCAATGAGGGAGTGGGTGTGGCCATCTCTGCTGTGACTGAACAAAGGGCAGGGGAGCAGGGAGCCCAGGGCAGGGCCCTCAGAGCCCGGCAGACCCAGTGGGGTGTCACAAGCATTTAGGCCCAGGCCAAAGGGCGCCTTCTTTGTCTGCACAGCTGCCCAAACTCTCACCTTTCCACTCAGGCCGCCCTCTTATTTGAAGTGTGTTTGGAACCTGTCCGCGCAGTACTCCTCACTGCACAGCTCACCATAGGTCAGGGCATCGTAGCTTCCTGCCAGGTGACCGAAGTTCGCAGGCAAATGGGTCCCTGGGACACATGCGGAGAGGCTCTTGCCCGGGCCACAGTCCGCCCACTGGCCCTGTCCCAGATCGAAGGCTGAAAAGCAGCCATGTCTGAGTCCACTGCCTCTCGAAGGAGAATTGGACCAACACTTGTAGAAAACGGGGTCCTTGCGGGCAACTCATTGGAGGGACACAAATAAATCTTTGCCGACTTTCTGCTGAAGCTTACCAGCGTTCACACCTAAGCCTCTTACAAGGTCAGCTGTTTAGCTAAACATGAGCTCATGATCTAAATTAACACAGTAGTGAAGAAATCAGCTACAAAGGGAGACAATCAGCAAAAACAATCAATACCAGAATGAGATTCCCTAGGCCATCCATCTGATGTTGGAATAATCAGGTGCAAGGCAGAAAATATACATAAAACTGGAACTGAAACAAGGAACAAGGAGGTTTTCAAAGGCTGGTAGGATCTCTCAAACATTTTTAAAGTACATGTCGTTGATAAACCTAAATACTCAAAGTTTGTTTAATACCACAGATTAAGCATTGAGAAGAGTGAAATTATGCTGTTTTGAAAACTATGGCAGGTGAGATTTTCTGCCTAATTATATAAGAAGATTTCTCTAAAAAATAGACATTATTTCAAAGACTTATTGGCTGTGAAATAAGTTAAGTGTATTTCAAATGGCTTGTCTGCAAAGAAAGGTGAGATGTAGGGAATCACAGAAAGTCGATGGGAAAATGTCAATATATACATTGCTATATGGTGAACTAAGCCTTAGGCCAGCCACAATGTAGAGGACCTGACCCTTAGAAACTTAAAAGTGAGCTGGAATCTTTAAAAGTTCAAATCTTTATAAGTAAAAAGATTGATGAAAATGAATAACCAAGTGTTTTAATTGACATCAGAAGATCAAAACAATAAACCCTGAGAACATAGAAAAAAGATAAATAAAGATATGAGCAGAACTTAATACCACAGAAAACGTATAAAATTCAGGTGAGGTAGTAAGTCCAAAGAATATTCTTTGAAAAGATTTAAAAGACACACTTTGATTAAGGAAAACACAAACATAATTAAAGAATATATAGAAAGAATCAGGACAATGTTATAGCAGAGAATATATGAAATGCCAGTAAATTTGAACATTTCTGTAAAGTGGACCATTTCCTAGCTCCTACAGTTTACCAAAACTGACACAAGAGGAAATCATTTAAGGTCATCATGTCTGCCCTTGGCATTCTCCCAACGCCTTGGCCTCAGAATGCAGCATCTGTAGTCCATGGTAACCTGCGAAGAGGGGGCCGGGCTGAGGGAGTTTGGAACACTGCCCTTACGGAGGGAGTGGGTGTGGCCATCTCTGCTGTGACTGAACAAAGGGCAGGGGAGCAGGGGGCCCAGGGCAAGTCCCTCAGAGCCCGGCAGGCCCAGTGGGGTTTCACAAGAACTTAGGCCAAGGCCAAAGGGTGCCTTCATTGTCGGCACAGCTGCCCAATCTCTCACCTTTCCACTCAGCCCGCCCACTTACTTGAAGTGTGTTTGGAACCTGTCCGCGCTGTACACCTCGCTGCACAGCTAACCATAGGTCTGGGCATCGTAGCTTGTGCCAGTTGACCGAAGTTCGGAGGCAGATGATTCCCTGAGACACACGTGGAGAGGCTCCTGCCCGGGCCACATGCCGCCGTCTGCCCCTGCGCCAAATCGGGGGCTACAAATAGCCCTGTCTGAGTCCCCTGCGTCTACAGGGAATTTTGGACCAACACTTGTAGAAAACGGGGTCCTCGCGGGCAACTCATTGGAGGGACACAAATAAATCTTTGCCGACTTTCTGCTGAAGCTTACGAGCGTTCACACCTAAGCCTCTTACAAGGGCAGCTGTTTAGCTAAAAATGAGCTCATGATCTAAATTTACACAATAATGAAGAAATCAGCTACAAGGGGAGACAGTCAGCAAAAACAATACATACCAGAATGACATTCCCTAGGCCATCCATCAGATGTTGGAATAATCAGGTGCAAGGCAGAAAATATACATAAAACTGGAACTCAAACAAGGAACAAGGATGTTTTCAAACACTGATAGGATCTCTAAAACATTTTTAAAGTACATGTCATTGATAAAGCTAAATAATCAAAACAGATTCATCATTGAGAAGAGTGAAATTATGCTGTTTTCAAAACTATGGCAGGTCAGATTTTCTTGCAAATTATATAAGAAGATTTCTCTAAAAAATACACATTATTTCAAATAGTTAATGGCAGTGAAATAAGGGTATTTCTAATGGCATGTATGCAAAGAAAGGTGAGATGTAGGGAATAACAGAAAAACGAGGGGAAAATAGGTCAATATATACATTGCTATATGGTAAACTAAGCCTTAGGCCAGCCACAATGTTGAGTACCTGACCCTTAGAAACTTACAAGTAAGCTGGAATCTTCAAAAGTTCAAATCTTTATAAGTAAAAAGATTTATTAAAATGAATAACCAAGTGTTTTACTTGACATCAGAAAATCAAAACAATAAACCATGAGAACATAGAAAAAAGATAAATAAAGAAATGAGCAGAACTTAATACAACAGAAAACGTATAAAATTCAGGTGATTTAGTAAGTCCAAAGAATATTCTTTGAAAAGATTTAAAAGACACACTTTGATTAAGGAAAAGAAAAACATAAGTTAAGAATATACAGAAAGAATCAGGACAATGTTATAGCAGAGAATATATGAAATGCCAGTAAATTTGAACATTTCTGTAAAGTGGACCATTTCCTAGCTCCTAAAGTTTACCAAAACTGACACAAAAGGAAATCATTTAAGGTCATCATGACTGCCCTTGGCATTCTCGGAACGCCCTGGCCTCAGAATGCAGCATCTGTAGTCCATGGTAACCTGCGGAGAGGGGGCGGGGCTCAGGGAGGTTGGAACACTGCCCTCACTGAGGTAGTGGGTGTGGCCATCTCTGCTGTGACTGAACATAGGGCAGGGTAGCAGGGGCCCCAGCGCAGGGCCCTCAGAGCCCGGGAGGCCCAGTGTTGTGTCACAAGTATTTAGGCCCAGGCCATAGGGCGCCGTCTTTGTCTGCACAGCTGCCCAAACTCTCACCTTTCCACTCAGGCCGCCCTCTTACTTGAAGTGTGTTTGGAACCGGTCCGCGAAGTACACCTCGCTGCACTGCTAACCATAGGTCTGGGCATCATAGCTTCCTACCAGGTAACCGATGTTCGCAGGGAGATGGGTCCCTGGGACCCATGCGGAGAGGCTCCTGCCTGGGCCACATGCCGCATACTGCCCCTGCCCCAGAACGGAGGCGGCAAAGCAGCCATGTCTGAGTCCCCGGCCTCTCGAAGGAGTATTGGCCCAACACTTGTAGGAAACGTGGTCGTTGCGGGCAATTCATTGGAGGGACACAAAAAAATCTTTGCCACCTTTCTGCTGCAGCTTACCAGCGTTCACACCTAAGCCTCTTACATGTTCAGCTGTATAGCTAAACATGAGCTCATGATCTAAATTTACACAATATTGAAGAAATCAGCTACAAATGGAGACAATCAGGAAAAACAATCAATACCAGAATTATATTCCCTAGGCCATACGTCAGATGTTGGAATAATCAGGTGCTAGGCAGAAAATATACATAAACCTGGAATTAAAACAAGGAACAAGAATGTTTTCAAAGACTGGTAGGATCTCTAAAACATTTTTGAAGTACATGTCATTGATAAAGCTAAATACTCAAAGGTTGTTTAATACAACAAATTAAGCAGTGAGAAGAGTGAAATTATGCTGTATAGAAAACTATGGAAGGTGAGATTTTCTGCCTAATTATATAAGATGATTTCTCTAAAAAATACACATTATTTCAAAGACTTATTGGCTGTGAAATAAGTTAAGGGTATTTCAAATGGCTTGTCTGCAAAGAAAGGTGAGATGTAGGGAATCACAGAAAGCGGAGGGGATAATATGTCAATATATACATTGCTATATGGTGAACTAAGCCTTAGGCCGGCAAGAGTGTCGAGGAATGGACACTTAGAATCGTACAAGTAAGCTGGAATCTTTAAAAGTTCAAATCTTTATAAGTAAAAATATTTATTAAAATGAATAACCAAGTGTTTTAAATGACATCAGAAAATCAAAACAATAAACCCTGAGAACATAGAAAAAAGATAAATAAAGATATGAGCAGAACTTAATACCACAGAAAACGTATAAAATTCAGGTGAGGTAGTAAGTCCAAAGAATATTCTTTGAAAAGATATAAAAGACAAACTTTGATTAAGGAAAACACAAACATAATTAAAGAATATATAGAAAGAATCAGGACAATGTTATAGCAGAGAATATATTAAATGACCGTAAATTTCAACATTTGTGTGAAGTGGACCATTTCCTAGCTCCTAAAGTTTACCAAAACTGACACAAGAGCAAACCATTTAAGGTCATCATGTCTGCCCTTGGCATTCTCGGAACGCCCTGGCCTCAGAATGCAGCATCTGTAGTCCATGGTAACCTGCGCAGAGGGGGCGTGGCTGAGGGAGGTTGGAAGACTGCCCTCACTGAGGCAGTGGGTTTGGCCATCTCTGCTGTGACTGAACAAAGGGCAGGGGAGCAGGAGGCCCAGGGAAGTTCCCTCAGAGTCCGGCAGACCCAGTGGGGTGTCACAAGCATTTAGGCCAAGGCCAAAGGGCGCCATCTTTGTCTGCACAGCTGCCCAAACTCTCACCTTTCCACCCAGGCCGCCCTCTTATTTGAAGTGTGTTTGGAACCTGTCCGCACAGTACACCTCGCTGCACTGCTAACCATAGGTCAGGGCATCGTAGCTTCCTGCCAGGTGACCGAAGTTCGCAGGCAAATGTGTCCCTCGGACACATGCAGAGAGGCTCCTGCCCGGGCCACAGGCCGCCCACTGGCCCTGCCCCAGATCGAACGCAGCAAAGCAGCCATGTCTGAGTCCACTGCCTCTCGAAGGAGTATTGGACCAACACTTGTAGTAATCGGGGTCCTTGCGGGCAACTCATTGGAGGGACACAAATAAATCTTTGCCGACTTTCTGCCTAAGCTTACCAGCGTTCACACATAAGCCTCTTACAAGGTCAGCTGTTTAGCTAAACATGAGCTCATGATCTAAATTTACACAATATTGAAGAAATCAGCTACAAAGTGAGACAATCAGCAAAAACAATCAATACCAGAATGAGATTCCCTAGGCCATCCATCTGATGTTGGAATAATCAGGTGCAAGGCAGAAAATATACATAAACATGGAAATGAAACAAGGAACAAGGATGTTTTCGAAGACTGGTAGGATCTCTAAAACATTTTTAAAGTACATGGCATTGATAAAGCTAAATACTCAAAGGTTCTTTAATACAACAAATTAAGCATTGAGAAGAGTGAAATTATGCTGTTTAGAAAACTATGGAAGGTGAGATTTTCTGCCTAATTATATAAGATCATTTCTCTAAAAAATACACATTATTTCAAAGAATTATTGGCTGTGAAATACGTTAAGGGTATTTCAAATGGCTTGTCTGCAAAGAAAGGTGAGATGTAGGGAATCACAGAAAGCCGAGGGGATAATATGTCAATATATACATTGCTATATGGTGAACTAAGACTTAGGCCAGCAACAGTGTAGAGGAATGGACCCATAGAAATGTACAAGTAAGCTGGAATCTTTAAAAGTTCAAATTTTTATAAGTAAAAAGATTTATTAAAATGAATAACCCAGTGTTTTACTTGACATCAGAAAATCAAAATAATAAACCCTGAGAACATAGAAAAAAGATAAATAAAGATATGAGCACAACTTAATACAACAGAAAAGGTATAAAATTCAGGTGATTTAGTAAGTCCAAAGAATATTCTTTGAAAAGATTTAAAAGACACACTTTGATAAAGGAAAACAAAAACATAAGTAAAGAATATACAGAAAGAATCAGGACAATGTTATAGCAGAGAATATCTGAAATGCAAGTAAATTTGAACATTTCTGTAAAGTGGACCATTTCCTAGCTCCTAAAGTTTACCAAAAGTGACACAAGAGGAAATCATTTAAGGTCATCATGTCTGCCCTTGGCATTCTCAGAACGCCCTGGCCACAGAATGCAGCATCTGTAGTCCATGGTAACCTGCGGAGAGGGGGCGTGGCTGAGGGTGGTTGGAAGACTGCCCTCACTGAGGGAGTGGGTGTGGCCATCTCTGCTGTGACTGAACAATGGGCAGCGGAGCAGGGGGCCCAGGGCAGGGGGCTCAGAGCACGGCAGACACAGTGGGGTGTCACAAGCATTTAGGCCCAGGCCAAAGGGCCCCTTCTTTGTCTGCACAGCTGCCCAAACTCTCACCTTTCCACTCAGGCCGCCGTCTTACTTGAAGTGTTTTTGGAACCTGTCCGCGCAGTACACCTCGCTGCACAGCTAACCATAGGTAAGGACATCATAGCTTCCTGCCAGGTGACCGAAGTTCTCAGGAGAGATGATTCCCAGGTTCACACGTAGAGAGGCTCCTGCCCGGGCCACAGGCCGCCCACTGCCCCTGCCCAAGATCGGGGGCCGAAAGCAGCCCTGTCTAAGTCCCCTAAACCTACAGGGAGTATTGGACCAACACTCCTAGAAAATGGGTTCCTTGTGGGCAACTCATTGCAGGGACACAAATAAATCTTTGCCGACTTTTTGCTGAAACTTACGAGCGTTCACACCTAAGCCTCTTACAAGGTCAGCTGTTGAGCTAAACATGAGCACATGATCTAAATTTACACAATAATGAAGAAATCAGCTACAAAGGAAGACAATCAGCAAAAACAATAAATACCAGAATTAGATTCCCTAGGCCACCCGTCAGATGTTGGAATAATCAGGTGCTAGGCAGAAAATATACATAAACCTGGAAATGAAACAAGGAACAAGGATGTTTTCAAAGACTGGTAGGATCTATAAACATTTTTAAAGTACATGGCATTGATAAAGCTAAATACTCAAAGGTTCTTTAATACAACAAATTAAGCAGTGAGAAGAGTGAAATTATGCTGTTTAGAAAACTATGGAAGTTGAGATTTTCTGCCTAATTATATAAGAAGATTTCTCTAAAAAATACACATTATTTCAAAGACTTATTGGCTGTGAAATAAGTTAAGGGTATTTCAAATGGCTTGTCTGCAAAGAAAGGTGAGATGTAGGGAATCACAGAAAGCCGAGGGGATAATATGTCAATATATACATTGCTATATGGTGAACTAAGCCTTAGGCCGGCAACAGTGTAGAGGAATGGACCCTTAGAAACGTACAAGTAAGCTGGAATCTTTAAAAGTTCAAATCTTTATAAGTAAAAAGATTTATTAAAATGAATAACCAAGTGTTTTAATTGACATCAGAAAATCAAAACAATAAACCCTGAGAACATAGAAAAAAGATAAATAAAGATATGAGCAGAACTTAATACAACAGAAAACGTATAAAATTCAGGTGATTTAGTAAGTCCAAAGAATATTCTTTGAAAAGATTTAAAAGACACACTTTGATTAAGGAAAACAAAAACATAAGTAAAGAATATACAGAAGGAATCAGGACAATGTTATAGCAGAGAATATATGAAATGCCAGTAAATTTGAATATTTCTGTATGTGGAACATTTCCTAGTTCCTAAAGTTTACCAAAACTGAAAAAAGAGGAATTCATTTAAGGTCATCATGTCTGCCCTTGGCATTCTCGGAACGCCCTGGCCTCAGAATGCAGCATCTGTAGTCCATGGTAACCTGCGGAGAGGGGGCGTGGCTGAGGGAGGCTGGAACACTGCCCTCACTGAGGGAGTGGGTGTGGCCATCTCTGCTGTGACAGAACAAAGTGCAGGGGAGCAGGGGGCCCAAGGCAGGGCCCACAGAGCCCGGCTGGCCAAGTGGGGTGTCACAAGCATTTAGGCCCAGGACAAAGGGCGCCTTCTTTGTCTGCACAGCTGTCCAAACTCTCACTTTTCCATTCAGGCCGCCCACTTAGTTGAAGTGGGTGTGGAACCTGTCCGCGCAGTAAACCTCGCTGCACAGCTAACCATAGGTCAGGGCATCGTAGGTTCCTGCCAGGTAACCGAAGTTCGCAGGCAAATGGGTCCCTGGGACACATGCGGAGAGGCTCCTGCCCGGGCCACAGGCCACCCACTGGCCCTGCCCCAGATCGAAGGCTGAAAAGCAGCCATGTCTGACTCCACTGCCTCTCGAAGGAGTATTGGACCAACACTTGTAGAAAACGGAGTCCTTGCGGGCAACTCACTGGAGGGACACAAATAAATCTTTGCCGACTTTCTGCTGAAGCTTACCAGCGTTCACACCTAAGCCTCTTACAAGGTCAGCTGTTTAGCTAAACATGAGCTTATGATCTAAATTTACACAATATTGAAGAAATCAGCTACAAAGTGAGACAATCAGCAAAAACAATCAATACCAGAAGTAGATTCCCTAGGCCATCCATCTGATGTTGGAATAATCAGGTGCAAGGCAGAAAATATACATAAAACTGGAACTGAAACAAGGACCAAGGAGGTTTTCAAAGGCTGGTAGGATCTCTAAAACATTTTTAAAGTACATGTCGTTGATAAACCTAAATACTCAAAGGTTGTTTAATACCACAGATTAAGCAGTGAGAAGAGTGAAATTATGCTGTTTTGAAAATTATGGCAGGTGAGATTTTCTGCCTAATTATATAAGATGATTTCTCTAAAAAATACACATTATTTCAAAGACTTATTGGCTGTGAAATAAGTTAAGTGTATTTCAAATGATTGTCTCCAAAGAAAGGTGAGATGTAGGGCATCACAGAAAGCCGAGGGGATAATATGTCAATATATACATTGCTATATGGTGAACTAAGCATAAGGCCGGCAACAGTGTAGAGGAATGGACCCTTAGAAAAGTACAAGTAACCTGGAATGTTTAAAAGTTCAAATCTTTATATGAAAAAACATTTATTAAAATGAATAACCAATTGTTTTAATTGACATCAGAAAATCAAATCAATAAACCCTGAGATCATAGAAAAAAGATAAATAAAGATATGAGCAGAACTTAATACCACAGAAAACGTATAAATTTCAGTTGATTTAGTAAGTTCAAGAATATTCTTTGAAAAGATTTAAAAGACACACTTTGATTAAGGAAAACAAAAACATAAGTAAAGAATATACAGGAAGAATCAGGAAAATGTTATAGCAGAGAATATATGAAATGCCAGTAAATTTGGATATTTCTGTAAAGTGGACCATTTCCTAGCTCCTATAGTTTACCAAAACTGACACAAGAGGAAATCATTTAAGGTCATCATGTCTGCCCTTGGCATTCTCGGAACGCCCTGGCCTCAGAATCCAGCATCTGTAGTCCATGGTACCCTGCGGAGAGGGGCCGGGGCTGAGGGAGCTTGGAAGGCTGCCCTCACGGAGGGAATGGGTGTGGCCATTTCTGCTGTGACTGAACAAAAGGCAGGGGAGCATGGGGCCATGATCATTGCGCTCAGAGTCCGGCAGACCCAATGGGGTGTCACAAGCATTTAGGCCCAGGCCAAAGGGCGCCTTCTTTGTCTGCACAGCTGCCCAAACTCTCACCTTTCCACCCAGGCCGCCCTCTTATTTGAAGTGTGTTTGGAACCTGTCCGCGCAGTACACCTCGCTGCACTGCTAACAAAAGGTCAGGGCATCGTAGCTTCCTGCCAGTTGACCGAAGTTCGCAGGCAAATGGGTCCCTGGGACACATGCGGAGAGGCTCCTGCCCGGGCCACAGGCCGCCCACTGGCCCTGCCCCAGATCGAAGGCTGAAAAGCAGCCATGTCTGAGTCCACTGCCTCTCGAAGGAGTATTGGACCAACACTTGTAGTAAACGGGGTCCTTGCGGGCAACTCATTGGAGGGACACAAATAAATCTTTGAGGACTTTCTGCTGAAGCTTACCAGCGTTCACACCTAAGCCTCTTACAAGGTCAGCTGTTTAGCTAAACATGAGCTCATGATCTAAATTTACACAATATTGAAGAAATCATCTGCAAAGTGAGACAATCAGCAAAAACAATCAATACCAGAATGAGATTCCGTAGGCCATCCATCTGATGTTGGAATAATCAGGTGCAAGGCAGAAAATGTACATAAAACTGGAACTGAAACAAGGAACAAGGAGGTTTTCAAAGGCTGGTAGGATCTCTAAAACATTTTTAAAGTACATGTCGTTGATAAACCTAAATACTCAAAGGTTGTTTAATACCTCAGATTAAGCATAGAGAAGAGTGAAATTATGTTGTTTTGAAAACTATGGCAGGTGGGATTTTCTGCCTAATTATATAAGAAGATTTCTCTGAAAAATAGACATTATTTCAAAGACTTATTGGCTGTGAAATAAGTTAAGTGTATTTCAAATGGCTTGTCTGCAAAGAAAGGTGAGATGTAGGGAATCACTGAAAGTCGAGGGGAAAATGTCAATATATACATTGCTATATGGTGAACTAAGCCTTAGGCCAGCCACAATGTAGAGGACCTGACCTTTAGAAACTTAAAAGTGAGCTGGAATCTTTAAAAGTTCAAATCTTTATAAGTAAAAAGATTTATTAAAATGAATAACCAAGAGTTTTAATGGACATCAGAAGATCAAAACAATAAACCCTGAGAACATAGAAAAAAGATAAATAAAGATATGAGCAGAACTTAATACCACAGAAAACGTATAAAATTCAGGTGAGGTAGTAAGTCCAAAGAATATTCTTTGAAAAGATTTAAAAGACACACTTTGATTGAGGAAAACACAAACATAATTAAAGAATATATAGAAAGAATCAGGACAATGTTATAGCAGAGAATATATGAAAGGCCAATAAATTTGAACATTTCGGTAAAGTGGACCATTTCCTAGCTCCTACAGTTTACAAAAACTGACAGAAGAGGAAATCATTTAAGGTCATCATGTCGGCCCTTGGCATTCTCGGAACACACTGGCCTCAGAATGCAGCATCTGTAGTCCATGGTAACCTGCGGAGAGTGGGCGGGGCTGAGGGTGGCTGGAACACTGCCCTCACGGAGGGAGTGGGTGTGGACATATCTTCTGTGACTGTACAAATGGCAGGAGAGCAGCGGGCCCAGGGCAGGGCCTTCAGAGCCCGGCAGGCCCAGAGAGGTGTCACAAGCATTTAGGCCCGGGCCATAGGGCGCCTTCATTGTCTGCACAGCTGCCCAAACTCTCACTTTTCCACTCAGGCCACCCACTTAGTTGAAGTGTGTGTGGAACCTGTCCATGCAGTACATCTCGCTGCACAGCTAACCATAGGTCTGGGCATCGTAGCATCCTGCCAGGTGACCGAAGTACGCAGGAGAGATGATTCCCAGGTTCACACGCAGAGAGGTTCCTGCCCGGGCCACAGGCCGCCCAATGCCCCTGCCCAAGATCGGGGGCCGAAAGCAACCCTGTCTAAGTCCCCTACCCTTAGAGGGAGTATTGGACCAACACTTCTATAAAACGGGGTTCTTGTGGGCAACCCATTGGAGGGACACAAATAAAGCTTTGCCGACTTTTTGCTGAAAATTACGAGCGTTCACACCTAAGCCTCTTACAAGGTCAGCTGTTTAGCTAAACATGAGCTCATGATCTAAATTTACACAATAATGAAGAAATCAGCTACAAAGGGAGACAATCAGCAAAAACAATCAATACCAGAATTAGATTCCCTAGGCCATCCTTGAGATGTTGGAATAATCAGGTGCTAGGCAGAAAATATACATAAACCTGGAAATGAAACAAGAAACAAGGATGTTTTCAAAGACTGGTAGGATCTCTAAAACATTTTTAAAGTACATATCATTGACAAAGCTAAATACTCAAAGGTTGTTTAATACAACAAATTAAGCAATGAGAAGAGTGAAATTATGCTGTTTAGAAAACTATGGAAGATGAGATTTTCTGCCTAATTATATAAGATGATTTCTCTAAAAAATACACATTATTTCAAAGACTTATTGGCTGTGAAATAAGTTAATGGTATTTCAAATGGCTTGTCTGCAAAGAAAGGTGAGATGTAGGGAATCACAGAAAGCCGAGGGGATAATATGTCAATATACACATTGCTATATGGTGAACTAAGCCTTAGGCCGGCCACAGTGTAGAGGAATGGACCCTTGGAAACGTACAAGTAAGCTGGAATATTTAAAAGTTCTAATATTTATAAGTAAAAAGATTTATTAAAATGAATAACCAAGTGTTTTACTTGACATCAGAAAATCAAAACAATAAACCCTGAGAACATAGAAAAAAGACAAATAAAGATATGAGCAGAACTTAATACAACAGAAAACGTATAAAATTCACGTGATTTAGTAAGTCCAATGAATATTCTTTGAAAAGATTTAAAAGACACACTTTGATTAAGGAAAACAAAAACATAAGTAAAGAATATACAGAAAGAATCAGGACAATGTTATAGCAGAGAATATATGAAATGCCAGTAAATTTGAACATTTCTGTAAAGCGGACCATTTCCTAGCTCCTACAGTTTACCAAAACTGACACAAGAGGAAATCATTTAAGGTCATCATGTCTGCCCTTGGCATTCTCGGAACGCCCTGGCCTCAGAATGCAGCATCTGTAGTCCATGGTGACCTGCGGAGACGGGGCGTGGCTGAGGGAGCTTGGAAGACTGCCCTCACTGAGGGAGTGGGTGCGGCCATCTCTGCTGTGACTGAACAAAGGGCAGGGGAGCAGGGGGCCCAGGGCAGGGCGCTCAGAGCCCGCAGACCCAATGGGGTGTCACAAGCATTTAGGCCCAGGCCAAAGGGCGCCTTCTTTGTCTGCACAGCTGCCCAAACTCTCACCTTTCCACTCAGGCCGCCCTCTTATTTGAAGGGTGTTTGGAACCTGTCCGCGCAGTACTCCTCACTGCACAGGTCACTATAGGTCAGGGCATCGTAGCTTCCTGCCAGGTGACCGAAGCTCGCAGGCAAATGGGTCCCTGGGACACATGCGGAGAGGCTCTTGCCCGGGCCACAGGCCGCCCACTGGCCCTGTCCCAGATCGAAGGCTGAAAAGCAGCCATGTCTGACTCCACTGCCTCCCGAAGGAGTATTGGACCAACACTTGTAGAAAACGGGGTCCTTGCGGGCAACTCATTGGAGGGACACAAATAAATCTTTGCCGACTTTCTGCTGAAGCTTACCAGCGTTCACACCTAAGCCTCTTACAAGGTCAGCTGTTTAGCTAAACATGAGCTCATGATCTAAATTTACACAATATTGAAGAAATCAGCTACACAGGGAGACAATCAGCAAAAACAATCAATACCAGAATGAGATTCCCTAGGCCATCCATCTGATGTTGGAATAATCAGGTGCAAGGCAGAAAATATACATAAAACTGGAACTGAAACAAGGAACAAGGAGGTTTTCAAAGGCTGGTAGGATTTCTAAAACCTTTTTAAAGTACATGTCGTTGATAAACCTAAATACTCAAAGGTTGTTTAATACCACAGATTAAGCATTGAGAAGAGTGAAATTATGCTGTTTTGAAAACTATGGCAGGTGAGATTTTCTGCCTAATTATATAAGAAGATTTCTCTAAAAAATAGACATTATTTTAAAGACTTATTTGCTGGGAAAAAAGTTAAGTGTATTTCAAATGGCTTGTCTGCAAAGAAAGGTGAGATGTAGGGAATCACAGAAAGTCGAGGGGAAAATGTCAATATATACATTGCTATATGGTGAACTAAGCCTTAGGCCAGCCACAATGTAGAGGACCTGACCCTTAGAAATTTAAAAGTGAGCTGGAATCTTTAAAAGTTCAAATCTTTATAAGTAAAAAGATTGATGAAAATGAATAACCAAGTGTTTTAATTGACATCAGAAGATCAAAACAATAAACCCTGAGAACATAGAAAAAAGATAAATAAAGATAAGAGCAGAACTTAATACCACAGAAAACGTATAAAATTCAGGTGAGGTAGTAAGTCCAAAGAATATTCTTTGAAAAGATTTAAAAGACACACTTTGATTAAGGAAAAGACAAACATAATTAAAGAATATATAGAAAGAATCAGGACAATGTTATAGCAGAGAATATATGAAATGCCAGTAAATTTGAACATTTCTGTAAAGTGGACCATTTCCTAGCTCCTACAGTTTACCAAAACTGACACAAGAGGAAATCATTTAAGGTCATCATGTCTGCCCTTGGCATTCTCCCAACGCCCTGGCCTCAGAATGCAGCATCTGTAGTCCATGGTAACCTGCGGAGAGTGGGCGGGGCTGAGGGAGGCTGGAACACTGCCCTCACTGAGGGAGTCGGTGTGGCCATCTCTGCTGTGACTGAACAAAGGGCAGGGGAGCAGGGGGCCCAGGGCAGGGCCCTCAGAGCCCGGCAGGCCCAGTGGAGTGTCACAAGCATTTAGGCCCAAGCCATAGGGCGCCTTCTTTGTCTGCACAGCTGCCCAAACTCTCACTTTTCCACTCAGGCCACCCACTTAGTTGAAGTGTGTGCGGAACCTGTCCGCGCAGTATACCTCGCTGCACAGCTAACCATAGGTCTGGGCATCGTAGCTTCCTGCCATGTGACCGAAGTTCGCAGGAGAGATGATTCCCAGGTTCACACGCAGAGAGGCTCCTGCCCGGGCCACAGGCCGCCCACTGCCCCTGCCCAAGATCGGGGGCCGAAAGCAGCCCTGTCTAAGTCCCCTACTCCTAGAAGGAGTATTGGACCAACACTTCTAGAAAACGGGGTCCTTGTGGGCAACTCATTGGAGGGACACAAATAAATCTTTGCCGACTTTTTGCTGAAACTTACGAGCGTTCACACCTAAGCCTCTTACAAGGTCAGCTGTTTAGCTAAACATGAGCTCATGATCTAAATTTACACAATAATGAAGAAATCAGCTACAAAGGGAGACAATCAGCAAAAACAATCAATACCAGAATTAGATTCCCTAGGCCGTCCTTGAGATGTTGGAACAATCAGGTACTAGGCAGAAAATATACATAAACCTGGAAATGAAACAAGGAAAAAACATGTTTTCAAAGACTGGTAGGATCTCTAAAACATTTTTAAAGTACATGTCATTGATAAAGCTAAATACTCAAAGGTTGTTTAATACAACAAATTAAGCAGAGAGAAGAGTGAAATTATGCTGTTTAGAAAACTATGGAAGTGAGATTTTCTGCCTAATTATATAAGATGATTTCTCTAAAAAATACACATTATTTCAAAGAATTATTGGCTGTGAAATAAGTTAAGGGTATTTCAAATGGCTTGTCTGCAAAGAAAGGTGAGATGTAGGGAATCACAGAAAGCCGAGGGGATAATATGTCAATATATACATTGCTATATGGTGAACTAAGCCTTAGGCCGGCAACAGTGTAGAGGAATGGACCCTTAGAAAGGTACAAGTAAGCTGGAATCTTTAAAAGTTCAAATCTTTATAAGTAAAAAGATTTATTAAAATGAATAACCAAGTGTTTTACTTGACATCAGAAAATCAAAACAATAAACCCTGAGAACATAGAAAAAAGATAAATAAAGATATGAGCAGAACTTAATACAACAGAAAACGTATAAAATTCAGGTGATTTAGTAAGTCCAAAGAATATTCTTTGAAAAGATTTAAAAGACACACTTTGATTAAGGAAAACAAAAACATAAGTAAAGAATATACAGAAAGAATCCGGACAATGTTATAGCAGAGAATATATGAAATGCCAGTAAATTTGAACATTTCTGTAAAGCGGACCATTTCCTAGCTGCTAAAGTTTACCAAAACTGACACAAGAGGAAATCATTTAAGGTCATCATGTCTGCCCTTGGCATTCTCGGAACGCCCTGGCCTCAGAATGCAGCATCTGTAGTCCATGGTAACCTGCGGAGAGGGGGCGTGTCTGAGGGAGGTTGGAAGACTGCCCTCACTGAGGGAGTGGGTGTGGCCATCTCTGCTGTGTCTGAACAAAGGGCAGGGGAGCAGGGGGCCCAGGGCAGGGCCCTCAGAGCCCGGCAGACCCAGTGGGGTGTCACAAGCATTTAGGCCCAGGTCAAAGGGCACCTTCTTTGTCTGCACAGCTGCCCAAACTCTCACCTTTCCACTCAGGCCGCCCTCTTATTTGAAGGGTGTTTGGAACCTGTCCGCGCAGTACTCCTCACTGCACAGCTCACTATAGGTCAGGGCATCGTAGCTTCCTGCCAGGTGACCGAAGTTCGCAGGCAAATGGGTCCCTGGGACACATGCGGAGAGGCTCTTGCCCGGGCCACAGGCCGCCCACTGGCCCTGTCCCAGATCGAAGGCTGAAAAGCAGCCATGTCTGACTCCACTGCCTCTCGAAGGAGTATTGGACCAACACTTGTAGAAAACGGGGTCCTTGCGGGCAACTCATTGGAGGGACACAAATAAATCTTTGCCGACTTTCTGCTGAAGCTTACCAGCGTTCACACCTAAGCCTCTTACAAGGTCAGCTGTTTAGCTAAACATGAGCTCATGATCTAAATTTACACAATATTGAAGAAATCAGCTACACAGGGAGACAATCAGCAAAAACAATCAATACCAGAATGAGATTCCCTAGGCCATCCATCTGATGTTGGAATAATCAGGTGCAAGGCAGAAAATATACATAAAACTGGAACTGAAACAAGGAACAAGGAGGTTTTCAAAGGCTGGTAGGATTTCTAAAACATTTTTAAAGTACATGTCGTTGATAAACCTAAATACTCAAAGGTTGTTTAATACCACAGATTAAGCATTGAGAAGAGTGAAATTATGCTGTTTTGAAAACTATGGCAGGTGAGATTTTCTGCCTAATTATATAAGAAGATTTCTCTAAAAAATAGACATTATTTCAAAGACTTATTTGCTGGGAAAAATGTTAAGTGTATTTCAAATGGCTTGTCTGCAAAGAAAGGTGAGATGTAGGGAATCACAGAAAGTCGAGGGGAAAATGTCAATATATACATTGCTATATGGTGAACTAAGCCTTAGGCCAGCCACAATGTAGAGGACCTGACCCTTAGAAATTTAAAAGTGAGCTGGAATCTTTAAAAGTTCAAATCTTTATAAGTAAAAAGATTGATGAAAATGAATAACCAAGTGTTTTAATTGACATCAGAAGATCAAAACAATAAACCCTGAGAACATAGAAAAAAGATAAATAAAGATAAGAGCAGAACTTAATACCACAGAAAACGTATAAAATTCAGGTGAGGTAGTAAGTCCAAAGAATATTCTTTGAAAAGATTTAAAAGACACACTTTGATTAAGGAAAAGACAAACATAATTAAAGAATATATAGAAAGAATCAGGACAATGTTATAGCAGAGAATATATGAAATGCCAGTAAATTTGAACATTTCTGTAAAGTGGACCATTTCCTAGCTCCTACAGTTTACCAAAACTGACACAAGAGGAAATCATTTAAGGTCATCATGTCTGCCCTTGGCATTCTCCCAACGCCTTGGCCTCAGAATGCAGCATCTGTAGTCCATGGTAACCTGCGGAGAGGGGGCGTGGCTGAGGGAGGTTGGAAGACTGCCCTCACTGAGGGAGTGGGTGTGGCCATCCCTGCTGTGTCTGAACAAAGGGCAGGGGCGCAGGTGGCCCAGGGCAGGGCCCTCAGAGCCCGGCAGACCCAGTGGGGTGTCACAAGCATTTAGGCCCAGGCCAAAGGGCGCCTTCTTTGTCTGCACAGCTGCCCAGACTCTCACCTTTCCACTCAGGCCGCCCTCTTATTTGAAGGGTGTTTGGAAGCTGTCCGCGCAGTACTCCTCACTGCACAGCTCACTATAGGTCAGGGCATCGTAGCTTCCTGCCAGGTGACCGAAATTCGCAGGCAAATGGGTCCCTGGGACACATGCGGAGAGGCTCTTGCCCGGGCCACAGGCCGCCCACAGGCCCTGTCCCAGATCGAAGGCTGAAAAGCAGCCATGTCTGACTCCACTGCCTCCCGAAGGAGTATTGGACCAACACTTGTAGAAAACGGGGTCCTTGCGGGCAACTCATTGGAGGGACACAAATAAATCTTTGCCGACTTTCTGCTGAAGCTTACCAGCGTTCACACCTAAGCCTCTTACAAGGTCAGCTGTTTAGCTAAACATGAGCTCATGATCTAAATTTACACAATATTGAAGAAATCAGCTACAAAGGGAGACAATCAGCAAAAACAATCAATACCAGAATGAGATTCCCTAGGCCATCCATCTGATGTTGGAATAATCAGGTGCAAGGCAGAAAATATACATAAAACTGGAACTGAAACAAGGAACAAGGAGGTTTTCAAAGGCTGGTAGGATTTCTAAAACATTTTTAAAGTACATGTCGTTGATAAACCTAAATACTCAAAGGTTGTTTAATACCTCAGATTAAGCATAGAGAAGAGTGAAATTATGTTGTTTTGAAAACTATGGCAGGTGGGATTTTCTGCCTAATTATATAAGAAGATTTCTCTGAAAAATAGACATTATTTCAAAGACTTATTGGCTGTGAAATAAGTTAAGTGTATTTCAAATGGCTTGTCTGCAAAGAAAGGTGAGATGTAGGGAATCACTGAAAGTCGAGGGGAAAATGTCAATATATACATTGCTATATGGTGAACTAAGCCTTAGGCCAGCCACAATGTAGAGGACCTGACCTTTAGAAACTTAAAAGTGAGCTGGAATCTTTAAAAGTTCAAATCTTTATAAGTAAAAAGATTTATTAAAATGAATAACCAAGAGTTTTAATGGACATCAGAAGATCAAAACAATAAACCCTGAGAACATAGAAAAAAGATAAATAAAGATATGAGCAGAACTTAATACCACAGAAAACGTATAAAATTCAGGTGAGGTAGTAAGTCCAAAGAATATTCTTTGAAAAGATTTAAAAGACACACTTTGATTAAGGAAAACACAAACATAATTAAAGAATATATAGAAAGAATCAGGACAATGTTATAGCAGAGAATATATGAAAGGCCAATAAATTTGAACATTTCGGTAAAGTGGACCATTTCCTAGCTCCTACAGTTTACAAAAACTGACAGAAGAGGAAATCATTTAAGGTCATCATGTCGGCCCTTGGCATTCTCGGAACACACTGGCCTCAGAATGCAGCATCTGTAGTCCATGGTAACCTGCGGAGAGTGGGCGGGGCTGAGGGTGGCTGGAACACTGCCCTCACGGAGGGAGTGGGTGTGGACATATCTTCTGTGACTGTACAAATGGCAGGAGAGCAGCGGGCCCAGGGCAGGGCCTTCAGAGCCCGGCAGGCCCAGAGAGGTGTCACAAGCATTTAGGCCCGGGCCATAGGGCGCCTTCATTGTCTGCACAGCTGCCCAAACTCTCACTTTTCCACTCAGGCCACCCACTTAGTTGAAGTGTGTGTGGAACCTGTCCATGCAGTACATCTCGCTGCACAGCTAACCATAGGTCTGGGCATCGTAGCATCCTGCCAGGTGACCGAAGTACGCAGGAGAGATGATTCCCAGGTTCACACGCAGAGAGGTTCCTGCCCGGGCCACAGGCCGCCCAATGCCCCTGCCCAAGATCGGGGGCCGAAAGCAACCCTGTCTAAGTCCCCTACCCTTAGAGGGAGTATTGGACCAACACTTCTATAAAACGGGGTTCTTGTGGGCAACCCATTGGAGGGACACAAATAAAGCTTTGCCGACTTTTTGCTGAAAATTACGAGCGTTCACACCTAAGCCTCTTACAAGGTCAGCTGTTTAGCTAAACATGAGCTCATGATCTAAATTTACACAATAATGAAGAAATCAGCTACAAAGGGAGACAATCAGCAAAAACAATCAATACCAGAATTAGATTCCCTAGGCCATCCTTGAGATGTTGGAATAATCAGGTGCTAGGCAGAAAATATACATAAACCTGGAAATGAAACAAGAAACAAGGATGTTTTCAAAGACTGGTAGGATCTCTAAAACATTTTTAAAGTACATATCATTGACAAAGCTAAATACTCAAAGGTTGTTTAATACAACAAATTAAGCAATGAGAAGAGTGAAATTATGCTGTTTAGAAAACTATGGAAGATGAGATTTTCTGCCTAATTATATAAGATGATTTCTCTAAAAAATACACATTATTTCAAAGACTTATTGGCTGTGAAATAAGTTAATGGTATTTCAAATGGCTTGTCTGCAAAGAAAGGTGAGATGTAGGGAATCACAGAAAGCCGAGGGGATAATATGTCAATATACACATTGCTATATGGTGAACTAAGCCTTAGGCCGGCCACAGTGTAGAGGAATGGACCCTTGGAAACGTACAAGTAAGCTGGAATATTTAAAAGTTCTAATATTTATAAGTAAAAAGATTTATTAAAATGAATAACCAAGTGTTTTACTTGACATCAGAAAATCAAAACAATAAACCCTGAGAACATAGAAAAAAGACAAATAAAGATATGAGCAGAACTTAATACAACAGAAAACGTATAAAATTCACGTGATTTAGTAAGTCCAATGAATATTCTTTGAAAAGATTTAAAAGACACACTTTGATTAAGGAAAACAAAAACATAAGTAAAGAATATACAGAAAGAATCAGGACAATGTTATAGCAGAGAATATATGAAATGCCAGTAAATTTGAACATTTCTGTAAAGCGGACCATTTCCTAGCTCCTACAGTTTACCAAAACTGACACAAGAGGAAATCATTTAAGGTCATCATGTCTGCCCTTGGCATTCTCGGAACGCCCTGGCCTCAGAATGCAGCATCTGTAGTCCATGGTGACCTGCGGAGACGGGGCGTGGCTGAGGGAGCTTGGAAGACTGCCCTCACTGAGGGAGTGGGTGCGGCCATCTCTGCTGTGACTGAACAAAGGGCAGGGGAGCAGGGGGCCCAGGGCAGGGCGCTCAGAGCCCGCAGACCCAATGGGGTGTCACAAGCATTTAGGCCCAGGCCAAAGGGCGCCTTCTTTGTCTGCACAGCTGCCCAAACTCTCACCTTTCCACTCAGGCCGCCCTCTTATTTGAAGGGTGTTTGGAACCTGTCCGCGCAGTACTCCTCACTGCACAGGTCACTATAGGTCAGGGCATCGTAGCTTCCTGCCAGGTGACCGAAGCTCGCAGGCAAATGGGTCCCTGGGACACATGCGGAGAGGCTCTTGCCCGGGCCACAGGCCGCCCACTGGCCCTGTCCCAGATCGAAGGCTGAAAAGCAGCCATGTCTGACTCCACTGCCTCCCGAAGGAGTATTGGACCAACACTTGTAGAAAACGGGGTCCTTGCGGGCAACTCATTGGAGGGACACAAATAAATCTTTGCCGACTTTCTGCTGAAGCTTACCAGCGTTCACACCTAAGCCTCTTACAAGGTCAGCTGTTTAGCTAAACATGAGCTCATGATCTAAATTTACACAATATTGAAGAAATCAGCTACACAGGGAGACAATCAGCAAAAACAATCAATACCAGAATGAGATTCCCTAGGCCATCCATCTGATGTTGGAATAATCAGGTGCAAGGCAGAAAATATACATAAAACTGGAACTGAAACAAGGAACAAGGAGGTTTTCAAAGGCTGGTAGGATTTCTAAAACCTTTTTAAAGTACATGTCGTTGATAAACCTAAATACTCAAAGGTTGTTTAATACCACAGATTAAGCATTGAGAAGAGTGAAATTATGCTGTTTTGAAAACTATGGCAGGTGAGATTTTCTGCCTAATTATATAAGAAGATTTCTCTAAAAAATAGACATTATTTCAAAGACTTATTTGCTGGGAAAAAAGTTAAGTGTATTTCAAATGGCTTGTCTGCAAAGAAAGGTGAGATGTAGGGAATCACAGAAAGTCGAGGGGAAAATGTCAATATATACATTGCTATATGGTGAACTAAGCCTTAGGCCAGCCACAATGTAGAGGACCTGACCCTTAGAAATTTAAAAGTGAGCTGGAATCTTTAAAAGTTCAAATCTTTATAAGTAAAAAGATTGATGAAAATGAATAACCAAGTGTTTTAATTGACATCAGAAGATCAAAACAATAAACCCTGAGAACATAGAAAAAAGATAAATAAAGATAAGAGCAGAACTTAATACCACAGAAAACGTATAAAATTCAGGTGAGGTAGTAAGTCCAAAGAATATTCTTTGAAAAGATTTAAAAGACACACTTTGATTAAGGAAAAGACAAACATAATTAAAGAATATATAGAAAGAATCAGGACAATGTTATAGCAGAGAATATATGAAATGCCAGTAAATTTGAACATTTCTGTAAAGTGGACCATTTCCTAGCTCCTACAGTTTACCAAAACTGACACAAGAGGAAATCATTTAAGGTCATCATGTCTGCCCTTGGCATTCTCCCAACGCCCTGGCCTCAGAATGCAGCATCTGTAGTCCATGGTAACCTGCGGAGAGTGGGCGGGGCTGAGGGAGGCTGGAACACTGCCCTCACTGAGGGAGTCGGTGTGGCCATCTCTGCTGTGACTGAACAAAGGGCAGGGGAGCAGGGGGCCCAGGGCAGGGCCCTCAGAGCCCGGCAGGCCCAGTGGAGTGTCACAAGCATTTAGGCCCAAGCCATAGGGCGCCTTCTTTGTCTGCACAGCTGCCCAAACTCTCACTTTTCCACTCAGGCCACCCACTTAGTTGAAGTGTGTGCGGAACCTGTCCGCGCAGTATACCTCGCTGCACAGCTAACCATAGGTCTGGGCATCGTAGCTTCCTGCCATGTGACCGAAGTTCGCAGGAGAGATGATTCCCAGGTTCACACGCAGAGAGGCTCCTGCCCGGGCCACAGGCCGCCCACTGCCCCTGCCCAAGATCGGGGGCCGAAAGCAGCCCTGTCTAAGTCCCCTACTCCTAGAAGGAGTATTGGACCAACACTTCTAGAAAACGGGGTCCTTGTGGGCAACTCATTGGAGGGACACAAATAAATCTTTGCCGACTTTTTGCTGAAACTTACGAGCGTTCACACCTAAGCCTCTTACAAGGTCAGCTGTTTAGCTAAACATGAGCTCATGATCTAAATTTACACAATAATGAAGAAATCAGCTACAAAGGGAGACAATCAGCAAAAACAATCAATACCAGAATTAGATTCCCTAGGCCGTCCTTGAGATGTTGGAACAATCAGGTACTAGGCAGAAAATATACATAAACCTGGAAATGAAACAAGGAAAAAACATGTTTTCAAAGACTGGTAGGATCTCTAAAACATTTTTAAAGTACATGTCATTGATAAAGCTAAATACTCAAAGGTTGTTTAATACAACAAATTAAGCAGAGAGAAGAGTGAAATTATGCTGTTTAGAAAACTATGGAAGTGAGATTTTCTGCCTAATTATATAAGATGATTTCTCTAAAAAATACACATTATTTCAAAGAATTATTGGCTGTGAAATAAGTTAAGGGTATTTCAAATGGCTTGTCTGCAAAGAAAGGTGAGATGTAGGGAATCACAGAAAGCCGAGGGGATAATATGTCAATATATACATTGCTATATGGTGAACTAAGCCTTAGGCCGGCAACAGTGTAGAGGAATGGACCCTTAGAAAGGTACAAGTAAGCTGGAATCTTTAAAAGTTCAAATCTTTATAAGTAAAAAGATTTATTAAAATGAATAACCAAGTGTTTTACTTGACATCAGAAAATCAAAACAATAAACCCTGAGAACATAGAAAAAAGATAAATAAAGATATGAGCAGAACTTAATACAACAGAAAACGTATAAAATTCAGGTGATTTAGTAAGTCCAAAGAATATTCTTTGAAAAGATTTAAAAGACACACTTTGATTAAGGAAAACAAAAACATAAGTAAAGAATATACAGAAAGAATCCGGACAATGTTATAGCAGAGAATATATGAAATGCCAGTAAATTTGAACATTTCTGTAAAGCGGACCATTTCCTAGCTGCTAAAGTTTACCAAAACTGACACAAGAGGAAATCATTTAAGGTCATCATGTCTGCCCTTGGCATTCTCGGAACGCCCTGGCCTCAGAATGCAGCATCTGTAGTCCATGGTAACCTGCGGAGAGGGGGCGTGTCTGAGGGAGGTTGGAAGACTGCCCTCACTGAGGGAGTGGGTGTGGCCATCTCTGCTGTGTCTGAACAAAGGGCAGGGGAGCAGGGGGCCCAGGGCAGGGCCCTCAGAGCCCGGCAGACCCAGTGGGGTGTCACAAGCATTTAGGCCCAGGTCAAAGGGCACCTTCTTTGTCTGCACAGCTGCCCAAACTCTCACCTTTCCACTCAGGCCGCCCTCTTATTTGAAGGGTGTTTGGAACCTGTCCGCGCAGTACTCCTCACTGCACAGCTCACTATAGGTCAGGGCATCGTAGCTTCCTGCCAGGTGACCGAAGTTCGCAGGCAAATGGGTCCCTGGGACACATGCGGAGAGGCTCTTGCCCGGGCCACAGGCCGCCCACTGGCCCTGTCCCAGATCGAAGGCTGAAAAGCAGCCATGTCTGACTCCACTGCCTCTCGAAGGAGTATTGGACCAACACTTGTAGAAAACGGGGTCCTTGCGGGCAACTCATTGGAGGGACACAAATAAATCTTTGCCGACTTTCTGCTGAAGCTTACCAGCGTTCACACCTAAGCCTCTTACAAGGTCAGCTGTTTAGCTAAACATGAGCTCATGATCTAAATTTACACAATATTGAAGAAATCAGCTACACAGGGAGACAATCAGCAAAAACAATCAATACCAGAATGAGATTCCCTAGGCCATCCATCTGATGTTGGAATAATCAGGTGCAAGGCAGAAAATATACATAAAACTGGAACTGAAACAAGGAACAAGGAGGTTTTCAAAGGCTGGTAGGATTTCTAAAACATTTTTAAAGTACATGTCGTTGATAAACCTAAATACTCAAAGGTTGTTTAATACCACAGATTAAGCATTGAGAAGAGTGAAATTATGCTGTTTTGAAAACTATGGCAGGTGAGATTTTCTGCCTAATTATATAAGAAGATTTCTCTAAAAAATAGACATTATTTCAAAGACTTATTTGCTGGGAAAAATGTTAAGTGTATTTCAAATGGCTTGTCTGCAAAGAAAGGTGAGATGTAGGGAATCACAGAAAGTCGAGGGGAAAATGTCAATATATACATTGCTATATGGTGAACTAAGCCTTAGGCCAGCCACAATGTAGAGGACCTGACCCTTAGAAATTTAAAAGTGAGCTGGAATCTTTAAAAGTTCAAATCTTTATAAGTAAAAAGATTGATGAAAATGAATAACCAAGTGTTTTAATTGACATCAGAAGATCAAAACAATAAACCCTGAGAACATAGAAAAAAGATAAATAAAGATAAGAGCAGAACTTAATACCACAGAAAACGTATAAAATTCAGGTGAGGTAGTAAGTCCAAAGAATATTCTTTGAAAAGATTTAAAAGACACACTTTGATTAAGGAAAAGACAAACATAATTAAAGAATATATAGAAAGAATCAGGACAATGTTATAGCAGAGAATATATGAAATGCCAGTAAATTTGAACATTTCTGTAAAGTGGACCATTTCCTAGCTCCTACAGTTTACCAAAACTGACACAAGAGGAAATCATTTAAGGTCATCATGTCTGCCCTTGGCATTCTCCCAACGCCTTGGCCTCAGAATGCAGCATCTGTAGTCCATGGTAACCTGCGGAGAGGGGGCGTGGCTGAGGGAGGTTGGAAGACTGCCCTCACTGAGGGAGTGGGTGTGGCCATCCCTGCTGTGTCTGAACAAAGGGCAGGGGCGCAGGTGGCCCAGGGCAGGGCCCTCAGAGCCCGGCAGACCCAGTGGGGTGTCACAAGCATTTAGGCCCAGGCCAAAGGGCGCCTTCTTTGTCTGCACAGCTGCCCAGACTCTCACCTTTCCACTCAGGCCGCCCTCTTATTTGAAGGGTGTTTGGAAGCTGTCCGCGCAGTACTCCTCACTGCACAGCTCACTATAGGTCAGGGCATCGTAGCTTCCTGCCAGGTGACCGAAATTCGCAGGCAAATGGGTCCCTGGGACACATGCGGAGAGGCTCTTGCCCGGGCCACAGGCCGCCCACAGGCCCTGTCCCAGATCGAAGGCTGAAAAGCAGCCATGTCTGACTCCACTGCCTCCCGAAGGAGTATTGGACCAACACTTGTAGAAAACGGGGTCCTTGCGGGCAACTCATTGGAGGGACACAAATAAATCTTTGCCGACTTTCTGCTGAAGCTTACCAGCGTTCACACCTAAGCCTCTTACAAGGTCAGCTGTTTAGCTAAACATGAGCTCATGATCTAAATTTACACAATATTGAAGAAATCAGCTACAAAGGGAGACAATCAGCAAAAACAATCAATACCAGAATGAGATTCCCTAGGCCATCCATCTGATGTTGGAATAATCAGGTGCAAGGCAGAAAATATACATAAAACTGGAACTGAAACAAGGAACAAGGAGGTTTTCAAAGGCTGGTAGGATTTCTAAAACATTTTTAAAGTACATGTCGTTGATAAACCTAAATACTCAAAGGTTGTTTAATACCACAGATTAAGCATTGAGAAGAGTGAAATTATGCTGTTTTGAAAACTATGGCAGGTGAGATTTTCTGCCTAATTATATAAGAAGATTTCTCTAAAAAATAGACATTATTTCAAAGACTTATTTGCTGGGAAAAAAGTTAAGTGTATTTCAAATGGCTTGTCTGCAAAGAAAGGTGAGATGTAGGGAATCACAGAAAGTCGAGGGGAAAATGTCAATATATACATTGCTATATGGTGAACTAAACCTTAGGCCAGCCACAATGTAGAGGACCTGACCCTTAGAAATTTAAAAGTGAGCTGGAATCTTTAAAAGTTCAAATCTTTATAAGTAAAAAGATTGATGAAAATGAATAACCAAGTGTTTTAATTGACATCAGAAGATCAAAACAATAAACCCTGAGAACATAGAAAAAAGATAAATAAAGATAAGAGCAGAACTTAATACCACAGAAAACGTATAAAATTCAGGTGAGGTAGTAAGTCCAAAGAATATTCTTTGAAAAGATTTAAAAGACACACTTTGATTAAGGAAAAGACAAACATAATTAAAGAATATATAGAAAGAATCAGGACAATGTTATAGCAGAGAATATATGAAATGCCAGTAAATTTGAACATTTCTGTAAAGTGGACTATTTCCTAGCTCCTACAGTTTACCAAAACTGACACAAGAGGAAATCATTTAAGGTCATCATGTCTGCCCTTGGCATTCTCCCAACGCCCTGGCCTCAGAATGCAGCATCTGTAGTCCATGGTAACCTGCGGAGAGTGGGCGGGGCTGAGGGAGGCTGGAACACTGCCCTCACTGAGGGAGTCGGTGTGGCCATCTCTGCTGTGACTGAACAAAGGGCAGGGGAGCAGGGGGCCCAGGGCAGGGCCCTCAGAGCCCGGCAGGCCCAGTGGAGTGTCACAAGCATTTAGGCCCAAGCCATAGGGCGCCTTCTTTGTCTGCACAGCTGCCCAAACTCTCACTTTTCCACTCAGGCCACCCACTTAGTTGAAGTGTGTGTGGAACCTGTCCGCGCAGTATACCTCGCTGCACAGCTAACCATAGGTCTGGGCATCGTAGCTTCCTGCCATGTGACCGAAGTTCGCAGGAGAGATGATTCCCAGGTTCACACGCAGAGAGGCTCCTGCCCGGGCCACAGGCCGCCCACTGCCCCTGCCCAAGATCGGGGGCCGAAAGCAGCCCTGTCTAAGTCCCCTACTCCTAGAAGGAGTATTGGACCAACACTTCTAGAAAACGGGGTCCTTGTGGGCAACTCATTGGAGGGACACAAATAAATCTTTGCCGACTTTTTGCTGAAACTTACGAGCGTTCACACCTAAGCCTCTTACAAGGTCAGCTGTTTAGCTAAACATGAGCTCATGATCTAAATTTACACAATAATGAAGAAATCAGCTACAAAGGGAGACAATCAGCAAAAACAATCAATACCAGAATTAGATTCCCTAGGCCGTCCTTGAGATGTTGGAACAATCAGGTACTAGGCAGAAAATATACATAAACGTTGAAATGAAACAAGGAAAAAGCATGTTTTCAAAGACTGGTAGGATCTCTAAAACATTTTTAAAGTACATGTCATTGATAAAGCTAAATACTCAAAGGTTGTTTAATACAACAAATTAAGCAGAGAGAAGAGTGAAATTATGCTGTTTAGAAAACTATGGAAGGTGAGATTTTCTGCCTAATTATATAAGATGATTTCTCTAAAAAATACACATTATTTCAAAGAATTATTGGCTGTGAAATAAGTTAAGGGTATTTCAAATGGCTTGTCTGCAAAGAAAGGTGAGATGTAGGGAATCACAGAAAGCCGAGGGGATAATATGTCAATATATACATTGCTATATGGTGAACTAAGCCTTAGGCCGGCAACAGTGGAGAGGAATGGACCCTTAGAAACGTACAAGTAAGCTGGAATCTTTAAAAGTTCAAATCTTTATAAGTAAAAAGATTTATTAAAATGAATAACCAAGTGTTTTACTTGACATCAGAAAATCAAAACAATAAACCCTGAGAACATAGAAAAAAGATAAATAAAGATATGAGCAGAACTTAATACAACAGAAAACGTATAAAATTCAGGTGATTTAGTAAGTCCGAAGAATATTCTTTGAAAAGATTTAAAAGACACACTTTGATTAAGGAAAACAAAAACATAAGTAAAGAATATACAGAAAGAATCAGGACAATGTTATAGCAGAGAATATATGAAATGCCAGTAAATTTGAACATTTCTGTAAAGCGGACCATTTCCTAGCTGCTAAAGTTTACCAAAACTGACACAAGAGGAAATCATTTAAGGTCATCATGTCTGCCCTTGGCATTCTCGGAACGCCCTGGCCTCAGAATGCAGCATCTGTAGTCCATGGTAACCTGCGGAGAGGGGGCGTGGCTGAGGGAGGTTGGAAGACTGCCCTCACTGAGGGAGTGGGTGTGGCCATCTCTGCTGTGTCTGAACAAAGGGCAGGGGCGCATGGGGCCCAGGGCAGGGCCCTCAGAGCCCTGCAGACCCAGTGGGGTGTCACAAGCATTTAGGCCCAGGCCAAAGGGCGCCTTCTTTGTCTGCACAGCTCCCCAAACTCTCACCTTTCCACTCAGGCCGCCCTCTTATTTGAAGGGTGTTTGGAACCTGTCCGCGCAGTACTCCTCACTGCACAGCTCACTATAGGTCAGGGCATCGTAGCTTCCTGCCAGGTGACCGAAGTTCGCAGGCAAATGGGTCCCTGGGACACATGCGGAGAGGGTCTTGCCCGGGCCACAGGCCTCCCACTGGCCCTGTCCCAGATCGAAGGCTGAAAAGCAGCCATGTCTGACTCCACTGCCTCTCGAAGGAGTATTGGACCAACACTTGTAGAAAACGGGGTCCTTGCGGGCAACTCATTGGAGGGACACAAATAAATCTTTGCCGACTTTCTGCTGAAGCTTACCAGCGTTCACACCTAAGCCTCTTACAAGGTCAGCTGTTTAGCTAAACATGAGCTCATGATCTAAATTTACACAATCTTGAAGAAATCAGCTACAAAGGGAGACAATCAGCAAAAACAATCAATACCAGAATGAGATTCCCTAGGCCATCCATCTGATGTTGGAATAATCAGGTGCAAGGCAGAAAATATACATAAAACTGGAACTGAAACAAGGAACAAGGAGGTTTTCAAAGGCTGGTAGGATTTCTAAAACATTTTTAAAGTACATGTCGTTGATAAACCTAAATACTCAAAGGTTGTTTAATACCACAGATTAAGCATTGAGAAGAGTGAAATTATGCTGTTTTGAAAACTATGGCAGGTGAGATTTTCTGCCTAATTATATAAGAAGATTTCTCTAAAAAATAGACATTATTTCAAAGACTTATTTGCTGGGAAAAAAGTTAAGTGTATTTTAAATGGCTTGTCTGCAAAGAAAGGTGAGATGTAGGGAATCACAGAAAGTCGAGGGGAAAATGTCAATATATACATTGCTATATGGTGAACTAAGCCTTAGGCCAGCCACAATGTAGAGGACCTGACCCTTAGAAATTTAAAAGTGAGCTGGAATCTTTAAAAGTTCAAATCTTTATAAGTAAAAAGATTGATGAAAATGAATAACCAAGTGTTTTAATTGACATCAGAAGATCAAAACAATAAACCCTGAGAACATAGAAAAAAGATAAATAAAGATAAGAGCAGAACTTAATACCACAGAAAACGTATAAAATTCAGGTGAGGTAGTAAGTCCAAAGAATATTCTTTGAAGAGATTTAAAAGACACACTTTGATTAAGGAAAAGACAAACATAATTAAAGAATATATAGAAAGAATCAGGACAATGTTATAGCAGAGAATATATGAAATGCCAGTAAATTTGAACATTTCTGTAAAGTGGACCATTTCCTAGCTCCTACAGTTTACCAAAACTGACACAAGAGGAAATCATTTAAGGTCATCATGTCTGCCCTTGGCATTCTCCCAACGCCCTGGCCTCAGAATGCAGCATCTGTAGTCCATGGTAACCTGCGGAGAGGGGGCGTGGCTGAGGGAGCTTGGAAGACTGCCCTCACTGAGGGAGTGGGTGAGGCCATCTCTGCTGTGACTGAACAAAGGGCAGGGGAGCAGGGGGCCCAGGGCAGGGCCCTCAGAGCCCGGCAGACCCAGTGGGGTGTCACAAGCATTTAGGCCCAGGCCAAAGGGCGCCTTCTTTGTCTGCACAGCTGCCCAAACTCTCACCTTTCCACTCAGGCCGCCCTCTTATTTGAAGTGTGTTTGGAACCTGTCCGCGCAGTACTCCTCGCTGCACAGCTCACCATAGGTCAGGGCATCGTAGCTTCCTGCCAGGTGACCGAAGTTCGCAGGCAAATGGGTCCCTGGGACACATGTGGAGAGGCTCTTGCCCGGGCCACAGTCCGCCCACTGGCCCTGTCCCAGATCGAAGGCTGAAAAGCAGCCATGTCTGAGTCCACTGCCTCTCGAAGGAGAATTGGACCAACACTTGTAGAAAACGGGGTCCTTGCGGGCAACTCATTAAAGGGACACAAATAAATCTTTGCCGACTTTCTGCTGAAGCTTACCAGCGTTCACACCTAAGCCTCTTACAAGGTCAGCTGTTTAGCTAAACATGAGCTCATGATCTAAATTTACACAGTAGTGAAGAAATCAGCTACAAAGGGAGACAATCAGCAAAAACAATCAATACCAGAATGAGATTCCCTAGGCCATCCATCTGATGTTGGAATAATCAGGTGCAAGGCAGAAAATATACATAAAACTGGAACTGAAACAAGGAACAAGGAGGTTTTCAAAGGCTGGTAGGATCTCTCAAACATTTTTAAAGTACATGTCGTTGATAAACCTAAATACTCAAAGGTTGTTTAATACCACAGATTAAGCATTGAGAAGAGTGAAATTATGCTGTTTTGAAAACTATGGCAGGTGAGATTTTCTGCCTAATTATATAAGAAGATTTCTCTAAAAAATAGACATTATTTCAAAGACTTATTGGCTGTGAAATAAGTTAAGTGTATTTCAAATGGCTTGTCTGCAAAGAAAGGTGAGATGTAGGGAATCACAGAAAGTCGAGGGGAAAATGTCAATATATACATTGCTATATGGTGAACTAAGCCTTAGGCCAGCCACAATGTAGAGGACCTGACCCTTAGAAACTTAAAAGTGAGCTGGAATCTTTAAAAGTTCAAATCTTTATAAGTAAAAAGATTGATGAAAATGAATAACCAAGTGTTTTAATTGACATCAGAAGATCAAAACAATAAACCCTGAGAACATAGAAAAAAGATAAATAAAGATATGAGCAGAACTTAATACCACAGAAAACGTATAAAATTCAGGTGAGGTAGTAAGTCCAAAGAATATTCTTTGAAAAGATTTAAAAGACACACTTTGATTAAGGAAAACACAAACATAATTAAAGAATATATAGAAAGAATCAGGACAATGTTATAGCAGAGAATATATGAAATGCCAGTAAATTTGAACATTTCTGTAAAGTGGACCATTTCCTAGCTCCTAGAGTTTACCAAAACTGACACAAGGGGAAATCATTTAAGGTCATCATGTCTGCCCTTGGCATTCTCGGAACGCCCTGGCCTCAGAATGCAGCATCTGTAGTCCATGGTAACCTGCGGAGAGTGGGTGGGGCTGAGGGAGGCTGGAACACTGCCCTCACTGAGGGAGTGGTTGTGGCCATCTCTGCTGTGACTGAACAAAGGGCAGGGGAGCAGGGGGCCCAGGGCAGGGCCCTCAGAGCCCGGCAGGCCCAGTGGAGTGTCACAAGCATTTAGGCCCAGGCCATAGGGCGCCTTCTTTGTCTGCACAGCTACCCAAACACTCACTTTTCCACTCAGGCCACCCACTTAGTTGAAGTGTGTGTGGAACCTGTCCGCGCAGTATACCTCGCTGCACAGCTAACCATAGGTCTGGGCATCGTAGCTTCCTGCCAAGTGACCGAAGTTCGCAGGAGAGATGATTCCCAGGTTCACACGCAGAGAGGCTCCTGCCCGGGCCACAGGCCGCCCACTGCCCCTGCCCAAGATCGGGGGCCGAAAGCAGCCCTGTCTAAGTCCCCTACTCCTAGAAGGAGTATTGGACCAACACTTCTAGAAAACGGGGTCCTTGTGGGCAACTCATTGGAGGGACACAAATAAATCTTTGCCGACTTTTTGCTGAAACTTACGAGTGTTCACACCTAAGCCTCTTACAAGGTCAGCTGTTTAGCTAAACATGAGCTCATGATCTAAATTTACACAATAATGAAGAAATCAGCTACAAAGGGAGACAATCAGCAAAAACAATCAATACCAGAATTAGATTCCCTCGGCCATCCTTGAGATGTTGGAATAATCAGGTACTAGGCAGAAAATATACATAAACCTGGAAATGAAACAAGGAACAAGCATGTTTTCAAAGACTGGTACAATCTCTAAAACATTTTTAAAGTACATGTCATTGATAAAGCTAAATACTCAAAGGTTGTTTAATACAACAAATTAAGCAGTGAGAAGAGTGAAATTATGCTGTTTAGAAAACTATGGAAGGTGAGATTTTCTGCCTAATTATATAAGATGATTTCTCTAAAAAATACACATTATTTCAAAGAATTATTGGCTGTGAAATAAGTTAAGGGTATTTCAAATGGCTTGTCTGCAAAGAAAGGTGAGATGTAGGGAATCACAGAAAGCCGAGGGGATAATATGTCAATATATACATTGCTATATGGTGAACTAAGCCTTAGGCCGGCAACAGTGGAGAGGAATGGACCCTTAGAAACGTACAAGTAAGCTGGAATCTTTAAAAGTTCAAATCTTTATAAGTAAAAAGATTTATTAAAATGAATAACCAAGTGTTTTACTTGACATCAGAAAATCAAAACAATAAACCCTGAGAACATAGAAAAAAGATAAATAAAGATATGAGCAGAACTTAATACAACATAAAAAGTATAAAATTCAGGTGATTTAGTAAGTCCAAAGAATATTCTTTGAAAAGATTTAAAAGACACACTTTGATTAAGGAAAACAAAAACATAAGTAAAGAATATACAGAAAGAATCAGGACAATGTTATAGCAGAGAATATATGAAATGCCAGTAAATTTGAACATTTCTGTAAAGCGGACCATTTCCTAGCTCCTAAAGTTTACCAAAACTGACACAAGAGGAAATCATTTAAGGTCATCATGTCTGCCCTTGGCATTCTCGGAACGCCCTGGCCTCAGAATGCAGCATCTGTAGTCCATGGTAACCTGCGGAGAGGGGGCGTGGCTGAGGTAGTTTGGAAGTCTGCCCTCACTGAGTGAATGGGTGTGGCCATCTCTGCTGTGACTGAACAAAGGGCAGGGGAGCAGGGTGCCCAGGGCAGGTCCCTCAGAGCCCGGCAGACCCCGTGGGGTGTCACAAGCATTTAGGCCCAGGCCAAAGGGCGCCTTCTTTGTCTGCACAGCTGCCCAAACTCTCACCTTTCCACTCAGGCCGCCCTCTTATTTGAAGTGTGTTTGGAACCTGTCCGCGCAGTGCTCCTCGCTGCACAGCTCACCATAGGTCAGGGCATCGTAGCTTCCTGCCAGGTGACCGAAGTTCGCAGGCAAATGGGTCCCTGGGACACATGCGGAGAGGCTCTTGCCCGGGCCACAGGCCGCCCACTGGCCCTGCCTCAGATCGAAGGCTGAAAAGCAGCCATGTCTGAGTCCACTGCCTCTCGAAGGAGTATTGGACCAACACTTGTAGAAAACGGGGTCCTTGCGGGCAACTCATTGGAGGGACACAAATAAATCTTTGCCGACTTCCTGCTGAAGCTTACCAGCGTTCACACCTAAGCCTCTTACAAGGTCAGCTGTTTAGCTAAACATGAGCTCATGATCTAAATTTACACAATATTGAAGAAATCAGCTAGAAAGGGAGACAATCAGCAAAAACAATCAATACCAGAATGAGATTCCCTAGGCCATCCATCTGATGTTGGAATAATCAGGTGCAAGGCAGAAAATATACATAAAACTGGAAATGAAACAAGGAACAAGGAGGTTTTCAAAGGCTGGTAGGATCTCTCAAACATTTTTAAAGTACATGTCGTTGATAAACCTAAATACTCAAAGGTTGTTTAATACCACAGATTAAGCATTGAGAAGAGTGAAATTATGCTGTTTTGAAAACTATGGCAGGTGAGATTTTCTGCCTAATTATATAAGAAGATTTCTCTAAAAAATAGACATTATTTCAAAGACTTATTGGCTGTGAAATAAGTTAAGTGTATTTCAAATGGCTTGTCTGCAAAGAAAGGTGAGATGTAGGGAATCACAGAAAGTCGAGGGGAAAATGTCAATATATACATTGCTATATGGTGAACTAAGCCTTAGGCCAGCCACAATGTAGAGGACCTGACCCTTAGAAATTTAAAAGTGAGCTGGAATCTTTAAAAGTTCAAATCTTTATAAGTAAAAAGATTGATGAAAATGAATAACCAAGTGTTTTAATTGACATCAGAAGATCAAAACAATAAACGCTGAGAACATAGAAAAAAGATAAATAAAGATATGAGCAGAACTTAATACCACAGAAAACGTATAAAATTCAGGTGAGGTAGTAAGTCCAAAGAATATTCTTTGAAAACATTTAAAAGACCCACTTTGATTAAGGAAAACACAAACATAATTAAAGAATATATAGAAAGAATCAGGACAATGTTATAGCAGAGAATATATGAAATGCCAGTAAATTTGAAGATTTCTGTAAAGTGAACCATTTCCTAGCTCCTACAATTTACCAAAACTGACACAAGAGGAAATCATTTAAGGTCATCATGTCTGCCCTTGGCATTCTCGGAACGCCCTGTCCTCAGAATGCAGCATCTGTAGTCCATGGTAACCTGAGGAGAGTGGGCGGTGCTGAGGGAGGCTGGAACACTGCCCTCACTGAGGGAGTCGGTGTGGCCATCTCTGCTGTGACTGAACAAAGGGCAGGGGAGCAGGGGGCCCAGGGCAGGGCCCTCAGAGCCCGGCTGGCCCAGTGGAATATCACAAGCATTTAGGCCCAGGCCATAGGGCGCCTTCTTTGTCTGCACAGCTACCCAAACTCTCACTTTTCCACTCAGGCCACCCCCTTAGTTGAAGTGTGTGTGGAACCTGTCCGCACAGTATACCTCGCTGCACAGCTAACCATAGGTCTGGGCATCGTAGCTTCCTGCCAGGTGACCGAAGTTCGCAGGAAAGATGATTCCCAGGTTCACACGCAGAGAGGCTCCTGCCCGGGCCACAGGCCGCCCACTGCCCCTGCCCAAGATCGGGGGCCAAAAGCAGCCCTGTCGAAGTCCCCTACTCCTAGAAGGAGTATTGGACCAACACTTCTAGAAAACGGGGTCCTTGTGGGCAACTCATTGGAGGGACACAAATAAATCTTTGCCGACTTTTTGCTGAAACTTATGAGCGTTCACACCTAAGCCTCTTACAAGGTCAGCTGTTTAGCTAAACATGAGCTCATGATCTAAATTTACACAATAATGAAGAAATCAGCTACAAATGGAGACAATCAGCAAAAACAATCAATACCAGAATTAGATTCCCTAGGCCATCCATGAGATGTTGCAATAATCAGGTGCTAGGCAGAAAATATACATAAACCTGGAAATGAAACAGGGAAGAAGCATGTTTTCAAAGACTGTTAGGATCTCTAAAACATTTTTAAAGTACATGTCATTGATAAAGCTAAATACTCAAAGGTTGTTTAATACAACAAATTAAGCAGTGAGAAGAGTGAAATTATGCTGTTTAGAAAACTATGGATGTGAGATTTTCTGCCTAATTATATAAGATGATTTCTCTAAAAAATACACATTATTTCAAAGAATTATTGGCTGTGAAATAAGTTAAGGTTATTTCAAATGTCTTGTCTGCAAAGAAAGGTGAGATGTAGGGAATCACAGAAAGCCGAGGGGATAATATGTCAATATATACATTGCTATATGGTGAACTAAGCCTTAGGCCGGCAACAGTGGAGAGGAATGGACCCTTAGAAACGTACAAGTAAGCTGGAATCTTTAAAAGTTCAAATTTTTATAAGTAAAAAGATTTATTAAAATGAATAACCAAGTGTTTTACTTGACATCAGAAAATCAAAACAATAAACCCTGAGAACATAGAAAAAAGATAAATAAAGATATGAGCAGAACTTAATACAACAGAAAACGTATAAAATTCAGGTGATTTAGTAAGTCCAAAGAATATTCTTTGAAAAGATTTAAAAGACACACTCTGATTAAGGAAAACAAAAACATAAGTAAAGAATATACAGAAAGAATCAGGACAATGTTATAGCAGAGAATATATGAAATGCCAGTAAATTTGAACATTTCTGTAAAGCGGACCATTTCCTAGCTCCTAAAGTTTAACAAAACTGACACAAGAGGAAATCATTTAAGGTCATCATGTCTGCCCTTGGCATTCTCGGAACGCCCTGGCCTCAGAATGTAGCATCTGTAGTACATGGTAACCTGCGGAGAGGGGGCGTGGCTGAGGGAGGTTGGAAGACTGCCCTCACTGAGGGAGTGGGTGTGGCCATCTCTGCTGTGACTGAACAAAGGGCAGGGGAGCAGGGGGCCCAGGGCAGGGCCCTCAGAGCCCGGCAGACCCAGTGGGGTGTCACAAGCATTTAGGCCCAGGCCAAAGGGCGCCTTCTTTATCTGCACAGCTGCCCAAACTCTCACCTTTCCACTCAGGCCGCCCTCTTATTTGAAGTGTGTTTGGAACCTGTCCGCGCAGTACTCCTCGCTACACAGCTCACCATAGGTCAGGGCATCGTAGCTTCCTGCCAGGTGACCGAAGTTCGCAGGCAAATGGGTCCCTGGGACACATGCGGAGAGGCTCTTGCCCGGGCCACAGGCCGCCCACTGGCCCTGCCCCAGATCGAAGGCTGAAAAGCAGCCATGTCTGAGTCCACTGCCTCTCGAAGGAGTATTGGACCAACACTTGTAGAAAACGGGGTCCTTGCGGGCAACTCATTGGAGGGACACAAATAAATCTTTGCCGACTTTCTGCTGAAGCTTACCAGCGTTCACACCTAAGCCTCTTACAAGGTCAGCTGTTTAGCTAAACATGAGCTCATGATCTAAATTTACACAATATTGAAGAAATCAGCTACAAAGGGAGACAATCAGCAAAAACAATCAATACCAGAATGAGATTCCCTAGGCCATCCATCTGATGTTGGAATAATGAGGTGCAAGGCAGAAAATATACATAAAACTGGAACTGAAACAAGGAACAAGGAGGTTTTCAAAGGCTGGTAGGATCTCTCAAACATTTTTAAAGTACATGTCGTTGATAAACCTAAATACTCAAAGGTTGTTTAATACCACAGATTAAGCATTGAGAAGAGTGAAATTATGCTGTTTTGAAAACTATGGCAGGTGAGATTTTCTGCCTAATTATATAAGAAGATTTCTCAAAAAATAGACATTATTTCAAAGACTTATTGGCTGTGAAATAAGTTAAGTGTATTTCAAATGGCTTGTCTGCAAAGAAAGGTGAGATGTAGGGAATCACAGAAAGTCGAGGGGAAAATGTAAATATATACATTGCTATATGGTGAACTAAGCCTTAGGCCAGCCACAATGTAGAGGACCTGACCCTTAGAAATTTAAAAGTGAGCTGGAATCTTTAAAAGTTCAAATCTTTATAAGTAAAAAGATTGATGAAAATGAATAACCAAGTGTTTTAATTGACATCAGAAGATCAAAACAATAAACCCTGAGAACATAGAAAAAAGATAAATAAAGATAAGAGCAGAACTTAATACCACAGAAAACGTATAAAATTCAGGTGAGGTAGTAAGTCCAAAGAATATTCTTTGAAAAGATTTAAAAGACATACTTTGATTAAGGAAAACACAAACATAATTAAAGAATATATAGAAAGAATCAGGACAATGTTATAGCAGAGAATATATGAAATGCCAGTAAATTTGAACATTTCTGTAAAGTGGACCATTTCCTAGCTCCTACAGTTTACCAAAACTGACACAAGAGGAAATCATTTAAGGTCATCATGTCTGCCCTTGGCATTCTCGGAACGCCCTGGCCTCAGAATGCAGCATCTGTAGTCCATGGTAACCTGCGGAGAGTGGGCGGGGCTGAGGGAGGCTGGAACACTGCCCTCACTGAGGGAGTCGGTGTGGCCATCTCTGCTGTGACTGAACAAAGGGCAGGGGAGCAGGGGGCCCAGGGCAGGGCCCTCAGAGCCCGGCAGGCCCAGTGGA
Organism: Mesoplodon bidens; assembly: GCF_964165515.1. NCBI lineage: Eukaryota > Metazoa > Chordata > Mammalia > Artiodactyla > Ziphiidae > Mesoplodon > Mesoplodon bidens. The sequence continues at coordinate 5,456,048 of NC_138180.1, forward strand.
GTGTCACAAGCATTTAGGCCCAGGCCATAGGGCGCCTTCTTTGTCTGCACAGCTGCCCAAACTCTCACTTTTCCACTCAGGCCACCCACTTAGTTGAAGTGTGTGTGGAACCTGTCCGCGCAGTATACCTCGCTGCACAGCTAACCATAGGTGTGGGCATCGTAGCTTCCTGCCAGGTGACCGAAGTTCGCAGGAGAGATGATTCCCAGGTTCACACGCAGAGAGGCTCCTGCACGGGCCACAGGCCGCCCACTGCCCCTGCCCAAGATCGGGGGCCGAAAGCAGCCCTGTCTAAGTCCCCTACTCCTAGAAGGAGTATTGGACCAACACTTCTAGAAAACGGGGTCCTTGTGGGCAACTCATTGGAGGGACACAAATAAATCTTTGCCGACTTTTTGCTGAAACTTTCGAGCGTTCACACCTAAGCCTCTTACAAGGTCAGCTGTTTAGCTAAACATGAGCTCATGATCTAAATTTACACAATAATGAAGAAATCAGCTACAAAGGGAGACAATCAGCAAAAACAATCAATACCAGAATTAGATTCCCTAGGCCATCCTTGAGATGTTGGAATAATCAGGTGCTAGGCAGAAAATATACATAAACCTGGAACTGAAACAAGGAACAAGCATGTTTTCAAAGACTGGTAGGATCTCTAAAACAGTTTTAAAGTACATGTCATGGATAAAGCTAAATACTCAAAGGTTGTTTTATACAACAAATTAAGCAGTGAGAAGAGTGAAATTATGCTGTTTAGAAAACTATGGAAGGTGAGATTTTCTGCCTAATTATATAAGATGATTTCTCTAAAAAATACACATTATTTCAAAGAATTATTGGCTGTGATATAAGTTAAGGGTATTTCAAATGGCTTGTCTGCAAAGAAAGGTGAGATGTAGGGAATCACAGAAAGCCGAGGGGATAATATGTCAATATATACATTGCTATATGGTGAACTAAGCCTTAGGCCGGCAACAGTGGAGAGGAATGGACCCTTAGAAACGTACAAGTAAGCTGGAATCTTTAAAAGTTCAAATCTTTATAAGTAAAAAGATTTATTAAAATGAATAACCAAGTGTTTTACTTGACATCAGAAAATCAAAACAATAAAACCTGAGAACATAGAAAAAAGATAAATAAAGATATGAGCAGCACTTAATACAACAGAAAACGTATAAAATTCAGGTGATTTAGTAAGTCCAAAGAATATTCTTTGAAAAGATTTAAAAGACACACTTTGATTAAGGAAAACAAAAACATAAGTAAAGAATATACAGAAAGAATCAGGACAATGTTATAGCAGAGAATATATGAAATGCCAGTAAATTTGAACATTTCTGTAAAGCGGACCATTTCCTAGCTCCTAAACTTTACCAAAACTGACACAAGAGGAAATCATTTAAGGTCATCATGTCTGCCCTTGGCATTCTCGGAACGCCCTGGCCTCAGAATGCAGCATCTGTAGTCCATGGTAACCTGCGGAGAGGGGGCGAGGCTGAGGGAGGTTGGAAGACTGCCCTCACAGAGGGAGTGGGTGTGGCCGTCTCTGCTGTGACTGAACAAAGGGCAGGGGAGCAGGGGGCCCAGGGCAGTGCCCTCAGAGCCCGGCAGACCCAGTGGGGTGTCACAAGCATTTAGGCCCAGGCCAAAGGGCGCCTACTTTGTCTGCACAGCTGCCCAAACTCTCACCTTTCCACTCAGGCCGCCTTCTTATTTGAAGTGTGTTTGGAACCTGTCCGCGCAGTACTCCTCGCTGCACAGCTCATCATAGGTCCTGGCATCGTAGCTTCCTGACAGGTGACCGAATTTCGCAGGCAATGGGTCCCTGGGACACATGCGGAGAGGCTCTTGCCCGGGCCACAGGCCGCCCACTGGCCCTGCCCCAGATCGAAGGCTGAAAAGCAGCCATGTCTGAGTCCACTGCCTCTCGAAGGAGTATTGGACCAACACTTGTAGAAAACGGGGTCCTTGCGGGCAACTCATTGGAGGGACACAAATAAATCTTTGCCGACTTTCTGCTGAAGCTTACCAGCGTTCACATCTAAGCCTCTTACAAGGTCAGCTGTTTAGCTAAACATGAGCTCATGATCTAAATTTACACAATATTGAAGAAATCAGCTACACAGGGAGACAATCAGCAAAAACAATCAATACCAGAATCAGATTCCCTAGGCCATCCATCTGATGTTGGAATAATCAGGTGCAAGGCAGAAAATATACATAAAACTGGAACTGAAACAAGGAACAAGGAGGTTTTCAAAGGCTGGTAGGATCTCTCAAACATTTTTAAAGTACATGTCGTTGATAAACCTAAATACTCAAAGGTTGTTTAATACCACAGATTAAGCATTGAGAAGAGTGAAATTATGCTGTTTTGAAAACTATGGCAGGTGAGATTTTCTGCCTAATTATATAAGAAGATTTCTCTAAAAAATAGACATTATTTCAAAGACTTATTGGCTGTGAAATAAGTTAAGTGTATTTCAAATGGCTTGTCTGCAAAGAAAGGTGAGATGTAGGGAATCACAGAAAGTCGAGGGGAAAATGTCAATATATACATTGCTATATGGTGAACTAAGCCTTAGGCCAGCCACAATGTAGAGGACCTGACCCTTAGAAATTTAAAAGTGAGCTAGAATCTTTAAAAGTTCAAATCTTTATAAGTAAAAAGATTGATGAAAATGAATAACCAAGTGTTTTAATTGACATCAGAAGATCAAAACAATAAACCCTGAGAACATAGAAAAAAGATAAATAAAGATATGAGCAGAACTTAATACCACAGAAAACGTATAAAATTCAGGTGAGGTAGTAAGTCCAAAGAATATTCTTTGAAAAGATTTAAAAGACACACTTTGATTAAGGAAAACACAAACATAATTAAAGAATATATAGAAAGAATCAGGACAATGTTATAGCAGAGAATATATGAAATGCCAGTAAATTTGAACATTTCTGTAAAGTTGACCATTTCCTAGCTCCTACAGTTTACCAAAACTGACACAAGAGGAAATCATTTAAGGTCATCATGTCTGCCCTTGGCATTCTCGGAACGCCCTGGCCTCAGAATGCAGCATCTGTAGTCCATGGTAACCTGCGGAGAGTGGGCGTGGCTGAGTGAGGTTGGAACACTGCCCTCACTGAGGGAGTCGGTGTGGCCATCTCTGCTGTGACTGAACAAATGGCAGGGGAGCAGGGGGCCCAGGGCAGGGCCCTCAGAGCCCGGCAGGCCCAGTGGAGTGTCGCAAGCATTTAGGCCCAGGCCATAGGGCGCCTTCTTTGTCTGCACAGCTGGCCAAACTCTCACTTTTCCACTCAGGCCACCCACTTAGTTGAAGTGTGTGTGGAACCTGTCTACACAGTATACCTCGCTGCACAGCTAACCATAGGTCTGGGCATCGTAGCTTCCTGACAGGTGACCGAAGTTCGCAGGAGAGATGATTCCCAGGTTCACACGCAGAGAGGCTCCTGCCCGGGCCACAGGCCGCCCACTGCCCCTGCCCAAGATCGGGGGCCGAAAGCAGCCCTGTCGAAGTCCCCTACTCCTAGAAGGAGTATTGGACCAACACTTCTAGAAAACGGGGTCCTTGTGGGCAACTCATTGGAGGGACACAAATAAATCTTTGCCGACTTTTTGCTGAAACTTACGAGCGTTCACACCTAAGCCTCTTACAAGGTCAGCTGTTTAGCTAAACATGAGCTCATGATCTAAATTTACACAATAATGAAGAAATCAGCTACAAAGGGAGAAAATCAGCAAAAACAATCAATACCAGAATTAGATTCCCTAGGCCATCCTTGAGATGTTGGAATAATCAGGTGCTAGGCAGAAAATATACATAAACCTGGAACTGAAACAAGGAACAAGCATGTTTTCAAAGACTGGTAGGATCTCTAAAACAGTTTTAAAGTACATGTCATTGATAAAGCTAAATACTCAAAGGTTGTTTAATACAACAAATTAAGCAGTGAGAAGAGTGAAATTATGCTGTTTAGAAAACTATGGAAGTGAGATTTTCTGCCTAATTATATAAGATGATTTCTCTAAAAAATACACATTATTTCAAAGAATTATTGGCTGTGAAATAAGTTAAGGGTATTTCAAATGGCTTGTCTGCAAAGAAAGGTGAGATGTAGGGAATCACAGAAAGCCGAGGGGATAATATGTCAATATATACATTGCTATATGGTGAACTAAGCCTTAGGCCGGCAACAGTGGAGAGGAATGGACCCTTAGAAACGTACAAGTAAGCTGGAATCTTTAAAAGTTCAAATCTTTATAAGTAAAAAGATTTATTAAAATGAATAACCAAGTGTTTTACTTGACATCAGAAAATCAAAACAATAAACCCTGAGAACTTAGAAAAAAGATAAATAAAGATATGAGCAGCACTTAATACAACAGAAAACGTATAAAATTCAGGTGATTTAGTAAGTCCAAAGAATATTCTTTGAAAAGATTTAAAAGACACACTTTGATTAAGGAAAACAAAAACATAAGTAAAGAATATACAGAAAGAATCAGGACAATGTTATAGCAGAGAATATATGAAATGCCAGTAAATTTGAACATTTCTGTAAAGCGGACCATTTCCTAGCTCCTAAACTTTACCAAAACTGACACAAGAGGAAATCATTTAAGGTCATCATGTCTGCCCTTGGCATTCTCGGAACGCCCTGGCCTCAGAATGCAGCATCTGTAGTCCATGGTAACCTGCGGAGAGGGGGCGTGGCTGAGGGAGGTTGGAAGACTGCCCTCACAGAGGGAGTGTGTGTGGCCGTCTCTGCTGTGACTGAACAAAGGGCAGGGGAGCAGGGGGCCCAGGGCAGGGCCCTCAGAGCCCGGCAGACCCAGTGGGGTGTCACAAGCATTTAGGCCCAGGCCAAAGGGCGCCTACTTTGTCTGCACAGCTGCCCAAACTCTCACCTTTCCACTCAGGCCGCCTTCTTATTTGAAGTGTGTTTGGAACCTGTCCGCGCAGTACTCCTCGCTGCACAGCTCACCATAGGTCCTGGCATCGTAGCTTCCTGACAGGTGACCGAAGTTCGCAGGCAATGGGTCCCTGGGACACATGCGGAGAGGCTCTTGCCCGGGCCACAGGCCGCCCACTGGCCCTGCCCCAGATCGAAGGCTGAAAAGCAGCCATGTCTGAGTCCACTGCCTCTCGAAGGAGTATTGGACCAACACTTGTAGAAAACGGGGTCCTTGCGGGCAACTCATTGGAGGGACACAAATAAATCTTTGCCGACTTTCTGCTGAAGCTTACCAGCGTTCACATCTAAGCCTCTTACAAGGTCAGCTGTTTAGCTAAACATGAGCTCATGATCTAAATTTACACAATCTTGAAGAAATCAGCTACAAAGGGAGACAATCAGCAAAAACAATCAATACCAGAATGAGATTCCCTAGGCCATCCATCTGATGTTGGAATAATCAGGTGCAAGGCAGAAAATATACATAAAACTGGAACTGAAACAAGGAACAAGGAGGTTTTCAAAGGCTGGTAGGATCTCTCAAACATTTTTAAAGTACATGTCGTTGATAAACCTAAATACTCAAAGGTTGTTTAATACCACAGATTAAGCATTGAGAAGAGTGAAATTATGCTGTTTTGAAAACTATGGCAGGTGAGATTTTCTGCCTAATTATATAAGAAGATTACTCTAAAAAATAGACATTATTTCAAAGACTTATTGGCTGTGAAATAAGTTAAGTGTATTTCAAATGGCTTGTCTGCAAAGAAAGGTGAGATGTAGGGAATCACAGAAAGTCGGGGGGAAAATGTCAATATATACATTGCTATATGGTGAAATAAGCCTAAGGCCAGCCACAATGTAGAGGACCTGACCCTTAGAAATTTAAAAGTGAGCTGGAATCTTTAAAAGTTCAAATCTTTATAAGTAAAAAGATTGATGAAAATGAATAACAAAGTGTTTTAATTGACATCAGAAGATCAAAACAATAAACCCTGAGAACATAGAAAAAAGATAAATAAAGATATGAGCAGAACTTAATACCACAGAAAACGTATAAAATTCAGGTGAGGTAGTAAGTCCAAAGAATATTCTTTGAGAAGACTTAAAAGACACACTTTGATTAAGGAAAACACAAACATAATTAAAGAATATATAGAAAGAATCAGGACAATGTTATAGCAGAGAATATATGAAATGCCAGTAAATTTGAACATTTCTGTAAAGTGGACCATTTCCTAGCTCCTACAGTTTACTAAAACTGACCCAAGAAGAAATCATTTAAGGTCATCATGTCTGCCCTTGGCATTCTCGGAACGCCCTGGCCTCAGAATGCAGCATCTGTAGTCCATGGTAACCTGCGGAGAGTGGGCGGGGCTGAGGGAGGCTGGAACACTGCCCTCACTGAGGGAGTCGGTGTGGCCATCTCTGCTGTGACTGAACAAAGGGCAGGGGAGCAGGGGGCCCAGGGCTGGGCCCTCAGAGCCCGGCAGGCCCAGTGGAGTGTCACAAGCATTTAGGCCCAGGCCATAGGGCGCCTTCTTTGTCTGCACAGCAACCCAAACTCTCTCTTTTCCGCTCAGGCCACCCACTTAGTTGAAGTGTGTGTGGAACCTGTCCGCACAGTATACCACGCTGCACAGCTAACCATAGGTCTGGGCATCGTAGCTTCCTGCCAGGTGACCGAAGTTCGCAGGAGAGATGATTCCCAGGTTCACCAGCAGAGAGGCTCCTGCCCGGGCCACAGGCCGCCCACTGCCCCTGCCCAAGATCGGGGGCCAAAAGCAGCCCTGTCTAAGTCCCCTACCCCTAGAGGGAGTATTGGACCAACACTTCTAGAAAACGGGGTCCTTGTGGGCAACTCATTGGAGGGACACAAATAAATCTTTGCCGACTTTTTGCTGAAACTTACGAGCGTTCACACCTAAGCCTCTTACAAGGTCAGCTGTTTAGCTAAACATGAGCTCATGATCTAAATTTACACAATAATGAAGAAATCAGCTACAAAGGGAGACAATCAGCAAAAACAATCAATATGAGAATTAGATTCCCTAGGCCATCCTTGAGATGTTGGAATAGTCAGGTGCTAGGCAGAAAATATACATAAACCTGGAAATGAAACAAGGAACAAGCATGTTTTCAAAGACTGGTAGGATCTCTAAAACATTTTTAAAGTACATGTCATTGATAAAGCTAAATACTCAAAGGTTGTTTAATACAACAAATTAAGCAGTGAGAAGAGTTATTAGAAAACTATGGAAGGTGAGATTTTCTGCATAATTATATAAGATGATTTCTCTAAAAAATACACATTATTTCAAAGAATTATTGGCTGTGAAATAAGTTAAGGGTATTTCAAATGGCTTGTCTGCAAAGAAAGGTGAGATGTAGGGAATCACAGAAAGCCGAGGGGATAATATGTCAATATATACATTGCTATATGGTGAACTAAGCCTTAGGCCGGCAACAGTGGAGAGGAATGGACCCTTAGAAACGTACAAGTAAGCTGGAATCTTTAAAAGTTCAAATCTTTATAAGTAAAAAGATTTATTAAAATGAATAACCAAGTGTTTTACTTGACATCAGAAAATCAAAACAATAAACCCTGAGAACATAGAAAAAAGATAAATAAAGATATGAGCAGAACTTAATACAACATAAAACGTATAAAATTCAGGTGATTTAGTAAGTCCAAAGAATATTCTTTGAAAAGATTTAAAAGACACACTTTGATTAAGGAAAACAAAAACATAAGTAAAGAATATACAGAAAGAATCAGGACAATGTTATAGCAGAGAATATATGAAATGCCAGTAAATTTGAACATTTCTGTAAAGCGGACCATTTCCTAGCTCCTAAAGTTTACCAAAACTGACACAAGAGGAAATCATTTAAGGTCATCATGTCTGCCCTTGGCATTCTCGGAACGCCCTGGCCTCAGAATGCAGCATCTGTAGTCCATGGTAACCTGCGGAGAGGGGGCGTGTCTGAGGGAGGTTGGAAGACTGCCCTCACTGAGGGAGTGGGTGTGGCCATCTCTGCTGTGACTGAACAAAGGGCAGGGGAGCAGGGGGCCCAGGGCAGGGCCCTCAGAGCCCGGCAGACCCAGTGGGGTGTCACAAGCATTTAGGCCCAGGCCAAAGGGCGCCTTCTTTGTCTGCACAGCTGCCCAAACTCTCACCTTTCCACACAGGCCGCCCTCTTATTTGAAGTGTGTTTGGAACCTGTCCGCGCAGTACTCCTCGCTGCACAGCTCACCATAGGTCAGGGCATTGTAGCTTCCTGCCAGGTGACCGAAGTTCGCAGGCAAATGGGTCCCTGGGACACATGCGGAGAGGCTCTTGCCCGGGCCACAGGCCGCCCACTGGCCCTGCCCCAGATCGAAGGCTGAAAAGCAGCCATGTCTGAGTCCACTGCCTCTCGAAGGAGTATTGGACCAACACTTGTAGAAAACGGGGTCCTTGCGGGCAACTCATTGGAGGGACACAAATAAATCTTTGCCGACTTTCTGCTGAAGCTTACCAGCGTTCACACCTAAGCCTCTTACAAGTTCAGCTGTTTAGCTAAACATGAGCTCATGATCTAAATTTACACAATATTTAAGAAATCAGCTACAAAGGGAGACAATCAGCAAAAACAATCAATACCAGAATGAGATTCCCTAGGCCATCCATCTGATGTTGGAATAATCAGGTGCAAGGCAGAAAATATACATAAAACTGGAACTGAAACAAGGAACAAGGAGGTTTTCAAAGGCTGGTAGGATCTCTCAAACATTTTTAAAGTACATGTCGTTGATAAACCTAAATACTCAAAGGTTGTTTAATACCACAGATTAAGCATTGAGAAGAGTGAAATTATGCTGTTTTGAAAACTATGGCAGGTGAGATTTTCTGCCTAATTATATAAGAAAATTACTCTAAAAAATAGACATTATTTCAAAGACTTATTGGCTGTGAAATAAGTTAAGTGTATTTCAAATGGCTTGTCAGCAAAGAAAGGTGAGATGTAGGGAATCACAGAAAGTCGGGGGGAAAATGTCAATATATACATTGCTATATGGTGAAATAAGCCTAAGGCCAGCCACAATGTAGAGGACCTGACCCTTAGAAATTTAAAAGTGAGCTGGAATCTTTAAAAGTTCAAATCTTTATAAGTAAAAAGATTGATGAAAATGAATAACAAAGTGTTTTAATTGACATCAGAAGATCAAAACAATAAACCCTGAGAACATAGAAAAAAGATAAATAAAGATATGAGCAGAACTTAATACCACAGAAAACGTATAAAATTCAGGTGAGGTAGTAAGTCCAAAGAATATTCTTTGAGAAGACTTAAAAGACACACTTTGATTAAGGAAAACACAAACATAATTAAAGAATATATAGAAAGAATCAGGACAATGTTATAGCAGAGAATATATGAAATGCCAGTAAATTTGAACATTTCTGTAAAGTGGACCATTTCCTAGATCCTACAGTTTACTAAAACTGACCCAAGAAGAAATCATTTAAGGTCATCATGTCTGCCCTTGGCATTCTCGGAACGCCCTGGCCTCAGAATGCATCATCTGTAGTCCATGGTAACCTGCGGAGAGTGGGCGGGGCTGAGGGAGGCTGGAACACTGCCCTCACTGAGGGAGTCGGTGTGGCCATCTCTGCTGTGACTGAACAAAGGGCAGGGGAGCAGGGGGCCCAGGGCTGGGCCCTCAGAGCCCGGCAGGCCCAGTGGAGTGTCACAAGCATTTAGGCCCAGGCCATAGGGTGCCTTCTTTGTCTGCACAGCAACCCAAACTCTCTCTTTTCCGCTCAGGCCACCCACTTAGTTGAAGTGTGTGTGGAACCTGTCCGCACAGTATACCACGCTGCACAGCTAACCATAGGTCTGGGCATCGTAGCTTCCTGCCAGGTGACCGAAGTTCGCAGGAGAGATGATTCCCAGGTTCACCAGCAGAGAGGCTCCTGCCCGGGCCACAGGCCGCCCACTGCCCCTGCCCAAGATCGGGGGCCGAAAGCAGCCCTGTCTAAGTCCCCTACTCCTAGAAGGAGTATTGGACCAACACTTCTAGAAAACGGGGTCCTTGTGGGCAACTCATTGGAGGGACACAAATAAATCTTTGCCGACTTTTTGCTGAAACTTACGAGCGTTCACACCTAAGCCTCTTACAAGGTCAGCTGTTTAGCTAAACATGAGCTCATGATCTAAATTTACACAATAATGAAGAAATCAGCTACAAAGGGAGACAATCAGCAAAAACAATCATACGAGAATTAGATTCCCTAGGCCATCCTTGAGATGTTGGAATAGTCAGGTGCTAGGCAGAAAATATACATAAACCTGGAAATGAAACAAGGAACAAGCATGTTTTCAAAGACTGGTAGGATCTCTAAAACATTTTTAAAGTACATGTCATTGATAAAGCTAAATACTCAAAGGTTGTTTAATACAACAAATTAAGCAGTGAGAAGAGTTATTAGAAAACTATGGAAGGTGAGATTTTCTGCCTAATTATATAAGATGATTTCTCTAAAAAATACACATTATTTCAAAGAATTATTGGCTGTGAAATAAGTTAAGGGTATTTCAAATGGCTTGTCTGCAAAGAAAGGTGAGATGTAGGGAATCACAGAAAGCCGAGGGGATAATATGTCAATATATACATTGCTATATGGTGAACTAAGCCTTAGGCCGGCAACAGTGGAGAGGAATGGACCCTTAGAAACGTACAAGTAAGCTGGAATCTTTAAAAGTTCAAATCTTTATAAGTAAAAAGATTTATTAAAATGAATAACCAAGTGTTTTACTTGACATCAGAAAATCAAAACAATAAACCCTGAGAACATAGAAAAAAGATAAATAAAGATATGAGCAGAACTTAATACAACATAAAAAGTATAAAATTCAGGTGATTTAGTAAGTCCAAAGAATATTCTTTGAAAAGATTTAAAAGACACACTTTGATTAAGGAAAACAAAAACATAAGTAAAGAATATACAGAAAGAATCAGGACAATGTTATAGCAGAGAATATATGAAATGCCAGTAAATTTGAACATTTCTGTAAAGCGGACCATTTCCTAGCTCCTAAAGTTTACCAAAACTGACACAAGAGGAAATCATTTAAGGTCATCATGTCTGCCCTTGGCATTCTCGGAACGCCCTGGCCTCAGAATGCAGCATCTGTAGTCCATGGTAACCTGCGGAGAGGGGGCGTGTCTGAGGGAGGTTGGAAGACTGCCCTCACTGAGGGAGTGGGTGTGGCCATCTCTGCTGTGACTGAACAAAGGGCAGGGGAGCAGGGGGCCCAGGGCAGGGCCCTCAGAGCCCGGCAGACCCAGTGGGGTGTCACAAGCATTTAGGCCCAGGCCAAAGGGCGCCTTCTTTGTCTGCACAGCTGCCCAAACTCTCACCTTTCCACACAGGCCGCCCTCTTATTTGAAGTGTGTTTGGAACCTGTCCGCGCAGTACTCCTCGCTGCACAGCTCACCATAGGTCAGGGCATTGTAGCTTCCTGCCAGGTGACCGAAGTTCGCAGGCAAATGGGTCCCTGGGACACATGCGGAGAAGCTCTTGCCCGGGCCACAGGCCGCCCACTGGCCCTGCCCCAGATCGAAGGCTGAAAAGCAGCCATGTCTGAGTCCACTGCCTCTCGAAGGAGTATTGGACCAACACTTGTAGAAAACGGGGTCCTTGCGGGCAACTCATTGGAGGGACACAAATAAATCTTTGCCGACTTTCTGCTGAAGCTTACCAGCGTTCACACCTAAGCCTCTTACAAGTTCAGCTGTTTAGCTAAACATGAGCTCATGATCTAAATTTACACAATATTGAAGAAATCAGCTACAAAGGGAGACAATCAGCAAAAACAATCAATACCAGAATGAGATTCCATAGGCCATCCATCTGATGTTGGAATAATAAGGTGCAAGGCAGAAAATATACATAAAACTGGAACTGAAACAAGGAACAAGGAGGTTTTCAAAGGCTGGTAGGATCTCTAAAACATGTTTAAAGTACATGTCGTTGATAAACCTAAATACTCAAAGGTTGTTTAATACCACAGATTAAGTATTGAGAAGAGTGAAATTATACTGTTTTGAAAACTATGGCAGGTGAGATTTTCTGCCTAATTATATAAGAAGATTTCTCTAAAAAATAGACATTATTTCAAAGACTTATTGGCTGTGAAATAAGTTAAGTGTATTTCAAATGGCTTGTCTGCAAAGAAAGGTGAGATGTAGGGAATCACAGAAAGTCGAGGGGAAATGTCAATATATACATTGCTATATGGTGAACTAAGCCTTAGGCCAGCCACAATGTAGAGGACCTGACCCTTAGAAATTTTAAAGTGAGCTGGAATCTTTAAAAGTTCAAATCTTTATAAGTAAAAAGATTGATGAAAATGAATAACCAAGTGTTTTAATTGACATCAGAAGATCAAAACAATAAACCCTGAGAACATAGAAAAAAGATAAATAAAGATATGAGCAGAACTTAATACCACAGAAAACGTATAAAATTCAGGTGAGGTAGTAAGTCCAAAGAATATTCTTTGAAAAGATTTAAAAGACACACTTTGATTAAGGAAAAGACAAACATAATTAAAGAATATATAGAAAGAATCAGGACAATGTTATAGCAGAGAATATATGAAATGCCAGTAAATTTGAACATTTCTGTAAAGTGGACCATTTCCTAGCTCCTACAGTTTACCAAAACTGACACAAGAGGAAATCATTTAAGGTCATCATGTCTGCCCTTGGCATTCTCGTTATGCCCTGACCTCAGAATGCAGCATCTGTAGTCCATGGTAACCTGCGGAGAGTGGGCGGGGCTGAGGGAGGCTGGAACACTGCCCTCACTGAGGGAGTCGGTGTGGCCATCTCTGCTGTGACTGAACAAAGGGCAGGGGAGCAGGGGGCACAGGGCAGGGCCCTCAGAGCCCGGCAGGCCCAGTGGAGTGTCACAAGCATTTAGGCCCAGGACATAGGGCGCCTTCTTTGTCTGCACAGCTACCCAAATTCTCACTTTTCCACTCAGGCCACCCACTTAGTTGAAGTGTGTGTGGAACCTGTCCGCGCAGTATACCGCGCTGCACAGCTAACCATAGGTCTGGGCATCGTAGCTTCCTGCCAGGTGACCGAAGTTCGCAGGAGAGATGATTCCCAGGTTCACACGCAGAGAGGCTCCTGCCCGGGCCACAGGCCGCCCACTGCCCCTGCCCAAGATCGGGGGCCGAAAGCAGCCCTGTAGAAGTCCCCTACTCCTAGAAGGAGTATTGGACCAACACTTCTAGAAAACGGGGTCCTTGTGGGCAACTCACTGGAGGGACACAAATAAATCTTTGCGACTTTTTGCTGAAACTTACGAGCGTTCACACCTAAGCCTCTTACAAGGTCAGCTGTTTAGCTAAACATGAGCTCATGATCTAAATTTACACAATAATGAAGAAATCATCTACAAAGGGAGACAATCAGCAAAAACAATCAATACCAGAATTAGATTCCCTAGGCCACCCTAGAGATGTTGGAATAATCTGGGGCTAGGCAGAAAATATACATAAACCTGGAAATGAAACAAGGAACAAGCATGTTTTCAAAGACTGGTAGGATCTCTAAAACATTTTTAAAGTACATGTCATTGATAAAGCTAAATACTCAAAGGTTGTTTAATACAACAAATTAAGCAGTGAGAAGAGTGAAATTATGCTGTTTAGAAAACTATGGAAGGTGAGATTTTCTGCCTAATTATATAAGATGATTTCTCTAAAAACTACACATTATTTCAAAGACTTATTGGCTGTGAAATAAGTTAAGGGTATTTCAAATGGCTTGTCTGCAAAGAAAGGTGAGATGTAGGGAATCACAGAAAGCCGAGGGGATAATATGTCAATATATACATTGCTATATGGTGAACTAAGCGTTAGGCCGGCAACAGTGGAGAGGAATGGACCCTTAGAAACGTACAAGTAAGCTGGAATCTTTAAAAGTTCAAATCTTTATAAGTAAAAAGATTTATTAAAATGAATAACCAAGTGTTTTACTTGACATCAGAAAATCAAAACAATAAACCCTGAGAACATAGAAAAAAGATAAATAAAGATATGAGCAGAACTTAATACAACATAAAACGTATAAAATTCAGGTGATTTAGTAAGTCCAAAGAATATTCTTTGAAAAGATTTAAAAGACACACTTTGATTAAGGAAAACAAAAACATAAGTAAAGAATATACAGAAAGAATCAGGACAATGTTATAGCAGAGAATATATGAAATGCCAGTAAATTTGAACATTTCTGTAAAGCGGACCATTTCCTAGCTCCTAAACTTTACCAAAACTGACACAAGAGGAAATCATTTAAGGTCATCATGTCTGCCCTTGGCATTCTCGGAACGCCCTGGCCTCAGAATGCAGCATCTGTAGTCCATGGTAACCTGCGGAGAGGGGGCGTGGCTGAGGGAGGTTGGAAGACTGCCCTCACTGAGGGAGTGTGTGTGGCCATCTCTTCTGTGACTGAACAAAGGGTAGGGGAGCAGTGGGCCCAGGGCAGGGCCCTCAGAGCCCGGCAGAACCAGTGGGGTGTCACAATCATTTAGGCCCAGGCCAAAGAGCGCCTTCTTTGTCTGCACAGCTGCCCAAACTCTCACCTTTCCACTCAGGCCGCCCTCTTATTTGAAGTGTGTTTGGAAGCTGTCCGCGCAGTACTCCTCGCTGCACAGCTCACCATAAGTCAGGGCATCGTAGCTTCCTGCCAGGTGACCGAAGATCGCAGGCAAATGGGTCCCTGGGACACATGCGGAGAGGCTCTTGCCCGGGCCACAGGCCGCCCACTGGCCCTGCCCCAGATCGAAGGCTGAAAAGCAGCCATGTCTGAGTCCACTGCCTCTCGGAGGAGTATTGGACCAACACTTGTAGAAAACGGGGTCCTTGCGGGCAACTCATTGGAGGGACACAAATAAATCTTTGCCGACTTTCTGCTGAAGCGTACCAGCGTTCACACCTAAGCCTCTTACGAGGTCAGCTGTTTAGCTTAACATGAGCTCATGATCTAAATTTACACAATTTTGAAGAAATCAGCTACAAAGTGAGACAATCAGCAAAAACAATCAATACCAGAATGAGATTCCCTAGGCCATCCATCTGATGTTGGAATAATCAGGTGCAAGGCAGAAAATATACATAAAACTGGAACTGAAACAAGGAACAAGGAGGTTTTCAAAGGCTGGTAGGATCTCTAAAACATTTTTAATGTACATGTCGTTGATAAACCTAAATACTCAAAGGTTGTTTAATACCACAGATGAAGCATTGAGAAGAGTGAAATTATGCTGTTTTGAAAACTATGGCAGGTGAGATTTTCTGCCTTATTATATAAGGAGATTTCTCTAAAAAATAGACATTATTTCAAAGACTTATTGGCTGTGAAATAAATTAAGTGTATTTCAATTGGCTTGTCTGCAAAGAAAGGTGAGATGTAGGGAATCACAGAAAGTCGAGGGGAAATTGTCAATATATACATTGCTATATGGTGAACTAAGCCTTAGGCCAGCCACAATATAGAGGACCTGACCCTTAGAAATTTAAAAGTGAGCTGGAATCTTTAAAAGTTCAAATCTTTATAAGTAAAAAGATTGATGAAAATGAATAACCAAGTGTTTTAATTGACATCAGAAGATCAAAACAATAAACCCTGAGAACATAGAAAAAAGATAAATAAAGATATGAGCAGAACTTAATACCACAGAAAACGTATAAAATTCAGGTGAGGTAGTAAGTCCAAAGAATATTCTTTGAAAAGATTTAAAAGACACACTTTGATTAAGGAAAACACAAACATAAAAAAAGAATATATAGAAAGAATCAGGACAATGTTATAGCAGAGAATATATGAAATGCCAGTAAATTTGAACATTTGTGTAAAGTTGACCATTTCCTAGCTCCTACAGTTTACCAAAACTGACACAAGAGGAAATCATTTAAGGTCATCATGTCTGCCCTTGGCATTCTCGGAACGCCCTGGCCTCAGAATGCAGCATCTGTAGTCCATGGTAACCTGCGGAGAGTGGGCGGGTCTGAGGGAGGCTGGAACACTGCCCTCACTGAGGGAGTCGGTGTGGCCATCTCTGCTGTGACTGAACAAAGGGCAGGGGAGCAGGGGGCCCAGGGCAGGGCCCTCAGAGCCCGGCAGGCCCAGTGGAGTGTCACAAGCATTTAGGCCCAGGCCATAGGGCGCCTTCTTTGTCTGCACAGCTGCCCAAACTCTCACTTTTCCACTGAGGCCACCCACTTAGTTGAAGTGTGTGTGGAACCTGTCCGCACAGTATACCTCGCTGCACAGCTAACCATAGGTCTGGGCATCGTAGCTTCCTGCCAGGTGACCGAAGTTCGCAGGAGAGATGATTCCCAGGTTCACACGCAGAGAGGCTCCTGCCCGGGCCACAGGCCGCCCACTGCCCCTGCCCAAGATCGGGGGCCGAAAGCAGCCCTGTCTAAGTCCCCTACTCCTAGAAGGAGTATTGTACCAACACTTCTAGAAAACGGGGTCCTTGTGGGCAACTCATTGGAGGGACACAAATAAATCTTTCCCGACTTTTTGCTGAAACTTACGAGCGTTCACACCTAAGCCTCTTACAAGGTCAGCTGTTTAGCTAAACATGAGCTCATGATCTAAATTTACACAATAATGAAGAAATCAGCTACAAAGGGAGACAATCAGCAAAAACAATCAATACCAGAATTAGATTCCCTCGGCCATCCTTGAGATGTTGGAATAATCAGGTGCTAGGCAGAAAATATACATAAACCTGGAAATGAAACAAGGAACAAGCATGTTTTCAAAGACTGGTAGGATCTCTAAAACATTTTTAAAGTACATGTCATTGATAAAGCTAAATACTCAAAGGTTGTTTAATACAACAAATTAAGCAGTGAGAAGAGTGAAATTATGCTGTTTAGAAAACTATGGAAGGTGAGATTTTCTGCCTAATTATATAAGATGATTTCTCTAAAAAATACACATTATTTCAAAGAATTATTGGCTGTGAAATAAGTTAAGGGTATTTCAAATGGCTTGTCTGCAAAGAAAGGTGAGATGTAGGGAATCACAGAAAGCCGAGGGGATAATATGTCAATATATACATTGTTATATGGTGAACTAAGCCTTAGGCCGGCAACAGTGTAGAGGAATGGACCCTTAGAAAAGTACAAGTAAGCTGGAATCTTTAAAAGTTCAAATCTTTATAAGTAAAAAGATTTATTAAAATGAATAACCAAGTGTTTTACTTGACATCAGAAAATCAAAACAATAAACCCTGAGAACATAGGAAAAAGATAAATAAAGATATGAGCAGAACTTAATACAACAGAAAACGTATAAAATTCAGGTGATTTAGTAAGTCCAAAGAATATTCTTTGAAAAGATTTAAAAGACACACTTTGATTAAGGAAAACAAAAACATAAGTAAAGAATATACAGAAAGAATCAGGACAATGTTATAGCAGAGAATATATGAAATGCCAGTAAATTTGAACATTTCTGTAAAGCGGACCATTTCCTAGCTCCTAAAGTTTACCAAAACTGACACAAGAGGAAATCATTTAAGGTCATCATGTCTGCCCTTGGCATTCTCGGAACGCCCTGGCCTCAGAATGCAGCATCTGTAGTCCATGGTAACCAGCGGAGAGGGGGCGTGGCTGAGGGAGTTTGGAATACTGCCCTCACTGAGGGAGTGGGTGTGGCCATCTCTGCTGTGACTGAACAAAGGGCAGGGGAGCAGGGGGCCCAGGGCAGGGCCCTCAGAGCCCGGCAGACCCAGTGGGGTGTCACAAGCATTTAGGCCCAGGCCAAAGGGCGCCTTCTTTGTCTGCACAGCTGCCCAAACTCTCACCTTTCCACTCAGGCCGCCCTCTTATTTGAAGTGTGTTTGGAACCTGTCCGCGCAGTACTCCTCGCTGCACAGCTCACCATAGTTCAGGGTATCGTAGCTTCCTGCCAGGTGACCGAAGTTCGCAGGCAAATGGGTCCCTGGGACACATGCGGAGAGGCTCTTGCCCGGGCCACAGGGCGCCCACTGGCCCTGCCCCAGATCGAAGGCTGAAAAGCAGCCATGTCTGAGTCCACTGCCTCTCGAAGGAGTATTGGACCAACACTTGTAGAAAACGGGGTCCTTGCGGGCAACTCATTGGAGGGTCACAAATAAATCTTTGCCGCCTTTCTGCTGAAGCTTACCAGCGTTCACACCTAAGCCACTTACAAGGTCAGCTGTTTAGCTAAACATGAGCTCATGATCTAAATTTACACAATATTGAAGAAATCAGCTACAAAGGGAGACAATCAGCAAAAACAATCAATACCAGAATGAGATTCCCTAGGCCATCCATGTGATGTTGGAATAATCAGGTGCAAGGCAGAAAATATACATAAAACTGGAAATGAAACAAGGAACAAGGAGGTTTTCAAAGGCTGGTAGGATCTCTAAAACATTTTTAAAGTATATGTCGTTGATAAACCTAAATACTCAAAGGTTGTTTAATACCACAGATTAAGCATTGAGAAGAGTGAAATTATACTGTTTTGAAAACTATGGCAGGTGAGATTTTCTGCCTAATTATATAAGAAGATTTCTCTAAAAAATAGACATTATTTCAAAGACTTATTGGCTGTGAAATAAGTTAAGTGTATTTCAAATGGCTTGTCTGCAAAAATGGTGAGATGTAGGGAATCACAGAAAGTTGAGGTGAAAATGTCAATATATACATTGCTATATGGTGAACTAAGCCTTAGGCCAGACACAATGTAGAGGACCTGACCCTTAGAAATTTAAAAGTGAGCTGGAATCTTTAAAAGTTCAAATCTTTATAAGTAAAAAGATTGATGAAAATGAATAACCAAGTGTTTTAATTGACATCAGAAGATCAAAACAATAAAACCTGAGAACATAGAATAAAGATAAATAAAGATATGAGCAGAACGTAATAGCACAGAAAACGTATAAAATTCAGGTGAGGTAGTAAGTCCAAAGAATATTCTTTGAGAAGATTTAAAAGACACACTTTGATTAAGGAAAACACAAACATAATTAAAGAATATATAGAAAGAATCAGGACAAAGTTATACAGAGAATATATGAAATGCCAGTAAATTTGAACATTTCTGTAAAGTGGACCATTTCCTAGCTCCTACAGTTTACCAAAACTGACCCAAGAGGAAATCATTTAAGGTCATCATGTCTGCCCTTGGCATTCTCGGAACGCCCTGGCCTCAGAATGCAGCATCTGTAGTCCATGGTAACCTGCGGAGAGGGGGCGGTGCTGAGGGAGGCTGGAACACTGCCCTCACTGAGGGAGTCGGTGTGGCCATCTCTGCTGTGACTGAACAAAGGGCAGGGGAGCAGGGGGCCCAGGGCAGGGCCCTCAGAGCCCGGCAGGCCCAGTGGAGTGTCACAAGCATTTAGGCCCAGGCCATAGGGCGCCTTCTTTGTCTGCACAGCTACCCAAACTCTCACTTTTCCACTCAGGCCACCCACTTAGTTGAAGGGTGTGTGGAACCTGTCCGCGCAGTATACCTCGCTGCACAGCTAACCATAGGTCTGGGCATCGTAGCTTCCTGCCAGGTGACCGAAGTTCGCAGGAGAGATGATTCCCAGGTTCACACGCAGAGAGGCTCCAGCTCGGGCCACAGGCCGCCCACTGCCCGTGCCCAAGAACGGGGGCCGAAAGCAGCCCTGTCTAAGTCCCCTACTCCTAGAAGGAGTATTGGACCAACACTTCTAGAAAACGGGGTCCTTGTGGGCAACTCATTGGAGGGACACAAATAAATCTTTGCCGACTTTTTGCTGAAACTTACGAGCGTTCACACCTAAACCTCTTACAAGGTCAGCTGTTTAGCTAAACATGATCTCATGATCTAAAATTACACAATAATGAAGAAATCAGCTACAAAGGGAGACAATCAGCAAAAACAATCAATACCAGAATGAGATTCCCTAGGCCACCCATCAGATGTTGGAATAATCAGGTGCTAGGCAGAAAATATACATAAACCTGGAAATGAAACAAGGAACAAGCATGTTTTCAAAGACTGGTAGGATCTCTAAAACATTTTTAAAGTACATGTCATTGATAAAGCTAAATACTCAAAGGTTGTTTAATAAAACAAATTAAGCAGTGAGAAGAGCGAAATTATGCTGTTTAGAAAACTATGGAAGGTGAGATTTTCTGCCTAATTATATAAGATGATTTCTCTAAAAAATACACATTATTTCAAAGAATTATTGGCTGTGAAATAAGATAAGGGTATTTCAAATGGCTTGTCTGCAAAGAAAGGTGAGATGTAGGGAATCACAGAAAGCCGAGGGGATAATATGTCAATATATACTTTGCTATATGGTGAACTAAGCCTTAGGCCGGCAACAGTGTAGAGGAATGGACCCTTAGAAAAGTACAAGTAAGCTGGAATCTTTAAAAGTTCAAATCTTTATAAGTAAAAAGATTTATTAAAATGAATAACCAAGTGTTTTACTTGACATCAGAAAATCAAAACAATAAACCCTGAGAACATAGGAAAAAGATAAATAAAGATATGAGCAGAACTTAATACAACAGAAAACGTATAAAATTCAGGTGATTTAGTAAGTCCAAAGAATATTCTTTGAAAAGATTTAAAAGACACACTTTGATTAAGGAAAACAAAAACATAAGTAAAGAATATACAGAAAGAATCAGGACAATGATATAGCAGAGAATATATGAAATGCCAGTAAATTTGAACATTTCTGTAAAGCGGACCATTTCCTAGCTCCTAAAGTTTACCAAAACTGACAAAAGAGGAAATCATTTAAGGTCATCATGTCTGCCCTTGGCATTCTCGGAACGCCCTGGCCTCAGAATGCAGCATCTGTAGTCCATGGTTACCTGCGGAGAGTGGGCGGTGCTGAGGGAGGCTGGAACACTGCCCTCACTGAGGGAGTCTGTGTGGCCACCTCTGCTGTGACTGAACAAAGGGCAGGGGAGCAGGGGGCCCAGGGCAGGGCCCTCAGAGCCCGGCAGGCCCAGTGGAGTGTCACAAGCATTTAGGCCCAGGCCATAGGGCGCCTTCTTTGTCTGCACAGCAACCCAAACTCTCACTTTTCCACTCAGGCCACCCACTTAGTTGAAGTGTGTGTGGAACCTGTCCGCGCAGTATACCTCGCTGCACAGCTAACCATAGGTCTGGGCATCGTAGCTTCCTGCCAGGTGACCGAAGTTCGCAGGAGAGATGATTCCCAGGTTCACACGCAGAGAGGCTCCTGCCCGGGCCACAGGCCGCCCACTGCCCGTGCCCAAGATCGGGGGCCGAAAGCAGCCCTGTCTAAGTCCCCTACCCCTAGAGGGAGTATTGGACCAACACTTCTAGAAAACGGGGTCCTTGTGGGCAACTCATTGGAGGGACACAAATAAATCTTGGCCGACTTTTTGCTGAAACTTACAAGCGTTCACACCTAAGCCTCTTACAAGGTCAGCTGTTTAGCTAAACATGAGCTCATGATCTAAATTTACACAATATTGAAGTAATCAGCTACAAAGGGAGACAATCAGCAAAAACAATCAATACCAGAATTAGATTCCTTAGGCCACCCATCAGATGTTGGAATAATCAGGTGCTAGGCAGAAAATATACATAAACCTGGAAATGAAACAAGGAACAAGGAGGTTTTCAAAGACTGGTAGGATCTCTAAAACATTTTTAAAGTACATGTCATTGATAAAGCTAAATACTGAAAGGTTCTTTAATACAACAAATTAAGCAGTGAGAAGAGTGAAATTATGCTGATTAGAAAAATATGGAAGGTGAGATTTTCTGCCTAATTATATAAGATGATTTCTCTAAAAAATACACATTATTTCAAAGTATTATTGGCTGTGAAATAAGTTAAGGGTATTTCAAATAGCTTGCCTGCAAAGAAAGGTGAGATGTAGGGAATCACAGAAAGCCGAGGGGATAATATGTCAATATATACATTGCTAATGGTGATCTAAGCCTTAGGCCGGCAACAGTGTAGAGGAAAGAACCCTTAGAAACGTACAAGTAAGCTGGAATCTTTAAAAGTTCAAATGTTTATAAGTAAAAAGATTTATTAAAATGAATAACCAAGTGTTTTACTTGACATCAGAAAATCAAAACAATAAACCCTGAGAACATAGAAAAAAGATAAATAAAGATATGAGCAGAACTTAATACAACAGAAAACGTATAAAATTCAGGTGATTTAGTAAGTCCAAAGAATATTCTTTGAAAAGATTTAAAAGACACACTTTGAATTAGGAAAACAAAAACATAAGTAGAGAATATACAGAAAGAATCAGGACAATGTTATAGCAGAGAATATATGAAATACCAGTAAATTTGAACATTTCTGTAAAGCGGACCATTTCCTAGCTCCTAAAGTTTACCAAAACTGACACAAGAGGAAATCATTTAAGTTCATCATGTCTGCCCTTGGCATTCTCGGAACGCCCTGGCCTCAGAATGCAGCATCTGTAGTCCATGGTAACCTGCGGAGAGGGGGCGTGGCTGAGGGAGCTTGGAAGACTGCCCTCACTGAGGGAGTGGGTGTGGCCATCTCTGCTGTGACTGAACAAAGGGCAGGGGAGCAGGGGGCCCAGGGCAGGGCCCTCAGAGCCCGGCAGACCCAGTGGGGTGTCACAAGCATTTAGGCCCAGGCCAAAGGGCGCCTTCTTTTTCTGCACAGCTGCCCAAACTCTCACCTTTCCACTCAGGCCGCCCTCTTATTTGAAGTGTGTTTGGAACCTGTCCGCGCAGTACTCCTCACTGCACAGCTCACCATAGGTCAGGGCATCGTACCTTCCTGCCAAGTGACCGAAGTTCGCAGGAAAATGGGTCCCTGGGACACATGCGGAGAGGCTCTTGCCCGGGCCACATGCCGCCCACTGGCCCTGCCCCAGATCGAATGCTGAAAAGCAGCCATGTCTGAGTCCACTGCCTCTCGAAGGAGTATTGGACCAACACTTGTAGAAAACGGGGTCCTTGCGGGCAACTCATTGGAGGGACACAAATAAATCTTTGCCGACTTTCTGCTGAAGCTTACCAGCGTTCACACCTAAGCCTCTTACAAGGTCAGCTGTTTAGCTAAACATGAGCTCATGATCTAAATTTACACAATATTGAAGAAATCAGCTACAAAGGGAGACCATCAGCAAAAACAATCAATACCAGAATGAGATTCCCTAGGCCATCCATCTGATGTTGGAATAATCAGGTGCAAGGCAGAAAATAT
This sequence comes from Mesoplodon bidens, assembly GCF_964165515.1. Lineage (NCBI taxonomy): Eukaryota > Metazoa > Chordata > Mammalia > Artiodactyla > Ziphiidae > Mesoplodon > Mesoplodon bidens. Next base: position 5,479,297 of record NC_138180.1, read on the forward strand.
ACATAAAACTGGAACTGAAACAAGGAACAAGGAGGTTTTCAAAGGCTGGTAGTATCTCTCAAACATTTTTAAAGTACATGTCGTTGATAAACCTAAATACTCAAAGGTTGTTTAATACCACAGATTAAGCATTGAGAAGAGTGAAATTATGTTGTTTTGAAAACTATGGCAGGTGGGATTTTCTGCCTAATTATATAAGAAGATTTCTCTAAAAAATAGACATTATTTCAAAGACTTATTGGCTGTGAAATAAGTTAAGTGTATTTCAAATGGCTTGTCTGCATAGAAAGGTGAGATGTAGGGAATCACAGAAAGTCGAGGGGAAAATGTCAATATATACATTGCTATATGGTGAACTAAGCCTTAGGCCAGCCACAATGTAGAGGACCTGACCCTTAGAAACTTAAAAGTGAGCTGGAATCTTTAAAAGTTCAAATCTTTATAAGTAAAAAGATTGATGAAAATGAATAACCAAGTGTTTTAATTGACATCAGAAGAACAAAACAATAAACCCTGAGAACATAGAAAAAAGATAAATAAAGATATGAGCAGAACTTAATACCACAGAAAACGTATAAAATTCAGGTGAGGTAGTAAGTCCAAAGAATATTCTTTGAAAAGATTTAAAAGACACACTTTGATTAAGGAAAACACAAACATAATTAATGAATATATAGAAAGAATCAGGGCAAAGTTATAGCAGAGAATATATGAAATGCCAGTAAATTTGAACATTTCTGTAAAGTTGACCATTTCCTAGCTCCTACAGTTTACCAAAACTGACACAAGAGGAAATCATTTAAGGTCATCATGTCTGCCCTTGGCATTCTCGGAACGCCCTGGCCTCAGAATGCAGCATCTGTAGTCCATGGTAACCTGCGGAGAGTGGGCGGTGCTGAGGGAGGCTGGAACACTGCCCTCAATGAGGGAGTCGGTGTGGCCATCTCTGCTGTGACTGAACAAAGGGCAGGGGAGCAGGGGGCCCAGGGCAGGGCCCTCAGAGCCCGGCAGGCCCAGTGGAGTGTCACAAGCATTTAGGCCCAGGCCATAGGGCGCCTTCTTTGTCTGCACAGCTACCCAAACTCTCACTTTTCCACTCAGGCCACCCACTTAGTTGAAGTGTGTGTGGAACCTGTCCACGCAGTATACCTCGCTGCACAGCTAACCATAGGTCTGGGCATCGTAGCTTCCTGCCAGGTGACCGAAGTTCGCAGGAGAGATGATTCCCAGGTTCACACGCAGAGAGGCTCCAGCTCGGGCCACAGGCCGCCCACTGCCCCTGCCCAAGATCGGGGGCCGAAAGCAGCCCTGTCTAAGTCCCCTACTCCTAGAAGGAGTATTGGACCAACACTTCTAGAAAACGGGGTCCTTGTGGGCAACTCATTGGAGGGACACAAATAAATCTTTGCCGACTTTTTGCTGAAACTTACGAGCGTTCACACCTAAACCTCTTACAAGGTCAGCTGTTTAGCTAAACATGATCTCATGATCTAAAATTACACAATAATGAAGAAATCAGCTACAAAGGGAGACAATCAGCAAAAACAATCAATACCAGAATGAGATTCCCTAGGCCACCCATCAGATGTTGGAATAATCAGGTGCTAGGCAGAAAATATACATAAACCTGGAAATGAAACAAGGAACAAGCATGTTTTCAAAGACTGGTAGGATCTCTAAAACATTTTTAAAGTACATGTCATTGATAAAGCTAAATACTCAAAGGTTGTTTAATACAACAAATTAAGCAGTGAGAAGAGCGAAATTATTCTGTTTAGAAAACTATGGAAGGTGACATTTTCTGCCTAATTATATAAGATGATTTCTCTAAAAAATACACATTATTTCAAAGAATTATTGGCTGTGAAATAAGATAAGGGTATTTCAAATGGCTTGTCTGCAAAGAAAGGTGAGATGTAGGGAATCACAGAAAGCCGAGGGGATAATATGTCAATATATACTTTGCTATATGGTGAACTAAGCCTTAGGCCGGCAACAGTGTAGAGGAATGGACCCTTAGAAAAGTACAAGTAAGCTGGAATCTTTAAAAGTTCAAATCTTTATAAGTAAAAAGATTTATTAAAATGAATAACCAAGTGTTTTACTTGACATCAGAAAATCAAAACAATAAACCCTGAGAACATAGGAAAAAGATAAATAAAGATATGAGCAGAAATTAATACAACAGAAAACGTATAAAATTCAGGTGATTTAGTAAGTCCAAAGAATATTCTTTGAAAAGATTTAAAAGACACACTTTGATTAAGGAAAACAAAAACATAAGTAAAGAATATACAGAAAGAATCAGGACAATGTTACAGCAGAGAATATATGAAATGCCAGTAAATTTGAACATTTCTGTAAAGCGGACCATTTCCTAGCTCCTAAAGTTTACCAAAACTGACACAAGTGGAAATCATTTAAGGTCATCATGTCTGCCCTTGGCATTCTCGGAACGCCCTGGCCTCATAATGCAGCATCTGTAGTCCATGGTAACCTGCGAAGAGGGGGGGTGGCTGAGGGAGGTTGGAAGACTGCCCTCACTGAGGGAGTGGGTTTGGCCATCTCTGCTGTGACTGAACAAAGGGCAGGGGAGCAGGGGGCCCAGGGCAGGGCCCTCAGAGCCCGGCAGACCCAGTGGGGTGTCACAAGCATTTAGGCCCAGGCCAAAGGGCGCCTTCTTTTTCTGCACAGCTGCCCAAACTCTCACCTTTCCACTCAGGCCGCCCTCTTATTTGAAGTGTGTTTGGAAGCTGTCCGCGCAGTACTCCTCGCTGCACAGCCCACGATAGGTCAGGGCATCGTAGCTTCCTGCCAGGTGACCGCAGTTCGCAGGCAAATGGGTCCCTGGGACACATGCGGAGAGGCTCTTGCCCGGGCCACAGGCCGCCCACTGGCCCTGCCCCAGATTGAAGGCTGAAAAGCAGCCATGTCTGAGTCCACTGCCTCTCGAAGGAGTATTGGACCAACACTTGTAGAAAACGGGGTCCTTGCGGGCAAATCATTGGAGGGACACAAATAAATCTTTGCTGACTTTCTGCTGAAGCTTACCAGCGTTCACACCTAAGCCTCTTACAAGGTCAGCTGTTTAGCTTAACATGAGCTCATGATCTAAATTTACACAATATTGAAGAAATCAGCTACAAAGGGAGACCATCAGCAGAAACAATCAATACCAGAATGAGATTCCCTAGGCCATCCATCTGATGTTGGAATAATCAGGTTCAAGGCAGAAAATATACATAAAACTGGAACTGAAACAAGGAACAAGGAGGTTTTCAAAGGCTGGTAGGATCTCTCAAACATTTTTAAAGTACATGTCGTTGATAAACCTAAATACTCAAAGGTTGTTTAATACCACATATTTAGCATTGAGAAGAGTGAAATTATGCTGTTTTGAAAACTATGGCAGGTGAGATTTTCTGCCTAATTATATAAGAAGATTTCTCTAAAAAATAGACATTATTTCAAAGACTTATTGGCTGTTAAATAAGTTAACTGTATTTCAAATGGCTTGTCTGTAAAGAAAGGTGAGATGTAGGGAATCACAGAAAGTCGAGGGGAAAATATCAATATATACATTGCTATGTGGTGAACTAAGCCTTAGGCCAGCCACATTGTAGAGGACCTGACCCTTAGAAACTTAAAAATGAGCAGGAATCTTTAAAAGTTCAAATCTTTATAAGTAAAAAGATTGATGAAAATGAATAACAAGTGTTTTAATTGACATCAGAAGATCAAAACAATAAACCCTGAGAACATAGAAAAAAGATAAATAAAGATATGACCAGAACTTAATACCACAGAAAACGTATAAAATTCAGGTGAGGTAGTAAGTCCAAAGAATATTCTTTGAAAAGATTTAAAAGACACACTTTGATTAAGGAAAACACAAAAATAATTAAAGAATATATAGAAAGAATCAGGACAATGTTATAGCAGAGAATATATGAAATGCCAGTAAATTTGAACATTTCTGTAAAGTGGACCATTTCCTAGCTCCTACAGTTTACCAAAACTGACACAAGAGGAAATCATTTAAGGTCATCATGTCTGCCTTTGGCATTCTCGTTACGCCCTGGCCTCAGAATGCAGCATCTGTAGTCCATGGTAACCTGCGGAGAGTGGGCGGGGCTGAGGGAGGCTGGAACACTGCCCTCAATGAGGGAGTCGGTGTGGCCATCTCTGCTGTGTCGGAACAAAGGGCAGGAGAGCAGGGGGCCCAGGGCAGGGACCTCAGAGCCGGGCAGGCCCAGTGGTGTGTCACAAACCTATAGGCCCAGGCCATAGGGCACCTTCTTTGTCTGCACAGCTGCCCAAACTCTCACTTTTCCTCTCCGGCCACCCACTTAGTTGAAGTGTGTGTGGAAGCTGTCCGCGCAGTATACCTCGCTGCACAGCTAAACATAGGTCTGGGCATCGTAGCTTCCTGCCAGGTGACCGAAGTTCGCAGGAGAGATGATTCCCAGGTTCACACGCAGAGAGGCTCCTGCCCGGGCCACAGGCCGCCCACTGCCCGTGCCCAAGAACGGGGGCCGAAAGCAGCCCTGTCTAAGTCCCCTACCCCTAGAGGGAGTATTGGACCAACACTTCGAGAAACGGGGTCCTTGTGGGCAACTCATTGGAGGGACACAAATAAATCTTTGCCGACTTTTTGCTGAAACTTACGAGCGTTCACACCTAAGCCTCTTACAAGGTCAGCTGTTTAGCTAAACATGAGCTCATGATCTAAATTTACACAATAATGAAGAAATCAGCTACAAAGGGAGACAATCAGCAAAAACAATCAATACCAGAATTAGATTCCCTAGGCCACCCATCAGATGTTGGAATAATCAGGTGCTAGGCAGAAAATATACATAAACCTGGAAATGAAACAAGGAACAAGCATGTTTTCAAAGACTGGTAGGATCTCTAAAACATTTTTAAAGAACATGTCATTGATAAAGCTAAATACTCAAAGGTTGTTTAATACCACAGATTAAGCATTGAGAAGAGTGAAATTATGCGGTTTTGAAAACTATGGCAGGTGAGATTTTCTGCCTCATTATATAAGAAGATTTCTCTAAAAAATAGACATTATTTCAAAGACTTATTGGCTGTGAAATAAGTTAAGTGTATTTCAAATGGCTTGTCTGCAAAGAAAGGTGAGATGTAGGGAATCACAGAAAGTCGAGGGGAAAATATCAATATATACATTGCTATATGGTGAACTAAGCCTTAGGCCAGCCACAATGTAGAGGACCTGACCCTTAGAAACTTAAAAGTGAGCTGGAATCTTTAAAAGTTCAAATCTTTATAAGTAAAAAGATTGATGAAAATGAATAACCAAGTGTTTTAATTGACATCAGAAGATCAAAACAATAAACCCTGAGAACATAGAAAAAAGATAAATAAAGATATGAGCAGAACTTAATACCACAGAAAACGTATCAAACACAGGTGACGTAGTAATTCCAAAGAATATTCTTTGAAATGATTTAAAAGACACACTTTGATATAAGGAAAACACAAACATAATTAAAGAATATATAGAAAGAATCAGGACAATGTTATAGCAGAGAATATATGAAATGCCAGTAAATTTGAACATTTCTGTAAAGTTGACCATTTCCTAGCACCTACAGTTTACCAAAACTGACACAAGAGGAAATCATTTAAGGTCATCATGTCTGCCCTTGGCATTCTCGTTACGCCCTGGCCTCAGAATGCAGTATCCGTAGTCCATGGTAACCTGCGGAGAGTGGGCGGGGCTGAGGGAGGCTGGAACACTGCCCTCACTGAGGGAGTGGGTGTGGCCATCTCTGCTGTGACTGAACAAAGGGCAGGGGAGCAGGGGGCCCAGGGCAGGGCCCTCAGAGCCCGGCAGGCCCAGTGGGGTGTCACAAGCATTTAGGCCCAGGCCAAAGGGCGCCTTCTTTGTCTGCACAGCTGCCCAATCTCTCACTTTTCCTCTCCGGCCACCCACTTAGTTGAAGTGTGTGTGGAAGCTGTCCGCGCAGTATACCTCGCTGCACAGCTAAACATAGGTCTGGGCATCGTAGCTTCCTGCCAGGTGACCGAAGTTCGCAGGAGAGATGATTCCCAGGTTCACACGCAGAGAGGCTCCTGCCCGGGCCACAGGCCACCCACTGCCCGTGCCCAAGATCGGGGGCCGAAAGCACCCCTGTCTAAGTCCCCTACCCCTAGAGGGAGTATTGGACCAACACTTCCAGAAAACGGGGTCCTTGTGGGCAACTCATTGGAGGGACACAAATAAATCTTTGCCGACTTTTTGCTGAAACTTAGGAGCGTTCACACCTAAGCCTCTTACAAGGTCAGCTGTTTAGCTAAACATGAGCTCATGATCTAAATTTACACAATAATGAAGAAATCAGCTACAAAGGGAGACAATCAGCAAAAACAATCAATACCAGAATTAGATTCCCTAGGCCACCCATCAGATGTTGGAATAATCAGGTGCTAGGCAGAAAATATACATAAACCTGGAAATGAAACAAGGAACAAGCATGTTTTCAAAGACTGGTAGGATCTCTAAAACATTTTTAAAGTACATGTCATTGATAAAGCTAAATACTCAAAGGTTCTTTAATACAACAAATTAAGCAGTGAGAAGAGTGAAATTATGCTGTTTAGAAAACTATGGAAGGTGAGATTTTCTGCCTAATTATATAAGATGATTTCTCTAAAAAATACACATTATTTCAAAGAATTATTGGCTGTGAAATAAGTTACGGGTATTTCAAATGGCTTGTCTGCAAAGAAAGGTGAGATGTAGGGAATCACAGAAAGCCGAGGGGATAATATGTCAATATATACATTGCTATATGGTGAACTAAGCCTTAGGCCGGCAACAGTGTAGAGGAATGGACCCTTAGGAACGTACAAGTAAGCTGGAATCTTTAAAAGTTCAAATCTTTATAAGTAAAAAATTTATTAAAATGAATAACCAAGTGTTTTACTTGACATCAGAAAATCAAAACAATAAACCCTGAGAACATAGAAAAAAGCTAAATAAAGATATGAGCAGAACTTAATACAACAGAAAACGTATAAAATTCAGGTGATTTAGTAAGTCCAAAGAATATTCTTTGAAAAGATTTAAAAGACACACTTTGATTAAGGAAAACAAAAACATAAGTAAAGAATATACAGAAAGAATCAGGACAATGTTATAGCAGAGAATATATGAAATGCCAGTAAATTTGAACATTTCTGTAAAGCGGACCATTTCCTAGCTCCTAAACTTTACCAAAACTGACACAAGAGGAAATCATTTAAGGTCATCATGTCTGCCCTTGGCATTCTCGGAACGCCCTGGCCACAGAATGCAGCATCTGTAGTCCATGGTAACCTGCGGAGAGGGGGCGTGGCTGAGGGAGCTTGGAAGACTGCCCTCACTGAGGGAGTGGGTGTGGCCATCTCTGCTGTGACTGAACAAAGGGCAGGGGAGCAGGCGGCCCAGGGCAGGGCCCGCAGAGCCCGGCAGACCCAGTGGGGTGTCACAAGCATTTAGGCCCAGGCCAAAGGGCGCCTTCTTTGTCTGCACCGCTGCCCAAACTCTCACCTTTCCACTCAGGCCGCCCTCTTATTTGAAGTGTGTTTGGAACCTGTCCGTGCAGTACTCCTCGCTGCACAGCTCACCATAGGTCAGGGCATCGTAGCTTCCTGCCAGGTGACCGAAGTTCGCAGGCAAATGGGTCCCTGGGACACATGCGGAGAGGCTCTTGCCCGGGCCACAGGCCGCCCACTGGCCCTGCCCCAGATCGAAGGCTGAAAAGCAGCCATGTCTGTGTGCCCTGCCTCTCGAAGGAGTATTGGACCAACACTTGTAGAAAACGGGGTCCTTGCGGGCAACTCATTGGAGGGACACAAATAAATCTTTGCCGACTTTCTGCTGAAGCTTACCAGCGTTCACACCTAAGCCTCTTACAAGGTCAGCTGTTTAGCTAAACATGAGCTCATGATCTAAATTTACACAATATTGAAGAAATCAGCTACAATGGGAGACTATCAGCAAAAACAATCAATACCAGATTGAGATTCCCTAGGCCATCCATCTGATGTTGGAATAATCAGGTGCAAGGCAGAAAATATACATAAAACTGGAACTGAAACAAGGAACAAGGAGGTTTTCAAAGGCTGATAGGATCTCTAAAACATTTTTAAAGTACATGTCGTTGATAAACCTAAATACTCAAAGGATGTTTAATACAACAGATTAAGCATAGAGAAGAGTGAAATTATGCTGTTTTGAAAACTATGGCAGGTGAGATTTTCTGCCTAATTATGTAAGAAGATTTCTCTAAAAAATAGACATTATTTCAAAGACTTATTGGCTGTGAAATAAGTTAAGTGTATTTCAAATGGCTTGTCTGCAAAGAAAGGTGAGATGTAGGGAATCACAGAAAGTCGAGGGGAAAATGTCAATATATAAATTGCTATGTGGTGAACTAAGCCTTAGGCCAGCCACAATGTAGAGGACCTGACCCTTAGAAACTTAAAAGTGAGCTGGAATCTTTAAAAGTTCAAATCTTTATAAGGAAAAAGATTGATGAAAATGAATAACCAAGTGTTTTAATTGACATCAGAAGAACAAAACAATAAACCCTGAGAACATAGAAAAAAGATAAATAAAGATATGAGCAGAACTTAATACCACAGAAAACGTATAAAATTCAGGTGAGGTAGTAAGTCCAAAGAATATTCTTTGAAAAGATTTAAAAGACACACTTTGATTAAGGAAAACACAAACATAATTAAATAATATATAGAAAGAATCAGGGCAAAGTTATAGCAGAGAATATATGAAATGCCAGTAAATTTGAACATTTCTGTAAAGTTGACCATTTCCTAGCTCCTACAGTTTGCCAAAACTGACACAAGAGGAAATCATTTAAGGTCATCATGTCTGCCCTTGGCATTCTCGGAACGCCCTGGCCTCAGAATGCAGCATGTGTAGTCCATGGTAACCTGCGGAGAGTGGGCGGGGCTGAGGGAGGCTGGAACACTGCCCTCACTGAGGGAGTGTGTGTGTCCATCTCTGTTGTGACTGAACAAAGGGCAGGGGAGCAGGGGGCCCAGGGCAGGGCCCTCAGAGCCGGGCAGGCCCAGTGGTGTGTCACAAACCTATAGGCCCAGGCCATCGGGCACCTTCTTTGTCTGCACAGCTGCCCAAACTCTCACTTTTCCACTCAGGCCACCCACTTAGTTGAAGTGTGTGTGGAACCTGTCCGCGCAGTATACCTCGCTGCACAGCTAACCATAGGTCTGGGCATCGTAGCTTCCTGCCAGGTGACCGAAGTTCGCAGGAGAGATGATTCCCAGGTTCACACGCAGAGAGGCTCCTGCCCGGGCCACAGGCCGCCCACTGCCCGTGCCCAAGATCGGGGGCCAAAAGCAGCCCTGTCTAAGTCCCCTACCCCTAGAGGGAGTATTGGACCAACACTTCTAGAAAACGGGGTCCTTGTGGGCAACTCATTGGAGGGACACAAATAAATCTTTGCCGACTTTTTGCTGAAACTTAGGAGCGTTCACACCTAAGCCTCTTACAAGGTCAGCTGTTTAGCTAAACATGAGCTCATGATCTAAATTTACACAATAATGAAGAAATCAGCTACAAAGGGAGACAATCAGCAAAAACAATCAATACCAGAATTAGATTCCCTAGGCCACCCATCAGATGTTGGAATAATCAGGTGCTAGGCAGAAAATATACATAAACCTGGAAATGAAACAAGGAACAAGCATGTTTTCAAAGACTGGTAGGATCTCTAAAACATTTTTAAAGTACATGTCATTGATAAAGCTAAATACTCAAAGGTTCTTTAATACAACAAATTAAGCAGTGAGAAGAGTGAAATTATGCTGTTTAGAAAACTATGGAAGGTGAGATTTTCTGCCTAATTATATAAGATGATTTCTCTAAAAAATACACATTATTTCAAAGAATTATTGGCTGTGAAATAAGTTACGGGTATTTCAAATGGCTCGTCTGCAAAGAAAGGTGAGATGTAGGGAATCACAGAAAGCCGAGGGGATAATATGTCAATATATACATTGCTATATGGTGAAATAAGCCTTACGCCAGCAACAGTGTAGAGGAATGGACCCTTAGGAACGTACAAGTAAGCTGGAATCTTTAAAAGTTCAAATCTTTATAAGTAAAGAGATTTATTAAAATGAATAACCAAGTGTTTTACTTGACATCAGAAAATCAAAACAATAAACCCTGAGAACATAGAAAAAAGATAAATAAAGATATGAGCAGAACTTAATACAACAGAAAACGTATAAAATTCAGGTGATTTAGTAAGTCCAAAGAATATTCTTTGAAAAGATTTAAAAGACACACTTTGATAAAGGAAAACATAAACATAAGTAAAGAATATAGAGAAAGAATCAGGACAATGTTATAGCAGAGAATATATGAAATGCAAGTAAATTTGAACATTTCTGTAAAGTGGACCATTTCCTAGCTCCTAAAGTTTACCAAAACTGACACAAGAGGAAATCATTTAAGGTCATCATGTCTGCCCTTGGCATTCTCGGTATGCCATGGCCTCAGAATGCAGCATCTGTAGTTCATGTTAACCAGCGGAGAGGGGGCGGGGCTGAGGGAGCTTGGAACACTGCCCTCACTGAGGGAGTGGGTGTGGCCATCTCTGCTGTGACTGAACAAAGGGCAGGGGAGCAGGGGGCCCAGGGCAGGGCCCTCAGAGCCCGGCAGACCCAGTGGGGTGTCACAAGCATTTAGGCCCAGGCCAAAGGGCGCCTTCTTTGTCTGCACTGCTGCCCAAACTCTCACCTTTCCACTCAGGCTGCCTTCTTATTTGAAGTGTGTTTGGAACCTCTCCGCGCAGTACTCCTCGCTGCACAGCTCACCATAGGTCAGGGCATCGTAGCTTCCTGCCAGGTGACCGAAGTTCGCAGGCAATTGGGTCCCTGGGACACATGCGGAGAGGCTCTTGCCCGGGCCACAGGCCGCCCACTGGCCCAGCCCCAGATCGAAGGCTGAAAAGCCGCCATGTCTGAGTCCACTGCCTCTCGAAGGAGTATTGGACCAACACTTGTAGAAAACGGGGTCCTTGCGGGCAACTCATTGGAGGGACACAAATAAATCTTGGCCGACTTTCTGCTGAAGCTTACCAGCGTTCACACCTAAGCCTCTTACAAGGTCAGCTGTTTAGCTAAACATGAGCTCATGATCTAAATTTACACAATATTGAAGAAATCAGCTACAAAGGGAGACAATCAGCAAAAACAATCAATACCAGAATGAGATTCCCTAGGCCATCCATCTGATGTTGGAATAATCAGGTGCAAGGCAGAAAATATACATAAAACTGGAACTGAAACAAGGAACAAGGAGGTTTTCAAAGGCTGGTAGGATCTCTAAAACATTTTTAAAGTACACGTCGTTTATAAACCTAAATACTCAAAGGTCGTTTAATACCACAGATTAAGCATAGAGAAGAGTGAAATTATGCTGTTTTGAAAACTATGGCAGGTGAGATTTTCTGCCTAATTATATAAGAAGATTTCTCTAAAAAATAGACATTATTTCAAAGACTTATTGGCTGTGAAATAAGTTAAGTGTATTTCAAATGGCTTGTCTGCAAAGAAAGGTGAGATGTAGGGAATCACAGAAAGTCGAGGGGAAAATGTCAATATATACATTGCTATATGGTGAACTAAGCCTTAGGCCAGCCACAATGTAGAGGACCTGACCCTTAGAAACTTAAAAGTGAGCTGGAATCTTTAAAAGTTCAAATCTTTATAAGTAAAAAGATTGATGAAAATGAATAACCAAGTGTTTTAATTGACATCAGAAGATCAAAACAATAAACCCTGAGAACATAGAAAAAAGATAAATAAAGATATGAGCAGAACTTAATACAACGGAAAACGTATAAAATTCAGGTGATTTAGTAAGTCCAAAGAATATTCTTTGAAAACATTTAAAAGACACACTTTGATTAAGGAAAACAAAAACATAAGTAAAGAATATACAGAAAGAATCAGGACAATGTTATAGCAGAGAATATATGAAATGCCAGTAAATTTGAACATTTCTGTAAAGCGGACCATTTCCTAGCTCCTAAAGTTTACCTAAACTGAAACAAGAGTAAATCATTTAAGGTCATCATGTCTGCCCTTGGCACTCTCGGAACGCCCTGGCCTCAGAATGCATCATCTGTAGTCCATGGTAACCTGCGGAGAGGGGGCGTGGCTGAGGGAGCTTGGAAGACTGCCCTCACTGAGGGAGTGGGTGTTGGAATCTCTGCTGTGACTGAACAAAGGGCAGGGGAGCAGGGGGCCCAGGGCAGGGCCCTCAGAGCCCGGCAGACCCAGTGGGGTGTCACAAGCATTTAGGCCCAGGCCAAAGGGCGCCTTCTTTGTCTGCACAGCTGCCCAAACTCTCACCTTTCCACTCAGGCCGCCCTCTTATTTGAAGTGTGTTTGGAACCTGTCCGCGCAGTACTCCTCGCTGCACAGCTTACCATAGTTCAGGGCATCGTAGCTTCCTGCCAGGTGACCGAAGTTCGCAGGCAAATGGGTCCCTGGGACACATGCGGAGAGGCTCTTGCCCGGGCCACAGGCCACCCACTGGCCCTGCCCCAGATCGAAGGCTGAAAAGCAGCCATGTCTGAGTCCACTGCCTCTCGAAGGAGTATTGGACCAACACTTGTAATAAACGCGGTCCTTGCGGGCAACTCATTGGAGGGACACAAATAAATCTTTTCCGACTTTCTGCTGAAGCGTACCAGCGTTCACACCTAAGCCTCTTACAAGTTCAGCTGTTTAGCTAAACATGAGCTCATGATCTAAATTTACACAATATTGAAGAAATCAGCTACAAAGGGAGACAATCAGCAAAAACAATCAATACCAGAATGAGATTCCCTAGGCCATCCATCTGATGCTGGAATAATCAGGTGCAAGGCAGAAAATATACATAAAACTGGAACTGAAACAAGGAACTAGGAGGTTTTCAAAGGCTGGTAGGATCTCTCAAACATTTTTAAAGTACATGTCGTTGATAAACCTAAATACTCAAAGGTTGTTTAATACCACAGATTAAGCATTGAGAAGAGTGAAATTATGCTGTTTTGAAAACTATGGCAGGTGAGATTTTCTGCCTAATTATATAAGAAGATTTCTCTAAAAAATAGACATTATTTCAAAGACTTATTGGCTGTGAAATAAGTTAAGTGTATTTCAAATGGCTTGTCTGCAAAGAAAGGTGAGATGTATGGAATCACAGAAAGTCGAGGGGAAAATGTCAGCATATACATTGCTATGTGTTGAAATAAGCCTTAGGCCAGCCCCAATGTAGAGGACCTGACCCTTAGAAACTTAAAAGTGAGCTGGAATCTTTAAAAGTTCAAATCTTTATAAGTAAAAAGATTGATGAAAATGAATAACCAAGTGTTTTACTTCACATCAGAAGATCAAAACAATAAACCCTGAGAACATAGAAAAAAGATAAATAAAGATATGAGCAGAACTTAATACCACAGAAAACGTATAAAATTCAGGTGAGGTAGTAAGTCCAAAAATAATCTTTGAAAAGATTTAAAAGACACACTTTGATTAAGGAAAACACAAACATAATTAAAGAATATATAGAAAGAATCAGGACAATGTTATAGCAGAGAATATATGAAATGCCAGTAAATTTGAACATTTCTGTAAAGTTGACCATTTCCTAGCTCCTACAGTTTACCAAAACTGAGACAAGAGGAAATCATTTAAGGTCATCATGTCTGCCCTTGGCATTCTCGGAACGCCCTGGCCTCAGAATGCAGCATCTGTAGTCCATGGTAACCTGCGGAGAGTGGGCGGGGCTGAGGGAGGCTGGAACACCGCCCTCACTGAGGGAGTCGGTGTGGCCATCTCTGCTGTGACTGAACAAGGGGCAGGGGAGCAGGGGGCCCAGGGCAGGGCCCTCAGAGCCGGGCAGGCCCAGTGGTGCGTCACAAACCTATAGGCCCAAGCCATAGGGCACCTTCTTTGTCTGCACAGCTGCCCAAACTCTCACTTTTCCACTCAGGCCACCCACTTAGTTGAAGTGTGTGTGGAACCTGTCCGCGCAGTATACCTCGCTGCACAGCTAACCATAGGTCTGGGCATCGTAGCTTCCTGCCAGGTGACCGAAGTTCGCAGGAGAGATGATTCCCAGGTTCACACGCAGAGAGGCTCCTGCCCGGGCCACAGGCCGCCCACTGCCCGTGCCCAAGATCGGGGGCCGAAAGCAGCCCTGTCTAAGTCCCCTACCCCTAGAGGGAGTATTGGACCAACACTTCTAGAAAACGGGGTCCTTGTGGGCAACTCATTGGAGGGACACAAATAAATCTTTGCCGACTTTTTGCTGAAACTTAGGAGCGTTCACACCTAAGCCTCTTACAAGGTCAGCTGTTTAGCTAAACATGAGCTCATGATCTAAATTTACACAATAATGAAGAAATCAGCTACAAAGGGAGACAATCAGCAAAAACAATCAATACCAGAATTAGATTCCCTAGGCCACCCATCAGATGTTGGAATAATCAGGTGCTAGGCAGAAAATATACATAAACCTGGAAATGAAACAAGGAACAAGCATGTTTTCAAAGACTGGTAGGATCTCTAAAACATTTTTAAAGTACATGTCATTGATAAAGCTAAATACTCAAAGGTTCTTTAATTCAACAAATTAAGCAGTGAGAAGAGTGAATTTATGCTGTTTAGAAAACTATGGAAGGTGAGATTTTCTGCCTAATTATATAAGATGATTTCTCTAAAAAATACACATTATTTCAAAGAATTATTGGCTGTGAAATAAGTTACGGGTATTTCAAATGGCTTGTCTGCAAAGAAAGGTGAGATGTAGGGAATCACAGAAAGCCGAGGGGATAATATGTCAATATATACATTGCTATATGGTGAACTAAGCCTTAGGCCGGCAACAGTGTAGAGGAATGGACCCTTAGGAACGTACAAGTAAGCTGGAATCTTTAAAAGTTCAAATCTTTATAAGTAAAAAGATTTATTAAAATGAATAACCAAGTGTTTTACTTGACATCAGAAAATCAAAACAATAAACCCTGAGAACATAGAAAAAAGATAATAAAGATATGAGCAGAACTTAATACAACAGAAAACGTATAAAATTCAGGTGACTTAGTAAGTCCAAAGAATATTCTTTGAAAAGTTTTAAAAGACACACTTTGATAAAGGAAAACATAAACATAATTAAAGAATATATAGAAAGAATCAGGACAATGTTATAGCAGAGAATATATGAAATGCCAGTAAATTTGAACATTTCTGTAAAGTTGACCATTTCCTAGCTCCTACAGTTTACCAAAACTGACACAAGAGGAAACCATTTAAGGTCATCATGTCTGCCCTTGGCATTCTCGGAACGCCCTGGCCTCAGAATGCAGCATCTGTAGTCCATGGTAACCTGCGGAGAGTGGGCGGGGCTGAGGGAGGCTGGAACACTGCCCTCACTGAGGGAGTGTGTGTGCCCATCTCTGCTGTGACTGAACAAAGGGCAGGGGAGCATGGGGCCGAGGGCAGGGCCCTCAGAGCCGGGCAGGACCAGTGGTGTGTCACAAACCTATAGGCCCAGGCCATAGGGCACCTTCTTTGTCTGCACAGCTGTGCAAACTCTCACTTTTCCACTCAGGCCACCCACTTAGTTGAAGTGTGTGTGGAACCTGTCCGCGCAGTATACCTCGCTGCACAGCTAACCATAGGTCTGGGCATCGTAGCTTCCTGCCAGGTGACCGAAGTTCGCAGGAGAGATGATTCCCAGGTTCACATGCAGAGAGGCTCCTGCCCCGGCCACAGGCCGCCCACTGCCCGTGCCCAAGATCGGGGGCCGAAAGCAGCCCTGTCTAAGTCCCCTACCCCTAGAGGGAGTATTGGACCAACACTTCTAGAAAACGGGGTCCTTGTGGGCAACTCATTGGAGGGACACAAATAAATCTTTGCCGACTTTTTGCTGAAACTTAGGAGCGTTCACACCTAAGCCTCTTACAAGGTCAGCTGTTTAGCTAAACATGAGCTCATGATCTAAATTTACACAATAATGAAGAAATCAGCTACAAAGGGAGACAATCAGCAAAAACAATCAATACCAGATTTAGATTCCCTAGGCCACCCATCAGATGTTGGAATAATCAGGTGCTAGGCAGAAAATATACATAAACCTGGAAATGAAACAAGGAACAAGCATGTTTTCAAAGACTGGTAGGATCTCTAAGACATTTTTAAAGTACATGTCATTGATAAAGCTAAATACTCAAAGGTTCTTTAATACAACAAATTAAGCAGTGAGAAGAGTGAAATTATGCTGTTTAGAAAACTATGGAAGGTGAGATTTTCTGCCTTATTATATAAGATGATTTCTCTAAAAAATACAGATTATTTCAAAGAATTATTGGCTGTGAATTAAGTTACGGGTATTTCAAATGGCTTGTCTGCAAAGAAAGGTGAGATGTAGGGAATCACAGAAAGCCGAGGGGATAATATGTCAATATATACATTGCTATATGGTGAACTAAGCCTTAGGCCAGCCACAATGCAGTGGACCTGACCCTTAGAAACTTAAAAGTGAGCTGGAATCTTTAAAAGTTCAAATCTTTATAAGTAAAAAGATTGATGAAAATGAATAACCAAGTGTTTTAATTGATATCAGAAGATCAAAACAATAAACCCTGAGAACATAGAAAAAAGATAAATAAAGATATGAGCAGAACTTAATACCACAGAAAACGTATAAAATTCAGGTGAGGTAGTAAGTCCAAAGAATATTCTTTGAAAAGATTTAAAAGACACACTTTGATTAAGGAAAACACAAACATAATTAAAGAATATATAGAAAGAATCAGGACAATGTTATAGCAGAGAATATATGAAATGCAAGTAAATTTGAACATTTCTGTAAAGTTGACCATTTCCTAGCTCCTACAGTTTACCAAAACTGACACAAGAGGAAATCATTTAAGGTCATCATGTCTGCCCTTGGCATTCTCAGAACGCCCTGGCCTCAGAATGCAGCATGTGTAGTCCATGGTAACCTGCGGAGAGTGGGCGGGGCTGAGGGAGGCTGGAACACTGCCCTCACTGAGGGAGTGTTTGTGTCCATCTCTGCTGTGACTGAACAAAGGGCAGGGGAGCAGGGTGCCCAGGGCAGGGCCCTCAGAGCCGGGCAGGCCCAGTGGTGTGTCACAAACCTATAGGCCCAGGCCATATGGCACCTTCTTTGTCTGCACAGCTGCCCAAACTCTCCCTTTTCCACTCAGGCCACCCACTTAGTTGAAGTGTGTGTGGAACCTGTCCGCGCAGTATACCTCGCTGCACAGCTAACCATAGGTCTGGGCATCGTAGCTTCCTGCCAGGTGACCGAAGTTAGCAGGAGAGATGATTCCCAGGTTCACACGCAGAGAGGCTCCTGCCCGGGCCACAGGCCGCCCACTGCCCGTGCCCAAGATCGGGGGCAGAAAGCAGCCCTGTCTAAGTCCCCTACCCCTAGAGGGAGTATTGGACCAACACTACTAGAAAACGGGGTCCTTGTGGGCAACTCATTGGAGGGACACAAATAAATCTTTGCCGACTTTTTGCTGAAACTTAGGAGCGTTCACACATAAGCCTCTTACAAGGTCAGCTGTTTAGCTAAACATGAGCTCATGATCTAAATTTACACAATAATTAAGAAATCAGCTACAAAGGGAGACAATCAGCAAAAACAATCAATACCAGAATTAGATTCCCTAGGCCACCCATCAGATGTTGGAATAATCAGGTGCTAGGCAGAAAATATACATAAACCTGGAAATGAAACAAGGAACAAGCATGTTTTCAAAGGCTGGTAGGATCTCTAAAACATTTTTAAAGTACATGTCATTGATAAAGCTAAATACTCAAAGGTTCTTTAATACAACAAATTAAGCAGTGAGAAGAGTGAAATTATGCTGTTTAGAAAACTATGGAAGGTGAGATTTTCTGCCTAATTATATAAGATGATTTCTCTAAAAAATACACATTATTTCAAAGAATTATTGGCTGTGAAATAAGTTACGGGTATTTCAAATGGCTTGTCTGCAAAGAAAGGTGAGATGTAGGGAATCACAGAAAGCCGAGGGGATAATATGTCAATATATACATTGCTATATGGTGAACTAAGCCTTAGGCCAGCAACAGTGTAGAGGAATGGACCCTTAGGAACGTACAAGTAAGCTGGAATCTTTAAAAGTTCAAATCTTTATAAGTAAAAACATTTATTAAAATGAATAACCAAGTGTTTTACTTGACATCAGAAAATCAAAACAATAAACCCTGAGAACATAGAAAAAAGATAAATAAAGATATGAGCAGAACTTAATACAACAGAAAACGTATAAAATTCAGGTGATTTAGTAAGTCCAAAGAATATTCTTTGAAAAGATTTAAAAGACACACTTTGATAAAGGAAAACATAAACATAAGTAAAGAATATAGAGAAAGAATCAGGACAATGTTATAGCAGAGAATATATGAAATGCAAGTAAATTTGAACATTTCTGTAAAGTGGACCATTTCCTAGCTCCTACAGTTTACCAAAACTGACACAAGAGGAAATCATTTAAGGTCATCATGTCTGCCCTTGGCATTCTCGGTATGCCATGGCCTCAGAATGCAGCATCTGTAGTTCATGGTAACCTGCGGAGAGGGGGCGGGGCTGATGGAGCTTGGAACACTGCCCTCACTGAGGGAGTGGTTGTGGCCATCTCTGCTGTGACTGAACAAAGGGCAGGGGAGCAGGGGGCCCAGGGCAGGGCCCTCAGAGCCCGACAGACCCAGTGGGGTGTCACAAGCATTTAGGCCCAGGCCAAAGGGCGCCTTCTTTGTCTGCACAGCTGCCCAAACTCTCACCTTTCCACTCAGGCCGCCCTCTTATTTGAAGTGTGTTTGGAACCTGTCCGGGCAGTACTCCTCGCTGCACAGTTCACCATAGGTCAGGGCATCGTAGCTTCCTGCCAGGTGACCGAAGTTCGCAGGCAAATGGGTCCCTGGGACACATGCGGAGAGGCTCTTGCCCGGGCCACAGGCCGCCCACTGGCCCAGCCCCAGGTCGAAGGCTGAAAAGCAGCCATGTCTGAGTCCACTGCCTCTCGAAGGAGTATTGGACCAACACTTGTAGAAAACGGGGTCCTTGCGGGCAACTCATTGGAGGGACACAAATAAATCTTTGCCGACTTTCTGCTGAAGCTTACCAGCGTTCACACCTAAGCCTCTTACAAGGTCAGCTGTTTAGCTAAACGTGAGCTCATGATCTAAATTTACACAATATTGAAGAAATCAGCTACAAAGGGAGACAATCAGCAAAAACAATCAATACCAGAATGAGATTCCCTAGGCCATCCATCTGATGTTGGAATAATCAGGTGCAAGGCAGAAAATATACATAAAACTGGAACTGAAACAAGGAACAAGGATGTTTTCAAAGGCTGGTAGGATCTCTAAAACATTTTTAAAGTACATGTCGTTGATAAACCTAAATACTCAAAGGTCGTTTAATACCACAGATTAAGCATTGAGAAGAGTGAAATTATGCTGTTTTGAGAACTATGGCAGGTGAGATTTTCTGCCTAATTATATAAGAAGATTTCTCTAAAAAATAGACATTATTTCAAAGACTTATTGGCTGTGAAATAAGTTAAGTGTATTTCAAATGGCTTGTCTGCAAAGAAAGGTGAGATGCAGGGAATCACAGAAAGTCGAGGGGAAAATGTCAATATGTATATTGCTATATGGTGAACTAAGCCTTAGGCCAGCCACAATGTAGAGGACCTGACCCTTAGAAACTTAAAAGTGAGCTGGAATCTTTAAAAGTTCAAATCTTTATAAGTAAAAAGATTGATGAAAATGAATAACCAAGTGTTTTAATTGACATCAGAAGATCAAAACAATAAACCCTGAGAACATAGAAAAAAGATAAATAAAGATATGAGCAGAACTTAATACCACAGAAAACGTATAAAATTCAGGTGAGGTAGTAAGTCCAAAGAATATTCTTTGAAAAGATTTAAAAGACACACTTTGATTAAGGAAAACACAAACATAATTAAAGAATATATAGAAAGAATCAGGACAATGTTATAGCAGAGAATATATGAAATGCCAGTAAATTTGAACATTTCTGTAAAGTGGACCATTTCCTAGCTCCTACAGTTTACCAAAACTGACACAAGAGGAAATCATTTAAGGTCATCATGTCTGCCCTTGGCATTCTCGTTACGCCCTGGCCTCAGAATGCAGCATGTGTAGTCCATGGTAACCTGCTGAGAGTGGGCGGGGCTGAGGGAGGCTGGAACACTGCCCTCACTGAGGGAGTGTGTGTGTCCATCTCTGCTGTGACTGAACAAAGGGCAGGGGATCAGTGGGCCCAGGGCAGGGCCCTCAGAGCCGGGCAGGCCCAGTGGTGTGTCACAAACCTATAGCCCCAGGCCATAGGGCACCTTCTTTGTCTGCACAGCTGCCCAAACTCTCCCTTTTCCACTCAGGCCACCCACTTAGTTGAAGTGTGTGTGGAACCTGTCCGCGCAGTATACCTCGCTGCACAGCTAACCATAGGTCTGGGCATCGTAGCTTCCTGCCAGGTGACCAAAGTTCGCAGGAGAGATGATTCCCAGGTTCACACGCAGAGAGGCTCCTGCCCGGGCCACAGGCCGCCCACTGCCCGTGCCCAAGATCGGGGGCCGAAAGCAGCCCTGTCTAAGTCCCCTACCCCTAGAGGGAGTATTGGACCAACACTTCTAGAAAACGGGGTCCTTGTGGGCAACTCATTGGAGGGACACAAATAAATCTTTGCCGACTTTTTGCTGAAACTTAGGAGCGTTCACACCTAAGCCTCTTACAAGGTCAGCTGTTTAGCTAAACATGAGCTCATGATCTAAATTTACACAATAATGAAGAAATCAGCTACAAAGGGAGACAATCAGCAAAAACAATCAATACCAGAATTAGATTCCCTAGGCCACCCATCAGATGTTGGAATAGTCAGGTGCTATGCAGAAAATATACATAAACCTGGAAATGAAACAAGGAACAAGCATGTTTTCAAAGACTGGTAGGATCTCTAAAACATTTTTAAAGTACATGTCATTGATAAAGCTAAATACTCAAAGGTTCTTTAATACAACAAATTAAGCAGTGAGAAGAGTGAAATTATGCTGTTTAGAAAACTATGGAAGGTGAGATTTTCTGCCTAATTATATAAGATGATTTCTCTAAAAAATACACATTATTTCAAAGAATTATTGGCTGTGAAATAAGTTACGGGTATTTCAAATGGCTCGTCTGCAAAGAAAGGTGAGATGTAGGGAATCACAGAAAGCCGAGGGGATAATATGTCAATATATACATTGCTATATGGTGAACTAAGCCTTAGGCCGGCAACAGTGTAGAGGAATGGACCCTTAGGAACGTACAAGTAAGCTGGAATCTTTAAAAGTTCAAATCTTTATAAGTAAAAAGATTGATTAAAATGAATAACCAAGTGTTTTACTTCACATCAGAAAATCAAAACAATAAACCCTGAGAACATAGAAAAAAGATAAATAAAGATATGAGCAGAACTTAATACAACAGAAAACGTATAAAATTCAGGTGATTTAGTAAGTCCAAAGAATATTCTTTGAAAAGATTTAAAAGACACACTTTGATAAAGGAAAACATAAACATAAGTAAAGAATATAGAGAAAGAATCAGGACAATGTTATAGCAGAGAATATATGAAATGCAAGTAAATTTGAACATTTCTGTAAAGTGGACCATTTCCTAGCTCCTAAAGTTTACCAAAACTGACACAAGAGGAAATCATTTAAGGTCATCATGTCTGCCCTTGGCATTCTCGGTATGCCATGGCCTCAAATGCAGCATCTGTAGTTCATGGTAACCTGCGGAGAGGGGGCGGGGATGAGGGAGCTTGGAACACTGCCCTCACTGAGGGAGTGGTTGTGGCCATCTCTGCTGTGACTGAACAAAGGGCAGGGGAGCAGGGGGCCCAGGGCAGGGCCCTCAGAGCCCGGCAGACCCAGTGGGGTGTCACAAGCATTTAGGCCCAGGCCAAAGGGCGCCTTCTTTGTCTGCACTGCTGCCCAAACTCTCACCTTTCCACTCAGGCTGCCTTCTTATTTGAAGTGTGTTTGGAACCTCTCCGCGCAGTACTCCTCGCTGCACAGCTCACCATAGGTCAGGGCATCGTAGCTTCCTGCCAGGTGACCGAAGTTCGCAGGCAATTGGGTCCCTGGGACACATGCGGAGAGGCTCTTGCCCGGGCCACAGGCCGCCCACTGGCCCAGCCCCAGATCGAAGGCTGAAAAGCAGCCATGTCTGAGTCCACTGCCTCTCGAAGGAGTATTGGACCAACACTTGTAGAAAACGGGGTCCTTGCGGGCAACTCATTGGAGGGACACAAATAAATCTTGGCCGACTTTCTGCTGAAGCTTACCAGCGTTCACACCTAAGCCTCTTACAAGGTCAGCTGTTTAGCTAAACATGAGCTCATGATCTAAATTTACACAATATTGAAGAAATCAGCTACAAAGGGAGACAATCAGCAAAAACAATCAATACCAGAATGAGATTCCCTAGGCCATCCATCTGATGTTGGAATAATCAGGTGCAAGGCAGAAAATATACATAAAACTGGAACTGAAACAAGGAACAAGGAGGTTTTCAAAGGCTGGTAGGATCTCTAAAACATTTTTAAAGTACACGTCGTTTATAAACCTAAATACTCAAAGGTCGTTTAATACCACAGATTAAGCATAGAGAAGAGTGAAATTATGCTGTTTTGAAAACTATGGCAGGTGAGATTTTCTGCCTAATTATATAAGAAGATTTCTCTAAAAAATAGACATTATTTCAAAGACTTATTGGCTGTGAAATAAGTTAAGTGTATTTCAAATGGCTTGTCTGCAAAGAAAGGTGAGATGTAGGGAATCACAGAAAGTCGAGGGGAAAATGTCAATATATACATTGCTATATGGTGAACTAAGCCTTAGGCCAGCCACAATGTAGAGGACCTGACCCTTAGAAACTTAAAAGTGAGCTGGAATCTTTAAAAGTTCAAATCTTTATAAGTAAAAAGATTGATGAAAATGAATAACCAAGTGTTTTAATTGACATCAGAAGATCAAAACAATAAACCCTGAGAACATAGAAAAAAGATAAATAAAGATATGAGCAGAACTTAATACAACGGAAAACGTATAAAATTCAGGTGATTTAGTAAGTCCAAAGAATATTCTTTGAAAACATTTAAAAGACACACTTTGATTAAGGAAAACAAAAACATAAGTAAAGAATATACAGAAAGAATCAGGACAATGTTATAGCAGAGAATATATGAAATGCCAGTAAATTTGAACATTTCTGTAAAGCGGACCATTTCCTAGCTCCTAAAGTTTACCTAAACTGAAACAAGAGTAAATCATTTAAGGTCATCATGTCTGCCCTTGGCACTCTCGGAACGCCCTGGCCTCAGAATGCATCATCTGTAGTCCATGGTAACCTGCGGAGAGGGGGCGTGGCTGAGGGAGCTTGGAAGACTGCCCTCACTGAGGGAGTGGGTGTTGGCATCTCTGCTGTGACTGAACAAAGGGCAGGGGAGCAGGGGGCCCAGGGCAGGGCCCTCAGAGCCCGGCAGACCCAGTGGGGTGTCACAAGCATTTAGGCCCAGGCCAAAGGGCGCCTTCTTTGTCTGCACAGCTGCCCAAACTCTCACCTTTCCACTCAGGCCGCCCTCTTATTTGAAGTGTGTTTGGAACCTGTCCGCGCAGTACTCCTCGCTGCACAGCTTACCATAGTTCAGGGCATCGTAGCTTCCTGCCAGGTGACCGAAGTTCGCAGGCAAATGGGTCCCTGGGACACATGCGGAGAGGCTCTTGCCCGGGCCACAGGCCACCCACTGGCCCTGCCCCAGATCGAAGGCTGAAAAGCAGCCATGTCTGAGTCCACTGCCTCTCGAAGGAGTATTGGACCAACACTTGTAATAAACGCGGTCCTTGCGGGCAACTCATTGGAGGGACACAAATAAATCTTTTCCGACTTTCTGCTGAAGCGTACCAGCGTTCACACCTAAGCCTCTTACAAGTTCAGCTGTTTAGCTAAACATGAGCTCATGATCTAAATTTACACAATATTGAAGAAATCAGCTACAAAGGGAGACAATCAGCAAAAACAATCAATACCAGAATGAGATTCCCTAGGCCATCCATCTGATGCTGGAATAATCAGGTGCAAGGCAGAAAATATACATAAAACTGGAACTGAAACAAGGAACTAGGAGGTTTTCAAAGGCTGGTAGGATCTCTCAAACATTTTTAAAGTACATGTCGTTGATAAACCTAAATACTCAAAGGTTGTTTAATACCACAGATTAAGCAATGAGAAGAGTGAAATTATGCTGTTTTGAAAACTATGGCAGGTGAGATTTTCTGCCTAATTATATAAGAAGATTTCTCTAAAAAATAGACATTATTTCAAAGACTTATTGGCTGTGAAATAAGTTAAGTGTATTTCAAATGGCTTGTCTGCAAAGAAAGGTGAGATGTATGGAATCACAGAAAGTCGAGGGGAAAATGTCAGCATATACATTGCTATGTGTTGAAATAAGCCTTAGGCCAGCCCCAATGTAGAGGACCTGACCCTTAGAAACTTAAAAGTGAGCTGGAATCTTTAAAAGTTCAAATCTTTATAAGTAAAAAGATTGATGAAAATGAATAACCAAGTGTTTTACTTCACATCAGAAGATCAAAACAATAAACCCTGAGAACATAGAAAAAAGATAAATAAAGATATGAGCAGAACTTAATACCACAGAAAACGTATAAAATTCAGGTGAGGTAGTAAGTCCAAAGAATAATCTTTGAAAAGATTTAAAAGACACACTTTGATTAAGGAAAACACAAACATAATTAAAGAATATATAGAAAGAATCAGGACAATGTTATAGCAGAGAATATATGAAATGCCAGTAAATTTGAACATTTCTGTAAAGTTGACCATTTCCTAGCTCCTACAGTTTACCAAAACTGAGACAAGAGGAAATCATTTAAGGTCATCATGTCTGCCCTTGGCATTCTCGGAACGCCCTGGCCTCAGAATGCAGCATCTGTAGTCCATGGTAACCTGCGGAGAGTGGGCGGGGCTGAGGGAGGCTGGAACACTGCCCTCACTGAGGGAGTGTGTGTGGCCATCTCTGCTGTGACTGAACAAAGGGCAGGGGAGCAGGGGGCCCAGGGCAGGGCCCTCAGAGCCGGGCAGGCCCAGTGGTGTGTCACAAACCTTTAGGCCCAGGCCATAGGGCACATTCTTTGTCTGCACAGCTGCCCAAACTCTCACTTTTCCACTCAGGCCACCCACTTAGTTGAAGTGTGTGTGGAACCTGTCCGCGCAGTATACCTCGCTGCACAGCTAACAATAGGTCTGGGCATCGTAGCTTCCTGCCAGGTGACAGAAGTTTGCAAGAGAGATGATTCCCAGGTTCACACGCAGAGAGGCTCCTGCCCGGGCCACAGGCCGCCCACTGCCCCTGCCCAAGATCGGGGGCCGAAAGCAGCCCTGTCTAAGTCCCCTACCCCTAGAGGGAGTATTGGACCAACACTTCTAGAAAACGGGGTCCTTGTGGGCAACTAATTGGAGGAACACAAATAAATCTTTGCCGACTTTTTGCTGAAACTTACGAGCGTTCACACCTAAGCCTCTTACAAGGTCAGCTGTTTAGCTAAACATGAGCTCATGATCTAAATTTACACAATATTGAAGAAATCAGCTACAAAGGGAGACAATCAGCAAAAACAATCAATACCAGAATTAGATTCCCTAGGCCACCCATCAGATGTTGGAATAATCAGGTGCTAGGCAGAAAATATACATAAACCTGGAAATGAAACAAGGAACAAGGAGGTTTTCAAAGACTGGTAGGATCTCTAAAACATTTTTAAAGAATATGTCATTGATAAAGCTAAATACTCAAATGTTCTTTAATACAACAAATTAAGCAGTCAGAAGAGTGAAATTATGCTGTTTAGAAAACTATGGAAGGTGAGATTTTCTGCCTAATTATATAAGATGATTTCTCTAAAAAATACAGATTATTTCAAAGAATTATTGGCTGTGAAATAAGTTAAGGGTATTTCAAATGGCTTGTCTGCAAAGAAAGGTGAGATGTAGGGAATCACAGAAAGCCGAGGGGATAATATGTCAATATATACATTGCTAATGGTGATCTAAGCCTTAGGGCGGCAACAGTGTAGAGGAATGGACCCTTAGAAAGGTACAAGTAAGCTGGAATCTTTAAAAGTTCAAATCTTTATAAGTAAAAAGATTTATTAAAATGAATAACCAAGTGTTTTACTTGACATCAGAAAATCAAAACAATAAACTCTGAGAACATAGAAAAAAGATAAAGATATGAGCAGAACTTAATACAACAGAAAACGTATAAAATTCAGGTGATTTAGTAAGTCCAAAGAATATTCTTTGAAAACATTTAAAAGACACACTTTGATTAAGGAAAACAAAAACATAAGTAAAGAATATACAGAAAGAATCAGGACAATGTTATAGCAGAGAATATATGAAATGCCAGTAAATTTGAACATTTCTGTAAAGCGGACCATTTCCTAGCTCCTAACGTTTACCAAAACTGACACAAGAGGAAATCATTTAAGGTCATCATGTCTGCCCTTGGCATTCTCGGAACGCCCTGGCCTCAGAATGCAGCATCTGTAGTCCATGGTAACCTGCGGAGAGGGGGCGTGGCTGAGGGAGCTTGGAAGACTGCCCTCACTGAGGGAGTGGGTGTGGCCATCTCTGCTGTGACTGAACAGAGGGCAGGGGAGCAGGGGGCCCAGGGCAGGGCCCTCAGAGACCGGCAGGCCAGTGGGGTGTCACAAGCATTTAGGTCCAGGCCAAAGGGCGCCTTCTTTGTCTGCACAGCTGCCCAAACTCTCACCTTTCCACTCAGGCCGCCCTCTTATTTGAAGTGTGTTTGGAACCTGTCCGCGCAGTACTCCTCGCTGCACAGCTCACAATAGGTCAGGGCATCGTAGCTTCCTGCCAGGTGACCGAAGTTCGCAGGAGAGATGATTCCCACGTTAACACGCAGAGAGGCTCCTGCCCGGGCCACAGTCCGCCCACTGCCCGTGCCCAAGATCGGGGGCCGAAAGCAGCCCTGTCTAAGTCCCCTACCCCTAGAGGGAGTATTGGACCAACACTTCTAGAAAACGGGGTCCTTGTGGGCAACTCATTGGAGGGACACAAATAAATCTTTGCCGACTTTTTGCTGAAACTTACGAGCTTTCACACCTAAGCCTCTTACAAGGTCAGCTGTTTAGCTAAACATGAGCTCATGATCTAAATTTACACAATAATGAAGAAATCAGCTACAAAGGGAGACAATCAGCAAAAACAATCAATCCCAGAATTAGATTCCCTAGGCCATCCTTGAGATGTTGGAATAATCAGGTGCTAGGCAGAAAATATACATAAACCTGGAAATGAAACAAGGAACAAGCATGTTTTCAAAGACTGGTAGGATCTCTAAAACATTTTTAAAGTACATGTCATTGATAAAGCTAAATACTCAAAGGTTCTTTAATACAACAAATTAAGCAGTGAGAAGAGTGAAATTATGCTGTTTAGAAAACTATGGAAGGTGAGATTTTCTGCCTAATTATATAAGATGATTTCTCTAAAAATACACATTATTTCAAAGAATTATTGGCTGTGAAATATGTTACGGGTATTTCAAATGGCTTGTCTGCAAAGAAAGGTGAGATGTAGGGAATCACAGAAAGCCGAGGGGATAATATGTCAATATATACATTGCTATATGGTGAACTAAGCCTTAGGCCGGCAACAGTGTAGAGGAATGGACCCTTAGGAACGTACAAGTAAGCTGGAATCTTTAAAAGTTCAAATCTTTATAAGTAAAAAGATTTATTAAAATGAATAACCAAGTGTTTTACTTGACATCAGAAAATCAAAACAATAAACCCTGAGAAGATAGAAAAAAGATAAATAAGGATATGAGCAGAACTTAATACAACAGAAAACGTATAAAATTCAGGTGATTTAGTAAGTCCAAAGAATATTCTTTGAAAAGATTTAAAAGACACATTTTGATTAAGGAAAACAAAAACATAAGTAAAGAATATACAGAAAGAATCAGGACAATGTTATAGCAGAGAATATATGAAATGCCAGTAAATTTGAACATTTCTGTAAAGCGGACCATTTCCTAGCTCCTAAAGTTTACCAAAACTGACACAAGAGGAAATCATTTAAGGTCATCATGTCTGCCCTTGGCATTCTCGGAATGCCCTGGCCTCAGAATGCAGCATCTGTAGTCCATGGTAAACTGCGGAGAGGGGGCATGGCTGAGGGAGGTTGGAAGACAGCCCTCACTGAGGGAGTGGGTGTGGCCATCTCTGCTGTGCCTGAATAAAGGGCAGGGGAGCAGGGGGCCCAGTGTAGGGCCCTCAGAGCCCGGCAGACCCAGTGGGGTGTCACAAGCATTTAGGCCCAGGCCAAAGGGCGCCTTCTTTGTCTGCACAGCTGCCCAAACTCTCACCTTTCCACTCAGGCCGCCCTCTTATTTGAGGTGTGTTTGGAACCTGTCCGCGCAGTACTCCTCGCTGCACAGCTTACCCTAGGTCAGGGCATCGTAACTTCCTGCCAGGTGACCGAAGTTCGCAGGCAAATGGGTCCCTGGGACACATGCGGAGTGGCTCTTGCCGGGGCCACAGGCCGCCCACTGGCCCTGCCCCAGATCGAAGGCTGAAAAGCAGCCATGTCTGAGTCCACTGCCTCTCGAAGGAGTATTGGACCAACACTTGTAGAAAACGGGGTCCTTGCGGGCAACTCATTGGAGGGACACAAATAAATCTTTGCCGACTTTCTGCTGAAGCTTACCAGCGTCCACAACTAAGCCTCTTACAAGGTCAGCTGTTTAGCTAAACATGAGCTCATGATCTAAATTTACACAATATTGAAGAAATCAGCTACAAAGGGAGACAATCAGCAAAAACAATCAGTACCTGAATGAGATTCCCTAGGCTATCCATCTGATGTTGGAATAATCAGGTGCAAGGCAGAAAATATACATAAAACTGGAACTGAAACAAGGAACAAGGAGGTTTTCAAAGGCTGGTAGGATCTCTAAAACATTTTTAAAGTACATGTCGTTGATAAACCTAAATACTCAAAGGTTGTTTAATACCACAGATTAAGCATTGAGAAGAGTGAAATTATGCTGTTTTGAAAACTATGGCAGGTGAGATTTTCTGCCTAATTATATAATAAGATTTCTCAAAAAAATAGACATTATTTCAAAGACTTATTGGCTGTGAAATAAGTTAAGTGTATTTCAAATGGCTTGTCTGCAAAGAAAGGTGAGATGTAGGGAATCACAGAAAGTCGAGGGGAAAATGTCAATATATACATGGCTATATGTTGAACTAAGCCTTAGGCCAGCCACAACGTAGAGGACCTGACCCTTAGAAACTTAAAAGTGAGCTGGAATCTTTAAAAGTTCAAATCTTTATAAGTAAAAAAGATTGATGAAAATGAATATCCAAGTGTTTTAATTGCCATCAGAAGATCAAAACAATAAACCCTGAGAACATAGAAAAAAGATAAATAAAGATATGAGCAGAACTTAATACCACAGAAAACGTTTAAAATTCAGGTGAGGTAGTAAGTCCAAAGAATATTCTTTGAAAAGATTTAAAAGACACACTTTGATTAAGGAAAACACAAACATAATTAAAGAATATATAGAAAGAATCAGGACAATGTTATAGCAGAGAATATATGAAATGCCAGTAAATTTGAACATATCTGTAAAAGCGGACCATTTCCTAGCTCCTAAAGTTTACCAAAACTGACACAAGAGGAAATCATTTAAGGTCATCATGTCTGCCCTTGGCATTCTCGGTATGCCATGGCCTCAGAATGCAGCATCTATAGTTCATTGTAACCTGCGGAGAGGGGGCGGGGCTGAGGGAGCTTGGAACACTGCCCTCACTGAGGGAGTGGATGTGGCCATCTCTGCTGTGACTGAACAAAGGGCTGGGGAGCAGGGGGGCCCAGGGTAGGGCCCTCATAGCCCGGCAGAACCAGTGGGGTGTCACAAGCATTTAGGCCCATGCCAAAGGGCGCCTTCTTTGTCTGCACAGCTGCCCAAACTCTCACCTTTCCACTCAGGCCGCCCTCTTATTTGAAGTGTGTTTGGAACCTGTCCGCCAGTACTCCTCACTGCACAGCTCACCATATGTCAGGGCATCGTAGCTTCCTGCCAGGTGACCGAAGTTCGCAGGCAAATGGGTCCCTGGGACACATGCGGAGAGGCTCTTGCCCGGGCCACAGGCCGCTCACTGGCCCTGCCCCAGATCGAAGGCTGAAAAGCAGCCATGTCTGAGTCCACTGCCTCTCGAAGGAGTATTGGACCAACACTTGTAGAAAACGGGGTCCTTGCGGGCAACTCACTGGTGGGACACAAATGAATCTTTGCCGTCTTTCTGCTGAAGCTTACCAGCGTTCACACCTAAGCCTCTTACAAGGTCAGCTGTTTAGCTAAACATGAGCTCATGATCTAAATTTACACAATATTGAAGAAATCAGCTGCAAAGTGAGACAATCACCAAAACAATCAATACCAGAATGAGATTCCCTAGGCCATCCATCTGATGTTGGAATAATCAGGTGCAAGGCAGAAAATATACATAAAACTGGAACTGAAACAAGGAACAAGGAGGTTTTCAAAGGCTGGTAGGATCTCTCAAACATTTTTAAAGTACATGTCGTTGATAAACCTAAATACTCAAAGGTTGTTTAATACCACAGATTAAGCATTGAGAACAGTGAAATTATGTTGTTTTGAAAACTATGGCAGGTGGGATTTTCTGCCTAATTATATAAGAAGGTTTCTCTAAAAAATAGACATTATTTCAAAGACTTATTGGCTGTGAAATAAGTTAAGTGTATTTCAAATGGCTTGTCTGCAAAGAAAGGTGAGATGTAGGGAATCACAGAAAGTCGAGGGGAAAATGTCAATATATACATTGCTATATGGTGAACTAAGCCTTAGGCCAGACACAACGTAGAGGACCTGACCCTTAGAAACTTAAAAGTGAGCTGGAATCTTTAAAAGTTCAAATCTTTATAAGTAAAAAGATTGATGAAAATGAATAACCAAGTGTTTTAATTGACATCAGAAGATCAAAACAATAAACCCTGAGAACATAGAAAAAAGATAAATAAAGATATGAGCAGAACTTAATACCACAGAAAACGTATAAAATTCAGGTGAGGTAGTAAGTCCAAAGAATATTCTTTGAAAATATTTAAAAGACACACTTTGATTAAGGAAAACACAAACATAATTAAAGAATATATAGAAAGAATCAGGACAATGTTATAGCAGAGAATATATGAAATGCCAGTAAATTTGAACATTTCTGTAAAGTGGACCATTTCCTAGCTCCTACAGTTTACCAAAACTGAGACAAGAGGAAATCATTTAAGGTCATCATGTCTGCCCTTGGCATTCTCGGAACGCCCTGGCCTCAGAATACAGCATCTGTAGTCCATGGTAACCTGCGGAGAGTGGGCGGGGCTGAGGGAGGCTGGAACACTGCCCTCACTGAGGGAGTGTGTGTGGCCATCTCTGCTGTGACTGAACAAAGGGCAGGGGAGCAGGGGGCCCAGGGCAGGGCCCTCAGAGCCGGGCAGGCCCAGTGGTGTGTCACAAACCTTTAGGCCCAGGCCATAGGGCACATTCTTTGTCTGCACAGCTGCCCAAACTCTCACTTTTCCACTCAGGCCACCCACTTAGTTGAAGTGTGTGTGGAACCTGTCCGCGCAGTATACCTCGCTGCACAGCTAACAATAGGTCTGGGCATCGTAGCTTCCTGCCAGGTGACAGAAGTTTGCAAGAGAGATGATTCCCAGGTTCACACGCAGAGAGGCTCCTGCCCGGGCCACAGGCCGCCCACTGCCCCTGCCCAAGATCGGGGGCCGAAAGCAGCCCTGTCTAAGTCCCCTACCCCTAGAGGGAGTATTGGACCAACACTTCTAGAAAACGGGGTCCTTGTGGGCAACTAATTGGAGGAACACAAATAAATCTTTGCCGACTTTTTGCTGAAACTTACGAGCGTTCACACCTAAGCCTCTTACAAGGTCAGCTGTTTAGCTAAACATGAGCTCATGATCTAAATTTACACAATATTGAAGAAATCAGCTACAAAGGGAGACAATCAGCAAAAACAATCAATACCAGAATTAGATTCCCTAGGCCACCCATCAGATGTTGGAATAATCAGGTGCTAGGCAGAAAATATACATAAACCTGGAAATGAAACAAGGAACAAGGAGGTTTTCAAAGACTGGTAGGATCTCTAAAACATTTTTAAAGAATATGTCATTGATAAAGCTAAATACTCAAATGTTCTTTAATACAACAAATTAAGCAGTCAGAAGAGTGAAATTATGCTGTTTAGAAAACTATGGAAGGTGAGATTTTCTGCCTAATTATATAAGATGATTTCTCTAAAAAATACAGATTATTTCAAAGAATTATTGGCTGTGAAATAAGTTAAGGGTATTTCAAATGGCTTGTCTGCAAAGAAAGGTGAGATGTAGGGAATCACAGAAAGCCGAGGGGATAATATGTCAATATATACATTGCTAATGGTGATCTAAGCCTTAGGGCGGCAACAGTGTAGAGGAATGGACCCTTAGAAAGGTACAAGTAAGCTGGAATCTTTAAAAGTTCAAATCTTTATAAGTAAAAAGATTTATTAAAATGAATAACCAAGTGTTTTACTTGACATCAGAAAATCAAAACAATAAACTCTGAGAACATAGAAAAAAGATAAAGATATGAGCAGAACTTAATACAACAGAAAACGTATAAAATTCAGGTGATTTAGTAAGTCCAAAGAATATTCTTTGAAAACATTTAAAAGACACACTTTGATTAAGGAAAACAAAAACATAAGTAAAGAATATACAGAAAGAATCAGGACAATGTTATAGCAGAGAATATATGAAATGCCAGTAAATTTGAACATTTCTGTAAAGCGGACCATTTCCTAGCTCCTAACGTTTACCAAAACTGACACAAGAGGAAATCATTTAAGGTCATCATGTCTGCCCTTGGCATTCTCGGAACGCCCTGGCCTCAGAATGCAGCATCTGTAGTCCATGGTAACCTGCGGAGAGGGGGCGTGGCTGAGGGAGCTTGGAAGACTGCCCTCACTGAGGGAGTGGGTGTGGCCATCTCTGCTGTGACTGAACAAAGGGCAGGGGAGCAGGGGGCCCAGGGCAGGGCCCTCAGAGACCGGCAGGCCAGTGGGGTGTCACAAGCATTTAGGTCCAGGCCAAAGGGCGCCTTCTTTGTCTGCACAGCTGCCCAAACTCTCACCTTTCCACTCAGGCCGCCCTCTTATTTGAAGTGTGTTTGGAACCTGTCCGCGCAGTACTCCTCGCTGCACAGCTCACAATAGGTCAGGGCATCGTAGCTTCCTGCCAGGTGACCGAAGTTCGCAGGAGAGATGATTCCCACGTTAACACGCAGAGAGGCTCCTGCCCGGGCCACAGTCCGCCCACTGCCCGTGCCCAAGATCGGGGGCCGAAAGCAGCCCTGTCTAAGTCCCCTACCCCTAGAGGGAGTATTGGACCAACACTTCTAGAAAACGGGGTCCTTGTGGGCAACTCATTGGAGGGACACAAATAAATCTTTGCCGACTTTTTGCTGAAACTTACGAGCTTTCACACCTAAGCCTCTTACAAGGTCAGCTGTTTAGCTAAACATGAGCTCATGATCTAAATTTACACAATAATGAAGAAATCAGCTACAAAGGGAGACAATCAGCAAAAACAATCAATCCCAGAATTAGATTCCCTAGGCCATCCTTGAGATGTTGGAATAATCAGGTGCTAGGCAGAAAATATACATAAACCTGGAAATGAAACAAGGAACAAGCATGTTTTCAAAGACTGGTAGGATCTCTAAAACATTTTTAAAGTACATGTCATTGATAAAGCTAAATACTCAAAGGTTCTTTAATACAACAAATTAAGCAGTGAGAAGAGTGAAATTATGCTGTTTAGAAAACTATGGAAGGTGAGATTTTCTGCCTAATTATATAAGATGATTTCTCTAAAAATACACATTATTTCAAAGAATTATTGGCTGTGAAATATGTTACGGGTATTTCAAATGGCTTGTCTGCAAAGAAAGGTGAGATGTAGGGAATCACAGAAAGCCGAGGGGATAATATGTCAATATATACATTGCTATATGGTGAACTAAGCCTTAGGCCGGCAACAGTGTAGAGGAATGGACCCTTAGGAACGTACAAGTAAGCTGGAATCTTTAAAAGTTCAAATCTTTATAAGTAAAAAGATTTATTAAAATGAATAACCAAGTGTTTTACTTGACATCAGAAAATCAAAACAATAAACCCTGAGAAGATAGAAAAAAGATAAATAAGGATATGAGCAGAACTTAATACAACAGAAAACGTATAAAATTCAGGTGATTTAGTAAGTCCAAAGAATATTCTTTGAAAAGATTTAAAAGACACATTTTGATTAAGGAAAACAAAAACATAAGTAAAGAATATACAGAAAGAATCAGGACAATGTTATAGCAGAGAATATATGAAATGCCAGTAAATTTGAACATTTCTGTAAAGCGGACCATTTCCTAGCTCCTAAAGTTTACCAAAACTGACACAAGAGGAAATCATTTAAGGTCATCATGTCTGCCCTTGGCATTCTCGGAATGCCCTGGCCTCAGAATGCAGCATCTGTAGTCCATGGTAAACTGCGGAGAGGGGGCATGGCTGAGGGAGGTTGGAAGACAGCCCTCACTGAGGGAGTGGGTGTGGCCATCTCTGCTGTGCCTGAATAAAGGGCAGGGGAGCAGGGGGCCCAGTGTAGGGCCCTCAGAGCCCGGCAGACCCAGTGGGGTGTCACAAGCATTTAGGCCCAGGCCAAAGGGCGCCTTCTTTGTCTGCACAGCTGCCCAAACTCTCACCTTTCCACTCAGGCCGCCCTCTTATTTGAGGTGTGTTTGGAACCTGTCCGCGCAGTACTCCTCGCTGCACAGCTTACCCTAGGTCAGGGCATCGTAACTTCCTGCCAGGTGACCGAAGTTCGCAGGCAAATGGGTCCCTGGGACACATGCGGAGTGGCTCTTGCCGGGGCCACAGGCCGCCCACTGGCCCTGCCCCAGATCGAAGGCTGAAAAGCAGCCATGTCTGAGTCCACTGCCTCTCGAAGGAGTATTGGACCAACACTTGTAGAAAACGGGGTCCTTGCGGGCAACTCATTGGAGGGACACAAATAAATCTTTGCCGACTTTCTGCTGAAGCTTACCAGCGTCCACAACTAAGCCTCTTACAAGGTCAGCTGTTTAGCTAAACATGAGCTCATGATCTAAATTTACACAATATTGAAGAAATCAGCTACAAAGGGAGACAATCAGCAAAAACAATCAGTACCTGAATGAGATTCCCTAGGCTATCCATCTGATGTTGGAATAATCAGGTGCAAGGCAGAAAATATACATAAAACTGGAACTGAAACAAGGAACAAGGAGGTTTTCAAAGGCTGGTAGGATCTCTAAAACATTTTTAAAGTACATGTCGTTGATAAACCTAAATACTCAAAGGTTGTTTAATACCACAGATTAAGCATTGAGAAGAGTGAAATTATGCTGTTTTGAAAACTATGGCAGGTGAGATTTTCTGCCTAATTATATAATAAGATTTCTCAAAAAAATAGACATTATTTCAAAGACTTATTGGCTGTGAAATAAGTTAAGTGTATTTCAAATGGCTTGTCTGCAAAGAAAGGTGAGATGTAGGGAATCACAGAAAGTCGAGGGGAAAATGTCAATATATACATGGCTATATGTTGAACTAAGCCTTAGGCCAGCCACAACGTAGAGGACCTGACCCTTAGAAACTTAAAAGTGAGCTGGAATCTTTAAAAGTTCAAATCTTTATAAGTAAAAAAGATTGATGAAAATGAATATCCAAGTGTTTTAATTGCCATCAGAAGATCAAAACAATAAACCCTGAGAACATAGAAAAAAGATAAATAAAGATATGAGCAGAACTTAATACCACAGAAAACGTTTAAAATTCAGGTGAGGTAGTAAGTCCAAAGAATATTCTTTGAAAAGATTTAAAAGACACACTTTGATTAAGGAAAACACAAACATAATTAAAGAATATATAGAAAGAATCAGGACAATGTTATAGCAGAGAATATATGAAATGCCAGTAAATTTGAACATATCTGTAAAAGCGGACCATTTCCTAGCTCCTAAAGTTTACCAAAACTGACACAAGAGGAAATCATTTAAGGTCATCATGTCTGCCCTTGGCATTCTCGGTATGCCATGGCCTCAGAATGCAGCATCTATAGTTCATTGTAACCTGCGGAGAGGGGGCGGGGCTGAGGGAGCTTGGAACACTGCCCTCACTGAGGGAGTGGATGTGGCCATCTCTGCTGTGACTGAACAAAGGGCTGGGGAGCAGGGGGGCCCAGGGTAGGGCCCTCATAGCCCGGCAGAACCAGTGGGGTGTCACAAGCATTTAGGCCCATGCCAAAGGGCGCCTTCTTTGTCTGCACAG
This sequence comes from Mesoplodon bidens, assembly GCF_964165515.1. NCBI lineage: Eukaryota > Metazoa > Chordata > Mammalia > Artiodactyla > Ziphiidae > Mesoplodon > Mesoplodon bidens. The sequence goes on from NC_138180.1 coordinate 5,515,995, forward strand.
CTGCCCAAACTCTCACCTTTCCACTCAGGCCGCCCTCTTATTTGAAGTGTGTTTGGAACCTGTCCGCCAGTACTCCTCACTGCACAGCTCACCATATGTCAGGGCATCGTAGCTTCCTGCCAGGTGACCGAAGTTCGCAGGCAAATGGGTCCCTGGGACACATGCGGAGAGGCTCTTGCCCGGGCCACAGGCCGCTCACTGGCCCTGCCCCAGATCGAAGGCTGAAAAGCAGCCATGTCTGAGTCCACTGCCTCTCGAAGGAGTATTGGACCAACACTTGTAGAAAACGGGGTCCTTGCGGGCAACTCACTGGTGGGACACAAATGAATCTTTGCCGTCTTTCTGCTGAAGCTTACCAGCGTTCACACCTAAGCCTCTTACAAGGTCAGCTGTTTAGCTAAACATGAGCTCATGATCTAAATTTACACAATATTGAAGAAATCAGCTGCAAAGTGAGACAATCACCAAAACAATCAATACCAGAATGAGATTCCCTAGGCCATCCATCTGATGTTGGAATAATCAGGTGCAAGGCAGAAAATATACATAAAACTGGAACTGAAACAAGGAACAAGGAGGTTTTCAAAGGCTGGTAGGATCTCTCAAACATTTTTAAAGTACATGTCGTTGATAAACCTAAATACTCAAAGGTTGTTTAATACCACAGATTAAGCATTGAGAACAGTGAAATTATGTTGTTTTGAAAACTATGGCAGGTGGGATTTTCTGCCTAATTATATAAGAAGGTTTCTCTAAAAAATAGACATTATTTCAAAGACTTATTGGCTGTGAAATAAGTTAAGTGTATTTCAAATGGCTTGTCTGCAAAGAAAGGTGAGATGTAGGGAATCACAGAAAGTCGAGGGGAAAATGTCAATATATACATTGCTATATGGTGAACTAAGCCTTAGGCCAGACACAACGTAGAGGACCTGACCCTTAGAAACTTAAAAGTGAGCTGGAATCTTTAAAAGTTCAAATCTTTATAAGTAAAAAGATTGATGAAAATGAATAACCAAGTGTTTTAATTGACATCAGAAGATCAAAACAATAAACCCTGAGAACATAGAAAAAAGATAAATAAAGATATGAGCAGAACTTAATACCACAGAAAACGTATAAAATTCAGGTGAGGTAGTAAGTCCAAAGAATATTCTTTGAAAATATTTAAAAGACACACTTTGATTAAGGAAAACACAAACATAATTAAAGAATATATAGAAAGAATCAGGACAATGTTATAGCAGAGAATATATGAAATGCCAGTAAATTTGAACATTTCTGTAAAGTGGACCATTTCCTAGCTCCTACAGTTTACCAAAACTGACACAAGAGGAAATCATTTAAGGTCATCATGTCTGCCCTTGGCATTCTCGGAACGCCCTGGCCTCAGAATGCAGCATCTGTAGTCCATGGTAACCTGCGGAGAGTGGGCGGGGCTGAGGGAGGCTGGAACACTGCCCTCACTGAGGGAGTCGGTGTGGCCATCTCTGCTGTGACTGAACAAAGGGCAGTGGAGCAGGGGGCCCAGGGCAGGGCCCTCAGAGCCCGGGAGGCCCAGTAGAGTGTCCCAAGCAGTTAGGCCCAGGCCATAGGGCGCCTTCTTTGTCTGCACAGCTACCCAAACTCTCACTTTTCCACTCAGGCCACACACTTAGTTGAAGTGTGTGTGGAACCTGTCCGCGCAGTATACCTCGCTGCACAGCTAACCATAGGTCTGGGCATCGTAGCTTCCTGCCAGGTGACCGAAGTTCGCAGGAGAGATGATTCCCAGGTTCACACGCAGAGAGGCTCCTGCCCGGTCCACAGGCCGCCCACTGACCCTGCCCAAGTTCGGGGGCCGAAAGCAGCCCTGTCTAAGTCCCTTACCCCTAGAGGGAGTATTGGACCAACACTTCTAGAAAACGGGGTCCTTGCGGGCAACTCATTGGAGGGACACAAATAAATCTTTGCCGACTTTTTGCTGAAACTTACGAGCGTTCACACCTAAGCCTCTTACACGTTCAGCTGTTTACCTAAACATGAGCTCATGATCTAAATTTACACAATATTGAAGAAATCAGCTACAAAGGGAGACAATCAGCAAAAACAATCAATACCAGAATTAGATTCCTTAGGCCACCCATCACATGTTGGAATAATCAGGTGCTACGCAGAAAATATACATAAACCTGGAAATGAAACAAGGAACAAGGAGGTTTTCAAAGACTGGTAGGATCTCTAAAACAATTTTAAAGTACATGTCATTGATGAAGCTAAATACTGAAAGGTTCTTTAATACAACAAATTAAGCAGTGAGAAGAGTGAAATTATGCTGTTTAGAAAAGTATGGAAGGTGAGATTTTCTGCCTAATTATATAAGATGATTTCTCTAAAAAATACACATTATTTCAAAGACTTATTGGCTGTGAAATAAGTTAAGGGTATTTCAAATGGCTTGTCTGCAAAGAAAGGTGAGATGTAGGGAATCACAGAAAGCCGAGGGGATAATATGTCAATATATACATTGCTAATGGTGATCTAAGCCTTAGGCCGGCAACAGTGTAGAGGAATGGACCCTTAGAAACGTACAAGTAAGCTGGAATCTTTAAAAGTTCAAATCTTTATAAGTAAAAAGATTTATTAAAATGAATAACCAAGTGTTTTACCTGACATCAGAAAATCAAAACAATAAACCATGAGAACATAGAAAGAAGATAAATAAAGATATGAGCAGAACTTAATACAACAGAAAACGTATAAAATTCAGGTGATTTAGTAAGTCCAAAGAATATTCTTTGAAAAGATTTAAAAGACACACTTTGATTAAGGAAAACAAAAACATAAGTAAAGAATATACAGAAAGAATCAGGACAATGTTATAGCAGAGAATATATGAAATGCCAGTAAATTTGAACATTTCTGTAAAGCGTACCATTTCCTAGCTCCTAAACTTTACCAAAACGGACACAAGAGGAAATCATTTAAGGTCATCATGTCTGCCCTTGGCATTCTCGGAACGCCCTGGCCTCAGAATGCAGCATCTGTAGTCCATGGTAACCTGCGGAGAAGGGGCGTGGCTGAGGGAGTTTGGAAGACTGCCCTCACTGAGGGAGTGGGTGTGGCCATCTCTGCTGTGACTGAACAAAGGGCAGGAGAGCAGGGGGCCCAGGGGAGGGCCCTCAGAGCCCGGCAGACCCAGTGGGGTGTCACAAGCAGTTAGGCCCAGGCCAAAGGGCGCCTTCTTTGTCTGCACAGCTGCCCAAACTCTCACCTTTCCACTCAGGCCGCCCTCTTATTTGAAGTGTGTTTGGAACCTGTCCGCGCAGTACACCTCGCTGCATAGCTAACCATAGGTCAGGGCATCGTACCTTCCTGCCAGCTGACCGAAGTTCGCAGGCAAATGGGTCCCTGGGACACATGCGGAGAGGCTCCTGCCCGGGCCACAGGCCGCCCACTGACCCTGCCCCAGATCGAATGCTGAAAAGCATCCATGTCTGAATCCACTGCCTCTCGAAGGAGTATTGGACCAACACTTGTAGAAAACGAGGTCCTTGCGGGCAACTCATTGGAGGGACACAAATAAATCTTTGCCGACTTTCTGCTGAAGCTTACCAGCGTTCACACCTAAGCCTCTTACAAGGTCAGCTGTTTAGCTAAACATGAGCTCATGATCTAAATTTACACAATATTGAAGAAATCAGCTGCAAAGTGAGACAATCAGCAAAACAATCAATACCAGAATGAGATTCCCTAGGCCATCCATCTGATGTTGGAATAATCAGGTGCAAGGCAGAAAATATACATAAAACTGGAACTGAAACAAGGAAAAAGGAGGTTTTCAAAGGCTGGTAGGATCTCTCAAACATTTTTAAAGTACACGTCGTTGATAAACCTAAATACTCAAAGTTTGTTTAATACCACAGATTAAGCATTGAGAAGAGTGAAATTATGTTGTTTTGACAACTATGGCAGGTGGGATTTTCTGCCTAATTATATAAGAAGATTTCTCTAAAAAATAGATATTATTTCAAAGACTTATTGGCTGTGAAATAAGTTAAGTGTATTTCAAATGGCTTGTCTGCAAAGAAAGGTGAGATGTAGGGAATCACAGAAAGTCGAGGGGAAAATGTCAATATATACATTGCTATATGGTGAACTAAGCCTTAGGCCAGCCACAATGTAGAGGACCTGAATCTTAGAAACTTAAAAGTGAGCTGGAATCTTTAAAAGTTCAAATCTTTATAAGTAAAAAGATTGATGGAAATGAATAACCAAGTGTTTTAATTGACATCAGAAGATCAAAACAATAAACTCTGAGAACATAGAAAACAGATAAATAAAGATATGAGCAGAACTTAATACCAGAGAAAACGTATAAAATTCAGGTGAGGTAGTAAGTCCAAAGAATATTCTTTGAAAAGATTTAAAAGACACACTTTGATTAAGGAAAACACAAACATAATTAAAGAATATATAGAAAGAATCAGGACAATGTTATAGCAGAGAATATATGAAATGCCAGTAAATTTGAACATTTCTGTAAAGTGGACCATTTCCTAGCTCCTACAGTTTACCAAAACTGACACAAGAGGAAATCATTTAAGGTCATCATGTCTGCCCTTGGCATTCTCGGAACGCCCTGGCCTCAGAATGCAGCATCTGTAGTCCATGGTAACCTGTGGAGAGTGGGCGGGGCTGAGGGAGGCTGGAACACTGCCCTCACTGAGGGAGTCGGTGTGGCCATCTCTGCTGTGACTGAACAAAGGGCAGTGGAGCAGGGGGCCCAGGGCAGGGCCCTCAGAGCCCGGCAGGCCCAGTAGAGTGTCCCAAGCATTTAGGCCCAGGCCATAGGGCGCCTTCTTTGTCTGCACAGCTACCCAAACTCTCACTTTTCCACTCAGGCCACCCACTTAGTTGAAGTGTGTGTGGAACCTGTCCGCGCAGTATACCTCGCTGCACAGCTAACCATAGGTCTGTGCATCGTAGCTTCCTGCCAGGTGACCGAAGTTCGCAGGAGAGATGATTCCCAGGTTCACACGCAGAGAGGCTCCTGCCCAGGCCACAGGCCGCCCACTGCCCCTGCCCAAGATCGGGGGCCGAAAGCAGCCCTGTCTAAGTCCCCTACTCCTAGAAGGAGTATTGGACCAACACTTCTAGAAAACGGGGTCCTTGTGGGCAACTCATTGGAGGGACACAAATAAATCTTTGCCGACTTTTTGCTGAAACTTACGAGCGTTCACACCTAAGCCTCTTACAAGGTCAGCTGTTTAGCTAAACATGAGCTCATGATCTAAATTTACACAATAATGAAGAAATCAGCTACAAAGGGAGACAATCAGCAAAAACAATCAATACCAGAATTAGATTCCCTAGGCCATCCTTGAGATGTTGGAATAATCAGGTGCTAGGCAGAAAATATACATAAAACTGGAAATGAAACAAGGAACAAGCATGTTTTCAAAGACTGGTAGGATCTCTAAAACATTTTTAAAGTACATGTCATTGATAAAGCTAAATACTCAAAGGTTGTTTAATACAACAAATTAAGCAGTGAGAAGAGTGAAATTATGCTGTTTAGAAAACTATGGAAGGTGAGATTTTCTGCCTAATTATATAAGATGATTTCTCTAAAAAATACACATTATTTCAAAGAATTATTGGCTGTGAAATAAGTTAAGGGTATTTCAAATGGCTTGTCTGCAAAGAAAGGTGAGATGTAGGGAATCACAGAAAGCCGAGGGGATAATATGTCAATATGTACATGGCTATATGGTGAACTAAGCCTTAGGCCGGCAACAGTGTAGAGGAATGGACCCTTAGAAACGTACAAGTAAGCTGGAATCTTTAAAAGTTCAAATCTTTATAAGTAAAAAGATTTATTAAAATGAATAACCAAGTGTTTTACTTGACATCAGAAAATGAAAACAATAAACCATGAGAACATAGAAAAAAGATAAATAAAGATATGAGCAGAACTTAATACAACAGAAAACGTATAAAATTCAGGTGATTTAGTAAGTCCAAAGAATATTCTTTGAAAAGATTTAAAAGACACACTTTGATTAAGGAAAACAAAAACATAAGTAAAGAATATACAGAAAGAATCAGGACAATGTTACAGCAGAGAATATATGAAACGCCAGTAAATTTGAACATTTCTGTAAAGCAGACCATTTCCTAGCTCCTAAAGTTTACCAAAACTGACACAAGAGGAAATCATTTAAGGTCATCATGTCTGCCCTTGGCATTCTCGGAACGCCCTGACCTCAGAATGCAGCATCTGTAGTCCATGGTAACCTGCGGAGAAGGGGCGTGGCTGAGGGAGGTTGGAAGACTGCCCTCACTGAGGGAGTGGGTGTGGCCATCTCTGCTGTGACTGAACAAAGGGCAGGGGAGCAGGGGGCCCAGGGGAGGGCCCTCAGAGCCCGGCAGACCCAGTGGAATGTCACAAGCATTTAGGCCCAGGCCAAAGGGCGCCTTCTTTGTCTGCACAGCTGCCCAAACTCTCACCTTTCCACTCAGGCCGCCCTCTTATTTGAAGTGTGTTTGGAACCTGTCCGCGAAGTACTCCTCGCTGCACAGCTCACCATAGGTCACGGCATCGTACCTTCCTGCCAGGTGACCAAAGTTCGCAGGCAAATGGGTCCCTGGGACACATGCGGAGAGGCTCTTGCCCGGGCCACAGGCCGCCCACTGGCCATGCCCCAGATCGAAGGCTGAAAAGCAGCCATGTCTGAGTCCACTGCCTCTCGAAGGAGTATTGGACCAACACTTGTAGAAAACGGGGTCCTTGCGGGCAACTCATTGGAGGGACACAAATAAATCTTTGCCGACTTTCTGCTGAAGCTTACCAGCGTTCACACCTAAGCCTCTTACAAGGTCAGCTGTTTAGCTAAACATGAGCTCATGATCTAAATTTACACAATATTGAAGAAATCAGCTGCAAAGTGAGACAAACAGCAAAACAATCAATACCAGAATGAGATTCCCTAGGCCATCCTTGAGATGTTGGAATAATCAGGTGCTAGGCAGAAAATATACATAAACCTGGAAATGAAACAAGGAACAAGCATGTTTTCAAAGATTGGTAGGATCTCTAAAACATTTTTAAAGTACATGTCATTGATAAAGCTAAATACTCAAAGGTTCTTATATACAACAAATTAAGCAGTGAGAAGAGTGAAATTATGCTGTTTAGAAAACTATGGAAGGTGAGATTTTCTGCCTAATTATATAAGATGATTTCTCTAAAAAATACAGATTATTTCAAAGAATTATTGGCTGTGAAATAAGTTAAGGGTATTTCAAATGGCTTGTCTGCAAAGAAAGGTGAGATGTAGGGAATCACAGAAAGCCGAGGGGATAATATGTCAATATATACATTGCTATATGGTGAACTAAGCCTTAGGCCGGCAACAGTGTAGAGGAATGGACCCTTAGAAACGTACAAGTAAGCTGGAATCTTTAAAAGTTCAAATCTTTATAAGTAAAAAGATTTATTAAAATGAATAACCAAGTGTTTTACTTGACATCAGAAAATCAAAACAATAAACCCTGAGAAAATAGAAAAAAGATAAATAAAGATATGAGCAGAACTTAATACAACAGAAAACGTATAAAATTCAGTGATTTAGTAAGTACAAAGAATATTCTTTGAAAAGATTTAAAAGACACACTTTGATTAAGGAAAACAAAAACATAAGTAAAGAATATACAGAAAGAATCAGGACAATGTTATAGCAGAGAATATATGAAATGCCAGTAAATTTGAACATTTCTGTAAAGCGGACCATTTCCTAGCTCCTAAACTTTACCAAAACTGACACAAGAGGAAATCATTTAAGGTCATCATGCCTGCCCTTGGCATTCTCGGAATGCCCTGGCCTCAGAATGCAGCATCTGTAGTCCATGGTAACCTGCGGAGAGGGGGCGTGGCTGAGGGAGCTTGGAAGACTGCCCTCACTGAGGGAGTGGGTGTGGCCATCTCTGCTGTGACTGAACAAAGGGCATTGGAGCAGGGGGCCCAGGGCAGGGACCTCAGAGCCCGGCAGACCCAGTGGGGTGACACAAGCATTTAGGCCCAGGACAAAGGGCGCCTTCTTTGTCTGCACAGCTGCCCAAACTCTCACCTTTCTACTCAGGCCGCCCTCTTATTTGAAGTGTGTTTGGAACCTGTCCGCGCAGTATTCCTCGCTGCACAGCTCACCATAGGTCAGGGCATCGTAGCTTCCTGCCAGGTGACCGAAGTTCGCAGGCAAATGGGTCCCAGGGACACATGCGGAGAGGCTCTTGCCCGGGCCACAGGCCGCCCACTGGCCCTGCCCCCAATCGAAGGCTGAAAAGCAGCCATGTCTGAATCCACTGCCTCTCGAAGGAGTATTGGAGCAACACTTGTAGGAAACGGGGTCCTTGCGGGCAACTCATCGGAGGGACACAAATAAATCTTTGCCGACTTTCTGCTGAAGCTTACCAGCGTTCACACCTAAGCCTCTTACAATGTCAGCTGTTTAGCTAAACATGAGCTCATGATCTAAATTTACACAATATTGAAGAAATCAGCTACAAAGGGAGACAATCAGCAAAAACAATCAATACCAGAATGAGATTCCCTAGGCCATCCACCTGATGTTGGAATAATCAGGTGCAAGGCAGAAAATATACATAAAACTGGAACTGAAACAAGGAACAAGGAGGTTTTCAAAGGCTGGCAGGATCTCTAAAACATTTTAAAGTACATGTCGTTGATAAACCTAAATACTCAAAGGTTGTTTAATACCACAGATTAAGCATTGAGAAGAGTGAAATTATGCTGTTTTGAAAACTATGGCAGGTGAGATTTTCTGCCTAATTATATAAGAAGATTTCTCTAAAAAATAGACATTATTTCAAAGACTTATTGGCTGTGAAATAAGTTAAGTGTATTTCAAATGGCTTGTCTGCAAAGAAAGGTGAGATGTAGGGAATCACAGAAAGTCGAGGGGAAAATGTCAATATATACATTGCTATATGGTGAACTAAGCCTAAGGCCAGCCACAGTGCAGAGGACCTGACCCTTAGAAACTTAAAAGTGAGCTGGAATCTTTAAAAGTTCAAATCTTTATAAGTAAAAAGATTGATGAAAATGAATAACCAAGTGTTTTAATTGACATCAGAAGATCAAAACAATAAACCCTGAGAACATAGAAAAAAGATAAATAAAGATATGAGCAGAACTTAATACCAGAGAAAACGTATAAAATTCAGGTGAGGTAGTAAGTCCAAAGAATATTCTTTGAAAAGATTTAAAAGACACACTTTGATTAAGGAAAACACAAACATAATTAAAGAATATATAGAAAGAATCAGGACAATGTTATAGCAGAGAATATATGAAATGCCAGTAAATTTGAACATTTCTGTAAAGTGGACCATTTCCTAGCTCCTACAGTTTACCAAAACTGACACAAGAGGAAATCATTTAAGGTCATCATGTCTGCCCTTGGCATTCTCGGAACGCCCTGGCCTCAGAATGCAGCATCTGTAGTCCATGGTAACCTGCGGAGAGTGGGCGGGGCTGAGGGAGGCTGGAACACTGCCCTCACTGAGGGAGTCGGTGTGGCCATCTCTGCTGTGACTGAACAAAGGGCAGGGGAGCAGGGGGCCCAGGGCAGGGCCCTCAGAGCCCGGCAGGCCCAGTGGAGTGTCCCAAGCATTTAGGCCCAGGCCATAGGGCGCCTTCTTTGTCTGCACAGCTACCCAAACTCTCACTTTTCCACTCAGGCCACCCACTTAGTTGAAGTGTGTGTGGAACCTGTCCGCGCAGTATACCTCGCTGCACAGCTAACCATAGGTCTGGGCATCGTAGCTTCCTGCCAGGTGACCGAAGTTCGCAGGAGAGATGATTCCCAGGTTCACACGCAGAGAGGCTCATGCCCGGGCCACAGGCCGCCCACTGCCCCTGCCCAAGATCGGGGGCCGAAAGCAGCCCTGTCTAAGTCCCCTACTCCTAGAAGGAGTATTGGACCAACACTTCTAGAAAACGGGGTCCTTGTGGGCAACTCATTGGAGGGACACATATAAATCTTTGCCGACTTTTGGCTGAAACTTACGAGCGTTCACACCTAAGCCTCTTACAAGGTCAGCTGTTTAGCTAAACATGAGCTCATGATCTAAATTTACACAATAATGAAGAAATCAGCTACAAAGGGAGACAATCAGCAAAAACAATCAATACCAGATTTAGATTCCCTAGGCCATCCTTGAGATGTTGGAATAATCAGGTGCTAGGCAGAAAATATACATAAAACTGGAAATGAAACAAGGAACAAGCATGTTTTCAAAGACTGGTAGGATCTCTAAAACATTTTTAAAGTACATATCATTGATAAAGCTAAATACTCAAAGGTTGTTTAATACAACAATTTAAGCAGTGAGAAGAGTGAAATTATGCTGTTTAGAAAACTATGGAAGGTGAGATTTTCTGCCTAATTATATAAGATGATTTCTCTAAAAAATACACATTATTTCAAAGAATTATTGGCTGTGAAATAAGTTAAGGGTATTTCAAATGGCTTGTCTGCAAAGAAAGGTGAGATGTAGGGAATCACAGAAAGCCGAGGGGATAATATGTCAATATATACATGGCTATATGGTGAACTAAGCCTTAGGCCGGCAACAGTGTAGAGGAATGGACCCTTAGAAACGTACAAGTAAGCTAGAATCTTTAAAAGTTCAAATCTTTATAAGTAAAAAGATTTATTAAAATGAATAACCAAGTGTTTTACTTGACATCAGAAAATGAAAACAATAAACCATGAGAACCTAGAAAAAAGATAAATAAAGATATGAGCAGAACTTAATACAACAGATAACGTATAAAATTCAGGTGATTTAGTAAGTCCAAAGAATATTCTTTGAAAAGATTTAAAAGACACACTTTGATTAAGGAAAACAAAAACATAAGTAAAGAATATACAGAAAGAATCAGGACAATGTTACAGCAGAGAATATATGAAACGCCAGTAAATTTGAACATTTCTGTAAAGCGGACCATTTCCTAGCTCCTAAAGTTTACCAAAACTGACACAAGAGGAAATCATTTAAGGTCATCATGTCTGCCCTTGGCATTCTCGGAACGCCCTGGCCTCAGAATGCAGCATCTGTAGTCCATGGTAACCTGCGGAGAAGGGGCGTGGCTGAGGGAGGTTGGAAGACTGCCCTCACTGAGGGAGTGGGTGTGGCCATCTCTGCTGTGACTGAACAAAGGGCAGGGTAGCAGGGGGCCCAGGGGAGAGCCCTCAGATCCCGGCAGACCCAGTGGGGTGTCACAAGCATTTAGGCCCAGGCCAAAGGGCGCCTTCTTTGTCTGCACAGCTGCCCAAACTCTCACCTTTCCACTCAGGCCGCCCTCTTATTTGAAGTGTGTTTGGAACCTGTCCGCGAAGTACTCCTCGCTGCACAGCTCACCATAGGTCACGGCATCGTACCTTCCTGCCAGGTGACCAAAGTTCGCAGGCAAATGGGTCCCTGGGACACATGCGTAGAGGCTCTTGCCCGGGCCACAGGCCGCCCACTGGCCATGCCCCAGATCGAAGGCTGAAAAGCAGCCATGTCTGAGTCCACTGCCTCTCGAAGGAGTATTGGACCAACACTTGTAGAAAACGGGGTCCTTGCGGGCAACTCATTGGAGGAACACAAATAAATCTTTGCCGACTTTCTGCTGAAGCTTACCAGCGTTCACACCTAAGCCTCTTACAAGGTCAGCTGTTTAGCTAAACATGAGCTCATGATCTAAATTTACACAATATTGAAGAAATCAGCTGCAAAGTGAGACAAATAGCAAAACAATCAATACCAGAATGAGATTCCCTAGGCCATCCTTGAGATGTTGGAATAATCAGGTGCTAGGCAGAAAATATACATAAACCTGGAAATGAAACAAGGAACAAGCATGTTTTCAAAGACTGGTAGGATCTCTAAAACATTTTTAAGTACATGTCATTGATAAAGCTAAATACTCAAAGGTTCTTATATACAACAAATTAAGCAGTGAGAAGAGTGAAATTATGCTGTTTAGAAAACTATGGAAGGTGAGATTTTCTGCCTAATTATATAAGATGATTTCTCTAAAAAATACAGATTTTTTCAAAGAATTATTGGCTGTGAAATAAGTTAAGGGTATTTCAAATGGCTTGCCTGCAAAGAAAGGTGAGATGTAGGGAATCACAGAAAGCCGAGGGGATAATATGTCAATATATACATTGCTATATGGTGAACTAAGCCTTAGGCCGGCAACAGTGTAGAGGAATGGACCCTTAGAAACGTACAAGTAAGCTGGAATCTTTAAAAGTTCAAATCTTTATAAGTAAAAAGATTTATTAAAATGAATAACCAAGTGTTTTACTTGACATCAGAAAATCAAAACAATAAACCCTGAGAAAATAGAAAAAAGATAAATAAAGATATGAGCAGAACTTAATACAACAGAAAACGTATAAAATTCAGTGATTTAGTAAGTACAAAGAATATTCTTTGAAAAGATTTAAAAGACACACTTTGATTAAGGAAAACAAAAACATAAGTAAAGAATATACAGAAAGAATCAGGACAATGTTATAGCAGAGAATATATGAAATGCCAGTAAATTTGAACATTTCTGTAAAGCGGACCATTTCCTAGCTCCTAAACTTTACCAAAACTGACACAAGAGGAAATCATTTAAGGTCATCATGCCTGCCCTTGGCATTCTCGGAATGCCCTGGCCTCAGAATGCAGCATCTGTAGTCCATGGTAACCTGCGGAGAGGGGGCGTGGCTGAGGGAGCTTGGAAGACTGCCCTCACTGAGGGAGTGGGTGTGGCCATCTCTGCTGTGACTGAACAAAGGGCATTGGAGCAGGGGGCCCAGGGCAGGGACCTCAGAGCCCGGCAGACCCAGTGGGGTGACACAAGCATTTAGGCCCAGGACAAAGGGCGCCTTCTTTGTCTGCACAGCTGCCCAAACTCTCACCTTTCTACTCAGGCCGCCCTCTTATTTGAAGTGTGTTTGGAACCTGTCCGCGCAGTATTCCTCGCTGCACAGCTCACCATAGGTCAGGGCATCGTAGCTTCCTGCCAGGTGACCGAAGTTCGCAGGCAAATGGGTCCCAGGGACACATGCGGAGAGGCTCTTGCCCGGGCCACAGGCCGCCCACTGGCCCTGCCCCCAATCGAAGGCTGAAAAGCAGCCATGTCTGAATCCACTGCCTCTCGAAGGAGTATTGGAGCAACACTTGTAGGAAACGGGGTCCTTGCGGGCAACTCATCGGAGGGACACAAATAAATCTTTGCCGACTTTCTGCTGAAGCTTACCAGCGTTCACACCTAAGCCTCTTACAATGTCAGCTGTTTAGCTAAACATGAGCTCATGATCTAAATTTACACAATATTGAAGAAATCAGCTACAAAGGGAGACAATCAGCAAAAACAATCAATACCAGAATGAGATTCCCTAGGCCATCCACCTGATGTTGGAATAATCAGGTGCAAGGCAGAAAATATACATAAAACTGGAACTGAAACAAGGAACAAGGAGGTTTTCAAAGGCTGGCAGGATCTCTAAAACATTTTAAAGTACATGTCGTTGATAAACCTAAATACTCAAAGGTTGTTTAATACCACAGATTAAGCATTGAGAAGAGTGAAATTATGCTGTTTTGAAAACTATGGCAGGTGAGATTTTCTGCCTAATTATATAAGAAGATTTCTCTAAAAAATAGACATTATTTCAAAGACTTATTGGCTGTGAAATAAGTTAAGTGTATTTCAAATGGCTTGTCTGCAAAGAAAGGTGAGATGTAGGGAATCACAGAAAGTCGAGGGGAAAATGTCAATATATACATTGCTATATGGTGAACTAAGCCTAAGGCCAGCCACAGTGTAGAGGACCTGACCCTTAGAAACTTAAAAGTGAGCTGGAATCTTTAAAAGTTCAAATCTTTATAAGTAAAAAGATTTATTAAAATGAATAACCAAGTGTTTTAATTGACATCAGAATATCAAAACAATAAACCCTGAGAACATAGAAAAAAAGATAAATAAAGATATGAGCAGAACTTAATACCAGAGAAAACGTATAAAATTCAGGTGAGGTAGTAAGTCCAAAGAATATTCTTTGAAAAGATTTAAAAGACACACTTTGATTAAGGAAAACACAAACATAATTAAAGAATATATAGAAAGAATCAGGACAATGTTATAGCTGAGAATATATGAAATGCCAGTAAATTTGAACATTTCTGTAAAGTGGACCATTTCCTAGCTCCTACAGTTTACCAAAACTGACACAAGAGGAAATCATTTAAGGTCATCATGTCTGCCCTTGGCATTCTCGGAACGCCCTGGCCTCAGAATGCAGCATCTGTAGTCCATGTTAACCTGCGGAGAGTGGGCGGGGCTGAGGGAGGCTGGAACACTGCCCTCACTGAGGGAGTCGGTGTGGCCATCTCTGCTGTGACTGAACAAAGGGCAGGGGAGCAGGGGGCCCAGGGCAGGGCCCTCAGAGCCCGGCAGGCCCAGTGGAGTGTCCCAAGCATTTAGGCCCAGGCCATAGGGCGCCTTCTTTGTCTGCACAGCTACCCAAACTCTCACTTTTCCACTCAGGCCACCCACTTAGTTGAAGTGTGTGTGGAACCTGTCCGCACAGTATACCTCGCTGCACAGCTAACCATAGGTCTGGGCATCGTAGCTTCCTGCCAGGTGACCGAAGTTCGCAGGAGAGATGATTCCCAGGTTCACACGCAGAGAGGCTCATGCCCGGGCCACAGGCCGCCCACTGCCCCTGCCCAAGATCGGGGGCCGAAAGCAGCCCTGTCTAAGATCCCTACTCCTAGAAGGAGTATTGGACCAACACTTCTAGAAAACGGGGTCCTTGTGGGCAACTCATTGGAGGGACACAAATAAATCTTTGCCGACTTTTGGCTGAAACTTACGAGCGTTCACACCTAAGCCTCTTACAAGGTCAGCTGTTTAGCTAAACATGAGCTCATGATCTAAATTTACACAATAATGAAGAAATCAGCTACAAAGGGAGACAATCAGCAAAAACAATCAATACCAGATTAAGATTCCCTAGGCCATCCTTGAGATGTTGGAATAATCAGGTGCTAGGCAGAAAATATACATAAAACTGGAAATGAAACAAGGAACAAGCATGTTTTCAAAGACTGGTAGGATCTCTAAAACATTTTTAAAGTACATGTCATTGATAAAGCTAAATACTCAAAGGTTGTTTAATACAACAATTTAAGCAGTGAGAAGAGTGAAATTATGCTGTTTAGAAAACTATGGAAGGTGAGATTTTCTGCCTAATTATATAAGATGATTTCTCTAAAAAATACACATTATTTCAAAGAATTATTGGCTGTGAAATAAGTTAAGGGTATTTCAAATGGCTTGTCTGCAAAGAAAGGTGAGATGTAGGGAATCACAGAAAGCCGAGGGGATAATATGTCAATATATACATGGCTATATGGTGAACTAAGCCTTAGGCCGGCAACAGTGTAGAGGAATGGACCCTTAGAAACGTACAAGTAAGCTGGAATCTTTAAAAGTTCAAATCTTTATAAGTAAAAAGATTTATTAAAATGAATAACCAAGTGTTTTACTTGACATCAGAAAATGAAAACAATAAACCATGAGAACCTAGAAAAAAGATAAATAAAGATATGAGCAGAACTTAATACAACAGAAAACGTATAAAATTCAGGTGATTTAGGAAGTCCAAAGAATATTCTTTGAAAAGATTTAAAAGACACACTTTGATTAAGGAAAACAAAAACATAAGTAAAGAATATACAGAAAGAATCAGGACAATGTTACAGCAGAGAATATATGAAACGCCAGTAAATTTGAACATTTCTGTAAAGCGGACCATTTCCTAGCTCCTAAAGTTTACCAAAACTGACACAAGAGGAAATCATTTAAGGTCATCATGTCTGCCCTTGGCATTCTCGGAACGCCCTGGCCTCAGAATGCAGCATCTGTAGTCCATGGTAACCTGCGGAGAAGGGGCGTGGCTGAGGGAGGTTGGAAGACTGCCCTCACTGAGGGAGTGGGTGTGGCCATCTCTGCTGTGACTGAACAAAGGGCAGGGTAGCAGGGGGCCCAGGGGAGAGCCCTCAGATCCCGGCAGACCCAGTGGGGTGTCACAAGCATTTAGGCCCAGGCCAAAGGGCGCCTTCTTTGTCTGCACAGCTGCCCAAACTCTCACCTTTCCACTCAGGCCGCCCTCTTATTTGAAGTGTGTTTGGAACCTGTCCGCGAAGTACTCCTCGCTGCACAGCTCACCATAGGTCACGGCATCGTACCTTCCTGCCAGGTGACCAAAGTTCGCAGGCAAATGGGTCCCTGGGACACATGCGTAGAGGCTCTTGCCCGGGCCACAGGCCGCCCACTGGCCATGCCCCAGATCGAAGGCTGAAAAGCAGCCATGTCTGAATCCACTGCCTCTCGAAGGAGTATTGGACCAACACTTGTAGAAAACGGGGTCCTTGCGGGCAACTCATTGGAGGAACACAAATAAATCTTTGCCGACTTTCTGCTGAAGCTTACCAGCGTTCACACCTAAGCCTCTTACAAGGTCAGCTGTTTAGCTAAACATGAGCTCATGATCTAAATTTACACAATATTGAAGAAATCAGCTGCAAAGTGAGACAAACAGCAAAACAATCAATACCAGAATGAGATTCCCTAGGCCATCCTTGAGATGTTGGAATAATCAGGTGCTAGGCAGAAAATATACATAAACCTGGAAATGAAACAAGGAACAAGCATGTTTTCAAAGACTGGTAGGATCTCTAAAACATTTTTAAAGTACATGTCATTGATAAAGCTAAATACTCAAAGGTTCTTTAATACAGCAAATTAAGCAGTGAGAAGAGTGAAATTATGCTGTTTAGAAAACTATGGAAGGTGAGATTTTCTGCCTAATTATATAAGATGATTTCTCTAAAAAATACACATTATTTCAAAGAATTATTGGCTGTGAAATAAGTTAAGGGTATTTCAAATGGCTTGTCTGCAAAGAAAGGTGAGATGTAGGGAATCACAGAAAGCCGAGGGGATAATATGTCAATATATACATTGCTATATGGTGAACTAAGCCTTAGGCTGGCAACAGTGGAGAGGAATGGACCCTTAGAAAGGTACAAGTAAGCTGGAATCTTTAAAAGTTCAAATCTTTATAAGTAAAAAGATTTATTAAAATGAATAACCAAGTGTTTTACTTGACATCAGAAAATCAAAACAATAAACCCTGAGAACATAGAAAAAAGATAAATAAAGATATGAGCAGAACTTAATACAACAGAAAAAGTATAAAATTCAGTGATTTAGTAAGTACAAAGAATATTCTTTGAAAAGATTTAAAAGACACACTTTGATTAAGGAAAACAAAAACATAAGTAAAGAATATACAGAAAGAATCAGGACAATGTTATAGCAGAGAATATATGAAATGCCAGTAAATTTGAACATTTCTGTAAAGCGGACCATTTCCTAGCTCCTAAACTTTACCAAAACTGACACAAGAGGAAATCATTTAAGGTCATCATGTCTGCCCTTGGCATTCTCGGAATGCCCTGGCCTCAGAATGCAGCATCTGTAGTCCATGGTAACCTGCGGAGAGGAGGCGTGGCTGAGGGAGCTTGGAAGACTGCCCTCACTGAGGGAGTGGGTGTGGCCATCTCTGCTGTGACTGAACAAAGGGCAGGGGAGCAGGGGGCCCAGGGCAGGGCCCTCAGAGCCCGGCAGACCCAGTGGGGTGACACAAGCATTTAGGCCCAGGCCAAAGGGCGCCTCTTTGTCTGCACAGCTGCCCAAACTCTCACCTTTCTACTCAGGCCGCCCTCTAATTTGAAGTGTGTTTGGAACCTGTCCGCGCAGTACTCCTCGCTGCACAGCTCACCATAGGTCAGGGCATTGTAGCTTCCTGCCAGGTGACCGAAGTTCGCAGGCAAATGCGTCCGTGGGACACATGCGGAGAGGCTCTTGCCCGGGCCACAGGCCGCCCACTGGCCCTGCCCCCAATCGAAGGCTGAAAAGCAGCCATGTCTGAATCCACTGCCTCTCGAAGGAGTATTGGACCAACACTTGTAGAAAACGGGGTCATTGCGGGCAACTCATTGGAGGGACACAAATAAATCTTTGCCGACTTTCTGCTGAAGCTTACCAGCGTTCACACCTAAGCCTCTTACAAGGTCAGCTGTTTAGCTAAACATGAGCTCATGATCTAAATTTACACAATATTGAAGAAATCATCTACAAAGGGAGACAATCAGCAAAAACAATCAATACCAGAATGAGATTCACTAGGCCATCCACCTGATGTTGCAATAATCAGGTGCAAGGCAGAAAATATACATAAAACTGGAACTGAAACAAGGAACAAGGAGGTTTTCAAAGGCTGGCAGGATCTCTAAAACATTTTAAAGTACATGTCGTTGATAAACCTAAATACTCAAAGGTTGTTTAATACCACAGATTAAGCATTGAGAAAAGTGAAATTATGCTGTTTTGAAAACTATGGCAGGTGAGATTTGCTGCCTAATTATATAAGAAGATTTCTCTAAAAAATAGACATTATTTCAAAGACTTATTGGCTGTGAAATAAGTTAAGTGTATTTCAAATGGCTTGTCTGCAAAGAAAGGTCAGATGTAGGGAATCACAGAAAGTCGAGGGGAAAATGTCAATATATACATTGCTATATGGTGAACTAAGCCTAAGGCCAGCCACAGTGTAGAGGACCTGACCCTTAGAAACTTAAAAGTGAGCTGGAATCTTAAAAACTTCAAATCTCTATAAGTAAAAAGATTGGTGAAAATGAATAACCAAGTGTTTTAATTGACATCAGAAGATCAAAACAATAAAACCTGAGAACATAGAAAAAAGATAAATAGAGATATGAGCAGAACTTAATACCACAGAAAACGTATAAAATTCAGGTGAGGTAGTAAGTCCAAAGAATATTCTTTGAAAAGATTTAAAAGACACACTTTGATTAAGGAAAACACAAACATAATTAAAGAATATACAGAAAGAATCAGGACAATGTTATAGCAGAGAATATATGAAATGCCAGTAAATTTGAACATTTCTGTAAAGTTGACCATTTCCTAGCTCCTACAGTTTACCAAAACTGACACAAGAGGAAATCATTTAAGGTCATCATGTCTGCCCTTGGCATTCTCGGAACGCCCTGGCCTCAGAATGCAGCATCTGTAGTCCATGGTAACCTGCGGAGAGTGGGCGGGGCTGAGGGAGGCAGGAACACTGCCCTCAGTGAGGGAGTCGGTGTGGCCATCTCTGCTGTGACTGAACAAAGGGCAGGGGAGCAGGGGGCCCAGGGCAGGGCCCTCAGAGCCCGGCAGGCCCAGTGGTGTGTCCCAAGCATTTAGGCCCAGGCCATAGGGCGCCTTCTTTGTCTGCACAGCTACCCAAACTCTCACTTTTCCACTCAGGCCACCCACTTAGTTGAAGTGTGTGTGGAACCTGTCCGCGCAGTATACATCGCTGCACAGCTAACCATAGGTCTGGGCATCGTAGCTTCCTGCCAGGTGACCGAAGTTCGCAGGAGAGATGATTCCCAGGTTCACACGCAGCGAGGCTCCTGCCCGGGCCACAGGCCGCCCACTGACCCTGCCCAAGATCGGGGGCCGAAAGCAGCCCTGTCTAAGTCCCCTACTCCTAGAAGGAGTATTGGACCAACACTTCTAGAAAACGGGGTCCTTGTGGGCAACTCATTGGAGGGACACAAATAAATCTTTGCCGACTTTTTGCTGAAACTTACGAGCGTTCACACCTAAGCCTCTTACAAGGTCAGCTGTTTAGCTAAACATGAGCTCATGATCTAAATTTACACAATAATGAAGAAATCAGCTACAAAGGGAGATAATCAGCAAAAACAATCAATACCAGATTTAGATTCCCTAGGCCATCCTTGAGATGTTGGAATAATCAGGTGCTAGGCAGAAAATATACATAAAACTGGAAATGAAACAAGGAACAAGCATGTTTTCAAAGACTGGTAGGATCTCTAAAACATTTTTAAAGTACATGTCATTGATAAAGCTAAATACTCAAAGGTTGTTTAATACAACAAATTAAGCAGTGAGAAGAGTGAAATTATGCTGTTTAGAAAACTATGGAAGGTGAGATTTTCTGCCTAATTATATAAGATGATTTCTCTAAAAAATACACATTATTTCAAAGAATTATTGGCTGTGAAATAAGTTAAGGGTATTTCAAATGGCTTGTCTGCAAAGAAAGGTGAGATGTAGGGAATCACAGAAAGCCGAGGGGATAATATGTCAATATATACATGGCTATATGGTGAACTAAGCCTTAGGCCGGCAACAGTGTAGAGGAATGGACCCTTAGAAACGTGCAAGTAAGCTGGAATCTTTAAAAGTTCAAATCTTTATAAGTAAAAAGATTGATGAAAATGAATAACCAAGTGTTTTACTTGACATCAGAAAATGAAAACAATAAACCATGAGAACATAGAAAAAAGATAAATAAAGATATGAGCAGAACTTAATACAACAGAAAACGTATAAAATTCAGGTGATTTAGTAAGTCCAAAGAATATTCTTTGAAAAGATTTAAAAGACACACTTTGATTAAGGAAAACAAAAACATAAGTAAAGAATATACAGAAAGAATCAGGACAATGTTATAGCAGAGAATATATGAAACGCCAGTAAATTTGAACATTTCTGTAAAGCGGACCATTTCCTAGCTCCTAAAGTTTACCAAAACTGACACAAGAGGAAATCATTTAAGGTCATCATGTCTGCCCTTGGCATTCTCGGAACGCCCTGGCCTCAGAATACAGCATCTGTAGTTCATGGTAACCTGCGGAGAAGGGGCCTGGCTGAGGGAGGTTGGAAGACTGCCCTCACTGAGGGAGTGGGTGTGGCCATCTCTGCTGTGACTGAACAAAGGGTAGGGGAGCAGGGGCCCAGGGGAGGGCCCTCAGAGCGCGGCAGACCCAGTGGGGTGTCACAAGCATTTAGGTCCAGGCCAAAGGGCGCCTTCTTTGTCTGCACAGCTGCCCAAACTTTCACCTTTCCACTCAGGCCGCCCTCTTATTTGAAGTGTGTTTGGAACCTGTCCGCGCAGTACTCCTCGCTGCACAGCTCACCATAGGTCACGGCATCGTACCTTCCTGCCAGGTGACCGAAGTTCGCAGGCAAATGGGTCCCTGGGACACATGCGGAGAGGCTCTTGCCCGGGCCACATGCCACCCACTGGCCCTGCCCCAGATCGAAGGCTGAAAAGCAGCCATGTCTGAGTCCACTGCCTCTCGAAGGCGTATTGGACCAACACTTGTAGAAAACTGGGTCCTTGCGGGCAACTCATTGGAGGGACACAAATAAATCTTTGCCGACTTTCTGCTGAAGCTTACCAGCGTTCACACCTAAGCCTCTTACAAGGTCAGCTGTTTAGCTAAACATGAGCTCATGATCTAAATTTACAGAATATTGAAGAAATCACCTGCAAAGTGAGACAAACAGCAAAACAATCAATACCAGAATGAGATTCCCTAGGCCATCCTTGAGATGTGGGAATAATCAGGTGCTAGGCAGAAAATATACATAAACCTGGAAATGAAACAAGGAACAAGCATGTTTTCAAAGACTGGTAGGATCTCTAAAACATTTTTAAAGTACATGTCATTGATAAAGCTAAATACTCAAAGGTTGTTTAATACAACAAATTAAGCAGAGAGAAGAGTGAAATTATGCTGTTTAGAAAACTATGGAAGGTGAGATTTTCTGCCTAATTATATAAGATGATTTCTCTAAAAAATACACATTATTTCAAAGAATTATTGGCTGTGAAATAAGTTAAGGGTATTTCAAATGGCTTGTCTGCAAAGAAAGGTGAGATGTAGGGAATCACAGAAAGCCGAGGGGATAATATGTCAATATATACATTGCTATATGGTGAACTAAGCCTTAGGCCGGCAACAGTGTAGAGGAATGGACCCTTAGAAACGTACAAGTAAGCTGGAATCTTTAAAAGTTCAAATCTTTATAAGTAAAAAGATTTATTAAAATGAATAACCAAGTGTTTTACTTGACATCAGAAAATCAAAACAATAAACCATGAGAACATAGAAAAAAGATATATAAAGATATGAGCAGAACTTAATACAACAGAAAACGTATAAAATTCAGGTGATTTAGTAAGTCCAAAGAATATTCTTTGAAAAGATTTAAAAGACACACTTTGATTAAGGAAAACAAAAACATAAGTAAAGAATATACAGAAAGAATCAGGACAATGTTATAGCAGAGAATATATGAAACGCCAGTAAATTTGAACATTTCTGTAAAGCGGACCATTTCCTAGCTCCTAAAGTTTACCAAAACTGACACAAGAGGAAATCATTTAAGGTCATCATGTCTGCCCTTGGCATTCTCGGAACGCCCTGGCCTCAGAATGCAGCATCTGTAGTCCATGGTAACCTGCGGAGAAGGGGCGTGGCTGAGGGAGGTTGTAAGACTGCCCTCACTGAGGGAGTGGGTGTGGCCATCTCTGCTGTGTCTGAACAAAGGGCAGGGGAGCAGGGGGCCCAGGGCAGGGCCCTCAGAGCCCGGCAGACCCAGTGGGGTGTCACAAGCATTTAGGCCCAGGCCAAAGGGCGCCTTCATTGTCTGCACAGCTGCCCAAACTCTCACCTTTCCACTCAGGCCGCCCTCTTATTTGAAGTGTGTTTGGAACCTGTCCGCGCAGTACTCCTCGCTGCACAGCTCACCATAGGTCAGGGCATCGTACCTTCCTGCCAGGTGACCGAAGTTCGCAGGCAAATGGGTCCCTGGGACACATGCGGAGAGGATCCTGCCCGGGCCACAGGCCGCCCACTGGCCCTGCCCCAGATCGAAGGCTGAAAAGCAGCCATGTCTGAGTCCACTGCCTCTCGAAGGAGTATTGGACCAACACTTGTAGAAAACGGGGTCCTTGCGGGCAACTCATTGGAGGGACACAAATAAATCTTTGCCGACTTTCTGCTATAGCTTACCAGCGTTCACACCTAAGCCTCTTACAAGGTCAGCTGTTTAGCTAAACAAGAGCTCATGATCTAAATTTACACAATATTGAAGAAATCAGCTACAAAGTGAGACAATCAGCAAAAACAATCAATACCAGAATGAGATTCCCTAGGCCATCCATCTGATGTTGGAATAATCAGGTGCAAGGCAGAAAATATACATAAAACTGGAACTGAAACAAGGAACTAGGAGGTTTTCAAAGGCTGGTAGGATCTCTCAAACATTTTTAAAGTACATGTCGTTGATAAACCTAAATACTCAAAGGTTTTTTAATACCACAGATTAAGCATTGAGAAGAGTGAAATTATGCTGTTTTGAAAACTATGGCAGGTGAGATTTTCTGCCTAATTATATAAGAAGATTTCTCTATAAAATAGACATTATTTCAAAGACTTATTGGCTGTGAAATAAGTTAAGTGTATTTCAAATGGCTTGTCTGCAAAGAAAGGTGAGATGTAGGAAATCACAGAAATTCGAGGAGTAAATAGGTCAATATATAGTTTGCTATATTGTGAACTAAGCCTTAGGCGAGCAACAATGTAGAGGACATGACCCTTAGAAACTTACAAGTAAGCTGGAATATTAAAAAGTCCTAACCTTTATAAGTAAAAAGATTGATGAAAATGAATAACCAAGTGTTTTAATTGACATCAGAAGATCAAAACAATAAACCCTGAGAACATAGAAAAAAGATAAATAAAGATATGAGCAGAACTTAATACAATAGAAAACGTATAAAATTCAGGTGATTTAGTAAGTCCAAAGAATATTCTTTGAAAAGATTTAAAAGACACACTTTGATTAAGGAAAACATAAACATAAGTAAAGAATATGCAGAAATAATCAGGACAATGTTATAGCAGAGAATATATGAAATGCCAGTAAACTTGAACATTTCTGTAAAGCGGACCATTTCCTAGCTGCTACAGTTTACGAAAACTGACACAAGAGGAAATCATTTAAGGTCATCATGTCTGCCCTTGGCATTCTCGGAACGCCCTGGCCTCAGAATAAAGCATCTGTAGTCCATGGTAACCTGCGGAGAGGGGGCGGGGCTGAGGGAGGCTGGAACACTGCCCTCACTGAGGGAGTCGGTGTGGCCATCTCTGCTGTGACTGAACAAAGGGCAGGGGAGCAGGGGGCCCAGGGCAGGTCCCTCAGAGCCCGGCAGGCCCAGTGGAGTGTCCCAAGCATTTAGGCCCAGGCCATAGGTCGCCTTCTTGTCTGCACAGCTACCCAAACTCTCACTTTTCAACTCAGGCCACCCACTTAGTTGAAGTGTGTGTGGAACCTGTCCGCGCAGTATACCTCGCTGCACAGCTAACCATAGGTCTGGGCATCGTAGCTTCCTGCCAGTTGACCGAAGTTCGCAGGAGAGATGATTCCCAGGTTCACACGCAGAGAGGCTCCTGCCCGGGCCACAGGCCGCCCACTGCCCCTGCCCAAGATCGGGGGCCGAAAGCAGCCCTGTCTAAGTCCCCTACCCCTAGAGGGAGTATTGGACCAACACTTCTAGAAAACGGGGTCCTTGTGGGCAACTCATTGGATGGACACAAATAAATCTTTGCCGACTTTTTGCTGAAACTTACGAGCGTTCACACTTAAGCCTCTTAAGAGGTCAGCTGTTTAGTTAAACATGAGCTCATGATCTAAATTTACACAATAATGAAGAAATCAGCTACAAAGGGAGACAATCAGCAAAAACAATCATTACCAGAATTAGATTCCCTAGGCCATTTATCTGATGTTGGAATAATCAGGTGCTAGGCAGAAAATATACATAAACCTGGAAATGAAACAAGGAAAAAGCATGTTTTCAAAGACTTGTAGGATCTCTAAAACATTTTTAAAGTACATGTCATTGATAAAGCTAAATACTCAAAGGTTGTTTATTACAACAAATTAAGCAGTGAGAAGAGTGAAATTATGCTGTTTAGAAAACTATGGAAGGTGAGATTTTCTGCCTAATTATATAAGATGATTTCTCTAAAAAATACACATTATATCAAAGAATTATTGGCTGTGAAATAAGTTAAGGGTATTTCAAATGGCTTGTCTGCAAAGAAAGGTGAGATGTAGGGAATCACAGAAAGCCGAGGGGATAATATGTCAATATATACATTGCTATATGGTGAACTAAGCCTTAGGCCGGCAACAGTGTAGAGGAATGGACCCTTAGAAACGTACAAGTAAGCTGGAATCTTTAAAAGTTCAAATCTTTTTTTTTTTTTTTTTTTTTTTTTTTTGCGGTATGCGGGCCTCTCACTGTTGTGGCCTCTCCCGTTGCGGAGCACAGGCTCCGGAGGCGCAGGCTCAGCTGCCATGGCTCACGGGCCCAGCCGCTCCGCGGCATATGGGATCCTCCCGGACCGGGGCACGAACCCGTATCCCCTGCATCGGCAGGCGGACTCTCAAACACTGCGCCACCAGGGAGGCCCAAAAAGTTCAAATCTTTATAAGTAAAAAGATTGATGAAAATGAATAACCAAGTGTTTTAATTGACATCAGAAGATCAAAACAATAAACCCTGAGAACATAGAAAAAAGATAAATAAAGATATGAGCAGGACTTAATACCACAGAAAACGTTTAAAATTCAGGTGAGGTAGTAAGTCCAAAGAATATTCTTTGAAAAGATTTAAAAGACACACTTTGATTAAGGAAAACACAAACATAAATAAGAATATATAGAAAGAATCAGGACAATGTTATAGCAGAGAATATATGAAATGCCAGTAAATTTGAACATTTCTGTAAAGTTGACCATTTCCTAGCTCCTACAGTTTACCAAAACTGACACAAGAGGAAATCATTTAAGGTCATCATGTCTGCCCTTGACATTCTTGGAATGCCCTGGCCTCAGAATGCAGCATCTGTAGTCCATGGTAACCTGCGGAGAGGGGGCGTGGCTGAGGGAGGTTGGAAGACTGCCCTCACTGAGGGAGTGGGTGTGGCCATCTCTGCTGTGACTGAACAAAGGGCAGGGGAGCAGGGGGCCCAGGGCAGGGCCCTCAGAGCCCGGCAGACCCAGTGGGGTGTCACAAGCATTTAGGCCCAGGCCAAAGGTCGCCTTCTTTGTCTGCACAGCTGCCCAAACTCTCACCTTTCCACTCAGGCCGCCCTCTTATTTGAAGTGTGTTTGGAACCTGTCCACGCAGTACTCCTCGCTGCACAGCTAACCATAGGTCAGGGCATCGTAGCTTCCTGCCAGGTGACCGAAGTTCGCAGGCAAATGTGTCCCTGGGACACATGCGGAGAGGCTCCTGCCCGGGCCACAGGCCGCCCACTGGCCCTGCCCCAGATCGAAGGCTGAAAAGCAGCCATGTCTGAGTCCACTGCCTCTCGAAGGAGTATTGGACCAACACTTTTAGAAAACGGGGTCCTTGCGGGAAACTCATTGGAGGGACACAAATAAATCTTTGCCGACTTTCTGCTGAAGCTTAACAGCGTTCACACCTAAGCCTCTTTCAATGTCAGCTGTTTAGCTAAACAAGAGCTCATGATCTAAATTTACACAATATTGAAGAAATCAGCTACAAAGTGAGACAATCAGCATAAACAATCAATACCAGAATGAGATTCCCTAGGCCATCCATCTGATGTTGGAATAATCAGGTGCAAGGCAGAAAATATACATAAATTGGAACTGAAACAAGGAACAAGGAGTTTTTCAAAGGCTGGTAGGATCTCTAAAACATTTTTAAAGTACATGTCGTTGATAAACCTAAATAATCAAAGGTTGTTGAATACCACTGATTAAACATTGAGAAGAGTGAAATTATGCTGTTTTGAAAACTATGGCAGGTCAGATTTTCTGCCTAAATATATAAGAAGATTTCTCTAAAAATACACATTATTTCAAAGACTTATTGGTTGTGAAATAAGTTAAGGGTATTTCAAATAGCTTGTCTGCAAAGAAAGGTGAGATGTAGGAAATCACAGAAAGTCGAGGGAAAAATAGGTCAATGTATACTTTGCTATATTGTGAACTAAGCCTTAGGCCAGCAACAATGTAGAGGACCTGACCCTTAGAAACTTTCAGGTAAGCTGGAATCTTGAAAAGTTCAAATATTTATAAGTAAAAAGATTTATTAAAATGAATAACCAAGTGTTTTAATTGACATCAGATGAACAAAACAATAAAACCTGAGAGCATAGAAAAAAGATAAATAAAGTTATGAGCAGAACTTAATACAACAGAAAACGTATAAAATTCAGGTGATGTAGTAAGTCCATTGAATATTCTTTGACAATATTTAAAATACACACTTTGATTAAAGAAAACCAAAACATAAGTAAAGAATATACAGAAAAAATCAGGAGAATGTTGTAGCAGAGAATATATGAAATGACATTAAATTTGAATATTTCTGTAAAGTGGACCATTTCCTAGCTCCTAAAGTTTACAAAAATGGACATTAGAGGAAATCATTTAAGGTCATCATGTCTGCCCTTGGCATTCTCGGAACGCCCTGGCCTCAGAATGCAGCATCTGTTCTCCATGGTAACCTGCAGAGAGGGAGCGGGGCTGAGGGAGGTTGGAACACTGCCCTCACTGAGGGAGTGGGTGTGGACATCTCTGCGGTGACAGAACAAATGCAGGGGAAAAGGGGGCCAAGGGCAGGGCGCTCAGAGCCCGGCACGCCCAGTCGGGTGTCACAAGCATTTAGGCCTAGGCCAAAGGGCGCCTTCTTTGTCTGCACAGCTGCCCAAACTCTCACCGTTCCACTCAAGCCGCCCTCTAACTTGAAGTGTGTGTGGAACCGGTCCGCACAGTACACCTCGCTGCACAGCTAACCATAGGTCTGGGCATCGTAACTTACTGCCAGGTGACCGAAGTTCGCAGGGACATGGGTCGTGGGACACACGCGGGGAGCCTACTGCCCGGGCCACAGGGCGCCAAAAGCCACTACCCCAGATCGGTGGCAGCAAAGCAGTCCTGTCTGAGTCCCTGCCTCTAGAGGGTGTATTGGACCAACACTTGTAGTAAACGGGGTCATCGGGGTAACTCATTGGAGGGACACAAATAAATCTTTGCGGACTTTCTGATGAAGCATACGAGCGTTCACACCTAAGCCTCTTACAAAGTCAGATGTTTACCTAAACATGAGCTCATGATCTAAATTTACACAATAATGAAGAAATCAAATGCCAGGGGAGGGCCTCCCTGGTGGCGCAGTGGTTGAGAGTCCGCCTGCCGATGCAGGGGATACGGGTTCGTGCCCCGGTCTGGGAGGATCCCATATGCCGCGGAGCGGCTGGGCCCGTGAGCCATGGCCGCTGGGCCTGCGCATCCGGAGCCTGTGCTCCGCAACGGGAGAGGCCACAAGAGTGAGAGGCCCGCATACCGCAAAAAGAAAAAAAAAAAAAAATGCCAGGGGAGACAATCAGCAAAAACAATCAATACCAGAATTAGATTCCCTAGGCCATCCATCAGATGTTGGAATAATCAGGTGCAAGGCAGAAAATATACACAAAACTGGAACTGAAACAAGTTACAAGGATGTTTTCAAAGACTGGTAGGATCTCTAAAACATTTTTAAAGTACATGTCATTGATAAAGCTAAATACTCAAAGGTTGTATACTGCAACAGATTCATCCTTGAGAAGAGTGAAATTATGCTGTTTTGAAAACTATGGCAGGTGAGATTTTCTGCCTAATAATATGAGAAGATTTCTCTAAAAATACACATTATTTCAAAGACATATAAGCTGTGAAATAAGTTAAGGGTATTTCAAATGGCTTGTCTGCAAAGAAAGGGGAGATGTAGGGAATCACAGAAAGTCGAGGGGAAAATAGGTCAATATACACTTTACTATATTGAGAACAAAGCCTTAGGCCAGCAACAATGTAGAGGACATGACCCTTAGAAACTTACAAGTAAGCTGGAATATTAAAAAGTTCAAATCTTTATAAGTAAAAAGATTTATTAAAATGAATAACGAAGTGTTTTAATTGACATCAGAAGAACAAAACAATAAACGCTGAGAACATAGAAAAAAGATAAATAAAGATATGAGCAGAACTTAATACAACAGAAAACGTATAAAACTCAGGTGAGGTACTAAGTCCAAAGAATATTCTTTGACAAGATTTAAAAGACACACTTTGATTAAGGAAAACAAAAACATAAGTAAAGAATATACAGAAAGAATCAGGACAATGTTATAGCAGAGAATATATGAAATGCCAGTAAATTTGAACATTTCTGTAAAGTGGACCATTTCCTAGCTCCTAAAGTTTACCAAAACTGACACAAGAGGAAATCATTTAAGGTCATCATGTCTGCCCTTGGCATTCTCGGAATGCCATGGACTTAGAATGCAGCATCTGTAGTCCATGGTAACCTGCGGAGAGGGGGCGGGGCTGAGGGAGTTTGGAACACTGCCCTCACTGAGGGAGTGGGTGTGGTCATCTCTGCTGTGACTGAACAAAGGGCAGGGGAGCAGGGGTCCCAGTGCAGGGCCCTCAGAGCCCGGCAGGCCTAGTGGGGTGTCACAAGCATTTAGGCCCAGGCCAAAGAACGCCTTCTTTGTATGCACAGCTGCCCAAACTCACACCTTTCCACTCAGGCCGCCCTCTTACTTGAAGTGTGTGTGGAACCTGTCCGCGCAGTACACCTCGCTGCACAGCCAACCATAGGTCTGGGCATCGTAGCTTTCTGCAAGGTGACCGAAGTTCGCAGGCAGATGGGTACCTGGGACAAACGCGGAGAGGCTCCTGCCCGGGCCACTTGACTCCCACTGCCACTGCCACTGATCGTGGGGCGCAAAGCAGGCCTGTCTTAGGCCGTGCCTCTAGAGGGAGTATTGGACCAACACTTGTAGAAAACGGGGTCCTCGCGGGCAACTCATTGGAGGGACACAAATAAATTTTTGCGGACTTTCGGATGAAGCTTACGAGTGTTCACACCTAATCCTCTTACAAGGTCAGATGTTTAGCTAAACATGAGCTTATGATCTAAATTTACACAATAATGAAAAATCAGCTACAGGGGGAGACAATCAGCAAAAACAATCAATACCAGAGTTAGATTCCCTAGGCCATCCATCAGACGTTGGAATAATCAGGTGCAACGCAGAAAATATACATGAAACTGGAACTGAAACAAGGAAAAAGGATGTTTTCAAAGACTGCTAGGATCTCTAAAACATTTTTAAAGTACATGTCATTGACAAAGCTAAATACTCAAAGGTTGTGTAATACAACAGATTCATCATTGAGAAGAGTGAAATTATGCTGTTTTGAAAACTATGGCAGGTCAGATTTTCTGCCTAAATATATTAGAAGATTTCTCTAAAAAATACACATTATTTCAAAGACTTATTGGCTGTGAAATAAGTTAAGGGTATTTCAAATGGCTTGTCTGCAAAGAAAGGGGAGATGTAGGGTATCACAGAAAGTCGAGGGGAAAATAGGTCAATATACACTTTACTATATTGTGAACAAAGTCTTAGGCCAGCAACAATGTAGAGGACCTGACCCTTAGAAAGTTACAAGGAAGCTGGAATCTTCAAAAGTTCAAATATTTATAAGTAAAAAGATTTATGAAAATGAGTAACCAAGTGTTTTAATTGACATCAGAAGTTCAAAGCAATAAACCCTGAGAACATAGAAAAAAGAAAAATAAAGTTATGAGCAGAACTTAATACAACGGAAAACGTATTAATCTCAGGTGATGTAGTAAGTCCAAAGAATATTCTTTGACAAGATTTAAAAGACACATTTTGATTAAGGAAAACAAAAACATAAGTAAAGAATATACAGAAAGAATCAGGACAATGTTATAGCAGAGAATATCTGAAATGCCAGTAAATTTGAACATTTGTGTAAACTGAACCATTTCCTAGCTCCTAAAGTTTACCAAAACTGACACAAGAAGAAATCATTTAAGGTCATCATGTCTACCCTTGGCATTCTCGGAATGCCATGGACTCAGAATGCAGCATCTGTAGTCCATGGAATCCTGCGGAGAGGGGGCGGGGCTGAGGGAGGTTGGAACACGGCCCTCACTGAGGGAGTGGGTGTGGCCATCTCTGCTGTGACTGAACAAAGGGCAGTGGAGCAGTGGTTCCAGTGCAGGGCCCTCAGAGCCCGTCAGGCCCAGTGGGGTGTCACAAGCATTTAGGCCCAGGACAAAGGGCACCTTCTTTGTCTGCACAGCTGCCCAAACTCTCACTTTTCCACTCGGGCCGCCTTCTTACTTGAAGTGTGTGTGGAACCTGTCCGCGCAGTACACCTCGCTGCACAGCCAACCATAGGTCTGGGCATCATAGATTCCTGTCAGGTGACCAAAGTTCACAGGCAGATGGGTCACTGGGACACACGCGGAGAGGATCCTGCCCGGGCCACAGGCCGCCCACTGCCACTGCCCCAGATCGTGGGGCACAAAGCAGCCCTGTCTGATGCCGTGCCTCTAGAGGGAGTATTGGACCAACATTTGTAGAAAACGGTGTCCTCGCGGGTAACTCATTGGAGGGACACAAATAAATCTTTGCGGACTTTCTGATGAAGCTTACGAGTGTTCACACCTAAGTCTCTTACAAGGTCAGATGTTTAGCTAAAAATGAGCTCATGATCTAAATTTACACAATAATGAAGAAATCAGCTACAGGGGGAGACAATCAGCAAAAACAATCAATACCAGAGTTAGATTCCCTATGCCATACATAAGGCGTGGAATAATCAGGTGCAAGGCAGAAAATATACATGAAACTGGAACTGAAACAAGGAACATGGATGTTATCAAACACTGTTAGGATCTCTAAAACACTTTTAAAGTACATGTCATTGATAAAGCTAAATACTCAAAGGTTGTGTAATACAACAGATTCATCATTGAGAAGAGTGAAATTATGCTGTTTTGAAAACTATGGCAGCTCAGATTTTCTGCCTAAATATATAAGAAGATTTCTCTAAAGATACACATTATTTCAAAGACTTATTGGCTGTGAAATAAGTTAAGGGTATTTCAAATGGCTTGCCTGCAAAGAAAGGTGAGTTGTAGGAAATCACAGAAAGTCGAGGGGAAAATAGGTCAATATATACTTTGCTATATTGTGAACTAAGCCTTAGGCCAGCAACAATGTAGAGGACCTGACCCTTAGAAACTTACAAGTAAGCGGGTATCTTCAAAAGTTCAAATCTTTATAAGTAAAAAGATTTATTAAAATGAGTAACCAAGTGTTTTAATTGACATCAGAAGATCAAAACCATAAACCCTGAGAACATAGAAAAAAGAAAAATAAAGATATGAGCAGAACTTAATACAACGGAAATCGTATAAAATTCAGGTGATGTAGTAAGTCCAAAGAATATTCATTGACAAGATTTAAAAGACACACTTTGATTAAGGAAAACAAAAACATAAGGAAAGAATATACAGAAAGAATCAGGACAATGTTATAGCAGAGAATATCTGAAATGCCAGTAAATTTGAACATTTGTGTAAAGTGGACCATTTCCTAGCTCCTAAAGTTTACCAAAACTGACACAAGAGGAAATCATTTAAGGTCATCATGTCTGCCCTTGGCATTCTCGGAATGCCATGGACTCAGAATGCAGCATCTGTAGTCCATGGTAACCTGCGCAGAGGGGGCGGGGCTGAGGGAGGTTGGAACACTGCCCTCACTGAGGGAGTGGGTGTGGCCATCTCTGCTGTGACTGAACAAAGGGCAGTGGAGCAGTGGTTCCAGTGCAGGGCCCTCAGAGCCCGTCAGGCCCAGTGGGGTGTCACAAGCATTTAGGCCCAGGCCAAAGGGCACCTTCTTTGTCTGCACAGCTGCCCAAACTCTCACCTTTCCACTCGGGCAGCCTTCTTACTTGAAGTGTGTGTGGAACCTGTCCGCGCAGTACACCTCGCTGCACAGCTAACCATAGGTCTGGGCATCATAGCTTCCTGCCAGGTGACCGAAGTTCACAGGCAGATGGGACCCTGGGACACACGCGGAGAGGCTCCTGCCCGGGCCACAGGCCGCCCAATGCTTCTGCCCCAGATCGTGGGGCACAAAGCAGCCCTGTCTGAGGCCGTGCCTCTAAAGGGAGTATTGGACCAACATTTGTAGAAAACGGGGTCCTCGCGGGTAACTCACTGGAGGGACACAAATAAATCTTTGCGGACTTTCTGATGAAGCTTACGAGTGTTCACACCTAAGCCTCTTACAAGGTCAGCTGTTTAGCTAAACATGAGCTCATGATCTAAATTTACACAATAATGAAGAAATCAGCTACAGGGGGAGACAATCAGCAAAAACAAAAAATACCAGATTTAGATTCCCTATGCCATATATAAGGCGTTGGAATAATCAGGTGCAAGGCAGAAAATATACATGAAACTGGAACTGAAACAAGGAACATGGATGTTATCAAAGACTGTTAGGATCTCTAAAACACTTTTAAAGTACATGTCATTGATAAAGCTAAATACTCAAAGGTTGTGTAATACAACAGATTCATCATTGAGAAGAGTGAAATTATGCTGTTTTGAAAACTATGGCAGGTCAGATTTTCTGCCTAAATATATAAGAAGATTTCTCTAAAAATACACATTATTTCAAAGACTTATTGGCTGTGAAATAAGTTAAGGGTATTTCAAATGGCTTGCCTGCAAAGAAAGGTGAGTTGTAGGAAATCACAGAAAGTCGAGGGGAAAATAGGTCAATATATACTTTGCTATATTGTGAACTAAACCTTAGGCCAGCAACAATGTAGAGGAACTGACCCTTAGAAACTTACAGGTAAGCTGGAATCTTGAAAAGTTCAAATCTTTATAAGTAAAAAGATTTATAAAAATGAATAACCTAGTGTTTTAATTGACATCAGATGATCAAAACAATAAACCCTGAGAACATAGAAAAAAGATAAATAAAGTTATGAGCAGAACTTAATACAACAGAAAACGTATAAAATTCAGGTGATGTAGTAAGTCCATAGAATATTCTTTGACAAT
The DNA here is from genome assembly GCF_964165515.1 of Mesoplodon bidens. Lineage (NCBI taxonomy): Eukaryota > Metazoa > Chordata > Mammalia > Artiodactyla > Ziphiidae > Mesoplodon > Mesoplodon bidens. The sequence goes on from NC_138180.1 coordinate 5,549,999, forward strand.
ATTTAAAATACACACTTTGATTAAAGAAAACCAAAATATAAGTAAAGGATATACAGAAAAAATCAGGAGAATGTTGAAGCAGAGAATATATGAAATGCCAGTAAATTTGAATATTTCTGTAAAGTGGACCATTTCCTAGCTCCTAAAGTTTATCAAAATTGACATTAGAGGAAATCATTTAAGGTCATCATGTCTGCCCTTGGCATTCTCGGAACGCCCTGGCCTCAGAATGCAGCATCTGTTCTCCATGGTAACCTGCAGAGAGCGAGCGGGGCTGAGGGAGTTTGGAACACTGCCCTCACTGAGGGAGTGGGTGTGGCCATCTCTGCGGTGACAGAACAAAGGCAGGGGAGAAGGGGGCCAAGGGCAAGGCCCTCACAGCCCGAAACGTCCAGTCGGGTGTCACAAGCATTTAGGCCTAGGCCAAAGGGCGCCTTCTTTGTCTGCACAGCTGCCCCAACTCTCACCTTTCCACTCAAGCCGCCCTCTTACTTGAAGTGTGTGTGGAACCGGTTCGCACAGTACACCTCGCTGCACAGCTAACCATAGGTCTGGGCATCGTAGCTTCCTGCCAGGTGACCGAAGTTCGCAGGCACATGGGTCGTGGGACACACGCGGGGAGCCTCCTGCCCGGGCCACAGGCCGCCAAAAGCCACTACACCAGATCGGTGGCAGCAAAGCAGTCCTGTCTGAGTCCCTGCCTCTAGAGGGAGTATTGGACCAACACTTGTAGTAAACGGGGTCATCGGGGTAACTCATTGGAGGGACACAATTAAATCTTTGTGGACTTTCTGATGAAGCTTACGAGCGTTCACACCTAAGCCTCTTACAAAGTCAGATGTTTACCTAAACATTAGCTCATGATCTAAATTTACACAATAATGAAGAAATCAAATACCGGGGGAGACAATCAGCAAAAACAATCAATACCAGAATTAGATTCCCTAGGCCATCCATCAGATGTTCGAATAATCAGGTGCAAGGCAGAAAATATACACAAAACTGGAACTGAAACAAGGAACAAGGATGTTTTCAAAGACTGGTAGGATCTCTAAAACATTTTTAAAGTACATGTCATTGATAAAGCTAAATACTCAAAGGTTGTATAATGCAACAGATTCATCCTTGAGAAGAGTGAAATTATGCTGTTTTGAAAACTATGGCAGGTGAGATTTTCTGCCTAATAATATGAGAAGTTTTCTCTAAAAATACACATTATTTCAAAGACATATAAGCTGTGAAATAAGTTAAGGGTATTTCAAATGGCTTGTCTGCAAAGAAAGGGGAGATGTAGGGAATCACAGAAAGTCGAGGGGAAAATAGGTCAATATACACTTTACTATATTGTGAACAAAGCCTTAGGCCAGCAACAATGTAGAGGACCTGACCCTTAGAAACTTACAAGTAAGCTGGTATCTTCAAAAGTTCAAATCTTTATAAGTAAAAAGATTTATTAAAATGAGTAACCAAGTGTTTTAATTGACATCAGAAGATCAAAACCATAAACCCTGAGAACATAGAAAAAAGAAAAATGAAGATATGAGCAGAACTTAATACAACGGAAATCGTATAAAATTCAGGTGATGTAGTAAGTCCAAAGAATATTCATTGACAAGATTTAAAAGACACACTTTGATTAAGGAAAACAAAAACATAAGGAAAGAATATACAGAAAGAATTAGGACAATGTTATAGCAGAGAATATCTGAAATGCCAGTAAATTTGAACATTTGTGTAAAGTGGACCATTTCCTAGCTCCTAAAGTTTACCAAAACTGACACAAGAAGAAATCATTTAAGGTCATCATGTCTACCCTTGGCATTCTCGGAATGCCGTGGACTCAGAATGCAGCATCTGTAGTCCATGGAATCCTGCGGAGAGGGGGCGGGGCTGAGGGAGGTTGGAACACGGCCCTCACTGAGGGAGTGGGTGTGGCCATCTCTGCTGTGACTGAACAAAGGGCAGTGGAGCAGTGGTTCCAGTGCCGGTCCCTCAGAGCCCGTCAGGCCCAGTGGGGTGTCACAAGCATTTAGGCCCAGCGAAAGGGCACCTTCTTTGTCTGCACAGCTGCCCAAACTCTCACTTTTCCACTCGGGCCGCCTTCTTACTTGAAGTGTGTGTGGAACCTGTCCGCGCAGTACACCTCGCTGCACAGCCAACCATAGGTCTGGGCATCATAGATTCCTGTCAGGTGACCAAAGTTCACAGGCAGATGGGACCCTGGGACACACGCGAAGAGGCTCCTGCCCGGGCCACAGGCCGCCCACTGCCACTGCCCCAGATCGTGGGGCACAAAGCAGCCCTGTCTGAGGCCGTGCCTCTAGAGGGAGTTTTGGACCAACATTTGTAGAAAACGGTGTCCTCGCGGGTAACTCATTGGAGGGACACAAATAAATCTTTGCGGACTTTCTGATGAAGCTTACGAGTGTTCACACCTAAGTCTCTTACAAGGTCAGATGTTTAGCTAAAAATGAGCTCATGATCTAAATTTACACAATAATGAAGAAATCAGCTACAGGGGGAGACAATCAGCAAAAACAATCAATACCAGAGTTAGATTCCCTATGCCATACATAAGGCGTTGGAATAATCAGGTGCAAGGCAGAAAATATACATGAAACTGGAACTGAAACAAGGAACATGGATGTTATCAAACACTGTTAGGATCTCTAAAACACTTTTAAAGTACATGTCATTGATAAAGCTAAATACTCAAAGGTTGTGTAATACAACAGATTCATCATTGAGAAGAGTGAAATTATGCTGTTTTGAAAACTATGGCAGGTCAGATTTTCTGCCTAAATATATAAGAAGATTTCTCTAAAAATACACATTATTTCAAAGACTTATTGGCTGTGAAATAAGTTAAGGGTATTTCAAATGGCTTGCCTGCAAAGAAAGGTGAGTTGTAGGAAATCACAGAAAGTCGAGGGGAAAATAGGTCAATATATACTTTGCCATATTGTGAACTAAGCCTTAGGCCAGCAACAATGTAGAGGAACTGACCCTTAGAAACTTACAGGTAAGCTGGAATCTTGAAAAGTTCAACTCTTTATAAGTAAAAAGATTTATTAAAATGAATAACCAAGTGTTTTAACTGACATCAGATGATCAAAACAATAAACCCTGAGAACATAGAAAAAAGATAATTAAAGTTATGAGCAGAACTTAATACAACAGAAAACGTATAAAATTCAGGTGATGTAGTAAGTCCAGAGAATATTCTTTGACAATATTTAAAATACACACTTTGATTAAAGAAAACCAAAACATAAGTAAAGAATATACAGAAAAAATCAGGAGAATGTTGTAGCAGAGAATATATGAAATGCCAGCAAATTTGAATATTTCTGTAAAGTGGACCATTTCCTAGCTCCTAAAGTTTACAAAAATTGACATTAGAGGAAATCATTTAAGGTCATCATGTCTGCCCTTGGCATTCTCGGAACGCCCTGGCCTCAGAATGCAGCATCTGTTTTCCATGGTAACCTGTGCAGAGGGAGCGGGGCTCAGGGAGGTTGGAACACTGCCCACACTGAGGGAGTGGGTGTGGACATCTCTGCGGTGACAGAACAAAGGCAGTAGAGAAGGGGGCCAAGGGCAGGGCCCTCAGAGCCCGGCAAGCCCAGTCGGGTGTCACAAGCATTTAGGCCTAGGCCAAAGGGCGCCTTCTTTGTCTGCACAGCTGCCCAAACTCTCACCTTTCCACTCAAGCAGCCCTCTAACTTGAAGTGTGTGTGGAACCGGTCCGCACAGTACACCTCGCTGCACAGCTAACCATAGGTCTGGGCATCGTAGCTTCCTGCCAGGTGACCGAAGTTCGCAGGCACATGGGTCGTGGGACACACGCGGGGAGCCTCCTGCCCGGGCGACAGGCCGCCAAAAGCCACTACACCAGATCGGTGGCAGCAAAGCAGTCCTGTCTGAGTCCCTGCCTCTATAGGGAGTATTGGACCAACACTTGTAGTAAACGGGGTCATCGGGGTAACTCATTGGAGGGACACAAATAAATCTTTGCGGACTTTCTGATGAAGCTTAGGAGCGTTCACACCTAAGCCTCTTACAAAGTCAGATGTTTACCTAAACATGAGCTCATGATCTAAATTTACACAATAATGAAGAAATCAAATACCGGGGGAGACAATCAGCAAAAACAATCAATACCAGAATTAGATTCCCTAGGCCATCCATCTGATGTTGGAATAATCAGGTGCAAGGCAGAAAATATACACAAAACTGGAACTGAAACAAGGAACAAGGATGTTTTCAAAGACTGGTAGGATCTCTAAAACATTTTTAAAGTACATGTCATTGATAAAGCTAAATACTCAAAGGTTGTATAATGCAACAGATTCATCCTTGAGAAGAGTGAAATTATGCTGTTTTGAAAACTATGGCAGGTGAGATTTTCTGCCTAATAATATGAGAAGTTTTCTCTAAAAATACACATTATTTCAAAGACATATAAGCTGTGAAATAAGTTAAGGGTATTTCAAATGGCTTGTCTGCAAAGAAAGGGGAGATGTAGGGAATCACAGAAAGTCGAGGGGAAAATAGGTCAATATACACTTTACTATATTGTGAACAAAGCCTTAGGCCAGCAACAATGTAGAGGACCTGACCCTTAGAAACTTACAAGTAAGCTGGTATCTTCAAAAGTTCAAATCTTTATAAGTAAAAAGATTTATTAAAATGAGTAACCAAGTGTTTTAATTGACATCAGAAGATCAAAACCATAAACCCTGAGAACATAGAAAAAAGAAAAATAAAGACATGAGCAGAACTTAATACAACGGAAATCGTATAAAATTCAGGTGATGTAGTAAGTCCAAAGAATATTCATTGACAAGATTTAAAAGACACACTTAGATTAAGGAAAACAAAAACATAAGGAAAGAATATACAGAAAGAATCAGGACAATGTTATAGCAGATAATATCTGAAATGCCAGTAAATTTAAACATTTGTGTAAAGTGGACCATTTCCAAGCTCCTAAAGTTTACCAAAACTGACACAAGAGGAAATCATTTAAGGTCATCATGTCTACACTTGGCATTCTCGGAATGCCATGGACTCAGAATGCAGCATCTGTAGTCCATGGTATCCTGCGGAGAGGGGGCGGGGCTGAGGGAGGTTGGAACATTGCCCTCACTGAGGGAGTGGGTGTGGCCATCTCTGCTGTGACTGAACAAAGGGCAGTGGAGCAGTGGTTCCAGTGCAGGTCCCACAGAGCCCGTCAGGCCCAGTGGGGTGTCACAAGCATTTAGGCCCAGCGAAAGGGCACCTTCTTTGTCTGCACAGCTGCCCAAACTCTCACTTTTCCACTCGGGCCGCCTTCTTACTTGAAGTGTGTGTGGAACCTGTCCGCGCAGTACACCTCGCTGCACAGCCAACCATAGGTCTGGGCATCATAGATTCCTGTCAGGTGACCAAAGTTCACAGGCAGATGGGTCACTGGGACACACGCGGAGAGGCTCCTGCCCGGGCCACAGGCCGCCCACTGCCACTGCCCCAGATCGTGGGGCACAAAGCAGCCCTGTCTGAGGCCGTGCCTCTAGAGGGAGTATTGGACCAACATTTGTAGAAAACGGTGTCCTCGCGGGTAACTCATTGGAGGGACACAAATAAATCTTTGCGGACTTTCTGATGAAGCTTACGAGTGTTCACACCTAAGTCTCTTACAAGGTCAGATGTTTAGCTAAAAATGAGCTCATGATCTAAATTTACACAATAATGAAGAAATCAGCTACAGGGGGAGACAATCAGCAAAAACAATCAATACCAGAGTTAGATTCCCTATGCCATACATAAGGCGTGGAATAATCAGGTGCAAGGCAGAAAATATACATGAAACTGGAACTGAAACAAGGAACATGGATGTTATCAAACACTGTTAGGATCTCTAAAACACTTTTAAAGTACATGTCATTGATAAAGCTAAATACTCAAAGGTTGTGTAATACAACAGATTCATCATTGAGAAGAGTGAAATTATGCTGTTTTGAAAACTATGGCAGCTCAGATTTTCTGCCTAAATATATAAGAAGATTTCTCTAAAGATACACATTATTTCAAAGACTTATTGGCTGTGAAATAAGTTAAGGGTATTTCAAATGGCTTGCCTGCAAAGAAAGGTGAGTTGTAGGAAATCACAGAAAGTCGAGGGGAAAATAGGTCAATATATACTTTGAATATTGTGAACTAAGCCTTAGGCCAGCAACAATGTAGAGGACCTGACCCTTAGAAACTTACAAGTAAGCGGGTATCTTCAAAAGTTCAAATCTTTATAAGTAAAAAGATTTATTAAAATGAGTAACCAAGTGTTTTAATTGACATCAGAAGATCAAAACCATAAACCCTGAGAACATAGAAAAAAGAAAAATAAAGATATGAGCAGAACTTAATACAACGGAAATCGTATAAAATTCAGGTGATGTAGTAAGTCCAAAGAATATTCATTGACAAGATTTAAAAGACACACTTTGATTAAGGAAAACAAAAACATAAGGAAAGAATATACAGAAAGAATCAGGACAATGTTATAGCAGAGAATATCTGAAATGCCAGTAAATTTGAACATTTGTGTAAAGTGGACCATTTCCTAGCTCCTAAAGTTTACCAAAACTGACACAAGAGGAAATCATTTAAGGTCATCATGTCTGCCCTTGGCATTCTCGGAATGCCATGGACTCAGAATGCAGCATCTGTAGTCCATGGTAACCTGCGCAGAGGGGGCGGGGCTGAGGGAGGTTGGAACACTGCCCTCACTGAGGGAGTGGGTGTGGCCATCTCTGCTGTGACTGAACAAAGGGCAGTGGAGCAGTGGTTCCAGTGCAGGGCCCTCAGAGCCCGTCAGGCCCAGTGGGGTGTCACAAGCATTTAGGCCCAGGCCAAAGGGCACCTTCTTTGTCTGCACAGCTGCCCAAACTCTCACCTTTCCACTCGGGCAGCCTTCTTACTTGAAGTGTGTGTGGAACCTGTCCGCGCAGTACACCTCGCTGCACAGCTAACCATAGGTCTGGGAATCATAGCTTCCTGCCAGGTGACCGAAGTTCACAGGCAGATGGGACCCTGGGACACACGCGGAGAGGCTCCTGCCCGGGCCACAGGCCGCCCAATGCTTCTGCCCCAGATCGTGGGGCACAAAGCAGCCCTGTCTGAGGCCGTGCCTCTAAAGGGAGTATTGGACCAACATTTGTAGAAAACGGGGTCCTCGCGGGTAACTCACTGGAGGGACACAAATAAATCTTTGCGGACTTTCTGATGAAGCTTACGAGTGTTCACACCTAAGCCTCTTACAAGGTCAGCTGTTTAGCTAAACATGAGCTCATGATCTAAATTTACACAATAATGAAGAAATCAGCTACAGGGGGAGACAATCAGCAAAAACAAAAAATACCAGAGTTAGATTCCCTATGCCATATATAAGGCGTTGGAATAATCAGGTGCAAGGCAGAAAATGTACATGAAACTGGAACTGAAACAAGGAACATGGATGTTATCAAAGACTGTTAGGATCTCTAAAACACTTTTAAAGTACATGTCATTGATAAAGCTAAATACTCAAAGGTTGTGTAATACAACAGATTCATCATTGAGAAGAGTGAAATTATGCTGTTTTGAAAACTATGGCAGGTCAGATTTTCTGCCTAAATATATAAGAAGATTTCTCTAAAAATACACATTATTTCAAAGACTTATTGGCTGTGAAATAAGTTAAGGGTATTTCAAATGGCTTGCCTGCAAAGAAAGGTGAGTTGTAGGAAATCACAGAAAGTCGAGGGGAAAATAGGTCAATATATACTTTGCTATATTGTGAACTAAACCTTAGGCCAGCAACAATGTAGAGGAACTGACCCTTAGAAACTTACAGGTAAGCTGGAATCTTGAAAAGTTCAAATCTTTATAAGTAAAAAGATTTATAAAAATGAATAACCTAGTGTTTTAATTGACATCAGATGATCAAAACAATAAACCCTGAGAACATAGAAAAAAGATAAATAAAGTTATGAGCAGAACTTAATACAACAGAAAACGTATAAAATTCAGGTGATGTAGTAAGTCCAGAGAATATTCTGTGACAATATTTAAAATACACACTGTGATTAAAGAAAACCAAAATATAAGTAAAGGATATACAGAAAAAATCAGGAGAATGTTGAAGCAGAGAATATATGAAATGCCAGTAAATTTGAATATTTCTGTAAAGTGGACCATTTCCTAGCTCCTAAAGTTTACCAAAATTGACATTAGAGGAAATCATTTAAGGTCATCATGTCTGCCCTTGGCATTCTCGGTACGCCCTGGCCTCAGAATGCAGCATCTGTTCTCCATGGTAACCTGCAGAGAGCGAGCGGGGCTGAGGGAGTTTGGAACACTGCCCTCACTGAGGGAGTGGGTGTGGCCATCTCTGCGGTGACAGAACAAAGGCAGGGGAGAAGGGGGCCAAGGGCAAGGCCCTCACAGCCCGAAACGTCCAGTCGGGTGTCACAAGCATTTAGGCCTAGGCCAAAGGGCGCTTTCTTTGTCTGCACAGCTGCCCCAACTCTCACCTTTCCACTCAAGCCGCCCTCTTACTTGAAGTGTGTGTGGAACCGGTTCGCACAGTACACCTCGCTGCACAGCTAACCATAGGTCTGGGCATCGTAGCTTCCTGCCAGGTGACCGAAGTTCGCAGGCACATGGGTCGTGGGACACACGCGGGGAGCCTCCTGCCCGGGCCACAGGCCGCCAAAAGCCACTACACCAGATCGGTGGCAGCAAAGCAGTCCTGTCTGAGTCCCTGCCTCTAGAGGGAGTATTGGACCAACACTTGTAGTAAACGGGGTCATCGGGGTAACTCATTGGAGGGACACAATTAAATCTTTGTGGACTTTCTGATGAAGCTTACGAGCGTTCACACCTAAGCCTCTTACAAAGTCAGATGTTTACCTAAACATGAGCTCATGATCTAAATTTACACAATAATGAAGAAATCAAATACCGGGGGAGACAATCAGCAAAAACAATCAATACCAGAATTAGATTCCCTAGGCCATCCATCAGATGTTCGAATAATCAGGTGCAAGGCAGAAAATATACACAAAACTGGAACTGAAACAAGGAACAAGGATGTTTTCAAAGACTGGTAGGATCTCTAAAACATTTTTAAAGTACATGTCATTGATAAAGCTAAATACTCAAAGGTTGTATAATGCAACAGATTCATCCTTGAGAAGAGTGAAATTATGCTGTTTTGAAAACTATGGCAGGTGAGATTTTCTGCCTAATAATATGAGAAGTTTTCTCTAAAAATACACATTATTTCAAAGACATATAAGCTGTGAAATAAGTTAAGGGTATTTCAAATGGCTTGTCTGCAAAGAAAGGGGAGATGTAGGGAATCACAGAAAGTCGAGGGGAAAATAGGTCAATATACACTTTACTATATTGTGAACAAAGCCTTAGGCCAGCAACAATGTAGAGGACCTGACCCTTAGAAACTTACAAGTAAGCTGGTATCTTCAAAAGTTCAAATCTTTATAAGTAAAAAGATTTATTAAAATGAGTAACCAAGTGTTTTAATTGACATCAGAAGATCAAAACCATAAACCCTGAGAACATAGAAAAAAGAAAAATGAAGATATGAGCAGAACTTAATACAACGGAAATCGTATAAAATTCAGGTGATGTAGTAAGTCCAAAGAATATTCATTGACAAGATTTAAAAGACACACTTTGATTAAGGAAAACAAAAACATAAGGAAAGAATATACAGAAAGAATTAGGACAATGTTATAGCAGAGAATATCTGAAATGCCAGTAAATTTGAACATTTGTGTAAAGTGGACCATTTCCTAGCTCCTAAAGTTTACCAAAACTGACACAAGAAGAAATCATTTAAGGTCATCATGTCTACCCTTGGCATTCTCGCAATGCCGTGGACTCAGAATGCAGCATCTGTAGTCCATGGAATCCTGCGGAGAGGGGGCGGGGCTGAGGGAGGTTGGAACACGGCCCTCACTGAGGGAGTGGGTGTGGCCATCTCTGCTGTGACTGAACAAAGGGCAGTGGAGCAGTGGTTCCAGTGCAGGTCCCTCAGAGCCCGTCAGGCCCAGTGGGGTGTCACAAGCATTTAGGTCCAGCGAAAGGGCACCTTCTTTGTCTGCACAGCTGCCCAAACTCTCACTTTTCCACTCGGGCCGCCTTCTTACTTGAAGTGTGTGTGGAACCTGTCCACGCAGTACACCTCGCTGCACAGCCAACCATAGGTCTGGGCATCATAGATTCCTGTCAGGTGACCAAAGTTCACAGGCAGATGGGACCCTGGGACACACGCGAAGAGGCTCCTGCCCGGGCCACAGGCCGCCCACAGCCACTGCCCCAGATCGTGGGGCACAAAGCAGCCCTGTCTGAGGCCGTGCCTCTAGAGGGAGTTTTGGACCAACATTTGTAGAAAACGGTGTCCTCGCGGGTAACTCATTGGAGGGACACAAATAAATCTTTGCGGACTTTCTGATGAAGCTTACGAGTGTTCACACCTAAGTCTCTTACAAGGTCAGATGTTTAGCTAAAAATGAGCTCATGATCTAAATTTACACAATAATGAAGAAATCAGCTACAGGGGGAGACAATCAGCAAAAACAATCAATACCAGAGTTAGATTCCCTATGCCATACATAAGGCGTTGGAATAATCAGGTGCAAGGCAGAAAATATACATGAAACTGGAACTGAAACAAGGAACATGGATGTTATCAAACACTGTTAGGATCTCTAAAACACTTTTAAAGTACATGTCATTGATAAAGCTAAATACTCAAAGGTTGTGTAATACAACAGATTCATCATTGAGAAGAGTGAAATTATGCTGTTTTGAAAACTATGGCAGGTCAGATTTTCTGCCTAAATATATAAGAAGATTTCTCTAAAAATACACATTATTTCAAAGACTTATTGGCTGTGAAATAAGTTAAGGGTATTTCAAATGGCTTGCCTGCAAAGAAAGGTGAGTTGTAGGAAATCACAGAAAGTCGAGGGGAAAATAGGTCAATATATACTTTGCCATATTGTGAACTAAGCCTTAGGCCAGCAACAATGTAGAGGAACTGACCCTTAGAAACTTACAGGTAAGCTGGAATCTTGAAAAGTTCAAATCTTTATAAGTAAAAAGATTTATTAAAATGAATAACCAAGTGTTTTAACTGACATCAGATGATCAAAACAATAAACCCTGAGAACATAGAAAAAAGATAAATAAAGTTATGAGCAGAACTTAATACAACAGAAAACGTATAAAATTCAGGTGATGTAGTAAGTCCAGAGAATATTCTTTGACAATATTTAAAATACACACTTTGATTAAAGAAAACCAAAACATAAGTAAAGAATATACAGAAAAAATCAGGAGAATGTTGTAGCAGAGAATATATGAAATGCCAGCAAATTTGAATATTTCTGTAAAGTGGACCATTTCCTAGCTCCTAAAGTTTACAAAAATTGACATTAGAGGAAATCATTTAAGGTCATCATGTCTGCCCTTGGCATTCTCGGAACGCCCTGGCATCAGAATGCAGCATCTGTTTTCCATGGTAACCTGTGCAGAGGGAGCGGGGCTCAGGGAGGTTGGAACACTGCCCACACTGAGGGAGTGGGTGTGGACATCTCTGCGGTGACAGAACAAAGGCAGTAGAGAAGGGGGCCAAGGGCAGGGCCCTCAGAGCCCGGCAAGCCCAGTCGGGTGTCACAAGCATTTAGGCCTAGGCCAAAGGGCGCCTTCTTTGTCTGCACAGCTGCCCAAACTCTCACCTTTCCACTCAAGCAGCCCTCTAACTTGAAGTGTGTGTGGAACCGGTCCGCACAGTACACCTCGCTGCACAGCTAACCATAGGTCTGGGCATCGTAGCTTCCTGCCAGGTGACCGAAGTTCGCAGGCACATGGGTCGTGGGACACACGCGGGGAGCCTCCTGCCCGGGCGACAGGCCGCCAAAAGCCACTACACCAGATCGGTGGCAGCAAAGCAGTCCTGTCTGAGTCCCTGCCTCTATAGGGAGTATTGGACCAACACTTGTAGTAAACGGGGTCATCGGGGTAACTCATTGGAGGGACACAAATAAATCTTTGCGGACTTTCTGATGAAGCTTAGGAGCGTTCACACCTAAGCCTCTTACAAAGTCAGATGTTTACCTAAACATGAGCTCATGATCTAAATTTACACAATAATGAAGAAATCAAATACCGGGGGAGACAATCAGCAAAAACAATCAATACCAGAATTAGATTCCCTAGGCCATCCATCTGATGTTGGAATAATCAGGTGCAAGGCAGAAAATATACACAAAACTGGAACTGAAACAAGGAACAAGGATGTTTTCAAAGACTGGTAGGATCTCTAAAACATTTTTAAAGTACATGTCATTGATAAAGCTAAATACTCAAAGGTTGTATAATGCAACAGATTCATCCTTGAGAAGAGTGAAATTATGCTGTTTTGAAAACTATGGCAGGTGAGATTTTCTGCCTAATAATATGAGAAGATTTCTCTAAAAATACACATTATTTCAAAGACATATAAGCTGTGAAATAAGTTAAGGGTATTTCAAATGGCTTGTCTGCAAAGAAAGGGGAGATGTAGGGAATCACAGAAAGTCGAGGGGAAAATAGGTCAATATACACTTTACTATATTGTGAACAAAGCCTTAGGCCAGCAACAATGTAGAGGACCTGACCCTTAGAAACTTACAAGTAAGCTGGTATCTTCAAAAGTTCAAATCTTTATAAGTAAAAAGATTTATTAAAATGAGTAACCAAGTGTTTTAATTGACATCAGAAGATCAAAACCATAAACCCTGAGAACATAGAAAAAAGAAAAATAAAGACATGAGCAGAACTTAATACAACGGAAATCGTATAAAATTCAGGTGATGTAGTAAGTCCAAAGAATATTCATTGACAAGATTTAAAAGACACACTTAGATTAAGGAAAACAAAAACATAAGGAAAGAATATACAGAAAGAATCAGGACAATGTTATAGCAGATAATATCTGAAATGCCAGTAAATTTAAACATTTGTGTAAAGTGGACCATTTCCAAGCTCCTAAAGTTTACCAAAACTGACACAAGAGGAAATCATTTAAGGTCATCATGTCTACCCTTGGCATTCTCGGAATGCCATGGACTCAGAATGCAGCATCTGTAGTCCATGGTATCCTGCGGAGAGGGGGCGGGGCTGAGGGAGGTTGGAACATTGCCCTCACTGAGGGAGTGGGTGTGGCCATCTCTGCTGTGACTGAACAAAGGGCAGTGGAGCAGTGGTTCCAGTGCAGGTCCCTCAGAGCCCGTCAGGCCCAGTGGGGTGTCACAAGCATTTAGGCCCAGCGAAAGGGCACCTTCTTTGTCTGCACAGCTGCCCAAACTCTCACTTTTCCACTCGGGCCGCCTTCTTACTTGAAGTGTGTGTGGAACCTGTCCGCGCAGTACACCTCGCTGCACAGCCAACCATAGGTCTGGGCATCATAGATTCCTGTCAGGTGACCAAAGTTCACAGGCAGATGGGTCACTGGGACACACGCGGAGAGGCTCCTGCCCGGGCCACAGGCCGCCCACTGCCACTGCCCCAGATCGTGGGGCACAAAGCAGCCCTGTCTGAGGCCGTGCCTCTAGAGGGAGTATTGGACCAACATTTGTAGAAAACGGTGTCCTCGCGGGTAACTCATTGGAGGGACACAAATAAATCTTTGCGGACTTTCTGATGAAGCTTACGAGTGTTCACACCTAAGTCTCTTACAAGGTCAGATGTTTAGCTAAAAATGAGCTCATGATCTAAATTTACACAATAATGAAGAAATCAGCTACAGGGGGAGACAATCAGCAAAAACAATCAATACCAGAGTTAGATTCCCTATGCCATACATAAGGCGTGGAATAATCAGGTGCAAGGCAGAAAATATACATGAAACTGGAACTGAAACAAGGAACATGGATGTTATCAAACACTGTTAGGATCTCTAAAACACTTTTAAAGTACATGTCATTGATAAAGCTAAATACTCAAAGGTTGTGTAATACAACAGATTCATCATTGAGAAGAGTGAAATTATGCTGTTTTGAAAACTATGGCAGCTCAGATTTTCTGCCTAAATATATAAGAAGATTTCTCTAAAGATACACATTATTTCAAAGACTTATTGGCTGTGAAATAAGTTAAGGGTATTTCAAATGGCTTGCCTGCAAAGAAAGGTGAGTTGTAGGAAATCACAGAAAGTCGAGGGGAAAATAGGTCAATATATACTTTGCTATATTGTGAACTAAGCCTTAGGCCAGCAACAATGTAGAGGACCTGACCCTTAGAAACTTACAAGTAAGCGGGTATCTTCAAAAGTTCAAATCTTTATAAGTAAAAAGATTTATTAAAATGAGTAACCAAGTGTTTTAATTGACATCAGAAGATCAAAACCATAAACCCTGAGAACATAGAAAAAAGAAAAATAAAGATATGAGCAGAACTTAATACAACGGAAATCGTATAAAATTCAGGTGATGTAGTAAGTCCAAAGAATATTCATTGACAAGATTTAAAAGACACACTTTGATTAAGGAAAACAAAAACATAAGGAAAGAATATACAGAAAGAATCAGGACAATGTTATAGCAGAGAATATCTGAAATGCCAGTAAATTTGAACATTTGTGTAAAGTGGACCATTTCCTAGCTCCTAAAGTTTACCAAAACTGACACAAGAGGAAATCATTTAAGGTCATCATGTCTGCCCTTGGCATTCTCGGAATGCCATGGACTCAGAATGCAGCATCTGTAGTCCATGGTAACCTGCGCAGAGGGGGCGGGGCTGAGGGAGGTTGGAACACTGCCCTCACTGAGGGAGTGGGTGTGGCCATCTCTGCTGTGACTGAACAAAGGGCAGTGGAGCAGTGGTTCCAGTGCAGGGCCCTCAGAGCCCGTCAGGCCCAGTGGGGTGTCACAAGCATTTAGGCCCAGGCCAAAGGGCACCTTCTTTGTCTGCACAGCTGCCCAAACTCTCACCTTTCCACTCGGGCAGCCTTCTTACTTGAAGTGTGTGTGGAACCTGTCCGCGCAGTACACCTCGCTGCACAGCTAACCATAGGTCTGGGCATCATAGCTTCCTGCCAGGTGACCGAAGTTCACAGGCAGATGGGACCCTGGGACACACGCGGAGAGGCTCCTGCCCGGGCCACAGGCCGCCCAATGCTTCTGCCCCAGATCGTGGGGCACAAAGCAGCCCTGTCTGAGGCCGTGCCTCTAAAGGGAGTATTGGACCAACATTTGTAGAAAACGGGGTCCTCGCGGGTAACTCACTGGAGGGACACAAATAAATCTTTGCGGACTTTCTGATGAAGCTTACGAGTGTTCACACCTAAGCCTCTTACAAGGTCAGCTGTTTAGCTAAACATGAGCTCATGATCTAAATTTACACAATAATGAAGAAATCAGCTACAGGGGGAGACAATCAGCAAAAACAAAAAATACCAGATTTAGATTCCCTATGCCATATATAAGGCGTTGGAATAATCAGGTGCAAGGCAGAAAATATACATGAAACTGGAACTGAAACAAGGAACATGGATGTTATCAAAGACTGTTAGGATCTCTAAAACACTTTTAAAGTACATGTCATTGATAAAGCTAAATACTCAAAGGTTGTGTAATACAACAGATTCATCATTGAGAAGAGTGAAATTATGCTGTTTTGAAAACTATGGCAGGTCAGATTTTCTGCCTAAATATATAAGAAGATTTCTCTAAAAATACACATTATTTCAAAGACTTATTGGCTGTGAAATAAGTTAAGGGTATTTCAAATGGCTTGCCTGCAAAGAAAGGTGAGTTGTAGGAAATCACAGAAAGTCGAGGGGAAAATAGGTCAATATATACTTTGCTATATTGTGAACTAAACCTTAGGCCAGCAACAATGTAGAGGAACTGACCCTTAGAAACTTACAGGTAAGCTGGAATCTTGAAAAGTTCAAATCTTTATAAGTAAAAAGATTTATAAAAATGAATAACCTAGTGTTTTAATTGACATCAGATGATCAAAACAATAAACCCTGAGAACATAGAAAAAAGATAAATAAAGTTATGAGCAGAACTTAATACAACAGAAAACGTATAAAATTCAGGTGATGTAGTAAGTCCATAGAATATTCTTTGACAATATTTAAAATACACACTGTGATTAAAGAAAACCAAAATATAAGTAAAGGATATACAGAAAAAATCAGGAGAATGTTGAAGCAGAGAATATATGAAATGCCAGTAAATTTGAATATTTCTGTAAAGTGGACCATTTCCTAGCTCCTAAAGTTTACCAAAATTGACATTAGAGGAAATCATTTAAGGTCATCATGTCTGCCCTTGGCATTCTCGGAACGCCCTGGCCTCAGAATGCAGCATCTGTTCTCCATGGTAACCTGCAGAGAGCGAGCGGGGCTGAGGGAGTTTGGAACACTGCCCTCACTGAGGGAGTGGGTGTGGCCATCTCTGCGGTGACAGAACAAAGGCAGGGGAGAAGGGGGCCAAGGGCAAGGCCCTCACAGCCCGAAACGTCCAGTCGGGTGTCACAAGCATTTAGGCCTAGGCCAAAGGGCGCCTTCTTTGTCTGCACAGCTGCCCCAACTCTCACCTTTCCACTCAAGCCGCCCTCTTACTTGAAGTGTGTGTGGAACCGGTTCGCACAGTACACCTCGCTGCACAGCTAACCATAGGTCTGGGCATCGTAGCTTCCTGCCAGGTGACCGAAGTTCGCAGGCACATGGGTCGTGGGACACACGCGGGGAGCCTCCTGCCCGGGCCACAGGCCGCCAAAAGCCACTACACCAGATCGGTGGCAGCAAAGCAGTCCTGTCTGAGTCCCTGCCTCTAGAGGGAGTATTGGACCAACACTTGTAGTAAACGGGGTCATCGGGGTAACTCATTGGAGGGACACAATTAAATCTTTGTGGACTTTCTGATGAAGCTTACGAGCGTTCACACCTAAGCCTCTTACAAAGTCAGATGTTTACCTAAACATGAGCTCATGATCTAAATTTACACAATAATGAAGAAATCAAATACCGGGGGAGACAATCAGCAAAAACAATCAATACCAGAATTAGATTCCCTAGGCCATCCATCAGATGTTCGAATAATCAGGTGCAAGGCAGAAAATATACACAAAACTGGAACTGAAACAAGGAACAAGGATGTTTTCAAAGACTGGTAGGATCTCTAAAACATTTTTAAAGTACATGTCATTGATAAAGCTAAATACTCAAAGGTTGTATAATGCAACAGATTCATCCTTGAGAAGAGTGAAATTATGCTGTTTTGAAAACTATGGCAGGTGAGATTTTCTGCCTAATAATATGAGAAGTTTTCTCTAAAAATACACATTATTTCAAAGACATATAAGCTGTGAAATAAGTTAAGGGTATTTCAAATGGCTTGTCTGCAAAGAAAGGGGAGATGTAGGGAATCACAGAAAGTCGAGGGGAAAATAGGTCAATATACACTTTACTATATTGTGAACAAAGCCTTAGGCCAGCAACAATGTAGAGGACCTGACCCTTAGAAACTTACAAGTAAGCTGGTATCTTCAAAAGTTCAAATCTTTATAAGTAAAAAGATTTATTAAAATGAGTAACCAAGTGTTTTAATTGACATCAGAAGATCAAAACCATAAACCCTGAGAACATAGAAAAAAGAAAAATGAAGATATGAGCAGAACTTAATACAACGGAAATCGTATAAAATTCAGGTGATGTAGTAAGTCCAAAGAATATTCATTGACAAGATTTAAAAGACACACTTTGATTAAGGAAAACAAAAACATAAGGAAAGAATATACAGAAAGAATTAGGACAATGTTATAGCAGAGAATATCTGAAATGCCAGTAAATTTGAACATTTGTGTAAAGTGGACCATTTCCTAGCTCCTAAAGTTTACCAAAACTGACACAAGAAGAAATCATTTAAGGTCATCATGTCTACCCTTGGCATTCTCGGAATGCCATGGACTCAGAATGCAGCATCTGTAGTCCATGGAATCCTGCGGAGAGGGGGCGGGGCTGAGGGAGGTTGGAACACGGCCCTCACTGAGGGAGTGGGTGTGGCCATCTCTGCTGTGACTGAACAAAGGGCAGTGGAGCAGTGGTTCCAGTGCAGGTCCCTCAGAGCCCGTCAGGCCCAGTGGGGTGTCACAAGCATTTAGGCCCAGCGAAAGGGCACCTTCTTTGTCTGCACAGCTGCCCAAACTCTCACTTTTCCACTCGGGCCGCCTTCTTACTTGAAGTGTGTGTGGAACCTGTCCGCGCAGTACACCTCGCTGCACAGCCAACCATAGGTCTGGGCATCATAGATTCCTGTCAGGTGACCAAAGTTCACAGGCAGATGGGACCCTGGGACACACGCGAAGAGGCTCCTCCCCGGGCCACAGGCCGCCCACTGCCACTGCCCCAGATCGTGGGGCACAAAGCAGCCCTGTCTGAGGCCGTGCCTCTAGAGGGAGTTTTGGACCAACATTTGTAGAAAACGGTGTCCTCGCGGGTAACTCATTGGAGGGACACAAATAAATCTTTGCGGACTTTCTGATGAAGCTTACGAGTGTTCACACCTAAGTCTCTTACAAAGTCAGATGTTTACCTAAACATGAGCTCATGATCTAAATTTACACAATAATGAAGAAATCAAATACCGGGGGAGACAATCAGCAAAAACAATCAATACCAGAATTAGATTCCCTAGGCCATCCATCAGATGTTCGAATAATCAGGTGCAAGGCAGAAAATATACACAAAACTGGAACTGAAACAAGGAACAAGGATGTTTTCAAAGACTGGTAGGATCTCTAAAACATTTTTAAAGTACATGTCATTGATAAAGCTAAATACTCAAAGGTTGTATAATGCAACAGATTCATCCTTGAGAAGAGTGAAATTATGCTGTTTTGAAAACTATGGCAGGTGAGATTTTCTGCCTAATAATATGAGAAGTTTTCTCTAAAAATACACATTATTTCAAAGACATATAAGCTGTGAAATAAGTTAAGGGTATTTCAAATGGCTTGTCTGCAAAGAAAGGGGAGATGTAGGGAATCACAGAAAGTCGAGGGGAAAATAGGTCAATATACACTTTACTATATTGTGAACAAAGCCTTAGGCCAGCAACAATGTAGAGGACCTGACCCTTAGAAACTTACAAGTAAGCTGGTATCTTCAAAAGTTCAAATCTTTATAAGTAAAAAGATTTGTTAAAATGAGTAACCAAGTGTTTTAATTGACATCAGAAGATCAAAACCATAAACCCTGAGAACATAGAAAAAAGAAAAATGAAGATATGAGCAGAACTTAATACAACGGAAATCGTATAAAATTCAGGTGATGTAGTAAGTCCAAAGAATATTCATTGACAAGATTTAAAAGACACACTTTGATTAAGGAAAACAAAAACATAAGGAAAGAATATACAGAAAGAATTAGGACAATGTTATAGCAGAGAATATCTGAAATGCCAGTAAATTTGAACATTTGTGTAAAGTGGACCATTTCCTAGCTCCTAAAGTTTACCAAAACTGACACAAGAAGAAATCATTTAAGGTCATCATGTCTACCCTTGGCATTCTCGGAATGCCATGGACTCAGAATGCAGCATCTGTAGTCCATGGAATCCTGCGGAGAGGGGGCGGGGCTGAGGGAGGTTGGAACACGGCCCTCACTGAGGGAGTGGGTGTGGCCATCTCTGCTGTGACTGAACAAAGGGCAGTGGAGCAGTGGTTCCAGTGCAGGTCCCTCAGAGCCCGTCAGGCCCAGTGGGGTGTCACAAGCATTTAGGCCCAGCGAAAGGGCACCTTCTTTGTCTGCACAGCTGCCCAAACTCTCACTTTTCCACTCGGGCCGCCTTCTTACTTGAAGTGTGTGTGGAACCTGTCCGCGCAGTACACCTCGCTGCACAGCCAACCATAGGTCTGGGCATCATAGATTCCTGTCAGGTGACCAAAGTTCACAGGCAGATGGGACCCTGGGACACACGCGAAGAGGCTCCTCCCCGGGCCACAGGCCGCCCACAGCCACTGCCCCAGATCGTGGGGCACAAAGCAGCCCTGTCTGAGGCCGTGCCTCTAGAGGGAGTTTTGGACCAACATTTGTAGAAAACGGTGTCCTCGCGGGTAACTCATTGGAGGGACACAAATAAATCTTTGCGGACTTTCTGATGAAGCTTACGAGTGTTCACACCTAAGTCTCTTACAAGGTCAGATGTTTAGCTAAAAATGAGCTCATGATCTAAATTTACACAATAATGAAGAAATCAGCTACAGGGGGAGACAATCAGCAAAAACAATCAATACCAGAGTTAGATTCCCTATGCCATACATAAGGCGTTGGAATAATCAGGTGCAAGGCAGAAAATATACATGAAACTGGAACTGAAACTAGGAACAGGGATGTTATCAAACACTGTTAGGATCTCTAAAACACTTTTAAAGTACATGTCATTGATAAAGCTAAATACTCAAAGGTTGTGTAATACAACAGATTCATCATTGAGAAGAGTGAAATTATGCTGTTTTGAAAACTATGGCAGGTCAGATTTTCTGCCTAAATATATAAGAAGATTTCTCTAAAAATACACATTATTTCAAAGACTTATTGGCTGTGAAATAAGTTAAGGGTATTTCAACTGGCTTGCCTGCAAAGAAAGGTGAGTTGTAGGAAATCACAGAAAGTCGAGGGGAAAATAGGTCAATATATACTTTGCCATATTGTGAACTAAGCCTTAGGCCAGCAACAATGTAGAGGAACTGACCCTTAGAAACTTACAGGTAAGCTGGAATCTTGAAAAGTTCAAATCTTTATAAGTAAAAAGATTTATTAAAATGAATAACCAAGTGTTTTAACTGACATCAGATGATCAAAACAATAAACCCTGAGAACATAGAAAAAAGATAAATAAAGTTATGAGCAGAACTTAATACAACAGAAAACGTATAAAATTCAGGTGATGTAGTAAGTCCAGAGAATATTCTTTGACAATATTTAAAATACACACTTTGATTAAAGAAAACCAAAACATAAGTAAAGAATATACAGAAAAAATCAGGAGAATGTTGTAGCAGAGAATATATGAAATGCCAGCAAATTTGAATATTTCTGTAAAGTGGACCATTTCCTAGCTCCTAAAGTTTACCAAAATTGACATTAGAGGAAATCATTTAAGGTCATCATGTCTGCCCTTGGCATTCTCGGAACGCCCTGGCCTCAGAATGCAGCATCTGTTTTCCATGGTAACCTGTGCAGAGGGAGCGGGGCTCAGGGAGGTTGGAACACTGCCCACACTGAGGGAGTGGGTGTGGACATCTCTGCGGTGACAGAACAAAGGCAGTAGAGAAGGGGGCCAAGGGCAGGGCCCTCAGAGCCCGGCAAGCCCAGTCGGGTGTCACAAGCATTTAGGCCTAGGCCAAAGGGCGCCTTCTTTGTCTGCACAGCTGCCCAAACTCTCACCTTTCCACTCAAGCAGCCCTCTAACTTGAAGTGTGTGTGGAACCGGTCCGCACAGTACACCTCGCTGCACAGCTAACCATAGGTCTGGGCATCGTAGCTTCCTGCCAGGTGACCGAAGTTCGCAGGCACATGGGTCGTGGGACACACGCGGGGAGCCTCCTGCCCGGGCGACAGGCCGCCAAAAGCCACTACACCAGATCGGTGGCAGCAAAGCAGTCCTGTCTGAGTCCCTGCCTCTATAGGGAGTATTGGACCAACACTTGTAGTAAACGGGGTCATCGGGGTAACTCATTGGAGGGACACAAATAAATCTTTGCGGACTTTCTGATGAAGCTTAGGAGCGTTCACACCTAAGCCTCTTACAAAGTCAGATGTTTACCTAAACATGAGCTCATGATCTAAATTTACACAATAATGAAGAAATCAAATACCGGGGGAGACAATCAGCAAAAACAATCAATACCAGAATTAGATTCCCTAGGCCATCCATCTGATGTTGGAATAATCAGGTGCAAGGCAGAAAATATACACAAAACTGGAACTGAAACAAGGAACAAGGATGTTTTCAAAGACTGGTAGGATCTCTAAAACATTTTTAAAGTACATGTCATTGATAAAGCTAAATACTCAAAGGTTGTATAATGCAACAGATTCATCCTTGAGAAGAGTGAAATTATGCTGTTTTGAAAACTATGGCAGGTGAGATTTTCTGCCTAATAATATGAGAAGATTTCTCTAAAAATACACATTATTTCAAAGACATATAAGCTGTGAAATAAGTTAAGGGTATTTCAAATGGCTTGTCTGCAAAGAAAGGGGAGATGTAGGGAATCACAGAAAGTCGAGGGGAAAATAGGTCAATATACACTTTACTATATTGTGAACAAAGCCTTAGGCCAGCAACAATGTAGAGGACCTGACCCTTAGAAACTTACAAGTAAGCTGGTATCTTCAAAAGTTCAAATCTTTATAAGTAAAAAGATTTATTAAAATGAGTAACCAAGTGTTTTAATTGACATCAGAAGATCAAAACCATAAACCCTGAGAACATAGAAAAAAGAAAAATAAAGACATGAGCAGAACTTAATACAACGGAAATCGTATAAAATTCAGGTGATGTAGTAAGTCCAAAGAATATTCATTGACAAGATTTAAAAGACACACTTAGATTAAGGAAAACAAAAACATAAGGAAAGAATATACAGAAAGAATCAGGACAATGTTATAGCAGATAATATCTGAAATGCCAGTAAATTTAAACATTTGTGTAAAGTGGACCATTTCCAAGCTCCTAAAGTTTACCAAAACTGACACAAGAGGAAATCATTTAAGGTCATCATGTCTACACTTGGCATTCTCGGAATGCCATGGACTCAGAATGCAGCATCTGTAGTCCATGGTATCCTGCGGAGAGGGGGCGGGGCTGAGGGAGGTTGGAACATTGCCCTCACTGAGGGAGTGGGTGTGGCCATCTCTGCTGTGACTGAACAAAGGGCAGTGGAGCAGTGGTTCCAGTGCAGGTCCCTCAGAGCCCGTCAGGCCCAGTGGGGTGTCACAAGCATTTAGGCCCAGCGAAAGGGCACCTTCTTTGTCTGCACAGCTGCCCAAACTCTCACTTTTCCACTCGGGCCGCCTTCTTACTTGAAGTGTGTGTGGAACCTGTCCGCGCAGTACACCTCGCTGCACAGCCAACCATAGGTCTGGGCATCATAGATTCCTGTCAGGTGACCAAAGTTCACAGGCAGATGGGTCACTGGGACACACGCGGAGAGGCTCCTGCCCGGGCCACAGGCCGCCCACTGCCACTGCCCCAGATCGTGGGGCACAAAGCAGCCCTGTCTGAGGCCGTGCCTCTAGAGGGAGTATTGGACCAACATTTGTAGAAAACGGTGTCCTCGCGGGTAACTCATTGGAGGGACACAAATAAATCTTTGCGGACTTTCTGATGAAGCTTACGAGTGTTCACACCTAAGTCTCTTACAAGGTCAGATGTTTAGCTAAAAATGAGCTCATGATCTAAATTTACACAATAATGAAGAAATCAGCTACAGGGGGAGACAATCAGCAAAAACAATCAATACCAGAGTTAGATTCCCTATGCCATACATAAGGCGTGGAATAATCAGGTGCAAGGCAGAAAATATACATGAAACTGGAACTGAAACAAGGAACATGGATGTTATCAAACACTGTTAGGATCTCTAAAACACTTTTAAAGTACATGTCATTGATAAAGCTAAATACTCAAAGGTTGTGTAATACAACAGATTCATCATTGAGAAGAGTGAAATTATGCTGTTTTGAAAACTATGGCAGCTCAGATTTTCTGCCTAAATATATAAGAAGATTTCTCTAAAGATACACATTATTTCAAAGACTTATTGGCTGTGAAATAAGTTAAGGGTATTTCAAATGGCTTGCCTGCAAAGAAAGGTGAGTTGTAGGAAATCACAGAAAGTCGAGGGGAAAATAGGTCAATATATACTTTGCTATATTGTGAACTAAGCCTTAGGCCAGCAACAATGTAGAGGACCTGACCCTTAGAAACTTACAAGTAAGCGGGTATCTTCAAAAGTTCAAATCTTTATAAGTAAAAAGATTTATTAAAATGAGTAACCAAGTGTTTTAATTGACATCAGAAGATCAAAACCATAAACCCTGAGAACATAGAAAAAAGAAAAATAAAGATATGAGCAGAACTTAATACAACGGAAATCGTATAAAATTCAGGTGATGTAGTAAGTCCAAAGAATATTCATTGACAAGATTTAAAAGACACACTTTGATTAAGGAAAACAAAAACATAAGGAAAGAATATACAGAAAGAATCAGGACAATGTTATAGCAGAGAATATCTGAAATGCCAGTAAATTTGAACATTTGTGTAAAGTGGACCATTTCCTAGCTCCTAAAGTTTACCAAAACTGACACAAGAGGAAATCATTTAAGGTCATCATGTCTGCCCTTGGCATTCTCGGAATGCCATGGACTCAGAATGCAGCATCTGTAGTCCATGGTAACCTGCGGAGAGGGGGCGGG
Organism: Mesoplodon bidens; assembly: GCF_964165515.1. NCBI lineage: Eukaryota > Metazoa > Chordata > Mammalia > Artiodactyla > Ziphiidae > Mesoplodon > Mesoplodon bidens. The sequence goes on from NC_138180.1 coordinate 5,574,528, forward strand.
GCTGAGGGAGGTTGGAACACTGCCCTCACTGAGGGAGTGGGTGTGGCCATCTCTGCTGTGACTGAACAAAGGGCAGTGGAGCAGTGGTTCCAGTGCAGGGCCCTCAGAGCCCGTCAGGCCCAGTGGGGTGTCACAAGCATTTAGGCCCAGGCCAAAGGGCACCTTCTTTGTCTGCACAGCTGCCCAAACTCTCACCTTTCCACTCGGGCAGCCTTCTTACTTGAAGTGTGTGTGGAACCTGTCCGCGCAGTACACCTCGCTGCACAGCTAACCATAGGTCTGGGCATCATAGCTTCCTGCCAGGTGACCGAAGTTCACAGGCAGATGGGACCCTGGGACACACGCGGAGAGGCTCCTGCCCCGGCCACAGGCCGCCCAATGCTTCTGCCCCAGATCGTGGGGCACAAAGCAGCCCTGTCTGAGGCCGTGCCTCTAAAGGGAGTATTGGACCAACATTTGTAGAAAACGGGGTCCTCGCGGGTAACTCACTGGAGGGACACAAATAAATCTTTGCGGACTTTCTGATGAAGCTTACGAGTGTTCACACCTAAGCCTCTTACAAGGTCAGCTGTTTAGCTAAACATGAGCTCATGATCTAAATTTACACAATAATGAAGAAATCAGCTACAGGGGGAGACAATCAGCAAAAACAAAAAATACCAGAGTTAGATTCCCTATGCCATATATAAGGCGTTGGAATAATCAGGTGCAAGGCAGAAAATATACATTAAACTGGAACTGAAACAAGGAACATGGATGTTATCAAAGACTGTTAGGATCTCTAAAACACTTTTAAAGTACATGTCATTGATAAAGCTAAATACTCAAAGGTTGTGTAATACAACAGATTCATCATTGAGAAGAGTGAAATTATGCTGTTTTGAAAACTATGGCAGGTCAGATTTTCTGCCTAAATATATAAGAAGATTTCTCTAAAAATACACATTATTTCAAAGACTTATTGGCTGTGAAATAAGTTAAGGGTATTTCAAATGGCTTGCCTGCAAAGAAAGGTGAGTTGTAGGAAATCACAGAAAGTCGAGGGGAAAATAGGTCAATATATACTTTGCTATATTGTGAACTAAACCTTAGGCCAGCAACAATGTAGAGGAACTGACCCTTAGAAACTTACAGGTAAGCTGGAATCTTGAAAAGTTCAAATCTTTATAAGTAAAAAGATTTATAAAAATGAATAACCTAGTGTTTTAATTGACATCAGATGATCAAAACAATAAACCCTGAGAACATAGAAAAAAGATAAATAAAGTTATGAGCAGAACTTAATACAACAGAAAACGTATAAAATTCAGGTGATGTAGTAAGTCCATAGAATATTCTTTGACAATATTTAAAATACACACTGTGATTAAAGAAAACCAAAATATAAGTAAAGGATATACAGAAAAAATCAGGAGAATGTTGAAGCAGAGAATATATGAAATGCCAGTAAATTTGAATATTTCTGTAAAGTGGACCATTTCCTAGCTCCTAAAGTTTACCAAAATTGACATTAGAGGAAATCATTTAAGGTCATCATGTCTGCCCTTGGCATTCTCGGAACGCCCTGGCCTCAGAATGCAGCATCTGTTCTCCATGGTAACCTGCAGAGAGCGAGCGGGGCTGAGGGAGTTTGGAACACTGCCCTCACTGAGGGAGTGGGTGTGGCCATCTCTGCGGTGACAGAACAAAGGCAGGGGAGAAGGGGGCCAAGGGCAAGGCCCTCACAGCCCGAAACGTCCAGTCGGGTGTCACAAGCATTTAGGCCTAGGCCAAAGGGCGCCTTCTTTGTCTGCACAGCTGCCCCAACTCTCACCTTTCCACTCAAGCCGCCCTCTTACTTGAAGTGTGTGTGGAACCGGTTCGCACAGTACACCTCGCTGCACAGCTAACCATAGGTCTGGGCATCGTAGCTTCCTGCCAGGTGACCGAAGTTCGCAGGCACATGGGTCGTGGGACACACGCGGGGAGCCTCCTGCCCGGGCCACAGGCCGCCAAAAGCCACTACACCAGATCGGTGGCAGCAAAGCAGTCCTGTCTGAGTCCCTGCCTCTAGAGGGAGTATTGGACCAACACTTGTAGTAAACGGGGTCATCGGGGTAACTCATTGGAGGGACACAATTAAATCTTTGTGGACTTTCTGATGAAGCTTACGAGCGTTCACACCTAAGCCTCTTACAAAGTCAGATGTTTACCTAAACATGAGCTCATGATCTAAATTTACACAATAATGAAGAAATCAAATACCGGGGGAGACAATCAGCAAAAACAATCAATACCAGAATTAGATTCCCTAGGCCATCCATCAGATGTTCGAATAATCAGGTGCAAGGCAGAAAATATACACAAAACTGGAACTGAAACAAGGAACAAGGATGTTTTCAAAGACTGGTAGGATCTCTAAAACATTTTTAAAGTACATGTCATTGATAAAGCTAAATACTCAAAGGTTGTATAATGCAACAGATTCATCCTTGAGAAGAGTGAAATTATGCTGTTTTGAAAACTATGGCAGGTGAGATTTTCTGCCTAATAATATGAGAAGTTTTCTCTAAAAATACACATTATTTCAAAGACATATAAGCTGTGAAATAAGTTAAGGGTATTTCAAATGGCTTGTCTGCAAAGAAAGGGGAGATGTAGGGAATCACAGAAAGTCGAGGGGAAAATAGGTCAATATACACTTTACTATATTGTGAACAAAGCCTTAGGCCAGCAACAATGTAGAGGACCTGACCCTTAGAAACTTACAAGTAAGCTGGTATCTTCAAAAGTTCAAATCTTTATAAGTAAAAAGATTTATTAAAATGAGTAACCAAGTGTTTTAATTGACATCAGAAGATCAAAACCATAAACCCTGAGAACATAGAAAAAAGAAAAATGAAGATATGAGCAGAACTTAATACAACGGAAATCGTATAAAATTCAGGTGATGTAGTAAGTCCAAAGAATATTCATTGACAAGATTTAAAAGACACACTTTGATTAAGGAAAACAAAAACATAAGGAAAGAATATACAGAAAGAATTAGGACAATGTTATAGCAGAGAATATCTGAAATGCCAGTAAATTTGAACATTTGTGTAAAGTGGACCATTTCCTAGCTCCTAAAGTTTACCAAAACTGACACAAGAAGAAATCATTTAAGGTCATCATGTCTACCCTTGGCATTCTCGGAATGCCGTGGACTCAGAATGCAGCATCTGTAGTCCATGGAATCCTGCGGAGAGGGGGCGGGGCTGAGGGAGGTTGGAACACGGCCCTCACTGAGGGAGTGGGTGTGGCCATCTCTGCTGTGACTGAACAAAGGGCAGTGGAGCAGTGGTTCCAGTGCAGGTCCCTCAGAGCCCGTCAGGCCCAGTGGGGTGTCACAAGCATTTAGGCCCAGCGAAAGGGCACCTTCTTTGTCTGCACAGCTGCCCAAACTCTCACTTTTCCACTCGGGCCGCCTTCTTACTTGAAGTGTGTGTGGAACCTGTCCGCGCAGTACACCTCGCTGCACAGCCAACCATAGGTCTGGGCATCATAGATTCCTGTCAGGTGACCAAAGTTCACAGGCAGATGGGACCCTGGGACACACGCGAAGAGGCTCCTCCCCGGGCCACAGGCCGCCCACTGCCACTGCCCCAGATCGTGGGGCACAAAGCAGCCCTGTCTGAGGCCGTGCCTCTAGAGGGAGTTTTGGACCAACATTTGTAGAAAACGGTGTCCTCGCGGGTAACTCATTGGAGGGACACAAATAAATCTTTGCGGACTTTCTGATGAAGCTTACGAGTGTTCACACCTAAGTCTCTTACAAGGTCAGATGTTTAGCTAAAAATGAGCTCATGATCTAAATTTACACAATAATGAAGAAATCAGCTACAGGGGGAGACAATCAGCAAAAACAATCAATACCAGAGTTAGATTCCCTATGCCATACATAAGGCGTTGGAATAATCAGGTGCAAGGCAGAAAATATACATGAAACTGGAACTGAAACAAGGAACATGGATGTTATCAAACACTGTTAGGATCTCTAAAACACTTTTAAAGTACATGTCATTGATAAAGCTAAATACTCAAAGGTTGTGTAATACAACAGATTCATCATTGAGAAGAGTGAAATTATGCTGTTTTGAAAACTATGGCAGGTCAGATTTTCTGCCTAAATATATAAGAAGATTTCTCTAAAAATACACATTATTTCAAAGACTTATTGGCTGTGAAATAAGTTAAGGGTATTTCAAATGGCTTGCCTGCAAAGAAAGGTGAGTTGTAGGAAATCACAGAAAGTCGAGGGGAAAATAGGTCAATATATACTTTGCCATATTGTGAACTAAGCCTTAGGCCAGCAACAATGTAGAGGAACTGACCCTTAGAAACTTACAGGTAAGCTGGAATCTTGAAAAGTTCAAATCTTTATAAGTAAAAAGATTTATTAAAATGAATAACCAAGTGTTTTAACTGACATCAGATGATCAAAACAATAAACCCTGAGAACATAGAAAAAAGATAAATAAAGTTATGAGCAGAACTTAATACAACAGAAAACGTATAAAATTCAGGTGATGTAGTAAGTCCAGAGAATATTCTTTGACAATATTTAAAATACACACTTTGATTAAAGAAAACCAAAACATAAGTAAAGAATATACAGAAAAAATCAGGAGAATGTTGTAGCAGAGAATATATGAAATGCCAGCAAATTTGAATATTTCTGTAAAGTGGACCATTTCCTAGCTCCTAAAGTTTACAAAAATTGACATTAGAGGAAATCATTTAAGGTCATCATGTCTGCCCTTGGCATTCTCGGAACGCCCTGGCATCAGAATGCAGCATCTGTTTTCCATGGTAACCTGTGCAGAGGGAGCGGGGCTCAGGGAGGTTGGAACACTGCCCACACTGAGGGAGTGGGTGTGGACATCTCTGCGGTGACAGAACAAAGGCAGTAGAGAAGGGGGCCAAGGGCAGGGCCCTCAGAGCCCGGCAAGCCCAGTCGGGTGTCACAAGCATTTAGGCCTAGGCCAAAGGGCGCCTTCTTTGTCTGCACAGCTGCCCAAACTCTCACCTTTCCACTCAAGCAGCCCTCTAACTTGAAGTGTGTGTGGAACCGGTCCGCACAGTACACCTCGCTGCACAGCTAACCATAGGTCTGGGCATCGTAGCTTCCTGCCAGGTGACCGAAGTTCGCAGGCACATGGGTCGTGGGACACACGCGGGGAGCCTCCTGCCCGGGCGACAGGCCGCCAAAAGCCACTACACCAGATCGGTGGCAGCAAAGCAGTCCTGTCTGAGTCCCTGCCTCTATAGGGAGTATTGGACCAACACTTGTAGTAAACGGGGTCATCGGGGTAACTCATTGGAGGGACACAAATAAATCTTTGCGGACTTTCTGATGAAGCTTAGGAGCGTTCACACCTAAGCCTCTTACAAAGTCAGATGTTTACCTAAACATGAGCTCATGATCTAAATTTACACAATAATGAAGAAATCAAATACCGGGGGAGACAATCAGCAAAAACAATCAATACCAGAATTAGATTCCCTAGGCCATCCATCTGATGTTGGAATAATCAGGTGCAAGGCAGAAAATATACACAAAACTGGAACTGAAACAAGGAACAAGGATGTTTTCAAAGACTGGTAGGATCTCTAAAACATTTTTAAAGTACATGTCATTGATAAAGCTAAATACTCAAAGGTTGTATAATGCAACAGATTCATCCTTGAGAAGAGTGAAATTATGCTGTTTTGAAAACTATGGCAGGTGAGATTTTCTGCCTAATAATATGAGAAGATTTCTCTAAAAATACACATTATTTCAAAGACATATAAGCTGTGAAATAAGTTAAGGGTATTTCAAATGGCTTGTCTGCAAAGAAAGGGGAGATGTAGGGAATCACAGAAAGTCGAGGGGAAAATAGGTCAATATACACTTTACTATATTGTGAACAAACCCTTAGGCCAGCAACAATGTAGAGGACCTGACCCTTAGAAACTTACAAGTAAGCTGGTATCTTCAAAAGTTCAAATCTTTATAAGTAAAAAGATTTATTAAAATGAGTAACCAAGTGTTTTAATTGACATCAGAAGATCAAAACCATAAACCCTGAGAACATATAAAAAAGAAAAATAAAGACATGAGCAGAACTTAATACAACGGAAATCGTATAAAATTCAGGTGATGTAGTAAGTCCAAAGAATATTCATTGACAAGATTTAAAAGACACACTTAGATTAAGGAAAACAAAAACATAAGGAAAGAATATACAGAAAGAATCAGGACAATGTTATAGCAGATAATATCTGAAATGCCAGTAAATTTAAACATTTGTGTAAAGTGGACCATTTCCAAGCTCCTAAAGTTTACCAAAACTGACACAAGAGGAAATCATTTAAGGTCATCATGTCTACCCTTGGCATTCTCGGAATGCCATGGACTCAGAATGCAGCATCTGTAGTCCATGGTATCCTGCGGAGAGGGGGCGGGGCTGAGGGAGGTTGGAACATTGCCCTCACTGAGGGAGTGGGTGTGGCCATCTCTGCTGTGACTGAACAAAGGGCAGTGGAGCAGTGGTTCCAGTGCAGGTCCCTCAGAGCCCGTCAGGCCCAGTGGGGTGTCACAAGCATTTAGGCCCAGCGAAAGGGCACCTTCTTTGTCTGCACAGCTGCCCAAACTCTCACTTTTCCACTCGGGCCGCCTTCTTACTTGAAGTGTGTGTGGAACCTGTCCGCGCAGTACACCTCGCTGCACAGCCAACCATAGGTCTGGGCATCATAGATTCCTGTCAGGTGACCAAAGTTCACAGGCAGATGGGTCACTGGGACACACGCGGAGAGGCTCCTGCCCGGGCCACAGGCCGCCCACTGCCACTGCCCCAGATCGTGGGGCACAAAGCAGCCCTGTCTGAGGCCGTGCCTCTAGAGGGAGTATTGGACCAACATTTGTAGAAAACGGTGTCCTCGCGGGTAACTCATTGGAGGGACACAAATAAATCTTTGCGGACTTTCTGATGAAGCTTACGAGTGTTCACACCTAAGTCTCTTACAAGGTCAGATGTTTAGCTAAAAATGAGCTCATGATCTAAATTTACACAATAATGAAGAAATCAGCTACAGGGGGAGACAATCAGCAAAAACAATCAATACCAGAGTTAGATTCCCTATGCCATACATAAGGCGTGGAATAATCAGGTGCAAGGCAGAAAATATACATGAAACTGGAACTGAAACAAGGAACATGGATGTTATCAAACACTGTTAGGATCTCTAAAACACTTTTAAAGTACATGTCATTGATAAAGCTAAATACTCAAAGGTTGTGTAATACAACAGATTCATCATTGAGAAGAGTGAAATTATGCTGTTTTGAAAACTATGGCAGCTCAGATTTTCTGCCTAAATATATAAGAAGATTTCTCTAAAGATACACATTATTTCAAAGACTTATTGGCTGTGAAATAAGTTAAGGGTATTTCAAATGGCTTGCCTGCAAAGAAAGGTGAGTTGTAGGAAATCACAGAAAGTCGAGGGGAAAATAGGTCAATATATACTTTGCTATATTGTGAACTAAGCCTTAGGCCAGCAACAATGTAGAGGAACTGACCCTTAGAAACTTACAGGTAAGCTGGAATCTTGAAAAGTTCAAATCTTTATAAGTAAAAAGATTTATTAAAATGAATAACCAAGTGTTTTAATTGACATCAGATGATCAAAACAATAAACCCTGAGAACATAGAAAAAAGATAAATAAAGTTATGAGCAGAACTTAATACAACAGAAAACGTATAAAATTCAGGTGATGTAGTAAGTCCATAGAATATTCTTTGACAATATTTAAAATACACACTTTGATTAAAGAAAACCAAAATATAAGTAAAGGATATACAGAAAAAATCAGGAGAATGTTGAAGCAGAGAATATATGAAATGCCAGTAAATTTGAATATTTCTGTAAAGTGGACCATTTCATAGCTCCTAAAGTTTACCAAAATTGACATTAGAGGAAATCATTTAAGGTCATCATGTCTGCCCTTGGCATTCTCGGAACGCCCTGGCCTCAGAATGCAGCATCTGTTCTCCATGGTAACCTGCAGAGAGCGAGCGGGGCTGAGGGAGTTTGGAACACTGCCCTCACTGAGGGAGTGGGTGTGGCCATCTCTGCGGTGACAGAACAAAGGCAGGGGAGAAGGGGGCCAAGGGCAGGGCCCTCACAGCCCGGCACGTCCAGTCGGGTGTCACAAGCATTTAGGCCTAGGCCAAAGGGCGCCTTCTTTGTCTGCACAGCTGCCCCAACTCTCACCTTTCCACTCAAGCCGCCCTCTTACTTGAAGTGTGTGTGGAACTGGTTCGCACAGTACACCTCGGTGCAAAGCTAACCATAGGTCTGGGCATCGTAGCTTCCTGCCAGGTGACCGAAGTTCGCAGGCACATGGGTCGTGGGACACACGCGGGGAGCCTCCTGCCCGGGCCACAGGCCGCCAAAAGCCACTACCCGAGATTGGCGGCAGCAAAGCAGTCCTGTCTGAGTACCTGCCTCTAGAGGGAGTATTGGACCAACACTTGTAGTAAACGGGGTCATCACGGTAACTCATTGGAGGGACACAAATAAATCTATGCGGACTTTCTGATGAAGCTTACTGAGCGTTCACACCTAAGCCTCTTACAATGTCAGATGTTTACCTAAACATGAGCTCATGATCTAAATTTACACAATAATGAAGAAATCAAATACCGGGGGAGACAATCAGCAAAAACAATCAATACCAGAATTAGATTCCCTAGGCCATCCATCAGATGTTGGAATAATCAGGTGCAAGGCAGAAAATATACACAAAACCGGAACTGAAACAAGGAATAAGGATGTTTTCAAAGACTGGTAGGATCTCTAAAACATTTTTAAAGTACATGTCACTGATAAAGCTAAATACTCAAAGGTTGTATAATGCAACAGATTCATCCTTGAGAAGAGTGAAATTATGCTGTTTTGAAAACTATGGCAGGTGAGATTTTCTGCCTAATAATAAGAGAAGATTTCTCTAAAAATACACATTATTTCAAAGACATATAAGCTGTGAAATAAGTTAAGGGTATTTCAAATGGCTTGTCTGCAAAGAAAGGTGAGATGTAGGAAATCACAGAAAGTCGAAGGGAAAATAGGTCAATGTATACTGTGCTATATTGTGAACTAATTCTTAGGCCAGCAACAATGTAGAGGACCTGACCCTTAGAAACTTACAGGTAAGCTGGAATCTTGAAAATTTCAAATCGTTATAAGTAAAATGATTTATTAAAATGAATAACCAAGTGTTTTAATTGACATCACAAGGTCAGCTGTTTAGCTAAACATGAGCTCATGATCTAAATTTACACAATAATGAAGAAATCAGCTACAAGGGGAGACAAGCAGCAAAAACAATCAATACCAGAATTAGATTCCCTGGGCCATCCATCAGATGTTGGAATAATCAGGTGCAAGGCAGAAAGTATACACAAAACTGGAACTGAAACAAGGAACAAGGATGTTTTCAAAGACTGGTAGGATCTCTAAAACATTTTTAAAGTACATGTCATTGATAAAGCTAAATATTCAAAGGTTGTGTCATACAACAGATTCATCATTGAGAAGAGTGAAATTATGCTGTTTTGAAAACTATGGCAGGTCAGATTTTCTGCCTAATTATAAAAGAAGATTTCTGTAAAAAATACACATTATTTCAGAGACTTATTGGATGTGAAATAAGTAAAGGGTATTTCAAATGGCTTGTCTGCAAAGAAAGGTGAGATATAGGGAATCACAGAAAGTCCAGGGGAAAATAGGTCAATATATACATTGCTATATGGTGAACTAAGCCTTAGGCCAGCAACAATGTAGAGGACCTGAGCCTTAGAAACTTACAAGTAAGCTGGAATCTTGAAAAGTTCAAATCTTTATAAGTAAAAAGATTTATTAAAATGAATAACCAAGTGTTTTAATTGACATCAGAAGATTAAAACAATAAAACCTGAGAACATAGAAAAAAGATAAATAAAGATATGAGGAGAACTTAATACAATTGAAAACGTATAAAATTCAGGGGATGTAGTAAGTCCAAAGAATATTATTTGACAATATTTAAAAGACACACTTTGATTAAGGAAAACCAAAACATAAAAAGAATATACAGAAAGAATCAAGACAATGTAATAGAGAAGAATATATGAAATGCCAGTAAATTTGAACATTTGTGTAAAGTGGACCTTTTCGTAGCTCCTAAGGTTTACCAAAACTGACACAAGAGGAAATCATTTAAGGTCATCATGTCTGCCCTTGGCATTCTCGGAATGCCCTGGACTCAGAATGCAGCATCTGAAGTCCATGGTAAACTGCGGAGAGGGGGCAGGGCTGAGGGAGTTTGGAACACGGCCTTCACTGAGGGAGTGTGTGTGGCCAATTCTGCTGTGACTGAACAAAGGGCAGGTGAACAGGGGGCCCAGGGCAGGGCCCTCAGCGCCTGGCAGGCCCAGTGAGGTGTCACAAGCATTTAGGCCCTGGACAAAGGGCTCCTTCTTTGTCTGCACAGCTGCCCAAACTTTCACCTTTCCACTCAGGCTGCCCTCTTACTTGAAGTGCTTGTGGAACCTGTCTGCGCAGTACACCTCGCTGCACAGCTAACCATAGCTCTGGGCATCGTTGCTTCCTGCCAGGTGACCGAAGTTCGCAGGCAGATGCGTCCCTGGGACACACGCGGAAAGGCTCCTGCCCAGGCCAGAGGCCGCCCACTGCCACAGCCCCAGATAGTGGGGCACAAAGCAGCCCTGTCTGAGGCCGTGCCTCTAGAGGGAGTATTGGACCAACACTTGTAGAAAACGGGGTCCTTGTGGGCAACTCATTGGCGGGACACAAATAAATCTTTGCAGACTTTCTGATGAAGCTTATGAGTGTTCACACCTAAGCCTCTTACAAAGTCAGATGTTTAGCTAAACATGAGCTCATGATCTAAATTTACACAATAATGAAGAAATCAGCTACAGGGGGAGACAATCAGCAAAAACTATCAATACCAGAATTAGATTCCCAAGGCCATCGATCTGACGTTGGAATAATCAGGTGCAAGGCAGAAAATATACATAAATCTGGAACTGAAACAAGGAACAAGGATGATTTCAAGGACCGGTAGGATCTGTAAAACATTTTCAAAGTACATGTCATTGATATAGCTAAATACGCAAAGGTTGTGTAATACAACAGATTCATCATTGAGAAGAGAGAAATTATGCTGTTTTGAAAATTATGGCAGGTCAGATTTTCTGCCTAAATATATAAGAAGATTTCTCTAAAAAATACACATTATTTCAAAGACTTATTGGCTGTGAAATAAGTTAAGGGTATTTAAAATGGCTTGTCTGCAAAGAAAGTTGAGATGTAGGGAATCACAGAAAGTCGAGGGGAAAATAGGTCAATATATACTTTGACATATTGTTAAATAAGCCTTAGGCCAGCAACAATGTAGAAGATCTGACCCTTAGAAACTTACAAGTAAGCTGGAATCTTTAAAAGTTCAAATCTTTATAAGTAAAAAGATTTATTAAAATGAATAACCAAGTGTTTAAATTGACATCAGAAGATCAAAACAACAAACCCTTTGAACATAGAAAAAAGATAAATAAAGATATGAGCAGAAATTAATACCACAGAAAACGTATAAAATTCAGGTGAGGTAGTAAGTCCAAAGAATATTCTTTGACAAGATTTAAAAGACATACTTTGATTAAGGAAAACCAAAACATAAGTAAAGAATATACAGAAAGAATCAGGACAATGTTATAGCAGAGAATATATGAAATGCCAGTAAATTTGAACATTTGTGTAAAGTGGACCATTTCCTAGCTCCTAAAGTTTATCAAAATTGACACAAGAGGAAATCATTTAAGGTCATCATGTCTGCCCTTGGCATTCTCGGAACGCCCTGGCCTCAGAATGCAGCATCTGTAGTCCATGGTAACCCGTGGAGATGGGGCCGTGCTGAGGGAGGCTGGAACACTGCCCTCACTGAGGGAGTGGGTGTGGCCATCTCTGCTGTGACTGAACAAAGGGCAGGGGAGAAGGGGGCCCATGGCAGGGCCCTCAGAGCCCGGCAGGCCCAGTGGGGTGTCACAAGATTTTAGGCCCAGGACAAAGGGCGCCTTCTTTGTCTGCACAGCTGCCCAAACTCTCACATTTCCACTCAAGCAGCCCTCTAACTTGAAGTGTGTGTGGAACCGGTCCGCACAGTACACCTCGCTGCACAGCTAACCATAGGTCTGGGCATCATAGCTTCCTGCCAGGTGACCGAAGTTCGCAGGCAGATCTTTCGTGGGACACACGCGGGGAGCCTCCTGCCCAGGCCACATGCCGCCCAAAGCCACTACCACAGATCGGGTGAAGCAAAAAAGTCCTGTCTGAGTCCCAGCCTCAAGAGGGAGTAGTGGACCAACACTTGTATAAAACGGGGTCCGCGCGGGTAACTCATTGGAGGGACACAAACAAATCTTTGTGGACTTTCTGCTGAAGCTTACGAGAGTTCACACCTAAGCCTCTTACAAGGTCAGATGTTTAGCTAAACATGAGCTCATGATCTAAATTTACACAATAATGAAGAAATCAGCTATAAGGGGAGACAAGCAGCAAAAACAATCAATACCAGAATTAGATTCCCTAGGCCATCCATCAGATGTTGGAATAATCAGGTGCAAGGCAGAAAGTATACACAAAACTGGAACTGAAACAAGGAACAAGGATGTTTTCAAAGACTGGTAGGATCTCTAAAACATTTTTAAAGTACATGTCATTGATAAAGCTAAATATTCAAAGGTAGTGTCATACAACAGATTCATCATTGAGAAGAGTGAAATTATGCTGTTTTGAAAACTATGGCACGTCAGATTTTCTGCCTAATTATAAAAGAAGATTTCTCTAAAAAATACACATTATTTCAGAGACTTATTGGCTGTGAAATAAGTAAAGGGTATTTCAAATGGCTTGTCTGCAAAGAAAGGTGAGATATAGGGAATCACAGAAAGTCGAGGGGAAAATAGGTCAATATATATATTGCTATATGGTGAACTAAGCCTAAGGCCAGCCACAATGTAGAGGACCTGACCCTTAGAAACATATAAGTAAGCTGGAATCTTGAAAAGTTCAAATCTTTATAAATAAAAAGATTTATTAAAATGAATAATCAAGTGTTTTAATTGACATCAGAAAATCAAAACAATAAAACCTGAAAACATAGAAAAAGGATAAATAAAGATATGAGCCGAACTTAATACCACAGAAAACGTATAAAATTCAGGTGAGGTAGTAAGTCCAAAGAATATTCTTTGAAAAGATTTAAAAGACACACTTTGATTAAGGAAAACACAAATATAATTAAAGAATATATAGAAAGAATCAGGACAATGTTATAGCAGAGGATATATGAAATGCCAGTAAATTTGAACATTTCTGTAAAGTGGACCATTTTCTAGCTCCTACTGTTTACCAAAACTGACACAAGAGGAAATCATTTAAGGTCATCATGTCTGCCCTTGGCATTCTCGGAACGCCCTGGCCTCAGAATGCAGCATCTGTAGTCCATGGTAACCTTCGGAGAGGGGGCGTGGCTGAGGGAGGCTGGAACACAGCCCTCAATGAGGGAGTGGGTGTGGCCATCTCTCCTGTGACTGAACAAAGGGCAGGGGAGCAGGGGGCCCAGTGCAGGGCCCTCAGAGCCCGGCAGGCCCAGTGGGGTGTCACAAGCATTTAGGCCCAGGCCTTAGGGCGCCTTCTTTGTCTGCACAGCTGCCCAAACTCTCAGTTTTCCACTGAGGCCACCCAATTAGTTGAAGTGTGTGTGGAACCTGTCCGCGCAGTATACCTCGCTGCACAGCTAACCATAGGTCTGGCCATCGTAGCTTCCTGCCAGGTGACCGAAGTTCGCAGGAGAGATGATTCCCAGGTTCACACGCACAGAGGCTCCTGCCCGGGCGACAGGCCGCCCACTGCCCCTGCCCAAGATCGGGGGCCGAAAGCAGCCCTGTCTAAGTCCCCTACCCCTAGAGGGAGTATTGGACCAACACTTCTAGAAAACACGGTCCATGCGGCGAACTCATTGGAGGGACACAAATAAATCTTTGCCGACTTTTTGCTGAAACTTACGAGCGTTCACACCTAAGCCTCTTACAAGGTCAGCTGTTTAGCTAAACAAGAGCTCATGATCTAAATTTACACAATAATGAAGAAATCGGCTACAAAGGGAGACAATCAGCAAAAACAATCAATACCAGAATTAGATGCCCTAGGCCATTCGTCAGATTTTGGAATAATCAGGTGCTAGGCAGAAAATATACATAAACCTGGAAATGAAACAAGTAACAAGGATGTTTTCAAAGACTGGTAGGATCTCTAAAACATTTTTAAAGTACATGTCATTGATAAAGCTAAATACTCAAAGGTTGTTTAATACAACAATTTAAGCAGTGAGAAGAGTGAAATTTTGCTGTTTAGAAAACTATGAAAGGTGAGATTTTCTGCCTAATTATATAAGATGATTTCTCTAAAAAATACACATTATTTCAAACACTTATTGGCTGTGAAATAAGATAAGGGTATTTCAAATGGCTTGTCTGCAAAGAAAGGTGAGATGTAGGGAATCACAGAAACCGAGGGGATAATATGTCAATATATACATTGCTATATGGTGAACTAAGCCTTAGGCCGGCAACAGTGTCGAGGAATGGACCCTTAGAAACGTACAAGTAAGCTGGAATCTTTAAAAGTTCAAATCTTTATAAGTAAAAAGATTTATTAAAATGAATAACCAAGTGTTTTGATTGACATCAGAAGATCAAAACAATAAACCCTGAGAACATAGAAAAAAGATAAATAAAGATATGAGCAGAACTTAATAAAACAGAAAACGTATAAAATTCAGGTGAGTTAGTAAGTCCAAAGAATATTCTTTGAAAAGATTTAAAAGACACACTTTGATTAAGGAAAACACAAACATAATTAAAGAATATATAGAAAGAAGCAGGACAATGTTATAGCAGAGAATATATGAAATGCCAGTAAATTTTAACATTTCTGTAAAGTGGACCATTTCCTAGCTCCTACAGTTTACCAAAACTGACACAAGAGGAAATCATTTAAGGACATCATGTCTGCCCTTGGCATTCTCGGAACGCCCTGGCCTCAGAATGCAGCATCTGTAGTCCATGGCAACCTGCGGAGAGTGGGCGGGCCTGAGGGAGGCTGGAACTCTGCCCTCACTGAGGGAGTGGGTGTGGCCATCTCTGCTGTGACTGAACAAAGGGCAGGGGAGCAGGGGCCCCAGGGCAGGGCCCTCAGAGCCCGGCAGGCCCAGTGGGGTGTCACAAGCATTCAGGCCCAGGCCATAGGGCGCCTTCTTTGTCTGCACAGCTGCCCAAACTCTCACGTTTCCACTCAGGACACCCACTTAGTTGAAGTGTGTGTGGAACCTGTCGGCGCAGTATACCTCGCTGCACAGCTAACCATAGGTCTCGGCTTCGTAGCTTCCTGCCAGGTGACCGAAGTTCGCAGGAGAGATGATTCCCAGGTTCACAGGCAGAGAGGCTCCTGCTCGCGCCACAGGCCGCCCACTGCCCCTGCCCAAGATCGGGGGCCGAAAGCAGCCCTGTCTAAGTCCCCTACCCCTAGAGGGAGTATTGGACCAACACTTCTAGAAAACGGGGTCCTTGTGGGCAACTCATTGGAGGGACACAAATAAATCTTTGCCGACTTTTTGCTGAAACTTACGAGCGTTCACACCTAAGCCTCTTACAAGGTCAGCTGTTTAGCTAAACATGAGCTCATGATCTAAATTTACACAATAATGAAGAAATCAGCTACATAGGGAGACAATCAGCAAAAACAATCAATACCACAATTTGATTCCCTAGGCCATCCTTGAGATGTTGGAATAATCAGGTGCTAGGCAGTAAATATACATAAAAGTGGAAATGAAACAAGGAACAAGGATGTTTTCAAAGACTGGTAGGATCTCTAAAACATTTTTAAAGTACATGTCATTGATAAAGCTAAATACTCAAAGGTTGTTTAATACAACAAATTAAGCAGTGAGAAGAGTGAAATTATGCTGTTTAGAAAACTATGGAATGTCAAATTTTCTGCCTAATTATATAAGATGATTTCTCTAAAAAATACACATTATTTCAAAAACTTATTGGCTGTGAAATAAGTTAAGTGTATTTTAAATGGCTTGTCTGCAAAGAAAGGTGAGATGTAGGGAATCACGGAAAGCCGAGGGGATAATATGTCAATATATACATTGCTATATGGTGAACTAAGCCTTAGGCAGGCAACAGTGTAGAGGAATGGACCCTTAGAAACGCACAAGTAAGCTGGAATCTTTAAAAGTTCAAATCTTTATAAGTAAAAAGATTTATTAAAATGAATAACCAAGGGTTTTAATTGATATCAGAAAATCAACACAATAAACCCTGAGAATATTGAAAAAAGATAAATAAAGATATGAGCAGAACTTAATACAACAGAAAACGTATAAAATTCAGGTAATTTAGTAAGTCCAAAGAATATACATTGAAATGATTTAAAAGACACTCTTTGATTAAGGAAAACAAAAACATAAGTAAACACTATACAGAAAGAATCAGGAAAATGTTATAGCAGAGAATATATGAAATGCCAGTAAATTTGAACATTTCTGTAAAGTGGACCATTTCCTAGCGCCTAATGTTTAGCAAAACTCACACAAGAGGAAATCATTTAAGGTCATCATGTCTGCCCTTGGCATTCTCGGAACGCCCTGGCCTCAGAATGCAGCATCTGTTCTCCATGGTAACCTGCAGAGAGTGAGCGGGGCTGAGGGAGTTTGGAAGACTGCCCTCACTGAGGGAGTGGGTGTGGCCATCTCTGCGGTGACAGAACAAAGGCAGGGGAGAAGGGGGCCAAGGGCAGGGCCCTCACAGCCCGGCACGTCCAGTCGGGTGTCACAAGCGTTTAGGCCTAGGCCAAAGGGTGCCTTCTTTGTCTGCACAGCTGCCCAAACTCTCACCTTTCCACTCAGGCCGCCCTCTTATTTGAAGTGTGTTTGGAACCTGTCCGCGCAGTTCACCTCGATGCACAGCTAAGAATAGGTCAGGGAATCGTAGCTTCCTGCCAGGTGACCGAAGTTCGCAGGCAAATGGGTGCCTGGGACACATGCAGAGAGGCTCCTGCCCGGGCCACAGGCCGCCCACTGGCCTTGCCGAAGATCGAAGGCTGAAAAGCAGCCATGTCTGAGTCCACAGCCTCTCGAAGGAGTATTGGACCAACACTTGTAGAAAACGGGTTCCTTGCTGGCAACTCATTGGAGGGACACAAATAAATCTTTGCCGACTTTCTGCTGAAGCTTACCAGCATTCACACTTAAGCCTCTTACAAGGTCAGCTGTTTAGCTAAACATGAGCTGATGATCTAAATTTACAAAATATTGAAGAAATCAGCTACAAAGGGAGACAATCAGCAAAAACAATCAATACCAGAATGAGATTCCCTAGGCCATCCATCTGATGTTGGAATAATCAGGTGCTAGGCAGAAAATATACATAAAACTGGGACTGAAACAAGGAACAAGGAGGTTTTCAAAGGCTGGTAGGATCTCTAAAACATTTTTAAAGTACATGTCGTTGACAAACATAAATACAAAAGGTTGTTTAATACCACAGATTAAGCATTGAGAAGAGTGAAATTATACTGTTTTGAACACTATGGCAGGTGAGATATTCTGCCTAATTATAGAAGAAGATTTCTCTAAAAAATAGACATTATTTCACAGACTTATTGGCTGTGAAATAAGAGTATTTCAAATGGCTTGTCTGCAAAGAAAGGTGAGATGTAGGGAATCACAGAAAGTCGAGGGGAAAATGTCAATATATACATTGCTATATGGTGAACTAAGCCTTAGGCCAACCACAATGAAGAGGACCTGACCCTTAGAAACTTAAAAGTGAGCTGGAATCTTTAAAAGTTCAAATCTTTATAAGTAAAAAGATTGATCAAAATGAATAACCAATTGTTTAAATTGACATCAGAAGATCAAAACAATAAACCCTAGGAACATAGAAAAAAGATAAATACAGATATGAGGAGAACTTAATACCACAGAAAACGTATAAAATTCAGGTGAGGTAGTAAGTCCAAAGAATATTCTTTGAAAAGATTTAAAAGACACACTTTGATTAAGGAAAACACAAACATAATTAAACAATATATATAAAGAATAAGGACAATGTTATAGCAGAGAATATATGAAATGCCAGTAAATTTGAACATTTCTGTAACGCTGACCATTTTCTAGCTCCTACTGTTTACCAAAACTGACACAAGAAGAAATTATTTAAGGTCTTCATGTCTGCCCTTGGCATTCTCGGAACGCCCTGGCCTCAGAATGCAGCATCTGTAGTCCATGGTAACCTGCGGAGAGTGGGCGGGTCTGAGGGAGGCTGGAACATGGCCCTCACTGAGGGAGTGGGTGTGGCCATCTCTGCTGTGACTGAACAAAGGGCAGGGGAGCAGGGGGCCCAGGTCAGGGCCCTCAGAGCCCGGCAGGCCCAGTGGGGTGTCACAAGCATTTAGGCCCAGGCCATAGTGCGCCTTCTTTGTCTGCATAGCTGCCCAAACTCTCACTTTTCCACTCAGGCCGCCCACTTAGTTGAAGTGTGTTTGGAAACTGTCCGCGCAGTATACCTCGCTGCACAGCTAACCATAGGTCTGGGCATCGTAGCTTCCTGCCAGGTGACCGAAGTTCGCAGGAGAGATGATTCCCAGGTTCACACGCAGAGAGGCTCCTGCCCGGGCCACAGGCCGCCCACTGCCCCTGCCCAAGTTCGGGGGCCGAAAGCAGCCCTGTCTAAGTCCCCTACCCCTAGAGGGAGTATTGGACCAGCACTTCTAGAAAACGGGGTCCTTGTGAGCAACTCATTGGACGGAAACAAATAAATCTTTGCCGACTTTTTGCTGAAACTTACGAGCGTTCACACCTAAGCCTCTTACAAGGTCAGCTGTTTAGCTAAACATGAGCTCATGATCTAAATTTACACAATAATGAAGAAATCAGCTACAAAGGTAGACAATCAGCAAAAACAATCAATACCAGAATTAGATTCCCTAGGCCATCCGTCAGATGTTGGAATAATCAGGTGCTAGGCAGAAAATATACATAAACCTGGAAAAGAAACAAGGAACAAGGATGTTTTCAAAGACTGGTAGGATCTCTAAAACATTTTTAAAGTACATGTCATTGATAAAGCTAAATACTCAAAGGTTGTTTAATACAACAAATTAAGCAGTGAGAAGAGTGAAATTATGCTGTTTAGAAAACTATGGAAGGTGAGATTTTTTGCCTAATTACATAAGATGATTTCTCTAAAAAATACACATTATTTCAAGTCTTATTGGCTGTGAAATAAGTTAAGTGTGTTTCAAATGGCTTGTCTGCAAAGAAAGGTGTGATGTAGGGAATCACAGAAAGCCGAGGGGATAATATGTTAATCTATACATTGCTATATGGTGAACTAAGCCTTAGGCCGGCAACTGTGTAGAGGAATGGACCCTTAGAAACGTACAAGTAATCTGGAATCTTTAAAAGTTCAAATCTTTATAAGTAAAAAGATTTATTAAAATGAGTAACCAAGTGTTTTACTTGACATCAGAAAATCAAAACAATAAACACTGAGAACATAGAAAAAAGATAAATAAAGATATGAGCAGAACATAATACAACAGAAAACGTATAAATTTCAGGTGATTTAGTAAGTCCAAAAAATATTCTTTGAAAAGATTTAAAAGACACACTTTGATTAAGGAAAACAAAAAAATGTAAAGAATATACAGAAAGAATCAGGACAATGTTATAGCAGAGAATATATGAAATGCCAGTAAATTTGAACATTTCTGTAATGTTGACCATTTCCGATCGCCTAAAGTTTACCAAAACTGACACAAGAGGAAGTCATTTAAGGTCATCATGTCTGCCCTTGGCATTCTCGGAACGCCCTGGGCTCAGAATGCAGCATCTGTAGTCCATGGTAACCTGCGGAGAGGGGGCGTGGCTGAGGGAGGTTGGAAGACTGCCCTCACTGAGGGAGTGGGTGTGGCCATCTCTGCTGTGACTGAACAAAGGGCAGGGGAGCAGGGTGCCCAGGGCAGGGCCCTCAGAGCACTGCAGACCCAGTGGGGTGTCACAAGCATTTAGGCCCAGGCCAAAGGGTGCCCTCTTTGTCTGCCCAGCTGCCCAAATACTCACCTTTCCACTCAGGCCGCCCTCTTATTTGAATTGTGTTTGGAACCAGTCCGCGCAGTACTCCTCGCTGCACAGCTAACCATAGTTCAGGGCATCGTAGCTTCCTGCCAGGTGACCGAAGTTCGCAGGCAAATGGGACCCTGGGACACATGCGGAAAGTCTCCTGCCCGGGCCACGGGCCGCCCACAGGCCCTGCCCCAGTTCGAAGGCTGAAAAGCAGCCATGTCTGAGTCCACTGCCTCTCGAAGGAGTATTGGACCAACACTTGTAGAAAACGGGGTCCTTGCGGGCAACTCATTGGAGGGATACAAATAAATCTTTGCCGACTTTCTGCTGAAGCTTACCAGCGTTCACACCTAAGCCTCTTACAAGGTCAGCGGTTAGCTAAACATGAGCTCATGATCTAAATTTACACAATATTGAAGAAATCAGCTACAAAGTGAGACAATCAGCAATAACAATGAATACCAGAATTAGATTCCCTAGGCCATCCATCTGATGTTGGAATAATCAGGTGCAAGGCAGAAAATATATATAAAACTGGAACTGAAACAAGGAACAAGGAGGTTTTCAAAGGCTGGTAGGATCTCTAAAACATTTTTAAAGTATATGTCGTTGATAAACCTAAATACTCAAAGGTTGTTTAATACCACAGATAAAGCATTGAGAAGAATGAAATTATGCTGTTTTGAAAACTATGGCAGGTGAGATTTTCTGCCTATTTATATAAGAA
The DNA here is from genome assembly GCF_964165515.1 of Mesoplodon bidens. Classification (NCBI taxonomy): domain Eukaryota; kingdom Metazoa; phylum Chordata; class Mammalia; order Artiodactyla; family Ziphiidae; genus Mesoplodon; species Mesoplodon bidens. The sequence goes on from NC_138180.1 coordinate 5,595,524, forward strand.
GATTTCTCTAAAAAATAGACATTATTTCAAAGACTTATTGGCTGTGAAATAAGTTATTAGCATTTCAAATGTCTTGTCTGCAAAGAAAGGTGAGATGTAGGGAATCACAGAAAGTCGAGGGGATAATATGTCAATATATACATTGCTAAATGGTGAACTAAGCCTTAGGCCAGCCACAATGTGGAGGTCCTGACCCTTAGAAACTTAAAAGTGACCTGGAATCTTTAAAAGTTCAAATCTTTATAAGTAAAATGATTGATGAAAATGAATAACCAGGTGTTTTAACTGACATCAGAAGATCAAAACAATAAACCCTGAGAACATAGAAAAAAGATAAATAAAGATATGAGCAGAACTTAATACCACAGAAAACGTATAAAATTCAGGTGAGGTAGTAAGTCCAAAGAATATTCTTTGAAAAGATTTAAAAGACACACTTTGATTAGGAAAACACAAACATAATTAAAGAATATACCGAAAGAATCAGGACAATGTTATAGCATGGAATATATGAAATGCCAGTAAATTTGAACATTTCTGTAAAGTTGACCATTTCCTAGCTCCTACAGTTTACCAAAACTGACACAAGAGGAAATCATTTAAGGTCATCATGTCTGCCCCTTGGCATTCTCGGAACGCCCTGGCCTCAGAATGCAGCATCTGTAGTCCATGGTAACCAGCGGAGAGTGGGCGGGGCTGAGGGAGGCTGGAACACTGCCCTCACTGAGGGAGTGGGTTTGGCTATATCTGCTGTGACTGAAAAAAGGGCAGGGGAGCAGGGGGCCCAGTGCAGGGCCCTCAGAGCCCGGCAGGCCCAGTGGGGTGTCACAAGCATTTAGGCCCAGGCCAAAGGGCGCCTTCTTTGTCTGCACAGCTGCCCAAACTCTCAGTTTTCCACTCAGGCCACCCACTTAGTTGAAGTGTGTGTGGAACCTGTCCGCGCAGTATACCTCGCTGCACAGCTAACCATAGGTCTGGGCATCGTAGCTTCCTGCCAGGTGACCGAAGTTCGCAGGAGAGATGATTCCCAGGTTCACACGCAGAGAGGCTCCTGCCTGGGCCACAGGCCGCCCACTGCCCCTGTCCAAGAACCTGGGCCGAAAGCAGCCCTGTCTAAGTCCCCTACCACTAGAGGGTGTATTGGACCAACACTTCTAGAAAACGCGGTCCTTGCGGGCAACTCATTGGAGGGACACAAATAAATCTTTGCCGACTCTTTGCTGAAACTTACGAGCGTTCACACCTAAGCCTCTTACAAGGTCAGCTGTTTAGCTAAACACGAGCTCATGATCTAAATTTACACAATAATGAAGAAATCAGCTACAAAGGGAGACAATCAGCAAAAACAATCAATACCAGAATTAGATTCCCTAGGCCATCCGTCAGATGTTGGAATAATCAGGTGCTAGGCAGATAATATTCATAAACCTGGAAATGAAACAAGGAAGAAGGATGTTTTCAAAGACTGGTAGGATCTCTAAAACATTTTTAAAATACATGTCATTGATAAAGCTAAATACTCAAATGTTGATTAATACAACAATTTAAGCAGTGAGAAGAGTGAAATTATGATGTTTAGAAAACTATGGAACGTGAGATTTTCTGCCTAATTATACAAGATGATTTCTCTAAAAAATACACATTATTTCAAACACTTATTGGCTATGAAATAAGTTAAGGGTATTTCAAATGGCTTGTCTGCAAAGAAAGGTGAGATGTAGGGAATCACAGAAAGCCGAGGGGATAATATGTCAATATATACATTGCTATATGGTGAACTAAGCCTTAGGCCGGCAACAGTTTAGAGGAATGGACCCTTAGAAACGCACAAGTAAGCTGGAATCTTTAAAAGTTCAAATCTTTATAAGTAAAAAGATTTATTAAAATGAATAACCAAGTGTTTTGATTGACATCAGAAGATCAAAACAATAAACCCTGAGAACATAGAAAAAAGATAAATAAAGATATGAGCAGAACTTAATACAACAGAAAACGTATAAAATTCAGGTGAGATAGTAAGTCCAAAGAATATTCTTTGAAAAGATTTAAAAGACACACTTTGATAAAGGAAAACACAAACATAATTAAAGAATATATAGAAAGAATCAGGACAATGTTATAGCAGAATATATATGAAATGCCAGTAAATTTGAACATTTCTGTAAAGTGGACCATTTCCTAGCTCCTACAGTTTACCAAAACTGACACAAGAGGAAATCATTTAAGGTCATCATGTCTGCCCTTGGCATTCTCGGAACGCCCTGGCCTCAGAATGCAGCATCTGTAGTCCATGGTAACCTGCGGAGAGTGGGCGTGGCTGAGGGAGGCTGGAACCCTGCCCTCACTGAGGGAGTGGGTGTGGCCATCTCTGCTGTGACTGAACAAAGGGCAGGGGAGCAGGGGGCCCAGGGCAGGGCCCTCAGATCCCGGCAGGCCCAGTGGGGTGTCACAAGCCTTTAGGCCCAGGCCATAGGGCGCCTTCTTTGTCTGCACAGCTGCCCAAACTTCACGTTTCCACTCAGGACACCCAATTAGTTGAAGGGTGTGTGGAACCTGTCGGCGCAGTACACCTCGCTGCACAGCTAACCATAGGTCTGGGCATCGTAGCTTACTGCCAGGTGACCGAAGTTCGCAGGAGAGATGATTCCCAGGTTCACACGCAGAGAGGCTCCTGCCCGGGCCACAGGGCGCCCTCTGCCCCTGCCCAAGTTCGGGGGCCGAAAGCATCCCTGTCTTAGACCCCTACCCCTAGAGGGAGTATTGAACCAACACTTCTAGAAAACGGGGTCCTTGTGGGCAACTCATTGGAGGGACACAAATAAATCTTTGCGACTTTTTGCTGAAACTTACGAGCGTTCACACCTAAGACTCTTACAAGGTCAGCTGTTTAGCTAAACATGACCTCATGATCTAAATTTACACAATAATGAAGAATTCAGCTACAAAGGGAGACAATCAGCAAAAACAATCAATACCAGAATTAGATTCCCTAGGCCATCCTTGAGATGTTGGAATAATCAGGTGGTAGGCAGAAAATATACATAAACCTGGAAATGAAACAAGGAACAAGGATGTTTTCAAAGACTGGTAGGATCTCTAAAACATTTTTAAAGTACATGTCATTGATAAAGCCAAATACTCAAAGGTTGTTTAATACAACAAATTAAGCAGTGAGAAGAGTGAAATTATGCTGTTTAGAAAACTATGGAAGGTGAGATTTTCTGCCTAATTATATAAGATGATTTCTCTAAAAACTACACATTATTTCAAAGACTTATTGGCTGTGAAATAAGTTAATGGTATTTCAAATGGCTTGTCTGCAAAGAAAGGTGAGATGTAGGGAATCACAGAAAGCCGAGGGGATAATATGTCAATCTATACATTGCTATATGGTGAACTTAGCTTTAGGCCGGCAACAGTGTAGAGGAATGGACCCTTAGAAACGTACAAGTAACCTGGAATCTTTAAAAGTTCAAATCTTTATAAGTAAAAAGATTTATTAAAATGAATAACCAAGGGTTTTAATTGATATCAGAAAATCAAAACAATAAACCCTGAGAACATAGAAAAAAGATAAATAAAGATATGAGCAGAACTTCATACAACAGAAAACGTATAAAATTCAGGTGATTTAGTAAGTCCAAAGAATATTCTTTGAAAAGATTTAAAAGACACTCTTTGATTAAGGAAAACAAAAACATAAGTAAAGAATATACAGAAATAATCAGGACAATGTTATAGCAGAGAGTATATGAAATGCCAGTAAATTTGAACATTTCTGTAAAGTGGACCATTTCCTAGCGCCTAAAGTTTACCAAAACTGACACAAGAGGAACTCATTTATGGTCATCCTGTCTGCCCTTGGCATTCTCGGAACGCCCTGGCCTCAGAATGCAGCATCTGTAGTCCATGGTAACCTGCGGAGAGTGGGCGGTGCTGAGGGAGGCTGGAACACTGCCCTCACTGAGGGAGTGGGTTTGGCTATATCTGCTGTGACTGAAAAAAGGGCAGGGGAGCAGGGGGCCCAGTGCAGGGCCCTCAGAGCCCGGCAGGCCCAGTGGGGTGTCACAAGCATTTAGGCCCAGGCCAAAGGGCGCCTTCTTTGTCTGCACAGCTGCCCAAACTCTCAGTTTTCCACTCAGGCCACCCACTTAGTTGAAGTGTGTGTGGAACCTGTCCGCGCAGTATACCTCGCTGCACAGCTAACCATAGGTCTGGGCATCGTAGCTTCCTGCCAGGTGACCGAAGTTCGCAGGAGAGATGATTCCCAGGTTCACACGCAGAGAGGCTCCTGCCTGGGCCACAGGCCGCCCACTGCCCCTGTCCAAGAACCTGGGCCGAAAGCAGCCCTGTCTAAGTCCCCTACCACTAGAGGGTGTATTGGACCAACACTTCTAGAAAACGCGGTCCTTGCGGGCAACTCATTGGAGGGACACAAATAAATCTTTGCCGACTTTTTGCTGAAACTTACGAGCGTTCACACCTAAGCCTCTTACAAGGTCAGCTGTTTAGCTAAACACGAGCTCATGATCTAAATTTACACAATAATGAAGAAATCAGCTACAAAGGGAGACAATCAGCAAAAACAATCAATACCAGAATTAGATTCCCTAGGCCATCCGTCAGATGTTGGAATAATCAGGTGCTAGGCAGATAATATTCATAAACCTGGAAATGAAACAAGGAAGAAGGATGTTTTCAAAGACTGGTAGGATCTCTAAAACATTTTTAAAATACATGTCATTGATAAAGCTAAATACTCAAATGTTGATTAATACAACAATTTAAGCAGTGAGAAGAGTGAAATTATGATGTTTAGAAAACTATGGAACGTGAGATTTTCTGCCTAATTATACAAGATGATTTCTCTAAAAAATACACATTATTTCAAACACTTATTGGCTATGAAATAAGTTAAGGGTATTTCAAATGGCTTGTCTGCAAAGAAAGGTGAGATGTAGGGAATCACAGAAAGCCGAGGGGATAATATGTCAATATATACATTGCTATATGGTGAACTAAGCCTTAGGCCGGCAACAGTTTAGAGGAATGGACCCTTAGAAACGCACAAGTAAGCTGGAATCTTTAAAAGTTCAAATCTTTATAAGTAAAAAGATTTATTAAAATGAATAACCAAGTGTTTTGATTGACATCAGAAGATCAAAACAATAAACCCTGAGAACATAGAAAAAAGATAAATAAAGATATGAGCAGAACTTAATACAACAGAAAACGTATAAAATTCAGGTGAGATAGTAAGTCCAAAGAATATTCTTTGAAAAGATTTAAAAGACACACTTTGATAAAGGAAAACACAAACATAATTAAAGAATATATAGAAAGAATCAGGACAATGTTATAGCAGAATATATATGAAATGCCAGTAAATTTGAACATTTCTGTAAAGTGGACCATTTCCTAGCTCCTACAGTTTACCAAAACTGACACAAGAGGAAATCATTTAAGGTCATCATGTCTGCCCTTGGCATTCTCGGAACGCCCTGGCCTCAGAATGCAGCATCTGTAGTCCATGGTAACCTGCGGAGAGTGGGCGGGGCTGAGGGAGGCTGGAACCCTGCCCTCACTGAGGGAGTGGGTGTGGCCATCTCTGCTGTGACTGAACAAAGGGCAGGGGAGCAGGGGGCCCAGGGCAGGGCCCTCAGATCCCGGCAGGCCCAGTGGGGTGTCACAAGCCTTTAGGCCCAGGCCATAGGGCGCCTTCTTTGTCTGCACAGCTGCCCAAACTTCACGTTTCCACTCAGGACACCCAATTAGTTGAAGGGTGTGTGGAACCTGTCGGCGCAGTACACCTCGCTGCACAGCTAACCATAGGTCTGGGCATCGTAGCTTACTGCCAGGTGACCGAAGTTCGCAGGAGAGATGATTCCCAGGTTCACACGCAGAGAGGCTCCTGCCCGGGCCACAGGGCGCCCTCTGCCCCTGCCCAAGTTCGGGGGCCGAAAGCATCCCTGTCTTAGACCCCTACCCCTAGAGGGAGTATTGAACCAACACTTCTAGAAAACGGGGTCCTTGTGGGCAACTCATTGGAGGGACACAAATAAATCTTTGCGACTTTTTGCTGAAACTTACGAGCGTTCACACCTAAGACTCTTACAAGGTCAGCTGTTTAGCTAAACATGACCTCATGATCTAAATTTACACAATAATGAAGAATTCAGCTACAAAGGGAGACAATCAGCAAAAACAATCAATACCAGAATTAGATTCCCTAGGCCATCCTTGAGATGTTGGAATAATCAGGTGGTAGGCAGAAAATATACATAAACCTGGAAATGAAACAAGGAACAAGGATGTTTTCAAAGACTGGTAGGATCTCTAAAACATTTTTAAAGTACATGTCATTGATAAAGCCAAATACTCAAAGGTTGTTTAATACAACAAATTAAGCAGTGAGAAGAGTGAAATTATGCTGTTTAGAAAACTATGGAAGGTGAGATTTTCTGCCTAATTATATAAGATGATTTCTCTAAAAACTACACATTATTTCAAAGACTTATTGGCTGTGAAATAAGTTAATGGTATTTCAAATGGCTTGTCTGCAAAGAAAGGTGAGATGTAGGGAATCACAGAAAGCCGAGGGGATAATATGTCAATCTATACATTGCTATATGGTGAACTTAGCTTTAGGCCGGCAACAGTGTAGAGGAATGGACCCTTAGAAACGTACAAGTAACCTGGAATCTTTAAAAGTTCAAATCTTTATAAGTAAAAAGATTTATTAAAATGAATAACCAAGGGTTTTAATTGATATCAGAAAATCAAAACAATAAACCCTGAGAACATAGAAAAAAGATAAATAAAGATATGAGCAGAACTTCATACAACAGAAAACGTATAAAATTCAGGTGATTTAGTAAGTCCAAAGAATATTCTTTGAAAAGATTTAAAAGACACTCTTTGATTAAGGAAAACAAAAACATAAGTAAAGAATATACAGAAATAATCAGGACAATGTTATAGCAGAGAGTATATGAAATGCCAGTAAATTTGAACATTTCTGTAAAGTGGACCATTTCCTAGCGCCTAAAGTTTACCAAAACTGACACAAGAGGAACTCATTTATGGTCATCCTGTCTGCCCTTGGCATTCTCGGAACGCCCTGGCCTCAGAATGCAGCATCTGTAGTCCATGGTAACCTGCGGAGAGTGGGCGGTGCTGAGGGAGGCTGGAACACTGCCCTCACTGAGGGAGTGGGTGTGGCCATATCTGCTGTGACTGAACAAAGGGCAGGGGAGCAGGGTGCCCAGGGCAGGGCCCTCAGAGCCCGGCAGGCCCAGTGGTGTGTCACAAGCATTTAGGCCCAGGCCATAGGGCGCCTTCTTTTTCTGCGCAGCTGGCCAAACTCTCACGTTTCCACTCAGGACACCCACTTAGTTGAAGTGTGTGTGGAACCTGTCAGCGCAGTACACCTCGCTGCACAGCTAACCATAGGTCTGGGCATCGTAGCTTCCTGCCAGGTGACCGAAGTTCGCAGGAGAGATGATTCCCAGGTTCACACGCAGAGAGGCTCCTGCCCGGGCCACAGGCCGCCCTCTGCCCCTGCCCAAGTTCGGGGGCCGAAAGCAGCCCTGTCTATGTCCCCTACCCCTAGAGGGAGTATTGGACCAACACTTCTAGAAAACGGGGTCCTTGTGGGCAACTCATTGGAGGGACACAAATAAATCTTTGCCGACTTTTTGCTGAAACTTACGAGCGTTCAAACCTAAGCTTCTTACAAGGTCAGCTCTTTAGCTAAACATGAGCTCATGATCTAAATTTACACAATAATGAAGAAATCAGCTACAAAGGGAGACAATCAGCAAAAACAATCAATACCAGAATTAGATTCCCTTGGCCATCCTTGAGATGTTGGAATAATCAGGTGCTAGGCAGAAAATATACATTAACCTGGAAATGAAACAAGGAACAAGGATGTTTTCAAAGACTGGTAGGATCTCTAAAACATTTTTAAAGTACATGTCATTGATAAAGCTAAATACTCAAAGGTTGTTTAATACAACAAATTAAGCAGTGAGAAGAGTGAAATTATGCTGTTTTGAAAACTATGGCAGATGAGATTTTCTGCCTAATAATATGAGAAGATTTCTCTAAAAATACACATTATTTCAAAGACTTAATGGCTGTGTAATATGTTAAGGGTATTTTAAATGGCTTGTGTGCAAAGAAAGTTGAGATGTAGGAAATCACAGAAATTCGAGGAGTAAATAGGTCAATATATAGTTTGCTATATTGTGAACTAAGCCTTAGGCGAGCAACAATGTAGAGGACATGACCCTTAGAAACTTACAAGTAAGCTGGAATATTAAAAAGTCCTAACCTTTATAAGTAAAAAGATTGATGAAAATGAATAACCAAGTGTTTTAATTGACATCAGAAGATCAAAACAATAAACCCTGAGAACATAGAAAAAAGATAAATAAAGATATGAGCAGAACTTAATACAACAGAAAACGTATAAAATTCAGGTGATTTAGTAAGTCCAAAGAATATTCTTTGAAAAGATTTAAAAGACACACTTTGATTAAGGAAAACATAAACATAAGTAAAGAATATGCAGAAATAATCAGGACAATGTTATAGCAGAGAATATATGAAATGCCAGTAAACTTGAACATTTCTGTAAAGCGGACCATTTCCTAGCTGCTACAGTTTACGAAAAATGACACAAGAGGAAATCATTTAAGGTCATCATGTCTGCCCTTGGCATTCTCGGAACGCCCTGGCCTCAGAATAAAGCATCTGTAGTCCATGGTAACCTGCGGAGAGGGGGCGGGGCTGAGGGAGGCTGGAACACTGCCCTCACTGAGGGAGTCGGTGTGGCCATCTCTGCTGTGACTGAACAAAGGGCAGGGGAGCAGGGGGCCCAGGGCAGGTCCCTCAGAGCCCGGCATGCCCAGCGGAGTGTCCCAAGCATTTAGGCCCAGGCCATAGGTCGCCTTCTTTGTCTGCACAGCTACCCAAACTCTCACTTTTCAACTCAGGCCTCCCACTTAGTTGAATTGTGTGTGGAACCTGTCCGCGCAGTATACCTTGCTGCACAGCTAACCATAGGTCTGGGCATCGTAGCTTCCTGCCAGGTGACCGAAGTTCGCAGGAGAGATGATTCCTAGGTTCACACGCAGAGAGGCTCCTGCCCGGGCCACAGGCCGCCCACTGCCCCTGCCCAAGATCGGGGGCCGAAAGCAGCCCTGTCTAAGTCCCCTACCCCTAGAGGGAGTATTGGACCAACACTTCTAGAAAACGGGGTCCTTGTGGGCAACTCATTGGAGGGACACAAATAAATCTTTGCCGACTTTTTGCTGAAACTTACGAGCGTTCACACTTAAGCCTCTTAAGAGGTCAGCTGTTTAGTTAAACATGAGCTCATGATCTAAATTTACACAATAATGAAGAAATCAGCTACAAAGGGAGACAATCAGCAAAAACAATCATTACCAGAATTAGATTCCCTTGGCCATTTATCTGATGTTGGAATAATCAGGTGCTAGGCAGAAAATATACATAAACCTGGAAATGAAACAAGGAAAAAGCATGTTTTCAAAGACTTGTAGGATCTCTAAAACATTTTTAAAGTACATGTCATTGATAAAGCTAAATACTCAAAGGTTGTTTATTACAACAAATTAAGCAGTGAGAAGAGTGAAATTATGCTGTTTAGAAAACTATGGAAGGTGAGATTTTCTGCCTAATTATATAAGATGATTTCTCTAAAAAATACACATTATTTCAAAGAATTATTGGCTGTGAAATAAGTTAAGGGTATTTCAAATGGCTTGTCTGCAAAGAAAGGTGAGATGTAGGGAATCACAGAAAGCCGAGGGGATAATATGTCAATATATACATTGCTATATGGTGAACTAAGCCTTAGGCCGGCAACAGTGTAGAGGAATGGACCCTTAGAAACGTACAAGTAAGCTGGAATCTTTAAAAGTTCAAATATTTTTTTTTTTTTTTTTTTTTTTTTTGCGGTATTCGGGCCTCTCACTGTTGTGGCCTCTCCCGTTGCGGAGCACAGATTCCGGAGGCGCAGGCTCAGCTGCCATGGCTCACGGGCCCAGCCGCTCCGCGGCATATGGGATCCTCCCGGACCGGGGCACGAACCCGTATCCCCTGCATCGGCAGGCGGACTCTCAAACACTGAGCCACCAGGGAGGCCCCAAAAGTTCAAATTTTTATAAGTAAAAAGATTGATGAAAATGAATAACCAAGTGTTTTAATTGACATCAGAAGATCAAAACAATAAACCCTGAGAACATAGAAAAAAGATAAATAAAGATATGAGCAGGACTTAATACCACAGAAAACGTTTAAAATTCAGGTGAGGTAGTAAGTCCAAAGAATATTCTTTGAAAAGATTTAAAAGACACACTTTGATTAAGGAAAACACAAACATAAATAAGAATATATAGAAAGAATCAGGACAATGTTATAGCAGAGAATATATGAAATGCCAGTAAATTTGAACATTTCTGTAAAGTTGACCATTTCCTAGCTCCTACAGTTTACCAAAACTGACACAAGAGGAAATCATTTAAGGTCATCATGTCTGCCCTTGGCATTCTCGGAATGCCCTGGCCTCAGAATGCAGCATCTGTAGTCCATGGTAACCTGCGGAGAGGGGGCGTGGCTGAGGGAGGTTGGAAGACTGCTCTCACTGAGGGAGTGGGTGTGGCCATCTCTGCTGTGACTGAACAAAGGGCAGGGGAGCAGGGGGACCAGGGCAGGGCCCTCAAAGCCCGGCAGACCCAGTGGGGTTTCACAAGCATTTAGGCCCAGGCCAAAGGTCGCCTTCTTTGTCTGCACAGCTGCCCAAACTCTCACCTTTCCACTCAGGCCGCCCTCTTATTTGAAGTGTGTTTGGAACCTGTCCACGCAGTACTCCTCGCTGCACAGCTAACCATAGGTCAGGGCATCGTAGCTTCCTGCCAGGTGACCGAAGTTCGCAGGCAAATGGGTCCCTGGGACACATGCGGAGAGGCTCCTGCCCGGGCCACAGGCCGCCCACTGGCCCTGCCCCAGATCGAAGGCTGAAAAGCAGCCATGTCTGAGTCCACTGCCTCTCGAAGGAGTATTGGACCAACACTTTTAGAAAACGGGGTCCTTGCGGGAAACTCATTGGAGGGACACAAATAAATCTTTGCCGACTTTCTGCTGAAGCTTAACAGCGTTCACACCTAAGCCTCTTTCAATGTCAGCTGTTTAGCTAAACAAGAGCTCATGATCTAAATTTACACAATATTGAAGAAATCAGCTACAAAGTGAGACAATCAGCATAAACAATCAATACCAGAATGAGATTCCCTAGGCCATCCATCTGATGTTGGAATAATCAGGTGCAAGGCAGAAAATATACATAAAACTGGAACTGAAACAAGGAACAAGGAGTTTTTCAAAGGCTGGTAGGATCTCTAAAACATTTTTAAAGTACATGTCGTTGATAAACCTAAATAATCAAAGGTTGTTGAATACCACTGATTAAACATTGAGAAGAGTGAAATTATGCTGTTTTGAAAACTATGGCAGGTCAGATTTTCTGCCTAAATATATAAGAAGATTTCTCTAAAAATACACATTATTTCAAAGTCTTATTGGTTGTGAAATAAGTTAAGGGTATTTCAAATGGCTTGTCTGCAAAGAAAGGTGAGATGTAGGAAATCACAGAAAGTCGAGGGAAAAATAGGGCAATGTATACTTTGCTATATTGTGAACTAAGCCTTAGGCCAGCAACAATGTAGAGGACCTGACCCTTAGAAACTTACAGGTAAGCTGGAATCTTGAAAAGTTCAAATCTTTATAAGTAAAAAGATTTATTAAAATGAATAACCAAGTGTTTTAATTGACATCAGATGAACAAAACAATAAAACCTGAGAGCATAGAAAAAAGATAAATAAAGTTATGAGCAGAACTTAATACAACAGAAAACGTATAAAATTCAGGTGATGTAGTAAGTCCATTGAATATTCTTTGACAATATTTAAAATACACACTTTGATTAAAGAAAACCAAAACATAAGTAAAGAATATACAGAAAAAATCAGGAGAATGTTGTAGCAGAGAATATATGAAATGCCAGCAAATTTGAATATTTCTGTAAAGTGGACCATTTCCTAGCTCCTAAAGTTTACAAAAATGGACATTAGAGGAAATCATTTAAGGTCATCATGTCTGCCCTTGGCATTCTCGGAACGCCCTGGCCTCAGAATGCAGCATCTGTTCTCCATGGTAACCTGCAGAGAGGGAGCGGGGCTGAGGGAGGTTGGAACACTGCCCTCACTGAGGGAGTGGGTGTGGACATCTCTGCGGTGACAGAACAAATGCAGGGGAAAAGGGGGCCAAGGGCAGGGCGCTCAGATCCCGGCACGCCCAGTCGGGTGTCACAAGCATTTAGGCCTAGGCCAAAGGGCGCCTTCTTTGTCTGCACAGCTGCCCAAACTCTCAGCGTTCCACTCAAGCCGCCCTCTAACTTGAAGTGTGTGTGGAACCGGTCCGCACAGTACACCTCGCTGCACAGCTAACCATAGGTCTGGGCATCGTAACTTCCTGCCAGGTGACCGAAGTTCGCAGGCACATGGGTCGTGGGACACACGCGGGGAGCCTACTGCCCGGGCCACAGGGCGCCAAAAGCCACTACACCAGATCGGTGGCAGCAAAGCAGTCCTGTCTGAGTCCCTGCCTCTAGAGGGTGTATTGGACCAACACTTGTAGTAAACGGGGTCATCGGGGTAACTCATTGGAGGGACACAAATAAATCTTTGGGGACTTTCTGATGAAGCATACGAGCGTTCACACCTAAGCCTCTTACAAAGTCAGATGTTTACCTAAACATGAGCTCATGATCTAAATTTACACAATAATGAAGAAATCAAATGCCAGGGGAGACAATCAGCAAAAACAATCAATACCAGAATTAGATTCCCTAGGCCATCCATCAGATGTTGGAATAATCAGGTGCAAGGCAGAAAATATACACAAAACTGGAACTGAAACAAGTTACAAGGATGTTTTCAAAGACTGGTAGGATCTCTAAAACATTTTTAAAGTACATGTCATTGATAAAGCTACATACTCAAAGGTTGTATACTGCAACAGATTCATCCTTGAGAAGAGTGAAATTATGCTGTTTTGAAAACTATGGCAGGTGAGATTTTCTGCCTAATAATATGAGAAGATTTCTCTAAAAATACACATTATTTCAAAGACATATAAGCTGTGAAATAAGTTAAGGGTATTTCAAATGGCTTGTCTGCAAAGAAAGGGGAGATGTAGGGAATCACAGAAAGTCGAGGGGAAAATAGGTCAATATACACTTTACTATATTGAGAACAAAGCCTTAGGCCAGCAACAATGTAGAGGACATGACCCTTAGAAACTTACAAGTAAGCTGGAATATTAAAAAGTTCAAATCTTTATAAGTAAAAAGATTTATTAAAATGAATAACGAAGTGTTTTAATTGACATCAGAAGATCAAAACAATAAACCCTGAGAACATAGAAAAAAGATAAATAAAGATATGAGCAGAACTTAATACAACAGAAAACGTATAAAACTCAGGTGAGGTACTAAGTCCAAAGAATATTCTTTGACAAGATTTAAAAGACACACTTTGATTAAGGAAAACAAAAACATAAGTAAAGAATATACAGAAAGAATCAGGACAATGTTATAGCAGAGAATATATGAAATGCCAGTAAATTTGAACATTTGTGTAAAGTGGACCATTTCCTAGCTCCTAAAGTTCACCAAAACTGACACAAGAGGAAATCATTTAAGGTCATCATGTCTGCCCTTGGCATTCTCGTAATGCCATGGACTTAGAATGCAGCATCTGTAGTCCATGGTAACCTGCGGAGAGGGGGCGGGGCTGAGGGAGTTTGGAACACTGCCCTCACTGAGGGAGTGGGTGTGGTCATCTCTGCTGTGACTGAACAAAGGGCAGGGGAGCAGGGGTCCCAGTGCAGGGCCCTCAGAGCCCGGCAGGCCTAGTGGGGTGTCACAAGCATTTAGGCCCAGGCCAAAGAACGCCTTTTTTGTATGCACAGCTGCCCAAACTCACACCTTTCCACTCAGGCCGCCCTCTTACTTGAAGTGTGTGTGGAACCTGTCCGCGCAGTACACCTCGCTGCACAGCCAACCATAGGTCTGGGCATCGTAGCTTCCTGCAAGGTGACCGAAGTTCGCAGGCAGATGGGTACCTGGGACAAACGCGGAGAGGCTCCTGCCCGGGCCACTTGACTCCCACTGCCACTGCCACTGATCGTGGGGCGCAAAGCAGGCCTGTCTGAGGCCGTGCCTCTAGAGGGAGTATTGGACCAACACTTGTAGAAAACGGGGTCCTCGCGGGCAACTCATTGGAGGGACACAAATAAATTTTTGCGGACTTTCGGATGAAGCTTACGAGTGTTCACACCTAATCCTCTTACAAGGTCAGATGTTTAGCTAAACATGAGCTTATGATCTAAATTTACACAATAATGAAAAATCAGCTACAGGGGGAGACAATCAGCAAAAACAATCAATACCAGAGTTAGATTCCCTAGGCCATCCATCAGACGTTGGAATCATCAGGTGCAACGCAGAAAATATACATGAAACTGGAACTGAAACAAGGAACATGGATGTTATCAAAGACTGTTAGGATCTCTAAAACACTTTTAAAGTACATGTCATTGATAAAGCTAAATACTCAAAGGTTGTGTAATACAACAGATTCATCATTGAGAAGAGTGAAATTATGCTGTTTTGAAAACTATGGCAGGTCAGATTTTCTGCCTAAATATATAAGAAGATTTCTCTAAAAATACACATTATTTCAAAGACTTATTGGCTGTGAAATAAGTTAAGGGCATTTCAAATGGCTTGCCTGCAATCAAAGGTGAGTTGTAGGAAATCACAGAAAGTCGAGGGGAAAATAGGTCAATTTATACTTTGCTATATTGTGAACTAAGCCTTAGGCCAGCAACAATGTAGAGGAACTGATCCTTAGAAACTTACAGGTAAGCTGGAATCTTGAAAAGTTCAAATCTTTATAAGTAAAAAGATTTATTTAAATAAATAACCAAGTGTTTTAATTGACATCAGATGATCAAAACAATAAACCCTGAGAACATAGAAAAAAGATAAATAAAGATATGAGCAGAACTTAATACAACGGAAAACATATAAAATTCAGGTGAGGTACTAAGTCCAAAGAATATTCTTTGAAAAGATTTAAAAGACACACTTTGATTAAGGAAAACAAAAACATAAGTAAAGAATATACAGAAAGAATCAGGACAATGTTATAGCAGAGAATATATGAAATGCCAGTAAATTTGAACATTTCTGTAAAGCGGACCATTTCCTAGCTCCTAAAGTTTACCAAAACTGACACAAGAGGAAATCATTTAAGGTCATCATGTCTGCCCTTGGCATTCTCGGAACGCCCTGTCCTCAGAATGCAGAATCTGTAGTCCATGGTAACCTGCGGACAGGGGGCGTGGCTGAGGGAGGTTGGAAGACTGCCCTCACTGAGGGAGTGGGTGTGGCCATCTCTGCTGTGGCTGAACAAAGGGCAGGGGAGCAGGGGGCCCAGGGCAGGGCCCTCAGAGCCCGGCAGACCCAGTGGGGTGTCACAAGCATTTAGGCCCAGGCCAAAGGGCGCCTTCTTTGTCTGCACAGCTGCCCAAACTCTCACCTTTCCACTCAGGCCGCCCTCTTATTTGAAGTGTGTTTGGAACCTGTCCGCGCAGTACTCCTCGCTGCACAGCTCACCATAGGTCAGGGCATCGTAGCTTCCTGCCAGGTGACCGAAGTTCGCAGGCAAATGGGTCCCTGGGACACATACGGAGAGGCTCTTGCCCGGGCCACAGGCCGCCCACAGGCCCTGCCCCAGATCGAAGGCTGAAAAGCAGCCATGTCTGAGTCCACTGCCTCTCGAAGGAGTATTGGACCAACACTTGTAGAAAACGGGGTCCTTGCGGGCAACTCATTGGAGGGACACAAATAAATCTTTGCCGACTTTCTGCTGAAGCTTACCAGCGTTCACACCTAAGCTTCTTACAAGGTCAGCTGTTTAGCTAAACAAGAGCTCATGATCTAAATTTACACAATATTGAAGAAATCAGCTACAAAGTGAGACAATCAGCAAAAACAATCAATACCAGAATGAGATTCCCTAGGCCATCTATCTGATGTTGGAATAATCAGGTGCAAGGAAGAAAATATACATAAATCTGGAACTGAAACAAGGAACAAGGAGGTTTTCAAAGGCTGGTAGGATCTCTAAAACATTTTTAAAGTACATGTCGTTGATAAACCTAAATACTCAAAGGTTTTTTAATACCACAGATTAAGCATTGAGAAGAGTGAAATTATGCTGTTTTGAAAACTATGGCAGGTGAGATTTTCTGCCTAATTATATAAGAAGATTTCTCTAAAAAATAGACATTATTTCAAAGACTTATTGGTTGTGAAATAAGTTAAGTGTATTTCAAATGGCTTGTCTGCAAAGAAAGGTGAGATGTAGGGAATCACAGAAAGTCGAGGGGAAAATGTCAATATATACATTGCTATGTGGTGAACTAAGCCTTAGGCCAGCCACAATGTAGAGGACCTGACCCTTAGAAACTTAAAAGTGAGCTGGAATCTTTAAAAGTTCAAATCTTTATAAGTAAAAAGATTGATGAAAATGAATAACCAAGTGTTTTAATTGACATCAGAAGATCAAAACAATAAACCCTGAGAACATAGAAAAAAGATAAATAAAGATATGAGCAGAACTTAATACCACAGAAAACGTATAAAATTCAGGTGAGGTAGTAAGTCCAAAGAATATTCTTTGAAAAGATTTAAAAGACACACTTTGATTAAGGAAAACACAAACATAATTAAAGAATATATAGAAAGAATCAGGACAATGTTATAGCAGAGAATATATGAAATGCCAGTAAATTTGAACATTTCTGTAAAGTTGACCATTTCCTAGCTCCTACAGTTTACCAAAACTGACACAAGAGGAAATCATTTAAGGTCATCATGTCTGCCCTTGGCATTCTCGTTACGCCCTGGCCTCAGAATGCAGCATCTGTAGTCCATGGTAACCTGCGGAGATTGGGCGGGGCTGAGGGAGGCTGGAACACTGCCCTCACTGAGGGAGTGGGTGTGGCCATCTCTGCTGTGACTGAACAAAGGGCAGGGGAGCAGGGGGCCCAGGGCAGGGCCCTCAGAGCAGGGCAGGCCCAGTGGGGTGTCACAAGCATTTAGGCCCAGGCCATAGGGCACCTTCTTTGTCTGCACAGCTGCCCAAACTCTCACTTTTCCTCTCAGGCCACCCACTTAGTTGAAGTGTGTGTGGAAGCTGTCCGCGCAGTATACCTCGCTGCACAGCTAACCATAGGTCTGGGCATCGTAGCTTCCTGCCAGGTGACCGAAGTTCGCAGGAGAGATGATTCCCAGGTTCACACGCAGAGAGGCTCCTGCCCGGGCCAAAGGCCGCCCACGGCCCCGGACCAAGATCGGGGGCCGAAAGCAGCCCTGTCTAAGTCCCCTACCGCTAGAGGGAGTATTGGACCAACAGTTCTAGAAAACGGGGTCCTTGTGGGCAACTAATTGGAGGGACACAAATAAATCTTTGCTGACTTTTTGCTGAAACTTACGAGCGTTCACACCTAAGCCTCTTACAAGGTCAGCTGTTTAGCTAAACATGAGCTCATGATCTAAATTTACACAATAATGAAGAAATCAGCTACAAAGGGAGACAATCAGCAAAAACAATCAATACCAGAATAAGATTCCCTAGGCCACCCATCAGATGTTGGAATAATCAGGTGCTAGGCAGAAAATATACATAAACCTGGAAATGAAACAAGGAACAAGCATGTTTTCAAAGACTGGTAGGATCTCTAAAACATTTTTAAAGTACATGTCATTGATAAAGCTAAATACTCAAAGGTTGTTTAATACAACAAATTAAGCAGTGAGAAGAGTGAAATTATGCTGTTTAGAAAACTATGGAAGGTGAGATTTTCTGCCTAATTATATAAGATGATTTCTCTAAAAAATACACATTATTTCAAAGAATTATTGGCTGTGAAATAAGTTAAGGGTATTTCAAATGGCTTGTCTGCAAAGAAAGGTGAGATGTAGGGAATCACAGAAAGCCGAGGGGATAATATGTCAATATATACATTGCTATATGGTGAACTAAGCCTTAGGCCGGCAACAGAGTAGAGGAAGGGACCATTAGAAACGTACAAGTAAGCTGGAATCTTTAAAAGTTCAAAACTTTATAAGTAAAAATATTTATTAAAATGAATAACCAAGTGTTTTACTTGACATCAGAAAATCAAAACAATGAACCCTGAGAACATAGAAAAAAGATAAATAAAGATATGAGCAGAACTTAATACAACAGAAAACATATAAAATTCAGGTGATTTAGTAAGTCCAAAGAATATTCTTTGAAAAGATTTAAAAGACACACTTTGATTAAGAAAAACAAAAACATAAGTAAAGAATATACAGAAAGAATCAGGACAATGTTATAGCAGAGAATATATGAAATGCCAGTAAATTTGAACATTTCTGTAAAGCGGACCATTTCCTAGCTCCTAAAGTTTACCAAAACTGACACAAGAGGAAATCATTTAAGGTCATCATGTCTGCCCTTGGCATTCTCGGAACGCCCTGGCCTCAGAATAAAGCATCTGTAGTCCATGGTAACCTGCGGAGAGGGGGCGGGGTTGAGGGAGGCTGGAAGACTGCCCTCACTGAGGGAGTGGGTGTGGCCATCTCTGCTGTGACTGAACAAAGGGCAGGGGAGCAGGGGGCCCAGGGCAGGGCCCTCAGAGCCCGGCACACCATGTGCGGTGTCACAAGCATTTAGGCCCAGGCCAAAGGGCGCCTTCTTTGTCTGCACAGCTGCCCAAACTCTCACCTTTCCACTCAGGCCGCCCTCTTATTTGAAGTGTGTTTGGAACCTGTCCGCGCAGTACACCTCGCTGCACAGCTAACCATAGGTCAGGGCATCGAGCTTCCTGCCAGGTGACCGAAGTTCGCAGGCAAAAGGGTCCCTGGGACACATGCGGAGAGGCTCCTGCCCGGGCCACAGGCTGCCCACTGGCCCTGCCCCTTATCGAAGGCTGAAAAGCAGCCATGTCTGAGTCCACTGCCTCTCGAAGGAGTATTGGACCAACACTTGTAGAAAACGGGGTCCTTGCGGGCAACTCATTGGAGGGACACAAATAAATCTTTGCCGACTTTCTGCTGAAGCTTACCAGCGTTCACACCTAAGCCTCTTACAAGGTCAGCTGTATAGCTAAACATGAGCTCATGATCTAAATTTACACAATATTGAAGAAATCAGCTACAAAGGGAGACAATCAGCAAAAACAATCAATACCAGAATGAGATTCCCTAGGCCATCCATCTGATGTTGGAATAATCAGGTGCAAGGCAGAAAATATACATAAAACTGGAACTGAAACAAGGAACAAGGAGGTTTTCAAAGGCTGGTAGGATCTCTAAAACATTTTTAAAGTACATGTCGTTGATAAACCTAAATACTCAAAGGTTGTTAAATACCACAGATTAAGCATTGAGAAGAGAGAAATTATGCTGTTTTGAAAACTATGGCAGGTGAGATTTTCTGCCTAATTATATAAGAAGATTTCCCTAAAAAATAGACATTATTTCAAAGACTTATTGGCTGTGAAATAAGTTAAGTGTATTTCAAATGGATTGTCTGCAAAGAAAGGTGAGATGTAGGGAATCACAGAAAGTCGAGGGGAAAATGTCAATATATACATTGCTATATGGTGAACTAAGCCTTAGGCCAGCCACAATGTAGAGGACCTGACCCTTAGAAACTTAAAAGTGAGCTGGAATCTTTAAAAGTTCAAATCCTTATAAGTAAAAAGATTGATGAAAATGAATAACCAAGTGTTTTAATTGACATCAGAAGATCAAAACAATAAACCCTGAGAACATAGAAAAAAGATAAATAAAGATATGAGCAGAACTTAATACCACAGAAAACGTATCAAATTCACGTGAGGTAGTAAGTCCAAAGAATATTCTTTGAAAAGATTTAAAAGACACACTTTAATTAAGGACAACACAAACATAATTAAAGAATATATAGGAAGAATCAGGACAATGTTATAGCAGAGAATATATGAAATGCCAGTAAATTTGAACATTTCTGAAAGCGGACCATTTCCTAGCTCCTAAAGTTGACCAAAACTGACACAAGAGGAAATCATTTAAGGTCATCATATCTGCCCTTGGCATTCTCGGAACGCCCTGGCCTCAGAATGCAGCATCTGTAGTCCATGGTAACCTGCGGAGAGGGGGCGTGGCTGAGGGAGGTTGGAAGACTGCCCTCACTGAGGGAGTGGGTGTGGCCATCTCTGGTGTGACTGAACAAAGGGCAGGGGAGCAGGGGGCCCCGGGCAGGGCCCTCAGAGCCCGGCAGACCCAGTGGGGTGTCACAAGCATTTAGGCCCAGGCCAAAGGTCGCCTTCTTTGTCTGCACAGCTGCCCAAACTCTCACCTTTCCACTCAGGCCGCCCTCTTATTTGAAGTGTGTTTGGAACCTTTCCACGCAGTACTCCTCGCTGCACAGCTAACCATAGGTCAGGGCATCGTAGCTTCCGGCCAGGTGACCGAAGTTCGCAGGCAAATGGGTCCCTGGGACACATGCGGTGAGGCTCCTGCCCGGGCCACAGGCCGCCCACTGGCCCTGCCCCAGATCGAAGGCTGAAAAGCAGCCATGTCTGAGTCCACTGCCTCTCGAAGGAGTATTGGACCAACACTTTTAGAAAACGGGGTCCTTGCGGGGAACTCATTGTAGGGACACAAATAAATCTTTGCCGACTTTCTGTTGAAGCTTAACAGCGTTCACACCTAAGCCTCTTTCAAGGTCACCAGTTTAGCTAAACAAGAGCTCATGATCTATATTTACACAATATTGAAGAAATCAGCTACAAAGTGAGACAATCAACATAAACAATCAATACCAGAATGAGATTCCCTAGGGCATCCATCTGATGTTGGAATAATCAGGTGCAAGGCAGAAAATATACATAAAACTGGAACTGAAACAAGGAACAAGGAGTTTTTCAAAGGCTGGTAGGATCTCTAAAACATTTTTAAAGTACATGTCGTTGATAAACCTAAATAATCAAAGGTTGTTGAATACCACAGATTAAACATTGAGAAGAGTGAAATTATGCTGTTTTGAAAACTATGGCAGGTCAGATTTTCTGCCTAAATATATAAGAAGATTTCTCTAAAAATACACATTGTTTCAAAGACTTATTGGCTGTGAAATAAGTTAAGGGTATTTCAAATGGCTTGTCTGCAAAGAAAGGTGAGATGTAGGAAATCACAGAAAGTCGCGGGAAAAATAGGTCTATGTATACTTTGCTATATTGTGAACTAAGCCTTAGGCCAGCAACAATGTAGAGGAACTGACCCTTAGAAACTTACAGGAAAGCTGGAATCTTGAAAAGTTCAAATCTTTATAAGTAAAAAGATTTATTAAAATGAGTAACCAAGTGTTGTAATTGACATCAGATGAACAAAACAATAAAACCTGAGAGCATAGAAAAAAGATAAATAAAGTTATGAGCAGAACTTAATACAACAGAAAACGTATAAAATTCAGGTGATGTAGTAAGTCCATTGAATATTCTTTGACAATATTTAAAATACACACTTTGATTAAAGAAAACCAAAACATAAGTAAAGAATATACAGAAAAAATCAGGAGAATGTTGTAGCAGAGAATATATGAAATGCCATTAAATTTGAATATTTCTGTAAAGTGGACCATTTCCTAGCTCCTAAAGTTTACAAAAATGGACATTAGAGGAAATCATTTAAGGTCATCATGTCTGCCCTTGGGATTCTCGGAACGCCCTGGCCTCAGAATGCAGCATCTGTTCTCCATGGTAACCTGCGGAGAGGGAGCGGGGCTGAGGGAGGTTGGAACACTGCCCTCACTGAGGGAGTGGGTGTGGACATCTCTGCGGTGACAGAACAAAGGCAGGGGAAAAGGGGGCCAAGGGCAGGGCGCTCAGAGCCCGGCACGCCCAGTCGGGTGTCACAAGCATTTAGGCCTAGGCCAAAGGGCGCCTTTTTTGTCTGCACATCTGCCCAAACTCTCACCGTTCCACTCAAGCCGCCCTCTAACTTGAAGTGTGTGTGGAACCGGTCCGCACAGTACACCTCGCTGCACAGCTAACCATAGGTCTGGGCATCGTAGCTTCCTGCCAGGTGACCGAAGTTCGCAGGCACATGGGTCGTGGGACACACGCGGGGAGCCTACTGCCCGGGCCACAGGGCGCCAAAAGCCACTACCCCAGATCGGTGGCAGCAAAGCAGTCCTGTCTGAGTCCCTGCCTCTAGAGGGTGTATTGGACCAACACTTGTAGTAAACGGGGTCATCGGGGTAACTCATTGGAGGGACACAAATAAATCTTTGCGGACATTCTGATGAAGCATACGAGCGTTCACACCTAAGCCTCTTACAAAGTCAGATGTTTACCTAAACATGAGCTCATGATCTAAATTTACAAAATAATGAAGAAATCAAATGCCAGGGGAGACAATCAGCAAAAACAATCAATACCAGAATTAGATTCCCTAGGCCATCCATCAGATGTTGGAATAATCAGGTGCAAGGCAGAAAATATACACAAAACTGGAACTGAATCAAGTTACAAGGATGTTTTCAAAGACTGGTAGGATCTCTAAAACATTTTTAAAGTACATGTCATTGATAAAGCTAAATACTCAAAGGTTGTACACTGCAACAGATTCATCCTTGAGAAGAGTGAAATTATGCTGTTTTGAAAACTATGGCAGGTGAGATTTTCTGCCTAATAATATGAGAAGATTTCTCTAAAAATACACATTATTTCAAAGACATATAAGCTGTGAAATAAGTTAAGGTTATTTCAAATGGCTTGTCTGCAAAGAAAGGGGAGATGTAGGAAATCACAGAAAGTCGAGGGGAAAATAGGTCAATATACACTTTACTATATTGAGAACAAAGCCTTAGGCCAGCAACAATGTAGAGGACATGACCCTTAAAAACATACAAGTAAGCTGGAATATTAAAAAGTTCAAATCTTTATAAGTAAAAAGATTTATTAAAATGAATAACGAAGTGTTTTAATTGACATCAGAAGATCAAAACAATAAACCCTGAGAACATAGAAAAAAGATAAATAAAGATATGAGCAGAACTTAATACAACAGAACACGTAAAAAACTCAGGTGAGGTACTAAGTCCAAAGAATATTCTTTGACAAGATTTAAAAGACACACTTTGATTAAGGAAAACAAAAACATAAGTAAAGGATATACAGAAAGAATCAGGACAATGTTATAGCAGAGAATATATGAAATGCCAGTAAATTTGAACATTTCTGTAAAGTGGACCATTTCCTAGCTCCTAAAGTTTACCAAAACTGACACAAGAGGAAATCATTTAAGGTCATCATGTCTACCCTTGGCATTCTCGGAATGCCATGGACTCAGAATGCAGCATCTGTAGTCCATGGTAACCTGCGGAGAGGGGGCGGGGCTGAGGGAGTTTGGAACACTGCCCTCACAGAGGGAGTGGGTGTGGTCATCTCTGCTGTGACTGAACAAAGGGCAGGGGAGCAGGGGTCCCAGTGCAGGGCCCTCAGAGCCCGGCAGGCCTAGTGGGGTGTCACAAGCATTTAGGCCCAGGACAAAGAACGCCTTCTTTGTATGCACAGCTGCCCAAACTCACACCTTTCCACTCAGGCCGCCCTCTTACTTGAAGTGTGTGTGGAACCTGTCCACGCAGTACACCTCGCTGCACAGCCAACCATAGGTCTGGGCATCGTAGCTTCCTGCCATGTGACCGAAGTTCGCAGGCAGATGGGTACCTGGGACACACGCGGAGAGGCTCCTGCCCGGGCCACTTGACTCCAACTGCCACTGCCACTGATCGTGGGGCGCAAAGCAGGCCTGTCTGAGGCCGTGCCTCTAGAGGGAGTATTGGACCAACACTTGTAGAAAACGGGGTCCTCGCGGGCAACTCATAGGAGGGACACAAATAAATTTTTGCGGACTTTCGGATGAAGCTTACGAGTGTTCACACCTAAGCCTCTTACAAGGTCAGATGTTTAACTAAACATGAGCTTATGATCTAAATTTACACAATAATGAAGAAATCAGCTACAGGGGAGACAATCAGCAAAAACAATCAATACCAGAATTAGATTCCCTAGGCCATCCATCAGACATTGGAATAATCAGGTGCAACGCAGAAAATATACATGAAACTGGAACTGAAACAAGGAACAAGGATGTTTTCAAAGACTGGTAGGATCTCTAAAACATTTTTAAAGTACATGTCATTGACAAAGCTAAATACTCAAAGGTTGTGTAATACAACAGATTCATCATTGAGAAGAGTGAAATTATGCTGTTTTGAAAACTATGGCAGGTCAGATTTTCTGCCTAAATATATTAGAAGATTTCTCTAAAAAATACACATTATTTCAAAGACTTATTGGCTGTGAAATAAGTTAAGGGTATTTCAAATGGCTTGTCTGCAAAGAAAGGGGAGATGTAGGGTATCACAGAAAGTCGAGGGGAAAATAGGTCAATATACACTTTACTATATTGTGAACAAAGTCTTAGGCCAGCAACAATGTAGAGGACCTGACCCTTAGAAAGTTACAAGGAAGCTGGAATCTTCAAAAGTTCAAATCTTTATAAGTAAAAAGATTTATGAAAATGAGTAACCAAGTGTTTTAATTGACATCAGAAGTTCAAAGCAATAAACCCTGAGAACATAGAAAAAAGAAAAATAAAGTTATGAGCAGAACTTAATACAACGGAAAACGTATAAATCTCAGGTGATGTAGTAAGTCCAAAGAATATTCTTTGACAAGATTTAAAAGACACATTTTGATTAAGGAAAACAAAAACATAAGTAAAGAATATACAGAAAGAATCAGGACAATGTTATATCAGAGAATATCTGAAATGCCAGTAAATTTGAACATTTGTGTAAACTGAACCATTTCCTAGCTCCTAAAGTTTACCAAAACTGACACAAGAGGAAATCATTTAAGGTCATCATGTCTGCCCTTGGCATTCTCGGAACGCTCTGGCCTCAGAATGCAGCATCTGTAGTGCATGGTAACCTGCGCAGAGTGGGCGGGGCTGTGGGAGGTTGGAACACTGCCCTCAATGAGGGAGTGGGTGTGGCCATCTCTGCTATGACTGAACAAAGGGCAGGGGAGCAGGGGGCCCAGGGCAGGGCCCTCAGAGCCCGGCAGGCCCAGTGGGGTGTCACAAGCATTTAGGCCCAAGCTAAAGGGCCCCTTCTTTGTCTGCACAGCTGCCCAAACTCTCACCTTTCCACTCAGGCCTCCCTCTTACTTGAAGTGTTTGTGGAACCTGTCCATGCAGTACACCTCGCTGCACAGCTAACCATAGGTCTGCGCATCGTGGCTTCCTGTCAGGTGACAGAAGTTCACAGGCAGATGGGTCACTGGGACACACGCGGAGAGGCTCCTGCCCGGGCCACAGAGCGCCCACTGCCACTGCCCCAGATCGTGGTGCACAAAGCAGCCCTGTCTGAGGCCGTGCCTCTAGAGGGAGTATTGGACCAAGATTTGTAGAAAACGGGGTCCTCGCGGGTAACTCATTGGAGGGACACAAATAAATCTTTGCGGAATTTCTGATGAAGCTTACGAGTGTTCACACCTAAGCCTCTTACAAGGTCAGCTGTTTAGCTAAACATGAGCTCATGATCTAAATTTACACAATAATGAAGAAATCAGCTACAGGGGGAGACAATCAGCAAAAACAATCAATACCAGAGTTAGATTCCCTATGCCATACATAAGGCGTTGGAATAATCAGGTGCAAGGCAGAAAATATACATGAAACTGGAACTGAAACAAGGAACAAGGATGTTATCAAAGACTGTTAGGATCTCTAAACCACTTTTAACGTACATGTCATTGATAAAGCTAAATAATCAAAGGTTGTGTAATACAACAGATTCATCATTGAGAAGAGTGAAATTATGCTGTTTTGAAAACTATGGCAGGTCAGATTTTCTGCCTAAATATATAAGAAGATTTCTCTAAAGATACACATTATTTCAAAGACTTATTGGCTGTGAAATAAGTTAAGGGTATTTCAAATGGCTTGCCTGCAAAGAAAGGTGAGTTGTAGGAAATCAGAGAAAGTCGAGGGGAAAATAGGTCAATATATACTTTGCTATATTGTGAACTAAACCTTAGGCCAGCAACAATGTAGAGGAACTGACCCTTAGATACTTACAGGTAAGCTGGAATTTTGAAAAGTTCAAATCTTTATAAGTAAAAAGATTTATAAAAATGAATAACCAAGTGTTTTAATTGACATCAGATGATCAAAACAATAAACCCTGAGAACATAGAAAAAAGATAAATAAAGTTATGAGCAGAACTTAATACAGCAGAAAACGTATAAAATTCAGGTGATGTAGTAAGTCCATAGAATATTCTTTGACAATATTTAAAATACACACTTTGATTAAAGAAAACCAAAATATAAGTAAAGGATATACAGAAAAAATCAGGAGAATGTTGAAGCAGAGAATATATGAAATGCCAGTAAATTTGAATATTTCTGTAAAGTGGACCATTTCATAGCTCCTAAAGTTTACCAAAATTGACATTAGAGGAAATCATTTAAGGTCATCATGTCTGCCCTTGGCATTCTCGGAACGCCCTGGCCTCAGAATGCAGCATCTGTTCTCCATGGTAACCTGCAGAGAGCGAGCGGGGCTGAGGGAGTTTGGAACACTGCCCTCACTGAGGGAGTGGGTGTGGCCATTTCTGCGGTGACAGAACAAAGGCAGGGGAGAAGGGGGCCAAGGGCAGGGCCCTCAGAGCCCGGCACGTCCAGTCGGGTGTCACAAGCATTTAGGCCTAGGCCAAAGGGCGCCTTCTTTGTCTGCACAGCTGCCCAATCTCTCACCTTTCCACTCAAGCCGCCCTCTTACTTGAAGTGTGTGTGGAACCGGTTCGCACAGTATACCTCGCTGCACAGCTAACAATAGGTCTGGGCATCGTAGCTTCCTGCCAGGTGACCGAAGTTCGCAGGCATATGGGTCGTGGGATACACGCGGGGAGCCTCCTGCCCGGGCCACAGGCCGCCAAAAGCCACTACCCCAGATCAGTGGCAGCAAAGCAGTCCTGTCTGAGTCCTGCCTCTAGAGGGAGTATTGGACCAACACTTGTAGTAAACGGGGTCATCGGGGTAACTCATTGGAGGGACACAATTAAATCTTTGCGGACTTTCTGATGAAGCTTACGAGCGTTCACACCTAAGCCTCTTACAAAGTCAGATGTTTACCTAAACATGAGCTCATGATCTAAATTTACACAATAATGAATAAATCAAATACCGGGGGAGACAATCAGCAAAAACAATCAATACCAGAATTAGATTCCCTAGGCCATCCATCAGATGTTCGAATAATCAGGTGCAAGGCCGAAAATATACAGAAAACTGGAACTGAAACAAGGAACAAGGATGTTTTCAAAGACTGGTAGGATCTCTAAAACATTTTTAAAGTACATGTCATTGATAAAGCTAAATACTCAAAGGTTGTGTAATACAACAGATTCATCATTGAGAAGAGTGAAATTATGCTGTTTTGAAAACTATGGCAGGTCAGATTTTCTGCCTAAATATATTAGAAGATTTCTCTAAAAAATACACATTATTTCAAAGACTTATTGGCTGTGAAATAAGTTAAGGGTATTTCAAATGGCTTGTCTGCAAAGAAAGGGGAGATGTAGGGTATCACAGAAAGTCGAGGGGAAAATAGGTCAATATACACTTTACTATATTGTGAACAAAGTCTTAGGCCAGCAACAATGTAGAGGACCTGACCCTTAGAAAGTTACAAGGAAGCTGGAAACTTCAAAAGTTCAAATCTTTATAAGTAAAAAGATTTATGAAAATGAGTAACCAAGTGTTTTAATTGACATCAGAAGTTCAAAGCAATAAACCCTGAGAACATAGAAAAAAGAAAAATAAAGTTATGAGCAGAACTTAATACAACGGAAAACGTATAAATCTCAGGTGATGTAGTAAGTCCAAAGAATATTCTTTGACAAGATTTAAAAGACACATTTTGATTAAGGAAAACAAAAACATAAGTAAAGAATATACAGAAAGAATCAGGACAATGTTATATCAGAGAATATCTGAAATGCCAGTAAATTTGAACATTTGTGTAAACTGAACCATTTCCTAGCTCCTAAAGTTTACCAAAACTGACACAAGAGGAAATCATTTAAGGTCATCATGTCTGCCCTTGGCATTCTCGGAACGCTCTGGCCTCAGAATGCAGCATCTGTAGTCCATGGTAACCTGGGGAGAGGGGGCGGGGCTGAGGGAGGTTGGAACACTGCCCTCAATGAGGGAGTGGGTGTGGCCATCTCTGCTATGACTGAACAAAGGGCAGGGGAGGAGGGGGCCCAGGGCAGGGCCCTCAGAGCCCGGCAGGCCCAGTGGGGTGTCACAAGCATTTAGGCCCAAGCTAAAGGGCCCCTTCTTTGTCTGCACAGCTGCCCAAACTCTCACCTTTCCACTCAGGCCTCCCTCTTACTTGAAGTGTTTGTGGAACCTGTCCATGCAGTACACCTCGCTGCACAGCTAACCATAGGTCTGGGCATCGTGACTTCCTGTCAGGTGACAGAAGTTCACAGGCAGATGGGTCACTGGGACACACGCGGAGAGGCTCCTGCCCGGGCCACAGGCCGCCAAAATCCACTACCCCAAATCGGTGGCAGCAAAGCAGTCCTGTCTGAGTCCCTGCCTCTAGAGGGAGTATTGGACCAACACTTGTAGTAAACGGGGTCATCGGGGTAACTCATTGGAGGGACACAATTAAATCTTTGCGGACTTTCTGATTAAGCTTACGAGCGTTCACACCTAAGCCTCTTATAAAGTCAGATGTTTACCTAAACATGAGCTCATGATCTAAATTTACACAATAATGAATAAATCAAATACCGGGGGAGACAATCAGCAAAAACAATCAATACCAGAATTAGATTCCCTAGGCCATCCATCAGATGTTCGAATAATCAGGTGCAAGGCAGAAAATATACACAAAACTGGAACTGAAACAAGGAACAAGGATGTTTTCAAAGACTGGTAGGATCTCTAAAACATTTTTAAAGTATATGTCATTAATAAAGCTAAATACTCAAAGGTTGTATAATGCAACAGATTCATCCTTGAGCAGAGTGAAATTATGCTGTTTTGAAAACTATGGCAGGTGAGATTTTCTGCCTAATAATATGAGAAGATTTCTCTAAAAATACACATTATTTCTAAGACATATAAGATGTGAAATAAGTTAAGGGTATTTCAAATGGCTTGTCTGCAAAGAAAGGGGAGATGTAGGGAATCACAGAAAGTCGAGGGGAAAATAGGTCAATATACACTTTACTATATTGTGAACAAAGCCTTAGGCCAGCAACAATGTAGAGGATCTGACCCTTAGAAACTTACAAGTAAGCTGGTATCTTCAAAATTTCAAATCTTTATAAGTAAAATGATTTATTAAAATGAGTAACCAAGTGTTTTAATTGACATCAGAAGATCAAAACAATAAAACCTGAGAACATAGAAAAAAGAAAAATAAAGATATGAGCAGAACTTAATACAACGGAAATCGTATAAAATTCAGGTGATGTAATAAGTCCAAAGAATATTCATTGACAATATTTAAAAGACACACTTTGATTAAGGAAAACAAAAACATAAGGAAAGAATATACAGAAAGAATCAGGACAATGTTATAGCAGAGAATATCTGAAATGCCAGTAAATTTGAACATTTGTGTAAAGGGGACCACTTCCTAGCTCCTAAAGTTTACCAAAACTGACACAAGAGGAAATCATTTAAGGTCATCATGTCTGCCCTTGGCATTCTCGGAATGCCATGGACTCAGAATGCAGCATCTGTAGTCCATGGTAACCTGCGGAGAGGGGGCGGGGCTGAGGGAGGTTGGAACACTGCCCTCACTGAGGGAGTGGGTGTGGCCATCTCTGCTGTGACTGAACAAAGGGCAGTGGAGCAGTGGTTCCAGTGCAGGGCCCTCAGAGCCCGTCAGGCCCAGTGGGGTGTCACAAGCATTTAGGCCCAGGCCAAAGGGCACCTTCTTTGTCTGCACAGCTGCCCAAACTCTCACCTTTCCACTCGGGCAGCCTTCTTACTTGAAGTGTGTGTGGAACCTGTCCGCGCAGTACACCTCGCTGCACAGCTAACCATAGGTCTGGGCATCATAGCTTCCTGCCAGGTGACCGAAGTTCACAGGCAGATGGGACCCTGGGACACACGCGGAGAGGCTCCTGCCCGGGCCACAGGCCGCCCAATGCTTCTGCCCCAGATCGTGGGGCACAAAGCAGCCCTGTCTGAGGCCGTGCCTCTAAAGGGAGTATTGGACCAACATTTGTAGAAAACGGGGTCCTCGCGGGTAACTCACTGGAGGGACACAAATAAATCTTTGCGGACTTTCTGATGAAGCTTACGAGTGTTCACACCTAAGCCTCTTACAAGGTCAGCTGTTTAGCTAAACATGAGCTCATGATCTAAATTTACACAATAATGAAGAAATCAGCTACAGGGGGAGACAATCAGCAAAAACAAAAAATACCAGAGTTAGATTCCCTATGCCATATATAAGGCGTTGGAATAATCAGGTGCAAGGCAGAAAATATACATGAAACTGGAACTGAAACAAGGAACATGGATGTTATCAAAGACTGTTAGGATGTCTAAAACACTTTTAAAGTACATGTCATTGATAAAGCTAAATACTCAAAGGTTGTGTAATACAACAGATTCATCATTGAGAAGAGTGAAATTATGCTGTTTTGAAAACTATGGCAGGTCAGATTTTCTGCCTAAATATATAAGAAGATTTCTCTAAAAATACACATTATTTCAAAGACTTATTGGCTGTGAAATAAGTTAAGGGTATTTCAAATGGCTTGCCTGCAAAGAAAGGTGAGTTGTAGGAAATCACAGAAAGTCGAGGGGAAAATAGGTCAAAATATACTTTGCTATATTGTGAACTAAACCTTAGGCCAGCAACAATGTAGAGGAACTGACCCTTAGAAACTTACAGGTAAGCTGGAATCTTGAAAAGTTCAAATCTTTATAAGTAAAAAGATTTATAAAAATGAATAACCTAGTGTTTTAATTGACATCAGATGATCAAAACAATAAACCCTGAGAACATAGAAAAAAGATAAATAAAGTTATGAGCAGAACTTAATACAACAGAAAACGTATAAAATTCAGGTGATGTAGTAAGTCCATAGAATATTCTTTGACAATATTTAAAATACACACTGTGATTAAAGAAAACCAAAATATAAGTAAAGGATATACAGAAAAAATCAGGAGAATGTTGAAGCAGAGAATATATGAAATGCCAGTAAATTTGAATATTTCTCTAAAGTGGACCATTTCCTAGCTCCTAACGTTTACCAAAATTGACATTAGAGGAAATCATTTAAGGTCATCATGTCTGCCCTTGGCATTCTCGGAACGCCCTGGCCTCAGAATGCAGCATCTGTTCTCCATGGTAACCTGCAGAGAGCGAGCGGGGCTGAGGGAGTTTGGAACACTGCCCTCACTGAGGGAGTGGGTGTGGCCATCTCTGCGGTGACAGAACAAAGGCAGGGGAGAAGGGGGCCAAGGGCAAGGCCCTCACAGCCCGAAACGTCCAGTCGGTGTCCCAAGCATTTAGGCCTAGGCCAAAGGGCGCCTTCTTTGTCTGCACAGCTGCCCCAACTCTCACCTTTCCACTCAAGCCGCCCTCTTACTTGAAGTGTGTGTGGAACCGGTTCGCACAGTACACCTCGCTGCACAGCTAACCATAGGTCTGGGCATCGTAGCTTCCTGCCAGGTGACCGAAGTTCGCAGGCACATGGGTCGTGGGACACACGCGGGGAGCCTCCTGCCCGGGCCACAGGCCGCCAAAAGCCACTACACCAGATCGGTGGCAGCAAAGCAGTCCTGTCTGAGTCCCTGCCTCTAGAGGGAGTATTGGACCAACACTTGTAGTAAACGGGGTCATCGGGGTAACTCATTGGAGGGACACAATTAAATCTTTGTGGACTTTCTGATGAAGCTTACGAGCGTTCACACCTAAGCCTCTTACAAAGTCAGATGTTTACCTAAACATGAGCTCATGATCTAAATTTACACAATAATGAAGAAATCAAATACCAGGGGAGACAATCAGCAAAAACAATCAATACCAGAATTAGATTCCCTAGGCCATCCATCAGATGTTCGAATAATCAGGTGCAAGGCAGAAAATATACACAAAACTGGAACTGAAACAAGGAACAAGGATGTTTTCAAAGACTGGTAGGATCTCTAAAATATTTTTAAAGTACATGTCATTGATAAAGCTAAATACTCAAAGGTTGTATAATGCAACAGATTCATCCTTGAGAAGAGTGAAATTATGCTGTTTTGAAAACTATGGCAGGTGAGATTTTCTGCCTAATAATATGAGAAGTTTTCTCTAAAAATACACATTATTTCAAAGACATATAAGCTGTGAAATAAGTTAAGGGTATTTCAAATGGCTTGTCTGCAAAGAAAGGGGAGATGTAGGGAATCACAGAAAGTCGAGGGGAAAATAGGTCAATATACACTTTACTATATTGTGAACAAAGCCTTAGGCCAGCAACAATGTAGAGGACCTGACCCTTAGAAACTTACAAGTAAGCTGGTATCTTCAAAAGTTCAAATCTTTATAAGTAAAAAGATTTATTAAAATGAGTAACCAAGTGTTTTAATTGACATCAGAAGATCAAAACCATAAACCCTGAGAACATAGAAAAAAGAAAAATGAAGATATGAGCAGAACTTAATACAACGGAAATCGTATAAAATTCAGGTGATGTAGTAAGTCCAAAGAATATTCATTGACAAGATTTAAAAGACACACTTTGATTAAGGAAAACAAAAACATAAGGAAAGAATATACAGAAAGAATTAGGACAATGTTATAGCAGAGAATATCTGAAATGCCAGTAAATTTGAACATTTGTGTAAAGTGGACCATTTCCTAGCTCCTAAAGTTTACCAAAACTGACACAAGAAGAAATCATTTAAGGTCATCATG
Organism: Mesoplodon bidens; assembly: GCF_964165515.1. Classification (NCBI taxonomy): domain Eukaryota; kingdom Metazoa; phylum Chordata; class Mammalia; order Artiodactyla; family Ziphiidae; genus Mesoplodon; species Mesoplodon bidens. Next base: position 5,628,743 of record NC_138180.1, read on the forward strand.
TCTACCCTTGGCATTCTCGCAATGCCGTGGACTCAGAATGCAGCATCTGTAGTCCATGGAATCCTGCGGAGAGGGGGCGGGGCTGAGGGAGGTTGGAACACGGCCCTCACTGAGGGAGTGGGTGTGGCCATCTCTGCTGTGACTGAACAAAGGGCAGTGGAGCAGTGGTTCCAGTGCAGGTCCCTCAGAGCCCGTCAGGCCCAGTGGGGTGTCACAAGCATTTAGGCCCAGCGAAAGGGCACCTTCTTTGTCTGCACAGCTGCCCAAACTCTCACTTTTCCACTCGGGCCGCCTTCTTACTTGAAGTGTGTGTGGAACCTGTCCACGCAGTACACCTCGCTGCACAGCCAACCATAGGTCTGGGCATCATAGATTCCTGTCAGGTGACCAAAGTTCACAGGCAGATGGGACCCTGGGACACACGCGAAGAGGCTCCTGCCCGGGCCACAGGCCGCCCACAGCCACTGCCCCAGATCGTGGGGCACAAAGCAGCCCTGTCTGAGGCCGTGCCTCTAGAGGGAGTTTTGGACCAACATTTGTAGAAAACGGTGTCCTCGCGGGTAACTCATTGGAGGGACACAAATAAATCTTTGCGGACTTTCTGATGAAGCTTACGAGTGTTCACACCTAAGTCTCTTACAAGGTCAGATGTTTAGCTAAAAATGAGCTCATGATCTAAATTTACACAATAATGAAGAAATCAGCTACAGGGGGAGACAATCAGCAAAAACAATCAATACCAGAGTTAGATTCCCTATGCCATACATAAGGCGTTGGAATAATCAGGTGCAAGGCAGAAAATATACATGAAACTGGAACTGAAACAAGGAACATGGATGTTATCAAACACTGTTAGGATCTCTAAAACACTTTTAAAGTACATGTCATTGATAAAGCTAAATACTCAAAGGTTGTGTAATACAACAGATTCATCATTGAGAAGAGTGAAATTATGCTGTTTTGAAAACTATGGCAGGTCAGATTTTCTGCCTAAATATATAAGAAGATTTCTCTAAAAATACACATTATTTCAAAGACTTATTGGCTGTGAAATAAGTTAAGGGTATTTCAAATGGCTTGCCTGCAAAGAAAGGTGAGTTGTAGGAAATCACAGAAAGTCGAGGGGAAAATAGGTCAATATATACTTTGCCATATTGTGAACTAAGCCTTAGGCCAGCAACAATGTAGAGGAACTGACCCTTAGAAACTTACAGGTAAGCTGGAATCTTGAAAAGTTCAAATCTTTATAAGTAAAAAGATTTATTAAAATGAATAACCAAGTGTTTTAACTGACATCAGATGATCAAAACAATAAACCCTGAGAACATAGAAAAAAGATAAATAAAGTTATGAGCAGAACTTAATACAACAGAAAACGTATAAAATTCAGGTGATGTAGTAAGTCCAGAGAATATTCTTTGACAATATTTAAAATACACACTTTGATTAAAGAAAACCAAAACATAAGTAAAGAATATACAGAAAAAATCAGGAGAATGTTGTAGCAGAGAATATATGAAATGCCAGCAAATTTGAATATTTCTGTAAAGTGGACCATTTCCTAGCTCCTAAAGTTTACAAAAATTGACATTAGAGGAAATCATTTAAGGTCATCATGTCTGCCCTTGGCATTCTCGGAACGCCCTGGCATCAGAATGCAGCATCTGTTTTCCATGGTAACCTGTGCAGAGGGAGCGGGGCTCAGGGAGGTTGGAACACTGCCCACACTGAGGGAGTGGGTGTGGACATCTCTGCGGTGACAGAACAAAGGCAGTAGAGAAGGGGGCCAAGGGCAGGGCCCTCAGAGCCCGGCAAGCCCAGTCGGGTGTCACAAGCATTTAGGCCTAGGCCAAAGGGCGCCTTCTTTGTCTGCACAGCTGCCCAAACTCTCACCTTTCCACTCAAGCAGCCCTCTATCTTGAAGTGTGTGTGGAACCGGTCCGCACAGTACACCTCGCTGCACAGCTAACCATAGGTCTGGGCATCGTAGCTTCCTGCCAGGTGACCGAAGTTCGCAGGCACATGGGTCGTGGGACACACGCGGGGAGCCTCCTGCCCGGGCGACAGGCCGCCAAAAGCCACTACACCAGATCGGTGGCAGCAAAGCAGTCATGTCTGAGTCCCTGCCTCTATAGGGAGTATTGGACCAACACTTGTAGTAAACGGGGTCATCGGGGTAACTCATTGGAGGGACACAAATAAATCTTTGCGGACTTTCTGATGAAGCTTAGGAGCGTTCACACCTAAGCCTCTTACAAAGTCAGATGTTTACCTAAACATGAGCTCATGATCTAAATTTACACAATAATGAAGAAATCAAATACCGGGGGAGACAATCAGCAAAAACAATCAATACCAGAATTAGATTCCCTAGGCCATCCATCTGATGTTGGAATAATCAGGTGCAAGGCAGAAAATATACACAAAACTGGAACTGAAACAAGGAACAAGGATGTTTTCAAAGACTGGTAGGATCTCTAAAACATTTTTAAAGTACATGTCATTGATAAAGCTAAATACTCAAAGGTTGTATAATGCAACAGATTCATCCTTGAGAAGAGTGAAATTATGCTGTTTTGAAAACTATGGCAGGTGAGATTTTCTGCCTAATAATATGAGAAGATTTCTCTAAAAATACACATTATTTCAAAGACATATAAGCTGTGAAATAAGTTAAGGGTATTTCAAATGGCTTGTCTGCAAAGAAAGGGGAGATGTAGGGAATCACAGAAAGTCGAGGGGAAAATAGGTCAATATACACTTTACTATATTGTGAACAAAGCCTTAGGCCAGCAACAATGTAGAGGACCTGACCCTTAGAAACTTACAAGTAAGCTGGTATCTTCAAAAGTTCAAATCTTTATAAGTAAAAAGATTTATTAAAATGAGTAACCAAGTGTTTTAATTGACATCAGAAGATCAAAACCATAAACCCTGAGAACATAGAAAAAAGAAAAATAAAGACATGAGCAGAACTTAATACAACGGAAATCGTATAAAATTCAGGTGATGTAGTAAGTCCAAAGAATATTCATTGACAAGATTTAAAAGACACACTTAGATTAAGGAAAACAAAAACATAAGGAAAGAATATACAGAAAGAATCAGGACAATGTTATAGCAGATAATATCTGAAATGCCAGTAAATTTAAACATTTGTGTAAAGTGGACCATTTCCAAGCTCCTAAAGTTTACCAAAACTGACACAAGAGGAAATCATTTAAGGTCATCATGTCTACCCTTGGCATTCTCGGAATGCCATGGACTCAGAATGCAGCATCTGTAGTCCATGGTATCCTGCGGAGAGGGGGCGGGGCTGAGGGAGGTTGGAACATTGCCCTCACTGAGGGAGTGGGTGTGGCCATCTCTGCTGTGACTGAACAAAGGGCAGTGGAGCAGTGGTTCCAGTGCAGGTCCCTCAGAGCCCGTCAGGCCCAGTGGGGTGTCACAAGCATTTAGGCCCAGCGAAAGGGCACCTTCTTTGTCTGCACAGCTGCCCAAACTCTCACTTTTCCACTCGGGCCGCCTTCTTACTTGAAGTGTGTGTGGAACCTGTCCGCGCAGTACACCTCGCTGCACAGCCAACCATAGGTCTGGGCATCATAGATTCCTGTCAGGTGACCAAAGTTCACAGGCAGATGGGTCACTGGGACACACGCGGAGAGGCTCCTGCCCGGGCCACAGGCCGCCCACTGCCACTGCCCCAGATCGTGGGGCACAAAGCAGCCCTGTCTGAGGCCGTGCCTCTAGAGGGAGTATTGGACCAACATTTGTAGAAAATGGTGTGCTCGCGGGTAACTCATTGGAGGGACACAAATAAATCTTTGCGGACTTTCTGATGAAGCTTACGAGTGTTCACGCCTAAGTCTCTTACAACGTCAGATGTTTAGCTAAAAATGAGCTCATGATCTAAATTTACACAATAATGAAGAAATCAGCTACAGGGGGAGACAATCAGCAAAAACAATCAATACCAGAGTTAGATTCCCTATGCCATACATAAGGCGTGGAATAATCAGGTGCAAGGCAGAAAATATACATGAAACTGGAACTGAAACAAGGAACATGGATGTTATCAAACACTGTTAGGATCTCTAAAACACTTTTAAAGTACATGTCATTGATAAAGCTAAATACTCAAAGGTTGTGTAATACAACAGATTCATCATTGAGAAGAGTGAAATTATGCTGTTTTGAAAACTATGGCAGCTCAGATTTTCTGCCTAAATATATAAGAAGATTTCTCTAAAGATACACATTATTTCAAAGACTTATTGGCTGTGAAATAAGTTAAGGGTATTTCAAATGGCTTGCCTGCAAAGAAAGGTGAGTTGTAGGAAATCACAGAAAGTCGAGGGGAAAATAGGTCAATATATACTTTGCTATATTGTGAACTAAGCCTTAGGCCAGCAACAATGTAGAGGACCTGACCCTTAGAAACTTACAAGTAAGCTGGTATCTTCAAAAGTTCAAATCTTTATAAGTAAAAAGATTTATTAAAATGAGTAACCAAGTGTTTTAATTGACATCAGAAGATCAAAACCATAAACCCTGAGAACATAGAAAAAAGAAAAATAAAGATATGAGCAGAACTTAATACAACAGAAATCGTATAAAATTCAGGTGATGTAGTAAGTCCAAAGAATATTCATTGACAAGATTTAAAAGACACACTTTGATTAAGGAAAACAAAAACATAAGGAAAGAATATACAGAAAGAATCAGGACAATGTTATAGCAGAGAATATCTGAAATGCCAGTAAATTTGAACATTTGTGTAAAGTGGACCATTTCCTAGCTCCTAAAGTTTACCAAAACTGACACAAGAGGAAATCATTTAAGGTCATCATGTCTGCCCTTGGCATTCTCGGAATGCCATGGACTCAGAATGCAGCATCTGTAGTCCATGGTAACCTGCGGAGAGGGGGCGGGGCTGAGGGAGGTTGGAACACTGCCCTCACTGAGGGAGTGGGTGTGGCCATCTCTGCTGTGACTGAACAAAGGGCAGTGGAGCAGTGGTTCCAGTGCAGGGCCCTCAGAGCCCGTCAGGCCCAGTGGGGGGTCACAAGCATTTAGGCCCAGGCCAAAGGGCACCTTCTTTGTCTGCACAGCTGCCCAAACTCTCACCTTTCCACTCGGGCAGCCTTCTTACTTGAAGTGTGTGTGGAACCTGTCCGCGCAGTACACCTCGCTGCACAGCTAACCATAGGTCTGGGCATCATAGCTTCCTGCCAGGTGACCGAAGTTCACAGGCAGATGGGACCCTGGGACACACGCGGAGAGGCTCCTGCCCGGGCCACAGGCCGCCCAATGCTTCTGCCCCAGATCGTGGGGCACAAAGCAGCCCTGTCTGAGGCCGTGCCTCTAAAGGGAGTATTGGACCAACATTTGTAGAAAACGGTGTCCTCGCGGGTAACTCATTGGAGGGACACAAATAAATCTTTGCGGACTTTCTGATGAAGCTTACGAGTGTTCACACCTAAGTCTCTTACAAGGTCAGATGTTTAGCTAAAAATGAGCTCATGATCTAAATTTACACAATAATGAAGAAATCAGCTACAGGGGGAGACAATCAGCAAAAACAATCAATACCAGAGTTAGATTCCCTATGCCATACATAAGGCGTGGAATAATCAGGTGCAAGGCAGAAAATATACATGAAACTGGAACTGAAACAAGGAACATGGATGTTATCAAACACTGTTAGGATCTCTAAAACACTTTTAAAGTACATGTCATTGATAAAGCTAAATACTCAAAGGTTGTGTAATACAACAGATTCATCATTGAGAAGAGTGAAATTATGCTGTTTTGAAAACTATGGCAGCTCAGATTTTCTGCCTAAATATATAAGAAGATTTCTCTAAAGGTACACATTATTTCAAAGACTTATTGGCTGTGAAATAAGTTAAGGGTATTTCAAATGGCTTGCCTGCAAAGAAAGGTGAGTTGTAGGAAATCACAGAAAGTCGAGGGGAAAATAGGTCAATATATACTTTGCTATATTGTGAACTAAGCCTTAGGCCAGCAACAATGTAGAGGAACTGACCCTTAGAAACTTACAGGTAAGCTGGAATCTTGAAAAGTTCAAATCTTTATAAGTAAAAAGATTTATTAAAATGAATAACCAAGTGTTTTAATTGACATCAGATGATCAAAACAATAAACCCTGAGAACATAGAAAAAAGATAAATAAAGTTATGAGCAGAACTTAATACAACAGAAAACGTATAAAATTCAGGTGATGTAGTAAGTCCATAGAATATTCTTTGACAATATTTAAAATACACACTTTGATTAAAGAAAACCAAAATATAAGTAAAGGATATACAGAAAAAATCAGGAGAATGTTGAAGCAGAGAATATATGAAATGCCAGTAAATTTGAATATTTCTGTAAAGTGGACCATTTCATAGCTCCTAAAGTTTACCAAAATTGACATTAGAGGAAATCATTTAAGGTCATCATGTCTGCCCTTGGCATTCTCGGAACGCCCTGGCCTCAGAATGCAGCATCTGTTCTCCATGGTAACCTGCAGAGAGCGAGCGGGGCTGAGGGAGTTTGGAACACTGCCCTCACTGAGGGAGTGGGTGTGGCCATCTCTGCGGTGACAGAACAAAGGCAGGGGAGAAGGGGGCCAAGGGCAGGGCCCTCACAGCCCGGCACGTCCAGTCGGGTGTCACAAGCAATTAGGCCTAGGCCAAAGGGCGCCTTTTTTGTCTGCACAGCTGCCCCAACTCTCACCTTTCCACTCAAGCCGCCCTCTTACTTGAAGTGTGTGTGGAACCGGTTCGCACAGTACACCTCGGTGCACAGCTAACCATAGGTCTGGGCATCGTAGCTTCCTGCCAGGTGACCGAAGTTCGCAGGCACATGGGTCGTGGGACACACGCGGGGAGCCTCTTGCCCGGGCCACAGGCCGCCAAAAGCCACTACCCGAGATCGGCGGCAGCAAAGCAGTCCTGTCTGAGTACCTGCCTCTAGAGGGAGTATTGGACCAACACTTGTAGTAAACGGGGTCATCAGGGTAACTCATTGGAGGGACACAAATAAATCTATGCGGACTTTCTGATGAAGCTTACTGAGCGTTCACACCTAAGCCTCTTACAAAGTCAGATGTTTACCTAAACATGAGCTCATGATCTAAATTTACACAATAATGAAGAAATCAAATACCGGGGGAGACAATCAGCAAAAACAATCAATACCAGAATTAGATTCCCTAGGCCATCCATCAGATGTTGGAATAATCAAGTGCAAGGCAGAAAATATACACAAAACCGGAACTGAAACAAGGAATAAGGATGTTTTCAAAGACTGGTAGGATCTCTAAAACATTTTTAAAGTACATGTCATTGATAAAGCTAAATACTCAAAGGTTGTATAATGCAACAGATTCATCCTTGAGAAGAGTGAAATTATGCTGTTTTGAAAACTATGGCAGGTGAGATTTTCTGCCTAATAATAAGAGAAGATTTCTCTAAAAATACACATTATTTCAAAGACATATAAGCTGTGAAATAAGTTAAGGGTATTTCAAATGGCTTGTCTGCAAAGAAAGGTGAGATGTAGGAAATCACAGAAAGTCGAAGGGAAAATAGGTCAATGTATACTGTGCTATATTGTGAACTAATTCTTAGGCCAGCAACAATGTAGAGGACCTGACCCTTAGAAACTTACAGGTAAGCTGGAATCTTGAAAATTTCAAATCGTTATAAGTAAAATGATTTATTAAAATGAATAACCAAGTGTTTTAATTGACATCACAAGGTCAGCTGTTTAGCTAAACATGAGCTCATGATCTAAATTTACACAATAATGAAGAAATCAGCTACAAGGGGAGACAAGCAGCAAAAACAATCAATACCAGAATTAGATTCCCTGGGCCATCCATCAGATGTTGGAATAATCAGGTGCAAGGCAGAAAGTATACACAAAACTGGAACTGAAACAAGGAACAAGGATGTTTTCAAAGACTGGTAGGATCTCTAAAACATTTTTAAAGTACATGTCATTGATAAAGCTAAATATTCAAAGGTTGTGTCATACAACACATTCATCATTGAGAAGAGTGAAATTATGCTGTTTTGAAAACTATGGCAGGTCAGATTTTCTGCCTAATTATAAAAGAAGATTTCTGTAAAAAATACACATTATTTCAGAGACTTATTGGCTGTGAAATAAGTAAAGGGTATTTCAAATGGCTTGTCTGCAAAGAAAGGTGAGATATAGGGAATCACAGAAAGTCCAGGGGAAAATAGGTCAATATATACATTGCTATATGGTGAACTAAGCCTTAGGCCAGCAACAATGTAGAGGACCTGAGCCTTAGAAACTTACAAGTAAGCTGGAATCTTGAAAAGTTCAAATCTTTATAAGTAAAAAGATTTATTAAAATGAATAACCAAGTGTTTTAATTGACATCAGAAGATTAAAACAATAAAACCTGAGAACATAGAAAAAAGATAAATAAAGATATGAGGAGAACTTAATACAATTGAAAACGTATAAAATTCAGGGGATGTAGTAAGTCCAAAGAATATTATTTGACAATATTTAAAAGACACACTTTGATTAAGGAAAACCAAAACATAAAAAGAATATACAGAAAGAATCAAGACAATGTAATAGAGAAGAATATATGAAATGCCAGTAAATTTGAACATTTGTGTAAAGTGGACCTTTTCGTAGCTCCTAAGGTTTACCAAAACTGACACAAGAGGAAATCATTTAAGGTCATCATGTCTGCCCTTGGCATTCTCGGAATGCCCTGGACTCAGAATGCAGCATCTGAAGTCCATGGTAAACTGCGGAGAGGGGGCAGGGCTGAGGGAGTTTGGAACACGGCCTTCACTGAGGGAGTGTGTGTGGCCAATTCTGCTGTGACTGAACAAAGGGCAGGTGAACAGGGGGCCCAGGGCAGGGCCCTCAGCGCCTGGCAGCCCCAGTGAGGTGTCACAAGCATTTAGGCCCTGGACAAAGGGCTCCTTCTTTGTCTGCACAGCTGCCCAAACTTTCACCTTTCCACTCAGGCTGCCCTCTTACTTGAAGTGCTTGTGGAACCTGTCTGCGCAGTACACCTCGCTGCACAGCTAACCATAGCTCTGGGCATCGTTGCTTCCTGCCAGGTGACCGAAGTTCGCAGGCAGATGCGTCCCTGGGACATACGCGGAGAGGCACCTGCCCAGGCCAGAGGCCGCCCACTGCCACAGCCCCAGATAGTGGGGCACAAAGCAGCCCTGTCTGAGGCCGTGCCTCTAGAGGGAGTATTGGACCAACACTTGTAGAAAACGGGGTCCTTGTGGGCAACTCATTGGAGGGACACAAATAAATCTTTGCAGACTTTCTGATGAAGCTTATGAGTGTTCACACCTAAGCCTCTTACAAAGTCAGATGTTTAGCTAAACATGAGCTCATGATCTAAATTTACACAATAATGAAGAAATCAGCTACAGGGGGAGACAATCAGCAAAAACTATCAATACCAGAATTAGATTCCCAAGGCCATCGATCTGACGTTGGAATAATCAGGTGCAAGGCAGAAAATATACATAAATCTGGAACTGAAACAAGGAACAAGGATGATTTCAAGGACCGGTAGGATCTGTAAAACATTTTCAAAGTACATGTCATTGATATAGCTAAATACGCAAAGGTTGTGTAATACAACAGATTCATCATTGAGAAGAGAGAAATTATGCTGTTTTGAAAATTATGGCAGGTCAGATTTTCTGCCTAAATATATAAGAAGATTTCTCTAAAAAATACACATTATTTCAAAGACTTATTGGCTGTGAAATAAGTTAAGGGTATTTAAAATGGCTTGTCTGCAAAGAAAGTTGAGATGTAGGGAATCACAGAAAGTCGAGGGGAAAATAGGTCAATATATACTTTGACATATTGTTAAATAAGCCTTAGGCCAGCAACAATGTAGAAGATCTGACCCTTAGAAACTTACAAGTAAGCTGGAATCTTTAAAAGTTCAAATCTTTATAAGTAAAAAGATTTATTAAAATGAATAACCAAGTGTTTAAATTGACATCAGAAGATCAAAACAATAAACCCTTTGAACATAGAAAAAAGATAAATAAAGATATGAGCAGAAATTAATACCACAGAAAACGTATAAAATTCAGGTGAGGTAGTAAGTCCAAAGAATATTCTTTGACAAGATTTAAAAGACATACTTTGATTAAGGAAAACCAAAACATAAGTAAAGAATATACAGAAAGAATCAGGACAATGTTATAGCAGAGAATATATGAAATGCCAGTAAATTTGAACATTTGTGTAAAGTGGACCATTTCCTAGCTCCTAAAGTTTATCAAAATTGACACAAGAGGAAATCATTTAAGGTCATCATGTCTGCCCTTGGCATTCTCGGAACGCCCTGGCCTCAGAATGCAGCATCTGTAGTCCATGGTAACCCGTGGAGATGGGGCCGTGCTGAGGGAGGCTGGAACACTGCCCTCACTGAGGGAGTGGGTGTGGCCATCTCTGCTGTGACTGAACAAAGGGCAGGGGAGAAGGGGGCCCATGGCAGGGCCCTCAGAGCCCGGCAGGCCCAGTGGGGTGTCACAAGAATTTAGGCCCAGGACAAAGTGCGCCTTCTTTGTCTGCACAGCTGCCCAAACTCTCACCTTTCCTCTCAGGCCGCCCTCTTACTTGAAGTGTGTGTGGACCCGGTCCGCGCAGTACACCTCGCTGCAAAGCTAACCATAAGTCTGGGCATCATAGCTTCCTGCCAGGTGACCGAAGTTCGCAGGCAGATCTTTCGTGGGACACACGCGGGGAGCCTCCTGCCCAGGCCACATGCCGCCCAAAGCCACTACCACAGATCGGGTGAAGCAAAGCAGTCCTGTCTGAGTCCCAGCCTCAAGAGGGAGTAGTGGACCAACACTTGTATAAAACGGGGTCCGCGCGGGTAACTCATTGGAGGGACACAAACAAATCTTTGTGGACTTTCTGCTGAAGCTTACGAGAGTTCACACCTAAGCCTCTTACAAGGTCAGATGTTTAGCTAAACATGAGCTCATGATCTAAATTTACACAATAATGAAGAAATCAGCTATAAGGGGAGACAAGCAGCAAAAACAATCAATACCAGAATTAGATTCCCTAGGCCATCCATCAGATGTTGGAATAATCAGGTGCAAGGCAGAAAGTATACACAAAACTGGAACTGAAACAAGGAACAAGGATGTTTTCAAAGACTGGTAGGATCTCTAAAACATTTTTAAAGTACATGTCATTGATAAAGCTAAATATTCAAAGGTTGTGTCATACAACAGATTCATCATTGAGAAGAGTGAAATTATGCTGTTTTGAAAACTATGGCACGTCAGATTTTCTGCCTAATTATAAAAGAAGATTTCTCTAAAAAATACACATTATTTCAGAGACTTATTGGCTGTGAAATAAGTAAAGGGTATTTCAAATGGCTTGTCTGCAAAGAAAGGTGAGATATAGGGAATCACAGAAAGTCGAGGGGAAAATAGGTCAATATATATATTGCTATATGGTGAACTAAGCCTAAGGCCAGCCACAATGTAGAGGACCTGACCCTTAGAAACATATAAGTAAGGTGGAATCTTGAAAAGTTCAAATCTTTATAAATAAAAAGATTTATTAAAATGAATAATCAAGTGTTTTAATTGACATCAGAAAATCAAAACAATAAAACCTGAAAACATAGAAAAAGGATAAATAAAGATATGAGCCGAACTTAATACCACAGAAAACGTATAAAATTCAGGTGAGGTAGTAAGTCCAAAGAATATTCTTTGAAAAGATTTAAAAGACACACTTTGATTAAGGAAAACACAAATATAATTAAAGAATATATAGAAAGAATCAGGACAATGTTATAGCAGAGGATATATGAAATGCCAGTAAATTTGAACATTTCTGTAAAGTGGACCATTTTCTAGCTCCTACTGTTTACCAAAACTGACACAAGAGGAAATCATTTAAGGTCATCATGTCTGCCCTTGGCATTCTCGGAACGCCCTGGAATCAGAATGCAGCATCTGTAGTCCATGGTAACCTTCGGAGAGGGGGCGTGGCTGAGGGAGGCTGGAACACAGCCCTCAATGAGGGAGTGGGTGTGGCCATCTCTGCTGTGACTGAACAAAGGGCAGGGGAGCAGGGGGCCCAGGGCAGGGCACTCAGAGCCCGGCAGGCCCAGTGGGGTGTCACAAGCATTTAGGCCCAGGCCAAAGGGCGCCTTGTTTGTCTGCACAGCTGCCCAAACTCTCAGTTTTCCACTGAGGCCACCCAATTAGTTGAAGTGTGTGTGGAACCTGTCCGCGCAGTATACCTCGCTGCACAGCTAACCATAGGTCTGGCCATCGTAGCTTCCTGCCAGGTGACCGAAGTTCGCAGGAGAGATGATTCCCAGGTTCACACGCACAGAGGCTCCTGCCCGGGCGACAGCCCGCCCACTGCCCCTGCCCAAGATCGGGGGCCGAAAGCAGCCCTGTCTAAGTCCCCTACCCCTAGAGGGAGTATTGGACCAACACTTCTAGAAAACACGGTCCATGCGGCGAACTCATTGGAGGGACACAAATAAATCTTTGCCGACTTTTTGCTGAAACTTACGAGCGTTCACACCTAAGCCTCTTACAATGTCAGCTGTTTAGCTAAACAAGAGCTCATGATCTAAATTTACACAATAATGAAGAAATCAGCTACAAAGGGAGACAATCAGCAAAAACAATCAATACCAGAATTAGATGCCCTAGGCCATCCGTCAGATTTTGGAATAATCAGGTGCTAGGCAGAAAATATACATAAACCTGGAAATGAAACAAGTAACAAGGATGTTTTCAAAGACTGGTAGGATCTCTAAAACATTTTTAAAGTACATGTCATTGATAAAGCTAAATACTCAAAGGTTGTTTAATACAACAATTTAAGCAGTGAGAAGAGTGAAATTTTGCTGTTTAGAAAACTATGGAAGGTGAGATTTTCTGCCTAATTATATAAGATGATTTCTCTAAAAAATACACATTATTTCAAACACTTATTGGCTGTGAAATAAGATAAGGGTATTTCAAATGGCTTGTCTGCAAAGAAAGGTGAGATGTAGGGAATCACAGAAACCGAGGGGATAATATGTCAATATATACATTGCTATATGGTGAACTAAGCCTTAGGCCGGCAACAGTGTCGAGGAATGGACCCTTAGAAACGTACAAGTAAGCTGGAATCTTTAAAAGTTCAAATCTTTATAAGTAAAAAGATTTATTAAAATGAATAACCAAGTGTTTTGATTGACATCAGAAGATCAAAACAATAAACCCTGAGAACATAGAAAAAAGATAAATAAAGATATGAGCAGAACTTAATAAAACAGAAAACGTATAAAATTCAGGTGAGGTAGTAAGTCCAAAGAATATTCTTTGAAAAGATTTAAAAGACACACTTTGATTAAGGAAAACACAAACATAATTAAAGAATATATAGAAAGAAGCAGGACAATGTTATAGCAGAGAATATATGAAATGCCAGTAAATTTGAACATTTCTGTAAAGTGGACCATTTCCTAGCTCCTACAGTTTACCAAAACTGACACAAGAGGAAATCATTTAAGGTCATCATGTCTGCCCTTGGCATTCTCGGAACGCCCTGGCCTCAGAATGCAGCATCTGTAGTCCATGGCAACCTGCGGAGAGTGGGCGGGGCTGAGGGAGGCTGGAACTCTGCCCTCACTGAGGGAGTGGGTGTGGCCATCTCTGCTGTGACTGAACAAAGGGCAGGGGAGCAGGGGCCCCAGGGCAGGGCCCTCAGAGCCCGGCAGGCCCAGTGGGGTGTCACAAGCATTTAGGCCCAGGCCATAGGGCGCCTTCTTTGTCTGCACAGCTGCCCAAACTCTCACGTTTCCACTCAGGACACCCACTTAGTTGAAGTGTGTGTGGAACCTGTCGGCGCAGTATACCTCGCTGCACAGCTAACCATAGGTCTCGGCTTCGTAGCTTCCTGCCAGGTGACCGAAGTTCGCAGGAGAGATGATTCCCAGGTTCACAGGCAGAGAGGCTCCTGCTCGCGCCACAGGCCGCCCACTGCCCCTGCCCAAGATCGGGGGCCGAAAGCAGCCCTGTCTAAGTCCCCTACCTCTAGAGGGAGTATTGGACCAACACTTCTAGAAAACGGGGTCCTTGTGGGCAACTCATTGGAGGGACACAAATAAATCTTTGCCGACTTTTTGCTGAAACTTACGAGCGTTCACACCTAAGCCTCTTACAAGGTCAGCTGTTTAGCTAAACATGAGCTCATGATCTAAATTTACACAATAATGAAGAAATCAGCTACATAGGGAGACAATCAGCAAAAACAATCAATACCACAATTTGATTCCCTAGGCCATCCTTGAGATGTTGGAATAATCAGGTGCTAGGCAGTAAATATACATAAAAGTGGAAATGAAACAAGGAACAAGGATGTTTTCAAAGACTGGTAGGATCTCTAAAACATTTTTAAAGTACATGTCATTGATAAAGCTAAATACTTAAAGGTTGTTTAATACAACAAATTAAGCAGTGAGAAGAGTGAAATTATGCTGTTTAGAAAACTATGGAATGTCAGATTTTCTGCCTAATTATATAAGATGATTTCTCTAAAAAATACACATTATTTCAAAAACTTATTGGCTGTGAAATAAGTTAAGTGTATTTTAAATGGCTTGTCTGCAAAGAAAGGTGAGATGTAGGGAATCACGGAAAGCCGAGGGGATAATATGTCAACATATACATTGCTATATGGTGAACTAAGCCTTAGGCAGGCAACAGTGTAGAGGAATGGACCCTTAGAAACGCACAAGTAAGCTGGAATCTTTAAAAGTTCAAATCTTTATAAGTAAAAAGATTTATTAAAATGAATAACCAAGGGTTTTAATTGATATCAGAAAATCAACACAATAAACCCTGAGAATATTGAAAAAAGATAAATAAAGATATGAGCAGAACTTAATACAACAGAAAACGTATAAAATTCAGGTGATTTAGTAAGTCCAAAGAATATACATTGAAATGATTTAAAAGACACTCTTTGATTAAGGAAAACAAAAACATAAGTAAACAATATACAGAAAGAATCAGGAAAATGTTATAGCAGAGAATATATGAAATGCCAGTAAATTTGAACGTTTCTGTAAAGTGGACCATTTCCTAGCGCCTAATGTTTAGCAAAACTCACACAAGAGGAAATCATTTAAGGTCATCATGTCTGCCCTTGGCATTCTCGGAACGCCCTGGCCTCAGAATGCAGCATCTGTTCTCCATGGTAACCTGCAGAGAGCGAGCGGGGCTGAGGGAGTTTGGAAGACTGCCCTCACTGAGGGAGTGGGTGTGGCCATCTCTGCGGTGACAGAACAAAGGCAGGGGAGAAGGGGGCCAAGGGCAGGGCCCTCACAGCCCGGCATGTCCAGTCGGGTGTCACAAGCGTTTAGGCCTAGGCCAAAGGGTGCCTTCTTTGTCTGCACAGCTGCCCAAACTCTCACCTTTCCACTCAGGCCGCCCTCTTATTTGAAGTGTGTTTGGAACCTGTCCGCGCAGTTCACCTCGATGCACAGCTAAGAATAGGTCAGGGAATCGTAGCTTCCTGCCAGGTGACCGAAGTTCGCAGGCAAATGGGTTCCTGGGACACATGCAGAGAGGCTCCTGCCCGGGCCACAGGCCGCCCACTGGCCTTGCCGAAGATCGAAGGCTGAAAAGCAGCCATGTATGAGTCCACAGCCTCTCGAAGGAGTATTGGACCAACACTTGTAGAAAACGGGTTCCTTGCTGGCAACTCATTGGAGGGACACAAATAAATCTTTGCCGACTTTCTGCTGAAGCTTACCAGCATTCACACTTAAGCCTCTTACAAGGTCAGCTGTTTAGCTAAACATGAGCTGATGATCTAAATTTACAAAATATTGAAGAAATCAGCTACAAAGGGAGACAATCAGCAAAAACAATCAATACCAGAATGAGATTCCCTAGGCCATCCATCTGATGTTGGAATAATCAGGTGCTAGGCAGAAAATATACATAAAACTGGGACTGAAACAAGGAACAAGGAGGTTTTCAAAGGCTGGTAGGATCTCTAAAACATTTTTAAAGTACATGTCGTTGACAAACATAAATACAAAAGGTTGTTTAATAACACAGATTAAGCATTGAGAAGAGTGAAATTATACTGTTTTGAACACTATGGCAGGTGAGATATTCTGCCTAATTATAGAAGAAGATTTCTCTAAAAAATAGACATTATTTCAAAGACTTATTGGCTGTGAAATAAGTTAAGAGTATTTCAAATGTCTTGTCTGCAAAGAAAGGTGAGATGTAGGGAATCACAGAAAGTCGAGGGGAAAATGTCAATATATACATTGCTATATGGTGAACTAAGCCTTAGGCCAGCCACAATGTAGAGGACCTGACCCTTAGAAACTTAAAAGTGAGCTGGAATCTTTAAAAGTTCAAATCTTTATAAGTAAAAAGATTGATCAAAATGAATAACCAATTGTTTAAATTGACATCAGAAGATCAAAACAATAAACCCTAGGAACATAGAAAAAAGATAAATACAGATATGAGGAGAACTTAATACCACAGAAAACGTATAAAATTCAGGTGAGGTAGTAAGTCCAAAGAATATTCTTTGAAAAGATTTAAAAGACACACTTTGATTAAGGAAAACACAAACATAATTAAACAATATATATAAAGAATAAGGACAATGTTATAGCAGAGAATATATGAAATGCCAGTAAATTTGAACATTTCTGTAACGCTGACCATTTTCTAGCTCCTACTGTTTACCAAAACTGACACAAGAAGAAATTATTTAAGGTCTTCATGTCTGCCCTTGGCATTCTCGGAACGCCCTGGCCTCAGAATGCAGCATCTGTAGTCCATGGTAACCTGCGGAGAGTGGGCGGGGCTGAGGGAGGCTGGAACCCTGCCCTCACTGAGGGAGTGGGTGTGGCCATCTCTGCTGTGACTGAACAAAGGGCAGGGGATCAGGGGGCCCAGGGCAGGGCCCTCAGATCCCGGCAGGCCCAGTGGGGTGTCACAAGCCTTTAGGCCCAGGCCATAGGGCGCCTTCTTTGTCTGCACAGCTGCCCAAACTTCACGTTTCCACTCAGGACACCCAATTAGTTGAAGTGTGTGTGGAACCTGTCGGCGCAGTACACCTCGCTGCACAGCTAACCATAGGTCTGGGCATCGTAGCTTACTGCCAGGTGACCGAAGTTCGCAGGAGAGATGATTCCCAGGTTCACACGCAGAGAGGCTCCTGCCCGGGCCACAGGGCGCCCTCTGCCCCTGCCCAAGTTCGGGGGCCGAAAGCATCCCTGTCTTAGACCCCTACCCCTAGAGGGAGTATTGGACCAACACTTCTAGAAAACGGGGTCCTTGTGGGCAACTCATTGGAGGGACACAAATAAATCTTTGCGACTTTTTGCTGAAACTTACGAGCGTTCACACCTAAGACTCTTACAAGGTCAGCTGTTTAGCTAAACATGAGCTCATGATCTAAATTTACACAATAATGAAGAATTCAGCTACAAAGGGAGACAATCAGCAAAAACAATCAATACCAGAATTAGATTCCCTAGGCCATCCTTGAGATGTTGGAATAATCAGGTGGTAGGCATACATAAACCTGAAAATATACATAAACCTGGAAATGAAACAAGGAACAAGGATGTTTTCAAAGACTGGTAGGATCTCTAAAACATTTTTAAAGTACATGTCATTGATAAAGCCAAATACTCAAAGGTTGTTTAATACAACAAATTAAGCAGTGAGAAGAGTGAAATTATGCTGTTTAGAAAACTATGGAAGGTGAGATTTTCTGCCTAATTATATAAGATGATTTCTCTAAAAACTACACATTATTTCAAAGACTTATTGGCTGTGAAATAAGTTAATGGTATTTCAAATGGCTTGTCTGCAAAGAAAGGTGAGATGTAGGGAATCACAGAAAGCCGAGGGGATAATATGTCAATCTATACATTGCTATATGGTGAACTTAGCTTTAGGCCGGCAACAGTGTAGAGGAATGGACCCTTAGAAACGTACAAGTAACCTGGAATCTTTAAAAGTTCAAATCTTTATAAGTAAAAAGATTTATTAAAATGAATAACCAAGGGTTTTAATTGATATCAGAAAATCAAAACAATAAACACTGAGAACATAGAAAAAAGATAAATAAAGATATGAGCAGAACTTCATACAACAGAAAACGTATAAAATTCAGGTGATTTAGTAAGTCCAAAGAATATTCTTTGAAAAGATTTAAAAGACACTCTTTGATTAAGGAAAACAAAAACATAAGTAAAGAATATACAGAAATAATCAGGACAATGTTATAGCAGAGAGTATATGAAATGCCAGTAAATTTGAACATTATTGTAAAGTGGACCATTTCCTAGCGCCTAAAGTTTACCAAAACTGACACAAGAGGAACTCATTTAAGGTCATCCTGTCTGCCCTTGGCATTCTCGGAACGCCCTGAACTCAGAATGCAGCATCTGTAGTCCATGGTAACCTGCGGAGAGTGGGCGGTGCTGAGGGAGGCTGGAACACTGCCCTCACTGAGGGAGTGGGTGTGGCCATATCTGCTGTGACTGAACAAAGGGCAGGGGAGCAGGGTGCCCAGGGCAGGGCCCTCAGAGCCCGGCAGGCCCAGTGGGGTGTCACAAGCATTTAGGCCCAGGCCATAGGGCGCCTTCTTTTTCTGCGCAGCTGGCCAAACTCTCACGTTTCCACTCAGGACACCCACTTAGTTGAAGTGTGTGTGGAACCTGTCGGCGCAGTACACCTCGCTGCACAGCTAACCATAGGTCTGGGCATCGTAGCTTCCTGCCAGGTGACCGAAGTTCGCAGGAGAGATGATTCCCAGGTTCACACGCAGAGAGGCTCCTGCCCGGGCCACAGGCCGCCCTCTGCCCCTGCCCAAGTTCGGGGGCCGAAAGCAGCCCTGTCTATGTCCCCTACCCCTAGAGGGAGTATTGGACCAACACTTCTAGAAAACGGGGTCCTTGTGGGCAACTCATTGGAGGGACACAAATAAATCTTTGCCGACTTTTTGCTGAAACTTACGAGCGTTCAAACCTAAGCTTCTTACAAGGTCAGCTCTTTAGCTAAACATGAGCTCATGATCTAAATTTACACAATAATGAAGAAATCAGCTACAAAGGGAGACAATCAGCAAAAACAATCAATACCAGAATTAGATTCCCTTGGACATCCTTGAGATGTTGGAATAATCAGGTGCTAGGCAGAAAATATACATTAACCTGGAAATGAAACAAGGAACAAGGATGTTTTCAAAGACTGGTAGGATCTCTAAAACATTTTTAAAGTACATGTCATTGATAAAGCTAAATACTCAAAGGTTGTTTAATACAACAAATTAAGCAGTGAGAAGAGTGAAATTATGCTGTTTTGAAAACTATGGCAGATGAGATTTTCTGCCTAATAATATGAGAAGATTTCTCTAAAAATACACATTATTTCAAAGACTTAATGGCTGTGTAATATGTTAAGGGTATTTTAAATGGCTTGGTTGCAAAGAAAGTTGAGATGTAGGAAATCACAGAAATTCGAGGAGTAAATAGGTCAATATATAGTTTGCTATATTGTGAACTAAGCCTTAGCCGAGCAACAATGTAGAGGACATGACCCTTAGAAACTTACAAGTAAGCTGGAATATTAAAAAGTCCTAACCTTTATAAGTAAAAAGATTGATGAAAATGAATAACCAAGTGTTTTAATTGACATCAAAAGATCAAAACAATAAACCCTGAGAACATAGAAAAAAGATAAATAAAGATATGAGCAGAACTTAATACAACAGAAAACGTATAAAATTCAGGTGATTTAGTAAGTCCAAAGAATATTCTTTGAAAAGATTTAAAAGACACACTTTGATTAAGGAAAACATAAACATAAGTAAAGAATATGCAGAAATAATCAGGACAATGTTATAGCAGAGAATATATGAAATGCCAGTAAACTTGAACATTTCTGTAAAGCGGACCATTTCCTAGCTGCTACAGTTTACGAAAACTGACACAAGAGGAAATCATTTAAGGTCATCATGTCTGCCCTTGGCATTCTCGGAACGCCCTGGCCTCAGAATAAAGCATCTGTAGTCCATGGTAACCTGCGGAGAGGGGGCGGGGATGAGGGAGGCTGGAAGACTGTCCTCACTGAGGGAGTGGGTGTGGCCATCTCTGCTGTGACTGAACAAAGGGCAGGGGAGCAGGGGGCCCAGGGCAGGGCCCTCAGAGCCCGGCAGACCCAGTGGGGTGTCACAAGCATTTAGGCCCAGGCCAAAGGTCGCCTTCTTTGTCTGCACAGCTGCCCAAACTCTCACCTTTCCACTCAGGCCGCCCTCTTATTTGAAGTGTGTTTGGAACCTGTCCACGCAGTACTCCTCGCTGCACAGCTAACCATAGGTCAGGGCATCGTAGCTTCCTGCCAGGTGACCGAAGTTCGCAGGCAAATGGGTCCCTGGGACACATGCGGAGAGGCTCCTGCCCGGGCCACAGGCCGCCCACTGGCCCTGCCCCAGATCGAAGGCTGAAAAGCAGCCATGTCTGAGTCCACTGCCTCTCGAAGGAGTATTGGACCAACATTTTTAGAAAACGGGGTCCTTGCGGGAAACTCATTGGAGGGACACAAATAAATCTTTGCCGACTTTCTGCTGAAGCTTAACAGCGTTCACACCTAAGCCTCTTTCAATGTCAGCTGTTTAGCTAAACAAGAGCTCATGATCTAAATTTACACAATATTGAAGAAATCAGCTACAAAGTGAGACAATCAGCATAAACAATCAATACCAGAATGAGATTCCCTAGGCCATCCATCTGATGTTGGAATAATCAGGTGCAAGGCAGAAAATATACATAAAACTGGAACTGAAACAAGGAACAAGGAGTTTTTCAAAGGCTGGTAGGATCTCTAAAACATTTTTAAAGTACATGTCGTTGATAAACCTAAATAATCAAAGGTTGTTGAATACCACTGATTAAACATTGAGAAGAGTGAAATTATGCTGTTTTGAAAACTATGGCAGGTCAGATTTTCTGCCTAAATATATAAGAAGATTTCTCTAAAAATACACATTATTTCAAAGACTTATTGGTTGTGAAATAAGTTAAGGGTATTTCAAATGTCTTGTCTGCAAAGAAAGGTGAGATGTAGGAAATCACAGAAAGTCGAGGGAAAAATAGGTCAATGTATACTTTGCTATATTGTGAACTAAGCCTTAGGCCAGCAACAATGTAGAGGACCTGACCCTTAGAAACTTACAGGTAAGCTGGAATCTTGAAAAGTTCAAATATTTATAAGTAAAAAGATTTATTAAAATGAATAACCAAGTGTTTTAATTGACATCAGATGAACAAAACAATAAAACCTGAGAGCATAGAAAAAAGATAAATAAAGTTATGAGCAGAACTTAATACAACAGAAAACGTATAAAATTCAGGTGATGTAGTAAGTCCATTGAATATTCTTTGACAATATTTAAAATACACACTTTGATTAAAGAAAACCAAAACATAAGTAAAGAATATACAGAAAAAATCAGGAGAATGTTGTAGCAGAGAATATATGAAATGCCATTAAATTTGAATATTTCTGTAAAGTGGACCATTTCCTAGCTCCTAAAGTTTACAAAAATGGACATTAGAGGAAATCATTTAAGGTCATCATGTCTGCCCTTGGCATTCTCGGAACGCCCTGGCCTCAGAATGCAGCATCTGTTCTCCATGGTAACCTGCAGAGAGGGAGCGGGGCTGAGGGAGGTTGGAACACTGCCCTCACTGAGGGAGTGGGTGTGGACATCTCTGCGGTGACAGAACAAATGCAGGGGAAAAGGGGGCCAAGGGCAGGGCGCTCAGAGCCCGGCACGCCCAGTCGGGTGTCACAAGCATTTAGGCCTAGGCCAAAGGGCGCCTTCTTTGTCTGCACAGCTGCCCAAACTCTCACCGTTCCACTCAAGCCGCCCTCTAACTTGAAGTGTGTGTGGAACCGGTCCGCACAGTACACCTCGCTGCACAGCTAACCATAGGTCTGGGCATCGTAACTTCCTGCCAGGTGACCGAAGTTCGCAGGCACATGGGTCGTGGGACACACGCGGGGAGCCTACTGCCCGGGCCACAGGGCGCCAAAAGCCACTACCCCAGATCGGTGGCAGCAAAGCAGTCCTGTCTGAGTCCCTGCCTCTAGAGGGTGTATTGGACCAACACTTGTAGTAAACGGGGTCATCGGGGTAACTCATTGGAGGGACACAAATAAATCTTTGCGGACTTTCTGATGAAGCATACGAGCGTTCACACCTAAGCCTCTTACAAAGTCAGATGTTTACCTAAACATGAGCTCATGATCTAAATTTACACAATAATGAAGAAATCAAATGCCAGGGGAGACAATCAGCAAAAACAATCAATACCAGAATTAGATTCCCTAGGCCATCCATCAGATGTTGGAATAATCAGGTGCAAGGCAGAAAATATACACAAAACTGGAACTGAATCAAGTTACAAGGATGTTTTCAAAGACTGGTAGAATCTCTAAAACATTTTTAAAGTACATGTCATTGATAAAGCTAAATACTCAAAGGTTGTATACTGCAACAGATTCATCCTTGAGAAGAGTGAAATTATGCTGTTTTGAAAACTATGGCAGGTGAGATTTTCTGCCTAATAATATGAGAAGATTTCTCTAAAAATACACATTATTTCAAAGACATATAAGCTGTGAAATAAGTTAAGGGTATTTCAAATGGCTTGTCTGCAAAGAAAGGGGAGATGTAGGGAATCACAGAAAGTCGAGGGGAAAATAGGTCAATATACACTTTACTATATTGAGAACAAAGCCTTAGGCCAGCAACAATGTAGAGGACATGACCCTTAGAAACTTACAAGTAAGCTGGAATATTAAAAAGTTCAAATCTTTATAAGTAAAAAGATTTATTAAAATGTATAACGAAGTGTTTTAATTGACATCAGAAGATCAAAACAATAAACCCTGAGAACATAGAAAAAAGATAAATAAAGATATGAGCAGAACTTAATACAACAGAAAACGTATAAAACTCAGGTGAGGTACTAAGTCCAAAGAATATTCTTTGACAAGATTTAAAAGACACACTTTGATTAAGGAAAACAAAAACATAAGTAAAGAATATACAGAAAGAATCAGGACAATGTTATAGCAGAGAATATATGAAATGCCAGTAAATTTGAACATTTCTGTAAAGTGGACCATTTCCTAGCTCCTAAAGTTTACCAAAACTGACACAAGAGGAAATCATTTAAGGTCATCATGTCTGCCCTTGGCATTCTCGGAATGCCATGGACTTAGAATGCAGCATCTGTAGTCCATGGTAACCTGCGGAGAGGGGGCGGGGCTGAGGGAGTTTGGAACACTGCCCTCACTGAGGGAGTGGGTGTGGTCATCTCTGCTGTGACTGAACAAAGGGCAGGGGAGCAGGGGTCCCAGTGCAGGGCCCTCAGAGACCGGCAGGCCTAGTGGGGTGTCACAAGCATTTAGGCCCAGGCCAAAGAACGCCTTCTTTGTATGCACAGCTGCCCAAACTCACACCTTTCCACTCAGGTCGCCCTCTTACTTGAAGTGTGTGTGGAACCTGTCCGCACAGTACACCTCGCTGCACAGCCAACCATAGGTCTGGGCATCGTAGCTTCCTGCCAGGTGACCGAAGTTCGCAGGCTGATGGGTACCTGGGACACACGCGGAGAGGCTCCTGCCCGGGCCACTTGACTCCCACTGCCACTGCCACTGATCATGGGGCGCAAAGCAGGCCTGTCTGAGGCCGTGCCTCTAGAGGGAGTATTGGACCAACACTTGTAGAAAACGGGGTACTCGCGGGAAACTCATTGGAGGGACACAAATAAATTTTTGCGGACTTTCGGAAGAAGCTTACGAGTGTTCACACCTAAGCCTCTTACAAGGTCAGATGTTTAGCTAAACATGAGCTTCTGATCTAAATTTACACAATAATGAAAAATCAGCTACAGGGGGAGACAATCAGCAAAAACAATCAATACCAGAGTTAGATTCCCTAGGCCATCCATCAGACGTTGGAATAATCAGGTGCAACGCAGAAAATATACATGAAACTGGAACTGAAACAAGGAACAAGGATGTTTTCAAAGACTGCTAGGATCTCTAAAACATTTTTAAAGTACATGTCATTGACAAAGCTAAATACTCAAAGGTTGTGTAATACAACAGATTCATCATTGAGAAGAGTGAAATTATGCTGTTTTGAAAACTATGGCAGGTCAGATTTTCTGCCTAAATATATTAGAAGATTTCTCTAAAAAACACACATTATTTCAAAGACTTATTGGCTGTGAAATAAGTTAAGGGTATTTCAAATGGCTTGTCTGCAAAGAAAGGGGAGATGTAGGGTATCACAGAAAGTCGAGGGGAAAATAGGTCAATATACACTTTACTATATTGTGAACAAAGTCTTAGGCCAGCAACAATGTAGAGGACCTGACCCTTAGAAAGTTACAAGGAAGCTGGAATCTTCAAAAGTTCAAATCTTTATAAGTAAAAAGATTTATGAAAATGAGTAACCAAGTGTTTTAATTGACATCAGAAGTTCAAAGCAATAAACCCTGAGAACATAGAAAAAAGAAAAATAAAGTTATGAGCAGAACTTAATACAACGGAAAACGTATAAATCTCAGGTGATGTAGTAAGTCCAAAGAATATTCTTTGACAAGATTTAAAAGACACATTTTGATTAAGGAAAACAAAAACATAAGTAAAGAATATACAGAAAGAATCAGGACAATGTTATATCAGAGAATATCTGAAATGCCAGTAAATTTGAACATTTGTGTAAACTGAACCATTTCCTAGCTCCTAAAGTTTACCAAAACTGACACAAGAGGAAATCATTTAAGGTCATCATGTCTGCCCTTGGCATTCTCGGAACGCTCTGGCCTCAGAATGCAGCATCTGTAGTGCATGGTAACCTGCGCAGAGGGGGCGGGGCTGAGGGAGGTTGGAACACTGCCCTCAATGAGGGAGTGGGTGTGGCCATCTCTGCTATGACTAAACAAAGGTCAGGGGAGCAGGGGGCCCAGGGCAGGGCCCTCAGAGCCCGGCAGGCCCAGTGGGGTGTCACAAGCATTTAGGCCCAAGCTAAAGGGCCCCTTCTTTGTCTGCACAGCTGCCCAAACTCTCACCTTTCCACTCAGGCCTCCCTCTTACTTGAAGTGTTTGTGGAACCTGTCCATGCAGTACAACTCGCTGCACAGCTAACCATAGGTCTGCGCATCGTGGCTTCCTGTCAGGTGACAGAAGTTCACAGGCAGATGGGTCACTTGGACACACGCGGAGTGGCTCCTGCCCGGGCCACAGGCCGCCCACTGCCACTGCCCCAGATCGTGGTGCACAAAGCAGCCCTGTCTGAGGCCGTGCCTCTAGAGGGAATATTGGAACAACATTTGTAGAAAACGGGGTCCTCGCGGGTAACTCATTGGAGGGACACAAATAAATCTTTGCGGACTTTCTGATGAAGCTTACGAGTGTTCACACCTAAGCCTCTTACAAGGTCAGCTGTTTAGCTAAACATGAGCTCATGATCTAAATTTACACAATAATGAAGAAATCAGCTACAGGGGGAGACAATCAGCAAAAACAATCAATACCAGAGTTAGATTCCCTATGCCATACATAAGGCGTTGGAATAATCAGGTGCAAGGCAGAAAATATACATGAAACTGGAACTGAAACAAGGAACAAGGATGTTATCAAAGACTGTTAGGATCTCTAAAACACTTTTAACGTACATGTCATTGATAAAGCTAAATACTCAAAGGTTGTGTAATACAACAGATTCATCATTGAGAAGAGTGAAATTATGCTGTTTTGAAAACTATGGCAGGTCAGATTTTCTGCCTAAATATATAAGAAGATTTCTCTAAAAATACACATTATTTCAAAGACTTATTGGCTGTGAAATAAGTTAAGGGTATTTCAAATGGCTTGCCTGCAAACAAAGGTGAGTTTTAGGAAATCACAGAAAGTCGAGGGGAAAATAGGTCAATTTATACTTTGCTATATTGTGAACTAAGCCTTAGGCCAGCAACAATGTAGAGGAACTGACCCTTAGAAACTTACAGGTAAGCTGGAATCTTGAAAAGTTCAAATCTTTATAAGTAAAAAGATTTATTTAAATAAATAACCAAGTGTTTTAATTGACATCAGATGATCAAAACAATAAACCCTGAGAACATAGAAAAAAGATAAATAAAGATATGAGCAGAACTTAATACAACGGAAAACATATAAAATTCAGGTGAGGTACTAAGTCCAAAGAATATTCTTTGAAAAGATTTAAAAGACACACTTTGATTAAAGAAAACCAAAACATAAGTAAAGAATATACAGAAAGAATCAGGACAATGTTATAGCAGAGAATATATGAAATGCCAGTAAATTTGAACATTTCTGTAAAGCGGACCATTTCCTAGCTCCTAAAGTTTACCAAAACTGACACAAGAGGAAATCATTTAAGGTCATCATGTCTGCCCTTGGCATTCTCGGAACGCCCTGTCCTCAGAATGCAGAATCTGTAGTCCATGGTAACCTGCGGACAGGGGGCGTGGCTGAGGGAGGTTGGAAGACTGCCCTCACTGAGGGAGTGGGTGTGGCCATCTCTGCTGTGGCTGAACAAAGGGCAGGGGAGCAGGGGGCCCAGGGCAGGGCCCTCAGAGCCCGGCAGACCCAGTGGGGTGTCACAAGCATTTAGGCCCAGGCCAAAGGGCGCCTTCTTTGTCTGCACAGCTGCCCAAACTCTCACCTTTCCACTCAGGCCGCCCTCTTATTTGAAGTGTGTTTGGAACCTGTCCGCGCAGTACTCCTCGCTGCACAGCTCACCATAGGTCAGGGCATCGTAGCTTCCTGCCAGGTGACCGAAGTTCGCAGGCAAATGGGTCCCTGGGACACATGCGGAGAGGCTCTTGCCCGGGCCACAGGCCGCCCACTGGCCCTGCCCCAGATCGAAGGCTGAAAAGCAGCCATGTCTGAGTCCACTGCCTCTCGAAGGAGTATTGGACCAACACTTGTAGAAAACGGGGTCCTTGCGGGCAACTCATTGGAGGGACACAAATAAATCTTTGCCGACTTTCTGCTGAAGCTTACCAGCGTTCACACCTAAGCTTCTTACAAGGTCAGCTGTTTAGCTAAACAAGAGCTCATGATCTAAATTTACACAATATTGAAGAAATCAGCTACAAAGTGAGACAATCAGCAAAAACAATCAATACCAGAATGAGATTCCCTAGGCCATCTATCTGATGTTGGAATAATCAGGTGCAAGGCAGAAAATATACATAAATCTGGAACTGAAACAAGGAACAAGGAGGTTTTCAAAGGCTGGTAGGATCTCTAAAACATTTTTAAAGTACATGTCGTTGATAAACCTAAATACTCAAAGGTTTTTTAATACCACAGATTAAGCATTGAGAAGAGTGAAATTATGCTGTTTTGAAAACTATGGCAGGTGAGATTTTCTGCCTAATTATATAAGAAGATTTCTCTAAAAAATAGACATTATTTCAAAGACTTATTGGTTGTGAAATAAGTTAAGTGTATTTCAAATGGCTTGTCTGCAAAGAAAGGTGAGATGTAGGGAATCACAGAAAGTCGAGGGGAAAATGTCAATATATACATTGCTATGTGGTGAACTAAGCCTTAGGCCAGCCACAATGTAGAGGACCTGACCCTTAGAAACTTAAAAGTGAGCTGGAATCTTTAAAAGTTCAAATCCTTATAAGTAAAAAGATTGATGAAAATGAATAACCAAGTGTTTTAATTGACATCAGAAGATCAAAACAATAAAACCTGAGAACATAGAAAAAAGATAAATAAAGATATGAGCAGAACTTAATACCACAGAAAACGTATAAAATTCAGGTGAGGTAGTAAGTCCAAAGAATATTCTTTGAAAAGATTTAAAAGACACACTTTGATTAAGGAAAACACAAACATAATTAAAGAATATATAGAAAGAATCAGGACAATGTTATAGCAGAGAATATATGAAATGCCAGTAAATTTGACCATTTCTGTAAAGTTGACCATTTCCTAGCTCCTACAGTTTACCAAAACTGACACAAGACGAAATCATTTAATGTCATCATGTCTGCCCTTGGCATTCTCGTTACGCCCTGGCCTCAGAATGCAGCATCTGTAGTCCATGGTAACCTGCGGAGATTGGGCGGGGCTGAGGGAGGCTGGAACACTGCCCTCACTGAGGGAGTGGGTGTGGCCATCTCTGCTGTGACTGAACAAAGGGCAGGGGAGCAGGGGGCCCAGGGCAGGGCCCTCAGAGCAGGGCAGGCCCAGTGGGGTGTCACAAGCATTTAGGCCCAGGCCATAGGGCACCTTCTTTGTCTGCACAGCTGCCCAAACTCTCACTTTTCCTCTCAGGCCACCCACTTAGTTGAAGTGTGTGTGGAAGCTGTCCGCGCAGTATACCTCGCTGCACAGCTAACCATAGGTCTGGGCATCGTAGCTTCCTGCCAGGTGACCGAAGTTCGCAGGAGAGATGATTCCCTGGATCACACGCAGAGAGGCTCCTGCCCGGGCCAAAGGCCGCCCACTGCCCCGGACCAAGATCGGGGGCCGAAAGCAGCCCTGTCTAAGTCCCCTACCACTAGAGGGAGTATTGGACCAACAGTTCTAGAAAACGGGGTCCTTGTGGGCAACTCATTGGAGGGACACAAATAAATCTTTGCCGACTTTCTGCTGAAACTTACGAGCGTTCACACCTAAGCCTCTTACAAGGTCAGCTGTTTAGCTAAACATGAGCTCATGATCTAAATTTACACAATAATGAAGAAATCAGCTACAAAGGGAGACAATCAGCAAAAACAATCAATACCAGAATAAGATTCCCTAGGCCACCCATCAGATGTTGGAATAATCAGGTGCTAGGCAGAAAATATACATAAACCTGGAAATGAAACAAGGAACAAGCATGTTTTCAAAGACTGGTAGGATCTCTAAAACATTTTTAAAGTACATGTCATTGATAAAGCTAAATACTCAAAGGTTGTTTAATACAACAAATTAAGCAGTGAAAAGAGTGAAATTATGCTGTTTAGAAAACTATGGAAGGTGAGATTTTCTGCCTAATTATATAAGATGATTTCTCTAAAAAATACACATTATTTCAAAGAATTATTGGCTGTGAAATAAGTTAAGGGTATTTCAAATGGCTTGTCTGCAAAGAAAGGTGAGATGTAGGGAATCACAGAAAGCCGAGGGGATAATATGTCAATATATACATTGCTATATGGTGAACTAAGCCTTAGGCCGGCAACAGAGTAGAGGAAGGGACCATTAGAAACGTACAAGTAAGCTGGAATCTTTAAAAGTTCAAAACTTTATAAGTAAAAATATTTATTAAACTGAATAACCAAGTGTTTTACTTGACATCAGAAAATCAAAACAATGAACCCTGAGAACATAGAAAAAAGATAAATAAAGATATGAGCAGAACTTAATACAACAGAAAACATATAAAATTCAGGTGATTTAGTAAGTCCAAAGAATATTCTTTGAAAAGATTTAAAAGACACACTTTGATTAAGAAAAACAAAAACATAAGTAAAGAATATACAGAAAGAATCAGGACAATGTTATAGCAGAGAATATATGAAATGCCAGTAAATTTGAACATTTCTGTAAAGCGGACCATTTCCTAGCTCCTAAAGATTACCAAAACTGACACAAGAGGAAATCATTTAAGGTCATCATGTCTGCCCTTGGCATTCTCGGAACGCCCTGGCCTCAGAATAAAGCATCTGTAGTCCATGGTAACCTGCGGAGAGGGGGCGGGGTTGAGGGAGGCTGGAAGACTGCCCTCACTGAGGGAGTGGGTGTGGCCATCTCTGCTGTGACTGAACAAATGGCAGGGGAGCAGGGGGCCCAGGGCAGGGCCCTCAGAGCCCGGCACACCAAGTGCGGTGTCACAAGCATTTAGGCCCAGGCCAAAGCGCGCCTTCTTTGTCTGCACAGCTGCCCAAACTCTCACCTTTCCACTCAGGCCGCCCTCTTATTTGAAGTGTGTTTGGAACCTGTCCGCGCAGTACACCTCGCTGCACAGCTAACCATATGTCAGGGCATCGAGCTTCCTGCCAGGTGACCGAAGTTCGCAGGCAAAAGGGTCCCTGGGACACATGCGGAGAGGCTCCTGCCCGGGCCACAGGCTGCCCACTGGCCCTGCCCCTTATCGAAGGCTGAAAAGCAGCCATGTCTGAGTCCACTGCCTCTCGAAGGAGTATTGGACCAACACTTGTAGAAAACGGGGTCCTTGCGGGCAACTCATTGGAGGGACACAAATAAATCTTTGCCGACTTTCTGCTGAAGCTTACCAGCGTTCACACCTAAGCCTCTTACAAGGTCAGCTGTATAGCTAAACATGAGCTCATGATCTAAATTTACACAATATTGAAGAAATCAGCTACAAAGGGAGACAATCAGCAAAAACAATCAATACCAGAATAAGATTCCCTAGGCCACCCATCAGATGTTGGAATAATCAGGTGCTAGGCAGAAAATATACATAAACCTGGAAATGAAACAAGGAACAAGCATGTTTTCAAAGACTGGTAGGATCTCTAAAACATTTTTAAAGTACATGTCATTGATAAAGCTAAATACTCAAAGGTTGTTTAATACAACAAATTAAGCAGTGAAAAGAGTGAAATTATGCTGTTTAGAAAACTATGGAAGGTGAGATTTTCTGCCTAATTATATAAGATGATTTCTCTAAAAAATACACATTATTTCAAAGAATTATTGGCTGTGAAATAAGTTAAGGGTATTTCAAATGGCTTGTCTGCAAAGAAAGGTGAGATGTAGGGAATCACAGAAAGCCGAGGGGATAATATGTCAATATATACATTGCTATATGGTGAACTAAGCCTTAGGCCGGCAACAGAGTAGAGGAAGTGACCATTAGAAACGTACAAGTAAGCTGGAATCTTTAAAAGTTCAAAACTTTATAAGTAAAAATATTTATTAAAATGAATAACCAAGTGTTTTACTTGACATCAGAAAATCAAAACAATGAACCCTGAGAACATAGAAAAAAGATAAATAAAGATATGAGCAGAACTTAATACAACAGAAAACATATAAAATTCAGGTGATTTAGTAAGTCCAAAGAATATTCTTTGAAAAGATTTAAAAGACACACTTTGATTAAGAAAAACAAAAACATAAGTAAAGAATATACAGAAAGAATCAGGACAATGTTATAGCAGAGAATATATGAAATGCCAGTAAATTTGAACATTTCTGTAAAGCGGACCATTTCCTAGCTCCTAAAGATTACCAAAACTGACACAAGAGGAAATCATTTAAGGTCATCATGTCTGCCCTTGGCATTCTCGGAACGCCCTGGCCTCAGAATAAAGCATCTGTAGTCCATGGTAACCTGCGGAGAGGGGGCGGGGTTGAGGGAGGCTGGAAGACTGCCCTCACTGAGGGAGTGGGTGTGGCCATCTCTGCTGTGACTGAACAAAGGGCAGGGGAGCAGGGGGCCCAGGGCAGGGCCCTCAGAGCCCGGCACACCAAGTGCGGTGTCACAAGCATTTAGGCCCAGGCCAAAGGGCGCCTTCTTTGTCTGCACAGCTGCCCAAACTCTCACCTTTCCACTCAGGCCGCCCTCTTATTTGAAGTGTGTTTGGAACCTGTCCGCGCAGTACACCTCGCTGCACAGCTAACCATTTGTCAGGGCATCGAGCTTCCTGCCAGGTGACCGAAGTTCGCAGGCAAAAGGGTCCCTGGGACACATGCGGAGAGGCTCCTGCCCGGGCCACAGGCTGCCCACTGGCCCTGCCCCTTATCGAAGGCTGAAAAGCAGCCATGTCTGAGTCCACTGCCTCTCGAAGGAGTATTGGACCAACACTTGTAGAAAACGGGGTCCTTGCGGGCAACTCATTGGAGGGACACAAATAAATCTTTGCCGACTTTCTGCTGAAGCTTACCAGCGTTCACACCTAAGCCTCTTACAAGGTCAGCTGTATAGCTAAACATGAGCTCATGATCTAAATTTACACAATATTGAAGAAATCAGCTACAAAGGGAGACAATCAGCAAAAACAATCAATACCAGAATAAGATTCCCTAGGCCACCCATCAGATGTTGGAATAATCAGGTGCTAGGCAGAAAATATACATAAACCTGGAAATGAAACAAGGAACAAGCATGTTTTCAAAGACTGGTAGGATCTCTAAAACATTTTTAAAGTACATGTCATTGATAAAGCTAAATACTCAAAGGTTGTTTAATACAACAAATTAAGCAGTGAAAAGAGTGAAATTATGCTGTTTAGAAAACTATGGAAGGTGAGATTTTCTGCCTAATTATATAAGATGATTTCTCTAAAAAATACACATTATTTCAAAGAATTATTGGCTGTGAAATAAGTTAAGGGTATTTCAAATGGCTTGTCTGCAAAGAAAGGTGAGATGTAGGGAATCACAGAAAGCCGAGGGGATAATATGTCAATATATACATTGCTATATGGTGAACTAAGCCTTAGGCCGGCAACAGAGTAGAGGAAGGGACCATTAGAAACGTACAAGTAAGCTGGAATCTTTAAAAGTTCAAAACTTTATAAGTAAAAATATTTATTAAACTGAATAACCAAGTGTTTTACTTGACATCAGAAAATCAAAACAATGAACCCTGAGAACATAGAAAAAAGATAAATAAAGATATGAGCAGAACTTAATACAACAGAAAACATATAAAATTCAGGTGATTTAGTAAGTCCAAAGAATATTCTTTGAAAAGATTTAAAAGACACACTTTGATTAAGAAAAACAAAAACATAAGTAAAGAATATACAGAAAGAATCAGGACAATGTTATAGCAGAGAATATATGAAATGCCAGTAAATTTGAACATTTCTGTAAAGCGGACCATTTCCTAGCTCCTAAAGATTACCAAAACTGACACAAGAGGAAATCATTTAAGGTCATCATGTCTGCCCTTGGCATTCTCGGAACGCCCTGGCCTCAGAATAAAGCATCTGTAGTCCATGGTAACCTGCGGAGAGGGGGCGGGGTTGAGGGAGGCTGGAAGACTGCCCTCACTGAGGGAGTGGGTGTGGCCATCTCTGCTGTGACTGAACAAAGGGCAGGGGAGCAGGGGGCCCAGGGCAGGGCCCTCAGAGCCCGGCACACCAAGTGCGGTGTCACAAGCATTTAGGCCCAGGCCAAAGGGCGCCTTCTTTGTCTGCACAGCTGCCCAAACTCTCACCTTTCCACTCAGGCCGCCCTCTTATTTGAAGTGTGTTTGGAACCTGTCCGCGCAGTACACCTCGCTGCACAGCTAACCATATGTCAGGGCATCGAGCTTCCTGCCAGGTGACCGAAGTTCGCAGGCAAAAGGGTCCCTGGGACACATGCGGAGAGGCTCCTGCCCGGGCCACAGGCTGCCCACTGGCCCTGCCCCTTATCGAAGGCTGAAAAGCAGCCATGTCTGAGTCCACTGCCTCTCGAAGGAGTATTGGACCAACACTTGTAGAAAACGGGGTCCTTGCGGGCAACTCATTGGAGGGACACAAATAAATCTTTGCCGACTTTCTGCTGAAGCTTACCAGCGTTCACACCTAAGCCTCTTACAAGGTCAGCTGTATAGCTAAACATGAGCTCATGATCTAAATTTACACAATATTGAAGAAATCAGCTACAAAGGGAGACAATCAGCAAAAACAATCAATACCAGAATGAGATTCCCTAGGCCATCCATCTGATGTTGGAATAATCAGGTGCAAGGCAGAAAATATACATAAAACTGGAACTGAAACAAGGAACAAGGAGGTTTTCAAAGGCTGGTAGGATCTCTAAAACATTTTTAAAGTACATGTCGTTGATAAACCTAAATACTCAAAGGTTGTTTAATACCACAGATTAAGCATTGAGAAGAGAGAAATTATGCTGTTTTGAAAACTATGGCAGGTGAGATTTTCTGCCTAATTATATAAGAAGATTTCCCTAAAAAATAGACATTATTTCAAAGACTTATTGGCTGTGAAATAAGTTAAGTGTATTTCAAATGGATTGTCTGCAAAGAAAGGTGAGATGTAGGGAATCACAGAAAGTCGAGGGGAAAATGTCAATATATACATTGCTATATGGTGAACTAAGCCTTAGGCCAGCCACAATGTAGAGGACCTGACCCTTAGAAACTTAAAAGTGAGCTGGAATCTTTAAAAGTTCAAATCCTTATAAGTAAAAAGATTGATGAAAATGAATAACCAAGTGTTTTAATTGACATCAGAAGATCAAAACAATAAACCCTGAGAATATAGAAAAAAGATAAATAAAGATATGAGCAGAACTTAATACCACAGAAAACGTATCAAATTCAGGTGAGGTAGTAAGTCCAAAGAATATTCTTTGAAAAGATTTAAAAGACACACTTTGATTAAGGAAAACACAAACATAATTAAAGAATATATAGAAAGAATCAGGACAATGTTATAGCAGAGAATATATGAAATGCCAGTAAATTTGAACATTTCTGTAAAGTTGACCATTTCCTAGCTCCTACAGTTTACCAAAACTGACACAAGAGGAAATCATTTAAGGTCATCATGTCTGCCCTTGGCATTCTCGGAACGCCCTGGCCTCAGAATGCAGCATCTGTAGTCCATGGTAACCTGCGGAGAGTGGGCGGGGCTGAGGGAGGCTGGAACACTGCCCTCACTGAGGGAGTCGGTGTGGCCATCTCTGCTGTGACTGAACAAAGGGCAGGGGAGCAGGGGGCCCAGGGCAGGTCCCTCAGAGCCCGGCAGGCCGAGTGGAGTGTCACAAGCATTTAGGCCCAGGCCATAGGGCGCCTTCTTTGTCTGCACAGCTACCCAAACTCTCACTTTTCAACTCAGGCCTCCCACTTAGTTGAATTGTGTGTGGAACCTGTCCGCGCAGTATACCTCGCTGCACAGCTAACCATAGGTCTGGGCATCGTAGCTTCCTGCCAGGTTACCGAAGTTCGCAGGAGAGATGATTCCTAGGTTCACACGCAGAGAGGCTCCTGCCCGGGCCACAGGCCGCCCACTGCCCCTGCCCAAGATCGGGGGCCGAAAGCAGCCCTGTCTAAGTCCCTACTCCTAGAAGGAGTATTGGACCAACACTTCTATAAAACAGGGTTCTTGCGGGCAACTCATTGGAGGGACACACATAAATCTTTGCCGACTTTTTGCTGAAACTTACGAGCGTTCACACTTAAGCCTCTTAAGAGGTCAGCTGTTTAGCTAAACATGAGCTCATGATCTAAATTTACACAATAATGAAGAAATCAGCTACAAAGGGAGACAATCAGCAAAAACAATCATTACCAGAATTAGATTCCCTAGGCCATTTATCTGATGTTGGAATAATCAGGTGCTAGGCAGAAAATATACATAAACCTGGAAATGAAACAAGGAAAAAGCATGTTTTCAAAGACTGGTAGGATCTCTAAAACATTTTTAAAGTACATGTCATTGATAAAGCTAAATACTCAAAGGTTGTTTATTACAACAAATTAAGAAGTGAGAAGAGTGAAATTATGCTGTTTAGAAAACTATGGAAGGTGAGATTTTCTGCCTAATTATATAAGATGATTTCTCTAAAAAATACACATTATTTCAAAGAATTATTGGCTGTGAAATAAGTTAAGGGTATTTCAAATGGCTTGTCTGCAAAGAAAGGTGAGATGTAGGGAATCACAGAAAGCCGAGGGGATAATATGTCAATATATACATTGCTATATGGTGAACTAAGCCTTAGGCCGGCAACAGTGTAGAGGAATGGACCCTTAGAAACGTACAAGTAAGCTGGAATCTTTAAAAGTTCAAATCTTTTTTTTTTTTTTTTTTTTTTTTTTTTTGCGGTATGCGGGCCTCTCACTGTTGTGGCCTCTCCCGTTGCGGAGCACAGGCTCCGGAGGCGCAGGCTCAGCGGCCATGGGTAACGGGCCCAGCCGCTCCGCGGCATATGGGATCCTCCCGGACCGGGGCAAGAACCCGTATCCCCTGCATCGGCAGGCGGACTCTCAAACACTGCGCCACCAGGGAGGCCCAAAAAGTTCAAATCTTTATAAGTAAAAAGATTGATGAAAATGAATAACCTAGTGTTTTAATTGACATCAGAAGATCAAAACAATAAACCCTGAGAACATAGAAAAAAGATAAATAAAGATATGAGCAGAACTTAATACCACAGAAAACGTTTAAAATTCAGGTGAGGTAGTAAGTCCAAAGAATATTCTTTGAAAAGATTTAAAAGACACACTTTGATTAAGGAAAACACAAACATAATTAAAGAATATATAGGAAGAATCAGGACAATGTTATAGCAGAGAATATATGAAATGCCAGTAAATTTGAACATTTCTGAAAGCGGACCATTTCCTAGCTCCTAAAGTTGACCAAAACTGACACAAGAGGAAATCATTTAAGGTCATCATATCTGCCCTTGGCATTCTCGGAACGCCCTGGCCTCAGAATGCAGCATCTGTAGTCCATGGTAACCTGCGGAGAGGGGGCGTGGCTGAGGGAGGTTGGAAGACAGCCCTCACTGAGGGAGTGGGTGTGGCCATCTCTGCTGTGACTGAACAAAGGGCAGGGGAGCAGGGGGCCCCGGGCAGGGCCCTCAGAACCCGGCAGACCCAGTGGGGTGTCACAAGCATTTAGGCCCAGGCCAAAGGTCGCCTTCTTTGTCTGCACAGCTGCCCAAACTCTCACCTTTCCACTCAGGCCGCCCTCTTATTTGAAGTGTGTTTGCAACCTGTCCACGCAGTACTCCTCGCTGCACAGCTAACCATAGGTCAGGGCATCGTAGCTTCCTGCCAGGTGACCGAAGTTCGCAGGCAAATGGGTCCCTGGGACACATGCGGAGAGGCTCCTGCCCGGGCCACAGGCCGCCCACTGGCCCTGCCCCAGATCGAAGGCTGAAAAGCAGCCATGTCTGAGTCCACTGCCTCTCGAAGGAGTATTGGACCAACACTTTTAGAAAACGGGGTCCTTGCGGGGAACTCATTGGAGGGACACAAATAAATCTTTGCCGACTTTCTGCTGAAGCTTACCAGCGTTCACACCTAAGCCTCTTTCAAGGTCACCAGTTTAGCTAAACAAGAGCTCATGATCTATATTTACACAATATTGAAGAAATCAGCTACAAAGTGAGACAATCAACATAAACAATCAATACCAGAATGAGATTCCCTAGGGCATCCATCTGATGTTGGAATAATCAGGTGCAAGGCAGAAAATATACATAAAACTGGAACTGAAACAAGGAACAAGGAGTTTTTCAAAGGCTGGTAGGATCTCTAAAACATTTTTAAAGTACATGTCGTTGATAAACGTAAATAATCAAAGGTTGTTGAATACCACAGATTAAACTTTGAGAAGAGTGAAATTATGCTGTTTTGAAAACTATGGCAGGTCAGATTTTCTGCCTAAATATATAAGAAGATTTCTCTAAAAATACACATTGTTTCAAAGACTTATTGGCTGTGAAATAAGTTAAGGGTATTTCAAATGGCTTGACTGCAAAGAAAGGTGAGATGTAGGAAATCACAGAAAGTCGAGGGAAAAATAGGTCTATGTATACTTTGCTATATTGTGAACTAAGCCTTAGGCCAGCAACAATGTAGAGGACCTGACCCTTAGAAACTTACAGGAAAGCTGGAATCTTGAAAAGTTCAAATCTTTATAAGTAAAAAGATTTATTAAAATGAATAACCAAGTGTTTTAATTGACATCAGATGAACAAAACAATAAAACCTGAGAGCATAGAAAAAAGATAAATAAAGTTATGAGCAGAACTTAATACACCAGAAAACGTATAAAATTCAGGTGATGTAGTAAGTCCATTGAATATTCTTTGACAATATTTAAAATACACACTTTGATTAAAGAAAACCAAAACATAAGTAAAGAATATACAGAAAAAATCAGGAGAATGTTGTAGCAGAGAATATATGAAGTGCCATTAAATTTGAATATTTCTGTAAAGTGGACCATTTCCTAGCTCCTAAAGTTTACAAAAATGGACATTAGAGGAAATCATTTAAGGTCATCATGTCTGCCCTTGGGATTCTCGGAACGCCCTGGCCTCAGAATGCAGCATCTGTTCTCCATGGTAACCTGCGGAGAGGGAGCGGGGCTGAGGGAGGTTGGAACACTGCCCTCACTGAGGGAGTGGGTGTGGACATCTCTGCGGTGACAGAACAAAGGCAGGGGAAAAGGGGGCCAAGGGCAGGGCGCTCAGAGCCCGGCACGCCCAGTCGGGTGTCACAAGCATTTAGGCCTAGGCCAAAGGGCGCCTTCTTTGTCTGCACATCTGCCCAAACTCTCACCGTTCCACTCAAGCCGCCCTCTAACTTGAAGTGTGTGTGGAACCGGTCCGCACAGTACAACTCGCTGCACAGCTAACCATAGGTCTGGGCATCGTAGCTTCCTGCCAGGTGACCGAAGTTCGCAGGCACATGGGTCGTGGGACACACGCGGGGAGCCTACTGCCCGGGACACAGGGCGCCAAAAGCCACTACCCCAGATCGGTGGCAGCAAAGCAGTCCTGTCTGAGTCCCTGCCTCTAGAGGGTGTATTGGACCAACACTTGTAGTAAACGGGGTCATCGGGGTAACTCATTGGAGGGACACAAATAAATCTTTGCGGACATTCTGATGAAGCATACGAGCGTTCACACCTAAGCCTCTTACAAAGTCAGATGTTTACCTAAACATGAGCTCATTATCTAAATTTACACAATAATGAAGAAATCAAATGCCAGGGGAGACAATCAGCAAAAACAATCAATACCAGAATTAGATTCCCTAGGCCATCCATCAGATGTTGGAATAATCAGGTGCAAGGCAGAAAATATACACAAAACTGGAACTGAAACAAGTTACAAGGATGTTTTCAAAGACTGGTAGGATCTCTAAAACATTTTTAAAGTACATGTCATTGATAAAGCTAAATACTCAAAGGTTGTACACTGCAACAGATTCATCCTTGAGAAGAGTGAAATTATGCTGTTTTGAAAACTATGGCAGGTGAGATTTTCTGCCTAATAATATGAGAAGATTTCTCTAAAAATACACATTATTTCAAAGACATATAAGCTGTGAAATAGGTTAAGGGTATTTCAAATGGCTTGTCTGCAAAGAAAGGGGAGATGTAGGAAATCACAGAAAGTCGAGGGGAAAATAGGTCAATATACACTTTACTATATTGAGAACAAAGCCTTAGGCCAGCAACAATGTAGAGGACATGAGCCTTAAAAACATACAAGTAAGCTGGAATATTAAAAAGTTCAAATCTTTATAAGTAAAAAGATTTATTAAAATGAATAACGAAGTGTTTTAATTGACATCAGAAGATCAAAACAATAAACCCTGAGAACATAGAAAAAAGATAAATAAAGATATGAGCAGAACTTAATACAACAGAACACGTATAAAACTCAGGTGAGGTACTAAGTCCAAAGAATATTCTTTGACAAGATTTAAAAGACACACTTTGATTAAGGAAAACAAAAACATAAGTAAAGGATATACAGAAAGAATCAGGACAATGTTATAGCAGAGAATATATGAAATGCCAGTAAATTTGAACATTTCTGTAAAGTGGACCATTTCCTAGCTCCTAAAGTTTACCAAAACTGACACAAGAGGAAATCATTTAAGGTCATCATGTCTGCCCTTGGCATTCTCGGAATGCCATGGACTTAGAATGCAGCATCTGTAGTCCATGGTAACCTGCGGAGAGGGGGCGGGGCTGAGGGAGTTTGGAACACTGCCCTCACAGAGGGAGTGGGTGTGGTCATCTCTGCTGTGACTGAACAAAGGGCAGGGGAGCAGGGGTCCCAGTGCAGGGCCCTCAGAGCCCGGCAGGCCTAGTGGGGTGTCACAAGCATTTAGGCCCAGGACAAAGAACGCCTTCTTTGTATGCACAGCTGCCCAAACTCACACCTTTCCACTCAGGCCGCCCTCTTACTTGAAGTGTGTGTGGAACCTGTCCACGCAGTACACCTCGCTGCACAGCCAACCATAGGTCTGGGCATCGTAGCTTCCTGCCATGTGACCGAAGTTCGCAGGCAGATGGGTACCTGGGACACACGCGGAGAGGCTCCTGCCCGGGCCACTTGACTCCCACTGCCACTGCCACTGACCGTGGGGCGCAAAGCAGGCCTGTCTGAGGCCGTGCCTCTAGAGGGAGTATTGGACCAACACTTGTAGAAAACGGGGTCCTCGCGGGCAACTCATAGGAGGGACACAAATAAATTTTTGCGGACTTTCGGATGAAGCTTACGAGTGTTCACACCTAAGCCTCTTACAAGGTCAGATGTTTAACTAAACATGAGCTTATGATCTAAATTTACACAATAATGAAGAAATCAAATACCGGGGGAGACAATCAGCAAAAACAATCAATACCAGAATTAGATTCCCTAGGCCATCCATCAGATGTTCGAATAATCAGGTGCAAGGCCGAAAATATACACAAAACTGGAACTGAAACAAGGAACAAGGATGTTTTCAAAGACTGGTAGGATCTCTAAAACATTTTTAAAGTACATGTCATTGATAAAGCTAAATACTCAAAGGTTGTGTAATACAACAGATTCATCA
Source organism: Mesoplodon bidens (assembly GCF_964165515.1). Lineage (NCBI taxonomy): Eukaryota > Metazoa > Chordata > Mammalia > Artiodactyla > Ziphiidae > Mesoplodon > Mesoplodon bidens. The sequence goes on from NC_138180.1 coordinate 5,669,432, forward strand.
TTGAGAAGAGTGAAATTATGCTGTTTTGAAAACTATGGCAGGTCAGATTTTCTGCCTAAATATATTAGAAGATTTCTCTAAAAAATACACATTATTTCAAAGACTTATTGGCTGTGAAATAAGTTAAGGGTATTTCAAATGGCTTGTCTGCAAAGAAAGGGGAGATGTAGGGTATCACAGAAAGTCGAGGGGAAAATAGGTCAATATACACTTTACTATATTGTGAACAAAGTCTTAGGCCAGCAACAATGTAGAGGACCTGACCCTTAGAAAGTTACAAGGAAGCTGGAATCTTCAAAAGTTCAAATCTTTATAAGTAAAAAGATTTATGAAAATGAGTAACCAAGTGTTTTAATTGACATCAGAAGTTCAAAGCAATAAACCCTGAGAACATAGAAAAAAGAAAAATAAAGTTATGAGCAGAACTTAATACAACGGAAAACGTATAAATCTCAGGTGATGTAGTAAGTCCAAAGAATATTCTTTGACAAGATTTAAAAGACACATTTTGATTAAGGAAAACAAAAACATAAGTAAAGAATATACAGAAAGAATCAGGACAATGTTATAGCAGAGAATATCTGAAATGCCAGTAAATTTGAACATTTGTGTAAACTGAACCATTTCCTAGCTCCTAAAGTTTACCAAAACTGACACAAGAGGAAATCATTTAAGGTCATCATGTCTGCCCTTGGCATTCTCGGAACGCTCTGGCCTCAGAATGCAGCATCTGTAGTGCATGGTAACCTGCGCAGAGGGGGCGGGGCTGAGGGAGGTTGGAATACTGCCCTCAATGAGGGAGTGGGTGTGGCCATCTCTGCTATGACTGAACAAAGGGCAGGGGAGCAGGGGGCCCAGGGCAGGGCCCTCAGAGCCCGGCAGGCCCAGTGGCGTGTCACAAGCATTTAGGCCCAAGCTAAAGGGCCCCTTCTTTGTCTGCACAGCTGCCCAAACTCTCACCTTTCCACTCAGGCCTCCCTCTTACTTGAAGTGTTTGTGGAACCTGTCCATGCAGTACACCTCGCTGCACAGCTAACCATAGGTCTGGGCATCGTGGCTTCCTGTCAGGTGACAGAAGTTCACAGGCAGATGGGTCACTGGGACACACGCGGAGAGGCTCCTGCCCGGGCCACAGGCCGCCCACTGCCACTGCCCCAGATCGTGGGGCACAAAGCAGCCCAGTCTGAGGCCGTGCCTCTAGAGGGAGTATTGGACCAAGATTTGTAGAAAACGGGGTCCTCGCGGGTAACTCATTGGAGGGACACAAATAAATCTTTGCGGACTTTCTGATGAAGCTTACGAGTGTTCACACCTAAGCCTCTTACAAGGTCAGCTGTTTAGCTAAACATGAGCTCATGATCTAAATTTACACAATAATGAAGAAATCAGCTACAGGGGGAGACAATCAGCAAAAACAATCAATACCAGAGTTAGATTCCCTATGCCATACATAAGGCGTTGGAATAATCAGGTGCAAGGCAGAAAATATACATGAAACTGGAACTGAAACAAGGAACAAGGGTGTTATCAAAGACTGTTAGGATCTCTAAAACACTTTTAACGTACATGTCATTGATAAAGCTAAATACTCAAAGGTTGTGTAATACAACAGATTCATCATTGAGAAGAGTGAAATTATGCTGTTTTGAAAACTATGGCAGGTCAGATTTTCTGCCTAAATATATAAGAAGATTTCTCTAAAGATACACATTATTTCAAAGACTTATTGGCTGTGAAATAAGTTAAGGGTATTTCAAATGGCTTGCCTGCAAAGAAAGGTGAGTTGTAGGAAATCACAGAAAGTCGAGGGGAAAATAGGTCAATATATACTTTGCTATATTGTGAACTAAACCTTAGGCCAGCAACAATGTAGAGGAACTGACCCTTAGAAACTTACAGGTAAGCTGGAATCTTGAAAAGTTCAAATCTTTATAAGTAAAAAGATTTATAAAAATGAATAACCAAGTGTTTTAATTGACATCAGATGATCAAAACAATAAACCCTGAGAACATAGAAAAAAGATAAATAAAGTTATGAGCAGAACTAAATACAACAGAAAACGTATAAAATTCAGGTGATGTAGTAAGTCCATAGAATATTCTTTGACAATATTTAAAATACACACTTTGATTAAAGAAAACCAAAATATAAGTAAAGGATATACAGAAAAAATCAGGAGAATGTTGAAGCAGAGAATATATGAAATGCCAGTAAATTTGAATATTTCTGTAAAGTGGACCATTTCATAGCTCCTAAAGTTTACCAAAATTGACATTAGAGGAAATCATTTAAGGTCATCATGTCTGCCCTTGGCATTCTCAGAACGCCCTGGCCTCAGAATGCAGCATCTGTTCTCCATGGTAACCTGCAGAGAGCGAGCGGGGCTGAGGGAGTTTGGAACACTGCCCTCACTGAGGGAGTGGGTGTGGCCATCTCTGCGGTGACAGAACAAAGGCAGGGGAGGAGGGGGCCAAGGGCAGGGCCCTCACAGCCCGGCACGTCCAGTCGGGTGTCACAAGCGTTTAGGCCTAGGCCAAAGGGTGCCTTCTTTGTCTGCACAGCTGCCCAAACTCTCACCTTTCCACTCAAGCCGCCCTCTTACTTGAAGTGTGTGTGGAACCGGTTCGCACAGTACACCTCGCTGCACAGCTAACCATAGGTCTGGGCATCGTAGCTTCCTGCCAGGTGACCGAAGTTCGCAGGCACATGGGTCGTGGGACACACGCGGGGAGCCTCCTGCCCGGGCCACAGGCCGCCAAAAGCCACTACCCCAGATCGGTGGCAGCAAAGCAGTCCTGTCTGAGTCCCTGCCTCTAGAGGGAGTATTGGACCAACACTTGTAGTAAACGGGGTCATCGGGGTAACTCATTGGAGGGACACAATTAAATCTTTGCGGACTTTCTGATGAAGCTTACGAGCGTTCACACCTAAGCCTCTTACAAAGTCAGATGTTTACCTAAACATGAGCTCATGATCTAAATTTACACAATAATGAAGAAATCAAATACCGGGGGAGACAATCAGCAAAAACAATCAATACCAGAATTAGATTCCCTAGGCCATCCATCTGATGTTGGAATAATCAGGTGCAAGGCCGAAAATATACACAAAACTGGAACTGAAACAAGGAACAAGGATGTTTTCAAAGACTGGTAGGATCTCTAAAACATTTTTAAAGTACATGTCATTGATAAAGCTAAATACTCAAAGGTTGTATAATGCAACAGATTCATCCTTGAGAAGAGTGAAATTATGCTGTTTTGAAAACTATGGCAGGTGAGATTTTCTGCCTAATAATATGAGAAGATTTCTCTAAAAAATACACATTATTTCAAAGACATATAAGCTGTGAAATAAGTTAAGGGTATTTCAAATGGCTTGTCTGCAAAGAAAGGGGAGATGTAGGGAATCACAGAAAGTCGAGGGGAAAATAGGTCAATATACACTTTACTATATTGTGAACAAAGCCTTAGGCCAGCAACAATGTAGAGGACCTGACCCTTAGAAACTTACAAGTAAGCTGGTATCTTCAAAAGTTCAAATCTTTATAAGTAAAAAGATTTATTAAAATGAGTAACCAAGTGTTTTAATTGACATCAGAAGATCAAAACCATAAACCCTGAGAACATAGAAAAAAGAAAAATAAAGACATGAGCAGAACTTAATACAACGGAAATCGTATAAAATTCAGGTGATGTAGTAAGTCCAAAGAATATTCTTTGACAAGATTTAAAAGACACATTTTGATTAAGGAAAACCAAAACATAAGTAAAGAATATACAGAAAGAATCAGGACAATGTTATAGCAGAGAATATCTGAAATGCCAGTAAATTTGAACATTTGTGTAAAGTGGACCATTTCCTAGCTCCTAAAGTTTACCAAAACTGACACAAGAGGAAATCATTTAAGGTCATCATGTCTACCCTTGGCATTCTCGGAATGCCATGGACTCAGAATGCAGCATCTGTAGTCCATGGTATCCTGGGGAGAGGGGGCGGGGCTGAGGGAGGTTGGAACACTGCCCTCAATGAGGGAGAGGGTGTGGCCATCTCTGCTATGACTGAACAAAGGGCAGGGGAGCAGGGGGCCCAGGGCAGGGCCCTCAGAGCCCGGCAGGCCCAGTGGGGTGTCACAAGCATTTAGGCCCAAGCTAAAGGGCCCCTTCTTTGTCTGCACAGCTGCCCAAACTCTCACCTTTCCACTCAGGCCTCCCTCTTACTTGAAGTGTGTGTGGAACCTGTCCGCGCAGTACACCTCGCTGCACAGCCAACCATAGGTCTGGGCATCATAGATTCCTGTCAGGTGACCAAAGTTCACAGGCAGATGGGTCACTGGGACACACGCGGAGAGGCTCCTGCCCGGGCCACAGGCGGCCCACTGCCACTGCCCCAGATCGTGGGGCACAAAGCAGCCCTGTCTGAGTCCCTGCCTCTAGAGGGAGTATTGGACCAACATTTGTAGAAAACGGTGTCCTCGCGGGTAACTCATTGGAGGGACACAAATAAATCTTTGCGGACTTTCTGATGAAGCTTAGGAGCGTTCACACCTAAGCCTCTTACAAAGTCAGATGTTTACCTAAACATGAGCTCATGATCTAAATTTACACAATATTGAAGAAATCAGCTACAGGGGGAGACAATCAGCAAAAACAATCAATACCAGAGTTAGATTCCCTATGCCATACATAAGGCGTGGAATAATCAGGTGCAAGGCAGAAAATATACATGAAACTGGAACTGAAACAAGGAACATGGATGTTATCAAACACTGTTAGGATCTCTAAAACACTTTTAAAGTACATGTCATTGATAAAGCTAAATACTCAAAGGTTGTGTAATACAACAGATTCATCATTGAGAAGAGTGAAATTATGCTGTTTTGAAAACTATGGCAGGTCAGATTTTCTGCCTAATAATAAGAGAAGATTTCTCTAAAAATACACATTATTTCAAAGACATATAAGCTGTGAAATAAGTTAAGGGTATTTCAAATGGCTTGTCTGCAAAGAAAGGTGAGATGTAGGAAATCACAGAAAGTCGAAGGGAAAATAGGTCAATGTATACTGTGCTATATTGTGAACTAATTCTTAGGCCAGCAACAATGTAGAGGACCTGACCCTTAGAAACTTACAGGTAAGCTGGAATCTTGAAAATTTCAAATCGTTATAAGTAAAATGATTTATTAAAATGAATAACCAAGTGTTTTAATTGACATCACAAGGTCAGCTGTTTAGCTAAACATGAGCTCATGATCTAAATTTACACAATAATGAAGAAATCAGCTACAAGGGGAGACAAGCAGCAAAAACAATCAATACCAGAATTAGATTCCCTGGGCCATCCATCAGATGTTGGAATAATCAGGTGCAAGGCAGAAAGTATACACAAAACTGGAACTGAAACAAGGAACTAGGATGTTTTCAAAGACTGGTAGGATCTCTAAAACATTTTTAAAGTACATGTCATTGATAAAGCTAAATATTCAAAGGTTGTGTCATACAACAGATTCATCATTGAGAAGAGTGAAATTATGCTGTTTTGAAAACTATGGCAGGTCAGATTTTCTGCCTAATTATAAAAGAAGATTTCTGTAAAAAATACACATTATTTCAGAGACTTATTGGCTGTGAAATAAGTAAAGGGTATTTCAAATGGCTTGTCTGCAAAGAAAGGTGAGATATAGGGAATCACAGAAAGTCCAGGGGAAAATAGGTCAATATATACATTGCTATATGGTGAACTAAGCCTTAGGCCAGCAACAATGTAGAGGACCTGAGCCTTAGAAACTTACAAGTAAGCTGGAATCTTGAAAAGTTCAAATCTTTATAAGTAAAAAGATTTATTAAAATGAATAACCAAGTGTTTTAATTGACATCAGAAGATTAAAACAATAAAACCTGAGAACATAGAAAAAAGATAAATAAAGATATGAGGAGAACTTAATACAATTGAAAACGTATAAAATTCAGGGGATGTAGTAAGTCCAAAGAATATTATTTGACAATATTTAAAAGACACACTTTGATTAAGGAAAACCAAAACATAAAAAGAATATACAGAAAGAATCAAGACAATGTAATAGAGAAGAATATATGAAATGCCAGTAAATTTGAACATTTGTGTAAAGTGGACCTTTTCGTAGCTCCTAAGGTTTACCAAAACTGACACAAGAGGAAATCATTTAAGGTCATCATGTCTGCCCTTGGCATTCTCGGAATGCCCTGGACTCAGAATGCAGCATCTGAAGTCCATGGTAAACTGCGGAGAGGGGGCAGGGCTGAGGGAGTTTGGAACACGGCCTTCACTGAGGGAGTGTGTGTGGCCAATTCTGCTGTGACTGAACAAAGGGCAGGTGAACAGGGGGCCCAGGGCAGGGCCCTCAGCGCCTGGCAGGCCCAGTGAGGTGTCACAAGCATTTAGGCCCTGGACAAAGGGCTCCTTCTTTGTCTGCACAGCTGCCCAAACTTTCACCTTTCCACTCAGGCTGCCCTCTTACTTGAAGTGCTTGTGGAACCTGTCTGCGCAGTACACCTCGCTGCACAGCTAACCATAGCTCTGGGCATCGTTGTTTCCTGCCAGGTGACCGAAGTTCGCAGGCAGATGCGTCCCTGGGACACACGCGGAGAGGCTCCTGCCCAGGCCAGAGGCCGCCCACTGCCACAGCCCCAGATAGTGGGGCACAAAGCAGCCCTGTCTGAGGCCGTGCCTCTAGAGGGAGTATTGGACCAACACTTGTAGAAAACGGGGTCCTTGTGGGCAACTCATTGGAGGGACACAAATAAATCTTTGCAGACTTTCTGATGAAGCTTATGAGTGTTCACACCTAAGCCTCTTACAAAGTCAGATGTTTAGCTAAACATGAGCTCATGATCTAAATTTACACAATAATGAAGAAATCAGCTACAGGGGGAGACAATCAGCAAAAACTATCAATACCAGAATTAGATTCCCAAGGCCATCGATCTGACGTTGGAATAATCAGGTGCAAGGCAGAAAATATACATAAATCTGGAACTGAAACAAGGAACAAGGATGATTTCAAGGACCGGTAGGATCTGTAAAACATTTTCAAAGTACATGTCATTGATATAGCTAAATACGCAAAGGTTGTGTAATACAACAGATTCATCATTGAGAAGAGAGAAATTATGCTGTTTTGAAAATTATGGCAGGTCAGATTTTCTGCCTAAATATATAAGAAGATTTCTCTAAAAAATACACATTATTTCAAAGACTTATTGGCTGTGAAATAAGTTAAGGGTATTTAAAATGGCTTGTCTGCAAAGAAAGTTGAGATGTAGGGAATCACAGAAAGTCGAGGGGAAAATAGGTCAATATATACTTTGACATATTGTTAAATAAGCCTTAGGCCAGCAACAATGTAGAAGATCTGACCCTTAGAAACTTACAAGTAAGCTGGAATCTTTAAAAGTTCAAATCTTTATAAGTAAAAAGATTTATTAAAATGAATAACCAAGTGTTTAACTTGACATCAGAAGATCAAAACAATAAACCCTTTGAACATAGAAAAAAGATAAATAAAGATATGAGCAGAACTTAATACCACAGAAAACGTATAAAATTCAGGTGAGGTAGTAAGTCCAAAGAATATTCTTTGACAAGATTTAAAAGACATACTTTGATTAAGGAAAACCAAAACATAAGTAAAGAATATACAGAAAGAATCAGGACAATGTTATAGCAGAGAATATATGAAATGCCAGTAAATTTGAACATTTGTGTAAAGTGGACCATTTCCTAGCTCCTAAAGTTTATCAAAATTGACACAAGAGGAAATCATTTAAGGTCATCATGTCTGCCCTTGGCATTCTCGGAACGCCCTGGCCTCAGAATGCAGCATCTGTAGTCCATGGTAACCCGTGGAGATGGGGCCGTGCTGAGGGAGGCTGGAACACTGCCCTCACTGAGGGAGTGGGTGTGGCCATCTCTGCTGTGACTGAACAAAGGGCAGGGGAGAAGGGGGCCCATGGCAGGGCCCTCAGAGCCCGGCAGGCCCAGTGGGGTGTCACAAGAATTTAGGCCCAGGACAAAGTGCGCCTTCTTTGTCTGCACAGCTGCCCAAACTCTCACCTTTCCTCTCAGGCCGCCCTCTTACTTGAAGTGTGTGTGGACCCGGTCCGCGCAGTATACCTCGCTGCACAGCTAACCATAGGTCTGGCCATCGTAGCTTCCTGCCAGGTGACCGAAGTTCGCAGGAGAGATGATTCCCAGGTTCACACGCACAGAGGCTCCTGCCCGGGCGACAGGCCGCCCACTGCCCCTGCCCAAGATCGGGGGCCGAAAGCAGCCCTGTCTAAGTCCCCTACCCCTAGAGGGAGTATTGGACCAACACTTCTAGAAAACACGGTCCATGCGGCCAACTCATTGGAGGGACACAAATAAATCTTTGCCGACTTTTTGCTGAAACTTACGAGCGTTCACACCTAAGCCTCTTACAAGGTCAGCTGTTTAGCTAAACAAGAGCTCATGATCTAAATTTACACAATAATGAAGAAATCAGCTACAAAGGGAGACAATCAGCAAAAACAATCAATACCAGAATTAGATGCCCTAGGCCATCCGTCAGATTTTGGAATAATCAGGTGCTAGGCAGAAAATATACATAAACCTGGAAATGAAACAAGGAACAAGGATGTTTTCAAAGACTGGTAGGATCTCTAAAACATTTTTAAAGTACATGTCATTGATAAAGCTAAATACTCAAAGGTTGTTTAATACAACAATTTAAGCAGTTAGAAGAGTGAAATTTTGCTGTTTAGAAAACTATGGAAGGTGAGATTTTCTGCCTAATTATATAAGATGATTTCTCTAAAAAATACACATTATTTCAAACACTTATTTGCTGTGAAATAAGATAAGGGTATTTCAAATGGCTTGTCTGCAAAGAAAGGTGAGATGTAGGGAATCACAGAAACCGAGGGGATAATATGTCAATATATACATTGCTATATGGTGAACTAAGCCTTAGGCCGGCAACAGTGTCGAGGAATGGACCCTTAGAAACGTACAAGTAAGCTGGAATCTTTAAAAGTTCAAATCTTTATAAGTAAAAAGATTTATTAAAATGAATAACCAAGTGTTTTGATTGACATCAGAAGATCAAAACAATAAACCCTGAGAACATAGAAAAAAGATAAATAAAGATATGAGCAGAACTTAATAAAACAGAAAACGTATAAAATTCTGGTGAGGTAGTAAGTCCAAAGAATATTCTTTGAAAAGATTTAAAAGACACACTTTGATTAAGGAAAACACAAACATAATTAAAGAATATATAGAAAGAAGCAGGACAATGTTATAGCAGAGAATATATGAAATGCCAGTATATTTGAATATTTCTGTAAAGTGGACCATTTCCTAGCTCCTACAGTTTACCAAAACTGACACAAGAGGAAATCATTTAAGGTCATCATGTCTGCCCTTGGCATTCTCGGAACGCCCTGGCCTCAGAATGCAGCATCTGTAGTCCATGGCAACCTGCGGAGAGTGGGCGGGGCTGAGGGAGGCTGGAACTCTGCCCTCACAGAGGGAGTGGGTGTGGCCATCTCTGCTGTGACTGAACAAAGGGCAGGGGAGCAGGGGCCCCAGGGCAGGGCCCTCAGAGCCCGGCAGGCCCAGTGGGGTGTCACAAGCATTTAGGCCCAGGCCATAGGGCGCCTTCTTTGTCTGCACAGCTGCCCAAACTCTCACGTTTCCACTCAGGACACCCACTTAGTTGAAGTGTGTGTGGAACCTGTCGGCGCAGTATACCTCGCTGCACAGCTAACCATAGGTCTCGGTTTCGTAGCTTCCTGCCAGGTGACCGAAGTTCGCAGGAGAGATGATTCCCAGGTTCACAGGCAGAGAGGCTCCTGCTCGCGCCACAGGCTGCCCACTGCCCCTGCCCAAGATCGGGGGCCGAAAGCAGCCCTGTCTAAGTCCCCTACCCCTAGAGGGAGTATTGGACCAACACTTCTAGAAAACGGGGTACTTGTGGGCAACTCATTGGAGGGACACAAATAAATCTTTGCCGACTTTTTGCTGAAACTTACGAGCGTTCACACCTAAGCCTCTTACAAGGTCAGCTGTTTAGCTAAACATGAGCTCATGATCTAAATTTACACAATAATGAAGAAATCAGCTACATAGGGAGACAATCAGCAAAAACAATCAATACCAGAATTTGATTCCCTAGGCCATCCTTGAGATGTTGGAATAATCAGGTGCTAGGCAGTAAATATACATAAAAGTGGAAATGAAACAAGGAACAAGGATGTTTTCAAAGACTGGTAGGATCTCTAAAACATTTTTAAAGTACATGTCATTGATAAAGCTAAATACTCAAAGGTTGTTTAATACAACAAATTAAGCAGTGAGAAGAGTGAAATTATGCTGTTTAGAAAACTATGGAATGTCAGATTTTCTGCCTAATTATATAAGATGATTTCTCTAAAAAATACACATTATTTCAAAAACTTATTGGCTGTGAAATAAGTTAAGTGTATTTTAAATGGCTTGTCTGCAAAGAAAGGTGAGATGTACGGAATCACGGAAAGCCGAGGGGATAATATGTCACTATATACATTGCTATATGGTGAACTAAGCCTTAGGCAGGCAACAGTGTAGAGGAATGGACCCTTAGAAACGCACAAGTAAGCTGGAATCTTTAAAAGTTCAAATCTTTATAAGTAAAAAGATTTATTAAAATGAATAACCAAGGGTTTTAATTGATATCAGAAAATCAACACAATAAACCCTGAGAATATTGAAAAAAGATAAATAAAGATATGAGCAGAACTTAATACAACAGAAAACGTATAAAATTCAGGTGATTTAGTAAGTCCAAAGAATATACATTGAAATGATTTAAAAGACACTCTTTGATTAAGGAAAACAAAAACATAAGTAAACAATATACAGAAAGAATCAGGAAAATGTTATAGCAGAGAATATATGAAATGCCAGTAAATTTGAACATTTCTGTAAAGTGGACCATTTCCTAGCGCCTAATGTTTAGCAAAACTCACATAAGAGGAAATCATTTAAGGTCATCATGTCTGCCCTTGGCATTCTCGGAACGCCCTGGCCTCAGAATTCAGCATCTGTTCTCCATGGTAACCTGCAGAGAGCGAGCGGGGCTGAGGGAGTTTGGAACACTGCCCTCACTGAGGGAGTGGGTGTGGCCATCTCTGCGGTGACAGAACAAAGGCAGGGGAGAAGGGGGCCAAGGGCAGGGCCCTCACAGCCCGGCACGTCCAGTCGGGTGTCACAAGCGATTAGGCCTAGGCCAAAGGGTGCCTTCTTTGTCTGCACAGCTGCCCAAACTCTCACCTTTCCACTCAGGCCGCCCTCTTATTTGAAGTGTGTTTGGAACCTGTCCGCGCAGTTCACCTCGATGCACAGCTAAGAATAGGTCAGGGAATCGTAGCTTCCTGCCAGGTGACCGAAGTTCGCAGGCAAATGGGTGCCTGGGACACATGCAGAGAGGCTCCTGCCCGGGCCACAGGCCGCCCAATGGCCTTGCCGAAGATCGAAGGCTGAAAAGCAGCCATGTCTGAGTCCACAGCCTCTCGAAGGAGTATTGGACCAACACTTGTAGAAAACGGGTTCCTTGCTGGCAACTCATTGGAGGGACACAAATAAATCTTTGCCGACTTTCTGCTGAAGCTTACCAGCATTCACACTTAAGCCTCTTACAAGGTCAGCTGTTTAGCTAAACATGAGCTGATGATCTAAATTTACAAAATATTGAAGAAATCAGCTACAAAGGGAGACAATCAGCAAAAACAATCAATACCAGAATGAGATTCCCTAGGCCATCCATCTGATGTTGGAATAATCAGGTGCTAGGCAGAAAATATACATAAAACTGGGACTGAAACAAGGAACAAGGAGGTTTTCAAAGGCTGGTAGGATCTCTAAAACATTTTTAAAGTACATGTCGTTGACAAACATAAATACAAAAGGTTGTTTAATACCACAGATTAAGCATTGAGAAGAGTGAAATTATACTGTTTTGAACACTATGGCAGGTGAGATATTCTGCCTAATTATAGAAGAAGATTTCTCTAAAAAATAGACATTATTTCAAAGACTTATTGGCTGTGAAATAAGTTAAGAGTATTTCAAATGGCTTGTCTGCAAAGAAAGGTGAGATGTAGGGAATCACAGTAAGTCGAGGGGAAAATGTCAATATATACATTGCTATATGGTGAACTAAGCCTTAGGCCAGCCACAATGTAGAGGACCTGACCCTTAGAAACTTAAAAGTGAGCTGGAATCTTTAAAAGTTCAAATCTTTATAAGTAAAAAGATTGATCAAAATGAATAACCAATTGTTTAAATTGACATCAGAAGATCAAAACAATAAACCCTAGGAACATAGAAAAAAGATAAATACAGATATGAGGAGAACTTAATACCACAGAAAACGTATAAAATTCAGGTGAGGTAGTAAGTCCAAAGAATATTCTTTGAAAAGATTAAAAGACACACTTTGATTAAGGAAAACACAAACATAATTAAACAATATATATAAAGAATAAGGACAATGTTATAGCAGAGAATATATGAAATGCCAGTAAATTTGAACATTTCTGTAACGCTGACCATTTTCTAGCTCCTACTGTTTACCAAAACTGACACAAGAAGAAATTATTTAAGGTCTTCATGTCTGCCCTTGGCATTCTCGGAACGCCCTGGCCTCAGAATGCAGCATCTGTAGTCCATGGTAACCTGCGGAGAGTGGGCGGGTCTGAGGGAGGCTGGAACACTGCCCTCACTGAGGGAGTGGGTGTGGCCATCTCTGCTGTGACTGAACAAAGGGCAGGGGAGCAGGGGGCCCAGGTCAGGGCCCTCAGAGCCCGGCAGGCCCAGTGGGGTGTCACAAGCATTTAGGCCCAGGCCATAGTGCGCCTTCTTTGTCTGCACAGCTGCCCAAACTCTTACTTTTCCACTCAGGCCGCCCATTTAGTTGAAGTGTGTTTGGAAACTGTCCGCGCAGTATACCTCGCTGCACAGCTAACCATAGGTCTGGGCATCGTAGCTTCCTGCCAGGTGACCGAAGTTCGCAGGAGAGATGATTCCCAGGTTCACACGCAGAGAGTCTCCTGCCCGGGCCACAGGCCGCCCACTGCCCCTGCCCAAGTTCGGGGGCCGAAAGCAGCCCTGTCTAAGTCCCCTACCCCTAGAGGGAGTATTGGACCAGCACTTCTAGAAAACGGGGTCCTTGTGAGCAACTCATTGGACGGAAACAAATAAATCTTTGCCGACTTTTTGCTGAAACTTACGAGCGTTCACACCTAAGCCTCTTACAAGGTCAGTTGTTTAGCTAAACATGAGCTCATGATCTAAATTTACACAATAATGAAGAAATCAGCTACAAAGGGAGACAATCAGCAAAAACAATCAATACCAGAATTAGATTCCCTAGGCCATCCGTCAGATGTTGGAATAATCAGGTGCTAGGCAGAAAATACACATAAACCTGGAAAAGAAACAAGGAACAAGGATGTTTTCAAAGACTGGTAGGATCTCTAAAACATTTTTAATGTACATGTCATTGATAAAGCTAAATACTCAAAGGTTGTTTAATACAACAAATTAAGCAGTGAGAAGAGTGAAATTATGCTGTTTAGAAAACTATGGAAGGTGAGATTTTTTGCCTAATTATATAAGATGATTTCTCTAAAAAATACACATTATTTCAAGTCTTATTGGCTGTGAAATAAGTTAAGTGTGTTTCAAATGGCTTGTCTGCAAAGAAAGGTGAGATGTAGGGAATCACAGAAAGCCGAGGGGATAATATGTTAATCTATACATTGCTATAGGGTGAACTAAGCCTTAGGCCGGCAACTGTGTAGAGGAATGGACCCTTAGAAACGTACAAGTAACCTGGAATCTTTAAAAGTTCAAATCTTTATAAGTAAAAAGATTTATTAAAATGAGTAACCAAGTGTTTTACTTGACATCAGAAAATCAAAACAATAAACACTGAGAACATAGAAAAAAGATAAATAAAGATATGAGCAGAACATAATACAACAGAAAACGTATAAATTTCAGGTGATTTAGTAAGTCCAAAAAATATTCTTTGAAAAGATTTAAAAGACACACTTTGATTAAGGAAAACAAAAAAATGTAAAGAATATACAGAAAGAATCAGGACAATGTTATAGCAGAGAATATATGAAATGCCAGTAAATTTGAACATTTCTGTAATGTTGACCATTTCCGATCGCCTAAAGTTTACCAAAACTGACACAAGAGGAAGTCATTTAAGGTCATCATGTCTGCCCTTGGCATTCTCGGAACGCCCTGGGCTCAGAATGCAGCATCTGTAGTCCATGGTAACCTGCGGAGAGGGGGCGTGGCTGAGGGAGGTTGGAAGACTGCCCTCACTGAGGGAGTGGGTGTGGCCATCTCTGCTGTGACTGAACAAAGGGCAGGGGAGCAGGGTGCCCAGGGCAGGGCCCTCAGAGCACTGCAGACCCAGTGGGGTGTCACAAGCATTTAGGCCCAGGCCAAAGGGTGCCCTCTTTGTCTGCCCAGCTGCCCAAATACTCACCTTTCCACTCAGGCCGCCCTCTTATTTGAATTGTGTTTGGAACCTGTCCGCGCAGTACACCTCGCTGCACAGCTAACCATAGGTCAGGGCATCGTAGCTTCCTGCCAGGTGACAGAAGTTCGCAGGCAAATGGGTCCCTGGGACACATGCGGAAAGGCTCCTGCCCGGGCCACGGGCCGCCCACAGGCCCTGCCCCAGTTCGAAAGCTGAAAAGCAGCCATGTCTGAGAACACTGCCTCTCGAAGGAGTATTGGACCAACACTTGTAGAAAACGGGGTCCTTGCGGGCAACTCATTGGAGGGATACAAATAAATCTTTGCCGACTTTCTGCTGAAGCTTACCAGCGTTCACACCTAAGCCACTTACAAGGTCAGCGGTTAGCTAAACATGAGCTCATGATCTAAATTTACACAATATTGAAGAAATCAGCTACAAAGTGAGACAATCAGCAATAACAATGAATACCAGAATTAGATTCCCTAGGCCATCCATCTGATGTTGGAATAATCAGGTGCAAGGCAGAAAATATATATAAAACTGGAACTGAAACAAGGAACAAGGAGGTTTTCAAAGGCTGGTAGGATCTCTAAAACATTTTTAAAGTACATGTCGTTGATAAACCTAAATACTCAAAGGTTGTTTAATACCACAGATTAAGCATTGAGAAGAATGAAATTATGCTGTTTTGAAAACTATGGCAGGTGAGATTTTCTGCCTATTTATATAAGAAGATTTCTCTAAAAAATAGACATTATTTCAAAGACTTATTGGCTGTGAAATAAGTTATTAGCATTTCAAATGTCTTGTCTGCAAAGAAAGGTGAGATGTAGGGAATCACAGAAAGTCGAGGGGATAATATGTCAATATATACATTGCTAAATGGTGAACTAAGCCTTAGGCCAGCCACAATGTGGAGGTCCTGACCCTTAGAAACTTAAAAGTGACCTGGAATCTTTAAAAGTTCAAATCTTTATAAGTAAAATGATTGATGAAAATGAATAACCAGGTGTTTTAACTGACATCAGAAGATCAAAACAATAAACCCTGAGAACATAGAAAAAAGATAAATAAAGATATGAGCAGAACTTAATACCACAGAAAACGTATAAAATTCAGGTGAGGTAGTAAGTCCAAAGAATATTCTTTGAAAAGATTTAAAAGACACACTTTGATTAGGAAAACACAAACATAATTAAAGAATATACCGAAAGAATCAGGACAATGTTATAGCATGGAATATATGAAATGCCAGTAAATTTGAACATTTCTGTAAAGTTGACCATTTCCTAGCTCCTACAGTTTACCAAAACTGACACAAGAGGAAATCATTTAAGGTCATCATGTCTGCCCCTTGGCATTCTCGGAACGCCCTGGCCTCAGAATGCAGCATCTGTAGTCCATGGTAACCAGCGGAGAGTGGGCGGGGCTGAGGGAGGCTGGAACACTGCCCTCACTGAGGGAGTGGGTTTGGCTATATCTGCTGTGACTGAAAAAAGGGCAGGGGAGCAGGGGGCCCAGTGCAGGGCCCTCAGAGCCCGGCAGGCCCAGTGGGGTGTCACAAGCATTTAGGCCCAGGCCAAAGGGCGCCTTCTTTGTCTGCACAGCTGCCAAACTCTCAGTTTTCCACTCAGGCCACCCACTTAGTTGAAGTGTGTGTGGAACCTGTCCGCGCAGTATACCTCGCTGCACAGCTAACCATAGGTCTGGGCATCGTAGCTTCCTGCCAGGTGACCGAAGTTCGCAGGAGAGATGATTCCCAGGTTCACACGCAGAGAGGCTCCTGCCCGGGCCACAGGCCGCCCACTGCCCCTGTCCAAGAACCTGGGCCGAAAGCAGCCCTGTCTAAGTCCCCTACCACTAGAGGGAGTATTGGACCAACACTTCTAGAAAACGCGGTCCTTGCGGGCAACTCATTGGAGGGACACAAATAAATCTTTGCCGACTTTTTGCTGAAACTTACGAGCGTTCACACCTAAGCCTCTTACAAGGTCAGCTGTTTAGCTAAACACGAGCTCATGATCTAAATTTACACAATAATGAAGAAAGCAGCTACAAAGGGAGACAATCAGCAAAAACAATCAATACCAGAATTAGATTCCCTAGGCCATCCGTCAGATGTTGGAATAATCAGGTGCTAGGCAGATAATATTCATAAACCTGGAAATGAAACAAGGAAGAAGGATGTTTTCAAAGACTGGTAGGATCTCTAAAACATTTTTAAAATACATGTCATTGATAAAGCTAAATACTCAAATGTTGATTAATACAACAATTTAAGCAGTGAGAAGAGTGAAATTATGATGTTTAGAAAACTATGGAACGTGAGATTTTCTGCCTAATTATATAAGATGATTTCTCTAAAAAATACACATTATTTCAAACACTTATTGGCTATGAAATAAGTTAAGGGTATTTCAAATGGCTTGTCTGCAAACAAAGGTGAGATGTAGGGAATCACAGAAAGCCGAGGGGATAATATGTCAATATATACATTGCTATATGGTGAACTAAGCCTTAGGCCGGCAACAGTTTAGAGGAATGGACCCTTAGAAACGCACAAGTAAGCTGGAATCTTTAAAAGTTCAAATCTTTATAAGTAAAAAGATTTATTAAAATGAATAACCAAGTGTTTTGATTGACATCAGAAGATCAAAACAATAAACCCTGAGAACATAGAAAAAAGATAAATAAAGATATGAGCAGAACTTAATACAACAGAAAACGTATAAAATTCAGGTGAGATAGTAAGTCCAAAGAATATTCTTTGAAAAGATTTAAAAGACACACTTTGATTAAGGAAAACACAAACATAATTAAAGAATATATAGAAAGAATCAGGACAATGTTATAGCAGAATATATATGAAATGCCAGTAAATTTGAACATTTCTGTAAAGTGGACCATTTCCTAGCTCCTACAGTTTACCAAAACTGACACAAGAGGAAATCATTTAATGTCATCATGTCTGCCCTTGGCATTCTCGGAACGCCCTGGCCTCAGAATGCAGCATCTGTAGTCCATGGTAACCTGCGGAGAGTGGGCGGGGCTGAGGGAGGCTGGAACCCTGCCCTCACTGAGAGAGTGGGTGTGGCCATCTCTGCTGTGACTGAACAAAGGGCAGGGGAGCAGGGGGCCCAGGGCAGGGCCCTCAGATCCCGGCAGGCCCAGTTGGGTGTCACAAGCCTTTAGGCCCAGGCCATAGGGCGCCTTCTTTGTCTGCACAGCTGCCCAAACTTCACGTTTCCACTCAGGACACCCAATTAGTTGAAGTGTGTGTGGAACCTGTCGGCGCAGTACACCTCGCTGCACAGCTAACCATAGGTCTGGGCATCGTAGCTTACTGCCAGGTGACCGAAGTTCGCAGGAGAGATGATTCCCAGGTTCACACGCAGAGAGGCTCCTGCCCGGGCCACAGGGCGTCCTCTGCCCCTGCCCAAGTTCGGGGGCCGAAAGCATCCCTGTCTTAGACCCCTACCCCTAGAGGGAGTATTGGACCAACACTTCTAGAAAACGGGGTCCTTGTGGGCAACTCATTGGAGGGACACAAATAAATCTTTGCGACTTTTTGCTGAAACTTACGAGCGTTCACACCTAAGACTCTTACAAGGTCAGCTGTTTAGCTAAACATGAGCTCATGATCTAAATTTACACAATAATGAAGAATTCAGCTACAAAGGGAGACAATCAGCAAAAACAATCAATACCAGAATTAGATTCCCTAGGCCATCCTTGAGATGTTGGAATAATCAGGTGGTAGGCAGAAAATATACATAAACCTGGAAATGAAACAAAAAACAAGGATGTTTTCAAAGACTGGTAAGATCTCTAAAACATTTTTAAAGTACATGTCATTGATAAAGCCAAATACTCAAAGGTTGTTTAATACAACAAATTAAGCAGTGAGAAGAGTGAAATTATGCTGTTTAGAAAACTATGGAAGGTGAGATTTTCTGCCTAATTATATAAGATGATTTCTCTAAAAACTACACATTATTTCAAAGACTTA
This sequence comes from Mesoplodon bidens, assembly GCF_964165515.1. NCBI lineage: Eukaryota > Metazoa > Chordata > Mammalia > Artiodactyla > Ziphiidae > Mesoplodon > Mesoplodon bidens. The sequence goes on from NC_138180.1 coordinate 5,688,005, forward strand.
TTGGCTGTGAAATAAGTTAATGGTATTTCAAATGGCTTGTCTGCAAAGAAAGGTGAGATGTAGGGAATCACAGAAAGCCGAGGGGATAATATGTCAATCTATACATTGCTATATGGTGAACTTAGCTTTAGGCCGGCAACAGTGTAGAGGAATGGACCCTTAGAAACGTACAAGTAACCTGGAATCTTTAAAAGTTCAAATCTTTATAAGTAAAAAGATTTATTAAAATGAATAACCAAGGGTTTTAATTGATATCAGAAAATCAAAACCATAAACCCTGAGAACATAGAAAAAAGATAAATAAAGATATGAGCAGAACTTCATACAACAGAAAACGTATAAAATTCAGGTGATTTAGTAAGTCCAAAGAATATTCTTTGAAAAGATTTAAAAGACACTCTTTGATTAAGGAAAACAAAAACATAAGTAAAGAATATACAGAAATAATCAGGACAATGTTATAGCAGAGAGTATAGGAAATGCCAGTAAATTTGAACATTTCTGTAAAGTGGACCATTTCCTAGCGCCTAAAGTTTACCAAAACTGACACAAGAGGAACTCATTTAAGGTCATCCTGTCTGCCCTTGGCATTTTCGGAACGCCCTGGCCTCAGAATGCAGCATCTGTAGTCCATGGTAACCTGCGGAGAGTGGGCGGTGCTGAGGGAGGCTGGAACACTGCCCTCACTGAGGGAGTGGGTGTGGCCATATCTGCTGTGACTGAACAAAGGGCAGGGGAGCAGGGTGCCCAGGGCAGGGCCCTCAGAGCCCGGCAGGCCCAGTGGTGTGTCACAAGCATTTAGGCCCAGGCCATAGGGCGCCTTCTTTTTCTGCGCAGCTGGCCAAACTCTCACGTTTCCACTCAGGACACCCACTTAGTTGAAGTGTGTGTGGAACCTGTCGGCGCAGTACACCTCGCTGCACAGCTAACCATAGGTCTGGGCATCGTAGCTTCCTGCCAGGTGACCGAAGTTCGCAGGAGAGATGATTCCCAGGTTCACACGCAGAGAGGCTCCTGCCCGGGCCACAGGCCGCCCTCTGCCCCTGCCCAAGTTCGGGGGCCGAAAGCAGCCCTGTCTATGTCCCCTACCCATAGAGGGAGTATTGGACCAACACTTCTAGAAAACGGGGTCCTTGTGGGCAACTCATTGGAGGGACACAAATAAATCTTTGCCGACTTTTTGCTGAAACTTAGGAGCGTTCAAACCTAAGCTTCTTACAAGGTCAGCTCTTTAGCTAAACATGAGCTCATGATCTAAATTTACACAATAATGAAGAAATCAGCTACAAAGGGAGACAATCAGCAAAAACAATCAATACCAGAATTAGATTCCCTTGGCCATCCTTGAGATGTTGGAATAATCAGGTGCTAGGCAGAAAATATACATTAACCTGGAAATGAAACAAGGAACAAGGATGTTTTCAAAGACTGGTAGGATCTCTAAAACATTTTTAAAGTACATGTCATTGATAAAGCTAAATACTCAAAGGTTGTTTAATACAACAAATTAAGCAGTGAGAAGAGTGAAATTATGCTGTTTAGAAAACTATGGTATGTCAGATTTTCTGCCTAATTATATAAGATGATTTCTCTAAAAAAACACACATTATTTCAAAAACTTATTGGCTGTGAAATAAGTTAAGTGTATTTCAAATGGCTTGTCTGCAAAGAAAGGTGAGATGTAGGGAATCACAGAAAGCCGAGGGGATAATATGTCAATATATACATTGCTATATGGTGAACTAAGCCTTAGGCCGGCAACAGTGTAGAGGAATGGAACCTTAGAAACGTACAAGTAACCTGGAATCTTTAAAAGTTCAAATCTTTATAAGTAAAAATATTTATTAAAATGAATAACCAAGGGTTTTAATTGATATCAGAAAATCAAAACAGTAAACCCTGAGAATATAGAAAATAGATAAATAAAGATATGAGCAGAACTTAATACAACAGAAAACGTATAAAATTCAGGTGAGGTAGTAAGTCCAAAGAATATTCTTTGAAAAGATTTAAAAGACACACTTTGATTAGGAAAACACAAACATAATTAAAGAATATACCGAAAGAATCAGGACAATGTTATAGCATGGAATATATGAAATGCCAGTAAATTTGAACATTTCTGTAAAGTTGACCATTTCCTAGCTCCTACAGTTTACCAAAACTGACACAAGAGGAAATCATTTAAGGTCATCATGTCTGCCCCTTGGCATTCTCGGAACGCCCTGGCCTCAGAATGCAGCATCTGTAGTCCATGGTAACCAGCGGAGAGTGGGCGGGGCTGAGGGAGGCTGGAACACTGCCCTCACTGAGGGAGTGGGTTTGGCTATATCTGCTGTGACTGAAAAAAGGGCAGGGGAGCAGGGGGCCCAGTGCAGGGCCCTCAGAGCCCGGCAGGCCCAGTGGGGTGTCACAAGCATTTAGGCCCAGGCCAAAGGGCGCCTTCTTTGTCTGCACAGCTGCCAAACTCTCAGTTTTCCACTCAGGCCACCCACTTAGTTGAAGTGTGTGTGGAACCTGTCCGCGCAGTATACCTCGCTGCACAGCTAACCATAGGTCTGGGCATCGTAGCTTCCTGCCAGGTGACCGAAGTTCGCAGGAGAGATGATTCCCTGGTTCACACGCAGAGAGGCTCCTGCCCGGGCCACAGGCCGCCCACTGCCCCTGTCCAAGAACCTGGGCCGAAAGCAGCCCTGTCTAAGTCCCCTACCACTAGAGGGAGTATTGGACCAACACTTCTAGAAAACGCGGTCCTTGCGGGCAACTCATTGGAGGGACACAAATAAATCTTTGCCGACTTTTTGCTGAAACTTACGAGCGTTCACACCTAAGCCTCTTACAAGGTCAGCTGTTTAGCTAAACACGAGCTCATGATCTAAATTTACACAATAATGAAGAAATCAGCTACAAAGGGAGACAATCAGCAAAAACAATCAATACCAGAATTAGATTCCCTAGGCCATCCGTCAGATGTTGGAATAATCAGGTGCTAGGCAGATAATATTCATAAACCTGGAAATGAAACAAGGAAGAAGGATGTTTTCAAAGACTGGTAGGATCTCTAAAACATTTTTAAAATACATGTCATTGATAAAGCTAAATACTCAAATGTTGATTAATACAACAATTTAAGCAGTGAGAAGAGTGAAATTATGATGTTTAGAAAACTATGGAACGTGAGATTTTCTGCCTAATTATATAAGATGATTTCTCTAAAAAATACACATTATTTCAAACACTTATTGGCTATGAAATAAGTTAAGGGTATTTCAAATGGCTTGTCTGCAAAGAAAGGTGAGATGTAGGGAATCACAGAAAGCCGAGGGGATAATATGTCAATATATACATTGCTATATGGTGAACTAAGCCTTAGGCCGGCAACAGTTTAGAGGAATGGACCCTTAGAAACGCACAAGTAAGCTGGAATCTTTAAAAGTTCAAATCTTTATAAGTAAAAAGATTTATTAAAATGAATAACCAAGTGTTTTGATTGACATCAGAAGATCAAAACAATAAACCCTGAGAACATAGAAAAAAGATAAATAAAGATATGAGCAGAACTTAATACAACAGAAAACGTATAAAATTCAGGTGAGATAGTAAGTCCAAAGAATATTCTTTGAAAAGATTTAAAAGACACACTTTGATTAAGGAAAGCAGAAACATAATTAAAGAATATATAGAAAGAATCAGGACAATGTTATAGCAGAGAATATATGAAATGCCAGTAAATTTGAACATTTCTGTAAAGTGGACCATTTCCTAGCTCCTACAGTTTACCAAAAGTGACACAAGAGGAAATCATTTAAGGTCATCACGTCTGCCCTTGGCATTCTCAGAACGCCCTGGCTTCAGATTGCAGCATCTGTAGTCCATGGTAAACTGCGGAGAGTGGGCGGGGCTGAGGGAGGCTGGAACACTGCCCTCACAGAGGGAGTGGGTGTGGCCATCTCTGCTGTGACTAAACAAAGGGCAGGGGAGCACGGGGCCCAGGGCAGGTCCCTCAGAGCCCGGCAGGCCCAGTGTGGTGTCACAAGCATTTATGCCCAGGCCATAGGGCGCCTTCTTTGTCTGCACAGCTGCCCAAACCCTCACTTTTCCACTCAGGCCTCCCACTTAGTTAAAGTGTGTGTGGAACCTGTCCGCGCAGTATACCTCGCTGCACAGCTAACCATAGGTCTGAGCATCGTAGCTTCCTGCCAGGTGACCGAAGTTCGCAGGAGAGATGATTCACAGGTTCACACGCAGAGAGGCTCCTGCCCGGTCCACAGACCGCCCACTGCCCCTGCCCAAGATCGGGGGCCGAAAGCAGCCCTGTCTAAGTCCCCTACCCCTAGAGGGAGTATTGGACCAACACTTCTAGAAAACGGGGTCCTTGTGGGCAACTCAATGGAGGGACACAAATAAATCATTGCTGACTTTTTGCTGAAACTTACGAGCATTCACACCTAATCCTCTAACAAGGGCAGTTGTTTAGCTAAACATGAGCTCATGATCTAAATTTACACAATAATGAAGAATTCAGCTACAAAGGGATACAATCAGCAAAAACAATCAATACCAGAATTAAATTCCCTGGCCATCCATCTAATGTTGGAATAATCAGGTGCAAGGCAGAAAATATATATAAAACTGGAACTGAAACAAGGAACAAGGAGGTTTTCAAAGGCTGGTAGGATCTCTAAAACATTTTTAAAGTACATGTCGTTGATAAACCTAAATACTCAAAGGTTGTTTAATACCACAGATTAAGCATTGAGAAGAGTGAAATTATGCTGTTTTGAAAACTATGGCAGGTGAGATTTTCTGCCTAATTATATAAGAAGATTTCTCTAAAAAATAGACATTATTTCAAAGACTTATTGGCTGTGAAATAAGTTAAGAGCATTTCAAATGGCTTGTCTGCAAAAAAAGGTGTGATGTAGGGAATCACAGAAAGTCGAGGGGATAATATGTCAATATATACATTGCTAAATGGTGAACTAAGCCTTAGGCCAGCCACAATGTAGAGGTCGTGACCCTTAGAAACTTAAAAGTGAGCTGGAATCTTTAAAAGTTCAAATCTTTATAAGTAAAAAGATTGATTAAAATGAATAACCAAGTGTTTTAATTGACATCAGAAGATCAAAACAATAAACCCTGAGAACATAGAAAAAAGATATATAAAGATATGAGCAAAACTTAATACCAAAGAAAACGTATAAAATTCAGGTGAGGTAGTAAGTCCAAAGAATATTCTTTGAAAAGATATAAAAGACACACTTTGATTAAGGAAAACACAAACATAATTAAAGAATATATAGAAAGAATCAGGACAATGTTATAGCAGAGAATATATGAAATGCCAGTAAATTTGAACATTTCTGTAAAGTGGACCATTTCCTAGCGCCTAAAGTTTACCAAAATTGACACAAGAGGAAATCATTTAAGGTCATCATGTCTGCCCTTGGCATTCTCGGAACGCCCTGGCCTCACAATGCAGCATCTGTAGTCCATGGTAACCTGCGGAGAGGGGGCGTGGCTGAGGGAAGTTGGAAGACTGCCCTCACTTAGGGAGTGGGTGTGGCCATCTCTGCTGTGACTGAACAAAGGGCAGGGGAGCAGGGGGCCCAGGGAAGGGCCCTCAGAGCCCGGCAGACCCAAGGGGGTGTCACAAGCATTTAGGCCCAGGCCAAAGGGCGCCTTCTTTGTCTGCACAGCTGCCCAAACTGTCACCTTTCCACTCAGGCCGCCCTCTTATTTGAAGTGTGTTTGGAACCTGTCCGCGCAGTACACCTCGCTGCACAGCTAACCATAGGTCAGGGCATCGTAGCTTCCTGCCAGGTTACCGAAGCTCACAGGCAAATGGGTCCCTGGGACACATGCGGAGAGGCTCCTGCCCATGACACAGGTCGCCAACTGGCCCGGCCCCAGTTCGAAGGCTGAAAAGCAGCCATGTCTGAATCCACGGACTCTCGAAGGAGTATTGGACCAACACTTGTAGAAAATGGTATCCTTGCGGGCAACTCATTGGAGGGATACAAATAAATCTTTGCCGACTTTCTGCTGAAGCTTACCAGCGTTCACACCTAAGCCTCTTACAAGGTCAGCTGTTTAGCTAAACATGAGCTCATGATCTAAATTTACACAATATTGAAGAAATCAGCTACAAGGTGAGACAATCAGCAATAACAATCAATACCAGAATTAGATTCCCTGGCCATCCATCTGATGTTGGAATAATCAGGTGCAATGCAGAAAATATATTTAAAACTGGAACTGAAACAAGGAACAAGGAGGTTTTCAAAGGCTGGTAGGATCTCTAAAACATTTTTAAAGTACATGTCGTTGATAAACCTAAATACTCAAAGGTTGTTTAATACCACAGATTAAGCATTGAGAAGAGTGAAATTATGCTGTTTTGAAAACTATGGCAGGATAGATTTTCTGCCTAATTATATAAGAAGATTTCTCTAAAAAATAGACATTATTTCAAAGACTTATTTGCTGTGAAATAAGTTAAGAGCATTTCAAATGGCTTGTTTGCAAAGAAAGGTGAGATGTAGGGAATCACAGAAAGCCGTGGGGATAATATGTCAATATATACATTGCTATAAGGTGAATTAAGCCTTAGGCCGGCAACAGTGTAGAGGAATGGACCCTTAGAAACGTACAAGTAAGCTGGAATCTTTAAAAGTTCAAATCTTTATAAGTAAAAAGATTTATTAAAATGAATAGCCAAGTGTTTTACTTGACATCAGAAAATCAAAACAATAAACCCTGAGAACATAGAAAAAAGATAAATAAAGATATGAGCAGAACTTAAAACCACAGAAAACGTATAAAATTCAGGTGATGTAGTAAGTCCAAAGAATATTCTTTGAAAAGATTTAAAAGACACACTTTGATTAAGGAAAACACAAACATAATTAAAGAATATATAGAAAGAATCAGGACAATGTTATAGCAGAGAATATATGAAATGCCAGAAAATTTGAACATTTCTGTAAAGTGGACCATTTCCTAGCTCCTACAGTTTACCAGAACTGACACAAGAGGAAATCATTTAAGGTCATCATGTCTGCCCTTGGCATTCTCGGAACGCCCTAGCCTCAGAATGCAGCATCTGTAGTCCATGGTAAACTGCGGAGAGTGGGCGGGGCAGAGGGAGGCTGAAACTCTGCCCTCACTGAGTTAGTGGGTGTGGCCATCTCTGCTGTTACTGAACAAAGGGCAGGGGAGCAGGGGGCCCAGGGCAGGGCCCTCAGAGCACGGCAGGCCCAGTGGGGTGTCACAAGCATTTAGGCCCAGGCCATAGGGCGCCTTCTTTGTCTGCACAGCTGCCCAAACTTTCACTTTTCCACTCAGGCCGCCCACTTAGTTGAAGTGTGTGCGGAACCTGTCCGCGCAGTATACCTCGCTGCACAGCTAACCATAGGTCTGGGCATCGTAGCTTCCTGCCAGGTGGCCGAAGATCGCAGGAGAGATGATTCCCAGGTTCACACGCACAGAGGCTCCTGCCCGGGTCACAGGCCGCCCACTGCCCCTGCCCAAGATCGGGGGCCGAAAGCAGCCCTGTCTAAGTCCCCTACCCCTAGAGGGTGTATTGGACCAACACTTCTAGAAAACGGGGTCCTTGTGGGCAACTCATTGGAGGGACACAAATAAATCTTTGCCGACTTTTTGCTGAAACTTACGAGCGTTCACACCTAAGCCTCTTACAAGGTCAGCTGTTTAGCTAAACATGAGCTCATGATCTAAATTTACACAATAATGAAGAAATCAGCTACAAAGAAAGACAATCAGCAAAAACAATCAATACCAGAATAAGATTCCCTAGGCCATTCGTCAGATGTTGGAATAATCAGGTGCTAGGCAGAAAATATATATAAACCTGGAAATGAAACAAGGAACAAGGATGTTTTCAAAGACTGGTATGATCTCTAAAACATTTTTAAAGTACATGTCATTGATAAAGCTAAATACTCAAAGGTTGTTTAATACAACAAATTAAGCAGTGAGAAGAGTGAAATTATGCTGTTTAGAAAACTATGGAAGGTGAGATTCTCTGCTTAATTATATAAGATGATTTCTCTAAAAAATACACATTATTTCAAAGACTTATTGGCTGTGAAATAAGTTAAGGGTATTTCAAATGTCTTGTCTGCAAAGAAAGGTGAGATGTAGGGAATCACAGAAAGCCGAGGGGATAATATGTCAATATATACATTGCTTTATGGTGAACTAAGCCTTAGGCCAGCCACAGTGTAGAGGAATGGACCCTTAGAAACGTACAAGTAAGCTAGAATCTTTAAAAGTTCAAATCTTTATAAGTAATAAGATTTATTAAAATGAATAGCCAAGTGTTTTACTTGACATCAGAAAATCAAAACAATAAACCCTGAGAACATAGAAAAAAGATAAATAAAGATATGAGCAGAACTTAATACAACAGAAAACGTATAAAATTCAGGTGATTTAGTAAGTCCACAGAATATTCTTGAAAAGATTTAAAAGACACACTTTGATTAAGGAAAACAAAAACATAAGTAAAGAATATATAGAAAGAAACAGGACAATGTTATAGCAGAGAATATATGAAATGCTAGTAAATTTGAACATTTATGTAAAGTGGACCATTTCCTAGCGCCAAAGTTTACCAAAACTGACACAAGAGGAAATCATTTAAAGTCATCATGTCTGCCCTTGGCATTCTCGGAACGCCCTGGCCTCAGAATGCAGCATCTGTAGTCCATGGTAACCTGCGGAGAGGGGGCGTGGCTGAGGGAGGTTGGAAGACCGCCCTCACTGAGGGAGTGGTTGTGGCCATCTCTGCTGTGACTGAAGAAAGGGCATGGGAGCAGGGGACCCATTGTAGGGCCCTCAGAGCCCGGCAGACGCAGTGGGGTGTCACAAGCATTTAGGCCCAGGTCAAAGGGCGCCTTCTTTGTCTGCACAGCTGCCCAAACTCTCAGTTTTCCACTCAGGCCACCCAATTAGTTGAAGTGTGTGTGGAACCTGTCCGCGCAGTATACCTCGCTGCCCAGCTAACCATAGGTCTGGGCATCGTTGCTTCCTGCAAGGTGACCGAAGTTCGCAGGAGAGATGATTCCCCGGTTCACACGCAGAGAGGCTCCTGCCCGGGCCACAGGCCCCCCACTGCCCTGCCCATGATCGGGGGCCGAAAGCAGCCCTCTCTAAGTCCCCTAACCCTACAGGGAGTATTGGACCAACACTTCTAGAAAACGCGGTCCTTGCGGGCAACTCATTGGAGGGACACAAATAAATCTTTGCCGACTTTTGTGAAACTTACGAGCGTTCACACCTAAGCCTCTTACAAGGTCAGCTGTTTAGCTCAACACGAGCTCATGATCTAAATTTACACAATAATGAAGAAATCAGCTACAAAGGGAGACAATCAGCAAAAACAATCAATACCAGAATTAGATTCCCTAGGCCATCCGTCAGATGTTGGAATAATCAGGTGGTAGGCAGAAAATATACATAAACCTGGAAATGAAACAAGGAACAAGGATGTTTTCAAACACTGGTAGGTTCTCTAAAACATTTTTAAAGTATATTTCATTGATAAAGCTAAATACTCAAAGGTTGTTGAATACAACAATTTAAGCAGTGCGAAGAGTGAAATTATGCTGTTTAGAAAACTATGGAAGGTGAGATTTTCTGCCTAATTATATAAGATGATTTCTCTAAATAATACACATTATTTCAAAGACTTATTGGCTTTGAAATAACTTAAGGGTATTTCAAATGACTTGTCTGCAAAGAAAGGTGAGAGGTAGGGAATCACAGAAAGCCGAGGGGATAATATGTCAATATATACATTGCTATATGGTGAACTAAGCTTTAGGCCGGCAACAGTGTAGAGGAATGGACCCTTAGAAACGTACAAGTAAGCTGGAATCTTTAAAAGTTCAAATCTTTATAAGTAAAAAGATTTATTAAAATGAATAACCAAGTGTTTTAATTGACATCAGAAGATCAAAACAATAAACCCTGAGAACATAGAAAAAAGATAAATAAGGATATGAGCAGAACTTAATACAACAAAAAACATATAAAATTCAGGTGAGGTAGTAAGTCCAAAGAATATTCTTGAAAAGATTTAAAAGACACACTTTGATTAAGGAAAACAAAAACGTAAGTAAAGAATATACAGAAAGAATTAGGACAATGTTATAGCAGATAATATATGAAATGCCAGTAAATTTGAACATTTCTGTAAAGTGGACCATTTCTAGCTCCTACAGTTTACAAAAACTGACACAAGAGGAAATCATTTAAGGTCATCATGTCTGCCCTTGGCATTCTCGGAACGCCCTGGCCTCAGATTACAGCATCTGTAGTCCATGGTAACCTGCGGAGAGTGGGCGGGGCTGAGGGAGGCTGGAACACTGCCCTCATTGTGGGAGTGGGTGTGGCCATCTCTGCTGTGACTGAACAAAGGGCAGGGGAGGAGGGGCCAAGGGCTGGGCCCTCAGAGCACGGCAAGCCCAGTGGGGTGTCACAAGCATTTAGGCCCAGGCCATAGGGCGCCTTCTTTGTCTGCACAGCTGCCCAAACTCTCACTTTTCCACTCAGGCCGCCCACTTAGTTGAAGTGTGTGTGGAACCTTTCTGCGCAGTATACCTCGCTGCACAGCTAACTATAGGTCTGGGCATCGTAGCTTCCTGCCAGGTGACCGAAGTTCGCAGGAGAGATGATTCCCAGGTTCACACGCCCAGAGGCTCCTGCCCGGGCCACAGGCCGCCCACTGCCCCTGCCCAAGTTCGGGGGCCGAAAGCAGCCCTGTCTAATTCCCCTACCCCTAGAGGGAGTATTGGACCAGCACTTCTAGAAAACGGCGTCCTTGTGGGCAACTCATTGGAGGGACACAAATAAATCTTTGCCGACTTTTTGCTGAAACTTACGAGCGTTCACACCTAAGCCTCTTACAAGGTCAGCTGTTTAGCTAAACATGAGCTCATGATCTAAATTTACACAATAATGAAGAATTCAACTACAAAGGGAGACAATCAGCAAAAACAATCAATACCAGAATTAGATTACCTAGGTCATCCGTCAGATGTTGGAATAATCAGGTGCTAGGCAGAAAATATACATAAACCTGGAAAAGAAACAAGGAACAAGGATGTTTTCAAAGACTGGTATGATCTCTAAAACATTTTTAAAGTACATGTCATTGATAAAGCTAAATACTCAAAGGTTGTTTAATACAACAAATTAAGCAGTGAGAAGAGTGAAATTATGCTGTTTAGAAAACTATGGAAGGTGAGATTTTCTGCCTAATTATATAAGATGATTTCTTTAAAAAATACACAGTATTTCAAAGACTTATTCGCTGTGAAATAAGTTAAGTGTATTTAAATGGATTGTCTGCAAAGAAAGGTGAGATGTAGGGAATCACAGAAAGCCGAGGGGATAATATGTCAATATATACATTGCTATATGGTGAACTAAACCTTAGGCCGCCAACAGTGTAGAGGAATGGACCCTTAGAAACGTACAAGTAAGCTGGAATCTTTAAAAGTTCAAATCTTTATAATAAAAAGATGTATTAAAATGAATAACCAAGTGTTTTACTTGACATCAGAAAATCAAAACTATAAACCCTGAGAACATAGAAAAAAGATAAATAAAGATATGAGCAGAACTTAATACAACAGAAAACGTATAAAATTCAGGTGATTTAGGAAGTCAATGAATATTCTTTGAAAAGATTCAAAAGACACACTTTGATAAAGGAAAACATAAACATAAGTAAAGAATATACAAAAAGAATCAGGACAATGTTATAGCAGAGAATATATGAAATGCCAGTAAATTTGAACATTTCTGTAAAGCGGACCATTTCCTAGCTCCTAAAGTTTACCAAAACTGACAAAAGAGGAAATCATTTAAGGTCATCCTGTCTGCCCTTGGCATTCTCGGAACACCCTGGCCTCAGAATGCAGCATATGTAGTCCATGGTAACCTGCGGAGAGGGGGCGTGGCTGAGGGAGCTTGGAAGACTGCCCTCACTGAGGGAGTGGGTGTGGCCATCTCTGCTGTGACTGAACAATGGGCAGGGGAGCAGGGGGCCCAGGGCAGGGCCCTCAGAGCCCGGCAGGCCCAGTGTGGTGTCAAAAGCATTTAAGCCCAGGTCAAAGGGCGCATTCTTTGTCTGCACAGCTGTCCAAACTCTCACCATTCCACTCAGGCCGCCCTCTTATTAGAAGTGTGTTTGGAACCTGTCCGCGCAGTACTCCTCGCTGCACAGCTCACCATAGGTCAGGGCATCGTAGCTTCCTGCCAGGTGTCCGAACTTTGCAGGCAAATGGGTCCCTGGGACACATGCGGAGAGGCTCCTGCCCGGGCCACAGGCCGCCCACTGGCCCTGCCCCAGATCGAAGGCTGAAAAGCAGCCATGTCAGAGTCCACTGCCTCTCGAAGGAGTATTGGACAAACACTTGTAGAAAACGGGGTTCTTGCGGGCAACTCATTGGAGGGACACAAATAAATCTTTGCCGACTTTCTGCTGAAGCGTACCAGCGTTCACACCTAAGCCTCTTACAAGGTCAGCTGTTTAGCTAAACATGAGCTCATGATCTAAATTTACACGATATTGAAGAAATCAGCTACAAAGTGAGACAATCAGCAAAAACAATCAATACCAGAATGAGATTCCCTAGGCCATCCATCTGATGTTGGAATAATCAGGTGCAAGGCAGAAAATATACATAAAACTGGAACTGAAAGAAGGAACAAGGAGGTTTTCAAAGGCTGGTAGGATCTCTAAAACATTTTTAAAGTACATGTCATTGATAAACCTAAATACTCAAAGGATGTTTAATACCACAGATTAAGCATTGAGAAGAGTGAAATTATGCTGTTTTCAAAATTATGGCAGGTGAGATTTTCTGCCTAATTATATAAGAAGATTTCTCTATAAAATAGACATTATTTCAAAGACTTATTGGCTGTGAAGTAAGTTAAGTGTATTTCAAATGGCTTGTCTGCAAAGAAAGGTGAGATGTAGGGAATCACAGAAAGACGAGGGGAAAATGTCAATATATACATTGCTATATGGTGAACTAAGCCTTAGGCAAGCCACAATGTAGAGGACCTGACCGTTAGAAACTTGAAAGTGAGCTGGAATCTTTAAAAGTTCAAATCTTTATAAGTAAAAAGATTGATGAAAATGAATAACCATGTGTTTTAATTGACATCAGAAGATCAAAACAATAAACCCTGAGAACATAGAAAAAAGATAAATAAAGATATGACCAGAACTTAATACAACAGAAAACGTATAAAATTCAGGTGATTTAGTAAGTCCAAAGAATATTCTTTGAAAAGATTTAAAAGACACACTTTGATTATGGAAAACATAAACATAAGTAAAGAATATGCAGAAAGAATCAGGACTATGTTATAGCAGAGAATATATGAAATGCCAGTAAACTTGAAAATTTCTGTAAGGCGGACCATTTCCTAGCTGCTACACTTTACGAAAACTGACACAAGAGGAAATCATTTAAGGTCATCATGTCTGCCCTTGGCATTCTCGGAACGCCCTGGCCTCAGAATGCAGCATCTGTAGTCCATGGTAACCTGCGGAGAGGGGGCGTGGCTGAGGGAGGTTGGAAGACTGCCATCACGAGGGAGTGGGTGTGGCCATCTCTGCTGTGACTGAACAAAGGGCAGGGGAGCAGGGGGCCCAGGGCAGGGCCCTCAGAGCCCGGCAGACAGAGTGGGGTGTCACAAGCATTTAGGCCCAGGCCAAAGGGCGCCTTCTTTGTCTGCACAGCTGCCCAAACTCTCACCTTTCCACTCAGGCCGCCCTCTTATTTGAAGTGTGTTTGCAACCTGTCCACGCAGAACACCTCGCTGCACAGCTAACCATAAGTCAGGGCATCGTAGCTTCCTGCCAGGTGACCGAAGTTCGCAGGCAAATGTGTCCCTGGGACACATGCGGAGAGGCTCCTGCCCGGGCCACAGGCCGCCCACTGGCCCTGCCCCAGATCGAAGGCTGAAAAGCAGCCATGTCTGAGTCCACTGCCTCTCGAAGGAGTATTGGACCAACACTTGTAGAAAACGGGGTCCTTGCGGGCAACTCATTGGAGGGACACAAATAAATCTTTGCCGACATTCTGCTGCAGCGTACCAGCGTTCACACCTAAGCCTCTTACAAGGTCAGCTGTTTAGCTAAACATGAGCTCATGATCTAAATTTACACAATATTGAAGAAATCAGCTACGAAGGGAGACAATCAGCAAAAACAATCAATACCAGAATGAGATTCCCTAGGCCATCCATCTGATGTTGGAATAATCAGGTGCAAGGCAGAAAATATACATAAAACTGGAACTGAAAGAAGGAACAAGGAGGTTTTCAAAGGCTGGTAGGATCTCTAAAACATTTTTAAAGTACATGTCATTGATAAACCTAAATAATCAAAGGTTGTCTTATACAACAAATTAAGCAGTGAGAAGAGTGAAATTATGCTGTTTTGAAAACTATGGCAGGTGAGATTTTCTGCCTAATTATGTCAGAAGATTCCTCTAAAAAATAGACATTATTTCAAAGACTTATTGGCTGTGAAATAAGTTAAGTGTATTTCAAATGGCTTGTCTGCAAAGAAAGGTGAGATGTAGGGAATCACAGAAAGTCGAGGGGAAAATGTCAATATATACATTGCTATATGGTGAACTAAGCCTTAGGCCAGCCACAATGTAGAGGACCTGACCCTTAGAAACTTAAAAGTGAGCTGGAATCTTTAAAAGTTCAACTCTTTATAAGTAAAAAGATTGATGAAAATGAATAACCAAGTGTTTTAATTGACATCAGAAGATCAAAACAATAAACCCTGAGAACATAGAAAAAAGATAAAGATAGATATGAGCAGAACTTAATACCACAGAAAACGTATAAAATTCAGGTGAGGTAGTAAGTCCAAAGAATATTCTTTGAAAAGATTTAAAAGACACACTTTTATTAAGGAAAGCACAAACATAATTAAAGAATATATAGAAAGAATCAGGACAATGTTATAGCAGAGAATATATGAAATGCCAGTAAATTTGAACATTTCTGTAAAGTGGTCCATTTCCTAGCTCCTACAGTTTACCAAAACTGACACAAGAGGAAATCATTTAAGGTCATCATGTTTGCCCTTGGCATTCTCGGAACGCCCTGGCCTCAGAATGCAGCATCTGTAGTCCATGGTAACCTGCGGAGAGTGGGCGGGACTGAGGGAGGCTGGAACCCTGCCCTCACAGAGGGAGTGGGTTTGGCCATCTCTGCTGTGACTGAACAAAGGGCAGGGGAGCAGCGGGCCATGGGGAGGGACCTCAGAGCCCGGCAGGCCTAGTGGGGTGTCACAAGCATTTCGGCCCAGGCCTTAGGGCGCCTTCATTGTCTGCACAGCTGCCCAAACTCTCACTTTTCCACTCAGGCCAACCACTTAGTTGCAGTGAGTGTGGAACCTGTCCGCGCAGTATACCTCGCTGCACAGCTATCCATAGGTCTAGGCATCATAGCTTCCTGCCAGGTGACCGAAGTTCGCAGGAGAGATGATTCCCAGGTTCACACGCAGAGAGGCTCCTGCCCGGGCCACAGGCGGCCCACTGCCCCTGCCCAAGATCGTGGGCCGAAAGCAGCCCTTTCTAATTCCCCTACCCCTAGAGGGAGTATTGGACCAACACTTCTAGAAAACGGGTTCCTTGTGGGCAACTCATTGGAGGGACAAAAATAAATGTTTGCCGACTTTTTGCTGAAACTTACGAGCGTTCACACCTAAGCCTTTTACAAGGTCAGCTGTTTAGCTAAACATGAGCTCATGATCTAAATTTACACAATAATGAAGAAATCAGCTACAAAGGGAGACAATCAGAAAAAAAAATCAATACCAGAATTAGATTCCCTAGGCCATCCGTCAGATGTTGGAATAATCAGGTGCTAGGCAGAAAATATACATAAACCTGGAAAAGAAACAAGGAACAAGGATGTTTTCAAAGACTGGTAGGATCTCTAAAACATTTTTAAAGTACATGTCATTGATAAAGCTAAATACTCAAAGGTTGTTATATACAACAAATTAAGCAGTGAGAAGAGTGAAATTATGCTGTTTAGAAAACTATGGAAGGTGAGATTTTCTGCCTAATTATATAAGATGATTTCTCTAAAAAATACACATTATTTCAAAGACTTATTGGCTGTGAAATAAGTTAAGGGTATTTCAAATGTCTTATCTGCAAAGAAATGTGAGATGTAGGGAATCACAGAAAGCCGAGGGGATAATATGTCAATATATACATTGCTATATGGTGAACTAAGCCTTAGGCCGGCAACAGTGTAGAGGAATGGACCCTTAGAAACGTACAAGTAAGCTGGAATCTTTAAAAGTTCAAATCTTTATAAGTAAAAAGATTTATTAAAAATAATAACCAAGTGTTTTACTTGACATCAGAAAATCAAAACAATAAACACTGAGAACATAGAAAAAAGATAAATAAAGATATGAGCAGAACTTAATACAACAGAAAATGTATAAAATTTAGGTGATTTAGTAAGTCCAAAGAATATTCTTGAAAAATTTAAAAGACACACTTTGATTTAGGAAAACAAAAAAAAGTATATAATATACAGGAAGAATCAGGAAAATGTTATAGCGGAGAATATATGAATTGCCAGTAAATTTGAATATTTCTGTAAAGTGGACCATTTCCTAGCTCCTAAAGTTTACCAAAACTGACAGAAGAGGAAATCATTTAAGGTCATCATGTCTGCCCTTGGCATTCTCGGAACGCCCTGGCCTCAGAATGCAGCATCTGTAGTCCATGGTAACCTGCGGAGAGGGGGCGTGGCTGAGGGAGGTTGGAAGACTGCCCTCACTGAGGGAGTGGGTGTGGCCATCTCTGCTGTGACTGAACAAAGGGCAGGGGAGCAGTGGGCCCAGGGCAGGGCCCTCAGTGCCAGGCAGACCCAGTGGGGTGTCACAAGCATTTAGGCCCAGGCCAAAGGGCTCCTTCTTTGTCTGCACAGCTGCCCAAACTCTCACCTTTCCACTCAGGCCGCCCTCTTATTTGAAGTGTGTTGGGTACCTGTCCGCGCAGAACACCTCGCTGCACAGCTAACCATAGGTCAAGGCATCGTAGCTTCCTGCCAGGTGACTGAAGTTCGCAGGCAAATGGGTCCCTGGGACACATGCGGAGAGGCTCCTGCCCGGGCAACAGGCCGCCCACAGGCCCTGCCCCATATCGAAGCCTGAAAAGCAGCCATGTCTGAGTCCACTGCCTCTCGAAGGAGTATTGGACCAACACTTGTAGAAAACGGGGTACTTGAGGGCAACTCATTGGAGGGACACAAATAAATTTTTGCCGACGTTCTGCTGAAGTTTACCAGCGTTCACACCTAAGCCTCTTACAAGGTCAGCTGTTTAGCTAAACATGAGCTCATGATCTAAATTTACACAATATTGAAGAAATCAGCTACAAAGGGAGACAATCAGCAAAAACAATCAATACCAGAATGAGATTCCGTAGGCCATCCATCTGATGTTGGAATAATCAGGTGCAAGGCAGAAAATATACATAAAACTGGAAATGAAACAAGGAACAAGGAGGTTTTCAAAGGCTGGTAGGATCTCTCAAACATTTTTAAAGTACATGTCATTGATAAACCTAAATACTCAAAGGTTGTTTAATACCACAGATTAAGCATTGAGAAGAGTGAAATTATGCTGTTTTGAATACTATGGCAGGTGAGATTTTCTGCCTAATTATGTCAGAAGATTTCCCTAAAAAATAGACATTATTTCAAAGACTTATTGGCTGTGAAATAAGTTAAGTGTATTTCAAATGGCTTGTCTGCAAAGAAAGGTGAGATGTAGGGAATCACAGAAATTCGAGGGGAAAATGTCAATATATACATTGCTATATGGTGAACTAAGCCTTAGGCCAGCCACAATGTAGAGGACCTGACCCTTAGAAACTTAAAAGTGAGCTGGAATCTTTAAAAGTTCAAATCTTTATAAGTAAAAAGATTGATGAAAATGAATAACCAAGTGTTTTAATTGACATCAGAAGATCAAAACAATAAACCCTGAGAACATAGAAAAAAGATAAAGATAGATATGAGCAGAAATTAATACCACAGAAAACGTATAAAATTCAGGTGTGGTAGTAAGTCCAAAGAATATTCTTTGAAAAGATTTAAAAGACACACTTTGATTAAGGAAAGCACAAACATAATTAAAGCATATATAGAAAGAATCAGGACAATGTTATAGCAGAGAATATATGAAATGCCAGTAAATTTGAACATTTCTGTAAAATGGACCATTTCCTAGATCTCACAGTTTACCAAAACTGACACAAGAGGAAATCATTTAAGTTCCTCATGTCTGCCCTTGGCATTCTCGGAACGCCCTGGCCTCAGAATGCAGCATCTGTAGTCCATGGTAACCTGCGGAGAGTGGGCGGGACTGAGGGAGGCTGGAACACTGCCCTCACAGAGGGAGTGGGTGTGGCCATCTCTGCTGTGACTGAACAAAGGGCAGGGGAGCAGCGTTCCCTGGGCAGGGCCCTCAGAGCCCGGCAGGCCTAGTGGGGTGTCACAAACATTTCGGCCCAGGCCTTAGGGCGCCTTCATTGTCTGCACAGCTGCCCAAACTCTCACTTTTCCACTCAGGCCGCCCACTTATTTGAAGTGAGTGTGGAACCTGTCCGCGCAGTATACCTCGCTGCACAGCTAACCATAGGTCTGGGCATCATAGCTTCCAGCCAGGTGACCGAAGTTCGCAGGAGAGATGATTCCCAGGTTCACATGCAGAGAGGCTCCTGCCCGGGCCACAGGCGGCCCACTGCCCCTGCCCAAGATCGGGGGCCGAAAGCAGCCCTGTCTAATTCCCCTACCCCTAGAGGGAGTATTGGACCAACACTTGTAGAAAACGGGGTCCTTGTGGGCAACTCATTGGAGGGACACAAATAAATCTTTGCCGACTTTTTCTGAAACTTACGAGCGTTCACACCTAAGCCTTTTACAAGGTCAGCTGTTTAGCTAAACATGAGCTCATGATCTAAATTTACACAATAATGAAGAAATCAGCTACAAAGGGAGACAATCAGCAAAAACAATCAATACCAGAATTAGATTCCCTAGGCCATCCGTCAGATGTTGGAATAATCAGGTGCTAGGCAGAAAATATACATAAACCAGGAAAAGAAACAAGGAACAAGGATGTTTTCAAAGACTGGTAGGATCTCTAAAACATTTTTAAAGTACATGTCATTGATAAAGCTAAATACTCAAAGGTTGTTTAATACAACAAATTAAGCAGTGAGAAGAGTGAAATTATGCTGTTTAGAAACCTATGGAAGGTGAGATTTTCTGCCTAATTATATAAGATGATTTCTCTAAAAAATACACATTATTTCAAAGACTTATTGGCTGTGAAATAAGTTAAGGGTATTTCAACTGTCTTGTCTGCAAAGAAAGGTGAGATGTAGGGAATCACAGAAAGCCGAAGGGATAATATGTCAATATATACATTGCTATATGGTGAACTAAGCCTTAGGCCGGCAACAGTGTAGAGGAATGGACCCTTAGAAACGTACAAGTAAGCTGGAATCTTTAAAAGTTCAAATCTTTATAAGTAAAAAGATTTATTAAAAATAATAACCAAGTGTTTTACTTGACATCAGAAAATCAAAACAATAAACCCTGAGAACATAGAAAAAAGATAAATAAAGATATGAGCAGAACTTAATACAACAGAAAATGTATAAAATTTAGGTGATTTAGTAAGTCCAAAGAATATTCTTTGAAAAGATTTAAAAGACACACTTTGATTTAGGAAAACAAAAAAAAGTAAATAATATACAGAAAGAATCAGGACAATGTTATAGCGGAGAATATATGAATTGCCAGTAAATTTGAATATTTCTGTAAAGTGGACCATTTCCTAGCTCCTAAAGTTTACCAAAACTGACACAAGAGGAAATCATTTAAGGTCATCATGTCTGCCCTTGGCATTCTCGGAACGCCCTGGCCTCAGAATGCAGCATCTTTAGTCCATGGTAACCTGCGGAACGGGTGCGTGGCTGTGGGAGGTTGGAATACTGCCATCACTGTGGGAGTGGGTGTGGCCATCTCTGCTGTGACTGAACAAAGGGCAGGGGAGCAGGGGGCCCAGGGCAGGGCCCTCAGAGCCCGGCAGAACCAGTGGGGTGTCACAAGCATTTAGGCCCAGGCCAAAGGGCGCCTTCTTTGTCTGCACAGCTGCCCAAACTCTCACCTTTCCACTCAGGCCGCCCTCTTATTTGAAGTGTGTTGGGTACCTGTCCGCGCAGTACACCTCGCTGCACAGCTAACCATATGTCAGGGCATCGTAGTTTCCTGCCAGGTGACCGAAGTTCGCAGGCAAATGGGTACCTGGGACACATGCGGAGAGGCTCCTTCCCGGGCCACAGGCCGCCCAGTGGACCTGCCCGAGATCGAAGGCTGAAAAGCAGCCATGTCTGAGTCCACTGCCTCTCGAAGCAGTATTGGACCAACACTTGTAGAAAACGGGGTCCTTGCGGGCAACTCATTGGAGGGACACAAATAAATCTTTGCCGACTTTCTGCTGAAGCTTACCAGCGTTCACACCTAAGCCTCTTACAAGGTCAGCTGTTTAGCTAAACATGAGCTCATGATCTAAATTTACACAATATTGAAGAAATCAGCTACAAAGGGAGACAATTAGCAAAAACAATCAATACCAGAATGAGATACCCTAGGCCATCCATCTGATGTTGGAATAATCAGGTGCAAGGCAGAAAATATACATAAAACTGGAAATGAAACAAGGAACAAGGAGGTTTTCAAAGGCTGGTAGGATCTCTAAAACATTTTTAAAGTACATGTCGTTGATAAACCTAAATACTCAAAGGTTGTTTAATACCACAGATTAAACATTGAGAAGAGTGAAATTATGCTGCTTTGAAAACTATGGCAGGTGAGATTTTCTGCCTAATTATATAAGAAGATTTCTCTAAAAAATAGACATTATTTCAAAGACTTATTGGCTGTGAAATAAGTTAAGTGTATTTCAAATGGCTTGTCGGCAAAGAAAGGTGAGATGTAGGGAATCACAGAAAGTCGAGGGGAAAATGTCAATATATACATTGCTATATGGTGAACTAAGCCTTAGGCCAGCCACAATGTAGAGGACCTGACCCTTAGAAACTTAAAAGTGAGCTGGAATCTTTAAAAGTTCAAATCTTTATAAGTAAAAAGATTGATGAAAATGAATAACCAAGTGTTTTAATTGACATCAGAAGATCAAAACAATAAACCCTGAGAACATAGAAAAAAGATAAATAAAGATATGAGCAGAACTTAATACCACAGAAAACGTATAAAATTCAGGTGAGGTAGTAAGTCCAAAGAATATTCTTTGAAAAGATTTAAAAGACACACTTTGATTATGGAAAACAAAAAAAAAGTAAAGAATATACAGAAAGAATCAGGACAATTTTATAGCAGAGAATATATGAAATGCCAGTAAATTGGAACATTTCTGTAAAGTGGACCATTTCCTAGCCACTACAATTTACCAAAACTGACACAAGAGGAAATCATTTAAGGTCATCATGTCTGCCCTTGGCATTCTCGGAATGCCCTGGCCTCAGAATGCAGCATCTGTAGTCCATGGTAACCTGTGGAGAGTGGGCGGGGCTGAGGGAGGCTGGAGCACTGCCCTCACTGTGGGAGTGCGTGTGGCCATCTCTGCTGTGACTGAACAAAAGGCAGGGGAGCAGGGGGCCCAGGGCAGGGCCCTCAGAGACAGGCAGTCCCAGTGGGGTGTCACAAGCATTTAGGCTCTGGCCATAGGGCGCCTTCATTGTCTGCACAGCTGCCCAAACTCTCACTTTTCCACTAAGGCCAACCACTTATTTGAAGTGTGTGTGGAACCTGTCCACGCAGTATACCTCGCTGCACAGGTAACCATAGTCCTGGGCATCGTAGCTTCCTGCCAGGTGACCGAAGTTCGCAGGAGAGATGATTCCCAGGTTCACACGCAGAGAGGCTCCTGCCCGGGCCACAGGCCGCCCACTGCCCCTGCCCAAGATCGGGGGCCGAAAGCAGCCCTGTCTAAGTCCCCTACCCCTAGAGGGAGTATTGGACCAACACTTCTAGAAAACGGGGTCCTTGTGGGCAACTCAGTGGAGGGACACAAATAAATCTTTGCCGACTTTTTGCTGAAACTTACGAGGGTTCACACCTAAGCCTCTTACAAGGTCAGCTGTTTAGATAAACATGAGCTCATGATCTAAATTTACACAATAATGAAGAAATCAGCTACAAAGGGAGACAATCAGCAAAAACAATCAATACCAGAATTAGATTCCCTAGGCCACCCGGCAGATGTTGAAATAATCAGGTGCTAGGCAGAAAATGTACCTAAACCTGGAAATGAAACAAGGAACAAGGATGTTTTCAAAGACTGGTAGGGTCTCTAAAACATTTTTAAAGTACATGTCATTGATAAAGCTAAATACACAAAGGTTGTTTAATACAGCAAATTAAGCAGTGAGAAGACTGAAGTTATGCTGTTTAGAAAACTATGGAAAGTGAGATTTTCTGCCTAATTATATAAGACGATTTCTCTAAAAAATACACATTATTTCAAAGACTTATTGGCTGTGAAATAAGTTAAGGGTATTTGAAATGGCTTGTCTGCAAAGAAAGGTGAGATGTAGGGAATCACAGAAAGCCGAGGGGATAATATGTCAATATATACATAGCTATATGTTGAACTAAGCCTTAGGCCGGCAACAGTGTAGAGGAATGGACCCTTAGAAACGTACAAGTAAGCTGGAATCTTTAAAAGTTCAAATCATTATAAGTAAAAAGATTTATTAAAATGAATAACCAAGTGCTTTACTTGACATCAGAAAATCAAAACTATAAACCCTGAGAACATAGAAAAAAGATAAATAAAGATATGAGCAGAACTTAATACAACAGAAAACGTATAAAATTCAGGTGATTTAGTAAGTCCAAAGAATATTCTTTGAAAAGATTTAAAAGACACACTTTGATTAATGAAAACATAAACATAAGTAAAGAATATGCAGAAAGAATCAGGACAATGTTATAGCAGAGAATATATGAAACGCCAGTAAACTTGAACATTTCTGTAAAGCGGACCATTTCCTAGCTGCTACAGTTTACCAAAACTGACACAAGAGGAAATCATTTAAGGTCATCATGTCTGCCCTTGGCATTCTCGGAACGCCCTGGCCTCAGAATGCAGCATCTGTAGTCCATGGTAACCTGTGGAGAGTGGGCGGGGCTGAGGGAGGCTGGAACACTGCCCTCACTGAGGGAGTGGGTGTGGCCATCTCTGCTGTGACTGAACAAAGGGCAGGGGAGCATGGGGCCCAGGGCAGGGCCCTCAGAGCAAGGCAGGCCCAGTGGGGTGTCACAAGCATTTAGGCCCAGGCCATAGGGCGCCTTCTTTGTCTGCACAGCTGCCCAAACTCTCACCTTTCCACTCAGGCCGCCCTCTTATTTGAAGTGTGTTTGGAACCTGTCCGAGCAGTACACCTCGCTGCACAGCAAACCATAGGTCAGGGCATCGTATCTTCCTGCCAGTTGACCGAAGTTCGCAGGCAAATGGGTCCCTGGGACACATGCGGAGAGGCTCCTGCCCGGGCCAAAGGCCGCCCACTGGCCCTGCCCCAGATCGAAGCCCGAAAAGAAGCCATGTCTCAGTCCACTGCCTCTCGAAGGAGTATTGGACCAACACTTGTAGAAAACGGGGTCCTTGTGGGCAACTCATTGGAGGGACACAAATAAATCTTTGCCGACTTTCTACTGAAGCGTACCAGCGTTCACACCTAAGCCTCTTACAAGGTCAGCTATTTAGCTAATCATGAGCTCATGATCTAAATTTACACAATATTGAAGAAATCAGCTACAAAGTGAGACAATCAGCAAAAACAATCAATACCAGAATGAGATTCCCTAGGCCATCCATCTGATGTTGGAATAATCAGGTGCAAGGCAGAAAATATACATAAAACTGGAACTGAAACAAGGAACAAGGAGGTTTTCAAAGGCTCGTAGGATCTCTAAAACATTTTTAAAGTACATGTCATTGATAAACCTAAATACTCAAAGGTTGTTTAATACCACAGATTAAGCAATGAGAAGAGTGAAATTATGCTGTTTTGAAAACTATGGCAGGTGAGATTTCCTGCCTAATTATGTCAGAAGATTTCTCTAAAATTAGACATTATTTCAAAGACTTATTGGCTGTGAAATAAGTTAAGTGTATTTCAAATGGCTTGTCTGCAAAGAAAGGTGAGATGTAGGGAATCACAGAAAGTCGAGGGGAAAATGTCAATATATACATAGCTATATGTTGAACTAAGCCTTAGGCCGGCAACAGTGTAGAGGAATGGACCCTTAGAAACGTACAAGTAAGCTGGAATCTTTAAAAGTTCAAATCTTTATAAGTAAAAAGATTTATTAAAATGAATAACCAAGTGTTATACTTGACATCAGAAAATCAATACTATAAACCCTGAGAACATAGAAAAAAGATCAATAAAGATATGAGCAGAACTTAATACAACAGAAAACGTATAAAATTCAGGTGATTTAGTAAGTCCAAAGAATATTCTTTGAAAATTTTTAAAAGACACACTTTGATTAAGGAAAACATAAACATAAGTAAAGAATATGCAGAAAGAATCAGGACAATGTTATAGCAGAGAATATATGAAATGCCAGTAAACTTGAACATTTCTGTAAAGCGGACCATTTCCTAGCTGCTACAGTTTACCAAAACTGACACAAGAGGAAATCATTTAAGGTCATCATGTCTGCCCTTGGCATTCTCGGAACGCCCTGGCCTCAGAATGCAGCATCTGTAGTCCATGGTAACCTGCGGAGAGAAGGCGTGGCTGAGGGAGGTTGGAAGACTGCCATCACTGAGGGAGTGGGTGTGGCCATCTCTGCTGTGACTGAACAAAGGGCAAGGGAGCAGGGGGCCCAGGGCAGGGCCCTCAGAGCCCGGCAGACCCAGTGGGGTGTCAAAAGCATTTAGGCCCAGGCCAAAGGGCGCCTTCATTGTCTGCACAGCTGCCCAAACTCTCACCTTTCCACTCAGGCCGCCCTCTAATTTGAAGTGTGTTTGGAACCTGTCCGCGCAGTACACCTCGCTGCACAGATAACCATAGGTCAGGGCATCGTAGTTTCCTGCCAGGTGACCGAAGTTCGCAGGCAAATGGGTCCCTGGGACACATGCGGAGAGGCTCCTGCCCGGGCCACAGGCCGCCCAATGGCCCTGCCCCAGATCGAAGGCTGAAAAGCAGCCATGTCTGAGTCCACTGCCTCTCGAAGGAGTATTGGACCAACACTTGTAGAAAACGGGGTCCCTGCGGGCAACTCATTGGAGGGACACAAATAAATCTTTGCCGACTTTCTGCTGAAGCTTACCAGCGTTCACACCTAAGCCTCTTACAAGGTCAGCTGTTTAGCTAAACATGAGCTCATGATCTAAATTTACACAATATTGAAGAAATCAGCTACAAAGGGAGACAATCAGCAAAAACAATCAATACCAGAATGAGATTCCCTAGGCCATCCATCTGATGTTGGAATAATCAGGTGCAAGGCAGAAAATATACATAAAACTGGAAATGAAACAAGGAACAAGGAGGTTTTCAAAGGCTGGTAGGATCTCTCAAACATTTTTAAAGTACATGTCATTGATAAACCTAAATACTCAAAGGTTGTTTAATACCACAGATTAAGCATTGAGAAGAGTGAAATTATGCTGTTTTGAATACTATGGCAGGTGAGATTTTCTGCCTAATTATGTCAGAAGATTTCTCTAAAAAATAGACATTATTTCAAAGACTTATTGGCTGTGAAATAAGTTAAGTGTATTTCAAATGGCTTGTCTGCAAAGAAAGGTGAGATGTAGGGAATCACAGAAATTCGAGGGGAAAATGTCAATATATACATTGCTATATGGTGAACTAAGCCTTAGGCCAGCCACAATGTAGAGGACCTGACCCTTAGAAACTTAAAAGTGAGCTGGAATCTTTAAAAGTTCAAATCTTTATAAGTAAAAAGATTGATGAAAATGAATAACCAAGTGTTTTAATTGACATCAGAAGATCAAAACAATAAACCCTGAGAATATAGAAAAAAGATAAAGATAGATATGAGCAGAAATTAATACCACAGAAAACGTATAAAATTCAGGTGTGGTAGTAAGTCCAAAGAATATTCTTTGAAAAGATTTAAAAGACACACTTTGATTAAGGAAAGCACAAACATAATTAAAGCATATATAGAAAGAATCAGGACAATGTTATAGCAGAGAATATATGAAATGCCAGTAAATTTAAACATTTCTGTAAAATGGACCATTTCCTAGCTCTCACAGTTTACCAAAACTGACACAAGAGGAAATCATTTAAGTTCATCATGTCTGCCCTTGGCATTCTCGGAACGCCCTGGCCTCAGAATGCAGCATCTGTAGTCCATGGTAACCTGCGGAGAGTGGGCGGGACTGAGGGAGGCTGGAACACTGCCCTCACAGAGGGAGTGGGTGTGGCCATCTCTGCTGTGACTGAACAAAGGGCAGGGGAGCAGCGTTCCCTGGGCAGGGCCCTCAGAGCCCGGCAGGCCTAGTGGGGTGTCACAAACATTTCGGCCCAGGCCTTAGGGCGCCTTCATTGTCTGCACAGCTGCCCAAACTCTCACTTTTCCACTCAGGCCGCCCACTTAGTTGAAGTGAGTGTGGAACCTGTCCGCGCAGTATACCTCGCTGCACAGCTAACCATAGGTCTGGGCATCATAGCTTCCAGCCAGGTGACCGAAGTTCGCAGGAGAGATGATTCCCAGGTTCACATGCAGAGCGGCTCCTGCCCGGGCCACAGGCGGCCCACTGCCCCTGCCCAAGATCGGGGGCCGAAAGCAGCCCTGTCTAATTCCCCTACGCCTAGAGGGAGTATTGGACCAACACTTGTAGAAAACGGGGTCCTTGTGGGCAACTCATTGGAGGGACACAAATAAATCTTTGCCGACTTTTTCTGAAACTTACGAGCGTTCACACCTAAGCCTTTTACAAGGTCAGCTGTATAGCTAAACATGAGCTCATGATCTAAATTTACACAATAATGAAGAAATCAGCTACAAAGGGAGACAATCAGCAAAAACAATCAATACCAGAATTAGATTCCCTAGGCCATCCGTCAGATGTTGGAATAATCAGGTGCTAGGCAGAAAATATACATAAACCTGGAAAAGAAACAAGGAACAAGGATGTTTTCAAAGACTGGTAGGATCTCTAAAACATTTTTAAAGTACATGTCATTGATAAAGCTAAATACTCAAAGGTGGTTTAATACAAAAAATTAAGCAGTGAGAAGAGTGAAATTATGCTGTTTAGAAACCTATGGAAGATGAGATTTTCTGCCTAATTATATAAGATGATTTCTCTAAAAAATACACATTATTTCAAAGATTTATTGGCTGTGAAATAAGTTAAGGGTATTTCAACTGTCTTGTCTGCAAAGAAAGGTGAGATGTAGGGAATCACAGAAAGCCGAAGGGATAATATGTCAATATATACATTGCTATAGGGTGAACTAAGCCTTAGGCCGGCAACAGTGTAGAGGAATGGACCCTTAGAAACGTACAAGTAAGCTGGAATCTTTAAAAGTTCAAATCTTTATAAGTAAAAAGATTTATTAAAAATAATAACCAAGTGTTTTACTTGACATCAGAAAATCAAAACAATAAACCCTGAGAACATAGAAAAAAGATAAATAAAGATATGAGCAGAACTTAATACAACAGAAAACGTATAAAATTCAGGTGATTTAGGAAGTCAATGAATATTCTTTGAAAAGATTCAAAAGACACACTTTGATAAAGGAAAACATAAACATAAGTAAAGAATATACAAAAAGAATCAGGACAATGTTATAGCAGAGAATATATGAAATGCCAGTAAATTTGAACATTTCTGTAAAGCGGACCATTTCCTAGCTCTTAAAGTTTACCAAAACTGACAAAAGAGGAAATCATTTAAGGTCATCCTGTCTGCCCTTGGCATTCTCGGAACACCCTGGCCTCAGAATGCAGCATATGTAGTCCATGGTAACCTGCGGAGAGGGGGCGTGGCTGAGGGAGCTTGGAAGACTGCCCTCACTGAGGGAGTGGGTGTGGCCATCTCTGCTGTGACTGAACAATGGGCAGGGGAGCAGGGGGCCCAGGGCAGGGCCCTCAGAGCCCGGCAGGCCCAGTGTGGTGTCAAAAGCATTTAAGCCCAGGTCAAAGGGCGCATTCTTTGTCTGCACAGCTGTCCAAACTCTCACCATTCCACTCAGGCCGCCCTCTTATTTGAAGTGTGTGTGGAACCTGTCCGCGCAGTACACCACGCTGTACAGTTAACCATAGGTCAGGGCATCGTAGCTTCCTGCCAGGTGTCCGAGCTTTGCAGGCAAATGGGTCCCTGGGACACATGCGGAAAGGCTCCTGCCCGGGCCACAGGCCGCCCACTGGCCCTGCCCCAGATCGAAGGCTGAAAAGCAGCCATGTCAGAGTCCACTGCCTCTCGAAGGAGTATTGGACAAACACTTGTAGAAAACGGGGTTCTTGCGGGCAACTCATTGGAGGGACACAAATAAATCTTTGCCGACTTTCTGCTGAAGCGTACCAGCGTTCACACCTAAGCCTCTTACAAGGTCAGCTGTTTAGCTAAACATGAGCTCATGATCTAAATTTACACGATATTGAAGAAATCAGCTACAAAGTGAGACAATCAGCAAAAACAATCAATACCAGAATGAGATTCCCTAGGCCATCCATCTGATGTTGGAATAATCAGGTGCAAGGCAGAAAATATACATAAAACTGGAACTGAAAGAAGGAACAAGGAGGTTTTCAAAGGCTGGTAGGATCTCTAAAACATTTTTAAAGTACATGTCATTGATAAACCTAAATACTCAAAGGATGTTTAATACCACAGATTAAGCATTGAGAAGAGTGAAATTATGCTGTTTTCAAAATTATGGCAGGTGAGATTTTCTGCCTAATTATATAAGAAGATTTCTCTATAAAATAGACATTATTTCAAAGACTTATTGGCTGTGAAGTAAGTTAAGTGTATTTCAAATGGCTTGTCTGCAAAGAAAGGTGAGATGTAGGGAATCACAGAAAGACGAGGGGAAAATGTCAATATATACATTGCTATATGGTGAACTAAGCCTTAGGCAAGCCACAATGTAGAGGACCTGACCGTTAGAAACTTGAAAGTGAGCTGGAATCTTTAAAAGTTCAAATCTTTATAAGTAAAAAGATTGATGAAAATGAATAACCATGTGTTTTAATTGACATCAGAAGATCAAAACAATAAACCCTGAGAACATAGAAAAAAGATAAATAAAGATATGACCAGAACTTAATACAACAGAAAACGTATAAAATTCAGGTGATTTAGTAAGTCCAAAGAATATTCTTTGAAAAGATTTAAAAGACACACTTTGATTATGGAAAACATAAACATAAGTAAAGAATATGCAGAAAGAATCAGGACAATGTTATAGCAGAGAATATATGAAATGCCAGTAAACTTGAAAATTTCTGTAAGGCGGACCATTTCCTAGCTGCTACAGTTTACGAAAACTGACACAAGAGGAAATCATTTAAGGTCATCATGTCTGCCCTTGGCATTCTCGGAACGCCCTGGCCTCAGAATGCAGCATCTGTAGTCCATGGTAACCTGCGGAGAGGGGGCGTGGCTGAGGGAGGTTGGAAGACTGCCATCACGAGGGAGTGGGTGTGGCCATCTCTGCTGTGACTGAACAAAGGGCAGGGGAGCAGGGGGCCCAGGGCAGGGCCCTCAGAGCCCGGCAGACAGAGTGGGGTGTCACAAGCATTTAGGCCCAGGCCAAAGGGCGCCTTCTTTGTCTGCACAGCTGCAAAAACTCTCACCTTTCCACTCACGCCGCCCTCTTATTTGAAGTGTGTTTGCAACCTGTCCACGCAGAACACCTCGCTGCACAGCTAACCATAAGTCAGGGCATCGTAGCTTCTTGCCAGGTGACCGAAGTTCGCAGGCAAATGTGTCCCTGGGACACATGCGGAGAGGCTCCTGCCCGGGCCACAGGCCGCCCACTGGCCCTGCCCCAGATCGAAGGCTGAAAAGCAGCCATGTCTGAGTCCACTGCCTCTCGAAGGAGTATTGGACCAACACTTGTAGAAAACGGGGTCCTTGCGGGCAACTCATTGGAGGGACACAAATAAATCTTTGCCGACATTCTGCTGCAGCGTACCAGCGTTCACACCTAAGCCTCTTACAAGGTCAGCTGTTTAGCTAAACATGAGCTCATGATCTAAATTTACACAATATTGAAGAAATCAGCTACGAAGTGAGACAATCAGCAAAAACAATCAATACCAGAATGAGATTCCCTAGGCCATCCATCTGATGTTGGAATAATCAGGTGCAAGGCAGAAAATATACATAAAACTGGAACTGAAAGAAGGAACAAGGAGGTTTTCAAAGGCTGGTAGGATCTCTAAAACATTTTTAAAGTACATGTCATTGATAAACCTAAATAATCAAAGGTTGTTTTATACAACAAATTAAGCAGTGAGAAGAGTGAAATTATGCTGTTTTGAAAACTATGGCAGGTGAGATTTTCTGCCTAATTATGTCAGAAGATTCCTCTAAAAAATAGACATTATTTCAAAGACTTATTGGCTGTGAAATAAGTTAAGTGTATTTCAAATGGCTTGTCGGCAAAGAAAGGTGAGATGTAGGGAATCACAGAAAGTCGAGGGGAAAATGTCAATATATACATTGCTATATGGTGAACTAAGCCTTAGGCCAGCCACAATGTAGAGGACCTGACCCTTAGAAACTTAAAAGTGAGCTGGAATCTTTAAAAGTTCAACTCTTTATAAGTAAAAAGATTGATGAAAATGAATAACCAAGTGTTTTAATTGACATCAGAAGATCAAAACAATAAACCCTGAGAACATAGAAAAAAGATAAAGATAGATATGAGCAGAACTTAATACCACAGAAAACGTATAAAATTCAGGTGAGGTAGTAAGTCCAAAGAATATTCTTTGAAAAGATTTAAAAGACACACTTTGATTAAGGAAAGCACAAACATAATTAAAGAATATATAGAAAGAATCAGGACAATGTTATAGCAGAGAATATATGAAATGCCAGTAAATTTGAACATTTCTGTAAAGTGGTCCATTTCCTAGCTCCTACAGTTTACCAAAACTGACACAAGAGGAAATCATTTAAGGTCATCATGTTTGCCCTTGGCATTCTCGGAACGCCCTGGCCTCAGAATGCAGCATCTGTAGTCCATGGTAACCTGCGGAGAGTGGGCGGGACTGAGGGAGGCTGGAACCCTGCCCTCACAGAGGGAGTGGGTTTGGCCATCTCTGCTGTGACTGAACAAAGGGCAGGGGAGCAGCGGGCCATGGGGAGGGACCTCAGAGCCCGGCAGGCCTAGTGGGGTGTCACAAGCATTTCGGCCCAGGCCTTAGGGCGCCTTCATTGTCTGCACAGCTGCCCAAACTCTCACTTTTCCACTCAGGCCAACCACTTAGTTGCAGTGAGTGTGGAACCTGTCCGCGCAGTATACCTCGCTGCACAGCTATCCATAGGTCTAGGCATCATAGCTTCCTGCCAGGTGACCGAAGTTCGCAGGAGAGATGATTCCCAGGTTCACACGCAGAGAGGCTCCTGCCCGGGCCACAGGCGGCCCACTGCCCCTGCCCAAGATCGTGGGCCGAAAGCAGCCCTTTCTAATTCCCCTACCCCTAGAGGGAGTATTGGACCAACACTTCTAGAAAACGGGTTCCTTGTGGGCAACTCATTGGAGGGACAAAAATAAATGTTTGCCGACTTTTTGCTGAAACTTACGAGCGTTCACACCTAAGCCTTTTACAAGGTCAGCTGTTTAGCTAAACATGAGCTCATGATCTAAATTTACACAATAATGAAGAAATCAGCTACAAAGGGAGACAATCAGAAAAAAAAATCAATACCAGAATTAGATTCCCTAGGCCATCCGTCAGATGTTGGAATAATCAGGTGCTAGGCAGAAAATATACATAAACCTGGAAAAGAAACAAGGAACAAGGATGTTTTCAAAGACTGGTAGGATCTCTAAAACATTTTTAAAGTACATGTCATTGATAAAGCTAAATACTCAAAGGTTGTTATATACAACAAATTAAGCAGTGAGAAGAGTGAAATTATGCTGTTTAGAAAACTATGGAAGGTGAGATTTTCTGCCTAATTATATAAGATGATTTCTCTAAAAAATACACATTATTTCAAAGACTTATTGGCTGTGAAATAAGTTAAGGGTATTTCAAATGTCTTATCTGCAAAGAAATGTGAGATGTAGGGAATCACAGAAAGCCGAGGGGATAATATGTCAATATATACATTGCTATATGGTGAACTAAGCCTTAGGCCGGCAACAGTGTAGAGGAATGGACCCTTAGAAACGTACAAGTAAGCTGGAATCTTTAAAAGTTCAAATCTTTATAAGTAAAAAGATTTATTAAAAATAATAACCAAGTGTTTTACTTGACATCAGAAAATCAAAACAATAAACACTGAGAACATAGAAAAAAGATAAATAAAGATATGAGCAGAACTTAATACAACAGAAAATGTATAAAATTTAGGTGATTTAGTAAGTCCAAAGAATATTCTTGAAAAATTTAAAAGACACACTTTGATTTAGGAAAACAAAAAAAAGTATATAATATACAGGAAGAATCAGGAAAATGTTATAGCGGAGAATATATGAATTGCCAGTAAATTTGAATATTTCTGTAAAGTGGACCATTTCCTAGCTACTAAAGTTTACCAAAACTGACAGAAGAGGAAATCATTTAAGGTCATCATGTCTGCCCTTGGCATTCTCGGAACGCCCTGGCCTCAGAATGCAGCATCTGTAGTCCATGGTAACCTGCGGAGAGGGGGCGTGGCTGAGGGAGGTTGGAAGACTGCCCTCACTGAGGGAGTGGGTGTGGCCATCTCTGCTGTGACTGAACAAAGGGCAGGGGAGCAGTGGGCCCAGGGCAGGGCCCTCAGTGCCAGGCAGACCCAGTGGGGTGTCACAAGCATTTAGGCCCAGGCCAAAGGGCTCCTTCTTTGTCTGCACAGCTGCCCAAACTCTCACCTTTCCACTCAGGCCGCCCTCTTATTTGAAGTGTGTTGGGTACCTGTCCGCGCAGAACACCTCGCTGCACAGCTAACCATAGGTCAAGGCATCGTAGCTTCCTGCCAGGTGACTGAAGTTCGCAGGCAAATGGGTCCCTGGGACACATGCGGAGAGGCTCCTGCCCGGGCAACAGGCCGCCCACAGGCCCTGCCCCATATCGAAGCCTGAAAAGCAGCCATGTCTGAGTCCACTGCCTCTCGAAGGAGTATTGGACCAACACTTGTAGAAAACGGGGTACTTGAGGGCAACTCATTGGAGGGACACAAATAAATCTTTGCCGACGTTCTGCTGAAGTTTACCAGCGTTCACACCTAAGCCTCTTACAAGGTCAGCTGTTTAGCTAAACATGAGCTCATGATCTAAATTTACACAATATTGAAGAAATCAGCTACAAAGGGAGACAATCAGCAAAAACAATCAATACCAGAATGAGATTCCCTAGGCCATCCATCTGATGTTGGAATAATCAGGTGCAAGGCAGAAAATATACATAAAACTGGAAATGAAACAAGGAACAAGGAGGTTTTCAAAGGCTGGTAGGATCTCTCAAACATTTTTAAAGTACATGTCATTGATAAACCTAAATACTCAAAGGTTGTTTAATACCACAGATTAAGCATTGAGAAGAGTGAAATTATGCTGTTTTGAATACTATGGCAGGTGAGATTTTCTGCCTAATTATGTCAGAAGATTTCTCTAAAAAATAGACATTATTTCAAAGACTTATTGGCTGTGAAATAAGTTAAGTGTATTTCAAATGGCTTGTCTGCAAAGAAAGGTGAGATGTAGGGAATCACAGAAATTCGAGGGGAAAATGTCAATATATACATTGCTATATGGTGAACTAAGCCTTAGGCCAGCCACAATGTAGAGGACCTGACCCTTAGAAACTTAAAAGTGAGCTGGAATCTTTAAAAGTTCAAATCTTTATAAGTAAAAAGATTGATGAAAATGAATAACCAAGTGTTTTAATTGACATCAGAAGATCAAAACAATAAACCCTGAGAACATAGAAAAAAGATAAAGATAGATATGAGCAGAAATTAATACCACAGAAAACGTATAAAATTCAGGTGTGGTAGTAAGTCCAAAGAATATTCTTTGAAAAGATTTAAAAGACACACTTTGATTAAGGAAAGCACAAACATAATTAAAGCATATATAGAAAGAATCAGGACAATGTTATAGCAGAGAATATATGAAATGCCAGTAAATTTGAACATTTCTGTAAAATGGACCATTTCCTAGATCTCACAGTTTACCAAAACTGACACAAGAGGAAATCATTTAAGTTCCTCATGTCTGCCCTTGGCATTCTCGGAACGCCCTGGCCTCAGAATGCAGCATCTGTAGTCCATGGTAACCTGCGGAGAGTGGGCGGGACTGAGGGAGGCTGGAACACTGCCCTCACAGAGGGAGTGGGTGTGGCCATCTCTGCTGTGACTGAACAAAGGGCAGGGGAGCAGCGTTCCCTGGGCAGGGCCCTCAGAGCCCGGCAGGCCTAGTGGGGTGTCACAAACATTTCGGCCCAGGCCTTAGGGCGCCTTCATTGTCTGCACAGCTGCCCAAACTCTCACTTTTCCACTCAGGCCGCCCACTTAGTTGAAGTGAGTGTGGAACCTGTCCGCGCAGTATACCTCGCTGCACAGCTAACCATAGGTCTGGGCATCATAGCTTCCAGCCAGGTGACCGAAGTTCGCAGGAGAGATGATTCCCAGGTTCACATGCAGAGAGGCTCCTGCCCGGGCCACAGGCGGCCCACTGCCCCTGCCCAAGATCGGGGGCCGAAAGCAGCCCTGTCTAATTCCCCTACCCCTAGAGGGAGTATTGGACCAACACTTGTAGAAAACGGGGTCCTTGTGGGCAACTCATTGGAGGGACACAAATAAATCTTTGCCGACTTTTTCTGAAACTTACGAGCGTTCACACCTAAGCCTTTTACAAGGTCACCTGTTTAGCTAAACATGAGCTCATGATCTAAATTTACACAATAATGAAGAAATCAGCTACAAAGGGAGACAATCAGCAAAAACAATCAATAC
Organism: Mesoplodon bidens; assembly: GCF_964165515.1. NCBI lineage: Eukaryota > Metazoa > Chordata > Mammalia > Artiodactyla > Ziphiidae > Mesoplodon > Mesoplodon bidens. The sequence continues at coordinate 5,723,316 of NC_138180.1, forward strand.
CAGAATTAGATTCCCTAGGCCATCCGTCAGATGTTGGAATAATCAGGTGCTAGGCAGAAAATATACATAAACCAGGAAAAGAAACAAGGAACAAGGATGTTTTCAAAGACTGGTAGGATCTCTAAAACATTTTTAAAGTACATGTCATTGATAAAGCTAAATACTCAAAGGTTGTTTAATACAACAAATTAAGCAGTGAGAAGAGTGAAATTATGCTGTTTAGAAACCTATGGAAGGTGAGATTTTCTGCCTAATTATATAAGATGATTTCTCTAAAAAATACACATTATTTCAAAGACTTATTGGCTGTGAAATAAGTTAAGGGTATTTCAACTGTCTTGTCTGCAAAGAAAGGTGAGATGTAGGGAATCACAGAAAGCCGAAGGGATAATATGTCAATATATACATTGCTATATGGTGAACTAAGCCTTAGGCCGGCAACAGTGTAGAGGAATGGACCCTTAGAAACGTACAAGTAAGCTGGAATCTTTAAAAGTTCAAATCTTTATAAGTAAAAAGATTTATTAAAAATAATAACCAAGTGTTTTACTTGACATCAGAAAATCAAAACAATAAACCCTGAGAACATAGAAAAAAGATAAATAAAGATATGAGCAGAACTTAATACAACAGAAAATGTATAAAATTTAGGTGAGGTAGTAAGTCCAAAGAATATTCTTTGAAAAGATTTAAAAGACACACTTTGATTTAGGAAAACAAAAAAAAGTAAATAATATACAGAAAGAATCAGGACAATATTATAGCGGAGAATATATGAATTGCCAGTAAATTTGAATATTTCTGTAAAGTGGACCATTTCCTAGCTCCTAAAGTTTACCGAAACTGACACAAGAGGAAATCATTTAAGGTCATCATGTCTGCCCTTGGCATTCTCGGAACGCCCTGGCCTCAGAATGCAGCATCTTTAGTCCATGGTAACCTGCGGAAAGGGTGCGTGGCTGTGGGAGGTTGGAATACTGCCATCACTGAGGGAGTGGGTGTGGCCATCTCTGCTGTGACTGAACAAAGGGCAGGGGAGCAGGGGGCCCAGGGCAGGGCCCTCAGAGCCCGGCAGAACCAGTGGGGTGTCACAAGCATTTAGGCCCAGGCCAAAGGGCGCCTTCTTTGTCTGCACAGCTGCCCAAACTCTCACCTTTCCACTCAGGCCGCCCTCTTATTTGAAGTGTGTTGGGTACCTGTCCGCGCAGTACACCTCGCTGCACAGCTAACCATATGTGAGGGCATCGTAGTTTCCTGCCAGGTGACCGAAGTTCGCAGGCAAATGGGTACCTGGGACACATGCGGAGAGGCTCCTTCCCGGGCCACAGGCCGCCCAGTGGACCTGCCCGAGATCGAAGGCTGAAAAGCAGCCATGTCTGAGTCCACTGCCTCTCGAAGCAGTATTGGACCAACACTTGTAGAAAACGGGGTCCTTGCGGGCAACTCATTGGAGGGACACAAATAAATCTTTGCCGACTTTCTGCTGAAGCTTACCAGCGTTCACACCTAAGCCTCTTACAAGGTCAGCTGTTTAGCTAAACATGAGCTCATGATCTAAATTTACACAATATTGAAGAAATCAGCTACAAAGGGAGACAATTAGCAAAAACAATCAATACCAGAATGAGATTCCCTAGGCCATCCATCTGATGTTGGAATAATCAGGTGCAAGGCAGAAAATATACATAAAACTGGAAATGAAACAAGGAACAAGGAGGTTTTCAAAGGCTGGTAGGATCTCTAAAACATTTTTAAAGTACATGTCGTTGATAAACCTAAATACTCAAAGGTTGTTTAATACCACAGATTAAACATTGAGAAGAGTGAAATTATGCTGCTTTGAAAACTATGGCAGGTGAGATTTTCTGCCTAATTATATAAGAAGATTTCTCTAAAAAATAGACATTATTTCAAAGACTTATTGGCTGTGAAATAAGTTAAGTGTATTTCAAATGGCTTGTCGGCAAAGAAAGGTGAGATGTAGGGAATCACAGAAAGTCGAGGGGAAAATGTCAATATATACATTGCTATATGGTGAACTAAGCCTTAGGCCAGCCACAATGTAGAGGACCTGACCCTTAGAAACTTAAAAGTGAGCTGGAATCTTTAAAAGTTCAAATCTTTATAAGTAAAAAGATTGATGAAAATGAATAACCAAGTGTTTTAATTGACATCAGAAGATCAAAACAATAAACCCTGAGAACATAGAAAAAAGATAAATAAAGATATGAGCAGAACTTAATACCACAGAAAACGTATAAAATTCAGGTGAGGTAGTAAGTCCAAAGAATATTCTTTGAAAAGATTTAAAAGACACACTTTGATTATGGAAAACAAAAAAAAAGTAAAGAATATACAGAAAGAATCAGGACAATTTTATAGCAGAGAATATATGAAATGCCAGTAAATTGGAACATTTCTGTAAAGTGGACCATTTCCTAGCCACTACAATTTACCAAAACTGACACAAGAGGAAATCATTTAAGGTCATCATGTCTGCCCTTGGCATTCTCGGAATGCCCTGGCCTCAGAATGCAGCATCTGTAGTCCATGGTAACCTGTGGAGAGTGGGCGGGGCTGAGGGAGGCTGGAGCACTGCCCTCACTGTGGGAGTGCGTGTGGCCATCTCTGCTGTGACTGAACAAAAGGCAGGGGAGCAGGGGGCCCAGGGCAGGGCCCTCAGAGACAGGCAGTCCCAGTGGGGTGTCACAAGCATTTAGGCTCTGGCCATAGGGCGCCTTCATTGTCTGCACAGCTGCCCAAACTCTCACTTTTCCACTAAGGCCAACCACTTATTTGAAGTGTGTGTGGAACCTGTCCACGCAGTATACCTCGCTGCACAGGTAACCATAGTTCTGGGCATCGTAGCTTCCTGCCAGGTGACCGAAGTTCGCAGGAGAGATGATTCCCAGGTTCACACGCAGAGAGGCTCCTGCCCGGGCCACAGGCCGCCCACTGCCCCTGCCCAAGATCGGGGGCCGAAAGCAGCCCTGTCTAAGTCCCCTACCCCTAGAGGGAGTATTGGACCAACACTTCTAGAAAACGGGGTCCTTGTGGGCAACTCAGTGGAGGGACACAAATAAATCTTTGCCGACTTTTTGCTGAAACTTACGAGGGTTCACACCTAAGCCTCTTACAAGGTCAGCTGTTTAGATAAACATGAGCTCATGATCTAAATTTACACAATAATGAAGAAATCAGCTACAAAGGGAGACAATCAGCAAAAACAATCAATACCAGAATTAGATTCCCTAGGCCACCCGGCAGATGTTGAAATAATCAGGTGCTAGGCAGAAAATGTACCTAAACCTGGAAATGAAACAAGGAACAAGGATGTTTTCAAAGACTGGTAGGGTCTCTAAAACATTTTTAAAGTACATGTCATTGATAAAGCTAAATACACAAAGGTTGTTTAATACAGCAAATTAAGCAGTGAGAAGACTGAAGTTATGCTGTTTAGAAAACTATGGAAAGTGAGATTTTCTGCCTAATTATATAAGACGATTTCTCTAAAAAATACACATTATTTCAAAGACTTATTGGCTGTGAAATAAGTTAAGGGTATTTGAAATGGCTTGTCTGCAAAGAAAGGTGAGATGTAGGGAATCACAGAAAGCCGAGGGGATAATATGTCAATATATACATAGCTATATGTTGAACTAAGCCTTAGGCCGGCAACAGTGTAGAGGAATGGACCCTTAGAAACGTACAAGTAAGCTGGAATCTTTAAAAGTTCAAATCATTATAAGTAAAAAGATTTATTAAAATGAATAACCAAGTGCTTTACTTGACATCAGAAAATCAAAACTATAAACCCTGAGAACATAGAAAAAAGATAAATAAAGATATGAGCAGAACTTAATACAACAGAAAACGTATAAAATTCAGGTGATTTAGTAAGTCCAAAGAATATTCTTTGAAAAGATTTAAAAGACACACTTTGATTCATGAAAACATAAACATAAGTAAAGAATATGCAGAAAGAATCAGGACAATGTTATAGCAGAGAATATATGAAACGCCAGTAAACTTGAACATTTCTGTAAAGCGGACCATTTCCTAGCTGCTAGAGTTTACCAAAACTGACACAAGAGGAAATCATTTAAGGTCATCATGTCTGCCCTTGGCATTCTCGGAACGCCCTGGCCTCAGAATGCAGCATCTGTAGTCCATGGTAACCTGTGGAGAGTGGGCGGGGCTGAGGGAGGCTGGAACACTGCCCTCACTGAGGGAGTGGGTGTGGCCATCTCTGCTGTGACTGAACAAAGGGCAGGGGAGCATGGGGCCCAGGGCAGGGCCCTCAGAGCAAGGCAGGCCCAGTGGGGTGTCACAAGCATTTAGGCCCAGGCCATAGGGCGCCTTCTTTGTCTGCACAGCTGCCCAAACTCTCACCTTTCCACTCAGGCCGCCCTCTTATTTGAAGTGTGTTTGGAACCTGTCCGAGCAGTACACCTCGCTGCACAGCAAACCATAGGTCAGGGCATCGTAGCTTCCTGCCAGTTGACCGAAGTTCGCAGGCAAATGGGTCCCTGGGACACATGCGGAGAGGCTCCTGCCCGGGCCACAGGCCGCCCACTGGCCCTGCCCCAGATCGAAGCCCGAAAAGAAGCCATGTCTCAGTCCACTGCCTCTCGAAGGAGTATTGGACCAACACTTGTAGAAAACGGGGTCCTTGTGGGCAACTCATTGGAGGGACACAAATAAATCTTTGCCGACTTTCTACTGAAGCGTACCAGCGTTCACACCTAAGCCTCTTACAAGGTCAGCTGTTTAGCTAATCATGAGCTCATGATCTAAATTTACACAATATTGAAGAAATCAGCTACAAAGTGAGACAATCAGCAAAAACAATCAATACCAGAATGAGATTCCCTAGGCCATCCATCTGATGTTGGAATAATCAGGTGCAAGGCAGAAAATATACATAAAACTGGAACTGAAACAAGGAACAAGGAGGTTTTCAAAGGCTCGTAGGATCTCTAAAACATTTTTAAAGTACATGTCATTGATAAACCTAAATACTCAAAGGTTGTTTAATACCACAGATTAAGCAATGAGAAGAGTGAAATTATGCTGTTTTGAAAACTATGGCAGGTGAGATTTCCTGCCTAATTATGTCAGAAGATTTCTCTAAAATTAGACATTATTTCAAAGACTTATTGGCTGTGAAATAAGTTAAGTGTATTTCAAATGGCTTGTCTGCAAAGAAAGGTGAGATGTAGGGAATCACAGAAAGTCGAGGGGAAAATGTCAATATATACATAGCTATATGTTGAACTAAGCCTTAGGCCGGCAACAGTGTAGAGGAATGGACCCTTAGAAACGTACAAGTAAGCTGGAATCTTTAATAGTTCAAATCTTTATAAGTAAAAAGATTTATTAAAATGAATAACCAAGTGTTATACTTGACATCAGAAAATCAAAACTATAAACCCTGAGAACATAGAAAAAAGATCAATAAAGATATGAGCAGAACTTAATACAACAGAAAACGTATAAAATTCAGGTGATTTAGTAAGTCCAAAGAATATTCTTTGAAAATTTTTAAAAGACACACTTTGATTAAGGAAAACATAAACATAAGTAAAGAATATGCAGAAATAATCAGGACAATGTTATAGCAGAGAATATATGAAATGCCAGTAAACTTGAACATTTCTGTAAAGCGGACCATTTCCTAGCTGCTACAGTTTACCAAAACTGACACAAGAGGAAATCATTTAAGGTCATCATGTCTGCCCTTGGCATTCTCGGAACGCCCTGGCCTCAGAATGCAGCATCTGTAGTCCATGGTAACCTGCGGAGAGAAGGCGTGGCTGAGGGAGGTTGGAAGACTGCCATCACTGAGGGAGTGGGTGTGGCCATCTCTGCTGTGACTGAACAAAGGGCAAGGGAGCAGGGGGCCCAGGGCAGGGCCCTCAGAGCCCGGCAGACCCAGTGGGGTGTCAAAAGCATTTAGGCCCAGGCCAAAGGGCGCCTTCATTGTCTGCACAGCTGCCCAAACTCTCACCTTTCCACTCAGGCCGCCCTCTAATTTGAAGTGTGTTTGGAACCTGTCCGCGCAGTACACCTCGCTGCACAGATAACCATAGGTCAGGGCATCGTAGTTTCCTGCCAGGTGACCGAAGTTCGCAGGCAAATGGGTCCCTGGGACACATGCGGAGAGGCTCCTGCCCGGGCCACAGGCCGCCCAATGGCCCTGCCCCAGATCGAAGGCTGAAAAGCAGCCATGTCTGAGTCCACTGCCTCTCGAAGGAGTATTGGACCAACACTTGTAGATAACGGGGTCCCTGCGGGCAACTCATTGGAGGGACACAAATAAATCTTTGCCGACTTTCTGCTGAAGCGTACCAGCATTCACACCTAAGCCTCTTACAAGGTCAGCTGTTTAGCTAAACATGAGCTCATGATCTAAATTTACACAATATTGAAGAAATCAGCTACAAAGGGAGACAATCAGCAAAAACAATCAATACCAGAATGAGATTCCCTAGGCCATCCATCTGATGTTGGAATAATCAGGTGCAAGGCAGAAAATATACATAAAACTGGAAATGAAACAAGGAACAAGGAGGTTTTCAAAGGCTGGTAGGATCTCTCAAACATTTTTAAAGTACATGTCATTGATAAACCTAAATACTCAAAGGTTGTTTAATACCACAGATTAAGCATTGAGAAGAGTGAAATTATGCTGTTTTGAATACTATGGCAGGTGAGATTTTCTGCCTAATTATGTCAGAAGATTTCTCTAAAAAATAGACATTATTTCAAAGACTTATTGGCTGTGAAATAAGTTAAGTGTATTTCAAATGGCTTGTCTGCAAAGAAAGGTGAGATGTAGGGAATCACAGAAATTCGAGGGGAAAATGTCAATATATACATTGCTATATGGTGAACTAAGCCTTAGGCCAGCCACAATGTAGAGGACCTGACCCTTAGAAACTTAAAAGTGAGCTGGAATCTTTAAAAGTTCAAATCTTTATAAGTAAAAAGATTGATGAAAATGAATAACCAAGTGTTTTAATTGACATCAGAAGATCAAAACAATAAACCCTGAGAACATAGAAAAAAGATAAAGATAGATATGAGCAGAAATTAATACCACAGAAAACGTATAAAATTCAGGTGTGGTAGTAAGTCCAAAGAATATTCTTTGAAAAGATTTAAAAGACACACTTTGATTAAGGAAAGCACAAACATAATTAAAGCATATATAGAAAGAATCAGGACAATGTTATAGCAGAGAATATATGAAATGCCAGTAAATTTGAACATTTCTGTAAAATGGACCATTTCCTAGCTCTCACAGTTTACCAAAACTGACACAAGAGGAAATCATTTAAGTTCATCATGTCTGCCCTTGGCATTCTCGGAACGCCCTGGCCTCAGAATGCAGCATCTGTAGTCCATGGTAACCTGCGGAGAGTGGGCGGGACTGAGGGAGGCTGGAACACTGCCCTCACAGAGGGAGTGGGTGTGGCCATCTCTGCTGTGACTGAACAAAGGGCAGGGGAGCAGCGTTCCCTGGGCAGGGCCCTCAGAGCCCGGCAGGCCTAGTGGGGTGTCACAAACATTTCGGCCCAGGCCTTAGGGCGCCTTCATTGTCTGCACAGCTGCCCAAACTCTCACTTTTCCACTCAGGCCGCCCACTTAGTTGAAGTGAGTGTGGAACCTGTCCGCGCAGTATACCTCGCTGCACAGCTAACCATAGGTCTGGGCATCATAGCTTCCAGCCAGGTGACCGAAGTTCGCAGGAGAGATGATTCCCAGGTTCACATGCAGAGCGGCTCCTGCCCGGGCCACAGGCGGCCCACTGCCCCTGCCCAAGATCGGGGGCCGAAAGCAGCCCTGTCTAATTCCCCTACCCCTAGAGGGAGTATTGGACCAACACTTGTAGAAAACGGGGTCCTTGTGGGCAACTCATTGGAGGGACACAAATAAATCTTTGCCGACTTTTTCTGAAACTTACGAGCGTTCACACCTAAGCCTTTTACAAGGTCAGCTGTTTAGCTAAACATGAGCTCATGATCTAAATTTACACAATAATGAAGAAATCAGCTACAAAGGGAGACAATCAGCAAAAACAATCAATACCAGAATTAGATTCCCTAGGCCATCCGTCAGATGTTGGAATAATCAGGTGCTAGGCAGAAAATATACATAAACCAGGAAAAGAAACAAGGAACAAGGATGTTTTCAAAGACTGGTAGTATCTCTAAAACATTTTTAAAGTACATGTCATTGATAAAGCTAAATACTCAAAGGTTGTTTAATACAACAAATTAAGCAGTGAGAAGAGTGAAATTATGCTGTTTAGAAACCTATGGAAGGTGAGATTTTCTGCCTAATTATATAAGATGATTTCTCTAAAAAATACACATTATTTCAAAGACTTATTGGCTGTGAAATAAGTTAAGGGTATTTCAACTGTCTTGTCTGCAAAGAAAGGTGAGATGTAGGGAATCACAGAAAGCCGAAGGGATAATATGTCAATATATACATTGCTATATGGTGAACTAAGCCTTAGGCCGGCAAGAGTGTAGAGGAATGGACCCTTAGAAACGTACAAGTAAGCTGGAATCTTTAAAAGTTCAAATCTTTATAAGTAAAAAGATTTATTAAAAATAATAACCAAGTGTTTTACTTGACATCAGAAAATCAAAACAATAAACCCTGAGAACATAGAAAAAAGATAAATAAAGATATGAGCAGAACTTAATACAACAGAAAACGTATAAAATTCAGGTGATTTAGGAAGTCAATGAATATTCTTTGAAAAGATTCAAAAGACACACTTTGATAAAGGAAAACATAAACATAAGTAAAGAATATACAAAAAGAATCAGGACAATGTTATAGCAGAGAATATATGAAATGCCAGTAAATTTGAACATTTCTGTAAAGCGGACCATTTCCTAGCTCCTAAAGTTTACCAAAACTGACAAAAGAGGAAATCATTTAAGGTCATCCTGTCTGCCCTTGGCATTCTCGGAACACCCTGGCCTCAGAATGCAGCATATGTAGTCCATGGTAACCTGCGGAGAGGGGGCGTGGCTGAGGGAGCTTGGAAGACTGCCCTCACTGAGGGAGTGGGTGTGGCCATCTCTGCTGTGACTGAACAATGGGCAGGGGAGCAGGGGGCCCAGGGCAGGGCCCTCAGAGCCCGGCAGGCCCAGTGTGGTGTCAAAAGCATTTAAGCCCAGGTCAAAGGGCGCATTCTTTGTCTGCACAGCTGTCCAAACTCTCACCATTCCACTCAGGCCGCCCTCTTATTTGAAGTGTGTGTGGAACCTGTCCGCGCAGTACACCACGCTGTACAACTAACCATAGGTCAGGGCATCGTAGCTTCCTGCCAGGTGTCCGAACTTTGCAGGCAAATGGGTCCCTGGGACACATGCGGAGAGGCTCCTGCCCGGGCCACAGGCCGCCCACTGGCCCTGCCCCAGATCGAAGGCTGAAAAGCAGCCATGTCAGAGTCCACTGCCTCTCGAAGGAGTATTGGACAAACACTTGTAGAAAACGGGGTTCTTGCGGGCAACTCATTGGAGGGACACAAATAAATCTTTGCCGACTTTCTGCTGAAGCGTACCAGCGTTCACACCTAAGCCTCTTACAAGGTCAGCTGTTTAGCTAAACATGAGCTCATGATCTAAATTTACACGATATTGAAGAAATCAGCTACAAAGTGAGACAATCAGCAAAAACAATCAATACCAGAATGAGATTCCCTAGGCCATCCATCTGATGTTGGAATAATCAGGTGCAAGGCAGAAAATATACATAAAACTGGAACTGAAAGAAGGAACAAGGAGGTTTTCAAAGGCTGGTAGGATCTCTAAAACATTTTTAAAGTACATGTCATTGATAAACCTAAATACTCAAAGGATGTTTAATACCACAGATTAAGCATTGAGAAGAGTGAAATTATGCTGTTTTCAAAATTATGGCAGGTGAGATTTTCTGCCTAATTATATAAGAAGATTTCTCTATAAAATAGACATTATTTCAAAGACTTATTGGCTGTGAAGTAAGTTAAGTGTATTTCAAATGGCTTGTCTGCAAAGAAAGGTGAGATGTAGGGAATCACAGAAAGACGAGGGGAAAATGTCAATATATACATTGCTATATGGTGAACTAAGCCTTAGGCAAGCCACAATGTAGAGGACCTGACCGTTAGAAACTTGAAAGTGAGCTGGAATCTTTAAAAGTTCAAATCTTTATAAGTAAAAAGCTTGATGAAAATGAATAACCAAGTGTTTTAATTGACATCAGAAGATCAAAACAATAAACCCTGAGAACATAGAAAAAAGATAAATAAAGATATGACCAGAACTTAATACAACAGAAAACGTATAAAATTCAGGTGATTTAGTAAGTCCAAAGAATATTCTTTGAAAAGATTTAAAAGACACACTTTGATTATGGAAAACATAAACATAAGTAAAGAATATGCAGAAAGAATCAGGACAATTTTATAGCAGAGAATATATGAAATGCCAGTAAACTTGAAAATTTCTGTAAGGCGGACCATTTCCTAGCTGCTACAGTTTACGAAAACTGACACAAGAGGAAATCATTTAAGGTCATCATGTCTGCCCTTGGCATTCTCGGAACGCCCTGGCCTCAGAATGCAGCATCTGTAGTCCATGGTAACCTGCGGAGAGGGGGCGTGGCTGAGGGAGGTTGGAAGACTGCCATCACGAGGGAGTGGGTGTGGCCATCTCTGCTGTGACTGAACAAAGGGCAGGGGAGCAGGGGGCCCAGGGCAGGGCCCTCAGAGCCCGGCAGACAGAGTGGGGTGTCACAAGCATTTAGGCCCAGGTCAAAGGGCGCCTTCTTTGTCTGCACAGCTGCCCAAACTCTCACCTTTCCACTCAGGCCGCCCTCTTATTTGAAGTGTGTTTGCAACCTGTCCACGCAGAACACCTCGCTGCACAGCTAACCATAAGTCAGGGCATCGTAGCTTCCTGCCAGGTGACCGAAGTTCGCAGGCAAATGTGTCCCTGGGACACATGCGGAGAGGCTCCTGCCCGGGCCACAGGCCGCCCACTGGCCCTGCCCCAGATCGAAGGCTGAAAAGCAGCCATGTCTGAGTCCACTGCCTCTCGAAGGAGTATTGGACCAACACTTGTAGAAAACGGGGTCCTTGCGGGCAACTCATTGGAGGGACACAAATAAATCTTTGCCGACATTCTGCTGCAGCGTACCAGCGTTCACACCTAAGCCTCTTACAATGTCAGCTGTTTAGCTAAACATGAGCTCATGATCTAAATTTACACAATATTGAAGAAATCAGCTACGAAGTGAGACAATCAGCAAAAACAATCAATACCAGAATGAGATTCCCTAGGCCATCCATCTGATGTTGGAATAATCAGGTGCAAGGCAGAAAATATACATAAAACTGGAACTGAAAGAAGGAACAAGGAGGTTTTCAAAGGCTGGTAGGATCTCTAAAACATTTTTAAAGTACATGTCATTGATAAACCAAAATAATCAAAGGTTGTTTTATACAACAAATTAAGCAGTGAGAAGAGTGAAATTATGCTGTTTTGAAAACTATGGCAGGTGAGATTTTCTGCCTAATTATGTCAGAAGATTCCTCTAAAAAATAGACATTATTTCAAAGACTTATTGGCTGTGAAATAAGTTAAGTGTATTTCAAATGTCTTGTCTGCAAAGAAAGGTGAGATGTAGGGAATCACAGAAAGTCGAGGGGAAAATGTCAATATATACATTGCTATATGGTGAACTAAGCCTTAGGCCAGCCACAATGTAGAGGACCTGACCCTTAGAAACTTAAAAGTGAGCTGGAATCTTTAAAAGTTCAACTCTTTATAAGTAAAAAGATTGATGAAAATGAATAACCAAGTGTTTTAATTGACATCAGAAGATAAAAACAATAAACCCTGAGAACATAGAAAAAAGATAAAGATAGATATGAGCAGAACTTAATACCACAGAAAACGTATAAAATTCAGGTGAGGTAGTAAGTCCAAAGAATATTCTTTGAAAAGATTTAAAAGACACTCTTTGATTAAGGAAAGCACAAACATAATTAAAGAATATATAGAAAGAATCAGGACAATGTTATAGCAGAGAATATATGAAATGCCAGTAAATTTGAACATTTCTGTAAAGTGGTCCATTTCCTAGCTCCTACAGTTTACCAAAACTGACACAAGAGGAAATCATTTAAGGTCATCATGTCTGCCCTTGGCATTCTCGGAACGCCCTGGCCTCAGAATGCAGCATCTGTAGTCCATGGTAACCTGCGGAGAGTGGGCGGGACTGAGGGAGGCTGGAACACTGCCCTCACAGAGGGAGTGGGTTTGGCCATCTCTGCTGTGACTGAACAAAGGGCAGGGGAGCAGCGGGCCATGGGGAGGGCCCTCAGAGCCCGGCAGGCCTAGTGGGGTGTCACAAGCATTTCGGCCCAGGCCTTAGGGCGCCTTCATTGTCTGCACAGCTGCCCAAACTCTCACTTTTCCACTCAGGACAACCACTTAGTTGCAGTGAGTGTGGAACCTGTCCGCGCAGTATACCTCGCTGCACAGCTATCCATAGGTCTAGGCATCATAGCTTCCTGCCAGGTGACCGAAGTTCGCAGGAGAGATGATTCCCAGGTTCACACGCAGAGAGGCTCCTGCCCGGGCCACAGGCGGCCCACTGCCCCTGCCCAAGATCGGGGGCCGAAAGCAGCCCTGTCTAATTCCCCTACCCCTAGAGGGAGTATTGGACCAACACTTCTAGAAAACGGGTTCCTTGTGGGCAACTCATTGGAGGGACACAAATAAATCTTTGCCGACTTTTTGCTGAAACTTACGAGCGTTCACACCTAAGCCTTTTACAAGGTCAGCTGTTTAGCTAAACATGAGCTCATGATCTAAATTTACACAATAATGAAGAAATCAGCTACAAAGGGAGACAATCAGCAAAAACAATCAATACCAGAATTAGATTCCCTAGGCCATCCGTCAGATGTTGGAATAATCAGGTGCTAGGCAGAAAATATACATAAACCTGGAAAAGAAACAAGGAACAAGGATGTTTTCAAAGACTGGTAGGATCTCTAAAACATTTTTAAAGTACATGTCATTGATAAAGCTAAATACTCAAAGGTTGTTTTATACAACAAATTAAGCAGTGAGAAGAGTGAAATTATGCTGTTTAGAAAACTATGGAAGGTGAGATTTTCTGCCTAATTATATAAGATGATTTCTCTAAAAACTACACATTATTTCAAAGACTTATTGGCTGTGAAATAAGTTAAGGGTATTTCAAATGTCTTATCTGCAAAGAAATGTGAGATGTAGGGAATCACACAAAGCCGAGGGGATAATATGTCAATATATACATTGCTATATGGTGAACTAAGCCTTAGGCGGGCAACAGTGTAGAGGAATGGACCCTTAGAAACTACAAGTAAGCTGGAATCTTTAAAAGTTCAAATATTTATAAGTAAAAAGATTTATTAAAAATAATAACCAAGTGTTTTACTTGACATCAGAAAATCAAAACAATAAACACTGAGAACATAGAAAAAAGATAAATAAAGATATGAGCAGAACTTAATACAACAGAAAATGTATAAAATTTAGGTGATTTAGTAAGTCCAAAGAATATTCTTGAAAAATTTAAAAGACACACTTTGATTTAGGAAAACAAAAAAAAGTATATAATATACAGGAAGAATCAGGAAAATGTTATAGCGGAGAATATATGAATTGCCAGTAAATTTGAATATTTCTGTAAAGTGGACCATTTCCTAGCTCCTAAAGTTTACCAAAACTGACAGAAGAGGAAATCATTTAAGGTCATCATGACTGCCCTTGGCATTCTCGGAACGCCCTGGCCTCAGAATGCAGCATCTGTAGTCCATGGTAACCTGCGGAGAGGGGGCGTGGCTGAGGGAGGTTGGAAGACTGCCCTCACTGAGGGAGTGGGTGTGGCCATCTCTGCTGTGACTGAACAAAGGGCAGGGGAGCAGTGGGCCCAGGGCAGGGCCCTCAGTGCCAGGCAGACCCAGTGGGGTGTCACAAGCATTTAGGCCCAGGCCAAAGGGCTCCTTCTTTGTCTGCACAGCTGCCCAAACTCTCACCTTTCCACTCAGGCCGCCCTCTTATTTGAAGTGTGTTGGGTACCTGTCCGCGCAGAACACCTCGCTGCACAGCTAACCATAGGTCAAGGCATCGTAGCTTCCTGCCAGGTGACTGAAGTTCGCAGGCAAATGGGTCCCTGGGACACATGCGGAGAGGCTCCTGCCCGGGCAACAGGCCGCCCACAGGCCCTGCCCCATATCGAAGCCTGAAAAGCAGCCATGTGTGAGTCCACTGCCTCTCGAAGGAGTATTGGACCAACACTTGTAGAAAACGGGGTACTTGAGGGCAACTCATTGGAGGGACACAAATAAATCTTTGCCGACGTTCTGCTGAAGTTTACCAGCGTTCACACCTAAGCCTCTTACAAGGTCAGCTGTTTAGCTAAACATGAGCTCATGATCTAAATTTACACAATATTGAAGAAATCAGCTACAAAGGGAGACAATCAGCAAAAACAATCAATACCAGAATGAGATTCCCTAGGCCATCCATCTGATGTTGGAATAATCAGGTGCAAGGCAGAAAATATACATAAAACTGGAAATGAAACAAGGAACAAGGAGGTTTTCAAAGGCTGGTAGGATCTCTCAAACATTTTTAAAGTACATGTCATTGATAAACCTAAATACTCAAAGGTTGTTTAATACCACAGATTAAGCATTGAGAAGAGTGAAATTATGCTGTTTTGAATACTATGGCAGGTGAGATTTTCTGCCTAATTATGTCAGAAGATTTCTCTAAAAAATAGACATTATTTCAAAGACTTATTGGCTGTGAAATAAGTTAAGTGTATTTCAAATGGCTTGTCTGCAAAGAAAGGTGAGATGTAGGGAATCACAGAAATTCGAGGGGAAAATGTCAATATATACATTGCTATATGGTGAACTAAGCCTTAGGCCAGCCACAATGTAGAGGACCTGACCCTTAGAAACTTAAAAGTGAGCTGGAATCTTTAAAAGTTCAAATCTTTATAAGTAAAAAGATTGATGAAAATGAATAACCAAGTGTTTTAATTGACATCAGAAGATCAAAACAATAAACCCTGAGAACATAGAAAAAAGATAAAGATAGATATGAGCAGAAATTAATACCACAGAAAACGTATAAAATTCAGGTGTGGTAGTAAGTCCAAAGAATATTCTTTGAAAAGATTTAAAAGACACACTTTGATTAAGGAAAGCACAAACATAATTAAAGCATATATAGAAAGAATCAGGACAATGTTATAGCAGAGAATATATGAAATGCCAGTAAATTTGAACATTTCTGTAAAATGGACCATTTCCTAGCTCTCACAGTTTACCAAAACTGACACAAGAGGAAATCATTTAAGTTCCTCATGTCTGCCCTTGGCATTCTCGGAACGCCCTGGCCTCAGAATGCAGCATCTGTAGTCCATGGTAACCTGCGGAGAGTGGGCGGGACTGAGGGAGGCTGGAACACTGCCCTCACAGAGGGAGTGGGTGTGGCCATCTCTGCTGTGACTGAACAAAGGGCAGGGGAGCAGCGTTCCCTGGGCAGGGCCCTCAGAGCCCGGCAGGCCTAGTGGGGTGTCACAAACATTTCGGCCCAGGCCTTAGGGCGCCTTCATTGTCTGCACAGCTGCCCAAACTCTCACTTTTCCACTCAGGCCGCCCACTTAGTTGAAGTGAGTGTGGAACCTGTCCGCGCAGTATACCTCGCTGCACAGCTAACCATAGGTCTGGGCATCATAGCTTCCAGCCAGGTGACCGAAGTTCGCAGGAGAGATGATTCCCAGGTTCACATGCAGAGCGGCTCCTGCCCGGGCCACAGGCGGCCCACTGCCCCTGCCCAAGATCGGGGGCCGAAAGCAGCCCTGTCTAATTCCCCTACCCCTAGAGGGAGTATTGGACCAACACTTGTAGAAAACGGGGTCCTTGTGGGCAACTCATTGGAGGGACACAAATAAATCTTTGCCGACTTTTTCTGAAACTTATGAGCGTTCACACCTAAGCCTTTTACAAGGTCAGCTGTTTAGCTAAACATGAGCTCATGATCTAAATTTACACAATAATGAAGAAATCAGCTACAAAGGGAGACAATCAGCAAAAACAATCAATACCAGAATTAGATTCCCTAGGCCATCCGTCAGATGTTGGAATAATCAGGTGCTAGGCAGAAAATATACATAAACCAGGAAAAGAAACAAGGAACAAGGATGTTTTCAAAGACTGGTAGGATCTCTAAAACATTTTTAAAGTACATGTCATTGATAAAGCTAAATACTCAAAGGTTGTTTAATACAACAAATTAAGCAGTGAGAAGAGTGAAATTATGCTGTTTAGAAACCTATGGAAGGTGAGATTTTCTGCCTAATTATATAAGATGATTTCTCTAAAAAATACACATTATTTCAAAGACTTATTGGCTGTGAAATAAGTTAAGGGTATTTCAACTGTCTTGTCTGCAAAGAAAGGTGAGATGTAGGGAATCACAGAAAGCCGAAGGGATAATATGTCAATATATACATTGCTATATGGTGAACTAAGCCTTAGGCCGGCAACAGTGTAGAGGAATGGACCCTTAGAAACGTACAAGTAAGCTGGAATCTTTAAAAGTTCAAATCTTTATAAGTAAAAAGATTTATTAAAAATAATAACCAAGTGTTTTACTTGACATCAGAAAATCAAAACAATAAACCCTGAGAACATAGAAAAAAGATAAATAAAGATATGAGCAGAACTTAATACAACAGAAAATGTATAAAATTTAGGTGATTTAGTAAGTCCAAAGAATATTCTTTGAAAAGATTTAAAAGACACACTTTGATTTAGGAAAACAAAAAAAAGTAAATAATATACAGAAATAATCAGGACAATGTTATAGCGGAGAATATATGAATTGCCAGTAAATTTGAATATTTCTGTAAAGTGGACCATTTCCTAGCTCCTAAAGTTTACCAAAACTGACACAAGAGGAAATCATTTAAGGTCATCATGTCTGCCCTTGGCATTCTCGGAACGCCCTGGCCTCAGAATGCAGCATCTTTAGTCCATGGTAACCTGCGGAAAGGGTGCGTGGCTGTGGGAGGTTGGAATACTGACATCACTGAGGGAGTGGGTGTGGCCATCTCTGCTGTGACTGAACAAAGGGAAGGGGAGCAGGGGTCCCAGGGCAGGGCCCTCAGAGCCCGGCAGAACCAGTGGGGTGTCACAAGCATTTAGGCCCAGGCCAAAGGGCGCCTTCTTTGTCTGCACAGCTGCCCAAACTCTCACCTTTCCACTCAGGCCGCCCTCTTATTTGAAGTGTGTTGGGTACCTGTCCGCGCAGTACACCTCGCTGCACAGCTAACCATATGTCAGGGCATCGTAGTTTCCTGCCAGTTGACCGAAGTTCGCAGGCAAATGGGTACCTGGGACACATGCGGAGAGGCTCCTTCCCGGGCCACAGGCCGCCCAGTGGACCTGCCCGAGATCGAAGGCTGAAAAGCAGCCATGTCTGAGTCCACTGCCTCTCGAAGCAGTATTGGACCAACACTTGTAGAAAACGGGGTCCTTGCGGGCAACTCATTGGAGGGACACAAATAAATCTTTGCCGACTTTCTGCTGAAGCTTACCAGCGTTCACACCTAAGCCTCTTACAAGGTCAGCTGTTTAGCTAAACATGAGCTCATGATCTAAATTTACACAATATTGAAGAAATCAGCTACAAAGGGAGACAATTAGCAAAAACAATCAATACCAGAATGAGATTCCCTAGGCCATCCATCTGATTTTGGAATAATCAGGTGCAAGGCAGAAAATATACATAAAACTGGAAATGAAACAAGGAACAAGGAGGTTTTCAAAGGCTGGTAGGATCTCTAAAACATTTTTAAAGTACATGTCGTTGATAAACCTAAATACTCAAAGGTTGTTTAATACCACAGATTAAACATTGAGAAGAGTGAAATTATGCTGCTTTGAAAACTATGGCAGGTGAGATTTTCTGCCTAATTATATAAGAAGATTTCTCTAAAAAATAGACATTATTTCAAAGACTTATTGGCTGTGAAATAAGTTAAGTGTATTTCAAATGGCTTGTCGGCAAAGAAAGGTGAGATGTAGGGAATCACAGAAAGTCGAGGGGAAAATGTCAATATATACATTGCTATATGGTGAACTAAGCCTTAGGCCAGCCACAATGTAGAGGACCTGACCCTTAGAAACTTAAAAGTGAGCTGGAATCTTTAAAAGTTCAAATCTTTATAAGTAAAAAGATTGATGAAAATGAATAACCAAGTGTTTTAATTGACATCAGAAGATCAAAACAATAAACCCTGAGAACATAGAAAAAAGATAAATAAAGATATGAGCAGAACTTAATACCACAGAAAACGTATAAAATTCAGGTGAGGTAGTAAGTCCAAAGAATATTCTTTGAAAAGATTTAAAAGACACACTTTGATTATGGAAAACAAAAAAAAAGTAAAGAATATACAGAAAGAATCAGGACAATTTTATAGCAGAGAATATATGAAATGCCAGTAAATTGGAACATTTCTGTAAAGTGGACCATTTCCTAGCCACTACAATTTACCAAAACTGACACAAGAGGAAATCATTTAAGGTCATCATGTCTGCCCTTGGCATTCTCGGAATGCCCTGGCCTCAGAATGCAGCATCTGTAGTCCATGGTAACCTGTGGAGAGTGGGCGGGGCTGAGGGAGGCTGGAGCACTGCCCTCACTGTGGGAGTGCGTGTGGCCATCTCTGCTGTGACTGAACAAAAGGCAGGGGAGCAGGGGGCCCAGGGCAGGGCCCTCAGAGACAGGCAGTCCCAGTGGGGTGTCACAAGCATTTAGGCTCTGGCCATAGGGCGCCTTCATTGTCTGCACAGCTGCCCAAACTCTCACTTTTCCACTCAGGCCAACCACTTATTTGAAGTGTGTGTGGAACCTGTCCACGCAGTATACCTCGCTGCACAGGTAACCATAGTTCTGGGCATCGTAGCTTCCTGCCAGGTGACCGAAGTTCGCAGGAGAGATGATTCCCAGGTTCACACGCAGAGAGGCTCCTGCCCGGGCCACAGGCCGCCCACTGCCCCTGCCCAAGATCGGGGGCCGAAAGCAGCCCTGTCTAAGTCCCCTACCCCTAGAGGGAGTATTGGACCAACACTTCTAGAAAACGGAGTCCTTGTGGGCAACTCAGTGGAGGGACACAAATAAATCTTTGTCGACTTTTTGCTGAAACTTACGAGGGTTCACACCTAAGCCTCTTACAAGGTCAGCTGTTTAGATAAACATGAGCTCATGATCTAAATTTACACAATAATGAAGAAATCAGCTACAAAGGGAGACAATCAGCAAAAACAATCAATACCAGAATTAGATTCCCTAGGCCACCCGGCAGATGTTGAAATAATCAGGTGCTAGGCAGAAAATGTACCTAAACCTGGAAATGAAACAAGGAACAAGGATGTTTTCAAAGACTGGTAGGGTCTCTAAAACATTTTTAAAGTACATGTCATTGATAAAGCTAAATACACAAAGGTTGTTTAATACAGCAAATTAAGCAGTGAGAAGACTGAAGTTATGCTGTTTAGAAAACTATGGAAAGTGAGATTTTCTGCCTAATTATATAAGACGATTTCTCTAAAAAATACACATTATTTCAATGACTTATTGGCTGTGAAATAAGTTAAGGGTATTTGAAATGGCTTGTCTGCAAAGAAAGGTGAGATGTAGGGAATCACAGAAAGCCGAGGGGATAATATGTCAATATATACATAGCTATATGTTGAACTAAGCCTTAGGCCGGCAACAGTGTAGAGGAATGGACCCTTAGAAACGTACAAGTAAGCTGGAATCTTTAAAAGTTCAAATCATTATAAGTAAAAAGATTTATTAAAATGAATAACCAAGTGCTTTACTTGACATCAGAAAATCAAAACTATAAACCCTGAGAACATAGAAAAAAGATAAATAAAGATATGAGCAGAACTTAATACAACAGAAAACGTATAAAATTCAGGTGATTTAGTAAGTCCAAAGAATATTCTTTGAAAAGATTTAAAAGACACACTTTGATTAATGAAAACATAAACATAAGTAAAGAATATGCAGAAAGAATCAGGACAATGTTATAGCAGAGAATATATGAAACGCCAGTAAACTTGAACATTTCTGTAAAGCGGACCATTTCCTAGCTGCTACAGTTTACCAAAACTGACACAAGAGGAAATCATTTAAGGTCATCATGTCTGCCCTTGGCATTCTCGGAACGCCCTGGCCTCAGAATGCAGCATCTGTAGTCCATGGTAACCTGTGGAGAGTGGGCGGGGCTGAGGGAGGCTGGAACACTGCCCTCACTGAGGGAGTGGGTGTGGCCATCTCTGCTGTGACTGAACAAAGGGCAGGGGAGCATGGGGCCCAGGGCAGTGCCCTCAGAGCAAGGCAGGCCCAGTGGGGTGTCACAAGCATTTATGCCCAGGCCATAGGGCGCCTTCTTTGTCTGCACAGCTGCCCAAACTCTCACCTTTCCACTCAGGCCGCCCTCTTATTTGAAGTGTGTTTGGAACCTGTCCGAGCAGTACACCTCGCTGCACAGCAAACCATAGGTCAGGGCATCGTAGCTTCCTGCCAGTTGACCGAAGTTCGCAGGCAAATGGGTCCCTGGGACACATGCGGAGAGGCTCCTGCCCGGGCCACAGGCCGCCCACTGGCCCTGCCCCAGATCGAAGCCCGAAAAGAAGCCATGTCTCAGTCCACTGCCTCTCGAAGGAGTATTGGACCAACACTTGTAGAAAACGGGGTCCTTGTGGGCAACTCATTGGAGGGACACAAATAAATCTTTGCCGACTTTCTACTGAAGCGTACCAGCGTTCACACCTAAGCCTCTTACAAGGTCAGCTGTTTAGCTAATCATGAGCTCATGATCTAAATTTACACAATATTGAAGAAATCAGCTACAAAGTGAGACAATCAGCAAAAACAATCAATACCAGAATGAGATTCCCTAGGCCATCCATCTGATGTTGGAATAATCAGGTGCAAGGCAGAAAATATACATAAAACTGGAACTGAAACAAGGAACAAGGAGGTTTTCAAAGGCTCGTAGGATCTCTAAAACATTTTTAAAGTACATGTCATTGATAAACCTAAATACTCAAAGGTTGTTTAATACCACAGATTAAGCAATGAGAAGAGTGAAATTATGCTGTTTTGAAAACTATGGCAGGTGAGATTTCCTGCCTAATTATGTCAGAAGATTTCTCTAAAATTAGACATTATTTCAAAGACTTATTGGCTGTGAAATAAGTTAAGTGTATTTCAAATGGCTTGTCTGCAAAGAAAGGTGAGATGTAGGGAATCACAGAAAGTCGAGGGGAAAATGTCAATATATACATAGCTATATGTTGAACTAAGCCTTAGGCCGGCAACAGTGTAGAGGAATGGACCCTTAGAAACGTACAAGTAAGCTGGAATCTTTAAAAGTTCAAATCTTTATAAGTAAAAAGATTTATTAAAATGAATAACCAAGTGTTATACTTGACATCAGAAAATCAAAACTATAAACACTGAGAACATAGAAAAAAGATCAATAAAGATATGAGCAGAACTTAATACAACAGAAAACGTATAAAATTCAGGTGATTTAGTAAGTCCATAGAATATTCTTTGAAAATTTTTAAAAGACACACTTTGATTAAGGAAAACATAAACATAAGTAAAGAATATGCAGAAAGAATCAGGACAATGTTATAGCAGAGAATATATGAAATGCCAGTAAACTTGAACATTTCTGTAAAGCGGACCATTTCCTAGCTGCTACAGTTTACCAAAACTGACACAAGAGGAAATCATTTAAGGTCATCATGTCTGCCCTTGGCATTCTCGGAACGCCCTGGCCTCAGAATGCAGCATCTGTAGTCCATGGTAACCTGCGGAGAGAAGGCGTGGCTGAGGGAGGTTGGAAGACTGCCATCACTGAGGGAGTGGGTGTGGCCATCTCTGCTGTGACTGAACAAAGGGCAAGGGAGCAGGGGGCCCAGGGCAGGGCCCTCAGAGCCCGGCAGACCCAGTGGGGTGTCAAAAGCATTTAGGCCCAGGCCAAAGGGCGCCTTCATTGTCTGCACAGCTGCCCAAACTCTCACCTTTCCACTCAGGCCGCCCTCTAATTTGAAGTGTGTTTGGAACCTGTCCGCGCAGTACACCTCGCTGCACAGATAACCATAGGTCAGGGCATCGTAGTTTCCTGCCAGGTGACCGAAGTTCGCAGGCAAATGGGTCCCTGGGACACATGCGGAGAGGCTCCTGCCGGGCCACAGGCCGCCCAATGGCCCTGCCCCAGATCGAAGGCTGAAAAGCAGCCATGTCTGAGTCCACTGCCTCTCGAAGGAGTATTGGACCAACACTTGTAGAAAACGGGGTCCCTGCGGGCAACTCATTGGAGGGACACAAATAAATCTTTGCCGACTTTCTGCTGAAGCGTACCAGCATTCACACCTAAGCCTCTTACAAGGTCAGCTGTTTAGCTAAACATGAGCTCATGATCTAAATTTACACAATATTGAAGAAATCAGCTACAAAGGGAGACAATCAGCAAAAACAATCAATACCAGAATGAGATTCCCTAGGCCATCCATCTGATGTTGGAATAATCAGGTGCAAGGCAGAAAATATACATAAAACTGGAAATGAAACAAGGAACAAGGAGGTTTTCAAAGGCTGGTAGGATCTCTCAAACATTTTTAAAGTACATGTCATTGATAAACCTAAATACTCAAAGGTTGTTTAATACCACAGATTAAGCATTGAGAAGAGTGAAATTATGCTGTTTTGAATACTATGGCAGGTGAGATTTTCTGCCTAATTATGTCAGAAGATTTCTCTAAAAAATAGACATTATTTCAAAGACTTATTGGCTGTGAAATAAGTTAAGTGTATTTCAAATGGCTTGTCTGCAAAGAAAGGTGAGATGTAGGGAATCACAGAAATTCGAGGGGAAAATGTCAATATATACATTGCTATATGGTGAACTAAGCCTTAGGCCAGCCACAATGTAGAGGACCTGACCCTTAGAAACTTAAAAGTGAGCTGGAATCTTTAAAAGTTCAAATCTTTATAAGTAAAAAGATTGATGAAAATGAATAACCAAGTGTTTTAATTGACATCAGAAGATCAAAACAATAAACCCTGAGAACATAGAAAAAAGATAAAGATAGATATGAGCAGAAATTAATACCACAGAAAACGTATAAAATTCAGGTGTGGTAGTAAGTCCAAAGAATATTCTTTGAAAAGATTTAAAAGACACACTTTGATTAAGGAAAGCACAAACATAATTAAAGCATATATAGAAAGAATCAGGACAATGTTATAGCAGAGAATATATGAAATGCCAGTAAATTTGAACATTTCTGTAAAATGGACCATTTCCTAGCTCTCACAGTTTACCAAAACTGACACAAGAGGAAATCATTTAAGTTCATCATGTCTGCCCTTGGCATTCTCGGAACGCCCTGGCCTCAGAATGCAGCATCTGTAGTCCATGGTAACCTGCGGAGAGTGGGCGGGACTGAGGGAGGCTGGAACACTGCCCTCACAGAGGGAGTGGGTGTGGCCATCTCTGCTGTGACTGAACAAAGGACAGGGGAGCAGCGTTCCCTGGGCAGGGCCCTCAGAGCCCGGCAGGCCTAGTGGGGTGTCACAAACATTTCGGCCCAGGCCTTAGGGCGCCTTCATTGTCTGCACAGCTGCCCAAACTCTCACTTTTCCACTCAGGCCGCCCACATAGTTGAAGTGAGTGTGGAACCTGTCCGCGCAGTATACCTCGCTGCACAGCTAACCATAGGTCTGGGCATCATAGCTTCCAGCCAGGTGACCGAAGTTCGCAGGAGAGATGATTCCCAGGTTCACATGCAGAGCGGCTCCTGCCCGGGCCACAGGCGGCCCACTGCCCCTGCCCAAGATCGGGGGCCGAAAGCAGCCCTGTCTAATTCCCCTACCCCTAGAGGGAGTATTGGACCAACACTTGTAGAAAACGGGGTCCTTGTGGGCAACTCATTGGAGGGACACAAATAAATCTTTGCCGACTTTTTCTGAAACTTACGAGCGTTCACACCTAAGCCTTTTACAAGGTCAGCTGTTTAGCTAAACATGAGCTCATGATCTAAATTTACACAATAATGAAGAAATCAGCTACAAAGGGAGACAATCAGCAAAAACAATCAATACCAGAATTAGATTCCCTAGGCCATCCGTCAGATGTTGGAATAATCAGGTGCTAGGCAGAAAATATACATAAACCAGGAAAAGAAACAAGGAACAAGGATGTTTTCAAAGACTGGTAGGATCTCTAAAACATTTTTAAAGTACATGTCATTGATAAAGCTAAATACTCAAAGGTTGTTTAATACAACAAATTAAGCAGTGAGAAGAGTGAAATTATGCTGTTTAGAAACCTATGGAAGGTGAGATTTTCTGCCTAATTATATAAGATGATTTCTCTAAAAAATACACATTATTTCAAAGACTTATTGGCTGTGAAATAAGTTAAGGGTATTTCAACTGTCTTGTCTGCAAAGAAAGGTGAGATGTAGGGAATCACAGAAAGCCGAAGGGATAATATGTCAATATATACATTGCTATATGGTGAACTAATCCTTAGGCCGGCAACAGTGTAGAGGAATGGACCCTTAGAAACGTACAAGTAAGCTGGAATCTTTAAAAGTTCAAATCTTTATAAGTAAAAAGATTTATTAAAAATAATAACCAAGTGTTTTACTTGACATCAGAAAATCAAAACAATAAACCCTGAGAACATAGAAAAAAGATAAATAAAGATATGAGCAGAACTTAATACAACAGAAAATGTATAAAATTTAGGTGATTTAGTAAGTCCAAAGAATATTCTTTGAAAAGATTTAAAAGACACACTTTGATTTAGGAAAACAAAAAAAAGTAAATAATATACAGAAAGAATCAGGACAATGTTATAGCGGAGAATATATGAATTGCCAGTAAATTTGAATATTTCTGTAAAGTGGACCATTTCCTAGCTCCTAAAGTTTACCAAAACTGACACAAGAGGAAATCATTTAAGGTCATCATGTCTGCCCTTGGCATTCTCGGAACGCCCTGGCCTCAGAATGCAGCATCTTTAGTCCATGGTAACCTGCGGAAAGGGTGCGTGGCTGAGGGAGGTTGGAATACTGCCATCACTGAGGGAGTGGGTGTGGCCATCTCTGCTGTGACTGAACAAAGGGCAGGGGAGCAGGAGGCCCAGGGCAGGGCCCTCAGAGCCCGGCAGAACCAGTGGGGTGTCACAAGCATTTAGGCCCAGGCCAAAGGGCGCCTTCTTTGTCTGCACAGCTGCCCAAACTCTCACCTTTCCACTCAGGCCGCCCTCTTATTTGAAGTGTGTTGGGTACCTGTCCGCGCAGTACACCTCGCTGCACAGCTAACCATATGTCAGGGCATCGTAGTTTCCTGCCAGGTGACCGAAGTTCGCAGGCAAATGGGTACCTGGGACACATGCGGAGAGGCTCCTTCCCGTGCCACAGGCCGCCCAGTGGACCTGCCCGAGATCGAAGGCTGAAAAGCAGCCATGTCTGAGTCCACTGCCTCTCGAAGCAGTATTGGACCAACACTTGTAGAAAACGGGGTCCTTGCGGGCAACTCATTGGAGGGACACAAATAAATCTTTGCCGACTTTCTGCTGAAGCTTACCAGCGTTCACACCTAAGCCTCTTACAAGGTCAGCTGTTTAGCTAAACATGAGCTCATGATCTAAATTTACACAATATTGAAGAAATCAGCTACAAAGGGAGACAATTAGCAAAAACAATCAATACCAGAATGAGATTCCCTAGGCCATCCATCTGATGTTGGAATAATCAGGTGCAAGGCAGAAAATATACATAAAACTGGAAATGAAACAAGGAACAAGGAGGTTTTCAAAGGCTGGTAGGATCTCTAAAACATTTTTAAAGTACATGTCGTTGATAAACCTAAATACTCAAAGGTTGTTTAATACCACAGATTAAACATTGAGAAGAGTGAAATTATGCTGCTTTGAAAACTATGGCAGGTGAGATTTTCTGCCTAATTATATAAGAAGATTTCTCTAAAAAATAGACATTATTTCAAAGACTTATTGGCTGTGAAATAAGTTAAGTGTATTTCAAATGGCTTGTCGGCAAAGAAAGGTGAGATGTAGGGAATCACAGAAAGTCGAGGGGAAAATGTCAATATATACATTGCTATATGGTGAACTAAGCCTTAGGCCAGCCACAATGTAGAGGACCTGACCCTTAGAAACTTAAAAGTGAGCTGGAATCTTTAAAAGTTCAAATATTTATAAGTAAAAAGATTGATGAAAATGAATAACCAAGTGTTTTAATTGACATCAGAAGATCAAAACAATAAACCCTGAGAACATAGAAAAAAGATAAATAAAGATAAGAGCAGAACTTAATACCACAAAAAACGTATAAAATTCAGGTTAGGTAGTAAGTCCAAAGAATATTCTTTGAAAAGATTTAAAAGACACACTTTGATTATGGAAAGCACAAACATAATTAAAGCATATATAGAAAGAATCAGGACAATGTTATAGCAGAGAATATATGAAATGCCAGTAAATTTGAACATTTCTGTAAAATGGACCATTTCCTAGCTCTCACAGTTTACCAAAACTGACACAAGAGGAAATCATTTAAGTTCATCATGTCTGCCCTTGGCATTCTCGGAACGCCCTGGCCTCAGAATGCAGCATCTGTAGTCCATGGTAACCTGCGGAGAGTGGGCGGGACTGAGGGAGGCTGGAACACTGCCCTCACAGAGGGAGTGGGTGTGGCCATCTCTGCTGTGACTGAACAAAGGACAGGGGAGCAGCGTTCCCTGGGCAGGGCCCTCAGAGCCCGGCAGGCCTAGTGGGGTGTCACAAACATTTCGGCCCAGGCCTTAGGGCGCCTTCATTGTCTGCACAGCTGCCCAAACTCTCACTTTTCCACTCAGGCCGCCCACATAGTTGAAGTGAGTGTGGAACCTGTCCGCGCAGTATACCTCGCTGCACAGCTAACCATAGGTCTGGGCATCATAGCTTCCAGCCAGGTGACCGAAGTTCGCAGGAGAGATGATTCCCAGGTTCACATGCAGAGCGGCTCCTGCCCGGGCCACAGGGGGCCCACTGCCCCTGCCCAAGATCGGGGGCCGAAAGCAGCCCTGTCTAATTCCCCTACCCCTAGAGGGAGTATTGGACCAACACTTGTAGAAAACGGGGTCCTTGTGGGCAACTCATTGGAGGGACACAAATAAATCTTTGCCGACTTTTTCTGAAACTTACGAGCGTTCACACCTAAGCCTTTTACAAGGTCAGCTGTTTAGCTAAACATGAGCTCATGATCTAAATTTACACAATAATGAAGAAATCAGCTACAAAGGGAGACAATCAGCAAAAACAATCAATACCAGAATTAGATTCCCTAGGCCATCCGTCAGATGTTGGAATAATCAGGTGCTAGGCAGAAAATATACATAAACCAGGAAAAGAAACAAGGAACAAGGATGTTTTCAAAGACTGGTAGGATCTCTAAAACATTTTTAAAGTACATGTCATTGATAAAGCTAAATACTCAAAGGTTGTTTAATACAACAAATTAAGCAGTGAGAAGAGTGAAATTATGCTGTTTAGAAACCTATGGAAGGTGAGATTTTCTGCCTAATTATATAAGATGATTTCTCTAAAAAATACACATTATTTCAAAGACTTATTGGCTGTGAAATAAGTTAAGGGTATTTCAACTGTCTTGTCTGCAAAGAAAGGTGAGATGTAGGGAATCACAGAAAGCCGAAGGGATAATATGTCAATATATACATTGCTATATGGTGAACTAAGCCTTAGGCCGGCAACAGTGTAGAGGAATGGACCCTTAGAAACGTACAAGTAAGCTGGAATCTTTAAAAGTTCAAATCTTTATAAGTAAAAAGATTTATTAAAAATAATAACCAAGTGTTTTACTTGACATCAGAAAATCAAAACAATAAACCCTGAGAACATAGAAAAAAGATAAATAAAGATATGAGCAGAACTTAATACAACAGAAAATGTATAAAATTTAGGTGATTTAGTAAGTCCAAAGAATATTCTTTGAAAAGATTTAAAAGACACACTTTGATTTAGGAAAACAAAAAAAAGTAAATAATATACAGAAAGAATCAGGACAATGTTATAGCGGAGAATATATGAATTGCCAGTAAATTTGAATATTTCTGTAAAGTGGACCATTTCCTAGCTCCTAAAGTTTACCAAAACTGACACAAGAGGAAATCATTTAAGGTCATCATGTCTGCCCTTGGCATTCTCGGAACGCCCTGGCCTCAGAATGCAGCATCTTTAGTCCATGGTAACCTGCGGAAAGGGTGCGTGGCTGAGGGAGGTTGGAATACTGCCATCACTGAGGGAGTGGGTGTGGCCATCTCTGCTGTGACTGAACAAAGGGCAGGGGAGCAGGGGGCCCAGGGCAGGGCCCTCAGAGCCCGGCAGAACCAGTGGGGTGTCACAAGCATTTAGGCCCAGGCCAAAGGGCGCCTTCTCTGTCTGCACAGCTGCCCAAACTCTCACCTTTCCACTCAGGCCGCCCTCTTATTTGAAGTGTGTTGGGTACCTGTCCGCGCAGTACACCTCGCTGCACAGCTAACCATATGTCAGGGCATCGTAGTTTCCTGCCAGGTGACCGAAGTTCGCAGGCAAATGGGTACCTGGGACACATGCGGAGAGGCTCCTTCCCGTGCCACAGGCCGCCCAGTGGACCTGCCCGAGATCGAAGGCTGAAAAGCAGCCATGTCTGAGTCCACTGCCTCTCGAAGCAGTATTGGACCAACACTTGTAGAAAACGGGGTCCTTGCGGGCAACTCATTGGAGGGACACAAATAAATCTTTGCTGACTTTCTGCTGAAGCTTACCAGCGTTCACACCTAAGCCTCTTACAAGGTCAGCTGTTTAGCTAAACATGAGCTCATGATCTAAATTTACACAATATTGAAGAAATCAGCTACAAAGGGAGACAATTAGCAAAAACAATCAATACCAGAATGAGATTCCCTAGGCCATCCATCTGATGTTGGAATAATCAGGTGCAAGGCAGAAAATATACATAAAACTGGAAATGAAACAAGGAACAAGGAGGTTTTCAAAGGCTGGTAGGATCTCTAAAACATTTTTAAAGTACATGTCGTTGATAAACCTAAATACTCAAAGGTTGTTTAATACCACAGATTAAACATTGAGAAGAGTGAAATTATGCTGCTTTGAAAACTATGGCAGGTGAGATTTTCTGCCTAATTATATAAGAAGATTTCTCTAAAAAATAGACATTATTTCAAAGACTTATTGGCTGTGAAATAAGTTAAGTGTATTTCAAATGGCTTGTCGGCAAAGAAAGGTGAGATGTAGGGAATCACAGAAAGTCGAGGGGAAAATGTCAATATATACATTGCTATATGGTGAACTAAGCCTTAGGCCAGCCACAATGTAGAGGACCTGACCCTTAGAAACTTAAAAGTGAGCTGGAATCTTTAAAAGTTCAAATATTTATAAGTAAAAAGATTGATGAAAATGAATAACCAAGTGTTTTAATTGACATCAGAAGATCAAAACAATAAACCCTGAGAACATAGAAAAAAGATAAATAAAGATAAGAGCAGAACTTAATACCACAAAAAACGTATAAAATTC
The DNA here is from genome assembly GCF_964165515.1 of Mesoplodon bidens. Taxonomy (NCBI): domain Eukaryota; kingdom Metazoa; phylum Chordata; class Mammalia; order Artiodactyla; family Ziphiidae; genus Mesoplodon; species Mesoplodon bidens. The sequence continues at coordinate 5,753,097 of NC_138180.1, forward strand.
AGGTTAGGTAGTAAGTCCAAAGAATATTCTTTGAAAAGATTTAAAAGACACACTTTGATTATGGAAAACAAAAAAAAAGTAAAGAATATACAGAAAGAATCAGGACAATTTTATAGCAGAGAATATATGAAATGCCAGTAAATTGGAACATTTCTGTAAAGTGGACCATTTCCTAGCCACTACAATTTACCAAAACTGACACAAGAGGAAATCATTTAAGGTCATCATGTCTGCCCTTGGCATTCTCGGAATGCCCTGGCCTCAGAATGCAGCATCTGTAGTCCATGGTAACCTGTGGAGAGTGGGCGGGGCTGAGGGAGGCTGGAGCACTGCCCTCACTGAGGGAGTGCGTGTGGCCATCTCTGCTGTGACTGAACAAAAGGCAGGGGAGCAGGGGGCCCAGGGCAGGGCCCTCAGAGACAGGCAGTCCCAGTGGGGTGTCACAAGCATTTAGGCTCTGGCCATAGGGCGCCTTCATTGTCTGCACAGCTGCCCAAACTCTCACTTTTCCACTCAGGCCAACCACTTATTTGAAGTGTGTGTGGAACCTGTCCACGCAGTATACCTCGCTGCACAGGTAACTATAGTTCTGGGCATCGTAGCTTCCTGCCAGGTGACCGAAGTTCGCAGGAGAGATGATTCCCAATTTCACACGCAGAGAGGCTCCTGCCCGGGCCACAGGCCGCCCACTGCCCCTGCCCAAGATCGGGGGCCGAAAGCAGCCCTGTCTAAGTCCCCTACCCCTAGAGGGAGTATTGGACCAACACTTCTAGAAAACGGGGTCCTTGTGGGCAACTCAGTGGAGGGACACAAATAAATCTTTGCCGACTTTTTGCTGAAACTTACGAGGGTTCACACCTAAGCCTCTTACAAGGTCAGCTGTTTAGATAAACATGAGCTCATGATCTAAATTTACACAATAATGAAGAAATCAGCTACAAAGGGAGACAATCAGCAAAAGCAATCAATACCAGAATTAGATTCCCTAGGCCACCCGGCAGATTTTTAAATAATCAGGTGCTAGGCAGAAAATATACCTAAACCTGGAAATGAAACAAGGAACAAGGATGTTTTCAAAGACTGGTAGGGTCTCTAAAACATTTTTAAAGTACATGTCATTGATAAAGCTAAATACACAAAGGTTGTTTAATACAGCAAATTAAGCAGTGAGAAGACTGAAGTTATGCTGTTTAGAAAACTATGGAAAGTGAGATTTTCTGCCTAATTATATAAGATGATTTCTCTAAAAAATACACATTATTTCAAAGACTTATTGGCTGTGAAATAAGTTAAGGGTATTTGAAATGGCTTGTCTGCAAAGAAAGGTGAGATGTAGGGAATCACACAAAGCCGAGGGGATAATATGTCAATATATACATAGCTATATGTTGAACTAAGCCTTAGGCCGGCAACAGTGTAGAGGAATGGACGCTTAGAAACGTACAAGTAAGCTGGAATCTTTAAAAGTTCAAATCATTATAAGTAAAAAGATTTATTAAAATGAATAACCAAGTGTTTTACTTGACATCAGAAAATCAAAAGTATAAACCCTGAGATCATAGAAAAAAGATAAATAAAGATATGAGCAGAACTTAATACAACAGAAAACGTATAAAATTCAGGTGATTTAGTAAGTCCAAAGAATATTCTTTGAAAAGATTTAAAAGACACACTTTGATTAATGAAAACATAAACATAAGTAAAGAATATGCAGAAAGAATCAGGACAATGTTATAGCAGAGAATATATGAAACGCCAGTAAACTTGAACATTTCTGTAAAGCGGACCATTTCCTAGCTGCTACAGTTTACCAAAACTGACACAAGAGGAAATCATTTAAGGTCATCATGTCTGCCCTTGGCATTCTCGGAACGCCCTGGCCTCAGAATGCAGCATCTGTAGTCCATGGTAACCTGTGGAGAGTGGGCGGGGCTGAGGGAGGCTGGAACACTGCCCTCACTGAGGGAGTGGGTGTGGCCATCTCTGCTGTGACTGAACAAAGGGCAGGGGAGCATGGGGCCCAGGGCAGGGCCCTCAGAGCAAGGCAGGCCCAGTGGGGTGTCACAAGCATTTAGGCCCAGGCCATAGGGCGCCTTCTTTGTCTGCACAGCTGCCCAAACTCTCACCTTTCCACTCAGGCCGCCCTCTTATTTGAAGTGTGTTTGGAACCTGTCCGAGCAGTACACCTCGCTGCACAGCAAACCATAGGTCAGGGCATCGTAGCTTCCTGCCAGTTGACCGAAGTTCGCAGGCAAATGGGTCCCTGGGACACATGCGGAGAGGCTCCTGCCCGGTCCACAGGCCGCCCACTGGCCCTGCCCCAGATCGAAGCCCGAAAAGAAGCCATGTCTCAGTCCACTGCCTCTCGAAGGAGTATTGGACCAACACTTGTAGAAAACGGGGTCCTTGTGGGCAACTCATTGGAGGGACACAAATAAATCTTTGCCGACTTTCTACTGAAGCGTACCAGCGTTCACACCTAAGCCTCTTACAAGGTCAGCTGTTTAGCTAATCATGAGCTCATGATCTAAATTTACACAATATTGAAGAAATCAGCTACAAAGTGAGACAATCAGCAAAAACAATCAATACCAGAATGAGATTCCCTAGGCCATCCATCTGATGTTGGAATAATCAGGTGCAAGGCAGAAAATATACATAAAACTGGAACTGAAAGAAGGAACAAGGAGGTTTTCAAAGGCTGGTAGGATCTCTAAAACATTTTTAAAGTACATGTCATTGATAAACCTAAATACTCAAAGGTTGTTTAATACCACAGATTAAGCATTGAGAAGAGTGAAATTATGCTGTTTTGAAAACTATGGCAGGTGAGATTTCCTGCCTAATTATGTCAGAAGATTTCTCTAAAATTAGACATTATTTCAAAGACTTATTGGCTGTGAAATAAGTTAAGTGTATTTCAAGTGGCTTGTCTGCAAAGAAAGGTGAGATGTAGGGAATCACAGAAAGTCGAGGGGAAAATGTCAATATATACATTGCTATATGGTGAACTAAGCCTTAGGCCAGCCACAATGTAGAGGACCTTACCTTTAGAAACTTAAAAGTGAGCTGGAATCTTTAAAAGTTCAAATCTTTATAAGTAAAAAGATTGATGAAAATGAATAACCAAGTGTTTTAATTGACATCAGAAGATCAAAACAATAAACCCTGAGAACATAGAAAAAAGATAAAGATAGATATGAGCAGAACTTAATACCACAGAAAACGTATAAAATTCAGGTGAGGTAGTATGTCCAAAGTATATTCTTTGAAAACATTTAAAAGACACACTTTGATTAAGGAAAGCACAAACATAATTAAAGAATATATAGAAAGAATCAGGACAATGTTATAGCAGAGAATATATGAAATGGCAGTAAATTTGAACATTTCTGTAAAGTGGACCATTTCCTAGCTCCTACCGTTTACCAAAACTGACACAAGAGGAAATCATTTAAGGTCATCATGTCTGCCCTTGGCATTCTCGGAACGCCCTGGCCTCAGAATGCAGCATCTGTAGTCCATGGTAACCTGCGGAGAGTGGCCGGGGCTGAGGGAGGCTGGAACACTGCCCTCACAGAGGGAGTCGGTGTGGCCATCTCTGCTGTGACTGAACAAAGGGCAGGGGAGCAGCGGGCCCTGGGCAGGGCCCTCAGAGCCCGGCAGGCCTAGTCGGGTGTCACAAGCATTTAGGCCCAGGCCTTAGGGTGCCTTCTTTGTCTGCACAGCTGCCCAAACTCTCACTTTTCCACTCAGGCCGCCCACTTAGTTGCAGTGAGTGTGGAACCTGTCCGCGCAGTATACCTCGCTGCACAGCTAACGATAGGTCTGGGCATCATAGCTTCCTGCCAGGTGACCGAAGTTCGCAGGAGAAATGATTCCCAGGTTCACATGCAGAGAGGCTCCTGCCCGGGCCACAGGCGGCCCACTGCCCCTGCCCAAGATCGGGGGCCGAAAGCAGCCCTGTCTAATTCCCCTAACCCTAGAGGGATTATTGGAACAACACTTCTAGAAAACGGGGTCCTTGTGAGCAACTCACTGGAGGGACACAAATAAATCTTTGCCGACTTTTTGCTGAAACTTACGAGCGTTCACACCTAAGCCTTTTACAAGGTCAGCTGTTTAGCTAAACATGAGCTCATGATCTAAATTTACACAATAATGAAGAAATCAGCTACAAAGGGAGACAATCAGCAAAAACAATCAATACCAGAATTAGATTCCCTAGGCCATCCGTCAGATGTTGGAATAATCAGGTGCTAGGCAGAAAATATACATAAAACTGGAACTGAAATAAGGAACAAGGATGTTTTCAAAGACTGGTAGGATCTCTAAAACATTTTTAAAGTACATGTCATTGATAAAGCTAAATACTCAAAGGTTGTTTAATACAACAAATTAAGCAGTGAGAAGAGTGAAATTATGGTGTTTAGAAAACTATGGAAGGTGAGATTCTCTGCCTAATTATATAAGATGATTTCTCTAAAAATTACACATTATTTCACAGACTTATTGGCTGTGAAATAAGTTAAGGGTATTTCAAATGTCTTGTCTGCAAAGAAAGGTGAGATGTAGGGAATCACAGAAAGCCGAGGGGATAATATGTCAATATATACATTGCTATATGGTGAACTAAGCCTTAGGCCGGCAACAGTGTAGAGGAATGGACCCTTAGAAACGTACAAGTAAGCTGGAATCTTTAAAAGTTCAAATCTTTATAAGTAAAAAGATTTATTAAAATGAATAACCAAGTGTTTTACTTGACATCAGAAAATCAAAACTATAAACCCTGAGAACACAGAAAAAAGATAAATAAAGATATGAGCAGAACTTAATACAACAGAAAACGTATAAAATTCAGGTGATTTAGTAAGTCCAAAGAATATTCTTTGAAAAGATTTAAAAGACACACTTTGATTAAGGAAAACATAAACATAAGTAATGAATATGCAGAAAGAATCAGGACAATGTTATAGCAGAGAATATATGAAATGCCAGTAAACTTGAACATTTCTGTAAAGCGGACCATTTCCTAGCTGCTACAGTTTACGAAAACTGACACAAGAGGAAATCATTTAAGGTCGTCATGTCTGCCCTTGGCATTCTCGGAACGCCCTGGCCTCAGAATGCAGCATCTGTAGCCCATGGTAACCTGCGGAGAGGGGGCTTGGCTGAGGGAGGTTGGAAGACTGCCATCACTGAGGGAGTGGGTGTGGCCATCTCTGCTGTGACTGAACAAAGGGCAGGGGAGCAGGGGGCCCAGGGCAGGGCCCTCAGAGCCCGGCAGACACAGTGGGGTGTCACAAGCATTTAGGCCCAGGCCAAAGGGCGCCTTCTTTGTCTGCACAGCTGCCCAAACTCTCACCTTTCCACTCAGGCCGCCCTCTTATTTGAAGTGTGTTTGGAACCTGTACGCGCAGTACACCTCGCTGCACAGCTAACCATAGGTCAGGGCATCGTAGCTTCCTGCCAGGTGACCGAAGTTCGCAGGGAAATGGGTCCCTGGGACACATGCGGAGAGGCTCCTGCCCGGGCCACAGGCCGCCCACTGGCCCTGCCCCAGATCGAAGGCTGAAAAGCAGCCATGTCTGAGTCCACTGCCTCTCGAAGGAGTATTGGACGAACACTTGTAGAAAACGGGGTCCTTGCGGGCAACTCATTGGAGGAACACAAATAAATCTTTGCCGACTTTCTGCTGAAGTGTACCAGCGTTCACACCTAAGCCTCTTACAAAGTCAGCTGTTTAGCTAAACATGAGCTCATGATCTTAATTTACACAATAATGAAGAAATCAGCTACAAAGGGAGACAATCAGCAAAAACTATCAATACCAGAATGAGATTCCCTAGGCCATCCATCAGATGTTGGAATAATCAGGTGCTAGGCAGAAAATATACATAAACCTGGAAAAGAAACAAGGAACAAGGATGTTTTCAAAGACTGGTAGTATCTCTAAAACATTTTTAAAGTACATGTCATTGATAAAGCTAAATACTCAAAGCTTGTTTAATACAACAAATTAAGCAGTGAGAAGAGTGAAATTATGCTGTTTAGAAAACTATGGAAGGTGAGATTTTCTGCCTAATTATATAAAATGATTTCTCTAAAAAATACACATTATTTCAAAGACTTATTGGCTGTGAAATAAGTTAAGGGTATTTCAAATGTCTTGTCTGCAAAGAAAGGTGAGATGTAGGGAATCACAGAAAGCCGAGGGGATAATATGTCAATATATACATTGCTATATGGTGAACTAAGCCTTAGGCCGGCAACAGTGTAGAGGAATGGACCGTTAGAAACGTACAAGGAAGCTGGAATCTTTAAAAGTTCAAATCTTTATAAGTAAAAAGATTTATTAAAAATAATAACCAAGTGTTTTACTTGACATCAGAAAATCAAAACAATAAACCCTGAGAACATAGAAAAAAGATTAAGATAGATATGAGCAGAACTTAATACCACAGAAAACGTATAAAATTCAGGTGAGGTAGTAAGTCCAAAGAATATTCTTTGAAAAGATTTAAAAGACACCCTTTGATATAGGAAAACAAAAAAAAGTAAATAATATACAGAAAGAATCAGGACAATGTTATAGGGGAGAATATATGAATTGCCAGTAAATTTGAATATTTCTGTAAAGTGGACCATTTCCTAGCTCCTACAGTTTACCAAAACTGACACAAGAGGAAATCATTTAAGGTCATCATGTCTGCCCTTGGCATTCTCGGAACGCCCTGGCCTCAGAATGCAGCATCTGTAGTCCATGGTACCCTGTGGAGAGTGGGCGGGGCTGAGGGAGGCTGGAACACTGCCCTCACTGAGGGAGTGTGTGTGGCCATCTCTGCTGTGAATGAACAAAGGGCAGGGGAGCAGGGGGCCCAGGGCAGGGCCCTCAGAGCAAGGCAGGCCCAGTGGGGTGTCACAAGCATTTAGGCCCAGGCCATAGGGCGCCTTCTTTGTCTGCACAGCTGGCCAAACTCTCACTTTTCCACTGAGGCCACCCACTTATTTGAAGTGTGTGTGGAACCTGTCCACGCAGTATACCTCGCTGCACAGCTAACCATAGGTCTGGGCATCGTAGCTTCCTGCCAGGTGACCGAAGTTCGCAGGAGAGATGATTCCCAGGTTCACACGCAGAGAGGCTCCAGCACGGGCCACACGCCGCCCACTGCCCCTGCCCAAGATCGGGGGCCGAAAGCAGCCCTGTCTAAGTCCCCTACCCCTAGAGGGAGTATTGGACCAACACTTCTAGAAAACGGGGTCCTTGTGGGCAACTCATTGGAGGGACACAAATAAATCTTTGCCGACTTTTTGTTGAAACTTACGAGCGTTCACACCTAAGCCTTTTACAAGGTCAGCTGTTTAGCTAAACATGAGCTCATGATCTAAATTTACACAATAATGAAGAAATCAGCTACAAAGGGAGACAATCAGCAAAAACAATCAATACCAGAATTAGATTCCCTAGGCCATCCGTCAGACTTTGGAATAATCAGGTGCTAGGCAGAAAATATACATAAACCTGGAAAAGAAACAAGGAACAAGGATGTTTTCAAAGACTGGTAGGGTCTCTAAAACATTTTTAAAGTACATGTCATTGATAAAGCTAAATACTCAAAGGTTGTTTAATACAACAAATTAAGCAGTGAGAAGAGTGAAATTATGCTGTTTAGAAACCTATGGAAGGTGAGATTTTCTGCCTAATTATATAAGATGATTTCTCTAAAAAATACACATTATTTCAAAGACTTATTGGCTGTGAAATAAGTTAAGGGTATTTCAACTGTCTTGTCTGCAAAGAAAGGTGAGATGTAGGGAATCACAGAAAGCCGAAGGGATAATATGTCAATATATACATTGCTATATGGTGAACTAAGCCTTAGGCCGGCAACAGTGTAGAGGAATGGACCCTTAGAAACGTACAAGTAAGCTGGAATCTTTAAAAGTTCAAATCTTTATAAGTAAAAAGATTTATTAAAAATAATAACCAAGTGTTTTACTTGACATCAGAAAATCAAAACAATAAACCCTGAGAACATAGAAAAAAGATAAATAAAGATATGAGCAGAACTTAATACAACAGAAAATGTATAAAATTTAGGTGATTTAGTAAGTCCAAAGAATATTCTTTGAAAAGATTTAAAAGACACACTTTGATTTAGGAAAACAAAAAAAAGTAAATAATATACAGAAAGAATCAGGACAATGTTATAGCGGAGAATATATGAATTGCCAGTAAATTTGAATATTTCTGTAAAGTGGACCATTTCCTAGCTCCTAAAGTTTACCAAAACTGACACAAGAGGAAATCATTTAAGGTCATCATGTCTGCCCTTGGCATTCTCGGAACGCCCTGGCCTCAGAATGCAGCATCTTTAGTCCATGGTAACCTGCGGAAAGGGTGCGTGGCTGAGGGAGGTTGGAATACTGCCATCACTGAGGGAGTGGGTGTGGCCATCTCTGCTGTGACTGAACAAAGGGCAGGGGAGCAGGGGGCCCAGGGCAGGGCCCTCAGAGCCCGGCAGAACCAGTGGGGTGTCACAAGCATTTAGGCCCAGGCCAAAGGGCGCCTTCTTTGTCTGCACAGCTGCCCAAACTCTCACCTTTCCACTCAGGCCGCCCTCTTATTTGAAGTGTGTTGGGTACCTGTCCGCGCAGTACACCTCGCTGCACAGCTAACCATATGTCAGGGCATCGTAGTTTCCTGCCAGGTGACCGAAGTTCGCAGGCAAATGGGTACCTGGGACACATGCGGAGAGGCTCCTTCCCGTGCCACAGGCCGCCCAGTGGACCTGCCCGAGATCGAAGGCTGAAAAGCAGCCATGTCTGAGTCCACTGCCTCTCGAAGCAGTATTGGACCAACACTTGTAGAAAACGGGGTCCTTGCGGGCAACTCATTGGAGGGACACAAATAAATCTTTGCTGACTTTCTGCTGAAGCTTACCAGCGTTCACACCTAAGCCTCTTACAAGGTCAGCTGTTTAGCTAAACATGAGCTCATGATCTAAATTTACACAATATTGAAGAAATCAGCTACAAAGGGAGACAATTAGCAAAAACAATCAATACCAGAATGAGATTCCCTAGGCCATCCATCTGATGTTGGAATAATCAGGTGCAAGGCAGAAAATATACATAAAACTGGAAATGAAACAAGGAACAAGGAGGTTTTCAAAGGCTGGTAGGATCTCTAAAACATTTTTAAAGTACATGTCGTTGATAAACCTAAATACTCAAAGGTTGTTTAATACCACAGATTAAACATTGAGAAGAGTGAAATTATGCTGCTTTGAAAACTATGGCAGGTGAGATTTTCTGCCTAATTATATAAGAAGATTTCTCTAAAAAATAGACATTATTTCAAAGACTTATTGGCTGTGAAATAAGTTAAGTGTATTTCAAATGGCTTGTCGGCAAAGAAAGGTGAGATGTAGGGAATCACAGAAAGTCGAGGGGAAAATGTCAATATATACATTGCTATATGGTGAACTAAGCCTTAGGCCAGCCACAATGTAGAGGACCTGACCCTTAGAAACTTAAAAGTGAGCTGGAATCTTTAAAAGTTCAAATATTTATAAGTAAAAAGATTGATGAAAATGAATAACCAAGTGTTTTAATTGACATCAGAAGATCAAAACAATAAACCCTGAGAACATAGAAAAAAGATAAATAAAGATAAGAGCAGAACTTAATACCACAAAAAACGTATAAAATTCAGGTTAGGTAGTAAGTCCAAAGAATATTCTTTGAAAAGATTTAAAAGACACACTTTGATTATGGAAAACAAAAAAAAAGTAAAGAATATACAGAAAGAATCAGGACAATTTTATAGCAGAGAATATATGAAATGCCAGTAAATTGGAACATTTCTGTAAAGTGGACCATTTCCTAGCCACTACAATTTACCAAAACTGACACAAGAGGAAATCATTTAAGGTCATCATGTCTGCCCTTGGCATTCTCGGAATGCCCTGGCCTCAGAATGCAGCATCTGTAGTCCATGGTAACCTGTGGAGAGTGGGCGGGGCTGAGGGAGGCTGGAGCACTGCCCTCACTGAGGGAGTGCGTGTGGCCATCTCTGCTGTGACTGAACAAAAGGCAGGGGAGCAGGGGGCCCAGGGCAGGGCCCTCAGAGACAGGCAGTCCCAGTGGGGTGTCACAAGCATTTAGGCTCTGGCCATAGGGCGCCTTCATTGTCTGCACAGCTGCCCAAACTCTCACTTTTCCACTCAGGCCAACCACTTATTTGAAGTGTGTGTGGAACCTGTCCACGCAGTATACCTCGCTGCACAGGTAACTATAGTTCTGGGCATCGTAGCTTCCTGCCAGGTGACCGAAGTTCGCAGGAGAGATGATTCCCAATTTCACACGCAGAGAGGCTCCTGCCCGGGCCACAGGCCGCCCACTGCCCCTGCCCAAGATCGGGGGCCGAAAGCAGCCCTGTCTAAGTCCCCTACCCCTAGAGGGAGTATTGGACCAACACTTCTAGAAAACGGGGTCCTTGTGGGCAACTCAGTGGAGGGACACAAATAAATCTTTGCCGACTTTTTGCTGAAACTTACGAGGGTTCACACCTAAGCCTCTTACAAGGTCAGCTGTTTAGATAAACATGAGCTCATGATCTAAATTTACACAATAATGAAGAAATCAGCTACAAAGGGAGACAATCAGCAAAAGCAATCAATACCAGAATTAGATTCCCTAGGCCACCCGGCAGATTTTTAAATAATCAGGTGCTAGGCAGAAAATATACCTAAACCTGGAAATGAAACAAGGAACAAGGATGTTTTCAAAGACTGGTAGGGTCTCTAAAACATTTTTAAAGTACATGTCATTGATAAAGCTAAATACACAAAGGTTGTTTAATACAGCAAATTAAGCAGTGAGAAGACTGAAGTTATGCTGTTTAGAAAACTATGGAAAGTGAGATTTTCTGCCTAATTATATAAGATGATTTCTCTAAAAAATACACATTATTTCAAAGACTTATTGGCTGTGAAATAAGTTAAGGGTATTTGAAATGGCTTGTCTGCAAAGAAAGGTGAGATGTAGGGAATCACACAAAGCCGAGGGGATAATATGTCAATATATACATAGCTATATGTTGAACTAAGCCTTAGGCCGGCAACAGTGTAGAGGAATGGACGCTTAGAAACGTACAAGTAAGCTGGAATCTTTAAAAGTTCAAATCATTATAAGTAAAAAGATTTATTAAAATGAATAACCAAGTGTTTTACTTGACATCAGAAAATCAAAACTATAAACCCTGAGATCATAGAAAAAAGATAAATAAAGATATGAGCAGAACTTAATACAACAGAAAACGTATAAAATTCAGGTGATTTAGTAAGTCCAAAGAATATTCTTTGAAAAGATTTAAAAGACACACTTTGATTAATGAAAACATAAACATAAGTAAAGAATATGCAGAAAGAATCAGGACAATGTTATAGCAGAGAATATATGAAACGCCAGTAAACTTGAACATTTCTGTAAAGCGGACCATTTCCTAGCTGCTACAGTTTACCAAAACTGACACAAGAGGAAATCATTTAAGGTCATCATGTCTGCCCTTGGCATTCTCGGAACGCCCTGGCCTCAGAATGCAGCATCTGTAGTCCATGGTAACCTGTGGAGAGTGGGCGGGGCTGAGGGAGGCTGGAACACTGCCCTCACTGAGGGAGTGGGTGTGGCCATCTCTGCTGTGACTGAACAAAGGGCAGGGGAGCATGGGGCCCAGGGCAGGGCCCTCAGAGCAAGGCAGGCCCAGTGGGGTGTCACAAGCATTTAGGCCCAGGCCATAGGGCGCCTTCTTTGTCTGCACAGCTGCCCAAACTCTCACCTTTCCACTCAGGCCGCCCTCTTATTTGAAGTGTGTTTGGAACCTGTCCGAGCAGTACACCTCGCTGCACAGCAAACCATAGGTCAGGGCATCGTAGCTTCCTGCCAGTTGACCGAAGTTCGCAGGCAAATGGGTCCCTGGGACACATGCGGAGAGGCTCCTGCCCGGTCCACAGGCCGCCCACTGGCCCTGCCCCAGATCGAAGCCCGAAAAGAAGCCATGTCTCAGTCCACTGCCTCTCGAAGGAGTATTGGACCAACACTTGTAGAAAACGGGGTCCTTGTGGGCAACTCATTGGAGGGACACAAATAAATCTTTGCCGACTTTCTACTGAAGCGTACCAGCGTTCACACCTAAGCCTCTTACAAGGTCAGCTGTTTAGCTAATCATGAGCTCATGATCTAAATTTACACAATATTGAAGAAATCAGCTACAAAGTGAGACAATCAGCAAAAACAATCAATACCAGAATGAGATTCCCTAGGCCATCCATCTGATGTTGGAATAATCAGGTGCAAGGCAGAAAATATACATAAAACTGGAACTGAAAGAAGGAACAAGGAGGTTTTCAAAGGCTGGTAGGATCTCTAAAACATTTTTAAAGTACATGTCATTGATAAACCTAAATACTCAAAGGTTGTTTAATACCACAGATTAAGCATTGAGAAGAGTGAAATTATGCTGTTTTGAAAACTATGGCAGGTGAGATTTCCTGCCTAATTATGTCAGAAGATTTCTCTAAAATTAGACATTATTTCAAAGACTTATTGGCTGTGAAATAAGTTAAGTGTATTTCAAATGGCTTGTCTGCAAAGAAAGGTGAGATGTAGGGAATCACAGAAAGTCGAGGGGAAAATGTCAATATATACATTGCTATATGGTGAACTAAGCCTTAGGCCAGCCACAATGTAGAGGACCTTACCTTTAGAAACTTAAAAGTGAGCTGGAATCTTTAAAAGTTCAAATCTTTATAAGTAAAAAGATTGATGAAAATGAATAACCAAGTGTTTTAATTGACATCAGAAGATCAAAACAATAAACCCTGAGAACATAGAAAAAAGATAAAGATAGATATGAGCAGAACTTAATACCACAGAAAACGTATAAAATTCAGGTGAGGTAGTATGTCCAAAGTATATTCTTTGAAAACATTTAAAAGACACACTTTGATTCAGGAAAGCACAAACATAATTAAAGAATATATAGAAAGAATCAGGACAATGTTATAGCAGAGAATATATGAAATGCCAGTAAATTTGAACATTTCTGTAAAGTGGACCATTTCCTAGCTCCTACCGTTTACCAAAACTGACACAAGAGGAAATCATTTAAGGTCATCATGTCTGCCCTTGGCATTCTCGGAACGCCCTGGCCTCAGAATGCAGCATCTGTAGTCCATGGTAACCTGCGGAGAGTGGCCGGGGCTGAGGGAGGCTGGAACACTGCCCTCACAGAGGGAGTCGGTGTGGCCATCTCTGCTGTGACTGAACAAAGGGCAGGGGAGCAGCGGGCCCTGGGCAGGGCCCTCAGAGCCCGGCAGGCCTAGTCGGGTGTCACAAGCATTTAGGCCCAGGCCTTAGGGTGCCTTCTTTGTCTGCACAGCTGCCCAAACTCTCACTTTTCCACTCAGGCCGCCCACTTAGTTGCAGTGAGTGTGGAACCTGTCCGCGCAGTATACCTCGCTGCACAGCTAACGATAGGTCTGGGCATCATAGCTTCCTGCCAGGTGACCGAAGTTCGCAGGAGAAATGATTCCCAGGTTCACATGCAGAGAGGCTCCTGCCCGGGCCACAGGCGGCCCACTGCCCCTGCCCAAGATCGGGGGCCGAAAGCAGCCCTGTCTAATTCCCCTAACCCTAGAGGGATTATTGGAACAACACTTCTAGAAAACGGGGTCCTTGTGAGCAACTCACTGGAGGGACACAAATAAATCTTTGCCGACTTTTTGCTGAAACTTACGAGCGTTCACACCTAAGCCTTTTACAAGGTCAGCTGTTTAGCTAAACATGAGCTCATGATCTAAATTTACACAATAATGAAGAAATCAGCTACAAAGGGAGACAATCAGCAAAAACAATCAATACCAGAATTAGATTCCCTAGGCCATCCGTCAGATGTTGGAATAATCAGGTGCTAGGCAGAAAATATACATAAAACTGGAACTGAAATAAGGAACAAGGATGTTTTCAAAGACTGGTAGGATCTCTAAAACATTTTTAAAGTACATGTCATTGATAAAGCTAAATACTCAAAGGTTGTTTAATACAACAAATTAAGCAGTGAGAAGAGTGAAATTATGGTGTTTAGAAAACTATGGAAGGTGAGATTCTCTGCCTAATTATATAAGATGATTTCTCTAAAAATTACACATTATTTCACAGACTTATTGGCTGTGAAATAAGTTAAGGGTATTTCAAATGTCTTGTCTGCAAAGAAAGGTGAGATGTAGGGAATCACAGAAAGCCGAGGGGATAATATGTCAATATATACATTGCTATATGGTGAACTAAGCCTTAGGCCGGCAACAGTGTAGAGGAATGGACCCTTAGAAACGTACAAGTAAGCTGGAATCTTTAAAAGTTCAAATCTTTATAAGTAAAAAGATTTATTAAAATGAATAACCAAGTGTTTTACTTGACATCAGAAAATCAAAACTATAAACCCTGAGAACACAGAAAAAAGATAAATAAAGATATGAGCAGAACTTAATACAACAGAAAACGTATAAAATTCAGGTGATTTAGTAAGTCCAAAGAATATTCTTTGAAAAGATTTAAAAGACACACTTTGATTAAGGAAAACATAAACATAAGTAATGAATATGCAGAAAGAATCAGGACAATGTTATAGCAGAGAATATATGAAATGCCAGTAAACTTGAACATTTCTGTAAAGCGGACCATTTCCTAGCTGCTACAGTTTACGAAAACTGACACAAGAGGAAATCATTTAAGGTCGTCATGTCTGCCCTTGGCATTCTCGGAACGCCCTGGCCTCAGAATGCAGCATCTGTAGCCCATGGTAACCTGCGGAGAGGGGGCTTGGCTGAGGGAGGTTGGAAGACTGCCATCACTGAGGGAGTGGGTGTGGCCATCTCTGCTGTGACTGAACAAAGGGCAGGGGAGCAGGGGGCCCAGGGCAGGGCCCTCAGAGCCCGGCAGACACAGTGGGGTGTCACAAGCATTTAGGCCCAGGCCAAAGGGCGCCTTCTTTGTCTGCACAGCTGCCCAAACTCTCACCTTTCCACTCAGGCCGCCCTCTTATTTGAAGTGTGTTTGGAACCTGTACGCGCAGTACACCTCGCTGCACAGCTAACCATAGGTCAGGGCATCGTAGCTTCCTGCCAGGTGACCGAAGTTCGCAGGGAAATGGGTCCCTGGGACACATGCGGAGAGGCTCCTGCCCGGGCCACAGGCCGCCCACTGGCCCTGCCCCAGATCGAAGGCTGAAAAGCAGCCATGTCTGAGTCCACTGCCTCTCGAAGGAGTATTGGACGAACACTTGTAGAAAACGGGGTCCTTGCGGGCAACTCATTGGAGGAACACAAATAAATCTTTGCCGACTTTCTGCTGAAGTGTACCAGCGTTCACACCTAAGCCTCTTACAAAGTCAGCTGTTTAGCTAAACATGAGCTCATGATCTTAATTTACACAATAATGAAGAAATCAGCTACAAAGGGAGACAATCAGCAAAAACTATCAATACCAGAATGAGATTCCCTAGGCCATCCATCAGATGTTGGAATAATCAGGTGCTAGGCAGAAAATATACATAAACCTGGAAAAGAAACAAGGAACAAGGATGTTTTCAAAGACTGGTAGTATCTCTAAAACATTTTTAAAGTACATGTCATTGATAAAGCTAAATACTCAAAGCTTGTTTAATACAACAAATTAAGCAGTGAGAAGAGTGAAATTATGCTGTTTAGAAAACTATGGAAGGTGAGATTTTCTGCCTAATTATATAAAATGATTTCTCTAAAAAATACACATTATTTCAAAGACTTATTGGCTGTGAAATAAGTTAAGGGTATTTCAAATGTCTTGTCTGCAAAGAAAGGTGAGATGTAGGGAATCACAGAAAGCCGAGGGGATAATATGTCAATATATACATTGCTATATGGTGAACTAAGCCTTAGGCCGGCAACAGTGTAGAGGAATGGACCGTTAGAAACGTACAAGGAAGCTGGAATCTTTAAAAGTTCAAATCTTTATAAGTAAAAAGATTTATTAAAAATAATAACCAAGTGTTTTACTTGACATCAGAAAATCAAAACAATAAACCCTGAGAACATAGAAAAAAGATTAAGATAGATATGAGCAGAACTTAATACCACAGAAAACGTATAAAATTCAGGTGAGGTAGTAAGTCCAAAGAATATTCTTTGAAAAGATTTAAAAGACACCCTTTGATATAGGAAAACAAAAAAAAGTAAATAATATACAGAAAGAATCAGGACAATGTTATAGGGGAGAATATATGAATTGCCAGTAAATTTGAATATTTCTGTAAAGTGGACCATTTCCTAGCTCCTACAGTTTACCAAAACTGACACAAGAGGAAATCATTTAAGGTCATCATGTCTGCCCTTGGCATTCTCGGAACGCCCTGGCCTCAGAATGCAGCATCTGTAGTCCATGGTACCCTGTGGAGAGTGGGCGGGGCTGAGGGAGGCTGGAACACTGCCCTCACTGAGGGAGTGTGTGTGGCCATCTCTGCTGTGAATGAACAAAGGGCAGGGGAGCAGGGGGCCCAGGGCAGGGCCCTCAGAGCAAGGCAGGCCCAGTGGGGTGTCACAAGCATTTAGGCCCAGGCCATAGGGCGCCTTCTTTGTCTGCACAGCTGGCCAAACTCTCACTTTTCCACTGAGGCCACCCACTTATTTGAAGTGTGTGTGGAACCTGTCCACGCAGTATACCTCGCTGCACAGCTAACCATAGGTCTGGGCATCGTAGCTTCCTGCCAGGTGACCGAAGTTCGCAGGAGAGATGATTCCCAGGTTCACACGCAGAGAGGCTCCAGCACGGGCCACACGCCGCCCACTGCCCCTGCCCAAGATCGGGGGCCGAAAGCAGCCCTGTCTAAGTCCCCTACCCCTAGAGGGAGTATTGGACCAACACTTCTAGAAAACGGGGTCCTTGTGGGCAACTCATTGGAGGGACACAAATAAATCTTTGCCGACTTTTTGTTGAAACTTACGAGCGTTCACACCTAAGCCTTTTACAAGGTCAGCTGTTTAGCTAAACATGAGCTCATGATCTAAATTTACACAATAATGAAGAAATCAGCTACAAAGGGAGACAATCAGCAAAAACAATCAATACCAGAATTAGATTCCCTAGGCCATCCGTCAGACTTTGGAATAATCAGGTGCTAGGCAGAAAATATACATAAACCTGGAAAAGAAACAAGGAACAAGGATGTTTTCAAAGACTGGTAGGGTCTCTAAAACATTTTTAAAGTACATGTCATTGATAAAGCTAAATACACAAAGGTTGTTTAATACAGCAAATTAAGCAGTGAGAAGAGTGAAGTTATGCTGTTTAGAAAACTATGGAACGTGAGATTTTCTGCCTAATTATACAAGATGATTTCTCTAAAAAATACACATTATTTCAAAGACTTATTGGCTGTGAAATAAGTTAAGGGTATTTCAAATGTCTTGTCTGCAAAGAAAGGTGAGATGTAGGGAGTCACAGAAAGCCGAGGGGAAAATATGTCAATATATACATTGCTATATGTTGAACTAAGCCTTAGGCCGGCAACAGTGTAGAGGAAAGGACCCTTAGAAACGTACAAGTAAGCTGGAATCTTTAAAAGTTCAAATCTTTATAAGTAAAAAGATTTATTAAAATGAATAACCAAGTGTTTTACTTGACATCAGAAAATCAAAACTATAAACCCTGAGAACATAGAAAAAAGATAAATAAAGATATGAGCAGAACTTAATACAACAGAAAACGTATAAAATTCAGGTGATTTAGTAAGTCCAAAGAATATTCTTTGAAAAGATTTAAAAGACACACTTTGATTAAGGAAAACATAAACATAAGTAAAGAATATGCAGAAATAATCAGGACAATGTTATAGCAGAGAATATATGAAATGCCAGTAAACTTGAACATTTCTGTAAAGCGGACCATTTCCTAGCTGCTACAGTTTACGAAACCTGACACAAGAGGAAACCATTTAAGGTCTTCATGTCTGCCCTTGGCATTCTCGGAACGCCCTGGCCTCAGAATGCAGCATCTGTAGTCCATGGTAACCTGCGGAGAGGGGGCGTGGCTGAGGGAGGTTGGAAGACTGCCATCACTGAGGGAGTGGTGTGGCCATCTCTGCTGTGACTGAACAAAGGGCAGGGGAGCAGGGGGCCCAGGGCAGGGCCCTCAGATACCGGCAGACCTAGTGGGGTGTCACAAGCATTTAGGCCCAGGCCAAAGGGCGCCTTCTTTGTCTGCACAGCTGCCCAAACTCTCACCTTTCTACTCAGGCCGCCCTCTTATTTGAAGTGTGTTTGGAACCTGTCCGCGCAGTACACCTCGCTGCACAGCTAACCATAGGTCAGGGCATCGTAGCTTCCTGCAAGGTGACCGAAGTTCGCAGGCAAATGGGTCCCTGGGACACATGCGGAGAGGCTCCTGCCCGGGCCACAGGCCGCCCACTGGCCCTCCCCCAGATCGAAGGCTGAAAAGCAGCCATGTCTGAGTGCACTGCCTCTCGAAGGAGTATTGGACCAACACTTGTAGAAAACGGGGTCCTTGCGGGCAACTCATTGGAGGGACACAAATAAATCTTTGCCAACTTTCTGCTGAAGCGTACCAGCGTTCACACCTAAGCCTCTTACAAGGTCAGCTGTTTAGCTAAACATGAGCTCATGATCTAAATTTACACAATATTGAAGAAATCAGCTACAAAGTGAGACAATCAGCAAAAACAATCAATACCAGAATGATATTCCCTAGGCCATCCATCTGATGTTGGAATAATCAGGTGCAAGGCAGAAAATATACATAAAACTGGAACTGAAACAAGGAACAAGGAGGTTTTCAAAGGCTGGTAGGATCTCTAAAACATTTTTAAAGTACATGTCATTGATAAACCTAAATACTCAAAGGTTGTTTAATACCACAGATTAAGCATTGAGAAGAGTGAAATTATGCTGTTTTGAAAACAATGGCAGGTGAGATTTTCTGCCTAATTATGTCAGAAGATTTCTCTAAAAAATAGACATTATTTCAAAGACTTATTTGCTGTGAAATAAGTTAAAGTACATGTCATTGATAAAGCTAAATACTCAAAGGTTGTTTAATACAACAAATTAAGCAGTGAGAAGAGTGAAATTATGCTGTTTAGAAAACTACGGAAGGTGAGATTTTCTGCCTAATTATCTAAGATGATTTCTCTAAAGAATACACATTATTTCAAAGACTTATTGGCTGTGAAATAAGTTAAGGGTATTTCAAATGTCTTGTCTGCAAAGAAAGGTGAGATGTAGGGAATCACAGAAAGCCGAGGGGATAATATGTCAATATATACATTGCTATATGGTGAACTAAGCCTTAGGCCGGCAACAGTGTAGAGGAATGGACCCTTAGAAACGTACAAGGAAGCTGGAATCTTTAAAAGTTCAAATCTTTATAAGTAAAAAGATTTATTAAAAATAATAACCAAATGTTTTACTTGACATCAGAAAATCAAAACAATAAACCCTGAGAACATAGAAAAAAGATAAATAAAGATATGAGCAGAACTTGATACAACAGAAAACGTATAAAATTTAGGTGATTTAGTAAGTCCAAAGAATATTCTTTGAAAAGATTTAAAAAACACACTTTGATTTAGGAAAACAAAAAAAGTAAATAATATACAGAAAGAATCAGGACAATGTTATAGCAGAGAATATATGAAATGCCAGTAAATTTGAACATTTCTGTAAAGTGGACCATTTCCTAGCTCCTACAGTTTACCAAAACTGACACAAGAGGAAATCATTTAAGGTCATCATGTCTGCCCTTGGCATTCTCGGAACGCCCTGGCCTCAGAATGCAGCTTCTGTAGTCCATGGTAACCTGCGGAGAGTGGGCGGGACTGAGGGAGGCTGGAACACTGCCCTCACAGAGGGAGTGGGTGTGGCCATCTCTGCTGTGACTGAACAAAGGGCAGGGGAGCAGCGGGCCCTGGGCAGGGCGCTCAGAGCCCGGCAGGCCTAGTGGGGTGTCACAAGCATTTAGGCCCAAGCCAAAGGGCGCCTTCTTTGTCTGCACAGCTGCCCAAACTCTCACTTTTCCACTCAGGCCGCCCACATAGTTGCAGTGAGTGTGGAACCTGTCCGCGCAGTATACCTCGCTGCACAGCTAACCATAGGTCTGGGCATCATAGCTTCCTGCCAGGTGACCGAAGTTCGCAGGAGAGATGATTCCCAGGTTCACATGCAGAGAAGCTCCTGCCCGGGCCACAGGCGGCCCACTGCCCCTGCCCAAGATCGGGGGCCGAAAGCAGCCCTGTCTAACTCCCCTACCCCTAGAGGGAGTATTGGACCAACACTTCTAGAAAACGGGGTCCTTGTGGGCAACTCATTGGAGGGACACAAATAAATCTTTGCCGACTTTTTGCTGAAACTTACGAGCGTTCACACCTAAGCCTTTTACAAGGTCAGCTGTTTAGCTAAACATGAGCTCATGACCTAAATTTACACAATAATGAAGAAATCAGCTACAAAGGGAGACAATCAGCAAAAACAATCAATACCAGAATTAGATTCCCTCGGCCATCCGTCAGATGTTGGAATAATCAGGTGCTAGGCAGAAAATATACATAAACCTGGAAAAGAAACAAGGAACAAGGATGTTTTCAAAGACTGGTAGGATCTCTAAAACATTTTTAAAGTACATGTCATTGATAAAGCTAAATACTCAAAGGTTGTTTAATACAACAAATTAAGCAGTGAGAAGAGTGAAATTATGCTGTTTAGAAAACTATGGAAGGTGAGATTCTCTGCCTAATTATATATGATGATTTCTCTAAAAATTACACATTATTTCACAGACTTATTAGCTGTGAAATAAGTTATGGGTATTTCAAATGTCTTGTCTGCAAAGAAAGGTGAGATGTAGGGAATCACAGAAAGCCGAGGGGATAATATGTCAATATATTCATTGCTATATGGTGAACTAAGCCTTAGGCCGGCAACAGTGTAGAGGAATGGACCGTTAGAAACGTACAAGGAAGCTGGAATCTTTAAAAGTTCAAATCTTTATAAGTAAAAAGATTTATTAAAAATAATAACCAAGTGTTTTACTTGACATCAGAAAATCAAAACAATAAACCCTGAGAACATAGAAAAAAGATAAAGATAGATATGAGCAGAACTTAATACCACAGAAAACGTATAAAATTCAGGTGAGGTAGTAAGTCCAAAGAATATTCTTTGAAAAGATTTAAAAGACACACTTTGATTTAGGAAAACAAAAAAAAGTAAATAATATACAGAAAGAATCAGGACAATGTTATAGCGGAGAATATATGAATTGCCAGTAAATTTGAATATTTCTGTAAAGTGGACCATTTCCTAGCTCCTACAGTTTAACAAAACTGACACAAGAGGAAATCATTTAAGGTCATCATGTCTGCCCTTGGCATTCTCGGAACGCCCTGGCCTCAGAATGCAGCATCTGTAGTCCATGGTAACCTGTGGAGAGTGGGCGGGGCTGAGGGAGGCTGGAACACTGCCCTCACTGAGGGAGTGTGTGTGGCCATCTCTGCTGTGACTGAACAAAGGGCAGGGGAGCAGGGGGCCCAGGGCAGAGCCCTCAGAGCAAGGCAGGCCCAGTGGGTTGTCACAAGCATTTAGGCCCAGGCCATAGGGCGCCTTCTTTGTCTGCACAGCTGGCCAAACGCTCACTTTTCCACTGAGGCAACCCACTTATTTGAAGTGTGTGTGGAACCTGTCCACGCAGTATACCTCGCTGCACAGCTAACCATAGGTCTGGGCATCGTAGCTTCCTGCCAGGTGACCGAAGTTCGCAGGAGAGATGATTCCCAGGTTCACACGCAGAGAGGCTCCTGCCCGGGCCACACGCCGCCCACTGCCCCTGCCCAAGATCGGGGGACGAAAGCAGCCTTCTCTAAGTCCCCTACCCCTAGAGGGAGAATTGGATCAACACTTCTAGAAAACGGGGTCCTTGTGGGCAACTCATTGTTGGGACACAAATAAATCTTTGCCCACTTTTTGCTGAAACTTACGAGCGTTCACACCTAAGCCTTTTACAAGGTCAGCTGTTTAGCTAAACATGAGCTCATGACCTAAATTTACACAGTAATGAAGAAATCAACTACAAAGGGAGACAATCAGCAAAAACAATCAATACCAGAATTAGATTCCCTAGGCCATCCGTCAGATGTTGGAATAATCAGGTGCTAGGCAGAAAATATACATAAACCTGGAAAAGAAACAAGGAACAAGGATGTTTTCAAAGACTGGTAGGGTCTCTAAAACATTTTTAAAGTACATGTCATTGATAAAGCTAAATACTCAAAGGTTGTTTAATACAGCAAATTAAGCTGTGAGAAGAGTGAAGTCATGCTGTTTAGAAAACTATGGAAGGTGAGATTTTCTGCCTAATTATATAAGATGATTTCTCTAAAAATACACATTATTTCAAAGACTTATTGGCTGTGAAATAAGTTAAGGGTATTTCAACTGTCTTGTCTGCAAAGAAAGGTGAGATGTAGGGAATCACAGAAAGCCGAGGGGATAATATGTCAATATATACATAGCTATATGTTGATCTAAGCCTTAGGCCGGCAACAGTGTAGAGGAATGGACCCTTAGAAACGTACAAGTAAGCTGGAATCTTTAAAAGTTCAAATCTTTATATGTAAAAAGATTTATTAAAATGAATAACCAAGTGTTTTACTTGACATCAGAAAATCAAAACTATAAACCCTGAGAACACAGAAAAAAGATAAATAAAGATATGAGCAGAACTTAATACAACAGAAAACGTATAAAATTCAGGTGATTTAGTAAGTCCAAAGAATATTCATTGAAAAGATTTAAAAGACACACTTTGATTAAGGAAAACATAAACATAAGTAAAGAATATGCAGAAAGAATCAGGACAATGTTATAGCAGAGAATATATGAAATGCCAGTAAACTTGAACATTTCTGTAAAGCGGACCATTTCCTAGCTGCTACAGTTTACGAAAACTGACACAAGAGGAAATCATTTAAGGTCGCCATGTCTGCCCTTGGCATTCTCGGAACGCCCTGGCCTCAGAATGCAGCATCTGTAGCCCATGGTAACCTGCGGAGAGGGGGCTTGGCTGAGGGAGGTTGGAAGACTGCCATCACTGAGGGAGTGGGTGTGGCCATCTCTGCTGTGACTGAACAAAGGGCAGGGGAGCAGTGTGCCCAGGGCAGGGCCCTCAGAGCCCGGCAGACAGAGTGGGGTGTCACAAGCATTTAGGCCCAGGCCAAAGGGCGCCTTCTTTGTCTGCACAGCTGCCCAAACTCTCACCTTTCCACTCAGGCCGCCCTCTTATTTGAAGTGTGTTTGGAACCTGTCCGCGCAGTACACCTCGCTGCACAGCTAACCATAGGTCAGGGCATCGTAGCTTCCTGCCAGGTGACCGAAGTTCGCAGGGAAATGGGTCCCTTGGACACATGCGGAGAGGCTCCTGCCCGGGCCACATGCCGCCCACTGGCCCTGCCCTAGATCGAAGGCTGAAAAGCAGCCATGTCTGAGTCCACTGCCTCTCGAAGGAGTATTGGACGAACACTTGTAGAATACGGGGTCCTTGCGGGCAAATCATTGGAGGAACACAAATAAATCTTTGCCGACTTTCTGCTGAAGCGTACCAGCGTTCACACCTAACCCTCTTACAAGGTCAGCTGTTTAGCTAAACATGAGCTCATGATCTAAATTTACACAATATTGAAGAAATCAGCTACAAAGTGAGACAATCAGCAAAAACAATCAATACCAGAATGAGATTCCCTAGGCCATCCGTCAGATGTTGGAATAATCAGGTGCTAGGCAGAAAATATACATAAACCTGGAAAAGAAACAAGGAACAAGGATGTTTTCAAAGACTGGTAGTATCTCTAAAACATTTTTAAAGTACATGTAATTGATAAAGCTAAATACTCAAAGCTTGTTTAATACAACAAATTAAGCAGTGAGAAGAGTGAAATTATGCTGTTTAGAAAACTATGGAAGGTGAGATTTTCTGCCTAATTATATAAGATGATTTCTCTAAAAAATACTCATTATTTCAAAGACTTATTGGCTGTGAAATAAGTTAAGGGTATTTCAAATGTCTTGTCTGCAAAGAAAGGTGAGATGTAGGGAATCACAGAAAGCAGAGGGGATAATATGTCAATATATACATTGCTATATGGTGAACTAAGCCTTAGGCCGGCAACAGTGTAGAGGAATGGACCGTTAGAAACGTACAAGGAAGCTGGAATCTTTAAAAGTTCAAATCTTTATAAGTAAAAAGATTTATTAAAAATAATAACCAAGTGTTTTACTTGACATCAGAAAATCAAAACAATAAACCCAGAGAACATAGAAAAAAGATAAAGATAGATATGAGCAGAACTTAATACCACAGAAAACGTATAAAATTCAGGTGAGGTAGTAAGTCCAAAGAATATTCTTTGAAAAGATTTAAAAGCCACACTTTGATTTAGGAAAACAAAAAAAAGTAAATAATATACAGAAAGAATCAGGACAATGTTATAGCGGAGAATATATGAATTGCCAGTAAATTTGAATATTTCTGTAAAGTGGACCATTTCCTAGCTCCTACAGTTTACCAAAACTGACACAAGAGGAAATCATTTAAGGTCATCATGGCTGCCCTTGGCATTCTCGGAACGCCCTGGCCTCAGAATGCAGCATCTGTAGTCCATGGTAACCTGTGGAGAGTGGGCGGGGCTGAGGGAGGCTGGAACACTGCCCTCACTGAGGGAGTGTGTGTGGCCATCTCTGCTGTGACTGAACAAAGGGCAGGGGAGCAGGGGGCCCAGGGCAGGGCCCTCAGAGCAAGGCAGGCCCAGTGGGGTGTCACAAGCATTTAGGCCCAGGCCATAGGGCGCCTTCTTTGTCTGCACAGCTGGCCACACTCTCACTTTTCCACTGAGGCCACCCACTTATTTGAAGTGTGTGTGGAACCTGTCCACGCAGTATACCTCGCTGCACAGCTAACCATAGGTCTGGGCATCGTAGCTTCCTGCCAGGTGACCGAAGTTCGCAGGAGAGATGATTCCCAGGTTCACACGCAGAGAGGCTCCAGCCCGGGCCACACGCCGCCCTCTGCCCCTGCCCAAGATCGGGGGCCGAAAGCAGCCCTGTCTAAGTCCCCTACCCCTAGAGGGAGTATTGGACCAACACTTCTAGAAAACGGGGTCCTTGTGGGCAACTCATTGGAGGGACACAAATAAATCTTTGCCGAATTTTTGCTGAAACTTACGAGCGTTCGCACCTGAGACTTTTACAAGTTCAGCTGTTTAGCTAAACATGAGCTCATGACCTAAATTTACACATTAATGAAGAAATCAGCTACAAAGGGAGACAATCAGCAAAAACAATCAATACCAGAATGAGTTCCCTAGGCCATCCGTCAGATGTTGGAATAATCAGGTCCTAGGCAGAAAATATACATAAACGTGGAAAAGAAACAAGGAACAAGGATGTTTTCAAAGACTGGTAGGGTCTCTAAAACATTTTTAAAGTACATGTCATTGATAAAGCTAAATACACAAAGGTTGTTTAATACAGCAAATTAAGCAGTGAGAAGAGTGAAGTTATGCTGTTTAGAAAACTATGGAACGTGAGATTTTCTGCCTAATTATACAAGATGATTACTCTAAAAAATACACATTATTTCAAAGACTTATTGGCTGTGAAATAAGTTAAGGGTATTTCAAATGTCTTGTCTGCAAAGAAAGGTGAGATGTAGGGAGTCACAGAAAGCCGAGGGGAAAATATGTCAATATATACATAGCTATATGTTGAACTAAGCCTTAGGCCGGCAACAGTGTAGAGGAAAGGACCCTTAGAAACGTACAAGTAAGCTGGAATCTTTAAAAGTTCAAATCTTTATAAGTAAAAAGATTTATTAAAATGAATAACCAAGTGTTTTACTTGACATCAGAAAATCAAAACTATAAAACCTGAGAACATAGAAAAAAGATAAATAAAGATATGAGCAGAACTTAATACCACAGAAAACGTATAAAATTCAGGTGAGGTAGTAAGTCCAAAGAATATTCTTTGAAAAGATTTAAAAGACACACTTTGATTAAGGAAAGCACAAACATAATTAAAGAATATATAGAAAGAATCAGGACAATGTTATAGCAGAGAATATATGAAATGCTAGTAAATTAGAACATTTCTGTAAAGCGGACCATTTCCTAGCTCCTACAGTTTACCAAAACTGACACAAGAGGAAATCATTTAAGGTCATCATGTCTGCTCTTGGCATTCTCGGAACGCCCTGGCCTCAGAATGCCGCATCTGTAGTCCATGGTAACCTGCGTAGAGGGGGCGTGGCTGAAGGAGCTTGGAAGACAAACCTCACTGACGGAGAGGGTGTGGCCATCTCTGCTGTGACTGAACAAAGGGCAGGGAAGCAGGGGGCCCAGGGCAGGGCCCTCAGAGCAATGAAGGCCCAGTGGTGTGTCACAAGCATTTAGGCCCAGGCCATAGGGCGCCTTCTTTGTCTGCACAGCTGGCTAAACTCTCACTTTTCCACTCAGGCCACCCACTTATTTGAAGTGTGTGTGGAACCTGTCCACGCAGTATACCTCGCTGCACAGCTAACCATAGGTCTGGGCATCGTAGCTTCCTGCCAGGTGACCGAAGTTCGCAGGAGAGATGATTCCCAGGTTCACACGCAGAGAGGCTCCTGCCCGGGCCACACGCCGCCCACTGCCCCTGCCCAAGATCGGGGGCCGAAAGCAGCCCTGTCTAAGTCCCCTACCCCTAGAGGGAGTATTGGACCAACACTTCTAGAAAACGGGGTTCTTGTGGGCAACTCATTGGAGGGACACAAATAAATCTTTGCCGACTTTTTGCTGAAACTTACGAGCGTTCACACCTAAGCCTTTTACAAGGTCAGCTGTTTAGCTAAACATGAGCTCATGACCTAAATTTACACAATAATGAAGAAATCAGCTACAAAGGGAGACAATCAGCAAAAACAATCAATACCAGAATTAGATTCCCTAGGCCATCCGTGAGATGTTGGAATAATCAGGTGCTAGGCAGAAAATATACATAAACCTGGAAAAGAAAGAAGGAACAAGGATGTTTTCAAAGACTGGTAGGATCTCTAAAATATTTTTAAAGTACATGTCATTGATAAAGCTAAATACTCAAACGTTGTTTAATACAACAAATTAAGCAGTGAGAAGAGTGAAATTATGCTGTTTAGAAAACTATGGAAGGTGAGATTTTCTGCCTAATTATATAAGATGATTTCTCTAAAAAATACACATTATTTCAAAGACTTATTGGCTGTGAAATAAGTTAGGGTATTTCAAATGTCTTGTCTGCAAAGAAATGTGAGATGTAGGGAATCACAGAAAGCCGAGGGATAATATGTCAATATACACTTTGCTATATGGTGAACTAAGCCTTAGGCCGGCAACAGTGTAGAGGAATGGACCCTTAGAAACGTACAAGTAAGCTGGAATCTTTAAAAGTTCAAATCTTTATAAGTAAAAAGATTTATTTTAATGAATAACCAAGTGTTTTACTTGACATCAGAAAATCAAAACTATAAACCCTGAGAACATAGAAAAAAGATAAATAAAGATATGAGCAGAACTTAATACAACAGAAAACGTATAAAATTTAGGTAATTTAGTAAGTCCAAAGAATATTCTTTGAATAAATTTAAAAGACACACTTTGATTAAGGAAAACATAAACATAAGTAAAGAATATGCAGAAAGAATCAGGACAATGTTATAGCAGAGAATATATGAAATGCCAGTAAACTTGAACATTTCTGTAAAGCGGACCATTTCCTAGCTGCTACAGTTTACGAAAACTGACACAAGAGGAAATCATTTAAGGTCATCATGTCTGCCCTTGGCATTCTCGGAACGCCCTGGCCTCAGAATGCAGCATCTGTAGTCCATGGTAACCTGCGGAGAAGGGGCGTGGCTGAGGGAGGTTGGAAGACGGCCCTCACTGAGGGAGTGGGTGTGGCCATCTCTGCTGTGACTGAACAAAGGGCAGGGGAGCAGGGGGCACAGGGCAGGGCCCTCAGAGCCCGGCAGACCCAGTGGGGTGTCACAAGCATTTAGGCCCAGGCCAAAGGGCGCCTTCTTTGTCTGCACAGCTGCCCAAACTCTCACCTTTCCACACAGGCCGCCCTCTTATTTGAAGTGTGTTGGGTACCTGTCCGCGCAGTACACCTCGCTGCACAGCTAACCATAGGTCAAGGCATCGTAGCTTCCTGCCAGGTGACTGAAGTTCGCAGGCAAATGAGTCCCTGGGACACATGCGGAGAGGCTCCTGCCCGGGCCACAGGCCGCCCACTGGCCCTGCCCCAGATCGAAGGCTGAAAAGCAGCCATGTCTGAGTCCACTGCCTCTCGAAGGAGTATTGGACCAACACTTGTAGAAAACGGGGTTCTTGCGGGCAACTCATTGGAGGGACACAAATAAATCTTTGCCGACTTTATGCTGAAGCTTACCAGCGTTCACACCTAAGCCTCTTACAAGGTCAGCTGTTTAGCTAAACATGAGCTCATGATCTAAATTTACACAATATTGAAGAAATCAGCTACAAAGGGAGACAATCAGCCAAAACAATCAATACCAGAATGAGATTCCCTAGGCCATCCATCTGATGTTGGAATAATCAGGTGCAAGGCAGAAAATATACATAAAACTGGAACTGAAACAAGGAACAAGGAGGTTTTCAAAGGCTGGTAGGATCTCTAAAACATTTTTAAAGTACATGTCGTTGATAAACCTAAATACTCAAAGGTTGTTTAATACCACAGATTAAGCATGGAGAAGAGTGAAATTATGCTGTTTTGAAATCTACGGCAGGTGAGATTTTCTGCCTAATTATATAAGAAGATTTCTCTAAAAAATAGACATTATTTCAAAGACTTATTGGCTGTGAAATAAGTTAAGTGTATTTCAAATGGCTTGTCTGCAAAGAAAGGTGAGATGTAGGGAATCACAGAAAGTCGAGGGGAAAATGTCAATATATACATTGCTATATGGTGAACTAAGCCTTAGGCCAGCCACAATGTAGGGGACCTGACCCTTAGAAACTTGAAAGTGAGCTGGAATCTTTAAAAGTTCAAATCTTTATAAGTAAAAAGATTGATGAAAATGAATAACCAAGTGTTTTAATTGACATCAGAAGATCAAAACAATAAACCCTGAGAACATAGAAAAAGGATAAATAAAGATATGAGCAGAACTTAATACCACAGAAAACGTATAAAATTCAGGTGAGGTAGTAAGTCCAAAGAATATTCTTTGAAAAGATTTAAAAGACACAGTTTGATTAAGGAAAACAAAAAAAAGTAAAGAATATACAGAAAGAATCAGGACAATGTTATAGCAGAGAATATATGAAATGCCAGTAAATTTGAACATTTCTGTAAAGTGGACCATTTCCTAGCTCCTACAGTTTACCAAAACTGACACAAGAGGAAATCATTTAATGTCATCAGGTCTGCCCTTGGCATTCTCGGAACGCCCTGGCCTCAGAATGCAGCATCTGTAGTCCATGGTAACCTGTGGAGAGTGGGCGGGGCTGAGGGAGGCTGGAACACTGCCCTCACTGAGGGAGTGTGTGTGGCCATCTCTGCTGTGACTGAACAAAGGGCAGGGGAGCAGGGGGCCCAGGGCAGGGCCCTCAGAGCAAGGCAGGCCCAGTGGTGTCTCACAAGCATTTAGGCCCAGGCCATAGGGCGCCTTCTTTGTCTGCACAGCTGGCTAAACTCTCACTTTTCCACTGAGGCCACCCACTTATTTGAAGTGTGTGTGGAACCTGTCCACGCAGTATACTTCGCTGCACAGCTAACCATAGGTCTGGGCATCGTAGCTTCCTGCCAGGTGACTGGAGTTCGCAGGACAGATGATTCCCAGCTTCACACGCAGAGAGGCTCCTGCCCGGGCCACACGCCGCCCACTGCCCCTGCCCAAGATCGGGGGCCGAAAGCAGCCCTGTCTAAGTCCCCTACCCCTAGAGGGAGTATTGGACCAACACTTCTAGAAAACGGGGTCCTTGTGGGCACCTCATTGGAGGGACACAAATAAATCTTTGGCGACATTTTGCTGAAACTTACGAGCGTTCACACCTAAGCCTCTTAAACGGTCAGCTGTTTAGCTAAACATGAGCACATGATCTAAATTTACACAATAATGAAGAAATCAGCTACAAAGGGAGACAATCAGCAAAAAAATTCAATACCAGAATTAGATTCCCTAGGCCACCCGTCAGATGTTGAATAATCAGGTGCTAGGCAGAAAATATACATAAACCTGGAAAAGAAACAAGGAACAAGGATGTTTTCAAAGACTGGTAGGGTCTCTAAAACATTTTTAAAGTACATGTCATTGATAAAGCTAAATACACAAAGGTTGTTTAATACAGCAAATTAAGCAGTGAGAAGATTGAAGTTATGCTGTTTAGAAAACTATGGAACGTGAGATTTTCTGCCTAATTATACAAGATGATTTCTCTAAAAAATACACATTATTTCAAAGACTTAT
The DNA here is from genome assembly GCF_964165515.1 of Mesoplodon bidens. NCBI lineage: Eukaryota > Metazoa > Chordata > Mammalia > Artiodactyla > Ziphiidae > Mesoplodon > Mesoplodon bidens. The sequence goes on from NC_138180.1 coordinate 5,783,703, forward strand.
TGGTTGTGAAATAAGTTAAGGGTATTTCAATTGTCTTGCCTGCAAAGAAATGTGAGATGTAGGGAGTCACAGAAAGCCGAGGGGAAAATATGTCAATATATACATAGCTATATGTTGAACTAAGCCTTAGGCCGGCTACAGTGTAGAGGAAAGGACCCTTAGAAACGTACAAGTAAGCTGGAATCTTTAAAAGTTCAAATCTTTATAAGTAAAAGATTTATTAAAATGAATAACCAAGTGTTTTACTTGACATCAGAAAATCAAAACTATAAACCCTGAGAACATAGAAAAAAGATAAATAAAGATATGAGCAGAACTTAATACAACAGAAAACGTATAAAATTCAGGTGATTTAGTAAGTCCAAAGAATATTCTTTGAAAAGATTTAAAAGACACACTTTGATTAAGGAAAACATAAACATAAGTAAAGAATATGCAGAAAGAATCAGGACAATGTTATAGCAGAGAATATATGAAATGCCAGTAAACTTGAACATTTCTGTAAAGCGGACCATTTCCTAGCTGCTACAGTTTACGAAAACTGACACAAGAGGAAATCATTTAAGGTCATCATGTCTGCCCTTGGCATTCTTGTAACGCCCTGGCCTCAGAATGCAGCATCTGTAGTCCATGGTAACCTGCGGAGAGGGGGCGTGGCTGAGGGAGGTTGGAAGACTGCCATCACTGAGGGAGTGGGTGTGGCCATCTCTGCTGTGACTGAACAAAGGGCAGGGGAGCAGGGGGCCCAGGGCAGGGCACTCAGAGCCCGGCAGACCCAGTGGGGTGTCACAAGCATTTAGGCCCAGGCCAAAGGGCGCCTTCTTTGTCTGCACAGCTGCCCAAACTCTCACCTTTCCACTCAGGCCGCCCTCTTATTTGAAGTGTGTTGGGTACCTGTCCGCGCAGTACACCTCGCTGCACAGCTAACCATAGGTCAGGGCATCGTAGCTTCCTGCCAAGTGACTGAAGTTCGCAGGCAAATGGGTCCCTGGGACACATGCGGAGAGGCTCCTGCCCGGGCCACAGGCCGCCCACTGGCCCTGCCCCAGATCGAAGGCTGAAAAGCAGCCATGTCTGAGTCCACTGCCTCTCGAAGGAGTATTGGACCAACACTTGTAGAAAACGGGGTTCTTGCGGGCAACTCATTGGAGGGACACAAATAAATCTTTGCCGACTTTCTGCTGAAGCTTACCAGCGTTCACACCTAAGCCTCTTACAAGGTCAGCTGTTTAGCTAAACATGAGCTCATGATCTAAATTTACACAATATTGAAGAAATCAGCTACAAAGGGAGAGAATCAGCAAAAACAATCAATACCAGAATGAGATTCCCTAGGCCATCCATCTGATGTTGGAATAATCAGGTGCAAGGCAGAAAATATACATAAAACTGGAACAGAAACAAGGAACAAGGAGGTTTTCAAAGGCTGGTAGGATCTCTAAAACATTTTTAAAGTACATTTCGTTGATAAACCTAAATACTCAAAGGTTGTTTAATACCACAGATTAAGCATTGAGAAGAGTGAAATTATGCTGTTTTCAAAACTATGGCAGGTGAGATTTTCTGCCTAATTATGTCAGAAGATTTCTCTAAAAAATAGACATTATTTCAAAGACTTATTGGCTGTGAAATAAGTTAAGTGTATTTCAAATGGCTTGTCGGCAAAGAAAGGTGAGATGTAGGGAATCACAGAAAGTCGAGGGGAAAATGTCAATATATACATTGCTATATGGTGAACTAAGCTTTAGGCCAACCACAATGTAGAGGACCTGACCCTTAGAAACTTGAAAGTGAGCTGGAATCTTTAAAAGTTCAAATCTTTAAAAGTAAAAAGATTGATGAAAATGAATAACCAAGTGTTTTAATTGACATCAGAAGATCAAAACAATAAACCCTGAGAACATAGAAAAAAGATAAAGATAGATATGAGCAGAACTTAATACCACAGAAAACGTATAAAATTCAGGTGAGGTAGTAAGTCCAAAGAATATTCTTTGAAAAGATTTAAAAGACACACTTTGATTAAGGAAAACAAAAAATAGTAAAGAATATACAGAAAGAATCAGGACAATGTTATCGCAGAGAATATATGAAATGCCAGTAAATTTGAAAATTTCTGTAAAGTGGTCCATTTCCTAGCTCCTACAGTTTACCAAAACTGACACAAGAGGAAATCATTTAAGGTCATCATGTCTGCCCTTGGCATTCTCGGAATGCCCTGGCCTCAGAATGCAGCATCTGTAGTCCATGGTAACCTGCGGAGAGGGGGCGTGGCTGAGGGAGGTTGGAAGACTGCCATCACTGAGGAAGTGGGTGTGGCCATCTCTGCTGTGACTGAACAAAGGGCAGGGGAGCAGGGGGCCCAGGGCTGGGCCATCAGATCCCGGCAGACCTAGTGGTGTGTCACAAGCATTTAGGCCCAGGCCAAAGGGCGCCTTCTTTGTCTGCACAGCTGCCCAAACTCTCACCTTTTCACTCAGGCCGCCCTCTTATTTGAAGTGTGTTTGGAACCTGTCCGTGCAGTACACCTCGCTTCACAGCTAACCATAGGTCAGGGCGTCGTAGCTTCCTGCCAGGTGACCGAAGTTCGCAGGCAAATGGGTCCCTGGAACACATGCGGAGAGGCTCCTGCCCGGGCCACAGGCCCCCCACTGGCCCTGCCCCAGATCGAAGGCTGAAAAGCAGCCATGTCTGAGTCCACTGCCTCTCGAAGGAGTATTGGACCAACACTTGTAGAAAACGGGGTCCTTGCGGGCAACTCATTGGAGGGACACAAATAAATCTTTGCCTACTTTCTGCTGAAGCGTACCAGCGTTCACACCTAAGCCTCTTACAAGGTCAACTGTTTAGCTAAACATGAGCTCATGATCTAAATTTACACAATATTGAAGAAATCAGCTACAAAGTGAGACAATCAGCAAAAACAATCAATACCAGAATGAGATTCCCTAGGCCATCCATCTGATGTTGGAATAATCAGGTGCAAGGCAGAAAATATACATAAAACTGGAACTGAAACAAGGAACAAGGAGGTTTTCAAAGGCTGGTAGGATCTCTAAAACATTTTTAAAGTACATGTCATTGATAAACCTAAATACTCAAAGGTTGTTTAATACCACAGATTAAGCATTGAGAAGAGTGAAATTATGCTGTTTTGAACACAATGGCAGGTGAGATTTTCTGCCTAATTATGTCAGAAGATTTCTCTAAAAAATAGACATTATTTCAAACACTTATTGGCTGTGAAATAAGTTAAAGTACATGTCATTGATAAAGCTAAATACTCAAAGGTTGTTTAATACAACAAATTAAGCAGTGAGAAGAGTGAAATTATGCTGTTTAGAAAACTATGGAAGGAGAGATTTTCTGCCTAATTATATAAGATGATTTCTCTAAAAACTACACATTATTTCAAAGACTTATTTGCTGTGAAATAAGTTAAGTGTATTTCAAATGGCTTGTCTGCAAAGAAAGGTGAGATGTAGGGAATCACAGAAAGTCGAGGGAAAATGTCAATATATACATTGCTACATGGTGAACTAAGCCTTAGGCCAGCCACAATGTAGAGGACCTGACCCTTAGAAACTTAAAAGTGAGCTGGAATCTTTAAAAGTTCAAATCTTTATAAGTAAAAAGATTGATGAAAATGAATAACCAAGTGTTTTAATTGACATCAGAAGATCAAAACAATAAATGCTGAGAACATAGAAAAAAGATAAATAAAGATATGAGCAGAACTTAATACCACAGAAAACGTATAAAATTCAGGTGAGGTAGTAAGTCCAAAGAGTATTCTTTGAAAAGATTTAAAAGACGCACTTTGATTAAGGAAAACACAAACATAATTAAAGAATATATAGAAAGAATCAGGGCAATGTTATAGCAGAGAATATATGAAATGCTAGTAAATTAGAACATTTCTGTAAAGCGGACCATTTCCTAGCTCCTACAGTTTACCAAAACTGACACAAGAGGATGTCATTTAAGGTCATCATGTCTGCCCCTGGCATTCTCGGAACGCCCTGGCCTCAGAATGCAGCATGTAGTCCATGGTAACCTGCGTAGAGGGGGCGTGGCTGAGGGTGCTTGGAAGACAGCCCTCACTGATGGAGAGGGTGTGGCCATCTCTGCTGTGACTCAACAAAGGGCAGGGGAGCAGGGGGCCCAGGGCAGGGCCCTCAGAGCCAGGCAGACACAGTTGTGTGTCACAAGCATTTAGGCCCAGGCCAAAGGGTGCCTTCTTTGTCTGCACAGCTGCCCAAACTCTCACCTTTCCACTCAGGCCGCCCTCTTATTTGAAGTCTGTTTGGAACCTGTCCGTGCAGTACACCTCGCTGCACAGCTAAGCATAGGTCAGGGCATCGTAGCTTCCTGCCAGTTGACCGAAGTTCGCAGGCAAGTGGGTCCCTGGGACACATGCGGAGAGGATCCTGCCCGGGCCACAGGCCGCCCACTGGTCCTGCCCCAGATCGAAGCCTGAAAAGCAGCCATGTCTGAGTCCACTGCCTCTCGAAGGAGTATTGGAACAACACTTGTAGAAAACGGGGTCCTTGCGGGCAACTCATTGGAGGGACACAAATAAATCTTTGCCGACTTTCTGCTGAAGCGTACCAGCGTTCACACCTAAGCCTCTTACAAGGTCAACTGTTTAGCTAAACATGAGCTCATGATCTAAATTTACACAATATTGAAGAAATCAGCTACAAAGGGAGACAATCAGCAAAAACAATCAATACCAGAATGAGATTCCCTAGGCCATCCATCTGATGTTGGAATAATCAGGTGCAAGGCAGAAAATATAAATAAAACTGGAACTGAAACAAGGAACAAGGAGGTTTTCAAAGGCTGGTAGGATCTCTAAAACATTTTTAAAGTACATGTCGTTGATAAACCTAAATACTCAAAGGTTGTTTAATACCACAGATTAAGCATTGAGAAGAGTGAAATTATGCTGTTTTGAAAACTATGGCAGGTGAGATTTTCTGCCTAATTATATAAGAATATTTCTCTAAAAAATAGACATTATTTCAAAGACTTATTGGCTGTGAAATAAGTTAAGTGTATTTCAAATGGCTTGTCTGCAAAGAAAGGTGAGATGTAGGGAATCACAGAAAGTCGAGGGGAAATTGTCAATATATACATTGCTATATGGTGAACTAAGCCTTAGGCCAGCCACAATGTAAAGGACCTGACCCTTAGAAACTTAAAAGTGAGCTGGAATCATTAAAAGTTCAAATCTTTATAAGTAAAAAGATTGATGAAAATGAATAACCAAGTGTTTTAATTGACATCAGAAAATCAAAACAATAAAACCTGAGAATATAGAAAAAAGATAAATAAAGATATGAGCAGAACTTAATACTACAGAAAACGCATAAAATTCAGGTGAGGTAGTAAGTCCAAAGAATATTCCTTGAAAAGATTTAAAACACACACTTTGATTAAGAAAAGCACAAACATAATTAAACAATATATAGAAAGATTCAAGACAATGTTATAGCTGAGAATATATGAAATGCCAGTAAATTTGAACATTTCTGTAAAGATGAATATTTCATAGCTCCTACAGTTTACCAAAACTGACACAAGAGGAAATCATTTAAGGTCATTATGTCTGCCCTTGGCATTCTCGGAACGCCCTGGCCTCAGAATGCAGCATCTGTAGTCCATGGTAACCTTCGGAGAGTGGGCGGGGCTGAGGGAGGCTGGAACACTGCCCTCACTGAGGGAGTGGGTGTGGCCATCTCTGCTGTGACTGAACAAAGGGCAGGGGAGAAGGGGGCCCAGGGCTGGGCCCTCAGAGCAAGGCAGGCCCAGTTGGGTGTCACAAGCATTTAGGCCCAGGCCATGGGGTGCCTTCTTTGTCTGCACAGCTGCCCAAACTCTAACTTTTCCACTCAGGCCACCCACTGTGTTGAAGTGTGTATGGAACCTGTCCACGCAGTATACCTCGCTGCACAGCTAAACATAGGTTTGGGCATGGTAGCTTCCTGCCAGGTGACCGAAGTTCGCAGAAGATATGATTCCCAGGTTCACACGCAGAGAGGCTCCTGCTCGGGCCACAGGCCGCCCACTGTCCCTGCCCAAGATAGGGGGCCGAAATCAGCCCTGTCTAATTCCCCTACCCCTAGAGGGAGTATTGGACCAACACTTCTATAAAACGGGGTACTTGTGGGCAACTCATTGGAGGGACACAAATAAATCTTTGCCGACTTTTTGCTTAAACTTACGAGCGTTCACACCTAAGCCTCTTACAAGGTCAGCTGTTTAGCTAAACATGAGCTCATGATCTAAATTTACACAATAATGAAGAAATCAGCTACAAAGGGAGACAATCAGCAAAAACAATCAATACCAGAATTAGATTCCCTAGGCCATCCATGAGATGTTGGAATAATCAGGTGCTAGGCAGAAAATATACATAATCCTGGAAATGAAACAAGGAACAAGGATGTTTTCAAAGACTGGTAGGATATCTAAAACATTTTTAAAGTACATGTCATTGATAAAGCTAAATACTGAAAGGTTGTTTAATACAACAAATTAAGCAGTGAGAAGAATGAAATTATGCTGTTTAGAAAACAATGGAAGGTGAGATTTTCTGCCTAATTATATAAGATGATTTCTCTAAAAAATACACATTATTTCAAAGACTTATTGGCTGTGAAATAAGTTAAGGGTATTTCAAATTTCTTCTCTGCAAAGAAATGTGAGATGTAGGGAATCACAGAAAGCGGAGGGGATAATATGTCAATATATACATTGCTATATGGGGAACTAAGCCTTAGGCCGGCAACAGTGTAGAGGAATGGACCCTTAGAAACGTACAAGGAAGCTGGAATCTTTAAAAGTTCAAATCTTTATAAGTAAAAAGATTTATTAAAAATAATAACAAAGTGTTTTACTTGACATCAGAAAATCAAAACAATAAACCCTGAGAACATAGAAAAAAGATAAATAAAGATATGAGCAGAACTTAATACAACAGAAAACGTATAAAATTTAGGTGATTTAGTAAGTCCAAAGAATATTCTTTGAAAAGATTTAAAAGACACACATTGATTTAGGAAAACAAAAAAAAGTAAATAATATACAGAAAGAATCAGGAAAAAGTTATAGCGGAGAATATATGAATTGCCAGTAAATTTGAATATTTCTGTAAAGTGGACCATTTCCTAGCTCCTAAAGTTTACCAAAACTGACACAAGAGGAAATCATTTAAGTTCATCATGTCTGCCCTTGGCATTCTCGGAACGCCCTGGCCTCAGAATGCAGCATCTGTAGTCCATGGTAACCTGCGGAGAGGGGGCGTGGCTGAGGGAGGTTGGAAGACTGCCCTCACTGAGGGAGTGGGTGTGGCCATCTCTGCTGTGACTGAACAAAGGGCAGGGGAGCAGGGGGCCCAGGGCAGGTCCCTCAGAGCCCGGCAGACCCAGTTGGGTGTCACAAGCATTTAGGCCCAGGCCAAAGGGCGCCTTCTTTGTCTGCACAGCTGCCCAAACTCTCACCTTTCCACTCAGGACGCCCTCTTATTTGAAGTGTGTTTGGAACCTGTCCGCGCAGTACACCTCGCTGCACAGCTAACCATAGGTCAAGGCATCGTAGCTTCCTGCCAGATGACCGAAGTTCGCAGGCAAATGGGTCCCTGGGACACATGCGGAGAGGCTCTTGCCCGGGCCACAGTCCACCCACTGGCCCTGCCCCAGGTCGAAGGCTGAAAAGCAGCCATGTCTGAGTCCACTGCCTCTAGAAGGAGTATTGGACCAATACTTGTAGAAAACGGGGTCCTTGCGGGCAACTCATTGGAGGGACACAAATAAATCTTTGCCGACTTTCTGCTGAAGCTTACCAGCGTTCACACCTAAGCCTCTTAAAAGGTCAGCTGTTTAGCTAAACATGAGCTCATGATCTAAATTTACACAATATTGAAGAAATCAGCTACAAAGTGAGAGAATCAGCAAAAACAATCAATACCAGAATGAGATTCCCTAGGCCATCCATCTGATGTTGGAATAATCAGGTGCAAGGCAGAAAATATACATAAAACTGGAACTGAAACAAGGAACAAGGAGGTTTTCAAAGTCTGGTAGGATCTCTCAAACATTTTTAAATTACATGTCGTTGATAAAACTAAATACTCAAAGGTTGTTTAATACCACAGATTAAGCATTGAGAAGAGTGAAATTATGATGTTTTGAAAACTATGGCAGGTGAGATTTTCTGCCTAATTATATAAGAAGATTTCTCTAAAAATACACATTATTTCAAAGACTTATTGGCTGTGAAATAAGTTAAGTGTATTTCAAATGGCTTGTCTGCAAAGAAAGGTGAGATGTAGGGAATCACAGAAAGTCGAGGGGAAAATGTCAATATATACATTGCTATATGGTGAACTAAGCCTTAGGCCAGCCACAATGTAGAGGACCTGACCCTAAGAAACTTAAAAGTGTGATGGAATCATTAAAAGTTCAAATCTTTATAAGTAAAAAGATTGATGAAAATGAATAACCAAGTGTTTTAATTCACATCAGAAGATCAAATCAATAAACACTGAGAACATAGAAAAAAGATAAATAAAGATATGAGCAGAACTTAATACCACAGAAAAGGTATAAAATTCAGGTGAGGTAGTAAGTCCAAAGAATAATCTTTGAAAAGATTTAAAAGACACACTTTGATTAAGGAAAACACAAACATAATTAAAGAATATATAGAAAGAATCAGGACAGTGTTATAGCAGAGAATATATGAAATGCCAGTAAATTTGAACATTTCTGTAAAGTTGTCCATTTCCTAGCTCCTACAGTTTACCAAAACTGACACAAGAGGAAATCATTTAAGGTCATCATGTCTGCCCTTGGCATTCTCGGAACGCCCTGGCCTCAGAATGCAGCATCTGTAGTCCATGGCAACCTGCGGAGAGTGGGCGTGGCTGAGGGAGGTTGGAAGACTGCCATCACTGAGGGAGTGGGTGTGGCCATCTCTGCTGTGACTGAACAAAGGGCAGGGGAGCAGGGGGCCCAGGGCAGGGCCCTCAGAGCCCGGCAGACCCCGTGGGGTGTCACAAGCATTTAGGCCCAGGCCAAAGGGCGCCTTCTTTGTCTGCACAGCTGCCCAAACTCTCACCTTTCCACTCAGGCCGCCCTCTTATTTGAAGTGTGTTGGGTACCTGTCCGCGCAGTACACCTCGCTGCACAGCTAACCATAGGTCAGGGCATCGTAGCTTCCTGCCAAGTGACTGAAGTTCGCAGGCAAATGGGTCCCTGGGACACATGCGGAGAGGCTCCTGCCCGGGCCACAGGCCGCCCACTGGCCCTGCCCCAGATCGAAGGCTGAAAAGCAGCCATGTCTGAGTCCACTGCCTCTCGAAGGAGTATTGGACCAACACTTGTAGAAAACGGGGTTCTTGCGGGCAACTCATTGGAGGGACACAAATAAATCTTTGCCGACTTTCTGCTGAAGCTTACCAGCGTTCACACCTAAGCCTCTTACAAGGTCAGCTGTTTAGCTAAACATGAGCTCATGATCTAAATTTACACAATATTGAAGAAATCAGCTACAAAGGGAGAGAATCAGCAAAAACAATCAATACCAGAATGAGATTCCCTAGGCCATCCATCTGATGTTGGAATAATCAGGTGCAAGGCAGAAAATATACATAAAACTGGAACTGAAACAAGGAACAAGGAGGTTTTCAAAGGCTGGTAGGATCTCTAAAACATTTTTAAAGTACATTTCGTTGATAAACCTAAATACTCAAAGGTTGTTTAATACCACAGATTAAGCATTGAGAAGAGTGAAATTATGCTGTTTTCAAAACTATGGCAGGTGAGATTTTCTGCCTAATTATGTCAGAAGATTTCTCTAAAAAATAGACATTATTTCAAAGACTTATTGGCTGTGAAATAAGTTAAGTGTATTTCAAATGGCTTGTCGGCAAAGAAAGGTGAGATGTAGGGAATCACAGAAAGTCGAGGGGAAAATGTCAATATATACATTGCTATATGGTGAACTAAGCTTTAGGCCAAACACAATGTAGAGGACCTGACCCTTAGAAACTTGAAAGTGAGCTGGAATCTTTAAAAGTTCAAATCTTTAAAAGTAAAAAGATTGATGAAAATGAATAACCAAGTGTTTTAATTGACATCAGAAGATCAAAACAATAAACCCTGAGAACATAGAAAAAAGATAAAGATAGATATGAGCAGAACTTAATACCACAGAAAACGTATAAAATTCAGGTGAGGTAGTAAGTCCAAAGAATATTCTTTGAAAAGATTTAAAAGACACACTTTGATTAAGGAAAACAAAAAATAGTAAAGAATATACAGAAAGAATCAGGACAATGTTATCGCAGAGAATATATGAAACGCCAGTAAATTTGAAAATTTCTGTAAAGTGGTCCATTTCCTAGCTCCTACAGTTTACCAAAACTGACACAAGAGGAAATCATTTAAGGTCACCATGTCTGCCCTTGGCATTCTCGGAATGCCCTGGCCTCAGAATGCAGCATCTGTAGTCCATGGTAACCTGCGGAGAGGGGGCGTGGCTGAGGGAGGTTGGAAGACTGCCATCACTGAGGAAGTGGGTGTGGCCATCTCTGCTGTGACTGAACAAAGGGCAGGGGAGCAGGGGGCCCAGGGCTGGGCCATCAGATCCCGGCAGACCTAGTGGTGTGTCACAAGCATTTAGGCCCAGGCCAAAGGGCGCCTTCTTTGTCTGCACAGCTGCCCAAACTCTCACCTTTTCACTCAGGCCGCCCTCTTATTTGAAGTGTGTTTGGAACCTGTCCGTGCAGTACACCTCGCTTCACAGCTAACCATAGGTCAGGGCATCGTAGCTTCCTGCCAGGTGACCGAAGTTCGCAGGCAAATGGGTCCCTGGAACACATGCGGAGAGGCTCCTGCCCGGGCCACAGGCCCCCCACTGGCCCTGCCCCAGATCGAAGGCTGAAAAGCAGCCATGTCTGAGTCCACTGCCTCTCGAAGGAGTATTGGACCAACACTTGTAGAAAACGGGGTCCTTGCGGGCAACTCATTGGAGGGACACAAATAAATCTTTGCCTACTTTCTGCTGAAGCGTACCAGCGTTCACACCTAAGCCTCTTACAAGGTCAACTGTTTAGCTAAACATGAGCTCATGATCTAAATTTACACAATATTGAAGAAATCAGCTACAAAGTGAGACAATCAGCAAAAACAATCAATACCAGAATGAGATTCCCTAGGCCATCCATCTGATGTTGGAATAATCAGGTGCAAGGCAGAAAATATACATAAAACTGGAACTGAAACAAGGAACAAGGAGGTTTTCAAAGGCTGGTAGGATCTCTCAAACATTTTTAAATTACATGTCGTTGATAAAACTAAATACTCAAAGGTTGTTTAATACCACAGATTAAGCATTGAGAAGAGTGAAATTATGATGTTTTGAAAACTATGGCAGGTGAGATTTTCTGCCTAATTATATAAGAAGATTTCTCTAAAAATACACATTATTTCAAAGACTTATTGGCTGTGAAATAAGTTAAGTGTATTTCAAATGGCTTGTCTGCAAAGAAAGGTGAGATGTAGGGAATCACAGAAAGTCGAGGGGAAAATGTCAATATATACATTGCTATATGGTGAACTAAGCCTTAGGCCAGCCACAATGTAGAGGACCTGACCCTAAGAAACTTAAAAGTGTGATGGAATCATTAAAAGTTCAAATCTTTATAAGTAAAAAGATTGATGAAAATGAATAACCAAGTGTTTTAATTCACATCAGAAGATCAAATCAATAAACCCTGAGAACATAGAAAAAAGATAAATAAAGATATGAGCAGAACTTAATACCACAGAAAACGTATAAAATTCAGGTGAAGTAGTAAGTCCAAAGAATAATCTTTGAAAAGATTTAAAAGACACACTTTGATTAAGGAAAACACAAACATAATTAAAGAATATATAGAAAGAATCAGGACAGTGTTATAGCAGAGAATATATGAAATGCCAGTAAATTTGAACATTTCTGTAAAGTTGTCCATTTCCTAGCTCCTACAGTTTACCAAAACTGACACAAGAGGAAATCATTTAAGGTCATCATGTCTGCCCTTGGCATTCTCGGAACGCCCTGGCCTCAGAATGCAGCATCTGTAGTCCATGGCAACCTGCGGAGAGTCGGCGTGGCTGAGGGAGCTTGGAAGACTGCCATCACTGAGGGAGTGGGTGTGGCCATCTCTGCTGTGACTGAACAAAGGGCAGGGGAGCAGGGGGCCCAGGGCAGGGCCCTCAGAGCCCGGCAGACCCAGTGGGGTGTCACAAGCATTTAGGCCCAGGCCAAAGGGCGCCTTCTTTGTCTGCACAGCTGCCCAAACTCTCACCTTTCCACTCAGGCCGCCCTCTTATTTGAAGTGTGTTGGGTACCTGTCCGCGCAGTACACCTCGCTGCACAGCTAACCATAGGTCAGGGCATCGTAGCTTCCTGCCAAGTGACTGAAGTTCGCAGGCAAATGGGTCCCTGGGACACATGCGGAGAGGCTCCTGCCCGGGCCACAGGCCGCCCACTGGCCCTGCCCCAGATCGAAGGCTGAAAAGCAGCCATGTCTGAGTCCACTGCCTCTCGAAGGAGTATTGGACCAACACTTGTAGAAAACGGGGTTCTTGCGGGCAACTCATTGGAGGGACACAAATAAATCTTTGCCGACTTTCTGCTGAAGCTTACCAGCGTTCACACCTAAGCCTCTTACAAGGTCAGCTGTTTAGCTAAACATGAGCTCATGATCTAAATTTACACAATATTGAAGAAATCAGCTACAAAGGGAGAGAATCAGCAAAAACAATCAATACCAGAATGAGATTCCCTAGGCCATCCATCTGATGTTGGAATAATCAGGTGCAAGGCAGAAAATATACATAAAACTGGAACTGAAACAAGGAACAAGGAGGTTTTCAAAGGCTGGTAGGATCTCTAAAACATTTTTAAAGTACATTTCGTTGATAAACCTAAATACTCAAAGGTTGTTTAATACCACAGATTAAGCATTCAGAAGAGTGAAATTATGCTGTTTTCAAAACTATGGCAGGTGAGATTTTCTGCCTAATTATGTCAGAAGATTTCTCTAAAAAATAGACATTATTTCAAAGACTTATTGGCTGTGAAATAAGTTAAGTGTATTTCAAATGGCTTGTCGGCAAAGAAAGGTGAGATGTAGGGAATCACAGAAAGTCGAGGGGAAAATGTCAATATATACATTGCTATATGGTGAACTAAGCCTTAGGCCAGCCACAATGTAGAGGACCTGACCCTTAGAAACTTAAAAGTGAGCTGGAATCTTTAAAAGTTCAACTCTTTATAAGTAAAAAGATTGATGAAAATGAATAACCAAGTGTTTTAATTGACATCAGAAGATCAAAACAATAAACCCTGAGAACATAGAAAAAAGATAAATAAAGATATGAGCAGAACTTAATACCACAGAAAACGTATAAAATTCAGGTGAGGTAGTAAGTCCAAAGAATATTCTTTGAAAAGATTTAAAAGACACACTTTGATTATGGAAAACAAAAAAAAAGTAAAGAATATACAGAAAGAATCAGGACAATTTTATAGCAGAGAATATATGAAATGCCAGTAAATTGGAACATTTCTGTAAAGTGGACCATTTCCTAGCCACTACAATTTACCAAAACTGACACAAGAGGAAATCATTTAAGGTCATCATGTCTGCCCTTGGCATTCTCGGAATGCCCTGGCCTCAGAATGCAGCATCTGTAGTCCATGGTAACCTGTGGAGAGTGGGCGGGGCTGAGGGAGGCTGGAGCACTGCCCTCACTGTGGGAGTGCGTGTGGCCATCTCTGCTGTGACTGAACAAAAGGCAGGGGAGCAGGGGGCCCAGGGCAGGGCCCTCAGAGACAGGCAGTCCCAGTGGGGTGTCACAAGCATTTAGGCTCTGGCCATAGGGCGCCTTCATTGTCTGCACAGCTGCCCAAACTCTCACTTTTCCACTCAGGCCAACCACTTATTTGAAGTGTGTGTGGAACCTGTCCACGCAGTATACCTCGCTGCACAGGTAACCATAGTTCTGGGCATCGTAGCTTCCTGCCAGGTGACCGAAGTTCGCAGGAGAGATGATTCCCAGGTTCACACGCAGAGAGGCTCCTGCCCGGGCCACAGGCCGCCCACTGCCCCTGCCCAAGATCGGGGGCCGAAAGCAGCCCTGTCTAAGTCCCCTACCCCTAGAGGGAGTATTGGACCAACACTTCTAGAAAACGGAGTCCTTGTGGGCAACTCAGTGGAGGGACACAAATAAATCTTTGTCGACTTTTTGCTGAAACTTACGAGGGTTCACACCTAAGCCTCTTACAAGGTCAGCTGTTTAGATAAACATGAGCTCATGATCTAAATTTACACAATAATGAAGAAATCAGCTACAAAGGGAGACAATCAGCAAAAACAATCAATACCAGAATTAGATTCCCTAGGCCACCCGGCAGATGTTGAAATAATCAGGTGCTAGGCAGAAAATGTACCTAAACCTGGAAATGAAACAAGGAACAAGGATGTTTTCAAAGACTGGTAGGGTCTCTAAAACATTTTTAAAGTACATGTCATTGATAAAGCTAAATACACAAAGGTTGTTTAATACAGCAAATTAAGCAGTGAGAAGACTGAAGTTATGCTGTTTAGAAAACTATGGAAAGTGAGATTTTCTGCCTAATTATATAAGACGATTTCTCTAAAAAATACACATTATTTCAAAGACTTATTGGCTGTGAAATAAGTTAAGGGTATTTGAAATGGCTTGTCTGCAAAGAAAGGTGAGATGTAGGGAATCACAGAAAGCCGAGGGGATAATATGTCAATATATACATAGCTATATGTTGAACTAAGCCTTAGGCCGGCAACAGTGTAGAGGAATGGACCCTTAGAAACGTACAAGTAAGCTGGAATCTTTAAAAGTTCAAATCATTATAAGTAAAAAGATTTATTAAAATGAATAACCAAGTGCTTTACTTGACATCAGAAAATCAAAACTATAAACCCTGAGAACATAGAAAAAAGATAAATAAAGATATGAGCAGAACTTAATACAACAGAAAACGTATAAAATTCAGGTGATTTAGTAAGTCCAAAGAATATTCTTTGAAAAGATTTAAAAGACACACTTTGATTAATGAAAACATAAACATAAGTAAAGAATATGCAGAAAGAATCAGGACAATGTTATAGCAGAGAATATATGAAACGCCAGTAAACTTGAACATTTCTGTAAAGCGGACCATTTCCTAGCTGCTACAGTTTACCAAAACTGACACAAGAGGAAATCATTTAAGGTCATCATGTCTGCCCTTGGCATTCTCGGAACGCCCTGGCCTCAGAATGCAGCATCTGTAGTCCATGGTAACCTGTGGAGAGTGGGCGGGGCTGAGGGAGGCTGGAACACTGCCCTCACTGAGGGAGTGGGTGTGGCCATCTCTGCTGTGACTGAACAAAGGGCAGGGGAGCATGGGGCCCAGGGCAGTGCCCTCAGAGCAAGGCAGGCCCAGTGGGGTGTCACAAGCATTTATGCCCAGGCCATAGGGCGCCTTCTTTGTCTGCACAGCTGCCCAAACTCTCACCTTTCCACTCAGGCCGCCCTCTTATTTGAAGTGTGTTTGGAACCTGTCCGAGCAGTACACCTCGCTGCACAGCAAACCATAGGTCAGGGCATCGTAGCTTCCTGCCAGTTGACCGAAGTTCGCAGGCAAATGGGTCCCTGGGACACATGCGGAGAGGCTCCTGCCCGGGCCACAGGCCGCCCACTGGCCCTGCCCCAGATCGAAGCCCGAAAAGAAGCCATGTCTCAGTCCACTGCCTCTCGAAGGAGTATTGGACCAACACTTGTAGAAAACGGGGTCCTTGTGGGCAACTCATTGGAGGGACACAAATAAATCTTTGCCGACTTTCTACTGAAGCGTACCAGCGTTCACACCTAAGCCTCTTACAAGGTCAGCTGTTTAGCTAATCATGAGCTCATGATCTAAATTTACACAATATTGAAGAAATCAGCTACAAAGTGAGACAATCAGCAAAAACAATCAATACCAGAATGAGATTCCCTAGGCCATCCATCTGATGTTGGAATAATCAGGTGCAAGGCAGAAAATATACATAAAACTGGAACTGAAACAAGGAACAAGGAGGTTTTCAAAGGCTCGTAGGATCTCTAAAACATTTTTAAAGTACATGTCATTGATAAACCTAAATACTCAAAGGTTGTTTAATACCACAGATTAAGCAATGAGAAGAGTGAAATTATGCTGTTTTGAAAACTATGGCAGGTGAGATTTCCTGCCTAATTATGTCAGAAGATTTCTCTAAAATTAGACATTATTTCAAAGACTTATTGGCTGTGAAATAAGTTAAGTGTATTTCAAATGGCTTGTCTGCAAAGAAAGGTGAGATGTAGGGAATCACAGAAAGTCGAGGGGAAAATGTCAATATATACATAGCTATATGTTGAACTAAGCCTTAGGCCGGCAACAGTGTAGAGGAATGGACCCTTAGAAACGTACAAGTAAGCTGGAATCTTTAAAAGTTCAAATCTTTATAAGTAAAAAGATTTATTAAAATGAATAACCAAGTGTTATACTTGACATCAGAAAATCAAAACTATAAACACTGAGAACATAGAAAAAAGATCAATAAAGATATGAGCAGAACTTAATACAACAGAAAACGTATAAAATTCAGGTGATTTAGTAAGTCCATAGAATATTCTTTGAAAATTTTTAAAAGACACACTTTGATTAAGGAAAACATAAACATAAGTAAAGAATATGCAGAAAGAATCAGGACAATGTTATAGCAGAGAATATATGAAATGCCAGTAAACTTGAACATTTCTGTAAAGCGGACCATTTCCTAGCTGCTACAGTTTACCAAAACTGACACAAGAGGAAATCATTTAAGGTCATCATGTCTGCCCTTGGCATTCTCGGAACGCCCTGGCCTCAGAATGCAGCATCTGTAGTCCATGGTAACCTGCGGAGAGAAGGCGTGGCTGAGGGAGGTTGGAAGACTGCCATCACTGAGGGAGTGGGTGTGGCCATCTCTGCTGTGACTGAACAAAGGGCAAGGGAGCAGGGGGCCCAGGGCAGGGCCCTCAGAGCCCGGCAGACCCAGTGGGGTGTCAAAAGCATTTAGGCCCAGGCCAAAGGGCGCCTTCATTGTCTGCACAGCTGCCCAAACTCTCACCTTTCCACTCAGGCCGCCCTCTAATTTGAAGTGTGTTTGGAACCTGTCCGCGCAGTACACCTCGCTGCACAGATAACCATAGGTCAGGGCATCGTAGTTTCCTGCCAGGTGACCGAAGTTCGCAGGCAAATGGGTCCCTGGGACACATGCGGAGAGGCTCCTGCCGGGCCACAGGCCGCCCAATGGCCCTGCCCCAGATCGAAGGCTGAAAAGCAGCCATGTCTGAGTCCACTGCCTCTCGAAGGAGTATTGGACCAACACTTGTAGAAAACGGGGTCCCTGCGGGCAACTCATTGGAGGGACACAAATAAATCTTTGCCGACTTTCTGCTGAAGCGTACCAGCATTCACACCTAAGCCTCTTACAAGGTCAGCTGTTTAGCTAAACATGAGCTCATGATCTAAATTTACACAATATTGAAGAAATCAGCTACAAAGGGAGACAATCAGCAAAAACAATCAATACCAGAATGAGATTCCCTAGGCCATCCATCTGATGTTGGAATAATCAGGTGCAAGGCAGAAAATATACATAAAACTGGAAATGAAACAAGGAACAAGGAGGTTTTCAAAGGCTGGTAGGATCTCTCAAACATTTTTAAAGTACATGTCATTGATAAACCTAAATACTCAAAGGTTGTTTAATACCACAGATTAAGCATTGAGAAGAGTGAAATTATGCTGTTTTGAATACTATGGCAGGTGAGATTTTCTGCCTAATTATGTCAGAAGATTTCTCTAAAAAATAGACATTATTTCAAAGACTTATTGGCTGTGAAATAAGTTAAGTGTATTTCAAATGGCTTGTCTGCAAAGAAAGGTGAGATGTAGGGA
This sequence comes from Mesoplodon bidens, assembly GCF_964165515.1. Classification (NCBI taxonomy): domain Eukaryota; kingdom Metazoa; phylum Chordata; class Mammalia; order Artiodactyla; family Ziphiidae; genus Mesoplodon; species Mesoplodon bidens. The sequence continues at coordinate 5,801,754 of NC_138180.1, forward strand.
ATCACAGAAATTCGAGGGGAAAATGTCAATATATACATTGCTATATGGTGAACTAAGCCTTAGGCCAGCCACAATGTAGAGGACCTGACCCTTAGAAACTTAAAAGTGAGCTGGAATCTTTAAAAGTTCAAATCTTTATAAGTAAAAAGATTGATGAAAATGAATAACCAAGTGTTTTAATTGACATCAGAAGATCAAAACAATAAACCCTGAGAACATAGAAAAAAGATAAAGATAGATATGAGCAGAAATTAATACCACAGAAAACGTATAAAATTCAGGTGTGGTAGTAAGTCCAAAGAATATTCTTTGAAAAGATTTAAAAGACACACTTTGATTAAGGAAAGCACAAACATAATTAAAGCATATATAGAAAGAATCAGGACAATGTTATAGCAGAGAATATATGAAATGCCAGTAAATTTGAACATTTCTGTAAAATGGACCATTTCCTAGCTCTCACAGTTTACCAAAACTGACACAAGAGGAAATCATTTAAGTTCATCATGTCTGCCCTTGGCATTCTCGGAACGCCCTGGCCTCAGAATGCAGCATCTGTAGTCCATGGTAACCTGCGGAGAGTGGGCGGGACTGAGGGAGGCTGGAACACTGCCCTCACAGAGGGAGTGGGTGTGGCCATCTCTGCTGTGACTGAACAAAGGACAGGGGAGCAGCGTTCCCTGGGCAGGGCCCTCAGAGCCCGGCAGGCCTAGTGGGGTGTCACAAACATTTCGGCCCAGGCCTTAGGGCGCCTTCATTGTCTGCACAGCTGCCCAAACTCTCACTTTTCCACTCAGGCCGCCCACATAGTTGAAGTGAGTGTGGAACCTGTCCGCGCAGTATACCTCGCTGCACAGCTAACCATAGGTCTGGGCATCATAGCTTCCAGCCAGGTGACCGAAGTTCGCAGGAGAGATGATTCCCAGGTTCACATGCAGAGCGGCTCCTGCCCGGGCCACAGGCGGCCCACTGCCCCTGCCCAAGATCGGGGGCCGAAAGCAGCCCTGTCTAATTCCCCTACCCCTAGAGGGAGTATTGGACCAACACTTGTAGAAAACGGGGTCCTTGTGGGCAACTCATTGGAGGGACACAAATAAATCTTTGCCGACTTTTTCTGAAACTTACGAGCGTTCACACCTAAGCCTTTTACAAGGTCAGCTGTTTAGCTAAACATGAGCTCATGATCTAAATTTACACAATAATGAAGAAATCAGCTACAAAGGGAGACAATCAGCAAAAACAATCAATACCAGAATTAGATTCCCTAGGCCATCCGTCAGATGTTGGAATAATCAGGTGCTAGGCAGAAAATATACATAAACCAGGAAAAGAAACAAGGAACAAGGATGTTTTCAAAGACTGGTAGGATCTCTAAAACATTTTTAAAGTACATGTCATTGATAAAGCTAAATACTCAAAGGTTGTTTAATACAACAAATTAAGCAGTGAGAAGAGTGAAATTATGCTGTTTAGAAACCTATGGAAGGTGAGATTTTCTGCCTAATTATATAAGATGATTTCTCTAAAAAATACACATTATTTCAAAGACTTATTGGCTGTGAAATAAGTTAAGGGTATTTCAACTGTCTTGTCTGCAAAGAAAGGTGAGATGTAGGGAATCACAGAAAGCCGAAGGGATAATATGTCAATATATACATTGCTATATGGTGAACTAAGCCTTAGGCCGGCAACAGTGTAGAGGAATGGACCCTTAGAAACGTACAAGTAAGCTGGAATCTTTAAAAGTTCAAATCTTTATAAGTAAAAAGATTTATTAAAAATAATAACCAAGTGTTTTACTTGACATCAGAAAATCAAAACAATAAACCCTGAGAACATAGAAAAAAGATAAATAAAGATATGAGCAGAACTTAATACAACAGAAAATGTATAAAATTTAGGTGATTTAGTAAGTCCAAAGAATATTCTTTGAAAAGATTTAAAAGACACACTTTGATTTAGGAAAACAAAAAAAAGTAAATAATATACAGAAAGAATCAGGACAATGTTATAGCGGAGAATATATGAATTGCCAGTAAATTTGAATATTTCTGTAAAGTGGACCATTTCCTAGCTCCTAAAGTTTACCAAAACTGACACAAGAGGAAATCATTTAAGGTCATCATGTCTGCCCTTGGCATTCTCGGAACGCCCTGGCCTCAGAATGCAGCATCTTTAGTCCATGGTAACCTGCGGAAAGGGTGCGTGGCTGAGGGAGGTTGGAATACTGCCATCACTGAGGGAGTGGGTGTGGCCATCTCTGCTGTGACTGAACAAAGGGCAGGGGAGCAGGGGGCCCAGGGCAGGGCCCTCAGAGCCCGGCAGAACCAGTGGGGTGTCACAAGCATTTAGGCCCAGGCCAAAGGGCGCCTTCTTTGTCTGCACAGCTGCCCAAACTCTCACCTTTCCACTCAGGCCGCCCTCTTATTTGAAGTGTGTTGGGTACCTGTCCGCGCAGTACACCTCGCTGCACAGCTAACCATATGTCAGGGCATCGTAGTTTCCTGCCAGGTGACCGAAGTTCGCAGGCAAATGGGTACCTGGGACACATGCGGAGAGGCTCCTTCCCGTGCCACAGGCCGCCCAGTGGACCTGCCCGAGATCGAAGGCTGAAAAGCAGCCATGTCTGAGTCCACTGCCTCTCGAAGCAGTATTGGACCAACACTTGTAGAAAACGGGGTCCTTGCGGGCAACTCATTGGAGGGACACAAATAAATCTTTGCTGACTTTCTGCTGAAGCTTACCAGCGTTCACACCTAAGCCTCTTACAAGGTCAGCTGTTTAGCTAAACATGAGCTCATGATCTAAATTTACACAATATTGAAGAAATCAGCTACAAAGGGAGACAATTAGCAAAAACAATCAATACCAGAATGAGATTCCCTAGGCCATCCATCTGATGTTGGAATAATCAGGTGCAAGGCAGAAAATATACATAAAACTGGAAATGAAACAAGGAACAAGGAGGTTTTCAAAGGCTGGTAGGATCTCTAAAACATTTTTAAAGTACATGTCGTTGATAAACCTAAATACTCAAAGGTTGTTTAATACCACAGATTAAACATTGAGAAGAGTGAAATTATGCTGCTTTGAAAACTATGGCAGGTGAGATTTTCTGCCTAATTATATAAGAAGATTTCTCTAAAAAATAGACATTATTTCAAAGACTTATTGGCTGTGAAATAAGTTAAGTGTATTTCAAATGGCTTGTCGGCAAAGAAAGGTGAGATGTAGGGAATCACAGAAAGTCGAGGGGAAAATGTCAATATATACATTGCTATATGGTGAACTAAGCCTTAGGCCAGCCACAATGTAGAGGACCTGACCCTTAGAAACTTAAAAGTGAGCCGGAATCTTTAAAAGTTCAAATATTTATAAGTAAAAAGATTGATGAAAATGAATAACCAAGTGTTTTAATTGACATCAGAAGATCAAAACAATAAACCCTGAGAACATAGAAAAAAGATAAATAAAGATAAGAGCAGAACTTAATACCACAAAAAACGTATAAAATTCAGGTTAGGTAGTAAGTCCAAAGAATATTCTTTGAAAAGATTTAAAAGACACACTTTGATTATGGAAAACAAAAAAAAAGTAAAGAATATACAGAAAGAATCAGGACAATTTTATAGCAGAGAATATATGAAATGCCAGTAAATTGGAACATTTCTGTAAAGTGGACCATTTCCTAGCCACTACAATTTACCAAAACTGACACAAGAGGAAATCATTTAAGGTCATCATGTCTGCCCTTGGCATTCTCGGAATGCCCTGGCCTCAGAATGCAGCATCTGTAGTCCATGGTAACCTGTGGAGAGTGGGCGGGGCTGAGGGAGGCTGGAGCACTGCCCTCACTGAGGGAGTGCGTGTGGCCATCTCTGCTGTGACTGAACAAAAGGCAGGGGAGCAGGGGGCCCAGGGCAGGGCCCTCAGAGACAGGCAGTCCCAGTGGGGTGTCACAAGCATTTAGGCTCTGGCCATAGGGCGCCTTCATTGTCTGCACAGCTGCCCAAACTCTCACTTTTCCACTCAGGCCAACCACTTATTTGAAGTGTGTGTGGAACCTGTCCACGCAGTATACCTCGCTGCACAGGTAACTATAGTTCTGGGCATCGTAGCTTCCTGCCAGGTGACCGAAGTTCGCAGGAGAGATGATTCCCAATTTCACACGCAGAGAGGCTCCTGCCCGGGCCACAGGCCGCCCACTGCCCCTGCCCAAGATCGGGGGCCGAAAGCAGCCCTGTCTAAGTCCCCTACCCCTAGAGGGAGTATTGGACCAACACTTCTAGAAAACGGGGTCCTTGTGGGCAACTCAGTGGAGGGACACAAATAAATCTTTGCCGACTTTTTGCTGAAACTTACGAGGGTTCACACCTAAGCCTCTTACAAGGTCAGCTGTTTAGATAAACATGAGCTCATGATCTAAATTTACACAATAATGAAGAAATCAGCTACAAAGGGAGACAATCAGCAAAAGCAATCAATACCAGAATTAGATTCCCTAGGCCACCCGGCAGATTTTTAAATAATCAGGTGCTAGGCAGAAAATATACCTAAACCTGGAAATGAAACAAGGAACAAGGATGTTTTCAAAGACTGGTAGGGTCTCTAAAACATTTTTAAAGTACATGTCATTGATAAAGCTAAATACACAAAGGTTGTTTAATACAGCAAATTAAGCAGTGAGAAGACTGAAGTTATGCTGTTTAGAAAACTATGGAAAGTGAGATTTTCTGCCTAATTATATAAGATGATTTCTCTAAAAAATACACATTATTTCAAAGACTTATTGGCTGTGAAATAAGTTAAGGGTATTTGAAATGGCTTGTCTGCAAAGAAAGGTGAGATGTAGGGAATCACACAAAGCCGAGGGGATAATATGTCAATATATACATAGCTATATGTTGAACTAAGCCTTAGGCCGGCAACAGTGTAGAGGAATGGACGCTTAGAAACGTACAAGTAAGCTGGAATCTTTAAAAGTTCAAATCATTATAAGTAAAAAGATTTATTAAAATGAATAACCAAGTGTTTTACTTGACATCAGAAAATCAAAACTATAAACCCTGAGATCATAGAAAAAAGATAAATAAAGATATGAGCAGAACTTAATACAACAGAAAACGTATAAAATTCAGGTGATTTAGTAAGTCCAAAGAATATTCTTTGAAAAGATTTAAAAGACACACTTTGATTAATGAAAACATAAACATAAGTAAAGAATATGCAGAAAGAATCAGGACAATGTTATAGCAGAGAATATATGAAACGCCAGTAAACTTGAACATTTCTGTAAAGCGGACCATTTCCTAGCTGCTACAGTTTACCAAAACTGACACAAGAGGAAATCATTTAAGGTCATCATGTCTGCCCTTGGCATTCTCGGAACGCCCTGGCCTCAGAATGCAGCATCTGTAGTCCATGGTAACCTGTGGAGAGTGGGCGGGGCTGAGGGAGGCTGGAACACTGCCCTCACTGAGGGAGTGGGTGTGGCCATCTCTGCTGTGACTGAACAAAGGGCAGGGGAGCATGGGGCCCAGGGCAGGGCCCTCAGAGCAAGGCAGGCCCAGTGGGGTGTCACAAGCATTTAGGCCCAGGCCATAGGGCGCCTTCTTTGTCTGCACAGCTGCCCAAACTCTCACCTTTCCACTCAGGCCGCCCTCTTATTTGAAGTGTGTTTGGAACCTGTCCGAGCAGTACACCTCGCTGCACAGCAAACCATAGGTCAGGGCATCGTAGCTTCCTGCCAGTTGACCGAAGTTCGCAGGCAAATGGGTCCCTGGGACACATGCGGAGAGGCTCCTGCCCGGTCCACAGGCCGCCCACTGGCCCTGCCCCAGATCGAAGCCCGAAAAGAAGCCATGTCTCAGTCCACTGCCTCTCGAAGGAGTATTGGACCAACACTTGTAGAAAACGGGGTCCTTGTGGGCAACTCATTGGAGGGACACAAATAAATCTTTGCCGACTTTCTACTGAAGCGTACCAGCGTTCACACCTAAGCCTCTTACAAGGTCAGCTGTTTAGCTAATCATGAGCTCATGATCTAAATTTACACAATATTGAAGAAATCAGCTACAAAGTGAGACAATCAGCAAAAACAATCAATACCAGAATGAGATTCCCTAGGCCATCCATCTGATGTTGGAATAATCAGGTGCAAGGCAGAAAATATACATAAAACTGGAACTGAAAGAAGGAACAAGGAGGTTTTCAAAGGCTGGTAGGATCTCTAAAACATTTTTAAAGTACATGTCATTGATAAACCTAAATACTCAAAGGTTGTTTAATACCACAGATTAAGCATTGAGAAGAGTGAAATTATGCTGTTTTGAAAACTATGGCAGGTGAGATTTCCTGCCTAATTATGTCAGAAGATTTCTCTAAAATTAGACATTATTTCAAAGACTTATTGGCTGTGAAATAAGTTAAGTGTATTTCAAATGGCTTGTCTGCAAAGAAAGGTGAGATGTAGGGAATCACAGAAAGTCGAGGGGAAAATGTCAATATATACATTGCTATATGGTGAACTAAGCCTTAGGCCAGCCACAATGTAGAGGACCTTACCTTTAGAAACTTAAAAGTGAGCTGGAATCTTTAAAAGTTCAAATCTTTATAAGTAAAAAGATTGATGAAAATGAATAACCAAGTGTTTTAATTGACATCAGAAGATCAAAACAATAAACCCTGAGAACATAGAAAAAAGATAAAGATAGATATGAGCAGAACTTAATACCACAGAAAACGTATAAAATTCAGGTGAGGTAGTATGTCCAAAGTATATTCTTTGAAAACATTTAAAAGACACACTTTGATTAAGGAAAGCACAAACATAATTAAAGAATATATAGAAAGAATCAGGACAATGTTATAGCAGAGAATATATGAAATGCCAGTAAATTTGAACATTTCTGTAAAGTGGACCATTTCCTAGCTCCTACCGTTTACCAAAACTGACACAAGAGGAAATCATTTAAGGTCATCATGTCTGCCCTTGGCATTCTCGGAACGCCCTGGCCTCAGAATGCAGCATCTGTAGTCCATGGTAACCTGCGGAGAGTGGCCGGGGCTGAGGGAGGCTGGAACACTGCCCTCACAGAGGGAGTCGGTGTGGCCATCTCTGCTGTGACTGAACAAAGGGCAGGGGAGCAGCGGGCCCTGGGCAGGGCCCTCAGAGCCCGGCAGGCCTAGTCGGGTGTCACAAGCATTTAGGCCCAGGCCTTAGGGTGCCTTCTTTGTCTGCACAGCTGCCCAAACTCTCACTTTTCCACTCAGGCCGCCCACTTAGTTGCAGTGAGTGTGGAACCTGTCCGCGCAGTATACCTCGCTGCACAGCTAACGATAGGTCTGGGCATCATAGCTTCCTGCCAGGTGACCGAAGTTCGCAGGAGAAATGATTCCCAGGTTCACATGCAGAGAGGCTCCTGCCCGGGCCACAGGCGGCCCACTGCCCCTGCCCAAGATCGGGGGCCGAAAGCAGCCCTGTCTAATTCCCCTAACCCTAGAGGGATTATTGGAACAACACTTCTAGAAAACGGGGTCCTTGTGAGCAACTCACTGGAGGGACACAAATAAATCTTTGCCGACTTTTTGCTGAAACTTACGAGCGTTCACACCTAAGCCTTTTACAAGGTCAGCTGTTTAGCTAAACATGAGCTCATGATCTAAATTTACACAATAATGAAGAAATCAGCTACAAAGGGAGACAATCAGCAAAAACAATCAATACCAGAATTAGATTCCCTAGGCCATCCGTCAGATGTTGGAATAATCAGGTGCTAGGCAGAAAATATACATAAAACTGGAACTGAAATAAGGAACAAGGATGTTTTCAAAGACTGGTAGGATCTCTAAAACATTTTTAAAGTACATGTCATTGATAAAGCTAAATACTCAAAGGTTGTTTAATACAACAAATTAAGCAGTGAGAAGAGTGAAATTATGGTGTTTAGAAAACTATGGAAGGTGAGATTCTCTGCCTAATTATATAAGATGATTTCTCTAAAAATTACACATTATTTCACAGACTTATTGGCTGTGAAATAAGTTAAGGGTATTTCAAATGTCTTGTCTGCAAAGAAAGGTGAGATGTAGGGAATCACAGAAAGCCGAGGGGATAATATGTCAATATATACATTGCTATATGGTGAACTAAGCCTTAGGCCGGCAACAGTGTAGAGGAATGGACCCTTAGAAACGTACAAGTAAGCTGGAATCTTTAAAAGTTCAAATCTTTATAAGTAAAAAGATTTATTAAAATGAATAACCAAGTGTTTTACTTGACATCAGAAAATCAAAACTATAAACCCTGAGAACACAGAAAAAAGATAAATAAAGATATGAGCAGAACTTAATACAACAGAAAACGTATAAAATTCAGGTGATTTAGTAAGTCCAAAGAATATTCTTTGAAAAGATTTAAAAGACACACTTTGATTAAGGAAAACATAAACATAAGTAATGAATATGCAGAAAGAATCAGGACAATGTTATAGCAGAGAATATATGAAATGCCAGTAAACTTGAACATTTCTGTAAAGCGGACCATTTCCTAGCTGCTACAGTTTACGAAAACTGACACAAGAGGAAATCATTTAAGGTCGTCATGTCTGCCCTTGGCATTCTCGGAACGCCCTGGCCTCAGAATGCAGCATCTGTAGCCCATGGTAACCTGCGGAGAGGGGGCTTGGCTGAGGGAGGTTGGAAGACTGCCATCACTGAGGGAGTGGGTGTGGCCATCTCTGCTGTGACTGAACAAAGGGCAGGGGAGCAGGGGGCCCAGGGCAGGGCCCTCAGAGCCCGGCAGACACAGTGGGGTGTCACAAGCATTTAGGCCCAGGCCAAAGGGCGCCTTCTTTGTCTGCACAGCTGCCCAAACTCTCACCTTTCCACTCAGGCCGCCCTCTTATTTGAAGTGTGTTTGGAACCTGTACGCGCAGTACACCTCGCTGCACAGCTAACCATAGGTCAGGGCATCGTAGCTTCCTGCCAGGTGACCGAAGTTCGCAGGGAAATGGGTCCCTGGGACACATGCGGAGAGGCTCCTGCCCGGGCCACAGGCCGCCCACTGGCCCTGCCCCAGATCGAAGGCTGAAAAGCAGCCATGTCTGAGTCCACTGCCTCTCGAAGGAGTATTGGACGAACACTTGTAGAAAACGGGGTCCTTGCGGGCAACTCATTGGAGGAACACAAATAAATCTTTGCCGACTTTCTGCTGAAGTGTACCAGCGTTCACACCTAAGCCTCTTACAAAGTCAGCTGTTTAGCTAAACATGAGCTCATGATCTTAATTTACACAATAATGAAGAAATCAGCTACAAAGGGAGACAATCAGCAAAAACTATCAATACCAGAATGAGATTCCCTAGGCCATCCATCAGATGTTGGAATAATCAGGTGCTAGGCAGAAAATATACATAAACCTGGAAAAGAAACAAGGAACAAGGATGTTTTCAAAGACTGGTAGTATCTCTAAAACATTTTTAAAGTACATGTCATTGATAAAGCTAAATACTCAAAGCTTGTTTAATACAACAAATTAAGCAGTGAGAAGAGTGAAATTATGCTGTTTAGAAAACTATGGAAGGTGAGATTTTCTGCCTAATTATATAAAATGATTTCTCTAAAAAATACACATTATTTCAAAGACTTATTGGCTGTGAAATAAGTTAAGGGTATTTCAAATGTCTTGTCTGCAAAGAAAGGTGAGATGTAGGGAATCACAGAAAGCCGAGGGGATAATATGTCAATATATACATTGCTATATGGTGAACTAAGCCTTAGGCCGGCAACAGTGTAGAGGAATGGACCGTTAGAAACGTACAAGGAAGCTGGAATCTTTAAAAGTTCAAATCTTTATAAGTAAAAAGATTTATTAAAAATAATAACCAAGTGTTTTACTTGACATCAGAAAATCAAAACAATAAACCCTGAGAACATAGAAAAAAGATTAAGATAGATATGAGCAGAACTTAATACCACAGAAAACGTATAAAATTCAGGTGAGGTAGTAAGTCCAAAGAATATTCTTTGAAAAGATTTAAAAGACACCCTTTGATATAGGAAAACAAAAAAAAGTAAATAATATACAGAAAGAATCAGGACAATGTTATAGGGGAGAATATATGAATTGCCAGTAAATTTGAATATTTCTGTAAAGTGGACCATTTCCTAGCTCCTACAGTTTACCAAAACTGACACAAGAGGAAATCATTTAAGGTCATCATGTCTGCCCTTGGCATTCTCGGAACGCCCTGGCCTCAGAATGCAGCATCTGTAGTCCATGGTACCCTGTGGAGAGTGGGCGGGGCTGAGGGAGGCTGGAACACTGCCCTCACTGAGGGAGTGTGTGTGGCCATCTCTGCTGTGAATGAACAAAGGGCAGGGGAGCAGGGGGCCCAGGGCAGGGCCCTCAGAGCAAGGCAGGCCCAGTGGGGTGTCACAAGCATTTAGGCCCAGGCCATAGGGCGCCTTCTTTGTCTGCACAGCTGGCCAAACTCTCACTTTTCCACTGAGGCCACCCACTTATTTGAAGTGTGTGTGGAACCTGTCCACGCAGTATACCTCGCTGCACAGCTAACCATAGGTCTGGGCATCGTAGCTTCCTGCCAGGTGACCGAAGTTCGCAGGAGAGATGATTCCCAGGTTCACACGCAGAGAGGCTCCAGCACGGGCCACACGCCGCCCACTGCCCCTGCCCAAGATCGGGGGCCGAAAGCAGCCCTGTCTAAGTCCCCTACCCCTAGAGGGAGTATTGGACCAACACTTCTAGAAAACGGGGTCCTTGTGGGCAACTCATTGGAGGGACACAAATAAATCTTTGCCGACTTTTTGTTGAAACTTACGAGCGTTCACACCTAAGCCTTTTACAAGGTCAGCTGTTTAGCTAAACATGAGCTCATGATCTAAATTTACACAATAATGAAGAAATCAGCTACAAAGGGAGACAATCAGCAAAAACAATCAATACCAGAATTAGATTCCCTAGGCCATCCGTCAGACTTTGGAATAATCAGGTGCTAGGCAGAAAATATACATAAACCTGGAAAAGAAACAAGGAACAAGGATGTTTTCAAAGACTGGTAGGGTCTCTAAAACATTTTTAAAGTACATGTCATTGATAAAGCTAAATACACAAAGGTTGTTTAATACAGCAAATTAAGCAGTGAGAAGAGTGAAGTTATGCTGTTTAGAAAACTATGGAACGTGAGATTTTCTGCCTAATTATACAAGATGATTTCTCTAAAAAATACACATTATTTCAAAGACTTATTGGCTGTGAAATAAGTTAAGGGTATTTCAAATGTCTTGTCTGCAAAGAAAGGTGAGATGTAGGGAGTCACAGAAAGCCGAGGGGAAAATATGTCAATATATACATTGCTATATGTTGAACTAAGCCTTAGGCCGGCAACAGTGTAGAGGAAAGGACCCTTAGAAACGTACAAGTAAGCTGGAATCTTTAAAAGTTCAAATCTTTATAAGTAAAAAGATTTATTAAAATGAATAACCAAGTGTTTTACTTGACATCAGAAAATCAAAACTATAAACCCTGAGAACATAGAAAAAAGATAAATAAAGATATGAGCAGAACTTAATACAACAGAAAACGTATAAAATTCAGGTGATTTAGTAAGTCCAAAGAATATTCTTTGAAAAGATTTAAAAGACACACTTTGATTAAGGAAAACATAAACATAAGTAAAGAATATGCAGAAATAATCAGGACAATGTTATAGCAGAGAATATATGAAATGCCAGTAAACTTGAACATTTCTGTAAAGCGGACCATTTCCTAGCTGCTACAGTTTACGAAACCTGACACAAGAGGAAACCATTTAAGGTCTTCATGTCTGCCCTTGGCATTCTCGGAACGCCCTGGCCTCAGAATGCAGCATCTGTAGTCCATGGTAACCTGCGGAGAGGGGGCGTGGCTGAGGGAGGTTGGAAGACTGCCATCACTGAGGGAGTGGTGTGGCCATCTCTGCTGTGACTGAACAAAGGGCAGGGGAGCAGGGGGCCCAGGGCAGGGCCCTCAGATACCGGCAGACCTAGTGGGGTGTCACAAGCATTTAGGCCCAGGCCAAAGGGCGCCTTCTTTGTCTGCACAGCTGCCCAAACTCTCACCTTTCTACTCAGGCCGCCCTCTTATTTGAAGTGTGTTTGGAACCTGTCCGCGCAGTACACCTCGCTGCACAGCTAACCATAGGTCAGGGCATCGTAGCTTCCTGCAAGGTGACCGAAGTTCGCAGGCAAATGGGTCCCTGGGACACATGCGGAGAGGCTCCTGCCCGGGCCACAGGCCGCCCACTGGCCCTCCCCCAGATCGAAGGCTGAAAAGCAGCCATGTCTGAGTGCACTGCCTCTCGAAGGAGTATTGGACCAACACTTGTAGAAAACGGGGTCCTTGCGGGCAACTCATTGGAGGGACACAAATAAATCTTTGCCAACTTTCTGCTGAAGCGTACCAGCGTTCACACCTAAGCCTCTTACAAGGTCAGCTGTTTAGCTAAACATGAGCTCATGATCTAAATTTACACAATATTGAAGAAATCAGCTACAAAGTGAGACAATCAGCAAAAACAATCAATACCAGAATGATATTCCCTAGGCCATCCATCTGATGTTGGAATAATCAGGTGCAAGGCAGAAAATATACATAAAACTGGAACTGAAACAAGGAACAAGGAGGTTTTCAAAGGCTGGTAGGATCTCTAAAACATTTTTAAAGTACATGTCATTGATAAACCTAAATACTCAAAGGTTGTTTAATACCACAGATTAAGCATTGAGAAGAGTGAAATTATGCTGTTTTGAAAACAATGGCAGGTGAGATTTTCTGCCTAATTATGTCAGAAGATTTCTCTAAAAAATAGACATTATTTCAAAGACTTATTTGCTGTGAAATAAGTTAAAGTACATGTCATTGATAAAGCTAAATACTCAAAGGTTGTTTAATACAACAAATTAAGCAGTGAGAAGAGTGAAATTATGCTGTTTAGAAAACTACGGAAGGTGAGATTTTCTGCCTAATTATCTAAGATGATTTCTCTAAAGAATACACATTATTTCAAAGACTTATTGGCTGTGAAATAAGTTAAGGGTATTTCAAATGTCTTGTCTGCAAAGAAAGGTGAGATGTAGGGAATCACAGAAAGCCGAGGGGATAATATGTCAATATATACATTGCTATATGGTGAACTAAGCCTTAGGCCGGCAACAGTGTAGAGGAATGGACCCTTAGAAACGTACAAGGAAGCTGGAATCTTTAAAAGTTCAAATCTTTATAAGTAAAAAGATTTATTAAAAATAATAACCAAATGTTTTACTTGACATCAGAAAATCAAAACAATAAACCCTGAGAACATAGAAAAAAGATAAATAAAGATATGAGCAGAACTTGATACAACAGAAAACGTATAAAATTTAGGTGATTTAGTAAGTCCAAAGAATATTCTTTGAAAAGATTTAAAAGACACACTTTGATTTAGGAAAACAAAAAAAGTAAATAATATACAGAAAGAATCAGGACAATGTTATAGCAGAGAATATATGAAATGCCAGTAAATTTGAACATTTCTGTAAAGTGGACCATTTCCTAGCTCCTACAGTTTACCAAAACTGACACAAGAGGAAATCATTTAAGGTCATCATGTCTGCCCTTGGCATTCTCGGAACGCCCTGGCCTCAGAATGCAGCTTCTGTAGTCCATGGTAACCTGCGGAGAGTGGGCGGGACTGAGGGAGGCTGGAACACTGCCCTCACAGAGGGAGTGGGTGTGGCCATCTCTGCTGTGACTGAACAAAGGGCAGGGGAGCAGCGGGCCCTGGGCAGGGCGCTCAGAGCCCGGCAGGCCTAGTGGGGTGTCACAAGCATTTAGGCCCAAGCCAAAGGGCGCCTTCTTTGTCTGCACAGCTGCCCAAACTCTCACTTTTCCACTCAGGCCGCCCACATAGTTGCAGTGAGTGTGGAACCTGTCCGCGCAGTATACCTCGCTGCACAGCTAACCATAGGTCTGGGCATCATAGCTTCCTGCCAGGTGACCGAAGTTCGCAGGAGAGATGATTCCCAGGTTCACATGCAGAGAAGCTCCTGCCCGGGCCACAGGCGGCCCACTGCCCCTGCCCAAGATCGGGGGCCGAAAGCAGCCCTGTCTAACTCCCCTACCCCTAGAGGGAGTATTGGACCAACACTTCTAGAAAACGGGGTCCTTGTGGGCAACTCATTGGAGGGACACAAATAAATCTTTGCCGACTTTTTGCTGAAACTTACGAGCGTTCACACCTAAGCCTTTTACAAGGTCAGCTGTTTAGCTAAACATGAGCTCATGACCTAAATTTACACAATAATGAAGAAATCAGCTACAAAGGGAGACAATCAGCAAAAACAATCAATACCAGAATTAGATTCCCTCGGCCATCCGTCAGATGTTGGAATAATCAGGTGCTAGGCAGAAAATATACATAAACCTGGAAAAGAAACAAGGAACAAGGATGTTTTCAAAGACTGGTAGGATCTCTAAAACATTTTTAAAGTACATGTCATTGATAAAGCTAAATACTCAAAGGTTGTTTAATACAACAAATTAAGCAGTGAGAAGAGTGAAATTATGCTGTTTAGAAAACTATGGAAGGTGAGATTCTCTGCCTAATTATATATGATGATTTCTCTAAAAATTACACATTATTTCACAGACTTATTAGCTGTGAAATAAGTTATGGGTATTTCAAATGTCTTGTCTGCAAAGAAAGGTGAGATGTAGGGAATCACAGAAAGCCGAGGGGATAATATGTCAATATATTCATTGCTATATGGTGAACTAAGCCTTAGGCCGGCAACAGTGTAGAGGAATGGACCGTTAGAAACGTACAAGGAAGCTGGAATCTTTAAAAGTTCAAATCTTTATAAGTAAAAAGATTTATTAAAAATAATAACCAAGTGTTTTACTTGACATCAGAAAATCAAAACAATAAACCCTGAGAACATAGAAAAAAGATAAAGATAGATATGAGCAGAACTTAATACCACAGAAAACGTATAAAATTCAGGTGAGGTAGTAAGTCCAAAGAATATTCTTTGAAAAGATTTAAAAGACACACTTTGATTTAGGAAAACAAAAAAAAGTAAATAATATACAGAAAGAATCAGGACAATGTTATAGCGGAGAATATATGAATTGCCAGTAAATTTGAATATTTCTGTAAAGTGGACCATTTCCTAGCTCCTACAGTTTAACAAAACTGACACAAGAGGAAATCATTTAAGGTCATCATGTCTGCCCTTGGCATTCTCGGAACGCCCTGGCCTCAGAATGCAGCATCTGTAGTCCATGGTAACCTGTGGAGAGTGGGCGGGGCTGAGGGAGGCTGGAACACTGCCCTCACTGAGGGAGTGTGTGTGGCCATCTCTGCTGTGACTGAACAAAGGGCAGGGGAGCAGGGGGCCCAGGGCAGAGCCCTCAGAGCAAGGCAGGCCCAGTGGGTTGTCACAAGCATTTAGGCCCAGGCCATAGGGCGCCTTCTTTGTCTGCACAGCTGGCCAAACGCTCACTTTTCCACTGAGGCAACCCACTTATTTGAAGTGTGTGTGGAACCTGTCCACGCAGTATACCTCGCTGCACAGCTAACCATAGGTCTGGGCATCGTAGCTTCCTGCCAGGTGACCGAAGTTCGCAGGAGAGATGATTCCCAGGTTCACACGCAGAGAGGCTCCTGCCCGGGCCACACGCCGCCCACTGCCCCTGCCCAAGATCGGGGGACGAAAGCAGCCTTCTCTAAGTCCCCTACCCCTAGAGGGAGAATTGGATCAACACTTCTAGAAAACGGGGTCCTTGTGGGCAACTCATTGTTGGGACACAAATAAATCTTTGCCGACTTTTTGCTGAAACTTACGAGCGTTCACACCTAAGCCTTTTACAAGGTCAGCTGTTTAGCTAAACATGAGCTCATGACCTAAATTTACACAGTAATGAAGAAATCAACTACAAAGGGAGACAATCAGCAAAAACAATCAATACCAGAATTAGATTCCCTAGGCCATCCGTCAGATGTTGGAATAATCAGGTGCTAGGCAGAAAATATACATAAACCTGGAAAAGAAACAAGGAACAAGGATGTTTTCAAAGACTGGTAGGGTCTCTAAAACATTTTTAAAGTACATGTCATTGATAAAGCTAAATACTCAAAGGTTGTTTAATACAGCAAATTAAGCTGTGAGAAGAGTGAAGTCATGCTGTTTAGAAAACTATGGAAGGTGAGATTTTCTGCCTAATTATATAAGATGATTTCTCTAAAAATACACATTATTTCAAAGACTTATTGGCTGTGAAATAAGTTAAGGGTATTTCAACTGTCTTGTCTGCAAAGAAAGGTGAGATGTAGGGAATCACAGAAAGCCGAGGGGATAATATGTCAATATATACATAGCTATATGTTGATCTAAGCCTTAGGCCGGCAACAGTGTAGAGGAATGGACCCTTAGAAACGTACAAGTAAGCTGGAATCTTTAAAAGTTCAAATCTTTATATGTAAAAAGATTTATTAAAATGAATAACCAAGTGTTTTACTTGACATCAGAAAATCAAAACTATAAACCCTGAGAACACAGAAAAAAGATAAATAAAGATATGAGCAGAACTTAATACAACAGAAAACGTATAAAATTCAGGTGATTTAGTAAGTCCAAAGAATATTCATTGAAAAGATTTAAAAGACACACTTTGATTAAGGAAAACATAAACATAAGTAAAGAATATGCAGAAAGAATCAGGACAATGTTATAGCAGAGAATATATGAAATGCCAGTAAACTTGAACATTTCTGTAAAGCGGACCATTTCCTAGCTGCTACAGTTTACGAAAACTGACACAAGAGGAAATCATTTAAGGTCGCCATGTCTGCCCTTGGCATTCTCGGAACGCCCTGGCCTCAGAATGCAGCATCTGTAGCCCATGGTAACCTGCGGAGAGGGGGCTTGGCTGAGGGAGGTTGGAAGACTGCCATCACTGAGGGAGTGGGTGTGGCCATCTCTGCTGTGACTGAACAAAGGGCAGGGGAGCAGTGTGCCCAGGGCAGGGCCCTCAGAGCCCGGCAGACAGAGTGGGGTGTCACAAGCATTTAGGCCCAGGCCAAAGGGCGCCTTCTTTGTCTGCACAGCTGCCCAAACTCTCACCTTTCCACTCAGGCCGCCCTCTTATTTGAAGTGTGTTTGGAACCTGTCCGCGCAGTACACCTCGCTGCACAGCTAACCATAGGTCAGGGCATCGTAGCTTCCTGCCAGGTGACCGAAGTTCGCAGGGAAATGGGTCCCTTGGACACATGCGGAGAGGCTCCTGCCCGGGCCACAGGCCGCCCACTGGCCCTGCCCTAGATCGAAGGCTGAAAAGCAGCCATGTCTGAGTCCACTGCCTCTCGAAGGAGTATTGGACGAACACTTGTAGAAAACGGGGTCCTTGTGGGCAAATCATTGGAGGAACACAAATAAATCTTTGCCGACTTTCTGCTGAAGCGTACCAGCGTTCACACCTAACCCTCTTACAAGGTCAGCTGTTTAGCTAAACATGAGCTCATGATCTAAATTTACACAATATTGAAGAAATCAGCTACAAAGTGAGACAATCAGCAAAAACAATCAATACCAGAATGAGATTCCCTAGGCCATCCGTCAGATGTTGGAATAATCAGGTGCTAGGCAGAAAATATACATAAACCTGGAAAAGAAACAAGGAACAAGGATGTTTTCAAAGACTGGTAGTATCTCTAAAACATTTTTAAAGTACATGTAATTGATAAAGCTAAATACTCAAAGCTTGTTTAATACAACAAATTAAGCAGTGAGAAGAGTGAAATTATGCTGTTTAGAAAACTATGGAAGGTGAGATTTTCTGCCTAATTATATAAGATGATTTCTCTAAAAAATACTCATTATTTCAAAGACTTATTGGCTGTGAAATAAGTTAAGGGTATTTCAAATGTCTTGTCTGCAAAGAAAGGTGAGATGTAGGGAATCACAGAAAGCAGAGGGGATAATATGTCAATATATACATTGCTATATGGTGAACTAAGCCTTAGGCCGGCAACAGTGTAGAGGAATGGACCGTTAGAAACGTACAAGGAAGCTGGAATCTTTAAAAGTTCAAATCTTTATAAGTAAAAAGATTTATTAAAAATAATAACCAAGTGTTTTACTTGACATCAGAAAATCAAAACAATAAACCCAGAGAACATAGAAAAAAGATAAAGATAGATATGAGCAGAACTTAATACCACAGAAAACGTATAAAATTCAGGTGAGGTAGTAAGTCCAAAGAATATTCTTTGAAAAGATTTAAAAGCCACACTTTGATTTAGGAAAACAAAAAAAAGTAAATAATATACAGAAAGAATCAGGACAATGTTATAGCGGAGAATATATGAATTGCCAGTAAATTTGAATATTTCTGTAAAGTGGACCATTTCCTAGCTCCTAGAGTTTACCAAAACTGACACAAGAGGAAATCATTTAAGGTCATCATGGCTGCCCTTGGCATTCTCGGAACGCCCTGGCCTCAGAATGCAGCATCTGTAGTCCATGGTAACCTGTGGAGAGTGGGCGGGGCTGAGGGAGGCTGGAACACTGCCCTCACTGAGGGAGTGTGTGTGGCCATCTCTGCTGTGACTGAACAAAGGGCAGGGGAGCAGGGGGCCCAGGGCAGGGCCCTCAGAGCAAGGCAGGCCCAGTGGGGTGTCACAAGCATTTAGGCCCAGGCCATAGGGCGCCTTCTTTGTCTGCACAGCTGGCCACACTCTCACTTTTCCACTGAGGCCACCCACTTATTTGAAGTGTGTGTGGAACCTGTCCACGCAGTATACCTCGCTGCACAGCTAACCATAGGTCTGGGCATCGTAGCTTCCTGCCAGGTGACCGAAGTTCGCAGGAGAGATGATTCCCAGGTTCACACGCAGAGAGGCTCCAGCCCGGGCCACACGCCGCCCTCTGCCCCTGCCCAAGATCGGGGGCCGAAAGCAGCCCTGTCTAAGTCCCCTACCCCTAGAGGGAGTATTGGACCAACACTTCTAGAAAACGGGGTCCTTGTGGGCAACTCATTGGAGGGACACAAATAAATCTTTGCCGAATTTTTGCTGAAACTTACGAGCGTTCGCACCTGAGACTTTTACAAGTTCAGCTGTTTAGCTAAACATGAGCTCATGACCTAAATTTACACATTAATGAAGAAATCAGCTACAAAGGGAGACAATCAGCAAAAACAATCAATACCAGAATGAGTTCCCTAGGCCATCCGTCAGATGTTGGAATAATCAGGTCCTAGGCAGAAAATATACATAAACGTGGAAAAGAAACAAGGAACAAGGATGTTTTCAAAGACTGGTAGGGTCTCTAAAACATTTTTAAAGTACATGTCATTGATAAAGCTAAATACACAAAGGTTGTTTAATACAGCAAATTAAGCAGTGAGAAGAGTGAAGTTATGCTGTTTAGAAAACTATGGAACGTGAGATTTTCTGCCTAATTATACAAGATGATTACTCTAAAAAATACACATTATTTCAAAGACTTATTGGCTGTGAAATAAGTTAAGGGTATTTCAAATGTCTTGTCTGCAAAGAAAGGTGAGATGTAGGGAGTCACAGAAAGCCGAGGGGAAAATATGTCAATATATACATAGCTATATGTTGAACTAAGCCTTAGGCCGGCAACAGTGTAGAGGAAAGGACCCTTAGAAACGTACAAGTAAGCTGGAATCTTTAAAAGTTCAAATCTTTATAAGTAAAAAGATTTATTAAAATGAATAACCAAGTGTTTTACTTGACATCAGAAAATCAAAACTATAAAACCTGAGAACATAGAAAAAAGATAAATAAAGATATGAGCAGAACTTAATACCACAGAAAACGTATAAAATTCAGGTGAGGTAGTAAGTCCAAAGAATATTCTTTGAAAAGATTTAAAAGACACACTTTGATTAAGGAAAGCACAAACATAATTAAAGAATATATAGAAAGAATCAGGACAATGTTATAGCAGAGAATATATGAAATGCTAGTAAATTAGAACATTTCTGTAAAGCGGACCATTTCCTAGCTCCTACAGTTTACCAAAACTGACACAAGAGGAAATCATTTAAGGTCATCATGTCTGCTCTTGGCATTCTCGGAACGCCCTGGCCTCAGAATGCCGCATCTGTAGTCCATGGTAACCTGCGTAGAGGGGGCGTGGCTGAAGGAGCTTGGAAGACAAACCTCACTGACGGAGAGGGTGTGGCCATCTCTGCTGTGACTGAACAAAGGGCAGGGAAGCAGGGGGCCCAGGGCAGGGCCCTCAGAGCAAGGAAGGCCCAGTGGTGTGTCACAAGCATTTAGGCCCAGGCCATAGGGCGCCTTCTTTGTCTGCACAGCTGGCTAAACTCTCACTTTTCCACTCAGGCCACCCACTTATTTGAAGTGTGTGTGGAACCTGTCCACGCAGTATACCTCGCTGCACAGCTAACCATAGGTCTGGGCATCGTAGCTTCCTGCCAGGTGACCGAAGTTCGCAGGAGAGATGATTCCCAGGTTCACACGCAGAGAGGCTCCTGCCCGGGCCACACGCCGCCCACTGCCCCTGCCCAAGATCGGGGGCCGAAAGCAGCCCTGTCTAAGTCCCCTACCCCTAGAGGGAGTATTGGACCAACACTTCTAGAAAACGGGGTTCTTGTGGGCAACTCATTGGAGGGACACAAATAAATCTTTGCCGACTTTTTGCTGAAACTTACGAGCGTTCACACCTAAGCCTTTTACAAGGTCAGCTGTTTAGCTAAACATGAGCTCATGACCTAAATTTACACAATAATGAAGAAATCAGCTACAAAGGGAGACAATCAGCAAAAACAATCAATACCAGAATTAGATTCCCTAGGCCATCCGTGAGATGTTGGAATAATCAGGTGCTAGGCAGAAAATATACATAAACCTGGAAAAGAAAGAAGGAACAAGGATGTTTTCAAAGACTGGTAGGATCTCTAAAATATTTTTAAAGTACATGTCATTGATAAAGCTAAATACTCAAACGTTGTTTAATACAACAAATTAAGCAGTGAGAAGAGTGAAATTATGCTGTTTAGAAAACTATGGAAGGTGAGATTTTCTGCCTAATTATATAAGATGATTTCTCCAAAAAAATACACATTATTTCAAAGACTTATTGGCTGTGAAATAAGTTAGGGTATTTCAAATGTCTTGTCTGCAAAGAAATGTGAGATGTAGGGAATCACAGAAAGCCGAGGGATAATATGTCAATATACACTTTGCTATATGGTGAACTAAGCCTTAGGCCGGCAACAGTGTAGAGGAATGGACCCTTAGAAACGTACAAGTAAGCTGGAATCTTTAAAAGTTCAAATCTTTATAAGTAAAAAGATTTATTTTAATGAATAACCAAGTGTTTTACTTGACATCAGAAAATCAAAACTATAAACCCTGAGAACATAGAAAAAAGATAAATAAAGATATGAGCAGAACTTAATACAACAGAAAACGTATAAAATTTAGGTAATTTAGTAAGTCCAAAGAATATTCTTTGAATAAATTTAAAAGACACACTTTGATTAAGGAAAACATAAACATAAGTAAAGAATATGCAGAAAGAATCAGGACAATGTTATAGCAGAGAATATATGAAATGCCAGTAAACTTGAACATTTCTGTAAAGCGGACCATTTCCTAGCTGCTACAGTTTACGAAAACTGACACAAGAGGAAATCATTTAAGGTCATCATGTCTGCCCTTGGCATTCTCGGAACGCCCTGGCCTCAGAATGCAGCATCTGTAGTCCATGGTAACCTGCGGAGAAGGGGCGTGGCTGAGGGAGGTTGGAAGACGGCCCTCACTGAGGGAGTGGGTGTGGCCATCTCTGCTGTGACTGAACAAAGGGCAGGGGAGCAGGGGGCACAGGGCAGGGCCCTCAGAGCCCGGCAGACCCAGTGGGGTGTCACAAGCATTTAGGCCCAGGCCAAAGGGCGCCTTCTTTGTCTGCACAGCTGCCCAAACTCTCACCTTTCCACACAGGCCGCCCTCTTATTTGAAGTGTGTTGGGTACCTGTCCGCGCAGTACACCTCGCTGCACAGCTAACCATAGGTCAAGGCATCGTAGCTTCCTGCCAGGTGACTGAAGTTCGCAGGCAAATGAGTCCCTGGGACACATGCGGAGAGGCTCCTGCCCGGGCCACAGGCCGCCCACTGGCCCTGCCCCAGATCGAAGGCTGAAAAGCAGCCATGTCTGAGTCCACTGCCTCTCGAAGGAGTATTGGACCAACACTTGTAGAAAACGGGGTTCTTGCGGGCAACTCATTGGAGGGACACAAATAAATCTTTGCCGACTTTATGCTGAAGCTTACCAGCGTTCACACCTAAGCCTCTTACAAGGTCAGCTGTTTAGCTAAACATGAGCTCATGATCTAAATTTACACAATATTGAAGAAATCAGCTACAAAGGGAGACAATCAGCCAAAACAATCAATACCAGAATGAGATTCCCTAGGCCATCCATCTGATGTTGGAATAATCAGGTGCAAGGCAGAAAATATACATAAAACTGGAACTGAAACAAGGAACAAGGAGGTTTTCAAAGGCTGGTAGGATCTCTAAAACATTTTTAAAGTACATGTCGTTGATAAACCTAAATACTCAAAGGTTGTTTAATACCACAGATTAAGCATGGAGAAGAGTGAAATTATGCTGTTTTGAAATCTACGGCAGGTGAGATTTTCTGCCTAATTATATAAGAAGATTTCTCTAAAAAATAGACATTATTTCAAAGACTTATTGGCTGTGAAATAAGTTAAGTGTATTTCAAATGGCTTGTCTGCAAAGAAAGGTGAGATGTAGGGAATCACAGAAAGTCGAGGGGAAAATGTCAATATATACATTGCTATATGGTGAACTAAGCCTTAGGCCAGCCACAATGTAGGGGACCTGACCCTTAGAAACTTGAAAGTGAGCTGGAATCTTTAAAAGTTCAAATCTTTATAAGTAAAAAGATTGATGAAAATGAATAACCAAGTGTTTTAATTGACATCAGAAGATCAAAACAATAAACCCTGAGAACATAGAAAAAGGATAAATAAAGATATGAGCAGAACTTAATACCACAGAAAACGTATAAAATTCAGGTGAGGTAGTAAGTCCAAAGAATATTCTTTGAAAAGATTTAAAAGACACAGTTTGATTAAGGAAAACAAAAAAAAGTAAAGAATATACAGAAAGAATCAGGACAATGTTATAGCAGAGAATATATGAAATGCCAGTAAATTTGAACATTTCTGTAAAGTGGACCATTTCCTAGCTCCTACAGTTTACCAAAACTGACACAAGAGGAAATCATTTAATGTCATCAGGTCTGCCCTTGGCATTCTCGGAACGCCCTGGCCTCAGAATGCAGCATCTGTAGTCCATGGTAACCTGTGGAGAGTGGGCGGGGCTGAGGGAGGCTGGAACACTGCCCTCACTGAGGGAGTGTGTGTGGCCATCTCTGCTGTGACTGAACAAAGGGCAGGGGAGCAGGGGGCCCAGGGCAGGGCCCTCAGAGCAAGGCAGGCCCAGTGGTGTCTCACAAGCATTTAGGCCCAGGCCATAGGGCGCCTTCTTTGTCTGCACAGCTGGCTAAACTCTCACTTTTCCACTGAGGCCACCCACTTATTTGAAGTGTGTGTGGAACCTGTCCACGCAGTATACTTCGCTGCACAGCTAACCATAGGTCTGGGCATCGTAGCTTCCTGCCAGGTGACTGGAGTTCGCAGGACAGATGATTCCCAGCTTCACACGCAGAGAGGCTCCTGCCCGGGCCACACGCCGCCCACTGCCCCTGCCCAAGATCGGGGGCCGAAAGCAGCCCTGTCTAAGTCCCCTACCCCTAGAGGGAGTATTGGACCAACACTTCTAGAAAACGGGGTCCTTGTGGGCACCTCATTGGAGGGACACAAATAAATCTTTGGCGACATTTTGCTGAAACTTACGAGCGTTCACACCTAAGCCTCTTAAACGGTCAGCTGTTTAGCTAAACATGAGCACATGATCTAAATTTACACAATAATGAAGAAATCAGCTACAAAGGGAGACAATCAGCAAAAAAATTCAATACCAGAATTAGATTCCCTAGGCCACCCGTCAGATGTTGAATAATCAGGTGCTAGGCAGAAAATATACATAAACCTGGAAAAGAAACAAGGAACAAGGATGTTTTCAAAGACTGGTAGGGTCTCTAAAACATTTTTAAAGTACATGTCATTGATAAAGCTAAATACACAAAGGTTGTTTAATACAGCAAATTAAGCAGTGAGAAGATTGAAGTTATGCTGTTTAGAAAACTATGGAACGTGAGATTTTCTGCCTAATTATACAAGATGATTTCTCTAAAAAATACACATTATTTCAAAGACTTATTGGTTGTGAAATAAGTTAAGGGTATTTCAATTGTCTTGCCTGCAAAGAAATGTGAGATGTAGGGAGTCACAGAAAGCCGAGGGGAAAATATGTCAATATATACATAGCTATATGTTGAACTAAGCCTTAGGCCGGCTACAGTGTAGAGGAAAGGACCCTTAGAAACGTACAAGTAAGCTGGAATCTTTAAAAGTTCAAATCTTTATAAGTAAAAGATTTATTAAAATGAATAACCAAGTGTTTTACTTGACATCAGAAAATCAAAACTATAAACCCTGAGAACATAGAAAAAAGATAAATAAAGATATGAGCAGAACTTAATACAACAGAAAACGTATAAAATTCAGGTGATTTAGTAAGTCCAAAGAATATTCTTTGAAAAGATTTAAAAGACACACTTTGATTAAGGAAAACATAAACATAAGTAAAGAATATGCAGAAAGAATCAGGACAATGTTATAGCAGAGAATATATGAAATGCCAGTAAACTTGAACATTTCTGTAAAGCGGACCATTTCCTAGCTGCTACAGTTTACGAAAACTGACACAAGAGGAAATCATTTAAGGTCATCATGTCTGCCCTTGGCATTCTTGTAACGCCCTGGCCTCAGAATGCAGCATCTGTAGTCCATGGTAACCTGCGGAGAGGGGGCGTGGCTGAGGGAGGTTGGAAGACTGCCATCACTGAGGGAGTGGGTGTGGCCATCTCTGCTGTGACTGAACAAAGGGCAGGGGAGCAGGGGGCCCAGGGCAGGGCACTCAGAGCCCGGCAGACCCAGTGGGGTGTCACAAGCATTTAGGCCCAGGCCAAAGGGCGCCTTCTTTGTCTGCACAGCTGCCCAAACTCTCACCTTTCCACTCAGGCCGCCCTCTTATTTGAAGTGTGTTGGGTACCTGTCCGCGCAGTACACCTCGCTGCACAGCTAACCATAGGTCAGGGCATCGTAGCTTCCTGCCAAGTGACTGAAGTTCGCAGGCAAATGGGTCCCTGGGACACATGCGGAGAGGCTCCTGCCCGGGCCACAGGCCGCCCACTGGCCCTGCCCCAGATCGAAGGCTGAAAAGCAGCCATGTCTGAGTCCACTGCCTCTCGAAGGAGTATTGGACCAACACTTGTAGAAAACGGGGTTCTTGCGGGCAACTCATTGGAGGGACACAAATAAATCTTTGCCGACTTTCTGCTGAAGCTTACCAGCGTTCACACCTAAGCCTCTTACAAGGTCAGCTGTTTAGCTAAACATGAGCTCATGATCTAAATTTACACAATATTGAAGAAATCAGCTACAAAGGGAGAGAATCAGCAAAAACAATCAATACCAGAATGAGATTCCCTAGGCCATCCATCTGATGTTGGAATAATCAGGTGCAAGGCAGAAAATATACATAAAACTGGAACAGAAACAAGGAACAAGGAGGTTTTCAAAGGCTGGTAGGATCTCTAAAACATTTTTAAAGTACATTTCGTTGATAAACCTAAATACTCAAAGGTTGTTTAATACCACAGATTAAGCATTGAGAAGAGTGAAATTATGCTGTTTTCAAAACTATGGCAGGTGAGATTTTCTGCCTAATTATGTCAGAAGATTTCTCTAAAAAATAGACATTATTTCAAAGACTTATTGGCTGTGAAATAAGTTAAGTGTATTTCAAATGGCTTGTCGGCAAAGAAAGGTGAGATGTAGGGAATCACAGAAAGTCGAGGGGAAAATGTCAATATATACATTGCTATATGGTGAACTAAGCTTTAGGCCAACCACAATGTAGAGGACCTGACCCTTAGAAACTTGAAAGTGAGCTGGAATCTTTAAAAGTTCAAATCTTTAAAAGTAAAAAGATTGATGAAAATGAATAACCAAGTGTTTTAATTGACATCAGAAGATCAAAACAATAAACCCTGAGAACATAGAAAAAAGATAAAGATAGATATGAGCAGAACTTAATACCACAGAAAACGTATAAAATTCAGGTGAGGTAGTAAGTCCAAAGAATATTCTTTGAAAAGATTTAAAAGACACACTTTGATTAAGGAAAACAAAAAATAGTAAAGAATATACAGAAAGAATCAGGACAATGTTATCGCAGAGAATATATGAAATGCCAGTAAATTTGAAAATTTCTGTAAAGTGGTCCATTTCCTAGCTCCTACAGTTTACCAAAACTGACACAAGAGGAAATCATTTAAGGTCATCATGTCTGCCCTTGGCATTCTCGGAATGCCCTGGCCTCAGAATGCAGCATCTGTAGTCCATGGTAACCTGCGGAGAGGGGGCGTGGCTGAGGGAGGTTGGAAGACTGCCATCACTGAGGAAGTGGGTGTGGCCATCTCTGCTGTGACTGAACAAAGGGCAGGGGAGCAGGGGGCCCAGGGCTGGGCCATCAGATCCCGGCAGACCTAGTGGTGTGTCACAAGCATTTAGGCCCAGGCCAAAGGGCGCCTTCTTTGTCTGCACAGCTGCCCAAACTCTCACCTTTTCACTCAGGCCGCCCTCTTATTTGAAGTGTGTTTGGAACCTGTCCGTGCAGTACACCTCGCTTCACAGCTAACCATAGGTCAGGGCGTCGTAGCTTCCTGCCAGGTGACCGAAGTTCGCAGGCAAATGGGTCCCTGGAACACATGCGGAGAGGCTCCTGCCCGGGCCACAGGCCCCCCACTGGCCCTGCCCCAGATCGAAGGCTGAAAAGCAGCCATGTCTGAGTCCACTGCCTCTCGAAGGAGTATTGGACCAACACTTGTAGAAAACGGGGTCCTTGCGGGCAACTCATTGGAGGGACACAAATAAATCTTTGCCTACTTTCTGCTGAAGCGTACCAGCGTTCACACCTAAGCCTCTTACAAGGTCAACTGTTTAGCTAAACATGAGCTCATGATCTAAATTTACACAATATTGAAGAAATCAGCTACAAAGTGAGACAATCAGCAAAAACAATCAATACCAGAATGAGATTCCCTAGGCCATCCATCTG
The DNA here is from genome assembly GCF_964165515.1 of Mesoplodon bidens. Lineage (NCBI taxonomy): Eukaryota > Metazoa > Chordata > Mammalia > Artiodactyla > Ziphiidae > Mesoplodon > Mesoplodon bidens. The sequence goes on from NC_138180.1 coordinate 5,829,125, forward strand.
ATGTTGGAATAATCAGGTGCAAGGCAGAAAATATACATAAAACTGGAACTGAAACAAGGAACAAGGAGGTTTTCAAAGGCTGGTAGGATCTCTAAAACATTTTTAAAGTACATGTCATTGATAAACCTAAATACTCAAAGGTTGTTTAATACCACAGATTAAGCATTGAGAAGAGTGAAATTATGCTGTTTTGAACACAATGGCAGGTGAGATTTTCTGCCTAATTATGTCAGAAGATTTCTCTAAAAAATAGACATTATTTCAAACACTTATTGGCTGTGAAATAAGTTAAAGTACATGTCATTGATAAAGCTAAATACTCAAAGGTTGTTTAATACAACAAATTAAGCAGTGAGAAGAGTGAAATTATGCTGTTTAGAAAACTATGGAAGGAGAGATTTTCTGCCTAATTATATAAGATGATTTCTCTAAAAACTACACATTATTTCAAAGACTTATTTGCTGTGAAATAAGTTAAGTGTATTTCAAATGGCTTGTCTGCAAAGAAAGGTGAGATGTAGGGAATCACAGAAAGTCGAGGGAAAATGTCAATATATACATTGCTACATGGTGAACTAAGCCTTAGGCCAGCCACAATGTAGAGGACCTGACCCTTAGAAACTTAAAAGTGAGCTGGAATCTTTAAAAGTTCAAATCTTTATAAGTAAAAAGATTGATGAAAATGAATAACCAAGTGTTTTAATTGACATCAGAAGATCAAAACAATAAATGCTGAGAACATAGAAAAAAGATAAATAAAGATATGAGCAGAACTTAATACCACAGAAAACGTATAAAATTCAGGTGAGGTAGTAAGTCCAAAGAGTATTCTTTGAAAAGATTTAAAAGACGCACTTTGATTAAGGAAAACACAAACATAATTAAAGAATATATAGAAAGAATCAGGGCAATGTTATAGCAGAGAATATATGAAATGCTAGTAAATTAGAACATTTCTGTAAAGCGGACCATTTCCTAGCTCCTACAGTTTACCAAAACTGACACAAGAGGATGTCATTTAAGGTCATCATGTCTGCCCCTGGCATTCTCGGAACGCCCTGGCCTCAGAATGCAGCATGTAGTCCATGGTAACCTGCGTAGAGGGGGCGTGGCTGAGGGAGCTTGGAAGACAGCCCTCACTGATGGAGAGGGTGTGGCCATCTCTGCTGTGACTCAACAAAGGGCAGGGGAGCAGGGGGCCCAGGGCAGGGCCCTCAGAGCCAGGCAGACACAGTTGTGTGTCACAAGCATTTAGGCCCAGGCCAAAGGGTGCCTTCTTTGTCTGCACAGCTGCCCAAACTCTCACCTTTCCACTCAGGCCGCCCTCTTATTTGAAGTCTGTTTGGAACCTGTCCGTGCAGTACACCTCGCTGCACAGCTAAGCATAGGTCAGGGCATCGTAGCTTCCTGCCAGTTGACCGAAGTTCGCAGGCAAGTGGGTCCCTGGGACACATGCGGAGAGGATCCTGCCCGGGCCACAGGCCGCCCACTGGTCCTGCCCCAGATCGAAGCCTGAAAAGCAGCCATGTCTGAGTCCACTGCCTCTCGAAGGAGTATTGGAACAACACTTGTAGAAAACGGGGTCCTTGCGGGCAACTCATTGGAGGGACACAAATAAATCTTTGCCGACTTTCTGCTGAAGCGTACCAGCGTTCACACCTAAGCCTCTTACAAGGTCAACTGTTTAGCTAAACATGAGCTCATGATCTAAATTTACACAATATTGAAGAAATCAGCTACAAAGGGAGACAATCAGCAAAAACAATCAATACCAGAATGAGATTCCCTAGGCCATCCATCTGATGTTGGAATAATCAGGTGCAAGGCAGAAAATATAAATAAAACTGGAACTGAAACAAGGAACAAGGAGGTTTTCAAAGGCTGGTAGGATCTCTAAAACATTTTTAAAGTACATGTCGTTGATAAACCTAAATACTCAAAGGTTGTTTAATACCACAGATTAAGCATTGAGAAGAGTGAAATTATGCTGTTTTGAAAACTATGGCAGGTGAGATTTTCTGCCTAATTATATAAGAATATTTCTCTAAAAAATAGACATTATTTCAAAGACTTATTGGCTGTGAAATAAGTTAAGTGTATTTCAAATGGCTTGTCTGCAAAGAAAGGTGAGATGTAGGGAATCACAGAAAGTCGAGGGGAAATTGTCAATATATACATTGCTATATGGTGAACTAAGCCTTAGGCCAGCCACAATGTAAAGGACCTGACCCTTAGAAACTTAAAAGTGAGCTGGAATCATTAAAAGTTCAAATCTTTATAAGTAAAAAGATTGATGAAAATGAATAACCAAGTGTTTTAATTGACATCAGAAAATCAAAACAATAAAACCTGAGAATATAGAAAAAAGATAAATAAAGATATGAGCAGAACTTAATACTACAGAAAACGCATAAAATTCAGGTGAGGTAGTAAGTCCAAAGAATATTCCTTGAAAAGATTTAAAACACACACTTTGATTAAGAAAAGCACAAACATAATTAAACAATATATAGAAAGATTCAAGACAATGTTATAGCTGAGAATATATGAAATGCCAGTAAATTTGAACATTTCTGTAAAGATGAATATTTCATAGCTCCTACAGTTTACCAAAACTGACACAAGAGGAAATCATTTAAGGTCATTATGTCTGCCCTTGGCATTCTCGGAACGCCCTGGCCTCAGAATGCAGCATCTGTAGTCCATGGTAACCTTCGGAGAGTGGGCGGGGCTGAGGGAGGCTGGAACACTGCCCTCACTGAGGGAGTGGGTGTGGCCATCTCTGCTGTGACTGAACAAAGGGCAGGGGAGAAGGGGGCCCAGGGCTGGGCCCTCAGAGCAAGGCAGGCCCAGTTGGGTGTCACAAGCATTTAGGCCCAGGCCATGGGGTGCCTTCTTTGTCTGCACAGCTGCCCAAACTCTAACTTTTCCACTCAGGCCACCCACTGTGTTGAAGTGTGTATGGAACCTGTCCACGCAGTATACCTCGCTGCACAGCTAAACATAGGTTTGGGCATGGTAGCTTCCTGCCAGGTGACCGAAGTTCGCAGAAGATATGATTCCCAGGTTCACACGCAGAGAGGCTCCTGCTCGGGCCACAGGCCGCCCACTGTCCCTGCCCAAGATAGGGGGCCGAAATCAGCCCTGTCTAATTCCCCTACCCCTAGAGGGAGTATTGGACCAACACTTCTATAAAACGGGGTACTTGTGGGCAACTCATTGGAGGGACACAAATAAATCTTTGCCGACTTTTTGCTGAAACTTACGAGCGTTCACACCTAAGCCTCTTACAAGGTCAGCTGTTTAGCTAAACATGAGCTCATGATCTAAATTTACACAATAATGAAGAAATCAGCTACAAAGGGAGACAATCAGCAAAAACAATCAATACCAGAATTAGATTCCCTAGGCCATCCATGAGATGTTGGAATAATCAGGTGCTAGGCAGAAAATATACATAATCCTGGAAATGAAACAAGGAACAAGGATGTTTTCAAAGACTGGTAGGATATCTAAAACATTTTTAAAGTACATGTCATTGATAAAGCTAAATACTGAAAGGTTGTTTAATACAACAAATTAAGCAGTGAGAAGAATGAAATTATGCTGTTTAGAAAACAATGGAAGGTGAGATTTTCTGCCTAATTATATAAGATGATTTCTCTAAAAAATACACATTATTTCAAAGACTTATTGGCTGTGAAATAAGTTAAGGGTATTTCAAATTTCTTCTCTGCAAAGAAATGTGAGATGTAGGGAATCACAGAAAGCGGAGGGGATAATATGTCAATATATACATTGCTATATGGGGAACTAAGCCTTAGGCCGGCAACAGTGTAGAGGAATGGACCCTTAGAAACGTACAAGGAAGCTGGAATCTTTAAAAGTTCAAATCTTTATAAGTAAAAAGATTTATTAAAAATAATAACAAAGTGTTTTACTTGACATCAGAAAATCAAAACAATAAACCCTGAGAACATAGAAAAAAGATAAATAAAGATATGAGCAGAACTTAATACAACAGAAAACGTATAAAATTTAGGTGATTTAGTAAGTCCAAAGAATATTCTTTGAAAAGATTTAAAAGACACACATTGATTTAGGAAAACAAAAAAAAGTAAATAATATACAGAAAGAATCAGGAAAAAGTTATAGCGGAGAATATATGAATTGCCAGTAAATTTGAATATTTCTGTAAAGTGGACCATTTCCTAGCTCCTAAAGTTTACCAAAACTGACACAAGAGGAAATCATTTAAGTTCATCATGTCTGCCCTTGGCATTCTCGGAACGCCCTGGCCTCAGAATGCAGCATCTGTAGTCCATGGTAACCTGCGGAGAGGGGGCGTGGCTGAGGGAGGTTGGAAGACTGCCCTCACTGAGGGAGTGGGTGTGGCCATCTCTGCTGTGACTGAACAAAGGGCAGGGGAGCAGGGGGCCCAGGGCAGGTCCCTCAGAGCCCGGCAGACCCAGTTGGGTGTCACAAGCATTTAGGCCCAGGCCAAAGGGCGCCTTCTTTGTCTGCACAGCTGCCCAAACTCTCACCTTTCCACTCAGGACGCCCTCTTATTTGAAGTGTGTTTGGAACCTGTCCGCGCAGTACACCTCGCTGCACAGCTAACCATAGGTCAAGGCATCGTAGCTTCCTGCCAGATGACCGAAGTTCGCAGGCAAATGGGTCCCTGGGACACATGCGGAGAGGCTCTTGCCCGGGCCACAGTCCACCCACTGGCCCTGCCCCAGGTCGAAGGCTGAAAAGCAGCCATGTCTGAGTCCACTGCCTCTAGAAGGAGTATTGGACCAATACTTGTAGAAAACGGGGTCCTTGCGGGCAACTCATTGGAGGGACACAAATAAATCTTTGCCGACTTTCTGCTGAAGCTTACCAGCGTTCACACCTAAGCCTCTTAAAAGGTCAGCTGTTTAGCTAAACATGAGCTCATGATCTAAATTTACACAATATTGAAGAAATCAGCTACAAAGTGAGAGAATCAGCAAAAACAATCAATACCAGAATGAGATTCCCTAGGCCATCCATCTGATGTTGGAATAATCAGGTGCAAGGCAGAAAATATACATAAAACTGGAACTGAAACAAGGAACAAGGAGGTTTTCAAAGTCTGGTAGGATCTCTCAAACATTTTTAAATTACATGTCGTTGATAAAACTAAATACTCAAAGGTTGTTTAATACCACAGATTAAGCATTGAGAAGAGTGAAATTATGATGTTTTGAAAACTATGGCAGGTGAGATTTTCTGCCTAATTATATAAGAAGATTTCTCTAAAAATACACATTATTTCAAAGACTTATTGGCTGTGAAATAAGTTAAGTGTATTTCAAATGGCTTGTCTGCAAAGAAAGGTGAGATGTAGGGAATCACAGAAAGTCGAGGGGAAAATGTCAATATATACATTGCTATATGGTGAACTAAGCCTTAGGCCAGCCACAATGTAGAGGACCTGACCCTAAGAAACTTAAAAGTGTGATGGAATCATTAAAAGTTCAAATCTTTATAAGTAAAAAGATTGATGAAAATGAATAACCAAGTGTTTTAATTCACATCAGAAGATCAAATCAATAAACCCTGAGAACATAGAAAAAAGATAAATAAAGATATGAGCAGAACTTAATACCACAGAAAAGGTATAAAATTCAGGTGAGGTAGTAAGTCCAAAGAATAATCTTTGAAAAGATTTAAAAGACACACTTTGATTAAGGAAAACACAAACATAATTAAAGAATATATAGAAAGAATCAGGACAGTGTTATAGCAGAGAATATATGAAATGCCAGTAAATTTGAACATTTCTGTAAAGTTGTCCATTTCCTAGCTCCTACAGTTTACCAAAACTGACACAAGAGGAAATCATTTAAGGTCATCATGTCTGCCCTTGGCATTCTCGGAACGCCCTGGCCTCAGAATGCAGCATCTGTAGTCCATGGCAACCTGCGGAGAGTGGGCGTGGCTGAGGGAGGTTGGAAGACTGCCATCACTGAGGGAGTGGGTGTGGCCATCTCTGCTGTGACTGAACAAAGGGCAGGGGAGCAGGGGGCCCAGGGCAGGGCCCTCAGAGCCCGGCAGACCCCGTGGGGTGTCACAAGCATTTAGGCCCAGGCCAAAGGGCGCCTTCTTTGTCTGCACAGCTGCCCAAACTCTCACCTTTCCACTCAGGCCGCCCTCTTATTTGAAGTGTGTTGGGTACCTGTCCGCGCAGTACACCTCGCTGCACAGCTAACCATAGGTCAGGGCATCGTAGCTTCCTGCCAAGTGACTGAAGTTCGCAGGCAAATGGGTCCCTGGGACACATGCGGAGAGGCTCCTGCCCGGGCCACAGGCCGCCCACTGGCCCTGCCCCAGATCGAAGGCTGAAAAGCAGCCATGTCTGAGTCCACTGCCTCTCGAAGGAGTATTGGACCAACACTTGTAGAAAACGGGGTTCTTGCGGGCAACTCATTGGAGGGACACAAATAAATCTTTGCCGACTTTCTGCTGAAGCTTACCAGCGTTCACACCTAAGCCTCTTACAAGGTCAGCTGTTTAGCTAAACATGAGCTCATGATCTAAATTTACACAATATTGAAGAAATCAGCTACAAAGGGAGAGAATCAGCAAAAACAATCAATACCAGAATGAGATTCCCTAGGCCATCCATCTGATGTTGGAATAATCAGGTGCAAGGCAGAAAATATACATAAAACTGGAACTGAAACAAGGAACAAGGAGGTTTTCAAATGCTGGTAGGATCTCTAAAACATTTTTAAAGTACATTTCGTTGATAAACCTAAATACTCAAAGGTTGTTTAATACCACAGATTAAGCATTGAGAAGAGTGAAATTATGCTGTTTTCAAAACTATGGCAGGTGAGATTTTCTGCCTAATTATGTCAGAAGATTTCTCTAAAAAATAGACATTATTTCAAAGACTTATTGGCTGTGAAATAAGTTAAGTGTATTTCAAATGGCTTGTCGGCAAAGAAAGGTGAGATGTAGGGAATCACAGAAAGTCGAGGGGAAAATGTCAATATATACATTGCTATATGGTGAACTAAGCTTTAGGCCAAACACAATGTAGAGGACCTGACCCTTAGAAACTTGAAAGTGAGCTGGAATCTTTAAAAGTTCAAATCTTTAAAAGTAAAAAGATTGATGAAAATGAATAACCAAGTGTTTTAATTGACATCAGAAGATCAAAACAATAAACCCTGAGAACATAGAAAAAAGATAAAGATAGATATGAGCAGAACTTAATACCACAGAAAACGTATAAAATTCAGGTGAGGTAGTAAGTCCAAAGAATATTCTTTGAAAAGATTTAAAAGACACACTTTGATTAAGGAAAACAAAAAATAGTAAAGAATATACAGAAAGAATCAGGACAATGTTATCGCAGAGAATATATGAAACGCCAGTAAATTTGAAAATTTCTGTAAAGTGGTCCATTTCCTAGCTCCTACAGTTTACCAAAACTGACACAAGAGGAAATCATTTAAGGTCACCATGTCTGCCCTTGGCATTCTCGGAATGCCCTGGCCTCAGAATGCAGCATCTGTAGTCCATGGTAACCTGCGGAGAGGGGGCGTGGCTGAGGGAGGTTGGAAGACTGCCATCACTGAGGAAGTGGGTGTGGCCATCTCTGCTGTGACTGAACAAAGGGCAGGGGAGCAGGGGGCCCAGGGCTGGGCCATCAGATCCCGGCAGACCTAGTGGTGTGTCACAAGCATTTAGGCCCAGGCCAAAGGGCGCCTTCTTTGTCTGCACAGCTGCCCAAACTCTCACCTTTTCACTCAGGCCGCCCTCTTATTTGAAGTGTGTTTGGAACCTGTCCGTGCAGTACACCTCGCTTCACAGCTAACCATAGGTCAGGGCATCGTAGCTTCCTGCCAGGTGACCGAAGTTCGCAGGCAAATGGGTCCCTGGAACACATGCGGAGAGGCTCCTGCCCGGGCCACAGGCCCCCCACTGGCCCTGCCCCAGATCGAAGGCTGAAAAGCAGCCATGTCTGAGTCCACTGCCTCTCGAAGGAGTATTGGACCAACACTTGTAGAAAACGGGGTCCTTGCGGGCAACTCATTGGAGGGACACAAATAAATCTTTGCCTACTTTCTGCTGAAGCGTACCAGCGTTCACACCTAAGCCTCTTACAAGGTCAACTGTTTAGCTAAACATGAGCTCATGATCTAAATTTACACAATATTGAAGAAATCAGCTACAAAGTGAGACAATCAGCAAAAACAATCAATACCAGAATGAGATTCCCTAGGCCATCCATCTGATGTTGGAATAATCAGGTGCAAGGCAGAAAATATACATAAAACTGGAACTGAAACAAGGAACAAGGAGGTTTTCAAAGGCTGGTAGGATCTCTCAAACATTTTTAAATTACATGTCGTTGATAAAACTAAATACTCAAAGGTTGTTTAATACCACAGATTAAGCATTGAGAAGAGTGAAATTATGATGTTTTGAAAACTATGGCAGGTGAGATTTTCTGCCTAATTATATAAGAAGATTTCTCTAAAAATACACATTATTTCAAAGACTTATTGGCTGTGAAATAAGTTAAGTGTATTTCAAATGGCTTGTCTGCAAAGAAAGGTGAGATGTAGGGAATCACAGAAAGTCGAGGGGAAAATGTCAATATATACATTGCTATATGGTGAACTAAGCCTTAGGCCAGCCACAATGTAGAGGACCTGACCCTAAGAAACTTAAAAGTGTGATGGAATCATTAAAAGTTCAAATCTTTATAAGTAAAAAGATTGATGAAAATGAATAACCAAGTGTTTTAATTCACATCAGAAGATCAAATCAATAAACCCTGAGAACATAGAAAAAAGATAAATAAAGATATGAGCAGAACTTAATACCACAGAAAACGTATAAAATTCAGGTGAAGTAGTAAGTCCAAAGAATAATCTTTGAAAAGATTTAAAAGACACACTTTGATTAAGGAAAACACAAACATAATTAAAGAATATATAGAAAGAATCAGGACAGTGTTATAGCAGAGAATATATGAAATGCCAGTAAATTTGAACATTTCTGTAAAGTTGTCCATTTCCTAGCTCCTACAGTTTACCAAAACTGACACAAGAGGAAATCATTTAAGGTCATCATGTCTGCCCTTGGCATTCTCGGAACGCCCTGGCCTCAGAATGCAGCATCTGTAGTCCATGGCAACCTGCGGAGAGTCGGCGTGGCTGAGGGAGCTTGGAAGACTGCCATCACTGAGGGAGTGGGTGTGGCCATCTCTGCTGTGACTGAACAAAGGGCAGGGGAGCAGGGGGCCCAGGGCAGGGCCCTCAGAGCCCGGCAGACCCAGTGGGGTGTCACAAGCATTTAGGCCCAGGCCAAAGGGCGCCTTCTTTGTCTGCACAGCTGCCCAAACTCTCACCTTTCCACTCAGGCCGCCCTCTTATTTGAAGTGTGTTGGGTACCTGTCCGCGCAGTACACCTCGCTGCACAGCTAACCATAGGTCAGGGCATCGTAGCTTCCTGCCAAGTGACTGAAGTTCGCAGGCAAATGGGTCCCTGGGACACATGCGGAGAGGCTCCTGCCCGGGCCACAGGCCGCCCACTGGCCCTGCCCCAGATCGAAGGCTGAAAAGCAGCCATGTCTGAGTCCACTGCCTCTCGAAGGAGTATTGGACCAACACTTGTAGAAAACGGGGTTCTTGCGGGCAACTCATTGGAGGGACACAAATAAATCTTTGCCGACTTTCTGCTGAAGCTTACCAGCGTTCACACCTAAGCCTCTTACAAGGTCAGCTGTTTAGCTAAACATGAGCTCATGATCTAAATTTACACAATATTGAAGAAATCAGCTACAAAGGGAGAGAATCAGCAAAAACAATCAATACCAGAATGAGATTCCCTAGGCCATCCATCTGATGTTGGAATAATCAGGTGCAAGGCAGAAAATATACATAAAACTGGAACTGAAACAAGGAACAAGGAGGTTTTCAAAGGCTGGTAGGATCTCTAAAACATTTTTAAAGTACATTTCGTTGATAAACCTAAATACTCAAAGGTTGTTTAATACCACAGATTAAGCATTCAGAAGAGTGAAATTATGCTGTTTTCAAAACTATGGCAGGTGAGATTTTCTGCCTAATTATGTCAGAAGATTTCTCTAAAAAATAGACATTATTTCAAAGACTTATTGGCTGTGAAATAAGTTAAGTGTATTTCAAATGGCTTGTCGGCAAAGAAAGGTGAGATGTAGGGAATCACAGAAAGTCGAGGGGAAAATGTCAATATATACATTGCTATATGGTGAACTAAGCTTTAGGCCAACCACAATGTAGAGGACCTGACCCTTAGAAACTTGAAAGTGAGCTGGAATCTTTAAAAGTTCAAATCTTTAAAAGTAAAAAGATTGATGAAAATGAATAACCAAGTGTTTTAATTGACATCAGAAGATCAAAACAATAAACCCTGAGAACATAGAAAAAAGATAAAGATAGATATGAGCAGAACTTAATACCACAGAAAACGTATAAAATTCAGGTGAGGTAGTAAGTCCAAAGAATATTCTTTGAAAAGATTTAAAAGACACACTTTGATTAAGGAAAACAAAAAATAGTAAAGAATATACAGAAAGAATCAGGACAATGTTATCGCAGAGAATATATGAAATGCCAGTAAATTTGAAAATTTCTGTAAAGTGGTCCATTTCCTAGCTCCTACAGTTTACCAAAACTGACACAAGAGGAAATCATTTAAGGTCACCATGTCTGCCCTTGGCATTCTCGGAATGCCCTGGCCTCAGAATGCAGCATCTGTAGTCCATGGTAACCTGCGGAGAGGGGGCGTGGCTGAGGGAGGTTGGAAGACTGCCATCACTGAGGAAGTGGGTGTGGCCATCTCTGCTGTGACTGAACAAAGGGCAGGGGAGCAGGGGGCCCAGGGCTGGGCCATCAGATCCCGGCAGACCTAGTGGTGTGTCACAAGCATTTAGGCCCAGGCCAAAGGGCGCCTTCTTTGTCTGCACAGCTGCCCAAACTCTCACCTTTTCACTCAGGCCGCCCTCTTATTTGAAGTGTGTTTGGAACCTGTCCGTGCAGTACACCTCGCTTCACAGCTAACCATAGGTCAGGGCATCGTAGCTTCCTGCCAGGTGACCGAAGTTCGCAGGCAAATGGGTCCCTGGAACACATGCGGAGAGGCTCCTGCCCGGGCCACAGGCCCCCCACTGGCCCTGCCCCAGATCGAAGGCTGAAAAGCAGCCATGTCTGAGTCCACTGCCTCTCGAAGGAGTATTGGACCAACACTTGTAGAAAACGGGGTCCTTGCGGGCAACTCATTGGAGGGACACAAATAAATCTTTGCCTACTTTCTGCTGAAGCGTACCAGCGTTCACACCTAAGCCTCTTACAAGGTCAACTGTTTAGCTAAACATGAGCTCATGATCTAAATTTACACAATATTGAAGAAATCAGCTACAAAGTGAGACAATCAGCAAAAACAATCAATACCAGAATGAGATTCCCTAGGCCATCCATCTGATGTTGGAATAATCAGGTGCAAGGCAGAAAATATACATAAAACTGGAACTGAAACAAGGAACAAGGAGGTTTTCAAAGGCTGGTAGGATCTCTAAAACATTTTTAAAGTACATGTCATTGATAAACCTAAATACTCAAAGGTTGTTTAATACCACAGATTAAGCATTGAGAAGAGTGAAATTATGCTGTTTTGAAAACAATGGCAGGTGAGATTTTCTGCCTAATTATGTCAGAAGATTTCTCTAAAAAATAGACATTATTTCAAACACTTATTGGCTGTGAAATAAGTTAAAGTACATGTCATTGATAAAGCTAAATACTCAAAGGTTGTTTAATACAACAAATTAAGCAGTGAGAAGAGTGAAATTATGCTGTTTAGAAAACTATGGAAGGAGAGATTTTCTGCCTAATTATATAAGATGATTTCTCTAAAAACTACACATTATTTCAAAGACTTATTTGCTGTGAAATAAGTTAAGTGTATTTCAAATGGCTTGTCTGCAAAGAAAGGTGAGATGTAGGGAATCACATAAAGTCGAGGGAAAATGTCAATATATACATTGCTACATGGTGAACTAAGCCTTAGGCCAGCCACAATGTAGAGGACCTGACCCTTAGAAACTTAAAAGTGAGCTGGAATCTTTAAAAGTTCAAATCTTTATAAGTAAAAAGATTGATGAAAATGAATAACCAAGTGTTTTAATTGACATCAGAAGATCAAAACAATAAATGCTGAGAACATAGAAAAAAGATAAATAAAGATATGAGCAGAACTTAATACCACAGAAAACGTATAAAATTCAGGTGAGGTAGTAAGTCCAAAGAGTATTCTTTGAAAAGATTTAAAAGACGCACTTTGATTAAGGAAAACACAAACATAATTAAAGAATATATAGAAAGAATCAGGGCAATGTTATAGCAGAGAATATATGAAATGCTAGTAAATTAGAACATTTCTGTAAAGCGGACCATTTCCTAGCTCCTACAGTTTACCAAAACTGACACAAGAGGATGTCATTTAAGGTCATCATGTCTGCCCCTGGCATTCTCGGAACGCCCTGGCCTCAGAATGCAGCATGTAGTCCATGGTAACCTGCGTAGAGGGGGCGTGGCTGAGGGAGCTTGGAAGACAGCCCTCACTGATGGAGAGGGTGTGGCCATCTCTGCTGTGACTCAACAAAGGGCAGGGGAGCAGGGGGCCCAGGGCAGGGCCCTCAGAGCCAGGCAGACACAGTTGTGTGTCACAAGCATTTAGGCCCAGGCCAAAGGGTGCCTTCTTTGTCTGCACAGCTGCCCAAACTCTCACCTTTCCACTCAGGCCGCCCTCTTATTTGAAGTCTGTTTGGAACCTGTCCGTGCAGTACACCTCGCTGCACAGCTAAGCATAGGTCAGGGCATCGTAGCTTCCTGCCAGTTGACCGAAGTTCGCAGGCAAGTGGGTCCCTGGGACACATGCGGAGAGGATCCTGCCCGGTCCACAGGCCGCCCACTGGTCCTGCCCCAGATCGAAGCCTGAAAAGCAGCCATGTCTGAGTCCACTGCCTCTCGAAGGAGTATTGGAACAACACTTGTAGAAAACGGGGTCCTTGCGGGCAACTCATTGGAGGGACACAAATAAATCTTTGCCGACTTTCTGCTGAAGCGTACCAGCGTTCACACCTAAGCCTCTTACAAGGTCAACTGTTTAGCTAAACATGAGCTCATGATCTAAATTTACACAATATTGAAGAAATCAGCTACAAAGGGAGACAATCAGCAAAAACAATCAATACCAGAATGAGATTCCCTAGGCCATCCATCTGATGTTGGAATAATCAGGTGCAAGGCAGAAAATATAAATAAAACTGGAACTGAAACAAGGAACAAGGAGGTTTTCAAAGGCTGGTAGGATCTCTAAAACATTTTTAAAGTACATGTCGTTGATAAACCTAAATACTCAAAGGTTGTTTAATACCACAGATTAAGCATTGAGAAGAGTGAAATTATGCTGTTTTGAAAACTATGGCAGGTGAGATTTTCTGCCTAATTATATAAGAATATTTCTCTAAAAAATAGACATTATTTCAAAGACTTATTGGCTGTGAAATAAGTTAAGTGTATTTCAAATGGCTTGTCTGCAAAGAAAGGTGAGATGTAGGGAATCACAGAAAGTCGAGGGGAAATTGTCAATATATACATTGCTATATGGTGAACTAAGCCTTAGGCCAGCCACAATGTAAAGGACCTGACCCTTAGAAACTTAAAAGTGAGCTGGAATCATTAAAAGTTCAAATCTTTATAAGTAAAAAGATTGATGAAAATGAATAACCAAGTGTTTTAATTGACATCAGAAAATCAAAACAATAAAACCTGAGAATATAGAAAAAAGATAAATAAAGATATGAGCAGAACTTAATACTACAGAAAACGCATAAAATTCAGGTGAGGTAGTAAGTCCAAAGAATATTCCTTGAAAAGATTTAAAACACACACTTTGATTAAGAAAAGCACAAACATAATTAAACAATATATAGAAAGATTCAAGACAATGTTATAGCTGAGAATATATGAAATGCCAGTAAATTTGAACATTTCTGTAAAGATGAATATTTCATAGCTCCTACAGTTTACCAAAACTGACACAAGAGGAAATCATTTAAGGTCATTATGTCTGCCCTTGGCATTCTCGGAACGCCCTGGCCTCAGAATGCAGCATCTGTAGTCCATGGTAACCTTCGGAGAGTGGGCGGGGCTGAGGGAGGCTGGAACACTGCCCTCACTGAGGGAGTGGGTGTGGCCATCTCTGCTGTGACTGAACAAAGGGCAGGGGAGAAGGGGGCCCAGGGCTGGGCCCTCAGAGCAAGGCAGGCCCAGTTGGGTGTCACAAGCATTTAGGCCCAGGCCATGGGGTGCCTTCTTTGTCTGCACAGCTGCCCAAACTCTCACTTTTCCACTCAGGCCACCCACTTTGTTGAAGTGTGTATGGAACCTGTCCACGCAGTATACCTCGCTGCACAGCTAAACATAGGTTTGGGCATGGTAGCTTCCTGCCAGGTGACCGAAGTTCGCAGAAGATATGATTCCCAGGTTCACACGCAGAGAGGCTCCTGCTCGGGCCACAGGCCGCCCACTGTCCCTGCCCAAGATAGGGGGCCGAAATCAGCCCTGTCTAATTCCCCTACCCCTAGAGGGAGTATTGGACCAACACTTCTATAAAACGGGGTACTTGTGGGCAACTCATTGGAGGGACACAAATAAATCTTTTCCGACTTTTTGCTGAAACTTACGAGCGTTCACACCTAAGCCTCTTACAAGGTCAGCTGTTTAGCTAAACATGAGCTCATGATCTAAATTTACACAATAATGAAGAAATCAGCTACAAAGGGAGACAATCAGCAAAAACAATCAATACCAGAATTAGATTCCCTAGGCCATCCATGAGATGTTGGAATAATCAGGTGCTAGGCAGAAAATATACATAATCCTGGAAATGAAACAAGGAACAAGGATGTTTTCAAAGACTGGTAGGATATCTAAAACATTTTTAAAGTACATGTCATTGATAAAGCTAAATACTGAAAGGTTGTTTAATACAACAAATTAAGCAGTGAGAAGAATGAAATTATGCTGTTTAGAAAACAATGGAAGGTGAGATTTTCTGCCTAATTATATAAGATGATTTCTCTAAAAAATACACATTATTTCAAAGACTTATTGGCTGTGAAATAAGTTAAGGGTATTTCAAATTTCTTCTCTGCAAAGAAATGTGAGATGTAGGGAATCACAGAAAGCGGAGGGGATAATATGTCAATATATACATTGCTATATGGGGAACTAAGCCTTAGGCCGGCAACAGTGTAGAGGAATGGACCCTTAGAAACGTACAAGGAAGCTGGAATCTTTAAAAGTTCAAATCTTTATAAGTAAAAAGATTTATTAAAAATAATAACAAAGTGTTTTACTTGACATCAGAAAATCAAAACAATAAACCCTGAGAACATAGAAAAAAGATAAATAAAGATATGAGCAGAACTTAATACAACAGAGAACGTATAAAATTTAGGTGATTTAGTAAGTCCAAAGAATATTCTTTCAAAAGATTTAAAAGACACACATTGATTTAGGAAAACAAAAAAAAGTAAATAATATACAGAAAGAATCAGGACAAAGTTATAGCGGAGAATATATGAATTGCCAGTAAATTTGAATATTTCTGTAAAGTGGACCATTTCCTAGCTCCTAAAGTTTACCAAAACTGACACAAGAGGAAATCATTTAAGTTCATCATGTCTGCCCTTGGCATTCTCGGAACGCCCTGGCCTCAGAATGCAGCATCTGTAGTCCATGGTAACCTGCGGAGAGGGGGCGTGGCTGAGGGAGGTTGGAAGACTGCCCTCACTGAGGGAGTGAGTGTGGCCATCTCTGCTGTGACTGAACAAAGGGCAGGGGAGCAGGGGGCCCAGGGCAGGTCCCTCAGAGCCCGGCAGACCCAGTTGGGTGTCACAAGCATTTAGGCCCAGGCCAAAGGGCGCCTTCTTTGTCTGCACAGCGGCCCAAACTCTCACCTTTCCACTCAGGCCGCCCTCTTATTTGAAGTGTGTTTGGAACCTGTCCGCGCAGTACACCTCGCTGCACAGCTAACCATAGGTCAAGGCATCGTAGCTTCCTGCCAGATGACCGAAGTTCGCAGGCAAATGGGTCCCTGGGACACATGCGGAGAGGCTCTTGCCCGGGCCACAGTCCACCCACTGGCCCTGCCCCAGGTCGAAGGCTGAAAAGCAGCCATGTCTGAGTCCACTGCCTCTAGAAGGAGTATTGGACCAATACTTGTAGAAAACGGGGTCCTTGCGGGCAACTCATTGGAGGGACACAAATAAATCTTTGCCGACTTTCTGCTGAAGCTTACCAGCGTTCACACCTAAGCCTCTTAAAAGGTCAGCTGTTTAGCTAAACATGAGCTCATGATCTAAATTTACACAATATTGAAGAAATCAGCTACAAAGTGAGAGAATCAGCAAAAACAATCAATACCAGAATGAGATTCCCTAGGCCATCCATCTGATGTTGGAATAATCAGGTGCAAGGCAGAAAATATACATAAAACTGGAACTGAAACAAGGAACAAGGATGTTTTCAAAGTCTGGTAGGATCTCTCAAACATTTTTAAATTACATGTCGTTGATAAAACTAAATACTCAAAGGTTGTTTAATACCACAGATTAAGCATTGAGAAGAGTGAAATTATGATGTTTTGAAAACTATGGCAGGTGAGATTTTCTGCCTAATTATATAAGAAGATTTCTCTAAAAATACACATTATTTCAAAGACTTATTGGCTGTGAAATAAGTTAAGTGTATTTCAAATGGCTTGTCTGCAAAGAAAGGTGAGATGTAGGGAATCACAGAAAGTCGAGGGGAAAATGTCAATATATACATTGCTATATGGTGAACTAAGCCTTAGGCCAGCCACAATGTAGAGGACCTGACCCTAAGAAACTTAAAAGTGTGATGGAATCATTAAAAGTTCAAATCTTTATAAGTAAAAAGATTGATGAAAATGAATAACCAAGTGTTTTAATTCACATCAGAAGATCAAATCAATAAACCCTGAGAACATAGAAAAAAGATAAATAAAGATATGAGCAGAACTTAATACCACAGAAAACGTATAAAATTCAGGTGAGGTAGTAAGTCCAAAGAATATTCTTTGAAAAGATTTAAAAGACACACTTTGATTAAGGAAAACACAAACATAATTAAAGAATATATAGAAAGAATCAGGACAATTTTATAGCAGAGAATATATGAAATGCCAGTAAATTTGAACATTTCTGTAAAGTTGACCATTTCCTAGCTCCTACAGTTTACCAAAACTGACACAAGAGGAAATCATTTAAGGTCATCATGTCTGCCCTTGGCATTCTCGGAATGCCCTGGCCTCAGAATGCAGGATCTGTAGTCCATGGTAACCTGCGGAGATTGGGCGGGGCTGAGGGAGGCTGGAACACTGCCCTCACTGAGGGAGTGGGTGTGGCCATCTCTGCTGTGACTGAACAAAGGGCAGGGGAGCACGGGTCCCAGGGCAGGGCCCTCAGAGCAAGGCAGGCCCAGTGGGGTGTCACAAGCATTTAGGCCCAGGCCATAGGGCGCCTTCTTTGTCTGCACAGCTGGCCAAACTCTCACTTTTCTACTCAGGCCACCCACTTACTTGAAGTGTGTGTGGAACCTGTCCACGCAGTATACCTCGCTGCACAGCTAACCATAGGTCTGGGCATCGTAGCTTCCTGCCAGGTGACCGAAGTTCGCAGGAGAGATGATTCCCAGGTTCACACGCAGAGAGGCTCCAGCCCGGGCCACACGCAGCCCACTGCCCCTGCCCAAGATCGGGGGCCGAAAGCAGCCCTGTCTAAGTCCCCTACCCCTAGAGGGAGTATTGGACCAACACTTCTAGAAAACGGGGTCCTTGTGGGCAACTCATTGGAGGGACACAAATAATTCTTTGCCGACTTTTTGCTGAAACTTACGAGCGTTTACACCTAAGCCTTTTACAAGGTCAGCTGTTTAGCTAAACATGAGCTCATGACCTAAATTTAGATTTCTCTAAAAAATACACATTATTTCAAAGACTTATTGGCTGTGAAATAAGTTAAGGGTATTTCAAATGTCTTGTCTGCAAAGAAATGTGAGATGTAGGGAATCACAGAAAGCCGAGGCGATAATATGTAAATATATACATTGCTATATGGTGAACTAAGCCTTAGGCCGGCAACAGTGTAGAGGAATGGACCCTTAGAAACGTACAAGGAAGCTGGAATCTTTAAAAGTTCAAATCTTTATAAGTAAAAAGATTTATTAAAAATAATAACCAAGTGTTTTACTTGACATCAGAAAATCAAAACAATAAACCCTGAGAACATAGAAAAAAGATAAATAAAGATATGAGCAGAACTTAATACAAGAGAAAACGTATAAAATTTAGGTGATTTAATAAGTCCAAAGAATATTCTTTGAAAAGATTTAAAAGACACACTTTGATTTAGGAAAACAAAAAAAAGTAAATAATATACAGAAAGAATCAGGACAATGTTATAGCGGAGAATATATGAATTGCCAGTAAATTTGAATATTTCTGTAAAGTGGACCATTTCCTAGCTCCTACAGTTTACCAAAACTGACACAAGAGGAAATCATTTAAGGTCATCATGTCTGCCCTTGGCATTCTCGGAACGCCCTGGCGTCAGAATGCAGCATCTGTAGTCCATGGTAACCTGCGGAGAGGGGGCGTGGCTGAGGGAGTTTGGAAGACTGCCTTCACTGAGGGAGTGGGTGTGGCCATCTCTGCTGTGACTGAACAAAGGGCAGGTGAGCAGGGTCCCAGGGCAGGGCCCTCAGAGCCCGGCAGACCCAGTGGAGTGTCACAAGCATTTAGGCCGAGGCCAAAGGGCGCCTTCTTTGTCTGCACAGCTGCCCAAACTCTCACCTTTCCACTCAGGCCGCCCTCTTATTTGAAGTGTGTTGGGTACCTGTCCGCGCAGTACACCTCGCTGCACAGCTAACCATAGGTCAAGGCATCGTAGCTTCCTGCCAGGTGACTGAAGTTCGCAGGCTAATGGGTCCCTGGGACACATGCGGAGAGGCTCCTTCCCGGGCCACAGGCCGCCCAATGGCCCTGCCCCAGATCGAAGCCTGAAAAGCAGCCATGTCTGAGTCCACTGCCTCTCGAAGGAGTATTGGACCAACACTTGTAGAAAACGGGGTTCTTGCGGGCAACTCATTGGAGGGACACAAATAAATCTTTGCCGACTTTCTGCTGAAGCGTACCAGCGTTCACACCTAAGCCTCTTACAAGGTCAGCTGTTTAGCTAAACATGATCTCATGATCTAAATTTACACAATATTGAAGAAATCAGCTACAAAGGGAGACAATCAGCAAAAACAATCAATACCAGAATGAGATTCCCTAGGCCATCCATCTGATGTTGGAATAATCAGGTGCAAGGCAGAAAATATACATAAAACTGGAACTGAAACAAGGAACAAGGAGGTTTTCAAAGGCTGGTAGGATCTCTAATACATTTTAAAGTACATTTCGTTGATAAACCTAAATACTCAAAGGTTGTTTAATACCACAGATTAAGCATTGAGAAGAGTGAAATTATGCTGTTTTCAAAACTATGGCAGGTGAGATTTTCTGCCTAATTATATAAGAAGATTTCTCTAAAAAATAGACATTATTTCAAAGACTTATTGGCTGTGAAATAAGTTAAGTGTATTTCAAATGGCTTGTCTGCAAAGAAAGGTGAGATGTAGGGAATCACAGAAAGTCGAGCGGAAAATGTCAATATATACAGTGCTATATGGTGAACTAAGCCTTAGGCCAGCCAAAATGTAGAGGACCTGACCCTTAGAAACTTGAAAGTGAGCTGGAATCTTTAAAAGTTCAAATCTTTATAAGTAAAAAGATTGATGAAAATGAATAACCAAGTGTTTTAATTGACATCAGAAGATCAAAACAATAAACCCTGAGAACATAGAAAAAAGATAAATAAAGATATGAGCAGAACTTAATACCACAGAAAACGTATAAAATTCAGGTGAGGTAGTAAGTCCAAAGAATATTCTTTGAAAAGATTTAAAAGACTCAGTTTGATTAAGGAAAACAAAAAAAAATAAAGTATATACAGAAAGAATCAGGACAATGTTATAGCAGAGAATATATGAAATGCCAGTAAATTTGAACATTTCTGTAAAGTGGACCATTTCCTAGTTCCTACAGCTCCTCCTGACACAAGAGGAAATCATTTAAGGTCATCATGTCTGCCCTTGGCATTCTCGGAACGCCCTGGCCTCAGAATGCAGCATCTGTAGTCCATGGTAACCTTTGGAGAGTGGGCGGGGCTGAGGGAGGCTGGAACACTGCCCTCACTGAGGGAGTGTGTGTGGCCATCTCTGCTGTGACTGAACAAAGGGCAGGGGAGCAGGGGCCCCAGGGCAGGGCCCTCACAGCAATTCATGCCCAGTGGGTTGTCACAAGCATTTAGGCCCAGGCCATAGGGCGCCTTCTTTGTCTGCACAGCTGGCCAAACTCTCACTTTTCCACTGAGGCCACCCACTTATTTGAAGTGTGTGTGGAACCTGTGCACGCAGTATACCTCGCTGCACAGCTTACCATAGGTCTGGGCATCGTAGCTTCCTGCCAGTTCACCGAAGTTCGCAGGAGAGATGATTCCCAGTTTCACACGCAGAGAGGCTCCTGCCCGGGCCACACGCCGCCCACTGCACCTGCCCAAGATCGGGGGCCGAAAGCAGCCCTGTCTAAGTCCCCTACCCCTAGAGGGAGTATTGGACCAACACTTCTAGAAAACGGGGTCCTTGTGGGCAACTCATTGGAGGGACACAAATAAATCTTTGCCGACTTTTTGCTGAAACTTACGAGCGTTCACACCTAAGCCTTTTACAAGGTCAGCTGTTTAGCTAAACATGAGCTCATGACCTAAATTTACACAATAATGAAGAAATCAGCTACAAAGGGAGACAATCAGCAAAAACAATCAATACCAGAATTAGATTCCCTAGGCCATCCGTGAGATGTTGGAATAATCAGGTGCTAGGCAGAAAATATACATAAACCTGGAAAAGAAACAAGGAACAAGGATGTTTTCATAGACTGGTAGGATCTCTAAAACATTTTTAAAGTACATGTCATTGATAAAGCTAAATACTCAAAGGTTGTTTAATACAACAAATTAAGCAGTGAGAAGTGTGCAATTATGCTGTTTAGAAAAGTATGGAAGGTGAGATTTTCTGCCTAATTATATAAGATGATTTCTCTAAAAAATACACATTATTTCAAAGACTTATTGGCTATGAAATAAGTTAAGGGTATTTCAAATGTCTTGTCTGCAAAGAAATGTGAGATGTAGGGAATCACAGAAACCCGAGGGGATAATATGTCAATATATACTTTGCTATATGGTGAACTAAGCCTTAGGCCGGCAACAGTGTAGAGGAATGGAGCCTTAGAAGCGTACAAGTAACCTGGAATCTTTAAAAGTTCAAATCTTTATAAGTAATAAGATTTATTAAAAATAATAACCAAGTGTTTTACTTGACATCAGAAAATCAAAACAATAAACCCTGAGAACATAGAAAAAAGATAAATAAAGATATGAGCAGAACTTAATACAACAGAAAACGTATAAAATTTAGGTAATTTAGTAACTCCAAAGAATATTCTTTGAAAAGATTTAAAAGACACACTTTGATTTAGGAAAACAAAAAAAAGTAAATAATATACAGAAAGATTCAGGACAATGTTATAGCGGAGAATATATGAATTGCCAGTAAATTTGAATATTTCTGTAATGTGGACCATTTCCTAGCTCCTAAAGTTTACTAAAACTGACACAAGAGGAAATCATTTAAGGTCATCATGTCTGCCCTTGGCATTCTCGGAACGCCCTGGACTCAGAATGCAGCATCTGTAGTCCATGGTAACCTGCGGAGAGGGGGCGTGGCTCAGGGAGGTTGGAAGACTGCCCTCACTGAGGGAGTGGGTGTGGCCATCTCTGCTGTGACTGAACAAAGGGCAGGGGAGCAGGGGGCCCAGGGCAGGGCCCTCAGAGCCCGGCAGACCCAGTGGGGTGTCACAAGCATTTAGGCCCAGGCCAAAGGGCGCTTTCTTTGTCTGCACAGCTGCCCAAACTCTCACCTTTCCACTCAGGCTGCCCTCTTATTTGAAGTGTGTTGGGTACCTGTCCGCGCAGTACACCTCGCTGCACAGCTAACCATAGGTCAAGGCATCGTATCTTCCTGCCAGGTGACTGAAGTTCGCAGGCAAATGGGTCCCTGGGACACATGCGGAGAGGCTCCTTCCTGGGCCACAGGCCGCCCACTGGCCCTGCCCCAGATCGAAGCCTGAAAAGCAGCCATGTCTGAGTCCACTGCCTCTCGAAGGAGTATTGGACCAACACTTGTAGAAAACGGGGTTCTTGCGGGCAACTCATTGGAGGGACACAAATAAATCTTTGCCGACTTTCTGCTGAAGCTTACCAGCGTTCACACCTAAGCCTCTTACAACGTCAGGTGTTTAGCTAAACATGAGCTCATGATCTAAATTTACACAATATTGAAGAAATCAGCTACAAAGGGAGACAATCAGCAAAAACAATCAATACCAGAATGAGATTCCCTAGGCCATCCATCTGATGTTGGAATAATCAGGTGCAAGGCAGAAAATATACATAAAACTGGAACTGAAACAAGGAACAAGGAGGTTTTCAAAGGCTGGTAGGATCTCTAAAACATTTTTAAAGTACATTTCGTTGATAAACCTAAATACTCAAAGGTTGTTTAATACCACAGATTAAGCATTGAGAAGAGTGAAATTATGCTGTTTTCAAAACTATGGCAGGTGAGATTTTCTGCCTAATTATATAAGAAGATTTCTCTAAAAAATAGACATTATTTCAAAGAATTATTGGCTGTGAAATAAGGTAAGTGTATTTCAAATGGCTTGTCTGCAAAGAAAGGTGAGATGTAGGGAATCACAGAAAGTCGAGGGGAAAATGTCAATATATACATTGCTATATGGTGAACTAAGCCTTAGGCCAGCCACAATGTAGAGGACCTGACCCTTAGAAACTTGAAAGTGAGCTGGAATCTTTAAAACTTCAAATCTTTAAAAGTAAAAAGATTGATGAAAATGAATAACCAAGTGTTTTAATTGACATCAGAAGATCAAAACAATAAACCCTGAGAACATAGAAAAAAGATAAATAAAGATATGAGCAGAACTTAATACCACAGAAAACGTATAAAATTCAGGTGAGGTAGTAAGTCCAAAGAATATTCTTTGAAAAGATTTAAAAGACACACTTTGATTAAGGAAAACAAAAAAAAGTAAAGAATATACAGAAAGAATCAGGACAATGTTATAGCAGAGAATATATGAAATGCCAGTAAATTTGAACATTTCTGTAAAGTGGACCATTTCCTAGCTCCTACAGTTTACCAAAACTGACACAAGAGGAAATCATTTAAGGTCATCATGTCTGCCCTTGGCATTCTCGGAACGCCCTGGCCTCAGAATGCAGCATCCGTAGTCCATGGTAACCTGTGGAGAGTGGGCGGGGCTGAGGGAGGCTGGAACACTGCCCTCACTGAGGGAGTGGGTGTGGCCATCTCTGCTGTGACGGAACAAAGGGCAGGGGTGCATGGGGCCCAGGGCATGGCCCTCAGAGCAAGGCAGGCCCAGTGGGGTGTCACAAGCATTTAGGCCCAGGCCATAGTGCGCCTTCTTTGTCTGCACAGCTTGCCAAACTCTCACTTTTCCACTCAGGCCACCCACTTATTTGAAGTGTGTGTGGGACCTGTCCACGCAGTATACCTCGCTGCACAGCTAACCATAGGTCTGTGCATCGTAGCTTCCTGCCAGGTGACCGAAGTTCGCAGGAGAGATGATTCCCAGGTTCACACGCAGAGAGGCTCTTGCCCGGGCCACACGCCGCCCACTGCCCCTGCCCAAGATCGGGGGCCGAAAGCAGCCCTGTCTAAGTCCCCTACCCCTAGAGGGAGTATTGGACCAACACTTCTAGAAAACGGGGTCCTTGTGGGCAAGTCATTAGAGGGACACAAATAAATCTTTGCCGACTTTTTGCTGAAACTTACGAGCGTTCACACCTAAGCCTTTTACAAGGTCAGCTGTTTAGCTAAACATGAGCACATGACCTAAATTTACACAATAATGAAGAAATCAGCTACAAAGGGAGACATTCAGCAAAAACAATCAATACCAGAATTAGATTCCCTAGGCCATCCGTCAGATGTTGGAATAATCAGGTGCTAGGCAGAAAATATACATAAACCTGGAAAAGAAACAAGGAACAAGGATGTTTTCAAAGACTGGTAGGGTCTCTAAAACATTTTTAAAGTACATGTCATTGATAAAGCTAAATACACAAAGGTGGTTTAACACAGCAAATTAAGCTGTGAGAACAGTGAAGTTATGCTGTTTAGAAAACTATGGAACGTGAGATTTTCTGCCTAATTATATAAGATGATTTCTCTAAATAATACACATTATTTCAAAGACTTATTGGCTGTGAAAGAAGTTAAGGGTATTTCAAATGTCTTGTCTGCAAAGAAAGGTGAGATGTAGGGAGTCACAGAAAGCAGAGGGTCAAATATGTAAATATATAAATAGCTATATGTTGAACTAAGCCTTAGGCCGGCAACAGTGTAGAGGAAAGGACCCTTAGAAACGTACAAGTAAGCTGGAGTCTTTAAAAGTTCAAATCTTTATAAGTAAAAAGATTTATTAAGATGAATAACCAAGTGTTTTACTTGACATCAGAAAATCAAAACTATAAACCCTGAGAACATAGAAAAAAGATAAATAAAGATATGAGCAGAACTTAATACAACAGAAAACGTATAAAATTCAGGTGATTTAGTAAGTCCAAAGAATATTCTTTGAAAATATTTAAAAGACACACTTTGATTAAGGAAAACATAAACATAAGTAAAGAATATGCAGAAAGAATCAGGACAATGTTATAGCAGAGAATATATGAAATGCCAGTAAACTTGAACATTTCTGTAAAGCGGACCATTTCCTAGCTGCTAAAGTTTACGAAAACTGACACAAGAGGAAATCATTTAAGGTCATTATGTCTGCCCTTGGCATTCTCGGAACGCCCTGGCCTCAGAATGCAGCATCTGTAGTCCATGGTAACCTGCGGAGAGGGGGCGTGGCTGAGGGAGGTTGGAAGACTGCCATCACTTATGGAGTGGGTGTGGCCATCTCTGCTGTGACTGAACAAAGGGCAGGGGAGCAGGGGGCCCAGGGCAGGGCCCTCCGAGCCCGGCAGACCAAGTGGGGTGTCACAAGCATTTAGGCCCAGGCCAAAGGGCGCCTTCTTTGTCTGCACAGCTGCCCAAACTCTCACCTTTCCACTCAGGCCGCCCTCTTATTTGAAGTGTGTTTGGAACCTGTCCGCGCAGTACACCTCGCTGCACAGCTAACCATAGGTCATGGCATCGTAGCTTCCTGCCAGGTGACCGAAGTTCGCAGGCAAATGGGTCCCTGGGACACATGCGGAGATGCTCCTGCCCGGGCCACAGGCCGCCCACTGGCCCTGCCCCAGATCGAAGGCTGAAAAGCAGCCATGTCTGAGTCCACTGCCTCTCGAAGGAGTATTGGACCAACACTTGTAGAAAACGGGGTCCTTGCGGGCAACTCATTGGAGGGACACTAATAAATCTTTGCCGACTTTCTGCTGAAGCGTACCAGCGTTCACACCTAAGCCCCTTACAAGGTCACCTGTTTAGCTAAACATGAGCTCATGATCTAAATTTACACAATATTGAAGAAATCAGCTACAAAGGGAGACAATCAGCAAAAACAATCAATACCAGAATGAGATTCCCTAGGCCATCCATCTGATGTTGGAATAATCAGGTGCAAGGCAGAAAATATACATAAAACTGGAACTGAAACAAGGAACAAGGAGGTTTTCAAAGGCTGGTAGGATCTCTAAAACATTTTTAAAGTACATGTCATTGATAAACCTAAATATTCAAAGGTTGTTTAATACCACAGATTAAGCATTGAGAAGAGTGAAATTATGCTGTTTTGAAAACTACGGCAGGTGAGATTTTCTGCCTAATTATATAAGAAGATTTCTCTAAAAAAGAGCCATTATTTCAAAGACTTATTAGCTGTGAAATAAGTTAAGTGTATTTCAAATGGCTTGTCTGCAAAGAAAGGTGAGATGTAGGGAATCACAGAATGTCGAGGGGAAAATGTCAATATATACATTGCTATATGGTGAACTAAGCCTTAGGCCAGCCACAATGTAGAGGACCTGACCCTTAGAAACTTAAAAGTGAGCTGGAATCTTTAAAAGTTCAAATCTTTATAAGTAAAAAGATTGATGAAAATGAATAACCAAGTGTTTTAATTGACATCAGAAGATCAAAACAATAAACCCTGAGAACATAGAAAAAAGATAAAGATAGATATGAGCAGAACTTAATACCACAGAAAACGTATAAAATTCAGGTGAGGTAGTAAGTCCAAAGAATATTCTTTGAAAAGATTTAAAAGACACACTTTGATTAAGGAAAGCACAAACATAATTAAAGAATATATAGAAAGAATCAGGACAATGTTATAGCAGAGAATATATGAAATGCCAGTAAATTTGAACATTTCTGTAAAGTGGACCATTTCCTAGCTCCTACAGCTCCTCCTGACACAAGAGGAAATCATTTAAGGTCATCATGTCTGCCCTTTGCATCTCGGAACGCCCTGGCCTCAGAATGCAGCATCTGTAGTCCATGGTAACCTTCGGAGAGTGGGCGGGACTGAGGGAGGCTGGAACACTGCCCTCACAGAGGGAGTGGGTGTGGCCATCTCTGCTGTGACTGAACAAAGGGCAGGGGAGCAGCGGGCACTGGGCAGGGCCCTCAGAGCCCGGCAGGCCTAGTGGGGTGTCACAAGCATTTAGGCCAGGCCTTAGGGCGCCTTCTTTGTCTGCACAGCTGCCCAAACTCTCACTTTTCCACTCAGGCCGCCCACTTAGTTGCAGTGAGTGTGGAACCTGTCCGCGCAGTATACCTCGCAGCACAGCTAACCATAGGTCTGGGCATCATAGCTTCCTGCCATGTGACCGAAGGTCGCAGGAGAGATGATTCCCAGGTTCACATGCAGAGAGGCTCCTGCCCGTGCCACAGGCGGCCCACTGCCCCTGCCCAAGATCGGGGGCCGAAAGCAGACCTGTCTAATTCCCCTAACCCTAGAGGGAGTATTGGACCAACACTTCTAGAAAACGGGGTCCTTGTGGGCAACTCATTGGAGGGACACAAATAAATCTTTGCCGAATTTTTGCTGAAACTTACGAGCGTTCACACCTAAGCCTTTTACAAGGTCAGCTGTTTAGCTAAACATGAGCTCATGATCTAAATTTACACAATAATGAAGAAATCAGCTACAAAGGGAGACAATCAGCAAAAACAATCAATACCAGAATTAGATTCCCTAGGCCATCCGTCAGATGTTGGAATAATCAGGTGCTAGGCAGAAAATATACATAAACCTGGAAAAGAAACAAGGAACAAGGATGTTTTCAAAGACTGGTAGGATCTCTAAAACATTTTTAAAGTACATGTCATTGATAAAGCTAAATACTCAAAGGTTGTTTAATACAACAAATTAAGCAGTGAGAAGAGTGAAATTATGCTGTTTAGAAAACTATGGAAGGTGAGATTTTCTGCCTAATTATATAAGATGATTTCTCTAAAAAATACACAATATTTCAAAGACTTATTGGCTGTGAAATAAGTTAAGAGTATTTCAAATGGCTTGTCTGCAAAGAAAGGTGAGATGTAGGGAATCACAGAAAGCCGAGGGGATAATATGTCAATATATACATTGCTATATGGTGAACTAAGCCTTAGGCCGGCAACAGTGTAGAGGAATGGACCCTTAGAAACGTACAAGTAAGCTGGAATCTTTAAAAGTTCAAATCTTTATAAGTAAAAAGATTTATTAAAATGAATACCAAGTGTTTTACTTGACATCAAAAAATCAAAACTATAAACCCTGAGAACATAGAAAAAAGATAAATAAAGATATGAGCAGAACTTAATACAACAGAAAACGTATAAAATTCAGGTGATTTAGTAAGTCCAAAGAATATTCTTTGAAAAGATTTAAAAGACAATCTTTGATTAAGGAAAACATAAACATAAGTAAAGAATATGCAGAAAGAATCAGGACAATGTTATAGCAGAGAATATATGAAATGCCAGTAAACTTGAACATTTCTGTAAAGCGGACCATTTCCTAGCTGCTACAGTTTACGGAAACTGACACAAGAGGAAATCATTTAAGGTCGTCATGTCTGCCCTTGGCCTTCTCGGAACGCCCTGGCCTCAGAATGCAGCATCTGTAGCCCATGGTAACCTGCGGAGAGGGGGCGTGGCTGAGGGAGGTTGGAAGACTGCCCTCACTGAGGGAGTGTGTGTGGCCATCTCTGCTGTGACTGAACAAAGGGCAGGGGAGCAGGGGGCCCAGGGCAGGGCCCTCAGAGCAAGGCAGGCCCAGTGGGTTGTCACAAGCATTTAGGCCCAGGCCATAGGGCGCCTTCTTTGTCTGCACAGCTGGCCAAACTCTCACTTTTCCACTCAGGCCACCCACTTATTTGAAGTGTGTGTGGAACCTGTCCACGCAGTATACCTCGCTGCACAGCTAACCATAGGTCTGGGCATCGTAGCTTCCTGCCAGGTGACCGAAGTTCGCAGGAGAGATGATTCCCAGGTTCACACGCAGAGAGGCTCCTGCCCGGGCCACACGCCGCCCACTGCCCCTGCCCAAGTTCGGGAGCGGAAAGCAGCCCTGTCTATGTCCCCTACCCCTAGAGGGAGTATTGGACCAACACTTCTAGAAAACGGGGTCCTTGTGGGCAACTCATTGGAGAGACACAAATAAATCTTTGCCGACTTTTTGCTGAAACTTACGAGCGTTCACACCTAAGCCTTTTACAAGCTCAGCTGTTTAGCTAAACATGAGCTCATGACCTAAATTTACACAGTAATGAAGAAATCAACTACAAAGGGAGACAATCAGCAAAAACAATCAATACCAGAATTAGATTCCCTAGGCCATCCGTCAGATGTTGGAATAATCAGGTGCTAGGCAGAAAATATACATAAACCTGGAAAAGAAACAAGGAACAAGGATGTTTTCAAAGACTGGTAGGGTCTCTAAAACATTTTTAAAGTACATGTCATTGATAAAGCTAAATACTCAAAGGTTGTTTAATACAGCAAATTAAGCTGTGAGAAGAGTGAAGTTATGCTGTTTAGAAAACTATGGAACGTGAGATTTTCTGCCTAATTATATAAGATGATTTCTCTAAAAAATACACATTATTTCAAAGACTTATTGGCTGTGAAATAAGTTAAGGGTATTTCAAATGGCTTGTCTGCAAAGAAAGGTGAGATGTAGGGAATCACAGAAAGCCGAGGGGATAATATGTCAATATATACATTGCTAATGGTGAACTAAGCCTTAGGCCGGCAACAGTGTAGAGGAATGGACCCTTAGAAACGTACAAGTAAGCTGGAATCTTTAAAAGTTCAAATCTTTATAAGTAAAAAGATTTATTAAAATGAATAACCAAGTGCTTTATTTGACATCAGAAAGTCAAATCAATAACCCCTGAGAACATAGAAAAAAGATAAATAAAGATATGAGCAGAACTTAATACAACAGAAAACGTATAAAATTCAGGTGAGGTACTAAGTCCAAAGAATATTCTTTGAAAAGATTTAAAAGACACACTTTGATTAAGGAAAACAAAAACATAAGTAAAGAATATTCAGAAAGAATCAGGACAAAGTTATAGCAGAGAATATATGAAATGCCAGTAAATTTGAACATTTCTGTAAAGCGGACCATTTCCTAGCTCCTAAAGTTTACCAAAACTGACACCAGAGGAAATCATTTAAGGTCATCATGTCTGCCCTTGGCATTCTCGGAACGCCCTGGCCTCAGAATGCAGCATCTGTAGTCCATGGTAACCGGCGGAGAGGGGGCGTGGCTGAGGGAGCTTGGAAGACTGCCCTCACTGAGGGAGTGGGTGTGGCCATATCTGCTGTGACTGAACAAAGGGCAGGGGAGCAGGTGGCCCAGGGGAGGGCACTCATAGCCCGGCAGACCCAGTGGGGTGTCACAAGCATTTAGGAAGAGGCCAAAGGGCGCCTTCTTTGTCTGCACAGCTGCCCAAACTCTCACCTTTCCACTCAGGCCGCCCTCTTATTTGAAGTGTGTTTGGAACCTGTCCACGCAGTACACCTCGCTGCACAGCTCACCATAGGTCAGGGCATCGTAGCTTCCTGCCAGTTGACCGAAGTTCGGAGGCAAATGGGTCCCTGGGACACATGCGGAGAGGCTCCTGCCCGGGCCACAGGCCGCCCACTGGCCCTGCCCCAGATCGAAGGCTGAAAAGCAGCCATGTCTGAGTCCACTGCCTCTCGAAGGAGTATTAGACCAACACTTGTAGAAAACGGGGTCCTTGCGGGCAACTCATTGGAGGGACACAAATAAATCTTTGCTGACTTTCTGCTGAAGTTTACCAGCGTTCACACCTAAGCCTCTTACAACGTCAGCTGTTTAGCTAAACATGAGCTCATGATCTAAATTTACACAATATTGAAGAAATCAGCTACAAAGTGAGACAATCAGCAAAAACAATCAATACCAGAATGAGATTCCCTAGGCCATCCATCTGATGTAGGAATAATCAGGTGCAAGGCAGAAAATATACATAACACTGGAAATGAAACAAGGAACAAGGAGGTTTTCAAAGTCTGGTAGGATCTCTCAAACATTTTTAAAGTACATGTCGTTGATAAACCTAAATACTCAAAGGTTGTTAAATACCACAGATTAAGCATTGAGAAGAGTGAAATTATGCTGTTTTGAAAATAATGGCAGGTGAGATTTTCTGCCTAATTATATAAGAAGATTTCTCTAAAAAATAGACATTATTTCAAAGACTTATTGGCTGTGAAATAAGTTAAGTGTATTTCAAAAGGCTTGTCTGCAAAGAAAGGTGAGATGTAGGGAATCACAGAAAGTCGAGGGGAAAATGTCAATATATACATTGCTATATGGTGAACTAAGCCTTAGGCCGGCCACAATGTAGAGGACCTGACCCTTAGAAACTTAAAAGTGAGCTGGAATCTTTAAAAGTTCAAATCTTTATAAGTAAAAAGATTGATGAAAATGAATAACCAAGTGATTTAATTGACATCAGAAGATCAAAACAATAAACCCTGAGAACATAGAAAAAAGATAAATAAAGATATGAGCAGAACTTAATACCACAGAAAACGTATAAAATTCAGGTGAGGTAGTAATTCCAAAGAATATTCTTTGAAAAGATTTAAAAGACACACTTTGATTAAGGAAAACACAAACATAATTAAAGAATATATAGAAAGAATCAGGACAATGTTATAGCAGAGAATATATGAAATGCCAGTAAATTTGATCATTTCTGTAAAGTTGACAATTTCCTAGCTCCTACAGTTTACCAAAACTGACACAAGAGGAAATCATTTAAGG
The DNA here is from genome assembly GCF_964165515.1 of Mesoplodon bidens. Lineage (NCBI taxonomy): Eukaryota > Metazoa > Chordata > Mammalia > Artiodactyla > Ziphiidae > Mesoplodon > Mesoplodon bidens. The sequence continues at coordinate 5,860,751 of NC_138180.1, forward strand.
TCATCATGTCTGCCCTTGGCATTCTCGGAATGCCCTGGCCTCAGAATGCAGGATCTGTTGTCCATGGTAACCTGCGGAGATTGGGCGGGGCTGAGGGAGGCTGGAACACTGCCCTCACTGAGGGAGTGGGTGTGGCCATCTCTGCTGTGACTGAACAAAGGGCAGGGGAGCAGGGGGCCCAGGGCAGGGACCTCAGAGCCGGGCAGGCCCAGTGGGGTGTCACAAGCATTAAGGCCAAGGCCTTGGGCGCCTTCTTTGTCTGCACAGCTGCCCAAACTCTCACTTTTCCACTCAGGCCACCCACTTAGTTGAAGTGTGTGTGGAACCTTTCCGCACAGTATACCTCGCTGCACAGCTAACCATAGGTCTGGGCATCGTAGCTTCCTGCCAGGTGACCGAAGATCGCAGGAGAGATGATTCCCAGGTTCACACGCAGAGAGGCTCCTGCCCGGTCCACAGGCCGCCCACTGCCCCTGCCCAATATCGGGAGGGGAAAGCAGCCCTGTCTATGTCCCCTACCCCTAGAGGGAGTATTGGACCAACACTTCTAGAAAACGGGGTACTTGTGGGCAACTCATTGGAGGGACACAAATAAATCTTTGCTGACATTTTCCTGAAACTTATGAGCGTTCACACCTAAGCCTCTTACTAGGTCAGCTGTGTAGATAAACATGAGCTCATGATCTAAATTTACACAATAATGAAGAAATCAGCTTCAAAGGGAGACAATCAGCAAAAACAATCAATAGCAGAATTAGATTCCCTAGGCCACCCGTCAGATGTTGGAATAATCAGGTGCTAGGCAGAAAATATACATAAACCTGGAAATGAAACAAGGAACAAGCATGTTTTCAAAGACTGGTAGGATCTCTAAAACATTTTTAAAGTACATGGCATTGATAAAGCTAAATACTCAAAGGTTGTTTAATACAACAAATTAAGCAGTGAGAAGAGTGAAATTATGCTGTTTAGAAAATTATGGAATGTGAGATTTTCTGCCTAATTATATAAGATGATTTCTCTAAAAAATACACATTATTTCAAAGACTTATTGGCTGTGAAATAAGTTAAGGGTATTTCAAATGGCTTGTCTGCAAAGAAAGGTGAGATGTAGGGAATCACAGAAAGCCGAGGGGATAATATGTCAATATATACATTGCTAATGGTGAACTAAGGCTTAGGCCGGCAACAGTGTAGAGGAATGGACCCTTAGAAACGTACAAGTAAGCTGGAATCTTTAAAAGTTCAAATCTTTATAAGTAAAAAGATTTATTAAAATGAATAACAAAGTGTTTTACTTGACATCAGAAAATCAATTCAATAACCCCTGAGAACATAGAAAAAAGATAAATAATGATATGAGCAGAACTTAATACAACAGAAAACGTATAAAATTCAGGTGAGGTAGTAAGTCCAAAGAATATCCTTTGAAAAGATTTAAAAGACACACTTTGATTAAGGAAAACAAAAACATAAGTAAAGAATACACAGAAAGAATCAGGACAATGTTATAGCAGAGAATATATGAAATGCCAGTAAATTTGAACATTTCTGTAAAGCGGACCATTTCCTAGCTCCTAAAGTTTACCAAAACTGACACAAGAGGAAATCATTTAAGGTCATCATGTCTGCCCTTGGCATTCTCGGAACGCCCTGGCCTCAGAATGCAGAATCTGTAGTCCATGGTAACCTGCGGACAGGGGGCGTGGCTGAGGGAGGTTGGAAGACTGCCCTCAATGAGGGAGTGGGTGTGGCCATTTCTGCTGTGACTGAACAAAAGGCAGGGGAGCAGGGGGCCCAGGGCAGGGCCCTCAGAACCAGGCAGACCCAGTGGGGTGTCACAAGCATTTAGGCCCAGGCCAAAGGGCGCCTTCTTTGTCTGCACAGCTGCCCAAACTCTCACCTTTCCACTCAGGCCGCCCTCTTATTTGAAGTGTGTTTAGAACCTGTCCGCGCAGTACTCCTCGCTGCACAGCTCACCATAAGTCAGGGCATCGTAGCTTCCTGCCAGGTGACCGAAGTTCGCAGGCAAATGGGTCCCTGGGACACATGCGGGGAGGCTCTTGCCCGGGCCACAGGCCGCCCACTGGCCCTGCCCCAGATGGAAGGCTGAAAAGCAGCCATGTCTGAGTCCACTGCCTCTCGAAGGAGTATTGGACCAACACTTGTAGAAAACGGGGTCCTTGCGGGCAACTCATTGGAGGGACTCAAATAAATCTTTGCCGACTTTCTGCTGAAGCTTTCCAGCGTTCAAACCTAAGCCTCTTACAAGGTCAGCTGTTTAGCTAAACATGAGCTCATGATCTAAATTTACACAATATTGAAGAAATCAGCTACAAAGTGAGACAATCAGCAAAAACAATCAATACCAGAATGAGATTCCCTAGGCCATCTATCTGATGTTGGAATAATCAGGTGCAAGGCAGAAAATATACATAAATCTGGAACTGAAACAAGGAACAAGGAGGTTTTCAAAGGCTGGTAGGATCTCTAAAACATTTTTAAAGTACATGTCGTTGATAAACCTAAATACTCAAAGGTTGTTTAATACCACAGATTAAGCATTGAGAAGAGTGAAATTATGCTGTTTTGAAAACTATGGCAGGTGAGATTTTCTGCCTAATTATATAAGAAGATTTCTCTAAAAAATAGACATTATTTCAAAGACTTATTGGTTGTGAAATAAGTTAAGTGTATTTCAAATGGCTTGTCTGCAAAGAAAGGTGAGATGTAGGGAATCACAGAAAGTCGAGGGGAAAATGTCAATATATACATTGCTATGTGGTGAACTAAGCCTTAGGCCAGCCACAATGTAGAGGACCTGACCCTTAGAAACTTAAAAGTGAGCTGGAATCTTTAAAAGTTCAAATCTTTATAAGTAAAAAGATTGATGAAAATGAATATCCAAGTGTTTTAATTGACATCAGAAGATCAAAACAATAAACCCTGAGAACATAGAAAAAAGATAAATAAAGATATGAGCAGAACTTAATACCACAGAAAACGTATAAAATTCAGGTGAGGTAGTAAGTCCAAAGAATATTCTTTGAAAAGATTTAAAAGACACACTTTGATTAAGGAAAACACAAACATAATTAAAGAATATATAGAAAGAATCAGGACAATGTTATAGCAGAGAATATATGAAATGCCAGTAAATTTGAACATTTCTGTAAAGTGGACCATTTCCTAGCTCCTACAGCTCCTCCTGACACAAGAGGAAATCATTTAAGGTCATCATGTCTGCCCTTGGCATTCTCGGAACGCCCTGGCCTCAGAATGCAGCATCTGTAGTCCATGGTAACCTGTGGAGAGTGGGCGGGGCTGAGGGAGGCTGGAACACTGCCCTCACTGAGGGAGTGTGTGTGGCCATCTCAGCTGTGACTGAACAAAGGGCAGGGGAGCAGGGGGCCCTGGGCAGGGCCCTCAGAGCCCGGCAGGCCCAGTGGGGTGTCACAAGCATTTAGGCCCAGGCCATATGGCACCTTCTTTGTCAGCACAGCTGCCCAAACTCTCACTTTTCCTCTCAGGCCACCCACTTAGTTGAAGTGTGTGTGGAAGCTGTCCGCGCAGTATACCTCGCTGCACAGCTAACCATAGGTCTAGGCATCGTAGCTTCCTGCCAGGTGACCGAAGTTCGCAGGAGAGATGATTCCCAGGTTCACACGCACAGAGGCTCCTGCCCGGGCCACAGGCCGCCCACTGCCGCTGCCCAAGATCGGGGGCCGAAAGCAGCCCTGTCTAAGTCCCCTACCCCTAGAGGGAGTATTGGACCAACACTTCTAGAAAACGGGGTCCTTGTGGGAAACTCATTGGAGGGACACAAATAAATCTTTGCTGACTTTTTGCTGAAACTTACGAGCGTTCACACCAAAGCCTCTTACAAGGTCAGCTGTTTAGCTAAACATGAGCTCATGATCTAAATTTACACAATAATGAACAAATCAGCTACAAAGGGAGACAATCAGCAAAAACAATCAATACCAGAATAAGATTCCCTAGGCCACCCATCTGATGTTGGAATAATTAGGTGCTAGGCAGAAAATATACATAAAGCTGGAAATGAAACAAGGAACAACCATGTTTTCAAAGACTGGTAGGATCTCTAAAACATTTTTAAAGTACATGTCATTGATAAAGCTAAATACTCAAAGGTTGTTTAATACAACAAATTAAGCAGTGAGAATAGTGAAATTATGCTGTTTAGAAAACTATGGAAGGTGAGATTTTCTGCCTAATTATATAAGATGATTTCTCTAAAAAATACACATTATTTCAAAGTATTATTGGCTGTGAAATAAGTTAAGGGTATTTCAAATGGCTGGTCTGCAAAGAAAGGTGCGATGTAGGGAATCACAGAAAGCCGAGGGGATAATATGTCAATATATACATTGCTATAGGGTGAACTAAGCCTTAGGACGGCAACAGAGTAGAGGAAGGGACCACTAGAAACGTACAAGTAAGCTGGAATCTTTAAAAGTTCAAAACTTTATAAGTAAAAATATTTATTAAAATGAATAACCAAGTGTTTTACTTGACATCAGAAAATCAAAACAATAAACCCTGAGAACATAGAAAAAAAGATAAATAAAGATATGAGCAGATCTTAATACAACAGAAAACATATAAAATTCAGGTGATTTAGTAAGTCCAAAGAATATTCTTTGAAAAGATTTAAAAGACACACTTTGATTAAGAAAAACAAAAACATAAGTAAAGAATATACAGAAAGAATCAGGACAATGCTTTAGCAGAGAATATATGAAATGCCAGTAAATTTGAACATTTCTGTAAAGCGGAGCATTTCCTAGCCCCTAAAGTTTACCAAAACTTACACAAGAGGAAATCATTTAAGGTCATCATGTCTGCCCTTGGCATTCTCGGAACGCCCTGGCCTCAGAATAAAGCATCTGTAGTCCATGGTAACCTGCGGAGAGGGGGCAGGGCTGAGGGAGGCTGGAAGTCTGCCCTCACTGAGGGAGTGGGTGTGGCCATCTCTGCTGTGACTGAACAAAGGGCAGGGGAGGAGGGGGCCCAGGGCAGGGCCCTCAGAGCCCGGCACACCCAGTGCGGTGTCACAAGCATTTAGGCCCATGACAAAGGGCGCCTTCTTTGTCTGCACAGCTGCCCAAACTCTCACCTTTCCACTCAGGCCGCCCTCTTATTTGAAGTGTGTTTGGAACCTGTCCACGCAGTACACCTCGCTGCACATCTACCCATAGGTCAGGGCATCGTAGATTCCTGCCAGGTGACCGAAGTTCGCAGGCAAAAGGGTCCCTGGGACACATGCGGAGAGGCTCCTGCCCGGGGCACAGTCTGCCCACTGGCCCTGCCCCAGATCGAAGGCTGAAATGCAGCCATGTCTGAGTCCACTGCCTCTCGAAGGAGTATTGGACCAACACTTGTAGAAAACGGGGTCCTTGCGGGCAACTCATTGGAGCGACACAAATAAATCTTTGCCGACTTTATGCTGAAGCTTACCAGCGTTCACACCTAAGCCTCTTACAAGGTCAGCTGTTTAGCTAAACATGAGCACATGATCTAAATTTACACAGTATTGAAGAAATCATCTACAAAGGGAGACAATCAGCAAAAACAATCAATACCAGAATGAGATTCCCTAGGCCATCCATCTGATGTTGGAATAATCAGGTGCAAGGCAGAAAATATACATAAAACTGGAACTGAAACAAGGAACAAGGAGGTTTTCAAAGGCTGGTAGGATCTCTAAAACATTTTTAAAGTACATGTCGTTGATAAACCTAAATCCTCAAAGGTTGTTTAATACCACAGATTAAGCATTGAGAAGAGAGAAATTATGCTGTTTTGAAAACTATGGCAGGTGAGATTTTCTGCCTAATTATATAAGAAGATTTCCCTAAAAAATAGACATTATTTCAAAGACTTATTGGCTGTGAAATAAGTTAAGTGTATTTCAAATGGCTTGTCTGCAAAGAAAGGTGAGATGTAGGGAATCACAGAAAGTCGAGGGGTAAATGTCAATATATACATTGCTATATGGTGAACTAAGCCTTAGGCCAGCCACAATGTAGAGGACCTGACCCTTAGAAACTTAAAAGTGAGCTGGAATCTTTAAAAGTTCAAATCCTTATAAGTAAAAAGATTGATGAAAATGAATAACCAAGTGTTTTAATTGACATCAGAAGATCAAAACAATCAACCCTGAGAACATAGAAAAAAGATAAATAAAGATATGAGCAGAACTTAATACCACAGAAAACGTATAAAATTCAGGTGAGGTAGTAAGTCCAAAGAATATTCTTTGAAAAGATTTAAAAGACACACTTTGATTAAGGAAAGCACAAACATAATTAAAGAATATATAGAAAGAATCAGGACAATGTTATAGCAGAGAATATATGAAATGCCAGTAAATTTGAACATTTCTGTAAAGTTGACCATTTCCTAGCTCCTACAGTTTACCAAAACTGACACAAGAGGAAATCATATAAGGTCATCATGTCTGCCCTTGGAATTCTCGGAATGCCCTGGCCTCAGAATGCAGCATCTGTAGTCCATGGTAACCTGCGGAGAGTGGGCGGGGCTGAGGGAGGCTGGAACACTGTCCTCACTGAGGGAGTCGGTGTGGCCATCTCTGCTGTGACTGAACAAAGGGCAGGGGAGCAGGGGGCCCAGGGGAGGTCCCTCAGAGCCCGGCAGGCCCAGTGGAGTGTCCCATGCATTTAGGCCCAGGCCATAGGGCGCCTTCTTTGTCTGCACAGCTACCCAAACTCTCACTTTTCAACTCAGGCCTCCCACTTAGTTGAATTGTGTGTGGAACCTGTCCGCGCAGTATACCTCGCTGCACAGCTAACCATAGGTCTGGGCATCGTAGCTTCCTGCCAGGTGACCGAAGTTCGCAGGAGAGATGATTCCCAGGTTCACACGCACAGAGGCTCCTGCCCGGGCCTCAGGCCGCCCACTGCCCCTGCCCAAGATCGGGGGCCGAAAGCAGCCCTGTCTAAGTCCCCTACTCCTAGAAGGAGTATTGGACCAACACTTCTAGAAAACGGGGTTCTTGCGGGCAACACATTGGAGGGACACAAATAAATCTTTGCCGACTTTTTGCTGAAACTTACGAGCGTTCACACTTAAGCCTCTTAAGAGGTCAGCTGTTTAGCTAAACATGAGCTCATAATCTAAATTTACACAATAATGAAGAAATCAGCTACAAAGGGAGACAATCAGCAAAAAAAATCATTACCAGAATTAGATTCCCTAGGCCATTTATCTGATGTTGGAATAATCAGGTGCTAGGCAGAAAATACACATAAACCTGGAAATGAAACAAGGAAAAAGCATGTTTTCAAAGACTGGTAGGATCTCTAAAACATTTTTAAAGTACATGTCATTGATAAAGCTAAATACTCAAAGGTTGTTTAATACAACAAATTAAGCAGTGAGAAGAGTGAAATTATGCTGTTTAGAAAACTATGGAAGGTGAGATTTTCTGCCTAATTATATAAGATGATTTCTGTAAAAAATACACATTATTTCAAAGAATTATTGGCTGTGAAATAAGTTAAGAGTATTTCAAATGGCTTGTCTGCAAAGAAAGGTGAGATGTAGGGAATCACAGAAAGCCGAGGGGATAATATGTCAATATATACATTGCTATATGGTGAACTAAGCCTTAGGCCGGCAACAGTGTAGAGGAATGGACCCTTAGAAACTTACAAGTAAGCTGGAATCTTTAAAAGTTCAAATCTTTTTTTTTTTTTTTTTTTTTTTTTTTTTTTTTTTTGCGGTATGCGGGCCTCTCACTGTTGTGGCCTCTCCCGTTGCGGAGCACAGGCTCCGGAGGCGCAGGCTCAGCGGCCATGGCTCACGGGCCCAGCCACTCCGCGGCATATGGGATCCTCCCGGACAGGGGCACGAACCCGTATCCCCTGCATCGGCAGGCGGACTCTCAAACACTGCGCCACCAGGGAGGCCCAAAAAGTTCAAACCTTTATAAGTAAAAAGATTGATGAAAAAGAATAACCAAGTATTTTAATTGACATCAGAAGATCAAAACAATAAACCCTGAGAACATAGAAAAAAGATAAATAAAGATATGAGCAGAACTTAATACCACAGAAAACGTTGAAAATTCAGGTGAGGTAGTAAGTCCAAAGAATATACTTTGAAAAGATTTAAAAGACACACTTTGATTAAGGAAAACACAAACATAATTAAAGAATATATAGAAAGAATCAGGACAATGTTATAGCAGAGAATATATGAAATGCCAGTAAATTTGAACATTTCTGAAAGCGGACCATTTCCTAGCTCCTAAAGTTGACCAAAACTGACACAAGAGGAAATCATTTAAGGTCATCATATCTGCCCTTGGCATTCTCGGAACGCCCTGGCCTCAGAATGCAGCATCTGTAGTCCATGGTAACCTGCGGAGAGGGGGCGTGGCTGAGGGAGGTTGGAAGACTGCCCTCACTGAGGGAGTGGGTGTGGCCATCTCTGCTGTGACTGAACAAAGGGCAGGGGAGCAGGGGGCCCAGGGCAGGGCCCTCAGAGCCCGGCAGACCCAGTGGGGTGTCACAAGCATTTAGGCCCAGGACAAAGAACGCCTTCTTTGTATGCACAGCTGCCCAAACTCACACCTTTCCACTCAGGCCGCCCTCTTACTTGAAGTGTGTGTGGAATCTGTCCGCGCAGTACACCTCGCTGCACAGCCAACCATAGGTCTGGGCATCGTAGCTTCCTGCCATGTGACCGAAGTTCGCAGGCAGATGGGTACCTGGGACACACGCGGAGAGGCTCCTGCCCGGGCCACTTGACTCCCACTGCCACTGCCACTGATCGTGGGGCGCAAAGCAGGCCTGTCTGAGGCCGTGCCTCTAGAGGGAGTATTGGACCAACACTTGTAGAAAACGGGGTGCTCGCGGGCAACTCATTGGAGGGACACAAATAAATTTTGGCGGACTTTCGGATGAAGCTTACGAGTGTTCACACCTAAGCCTCTTACAAGGTCAGATGTTTAGCTAAACATGAGCTTATGATCTAAATTTACACAATAATGAAGAAATCAGCTACAGGGGAGACAATCAGCAAAAACAATCAATACCAGAATTAGATTCCCTAGGCCACCCATCTGATGTTGGAATAATCAGGTGCTAGGCAGAAAATATACATAAACCTGGAAATGAAACCAGGAAAAAGCATGTTTTCAAAGACTGGTAGGATCTCTAAAACATTTTTAAAGTACATGTCATTGATAAAGCTAAATACTCAAAGGTTGTTTAATACAACAAATTAAGCAGTGAGAAGAGTGAAATTATGCTGTTTAGAAAACTATGGAAGGTGAGATTTTCTGCCTAATTATATAAGATGATTTCTCTAAAAAATACACATTATTTCAAAGAATTATTGGCTGTGAAATAAGTTAAGGGTATTTCAAATGGCTTGTCTGCAAAGAAAGGTGAGATGTAGGGAATCACAGAAAGCCGAGGGGATAATATGTCAATATATACATTGCTATATGGTGAACTAAGCCTTAGGCCGGCAACAGTGTCGAGGAATGGACCCTTAGAAACGTACAAGTAAGCTGGAATCTTTAAAAGTTCAAATCTTTATAAGTAAAAAGATTTATTAAAATGAATAACCAAGTGTTTTGATTGACATCAGAAGATCAAAACAATAAACCCTGAGAACATAGAAAAAAGATAAATAAAGATATGAGCAGAACTTAATAAAACAGAAAACGTATAAAATTCAGGTGAGGTAGTAAGTCCAAAGAATATTCTTTGAAAAGATTTAAAAGACACACTTTGATTAAGGAAAACACAAACATAATTAAAGAATATATAGAAAGAATCAGGACAATGTTATAGCAGAGAATATATGAAATGCCAGTAAATTTGAACATTTTTGTAAAGTGGACCATTTCCTAGCTCCTACAGTTTACCAAAACAGACACAAGAGGAAATCATTTAAGGTCATCATGTCTGCCCTTGGCATTCTCGGAACGCCCTGGCCTCAGAATGCAGCATCTGTAGTCCATGGCAACCTGCGGAGAGTGGGCGGGGCTGAGGGAGGCTGGAACTCTGCCCTCACTGAGGGAGTGGGTGTGGCCATCCCTGCTGTGACTGAACAAAGGGCAGGGGAGCAGGGGCCACAGGGCAGGGCCCTCAGAGCCCGGCAGGCCCAGTGGGGTGTCACAAGCATTTAGGCCCAGGCCATAGGGCGCCTTCTTTGTCTGCACAGCTGCCCAAACTCTCACGTTTCCACTCAAGACACCCACTTAGTTGAAGTGTGTGTGGAACCTGTCGGCGCAGTACACCTCGCTGCACAGCTAACCATAGGTCTCGGCTTCGTAGCTTCCTGCCACGTGACCGAAGTTCGCAGGAGAGATGATTCCCAGATTCACAGGCAGAGAGGCTCCTGCTCGCGCCACAGGCCGCCCACTGCCCCTGCCCAAAATCGGGGGCCAAAAGCAGCCCTGTCTAAGTCCCCTTCCCCTAGAGGGAGTATTGGACCAACACTTCTAGAAAACGGGGTCCTTGTGGGCAACTCATTGGAGGGACACAAATAAATCTTTGCCGACTTTTTGCTGAAACTTACGAGCGTTCACACCTAAGCCTCTTACAAGGTCAGCTGTTTAGCTAAACATGAGCTCATGATCTAAATTTACACAATAATGAAGAAATCAGCTACATAGGGAGACAATCAGCAAAAACAATCAATACCCGAATTTGATTCCCTAGGCCATCCTTGAGATGTTGGAATAATCAGGTGCTAGGCAGAAAATATACATAAAAGTGGAAATGAAACAAGGAACAAGGATGTTTTCAAAGACTGGTAGGATCTCTAAAACATTTTTAAAGTACATGTCATTGATAAAGCTAAATACTCAAAGGTTGTTTAATACAACAAATTAAGCAGTGAGAAGAGTGAAATTATGCTGTTTAGAAAACTATGGAATGTCAGATTTTCTGCCTAATTATATAAGATGATTTCTCTAAAAAATACACATTATTTCAAAAACTTATTGGCTGTGAAATAAGTTAAGTGTATTTTAAATGGCTTGTCTGCAAAGAAAGGTGAGATGTAGGGAATCACGGAAAGCCGAGGGGATAATATGTCAATATATACATTGCTATATGGTGAACTAAGCCTTAGGCAGGCAACAGTGTAGAGGAATGGACCCTTAGAAACGCACAAGTAAGCTGGAATCTTTAAAAGTTCAAATCTTTATAAGTAAAAAGATTTATTAAAATGAATAACCAAGGGTTTTAATTGATATCAGAAAATCAACACAATAAACCCTGAGAATATTGAAAAAAGATAAATAAAGATATGAGCAGAACTTAATACAACAGAAAACGTATAAAATTCAGGTGATTTAGTAAGTCCAAAGAATATACATTGAAATGATTTAAAAGACACTCTTTGATTAAGGAAAACAAAAACATAAGTAAACAATATACAGAAAGAATCAGGAAAATGTTATAGCAGAGAATATATGAAATGCCAGTAAATTTGAACATTTCTGTAACGCTGACCATTTTCTAGCTCCTACTGTTTACCAAAACTGACACAAGAGGAAATTATTTAATGTCTTCATGTCTGCCCTTGGCATTCTCGGAACGCCCTGGCCTCAGAATGCAGCATCTGTAGTCCATGGTAACCTGCGGAGAGTGGGCGGGGCTGAGGGAGGCTGGAAGACTGCCCTCACTGAGGGAGTGGGTGTGGCCATCTCTGCTGTGACTGAACAAAGGGCAGGGGAGCACGGGGCCCAGGGCCCGGCCCTCAGAGCCCGGCAGGCCCAGTGGGGTGTCACAAGCCTTTAGGCCCAGGCCATAGGGCGCCTTCTTTGTCTGCACAGCTGCCCAAACTTCACGTTTCCACTCAGGACACCCAATTAGTTGAAGTGTGTGTGGAACCTGTCGGCGCAGTACACCTCGCTGCACAGCTAACCATAGGTCTGGGCATCGTAGCTTACTGCCAGGTGACCGAAGTTCGCAGGAGAGATGATTCCCAGGTTCACACGCAGAGAGGCTCCTGCCCGGGCCACAGGCCGCCCTCTGCCCCTGCCCAATTTCGGGGGCCGAAAGCAGCCCTGTCTTAGACCCCTACCCCTAGAGGGAGTATTGGACCAACACTTCTAGAAAACGGGGTCCTTGTGGGCAACTCATTGGAGGGACACAAATAAATCTTTGCCGACTTTTTGCTGAAACTTACGAGCGTTCACACCTAAGCTTCTTACAAGGTCAGCTCTTTAGCTAAACATGAGCTCATGATCTAAATTTACACAATAATGAAGAAATCAGCTACAAAGGGAGACAATCAGCAAAAACAATCAATACCAGAATGAGATTCCCTAGGCCATCCATCTGATGTTGGAATAATCAGGTGCTAGGCAGAAAATATACATAAAACTGGGACTGAAACAAGGAACAAGGAGGTTTTCAAAGGCTGGTAGGATCTCTAAAACATTTTTAAAGTACATGTCGTTGACAAACATAAATACAAAAGGTTGTTTAATCCCACAGATTAAGCATTGAGAAGAGTGAAATTATAATGTTTTGAACACTATGGCAGGTGAGATATTCTGCCTAATTATATAAGAAGATTTCTCTAAAAAATCGACATTATTTCAAAGACTTATTGGCTGTGAAATAAGTTAAGAGTATTTCAAATGGCTTGTCTGCAAAGAAAGGTGAGATGTAGGGAATCACAGAAATTCGAGGGGAAAATGTCAATATATACATTGCTATATGGTGAACTAAGCCTTATGCCAGCCACAATGTAGAGGACCTGACCCTTAGAAACTTAAAAGTGAGCTGGAATCTTTCAAAGTTCAAATCTTTATAAGTAAAAAGATTGATGAAAATGAATAACCAAGTGTTTAAATTGACATCAGAAGATCAAAACAATAAACGCTGAGAACATAGAAAAAAGATAAATAAAGATATGAGCAGAACTTAATACCACAGAAAACGTATAAAATTCAGGTGAGGTAGTAAGTCCAAAGAATATTCTTTGAAAAGATTTAAAAGACACACTTTGATTAAGGAAAACACAAACATAATTAAAGAATATATATAAAGAATAAGGACAATGTTATAGCAGAGAATATATAAAATGCCAGTAAATTTGAACATTTCTGTAACGTTGACCATTTTCTAGCTCCTACTGTTTACCAAAACTGACACAAGAGGAAATCATTTAAGGTCTTCATGTCTGCCCTTGGCATTCTCGGAACGCCCTGGCCTCAGAATGCAGCATCTGTAGTCCATGGTAACCTGCGGAGAGTGGGCGGGTCTGAGGGAGGCTGGAACACTGCTCTCACGGGGGGAGTGGGTGTGGCCATCTCTGCTGTGACAAAACAAAGGGCAGGGGAGCAGGGGGACCAGGGAAGGGCCCTCAGAGCCCGGCAGGCCCAGTGGGGTGTCACAAGCATTTAGGCCCATGCCAAAGGGAGCCTTCTTTGTCTGCACAGCTGCCCAAACTCTCACTTTTCCACTCAGGCCGCCCACTGAGTTGAAGTGTGTGTGGAACCTGTCCGCACAGTATACCTCGCTGCACAGCTAACCATAGGTCTGGGCATCGTAGCTTCCTGCCAGGTGACCGAAGTTCGCAGGAGAGATGATTCCCAGGTTCACACGCACAGAGGCTCCTGCCAGGGCCACAGGCCGCCCATTGCCCCTGCCCAAGATCGGGGGCCGAATGCAGCCCTGTCTAAGTCCCCTACCCCTAGAGGGAGTATTGGACCAACACTTCTAGAAAACGGGGTCCTTGTGGGCAACTCATTGGAGGGACACAAATAAATCTTGGCCGACTTTTTGCTGAAACTTACGAGCGTTCACACCTTAGCCTCTTACAAGGTCAGCTGTTTAGCTAAACATGAGCTCGTGATCTAAATTTACACAATAATGAAGAAATCAGCTACAAAGGGAGACAATCAGCAAAAGCAATCAATACCAGAATTAGATTCCCTAGGCCATCCGACAGATGTTGGAATAATCAGGTGCTAGGCAGAAAATATACATAAACCTGAAAATGAAACAAGGAACAAGGATGTTTTCAAAGACTGGTAGGATCTCTAAAACATTTTTAAAATACATGTCATTGATAAAGCTAAATACTCAAATGTTGTTTAATACAACAATTTAAGCAGTGAGAAGAGTGAAATAATGCTGTTTAGAAAACTATGGAAGGTGAGATTTTCTGCCTAATTATATAAGATGATTTCTCTAAAAAATACACATTATTTCAAACACTTATTGACTGTGAAATAAGTTAAGGGTATTTCAAATGGCTTGTCTGCAAAGAAAAGTGAGATGTAGGGAATCACAGAAAGCCGAGGGGATAATATGTCAATATATACATTGCTATATGGTGAACTAAACATTAGGCCGGCATCAGTGTAGAGGAGTGGACCCTTAGAAACGTACAAGTAAGCTGGAATCTTTAAAAGTTCAAATCTTTATAAGTAAAAAGATTTATTAAAATGAAAAACCAAGTGTTTTGAATGACATCAGAAGATCAAAACAATAAACCCTGAGAACATAGAAAAAAGATAAATAAAGATATGAGCAGAACTTAATACAACAGAAAACGTATAAAATTCAGGTGAGGTAGTAAGTCCAAAGAATATTCTTTGGAAAGATTTAAAAGACAAACTTTGATTAAGGAAAACACAAACATAATTAAAGAATATATAGAAAGAATCAGGACAATGTTATAGCAGAGAATATATGAAATGCCAGTAAATTTGAACATTTCTGTAAAGTGGACCATTTCCTAGCGCCTAAAGTTTACCAAAACTGACACAAGAGGAAATCATTTAAGGTCATCCTGTCTGCCCTTGGCATTCTTGGAACGCCCTGGCCTCAGAATGCAGCTTCTGTAGGCCATGGTAACCTGCGGAGAGGGGGCGTGGCTGAGGGAGCTTGGAAGACTGCCCTCACTGAGGGAGTGGGTGTGGCCATCTCTGCTGTGACTGAACAAAGGGCAGGGGAGCAGGGGGCCCAGGGCAGGGCCCTCAGAGCCCGGCAGACCCAGTGGGTGTCACAAGCATTTAGGCCCAGGCCAAAGGTCGCCTTCTTTGTCTGCACAGCTGCCCAAACTCTCGCCTTTCCACTCAGGCCGCCCTCTTATTTGAAGTGTGTTTGGAACCTATCCGCGCAGTTCACCTCGATGCACAGCTAACAATAGGTCAGTGCATCGTAGCTTCCTGCCAGGTGACCGAAGTTCGCAGGCAAATGGGTCCCTGGGACACATGCAGAGAGGCTCCTGCCCGGGCCACAGGCCGCCCACTGGCCCTGCCGAAGATCGAATGCTGAAAAGCAGCCATGTCTGAGTCCACTGCCTCTCGAAGGAGTATTGGACCAACACTTGTAGAAAACGGGGTCCTTGCGGGCAACTCATTGGAGGGACACAAATAAATCTTTGCCGACTTTCTGCTGAAGCTTACCAGCATTCACAGCTAAGCCTCTTACAAGGTCAGCTGTTTAGCTAAACATGAGCTGATGATCTAAATTTACACAATATTGAAGAAATCACCTACAAAGTGAGACAATCAGCAAAAACAATCAATACCAGAATGAGATTCCCTTGGCCATCCTTGAGATGTTGGTATAATCAGGTGCTAGGCAGAAAATATACATAAACCTGGAAATGAAACAAGGAACAAGGATGTTTTCAAAGACTGGTAGGATCTCTAAAACATTTTTAAAGTACATGTCATTGATAAAGCTAAATACTCAAAGGTTGTTTAATACAACAAATTAAGGAGTGAGAAGAGTGAAATTATGCTGTTTAGAAAACTATGGAATGTCAGATTTTCTGCCTAATTATATAAGATGATTTCTCTAAAAAATACACATTATTTCAAAAACTTATTGGCTGTGAAATAAGTTAAGTGTATTTCAAATGGCTTGTCTGCAAAGAAAGGTGAGATGTAGGGAGTCACAGAAAGCCGAGGGGATAATATGTCAATATATACATTGCTATATGGTGAACTAAGCCTTAGGCCGGCAACAGTGTAGAGGAATGGACCCTTAGAAACGTACAAGTAAGCTGGAATCTTTAAAAGTTCAAATCTTTATAAGTAAAAATATTTATTAAAATGAATAACCAAGGGTTTTAATTGATATCAGATAATCAAAACAGTAAACCCTCATAATATAGAAAATAGATAAATAAAGATATGAGCAGAACTTAATACAACAGAAAACGTATAAAATACAGGTGATTTAGTAAGTCCAAAGAATATACTTTGAAATGATTTAAAAGACACTCTTTGATTAAGGAAAACAAAAACATAAGTAAAAAATATACAGAAAGAATCAGGACAATGTTATAGCAGAGAATATATGAAATGCCAGTAAATTTGAACATTTCTGTTAAGTGGACCATTTCCTAGCGCCTAAAGTTTACCAAAACTGACACAAGAGGAAATCATTTAAGGTCATCCTGTCTGCCCTTGGCATTCTTGGAACGCCCTGGCCTCAGAATGCAGCATCTGTAGTCCATGGTAACCTGCCGAGAGGGGGCGTGGCTGAGGGAGGTTGGAACACTGCCCTCACTGAGGGAGTGGGTGTGGCCATCTCTGCTGTGACTGAACAAAGGCAGGGGTGCAGGGTCCCGGGGCAGGGCCCTCAGAGCCCGGTAGGGGTAGTTGGGTGTCACGAGCATTTAGGCCCAGGCTGAAGAGCGCCTTCTTTGTCTGCACAGCCGCCCAAACACTCACCTATCCACTCAGGCCGCCCTCTTACTTGAATTGTGTGTGAAACCTGGCTGTGCAATACACCTCGCTGCACTGCTAACCATAGGTCGGGGCATCGTAGCTTCCTGCCAGGTGACCGAAGATCGCAGAAGAGATGTTTCCCAGGTTCACAGGCAGAGAGGCTCCTGCCCGCGCCACTGGCCGCCCACTGCCCCTGCCCAAGATCGGGGGCCGAAAGCAGCCCTGTCTAAGTCCCCTACCCCTAGAGGGAGTATTGGACCAACACTTCTAGAAAACGGGGTCCTTGTGGCCAACTCATTGGAGGGACACAAATAAATCTTTGCCGACTTTTTGCTGAAACTTACGAGCGTTCACACCTAAGCCTCTTACAACGTCTGCTGTTTAGCTAAACATGAGCTCATGATCTAAATTTACACAATAATGAAGAAATCAGCTACAAAGGGAGACAATCAGCAAAAACAATCAATACCAGAATTTGATTCCCTAGGCCATCCTTGAGATGTTGGAATAATCAGGTGCTAGGCAGAAAATATACATAAACCTGGAAAAGAAACAAGGAACAAGGATGTTTTCAAAGACTGGTAGGATCTCTAAAACATTTTTAAAGTACATGTCATTGATAAAGCTAAATACTCAAAGGTTGTTTAATACAACAAATTAAGCAGTGAGAAGAGTGAAATTATGCTGTTTAGAAAACTATGGAAGGTGAGATTTTTTGCCTCATTATATAAGATGATTTCTCTAAAAAATACACATTATTTCAAAGACTTATTGGCTGTGAAATAAGTTAAGTGTATTTCAAATGGCTTGTCTGCAAAGAAAGGTGAGATGTAGGGAATCACAGAAAGCCGAGGGGATAATATGTCAATATGTACATTGCTATAGGGTGAACTAAGCCTTAGGCCGGCAACAGTGTAGAGTAATGGACCCTTAGAAACGTACAAGTAAGCTGGAATCTTTAAAAGTTCAAATCTTTATAAATAAAAATATTTATTAAAATGAATAACCAAGTGTTTTGATTGACATCAGAAGATCAAAACAATATACCATTAGAACATAGAAAAAAGATAAATAAAGATATGAGCAGAACTTAATACCACAGAAAACGTATAAAATTCAGGTGAGGTAGTAAGTTCAAAGAATATTCTTTTAAAAGATTTAAAAGACACAGTTTGATTAAGGAAAACACAAACATAATTAAAGAATATATAGAAAGAATCAGGACAATGTTATAGCAGAGAATATATGAAATGCCAGTAAATTTGAACATTTCTGTAAAGTTGACCATTTCCTAGCTGCTACAGTTTACCAAAACTGACACAAGAGGAAATCATTTAAGTTCATCATGTCTCCCCTTGGCATTCTCGGAACGCCCTGGCCTCAGAATGCAACATCTGTAGTCCATGGTAACCTGCGGAGAGTGGGCAGGGCTGAGGGAGGCTGGAACACTGCCCTCAATGAGGGAGTGGGTGTGGCCATCTCTGCTGTGACTGAACAAAGGGCAGGGGAGCAAGGGGCCCAGGGCAGGGCCCACAGAGCCTGGCAGACCCAGTGGGGTGTCACAAGCATTTAGGCCCAGGCCATAGGGCGCCTTCTTTGTGTGCACAACTGCCCAAACTCTCACTTTTCCACTCAGGCCGCCCACTTAGTTGAACTGTGTGTGGAACCTGTCCGCACAGTATACCTCGCTGCACAGCTATCCATAGGTCTGGGCATCGTAGCCCCCTGCCAGGTGACCGAAGTTCGCAGGAGAGATGATTCCCAGGTTCACACGCAGAGAGGCTCCTGCCCGGGCCACAGGCCGCCCTCTGACCCTGCCCAAGTTCGGGGGCCGAAAGCAGCCATTTCTAAGTCCCCTACCCCTAGAGGGAGTATTGGGCCAACACTTCTAGAAAACGGGGTCCTTGTGGGCAACTCCTTGGAGGGAAACAAATAAATCTTTGCCGACTTTTTGCTGAAACTTACGAGCGTTCACACCTAAGACTTTTACAAGGTCAGCTGTTTAGCTAAACATGAGCTCATGATCTAAATTTACACAATAATGAAGAATTCACCTACAAAGGGAGACAATCAGCAAAAACAATCAATACCAGAATTAGATTCCCTAGGCCATCCGTCAGATGTTGGAATAATCAGGTGCTAGGCAGAAAATATACATAAACCTGGAAAAGAAACAAGGAACAAGGATGTTTTCAAAGACTGGTAGGATCTCTAAAACATTTTTAAAGTACATGTCATTGATAAAGCTAAATACTCAAAGGTTGTTTAATACAACAAATTAAGCAGTGAGAAGAGTGAAATTATGCTGTTTAGAAAACTATGGAAGGTGAGATTTTCTGCCTAATTATATAAGATGATTTCTCTAAAAAATACACATTATTTCAAAGACTTATTGGCTGTGAAATAAGTTAAGGGTATTTCAAATGACTTGTCTGCAAAGAAAGGTGAGATGTAGGGAATCACAGAAAGCCGAGGGGATAATATGTCAATATATACATTGCTATATGGTGAACTAAGCCTTAGGCCGGCAACAGTGTAGAGGAATGGACCCTTAGAAACGTACAAGTAAGCTGGAATCTTTAAAAGTTCAAATCTTTATAAGTAAAAAGATTTATTAAAAATAATAACCAAGTGTTTTACTTGACATCAGAAAATCAAAACAATAAACCCTGAGAACATAGAAAAAATATAAAGATAGATATCAGCAGAACTTAATACCACAGAAAACATATAAAATTCAGGTGAGGTAGTAATTCCAAAGAATATTCTTTGAAAAGATTTAAAACACACACTTTGATTTAGGAAAACAAAAAAAAGTAAATAATATACAGAAAGAATCAGGACAATGTTATAGCGGAGAATATATGAATTGCCAGTAAATTTGAATATTTCTGTAAAGTGGACCATTTCCTAGCTCTTACAGTTTACAAAAACTGACACAAGAGGAAATCATTTAAGGTCATCATGTCTGCCCTTGGCATTCTCGGAACGCCCTGGCCTCAGAATGCAGCATCTGTAGTCCATGGTAACCTGTGGAGAGTGGGCGGGGCTGAGGGAGGCTGGAACACTGCCCTCACTGATGGAGTGTTTGTGGCCATCTCTGCTGTGACTAAACAAAGGGCAGGGGAGCAGGGGGCCCAGGGCAGGGCCCTCAGAGCAAGGCAGGCCCAGTGGGTTGTCACAAGCATGTAGGCCCAGGACATAGGGGGCCTTCTTTGTCTGCACAGCTGGCCAAACTCTCACTTTTCCACTGAGGCCACCCGCTTATTTGAAGTGTGTGTGGAACCTGTCCACGCAGTATACCTCGCTGCACAGGTAACCATAGGTCTGGGCATCGTAGCTTCCTGCCAGGTGACCGAATTCGCAGGAGAGATGATTCCCAGGTTCACACACAGAGAGGCTCCTGCCCGGGCCACACGCCGCCCACTGCCCCTGCCCAAGATCGGCGGCCGAAAGCAGCCCTGTCTAAGTCCCCTACCCCTAGAGGGAGTATTGGACCAACACTTCTAGAAAACGGGGTCCTTGTGGGCAACTCATTGGAGGGACACAAATAAATCTTTGCCGACTTTTTGCTGAAACTTACGAGCGTTCACACCTAAGCCTTTTACAAGGTCAGCTGTTTAGCTAAACATGAGCTCATGACCTAAATTTACACAGTAATGAAGAAATCAACTACAAAGGGAGACAATCAGCAAAAACAAACAAAACCAGAATTAGATTCCCTAGGCCATCCGTCAGATGTTGGAATAATCAGGTGCTAGGCAGAAAATATACATAAACCTGGAAAAGAAACAAGGAACAAGGATGTTTTCAAAGACTGGTAGGGTCTCTAAAACATTTTTAAAGTACATGTCATTGATAAAGCTAAATACTCACAGGTTGTTTATTACAGCAAATTAAGCTGTGAGAAGAGTGATGTTATGCTGTTTAGAAAACTATGAAACGTGAGATTTTCTGCCTAATTATATAAGATGATTTCTCTAAAAAATACACATTATTTCAAAGACTTATTGGCTGTGAAATAAGTTAAGGGTATTTCAAATGTCTTGTCTGCAAAGAAAGGTGAGATGTAGGGATTCACAGAAAGCCGAGGGGATAATATGTCAATATATACATAGCTATATGTTGATCTAAGCCTTAGGCCGGCAACAGTGTAGAGGAATGGACCCTTAGAAACGTACAAGTAAGCTGGAATCTTTAAAAGTTCAAATCTTTATAAGTAAAAAGATTTATTAAAATGAATAACCAAGTGTTTTACTTGACATCAGAAAATCAAAACTATAAACCCTGAGAACATAGAAAAAAGATAAATAAAGATATGAGCAGAATTTAATACAACAGAAAACGTATAAAATTCAGGTGATTTAGTAAGTCCAAAGAATATTCTTTGAAAAGATTTAAAAGACACACTTTGATTAAGGAAAACATAAACATAAGTAAAGAATATGCAGAAAGAATCAGGACAATGTTATAGCAGAGAATATATGAAATGCCAGTAAACTTGAACATTTCTGTAAAGCGGACCATTTCCTAGCTGCTACAGTTTACGAAAACTGACACAAGAGGAAATCATTTAAGGTCGTCATGTCTGCCCTTGGCATTCTCGGAACGCCCTGGCCTCAGAATGCAGCATCTGTAGCCCATGGTAACCAGCGGAGAGGGGGCGTGGCTGAGGGAGGTTGGAAGACTGCCATCACTGAGGGAGTGGGTGTGGCCATCTCTGCTGTGACTCAACAAAGGGCAGGGGAGCAGTGGGCCCAGGACAGGGCCCTCAGAGCCCGGCAGACCCAGTGGGGTGTCACAAGCATTTAGGCCCAGGCCAAAGAGCGCCTTCTTTGTCTGCACAGCTGCCCAAACTCTCACCTTTCCACTAAGGCAACCCTCTTATTTGAAATGTGTTTTGAACCTGTCCACGCAGTACACCTCGCTGCACAGCTAACCATAGGTCAGGGCATCGTACCTTCCTGCCAGGTGACCGAAGTTCGCAGGCAAATGGGTCCCTGGGACACATGCGGAGAGGCTCCTGCCCGGGCCACAGGCCGCCCACTGGCCCTGCCCCAGATCGAAGGCTGAAAAGCAGCCATGTCTGAGTCCACTGCCTCTCGAAGGAGTATTGGACCAACACTTGTAGAAAACGGGGTCCTTGCGGGCAACTCATTGGAGGAACACAAATAAATCTTTGCCGACTTTCTGCTGAAGCATTCCAGCGTTCACACCTAAGGCTCTTACAAGTTCAGCTGTTTAGCTAAACATGAGCTCATGATCTAAATTTACACAATATTGAAGAAATCAGCTACAAAGTGAGACAATCAGCAAAAACAATCAATACCAGAATGAGATTCCCTAGGCCATCCATCTGATGTTGGAATAATCAGGTGCAAGGCAGAAAATATACATAAAACTGGAACTGAAACAAGGAACAAGGAGGTTTTCAAAGGCTGGTAGGATCTCTAAAACATTTTTAAAGTACATGTCATTGATAAACCTAAATCCTCAAAGGTTGTTTAATACCACAGATTAAGCATTGAGAAGAGAGAAATTATGCTGTTTTGAAAACTATGGCAGGTGAGATTTTCTGCCTAATTATGTCAGAAGATTTCTCTAAAAAATAGACATTATTTCAATGACTTATTGGCTGTGAAATAAGTTATGTGTATTTCAAATGGCTTGTTCGCAAAGAAAGGTGAGATGTAGGGAATCACAGAAAGTCGAGGGGAAAATGTCAATATATACATTGCTATATGGTGAACTAAGCCTTAGGCCAGCCACAATGTAGAGGACCTGACCCTTAGAAACTTAAAAGTGAGCTGGAATCTTTAAAAGTTCAAATCTTTATATGTAAAAGATTGATGAAAATGAATAACCAAGTGTTTTAATTGACATCAGAAGATCAAAACAATAAACCCAGAGAACATAGAAAAAAGATAAAGATAGATATGAGCAGAACTTAATACCACAGAAAACGTATAAAATTCAGGTGAGGTAGTAAGTCCAAAGAATATTCTTTGAAAAGATTTAAAAGACTCAGTTTGATTAAGGAAAACAAAAAAAAGTAAAGAATATACAGAAAGAATCAGGACAATGTTATAGCAGAGAATATATGAAATGCCAGTAAATTTGAACATTTCTGTAAAGTGGACCATTTCCTAGCTCCTACAATTTACCAAAACTGACACAAGAGGAAATCATTTAAGGTCATCATGTCTGCCCTTGGCATTCTCGGAACGCCCTGGCCTCAGAATGGAGC
The DNA here is from genome assembly GCF_964165515.1 of Mesoplodon bidens. Lineage (NCBI taxonomy): Eukaryota > Metazoa > Chordata > Mammalia > Artiodactyla > Ziphiidae > Mesoplodon > Mesoplodon bidens. The sequence continues at coordinate 5,883,712 of NC_138180.1, forward strand.
ATCTGTAGTCCATGGTAACCTGTGGAGAGTGGACGGGGCTGAGGGAGGCTGGAACACTGCCCTCACTGAGGGAGTGTGTGTGGCCATCTCTGCTGTGACTGAACAAAGGGCAGGGGAGCAGGGGGCCCAGGGCAGTGCAATCAGAGCAAGGCAGGCCCAGTGGTGTGTCACAAGCATTTAGGCCCAGGCCATAGGGCGCCTTCTTTGTCTGCACAGCTGGCCAAACTCTCACTTTTCCACTGAGGCCACCCACTTATTTGAAGTGTGTGTGGAACCTGTCCACGCAGTATACCTCGCTGCACAGCTAACCATAGGTCTGGGCATCGTAGCTTCCTGCCAGGTGACCGAAGTTCGCAGGAGAGATGATTCCCAGGTTCACACGCAGAGAGGCTCCTGCCCGGGCCACACGCCGCCCACTGCACCTGCCCAAGTTCGGGGGCCGAAAGCAGCCCTGTCTAAGTCCCCTACCCCTAGAGGGAGTATTGGACCAACACTTCTAGAAAACGGGGTCCTTGTGGGCAACTCATTGGAGGGACACAAATAAATCTTTGCCGACTTTTTGCTGAAACTTACGAGCGTTCACACCTAAGCCTTTTACAAGGTCAACTGTTTAGCTAAACATGAGCTCATGACCTAAATTTACACAATAATGAAGAAATCAGCTACAAAGGGAGACAATCAGCAAAAACAATCAATACCAGAATTAGATTCCCTAGGCCATCCGTCAGATGTTGGAATAATCAGGTGCTAGGCAGAAAATATACATAAACCAGGAAAAGAAACAAGGAACAAGGATGTTTTCAAAGACTGGTAGGATCTCTAAAACATTTTTAAAGTACATGTCATTGATAAAGCTAAATACTCAAAGCTTGTTTAATACAACAAATTAAGCAGTGAGAAGAGTGAAATTATGCTGTTTAGAAAACTATGGAAGGTGAGATTTTCTGCCTAATTATATAAGATGATTTCTCTAAAAAATACACATTATTTCAAAGACTTATTGGCTGTGAAATATGTTAAGGGTATTTCAAATGTCTTGTCTGCAAAGAAATGTGAGATGTTGGGAATCACAGAAAGCCGAGGCGATAATATGTCAATATATACATTGCTATATGGTGAACTAAGCCTTAGGCCGGCAACAGTGTAGAGGAATTGACCCTTAGAAACGTACAAGGAAGCTGGAATCTTTAAAAGTTCAAATCTTTATAAGTAAAAAGATTTATTAAAAATAATAACCAAGTGTTTTACTTGACATCAGAAAATCAAAACAATAAACCCTGAGAACATAGAAAAAAGATAAATAAAGATATGAGCAGAACTTAATACAACAGAAAACGTATAAAATTTAGGTGATTTAGTAAGTCCAAAGAATATTCTTTGAAAAGATTTAAAAGACACACTTTGATTTAGGAAAACAAAAAAAAGTAAATAATATACAGAAAGAATCAGGACAATGTTATAGCGGAGAATATATGAATTGCCAGTAAATTTGAATATTTCTGTAAAGTGGACCTTTTCCTAGCTCCTAAAGTTTACCAAAACTGACACAAGAGGAAATCATTTAAGGTCATCATGTCTGCCCTTGGGATTCTCGGAACGCCCTGGCCTCAGAATGCAGCATCTGTAGTTCATGGTAACCTGCGGAGAGGGGACGTGGCTGAGGGAGGTTGAAAGACTGCCCTCACTGAGGGAGTGGGTGTGGCCATCTCTGCTGTGACTGAACAAAGGGCAGGGGAGCAGGGGGCCCAGGGCAGGGCCCTCAGAGCCCGGCAGAGCCAGTGGGGTGTCACAAACATTTGGGCCCAGGCCAAAGGGCGCTTTCTTTGTCTGCACAGCTGCCCAAACTCTCACCTTTCCACTCAGGCCGCCCTCTTATTTGAAGTGTGTTGGGTACCTGTCCGCGCAGTACACCTCGCTGCACAGCTAACCATAGGTCACGGCATCGTAGCTTCCTGCCAGGTGACTGAAGTTCGCAGGCAAAGTGGTCCCTGGGACACATGCGGAGATGCTCCTTCCCGGGCCACAGGCCGCCCACTGGCCCTGCCCCAGATCGAAGGCTGAAAAGCAGCCATGTCTGAGTCCACTGCCTCTCGAAGGAGTATTGGACCAACACTTGTAGAAAACGGGGTTCTTGCGAGCAACTCATTGGAGGGACACAAATAAATCTTTGCCGACTTTCTGCTGAAGCTTACCAGCGTTCACACCTAAGCCTCTTACAAGGTCAGCTGTTTAGCTAAACATGAGCTCATGATCTAAATTTACACAATATTGAAGAAATCAGCTACAAAGGGAGACAATCAGCAAAAACAATCAATACCAGAATGAGATTCCCTAGGCCATCCATCTGATGTTGGAATAATCAGGTGCAAGGCAGAAAATATACATAAAACTGGAACTGAAACAAGGAACAAGGAGGTTTTCAAAGGCTGGTAGGATCTCCAAAACATTTTTAAAGTACATTTCGTTGATAAACCTAAATACTCAAAGGTTGTTTAATACCACAGATTAAGCATTGAGAAGAGTGAAATTATGCTGTTTTCAAAACTATGGCAGGTGAGATTTTCTGCCTAATTATGTCAGAAGATTTCTCTAAAAAATAGACATTATTTCAAAGACTTATTGGCTGTGAAATAAGTTAAGTGTATTTCAAATGGCTTGTCTGCAAAGAAAGGTGAGATGAAAGGAATCACAGAAAGTCGAGGGGAAAATGTCAATATATACATTGCTATATGGTGAACTAAGCCTTAGGTCAGCCACAATGTAGAGGACCTGACCCTTAGAAACTTGAAAGTGAGCTGGAATCTTTAAAAGTTCAAATCTTTATAAGTAAAAAGATTGATGAAAATGAATAACCAAGTGTTTTAATTGACATCAGAAGATCAAAACAATAAACCCTGAGAACATAGAAAAAAGATAAATAAAGATATGAGCAGAACTTAATACCACAGAAAACGTATAAAATTCAGGTGAGGTAGTAAGTCCAAAGAATATTCTTTGAAAAGATTTAAAAGACACACTTTGATTAAGGAAAACAAAAAAAATGTAAAGAATATACAGAAAGAATCAGGACAATGTTATAGCAGAGAATATATGAAATGCCAGTAAATTTGAAAATTTCTGTAAAGTGGACCATTTCCTAGCTCCTACAGTTTACCAAAACTGACACAAGAGGAAATCATTTAAGGTCATCATGTCTGCCCTTGGCATTCTCGGAATGCCCTGGCCTCAGAATGCAGCATCCGTAATCCATGGTAAACTGTGGAGAGTGAGCGGGGCTGAGGGAGGCTGGAACACTGCCCTCACTGATGGAGTGGGTGTGGCCATCTCTGCTGTGACTGAACAAAGGGCAGGGGAGCAGGGGGCCCAGGGCAGGGCCCTCAGAGCAAGGCAGGCCCAGTGGGGTGTCACAAGCATTTAGGCCCAGGCCATAGTGCGCCTTCTTTGTCTGCACAGCTGGCCAAACTCTCACTTTTCACACAGGCCACCCACTTATTTGAAGTGTGTGTGGGACCTGTCCACGCAGTATACCTCGCTGCACAGCTAACCATAGGTCTGTGCACCGTAGCTTCCTGCCAGGTGACTGAAGTTCGCAGGAGAGATGATTCCCAGGTTCACACGCAGAGAGGCTCCTGCCCGGGCCACACGCCACCCACTGCCCCTGCCCAAGATCGGGGGCCGAAAGCAGCCCTGTCTAAGTCCCCTAACCCTAGAGGGAGTATTGGACCAACACTTCTAGAAAACGGGGTCCTTGTGGGCAACTCATTGGAGGGACACAAATAAATCTTTGCCGACTTTCTGCTGAAACTTACGAGCGTTCACACCTAAGCCTTTTACAAGGTCAGCTGTTTAGCTAAACATGAGCTCATGACCTAAATTTACACAATAATGAAGAAATCAGCTACAAAGGGAGACAATCAGCAAAAACAATCAATACCAGAATTAGATTCCCTAGGCCATCCTTGAGATGTTGGAATAATCAGGTGCTAGGCAGAAAATATACATAAACCTGGAAAAGAAACAAGGAACAAGGATGTTTTCAAAGACTGGTAGGGTCTCTAAAACATTTTTAAAGTACATGTCATTGATAAAGCTAAATACACAAAGGTTGTTTAACACAGCAAATTAAGCTGTGAGAAGAGTGAAGTTATGCTGTTTAGAAAACTATGGAACGTGAGATTTTCTGCCTAATTATATAAGATGATTTCTCTAAAAAATACACATTATTTCAAAGACTTATTGGCTGTGAAATAAGTTAAGGGTATTTCAAATGTCTTGTCTGCAAAGAAAGGTGAGATGTAGGGAGTCACAGAAAGCAGACGGGAAAATATGTCAATATATAAATAGCTATATGTTGAACTAAGCCTTAGGCCGGCAACAGTGTAGAGGAAAGGACCCTTAGAAACGTACAAGTAAGCTGGAGTCTTTAAAAGTTCAAATCTTTATAAGTAAAAAGATTTATTAAGATGAATAACCAAGTGTTTTACTTGACATAAGAAAATCAAAACTATAAACCCTGAGAACATAGAAAAAAGATAAATAAAGATATGAGCAGAACTTAATACAACAGAAAACGTATAAAATTCAGGTGATTTAGTAAGTCCAAAGAATATTCTTTGAAAAGATTTAAAAGACACACTTTGATTAAGGAAAACATAAACATAAGTAAAGAATATGCAGAAAGAATCAGGACAATGTTATAGCAGAGAATATATGAAATGCCAGTAAACTTGAACATTTCTGTAAAGCGGACCATTTCCTAGCTGCTACAGTTTACGAAAACTGACACAAGAGGAAATCATTTAAGGTCATCATGTCTGCCCTTGGCATTCTCGGAACGCCCTGGCCTCAGAATGCAGCATCTGTAGTCCATGGTAACCTGCGGAGAGGGGGCGTGGCTGAGGGAGGTTGGAAGACTGCCATCACTTAGGGAGTGGGTGTGGCCATCTCTGCTGTGACTGAACAAAGGGCAGGGGAGCAGGGGGCCCAGGGCAGGGCCCTCCGAGCCCGGCAGACCCAGTGGGGTGTCACAAGCATTTAGGCCCAGGCCAAAGGGCGCCTTCTTTGTCTGCACAGCTGCCCAAACTCTCACCTTTCCACTCAGGCCGCCCTCTTATTTGAAGTGTGTTTGGAACCTGTCCGTGCAGTACACCTCGCTGCACAGCTAACCATAGGTCATGGCATCGTAGCTTCCTGCCAGTTGACCGAAGTTCGCAGGCAAATGGGTCCCTGGGACACATGCGGAGAGGCTCCTGCCCGGGCCACAGGCCGCCCACTGGCCCTGCCCCAGATCGAAGGCTGAAAAGCAGCCATGTCTGACTCCACTGCCTCTCGAAGGAGTATTGGACCAACACTTGTAGAAAACGGGGTCCTTGCGGGCAACTCATTGGAGGGACACAAATAAATCTTTGCCGACTTTCTGCTGAAGCGTACCAGCGTTCACACCTAAGCCTCTTACAAGGTCAGCTGTTTAGCTAAACATGAGCTCATGATCTAAATTTACACAATATTGAAGAAATCAGCTACAAAGGGAGACAATCAGCAAAAACAATCAATACCAGAATGAGATTCCCTAGGCCATCCATCTGATGTTGGAATAATCAGGTGCAAGGCAGAAAATATACATAAAACTGGAACTGAAACAAGGAACAAGGAGGTTTTCAAAGGCTGGTAGGATCTCTAAAACATTTTTAAAGTACATGTCATTGATAAACCTAAATACTCAAAGGTTGTTTAATACCACAGATTAAGCATTGAGAAGAGTGAAATTATGCTGTTTTCAAAACTATGGCAGGTGAGATTTTCTGCCTAATTATGTCAGAAGATTTCTCTAAAAAATAGACATTATTTCAAAGACTTATTGGCTGTGAAATAAGTTAAGTGTATTTCAAATGGCTTGTCTGCAAAGAAAGGTGAGATGTAGGGAATCACAGAAAGTCGAGGGGAAAATGTCAATATATACATTGCTATATGGTGAACTAAGCCTTAGGCCAGCCACAATGTAGAGGACCTGACCCTTAGAAACTTAAAAGTGAGCTGGAATCTTTAAAAGTTCAAATATTTATAAGTGAAAAGATTGATGAAAATGAATAACCAAGTGTTTTAATTGACATCAGAAGATCAAAACAATAAACCCTGAGAACATAGAAAAAAGATAAAGATAGATATGAGCAGAACTTAATACCACAGAAAACGTATAAAATTCAGGTGAGGTAGTAAGTCCAAAGAAAATTCTTTGAAAAGATTTAAAAGACACACTTTGATTAAGGAAATCAGAAACATAATTAAAGAATATATAGAAAGAATCAGGACAATGTTATAGCAGAGAATATATGAAATGCCAGTAAACTTGAACATTTCTGTAAAGCGGACCATTTCCTAGCTGCTACAGTTTACGAAAACTGACACAAGAGGAAATCATTTAAGGTCATCATGTCTGCCCTTGGGATTCTCGGAACGCCCTGGCCTCAGAATGCAGCATCTGTAGTCCACGGTAACCTGTGGAGAGTGGGCGGGGATGAGGGGGGCTGGAACACTGCCCTCACTGAGGGAGTGTGTGTGGCCATCTCTGCTGTGACTGAACAAAAGGCAGGGGAGCAGGGGGCCCGGGGCAGGGGCCTCAGAGCAAGGCAGGCCCAGTGGGTTGTCACAAGCATTTAGGCCCAGGCCATAGGGCACCTTCTTTGTCTGCACAGCTGGCCAAACTCTCACTTTTCCACTGAGGCCACCCACTTATTTGAAGTATGTGTGGAACCTGTCCACGCAGTATACCTCGCTGCACAGCTAACCATAGGTCTGGGCATCGTAGCTTCCTGCCAGGTGACCGAAGTTCGCAGGAGAGATGATTCCCAGGTTCACACGCAGAGAGGCTCCTGCCCGGGCCACACGCCGCCCACTGCCCGTGCCCAAGATCGGGGGCCGAAAGCAGCCCTGTCTAAGTCCCCTACCCCTAGAGGGAGTATTGGACCAACACTTCTAGAAAACGGGGTCCTTGTGGGCAACTCATTGGAGGGACACAAATAAATCTTTGCCGACTTTTTGCTGAAACTTACGAGCGTTCACACCTAAGACTTTTACAAGGTCAGCTGTTTAGCTAAACATGAGCTCATGACCTAAATTTACACAGTAATGAAGAAATCAACTACAAAGGGAGACAATCAGCAAAAACAATCAATACCAGAATTAGATTCCCTAGGCCATCCGTCAGATGTTGGAATAATCAGGTGCTAGGCAGAAAATATACATAAACCTGAAAAAGAAACAAGGAACAAGGATGTTTTCAAAGACTGGTAGGGTCTCTAAAACATTTTTAAAGTACGTTTCATTGATAAAGCTAAATACTCAAAGGTTGTTTAATACAGCAAATTAAGCTGCGAGAAGAGTGAAGTTATGCTGTTTAGAAAACTATGGAACTTGAGATTTTCTGCCTAATTATATAAGATGATTTCTCTAAAAAATACACATTATTTCAAAGACTTATTGGCTGTGAAATAAGTTAAGGGTATTTCAAATGGCTTGTCTGCAAAGAAAGGTGAGATGCAGGGAATCACAGAAAGCCGAGGGGATAATAGGTCAATATATACATAGCTATATGTTGATCTAAGCCTTAGGCCGGCAACAGTGTAGAGGAATGGACCCTTAGAAACGTACAAGTAAGCTGGAATCTTTAAAAGTTCAAATCTTTATAAGTAAAAAGATTTATTAAAATGAATAACAAAGTGTTTTACTTGACATCAGAAAATCAAAACTATAAACCCTGAGAACATAGAAAAAAGATAAATAAAGATATGAGCAGAACTTAATACAACAGAAAACGTATAAAATTCAGGTGAGGTAGTAAGTCCAAAGAATATTCTTTAAAAAGATTTAAAAGACACACTTTGATTAAGGAAAACATAAACATACGTAAAGAATATGCAGAAAGAATCAGGACAATGTTATAGCAGAGAATATATGAAATGCCAGTAAACGTGAACATTTCTGTAAAGCGGACCATTTCCTAGCTGCTACAGTTTACGAAAACTGACACAAGACGAAATCATTTAAGGTCGTCATGTCTGCCCTTGGCCTTCTCGGAACGCCCTGGCCTCAGAATGCAGCATCTGTAGCCCATGGTAACCTGCGGAGAGGGGGCGTGGCTGAGGGAGGTTGGAAGACTGCCATCACTGAGGGAGTGGGTGTGGCCATTTCTGCTGTGACTCAACAAAAGGCAGGGGAGCAGGGGGCCCAGGGCAGGGCCCTCAGAGCAAGGCAGGCCCAGTGGGGTGTCACAAGCATTTAGGCCCAGGCCAAAGGGCGCCTTCTTTGTCTGCACAGCTGGCCAAACTCTCACTTTTCCACTGAGGCCACCCACTTATTTGAAGTGTGTGTGGAACCTGTCCGCGCAGTACACCTCGCTGCACAGCTAACCATAGGTCAGGGCATCGTAGCTTCCTGCCAGGTGACCGAAGTTCGCAGGCAAATGGGTCCCTGGGACACATGCGGAGAGGCTCCTGCCCGGGCCACAGGCCGCCCACTGGCCCTGCCCCAGATCGAAGCCTGAAAAGCAGCCATGTCTGAGTCCACTGCCTCTCGAAGGAGTATTGGACCAACACTTGTAGAAAACGGGGTACTTGCGGGCAACTCATTGGAGGGACACAAATAAATCTTTGCCGACTTTCTGCTGAAGCTTACCAGCGTTCACACCTAAGCCTCTTACAAGGTCAGCTGTTTAGCTAAACATGAGCTCATGATCTAAATTTACACAATATTGAAGAAATCAGCTGCAAAGTGAGACAATCAGCAAAAACAATCAATACCAGAATGAGATTCCCTAGGCCATCCATCTGATGTTGGAATAATCAGGTGCAAGGCAGTAAATATACATAAAACTGGAACTGAAACAAGGAACAAGGAGGTTTTCAAAGGCTGGTAGGATCTCTAAAACATTTTTAAAGTACATGTCATTGATAAACCTAAATACTCAAAGGTTGTTTAATACCACAGATTAAGCATTGAGAAGAGTGAATTTATGCTGTTTTGAAAACTATGGCAGGTGAGATTTTCTGCCTAATAATGTCAGAAGATTTCTCTAAAAAATAGACATTATTTCAAAGACTTATTGGCTGTGAAATAAGTTATGTGTATTTCAAATGGCTTGTTCGCAAAGAAAGGTGAGATGTAGTGAATCACAGAAAGTCGAGGGGAAAATGTCAATATATACATTGCTATATGGTGAACTAAGCCTTAAGCCAGCCACAATGTAGAGGACCTGACCCTTAGAAACTTAAAAGTGAGCTGGAATCTTTAAAAGTTCAAATCTTTATATGTAAAAAGATTGATGAAAATGAATAACCAAGTGTTTTTATTGACATCAGAAGATCAAAACAATAAACCCTGAGAATATAGAAAAAATATAAAGATTGATAAGAGCAGAACTTAATACCACAGAAAACGTATAAAATTCAGGTGAGGTAGTAAGTCCAAAGAATATTCTTTGAAAAGATTTAAAAGACACACTTTGATTAAGGAAAGCACAAACATAATTAAAGAATATATAGAAAGAATCAGGACAATATTATAGCAGAGAATATATGAAATGCCAGTAAATTTGAACATTTCTGTAAAGTGGACCATTTCCTAGCTCCTACAGCTCCTCCTGACACAAGAGGTAATCATTTAAGGTCATCATATCTGCCCTTGGCATTCTCGGAAAGCCCTGGCCTCAGAATGCAGCATCTGTAGTCCATGGTAACCTGTGGAGAGTTGGCGGGGCTGAGGGAGGATGGAACACTGCCCTCACTGAGGGAGTGTTTGTGGCCATCTCTGCTGTGACTGAACAAAAGGCAGGGGAGCAGGGGGCCCAGGGCAGGGCCCTCAGAGCAAGGCATGCCCAGTGGGGTGTCACAAGCATTTAGGCCCAGGCCATAGGTCGCCTTCTTTGTCTGCACAGCTGGCCAAACTCTCACTTTTCCACTGAGGCCACCCACTTATTTGAAGTGTGTGTGGAACCTGTCCACGCAGTATACCTCGCTGCACAGCTAACCATAGGTCTGGGCATCGTAGCTTCCTGCCAGGTGACCGAAGTTCGCAGGAGAGATGATTCCCAGGTTCACACGCAGAGAGGCTCCAGCCCGGGCCACACGCCGCCCACTGCCCCTGCCCAAGATCGGGGGCTGAAAGCAGCCCTGTCTAAGTCCCCTACCCCTAGAGGGAGTATTGGACCAACACTTCTAGAAAACGGGGTCCTTGTGGCAACTCATTGGAGGGACACAAATAATTCTTTGCCGACTTTTTGCTGAAACTTACGAGCGTTCACACCTAAGCCTTTTACAAGGTCAGCTGTTTAGCTAAACATGAGCTCATGACCTAAATTTAGATTTCTCTAAAAAATACACATTATTTCAAAGACTTATTGGCTGTGAAATAAGTTAAGGGTATTTCAAATGTCTTGTCTGCAAAGAAATGTGAGATGTAGGGAATCACAGAAAGCCGAGGCGATAATATGTCAATATATACATTGCTATATGGTGAACTAAGCCTTAGGCCGGCCACAGTGTAGAGGAATGGACCCTTAGAAACGTACAAGGAAGCTGGAATCTTTAAAAGTTCAAATCTTTTTAAGTAAAAAGATTTATTAAAAATAATAACCAAGTCTTTTAATTGACATCAGAAGATCAAAACAATAAACCCTGAGAACATAGAAAAAAGATAAATAAAGATATGAGCAGAACTTAATACCACAGAAAACGTATAAAATTCAGGTGAGGTAGTAAGTCCAAAGAATATTCTTTGAAAAGATTTAAAAGACTCAGGTTGATTAAGGAAAGCAAAAAAATGTAAAGAATATACAGAAAGAATCAGGACAATGTTATAGCAGAGAATATATGAAATGCCAGTAAATTTGAACATTTCTGTAAAGTGGCACCAGGCCCAGGCCTTAGGGCGCCTTCTTTGTCTGCACAGCTGCCCAAACTCTCACTTTTCCACTCAGGCCGCCCACTTAGTTGCAGTGAGTGTGGAACCTGTCCGCGCAGTATACCTCGCTGCACAGCTTACCATAGGTCTGGGCATCATAGCTTCCTGCCAGGTGACCGAAGTTCGCAGGAGAGATGATTCCCAGGTTCACATGCAGAGAGGCTCCTGCCCGGGCCACAGGCGGCCCACTGCCCCTGCCCAAGATCGGGGGCTGAAAGCAGCCCTGTCTAATTCCCATAACCCTAGAGGGAGTATTGGACCAACACTTGTAGAAAACGGGGTCCTTGTGGGCAACTCATTGCAGGGACACAAATAAATCTTTGCCGACTTTTTGCTGAAACTTAGGAGCGTTCACACCTAAGCCTTTTACAAGGTCAGCTGTTTAGCTAAATATGAGCTCATGATCTAAATTTACACAATAATGAAGAAATCAGCTACAAAGGGAGACAATCAGCAAAAACAATCAATACCAGAATTAGATTCCCTAGGCCATCCGTCAGATGTTGGAATAATCAGGTGCTAGGCAGAAAATATACATAAACCTGGAAAAGAAACAAAGAACAAGGATGTTTTCAAAGACTGGTAGGATCTCTAAAACATTTTTAAAGTACATGTCATTGATAAAGCTAAATACTCAAATGTTGTTTAATACAACAAATTAAGCAGTGAGAAGAGTGAAATTATGCTGTTTAGAAAACTATGGAAGGTGAGATTTTCTGCCTAATTATATAAGATGATTTCTCTAAAAAATACACATTATTTCAAAGACTTATTGGCTGTGAAATAAGTTAAGGGTATTTCAAATGTCTTGTCTGCAAAGAAAGGTGAGATGTAGGGAATCACAGAAAGCCGAGGGGATAATATGTCAATATATACATTGCTATATGGTGAACTAATCCTTAGGCCGGCAACAGTGTAGAGGAGTGGACCCTTAGAAACGTACAAGGAAGCTGGAATCTTTAAAAGTTCAAATCTTTATAAGTAAAAAGATTTATTAAAAATAATAACCAAGTGTTTTACTTGACATCAGAAAATCAAAACAATAAACCCTGAGAACATAGAAAAAAGATAAATAAAGATATGAGCAGAACTTAATACAACAGAAAACGTATAAAATTCAGGTGATTTAGTAAGTCCAAAGAATATTCTTTGAAAAGATTTAAAAGACACACTTTGATAAAGGAAAACATAAACATAAGTAAAGAATATAGAGAAAGAATCAGGACAATGTTATAGCAGAGAATATATGAAATGCAAGTAAATTTGAACATTTCTGTAAAGTGGACCATTTCCTAGCTCCTACAGTTTACCAAAACTGACAAAAGAGGAAATCATTTAAGGTCATCATGTCTGCCCTTGGCATTCTCGGAACGCCCTGGCCTCAGAATGCAGCATCTGTAGTCCATGGTAAACTGTGGAGAGTGGGCGGGGCTGAGGGAGGCTGGAACACTGCCCTCACGGAGGGAGTGGGTGTGGCCATCTCTGCTGTGACTGAACAAAGGGCAGGGGAGCATGGGTCCCAGGGCAGGGCCCTCAGAGCAAGGCAGGCCCAGTGAGGTGTCAAAAGCATTTAGGCCCAGGCCATAGGGCGCCTTCTTTGTCTGCACAGCTGGCCAAACTCTCACTTTTCCACTGAGGCCACCCAATTATTTGAAGTGTGTGTGGAACCTGTCCACGCAGTATACCTCGCTGCACAGCTAACCATAGGTCTGGGCATCTTAGCTTCCTGCCAGGTGACCGAAGTTCGCAGGAGAGATGATTCCCAGGTTCACACGCAGAGAGGCTCCTGCCCGGGCCACACGCCGCCCACTGCCCCTGCCCAAGATCGGGGGCCGGAGGCAGTCCTGTCTAAGTCCCCTACCCCTAGAGGGAGTATTGGACCAACACTTCTAGAAAACGGGGTCCTTGTGGGCAACTCATTGGAGGGACACAAATAAATCTTTGCCGACTTTTTGCTGAAACTTACGAGCGTTCACACCTAAGCCTTTTACAAGGTCAGCTGTTTAGCTAAACATGAGCTCATGACCTAAATTTACACAATAATGAAGAAATCAGCTACAAAGGGAGACAATCAGCAAAAACAATCAATACCAGAATTAGATTCCCTAGGCCATCCTTGAGATGTTGGAATAATCAGGTGCTAGGCAGAAAATATACATAAACATGGAAAAGAAACAAGGAACTAGGATGTTTTCAAAGACTGGTAGGGTCTCTAAAACATTTTTAAAGTACATGTCATTGATAAAGCTAAAAACACAAAGGTTGTTTAATACAGCAAATTAAGCTGTGAGAAGAGTGAAGTTATGCTGTTTAGAAAACTATGGAAGGTGAGATTTTCTGCCTAATTATATAAGATGATTTCTCTAAAAAATACACATTATTTCAAAGACTTATTGGCTGTGAAATAAGTTAAGGGTATTTCAAATGGCTTGTCTGCAAAGAAAGGTGAGATGTAGGGAATCACAGAAAGCCGAGGGGATAATATGTCAATATATACATAGCTATATGTTGATCTAAGCCTTAGGCCGGCAACAGTGTAGAGGCATGGACCCTTAGAAACGTACAAGTAAGCTGGAATCTTTAAAAGTTCAAATCTTTATAAGTAAAAAGATTTATTAAAATGAATAACCAAGTGTTTTACTTGACATCAGAAAATCAAAACTATAAACCCTGAGAACATAGAAAAAAGATAACTAAAGTTATGAGCAGAACTGAATACAACAGAAAACGTATAAAATTCAGGGGATTTAGAAAGTCCAATGAATATTCTTTGAAAAGATTTAAAAGACACACTTTGATTAAGGAAAACATAAACATAAGTAAAGAATATGCAGAAAGAATCAGGACAATGTTATAGCAGAGAATATATGAAATGCCAGTAAATTTGAACATTTCTGTAAAGCGGACCATTTCCTAGCTGCTACAGTTTACGAAAACTGACACAAGAGGAAATCATTTAAGGTCGTCATGTCTGCCTTTGGCATTCTCGGAACGCCCTGGCCTCAGAATGCAGCATCTGTAGTCCATGGTAACCTGCGGAGAGGGGGCATGGCTGAGGGAGGTTGGAAGACTGCCATCACTGAGGGAGTGGGTGTGGCCATCTCTGCTGTGACTGAACAAAGGGCAGGGGAGCAGGGGGCCCAGGGCAGGGCCCTCCGAGCCCGGCAGACCCAGTGGGGTGTCACAAGCATTTAGGCCCAGGACAAAGGGCGCCTTCTTTGTCTGCACAGCTGCCCAAACTCTCACCTTTCCACTCAGGCCGCCCTCTTATTTGAAGTGTGTTTGGAACCTGTCCGCGCAGTACACCTCGCTGCACAGCTAACCATAGGTCAGGGCATCGTAGCTTCCTGCCAGGTGACAGAAGTTCGCAGGCAAATGGGTCCCTGGGACACATGCGGAGAGGCTCCTGCCCGGGCCACAGGCCGCCCACTGGCCCTGCCCCAGATCGAAGCCTGAAAAGCAGCCATGTCTGAGTCCACTGCCTCTCGAAGGAGTATTGGACCAACTCTTGTAGAAAACGGTATCCTTCCGGGCAACTCATTGGAGGGACACAAATAAATCTTTGCCGACTTTCTGCTGAAGCGTACCAGCGTTCACACCTAAGCCTCTTACAAGGTCAGCTGTTTAGCTAAACATGAGCTCATGAACTAAATTTACACAATATTGAAGAAATCAGCTACAAAGGGAGACAATCAGCAAAAACAATCAATACCAGAATGAGATTCCCTAGGCCATCCATCTGATGTTGGAATAATCAGGTGCAAGGCAGAAAATATACATAAAACTGGAAATGAAACAAGGAACAAGAAGGTTTTCAAAGGATGGTAGGATCTCTAAAACATTTTTAAAGTACATGTCATTGATAAACCTAAATACTCAAAGGTTGTTTAATACCACAGATTAAGCATTGAGAAGAGTGAAATTATGCTGTTTTGAAAACTATGGCAGGTGAGATTTTCTGCCTAATTATGTCAGAAGATTTCTCTAAAAAATAGACATTATTTCAAAGACTTATTGGCTGTGAAATAAGTTAAGTGTATTTCAAATGGCTTGTCTGCAAAGAAAGGTGAGATGTAGGGAATCACAGAAATTCGAGGGGAAAATGTCAATATATACATTGCTACATGGTGAACTAAGCCTTAGGCCAGCCACAATGTAGAGGACCTGTCCCTTAGAAACTTAAAAGTGAGCTGGAATCTTTAAAAGTTCAAATCTTTATAAGTAAAAAGATTGATGAAAATGAATAACCAAGTGTTTTAATTGACATCAGAAGATCAAAACAATAAACCCTGAGAACATAGAAAAAAGATAAATAAAGATATGAGCAGAACTTAATACCACAGAAAACGTATAAAATTCAGGTGAGGTAGTAAGTCTAAAGAGTATTATTTGAAAAGATTTAAAAGGCAAACTTTGATTAAGGAAAACACAAACATAATTAAAGAATATATAGAAAGAATCAGGACAATGTTATAGAAGAGAATATATGAAATGCCAGTAAATTAGAACATTTCTGTAAAGCGGACCATTTCCTAGCTCCTACAGTTTACCAAAACTGACACAAGAGGAAATCATTTAAGGTCATCATGTCTGCCCTTGGCATTCTCGGAACGCCCTGGCCTCAGAATGCAGCATCTGTAGTCCATGGTAACCTGCGGAGAGGGGGCGTGGCTGAGGGAGCTTGGAAGACTGCCATCACTGAGGGAGTGGGTGTGGCCATCTCTGCTGTGACTGAACAAAGGGCAGGGGAGCAGGGGGCCCAGGGCAGGGCCCTCAGAGCCCGGCAGACCCAGTGGGGTGTCACAAGCATTTAGGCCCAGGCCAAAGGGCGCCTTCTTTGTCTGCACAGCTGCCCAAACTCTCACCTTTCCACCCAGGCCGCCCTCTTACTTGAAGTGTGTTTGGAACCTGTCCGCACAGTACACCTCGCTGCACAGCTAACCATAGGTCAGGGCATCGTAGCTTCCTGCCAGGTGACCGAAGTTCGCAGGCAAATGGGTCCCTGGGACACATGCGGAGAGGCTCCTGCCCGGGCCACAGGCCGCCCACTGGCCCTGCCCCAGATCGAAGCCTGAAAAGCAGCCATGTCTGAGTCCACTGCCTCTCGAAGGAGTATTGGAACAACACTTGTAGAAAACGGGGTCCTTGCGGGCAACTCATTGGAGGGACACAAATAAATCTTTGCCGACTTTCTGCTGAAGCGTACCAGCGTTCACACCTAAGCCTCTTACAAGGTCAGCTGTTTAGCTAAACATGAGCTCATGATCTAAATTTACACAATATTGAAGAAATCAGCTTCAAAGGGAGACAATCAGCAAAAACAATCAATACCAGAATGAGATTCCCTAGGCCATCCATCTGATGTTGGAATAATCAGGTGCAAGGCAGAAAATATAAATAAAACTGGACCTGAAACAAGGAACAAGGAGGTTTTCAAAGGCTGGTAGGATCTCTAAAACATTTTTAAAGTACATGTCGTTGATAAACCTAAATACTCAAAGGTTGTTTAATACCACAGATTAAACATTGAGAAGAGTGAAATTATGCTGCTTTGAAAACTATGGCAGGTGAGATTTTCTGCCTAATTATATAAGAAGATTTCTCTAAAAAATAGACATTATTTCAAAGACTTATTGGCTGTGAAATAAGTTAAGTGTATTTCAAATGGCTTGTCTGCAAAGAAAGGTGAGATGTAGGGAATCACAGAAAGCCGAGGGGATAATATGTCTATATATACATAGCTATATGTTGATCTAAGCCTTAGGCCAGCCACAATGTAGAGGACCTGACCCTTAGAAACTTGAAAGTGAGCTGGAATCTTTAAAAGTTCAAATCTTTATAAGTAAAAAGATTTATTAAAATGAATAACCAAGTGTTTTACTTGACATCAGAAAATCAAAAGAATAAACACTGAGAACATAGAAAAAAGATAAATAAAGATATGAGCAGAACTTAATACAACAGAAAACGTATAAAATTCAGGTGAGGTAGTAAGTCCAAAGAATATTCTTTGAAAAGATTTAAAAGACTCAGTTTGATTAAGGAAAACAAAAAAAAAAAATAAAGAATATACAGAAAGTATCAGGACAATGTTATAGCAGAGAATATATGAAATGCCAGTAAATTTGAACATTTCTGTAAAGTGGACCATTTCCTAGCTCCTACAATTTACCAAAACTGACACAAAAGGAAATCATTTAAGGTCATCATGTCTGCCCTTGGCATTCTCGGAACGCCCTGGCCTCAGAATGCAGCATCTGTAGTCCATGGTAACCTGCGGAGAGTGGGCGGGGCTGAGGGAGGCTGGAGCACTGCCCTCACTGAGGGAGTGGGTGTGGCCATCTCTGCTGTTACTGAACAAAGGGCAGGGGAGCAGGGGGCCCAGGGCAGGGCCCTCAGAGCCCGGCAGGCCCAGTGGGGTGTCACAAGCATTTAGGCCCAGGCCATAGGGCGCCTTCTTTGTCTGCACAGCTGGCCAAACTCTCACTTTTCCACTGAGGCCTCCCACTTATTTGAAGTGTGTGTGGAACTTGTCCACGCAGTATACCTCGCTGCACAGCTAACCATTGGTCTGGGCATCGTAGCTTCCTGCCAGGTGACCGAAGTTCGCAGGAGAAATGACTCCCAGGTTCACACGCAGAGAGGCCCCTGCCCGGGCCACAGGCCGCCCACTGCCCCTGCCCAAGATCGGGGGCCGAAAGCAGCCCTGTCTAAGTTTCCTACCCCTAGAGGGAGTATTGGACCAACACTTCTAGAAAACGGGGTCCTTGTGGGCAACTCACTGGAGGGACACAAATAAATCTTTGGCGACATTTTGCTGAAACTTAAGCGTTCACACCTAAGCCTCTTAAACGGTCAGCTGTTTAGCTAAACATGAGCACATGATCTAAATTTACACAATAATGAAGAAATCAGCTACAAAGGGAGACAATCAGCAAAAACAATCAATACCAGAATTAGATTCCCTAGGCCATCCGTCAGATGTTGGAATAATCAGGTGCTAGGCAGAAAATATACATAAACCTGGAAATGAAACAAGGAACAAGGATGTTTTCAAAGACTGGTAGGGTCTCTAAAACATTTTTAAAGTACATGTCATTGATAAAGCTAAATACTCAAAGGTTGTTTAATACAACAAATTAAGCAGTGAGAAGAGTGAAATTATGCTGTTTAGAAAACAATGGAAGGAGAGATTTTCTGCCTAATTATGTAAGAAGATTTCTCTAAAAAATACACATTATTTCAAAGACTTACTGGCTGTGAAATAAGTTAAGTGTATTTCAAATGGCTTGTCTGCAAAGAAAGGTGAGATGTAGGGAATCACAGAAAGTCGAGGGAAAATGTCAATATATACATTGCTACATGGTGAACTAAGCCTTAGGCCAGCCACAATGTAGAGGACCTGACCCTTAGAAACTTAAAAGTGAGCTGGAATCTTTAAAAGTTCAAATTTTTATAAGTAAAAAGATTGATGAAAATGAATAACCAAGTGTTTTACTTGACATCAGAAAATCAAAACTATAAACCCTGAGAACATAGAAAAAAGATAAATAAAGTTATGAGCAGAACTTAATACAACAGAAAACGTATAAAATTCAGGTGATTTAGTAAGTCCAAATAATATTCTATGAAAAGATTTAAAAGACACACTTTGATTAAGGAAAACATAAACATAAGTAAAGAATATGCAGAAAGAATCAGGACAATGTTATAGCAGAGAATATATGAAATTCCAGTAAATTAGAACATTTCTGTAAAGTGGACCATTTCCTAGCTCCTACAGTTTACCAAAACTGACACAAGAGGAAATCATTTAAGGTCATCATGTCTGCCCTTGGCATTCTCGGAACGCCCTGGCCTCAGAATGCAGCATCTGTAGTCCATGGTAACCTGCGGAGAGGGGGCGTGGCTGAGGGAGCTTGGAAGACTGCCCTCACTGAGGGAATGGGTGTGGCCATCTCTGCTGTGACTGAACAAAGGGCAGGGGAGCAGGGGGCCCAGGGCAGGGCCCTCAGAGCCCGGCAGACCCAGTGGGGTGTCACAAGCATTTAGGCCCAGGCCAAAGGGCGCCTTCTTTGTCTGCACAGCTCCCCAAACTCTCATCTTTCCACTCAGGCCGCCCTCTTATTTGAAGTGTGTTTGGAACCTGTCCGCGCAGTACACCTCGCTGCACAGCTAACCATAGGTCAGGGCATCGTAGCTTTCTGCCAGGTGACCGAAGTTCGCACGCAAATGGGTCCCTGGGACACATGCGGAGAGGCTCCTGCCCGGGCCACAGGCCGCACACTGTCCCTGCCCCAGATCGAAGGCTGAAAATCAGCCATGTCTGAGTCCACTGCCTCTCGAAGGAGTATTGGACCAACACTTGTAGAAAACGGGGTCCTTGCGGGCAATTCATTGGAGGGACACAAATAAATCTTTGCCGACATTCTGCTGAAGCTTACCAGCGTTCACACCTAAGCCTCTTACAAGGTCAGCTGTTTAGCTAAACATGAGCTCATGATCTAAATTTACACAATATTGAAGAAATCAGCTACAAAGCTAGACAATCAGCAAAAACAATCAATACCAGAATGAGATTCCCTAGGCCATCCATCTGATGTTGGAATAATCAGGTGCAAGGCAGAAAATATACATAAAACTGGAACTGAAACAAGGAACAAGGAGGTTTTCAAAGGCTGGTAGGATCTCTAAAACATTTTTAAAGTACATGTCGTTGATAAACCTAAATACTCAAAGGTTGTTTAATACCACAGATTAGGCATTGAGAAGAGTGAAATTATGCTGTTTGAAAACTATGGCAGGTGAGATTTTCTGCCTAATTATATAAGAAGATTTCTCTAAAAAATAGACATTATTTCAAAGACTTATTGGCTGTGAAATAAGTTAAGTGTATTTCAAATGGCTTGTCTGCAAAGAAAGGTGAGATGTAGGGAATCACAGAAAGTTGAGGGGAAAATGTCAATATATACATTGCTACATGGTGAACTAAGCCTTAGGCCAGCCACAATGTAGAGGACCTGACCCTTAGAAACTTAAAAGTGAGCTGGAATCTTTAAAAGTTCAAATCTTTATAAGTAAAAAGATTTTTGAAAATGAATAACCAAGTGTTTTAATTGACATCAGAAGATCCAAACAATAAACCCTGAGAACATAGAAAAAAGATAAAGATAGATATGAGCAGAACTTAATACCACAGAAAACGTATAAAATTCAGGTGAGGTAGTAAGTCCAAAGAATATTCTTTGAAAAGATTTAAAAGACACACTTTGATTAAGGAAAGCACAAACATAATTAAAGAATATATAGAAAGAATCAGGACAATGTTATAGCAGAGAATATATGAAATGCCAGTAAATTTGAACATTTCTGTAAAGTGGACCATTTCCTAGCTCCTACAGTTTACCAAAAGTGACACAAGAGGAAATCATTTAAGGTCATCATGTCTGCCCTTGGCAATCTCGGAACGCCCTGGCCTCAGAATGCAGCATCTGTAGTCCATGGAAACCTGCGGAGAGTGGGCGGGACTGAGGGAGGCTGGAACACTGCCCTCACAGAGGGAGTGGGTGTGGCCATCTCTGCTGTGACTGAACAAAGGGCAGGGGAGCAGCGGGCCCTGGGCAGGGCCCTCCGAGCCCGGCAGGCCTAGTGGGGTGTCACAAGCATTTAGGCCCAGGCCTTAGGGCGCCTTCTTTGTCTGCACAGCTGCCCAAACTCTCACTTTTCCACTCAGGCCGCCCACTTAGTTGCAGTGAGTGTGGAACCTGTCCACGCAGTATACCTCGCTGCACAGCTAACCATAGGTCTGGGCATCGTAGCTTCCTGCCAGGTGACCGAAGTTCGCAGGAGAGATGATTCCCAGGTTCACACGCAGAGAGGCTCCTGCCCGGGCCACACGCCGCCCACTGCCCCTGCCCAAGATCGGGGGCCGAAAGCAGCCTTGTCTAAGTCCCCTACCCCTAGAGGGAGTATTGGACCAACACTTCTAGAAAACGGGGTCCTTGTGGGCAACTCATTGGAGGGACACAAATAATTCTTTGCCGACTTTTTGCTGAAACTTACGACCGTTCACACCTAAGCCTTTTACAAGGTCAGCTGTTTAGCTAAACATGAGCTCATGACCTAAATTTACACAATAATGAAGAAATCAGCTACAAAGGGAGACAATCAGCAAAAACAATCAATACCAGATTTAGATTCCCTAGGCCATCCGTCAGATGTTGGAATAATCAGGTGCTAGGCAGAAAATATACATAAACCTGGAAAAGAAACAAGGAACAAGGATGTTTTCAAAGACTGGTAGGATCTCTAAAACATTTTTAAAGTACATGTCATTGATAAAGCTAAATACTCAAAGGTTGTTTAATACAACAAATTAAGCAGTGAGAAGAGTGAAATTATGCTGTTTAGAAAACTATGGAAGGTGAGATTTTCTGCCTAATTATATAAGATGATTTCTCTAAAAAATACACATTATTTCAAAGACTTATTGGCTGCGAAATAAGTTAAGGGTATTTCAAATGTCTTGTCTGCAAAGAAATGTGAGATGTAGGGAATCACAGAAAGCCGAGGCGATAATATGTCAATATATTCATTGCTATATGGTGAACTAAGCCTTAGGCCGGGAAACAGTGTAGAGGAATGGACCCTTAGAAACGTACAAGGAAGCTGGAATCTTTAAAAGTTCAAATCTTTATAAGTAGAAAGATTTATTAAAAATAATAACCAAGTGTTTTACTTGACATCAGAAAATCAAAACAGTAAACCATGAGAACATAGAAAAAAGATAAATAAAGATATGAGCAGAACTTAATACAACAGAAAACGTATAAAATTTAGGTGATTTAGTAAGTCCAAAGAATATTCTTTGAAAAGATTTAAAAGACACACTTTGATTTAGGAAAACAAAAAAAGTAAATAATATACGGAAAGAATCAGGACAATGTTATAGCGGAGAATATATGAATTGTCAGTAAATTTGAATATTTCTGTAAAGTGGACCATTTCCTAGCTCCTAAAGTTTACCAAAACTGACACAAGAGGAAATCATTTAAGGTCATCATGTCTGCCCTTGGCATTCTCGGAACGCCCTGGCCTCAGAATGCAGCATCTGTAGTCCATGGTAACCTGCGGAGAGGGGACGTGGCTGAGTGAGGTTGGAAGACACCCCTCACTGAGGGAGTGGGTGTGGCCATCTCTGCTGTGACTGAACAAAGGGCAGGGGAGCAGGGGGCCCAGGGCAGGGCCCTCAGAGCCCGGCAGAGCTGTGGGGTGTCACAAGCTTTTAGGCCCAGGCCAAAGGGCACCTTCTTTGTCTGCACAGCTGCCCAAACTCTCCTTTCCACTCAGGCCGCCCTCTTATTTGAAGTGTGTTGGGTACCTGTCTGCGCAGTACACCTCGCTGCACAGCTAACCATAGGTCAAGGCATCGTAGCTTCCTGCCGGGTGAATGAAGTTCGCAGGCAAATGGGTCCCTGGGACACATGCGGAGAGGCTCCTGCCCGGACCCCAGCCCGCCCATTGGCCCTGCCCCAGATCGAAGGCTGAAAAGCAGCCATGTCTGAGTCCACTGCCTCTCCAAGGAGTATTGGACAAACACTTGTAGAAAACGGGGTTCTTGCGGGCAACTCATTGGAGGGACAAAAATAAATCTTTGCCGACTTTCTGCTGAAGCTTACCAGCGTTCACACCTAAGCCTCTTACAAGGTCAGCTGTTTAGCTAAACATGAGCTCATGATCTAAATTTACACAATATTGAAGAAATCAGCTACAAAGGGAGACAATCAGCAAAAACAATCAATACCAAAATGAGATTCCCTAGGCCATCCATCTGATGTTGGAATAATCAGGTGCAAGGCAGAAAATATACATAAAACTGGAACTGAAACAAGGAACAAGGAGGTTTTCAAAGGCTTGTAGGATCTCTAAAACATTTTTAAAGTACATGTCGTTGATAAACCTAAATCCTCAAAGGTTGTTTAATACCACAGATTAAGCATTGAGAAGATTGAAATTATGCTGTTTTCAAAACTATGCCAGGTGAGATTTTCTGCCTAATTATATAAGAAGATTTCTCTAAAAAATAGACATTATTTCAAAGACTTATTGGCTGTGAAATAAGTTAAGTGTATTTCAAATGGCTTGTCTGCAAAGAAAGGTGAGATGTAGGGAATCACAGAAAGTCGTTGGGAAAATGTCAATATATACATTGCTATATGGTGAACTAAGCCTTAGGCCAGCCACAATGTAGGGGACCTGACCCTTAGAAACTTGAAAGTGAGCTGGAACTTTAAAAGTTCAAATCTTTATAAGTAAAAAGATTGATGAAAATGAATAACCAAGTGTTTTAATTGACATCAGAAGATCAAAACAATAAACCCTGAGAACATAGAAAAAAGATAAATAAAGATATGAGCAGAACTTAATACCACAGAAAACGTATAAAATTCAGGTGAGGTAGTAAGTCCAAAGAATATTATTTGAAAAGATTTAAAAGACACACTTTGATTAAGGAAAGCACAAACATAATTAAAGAATATACAGAAAGATTCAGGACAATGTTATAGCAGAGAATATATGAAATGCCAGTAAATTTGAACATTTCTGTAAAGTGGACCATTTCCTAGCTCCTACAGTTTACCAAAACTGACACAAGAGGAAATCATTTAAGGTCCTCATGTCTGCCCTTGGCATTCTCGGAACGCCCTGGCCTCAGAATGCAGCATCTGTAGTCCATGGTAACCTGTGGAGAGTGGGCGGGGCTGAGGGAGGCTGGAACACTGCCCTCACTGAGGGAGTGTGTGTGGCCATCTCTGCTGTGGCTGAACAAAGGGCAGGGGAGCAGGGTGCCCAGGGCAGCGCCCTCAGAGCAAGGCAGGCCCAGTGGGGTGTCACAAGCATTTAGGCCCAGGCCATAGGGCGCCTTCTTTGTCTGAACAGCTGGCTAAACTCTCACTTTTCCACTCAGGCCACCCACTTATTTGAAGTGTGTGTGGAACCTGTCCACGCAGTATACCTCGCTACACAGCTAACCATAGGTCTGGGCATCGTAGCTTCCTGCCAGGTGACCGAAGTTCGCAGGAGAGATGATTCCCAGGCTCACACGCAGAGAGGATCCTGCCCGGGCCACACGCCGCCCACTGCCCCTGCCCAAGATCGGGGGCCGAAAGCAGCCCTCTCTAAATCCCCTACCCCTAGAGGGAGTATTGGACCAACACTTCTAGAAAACGGGGTCCTTGTGGGCAACTCATTGGAGGAACACAAATAAATCTTTGCCGACTTTTTGCTGAAACTTACGAGCGTTCACACCTAAGCCTTTTACAAGGTCAGCTGTTTAGCTAAACATGAGCTCATGACCTAAATTTACACAATAATGAAGAAATCAGCTACAAAGGGAGACAATCAGCAAAAACAATCAATACCAGAATTAGATTCCCTAGGCCATCCGTCAGATGTTGGAATAATCAGGTGCTAGGCAGAAAATATACATTAACCTGGAAAAGAAACAAGGAACAAGGATGTTTTCAAAGACTGGTAGGATCTCTAAAACATTTTTAAAGTACATGTCATTGATAAAGCTAAATACTCAAAGGTTGTTTAATACAACAAATTAAGCAGTGAGAAGAATGAAATTATGCTGTTTAGAAAACTATGGAAGGTGAGATTTTCTGCCTAATTATATAAGATGATTTCTCTAAAAAATACACATTATTTCAAAGACTTATTGGCTGTGAAATAAGTTAAGGGTATTTCAAATGTCTTGTCTGCAAAGAAATGTGAGATGTAGGGAATCACAGAAAGCAGAGGGGATAATAGGTCAATATATACATTGCTATATGGGGAACTAAGCCTTAGGCCGGCAACAGTGTAGAGGAATGGACCCTTAGAAACGTACAAGGAAGCTGGAATCTTTAAAAGTTCAAATCTTTATAAGTAAAAAGATTTATTAAAAATAATAACAAAGTGTTTTACTTGACATCAGAAAATCAAAACAATAAACCCTGAGAACATAGAAAAAAGATAAATAAAGATATGAGCAGAACTTAATACAACAGAAAACGTATAAAATTCAGGTGATTTAGTAAGTCCAAAGAATATTCTTTGAAAAGATTTAAAAGACACACTTTGATTTAGGAAAACAAAAAAAAGTAAATAATATACAGAAAGAATCAGGACAAAGTTATAGCGGAGAATATATGAATTGCCAGTAAATTTGAATATTTCTTTAAAGTGGACCATTTCCTAGCTCCTAAAGTTTACCAAAAGTGACACAAGAGGAAATCATTTAAGGTCATCATGTCTGCCCTTGGCATTCTCGGAACGCCCTGGCCTCACAATGCAGCATCTGTAGTCCATGGTAACCTGCGGAGATGGGGCGTGGCTGAGGGAGGTTGGAAGACTGCCCTCACTGAGGGAGTGGGTGTGGCCATCTCTGCTGTGACTGAACCAAGGGCAGGGGAGCAGGGGGCCCAGGGCAGGGCCCTCAGAGCCCGGCAGACCCAGTGGGGTGTCACAAGCATTTAGGTCCAGGCCAAAGGGTGCCTTCTTTGTCTGCACAGCTGCCCAAACTCTCACCTTTCCACTCAGGTCGCCCTCTTATTTGAAGTGTGATGGGTACCTCTCCGCGCAGTACACCTCGCTGCACAGCTACCATAGGTCAGGGCATCGTAGCTTCCTGCCAGGTGACCGAAGTTCGCAGGCAAATTGGTCCCTGGGACACATGCGGAGAGGCTCCTTCCCGGGCCACAGGCCGCCCACTGGCCCTGCCCCAGATCCAAGCCTGAAAAGCAGCCATGTCTGAGTCCACTGCCTCTCGAAGGAGTATTGGACCAACACTTGTAGAAAACGGGGTTCTTGCGGGCAACTCATTGGAAGGACACAAATAAATCTTTGCCGACTTTCTTCTGAAGCGTACCAGCGTTCACACCTAAGCCTCATACAAGGTCAGCTCTTTAGCTAAACATGAGCTCATGATCTAAATTTACACAATATTGAAGAAATCAGCTACAAAGGGAGACAATCAGCAAAAACAATCAATACCAGAATGAGATTCCCTAGGCCATCCATCTGATGTTGGAATAATCAGGTGCAAGGCAGAAAATATACATAAAACTGGAACTGAAACAAGGAACAAGGAGGTTTTCAAAGGCTGGTAGGATCTCTAAAACATTTTTAAAGTACATGTCGTTGATAAACCTAAATACTCAAAGGTTGTTTAATACCACAGATTAAGCATTGAGAAGAGTGAAATTATGCTGTTTTGAAAACTATGGCAGGTGAGATTTTCTTCCTAATTATATAAGAAGATTTCTCTAAAAAATAGACATTATTTCAAAGACTTATTGGCTGTGAAATAAGTTAAGTGTATTTCAAATGGCTTGTCTGCAAAGAAAGGTGAGATGTAGGGAATCACAGAAAGTCGAGGGGAAAATGTCAATATATACATTGCTATTTGGTGAACTAAGCCTTAGGCTAGCCACCATGTAGAGGACCTGACCCTTAGAAACTTGAAAGTGAGCTGGAATCTTTAAAAGTTCAAATCTTTATAAGTAAAAAGTTTGATGAAAATGAATAACCAAGTGTTTTAATTGACATCAGAAGATCAAAACAATAAACCCTGAGAACATAGAAAAAAGATAAATAAAGATATGAGCAGAACTTAATACCACAGAAAACGTATAAAATTCAGGTGAGGTAGTAAGTCCAAAGAATATTCTTTGAAAAGATTTAAAAGACATACTTTGATTAAGGAAAACAAAAACATAAGTAAAGAATATATAGAAAGAATCAGGACAATGTTATAGCAGAGAATATATGAAATGCCAGTAAATTAGAACATTTCTGTAAAGCGGACCCTTTCCTAGCTCCTACAGTTTACCAAAACTGACACAAGAGGAAATCATTTAAGGACATCATGTCTGCCCTTGGCATTCTCGGAACGCCCTGTCCTCAGAATGCAGCATCTGTAGTCCATGGTAACCTGCGGAGAGCGGGCGGGGCTGAGGGAGGCTGGAACACTGCCCTCACATGAGGGAGTGGGTGTGGCCATCTCTGCTGTGACTGAACAAAGGGCATGGGAGCAGGGGGCCCAGGGCTGGGCCCTCAGAGCCCGGCAGGCCCAGTGGGGTGTCACAAGCATTTAGGCCCAGGCCATAGGGCGCCTTCTTTGTCTGCACAGCTGCCCAAACTCTCACTTTTCCACTCAGTCCACCTACTTTGTTGAAGTGTGTATGGAACCTGTCCACGCAGTATACCTCGCTGCACAGCTAAACATAGGTCTGGGCATGGTAGCTTCCTGCCAGGTCACCGAAGTTCGCAGGATAGATGATTCCCAGGTTCACACGCAGAGAGGCTCCTGCCCGGGCCACAGGCCGCCCACTGTCCCTGCCCAAGATCGGGGGCCGAAAGCAGCCCTGTCTAACTCCCCTACCCCTAGAGGATGTATTGGACCAACACTTCTAGAAAACGGGGTCCTTGTGGGCAACTCATTGGAGGGACACAAATAAATCTTTGCCGACTTTTTGCTGAAACTTACGAGCGTTCACACCTAAGCCTCTTACAAGGTCAGCTGTTTAGCTAAACATGAGCTCATGATCTAAATTTACACAATAATGAAGAAATCAGCTACAAAGGGAGACAATCAGCAAAAACAATCAATACCATTATTAGATACCCTAGGCCATCCTTGAGATGTTGGAATAATCAGGTGCTAGGCAGAAAATATACATAAACCTGGAAATGAAACAGGAACAAGGATGTTTTCAAAGACTGGTAGGGTCTCTAAAACATTTTTAAAGTACATGTCATTGATAAAGCTAAATACTCAAAGGTTGTTTAATACAACAAATTAAGCAGTGAGAAAGTGACATTATGCTGTTTAGAAAACTATGAAGGTGAGATTTTCTGCCTAATTATATAAGATGATTTCTCTAAAAAATACACATTATTTCAAAGACTTATTGGCTGTGAAATAAGTTAAGGGTATTTCAAATGTCTTGTCTGCAAAGAAATGTGAGATGTAGGGAATCACAGAAAGCAGAGGGGATAATAGGTCAATATATACATTGCTATATGGGGAACTAAGCCTTAGGCCGGCAACAGTGTAGAGGAATGGACCCTTAGAAACGTACAAGGAAGCTGGAATCTTTAAAAGTTCAAATCTTTATAAGTAAAAAGATTTATTAAAAATAATAACAAAGTGTTTTACTTGACATCAGAAAATCAAAACAATAAACCCTGAGAACATAGAAAAAAGATAAATAAAGATATGAGCAGAACTTAATACAACAGAAAACGTATAAAATTCAGGTGATTTAGTAAGTCCAAAGAATATTCTTTGAAAAGATTTAAAAGACACACTTTGATTTAGGAAAACAAAAAAAAGTAAATAATATACAGAAAGAATCAGGACAAAGTTATAGCGGAGAATATATGAATTGCCAGTAAATTTGAATATTTCTTTAAAGTGGACCATTTCCTAGCTCCTAAAGTTTACCAAAAGTGACACAAGAGGAAATCATTTAAGGTCATCATGTCTGCCCTTGGCATTCTCGGAACGCCCTGGCCTCACAATGCAGCATCTGTAGTCCATGGTAACCTGCGGAGAGGGGGCGTGGCTGAGGGAGGTTGGAAGACTGCCCTCACTGAGGGAGTGGGTGTGGCCATCTCTGCTGTGACTGAACCAAGGGCAGGGGAGCAGGGGGCCCAGGGCAGGGCCCTCAGAGCCCGGCAGACCCAGTGTGGTGTCACAAGCATTTAGGTCCAGGCCAAAGGGTGCCTTCTTTGTCTGCACAGCTGCCCAAACTCTCACCTTTCCACTCAGGTCGCCCTCTTATTTGAAGTGTGATGGGTACCTCTCCGCGCAGTACACCTCGCTGCACAGCTACCATAGGTCAGGGCATCGTAGCTTCCTGCCAGGTGACCGAAGTTCGCAGGCAAATTGGTCCCTGGGACACATGCGGAGAGGCTCCTTCCCGGGCCACAGGCCGCCCACTGGCCCTGCCCCAGATCCAAGCCTGAAAAGCAGCCATGTCTGAGTCCACTGCCTCTCGAAGGAGTATTGGACCAACACTTGTAGAAAACGGGGTTCTTGCGGGCAACTCATTGGAAGGACACAAATAAATCTTTGCCGACTTTCTTCTGAAGCGTACCAGCGTTCACACCTAAGCCTCATACAAGGTCAGCTCTTTAGCTAAACATGAGCTCATGATCTAAATTTACACAATATTGAAGAAATCAGCTACAAAGGGAGACAATCAGCAAAAACAATCAATACCAGAATGAGATTCCCTAGGCCATCCATCTGATGTTGGAATAATCAGGTGCAAGGCAGAAAATATACATAAAACTGGAACTGAAACAAGGAACAAGGAGGTTTTCAAAGGCTGGTAGGATCTCTAAAACATTTTTAAAGTACATGTCGTTGATAAACCTAAATACTCAAAGGTTGTTTAATACCACAGATTAAGCATTGAGAAGAGTGAAATTATGCTGTTTTGAAAACTATGGCAGGTGAGATTTTCTTCCTAATTATATAAGAAGATTTCTCTAAAAAATAGACATTATTTCAAAGACTTATTGGCTGTGAAATAAGTTAAGTGTATTTCAAATGGCTTGTCTGCAAAGAAAGGTGAGATGTAGGGAATCACAGAAAGTCGAGGGGAAAATGTCAATATATACATTGCTATTTGGTGAACTAAGCCTTAGGCTAGCCACCATGTAGAGGACCTGACCCTTAGAAACTTGAAAGTGAGCTGGAATCTTTAAAAGTTCAAATCTTTATAAGTAAAAAGTTTGATGAAAATGAATAACCAAGTGTTTTAATTGACATCAGAAGATCAAAACAATAAACCCTGAGAACATAGAAAAAAGATAAATAAAGATATGAGCAGAACTTAATACCACAGAAAACGTATAAAATTCAGGTGAGGTAGTAAGTCCAAAGAATATTCTTTGAAAAGATTTAAAAGACATACTTTGATTAAGGAAAACAAAAACATAAGTAAAGAATATATAGAAAGAATCAGGACAATGTTATAGCAGAGAATATATGAAATGCCAGTAAATTAGAACATTTCTGTAAAGCGGACCATTTCCTAGCTCCTACAGTTTACCAAAACTGACACAAGAGGAAATCATTTAAGGACATCATGTCTGCCCTTGGCATTCTCGGAACGCCCTGTCCTCAGAATGCAGCATCTGTAGTCCATGGTAACCTGCGGAGAGGGGGCGGGGCTGAGGGAGGCTGGAACACTGCCCTCACATGAGGGAGTGGGTGTGGCCATCTCTGCTGTGACTGAACAAAGGGCATGGGAGCAGGGGGCCCAGGGCTGGGCCCTCAGAGCCCGGCAGGCCCAGTGGGGTGTCACAAGCATTTAGGCCCAGGCCATAGGGCGCCTTCTTTGTCTGCACAGCTGCCCAAACTCTCACTTTTCCACTCAGTCCACCTACTTTGTTGAAGTGTGTATGGAACCTGTCCACGCAGTATACCTCGCTGCACAGCTAAACATAGGTCTGGGCATGGTAGCTTCCTGCCAGGTCACCGAAGTTCGCAGGATAGATGATTCCCAGGTTCACACGCAGAGAGGCTCCTGCCCGGGCCACAGGCCGCCCACTGTCCCTGCCCAAGATCGGGGGCCGAAAGCAGCCCTGTCTAACTCCCCTACCCCTAGAGGATGTATTGGACCAACACTTCTAGAAAACGGGGTCCTTGTGGGCAACTCATTGGAGGGACACAAATAAATCTTTGCCGACTTTTTGCTGAAACTTACGAGCGTTCACACCTAAGCCTCTTACAAGGTCAGCTGTTTAGCTAAACATGAGCTCATGATCTAAATTTACACAATAATGAAGAAATCAGCTACAAAGGGAGACAATCAGCAAAAACAATCAATACCATTATTAGATACCCTAGGCCATCCTTGAGATGTTGGAATAATCAGGTGCTAGGCAGAAAATATACATAAACCTGGAAATGAAACAGGAACAAGGATGTTTTCAAAGACTGGTAGGGTCTCTAAAACATTTTTAAAGTACATGTCATTGATAAAGCTAAATACTCAAAGGTTGTTTAATACAACAAATTAAGCAGTGAGAAAGTGACATTATGCTGTTTAGAAAACTATGAAGGTGAGATTTTCTGTCTAATTATATAAGATGTTTTCTCCTAAAAATACACATTATTTCAAAAACTTATTGGCTGTGAAATAAGTTATGTGTATTTCAAATGGCTTGTCTGCAAAGAAAGGTGAGATGTAGGGAATCACAGAAAGCCGAGGGGATAATATGTCAATATATACATAGCTATATGTTGAACTAAGCCTTAGGCCGGCAACAGTGTAGAGTAAAGGACCCTTAGAAACGTACAAGTAAGCTGGAATCTTTAAAAGTTCAAATCTTTATAAGTAAAAGATTTATTAAAATGAATAACCAAGTGTTTTACTTGACATCAGAAAATCAAAACTATAAACCCTGAAAACATAGAAAAAAGATAAATAAAGATATGAGCAGAACTTAATACAACAGAAAACGTATAAAATTCAGGTGATTTAGTAAGTCCAAAGAATATTCTTTGAAAAGATTTAAAAGACACACTTCGATTAAGGAAAACATAAACATAAGTAAAGAATATGCAGAAAGAATCAGGACAATGTTATAGCAGAGAATATATGAAATGCCAGTAAACTTGAACATTTCTGTAAAGCGGACCATTTCCTAGCTGCTACAGTTTACGAAAACTGACACAAGAGGAAATCATTTAATGTCATCATGTATGCCCTTGGCATTCTCGGAACGCCCTGGCCTCAGAATGCAGCATCTGTAGTCCATGGTAACCTGCGGAGAGGGGGCGTGGCTGAGGGAGGTTGGAAGACTGCCATCACTGAGGAAGTGGGTGTGGCCATCTCTGCTGTGACTGAACAAAGGGCAGGGGAGCAGAAGGCACAGGGCTGGGCCCTCAGATCCCGGCAGACCTAGTGGTGTGTCACAAGCATTTAGGCCCAGGCCAAAGGGCGCCTTCTTTGTCTGCACTGCTGCCCAAACTCTCACGTTTCCACTCAGGCCGCCCTCTTATTTGAAGTGTGTTTGGAACCTGTCCGTGCAGTACACCTCGCTGCACAGCTAACCATAGGTCAGGGCATCGTAGCTTCCTGCCAGGTGACCGAAGTTCGCAGGCAAATGGGTCCCTGGGACACATGCGGAGAGGCTCCTGCCCGGGCCACAGGCCGCCCACTGGCCCTGCCCCAGACCGAAGGCTGAAAAGCAGCCATGTCTCAGTCCACTGCCTCTCGAAGGAGTATTGGACCAACACTTGTAGAAAACGTGGTCCTTGTGGGCAACTCATTGGAGGGACACAAATAAATCTTTGCCGACTTTCTGCTGAAGCGTACCAGCGTTCACACCTAAGCCTCTTACAAGGTCAACTGTTTAGCTAAACATGAGCTCATGATCTAAATTTCCACAATATTGAAGAAATCAGCTACAAAGTGAGACAATAGGCAAAAACAATCAATACCAGAATGAGATTCCCTATGCCATCCATCTGATGTTGGAATAATCAGGTGCAAGGCAGAAAATATACATAAAACTGGAACTGAAACAAGGAACAAGGAGGTTTTCAAAGGCTGGTAGGATCTCTAAAACATTTTTAAAGTACATGTCATTGATAAACCTAAATACTCAAAGGTTGTTTAATACCACAGATTAAGCATTGAGAAAGGTGAAATTATGCTGTTTTGAAAACAATGGCAGGTGAGATTTTCTGCCTAATTATGTCAGAAGATTTCTCTAAAACATAGACATTATTTCAAAGACTTATTGGCTGTGAAATAAGTTAAAGTACATGTCATTGATAAAGCTAAATACTCAAAGGTTGTTTAATACAACAAATTAAGCAGTGAGAAGAGTGAAATTATGCTGTTTAGAAAACTATGGAAGGTGAGATTTTCTGCCTAACTATATAAGATGATTTCTCTAAAGAATACACATTATTTCAAAGACTTATTGGCTGTGAAATAAGTTAAGGGTATTTCAAATGTCTTGTCTGCAAAGAAAGGAGAGATGTAGGGAATCACAGAAAGCCGAGGGGATAATATGTCAATATATACATTGCTATATGGTGAACTAAGCCTTAGGCCGGCAACAGTGTAGAGGAATGGACCCTTAGAAACGTACAAGGAAGCTGGAATCTTTAAAAGTTCAAATCTTTATAAGTAAAAAGATTTATTAATAATAATAACCAAGTGTTTTACTTGACATCAGAAAATCAAAACAATAAACCCTGAGAACATAGAAAAAAGATAAATAAAGATATGAGCAGAACTTAATACAACAGAAAACGTATAAAATTCAGGTGATTTAGTAAGTCCAAAGAATATTCTTTGAAAAGATTTAAAAGACACACTTTGATTAAGGAAAACAAAAAAAAATTAAAGAATATACAGAAAGAATCAGGACAAAGTTAGAGCAGAGAATATATGAAATGCCAGTAAATTTGAACATTTCTGTAAAGTGGACCATTTCCTAGGTCCTACAGTTTACCAAAACTGACACAAGAGGAAATCATTTAAGGTCATCATGTCTGCCCTTGGCATTCTCGGAACGCCCTGGCCTCAGAATGCAGCATCTGTAGTCCATGGTAACCTTTGGAGAGTGGGCGGGGCTGAGGGAGGCTGGAACACTGCCCTCACTGAGGGAGTGGGTGTGGCCATCTCTGCTGTGACTGAACAAAGGGCAGGTGAGCATGGGGCCCAGGGCAGGGCCCTCAGAGCAAGGAAGGCCAAGTGGGGTGTCACAAGCATTTAGGCCCAGGCCATAGGGCGCCTTCTTTGTCTGCACAGCTGGCCAAACTCTCACTTTTAAACTGAGGCCACCCACTTATTTGAAGTGTGTGTGGAACCTGTCCACGTAGTATACCTCGCTGCACAGCTAACCATAGGTCTGGGCATCGTAGCTTCCTGCCAGGTGACCGAAGTTCGAAGGAGAGATGATTCCCAGGTACACACGCAGAGAGGCTCCTGCCCAGGCCACACGCCGCCCACTGCCCCTGCCCAAGATCGGGGGCCGAAAGCAGCCCTGTCTAAGTCCCCTACCCCTAGAGGGAGTATTGGACCAACACTTCTAGAAAACGGGGTCCTTGTGGGCAACACATTGGAGGGACACAAATAAATCTTTGCCGACTTTTTGCTGAAACTTACGAGCGTTCACACCTAAGCATTTTACAAGGTCAGCTGTTTAGCTAAACATGAGCTCATGACCTAAATTTACACAATAATGAAGAAATCAGCTACAAAGGGAGACAATCAGCAAAAACAATCAATACCAGAATTAGATTCCCTAGGCCATCCGTCAGATGTAGGAATAATCAGGTGCCAGGCAGAAAATATACATAAAACTGGAACTGAAACAAAGAACAAGGAGGTTTTCAAAGGCTGGTAGGATCTCTAAAACATTTTTAAAGTACATGTCATTGATAAACCTAAATACTCAAAGGTTGTTTAATACCACAGATTAAGCATTGAGAAGAGTGAAATTATGCTGTTTTGAAAACTATGGCAGGTGAGATTTTCTGCCTAATTATGTCAGAAGATTTCTCTAAAAAATAGACATTATTTCAAAGACTTATTGGCTGTGAAATAAGTTAAGTGTATTTCAAATGGCTTGTCTGCAAAGAAAGGTGAGATGTAGGGAATCACAGAAATTCGAGGGGAAAATATCAATATATACATTGCTATATTGTGAACTAAGCCTTAGGCCAGCCACAATGTAGAGGACCTGACCCTTAGAAACTTAAAAGTGAGCTGGAATCTTTAAAAGTTCAAATCTTTATAAGTAAAAAGATTGATGAAAATGAATAACCAAGTGTTTTAATTGACATCAGAAGATCAAAACAATAAACCCTGAGAACATAGAAAAAAGATAAAGATAGATATGAGCAGAACTTAATACCACAGAAAACGTATAAAATTCAGGTGAGGTAGTAAGTCCAAAGAATATTCTTTGAAAAGATTTAAAAGACACACTTTGATTAAGGAAAGCACAAACATAATTAAAGAATATATAGAAAGAATCAGGACAATGTTATAGCAGAGAATATATGAAATGCCAGTAAATTTGAACATTTCTGTAAAGTGGACCATTTCCTAGCTCCTACAGTTTACCAAAACTGACACAAGAGGAAATCATTTAAGGTCATCATGTCTGCCCTTGGCATTCTCGGAACGCCCTGGCCTCAGGATGCAGCATCTGTAGTCCATGGTAACCTGCGGAGAGTGGGCGGGGCTGAGGGAGGCTGGAACACGGCCCTCACTGAGGGAGTGGGTGTGGCCATCTCTGCTGTGACTGAACAAAGGGCAGGGGAGCAGGGGGCCCATGGCAGGGCCCTCAGAGCCTGGCAGGCCAGGTGGGGTGTCACAAGCATTTAGGCCCAGGCCATAGGGCGCCTTCTTTGTCTGCACATCTGGCCAAACTCTCACTTTTCCACTGAGGCCACCCAATTATTTGAAGTGTGTGTTGACCCTGTCCACGCTGTATAACTCGCTGCACAGCTAACCATAGGTCTGGGCATTGTAGCTTCCTGCCAGGTGACCGAAGTTCGCAGGAGAGATGACTCCCAGTTTCACACGCAGAGAGGCTCCTGCCCGGGCCACACGCCGCCCACTGCCCCTGCCCAAGATCGGGGGCCGAAAGCAGCCTTGTCTAAGTCCCCTACACCTAGAGGGAGTATTGGACCAACACTTCTAGAAAACGGGGTCCTTGTGGGCAACTCATTGGAGGGACACAAATAATTCTTTGCCGACTTTTTGCTGAAACTTACGACCGTTCACACCTAAGCCTTTTACA
The DNA here is from genome assembly GCF_964165515.1 of Mesoplodon bidens. NCBI lineage: Eukaryota > Metazoa > Chordata > Mammalia > Artiodactyla > Ziphiidae > Mesoplodon > Mesoplodon bidens. Next base: position 5,919,502 of record NC_138180.1, read on the forward strand.
AGGTCAGCTGTTTAGCTAAACATGAGCTCATGACCTAAATTTACACAATAATGAAGAAATCAGCTACAAAGGGAGACAATCAGCAAAAACAATCAATACCAGATTTAGATTCCCTAGGCCATCCGTCAGATGTTGGAATAATCAGGTGCTAGGCAGAAAATATACATAAACCTGGAAAAGAAACAAGGAACAAGGATGTTTTCAAAGACTGGTAGGATCTCTAAAACATTTTTAAAGTACATGTCATTGATAAAGCTAAATACTCAAAGGTTGTTTAATACAACAAATTAAGCAGTGAGAAGAGTGAAATTATGCTGTTTAGAAAACTATGGAAGGTGAGATTTTCTGCCTAATTATATAAGATGATTTCTCTAAAAAATACACATTATTTCAAAGACTTATTGGCTGCGAAATAAGTTAAGGGTATTTCAAATGTCTTGTCTGCAAAGAAATGTGAGATGTAGGGAATCACAGAAAGCCGAGGCGATAATATGTCAATATATTCATTGCTATATGGTGAACTAAGCCTTAGGCCGGGAAACAGTGTAGAGGAATGGACCCTTAGAAACGTACAAGGAAGCTGGAATCTTTAAAAGTTCAAATCTTTATAAGTAAAAAGATTTATTAAAAATAATAACCAAGTGTTTTACTTGACATCAGAAAATCAAAACAGTAAACCCTGAGAACATAGAAAAAAGATAAATAAAGATATGAGCAGAACTTAATACAACAGAAAACGTATAAAATTTAGGTGATTTAGTAACTCCAAAGAATATTCTTTGAAAAGATTTAAAAGACACACTTTGATTTAGGAAAACAAAAAAAAGTAAATAATATACAGAAAGAATCAGGACAATGTTATAGCGGAGAATATATGAATTGTCAGTAAATTTGAATATTTCTGTAAAGTGGACCATTTCCTAGCTCCTAAAGTTTACCAAAACTGACACAAGAGGAAATCATTTAAGGTCATCATGTCTGCCCTTGGCATTCTCGGAACGCCCTGGCCTCAGAATGCAGCATCTGTAGTCCATGGTAACCTGCGGAGAGGGGGCGTGGCTGAGTGAGGTTGGAAGACACCCCTCACTGAGGGAGTGGGTGTGGCCATCTCTGCTGTGACTGAACAAAGGGCAGGGGAGCAGGGGGCCCAGGGCAGGGCCCTCAGAGCCCGGCAGAGCCAGTGGGGTGTCACAAGCATTTAGGCCCAGGCCAAAGGGCGCCTTCTTTGTCTGCACAGCTGCCCAAACTCTCACCTTTCCACTCAGGCCGCCCTCTTATTTGAAGTGTGTTGGGTACCTGTCTGCGCAGTACACCTCGCTGCACAGCTAACCATAGGTCAAGGCATCGTAGCTTCCTGCCAGGTGACTGAAGTTCGCAGGCAAATGGGTCCCTGGGACACATGCGGAGAGGCTCCTGCCCGGACCCCAGCCCGCCCACTGGCCCTGCCCCAGATCGAAGGCTGAAAAGCAGCCATGTCTGAGTCCACTGCCTCTCGAAGGAGTATTGGACCAACACTTGTAGAAAACGGGGTTCTTGCGGGCAACTCATTGGAGGGACACAAATAAATCTTTGCCGACTTTCTGCTGAAGCTTACCAGCGTTCACACCTAAGCCTCTTACAAGGTCAGCTGTTTAGCTAAACATGAGCTCATGATCTAAATTTACACAATATTGAAGAAATCAGCTACAAAGGGAGACAATCAGCAAAAACAATCAATACCAGAATGAGATTCCCTAGGCCATCGATCTGATGTTGGAATAATCAGGTGCAAGGCAGAAAATATACATAAAACTGGAACTGAAACAAGGAACAAGGAGGTTTTCAAAGGCTGGTAGGATCTCTAAAACATTTTTAAAGTACATGTCGTTGATAAACCTAAATCCTCAAAGGTTGTTTAATACCACAGATTAAGCATTGAGAAGAGTGAAATTATGCTGTTTTGAAAACTATGGCCGGTGAGATTTTCTGCCTAATTATATAAGAAGATTTCTCTAAAAAATAGACATTATTTCAAAGACTTATTGGCTGTGAAATAAGTTAAGTGTATTTCAAATGGCTTGTCTGCAAAGAAAGGTGAGATGTAGGGAATCACAGAAAGTCGTTGGGAAAATGTCAATATATACATTGCTATATGGAGAACTAAGCCTTAGGCCAGCCACAATGTAGGGGACCTGACCCTTAGAAACTTGAAAGTGAGCTGGAATCTTTAAAAGTTCAAATCTTTATAAGTAAAAAGATTGATGAAAATGAATAACCAAGTGTTTTAATTGACATCAGAAGATCAAAACAATAAACCCTGAGAACATAGATAAAAGATAAATAAAGATATGAGCAGAACTTAATACCACCGAAAACGTATAAAATTCAGGTGAGGTAGTAAGTCCAAAGAATATTCTTTGAAAAGATTTAAAAGGCACACTTTGATTAAGGAAAACAAAAAAAAGTAAAGAATATACAGAAAGAATCAGGACAATGTTATAGCAGAGAATATATGAAATGCCAGTAAATTTGAACATTTCTGTAAAGTGGACCATTTCCTAGCTCCTACAGTTTACCAAAACTGACACAAGAGGAAATCATTTAAGGTCATCATGTCTGCCCTTGGCATTCTCCCAACGCCCTGGCCTCAGAATGCAGCATCTGTAGTCCATGGTAACCTGCGGAGAGTGGGCGGGGCTGAGGGAGGCTGGAACACTGCCCTCACTGAGGGAGTCGGTGTGGCCATCTCTGCTGTGACTGAACAAAGGGCAGGGGAGCAGGGGGCCCAGGGCAGGGCCCTCAGAGCCCGGCAGGCCCAGTGGAGTGTCACAAGCATTTAGGCCCAAGCCATAGGGCGCCTTCTTTGTCTGCACAGCTGCCCAAACTCTCACTTTTCCACTCAGGCCACCCACTTATTTGAAGTGTGTGTGGAACCTGTCCACGCAGTATACCTCGCTACACAGCTAACCATAGGTCTGGGCATCGTAGCTTCCTGCCAGGTGACCGAAGTTCGCAGGAGAGATGATTCCCAGGCTCACACGCAGAGAGGCTCCTGCCCGGGCCACACGCCGCCCACTGCCCCTGCCCAAGATCGGGGGCCGAAAGCAGCCCTCTCTAAATCCCCTACCCCTTGAGGGAGTATTGGACCAACACTTCTAGAAAACGGGGTCCTTGTGGGCAACTCATTGGAGGGACACAAATAAATCTTTGCCGACGTTTTGCTGAAACTTACGAGCGTTCACACCTAAGCCTTTTACAAGGTCAGCTGTTTAGCTAAACATGAGCTCATGACCTAAATTTACACAATAATGAAGAAATCAGCTACAAAGTGAGACAATCAGCAAAAACAATCAATACCAGAATTAGATTCCCTAGGCCATCCGTCAGATGTTGGAATAATCAGGTGCTAGGCAGAAAATATACATAAACCTGGAAAAGAAACAAGGAACAAGGATGTTTTCAAAGACTGGTAGGATCTCTAAAACATTTTTAAAGTACATGTCATTGATAAAGCTAAATACTCAAAGGTTGTTTAATACAACAAATTAAGCAGTGAGAAGAATGAAATTATGCTGTTTAGAAAACTATGGAAGGTGAGATTTTCTGCCTAATTATATAAGATGATTTCTCTAAAACCTACACATTATTTCAAAGACTTATTGGCTGTGAAATAAGTTAAGGGTATTTCAAATGTCTTGTCTGCAAAGAAATGTGAGATGTAGGGAATCACAGAAAGCAGAGGGGATAATAGGTCAATATATACATTGCTATATGGGGAACTAAGCCTTAGGCCGGCAACAGTGTAGAGGAATGGACCCTTAGAAACGTACAAGGAAGCTGGAATCTTTAAAAGTTCAAATCTTTATAAGTAAAAAGATTTATTAAAAATAATAACAAAGTGTTTTACTTGACATCAGAAAATCAAAACAATAAACCCTGAGAACATAGAAAAAAGATAAATAAAGATATGAGCAGAACTTAATACAACAGAAAACGTATAAAATTTAGGTGATTTAGTAAGTCCAAAGAATATTCTTTGAAAAGATTTAAAAGACACACTTTGATTTAGGAAAACAAAAAAAAGTAAATAATATACAGAAAGAATCAGGACAAAGTTATAGCGGAGAATATATGAATTGCCAGTAAATTTGAATATTTCTGTAAAGTGGACCACTTCCTAGCTCCTAAAGTTTACCAAAACTGACACAAGAGGAAATCATTTAAGGTCATCATGTCTGCCCTTGGCATTCTCGGAACGCCCTGGCCTCAGAATGCAGCATCTGTAGTCCATGGTAACCTGCGGAGAGGGGGCGTGGCTGACGGAGGTTGGAAGACTGCCCTCACTGAGGGAGTGGGTGTGGCCATCTCTGCTGTGACTGAACGAAGGGCAGGGGAGCAGGGGGCCCAGGGCAGGGCCCTCAGAGCCCGGCAGACCCAGTGGGGTGTCACAAGCATTTAGGCCCAGGCCAAAGGGTGCCTTCTTTGTCTGCACAGCTGCCCAAACTCTCACCTTTCCACTCAGGTCGCCCTCTTATTTGAAGTGTGATGGGTACCTCTCCGCGCAGTACACCTCGCTGCACAGCTAACCATAGGTCAGGGCATCGTAGCTTCCTGCCAGGTGACCGAAGTTCGCAGGCAAATGGGTCCCTGGGACACTTGCGGAGAGGCTCCTTCCCGGGCCACAGGCCGCCCACTGGCCCTGCCCCAGATCGAAGCCTGAAAAGCAGCCATGTCTGAGTCCACTGCCTCTCGAAGGAGTATTGGACCAACACTTGTAGAAAACGGGTTTCTTGCGGGCAACTCATTGGAAGGACACAAATAAATCTTTGCCGACTTTCTGCTGAAGCTTACCAGCGTTCACACCTAAGCCTCTTACAAGGTCAGCTGTTTAGCTAAACATGAGCTCATGATCTAAATTTACACAATATTGAAGAAATCAGCTACAAAGGGAGACAATCAGCAAAAACAATCAATACCAGAATGAGATTCCCTAGGCCATCCATCTGATGTTGGAATAATCAGGTGCAAGGCAGAAAATATACATAAAACTGGAACTGAAACAAGGAACAAGGAGGTTTTCAAAGGCTGGTAGGATCTCTAAAACATTTTTAAAGTACATGTCGTTGATAAACCTAAATACTCAAAGGTTGTTTAATACCACAGATTAAGCATTGAGAAGAGTGAAATTATGCTGTTTTGAAAACTATGGCAGGTGAGATTTTCTGCCTAATTATATAAGAAGATTTCTCTAAAAAATAGACATTATTTCAAAGACTTATTGGCTGTGAAATAAGTTAAGTGTATTTCAAATGGCTTGTCTGCAAAGAAAGGTGAGATGTAGGGAATCACAGAAAGTCGAGGGGAAAATGTCAATATATACATTGCTATATGGAGAACTAAGCCTTAGGCCAGCCACAATGTAGAGGACCTGACCCTTAGAAACTTGAAAGTGAGCTGGAATCTTTAAAAGTTCAAATCTTTATAAGTAAAAAGTTTGATGAAAATGAATAACCAAGTGTTTTAATTGACATCAGAAGATCAAAACAATAAACCCTGAGAACATAGAAAAAAGATAAATAAAGATATGAGCAGAACTTAATACCACAGAAAACGTATAAAATTCAGGTGAGGTAGTAAGTCCAAAGAATATTCTTTGAAAAGATTTAAAAGACACACTTTGATTAAGGAAAACAAAAAAAATTAAAGAAAATATAGAAAGAATCATGACAATGTTATAGCAGAGAATATATGAAATGCCAGTAAATTTGAACATTTCTGTAAAGTGGACTATTTCCTAGCTCCTACAGTTTACCAAAACTGACACAAGAGGAAATCATTTAAGGTCATCATGTCTGCCCTTGGCATTCTCGGAACGCCCTGGCCTCAGAATGCAGCATCTGTAGTCCATGGTAACCTGTGGAGAGTGGGCGGGGCTGAGGGAGGCTGGAACACTGCCCTCACTGAGGGAGTGTGTGTGGCCCTCTCTGCTGTGACTGAACAAATGGCAGGGGAGGATGGGGCCCAGGGCAGGGCCCTCAGAGCAAGGCAGGCCCAGTGGGGTGTCACAAGCATTTAGGCCCAGGCCATAGGGCGCCTTCTTTGTCTGCACAGCTGGCCAAACTCTCACTTTTCCACTGAGGCCACCCACTTATTTGAAGTGTGTGTGGAACCTGTCCACGCAGTATACCTCGCTGCACAGCTAACCTTAGGTCTGGGCATCGTAGCTTCCTGCCAGGTGACCGAAGTTCGCAGGAGAGATGATTCCCAGGTTCACACGCAGAGAGGGTCCTGCCCAGGCCACACGCCGCCCACTGCCCCTGCCCAAGATCGTGGGCCGAAAGCAGCCCTGTCTAAGTCCCCTACCCCTATAGGGAGTATTGGACCAACACTTCTAGAAAACGGGGTCCTTGTGGGCAACTCATTGGAGGGACACAAATAAATCTTTGCCGACTTTTTGCTGAAACTTACGAGCGTTCACACCAAAGCCTTTTACAAGGTCAGCTGTTTAGCTAAACATGAGCTCATGACCTAAATTTACACAATAATGAAGAAATCAGCTACAACGGGAGACAATCAGCAAAAACAATCAATACCAGAATTAGATTCCCTAGGCCATCCGTCAGATGTTGGAATAATCAGGTGCTAGGCAGAAAATATACATAAACCTGGAAAAGAAACAAGGAACAAGGATGTTTTCAAAGACTGGTAGGGTCTCTAAAACATTTTTAAAGTACATGTCATTGATAAAGCTAAATACTCAAAGGATGTTTAATACAGCAAATTAAGCTGTGAGAAGAGTGTAGTTATGCTGTTTAGAAAACTATGGAACGTGAGATTTTCTGCCTAATTATATAAGATGATTTCTCTAAAAAATACACATTATTTCAAAGAATTATTGGCTGTGAAATAAGTTAAGGGTATTTCAAATGTCTTGTCTGCAAAGAAAGGTGAGATGTAGGGAGTCACAGAAAGCAGAGGGGAAAATATGTCAATATATAAATAGCTATATGTTGAACTAAGCCTTAGGCCGGCAACAGTGTAGAGGAAAGGACCCTTAGAAACGTACAAGAAAGCTGGAATCTTTAAAAGTTCAAATCTTTATAAGTAAAAAGATTTATTAAGATGAAAAACCAAGTGTTTTACTTGACATCAGAAAATCAAATCTATAAACCCTGAGAACATAGAAAAAAGATAAATAAAGATATGAGCAGAACTTAATACAACAGAAAACGTATAAAATTCAGGTGATTTAGTAAGTCCAAAGAATATTCTTTGAAAAGATTTAAAAGACACATTTTGACTAAGGAAAACATAAACATAAGTAAAGAATATGCTGAAAGAATCAGGACAATGTTATAGCAGAGAATATATGAAATGCCAGTAAACTTGAACATTTCTGTAAAGCGGACCATTTCCTAGCTTCTACAGTTTACGAAAACTGACACAAGAGGAAATCATTTAAGGTCATCATGTCTGCCCTTGGCATTCTCGGAACGCCCTGGCCTCGGAATGCAGCATCTGTAGTCCATGGTAACCTGCGGAGAGGGGGCGTGGCTGAGGGAGGTTGGAAGACTGCCATCACTGAGGGAGTGGGTGTGGCCATCTCTGCTGTGACTGAACAAAGGGCAGGGGAGCAGGGGGCCCAGGTCAGGGCCCTCCGAGCCCGGCAGACCCAGTGGGGTGTCACAAGCATTTAGGCCCAGGCCAAAGGGCGCCTTCTTTGTCTGCACAGCTGCCCAAACTCTCACCTTTCCACTCAGGCTGCCCTCTTATTTGAAGTGTGTTTGGAACCTGTCTGCGCAGTACTCCTCGCTGCACAGCTAACCATAGGTCATGGCATCGTAGCTTCCTGCCAGGTGACCGAAGTTCGCAGGCAAATGGGTCCCTGGGACACATGCGGAGAGGCTCCTGCCCGGGCCACAGGCCGACCACTGGCCCTGCCCCAGATCGAAGCCTGAAAAGCAGCCATGTCTGAGTCCACTGCCTCTCGAAGGAGTATTGGACCAACACTTGTATAAAACGGGGTCCTTGCGGGCAACTCATTGGAGGGACACAAATAAATCTTTGCCGACTTTCTGCTGAAGCGTACCAGCGTTCACACCTAAGCCTCTTACAAGGTCAGCTGTTTAGCTAAACATGAGCTCATGATCTAAATTTACACAATATTGAAGAAATCAGCTACAAAGGGAGACAATCAGCAAAAACAATCAATACCAGAATGAGATTCCCTAGGCCATCTATCTGATGTTGGAATAATCAGGTGCAAGGCAGAAAATATACATAAAACTGGAACTGAAACAAGGAACAAGGAGGTTTTCAAAGGCTGGTAGAATCTCTAAAACATTTTTAAAGTACATGTCATTGATAAACCTAAATACTCAAAGGTTGTTTAATACCACAGATTAAGCATTGAGTAGAGTGAAATTATGCTGTTTTGAAAACTATGGCAGGTGAGATTTTCTGCCTAATTATGTCAGAAGATTTCTCTAAAAAATAGACATTATTTCAAAGACTTATTGGCTGTGAAATAAGTTAAGTGTATTTCAAATGGCTTGTCTGCAAAGAAAGGTGAGATGTAGGGAATCACAGAAAGTCGAGGGGAAAATGTCAATATATACATTGCTATATGGTGAACTAAGCCTTAGGCCAGCCACAATGTAGAGGACCTGACCCTTAGAAACTTAAAAGTGAGCTGGAATCTTTAAAAGTTCAAATCTTTATAAGTATAAAGTTCGATGAAAATGAATAACCAAGTTTTTTAATTGACATCAGAAGACCAAAACAATAAACCCTGAGAACATAGAAAAAAGATAAATAAAGATATGAGCAGAACTTAATACCACAGAAAACGTATAAAATTCAGGTGAGGTAGTAAGTCCAAAGAATATTCTTTGAAAAGATTTAAAAGACACACTTTGATTAAGGAAAGCACAAACATAATTAAAGAATATATAGAAAGAATCAGGACAATGTTATAGCAGAGAATATATGAAATGCCAGTAAATTTGAACATTTCTCTAAAGTGGACCATTTCCTAGCTCCTACAGTTTACCAAAACAGACACAAGAGGAAATCATTTAAGGTCATCATGTCTGCCCTTGGCATTCTCGGAACGCCCTGGCCTCAGAATGCAGCATCTGTAGTCCATGGTAACCTGCGGAGAGGGGGCGTGGCTGAGTGAGCTTGGAAGACACCCCTCACTGAGGGAGAGGGTGTGGCCATCTCTGCTGTGACTGAACAAAGGGCAGGGGAGCAGGGGGCCCAGGGCAGGGCCCTCAGAGCCCGGCAGAGCCAGTGGGGTGTCACAAGCATTTAGGCCCAGGCCAAAGGGCGCCTTCTTTGTCTGCACAGCTGCCCAAACTCTCACCTTTCCACTCAGGCCGCCCTCTTATTTGAAGTGTGTTGGGTACCTGTCTGCGCAGTACACCTCGCTGCACAGCTAACCATAGGTCAAGGCATCGTATCTTCCTGCCAGGTGACTGAAGTTCGCAGGCAAATGGGTCCCTGGGACACATGCGGAGAGGCTCCTTCCCGGACCCCAGCCCGCCCATTGGCCCTGCCCCAGATCGAAGGCTGAAAAGCAGCCATGTCTTAGTCCACTGCCTCTCGAAGGAGTATTGGAGCAACACTTGTAGAAAACGGGTTTCTTGCGGGCAACTCATTGGAGGGACACAAATAAATCTTTGCCGACTTTTTGCTGAAACTTACGAGCGTTCACACCTAAGCCTCTTACAAGGTCAGCTGTTTAGCTAAACATGAGCTCATGATCTAAATTTACACAATAATGAAGAAATCAGCTACAAAGGGAGACAATCAGCAAAAACAATCAATACCAGAATTAGATACCCTAGGCCATCCTTGAGATGTTGGAATAATCAGGTGCTAGGCAGAAAATATACATAAACCTGGAAATGAAACAGGAACAAGGATGTTTTCAAAGACTGGTAGGGTCTCTAAGACATTTTTAAAGTACATGTCATTGATAAAGCTAAATACTCAAAGGTTGTTTAATACAACAAATTAAGCAGTGAGAAAGTGACATTATGCTGTTTAGAAAACTATGGAAGGTGAGATTTTCTGTCTAATTATATAAGATGTTTTCTCCTAAAAATACACATTATTTCAAAAACTTATTGGCTGTGAAATAAGTTATGTGTATTTCAAATGGCTTGTCTGCAAAGAAAGGTGAGATGTAGGGAATCACAGAAAGCCGAGGGGATAATATGTCAATATATACATAGCTATATGTTGAACTAAGCCTTAGGCCGGCAACAGTGTAGAGTAAAGGACCCTTAGAAACGTACAAGTAAGCCGGAATCTTTAAAAGTTCAAATCTTTATAAGTAAAAGATTTATTAAAATGAATAACCAAGTGTTTTACTTGACATCAGAAAATCAAAACTATAAACCCTGAAAACATAGAAAAAAGATAAATAAAGATATGAGCAGAACTTAATACAACAGAAACCGTATAAAATTCAGGTGATTTAGTAAGTCCAAAGAATATTCTTTGAAAAGATTTAAAAGACACACTTCGATTAAGGAAAACATAAACATAAGTAAAGAATATGCAGAAAGAATCAGGACAATGTTATAGCAGAGAATATATGAAATGCCAGTAAACTTGAACATTTCTGTAAAGCGGACCATTTCCTAGCTGCTACAGTTTACGAAAACTGACACAAGAGGAAATCATTTAAGGTCATCATGTCTGCCCTTGGCATTCTCGGAACGCCCTGGCCTCGGAATGCAGCATCTGTAGTCCATGGTAACCTGCGGAGAGGGGGCGTGGCTGAGGGAGGTTGGAAGACTGCCATCACTGAGGGAGTGGGTGTGGCCATCTCTGCTGTGACTGAACAAAGGGCAGGGGAGCAGGGGGCCCAGGTCAGGGCCCTCCGAGCCCGGCAGACCCAGTGGGGTGTCACAAGCATTTAGGCCCAGGCCAAAGGGCGCCTTCTTTGTCTGCACAGCTGCCCAAACTCTCACCTTTCCACTCAGGCTGCCCTCTTATTTGAAGTGTGTTTGGAACCTGTCTGCGCAGTACTCCTCGCTGCACAGCTAACCATAGGTCATGGCATCGTAGCTTCCTGCCAGGTGACCGAAGTTCGCAGGCAAATGGGTCCCTGGGACACATGCGGAGAGGCTCCTGCCCGGGCCACAGGCCGACCACTGGCCCTGCCCCAGATCGAAGCCTGAAAAGCAGCCATGTCTGAGTCCACTGCCTCTCGAAGGAGTATTGGACCAACACTTGTAGAAAACGGGGTCCTTGCGGGCAACTCATTGGAGGGACACAAATAAATCTTTGCCGACTTTCTGCTGAAGCGTACCAGCGTTCACACCTAAGCCTCTTACAAGGTCAGCTGTTTAGCTAAACATGAGCTCATGATCTAAATTTACACAATATTGAAGAAATCAGCTACAAAGGGAGACAATCAGCAAAAACAATCAATACCAGAATGAGATTCCCTAGGCCATCTATCTGATGTTGGAATAATCAGGTGCAAGGCAGAAAATATACATAAAACTGGAACTGAAACAAGGAACAAGGAGGTTTTCAAAGGCTGGTAGAATCTCTAAAACATTTTTAAAGTACATGTCATTGATAAACCTAAATACTCAAAGGTTGTTTAATACCACAGATTAAGCATTGAGTAGAGTGAAATTATGCTGTTTTGAAAACTATGGCAGGTGAGATTTTCTGCCTAATTATGTCAGAAGATTTCTCTAAAAAATAGACATTATTTCAAAGACTTATTGGCTGTGAAATAAGTTAAGTGTATTTCAAATGGCTTGTCTGCAAAGAAAGGTGAGATGTAGGGAATCACAGAAAGTCGAGGGGAAAATGTCAATATATACATTGCTATATGGTGAACTAAGCCTTAGGCCAGCCACAATGTAGAGGACCTGACCCTTAGAAACTTAAAAGTGAGCTGGAATCTTTAAAAGTTCAAATCTTTATAAGTATAAAGTTCGATGAAAATGAATAACCAAGTTTTTTAATTGACATCAGAAGACCAAAACAATAAACCCTGAGAACATAGAAAAAAGATAAATAAAGATATGAGCAGAACTTAATACCACAGAAAACGTATAAAATTCAGGTGAGGTAGTAAGTCCAAAGAATATTCTTTGAAAAGATTTAAAAGACACACTTTGATTAAGGAAAGCACAAACATAATTAAAGAATATATAGAAAGAATCAGGACAATGTTATAACAGAGAATATATGAAATGCCAGTAAATTTGAACATTTCTCTAAAGTGGACCATTTCCTAGCTCCTACAGTTTACCAAAACAGACACAAGAGGAAATCATTTAAGGTCATCATGTCTGCCCTTGGCATTCTCGGAACGCCCTGGCCTCAGAATGCAGCATCTGTAGTCCATGGTAACCTGCGGAGAGGGGGCGTGGCTGAGTGAGCTTGGAAGACACCCCTCACTGAGGGAGAGGGTGTGGCCATCTCTGCTGTGACTGAACAAAGGGCAGGGGAGCAGGGGGCCCAGGGCAGGGCCCTCAGAGCCCGGCAGAGCCAGTGGGGTGTCACAAGCATTTAGGCCCAGGCCAAAGGGCGCCTTCTTTGTCTGCACAGCTGCCCAAACTCTCACCTTTCCACTCAGGCCGCCCTCTTATTTGAAGTGTGTTGGGTACCTGTCTGCGCAGTACACCTCGCTGCACAGCTAACCATAGGTCAAGGCATCGTATCTTCCTGCCAGGTGACTGAAGTTCGCAGGCAAATGGGTCCCTGGGACACATGCGGAGAGGCTCCTGCCCGGACCCCAGCCCGCCCATTGGCCCTGCCCCAGATCGAAGGCTGAAAAGCAGCCATGTCTTAGTCCACTGCCTCTCGAAGGAGTATTGGACCAACACTTGTAGAAAACGGGGTTCTTGCGGGCAACTCATTGGAGGGACACAAATAAATCTTTGCCGACTTTTTGCTGAAACTTACGAGCGTTCACACCTAAGCCTCTTACAAGGTCAGCTGTTTAGCTAAACATGAGCTCATGATCTAAATTTACACAATAATGAAGAAATCAGCTACAAAGGGAGACAATCAGCAAAAACAATCAATACCAGAATTAGATACCCTAGGCCATCCTTGAGATGTTGGAATAATCAGGTGCTAGGCAGAAAATATACATAAACCTGGAAATGAAACAGGAACAAGGATGTTTTCAAAGACTGGTAGGGTCTCTAAGACATTTTTAAAGTACATGTCATTGATAAAGCTAAATACTCAAAGGTTGTTTAATACAACAAATTAAGCAGTGAGAAAGTGACATTATGCTGTTTAGAAAACTATGGAAGGTGAGATTTTCTGTCTAATTATATAAGATGTTTTCTCCTAAAAATACACATTATTTCAAAAACTTATTGGCTGTGAAATAAGTTATGTGTATTTCAAATGGCTTGTCTGCAAAGAAAGGTGAGATGTAGGGAATCACAGAAAGCCGAGGGGATAATATGTCAATATATACATAGCTATATGTTGAACTAAGCCTTAGGCCGGCAACAGTGTAGAGTAAAGGACCCTTAGAAACGTACAAGTAAGCCGGAATCTTTAAAAGTTCAAATCTTTATAAGTAAAAGATTTATTAAAATGAATAACCAAGTGTTTTACTTGACATCAGAAAATCAAAACTATAAACCCTGAAAACATAGAAAAAAAATAAATAAAGATATGAGCAGAACTTAATACAACAGAAACCGTATAAAATTCAGGTGATTTAGTAAGTCCAAAGAATATTCTTTGAAAAGATTTAAAAGACACACTTCGATTAAGGAAAACATAAACATAAGTAAAGAATATGCAGAAAGAATCAGGACAATGTTATAGCAGAGAATATATGAAATGCCAGTAAACTTGAACATTTCTGTAAAGCGGACCATTTCCTAGCTGCTACAGTTTACGAAAACTGACACAAGAGGAAATCATTTAATGTCATCATGTCTGCCCTTGGCATTCTCGGAACGCCCTGGCCTCAGAATGCAGCATCTGTAGTCCATGGTAACCTGCGGAGAGGGGGCGTGGCTGAGGGAGGTTGGAAGACTGCCATCACTGAGGAAGTGGGTGTGGCCATCTCTGCTGTGACTGAACAAAGGGCAGGGGAGCAGAAGGCACAGGGCTGGGCCCTCAGATCCCGGCAGACCTAGTGGTGTGTCACAAGCATTTAGGCCCAGGCCAAAGGGCGCCTTCTTTGTCTGCACAGCTGCCCAAACTCTCACGTTTCCACTCAGGCCGCCCTCTTATTTGAAGTGTGTTTGGAACCTGTCCGTGCAGTACACCTCGCTGCACAGCTAACCATAGGTCAGGGCATCGTAGCTTCCTGCCAGGTGACCGAAGTTCGCAGGCAAATGGGTCCCTGGGACACATGCGGAGAGGCTCCTGCCCGGGCCACAGGCCGCCCACTGGCCCTGCCCCAGACCGAAGGCTGAAAAGCAGCCATGTCTCAGTCCACTGCCTCTCGAAGGAGTATTGGACCAACACTTGTAGAAAACGTGGTCCTTGTGGGCAACTCATTGGAGGGACACAAATAAATCTTTGCCGACTTTCTGCTGAAGCGTACCAGCGTTCACACCTAAGCCTCTTACAAGGTCAACTGTTTAGCTAAACATGAGCTCATGATCTAAATTTCCACAATATTGAAGAAATCAGCTACAAAGTGAGACAATAGGCAAAAACAATCAATACCAGAATGAGATTCCCTATGCCATCCATCTGATGTTGGAATAATCAGGTGCAAGGCAGAAAATATACATAAAACTGGAACTGAAACAAGGAACAAGGAGGTTTTCAAAGGCTGGTAGGATCTCTAAAACATTTTTAAAGTACATGTCATTGATAAACCTAAATACTCAAAGGTTGTTTAATACCACAGATTAAGCATTGAGAAAGGTGAAATTATGCTGTTTTGAAAACAATGGCAGGTGAGATTTTCTGCCTAATTATGTCAGAAGATTTCTCTAAAAAATAGACATTATTTCAAAGACTTATTGGCTGTGAAATAAGTTAAAGTACATGTCATTGATAAAGCTAAATACTCAAAGGTTGTTTAATACAACAAATTAAGCAGTGAGAAGAGTGAAATTATGCTGTTTAGAAAACTATGGAAGGTGAGATTTTCTGCCTAACTATATAAGATGATTTCTCTAAAGAATACACATTATTTCAAAGACTTATTGGCTGTGAAATAAGTTAAGGGTATTTCAAATGTCTTGTCTGCAAAGAAAGGAGAGATGTAGGGAATCACAGAAAGCCGAGGGGATAATATGTCAATATATACATTGCTATATGGTGAACTAAGCCTTAGGCCGGCAACAGTGTAGAGGAATGGACCCTTAGAAACGTACAAGGAAGCTGGAATCTTTAAAAGTTCAAATCTTTATAAGTAAAAAGATTTATTAATAATAATAACCAAGTGTTTTACTTGACATCAGAAAATCAAAACAATAAACCCTGAGAACATAGAAAAAAGATAAATAAAGATATGAGCAGAACTTAATACAACAGAAAACGTATAAAATTCAGGTGATTTAGTAAGTCCAAAGAATATTCTTTGAAAAGATTTAAAAGACACACTATGATTAAGGAAAACAAAAAAAAATTAAAGAATATACAGAAAGAATCAGGACAAAGAGCAGAGAATATATGAAATGCCAGTAAATTTGAACATTTCTGTAAAGTGGACCATTTCCTAGGTCCTACAGTTTACCAAAACTGACACAAGAGGAAATCATTTAAGGTCATCATGTCTGCCCTTGGCATTCTCGGAACGCCCTGGCCTCAGAATGCAGCATCTGTAGTCCATGGTAACCTGTGGAGAGTGGGCGGGGCTGAGGGAGGCTGGAACACTGCCCTCACTGAGGGAATGGGTGTGGCCATCTCTGCTGTGACTGAACAAAGGGCAGGGGAGCATGGGGCCCAGGGCAGGGCCCTCAGAGCAAGGAAGGCCAAGTGTGGTGTCACAAGCATTTAGGCCCAGGCCATAGGGCGCCTTCTTTGTCTGCACAGCTGGCCAAACTCTCACTTTTAAACTGAGGCCACCCACTTATTTGAAGTGTGTGTGGAACCTGTCCACGTAGTATACCTCGCTGCACAGCTAACCATAGGTCTGGGCATCGTAGCTTCCTGCCAGGTGACCGAAGTTCGAAGGAGAGATGATTCCCAGGTTCACACGCAGAGAGGCTCCTGCCCAGGCCACACGCCGCCCACTGCCCCTGCCCAAGATCGGGGGCCGAAAGCAGCCCTGTCTAAGTCCCCTACCCCTAGAGGGAGTATTGGACCAACACTTCTAGAAAACGGGGTCCTTGTTGGCAACTCATTGGAGGGACACAAATAAATCTTTGCCGACTTTTTGCTGAAACTTACGAGCGTTCACACCTAAGCATTTTACAAGGTCAGCTGTTTAGCTAAACATGAGCTCATGACCTAAATTTACACAATAATGAAGAAATCAGCTACAAAGGGAGACAATCAGCAAAAACAATCAATACCAGAATTAGATTCCCTAGGCCATCCGTCAGATGTAGGAATAATCAGGTGCCAGGCAGAAAATATACATAAAACTGGAACTGAAACAAAGAACAAGGAGGTTTTCAAAGGCTGGTAGGATCTCTAAAACATTTTTAAAGTACATGTAATTGATAAACCTAAATACTCAAAGGTTGTTTAATACCACAGATTAAGCATTGAGAAGAGTGAAATTATGCTGTTTTGAAAACTATGGCAGGTGAGATTTTCTGCCTAATTATGTCAGAAGATTTCTCTAAAAAATAGACATTATTTCAAAGACTTATTGGCTGTGAAATAAGTTAAGTGTATTTCAAATGGCTTGTCTGCAAAGAAAGGTGAGATGTAGGGAATCACAGAAAGTCGAGGGGAAAATGTCAATATATACATTGCTATATGGTGAACTAAGCCTTAGGCCAGCCACAATGTAGAGGACCTGACCCTTAGAAACTTAAAAGTGAGCTGGAATCTTTAAAAGTTCAAATCTTTATAAGTAAAAAGATTGATGAAAATGAATAACCAAGTGTTTTAATTGACATCAGAAGATCAAAACAATAAACCCTGAGAACATAGAAAAAAGATAAAGATAGATATGAGCAGAACTTAATACCACAGAAAACGTATAAAATTCAGGTGAGGTAGTAAGTCCAAAGAATATTCTTTGAAAAGATTTAAAAGACACACTTTGATTAAGGATGGCACAAACATAATTAAAGAATATATAGAAAGAATCAGGACAATGTTATAGCAGAGAATATATGAAATGCCAGTAAATTTGAACATTTCTGTAAAGTGGACCATTTCCTAGCTCCTACAGTTTACCAAAACTGACACAAGAGGAAATCATTTAAGGTCATCATGTCTGCCCTTGGCATTCTCGGAACGCCCTGGCCTCAGAATGCAGCATCTGTAGTCCATGGTAACCTGCGGAGAGTGGGCGGGGCTGAGGGAGGCTGGAACACGGCCCTCACTGAGGGAGTGGGTGTGGCCATCTCTGCTGTGACTGAACAAAGGGCAGGGGAGCAGGGGGCCCATGGCAGGGCCCTCAGAGCCTGGCAGGCCAGGTGGGGTGTCACAAGCATTTAGGCCCAGGCCATAGGGCGCCTTCTTTGTCTGCACATCTGGCCAAACTCTCACTTTTCCACTGAGGCCACCCAATTATTTGAAGTGTGTGTTGACCCTGTCCACGCTGTATAACTCGCTGCACAGCTAAACATAGGTCTGGGCATCGTAGCTTCCTGCCAGGTGACCGAAGTTCGCAGGAGAGATGACTCCCAGGTTCACACGCAGAGAGGCTCCTGCCCGGGCCACACGCCGCCCACTGCCCCTGCCCAAGATCGGGGGCCGAAAGCAGCCTTGTCTAAGTCCCCTACCCCTAGAGGGAGTATTGGACCAACACTTCTAGAAAACGGGGTCCTTGTGGGCAACTCATTGGAGGGACACAAATAATTCTTTGCCGACTTTTTGCTGAAACTTACGACCGTTCACACCTAAGCCTTTTACAAGGTCAGCTGTTTAGCTAAACATGAGCTCATGACCTAAATTTACACAATAATGAAGAAATCAGCTACAAAGGGAGACAATCAGCAAAAACAATCAATACCAGATTTAGATTCCCTAGGCCATCCGTCAGATGTTGGAATAATCAGGTGCTAGGCAGAAAATATACATAAACCTGGAAAAGAAACAAGGAACAAGGATGTTTTCAAAGACTGGTAGGATCTCTAAAACATTTTTAAAGTACATGTCATTGATAAAGCTAAATACTCAAAGGTTGTTTAATACAACAAATTAAGCAGTGAGAAGAGTGAAATTATGCTGTTTAGAAAACTATGGAAGGTGAGATTTTCTGCCTAATTATATAAGATGATTTCTCTAAAAAATACACATTATTTCAAAGACTTATTGGCTGCGAAATAAGTTAAGGGTATTTCAAATGTCTTGTCTGCAAAGAAATGTGAGATGTAGGGAATCACAGAAAGCCGAGGCGATAATATGTCAATATATTCATTGCTATATGGTGAACTAAGCCTTAGGCCGGGAAACAGTGTAGAGGAATGGACCCTTAGAAACGTACAAGGAAGCTGGAATCTTTAAAAGTTCAAATCTTTATAAGTAAAAAGATTTATTAAAAATAATAACCAAGTGTTTTACTTGACATCAGAAAATCAAAACAGTAAACCCTGAGAACATAGAAAAAAGATAAATAAAGATATGAGCAGAACTTAATACAACAGAAAACGTATAAAATTTAGGTGATTTAGTAAGTCCAAAGAATATTCTTTGAAAAGATTTAAAAGACACACTTTGATTTAGGAAAACAAAAAAAAGTAAATAATATACAGAAAGAATCAGGACAATGTTATAGCGGAGAATATATGAATTGTCAGTAAATTTGAATATTTCTGTAAAGTGGACCATTTCCTAGCTCCTAAAGTTTACCAAAACTGACACAAGAGGAAATCATTTAAGGTCATCATGTCTGCCCTTGGCATTCTCGGAACGCCCTGGCCTCAGAATGCAGCATCTGTAGTCCATGGTAACCTGCGGAGAGGGGGCGTGGCTGAGTGAGGTTGGAAGACACCCCTCACTGAGGGAGTGGGTGTGGCCATCTCTGCTGTGACTGAACAAAGGGCAGGGGAGCAGGGGGCCCAGGGCAGGGCCCTCAGAGCCCGGCAGACCCAGTGGGGTGTCACAAGCATTTAGGCCCAGGCCAAAGGGTGCCTTCTTTGTCTGCACAGCTGCCCAAACTCTCACCTTTCCACTCAGGCCGCCCTCTTATTTGAAGTGTGTTGGGTACCTGTCTGCGCAGTACACCTCGCTGCACAGCTAACCATAGGTCAAGGCATCGTAGCTTCCTGCCAGGTGACTGAAGTTCGCAGGCAAATGGGTCCCTGGGACACATGCGGAGAGGCTCCTGCCCGGACCCCAGCCCGCCCACTGGCCCTGCCCCAGATCGAAGGCTGAAAAGCAGCCATGTCTGAGTCCACTGCCTCTCGAAGGAGTATTGGACCAACACTTGTAGAAAACGGGGTTCTTGCGGGCAACTCATTGGAGGGACACAAATAAATCTTTGCCGACTTTCTGCTGAAGCTTACCAGCGTTCACACCTAAGCCTCTTACAAGGTCAGCTGTTTAGCTAAACATGAGCTCATGATCTAAATTTACACAATATTGAAGAAATCAGCTACAAAGGGAGACAATCAGCAAAAACAATCAATACCAGAATGAGATTCCCTAGGCCATCGATCTGATGTTGGAATAATCAGGTGCAAGGCAGAAAATATACATAAAACTGGAACTGAAACAAGGAACAAGGAGGTTTTCAAAGGCTGGTAGGATCTCTAAAACATTTTTAAAGTACATGTCGTTGATAAACCTAAATCCTCAAAGGTTGTTTAATACCACAGATTAAGCATTGAGAAGAGTGAAATTATGCTGTTTTGAAAACTATGGCCGGTGAGATTTTCTGCCTAATTATATAAGAAGATTTCTCTAAAAAATAGACATTATTTCAAAGACTTATTGGCTGTGAAATAAGTTAAGTGTATTTCAAATGGCTTGTCTGCAAAGAAAGGTGAGATGTAGGGAATCACAGAAAGTCGTTGGGAAAATGTCAATATATACATTGCTATATGGAGAACTAAGCCTTAGGCCAGCCACAATGTAGGGGACCTGACCCTTAGAAACTTGAAAGTGAGCTGGAATCTTTAAAAGTTCAAATCGTTATAAGTAAAAAGATTGATGAAAATGAATAACCAAGTGTTTTAATTGACATCAGAAGATCAAAACAATAAACCCTGAGAACATAGATAAAAGATAAATAAAGATATGAGCAGAACTTAATACCACCGAAAACGTATAAAATTCAGGTGAGGTAGTAAGTCCAAAGAATATTCTTTGAAAAGATTTAAAAGACACACTTTGATTAAGGAAAACAAAAAAAAGTAAAGAATATACAGAAAGAATCAGGACAATGTTATAGCAGAGAATATATGAAATGCCAGTAAATTTGAACATTTCTGTAAAGTGGACCATTTCCTAGCTCCTACAGTTTACCAAAACTGACACAAGAGGAAATCATTTAAGGTCATCATGGCTGCACTTGGCATTCTCGGAATGCCCTGGCCTCAGAATGCAGCATCTGTAGTCCATGGTAACCTGTGGAGCGTGGGCGGGGCTGAGGGAGGCTGGAACACTGCCCTCACTGAGGGAGTGTGTGTGGCCATCTCTGCTGTGACTGAAGAAAGGGCAGGGGAGCAGTGGGCCCAGGGCAGCGCCCTCAGAGCAAGGCAGGCCCAGTGGGGTGTCACAAGCATTTAGGCCCAGGCCAAAGGGCGCCTTCTTTGTCTGAACAGCTGGCTAAACTCTCACTTTTCCACTCAGGCCACCCACTTATTTGAAGTGTGTGTGGAACCTGTCCACGCAGTATACCTCGCTACACAGCTAACCATAGGTCTGGGCATCGTAGCTTCCTGCCAGGTGACCGAAGTTCGCAGGAGAGATGATTCCCAGGCTCACACGCAGAGAGGCTCCTGCCCGGGCCACACGCCGCCCACTGCCCCTGCCCAAGATCGGGGGCCGAAAGCAGCCCTCTCTAAATCCCCTACCCCTTGAGGGAGTATTGGACCAACACTTCTAGAAAACGGGGTCCTTGTGGGCAACTCATTGGAGGGACACAAATAAATCTTTGCCGACGTTTTGCTGAAACTTACGAGCGTTCACACCTAAGCCTTTTACAAGGTCAGCTGTTTAGCTAAACATGAGCTCATGACCTAAATTTACACAATAATGAAGAAATCAGCTACAAAGTGAGACAATCAGCAAAAACAATCAATACCAGAATTAGATTCCCTAGGCCATCCGTCAGATGTTGGAATAATCAGGTGCTAGGCAGAAAATATACATAAACCTGGAAAAGAAACAAGGAACAAGGATATTTTCAAAGACTGGTAGGATCTCTAAAACATTTTTAAAGTACATGTCATTGATAAAGCTAAATACTCAAAGGTTGTTTAATACAACAAATTAAGCAGTGAGAAGAATGAAATTATGCTGTTTAGAAAACTATGGAAGGTGAGATTTTCTGCCTAATTATATAAGATGATTTCTCTAAAACCTACACATTATTTCAAAGACTTATTGGCTGTGAAATAAGTTAAGGGTATTTCAAATGTCTTGTCTGCAAAGAAATGTGAGATGTAGGGAATCACAGAAAGCAGAGGGGATAATAGGTCAATATATACATTGCTATATGGGGAACTAAGCCTTAGGCCGGCAACAGTGTAGAGGAATGGACCCTTAGAAACGTACAAGGAAGCTGGAATCTTTAAAAGTTCAAATCTTTATAAGTAAAAAGATTTATTAAAAATAATAACAAAGTGTTTTACTTGACATCAGAAAATCAAAACAATAAACCCTGAGAACATAGAAAAAAGATAAATAAAGATATGAGCAGAACTTAATACAACAGAAAACGTATAAAATTTAGGTGATTTAGTAAGTCCAAAGAATATTCTTTGAAAAGATTTAAAAGACACACTTTGATTTAGGAAAACAAAAAAAAGTAAATAATATACAGAAAGAATCAGGACAAAGTTATAGCGGAGAATATATGAATTGCCAGTAAATTTGAATATTTCTGTAAAGTGGACCACTTCCTAGCTCCTAAAGTTTACCAAAACTGACACAAGAGGAAATCATTTAAGGTCATCATGTCTGCCCTTGGCATTCTCGGAACGCCCTGGCCTCAGAATGCAGCATCTGTAGTCCATGGTAACCTGCGGAGAGGGGGCGTGGCTGAGGGAGGTTGGAAGACTGCCCTCACTGAGGGAGTGGGTGTGGCCATCTCTGCTGTGACTGAACGAAGGGCAGGGGAGCAGGGGGCCCAGGGCAGGGCCCTCAGAGCCCGGCAGACCCAGTGGGGTGTCACAAGCATTTAGGCCCAGGCCAAAGGGTGCCTTCTTTGTCTGCACAGCTGCCCAAACTCTCACCTTTCCACTCAGGTCGCCCTCTTATTTGAAGTGTGATGGGTACCTCTCCGCGCAGTACACCTCGCTGCACAGCTAACCATAGGTCAGGGCATCGTAGCTTCCTGCCAGGTGACCGAAGTTCGCAGGCAAATGGGTCCCTGGGACACTTGCGGAGAGGCTCCTTCCCGGGCCACAGGCCGCCCACTGGCCCTGCCCCAGATCGAAGCCTGAAAAGCAGCCATGTCTGAGTCCACTGCCTCTCGAAGTAGTATTGGACCAACACTTGTAGAAAACGGGTTTCTTGCGGGCAACTCATTGGAAGGACACAAATAAATCTTTGCCGACTTTCTGCTGAAGCTTACCAGCGTTCACACCTAAGCCTCTTACAAGGTCAGCTGTTTAGCTAAACATGAGCTCATGATCTAAATTTACACAATATTGAAGAAATCAGCTACAAAGGGAGACAATCAGCAAAAACAATCAATACCAGAATGAGATTCCCTAGGCCATCCATCTGATGTTGGAATAATCAGGTGCAAGGCAGAAAATATACATAAAACTGGAACTGAAACAAGGAACAAGGAGGTTTTCAAAGGCTGGTAGGATCTCTAAAACATTTTTAAAGTACATGTTGTTGATAAACCTAAATACTCAAAGGTTGTTTAATACCACAGATTAAGCATTGAGAAGAGTGAAATTATGCTGTTTTGAAAACTATGGCAGGTGAGATTTTCTGCCTAATTATATAAGAAGATTTCTCTAAAAAATAGACATTATTTCAAAGACTTATTGGCTGTGAAATAAGTTAAGTGTATTTCAAATGGCTTGTCTGCAAAGAAAGGTGAGATGTAGGGAATCACAGAAAGTCGAGGGGAAAATGTCAATATATACATTGCTATATGGTGAACTAAGCCTTAGGCCAGCCACAATGTAGAGGACCTGACCCTTAGAAACTTGAAAGTGAGCTGGAATCTTTAAAAGTTCAAATCTTTATAAGTAAAAAGTTTGATGAAAATGAATAACCAAGTGTTTTAATTGACATCAGAAGATCAAAACAATAAACCCTGAGAACATAGAAAAAAGATAAATAAAGATATGAGCAGAACTTAATACCACAGAAAACGTATAAAATTCAGGTGAGGTAGTAAGTCCAAAGAATATTCTTTGAAAAGATTTAAAAGACACACTTTGATTAAGGAAAACAAAAAAAATTAAAGAAAATATAGAAAGAATCATGACAATGTTATAGCAGAGAATATATGAAATGCCAGTAAATTTGAACATTTCTGTAAAGTGGACTATTTCCTAGCTCCTACAGTTTACCAAAACTGACACAAGAGGAAATCATTTAAGGTCATCATGTCTGCCCTTGGCATTCTCGGAACGCCCTGGCCTCAGAATGCAGCATCTGTAGTCCATGGTAACCTGTGGAGAGTGGGCGGGGCTGAGGGAGGCTGGAACACTGCCCTCACTGAGGGAGTGTGTGTGGCCCTCTCTGCTGTGACTGAACAAAGGGCAGGGGAGGATGGGGCCCAGGGCAGGGCCCTCAGAGCAAGGCAGGCCCAGTGGGGTGTCACAAGCATTTAGGCCCAGGCCATAGGGCGCCTTCTTTGTCTGCACAGCTGGCCAAACTCTCACTTTTCCACTGAGGCCACCCACTTATTTGAAGTGTGTGTGGAACCTGTCCACGCAGTATACCTCGCTGCACAGCTAACCTTAGGTCTGGGCATCGTAGCTTCCTGCCAGGTGACCGAAGTTCGCAGGAGAGATGATTCCCAGGTTCACACGCAGAGAGGGTCCTGCCCAGGCCACACGCCGCCCACTGCCCCTGCCCAAGATCGTGGGCCGAAAGCAGCCCTGTCTAAGTCCCCTACCCCTATAGGGAGTATTGGACCAACACTTCTAGAAAACGGGGTCCTTGTGGGCAACTCATTGGAGGGACACAAATAAATCTTTGCCGACTTTTTGCTGAAACTTACGAGCGTTCACACCAAAGCCTTTTACAAGGTCAGCTGTTTAGCTAAACATGAGCTCATGACCTAAATTTACACAATAATGAAGAAATCAGCTACAAAGGGAGACAATCAGCAAAAACAATCAATACCAGAATTAGATTCCCTAGGCCATCCGTCAGATGTTGGAATAATCAGGTGCTAGGCAGAAAATATACATAAACCTGGAAAAGAAACAAGGAACAAGGATGTTTTCAAAGACTGGTAGGGTCTCTAAAACATTTTTAAAGTACATGTCATTGATAAAGCTAAATACTCAAAGGATGTTTAATACAGCAAATTAAGCTGTGAGAAGAGTGTAGTTATGCTGTTTAGAAAACTATGGAACGTGAGATTTTCTGCCTAATTATATAAGATGATTTCTCTAAAAAATACACATTATTTCAAAGAATTATTGGCTGTGAAATAAGTTAAGGGTATTTCAAATGTCTTGTCTGCAAAGAAAGGTGAGATGTAGGGAGTCACAGAAAGCAGAGGGGAAAATATGTCAATATATAAATAGCTATATGTTGAACTAAGCCTTAGGCCGGCAACAGTGTAGAGGAAAGGACCCTTAGAAACGTACAAGGAAGCTGGAATCTTTAAAAGTTCAAATCTTTATAAGTAAAAAGATTTATTAAGATGAAAAACCAAGTGTTTTACTTGACATCAGAAAATCAAAACTATAAACCCTGAGAACATAGAAAAAAGATAAATAAAGATATGAGCAGAACTTAATACAACAGAAAACGTATAAAATTCAGGTGATTTAGTAAGTCCAAAGAATATTCTTTGAAAAGATTTAAAAGACACATTTTGACTAAGGAAAACATAAACATAAGTAAAGAATATGCTGAAAGAATCAGGACAATGTTATAGCAGAGAATATATGAAATGCCAGTAAACTTGAACATTTCTGTAAAGCGGACCATTTCCTAGCTTCTACAGTTTACGAAAACTGACACAAGAGGAAATCATTTAAGGTCATCATGTCTGCCCTTGGCATTCTCGGAACGCCCTGGCCTCGGAATGCAGCATCTGTAGTCCATGGTAACCTGCGGAGAGGGGGCGTGGCTGAGGGAGGTTGGAAGACTGCCATCACTGAGGGAGTGGGTGTGGCCATCTCTGCTGTGACTGAACAAAGGGCAGGGGAGCAGGGGGCCCAGGTCAGGGCCCTCCGAGCCCGGCAGACCCAGTGGGGTGTCACAAGCATTTAGGCCCAGGCCAAAGGGCGCCTTCTTTGTCTGCACAGCTGCCCAAACTCTCACCTTTCCACTCAGGCTGCCCTCTTATTTGAAGTGTGTTTGGAACCTGTCTGCGCAGTACTCCTCGCTGCACAGCTAACCATAGGTCATGGCATCGTAGCTTCCTGCCAGGTGACCGAAGTTCGCAGGCAAATGGGTCCCTGGGACACATGCGGAGAGGCTCCTGCCCGGGCCACAGGCCGACCACTGGCCCTGCCCCAGATCGAAGCCTGAAAAGCAGCCATGTCTGAGTCCACTGCCTCTCGAAGGAGTATTGGACCAACACTTGTAGAAAACGGGGTCCTTGCGGGCAACTCATTGGAGGGACACAAATAAATCTTTGCCGACTTTCTGCTGAAGCGTACCAGCGTTCACACCTAAGCCTCTTACAAGGTCAGCTGTTTAGCTAAACATGAGCTCATGATCTAAATTTACACAATATTGAAGAAATCAGCTACAAAGGGAGACAATCAGCAAAAACAATCAATACCAGAATGAGATTCCCTAGGCCATCGATCTGATGTTGGAATAATCAGGTGCAAGGCAGAAAATATACATAAAACTGGAACTGAAACAAGGAACAAGGAGGTTTTCAAAGGCTGGTAGAATCTCTAAAACATTTTTAAAGTACATGTCATTGATAAACCTAAATACTCAAAGGTTGTTTAATACCACAGATTAAGCATTGAGTAGAGTGAAATTATGCTGTTTTGAAAACTATGGCAGGTGAGATTTTCTGCCTAATTATGTCAGAAGATTTCTCTAAAAAATAGACATTATTTCAAAGACTTATTGGCTGTGAAATAAGTTAAGTGTATTTCAAATGGCTTGTCTGCAAAGAAAGGTGAGATGTAGGGAATCACAGAAAGTCGAGGGGAAAATGTCAATATATACATTGCTATATGGTGAACTAAGCCTTAGGCCAGCCACAATGTAGAGGACCTGACCCTTAGAAACTTAAAAGTGAGCTGGAATCTTTAAAAGTTCAAATCTTTATAAGTATAAAGTTCGATGAAAATGAATAACCAAGTTTTTTAATTGACATCAGAAGACCAAAACAATAAACCCTGAGAACATAGAAAAAAGATAAATAAAGATATGAGCAGAACTTAATACCACAGAAAACGTATAAAATTCAGGTGAGGTAGTAAGTCCAAAGAATATTCTTTGAAAAGATTTAAAAGACACACTTTGATTAAGGAAAGCACAAACATAATTAAAGAATATATAGAAAGAATCAGGACAATGTTATAGCAGAGAATATATGAAATGCCAGTAAATTTGAACATTTCTCTAAAGTGGACCATTTCCTAGCTCCTACAGTTTACCAAAACAGACACAAGAGGAAATCATTTAAGGTCATCATGTCTGCCCTTGGCATTCTCGGAACGCCCTGGCCTCAGAATGCAGCATCTGTAGTCCATGGTAACCTGCGGAGAGGGGGCGTGGC
The DNA here is from genome assembly GCF_964165515.1 of Mesoplodon bidens. Classification (NCBI taxonomy): domain Eukaryota; kingdom Metazoa; phylum Chordata; class Mammalia; order Artiodactyla; family Ziphiidae; genus Mesoplodon; species Mesoplodon bidens. The sequence continues at coordinate 5,946,644 of NC_138180.1, forward strand.
TGAGTGAGCTTGGAAGACACCCCTCACTGAGGGACAGGGTGTGGCCATCTCTGCTGTGACTGAACAAAGGGCAGGGGAGCAGGGGGCCCAGGGCAGGGCCCTCAGAGCCCGGCAGAGTCAGTGGGGTGTCACAAGCATTTAGGCCCAGGCCAAAGGGCGCCTTCTTTGTCTGCACAGCTGCCCAAACTCTCACCTTTCCACTCAGGCCGCCCTCTTATTTGAAGTGTGTTGGGTACCTGTCTGCGCAGTACACCTCGCTGCACAGCTAACCATAGGTCAAGGCATCGTATCTTCCTGCCAGGTGACTGAAGTTCGCAGGCAAATGGGTCCCTGGGACACATGCGGAGAGGCTCCTGCCCGGACCCCAGCCCGCCCATTGGCCCTGCCCCAGATCGAAGGCTGAAAAGCAGCCATGTCTTAGTCCACTGCCTCTCGAAGGAGTATTGGACCAACACTTGTAGAAAACGGGGTTCTTGCGGGCAACTCATTGGAGGGACACAAATAAATCTTTGCCGACTTTTTGCTGAAACTTACGAGCGTTCACACCTAAGCCTCTTACAAGGTCAGCTGTTTAGCTAAACATGAGCTCATGATCTAAATTTACACAATAATGAAGAAATCAGCTACAAAGGGAGACAATCAGCAAAAACAATCAATACCAGAATTAGATACCCTAGGCCATCCTTGAGATGTTGGAATAATCAGGTGCTAGGCAGAAAATATACATAAACCTGGAAATGAAACAGGAACAAGGATGTTTTCAAAGACTGGTAGGGTCTCTAAGACATTTTTAAAGTACATGTCATTGATAAAGCTAAATACTCAAAGGTTGTTTAATACAACAAATTAAGCAGTGAGAAAGTGACATTATGCTGTTTAGAAAACTATGGAAGGTGAGATTTTCTGTCTAATTATATAAGATGTTTTCTCCTAAAAATACACATTATTTCAAAAACTTATTGGCTGTGAAATAAGTTATGTGTATTTCAAATGGCTTGTCTGCAAAGAAAGGTGAGATGTAGGGAATCACAGAAAGCCGAGGGGATAATATGTCAATATATACATAGCTATATGTTGAACTAAGCCTTAGGCCGGCAACAGTGTAGAGTAAAGGACCCTTAGAAACGTACAAGTAAGCCGGAATCTTTAAAAGTTCAAATCTTTATAAGTAAAAGATTTATTAAAATGAATAACCAAGTGTTTTACTTGACATCAGAAAATCAAAACTATAAACCCTGAAAACATAGAAAAAAGATAAATAAAGATATGAGCAGAACTTAATACAACAGAAACCGTATAAAATTCAGGTGATTTAGTAAGTCCAAAGAATATTCTTTGAAAAGATTTAAAAGACACACTTCGATTAAGGAAAACATAAACATAAGTAAAGAATATGCAGAAAGAATCAGGACAATGTTATAGCAGAGAATATATGAAATGCCAGTAAACTTGAACATTTCTGTAAAGCGGACCATTTCCTAGCTGCTACAGTTTACGAAAACTGACACAAGAGGAAATCATTTAAGGTCATCATGTCTGCCCTTGGCATTCTCGGAACGCCCTGGCCTCGGAATGCAGCATCTGTAGTCCATGGTAACCTGCGGAGAGGGGGCGTGGCTGAGGGAGGTTGGAAGACTGCCATCACTGAGGGAGTGGGTGTGGCCATCTCTGCTGTGACTGAACAAAGGGCAGGGGAGCAGGGGGCCCAGGTCAGGGCCCTCCGAGCCCGGCAGACCCAGTGGGGTGTCACAAGCATTTAGGCCCAGGCCAAAGGGCGCCTTCTTTGTCTGCACAGCTGCCCAAACTCTCACCTTTCCACTCAGGCTGCCCTCTTATTTGAAGTGTGTTTGGAACCTGTCTGCGCAGTACTCCTCGCTGCACAGCTAACCATAGGTCATGGCATCGTAGCTTCCTGCCAGGTGACCGAAGTTCGCAGGCAAATGGGTCCCTGGGACACATGCGGAGAGGCTCCTGCCCGGGCCACAGGCCGACCACTGGCCCTGCCCCAGATCGAAGCCTGAAAAGCAGCCATGTCTGAGTCCACTGCCTCTCGAAGGAGTATTGGACCAACACTTGTAGAAAACGGGGTCCTTGCGGGCAACTCATTGGAGGGACACAAATAAATCTTTGCCGACTTTCTGCTGAAGCGTACCAGCGTTCACACCTAAGCCTCTTACAAGGTCAGCTGTTTAGCTAAACATGAGCTCATGATCTAAATTTACACAATATTGAAGAAATCAGCTACAAAGGGAGACAATCAGCAAAAACAATCAATACCAGAATGAGATTCCCTAGGCCATCTATCTGATGTTGGAATAATCAGGTGCAAGGCAGAAAATATACATAAAACTGGAACTGAAACAAGGAACAAGGAGGTTTTCAAAGGCTGGTAGAATCTCTAAAACATTTTTAAAGTTCATGTCATTGATAAACCTAAATACTCAAAGGTTGTTTAATACCACAGATTAAGCATTGAGTAGAGTGAAATTATGCTGTTTTGAAAACTATGGCAGGTGAGATTTTCTGCCTAATTATGTCAGAAGATTTCTCTAAAAAATAGACATTATTTCAAAGACTTATTGGCTGTGAAATAAGTTAAGTGTATTTCAAATGGCTTGTCTGCAAAGAAAGGTGAGATGTAGGGAATCACAGAAAGTCGAGGGGAAAATGTCAATATATACATTGCTATATGGTGAACTAAGCCTTAGGCCAGCCACAATGTAGAGGACCTGACCCTTAGAAACTTAAAAGTGAGCTGGAATCTTTAAAAGTTCAAATCTTTATAAGTAAAATATTGATGAAAATGAATAACCAAGTGTTTTAATTGACATCAGAAGTTCAAAACAATAAACCCTGAGAACATAGAAATAAGATAAAGATAGATATGAGCAGAACTTAATACCACAGAAAACTTATAAAATTCAGGTGAGGTAGTAAGTCCAAAGAATATTCTTTGGAAAGATTTAAAAGACACACTTTGATTAAGGAAAGCACAAACATAATTAAAGAATATATAGAAAGAATCAGGACAATGTTATAGCAGAGAATATATGAAATGCCAGTAAATTTGAACATTTCTGTAAAGTGGACCATTTCCTAGCTCCTACAGTTTACCAAAACTGACACAAGAGGAAATCATTTAAGGTCATCATGTCTGCCCTTGGCAATCTCGGAACGCCCTGGCCTCAGAATGCAGCATCTGTAGTCCATGGTAACCTGCGGAGAGTGGGCGGGACTGAGGGAGGCTGGAGCACTGCCCTCACAGAGGGAGTGGGTGTGGCCATCTCTGCTGTGACTGAACAAAGGGCAGGGGAGCAGCGGGCCCTGGGCAGGGCCCTCCGAGCCCGGCAGGCCTAGTGGGGTGTCACAAGCATTTAGGCCCAGGCCTTAGGGCGCCTTCTTTGTCTGCACAGCTGCCCAAACTCTCACTTTTCCACTCAGGCCGCCCACTTAGTTGCAGTGAGTGTGGAACCTGTCCACGCAGTATACCTCGCTGCACAGCTAACCATAGGTCTGGGCATCGTAGCTTCCTGCCAGGTGACCGAAGTTCGCAGGAGAGATGATTCCCAGGTTCACACGCAGAGAGGCTCCTGCCCGGGCCACACGCCGCCCACTGCCCCTGCCCAAGATCGGGGGCCAAAAGCAGCCTTGTCTAAGTCCCCTACCCCTAGAGGGAGTATTGGACCAACACTTCTAGAAAACGGGGTCCTTGTGGGCAACTCATTGGAGGGACACAAATAATTCTTTGCCGACTTTTTGCTGAAACTTACGACCGTTCACACCTAAGCCTTTTACAAGGTCAGCTGTTTAGCTAAACATGAGCTCATGACCTAAATTTACACAATAATGAAGAAATCAGCTACAAAGGGAGACAATCAGCAAAAACAATCAATACCAGATTTAGATTCCCTAGGCCATCCGTCAGATGTTGGAATAATCAGGTGCTAGGCAGAAAATATACATTAACCTGGAAAAGAAACAAGGAACAAGGATGTTTTCAAAGACTGGTAGGATCTCTAAAACATTTTTAAAGTACATGTCATTGATAAAGCTAAATACTCAAAGGTTGTTTAATACAACAAATTAAGCAGTGAGAAGAATGAAATTATGCTGTTTAGAAAACTATGGAAGGTGAGATTTTCTGCCTAATTATATAAGATGATTTCTCTAAAAAATACACATTATTTCAAAGACTTATTGGCTGCGAAATAAGTTAAGGGTATTTCAAATGTCTTGTCTGCAAAGAAATGTGAGATGTAGGGAATCACAGAAAGCCGAGGCGATAATATGTCAATATATTCATTGCTATATGGTGAACTAAGCCTTAGGCCGGGAAACAGTGTAGAGGAATGGACCCTTAGAAACGTACAAGGAAGCTGGAATCTTTAAAAGTTCAAATCTTTATAAGTAAAAAGATTTATTAAAAATAATAACCAAGTGTTTTACTTGACATCAGAAAATCAAAACAGTAAACCCTGAGAACATAGAAAAAAGATAAATAAAGATATGAGCAGAACTTAATACAACAGAAAACGTATAAAATTTAGGTGATTTAGTAAGTCCAAAGAATATTCTTTGAAAAGATTTAAAAGACACACTTTGATTTAGGAAAACAAAAAAAAGTAAATAATATACAGAAAGAATCAGGACAAAGTTATAGCGGAGAATATATGAATTGCCAGTAAATTTGAATATTTCTGTAAAGTGGACCACTTCCTAGCTCCTAAAGTTTACCAAAACTGACACAAGAGGAAATCATTTAAGGTCATCATGTCTGCCCTTGGCATTCTCGGAACGCCCTGGCCTCAGAATGCAGCATCTGTAGTCCATGGTAACCTGCGGAGGGTGGGCTGGGCTGAGGGAGGCTGGAACACTGCCCTCACTGAGGGAGTGGTTGTGGCCATCTCTGCTGTGACTGAACAAAGGGCAGGGGAGCAGGGGTCCCAGGGCAGGGCCCCCAGAGCCCGGCAGACCCAGTGGGGTGTCACAAGCATTTAGGCCCAGGCAAAAGGTCGCCTTCTTTGTCTGCACAGCTGCCCAAACTCTCACCTTTCCACTCAGGCCGCCCTCTTATTTGAAGTGTGTTGGGTACCTGTCCGCGCAGTACACCTCGCTGCACAGCTAACCATAGGTCAAGGCATCGTAGCTTCCTGCCAGGTGACTGAAGTTCGCAGGAAAATGGGTCCCTGGGACACATGCGGAGAGGCTCCTGCCCGGGCCACAGGCCGCCCACTGCCCCTGCCCCAGATTGAAGGCTGAAAAGCAGCCATGTGTGAGTCCACTGCCTCTCGAAGGAGTATTGGACCAACACTTGTAGAAAACGGGGTCCTTGCGGGCAACTCATTGTAGGGACACATATAAATCTTTGCCGACTTTCTGCTGAAGCTTACCAGCGTTCACACCTAAGCCTCTTACAAGGTCAGCTGTTTAGCTAAACATGAGCTCATGATCTAAATTTACACAATATTGAAGAAATCAGCAACCAAGTGAGACAATCAGCAAAAACAATCACTACCAGAATGAGATTCCCTAGGCCATCCATCTGATGTTGGAATAATCAGGTGCAAGGCAGAAAATATACATAAACCTGGAAATGAAACAAGGAACAAGGATGTTTTCAAAGACTGGTAGGGTCTCTAAAACATTTTTAAAGTACATGTCATTGATAAAGCTAAATACACAAAGGTTCTTTAACACAGCAAATTAAGCTGTGAGAAGAGTGAAGTTATGCTGTTTAGAAAACTATGGAACGTGCGACTTTCTGCCTAATTATATAAGATGATTTCTCTAAATAATACACATTATTTCAAAGACTTATTGGCTGTGAAATAAGTTAAGGGTATTTCAAATGTCTTGTCCGCAAAGAAAGGTGAGATGTAGGGAGTCACAGAAAGCAGAGGGGAAAATATGTCAATATATAAATATCTATATGTTGAACTAAGCCTTAGGCCGGCAACAGTGTAGAGGAAAGGACCCTTAGAAACGTACAAGTAAGCTGGAATCTTTAAAAGTTCAAATCTTTATAAGTAAAAAGATTTATTAAGATGAATAACCAAGTGTTTTACATGACATCAGAAAATCAAAACTATAAACCCTGAGAACATAGAAAAAAGATAAATAAAGATATGAGCAGAACTTAATACAACAGAAAAAGTATAAAATTCAGGTGATTTAGTAAGTCCAAAGAATATTCTTTGAAAAGATTTAAAAGACACACTTTGATTAAGGAAAACATAAACATAAGTAAAGAATATGCTGAAAGAATCAGGACAATGTTATAGCAGAGAATATATGAAATGCCAGTAAACTTGAACATTTCTGTAAAGCGGACCATTTCCTAGCTTCTACAGTTTACGAAAACTGACACAAGAGGAAATCATTTAAGGTCATCATGTCTGCCCTTGGCATTCTCGGAACGCCCTGGCCTCAGAATGCAGCATCTGTAGTCCATGGTAACCTGCGGAGAGGGGGCGTGGCTGAGGGAGGTTGGAAGACTGCCATCACTGAGGGAGTGGATGTGGCCATCTCTGCTGTGACTGAACAAAGGGCAGGGGAGCAGGGGGCCCAGGTCAGGGCCCTCCGAGCCCGGCAGACCCAGTGGGGTGTCACAAGCATTTAGGCCCAGGCCAAAGGGCGCCTTCTTTGTCTGCACAGCTGCCCAAACTCTCACCTTTCCACTCAGGCTGCCCTCTTATTTGAAGTGTGTTTGGAACCTGTCTGCGCAGTACACCTCGCTGCACAGCTAACCTTAGGTCATGGCATCGTAGCTTCCTGCCAGGTGACCGAAGTTCGCAGGCAAATGGGTCCCTGGGACACATGCGGAGAGGCTCCTGCCCGGGCCACGGGCCGGCCACTGGCCCTGCCCCAGAACGAAGCCTGAAAAGCAGCCATGTCTGAGTCCACTGCCTCTCGAAGGAGTATTGGACCAACACTTGTAGAAAACGGGGTCCTTGCGGGCAACTCATTGGAGGGACACAAATAAATCTTTGCCGACTTTCTGCTGAAGCATACCAGCGTTCACACCTAAGCCTCTTACAAGGTCAGCTGTTTAGCTAAACATGAGCTCATGATCTAAATTTACACAATATTGAAGAAATCAGCTACAAAGGGAGACAATCAGCAAAAACAATCAATACCAGAATGAGATTCCCTAGGCCATCGATCTGATGTTGGAATAATCAGGTGCAAGGCAGAAAATATACATAAAACTGGAACTGAAACAAGGAACAAGGAGGTTTTCAAAGGCTGGTAGAATCTCTAAAACATTTTTAAAGTACATGTCATTGATAAACCTAAATACTCAAAGGTTGTTTAATACCACAGATTAAACATTGAGAAGAGTGAAATTATGCTGTTTTGAAAACTATGGCACGTGAGATTTTCTGCCTAATTATGTCAGAAGATTTCTCTAAAAAATAGACATTATTTCAAAGACTTTTTGGCTGTGAAATAAGTTAAGTGTATTTCAAATGGCTTGTCTGCAAAGAAAGGTGAGATGTAGGGAATCACAGAAAGTCGAGGGGAAAATGTCAATATATACATTGCTATATGGTGAACTAAGCCTTAGGCCAGCCACAATCTAGAGGACCTGACCCTTAGAAACTTAAAAGTGAGCTGGAATCTTTAAAAGTTCAAATCTTTATAAGTATAAAGATTGATGAAAATGAATAACCAAGTGTTTTAATTGACATCAGAAGAACAAAACAATAAACCCTGAGAACATAGAAAAAAGATAAAGATAGATATGAGCAGAACTTAATACCACAGAAAACGTATAAAATTCAGGTGAGGTAGTAAGTCCAAAGAATATTCTTTGAAAAGATTTAAAAGACACACTTTGATTAAGGAAAGCAAAAACATAATTAAAGAATATATAGAAAGAATCAGGACAATGTTATAGCAGAGAATATATGAAATGCCAGTAAATTTGAACATTTCTGTAAAGTGGACCATTTCCTAGCTCCTACAGCTTCTCCTGACAAAAGAGGAAATCATTTAAGGTCATCATGTCTGCCCTTGGCATTCTCGGAACACCCTGGCCTCAGAATGCAGCATCTGTAGTCCATGGTAACCTGCGGAGAGTGGGCGGGACTGAGGGAGGCTGGAACACTGCCCTCACAGAGGGAGTGAGTGTGGCCATCTCTGCTGTGACTGAACAAAGGGCAGGGGAGCAGCGGGCCCTGGGCAGGGCCCTCCGAGCCCGGCAGGCCTAGTGGGGTGTCACAAGCATTTAGGCCAGGCCTTAGGGCGCCTTCTTTGTCTGCACAGCTGCCCAAACTCTCACTTTTCCACTCAGGCCGCCCACTTAGTTGCAGTGAGTGTGGAACCTGTCCGCGCAGTATACCTCGCTGCACAGCTAACCATAGGTCTGGGCATCATAGCTTCCTGCCAGGTGACCGAAGTTCGCAGGAGAGATGATTCCCAGGTTCACATGCAAGGAGGCTCCTGCCCGGGCCACAGGCGTCCCACTGCCCCTGCCCAAGATCGGGGGCCGAAAGCAGACCTGTCTAATTCCCCTAACCATAGAGGGAGTATTGGACCAACACTTCTAGAAAACGGGGTCCTTGTGGGCATCTCATTGGAGGGACACAAATAAATCTTTGCCGACTTTTTGCTGAAACTTACGAGCGTTCACACCTAAGCCTTTTACAAGGTCAGCTGTTTAGCTAAACATGAGCTCTTGATCTAAATTTACACAATAATGAAGAAATCAGCTACAAAGGGAGACAATCAGCAAAAACAATCAATACCAGAATTAGATTCCCTAGGCCATCCGTCAGATGTTGGAATAATCAGGTGCTAGGCAGAAAATATACATAAACCTGGAAAAGAAACAAGGAACAAGGATGTTTTCAAAGACTGGTAGGATCTCTAAAACATTTTTAAAGTACATGTCATTGATAAAGCTAAATACTCAAAGGTTGTTTAATACAACAAATTAAGCAGTGAGAAGAGTGAAATTATGCTGTTTAGAAAACTATGGAAGGTGAGATTTTCTGCCTAATTATATAAGATGATTTCTCTAAAAAATACACATTATTTCAAAGACTTATTGGCTGTGAAATAAGTTAAGAGTATTTCAAATGTCTAGTCTGCAAAGAATGGTGAGATGTAGGGAATCACAGAAAGCCGAGGGGATAATATGTCAATATATACATTGCTATATGGTGAACTAAGCCATAGGCCAGCAACAGTGTAGAGGAATGGGCCCTTAGAAACGAGCAAGTAAGCTGGAATCTTTAAAAGTTCAAATCTTTATAAGTAAAAAGATTTATTAAAATGAATAACCAAGTGTTTTACTTGACATCAGAAAATCAAAACTATAAACCCTGAGAACATAGAAAAAAGATAAATAAAGATATGAGCAGAACTTAATACAACAGAAAACGTATAAAATTCAGGTGATTTAGTAAGTCCAAAGAATATTCTTTGAAAAGATTTAAAAGACACACTTTGATTAAGGAAAACATAAACATAAGTAAAGAATATGCAGAAAGAATCAGGACAATGTTATAGCAGAGAATATATGAAATGCCAGTAAACTTGAACATTTCTGTAAAGCGGACCATTTCCTAGCTGCTACTGTTTACGGAAACTGACACAAGAGGAAATCATTTAAGGTCGTCATGTCTGCCCTTGGCATTCTCGGAACGCCCTGGCCTCAGAATGCAGCATCTGTAGCCCATGGTAACCTGCGGAGAGGGGGCGTGGCTGAGGGAGGTTGGAAGACTGCCATCACTGAGGGAGTGGGTGTGGCCATCTCTGCTGTGACTGAACAAAGGGCAGGGGAGCAGTGTGCCCAGGGCAGGGCCCTCAGAGCCCGGCAGACCCAGTGGGGTGTCACAAGCATTTAGGCCAAGGCCAAAGTGCGCCTTCTTTGTCTGCACAGCTGCCCAAACTCTCACCTTTCCACTCAGGCCGCCCTCTTATTTGAAGTGTGTTTGGAACCTCTCCGCGCAGTACACCTCGCTGCACAGCTAACCATAGGTCAGGGCATCATAGCTTCCTGCCAGGTGACCGAAGTTCGCAGGCAAATGGATCCCTGGGACACATGCGGAGAGGCTCCTGCCCGGGCCTCAGTCCGCCCACTGGCCCTGACCCAGGTCGAAGGCTGAAAAGCAGCCATGTCTGAGTCCACTGCCTCTCGAAGGACTATTGGACGAACACTTGTAGAAAACGGGGACCTTGCGGGCAATTCATTGGAGGAACACAAATAAATCTTTGCCGACTTTGTGCTGAAGCGTACCAGCGTTCACACCTAAGCCACTTACAAGGTCAGCTGTTTAGCTAAACATGAGCTCATGATCTAAATTTACACAATATTGAAGAAATCAGGTACAAAGGGAGACAATCAGCAAAAACAATCAATACCAGAATGAGATTCCCTAGGCCATCCATCTGATGTTGGAATAATCAGGTGCTAGGCAGAAAATATACATAAACCTGGAAAAGAAACAAGGAACAAGGATGTTTTCAAAGACTGGTAGGGTCTCTAAAACATTTTTAAAGTACATGTCATTGATAAAGCTAAATACTCAAAGGTTGTTTAATACAGCAAATTAAGCTGTGAGAAGAGTGAAGTTATGCTGTTTAGAAAACTATGGAAGGTGAGATTTTCTGCCTAATTATATAAGATGATTTCTCTAAAAAATACACATTATTTCAAAGACTTATTGGCTGTGAAGTAATTAAGGGTATTTCAAATGGCTTGTCTGCAAAGAAAGGTGAGATGTAGGGAATCACACAAAGCCGAGGGGATAATATGTCAACATATACATAGCTATATGTTGATAAAAGCCTTAGGCCGGCAACAGTGTAGAGGAATGGACCCTTAGAAACGTACAAGTAAGCTGGAATCATTAAAAGTTCAAATCTTTATAAGTAAAAAGATTTATTAAAATGAATAACCAAGTGTTTTACTTGACATCAGAAAATCAAAACTATAAAACCTGAGAACATAGAAAAAAGATAAATAAAGATATGAGCAGAACTTAATACAACAGAAAACGTATAAAATTAAGGTGATTTAGTAAGTCCAAAGAATATTCTTTGAAAAGATTTAAAAGACACATTTTGATTAAGGAAAACATAAAAATAAGTAAAGAATATGCAGAAAGAATCAGGACAATGTTATAGCAGAGAATATATGAAATGCCAGTAAACTTGAACATTTCTGTAAAGCGGACCATTTCCTAGCTGCTACAGTTTATGAAAACTGACACAAGAGGAAATCATTTAAGGTCGTCATGTCTGCCCTTGGCATTCTCGGAACGCCCTGGCCTCAGAATGCAGCATCTGTAGCCCATGGTAACCAGCGGAGAGGGGGCGTGGCTGAGGGAGGTTGGAAGACTGCCATCACTGAGGGAGTGGGTGTGGCCATCTCTGCTGTGACTGAACAAAGTGCACGGGAGCAGTGGGCCCAGGGCAGGGCCCTCAGAGCCCGGCAGACCCAGTGGGGTGTCACAAGCATTTAGGCCCAGGCCAAAGGGCGCCTTCTTTGTCTGCACAGCTGCCCAAACTCTCACCTTTCCACTAAGGCCACCCTCTTATTTGAAATGTGTTTGGAACCTGTCCGCGCAGTACACCTCGCTGCACAGCTAACCATAGGTCAGGGCATCGTAGCTTCCTGCCAGGTGACCGAAGTTCGCAGGCAAATGGGTCCCTGGGACACATGCGGAGAGGCTCCTGCCCGGGCCACAGGCCGCCCACTGGCCCAGCCCCTGATTGAAGCCTGAAAAGCAGCCATGTCTGAGTCCACTGCCTCTCGAAGGAGTATTGGACCAACACTTGTAGAAAACGGTGTCCTTGCGGGCAACTCATTGGAGGAACACAAATAAATCTTTGCCGACTTTCTGCTGAAGCGTACCAGCGTTCACACCTAAGCCACTTACAAGGCCAGCTGTTTAGCTAAACATGAGCTCATGATCTAAATTTACACAATATTGAAGAAATCAGCTAGAAAGTGAGACAATCAGCAAAAACAATCAATACCAGAATGAGATTCCCTAGGCCATCCATCTGATGTTGGAATAATCAGGTGCAAGGCAGAAAATATACATAAAACTGGAACTGAAACAAGGAACAAGAAGGTTTTGAAAGGCTGGTAGGATCTCTACAACATTTTTAAAGTACATGTCATTGATAAAGCTAAATACTCAAAGGTTGTTTAATACCACAGATTAAGCATTGAGAAGAGTGAAATTATGCTGTTTTCAAAACTATGGCAGGTGAGATTTTCTGCCTAATTATGTCAGAAGATTTCTCTAAAAAATAGACATTATTTCAAAGACTTATTGGCTGTGAAATAAGTTATGTGTATTTCAAATGGCTTGTCTGCAAAGAAAGGTGAGATGTAGGGAATCACAGAAAGTCGAGGGGAAAATGTCAATATATACATTGCTATATGGTGAACTAAGCCTTAAGCCAGCCACAATGTAGAGGACCTGACCCTTAGAAACTTAAAAGTGAGCTGGAATCTTTAAAAGTTCAAATCTTTATATGTAAAAAGATTGATGAAAATGAATAACCAAGTGTTTTAATTGACATCAGAAGATCAAAACAATAAACCCTGAGAACATAGAAAAAAGATAAAGATAGATATGAGCAGAACTTAATACCACAGAAAACGTATAAAATTCAGGTGAGGTAGTAAGTCCAAAGAATATTCTTTGAAAAGATTTAAAAGACACACTTTGATTAAGGAAAGCACAAACATAATTAAAGAATATATAGAAAGAATCAGGACAATGTTATAGCAGAGAATATATGAAATGCCAGTAAATTTGAACATTTCTGTAAAGTGGACCATTTCCTAGCTCCTACAGCTCTTCCTGACACAAGAGGAAATCATTTAAGGTCATCATGTCTGCCCTTGGCATTCTCGGAATGCCCTGGCCTCAGAATGCAGCATCTGTAGTCCATGGTAACCTGCGGAGAGTGGGCGGGACTGAGGGAGGCTGGAACACAGCCCTCACAGAGGGAGTGGGTGTGGCGATCTCTGCTGTGACTGAACAAAGGGCAGGGGAGCAGCGGGCCCTGGGCACGTCCCTCAGAGCCCGGCAGGCCTAGTGGGGTGTCACAAGCATTTAGGCCCAGGCCTTAGGGCGCCTTCTTTTTCTGCACAGCTGCCCAAACTCTCACTTTTCCACTCAGGCCGCCCACTTAGTTGCAGTGAGTGTGGAACCTGTCCACGCAGTATACCTCGCTGCACAGCTAACCATAGGTCTGGGCATCATAGCTGACTGCCAGGTGACCGAAGTTCGCAGGAGAGATGATTCCCAGGTTCACATGCAGAGAAGCTCCTGCCCGGGCCACAGGCGGCCCACTGCCCCTGCCCAAGATCGTGGGCCGAAAGCAGCCCTGTCTAAGTCCCCTACCCCTAGAGGGAGTATTGGACCAACACTTCTAGAAAACGGGGTCCTTGTGGGCAACTCATTGGAGGGACACAAATAAATCTTTGCCGACTTTTTGCTGAAACTTACGAGCGTTCACACCTAAGCCTTTTACAAGGTCAGCTGTTTAGCTAAACATGAGCTCAGGATCTAAATTTACACAATAATGAAGAAATCAGCAACAAAGGGAGACAATCAGCAAAAACAATCAATACCAGAATTAGATTCCCTAGGCCATCCGTCAGATGTTGGAATAATCAGGTGCTAGGCAGAAAATATACATAAACCTGGAAAAGAAACAAGGAACAAGGATGTTTTCAAAGACTGGTAGGATCTCTAAAACATTTTTAAAGTACATGTCATTGATAAAGCTAAATACTCAAAGGTTGTTTAATACAACAAATTAAGCAGTGAGAAGAGTGAAATTATGCTGTTTAGAAAACTATGGAAGGTGAGATTTTCTGCCTAATTATATAAGATGATTTCTCTAAAACCTACACATTATTTCAAAGACTTATTGGCTGTGAAATAAGTTAAGGGTATTTCAAATGTCTTGTCTGCAAAGAAATGTGAGATGTAGGGAATCACAGAAAGCCGAGGCGATAATATGTCAATATATACATTGCTATATGGTTAACTAAGCAATAGGCCGGCAACAGTGTAGAGGAATGGACCCTTAGAAACGTACAAGGAAGCTGGAATCTTTAAAAGTTCAAATCTTTTTAAGTAAAAAGATTTATTAAAAATAATAACCAAGTGTTTTACTTGACATCAGAAAAACAAAACAATAAACCCTGAGAACATAGAAAAAATATAAATAAAGATATGAGCAGAACTTAATACAACAGAAAACGTATAAAATTTAGGTGATTTAGTAAGTCCAAAGAATATTCTTTGAAAAGATTTAAAAGACACACTTTGATTTAGGAAAACAAAAAAAAGTAAATAATATACAGAAAGAATCAGGACAATGTTATAGCGGAGAATATATGAATTGCCAGTAAATTTGAATATTTCTGTAAAGTGGACCATTTCCTAGCTCCTACAGTTTACCAAAACTGACACAAGAGGAAATCATTTAAGGTCATCATGTCTGCCCTTGGCATTCTCGGAACGCCCTGGCCTCAGAATGCAGCATCTATAGTCCATGGTAACCTGCGGAGAGGGGGCGTGGCTGAGGGAGGTTGGAAGACTGCCTTCACTGTGGGAGTGGGTGTGGCCATCTCTGCTGTGACTGAACAAAGGTCAGGGGAGCAGGGGGCCCAGGGCAAAGCCCTCAGAGCCCGGCAGAGCCAGTGGGGTGTCACAAGCATTTAGGCCCAGGCCAAAGGGCGCCTTCTTTGTCTGCACAGCTGCCCAAACTCTCACCTTTCCACTCAGGCCGCCCACTTATTTGAAGTGTGTTGGGTACCTGTCCGCGCAGTACACCTCGCTGCACAGCTAACCATAGTTCAAGGCATCGTAGCTTCCTGCCAGGTGACTGAAGTTCGCAGGCAAATGGGTCCCTGGGACACATGCGGAGAGGTTCCTGCCCGGGCCACAGGCCGCCCACTGGCCCTGCCCCAGATCGAAGCCTGAAAAGCAGCCATGTCTGTGTCCACTGCCTCTCGAAGGAGTATTGGACAAACACTTGTAGAAAACGGGGTTCTTGTGGGCAACTCATTGGAGGGACACAAATAAATCTTTGCCGACTTTCTGCTGAAGTGTACCAGCGTTCACACATAAGCCTCTTACAAGGTCAGCTGTTTAGCTAAACATGAGCTCATGATCTAAATTTACACAATATTGAAGAAATCAGCTAAAAAGGGAGACAATCAGCAAAAACAATCAATACCAGAATGAGATTCCCTAGGCCATCCATCTGATGTTGGAATAATCAGATGCAAGGCAGAAAATATACATAAAACTGGAACTGAAACAAGGAACAAGGAGGTTTTCAAAGGCTGGTAGGATCTCTAAAACATTTTTAAAGTACATGTCGTTGATAAACCTAAATCCTCAAAGGTTGTTTAATACCACAGATTAAGCATTGAGAAGAGTGAAATTATGCTGTTTTGAAAACTATGGCAGGTGAGATTTTCTGCCTAATTATATATGAAGATTTCTCTAAAAAATAGACATTATTTCAAAGACTTATTGGCTGTGAAATAAGTTAAGTGTATTTCAAATGGCTTGTCTGCAAAGAAAGGTGAGATGTAGGGAATCACAGAAAGTCGAGGGGAAAATGTCAATATATACATTGCTATATGGTGAACTAAGCCTTAGGCCAGCCACAATGTAGGGGACCTGACCCTTAGAAACTTGAAAGTGAGCTGGAATCTTTAAAAGTTCAAATCTTTATAAGTAAAAAGAATGATGAAAATGAATAACCAAGTGTTTTAATTGACATCAGAAGATCAAAACAATAAACCCTGAGAACATAGAAAAAGATAAAGATAGATATGAGCAGAACTTAATACCACAGAAAACGTATAAAATTCAGGTGAGGTAGTAAGTCCAAAGAATATTCTTTGAAAAGATTTAAAAGACACACTTTGATTAAGGAAAACAAAAAAAGTAAAGAATATACAGAAAGAATCAGGACAATGTTATAGCAGAGAATATATGAAATGCCAGTAAATTTGAAAATTTCTGTAAAGTGGACCATTTCCTAGCTCCTACAGTTTACCAAAACTGACACAAGAGGAAATCATTTAAGGTCATCATGTCTGCCCTTGGCATTCTCGGAACGCCCTGGCCTCAGAATGCAGCATCTGTAGTCCATGGTAAACTGTGCAGAGTGGGCGGGGCTGAGGGAGGCTGGAGCACTGCCCTCACTGAGGGAGTGGGTGTGGCCATCTCTGCTGTGACTGAACAAAGGGCAGGGGAGCATGGGGCCCAGGGCAGGGCCCTCAGAGCAAGGCAGGCGCTGGGGGGTGACACAAGCATTTAGGCCAAGGCCATAGTGCGCCTTCTTTGTCTGCACAGCTGGTCAAACTCTCACTTTTCCACTCAGGCCACCCACTTATTTGAAGTGTGTGTGGAACCTGTCCACGCAGTATACCTCGCTGCACAGCTAACCATAGGTCTGGGCATCGTAGCTTCCTGCCAGGTGACTGAAGTTCGCAGGAGAGATGATTCCCAGGTTCACACGCAGAGAGGCTCCTGCCCGGGCCACACGCCGCCCACTGCCCCTGCCCAAGATCGGGGGCCGAACGCAGCCCTGTCTAAGTCCCCTACCCCTAGAGGGAGTATTAGACCAACACTTCTGGAAAACGGGGTCCTTGTGGGCAACTCATTGGAGGGACACAAATAAATCTTTGCCGACTTTTTGCTGAAAATTACGAGGTTCACACCTAAGCCTTTTACAAGGTCAGCTGTTTAGCTAAACATGAGCTCATGACCTAAATTTACACAATAATGAAGAAATCAGCTACAAAGGGAGACAATCAGCAAAAACAATCAATACCAGAATTAGATTCCCTAGGCCATCCGTCAGATGTTGGAATAATCAGGTGCTAGGCAGAAAATATACATAAACCTGGAAAAGAAACAAGGAACAAGGATGTTTTCAAAGACTGGTAGGATCTCTAAAACATTTTTAAAGTACATGTAATTGATAAAGCTAAATACACAAAGGTTGTTTAGTACAGCAAATTAAGCTGTGAGAAGAGTGAAGTTATGCTGTTTAGAAAACTATGGAACGTGAGATTTTCTGCCTAATTATATAAGATGATTTCTCTAAAAAATACACATTATTTCAAAGACTTATTGGCTGGGAAATAAGTTAAGGGTATTTCAAATGTCTTGTCTGCAAAGAAAGGTGAGATGTAGGGAGTCACAGAAAGCAGAGGGGAAAATATGTCAATATATAAATAGCTATATGGTGAACTAAGCCTTAGGCCGGCAACAGTGTAGAGGAAAGGACCCTTAGAAACGTACAAGGAAGCTGGAATCTTTAAAAGTTCAAATCTTTATAAGTAAAAAGATTTATTAAAATGAATAACCAAGTGTTTTACTTGACATCAGAAAATCAAAACTATAAACCCTGAGAACATAGAAAAAAGATAAATAAAGATATGAGCAGAATTTAATACAACAGAAAACGTATAAAATTCAGGTGATTTAGTAAGTCCAAAGAATATTCTTTGAAAAGATTTAAAAGACACACTTTGATTAAGGAAAACATAAACATAAGTAAAGAATATGCAGAAAGAATCAGGACAATGTTATAGCAGAGAATATATGAAATGCCAGTAAACTTGAACATTTCTGTAAAGCGGACCATTTCCTAGCTGCTACAGTTTACGAAAACTGACACAAGAGGAAATCATTTAAGCTCGTCATGTCTGCCCTTGGCATTCTCGGAACGCCCTGGCCTCAGAATGCAGCATCTGTAGCCCATGGTAACCAGCGGAGAGGGGGCGTGGCTGAGGGAGGTTGGAAGACTGCCATCACTGAGGGAGTGGGTGTGGCCATCTCTGCTGTGACTCAACAAAGGGCAGGGGAGCAGTGGGCCCAGGACAGGGCCCTCAGAGCCCGGCAGACCCAGTGGGGTGTCACAAGCATTTAGGCCCAGGCCAAAGAGCGCCTTCTTTGTCTGCACAGCTGCCCAAACTCTCACCTTTCCACTAAGGCAACCCTCTTATTTGAAATGTGTTTTGAACCTGTCCACGCAGTACACCTCGCTGCACAGCTAACCATAGGTCAGGGCATCGTACCTTCCTGCCAGGTGACCGAAGTTCGCAGGCAAATGGGTCCCTGGGACACATGCGGAGAGGCTCCTGCCCGGGCCACAGGCCGCCCACTGGCCCTGCCCCAGATCGAAGCCTGAAAAGCAGCCATGTCTGAGTCCACTGCCTCTCGAAGGAGTATTGGACCAACACTTGTAGAAAACGGGGTCCTTGCGGGCAACTCATTGGAGGAACACAAATAAATCTTTGCCGACTTTCTGCTGAAGCGTTCCAGCGTTCACACCTAAGCCTCTTACAAGTTAAGCTGTTTAGCTAAACATGAGCTCATGATCTAAATTTACACAATATTGAAGAAATCAGCTACAAAGTGAGACAATCTGCAAAAACAATCAATACCAGAATGAGATTCCCTAGGCCATCCATCTGATTTTGGAATAATCAGGTGCAAGGCAGAAAATATACATAAAACTGGAACTGAAACAAGGAACAAGGAGGTTTTCAAAGGCTGGTAGGATCTCTAAAACATTTTTAAAGTACATGTCATTGATAAACCTAAATACTCAAAGGTTGTTTAATACCACAGATTAAGCATTGAGAAGAGAGAAATTATGCTGTTTTGAAAACTATGGCATGTGAGATTTTCTGCCTAATTATGTCAGAAGATTTCTCTAAAAAATAGACATTATTTCAATGACTTATTGGCTGTGAAATAAGTTATGTGTATTTCAAATGGCTTGTTCGCAAAGAAAGGTGAGATGTAGGGAATCACAGAAAGTCGAGGGGAAAATGTCAATATATACATTGCTATATGGTGAACTAAGCCTTAGGCCAGCCACAATGTAGAGGACCTGACCCTTAGAAACTTAAAAGTGAGCTGGAATCTTTAAAAGTTCAAATCTTTATATGTAAAAGATTGATGAAAATGAATAACCAAGTGTTTTAATTGACATCAGAAGATCAAAACAATAAACCCAGAGAACATAGAAAAAAGATAAAGATAGATATGAGCAGAACTTAATACCACAGAAAACGTATAAAATTCAGGTGAGGTAGTAAGTCCAAAGAATATTCTTTGAAAAGATTTAAAAGACTCAGTTTGATTAAGGAAAACAAAAAAAAGTAAAGAATATACAGAAAGAATCAGGACAATGTTATAGCAGAGAATATATGAAATGCCAGTAAATTTGAACATTTCTGTAAAGTGGACCATTTCCTAGCTCCTAAAGTTTACCAAAACTGACACAAGAGGAAATCATTTAAGGTCATCATGTCTGCCCTTGGCATTCTCGGAACGCCCTGGCCTCAGAAGGCAGCATCTGTAGTCCATGGTAACCTGCGGAGAGGGGGCGTGGCTGTGGGAGGTTGAAGACTGCCATCACTGAAGGAGTGGGTGTGGCCATCTCTGCTGTGACTGAACAAATGGCAGGGGAGCAGGGGGCCCAGGGCTGGGCCCTCAGAGCCCGGCAGACCCAGTGGGGTGTCACAAGCATTTAGGCCCAGGCCAAAGGGCGCTTTATTTGTCTGCACAGCTGCCCAAACTCTCACCTTTCCACTCAGGCCGCCCTCTTATTTGAAGTGTGTTGGGTACCTGTCCGCGCAGTACACCTCGCGGCACAGCTAACCATTGGTCAAGGCATCGTAGCTTCCTGCCAGGTAACTGAAGTTCTCAGGCAAATGGGTCCCTGGGTCACATGCGGAGAGGCTCCTTCCCGGGCCACAGGCCGCCCACTGGCCCTGCCCCAGATCGAACCCTGAAAAGCAGCCATGTCTGAGTCCACTGCCTCTCGAAGGAGTATTGGACCAACACTTGTAGAATACGGGGTTCTTGCGGGCAACTCATTGGAGGGACACAAATAAATCTTTGCCGACTTTCTGCTGAAGCTTACCAGCGTTCACACCTAAGCCTCTTACAAGGTCAGCTGTTTAGCTAAACATGAGCTCATGATCTAAATTTACACAATATTGAAGAAATCAGCTACAAAGGGAGACAATCAGCAAAAACAATCAATACCAGAATGAGATTCCCTAGGCCATCCATCTGATGTTGGAATAATCAGGTGCAAGGCAGAAAATATACATAAAACTGGAACTGAAACAAGGAACAACGAGGTTTTCAAAGGCTGGTAGGATGTCTAAAACATTTTTAAAGTACATGTCGTTGATAAACCTAAATACTCAAAGGTTGTTTAATACCACAGATTAAGCATTGAGAAGAGTAAAATTATGCTGTTTTGAAAACTATGGCAGGTAAGATTTTCTGCCTAATTATATAAGAAGATTTCTCTAAAAAATAGACATTATTTCAAAGACATATTGGCTGTGAAATAAGTTAAGTGTATTTCAAATGTCTTGTCTGCAAAGAAAGGTGAGATGTAGGGAATCACAGAAATTCGAGGGGAAAATGTCAATATATACATTGCTATATGGTGAACTAAGCCTTATGCCAGCCACAATGTAGAGGACCTGACCCTTAGAAACTTGAAAGTGAGCTGGAATCTTTAAAAGTTCAAATCTTTAAAAGTAAAAAGATTGATGAAAATGAATAACCAAGTGTTTTAATTGACATCAGAAGATCAAAACAATAAACCCTGAGAACGTAGAAAAAAGATAAAGATAGATATGAGCAGGACTTAATACCACAGAAAACGTATAAAATTCAGGTGAGGTAGTAAGTCCAAAGAATATTCTTTGAAAAGATTTAAAAGACACACTTTGATTAAGGAAAGCACAAACATAATTAAAGAATATATAGAAAGAATCAGGACAATGTTATAGCAGAGAATATATGAAATGCCAGTAAATTTGAACATTTCTGTAAAGTGGACCATTTCCTAGCTCCTACAGCTCCTCCTGACACAAGAGGAAAACATTTAAGGTCATCATGTCTGCCCTTGGCATTCTCGGAACGCCCTGGCCTCAGAATGCAGCATCTGTAGTCCATGGTAACCTGCGGAGAGGGGGCGTGGCTGAGGGAGGTGGGAAGTCTGCCATCACTGAGGGATTGGGTGTGGCCATCTCTGCTGTGACTGAACAAAGGGCAGGGGAGCAGGGGGCCCAGGTCACGGCCCTCCGAGCCCGGCAGACCCAGTGGGGTGTCACAAGCATTTAGGCCCAGGCCAAAGGGCGCCTTCTTTGTCTGCACAGCTGCCCAAACTCTCACTTTCCACTCAGGCTGCCGTCTTATTTGAAGTGTGTTTGGAACCTGTCTGCGCAGTACACCTCGCTGCACAGCTAACCATAGATCATGGCATCGTAGCTTCCTGCCAGGTGACCCAAGTTCGCAGGCAAATGGGTCCCTGGGACACATGCGGAGAGGCTCCTGCCCGGGCCACAGGCCGCCCCCTGGCCCTGCTCCAGATCGAAGGCTGAAAAGCAGCTATGTCTGAGTCCACTGCCTCTCGAAGGAGTATTGGACCAACACTTGTAGAAAACGGTGTCCTTGCGGGCAACTCATTGGAGGGACACAAATAAATCTTTGCCGACTTTCTTCTGAAGCGTACCAGCGTTCACACCTAAGCCTCTTACAAGGCCAGCTGTTTAGCTAAACATGAGCTCATGATCTAAATTTACACAATATTGAAGAAATCAGCTAGAAAGTGAGACAATCAGCAAAAACAATCAATACCAGAATGAGATTCCCTAGGCCATCCATCTGATGTTGGAATAATCAGGTGCAAGGCAGAAAATATACATAAAACTGGAACTGAAACAAGGAACAAGGAGGTTTTCAAAGGCTGGTAGGATCTCTAAAACATTTTTAAAGTACATGTCATTGATAAACCTAAATACTCAAAGGTTGTTTAATACCACAGATTAAGCATTGAGAAGAGTGACATTATGCTGTTTTGAAAACTATGGCAGGTGAGATTTTCTGCCTAATTATGTCAGAAGATTTCTCTAAAAAATAGACATTATTTCAAAGACTAATTGGCTGTGAAATAAGTTAAGTGTATTTCCAATGGCTTGTCTGCAAAGAAAGGTGAGATGTAGGGAATCACAGAAAGTCGAGGGGAAAATGTCAATATATACATTGCTATATGGTGAACTAAGCCTTAGGCCAGCCACAATGTAGAGGACCTGACCCTTAGAAACTTAAAAGTGAGCTGGAATCTTTAAAAGTTCAAATCTTTATAAGTAAAAAGATTGATGAAAATGAATAACCAAGTGTTTTAATTGACATCAGAAGATCAAAACAATAAACCCTGAGAACATAGAAAAAAGATAAAGATAGATATGAGCAGAACTTAATACCACAGAAAACGTATAAAATTCAGGTGAGGTAGTAAGTCCAAAGAATATTCTTTGAAAAGATTTAAAAGACACACTTTGATTAAGGAAAGCACAAACATAATTAAAGAATATATAGAAAGAATCAGGACAATGTTATAGCAGAGAATATATGAAATGCCAGTAAATTTGAACATTTCTGTAAAGTGGACCATTTCCTAGCTCCTACAGCTCCTCCTGACACAAGAGGAAATCATTTAAGGTCATCATGTCTGCCCTTGGCATTCTCGGAACGCCCTGGCCTCAGAATGCAGCATCTGTAGTCCATGGTAACCTGCGGAGAGTGGGCGGGACTGAGTGAGGCTGGAACACTGCCCTCACAGAGGGAGTGGGTGTGGCCATCTCTGCTGTGATTGAACAAAGGGCAGGGGAGCAGCGGGCCCTGGGCAGGGCCCTCAGAGACCGGCAGGCCTAGTGGGGTGTCACAAGCATTTAGGCCCAGGCCTTAGGGCGCCATCTTTGTCTGCACAGCTGCCCAAACTCTCACTTTTCCACTCAGGCCGCCCACTTAGTTGCAGTGAGTGTGGAACCTGTCCGCGCAGTATACCTCGCTGCACAGCTAACCATATGTCTGGGCATCATAGCTTCCTGCCAGGTGACCGAAGTTCGCAGAAGAGATGATTCCCAGGTTCACATGCAGAGAGGCTCCTGCCCGGGCCACAGGCGGCCCACTGCCCCTGCCCAAGATCGGGGGCCGAAAGCAGCCCTGTCTAATTCCCCTAACCCTAGAGGGAGTATTGGACCAAAACATCTAGAAAACGGGGTCCTTGTGGGCAACTCATTGGAGGGACACAAATAAATCTTT
Source organism: Mesoplodon bidens (assembly GCF_964165515.1). Taxonomy (NCBI): domain Eukaryota; kingdom Metazoa; phylum Chordata; class Mammalia; order Artiodactyla; family Ziphiidae; genus Mesoplodon; species Mesoplodon bidens. The sequence continues at coordinate 5,969,800 of NC_138180.1, forward strand.
GCCGACTTTTTGCTGAAACTTACGAGCGTTCACACCTAAGCCTTTTACAAGGTCAGCTGTTTAGCTAAACATGAGCTCATGATCTAAATTTACACAATAATGAAGAAATCAGCTACAAAGGGAGACAATCAGCAAAAACAATCAATACCAGATTTAGATTCCCTAGGCCATCCGTCAGATATTGGAATAATCAGGTGCTAGGCAGAAAATATACATAAACCTGGAAAAGAAACAAGGAACAAGGATGTTTTCAAAGACTGGTAGGATCTCTAAAACATTTTTAAAGTACATGTCATTGATAAAGCTAAATACTCAAAGGTTGTTTAATACAACAAATTAAGCAGTGAGAAGAGTGAAATTATGCTGTTTAGAAAACTATGGAAGGTGAGATTTTCTGCCTAATTATATAAGATGATTTCTCTAAAAAATACACATTATTTCAAAGACTTATTGGCTGTGAAATAAGTTAAGGTTATTTCAAATGTCTTGTCTGCAAAGAAAGGTGAGATGTAGGGAATCACAGAAAGCCGAGGGGATAATATGTCAATATATAGATTGCTATATGGTGAACTAAGCCTTAGGCCGGCAACAGTGTAGAGGAATGGACCCTTGAAACGTACAAGGAAGCTGGAATCTTTAAAATTTCAAATCTTTATAAGTAAAAAGATTTATTAAAAATAATAACCAAGTGTTTTACTTGACATCAGAAAATCAAAACAATAAACCCTGAGAACATAGAAAAAAGATAAAGATAGATATGAGCAGAACTTAATACCACAGAAAACATATAAAATTCAGGTGAGGTAGTAAGTCCAAAGAATATTCTTTGAAAAGATTTAAAAGACACACTTTGATTTAGGAAAACAAAAAAAAGTAAATAATATACAGAAAGAATCAGGACAATGTTATAGCGGAGAATATATGAATTGCCAGTAAATTTGAATATTTCTGTAAAGTGGACCATTTCCTAGCTCCTACAGTTTACCAAAACTGACACAAGAGGAAATCATTTAATGTCATCATGTCTGCCCTTGGCATTCTCGGAACGCCCTGGCCTCAGAATGCAGCATCTGTAGTCCATGGTAACCTGTGGAGAGTGGGCGGGGCTGAGGGATGCTGGAACACTGCCCTCACTGAGGGAGTGTGTGTGGCCATCTCTGCTGTGACTGAACAAAGGGCAGGGGAGCAGGGGGCCCAGGGCAGGGCCCTCAGAGCAAGAAAGGCCCAGTGGGTTGTCACAAGCATTTAGGCCCAGGCCATAGGTCGCCTTCTTTGTCTGCACAGCTGGCCAAACTCTCACTTTTCCACTGAGGCCACCCACTTATTTGAAGTGTGTGTGGAACCTGTCCACGCAGTATACCTCGCTGCACAGCTAACCATAGGTCTGGGCATCGTAGCTTCCTGCCAGGTGACCGAAGTTCGCAGGAGAGATGATTCCCAGGTTCACACGCAGAGAGGCTCCTGCCCGGGCCACACGCCGCCCACTGCCCCTGCCCAAGATCGGGGGCCGAAAGCAGCCCTGTCTAAGTCCCCTACCCCTAGAGGGAGTATTGGACCAACACTTCTAGAAAACGGGGTCCTTGTGGGCAACTCATTGGAGGGACACAAATAAATCTTTGCCGACTTTTTGCTGAAACTTACGAGCGTTCACACCTAAGCCTTTTACAAGGTCAGCTGTTTAGCTAAACATGAGCTCATGATCTAAATTTACACAATAATGAAGAAATCAGCTACAAAGGGAGACAATCAGCAAAAACAATCAATACCAGAATTAGATTCCCTAGGCCATCCGTGATATGTTGGAATAATCAGGTGCTAGGCAGAAAATATACATAAACCTGGAAAAGAAACAAGGAACAAGGATGTTTTCAAAGACTTGTAGGATCTCTAAAACATTTTTAAAGTACATGTCATTGATAAAGCTAAATACACAAAGGTTGTTTAATACAGCAAATTAAGCAGTGAGAAGAGTGAAGTTATGCTGTTTAGAAAACTATGGAAGGTGAGATTTTCTGCCTAATTATACAAGATGATTTCTCTAAAAAATACACATTATTTCAAAGACTTATTGGCTGTGAAATAAGTTAAGGGTATTTCAAATGTCTTGTCTGCAAAGAAAGGTGAGATGTAGGGAATCACAGAAAGCCGAGGGGATAGTATGTCAATATATACATTGCTATATGTTGAACTAAGCCTTAGGCCGGCAACAGTGTAGAGGAAAGGACCCTTAGAAACGTACAAGTAAGCTGGAATCTTTAAAAGTTCAAATCTTTATAAGTAAAAAGTTTTATTAAAATGAATAACCAAGTGTTTTACTTGACATCAGAAAATCAAAACTATAAACCCTGAGAACATAGAAAAAAGATAAATAAAGATATGAGCAGAACTTAATACAACAGAAAACGTATAAAAATCAGGTGATTTAGTAAGTCCAAAGAATATTCTTTGAAAAGATTTAAAAGACACACTTTGATTAAGGAAAACATAAACATAAGTAAAGAATATGCAGAAAGAATCAGGACAATGTTATAGCAGAGAATATATGAAATGCCAGTAAACTTGAACATTTCTGTAAAGCGGACCATTTCCTAGCTGCTACAGTTTACGAAAACTGACACAAGAGGAAATCATTTAAGGTCATCATGTCTGCCCTTGGCATTCTCGGAACGCCCTGGCCTCAGAAGGCAGCATCTGTAGTCCATGGTAACCTGCGGAGAGGGGGCGTGGCTGAGGGAGGTTGGAAGCCTGCCCTCACTGAGGGAGTGGGTGTGGCCATCTCTGCTGTGACTGAACAAAGGGCAGGGGATCAGGGGGCCCAGGGCAGGGCCCTCAGAGCCCGGCAGACCTAGTGGGGTGTCACAAGCATTTAGGCCCAGGCCAAAGGGCGCCTTCTTTGTCTGCACAGCTGCCCAAACTCTCACCTTTCCACTCAGGCCGCCCTCTTATTTGAAGTGTGTTTGGAACCTGTCCGCGCAGTACACCTTGCTGCACAGCTAACCATAGGTCAGGACATCGTAGCTTCCTGCCAGGTGACCGAAGTTCGCAGGCAAATGGGTCCCAGGGACACATGCGGAGAGCCTCCTGCCCGGGCCACAGGCCGCCCACTGGCCCTGACCCAGATCGAAGGCTGAAAAGCAGCCATGTCTGATTCCACTGCCTCTCGAAGGAGTATTGGACCAACTCTTGTAGAAAACGGGGTCCTTGCGGGCAACTCATTGGAGGGACACAAATAAATCTTTGCCGACTTTCTGCTGAAGCGTACCAGCGTTCACACCTAAGCCTCTTAGAAGGTCAGCTGTTTAGCTAAACATGAGCTCATGATCTAAATTTACACAATATTGAAGAAATCAGCTACAAAGTGAGACAATCAGCAAAAACAATCAATACCAGAATGAGATTCCCTTGGCCATCCATCTGATGTTGGAATAATCAGGTGCAAGGCAGAAAATATACAAAAAACTGGAACTGACACAAGGAACAAGGAGGTTTTCAAAGGCTGGTAGGATCTCTAAAACATTTTTAAAGTACATGTCATTGATAAACCTAAATACTCAAAGGTCGTTTAATACCACAGATTAAGCATTGAGAAGAGTGAAATTATGCTGTTTTGAAAACTATGGCAGGTGAGATTTTCTGCCTAATTATGTCAGAAGATTTCTCTAAAAAATAGACATTATTTCAAAGACTTATTGGCTGTGAAATAAGTTAAAGTACATGTCATTGATAAAGCTAAATACTCAAAGGTTGTTTAATACAACAAATTAAGCAGTGAGAAGAGTGAATTTATGATGTTTAGAAAACTATGGAAGGTGAGATTTTCTGCCTAATTATATAAGATGATTTCTCTAAAGAATACACATTATTTCAAAGACTTATTGGCTGTGAAATAAGTTAAGCGTATTTCAAATATCTTGTCTGCAAAGAAAGGTGAGATGTAGGGAATCACAGAAAGCCGAGGGTATAATATGTCAATATATACATTGCTATATGGTGAACTAAGCTTTAGGCCGGCAACAGTGTAGAGGAATGGACCCTTAGAAACGTACAAGTAAGCTGGAATCTTTAAAAGTTCAAATCTTTATAAGTAAAAAGATTGATGAAAATGAATAACCAAGTGTTTTACTTGACATCAGAAAATCAAAACAATAAACCCTGAGAACATAGAAAAAAGATAAATAAAGATAGGAGCAGAACTTGATACAACAGAAAACGTATAAAATTTAGGTGATTTAGTAAGTCCAAAGAATATTCTTTGAAAAGATTTAAAAGACACACTTTGATTTAGGAAAACAAAAAAAGTAAATAATATATAGAAAGAATCAGGACAATGTTATGACAGAGAATATATGAAATGCCAAAATTTGAACATTTCTGTAAAGTGGACCATTTCCTAGCTCCTACAGCTCCTCCTGACACAAGAGGAAATCATTTAAGGTCATCATGTCTGCCCTTGGCATTCTCGGAATGCCCTGGCCTCAGAATGCAGCATCTGTAGTCCATGGTAACCTGCGGAGAGTGGGCGGGACTGAGGGAGGCTGGAACACTGCCCTCACAGAGGGAGTGGGTGTGGCCATCTCTGCTGTGACTGAACAAAGGGCAGGGGAGCAGCGGGCCCTGGGCACGTCCCTCAGAGCCCGGCAGGCCTAGTGGGGTGTCACAAGCATTTAGGCCCAGGCCTTAGGGCGCCTTCTTTTTCTGCACAGCTGCCCAAACTCTCACTTTTCCACTCAGGCCGCCCACTTAGTTGCAGTGAGTGTGGAACCTGTCCGCGCAGTATACCTCGCTGCACAGCTAACCATAGGTCTGGGCATCATAGCTGACTGCCAGGTGACCGAAGTTCGCAGGAGAGATGATTCCCAGGTTCACATGCAGAGAAGCTCCTGCCCGGGCCACAGGCGGCCCACTGCCCCTGCCCAAGATCGTGGGCCGAAAGCAGCCCTGTCTAAGTCCCCTACCCCTAGAGGGAGTATTGGACCAACACTTCTAGAAAACGGGGTCCTTGTGGGCAACTCATTGGAGGGACACAAATAATTCTTTGCCGACTTTTTGCTGAAACTTACGAGCGTTCACACCTAAGCCTTTTACAAGGTCAGCTGTTTAGCTAAACATGAGCTCATGACCTAAATTTAGATTTCTCTAAAAAATACACATTATTTTAAAGACTTATTGGCTGTGATATAAGTTAAGGGTATTTCAAATGTCTTGTCTGCAAAGAAATGTGAGATGTAGGGAATCACAGAAAGCCGAGGCGATAATATGTCAATATATACATTGCTATATGGTGAACTAAGCCTTAGGCCGGCAACAGTGTAGAGGAATGGACCCTTAGAAACGTACAAGGAAGCTGGAATCTTTAAAAGTTCAAATATTTTTAAGTAAAAAGATTTATTAAAAATAATAACCAAGTGTTTTACTTGACATCAGAAAATCAAAACAATAAACCCTGAGAACATAGAAAAAAGATAAATAAAGATATGAGCAGAACTTAATACAACAGAAAACGAATAAAATTTAGGTGATTTAGTAAGTCCAAAGAATATTCTTTGAAAAGATTTAAAAGACACACTTTGATTTAGGAAAACAAAAAAAAGTAAATAATATACAGAAATAATCAGGACAATGTTATAGCGGAGAATATATGAATTGCCAGTAAATTTGAATATTTCTGTAAAGTGGACCTTTTCCTAGCTCCTAAAGTTTACCAAAACTGACACAAGAGGAAATCATTTAAGGTCATCATGTCTGCCCTTGGCATTCTCGGAACGCCCTGGCCTCAGAATGCAGCATCTGTAGTCCATGGTAACCTGCGGAGAGGGGACGTGGCTTAGGGAGGTGGGAAGACTGCCCTCACTGAGGGAGTGGGTGTGGCCATCTCTGCTGTGACTGAACAAAGAGCAGGGGAGCAGGGGGCCCAGGGCAGGGCCCTCAGAGCCCGGCAGACCCTGTTGGGTGTCACAAGCATTTAGGCCCAGGCCAAAGGGCGCTTTCTTTGTCTGCACAGCTGCCCAAACTCTCACCTTTCCACTCAGGCCGCCCTCTTATTTGAAGTGTGTTCGGTACCTGTCCGCGCATTACACCTCGCTGCACAGCTAACCATAGGTCAAGGCATCGTAGCTTCCTGCCAGGTGACTGAAGTTCTCAGGCAAATATGTCCCTGGGACACATGCGGAGAGGCTCCTTCCCGGGCCACAGGCCGCCCACTGTCCCTGCCCCAGATCGAAGCCTGAAAAGCAGCCATGTGTGAGTCCACTGCCTCTCGAAGGAGTATTGGACCAACACTTGTAGAAAACGGGGTTCTTGCGGGCAACTCATTGGAGGGACACAAATAAATCTTTGCCGACTTTCTGCTGAAGCTTACCAGCGTTCACACCTAAGCCTCTTACAAGGTCAGCTGTTTAGCTAAACATGAGCTCATGATCTAAATTTACACAATATTGAAGAAATCAACTACAAAGGGAGACAATCAGCAAAAACAATCAATACCAGAATGAGATTCCCTAGGCCATCCATCTGATGTTGGAATAATCAGGCGCAAGGCAGAAAATATACATAAAACTGGAACTGAAACAAGGAACAAGGAGGTTTTCAAAGGCTGGTAGGATCTCTAAAACATTTTTAAAGTACATTTCGTTGATAAACCTAAATACTCAAAGGTTGTTTAATACCACAGATTAAGCATTGAGAAGAGTGAAATTATGCTGTTTTCAAAACTATGGCAGGTGAGATTTTCTGCCTAATTATATAAGAAGATTTCTCTAAAAAATAGACATTATTTCAAAGACTTATTGGCTGTGAAATAAGTTAAGTGTATTTCAAATGGCTTGTCTGCAAAGAAAGGTGAGATGTAGGGAATCACAGAAAGTCGAGGGGAAAATGTCAATATATACATTGCTATATGGTGAACTTAGCCTTAGGCCAGCCACAATGTAGAGGACCTGACCCTTAGAAACTTGAAAGTGAGCTGGAATCTTTAAAAGTTCAAATCTTTATAAGTAAAAAGATTGATGAAAATGAATAACCAAGTGTTTTAATTGACATCAGAAGATCAAAACAATAAACCCTGAGAACATAGAAAAAAGATAAATAAAGATATGAGCAGAACTTAATACCACAGAAAACGTATAAAATTCAGGTGAGGTAGTAAGTCCAAAGAATATTCTTTGAAAAGATTTAAAAGACACACTTTGATTAAGGAAAACAAAAAAAAGTAAAGAATATACAGAAAGAATCAGGACAATGTTATAGCAGAGAATATATGAAATGCCAGTAAATTTGAACATTTCTGTAAAGTGGACCATTTCCTAGCTCCTACAGTTTACCAAAACTGACACAAGAGGAAATCATTTAAGGTCATCATGTCTGCCCTTGGCATTCTCGGAACGCCCTGGCCTCAGAATGCAGCATCTGTAGTCCATGGTAAACTGTGGAGAGTGGGCGGGGCTGAGGGAGGCTGGAACACTGCCCTCACTGAGGGAGTGGGTGTGGCCATCTCTGCTGTGACTGAACAATGGGCAGGGGAGTATGGGGCCCAGGGCAGGGCCCTCAGAGCAAGGCAGGCGCAGTGGGGTGTCACAAGCATTTAGGCCCAGGCCATAGGGCGCCTTCTTTGTCTGCACAGCTGGCCAAACTCTCACTTTTCCACTGAGGCCACCCACTTATTTGAAGTGTGTGTGGAACCTGTCCACGCAGTATACCTCGCTGCACAGCTAACCATAGGTCTGGGCATCGTAGCTTCCTGCCAGGTGACCGAAGTTCGCAGGAGAGATGATTCCCAGGTTCACACGCAGAGAGGCTCCGGCCCGGGCCACACGCCTCCCCCAGCCCCTGCCCAAGATCGGGGGCCGAAAGCAGCCCTGTCTAAGTCCCCTACCCCTAGAGGGAGTATTGGACCAACACTTCTAGAAAACGGGGTCCTTGTGGGCAACTCATTGGAGGGACACAAATAAGTCTTTGCCGACTTTTTGCTGAAACTTACGAGCGTTCACACCTAAGCCTTTTACAAGGTCAGCTGTTTAGCTAAACATGAGCTCATGATCTAAATTTACACAATAATGAAGAAATCAGCTACAAAGGGAGACAATCAGCAAAAACAATCAATACCAGAATTAGATTCCCTAGGCCATCCGTCAGATGTTGGAATAATCAGGTGCTAGGCAGACAATATACATAAACCTGGAAATGAAACAAGGAACAAGGATGTTTTCAAAGACTGGTAGGGTCTCTAAAACATTTTTAAAGTACATGTCATTGATAAAGCTAAATACACAAAGGTTGTTTAATACAGCAAATTAAGCTGTGAGAAGAGTGAAGTTATGCTGTTTAGAAAACTATGGAACGTGAGATTTTCTGCCTAATTATATAAGATGATTTCTCTAAAAAATACACATTATTTCAAAGACTTATTGCCTGTGAAATAAGTTAAGGGTATTTCAAATGGCTTGTCTGCAAAGAAAGGTGAGATGTAGGGAATCACAGAAAGCCGAGGGGATAATATGTCAATATATACATAGCTATATGTTGAACTAAGCCTTAGGCCGGCAACAGTGTAGAGGAAAGGACCCTTAGAAACGTACAAGTAAGCTGGAATCTTTAAAAGTTCAAATCTTTATAAGTAAAAAGATTTATTAAAATGAATAACCAAGTGTTTTACTTGACATCAGAAAATCAAAACTATAAACCCTGAGAACATAGAAAAAAGATAAATAAAGATATGAGCAGAACTTAATACAACAGAAAACGTATAAAATTCAGGTGATTTAGTAAGTCCAAAGAATATTCTTTGAAAAGATTTAAAAGACACACTTTGATTAAGGAAAACATAAACATAAGTAAAGAATATGCAGAAAGAATCAGGACAATGTTATAGCAGAGAATATATGAAATGCCAGTAAACTTGAACATTTCTGTAAAGCGGACCATTTCCTAGCTGCTACAGTTTACGAAAACTGACACAAGAGGAAATCATTTAAGGTCATCATGTCTGCCCTTGGCATTCTCGGAACGCCCTGGCCTCAGAATGCAGCATCTGTAGTCCATGGTAACCTGCGGAGAGGGGGCGTGGCTGAGGGAGGTGGGAAGTCTGCCATCACTGAGGGAGTGGGTGTGGCCATCTCTGCTGTGACTGAACAAAGGGCAGGGGAGCAGGGGTCCCAGGTCAGGGCCCTCCGAGCCCGGCAGACCCAGTGGGGTGTCACAAGCATTTAGGCCCAGGCCAAAGGGCGCCTTCTTTGTCTGCACAGCTGCCCAAACTCTCACCTTTCCACTCAGGCTGCCCTCTTATTTGAAGTGTGTTTGGAACCTGTCTGCGCAGTACACCTCGCTGCACAGCTAACCATAGGTCATGGCATCGTAGCTTCCTGCCAGGTGACCCAAGTTCGCAGGCAAATGGGTCCCTGGGACACATGCGGAGAGGCTCCTGCCCGGGCCACAGGCCGCCCCCTGGCCCTGCTCCAGATCGAAGGCTGAAAAGCAGCCATGTCTGAGTCCACTGCCTCTCGAAGGAGTATTGGACCAACACTTGTAGAAAACGGGGTCCTTGCGGGCAACTCATTGGAGGGACACAAATAAATCTTTGCCGACTTTCTGCTGAAGCTTACCAGCGTTCACACCTAAGCCTCTTACAAGGTCAGCTGTTTAGCTAAACATGAGCTCATGATCTAAATTTACACAATATTGAAGAAATCAGCTACAAAGGGAGACAATCAGCAAAAACAATCAATACCAGAATGAGATTCCCTAGGCCATCCATCTGATGTTGGAATAATCAGGTGCAAGGCAGAAAATATACATAAAACTGGAACTGAAACAAGGAACAAGGAGGTTTTCAAAGGCTGGTAGGATCTCTAAAACATTTTTAAAGTACATGTCATTGATAAAGGTAAATACTCAAAGGTTGTTTAATACCACAGATTAAGCATTGAGAAGAGTGAAATTATGCTGTTTTGAAAACTATGGCAGGTGAGATTTTCTGCCTAATTATGTCAGAAGATTTCTCTAAAAAATAGACATTATTTCAAAGACTTATTGGCTGTGAAATAAGTTAAGTGTATTTCCAATGGCTTGTCTGCAAAGAAAGGTGAGATGTAGGGAATCACAGAAAGTCGAGGGGAAAATGTCAATATATACATTGCTATATGGTGAACTAAGCCTTAGGCCAGCCACAATGTAGAGGACCTGACCCTTAGAAACTTAAAAGTGAGCTGGAATCTTTAAAAGTTCAAATCTTTATAAGTAAAAAGATTGATGAAAATGAATAACCAAGTGTTTTAATTGACATCAGAAGATCAAAACAATAAACCCTGAGAACATAGAAAAAAGATAAAGATAGATATGAGCAGAACTTAATACCACAGAAAACGTATAAAATTCAGGTGAGGTAGTAAGTCCAAAGAATATTCTTTGAAAAGATTTAAAAGACACACTTTGAATAAGGAAAGCACAAACATAATTAAAGAATATATAGAAAGAATCAGGACAATGTTATAGCAGAGAATATATGAAATGCCAGTATATTTGAATATTTCTGTAAAGTGGACCATTTCCTAGCTCCTACAGTTTACCAAAACTGACACAAGAGGAAATCATTTAATGTCATCATGTCTGCCCTTGGCATTCTCGGAACGCCCTGGCCTCAGAATGCAGCATCTTTAGTCCATGGTAACCTGCGGAGAGTGGGCGGGACTGAGGGAGGCGGGAACACTGCCCTCACAGAGGGAGTGGGTGTGGCCATCTCTGCTGTTACTGAACAAAGGGCAGGGGAGCAGCGGGCCATGGGCAGGGCGCTCAGAGCCCGGCAGGCCTAGTGGGGTGTCACAAGCATTTAGGCCCAGGCCTTAGGGCGCCTTCTTTGTCTGCACAGCTGCCCAAACTCTCACTTTTCCACTCAGGCCGCCCACTTAGTTGCAGTGAGTTTGGAACCTGTCCGCGGAGTATACCTCGCTGCACAGCTAACCATAGGTCTGGGCATCATAGCTTCCTGCCAGGTGACCGAAGTTCGCAGGAGAGATGATTCCCAGGTTCACATGCAGAGAGGCTCCTGCCCGGGCCACAGGCAGCCCACTGACCCTGCCCAAGATCGGGGGCCGAAAGCAGCCCTGTCAAATTCCCCTACCCCTAGAGGGAGTATTGGACCAACACTTCTAGAAAACGGGGTCCTTGTGGGCAACTCATTGGAGGGACACAAATAAATCTTTGCCGACTTTTTGCTGAAACTTAGGAGCGTTCAGACCTAAGCCTTTTACAAGGTCAGCTGTTTAGCTAAACATGAGCTCAAATCTAAATTTACACAATAATGAAGAAATCAGCTACAAAGGCAGACAATCAGCAAAAACAATCAATACCAGAATTAGATTCCCTAGGCCATCCGTCAGATGTTGGAATAATCAGGTGCTAGGCAGAAAATATACATAAACCTGGAAAAGAAACAAGGAACAAGGATGTTTTCAAAGACTGGTAGGATCTCTAAAACATTTTTAAAGTACTTGTCATTGATAAAGCTAAATACTCAAAGGTTGTTTAATACAACAAATTAAGCAATGAGAAGAGTGAAATTATGCTGTTTAGAAAACTATGGCAGGTCAGATTTTCTGCCTAATTATATAAGATGATTTCTCTAAAAAATACACATTATTTCAAAGACTTATTGGCTGTGAAATAAGTTAAGGGTATTTCAAATGTCTAGTCTGCAAAGAAAGGTGAGATGTAGGGAATCACAGAAAGCCGAGGGGATAATATGTCAATATATACATTGCTATATGGTGAACTAAGCCTTAGGCTGGCAACAGTGTAGAGGAATGGACCCTTAGAAACGTACAAGGAAGCTGGAATCTTTAAAAGTTCAAATCTTTATAAGTAAAAAGATTTATTAAAAATAATAACAAACTGTTTTACTTGACATCAGAAAATCAAAACAATAAACCCTGAGAACATAGAAAAAAGATAAATAAAGATATGAGCAGAACTTAATACAACAGAAAACGTATAAAATTTAGGTGATTTAGTAAGTCCAAATAATATTCTTTGAAAAGATTTAAAAGACACACTTTGATTTAGGCAAACAAAAAAAAGTAAATAATATACAGAAAGAATCAGGACAATGTTATAGCGGAGAATATATGAATTGCCAGTAAATTTGAATATTTCTGTAAAGTGGACCCTTTCCTAGCTCCTAAAGTTTACCAAAACTGACACAAGAGGAAATCATTTAAGGTCATCATGTCTGCCCTTGGCATTCTCGGAACGCCCTGGGCTCAGAATGCAGCATCTGTAGTCCATGGTAACCTGCGGAGAGGGGGCGTGGCTGAGGGAGGTTGGAAGACTGCCCTCACTGAGGGAGTGGGTGTGGCCATCTCTGCTGTTACTGAACAAAGGGCAGGGGAGCAGCGGGCCCTGGGCAGGGCCCTCAGAGCCCGGCAGGCCTAGTGGTGTGTCACAAGCATTTAGGCCCAGGCCTTAGGGCGCCTTCTTTGTCTGCACAGCTGCCCAAACTCTCACTTTTCCACTCAGGCCGCCCACTTAGTTGCAGTGAGTGTGGAACGTGTACACGCAGTATACCTCGCTGCACAGCTAACCATAGGTCTGGGCATCATAGCTTCCTGCCAGGTGACCGAAGTTCGCAGGAGAGATGATTCCCCGGTTCACATGCAGAGAGGCTCCTGCCAGGGCCACGGGCGGCCCACTGCCCCTGCCCAAGTTCGGGGGCCGAAAGCAGCCCTGTCTAATTCCCCTACCCCTAGAGGGAGTATTGGACCAACACTTCTAGAAAACGGGGTCATTGTGGGCAACTCATTGGACGGACACAAATAAATCATTGCCGACTTTTTGCTGAAACTTAGGAGCGTTTACACCTAAGCCTTTTACAAGGTCAGCTGTTTAGCTAAACATGAGCTCATGATCTAAATTTACACAATATTGAAGAAATCAGCTACAAAGGGAGACAATCAGCAAAAACATTCAATAACAGAATGAGATTCCCTAGGCCATCCATCTGATGATGGAATAATCAGGTGCAAGGCAGAAAATATACATAAAACTGGAACTGAAACAAGGAACAAGGAGGTTTTCAAAGGCTGGTAGGATCTCTAAAACATTTTTAAAGTACATGTCATTGATAAACCTAAATACTCAAAGGTTGTTTAATACCACAGATTAAGCATTGAGAAGAGTGAAATTATGCTGTTTTGAAAACTATGGCAGGTGAGATTTTCTGCCTAATTATGTCAGAAGATTTCTCTAAAAAATAGACATTATTTCAAAGACTTATTGGCTGTGAAATAAGTTAAGTGTATTTCAAATGGCTTGTCTGCAAAGAAAGGTGAGATGTAGGGAATCACAGAAAGTCGAGGGGAAAATGTCAATATATACATTGCTATATGGTGAACTAAGCCTTAGGCCAGCCACAATGTAGAGGACCTGACCCTTAGAAACTTAAAAGTGAGCTGGAATCTTTAAAAGTTCAAATCTTTATAAGTAAAAAGATTGATGAAAATGAATACCCAAGTGTTTTAATTGACATCAGAAAATCAAAACAATAAACCCTGAGAACATAGAAAAAAGATAAAGATAGATATGAGCAGAACTTAATACCACAGAAAAGGTATAAAATTCAGGTGAGGTAGTAAGTCCAAAGAATATTCTTTGAAAAGATTTAAAAGACTCACTTTGATTAAGGAAAGCACAAACATAATTACAGAATATATAGAAAGAATCAGGACAATGTTATAACAGAGAATATATGAAATGCCAGTAAATTTGAACATTTCTGTAAAGTGGACCATTTCCTAGCTCCTACAGTTTACCAAAACTGACACAAGAGGAAATCATTTAAGGTCATCATGTCTGCCCTTGGCATTCTCGGAACGCCCTGGCCTCAGAATGCAGCATCTTTAGTCCATGGTAACCTGCGGAGAGTGGGCGGGACTGAGTGAGGCGGGAACACTGCCCTCACAGAGGGAGTGGGTGTGGCCATCTCTGCTGTTACTGAACAAAGGGCAGGGGAGCAGCGGGCCCTGGGCAGGGCCCTCTGAGCCCGGCAGGCCTAGTGGTGTGTCACAAGCATTTAGGCCCAGGCCTTAGGGCGCCTTCTTTCTCTGCACAGCTGCCCAAACTCTCACTTTTCCACTCAGGCCGCCCACTTAGTTGCAGTGAGTGTGGAATCTGTACACGCAGTATACCTCGCTGCACAGCTAACCATAGGTCTGGGCATCATAGCTTCCTGCCAGGTGACCGAAGTTCGCAGGAGAGATGATTCCCCGGTTCACATGCAGAGAGGCTCCTGCCAGGGCCACAGGCGGCCCACTGCCCCTGCCCAAGTTCGGGGGCCGAAAGCAGCCCTGTCTAATTCCCCTACCCCTAGAGGGAGTATTGGACCAACACTTCTAGAAAACGGGGTCATTGTGGGCAACTCATTGGACGGACACAAATAAATCATTGCCGACTTTTTGCTGAAACTTAGGAGCGTTTACACCTAAGCCTTTTACAAGGTCAGCTGTTTAGCTAAACATGAGCTCATGATCTAAATTTACACAATAATGAAGAAATCAGCTACAAAGGCAGACAATCAGCAAAAACAATCAATACCAGAATTAGATTCCCTAAGCCATCCGTCAGATGTTGGAATAATCAGGTGCTAGGCAGAAAATATACATAAAGCTGGAAAAGAAACAAGGAACAAGGATGTTTTCAAAGACTGGTAGTATCTCTAAAACATTTTTAAAGTACTTGTCATTGATAAAGCTAAATACTCAAAGGTTGTTTAATACAACAAATTAAGCAGTGAGAAGAGTGAAATTATGCTGTTTAGAAAACTATGGCAGGTGAGATTTTCTGCCTAAATATATAAGATGATTTCTCTAAAAAATACACATTATTTCAAAGACTTATTGGCTGTGAAATAAGTTAAGGGTATTTCAAATGTCTAGTCTGCAAAGAAAGGTGAGATGTAGGGAATCACAGAAAGCCGAGGGGATAATATGTCAATATATACATTGCTATATGGTGAACTAAGCCTTAGGCTGGCAACAGTGTAGAGGAATGGACCCTTAGAAACGTACAAGGAAGCTGGAATCTTTAAAAGTTCAAACCTTTATAAGTAAAAAGATTTATTAAAAATAATAACCAACTGTTTTACTTGACATCAGAAAATCAAAACAATAAACCCTGAGAACATAGAAAAAAGATAAATAAAGATATGAGCAGAACTTAATACAACAGAAAACGTATAAAATTTAGGTGATTTAGTAAGTCCAAAGAATATTCTTTGAAAAGATTTAAAAGACACAGTTTGATTTAGGAAAACATAAACATAAGTAAAGAATATGCAGAAAGATTCAGGACAATGTTATAGCAGAGAATATATGAAATGCCAGTAAACTTGAACATTTCTGTAAAGCGGACCATTTCCTAGCTGCTACAGTTTACGAAAACTGACACAAGAGGAAATCATTTAAGGTCATCATGTCTGCCCTTGGCATTCTCGGAACGCCCTGGCCTCAGAATGCAGCATCTGTAGTCCATGGTAACCTGCGGAGAGTGGGCGTGGCTGAGGGAGGTTGGAAGACTGCCATCACTGAGGGAGTGTGTGTGGCCATCTCTGCTGTGACTGAACAAAGTGCAGGGGAGCAGGGGGCCCAGGGCAGGGCCCTCAGAGCCCGGCAGACCCAGTGGGGTGTCACAAGCATTTACGCCCAGGCCAAAGGGCGCCTTCTTTGTCTGCACAGCTGCCCAAACTCTCACCTTTCCACTCAGGCCGCCCTCTTATATGAAGTGTGTTTGGAACCTGTCCGCGCAGAACACCTCACTGCACAGCTAACCATAGGTCAGGACATCGTAGCTTCCTGCCAGGTGACCGAAGTTCGCAGGCAAATGGGTCCCTGGGACACATGCGGAGAGGCTCCTGCCCGGGCCACAGGCCGCCCACTGGCCCTGCCCCAGATCGAAGCCTGAAAAGCAGCCATGTCTGAGTCCACTGCCTCTCGAAGGAGTCTTGGACCAACACTTGTAGAAAACGGGGTCCTTGCGGGCAACTCATTGGAGGGACACAAATAAATCTTTGCCGACTTTCTGCTGAAGCGTACCAGCGTTCACACCTAAGCCTCTTACAAGGTCAGCTGTTTAGCTAAACATGAGCTCATGATCTAAATTTACACAATATTGAAGAAATCAGCTACAAAGGGAGACAATCAGCAAAAACAATCAATACCAGAATGAGATTCCCTAGGCCATCCATCTGATGTTGGAATAATCAGGTGCAAGGCAGAAAATATTCATAAAAGTGGAACTGAAAGAAGGAACAAGGAGGTTTTCAAAGGCTGGTAGGATC
Source organism: Mesoplodon bidens (assembly GCF_964165515.1). Lineage (NCBI taxonomy): Eukaryota > Metazoa > Chordata > Mammalia > Artiodactyla > Ziphiidae > Mesoplodon > Mesoplodon bidens. Next base: position 5,986,118 of record NC_138180.1, read on the forward strand.
TCTAAAACATTTTTAAAGTACATGTCATTGATAAACCTAAATACTCAAAGGTTGTTTAATACCACAGATTAAGCATTGAGAAGAGTGAAATTATGCTGTTTTCAAAACTATGGCAGGTGAGATTTTCTGCCTAATTATGTCAGAAGATTTCTCTAAAAAATAGACATTATTTCAAAGACTTATTGGCTGTGAAATAAGTTAAGTGTATTTCAAATGGCTTGTCTGCAAAGAAAGGTGAGATGTAGGGAATCACAGAAAGTCGAGGGGAAAAGGTCAATATATACATTGCTATATGGTGAACTAAGCCTTAGGCCAGCCACAATGTAGAGGACCTGACCCTTAGAAACTTAAAAGTGAGCTGGAATCTTTAAAAGTTCAAATCTTTATAAGTAAAAAGATTGATGAAAATGAATACCCAAGTGTTTTAATTGACATCAGAAGATCAAAACAATAAACCCTGAGAACATAGAAAAAAGATAAAGATAGATATGAGCAGAACATAATACCACAGAAAAGGTATAAAATTCAGGTGAGGTAGTAAGTCCAAAGAATATTCTTTGAAAAGATTTAAAAGACACACTTAGATTAAGGAAAGCACAAACATAATTAAAGAATATATAGAAAGAATCAGGACAATGTTATAGCAGAGAATATATGAAATGCCAGTAAATTTGAACATTTCTGTAAAGCGGACCATTTCCTAGCTCCTACAGTTTACGAAAACTGACACAAGAGGAAATCATTTAAGGTCATCATGTCTGCCCTTGTCATTCTCGGAACGCCCTCTCCTCAGAATGCAGCATCTGTAGTCCATGGTAACCTTCGGAGAGGGGGCGGGACTGAGGGAGGCTGGAACACTTCCCTCACAGAGGGAGTGGGTGTGGCCATCTCTGCTGTGACTGAACAAAGGGCAGGGGAGCAGGGGCCCAGGGCAGGGCCCTCAGAGCCCAGCAGACCCAGTGGTGTGTCACAAGCATTTAGGCCCAGGCCAAAGGGCGCCTTCTTTGTCTGCACAGCTGCCCAAACTCTCACCTTTCCACTCTGGCCGCCCTCTTATTTGAAGTGTGTTTGGAACCTGTCCGCGCTGTACACCTCGCTGCACAGCTAATCATAGGTCAGGGTATCGTAGCTTCCTGACAGGTGACCGAAGTTCGCAGGCAAATGGGTCCCTGGGACACATGCGGAGAGGCTCCTGCCCGGGCCACAGGCCGCCCACTGGCCCTGCCCCAGATCGAAGCCTGAAAAGCAGCCATGTCTGAGTCCACTGCCTCTCGAAGGAGTATTGGACCAACACTTGTAGAAAACGGGGTCCTTGCGGGCAACTCATTGGAGGGACACAAATAAATCTTTGCCGACTTTATGCTGAAGCTTACCAGCGTTCACACCTAAGCCTCTTACAAGGTCAGCTGTTTAGCTAAACATGAGCTCATGATCTAAATTTACACAATCTTGAAGAAATCAGCTACAAAGTGATACAATCTGCAAAAACAATCAATACCAGAATGAGATTCCCTAGGCCATCCATCTGATGTTGGAATAATCAGGTGCAAGGCAGAAAATATACATAAAACTGGAACTGAAACAAGGAACAAGGAGGTTTTCAAAGGCTGGTAGGATCTCTAAAACATTTTTAAAGTACATGTCGTTGATAAACCTAAATACTCAAAGGTTGTTTAATACCACAGATTAAGCATTGAGAAGAGTGAAATTACGCTGTTTTGAAAACTATGGCAGGTGAGATATTCTGCCTAATTATATAAGAAGATTTCTCTAAAAAATAGACATTATTTCAAAGACTTATTGGCTGTGAAATAAGTTAAGTGTATTTCAAATGGCTTGTCTGCAAAGAAAGGTGAGATGTAGGGAATCACAGAAAGTCGAGGGGAAAATGTCAATATATACATTGCTATATGGTGAACTAAGCCTTAGGCCAGCCACAATGTAGAGGACATGACCCTTAGAAACTTGAAAGTGAGCAGGAATCTTTAAAAGTTCAAATCTTTATAAGTAAAAAGATGGATGAAAATGAATAACCAAGTGTTTTAATTGACATCAGAAGATCAAAACAATAAACCCTGAGAACATAGAAAACAGATAAAAAAAGATATGAGCAGAACTTAATACCACAGAAAACGTATAAAATTCAGGTGAGGTAGTAAGTACAAAGAATATTCTTTGAAAAGATTTAAAAGACACACTTTGATTAAGGAAAACAAAAAAAAGTAAAGAATATACAGAAAGTATCAGGACAATGTTATATCTGAGAATATATGAAATGCCAGTAAATTTGAACATTTCTGTAAAGTGGACCATTTCCTAGCTCCTACAGTTTACCAAAACTGACACAAGAGGAAATCATTTAAGGTCATCATGTCTGCTCTTGGCATTCTCGGAATGCCCTGGGCTCAGAATGCAGCATCTGTAGTCCATGGTAAACTGCGGAGGGTGGGCGGGGCTGAGGGAGGCTGGAACACTGCCCTCACTGAGGGAGTGGGTGTGGCCATCTCTGTTGTGACTGAACCAAGGGCAGGGGAGCAGGGGTCCAGAGCAGGGCCCTCAGAGCAAGGCAGGCCCAGTGGGGTGTCACAAGCATTTAGGCCCAGGCTATAGGGCGCCTTCTTTGTCTGCACAGCTGCCCAAACTCTCACTTTTCCACTCAGGCCACCCACTTATTTGAAGTGCGTGTGGAACCTGTCCACGCAGTATACCTCGCTGCACAGCTAACCATAGGTCTTGGCATCGTAGCATCCTGCCAAGTGACCGCAGTTCTCAGGAGAGATGATTCCGAGGTTCACACGCAGAGAGGCTCCTGCCCGGGCCACACGCCGCCCACTGCCCCTGCCCAAGATCGGGGCCCGAAAGCAGCCCTGTCTAAGTCCCCTACCCCTAGAGGGAGTATTGGACCAACATTTCTTGAAAACTGGGTCCTTGTGAGCAACTCATTGGAGGGACACATATAAATCTTTGCCGACTTTTTGCTGAAACTTATGAGCGTTCACACCTAAGCGTCTTACAAGGTCAGCTGTTTAGCTAAACATGAGCATATGATCTAAATTTACCCAATAATGAAGAAATCAGCTACAAAGGGAGACAATCAGCGAAAGCAATCAATACTAGAATTAGATTCCCAAGGGAACCCTTCAGATGTTGGAATAATCAGGTGCTAGGCAGAAAATATACATAAACCTGGAAATGAAACAAGGAACAAGGATGTTTTCAAAGACTGGTAGGGTCTCTAAAACATTTTTAAAGTACATGTCATTGATAAAGCTAAATACACAAAGGTTGTTTAATACAGCAAATTAAGCTGTGAGAAGAGTGAAGTTATGCTGTTTAGAAAACTATGGAAGGTGAGAATTTCTGCCTAATTATATAAGATGATTTCTCTAAGAAATACACATTATTTCAAAGACTTATTGCCTGTGAAATAAGTTAAGGGTATTTCAAATGGCTTGTCTGCAAAGAAAGGTGAGATATAGGGAATCACAGAAAGCCGAGGAGATAATATGTCAATATATACATAGCTATATGTTGAACTAAGCCTTAGGCCGGCAACAGTGTAGAGGAAAGGACCCTTAGAAACGTACAAGTAAGCTGGAACCTTTAAAAGTTCAAATCTTTATAAGTAAAAAGATTTATTAAAATGAATAACCAAGTGTTTTACTTGACATCAGAAAATCAAAACTATAAACCCTGAGAACATAGAAAAAAGATAAATAAAGATATGAGCAGAACTTAATACAACAGAAAACGTATAAAATTCAGGTGATTTAGTAAGTCCAAAGAATATTCTTTGAAAAGATTTAAAAGACACACTTTGATAAAGGAAAACATAAACATAAGTAAAGAATATGCAGAAAGAATCAGGACAGTGTTATAGCAGAGAATATATGAAATGCCAGTAAACTTGAACATTTCTGTAAAGCGGACCATTTCCTATCTGCTACAGTTTACGAAAACTGACACAAGAGGAAATCATTTAAGGTCATCATGTCTGCCCTTGGCATTCTCGGAACGCCCTGGCCTCAGAATGCAGCATCTGTAGTCCATGGTAACCTGCGGAGAGGGGGCGTGGCTGAGGGAGGTGGGAAGTCTGCCATCACTGAAGGAGTGGGTGTGGCCATCTCTGCTGTGACTGAACAAAGGGCAGGGGAGCAGGGGTCCCAGGTCAGGGCCCTCCGAGCCCGGCAGACCCAGTGGGGTGTCACAAGCATTTAGGCCCAGGCCAAAGGGCGCCTTCTTTGTCTGCACAGCTGCCCAAACTCTCACCTTTCCACTCAGGCTGCCCTCTTATTTGAAGAGTGTTTGGAACCTGTCTGCGCAGTACACCTCGCTGCACAGCTAACCATAGGTCATGGCATCGTAGCTTCCTGCCAGGTGACCCAAGTTCGCAGGCAAATGGGTCCCTGGGACACATGCGGAGAGGCTCCTGCCCGGGCCACAGGCCGCCCCCTGGCCCTGCTCCAGATCGAAGGCTGAAAAGCAGCCATGTCTGAGTCCACTGCCTCTCGAAGGAGTATTGGACCAACACTTGTAGAAAACGGGGTCCTTGCGGGCAACTCATTGGAGGGACACAAATAAATCTTTGCCGACTTTCTGCTGAAGCGTAACAGCGTTCACACCTAAGCCTCTTACAAGGTCAGCTGTTTAGCTAAACATGAGCTCATGATCTAAATTTACACAATATTGAAGAAATCAGCTACAAAGTGAGACAATCAGCAAAAACAATCAATACCAGAATGAGATTCCCTAGGCCATCCATCTGATGTTGGAATAATCAGGTGCAAGGCAGAAAATATACATAAAACTGGAACTGAAACAAGGAACAAGGAGGTTTTCAAAGGCTGGTAGGATCTCTAAAACATTTTTAAAGTACATGTCATTGATAAACCTAAATACTCAAAGGTTGTTTAATACCACAGAATAAGCATTGAGAAGAGTGAAATTATGCTGTTTTGAAAACTATGGCAGGTGAGATTTTCTGCCTAATTATGTCAGAAGATTTCTCTAAAAAATAGACATTATTTCAAAGACTTATTGGCTGTGAAATAAGTTAAGTGTATTTCCAATGGCTTGTCTGCAAAGAAAGGTGAGATGTAGGGAATCACAGAAAGTCGAGGGGAAAATGTCAATATATACATTGCTATATGGTGAACTAAGCCTTAGGCCAGCCACAATGTAGAGGACCTGACCCTTAGAAACTTAAAAGTGAGCTGGAATCTTTAAAAGTTCAAATCTTTATAAGTAAAAAGATTGATGAAAATGAATAACCAAGTGTTTTAATTGACATCAGAAGATCAAAACAATAAACCCTGAGAACATAGAAAAAAGATAAAGACAGATATGAGCAGAACTTAATACCACAGAAAACGAACAAAATTCAGGTGAGGTAGTAAGTCCAAAGAATATTCTTTGAAAAGATTTAAAAGACACACTTGGAATAAGGAAAGCACAAACATAATTAAAGAATATATAGAAAGAATCAGGACAATGTTATAGCAGAGAATATATGAAATGCCAGTAAATTTGAACATTTCTGTAAAGTGGACCGTTTCCTAGCTCCTACAGCTCCTCCTGACACAAGAGGAAATCATTTAAGGTCATCAATTCTGCCCTTGGCATTCTCGGAACGCCCTGGCCTCAGAATGCAGCATTTGTAGTGCATGGTAACCTGCGGAGAGTGGGCGGGACTGAGTGAGGCTGGAACACTGCCCTCACAGAGGGAGTGGGTGTGGCCATCTCTGCTGTGATTGAACAAAGGGCAGGGGAGCAGCGGGCCCTGGGCAGGGCTCTCAGAGCCCGGCAGGCCTAGTGGGGTGTCACAAGCATTTAGGCCCAGGCCTTAGGGCGCCTTCTTTGTCTGCACAGCTGGCCAAACTCTCACTTTTCCATTCAGGCCGCCCACTTAGTTGCAGCGAGTGTGGAACCTGTCCGCGCAGTATACCTCGCTGCACAGCTAACCATAGGTCTGGGCATCATAGCTTCCTGCCAGGTGACCGAAGTTCGCAGGAGAGATGATTCCCAGGTTCACATGCAGAGAGGCTCCTGCCCGGGCCACAGGCAGCCCACTGCCCCTGCCCAAGATCGGGGGCCGAAAGCAGCCCTGTCTAATTCCCCTAACCCTAGAGGGAGTATTGGACCAACACTTCTAGAAAACGGGGTCCTTGTGGGCAACTCATTGGAGGGACACAAATAAATCTTTGCCGACTTTTTGTTGAAACTTACGAGCGTTCACACCTAAGCCTTTTACAAGGTCAGCTGTTTAGCTAAACATGAGCTCATGATCTAAATTTACACAATAATGAAGAAATCAGCTACAAAGGGAGACAATCAGCAAAAACAATCAATACCAGAATTAGATTCCCTAGGCCATCCGTCAGATGTTGGAATAATCAGGTGCTAGGCAGAAAATATACATAAACCTGGAAAAGAAACAAGGAACAAGGATGTTTTCAAAGACTGGTAGGATCTCTAAAACATTTTTAAAGTACATGTCATTGATAAAGCTAAATACTCAAAGGTTGTTTAATACAGCAAATTAAGCTGTGAGAAGATTGAAGTTATGCTGTTTAGAAAACAATGGAACGTGAGATTTTCTGCCTAATTATATAAGATGATTTTCTAAAAAATACACATTATTTCAAAGACTTATTGGCTGTGAAATAAGTTAAGGGTATTTCAAATGTCTTGTCTGCAAAGAAAGGTGAGATGTAGGGAATCACAGAAAGCCGAGGGGATAATATGTCAATATATACATTGCTATATGGTGAACTAAGCCTTAGGCCGGCAACAGTGTAGAGGAAAGGACCCTTAGAAACGTACAAGTAAGCTGGAATCTTTAAAAGTTCAAATCTTTATAAGTAAAAAGATTTATTAAAAATAATAACCAAGTGTTTTACTTGACATCAGAAAATCAAAACAATAAACCCTGAGAACATGGAAAAAAGATAAATAAAGATATGAGCAGAACTTAATACAACAGAAAACGTATAAAATTTAGGTGATTTAGTAAGTCCAAAGAATATTCTTTGAAAAGATTTAAAAGACACACTTTGATTTAGGAAAACAAAAAAAAGTAAATAATATACAGAAAGAATCAGGACAATGTTATAGGGGAGAATATATGAATTGCCAGTAAATTTGAATATTTCTGTAAAGTGGACCATTCCCTAGCTCCTACAGTTTACCAAAACTGACACAAGAGGAAATCATTTAAGGTCATCATGTCTGCCCTTGGCATTCTCGGAACGCCCAGGCCTCAGAATGCAGCATCTGTAGTCCACGGGAACCTGCGGAGAGGGGGTGTGGCTGAGGGAGGTTGGAAGACTGCCCTCACTGAGGGAGTTGGTGTGGCCATCTCTGCTGTGACTGAACAAAGGGCAGGGGAGCAGGGGGCCCAGGGCAGGTCCCTCAGAGCACGGCAGACCCAGTGGGGTGTCACAAGCATTTAGGCCCAGGCCAAAGGGCGCCTTCTTTGTCTGCACAGCTGCCCAAACTCTCACCTTTCCACTCAGGCCGCCCTCTTATTTGAAGTGTGTTGGGTACCTGTCCGTGCAGTACACCTCGCTGCACAGCTAACCATAGGTCAAGGCATCGTAGCTTCCTGCCAGGTGACTGAAGTTCGCAGGCAAATGGGTCCCTGGGACACATGCAGAGAGGCTCCTGCCCGGGCCACAGGCCGCCCACTGGCCCTGCCCCAGATCGAAGCCTGAAAAGCAGCCATGTCTGAGTCCACTGCCTCTCGAAGGAGTATTGGACCAACACTTGCAGAAAACGGGGTTCTTGCGGGCAACTCATTGGAGGGACACAAATAAATCTTTGCCGACTTTCTGCTGAAGCTTACCAGCGTTCACACCTAAGCCTCTTACAAGGTCAGCTGTTTAGCTAAACATGAGCTCATGATCGAAATTTACACAATATTGAAGAAATCAGCTAAAAAGGGAGACAATCAGCAAAAACAATCAATACCAGAATGAGATTCCCTAGGCCATCCATCTGATGTTGGAATAATCAGGTGCAAGGCAGAAAATATACATAAAACTGGAACTGAATCAAGGAACAAGGAGGTTTTCAAAGGCTGGTAGGATCTCTAAAACATTTTTAAAGTACATGTCGTTGATAAACTTAAATACTCAAAGGTTGTTTAATACCACAGATTAAGCATTGAGAAGAGTGAAATTATGCTGTTTTGAAAACTATGGCAGGTGAGATTTTCTGCCTAATTATATAAGAAGATTTCTCTAAAAAATACACATTATTTCAAAGATTTATTGGCTGTGAAATAAGTTAAGTGTATTTCAAATGGCTTGTCTGCAAAGAAAGGTGAGATGTAGGGAATCACAGAAAGTCGAGGGGAAAATGTCAATATATACATTGCTATATGGTGAACTAAGCCTAAGGCCAGCCACAATGTAGGGGACCTGACCCTTAGAAACTTGAAAGTGAGCTGGAATCTTTAAAAGTTCAAATCTTTATAAGTAAAATGATTGATGAAAATGAATAACCAAGTGTTTTAATTGACATCAGAAGATCAAAACAATAAACCCTGAGAACATAGAAAAAAGATAAATAAAGATATGAGCAGAACTTAATACCACAGAAAACGTATAAAATTCAGGTGAGGTAGTAAGTCCAAAGAATATTCTTTGAAAAGATTTAAAAGACTCAGTTTGATTAACGAAAACAAAAAAAAGTAAAGAATATACAGAAAGAATCAGGACAATGTTATAGCAGAGAATATATGAAATGCCAGTAAATTTGAACATTTCTGTAAAGTGGACCATTTCCTAGCTCCTACAGTTTACCAAAACTGACACAAGAGGAAATCATTTAAGGTCATCATGTCTGCCCTTGGCATTCTCGGAACGCCCTGGCCTCAGAATGCAGCATCTGTAGTCCATGGTAACCTGTGGAGAGTGGGCGGGGCTGAGGGAGGCTGGAACACTGCCCTCACTGAGGGAGTGTGTGTGGCCATCTCTGCTGTGACTGAACAAAGGCTAGGGGAGCAGGGTGCCCAGGGCAGGGCAATCAGAGCCAGGCAGGCCCAGTGGGGTGTCACAAGCATTTAGGCCCAGGCCATAGGGCGCCTTCTTTGTCTGCACAGCTGCCCAAACTCTCACTTTTCAACTCAGGCCACCCACTTAGTTGAAGTGTGTGTGGAACCTGTCCACGCAGTATACCTCGCTGCACAGCTAACCATAGGTCTGGGCATCGTAGCTTCCTGCCAGGTGACCGAAGTTCGCAGGAGAGATGATTCCCAGGTTCACACGCAGAGAGGCTCCTGCCCGGGCCGCACGCCGCCCACTGCACCTGCCCAAGATCGGGGGCCGAAAGCAGCCCTGTCTAAATCCCCTATCCCTAGAGGGAGTATTGGACCAACACTTCTAGAAAACGGGGTCCTTGTGGGCAACTCATTGGAGGGACACAAATAAATCTTTGCCGACTTTTTTCTGAAACTTACGAGCGTTCACACCTAAGCCTTTTACAAGGTCAGCTGTTTAGCTAAACATGAGCTCATGACCTAAATTTACACAATAATGAAGAAATCAGCTACAAAGTGAGACAATCAGCAAAAACAATCAATACCAGAATTAGATTCCCTAGGCCATCCGTCAGATGTTGGAATAATCAGGTGCTAGGCAGAAAATATACATAAACCTGGAAAAGAAACAAGGAACAAGGATGTTTTCAAAGACTGGTAGGATCTCTAAAACATTTTTAAAGTACATGTCATTGATAAAGCTAAATACTCAAAGGTGGTTTAATACAACAAATTAAGCAGTGTGAAGAGTGAAATTATGCTGTTTAGAAAACTATGGAAGGTGAGATTTTCTGCCTAATTATATAAGATGATTTCTCTAAAAAATACACATTATTTCAAAGACTTAATGGCTGTGAAATAAGTTAAGGGTATTTCAAATGTCTTGTCTGCAAAGAAATGTGAGATGTAGGGAATCACAGAAAGCCGAGGCGATAATATGTCAATATATACATTGCTATATGGTGAACTAAGCCTTAGGCCGGCAACAGTGTAGAGGAATGGACCCTTAGAAACGTACAAGGAAGCTGGAATCTTTAAAAGTTCAAATCTTTATAAGTAAAAAGATTTATTAAAAATAATAACCAAGTGTTTTACTTGACATCAGAAAATCAAAACAATAAACCCTGAGAACATGGAAAAAAGATAAATAAAGATATGAGCAGAACTTAATACAACAGAAAACGTATAAAATTTAGGTGATTGAGTAAGTCCAAAGAATATTCTTTGAAAAGATTTAAAAGACACACTTTGATTTAGGAAAACAAAAAAAAGTAAATAATATACAGAAAGAAACAGGAGAATGTTATAGTGGAGAATATATGAATTGCCAGTAAATTTGAATATTTCTGTAAAGTGGACCTTTTCCTAGCTACTAAAGTTTACCAAAACTGACACAAGAGGAAATCATTTAAGGTCATCATGTCTGCCCTTGGCATTCTCGGAACGCCCTGGCATCAGAATGCAGCATCTGTAGTCCATGGTAACCTGTGGAGAGTGGGCGTGGCTGAGGGAGTTTGGAAGACTGCCCTCATTGAGGGAGTGGGTGTGGTCATCTCTGCTGTGACTGAACAAAGGTCAGGGGTGCAGGGGGCCCAGGGCAGGGCCCTCAGAGCCCGGCAGACCCAGTGGGGTGTCACAAGCATTTAGGCCCAGTCCAAAGGGCACTTCCTTTGTCTGCACAGCTGCCCAAACTCTCACCTTTCCACTCAGGCCGCCCTCTTATTTGAAGTGTGTTTGGTACCGGTCCGCGCAGTACACCTCGCTGCACAGCTAACCATAGGTCAAGGCATCGTAGCTTCCTGCCAGGTGACCGAAGTTCGCAGGCAAATGTGTCCCTGGGACACATGCGGAGAGGCTCCTTCCCGGGCCACAGGCCGCCCACTGGCCCTGCCCCAGATCGAAGGCTGAAAAGCAGCCATGTCTGAGTCCACTGCCTCTCGAAGGAGTATTGGACCAACACTTGTAGAAAACGGGGTTCTTGCGGGCAACTCATTGGAGGGACACAAATAAATCTTTGCCGACTTTCTGCTGAAGCGTACCAGCGTTCACACCTAAGCCTCTTACAAGGTCAGCTGTTTAGCTAAACATGAGCTCATGATCTAAATTTACACAATATTGAAGAAATCAGCTACCAAGTGAGACAATCAGCAAAAACAATCAATACCAGAATGAGATTCCCTAGGCCATGCATCTGATGTTGGAATAATCAGGTGCAAGGCAGTAAATATACATAAAACTGGAACTGAAACAAGGAACAAGGAGGTTTTCAAAGGCTGGTAGGATCTCTAAAACATTTTTAAAGTACATGTCATTGATAAACCTAAATACTCAAAGGTTGTTTAATACCACAGATTAAGCATTGAGAAGAGTGAAATTTTGCTGTTTTGAAAACTATGGCAGGTGAGATTTTCTGCCTAATTATATAAGAAGATTTCTCTAAAAAATAGACATTATTTCAAAGACTTATTGGCTGTGAAATAAGTTAAGTGTATTTCAAATGGCTTGTCTGCAAAGAAAGGTGAGATGTAGGGAATCACAGAAAGTCGAGGGGAAAATGTCAATATATACATTGCTATATGGTGAACTAAGCCTTAGGCCAGCCACAATGTAGAGGACCTGACCGTTAGAAACTTGAAAGTGAGCTGGAATATTTAAAAGTAAAAAGATTGATGAAAATGAATAACCAAGTGTTTTAATTGACATCAGAAGATCAAAACAATAAACCCTGAGAACATAGAAAAAAGATAAAGATAGATATGAGCAGAACTTAATACCACAGAAAACGTATAAAATTCAGGTGAGGAAGTAAGTCCAAAGAATATTCTTTGAAAAGATTTAAAAGACACACTTTGATTAACGAAAACAAAAAAAAGTAAAGAATATACAGAAAGAATCAGGACAATGTTATAGCAGAGAATATATGAAATGCCAGTAAATTTGAACATTTCTGTAAAGTGGACCATTTCCTAGCTCCTACAGTTTACCAAAACTGACACAAGAGGAAATCATTTAAGGTCATCATGTCTGCCCTTGGAATTCTCGGAACGCCCTGGCATCAGAATGCAGCATCTGTAGTCCATGGTAACCTGTGGAGAGTGGGCGTGGCTGAGGGAGTTTGGAAGACTGCCCTCATTGAGGGAGTGGGTGTGGTCATCTCTGCTGTGACTGAACAAAGGTCAGGGGTGCAGGGGGCCCAGGGCAGGGCCCTCAGAGCCCGGCAGACCCAGTGGGGTGTCACAAGCATTTAGGCCCAGTCCAAAGGGCACTTCCTTTGTCTGCACAGCTGCCCAAACTCTCACCTTTCCACTCAGGCCGCCCTCTTATTTGAAGTGTGTTTGGTACCGGTCCGCGCAGTACACCTCGCTGCACAGCTAACCATAGGTCAAGGCATCGTAGCTTCCTGCCAGGTGACCGAAGTTCGCAGGCAAATGTGTCCCTGGGACACATGCGGAGAGGCTCCTTCCCGGGCCACAGGCCGCCCACTGGCCCTGCCCCAGATCGAAGGCTGAAAAGCAGCCATGTCTGAGTCCACTGCCTCTCGAAGGAGTATTGGACCAACACTTGTAGAAAACGGGGTTCTTGCGGGCAACTCATTGGAGGGACACAAATAAATCTTTGCCGACTTTCTGCTGAAGCGTACCAGCGTTCACACCTAAGCCTCTTACAAGGTCAGCTGTTTAGCTAAACATGAGCTCATGATCTAAATTTACACAATATTGAAGAAATCAGCTACCAAGTGAGACAATCAGCAAAAACAATCAATACCAGAATGAGATTCCCTAGGCCATGCATCTGATGTTGGAATAATCAGGTGCAAGGCAGTAAATATACATAAAACTGGAACTGAAACAAGGAACAAGGAGGTTTTCAAAGGCTGGTAGGATCTCTAAAACATTTTTAAAGTACATGTCATTGATAAACCTAAATACTCAAAGGTTGTTTAATACCACAGATTAAGCATTGAGAAGAGTGAAATTTTGCTGTTTTGAAAACTATGGCAGGTGAGATTTTCTGCCTAATTATATAAGAAGATTTCTCTAAAAAATAGACATTATTTCAAAGACTTATTGGCTGTGAAATAAGTTAAGTGTATTTCAAATGGCTTGTCTGCAAAGAAAGGTGAGATGTAGGGAATCACAGAAAGTCGAGGGGAAAATGTCAATATATACATTGCTATATGGTGAACTAAGCCTTAGGCCAGCCACAATGTAGAGGACCTGACCGTTAGAAACTTGAAAGTGAGCTGGAATATTTAAAAGTAAAAAGATTGATGAAAATGAATAACCAAGTGTTTTAATTGACATCAGAAGATCAAAACAATAAACCCTGAGAACATAGAAAAAAGATAAAGATAGATATGAGCAGAACTTAATACCACAGAAAACGTATAAAATTCAGGTGAGGAAGTAAGTCCAAAGAATATTCTTTGAAAAGATTTAAAAGACACACTTTGATTAACGAAAACAAAAAAAAGTAAAGAATATACAGAAAGAATCAGGACAATGTTATAGCAGAGAATATATGAAATGCCAGTAAATTTGAACATTTCTGTAAAGTGGACCATTTCCTAGCTCCTACAGTTTACCAAAACTGACACAAGAGGAAATCATTTAAGGTCATCATGTCTGCCCTTGGCATTCTCGGAACGCCCTGGCCTCAGAATGAAGCATCTGTAGTCCATGGTAACCTGTGGAGATTGGGCGGGGCTGAGGGAGGCTGGAACACTGCCCTCACTGAGGGAGTGGGTGTGGCCATCTCTGCTGTGACTGAACAAAGGGGAGGGGAGCAGGGGGCTCAGGGCAGGGCGCTCAGAGCAAGGCAGGCGCAGTGGGGTGTCACAAGCATTTAGGCCCAGGCCATACGGCGCCTTCTTTGTCTGCACAGCTGGCCAAACTCTCACTTTTCCACTCAGGCCACCCACTTATTTGAAGTGTGTGTGGAACCTGTGCACGCAGTATACCTCGCTGCACAGCTAACCATAGGTCTGGGCATCGTAGCTTCCTGCCAGGTGTCTGAAGTTCGCAGGAGAGATGATTCCCATGTTCACACGCAGAGAGTCTCCTGCCCGGGCCACACGCCGCACACTGCCCCTGCCCAAGTTCGGGGGCCGAAAGCAGCCCTGTCTAAGTCCCCTACCCCTAGAGGGAGTATTGGACCAACACTTCTAGAAAACGGGGTCCTTGTGGGCAACTCATTGGAGGGACACAAATAAATCTTTGCCGACTTTTTGCTGAAACTTACGAGCGTTCACACCTAAGCCTTTTACAAGGTCAGCTGTTTAGCTAAACATGAGCTCATGACCTAAATTTACACAATAATGAAGAAATCAGCTACAAAGGGAGACAATCAGCAAAAACAATCAATACCAGAATTAGATTCCCTAGGCCATCCGTCAGATGTTGGAATAATCAGGTGCTAGGCAGAAAATATACATAAACCTGGAAAAGAAACAAGGAACAAGGATGTTTTCAAAGACTGGTTGGGTCTCTAAAACATTTTTAAAGTACATGTCATTGATAAAGCTAAATACACAAAGGTTGTTTAATACAGCAAATTAAGCAGTGAGAAGAGTGAAGTTATGCTGTTTAGAAAACTATGGAACGTGAGATTTTCTGCCTAATTATACAAGATGATTTCTCTAAAAAATACACATTATTTCAAAGACTTATTGGCTGTGAAATAAGTTAAGGGTATTTCAAATGTCTTGTCTGCAAAGAAAGGTGAGATGTAGGGAGTCACAGAAAGCAGAGGGGAAAATATGTCAATATATACATAGGTATATGTTGAACTAAGCCTTAGGCCGGCCACAGTGTAGAGGAAAGGACCCTTAGAAACGTACAAGTAAGCTGGAATCTTTAAAAGTTCAAATCTTTATAAGTAAAAAGATTTATTAAAATGAATAACCAAGTGTTTTACTTGACATCAGAAAATCAAAACTATAAACCCTGAGAACATAGAAAAAAGATAAATAAAGATATGAGCAGAACTTAATACAACAGAAAACGTATAAAATTCAGGTGATTTAGTAAGTCCAAAGAATATTCTTTGAAAAGATTTAAAAGACACACTTTGATTAAGGAAAACATAAACATAAGTAAAGAATATGCAGAAAGAATCAGGACAATGTTATAGCAGAGAATATATGAAATGCCAGTAAACTTGAACATTTCTGTAAAGCGGACCATTTCCTAGCTGCTACAGTTTACGAAAACTGACACAAGAGGAAATCATTTAAGGTCATCATGTCTGCCCTTGGCATTCTCGGTACGCCCTGGTCTCAGAATGCAGCATCTGTAGTCCATGGTAACCTGCGGAGAGGGGGCGTGGCTGAGGGAGGTTTGTAAGTCTGCCATCACTGAGGGAGTGGGTGTGGCCATCTCTGCTGTGACTGAACAAAGGGCAGCGGAGCAGGGGGCCCAGGGCAGGTCTCTCAGAGCCCGGCAGACCTAGTGGGGTGTCACAAGCATTTAGGCACAGGCCAAAGGGCGCCTTCTTTGTCTGCACAGCTGCCGAAACTCTCACCTTTCCACTCAGGCCGCCCTCTTATTTGAAGTGTGTTTGGAACCTGTCCGCGCAGTACACCTCGCTGCACAGCTAACCATAGGTCAGGGCATCGTAGCTTCCTGCCAGGTGACCGAAGTTCGCAGGCAAATGGGTCCCTGGGACACATGCGGAGAGGCTCCTGCCCGGGCCACAGGCCGCCCATTGGCCCTGCCCCAGATCCAAGGCTGAAAAGCAGCCATGTCTGAGTCCACTGCCTCTCGAAGGAGTATTGGACCAACTCTTGTAGAAAACGGGGTCCTTGCGGGCAACTCATTGGAGGGACACAAATAAATCTTTGCCGACTTTCTGCTGAAGCGTACCAGCGTTCACACCTAAGCCTCTTACAAGGTCAGCTGTTTAGCTAAACATGAGCTCATTATCTAAATTTACACAATATTGAAGAAATCAGCTACAAAGGGAGACAATCAGCAAAAACAATCAATACCAGAATGAGATTCCCTTGGCCATCCATCTGATGTTGGAATAATCAGGTGCAAGGCAGAAAATATACAAAAAACTGGAACTGACACAAGGAACAAGGAGGTTTTCAAAGGCTGCTAGGATCTCTAAAACATTTTTAAAGTACATGTCATTGATAAACCTAAATACTCAAAGGTCGTTTAATACCACAGATTAAGCATTGAGAAGAGTGAATTTATGCTGTTTTGAAAACTATGGCAGGTGAGATTTTCTGCCTAATTATGTCAGAAGATTTCTCTAAAAAATAGACATTATTTCAAAGACTTATTGTCTTTGAAATAAGTTAAAGTACATGTCATTGATAAAGCTAAATACTCAAAGGTTGTTTAATACAACAAATTAAGCAGAGAGAAGAGTGAAATTATGCTGTTTAGAAAACTAAGGAAGGTGAGATTTTCTGCCTAATTATATAAGATGATTTCTCTAAAAAATACACATTATTTCAAAGACTTATTGGCTGTGAAATAAGTGAAGGGTATTTCAAATGTCTTGTCTGCAAAGAAATGTGAGATGTAGGGAATCACAGAAAGCCGAGGCGATAATAGGTCAATATATACATTGCTATATGGTGAACTAAGCCTTAGGCGGGCAACAGTGTAGAGGAATGGACCCTTAGAAACGTACAAGGAAGCTGGAATCTTTAAAAGTTCAAATCTTTATAAGTAAAAAGATTTATTAAAAATAATAACCAAGTGTTTTACTTGACATCAGAAAATCAAAACAATAAACCCTGAGAACATAGAAAAAAGATAAATAAAGATATGAGCAGAACTTAATACAACAGAAAACGTATAAAATTTAGGTGATTTAGTAAGTCCAAAGAATATTCTTTGAAAAGATTTAAAAGACACACTTTGATTTAGGAAAACAAAAAAAAGTAAATAATATACAGAAAGAATCAGGACAATGTTATAGCGGAGAATATATGAATTGCCAGTAAATTTGAATATTTCTGTAAAGTGGACCTTTTCCTAGCTCCTAAAGTTTACCAAAACTGACACAAGAGGAAATCATTTAAGGTCATCATGTCTGCCCTTGGCATTCTCGGAACGCCCTGGCCTCAGAATGCAGCATCTGTAGTCCATGGTAACCTGCGGAGAGGGGACGTGGCTGAGGGAGTTTGGAAGACTGCCCTCACTGAGGGAGTGGGTGTGGCCATCTCTGCTGTGACTGAACAAAGGGCAGGGGAGCAGGGGGCCCAGGGCAGGGCCCTCAGAGCCCGGCAGACCCAGTTGGGTGTCACAAGCATTTAGGCCCAGGCCAAAGGGCGCTTTCTTTGTCTGCACAGCTGCCCAAACTCTCACCTTTCCACTCAGGCCGACCTCTTATTTGAAGTGTGTTCGGTACCTGTCCGCGCATTACACCTCGCTGCACAGCTAACCATAGGTCAAGGCATCGTAGCTTCCTGCCAGGTGACTGAAGTTCTCAGGCAAATGGGTCCCTGGGACACATGTGGAGAGGCTCCTTCCCGGGCCACAGGCCGCCCACTGGCCCTGCCCCAGATCGAAGCCTGAAAAGCATCCATGTCTGAGACCACTGCCTCTCGAAGGAGTATTCGACCAACACTTGTAGAAAACCGGGTTCTTGCGGGCAACTCATTGGAGGGACACAAATAAATCTTTGCCGACTTTCTGCTGAAGCTTACCAGCGTTCACACCTAAGCTTCTTACAAGGTCAGCTGTTTAGCTAAACATGAGCTCATGATCTAAATTTACACAATATTGAAGATATCAAGTACAAAGGGAGACAATCAGCAAAAACAATCAATACCAGAATGAGATTCCCTAGGCCATCCATCTGATGTTGGAATAATCAGGTGCAAGGCAGAAAATATACATAAAACTGGAACTGAAACAAGGAACAAGGAGGTTTTCAAAGGCTGGTAGTATCTCTAAAACATTTTTAAAGTACATTTCGTTGATAAACCTAAATACTCAAAGGTTGTTTAATACAACAGATTAAGCATTGAGAAGAGTGAAATTATGCTGTTTTCAAAACTATGGCAGGTGAGATTTTCTGTCTAATTATGTCAGAAGATTTCTCTAAAAAATAGACATTATTTCAAAGACTTATTGGCTGCGAAATAAGTTAAGTGTATTTCAAATGGCTTGTCTGCAAAGAAAGGTGAGATGTAGGGAATCACAGAAAGTCGAGGGGAAAATGTCAATATATACATTGCTATATGGTGAACTAAGCCTTAGGCCAGCCACAATGTAGAGGACCTGACCCTTAGAAACTTGAAAGTTAGCTGGAATCTTTAAAAGTTCAAATCTTTAAAAGTAAAAAGATTGATGAAAATGAATAACCAAGTGTTTTAATTGACATCAGAAGATCAAAACAATAAACCCTGAGAACATAGAAAAAAGATAAAGATAGATATGAGCAGAACTTAATACCACAGAAAACGTATAAAATTCAGGTGAGGTAGTAAGTCCAAAGAATATTCTTTGAAAAGATTTAAAAGACACACTTTGATTAAGGAAAGCACAAACATAATTAAAGAATATATAGAAAGAATCAGGACAATGTTATAGCAGAGAATATATGAAATGCCAGTAAATTTGAACATTTCTGTAAAGTGGACCATTTCCTAGCTCCTACAGTTTACCAAAACTGACACAAGAGGAAATCATTTAAGGTCATCATGTCTGCCCTTGGCATTCTCGGAACGCCCTGGCCTCAGAATGCAGCATCTGTTGTCCATGGTAACCTGTGGGGAGTGGGCGGGGCTGAGGGAGGTTGGAACACTGCCCTCACGGAGGGAGTGGGTGTGGCCATCTCTGCTGTGACTGAACAAAGGGCAGGGGAGCAGGGGGCCCAGGGCAGGGCCCTCAGATCAAGGCAGGCCCAGTAGGGTGTCACAAGCATTTAGGCCCAGGCCAAAGGGCGCCTTCTTTGCCTGCACAGCTGGCCAAACTCTCACTTTTCCACTGAGGCCACCCACTTATTTGAAGTGTGTGTGGAACCTCTCCACAAAGTATACCTCGCTGCACAGCTAACCATAGGTCTGGGCATCGTAGCTTCCTGCCAGGTGACCGAAGTTCGCAGGAGAGATGATTCCCAGGTTCACACGCAGAGAGGCTCCTGCCCGGGCCACAGGCCGCCCACTGCCCCGGCCGAAGTTCGGGGGCCGAAAGCAGCCCTGTCTAAGTCCCCTACCCCTAGAGGGAGTTTTGGACCAACACTTCTATAAAACGGAGTCCTTGTGGGCAACTCATTGGAGGGACACAAATAAATCTTTGCCGACTTTTTGCTGAAACTTACGAGCGTTCACACCTAAGCCTTTTACAAGGTCAGCTGTTTAGCTAAACATGAGCTCATGACCTAAATTTACACAATAATGAAGAAATCAGCTACAAAGGGAGACAATCAGCAAAAACAATCAATACCAGAATTAGATTCCCAAGGCCATCCGTCAGATGTTGGATTAATCAGGTGCTAGGAAGAAAATATACATAAACCTGGAAAAGAAACAAGGAACAAGGATGTTTTCAAAGAGTGGTAGGATCTCTAAAACATTTTTAGAGTACATGTCATTGATAAAGCTAAATACTCAAAGGTTGTTTAATGCAACAAATTAAGCAGTGAGAAGAGTGAAATTATGCTGTTTAGAAAACTATGGAAGGTGAGATTTTCTGCCTAATTATATAAGATGATTTCTCTAAAAAATACACATTATTTCAGAGACTTATTGGCTGTGAAATAAGTTAAGGGTATTTCAAATGTCTTGTCTGCAAAGAAAT
The DNA here is from genome assembly GCF_964165515.1 of Mesoplodon bidens. Lineage (NCBI taxonomy): Eukaryota > Metazoa > Chordata > Mammalia > Artiodactyla > Ziphiidae > Mesoplodon > Mesoplodon bidens. The sequence continues at coordinate 6,005,924 of NC_138180.1, forward strand.
GTGAGATGTAGGGAATCACAGAAAGCCGAGGGGATAATATGTCAATATATACATTGCTATATGGTGAACTAAGCCGTAGGCCGGCAACAGTGTAGAGGAATGGACCCTTAGAAACGTACAAGGAAGCTGGAATCTTTAAAAGTTCAAATCTTTATAAGTAAAAAGATTTATTAAAAATAATAACCAAGTGTTTTACTTGACATCAGAAAATCAAAACAATAAACCCTGAGAACATAGAAAAAAGATAAATAAAGATATGAGCAGAACTTAATACAACAGAAAACGTATAAAATTTAGGTGATTTAGTAACTCCAAAGAATATTCTTTGAAAAGATTTAAAAGACACACTTTGATTTAGGAAAACAAAAAAAAGTAAATAATATACAGAAAGAATCAGGACTATGTTATAGCGGAGAATATATGAATTGCCAGTAAATTTGAATATATCTGTAAAGTTGACCATTTCCTAGCTCCTAAACTTTACCAAAACTGACACAAGAGGAAATCATTTAAGGTCATCATGTCTGCCCTTGGAATTCTCGGAACGCCCTGGCATCAGAATGCAGCATCTGTAGTCCATGGTAACCTGTGGAGAGTGGGCGTGGCTGAGGGAGTTTGGAAGACTGCCCTCATTGAGGGAGTGGGTGTGGTCATCTCTGCTGTGACTGAACAAAGGTCAGGGGTGCAGGGGGCCCAGGGCAGGGCCCTCAGAGCCCGGCAGACCCAGTGGGGTGTCACAAGCATTTAGGCCCAGTACAAAGGTCACTTCCATTGTCTGCACAGCTGCCCAAACTCTCACCTTTCCACTCAGGCCGCCCTCTTATTTGAAGTGTGTTTGGTACCGGTCCGCGCAGTACACCTCGCTGCACAGCTAACCATAGGTCAAGGCATCGTAGCTTCCTGCCAGGTGTCCGAAGTTCGCAGGCAAATGTGTCCCTGGGACACATGCGGAGAGGCTCCTGCCCGGGCCACTGGCCGCCCACTGGCCCTGCCCCAGATCGAAGGCTGAAAAGCAGCCATGTCTGAGTCCACTGCCTCTCGAAGGAGTATTGGACCAACACTTGTAGAAAACGGGGTTCTTGCGGGCAACTCATTGGAGGGACACAAATAAATCTTTGCCGACTTTCTGCTGAAGCTTACCAGCGTTCACACCTAAGCCTCTTACAAGGTCAGCTGTTTAGCTAAACATGAGCTCATGATCTAAATTTACACAATATTGAAGAAATCAGCTACAAAGGGAGACAATCAGCAAAAACAAACAATACCAGAATGAGATTCCCTAGGCCATCCATCTGATGTTGGAATAATCAGGTGCAAGGCAGAAAATATACATAAAACTGGAACTGAAACAAGGAACAAGGAGGTTTTCAAAGGCTGGTAGGATCTCTAAAACATTTTTAAAGTACATTTCGTTGATAAAGCTAAATACTCAAAGGTTGTTTAATACCACAGATTAAGCATTGAGAAGAGTGAAATTATGCTGTTTTCAAAACTATGGCAGGTGAGATTTTCTGCCTAATTATATAAGAAGATTTCTCTAAAAACTAGACATTATTTCAAAGACTTAGTGGCTGTGAAATAAGTTAAGTGTATTTCAAATGGCTTGTCTGCAAAGAAAGGTGAGATGTAGGGAATCACAGAAAGTCGAGGGGAAAATGTCAATATATACATTGCTATATGGTGAACTAAGCCTTAGGCCAGCCACAATGTAGAGGACCTGCCCCTTAGAAACTTGAAACTGAGCTGGAATCTTTAAAAGACCAAATCTTTATAAGTAAAAAGATTGATGAAAATGAATAACCAAGTGTTTTAATTGACATCAGAAGATCAAAACAATAAACCCTGAGAACATAGAAAAAAGATAAATAAAGATATGAGCAGAACTTAATACCACAGAAAACGTATAAAATTCAGGTGAGGTAGTAAGTCCAAAGAATATTCTTTGAAAAGATTTAAAAGACACACTTTGATTAAGGAAAACAAAAAAAAGTAAAGAATATACAGAAAGAATCAGGACAATGTTATAGCAGAGAATATATGAAATGCCAGTAAATTTGAAAATTTCTGTAAAGTGGACCATTTCCTAGCTCCTACAGTTTACCAAAACTGACACAAGAGGAAATCATTTAAGGTCATCATGTCTGCCCTTGGCATTCTCGGAACGCCCTGGCCTCAGAATGCAGCATCTGTAGTCCATGGTAACCTGTGGAGAGTGGGCGGGTCTGAGGGAGGCTGGAACACTGCCCTCACGGAGGGAGTGGGTGTGGCCATCTCTGCTGTGACTGAACAAATGGCACGGGAGCATGGGGCCCAGGGCAGGACCCTCAGAGCAAGGCAGGCCCAGTGGGGTGTCACAAGCATTTAGGCCCAGGCCATAGGGCGCCTTCTTTGTCTGCACAGCTGGCCAAACTCTCACTTTTCCACTGAGGCCACCCACTTATTTGGAGTGTGTGTGGAACCTGTCCACGCAGTATACCTCGCTGCACAGCTAACCATAGGTCTGGGCATCGTAGCTTCCTGCCAGGTGACCGAAGTTCGCAGGAGAGATGATTCCCAGGTTCACACGCAGAGAGGCTCCTGCCCGGGCCACACGCTGCCCACTGCCCCTGCCCAAGATCGGAGGCCGAAAGCAGCCCTGTCTAAGTCCCCTACCCCTAGAGGGAGTATTGGACCAACACTTCTAGAAAACGGGATCCTTGTGGGCAACTCATTGGAGGGACACAAATAAATCTTTGCCGACTTTTTGCTGAAACTTACGAGCGTTCACACATAAGCCTTTTACAAGGTCAGCTGTTTAGCTAAACATGAGCTCATGACCTAAATTTACACAATAATGAAGAAATCAGCTACAAAGTGAGACAATCAGCAAAAACAATCAATACCAGAATTAGATTCCCTAGGCCATCCGTCAGATGTTGGATTAATCAGGTGCTAGGCAGAAAATATACATAAACCTGGAAAAGAAACAAGGAACAAGGATGTTTTCAAAGACTGGTAGGGTCTCTAAAACATTTTTAAAGTACATGTCATTGATAAAGCTAAATACTCAAAGGTTGTTTAATACAACAAATTAAGCTGTGAGAAGAGTGAAGTTATGCTGTTTAGAAAACTATGGAACGTGAGATTTTCTGCCTAATTATATAAGATGATTTCTCTAAAAAATACACATTATTTCAAAGACTTATTGGCTGTGAAGTAAGTTAAGGGTATTTCAAATGGCTTGTCTGCAAAGAAAGGGGAGATGTAGGGAATCACAGAAAGCCGAGGGGATAATATGTCAATATATACATAGCTATATGTTGATCTAAGCCTTAGGCCGGCAACAGTGTAGAGGAATGGACCCTTAGAAACGTACAAGTAAGCTGGAATCTTTAAAAGTTCAAATTTTTATAAGTAAAAAGATTTATTAAAATGAATAACCAAGTGTTTTACTTGACATCAGAAAATCAAAACTATAAACCCTGAGAACATAGAAAAAAGATAAATAAATATATGAGCAGAACTTAATACAACAGAAAACGTATAAAATTCAGGTGATTTAGTAAGTCCAAAGAATATTCTTTGAAAAGATTTAAAAGACACACTTTGATTAAGGAAAACATAATCATAAGTAAAGAATATGCAGAAAGAATCAGGACAATGTTATAGCAGAGAATATATGAAATGCCAGTAAACTTGAACATTTCTGTAAAGCGGACCATTTCCTAGCTGCTACAGTTTACGAAAACTGACACAAGAGGAAATCATTTAAGGTCATCATGTCTGCCCTTGGCATTCTCGGAACGCCCTGGCCTCAGAATGCAGCATATGTTGTCCATGGTAACCTGCGGAGAGGGGGCGTGGCTGAGGGAGGTTGGAAGACTGCCATCACTGAGGGAGTGGGTGTGGCCATCTCTGCTGTGACTGAACAAAGGGCAGGGGAGCAGGGGGCCCAGGGCAGGGCCCTCAGAGCCCGGCAGACCCTGTGGGGTGTCACAAGCATTTAGGCCCAGGCCAAAGGGCGCCTTCTTTGTCTGCACAGCTGCCCAAACTCTCACTTTTCCACTCAGGCCACCCTCTTATTTGAAGTGTGTTTGGAACATGTCTACGCAGTACACCTCGCTGCACAGCTAACCATAGGTCAGGGCATCGTAGCTTCCTGCCAGGTGACCGAAGTTCGCAGGCAAATGGGTCCCTGGGACACATGCGGAGAGGCTCCTGCCCGGGCCACAGGCCGCCCACTGGCCCTGCCCCAGATCGAAGCCTGAAAAGCAGCCATGTCTGAGTCCACTGCCTCTCGAAGGAATATTGGACCAACACTTGTAGAAAACGTGGTCCTTGCGGGCAACTCATTGGAGGGACACAAATAAATCTTTGCCGACTTTCTGCTGAAGCGTACCAGCGTTCACACCTAAGCCTCTTACAAGGTCAGCTGTTTAGCTAAACATGAGCTCATGATCTAAATTTACACAATCTTGAAGAAATCAGCTACAAAGTGAGACAATCAGCAAAAACAATCAATACCAGAATGAGATTCCCTAGGCCATCCATCTGATGTTGGAATAATCAGGTCCAAGGCAGAAAATATACATAAAACTGGAACTGAAAGAAGGAACAAGGAGGTTTTCAAAGGCTGGTAGGATCTCTAAAACATTTTTAAAGTACATGTCATTGATAAACCTAAATACTCAAAGGTTGTTTAATACCACAGATTAAGCATTGAGAAGAGTGAAATTATGCTGTTTTGAAAACTATGGCAGGTGAGATTTTCTGCCTAATTATGTCAGAAGATTTCTCTAAGAAATAGACATTATTTCAAAGACTTATTGGCTGTGAAATAAGTTAAGTGTATTTCAAATGGCTTGTCGGCAAAGAAAGGGGAGATGTAGGGAATCACAGAAAGTCGAGGGGAAAATGTCAATATATACATTGCTATATGGTGAACTAAGCCTTAGGCCAGCCACAATGTAGAGGACCTGACCCTTAGAAACTTGAAAGTGAGCTGGAATCTTTAAAAGTTCAAATCTTTATAAGTAAAAAGATTGATGAAAATGAATAACCAAGTGTTTTAATTGACATCAGAAGATCAAAACAATAAACCCTGAGAACATAGAAAAAAGATAAAGATAGATATGAGCAGAACTTAATACCACAGAAAACGTATAAAATTCAGGTGAGGTAGTAAGTCCAAAGAATATTCTTTGAAAAGATTTAAAAGACACACTGTGATTAAGGAAAGCACAAACATAAATAAAGAATATATAGAAAGAATCAGGACAATGTTATAGCAGAGAATATATGAAATGCCAGTAAATTTGAACATTTCTGTAAAGTGGACCATTTGCCAGCTCCTACAGTTTACCAAAACTGACACAAGAGGAAATCATTTAAGGTCATCATGTCTGCCCTTGGCATTCTCGGAACGCCCTGGCCTCAGAATGCAGCATCTGTAGTCCATGGTAACCTGTGGAGAGTGGGCGGGGCTGAGGGAGGCTGGAACACTGCCCTCACGGAGGGAGTGGGTGTGGCCATCTCTGCTGTGACTGAACAAAGGGCAGGGGAGCAGGGGGCCCAGGGCAGGGCCCTCAGATCAAGGCAGGCCCAGTGGGGTGTCATAAGCATTTAGGCCCAGGCCAAAGGGCGCCTTCTTTGTCTGCACAGCTGGCCAAACTCTCACTTTTCCACTGAGGCCACCCACTTATGTGAAGTGTGTGTGGAACCTGTCCACGCAGTATACCTCGCTGCACAGCTAACCATAGGTCTGGGCATCGTAGCTTCCTGCCAGGTGACCGAAGTTCGCAGGAGAGATGATTCCCAGGTTCACACGCAGAGAGGCTCCTGCCCGGGCCACACGCCGCCCACTGCCCCTGCCCAAGATCGGGGGCCGAAAGCAGCCCTGTCTAAGTCCCCTACCCCTAGAGGGAGTATTGAACCAACACTTCTAGAAAACGGGGTCCTTGTGGGCAACTCATTGGAGGGACACAAATAAATCTTTGCCGACTTTTTGCTGAAACTTACGAGCGTTCACACCTAAGCCTTTTACAAGGTCAGCTGTTTAGCTAAACATGAGCTCATGACCTAAATTTACACAATAATGAAGAAATCAGCTACAAAGGGAGACAATCAGCAAAAACAATCAATACCAGAATTAGATTCCCTAGGCCATCCGTCAGATGTTGGAATAATCAGGTGCTAGGCAGAAAATATACATAAACCTGGAAAAGAAACAAGGAACAAGGATGTTTTCAAATACTGGTAGGATCTCTAAAACATTTTTAGAGTACATGTCATTGATAAAGCTAAATACTCAAAGGTTGTTTAATACAACAAATTAAGCAGTGAGAAGAGTGAAATTATGCTGTTTAGAAAACTATGGAAGGTGAGATTTTCTGCCTAATTATATAAGATGATTTCTCTAAAAAATACACATTATTTCAAAGACTATTGGCTGTGAAATAAGTTAAGGGTATTTCAAATGTCTTGTCTGCAAAGAAATGTGAGATGTAGGGAATCACAGAAAGCCGAGGGGATAGTATGTCAATATATACATTGCTATTTGGTGAACTAAGCCTTAGGCCGGCAACAGTGTAGAGGAATGGACCCTTAGAAACGTACAAGGAAGCTGGAATCTTTAAAAGTTCAAATCTTTATAAGTAAAAAGATTTATTAAAAATAATAACCAAGTGTTTTACTTGACATCAGAAAATCAAAACAATAAACCCTGAGAACATAGAAAAAAGATAAATAAAGATATGAGCAGAACTTAATACAACAGAAAAAGTATAAAATTTAGGTGATTTAGTAAGTCCAAAGAATATTCTTTGAAAAGATTTAAAAGACACACTTTGATTTAGGAAAACAAAAAAAAGTAAATAATATACAGAAAGAATCAGGACAATGTTATAGCGGAGAATATATGAATTGCCAGTAAATTTGATTATTTCTGTAAAGTGGACTATTTCCTAGCTCCTAAACTTTACCAAAACTGACACAAGAGGAAATCATTTAAGGTCATCATGTCTGCCCTTGGCATTCTCGGAACGCCCTGGCCTCAGAATGCAGCATCTGTAGTCCATGGTAACCTGCGGAGTGGGGGCGTGGCTGAGGGAGGTTGGAAAACTGCCCTCACTGAGGGAGTCGGTGTGGTCATCTCTACTCTGACTGAACAAAGGGCAGGGGAGCAGGGGGCCCAGGGCAGGGCCCTCAGAGCCAGGCAGACCCAGTGGGGTGTCACAAGCATTTAGGCCCAGGCCAAATGGCGCTTTCTTTGTCTGCACAGCTGCCCAAACTCTCACCTTTCCACTCAGGCCGCCCTCTTATTTGAAGTGTGTTGGGTACCTGTCCGCGCAGTACACCTCGCTGCACAGCTAACCATAGGTCAAGGCATCGTAGCTTCCTGCCAGGTGACTGAAGTTCGCAGGCAAATGGGTCCCTGGGACACATGCGGAGAGGCTCCTGCCCGGGCCACAGGCCGCCCACTGGCCCTGCCCCAGATCGAAGGATGAAAAGCAGCCATGTCTGAGTCCACTGCCTCTTGAAGGAGTATTGGACCAACACTTGTAGAAATCGGGGTTCTTGCGGGCAACTCATTGGAGGGACACAAATAAATCTTTGCCGACTTTCTGCTGAAGCTTACCAGCGTTCACACCTAAGCCTCTTACAAGGTCAGCTGTTTAGCTAAACATGAGCTCATGAACTAAATTTACACAAAATTGAAGAAATCAGCTACAAAGGGAGACAATCGGCAAAAACAATCAATACCAGAATGAGATTCCCTAGGCCATCCATCTGATGTTGGAATAATCAGGTGCAAGGCAGAAAATATACATAAAACTGGAACTGAAACAAGGAACAAGGAGGTTTTCAAAGGCTGGTAGGATCTCTAAAACATTTTTAAAGTACATTTCGTTGATAAAGCTAAATACTCAAAGGTTGTTTAATAACACAGATTAAGCATTGAGAAGAGTGAAATTATGCTGTTTTCAAAACTATGGCAGGTGAGATTTTCTGCCTAATTATATAAGAAGATTTCTCTAAAAAATAGACATTATTTCAAAGACTTATTGGCTGTGAAATAAGTTAAGTGTATTTCAAATGGCTTATCTGCAAAGAAAGGTGAGATGTAGGGAATCACAGAAAGTCGAGGGGAAAATGTCAATATATACATTGCTATATGGTGAACTAAGCCTTAGGCCAGCCACAATGTAGAGGACCTGACCCTTAGAAACTTGAAAGTGAGCTGGAATCTTTATAAGTTCAAATCTTTATAAGTAAAAAGATTGATGAAAATGAATAACCAAGTGTTTTAATTGACATCAGAAGATCAAAACCATAAACCCTGAGAACATAGAAAAAAGATAAAGATAGATATGAGCAGAACTTAATACCACAGAAAACGTATAAAATTCAGGTGAGGTAGTAAGTACAAAGAGTATTCTTTGAAAAGATTTAAAAGACAAACTTTGATTAAGGAAAACACAAACATAATTAAAGAATATATAGAAAGAATCAGGACAATGTTATAGCAGAGAATATATGAAATGCCAGTAAATTAGAACATTTCTGTAAAGCGGACCATTTCCTAGCTCCTACAGTTTACCAAAACAGACACAAGAGGAAATCATTTAAGGTCATCATGTCTGCCGTTGGCAAACTCGGAACGCCCTGGCCTCAGAATGCAGCATCTGTAGTCCATGGTAACCTGCGGAGAGGGGGCGTGGCTGAGGGAGCTTGGAAGACTGCCCTAACTGATGGAGTGGGTGTGGCCATCTCTGCTGTGACTGAACAAAGGACAGGGGAGCAGGTGGCCCAGGGCAGGGCCCTCAGAGCCCGGCAGACACAGTGGGGTGTCACAAGCATTTAGGCCCAGGCCAAAGGGCGCCTTCTTTGTCTGCACAGCTGCCCAAACTCTCACCTTTCCACCCAGGCCGCCCTCTTACTTGAAGTGTGTTTGGAACCTGTCCGCACAGTACACCTCGCTGCACAGCTAACCATAGGTCAGGGCATCGTAGCTTCCTGCCAGGTGACCGAAGTTCTCAGGCAAATGGGTCCCTGCGACTCATGCGGAGAGGCTCCTGTCCGGGACACAGGCCGCCCACTGGCCCTGCCCCAGATCGAAGGCTGAAAAGCAGCCATGTCTGAGTCCACTGCCTCTCGAAGGAGTATTCGACCAACACTTGTAGAAAACGGGGTCCTTGCGGGCAACTCATTGTAGGGACACAAATAAATCTTTGCCGACTTTCTGCTGAAGCTTACCAGCGTTCACACCTAAGCCTCTTACAAGGTCAGCTGTTTAGCTAAACATGAGGTCATGATCTAAATTTACACAATATTGAAGAAATCAGCTTCAAAGGGAGACAATCAGCAAAAACAATCAATACCAGAATGAGATTCCCTAGGCCATCCATCTGATGTTGGAATAATCAGGTGCAAGGCAGAAAATATAAATAAAACTGGAACTGAAACAAGGAACAAGGAGGTTTTCAAAGGCTGGTAGGATCTCTAAAACATTTTTAAAGTACATGTCGTTGATAAACCTAAATACTCAAAGGTTGTTTAATACCACAGATTAAGCATTGAGAAGAGTGAAATTATGCTGTTTTGAAAACTATGGCAGGTCAGATTTTCTGCCTAATTATATAAGAAGATTTCTCTAAAAAATAGACATTATTTCCAAGACTTATTGGCTGTGAAATAAGTTAAGGGTATTTCAAATGGCTTGTCTGCAAAAAAGGTGAGATGTAGGGAATCACAGAAAGCCGAGGGGATAATATGTCAATATATACATAGCTATATGTTGATCTAAGCCTTAGGCCAGCCACAATGTAGAGGACCTGACCCTTAGAAACCTGAAAGTGAGCTGGAATCTTTAAAAGTTCAAATCTTTATAAGTAAAAAGATTTATAAAAATGAATAACCAAGTGTTTTACTTGACATCAGAAAATCAAAAGAATAAACACTGAGAACATAGAAAAAAGATAAATAAAGATATGAGCAGAACTTAATACAACAGAAAACGTATAAAATTCAGGTGAGGTAGTAAGTCCAAAGAATATTCTTTGAAAAGATTTAAAAGACACACTTTGATTAAGGAAAACAAAAAAAAATAAAGAATATACAGAAAGAATCAGGACAATGTTATAGCAGAGAATATATGAAATGCCAGTAAATTGGAACATTTCTGTAAAGTGGACCATTTCCTAGCTCCTACAATTTACCAAAACTGACACAAGAGGAAATCATTTAAGGTCATCATGTCTGCCCTTGGCATTCTCGGAACGCGCTGGCCTCAGAATGCAGCATCTGTAGTCCATGGTAACCTGCGGAGAGTGGGCGGGGCTGAGGGAGGCTGGAGCACTGCCCTCACTGAGGGAGTGGGTGTGGACATCTCTGCTGTGACTGACCAAAGGGCAGGGGAGCAGGGGGCCCAGGGCAGGGCCCTCAGAGCAAGGCAGGCCCAGTGGGGTGTCACAAGCATTTAGGCCCAGGCCATAGGGCGCCTTCTTTGTCTGCACAGCTGGCCAAACTCTCACTTTTCCACTGAGGCCTCCCACTTTTTTGAAGTGTGTGTGGAACCTGTCCACGCAGTATACCTCGCTGCACAGCTAACCATATGTCTGGGTATCGTAGCTTCCTGCCAGGTGACCGAAGTTTGCAAGGAGAAATGACTCCCAGGTTCACACGCAGAGAGGCTCCTGCCCGGGCCACAGGCCGCCCACTGCCCCTGCCCAAGATCGGGGGCCGAAAGCAGCCCTGTCTAAGTCCCCTACCCCTAGAGGGAGTATTGGACCAACACTTCTAGAAAACGGGGTCCTTGTGGGCAACTCATTGGAGGGACACAAATAAATCTTAGGCGACATTTTGCTGAAACTTACGAGCGTTCACACTTAAGCCTCTTAAACGGTCAGCTGTTTAGCTAAACATGAGCACATGATCTAAATTTACACAATAATGAAGAAATCAGCTACAAAGGGAGACAATCAGCAAAAACAATCAATACCAGAATTAGATTCCCTAGGCCAACCGTCAGATGTTGAATAATCAGGTGCTAGGCAGAAAATATACATAAACCTGGAAAAGAAACAAGGAACAAGGATGTTTTCAAAGACTGGTAGGGTCTCTAAAACATTTTTAAAGTACATGTCATTGATAAAGCTAAATACACAAAGGTTGTTTAATACAACAAATTAAGCAGTGAGAAGAGTGAAGTTATGCTGTTTAGAAAACTATGGAACGTGAGATTTTCTGCCTAATTATACAAGATGATTTCTCTAAATAATACACATTATTTCAAAGACTTATTGGCTGTGAAATAAGTTAAGTGTATTTCAAATGGCTTGTCTGCAAAGAAAGGTGAGATGTAAGGAATCACAGAAAGTCGAGGGAAAATGTCAAGATATACATTGCTACATGGTGAACTAAGCCTTAGGCCAGCCACAATATAGAGGACCTGACCCTTAGAAACTTAAAAGTGAGCTGGAATCTTTAAAAGTTCAAATCTTTATAAGTAAAAAGATTGATGAAAATGAATAACGAAGTGTTTTACTTGACATCAGAAAATCAAAAATATAAGCCCTGAGAACATAGAAAAAAGATAAATAAAGATATGAGCAGAACTTAATACAACAGAAAACGTATAAAATTCAGGTGATTTAGTAAGTCCAAAGAATATTCTTTGAAAAGATTTAAAAGACACACTTTGATTAAGGAAAACATAAACATAAGTAAAGAATATGCAGAAAGAATCAGGACAATGTTATAGCAGAGAATATATGAAATGCCAGTAAATTAGAACATTTCTGTAAAGCGGACCATTTCCTAGCTGCTACAGTTTACGAAAACTGACACAAGAGGAAATCATTTAAGGTCATCATGTCTGCCCTTGGCATTCTCGGAACGCCCTGGCCTCAGAATGCAGCATCTGTAGTCCATGGTAACCTGCGGAGAGGGGGCGTGGCTGAGGGAGCTTGGAAGACTGCCCTCACGGAGGGAGTGGGTGTGGCCATCTCTGCTGTGACTGAACAAAGGGCAGGGGAGCAGGGGGCCCAGGGCAGGGCCCTCAGAGTCCGGCAGACCCAGTGGGGTGTCACAAGCATTTAGGCCCAGGCCAAAGGGCGCCTTCTTTGTCTGCACAGCTGCCCAATCTCTCATCTTTCCACTCAGGCCGCCCTCTTATTTGAAGTGTGTTTGGAACCTGTCCGTGCAGTACACCTCGCTTCACAGCTAACCATAGGTCAGGGCATCGTAGCTTTCTGCCAGGTGACCGAAGTTCGCAGGCAAATGGGTCCCTGGGACACATGCGGAGAGGCTCCTGCCCGGGCCATAGGCCGCCCATTGGCCCTGCCCCAGATCGAAGGCTGAAAAGCAGCCATGTCTGAGTCCACTGCCTCTCGAAGGAGTATTGGACCAACACTTGTAGAAAACGGGGTCCTTGCGGGCAATTCATTGGAGGGACACAAATAAATCTTTGCCGACTTTCTGCTGAAGCGTACCAGCGTTCACACCTAAGCCTCTTACAAGGTCAGCTGTTTAGCTAAACATGAGCTCATGATCTAAATTTACACAATATTGAAGAAATCAGCTACAAAGGGAGACAATCAGCAAAAACAATCAATACCAGAATGAGATTCCCTAGGCCATCCATCTGATGTTGGAATAATCAGGTGCAAGGCAGAAAATATACATAAAACTGGAACTGAAACAAGGAACAAGGAGGTTTTCAAAGGCTGGTAGGATCACTAAAACATTTTTAAAGTACATGTCGTTGATAAACCTAAATAGTCAAAGGTTGTTTAATACCACAGATTAAGCATTGAGAAGAGTGAAATTATGCTGTTTGAAAACTATGGCAGGTGAGATTTTCTGCCTAATTATATAAGAAGATTTCTCTAAAAAATAGACATTATTTCAAAGACTTATTGGCTGTGAAATAAGTTAAGTGTATTTCAAATGGCTTGTCTGCAAAGAAAGGTGAGATGTAGGGAATCACAGAAAGTTGAGGGGAAAATGTCAATATATACATTGCTACATGGTGAACTAAGCCTTAGGCCAGCCACAATGTAGAGGACCTGACCCTTAGAAACTTAAAAGTGAGCTGGAATCTTTAAAAGTTCAAATCTTTATAAGTAAAAAGATTGATGAAAATGAATAACCAAGTGTTTTAATTGACATCAGAAGATCAAAACAATAAACGCTGAGAACATAGAAAAAAGATAAATAAAGATATGAGCAGAACTTAATACCACAGAAAACGTATAAAATTCAGGTGAGGTAGTAAGTCCAAAGAGTATTCTTTGAAAAAATTTAAAAGACACACTTTGATTAAGGAAAACACAAACATAATTAAAGAATATATAGAAAGAATCAGGACAATGTTATAGCAGAGAATATATGAAATGCCAGTAAATTAGAACATTTCTGTAAAGCGGACCATTTCCTAGCTCCTACAGTTTACCAAAACTGACACAAGAGGAAATCATTTAAGGTCATCATGTCTGCCCTTGGCATTCTCGGAACGCCCTGTCCTCAGAATGCAGCATCTGTAGTCCATGGTAAACTGCGGAGAGGGGGCGGGTCTGAGGGAGGCTGGAACACTGCCCTCACATGAGGGAGTGGGTGTGGCCATCTCTGCTGTGACTGAACAAAGGGCAGGGGAGCAGGGGGCCCAGGGCTGGGCCCTCAGAACCCGGCAGGCCCAGTGGGGTGTCACAAGCATTTAGGCCCAGGCCATAGGGCGCCTTCTTTGTCTGCACAGCTGCCCAAACTCTCACTTTTCCACTCAGTCCACCTACTTTGTTGAAGTGTGTATGGAACCTGTCCACGCAGTATACCTCGCTGCACAGCTAAACATAGGTCTGGGCATGGTAGCTTCCTGCCAGGTCACCGAAGTTCGCAGGATAGATGATCCCAGGTTCACACGCAGAGAGGCTCCTGCCCGGGCCACAGGCCGCCCACTGTCCCTGCCCAAGATCGGGGGCCTAAAGCAGCCCTGTCTAAGTCCCCTACCCCTAGAGGAAGTATTAGACCAACACTTCTAGAAAACGGGGTCCTTGTGGGCAACTCATTTAAGGGACACAAATAAATCTTTGCCGACTTTTTGCTGAAACTTACGAGCGTTCACACCTAAGCCTCTTACAAGGTCAGCTGTTTAGCTAAACATGAGCTCATGATCTAAATTTACACAATAATGAAGAAATCAGCTACAAAGGGAGACAATCAGCAAAAACAATCAATACCAGAATTAGATACCCTAGGCCATCCTTGAGATGTTGGAATAATCAGGTGCTAGGCAGAAAATATACATAAACCTGGAAATGAAACAAGGAACAAGGATGTTTTCAAATACTGGTAGGGTCTTTAAAACATTTTTAAAGTACATGTCATTGATAAAGCTAAATACTCAAAGGTTGTTTAATACAACAAATTAAGCAGTGAGAAGAGTGAAATTATGCTGTTTAGAAAACTATGGAAGGTGAGATTTTCTGCCTAATTATATAAGATGTTTTCTCCTAAAAATACACATTATTTCAAAAACTTATTGGCTGTGAAATAAGTTATGTGTATTTCAAATGGCTTGTCTGCAAAGAAAGGTGAGATGTAGGGAATCACAGAAAGCCGAGGGGATAATATGTCAATATATACATTGCTATATGTTGAACTAAGCATTAGGCCGGCAACAGTGTAGAGGAATGGACCCATAGAAACGTACACGTAAGCTGGAATCTTTAAAAGTTCAAATCTTTATAAGTAAAAAGATTTATTAAAATGAATAACCAAGTGTTTTAATTGACATCAGAAAATCAAAACTATAAACCCTGAGAACAGAGAAAAAAGATAAATAAAGATATGAGCAGAACTTAATACAACAGAAAACGTATAAAATTCAGGTGATTTAGTAAGTCCAAAGAATATTCTTTGAAAGGATTTAAAAGACACACTTTGATTAAGGAAAACATAAACATAAGTTAAGAATATACAGAAAGAATCAGGACAATGTTATAGCAGAGAATATATGAAATGCCGGTAAATTTGAACATTTCTGTAAAGCGGACCAT
Organism: Mesoplodon bidens; assembly: GCF_964165515.1. Classification (NCBI taxonomy): domain Eukaryota; kingdom Metazoa; phylum Chordata; class Mammalia; order Artiodactyla; family Ziphiidae; genus Mesoplodon; species Mesoplodon bidens. Next base: position 6,020,956 of record NC_138180.1, read on the forward strand.
TTCCTAGCTCCTAAAGTTTACCAAAACTGACAAAAGATGAAATCATTTAAGGTCATCATGTCTGCCCTTGGCATTCTCGGAACGCCCTGTCCTCATAATGCAGCATCTGTAGTCCATGGTAACCTGGGGAGACGGGGCGTGGCTGAGGGAGGTTGGAAGACTGCCCTCACTGAGGGAGTGGGTGTGGCCATCTCTGCTGTGACTGAACAAAGGGCCGGGGAGCAGGGGGCCCTGGGCAGGTCCCTCAGAGCAAGGCAGGCCCAGTGGGTTGTCACAAGCATTTAGGCCCTGGCCATAGGGCGCCTTCTTTGTCCGCACAGCTGGCCAAACTCTCACTTTTCCACTGAGTCCACCCACTTATTTGAAGTGTGTGTGGAACCTGTCCACGCCGTATACCTCGCTGCACAGCTAACTATAGGTCTGGGTATCGTAGCTTCCTGCCATGTGACCGAAGTTCGCAGGAGAGATGATTCCTAGGTTCGCACGCAGAGAGGCTCCTGCCCGGGCCACACGCCGCCCACTGCCCCTGCCCAAGTTCGGGGCCCGAAAGCAGCCCTGTCTAAGTCCCTTACCCCTAGAGGGAGTATTGGACCAACACTTGTAGAAAACGGGGTCCTTGTGGGCAACTCATTGTAGGGACACAAATAAATCTTTGCCGACTTTTTGCTGAAACTTACGAGCGTTCACACCTAAGCCTTTTACAAGGTCAGCTGTTTAGCTAAACATGAGCTCATGATCTAAATTTAAACAATAATGAAGAAATCAACTACAAAGGGAGACAATCAGCAAAAACAAACAAAACCAGAATTAGATTCCCTAGGCCATCCGTCAGATGTTGGAATAATCAGGTGCTAGGCAGAAAATATACATAAACCTGGAAAAGAAACAAGGAACAAGGATGTTTTCAAAGACTGGTAGGGTCTCTAAAACATTTTTAAAGTACATGTCATTGATAAAGCTAAATACACAAAGGTTGTTTAATACAGCAAATTAAGCTGTGAGAAGAGTGAAGTTATGCTGTTTAGAAAACTATGGAACGTGAGATTTTCTGCCTAATTATATAAGATGATTTCTCTAAAAAATACACATTATTTCAAAGACTTATTGGCTGTGAAATAAGTTAAGGGTATTTCAAATGTCTTGTCTGCAAAGAAAGGTGAAATGTAGGGAATCACAGAAAGCCGAGGGGATAATATGTCAATATATACATAGCTATATGTTGATCTAAGCCTTAGGCCGGCAACAGTGTAGAGGAATAGACCCTTAGAAACGTACAAGTAAGCTGGAATATTTAAAAGTTCAAATCTTTATAAGTAAAAAGATTTATTAAAATGAATAACCAAGTGTTTTACTTGACATCAGAAAATCAAAACAATAAACCCTGAGAACATAGAAAAAAGATAAATAAAGATATGAGCAGAACCTAATACAACAGAAAACGTATAAAATTTAGGTGAATTAGTACGTCCAAAGAATATTCTTTGAAAAGATTTAAAAGACACACTTTGATTTAGGAAAACAAAAAAAAGTAAATAATATACAGAAAGAATCAGGACATAGTTATAGCGGAGAGTATATGAATTGCCAGTAAATTTGAATATTTCTGTAAAGTGGACCATTTCCTAGCTCCTAAAATTTACCAAAACTGACACAAGAGGAAATCATTTAAGGTCATCATGTCTGCCCTTGGCATTCTCGGAACGCCCTGGCCTCAGAATGCCGCATCTGTAGTCCATGGTAACCTGCGGAGAGGGGGCGTGGCTGAGGGAGGTTGGAAGACTGCCCTCACTGAGGGAGTGCGTGTGGCCATCTCTGCTGTGACTGAACAAAGGGCAGGGGAGCAGGGGGCCCAGGGCAGGGCCCTCAGAGCCCGGCAGACCCACTGGGGTGTCACAAGCATTTAGGCCCAGGCCAAAGGGCGCCTTCTTTGTCTGCACAGCTGCCCAAACTCTCACCTTTCCACTCGGGCCACACTCTTATTTGAAGTGTGTTGGGAACCTGTCCGTGCAGTACACCTCGCTGCACAGCTAACCATAGGTCAAGGCATCGTAGCTTCCTGCCAGGTGACTGAAGTTCGCAGGCAAATGTGTCCCTGGGACACATGCGGAGAGGCTCCTGCCCGGGCCACAGGCCGCCCACTGGCCCTGCCCCAGATCGAAGCCTGAAAAGCAGCCATGTCTGAGTCCACTGCCTCTCGAAGGAGTATTGGACGAACACTTGTAGAAAACGGGGTTCTTGCGGGCAACTCATTGGAGGGACACAAATAAATCTTTGCCGACATTCTGCTGAAGCTTACCAGCGTTCACACCTAAGCCTCTTACGAGGTCAGCTGTTTAGCTAAACATGAGCTCATGATCTAAATTTACACAATATTGAAGAAATCAGCTACAAAGGGAGACAATCAGCAAAAACAATCAATACCAGAATGAGATTCCCTAGGCCATCCATCTGATGTTGGAATAATCAGGTGCAAGGCGGAAAATATACATAAAACTGGAACTGAAACAAGGAACAAGGAGGTTTTCAAAGGCTGGTAGGATCTCTCAAACATTTTTAAAGTACATGTCGTTGATAAACCTAAATACTCAAAGGTTGTTTAATACCACAGATTAAGCATTGAGAAGAGTGAAATTATGCTGTTTTGAAAACTATGGCAGGTGAGATTTTCTGCCTAATTATATAAGAAGATTTCCCTAAAAAATAGACATTATTTCAAAGACATATTGGCTGTGAAATAAGTTAAGTGTATTTCAAATGGCTTGTCGGCAAAGAAAGGTGAAATGTAGGGAATCACAGAAAGTCGAGGGGAAAATGTCAATAAATACATTGCTATATGGTGAACTAAGCCTTAGGCCAGCCACAATGTAGAGGACCTGACCCTTAGAAACTTGAAAGTGAGCTGGAATCTTTAAAAGCTCAAATCTTTATAAGTAAAAATATTGATGAAAATGAATAACCAAGTGTTTTAATTGACATCAGAAGATCAAAACAATAAACCCTGAGAACATAGAAAAAAGATAAATAAAGATATGAGCAGAACTTAATACCACAGAAAACGTATAAAATTCAGGTGAGGTAGTAAGTCCAAAGAATATTCTTTGAAAAGATTTAAAAGACACACTTTGATTAAGGAATACAAAAAAAAGTAAAGAATATACAGAAAGAATCAGGACAATGTTATAGCAGAGAATATATGAAATGCCAGGAAATTTGAACATTTCTGTAAAGTGGACCATTTCCTAACTCCTACAGTTTAACAAAACTGACACAAGAGGAAATCATTTAAGGTCATCATGTCTGCCCTTGGCATTATCGGAACGCCCTGGCCTCAGAATGCAGCATCTGTAGACCATGGTAACCTGTGGAGAGTGGGCGGGGCTGAGGGAGGCTGGAACACTGCCCTCACGGAGGGAGTGGGTGTGGCCATCTCTGCTGTGACTGAACAAAGGGCAGGGGAGCAGGGGGCCCAGGGCAGGACCCACAGAGCAAGGCAGGCCCAGTGGGGTGTCACAAGCATTTAGGCCCAGGACATAGGGCGCCTTCTTTGTCTGCACAGCTGGCCAAACTCTCACATTTCCACTCAGGCCACCCACTTATTTGAAGTGTGTGTGGAACCTGTCCACGCAGTATACCTCGCTGCACATCTAAACATAGGTCTGGGCATCGTAGCTTCCTGCCAGGTGACCGAAGTTCGCAGGAGAGATTATTCCCAGGTTCACACGCAGAGAGGCTCCTGCCCGGGCCACACGCCGCCCACAGCCCCTACCCAAGATCGGGGGCCGAAAGCAGCCCTGTCTAAGTCCCCTACCCCTAGAGGGAGTATTGGACCAACACTTCTAGAAAACGGGGTCCTTGTGGGCAACTCATTGGAGGGACACAAATAAATCTTTGCCGACTTTTTGCTGAAACTTATGAGCGTTCACACATAAGCCTTTTACAAGGTCAGTTGTTTAGCTAAACATGAGCTCATGACCTAAATTTACACAAAAATGAAGAAATCAACTACAAAGGGAGACAATCAGCAAAAACAATCAATACCAGAATTAGATTCCCTAGGCCATCCGTCAGATGTTGGAATAATCAGGTGCTAGGCAGAAAATATACATAAACCTGGAAAAGAAACAAGGAACAAGGATGTTTTCAAAGACTGGTAGGGTCTCTAAAACATTTTTAAAGTACATGTCATTGATAAAGCTAAATACACAAAGGTTGTTTAATACAGCAAATTAAGCTGTGAGAAGAGTGAAGTAATGCTGCTTAGAAAACTATGGAACGTGAGATTTTCTGCCTAATTATATAAGATGATTTCTCTAAAAAATACACATTATTTCAAAGACTTATTGGCTGTGAAGTAAGTTAAGGGTATTTCAAATGGCTTGTCTGCAAAGAAAGTTTAGATGTAGGGAATCACAGAAAGCCGAGGGGATAATATGTCAATATATACATAGCTATATGTTGATCTAAGCCTTAGGCCGGCAACAGTGTAGAGGAATGGACCCTTAGAAAAGTACAAGTAAGCTGCAATCTTTAAAAGTTCAAATCTTTATAAGTAAAAAGATTTATTAATATGAATAACCAAGTGTTTTACTTGACATCAGAAGATGAAAACAATAAACCCTGAGAACATAGAAAAAGGATAAATAAAGATATGAGCAGAACTTAATACCACAGAAAATGTATAAAATTCAGGTGAGGTAGTAAGTCCAAAGAATATTCTTTGAAAAGATTTAAAAGACACACTTTGATTAAGGAAAACAAAAAAAAGTAAAGAATATACAGAAAGAATCAGGACAATGTTATAGCAGAGAATATATGAAATGCCAGTAAATTTGAACATTTCTGTAAAGCGGACCATTTCCTAGCTGCTACAGTTTACGAAAACTGACACAAGAGGAAATCATTTAAGGTCATCATGTCTGCCCTTTGCATTCTCGGATCACCCTGGCCTCAGAATGCAGCATATGTTGTCCATGGTAACCTGCGGAGAGGGGGCGTGGCTGAGGGAGTTTGGAAGCCTGCCATCACTGAGGGAGTGGGTGTGGCCATCTCTGCTGTGACGGAACAAAGGGCAGGGGAGCAGGGGGCCCAGGGCAGGGCCCTCAGAGCCCGGCAGACCCGGTGGGGTGTCACAAGCATTTAGGCCCAGGCCAAAGGGCGCCTTCTTTGTCTGCACAGCTGCCCAAACCCTCACCTTTCCACTCAGGCCACCCTCTTATTTGAAGTGTGTATGGAACCTGTCCACGCAGTACACCTCGCTGCACAGCTAACCATAGGTCAGGGCATCGTAGCTTCCTGCCAGGTGACCGAAGTTCGCAGGCAAATGGGTCCCTGGGACACATGCGGAGAGGCTCCTGCCCGGGCCACAGGCCGCCCACAGGCCCTGCCCCAGATCGAAGCCTGCAAAGCAGCCATGTCTGAGTCCACTGCCTCTTGAAGGAGTATTGGACCAACACTTGTAGAAAACGGGGTCCTTGCAGGCAACTCATTGGAGGGACACAAATAAATCTTTGCCGACTTTCTGCTGAAGCGTACCAGCGTTCACACCTAAGCCTCTTACAAGGTTAGCTGTTTAGCTAAACATGAGCTCATGATCTAAATTTACACAATCTTGAAGAAATCAGCTACAAAGTGAGACAATCAGCAAAAACAATCAATACCAGAATGAGATTCCCTAGGCCATCCATCTGATGTTGGAATAATCAGGTGCAAGGCAGAAAATATACATAAAACTGGAACTGAAAGAAGGAACAAGGAGCTTTTCAAAGGCTGGTAGGATCTCTAAAACATTTTTAAAGTACATGTCATTGATAAACCTAAATACTCAAAGGTTGTTTAATACCACAGATTAAGCATTGAGAAGAGTGAAATTATGCTGTTTTGAAAACTATGGCAGGTGAGATTTTCTGCCTTATTATGTCAGAAGATTTCTCTAAGAAATAGATATTATTTCAAAGACTTATTGGCTGTGAAATAAGTTAAGTGTATTTCAAATGGCTTGTCGGCAAAGAAAGGTGAGATGTAGGGAATCACAGAAAGTCGAGGGGAAAATGTCAATATATACATTGCTATATGGTGAACTAAGCCTTAGGCCAGCCACAATGTAGAGGACCTGACCCTTAGAAACTTAAAAGTGAGCTGGAATCTTTAAAAGTTCTAATCTTTATAAGTAAAAAGATTGATGAAAATGAATAACCAAGTGTTTTAATGGACATCAGAAGATCAAAACAATAAACCCTGAGAACATAGAAAAAAGATAAAGATAGATATGAGCAGAACTTAATACCACAGAAAACGTATAAAATTCAGGTGAGGTAGTAAGTCCAAAGAATATTCTTTGAAAAGATTTAAAAGACACACTTTGATTAAGGAAAGCACAAACATAATTAAAGAATATATAGAAAGAATCAGGACAATGTTATAGCAGAGAATATATGAAATGCCATTAAATTTGAACATTTCTGTAAAGTGGACCATTTCCTAGCTCCTACAGTTTACCAAAACTGACACAAGAGGAAATCATTTAAGGTCATCATGTCTGCCCTTGGCATTCTCGGAACGCCCTGGCCTCAGAATGCAGCATCTGTAGTCCATGGTAACCTGTGGAGAGTGGGCGGGGCTGAGGGAGGCTGGAACACTGCCCTCACGGAGGGAGTGGGTGTGGCCATCTCTGCTGTGACTGAACAAAGGGCAGGGGAGCAGGGGGCCCAGGGCAGGGCCCTCAGATCAAGGCAGGCCCAGTGGGGTGTCACAAGCATTTAGGCCCAGGCCAAAGGGCGCCTTCTTTGTCTGCACAGCTGGCCAAACTCTCACTTTTCCACTGAGGCCACCCACTTATTTGAAGTGTGTGTGGAACCTGTCCACCCAGTATACCTCGCTGCACAGCTAACCATAGGTCTGGGCATCGTAGCTTCCTGCCAGGTGACCGAAGTTCGCAGGAGAGATGATTCCCAGGTTCACACGCAGAGAGGCTCCTGCCCGGGCCACACGCCGCCCACTGCCCCTGCCCAAGATCGGGGGCCGAAAGCAGCCCTGTCTAAGTCCCCTACCCCTAGAGGGAGTATTGGACCAACACTTCTAGAAAACGGGGTCCTTGTGGGCAGCTCATTGGAGGGACACAAATAAATCTTTGCCGACTTTTTGCTGAAACTTACGAGCGTTCAAACCTAAGCCTTTTACAATGTCAGCTGTTTAGCTAAACATGAGCTCATGACCTAAATTTACACAATAATGAAGAAATCAGCTACAAAGGGAGACAATCAGCAAAAACAATCAATATCAGAATTAGATTCCCTAGGCCATCCTTGAGATGTTGGAATAATCAGGTGCTAGGCAGAAAATATACATAAACCTGGAAAAGAAACAAGGAACAAGGATGTTTTCACAGACTGGTAAGATCTCTAAAACATTTTTAAAGTACATGTCATTGATAAAGCTAAATACTCAAAGGTTGTTTAATACAACAAATTAAGCAGTGAGAAGAGTGAAATTATGCTGTTTAGAAAACTATGGAAGGTGAGATTTTCTGCCTAATTATATAAGATGATTTCTCTAAAAAATACACATTATTTCAAAGACTTATTGGCTGTGAAATAAGTTAAGGGTATTTCAAATGTCTTGTCTGCAAAGAAAGGTGAGATGTAGGGAATCACAGAAAGCCGAGGGGATAATATGTCAATATATACATTGCTATATGGTGAACTAAGCCTTAGGCCGGCAACCGTGTAGAGGAAGGGACCCTTAAAAACGTACAAGGAAGCTGGAATCTTTAAAAGTTCAAATCTTTATAAGTAAAAAGATTTATTAAAAATAATAACCAAGTGTTTTACTTGACATCAGAAAATCAAAACAATAAACCCTGAGAACTTAGAAAAAAGATAAATAAAGATATGAGCAGAACTTAATACAACAGAAAACGTATAAAATTTAGGTAATTTAGTAAGTCCAAAGAATATTCTTTGAAAAGATTTAAAAGACACACTTTGATTTAGGAAAACAAAAAAAAAAATGTAAATAATATACAGAAAGAATCAGGACAATGTTATAGCGGAGAATATATGAATTGCCAGTAAATTTGAATATTTCTGTAAAGCGGACCATTTCCTAGCTCCTAAAGTTTACCAAAACTGACACAAGAGGAAATCATTTAAGGTCATCATGTCTGCCCTTGGCATTCTCGGAACGCCCTGGCCTCAGAATGCAGCATCTGTAGTCCATGGTAACCTGCGGAGAGGGGGCGTGGCTTCGGGAGGTTGGAAGAATGCCCTCACTGAGGGAGTGGGTGTGGTCATCTCTGCTGTGACTGAACAAAGGGCAGTGGTTCAGGGGGCCCAGGGCAGGGCCCTCAGAGCCCGGCAGACCCAGTGGGGTGTCACAAGCATTTAGGCCCAGGCCAAAGGGCGCTTTCTTTGTCTGCACAGCTGCCCAAACTCTCACCTTTCCACTCAGGCCGCCCTCTTATTTGAAGTGTGTTGGGTACCTGTCCGCGCAGTACACCTCGCTGCACAGCTAACCATAGGTCAAGGCATCGTAACTTCCTGCCAGGTGACTGAAGTTCGCAGGCAAATGGGTCCCTGGGACACATGCGGAGAGGCTCCTGCCCGGGCCACAGGCCGCCCACTGGCCCTGCCCCAGATCGAAGGCTGAAAAGCAGCCATGTCTGAGTCCACTGCCTCTCGAAGGAGTATTGGACCAACACTTGTAGAAAACGGGGTTCTTGCGTGCAACTAATTGGAGGGACACAAATAAATCTTTGCCGACTTTCTGCTGAAGCTTACCAGCGTTCACACCTAAGCCTCTTACAAGGTCAGCTGTTTAGCTAAACATGAGCTCATGATCTAAATTTACAGAATATTGAAGAAATCAGCTACAAAGGGAGACAATCAGCAAAAACAATCAATACCAGAATGAGATTCCCTAGGCCATCCATCTGATGTTGGAATAATCAGGTGCAAGGCGGAAAATATACATAAAACTGGAACTGAAACAAGGAACAAGGAGGTTTTCAAAGGCTGGTAGGATCTCTAAAACATTTTTAAAGTACATGTCATTGATAAACCTAAATACTCAAAGGTTGTTTAATACCACAGATTAAGCATTGAGAAGAGTGAAATTATGCTGTTTTCAAAACTATGACAGGTGAGATTTTCTGCCTAATTATATAAGAAGATTTCTCTAAAAAATAGACATTATTTCAAAGACTTATTGGCTGTGAAATAAGTTAAGTGTATTTCAAATGGCTTGTCTGCAAAGAAAGGTGAGATGTAGGGAATCACAGAAAGTCGAGGGGAAAATGTCAATATATACATTGCTATATGGTGAACTAAGCCTTAGACCAGCCACAATGTAGAGGACATGACCCTTAGAAACTTGAAAGTGAGCTGGAATCTTTAAAAGTTCAAATCTTTATAAGAAAAAAGATTGATGAAAATGAATAACCAAGTGTTTTAATTGACATCAGAAGATCAAAACAATAAACCCTGAGAACATAGAAAAAAGATAAATAAAGATATAAGCAGAACTTAATACCACAGAAAACGTATACAATTCAGGTGAGGTAGTAAGTCCAAAGAATATTCTTTGAAAAGATTTAAAAGACACACTTTTATTATGGAAAACAAAAAAAAGTAAAGAATATACAGAAAGAATCAGGACAATGTTATAGCAGAGAATATATGAAATGCCAGTAAATTTGAATATTTCTGTAAAGTGGACCATTTCCTAGCTCCTACAGTTTACCAAAACTGACATGAGGAAATCATTTAAGGTCATCATGTCTGCCCTTGGTATTCTCGGAACGCCCTGGCCTCAGAATGCAGCATCTGTAGTCCATGGTAACCTGCGGATAGTGGGCGGGTCTGAGGGAGGCTGGAACACTGCCCTCACGGAGGGAGTGGGTGTGGCCATTTCTGCTGTGACTGAACAAAGGGCAGGGGAGCATGGGGCCCAGGGCAGGACCCTCAGAGCAAGGCAGGCCCAGTGGGGTGTCGCAAGCATTTAGGCCCAGGCCATAGGGCGCCTTCTTTCTCTGCACAGCTGGCCAAACTCTCACTTATCCACTCAGGCCACCCACTTATTTGAAGTGTGTGTGGAACCTGTCCACGCAGTATACCTCGCTGCACAGATAACCATAGGTCTGGGCATCGTAGCTTCCTGCCAGGTGACCGAAGTTCGCAGGAGAGATGATTCCCAGGTTCACACGCAGAGAGGCTCTTGCACGGGCCGCACGCCGCCCACTGCCCCTGCCCAAGATCGGGGGCCGAAAGCAGCCCTGTCTAAGTCCCCTAACCCTAGAGGGAGTATTGGACCAACACTTCTAGAAAACGGGGTCCTTGTGGGCAACTCATTGGAGGGACACAAATAAATCTTTGCCGACTTTTTGCTGAAACTTACGAGCGTTCACACATAAGCCTTTTACAAGGTCAGCTGTTTAGCTAAACATGAGCTCATGACCTAAATTTACATAATAATGAAAAAATCAGCTACAAAGGGAGACAATCAGCAAAAACAATCAATACCAGAATTAGATTCCCTAGGCCATCCGTCAGATGTTGGAATAATCAGGTGCTAGGCAGAAAATATACATAAACCTGGAAAAGAAACAAGGAACAAGGATGTTTTCAAAGACTGGTAGGGTCACTAAAACATTTTTAAAGTACATGTCATTGATAAAGCTAAATACACAAAGGTTGTTTAATACAGCAAATTAAGCTGTGAGAAGAGTGAAGTTATGTTGTTTAGAAAACTATGGAACGTGAGATTTTCTGCCTAATTATATAAGATGATTTCTCTAAAAAATACACATTATTTCAAAGACTTATTGGCTGTGAAGTAAGTTAAGGGTATTTCAAATGGCTTGTCTGCAAAGAAAGGGGAGATGTAGGGAATCACAGAAAGCCGAGGGGATAATATGTCAATATATACATAGCTATATGTTGATGTAAGCCTTAGGCCGGCAACAGTGTAGAGGAATGGACCCTTAGAAACGTACAAGTAAGCTGGAATCTTTAAAAGTTCAAATCTTTATAAGTAAAAAGATTTATTAAAATGAATAACCAAGTGTTTTACTTGACATCAGAAAACCAAAACTATAAACCCTGAGAACATAGAAAAAAGATAAATAAAGATATGAGCAGAACTTAATACAACAGAAAACGTATAAAATTCAGGTGATTTAGTAAGTCCAAAGAATATTCTTTGAAAAGATTTAAAAGACACACTTTGATTAAGGAAAACATAAACTTAAGTAGAGAATATGCAGAAAGAATCAGGACAATGTTATAGCAGAGAATATATGAAATGCCAGTAAATTTGAACATTTCTGTAAAGCGGACCATTTCCTAGCTGCTACAGTTTACGAAAACTGACACAAGAGGAAATCATTTAAGGTCATCATGTCTGCCCTTGGCATTCTCGGAACGCCCTGGCCTCAGAATGCAGCATATGTTGTCCATGGTAACCTGCGGAGAGGGGGCGTGGCTGAGGGAGGTTGGAAGACTGCCATCACTGAGGGAGTGGGTGTGGCCATCTCTGCTGTGACTGAACAAAGGGCAGGGGAGCAGGGGGCCCAGGGCAGGGCCCTCAGAGCCCGGCAGAACCAGTGGGGTGTCACAAGCATTTAGGCCCAGGCCAAAGGGCGCCTTCTTTGTCTGCACAGCTGCCCAAACTCTCACCTTTCCACTCAGGCCACCCTCTTATTTGAAGTGTGTTTGGAACATGTCCACGCAGTACACCTCGCTGCACAGCTAACCATAGGTCAGGGCATCGTAGCTTCCTGCCAGGTGACCGAAGTTCGCAGGCAAATGGGTCCCTGGGACACATGCGGAGAGGCTCCTGCCCGGGCCACAGGCCGCCCACTGGCCCTGCCACAGATCGAAGGCTGAAAAGCAGCCATGTCTGAGTCCACTGTCTCTCGAAGGAGTATTGGACCAACACTTGTAGAAAACGGGGTCCTTGCGGGCAATTCATTGGAGGGACACAAATAAATCTTTGCCGACTTTCTGCTGAAGCTTACCAGCGTTCACACCTAAGCCTCTTACAAGGTCAGCTGTTTAGCTAAACATGAGCTCATGATCTAAATTTACACAATATTGAAGAAATCAGCTACAAAGTGAGACAATCAGCAAAAACAATCAATACCAGAATGAGATTCCCTAGGCCATCCATCTGATGTTGGAATAATCAGGTGCAAGGCAGAAAATATACATAAAAATTGAACTGAAACAAGGAACAAGGAGGTTTTCAAAGGCTGGTAGGATCTCTAAAACATTTTTAAAGTACATGTCATTGATAAACCTAAATACTCAAAGGTTGTTTAATACCACAGATTAAGCATTGAGAAGAGTGAAATTATGCTGTTTTCAAAACTATGGCAGGTGAGATTTTCTGCCTAATTATGTCAGAAGATTTCTCTAAGAAATAGACATTATTTCAAAGACTTATTGGCTGTGAAATAAGTTAAGTGTATTTCAAATGGCTTGTCGGCAAAGAAAGGGGAGATGTAGGGAATCACGGAAAGTCGAAGGGAAAATGTCAATATATACATTGCTATATGGTGAACTAAGCCTTAGGCCAGCCACAATGTAGAGGACCTAACCCTTAGAAACTTGAAAGTGAGCTGGAATCTTTAAAAGTTCAAATCTTTATAAGTAAAAAGATTGATGAAAATGAATAACCAAGTGTTTTAATTGACATCAGAAGATCAAAACAATAAACCCTGAGAACATAGAAAAAAGATAAAGATAGATATGAGCAGAACTTAATACCACAGAAAACGTATAAAATTCAGGTGAGGTAGTAAGTCCAAAGAATATTCTTTGAAAAGATTTAAAAGACACACTTTGATTAAGGAAAGCACAAACATAATTAAAGAATATATAGAAAGAATCAGGACAATGTTATAGCAGAGAATATATGAAATGCCAGTAAATTTGAACATTTCTGTAAAGTGGACCATTTCCTAGCTCCTACAGTTTACCAAAACTGACACAAGAGGAAATCATTTAAGGTCATCATGTCTGCCCTTGGCATTCTCGGAACGCCCTGGCCTCAGAATGCAGCATCTGTAGTCCATGGTAACCTGTGGAGAGTGGGCGGGGCTGAGGGAGGCTGGAACACTGCCCTCACGGAGGGAGTGGGTGTGGCCATCTCTGCTGTGACTGAACAAAGGGCAGGGGAGCAGGGGGCCCAGGGAAGGGCCCTCAGGGCAAGGCAGGCCCAGTGGGGTGTCACAAGCATTTAGGCCCAGGCCATAGGGCGCCTTCTTTGTGTGCACAGTTGGCCAAACTCTCACTTTTCCACTGAGGCCACCCACTTATTTAAAGTGTGTGTGGAACCTGTCCAACCAGTATGCCTCGCTGCACAGCTAACCATAGGTCTGGGCATCGTAGCTTCCTACCATGTGTTCGAAGTTCGCAGGAGAGATGATTCCCAGGTTCACACGCAGAGAGGCTCCTGCGCGGGCCACACGCCGCCCACTGCCCCTGCCCAAGATCGGGGGCCGAAAGCAGCCCTGTCTAAGTCCCCTACCCCTAGAGGGAGTATTGGACCAACACTTCTAGAAAACGAGGTCCTTGTGGGCAACTCATTGGAGGGACACAAATAAATCTTTGCCGACTTTTTGCTGAAACTTACGAGCGTTCACACATAAGCCTTTTACAAGATAAGCTGTTTAGCTAAACATGAGCTCATGACCTAAATTTACACAATAATGAAGAAATCAGCTACAAAGGGAGACAATCAGCAAAAACAATCAATACCAGAATTAGATTCCCTAGGCCATCCGTCAGATGTTGGAATAATCAGGTGCTAGGCAGAAAATATACATAAACCTGGAAAAGAAACAAGGAACAAGGATGTTTTCAAAGACTGGTAGGGTCTCTAAAACATTTTTAAAGTACATGTCATTGATAAAGCTAAATACACAAAGGTTGTTTAATACAGCAAATTAAGCTGTGAGAAGAGTGAAGTTATGCTGTTTAGAAAACTATGGAACGTGAGATTTTCTGCCTAATTATATAAGATGATTTCTCTAAAAAATACACATTATTTCAAAGACATTGGCTGTGAAGTAAGTTAAGGGTATTTCAAATGGCTTGTCTGCAAAGAAAGGGGAGATGTAGGGAATCACAGAAAGCCGAGGGGATAATATGTCAATATATACATAGCTATATGTTGATCTAAGCCTTAGGCCGGCAACAGTGTAGAGGAATGGCCCCTTAGAAACTTACAAGGAAGCTGGAAACTTTAAAAGTTCAAATCTTTATAAGTAAAAAGATTTATTAAAAATAATAACCAAGTGTTTTACTTGACATCAGAAAATCAAAACTATAAACCCTGAGAACATAGAAAAAAGATAAATAAAGGTATGAGCAGAACTTAATACAACAGAAAACGTATAAAATTCAGGTGATTTAGTAAGTCCAAAGAATATTCTTTGAAAAGATTTAAAAGACACACTTTGATTAAGGAAAACATAAACATAAGTAAAGAATATGCAGAAAGAATCAGGACAATGTTATAGCAGAGAATATATGAAATGCCAGTAAACTTGAACATTTCTGTAAAGCGGACCATTTCCTAGCTGCTACAGTTTACGAAAACTGACACAAGAGGAAATCATTTAAGGACATCATGTCTGCCCTTGGCATTCTAGGAACGCCCTGGCCCCAGAATGCAGCATCTGTAGTCCATGGTAACCTGCGGAGAGGGGGCGTGGCTGAGGGAGGTTGGAAGACTGCCATCACTGAGGGAGTGGGTGTGGCCATCTCTTCTGTGACTGAACAAAGGGCAGGGGAGCAGGGGGCCCAGGGCAGGGCCCTCAGAGCCCGGCAGACCCAGTGGGGTGTCACAAGCATTTAGGCCCAGGCCAAAGGGCGCCTTCTTTGTCTGCACAGCTGCCCAAACACTCACCTTTCCACTCAGGCCACCCTCTTATTTGAAGTGTGTTTGGAACCTGTCCGCGCAGTACACCTCGCTGCACAGCTAACCATAGGTCAGGGCATCGTAGCTTCCTGCAAGTTGACCGAAGTTCGCAGTCAAATGGGTCCCTGGGACTCATGCGGAGAGGCTCCTGCCCGGGCCACAGGCCGCCCACTGGCCCTGCCCCAGATCGAAGGCTGAAAAGCAGCCATGTCTGAGTCCACTGCCTCTCGAAGGAGTATTGGACCAACACTTGTAGAAAACGGGGTCCTTGCGGGCAACTCATTGGAGGGACACAAATAAATCTTTGCCGACTTTCTGCTGAAGCGTACCAGCGTTCACACCTAAGCCTCTTACAAGGTCAGCTGTTTAGCTAAACATGAGCTCATGATCTAAATTTACACAATATTGAAGAAATCAGCTACAAAGGGAGACAATCAGCAAAAACAATCAATACCAGAATGAGATTCCCTAGGCCATCCATCTGATGTTGGAATAATCAGGTGCAAGGCAGAAAATATACATAAAACTGGAACTGAAACAAGGAACAAGGAGGTTTTCAAAGGCTGGTAGGATCTCTAAAACATTTTTAAAGTACATGTCATTGATAAACGTAAATACTCAAAGGTTGTTTAATACCACAGATTAAGCATTGAGAAGAGTGAAATTATGCTGTTTTGAAAACTATGGCAGGTGAGATTTTCTGCCTAATTATGTCAGAAGATTTCTCTAAAAAATAGACATTATTTAGAAGACTTATTGGCTGTGAAATAAGTTAAGTGTATTTCAAATGGCTTGTCTGCAAAGAAAGGTGAGATGTAGGGAATCACAGAAAGTCGAGGGGAAAATGTCAATATATACATTACTATATGGTGAACTAAGCCTTAGGCCAGCCACAATGTAGAGGACCTGACCCTTAGAAACTTAAAAGTGAGCTGGAATCTTTAAAAGTTCAAATCTTTATAAGTAAAAAGATTGATGAAAATGAATAACCAAGTGTTTTAATTGACATCAGAAGATCAAAACAATAAACCCTGAGAATAGAAAAAAGATAAAGATAGATATGAGCAGAACTTAATACCACAGAAAACGTATAAAATTCAGGTGAGGTAGTAAGTCCAAAGAATATTCTTTGAAAATATTTAAAAGACACACTTTGATTAAGGAAAGCACAAATATAATTAAAGAATATATAGAAAGAATCAGGACAATGTTATAGCAGAGAATATATGAAATAACAGTAAATTTAAACATTTCTGTAAAGTGGACCATTTCCTAGCTCCTAAAGTTTACCAAAACTGACACAAGAGGAAATCATGTAAGGTCATCATGTCTGCCCTTGGGATTCTCGGAACGCCCTGGCCTCAGAATGCAGCATCTGTAGTCCATGGTAACCTGTGGAGAGTTGGCGTGTCTGAGGGAGGCTGGAACACTGCCATCACGGAGGGAGTGGGTGTGGCCATCTCTGCTGTGACTGAACAAAGGGCAGGGGAGCAGGGGGCCAAGGGCAGGGCCCTCAGAGCAAGGCAGGCCCGGTGGG
The DNA here is from genome assembly GCF_964165515.1 of Mesoplodon bidens. Taxonomy (NCBI): domain Eukaryota; kingdom Metazoa; phylum Chordata; class Mammalia; order Artiodactyla; family Ziphiidae; genus Mesoplodon; species Mesoplodon bidens. The sequence goes on from NC_138180.1 coordinate 6,037,412, forward strand.
GTGTCACAAGCATTTAGGCCCAGGCCAAAGGTCGCCTTCTTTGTGTGCACAGCTGGCCAAACTCTCACTTTTCCACTGAGGCCACCCACTTATTTGAAGTGTGTGTGGAATCTGTCCACCCAGTATACCTCGCTGCACAGCTAACCATAGGTCTGGGCATCGTAGCTTCCTGCCAGGTGACCGAAGTTCGCAGGAGAGATGTTTCCCAGGTTCACATGCAGAGAGGCTCCTGCCCGGGCCACAGGCGGCCCACTGCCCCTGCCCAAGATCGGCGGCCGAAAGCAGCCCTGTCTAATTCCCCTACCCCTAGAGGGAATATTGGACCAACACTTCTAGAAAACAGGGTCCTTGTGGGCAACTCATTGGAGGGACACAAATAAATCTTTGCCGACTTTTTGCTGAAACTTACGAGCGTTCACTCCTAAGCCTTTTACAAGGTCAGCTGTTTAGCTAAACATGAGCTCATGATCTAAATTTACACAATAATGAAGAAATCAGCTACAAAGGGAGACAATCAGCAAAAACAATCAATACCAGAATTAGATTCCCGAGGCCATCCGTCAGATGTTGGAATAATCAGGTGCTAGGCAGAAAATATACATAAACCTGGAAAAGAAACAAGGAACAAGGATGTTTTCAAAGACTGGTAGGATCTCTAAAACATTTTTAAAGTACATGTCATTGATAAAGCTAAATACTCAAAGGTTGTTTAATACAACAAAATAAGCAGTGAGAAGAGTGAAATTATGCTGTTTAGAAAACTATGGAAGGTGAGATTTTCTGCCTAATTATATAAGATGATTTCTCTAAAAAATACACATTATTTCAAAGACTTATTGGCTGTGAAATAAGTTAAGGGTATTTCAAATGTCTTGTCTGCAAAGAAAGGTGAGATGTAGGGAATCACAGAAAGCCGAGGGGATAATATGTCAATATATACATTGCTATATGGTGAACTAAGCCTTAGGCCGGCAACAGTGTAGAGGAATGGACCCTTAGAAACGTACAAGGAAGCTGGAATCTTTAAAAGTTCAAATCTTTATAAGTAAAAAGATTTATTAAAAATAATAACCAAGTGTTTTACTTGACATCAGAAAATCAAAACAATAAACCCTGAGAACATAGAAAAAAGATAAATAAAGATATGAGCAGAACTTAATACAACAGAAAACGTATAAAATTTAGGTGATTTTGTAAGTCCATAGAATATTCTTTGAAAAGATTTAAAAGACACACTTTGATTTAGGAAAACAAAAAAAAGTAAATAATATACAGAAAGAATCAGGACAATGTTATAGCGGAGAATATATGAATTGCCAGTAAATTTGAATATTTCTGTAAAGTGGACCATTTCCTAGCTCCTACAGTTTACCAAAACTGACACAAGAGGAAATCATTTAACGTCATCATGTCTGCCCTTGGCATTCTCGGAACGCCCTGGCCTCAGAATGCAGCATCTGTAGTCCATGGTAACCTGCGGAGTGGGGGCGTGGCTGAGGGAGGTTGGAAGACTGCCCTCACTGAGGGAGTGGGTGTGGTCATCTCTGCTGTGACTGAACAAAGGGCAGGGGTGCAGAGGGCCCAGGGCAGGGCCCTCAGAGCCCGGCAGACCCAGTGGGGTGTCACAAGCATTTAGGCCCAGGCCAAAGGGCGCTTTCTTTGTCTGCACAGCTGCCCAAACTCTCACCTTTCCACTCAGGCCGCCCTCTTTTTGAAGTGTGTTTGGTACCGGTCCGCGCAGTACACCTCGCTGCACAGCTAACCATAGGTCAAGGCATCGTAGCTTCCTGCCAGGTGACTGAAGTTCGCAGGCAAATGTGTCCCTGGGACACATGCGGAGAGGCTCCTGCCCGGGCCACAGGCCGCCCACTGGCCCTGCCCCAGATCGAAGGCTGAAAAGCAGCCATGTCTAAGTCCACTGCCTCTCGAAGGAGTATTGGACCAACACTTGTAGAAAACGGGGTCCTTGCGGGCAACTCATTGGAGGGACACAAATAAATCTTTGCCGACTTTCTGCTGAAGCTTACCAGCGTTCACACCTAAGCCTCTTACAAGGTCAGCTGTTTAGCTAAACATGAGCTCATGATCTAAATTTACACCAAATTGAAGAAATCAGCTACAAAGGGAGACAATCAGCAAAAACAATCAATACCAGAATGAGATTCCCTAGGCCATCCATCTGATGTTGGAATAATCAGGTGCAAGGCAGAAAATATACATAAAACTGGAACTGAAACAAGGAACAAGGAGGTTTTCAAAGGCTGGTAGGATCACTAAAACATTTTTAAAGTACATGTCGTTGATAAACCTAAATACTCAAAGGTTGTTTAATACCACAGATTAAGCATTGAGAAGAGTGAAATTATGCTGTTTTGAAAACTATGGCAGGTGAGATTTTCTGCCTAATTATATAAGAAGATTTCTCTAAAAAATAGACATTATTTCAAAGACTTATTGGCTGTGAAATAAGTTAAGTGTATTTCAAATGGCTTGTCTGCAAAGAAAGGTGAGATGTAGGGAATCACAGAAAGTCGAGGGGAAAATGTCAATATATACATTGCTATATGGTGAACTAAGCCTTAGGCCAGCCAAAATGTAGAGGACCTGACGCTTAGAAACTTGAAAGTGAGCTGGAATCTTTAAAAGTTCAAATCTTTATAAGTAAAAAGATTGATGAAAATGAATAACCAAGTGTTTTAATTGACATCAGAAGATCAAAACAATAAACCCTGAGAACATAGAAAAAAGATAAATAAAGATATGAGCAGAACTTAATACCACAGAAAACGTATAACATTCAGGTGAGGTAGTAAGTCCGAAGAATATTCTTTGAAAAGATTTAAAAGACACACTTTGATTAAGGAAAACCAAAAAATTAAAGAATATACAGAAAGAATCAGGACAATGTTATAGCAGAGAATATATGAAATGCCAGTAAATTTGAATATTTCTGTAAAGTGGACCATTTCCTAGCTCCTACAGTTTACCAAAACTGACACAAGAGGAAATCATTTAAGGTCATCATGTCTGCCCTTGGCATTCTCGGAACGCCCTGGCCTCAGAATGCTGCATCTGTAGTCCATGGTAACCTGTGGAGAGTGGGCGGGTCTGAGGGAGGCTGGAACACTGCCCTCATGGAGGGAGTGGGTGTGGCCATCTCTGCTGTGACTGAACAAAATGCAGGGGAGCATGGGGCCCAGGGCAGGACCCTCAGAGCAAGGCAGGCCCAGTGGGGTGTTGCAAGCATTTAGGCCCAGGCCATAGGGCGCCTTCTTTGTCTGCACAGCAGGCCAAACTCTCACTTTTCCACTCAGGCCACCCACTTATTTGAAGTGTGTGTGGAACCTGTCCACGCAGTATACCTCACTGCACAGCTAACCATAGGTCTGGGCATCGTAGCTTCCTGCCAGGTGACCGAAGTTCGCAGGAGAGATGAATCCCAGGTTCACACGCAGAGCGGCTCCTGCCCGGGCCACAGGCCGCCCACTGCCCCTGCCCAAGATCGGGGGCCGAAAGCAGCCCTGTCTAAGTCCCCTACCCCTAGAGGGAGTATTGGACCAACACTTAGAGAAAACGGGGTCCTTGTGGGCAACTCATTGGAGGGACACAAATAAATCTTTGCCGACTTTTTGCTGAAACTTACGAGCGTTCACACATAAGCATTTTACAAGGTCAGCTGTTTATCTAAACATGAGCTCATGACCTAAATTTACACAATAATGAAGAAATCAGCTACAAAGGGAGACAATCAGCAAAAACAATCAATACCAGAATTAGATTCCCTAGGCCATCCGTCAGATGTTGTAATAATCAGGTTCTAGGCAGAAAATATACATAAACCTGGAAAAGAAACAAGGAACAAGGATGTTTTCAAAGACTGGTAGGGTCTCTAAAACATTTTTAAAGTACATGTCATTGATAAAGCTAAATACACAAAGGTTGTTTAATACAGCAAATTAAGCTGTGAGAAGAGTGAAGTTATGCTGTTTAGAAAACTATGGAACGTGAGATTTTCTGCCTAATTATATAAGATGATTTCTCTAAAAAATACACATTATTTCAAAGACTTATTGGCTGTGAAATAAGTTAAGGGTATTTCAAATGTCTTGTCTGCAAAGAAAGGTGAGATGTAGGGAATCACAGAAAGCCGAGGGGATAATATGTCAATATATACATTGCTATATGGTGAACTAAGCCTTAGGCCGGCAACAGTGTAGAGGAATGGCCCCTTAGAAACGTACAAGGAAGCTGGAATCTTTAAAAGTTCAAATCTTTATAAGTAAAAAGATTTATTAAAAATAATAACCAAGTGTTTTACTTGACATCAGAAAATCAAAACAATAAACCCTGAGAACATAGAAAAAAGATAAATAAAGATATGAGCAGAACTTAATACAACAGAAAACGTATAAAATTTAGGTGATTTTGTAAGTCCAAAGAATATTCTTTGAAAAGATTTAAAAGACACACTTTGATTTAGGAAAACAAAAAAAAGTAAATAATATACAGAAAGAATCAGGACAATGTTATAGCGGAGAATATATGAATTGCCAGTAAATTTGAATATTTCTGTAAAGTGGACCATTTCCTAGCTCCTACAGTTTACCAAAACTGACACAAGAGGAAATCATTTAACGTCATCATGTCTGCCCTTGGCATTCTCGGAACGCCCTGGCCTCAGAATGCAGCATCTGTAGTCCATGGTAACCTGCGGAGTGGGGGCGTGGCTGAGGGAGGTTGGAAGACTGCCCTCACTGAGGGAGTGGGTGTGGTCATCTCTGCTGTGACTGAACAAAGGGCAGGGGTGCAGAGGGCCCAGGGCAGGGCCCTCAGAGCCCGGCAGACCCAGTGGGGTGTCACAAGCATTTAGGCCCAGGCCAAAGGGCGCTTTCTTTGTCTGCACAGCTGCCCAAACTCTCACCTTTCCACTCAGGCCGCCCTCTTTTTGAAGTGTGTTTGGTACCGGTCCGCGCAGTACACCTCGCTGCACAGCTAACCATAGTTCAAGGCATCGTAGCTTCCTGCCAGGTGACTGAAGTTCGCAGGCAAATGTGTCCCTGGGACACATGCGGAGAGGCTCCTGCCCGGGCCACAGGCCGCCCACTGGCCCTGCCCCAGATCGAAGGCTGAAAAGCAGCCATGTCTAAGTCCACTGCCTCTCGAAGGAGTATTGGACCAACACTTGTAGAAAACGGGGTCCTTGCGGGCAACTCATTGGAGGGACACAAATAAATCTTTGCCGACTTTCTGCTGAAGCTTACCAGCGTTCACACCTAAGCCTCTTACAAGGTCAGCTGTTTAGCTAAACATGAGCTCATGATCTAAATTTACACCAAATTGAAGAAATCAGCTACAAAGGGAGACAATCAGCAAAAACAATCAATACCAGAATGAGATTCCCTAGGCCATCCATCTGATGTTGGAATAATCAGGTGCAAGGCAGAAAATATACATAAAACTGGAACTGAAACAAGGAACACGGAGGTTTTCAAAGGCTGGTAGGATCACTAAAACATTTTTAAAGTACATGTCGTTGATAAACCTAAATACTCAAAGGTTGTTTAATACCACAGATTAAGCATTGAGAAGAGTGAAATTATGCTGTTTTGAAAACTATGGCAGGTGAGATTTTCTGCCTAATTATATAAGAAGATTTCTCTAAAAAATAGACATTATTTCAAAGACTTATTGGCTGTGAAATAAGTTAAGTGTATTTCAAATGGCTTGTCTGCAAAGAAAGGTGAGATGTAGGGAATCACAGAAAGTCGAGGGGAAAATGTCAATATATACATTGCTATATGGTGAACTAAGCCTTAGGCCAGCCAAAATGTAGAGGACCTGACGCTTAGAAACTTGAAAGTGAGCTGGAATCTTTAAAGTTCAAATCTTTATAAGTAAAAAGATTGATGAAAATGAATAACCAAGTGTTTTAATTGACATCAGAAGATCAAAACAATAAACCCTGAGAACATAGAAAAAAGATAAATAAAGATATGAGCAGAACTTAATACCACAGAAAACGTATAACATTCAGGTGAGGTAGTAAGTCCGAAGAATATTCTTTGAAAAGATTTAAAAGACACACTTTGATTAAGGAAAACCAAAAAATTAAAGAATATACAGAAAGAATCAGGACAATGTTATAGCAGAGAATATATGAAATGCCAGTAAATTTGAATATTTCTGTAAAGTGGACCATTTCCTAGCTCCTACAGTTTACCAAAACTGACACAAGAGGAAATCATTTAAGGTCATCATGTCTGCCCTTGGCATTCTCGGAACGCCCTGGCCTCAGAATGCAGCATCTGTAGTCCATGGTAACCTGTGGAGAGTGGGCGGGTCTGAGGGAGGCTGGAACACTGCCCTCATGGAGGGAGTGGGTGTGGCCATCTCTGCTGTGACTGAACAAAGTGCAGGGGAGCATGGGGCCCAGGGCAGGACCCTCAGAGCAAGGCAGGCCCAGTGGGGTGTTGCAAGCATTTAGGCCCAGGCCATAGGGCGCCTTCTTTGTCTGCACAGCAGGCCAAACTCTCACTTTTCCACTCAGGCCACCCACTTATTTGAAGTGTGTGTGGAACCTCTCCACGCAGTATACCTCACTGCACAGCTAACCATAGGTCTGGGCATCGTAGCTTCCTGCCAGGTGACCGAAGTTCGCAGGAGAGATGAATCCCAGGTTCACACGCAGAGCGGCTCCTGCCCGGGCCACAGGCCGCCCACTGCCCCTGCCCAAGATCGGGGGCCGAAAGCAGCCCTGTCTAAGTCCCCTACCCCTAGAGGGAGTATTGGACCAACACTTAGAGAAAACGGGGTCCTTGTGGGCAACTCATTGGAGGGACACAAATAAATCTTTGCCGACTTTTTGCTGAAACTTACGAGCGTTCACACATAAGCATTTTACAAGGTCAGCTGTTTATCTAAACATGAGCTCATGACCTAAATTTACACAATAATGAAGAAATCAGCTACAAAGGGAGACAATCAGCAAAAACAATCAATACCAGAATTAGATTCCCTAGGCCATCCGTCAGATGTTGTAATAATCAGGTTCTAGGCAGAAAATATACATAAACCTGGAAAAGAAACAAGGAACAAGGATGTTTTCAAAGACTGGTAGGGTCTCTAAAACATTTTTAAAGTACATGTCATTGATAAAGCTAAATACACAAAGGTTGTTTAATACAGCAAATTAAGCTGTGAGAAGAGTGAAGTTATGCTGTTTAGAAAACTATGGAAGGTGAGATTTTCTGCCTAATTATATAAGATGATTTCTCTAAAAAATACACATTATTTCAAAGACTTATTGGCTGTGAAATAAGTTAAGGGTATTTCAAATGTCTTGTCTGCAAAGAAAGGTGAGATGTAGGGAATCACAGAAAGCCGAGGGGATAATATGTCAATATATACATTGCTATATGGTGAACTAAGCCTTAGGCCGGCAACAGTGTAGAGGAATGGCCCCTTAGAAACGTACAAGGAAGCTGGAATCTTTAAAAGTTCAAATCTTTATAAGTAAAAAGATTTATTAAAAATAATAACCAAGTGTTTTACTTGACATCAGAAAATCAAAACAATAAACCCTGAGAACATAGAAAAAAGATAAATAAAGATATGAGCAGAACTTAATACAACAGAAAACGTATAAAATTTAGGTGATTTTGTAAGTCCAAAGAATATTCTTTGAAAAGATTTAAAAGACACACTTTGATTTAGGAAAACAAAAAAAAGTAAATAATATACAGAAAGAATCAGGACAATGTTATAGCGGAGAATATATGAATTGCCAGTAAATTTGAATATTTCTGTAAAGTGGACCATTTCCTAGCTCCTACAGTTTACCAAAACTGACACAAGAGGAAATCATTTAACGTCATCATGTCTGCCCTTGGCATTCTCGGAACGCCCTGGCCTCAGAATGCAGCATCTGTAGTCCATGGTAACCTGCGGAGTGGGGGCGTGGCTGAGGGAGGTTGGAAGACAGCCCTCACTGAGGGAGTGGGTGTGGTCATCTCTGCTGTGACTGAACAAAGGGCAGGGGTGCAGAGGGCCCAGGGCAGGGCCCTCAGAGCCCGGCAGACCCAGTGGGGTGTCACAAGCATTTAGGCCCAGGCCAAAGGGCGCTTTCTTTGTCTGCACAGCTGCCCAAACTCTCACCTTTCCACTCAGGCCGCCCTCTTTTTGAAGTGTGTTTGGTACCGGTCCGCGCAGTACACCTCGCTGCACAGCTAACCATAGGTCAAGGCATCGTAGCTTCCTGCCAGGTGACTGAAGTTCGCAGGCAAATGTGTCCCTGGGACACATGCGGAGAGGCTCCTGCCCGGGCCAGAGGCCGCCCACTGGCCCTGCCCCAGATCGAAGGCTGAAAAGCAGCCATGTCTAAGTCCACTGCCTCTCGAAGGAGTATTGGACCAACACTTGTAGAAAACGGGGTCCTTGCGGGCAACTCATTGGAGGGACACAAATAAATCTTTGCCGACTTTCTGCTGAAGCTTACCAGCGTTCACACCTAAGCCTCTTACAAGGTCAGCTGTTTAGCTAAACATGAGCTCATGATCTAAATTTACACCAAATTGAAGAAATCAGCTACAAAGGGAGACAATCAGCAAAAACAATCAATACCAGAATGAGATTCCCTAGGCCATCCATCTGATGTTGGAATAATCAGGTGCAAGGCAGAAAATATACATAAAACTGGAACTGAAACAAGGAACAAGGAGGTTTTCAAAGGCTGGTAGGATCACTAAAACATTTTTAAAGTACATGTCGTTGATAAACCTAAATACTCAAAGGTTGTTTAATACCACAGATTAAGCATTGAGAAGAGTGAAATTATGCTGTTTTGAAAACTATGGCAGGTGAGATTTTCTGCCTAATTATATAAGAAGATTTCTCTAAAAAATAGACATTATTTCAAAGACTTATTGGCTGTGAAATAAGTTAAGTGTATTTCAAATGGCTTGTCTGCAAAGAAAGGTGAGATGTAGGGAATCACAGAAAGTCGAGGGGAAAATGTCAATATATACATTGCTATATGGTGAACTAAGCCTTAGGCCAGCCAAAATGTAGAGGACCTGACGCTTAGAAACTTGAAAGTGAGCTGGAATCTTTAAAAGTTCAAATCTTTATAAGTAAAAAGATTGATGAAAATGAATAACCAAGTGTTTTAATTGACATCAGAAGATCAAAACAATAAACCCTGAGAACATAGAAAAAAGATAAATAAAGATATGAGCAGAACTTAATACCACAGAAAACGTATAACATTCAGGTGAGGTAGTAAGTCCGAAGAATATTCTTTGAAAAGATTTAAAAGACACACTTTGATTAAGGAAAACCAAAAAATTAAAGAATATACAGAAAGAATCAGGACAATGTTATAGCAGAGAATATATGAAATGCCAGTAAATTTGAATATTTCTGTAAAGTGGACCATTTCCTAGCTCCTACAGTTTACCAAAACTGACACAAGAGGAAATCATTTAAGGTCATCATGTCTGCCCTTGGCATTCTCGGAACGCCCTGGCCTCAGAATGCAGCATCTGTAGTCCATGGTAACCTGTGGAGAGTGGGCGGGTCTTAGGGAGGCTGGAACACTGCCCTCATGGAGGGAGTGGGTGTGGCCATCTCTGCTGTGACTGAACAAAGTGCAGGGGAGCATGGGGCCCAGGGCAGGACCCTCAGAGCAAGGCAGGCCCAGTGGGGTGTTGCAAGCATTTAGGCCCAGGCCATAGGGCGCCTTCTTTGTCTGCACAGCAGGCCAAACTCTCACTTTTCCACTCAGGCCACCCACTTATTTGAAGTGTGTGTGGAACCTCTCCACGCAGTATACCTCACTGCACAGCTAACCATAGGTCTGGGCATCGTAGCTTCCTGCCAGGTGACCGAAGTTCGCAGGAGAGATGAATCCCAGGTTCACACGCAGAGCGGCTCCTGCCCGGGCCACAGGCCGCCCACTGCCCCTGCCCAAGATCGGGGGCCGAAAGCAGCCCTGTCTAAGTCCCCTACCCCTAGAGGGAGTATTGGACCAACACTTAGAGAAAACGGGGTCCTTGTGGGCAACTCATTGGAGGGACACAAATAAATCTTTGCCGACTTTTTGCTGAAACTTACGAGCGTTCACACATAAGCATTTTACAAGGTCAGCTGTTTATCTAAACATGAGCTCATGACCTAAATTTACACAATAATGAAGAAATCAGCTACAAAGGGAGACAATCAGCAAAAACAATCAATACCAGAATTAGATTCCCTAGGCCATCCGTCAGATGTTGTAATAATCAGGTTCTAGGCAGAAAATATACATAAACCTGGAAAAGAAACAAGGAACAAGGATGTTTTCAAAGACTGGTAGGGTCTCTAAAACATTTTTAAAGTACATGTCATTGATAAAGCTAAATACACAAAGGTTGTTTAATACAGCAAATTAAGCTGTGAGAAGAGTGAAGTTATGCTGTTTAGAAAACTATGGAACGTGAGATTTTCTGCCTAATTATATAAGATGATTTCTCTAAAAAATACACATTATTTCAAAGATTTATTGGCTGTGAAGTAAGTTAAGGGTATTTCAAATGGCTTGTCTGCAAAGAAAGGGGAGATGTAGGGAATCACAGAAAGCCGAGGGGATAATATGTCAATATATACATAGCTATATGTTGATCTAAGCCTTAGGCCGGCAACAGTGTAGAGGAATGGACCCTGAGAAACGTACAAGTAAGCTGGAATCTTTAAAAGTTCAAATGTTTATAAATAAAAAGATTGATGAAAATGAATAACCAAGTGTTTTAATTGACATCAGAAGATCAAAACAATAAACCCTGAGAACATAGAAAAAAGATAAAGATAGATATGAGCAGAACTTAATACCACAGAAAACGTATAAAATTCAGGTGAGGTAGTAAGTCCAAAGAATATTCTTTGAAAATATTTAAAAGACACACTTTGATTAAGGAAAGCACAAACATAATTAAAGAATATATAGAAAGAATCAGGACAATGTTATAGCAGAGAATATATGAAATGCCAGTAAATTTGAACATTTCTGTAAAGTGGACCATTTCCTAGCTCCTACAGTTTACCAAAACTGACACAAGAGGAAATCATTTAAGGTCATCGTGTCTGCCCTTGGCATTCTCGGAACGCCCTGGCCTCAGAATGCAACATCTGTAGTCCATGGTAACCTGTGGAGAGTGGGCGGGGCTGAGGAAGGCTGGAACACTGCCCTCACTGAGGGAGTGGGTGTGGCCATCTCTGCTGTGACTGAACAAAGTGCAGAGGAGCAGGGGGCCCAGGTCAGGGCCCTCAGAGCAAGGCAGGCCCAGTGGGGTGTCACAAGCATTTAGGCCCAGGCCAAAGGGCGCCTTCTTTGTCTGCACAGCTGGCAAAACTCTCACTTTTCCGGTGAGGCCACCCTCTTATTTGAAGTGTGTGTGGAACCTGTCCACCCAGTATACCTCGCTGCACAGCTAACCATAGGTCTGGGCATCGTAGCTTCCTGCCAGGTGACCGAAGTTCGCAGGAGAGATGATTCCCAGGTTCACACGGAGAGACGCTCCTGCCCGGGCCACACGCCGCCCACTGCCCCTGCCCAGATCGGGGGCCGAAAGCAGCCCTGTCTAAGTCCCCTACCCCTAGAGGGAGTATTGGACCAACACTTCTAGAAAACGGGGTCCTTGTGGGCAACTCATTGGAGGGACACAAATAAATCTTTGCCGACTTTTTGCTGAAACATACGAGCGTTCACACATAAGCCTTTTACAAGGTCAGCTGTTTAGCTAAACATGAGCTCATGACCTAAATTTACACAATAATGAAGAAATCAGCTACAAAGGGAGACAATCAGCAAAAACAATCAATACCAGAATTAGATTCCCTAGGCCATCCGTCAGATGTTGGAATAATCAGGTGCTAAGCAGAAAATATACATAAACCTGGAAAAGAAACAAGGAACAAGGATGTTTTCAAAGACTGGTAGGGTCTCTAAAACATTTTTAAAGTACATGTCATTGATAAAGCTAAATACTCAAAGGTTGTTTAATACAACAAATTAAGCAGTGAGATGAGTGAAATTATGCTGTTTAGAAAACTATGGAAGGTGAGATTTTCTGCCTAATTATATAAGATGATTTCTCTAAAAAATACACATTATTTCAAAGACTTATTGGCTGTGAAATAAGTTAAGGGTATTTCAAATGTCTTTTCTGCAAAGAAATGTGAGATGTAGGGAATCACAGAAAGCCGAGGGGATAATATGTCAATATATACATTGCTATATGGTGAACTAAGCCTTAGGCCGGCAACAGTGTAGAGGAATGGACCCTTAGAAACGTACAAGGAAGCTGGAATCTTTAAAAGTTCAAATATTTATAAGTAAAAAGATTTATTAAAAATAATAACCAAGTGTTTTACTTGACATCAGAAAATCAAAACAATAAACCCTGAGAACATAGAAAAAAGATAAGTAAAGACATGAGCAGAACTTAATACAACAGAAAACGTATAAAATTTAGGTAATTTAGTAAGTCCAAAGAATATTCTTTGAAAAGATTTAAAAGACACACTTTGATTTAGGAAAACAAAAAATAGTAAATAATATACAGAAAGGATCAGGACAATGTTATAGCAGAGAATATATGAAATGCCAGTAAACTTGAACATTTCTGTAAAGCGGACCATTTCCTAGCTGCTACAGTTTACGAAAACTGACACAAGAGGAAATCATTTAAGGTCATCATGTCTGCCCTTGGCATTCTCGGAACGCCCTGGCCTCAGAATGCAGCATCTGTAGTCCATGGTAACCTGCGGAGAGGGGGCGTGGCTGAGGGAGTTTGGAAGACTGCCCTCACTGAGGGAGTGGGTGTGGCCATCTCTGCTGTGAGTGAACAAAGGGCAGGGGAGCAGGGGGCCCAGGGCAGGGCCCTCAGAGCCCGGCAGACCCAGTGGGGTGTCACAAGCATTTAGGCCCAGGCCAAAGGGCGCCTTCTTTGTCTGCACAGCTTCCCAAACTCTCACCTTTCCACTCAGGCCACCCTCTTATTTGAAGTGTGTTTGGAACCTGTCCGCGCAGTACACCTCGCTGCACAGCTAACCATAGGTCAGGGCATCGTAGCTTCCTGCCAGGTGACCGAAGTTCGCAGTCAAATGGGTCCCTGGGACACATGCGGAGAGGCTCCTGCCCGGGCCACAGGCCGCCCACTGGCCCTGCCCCAGATCGTAGGCTGAAAAGCAGCCATGTCTGAGTCCACTGCCTCTCGAAGGAGTATTGGACCAACACTTGTAGAAATCGGGGTTCTTGCGGGCAACTCATTGGAGGGACACAAATAAATCTTTGCCGACTTTTTGCTGAAATTTACGAGCGTTCACTCCTAAGCCTTTTACAAGGTCAGCTGTTTAGCTAAACATGAGCTCATGATCTAAATTTACACAATAATGAAGAAATCAGCTACAAAGGGAGACAATCAGCAAAAACAATCAATACCAGAATTAGATTCCCGAGGCCATCCGTCAGATGTTGGAATAATCAGGTGCTAGGCAGAAAATATACATAAACCTGGAAAAGAAACAAGGAACAAGGATGTTTTCAAAGACTGGTAGGATCTCTAAAACATTTTTAAAGTACATGTCATTGATAAAGCTAAATACTCAAAGGTTGTTTAATACAACAAAATAAGCAGTGAGAAGAGTGAAATTATGCTGTTTAGAAAACTATGGAAGGTGAGATTTTCTGCCTAATTATATAAGATGATTTCTCTAAAAAATACACATTATTTCAAAGACTTATTGGCTGTGAAATAAGTTAAGGGTATTTCAAATGTCTTGTCTGCAAAGAAAGGTGAGATGTAGGGAATCACAGAAAGCCGAGGGGATAATATGTCAATATATACATTGCTATATGGTGAACTAAGCCTTAGGCCGGCAACAGTGTAGAGGAATGGCCCCTTAGAAACGTACAAGGAAGCTGGAATCTTTAAAAGTTCAAATCTTTATAAGTAAAAAGATTTATTAAAAATAATAACCAAGTGTTTTACTTGACATCAGAAAATCAAAACAATAAACCCTGAGAACATAGAAAAAAGATAAATAAAGATATGAGCAGAACTTAATACAACAGAAAACGTATAAAATTTAGGTGATTTTGTAAGTCCAAAGAATATTCTTTGAAAAGATTTAAAAGACACACTTTGATTTAGGAAAACAAAAAAAAGTAAATAATATACAGAAAGAATCAGGACAATGTTATAGCGGAGAATATATGAATTGCCAGTAAATTTGAATATTTCTGTAAATTGGACCATTTCCTAGCTCCTACAGTTTACCAAAACTGACACAAGAGGAAATCATTTAACGTCATCATGTCTGCCCTTGGCATTCTCGGAACGCCCTGGCCTCAGAATGCAGCATCTGTAGTCCATGGTAACCTGCGGAGTGGGGGCGTGGCTGAGGGAGGTTGGAAGACTGCCCTCACTGAGGGAGTGGGTGTGGTCATCTCTGCTGTGACTGAACAAAGGGCAGGGGTGCAGAGGGCCCAGGGCAGGGCCCTCAGAGCCCGGCAGACCCAGTGGGGTGTCACAAGCATTTAGGCCCAGGCCAAAGGGCGCTTTCTTTGTCTGCACAGCTTCCCAAACTCTCACCTTTCCACTCAGGCCGCCCTCTTTTTAGAAGTGTGTTTGGTACCGGTCCGCGCAGTACACCTCGCTGCACAGCTAACCATAGGTCAAGGCATCGTAGCTTCCTGCCAGGTGACTGAAGTTCGCAGGCAAATGTGTCCCTGGGACACATGCGGAGAGGCTCCTGCCCGGGCCACAGGCCGCCCACTGGCGTTGCCCCAGATCGAAGGCTGAAAAGCAGCCATGTCTGAGTCCACTGCCTCTCGAAGGAGTATTGGACCAACACTTGTAGAAAACGGGGTCCTTGCGGGCAACTCATTGGAGGGACACAAATAAATCTTTGCCGACTTTCTGCTGAAGCTTACCAGCGTTCACACCTAAGCCTCTTACAAGGTCAGCTGTTTAGCTAAACATGAGCTCATGATCTAAATTTACACCAAATTGAAGAAATCAGCTACAAAGGGAGACAATCAGCAAAAACAATCAATACCAGAATGAGATTCCCTAGGCCATCCATCTGATGTTGGAATAATCAGGTGCAAGGCAGAAAATATACATAAAAGTGGAACTGAAACAAGGAACAAGGAGGTTTTCAAAGGCTGGTAGGATCTCTAAAACATTTTTAAAGTACATGTCGTTGATAAACCTAAATACTCAAAGGTTGTTAAATACCACAGATTAAGCATTGAGAAGAGTGAAATTATGCTTTTTTGAAAATAATGGCAGGTGAGATTTTCTGCCTAATTATATAAGAAGATTTCTCTAAAAAATAGACATTATTTCAAAGACTTATTGGCTGTGAAATAAGTTAAGTGTATTTCAAATGGCTTGTCTGCAAAGAAAGGTGAGATGTAGGGAATCACAGAAAGTCGAGGGGAAAATGTCAATATATACATTGCTATATGGTGAACTAAGCCTTAGGCCAGCCAAAATGTAGAGGACCTGACGCTTAGAAACTTGAAAGTGAGCTGGAATCTTTAAAAGTTCAAATCTTTATAAGTAAAAAGATTGATGAAAATGAATAACCAAGTGTTTTAATTGACATCAGAAGATCAAAACAATAAACCCTGAGAACATAGAAAAAAGATAAAGATAGATATGAGCAGAACTTAATACCACAGAAAACGTATAAAATTCAGGTGAGGTAGTAAGTCCAAAGAATATTCTTTGAAAAGATTTAAAAGACACACTTTGATTAAGGAAAGCACAAACATAATTAAAGAATATATAGAAAGAATCAGGACAATGTTATAGCCGAGAATATATGAAATGCCAGTAAATTTGAACATTTCTGTAAAGTGGACCATTTCCTAGCTCCTACAGTTTACCAAAACTGACACAAGAGGAAATCATTTAAGGTCATCGTGTCTGCCCTTGGCATTCTCGGAACGCCCTGGCCTCAGAATGCAGCATCTGTAGTCCATGGTAACCTGTGGAGAGTGGGCGGTGCTGAGGAAGGCTGGAACACTGCCCTCACTGAGGGAGTGGGTGTGGCCATCTCTGCTGTGACTGAACAAAGTGCAGAGGAGCAGGGGGCCCAGGTCAGGGCCCTCAGAGCAAGGCAGGCCCAGTGGGGTGTCACAAGCATTTAGGCCCAGGCCAAAGGTCGCCTTCTTTGTCTGCACAGCTGGCCAAACTCTCACTTTTCCAGTGAGGCCACCCTCTTATTTGAAGTGTGTGTGGAACCTGTCCACCCAGTATACCTCGCTGCACAGCTAACCATAGGTCTGGGCATCGTAGCTTCCTGCCAGGTGATCGAAGTTCGCAGGAGAGATGATTCCCAGGTTCACATGCAGAGAGGCTCCTGCCCGGGCCACACGCCGCCCACTGCCCCTGCCCAGATCGGGGGCCGAAAGCAGCCCTGTCTAAGTCCCCTACCCCTAGAGGGAGTATTGGACCAACACTTCTAGAAAACGGGGTCCTTGTGGGCAACTCATTGGAGGGACACAAATAAATCTTTGCCGACTTTTTGCTGAAACTTACGAGCGTTCACACATAAGCCTTTTACAAGGTCAGCTGTTTAGCTAAACATGAGCTCATGACCTAAATTTACACAATAATGAAGAAATCAGCTACAAAGGGAGACAATCAGCAAAAACAATCAATACCAGAGTTAGATTCCCTAGGCCATCCGTCAGATGTTGGAATAATCAGGTGCTAGGCAGAAAATATACATAAACCTGGAAAAGAAACAAGGAACAAGGATGTTTTCAAAGACTGGTAGGATCTCTAAAACATTTTTAAAGTACATGTCATTGATAAAGCTAAATACTCAAAGGTTGTTTAATACAACAAATTAAGCAGTGAGAAGAGTGAAATTATGCTGTTTAGAAAACTATGGAAGGTGAGATTTTCTGCCTAATTATATAAGATGATTTCTCTAAAAAATACACATTATTTCAAAGACTTATTGGCTGTGAAATAAGCTAAGGGTATTTCAAATGTCTTTTCTGCAAAGAAATGTGAGATGTAGGGAATCACAGAAAGCCGAGGGGATAATATGTCAATATATACATTGCTATATGGTGAACTAAGCCTTAGGCCGGCAACAGTGTAGAGGAATGGCCCCTTAGAAACGTACAAGGAAGCTGGAATCTTTAAAAGTTCAAATCTTTATAAGTAAAAAGATTTATTAAAAATAATAACCAAGTGTTTTACTTGACATCAGAAAATCAAAACAATAAACCCTGAGAACATAGAAAAAAGATAAATAAAGACATGAGCAGAACTTAATACAACAGAAAACGTATAAAATTTAGGTAATTTAGTAAGTCCAAAGAATATTCTTTGAAAAGATTTAAAAGACACACTTTGATTTAGGAAAACAAAAAAAAGTAAATAATATACAGAAAGGATCAGGACAATGTTATAGCAGAGAATATATGAAATGCCAGTAAACTTGAACATTTCTGTAAAGCGGACCATTTCCTAGCTGCTACAGTTTATGAAAACTGACACAAGAGGAAATCATTTAAGGTCATCATGTCTGCCCTTGGCATTCTCGGAACGCCCTGGCCTCAGAATGCAGCATCTGTAGTCCATGGTAACCTGCGGAGAGGGGGCGTGGCTGAGGGAGTTTGGAAGACTGCCCTCACTGAGGGAGTGGGTGTGGCCATCTCTGCTGTGACTGAACAAAGGGCAGGGGAGCAGGGGGCCCAGGGCAGGGCCCTCAGAGCCCGGCAGACCCAGTGGGGTGTCACAAGCATTTAGGCCCAGGCCAAAGGGCGCCTTCTTTGTCTGCACAGCTTCCCAAACTCTCACCTTTCCACTCAGGCCACCCTCTTATTTGAAGTGTGTTTGGAACCTGTCCGCGCAGTACACCTCGCTGCACAGCTAACCATAGGTCAGGGCATCGTAGCTTCCTGCCAGGTGACCGAAGTTCGCAGTCAAATGGGTCCCTGGGACACATGCGGAGAGGCTTCTGCTCGGGCCACAGGCCGCCCACTGGCCCTGCCCCAGATCGAAGGCTGAAAAGCAGCCATGTCTGAGTCCACTGCCTCTCGAAGGAGTATTGGACCAACACTTGTAGAAATCGGGGTTCTTGCGGGCAACTCATTGGAGGGACACAAATAAATCTTTGCCGACTTTCTGCTGAAGCTTACCAGCGTTCACACCTAAGCCTCTTACAAGGTCAGCTGTTTAGCTAAACATGAGCTCATGATCTAAATTTACACAATATTGAAGAAATCAGATACAAAGGGAGACAATCAGCAAAAACAATCAATACCAGAAAGAGATTCCCTAGGCCATCCATCTGATGTTGGAATAATCAGGTGCAAGGCAGAAAATATACATAAAAATGGAACTGAAACAAGGAACAAGGAGGTTTTCAAAGGCTGGTAGGATCTCTAAAACATTTTTAAAGTACATGTCGTTGATAAACCTAAATACTCAAAGGTTGTTTAATACCACAGATTAAGCATTGAGAAGAGTGAAATTATGCTGTTTTGAAAACTATGGCAGGTGAGATTTTCTGCCTAATTATATAAGAAGATTTCTCTAAAAAATAGACATTATTTCAAAGACTTATTGGCTGTGAAATAAGTTAAGTGTATTTCAAATGGCTTGTCTGCAAAGAAAGGTGAGATGTAGGGAATCACAGAAAGTCGAGGGGAAAATGTCAATATATACATTGCTCTATGGTGAACTAAGCCTTAGGCCAGCCAAAATGTAGAGGACCTGACGCATAGAAACTTGAAAGTGAGCTGGAATCTTTAAAAGTTCAAATCTTTATAAGTAAAAAGATTGATGAAAATGAATAACCAAGTGTTTTAATTGACATCAGAAGATCAAAACAATAAACCCTGAGAACATAGAAAAAAGATAAATAAAGATATGAGCAGAACTTAATACCACAGAAAACGTATAAAATTCAGGTGAGGTAGTAAGTCCGAAGAATATTCTTTGAAAAGATTTAAAAGACACACTTTGATTAAGGAAAACCAAAAAAGTAAAGAATATACAGAAAGAATCAGGACAATGTTATAGCAGAGAATATATGAAATGCCAGTAAATTTGAATATTTCTGTAAAGTGGACCATTTCCTAGCTCCTACAGTTTACGAAAACTGACACAAGAGGAAATCATTTAAGGTCATCATGTCTGCCCTTGGCATTCTCGGAACGCCCTGGCCTCAGAATGCAGCATCTGTAGTCCATGGTAACCTGTGGAGAGTGGGCGGGTCTGAGGGAGGCTGGAACACTGCCCTCATGGAGGGAGTGGGTGTGGCCATCTCTGCTGTGACTGAACAAAGTGCAGGGGAGCATGGGGCCCCGGGCAGGACCCTCAGAGCAAGGCAGGCCCAGTGGGGTGTTGCAAGCATTTAGGGCCAGGCCATTGGGCGCCTTCTTTGTCTGCACAGCAGGCCAAACTCTCACTTTTCCACTCAGGCCACCCACTTATTTGAAGTGTGTGTGGAACCTCTCCACGCAGTATACCTCACTGCACAGCTAACCATAGGTCTGGGCATCGTAGCTTCCTGCCAGGTGACCGAAGTTCGCAGGAGAGATGAATCCCAGGTTCACACGCAGAGCGGCTCCTGCCCGGGCCACAGGCCGCCCACTGCCCCTGCCCAAGATCGGGGGCCGAAAGCAGCCCTGTCTAAGTCCCCTACCCCTAGAGGGAGTATTGGACCAACACTTATAGAAAACGGGGTCCTTGTGGGCAACTCATTGGAGGGACACAAATAAATCTTTGCCGACTTTTTGCTGAAACTTACGAGCGTTCACGCATAAGCATTTTACAAGGTCAGCTGTTTAGCTAAACATGAGCTCATGACCTAAATTTACACAATAATGAAGAAATCAGCTACAAAGGGAGACAATCAGCAAAAACAATCAATACCAGAATTAGATTCCCTAGGCCATCCGTCAGATGTTGTAATAATCAGGTGCTAGGCAGAAAATATACATAAACCTGGAAAAGAAACAAGGAACAAGGATGTTTTCAAAGACTGGTAGGGTCTCTAAAACATTTTTAAAGTACATGTCATTGATAAAGCTAAATACACAAAGGTTGTTTAATACAGCAAATTAAGCTGTGAGAAGAGTGAAGTTATGCTGTTTAGAAAACTATGGAACGTGAGATTTTCTGCCTAATTATATAAGATGATTTCTCTAAAAAATACACATTATTTCAAAGACTTATTGGCTGTGAAGTAAGTTAAGGGTATTTCAAATGGCTTGTCAGCAAAAAAAGGGGAGATGTAGGGAATCACAGAAAGCCGAGGGGATAATATGTCAATATATACATAGCTATATGTTGATCTAAGCCATAGGCCGGCAACAGTGTAGAGGAATGGACCCTTAGAAACGTACAAGTAAGCTGGAATCTTTAAAAGTTCAAATCTTTATAAATAAAAAGATTGATGAAAATGAATAACCAAGTGTTTTAATTGACATCAGAAGATCAAAACAATAAACCCTGAGAACATAGAAAAAAGATAAAGATAGATATGAGCAGAACTTAATACCACAGAAAACGTATAAAATTCAGGAGAGGTAGTAAGTCCAAAGAATATTCTTTGAAAAGATTTAAAAGACACACTTTGATTAAGGAAAGCACAAACATAATTAAAGAATATATAGAAAGAATCAGGACAATGTTATAGCAGAGAATATATGAAATGCCAGTAAATTTGAACATTTCTGTAAAGTGGACCATTTCCTAGCTCCTACAGTTTACCAAAACTGACACAAGAGGAAATCATTTAAGGTCATCGTGTCTGCCCTTGGCATTCTCGGAACGCCCTGGCCTCAGAATGCAGCATCTGTAGTCCATGGTAACCTGTGGAGAGTGGGCGGGGCTGAGGAAGGCTGGAACACTGCCCTCACTGAGGGAGTGGGTGTGGCCATCTCTGCTGTGACTGAACAAAGTGCAGAGGAGCAGGGGGCCCAGGTCAGGGCCCTCAGAGCAAGGCAGGCCCAGTGGGGTGTCACAGGCATTTAGGCCCAGGCCAAAGGGCGCCTTCTTTGTCTGCACAGCTGTCAAAACTCTCACTTTTCCGGTGAGGCCACCCTCTTATTTGAAGTGTGTGTGGAACCTGTCCACCCAGTATACCTCGCTGCACAGCTAACCATAGGTCTGGGCATCGTAGCTTCCTGCCAGGTGACCGAAGTTCGCAGGAGAGATGATTCCCAGGTTCACACGGAGAGACGCTCCTGCCCGGGCCACACGCCGCCCACTGCCCCTGCCCAGATCGGGGGCCGAAAGCAGCCCTGTCTAAGTCCCCTACCCCTAGAGGGAGTATTGGACCAACACTTCTAGAAAACGGGGTCCTTGTGGGCAACTCATTGGAGGGACACAAATAAATCTTTGCCGACTTTTTGCTGAAACATACGAGCGTTCACACATAAGCCTTTTACAAGGTCAGCTGTTTAGCTAAACATGAGCTCATGACCTAAATTTACACAATAATGAAGAAATCAGCTACAAAGGGAGACAATCAGCAAAAACAATCAATACCAGAATTAGATTCCCTAGGCCATCCGTCAGATGTTGGAATAATCAGGTGCTAAGCACAAAATATACATAAACCTGGAAAAGAAACAAGGAACAAGGATGTTTTCAAAGACTGGTAGGGTCTCTAAAACATTTTTAAAGTACATGTCATTGATAAAGCTAAATACTCAAAGGTTGTTTAATACAACAAATTAAGCAGTGAGAAGAGTGAAATTATGCTGTTTAGAAAACTATGGAAGGTGAGATTTTCTGCCTAATTATATAAGATGATTTCTCTAAAAAATACACATTATTTCAAAGACTTATTGGCTGTGAAATAAGTTAAGGGTATTTCAAATGTCTTTTCTGCAAAGAAATGTGAGATGTAGGGAATCACAGAAAGCCGAGGGGATAATATGTCAATATATACATTGCTATATGGTGAACTAAGCCTTAGGCCATCAACAGTGTAGAGGAATGGACCCTTAGAAACGTACAAGGAAGCTGGAATCTTTAAAAGTTCAAATATTTATAAGTAAAAAGATTTATTAAAAATAATAACCAAGTGTTTTACTTGACATCAGAAAATCAAAACAATAAACCCTGAGAACATAGAAAAAAGATAAATAAAGACATGAGCAGAACTTAATACAACAGAAAACGTATAAAATTTAGGTAATTTAGTAAGTCCAAAGAATATTCTTTGAAAAGATTTAAAAGACACACTTTGATTTAGGAAAACAAAAAATAGTAAATAATATACAGAAAGGATCAGGACAATGTTATAGCAGAGAATATATGAAATGCCAGTAAACTTGAACATTTCTGTAAAGCGGACCATTTCCTAGCTGCTACAGTTTACGAAAACTGACACAAGAGGAAATCATTTAAGGTCATCATGTCTGCCCTTGGCATTCTCGGAACGCCCTGGCCTCAGAATGCAGCATCTGTAGTCCATGGTAACCTGCGGAGAGGGGGCGTGGCTGAGGGAGTTTGGAAGACTGCCCTCACTGAGGGAGTGGGTGTGGCCATCTCTGCTGTGAGTGAACAAAGGGCAGGGGAGCAGGGGGCCCAGGGCAGGGCCCTCAGAGCCCGGCAGACCCAGTGGGGTGTCACAAGCATTTAGGCCCAGGCCAAAGGGCGCCTTCTTTGTCTGCACAGCTTCCCAAACTCTCACCTTTCCACTCAGGCCACCCTCTTATTTGAAGTGTGTTTGGAACCTGTCCGCGCAGTACACCTCGCTGCACAGCTAACCATAGGTCAGGGCATCGTAGCTTCCTGCCAGGTGACCGAAGTTCGCAGTCAAATGGGTCCCTGGGACACATGCGGAGAGGCTCCTGCCCGGGCCACAGGCCGCCCACTGGCCCTGCCCCAGATCGTAGGCTGAAAAGCAGCCATGTCTGAGTCCACTGCCTCTCGAAGGAGTATTGGACCAACACTTGTAGAAATCGGGGTTCTTGCGGGCAACTCATTGGAGGGACACAAATAAATCTTTGCCGACTTTTTGCTGAAACTTACGAGCGTTCACTCCTAAGCCTTTTACAAGGTCAGCTGTTTAGCTAAACATGAGCTCATGATCTAAATTTACACAATAATGAAGAAATCAGCTACAAAGGGAGACAATCAGCAAAAACAATCAATACCAGAATTAGATTCCCGAGGCCATCCGTCAGATGTTGGAATAATCAGGTGCTAGGCAGAAAATATACATAAACCTGGAAAAGAAACAAGGAACAAGGATGTTTTCAAAGACTGGTAGGATCTCTAAAACATTTTTAAAGTACATGTCATTGATAAAGCTAAATACTCAAAGGTTGTTTAATACAACAAAATAAGCAGTGAGAAGAGTGAAATTATGCTGTTTAGAAAACTATGGAAGGTGAGATTTTCTGCCTAATTATATAAGATGATTTCTCTAAAAAATACACATTATTTCAAAGACTTATTGGCTGTGAAATAAGTTAAGGGTATTTCAAATGTCTTGTCTGCAAAGAAAGGTGAGATGTAGGGAATCACAGAAAGCCGAGGGGATAATATGTCAATATATACATTGCTATATGGTGAACTAAGCCTTAGGCCGGCAACAGTGTAGAGGAATGGACCCTTAGAAACGTACAAGGAAGCTGGAATCTTTAAAAGTTCAAATCTTTATAAGTAAAAAGATTTATTAAAAATAATAACCAAGTGTTTTACTTGACATCAGAAAATCAAAACAATAAACCCTGAGAACATAGAAAAAAGATAAATAAAGATATGAGCAGAACTTAATACAACAGAAAACGTATAAAATTTAGGTGATTTTGTAAGTCCAAAGAATATTCTTTGAAAAGATTTAAAAGACACACTTTGATTTAGGAAAACAAAAAAAAGTAAATAATATACAGAAAGAATCAGGACAATGTTATAGCGGAGAATATATGAATTGCCAGTAAATTTGAATATTTCTGTAAAGTGGACCATTTCCTAGCTCCTACAGTTTACCAAAACTGACACAAGAGGAAATCATTTAACGTCATCATGTCTGCCCTTGGCATTCTCGGAACGCCCTGGCCTCAGAATGCAGCATCTGTAGTCCATGGTAACCTGCGGAGTGGGGGCGTGGCTGAGGGAGGTTGGAAGACTGCCCTCACTGAGGGAGTGGGTGTGGTCATCTCTGCTGTGACTGAACAAAGGGCAGGGGTACAGAGGGCCCAGGGCAGGGCCCTCAGAGCCCGGCAGACCCAGTGGGGTGTCACAAGCATTTAGGCCCAGGCCAAAGGGCGCTTTCTTTGTCTGCACAGCTTCCCAAACTCTCACCTTTCCACTCAGGCCGCCCTCTTTTTAGAAGTGTGTTTGGTACCGGTCCGCGCAGTACACCTCGCTGCACAGCTAACCATAGGTCAAGGCATCGTAGCTTCCTGCCAGGTGACTGAAGTTCGCAGGCAAATGTGTCCCTGGGACACATGCGGAGAGGCTCCTGCCCGGGCCACAGGCCGCCCACTGGCGTTGCCCCAGATCGAAGGCTGAAAAGCAGCCATGTCTGAGTCCACTGCCTCTCGAAGGAGTATTGGACCAACACTTGTAGAAAACGGGGTCCTTGCGGGCAACTCTTTGGAGGGACACAAATAAATCTTTGCCGACTTTCTGCTGAAGCTTACCAGCGTTCACACCTAAGCCTCTTACAAGGTCAGCTGTTTAGCTAAACATGAGCTCATGATCTAAATTTACACCAAATTGAAGAAATCAGCTACAAAGGGAGACAATCAGCAAAAACAATCAATACCAGAATGAGATTCCCTAGGCCATCCATCTGATGTTGGAATAATCAGGTGCAAGGCAGAAAATATACATAAAACTGGAACTGAAACAAGGAACAAGGAGGTTTTCAAAGGCTGGTAGGATCTCTAAAACATTTTTAAAGTACATGTCGTTGATAAACCTAAATACTCAAAGGTTGTTAAATACCACAGATTAAGCATTGAGAAGAGTGAAATTATGCTTTTTTGAAAATAATGGCAGGTGAGATTTTCTGCCTAATTATATAAGAAGATTTCTCTAAAAAATAGACATTATTTCAAAGACTTATTGGCTGTGAAATAAGTTAAGTGTATTTCAAATGGCTTGTCTGCAAAGAAAGGTGAGATGTAGGGAATCACAGAAAGTCGAGGGGAAAATGTCAATATATACATTGCTATATGGTGAACTAAGCCTTAGGCCAGCCAAAATGTAGAGGACCTGACGCTTAGAAACTTGAAAGTGAGCTGGAATCTTTAAAAGTTCAAATCTTTATAAGTAAAAAGATTGATGAAAATGAATAACCAAGTGTTTTAATTGACATCAGAAGATCAAAACAATAAACCCTGAGAACATAGAAAAAAGATAAAGATAGATATGAGCAGAACTTAATACCACAGAAAACGTATAAAATTCAGGTGAGGTAGTAAGTCCAAAGAATATTCTTTGAAAAGATTTAAAAGACACACTTTGATTAAGGAAAGCACAAACATAATTAAAGAATATATAGAAAGAATCAGGACAATGTTATAGCCGAGAATATATGAAATGCCAGTAAATTTGAACATTTCTGTAAAGTGGACCATTTCCTAGCTCCTACAGTTTACCAAAACTGACACAAGAGGAAATCATTTAAGGTCATCGTGTCTGCCCTTGGCATTCTCGGAACGCCCTGGCCTCAGAATGCAGCATCTGTAGTCCATGGTAACCTGTGGAGAGTGGGCGGTGCTGAGGAAGGCTGGAACACTGCCCTCACTGAGGGAGTGGGTGTGGCCATCTCTGCTGTGACTGAACAAAGTGCAGAGGAGCAGGGGGCCCAGATCAGGGCCCTCAGAGCAAGGCAGGCCCAGTGGGGTGTCACAAGCATTTAGGCCCAGGCCAAAGGTCGCCTTCTTTGTCTGCACAGCTGGCCAAACTCTCACTTTTCCAGTGAGGCCACCCTCTTATTTGAAGTGTGTGTGGAACCTGTCCACCCAGTATACCTCGCTGCACAGCTAACTATAGGTCTGGGCATCGTAGCTTCCTGCCAGGTGATCGAAGTTCGCAGGAGAGATGATTCCCAGGTTCACATGCAGAGAGGCTCCTGCCCGGGCCACACGCCGCCCACTGCCCCTGCCCAGATCGGGGGCCGAAAGCAGCCCTGTCTAAGTCCCCTACCCCTAGAGGGAGTATTGGACCAACACTTCTAGAAAACGGGGTCCTTGTGGGCAACTCATTGGAGGGACACAAATAAATCTTTGCCGACTTTTTGCTGAAACTTACGAGCGTTCACACATAAGCCTTTTACAAGGTCAGCTGTTTAGCTAAACATGAGCTCATGACCTAAATTTACACAATAATGAAGAAATCAGCTACAAAGGGAGACAATCAGCAAAAACAATCAATACCAGAATTAGATTCCCTAGGCCATCCGTCAGATGTTGGAATAATCAGGTGCTAGGCAGAAAATATACATAAACCTGGAAAAGAAACAAGGAACAAGGATGTTTTCAAAGACTGGTAGGATCTCTAAAACATTTTTAAAGTACATGTCATTGATAAAGCTAAATACTCAAAGGTTGTTTAATACAACAAATTAAGCAGTGAGAAGAGTGAAATTATGCTGTTTAGAAAACTATGGAAGGTGAGATTTTCTGCCTAATTATATAAGATGATTTCTCTAAAAAATACACATTATTTCAAAGACTTATTGGCTGTGAAATAAGCTAAGGGTATTTCAAATGTCTTTTCTGCAAAGAAATGTGAGATGTAGGGAATCACAGAAAGCCGAGGGGATAATATGTCAATATATACATTGCTATATGGTGAACTAAGCCTTAGGCCGGCAACAGTGTAGAGGAATGGACCCTTAGAAACGTACAAGGAAGCTGGAATCTTTAAAAGTTCAAATCTTTATAAGTAAAAAGATTTATTAAAAATAATAACCAAGTGTTTTACTTGACATCAGAAAATCAAAACAATAAACCCTGAGAACATAGAAAAAAGATAAATAAAGACATGAGCAGAACTTAATACAACAGAAAACGTATAAAATTTAGGTAATTTAGTAAGTCCAAAGAATATTCTTTGAAAAGATTTAAAAGACACACTTTGATTTAGGAAAACAAAAAAAAGTAAATAATATACAGAAAGGATCAGGACAATGTTATAGCAGAGAATATATGAAATGCCAGTAAACTTGAACATTTCTGTAAAGCGGACCATTTCCTAGCTGCTACAGTTTACGAAAACTGACACAAGAGGAAATCATTTAAGGTCATCATGTCTGCCCTTGGCATTCTCGGAACGCCCTGGCCTCAGAATGCAGCATCTGTAGTCCATGGTAACCTGCGGAGAGGGGGCGTGGCTGAGGGAGTTTGGAAGACTGCCCTCACTGAGGGAGTGGGTGTGGCCATCTCTGCTGTGACTGAACAAAGGGCAGGGGAGCAGGGGGCCCAGGGCAGGGCCCTCAGAGCCCGGCAGACCCAGTGGGGTGTCACAAGCATTTAGGCCCAGGCCAAAGGGCGCCTTCTTTGTCTGCACAGCTTCCCAAACTCTCACCTTTCCACTCAGGCCACCCTCTTATTTGAAGTGTGTTTGGAACCTGTCCGCGCAGTACACCTCGCTGCACAGCTAACCATAGGTCAGGGCATCGTAGCTTCCTGCCAGGTGACCGAAGTTCGCAGTCAAATGGGTCCCTGGGACACATGCGGAGAGGCTTCTGCTCGGGCCACAGGCCGCCCACTGGCCCTGCCCCAGATCGAAGGCTGAAAAGCAGCCATGTCTGAGTCCACTGCCTCTCGAAGGAGTATTGGACCAACACTTGTAGAAATCGGGGTTCTTGCGGGCAACTCATTGGAGGGACACAAATAAATCTTTGCCGACTTTCTGCTGAAGCTTACCAGCGTTCACACCTAAGCCTCTTACAAGGTCAGCTGTTTAGCTAAACATGAGCTCATGATCTAAATTTACACAATATTGAAGAAATCAGATACAAAGGGAGACAATCAGCAAAAACAATCAATACCAGAAAGAGATTCCCTAGGCCATCCATCTGATGTTGGAATAATCAGGTGCAAGGCAGAAAATATACATAAAAATGGAACTGAAACAAGGAACAAGGAGGTTTTCAAAGGCTGGTAGGATCTCTAAAACATTTTTAAAGTACATGTCGTTGATAAACCTAAATACTCAAAGGTTGTTTAATACCACAGATTAAGCATTGAGAAGAGTGAAATTATGCTGTTTTGAAAACTATGGCAGGTGAGATTTTCTGCCTAATTATATAAGAAGATTTCTCTAAAAAATAGACATTATTTCAAAGACTTATTGGCTGTGAAATAAGTTAAGTGTATTTCAAATGGCTTGTCTGCAAAGAAAGGTGAGATGTAGGGAATCACAGAAAGTCGAGGGGAAAATGTCAATATATACATTGCTATATGGTGAACTAAGCCTTAGGCCAGCCAAAATGTAGAGGACCTGACGCTTAGAAACTTGAAAGTGAGCTGGAATCTTTAAAAGTTCAAATCTTTATAAGTAAAAAGATTGATGAAAATGAATAACCAAGTGTTTTAATTGACATCAGAAGATCAAAACAATAAACCCTGAGAACATAGAAAAAAGATAAATAAAGATATGAGCAGAACTTAATACCACAGAAAACGTATAAAATTCAGGTGAGGTAGTAAGTCCGAAGAATATTCTTTGAAAAGATTTAAAAGACACACTTTGATTAAGGAAAACCAAAAAAGTAAAGAATATACAGAAAGAATCAGGACAATGTTATAGCAGAGAATATATGAAATGCCAGTAAATTTGAATATTTCTGTAAAGTGGACCATTTCCTAGCTCCTACAGTTTACCAAAACTGACACAAGAGGAAATCATTTAAGGTCATCATGTCTGCCCTTGGCATTCTCGGAACGCCCTGGCCTCAGAATGCAGCATCTGTAGTCCATGGTAACCTGTGGAGAGTGGGCGGGTCTGAGAGAGGCTGGAACACTGCCCTCATGGAGGGAGTGGGTGTGGCCATCTCTGCTGTGACTGAACAAAGTGCAGGGGAGCATGGGGCCCCGGGCAGGACCCTCAGAGCAAGGCAGGCCCAGTGGGGTGTTGCAAGCATTTAGGCCCAGGCCATAGGGCGCCTTCTTTGTCTGCACAGCAGGCCAAACTCTCACTTTTCCACTCAGGCCACCCACTTATTTGAAGTGTGTGTGGAACCTCTCCACGCAGTATACCTCACTGCACAGCTAAACATAGGTCTGGGCATCGTAGCTTCCTGCCAGGTGACCGAAGTTCGCAGGAGAGATGAATCCCAGGTTCACACGCAGAGCGGCTCCTGCCCGGGCCACAGGCCGCCCACTGCCCCTGCCCAAGATCGGGTGCCGAAAGCAGCCCTGTCTAAGTCCCCTACCCCTAGAGGGAGTATTGGACCAACACTTATAGAAAACGGGGTCCTTGTGGGCAACTCATTGGAGGGACACAAATAAATCTTTGCCGACTTTTTGCTGAAACTTACGAGCGTTCACGCATAAGCATTTTACAAGGTCAGCTGTTTAGCTAAACATGAGCTCATGACCTAAATTTACACAATAATGAAGAAATCAGCTACAAAGGGAGACAATCAGCAAAAACAATCAATACCAGAATTAGATTCCCTAGGCCATCCGTCAGATGTTGTAATAATCAGGTGCTAGGCAGAAAATATACATAAACCTGGAAAAGAAACAAGGAACAAGGATGTTTTCAAAGACTGGTAGGGTCTCTAAAACATTTTTAAAGTACATGTCATTGACAAAGCTAAATACACAAAGGTTGTTTAATACAGCAAATTAAGCTGTGAGAAGAGTGAAGTTATGCTGTTTAGAAAACTATGGAACGTGAGATTTTCTGCCTAATTATATAAGATGATTTCTCTAAAAAATACACATTATTTCAAAGACTTATTGGCTGTGAAGTAAGTTAACGGTATTTCAAATGGCTTGTCTGCAAAAAAAGGGGAGATGTAGGGAATCACAGAAAGCCGAGGGGATAATATGTCAATATATACATAGCTATATGTTGATCTAAGCCATAGGCCGGCAACAGTGTAGAGGAATGGACCCTTAGAAACGTACAAGTAAGCTGGAATCTTTAAAAGTTCAAATATTTATAAATAAAAAGATTGATGAAAATGAATAACCAAGTGTTTTAATTGACATCAGAAGATCAAAACAATAAACCCTGAGAACATAGAAAAAAGATAAAGATAGATATGAGCAGAACTTAATACCACAGAAAACGTATAAAATTCAGGAGAGGTAGTAAGTCCAAAGAATATTCTTTGAAAAGATTTAAAAGACACACTTTGATTAAGGAAAGCACAAACATAATTAAAGAATATATAGAAAGAATCAGGACAATGTTATAGCAGAGAATATATGAAATGCCAGTAAATTTGAACATTTCTGTAAAGTGGACCATTTCCTAGCTCCTACAGTTTACCAAAACTGACACAAGAGGAAATCATTTAAGGTCATCGTGTCTGCCCTTGGCATTCTCGGAACGCCCTGGCCTCAGAATGCAGCATCTGTAGTCCATGGTAACCTGTGGAGAGTGGGCGGGGCTGAGGAAGGCTGGAACACTGCCCTCACTGAGGGAGTGGGTGTGGCCATCTCTGCTGTGACTGAACAAAGTGCAGAGGAGCAGGGGGCCCAGGTCAGGGCCCTCAGAGCAAGGCAGGCCCAGTGGGGTGTCACAAGCATTTAGGCCCAGGCCAAAGGGCGCCTTCTTTGTCTGCACAGCTGGCCAAACTCTCACTTTTCCAGTGTGGCCACCCTCTTATTTGAAGTGTGTGTGGAACCTGTCCACCCAGTATACCTCGCTGCACAGCTAACCATAGGTCTGGGCATCGTAGCTTCCTGCCAGGTGACCGAAGTTCGCAGGAGAGATGATTCCCAGGTTCACACGCAGAGAGGCTCCTGCCCTGGCCACACGCCGCCCACTGCCCCTGCTCAGATCGGGGGCCGAAGGCAGCCCTGTCTAAGTCCCCTACCCCTAGAGGGAGTATTGGACCAACACTTCTAGAAAACGGGGTCCTTGTGGGCAACTCATTGGAGGGACACAAATAAATCTTTGCCGACTTTTTGCTGAAACTTACGAGCGTTCACACATAAGCCTTTTACAAGGTCAGCTGTTTAGCTAAACATGAGCTCATGACCTAAATTTACACAATAATGAAGAAATCAGCTACAAAGGGAGACAATCAGCAAAAACAATCAATACCAGAATTAGATTCCCTAGGCCATCCGTCAGATGTTGGAATAATCAGGTGCTAAGCAGAAAATATACATAAACCTGGAAAAGAAACAAGGAACAAGGATGTTTTCAAAGACTGGTAGGATCTCTAAAACATTTTTAAAGTACATGTCATTGATAAAGCTAAATACTCAAAGGTTGTTTAATACAACAAATTAAGCAGTGAGAAGAGTGAAATTATGCTGTTTAGAAAACTATGGAAGGTGAGATTTTCTGCCTAATTATATAAGATGATTTCTCTAAAAAATACACATTATTTCAAAGACTTATTGGCTGTGAAATAAGTTAAGGGTATTTCAAATGTCTTTTCTGCAAAGAAATGTGAGATGTAGGGAATCACAGAAAGCCGAGGGGATAATATGTCAATATATACATTGCTATATGGTGAACTAAGCCTTAGGCCGGCAACAGTGTAGAGGAATGGACCCTTAGAAACGTATAAGGAAGCTGGAATCTTTAAAAGTTCAAATCTTTATAAGTAAAAAGATGTATTAAAAATAATAACCAAGTGTTTTACTTGACATCAGAAAATCAAAACAATAAACCCTGAGAACATAGAAAAAAGATAAATAAAGACATGAGCAGAACTTAATACAACAGAAAACGTATAAAATTTAGGTAATTTAGTAAGTCCAAAGAATATTCTTTGAAAAGATTTAAAAGACACACTTTGATTTAGGAAAACAAAAAAAAGTAAATAATATACAGAAAGGATCAGGACAATGTTATAGCAGAGAATATATGAAATGCCAGTAAACTTGAACATTTCTGTAAAGCGGACCATTTCCTAGCTGCTACAGTTTACGAAAACTGACACAAGAGGAAATCATTTAAGGTCATCATGTCTGCCCTTGGCATTCTCGGAACGCCCTGGCCTCAGAATGCAGCATCTGTAGTCCATGGTAACCTGCGGAGAGGGGGCGTGGCTGAGGGAGTTTGGAAGACTGCCCTCACTGAGGGAGTGGGTGTGGCCATCTCTGCTGTGACTGAACAAAGGGCAGGGGAGCAGGGGGCCCAGGGCAGGGCCCTCAGAGCCCGGCAGACCCAGTGGGGTGTCACAAGCATTTAGGCCCAGGCCAAAGGGCGCCTTCTTTGTCTGCACAGCTTCCCAAACTCTCACCTTTCCACTCAGGCCACCCTCTTATTTGAAGTGTGTTTGGAACCTGTCCGCGCAGTACACCTCGCTGCACAGCTAACCATAGGTCAGGGCATCGTAGCTTCCTGCCAGGTGACCGAAGTTCGCAGTCAAATGGGTCCCTGGGACACATGCGGAGAGGCTCCTGCCCGGGCCACAGGCCGCCCACTGGCCCTGCCCCAGATCGAAGGCTGAAAAGCAGCCATGTCTGAGTCCACTGCCTCTCGAAGGAGTATTGGACCAACACTTGTAGAAATCGGGGTTCTTGCGGGCAACTCATTGGAGGGACACAAATAAATCTTTGCCGACTTTCTGCTGAAGCTTACCAGCGTTCACACCTAAGCCTCCTACAAGGTCAGCTGTTTAGCTAAACATGAGCTCATGATCTAAATTTACACAATATTGAAGAAATCAGCTACAAAGGGAGACAATCAGCAAAAACAATCAATACCAGAATGAGATTCCCTAGGCCATCCATCTGATGTTGGAATAATCAGGTGCAAGGCAGAAAATATACATAAAACTGGATCTGAAAGAAGGCACAAGGAGGTTTTCAAAGGCTGGTAGGATCTCTAAAACATTTTTAAAGTACATGTCATTGATAAACCTAAATACTCAAAGGTTGTTTAATACCACAGATTAAGCATTGAGAAGAGTGAAATTATGCTGTTTTGAAAACTATGGCAGGTGAGATTTTCTGCCTAATTATGTCAGAAGATTTCTCTAAAAAATAGACATTATTTCAAAGACTTATTGGCTGTGAAATAAGTTAAGTGTATTTCAAATGGCTTGTCTGCAAAGAAAGGTGAGATGTAGGGAATCACAGAAAGTCGAGGGGAAAATGTCAATATATACATTGCTATATGGAGAACTAAGCCTTAGGCCAGCCACAATGTAGAGGACCTGACCCTTAGAAACTTAAAAGTGAGCTGGAATCTTTAAAAGTTCAAATCTTTATAAGTAAAAAGATTGATGAAAATGAATAACCAAGTGTTTTAATGGACATCAGAAGATCAAAACAATAAACCCTGAGAACATAGAAAAAAGATAAAGATAGATATGAGCAGAACTTAATACCACAGAAAACGTATAAAATTCAGGTGAGGTAGTAAGTCCAAAGAATATTCTTTGAAAAGATTTAAAAGACACACTTTGATTAAGGAAAGCACAAACATAATTAAAGAATATATAGAAAGAATCAGGACAATGTTATAGCAGAGAATATATGAAATGCCAGTAAATTTGAACATTTCTGTAAAGTGGACCATTTCCTAGCTCCTACAGTTTACCAAAACTGACACAAGAGGAAATCATTTAAGGTCATCGTGTCTGCCCTTGGCATTCTCGGAACGCCCTGGCCTCAGAATGCAGCATCTGTAGTCCATGGTAACCTGTGGGGAGTGGGCGGGGCTGAGGAAGGCTGGAACACTGCCCTCACTGAGGGAGTGGGTGTGGCCATCTCTGCTGTGACTGAACAAAGTGCAGAGGAGCAGGGGGCCCAGGTCAGGGCCCTCAGAGCAAGGCAGGCCCAGTGGGGTGTCACAAGCATTTAGGCCCAGGCCAAAGGGCGCCTTCTTTGTCTGCACAGCTGGCCAAACTCTCACTTTTCCAGTGAGGCCACCCTCTTATTTGAAGTGTGTGTGGAACCTGTCCACCCAGTATACCTCGCTGCACAGCTAACCATAGGTCTGGGCATCGTAGCTTCCTGCCAGGTGACCGAAGTTCGCAGGAGAGATGATTCCCAGGTTCACACGGAGAGACGCTCCTGCCCGGGCCACACGCCGCCCACTGCCCCTGCCCAGATCGGGGGCCGAAAGCAGCCCTGTCTAAGTCCCCTACCCCTAGAGGGAGTATTGGACCAACACTTCTAGAAAACGGGGTCCTTGTGGGCAACTCATTGGAGGGACACAAATAAATCTTTGCCGACTTTTTGCTGAAACTTACGAGCGTTCACACATAAGCCTTTTACAAGGTCAGCTGTTTAGCTAAACATGAGCTCATGACCTAAATTTACACAATAATGAAGAAATCAGCTACAAAGGGAGACAATCAGCAAAAACAATCAATACCAGAATTAGATTCCCTAGGCCATCCGTCAGATGTTGGAATAATCAGGTGCTAGGCAGAAAATATACATAAACCTGGAAAAGAAACAAGGAACAAGGATGTTTTCAAAGACTGGTAGGATCTCTAAAACATTTTTAAAGTACATGTCATTGATAAAGCTAAATACTCAAAGGTTGTTTAATACAACAAATTAAGCAGTGAGAAGAGTGAAATTATGCTGTTTAGAAAACTATGGAAGGTGAGATTTTCTGCCTAATTATATAAGATGATTTCTCTAAAAAATACACATTATTTCAAAGACTTATTGGCTGTGAAATAAGTTAAGGGTATTTCAAATGTCTTTTCTGCAAAGAAATGTGAGATGTAGGGAATCACAGAAAGCCGAGGGGATAATATGTCAATATATACATTGCTATATGGTGAACTAAGCCTTA
The DNA here is from genome assembly GCF_964165515.1 of Mesoplodon bidens. NCBI lineage: Eukaryota > Metazoa > Chordata > Mammalia > Artiodactyla > Ziphiidae > Mesoplodon > Mesoplodon bidens. The sequence goes on from NC_138180.1 coordinate 6,072,358, forward strand.
GGCCGGCAACAGTGTAGAGGAATGGACCCTTAGAAACGTACAAGGAAGCTGGAATCTTTAAAAGTTCAAATCTTTATAAGTAAAAAGATTTATTAAAAATAATAACCAAGTGTTTTACTTGACATCAGAAAATCAAAACAATAAACCCTGAGAACATAGAAAAAAGATAAATAAAGACATGAGCAGAACTTAATACAACAGAAAACGTATAAAATTTAGGTAATTTAGTAAGTCCAAAGAATATTCTTTGAAAAGATTTAAAAGACACACTTTGATTTAGGAAAACAAAAAAAAGTAAATAATATACAGAAAGGATCAGGACAATGTTATAGCAGAGAATATATGAAATGCCAGTAAACTTGAACATTTCTGTAAAGCGGACCATTTCCTAGCTGCTACAGTTTACGAAAACTGACACAAGAGGAAATCATTTAAGGTCATCATGTCTGCCCTTGGCATTCTCGGAACGCCCTGGCCTCAGAATGCAGCATCTGTAGTCCATGGTAACCTGCGGAGAGGGGGCGTGGCTGAGGGAGTTTGGAAGACTGCCCTCACTGAGGGAGTGGGTGTGGCCATCTCTGCTGTGACTGAACAAAGGGCAGGGGAGCAGGGGGCCCAGGGCAGGGCCCTCAGAGCCCGGCAGACCCAGTGGGGTGTCACAAGCATTTAGGCCCAGGCCAAAGGGCGCCTTCTTTGTCTGCACAGCTTCCCAAACTCTCACCTTTCCACTCAGGCCACCCTCTTATTTGAAGTGTGTTTGGAACCTGTCCGCGCAGTACACCTCGCTGCACAGCTAAGCATAGGTCAGGGCATCGTAGCTTCCTGCCAGGTGACCGAAGTTCGCAGTCAAATGGGTCCCTGGGACACATGCGGAGAGGCTCCTGCCCGGGCCACAGGCCGCCCACTGGCCCTGCCCCAGATCGAAGGCTGAAAAGCAGCCATGTCTGAGTCCACTGCCTCTCGAAGGAGTATTGGACCAACACTTGTAGAAATCGGGGTTCTTGCGGGCAACTCATTGGAGGGACACAAATAAATCTTTGCCGACTTTCTGCTGAAGCTTACCAGCGTTCACACCTAAGCCTCCTACAAGGTCAGCTGTTTAGCTAAACATGAGCTCATGATCTAAATTTACACAATATTGAAGAAATCAGCTACAAAGGGAGACAATCAGCAAAAACAATCAATACCAGAATGAGATTCCCTAGGCCATCCATCTGATGTTGGAATAATCAGGTGCAAGGCAGAAAATATACATAAAACTGGATCTGAAAGAAGGCACAAGGAGGTTTTCAAAGGCTGGTAGGATCTCTAAAACATTTTTAAAGTACATGTCATTGATAAACCTAAATACTCAAAGGTTGTTTAATACCACAGATTAAGCATTGAGAAGAGTGAAATTATGCTGTTTTGAAAACTATGGCAGGTGAGATTTTCTGCCTAATTATGTCAGAAGATTTCTCTAAAAAATAGACATTATTTCAAAGACTTATTGGCTGTGAAATAAGTTAAGTGTATTTCAAATGGCTTGTCTGCAAAGAAAGGTGAGATGTAGGGAATCACAGAAAGTCGAGGGGAAAATGTCAATATATACATTGCTATATGGAGAACTAAGCCTTAGGCCAGCCACAATGTAGAGGACCTGACCCTTAGAAACTTAAAAGTGAGCTGGAATCTTTAAAAGTTCAAATCTTTATAAGTAAAAAGATTGATGAAAATGAATAACCAAGTGTTTTAATGGACATCAGAAGATCAAAACAATAAACCCTGAGAACATAGAAAAAAGATAAAGATAGATATGAGCAGAACTTAATACCACAGAAAACGTATAAAATTCAGGTGAGGTAGTAAGTCCAAAGAATATTCTTTGAAAAGATTTAAAAGACACACTTTGATTAAGGAAAGCACAAACATAATTAAAGAATATATAGAAAGAATCAGGACAATGTTATAGCAGAGAATATATGAAATGCCAGTAAATTTGAACATTTCTGTAAAGTGGACCATTTCCTAGCTCCTACAGTTTACCAAAACTGACACAAGAGGAAATCATTTAAGGTCATCGTGTCTGCCCTTGGCATTCTCGGAACGCCCTGGCCTCAGAATGCAGCATCTGTAGTCCATGGTAACCTGTGGGGAGTGGGCGGGGCTGAGGAAGGCTGGAACACTGCCCTCACTGAGGGAGTGGGTGTGGCCATCTCTGCTGTGACTGAACAAAGTGCAGAGGAGCAGGGGGCCCAGGTCAGGGCCCTCAGAGCAAGGCAGGCCCAGTGGGGTGTCACAAGCATTTAGGCCCAGGCCAAAGGGCGCCTTCTTTGTCTGCACAGCTGGCCAAACTCTCACTTTTCCAGTGAGGCCACCCTCTTATTTGAAGTGTGTGTGGAACCTGTCCACCCAGTATACCTCGCTGCACAGCTAACCATAGGTCTGGGCATCGTAGCTTCCTGCCAGGTGACCGAAGTTCGCAGGAGAGATGATTCCCAGGTTCACACGGAGAGACGCTCCTGCCCGGGCCACACGCCGCCCACTGCCCCTGCCCAGATCGGGGGCCGAAAGCAGCCCTGTCTAAGTCCCCTACCCCTAGAGGGAGTATTGGACCAACACTTCTAGAAAACGGGGTCCTTGTGGGCAACTCATTGGAGGGACACAAATAAATCTTTGCCGACTTTTTGCTGAAACTTACGAGCGTTCACACAAAAGCCTTTTACAAGGTCAGCTGTTTAGCTAAACATGAGCTCATGACCTAAATTTACACAATAATGAAGAAATCAGCTACAAAGGGAGACAATCAGCAAAAACAATCAATACCAGAATTAGATTCCCTAGGCCATCCGTCAGATGTTGGAATAATCAGGTGCTAGGCAGAAAATATACATAAACCTGGAAAAGAAACAAGGAACAAGGATGTTTTCAAAGACTGGTAGGATCTCTAAAACATTTTTAAAGTACATGTCATTGATAAAGCTAAATACTCAAAGGTTGTTTAATACAACAAATTAAGCAGTGAGAAGAGTGAAATTATGCTGTTTAGAAAACTATGGAAGGTGAGATTTTCTGCCTAATTATATAAGATGATTTCTCTAAAAAATACACATTATTTCAAAGACTTATTGGCTGTGAAATAAGTTAAGGGTATTTCAAATGTCTTTTCTGCAAAGAAATGTGAGATGTAGGGAATCACAGAAAGCCGAGGGGATAATATGTCAATATATACATTGCTATATGGTGAACTAAGCCTTAGGCCGGCAACAGTGTAGAGGAATGGACCCTTAGAAACGTACAAGGAAGCTGGAATCTTTAAAAGTTCAAATCTTTATAAGTAAAAAGATTTATTAAAAATAATAACCAAGTGTTTTACTTGACATCAGAAAATCAAAACAATAAACCCTGAGAACATAGAAAAAAGATAAATAAAGACATGAGCAGAACTTAATACAACAGAAAACGTATAAAATTTAGGTAATTTAGTAAGTCCAAAGAATATTCTTTGAAAAGATTTAAAAGACACACTTTGATTTAGGAAAACAAAAAAAAGTAAATAATATACAGAAAGGATCAGGACAATGTTATAGCAGAGAATATATGAAATGCCAGTAAACTTGAACATTTCTGTAAAGCGGACCATTTCCTAGCTGCTACAGTTTACGAAAACTGACACAAGAGGAAATCATTTAAGGTCATCATGTCTGCCCTTGGCATTCTCGGAACGCCCTGGCCTCAGAATGCAGCATCTGTAGTCCATGGTAACCTGCGGAGAGGGGGCGTGGCTGAGGGAGTTTGGAAGTCTGCCCTCACTGAGGGAGTGGGTGTGGCCATCTCTGCTGTGACTGAACAAAGGGCAGGGGAGCAGGGGGCCCAGGGCAGGGCCCTCAGAGCCCGGCAGAACCAGTGGGGTGTCACAAGCATTTAGGCCCAGGCCAAAGGGCGCCTTCTTTGTCTGCACAGCTTCCCAAACTCTCACCTTTCCACTCAGGCCACCCTCTTATTTGAAGTGTGTTTGGAACCTGTCCGCGCAGTACACCTCGCTGCACAGCTAACCATAGGTCAGGGCATCGTAGCTTCCTGCCAGGTGACCGAAGTTCGCAGTCAAATGGGTCCCTGGGACACATGCGGAGAGGCTCCTGCCCGGGCCACAGGCCGCCCACTGGCCCTGCCCCAGATCGAAGGCTGAAAAGCAGCCATGTCTGAGTCCACTGCCTCTCGAAGGAGTATTGGACCAACACTTGTAGAAATCGGGGTTCTTGCGGGCAACTCATTGGAGGGACACAAATAAATCTTTGCCGACTTTCTGCTGAAGCTTACCAGCGTTCACACCTAAGCCTCCTACAAGGTCAGCTGTTTAGCTAAACATGAGCTCATGATCTAAATTTACACAATATTGAAGAAATCAGCTACAAAGGGAGACAATCAGCAAAAACAATCAATACCAGAATGAGATTCCCTAGGCCATCCATCTGATGTTGGAATAATCAGGTGCAAGGCAGAAAATATACATAAAACTGGATCTGAAAGAAGGCACAAGGAGGTTTTCAAAGGCTGGTAGGATCTCTAAAACATTTTTAAAGTACATGTCATTGATAAACCTAAATACTCAAAGGTTGTTTAATACCACAGATTAAGCATTGAGAAGAGTGAAATTATGCTGTTTTGAAAACTATGGCAGGTGAGATTTTCTGCCTAATTATGTCAGAAGATTTCTCTAAAAAATAGACATTATTTCAAAGACTTATTGGCTGTGAAATAAGTTAAGTGTATTTCAAATGGCTTGTCTGCAAAGAAAGGTGAGATGTAGGGAATCACAGAAAGTCGAGGGGAAAATGTCAATATATACATTGCTATATGGAGAACTAAGCCTTAGGCCAGCCACAATGTAGAGGACCTGACCCTTAGAAACTTAAAAGTGAGCTGGAATCTTTAAAAGTTCAAATCTTTATAAGTAAAAAGATTGATGAAAATGAATAACCAAGTGTTTTAATGGACATCAGAAGATCAAAACAATAAACCCTGAGAACATAGAAAAAAGATAAAGATAGATATGAGCAGAACTTAATACCACAGAAAACGTATAAAATTCAGGTGAGGTAGTAAGTCCAAAGAATATTCTTTGAAAAGATTTAAAAGACACACTTTGATTAAGGAAAGCACAAACATAATTAAAGAATATATAGAAAGAATCAGGACAATGTTATAGCAGAGAATATATGAAATGCCAGTAAATTTGAACATTTCTGTAAAGTGGACCATTTCCTAGCTCCTACAGTTTACCAAAACTGACACAAGAGGAAATCATTTAAGGTCATCATGTCTGCCCTTGGCATTCTCGGAACGCCCTGGCCTCAGAATGCAGCATCTGTAGTCCATGGTAACCTGTGGGGAGTGGGCGGGGCTGAGGAAGGCTGGAACACTGCCCTCACTGAGGGAGTGGGTGTGGCCATCTCTGCTGTGACTGAACAAAGTGCAGAGGAGCAGGGGGCCCAGGTCAGGGCCCTCAGAGCAAGGCAGGCCCAGTGGGGTGTCACAAGCATTTAGGCCCAGGCCAAAGGGCGCCTTCTTTGTCTGCACAGCTGGCCAAACTCTCACTTTTCCAGTGAGGCCACCCTCTTATTTGAAGTGTGTGTGGAACCTGTCCACCCAGTATACCTCGCTGCACAGCTAACCATAGGTCTGGGCATCGTAGCTTCCTGCCAGGTGACCGAAGTTCGCAGGAGAGATGATTCCCAGGTTCACACGGAGAGACGCTCCTGCCCGGGCCACACGCCGCCCACTGCCCCTGCCCAGATCGGGGGCCGAAAGCAGCCCTGTCTAAGTCCCCTACCCCTAGAGGGAGTATTGGACCAACACTTCTAGAAAACGGGGTCCTTGTGGGCAACTCATTGGAGGGACACAAATAAATCTTTGCCGACTTTTTGCTGAAACTTACGAGCGTTCACACATAAGCCTTTTACAAGGTCAGCTGTTTAGCTAAACATGAGCTCATGACCTAAATTTACACAATAATGAAGAAATCAGCTACAAAGGGAGACAATCAGCAAAAACAATCAATACCAGAATTAGATTCCCTAGGCCATCCTTCAGATGTTGGAATAATCAGGTGCTAGGCAGAAAATATACATAAACCTGGAAAAGAAACAAGGAACAAGGATGTTTTCAAAGACTGGTAGGATCTCTAAAACATTTTTAAAGTACATGTCATTGATAAAGCTAAATACTCAAAGGTTGTTTAATACAACAAATTAAGCAGTGAGAAGAGTGAAATTATGCTGTTTAGAAAACTATGGAAGGTGAGATTTTCTGCCTAATTATATAAGATGATTTCTCTAAAAAATACACATTATTTCAAAGACTTATTGGCTGTGAAATAAGTTAAGGGTATTTCAAATGTCTTTTCTGCAAAGAAATGTGAGATGTAGGGAATCACAGAAAGCCGAGGGGATAATATGTCAATATATACATTGCTATATGGTGAACTAAGCCTTAGGCCGGCAACAGTGTAGAGGAATGGACCCTTAGAAACGTACAAGGAAGCTGGAATCTTTAAAAGTTCAAATCTTTATAAGTAAAAAGATTTATTAAAAATAATAACCAAGTGTTTTACTTGACATCAGAAAATCAAAACAATAAACCCTGAGAACATAGAAAAAAGATAAATAAAGACATGAGCAGAACTTAATACAACAGAAAACGTATAAAATTTAGGTAATTTAGTAAGTCCAAAGAATATTCTTTGAAAAGATTTAAAAGACACACTTTGATTTAGGAAAACAAAAAAAAAGTAAATAATATACAGAAAGGATCAGGACAATGTTATAGCAGAGAATATATGAAATGCCAGTAAACTTGAACATTTCTGTAAAGCGGACCATTTCCTAGCTGCTACAGTTTACGAAAACTGACACAAGAGGAAATCATTTAAGGTCATCATGTCTGCCCTTGGCATTCTCGGAACGCCCTGGCCTCAGAATGCAGCATCTGTAGTCCATGGTAACCTGCGGAGAGGGGGCGTGGCTGAGGGAGTTTGGAAGTCTGCCCTCACTGAGGGAGTGGGTGTGGCCATCTCTGCTGTGACTGAACAAAGGGCAGGGGAGCAGGGGGCCCAGGGCAGGGCCCTCAGAGCCCGGCAGACCCAGTGGGGTGTCACAAGCATTTAGGCCCAGGCCAAAGGGCGCCTTCTTTGTCTGCACAGCTTCCCAAACTCTCACCTTTCCACTCAGGCCACCCTCTTATTTGAAGTGTGTTTGGAACCTGTCCGCGCAGTACACCTCGCTGCACAGCTAACCATAGGTCAGGGCATCGTAGCTTCCTGCCAGGTGACCGAAGTTCGCAGTCAAATGGGTCCCTGGGACACATGCGGAGAGGCTCCTGCCCGGGCCACAGGCCGCCCACTGGCCCTGCCCCAGATCGAAGGCTGAAAAGCAGCCATGTCTGAGTCCACTGCCTCTCGAAGGAGTATTGGACCAACACTTGTAGAAATCGGGGTTCTTGCGGGCAACTCATTGGAGGGACACAAATAAATCTTTGCCGACTTTCTGCTGAAGCTTACCAGCGTTCACACCTAAGCCTCCTACAAGGTCAGCTGTTTAGCTAAACATGAGCTCATGATCTAAATTTACACAATATTGAAGAAATCAGCTACAAAGGGAGACAATCAGCAAAAACAATCAATACCAGAATGAGATTCCCTAGGCCATCCATCTGATGTTGGAATAATCAGGTGCAAGGCAGAAAATATACATAAAACTGGATCTGAAAGAAGGAACAAGGAGGTTTTCAAAGGCTGGTAGGATGTCTAAAACATTTTTAAAGTACATGTCATTGATAAACCTAAATACTCAAAGGTTGTTTAATACCACAGATTAAGCATTGAGAAGAGTGAAATTATGCTGTTTTGAAAACTATGGCAGGTGAGATTTTCTGCCTAATTATGTCAGAAGATTTCTCTAAAAAATAGACATTATTTCAAAGACTTATTGGCTGTGAAATAAGTTAAGTGTATTTCAAATGGCTTGTCTGCAAAGAAAGGTGAGATGTAGGGAATCACAGAAAGTCGAGGGGAAAATGTAAATATATAAATTGCTATATGGTGAACTAAGCCTTAGGCCAGCCACAATGTAGAGGACCTGACCCTTAGAAACTTAAAAGTGAGCTGGAATCTTTAAAAGTTCAAATCTTTATAAGTAAAAAGATTGATGAAAATGAATAACCAAGTGTTTTAATTGACATCAGAAGATCCAAACAATAAACCCTGAGAACATAGAAAAAAGATAAAGATAGATATGAGCAGAACTTAATACCACAGAAAACGTATAAAATTCAGGTGAGGTAGTAAGTCCAAAGAATATTCTTTGAAAAGATTTAAAAGACACACTTTGATTAAGGAAAGCACAAACATAATTAAAGAATATATAGAAAGAATCAGGACAATGTTATAGCAGAGAATATATGAAATGCCAGTAAATTTGAATATTTCTGTAAAGTGGACCATTTCCTAGCTCCTACAGTTTACCAAAACTGACACAAGAGGAAATCATTTAAGGTCATCGTGTCTGCCCTTGGCATTCTCGGAACGCCCTGGCCTCAGAATGCAGCATCTGTAGTCCATGGTAACCTGTGGGGAGTGGGCGGGGCTGAGGAAGGCTGGAACACTTCCCTCACTGAGGGAGTGGGTGTGGCCATCTCTGCTGTGACTGAACAAAGTGCAGAGGAGCAGGGGGCCCAGGTCAGGGCCCTCAGAGCAAGGCAGGCCCAGTGGGGTGTCACAAGCATTTAGGCCCAGGCCAAAGGGCGCCTTCTTTGTCTGCACAGCTGGGCAAACTCTCACTTTTCCAGTGAGGCCACCCTCTTATTTGAAGTGTGTGTGGAACCTGTCCACCCAGTATACCTCGCTGCACAGCTAACCATAGGTCTGGGCATCGTAGCTTCCTGCCAGGTGACCGAAGTTCGCAGGAGAGATGATTCCCAGGTTCACACGGAGAGACGCTCCTGCCCGGGCCACACGCCGCCCACTGCCCCTGCCCAGATCGGGGGCCGAAAGCAGCCCTGTCTAAGTCCCCTACCCCTAGAGGGAGTATTGGACCAACACTTCTAGAAAACGGGGTCCTTGTGGGCAACTCATTGGAGGGACACAAATAAATCTTTGCCGACTTTTTGCTGAAATTTACGAGCGTTCACACATAAGCCTTTTACAAGGTCAGCTGTTTAGCTAAACATGAGCTCATGACCTAAATTTACACAATAATGAAGAAATCAGCTACAAAGGGAGACAATCAGCAAAAACAATCAATACCAGAATTAGATTCCCTAGGCCATCCGTCAGATGTTGGAATAATCAGGTGCTAGGCAGAAAATATACATAAACCTGGAAAAGAAACAAGGAACAAGGATGTTTTCAAAGACTGGTAGGATCTCTAAAACATTTTTAAAGTACATGTCATTGATAAAGCTAAATACTCAAAGGTTGTTTAATACAACAAATTAAGCAGTGAGAAGAGTGAAATTATGCTGTTTAGAAAACTATGGAAGGTGAGATTTTCTGCCTAATTATATAAGATGATTTCTCTAAAAAATACACATTATTTCAAAGACTTATTGGCTGTGAAATAAGTTAAGGGTATTTCAAATGTCTTGTCTGCAAAGTAATGTGAGATGTAGGGAATCACAGAAAGCCGAGGGGATAATATGTCAATATATACATTGCTATATGGTGAACTAAGCCTTAGGCCGGCAACAGTGTAGAGGAATGGACCCTTAGAAACGTACAAGGAAGCTGGAATCTTTAAAAGTTCAAATCTTTATAAGTAAAAAGATTTATTAAAAATAATAACCAAGTGTTTTACTTGACATCAGAAAATCAAAACAATAAACCCTGAGAACATAGAAAAAAGATAAATAAAGACATGAGCAGAACTTAATACAACAGAAAACGTATAAAATTTAGGTAATTTAGTAAGTCCAAAGAATATTCTTTGAAAAGATTTAAAAGACACACTTTGATTTAGGAAAACAAAAAAAAGTAAATAATATACAGAAAGGATCAGGACAATGTTATAGCAGAGAATATATGAAATGCCAGTAAACTTGAACATTTCTGTAAAGCGGACCATTTCCTAGCTGCTACAGTTTACGAAAACTGACACAAGAGGAAATCATTTAAGGTCATCATGTCTGCCCTTGGCATTCTCGGAACGCCCTGGCCTCAGAATGCAGCATCTGTAGTCCATGGTAACCTGCGGAGAGGGGGCGTGGCTGAGGGAGTTTGGAAGACTGCCCTCACTGAGGGAGTGGGTGTGGCTATCTCTGCTCTGACTGAACAAAGGGCAGCGGAGCAGGGGGCCCAGGGCAGGGCCCTCAGAGCCCGGCAGACCCAGTGGGGTGTCACAAGCATTTAGGCCCAGGCCAAAGGGCGCCTTCTTTGTCTGCACAGCTTCCCAAACTCTCACCTTTCCACTCAGGCCACCCTCTTATTTGAAGTGTGTTTGGAACCTGTCCGCACAGTACACCTCGCTGCACAGCTAACCATAGGTCAGGGCATCGTAGCTTCCTGCCAGGTGACCGAAGTTCGCAGTCAAATGGGTCCCTGGGACACATGCGGAGAGGCTCCTGCCCGGGCCACAGGCCGCCCACTGGCCCTGCCCCAGATCGAAGGCTGAAAAGCAGCCATGTCTGAGTCCACTGCCTCTCGAAGGAGTATTGGACCAACACTTGTAGAAATCGGGGTTCTTGCGGGCAACTCATTGGAGGGACACAAATAAATCTTTGCCGACTTTCTGCTGAAGCTTACCAGCGTTCACACCTAAGCCTCTTACAAGGTCAGCTGTTTAGCTAAACATGAGCTCATGATCTAAATTTACACAATATTGAAGAAATCAGCTACAAAGGGAGACAATCAGCAAAAACAATCAATACCAGAATGAGATTCCCTAGGCCATCCATCTGATGTTGGAATAATCAGGTGCAAGGCAGAAAATATACATAAAAATGGAACTGAAACAAGGAACAAGGAGGTTTTCAAAGGCTGGTAGGATGTCTAAAACATTTTTAAAGTACATGTCATTGATAAACCTAAATACTCAAAGGTTGTTTAATACCACAGATTAAGCATTGAGAAGAGTGAAATTATGCTGTTTTCAAAACTATGGCAGGTGAGATTTTCTGCCTAATTATATAAGAAGATTTCTCTAAAAAATAGACATTATTTCAAAGACTTATTGGCTGTGAAATAAGTTAAGTGTATTTCAAATGGCTTGTCTGCAAAGAAAGGTGAGATGTAGGGAATCACAGAAAGTCGAGGGGAAAATGTCAATATATACATTGCTATATGGTGAACTAAGCCTTAGGCCAGCCACAATGTAGAGGACCTGACCCTTAGAAACTTGAAAGTGAGCTGGAATCTTTAAAAGTTCAAATCTTTATAAGTAAAAAGATTGATGAAAATGAATAACCAAGTGTTTTAAATGACATCAGAAGATCAAAACAATAAACCCTGAGAACATAGAAAAAAGATAAATAAAGATATGAGCAGAACTTAATACCACAGAAAACGTATAAAATTCAGGTGAGGTAGTAAGTCCAAAGAATATTCTTTGAAAAGATTTAAAAGACACACTTTGATTAAGGAAAACAAAAAAAAGTAAAGAATATACAGAAAGAATCAGGACAATGTTATAGCAGAGAATATATGAAATGCCAGTAAATTTGAATATTTCTGTAAAGTGGACCATTTCCTAGCTCCTACAATTTACCAAAACTGACACAAGAGGAAATCATTTAAGGTCATCATGTCTGCCCTTGGCATTCTCGGAACGCCCTAGCCTCAGAATGCAGCATCTGTAGTCCATGGTAACCTGTGGAGAGTGGGCGGGTCTGAGGGAGGCTGGAACACTGCCCTCACGGAGGGAGTGGGTGTGGCCATCTCTGCTGTGACTGAACAAAGGGCAGGGGAGCATGGGGCCCAGGGAAGGACACTCAGAGCAAGGCAGGCCCAGTGGGGTGTCGCAAGCATTTAGGCCCAGGCCATAGGGCGCCTTCTTTGTCTGCACAGCTGGCCAAACTCTCACTTTTCCACTGAGGCCACCCACTTATTTGAAGTGTGTGTGGAACCTGTCCACGCAGTATACCTCGCTGCACAGCTAACCATAGGTCTGGGCATCGTAGCTTCCTGCCAGGTGACCGAAGTTCGCAGGAGAGATGATTCCCAGGTTCACACGCAGAGAGGCTCCTGCCCGGGCCAGAGGCCGCTCACTGCCCCGGCCGAAGATCGGGAGCCGAAAGCAGCCCTGTCTAAATCCCCTACCCCTAGAGGGAGTATTGGACCAACACTTCTAGAAAACGGAGTCCTTGTGGGCAACTCATTGGAGGGACACAAATAAATCTTTGCCGACTTTTTGCTGAAACTTACGAGCGTTCACACATAAGCCTTTTACAAGGTCAGCTGTTTAGCTAAACATGAGCTCATGACCTAAATTTACACAATAATGAAGAAATCAGCTACAAAGGGAGATAATCAGCAAAAACAATCAATACCAGAATTAGATTCCCTAGGCCATCCGTCAGATGTTGGAATAATCAGGTGCTAGGCAGAAAATATACATAAACCTGGAAAAGAAACAAGGAACAAGGATGTTTGCAAAGACTGGTAGGGTCTCTAAAACATTTTTAAGTACATGTCATTGATAAAGCTAAATACACAAAGGTTGTTTAATACTGCAAATTAAGCTGTGAGAAGAGTGAAGTTATGCTGTTTAGAAAACTATGGAACGTGAGATTTTCTGCCTAATTATATAAGATGATTTCTCTAAAAAATACACATTATTTCAATGACTTATTGGCTGTGAAGTAAGTTAAGGGTATTTCAAACGGCTTGTCTGCAAAGAAAGGGGAGATGTAGGGAATCACAGAAAGCCGCGGGGATAATATGTCAATATATACATAGCTATATGTTGATCTAAGCCTTAGGCCGGCAACAGTGTAGAGGAATGGACCCTTAGAAACGTACAAGTAAGCTGGAATCTTTAAAAGTTCAAATCTTTATAAGTAAAACGATTTATTAAAATGAATAACCAAGTGTTTTACTTGACATCACAAAATCAAAACTATAAACCCTGAGAACATAGAAAAAAGATAAATAAAGATATGAGCAGAACTTAATACAACAGAAAACGTATAAAATTCAGGTGATTTAGTAAGTCCAAAGAATATTCTTTGAAAAGATTTAAAAGACACACTTTGATTAAGGAAAACATAAACATAAGTAAAGAATATGCAGAAAGAATCAGGACAATGTTATAGCAGAGAATATATGAAATGCCTGTAAACTTGAACATGTCTGTAAAGCGGACCATTTCCTAGCTGCTACAGTTTACGAAAACTGACACAAGAGGAAATCATTTAAGGTCATCATGTCTGCCCTTGGCATTCTCGGAAAGCCCTGGCCTCAGAATGCAGCATCTGTTGTCCATGGTAACCTGCGGAGATGGGGCGTGGCTGAGGGAGTTTGGAAGACTGCCCTCACTGAGGGAGTGGGTGTGGCCATCTCTGCTGTGACTGAACAAAGGGCAGGGGAGCAGGGGGCCCAGGGCAGGGCCCTCAGAGCCCGGCAGACCCAGTGGGGTGTCACAAGCATTTAGGCCCAGGCCAAAGGGCGCCTTCTTTGTCTGCACAGCTGCCCAAACTCTCACCTTTCCACTCAGGCCACCCTCTTATTTGAAGTGTGTTTGGAACCTGTCCACGCAGTACACCTCGCTGCACAGCTAACCATAGGTCAGGGCATCGTAGCTTCCTGCCAGGTGACCGAAGTTTGCAGTCAAATGGGTCCCTGGGACACATGCGGAGAGGCTCCTGCCCGGGCCACAGGCCGCCCACTGGCCCTGCCCCAGATCGAAGGCTGAAAAGCAGCCATGTCTGAGTCCACTGCCTCTCGAAGGAGTATTGGACAAACACTTGTAGAAAACGGGGTCCTTGCGGGCAACTCATTGGAGGGACACAAATAAATCTTTGCCGACTTTCTGCTGAAGCGTACCAGCGTTCACACCTAAGCCTCTTACAAGGTCAGCTGTTTAGCTAAACATGAGCTCATGATCTAAATTTACACAATATTGAAGAAATCAGCTACAAAGTGAGACAATCAGCAAAAACAGTCAATACCAGAATGAGATTCCCTAGGCCATCCATCTGATGTTGGAATAATCAGGTGCAAGGCAGAAAATATACATAAAACTGGATCTGAAAGAAGGAACAAGGAGGTTTTCAAAGGCTGGTAGGATCTCTAAAACATTTTTAAAGTACATGTCATTGATAAACCTAAATACTCAAAGGTTGTTTAATACCACAGATTAAACATTGAGAAGAGTGAAATTATGCTGTTTTGAAAACTATGGCAGGTGAGATTTTCTGACTAATTATGTCAGAAGATTTCTCTAAAAAATAGACATTATTTCAAAGACTTATTGGCTGTGAAATAAGTTAAGTGTATTTCAAATGGCTTGTCTGTAAAGAAAGGTGAGATGTAGGGAATCACAGAAAGTCGAGGGGAAAATGTCAATATATACATTGCTATATGGTGAACTAAGCCTTAGGCCAGCCACAATGTAGAGGACCTGACCCTTAGAAACTTGAAAGTGAGCTGGAATCTTTAAAAGTTCAAATCTTTATAAGTAAAAAGATTGATGAAAATGAATAACCAAGTGTTTTAATTGACATCAGAAGATCAAAACAATAAACCCTGAGAACATAGAAAAAAGATAAAGATAGATATGAGCAGAACTTAATACCACAGAAAACGTATAAAATTCAGGTGAGGTAGTAAGTCCAAAGAATATTCTTTGAAAAGATTTAAAAGACACACTTTGATTAAGGAAAGCACAAACATAATTAAAGAATATATAGAAAGAATCAGGACAATGTTATAGCAGAGAATATATGAAATGCCAGTAAATTTGAATATTTCTGTAAAGTGGACCATTTCCTAGCTCCTACAGTTTACCAAAACTGACACAAGAGGAAATCATTTAAGGTCATCATGTCTGCCCTTGGCATTCTCGGAACGCCCTGGCCTCAGAATGCAGCATCTGTAGTCCATAGTAACCTGTGGAGAGTGGGCGGGGCTGAGGGAGGCTGGAACACTGCCCTCACTGAGGGAGTGGGTGTGGCCTTCTCTGCTGTGACTGAACAAAGTGCAGGGGAGCAGGGGGCCCAGGGCAGGGCCCTCAGAGCAAGGCAAGCCCAGTGGGGTGTCACAAGCATTTAGGCCCAGGCCAAAGGGCGCCTTCTTTGTCTGCACAGCTGGCCAAACTCTCACTTTTCCACTGAGGCCACCCAATTATTTGAAGTGTGTGTGGAACCTGTCCACCCAGTATACCTCGCTGCACAGCTAACCATAGGTCTGGGCATCGTAGCTTCCTGCCAGGTGACCGAAGTTCGCAGGAGAGATGATTCCCAGGTTCACACGCAGAGAGGCTCCTGCCGGGCCACACGCCGCCCAGAGCACCTGCCCAAAATCGGGGCCCAAAAGCAGCCCTGTCTAAGTCCCCTACCCCTAGAGGGAGTATTGGACCAACACTTCTAGAAAACGGTGTCCTTGTGGGCAACTCATTGGAGGGACACAAATAAATCTTTGCCGACTTTTTGCTTAAACTTACGAGCGTTCACACATAAGCCTTTTACAAGGTCAGCTGTTTAGCTAAACATGAGCTCATGACCTAAATTTACACAATAATGAAGAA
Source organism: Mesoplodon bidens (assembly GCF_964165515.1). Taxonomy (NCBI): domain Eukaryota; kingdom Metazoa; phylum Chordata; class Mammalia; order Artiodactyla; family Ziphiidae; genus Mesoplodon; species Mesoplodon bidens. The sequence goes on from NC_138180.1 coordinate 6,088,071, forward strand.
ATCAGCTACAAAGTGAGACAATCAGCAAAAACAATCAATACCAGAATTAGATTCCCTAGGCCATCCGTCAGATGTTGGAATAATCAGGTGCTAGGCAGAAAATATACATAAAACTGGATCTGAAAGAAGGAACAAGGAGGTTTTCAAAGGCTGGTAGGATCTCTAAAACATTTTTAAAGTACATGTCATTGATAAACCTAAATACTCAAAGGTTGTTTAATACCACAGATTAAGCATTGAGAAGAGTGAAATTATGCTGTTTTGAAAACTATGGCAGGTGAGATTTTCTGCCTAATTATGTCAGAAGATTTCTCTAAAAAATAGACATTATTTCAAAGACTTATTGGCTGTGAAATAAGTTAAGTGTATTTCAAATGGCTTGTCTGTAAAGAAAGGTGAGATGTAGGGAATCACAGAAAGTCGAGGGGAAAATGTCAATATATACATTGCTATATGGTGAACTAAGCCTTAGGCCAGCCACAATGTAGAGGACCTGACCCTTAGAAACTTGAAAGTGAGCTGGAATCTTTAAAAGTTCAAATCTTTATAAGTAAAAAGATTGATGAAAATGAATAACCAAGTGTTTTAATTGACATCAGAAGATCAAAACAATAAACCCTGAGAACATAGAAAAAAGATAAAGATAGATATGAGCAGAACTTAATACCACAGAAAACGTATAAAATTCAGGTGAGGTAGTAAGTCCAAAGAATATTCTTTGAAAAGATTTAAAAGACACACTTTGATTAAGGAAAGCACAAACATAATTAAAGAATATATAGAAAGAATCAGGACAATGTTATAGCAGAGAATATATGAAATGCCAGTAAATTTGAATATTTCTGTAAAGTGGACCATTTCCTAGCTCCTACAGTTTACCAAAACTGACACAAGAGGAAATCATTTAAGGTCATCATGTCTGCCCTTGGCATTCTCGGAACGCCCTGGCCTCAGAATGCAGCATCTGTAGTCCATAGTAACCTGTGGAGAGTGGGCGGGGCTGAGGGAGGCTGGAACACTGCCCTCACTGAGGGAGTGGGTGTGGCCTTCTCTGCTGTGACTGAACAAAGTGCAGGGGAGCAGGGGGCCCAGGGCAGGGCCCTCAGAGCAAGGCAAGCCCAGTGGGGTGTCACAAGCATTTAGGCCCAGGCCAAAGGGCGCCTTCTTTGTCTGCACAGCTGGCCAAACTCTCACTTTTCCACTGAGGCCACCCAATTATTTGAAGTGTGTGTGGAACCTGTCCACCCAGTATACCTCGCTGCACAGCTAACCATAGGTCTGGGCATCGTAGCTTCCTGCCAGGTGACCGAAGTTCGCAGGAGAGATGATTCCCAGGTTCACACGCAGAGAGGCTCCTGCCGGGCCACACGCCGCCCAGAGCACCTGCCCAAAATCGGGGCCCAAAAGCAGCCCTGTCTAAGTCCCCTACCCCTAGAGGGAGTATTGGACCAACACTTCTAGAAAACGGTGTCCTTGTGGGCAACTCATTGGAGGGACACAAATAAATCTTTGCCGACTTTTTGCTTAAACTTACGAGCGTTCACACATAAGCCTTTTACAAGGTCAGCTGTTTAGCTAAACATGAGCTCATGACCTAAATTTACACAATAATGAAGAAATCAGCTACAAAGTGAGACAATCAGCAAAAACAATCAATACCAGAATTAGATTCCCTAGGCCATCCGTCAGATGTTGGAATAATCAGGTGCTAGGCAGAAAATATACATAAAACTGGAACTGAAAGAAGGAACAAGGAGGTTTTCAAAGGCTGGTAGGATCTCTAAAACATTTTTAAAGTACATGTCATTGATAAACCTAAATACTCAAAGGTTGTTTAATACCACAGATTAAGCATTGAGAAGAGTGAAATTATGCTGTTTTGAAAACTATGGCAGGTGAGATTTTCTGCCTAATTATGTCAGAAGATTTCTCTAAAAAATAGACATTATTTCAAAGACTTATTGGCTGTGAAATAAGTTAAGTGTATTTCAAATGGCTTGTCTGTAAAGAAAGGTGAGATGTAGGGAATCACAGAAAGTCGAGGGGAAAATGTCAATACATACATTGCTATATGGTGAACTAAGCCTTAGGCCAGCCACAATGTAGAGGACCTGACCCTTAGAAACTTGAAAGTGAGCTGGAATCTTTAAAAGTTCAAATCTTTATAAGTAAAAAGATTGATGAAAATGAATAACCAAGTGTTTTAATTGACATCAGAAGATCAAAACAATAAACCCTGAGAACATAGAAAAAAGATAAAGATAGATATGAGCAGAACTTAATACCACAGAAAACGTATAAAATTCAGGTGAGGTAGTAAGTCCAAAGAATATTCTTTGAAAAGATTTAAAAGACACACTTTGATTAAGGAAAGCACAAACATAATTAAAGAATATATAGAAAGAATCAGGACAATGTTATAGAAGAGAATATATGAAATGCCAGTAAATTTGAATATTTCTGTAAAGTGGACCATTTCCTAGCTCCTACAGTTTACCAAAACTGACACAAGAGGAAATCATTTAAGGTCATCATGTCTGCCCTTGGCATTCTCGGAACGCCCTGGCCTCAGAATGCAGCATCTGTAGTCCATAGTAACCTGTGCAGTGTGGGCGGGGCTGAGGGAGGCTGGAACACTGCCCTCACTGAGGGAGTGGGTGTGGCCTTCTCTGCTGTGACTGAACAAAGTGCAGGGGAGCAGAGGGCCCAGGGCAGGGCCCTCAGAGCAAGGCAAGCCCAGTGGGGTGTCACAAGCATTTAGGCCCAGGCCAAAGGGCGCCTTCTTTGTGTGCACAGATGGCCAAACTCTCACTTTTCCACTGAGGCCACCCAATTATTTGAAGTGTGTGTGGAACCTGTCCACCCAGTATACCTCGCTGCACAGCTAACCATAGGTCTGGGCATCGTAGCTTCCTGCCAGGTGACCGAAGTTCGCAGGAGAGATGATTCCCAGGTTCACACGCAGAGAGGCTCCTGCCCGGGCCACACGCCGCCCACTGCTCCTGCCCAAGATCGGGGGCCGAAAGCAGCCCTGTCTAAGTCCCCTACCCCTAGAGGCAGTATTGGACCAACACTTCTAGAAAACGGGGTCCTTGTGGGCAACTCATTGGAGGGACACAAATAAATCTTTGCCGACTTTTTCCTGAAACTTACGAGCGTTCACACATAAGCCTTTTACAAGGTCAGCTGTTTAGCGAAACATGAGCTCATGACCTAAATTTACACAATAATGAAGAAATCAGCTACAAAGGGAGACAATCAGCAAAAACAATCAATACCAGAATTAGATTCCCTACGCCATCCGTCAGATGTTGGAATAATCAGGTGCTAGGCAGAAAATATAAATAAACCTGGAAAAGAAACAAGGAACAAGGATGTTTTCAAAGACTGGTAGGGTCTCTAAAACATTTTTAAAGTACATGTCATTGATAAAGCTAAATACACAAAGGTTGTTTAATACAGCAAATTAAGCTGTGAGAAGAATGAAGTTATGCTGTTTAGAAAACTATGGAACGTGAGATTTTCTGCCTAATTATATAAGATGATTTCTCTAAAAAATAAACATTATTTCAAAGACTTATTGGCTGTGAAGTAAGTTAAGGGTATTTCAAATGGCTTGTCTGCAAAGAAAGGGGAGATGTAGGGAATCACAGAAAGCCGAGGGGATAATATGTCAATATATACATAGCTATAAGTTGATCTAAGCCTTAGGCCGGCAACAGTGTAGAGGAATGGACCCTTAGAAACGTACAAGTAAGCTGGAATCTTTAAAAGTTCAAATCTTTATAAGTAAAAAGATTTATTAAAATGAATAACCAAGTGTTTTACTTGACATCAGAAAATCAAAACTATAAACACTGAGAACATAGAAAAAAGATAAATAAAGATATGAGCAGAACTTAATACAACAGAAAACGTATAAAATTGAGGTGATTTAGTAAGTCCAAAGAATATTCTTTGAAAAGATTTAAAAGACACACTTTGATTAAGGAAAACATAAACATAAGTAAAGAATATGCAGAAAGAATCAGGACAATGTTATAGCAGAGAATATATGAAATGCCAGTAAACTTGAATATTTCTGTAAAGCGGACCATTTCCTAGCTGCTACAGTTTACGAAAACTGACACAAGAGGAAATCATTTAAGGTCGTCATGTCTGCCCTTGGCATTCTCGGAACGCCCTGGCCTCAGAATGCAGCATCTGTAGTCCATGGTAACCTGCGGAGAGGGGGCGTGGCTGAGGGAGGTTGGAAGACTGCCATCACTGAGGGAGTGGGTGTGGCCATCTCTGCTGTGACTGAACAAAGGGCAGGGGAGCAGGGGGCCCAGGGCAGGTCCCTCAGAGCCCGGCAGACCCAGTGGGGTGTCACAAGCATTTAGGCCCAGGCCAAAGGGCGCCTTCTTTGTCTGCACAGCTGCCCAAACTCTCACCTTTCCACTCAGGCCACCCTCTTATTTGAAGTGTGTTTGGAACCTGTCCGTGCAGTACACCTCGCTGCACAGCTAACCATAGGTCAGGGCATCGTAGCTTCCTGCCAGGTGACCGAAGTTTGCAGGCAAATGGGTCCCTGGGATACATGCGGAGAGGCTCCTGCCCGGGCCACAGGCCGCCCACTGGCCCTGCCCCAGATCGAAGGCTGAAAAGCAGCCATGTCTGAGTCCACTGCCTCTCGAAGGAGTATTGGACCAACACTTGTAGAAATCGGGGTTCTTGCGGGCAACTCATTGGAGGGACACAAATAAATCTTTGCCGACTTTCTGCTGAAGCTTACCAGCGTTCACACCTAAGCCTCTTACAAGGTCAGCTGTTTAGCTAAACATGAGCTCATGATCTAAATTTACACAAAATTTAAGAAATCAGCTACAAAGGGAGACAATCAGCAAAAACAATCAATACCAGAGTGAGATTCCCTAGGCCATCCATCTGATGTTGGAATAATCAGGTGCAAGGCAGAAAATACACATAAAACTGGAACTGAAACAAGGAACAAGGAGGTTTTCAAAGGCTGGTAGGATCTCTAAAACATTTTTAAAGTACATTTCGTTGATAAACCTAAATACTCAAAGGTTGTTTAATACCACAGATTAAGCATTGAGAAGAGTGAAATTATGCTGTTTTCAAAACTATGGCAGGTGAGATTTTCTGCCTAATTATATAAGAAGATTTCTCTAAAAAATAGACATTATTTCAAAGACTTATTGGCTGTGAAATAAGTTAAGTGTATTTCAAATGGCTTGTCTGCAAAGAAAGGTGAGATGTAGGGAATCACAGAAAGTCGAGGGGAAAATGTCAATATATACATTGCTATATGGTGAACTAAGCCTTAGGCCAGCCACAATGTAGAGGACCTGACCCTTAGAAACTTGAAAGTGAGCTGGAATCTTTAAAAGTTCAAATCATTATAAGTAAAAAGATTGATGAAAATGAATAACCAAGTGTTTTAATTGACATCAGAAGATCAAAACAATAAACCCTGAGAACATAGAAAAAAGATAAATAAAGATATGAGCAGAACTTAATACCACAGAAAACGTATAAAATTCAGGTGAGGTAGTAAGTCCAAAGAATATTCTTTGAAAAGATTTAAAAGACACACTTTGATTAAGGAAAACAAAAAAAAGTAAATAATATACAGAAAGAATCAGGACAATGTTATAGCAGAGAATATATGAAATACCAGTAAACTTGAATATTTCTGTAAAGTGGACCATTTCCTAGCTCCTACAGTTTACCAAAACTGACACAAGAGGAAATCATTTAAGATCATCATGTCTGCCCTTGGCATTCTCGTTACGCCCTGGCCTCAGAATGCAGCATCTGTAGTCCATGGTAACCTGTGGAGAGTGGGCGGGTCTGAGGGAGGCTGGAACACTGCCCTCACGGAGGGAGTGGTTGTGGCCATCTCTGCTGTGACTGAACAAAGGGCAGGGGAGCATGGGGCCCAGGGCAGGACCCTCAGAGCAAGGCAGGCCCAGTGGGGTGTCGCAAGCATTTAGGCCCAGGCCATAGGGCGCCTTCTTTGTCTGCACAGCTGGCCAAACTCTCACTTTTCCACTCAGGCCACCCACTTATTTGAAGTGTGTGTGGAACCTGTCCACGCAGTATACCTCGCTGCACAGCTAACCATAGGTCTGGGCATCGTAGCTTCCTGCCAGGTGACCGAAGTTTGCAGGAGAGATGATTCCCAGGTTCACACGCAGAGAGGCTCCTGCCCGGGCCACAGGCCGCCCACTGCCCCTGCCGAAGATCGGGGGCCGAAAGCAGCCCTCTCTAAGTCCCCTACCCCTAGAGGGAGTATTGGACCAACACTTCTAGAAAACGGGTTCCTTGTGGGCAACTCATTGGAGGGACACAAATAAATCATTTCCGACTTTCTGCTGAAGCGTACCAGCGTTCACACCTAAGCCTCTTACAAGGTCAGCTGTTTAGCTAATCATGAGCTCATGATCTAAATTTACACAATATTGAAGAAATCAGCTACAAAGGGAGACAATCAGCAAAAACAATCAATACCAGAATGAGATTCCCAAGGCCATCCATCTGATGTTGGAATAATCAGGTGCAAGGCAGAAAATATACATAAAACTGGAACTGAATGAAGGAACAAGGAGGTTTTCAAAGGCTGGTAGGATCTCTAAAACATTTTTAAAGTACATGTCATTGATAAACCTAAATACTCAAAGGTTGTTTAATATCACAATTAAGCATTGAGAAGAGTGAAATTATGCTGTTTTGAAAACTATGGCAGGTGAGATTTTCTGACTAATTATGTCAGAAGATTTCTCTAAAAAATAGACATTATTTCAAAGACTTATTGGCTGTGAAATAAGTTAAGTGTATTACAAATGGCTTGTCTGCAAAGAAAGGTGAGATGTAGGGAATCACAGAAAGTCGAGGGGAAAATGTCAATATATACATTGCTATATGGTGAACTAAGCTTTAGGCCAGCCACAATGTAGAGGACCTGACCCTTAGAAACTTAAAAGTGAGCTGGAATCTTTAAAAGTTCAAATCTTTATAAGTAAAAAGATTGATGAAAATGAATAACCAAGTGTTTTAATTGACATCAGAAGATCAAAACAATAAACCCTGAGAACATAGAAAAAAGATAAAGATAGATATGAGCAGAACTTAATACCACAGAAAACGTATAAAATTCAGGTGAGGTAGTAAGTCCAAAGAATATTCTTTGAAAAGATTTAAAAGACACACTTTGATTAAGGAAAGCACAAACATAATTAAAGAATATATAGAAAGAATCAGGACAATGTTATAGCAGAGAATATATGAAATGCCAGTAAATATGAACATTTCTGTAAAGTGGACCATTTCCTAGCTCCTACAGTTTACCAAAACTGACACAAGAGGCAATCATTTAAGGTCATCATGTCTGCCCTTGGCATTCTCGGAACGCCCTGGCCTCAGAATGCAGCATCTGTAGTCCATGGTAACCTGTGGAGAGTGGGCGGGTCTGAGGGAGGCTGGAACACTGCCCTCACGGAGGGAGTGGGTGTGGCCATCTCTGCTGTGACTGAACAAAGGGCAGGGGAGCAGGGGGCCCAGGGCAGGGCCCTCAGATCAAGGCAGGCCCAGTGGGGTGTCACAAGCATTTAGGCCCAGGCCAAAGGGCACCTTCTTTGTCTGCACAGCTGGCCAAACTCTCACTTTTCCACTGAGGCCACCCACTTATTTGAAGTGTGTGTGGAACCTGTCCACCCAGTATACCTCGCTGCAAAGCTAACCATAGGTCTGGGCATCGTAGCTTCCTGCCAGGTGACCGAAGTTCGCAGGAGAGATGATTCCCATGTTCACACGCAGAGAGGCTCCTGCCCGGGCCACACGCCGCCCACTTCCCCTGCCCAAGATCGGGGGCCGAAAGCAGCCCTGTCTAAGTCCCCTACCCCTAGAGGGAGTATTGGACCAACACTTCTAGAAAACGGGGTCCTTGTGGGCAACTCATTGGAGGGACACAAATAAATCTTTGCCGACTTTTGGCTGAAACTTACGAGCGTTCACACCTAAGCCTTTTACAAGGTCTGCTGTTTAGCTAAACATGAGCTCATGACCTAAATTTACACAATAATGAAGAAATCAGCTACAAAGGGAGAAAATCAGCAAAAACAATCAATACCAGAATTAGATTCCCTAGGCCATCCGTCAGATGTTGGAATAATCAGGTGCTAGGCAGAAAATATACATAAACCTGGAAAAGAAACAAGGAACAAGGATGTTTTCAAAGACTGGTAGGATCTCTAAAACATTTTTAGAGTACATGTCATTGATAAAGCTAAATACTCAAAGGTTGTTTAATACAACAAATTAAGCAGTGAGAAGAGTGAAATTATGCTGTTTAGAAAACTATGGAAGGTGAGATTTTCTGCCTAATTATATAAGATGATTTCTCTAAAAAATACACATTATTTCAAAGACTTATTGGCTGTGAAATAAGTTAAGGGTATTTCAAATGTCTTGTCTGCAAAGAAATGTGAGATGTAGGGAATCACAGAAAGCCGAGGGGATAATATGTCTATATATACATTGCTATATGTTTAACTAAGCCATAGGCCGGCAACAGTGTAGAGGAATGGACCCTTAGAAACGTACAAGGAAGCTGGAATATTTAAAAGTTCAAATCTTTTTAAGTAAAAAGATTCATTAAAAATAATACCAAGTGTTTTACTTGACATCAGAAAATCAAAACAATAAACCCTGAGAACATAGAAAAAAGATAAATAAAGATATGAGCAGAACTTAATACAACAGAAAACGTATAAAATTTAGGTGATTTAGTAAGTCCAAAGAATATTCTTTGAAAAGATTTAAAAGACACACTTTGATTTAGGAAAACAAAAAAAAGTAAATAATATACAGAAAGAATCAGGACAAAGATATAGCGGAGAATATATGAATTGCCTGTAAATTTGAATATTTCTGTAAAGTGGACCATTTCCTAGCTCCTAAACTTTACCAAAGCTGACACAAGAGGAAATCATTTAAGGTCATCATGTCTGCCCTTGGCATTCTCGGAACGCCCTGGCCTCAGAATGCAGCATCTGTAGTCCATGGTAACCTGTGGAGAGGGGGCGTGGCTGAGGGAGGTTAGAAGACTGCCCTCACTGAGGGAGTCGGTGTGGTCATCTCTGCTGTGACTGAACAAAGGGCAGGGGAGCAGGGGGCCCAGGGCAGGGCCCTCAGAGCCCGGCAGACCCAGTGGGGTGTCACAAGCATTTAGGCCCAGGCCAAAGGGCGCTTTCTTTGTCTGCACAGCTGCCCAAACTCTCACCTTTCCACTCAGGCCGCCCTCTTATTTGAAGTGTGTTGGGTACCTGTCCGCGCAGTACACCTAGCTGCACAGCTAACCATAGGTCAAGGCATCGTAGCTTGCTGCCAGGTGACTGAAGTTCGCAGGCAAATGGGTCCCTGGGACACATGCGGAGAGGCTCCTGCCCGGGCCACAGGCCGCCCACTGGCCCTGCCCCAGATCGAAGGCTGAAAAGCAGCCATGTCTGAGTCCACTGCCTCTCGAAGGAGTATAGGACCAACACTTGTAGAAATCGGGGTTCTTGCGGGCAACTCATTGGAGGGACACAAATAAATCTTTGCCGACTTTCTGCTGAAGCTTACCAGCGTTCACACCTAAGCCTCTTACAAGGTCAGCTGTTTAGCTAAACATGAGCTCATGATCTAAATTTACACCAAATTGAAGAAATCAGCTACAAAGGGAGAGAATCAGCAAAAACAATCAATACCAGAATGAGATTCCCTAGGCCATCCATCTGATGTTGGAATAATCACGTGCAAGGCAGAAAATACACATAAAACTGGAACTGAAACAAGGAACAAGGAGGTTTTCAAAGGCTGGTAGGATCTGTAAAACATTTTTAAAGTACATTTCGTTGATAAACCTAAATACTCAAAGGTTGTTTAATACCACAGATTAAGCATTGAGAAGAGTGAAATTATGCTGTTTTCAAAACTATGGCTGGTGAGATTTTCTGCCTAATTATATAAGAAGATTTCTCTAAAAAATAGACATTATTTCAAAGACTTATTGGCTGTGAAATAAGTTAAGTGTATTTCAAATGGCTTGTCTGCAAAGAAAGGTGAGATGTAGGGAATCACAGAAAGTCGAGGGGAAAATGTCAATATATACATTGCTATATGGTGAACTAAGCCTTAGGCCAGCCACAATGTAGAGGACCTGACCCTTAGAAACTTGAAAGTGAGCTGGAATCTCTAAAAGTTCAAATCTTTATAAGTAAAAAGATTGATGAAAATGAATAACCAAGTGTTTAAATTGACATCAGAAGATCAAAACAATAAACACTGAGAACATAGAAAAAAGATAAAGATAGATATGAGCAGAACTTAATACCACAGAAAACGTATAAAATTCAGGTGAGGTAGTAAGTCCAAAGAATATTCTTTGAAAAGATTTAAAAGACACACTTTGATTAAGGAAAACATAAATATAAGTAAAGAATATGCAGAAAGAATCAGGACAATGTTATAGCAGAGAATATATGAAATGCCAGTAAATTTGAATATTTCTGTAAAGTGGACCATTTCCTAGCTCCTACAGTTTACCAAAACTGACACAAGAGGAAATCATTTAAGGTCATCATGTCTGCCCTTGGCATTCTCGGAACGCCCTGGCCTCAGAATGCAGCATCTGTAGTCCATGGTAACCTGTGGAGAGTGGGCGGGTCTGAGGGAGGCTGGAACACTGCCCTCACGGAGGGAGTGGGTGTGGCCATCTCTGCTGTGACTGAACAAAGGGCAGGGGAGCATGGGGCCCAGGGCAGGACCCTCAGAGCAAGGCAGGCACAGTGGGGTGTCGCAAGCATTTAGGCCCAGGCCATAGGGCGCCTTCTTTGTCTGCACAGCTGGCCAAACTCTCACTTTTCCACTGAGGCCACCCACTTATTTGAAGTGTGTGTGGAACCTGTCCACGCAGTATACCTCGCTGCACAGCTAACCGTAGGTCTGGGCATCGTAGCTTCCTGCCAGGTGACCGAAGTTCGCAGGAGAGATGATTCCCAGGTTCACACGCAGAGAGGCTCCTGCCCGGGCCACACGCCGCCCACTGCCCCTGCCCGAGATCGGGGGCCGAAAGCAGCCCTGTCTAAGTCCCCTACCCCTAGAGGGAGTATTGGACCAACACTTCTAGAAAACGGGGTCCTTGTGGGCAATTCATTGGAGGGACACAAATAAATCTTTGCCGACTTTTGGCTGAAACTTACGAGCGTTCACACATAAGCCTTTTACAAAGTCAGCTGTTTAGCTAAACATGAGCTCATGACCTAAATTTACACAATAATGAAGAAATCAGCTACAAAGGGAGACAATCAGCAAAAACAATCAATACCAGAATTAGATTCCCTAGGCCATCCGTCAGAAGCTGGAATAATCAGGTGCTAGGCAGAAAATATACATAAACCTGGAAAAGAAACAAGGAACAAGGATGTTTTCAAAGACTGGTAGGGTCTCTAAAACATTTTTAAAGTACATGTCATTGATTAAGCTAAATACACAAAGGTTGTTTAATACAGCAAATTAAGCTGTGAGAAGAGTGAAGTTATGCTGTTTAGAAAACTATGGAACGTGAGATTTTCTGCCTAATTATATAAGATGATTTCTCTAAAAAATACACATTATTTCAAAGACTTATTGGCTGTGAAGTAAGTCAAGGGTATTTCAAATGGCTTGTCTGCAAAGAAAGGTGAGATGTAGGGAATCACAGAAAGCCGAGGGGATAATATGTCAATATATACATAGCTATATGTTGATCTAAGCCTTAGGCCGGCAACAGTGTAGAGGAATGGACCCTTAGAAACGTACAAGTAAGCTGGAATCTTTAAAAGTTCAAATCTTTATAAGTAAAAAGATTTATTAAAATGAATAACCAAGTGTTTTACTTGACATCAAAAAATCAAAACAATAAACCCTGAGAACATAGAAAAAAGATAAATAAAGATATGAGCAGAACTTAATACAACAGAAAACGTATAAAATTCAGGTGATTTAGTAAGTCCAAAGAATATTCTTTGAAAAGATTTAAAAGACACACTTTGATTAAGGAAAACATAAACATAAGTAAAGAATATGCAGAAAGAATCAGGACAATGTTATAGCAGAGAATATATGAAATGCCAGTAAACTTGAACATTACTGTAAAGCGGACCATTTCCTAGCTGCTACAGTTTACGAAAACTGACACAAGAGGAAATCATTTAAGGTCATCATGTCTGCCCTTGGTATTCTCGGAACTCCCTGGCCTCAGAATGCAGCATCTGTAGTCCATGGTAACCTGCGGAGAGGGGGCGTGGCTGTGGGAGGTTGGAAGCCTGCCATCACTGAGGGAGTGGGTGTGGCCATCTCTGCTGTGACTGAACAAAGGCCAGGGGAGCAGGGGGCCCAGGGCAGGGCCCTCAGAGCCCGGCAGACCCAGTGGGGTGTCACAAGCATTTAGGCCCAGGCCAAAGGGCGCCTTCTTTGTCTGCACAGCTGCCCAAACTCTCACCTTTCCACTCAGGCCACCCTCTTATTTGAAGTGTGTTGGGTACCAGTCCGCGCAGTACACCTCGCTGCACAGCTAACCATAGGTCAAGGCATCGTAGCTTCCTGCCAGGTGACTGAAGTTCAAGGCAAATGGGTCCCTGGGACACATGCGGAGAGGCTCCTGCCCGGGCCACAGGCCGCCCACTGGCCCTGCCCCAGATCGAAGGCTGAAAAGCAGCCATGTCTGAGTCCACTGCCTCTCGAAGGAGTATTGGACCAACACTTGTAGAAATCGGGGTTCTTGCGGGCAACTCATTGGAGGGACACAAATAAATCTTTGCCGACTTTCTGCTGAAGCTTACCAGCGTTCACACCTAAGCCTCTTACAAGGTCAGCTGTTTAGCTAAACATGAGCTCATGATCTAAATTTACACCAAATTGAAGAAATCAGCTACAAAGGGAGACAATCAGCAAAAACAATCAATACCAGAATGAGATTCCATAGGCCATCCATCTGATGTTGGAATAATCAGGTACAAGGCAGAAAATACACATAAAACTGGAACTAAAACAAGGAACAAGGAGGTTTTCAAAGGCTGGTAGGATCTCTAAAACATTTTTAAAGTACATTTCGTTGATAAACCTAAATACTCAAAGGTTGTTTAATACCACAGATTAAGCATTGAGAAGAGTGAAATTATGCTGTTTTCAAAACTATGGCAGGTGAGATTTTCTGCCTAATTATATAAGAAGATTTCTCTAAAAAATAGACATTATTTCAAAGACTTATTGGCTGTGAAATAAGTTAAGTGTATTTCTAATGGCTTGTCTGCAAAGAAAGGTGAGATGTAGGGAATCACAGAAAGTCGAGGGGAAAATGTCAATATATACATTGCTATATGGTGAGCTAAGCCTTAGGCCAGCCACAATGTAGAGGACCTGACCCTTAGAAACTTGAAAGTGAGCTGGAATCTTTAAAAGTTCAAATCTTTATAAGTAAAAAGATTGATGAAAATGAATAACCAAGTGTTTTAATTGACATCAGAAGATCAAAACAATAAACCCTGAGAACATAGAAAAAAGATAAATAAAGATATGAGCAGAACTTAATACCACAGAAAACGTATAAAATTCAGGTGAGGTAGTAAGTCCAAAGAATATTCTTTGAAAAGATTTAAAAGACACACTTTGATTAAGGAAAACAAAAAAAAGTAAAGAATATACAGAAAGAATCAGGACAATGTTATAGCAGAGAATATATGAAATGCCAGTAAATTTGAATATGTCTGGAAAGTGGACCATTTCCTAGCTCCTACAGTTTACCAAAACTGACACAAGAGGAAATCATTTAAGGTCATCATGTCTGCCCTTGGCATTCTCGGAACGCCCGGGCCTCAGAATGCAGCATCTGTAGTCCATGGTAACCTGTGGAGAGTGGGCGGGTCTGAGGGAGGCTGGAACACTGCCCTCACGGAGGGAGTGGGTGTGGCCATCTCTGCTGTGACTGAACAAAGGGCAGGGGAGCATGGGGCCCAGGGCAGGACCCTCAGAGCAAGGCAGGCCCAGTGGGGTGTCGCAAGCATTTAGGCCCAGGCCATAAGGCGCCTTCTTTGTCTGCACAGCTGGCCAAACTATCACTTTTCCACTGAGGCCACCCACTTATTTGAAGTGTGTGTTGAACCTGTCCACGCAGTATACCTCGCTGCACAGCTAACCATAGGTTTGGGCATCGTAGCTTCCTGCCAGGTGACCGAAGTTCGCAGGAGAGATGATTCCCAGGTTCACACGCAGAGAGGCTCCTGCCCGGGCCACACGCCGCCCACTGCCACTGCCCAAGATCGGGGGCAGAAAGCAGCCCTGTCTAAGTCCCCTACCCCTAGAGGGAGTATTGGACCAACACTTCTAGAAAACGGGGTCCTTGTGGGCAACTCATTGGAGGGACACAAATAAATCTTTGCCGACTTTTTGCTGAAACTTACGAGCGTTCACGCATAAGCATTTTACAAGGTCAGCTGTTTAGCTAAACATGAGCTCATGACCTAAATTTACACAATAATGAAGAAATCAGCTACAAAGGGAGACAATCAGCAAAAACAATCAATACCAGAATCAGATTCCCTAGGCCATCCGTCAGATGCTGGAATAATCAGGTGCTAGGCAGAAAATATACATAAACCTGGAAAAGAAACAAGGAACAAGGATGTTTTCAAAGACTGGTAGGGTCTCTAAAACATTTTTAAAGTACATGTCATTGATAAAGCTAAATACACAAAGGTTGTTTAATACAGCAAATTAAGCTGTGAGGAGAGTGAGGTTATGCTGTTTAGAAAACTATGGAACGTGAGATTTTCTGCCTAATTATATAAGATGATTTCTCTAAAAAATACACATTATTTCAAAGACTTATTGGCTGTGAAGTAAGTCAAGGGTATTTCAAATGGCTTGTCTGCAAAGAAAGGTGAGATGTAGGGAATCACAGAAAGCCGAGGGGATAATATGTCAATATATACATAGCTATATGTTGATCTAAGCCTTAGGCCGGCAACAGTGTAGAGGAATGGACCCTTAGAAACGTACAAGTAAGCTGGAATCTTTAAAAGTTCAAATCTTTATAAGTAAAAAGATTTATTAAAATGAATAACCAAGTGTTTTACTTGACATCAGAAAATCAAAACAATAAACACTGAGAACATAGAAAAAAGATAAATAAAGATATGAGCAGAACTTAATACAACAGAAAACGTATAAAATTTAGGTGATTTAGTAAGTCCAAAGAATATTCTTTGAAAAGATTTAAAAGACACACTTTGATTTAGGAAAACAAAAAAAAGTAAATAATATACAGAAAGAATCAGGACAATATTATAGCGGAGAATATATGAATTGCCAGTAAATTTGAATATTTCTGTAAAGTGGACCATTTCCTAGCTCCTAAACTTTACCAAAACTGACACAAGAGGTAATCATTTAAGGTCATCATGTCTGCCCTTGGCATTCTTGGAACGCACTGGCCTCAGAATGCAGCATCTGTAGTCCATGGTAACCTGCGGAGAGGGGGCGTGGCTGAGGGAGGTTGGAAGTCTGCCCTCACTGAGGGAGTGGTTGTGGTCATCTCTGCTGTGACTGAACAAAGGGCAGGGGAGCATGGGGCCCAGGGCAGGACCCTCAGAGCAAGGCAGGCCCAATGGTGTGTCGCAAGCATTTAGGCCCAGGCCATAGGGCGCCTTCTTTGTCTGCACAGCTGGCCAAACTCTCACTTTTCCACTCAGGCCACCCACTTATTTGAAGGGTGTGGGGAACCTGTCCACGCAGTATACCTCGCTGCACAGCTAACCATAGGTCTGGGCATCGTAGCTTCCTGCCAGGTGACCGAAGTTCGCAGGAGAGATGATTCCCAGGTTCACACGCAGAGAGGCTCCTGCCCGGGCCACACGCCGCCCACTGCCCCTGCCCAAGATCGGGGGCCGAAAGCAGCCCTGTCTAAGTCCCCTACCCCTAGAGGGAGTATTGGACCAACACTTCTAGAAAACGGGGTCCTTGTGGGCAACTCATTGGAGGGACACAAATAAATCTTTGCCGACTTTTTGCTGAAACTTACGAGCGTTCACACCTAAGCCTTTACAAGGTCAGCTGTTTAGCTAAACATGAGCTCATGACCTAAATTTACACAATAATGAAGAAACAGCTACAAAGGGAGACAATCAGCAAAAACAATCAATACCAGAATTAGATTCCCTAGGCCATCCGTCAGATGTTGGAATAATCAGGTGCTAGGCGGAAAATATACATAAACCTGGAAAAGAAACAAGGAACAAGGATGTTTTCAAAGAATGGTAGGGTCTCTAAAACATTTTTAAAGTACATGTCATTGATAAAGCTAAATACACAAAGGTTGTTTAATATAGCAAATTAAGCTGTGAGAAGAGTGAAGTTATGCTGTTTAGAAAACTATGGAACGTGAGATTTTCTGCCTAATTATATAAGATGATTTCTCTAAAAAATACACATTATTTCAAAGACTTATTGGCTGTGAAGTAAGTTAAGGGTATTTCAAATGGCTTGTCTGCAAAGAAAGGTGAGATGTAGGGAATCACAGAAAGCCGAGGGGATAATATGTCAATATATACATAGCTATATGTTGATCTAAGCCTTAGGCCGGCAACAGTGTAGAGGAATGGACCCTTAGAAACGTACAAGTAAGCTGGAATCTTTAAAAGTTCAAATCTTTATAAGTAAAAAGATTTATTTTAATGAATAACCAAGTGTTTTACTTGACATCAGAAAATCAAAACTATAAACCCTGAGAACATAGAAAAAAGATAAATAAAGATATGAGCAGAAATTAATACAACAGAAAACGTATAAAATTCAGGTGATTTAGTAAGTCCAAAGAATATTCTTTGAAAAGATTTAAAAGACACACTTTGATTAAGGAAAACATAAACATAAGTAAAGAATATGCAGAAAGAATCAGGACAATGTTATAGCAGAGAATATATGAAATGCCAGTAAACTTGAACATTTCTGTAAAGCGGACCATTTCCTAGCTGCTACAGTTTACGAAAACTGACACAAGAGGAAATCATTTAAGGTCATCATGTCTGCCCTTGGCATTCTCGGAACGCCCTGGCCTCAGAATGCAGCATCTGTAGTCCATGGTAACCTGCGGAGAGGGGGCGTGGCTGAGGGAGGTTGGAAGCCTGCCCTCACTGAGGGAGTGGGTGTGGCCATCTCTGCTGTGACTGAACAAAGGCCAGGGGAGCAGGGGGCCCAGGGCAGGGCCCTCAGAGACCGGCAGACCCAGTGGGGTGTCACAAGCATTTAGGCCCAGGCCAAAGGGCGCCTTCTTTGCCTGCACAGCTGCCCAAACTCTCACCTTTCCACTCAGGCCACCCTCTTATGTGAAGTGTGTTTGGAACCTGTCTGCGCAGTACACCTCGCTGCACAGCTAACCATAGGTCAGGGCATCGTAGCTTCTTCAGGTGACCGAAGTTCGCAGTCAAATGGGTCCCTGGGACTCATGCGGAGAGGCTCCTGCCCGGGCCACAGGCCGCCCACTGGCCCTGCCCCAGATCGAAGGCTGAAAAGCAGCCATGTCTGAGTCCACTGCCTCTCGAAGGAGTATTGGACCAACACTTGTAGAAAACTGGGTCCTTGCGGGCAACTCATTGGAGGGACACAAATAAATCTTTGCCGACTTTCTGCTGAAGGTTACCAGCGATCACACCTAAGCCTCTTACAAGGTCAGCTGTTTAGCTAAACATGAGCTCATGATCTAAATTTACACCAAATTGAAGAAATCAGCTACAAAGGGAGACATTCAGCAAAAACAATCAATACCAGAATGAGATTCCCTAGGCCATCCATCTGATGTTGGAATAATCAGGTGCAAGGCAGAAAATATACATAAAACTGGAACTGAAACAAGGAAGAAGGAGGTTTTCAAAGGCTGGTAGGATCTCTAAAACATTTTTAAAGTACATTTCGTTGATAAACCTAAATACTCAAAGGTTGTTTAATACCACAGATTAAGCATTGAGAAGAGTGAAATTATGCTGTTTTGAAAACTATGGCAGGTGAGATTTTCTGCCTAATTATATAAGAAGATTTCTCTAAAAAATAGACATTATTTCAAAGACTTATTGGCTGTGAAATAAGTTAAGTGTATTTCAAATGGCTTGTCTGCAAAGAAAGGTGAGATGTAGGGAATCACAGAAAGTCGAGGGGAAAATGTCAATATATACATTGCTATATGGTGAACTAAGCCTTAGGCCGGCAACAGTGTAGAGGAATGGACCCTTAGAAACGTACAAGGAAGCTGGAATCTTTAAAAGTTCAAATCTTTACAAGTAAAAAGATTTATTAAAAATAATAACCAAGTGTTTTACTTGACATCAGAAAATCAAAACAATAAACCCTGAGAACATAGAAAAAAGATAAATAAAGATATGAGCAGAACTTAATACAACAGAAAACGTATAAAATTTAGGTGATTTAGTAAATCCAAAGAATATTCTTTGAAAAGATTTAAAAGACACACTTTGATTTAGGAAAACAAAAAAAAGTAAATAATATACAGAAAGAATCAGGACAATGTTATAGCGGAGAATATATGAATTGCCAGTAAATTTGAATATTTCTGTAAAGTGGACCATTTCCTAGCTCCTAAAGTTTACCAAAACTGACACAAGAGGAAATCATTTAAGGTCATCATGTCTGCCCTTGGCATTCTCGGAACGCCCTGGCCTCAGAATGCAGCATCTGTAGTCCATGGTACCCTGTGGAGAGGGGGCGTGGCTGAGGGAGGTTGGAAGACTGCCCTCACTGAGGGAGTCGGTGTGGTCATCTCTGCTGTGACTGAACAAAGGGCAGGGGAGCAGGGTGCCCAGGGCAGGGCCCTCAGAGCCCGGCAGACCCAGTGGGGTGTCACAAGCATTTAGGCCCAGGCCAAAGGGCGCTTTCTTTGTCTGCACAGCTGCCCAAACTCTCACCTTTCCACTCAGGCCGCCCTCTTATTTGAAGTGTGTTGGGTACCTGTCCGCGCAGTACACCTCGCTGCACAGCTAACCATAGGTCAAGGCATCGTAGCTTCCTGCCAGGTGACTGAAGTTCGCAGGAAAATGGGTCCCTGGGACACATGCGGAGAGGCTCCTGCCCGGGCCACAGGCCGCCCACTGGCCCTGCCCCAGATCGAAGGCTGAAAAGCAGCCATGTCTGAGTCCACTGCCTCTCGAAGGAGTATTGGACCAACACTTGTAGAAATCGGGGTTCTTGCGGGCAACTCATTGGAGGGACACAAATAAATCTTTGCCGACTTTCTGCTGAAGCTTACCAGCGTTCACACCTAAGCCTCTTACAAGGTAAGCTGTTTAGCTAAACATGAGCTCATGATCTAAATTTACACCAAATTGAAGAAATCAGCTACAAAGGGAGACAATCAGCAAAAACAATCAATACCAGAATGAGATTCCCTAGGCCATCCATCTGATGTTGGAATAATCAGGTGCAAGGCAGAAAATACACATAAAACTGGAACTAAAACAAGGAACAAGGAGGTTTTCAAAGGCTGGTAGGATCTCTAAAACATTTTTAAAGTACATTTCGATGATAAACCTAAATACTCAAAGGTTGTTTAATACCACAGATTAAGCATTGAGAAGAGTGAAATTATGCTGTTTTGAAAACTATGGCAGGTGAGATTTTCTGCCTAATTATATAAGAAGATTTCTCTAAAAAATAGACATTATTTCAAAGACTTATTGGCTGTGAAATAAGTTAAGTGTATTTCAAATGGCTTGTCTGCAAAGAAAGGTGAGATGTAGGGAATCACAGAAAGTCGAGGGGAAAATGTCAATATATACATTGTTATATGGTGAGCTAAGCTTTAGGCCAGCCAAAATGTAGAGGACCTGACCCTTAGAAACTTGAAAGTGAGCTGGAATCTTTAAAAGTTCAAATCTTTATAAGTAAAAAGATTGATGAAAATGAATAACCAAGTGTTTTAATTGACATCAGAAGATCAAAACAATAAACCCTGAGAACATAGAAAAAAGATAAATAAAGATATGAGCAGAACATAATACCACAGAAAACGTATAAAATTCAGGTGAGGTAGTAAGTCCAAAGAATATTCTTTGAAAAGATTTAAAAGACACACTTTGATTAAGGAAAACATAAACATAAGTAAAGAATATGCAGAAAGAATCAGGACAATGTTATAGCAGAGAATATATGAAATGCCAGTAAACTTGAACATTTCTGTAAAGCGGACCATTTCCTAGCTGCTACAGTTTACGAAAACTGACACAAGAGGAAATCATTTAAGGTCATCATGTCTGCCCTTGGCATTCTCGGAACGCCCTGGCCTCAGAATGCAGCATCTGTAGTCCATGGTAACCTGCGGAGAGGGGGCGTGGCTGAGGGAGGTTGGAAGACTGCCCTCACTGAGGGAGTGGGTGTGGCCATCTCTGCTGTGACTGAACAAAGGGCAGGGGAGCAGGGGGCCCAGGGCAGGGCCCTCAGAGCCCGGCAGACCCAGTGGGGTGTCACAAGCATTTAGGCCCAGGCCAAAGCGCGCCTTCTTTGTCTGCACAGCTGCCCAAACTCTCACCTTTCCACTCAGGCCACCCTCTTATTTGAAGTGTGTTTGGAACCTATCTGCGCAGTACACCTCACTGCACAGCTAACCATAGGTCAGGGCATCGTAGCTTCTCCAGGTGACCGAAGTTCGCAGTCAAATGGGTCCCAGGGACACATGCGGAGAGGTTCCTGCTCGGGCCACAGGCCGCCCACTGGCCCTGCCCCAGATCGAAGGCTGAAAAGCAGCCATGTCTGAGTCCACTGCCTCTCGAAGGAGCATTGGACCAACACTTGTAGAAAATGGGGTCCTTGCGGGCAACTCATTGGAGGGACACAAATAAATCTTTGCCGACTTTCTGCTGAAGCGTACCAGCGTTCACACCTAAGCCTCTTACAAGGTCAGCTGTTTAGCTAAACATGAGCTCATGATCTAAATTTACACCAAATTGAAGAAATCAGCTACAAAATGAGACAATCAGCAAAAACAATCAATACCAGAATGAGATTCCCTAGGCCATCCATCTGATGTTGGAATAATCAGGTGCAAGGCAGAAAATATACATAAAACTGGAACTGAAACAAGGAACAAGGATGTTTTCAAAGGCTGGTAGGATCTCTAAAACATTTTTAAAGTACATTTCGTTGATAAACCTAAATACTCAAAGGTTGTTTAATACCACAGATTAAGCATTGAGAAGAGTGAAATTATGCTGTTTTGAAAACTATGGCAGGTGAGATTTTCTGCCTAATTATGTCAGAAGATTTCTCTAAAAAATAGACATTATTTCAAAGACTTATTGGCTGTGAAATAAGTTATTAGCATTTCAAATGTCTTGTCTGCAAAGAAAGGTGAGATGTAGGGAATCACAGAAAGTCGAGGGGAAAATGTCAATATATACATTGCTATATGGTGAACTAAGCTTTAGGCCAGCTACAATGTAGAGGACCTGACCCTTAGAAACTTAAAAGTGAGCTGGAATCTTTAAAAGTTCAAATCTTTATAAGTAAAAAGATTGATGAAAATGAATAACCAAGTGTTTTAATTGACATCAGAAGATCCAAACAATAAACCCTGAGAACATAGAAAAAAGATAAATAAAGATATGAGCAGAACTTAATACCACAGAAAACGTATAAAATTCAGGTGAGGTAGTAAGTCCAAAGAATATTCTTTGAAAAGATTTAAAAGACACACTTTGATTAAGGAAAACATAAAAAGTAAAGAATATACAGAAAGAATCAGGACAATGTTATAGCAGAGAATATATGAAATGCCAGTAAATTTGAATATTTCTGTAAAGTGGACCATTTCCTAGCTCCTACAGTTTACCAAAACTGACACAAGAGGAAATCATTTAAGGTCATCATGTCTGCCCTTGGCATTCTCCGAACGCCCTGGCCTCAGAATGCAGCATCTGTAGTCCATGGTAACCTTGGGAGAGTTGGCGGGTCTGAGGGAGGCTGGAACACTGCCCTCACGGAGGGAGTGGGTGTGGCCATCTCTGCTGTGACTGAACAAAGGGCAGGGGAGCATGGGATCCAGGGCAGGACCCTCAGAGCAAGGCAGGCCCAGTGGGGTGTCGCAAGCATTTAGGCCCAGGCCATAGGGCGCCTTCTTTGTCTGCACAGCTGGCCAAACTCTCACTTTTCCACTCAGGCCACCCACTTATTTGAAGTGTGTGTGGAACCTGTCCACGCAGTATACCTCGCTGCACAGCTAACCATAGGTCTGGGCATCGTAGCTTCCTGCCAGGTGACCGAAGTTCGCAGGAGAGATGATTCCCAGGTTCACACGCAGAGAGGCTCCTGCCCGGGCCACAGGCCGCCCACTGCCCCTGCCGAAGATCGGGGGCCGAAAGCAGCCCTGTCTAAGTCCCCTAGCCCTAGAGGGAGTATTGGACCAACACTTCTAGTAAACGGGGTCCTTGTGGGCAACTCATTGGAGGGACACAAATAAATCTTTGCCGAATTTTTGCTGAAACTTACGAGCGTTCACACATAAGCCTTTTACAAGGTCAGCTGTTTAGCTAAACATGAGCTCATGACCTAAATTTACACAATAATGAAGAAATCAGCTACAAAGGGAGACAATCAGCAAAAACAATCAATACCAGAATTAGATTCCCTAGGCCATCCTTGAGATTTTGGAATAATCAGGTGCTAGGCAGAAAATATACATAAACCTGGAAAAGAAACAAGGAACAAGGATGTTTTCAAAGACTGGTAGGGTCTCTAAAACATTTTTAAAGTACATGTCTTTGATAAAGCTAAATACACAAAGGTTGTTTAATACAGCAAATTAAGCTGTGAGAAGAGTGAAGTTATGCTGTTTAGAAAACTATGGAACGTGAGATTTTCTACCTAATTATATAAGATGATTTCTCTAAAAAATACACATTATTTCAAAGACTTATTGGCTGTGAAATAAGTTAAGGGTATTTCAAATGTCTTGTATGCAAAGAAAGGTGAGATGTAGGGAATCACAGAAAGTCGAGAGGATAATATGTCAATATATACATTGCTATATGGTGAACTAAGCCTTAGGCCGGCAACAGTGTAGAGGAATGGACCCTTAGAAACGTACAAGGAAGCTGGAATCTTTAAAAGTTCAAATCTTTATAAGTAAAACGCTTTATTAAAAATAATAACCAAGTGTTTTACTTGACATCAGAAAATCAAAACAATAAACCCTGAGAACATAGAAAAAAGATAAAGATAGATATGAGCAGAACTTAATACCACAGAAAACGTGTAAAATTCAGGTGAGGTAGTAAGTCCAAAGAATATTCTTTGAAAAGATTTAAAAGACACACTTTGATTAAGGAAAGCACAAACATAATTAAAGAATATATAGAAAGAATCAGGTCAATGTTACAGCAGAGAATATATGAAATGCCAGTAAGTTTGAACATTTCTGTAAAGTGGACCATTTCCTAGCTCCTACAGTTTACCAAAACTGACACAAGAGGAAATCATTTAAGGTCATCATGTCTGCCCTTGGCATTATCGGAACGCCCTGGCCTCAGAATGCAGCATCTGTAGTCCATGGTAACCTGCGGAGAGTGGGCGGGACTGAGGGAGGCTGGAACACTGCCCTCACAGAGGGAGTGGGTGTGGCCATCTCTGCTGTGACTGAACAAAGGGCAGGGGAGAATGCGGGACCTGGGCAGGGCCCTCAGAGCTCGGCAGGCCTAGTGGGGTGTCACAAGCATTTAGGCCCAGGCCTTAGGGCGCCTTCTTTGTCTGCACAGCTGCCCAAACTCACACTTTTCCACACAGGCCGCCCAATTAGTTGCAGTGAGTGTGGAACCTGTCCGCGCAGTATACCTCGCTGCACAGCTAACCATAGGTCTGGGCATCATAGCTTCCTGCCAGGTGACCGAAGTTCGCAGGAGAGATGATTCCCAGGTTCACATGCAGAGAGGCTCCTGCCCGGGCCACAGGCGGCCAACTGCCCCTGCCCAAGAACGGGGGCCGAAAGCAGCCCTGTCTAATTCCCCTACCCCTAGAGGGAGTATTGGACCAACATTTCTAGAAAACGGGGTCCTTGTGGGCAACTCATTGGAGGGACACAAATAAATCTTTGCCGACTTTTTGCTAAAACTTACGATCGTTCACACCTAAGCTTTTTACAAGGTCAACTGTTTAACTAAACATGAGCTCATGATCTAAATTTACACAATAATGAAGAAATCAGCTACAAAGGGAGACAATCAGCAAAAACAATCAATACCAGAATTAGATTCCCTAGGCCATCCGTCAGATGTTGGAATAATCAGGTGCTAGGCAGAAAATATACATAAACCTGGAAAAGAAACAAGGAACAAGGATGTTTTCAAAGACTGGTAGGATCTCTAAAACATTTTTAAAGTACATGTCATTGATAAAGCTAAATACTCAAAGGTTGTTTAATACAACAAATTAAGCAGTGAGAAGAGTGAAATTATGCTGTTTAGAAAACTATGGAAGGTGAGATTTTCTGCCTAATTATATAAGATGATTTCTCTAAAAAATACACATTATTTCAAAGACTTATTGGCTGTGAAATAAGTTAAGGGTATTTCAAATGTCTTGTCTGCAAAGAAAGGTGAGATGTAGGGAATCACAGAAAGCCGAGAGGAAAATATGTCAATATATACATTGCTATATGGTGAACTAAGCCTTAGGCCGGCAACAGTGTAGAGGAATGGACCCTTAGGAAAGTACAAGGAAGCTGGAATCTTTAAAAGTTCAAATCTTTATAAGTAAAAATATTTATTAAAAATAAAACCAAGTGTTTTACCTGACATCAGAAAATCAAAACTATAAACCCTGAAAACATAGAAAAAAGATAAATAAAGATATGAGCAGAACTTAATACAACAGAAAACGTATAAAATTTAGGTGATTTAGTAAGTCC
This sequence comes from Mesoplodon bidens, assembly GCF_964165515.1. NCBI lineage: Eukaryota > Metazoa > Chordata > Mammalia > Artiodactyla > Ziphiidae > Mesoplodon > Mesoplodon bidens. The sequence goes on from NC_138180.1 coordinate 6,113,053, forward strand.
AAAGAATATTGTTTGAAAAGATTTAAAAGACACACTTTGATTTGGAAAACAATAAAAAGTAAATAATATACAGAAAGAATCAGGATAATGTTATAGCGGAGAATATATGAATTGCCAGTAAATTTGAATATTTCTGTAAAGTGGACCATTTCCTACCTCCTACAGTTTACAAAAACTGACACAAGAGGAAATCATTTAACGTCATCATGTCTGCCCTTGGCATTCTCGGAACGCCATGGCCTCAGAATGCAGCATCTGTATTCCATGGTAAACTTTGGAGAGGGGGCGTGGCTGAGGGAGGTTGGAAGACTGCCCTCATTGAGGGAGTGGGTGTGGCCATCTCTGCTGTTACTGAACAAAGGGCAGGGGAGCAGGGGGCCCAGGGCAGTGCCCTCAGAGCCCGGCAGACCCAGTGGGGTGTCACAAGCATTTAGGCCCAGGCCAAAGGGCGCCTTCTTTGTCTGCACAGCTGCCCAAACTCTCACCTTTCCACTCAGGCCGCCCTCTTATTTGAAGAGTGTTGGGTACCTGTCCGCGCAGTACACCTCGCTGCACAGCTAACCATAGGTCAAGGCATCGTAGCTTCCTGCCAGGTGACTGAAGTTTGAAGGCAAATGTGTCCCTGGGACACATGCGGAGAGGCTCCTGCCCGGGCCACAGGCCGCCCACTGGCCCTGCCCCAGATCGAAGCCTGAAAAGCAGCCATGTCTGAGTCCACTGCCTCTCGAAGGAGTATTGGAGCAACACTTGTAGAAATCGGGGTTCTTGCGGGCAACTCATTGGAGGGACACAAATAAATCTTTGCCGACTTTCTGCTGAAGCTTACCAGCGTTCACACCTAAGCCTCTTACAAGGTCAGCTGTTTAGCTAAACATGAGCTCATGATCTAAATTTACAAAATATTGAAGAAATCAGCTACAAATGGAGACAATCAGCAAAAACAATCAATACCAGAATGAGATTCCCTAGGCCATCCATCTGATGTTGGAATAATCAGGTGCAAGGCAGAAAATATACCTAAAACTGGAACTGAAACAAGGAACAAGGAGGTTTTCAAAGGCTGGTAGGATCTCTAAAACATTTTTAAAGTACATGTCGTTGATAAACCTAAATACTCAAAGGTTGTTTAATACCACAGATTAAGCATTGAGAAGAGTGAAATTATGCTGTTTTCAAAACTATGGCCGGTGAGATTTTCTGCCTAATTATATAAGAAGATTTCTCTAAAAAATAGACATTATTTCAAAGACTTATTGGCTGTGAAATAAGTTAAGTGTATTTCAAATGGCTTGTCTGCAAAGAAAGGTGAGATGTAGGGAATCACAGAAAGTCGAGGGGAAAATGTCAATATATACATTGCTATATGGTGAACTAAGCCTTAGGCCAGCCACAATGTATGGTACCTGACCCTTAGAAACTTGAAAGTGAGCTGGAATCTTTAAAAGTTCAAATCTTTATAAGTAAAAAGATTGATGAAAATGAATAACCAAATGTTTTAATTGACATCAGAAGATCAAAACAATAAACCCTGAGAACATAGAAAAAAGATAAATAAAGATATGAGCAGAACTTAATACCACAGAAAACGTATACAATTCAGGTGAGGTAGTAAGTCCAAAGAATATTCTTTGAAAAGATTTAAAAGACACACTTTGATTAAGGAAAACAAAAAAAAAAATAAAGAATATACAGAAAGAATCAGGACAATGTTATAGCAGAGAATATATGAAATGCCAGTAAATTTGAATATTTCTGTAAAGTGGACCATTTCCTAGCTCCTACAGTTTACCAAAACTGACACAAGAGGAAATCATTTAAGGTCATCATGTCTGCCCGTGGCATTCTCGGAACGCCCTGGCCTCAGAATGCAGCATCTGTAGTCCATGGTAACCTGTGGAGAGTGGGCGGGGCTGAGGGAGGCTGGAACACTGCCCTCACTGAGGGAGTGGGTGTGGCCATCTCTGCTGTGACTCAACAAAAGGCAGGGGAGCAGGGGGCCCAGGGCAGGGCCCTCAGATCAAGGCAGGCCCAGTGGGGTGTCACAAGCATTTAGGCCCAGGCCAAAGGGCACCTTCTTTTTCTGCACAGCTGGCCAAACTCTCACTTTTCCACTGAGGCCACCCACTTATTTGAAGTGTGTGTGGAACCTGTCCACGTAGTATACCTCGATGCACAGCTAACCATAAGTCTGGGTATCGTAGCTTCCTGCCAGGTGACCGAAGTTCGCAGGAGAGATGATTCCCAGGTTCACACGCAGAGAGGCTCCTGCCCAGGCCACACGCCGCCCACTGACCCTGCCCAAGATCGGGGGCCGAATGCAGCCCTCTCTAAGTCCCCTACCCCTAGAGGGAGTATTGGACCAACACTTCTAGAAAACGGGTTCCTTGTGGGCAACTCATTGGAGGGACACAAATAAATCTTTGCCGACTTTTTGCTGAAACTTACGAGCGTTCACACCTAAGCCTTTTACAAGGTCAGCTGTTTAGCTAAACATGAGCTCATGACCTAAATTTACACAATAATGAAGAAATCAGCTACAAAGGGAGACAATTAGCAAAAACAATCAATACCAGAATTAGATTCCCTAGGCCATCCGTCAGATGTTGGAATAATCAGGTGCTAGGCAGAAAATATACATAAATCTGGAAAAGAAACAAGGAACAAGGATGTTTTCAAAGACCGGTAGCGTCTCTAAAACATTTTTAAAGTACATGTCATTGATAAAGCTAAATACAGAAAGGTTGTTTAATACAGCAAATTAAGCTGTGAGAAGAGTGAAGTTATGCTGTTTAGAAAACTATGGAACATGAGATTTTCTGCCTAATTATATAAGATGATTTCTTTAAAAAATACACATTATTTCAAAGACTTATTGGCTGTGAAATAATTTAAGGGTATTTCAAATGGCTTGTCTGCAAAGAAAGGTGAGATGTAGGGAATCACAGAAAGCCGAGGGGATAATATGTCAATATATACATAGCTATTTGTTGATCTAAGCCTTAGGCCCGCAACAGTGTAGAGGAATGGACCCTTAGAAACGTACAAGTAAGCTGGAATCTTTAAAAGTTCAAATCTTTATAAGTAAAAAGATTGATGAAAATGAATAACCAAGTGTTTTACTTGACATCAGAAAATCAAAACAATAAATCCTGAGAACATAGAAAAAAGATAAATAAAGATATGAGCAGAACTTAATACAACAGAAAACGTATAAAATTCAGGTGATTTAGTAAGTCCAAAGAATATTCTTTGAAAGGATTTAAAAGACACACTTTGATTAAGGAAAGCACAAACATAATTAAAGAATATATAGAAAGAATCAGGACAATTTTATAGCAGAGAATATATGAAATGCCAGTAAATTTGAACATTTCTGTAAAGTGGACCATTTCCTAGCTCCTACACTTTACCAAAACTGACACAAGAGGAAATCATTTAAGGTCATCATGTCTGCCCTTGGCATTCTCGGAACGCCCTGGCCTCAGAATGCAGCATCTGTAGTCCATGGTAACCTGTGGAGAGTGGGCGGGGCTGAGGGAGGCTGGAACACTGCCCTCACTGAGGGAGTGTGTGTGGCCATCTCTGCTGTGACTGAACAAAGGGCTGGGGAGCAGGGGGCCCATGGCAGGGCCCTCAGAGCAAGGCAGGCCCAGTGGGGTGTCACAAGCATTTAGGCCCAGGCCATAGGGCGCCTTCTTTGTCTGCACAGCTGGCCAAACTCTCACTTTTCCACTGAGGCCACCCACTTATTTGAAGTGTGTGTGGAACCTGTCCACGCAGTATACCTCGCTGCACAGCTAACCATAGGTCTGGGCATCGTAGCTTCCTGCCAGGTGACCGAAGTTCGCAGGAGAGATGATTCCCAGGTTCACACGCAGAGAGGCTCCTGCCCGGGCCACACGCCGCCCACTGCCCCTGCCCAAGATCGGGGGCCGAAAGCAGCCCTGTCTAAGACCCTACCCCTAGAGGGAGAATTGGACCAACACTTCTAGGAAACGGGGTCCTTGTGGGCAACTCCTTGGAGGGACAGAAATAAATCTTTGCCGACTTTTTGCTGAAACTTACGAGCGTTCACACCTAAGTCTTTTACAAGGTCAGCTGTTTAGCTAAACATGAGCTCATGACCTAAATTTACACAATAATGAAGAAATCAGCTACAAAGGGAGACAATCAGCAAAAACAATCAATACCAGAATTAGATTCCCTAGGCCATCCGTCAGATGTTGGAATAATCAGGTGCTAGGCAGAAAATATACATAAACCTGGAAAAGAAACAAGGAACAAGGATGTTTTCAAAGACAGGGAGGGTCTCTATAACATTTTTAAAGTACATGTCATTGATAAATCTAAATACTCAAAGGTTGTTTATTACAACAAATTAAGCAGTGAGAAGAGTGAAATTATGTTGTTTAGAAAACTATGGAAGGTGAGATTTTCTGCCTAATTATATAAGATGATTTCTCTAAAAAATACACATTATTTCAAAGACTTATTGGCTGTGAAATAAGTTAAGGGTATTACAAATGTATTGTCTGCAAAGAAATGTGAGATGTAGGGAATCACAGAAAGCCGAGGGGATAATATGTCAATATATAGTTTGCTATATGGTGAACTAAGCCTTAGGCCGGCAACAGTGTAGAGGAATGGACCCTTAGAAACGTACAAGTAAGCTGGAATCTTTAAAAGTTCAAATCGTTATAAGTAAAAAGATTTATTAAAAATAATAACCAAGTGTTTTACTTGACATCAGAAAATCAAAACAATAAACCCTGAGAACATAGAAAAAAGATAAATAAAGATATGAGCAGAAATTAATACAACAGAAAACGTATAAAATTTAGGTAATTTAGTAAGTCCAAAGAATATTCTTTGAAAAGATTTAAAAGACACACTTTGATTTAGGAAAACAAAAAAAAGTAAATAATATACAGAAAGAATCAGGACAATGTTATAGCGGAGAATATATGAATTGCCAGTAAATTTGAATATTTTGTAAAGTGGACCTTTTCCTAGCTCGTAAAGTTTACCAAAACTGACACAAGAGGAAATCATTTAAGGTCATCATGTCTGCCCTTGGCATTCTCGGAATGCCCTGGCCTCAGAATGCAGCATTTTTAGTCCATGGTAACCTGCGGAGAGGGGGCGTGGCTGAGGGAGGTTGGAAGACTGCCCTCACTGAGTGAGTGGGTGTGGCCATCTCTGCTGTGACTGAACAATGGGCAGGGGTACAGGGGGCCCAGGGCAGGGCCCTCAGAGCCCGGCAGACCCAGTGGGGTGTCACAAGCATTTAGGCCCAGGCCAAAGGGCGCTTTCTTTGTCTGCACAGCTGCCCAAACTCTCACCTTTCCACACAGGCCGCCCTCTTATTTGAAGTGTGTTGGGTACCTGTCCGCGCAGTACACCTCGCTGCACAGCTTACCATAGGTCAAGGCATCGTAGCTTCCTGCCAGGTGACTGAAGTTCGCAGGCAAATGGGTCCTGGGACACATGCGGAGAGGCTCCTGCCCGGGCCACAGGCCGCCCACTGGCCCTGCCCCAGATCGAAGGCTGAAAATCAGCCATGTCTGAGTCCACTGCCTCTCGAAGGAGTATTGGACCAACACTTGTAGAAAACGGGGTCCTTGCGGGCAACTCATTGGAGGGACACAAATAAATCTTTGCCGACTTTCTGCTGAAGCGTACCAGCGTTCACACCTAAGCCTCTCACAAGGTCAGCTGTTTAGCTAAACATGAGCTCATGACCTAAATTTACACAATAATGAAGAAATCAGCTACAAAGGGAGACAATCAGCAAAAACAATCAATACCAGAATTAGATTCCCTAGGCCATCCGTCAGATGTTGGAATAATCAGGTGCTAGGCAGAAAATATACATAAATCTGGAAAAGAAACAAGGAACAAGGATGTTTTCAAAGACTGGTAGCGTCTCTAAAACATTTTTAAAGTACATGTCATTGATAAAGCTAAATACAGAAAGGTTGTTTAATACAGCAAATTAAGCTGTGAGAAGAGTGAAGTTATGCTGTTTAGAAAACTATGGAACGTGAGATTTTCTGCCTAATTATATAAGATGATTTCTTTAAAAAATACACATTATTTCAAAGACTTATTGGCTGTGAAATAATTTAAGGGTATTTCAAATGGCTTGTCTGCAAAGAAAGGTGAGATGTAGGGAATCACAGAAAGCCGAGGGGATAATATGTCAATATATACATAGCTATTTGTTGATCTAAGCCTTAGGCCCGCAACAGTGTAGAGGAATGGACCCTTAGAAACGTACAAGTAAGCTGGAATCTTTAAAAGTTCAAATCTTTATAAGTAAAAAGATTGATGAAAATGAATAACCAAGTGTTTTACTTGACATCAGAAAATCAAAACAATAAACCCTGAGAACATAGAAAAAAGATAAATAAAGATATGAGCAGAACTTAATACAACAGAAAACGTATAAAATTCAGGTGATTTAGTAAGTCCAAAGAATATTCTTTGAAAAGATTTAAAAGACACACTTTGATTAAGGAAAGCACAAACATAATTAAAGAATATATAGAAAGAATCAGGACAATGTTACAGCAGAGAATATATGAAATGCCAGTAAATTTGAACATTTCTGTAAAGTGGACCATTTCCTAGCTCCTACACTTTACCAAAACTGACACAAGAGGAAATCATTTAAGGTCATCATGTCTGCCCTTGGCATTCTCGGAACGCCCTGGCCTCAGAATGCAGCATCTGTAGTCCATGGTAACCTGTGGAGAGTGGGCGGGGCTGAGGGAGGCTGGAACACTGCCCTCACTGAGGGAGTGTGTGTGGCCATCTCTGCTGTGACTGAACAAAGGGCTGGGGAGCAGGGGGCCCATGGCAGGGCCCTCAGAGCAAGGCAGGCCCAGTGGGGTGTCACAAGCATTTAGGCCCAGGCCATAGGGCGCCTTCTTTGTCTGCACAGCTGGCAAAACTCTCACTTTTCCACTCAGGCCACCCACTTATTTGAAGTGTGTGTGGAACCTGTCCACGCAGTATACCTCGCTGCACAGCTAACCATAGGTCTGGGCATCGTAGCTTCCTGCCAGGTGACCGAAGTTCGCAGGAGAGATGATTCCCAGGTTCACACGCAGAGAGGCTCCTGCCCGGGCCACACGCCGCCCACTGCCCCTGCCCAAGATCGGGGGCCGACAGCAGCCCTGTCTAAGTCCCCTACCCCTAGAGGGAGTATTGGACCAACACTTCTAGAAAACGGGGTCCTTGTGGGCAACTCCTTGGAGGGACAGAAATAAATCTTTGCCTACTTTTTGCTGAAACTTACGAGCGTTCACACCTAAGTCTTTTACAAGGTCAGCTGTTTAGCTAAACATGAGCTCATGACCTAAATTTACACAATAATGAAGAAATCAGCTACAAAGGGAGACAATCAGCAAAAACAATCAATACCAGAATTAGATTCCCTAGGCCATCCGTCAGATGTTGGAATAATCAGGTGCTAGGCAGAAAATATACATAAACCTGGAAAAGAAACAAGGAACAAGGATGTTTTCAAAGACAGGGAGTGTCTCTAAAACATTTTTAAAGTACATGTCATTGATAAATCTAAATACTCAAAGGTTGTTTATTACAACAAATTAAGCAGTGAGAAGAGTGAAATTATGTTGTTTAGAAAACTATGGAAGGTGAGATTTTCTGCCTAATTATATAAGATGATTTCTCTAAAAAATACACATTATTTCAAAGACTTATTGGCTGTGAAATAAGTTAAGGGTATTACAAATGTATTGTCTGCAAAGAAATGTGAGATGTAGGGAATCACAGAAAGCCGAGGGGATAATATGTCAATATATAGTTTGCTATATGGTGAACTAAGCCTTAGGCCGGCAACAGTGTAGAGGAATGGACCCTTAGAAACGTACAAGTAAGCTGGAATCTTTAAAAGTTCAAATCGTTATAAGTAAAAAGATTTATTAAAAATAATAACCAAGTGTTTTACTTGACATCAGAAAATCAAAACAATAAACCCTGAGAACATAGAAAAAAGATAAATAAAGATATGAGCAGAAATTAATACAACAGAAAACGTATAAAATTTAGGTAATTTAGTAAGTCCAAAGAATATTCTTTGAAAAGATTTAAAAGACACACTTTGATTTAGGAAAACAAAAAAAAGTAAATAATATACAGAAAGAATCAGGACAATGTTATAGCGGAGAATATATGAATTGCCAGTAAATTTGAATATTTCTGTAAAGTGGACCTTTTCCTAGATCGTAAAGTTTACCAAAACTGACACAAGAGGAAATCATTTAAGGTCATCATGTCTGCCCTTGGCATTCTCGGAATGCCCTGGCCTCAGAATGCAGCATTTTTAGTCCATGGTAACCTGCGGAGAGGGGGCGTGGCTGAGGGAGGTTGGAAGACTGCCCTCACTGAGTGAGTGGGTGTGGCCATCTCTGCTGTGACTGAACAAAGGGCAGGGGTACAGGGGGCCCAGGGCAGGGCCCTCAGAGCCCGGCAGACCCAGTGGGGTGTCACAAGCATTTAGGCCCAGGCCAAAGGGCGCCTTCTTTGTCTGCACAGCTGCCCAAACTCTCACCTTTCCACACAGGCCGCCCTCTTATTTGAAGTGTGTTGGGTACCTGTCCGCGCAGTACACCTCGCTGCACAGCTAACCATAGGTCAAGGCATCGTAGCTTCCTGACAGGTGACTGAAGTTCGCAGGCAAATGGGTCCTGGGACACATGCGGAGAGGCTCCTGCCCGGGCCACAGGCCGCCCACTGGCCCTGCCCCAGATCGAAGGCTGAAAATCAGCCATGTCTGAGTCCACTGCCTCTCGAAGGAGTATTGGACCAACACTTGTAGAAAACGGGGTCCTTGCGGGCAACTCATTGGAGGGACACAAATAAATCTTTGCCGACTTTCTGCTGAAGCGTACCAGCGTTCACACCTAAGCCTCTCACAAGGTCAGCTGTTTAGCTAAACATGAGCTCATGATCTAAATTTACACAATATTGAAGAAATCAGCTACAAAGGGAGACAATCAGCAAAAACAATCAATACCAGAATGAGATTCCCTAGGCCATCCATCTGATGTTGGAGTAATCAGGTGCAAGGCAGAAAATATACATAAAACTGGAACTGAAACAAGGAAGAAGGAGGTTTTCAAAGGCGGGTAGGATCTCTAAAACATTTTTAAAGTACATTTCGTTGATAAACCTAAATACTCAAAGGTTGTTTAATACCACAGATTAAGCATTGAGAAGAGTGAAATTATGCTGTTTTGAAAACTATGGCAGGTGAGAATTTCTGCCTAATTATGTCAGAAGATTTCTCTAAAAAATAGACATTATTTCAAAGACTTATTGGCTGTGAAATACGTTAAGTGTATTTCAAATGGCTTGTCTGCAAAGAAAGGTGAGATGTAGGGAACCACAGAAAGTCGAGGGGAAAATGTCAATATATACATTGCTATATGGTGAACTAAGCCTTAGGACAGCCACAATGTAGAGGACCTGACCCTTAGAAATTTAAAAGTGAGCTGGAATCTTTAAAAGTTCAAATCTTTATAAGTAAAAAGATTGATGAAAATGAATAACCAAGTGTTTTAATTGACATCAGAAGATCAAAACAATATACCCTGAGAACATAGAATAAAGATAAAGATAGATATGAGCAGAACTTAATACCACAGAAAACGTATAAAATTCAGGTGAGGTAGTAAGTCCAAAGAATATTCTTTGAAAAGATTTAAAAGACACACTTTGATTAAGGAAAGCACAAACATAATTAAAGAATATATAGAAAGAATCAGGACAATGTTATAGCAGAGAATATATGATATGCCAGTAAATTTGAACATTTCTGTAAAGTTGACCATTTCCTAGCTCCTACAGTTTACCAAAACTGACACAAGAGGAAATCATTTAAGGTCATCATGTCTGCCCTTGGCATTCTCGGAATGCCCTGGCCTCAGAATGCAGCATCTGTAGTCCATGGTAACCTGCGGAGAGTGGGCGGGACTGAGGGAGGCTGGAACACTGCCCTCACAGAGGGAGTGGGTGTGGCCATCTCTGCTGTGACTGAACAAAGGGCAGGGGAGCAGCGGGCCCTGGGCAGGGCCCTCAGAGCCCGGCAGGCCTAGTGGGGTGTCACAAGCATTTAGGCCCAGGCCTTAGGGCGCCTTCTTTGTCTGGACAGCACCCCAAACTCTCACTTTTCCACACAGGCCGCCCACTTAGTTGCAGTGAGTGTGGAACCTGTCCGCGCAGTATACCTCACTGCACAGCTAACCATAGGTCTGGGCATCATAGCTTCCTGCCAGGTGACCGAAGTTCTCAGGAGAGATGATTCCCAGGTTCACATGCAGAGAGGCACCTGCGCGGGCCACAGGCGGCCCACTGCCCCTGCCCAAGCTCGGGGGCCGAAAGCAGCCCTGTCTAATTCCCCTACCCCTAGAGGGAGTATTGGACCAACACTTCTAGAAAACGGGGTCCTTGTGGGCAACTCATTGGAGAGACACAAATAAATCTTTGCCGACTTTTTGCTGAAACTTACAAGCGTTCACACCTAAGCCTTTTACAAGGTCAGCTGTTTAGCTAAACATGAGCTCATGATCTAAATTTACACAATAATGAAGAAGTCAGCTAAAAGTGAGACAATCAGCCAAAACAATCAATACCAGAGTTAGATTTCCTAGGCCATCCCTCAGATGTTGGAATAATCAGGTGCTAGGCAGAAAATATACATAAACCTGGAAAAGAAACAAGGAACAAGGATGTTTTCAAAGACTGGTAGGATCTCTAAAACATTTTTAAAGTACATGTCATTGATAAAGCTAAATACTCAAAGGTTGTTTAATACAACAAATTAAGCAGTGAGAAGAGTGAAATTATTCTGTTTATAAAACTATGGAAGGTGAGATTTTCTGCCTAATTATATAAGATGATTTCTCTAAAAAATACACATTATTTCAAAGACTTATTGGCTGTGAAATAAGTTAAGGGTATTTCAAATGTCTTGTCTGCAAAGAAATGTGAGATGTAGGGAATCACAGAAAGCCGAGGGGATAATATGTCAATATATACATTGCTATATGGTGAACTAAGCCTTAGGCCGGCAACAGTGTAGAGGAATGGACCCTTAGAAACGTACAAGTAAGCTGGAATCTTTAAAAGTTCAAATCTTTATAAGTAAAAAAGATTTATTAAAAATAATAACCAAGTGTTTTACTTGACATCAGAAAATCAAAACAATAAAACCTAAGAACATAGAAAAAAGATAAATAAAGATATGAGAAGAACTTAATACAACAGAAAAAGTATAAAATTTAGGTGATTTAGTAAGTCCAAAGAATATTCTTTGAAAAGATTTAAAAGACACACTTTGATTTAGGAAAACAAAAAAAGTAAATAATATTCAGAAAGAATAAGGACAATGTTATAGCGGAGAATATATGAATTGCCAGTAAACTTGAACATTTCTGTAAAGCGGACCATTTCCTAGCTGCTACAGTTTACGAAAACTGACACAAGAGGAAATCATTTAAGGTCATCATGTCTGCCCTTGGCATTCTCGGAACGCCCTGGCCTCAGAATGCAGCATCTGTAGTCCATGGTAACATGCGGAGAGCGGCCGTGGCTGAGGGAGGTTGGAAGCCTGCCATCACTGAGGGAGTGGGTGTGGCCATCTCTGCTGTAACTGAACAAAGGCCAGGGGAGCAGGGGGCCCAGGGCAGGGCCCTCAGAGCCCGGCAGACCCAGTGGGGTGTCACAAGCATTTAGGCCCAGGCCAAAGGGCGACTTCTATGTCTGCACAGCTGCCCAAACTCTCACCTTTCCACTCAGGCCACCCTCTTATTTGAAGTTTGTTTGGAACCTGTCCGCGCAGTACACCTCGCTGCATAGCTAACCATAGGTCAGGGTATCGTAGCTTCCTGCCAGGTGACCGAAGTTCGCAGGCAAATGTGTCCCTGGGACACATGCGGAGAGGCTCCTGCCCGGGCCACAGGCCGCCCACTGGCCCTGCCCCAGATCGAAGCCTGAAAAGCAGCCATGTCTGAGTCCACTGCCTCTCGAAGGAGTATTGGACCAACACTTGTAGAAAACGGGGTCCTTGCGGGCAACTCATTGGAGGGACACAAATAAATCTTTGCCGACTTTCTGCTGAAGCGTACCAGCGTTCACACCTAAGCCTCTTACAAGGTCAGCTGTTTAGCTAAACATGAGCTCATGATCTAAATTTACACAATATTGAAGAAATCAGCTACAAAGGGAGAAAATCAGCAAAAACAATCAATACCAGAATGAGATTCCCTAGGCCATCCATCTGATGTTGGAATAATCAGGTGCAAGGCAGAAAATATACATAAAACTGGAACTGAAAGAAGGAACAAGGAGGTTTTCAAAGGCTGGTAGGATCTCTAATACATTTTTAAAGTACATGTCATTGATAAACCTAAATACTCAAAGGTTGTTTAATACCACAGATTAAGCATTGAGAAGAGTGAAATTATGCTGTTTTGAAAACTATGGCAGGTGAGATTTTCTGCCTAATTATGTCAGAAGATTTCTCTAAAAAATAGACATTATTTCAAAGACTTATTGGCTGTGAAATACGTTAAGTGTATTTCAAATGGCTTGTCTGCAAAGAAAGCTGAGATGTAGGGAACCACAGAAAGTCGAGGGGAAAATGTCAATATATACATTGCTATATGGTGAACTAAGCCTTAGGCCAGCCACAATGTAGAGGACCTGACCCTTAGAAACTTAAAAGTGAGCTGGAATCTTTAAAAGTTCAAATCTTTATAAGTAAAAAGATTGATGAAAATGAATAACCAAGAGTTTTAATTGACATCAGAAGATCAAAACAATAAACCCTGAGAACATAGAATAAAGATAAAGATAGATATGAGCAGAACTTAATACCACAGAAAACGTATAAAATTCAGGTGAGGTAGTAAGTCCAAAGAATATTCTTTGAAAAGATTTAAAAGACACACTTTGATTAAGGAAAGCACAAACATTATTAAAGAATATATAGAAAGAATCAGGACAATGTTATAGCAGAGAATATATGAAATGCCAGTAAATTTGAACATTTCTGTAAAGTGGACCATTTCCTAGCTCCTACAGTTTACCAAAACTGACACAAGAGGAAATCATTTAAGGTCATCATGTCTGCCCTTGGCATTCTCGGAACGCCCTGGCCTCAGAATGCAGCATCTGTAGTCCATGGTAACCTGCGGAGAGTGGGCGGGACTGAGGGAGGCTGGAACACTGCCCTCACAGAGGGAGTGGGTGTGGCCATCTCTGCTGTGACTGAACAAAGGCCAGGGGAGCAGCGGGCCCTGGGCAGGGCCCTCAGAGCCCGGCAGGCCTAGTGGGGTGTCACAAGCATTTAGGCCCAGGACTTAGGGCGCCTTCTTTGTCTGGACAGCACCCCAAACTCTCACTTTTCCACACAGGCCGCCCACGTAGTTGCAGTGAGTGTGGAACCTGTCCGCGCAGTATACCTCGCTGCACAGCTAACCATAGGTCTGGGCATCATAGCTTCCTGCCAGGTGACCGAAGTTCTCAGGAGAGATGATTCCCAGGTTCACATGCAGAGAGGCACCTGCGCGGGCCACAGGCGGCCCACTGCCCCTGCCCAAAATCGGGGGCCGAAAGCAGCCCTGTCTAATTCCCCTACCCCTAGAGGGAGTATTCGACCAACACTTCTAGAAAACGGGGTCCTTGTGGGCAACTCATTGGAGGGACACAAATAAATCTTTGCCGTCTTTTTGCAGAAACTTACAAGCGTTCACACATAAGCCTTTTACAAGGTCAGCTGTTTAGCTAAACATGAGCTCATGATCTAAATTTACACAATAATGAAGAAGTCAGCTAAAAGGGAGACAATCAGCCAAAACAATCAATACCAGAATTAGATTCCCTAGGCCATCCCTCAGATGTTGGAATAAACAGGTGCTAGGCAGAAAATATACATAAACCTGGAAAAGAAACAAGGAACAAGGATGTTTTCAAAGACTGGTAGGATCTCTAAAATATTTTTAAAGTACATGTCATTGATAAAGCTAAATACTCAAATGTTGTTTAATACAACAAATTAAGCAGTGAGAAGAGTGAAGTTATGCTGTTTAGAAAACTATGGAAGGTGAGATTTTCTGCCTAATTATATAAGATGATTTCTCTAAAAAATACACATTATTTCAAAGACTTATTGACTGTGAAATAAGTTAAGGGTATTTCAAATGTCTTGTCTGCAAAGAAATGTGAGATGTAGGGAATCACAGAAAGCCGAGGGGATAATATGTCAATATATACATTGCTATATGGTGAACTAAGCCTTAGGCCGGCAACAGTGTAGAGGAATGGCCCCTTAGAAACGTACAAGGAAGCTGGAATCTTTAAAAGTTCAAATCTTTATAAGTAAAAAGATTTATTAAAAATAATAACCAAGTGTTTTACTTGACATCAGAAAATCAAAACAATAAACCCTGAGAACATAGAAAAAAGATAAATAAAGATATGAGCAGAACTTAATACAACAGAAAACGTATAAAATTTAGGTGATTTAGTAAGTCCAAAGAATATTCTTTGAAAAGATTTAAAAGACACACTTTGATTTAGGAAAACAAAAAAAAGTAAATAATATACAGAAGGAATCAGGACAATGTTATAGCGGAGAATATATGAATTGCCAGTAAACTTGAACATTTCTGTAAAGCGGACCATTTCCTAGCTGCTACAGTTTACGAAAACTGACACAAGAGGAAATCATTTAAGGTCATCATGTCTGCCCTTGGCATTCTCGGAATGCCCTGGCCTCAGAATGCAGCATCTGTAGTCCATGGTAACCTGCGGAGAGTGGGCGGGGCTGAGGGAGGCTGGAAGACTGCCCTCACTGAGGGAGTGGGTGTGGCCATCTCTGCTGTGACTGAACAAAGGGCAGGGGAGCAGGGGGCCCAGGGCAGGGCCCTCAGAGCCCGGCAGACCCAGTGGGGTGTCACAAGCATTTAGGCCCAGGCCAAAGGGCGCCTTCTTTGTCTGCACAGCTGCCCAAACTCTCACCTTTCCACTCAGGCCGCCCTCTTATTTGAAGTGTGTTGGGTACCTGTCCGCGCAGTACACCTCGCTGCTCAGCTAACCATAGGTCATTGCATCGTAGCTTCCTGCCAGTTGACTGAAGTTCGACAGCAAATTGGTCCCTGGGACACATGCGGAGCGGTTCCTGCCCGGGCCACAGGCCGCCCACTGGCCCTGCCCCAGATCGAAGGCTGAAAAGCAGCCATGTCTGAGTCCACTGCCTCTCGAAGGAGTATTGGACCAACACTTGTAGAAAACGGGGTCCTTGCGGGCAACTCATTGGAGGGACACAAATAAATCTTTGCCGACTTTCTGCTGAAGCTTACCAGCGTTCACACCTAAGCCTCTTACAAGGTCAGCTGTTTAGCTAAACATGAGCTCATGATCTAAATTTACACAATATTGAAGAAATCAGCTACAAAGGGAGACAATCAGCAAAAACAATCAATACCAGAATGAGATTCCCTAGGCCATCCATCTGATGTTGGAATAATCAGGTGCAAGGCAGAAAATATACATAAAACTGGAACTGAAACAAGGAACAAGGAGGTTTTCAAAGGCTGGTAGGATCTCTAAAACATTTTTAAGGTACATGTCGTTGATAAACCTAAATACTCAAAGGTTGTTTAATACCACAGATTAAGCATTGAGAAGAGTGAAATTATGCTGTTTTGAAAACTATAGCAGGTGAGATTTTCTGCCTAATTATATAAGAAGATTTCTCTAAAAAATAGACATTATTTCAAAGACTTATTGGCTGTGAAATAAGTTAAGTGTATTTCAAATGGCTTGTCTGCAAAGAAATGTGAGATGTACGGAATCACAGAAAGTCGAGGTGAAAATGTCAATATATACATTGATATATGGTGAACTAAGCCTTAGGCCAGCCACAATGTAGGGTACCTGACCCTTAGAAACTTGAAAGTGAGCTGGAATCTTTAAAAGTTCAAATCTTTATAAGTAAAAAGATTGATGAAAATGAATAACCAAGTGTTTTAATTGACATCAGAAGATCCAAACAATAAACCCTGAGAACATAGAAAAAAGATAAATAAAGATATGAGCAGAATTTAATACCACAGAAAACGTATAAAATTCAGGTGAGGTAGTAAGTCCAAAGAATATTCTTTGAAAAGATTTAAAAGACACACTTTGATTAAGGAAAACAAAAAAAAGTAAAGAATATACAGAAAGAATCAGGACAATGTTATAGCAGAGAATATATGAAATGCCAGTAAATTTGAACATTTCTGTAAAGTGGACCATTTCCTAGCTCCTACAGTTTACCAAAACTGACACAAGAGGAAATCATGTAAGGTCATCATGTCTGCCCTTGGCATTCTCGGAACGCCCTGGCCTCAGAATGCAGCATCTGTAGTCCATGGTAACCTGTGGAGAGTGGGCGGGGCTGAGGGAGGCTGGAACACTGCCCTCACTGAGGGAGTGGGTGTGGCCATCTGTGCTGTGACTGAACAAAGGGCAGGGGAGCATGGGGCCCAGGGCAGGGCCCTCAGAGCAAGGCAGGCCCAGTGGGGTGTCACAAGCATTTAGGCCCAGGCTATAGGGCGCCTTCTTTGTCTGCACAGCTGGCCAAACTCTCACTTTTCCACTCTGGCCACCCACTTATTTGAAGTGTGTGTGGAACCTGTCCACGTAGTATACCTCGCTGCACAGCTAACCATAGGTCTGGGCATCGTAGCTTCCTGCCAGGTGACCGAAGTTCGCAGGAGAGATGTTTCCCAGGTTCACATGCAGAGAGGCTCCTGCCCAGGCCACACGCCGCCCACTGACCCTGCCCAAGATCGGGGGCCGAAAGCAGCCCTGTCTATGTCCCCTACCCGTAGAGGGAGTATTGGACCAACACTTCTAGAAAACGGGGTACTTGTGAGCAACTCATTGGAGGGACACAAATAAATCTTTGCCGACTTTTCCCTGAAACTTACGAGCGTTCACTCCTAAGCCTTTTTCAAGGTCAGCTGTTTAGCTAAACATGAGCTCATGATCTAAATTTACACAATAATGAAGAAATCAGCTACAAAGGGAGACAATCCGCAAAAACAATCAATACCAGAATTAGATTCCCTAGGCCATCCGTCAGAGGTTGGAATAATCAGGTGCTAGGCAGAAAATATACATAAACCTGGAAAAGAAACAAGGAACAAGGATGTTTTCAAAGACTGGTAGGATCTCTAAAACATTTTTAAAGTACATGTCATTGATAAAGCTAAATACTCAAAGGTTGTTTAATACAACAAATTAAAAGTGAGAAGAGTGAAATTATGCTGTTTAGAAAACTATGGAAGGTGAGATTTTCTGCCTAATTATATAAGATGATTTCTCTAAAAAATACACATTATTTCAAAGACTTATTGGCTGTGAAATAAGTTAAGGGTATTTCAAATGTCTTGTCTGCAAAGAAAGGTGAGATGTAGGGAATCACAGAAAGCCGAGGGGATAATATGTCAATATATACATTGCTATATGGTGAAGTAAGCCTTAGGCCGGCAACAGTGTAGAGGAATGGACCCTTAGAAACGTACAAGGAAGCTGGAATCTTTAAAAGTTCAAATCTTTATAAGTAAAAAGATTTATTAAAAATAATAACCAAGTGTTTTACTTGACATCAGAAAATCAAAAAAATAAACCCTGAGAACATAGAAAAAAGATAAAGATAGATATGAGCAGAACTTAATACCACAGAAAACGTATAAAATTCAGGTGAGGTAGTAAGTCCAAAGAATATTCTTTGAAAAGATTTAAAAGACACACTTTGATTAAGGAAAACAAAAAAAAGTAAAGAATATACACAAAGAATCAGGACAATGTTATAGCAGAGAATATATGAAATGCAAGTAAATTTGAACATTTCTGTAAAGTGGACCATTTCCTAGCTCCTACAGTTTACCAAAACTGACACAAGAGGAAATCATGTAAGGTCATCATGTCTGCCCTTGGCATTCTCGGAACGCCCTGGCCTCAGAATGCAGCATCTGTAGTCCATGGTAACCTGTGGAGAGTGGGCGGGGCTGAGGGAGGCTGGAACACTGCCCTCACTGAGGGAGTGGGTGTGGCCATCTCTGCTGTGACTGAACAAAGGGCAGGGGAGCATGGGGCCCAGGGCAGGGCCCTCAGAGCAAGGCAGGCCCAGTGGGGTGTCACAAGCATTTAGGCCCAGGCCTTAGGGCGCCTTCTTTGTCTGCACAGCTGGCCAAACTCTCACTTTTCCACTCAGGCCACCCACTTATTTGAAATGTGTGTGGAACCTGTCCACGTAGTATACCTCGCTGCACAGCTAACCATAGGTCTGGGCATCGTAGCTTCCTGCCAGGTGACCGAAGTTCGCAGGAGAGATGATTCCCAGGTTCACATGCAGAGAGGCTCCTGCCCAGGCCACACGCCGCCCACT
Organism: Mesoplodon bidens; assembly: GCF_964165515.1. Classification (NCBI taxonomy): domain Eukaryota; kingdom Metazoa; phylum Chordata; class Mammalia; order Artiodactyla; family Ziphiidae; genus Mesoplodon; species Mesoplodon bidens. The sequence continues at coordinate 6,131,528 of NC_138180.1, forward strand.
GACCCTGCCCAAGATCGGGGGCCGAAAGCAGCCCTGTCTATGTCCCCTACCCCTAGAGGGAGTATTGGACCAACACTTCTAGAAAACGGGGTACTTGTGGGCAACTCATTGGAGGGACACAAATAAATCTTTGCCGACTTTTTGCTGAAACTTACGAGCGTTCACACCTAAGCCTTTTACAAGGTCAGCTGTTTAGCTAAACATGAGCTCATGACCTAAATTTACACAATAATGAAGAAATCAGCTACAAAGGGAGACAATCAGCAAAAACAATCAATACCAGAATTAGATTCCCTAGGCCATCCGTCAGATGTTGGAATAATCAGGTGCTAGGCAGAAAATATACATAAATCTGGAAAAGAAACAAGGAACAAGGATGTTTTCAAAGACTGGTAGGGTCTCTAAAACATTTTTAAAGTACATGTCATTGATAAAGCTAAATACACAAAGGTTGTTTAATACAGCAAATTAAGCTGTGAGAAGAGTGAAGTTATGCTGTTTAGAAAACTATGGAACGTGAGATTTTCTGCCTAATTATATAAGATGATTTCTCTAAAAAATACACATTATTTCAAAGACTTATTGGCTGTGAAGTAAGTTAAGGGTATTTCAAATGGCTTGTCTGCAAAGAAAGGAGAGATGTAGGGAATCACAGAAAGCCGAGGGGATAATATGTCAATATATACATAGTTATATGTTGATCTAAGCCTTAGGCCGGCAACAGTGTAGAGGAATGGACCTTTAGAAACGTACAAGTAAGCTGGAATCTTTAAAAGTTCAAATCTTTATAAGTAAAAAGATTTATTAAAATGAATAACCAAGTGTTTTACTTGACATCAGAAAATCAAAACTATAAACCCTGAGAACATAGAAAAAAGATAAATAAAGATATGAGCAGAAATTAATACAACAGAAAACGTATAAAATTCAGGTGATTTTGTAAGTCCAAAGAATATTCTTTGAAAAGATTTAAAAGACACACTTTGATTAAGGAAAACATAAACAGAAGTAAAGAATATGCAGAAAGAATCAGGACAATGTTATAGCAGAGAATATATGAAATGCCAGTAAACTTGAACATTTCTGTAAAGCGGACCATTTCCTAGCTGCTACAGTTTACGAAAACTGACACAAGAGGAAATCATTTAAGGTCATCATGTCTGCCCTTGGCATTCTCGGAAGGCCCTGGCCTCAGAATGCAGCATCTGTAGTCCATGGTAACCTGCGGAGAGGGGGCGTGGCTGAGGGAGGTTGGAAGACTGCCCTCACTGAGGGAGTGGGTGTGGCCATCTCTGCTGTGACTGAACAAAGGGCAGTGGAGCAGGGGGCCCAGGGCAGGGCCCTCAGAGCCCGGCAGACCCAGTGGGGTGTCACAAGCATTTAGGCCCAGGCCAAAGCGCGCCTTCTTTGTCTGCACAGCTGCCCAAACTCTCACCTTTCCACTCAGGCCACCCTCTTATTTGAAGTGTGTTTGGAACCTGTCTGCGCAGTACACCTCACTGCACAGCTAACCATAGGTCAGGGCATCGTAGCTTCTCCAGGTGACCGAAGTTCGCAGTCAAATGGGGCCCTGGGACATATGCGGAGAGGTTCCTGCCCGGGCCGCAGGCCGCCCACTGGCCCTGCCCCAGATCGAAGGCTGAAAAGCAGCCATGTCTGACTCCACTGCCTCTCGAAGGAGTATTGGACCAACACTTGTAGAAAATGGGGTCCTTGCGGGCAACTCATTGGAGGGACACAAATAAATCTTTCCCGACTTTCTGCTGAAGCGTACCAGCGTTCACACCTAAGCCTCTTACAAGGTCAGCTGTTTAGCTAAACATGAGCTCATGATCTAAATTTACACCAAATTGAAGAAATCAGCTACAAAGTGAGACAATCAGCAAAAACAATCAATACCAGAATGAGATTCCCTAGGCCATCCATCTGATGTTGGAATAATCAGGTGCAAGGCAGAAAATATACATAAAACTGGAACTGAAACAAGGAACAAGGAGGTTTTCAAAGGCTGGTAGGATCTCTAAAACATTTTTAAAGTAAATTTCGTTGATAAACCTAAATACTCAAAGGTTGTTTAATACCACAGATTAAGCATTGAGAAGAGTGAAATTATGCTGTTTTGAAAACTATGGCAGGTGAGATTTTCTGCCTAATTATGTCAGAAGATTTCTCTAAAAAATAGACATTATTTCAAAGACTTATTGGCTGTGAAATAAGTTAAGTGTATTTCAAATGGCTTGTCTGCAAAGAAAGGTGAGATGTAGGGAATCACAGAAAGTCGAGGGGAAAATGTCAATATATACATTGCTATATGGTGAACTAAGCTTTAGGCCAGCCACAATGTAGAGGACCTGACCCTTAGAAACTTAAAAGTGAGCTGGAATCTTTAAAAGTTCAAATCTTTATAAGTAAAAAGATTGATGAAAATGAATAACCAAGTGTTTTAATTGACATCAGAAGATCCAAACAATAAACCCTGAGAACATAGAAAAAAGATAAATAAAGATATGAGCAGAACTTAATACCACAGAAAACGTATAAAATTCAGGTGAGGTAGTAAGTCCAAAGAATATTCTTTGAAAAGATTTAAAAGACACACTTTGATTAAGGAAAACATAAAAAGTAAAGAATATACAGAAAGAATCAGGACAATGTTATAGCAGAGAATATATGAAATGCCAGTAAATTTGAATATTTCTGTAAAGTGGACCATTTCCTAGCTCCTACAGTTTACCAAAACTGACACAAGAGGAAATCATTTAAGGTCATCATGTCTGCCCTTGGCATTCTCGGAACGCCCTGGCCTCAGAATGCAGCATCTGTAGTCCATGGTAACCTTTGGAGAGTTGGCGGGTCTGAGGGAGGCTGGAACACTGCCCTCACGGAGGGAGTGGGTGTGGCCATCTCTGCTGTGACTGAACAAAGGGCAGGGGAGCATGGGGTCCAGGGCAGGACCCTCAGAGCAAGGCAGGCCCAGTGGGGTGTCGCAAGCATTTAGGCCCAGGCCATAGGGCGCCTTCTTTGTCTGCACAGCTGGCCAAACTCTCACTTTTCCACTCAGGCCACCCACTTATTTGAAGTGTGTGTGGAACCTGTCCACGCAGTATACCTCGCTGCACAGCTAACCATAGGTCTGGGCATCGTAGCTTCCTGCCAGGTGACCGATGTTCGCAGGAGAGATGATTCCCAGGTTCACACGCAGAGAGGCTCCTGCCCGGGCCACAGGCCGCCCACTGCCCCTGCCGAAGATCGTGGGCCGAAAGCAGCCCTGTCTAAGTCCCCTAGCCCTAGAGGGAGTATTGGACCAACACTTCTAGTAAACGGGGTCCTTGTGGGCAACTCATTGGAGGGACACAAATAAATCTTTGCCGTATTTTTGCTGAAACTTACGAGCGTTCACACATAAGCCTTTTACAAGGTCAGCTGTTTAGCTAAACATGAGCTCATGACCTAAATTTACACAATAATGAAGAAATCAGCTACAAAGGGAGACAATCAGCAAAAACAATCAATACCAGAATTAGATTCCCTAGGCCATCCTTGAGATGTTGGAATAATCAGGTGCTAGGCAGAAAATATACATAAACCTGGAAAAGAAACAAGGAACAAGGATGTTTTCAAAGACTGGTAGGGTCTCTAAAACATTTTTAAAGTACATGTCATTGATAAAGCTAAATACACAAAGGTTGTTTAATACAGCAATTTAAGCTGTGAGAAGAGTGAAGTTATGCTGTTTAGAAAACTATGGAACGTGAGATTTTCTGCCTAATTATATAAGATGATTTCTCTAAAAAATACACATTATTTCAAAGACTTATTGGCTGTGAAGTAAGTTAAGGGTATTTCAAATGGCTTGTCTGCAAAGAAAGGTGAGATGTAGGGAATCACAGAAAGCCGAGGGGATAATATGTCAATATATACATAGCTATATGTTGATCTAAGCCTTAGGCCGGCAACAGTGTAGAGGAATGGACCCTTAGAAACGTACAAGTATGCTGGAATCTTTAAAAGTTCAAATCTTTATAAGTAAAAAGATTGATGAAAATGAATAACCAAGTGTTTTACTTGACATCAGAAAATCAAAACAATAAACCCTGAGAACATAGAAAAAAGATAAATAAAGATATGAGCAGAACTTAATACAACAGAAAATGTATAAAATTCAGGTGATTTAGTAAGTCCAAAGAATATTCTTTGAAAAGATTTAAAAGACACACTTTGATTAAGGAAAACATAAACATAAGTAAAGAATATGCAGAAAGAATCAGGACAATTTTATAGCAGAGAATATATGAAATGCCAGTAAACTTGAACATTTCTGTAAAGCGGACCATTTCCTAGCTGCTACAGTTTACGAAAACTAACACAAGAGGAAATCATTTAAGGTCATCATGTCTGCCCTTGGCATTCTCGGAATGCCCTGGCCTCAGAATGCAGCATCTGTAGTCCATGGTAACCTGCGGAGAGGGGGCGTGGCTGAGGGAGGTTGGAAGACTGCCATCACTGAGGGAGTGGGTGTGGCCATCTCTGCTGTGACTGAACAAAGGGCAGGTTAGCAGGGGGCCCAGGGCAGGGCCCTCAGAGCCCGGCAGAACCTGTGGGGTGTCACAAGCATTTAGGCCCAGGCCAAAGGGCGCCTTCTTTGTCTGCACAGCTGCCCAAACTCTCACCTTTCCACTCAGGCCACCCTCTTATTTGAAGTGTGTTTGGAACCTGTCTGCGCAGTACACCTCGCTGCACAGCTAACCATAGGTCAGGGCATCGTAGCTTCCTGCCAGGTGACCGAAGTTCGCAGTCAAATGGGTCCCTGGTACACATGCGGAGAGGCTCCTGCCTGGGCCAAAGGCCGCCCACTGGCCCTGCCCCAGATCGAAGGCTGAAAATCAGCCATGTCTGAGTCCACTGCCTCTCGAAGGAGTATTGGACCAACACTTGTAGAAAACGGGGTCCTTGCGGGCAACTCATTGGAGGGACACAAATAAACCTTTGCCGACTTTCTGCTGAAGCGTACCAGCGTTCACACCTAAGCCTCTTACAAGGTCAGCTGTTTAGCTAAACATGAGCTCATGATCTAAATTTACACAATATTGAAGAAATCAGCTACAAAGGGAGACAATCAGCAAAAACAATCAATACCAGAATGAGATTCCCTAGGCCATCCATCTGATGTTGGAATAATCAGGTGCAAGGCAGAAAATATACATAAAACTGGAACTGAAAGAAGGAACAAGGAGGTTTTCAAAGGCTGGTAGGATCTCTAAAACATTTTTAAAGTACATTTCGTTGATAAACCTAAATACTCAAAGGTTGTTTAATACCACAGATTAAGCATTGAGAAGAGTGAAATTATGCTGTTTTGAAAACTATGGCAGGTGAGATTTTCTGCCTAATTATGTCAGAAGATTTCTCTAAAAAATAGACATTATTTCAAAGACTTATTGGCTGTGAAATAAGTTAAGTGTATTTCAAATGGCTTGTCTGCAAAGAAAGGTGAGATGTAGGGAATCACAGAAAGTCGAGGGGAAAATGTCAATATATACATTGCTATATGGTGAACTAAGCTTTAGGCCAGCCACAATGTAGAGGACCTGACCCTTAGAAACTTAAAAGTGAGCTGGAATCTTTAAAAGTTCAAATCTTTATAAGTAAAAAGATTGATGAAAATGAATAACCAAGTGTTTTAATTGACATCAGAAGATCCAAACAATAAACCCTGAGAACATAGAAAAAAGATAAATAAAGATATGAGCAGAACTTAATACCACAGAAAACGTATAAAATTCAGGTGAGGTAGTAAGTCCAAAGAATATTCTTTGAAAAGATTTAAAAGACACACTTTGATTAAGGAAAACATAAAAAGTAAAGAATATACAGAAAGAATCAGGACAATGTTATAGCAGAGAATATATGAAATGCCAGTAAATTTGAATATTTCTGTAAAGTGGACCATTTCCTAGCTCCTACAGTTTACCAAAACTGACACAAGAGGAAATCATTTAAGGTCATCATGTCTGCCCTTGGCATTCTCGGAACGCCCTGGCCTCAGAATGCAGCATCTGTAGTCCATGGTAACCTTTGGAGAGTTGGCGGGTCTGAGGGAGGCTGGAACACTGCCCTCACGGAGGGAGTGGGTGTGGCCATCTCTGCTGTGACTGAACAAAGGGCAGGGGAGCATGGGGTCCAGGGCAGGACCCTCAGAGCAAGGCAGGCCCAGTGGGGTGTCGCAAGCATTTAGGCCCAGGCCATAGGGCGCCTTCTTTGTCTGCACAGCTGGCCAAACTCTCACTTTTCCACTCAGGCCACCCACTTATTTGAAGTGTGTGTGGAACCTGTCCACGCAGTATACCTCGCTGCACAGCTAACCATAGGTCTGGGCATCGTAGCTTCCTGCCAGGTGACCGATGTTCGCAGGAGAGATGATTCCCAGGTTCACACGCAGAGAGGCTCCTGCCCGGGCCACAGGCCGCCCACTGCCCCTGCCGAAGATCGTGGGCCGAAAGCAGCCCTGTCTAAGTCCCCTAGCCCTAGAGGGAGTATTGGACCAACACTTCTAGTAAACGGGGTCCTTGTGGGCAACTCATTGGAGGGACACAAATAAATCTTTGCCGTATTTTTGCTGAAACTTACGAGCGTTCACACATAAGCCTTTTACAAGGTCAGCTGTTTAGCTAAACATGAGCTCATGACCTAAATTTACACAATAATGAAGAAATCAGCTACAAAGGGAGACAATCAGCAAAAACAATCAATACCAGAATTAGATTCCCTAGGCCATCCTTGAGATGTTGGAATAATCAGGTGCTAGGCAGAAAATATACATAAACCTGGAAAAGAAACAAGGAACAAGGATGTTTTCAAAGACTGGTAGGGTCTCTAAAACATTTTTAAAGTACATGTCATTGATAAAGCTAAATACACAAAGGTTGTTTAATACAGCAATTTAAGCTGTGAGAAGAGTGAAGTTATGCTGTTTAGAAAACTATGGAACGTGAGATTTTCTGCCTAATTATATAAGATGATTTCTCTAAAAAATACACATTATTTCAAAGACTTATTGGCTGTGAAGTAAGTTAAGGGTATTTCAAATGGCTTGTCTGCAAAGAAAGGTGAGATGTAGGGAATCACAGAAAGCCGAGGGGATAATATGTCAATATATACATAGCTATATGTTGATCTAAGCCTTAGGCCGGCAACAGTGTAGAGGAATGGACCCTTAGAAACGTACAAGTATGCTGGAATCTTTAAAAGTTCAAATCTTTATAAGTAAAAAGATTGATGAAAATGAATAACCAAGTGTTTTACTTGACATCAGAAAATCAAAACAATAAACCCTGAGAACATAGAAAAAAGATAAATAAAGATATGAGCAGTACTTAATACAACAGAAAATGTATAAAATTCAGGTGATTTAGTAAGTCCAAAGAATATTCTTTGAAAAGATTTAAAAGACACACTTTGATTAAGGAAAACATAAACATAAGTAAAGAATATGCAGAAAGAATCAGGACAATTTTATAGCAGAGAATATATGAAATGCCAGTAAACTTGAACATTTCTGTAAAGCGGACCATTTCCTAGCTGCTACAGTTTACGAAAACTGACACAAGAGGAAATCATTTAAGGTCATCATGTCTGCCCTTGGCATTCTCGGAATGCCCTGGCCTCAGAATGCAGCATCTGTAGTCCATGGTAACCTGCGGAGAGGGGGCGTGGCTGAGGGAGGTTGGAAGACTGCCATCACTGAGGGAGTGGGTGTGGCCATCTCTGCTGTGACTGAACAAAAGGCAGGGGAGAAGGGGGCCAACGGCAGGGCCCTCAGAGCCCGGCAGGCCCAGTGGGGTGTCACTAGCATTTAGGCCCAGGCCAAAGGGCGCCTTCTTTGTCTGCACAGCTGCCCAAACTCTCACTTTTCCACTGAGGCCACCCACTTATTTGAAGTGTGTGTGGAACCTGTCCACCCAGTATACCTCGCTGCACAGCTAACCATAGGTCTGGGCATCATAGCTTCCTGCCAGGTGACCGAAGTTCGCTGGAGAGATGATTCCCAGGTTCACATGCAGAGAGGCTCATGCCAGGGCCACAGGCGGCCCACTGTCCCTGCCCAAGATCGGCGGCCGAAAGCAGCCCTGTCTATTTCCCCTACCCCTAGAGGGAGTATTGGACCAACACTTCTAGAAAACGGGGTCCTTGTGGGCAACTCATTGGAGGGACACAAATAAATCTTTGCCGACTTTTTGCTGAAACTTACGAGCGTTCACTCCTAAGCCTTTTACAAGGTCAGCTGTTTAGCTAAACATGAGCTCATGATCTAAATTTACACAATAATGAAGAAATCAGCTACAAAGGGAGACAATCAGCAAAAACAATCAATACCAGAATTAGATTCCCTAGGCCATCCTTGAGATGTTGGAATAATCAGGTGCTAGGCAGAAAATATACATAAACCTGGAAAAGAAATAAGGAACAAGGATGTTTTCAAAGACTGGTAGGATCTCTAAAACATTTTTAAAGTACATGTCATTGATAAAGCTAAATACTCAAAGGTTGTTTAATACAACAAATTAAGCAGTGAGAAGAGTGAAATTATGCTGTTTAGAAAACTATGGAAGGTGAGATTTTCTGCCTAATTATATAAGATGATTTCTCTAAAAAATAAACATTATTTCAAAGACTTATTGGCTGTGAAATAAGTTAAGGGTATTTCAAATGTCTTGTCTGCAAAGAAAGGTGAGATGTAGGGAATCACAGAAAGCCGAGGGGATAATATGTCAATATATACATTGCTATATGGTGAACTAAGCCTTAGGCCGGCAACAGTGTAGAGGAATGGACCCTTAGAAACGTACAAGGAAGCTGGAATCTTTAAAAGTTCAAATCTTTATAAGTAAAACGATTTATTAAAAATAATAACCAAGTGTTTTACTTGACATCAGAAAATCAAAACAATAAACCCTGAGAACATAGAAAAAAGATAAAGATAGATATGAGCAGAACTTAATACCACAGAAAACGTGTAAAATTCAGGTGAGTTAGTAAGTCCAAAGAATATTCTTTGAAAAGATTTAAAAGACACACTTTGATTAAGGAAAGCACAAACATAATTAAGAATATATAGAAAGAATCAGGACAATGTTATAGCAGAGAATATATGAAATGCCAGTAAATTTGAACATTTCTGTAAAGTGGACCATTTCCTAGCTCCTACAGTTTACCAAAACTGACACAAGAGGAAATCATTTAAGGTCATCATGTCTGCCCTTGGCATTCTCGGAACGCCCTGGCCTCAGAATGCAGCATCTGTAGTCCATGGTAACCTGCGGAGAGTGGGCGGGACTGAGGGAGGCTGGAACACTGCCCTCACAGAGGGAGTGGGTGTGGCCATCTCTGCTGTGACTGAACAAAGGGCAGGGGAGAATGCGGGCCCTGGGCAGGGCCCTCAGAGCTCGGCAGGCCTAGTGGGGTGTCACAAGCATTTAGGCCCAGGCCTTAGGGCGCCTTCTTTGTCTGCACAGCTGCCCAAACTCACACTTTTCCACTCAGGCCGCCCAATTAGTTGCAGTGAGTGTGGAACCTGTCCGCGCAGTATACCTCGCTGCACAGCTGCCCATAGGTCTGGGCATCATAGCTTCCTGCCAGGTGACCGAAGTTCGCAGGAGAGATGATTCCCAGGTTCACTTGCAGAGAGGCTCCTGCCCGGGCCACAGGCGGCCCACTGCCCCTGCCCAAGATCGGGGGCCGAAAGCAGCCCTGTCTAATTCCCCTACACCTAGAGGGAGTATTGGACCAACATTTCTAGAAAACGGGGTCCTTGTGGGCAACTCATTGGAGGGACACAAATAAATCTTTGCCGACTTTTTGCTAAAACTTACGATCGTTCACACCTAAGCTTTTTACAAGGTCAACTGTTTAACTAAACATGAGCTCATGATCTAAATTTACACAATAATGAAGAAATCAGCTACAAAGGGAGACAATCAGCAAAAACAATCAATACCAGAATTAGATTCCCTAGGCCATCCGTCAGATGTTGGAATAATCTGGTGCTAGGCAGAAAATATACATAAACCTGTAAAAGAAACAAGGAACAAGGATGTTTTCAAAGACTGGTAGGATCTCTAAAACATTTTTAAAGTACATGTCATTGATAAAGCTAAATACTCAAAGGTTGTTTAATACAACAAATTAAGCAGTGAGAAGAGTGAAATTATGCTGTTTAGAAAACTATGGAAGGTGAGATTTTCTGCCTAATTATATAAGATGATTTCTCTAAAAAATACACATTATTTCAAAGACTTATTGGCTGTGAAATAAGTTAAGGGTATTTCAAATGTCTTGTCTGCAAAGAAAGGTGAGATGTAGGGAATCACAGAAAGCCGAGGGGATAATATGTCAATATATACATTGCTATATGGTGAACTAAGCCTTAGGCCGGCAACAGTGTAGAGGAATGGACCCTTAGGAAAGTACAAGGAAGCTGGAATCTTTAAAAGTTCAAATCTTTATAAGTAAAAAGATTTATTAAATATAAAACCAAGTGTTTTACTTGACATCAGAAAATCAAAGCTATAAACCCTGAAAACATAGAAAAAAGATAAATAAAGATATGAGCAGAACTTAATACAACAGAAAACGTATAAAATTTAGGTGATTTAGTAAGTCCAAAGAATATTCTTTGAAAAGATTTAAAAGACACACTTTGATTTGGAAAACAAAAAAAAGTAAATAATATACAGAAAGAATCAGGATAATGTTATAGCGGAGAATATATGAATTGCCAGTAAATTTGAACATTTCTGTAAAGTGGACCATTTCCTAGCTCCTACAGTTTACGAAAACTGACACAAGAGGAAATCATTTAACGTCATCATATCTGCCCTTGGCATTCTCGGAACGCCCTGGCCTCAGAATGCAGCATCTGTAGTCCATGGTAACCTCCGGAGAGGGGGCGTGGCTGAGGGACGTTGGAAGACTGCCCTCATTGAGGGAGTGGGTGTGGCCATCTCTGCTGTTACTGAACAAAGGGCAGGGGAGCAGGGGGCCCAGGGCAGTGCCCTCAGAGCCCGGCAGACCCAGTGGGGTGTCACAAGCATTTAGGCTCAGGCCAAAGGGCGCCTTCTTTGTCTGCACAGCTGCCCAAACTCTCACCTTTCCACTCAGGCCGCCCTCTTATTTGAAGAGTGTTGGGTACCTGTCCGCGCAGTACACCTCGCTGCACAGCTAACCATAGGTCAAGGCATCGTAGCTTCTTGCCAGGTGACTGAAGTTCGCAGGCAAACGGGTCCCAGGGACACATGCGGAGAGGCTTCTGCCCGGGCCACAGGCCGCCCACTGGCCCTGCCCCAGATCGAAGCCTGAAAAGCAGCCATGTCTGAGTCCACTGCCTCTCGAAGGAGTATTGGAGCAACACTTGTAGAAATCGGGGTTCTTGCGGGCAACTCATTGGAGGGACACAAATAAATCTTTGCCGACTTTCTGCTGAAGCTTACCAGCGTTCACACCTAAGCCTCTTACAAGGTCAGCTGTTTAGCTAAACATGAGCGCATGATCTAAATTTACACAATATTGAAGAAATCAGCTACAAAGGGAGACAATCAGCAAAAACAATCAATACCAGAATGAGATTCCCTAGGCCATCCATCTGATGTTGGAATAATCAGGTGCAAGGCAGAAAATATACATAAAACTGGAACTGAAACAAGGAACAAGGAGGTTTTCAAAGGCTGGTAGGATCTCTAAAACATTTTTAAAGTACATGTCGTTGATAAACCTAAATACTCAAAGGTTGTTTAATACCACAGATTAAGCATTGAGAAGAGTGAAATTATGCTGTTTTGAAAACTATGGCAGGTGAGATTTTCTGCCTAATTATATAAGAAGATTTCTCTAAAAAATAGACATTATTTCAAAGACTTATTGGCTGTAAAATAAGTTAAGTGTATTTCAAATGGCTTGTCTGCAAAGAAAGGTGAGATGTAGGGAATCACAGAAAGTCGAGGGGAAAATGTCAATATATACATTGCTATATGGTGAACTAAGCCTTAGGCCAGCCACAATGTATGGTACCTGACCCTTAGAAACTTGAAAGTGAGCTGGAATCTTTAAAAGTTCAAATCTTTATAAGTAAAAAGATTGATGAAAATGAATAACCAAATGTTTTAATTGACATCAGAAGATCAAAACAATAAACCCTGAGAACATAGAAAAAAGATAAATAAAGATATGAGCAGAACTTAATACCACAGAAAACGTATAAAATTCAGGTGAGGTAGTAAGTCCAAAGAATATTCTTTGAAAAGATTTAAAAGACACACTTTGATTATGGAAAACAAAAAAAGTAAAGAATATACAGAAAGAATCAGGACAATGTTATAGCAGAGAATATATGAAATGCCAGTAAATTTGAATATTTCTGTAAAGTGGACCATTTCCTAGCTCCTACAGTTTCCCAAAACTGACACAAGAGGAAATCATTTAAGGTCATCATGTGTGCCCGTGGCATTCTCGGAACGCCCTGGCCTCAGAATGCAGCATCTGTAGTCCATGGTAACCTGTGGAGAGTGGGCGGGGCTGAGGGAGGCTGGAACACTGCCCTCACTGAGGGAGTGGGTGTGGCCATCTCTGCTGTGACTGAACAAAAGGCAGGGGAGCATGGGGCCCAGGGCAGGGCCCTCAGAGCAAGGCAGGCCCAGTGGAGTGTCACAAGCATTTAGGCCCAGGCCATAGGGCGCCTTCTTTGTCTGCACAGCTGGCCAATCTCTCACTTTTCCACTCAGGCCACCCACTTATTTGAAGTGTGTGTGGAACCTGTCCACGTAGTATACCTCGATGCACAGCTAACCATAGGTCTGGGTATCGTAGCTTCCTGCCAGGTGACCGAAGTTCGCAGGAGAGATGATTCCCAGGTTCACACGCAGAGAGTCTCCTGCCCAGGCCACACGCCGCCCACTGACCCTGCCCAAGATCGGGGGCCGAATGCAGCCCTGTCTAAGTCCCCTACCCCTAGAGGGAGTATTGGACCAACACTTCTAGAAAACGGGTTCCTTGTGGGCAACTCATTGGAGGGACACAAATAAATCTTTGCCGACTTTTTGCTGAAACTTACGAGCGTTCACACCTAAGCCTTTTACAAGGTCAGCTGTTTAGCTAAACATGAGCTCATGACCTAAATTTACACAATAATGAAGAAATCAGCTACAAAGGGAGACAATCAGCAAAAACAATCAATACCAGAATTAGATTCCCCAGGCCATCCGTCAGATGTTGGAATAATCAGGTGCTAGGCAGAAAATATACATAAATCTGGAAAAGAAACAAGGAACAAGGATGTTTTCAAAGACTGGTAGCGTCTCTAAAACATTTTTAAAGTACATGTCATTGATAAAGGTAAATACAGAAAGGTTGTTTAATACAGCAAATTAAGCTGTGAGAAGAGTGAAGTTATGCTGTTTAGAAAACTATGGAACGTGAGATTTTCTGCCTAATTATATAAGATGATTTCTTTAAAAAATACACATTATTTCAAAGACTTATTGGCTGTGAAATAATTTAAGGGTATTTCAAATGGCTTGTCTGCAAAGAAAGGTGAGATGTAGGGAATCACAGAAAGCCGAGGGGATAATATGTCAAAATATACATAGCTATTTGTTGATCTAAGCCTTAGGCCCGCAACAGTGTAGAGGAATGGACCCTTAGAAACGTACAAGGAAGCTGGAATCTTTAAAAGTTCAAATTTTTATAAGTAAAAAGATTGATGAAAATGAATAACCAAGTGTTTTACTTGACATCAGAAAATCAAAACAATAAACCCTGAGAACATAGAAAAAAGATAAATAAAGATATGAGCAGAACTTAATACAACAGAAAACGTATAAAATTCAGGTGATTTAGTAAGTCCAAATAAATTTCTTTGAAAAGATTTAAAAGACACACTTTGATTAAGGAAAGCACAAACATAATTAAAGAATATATAGAAAGAATCAGGACAATGTTATAGCAGAGAATATATGAAATGCCAGTAAATTTGAACATTTCTGTAAAGTGGACCATTTCCTAGCTCCTACACTTTACCAAAACTGACACAAGAGGAAATCATTTAAGGTCATCATGTCTCTCCTTGGCATTCTCGGAACGCCCTGGCCTCAGAATGCAGCATCTGTAGTCCATGGTAACCTGTGGAGAGTGGGCGGGGCTGAGGGAGGCTGGAACACTGCCCTCACTGAGGGAGTGTGTGTGGCCATCTCTGCTGTGACTGAACAAAGGCCTGGGGAGCAGGGGGCCCATGGCAGGGCCCTCAGAGCAAGGCAGGCCCAGTGGGGTGTCACAAGCATTTAGGCCCAGGCCATAGGGCGCCTTCTTTGTCTGCACAGCTGGCCAAACTCTCACTTTTCCACTGAGGCCACCCAATTATTTGAAGTGTGTGTGGAACCTGTCCACGCAGTATACCTCGCTGCACAGCTAACCATAGGTCTGGGCATCGTAGCTTCCTGCCAGGTGACCGAAGTTCGCAGGAGAGATGATTCCCAGGTTCACACGCAGAGAGGCTCCTGCCCGGGCCACACGCCGCCCACTGCCCCTGCCCAAGATCGGGGGCCGAAAGCAGCCCTGTCTAAGTCCCCTACCCCTAGAGGGAGTATTGGACCAACACTTCTAGTAAACGGGGTCCTTGTGGGCAACTCATTGGAGGGACACAAATAAATCTTTGCCGAATTTTTGCTGAAACTTACGAGCGTTCACACATAAGCCTTTACAAGGTCAGCTGTTTAGCTAAACATGAGCTCATGACCTAAATTTACACAATAATGAAGAAATCAGCTACAAAGGGAGACAATCAGCAAAAACAATCAATACCAGAATTAGATTCCCTAGGCCATCCTTGAGATGTTGGAATAATCAGGTGCTAGGCAGAAAATATACATAAACCTGGAAAAGAAATAAGGAACAAGGATGTTTTCAAAGACTGGTAGGATCTCTAAAACATTTTTAAAGTACATGTCATTGATAAAGCTAAATACTCAAAGGTTGTTTAATACAACAAATTAAGCAGTGAGAAGAGTGAAATTATGCTGTTTAGAAAACTATGGAAGGTGAGATTTTCTGCCTAATTATATAAGATGATTTCTCTAAAAAATAAACATTATTTCAAAGACTTATTGGCTGTGAAATAAGTTAAGGGTATTTCAAATGTCTTGTCTGCAAAGAAAGGTGAGATGTAGGGAATCACAGAAAGCCGAGGGGATAATATGTCAATATATACATTGCTATATGGTGAACTAAGCCTTAGGCCGGCAACAGTGTAGAGGAATGGACCCTTAGAAACGTACAAGGAAGCTGGAATCTTTAAAAGTTCAAATCTTTATAAGTAAAACGATTTATTAAAAATAATAACCAAGTGTTTTACTTGACATCAGAAAATCAAAACAATAAACCCTGAGAACATAGAAAAAAGATAAAGATAGATATGAGCAGAACTTAATACCACAGAAAACGTGTAAAATTCAGGTGAGTTAGTAAGTCCAAAGAATATTCTTTGAAAAGATTTAAAAGACACACTTTGATTAAGGAAAGCACAAACATAATTAAGAATATATAGAAAGAATCAGGACAATGTTATAGCAGAGAATATATGAAATGCCAGTAAATTTGAACATTTCTGTAAAGTGGACCATTTCCTAGCTCCTACAGTTTACCAAAACTGACACAAGAGGAAATCATTTAAGGTCATCATGTCTGCCCTTGGCATTCTCGGAACGCCCTGGCCTCAGAATGCAGCATCTGTAGTCCATGGTAACCTGCGGAGAGTGGGCGGGACTGAGGGAGGCTGGAACACTGCCCTCACAGAGGGAGTGGGTGTGGCCATCTCTGCTGTGACTGAACAAAGGGCAGGGGAGAATGCGGGCCCTGGGCAGGGCCCTCAGAGCTCGGCAGGCCTAGTGGGGTGTCACAAGCATTTAGGCCCAGGCCTTAGGGCGCCTTCTTTGTCTGCACAGCTGCCCAAACTCACACTTTTCCACTCAGGCCGCCCAATTAGTTGCAGTGAGTGTGGAACCTGTCCGCGCAGTATACCTCGCTGCACAGCTAACCATAGGTCTGGGCATCATAGCTTCCTGCCAGGTGACCGAAGTTCGCAGGAGAGATGATTCCCAGGTTCACTTGCAGAGAGGCTCCTGCCCGGGCCACAGGCGGCCCACTGCCCCTGCCCAAGATCGGGGGCCGAAAGCAGCCCTGTCTAATTCCCCTACACCTAGAGGGAGTATTGGACCAACATTTCTAGAAAACGGGGTCCTTGTGGGCAACTCATTGGAGGGACACAAATAAATCTTTGCCGACTTTTTGCTAAAACTTACGATCGTTCACACCTAAGCTTTTTACAAGGTCAACTGTTTAACTAAACATGAGCTCATGATCTAAATTTACACAATAATGAAGAAATCAGCTACAAAGGGAGACAATCAGCAAAAACAATCAATACCAGAATTAGATTCCCTAGGCCATCCGTCAGATGTTGGAATAATCTGGTGCTAGGCAGAAAATATACATAAACCTGTAAAAGAAACAAGGAACAAGGATGTTTTCAAAGACTGGTAGGATCTCTAAAACATTTTTAAAGTACATGTCATTGATAAAGCTAAATACTCAAAGGTTGTTTAATACAACAAATTAAGCAGTGAGAAGAGTGAAATTATGCTGTTTAGAAAACTATGGAAGGTGAGATTTTCTGCCTAATTATATAAGATGATTTCTCTAAAAAATACACATTATTTCAAAGACTTATTGGCTGTGAAATAAGTTAAGGGTATTTCAAATGTCTTGTCTGCAAAGAAAGGTGAGATGTAGGGAATCACAGAAAGCCGAGGGGATAATATGTCAATATATACATTGCTATATGGTGAACTAAGCCTTAGGCCGGCAACAGTGTAGAGGAATGGACCCTTAGGAAAGTACAAGGAAGCTGGAATCTTTAAAAGTTCAAATCTTTATAAGTAAAAAGATTTATTAAATATAAAACCAAGTGTTTTACTTGACATCAGAAAATCAAAGCTATAAACCCTGAAAACATAGAAAAAAGATAAATAAAGATATGAGCAGAACTTAATACAACAGAAAACGTATAAAATTTAGGTGATTTAGTAAGTCCAAAGAATATTCTTTGAAAAGATTTAAAAGACACACTTTGATTTGGAAAACAAAAAAAAGTAAATAATATACAGAAAGAATCAGGATAATGTTATAGCGGAGAATATATGAATTGCCAGTAAATTTGAACATTTCTGTAAAGTGGACCATTTCCTAGCTCCTACAGTTTACGAAAACTGACACAAGAGGAAATCATTTAACGTCATCATATCTGCCCTTGGCATTCTCGGAACGCCCTGGCCTCAGAATGCAGCATCTGTAGTCCATGGTAACCTGCGGAGAGGGGGCGTGGCTGAGGGACGTTGGAAGACTGCCCTCATTGAGGGAGTGGGTGTGGCCATCTCTGCTGTTACTGAACAAAGGGCAGGGGAGCAGGGGGCCCAGGGCAGTGCCCTCAGAGCCCGGCAGACCCAGTGGGGTGTCACAAGCATTTAGGCTCAGGCCAAAGGGCGCCTTCTTTGTCTGCACAGCTGCCCAAACTCTCACCTTTCCACTCAGGCCGCCCTCTTATTTGAAGAGTGTTGGGTACCTGTCCGCGCAGTACACCTCGCTGCACAGCTAACCATAGGTCAAGGCATCGTAGCTTCTTGCCAGGTGACTGAAGTTCGCAGGCAAACGGGACCCTGGGACACATGCGGAGAGGCTTCTGCCCGGGCCACAGGCCGCCCACTGGCCCTGCCCCAGATCGAAGCCTGAAAAGCAGCCATGTCTGAGTCCACTGCCTCTCGAAGGAGTATTGGAGCAACACTTGTAGAAATCGGGGTTCTTGCGGGCAACTCATTGGAGGGACACAAATAAATCTTTGCCGACTTTCTGCTGAAGCTTACCAGCGTTCACACCTAAGCCTCTTACAAGGTCAGCTGTTTAGCTAAACATGAGCGCATGATCTAAATTTACACAATATTGAAGAAATCAGCTACAAAGGGAGACAATCAGCAAAAACAATCAATACCAGAATGAGATTCCCTAGGCCATCCATCTGATGTTGGAATAATCAGGTGCAAGGCAGAAAATATACATAAAACTGGAACTGAAACAAGGAACAAGGAGGTTTTCAAAGGCTGGTAGGATCTCTAAAACATTTTTAAAGTACATGTCGTTGATAAACCTAAATACTCAAAGGTTGTTTAATACCACAGATTAAGCATTGAGAAGAGTGAAATTATGCTGTTTTGAAAACTATGGCAGGTGAGATTTTCTGCCTAATTATATAAGAAGATTTCTCTAAAAAATAGACATTATTTCAAAGACTTATTGGCTGTAAAATAAGTTAAGTGTATTTCAAATGGCTTGTCTGCAAAGAAAGGTGAGATGTAGGGAATCACAGAAAGTCGAGGGGAAAATGTCAATATATACATTGCTATATGGTGAACTAAGCCTTAGGCCAGCCACAATGTATGGTACCTGACCCTTAGAAACTTGAAAGTGAGCTGGAATCTTTAAAAGTTCAAATCTTTATAAGTAAAAAGATTGATGAAAATGAATAACCAAATGTTTTAATTGACATCAGAAGATCAAAACAATAAACCCTGAGAACATAGAAAAAAGATAAATAAAGATATGAGCAGAACTTAATACCACAGAAAACGTATAAAATTCAGGTGAGGTAGTAAGTCCAAAGAATATTCTTTGAAAAGATTTAAAAGACACACTTTGATTATGGAAAACAAAAAAAGTAAAGAATATACAGAAAGAATCAGGACAATGTTATAGCAGAGAATATATGAAATGCCAGTAAATTTGAATATTTCTGTAAAGTGGACCATTTCCTAGCTCCTACAGTTTCCCAAAACTGACACAAGAGGAAATCATTTAAGGTCATCATGTGTGCCCGTGGCATTCTCGGAACGCCCTGGCCTCAGAATGCAGCATCTGTAGTCCATGGTAACCTGTGGAGAGTGGGCGGGGCTGAGGGAGGCTGGAACACTGCCCTCACTGAGGGAGTGGGTGTGGCCATCTCTGCTGTGACTGAACAAAAGGCAGGGGAGCATGGGGCCCAGGGCAGGGCCCTCAGAGCAAGGCAGGCCCAGTGGAGTGTCACAAGCATTTAGGCCCAGGCCATAGGGCGCCTTCTTTGTCTGCACAGCTGGCCAATCTCTCACTTTTCCACTCAGGCCACCCACTTATTTGAAGTGTGTGTGGAACCTGTCCACGTAGTATACCTCGATGCACAGCTAACCATAGGTCTGGGTATCGTAGCTTCCTGCCAGGTGACCGAAGTTCGCAGGAGAGATGATTCCCAGGTTCACACGCAGAGAGTCTCCTGCCCAGGCCACACGCCGCCCACTGACCCTGCCCAAGATCGGGGGCCGAATGCAGCCCTGTCTAAGTCCCCTACCCCTAGAGGGAGTATTGGACCAACACTTCTAGAAAACGGGTTCCTTGTGGGCAACTCATTGGAGGGACACAAATAAATCTTTGCCGACTTTTTGCTGAAACTTACGAGCGTTCACACCTAAGCCTTTTACAAGGTCAGCTGTTTAGCTAAACATGAGCTCATGACCTAAATTTACACAATAATGAAGAAATCAGCTACAAAGGGAGACAATCAGCAAAAACAATCAATACCAGAATTAGATTCCCCAGGCCATCCGTCAGATGTTGGAATAATCAGGTGCTAGGCAGAAAATATACATAAATCTGGAAAAGAAACAAGGAACAAGGATGTTTTCAAAGACTGGTAGCGTCTCTAAAACATTTTTAAAGTACATGTCATTGATAAAGGTAAATACAGAAAGGTTGTTTAATACAGCAAATTAAGCTGTGAGAAGAGTGAAGTTATGCTGTTTAGAAAACTATGGAACGTGAGATTTTCTGCCTAATTATATAAGATGATTTCTTTAAAAAATACACATTATTTCAAAGACTTATTGGCTGTGAAATAATTTAAGGGTATTTCAAATGGCTTGTCTGCAAAGAAAGGTGAGATGTAGGGAATCACAGAAAGCCGAGGGGATAATATGTCAAAATATACATAGCTATTTGTTGATCTAAGCCTTAGGCCCGCAACAGTGTAGAGGAATGGACCCTTAGAAACGTACAAGGAAGCTGGAATCTTTAAAAGTTCAAATTTTTATAAGTAAAAAGATTGATGAAAATGAATAACCAAGTGTTTTACTTGACATCAGAAAATCAAAACAATAAACCCTGAGAACATAGAAAAAAGATAAATAAAGATATGAGCAGAACTTAATACAACAGAAAACGTATAAAATTCAGGTGATTTAGTAAGTCCAAATAAATTTCTTTGAAAAGATTTAAAAGACACACTTTGATTAAGGAAAGCACAAACATAATTAAAGAATATATAGAAAGAATCAGGACAATGTTATAGCAGAGAATATATGAAATGCCAGTAAATTTGAACATTTCTGTAAAGTGGACCATTTCCTAGCTCCTACACTTTACCAAAACTGACACAAGAGGAAATCATTTAAGGTCATCATGTCTCTCCTTGGCATTCTCGGTACGCCCTGGCCTCAGAATGCAGCATCTGTAGTCCATGGTAACCTGTGGAGAGTGGGCGGGGCTGAGGGAGGCTGGAACACTGCCCTCACTGAGGGAGTGTGTGTGGCCATCTCTGCTGTGACTGAACAAAGGCCTGGGGAGCAGGGGGCCCATGGCAGGGCCCTCAGAGCAAGGCAGGCCCAGTGGGGTGTCACAAGCATTTAGGCCCAGGCCATAGGGCGCCTTCTTTGTCTGCACAGCTGGCCAAACTCTCACTTTTCCACTGAGGCCACCCAATTATTTGAAGTGTGTGTGGAACCTGTCCACGCAGTATACCTCGCTGCACAGCTAACCATAGGTCTGGGCATCGTAGCTTCCTGCCAGGTGACCGAAGTTCGCAGGAGAGATGATTCCCAGGTTCACACGCAGAGAGGCTCCTGCCCGGGCCACACGCCGCCCACTGCCCCTGCCCAAGATCGGGGGCCGAAAGCAGCCCTGTCTAAGTCCCCTACCCCTAGAGGGAGTATTGGACCAACACTTCTAGAAAACGGGGTCCTTGTGGGCAACTCCTTGGAGGGACACAAATAAATCTTTGCCGACTTTTTGCTGAAACTTACGAGCGTTCACACCTAAGTCTTTTACAAGGTCAGCTGTTTAGCTAAACATGAGCTCATGACCTAAATTTACACAATAATGAAGAAATCAGCTACAAAGGGAGACAATCAGCAAAAACAATCAATACCAGAATTAGATTCCCTAGGCCATCCGTCAGATGTTGGAATAATCAGGTGCTAGGCAGAAAATATACATAAACCTGGAAAAGAAACAAGGAACAAGGATGTTTTCAATGACAGGGAGGGTCTCTAAAACATTTTTAAAGTACATGTCATTGATAAATCTAAATACTCAAAGGTTGTTTATTACAACAAATTAAGCAGTGAGAATAGTGAAATTATGTTGTTTAGAAAACTATGGAAGGTGAGATTTTCTGCCTAATTATATAAGATGATTTCTCTAAAAAATACACATTATTTCAAAGACTTATTGGCTGTGAAATAAGTTAAGGGTATTACAAATGTATTGTCTGCAAAGAAATGTGAGATGTAGGGAATCACAGAAAGCCGAGGGGATAATATGTCAATATATAGTTTGCTATATGGTGAACTAAGCCTTAGGCCGGCAACAGTGTAGAGGAATGGACCCTTAGAAACGTACAAGTAAGCTGGAATCTTTAAAAGTTCAAATCGTTATAAGTAAAAAGATTTATTAAAAATAATAACCAAGTGTTTTACTTGACATCAGAAAATCAAAACAATAAACCCTGAGAACATAGAAAAAAGATAAATAAAGATATGAGCAGAAATTAATACAACAGAAAACGTATAAAATTTAGGTAATTTAGTAAGTCCAAAGAATATTCTTTGAAAAGATTTAAAAGACACACTTTGATTTAGGAAAACAAAAAAAAGTAAATAATATACAGAAAGAATCAGGACAATGTTATAGCGGAGAATATATGAATTGCCAGTAAATTTGAATATTTCTGTAAAGTGGACCATTTCCTAGCTCCTAAAGTTTACCAAAACTGACACAAGAGGAAATCATTTAAGGTCATCATGTCTGCCCTTGGCATACTCGGAATGCCCTGGCCTCAGAATGCAGCATTTTTAGTCCATGGTAACCTGCGGAGAGGGGGCGTGGCTGAGGGAGGTTGGAAGACTGCCCTCACTGAGTGAGTGGGTGTGGCCATCTCTGCTGTGACTGAACAAAGGGCAGGGGTACAGGGGGCCCAGGGCAGGGCCCTCAGAGCCCGGCAGACCCAGTGGGGTGTCACAAGCATTTAGGCCCAGGCCAAAGGGCGCTTTCTTTGTCTGCACAGCTGCCCAAACTCTCACCTTTCCACACAGGCCGCCCTCTTATTTGAAGTGTGTTGGGTACCTGTCCGCGCAGTACACCTCGCTGCACAGCTAACCATAGGTCAAGGCATCGTAGCTTCCTGCCAGGTGACTGAAGTTCGCAGGCAAATGGGTCCTGGGACACATGCGGAGAGGCTCCTGCCGGGGCCACAGGCCGCCCACTGGCCCTGCCCCAGATCGAAGGCTGAAAATCAGCCATGTCTGAGTCCACTGCCTCTCGAAGGAGTATTGGACCAACACTTGTAGAAAACGGGGTCCTTGCGGGCAACTCATTGGAGGGACACAAATAAATCTTTGCCGACTTTCTGCTGAAGCGTACCAGCGTTCACACCTAAGCCTCTCACAAGGTCAGCTGTTTAGCTAAACATGAGCTCATGATCTAAATTTACACAATATTGAAGAAATCAGCTACAAAGGGAGATAATCAGCAAAAACAATCAATACTAGAATGAGATTCCCTAGGCCATCCATCTGATGTTGGAGTAATCAGGTGCAAGGCAGAAAATATACATAAAACTGGAACTGAAACAAGGAACAAGGAGGTTTTCAAAGGCTGGTAGGATCTCTAAAACATTTTTAAAGTACATTTCGTTGATAAACCTAAATACTCAAAGGTTGTTTAATACCACAGATTAAGCATTGAGAAGAGTGAAATTATGCTGTTTTGAAAACTATGGCAGGTGAGATTTTCTGCCTAATTATGTCAGAAGATTTCTCTAAAAAATAGACATTATTTCAAAGACTTATTGGCTGTGAAATAAGTTAAGTGTATTTCAAATGGCTTGTCTGCAAAGAAAGGTGAGATGTAGGGAACCACAGAAAGTCGAGGGGAAAATGTCAATATATACATTGCTATATGGTGAACTAAGCCTTAGGCCAGCCACAATGTAGAGGACCTGACCCTTAGAAACTTAAAAGTGAGCTGGAATCTTTAAAAGTTCAAATCTTTATAAGTAAAAAGATTGATGAAAATGAATAACCAAGTGTTTTAATTGACATCAGAAGATCAAAACAATATACCCTGAGAACATAGAATAAAGATAAAGATAGATATGAGCAGAACTTAATACCACAGAAAACGTATAAAATTCAGGTGAGGTAGTAAGTCCAAAGAATATTCTTTGAAAAGATTTAAAAGACACACTTTGATTAAGGAAAGCACAAACATAATTAAAGAATATATACAAAGAATCAGGACAATGTTATAGCAGAGAATATATGAAATGCCAGTAAATTTGAACATTTCTGTAAAGTGGTCCATTTCCTAGCTCCTACAGTTTACCAAAACTGACACAAGAGGAAATCATTTAAGGTCATCATGTCTGCCCTTGACATTCTCGGAACGCCCTGGCCTCAGAATGCAGCATCTGTAGTCCATGGTAACCTGCGGAGAGTGGGCGGGACTGAGGGAGGCTGGACACAGCCCTCACAGAGGGAGTGGGTGTGGCCATCTCTGCTGTGACTGAACAAAGGGCAGGGGAGCAGCGGGCCCTGGGCAGGGCCCTCAGAGCCCGGCAGGCCTAGTGGGGTGTCACAAGCATTTAGGCCCAGGCCTTAGGGCGCCTTCTTTGTCTGGACAGCACCCCAAACTCTCACTTTTCCACACAGGCCGCCCACTTAGTTGCAGTGAGTGTGGAACCTGTCCGCGCAGTATACCTCGCTGCACAGCTAACCATAGGTCTGGGCATCATAGCTTCCTGCCAGGTGATCGAAGTTCGCAGGAGAGATGATTCCCAGGTTCACATGCAGAGAGGCACCTGCCCGGGCCACAGGCGGCCCACTGCCCCTGCCCAAGATCGGGGGCCGAAAGCAGCCCTGTCTAATTCCCCTACCCCTAGAGGGAGTATTGGACCAACAATTCTAGAAAACGGGGTCCTTGTGGGCAACTCATTGGAGGGACACAAATAAATCTTTGCCGACATTTTGCTGAAACTTACAAGCGTTCACACCTAAGCCTTTTACAAGGTCAGCTGTTTAGCTAAACATGAGCTCATGATCTAAATTTACACAATAATGAAGAAGTCAGCTAAAAGTGAGACAATCAGCCAAAACAATCAATACCAGAATTAGATTCCCTAGGCCATCCCTCAGATGTTGGAATAATCAGGTGCTAGGCAGAAAATATACATAAACCTGGAAAAGAAACAAGGAACAAGGATGTTTTCAAAGACTGGTAGGATCTCTAAAATATTTTTAAAGTACATGTCATTGATAAAGCTAAATACTCAAAGGTTGTTTAATACAACAAATTAAGCAGTGAGAAGAGTGAAATTATGCTGTTTAGAAAACTATGGAAGGTGAGATTTTCTGCCTAATTATATAAGATGATTTCTCTAAAAAATACACATTATTTCAAAGACTTATTGGCTGTGAAATAAGTTAAGGGTATTTCAAATGTCTTGTCTGCAAAGAAATGTGAGATGTAGGGAATCACAGAAAGCCGAGGGGATAATATGTCAATATATACATTGCTATATGGTGAACTAAGCCTTAGGCCGGCAACAGTGTAGAGGAATGGACCCTTAGAAACGTACAAGTAAGCTGGAATCTTTAAAAGTTCAAATCTTTATAAGTAAAAAACATTTATTAAAAATAATAACCAAGTGTTTTACTTGACATCAGAAAATCAAAACAATAAACCCTGAGAACATAGAAAAAAGATAAATAAAGTTATGAGAAGAACTTAATACAACAGAAAACGTATAAAATTAAGGTGATTTAGTA
Source organism: Mesoplodon bidens (assembly GCF_964165515.1). Taxonomy (NCBI): domain Eukaryota; kingdom Metazoa; phylum Chordata; class Mammalia; order Artiodactyla; family Ziphiidae; genus Mesoplodon; species Mesoplodon bidens. Next base: position 6,156,748 of record NC_138180.1, read on the forward strand.
AGTCCAAAGAATATTCTTTGAAAAGATTTAAAAGACACACTTTGATTTAGGAAAACAAAAAAAAGTAAATAATATACAGAAAGATTCAGGACAATGTTATAGCGGAGAATATATGAATTGCCAGTAAACTTGAACATTTCTGTAAAGCGGACCATTTCCTAGCTGCTACAGTTTACGAAAACTGACTCAAGAGGAAATCATTTAAGGTCATCATGTCTGACCTTGGCATTCTCGGAACGCCCTGGCCTCAGAATGCAGCATCTGTAGTCCATGGTAACCTGCGGAGAGGGGACGTGGCTGAGGGAGTTTGGAAGCCTGCCATCACTGAGGGAGTGGGTGTGGCCATCTCTGCTGTAACTGAACAAAGGCCAGGGGAGCACGGGGCCCAGGGCAGGGCCCTCAGAGCCCGGCAGACCCAGTGGGGTGTCACAAGCATTTAGGCCCAGGCCAAAGGGCGCCTTCTTTGTCTGCACAGCTGCACAAACTCTCACCTTTCCACTCAGGCCACCCTCTTATTTGAAGTGTGTTTGGAACCTGTCCACGCAGTACACCTCGCTGCACAGCTAACCATAGGTCAGGGCATCGTAGCTTCCTGCCTGGTGAACGAAGTTCGCAGGCAAATGGGTCCCTGGGACACATGCGGAGAGGCTCCTGCCTGGGCCACAGGCCGCCCACTGGCCCTGCCCCAGATCGAAGGCTGAAAAGCAGCCATGTCTGAGTCCACTGCCTCTCGAAGGAGTATTGGACCAACACTTGTAGAAAACGGGGTCCTTGCGGGCAACTCATTGGAGGGACACAAATAAATCTTTGCCGACTTTCTGCTGAAGCGTACCAGCGTTCACACCTAAGCCTCTTACAAGGTCAGCTGTTTAGCTAAACATGAGCTCATGATCTAAATTTACACAATATTGAAGAAATCAGCTACAAAGGGAGAAAATCAGCAAAAACAATCAATACCAGAATGAGATTCCCTAGGCCATCCATCTGATGTTGGAATAATCAAGTGCAAGGCAGAAAATATACATAAAACTGGAACTGAAAGAAGGAACAAGGAGGTTTTCAAAGGCTGGTAGGATCTCTAATACATTTTTAAAGTACATGTCATTGATAAACCTAAATACTCAAAGGTTGTTTAATACCACAGATTAAGCATTGAGAAGAGTGAAATTATGCTGTTTTGAAAACTATGGCAGGTGAGATTTTCTGCCTAATTATGTCAGAAGATTTCTCTAAAAAATAGACATTATTTCAAAGACTTATTGGCTGTGAAATAAGTTAAGTGTATTTCAAATGGCTTGTCTGCAAAGAAAGGTGAGATGTAGGGAACCACAGAAAGTCGAGGGGAAAATGTCAATATATACATTGCTATATGGTGAACTAAGCCTTAGGCCAGCCACAATGTAGAGGACCTGACCCTTAGAAACTTAAAAGTGAGCTGGAATCTTTAAAAGTTCAAATCTTTATAAGTAAAAAGATTGATGAAAATGAATAACCAAGTGTTTTAATTGACATCAGAAGATGAAAACAATAAACCCTGAGAACATTGAATAAAGATAAAGATAGATATGAGCAGAACTTAATACCACAGAAAACGTATAAAATTCAGGTGAGGTAGTAAGTCCAAACAATATTCTTTGAAAAGATTTAAAAGACACACTTTGATTAAGGAAAGCACAAACATAATTAAAGAATATATAGAAAGAATCAGGACAATGTTATAGCAGAGAATATATGAAATGCCAGTAAATTTGAACATTTCTGTAAAGTGGACCATTTCCTAGCTCCTACAGTTTACCAAAACTGACACAAGAGGAAATCATTTAAGGTCATCATGTCTGCCCTTGGCATTCTCGGAACGCCCTGGCCTCAGAATGCAGCATCTGTAGTCCATGGTAACCTGCGGAGAGTGGGCGGGACTGAGGGAGGCTGGAACACTGCCGTCACAGAGGGAGTGGGTGTGGCCATCTCTGCTGTGACTGAACAAATGGCAGGGGAGCAGCGGGCCCTGGGCAGGGCCCTCAGAGCCCGGCAGGCCTAGTGGGGTGTCACAAGCATTTAGGCCCAGGCCTTAGGGCGCCTTCTTTGTCTGGACAGCAGCCCAAACTCTCACTTTTCCACACAGGCCGCCCACTTAGTTGCAGTGAGTGTGGAACCTGTCCGCGCAGTATACCTCGCTGCACAGCTAACCATAGGTCTGGGCATCATAGCTTCCTGCCAGGTGACCGAAGTTCTCAGGAGAGATGATTCCCAGGTTCACATGCAGAGAGGCACCTGCGCGGGCCACAGGCGGCCCACTGCCCCTGCCCAAGATCGGGGGCCGAAAGCAGCCCTGTCTAATTCCCCTACACCTAGAGGGAGTATTGGACCAACACTTCTAGAAAACGGGGTCCTTGTGGGCAACTCATTGGAGGGACACAAATAAATATTTGCCGACTTTTTGCTGAAACTTACAAGCGTTCACACCTAAGTCTTTTACAAGGTCAGCTGTATAGCTAAACATGAGCTCATGATCTAAATTTACACAATAATGAAGAAGTCAGCTAAAAGGGAGACAATCAGCCAAAACAATCAATACCAGAATTAGATTCCCTAGGCCATCCCTCAGATGTTGGAATAATCAGGTGCTAGGCAGAAAATATACATAAACCTGGAAAAGAAACAAGGAACAAGGATGTTTTCAAAGACTGGTAGGATCTCTAAAACATTTTTAAAGTACATGTCATTGATAAAGCTAAATACTCAAAGGTTGTTTAATACAACAAATTAAGCAGTGAGAAGAGTGAAATTATGCTGTTTAGAAAACTATGGAAGGTGAGATTTTCTGCCTAATTATATAAGATGATTTCTCTAAAAAATACACATTATTTCAAATACTTATTGGATGTGAAATAAGTTAAGGGTATTTCAAATGTCTTGTCTGCAAAGAAATGTGACATGTAGGGAATCACAGAAAGCCGAGGGGATAATATGTCAATATATACATTGCTATATGGTGAACTAAGCCTTAGGCCGGCAACAGTGTAGAGGAATGGACCCTTAGAAACGTACAAGTAAGCTGGAATCTTTAAAAGTTCAAATCTTTATAAGTAAAAAAGATTTATTAAAAATAATAACCAAGTGTTTTACTTGACATCAGAAAATCAAAACAATAAACCCTGAGAACATAGAAAAAAGATAAATAAAGATATGAGCAGAACTTAATACAACAGAAAACGTATAAAATTTAGGTGATTTAGTAAGTCCAAAGAATATTCTTTGAAAAGATTTAAAAGACACACTTTGATTTAGGAAAACAAAAAAAAGTAAATAATATACCGAAAGAATCAGGACAATGTTATAGCGGAGAATATATGAATTGCCAGTAAACTTGAACATTTCTGTAAAGTGGACCATAGCCTAGCTCCTAAAGTTTACCAAAATTTTCACAAGAGGAAATCATTTAAGGTCATCATGTCTGCCCTTGGCATTCTCGGAACGTCCTGGCCTCAGAATGCAGCATCTGTAGTCCATGGTAACCTGCGGAGAGTGGGCGGGGCTGAGGGAGGCTGGAAGACTGCCCTCACTGAGGGAGTGAGTGTGGCCATCTCTGCTGTGACTGAACAAAGGGCAGGGGAGCAGGGGGCCCAGGGCAGGACCCTCAGAGCCCGGCAGACCCAGTGGAGTGTCACAAGCATTTAGGCCCAGGCCAAAGGGCGCCTTCTTTGTCTGCACAGCTGCCCAAACTCTCACCTTTCCACTCAGGCCGCCCTCTTATTTGAAGTGTGTTGGGTACCTGTCCGCGCAGTACACCTCGCTGCTCAGCTAACCATAGGTCATTGCATCGTAGCTTCCTGCCAGTTGACTGAAGTTCGACGGCAAATTGTTCCCTGGGACACATGCGGAGAGGCTCCTGCCGGGGCCACAGGCCGCCCACTGGCCCTGCCCCAGATCGAAGGCTGAAAATCAGCCATGTCTGAGTCCACTGCCTCTCGAAGGAGTATTGGACCAACACTTGTAGAAAACGGGGTCCTTGCGGGCAACTCATTGGAGGGACACAAAAAAATCTTTGCCGACTTTCTGCTGAAGCGTACCAGCGTTCACACCTAAGCCTCTTACAAGGTCAGCTCTTTAGCTAAACATGAGCTCATGATCTAAATTTACACAATATTGAAGAAATCAGCTACAAAGGGAGACAATCAGCAAAAACAATCAATACCAGAATGAGATTCCCTAGGCCATCCATCTGATGTTGGAATAATCAGGTGCAAGGCAGAAAATATACATAAAACTGGAACTGAAACAAGGAACAAGGAGGTTTTCAAAGGCTGGTAGGATCTCTAAAACATTTTTAAGGTACATGTCGTTGATAAACCTAAATACTCAAAGGTTGTTTAATACCACAGATTAAGCATTGAGAAGAGTGAAATTATGCTGTTTTGAAAACTATAGCAGGTGAGATTTTCTGCCTAATTATGTCAGAAGATTTCTCTAAAAAATAGACATTATTTCAAAGACTTATTGGCTGTGAAATAAGTTAAGTGTATTTCAAATGGCTTGTCTGCAAAGAAAGGTGAGATGTACGGAATCACAGAAAGTCGAGGGGAAAATGTCAATATATGCATTGCTATATGGTGAACTAAGCCTTAGGCCAGCCACAATGTAGGGTACCTGACCCTTAGAAACTTGAAAGTGAGCTGGAATCTTTAAAAGTTCAAATCTTTATAAGTAAAAAGATTGATGAAAATGAATAACCAAGTGTTTTAATTGACATCAGAAGATCAAAACAATAAACCCTGAGAACATAGAAAAAAGATAAATAAAGATATGAGCAGAATTTAATACCACAGAAAACGTATAAAATTCAGGTGAGGTAGTAAGTCCAAAGAATATTCTTTGAAAAGATTTAAAAGACACACTTTGATTAAGGAAAACAAAAAAAAGTAAAGAATATACAGAAAGAATCAGGACAATGTTATAGCAGAGAATATATGAAATGCCAGTAAATTTGAACATTTCTGTAAAGTGGACCATTTCCTAGCTCCTACAGTTTACCAAAACTGACACAAGAGGAAATCATGTAAGGTCATCATGTCTGCCCTTGGCATTCTCGGAACGCCCTGGCCTCAGAATGCAGCATCTGTAGTCCATGGTAACCTGTGGAGAGTGGGCGGGGCTGAGGGAGGCTGGAACACTGCCCTCACTGAGGGAGTGGGTGTGGCCATCTGTGCTGTGACTGAACAAAGGGCAGGGGAGCATGGGGCCCAGGGCAGGGCCCTCAGAGCAAGGCAGGCCCAGTGGGGTGTCACAATCATTTAGGCCCAGGCCATAGGGCGCCTTCTTTGTCTGCACAGCTGGCCAAACTCTCACTTTTCCACTCTGGCCACCCACTTATTTGAAGTGTGTGTGGAACCTGTCCACGTAGTATACCTCGCTGCACAGCTAACCATAGGTCTGGGCATCGTAGCTTCCTGCCAGGTGACCGAAGTTCGCAGGAGAGATGATTCCCAGGTTCACATGCAGAGAGGCTCCTGCCCAGGCCACACGCCGCCCACTGACCCTGCCCAAGATCGGGGGCCGAAAGCAGCCCTGTCTAAGTCCCCTACCCCTAGAGGGAGTATTGGACCAACACTTCTAGAAAACGGGGTCCTTGTGGGCAACTCATTGGAGGGACACAAATAAATCTTTGCCGACTTTTTGCTGAAACTTACGAGCGTTCACACCTAAGCCTTTTACAAGGTCAGCTGTTTAGCTAAACATGAGCTCATGATCTAAATTTACACAATAATGAAGAAACCAGCTACAAAGGGAGACAATCAGCAAAAACAATCAATACCAGAATTAGATTCCCTAGGCCATCCGTCAGATGTTGGAATAATCAGGTGCTAGGCAGAAAATATACATAAACCTGGAAAAGAAACAAGGAACAAGGATGTTTTCAAAGACTGGTAGGATCTCTAAGACATTTTTAAAGTACATGTCATTGATAAAGCTAAATACTCAAAGGTTGTTTAATACAACAAATTAAGCAGTGAGAAGAGTGAAATTATGCTGTTTAGAAAACTATGGAAGGTGAGATTTTCTGCCTAATTATATAAGATGATTTCTCTAAAAAATACACATTATTTCAAAGACTTATTGGCTGTGAAATAAGTTAAGGGTATTTCAAATGTCTTGTCTGCAAAGAAATGTGAGATGTAGGGAATCACAGAAAGCCGAGGGGATAATAGGTCAATATATACATTGCTATATGGTGAACTAAGCCTTAGGCCGGCAACAGTGTAGAGGAATGGACCCTTAGAAACGTACAAGTAAGCTGGAATCTTTAAAAGTTCAAATCTTTATAAGTAAAAAGATTATTAAAATGAATAACCAAGTGTTTTACTTGACATCAGAAAATCAAAACTATAAACCCTGAGAACATACAAAAAAGATAAATAAAGATATGAGCAGAACTTAATACAACAGAAAACGTATAAAATTCAGGTGATTTAGTAAGTCCAAAGAATATTCTTTGAAAAGATTTAAAAGACACACTTTGATTTAGGAAAACAAAAAAAAAGTAAATAATATACAGAAAGAATCAGGACAATGTTATAGCGCAGAATATATGAATTGCCAGTAAATTTGAATATTTCTGTAAAGTGGACCATTTCCTAGCTCCTAAAGTTTACCAAAACTGACACAAGAGGAAATCATTTAAGGTCATCATGTCTGCCCTTGGCATTCTCGGAACGCCCTGTCCTCAGAATGCAGCATCTGTAGTCCATGGTAACCTGCGGAGAGTGGGCGGGACTGAGGGAGGCTGGAACACTGCCCTCACAGAGGGAGTGGGTGTGGCCATCTCTGCTGTGACTGAACAAAGGGCAGGGGAGCAGCGGGCCCTGGGCAGGACCCTCAGAGCCCGGCAGGCCTAGTGGGGTGTCACAAGCATTTAGGCCCAGGCCTTAGGGCGCCTTCTTTGTCTGCACAGCTGTCCAAACTCTCACTTTTCCACTCAGGCCGCCCACTTAGTTGCAGTGAGTGTGGAACCTGTCCACGCAGTATACCTCGCTGCACAGCTAACCATAGGTCTGGGCATCATAGCTTCCTGCCAGGTGACCGAAGTTCGCAGGAGAGATGATTCCCAGGTTCACATGCAGAGAGGCTCCTGCCCGGGCCACACGCGGCCCACTGCCCCTGCCCAAGATCGGGGGCCGAAAGCAGCCCTGTCTAAGTCCCCTACCCCTAGAGGGAGTATTGGACCAACACTTCTAGAAAACGGGGTCCTTGTGGGCAACTCATTGGAGGGACACAAATAAATCTTTGCCGACATTTTGCTGAAACTTACGAGCGTTCACACCGAAGCCTTTTACAAGGTCAGCTGTTTAGCTAAACATGAGCTCATGATCTAAATTTACACAATAATGAAGAAATCAGCTACAAAGAGAGACAATCAGCAAAAACAATCAATACCAGAATTAGATTCCCTAGGCCATCCGTCAGATGTTGAAATGATCAGGTGCTAGGCAGAAAATATACATAAACCTGGAAAAGAAACAAGGAACAAGGATGTTTTCAAAGACTGGTAGAGTCTCTAAAACATTTTTAAAGTACATGTCATTGATAAAGCTAAATACTCAAAGGTTGTTTAATACAACAAATTAAGCAGTGAGAAGAGTGAAATTATGCTGTTTAGTCAACTATGGAAGGTGAGATTTTCTGCCTAATTATATAAGATGATTTCTCTAAAACATACACATTATTTCAAAGACTTATTGGCTGTGAAATAAGTTAAGGGTATTTCAAATGGCTTGTCTGCAAAGAAATGTGAGATGTAGGGAATCACAGAAAGCCGAGGGGGTAATAGGTCAATATATACATTGCTATATGGTGAACTAAGCCTTAGGCCGGCAACAGTGTAGAGGAATGGACCCTTAGAAACGTACAAGGAAGCTGGAATCTTTAAAAGTTCAAATCTTTATAAGTAAAAAGATTTATTAAAAATAATAACCAAGTGTTTTACTTGACATCAGAAAATCAAAACAATAAACCCTGAGAACATAGAAAAAAGATAAATAAAGATATGAGCAGAACTTAATACAACAGAAAACGTATAAAATTTAGGTGATTTAGTAAGTCCAAAGAATATTCTTTGAAAAGATTTAAAAGACACACGTTGATTTAGGAAAACAAAAAAAAAGTAAATAATGTACAGAAAGAATCAGGACAATGTTATAGCGGAGAATATATGAATTGCCAGTAAATTTGAATATTTCTGTAAAGTGGACCATTTCCTAGCTCCTAAAGTTTACCAAAACTGACACAAGAGGAAATCATTTAAGGTCCTCATGTCTGCCCTTGGCATTCTCGGAACGCCCTGTCCTCAGAATGCAGCATCTGTAGTCCATGGTAACCTGCGGAGAGTGGGCGGGACTGAGGGAGGCTGGAACACTGCCCTCACAGAGGGAGTGGGTGTGGCCATCTCTGCTGTGACTGAACAAAGGGCAGGGGAGCAGCGGGCCCTGGGCAGGGCCCTCAGAGCCCGGCAGACCCAGTGGGGTGTCACAAGCATTTAGGCCCAGGCCAAAGGGCGCCTTCTTTGTCTGCACAGCTGCCCAAACTCTCACCTTTCCACTCAGGCCGCCCTCTTATTTGAAGTGTGTTGGGTACCTGTCCTCACAGTACACCTCGCTGCACAGCTAACCATAGGTCAAGGCATCAAAGCTTCCTGCCAGGTGACTGAAGTTCGCAGGCAAATGGGTCCCTGGGACACATGCGGAGAGGCTCCTGCCCGGGCCACAGGCCGCCCACTGGCCCTGCCCCAGATCGAAGCCTGAAAAGCAGCCATGTCTGAGTCCACTGCCTCTCGAAGGAGTATTCGACCAACACTTGTAGAAAACGGGGTTCTTGCGGGCAACTCATTGGAGGGACACAAATAAATCTTTGCCGACTTTCTGCTGAAGCTTACCAGCGTTCACACCTAAGCCTCTTACAAGGTCAGCTGTTTAGCTAAACATGAGCTCATGATCTAAATTTACACAATATTGAAGAAATCAGCTACAATGGGAGACAATCAGCAAAAACAATCAATACCAGAATGAGATTCCCTAGGCCATCCATCTGATGTTGGAATAATCAGGTGCAAGGCAGAAAATATACATAAAACTGGAACTGAAACAAGGAACAAGGAGGTTTTCAAAGGCTGGTAGGATCTCTAAAACATTTTTAAAGTACATGTCATTGATAAACCTAAATACTCAAAGGTTGTTTAATACCACAGATTAAGCATTGAGAAGAGTGAAATTATGCTGTTTTGAAAACTATGGCAGGTGAGATTTTCTGCCTAATTATGTCAGAAGATTTCTCTAAAAAATAGACATTATTTCAAAGACTTATTGGCTGTGAAATAAGTTAAGTGTATTTCAAATGGCTTGTCTGCAAAGAATGGTGAGATGTAGGGAATCACAGAAAGTCGAGGGGAAAATGTCAATATATACATTGCTATATGGTGAACTAAGCCTTAGGCCAGCCACAATGTAGAGTACCTGACCCTTAGAAACTTGAAAGTGAGCTGGAATCTTTAAAAGTTCAAATCTTTATAAGTAAAAAGATTGATGAAAATGAATAACCAAATGTTTTAATTGACATCAGAAGATCAAAACAATAAACCCTGAGAACATAGAAAAAAGATAAATAAAGATATGAGCAGAACATAATACCACAGAAAACGTATAAAATTCAGGTGAGGTAGTAAGTCCAAAGAATATTCTTTGAAAAGATTTAAAAGACACACTTTGATTAAGGAAAACAAAAAAAAGTAAAGAATATACAGAAAGAATCTGGGCAATGTTATAGCAGAGAATATATGAAATGCCCGTAAATTTGAACATTTCTGTAAAGTGGACCATTTCCTAGCTCCTACAGTTTACCAAAACTGACACAATAGGAAATCATTTAAGGTCATCATGTCTGCCCTTGGCATTCTCGGAACGCCCTGGCCTCAGAATGCAGCATCTGTAGTCCATGGTAACCAGTGGAGAGTGGGCGGGGCTGAGGGAGGCTGGAACACTGCCCTCACTGAGGGAGTGGGTGTGGCCATCTCTGCTGTGACTGAACAAATGGCAGGGGAGCATGGGGCCCAGGGCAGGGCCCTCAGAGCAAGGCAGGCCCAGTGGGGTGTCACAAGCATTTAGGCCCAGGCCATAGGGCGCCTTCTTTGTCTGCACAGCTGGCCAAACTCTCACATTTCCACTCAGGCCACCCACTTATTTGAAGTGTGTGTGGAACCTGTCCACGCAGTATACCTCGCTGCACAGCTAACCATAGGTCTGGGCATCGTAGCTTCCTGCCAGGTGACCGAAGTTCGCAGGAGAGATGATTCCCAGGTTCACACGCAGAGAGGCTCCTGCCCAGGCCACACGCCGCCCACTGCCCCTGCCCAAGATCGGGGGCCCAAAGCAGCCCTGTCTAAGTCCCCTACCCCTAGAGGGAGTATTGGACCAACACTTCTAGAAAACGGGGTCCTTGTGGGCAACTCATTGGAGGGACACAAATAAATCTTTGCCGACTTTTTGCTGAAACTTAGGAGCGTTCACACCTAAGCCTTTTACAAGGTAAGCTGTTTAGCTAAACATGAGCTCATGACCTAAATTTACACAATAATGAAGAAATCAGCTACAAAGGGAGACAATCAACAAAAACAATCAATACCAGAATTAGATTCCCTAGGCCATCCGTCAGATGTTGGAATAATCAGGTGCTAGGCAGAAAATATACATAAACTTGGAAAAGAAACAAGGAACAAGGATGTTTTCAAAGACTGGTAGGGTCTCTAAAACATTTTTAAAGTACATGTCATTGATAAAGCTAAAAACACAAAGGTTGTTTAATACAGCAAATTAAGCTGTGAGAAGAGTGAAGTTATGCTGTTTAGAAAACTATGGAAGGTGAGATTTTCTGCCTAATTATATAAGATGATTTCTCTAAAAAATACACATTATTTCAAAGACTTATTGGCTGTGAAATAAGTTAAGGGTATTTCAAATGTCTTGTCTGCAAAGAAAGGAGAGATGTAGGGAATCACAGAAAGCCGAGGGGATAATAGGTCAATATATACATTGCTATATGGTGAACTAAGCCTTAGGCCGGCAACAGTGTAGAGGAATGGACCCTTAGAAACGTACAAGTTAGCTGGAATCTTTAAAAGTTCAAATCTTTATAAGTAAAAAGATTTATTAAAATGAATAACCAAGTGTTTTACTTGACATCAGAAAATCAAAACTATAAACCCTGAGAACATAGAAAAAAGATAAATAAAGATATGAGCAGAACTTAATACAACAGAAAACGTATAAAATTTAGGTGATTTAGTAAGTCCAAAGAATATTCTTTGAAAAGATTTAAAAGACACACTTTGATTTAGGAAAACAAAAAAAAGTAAATAATATACAGAAAGAATCAGGACAATGTTATAGCGGAGAATATATGAATTGCCAGTAAATTTGAATATTTCTGTAAAGTGGACCATTTCCTAGCTCCTAAAGTTTACCAAAACTGACACAAGAGGAAATCATTTAAGGTCATCATGTCTGCCCTTGGCATTCTCGGAACGCCCTGGCCTCAGAATGCAGCATCTGTAGTCCATGGTAACTTGCGGAGAGGGGGCGTGGCTGAGGGAGGTTGGAAGACTGCCCTCACTGAGGGAGTGGGTGTGGCCATCTCTGCTGTGACTGAACAAAGGGCAGGTGAGCAGGGGGCCCACGGCAGGGCCCTCAGAGCCCGGCAGACCCAGTGGGCTGTCACAAGCATTTAGGCCCAGGCCAAAGGCGCCTTGTTTGTCTGCACAGCTGCCCAAACTCTCACCTTTCCACTCAGGCCGCCCTCTTATTTGAAGTGTGTTGGGTACCTGTCCGCACAGTACACCTCGCTGCACAGCTAACCATAGGTCAAGGCATCGTAGCTTCCTGCCAGGTGACTGAAGTTCGCAGGCAAATGGGTCCCTGGGACACAAGCGGAGAGGCTCCTTCCCGGGCCACAGGCCGCCCACTGGCCCTGCCCCAGATCGAATCCTGAAAAGCAGCCATGTCTGAGTCCACTGCCTCTCGAAGGAGTATTCGACCAACACTTGTAGAAAACGGGGTTCTTGCGGGCAACTCATTGGAGGGACACAAATAAATCTTTGCCGACTTTCTGCTGAAGCTTACCAGCGTTCACACCTAAGCCTCTTACAAGGTCAGCTGTTTAGCTAAACATGAGCTCATGATCTAAATTTACACAATATTGAAGAAATCAGCTACAAAGGGAGACAATCAGCAAAAACAATCAATACCAGGATGAGATTCCCTAGGCCATCCATCTGATGTTGGAATAATCAGGTGCAAGGCAGAAAATATACATAAAACTGGAACTGAAACAAGGAACAAGGAGGTTTTCAAAGGCTGGAAGGATCTCTAAAACATTTTTAAAGTACATGTCATTGATAAAGCTAAAAACACAAAGGTTGTTTAATACAGCAAATTAAGCTGTGAGAAGAGTGAAGTTATGCTGTTTAGAAAACTATGGAAGGTGAGATTTTCTGCCTAATTATATAAGATGATTTCTCTAAAAAATACACATTATTTCAAAGACTTATTGGCTGTGAAATAAGTTAAGGGTATTTCAAATGGCTTGTCTGCAAAGAAAGGTGAGATGTAGGGAATCACAGAAAGCCGAGGGGATAATAGGTCAATATATACATTGCTATATGGTGAACTAAGCCTTAGGCCGGCAACAGTGTAGAGGAATGGACCCTTAGAAACGTACAAGTAAGCTGGAATCTTTAAAAGTTCAAATCTTTATAAGTAAAAAGATTTATTAAAATGTATAACCAAGTGTTTTACTTGACATCAGAAAATCAAAATTATAAACCCTGAGAACATAGAAAAAAGATAAATAAAGATATGAGCAGAACTTAATACAACAGAAAACGTATAAAATTCAGGTGATTTAGTAAGTCCAAAGAATATTCTTTGAAAAGATTTAAAAGACACACTTTGATTTAGGAAAACAAAAAAAAGTAAATAATATACAGAAAGAATCAGGACAATGTTATAGCGGAGAATATATGAATTGCCAGTAAATTTGAATATTTCTGTAAAGTGGAACCTTTCCTAGCTCCTAAAGTTTACCAAAACTGACACAAGAGGAAATCATTTAAGTTCATCATGTCTGCCCTTGGCATTCTCGGAACGCCCTGGCCTCAGAATTCAGCATCTGTAGTCCATGGTAACCTGCGGAGAGGGTGCGTGGCTGAGGGAGGTTGGAAGACTGCCATCACGGAGGGAGTGGGTGTGGCCATCTCTGCAGTGACTGAACAAAGGGCAGGGGAGCAGGGAGCCCAGGGCAGGGACCTCAGAGCCCGGCAGACCCAGTGGGGTTTCACAAGCATTTAGGCCCAGGCCAAAGGGCGCCTTCTTTGTCTGCACAGCTGCCCAAACTCTCACCTTTCCACTCAGGCCGCCCTCTTATTTGAAGTGTGCTGGGTACCTGTCCGCGCAGTACACCTCGCTGCATAGCTAACCATAGGTCAAGGCATCGTAGCTTCCTGCCAGTTGACCGAAGTTCGCAGACAAATGGGTCCCTGGGACACATGCGGAGAGGCTCCTGCCCTGGCCACAGGCCACCCACTGGCCCTGCCCCAGATCGAAGGCTGAAAAGCAGCCATGTCTGAGTCCACTGCCTCTCGAAGGAGTATTCGACCAACACTTGTAGAAAACGGGGTTCTTGCGGGCAACTCATTGGAGGGACAGAAATAAATCTTTGCCGACTTTCTGCTGAAGCTTACCAGCGTTCACACCTAAGCCTCTTACAAGGTCAGCTGTTTAGCTAAACATGAGCTCATGATCTAAATTTACACAATATTGAAGAAATCAGCTACAAAGGGAGACAATCAGCAAAAACAATCAATTCCAGGATGAGATTCCCTAGGCCATCCATCTGATGTTGGAATAATCAGGTGCAAGGCAGAAAATATACATAAAACTGGAACTGAAACAAGGAACAAGGAGGTTTTCAAAGGCTGGAAGGATCTCTAAAACATTTTTAAAGTACATGTCATTGATAAACCTAAATACTCAGACGTTGTTTAATACCACAGATTAAGCATTGAGAAGAGTGAAATTATGCTGTTTTGAAAACTATGGCAGGTGAGATTTTCTGCCTAATTATGTCAGAAGATTTCTCTAAAAAATAGACATTATTTCAAAGACTTATTGGCTGTGAAATAAGTTAAGTGTATTTCAAATGGCTTGTCTGCAAAGAAAGGTGAGATGTAGGGAATCACAGAAAGTCGAGGGGAAAATGTCAATATATACATTGCTATATGGTGAACTAAGCCTTAGGCCAGCCACAATGTAGAGGACGTGACCCTTAGAAACTTGAAAGTGAGCTGGAATCTTTAAAAGTTCAAATCTTTATAAGTAAAAAGATTGATGAAAATGAATAACCAAGTGTTTTAATTGACATCAGAAGATCAAAACAATAAACCCTGAGAACATAGAAAAAAGATAAATAAAGATATGAGCAGAACTTAATACCACAGAAAACGTATAAAATTCAGGTGAGGTAGTAAGTCCAAAGAATATTCTTTGAAAAGATTTAAAAGACACACTTTGATTAAGTAAAACAAAAAAAAGTAAAGAATATACAGAAAGAATCAGGACAATGTTATAGCAGAGAATATATGAAATGCCAGTAAATTTGAAAATTTCTGTAAAGTGGACCATTTCCTAGCTCCTACAGTTTACCAAAACTGACACAAGAGGAAATCATTTAAGGTCATTATGTCTGCCCTTGGCATTCTCGGAACGCCCTGGCCTCAGAATGCAGCATCTGTAGTCCATGATAACCTGTGGAGAGTGGGCGGGGCTGAGGGAGGCTGGAACACTGCCCTCACTGAGGGAGTTGGTGTGGCCATCTCTGCTGTGACTGAACAAAGGGCAGGGGAGCAAGGGGCCCAGGGCAGGGCCCTCAGAGCTAGGCAGGCCCAGTGGGGTGTCACATGCATTTAGGCCCAGGCCATAGGGCGCCTTCTTTGTCTGCACAGCTGGCCAAACTCTCACTTTTCCACTCAGGCCACCCACTTATTTGAAGTGTGTGTGGAACCTGTCCACGCAGTATACCTCGCTGCACAGCTAACCATAGGTCTGGGCATCGTAACTTCCTGCCACTTGACCGAAGTTCGCAGGAGAGATGATTCCCAGGTTCACACGCAGAGAGGCTCCTGCCCAAGCCACAAGCCGCCCACTGCCCCTGCCCAAGATCGGGGGCCGAAAGCAGCCCTGTCTAAGTCCCCTACCCCTAGAGGGAGTATTGGACCAACACTTCTAGAAAACGGGTTCCTTGTGGGCAACTCATTGGAGGGACACAAATAAATCATTGCCGACTTTTTGATGAAACTTACGAGCGTTCACACCTAAGCCTTTTACAAGGTCAGCTGTTTAGCTAAACATGAGCTCATGACCTAAATTTACACAATAATGAAGAAATCAGCTACAAAGGGAGACAATCAGCAAAAACAATCAATACCAGAATTAGATTCCCTAGGCCATCCGTCAGATGTTGGAATAATCAGGTGCTAGGCAGAAAATATACATAAACCTGGAAAAGAAACAAGGAACAAGGATGTTTTCAAAGACTGGTAGGGTCTCTAAAACATTTTTAAAGTACATGTCATTGATAAAGCTAAAAACACAAAGGTTGTTTAATACAGCAAATTAAGCTGTGAGAAGAGTGAAGTTATGCTGTTTAGAAAACTATGGAAGGTGAGATTTTCTGCCTAATTATATAAGATGATTTCTCTAAAAAATACACATTATTTCAAAGACTTATTGGCTGTGAAATAAGTTAAGGGTATTTCAAATGGCTTGTCTGCAAAGAAAGGTGAGATGTAGGGAATCACAGAAAGCCGAGGGGATAATTTGTCAATATATACATAGCTATATGTTGATCTAAGCCTTAGGCCGGCAACAGTGTAGAGGAATGGACCCTTAGAAACGTACAAGTAAGCTAGAATCTTTAAAAGTTCAAATCTTTATAAGTAAAAAGATTATTAAAATGAATAACCAAGTGTTTTACTTGACAACAGAAAATCAAAACTATAAACCCTGAGAACATAGAAAAAAGATAAATAAAGATATGAGCAGAACTTAATACAACAGAAAACGTATAAAATTCAGGTGATTTAGTAAGTCCAAAGAATATTCTTTGAAAAGATTTAAAAGACTCACTTTGATTAAGGAAAACATAAAAATAAGTAAAGAATATGCAGAAAGAATCAGGACAATGTTATAGCAGAGAATATATGAAATGCCTGTAAACTTGAGCATTTCTGTAAAGCGGACCATTTCCTAGCTGCTACAGTTTACGAAAAGTGACACAAGAGGAAATCATTTAAGGTCGTCATGTCTGCCCTTGGCATTCTCGGAACGCCCTGGCCTCAGAATGCAGCATCTGTAGTCCATGGTAACCTGCGGAGAGGGGGCGTGGCTGAGGGAGCTTGGAAGTCTGCCATCACGGAGGGAGTGGGTGTGGCCATCTCTGCTGTGACTGAACAAAGGGCAGGGGAGCAGGGAGCCCAGGGCAGGGCCCTCAGAGCCCGGCAGACCCAGTGGGGTGTCACAAGCATTTAGGCCCAGGCCAAAGGGCGCCTTCTTTGTCTGCACAGCTGCCCAAACTCTCACCTTTCCACTCAGGCCGCCCTCTTATTTGAAGTGTGTTGGGTACCTGTCCGAGCAGTACACCTCGCTGCACAGCTAACCATAGGTCAAGGCATCGTAGCTTCCTGCCAGGTGACCGAAGTTCGCAGGCAAATGGGTCCCTGGGACACATGCTGAGAGGCTCCTGCCCGGGCCACAGGCCACCCACTGGCCCTGCCCTAGATCGAAGCCTGAAAAGCAACCATGTCTGAGTCCACCTCCTCTCGAAGGAGTATTCGACCAACACTTGTAGAAAACGGGGTTCTTGCGGGCAACTCATTGGAGGGACAGAAATAAATCTTTGCCAACTTTCTGCTGAAGCGTACCAGCGTTCACACCTAAGCCTCTTACAAGGTCAGCTGTTTAGCTAAACATGAGCTCATGATCTAAATTTACACAATATTGAAGAAATCAGCTACAAAGGGAGACAATCAGCAAAAACAATCAATACCAGAATGAGATTCCCTAGGCCATCCATCTGATGTTGGAATAATCAGGTGCAAGGCAGAAAATATACATAAAACTGGAACTGAAACAAGGAACAAGGAGGTTTTCAAAGGCTGGTATGATCTCTAAAACATTTTTAAAGTACATGTCATTGATAAACCTAAAAACTCAAAGGTTGTTTAATACCACAGATTAAGCATTGAGAAGAGTGAAATTATGCTGTTTTGAAAACTATGGCAGGTGAGATATTCTGCTTAATTATGTCAGAAGATATCTCTAAAAAATAGACATTATTTCAAAGACTTATTGGCTGTGAAATAAGTTAAGTGTATTTCAAATGGCTTGTCTGCAAAGAAAGGTGAGATGTAGGGAATCACAGAAAGTCGAGGGGAAAATGTCAATATATACATTGCTATATGGTGAACTAAGCCTTAGGCCAGCCACAATGTAGAGGACCTGACCCTTAGAAACTTAAAAGTGAGCTGGAATCTTTAAAAGTTCAAATCTTTATAAGTAAAAAGATTGATGAAAATGAATAACCAAGTCTTTTAATTGACATCAGAAGATGAAAACAATAAACCCTGAGAACATAGAAAAAAGATAAATAAAGATATGAGCAGAACTTAATACCACAGAAAACGTATAAAATTCAGGTGAGGTAGTAAGTCCAAAGAATATTCTTTGAAAAGATTTAAAAGACACACTTTGATTAAGGAAAACAAAAAAAAGTAAAGAATTTACAGAAAGAATCAGGACAATGTTATAGCAGAGAATATATGAAATGCCAGTAAATTTGAAAAATTCTGTAAAGTGGACCATTTCCTAGCTCCTACAGTTTACCAAAACTGACACAAGAGGAAATCATTTAAGGTCATCATGTCTGCCCTTGGCATTCTCGGAACGCCCTGGCCTCAGAATGCAGCATCTGTAGTCCATGGTAACCTGTGGAGAGGGTCGGTGCTGAGGGAGGCTGGAACACTGCCCTCACTGAGGAAGTGGGTGTGGCCATCTCTGCTGTGACTGAACAAAGGGCAGGGGAGAAGCGGGCCCTAGGCAGGGCCCTCAGAGCACGGCAGGCCTAGTGGGGTGTCACAAGCATTTAGGCCCAGGCCTTAGGGCGCCTTCTTTGTCTGCACAGCTGCCCAAACTATCACTTTTCCACTCAGGCCGCCCACTTAGTTGCAGTGAGTGTGGAACCTGTCCGCGCAGTATACCTCGCTGCACAGCTAACCATAGGTCTGGGCATCATAGCTTCCTGCCAGGTGACCGAAGTTCGCAGGAGAGATGATTCCCAGGTTCACATGCAGAGAGGCTCCTGCCCGGGCCACAGGCGGCCCACTGCCCCTGCCCAAGATCGGGGGCCGAAAGCAGCCCTGTCTATTTCCCCTACCCCTAGAGGAAGTATTGGACCAACACTTCTAGAAAACGGGGTCCTTGTGGGCAACTCATTGGAGGGACACAAATAAATTTTTGCCGACTTTTTGCTGAAACTTACGAGCGTTCACACATAAGCCTTTTACAAGGTCAGATGTTTAGCTATACATGAGCTCATGATCTAAATTTACACAATAACGAAGAAATCAGCTACAAAGGGAGACAATCAGCAAAAACAATCAATACCAGAATTAGATTCCCTAGGCCATCCGTCAGATGTTGGAATAATCAGGTGCTAGGCAGAAAATATACATAAAACTGGAAAAGAAACAAGGAACAAGGAGGTTTTCAAAGACTGGTAGGATCTCTAAAACATTTTTAAAGTACATGTCATTGATAAAGCTAAATACTCAAAGGTTGTTTAATACAACAAATTAAGCAGTGAGAAGAGTGAAATTATGCTGTTTAGAAAACTATGGAAGGTGAGATTTTCTGCCTAATTATATAAGATGATTTCTCTAAAAAATACACATTATTTCAAAGACTTATTGGCTGTGAAATAAGTTAAGGGTATTTCAAATGTCTTGTCTGCAAAGAAATGTGAGATGTAGGGAATCACAGAAAGCCGAGGGGAGAATATGTTAATATATACATTGCTATATGGTGAACTAAGCCTTAGGCCGGCAACAGTGTAGAGGAATGGACCCTTAGAAACGTACAAGTAAGCTGGAATCTTTAAAAGTTCAAATCTTTATAAGTAAAAAGATGTTTTAAAAATAATAACCAATTGTTTTACTTGACATCAGAAAATCAAAACAATAAAACCTGAGAACATAGAAAAAAGATAAATAAAGATATGAGCAGAACTTAATACAACAGAAAACGTATAAAATTTAGGTGATTTAGTAAATCCAAAGAATATTCTTTGAAAAGATTTAAAAGACACACTTTGATTTAGGAAAACAAAAAAAAGTAAATAATATACAGAAAGAATCAGGGCAATGTTATAGCGGAGAATATATGAATTGCCAGTAAATTTGAATATTTCTGTAAAGTGGACCATTTCCTAGCTCCTAAAGTTTACCAAAACTGACACAAGAGGAAATCATTTAAGGTCATCATGTCTGCCCTTGGCATTCTCGGAACGCCCTGGCCTCAGAATGCAGCATCTGTAGTCCATGGTAACCTGCGGAGAGGGGGCGTGGCTGAGGGAGTTTGGAAGACTGCCCTCACTGAGGGAGTGGGTGTGGCCATCTCTGCTGTGACTGAACAAAGGGCAGGGGAGCAGGGGGCCCAGGGCAGGGCCCTCAGAGCCCGGCAGACCCAGTGGGGTGTCACAAGCATTTAGGCCCAGGCCAAAGGGCGCCTTCTTTGTCTGCACAGCTGCCCAAACTCTCACCTTTCCACTCAGGCCGCCCTCTTATTTGAAGTGTGTTGGGTACCTGTCCGCACAGTACACCTCGCTGCACAGCTAACCATAGGTCAAGGCATCGTAGCTTCCTGCCAGGTGACTGAAGTTCGCAGGCACATGGGTCCCTGGGACACATGCGGAGAGGCTCCTGCCCGGGCCACAGGCCGCCCACTGGCCCTGCCCCAGATCGAAGCCTGAAAAGCAGCCATGTCTGAGTCCACTGCCTCTCGAAGGAGTATTCGACCAACACTTGTAGAAAACGGGGTTCTTGCGGGCAACTCATTGGAGGGACAGAAATAAATCTTTGCCGACTTTCTGCTGAAGCTTACCAGCGTTCAACCTAAGCCTCTTACAAGGTCAGCTGTTTAGCTAAACATGAGCTCATTATCTAAATTTACACAATATTGAAGAAATCAGCTACAAAGGGAGACAATCAGCAGAAACAATCAATACCAGAATGAGATTCCCTAGGCCATCCATCTGATGTTGGAATAATCAGGTGCAAGGCAGAAAATATACATAAAACTGGAACTGAAACAAGGAACAAGGAGGTTTTCAAAGGCTGGTAGGATCTCAAAAACATTTTTAAAGTACATGTCGTTGATAAACCTAAATACTCAAAGGTTGTTTAATACCACAGATTAAGCATTGAGAAGAGTGAAATTATGCTGTTTTGAAAACTATGGCAGGTGAGATTTTCTGCCTAATTATATAAGAAGATTTCTCTAAAAAATAGACATTATTTCAAAGACTTATTGGCTGTGAAATAAGTTAAGTGTATTTCAAATGGCTTGTCTGCAAAGAAAGGTGAGATGTAGGGAATCACAGAAAGTCGAGGGGAAATTGTCAATATATACATTGCTATATGGTGAACTAAGCCTTAGGCCAGCCACAATGTAGAGGACCTGACCCTTAGAAACTTGAAAGTGGGCTGGAATCATTTAAAGTTCAAATCTTTATAAGTAAAAAGATTGATGAAAATGAATAACCAAGTGTTTTAATTGACATCAGAAGATCAAAACAATAAACCCTGAGAACATAGAAAAAAGATAAATAAAGATATGAGCAGAACTTAATACCACAGAAAACGTATAAAATTTAGGTGAGGTAGTAAGTCCAAAGAATATTCTTTGAAAAGATTTAAAAGACACACATTGATTAAGGAAAACAAAAAAAAGTAAAGAATATACAGAAAGAATCAGGACAATGTTATAGCAGAGAATATATGAAATGCCAGTAAATTTGAACATTTCTGTAAAGTGGACCATTTCCTAGCTCCTACAGTTTACCAAAACTGACACAAGAGGAAATCATTTAAGGTCATCATGTCTGCCCTTGGCATTCTCGGAAAGCCCTGGCCTCAGAATGCAGCATCTGTAGTCCATGGTAACCTGTGGAGAGTGGGCGGGGCTGAGGGAGGCTGGAACACTGCCCTCACGGAGGGAGTGGGTGTGGCCATCTCTGCTGTGACTGAACAAAGGGCAGTGGAGCATGGGGCCCAGGGCAGGGCCCTCAGAGCAAGGCAGGCCCAGTGGGGTGTCACAAGCATTTAGGCCCAGGCCATAGGGCGCCTTCTTTGTCTGCACAGCTGGCCAAACTCTCAATTTTCCACTCAGGCCACCCACTTATTTGAAGTGTGTGTGGAACCTGTCCACGCAGTATACCTCGCTGCACAGCTAACCATAGGTCTGGGCATCGTAGCTTCCTGCCAGGTGACCGAAGTTCGCAGGAGAGATGATTCCAAGGTTCACAGGCAGAGAGGCTCCTGCCCGGGCCACAGGTGGCCCACTGCCCCTGCGCAAGATCGGGGGCCGAAAGCAGCCCTGTCTAAGTCCCCTACCCCTAGAGGGAGTATTGGAGCAACACTTCTAGAAAACGGGGTCCTTGTGGGCAACTCATTGGAGGGACACAAATAAATCTTTCCCGACTTTTTGCTGAAACGTACGAGCGTTCACACCTAAGGCTTTTACAAGGTCAGCTGTTTAGCTAAACATGAGCTCATGCCCTAAATTTACACAATAATGAAGAAATCAGCTAAAGAGGGAGACAACCAGCAAAAACAATCAATACCAGAATTAGATTCCCTAGGCCATCCGTCAGATGTTGGAATAATCAGGTGCTAGGCAGAAAATATACATAAACCTGGAAATGAAACAAGGAACAAGGATGTTTTCAAAGACTGGTAGGGTCTCTAAAACATTTTTAAAGTACATGTCATTCAAAAAGCTAAATACACAAAGGTTGTTTAATACAGCAAATTAAGCTGTGAGAAGAGTGAAGTTATGCTGTTTAGAAAACTATGGAACGTGAGATTTTCTGCCTAATTATATAAGATGATTTCTCTAAAATATACACATTATTTCAAAGACTTATTGGCTGTGAAATAAGTTAAGGGTATTTCAAATGTCTTGTCTGCAAAGAAAGGTGAGATGTAGGGAGTCACAGAAAGCCGAGGGGAAAATATGTCAATATATACATAGCTATATGTTGAACTAAGCCTTAGGCGGGCAACAGTGTAGAGTAATGGACCCATAGAAACGTTCAAGTAAGCTGGAATCTTTAAAAGTTCAAATCTTTATAAGTAAAAAGATTTATTAAAATGAATAACCAAGTGTTTTACTTGACATCAGAAAATCAAAACTATAAACACTGAGAACATAGAAAAAAGATAAATAATGATATGAGCAGAACTTAATACAACAGAAAACGTATAAAATTCAGGTGATTTAGTAAGTCCAAAGAATATTCTTTGAAAAGATTTAAAAGACACACTTTGATTAAGGAAAACATAAACATAAGTAAAGAATATGCAGAAAGAATCAGGACAATGTTATAGCAGAGAATATATGAAATGCCAGTAAACTTGAACATTTCTGTAAAGCGGACCATTTCCTAGCTGCTACAGTTTACGAAAACTGACACAAGAGGAAATCATTTAAGGTCATCATGTCTGCCCTTGGCATTCTCGGAAGGCCCTGGCCTCAGAATGCAGCATCTGTAGTCCATGGTAACCTGCGGAGAGGGGGCGTGGCTGAGGGAGGTTGGAAGACTGCCATCACTGAGGGATTGGGTGTGGCCATCTCTGCTGTGACTGAACAAAGTGCACGGGAGCAGTGGGCCCAGGGCAGGGCCCTCAGAGCCCGGCAGAACCAGTGGGGTGTCACAAGCATTTAGGCCCAGGCCAAAGGGCGCCTTCTTTGTCTGCACAGTTGCCCAAACTCTCACCTTTCCACTCAGGCCGCCCTCTTATTTGAAGTGTGTTTCGAACCTGTCCTCGCAGTACACCTCGCTGCACAGCTAACCATAGTTCAGGGCATCGTAGCTTCCTGCCAGGTGACCGAAGTTCGCAGGCAAATGGGTCCCTGGGACACATGCGGAGAGGCTCCTGCCCGGGCCACAGGCCGCCCACTGGCCCTGTCCCAGATCGAAGCCTGATAAGCAGCTATGTCTGAGTCCACTGCCTCTCGAAGGAGTATTGGACCAACACTTGTAGAAAATGGGGTCCTTGCGGGCAACTCATTGGAGGGACACAAATAAATCTTTGCCGACTTTCTGCTGAAGCGTACCAGCGTTCACACCTAAGCCTCTTACAAGGTCAGCTGTTTAGCTAAACATGAGCTCATGATCTAAATTTACACAATATTGAAGAAATCAGCTACAAAGGGAGACAATCAGCAAAAACAATCAATACCAGAATGAGATTCCCTAGGCCATCCATCAGATGTTGGAATAATCAGGTGCAAGGCAGAAAATATACATAAAACTGGAACTGAAAGAAGGACCAAGGAGCTTTTCAAACGTTGGTAGGATATCTAAAACATTTTTAAAGTACATGTCATTGATAAACCTAAATACTCAAAGGTTGTTTAATACCACAGATTAAGCATTGAGAAGAGTGAAATTATGCTGTTTTGAAAACTATGGCAGGTGAGATTTTCTGCCTAATTATGTCAGAAGATTTCTCTAAAAAATAGACATTATTTCAAAGATTTATTGGCTGTGAAATAAGTTAAGTGTATTTCAAATGGCTTGTCTGCAAAGAAAGGTGAGATGTAGGGAATCACAGAAAGTCGAGGGGAAAATGTCAATATATACATTGCTATATGGTGAACTAAGCGTTAGGCCAGCCACAATGTAGAGGACCTGACCCTTAGAAACTTAAAAGTGAGCTGGAATCTTTAAAAGTTCAAATCTTTATAAGTAAAAAGATTGATGAAAATGAATAACCAAGTTTTTTAATTGACATCAGAAGATCAAAACAATAAAACCTGAGAACATAGAGAAAAGATAAAGATAGATATGAGCAGAACTTAATACCACAGAAAACGTATAAAACTCAGGTGAGGTAGTAAGTCCAAAGAATATTCCTTGAAAAGATTTAAAAGACACACTTTGATTAAGGAAAGCACAAACATAATTAAAGAATATATAGAAAGAATCAGGACAATGTTATAGCAGAGAATATATGAAATGCCAGTAAATTTGAACATTTCTGTAAAGTGGACCATTTCCTAGCTCCTACAGTTTACCAAAACTGACACAAGAGGAAATCATTTAAGGTCATCATGTCTGCCCTTGGCATTCTCGGAACGCCCTGGCCTCAGAATGCAGCATCTGTAGTCCATGGTAACCTGTGGAGAGTGGGCGGGGCTGAGGGAGGCTGGAACACTGCCCTCACTGAGGGAGTGTGTGTGGCCATCTCTGCTGTGACTGAACAAAGGGCAGGGGAGCAGGGGGCCCAGGGCAGGTCCCTCAGAGCAAGGCAGGCCCAGTGGTGTGTCACAAGCATTTAGGCCCAGGCCATAGGGCGCCTTCTTTGTCTGCACAGCTGCCCAAACTCTCACTTTTCCATTCAGGCCACCCACATAGTTGAAGTGTGTGTGGAACCTGTCCACGCATTATACCTCGCTGCACAGCTAACCATAGGTCTGGGCATCGTAGCTTCCTGCCAGGTGACCGAAGTTCGCAGGAGAGATGATTCCCAGGTTCACACGCAGAGAGGCTCCTGCCCGGGCCACACGCCGCCCACTGCCCCAGCCCAAGATCGGGGGCCGAAAGCAGCCCTGTCTAAGTCCCCTACCCCTAGATGGAGTATTGGACCAACACTTCTAGAAAACAGGGTCCTTGTGGGCAACGCATTGGAGGGACACAAATAAATCTTTCCCGACTTTTTGCTAAAACTTACGAGCGTTCAAACCTAAGCCTTTTACAAGGTCAGCTGTTTAGCTAAACATGATCTCATGACCTAAATTTACACAATAATGAAGAAATCATCTACAAAGGGAGACAATCAGCAAAAACAATCAATACCAGAATTAGATTCCCTAGGCCATCCGTCAGATGTTGGAATAATCAGGTGCTAGGCAGAAAATATACATAAACCTGGAAAAGAAACAAGGAACAAGGATGTTTTCAAAGACTGGTAGGGTCTCTGAAACATTTTTAAAGTACATGTCATTGATAAAGCTAAATACACAAAGGTTGTTTAATACAGCAAATTAAGCTGTGAGAAGAGTGAAGTTATGCTGTTTAGAAAATTATGGAAGGTGAGATTTTCTGCCTAATTATATAAGATGATTTCTCTAAAAAATACACATTATTTCAATGACTTATTGGCTGTGAAATAAGTTAAGGGTATTTCAAATGGCTTGTCTGCAAAGAAAGGTGAGATGTAGGGAGTCACAGACAGCCGAGGGGATAATATGTCAATATATACATAGCTATATGTTGATCTAAGCCTTAGGCGGGCAACAGTGTAGAGGAATGGACCCTTAGAAACGTACAAGTAAGCTGGAATCTTTAAAAGTTCAAATCTTTATAAGTAAAAAGATTTATTAAAATGAATAACCAAGTGTTTTACTTGACATCAGAAAATCAAAACTATAAACCCTGAGAACATAGAAAAAAGATAAATAAAGATATGAGCAGAACTTAATACAACAGAAAACGTATAAAATTCAGGTGATTTAGTAATTCCAAAGAATATTCTTTGAAAAGATTTAAAAGACACACTTTGATTAAGGAAAACATAAACATAAGTAAAGAATATGCAGAAAGAATCAGGACAATGTTATAGCAGAGAATATATGAAATGCCAGTAAACTTGAACATTTCTGTAAAGCGGACCATTTCCTAGCTGCTACAGTTTACGAAAACTGACACAAGAGGAAATCATTTAAGGTCATCATGTCTGCCCTTGGCATTCTCGGAACGCCCTGGCCTCAGAATGCAGCATCTGTAGTCCATGGTAACCTGCGTTGAGGGGGCGTGGCTGAGGGAGGTTGGAAGTCTGCCATCACTGAGGGAGTGGGTGTGGCCATCTCTGCTGTGACTGAACAAAGGGCAGGGGAGCAGGAGTCCAGGGCAGGGCCCTCAGAGCCCGGCAGACCCAGTGGGGTGTCACAAGCATTTACGCCCAGGCCAAAGGGCGCCTTCTTTGTCTGCACAGCTGCCCCAACTCTCACCTTTCCACTCAGGCCGCCTTCTTATTTGAAGTGTGTTTGGAACCTGTCCGCGCAGTACACCTCGCTGCACAGCAAACCATAGGTCAGGGCATCGTAGCTTCCTGCCAGGTGACCGAAGTTCGCAGGCAAATGCGTCCCTGGGACACATGCGGAGAGGCTCCTGCCCGGGCCACAGGCCGCCCACTGGCCCTGCCCCAGATCGAAGCCTGAAAAGCAGCCATGTCTGAGTCCACTGCCTCTCGAAGGAGTATTGGACCAACACTTGTAGAAAACGGGGTCCTTGCGGGCAACTCATTGGAGGGACACAAATAAATCTTTGCCGACTTTCTGCTGAAGCGTACCAGCGTTCACACCTAAGCCTCTTACAAGGTCAGCTGTTTAGCTAAACATGAGCTCATGATCTAAATTTACACAATATTGAAGAAATCAGCTACAAAGTGAGACAATCAGCAAAAACAATCAATACCAGAATGAGATTCCCTAGGCCATCCATCTGATGTTGGAATAATCAGGTGCAAGGCAGAAAATATACATAAAACTGGAACTGAAACAAGGAACAAGGAGGTTTTCAATGGCTGGAAGGATCACTAAAACATTTTTAAAGTACATGTCATTGATAAACCTAAAAACTCAAAGGTTGTTTAATACCACAGATTAAGCATTGAGAAGAGTGAAATTATGCTGTTTTGAAAACTATGGCAGGTGAGATTTCTGCCTAATTATGTCAGAAGATTTCTCTAAAAAATAGACATTATTTCAAAGACTTATTGGCTGTGAAATAAGTTAAGTGTATTTCCAAAGGCTTGTCTGCAAAGAAAGGTGAGATGTAGGGAATCACAGAAAGTCGAGGGGAAAATGTCAATATATACATTGCTATATGGTGAACTAAGCGTTAGGCCAGCCACAATGTAGAGGACCTGACCCTTAGAAACTTAAAAGTGAGCTGGAATCTTTAAAAGTTCAAATCTTTATAAGTAAAAAAGATTGATGAAAATGAATAACCAAGTGTTTTAATTGACATCAGAAGATCAAAACAATAAACCCTGAGAACATAGAAAAAAGATAAAGATAGATATGAGCAGAACTTAATACCACAGAAAACGTATAAAACTCAGGTGAGGTAGTAAGTCCAAAGAATATTCTTTGAAAAGATTTAAAAGACACACTTTGATTAAGGAAAGCACAAACATAATTAAAGAATATATAGAAAGAATCAGGACAATGTTATAGCAGAGAATATATGAAATGCCAGTAAATTTGAACATTTCTGTAAAGTGGACCATTTCCTAGCTCCTACAGTTTACCAAAACTGACACAAGAGGAAATCATTTAAGGTCATCATGTCTGCCCTTGGCATTCTCGGAACGCCCTGGCCTCAGAATGCAGCATCTGTAGTCCATGGTAACCTGTGGATAGTGGGCGGGGCTGAGGGAGGCTGGAACACTGCCCTCACTGAGGGAGTGTGTGTGGCCATCTCTGCTGTGACTGAACAAAGGGCAGGGGAGCAGGGGGCCAAGGGCAGGGCCCTCAGAGCAAGGCAGGCCCAGTGTTGTGTCACAAGCATTTAGGCCCAGGCCATAGGGCGCCTTCTTTGTCTGCACAGCTGTCCAAATTCTCACTTTTCCACTGAGGCCTCCAACTTATTTGAAGTGTGTGTGGAACCTGTCCACGCAGTATACCTCGCTGCACAGCTAACCATAGGTCTGGGCATCGTAGCTTCCTGCCAGGTGACCGAAGTTCGCAGGAGAGATGATTCCCAGGTTCACACGCAGAGAGGCTCCTGCCCGGGTCACACGCCGCCCACTGCCCCTGCCCAAGTTCGGGGGCCGAAAGCAGCCCTGTCTAAGTCCCCTACACCTTGATGGAGTATGGGACCAACACTTCAAGAAAACAGGCTCCTTGTGGGCAACGCATTGGAGGGACACAAATAAATCTTTGCCGACTTTTTGCTGAAACTTACGAGCGTTCACACCTAAGCCTTTTACAAGGTCAGCTGTTTAGCTAAACATGAGCTCATGACCTAAATTTACACAATAATGAAGAAATCAACTACAAAGGGAGACAATCAGCAAAATCAATCAATACCAGAATTAGATTCCCTAGGCCATCCATTAGATGTTGGAATAATCAGGTGCTAGGCAGAAAATATACATAAACCTGGAAAAGAAACAAGGAACAAGGATGTTTTCAAAGACTGGTAGGGTCTCTAAAACATTTTTAAAGTACATGTCATTGATAAAGCTAAATACACAAAGGTTGTTTAATACAGCAAATTAAGCTGTGAGAAGACTGAAGTTATGCTGTTTAGAAAACTATGGAAGGTGAGATTTTCTGCCTAATTATATAAGATGATTTCTCTAAAAAATACACATTATTTCAAAGACTTATTGGCTGTGAAATATGTTAAGGGTATTTCAAATGCCTTGTCTGCAAAGAAAGGTGAGATGTAGGGAATCACAGAAAGCCGAGGGGATAATATGTCAATATATACATAGCTATATGTTGATCTAAGCCTTAGGCCGGCAACAGTGTAGAGGAATGGACCCTTAGAAACGTACAAGTAAGCTGGAATCTTTAAAAGTTCAAATCTTTATAAGTAAAAAGATTTATTAAAATGAATAACCAAGTGTTTTACTTGACATCAGAAAATCAAAACAATAAACACTGAGAACATAGAAAAAAGATAAATAAAGATATGAGCAGAACTTAATACAACAGAAAACGTATAAAATTCAGGTGATTTAGTAAGTCCAAAGAATATTCTTTAAAAAGATTTAAAAGACACACTTTGATTAAAGAAAACATAAACATAAGTAAAGAATATGCAGAAAGAATCAGGACAATGATATAGCAGAGAATATATGAAATGCCAGTAAACTTGAACATTTCTGTAAAGCGGACCATTTCCTAGCTGCTACAGTTTACGAAAACTGACACAAGAGGAAATCATTTAAGGTCATCATGTCTGCCCTTGGCATTCTCGGAACGCCCTGGCCTCAGAATGCAGCATCTGTAGTCCATGGTAACCTGCGGAGAGTGGGCGGGACTGAGGGAGGCTGGAACACTGCCCTCACGGAGGGAGTGTGTGTGGCCATCTCTG
Organism: Mesoplodon bidens; assembly: GCF_964165515.1. NCBI lineage: Eukaryota > Metazoa > Chordata > Mammalia > Artiodactyla > Ziphiidae > Mesoplodon > Mesoplodon bidens. Next base: position 6,186,235 of record NC_138180.1, read on the forward strand.
CTGTGACTGAACAAAGGGCAGGGGAGCAGGGGGCCAAGGGCAGGGCCCTCAGAGCCCGGCAGACCCAGTGGTGTGTCACAAACATTTAGGCCCAGGCCAAAGGGCGCCTTCTTTGTCTGCACAGCTGCCCAAACTCTCACCTTTCCACTCAGGCCGCCCTCTTTTTGAAGTGTGTTTGGAACCTGTCCGCGCAGAACACCTCGCTGCACAGCTAACCATAGGTCAGGGCATCGTAGCTTCCTGCCAGGTGACCGAAGTTCGCAGGCAAATGGGTCCCTGGGACACATGCGGAGAGGCTCCTGCCCGGGCCACAGGCCGCCCACTGGCCCTGCCCCAGATCGAAGGCTGAAAAGCAGCCATGTCTGAGTCCACTGCCTCTCGAAGGAGTATTGGACCAACACTTGTAGAAAACGGGGTCCTTGCGGGCAACTGATTGTAGGGACACAAATAAATCTTTGCCGACTTTCTGCTGAAGCGTACGAGCGTTCACACCTAAGCCTCTTACAAGGTCAGCTGTTTAGCTAAACATGAGCTCATGATCTAAATTTACACAATATTGAAGAAATCAGCTACAAAGTGAGACAATCAGCAAAAACAATCAATACCAGAATGAGATTCCCTAGGCCATCCATCTGATGTTGGAATAATCAGGTGCAAGGCAGAAAATATACATAAAACTGGAACTGAAACAAGGAACAAGGAGGTTTTCAATGGCTGGTAGGATCACTAAAACATTTTTAAAGTACATGTCATTGATAAACCTAAATACTCAAAGGTTGTTTAATACCACAGATTAAGCATTGAGAAGAGTGAAATTATGCTGTTTTGAAAACTATGTCAGGTGAGATTTTCTGCCTAATTATGTCAGAAGATTTCTCTAAAAAATAGACATTATTTCAAAGACTTATTGGCTGTGAAATAAGTTAAGTGTATTTCCAATGGCTTGTCTGCAAAGAAAGGTGAGATGTAGGGAATCACAGAAAGTCGAGGGGAAAATGTCAATATATACATTGCTATATGGTGAACTAAGCGTTAGGCCAGCCACAATGTACAGGACCTGACCCTTAGAAACTTAAAAGTGAGCTGGAATCTTTAAAAGTTCAAATCTTTATAAGTAAAAAAGATTGATGAAAATGAATAACCAAGTGTTTTAATTGACATCAGAAGATCAAATCAATAGACCCTGAGAACATAGAAAATAGATAAAGATAGATATGAGCAGAACTTAATACCACAGAAAATGTATAAAATTCAGGTGAGGTAGTAAGTCCAAAGAATATTCTTTGAAAAGATTTAAAAGACACACTTTGATTAAGGAAAGCACAAACATAATTACAGAATATATAGAAAGAATCAGGACAATGTTATAGCAGAGAATATATGAAATGCCAGTAAATTTGAACATTTCTGTAAAGTGGACCATTTCCTAGCTCCTACAGTTTACCAAAACTGACACAAGAGGAAATAATTTAAGGTCATCATGTCTGCCCTTGGCATTCTCGGAACGCCCTGGCCTCAGAATGCAGCATCTGTAGTCCATGGTAACCTGTGGATAGTGGGCGGGGCTGAGGGAGGCTGGAACACTGCCCTCACTGAGGGAGTGTGTGTGGCCATCTCTGCTGTGAGTGAACAAAGGGCAGGGGAGCAGGGGGCCAAGGGCAGGGCCCTCAGAGCAAGGCAGGCCCAGTGTTGTGTCACAAGCATTTAGGCCCAGGCCATAGGGCGCCTTCTTTGTCTGCACAGCTGTCCAAATTCTCACTTTTCCACTGAGGCCTCCAACTTATTTGAAGTGTGTGTGGAACCTGTCCACGCAGTATACCTCGCTGCACAGCTAACCATAGGTCTGGACATCGTAGCTTCCTGCCAGGTGACCGAAGTTCGCAGGAGAGATGATTCCCAGGTTCACACGCAGAGAGGCTCCTGCCCGGGCCACACGCCGCCCACTGCACCTGCCCAAGATCGGGGGCCGAAAGCAGCCCTGTCTAAGTCCCCTACACCTAGATGGAGTATTGGACCAACACTTCTAGAAAACAGGGTCCTTGTGGGCAACGCATTGGAGGGACACAAATAAATCTTTGCCGACTTTTTGCTGAAACTTACGAGCGTTAACACCTAAGCCTTTTACAAGGTCAGCTGTTTAGCTAAACATGAGCTCATGATCTAAATTTACACAATATTGAAGAAATCAGCTACAAAGGGAGACAATCAGCAAAAACAATCAATACCAGAATGAGATTCCCTAGGCCATCCATCTGATGTTGGAATAATCAGGTGCAAGGCAGAAAATATACATAAAACTGGAACTGAAACAAGGAACAAGGAGGTTTTCAAAGGCTGGTAGGATCTCTAAAACATTTTTAAAGTACATGTCGTTGATAAACCTAAATACTCAAAGGTTGTTTAATACCACAGATTAAGCATTGAGAAGAGTGAAATTATGCTGTTTTGAAAACTATGGCAGGTGAGATTTTCTGCCGAATTATATAAGAAGATTTCTCTAAAAAATAGACATTATTTCAAAGACTTATTGGCTGTGAAATAAGTTAAGTGTATTTTAAATGCCTTGTCGGCAAAGAAAGGTGAGATGTAGGGAATCACAGAAAGTCGAGGGGAAAATGTCAATATATACTTTGCTATATGGTGAACTAAGCCTTAGGCCAGCCACAATGTAGAGGACCTGACCCTTAGAAACTTGAAAGTGAGCTGGAATCTTTAAAAGTTCAAATCTTTATAAGTAAAAAGATTGATGAAAATGAATAACCAAGTGTTTTAATTGACATCAGAAGATGAAAACAATAAACCCTGAGAACATAGAAAAAAGATAAATAAAGATATGAGCAGAACTTAATACCACAGAAAACGTATAAAATTCAGGTGAGGTAGTAAGTCCAAAGAATATTCTTTGAAAAGATTTAAAAGACACACTTTGATTAAGGAAAACAAAAAAAGTAAAGAATATACAGAAAGAAACAGGACAATGTTATAGCAGAGAATATATGAAATGCCAGTAAATTTGAACATTTCTGTAAAGTGGACCATTTCCTAGCTCCTACAGTTTACCAAAACTGACACAAGAGGAAATCATTTAAGGTCATCATGTCTGCCCTTGGCATTCTCGGAACGCCCTGGCCTCAGAATGCAGCATCTGTAGTCCATGGTAACCTGTGGAGAGTGGGCGGGGCTGAGGGAGGCTGGAACACTGCCATCACGGAGGGAGTGGGTGTGGCCATCTCTGCTGTGACTGAACAAAGGGCAGGGGAGCATGGGGCCCAGGGCAGGGCCCTCAGAGCAAGGCAGGCCCAGTGGGGTGTCACAAGCATTTAGGCCCAGGCCATAGGGCGCCTTCTTTGTCTGCACAGCTGGCCAAACTCTCACTTTTCCACTCAGGCCACCCACTTATTTGAAGTGTGTGTGGAACCTGTCCACGCAGTATACCTCGCTGCACAGCTAACCATAGGTCTGGGCATCGTAGCTTCCTGCCAGGTGACCGAAGTTCGCAGGAGAGATGATTCCCAGGTTCACACGCAGAGAGGCTCCTGCCCGGGCCACACGCCGCCCACTGCCCCTGCCCAAGATAGGGGGCCGAAAGCAGCCCTGTCTAAGTCCCCTACCCCTAGAGGGAGTATTGGACCAACACTTCTAGAAAATGGGGTCCTTGTGGGCAACTCATTGGAGGGACACAAATAAATCTTTGCCGACTTTTGCTGAAACTTACGAGCGATCACACCTAAGCCTTTTACAAGGTCAGCTGTTTAGCTAAACATGAGCTCATGACCTAAATTTACACAATAATGAAGAAATCAGCTACAAAGGGAGACAATCAGCAAAAACAATCAATACCATAGTTAGATTCCCTAGGCCATCCGTCAGATGTTGGAATAATCAGGTGCTAGGCAGAAAATATACATAAACCTGGAAAAGAAACAAGGAACAAGGATGTTTTCAAAGACTGGTAGGGTCTCTAAAACATTTTTAAAGTACATGTCATTGATAAAGCTAAATACACAAAGGTTGTTTAATACAGCAAATTAAGATGTGAGAAGAGTGAAGTTATGCTGTTTAGAAAACTATGGAACGTGAGATTTTCAGCCTAATTATATAAGATGATTTCTCTAAATATACACATTATTTCAAAGACTTATTGGCTGTGAAGTAAGTTAAGGGTATTTCAAATGGCTTGTCTGCAAAGAAAGGTGAGATGTAGGGAATCACAGAAAGCCGAGGGGATAATATGTCAATATATACATAGCTATATGTTGATCTAAGCCTTAGGCCGGCAGCAGTGTAGAGGAATGGACCCTTACAAACGTACACGTAAGCTGGAATCTTTAAAAGTTCAAATCTTTATAAGTAAAAAGATTTATTAAAATGAATAACCAAGTGTTTTACTTGATATCAGAAAATCAAAACTATAAACCCTGAGAACATAGAAAAAAGATAAATAAAGATATGAGCAGAACTTAATACAACAGGAAACGTATAAAACTCAGGTGATTTAGTAAGTCCAAAGAATATTCTTTGAAAAGGTTTAAAAGACACACTTTGATTAAGGAAAACATAAACATAAGTAAAGAATATGCAGAAAGAATCCGGACAATGTTATAGCAGAGAATATATGAAATGCCAGTAAACTTGAACATTTCTGTAAAGCGGACCATTTCCTAGCTGCTACAGTTTACGAAAACTGACACAAGAGGAAATCATTAAAGTCATCATGTCTGCCCTTGGCATTCTCGGAACGCCCTGGCCTCAGAATGCAGCATCTGTAGTCCATGGTAACCTGCGGAGAGTGGGCGGGACTGAGGGAGGCTGGAACACTGCCCTCCCAGAGGGAGTGGGTGTGGCCATCTCTGCTGTAACTGAACAAAGGGCAGGGGAGCAGCGTGCCTTGGGCAGGGCCCTCAGAGCCCGGCAGGCCTAGTGGGGTGTCACAAGCATTTAGGTCCAGGCCTTAGGGCGCCTTCTTTGTCTGCACAGCTGCCCAAACTCTCACTTTTCCCTCAGGCCGCCCACTTAGTTGCAGTGAGTGTGGAACCTGTCCGCGCAGTACACCTCGCTGCACAGCTAACCATAGGTCAGGTCATCGTAGCTTCCTGCCAGGTGACCGAAGTTCGCAGGAGAGATGATTCCCAGGTTCACATGCACAGAGGCTCCTGCCCGGGCCACAGGCGGCCCACTGCCCCTGCCCAAGATCGGGGGCCGAAAGCAGCCCTGTCTAATTACCCTAACCCTAGAGGGAGTATTGGACCAACACTTCTAGAAAACGGGGTCCTTGTGGGCAACTCATTGGAGGGACACAAATAAATATTTGCCGACTTTTTGCTGAAACTTACGAGCGTTCACACCTAAGCCTTTTACAAGGTCAGCTGTTTAGCTAAACATGAGCTCATGATCTAAATTTACACAATAATGAAGAAATCAGCTACAAAGGGAGACAATCAGCAAAAACAATCAATACCAGAATTACATTCCCAAGGCCATCCGTCAGATGTTGGAATAATCAGGTGCTAGGCAGAAAATATACATAAACCTGGAAAAGAAACAAGGAACAAGGATGTTTTCAAAGACTGGTAGGATCTCTAAAACATTTTTAAAGTACATGTCATTGATAAAGCTAAATACTCAAAGGTTGTTTAATACAACAAAGTAAGCAGTGAGAAGAGTGAAATTATGCTGTTTAGAAAACTATGGAAGGTGAGATTTTCTGCCTAATTATATAAGAAGATTTCTCTAAAAATACACATTATTTCAAAGACTTATTGGCTGTGAAATAAGTTAAGGGTATTTCAAATGTCTTGTCTGCAAAGAAATGTGAGATGTAGGGAATCACAGAAAGCCGAGGGGATAATATGTCAAAATAAACATTGCTATATGGTGAACTAAGCCTTAGGCCGGCAAAAGTGTAGAGGAATGGACCCTTAGAAATGTACAAGGAAGCTGGAATCTTTCAAAGTTCAAATCTTTATAAGTAAAAATATTTATTAAAAATAATAACCAAGTGTTTTACTTGACATCAGAAAATCAAAACAATAAACCCTGAGAACATAGAAAAAAGATAAATAAAGATATGAGCAGAATTTAATACAACAGAAAACGTATAAAATTTAGGTGATTTAGTAAGTCCAAAGAATATTCTTTGAAAAAATTTAAAAGACACACTTTGATTTAGGAAAACAAAAAAAAGTAAATAATATACAGAAAGAATCAGGACAAAGTTATAGCGGAGAATATATGAATTGCCAGTAAATTTGAACATTTCTGTAAAGCGGACCATTTCCTAGCTCCTAAAGTTTACCAAAACTGACACAAGAGGAAATCATTTAAGGTCATCATGTCTGCCCTTGGCATTCTCGGAACACCCTGGCCTCAGAATGCCGCATCTGTAGTCCATGGTAACCTGCGGAGAGGGGGCGTGGCTGAGGGAGGTTGGAAGACTGCCCTCACTGAGGGAGTGGGTGTGGCCATCTCTGCTGTGACTGAACAAAGGGCAGGGGAGCAGGGGGCCCAGGGCAGGGCCCTCAGAGCAAGGCAGGCCCAGTGGGGTGTCAAAAGCATTTAGGCCCAGGCGAAAGGGCGCCTTCTTTGTCTGCACAGCTGCCCAACCTCTCACCTTTCCACTCAGGCCGCCCTCTTATTTGAAGTGTGTTTGGAACCTGTACGCGCAGTACACCTCGCTGCACAGCTAACCATAGGTCAGGGCATCGTAGCTTCCTGCCAGGTGACCGAAGTTCGCAGGCAAATGGGTCCCTGGGACACATGCGGAGAGGCTCCTGCCCGGGCCACAGGCCGCCCACTGGCCCTGCCCCAGATCGAAGCCTGAAAAGCAGCCATGTCTGAGTCCACTGCCTCTCGAAGTAGTATTGGACCAACACTTGTAGAAAACGGGGTCCTTGCGGGCAACTCATTGGAGGGACACAAATAAATCATTGCCGACTTTCTGCTGAAGCGTACCAGCGTTCACACCTAAGCCTCTTACAAGGTCAGCTGTTTAGCTAAACATGAGCTCATGATCTAAATTTACACAATATTGAAAAAATCAGCTACAGAGTGAGACAATCAGCAAAAACAATCAATACCAGAATGAGATTCCCTAGGCCATCCATCTGATGTTGGAATAATCAGGTGCAAGGCAGAAAATATACATAAAACTGGAACTGAAACAAGGAACAAGGAGGTTTTCAAAGGCTGGTAGGATCTCTAAAACATTTTTAAAGTACATGTCATTGATAAACCTAAATACTCAAAGGTTGTTTAATACCACAGATTAAGCATGAGAAGAGTGAAATTATGCTGTTTTGAAAACTATGGCAGGTGAGATTTTCTGCCTAATTATGTCAGAAGATTTCTCTAAAAAATAGACATTACTTCAAAGACTTATTGGCTCTGAAATAAGTTAAGTGTATTTCAAATGGCTTGTCTGCAAAGAAAGGTGAGATGTAGGGAATCACAGAAAGTCGAGGGGAAAATGTCAATATATACATTGCTATATGGTGAACCAAGCGTTAGGCCAGCCACAATGTAGAGGACCTGAACCTTAGAAACTTGAAAGTGAGCTGGAATCTTTAAAAGTTCAAATCATTATAAGTAAAAAGATTGATGAAAATGAATAATCAAGTGTTTTAATTGACATCAGAAGATCAAAACAATAAACCCTGAGAACATAGAAAAAAGATAAAGATAGTTATGAGCAGAACTTAATACCACAGAAAACGTATAAAATTCAGGTGAGGTAGTAAGTCCAAAGAATATTCTTTGAAAAGATTTAAAAGACACACTTTGGTTAAGGAAAGCACAAACATAATTAAAGAATATATAGAAAGAATCAGGACAATGTTATAGCAGAGAATATATGAAATGCCAGTAAATTTGAACATTTCTGTAAAGTGGACCATTTCCTAGCTCCTACAGTTTACCAAAACTGACACAAGAGGAAATCATTTAAGGTCAACATGTCTGCCCTTGGCATTCTCGGAACGCCCTGGCCTCAGAATGCAGCATCTGTAGTCCATGGTAACCTGCGGAGAGTGGGCGGGACTGAGGGAGGCTGGAACACTGCCCTCACAGAGGGAGTGGGTGTGGCCATCTCTGCTGTGACTGAACAAAGGGCAGGGGAGCAAAGGGATTTGGGCAGGGCCCTCAGAGCCCGGCAGGCCTAGTGGGGTGTCACAAGCATTTAGGTCCAGGCCTTATGGCGCCTTCTTTGTCGGCACAGCTGCCCAAACTCTCACTTTTCCCTCAGGCCGCCCACTTAGTTGCAGTGAGTGTGGAACCTGTCCGCGCAGTATACCTCGCTGCACAGCTAACTATAGGTGAGTGCATCATAGCTTCCTGCCAGGTGACCGAAGTTCGCAGGAGAGATGATTCCCAGGTTCACATGCACAGAGGCTCCTGCCCGGGCCACAGGCGGCCCACTGCCCCTGCCCAAGATCGGGGGCCGAAAGCAGCCCTGTCTAATTCCCCTACCCCTAGAGGGAGTATTGGACCAACACTTGTAGAAAACGGGGTCCTTGCGGGCAACTCATTGGAGGGACACAAATAAATCTTTGCCGACTTTCTGCTGAAGCTTAACAGCGTTCACACCTAAGCCTCTTACAAGGTCAGCTGTTTAGCTAAACATGAGCTCATGATCTAAATTTACACCAAATTGAAGAAATCAGCTACAAAGGGAGACAATCAGCAAAAACAATCAATACCAGAATGAGATTCCCTAGGCCATCCATCTGATGTTGGAATAATCAGGTGCAAGGCAGAAAATATACATAAAACTGGAACTGAAAAAAGGAACAAGGAGGTTTTCAAAGGCTGGTAGGATCTCTAAAACATTTTTAAAGTACATTTCGTTGATAAACCTAAATACTCAAAGGTTGTTTAATACCACAGATTAAGCATTGAGAAGAGTGAAATTATGCTGTTTTGAAAACTATGGCAGGTGAGATTTTCTGCCTAATTATATAAGAAGTTTTCTCTAAAAAATAGACATTATTTCAAAGACTTATTGGCTGTGAAATAAGTTAAGTGTATTTCAAATGGCTGGTCTGCAAAGGAAGGTGAGATGTAGGGAATCACAGAGAGTCGAGGGGAAAATGTCAATATATACATTGCTATATGGTGAATTAAGCCTTAGGCCAGCCACAATGTAGAGGACCTGACCCTTAGAAACTTGAAAGTGAGCTGGAATCTTTAAAAGCTCAAATCTTTATAAATAAAAAATTGATGAAAATGAATAACCAAGTGTTTTAATTGACATCAGAAGATCAAAACAATAAACCCTGAGAACATAGAAAAAAGATAAATATAGATATGAGCAGAACTTAATACCACAGAAAACGTATAAAATTCAGGTGAGGTAGTAAGTCCAAAGAATATTCTTTGAAAAGATTTAAAAGACACACTTTGATTAAGGAAAGCACAAACATAATTAAAGAATATATAGAAAGAATCAGAACAATGTTATAGCAGAGAATATACGAAATGCCAGTAAATTTGAACATTTCTGTAAAGTGGACCATTTCCTAGCTCCTACAGTTTACCAAAACTGACACAAGAGGAAATCATTTAAGGTCATCATGTCTGCCCTTGGCATTCTCGGAACGCCCTGGCCTCAGAATGCAGCATCTGTAGTCCATGGTAACCTGTGGATAGTGGGCGGGTCTGAGGGAGGCTGGAACACTGCCCTCACGGAGGGAGTGTGTGTGGCCATCTCTGCTGTGACTGAACAAAGGGCAGGGGAGCATGGGGCCCTGGGCATGGCCCTCAGAGCAAGGCAGGCCCAGTGGGGTGTCACAAGCATTTAGGCCCAGGCCATAGGGCGCCTTCTTTGTCTGCACAGCTGCCCAAACTCTCACTTTTCCACTCAGGCCACCCACTTATTTGAAGTGTGTGTGGAACCTGTCCACGCAGTATACCTCGCTGCACAGCTAACCATAGGCCTGGGCATCGTAGCTTCCTGCCAGGTGACCGAAGTTCGCAGGAGAGATGATTCCCAGGTTCACACGCAGAGAGGCTCCTGCCCGGGCCACACGCCGCCCACTGCCCCTGCCCAAGATCGGGGGCCGAAAGCAGCCCTGTCTAAGTCCCCTACCCCTAGAGGAAGTATTGGACCAACACTTCTAGAAAACGGGGTCCTTGTGGGCAACTCATTGGAGGGACACAAAGAAATCTTTGCCGACTTTTTGCTGAAACTTACGAGCGTTCACACCTAAGCCTTTTACAAGGTCAGCTGTTTAGCTAAACATGAGCTCATGACCTAAATTTACACAATAATGAAGAAATCAGCTACAAAGGGAGACAATCAGCAAAAACAGTCAATACCAGAATTAGATTCCCTAGGCCATCCGTCAGATGTTGGAATAATCAGGTGCTAGGCAGAAAATATACATAAACCTGGAAAAGAAACAAGGAACAAGGATGTTTTCAAAGACTGGTAGGGTCTCTAAAACATTTTTAAAGTACATGTCATTGATAAAGCTAAAAACACAAAGGTTGTTTAATACAGCAAATTAAGCTGTGAGAAGAGTGAAGTTATGCTGTTTAGAAAGCTATGGAAGGTGAGATTTTCTGCCTAATTATATAAGATGATTTCTCTAAAAAATACACATTATTTCAAAGACTTATTGGCTGTGAAATAAGTTAAGGGTATTTCAAATGTCTTGTCTGCAAAGAAAGGTGAGATGTAGGGAGTCACAGAAAGCCGAGGGGAAAATATGTCAATATATACATAGCTATATGTTGAACTAAGCCTTAGGCCGGCAACAGTGTAGAGGAAAGGACCCTTAGAAACGTACAAGTAAGCTGGAATCTTTAAAATTTCAAATCTTTACAAGTAAAAAGTTTTATTAAGATGAATAACCAAGTGTTTTACTTGATATCAGAAAATCAAAACTATAAACCCTGAGAACATAGAAAAAAGATAAATAAAGATATGAGCAGAACTTAATACAACAGAAAACGTATGAAATTCAGGTGATTTAGTAAGTCCAAAGAATATTCTTTGAAAAGATTTAAAAGACACACTTTGATTAAGGAAAACATAAACATAAGTAAAGAATATGCAGAAAGAATCAGGACAATGTTATAGCAGAGAACATATGAAATGCCAGTAAACTTGAACATTTCTGTAAAGCGGACCATTTCCTAGCTGCTACAGTTTACGAAAACTGACACAAGAGGAAATCATTTAAGGTCATCATGTCTGCCCTTGGCATTCTCGGAACGCCCTGGCCTCAGAATGCAGCATCTGTAATCCATGGTAACCTGCGGAGAGGGGGCGGGGCTGAGGGAGGCTGGAACACTGCCCTCACTGAGGGAGTGGGTGTGGCCATCTCTGCTGTGACTGAACAAAGGGCAGGGGAGCAGGGGGCCCAGGGCAGTGCCCTCAGAGCAAGGCAGGCCCAGTGGGGTGTCACAAGCATTTAGGCCCAGGCCAAAGGGCGCCTTCTTTGTCTGCACAGCTGCCCAAACTCTCACTTTTCCACTGAGGCCACCCACTTATTTGAAGTGTGTCTGGAACCTGTCCACCCAGTATACCTCGCTGCACAGCTACCATAGGTCTGGCCATTGTAGCTTCCTGCCAGGTGACCGAAGTTCGCAGGAGAGATGATTCCCAGGTTCACACGCAGAGAGGCTCCTGCCCGGGCCACACGCCGCCCACTGCCCCTGCCCAAGATCGGGGGCCGAAAGCAGCCCTGTCTAAGTCCCCTACCCCTAGAGGGCTTATTGGACAAACACTTCTAGAAAACGGGGTCCTTGTGGGCAAATCATTGGAGGGACACAAATAAATCTTTGCCGACTTTTTGCTGAAACTTACGAGCGTTCACACCTAAGCCTTTTACAAGGTCAGCTGTTTAGCTAAACATGAGCTCATGACCTAAATTTACACAATAATGAAGAAATCAGCTACAAAGGGAGACAATCAGCAAAAACAATCAATACCAGAATTAGATTCCCTAGGCCATCCGTCAGATGTTGGAATAATCAGGTGCTAGGCAGAAAATATACATAAACCTGGAAAAGAAACAAGGAACAAGGATGTTTTCAAAGACTGGTAGGGTCTCTAAAACATTTTTAAAGTACATGTCATTGATAAAGCTAAATACACAAAGGTTGTTTAATACAGCAAATTAAGCTGTGAGAAGAGTGAAGTTATGCTGTTTAGAAAACTATGGAAGGTGAGATTTTGTGCCTAATTATATAAGATGATTTCTCTAAAAAATACACATTATTTCAAAGACTTATTGGCTGTGAAGTAAGTTAAGGGTATTTCAAATTGCTTGTCTGCAAAGAAAGGGGAGATGTAGGGAATCACATAAAGCCGAGGGGATAATATGTCAATATATACATAGCTATATGTTGATCTAAGCCTTAGGCCGGCAACAGTGTAGAGGAATGGACCCTTAGAAACGTACAAGTAAGCTGGAATCTTTAAAAGTTCAAATCTTTATAAGTAAAAAGATTTATTAAAATGAATAACCAAGTGTTTTACTTGACATCAGAAAATCAAAACTATAAACCCTGAGAACATAGAAAAAAGATAAATAAAGATATGAGCAGAACTTAATACAACAGTAAACGTATAAAATTCAGGTGATTTAGTAAGTCCAAAGAATATTATTTGAAAAGATTTAAAAGACACACTTTGATTAAGGAAAACATAAGTAAAGAATATGCAGAAAGAATCAGGACAATGTTATCGCTGAGAATATATGAAATGTCAGTAAACTTGAACATTTCTGTAAAGCGGACCATTTCCTAGCTGCTACAGTTTACGAAAACTGACACAAGAGGAAATCATTTAAGGTCATCATGTCTGCCCTTGGCATTCTCGGAACGCCCTGGCCTCAGAATGCAGCATCTGTTGTCCATGGTAACCTGCGGAGAGGGGGCGTGGCTGAGGGAGGTTGGAAGACTGCCATCACTGAGGGAGTTTGTGTGGCCATCTCTGCTGTGACTGAACAAAGGGCAGGGGGGCAGGGGGCCCAGGGCAGGGCCCTCAGAGCCCGGCAGACCCAGTGGGGTGTCACAAGCATTTAGGCCCAGGCCAAAGGGCGCCTTCTTTGTCTGCACAGCTGCCCAAACTCTCACCTTTCCACTCAGGCCGCCCTCTTATTTGAAGTGTGTTTGGAACCTGTCCACGCAGTACACCTCGCTGCACAGCTAACCATAGGTCAGGTTATCGTAGCTTCCTGCCAGGTGACCGAAGTTCGCAGGCAAATGTGTCCCTGGGACACATGCGGAGAGGCTCCTGCCCGGGCCACAGGCCGCCCACTGGCCCTGCCCCAGATCGAAGCCTGAAAAGCAGCCATGTCTGAGTCCACTGCCTCTCGAAGGAGTATTGGACCAACACTTGTAGAAAACGGGGTCCTTGCGGGCAACTCATTGGAGGGACACAAATAAATCTTTGCCGACTTTCTGCTGAAGCTTACCAGCGTTCACACCTAAGCCTCTTACAAGGTCAGCTGTTTAGCTAAACATGAGCTCATGATCTAAATTTACACAATATTGAAGAAATCAGTTACAAAGGGAGACAATCAGCAAAAACAATCAATACCAGAATGAGATTCCCTAGGCCATCCATCTGATGTTGGAATAATCAGGTGCAAGGCAGAAAATATACATAAAACTGGAACTGAAAGAAGGAACAAGGAGGTTTTCAAAGGCTGGTAGGATCTCTAAAACATTTTTAAAGTACATGTCATTGATAAACCTAAATACTCAAAGGTTGTTTAATACCACAGATTAAGCATTGAGAAGAGTGAAATTATGCTGTTTTGAAAACTATGGCAGGTGAGATTTTCTGCCTAATTATGTCAGAAGATTTCTCTAAAAAATAGACATTATTTCAAAGACTTATTGGCTGTGAAATAAGTTAAGTGTATTTCAAATGGCTTGTCTGCAAAGAAAGGTGAGATGTAGGGAATCACAGAAAGTCGAGGGGAAAATGTCAATATATACATTGCTATATGGTGAACTAAGCCTTAGGCCAGCCACAATGTAGAGGACCTGACCCTTAGAAACTTAAAAGTGAGCTGGAATCTTTAAAAGTTCAAATCTTTATAAGTAAAAAGATTGATGAAAATGAATAACCAAGTGTTTTAATTGACATCAAAAGATCAAAACAATAAACCCTGAGAACATAGAAAAAAAGATAAAGATAGATATGAGCAGAACTTAATACCACAGAAAACGTATAAAATTCAGGTGAGGTAGTAAGTCCAAAGAATATTCTTTGAAAAGATTTAAAAGACACACTGTGATTAAGGAAAGCACAAACACAATTAAAGAATATATAGAAAGAATCAGGACAATGTTATAGCAGAGAATATATGAAATGCCAGTAAATTTGAACATTTCTGTAAAGTGGACCATTTCCTAGCTCCTACAGTTTACCAAAACTGACACAAGAGGAAATCATTTAAGGTCATCATGTCTGCCCTTGGCATTCTCGGAACGCCCTGGCCTCAGAATGCAGCATCTGTAGTCCATGGTAACCTGTGGAGAGTGGGAGGGGCTGAGGGAGGCTGGAACACTGCCCTCACTGAGGGAGTGGGTGTGGCCATCTCTGCTGTGACTGAACAAAGGTCAGGGGAGCAGGGGGCCCAGGGCAGGGCCCTCAGAGCAAGGCAGGCCCAGTGGGGTGTCACAAGCATTTAGGCCCAGGCCAAAGGGCGCCTTCTTTGTCTGCACAGCTGGCCAAACTCTCACTTTTCCACTGAGGACACCCACTTATTTGAAGTGTGTGTGGAACCTGTCCACCCAGTATACCTCGCTGCACAGCTAACCATAGGTCTGGGCATCGTAGCTTCCTGCCAGGTGACCGAAGTTCGCAGGAGAGATGATTCCCAGGTTCACACGCAGAGAGGCTCCTGCCCGGGCCACACGCCGCCCACTGCCCCTGCCTAAGATCGGGGCCCGAAAGCAGCCCTGTCTAAGTCCCCTCCCCCTAGAGGGAGTATTGGACCAACACTTCTAGAAAACGGGGTCCTTGTGGGCAACTCATCGGAGGGACACAAATAAATCTTTGCCGACTTTTTGCTGAAACTTACGAGCGTTCACACATAAGCCTTTTACAAGGTCAGCTGTTTAGCTAAACATGTGCTCATGACCTAAATTTACACAATAATGAAGAAATCAGCTACAAAGGGAGACAATCAGCAATAACAATCAATACCAGAATTAGACTCCCTAGGCCATCCGTCAGATGTTGGAATAATCAGGTGCTAGGCAGAAAATATACATAAACCTGGAAAAGAAACAAGGAACAAGGATGTTTTCAAAGACTGGTAGGATCTCTAAAACATTTTTAAAGTACATGTCATTGATAAAGCTAAATACTCAAAGGTTGTTTAATACAACAAATTAAGCAGTGAGAAGAGTGAAATTATGCTGTTTAGAAAACTATGGAAGGTGAGATTTTCTGCCTAATTATATAAGATGATTTCTCTAAAAAATACAGATTATTTCAAAGACTTATTGACTGTGAAATAAGTTAAGAGTATTTCAAATGTCTTGTCTGCAAAGAAATGTGAGATGTAGGGAATCACAGAAAGCCGAGGGGATAATATGTCAATATATACATTGCTATATGGTGAACTAAGCCTTAGGCCGGCAACAGTGTAGAGGAATGGACCCTTAGGAACGTACAAGGAAGCTGGAATCTTTAAAAGTTCAAATCTTTATAAGTAAAAATATTTATTAAAAATAATAACCAAGTGTTTTACTTGACATCAGAAAATCAAAACAATAAACCCTGAGAACATAGAAAAAAGATAAATAAAGATATGAGCAGAACTTAATACAACAGAAAACGTATAAAATTTAGGTAATTTAGTAAGTCCAAAGAATATTCTTTGAAAAGATTTAAAAGACACACTTTGATTTAGGAAAACAAAAAAAGTAAATAATATACAGAAAGAATCAGGACAATGTTATAGCGGAGAATATAAGAATTGCCAGTAAATTTGAATATTTCTGTAAAGTGGACCATTTCCTAGCTCCTAAAGTTTACCAAAACTGACACAAGAGGAAATCATTTAAGGTCATCATGTCTGCCCTTGGCATTCTCGGAAAGCCCTGGCCTCAGAATGCAGCATCTGTAGTCCATGGTAACCTGAGGAGAGGGGGCGTGGCTGAGGGAGGTTGGAAGACTGCCCTCACTGAGGGAGTGGGTGTGGCCATCTCTGCTGTGACTGAACAAAGGGCAGGGGAGCAGGGGGCCCAGGGCAGGGCCCTCAGAGCCCGGCAGACCCAGTGGGGTGTCACAAGCATTTAGGCCCAGGCCAAAGGGCGCTTTCTTTGTCTGCACAGCTGCCCAAACTCTCACCTTTCCACTCAGGCCGCCTTCTTATTTGAAGTGTGTTGGGTACCTGTCCGCGCAGTACACCTCGCTGCACAGCTAACCATAGGTCAAGGCATCGTAGCTTCCTGCCAGGTGACTGAAGTTCGCAGGCAAATGGGTCCCGGGACACATGCGGAGAGGCTCCTGCCCGGGCCACAGGCCGCCCACTGGCCCTGCCCCAGATTGAAGCCTGAAAAGCAGCCATGTCTGAGTCCACTGCCTCTCGAAGGAGTATTGGACCAACACATGTAGAAAACGGGGTTCTTGCGGGAAACTCATTGGAGGGATACAAATTAATCTTTGCCGACTTTCTGCTGAAGCTTACCAGTGTTCACACCAAAGCCTCTTACAAGGTCAGCTGTTTAGCTAAACATGAGCTCATGATCTAAATTTACACAATATTGAAGAAATCAGCTACAAAGGGAGACAATCAGCAAAAACAATCAATACCAGAATGAGATTCCCTAGGCCATCCATCTGATGTTGGAATAATCAGGTGCAAGGCAGAAAATATACATAAAACTGGAACTGAAACAAGGAACAAGGAGGTTTTCAAAGGCTGGTAGGATCTCTAAAACATTTTTAAAGTACATTTCGTTGATAAACCTAAATACTCAAAGGTTGTTTAATACCACAGATTAAGCATTGAGAAGAGTGAAATTATGCTGTTTTGAAAACTATGGCAGGTGAGATTTTCTGCCTAATTATATAAGAAGATTTCTCTAAAAAATAGACATTATTTCAAAGACTTATTGGCTGTGAAATAAGTTAAGTGTATTTCAAATGGCTGGTCTGCAAAGAAAGGTGAGATGTAGGGAATCACAGAAAGTCGAGGGGAAAATGTCAATATATACATTGCTATTTGGTGAACTAAGCCTTAGGCCAGCCACAATGTAGAGGACCTTACCCTTAGAAACTTAAAAGTGAGCTGGAATCTTTAAAAGTTCAAATCTTTATAAGTAAAAAGATTGATGAAAATGAATAACCAAGTGTTTTAATTTACATCAAAAGATCAAAACAATAAACCCTGAGAACATAGAAAAAAAGATAAAGATAGATATGAGCAGAACTTAATACCACAGAAAACGTATAAAATTCAGGTGAGGTAGTAAGTCCAAAGAATATTCTTTGAAAAGATTTAAAAGACACACTGTGATTAAGGAAAGCACAAACATAATTAAAGAATATATAGAAAGAATCAGGACAATGTTATAGCAGAGAATATATGAAATGCCAGTAAATTTGAACATTTCTGTAAAGTGGACCATTTCCTAGCTCCTACAGTTTACCAAAACTGACACAAGAGGAAATCATTTAAGGTCATCATGTCTGCCCTTGGCATTCTCGGAACGCCCTGGCCTCAGAATGCAGCATCTGTAGTCCATGGTAACCTGTGGAGAGTGGGAGGGGCTGAGGGAGGCTGGAACACTGCCCTCACTGAGGGAGTGGGTGTGGCCATCTCTGCTGTGACTGAACAAAGGTCAGGGGAGCAGGGGGCCCAGGGCAGGGCCCTCAGAGCAAGGCAGGCCCAGTGGGGTGTCACAAGCATTTAGGCCCAGGCCAAAGGGCGCCTTCTTTGTCTGCACAGCTGGCCAAACTCTCACTTTTCCACTGAGGCCACCCACTTATTTGAAGTGTGTGTGGAACCTGTCCACCCAGTATACCTCGCTGCACAGCTAACCATAGGTCTGGGCATCGTAGCTTCCTGCCAGGTGACCGAAGTTCGCAGGAGAGATGATTCCCAGGTTCACACGCAGAGAGGCTCCTGCCCGGGCCACACGCCGCCCACTGCCCCTGCCCAAGATCGGGGGCCGAAAGCAGCCCTGTCTAAGTCCCCTCCCCCTAGAGGGAGTATTGGACCAACACTTCTAGAAAACGGGGTCCTTGTGGGCAACTCATCGGAGGGACACAAATAAATCTTTGCCCACTTTTTGCTGAAACTTACGAGCGTTCACACATAAGCCTTTTACAAGGTCAGCTGTTTAGCTAAACATGTGCTCATGACCTAAATTTACACAATAATGAAGAAATCAGCTACAAAGGGAGACAATCAGCAATAACAATCAATACCAGAATTAGACTCCCTAGGCCATCCGTCAGATGTTGGAATAATCAGGTGCTAGGCAGAAAATATACATAAACCTGGAAAAGAAACAAGGAACAAGGATGTTTTCAAAGACTGGTAGGATCTCTAAAACATTTTTAAAGTACATGTCATTGATAAAGCTAAATACTCAAAGGTTGTTTAATACAACAAATTAAGCAGTGAGAAGAGTGAAATTATGCTGTTTAGAAAACTATGGAAGGTGAGATTTTCTGCCTAATTATATAAGATGATTTCTCTAAAAAATACACATTATTTCAAAGACTTATTGACTGTGAAATAAGTTAAGAGTATTTCAAATGTCTTGTCTGCAAAGAAATGTGAGATGTAGGGAATCACAGAAAGCCGAGGGGATAATATGTCAATATATACATTGCTATATGGTGAACTAAGCCTTAGGCCGGCAACAGTGTAGAGGAATGGACCCTTAGGAACGTACAAGGAAGCTGGAATCTTTAAAAGTTCAAATCTTTATAAGTAAAAATATTTATTAAAAATAATAACCAAGTGTTTTACTTGACATCAGAAAATCAAAACAATAAACCCTGAGAACATAGAAAAAAGATAAATAAAGATATGAGCAGAACTTAATACAACAGA
The DNA here is from genome assembly GCF_964165515.1 of Mesoplodon bidens. NCBI lineage: Eukaryota > Metazoa > Chordata > Mammalia > Artiodactyla > Ziphiidae > Mesoplodon > Mesoplodon bidens. Next base: position 6,205,272 of record NC_138180.1, read on the forward strand.
AAACGTATAAAATTTAGGTAATTTAGTAAGTCCAAAGAATATTCTTTGAAAAGATTTAAAAGACACACTTTGATTTAGGAAAACAAAAAAAGTAAATAATATACAGAAAGAATCAGGACAATGTTATAGCGGAGAATATAAGAATTGCCAGTAAATTTGAATATTTCTGTAAAGTGGACCATTTCCTAGCTCCTAAAGTTTACCAAAACTGACACAAGAGGAAATCATTTAAGGTCATCATGTCTGCCCTTGGCATTCTCGGAAAGCCCTGGCCTCAGAATGCAGCATCTGTAGTCCATGGTAACCTGAGGAGAGGGGGCGTGGCTGAGGGAGGTTGGAAGACTGCCCTCACTGAGGGAGTGGGTGTGGCCATCTCTGCTGTGACTGAACAAAGGGCAGGGGAGCAGGGGGCCCAGGGCAGGGCCCTCAGAGCCCGGCAGACCCAGTGGGGTGTCACAAGCATTTAGGCCCAGGCCAAAGGGCGCTTTCTTTGTCTGCACAGCTGCCCAAACTCTCACCTTTCCACTCAGGCCGCCTTCTTATTTGAAGTGTGTTGGGTACCTGTCCGCGCAGTACACCTCGCTGCACAGCTAACCATAGGTCAAGGCATCGTAGCTTCCTGCCAGGTGACTGAAGTTCGCAGGCAAATGGGTCCCGGGACACATGCGGAGAGGCTCCTGCCCGGGCCACAGGCCGCCCACTGGCCCTGCCCCAGATCGAAGCCTGAAAAGCAGCCATGTCTGAGTCCACTGCCTCTCGAAGGAGTATTGGACCAACACATGTAGAAAACGGGGTTCTTGCGGGCAACTCATTGGAGGGATACAAATTAATCTTTGCCGACTTTCTGCTGAAGCTTACCAGTGTTCACACCAAAGCCTCTTACAAGGTCAGCTGTTTAGCTAAACATGAGCTCATGATCTAAATTTACACAATATTGAAGAAATCAGCTACAAAGGGAGACAATCAGCAAAAACAATCAATACCAGAATGAGATTCCCTAAGCCATCCATCTGATGTTGGAATAATCAGGTGCAAGGCAGAAAATATACATAAAACTGGAACTGAAACAAGGAACAAGGAGGTTTTCAAAGGCTGGTAGGATCTCTAAAACATTTTTAAAGTACATTTCGTTGATAAACCTAAATACTCAAAGGTTGCTTAATACCACAGATTAAGCATTGAGAAGAGTGAAATTATGCTGTTTTGAAAACTATGGCAGGTGAGATTTTCTGCCTAATTATATAAGAAGATTTCTCTAAAAAATAGACATTATTTCAAAGACTTATTGGCTGTGAAATAAGTTAAGTGTATTTCAAATGGCTGGTCTGCAAAGAAAGGTGAGATGTAGGGAATCACAGAAAGTCGAGGGGAAAATGTCAATATATACATTGCTATTTGGTGAACTAAGCCTTAGGCCAGCCACAATGTAGAGGACCTTACCCTTAGAAACTTAAAAGTGAGCTGGAATCTTTAAAAGTTCAAATCTTTATAAGTAAAAAGATTGATGAAAATGAATAACCAAGTGTTTTAATTGACATCAAAAGATCAAAACAATAAACCCTGAGAACATAGAAAAAAAGATAAAGATAGATATGAGCAGAACTTAATACCACAGAAAACGTATAAAATTCAGGTGAGGTAGTAAGTCCAAAGAATATTCTTTGAAAAGATTTAAAAGACACACTGTGATTAAGGAAAGCACAAACATAATTAAAGAATATATAGAAAGAATCAGGACAATGTTATAGCAGAGAATATATGAAATGCCAGTAAATTTGAACATTTCTGTAAAGTGGACCATTTCCTAGCTCCTACAGTTTACCAAAACTGACACAAGAGGAAATCATTTAAGGTCATCATGTCTTCCCTTGGCATTCTCGGAACGCCCTGGCCTCAGAATGCAGCATCTGTAGTCCATGGTAACCTGTGGAGAGTGGGAGGGGCTGAGGGAGGCTGGAACACTGCCCTCACTGAGGGAGTGGGTGTGGCCATCTCTGCTGTGACTGAACAAAGGTCAGGGGAGCAGGGGGCCCAGGGCAGGGCCCTCAGAGCAAGGCAGGCCCAGTGGGGTGTCACAAGCATTTAGGCCCAGGCCAAAGGGCGCCTTCTTTGTCTGCACAGCTGGCCAAACTCTCACTTTTCCACTGAGGCCACCCACTTATTTGAAGTGTGTGTGGAACCTGTCCACCCAGTATACCTCGCTGCACAGCTAACCATAGGTCTGGGCATCGTAGCTTCCTGCCAGGTGACCGAAGTTCGCAGGAGAGATGATTCCCAGTTTCACACGCAGAGAGGCTCCTGCCCGGGCCACACGCCGCCCACTGCCCCTGCCCAAGATCGGGGGCCGAAAGCAGCCCTGTCTAAGTCCCCTCCCCCTAGAGGGAGTATTGGACCAACACTTCTAGAAAACGGGGTCCTTGTGGGCAACTCATCGGAGGGACACAAATAAATCTTTGCCGACTTTTTGCTGAAACTTACGAGCGTTCACACATAAGCCTTTTACAAGGTCAGCTGTTTAGCTAAACATGTGCTCATGACCTAAATTTACACAATAATGAAGAAATCAGCTACAAAGGGAGACAATCAGCAATAACAATCAATACCAGAATTAGACTCCCTAGGCCATCCGTCAGATGTTGGAATAATCAGGTGCTAGGCAGAAAATATACATAAACCTGGAAAAGAAACAAGGAACAAGGATGTTTTCAAAGACTGGTAGGATCTCTAAAACATTTTTAAAGTACATGTCATTGATAAAGCTAAATACTCAAAGGTTGTTTAATACAACAAATTAAGCAGTGAGAAGAGTGAAATTATGCTGTTTAGAAAACTATGGAAGGTGAGATTTTCTGCCTAATTATATAAGATGATTTCTCTAAAAAATACACATTATTTCAAAGACTTATTGACTGTGAAATAAGTTAAGAGTATTTCAAATGTCTTGTCTGCAAAGAAATGTGAGATGTAGGGAATCACAGAAAGCCGAGGGGATAATATGTCAATATATACATTGCTATATGGTGAACTAAGCCTTAGGCCGGCAACAGTGTAGAGGAATGGACCCTTAGGAACGTACAAGGAAGCTGGAATCTTTAAAAGTTCAAATCTTTATAAGTAAAAATATTTATTAAAAATAATAACCAAGTGTTTTACTTGACATCAGAAAATCAAAACAATAAACCCTGAGAACATAGAAAAAAGATAAATAAAGATATGAGCAGAACTTAATACAACAGAAAACGTATAAAATTTAGGTAATTTAGTAAGTCCAAAGAATATTCTTTGAAAAGATTTAAAAGACACACTTTGATTTAGGAAAACAAAAAAAGTAAATAATATACAGAAAGAATCAGGACAATGTTATAGCGGAGAATATAAGAATTGCCAGTAAATTTGAATATTTCTGTAAAGTGGACCATTTCCTAGCTCCTAAAGTTTACCAAAACTGACACAAGAGGAAATCATTTAAGGTCATCATGTCTGCCCTTGGCATTCTCGGAAAGCCCTGGCCTCAGAATGCAGCATCTGTAGTCCATGGTAACCTGAGGAGAGGGGGCGTGGCTGAGGGAGGTTGGAAGACTGCCCTCACTGAGGGAGTGGGTGTGGCCATCTCTGCTGTGACTGAACAAAGGGCAGGGGAGCAGGGGGCCAAGGGCAGGGCCCTCAGAGCCCGGCAGACCCAGTGGGGTGTCACAAGCATTTAGGCCCAGGCCAAAGGGCGCTTTCTTTGTCTGCACAGCTGCCCAAACTCTCACCTTTCCACTCAGGCCGCCTTCTTATTTGAAGTGTGTTGGGTACCTGTCCGCGCAGTACACCTCGCTGCACAGCTAACCATAGGTCAAGGCATCGTAGCTTCCTGCCAGGTGACTGAAGTTCGCAGGCAAATGGGTCCCGGGACACATGCGGAGAGGCTCCTGCCCGGGCCACAGGCCGCCCACTGGCCCTGCCCCAGATCGAAGCCTGAAAAGCAGCCATGTCTGAGTCCACTGCCTCTCGAAGGAGTATTGGACCAACACATGTAGAAAACGGGGTTCTTGCGGGCAACTCATTGGAGGGATACAAATTAATCTTTGCCGACTTTCTGCTGAAGCTTACCAGTGTTCACACCAAAGCCTCTTACAAGGTCAGCTGTTTAGCTAAACATGAGCTCATGATCTAAATTTACACAATATTGAAGAAATCAGCTACAAAGGGAGACAATCAGCAAAAACAATCAATACCAGAATGAGATTCCCTAGGCCATCCATCTGATGTTGGAATAATCAGGTGCAAGGCAGAAAATATACATAAAACTGGAACTGAAAGAAGGAACAAGGAGGTTTTCAAAGGCTGGTAGGATCTCTAAAACATTTTTAAAGTACATTTCGTTGATAAACCTAAATACTCAAAGGTTGTTTAATACCACAGATTAAGCATTGAGAAGAGTGAAATTATGCTGTTTTGAAAACTATGGCAGGTGAGATTTTCTGCCTAATTATATAAGAAGATTTCTCTAAAAAATAGACATTATTTCAAAGACTTATTGGCTGTGAAATAAGTTAAGTGTATTTCAAATGGCTGGTCTGCAAAGAAAGGTGAGATGTAGGTAATCACAGAAAGTCGAGGGGATAATGTCAATATATACATTGCTATTTGGTGAACTAAGCCTTAGGCCAGCCACAATGTAGAGGACCTTACCCTTAGAAACTTGAAAGTGAGCTGGAATCTTTAAAAGTTCAAATCATTATAAGTAAAAAGATTGATGAAAATGAATAACCAAGTGTTGTAATTGACATCAGAAGATCAAACCAATAAACCCTGAGAACATATAAAAAAGATAAATAAAGATATGAGCAGAACTTAATACCACAGAAAACGTATCAAATTCAGGTGAGGTAGTAAGTCCAAAGAATATTCTTTGAAAAGATTTAAAAGACACACTTTGATTAAGGAAAACACAAACATAATTAAAGAATATATAGAAAGAATCAGGACAATCTTATAGCAGAGAATATATGAAATGCCAGTAAATTTGAACATTTCTGTAAAGTGGACCATTTCCTAGCTCCTACAGTTTACCAAAACTGACACAAGAGGAAATCATTTAAGGTCATCATGTCTGCCCTTGGCATTCTCGGAACGCCCTGGCCTCAGAATGCAGCATCTGTAGTCCATGGTAACCTGCGGAGAGTGGGCGGGGCTGAGGGAGGCTGGAACACTGCCCACACTGAGGGAGTGTGTGTGGCCATCTCTGCTGTGACTGAACAAAGGGCAGGGGAGCAGGGGGCCCAGGGCAGGTCCCTCAGAGCCGGGCAGGCCCAGTGGTGTGTCACAAACCTTTAGGCCCAGGCCATAGGGCACCTTCTTTGTCTGCACAGCTGCCCAAACTCTCACTTTTCAACTCAGGCCACCCACTTAGTTGAAGTGTGTGTGGAACCTGTCCGCGCAGTATACCTCGCTGCACAGCTAACCATAGGTCTGGGCATCGTAGCTTCCTGCCAGGTGACCGAAGTTCGCAGGAGAGAATATTCCCATGTTCACACGCAGAGAGGCTCCTGCCCGGGCCACAGGCCGCCCACTGCCCCTGCCCAAGATCGGGGGCCGAAAGCAGCCCTGTCTAAGTCCCCTACCCCTAGAGGGAGTATTGGACCAACACTTCTAGAAAACGGGGTCCTTGTTGGCAACTCATTAGAGGGACACAAATAAATCTTTGCCGACTTTTTGCTGAAACTTAGGAGCGTTCACACCTAAGCCTCTTACAAGGTCAGCTGTTTAGCTAAACATGAGCTCATGATCTAAATTTACACAATAATGAAGAAATCAGCTACAAAGGGAGACAATCAGCAAAAACAATCAATACCAGAATTAGATTCCCTAGGCCACCCTTCAGATGTTGGAATAATCAGGTGCTAGGCAGAAAATATACATAAACCTGGAAATGAAACAAGGAACAAGCATGTTTTCAAAGACTGGTAGGATCTCTAAAACATTTTTAAAGTACATGTCATTGATAAAGCTAAATACTCAAAGGTTCTTTAATACAACAAATTAAGCTGTGAGAAGAGTGAAATTATGCTGTTTAGAAAACTATGGAAGGTGAGATTTTCTGCCTAATTATATAAGATGATTTCTCTAAAAAATACACATTATTTCAAAGAATTATTGGCTGTGAAATAAGTTACGGGTATTTCAAATGGCTTGTCTGCAAAGAAAGGTGAGGTGTAGGTAATCACAGAAAGCCGAGGGGATAATATGTCAACATATACATTGCTATATGGTGAACTAAGCCTTAGGCCGGCAACAGTGTAGAGGAATGGACCCTTAGGAACGTACAAGTAAGCTGGAATCTTTAAAAGTTCAAATCTTTATAAGTAAAAAGATTTATTAAAATGAATAACCAAGTGTTTTACTTGACATCAGAAAATCAAAACAATAAACCCTGAGAACATAGAAAAAAGATAAATAAAGATATGAGCAGAACTTAATACAAGAGAAAACGTATAAAATTCAGGTGATTTAGTAAGTCCAAAGAATATTCTTTGAAAAGATTTAAAAGACACACTTTGATAAAGGAAAACATAAACATAAGTAAAGAATATAGAGAAAGAATCAGGACAATGTTATAGCAGAGAATATATGAAATGCCAGTAAATTTGAACATTTCTGTAAAGTGGACCATTTCCTAGCTCCTAAAGTTTACCAAAACTGACACAAGAGGAAATCATTTAAGGTCATCATGTCTGCCCTTGGCATTCTCGGTATGCCATGGCCTCAGAATGCAGCATCTGTAGTTCATGGTAACCTGCGGAGAGGGGGCGGGGCTGAGGGAGCTTGGAACACAGCCTTCACGGAGGGAGTGGTTGTGGCCATCTCTGCTGTGACTGAACAAAGGGCAGGGGAGGAGGGGGCCCATGGCAGGTCCCTCAGAGCCCGGCAGACCCAGTGGGGTGTCACAAGCATTTAGGCCCAGGCCAAAGGGCGCCTTCTTTGTCTGCACAGCTGCCCAAACTCTCACCTTTCCACTTAGGCCGCCTTCTTATTTGAAGTGTGTTTGGAACCTGTCCGCGCAGTACTCCTCGCTGCACAGCTCACCATAGGTCAGGGCATCGTAGCTTCCTGCCAGGTGACCGAAGTTCGCAGGCAAATGGGTCCCTGGGACACATGCGGAGAAGCTCTTGCCCGGGCCACAGGCCGCCCACTGGCCCTGCCCCATATCGAAGGCTGAAAAGCAGCCATGTCTGAGTCCACTGCCTCTCGAATGAGTATTGGACCAACACTTGTAGAAAACGGGGTCCTTGCGGGCAACTCATTGGAGGGACACAAATAAATCTTTGCCGACTTTCTGCTGAAGCTTACCAGCGTTCACACCTAAGCCTCTTACAAGGTGAGCTGTTTAGCTAAACATGAGCTCATGATCTAAATTTGCACAATATTGAAGAAATCAGCTACAAAGGGAGACAATCAGCAAAAACAATCAATACCAGAATGAGATTCCCTAGGCCATCCATCTGATGTTGGAATAATCAGGTGCAAGGCAGAAAATATACATACAACTGGAACTGAAACAAGGAACAAGGAGGTTTTCAACGGCTGGTAGGATCTCTAAAACATTTTTAAAGTACATGTCGTTGATAAACCTAAATACTCAAAGGTTGTTTAATACCACAGATTAAGCATTGAGAAGAGTGAAATTATGCTGTTTTGAAAACTATGGCAGGTGAGATTTTCTGCCTAATTATATAAGAAGATTTCTCTAAAAAATAGACATTATTTCAAATACTTATTGGCTGTGAAATAAGTTAAGTGTATTTCAAGTGGCTTGTCTGCAAAGAAAGGTGAGATGTAGGGAATCACAGAAAGTCGAGGGGAAAATGTCAATATATACACTGCTATATGGTGAACTAAGCCTTAGGCCAGCCACAATGTAGAGGACCTGACCCTTAGAAACTTAAAAGTGAGCTGGAATCTTTAAAAGTTCAAATCTTTATAAGTAAAAAGATTGATGAAAATGAATAAACAAGTGTTTTAATTGACATCAGAAGATCAAAACAATAAACCCTGAGAACATAGAAAAAAGATAAATAAAGATATGAGCAGAACTTAATACCACAGAAAACGTATAAAATTCAGGTGAGGTAGTAAGTCCAAAGAATATTCTTTGAAAAGATTTAAAAGACACACTTTGATTAAGGAAAACACAAACATAATTAAAGAATATATAGAAAGAATCAGGACAATGTTATAGCAGAGAATATATGAAATGCCAGTAAATTTGAACATTTCTTTAAAGTTGACCATTTCCTAGCTCCTACAGTTTACCAAAACTGACACAAGAGGAAATCATTTAAGTCATCATGTCTGCCCTTGGCATTCTCGGAACGCCCTGGCCTCAGAATGCAGAATCTGTAGTCCATAGTAACCTGCGGAGAGTGGGCGGGGCTGAGGGAGCCTGGAACACTGCCCTCACTGAGGGAGTGTGTGTGGCCATCTCTGCTGTGACTGAACAAAGGACAGGGGAGCAGGGGGCCCAGGGCAGTGCCCTCAGAGCCGGGCAGGCCCTGTGGTGTGTCACAAACCTTATGCCCAGGCCATAGGGCACCTTCTTTGTCTGCACAGCTGCCCAAACTCTCACTTTTCCACTCAGGCCACCCACTTAGTTGAAGTGTGTGTGGAAGCTGTCCACGCAGTATACATCGCTGCACAGCTAACCATAGGTCTCGGCATCGTAGCTTCCTGCCAGGTGACCGAAGTTCGCAGGAGAGATGATTCCCAGGTTCACACGCAGAGAGGCTCCTGCCCGGGCCACAGGCCGCCCACTGCCCCTGCCCAAAATCGGGGGCCGAAAGCAGCCCTGTCTAAGTCCCCTCCCCCTAGAGGGAGTATTGGACCAACACTTCTAGAAAACGGGGTCCTTGTGGGCAACTCATTGGAGGGACACAAATAAATCTTTGCCGACTTTTTGCTGAAACTTACGAGCGTTCACACCTAAGCCTCTTACAAGGTCAGCTGTTTAGCTAAACATGAGCTCATGATCTAAATTTACACAATAATGAAGAAATCAGCTACAAAGGGAGACAATCAGCAAAAACAATCAATACCAGAATTAGATTCCCTTGGCCACCCATCAGATGTTGGAATAATCAGGTGCTAGGCAGAAAATATACATAAAACTGGAAATGAAACAAGGAACAAGGAGGTTTTCAAAGACTGGTAGGATCTCTAAAACATTTTTAAAGAACATGTCATTGATAAAGCTAAATACTGAAAGGTTGTTTAATACAACAAATTAAGCAGTGAGAAGAGTGAAATTATGCTGTTTAGAAAACTATGGAAGGTGAGATTTTCTGCCTAATTATATAAGATGATTTCTCTAAAAAATACACATTATGTCAAAGAATTATTGGCTGTGAAATAAGTTAAGGGTATTTCAAATGGCTTGTCTGCAAAGAAATGTGAGATGTATGGAATCACAGAAAGCCGAGGGGATAATATGTCAATATATACATTGCTAATGGTGATCTAAGCCTTAGGCCGGCAACAGTGTAGAGGAATGGACCCTTGGAAACGTACAAGTAAGCGGGAATCTTTAAAAGTTCAAATCTTTATAAGTAAAAAGTTTTATTAAAATGAATAACCAAGTGTTTTACTTGACATCAGAAAATCAAAACAATAAACGCTGAGAACATAGAAAAAAGAGAAATAAAGATATGAGCAGAACTTAATACAACAGAAAACGTATAAAATTCAGGTGATTTAGTAAGTCCAAAGAATATTCTTTGAAAAGATTTAAAAGACACACTTTGATTAAGGAAAACAAAAACATAAGTAAAGAATATAGAGAAAGAGTCAGGACAATGTTATAGCAGAGAATATATGAAATGCCAGTAAATTTGAACATTTCTGTAAAGCGGACCATTTCCTAGCTCCTAAAGTTTACCAAAACTGACACAAGAGGAAATCATTTAAGGTCATCATGTCTGCCCTTGGCATTCTCGGTATGCCATGGCCTCAGAATGCAGCATCTGTAGTTCATGGTAACCTGCGGAGAGGGGGCGGGGCTGAGGGAGCTTGGTACACTGCCCTCACTGAGGGAGTGGTTGTGGCCATCTCTGCTGTGACTGAACAAAGGGCAGGGGAGCAGGGGGCCCAGGGCAGGTCCCTCAGAGCCCGGCAGACCCAGTGGGGTGTCACAAGCATTTAGGCCCAGGCCAAAGGGCGCCTTCTTTGTCTGCACAGCTGCCCAAACTCTCACCTTTCCACTCAGGCCGCCTTCTTATTTGAAGTGTGTTTGGAACCTGTCTGCGCAGTACTCCTCGCTGCACAGCTCACCATAGGTCAGGGCATCGTAGCTTCCTGCCAGGTGACCGAAGTTTGCAGGCAAATGGGTCCCTGGGACACATGCGGAGAGGCTCTTGCCCGGGCCACAGGCCGCCCACTGGCCCTGCCCCAGATCGAAGGCTGAAAAGCAGCCATGTCTGAGTCCACTGCCTCGTGAAGGAGTATTGGACCAACACTTGTAGAAAACGGGGTCCTTGCGGGCAACTCATTGGAGGGACACAAATAAATCTTTGCCGACTTTCTGCTGAAGCTTACCAGCGTTCACACCTAAGCCTCTTACAAGGTCAGCTGTTTAGCTAAACATGAGCTCATGATCTAAATTTACACAATATTGAAGAAATCAGCTACAAAGGGAGACAATCAGCAAAAACAATCAATACCAGAATGAGATTCCCTAGGCCATCCATCTGATGTTGGAAAAATCAGGTGCAAGGCAGAAAATATACATAAAACTGGAACTGAAACAAGGAACAAGGAGGTTTTCAAAGGCTGGTAGGATCTCTAAAACATTTTTAAAGTACATGTCGTTGATAAACCTAAATACACAAAGGTTGTTTAATACCACAGATTAAGCATTGAGATGAGTGAAATTATGCTGTTTTGAAAACTTATGGCAGGTGAGATTTTCTGACTAATTATATAAGAAGATTTTTCTAAAAAATTGACATTATTTCAAAGACTTATTGGCTGTGAAATAAGTTAAGTGTATTTCAAATGGCTTGTCTGCAAAGAAAGGTGAGATGTAGGGAATCACAGAAAGTCGAGGGGAAAATGTCAATATATACATTGCTATATGGTGAACTAAGCCTTAGGCCAGCCACAATGTAGAGGACCTGACCCTTAGAAACTTAAAAGTGAGCTGGAATCTTTAAAAGTTCAAATCTTTATAAGTAAAAAGATTGATGAAAATGAATAACCAAGTGTTTTAATTGACATCAGAAGATCAAAACAATAAACCCTGAGAACATAGAAAAAAGATAAATAAAGATATGAGCAGAACTTAATACCACAGAAAACGTATAAAATTCAGGTGAGGTAGTAAGTCCAAAGAATATTCTTTGAAAAGATTTAAAAGACACACTTTGATTAAGGAAAGCACAAACATAATTAAAGAATATATAGAAAGAATCAGGACAATGTTATAGCAGAGAATATATGATATGCCAGTAAATTTGAACATTTCTGTAAAGTTGACCATTTCCTAGCTCCTACAGTTTACCAAAACTGACACAAGAGGAAATCATTTAAGGTCATCATTTCTGCCCTTGGCATGTTCGGAACGCTCTGGCCTCAGAATGCAGAATCGGTATTCCATGGTAACCTGCGGAGAGTGGGCGGGGCTGAGGGAGGCTGGAACACTGCCCTCACTGAGGGAGTGGGTGTGGCCATCTCTGCTGTGACTGAACAAAGGGCAGGGGAGCAGGGGGCCCAGGGCAGGGCCCTCAGAGGCCGGCAGGCCAAGTGGTGTGTCACAAACCTTTAGGCCCAGGCCATAGGGCACCTTCTTTGTCTGCACAGCTGCCCAAACTCTCACTTTTCCACTCAGGCCACCCACTTAGTTGAAGTGTGTGTGGAACCTGTCCGCGCAGTATACCTCGCTGCACAGCTAACCATAGGTCTGGGCATCGTAGCTTCCTGCCAGGTGACCGAAGTTCGCAGGAGAGATGATTCCCAGGTTCACACGCAGAGAGGCTCCTGCCCGGGCCACTGGCCGCCCACTGCCCCTGCCCAAGATCGGGGGCCGAAAGCAGCCCTGTCTATGTCCCCTACCACTAGAGGGAGTATTGGACCAACACTTCTAGAAAACTTTGTCCTTGTGGGCAACTCATTGGAGGGACACAAATAAATCTTTGACGACTTTTTGCTGAAACTTACGAGCGTTCACACCTAAGCCTCTTACAAGGTCAGCTGTTTAGCTAAACATGAGCTCATGATCTAAATTTACACAATAATGAAGAAATCAGCTACAAAGGGAGACAATCAGCAAAAACAATCAATACCAGAATTAGATTCCCTAGGCCACCCATCAGATGTTGGAATAATCAGGTGCTAGGCAGAAAATATACATAAAACTGGAAATGAAACAAGGAACAAGGAGGTTTTCAAAGTCTGGTAGGATCTCTAAAACATTTTTAAAGAACATGTCATTGATAAAGCTAAATACTCAAATGTTCTTTAATACAACAAATTAAGCAGTGAGAAGAGTGAAATTATGCTGTTTAGAAAACTATGGAAGGTGAGATTTTCTGCCTAATTATATAAGATGATTTCTCTAAAAAATACACATTATTTCAAAGAATTATTGGCTGTGAAATAAGTTAAGGGTATTTCAAATGGCTTGTCTGCAAAGAAAGGTGAGATGTAGGGAATCACAGAAAGCCGAGGGGATAATATGTCAATATATACATTGCTAATGGTGATCTAAGCCTTAGGCCGGCAACAGTGTAGAGGAATGGACCCTTAGAAAAGTACAAGTAAGCTGGAATCTTTAAAAGTTCAAATCTTTATAAGTAAAAAAGATTTATTAAAATGAATAACGAAGTGTTTTACTTGACATCAGAAAATCAAAACAATAAACCCTGAGAACATAGAAAAAAGATAAATAAAGATATGAGCAGGACTTAATACAACAGAAAACGTATAAAATTCAGGTGATTTAGTAAGTCCAAAGAATATTCTTTGAAAAGATTTAAAAGACACACTTTGATTAAGGAAAACAAAAACATAAGTAAAGAATATACAGAAAGAATCATGACAATGTTATAGCAGAGAATATATGAAATGCCAGTAAATTTGAACATTTCTGTAAAGCGGACCATTTCCTAGCTCCTAAAGTTTTCCAAAACTGACACAAGAGGAAATCATTTATGGTCATCATGTCTGCCCTTGGCATTCTCCGAACGCCCTGGCCTCAGAATGCAGCATCTGTAGTCCATGGTAACCTGCGGAGAGGGGGCGTGGCTGTGGGAGCTTGGAAGAGTGCCCTCACTGAGGGAGTGGGTGTGGCCATCTCTGCTGTGACTGAAAAAAGGGCAGGAGAGCAGGGGGCCCAGGGCAGGGCCCTCAGAGCCCGGCAGACCCCGTGGGGTGTCACAAGCATTTAGGCCCAGGCCAAATGGCGGCTTCTTTGTCTGCACAGCTGCCCAAACTCTCACCTTTCCACTCAGGCCGCCCTCTTATTTGAAGTGTGTTTGGGACCTGTCCGCGCAGTACTCCTCGCTGCACAGCTCACCATAGGTCAGGGCATCGTAGCTTCCGGCCAGGTGACCGAAGTTCGCAGGCAAATGGGTCCCTGGGACACATGCGGAGAGGCTCCTGCCCGGGCCACAGGCCGCCCACTGGCCCTGCCCCAGATCGAAGGCTGAAAAGCAGCCATGTCTGAGTCCACTGCCTCTCGAAGGAGTATTGGACCAACACTTGTAGAAAACGGGGTCCTTGCGGGCAACTCATTGGAGGGACACAAATAAATCTTTGCCGACTTTCTGCTGAAGCTTACCAGCGTTCACACCTAAGCCTCTTACAAGGTCAGCTGTTTAGCTAAACAGGAGCTCATGATCTAAATTTACACAATATTGAAGAAATCAGCTGCAAAGTGAGACAATCAGCAAAACAATCAATACCAGAATGAGATTCCCTAGGCCATCCATCTGATGTTGGAATAATCAAGTGCAAGGCAGAAAATATACATAAAACTGGAACTGAAACAAGGAACAAGGAGGTTTTCAAAGGCTGGTAGGATCTCTAAAACATTTTTAAAGTACATGTCGTTGATAAACCTAAATACACAAAGGTTGTTTAATACCACAGATTAAGCATTGAGAAGAGTGAAATTATGCTGTTTTGAAAACTATGGCAGGTGAGATTTTCTGCCTAATTATGTCAGAAGATTTCTCTAAAAAATAGACATTATTTCAAAGACTTATTGGCTGTGAAATAAGTTAAGTGTATTTCAAATGGCTTGTCTGCAAAGAAAGGTGAGATGTAGGGAATCACAGAAAGTCGAGGGGAAAATGTCAATATATACATTGCTATATGGTGAACTAAGCCTTAGGCCAGCCACAATGTAGAGGACCTGACCCTTAGAAACTTAAAAGTGAGCTGGAATCTTTAAAAGTTCAAATCTTTATAAGTAAAAAGATTGATGAAAATGAATAACCAAGTGTTTTAATTGACATCAGAAGATCAAAACAATAAACCCTGAGAACATAGAAAAAAGATAAATAAAGATATGAGCAGAACTTAATACCACAGAAAACGTATAAAATTCAGGTGAGGTAGTAAGTCCAAAGAATATTCTTTGAAAAGATTTAAAAGACACACTTTGATTAAGGAAAGCACAAACATAATTAAAGAATATATAGAAAGAATCAGGACAATGTTATAGCAGAGAATATATGATATGCCAGTAAATTTGAACATTTCTGTAAAGTTGACCATTTCCTAGCTCCTACAGTTTACCAAAACTGACACAAGAGGAAATCATTTAAGGTCATCATTTCTGCCCTTGGCATTTTCGGAACGCTCTGGCCTCAGAATGCAGAATCGGTATTCCATGGTAACCTGCGGAGAGTGGGCGGGGCTGAGGGAGGCTGGAACACTGCCCTCACTGAGGGAGTGGGTGTGGCCATCTCTGCTGTGACTGAACAAAGGGCAGGGGAGCAGGGGGCCCAGGGCAGGGCCCTCAGAGGCCGGCAGGCCAAGTGGTGTGTCACAAACCTTTAGGCCCAGGCCATAGGGCACCTTCTTTGTCTGCACAGCTGCCCAAACTCTCACTTTTCCACTCAGGCCACCCACTTAGTTGAAGTGTGTGTGGAACCTGTCCGCGCAGTATACCTCGCTTCACAGCTAACCATAGGTCTGGGCATCGTAGCTTCCTGCCAGGTGACCGAAGTTCGCAGGAGAGATGATTCCCAGGTTCACACGCAGAGAGGCTCCTGCCCGGGCCACTGGCCGCCCACTGCCCCTGCCCAAGATCGGGGGCCGAAAGCAGCCCTGTCTATGTCCCCTAACCCTAGAGGGAGTATTGGACCAACACTTCTAGAAAACTTTGTCCTTGTGGGCAACTCATTGGAGGGACACAAATAAATCTTTGACGACTTTTTGCTGAAACTTACGAGCGTTCACACCTAAGCCTCTTACAAGGTCAGCTGTTTAGCTAAACATGAGCTCATGATCTAAATTTACACAATAATGAAGAAATCAGCTACAAAGGGAGACAATCAGCAAAAACAATCAATACCAGAATTAGATTCCCTAGGCCACCCATCAGATGTTGGAATAATCAGATGCTAGGCAGAAAATATACATAAAACTGGAAATGAAACAAGGAACAAGGAGGTTTTCAAAGTCTGGTAGGATCTCTAAAACATTTTTAAAGAACATGTCATTGATAAAGCTAAATACTCAAATGTTCTTTAATACAACAAATTAAGCAGTGAGAAGAGTGAAATTATGCTGTTTAGAAAACTATGGAAGGTGAGATTTTCTGCCTAATTATATAAGATGATTTCTCTAAAAAATACACATTATTTCAAAGAATTATTGGCTGTGAAATAAGTTAAGGGTATTTCAAATGGCTTGTCTGCAAAGAAAGGTGAGATGTAGGGAATCACAGAAAGCCGAGGGGATAATATGTCAATATATACATTGCTAATGGTGATCTAAGCCTTAGGCCGGCAACAGTGTAGAGGAATGGACCCTTAGAAAAGTACAAGTAAGCTGGAATCTTTAAAAGTTCAAATCTTTATAAGTAAAAAAGATTTATTAAAATGAATAACCAAGTGTTTTACTTGACATCAGAAAATCAAAACAATAAACCCTGAGAACATAGAAAAAAGATAAATAAAGATATGAGCAGGACTTAATACAACAGAAAACGTATCAAATTCAGGTGACGTAGTAATTCCAAAGAATATACTTTGAAAAGATTTAAAAGACACACTTTGATTAAGGAAAACACAAACATAATTAAAGAATATATAGAAAGAATCAGGACAATGTTATAGCAGAGAATATATGAAATGCCAGTAAATTTGAACATTTCTGTAAAGTTGACCATTTCCTAGCTCCTACAGTTTACCAAAACTGACACAAGAGGAAATCATTTAAGGTCATCATGTCTGCCCTTGGCATTCTCGTTATGCCCTGGCCTCAGAATGCAGCATCTGTAGTCCATGGTAACCTGCGCAGAGTGGGCGGGGCTGAGGGAGGCTGGAACACTGCCCTCACTGAGGGAGTGGGTATGCCCATCTCTGCTGTGACAGAACAAAGGACAGGGGAGCAGGGCGCCCAGGGCAGGGCCCTCAGAGCCCGGCAGGCCCAGTGGGGTGTCACAAACATTTAGGCCCAGTCCATAGAGCACCTTCCTTGTCTGCACAGCTGCCCAAACTCTCACTTTTCCTCTCAGGCCACCCACTTACTTGAAGTGTGTGTGGAAGCTGTCCACGCAGTACACATCGCTGCACAGCTAACCATAGGTCTGGGCATCGTAGCTTCCTGCCAGGTGACCGAAGTTCGCAGGAGAGATGATTCCCAGGTTAACACGCAGAGAGGCTCCTGCCCGGGCCACAGGCCGCCCACTGCCCGTGCCCAAGATCGGGGGCCGAAAGGAGCCTTGTCTAAGTCCCCTACCCCTAGAGGGAGTATTGGACCAACACTTCTAGAAAACGGGGTCCTTGTGGGCAACTCATTGGAGGGACACAAATAAATCTTTGCCGACTTTTTGCTGAAATTTAGGAGCGTTCACACCTAAGCCTCTTACAAGGTCAGCTGTTTAGCTAAACATGAGCTCATGATCTAAATTTACACAATAATGAAGAAATCAGCTACAAAGGGAGACAATCAGCAAAAACAATCAATACCAGAATTAGATTCCCTAGGCCACCCATCAGATGTTGGAATAATCAGGTGCTAGGCAGAAAATATACATAAACCTGGAAATGAAACAAGGAACAAGCATGTTTTCAAAGACTGGTAGGATCTCTAAAACATTTTTAAAGTACATGTCATTGATAAAGCTAAATACTCAAAGGTTCTTTAATGCAACAAATTAAGCAGTGAGAAGAGTGAAATTATGCTGTTTAGAAAACTATGGAAGGTGAGATTTTCTGCCTAATTATATAAGATGATTTCTCTAAAAAATACACATTATTTCAAAGAATTATTGGCTGTGAAATAAGTTACGGATATTTCAAATGGCTTGTCTGCAAAGAAAGGTAGATGTAGGGAATCACAGAAAGCCGAGGGGATAATATGTCAATATATACATTGCTATATGGTGAACTAAGACTTAGGCCGGCAACAGTGTAGAGGAATGGACCCTTAGAAACGTACAAGTAAGCTGGAATCTTTAAAAGTTCAAATCTTTATAAGTAAAAAGATTTATTAAAATGAATAACCAAGTGTTTTACTTGACATCAGAAAATCAAAACAATAAACCCTGAGAACATAGAAAAAATATAAATAAAGATATCAGCAGAACTTAATACAACAGAAAACGTATAAAATTCAGGTGATTTAATAAGTCCAAAGAATATTCTTTGAAAAGATTTAAAAGACACACTTTGATTAAGGAAAACAAAAACATAAGTAAAGAATATACAGCAAGAATCAGGACAATGTTATAGCAGAGAATATATGAAATGCCAGTAAATTTGAACATTTCTGTAAAGCGGACCATTTCCTAGCTCCTAAAGTTTACCAAAACTGACACAAGAGGAAATCATTTAAGGTCATCATGTCTGCCCTTGGCATTCTCGGAACGCCCTGGCGTCAGAATGCAGCATCTGTAGTCCATGGTAACCTGCGGAGAGGGGGCCTGGCTGAGGGAGCTTGGAAGACTGCCCTCACTGAGGGAGTGGGTGTGGCCATCTCTGCTGTGACTGAACAAAGGGCAGGGGAGCAGGGGGCCCAGGGCAGGGCCCTCAGAGCCCGGCAGACCCAGTGGGGTGTCACAAGCATTTAGGCCCAGGACAAACGGCGCCTTCTTTGTCTGCACAGCTGCCCAAACTCTCACCTTTCCACTCAGGCCGCCCTCTTATTTGAAGTGTGTTTGGGACCTGTCCGCGCAGTACTCCTCGCTGCACAGCTCACCATAGGTCAGGGCATCGTAGCTTCCGGCCAGGTGACCGAAGTTCGCAGGCAAATGGGTCCCTGGGACACATGCGGAGAGGCTCCTGCCCGGGCCACAGGCCGCCCACTGGCCCTGCCCCAGATCGAAGGCTGAAAAGCAGCCATGTCTGAGTCCACTGCCTCTCGAAGGAGTATTGGACCAACACTTGTAGAAAACGGGGTCCTTGCGGGCAACTCATTGGAGGGACACAAATAAATCTTTGCCGACTTTCTGCTGAAGCTTACCAGCGTTCACACCTAAGCCTCTTACAAGGTCAGCTGTTTAGCTAAACAGGAGCTCATGATCTAAATTTACACAATATTGAAGAAATCAGCTGCAAAGTGAGACAATCAGCAAAACAATCAATACCAGAATGAGATTCCCTAGGCCATCCATCTGATGTTGGAATAATCAAGTGCAAGGCAGAAAATATACATAAAACTGGAACTGAAACAAGGAACAAGGAGGTTTTCAAAGGCTGGTAGGATCTCTAAAACATTTTTAAAGTACATGTCGTTGATAAACCTAAATACACAAAGGTTGTTTAATACCACAGATTAAGCATTGAGAAGAGTGAAATTATGCTGTTTTGAAAACTATGGCAGGTGAGATTTTCTGCCTAATTATGTCAGAAGATTTCTCTAAAAAATAGACATTATTTCAAAGACTTATTGGCTGTGAAATAAGTTAAGTGTATTTCAAATGGCTTGTCTGCAAAGAAAGGTGAGATGTAGGGAATCACAGAAAGTCGAGGGGAAAATGTCAATATATACATTGCTATATGGTGAACTAAGCCTTAGGCCAGCCACAATGTAGAGGACCTGACCCTTAGAAACTTAAAAGTGAGCTGGAATCTTTAAAAGTTCAAATCTTTATAAGTAAAAAGATTGATGAAAATGAATAACCAAGTGTTTTAATTGACATCAGAAGATCAAAACAATAAACCCTGAGAACATAGAAAAAAGATAAATAAAGATATGAGCAGAACTTAATACCACAGAAAACGTATAAAATTCAGGTGAGGTAGTAAGTCCAAAGAATATTCTTTGAAAAGATTTAAAAGACACACTTTGATTAAGGAAAGCACAAACATAATTAAAGAATATATAGAAAGAATCAGGACAATGTTATAGCAGAGAATATATGATATGCCAGTAAATTTGAACATTTCTGTAAAGTTGACCATTTCCTAGCTCCTACAGTTTACCAAAACTGACACAAGAGGAAATCATTTAAGGTCATCATTTCTGCCCTTGGCATTTTCGGAACGCTCTGGCCTCAGAATGCAGAATCGGTATTCCATGGTAACCTGCGGAGAGTGGGCGGGGCTGAGGGAGGCTGGAACACTGCCCTCACTGAGGGAGTGGGTGTGGCCATCTCTGCTGTGACTGAACAAAGGGCAGGGGAGCAGGGGGCCCAGGGCAGGGCCCTCAGAGGCCGGCAGGCCAAGTGGTGTGTCACAAACCTTTAGGCCCAGGCCATAGGGCACCTTCTTTGTCTGCACAGCTGCCCAAACTCTCACTTTTCCACTCAGGCCACCCACTTAGTTGAAGTGTGTGTGGAACCTGTCCGCGCAGTATACCTCGCTTCACAGCTAACCATAGGTCTGGGCATCGTAGCTTCCTGCCAGGTGACCGAAGTTCGCAGGAGAGATGATTCCCAGGTTCACACGCAGAGAGGCTCCTGCCCGGGCCACTGGCCGCCCACTGCCCCTGCCCAAGATCGGGGGCCGAAAGCAGCCCTGTCTATGTCCCCTAACCCTAGAGGGAGTATTGGACCAACACTTCTAGAAAACTTTGTCCTTGTGGGCAACTCATTGGAGGGACACAAATAAATCTTTGACGACTTTTTGCTGAAACTTACGAGCGTTCACACCTAAGCCTCTTACAAGGTCAGCTGTTTAGCTAAACATGAGCTCATGATCTAAATTTACACAATAATGAAGAAATCAGCTACAAAGGGAGACAATCAGCAAAAACAATCAATACCAGAATTAGATTCCCTAGGCCACCCATCAGATGTTGGAATAATCAGATGCTAGGCAGAAAATATACATAAAACTGGAAATGAAACAAGGAACAAGGAGGTTTTCAAAGTCTGGTAGGATCTCTAAAACATTTTTAAAGAACATGTCATTGATAAAGCTAAATACTCAAATGTTCTTTAATACAACAAATTAAGCAGTGAGAAGAGTGAAATTATGCTGTTTAGAAAACTATGGAAGGTGAGATTTTCTGCCTAATTATATAAGATGATTTCTCTAAAAAATACACATTATTTCAAAGAATTATTGGCTGTGAAATAAGTTAAGGGTATTTCAAATGGCTTGTCTGCAAAGAAAGGTGAGATGTAGGGAATCACAGAAAGCCGAGGGGATAATATGTCAATATATACATTGCTAATGGTGATCTAAGCCTTAGGCCGGCAACAGTGTAGAGGAATGGACCCTTAGAAAAGTACAAGTAAGCTGGAATCTTTAAAAGTTCAAATCTTTATAAGTAAAAAAGATTTATTAAAATGAATAACCAAGTGTTTTACTTGACATCAGAAAATCAAAACAATAAACCCTGAGAACATAGAAAAAAGATAAATAAAGATATGAGCAGGACTTAATACAACAGAAAACGTATCAAATTCAGGTGACGTAGTAATTCCAAAGAATATACTTTGAAAAGATTTAAAAGACACACTTTGATTAAGGAAAACACAAACATAATTAAAGAATATATAGAAAGAATCAGGACAATGTTATAGCAGAGAATATATGAAATGCCAGTAAATTTGAACATTTCTGTAAAGTTGACCATTTCCTAGCTCCTACAGTTTACCAAAACTGACACAAGAGGAAATCATTTAAGGTCATCATGTCTGCCCTTGGCATTCTCGTTATGCCCTGGCCTCAGAATGCAGCATCTGTAGTCCATGGTAACCTGCGCAGAGTGGGCGGGGCTGAGGGAGGCTGGAACACTGCCCTCACTGAGGGAGTGGGTATGCCCATCTCTGCTGTGACAGAACAAAGGACAGGGGAGCAGGGCGCCCAGGGCAGGGCCCTCAGAGCCCGGCAGGCCCAGTGGGGTGTCACAAACATTTAGGCCCAGTCCATAGAGCACCTTCCTTGTCTGCACAGCTGCCCAAACTCTCACTTTTCCTCTCAGGCCACCCACTTACTTGAAGTGTGTGTGGAAGCTGTCCACGCAGTACACATCGCTGCACAGCTAACCATAGGTCTGGGCATCGTAGCTTCCTGCCAGGTGACCGAAGTTCGCAGGAGAGATGATTCCCAGGTTAACACGCAGAGAGGCTCCTGCCCGGGCCACAGGCCGCCCACTGCCCGTGCCCAAGATCGGGGGCCGAAAGGAGCCTTGTCTAAGTCCCCTACCCCTAGAGGGAGTATTGGACCAACACTTCTAGAAAACGGGGTCCTTGTGGGCAACTCATTGGAGGGACACAAATAAATCTTTGCCGACTTTTTGCTGAAATTTAGGAGCGTTCACACCTAAGCCTCTTACAAGGTCAGCTGTTTAGCTAAACATGAGCTCATGATCTAAATTTACACAATAATGAAGAAATCAGCTACAAAGGGAGACAATCAGCAAAAACAATCAATACCAGAATTAGATTCCCTAGGCCACCCATCAGATGTTGGAATAATCAGGTGCTAGGCAGAAAATATACATAAACCTGGAAATGAAACAAGGAACAAGCATGTTTTCAAAGACTGGTAGGATCTCTAAAACATTTTTAAAGTACATGTCATTGATAAAGCTAAATACTCAAAGGTTCTTTAATGCAACAAATTAAGCAGTGAGAAGAGTGAAATTATGCTGTTTAGAAAACTATGGAAGGTGAGATTTTCTGCCTAATTATATAAGATGATTTCTCTAAAAAATACACATTATTTCAAAGAATTATTGGCTGTGAAATAAGTTACGGATATTTCAAATGGCTTGTCTGCAAAGAAAGGTAGATGTAGGGAATCACAGAAAGCCGAGGGGATAATATGTCAATATATACATTGCTATATGGTGAACTAAGACTTAGGCCGGCAACAGTGTAGAGGAATGGACCCTTAGAAACGTACAAGTAAGCTGGAATCTTTAAAAGTTCAAATCTTTATAAGTAAAAAGATTTATTAAAATGAATAACCAAGTGTTTTACTTGACATCAGAAAATCAAAACAATAAACCCTGAGAACATAGAAAAAATATAAATAAAGATATCAGCAGAACTTAATACAACAGAAAACGTATAAAATTCAGGTGATTTAATAAGTCCAAAGAATATTCTTTGAAAAGATTTAAAAGACACACTTTGATTAAGGAAAACAAAAACATAAGTAAAGAATATACAGCAAGAATCAGGACAATGTTATAGCAGAGAATATATGAAATGCCAGTAAATTTGAACATTTCTGTAAAGCGGACCATTTCCTAGCTCCTAAAGTTTACCAAAACTGACACAAGAGGAAATCATTTAAGGTCATCATGTCTGCCCTTGGCATTCTCGGAACGCCCTGGCGTCAGAATGCAGCATCTGTAGTCCATGGTAACCTGCGGAGAGGGGGCCTGGCTGAGGGAGCTTGGAAGACTGCCCTCACTGAGGGAGTGGGTGTGGCCATCTCTGCTGTGACTGAACAAAGGGCAGGGGAGCAGGGGGCCCAGGGCAGGGCCCTCAGAGCCCGGCAGACCCAGTGGGGTGTCACAAGCATTTAGGCCCAGGACAAACGGCGCCTTCTTTGTCTGCACAGCTGCCCAAACTCTCACCTTTCCACTCAGGCCGCCCTCTTATTTGAAGTGTGTTTGGAACCTGTCCACGCAGTACTCCTCGCTGCACAGCTCACCATAGGTCAGGGCATCGTAGCTTCCTGCCAGGTGACCGAAGTTCGCAGGCAAATGGGTCCCTGGGACACATGCGGAGAGGCTCCTGCCCGGGCCACAGGCCGCCCACTGGCCCTGCCCCAGATCGAATGCTGAAAAGCAGCCATGTCTGAGTCCACTGCCTCTGGAAGCAGTATTGGTCCAACACTTGTAGAAAACGGGGTCCTTGCGGGCAACTCATTGGAGGGACACAAATAAATCTTTGCCGACTTTCTGCTGAAGCTTACCAGCGTTCACACCTAAGCCTCTTACAAGGTCAGCTGTTTAGCTAAACATGAGCTCATGATCTAAATTTACACAATATTGAAGAAATCAGCTACAAAGGGAGACAATCAGCAAAAACATTCAATACCGGAATGAGATTCCCTAGGCCATCCATCTGATGTTGGAATAATCAGGTCAAGGCAGAAAATATACATAAAACTGGAACTGAAACAAGGAACAAGTAGGTTTTCAAAGGCTGGTAGGATCTCTAAAACATTTTTAAAGTACATGTCGTTGATAAACCTAAATACTCAAAGGTTGTTTAATACCACAGATTAAGCATTGAGAAGAGTGAAATTATGCTGTTTTGAAAACTATGGCAGGTGAGATTTTCTGCCTAATTATATAAGAAGATTTCTCTAAAAAATAGACATTATTTCAAAGACTTATTGGCTGTGAAATAAGTTAAGTGTATTTCAAATGGCTTGTCTGCAAAGAAAGGTGAGATGTAGGGAATCACAGAAAGTCGAGGGGAAAATGTCAATATATACATTGCTATATGGTGAACTAAGCCTTAGGCCAGCCACAATGTAGAGGACCTGACCCTTAGAAACTTAAAAGTGAGCTGGAATCTTTAAAAGTTCAAATCTTTATAAGTAAAAAGATTGATGAAAATGAATAACCAAGTCTTTTAATTGACATCAGAAGATCAAAACAATAAACCCTGAGAACATAGAAAAAAGATAAATAAAGATATGAGCAGAACTTAATACCACAGAAAACGTATAAAATTCAGGTGAGGTAGTAAGTCCAAAGAATATTCTTTGAAAAGATTTAAAAGACACACTTTGATTAAGGAAAACACAAACATAATTAAAGAATATATAGAAAGAATCAGGACAATGTTATAGCAGAGAATATATGAAATGCCAGTAAATTTGAACATTTCTGTAAAGTTGACCATTTCCTAGCTCCTACAGTTTACCAAAACTGACACAAGAGGAAATCATTTAAGGTCATCATGTCTGCCCTTGGCATTCTCGGAACGCCCTGGCCTCAGAATGCAGAATGTGTAGTCCATGGTAACCTGCGGAGAGTGGGCGGGGCTGAGGGAGGCTGGAACACTGCCCTCACTGAGGGAGTGTGTGTGGCCATCTCTGCTGTGACTGAACAAATGGCAGGGGAGCAGGGGGCCCAGGGCAGGGCCCTCAGAGCCGGGCAGGCCCAGTGGTGTGTCACAAACCTTTAGGCCCTGGCCATAGGTCACCTTCTTTGTCTGCACAGCTGCCCAAACTCTCACTTTTCCACTCAGCCCACCCACTTAGTTGAAGTGTGTGTGGAAGCTGTCCGCGCAGTATACCTCGCTGCACAGCTAACCATAGGTCTGGGCATCGTAGCTTCCTGCCAGGTGACCGAAGTTCGCAGGAAAGATGATTCCCAGGTGCACACGCAGAGAGGCTCCTGCCCGGGCCACAGGCCGCCCACTGCCCGTGCCCAAGATCGAGGGCCGAAAGCAGCCCTGTCTAAGTCCCCTACCCCTAGAGGGAGTATTGGACCAACACTTCTAGAAAACGGGGTCCTTGTGGGCAACTCATTGGAGGGACACAAATAAATCTTTGCTGACTTTTTGCTGAAACTTACGAGCGTTCACACCTAAGCCTCTTACAAGGTCAGCTGTTTAGCTAAACATGAGCTCATGATCTAAATTTACACAATAATGAAGAAATCAGCTACAAAGGGAGACAATCAGCAAAAACAATCAATACCAGAATTAGATTCCCTAGGCCACCCATCAGATGTTGGAATAATCTGGTGCTAGGCAGAAAATATACATAAAACTGGAAATGAAACAAGGAACAAGGAGGTTTTCAAAGACTGGTAGGATCTCTAAAACATTTTTAAAGAACATGTCATTGATAAAGCTAAATACTCAAATGTTCTTTAATACAACAAATTAAGCAGTGAGAAGAGTGAAATTATGCTGTTTAGAAAACTATGGAAGGTGAGATTTTCTGCCTAATTATATAAGATGATTTCTCTAAAAAATACACATTATTTCAAAGAATTATTGGCTGTGAAATAAGTTAAGGGTATTTCAAATGGCTTGTCTGCAAAGAAAGGTGAGATGTAGGGAATCACAGAAAGCCGAGGGGATAATATGTCAATATATACATTGCTAATGGTGATCTAAGACTTAGGCCGGCAGCAGTGTAGAGGAATGGACCCTTAGAAACGTACAAGTAAGCTGGAATCTTTAAAAGTTCAAATCT
Source organism: Mesoplodon bidens (assembly GCF_964165515.1). NCBI lineage: Eukaryota > Metazoa > Chordata > Mammalia > Artiodactyla > Ziphiidae > Mesoplodon > Mesoplodon bidens. Next base: position 6,231,050 of record NC_138180.1, read on the forward strand.
TTATAAGTAAAAAGATTTATTAAAATGAATAACCAAGTGTTTTACTTGACATCAGAAAATCAAAACAATAAACCCTGAGAACATAGAAAAAAGATAAATAAAGATATGAGCAGAACTTAATACAAGAGAAAACGTATAAAATTCAGGTGATTTAGTAAGTCCAAAGAATATTCTTTGAAAAGATTTAAAAGACACACTTTGATTAAGGAAAACAAAAACATAAGTAAAGAATATACAGCAAGAATCAGGACAATGTTATAGCAGAGAATATATGAAATGCCAGTAAATTTGAACATTTCTGTAAAGCGGACCATTTCCTAGCTCCTAAAGTTTACCAAAACTGACACAAGAGGAAATCATTTAAGGTCATCATGTCTGCCCTTGGCATTCTCGGAACGCCCTGGCGTCAGAATGCAGCATCTGTAGTCCATGGTAACCTGCGGAGAGGGGGCGTGGCTGAGGGAGCTTGGAAGACTGCCCTCACTGAGGGAGTGGGTGTGGCCATCTCTGCTGTGACCGAACAAAGGGCAGGGGAGCAGTGGGCCCAGGGCAGGGCCCTCAGAGCCCGGCAGACCCAGTGGGGTGTCACAAGCATTTAGGCCCAGGACAAACGGCGCCTTCTTTGTCTGCACAGCTGCCCAAACTCTCACCTTTCCACTCAGGCCGCCCTCTTATTTGAAGTGTGTTTGGAACCTGTCCACGCAGTACTCCTCGCTGCACAGCTCACCATAGGTCAGGGCATCGTAGCTTCCTGCCAGGTGACCGAAGTTCGCAGGCAAATGGGTCCCTGGGACACATGCGGAGAGGCTCCTGCCCGGGCCACAGGCCGCCCACTGGCCCTGCCCCAGATCGAAGGCTGAAAAGCAGCCATGTCTGAGTCCACTGCCTCTCGAAGCAGTATTGGACCAACACTTGTAGAAAACGGTGTCCTTGCGGGCAACTCATTGGAGGGACACAAATAAATCTTTGCCGACTTTCTGCTGAAGCTTACCAGCGTTCACACCTAAGCCTCTTACAAGGTCAGCTGTTTAGCTAAACATGAGCTCATGATCTAAATTTACACAATATTGAAGAAATCAGCTACAAAGGGAGACAATCAGCAGAAACAATCAATACCAGAATGAGATTCCCTAGGCCATCCATCTGATGTTGGAATAGTCAGGTGCAAGGCAGAAAATATACATAAAACTGGAACTGAAACAAGGAACAAGGAGGTTTTCAAAGGCTGGTAGGATCTCTAAAACATTTTTAAAGTACATGTCGTTGATAAACCTAAATACTCAAAGGTTGTTTAATACCACAGATTAAGCATTGAGAAGAGTGAAATTATGCTGTTTTGAAAACTATGGCAGGTGAGATTTTCTGCCTAATTATATAAGAAGATTTCTCTAAAAAATAGACATTAGTTCAAAGACTTATTGGCTGTGAAATAAGTTAAGTGTATTTCAAATGGCTTGTCTGCAAAGAAAGGTGAGATGTAGGGAATCACACAAAGTCGAGGGGAAAATGTCAATATATACATTCCTATGTGGTTAACTAAGCCTTAGGCCAGCCACAATGTAGAGGACCTGACCCTTAGAAACTTAAAAGTGAGCTGGAATCTTTAAAAGTTCAAATCTTTATTAGTAAAAAGATTGATGAAAATGAATAACCAAGTGTTTTAATTGACATCAGAAGATCAAAACAATAAACCCTGAGAACATAGAAAAAAGATAAATAAAGATATGAGGAGAACTTAATACCACAGAAAACGTATCAAATTCAGGTGACGTAGTAATTCCAAAGAATATTCTTTGAAAAGATTTAAAAGACACACTTCGATTAAGGAAAACACAAACATAATTAAAGAATATATAGAAAGAATCAGGACAATGTTATAGCAGAGAATATATGAAATGCCAGTAAATTTGAACATTTCTATAAAGTTGACCATTTCCTAGCTCCTACAGTTTACCAAAACTGACACAAGAGGATATCATTTAAGGTCATCATGTCTGCCCTTGGCATTCTCGTTACGCCCTGGCCTCAGAATGCAGCATCTGTAGTCCAGGGTAACCTGCGGAGAGTGGGCGGGGCTGTGGGAGGCTGGAACACTGCCCTCACTGAGGGAGTGTGTGTGGCCATTTCTGCTGTGACTGAACAAAGGGCAGGGGAGTAGGGGGCCCAGGGCAGGGCCCTCAGAGCCCGGCAGGCCCAGTGGGGTGTCACAAATATTTAGGCCCAGGCCATAGGGCAACTTTTTTGTCTGTACAGCTGCCCAAACTCTCATTTTTCTTCTCAGGCCACCCACTTAGTTGAAGTGTGTGTGGAACCTGTCCGCGCAGTATACCTCGCTGCACAGCTAACCATAGGTCTGGGCATCGTAGCTTCCTGCCAGGTGACCGAAGTTCGCAGGAGAGATGATTCCCAGGTTCACACGCTGAGGGGCTCCTGCCCGGGCCACAGGCCGCCCACTGCCCGTGCCCAAGATCGGGGGCCGAAAGCAGCCCTGTCTAAGTAACCTACCACTAGAGGGAGTATTGGACCAACACTTCTAGAAAACGGGGTCCTTGTGGGCAACTCATTGGAGGGACACAAATAAATCTTTGCCGACTTTTCGCTGAAACTTCCGAGCGTTCACACCTAAGCCTCTTACAAGTTCAGCTGTTTAGCTAAACATGAGCTCATGATCTAAATTTACACAATAATGAAGAAATCAGCTACAAAGGGAGACAATTAGCAAAAACAATCAATACCAGAATTAGATTCCCAAGGCCACCCATCAGATGTTGGAATAATCAGGTGCTAGGCAGAAAATATACATAAACCTGGAAATGAAACAAGGAACAATCATGTTTTCAAAGACTGGTAGGATCTCTAAAACATTTTTAAAGTACATGTCATTGATAAAGCTAAATACTCAAAGGTTGTTTAATACAACAAATTAAGCAGTGAGAAGAGTGAAATTATGCTGTTTAGAAAAATATGGAAGGTGAGATTTTCTGCCTAAATATATAAAATGATTTCTCTAAAAAATACACATTATTTCAAAGAATTATTGGCTATGAAATAAGTTACGGGTATTTCAAATGGCTTGTCTGCAAAGAAAGGTGAGATGTAGGGAATCACAGAAAGCCGAGGGGATAATATGTCAATATATACATTGTTATATGGTGAACTAAGACTTAGGCCGGCAACAGTGTAGAGGAATGGACCCTTAGAAACGTACAAGTAAGCTGGAATCTTTCAAAGTTCAAATCTTTATAAGTAAAAAGATTTATTAAAATGAATAACCAAGTGTTTTACTTGACATCAGAAAATCAAAACAATAAACCCTGAGAACATAGAAAAAAGATAAATAAAGATATGAGCAGAACTTAATACAACAGAAAACGTATAAAATTCAGGTGATTTAGTAAGTCCAAAGAATATTCTTTGAAAAGATTTAAAAGACACACTTTGATAAAGGAAAACATAAACATAATTAAAGAATATACAGAAAGAGTCAGGACAATGTTATAGCAGAGAATATATGAAATGCAAGTAAATTTGAACATTTCTGTAAAGTGGACCATTTCCTAGCTCCTACAGTTTACCAAAACTGACACAAGAGGAAATCATTTAAGGTCATCATGTCTGCCCTTGGCATTCTCGGTATGCCATGGCCTCAGAATGCAGCATCTGTAGTTCATGGTAACCTGCGGAGAGGGGGCGGGGCAGAGGGAGCTTGGAACACTGCCCTCACTGAGGGAGTGTGTGTGGCCATCTCTGCTGTGACTGAACAAATGGCAGGGGAGCAGGGGGCCCAGGGCAGGGCCCTCAGAGCCCGGCAGACCCAATGGGGTGTCACAAGCATTTAGGCCCAGGCCAAAGGGCGCCTTCTTTGTCTGCACAGCTGCCCAAACTCTCACCTTTCCACTCAGGCCGCCTTCTTATTTGAAGTGTGTTTGGAACCTGTCCGCACAGTACTCCTCGCTGCACAGCTCACCATAGGTCAGGGCATCGTAGCTTCCTGCCAGGTGACCGAAGTTCGCAGGCAAATGGGTCCCTGGGACACATGCGGAGAGGCTCTTGCCCGGGCAACCGGCCGCCCACTGGCCCTGCCCCAGATCGAAGGCTGAAAAGCAGCCATGTCTGAGTCCACTGCCTCTCGAAGGAGTATTGGACCAACACTTGTAGAAAACGGGGTCCTTGCGGGCAACTCATTGGAGGGACACAAATAAATCTTTGCCGACTTTCTGCTGAAGCTTACCAGCGTTCACACCTAAGCCTCTTACAAGGTCAGCTGTTTAGCTAAACATGAGCTCATGATCTAAATTTACACAATATTGAAGAAATCAGCTACAAAGGGAGACAATCAGCAAAAACAATCAATACCAGAATGAGATTCCCTAGGCCATCCATCTGATGTTGGAATAATCAGGTGCAAGGCAGAAAATATACATAAAACTGGAACTGAAACAAGGAACAAGGAGGTTTTCAAAGGCTGGTAGGATCTCTAAAACATTTTTAAAGTACATGTCGTTGATAAACCTAAATACTCAAAGGTTGTTTAATACCACAGATTAAGCATTGAGAAGAGTGAAATTATGCTGTTTTGAAAACTATGGCAGGTGAGATTTTCTGCCTAATTATATAAGAAGATTTCTCTAAAAAATAGACATTATTTCAAAGACTTATTGGCTGTGAAATAAGTTAAGTGTATTTCAAATGGCTTGTCTGCAAAGAAAGGTGAGATGTAGGGAATCACAGAAAGTCGAGGGGAAAATGTCAATATATACATTGCTATATGGTGAACTAAGCCTTAGGCCAGCCACAATGTAGAGGACCTGACCCTTAGAAACTTAAAAGTGAGCTGGAATCTTTAAAAGTTCAAATCTTTATAAGTAAAAAGATTGATGAAAATGAATAACCAAGTCTTTTAATTGACATCAGAAGATCAAAACAATAAACCCTGAGAACATAGAAAAAAGATAAATAAAGATATGAGCAGAACTTAATACCACAGAAAACGTATAAAATTCAGGTGAGGTAGTAAGTCCAAAGAATATTTTTTGAAAATATTTAAAAGACACACTTCGATTAAGGAAAACACAAACATAATTAAAGAATATATAGAAAGAATCAGGACAATGTTATAGCAGAGAATATATGAAATGCCAGTAAATTTGAACATTTCTGTAAAGTGGACCATTTCCTAGCTCCTACAGTTTACCAAAACTGACACAAGAGGAAATCATTTAAGGTCATCATGTCTGCCCTTGGCATTCTCGGAACGCCCTGGCCTCAGAATGCAGAATCTGTAGTCCATGGTAACCTGCGGAGAGTGGGCGGGGCTGAGGGAGGCTGGAACACTGCCCTCACTGAGGGAGTGTGTGTGGCCATCTCTGCTGTGACTGAACAAATGGCAGGGGAGCAGGGGGCCCAGGGCATGCCCTCAGAGCCGGGCAGGCCCAGTGGTGTGTCACAAACCTTTAGGCCCAGGCCATAGGTCACCTTCTTTGTCTGCACAGCTGCCCAAACTCTCACTTTTCCACTCAGCCCACCCACTTAGTTGAAGTGTGTGTGGAAGCTGTCCACGCAGTATACCTCGCTGCACAGCTAACCATAGGTCTGGGCATCGTAGCTTCCTGCCAGGTGACCGAAGTTCGCAGGAGAGATGATTCCCAGGTGCACACGCAGAGAGGCTCCTGCCCGGGCCACAGGCCGCCCACTGCCCGTGCCCAAGATCGAGGGCCGAAAGCAGCCCTGTCTAAGTCCCCTACCCCTAGAGGGAGTATTGGACCAACACTTCTAGAAAACGGGGTCCTTGTGGGCAACTCATTGGAGGGACACAAATAAATCTTTGCTGACTTTTTGCTGAAACTTACGAGCGTTCACACCTAAGCCTCTTACAAGGTCAGCTGTTTAGCTAAACATGAGCTCATGATCTAAATTTACACAATAATGAAGAAATCAGCTACAAAGGGAGACAATCAGCAAAAACAATCAATACCAGAATTAGATTCCCTAGGCCACCCATCAGATGTTGGAATAATCTGGTGCTAGGCAGAAAATATACATAAAACTGGAAATGAAACAAGGAACAAGGAGGTTTTCAAAGACTGGTAGGATCTCTAAAACATTTTTAAAGAACATGTCATTGATAAAGCTAAATACTCAAATGTTCTTTAATACAACCAATTAAGCAGTGAGAAGAGTGAAATTATGCTGTTTAGAAAACTATGGAAGGTGAGATTTTCTGCCTAATTATATAAGATGATTTCTCTAAAAAATACACATTATTTCAAAGAATTATTGGCTGTGAAATAAGTTACGGGTATTTCAAATGGCTTGTCTGCAAAGAAAGGTGAGATGTAGGGAATCACAGAAAGCCGAGGGGATAATATGTCAATATATACATTGCTAATGGTGATCTAAGACTTAGGCCGGCAGCAGTGTAGAGGAATGGACCCTTAGAAACGTACAAGTAAGCTGGAATCTTTAAAAGTTCAAATCTTTATAAGTAAAAAGATTTATTAAAATGAATAACCAAGTGTTTTACTTGACATCAGAAAATCAAAACAATAAACCCTGAGAACATAGAAAAAAGATAAATAAAGATATGAGCAGAACTTAATACAAGAGAAAACGTATAAAATTCAGGTGATTTAGTAAGTCCAAAGAATATTCTTTGAAAAGATTTAAAAGACACACTTTGATTAAGGAAAACAAAAACATAAGTAAAGAATATACAGCAAGAATCAGGACAATGTTATAGCAGAGAATATATGAAATGCCAGTAAATTTGAACATTTCTGTAAAGCGGACCATTTCCTAGCTCCTAAAGTTTACCAAAACTGACACAAGAGGAAATCATTTAAGGTCATCATGTCTGCCCTTGGCATTCTCGGAACGCCCTGGCCTCAGAATGCAGCATCTGTAGTCCATGGTAACCTGCGGAGAGGGGGCGTGGCTGAGGGAGCTTGGAAGACTGCCCTCACTGAGGGAGTGGGTGTGGCCATCTCTGCTGTGACTGAACAAAGGGCAGGGGAGCAGTGGGCCCAGGGCAGGGCCCTCAGAGCCCGGCAGACCCAGTGGGGTGTCACAAGCATTTAGGCCCAGGACAAACGGCGCCTTCTTTGTCTGCACAGCTGCCCAAACTCTCACGTTTCCACTCAGGCCGCCCTCTTATTTGAAGTGTGTTTGGAACCTGTCCACGCAGTACTCCTCGCTGCACAGCTCACCATAGGTCAGGGCATCGTAGCTTCCTGCCAGGTGACCGAAGTTCGCAGGCAAATGGGTCCCTGGGACACATGCGGAGAGGCTCCTGCCCGGGCCACAGCCCGCCCACTGGCCCTGCCCCAGATCGAAGGCTGAAAAGCAGCCATGTCTGAGTCCACTGCCTCTCGAAGCAGTATTGGACCAACACTTGTAGAAAACGGGGTCCTTGCGGGCAACTCATTGGAGGGACACAAATAAATCTTTGCCGACTTTCTGCTGAAGCTTACCAGCGTTCACACCTAAGCCTCTTACAAGGTCAGCTGTTTAGCTAAACATGAGCTCATGATCTAAATTTACACAATATTGAAGAAATCAGCTACAAAGGGAGACAATCAGCAGAAACAATCAATACCAGAATGAGATTCCCTAGGCCATCCATCTGATGTTGGAATAGTCAGGTGCAAGGCAGAAAATATACATAAAACTGGAACTGAAACAAGGAACAAGGAGGTTTTCAAAGGCTGGTAGGATCTCTAAAACATTTTTAAAGTACATGTCGTTGATAAACCTAAATACTCAAAGGTTGTTTAATACCACAGATTAAGCATTGAGAAGAGTGAAATTATGCTGTTTTGAAAACTATGGCAGGTGAGATTTTCTGCCTAATTATATAAGAAGATTTCTCTAAAAAATAGACATTAGTTCAAAGACTTATTGGCTGTGAAATAAGTTAAGTGTATTTCAAATGGCTTGTCTGCAAAGAAAGGTGAGATGTAGGGAATCACACAAAGTCGAGGGGAAAATGTCAATATATACATTCCTATGTGGTGAACTAAGCCTTAGGCCAGCCACAATGTAGAGGACCTGACCCTTAGAAACTTAAAAGTGAGCTGGAATCTTTAAAAGTTCAAATCTTTATTAGTAAAAAGATTGATGAAAATGAATAACCAAGTGTTTTAATTGACATCAGAAGATCAAAACAATAAACCCTGAGAACATAGAAAAAAGATAAATAAAGATATGAGGAGAACTTAATACCACAGAAAACGTATCAAATTCAGGTGACGTAGTAATTCCAAAGAATATTCTTTGAAAAGATTTAAAAGACACACTTCGATTAAGGAAAACACAAACATAATTAAAGAATATATAGAAAGAATCAGGACAATGTTATAGCAGAGAATATATGAAATGCCAGTAAATTTGAACATTTCTATAAAGTTGACCATTTCCTAGCTCCTACAGTTTACCAAAACTGACACAAGAGGATATCATTTAAGGTCATCATGTCTGCCCTTGGCATTCTCCTTACGCCCTGGCCTCAGAATGCAGCATCTGTAGTCCAGGGTAACCTGCGGAGAGTGGGCGGGGCTGTGGGAGGCTGGAACACTGCCCTCACTGAGGGAGTGTGTGTGGCCATTTCTGCTGTGACTGAACAAAGGGCAGGGGAGTAGGGGGCCCAGGGCAGGGCCCTCAGAGCCCGGCAGGCCCAGTGGGGTGTCACAAATATTTAGGCCCAGGCCATAGGGCAACTTTTTTGTCTGTACAGCTGCCCAAACTCTCATTTTTCTTCTCAGGCCACCCACTTAGTTGAAGTGTGTGTGGAACCTGTCCGCGCAGTATACCTCGCTGCACAGCTAACCATAGGTCTGGGCATCGTAGCTTCCTGCCAGGTGACCGAAGTTCGCAGGAGAGATGATTCCCAGGTTCACACGCAGAGGGGCTCCTGCCCGGGCCACAGGCCGCCCACTGCCCGTGCCCAAGATCGGGGGCCGAAAGCAGCCCTGTCTAAGTCCCCTACCACTAGAGGGAGTATTGGACCAACACTTCTAGAAAACGGGGTCCTTGTGGGCAACTCATTGGAGGGACACAAATAAATCTTTGCCGACGTTTCGCTGAAACTTCCGAGCGTTCACACCTAAGCCTCTTACAAGTTCAGCTGTTTAGCTAAACATGAGCTCATGATCTAAATTTACACAATAATGAAGAAATCAGCTACAAAGGGAGACAATTAGCAAAAACAATCAATACCAGAATTAGATTCCCAAGGCCACCCATCAGATGTTGGAATAATCAGGTGCTAGGCAGAAAATATACATAAACCTGGAAATGAAACAAGGAACAATCATGTTTTCAAAGACTGGTAGGATCTCTAAAACATTTTTAAAGTACATGTCATTGATAAAGCTAAATACTCAAAGGTTGTTTAATACAACAAATTAAGCAGTGAGAAGAATGAAATTATGCTGTTTAGAAAAATATGGAAGGTGAGATTTTCTGCCTAAATATATAAGATGATTTCTCTAAAAAATACACATTATTTCAAAGAATTATTGGCTATGAAATAAGTTACGGGTATTTCAAATGGCTTGTCTGCAAAGAAAGGTGAGATGTAGGGAATCACAGAAAGCCGAGGGGATAATATGTCAATATATACATTGTTATATGGTGAACTAAGTCTTAGGCCGGCAACAGTGTAGAGGAATGGACCCTTAGAAACGTACAAGTAAGCTGGAATCTTTCAAAGTTCAAATCTTTATAAGTAAAAAGATTTATTAAAATGAATAACCAAGTGTTTTACTTGACATCAGAAAATCAAAACAATAAACCCTGAGAACATAGAAAAAAGATAAATAAAGATATGAGCAGAACTTAATACAACAGAAAACGTATAAAATTCAGGTGATTTAGTAAGTCCAAAGAATATTCTTTGAAAAGATTTAAAAGACACACTTTGATAAAGGAAAACATAAACATAATTAAAGAATATACAGAAAGAGTCAGGACAATGTTATAGCAGAGAATATATGAAATGCAAGTAAATTTGAACATTTCTGTAAAGTGGACCATTTCCTAGCTCCTACAGTTTACCAAAACTGACACAAGAGGAAATCATTTAAGGTCATCATGTCTGCCCTTGGCATTCTCGGTATGCCATGGCCTCAGAATGCAGCATCTGTAGTTCATGGTAACCTGCGGAGAGGGGGCGGGGCAGAGGGAGCTTGGAACACTGCCCTCACTGAGGGAGTGGGTGTGTCCATCTCTGCTGTGACTGAACAAATGGCAGGGGAGCAGGGGGCCCAGGGCAGGGCACTCAGAGCCCGGCAGACCCAATGGGGTGTCACAAGCATTTAGGCCCAGGCCAAAGGGCGCCTTCTTTGTCTGCACAGCTGCCCAAACTCTCACCTTTCCACTCAGGCCGCCTTCTTATTTGAAGTGTGTTTGGAACCTGTCCGCACAGTACTCCTCGCTGCACAGCTCACCATAGGTCAGGGCATCGTAGCTTCCTGCCAGGTGACCGAAGTTCGCAGGCAAATGGGTCCCTGGGACACATGCGGAGAGGCTCTTGCCCGGGCCACAGGCCGCCCACTGGCCCTGCCCCAGATCGAAGGCTGAAAAGCAGCCATGTCTGAGTCCACTGCCTCTCGAAGGAGTATTGGACCAACACTTGTAGAAAACGGGGTCCTTGCGGGCAACTCATTGGAGGGACACAAATAAATCTTTGCCGACTTTCTGCTGAAGCTTACCAGCGTTCACACCTAAGCCTCTTACAAGGTCAGCTGTTTAGCTAAACATGAGCTCATGATCTAAATTTACACAATATTGAAGAAATCAGCTACAAAGGGAGACAATCAGCAAAAACAATCAATACCAGAATGAGATTCCCTAGGCCATCCATCTGATGTTGGAATAATCAGGTGCAAGGCAGAAAATATACATAAAACTGGAACTGAAACAAGGAACAAGGAGGTTTTCAAAGGCTGGTAGGATCTCTAAAACATTTTTAAAGTACATGTCGTTGATAAACCTAAATACTCAAAGGTTGTTTAATACCACAGATTAAGCATTGAGAAGAGTGAAATTATGCTGTTTTGAAAACTATGGCAGGTGAGATTTTCTGCCTAATTATATAAGAAGATTTCTCTAAAAAATAGACATTATTTCAAAGACTTATTGGCTGTGAAATAAGTTAAGTGTATTTCAAATGGCTTGTCTGCAAAGAAAGGTGAGATGTAGGGAATCACAGAAAGTCGAGGGGAAAATGTCAATATATACATTGCTATATGGTGAACTAAGCCTTAGGCCAGCCACAATGTAGAGGACCTGACCCTTAGAAACTTAAAAGTGAGCTGGAATCTTTAAAAGTTCAAATCTTTATAAGTAAAAAGATTGATGAAAATGAATAACCAAGTCTTTTAATTGACATCAGAAGATCAAAACAATAAACCCTGAGAACATAGAAAAAAGATAAATAAAGATATGAGCAGAACTTAATACCACAGAAAACGTATAAAATTCAGGTGAGGTAGTAAGTCCAAAGAATATTCTTTGAAAAGATTTAAAAGACACACTTCGATTAAGGAAAACACAAACATAATTAAAGAATATATAGAAAGAATCAGGACAATGTTATAGCAGAGAATATATGAAATGCCAGTAAATTTGAACATTTCTGTAAAGTTGACCATTTCCTAGCTCCTACAGTTTACCAAAACTGACACAAGAGGAAATCATTTAAGGTCATCATGTCTGCCCTTGGCATTCTCGGAACGCCCTGGCCTCAGAATGCAGAATCTGTAGTCCATGGTAACCTGCGGAGAGTGGGCGGGGCTGAGGGAGGCTGGAACACTGCCCTCACTGAGGGAGTGTGTGTGGCCATCTCTGCTGTGACTGAACAAATGGCAGGGGAGCAGGGGGCCCAGGGCAGGGCCCTCAGAGCCGGGCAGGCCCAGTGGTGTGTCACAAACGTTTAGGCCCATGCCATAGGGCACCTTCTTTGTCTGCACAGCTGCCCAAACTCTCACATTTCCACTCAGCCCACCCACTTAGTTGAAGTGTGTGTGGAAGCTGTCCACGCAGTATACGTCGCTGCACAGCTAACCATAGGTCTGGGCATCGTAGCTTCCTGCCAGGTGACCGAAGTTCGCAGGAGAGATGATTCCCTGGTGCACACGCAGAGAGGCTCCTGCCCGGGCCACAGGCCGCCCACTGCCCGTGCCCAAGATCGGGGGCCGAAAGCAGCCCTGTCTAAGTCCCCTACCCCTAGAGGGAGTATTGGACCAACACTTCTAGAAAACGGGGTCCTTGTGGGCAACTCATTGGAGGGACACAAATAAATCTTTGCTGACATTTTGCTGAAACTTACGAGCGTTCACACCTAAGCCTCATACAAGGTCAGCTGTTTAGCTAAACATGAGCTCATGATCTAAATTTACACAATAATGAAGAAATCAGCTACAAAGGGAGACAATCAGCAAAAACAATCAATACCAGAATTAGATTCCCTAGGCCACCCATCAGATGTTGGAATAATCTGGTGCTAGGCAGAAAATATACATAAAACTGGAAATGAAACAAGGAACAAGGAGGTTTTCAAAGACTGGTAGGATCTCTAAAACATTTTTAAAGAACATGTCATTGATAAAGCTAAATACTCAAATGTTCTTTAATACAACCAATTAAGCAGTGAGAAGAGTGAAATTATGCTGTTTAGAAAACTATGGAAGGTGAGATTTTCTGCCTAATTATATAAGATGATTTCTCTAAAAAATACACATTATTTCAAAGAATTATTGGCTGTGAAATAAGTTAAGGGTATTTCAAATGGCTTGTCTGCAAAGAAAGGTGAGATGTAGGGAATCACAGAAAGCCGAGGGGATAATATGTCAATATATACATTGCTAATGGTGATCTAAGACTTAGGCCGGCAGCAGTGTAGAGGAATGGACCCTTAGAAACGTACAAGTAAGCTGGAATCTTTAAAAGTTCAAATCTTTATAAGTAAAAAGATTTATTAAAATGAATAACCAAGTGTTTTACTTGACATCAGAAAATCAAAACAATAAACCCTGAGAACATAGAAAAAGATAAATAAAGATATGTGCAGAACTTAATACAAGAGAAAACGTATAAAATTCAGGTGATTTAGTAAGTCCAAGGAATATTCTTTGAAAAGATTTAACAGACACACTTTGATTAAGGAAAACAAAAACATAAGTAAAGAATATAGAGAAAGAATCAGGACAATGTTATAGCAGAGAATATATGAAATGCCAGTAAATTTGAACATTTCTGTAAAGCGGACCATTTCCTAGCTCCTAAAGTTTACCAAAACTGACACAAGAGGAAATCATTTAAGGTCATCATGTCTGCCCTTGGCATTCTCGGAACGCCCTGGCGTCAGAATGCAGCATCTGTAGTCCATGGTAACCTGCGGAGAGGGGGCGTGGCTGAGAGAGCTTGGAAGACTGCCCTCACTGAGGGATTGGGTGTGGCCATCTCTGCTGTGACTGAACAAATGGCAGGGGAGCAGGGGGCCCAGGGCAGGGCCCTCAGAGCCCGGCAGACCCAGTTGGGTGTCACAAGCATTTAGGCCCAGGACAAACGGCGCGTTCTTTGTCTGCACAGCTGCCCAAACTCTCACCTTTCCACTCAGGCCGCCCTCTTATTTGAAGTGTGTTTGGAACCTGTCCACGCAGTACTCCTCGCTGCACAGCTCACCATAGGTCAGGGCATCGTAGCTTCCTGCCAGGTGACCGAAGTTCGCAGGCAAATGGGTCCCTGGGACACATGCGGAGAGGCTCCTGCCCGGGCCTCAGCCCGCCCACTGGCCCTGCCCCAGATCGAAGGCTGAAAAGCAGCCATGTCTGAGTCCACTGCCTCTCGAAGCAGTATTGGACCAACACTTGTAGAAAACGGTGTCCTTGCGGGCAACTCATTGGAGGGACACAAATAAATCTTTGCCGACTTTCTGCTGAAGCTTACCAGCGTTCACACCTAAGCCTCTTACAAGGTCAGCTGTTTAGCTAAACATGAGCTCATGATCTAAATTTACACAATATTGAAGAAATCAGCTACAAAGGGAGACAATCAGCAGAAACAATCAATACCAGAATGAGATTCCCTAGGCCATCCATCTGATGTTGGAATAGTCAGGTGCAAGGCAGAAAATATACATAAAACTGGAACTGAAACAAGGAACAAGGAGGTTTTCAAAGGCTGGTAGGATCTCTAAAACATTTTTAAAGTACATGTCGTTGATAAACCTAAATACTCAAAGGTTGTTTAATACCACAGATTAAGCATTGAGAAGAGTGAAATTATGCTGTTTTGAAAACTATGGCAGGTGAGATTTTCTGCCTAATTATATAAGAAGATTTCTCTAAAAAATAGACATTAGTTCAAAGACTTATTGGCTGTGAAATAAGTTAAGTGTATTTCAAATGGCTTGTCTGCAAAGAAAGGTGAGATGTAGGGAATCACACAAAGTCGAGGGGAAAATGTCAATATATACATTCCTATGTGGTGAACTAAGCCTTAGGCCAGCCACAATGTAGAGGACCTGACCCTTAGAAACTTAAAAGTGAGCTGGAATCTTTAAAAGTTCAAATCTTTTTAAGTAAAACGATTGATGAAAATGAATAACCAAGTGTTTTAATTGACATCAGAAGATCAAAACAATAAACACTGAGAACATAGAAAAAAGATAAATAAAGATATGAGGAGAACTTAATACCACAGAAAACGTATCAAATTCAGGTGACGTAGTAATTCCAAAGAATATTCTTTGAAAAGATTTAAAAGACACACTTTGATTAAGGAAAACACAAACATAATTAAAGAATATATAGAAAGAATCAGGACAATGTTATAGCAGAGAATATATGAAATGCCAGTAAATTTGAACATTTCTATAAAGTTGACAATTTCCTAGCTCCTACAGTTTACCAAAACTGACACAAGAGGATATCATTTAAGGTCATCATGTCTGCCCTTGGCATTCTCGTTACGCCCTGGCCTCAGAATGCAGCATCTGTAGTCCATGGTAACCTGCGGAGAGTGGGCGGGGCTGAGGGAGGCTGGAACACTGCCCTCACTGAGGGAGTGTGTGTGGCCATCTCTGCTGTGACTGAACAAAGGGCAGGGGAGAAGGGGGCCCAGGGCAGGGCCCTCAGAGCCCTGCAGGCCCAGTGGGGTGTCACAAATATTTAGGCCCAGGCCATAGGGCACCTTCTTTGTCTGTACAGCTGCCCAAACTCTCATTTTTCCTCTCAGGCCACCCACTTAGTTGAAGTGTGTGTGGAACCTGTCCGCGCAGTATACCTCGCTGCACAGCTAACCATAGGTCTGGGCATCGTAGCTTCCTGCCAGGTGACCGAAGTTCGCAGGAGAGATGATTCCCAGGTTCACACGCAGAGGGGCTCCTGCCCGGGCCACATGCCGCCCACTGCCCGTGCCCAAGATCGGGGGCCGAAAGCAGCCCTGTCTATGTCCCCTACCCCTAGAGGGAGTATTGGACCAACACTTCTAGAAAACGGGGTCCTTGTGGGCAACTCATTGGAGGGACACAAATAAATCTTTGCCGACTTTTCGCTGAAACTTCCGAGCGTTCACACCTAAGCCTCTTACAAGTTCAGCTGTTTAGCTAAACATGAGCTCATGATCTAAATTTATACAATAATGAAGAAATCAGCTACAAAGGGAGACAATCAGCAAAAACAATCAATACCAGAATTAGATTCCCTAGGCCACCCATCAGATGTTGGAATAATCAGGTGCTAGGCAGAAAATATACATAAACCTGGAAATGAAACAAGGAACAAGCATGTTTTCAAAGACTGGTAGGATCTCTAAAACATTTTTAAAGTACATGTCATTGATAAAGGTAAATACTCAAAGGTTCTTTAATAGAACAAATTAAGCAGTGAGAAGAGTGAAATTATGCTGTTTAGAAAAATATGGAAGGTGAGATTTTCTGCCTAAATTTATAAGATGATTTCTCTAAAACATACACATTATTTCAAAGAATTATTGGCTGTGAAATAAGTTACGGGTATTTCAAATGGCTTGTCTGCAAAGAAAGGTGAGATGTAGGGAATCACAGAAAGCCGAGGGGATAATATGTCAATATATACATTGCTATATGGTGAACTAAGACTTAGGCCGGCAACAGTGTAGAGGAATGGACCCTTAGAAACGTACAAGTAAGCTGGAATCTTTCAAAGTTCAAATCTTTATAAGTAAAAAGATTTATTAAAATGAATAACCAAGTGTTTTACTTGACATCAGAAAATCAAAACAATAAACCCTGAGAACATAGAAAAAAGATAAATAAAGATATGAGCAGAACTTAATACAACAGAAAACGTATAAAATTCAGGTGATTTAGTAAGTGCAAAGAATATTCTTTGAAAAGATTTAAAAGACACACATTGATAAAGGAAAACATAAACATAATTAAAGAATATACAGAAAGAATCAGGACAATGTTATAGCAGAGAATATATGAAATGCAAGTAAATTTGAACATTTCTGTAAAGTGGACCAATTCCTAGCTCCTACAGTTTACCAAAACTGACACAAGAGGAAATCATTTAAGGTCATCATGTCTGCCCTTGGCATTCTCGGTATGCCATGGCCTCAGAATGCAGCATCTGTAGTTCATGGTAACCTGCGGAGAGGGGGCGGGGCTGAGGGAGCTTGGAACACTGCCCTCACTGAGGGAGTGGGTGTGGCCATCTCTGCTGTGACTGAACAAATGGCAGGGGAGCAGGGGGCCCAGGGCAGGGCCCTCAGAGCCCGGCAGAACCAATGGGGTGTCACAAGCATTTAGGCCCAGGCCAAAGGGCGCCTTCTTTGTCTGCACAGCTGCCCAAACTCTCACCTTTCCACTCAGGCCGCCTTCTTATTTGAAGTGTGTTTGGAACCTGTCCGCGCAGTACTCCTCGCTGCACAGCTCACCATAGGTCAGGGCATCGTAGCTTCCTGCCAGGTGACCGAAGTTCGCAGGCAAATGGGTCCCTGGGACACATGCGGAGAGCCTCTTGCCCGTGCCACAGGCCGCCCACTGGCCCTGCCCCAGATCGAAGGCTGAAAAGCAGCCATGTCTGAGTCCACTGCCTCTCGAAGCAGTATTGGACCAACACTTGTAGAAAACGGGGTCCTTGCGGGCAACTCATTGGAGGGACACAAATAAATCTTTGCCAACTTTCTGCTGAAGCTTACCAGCGTTCACACCTAAGCCTCTTACAAGGTCAGCTGTTTAGCTAAACATGAGCTCATGATCTAAATTTACACAATATTGAAGAAATCAGCTACAAAGGGAGACAATCAGCAAAAACAATCAATACCAGAATGAGATTCCCTAGGCCATCCATCTGATGTTGGAATAATCAGGTGCAAGGCAGAAAATATACATAAAACTGGAACTGAAACAAGGAACAAGGAGGTTTTCAAAGGCTGGTAGGATCTCTAAAACATTTTTAAAGTACATGTCGTTGATAAACCTAAATACTCAAAGGTTGTTTAATACCACAGATTAAGCATTGAGAAGAGTGAAATTATGCTGTTTTGAAAACTATGGCAGGTGAGATTTTCTGCCTAATTATATAAGAAGATTTCTCTAAAAAATAGACATTATTTCAAAGACTTATTGGCTGTGAAATAAGTTAAGTGTATTTCAAATGGCTTGTCTGCAAAGAAAGGTGAGATGTAGGGAATCACAGAAAGTCGAGGGGAAAATGTCAATATATACATTGCTATGTGGTGAACTAAGCCTTAGGCCAGCCACAATGTAGAGGACCTGACCCTTAGAAACTTAAAAGTGAGCTGGAATCTTTAAAAGTTCAAATCTTTATAAGTAAAAAGATTGATGAAAATGAATAACCAAGTGTTTTAATTGACATCAGAAGATCAAAACAATAAACCCTGAGAACATATAAAAAAGATAAATAAAGATATGAGCAGAACTTAATACCACAGAAAACGTATAAAATTCAGGTGAGGTAGTAAGTCCAAAGAATATTCTTTGAAAAGATTTAAAAGACTCACTTTGATTAAGGAAAACACAAACATAATTAAAGAATATATAGAAAGAATCAGGACAATGTTATAGCAGAGAATATATGAAAAGCCAGTAAATTTGAACATTTCTGTAAAGTGGACCATTTCCTAGCTCCTACAGTTTACCAAAACTGACACAAGAGGAAATCATTTAAGGTCATCATGTCTGCCCTTGGCATTCTCGGAACGCCCTGGCCTCAGAATGCAGCATCTGTAGTCCATGGTAACCTGCGGAGAGTGGGCGGAGCTGAGGGAGGCTGGAACACTGCCCTCACTGAGGGAGTGTGTGTGGCCATCTCTGCTCTGACGGAACTAAGGGCAGGGGAGCAGGGGGCCCAGGGCAGGGCCCTCAGAGCCCGGCAGGCCCAGTGTGGTGTCACAAGCATTAAGGCCCAGGCCATAGGCACCTTCTTTGTCTGCACAGCTGCCCAAACTCTCACTTTTCCTCTCAGGCCACCCACTTAGTTGAAGTGTGTGTGGAACCTGTCCGCGCAGTATACCTCGCTGCACAGCTAACCATAGGTCTGGGCATCGTAGCTTCCTGCCAGGTGACCAAAGTTCGCAGGAGAGATGATTCCCAGGTTCACACGCAGAGAGGCTCCTGCCCGGGCCACAGGCCGCCCACTGCCCCTGCCCAAGATCGGGGCCCGAATGCAGCCTTGTCTAAGTCCCCTACTCCTAGAAGGTGTATTGGACCAACACTTCCAGAAAACGGGGTCCTTGTGGGCAACTCATTGGAGGGACACAAATAAATCTTTGCCGACTTTCTGATGAAAATTACGAGCGTTCACACCTAAGCCTCTTACAAGGTCAGCTGTTTAGCTAAACATGAGCTCATGATCTAAATTTACACAATAATGAAGAAATCAGCTACAAAGGGAGACAATCAGCAAAAACAATCAATACCAGAATTAGATTCCCTAGGCCATCCTTGAGATGTTGGAATAATCACGTGCTAGGCAGAAAATATACATAAACCTGGAAATGAAACAAGGAACAATCATGTTTTCAAAGACTGGTAGGATCTCTAAAACATTTTTAAAGTACATGTCATTGAAAAAGCTAAATACTCAAAGGTTGTTTAATACAACAAATTTTTAAGCAGTGAGAAGAGTGAAATTATGCTGTTTAGAAAACTATGGAAGGTGAGATTTTCTGCCTAATTATATAATATGATTTCTCTAAAAAATACACATTATTTCAAAGACTTATTGGCTGTGAAATAAGTTAAGGGTATTTCAAATGGCTTGTCTGCAAATAAAGGTGAGATGTAGGGAATCACAGAAAGCCGAGGGGATAATATGTCAATATATACATTGCTATATGGTGAACTAAGCCTTAGGCCGGCAACAGTGTAGAGGAATGGACCCTTAGAAACGTACAAGTAAGCTGGAATCTTTAAAAGTTCAAATCTTTATAAGTAAAAAGATTTATTAAAATGAATAACCAAGTGTTTTACTTGACATCAGAAAATCAAAACAATAAACCATGAGAACATAGTAAAAAGATAAATAAAGATATGAGCAGAACGTAATACAACAGAAAACGTATAAAATTCAGGTGAGGTAGTAAGTCCAAAGAATATTCTTTGAAAAGATTTAAAAGACACACTTTGATTAAGGAAAACAAAAACATAAGTAAAGAATATACAGAAAGAATCAGGACAATATTATAGCAGAGAATATATGAAATGCCAGAAAATTTGAACATTTCTGTAAAGCGGACCATTTCCTAGCTCCTAAACTTTACCTAAACTGACAGAAGAGGAAATCATTTAACGTCATCATGTCTGCCCTTGGCATTCTCGGAACGCCCTGGCCTCAGAATGCAGCATCTGAAGTCCATGGTAACCTGCGGAGAGGGGGCGTGGCTGAGGGAGGTTGGAAGACTGCCCTCACTGAGGGAGAGGGTGTGGCATTCTCTGCTGTGACTGAACAAAAGGCAGGGTAACAAGGGGAGCATGGCAGGGCCCTCAGAGCCCTGCAGACCCAGTGGTGTGTCACAAGCATTTAGGCCCAGGCCAAAGGGCGCCTTCTTTGTCTGCACAGCTGCCCAAACTCTCACCTTTCCACTCAGGCCGCCCTCTTATTTGAAGTGTGTTTGGAACCTGTCCGCGCAGTACACCTCGCTGCATAGCTAACCATAGGTCAGGGCCTCGTACCTTCCAGCCAGGTGACCGAAGTTCGCAGGCACATGGGTCCCAGGGACACATGCGGAGAGGCTCCTGCCCGGGCCACAGGCCGCCCACTGGCCCTGCCCCAGCTCGAAGGCTGAAAAGCAGCCATGTCTGAGTCCACTGCCTCTCGAAGGAGTATTGGACACTTGTAGAAAACGGGGTCCTTGCGGGCAACTCATTGGAGGGACACAAATAAATCTTTGCCGACTTTCTGCTGAAGCTTACCAGCGTTCACACCTAAGCCTCTTACAAGGTCAGCTGTTTAGCTAAACAAGAGCTCATGATCTAAATTTACACTATATTGAAGAAATCAGCTACAAAGTGAGAGAATCAGCAAAAACAATCAATACCAGAATGAGATTCCCTAGGCCATCCATCTGATGTTGTTATACTCAGGTGCAAGGCAGAAAATATACATAAAACTGGAACTGAAACAAGGAACAAGGAGGTTTTCAAAGGCTGGTAGGATCTCTAAAACATTTTTAAAGTACATGTCGTTGATAAACCTAAATACTCAAAGGTTGTTTAATACCACAGATTAAGCATTGAGAAGAGTGAAATTATGCTGTTTTGAAAACTATGGCAGGTGAGATTTTCTGCCTAATTATATAAGAAGATTTCTCTAAAAAATAGACATTATTTCAAAGACTTATTGGCTGTGAAATAAGTTAAGTGTATTTCAAATGGCTTGTCTGCAAAGAAAGGTGAGATGTAGGGAATCACAGAAAGTCGAGGGGAAAATGTCAATATATACATTGCTATGTGGTGAACTAAGCCTTAGGCCAGCCACAATGTAGAGGACCTGACCCTTAGAAACTTAAAAGTGAGCTGGAATCTTTAAAAGTTCAAATCTTTATAAGTAAAAAGATTGATGAAAATGAATAACTAAGTGTTTTAATTGACATCAGAAGATCAAAACAATAAACCCTGAGAACATAGAAAAAAGATAAATAAAGATATGAGCAGAACTTAATACCACAGAAAACGTATAAAATTCAGGTGAGGTAGTAAGTCCAAAGAATATTCTTTGACCAGATTTAAAATACACAGTTTGGTTAAGGAAAACAAAGACATAAGTAAAGAATATACGGAGAGCATCAGCACAATGTTATAGCAGAGAATATCTGAAATGCCTGTAAATTTGAACATTTGTGTAAACTGAACCATTACGTAGCTCCTAAAGTTTACCAAAACTGACACAAGAGGAAATCATTTAAGGTCATCATGTCTGCCCTTGGCATTCACAGAACTCCGTGGCCTCAGAATGCCGCATCTGTAGTCCATGGTAACCTGCGGAGAGAGGGCGGGGCTGAGGGAGGTTGGAACACTGCCCTCACTGAGGGAGTGGTTGTGGCCATCTCTGCTGTGACTGAACAAAGGGCAGGGGAGAAGGGGGCCAAGGGCAGGGCCCTCAGAGCCCGGCAGTTCCAGTCGGGTGTCACAAGCATTTAGGCCCAGGCCAATGGGCGCCTTCTTTGTCAGCACAGCTGCCCAAACTCTCACCTTTACACTCAGGCCGCCCTCTTACTTGAAGTTTGTGTGGAACCGGTCCGCACAGTACACCTCGCTGCACAGCTGACCATAGGTCTGGGCATCGTAAGCTTCCTGCCATGTGACCGAAGTTGGGAGGCAGATGGGTCATGGGACACACGTTGGGAGACTCCTGCCCGGGACAAAGGCCGCCAAAATCCACTACCCCAGATCGGTGGCAGCAAAGCAGTCCTGTCTGAGTCCCTGCATCTAGAGGGAGTATTGTAGCAACAGTTGTAGAAAACGGGGTCCTCGGGGTAGTGCATTGGAGGGACACAAAATAATCTTTGCCGACTTTCTGCTGAAGCTTACGAGTGTTCACACCTAAGCCTCTTACAAGGTCAGATGTTTAGCTAAACATGAGCTCATGATCTAAATTTACACAATAATGAAGAAATCAGCTACAGGGGAGACAATCAGCAAGAACAATCAATACCAGAATTAGATTCCCTAGGCCATCGATCAGACGTTGGAATAATCATGTGCAAGGCAGAAAATATACATAAAACTGGAACTGAAACAAGGAACAAGGAGGTTTTCAGAGGCTGGTAGGATCTCTAAAACATTTTTAAAGTACATGTCGTTGATAAAGCTGAATACTCAAAGGATGTTTAATACCACAGATTAAGCATTGAGAAGAGTGAAATTATGCTGTTTTGAAAACTATGTCAGGTGAGAATTTCTGCCTAATTATAAAGAAGATTTCTCTAAAAAATAGACATTATTTCAAAGACTTATTGACTGTGAAATAAGTTAAGTGTATTTCAAATGGCTTGTCTGCAAAGAAAGGTGAGATGTAGGGAATCACAGAAAGTCGAGGGGAAAATGTCAATATATACATTGTTATGTGGTGAACTAAGCCTTAGGCCAGCCACAATGTAGAGGACCTGACCCTTAGAAACTTAAAAGTGAGCTGGAATCTTTAAAAGTTCAAATCTTTATAAGTAAAAATATTGATGAAAATGAATAACCAAGTGTTTTAATTCACATCAGAAGATCAAAACAATAAACCCTGAGAACATAGAAAAAAGATAAATAAAGATATGAGCAGAACTTAATACCACAGAAAACGTATAAAATTCAGGTGAGGTAGTAAGTCCAAAGAATATTCTTTGAAAAGATTTAGAACACACATTTTGATTAAGGAAAACACAAACATAATTAAAGAATATATAGAAAGAATCAGGACAATGTTATAGCAGAGAATATATGAAATGCCAGTAAATTTGAACATTTCTGTAAAGTTGACCATTTCCTAGCTCCTACAGTTTACCAAAACTGACACAAGAGGAAATCATTTAAGGTCATCATGTCTACCCTTGGCATTCTCGTTACGCCCTGGCCTCAGAATGCAGCATCTGTAGTCCATGGTAACCTGCGGAGAGTGGGCGGGGCTGAGGGAGGCTGGAACACTGCCCTCACTGAGGGAGTGGGTGTGGCCATCTCTGCTGTGACTGAACAAAGGGCAGGGGAGCAGGGGGCCCAGGGCAGGGCCCTCAGAGCCCGGCAGGCCTAGTGGGGTGTCACAAGCATTTAGGCCCAGGCCATAGGGCACATTCTTTTTCTGCACAGCTGCACAAACTCTTACTTTTCCTCTCAGGCCACCCACTTAGTTGAAGTGTGTGTGGAACCTGTCCGCGCAGTATACCTCGCTGCACAGCTAACCATAGGTCTGGGCATCGTAGCTTCCTGCCAGGTGACCGAAGTCCGCAGGAGAGATGATTCACAGGTTCACACGCAGAGAGGCTCCTGCCCGGCCCACAGGCCGCCCAATGCCCCTGCCCAAGATCGGGGGCCGAAAGCAGCCCTGTCTAAGTCCCCTACCCCTAGAAGGAGTATTGGACCAACACTTCTAGAAAACGGGGTCTTGTGGGCAACTCATTGGAGGGACACAAATAAATCTTTGCCGACTTTTTGCTGAAACTTACGAGCGTTCACACCTAAGCCTCTTACAAGGTCAGCTGTTTAGCTAAACATGAGCTCATGATCTAAATTTACACAATAATGAAGAAATCAGCTACAAAGGGAGACAATCAGCAAAAACAATCAATACCAGAATTAGATTCCCTAGGCCATCCTTGAGATGTTGGAATAATCAGGTGCTAGGCAGAAAATATACATAAACCTGGAAATGAAACAAGGAACAAGCATGTTTTCAAAGACTGGTAGGATCTCTAAAACATTTTTAAAGTACATGTCATTGATAAAGCTAAATACTCAAATGTTCTTTAATACAACAAATTAAGCAGTGAGAAGAGTGCAATTATGCTGTTTAGAAAACTATGGAAGGTGAGATTTTCTGCCTAATTATATAAGATGATTTCTCTAAAAAATACACATTATTTCAAAGAATTATTGACTGTGAAATAAGTTAAGGGTATTTCAAATGGCTTGTCTGCAAAGAAAGGTGAGATGTAGGGAATCACAGAAAGCAGAGGGGATAATATGTCAATATATACATTGCTATATGGTGAACTAAGCCTTAGGCCGGCAACAGTGTAGAGGAATGGACCCTTAGAAACGTACAAGTAAGCTGGAATCTTTCAAAGTTCAAATCTTTATAAGTAAAAAGATTTATTAAAATGAATAACCAAGTGTTTTACTTGACATCAGAAAATCAAAACAATAAACCATGAGAACAAAGAAAAAAGATAAATAAAGATATGAGCAGAACTTAATACAACAGAAAACGTATAAAATTCAGGTGATTTAGTAAGTCCAAAGAATATTCTTTGAAAAGATTTAAAAGACACACTTTGATTAAGGAAAACAAAAACATAAGGAAAGAATATACAGAAAGAATCAGGACAATGTTATAGCAGAGAATATATTAAATGCAAGTAAATTTGAACATTTCTGTAAAGCGGACCATTTCCTAGCTCCTAAAGTTTACCAAAATAGACACAAGAGGAAATCATTTAAGGTCATCATGTCTGCCCTTGGCATTCTCGGAACGCCCTGGCCTCAGAATGCAGCATCTGTAGTCCATGGTAACCTGCGGAGAGGGGGCGTGGCTGAGGGAGCTTGGAAGACTGCCCTCACTGAGGGAGTGGGTGTGGCCATCTCTGCAGTGACTGAACAAAGGGCAGGGGAGCAGGGGGCCCAGGGCAGGGCCCTCAGAGCCCGGCAGACCCAGTGGGGTGTCACAAGCATTTAGGCCCAGGCCAAAGGGCGCCTTCTTTGTCTGCACAGCTGCCCAAACTCTCACCTTTCCACTCAGGCCGCCCTCTTATTTGAAGTGTGTTTGGAACCTGTCCGCACAGTACACCTCGCTTCATAGCTAACCATAGGTCAGGGCATCGTAGCTTCCTGCCAGGTGACCGAAGTTCGCAGGCAAATGGGTCCCTGGGACACATGCGGAGAGGCTCCTGCCCGGGCCACAGACCGCCCACTGGCCCTGCCCCAGATCGAAGGCTGAAAAGCAGCCATGTCTGAGTCCACTGCCTCTCGAAGGAGTATTGGACCAACACTTGTAGAAAACGGGGTCCTTGCGGGCAACTCATTGGAGGGACACAAATAAATCTTTGCCGACTTTCTGCTGAAGCTTACCAGCGTTCACACCTAATCCTCTTACAAGGTCAGCTGTTTAGCTAAACTTGAGCTCATGATCTAAATTTACACAATATTGAAGAAATCAGCTACAATGTGAGACAATCAGCAAAAACAATCAATACCAGAATGAGATTCCCTAGGCCATCCATCTGATGTTGGAATAATCAGGTGCAAGGCAGAAAATATACATAAAACTGGAACTGAAACAAGGAACAAGGAGGTTTTCAAAGGCTGGTAGGATCTCTAAAACATTTTTAAAGTACATGTCGTTGATAAACCTAAATACTCAAAGGTTGTTTAATACCACAGATTAAGCATTGAGAAGAGTGAAATTATGCTGTTTTGAAAACTATGGCAGGTGAGATTTTCTGCCTAATTATATAAGAAGATTTCTCTAAAAAATAGACATTATTTCAAAGACTTATAGGCTGTGAAATAAGTTAAGTGTATTTCAAATGGCTTGTCTGCAAAGAAAGTTGAGATGTAGGGAATCACAGAAAGTCGAGGGGAAAATGTCAATATATACATTGCTATATGGTGAATTAAGCCTTAAGCCAGCCACAATGTAGAGGACCTGACACTTAGAAACTTAAAAGTGAGCTGGAATCTTTAAAAGTTCAAATCTTTATAAGTAAAAAGATTGATGAAAATGAATAACCAAGTGTTTTAATTGACATCAGAAGATCAAAACAATAAACCCTGAGAACATAGAAAAAAGATAAATAAAGATATGAGCAGAACTTAATACCACAGAAAACGTATAAAATTCATGTGATTTAGTAAGTCCAAAGAATATTCTTTGAAAAGATTTAAAAGAAACACTTTGATTAACGAAAACAAAAACATAAGTAAAGAATATATAGAAAGAATCAGGACAAAGTTATAGCAGAGAATATATGAAATGCCAGTAAATTTGAACATTTCTGTAAAGTTGACCATTTCCTAGCTCCTACAGTTTACCAAAACTGACACAAGAGGTAATCATGTAAGGTCATCATGACTGCCCTTGGCATTCTCGGAACGCCCTGGCCTCAGAATGCAGAATCTGTAGTCCATGGTAACCTGCGGAAGGTGGGCGGGGCTGAGGGAAGCTGTAACACTGCCCTCACTGAGGGAGTGTGTATGGCCATCTCTGCTGTGACTGAACAAAGGGCAGGGAAGCAGGGGGCCTAGGGCAGGGCCCTCAGAGCCGGGCAGGCCCAGTAGTGTGTCACAAGCCTTTAGGCCCTGGCCATAGGGCACCTTCTTTGTCTGCACAGCTGCCCAAACTATCACTTTTCCACTCAGGCCACCCACTTAGTTGAAGTGTGTGTGGAACCTGTCCGCGCAGTATACCTCGCTGCACAGCTAACCATAGGTCTGGGCATCGTAGCTTCCTGCCAGGTGACCGAAGTTCGCAGGAAAGATGATTCCCAGGTGCACACGCAGAGGGGCTCCTGCCAGGGCCACAGGCCGCCCACTGCCCCTGCCCAAGATCGGGGGCCGAAAGCAGCCAAGTCTAAGTCCCCTACCCATAGAGGGAGTATTGGACCAACACATCTAGAAACGGGGTCCTCACGGGCAACTCATTGGAGGGACACAAATAAATCTTTGCCGACTTTTTGTTGAAACTTACGAGCGTTCACACCTAAGCCTCTTACAAGGTCAGCTGTTTAGCTAAACATGAGCTCATGATCTAAATTTACACAATAATGAAGAAATCAGCTACAAAGGGAGACAATCAGCAAAAACAATCAATACCAGAATTAGATTCCCTAGGCCACCATCAGATGTTGGAATAATCAGGTGCTAGGCAGAAAATATACATAAACCTGGAACTGAAACAAGGAACAAGGATGTTTTCAAGGACTGGTAGGATCTCAAAAACATTTTTAAAATACATGTCATTGATAAAGCTAAATACTCAAAGGTTGTATTATGCAACAGATTCATCCTTGAGAAGAGTGAAATTATGCTATTTTGAAATCTATGGCAGGTGAGATTTTCTGCCTAATAATATGAGAAGATTTCTCTAAAAATACACATTATTTCAAAGACATATAAGCTGTGAAATAAGTTAAGGGTATTTCAAATGGCTTGTCTGCAAAGAAAGGGGAGATGTAGGGAATCACAGAAACTCGAGTGGAAAATAGGTCAATATACACTTTACTATATTGTCAACAAAGCCTTAGGCCAGCAACAATGTAGAGAACCTGACCCTTAGAAACTTACAAGTAAGCTGGTATCTTCAAAAGTTCAAATCTTTATAAGTAAAAAGATTTATTAAAATGAGTAACCAAGTGTTTTAATTGACATCAGAAGATCAAAACAATAAACCCTGAGAACATAGAAAAAAGAAAAATAAAGATATGAGCAGAACTTAATACAACGGAAATCGTATAAAATGCAGGTGATGTAGTAAGTCCAAAGAATATTCATTGACAAGATTTAAAAGACACACTTTGATTAAGGAAAACAAAACCATAAGGAAAGAATATACAGAAAGAATCAGGACAATGTTATAGCAGAGAATATCTGAAATGCCAGTAAATTTGAACATTTGTGTAAAGTGGACCATTTACTAGCTCCTAAAGTTTACCAAAACTGACACAAGAGGAAATCTTTTAAGGTCATCATGTCTGCCCATGGCATTCTCGGAACGCCCTGGCCTCAGAATGCAGCATCTGTAGTGCATGGGAACCTGCGGAGAGGGGGCGGGGCTGATGGAGGTTGGAACACTGCCCTCACTGAGGGAGTGGGTGAGGCCATCTCTGCTGTAACTGAACAAACAGCAGGGGAGCAGTGGTCCAAGTGCAGGGCCCTCAGAGCCCGGCAGGCCCAGTGGGGTGTCACAAGCCTTTAGGCCAAGGCCAAAGGGCACCTTCTTTGTCTGCACAGCTGCCCAAACTCTCACCTTTCCACTCAGGCCGACCTCTTACTTGAAGTGTGTGTGGAACCTGTCCGCACAGTACACCTCGCTGCACAGCCAACCATAGGTCTGGTCATCGTTACTTCCTGCCAGGTGACCGAAGTTCGCAGGCAAATGGGTCCCTGGGACACACGCGGAGAGGCTCCTGCCCGGACCACAGGCCGCCCACTGCCACTGCCACTGCTCGTGGGCGCAAAGCAGCCCTGTCTGAGGCCGTGCCTCTAGAGGGAGTATTGGACCAACACTTGTAGGAAACGGAGTCCTCGCGGGCAACTCATTGGAGGTACACAAATAAATCTTTGCGGACTTTCTGATGAAGTTTATGAGTGTTCACACCTAAGCCTCTTACAAGGTAAGATGTTTAGCTAAACATGAGCTTATGATCTAAATTTACACAATAATGAAGAAATCAGCTACAGGGTGAGACAATCAGCAAAAACAATCAATACCAGAATTAGATTCCCTAGGCCATCCATTAGACGTTGGAATAATCAGGTGCAACGCAGAAAATATACTTGAAACTGGAACTGAAAAAAAGGAACAAGGATGTTTTCAAAGACTGCTAGGATCTCTAAAATATTTTTAAAGTACATGTCATTGATAAAGCTAAATACTCAAAGGTTGTGTCATACAACAGATTCATCATTGAGAAGAGTGAAATTATGCTGTTTTGAAAACTATGGCAGGTAACATTTTCTGCCTAATAATATGAGAAGATTTCTCTAAAAATACACATTACTTCAAAGACTTAATAGCTGTGTAATATGTTAAATGTATTTCAAATGGCTTGTCTGCAAAGAAAGGTGAGATGTAGGAAATCACAGAAAGTCTAGGGGAAAATAGGTCAATATATACTTTGCTACATTGTGAACTAAGCCATAGGCCAGCAACAATGTAGAGGACCTGACCCTTAGAAACTTACAAGTAAGCTGGAATATTAAAAAGTTCAAATCTTTATAAGTAAAAAGATTTATTAAAATGAGTATCCAAGTGTTTTAATTGACATCAGAAGATCAAAGCAATAAATCCTGAGAACATAGAAAAAAGAAAAATAAAGATATGAGCAGAACTTAATACCATGGAAAACGTATAAAATTCAGGTGATGTAGTAAGTCCAAAGAATATTCTTTGACAAGATTTAAAAGACACACTTTGATTAAGGAAAACAAAAACATAAGTAAGAATATACAGAAAGAATCAGGAGAATGTTATAGCAGAGAATATCTGAAATGCCAGTAAATTTGACCATTTGTGTAAACTGAACCATTTCCTAGCTCCTAAAGTTTACCAAAACTGACACAAGAGGATATCATTTAAGGTCATCATGTCTGCCCTTGGCATTCTCGGATCGCCCTGGCCTCAGAATGCAGCATCTGTAGTGCATGTTAACCTGCGCAGAGGGGGCGAGGCTGAGGGATTTTGGAACACTGCCCTCACTGAGGGAGTGGGTGTGGCCATCTCTGCTATGCCTGAACAAAGGGCAGGGGAGCAGGGGGCCCAGGGCAGGGCCCTCAGAGCCCGACAGGCCAATTGGGGTGTCACAAGCATTTAGGCCTAGGCTAAAGGGCGCCTTATTTGTCTGCACAGCTGCCCAAACTCTCACCTTTCCACTCAGGCCTCCCTCTTACTTGAAGTGTTTGTGGAACCTGTCCATGCAGTACACCACGCTGCACAGCTAACCATAGGTCTGAGCATCGTGGCTTCCTGTCAGGTGACCGAAGTTCACAGGCAGTTGGGTCCCTGGGACACACGCGAATAGGCTCCTGCCGGGGCAATAGGCCGCCCAATGCCTCTGCCCCAGATTGGGGGCCTCAAAGCAGCCCTGTCTGAGTCCCCTGCCTTTAGAGGGATTATTGGACCAACACCTGTAGAAAACGGGGTCCTGGCGGGCAACTCATTGGAGGGACACAAATAAATCTTTGCTGATTTTCTGCTGAAGCTTACAAGCGTTCACACCTAACCCTTTTACAAGGTCAGCTGTTTAGCTAAACGTGAGCTCATGATCTAAATTTACACAATAATGAAGAAATCAGCTACAAGGGGACATAATCTGCAAAAACAATCAATACCAGAGTTAGATTACTTAGGCCTTCCATCAGACGTTGGAATAATCAGGTGCAAGGCAGAAAATATACATAAAACTGGAACTGAAACAAGGAACAAGGATGGTTTCAAAGACTGGTAGGATCTCTAAAACATTTTTAAAGTACATGTCACTGGTAAATCTAAATACTCAAATGCTGTGTAATACAACAGATTCACATTGAGAAGAGTGAAATTATGCTGTTTTGAAAACTATGGCAGGTGAGATTTTCTGCCTAATAATATGAGTAGATTTCTCTAAAAATACACATTATTTCAAAGACTTAATGGCTGTGTAATATGTTAAGGGTATTTTAAATGGCTTGTCTGCAAAGAAAGGTGAGATGTAGGAAATCACAGAAATTCGAGTGGTAAATAGGTCAATATATACCTTGCTATATTGTGAACTAAGACTTAGGCGAGCAACAATGTAGAGGACATGACCCTTAGAAACTTACAAGTAACCTGGAATATTAAAAAGTTCAAACCTTTATAAGTAAAAAGATTTATTAAAATGAATAACCAAGTGTTTTAATTGACATCAGAAGATCAAAACAATAAACCCTGAGAATATAGAAAAAAGATAAATAAAGATATGAGCAGAAATTAATACAACAGAAAACGTATAAAATTCAGGTGAAGTATTAAGTCCAAAGAATATTCTTTGACAAGATTTAAAAGACACACTTTGATTAAGGAAAACAAAACAAAAGTAAAGAATATACAGAAAGAATGAGGACAATGTTATAGCAGAGAATATATGAAATGCCAGTAAATTTGAACATTTCTGAAAGTGGACCATTTGCTAGCTCTTAAGTTTACCAAAACTGACACAAGAGGAAATCATTTAAGGTCATCATGTCTGCCCTTGGCATTCTCGAACGCCCTGGCCTCAGAATGCAGCATCTGTAGTCCATGGTAACCTGCGGAGAGGGGTCGGGGCTGAGGGAGGTTGGAACACTGCCCTCACTGAGGGAGTGTGTGTGGCCATCTCTGCTGTGACTAAACAAAGGGCAGGGGAGCAGGGTTCCCAGTACAGGGCCCTCAGAGCCCTGCAGGCCCAGTTGGGTGTCACAAGCATTTAGGCCCAGGCCACAGAATGCCTTCTTTGTATGCACAGCTGCCCAAACTCTCACCATTCCACTCAGGCCCCCCTCTTAATTAAAGTGTGTGTGGAACCTGTCCGCGCAGTACACCTCGCTGCACAGCCAACCATAAGTCTGGGCATCGTATCTTCCTGCCAGGTGAATGAAGTTCGAAGGCAGATGGGTCCCTGGGACACACGCGGAGAGGCTCCTGCCCGGGCCAAAGGCAGCCCACTGCCACTGCCACTGCTCTTGGGGCGCAAAGCAGCCCTGTCTGAGGCCGTGCCTCTAGAGGGAGTATTGGAACAACACTTGTAGAAAACGGGGTCCTCGCGGGTAACTCATTGGGGGAAACAAATAAATCTTTGCGGACTTTCTGATGAAGCTTACGAGTGTTCACACCTAAGCCTCTTACAAGGTCAGATGTTTAGCTAAACATGAGGTCATGATCTAAATTTACACAATAATGAAGAAATCAGCTACAGGGGGAGACAATCAGCAAAAACAATCAATACCAGAATTAGATTCCCTTGGCCATCCATCAGACGTTGGAATAATCAGGTGCAAGGCAGAAAATATACATAAAACTGGAACTGAAACAAGGAAGAAGGATGTTTTCAAAGACTGGTAGGATCTCTAAAATATTTTTAAAGTACATGTCATTGATAAACCAAATACTCAAAGGTTGTGTAATACAACCGATTCATCATTGAGAAGAGTGAAATTATGCTGTTTTGAAAACTATTGCAGGTCAGATTTTCTGCCTAAATATATAAAAGATTTCTCTAAAAAATACACATTATTTCAAAGACTTATTGGCTGTTAAATAAGTTAAGGGTATTTCAAATAGCTTGTCTGCAAAGAAATGTGATATGTAGGAAATCACAGAATGTCGAGGGGAAAATAGGTCAATATATACTTTGCAATATTGTGAACTAAGCCTTAGGCCAGCATGAATGTAGAGGACCTGACCCTTAGAAACTTACAAGTAAGCTGGAATCTTGAAAAATACAAATCTTTATAAGTAAAAAGATTTATTAAATGGAATAACCAAGTGTTTTAATTGACATCAGATTATCAAAACAATAAACCTGAGAACATAGAAAAAAGATAAATAAAGATATGAACAGAACTTAATACAAAGGAAAACGTATAAAATTCAGGTGATGTTGTAAGTCCAAAGCATATTCTTTGACAAGATTTAAAAGACACACTTTGATTAAGGAAAACAAAGACATAAGTAAAGAATATACAGATAAAATCAGGAGAATGTTGTTGCAGAGATTGTATTAAATGCCATTAAATTTGTATATTTCTGTAAAGTGGACCATTTCCTAGCTCCTAAATTTTACCAAAATTGACACTAGAGGAAATCATTTAAGGTCATCATGTCTGCCCTTGGCATTCTCGGAACGCCCTGGCCTCAGAATGCAGCATCTGTAGTCCATGGTAACCTGCGGAGTGGGGGCGGGGCTGAGGGAGGTCGGAACACTGATCTCACTGAGGGAGTGGGTGTGGACATCTCTGCTGTTAGTGAACAAATGGCAGGGGAGAAGGGGGCCAAGGGCAGGGCCCACAGAGCCCGGCAGGCCCAGTGGGGTGTCACAAGGATTTAGACCTAGGCCAAAGTGCGTCTTCTTTTTCTGCACCGCTGCCCAAACTCTCACCTTTCCAATCAGGCCGCGCTCTTACTTGAAGTGTGTGTGGAACCGGTCCGCACAGTACACCTCACTGCACAGCTAACCATAGGTCTGGGCATCGTAGCTTCCTGCCAGGTACAGAAGTTCGCAGGCAGATGGGTCGTGGGACACATGAGGGGAGCCTCCTGCCCAGGCCACAGGCCGCCAAGAGCCACTACACCAGATCGGTGGCAGCAAAGCAGCCCTGTCTGAGGCCGTGCCTCTAGAGGGAGTATTGGACCAACATTTGTAAAAAACGGGGTCCTTGGGGTAACACATTGCAGGGACACAAATAAATCTTTGCGGACTTTCTGATAAAGCTTAAGAGTGTTCACACCTAAGCCTCTTACAAGGTCAGATGTTTAGCTAAACATGAGCTCATGATCTAAATTTACACAATAATGAAGAAATCAGCTACAGGGGGAGACAATCAGCAAAAACAATCAATACCAGAATTAGATTCCCTATGCCAAACATAAGGCGTTGGAATAATCAGGTGCAAGGCAGAAAATATACATGAAACTTCAAGTGAAACAAGGAACAAGGATGTTATCAAAGACTGTTAGGATCTCTAAAACACTTTTAAAGTCCATGTCATTGATAAAGCTAAATACTCAAAGGTTGTGTAATACAACAGATTCATCATTGAGAAGAGTGAAATTATGCTGTTTTGAAAACTATGGCAGGTCAGATTTTCTGCCTAAATATATAAGAAGATTTCTCTAAAAATACACATTATTTCAAAGACTTATTGGCTGTGAAATAAGTTAAGGGTATTTCAAATGGCTTCCCTGCAAAGAAAGGTGAGTTGTAGGAAATCACAGAAAGTCGAGGGGAAAATAGGTCAATATATACTTTGCTATATTGTGAACTAAGCCTTAGGCCAGCAACAATGTAGAGGACCTGACCCTTAGACACTTACAGGTAAGCTGGAATCTTGAAAAGTTCAAAACTTTATAAGTAAAAAGATTTATTAAAATGAATAACCAAGTGTTTTAATTGACATCAGATGATCAAAAAATAAACACAGAGAACATAGAAAAAAGATAAATAAATTTAGGAGCAGAACTTAATACAACAGAAAACGTATAAAATACAGGTGATGTAGTAAGTCCATAGAATATTCTTTGACAATATTTAAAATACACACTTTGATTAAAGAAAACCAAAATATAAGTAAAGGATATACAGAAAAAATCAGGAGAATGTTGAAGCAGAGAATATATGAAATGCCAGTAAATTTGAATATTTCTGTAAAGTGGACCATTTCATGGCTCCTAAAGTTTACCAAAATTGACATTAGAGGAAATCATTTAAGGTCATCATGTCTGCCCTTGGTATTCTCGGAACGCCCTGGCCTCAGAATGCAGCTTCTGTTCTCCATGGTAACCTGCGGAGAGCGAGCTGGGCTAAGGGAGTTTGGAACACTGCCCTCACTGAGGGAGTGGGTGTGGCCATCTCTGCAGTGACAGAACAAAGGCAGGGGAGAAGGGGGCCAAGGGGAGGGCCCTCAGAGCCCGGCACGCCTAGTCGGGTGTCACAAGCATTTAGGCCTAGGCCAAAGGGCGCCTTCTTTGTCTGCACAGCTGCCCAAACTCTCACCTTTCCACTCAAGCCGCCCTCTTACTTGAAGTGTGTGTGGAAACGGTTCGCACAGTACACCTCGCTGCACAGCTAACCATAGGTCTGGGCATCGTAACTTCCTGCCAGGTGACCGAAGCTCCCAGGCACATGGGTCGTGGGACACACGCGGGGAGTCTCCTGCCCGGGCCACAGGCCGCCAAAAGCCACTACCCCAGATAGGTGGCAGCAAAGCAGTCCTGTCTGAGTTCCTGCCTCTAGAACAAGTATTGGATCAACACTTGTAGTAAACGGGGTCATCGGGGTAACTCCTTGGAGGGACACAAATAAATCTTTGCCGACTTTCTGCTGAAGCTTACCAGCGTTCACACCTAAGCCTCTTACAAGGTCAGCTGTTTAGCTAAACAAGAGCTCATGATCTAAATTTACACAATAATGAAGAAATCAGCTACAATGTGAGACAATCAGCAAAAACAATCAATACCAGAATGAGATTCCCTAGGCCATCCATCTGATGTTGGAATAATCAGGTGCAAGGCAGAAAATATACATAAAACTGGAACTGAAACAAGGAACAAGGAGGTTTTCAAAGGCTGGTAGGATCTCTAAAACATTTTTAAAGTACATGTCGTTGATAAACCTAAATACTCAAAGGTTGTTTAATACCACAGATTAAGCATTGAGAAGAGTGAAATTATGCTGTTTTGAAAACTATGGCAGGTGAGATTTTCTGCCTAATTATATAAGAAGATTTCACTAAAAAATTGACATTATTTCAAAGACTTATTGGCTGTGAAATAAGTTAAGTGTATTTCAAATGGCTTGTCTGCAAAGAAAGGTGAGATGTAGGGAATCACAGAAAGTCGAGGGGAAAATGTCAATATATACATTGCTATATGGTGAACTAAGCCTTAGGCCAGCCACAATGTAGAGGACCTGACCCTTAGAAACTTAAAAGTGAGCTGGAATCTTTAAAAGTTCAAATCTTTATAAGTAAAAAGATTGATGAAAATGAATAACCAAGTGTTTTAATTGACATCAGAAGATCAAAACAATAAACCCTGAGAACATAGAAAAAAGATAAATAAAGATATGAACAGAACTTTATACCACAGAAAACGTATAAAATTCAGGTGAGGTAGTAAGTCCAAAGAATATTCTTTGAAAAGATTTAAAAGACACACTTTGATTAAGGACAAAAAAAACATAAGTAAAAAATATATAGAAAGAATCAGGACAAAGTTATAGCAGAGAATATATGAAATGCCAGTAAATTTGAACATTTCTGTAAAGTTGACCATTTCCTAGCTCCTACAGTTTTCCAAAACTGACACAAGAGGTAATCATTTAAGGTCATCATGTCTGCCCTTGGCATTCTCGGAACGCCCTGGCCTCAGAATGCAGCATCTGTAGTGCATGGTAACCTGCGCAGAGGGGGCGGGGCTGGGGGAGTTTGGAACACTGCCCTCACTGAGGGAGTGGGTGTGGCCATCTCTGCTGTGACTGAACAAAGGGCAGGGGAGCAGGGGGCCCAGGGCAGGGCCCTCAGAGCCCGGCATGCCCAGTGGTGTGTCACAAGCCTTTAGGCCCAGGCCACAGGGCACCTTCTTTGTCTGCACAGCTGCCCAAACTCTCACTTTTCCACTCAGGCCACCCACTTAGTTGAACTGTGTGTGGAACCTGCCCGCGCAGTATACCTCGCTGCACAGCTAACCATAGGTCTGGGCATCGTAGCTTCCTGCCAGGTGACCGAATTTCGCAGGAGAGATGATTCCCAGGTTCACACGCAGAGAGGCTCCTGCCCGGGCCACAGGCCGCCCACTGCCCCTGCCCAAGATCGGGGGCCGAAAGCAGCCCTGTCTAAGTCCCCTACCCCTAGAGGGAGTATTGGACCAACACTTCTAGAAAACGGGGTCCTTGTGGGCAACTCATTGGAGGGACACAAATAAATCTTTGCCGACTTTTTGCTGAAACTTAGGAGCGTTCACACCTAAGCCTCTTACAAGGTCAGCTGTTTAGCTAAACATGAGCTCATGATCTAAATTTACACAATAATGAAGAAATCAGCTACAAAGGGAGACAATCAGCAAAAACAATCAATACCAGAATTAGATTCCCTAGGCCACCCATCAGATGTTGGAATAATCAGGTGCTAGGCAGAAAATATACATAAACCTGGAAATGAAACAAGGAACAAGGAGGTTTTCAAAGACTGGTAGGATCTCTAAAACATTTTTAAAGTACATGTCATTGATAAAGCTAAATACTCAAAGGTTGTTTAATACAACAAATTAAGCAGTGAGAAGAGTGAAATTATGCTGTTTAGAAAACTATGGAAGGTGAGAT
The DNA here is from genome assembly GCF_964165515.1 of Mesoplodon bidens. Taxonomy (NCBI): domain Eukaryota; kingdom Metazoa; phylum Chordata; class Mammalia; order Artiodactyla; family Ziphiidae; genus Mesoplodon; species Mesoplodon bidens. Next base: position 6,268,013 of record NC_138180.1, read on the forward strand.
TTTCTGCCTAATTATATAAGATGATTTCTCTAAAAAATACACATTATTTCAAAGAATTATTGGCTGTGAAATAAGTTAAGGGTATTTCAAATGGCTTGTCTGCAAAGAAAGGTGAGATGTAGGGAATCACAGAAAGCCGAGGGGATAATATGTCAATATATACATTGCTATATGGTGAACTAAGCCTTAGGCCGGCAACAGTGTAGAGGAATGGACCCTTAGAAACGTACAAGTAAGCTGGAATCTTTAAAAGTTCAAATCTTTATAAGTAAAAAGATTTATTAAAATGAATAACCAAGTGTTTTACTTGACATCAGAAAATCAAAAGAATAAACCCTGAGAACATAGAAAAAAGATAAATAAAGATATGAGCAGAACTGAATACAACAGAAAACGTATGAAATTCAGGTGATTTAGTAAGTCCAAAGAATATTCTTTGAAAAGATTTAAAAGACACACTTTGATTAAGGAAAACAAAAACATAAGTAAAGAATATACATAAAGAATCAGGACAATGTTATAGCAGAGAATATATGAAATGCCAGTAAATTTGAACATTTCTGTAAAGCGGACCATTTCCTAGCTCCTAAAGTTTACCAAAACTGACACAAGACGAAATCATTTAAGGTCATCATGTCTGCCCTTGGCATTCTCGGAACGCCCTGGCCTCAGAATGCAGCATCTGTAGTCAATGGTAACCTGCGGAGAGAGGGCGTGGCTGAGGGAGGTTGGAAGACTGCCCTCACTGAGGGAGTGTGTGTGGCCATCTCTGCTGTGACTGAACAAAGGGCAGGGGAGCAGGGGGCCCAGATCAGGGCCCTCAGAGCCCGGCAGACCCAGTGGGGTGTCACAAGCATTTAGGCCCAGGCCAAAGGGCGCCTTCTTTGTCTGCACAGCTGCCCAAACTCTCACCTTTCCACTCAGGCCGCCCTCTTATTTGAAGTGTGTATGGAACCTGTCCGCGCAGTACACCTCGCTGCACAGCTCACCATAGGTCAGGGCATCATAGCTTCCTGCCAGGTGACCGAAGTTCGCAGGCAAATGGGCCCCTGGGACACATGCGGAGAGGCTCCTGCCCAGGCCACAGGCCTCCCACTGGCCCTGCCCCAGATCGAAGGCTGAAAAGCAGCCATGTCTGAATCCACTGCCTCTCGAAGGAGTATTGGACCAACACTTGTAGAAAACGGGGTCCTTGCGGGCAACTCATTGGAGGGACACAAATAAATCTTTGCCGACTTTCTGCTGAAGCTTACCAGCGTTCACACCTAAGCCTCTTACAAAGTCAGCTGTTTAGCTAAACAAAAGCTCATGATCTAAATTTACACAATATTGAAGAAATCAGCTACAAAGGGAGACAATCAGCAAAAACAATCAATACCAGAATGAGATTCCCTAGGCCATCCATCTGATGTTGGAATAATCAGGTGCAAGGCAGAAAATATACATAAAACTGGAACTGAAACAAGGAACAAGGAGGTTTTCAAAGGCTGGTAGGATCTCTCAAACATTTTTAAAGTACATGTCGTTGATAAACCTAAATACTCAAAGGTTGTTTAATACCACAGATTAAGCATTGAGAAGAGTGAAATTATGCTCTTTTGAAAACTATGGCAGGGGAGATTTTCTGCCTAATTATATTAGAAGATTTCTCTAAAAAATAGACATTATTTCAAAGACTTATTGGCTGTGAAATAAGTTATGTATATTTCAAATGGCTTGTCTGCAAAGAAAGGTGAGATGTAGGGAATCACAGAAAGTCGAGGGGAAAATGTCAATATATACATTGCTATATGGTGAACTAAGCCTTAGGCCAGCCACAATGTAGAGGACCTGACCCTTAGAAACTTAAAAGTGAGCTGGAATCTTTAAAAGTTCAAATCTTTATAAGTAAAAAGATTGATGAAAATGAATAACCAAGTGTTTTCATTGACATCAGAAGATCAAAACAATAAACCCTGAGAACATAGAAAAAAGATAAATAAAGATATGAGCAGAACGTAATACCACAGAAAACGTATAAAATTCAGGTGAGATAGTAAGTCTAAAGAATATAATTTGAAAAGATTTAAAAGACACACTTTGATTAAGGAAAACACAAACATAATTAAAGAATATATAGAAAGAATCAGGACAATGTTATAGCAGAGAATATATGAAATGCCAGTAAATTTGAACATTACTGTAAAGCGGACCATTTCCTAGCTCCTAAAGTTTACCAAAACTGACACAAGAGGAAATCATATAAGGTCATCATATCTGCCCTTGGCATTCTCAGAACGCCCTGGCCTCAGAATGCAGCATCTGTAGTCCATGGTAACCTGCGGAGAGGGGGCGTGGCTGAGGGAGCTTGGAAGACTCCCCTCACTGAGGGAGTGGGTGTGGCCATCTCTGCTGTAACTGAACAAAGGGCAGGGGAGCAGGGGGCCCAGGGCAGGGCCCTCAGAGCCCGGAGACCCCCTAGGGTGTCACAAGCATTTAGGCCCAGGCCAAAGGGCGCCTTCTTTGTCTGCACAGCTGCCCAAACTCTCACCATTCCACTCAGGCCGCCCTATTATTTAAAGTGTGTTTGGAACCTGTCCGCACAGTACATCTCGCTGCACAGCTAACCATAGGTCAGGGCATCATAGCTTCCTGCCAGGTGACCGAAGTTCGCAGGCAAATGGGTCCCTGGGACACATGCGGAGAGCCTCCTGCCCGGGCCACATGCTGCCCACTGCCACTGCCCCAGATCGAAGGCTGAAAAGCAGACATGTCTGAGACCATAGCCTCTCGAAGGAGTATTGGACCAACACTTGTAGAAAACGGGGTCCTTGCGGGCAACTCATTGGAGGGACACAAATAAATCTTTGCCGACTTTCTGCTGAAGCTTACCATCGTTCACACCTAAGCCTCTTACAAGGTCAGCTGTGTAGCTAAACAAGAGCTCATGACCTAAATTTACACAATATTGCAGAAATCAGCTACAAATTGAGACAATCAGCAAAAACAATCAATACCAGAATGAGATTCCCTAGGCCATCCATCTGATGTTGGAATAATCAGGTGCAAGGCAGAAAATATACATAAAACTGGAACTGAAACAAGGAACAAGGAGGTTTTCAAAGGCTGGTAGGATCTCTCAAACATTTTTAAAGTACATGTCGTTGATAAACCTAAATACTCAAAGGTTGTTTAATACCACAGATTAAGCATTGAGAAGAGTGAAATTATGCTCTTTTGAAAACTATGGCAGGGGAGATTATCTGCCTAATTATATTAGAAGATTTCTCTAAAAAATAGACATTATATGAAAGACTTATTGGCTGTGAAATAAGTTAAGTGTATTTCAAATGGCTTGTCTGCCAAGAAAGGTGAGATGTAGGGAATCACAGAAAGTCGAGGGTAAAATGTCAATATATACATTGCTATATGGTGAACTAAGCCTTAGGCCAGCCACAATGTAGAGGACCTGACCCTTAGAAACTTAAAAGTGAGCTGGAATCTTTAAAAGTTCAAATCTTTATAAGTAAAAAGATTGATGAAAATGAATAACCAAGTGTTTTAATTGACATCAGAAGATCAAAACAATAAACCCTGAGAACATAGAAAAAAGATAAATAAAGATATGAGCAGAACTTAATACCACAGAAAACGTATCAAATTCAGGTGAGGTAGTAAGTCCAAAGAATATTCTTTGAAAAGATTTAAAAGAAACACTTTGATTATCGAAAACAAAAACATAAGTAAAGAATATATAGAAAGAATCAGGACAAAGTTATAGCAGAGAATATATGAAATGCCAGTAAATTTGAACATTTCTGTAAAGTTGACCCTTTCCTAGCTCCTACAGTTTACCAAAACTGACACAAGAGGTAATCATGTAAGGTCATCATGTCTGCCCTTGGCATTCTCGGAACACCCTGGCCACAGAATGCAGAATCTGTAGTCCATGGTAACCTTCGGAGAGTGGGCGGGGCTGAGGGAAGCTGTAACACTGCCCTCACTGTGGGAGTGTGTATGGCCATCTCTGCTGTGACTGAACAAAGGGCAGGGGAGCAGGGGGCCCAGGGCAGGGCCCTCAGAGCCGGGCAGGCCCAGTAGTGTGTCACAAGCCTTTAGGCCCTGGCCATAGGGCACCTTCTTTGTCTGCACAGCTGCCCAAACTATCACTTTTCCATTCAGGCCACCCACTTAGTTGAAGTGTGTGTGGAACCTGTCCACGCAGTATACCTCGCTGCACAGCTAACCATAGGTCTGGGCATCGTAGCTTCCTGCCAGGTGACCGAAGTTCGCAGGAGAGATGATTCCCAGGTTTACACGCAGAGAGGCTCCTGCCCGGGCCACAGGCCGCCCAATGCCCCTGCCCAAGATCGGTGGTCGAAAGCAGCCCTGTCTAAGTCCCCTACTCCTAAAAGTAGTATTGGACCAACACTTCTGGAAAACGGGGTCCTTGTGGGCAACTCATTGGAGGGACACAAATAAATCTTTGCCGACTTTTTGCTGAAACTTACAAGCGTTCACACCTAAGCCTCTTAAAAGGTCAGCTGTTTAGCTAAACATGAGCTCATGATCTAAATTTACACAATAATGAAGAAATCAGCTACAAAGGGAGACAATCAGCAAAAACAATCAATACCAGAGTTAGATTCCCTAGGCCATCCTTGAGATGTTGGAATAATCAGGTGCTAGGCTGAAAATATACAGAAACCTGGAAATGAAACAAGGAACAAGCATGTTTTCAAAGACTGGTAGGATCTCTAAAACATTTTTAAAGTACATGTCATTGATAAAGCTAAATACTCAAAGGTTGTTTAATACAACAAATTAAGCAGTGAGAAGAGTGAAATTATGATGTTTAGAAAACTATGGAAGGTGAGATTTTCTGCCTAATTATATAAGATGATTTCTCTAAAAAATACACATTATTTCAAAGACTTATTGGCTGTGAAATAAGTTAAGGGTATTTCAAATGGCTTGTCTGCAAAGAAAGGTGAGATGTAGGGAATCACAGAAAGCCGAGGGGATAATATGTCAATATATACATTGCTATATGGTGAACTAAGCCTTAGGCCGGCAACAGTGTAGAGGAATGGACCCTTAGAAACGTACAAGTAAGCTGGAATATTTAAAAGTTCAAATCATTATAAGTAAAAAGATGTATTAAAATGAATAACCAAGTGTTTTACTTGACTTCAGAAAATCAAAACAATAAATCCTGAGAACATAGAAAAAAGATTAATAAAGATATGAGCAGAACTTAATACAACAGAAAACGTATAAAATTCAGGTGATTTAGTAAGTCCAAAGAATATTCTTTGAAAAGATTTAAAAGACACACTTTGATTAAGGAAAACAAAAACATAAGTTAAGAATATACAGAAAGAATCAGGACAATGTTATAGCAGAGAATATATGAAATGCCAGTAAATTTGAACATTTCTGTAAAGGGGACCATTTCCTAGCTCCAAAAGTTTACCAAAACTGACACAAGAGGAAATCATTTAAGGTCATCATGTCTGCCCTTGGCATTCTCGGAACGCCCTGGCCTCAGAATGCAGCATCTGTTTTCCATGGTAACCTGTGTAGAGGGAGCGGGGCTGAGGGAGGTTGGAACACTGCCCACACTGAGGGAGTGGGTGTGGACATCTCTGCGGTGACAGAACAAAGGCAGTGGAGAAGGGGGCCAAGGGCAGGGCCCTCAGAGCCCGGCACGCCCAGTCGGGTGTCACAAGCATTTAGGCCTAGGCCAAAGGGCGCCTTCTTTGTCTGCACAGCTGCCCAAACTCTCACCTTTTCACTCAAGCAGCCCTCTAACTTGAAGTGTGTGCGGAACCGGTCCGCACAGTACACCTCGCTGCACAGCTAACCATAGGTCTGGGCATCGTAGCTTCCTGCCAGGTGACCGAAGTTCGCAGGCACATGGGTCGTGGGACACACGCGGGGAGCCTCCTGCCCGGGCCTCAGGCCGCCAAAAGCCACTACACCAGATCGGTGGCAGCAAAGCAGTCCTGTCTGAGTCCCTGCATCTAGAGGGAGTATTGGACCAACACTTGTGGTAAACGGGGTCATCGGGGAAACTCATTGGAGGGACACAAATAAATCTTTGCGGACTTTCTGATGAAGCTTACAAGCGTTCACACCTAAGCCTCTTACAAAGTCAGATGTTTACATAAACATGAGCTCATGATCTAAATTTACACAATAATGAAAAATCAAATACCGGGGGAGACAATCAGCAAAAAGAATCAATACCAGAATTAGATTCCCTAGGCCATCCATCAGATGTTGGAATAATCTGGTGCAAGGCAGAAAATATACACAAAACTGAAACTGAAACAAGGAACAAGGATATTTTCAAAGACTGGTAGGGTCTCTAAAACATTTTTAAAGTACATGGCATTGATAAAGCTAAATACTCAAAGGTTGTATAATGCAACAGATTCATCCTTGAGAAGAGTGAAATTATGCTGTTTTGAAAACTATGGCAGGTGAGATTTTCTGCCTAATAATATGAGATGATTTCTCTAAAAATACACATTATTTCAAAGACATATAAGCTGTGAAATAAGTTAAGGGTATTTCAAATGGCTTGTCTGCAAAGAAAGGGGAGATGTAGGGAATCACAGAAAGTCGAGGGGAAAATAGGTCAATATACACTTTACTATATTGTGAACAAAGCCTTAGGCCAGCAACAATGTAGAGGACCTGACCCTTAGAAACTTACAAGTAAGCAGGTATCTTCAAAAGTTCAAATCTTTATAAGTAAAAAGATTTATTAAAATGAGTAACCAAGTGTTTTAATTGACATCAGAAGATCAAAACAATAAACCCTGAGAACATAGAAAAAAGAAAAATAAAGATATGAGCAGAACTTAATACAACGGAAATCGTATAAAATTCAGGTGATGTAGTAAGTCCAAAGAATATTCATTGACAAGATTTAAAAGACACACTTTGATTAAGGAAAACAAAAACATAAGGAAAGAATATACAGAAAGAATCAGGACAATGTTATAGCAGAGAATATCTGAAATGCCAGTAAATTTGAACATTTGTGTAAAGTGGACCATTTCCTAGCTCCTAAAGTTTAACAAAACTGACACAAGAGGAAATCATTTAAGGTCATCATGTCTGCCCTTGGCATTCTCGGAATGCCATGGACTCAGAATGCAGCATCTGTAGTCCATGGTAACCTGTGGATAGTGGGCGGGGCTGAGGGAGGTTGGAACACTGCCCTCACTGAGGGAGTGGGTGTGGCCATCTCTGCTGTGACTGAACAAAGGGCAGTGGAGCAGTGGTTCCAGTGCAGGGCCCTCAGAGCCCGTCAGGCCCAGTGGGGTGTCATAAGCATTTAGGCCCAGGCCAAAGGACACCTTCTTTGTCTGCACAGCTGCCAAAACTCTCACCTTTACACTCGGGCCGCCTTCGTACTTGAAGTGTTTGTGGAACCTGTCCGCGCAGTACACCTCGCTGCACAGCTAACCATAGGTCTGGGCATCATAGCTTCCTGCCAGGTGACCGAAGTTCACAGGCAGATGGGACCCTGGGACACACGCGGAGAGGATCCTGCCCGGGCCACAGGCCACCCAATGCCACTGCCCCAGATCGTGGGGCACAAAGCAGCCCTGTCTGAGGCCGTGCCTCTAAAGGGAGTATTGGACCAACATTTGTAGAAAACGGGGTCCTCGCGGGTAACTCATTGGAGGGAAACAAATAAATCTTTGCGCACTTTCTGATGCAGTTTACGAGTGTTCACACCTAAGCCTCTTACAAGGTCAGATGTTTAGCTAAACATAAGCTCATGATCTAAATTTACACAATAATTGAAGAAATCAGCTACAGGGTGAGACAATCAGCAAAAACAATCAATACCAGAATTAGATTCTAGGCCATCCATCAGACGTTGGATTAATCAGGTGCAACGCAGAAAATATAGATGAAACTGGAACTGAAACAAGGAACAAGGATGTTATCAAAGACTGTTAGGATCTCTAAAACATTTTTAAAGTACATGTCATTGATAAAGCTAAATACTCAAAGGTTGTGTATATACAACAGATTCATCATTGAGAAGAGTGAAATTATGCTGTTTTGAAAACTATGGCAGGTCAGATTTTCTGCCTAAATATATAAGAAGATTTCCCTAAAAAATACACATTATTTCAAAGACTTATTGGCTGTGAAATAAGTTAGGGGTATTTCAAATGGCTTGTCTGCAAAGAAAGGGGAGATGTAGGGTATCACAGAAAGTCGAGGGGAAAATATGTGAATGTATACTTTGCTACATTTTGAACAAAGCCTTAGGCCAGCAACAATGTAGAGGACCTGACCCTTAGAAAGTTACAGGTAAGCTGGAATCTTGAAAATTTCAAATCGTTATAAGTAAAAAGATTTATTAAAATGAATAACGAAGTGTTTTAATTGACATCAGAAGTTCAAAGCAATAAACCCTGAGAACATAGAAAAAAGAAAAATAAAGTTATGAGTAGAATTTAATACAACGGAAAACGTATAATTTCAGGTGATGTAGTAAGTCCAAACAATATTCTTTGACAATATTTAAAAGACACATTTTGATTAAGGAAAACCAAAACATAAGTAAAGAATATACAGAAAGAATAAGGACAATGTTATAGCAGAGAATATCTGAAATGCCAGTAAATTTGAACATTTCTGTAAACTGGACCATTTCCTAGCTCCTACAGTTTACCAAAACTGACACAAGAGGAAATCATTTAAGGTCATCATGTCTGCCCTTGGCATTCTCGGAACGCTCTGGCCTCAGAATGCAGCATCTGTAGTGCATGGTAACCTGCGCAGAGGGGGCGGGGCTGAGGGAGGTTGGAACACTGCCCTCACTGAGGGAGTGGGTGTGGCCATCTCTGCTATGACTGAACAAAGGGCAGGGGAGCAGGGGGCCCAGGGCAGGGCCCTCAGAGCCCAGCAGGCCCAGTGGGGTGTCACAAGCATTTAGGCCCAAGCTAAAGGGCCCCTTCTTTGTCTGCACTGCTGCCCAAACTCTCACCTTTCCACTCAGGCCTCCCTCTTACTTGAAGTGTTTGTGGAACCTGTCCATGCAGTACACCTCGCTGCACAGCTAACCATAGGTCTGGGCATCGTGGCTTCCTGTCAGGTGACCGAAGTTCACAGGCAGATGGGTCACTGGGACACACGCGGAGAGGCTCCTGCCCGGGCCACAGGCCGCCCACTGCCACTGCCCCAGATCGTGGGGCACAAAGCAGCCCTGTCTGAGGCCGTGCCTCTAGAGGGAGTATTGGACCAACATTTGTAGAAAACGGGGTCCTCGCGGGTAACTCATTGGAGGGACACAAATAAATCTTTGCGGACTTTCTGATGTAGCTTACGAGTGTTCACAACTAAGCCTCTTACAAGGTCAGATGTTTAGCTAAACATGAGCTCATGATCTAAATTTACACAATAATGAAGAAATCAGCTACAGGGGGAGACAATCAGCAAAAACAATCAATACCAGAGTTAGATTCCCTATGCCATACATAAGGCGTTGGAATAATCAGGTGCAAGGCAGAAAATATACATGAAACTGGAACTGAAACAAGGAACAAGGATGTTATCAAAGACTGTTAGGATCTCTAAAACACTTTTAAAGTACATGTCATTGATAAAGCTAAATACTCAAAGGTTGTGTAATACAACAGATTCATCATTGAGAAGAGTGAAATTATGCTGTTTTGAAAACTATGGCAGGTCAGATTTTCTGCCTAAATATATAAGAAGATTTCTCTAAAAATACACATTATTTCAAAGACTTATTGGCTGTGAAATAAGTTAAGGGTATTTCAAATGGCTTGCCTGCAAAGAAAGGTGAGTTGTAGGAAATCACAGAAAGTCGAGGGGAAAATGGGTCAATATATACTTTGCTATATTGTGAACTAAGCCTTAGGCCAGCAACAATGTAGAGGAACTGACCCTTAGAAACTTACAGGTAAGCTGGAATCTTGAAAAGTTCAAATCTTTATAAGTAAAAAGATTTATTAAAATGAATAACCAAATGTTTTAATTGACATCAGATGATCAAAACAATAAACCCTGAGAACATAGAAAAAAGATAAATAAAGTTATGAGCAGAACTTAATACAACAGAAAACGTATAAAATTCAGGTGATGTAGTAAGTCCATAGAATATTCTTTGACAATATTTAAAATACACACTGTGATTAAAGAAAACCAAAATATAAGTAAAGGATATACAGAAAAAATCAGGAGAATGTTGTAGCAGAGAATATATGAAATGCCAGTAAATTTGAATATTTTTGTAAAGTGGACCATTTCCTAGCTCCTAAAGTTTACAAAAATTGACATTAGAGGAAATCATTTAAGGTCATCATGTCTGCCCTTGGCATTCTCGGAACGCCCTGGCCTCAGAATGCAGCATCTGTTTTCCATGGTAACCTGTGGAGAGGGAGCGGGGCTGAGGGAGGATGGAACACTGCCCACACTGAGGGAGTGGGTGTGGACATCTCTGCGGTGACAGAACAAAGGCAGTGCAGAAGGGGGCCAAGGGCAGGGCCCTCAGAGCCCAGCAAGCCAGGTCGGGTGTCACAAGCATTTAGGCCTAGGCCAAAGGGCGCCTTCTTTGTCTGCACAGCTGCCCAAACTCTCACCTTTCCACTCAAGCAGCCCTCTAAGTTGAAGTGTGTGTGGAACCGGTCCGCACAGTACACCTCGCTGCACAGCTAACCATAGGTCTGGGCATCGTAGCTTCCTGCCAGGTGACCGAAGTTCGCAGGCACATGGGTCGTGGGACACACGCGGGGAGCCTCCTGCCCGGGCCACAGACCGCCAAAAGCCACTACACCAGATCGGTGGCAGCAAAGCAGTCCTGTCTGAGTCCCTGTCTCTAGAGGGAGTATTGGACCAACACTTGTAGTAAACGGGGTCATCGGGGTAACTCATTGGAGGGACACAAATAAATCTTTAGAGACTTTCTGATGAAGCTTAGGAGCGTTCACACCTAAGCCTCTTACAAAGTCAGATGTTTACCTAAACATGAGCTCATGATCTAAATTTACACAATAATGCAGAAATCAAATACCGGGGGAGACAATCAGCAAAAACAATCAATACCATAATTAGATTCCCTAGGCCATTCATCAGATGTTGTAATAATCAGGTGCAAGGCAGAAAATATACACAAAACTGGAACTGAAACAAGGAACAAGGATGTTTTCAAAGACTGGTAGGATCTCTAAAACATTTTTAAAGTACATGTCATTGATAAAGCTAAATACTCAAAGGTGGTATAATGCAACAGATTCATCCTTGAGAAGAGTGAAATTATGCTGTTTTGAAAACTATGGCAGGTGAGATTTTCTGCCTAATAATATGAGAAGATTTCTCTAAAAATACACATTATTTCAAAGACATATAAGCTGTGAAATAAGTTAAGGGTATTTCAAATGGCTTGTCTGCAAAGAAAGGGGAGATGTAGGGAATCACAGAAAGTCGAGGGGAAAATAGGTCAATATACAATTTACTATATTGTGAACAAAGCCTTAGGCCAGCAACAATGTAGAGGACCTGACCCTTAGAAACTTACAAGTAAGCTGGTATCTTCAAAAGTTCAAATCTTTATAAGTAAAAAGATTTATTAAAATGAGTAACCAAGTGTTTTAATTGACATCAGAAGATCAAAACAATAAACCCTGAGAACATAGAAAAAAGAAAAATAAAGATATGAGCAGAACTTAATACAACGGAAATCGTATAAAATTCAGGTGATGTAGTAAGTCCAAAGAATATTCATTGACAAGATTTAAAAGACACACTTTGATTAAGGAAAACAAAAACATAAGGAAAGAATATACAGAAAGAATCAGGACAATGTTATAGCAGAGAATATATGAAATGCCAGTAAATTTGAACATTTGTGTATAGTGGACCATTTCCTAGCTCCTAAAGTTTACCAAAACTGACACAAGAGGAAATCATTTAAGGTCATCATGTCTGCCCTTGGCATTCTCGGATCGCCCTGGCCTCAGAATGCAGCATCTGTTGTCCATGGTAACCTGCGGAGAGGGGGCGTGGCTGAGGGAGGTTGGAAGACTGCCATCACTGAGGGAGTTTGTGTGGCCATCTCTGCTGTGACTGAACAAAGGGCAGGGGGGCAGGGGGCACAGGGCAGGGCCCTCAGAGCCCGGCAGACCCAGTGGGGTGTCACAAGCATTTAGGCCCAGGCCAAAGGGCACCTTCTTTGTCTGCACAGCTGCCCAAACACTCACCTTTCCACTCAGGCCGCCTTCTTACTTGAAGTGTGTGTGGAACCTGTCCACGCAGTACACCTCACTGCACAGCCAACCATAGGTCTGGGCATCGTAGCTTCCTGCCGGGTGACCGAAGTTCGCAGGGAGATTGGTCCCTGGGACACACGCGGAGAGGCTCCTGCCCGGGCCACAGGCCGCCCACTGCCACTGCCACTGCTCATGGGGCGCAAAGCAGCCCTGTCTGAGGCCGTGCCTCTAGAGGGAGTAATGGACCAACACTTGTAGAAAACGGAGTCCTCGCGGGCAACTCATTGGAGGGACACAAATAAATCTTTGCGGACTTTCTGATGAAGTTTACGAGTGTTCACACCTAAGCCTCTTACAAGGTCAGATGTTTAGCTAAACATGAGCTTATGTTCTAAATTTACACAATAATGAAGAAATCAGCTACAGGGGGAGACAATCAGCAAAAACAATCAATACCAGAATTAGATTCCCTAGGCCATCCATCAGACGTTGGAATAATCAGGTGCAACGCAGAAAATATAGATGAAACTGGAACTGAAACAAGGAACAAGGATGTTTTCAAAGACTGCTAGGATCTTTAAAACATTTTTAAAGTACATGTCATTGATAAAGCTAAATACTCAAAGGTTGTGTAATACAAAAGATTCATCATTGAGAAGAGTGAAATTATGCTGTTTTGAAAACTATGGCAGGTCAGATTTTCTGCCTAAATATATAAGAAGATTTCTCTAAAAAATACACATTATTTCAAAGACTTATTGGCTGTGAAATAAGTTAAGGGTATTTCAAATGGCTTGTCTGCAAAGAAAGGGGAGATGTAGGGTATCACAGAAAGTCGAGGGGAAAATAGGTCAATATACACTTTACTATATTGTGAACAAAGCCTTAGGCCAGCAACAATGTAGAGGACCTGACCCTTAGAAAGTTACAAGGAAGCTGGAATCTTCAAAAGTTCAAATCTTTATAAGTAAAAAGATTTATGAAAATGAGTAACCAAGTGTTTTAATTGACATCAGAAGTTCAAAGCAATAAAACCTGAGAACATAGAAAAAAGAAAAATAAAGTTATGAGCAGAACTTAATTCAACGGAAAACGTATAAATTTCAGGTGATGTAGTAAGTCCAAAGAATATTCTTTGAAAAGAGTTAAAAGACACACTTTGATTAAGGAAAACCTAAACATAAGTAAAGAATATACAGAAAGAATCAGGACAATGTTATAGCAGAGAATATATGAAATGCCAGTAAATTTGAACATTTGTGTAAAGTGGACCATTTCCTAGCTCCTAAAGTTTACCAAAATTGACACAAGAGGAAATCATTTAAGGTCCTCATGTCTGCCCTTGGCATTATCGGAATGCCCTGGCCTCAGAATGAAGCATCTGTCGTCCATGGTAACCTGCGGGGAGGGGTCGGGGCTGAGGGATGTTGGAACACTGCCCTCACTGAGGCAGTGGATGGGGGCATCTCTGCTGTGACTGAACAAAGGGCAGGGGAGAAGGGGGCCAACGGCAGGGACCTCAGAGCCCGGCAGGCCCAGTCGGGTGTCACAAGCATCTAGGCCCAGTCCAAAGTGTGCTTCCTTTGTCTGCACAGCTGCCCAAACTCTCACCTATCCACCCAGGCCGCCCTCCTACTTGAAGTGTGTGTGGAACTTGTCCGCAGAGTACGCCTCCCTGCACAGGTATCCATAGGTCTGGCCTTCGTAGTTTCCAGCCAGGTGACCGAAGGTAGCAGGCAGTAGTGTCCCTGGGACACGCGTGGCGAGGTTCCTGCCCAGGCCCCTCACCACCCAGTGCCCCTTCCCCAGAGTTGGGGCATCAAAGCAGCCCTGTCTGAGTCCCCTGCCTCTAGAAGTAGTATTGGACAACACTTCTAGATAACGGGGTAATTGCGTGCAAATCATTGGAGGGACACAAATAAACGTTTGCCGACTTCCTGCTGAAGATTATGAGCGTTCACACCTAAGCCTCTTTCAGGGACAGCTGTTTAGCTAAACATGAGCTCATGATCTAAATTTACACAATAATGAAGAAATTAGATACAAGTGGAGACAATCAACAAAAACAATCAATACCAGAATTAGATTCCCAAGGCCATCCATCAGATGTTGGCATAATCAGGTTCAAGGCAGAAAATATACATAAATTTAGAACTGAAACAAGGAACAAGGATGTTTTATAAGACTGGTAGGATACTTAAAACACGTTTAAAGTACATGACATTGATAAAGCTAAAAACTCAAAGGTTGTGTAATACAAGAGATTAATCATGGAGAAGAGTGAAATTATGCTGTTTTGAAAAATATGGCAGATTAAATTTTCTGCCTATTTATATAAGAAGATTTATCTAAAAAAATACACAGTATTTCAAAGACTTATTGGCTGTGATATTGGCTTGTCTACAAAGAAAGGTGAGATGTAGGAAATCACAGAAAGTCGAGGGGAATATAGGTCAATATATACTTTGCTATATTGTGAACTAAGCCTTAGGCCAGCCACAATGTAGAGGACCTGACCCTTTGAAACTTACAAGTAAGCTGGAATCTTCAAAAATTTCAACTCTTTATAATTAAAAGGATTTATTAAAATTAATAACCTATTGTTTTATTTTACATTAGAAGATCAAAACAATAAATCGTGAGAACAAAGAAAACATAAATGAAGATATGAGCAGAACTTAATAAAACAGAAAACGTATAAAATTGAGGTGATTTAGTAAGTCAAAAGAATATTCTTTGAAAAGATTTTAAAAACACACTTTGATTAAGCAAAAGAAAACAGAGGAAAATAATATACTGAAAGAATCAGGACAATGTTATACCAGAGAATATTAAAATGCCAGTAAATTTGCACAATTCTGTAAAGTGGCCAATTTCCTATCTCCTAAAGTTTACCAAAACTGACACAAGGGGTACTCATTTAAGGCCATCATGTGTGCCCTTGGCATCCTCTGTATGCCCAGGGCTAAGGATGCAGCCTCTGGAGTTCATGGCAACCTGTGGAGAGAGGGCGGGGCTGCAGGATGTTGGAACACTGTCCTTACTGAGGGGGTGTGTGTGGCCATCTCTGGTGTGACTGAACAAATGGCAGGGGAGCAGGGGCGCCAGGGCAGGGCCCTCAGAGCATGGCAGGACCAGTGGCGTGGCACAAGCTTTAAGGCTCAGGATAAAGAGAACATTCTTGTGCTGCATGGCAGCCTGACGACTCATTTTTCCTCTCAGGCCACCCTCCTAGTTGAAGTGTGTGTGGAAGCTTTCAACGTAGTACACCAAGCTGAACAGGTAACGATAGGTTTGGGTATCGTAACTTCCTGCCACGTGACCGAATGTCGCACCAGGTGGGTCCCTGGGAAATTCACGGAGAGGCTCCTGCCAGGGCCTGGGCCACTCGATGCCCCTTCCCCAAAGCAGGGGCCACAAACAGCTGTGTTTGAGTCCCATGCCTCTAGAGGGAGTATTGGACCAACACTTCTATAAAATGTTATTTTTTTGTGGGAAATTTAGTTGTGGGTCACAACTAAATCTTTGCTGACTTTCTGCTGAAGCTCTCGTGCGTTCACACCTACGACTCTTACAAAGTCAGCTGTTTAGCTAAACATGAGCTCATGATCTAAATTTACACAATAATGAAGAAATCAGCTACAAGTGGAGACAATCAGCAAAAGCAATCAATACCAGAATTAGATTCCCAAGTCCATCCATCAGATGGTGGAATAATCAGCTGCAAGTTAGACAATATACATACAACTGGAACTGAAACAAGGAACAAGGATGTTTTAAAAGACTGGTAGGATCTTTAAAACATTTTTAAAGTACATGTCATTGATAAAGCTAAATACTCAAAGGTTGTGTAATACAACAGATTCATCATTGAGAAGAGTGAAATTATGCTGTTTTGAAAAATATGGCAGGTCAGATTTTCTGCCTAATTATATATAGAAGAATTATCTAAAAAATACACCTTATTTCAAAGACTTATTGGCTGTGATATAAGTTAAGGGTATTTCAAATGGCTTGTCTGCAAAGGTGAGATGTAGGAAACACAGAAAGTCGAGGGGAAAATATGTCAATATATACATTGCTATATGGTGATCTAAGCCTTAGGCCAGCAATAATATGGAGGACCTGAACCTTAGATACTTAGAAGTAAGCTGGATTCTTCAGAAATTTCAAGTCTTTATAATTAGAAAGATTTTTTTAAAATTAATTACCAATTGTTTTATTTGACATCACATGATCAAAACAATGAACCCTGAGAACATAGAAAAAATAAATAAATATATGAGCAGAACTTAATAAAACAGAAAACGTATAAAAGTGAGGTGATTTAGTAAGTCAAAAGAATATTCTTTGAAAATATGCCTTTTTCATCACAATGCTCCATGCCCTTTTCATCACAATGCTCCATGACCCTGGTCATCACAATACTCCACAAGCTTGTCATAAGAATGCTCCATGACACTTGTCATCACAATGCTACATGTCCACTGTCATCACAATGCTCCATGACACCTGTTATCACAATGTTCAATGCCACTTGTCATTACAGTGCTCCATGACGCTCGTCATCACAATTATCCATGGTTTTCTCATCAAAAGGCTACACGGTCTTGCCATCACAATGCTCCTTGCACTAGTCATCACAATGCTCCATGTCCTTTGTCATCACAATTCTCGCCGTCCTAGTCATCACAATGCTCCATGACACTTCTCATCAAAATGTTACATGCTCTTTTCATCACAATTCTCCATGCACTTGTCATCGCAATGCTCCATGACCGCTTTCATAGCAAGCTCCATGCGCTTGTCATCACAATGCTTCATGACCTTGTCATCAAAATTCTCATTGGCCCTTGTCATCACAATGTTCCATGCCCCTGTCATCACAATACTGCATGACCCTTTTCATCACAATGCTCCAAGCCCTTGTCATCACAATGCTCCATTACCTTTGTCATCAGTCCGCCATGACACTTGGCATCACAATGCTCCATGCAATTGTCATCACAATGGACCATGACATATATCATCACAATGTTCACTGACACATGTCTTCACAATAATCCATGACCTTGTCATCACAATGCTCCATGCCCTTGTCATCACAATGTGCCATGCCCACTGTCATTACAATAATCCATGAAACTTGTCAAACAAATGCTCCAAGCCCCTGTCATCACAATGCTCCATACCTGTGTCATCACAATGCTTCATGACCGCTGTCATCACAGTGCTCCATGACGCCAGTCATCACAATGCTTTATACCCTTTGTCACCACAATGCTCCATGAACATTTCACCACAATGCTCTATGACCCTTCTCATTAAAATGCTCCATGAACTTGTCAATACAATCCTCCATGACCCATGTATCACAGTGTTCCGTGCCCTTGTCATCACAATGCTCCATGTCCACTCTCATCACAATAATTGGTGAAAGTTTTCAGACTTATGCTCCATGCCCTTTTCATCACAATGTTCCATTACACCTGTCATAACAATGCTCCATGACCCCTGCCATCACAATATTCCACGGCCTTGTCATCACAAGGCTCCATGACCCTTGTCATCACGGTGCTCCAAGATCCCTGTATTCACAATGCTCCATTCCCTTGTCATCACAAAGCTCCATGACGCATGTCATCAGAATGCTCCATGGCCTTCTCATCACAATTCACCATGCCTTTGTCAGCACAATGCTCCAAGAGCCCTGTAATCTCAATGCTCCATGCCCTTTTTCATCTCAATGCCGTTTGAACCCTGTCATCACAATGAACCAGGCCCATCATCATAATGCTTACATGCTATTGTCATCACAATGAAATCAAAATGCTCCATGATCTCTGTCATCACAATGTTCCAAACCCTTGTGATCACAATGTTCCATAAAACTTGTCATCACAATACTCCATGACCATTGTCATCACAACGCTCCATGAACACTGACAACATAATGATTTTGGACTCTTGACATGAAAATACTCCATATAATTTTCATCAAAATGCTCCATGCCCTTGCCATTACAATCCTCCATGACCCATGTATCACAGTGTTCATTGCCCTTGTCTTCACAATGCCCAATGTCCGCTCTCATCACAATAATCAATGAAACATTTAAGACCTATGCTCCATGCACTTGTCGTGACAATGCTCCATTACACCTGTCATAACAATGCTCCATGACCCCTGCCATCACAGTGTTCCACGGCCTTGTCATCACAAGGCTCCATGACCCTTGTCATCACAGTTCTCCAAGACTCCTGTAATCACAAAGCTCCATGCCCTTTGTCATCAAAAATCTCCATGATGCATGTCATCAGAATGCTCCATGGACTTCTCATCACAATGCTCCATGGCCTTGTCATCACAAAGCTCCAAGACCCATGTAATCACAGTGCTCCATGCCCCTTTATACTCAATGATCTATGAACCCTGTCATCACAATGCACCATGACCCTTTTCATCACAATGCTCCATAACCAACGACATCAAAATGTTCCATAACCACTGTCATCAAAATGTTCCATGACATTTTTCATCAAATTGCTCCAGGACCCTGTCATCACAATGCTCCCTGCCATTCTCATCACAATGCACCACGCCCTTCTCATCAAAATGCTCCATGACATTTGTCATCACAAAGCTCCATGACCCTTGGCATCACAATGCTCCGTGACTCCAGTCATCACAATGCTTCATGACCTTTGTCATCACAACGGTCCATGCACTCATCATCACAAGGCTCTGTGACATTTGTCACCACAATGCTCCTTGAACTTTCAATCACAATGCTCTCTGACCCTTGTCATCACAGTGCTCCATGCCTTTGTCAGCACAATGCTCCATGACGCTTGTCATCACAATGCACCATGCTCTTGTCGTGTCAATGTTCCACAACCTTGTCATCACAGTGTTCCATAAACCTTGTAATCACAATGCTCCATTAACTTCTCATCAAAAACCTCTCTCACCACTGATATAACAATGTTCCTTCTGTAGTCATCACGATAAGCCCTCACCCCTGTCATCACATTGTTCCACGACCCCGTCATCACAATGCTACATGCCTTTATCATCACAGTGCTCTATGACCCCTAACATCACAATGTTCCCTAAACCCTGCCATCAAAATGCTTCATGACCCTTTTCATCACAATGCTCCATGACCCCTGTCCTCACAATGCTCTGTGACTCCAGTCATCACAATGCTTCATGACCATTGTCATCACAATGGTCCATGCCCTCATCATCACAAGGCTCTGTGACCTTTGTCACCACAATGCTCCATGAACTTTTCATCACAATGCTCTGTGACGCTTGTCATCACAATGCTCCATGCTTTTGTCAGCACAATGCTCCATGACCATTGTCATCACAATGCTCCATGCGCTTGTCAGCACAATGCTCCATGACCCATGTCATCACAATGTGCCATGAGTTCGTCATCACATTGCTCCACAACCTTGTCATCACAATGCTCCATAAACCTTGTCATCGCAGTGCTCCATACACTTCTCATCAGAATGCTCTCTCACCACTGATATCACAATGTTCCTTCACTAGTCATCACCATACACCCTCATCCCTGTCATCACATTGTTCCATGACACCGTCATCACAATGCTACATGCCCTTATCATCACAATGCTCCATGACCACGAACATCACAATGTTCCCTAACCCCTTTCATCAAAATGCTTCATGACCCTTTTCATCACAATGCTCCATGACCCCTTTCATCACAATGCTCTGTGACTCCAGTCATCAATATGCTTCATGAACTTTTCATCACAATGCTCTGTGACACTTGTCATCAGAGTGCTCCATGCATATGTCAGCACAATGCTCCATGACCCATGTCATCACAATGTACCATGCACATGTCATCAGAATGCTCCATGACCTTTGGCATCACAATGCTCCATTACCCTTGTCATCACAATGTTCCATGACCCTTGTCATCACAATACTCCATGCGCTTGTTAGCACAATGCTCCATGACCCATGTCATCACAATGTGCCATGCTTTTGTCATCAGAATGCTCCATGACCTTTGGCATCACAATGCTCCATTACCCTTGTCATAACAATGCGACATGACCGCTGCCATCACAATTTTCCACGGCCTTGTCATCACAAGGCTCCATGACCCTTGTCATCACAATGCACCAAGACGACTGTAATCACAATGTGAAATGCCCTTGTCATCACAAAGCTCCATGAAGCATGTCATAAGAATGCTCCTTGGCCTTCTCATCACATTACTGCATGCCCTTGTCATCACAATGCTCCATGACCCATGTCATCACAATGCACCATGCTCTTGTCATCTCAATGCTCCACAACCTAGTCATCACAATGCTAAATAAACCTTGTCATCACAATGCTCCATGTACTTCTCATCAAAATGCTCACTCACCACTGATATCACAATGTTCCATCTCTAGTCATCACAATACTCCCTCACCCCTGTCATCACAATGATCCATGACCCCATCATCACAAAGCTACGTGCCCTTATCATCACAATGCTCCATGAACCCTGACATCACAATGTTCCATAACACCTGTCATCAAAATGCTCCATGACCTTTGTCATCACAATGCTCCATGACCCCTGTTATCACAATGCTCCATGACTCCAGTCATCACAATGCTTCATGACCTTTGTCATCAAAATGGTCCATGCCCTCATCATCACAAGTCTCTGTGACATTTGTCACCACAATGTTCCGTAAACTTTTCATCACAATGCTCTCTGACCCTTGTCATCACAATGCTCCATGCTTTTATCAGCACAATGCTCAATGACAATTGCCATTAAAATGCACCATGCTCTTGTCATCTCAATGCTCCACAACCTTGTCATCACAATGCTCCATAATCCTTGTCATCACAATGCTCCATGCACTTCTCATCAAAATGCTCTCTCACCGCTGACTTCACAATGTTCCTTCACTAGTCATCACCATACTCCCTCATCCCTGTCATCACATTGTTCCATGACACCGTCATCACAATGCTACATGCCCTTATCATCCCAATGCTCCATGACCCCTACCATCACAATGTTCCCTAAACCCTGTCATCAACATGATCCATGACCATTTTCATCACAATGCTCCATGACCCCTGACATCACAATGTTCCATAACGCCTGTCATCAAATGTTCCATGACACTTTTCATCAAATTGCTCCAGGACCCTGTCATCACAATGCTCCCTGCCATTCTCATCACAATGCACCACGCCCATGTCACCACAATGCTCCATCCGCTTGTCATCACAATTCTCCATGACCACTGTCATCACAATGCTCCATGACTCCAGTCATCACAATGCTTCATGACCTTTGTCATCACAATGGTCCATACCCTCATCATCACAAGGCTCTGTGACAGTGTCAACACAATGCTCAATGAACTTTTCATCACAAAGCTCTCTGACCCTTGTCGCCTCAGTGTTCCATGCCTTTGTCAGCACAATGCTCAATGACCCTTGTCATCACAATGCTCCAAGCGCTTGTCAGCACAATGCTCCAGGACACATATCATCACAATGCACCATGAGTTTGTCATCACAATGCTCCACAACCTTGTCATCACAATGCTCCATAAACCTTTTCATCACAATGCTCCATGCACTTCTCATCAAAATGCTCCCTCTCCACTCATATCACAAAGTTCCATCACTAGTCATCACAATACTCAGTCAACCCTGTCATCACAATATTCCATGACCCCAGTAATCATAATGCTACATGCTCTAATCGTCACAATGCTCCATGACCCTTGACATCACAATGTTCCATAATCCCTGTAATCAAAATGCTCCATGACCCTTTTCATCACAATGCTTCATGACCCCTGACATCACAATGTTCAATATCCCCTCTCATCAAAATGTTCCTTGACCCTCTTCATCAAATTGCCCCATAACCCTGTCATCACAATACTCCCTGCCCTTCTCATCACAATGCACCACGCACTTGTCTTCAAAATGCTCCATGACCCTTGTCATCACAATGCTCCATGCGCTTCTCAGCACAATGCTACGTGACCCTTGTCATCACAATGCTCCATGCCTTTGTCAGCACAATGCTCCATGAAACATGTCATCACAATACTCCATGTGATTGTCAGCACAATGCTACATGACAAATGTCATCACAATGTGCCAAGCACTAGTCCATTACCTTTGTCATCACAATGGACAATGACATATGTCATCACAATGTTCCATCACTAGTCATCACAATACTCCCTCAGCCCTGTCATCACTATGTTCCATGACCCAAGTCATCACAACGTTACATGCCCTTTTCAGCAGAATTCTTCATGACCCGAAATATCACAGTGTTCCATAACCCATGTCATCAAAATGTTCCATGACACTTTTCGTCAAATTGGTCCATGACCCGGTCATCAAAATGTACGCTGCCCTTCTCACCACAATGCACCACGCCCTTGTCATCAAAATGCTCCATGACGTTTGTCATCACGAAGATCCATGACACTTGGCATCACAATGATTCATGCCATTGTCATCACCATGATCCATGAAGCTTTTCATCACAATGCTCCATACCACTGTCAAAACAATGCTCCATGAAACCTCTCATCACGTTGCTCCATGCCCTGGTGATCACAAAGCTCCATGACGCTTGTCATCATAATGCTCCATGCCCTTCTCATCACAATGCTCCATGCACTTGTCATTACAATCCTCCATGACCCATGTATCACAGTGTTTTGTGCCCTTGTCATCACAAAACTCCATGCCCATTCTCATCACAATAATCCATGCAAATTTTCAGAACAATGGTCCATGCCCTTGTCATCACAATGCTCCATTACACCTGTCATAACAATGCTCCATGACCCCTGCCATCACAGAGTTCCACAGCCTTGTCATCACAAGGCTTCATGACCCATGACATCACAATGCTCCAAGAACCCTGTAATCACAATGCTCCATGCCCTTGTCATCACAAAGCTCCATGACGCATGTCATCAGAATGCTCCATGGCCTTTTCATCACAATGCTCCATGCCCTTGTCATCAGAATGCTCCAAGAACCTTGTAATCACTATGCTCCATGCCCCTTTGCATCTCAATGCTCCATGAATCCTGTCATCAAAATGCACCATGACCATCATCATGTTTCATGCTATTGTCATCACAATGAAATCAAAATGCTCCATGACCTCTGTCATCACAATGCTCCATGTGCTTGTCATCACAATCTTCCATGAAACTTGGGATCTCATTGCTTCATACCCTTGTCATCACAATGCTCCATGCTCCTTGAAATCAAAATGCACGATGACCTCTATCATCACAATGCTCCAAACTCTTGTGATCACAATGTTCCATAACACTTTTCATCACAATGCCCCATCACACCCGTTATCACAATTATCCATGATCTTCTCATCACTATTCTGTATGACCTTTGTCATCACAATGCTCAATAAACATTTCATCACAATGCTCCCTGACACTTGTCGTCAGAATGCTCTTTGAAAACTGTCATGAAAAGGCTCCATGCCTTTTTCATCACGATGATACATGCTCTTTTCATCAAAATGCTCCATTCCATTGTCATCACAATACTCCACAAGCTTGTCATCAGAATGCTCCATGACCCTTGTCATCACAATGCTCCATGACCCCTGTCATCAGAATGCTCCATGAAACCTGTCATCACAATGCTCCATGCCCTGGTCATCACAATGCTCCATGTCCCTTGTCATCACAATTCTCCACGACCTTGTCATCACAATGTTCCATGACACTTCTCATCACAATGTTACATGCTTTTGTCATCACAATTCTCCATGCACTTGTCATTGCAATGCTCCATGACCCCTGTCACAGCAAGATCCATACACTTGCCATCACAATCCTTCACGACCTTGTCATCAAAATTCTCAATGGCCCTTGTTATCACAATGCTCCATAACCCTTGTCATCACAATGCTCCAAGCCCTTGTCATCACAATGCTCCATTACCATTGTCATCACAATCCTCCATGACCCTTGGCTTCACAATGCTCCATGCCATTGTAATCACAATGCTCCATGAACACTCTCATAACATTGCTCCATGCCTTTGTCATCACAATTCTCCATGATCATTGTCATCACAATGCTCGATGCCCATCTCATCACAATGCTCCACGCCATTGTCATTACAATCCTCCATGACCCATGTATCACAGTTTCCATGCCCTTGTCATCACAATGTTCCATGCCTACACTCATCACAATAATCCAAGAAATATTTCAGACGAATGCTCCATGCCCTTGTCATCACAATGCTCCATTATCCCTGTCATTACAGTGCTCCATGAACCCAGCCATCACAATGTTCCAAGGCCTTGTCATCACAAGGCTCCAAGACGCATGTCATCAGAATGATCCATGGCCTTCTCATCACAATGCTCCATGCTCTGGTCATCACAATTCTCCAACACCCCTGAAATCACAATGTTCCATGGCCCTTTTCATCTCAATGCTCCATGAACCCTGTCATCAAAATGCACCATGCCCATAATCATAATGCTTCATGCTATTGTCATCACAATGAAACCAAAATGCTTCATGACCTCTGTCATCACAATGCTCCTAACACTTGTGATCACAATGTTCCATAACTCTTGTCATCACAACGCCCCATGATGCTCGTCATCACAGTTATCCATGGTCTTCTCATCACAATGCTCCATGACCTTTGTCCTCAAAATGCTCAATACACTTGTCATCACAATGCTGCCTAAAACTTGTCGTCTGTATGCTCCTTGAATCCTGTCATGACAAGGCTCCATGCCTTTTTCCTCAAAATGATCCACGCCCTTTTCATCACAATATTCCAAGACCCTGTAATCACAATGCTCCATGCCCTTGTCATCAAAAAGCTCCATGACGCATGTCATCAGAATGCTCCATGGCTTTCTCATCACAATGCTCCATGCCCTTGTCATCACAATGCTCCAAGACCCCTGTAATCACAACGCTCCATGCCCTTTTCATCAGAATGCTCCATGAGACTTGTCATCAAAAGGCTCCATGGTCTTCTCATCACAATGCTCCAGGACCTTATCATCACAATGCTCCATGCCCTTGTCATCAAAAAGCTCCATGACGCATGTCATCAGAATGCTCCATGGCTTTCTCATCACAATGCTCCATGCCCTTGTCATCACAATGCTCCAAGACCCCTGTAATCACAACGCTCCATGCCCTTTTCATCAGAATGCTCCATGAGACTTGTCATCAAAAGGCTCCATGGTCTTCTCATCACAATGCTCCACGACCTTATCATCACAATGCTCTATTCCCTTCTCATCACAATGCTCCATGACGCCTGTCATCACAATAACCCATGAATATTTTCAGCCCAATGCTGCATGACCTTCTCTTCACAATGCTCCATGACCCCTGTCATCACAATGCTCTATGATCACTGTCATCACAACGCTCCATGACCCCTGACAACACAATGATCTGGGACCCTTGTAATCAAAATCTAAATGATATTTCTCATCACAATGATCTATGCCGTTGTTATCCCAATGCTCCATGACCCCTGTAATTACAATGCTTCTTGACACTTGTCATCACAGTGCTCCATGACCCTTGTCATCACAATGCTCCATGCCTTTGTTGGCAAAATGCTACATGACCTTGTCATCACAATGCTCCATGCACTTGTCATCAAAATATTCCATTACCATTGTCATCACAATCCTCCATGAAACTTGGGATAACATTGCTTCATGACCTGGTCATCACAGTGCTCCTGACCCTTGTCTTCACAATGCTCCATGACACTTGGCATCACAATGCTCCATGCCACTGTCATCACAATTGACCATGACATATGTCATCACAATGCTCCCTGACACCAGTCTTCAAAATACTCCATGACCTTGTCATCACAATGCTCCATGCCCTTGTCATCACAATGCTCCAAGACGCCTGTAATCACAATGCTCCATGACCATTTCATCACAAAGCTCCATGACGTATGTCATCAGAATGCTCCATGGCCTTCTCATCGCAATGCTCCATGGTCTTGTCATTACAATGCTCCAAGAACCTTGTAATCCCAATGCTCCATGGCCCTTTTCATCAGAATTATCCATGAGACTTGACATCACAAGGCTCCATGGTTTTCTCATCACAATGCTCCATGACCCTTGTCATCAAAATGCTCCATGCGCTTGTCATCAAAATACTCCAATACCATTGTCATAACAATCCTCCACCAACATCGGGATCACATTGATTCATGCCCTTGTCATCACAATGCTCCATGCTCCTAGAAATCTAAATGATCCATGAACTCTGTCATCACAATGCTCCAAACCCTTGTGATCACAATGTTCCATAACACTTGTCATCACAATGCTCCATGATGCCTGTAATCACAATACTCCATACCCGTGTCATCACAATGCTCCATGACCCCCGACATCACAATGTTCCCTAAACCCTGTCATCAAAATGCTCCATGACACTTTTCATCTCAATTATCA
Organism: Mesoplodon bidens; assembly: GCF_964165515.1. Taxonomy (NCBI): domain Eukaryota; kingdom Metazoa; phylum Chordata; class Mammalia; order Artiodactyla; family Ziphiidae; genus Mesoplodon; species Mesoplodon bidens. The sequence continues at coordinate 6,294,804 of NC_138180.1, forward strand.
ATTAACCCGGTCATCACAATGCACCATGCCCATCAACATAACGCTTCATGCTATTGTCATCATAATGAAATCAAAATGCTCCATGACCTCTGTCATCACAAGGCTCCAAACCCTTGTGATCACCATATTCCATAACACTTGTCATCACACGTATCCATGGTCTTCTCATCACAATACTCCATGACCTTTGTCATCACAATGCTCAATACACTTGTCATCACAATGCTCCCTGACACTTGTCGTCAGTATGCTCCTTGAACACGGTCATGACAAAGCTACATGCCTTTTTCATCACAATGCTCCAAGGCGCCTGTAATCACAATGCTCCATGCCCTTGTCATCACAAAGATCCATGACGCATGTCATCACAATGCTCCATGGCCTTCTCATCACAATGCTCCATGGCCTTGTCATTACAGTGTTCCTAGAACCCTGGAATCACAATGTTCCATGCCCCTTTTAATCAGAGTGCTCCATTAGACTTGTTATCAAAGGGCTCCATGGTCTTCTCAACACAATACTCCAGGACCATGTCATCACAATGCTCCATTCCCTTGTCATTACAATCCTCCATGACCCGTGTATCATAGTGTTCCGTGCCCTTGTCATCACAATGCTCCATGCCAATTCTCATCACAATAATCCATGAAATTTTTCAGAACAATGCTCCATGCCCTTTTCATCACAATGCTCCATTACAACTGTCATAACAATGCTCCATGACCACTGCCATCACAATGTCCTATGGCCGTGTCATCAAAAGGTTCCATGACCCTTGTCATAACAGTGCTCCAGGACCACTGTAATCACAATGCTCCATGCCTTTGTCATCACAAGGCTCCATGACGCATGTCATCAGAATGCTTCATGGTATTCTCATCACAATGCTCCATGCCCTTGTCATCACAATGCTCCAAGACCCCTGAGATCACAATGCTCCATGCCCATTTTCATCTCAGTGATCTATGAACCCTGTCATCACAATGCACCATGAGCCCTGAATGCAAAATGATCAGGGACTCTTGTCATTAAAATGCGCCATGACCGTTGTCATCACAATGATCCATTCCCTTGTCATCCCAGTGCTCCATGAACCATGTAATCACAATGCTCCATGACGATTGTCATCACAGTGCTCCATGACCCTTGTCATCACAATGCTTCATGCCTTTGTCAGCAAAATGCTACATGACCTTGTCATCAACATGCTCCAAGCACTTGTCATCACAATCCTCCATGAACTTTGGGATCACATTGCTTCATGCCCTTGTCATCACAATGCTCCATGCTCCTTGAAATCAAAATGATCCATGAACTCTGTCATTACAATGATCCAAACCCTTGTGATCACAATGTTCCATAACACTTGTCATCACAATGCTCCATGATGCCTGTCATCACAATAATCCATGCCCTTGTCATTACAATGCTCCATGACCTTTGTCATCACAATGCTCCCTGGCACTTGCCATCAGTATGCACTTGAACCATGTCATGACAATGTTGCATGCCTTGTTAATCACAATGATCCATGCCCTTTTCATCACAATGCTCCAAGACTCCTATAATCACAATGCTCCATGCCTTTTTCAGCAAAATGCTACAAGACCTTGTCACCACAAATCTGCATGCGCTTGTCATCACAATCCTCCATGAATCTTTGGATCACATTGCTTCATGATCTTGGCAACACAATGTTCTATGTTCCTTGAAATCACAATGATCCATGACCATTTTCATCACAATGCTCTAAATGCTTGTGATCACAATGTTCCATAACACTTGTCATCACAACGCTCCATGATGCCTGTCATCACAATACTCCATGCCATTGTCATCACAATGCGCCATGGCCATTGTCATCACAATGCTCAATACACTTGTCATCACAATGCTCCATGACATTTGTCGTCAGAATGCTCCTTGAACACTCTCATAAAAAGACTCCATGCATTTTTCATCACAATGCTCCATCCAAATGTCACCAAAATACTCCACAAGCTTGTCATCACAATGCTCCATGACACTTGTCATCACAATGCTCCATGACCCCTGTCATCACAATGCTCCATGACACCTGTAATCACAATGCTTCGTGGCTCTTGTAATTAGAGTGCTCCATGACACTCGTCATCAACATAATCCATGGACTTCTCCTCACTATGCTCCACCGTCTTGCCATCACAATGATCCATTCTCTGATCATCACTATGCTCCAATTCCCTTGTCATCATATTTCTCCACGTCCTCCTCATAACAATGCTACATGACATTTCTCATCACAATGTTACATGCTCTTGTCATCACAATTCTCCATGCACTTGTCTTCACAATGCTCCAAGACCCCTGTAAGCACAATGCTCCATGCCCTTGTCATCACAAAGCTCCATGACGCATGTCATCAGTATGCTCCATGGCTTTCCCATCACAATGCTCCAAGACCCCTATAATCATAATGTTCCTTGCCGCTTTTCATGTCAATGCTCCACGAACCCTGTCATCACAATGCACCATGCCCATCATCGTAATGCTTCATGCTATTGTCATCACAATGAAATCAAAATGCTCCATGACCTCTGTCATTACCATACTCAAAACCCTAGTGCTCACATTGTTCCATAACACTTGTCATCACAATGCCCAATGACGCTCGTCATCACAATTATCAGTGGACTTCTCATCACAATGCTCCATAAACTTTGTCATCACAATGCTCAATTCACTTGTCATCACAATGTTGCCTGACACTTGTCGTCAGTATGCTCCTTGAAACCTGTCATGACAAGGCTCCATACATTTTTCATCAAAATGATCCATGCCCTTTTCATCACAGTACTCCAAGACCCCTGTAATCACAATGTCCCATGCCCTTGTCATCACAAAGCTCCATGATACATGTTATCAGAATGCTCCATGGCCTTCTCATCACAATGCTATTAGCACTTGTCATCACAATGCTCCAAGACCCCAGTAATCTCAATGCCCCATGCCTCTTTCAGTGAGAATGCTCCAGGATACTTGTCATCACAAGGCTCCATGATCCGCTCATCACAATGCTCCAGGACGTTGTCATCAAAATGCTCCATTCCCTTGTCATCTCAATACTCCATGAATATTTTCAGCTCAATGCTCCATGACCTTCACATCACAATGCTCCATGACCCCTGTCATCACAATGCTCCATGACCTTTGTCATCACAATGCACAATACACTTGTCATCACAATGCTCCCTGACACTTGCCATCAGTATGCACTTGAACTATGTCATGACAATGTTCCATGCCTTTTTCATCACAATGATCCATGCGCTTTTCATCACAATGTTCCAAGTCTACTGTAATCAAAATGCTCCATGACTTTTTCAGCAAAATGCTACAAGACCTTGTCACCACAATGCTCCATGCGTTTGTCATCATAATCCTCCATGAACCTTAGGATAACATTGCTTCATGATCTTGGCATCACAATGCTCCATGCTCCTTGAAATCAACATGATCCATGACCACTTTCATCACAATGCTCTAAATGCTTGTGAACACAATGTTCCATATCACTTGTCATCACAACGCTCCATGATGCCTGTCATCACAATACTCCATGCCCTTGTCGTCACAATGCGCCCTGAAAATTGTCATCAGAATGCTCAATACACTTGTCATCACAATGCTCCCTGACATTTGTCGTCAGAATGCTCCTTGAACACTCTCTTAAAAAGACTCCATGCATTTTTCATCACAATGCTCCATCCAAATGTCATCACAGTACTCCACAAGCTTGTCATCACAATGCTCCATGACACTTGTCATCACAATGCTCGATTCATTTCTCATCACAATTCTCCACGCCCTTGTCATTACAATCCTCCCTGACTCATGTATCACAGTGATCCGTGCCCTTGTCATCACAATGCTCCATGCCCACTCTCATCAAAATAATCCATGAAACATTTCAGACCAATGATCCATGCCCTTGTCATCACAATGCTCCATTACCCCTGTTATAACAATGCTCCATGATCCCTGCCAGCACAATGTTCCACGGTCTTGTCATCACAAGGCTTCATGACACTTGTCATCACAATGCTCCAAGACCCCTGTAATCACAATGCTCCATGCCCTTTTCATCACAATGCTCCATGATGCATGTTATCAGAAGTCTCCATGGACTTCTCATCACATTGCTCGAAGCCCTTGTCATCACAATGCTCCATAACCATTGTCATCACAATGGAGCACGACATATGTCATCACAATGTTCCCTGACACCTGTCTTCACAATACTCCATGACCTTGTCATCACAATACTCCATGCCCTTGTCATCACCATGCTCCATGACCGCTGTCATCACAATGTTCCGTGACTCCAGTCATCCCAATGCTTCAGGAGTTTTGTCATCACAGTGGTCCATGCCCTCGTCATCACAATGCTCTGTGACATTTGTCACCACGATGCTCCATGAACTTTTCATCACTAAGCTCCTTGACCCATGTCATCACAATGCTCCATTCCTTTGTCAGTACAATGCTCCATGACCCTTGTAAGCAAAATGCTCCATGACCCATGTCATCACAATAAGCCATGCACTTGTCAACACAATGCTCTACAACATTCTCATCACAATGCTCCATAAAACTTGTCATCACAATGCTCCTTTCACTTCTCATCAAAATGCTCTCTGACAACTGATATCACAAGGTTCCATCACTAGTCATCACAATAATCCCTCACCCGTGTCATATCAATGTTACATGACCCCTGTCATCACAATGCTACATGCCCTTATCCTCACAATGCTCCATGACCCCTGACATCACAGTGTTCCATAACCTCTGTCATCGAAATATTCCTTGACACTTTTCATCAAATTGCTCCTTGATCCTGTCATCACAATGCTTCCCACCCTTCTCATCACAATGCACAACGCCCTTGTCATCAAAATGCTCCATAACCTTTGTCATCACAAAGCTCCATGACCCTTGGCATCACAAAGCTCCATGCCACTTTTCATCTCAATGCTCCATGAACCCTGTCATCACAATGCACCATAAACTTCATCATAATGCTTCATGATATTGTCATCACAATGAAATCAAAATGCACCAAGACCTCTGTCATCATAATGCTCCAAACCCTTGGGATAACATTGTTCCATAACAGTTGTCATCACAACGCCCCTTGATGCTCCTCATCACAATTATCCATGGTCTTCTCAACACAATGCCCCATGCCTTTGTCATCACAATGTTCAATACACTTGTCATCACAATGCTCCCTGACACTTGTCGTCAGTATGCTCCTTGAACCCTGTCATGACAAGGCTCCATGTTATTTCATCACAATAATCCATGCCCTTTTCATCACAATGCTCCAAGACCCCTGTAATGACAATGCTCCATGCCCTTGTGATCACAAAGCTCCATGACCCCTGTCATCACAATGCTACCTGCCCTTATCATCACAATGCTCCATCACTCCTGACATCACAATGTTCCATAACACTTGTCATCAAAATATTCCATGACCGTTTTCATCAAATTGTTACATGAACCTGTCATCACAATGCTCCCTGCCCTTCTCATCACTGTGCACCACACATTGTCATCAAAATTCTCCATGACATTGGTCATCACAAACCGCCATGACACTTGGTATCACAATGCCCCATGCCATTGTCATCACAATGCTCAATGAACCCTCTTATCACTTTGCTCCATGCCCTTTTCAACACAAAGCTCCATGACGCTTGTCATCACAATGCTTGATGCACTTCTCATCACAATGCTTCATGCCCTTCTCATTACAATGCTCTATGACCTATGTATCACAGTTTTCTGTGCCCTTGTCATCACAGTGCTCCATGCCGACTCTCATCACACTAATCCATGAAACTTTTCAGACCAATGTCCCATGCCCTTGTCATCACAATTCTGCATTACCCCTGTCATAACAATGCTCCATGACCCCTGGCATCACAATATTCCATGGCCTTGTCATAACACTTCCCCATGACCCTTGTCAGCACAGTGCTCCAAGACCCCTGTATTCACAATGCTCCATGCCCTTGTCATGACAAAGCTCCATGACACATGTCATCAGAATGCTCCATGGCTTTCTCATCACAATGCTCCATGCCCTTGTCATCTCAATGCTCCATGAACCCTGTCATCACAATGCACCATGCCCATCTTCATAATGCTTCATGCTATTGTCATCACAATGAAATCAACATGCTCCATGACCTCTGTCATCACAATGCTCCAAAACCTTGCGATCAAAATGTTCCATATCACTTGTCATCACAACGCCCCATGACGCTCATCATCACAATTATCCATGGTCTGCTCATCACAATGCTCCATGACATTTGGCATCACAATGTTCCATAACCCCTCTAATCACAATGCTCTCTGACAATTGTCATCACCGTGCACCATGACCCTTGTCATCAAAATGCTCCATGCCTATGTCAGCAAAATGCTACATGACTTGTCATCACAATGCTCCCTGACACTTGTCGTCAAAATGCTCCTTGAAGCCTATCATGAAAAGTCTCCATGCCTTTTTCATCACAATGCTCCATGCCCTTTTCATCACAATGCTCCATGTCATTGTCATCACATTACTCCACAAGCTTGTCATCAGAATGCTCCATAAGCCTTGTCATTACAATGCTCCATGACCCCTGTCATCACAATGCTTCATGCCCCTTGTCATTACAGTGCTCCAAGAAGCTCGACATTACAATTATCCATGGTTTTTTCATCACAATGCTCCACGATTTTGCCATCACAATGCACCATGCCCTGGTCATCACAGTGCTACATGTCCTTTGTCATCAAAATTCACCACGTCCATTTCATCACAATGTTCCATGACACTACTCAACACAATGTTTCATGCTCTTGACATCACAATTCTCCATGCACTTGTCATCGCAATTATCCATGACCCCTCACATAGCAAGCTCCATGCGTTTTTAATCTCAATGCTTCACGACCTTGTCATCAAAATTCTCAATGGCCCTTGTCATCACAATGCGCCAAGCCCTTGTCATCACAATGCTCCATTACCTTTGTCATCACAATCCTCCATGACACATGGCATCACAATGATTCATGCCATTGTCATCAAAATGGACCATGACCTATGTCATCACAATGCTCCTTGACCCCTGACTTCACAATAATCTGTGACCTTGTCATCAGAATGTTTCATGCCCTTGTCATCACAATGCGCCATGCCCACTGTCATCACAATAATCCATGAAACTTGTCAGACCAATGCTCCATGCCCCTTTTCATCTCAAAACACCATGAACCCTGTCATCACAATGCACCATGCCCATCATCATAATGCTTCATGCTATTGTCATCACAATGAAATTAAAATGTTCCATGACATCTGTCTTCACAATGCTCCAGACCCTTGTGATCACAATGTTCCATAACACTTGTTATCACATCGCCCCATGACGCTCGTCATTAAAATTATCCATGGTCTTCTCATCACAATGCTCAATACACTTGTCATCACAATGCTCCCTGACACTTGTCGTCAGTATGCTCCTTGAACCCTGTCATGACAAGTCTCCATGCCTTTTTCATCACAATGATTCATGCCCTTTTCATCACAATGCTCCAAGACACCTGTAATCAAATGGCTCCATGACGTTGTCATCACATAGCTCCGTGATGCATGTCATCAGTATGATCCATGGCGTTCTCATCACAATGATCCATGCCATTCTCATCACAATGCACCACGACCTTGTCATCAAAATGCTCCATGACATTGGCCATCACAAAGCTCCATGACCCTTGGTATCACAATGCTCCATGCCATTGTCATCACAATGCTCCATGAACACTCTCATCACATTTCTCCATGCCCTTGTCATCAGAACGCTCCATGACGCTTGTCATCACAACGCACGATGCCCTTCTCATCACAATGCTCCACGCCGTTGTCATTACAATCCTCCATGACCCATGTAACACAGCGTTCCGTGCCCTTGTCATCACAATGCTCCATGCCCAATCTCATCACAATAATCCGTGAAACTTTTCAGACCAATGCTCCATAACCTTATCATGACAATGCTCCATTATCACTGTCATAACAATGCTCCATGAACCCTGCCATCACAGTGTTCCACGGCCTTGTCATCACATGGCTCCATGACCCTTGTCATCACAATTATCCAAGACCCCTGTAATCACAATGCTCCATGCCCTTGTCATCACAAAGCTCCATGACGCATGTCATCAGTATGCTCCATGGTCATCTCATCACAATGCTCCATGGCCTTCTCATCACAATGCTCCAAGACCCCTATAATCACAATGCTCCTTGCTGCTTTTCATCTCAATTCTCCATGAACCCTGTCATCACAATGCACCATGCCCATCATCATAATGCTTCATGTTATTGTCATCACAATGAAATCAAAATGCTCCATGAACTCTGTCATTACCATGCTCCAAACCCTAGTGATCCCATTGTTCCATAACACTTGTCATCACAATGCCCAATGACGCTCATCATCACAATTATCAATGGTCTTCTCATCACAATGCTCCATAAACTTTGTCATCACAATGCTCAATACACTTGTCATCACAATGTTGCCTGACACTTGTCGTCAGTATGCTCCTTGAACCCTGTCATGACGAGGCTCCTTGCCTTTTTCCTCACAATGATCCATGCCCTGTTCATCACAGTACTCCAAGACACCTGTAATCACAATGTCCCATGCCCTTGTCATCACAAAGCTCCATGATGCATGTTATCAGAATGCTCCATGGCCTTCTCATCACAATGTTCTTAGCACTTGTCATCACAATGCTCCAAGACCCCTGTAATCACAATGCCCCATGCCTCTTTTAGTGAGAATGCTCCATGATAATTATCATCACAAGGCTCCATGGTCCGCTCATCACAATGCTCCAGGACGTTGTCATCAAAATGCTCCATTCCCTTGTCATCTCAATACTCCATGAATATTTTCAGCACAATGCTCCATGACCTTCTCATCACAATGCTCCATGACCCCTGTCATCAAAATGTTCCGTGACCACAGTAATCACAATGCTCCATGACCCCTTGACAACACAATGATCCTGGACTCTTGTCATCAAAATACTCCATGACACTTGTCATCACAAGATCCATGCTCAATTCATCCCAATGTTCCATGTCCCCTGTAATCACAATGATCCGTGACGCTTGTCATTACAGTGCTCCATCACCTTTGTCATCACAATGCTCCATGCCTTTGTCAGAAAAATGCTACATGACCTTGTCATCACAATGCTCCATGCGCTTGTCATCACAATCCTCCATGAACCTTGGGATCACACTCCTTCATGCCCTTGTCATCACAATGCTCCATGCTCCTTGGAATCAAAATGATCCATGAAATCTGTCATCATAATGATACAAACCCTTGTGATCACACTGTTCCATAAGACTTGTCATCACAATGCTCCATGATGCCTGTCATCGCAATACTCCATGCCCTTGTCATCACAATGCTCCATGACCTTTGTCATCACAATGCACTATACACTTGTCATCACAGTGCTCCCTGGCACTTGCCATCAGTACACACTTGAACCGTGTCATGACAATGCTCCGTGCCTTTTTCATCACAATGATCCATGCCCTTTTCATCACAATGCTCCAAGACTCCTGTAATCACAATGCTCCATGCCTTTTTCAGCAAAATGCTACAAGACCTTGTCACCACAGTGTTCCATGCGCTTGTCATCACAAACCTCCATGAACCTTGGGATCACATTGCTTCATGATCTTGGCATCACAATGCTCCATGCTCTTTGAAATCAAAATGATCCATGAACACTTTCATCACAATGTTCTAAATGCTTGTGATCACAATGTTCCATAACACTTGTCATCACAACGCTCCATGATGCCTGTCATCACAAGACTCCATGCCCTTGTCATCACAATGTGCCATGGCCATTGTCATCACAATGCTCAATACACTTTTCATCACAATGCTCCATGACATTTGTCGTCAGAATGCTCCTTGAACACTCTCATAAAAAGACTCCATGCCTTTTTCATCACAATGCTCCATCCAAATGTCATCACAATACTCCACAAGCTTGTCATCACAATGCTCCATGACACTTGTCATCACAATGCTCCATGACTCCTGTCATCACAGTGCTCCATGACACCTGTAATCACAATGCTCCATGGCTCTTGTAATTAGAGTGCTCCATGACACTCGTCATCAACATAATCCATGGACTTCTCATCATTATGCTCCACGGTCTTGCCATCACAGTGATCCATTCCCTTATCATCACAATGCTCCAAGTCCCTTGTCATCACATGTCTCCACGTCCTCCTCATAACAATGCTACATGACATTTCTCATCGCAATGTTACATGCTCTTGTCATCACAATTCTCCATGCACTTGTCATCGCAATGCTCCATGACCCCTGTCATAGCAAGCTCCATGCCCTTCTCATCACAATGCACCACGCCCTTGTCATCAAAATGCTCCATGACATTTGTCATCACAAAGCTCCTTGATCCTTGGCATCACAATGCTCCATGCTATTCTCATCAGAAAGCTCCATGAACCCTCTCATCACATTGCTCAATGCCATTGTCATCACAATGCTCCATGACGATTGTCATCAAAATGCTCGATTCACTTCTCATCACAATTCTCCACGCTCTTCTCACTACAATCCTCCCTGACTCATGTATCACAGTGATCCGTGCCCTTGTCATCACAATGCTCCATGCCCACTCTCATCAAAATAATCCATGAAACATTTCAGACCAATGATCCATGCCCTTGTCATCACAATGCTCCATTACCACTGTCATAACAATGCTCCATGATCCCTGCCATTACAATGTTCCACAGTCTTGTCATCACAAGTCTCCATGACACTTGTCATCACAATGCTCCAAGACCCATGTAATCACAATGCTCCATGTCCTTTTCATCACTAAGCTCCATGACGCATGTCATCAGTATGCTCCATGGCTTTCTCATCACAATGCTCCATGCCCTTGTCATCACAATGCTTCAAGAACGCTGTAATCACAAAGCTCCATGCCACTTTTCATCTCAATGCTCCATGACCCCTGTCATCACAATGCTACATGCCCTTAACCTCACAATGCTCCATGACCCCTGACATCACAGTGTTCCATAACCTCTGTCATCAAAATATTCCTTGACACTTTTCATCAAATTGCTCCTTGATCCTGTCATCACAATGCTTCGTGCCCTTCTCATCACAATGCACAACGCCCTTGTCATCAAAATGCTCCATAACCTTTGTCATCACAAAGCTCCATGACCCTTGGCATCACAATGCTCCATGACGCTTGTCATCACAATGATCGATGCCCTTCTCATCAAAATACTCCATGGCTTTGTCATTACAATCCTCCATGACCCATGTATCACAGTGTTCCGTGGCCTTTTCATCACAATGCTCCATGTCCACGCTCATCATAATAATCCATGAAACATTTCAGACTTATGCTCCATGACCCCTGACATCACAATGTTCCACGGCCTTGTCATCACAATGCTCCATGAACCCTCTCATCACATTGCTCAATGCCGTTGTCATCACAACGCTCCATGACGCTTGTCATCAAAATGCTCGATTCACTTCTCATCACAATTCTCCACGCCCTTGTCATTACAATCCTCCCTGACTCATGTATCACAGTGATCCGTGCCCTTGTCATCACAATGCTCCATGCCCACTCTCATCAAAATAATCCAAGAAACATTTCAGACCAATGATCCATGCCCTTGTCATCACAATGCTCCATTACCCCTGTTATAACAATGCTCCATGATCCCTGCCATCACAATGTTCCATGGTCTTGTCATCACAATGCTCCAAGACACCTGTAATCACAATTGTCCATGCCCTTTTCATCACAAAGCTCCATGACGGATGTCATCAGAAGGCTCCGTAGCATACGCATCACATTGCTCGAAGCCCTTGTCATCACAATGCTCCATAACATTTGTCATCACAATCCTCCATGACACTTGGCATCACAATGCTCCATTCCATTGTCATCACAATGGAGCATGACATATGTCATCACAATGCTCCCTGACAACTGTCTTCACAATATTCCATGACCTTGTCATCACAATACTCCATGCCCTTGTCTTCACAATGCTCCATGACCGCTGTCATCACAATGTTCCGTGACTCCAGTCATCACAATGCTTCATGACTTTTGTCATCACAATGGTCCATGCCCTCGTCATCACAAGGCTCTGTGACATTTGTCACCACAATGCTCCATGAAATTTTCATCACAAAGCTCCTTGACCCATGTCATCACAATGCTCCATTCCTGTGTCAGCACAATGCTCCGTGACACTTGTCATCACAATGCTCCATGCCCATGTCAGCAAAATGCTCCATGACACATGTCATCACAATAAGCCATGCGCTTGTCAACACAATGCTCTACAACATTGTCATCACAATGCTCCATAAAATTTGTCATCACAATGCTCCATTCACTTCTCATCAAAATGCTCTCTGACAACTGATATCACAAGGTTCCATCACTGGTCATCACAATAATCCCTCACCCCTGTCATCACAATGTTCCATGACCCCTGTCATCACAATGCTACATGCCCTTATCCTCACAATGCTCCATGACCCCTGACATCACAATGTTCCATAACCTCTGTCATCAAAATATGCCTTGACACTTTTCATCAAATTGCTCCTTGATCCTGTCATCACAATGCTTCGTGCCCTTCTCATCACAATGCACAACGCCCTTGTCATCAAAATGCTCCATAACCTTTGTCATCACAAAGCTCCATGATCCTTGGCATCACAATGCTCCATGACGCTTGTCATCACAATGCTCGATGATCTTCTCATCAAAATACTCCATGGCTTTGTCATTACAATCCTCCATGACCCATGTATCACAGTGTTCCGTGGCCTTTTCATCACAATGTTCCATGTCCACGCTCATCATAATAATCCATGAAACATTTCAGACTTATGCTCCATGACCCCTGACATCACAATGTTCCACAAACTTGTCATCACAAGGTTCCATGACCCTTGTCATCACAATGCTCCAAGACCCCTGTTATCACAATGCTCCATGCCCTTATCATCACAAAGCTCCATGACGCATGTCATCAGTATGCTCCATGGATTTCTCATCACAATGCTCCATGTCCTTGTCATCACAATGCTTCAAGACCCCTGTAATCACAAAGCTCCATGCCGCTTTTGATCTCAATGCTCCATGAACCCTGTAATCACAATGCACCATGCCCTTCATCATAATGCTTCATGTTATTGCCATCACAATGAAATCAAAATGCACCAAGACCTCTGTCATCATAATGCTCCAAACCCTTGTGATCACAATGTTCCATAACACTTGTCATCACAACGCCCCATGATTCTCCTCATCACAGTTATCCATGGTCTTCTCATCACAATGCTCCATGTCTTTGTCATCACAATGCTCAATACACTTGTCATCACAATGCTCCCTGACACTTGTCATCAGTATGCTCCTTGAACCCTGTCATGACAAGGCTCTGTGTTATTTCATCACATTGATCCATGCCATTTTCATCACAATGCTCCAAGACCCGTGTAATGACAATGCTCCATGCCCTTGTGATCACAAAGCTCCATGACCCCTGTCATCACAATGCTACATGCCCTTATCATCACAATGCTCCATCACACCTGACCACTTAATGTTCCATAACACTTGTCATCAAAATATTCCATGACATTTTTCACCAAATTGCTCCATGACCCTGTCATCACAATGCTCCCTGCCCTTCTCATAACAGTGCACCACACACTTGTCATCAACTGCTCCATGACCTTTGTCATCAGAAACCTCCATGACCCTTGGCATCACAATGCTCCATGCCATTGTCATCACAATGCTCCATGAACCCTCTTATCACATTGCTCCATGCCCTTTTCATCACAAAGCTCCATGACGCGTGTCATCACAATGCTTGATGCACTTCTCATCACAATGCTTCATGGCTTTCTCATTACAATGCCCCATGACCCATGTTTCACAGTGTTCCGTGCCCTTGTCATCACAGTGCTCCATGCCCACTCTCATCACACTAATCCATGAAACTTTTCAGACCAATGTTCCATGCTCTTGTCATCACAATGCTCCATTGCACCTGTCATAAAAATGCTCCATGACCCCTGGCATCACAATATTCCATGGCCTTGTCATAACACTTCCCCATGACGCTTGTCATCACAATGCTCCATGCCTTTGTCAGAAAAATGCTCCATGATCTTGTCATCACAATGCTCCATGCACTTGTCATCACAATCCTCCATGAACCTTGGGATCACATTGATTCATGCCCTTGTCATCACAATGCTCCATGCTCCTTGAAATCAAAATGATCCATGAAATCTGTCATCACAATTATCCAAACACTTGTGATCACAATGTTCCATAACACTTGTCATCACAATGCTCCATGATGCCTGTCATCACAATACTCCATGCCCTTGTCATCACAATGCTCCATGACCTTTGTCATCACAATGCACTATACACTTGTCATCACAATGCTCCCTGACACTTGCCATCAGTATGCACTTGAACCATGTCATGACAATGCTCCATGCCTTTTTCATCACAATGATCCATGCCCTTTTCATCACAATGCTCCAAGACTCCTCTAATCACAATGCTCCATGCCTTTTTCAGCAAAATGCTACAAGACCTTGTCACCACAAAGCTCCATACGCTTGTCATCACAATCTTCCATGAACCCTGGGATCACATTGCTTCATGATCTTGGCATCACAATGTTCCATGCTCTTTGAAATCAAAATGATCCATGACCACTTTCATCACAACGCTCTAAATGCTTGTGATCACAATGTTCCATAACACTTTTCATCACAACGCTTCATGATGCCTCTCATCACAATACTCCATGCCCTTGTCATCACAATGCGCCATGACCAGTGTCATCACAATGCTTAATACACTTGTCATCACAATGCTCCCTGACATTTGTCGAAAGAATGCTTCTTGAACTCTCTCATAAAAAGACTCCATGCCTTTTTCATCACAATGCTCCATCCAAATGTCATCACAATACTCCACAAGCTTGTCATCACAATGCTCCATGACACTTGTCATCACAATGCTCCATGACCCCTGTCATCACAATGCTCCATGACACCTGTAATCACAATGCTTCATGGCTTTTGGAATTAGAGTGCTCCATGACACTCGTCATCAACATAATCCATGGACTTCTCATCACTATGCTCCACGGTCTTGCCATCACAATGATCCATTCCCTGATCATCACAATGCTCCAAGTCCCTTGTCATCACATTTCTCCACGTCCTCCTCATAATAATGCTACATGACATTTCTCATCACAATGTTACATGCTCTTGTCATCACAATTCTCCATGCACTTGTCATCGCAATGCTCCATGAACCCTGTCATAGCAAGCTCCATGCACTTCTCATCACAATGCTTCACGGCCTTGTCATCAAAATTCTCAATGACCCTTGTCATCACAATGCTCCATGCCTTTATCAGAACTATTCTCCATAACCCTTGTCATCACAATGCTCCATTACCTTTGTCATGACAATCCTCCATGACACTTGGCATCACAATGCTCCATGCCATTGTCATCACAATGGACCATGACATATGTCATCAAAATTTTCCCTGACACCTGTCTTCACAATATTCCATGACCTTGTCATCACAATGCTCCATGCCCTTGTCATCACAATGCTCAATGCCCTTGTCATCACAATGTGCAGTGCCCACTGTCATCGCAATAGTCCATGAAACTTGTCAGACCTATGCTCCATGCCCCTATCATCACAATGCTCCATGCCCTTGTCATCAAAATGCTCCATGACCCCTGTAATCACAATGCTCCGTGACTGCAGTCATTACAATGCCTCATGACTTTGGCATCAAAATTGTCCATGCCCTCGTCATAACAAGGCTCTGTGACTGTTGTCACCACAATGCTCCATGAACTTTTCATCACAATGCTCTATGACCCTTCTCATCACAATGCCCCATGCCTTTATCAGCACAATGCTCCATGACATGTCATCACAATGCTCCATGCGTTGTCAGCACAATGCTCCATGACCCATGTCATCACAATGCGCCATCTGCTTGTCATCACAATGCTCCATTACTTTAGTCATCACAATGGACCATGACATATGTCATCACAATGTTCCAACATTAGTCACTACAATATTCCATCACACCTGTCATCACAATGTTCCATGACCCCAGTCATCACAGTGCTATATGCTCTTATCATCACAATGCTCCTTGACCCCTGCCATCACCGTGTTCCACAGCCATGACATCACAAGGCTCGTTGACCCTTATCATCTCCATGCTCCAAGACCCCTGTAATCACAATGCACCGTGCCCATCATCATAATGTTTCATGCTATTGTCATCAAAATGAAATAAATATGCTCCATGACCTCTGTCATTACCATGCTCCAAACCATAGTGATCACAGTGTTCCATAACACTTGTCATCACAATGCCCAATGACGCTCATCATCACAATTATCAATGGTCTTCTCATCACAATGCTCCATAAACTTGTCATCACAATGCTCCATTAACCCTGTTGTAACAATGCTCCATGACCGCTACCATCACAATGTTCCACGGCCTTGTCATCACAATGCTCCAAGACCCCTGTAATCAAAATGTTCCATGCCCTTGTCATCACAAAACTACATAACGGATGTCATCAGAATGCTCCATGGCCTTCTGATCACAATGATCCATGCCCTTGTCATCAGAATAAACCAAGACCCTTGTAATCACAATGCTCCATGCCCCTTTTCATCTCAATGCTTCATGAAACCTGTCATCACAATGCACCATGCCCATCATCATAATGATTCATGCTATTGTCATCAAAATAAAATCAAAATGCTCCAGGACCTCTGTCATCCCAATGCTCCAAACACTAGTGATCACAATGTTCCAAAGCACTTGTCATCACAACGCCCCATGACGCTCGTCATCACAATTATCCATGGTCTTCTCATCACAATGCTCCATGACCTTTGTCATCACAATGCTCAATACACTTGTCATCACAATGCTCCCTGCCACTTTTCGTCAGTATGCTCCTTGAACGCTGTCATGACAAGGCTCCATGCCATTTTCATCACAATTATCCATGCCCTTTTGATCACAATGCTCCAAGACCCCTGTAATCACTATGCTCCATGCCCCTTTTCATTAGAATGCTCTATGAGACTTGTAATCACAAGGTTCCATGGTCTTATCATCACAATGCTCCTGGACATTGTTATCAGAATGCTCCATTCCGTTGTCATCACAATTCTCCATTTCTTTGTCAGCAAAATGCAACATGACCTTGTCATCTCTATGCTCCATGCACTTGTCATCACAATCCTCCATGAATCTTGGGATCACATTGCTTCATGGCCTTGTCATCACAATGCTCCATGCTCCTTGAAATCAAAATGATCAATAACATCTGTCATCACAATGCCTCAAACACTTGTGATCACAATTTTCCATAATACTTGTCATCACAACACTCCATGAATCCTGTCATCACAATACTCCTTGCCCTTGTCATCACAATACTCCATGACCTTTGTCATCACAATGCTCAATACACTTGTCATCACAATGCTCCCTGACACTTGGCATCAGAATGCTCCTTGAAACCTGTCATGAAAAGTCTCCATACCTTTTTCATCACAGTGTTTCATGCCATATTCATCACAATGCTCCATGCCATTGTCATCACAATACTCCACAAGCTGTTCATCAGAATGTTCCATGACCCTTTGTATCACTATTCTCCATGGCCCCTGGCATCACAATGCTCCATGACACCCATCATTACAATGCTCCATGCCTCGTGTCATTACAGTGCTCCTTGACGCTCTTCATCACAATAATCCATGGTCTTCTAATCACAAAACTCCACGGTCTTGCCATCACAATGCTCCATGCCCTGGTAATCACAATGCTCCATGTCCTTTGTCATCACAATTCTCCACATCCTTGTCATCACAATGCTCCATGACACTTCTCATCACAATGATCCATGCCCTTGTCATCACAATGTTCCATGACCACTGTCAACACAGTGTTCCATGACCCCTGACCACACAATGATCCGGGATTCTTTTCATCAAAATGCTCCATGACCCTTGTCATCACAGTGATCCATGCCCTTGTCATCCCAGTGCTCCATGACCCCTGTAATCACAATGCTCCCTGACACTTATCATCACAGGGCTTCGTGACATTTGTCATCACAATGCTCCATGCCTTTCTCAGCAAAATGCTACATGACCTTGTCATCACAATGCTCCATGCGCTTGTCATAACAATCCTCCATGAACCTTAGGATCACATTGTTTCCTGCCCTTGTCATCACAATGCTCCATCTTGCTTGAAATCAAAATGATCCATGACCTTTGTCATCACAATTCTCCAAACTCTTGTGATCACAATGTTCCATAACACTTTTCATCACAACGCTCCATGATGTCTGTCATCATAATACTCCTTGACCTTGTCATCACAATGTTCCATGACCTTTGTCATCACAGTGCTCAATACACTTGTCATCACAATGCTACCTGACAATTTTCGTCAGAATGCTCCTTGAACCCTGTCATGAAAAGGCTCCATGACTTTTTCATCACCATGCTCCATGCCCTTTTCATCACAATTCTCCGTTCCCACTGTCATCACTGTAATCCATGAAACTTTTCAGACCAATGCTCCATGCCCGTGTCATCACATTGCTCCATACCCTTGTCATCACAATGCTCTGTGACTCCAGTCATCACAATGCTTCATGACCTTTGTCATCACAATGCTCCAAGACACTTGTCATCACAATGCTCCAAACCCTTGTCATCACAATGCTCCATTACCCCTGTCGTAACAATGCTCCATGACCCCTGCCATCACAACGTTCCAAGGCCTTGTCATCACAAGCCTCCATGACCCTTGTCATCACAATGCTCCAAGACCCCTGTAAGCACAATGAGCCATGCACTTGTCATCACAATGCTCCACAACTTTGTCATCGCAATGCTCCATAAATCTCGTCATCACAATGCTCAATGCACTTCTCATCAAAATGCTCTCTCACCACTGATATCAAAGTGTTCCATCACTAGTCATCACAATACTCCCTCACCCCTTTCATCACAATGTTCCATGACCCCTGTCAACACAATGCTCCATGACCTTGTCATCACAATGCTCCATGCCCACTCTCATCACAATAATCCATGCAACTTCTCAGACAAATGGTTCATGGCCTTGTCCTCACAATGCTCCATTACAACTGTCATAACAATGCTCCATGAACCCTGCCATCAGAATGTTCCACGGCCTTGTCATCACATTTCTCCAAGACTACTATAATTACAATGTTCCATGCCCTTGTCTTCACAAAGCTCCATGACCCCTGTCATCACAATACTCCATGAACACTTTCAGCCAAATTATCCATGACATTCTCATCACAATGCTCCATAACACCTGTCATCACAACACTCCATGACCCCTGACAACACAATGATCCGGGACTCTCGTCATCAAAATGCTCCATAACACTTGTCATCACAATGATCCATGCCCTTCTCATCCCAATGCTCGATGAACCCTGTAATCACAATGCTCCATGTCGCTTACCATCACAGTTCTCCATGACCGTTGCCATCACAATGCTCTATGCCTTTGTCAGCAAAATGCTAAATGACCTTGTCATCACAAGGTTCCATGCTCTTCTCATCACAATCCTCCATGAACCTTGGGATCACATTGCTTCAGGCTCTTGTCATCACAATGCTCCATTCTTTTGTCAGTACAATGCTCCATGACCCTTGTCATCACAATGTTCCATGCGCTTGTCAGCACAATGTTCCTTGACCCATGTCATCACAATGTGCCATGCGCTAGTCATCACAATGCTCCACAACCTTGTCACCACAATGCTCCATAAATCTTTTCATCACAATGCTCCATGCACTTCTCATCAAAATGCTCTCTCACAACTGATACCACAATGTTCCATCACTAGTCATCACAATACTCCCTCACCTCTGTCATCACAATGTTCCATGACCCCTCTCATCAGAATGATACATGCCCTTATCATCACAATGCTCCATGACCCCTGACATCAAAATGTTCCATAACCCCTGTCATCAAAGGCTCCATGACCCTTTTCATCACAATGTTACATAACCACTGTCATCAACATGTTCCATGACACTTTTCATCAAATTGCTCCATGACCCTGTCATCACAATGCTCCCTGCCATTCTCATCACATTGCACCACGACCTTCTCATCAAAATGCTCCATGATCTTTGTCATCACAAACTCCATGACCCTTGGCATCACAATGCTCCATGCCATTGTCATCACAATGCTCCATGAACCCTCTCATCATATTGCTCCATGCCCTTGTCATCACAAAGCTCCATGACGCTTGTCATCACAGTGTTCGATGACCTGCTCATCACAATGCCCCACGCCCTTGTCATTACAATCCTCCGTGACACATGTATCACAATGTTCCGTGCCCTAGTCATCACAATGCACCATGCCGACTCTCAGCACAATAATCCATGAAAATTTTCAGAACTATGCTCCATGCCCTTGTCATCACGATGCTCCATTACCCCTGTCATAACAATGCTCCATGACCACTGCCATCACAATTTTCCACGGCCTTGTCATCACAAGGCTCCATGACACTTTTCATCACAATGCTCCAAACCCCTGTAATCACAATGCTCCATGCCCTTGTCATCACAAAGTTCCATGACTAATGTCATCAGAATGCTCCATGGCCTTCTCATCACAATGCTCCATGCCCTTTTCATCACCATGCTCCATGACCCCTGTAATCAAAATTCTCCATGCCCATTTTCTTCAGAATGCTCTATGAGCCTTGTCATCACAAGGCTCCATGGTCTTCTCATCACAATGCTCCAGGACCTTGTCATCACAATGCTCCATTCCCTTGTCATCACTATGCTCCATTACCCCTGTCATCACAATGCTCCATGACCACTGTCATCACAACACTCCATGACCCCTGACAACAGAGTGATCCGGGACTCTTGTCAGCAAAATGCTCCATGACCCTTGTCATCACAATGATCCATCCCCTTGTCATCCCAAAGCTCCATGACGCCTGTAAACAAAATGCTCTGTGACGCTGGTCATCACATTGCTCCATGGCCCTTGTCAGCACAATGCTCCATGCCTTTGTCAGCAAAATGCTACATGACCTTGTCATCACTATGCTTCATGCGCTTGTCATCACAATCCTCCCTGAACCTGGGGACCACATTGCTTCATGCCCTTGTCATCACAATGTTCCATGCTCCCTGAAATCAAAATGATCCATGACTTCTGTCATCACAATGCTCCAAACGCTTGTGATCGCAATGTTCCATAACACTTGTCGTCACAATGCTCCATGATGACTTTCATCACAATGCTCCATGACGTTTGTCATCACAATGCTCAATACACTTTTCATCACAATGCTCCCTGACACTTGTCGCAGAATGCTCCATGACACCTGCCATGAAAAGGCTCCATGCCTTTTTCATCACAATGCTCCATGCCCCTTTCATCACAATGCTCCATGCCATTGTCATCACAATACTCCACAAGATTGGCATCACAATGCTACATGACCCTTGTCATCACAATGCTCCATGTCCCCTGTCATAACAATGCTCCATGACCCCTGTCATCACAATGCTCCATGCCCATTGTCATTACAGTTCTCCATGATGCTCATCATCACAATTATCCATGGCCTTCTCATCACAATGCTCCACGGTCTTGCCATCACAATGCTCCATGCCCTGATCAGCACAATGTTCCATGTCCATTGTCATCACAATTCTCCACGTCCTTGTCATCACAATGCTCCATGACATTTCTCATCACAATGTTACATGCTCTTGTCATCACAATTCTCCATGCAATTGTCATCACAATGCTCCATGATGGCTGTCATAGCAAGCTCCATGCGCTTGTCATCACAATGTTTCACAAAAGTGTGATCAAAATTCTCAATGGCCCTTGTCATCACAATGCTCCATGCCCTTGTCATCACAATGTTCCATGACCCTTGTCATCACAATGCTCCAAGCCCTTGAAATCACAATGCTTCATTAAGTTTGTCATCACAATCCTACATGACACTTGGCATCACATTGCTACATGCCATTGTCCTCACAATGGACCATGACATATGTCATCACAATGCTCCCTGACACCTGTCTTCACAATACTTCATGATCTTGTCATCACAATGCTCCATGCCCTTTACATCACAATGCACCATGCCCACTGTCATCACAATACTCCATGAAACTTGTCAGACCTATGCTCCATGCCCTTATCATCACAATGCTCCATGACCCCTGTCATCACAATGTTCCATGGCCTTGTCATCACAAGGCTCCATGACCCTTGTATTCACCATGCTCCAAGAACCCTGTAGTCACAATGCTCCATGCCCTTCTCATCACTCAACTCCAAGACGGATGTCATCAGAATGCTCCATGGCCTTCTCATCACAATGCTCCATGCCCTTGTCATCACAATGCACCAAGACCCCTCTAATCACAATGCTCCATGCCCCTTTTCATCTCAATGATCCATGAACCCTGTCATCACAGTGCACCATATCCATCATCATAATGCTTCATGCTATTGTCATCACAATGAAATCAAAATGCTCCATGACCTCTGTCATCACAATGCTCCAAACCCTTGTGGTCACAATGTTCCATAACACTTTTCATCACAACGCCCCATGACGCTCGTCATCACAATTATCCATGGTCTTCTCATCACAATGGCCCATGTCCTTTGTCATCACAATGCTCAGTACTCTTGTCATCACAATGCTCCCTGACACTTGTCGTCAGTAAGCTTCTTGAACACTGTCATGACAAGGCTTCATGTGTTTTTCATCAGAATGATCCATGCCCTTTTCACCTCAATGCTACAAGAGACCTGTAATCACAATGCTATATGCATTTGTCATCACGAATCTCCATGACACATGTCATCAGAATGCTCCGTGGCCTTCTCATCACAATGCTCCATGCCCTTGTCATCACAATGCTCCTAGACCCCGGTAATCAAAATGTTCCATGCCCATTTTCATCAGAATGCTCCATGAGACTTTTCTTCACAAGGCTCCATGGTTTTCTCATCACTATGCTCCAGGACCTTGTCATCACAATGCTCCTTTCCCTTGTCATCACAATGCTCCATGACCACTGTCATAACAATACTCCATGAATATTTTCAACCCAATGCTCCATGATATTCTCATCACAATGCTCCATGAACCCGTCATCACAACACTCCATGACCCCTGACAACACAATGATCCGGGTCTCTTTTCATCAAAATGCTACATGAAACTTGTCATCACAATGATCCATGCCCTTTTCATCCCAATGCTCCAGGAACATGAGGTTTAAGGCTAGGGCTAGGGCTCAGTGCTTGGTTCAGGATTAGAGGTCAGAGCAATATGGTTGGGGGGCTTCCTCTTTCCCTTACTCCCACCTCTTCTCTGTGGTCCTAAGTCTACTCGAGTGGGAAAGATAGGACAAAGCTGGTCCCCCAGATTCCCTGAGGACAATGGCAAGTAGCATGGTAAGACTGGGGAAGATCTCACCAAGGTCTCCATAGGCCTATCACAGTGACTGCATAACCCTCATCTGAGACCTACTCCTCTCTTTGACAAGCAGGGCTAAAGGGAAAGTTCTTTGGAAGCAGGTCCATCTCCATATCACCCATTTCAGGACTCTAGGGCTTCACTCTGCTGGCCCAGCCAGTACTGTCCCACTCCCCCATTATTTTCCTGTGCCACAAACTGAGTCAGAGAATTATCGATAGCATGAGGGGAACCTGGCTTAGAACAACCCCTTCTGCCATGCCTTCCCTATCCTGGGAATTGAGAGGGGATTTCTGAGGAGAGGGTCTCGTGAGCTCCCAGGGACACAAGGAAACTAGAGATGAGGGAGGGGAGCAAGTGTTTCCCACACCTGATTAGAGGGATCCAAGAGACAGAGATCAGAGGAGGAGACCTCTCAGGAGACACCAATCGTAGAGTGATGCCCCATTAATTCTGTGGCGCCCTCCCTGGTGCTGGGGCCAGTCCCTAACTGAAAGCAGACCCACTAGGAGTCCCTGACCCTTCATCACTTCAGTAGCTAGTCGATTTCAGCCCAACTCGGTGACAAGACAGAAAGGAATGGTAGGGAGCAGTGGCCCTTGGGTTCTCCTAGGGAGGTTACACTTCGGGGGGTTGATGCCAAGTATCTAAGTAACATTTTAATTTTATTTTGGCTGCGCCATGTGACATGCGGTATCTTAATTCCCCAGCCAGGGATAGAACACATACCCCCTGCAGTGGGAGCATGGAGTCTTATCCACTGGACCATCAGGGAAGTCCCTGATGCCAAGTATCTTTCAACTCGGGATCCAACTGAAAGAGCCAGAACCTGGGGTGTTAACTGTAGGAAAGACCTCCAACAGTTCTCAGTCATTCCCCTATGGCAGGCCAAGGGTGGCAGCTTCTAGGAGTCTTTCCCTCCTCTCACAGCCTACTTCCTACAACTATGGGCTTGAAATATTTTTGATCCACTCCCAGGAGGAGGAGATGCTTCAGGCACCAGGCAAAGTCCTGTCTAGGAGGAAGGTGGCAGCAGAGTGCTGGGATTGTGAGGATTTATGGACGTGGGGACAAGGCTGGGAGGAAGATAAAGCCAGGATTATTTAGCTCCCTCCATACAGGCCACTCACAGAGACGAGTGTGTGTGTGGTGGGGCGGGGGGCTTAGGTGGTGGAAGGCAATCACTGGTAGTAAGGGGAGGCCTGACTCTGATGAGGGGCCCTTAGGAATAATGGGAGCCTGGACACGGATGGACACCTTATCAGGGAGAGAGGCCCTGTCGATATGGAAACAGCCGGCATGGAGAATGGCTCCCAGCCCGAATGGCAGCGGCAGCGGCAGAATCAGGAGGGCAGGACGGTGGCTTCGGTTTAAATCTTTAACTCACCAGCTGGCTAGGCAGCGGCAGCAGGGGTGCGGTGGGGGATGTTGCGACCGGAGCCCTGGAGAGCAGTGCCCAGTCCGCTTGACAAACAGCTCATCAGGCCCCGCAGAAGCTCCAGCTTCTGCTCCCGAGGGTGCGCTGAGCTGTGTGGGGACCCGACACAGGCATGAGGCGGGGCGGGGGCTCCCGGCTTCCCCGCGACCGGTTCTCCTGGACTGAGCCTCGTCCATGCCCTGGGCGGGTGCGCGGTATCCCAAGCCCTTCGCCTCCGCTCCCTCCACCACATGTGCAGCCAGGGGAAAAAGTAGAAACAACCCCTGCACATCCTGGAAAGAGAAGGCAGAGCAGGGCGGGGCGGGGCGGGGCTGACCCCACTGACTCCGCCCCTTGGACGCTTCTACCCTCTCGTGGAAGGCTCCGCCCTTTAAGAGGCGGTTAGAGGCGGTTTACAGGCGGTTTACAGGCGGTCTTTAGAGGCTCAGCCCTTTTAAAGGCGGTTAGAGGCGGTTAGAGGCGGTTTACAGGCGCTTTACAGGCGGTTTTTAGAGGCGGTTCCTCCAATCCACGCCCCCTAAGAGTCCCCTCCCCTCCCCCTTCTCCCGCCCCAGAGAACTCGCGCCCTCCCCGCCCCTTCCCCACCAACCGGGAGCGGCTATGTTCCTCTTCCGCAGAACCCCGCCTCCACTCACGCCTCCTCCTCCTCCTCCTCCTCAGCTTCCTGCATCACCTTGTATCTCCTCAATCCCGACATGTCCTGGGTTCCCAACGTCTCCTGGTGAGCGGCATGATTGGATCAAGGATTCCCCAAATCCTTGGGAGGATCCCCTTCTCTGTCATTCTCTGGACCAGTCTGAATTGTTCTCAGATAATATGAGACAGGTGCCCCTGGGAAGACTCAGTTGCCACATTGGGACAGGGTTGGATTGAAGATTTGGGAGGCACTAGTCGTTAAGGGATTGGGTGGTAGGGCCCCTCGGGGGCATGGGGCATTTAGGAGGTTAGAGCCAAAGGCCTTCGAGGTCATGGGGCTGGGATATTTGTGGTCCCGCGTGAGGATTTTCGGGGATTGTGGTCACTCGGATGGGGGTTGAGGGTTAGGCACAGCCTAAATGCCCACCCTCTCTGGCTCCACCCTGGAAACACGCCGGTGCATTAGGTCACAAAGACAGCATCATGCACTAGGGGTGGGGCTTACCTATTACCAGGAAGGGGCGGAGCCAGGGCATTTCTTCAGAGGAGGGGTAGTCCAGAAGGTGGAGCCAGAGCCTATCAATAAAGAGGTGGAGTTAGGGTTTGTTACAAAGAGGCAGGGCACGGACCCTCTTTTATAAGGATAGAGTCAGATTTCAGAGCTGCACCCTGGGAAGACGGAGACCTCAGCACCAGGCAGCAAGAAAAGAGCTTTGGGACGCTGTCCAGTACTGTTTTGCCAATCCCCTCTCCTCTCTGTCTTCCTGGCTTCTGCTCCGACAATTACCTTTCTTGTCTGCCCCATTCTGTTTGTACGATTCTGGGCAGAGGAGGAATAGGGCTCCAGAGAGGGCCCAGTCTAGACAGGCCAGGCTATGGGAACACTTGTTGGCTGAGTGGCCTTGGCCCAGTCACTTCATGGTTAGAGGGTCACAGCCCTTCCTCTCTGAGCTGAGACCTCCTTTCATGTGATTTCTGTTCCTGCAGTCACTAATCAACAAATATTTATCGAGTGACTACTAGGTGCCGGGTGATGTGCTTGGGCATGAGGATACAGCAGAGAAGACAGGCACAGACTCTTCCCTCAGAGAGCTTGTCATCTGGGTTGGACAGGGCAGGGGAATCAAAAGAGACAATAAGATCACTACAATAGATGAAGCTGACTGGCTGGGGGCCGTGGAGGGTGCTTTGGCAAAGCCAAGAAAGAGCAATTAACCCAGTGTGGGAGGTTGGAAATAGCTGCCCTATTTGGTCTGGGGAGGGGGGAAGGGAGCCTTGTGGCTGGACGGTATGGGAGAGAATGACCAGAAATGAGTGAAATAAAAGTCCCCTCAGGCTGAAGTGTGGAGAATGGATTCACCTATCCTCTTCCCACCATTCCACACTCTTTTCCCCTCTCATACCTATCTTCCCCTGCCTGGGCTACATACAGACAGGTGACAGACAGATCCACGGATGCCAGTGGGAAGCATTGCAGTCTGGACATGGAGAAGCTGTGCTTCCACCGCACTCACCCTCACTTACACTCACACTCACAGTGACACTCCTGCCCTGCTGCAGCTGGGTCAAGTCTGGTGCACGGGAAGAGGAGGCCTGGTCCCCAGGGCTTCAGTAATTCACATCCCTTCACTCAGATGCAGGGCTCTGTCTGTTGTATACTACACAATTTGGCTTTTGTCCCTGGTTCCTGAGAGGGAGGCTCTAAATCTTTGGAATACCTCAAGTAATACGAGTGTCTTTGTTATTTACGAGTCCCTCGGCTCACACCTGAGTTGATGCTAAGAGATGAGGTGACTTGGGCTGAGGCCTGGTCAGCAGAAAGACCAACCATATCATTGCAGAATTGGGGTTTTGAGCCAATCCGTCAGAGGAGATCGAGTCATGTTGCCAACAATTCATTCCTGCCTATGTATGAAATCTCAGTAAAAGCTCTGTACACCAAAGCTCATGGAACTTCCTGGTTGGTGAACATATTGATGTACTGGGAGGGTGACATGCCCTTTGTGTCTCCATGGGGAGAGAGCATGGGAGCTCTGCACTGAGACCCTCCTTGTGTGTCTTTTCATTTGGATGTTCCTGATATATGTACTTTATAAAAAACTAGTTGTCAGGAGAGCACTTCCGAGTTGTGTGAGTCATTCTAGTGAACCGTTGGACCTGAGGGGGGTTTGAAGACCTCTGGACTTGTAGCTAGTTAGGCAGAAATGCAGGTGTCCTGAGGACCCCACTTGTGACTGGCAGTTCTAGTGGAGGCAGTCTTGTTGGGACTGTGCCCTTAAACCTGTGGAGTCTAACACTAGTTCTGGGTAGTCAGTGTCTGAATTGAATTGCAGTACACGGGTTGGTAGCAGAATACCTTTCCACTGAGTGCACTCCCCACTGTCTCCATCTATCTGGAACCTTTTCTCCCTTTCATAACTCCTTAGTAGCCTCCCTGTCCCCATTTCCCACTCTTTGTCTTTAGCTCTGAGAACCTCAGCACTCAACATTTTGGACAAGGGAAGTGGGTTGCATTGTCCCTGTTAGGGGAAGGTTTGCAGTGTCGTCCCCTTGAAGGCATTTGAACATGAGTTTTAAGGCTAGGGGTCAGAGCTTGGTTCAGGATTAGAGGTCAGAGACATATGGTTGCGGGGGCTCCCTCTTTCCCAGGTTTCTCCTTACTCCCACCTCTTCTCTGTGGTCCTAAGACTACTGGAGTGGGAAAGATGGGACCCAGCTGGTCCCCCAGATTACCTGAGGACAATGGCAAGTAGCAGGGTAAGACTGGGGAAGATCTCCTCCCAGGTCTCCATAGGCCTATCACAGTGACTACACATCCCTCATCTGAGGCCTACTCCTCTCTTTGACAAGCAGGGCTAAAGGGAAAGTTCTTTGGAAGCAGGTCCAGTTCCCATATCTCACATCTCAGGACTCTAGGGCTTCCCCCTCCTGGCCCAGCCAGTACTGTCCCTCTCCCCCATTATTTTCCTGTGCCCCAAGCTGAGTCAGAGAATTATCGACAGCATGAGGGGAACCCAGCTTAGAACAGCCCCTTCTGCCATGCCTTCCCTATCCTGGGAATTGAAAGGGGATTTCCGAGGACAGGGGCTGTTGAGCTCCCAGGGACACAAGGAAACTAGAGATGAGGGAGGGGAGCAAGTGTTTCCCCCACCTGATGAGAGGGACCCAAGAGACAGAGACCAGAGGAGGAGACCTCTCAGGAGCCACCAATTGTAGAGTGCTGTCCCTTTCCCGTTCCCAGCCCTAGAGCATATGATGTGACAAAGTTAACTGTGACCCCTTTTTTTCTGCCTTATCTTTCCATCATCCATCCATCCATTTATCAATTGATCGATCCGTCCATCTATGTGTCCATATGTCTCCCCATCTTGGTCTCTTCATTGGTCCATTCTCCCATCTTTACTTTCATCTGTGTTTTCACATCTTTCTCTTCATTTATTCATCTGTATGTTTAACCATTAGCTGTGTATTTAATGCATCCATTCATCTATTTATCAGTTACGGTAATAATGAACATTTGTCGATACTTAAGTGCCATGCACCATGCTAAGAGCTCTAAAATCATTTTCTCATGACAAATATATGAAGTAGAATGTTGTGAGTGAAGTTTTTGTTCATGCAGACACTTTTTTTATACTCCTTTTCCTGCTTCCTTTAGGGAAGTTCTCTCTCACTTCACGTGGTCTTTGTGGTTATGTTCACTATAGTGATCTGATCAGAGTACTCCATTCCCTGGGCACTGTAATATATTGAAGAACTGAGTATGTGTCACAAGTACAGTTCAAAGCTTTTCATGAGCTTTTATGTTAGGAGAAAGAGGCCCTGCGTTTTGGATCACTCACTATACAAATGTGGATTTGAGGCTTCCAGTGCTCATATTTTCTTCTGCTAGAAGATCACCTGTCTATAACCGGAATGAAGTCTCCACATAAAAACAATAGAGATAATTCGGGGCTTCCCTGGTGGTGCAGTGGTTGAGAGTCCACCTGACGATGCAGGGGACGTGGGTTCGTGCCCCGGTCCGGTAAGATCCCACATGCCGCAGAGCAGCTGTGACCATGAGCCCTGGCCACTGAGCCTGGGCGTCCAGAGCCTGTGCGCCACAACGGGAGAGGCCACAGCTGTGAGAGGCCTGCTTGCCACAAAAAAAAAAAAAAAAATTAGAGAGAAGTCAAGTTAAAAGATGGAGATAACATAATTTGATTCCCTGAATCCAACCAGTGCTGAAGTAGACCAAATCTTAATCTAGTTATGTGATATGACAAATTTAACTTTTTGCTTAAGCTACTTTAACTTGGGTTTTTTTCACTCACAATAGAAAGAGCCCTAGATAATGATCATTGTATTATTATCCCCATTTTACAGATGAGGAAACTAATATCCAGAAAGATTAATTTACCCCATGTTTCACCGCTTATAAATGGCAGAACATTGGTACATATTTGGGGCAAAACTCTGACATATTACCCATATATGTCTGTCCATCTGTTGGTTCAGTCCATCCATCTATCCATCCATCCCAGTTATTTATTTATCTGACTATCCTTCAATGCCAAGGCACCAAAGGCAATAAGACTTGCCAACTCCAATTTGAGGCTGGGTTTGGATCAGAGATTAGCAAACTTTTTTGTTAAAGGTTCAGCTAGGAAATAAGGTTTTGCAGGCCATACTGTCTCTGTAGTCACTTGTAAGCTTTGCTGTTGTAGCCCCAAAGCAGCCATAGACAATATGTAAATGAACAGGCATGGCTACATTCGAATAAAGTTTTATTTACAAAAACAGGCAACAGGCTGGCTGGGCCATAGTTTGCCAATCACTGATCTGGATCAGTGGGGAAAACACATACGTTCTGTCATTGTTGGGAACATGAGTAGGGAATGGAAACGTATATTCCTTGCATTTGCCATTACTAATGTAGTGGAAACAACAGGGTTTTTATACTCAAACTCTTGTATTTGAATCCGGTTTTAGAACCCTGGACAGTCGAGGGAACAGGATCTGTAAAATGGGAATAATATGTATCTTGTGAGGTGGTTCATGTGCCTGACACACAGTGGGTGCATTCAGTGGTGGTTAGGTCCATCCCCTTTTCTCATTCATCACCTCCCATATATTACCAGTATCAGGAGGCCTCTCTCTTTTTAGGGTGTCCTGGGATACAGTGAGGAGAGTTCAATCTGGCTTTCTGAGTTCAGGAGCCCAACTTCTAAGAATGTGCTTTCATACAAGTTATATAGATTAAGCTCTTGCAAACTCCAAAATTCTCTTCTTAGTAGCTCTACCCCAACTCTTGTCCATACTGTTCCACAACTGTAACCACTCCAGTGCCCAGCAAAACAAAAGGCTCTCTAGTCAACAGGCCCCATTAGACTGAGAGGCAGTTTAGGTACCTTCTTTTATCAAGTCCACCATTGATGATATTACCCTGTTCCCCAGGTGGCTTTTTAACCTATTTATTCCAAACAAATACTCTTCTCTGGGAGGAAGGATTGTGTCCATATGTGTCTTTGTGTCTGTGTGCCCATGACGGTTTGTGTGTAATTGTGTATGTGTGTCTATATGTCCCCTTGTGTCCGTACTGTGATTATATGCTTAACTATCTGTGGTGTGTCCTTGGTAGATGCGCGTGATTGGCTGTGTGATTGATTATATGCCTGTGTATGTGTGTGTGGGTATGGACGTATGTAAGTGGGTAAGGGTGTCCCCACTTTTGTGCTTGTGTGTATATGTGTGTTCTGTTTAATCCATCCCATTGTGGCTCTCAACCTCACAAGGCCTGCAGGGGGCATCCAGTGCACAGGGAAAGGGGATGCGAGTCCCCTGTCCTGTGCTCCAACCTCATGGGGCCTGCAGAGGGCATATAGTGTCTAGAGAAAAATAGATTGTGTTGCCTGTGGAAGTGGGGCTCTGGTCTGAGGAGCCTGGGCTCTCTTATTCCAGAAAGGAGCCTGGAAATGAGCAAGAAGCCTGATGACTCAGCTTCTGAAAGTCCCTGATCCTAGGAGGGGGTCGGCTTCACCCCGCAAATCCTTCTCCAAACCCTCTGTCCACATCCAGAGCTTCCTGACACAGCCTGCAGGGCAGAGCTTGTCCCTTTAGTCCAAGTGTGGGTAGGATATAGCACAGCACTTCTGGAGGTGACTGGACATCAGGATGGGGGGGAAGTCTTGAGCAATAGTGCACCCTCCTTCTCTGCCTCCTGCCCTCAGCATCTTGAAGGACTGCCTCAGTCACTGCCAGGATTTCCTGAACACCCCCTCTCTTTCATTTTCTGCAGTTTGGGCCACTCTGGGCCCCAGGATTTCTGGGCCTGGACTGAGCCTTCTCAGGAGACGTGCAGGAAACAAGGGCCTCTGAAACCAAGCAGAAGGTGACCTGTGTCGCTGGTGATGAGCCTGGTGGGTAGGGTGGCCAGAGGGAAGGCAAGGGAGTCTCCATGTAACAGGGAGCTCTGCAGAGCCTTGAGGATGGGTGAGGCAGGAGGTAGGACATTCCAGGTGGAATGAACAGCAAGCACAGAGGCTCAGGAGGGACAGGGCTTTGTGATTAATCCTGATGTGGGTGAGGCAGCGGAAAGCAAGTGGTGTGAGAAGCTATGTATGTGGGGGTAATCCCTGGGTACTTGGGGCACCTCCTAGTGATGCCATGCCCAGTGGTCAAAGTTCATGGAAGACCCCTGTAACCTTAATCAGGCAGGACCATCAGGGACCAGTATTCCCTAGGCATGAAGGTTTGGGTCCCTTAGCAGGCATAGAATGTCAACCAGCTGAAGTGCCAGTTGGAGGTAAAGGGAATGAATCATAGAGGAAGTGTGGCAAGCAGAATTTAAGATTCCTCCCTCCTGGTGTGCATATCCTGTATAATCTCGCTTTGAGGGGATCCCCTTGGCCTCCTGGCTTGTGAATATGATGGGATATCAGTGATGTGGTTAGGTTATGCTATATGGCCAAAATGAAGGAGCTTTGCAGATGTAATTAAGGACGCAAAATCAGTTGACTTTGAGTTAGTTGAAAGGGAGATTACCCTGGGTGGGCCTGACCTAATCAGGCGAGCCCTTTAAAAAAGTGTCTAGGGCTAAGAAACAAAAAGCAGCAACAGGGAGGAAGATGGTGGAAGAGTAAGACACGGAGATCACCTTCCTCCCCACAGATACATCAGAAATTCATCTACACGTGGAACAACTCCTACAGAAGACCTACTGAACGATGACAGAAGACCTCAGACCCCCCAAAAGGCAAGAAACTCCCCACATACCTGGGTAGGGCAAAAGAAAAAAAGAATAAACAGAAACAAAAGGATAGGGAAGGGACCTGCACCAGTGGGAGGGAGCCGTGAAGGAGGAAAGGTTCCACACACTAGAAGGCCCTTCACGGGCGGAGACTGCGGGTGGCGGAGGGGGAAAGCTTCAGAGTAGCGGAGGAGATCACAGCAACAGGGGTGTGGAGGGCAAAGCGGAGAGATTCTGGCACAGAGGATCGGTGCCCTCAGGCACACACCAGCCCGAGAGGCTTGTCTGCTCGGCCGCCGGGGAGGGTGGGGCTGGGAGCTGAGGCTCGGGTATCGGGTTTCAGTCGGAGCACAGGGAGAGGACTGGGGCTGGTGGCAGGAAGAGAGCCTGAAGGGGTTAGTGCACCATGGCTAACGCGGAGGGAGTCTGCGGAAAAAGTCTCGAGCTGCGTTTCCTGGTGCGCAAGGAGAGGGCATTAAGAGCGCTGCTTAAAGAAGCTCCAGAGACAGACGCGAGCCATGGCTAAAGGCACAGACACCGGAGATGGGCGTGGGATGCTGGAGTTCCTGCTGCTGCTGCCACAAGGCCTGTGTGCGAGCGCACGTCACTGTCCACCCCGCCTTCTGGGGAGGCTGTGCAGCCCGCCAATGCTGGGGTCCCGGGACCCTGGGTAGGCTTCCCCAGGAAAGTGCACGGAGCCACCTTGGGCTGCTGCAACATCACGCCAGCCTCTGCTGCCGCAGGCCCGACCCGCACTGCGTGCCCCTCCCTCCCTTCTGCCTGAGTGAGCCAGAGCCCCCGAATCAGCGGCTCCTTTAAACCCATCCTGTCTGAGTGAAGCACGGACGCCCTTCGGTGACCTACGTGCAGAGGCGGGGCCAGGTCCAAGGCTGAGACTGGGGAGCTGTGAGAGCAGAGAAGAGACAGGGAAATCTCTCTGTGCAGCCTCGGAGGCAGCGGATTAAAGCTCCACGGTCCACTTGATGTGCCCTGTGTCTGTGGAGTACATGAATGGACAGAGAATCATCCCAAATTGAAGAGGTGGACTTTGAGGGCAAGATTTAAGACTTTTTCCCCTTTCCCTCTTTTTACAACAAACTATCCCAAATTAAGGATGTGGACTTTGAGAGCTAGATTTCAGACTTTTTCCCCTTTTCCTCTTTTTACAACGAATTATCCCAAATTGAGGAGGTGGACTTTGAGAGCAAGATTTTCGATTTTTTTTCCCTGTTCTCTTTTTGTGAATTTGTATGTGTATGCTTCTGTGTGAGATTTTCTCTGTATAGCTTGGCTTCCACCATATGTCCCAGGGTTCTATCTGTCCGTTATTTTTTCAATAATTACATTTTAATTTTAATAATGCTACTATATTTTATACATTATTCTATTTTACTTTACCTGATTTTTTTTCATACCTTCCCTTCCTCCCTCCCTCCTTCCCTCCTGTCTTTCTTTCCTTCTCTCTTTCCTTCTTTCTTTCTTTCCTTCCTCCCTCCCTCCCTCCCTCCCTTCTTCCTTGCACTCTTTCTATTTCTTTCCGTCCTTCCTCCATTGTTCCTTTCACTCTTTCTTTTTCTTTCCTTCTTTCCTCCATTGTTCCTTTCACTATTTCTTTCTTTCCTCCCTCCCTCCCTCCCTCCCTCCTTTCTTTCTTTCTTTCCATCCTTCCTCCCTCCCTCTCTCCTTTCTTTTTTCTTTCTTTCTTTCTTTCTTCCTTCCTTCCTTTCTATCCTTCTTCCTTTCTTTCTCTCTCTCTCTCTTTCTTCTACTAATTCTTTCTTTCTACTTTTTCTCCCTATAATTCTGAGCCGGGTATATGAAAGGCTCTTGGTGCTGCAGCCAGGAGTCAGTGCTGTGCCTCTGAAGTGGGAGAGCCAACTTCAGGACACGGGTCCACAAGAGACCTCCCAGCTCCACATAATATCATGTGGCAAAAATCTCCCAGAGATCTCCATCTGAACACCAGCACCCAGCATCAGTCAACGACCAGCAAGCTACAGTGCTGGTCACCCTATGCCAAGCAACTAGCAAGACAGGAACACAACACCACCCATTAGCAGAGAGGATGCCTAAAAACATAATAAGCCAAAGGCACCATAAAACACACCATCAGAAGTGGACCTGTCCACCAGAAAGACAAGATTGAGACTCAACCACCAGAACACAGGCACTAGTCCACCCACACCAGGAAGCCTACACAACCTACTGAAACAACCTTAGCCACTGGGGACAGACACCAAAAACAATGGGAACTACGAACCTGCAGCCTGCAAAAAGGAGACCCCACACACAGTAACATAAGCAAAATGAGAAGACAGAAAAACACACAGCAGGTGAAGGAGCAAGATAAAAACCTACCAGACCTAACAAATGAAGAGGTAATAAGCAGTCTACCTGAAAAAGAATTCAGAATAATGATAGTAAAGCTGATCCAAGATTCTAATTCCAAGATCCAAAATCTTGGAAATAGAATAGACAAAATGCAAGAAACAGTTAACAAGGACCTAGAAGAACTAAAGATGAATCAAGCATTGATTAAAAACACAATAAATGAAATGAAAAGTACTCTAGATGGGATCAATAGCAGAATAACTGAGGGAGAAGAACGGATAAGTGAGGTGGAAGATAAAATAGTGGAAATAACTGCTGCAGAGCAAAATAAAGAAAAAAGAATGAAAAGAATAGAGGACAGTCTCAGAGACCTCTGGGACAACACTAAACGCACCAACATTCGAATTATAGGGGTTCCAGAAGAAGAAGAGAAAAAGAAAGGGACAGAGAAAATATTTGAAGAGATTATAGTTGAAAACTTCCCTAATATGGGAAAGGAAATAGTTAATCAAGTCCAGGAGACACAGAGAGTGCGATACAGAATAAATCCAAGGAAAAATATGCCAAGACACATATTAATCAAACTGTCAAAAATTAAACACAAAGAAATCATAATAAAAGCCACAAGGGAAAAACAACAAATAACACACAAGGGAATCGCCATCAGGTTAACAGCTGATCTCTCAGCAGAAACTCTACAAGCAAGAAGGAAGTGGCAGGACATAATTTAAGTGATGAAGGAGAGAAACCTGCAACCAAGATTACTCTACCCAGCAAGGATCTCATTCAGATTTGATGGAGAAATTAAAACCTTTACAGACAAGCAAAAGCTGAGAGAGTTCAGCACCACCAAACCAGCTTTACAACAAATGCTAAAGGAACTTCTCTAAGCAAGAAACACAACAAAAGGAAAATACCTACAATAACGAACCCAAAGCAATTAAGGAAATGGGAATAGGAACATACATACCAATAATTACCTTAAATGTAAATGGACTAAATGCTCCCACCAAAAGAGACAGGTTGGCTGAATGGATACAAAAACAAGACACATTTATATGCTGTCTACAAGAGACCCATTTCAGACTTAGAGACACATACACATTGAAAGAAAGGGGATGGAAAAGATATTCCATGCAAATGGAAATCAAAAGAAAGCTGGAGTAGCAATTCTCATATCAGACAAAATAGACTTTAAAAGAAAGACTACTAGAAGAGACAAAGAAGGACACTACATAATAATCAAGGGATCGATCCAGGAAGAAGATATAACAATTTTAAATAATTATCCACCCAACATAGGAGCACCTCAATACATAAGGCAAATACTAACAGCCATAAAAGGGGAAATCGACAGTAACACACTCATAGTAGGGGACTTTAACACCCCACTTTCACCAATGGACAGATCATCCAAAATGAAAATAAATAAGGAAACACAAGCTTTAAATGCTATATTAAACAAGATGGACTTAATGGATATTTATAGGACATTCCATCCAAAAACAACAGAATACACATTTTTCCCAAGTACTCATGGAACATTCTCCAGGATAGACCATATCTTGGGTCACAAATCAAGCCTTGGTAAATTTAAGAAAATTGAAATTGTATCAAGTATCTTTTCCGACCACAATGCTGTGAGAGTAGACATCAATTATAAGAAAAGATCTGTAAAAAATACAAACACATGGAGGCTAAACAATACACTACTCAATAACGAAGTGATCACTGAGGAAATCAAAGAGGAAATAAAAAATAATACCTAGAAACAAATGACAATGGAGACACTACGACCCAAAACCTATGGGACGCAGCAAAAGCAGTTCTAAGGGGGAAGTATATAGCAATACGATCCCACCTTAAAAAACAGGAAACATCTCGAGTAAACAAACTGACCCTGTACCTACAGCAATTAGAGAAAGAAGAACAAAAATCCCCCAAAGTTAGCAGAAGAAAAGAAATCATAAAGATCAGATCAGAAATAAATGAAAAAGAATTGAAGGAAACAATAGCAAAGATCAATAAAACTAAAAGCTGGTTCTTTGAGAAGATAAACAAAATTGACAAACCATTAGCCAGACTCATCGAGAAAAAAGGGAGAAGACTCAAATCAATAGAATTAGAAATGAAAAAGGAGAAGTAACAACTGACACTACAGAAATACAAAAGATCATGAGAGATTACTACAAGCAACTCTATGCCAATAAAATGGACAACCTGGAAGAAATGGACAAACTCTTAGAAATGCACAACCTGCCAAGACTGACTCAGGATGAAATAGAAAATATGAATACACCAATCCCAAGCACTGAAATTGAAACTGTGATTAAAAATCTTCCAACAAACAAAAGCCCATGACCAGATGGCTTCACAGGCGAATTCTATCAAGCATTTAGAGAAGAGATAACACCTATCCTTCTCAAACTCTTCCAAAATATAGCAGAGGGAGGAGCACTCCCAAACTCATTCTACGTGGCCACCATCACCTTGATACCAAAACCAGGCAAGGATGTCTCAAAGAAAGAAATCTACAGGCCAATATCACTGATGAACATAGATGCAAAAATCCTCAACAAAATACTAGCAAACAGAGTCCAGCAGCACATTAAAAGGATCATACACCATGATCAAGTGGGGTTTATTTCAGGAATGCAAGGATTCTTCAATATACACAAATCAATTAATGTGATACACCATATTAACAAATTGAAGAAGAAAAACCATATGATCATCTCAATAGATGCAGAGAAAGCTTTCGACAAAATTCAACACCCATTTATGATAAAAACCCTGCAGAAAGTATGCATAGAGGGAACTTTCCTCAACATAATAAAGGCCATATATGACAAACCCACAGCCAACATTGTCCTCAATGGTGGAAAACTGAAACAATTTCCACTAAGATCAGGAACAAGTCAAGGCTGCCCACTCTCACCACTCTTATTCAACTTAGTTTTGGAAGTTTTAGCCACAGCAATCAGAGAAGAAAAGGAAATAAAAGGAATCCAAATTGGAAAAGAAGAAGTAAAGCTGTCACTGTTTGCAGATGACATGATACTATATATAGAGAATCCTAAAGATGCTACCAGAAAACTACTAGAACTAATCAATGAATTTGGTAGAGTAGCAGGATACAAAATTAATGCACAGCAATCTCTGGCATGCCTGTACACTAATGATGAACAATCTGAAAGTGAAATCAAGAAAACACTCCCATTTACCATTGCAACAAAAAGAATAAAATATCTAGGAATAAACCTACCTAAGGAGACAAAAGACCTGTATGCAGAAAATTATAAGACACTCATGAAAGAAATTAAAGATGATACAAATAGATGGAGAGATATACCATGTTCCTGGATTGGAAGAGTCAATATTGTGAAAATGACTCTACTACCAAAAGCAATCTACAGATTCAATGCAATCCCTATCAAACTACCACTGGCATTTTTCACAGAACTAGAACAAAAAAATTCACAATTTGTTTGGAAAAACAAAAGACCCCGAATAGTGAAAGCAATCTTGAGAATGAAAAATGGAGCTGGAGGTATCAAGCTCCCTGACTTCAGACTATACTACAAAGCCACAGTAATCAAGACAGTGTGGTACTGGCACAAAAACAGAAATATAGATCAATGGAACAGGATAGAAAGCCCAGATATGAACCCACGCACATATAGTCAACTTATCTTTGATAAAGGAGGCAGGAATGTACAGTGGAGAAAGGACTGTCTCTTCAATAAATGGTGCTGGGAAAATTGGACAGGGACATGTAAAAGTATGAGATTAGATCATTTCCTAACACCATACACAAAAATAAGCTCAAAATTGCACTGCTGGTGGGAGTGTGAATTGGTACAGCCACTATGGAAAACGGTATGGAGGTTCCTTAAAAAACTAAAAATAGAACTACCATATGACCCAGCAATCCCACTACTGGGCATATACCCTGAGAAAACCATAATTCAAAAAGAGACATGTACCAAAATGTTCATAGCAGCCCTATTTACAATAGCCCGGAGATGGAAACAACCTAAGTGTCCATCATCGGATGAATGGGTAAAGAAGATGTGGCACATATATACAATTGAATATTACTCAGCCATAAAAAGAAATGAAATTGAGCTATTTGTAATGAGGTGGATAGACCTAGAGTCTGCCATACAGAGTGAAGTAAGTCAGAAAGAGAAAGACAAATACTGTATGCTGACACATATATATGGAATTTAAGAAAAAAAATGTCATGAAGAACATAGGGGTAAGACAGGAATAAAGACACAGACCTACTAGAGAATGGACTTGAGGATATGGGGAGGGGGAAGGGTGAGCTGTAACAAAGTGAAAGAGAGGCATGGGCATATATACACTACCAAACGTAAGGTAGATAGCTAGTGGGAAGAAGCCGCATAGCACAGGGAGATCAGCTTGCTGCTTTTTGTCCGCCTGGAGGGGTGGGATAGGGAGGGTGGGAGGAAGACACAAAAGGGAGGAGATATGGGAACATATGTATAGGTATAACTGATTAAATATGTTATAAAGCAAAAAAAAAAACAGATTTGATCTTTAAAGATTCCAGCTTAATTGTAAGTTTCTAAGGGTCAGGACCTCTACATTATTCCTGGCGTAAGGCTTAGTTCAACGTGTAGCAATGTATATATTGACATATTTTCCCCTCGACTTTCTGTGATACCCTACATCTCACCTTTCCTTGCAGACAAGCCAGTTGAAATATCCTTAATTATTTCACAGCCAATAAGTCGTTGAAATAACGTGTATTTTTTAGAGAAATCTTCTTATATAATTAGGCAGAAAATCTGACCTGCAATAGATTTCAAAACAGCATAATTATACTCTTCTCAATGATTAATCTGTTGTATTACACAACCTTTGAGTATATAGCTTTATCAATGACATGTACTTTAAAAATGTTTTAGAGATCCTATCAGTCTTTGAAAACATCCTTGTTCTTGTTTCAGTTAGAGTTTTATGTATATTTACTGCCATGCACCTGATTATTCCAATTTCTGACGGATGTCCTAGGGAATCTAATTCTGGTATTGATTGTTTTTGCTGATTGTCTCCCCTTGTAGCTGATTTCTTCATTATTGTGTAAATTTAGATCATGAGCTCATGTTTAGCTAAACAGTTGACTATGTAAGAGGCTTAGGTGTGAATGCTCGTAAGTTTCAGCAGAAAGTCGGCAAAGATGTATTTGTGTCCCTCCAATGAGTGGCCCACAAGGACCCCGTTTTCTAGAAGTGTTGGTCCAATAATCCCTCTACAGGCAGGGGACACAGACAGGGCAGCTTTGCGGCCCCTGATCTGGAGCAGGGGCACTGGGCGGCCTGTGGCCCGGGCAGGAGACTCTCCGCGTGTGTCCCAGGTACCCATCTGCCTGCAAACTTCAGTCACCTGGCAGAAAGCTACGATGCCCAGACCTATGGTTAGCTGTGCAGCGAGGTGTACTGCACAGACAGGTTCCACACACACTTCAAGTAAGAGGGCGGTCGGAGTGGAAAGCTGAGAGATTGGGCAGCTGTGCAGACAAAGAAGAGGCCCTTTGTCCTGGTCCTAAATGCTTGTGACACACCACTGGGCCTTCCGGGCTCTGAGGGCGCTGCCCTGGGCCCCTTGCTCCCCTGACATTTGTTCAGTCACAGAAGAGATGGCCACACCCACTCCCTCAGTGAGGGCAGTGTTCCAACCTCCCTCAGCCCCGACCACTCTCCGCAGGTTACCATGGACTACAGATGCTGCATTCTGAGGCCAGGGCGTTCTGAGAATGCCAAGGGCAGACATGATGACCTTAAATGATTTCATCTTGTGTCAGTTTTGTTAAACTTTGGGAGCTAGGAAATGGTCCCCTTTACAGAAATATTCAAATTTACTGCATTTCATATATTCTCTGCTATAACATTGTCCTGATTCTTTCTGTATATTCTTTACTTATGTTTTTGTTTTCCTTAATCAAAGTGTGTCTTTTAACTCTTTTCAAAGAATATTCTTTGGACTTACTAAATCAACTCAATTTTATACGTTTTCTGTTGTATTAAGTTCTGCTCATATCTTTATTTATCTTTTTTCCATGTTCTCAGGGTTTATTGGTTTGATCTTCTGATGTCAATTAAACCCTTGGTTATTCATTTTAATAAATGTTTTTACTTATAAAGATTTGAACTTTTGAAGATTCCAGCTTACTTGTAAGTTGCTAAGTGTCAGGTCCTCTACATTGTTGCTGGCCTAAGGCTTAGTTCACCCTATAGCAATGTATATATGGACCTATTTTCCCCTCGACGTTCGGTGATTCCCTACATCTCACCTTTCTTTGCAGACAAGCCATTTGAATTACCCTTAACTTATTTCACAGCCAATAAGTCTTTGAAATAATGTGCATTTTTAGAGAAATCTTCTTTTATAATTACGCAGAAAATCTCACATGCCATAGTTTTCAAAACAGCATAATTTCACTCTTCTCAATGATTAATCTGTTGTATTACACAAGCTTTGAGTATTTAGCTTTATCAGTGACATGTACTTTAAAAATGCTTTAGAGATCATACCAGTCTGTGAAAACAACCTTGTTCCTTGTTTCAGTTCCAGTTTTATGTATACTTTCTGCCTTGTATCTGATTATTCCAACATCTGATGAATGGTCTTGGTAATCTAATTCTGGTATTGATTGTTTTGGCTGATTGTCTCCCCGCGCAGCTGATTTCTTCATTATTCTGTGAATTTAGATCATAAGCTCATATGTAGCTAAACAGCTGACCTTGTAAGAGGATTAGGTGTGAACGCTCGTAAGTTTCTCCAGAAAGTCGGCAAAGATTTATTTGTGTCCCTCAAATGAGTTGCCCACTAGGACCAAGTTTTCTAGAAGTGTTGGTCCAATACCCCCTCTAGAGGCAGGGGACTGAGACAGGGCTGCTTTGCGGCCCCTGATATGGGGCAGGGGCAGTGGGCGTCTTGTGTCACCGTCAGGAGCCTTTTCGCGTGTGTCCCAGGGAACCACCTGCCTGCGAACTTCGGTCACCTGGTAGCAAGCTACGATGCCCAGACCTATGGTTAACTGGGCAGCGAGGTGTACTGTGCAGACTGGTTCCAAACACACTTCAAGTAACAGTGAAGAATGAGTGGAAAGTTGAGAGTATCGGCAGGTGTGCAGACAAAGAAGGCGCCCTTTGGCCTGTGCCTAAATGCTTGTGACACCCCACTGGGTCTGCCGCTCTCTGAGGGCCCTGCCCTGGGCCCCCTGCTCCCCTGCCCTTTGTTCAGTCACAGCAGAGATGGCCACACCCACTCCCTCAGTGAGGGCAGTCTTCCAAACTCCCTCAGCCACGCCCCCTCTCCGCAGGTTACCATGGACTACAGACGCTGCATTCTGAAGCCAGGGCGATCCGAGAATGCCAAGGCCAGACATGATGACTTTAAATGGTTTCCTCTTGTGTCAGTTTTGGTAAACTGTAGGAGCTAGGTAATGGTCCACTTTACAGAAATGTTCAAATTTACTGGCATTTCATATATTCTCTGCTATAACATTGTCCGGATTATTTCTATATATTCTTTAATTATGTTTTTGTTTTCCTTAATCAAAGTGTGTCTTTTAAATCTTTTCAAAGAATATTCTTTGGACTTACTACCTCACCTGAATTTTATACGTTTTCTGTTGTATTAAGTTCTGCTCATAACTTTATTTATCTTTTTTCTATGTTCTCAGGGTTTATTGTTTTGATCTTCTGATATCAATTTAATCTCTTGTTAATTCATTATAATAAATATTTTCTACTTATAAAGATAAGAACTTTTAAAGATTCCAGGTTACTCGTAATTTTCTAAGGATCAGGTCCACTACATTGTTGCTGGCCTAAGCCTTAGTTCACCATATAGCAATGTATATAATGACATATTTTCCCCTCGACTTTCTGTGATTCCGTACATCTCACCTTTCTTTGCGGACAAGCTATTTGAAATACCCTTAACTTATTTCACAGCAAATAAGTCTTTGGAATAATGTGTATTTTTTAGATAAATCTTCTTATATAATTAAGAAGAAAATCTGACCTGCCATAGTTTTCAAAACAGCATAATTTCACTCTTCTCAATGATGAATCTGTTGTATTACACAACCTTTGATTATTTAGCTTTATCAATGACGTGTACTTTAAAAATGTTTTAGAGATCCTACCAGTCTTTGAAAACATCCTTGTTCCTTGTTTCAGTTCGAGTTTTATGTATATTTTCTGCCTTGCACCTGATTATTCCAATATGTGATGGATAGCCTTGGGGATCTTATTCTGGTATTGATTGTTTTTGCTGATTGTCTCCCTTGTAGCGGATTTCTTCATTATTGTGTAAATTTAGATCATGAGCTCATATTTAGCTAAACAGCTGTCCTTGTAACAGGCTTAGTTCTGGATGCTCGTAAGTTTCAGCAGAAAGTCGGCGAAGATTTATTTTTGTCCCTCCAATGAGTTGCCCATAAGGACCCCGTTTTCTAGAAGTGTTGTTCCAATACCTCCTCTAGAGGCAGGAGACTCAGACAGGGTTGCTATTTGGCCACCGATCTGGGTCTGGGGCTGTGGCCAGCCTGTGGCCCAAGCAGGAGCCTCTCCATGGGTGTCCCAGGTACACATCTGCCTGTGAACTTTGGTCACGTGGCAGGAAGCTACGATGCCCAGACCTATGGTTAGCTGTGCAGCGTGGTGTACTGTGCGGACAGGTTCCACACACACTTCAAGTAAGAGGGCGGCCTGAGTGGAAAGGTGAGTGTTTGGGCAGCTGTGCACACAAGGCGCCCTTTGGCCTGGGTCAAAATGCTTTAGACAACACACTGGGCCTGCCGGGCTCTGAGGGCCCTGCCCTAGGCCCCCTGTTCCCCTGCCCTATGTTCAGGCACAGCACAGACGTCCACACCCACTCCCTCAGCA
Organism: Mesoplodon bidens; assembly: GCF_964165515.1. Classification (NCBI taxonomy): domain Eukaryota; kingdom Metazoa; phylum Chordata; class Mammalia; order Artiodactyla; family Ziphiidae; genus Mesoplodon; species Mesoplodon bidens. The sequence continues at coordinate 6,339,189 of NC_138180.1, forward strand.
AGGGCAGTGTTCTAAACTCCCTCAGCCCCGCCCCCTCTCCGCAGGTTACCATGGACTACAGATGCTGCATTCTGAGGCCAGGGCGTTCTGAGAATGCCAATGGGTGACATGATGAAATTAAATGATTTACTTTTGTGTCAATTTTGGTAAACTTTAAGAGCTAGTTAATGGTCCCCTTTACAGAAATGTTGAAATTTACTGCTATTTCATATTTTATCTGCTATAACATTGTCCTGATTCTTTCTGTATATTGTTTACTTATCTTTGTGTTTTCCTTAATCAAATTGTGTCTTTTAAATCTTTTCAAAGAATATTCTTTGGACTTACTACATCAACTGAATTTTATACTTTTTCTCTTGTGTTAAGTTGTGCTCATATCTTTATTTATCTTTTTTCTATGTTCTCAGGGTTTATTGTTTTGATCTTCTGATGTCAATTAAAACACTCGGTTATTCATTTTAATAAATCGTTTTACCTATAAAGATTTAAACTTTTGAAGATTCCAGCTTACTTGTAAGTTTCTAAGGGTCAGGTCCCCTACATTTTTGCGGACCTAAGGCTTAGTTCACCCTATAGCAATGTATATATTGACATATTTTCCCCTCGACTTTTTTGATTCCCTACATCTCACCTTTCTTTGCCGACAAACCATTTGAAATACCCTTAACTTACTTCACAGCCAATAAATCTTTGAAATAATGTGTATTTTTTAGAGAAACCTTCTTATATAATTAGGCAGAAAATCGGACCTGCCATAGTTTTCAAAACAGCATAATTTCACTCTTCTCAATGATTAATCTGTTGTATTACACAACCTTTGAGTATATAGCTTTATCAATGACATGTACTTTAAAAATGTTTTAGAGATCCTACCAGTCTTTGAAAACATCATTGTTCTTGTTTCAGTTAGAGTTTTATGTATATTTTCTGCCTTGCACCTCATTATTCCAACTTCTAACAGATGTCCTAGGGAATCTCATTGTGGTATTGATTGTTTTTGCTTATTGTCTCACCTTGTAGCTGATATCTTCATTATTGTGTAAATTTAGATCATGAGCTCATGTTTAGCTAAACAGCTGAACTTGTAAGTGGCTTAGGTGTGAACCCTCGTAAACTTCATCAGAAAGTCTGCAAATATTTATTTGTGTCCCTACAATGAGTTTCCCGTGAGAAGCCCTTTTTCTAAAATGTTGGTCCGATACTCCCTCTGGAGGCAGGGGACTCAGACAGGGCTGCTTGGCGGCCCCCGATCTGGGGCAGGGGCTGTGGGCAGCCGTGGCCTGGGCAGGAGCCTCTCTGCGTGTGTCACAGGAACCCATCTGTCTGCGAAATTCGGTCACCTGGCAGGAATATATGATGCCCAGATATATGGTTAGCTGTGAAGTGAGGTGTACTTCGAGGACAGATTCCACACCACTTCAAGTTAGAGGGCGGCCTGAGTGGAAAGGTGAGAGTTTGGGCAAATATGCAGACAAAGAAGGCGCCCTTCGGCCTGGGCCTAAATGCTGGTTACACCCCACTGGGCCTGCCGGGCTCTGAGGGCCCTGCCCTGGGCCCCCTGCTCCCCTGACCTTTGTTCAGTCACAGCAGAGATGGCCACACCCACTCCCTCAGTGAGGGCAGTGTTCCAGCCTCCCTCAGCCCCGCCCACTCTCCGCAGGTTACCATGGACTACAGATGCTGCATTCTGAGGCCAGGGCGTTCCGAGAATGCCAAGGGCAGACATGATGACCTTAAATGATTTCCTCTTGAGTCAGTTTTGGTAAACTGTAGGAGCTAGGAAATGGTCCACTTTACAGAAATGTTCAAATTTACTGGCATTTCATATATTCTCTGCTATAACATTGTCCTGATTCTTTCTATATATTCTTTAATTATGTTTGTGTTTTCCTTAATCAAGTGTGTCTTTTCAATCTTTTCAAAGAATATTCTTTGGACTTACTACCTCACCTGAATTTTATACGTTTTCTGTGGTATTAAGTTCTGCTCATATCTTTATTTATCTTTTTTCTATGTTCACAGGGTTTATTGTTTTGATCTTCTGATGTCAATTAAAACACTTGGTTATTCATTTTAATCAAACTTTTTACTTATAAAGATTTGAACTTTTTTAAGATTCCAGCTCACTTTTAAGTTTCTAATGGTCAGGTCCTCTACATTGTGGCTGGCCTAAGGCTTAGTTCACAATATAGCAATGTATATATTGACATTTTCCCCTCGACTTTCTGTGATTCCCTACATCTCACCTTTCTTTGCAAAGAAGCCATTTGAAATACACTTAACTTATTTCACAGCCAATAAGTCTTTGAAATAATGTCTATTTTTTTAGAGAAATCTTCTCATATAATTAGGCAGAAAATCTGACCTGCCATAGTTTTCAAAACAGCATAATTTCACTCTGCTCAATGCTTAAACTGTGGTATTAAACAACCTGTGAGTATTTAGGTTTATCAACGACATGTACTTTAAAAATGTTTTAGAGATCCTACCAGCCTTTGAAAACCTCCTTGTTCCTTGTTTCTGTGCCAGTATTATGTATATTTTCTGCCTTGCACCTGATTATTCCAACATCAGAGGGATGGCCTAGGAAATCTAATTCTGGTATTGATTGTTTTTGCTGATTGTCTCCCCCTTGTAGCTGATTTCTTCATTATTGTGTAAATTTAGATCATGGGCTCATGTTTAGCTAAACAGTTGACCTTGTAAGAGGCTTAGGTGTGAACGCTGGTAAGCTTCAGCAGAATGTCGGCAAAGATTTATTTGTTTCCCTCCAATGAGTTGCCCGCAAGGACCCCGTTTTCTACCAGGGTTGGTCCAATACTCCTTCGAGTGGCAGTGGACTCAGACATGGCTGCTTTTCAGCATTCGATCTGGGGCAGGGGCAGTGGGCGGCCTGTGGCACGGGAAGGAGCCTCTCCGCATGTGTCTCAGGGACCCATTTGCCTGCGAACTTCGGTCACCTGGCAGGAAGCTACGATGCCCTGACCTATGGTAAGCTGTGCAGCGAGGTGTACTGCGCGGACAGGTTCCAAACACACTTCAAATAAGAGGACGGCCTTCGTGGAAAGGTGAGAGTTTGGGCAGCTGTGCAGACAAAGAAGGCGCCTATTGGCCTGGGCCTAAATGCTTGTGACAGCCCACTGGGTCTGCCAGGCTCTGAGGGCCATGCCCGGGGCCCCCTGCTCCCCTGGCCTTTGTTCAGTCACATCAGAGATGGTCACACCCACTCCCTCAGTGAGGGCAGTCTTCCAACCTCCCACAGCCCCGCCCACTCTCCGCAGTTTACCATGGACTTCAGATGCTGCCTTCTGAGGCCAGGGCGATCCGAGAATTCCAAGGGCAGACATGATGACCTTAAATGATTTCCTCTTGTGTCAGTTTTGGTAAACTTTAGGAGCTAGGAAATGGTCAACTTTACAGAAATGTTCAAATTTACTGGCATTTCATATATTCTCTGCTATAACATTGTCCTGACTCTTTCTGTATATTCTTTATATATGTTTTTGTTTTCCTTTATCAAAGTGTGTCTTTTAAATCTTTTCAAAGTATATTTTTGGAGTTACTAAATCACCTCAATTTTATACGTTTTCCGTTGTATTAAGTTCTGCTCATAACTTTATTTATCTTTTTTCTATGTTCTCAGGGTTTATAATTTTGATCTTCTGATATCCATTTAATCACTTGTTAATTCATTATAATAAATATTTTATACTTATAAAGATTAGAACTTTTAAAGATTCCAGGTTACTTGTAATTTTCTAAGTATAAAGTCCACTACATTGTTGCTGGCCTAAGCCTTAGTTCTCCATATAGCAATGTATATATTTACATAATTTTCCCTCGACTTTCTGTGATTCCGTACATCTCACCTTTCTTTGTGAACAAGCCAATTGAAATACCCTTAACTTATTTCACAGCAAATAAGTCTTTGAAATAATGTGTGTTTTTTGATAAATCTTCTTATATAATTAGGAAGAAAATCTGACCTGCCATATTTTTCAAAACAGCATAATTTCACTCTTCTCAATGATGAATCTGTTGTATTACACAACCTTTGATTATTTAGCTTTATCAATGACATGTACTTTAAAAATGTTTTAGAGATCCTACCAGGCTTTGAAAACATCCTTGTTCCTTGTTTCAGTTCGAGTTTTATGTATATTTTCTGCCTTGCACCTGATTATAACAACATGTGATGGATGGCCTTGGGAATCTAATTCTGGTATTGATTGTTTTTGCTGATTGTTTCCCCATGTAGCTGATTTCTTCATTATTGTGTAAATTTAAATCATGAGCTCATGTTTAGCTAAACAGCTAACCTTGTAAGAGGCTTAGGTGTGAACACACGTAAGTTTCAGCAGAAAGTTGGCACAGATTTTTGTGTGTCCCTCCAATGAGTTGCCCGCGATATCCCGTTTTATAGAAGTGTTGGTCCAATATTCCCTCTAGAGGCTAGGGATTCAGACAGGGCTGCTTGGCGGGCCCCGATATGGGGCAGGGGCAGTGGGCGGCCTGTGGCCCAGGAAGGACCCTCAAAGCGTGTGTGCCAGGGACCCACCTGCCTGCGAACTTCGGTACCTGGCAGGAAGCTACGATGCCCAGACCTATGGTTAGCTTTGCCATGAGGTGTACTGTGCAGACAGTTTCCACACACACTTCAAGTAAGAGGGCTGCCTGAGTGGAAAGGTGAGAGTTTGGGCAGCTGAGCAGACAAAGATGGCGCCCATTGGCCTTGGCCTAAATGCTTGTGAAACCACACTGGGCCTGCCGGGATCTGAGGGCCCTGCCCTAGACCTACTGCTCCCCTGCCCTTTGTTCAGTCGCATCAGAGATTGCCACACCCACTTCCTCAGTGACGGTAGTGTTCCGATCTGCCTCATCTCCTCCCCCTCTCCGCAGGTTACCATGGACTACAGATGCTGCATTCTGAGGCCAGGGCGTTCTGAGAATGCCAATGGCAGACATGATGACCTTAAATGATTTCCTTTTGTGTCAGATTTGGTAAACTTTAGGAGCCAGGAAATGGTCCCCTTTACAGAAATGTACAAATTTACTGCTATTTCATATTTTCTCTGCTATAACATTGTCCTTATTCTTTCTGTATATTCTTGACTTATGATTTTGTTTTCCTTAATCAAAGTGTGTCTTTTAAATCTTTTCAAGGAATATTCTTTGGACTTACTACATCACCTGAATTTTATACGTTTTCTGTTGTATTAAGTTCTGCTCATATTTTTATTTATCTTTTTTCTATGTTCTCAGGGTTTATTGTTTTGATCTTCTGATGTCAATTAAAACACTTGGTTATTCATTTTTATAAAACTTGTTACTTATAAAGATTTAAACTTTTGAAGATTCCAGCTTACTTGTAATTTTCTAAGGGTCAGGTCCTCTACATTGTTGCTGGCCTAAGGCTTAGTTCACCCTATAGCAATGTATATATTGACATATTTTCCCCTCGACTTTCTTTCATTTCCTACATCTCATCTTTCTTTGCCAACAAACCATTTGAAATACCCTTAATTTACTTCAAGCCAATAAGTCTTTGAAATAATGTGTATTTGTAGAGAAATCTTCATATACAATTAGGCCGAAAATCTGACCTGCCATAGTTTTCAAAACAGCATAATTTCACTATTCTCTATGATTAATCTGTTGTGTTACACAACCTTTGAGTATTTAGCTTTATCAATGACATGTACTTTAAAAATATTTTAGAGATCCTACATGTCTTTGAAAACATCCTTCTTCCTTAGTTCAGTTCCAGTTTTATGTATATTTTCTGCCTTGCTCCTGATTATTCCAACGTCTGATGGATGGCCTTGGACATCTAATTCTGTTATTGTTTTTGCTGATTGTCTCCCCTTGTAGCTGATTTCTTCATTATTGTGTAAATTTAGATCATGAGCTCATGTTTAGCTAAACAGGTGAACTTGTAAGTGGCTTAGGTGTGAACGCTCGTAGGCTTCATCAGAAAGTCAGCAAATATTTTTTTGTGTCCCTACAATGAGTTTCCAGCGAGAACACCTTTTTCTACAATGTTGGTCCAATACTCCCTCTAGAGGCAGGGGACTCATATAGGGCTGCTTGGCGGCCCCCGATCTGGGGCAGGGGCGGTGGGCGCCCCGTGGCCTTGGCAGGAGCCTCACCGCGTGTGTCCCAGGGACCCATCTGTCTGCAAACTTCGGTCACCTGGCAGGAAAATATGATGCCCAGATATATGGTTAGCTGTGAAGCGAGGTGTACTGTGAGGACAGGTTCCACACACACTTCAAGTAAGAGGGCGGCCTGAGTGGAAAGGTGAGAATTTGGGCAGATGTGCAGACAAAGAAGGCGCCCTTTGGCCTGGGCCAAAATGCTTGTGACACCCCACTGGGCCTGCTGGGCTCTGAGGGCCCTGCCCTGGGCCCCCTGCTCCCCTGCCTTTTGTTCAGTCACATAAGAGATGGCCACAGCACTCCCTCAGTGAGGGCAGTGTTCCATCCTCCCTCAGCCCCGCCCCCTCTCCGCAGGGTACCATGGACTACAGATGCCGCTTTCTGAGGCCAGAGCGTTTCGAGAATGCCAAGGGTAGACATTATGACCTTAAATGATTTCCTCTTGTGTCAATTTAGGTAAACTTTAGGAGCTAGGAAATGGTCTACTTTACACAAATGTTCAAATTTACTGGCATTTCATGTATTCTCTGCTATAACATTGTCCTGATTTTTTCTGTATATTCTTGACTTATGTTTTTGTTTTCCTTAATCAAAGTGTGTCTTTTAAATCTTTTCAAGGAATAGTCTTTGGACTTGCTTATTCACCTCAAATTTATCAGTTTTCTGTTGTATTAATTTCTGCTCATATCTTTACTTATGTTTTTTCTATGTTCTCAGGGTTCATTGGTTTGATCTTCTGATGTCAATTAAAACACTTGGTTATTCATTTTAATAAATATTTTTACTTATAAATATATGAGCTTTTGAAGATTCCAACTTACTTGTAACTTTCTAATGGTCAGATTCTGTACATTGTTGCTGGCCTGAGTCTTAGTTCAACATATAGCAATGTATATATTGCCCTCTTTTCCCTTCGAATTTCTGTGATTCCCTACATCTCACCTTTCTTTGCAGACAAGCCATTTGAAATACCCTTAACTTATTTCACAGCAAATAAGTCTTTGAAATAATGTGTATTTTTTAGAGAAATCTTCTTATATAATTAGGCGGAAAATCTGACCAGCCATAGTTTTCAAAACAGCATACTTTCACTCTTCTCAATGATTAATCTGTTGTATTACACATCCTTTGACTATTTAGCTTTATCAATGACATGTACTTTAAAAATATTTTAGAGAGCCTACCAGTCTTTGAATACATCCTTGTTCCTTGTTTCAGTTCCAGTTTTATGTATATTTCCTGCCTTGCACCTGATTATTCTAACATCTGATGGATGGCCTTGGGAATCTAATTCTGGTATTGATTGTTTTTGCTGATTGTCTCCCCTTGTAGCTGATTTCTTCATTCTTGTGTAAATTTAGATCATGGGCTCATGTTTAGCTATACAGCTGACCTGGTAAGAGGCTTAGGTGTGAACGCTCGTAAGTTTCAGCAGAAAGTCGGGAAAGATTTATTTGTGTCCTTGCAATTAGCTGCCCGCGAGGACCCTGTTTTATAGAAGTGTTGGTCCAATATTCCCTCTAGAGGCTAGGGACACATACAGTGCTTCTTGGCGTCCCCCGATCAGGGGCAGGGGATGTGGGCGGCCTGTGGTCCGGGCAGGAGCCTCTCCGCGTGTGTCCCAGGGACCCATCTGCCTGCGAACTTCGGAAACCTGGCAGGAAGCTACGATGCCCAGACCTATGGTTAGCTCTGCAGCGAGGTGTACTGTGCAGACAGGTTCCACACACACTTCAAGTAAGTGGTCGGCCTGAGTGGAAAGTTGGGAGTTTGGGCAGCTGTGCAGACAAAGAAGGCGCCTTTTGGCCTGGGCCTAAATGCTTGTGACTCCCCACTTGGCCTTATATGATTTCCTCTTGTGTCAGTTTTGGTATAGTTTAGTAGCTAGGAAATGGTCCCCTTTGCCGAAATGTTCAAATTTACTGTCATTTCATATATTCTCTGCTATAACATTGTACTGATTCTTTCTGTATATTCTTTACTTATGTTTTTGTTTTCCTTAATAAAGTGTCTTTTAAATCTTTTCAAAGAATATTCTTTGTACTTACTATATCACCTCAATTTTATACGTTTTCTGTTGTATTAAGTTCTTCTCATATCTTTATTTATCTTTTTTCTATATTCTGAGATTTTATTGGTTTGATCTTCTGATGTAAATTAAAACACTTGGTTATTCATTTTAATAAATCTTTTTACTTATAAAGATTTGCACTTTTGAATATTCCAGCTTACTTGTACGTTTCTAAGGGTCCATTCCTCTACACTGTTGCCGGCCTAAGGCTTAGATCACCATTAGCAATGTATATATTGACATATTATCCCCTCGGCTTTCTGTGATTCCCTACATCTCACGTTTCTTTGCAGACAAGCCATTTGAAATACCCTTAACTTATTTCACCGCCAAAAAATCTTGAAATAATTTGTAGTTTTTAGAGAAATCTTCTTATATAATTAGGCAGAATATCTGACCTGCCATTGTTTTCAAAACTGCATAATTTCACTCTTCTCAATGATTAATGTGTTGTGTTACACAACTTTTGAGTATTTAGCTTTATCAATGACATACACTTTAAAAAGGTTTTAGATATCCTACCAGTCTTTGGGAACATCGTTGTTCCTTGTTTCTGTTGCAGTTTTATGTATATTTCCTGCCTTGCACCTGATTATTCAAACATCTGATGGATGGCCTTGGGAATCTAATTCTGGTATTGATTGGTTCAGATGATTTTCTCCCCGTGTAGCTGATTTCTTCATTATTGTGTAAATTTAGACCATGAGCTCATGTTTAGTTATACAGCTGACTTTGTAAGAGTCTTAGGTGTGAACGCTCGTAAGTTTCAGCAGAAAGTCGGCAAAGATTTATGTGTGTCCCTCCAATGAGTTGCCCGCGAGACCCCGTTTTATAGAAGTGTTGGTCCAATATTCCCTCTAGAGGCTAGGGATTCAGACATGGCTGCTTGGCGTCCCCCGATCTGGGGCAGGTGCTGTGGGCAGCCTGTGGCCCAGTCATGAGCATCACAGCGTGTGTCCCAGGGACCCATCTGCCTGCGTACTTCGTTCCACGCTCAGGAAGCTACGATGCTCAGACGTATGGTTAGCTGTGCAGCGAGGTGTACTGGGCGGACAGGTTCCACACACACTTCAAGTAAGTGTGCGGCCTGAGTGGAAAGGTGAGAGTTTGGGCAGCTGTGCAGACAAAGAAGGCGCCCTTTGGCCTGGGCCTAAATGCTTGTGACACACCACAGGGCCTGCCGGGCCCTGAGGGCCCTGCCCTAGACACCCTGCTCCCCTGCCCTTTATTCAGTCACATCAGAGATTGCCACACCCACTTCCTCAGTGAGGGCAGTGTTCCAACCTCCCTCAGCCCCGCCCCCTCTCCGCAGGTTACCATGGACTACAGATGCTGCATTCTGAGGCCAGGGCGTTCCGAGAATGCCAAGGGCAGACATGATGACCTTAAATGATTTCCTCTTGTGTCAGTTTTGGTAAACTTTAGGAGCTAGGAAATGGTCCACTTTACAGAAATGTTCAAATTTACTGTCATTTCATATATTATCTGCTATAACATTGTCCTGATTCTTTCTGTATATTCTTTACTTATATTTTTGCTTTCCTTAATCAAAGTGTGTCTTTAAAATCTTTTCAAAGAATATTCTTTGGACTTACTAAATCACCTCAAGTTTATACGTTTTCTGTTGTATTAAGTTCTGCTCATATCTTTATTTATGTTTTCTCTATGTTCTCAGGTTTTATTGGTTTGATATTCTGATGTCAATTTTAAAACTCGTATATTCATTTAATAAATCTTTTTACCTATAAAGATTTGAACTTTTGAAGATTCCAACTTACTGGTAAGTTTCTAAGGGTAATGTCCTCTACATTGTTGCTGGCCTAAGGCTTAGTTCACCATATAGCAATGTATATATTGACATACTTTCCCCTCGACTTTCTTTGATTCCCTAGAACTAACCTTTTTTTGCAGATAAGCCATTTGAAAAACACATAACTTATTTCACAGCCAATAAGTGTTTGAAATAATGTTCATTTTTAGATAAATCTTCTTATGTAGTTAGGCAGAAAATCTGACCTGCCATAGTTTTCAAAACAGCATACTTTCACTCTTCTCAGTGATTAATCTGTTGTATTACACAACATTTGAGTATTTATCTTTATCAATATCATGTACTTTAAAAATGTTTTAGAGATCCTACCAGTCTTTGAAAACATCCTGGTTCCTTGTTTCAGTTCCAGTTTTATGTATATTTTCTGCCTTGCACGTTATTATTCCAACATCAGATGGATGGCCTTGGGAATCTAATTCTGGTATTGATTGTTTTTGCTGATAGTCTCCCCTTGTACATGATTTCTTCATTATTGTGTAAATTTAGATCATGAGCTCATGTTTAGCTAAACAGCTGACCTTGTAAGAGCCTTAGGTGTGAACGCTCGTAAGTTTCAGCAGAAAGTCGGCAAAGATTTATTTGTGTCCCTCCAATGAGTTGCCCGCAAGGACCCCGTTTTCTACAAGTGTTGGTCCAATACTCCTGCTAGAGGCAGGGCACTCAAACAGGGCTACTTTGCGTCCCTCGATCGGGGGCAGGGGCAGTGTGGGCCTGTGGCCCGGGCAGGAGCCTCTCCGCGTGTGACCTAGGGACCCATTAGCCTGCGAACTTCCGTCACATGGCTGGAAGCTATGATGCCCAGACCTAAGGATAGATGTGCAGGGAGGTGTACTGTGCGGACAGTTTCCACACACACTTCAAGTAAGAGGGCGGCCTGAGTGGAAAGGTAAGAGTTTGGGCAGCTCTTCAGACAAAGAAGGCGCACTTTGGCCTGGGCCTAAATGCTTTTGACACCCCACTGGGCCTGCCTGTATCTGAGGGCCCTGCTCTGGACGCCCTGCTCCCCTGCCCTTTGTTCAGTCACAGCAGAGATGGCCACAACCACTTCTTGAGTGAGGGCAGTGTTCCAAATTCCCTCAGCCCCGCCCCCTCTCTGCAGGTTACCATGGACTACACATGCTGCATTCTGATGCCAGGGCGTTCCGATAATGCCAAGGGCAGACAGGATGATCTTATATGATTTCCTCTTGTGTCAGTTTTGGTAAACTTTAGAAGCTAGGAAATGGTCCACTTTACAGAAATGTTCAAACTTACTGGCATTTCAGATGTTCTCTGCTATAACATTGTCCTGATTCTTTTTGTATATTCTTTACTTTTGTTTTGTTTTTCCTTAATCAAAGTGTGTCTTTTAACTCTTTTCAAAGAATATTCTTTGGACTTACTACATCACCTGAATTTTATACGTTTTCTGTTGTATTAAGTTCTGCTCATATCTTTTTTATCTTTTTTCTATGTTCTCAGGGTTTATTGTTTTGATCTTCTGATGTCAATTAAAAAACTTGATTATTCATTTTCATAAATCTTTTTACTTATAAAGATTTGAACTTTTGAAGATTCCAACTTACTTTTAAGTTTCTAAGGGTTAGATCCTCTACATTGTTGCTGGCCTAAAGCTTAGTTCACCGTATAGCTATATATGTATTGATCTATTTTCCCCTGAGCTTTCTGTGATTCCCTACATCTCACCTTCCTTTGCAGACAAGCCATTTGAAATACCCTGAACTTATTTCACAGCCAATAAGTCTTTGAAATAATGTGTACTTTTTAGAGAAATCTTCGTATATAATTAGGCAGAAAATCTGACCTGCCATAATTTTCAAAACAGCATAATTTCACTCTTCTCAATGATAAATATGTTGTATTACACAACCTTTGAGTATTTAGCTTCATCAATGACATGTACTTTAAAAATGTTTTAGAGAACCTACCAGTCTTTGAAAACATCCTTGTTCCTTGTTTCAGTTCCAGTTTTATGTATATTTTCTGCCTTGCACCTGATTATTCCAACAACTGATGGATGGCCTAGGGAATCTAATTCTGGTATTGATTATTTTTGCTGATTGTGTCCCCCTTGGAGATGATTTCTTCATAATTGTGTAAATTTAGATCGTGAGCTCATGTTTAGCCAAAGAGCTGACCTTGTAATAGGCTTAGGTGGGAACGCTCGTAAGCTTCATCAGAAAGTCGGCAAAGATTTATTTGTGTCCCTCCAATGGGTTGCCGGCGAGGACCACGTTTTTTACAAGTGTTCGTCCAATAGTCCCTCTAGAGGCAGGGACTCAGACAGGGCTGCTTTGCGGCCGCCGATCTGGGGCAGGGATTTTGGGCCACCCGTTGCTCCGGCAGGAGCCTCTCCGCGTGTGTCCTACAGAACCATCGGCCTGCGAACTTCGGTTAGCTGGCAGCAAGCTTACGATGCCCAGACCTATGGTTAGCTCTGCAGCGAGGTGTACTGCACGGACAGGTTTCACACACTCTTCAAGTAAGAGGGCGGCCTGAGTGGAAAGGTTAGAGTTTGGGCTGCTGTGCAGACAAAGAAGGCGCACTTTGGCCTGGGCCTAAATGCTTGTGAAACCACACTGGGCCTGCCTGGCTCTGAGGGCCGTGCACTGTACGCCCTGCTCCCCTGCCCTTTGTCCAGTCACAGAAGAGATGGCCACAATCACTCGCTCAGTGAGGGCAGTGTTCCAACCTCCCTCAGCCCCGCCCCCTCTCCGCATGTTACCATGGACTACAGATGCTGCATTCTGAGGCCAGTGTGTTCCGAGAATGCCAAGGGCAGACATGATGATCTTAAATGCTTTCCTCTTGTGTCAGTTTTGGTAAACTTTAGGAGCCAGGAAATGGTCCACTTTACAGAAATGTTCAAACTTACTGGCATTTCAGATGTTCTCTGCTATAACATTGACCTGAATCTTTCTGTATATTCTTTACTTATGTTTTTTTTTTCCTTAATCAAAGTGTGTCTTTTAATTCTTTTCAAAGAATATTCTTTGGAATTACTACATCTCATAAATTTTATACGTTTTCTGTTGTATTAAGTTCTGCTCATATCTTTATTTATCTTTTTACTATGTTCTCAGGGTTTATTGTTTTGATATTCTGATGTAAATTAAAACACATGTTAATTCATTTTAATAAATCTTTTTACTTATAAAGATTTGAACTTTTGAAGATTCCAGCTTACTTGTAAGTTTCTAAGGGTGAGGTACTCTACATTGTTGCTGCCCTAAGGCTTATTTCACCATATAGCAATTTATATATTGACCTATTTTCCCCTCGACTTCCTGTGATTCCCTTCATCTCACCTTTCTTTGCAGACAAGCCATTTGAAATACACTTTACTTGTTTCACAGCCAATAAGTCTTTGAAATAAGGTGTATTTTTAGAGAAATCTTCTTATATAATTAGGCAAAAAATCTGAGCTGCCGTAGTTTTCAAAACAGCATAATTGCACTCTTGTCAATGATGAATCTGTTGTATTACACAAACTTTGAGTATTTAGCTTTATCAATGACATGTACTTTAAAAATGTTTTAGAGATCCTACCAGTCTTTGAAAACATCCTTGTTCCTTGTTTCAGTTCGAGTTTTATATATATTTTCTGCCTTGAAACTGATTATTCCAACATATGATGGATCGCCCAGGGAATCTAATTTTGATATTGCTTGTTCTGGCTGATTGTCTCCCCGTTGTAGTTGATTTCTTCATTATTGTGTAAATTTAGATCATGAGCTCATGTTTAGCTAAACAGCTGTCCTTGTAAGAGGCTTAGGTGTGAACGCTCGTAAGCTTCATCAGAAAGTCAGCAAAGATTTTTTTGTTTCCCTCCAATGAGTGGCCCGCGACGACCCTGTTTTCTACAAGTGTTGGTCCAATACTCCCTCTACAGGCTGGGCCTCAGACAGGGCTGCTTTGCGACCCCCGATCTGGGGAAGGGGCAATGGGCGGCCTGTGACCCGGGCAGGAGCCTCTCCGCGGGTGTCCCAGGGACCCATCTTCCTTTGAACATTGGTCACCTGGCATGAAGCTACGATTCCCAGACCTATAGTTAGCTGTGCAGCGAGGTGTACTGTGTGGACAGGTTCCACACACACTTCAAGTAAGAGGGCGGCCTGAGAGGAAAAGTGAGAGTTTGGGCAGACGTGCAGACAAAGAAGGCGCCCTTTGGCCTGGGCCTAAATGATTGTAACATCCCACTGGGCGTTCCGGGCTCTGAGGGACCGGACCTGGTTTCCCTACTCTCCTACCCTATGTTCAGTCACAGCAGAGATGGCCACACCCACTCTCTCAGTGAGGGCAGTGTTCCCACCTCCCTCAGCCACGCCCCCTCTCCGCAGGTTACCATGGACTGCAGATTCTGCATTCTGAGGCAAGGGCGTTCCGAGAATGCCAAGGGCAGACATGATGGCCTTAAATGATTTCCTCTTGTGTCAGTTTTGGTAAACTTTAAGAGGTAGGAAATGGTCCACTTTACAGAAATGTTCAAATTTACTGGCATTTCAGATCGTCTCTGCTAAAACATTGTCCTGATTCTTTCTGTATATTCTTTACTTATCTTTTTGTTTTCCTTAATCCAAGTTTGTCTTTTAAATCTTTTCAAAGAATATTATTTGGACGTACTACATCACCTGAATTTTATACGTTTTCTGTTGTATTAAGTTCTGCTCATATCTTTATTTATCTTTTTTCTATGTTCTCAGGGTTTATTGTTTTGATCTTCTGATGTCTATTAAAACACTTGGTTATTCATTTTCATAAATCTTTTTACTTATAAAGATTTGAACTTTTGAAAATTCCAGCTTACTTGTAAGTTTCTAAGCGTCAGGTCCTCTACATTGTTGCTGGCCTAAGGCTTAGTTCACCATATAGCAATATATATATTGAACAATTTTCCCCTCGGCTTTCTGTGATTCCCTATATCTCACCTTTCTTTGCAGACAAGTCATTTGAAACACACTTACCTTATTTCACAGCCAAAAAGTCTTTGAAAGAATGTGTATTTTTTAGAGAAATCTTCTTATATAATCAGCTAGAAAATCTGACCTGCCATAGTTTTCAAAACAGCATAATTTCACTCTTCTCAATGATGAATCTGTTGTATTACACAACCTTTGAGTATTTAGCTTTATCAATGACATGTACTTTAAAAATGTTTTAGAGATCCTACCAGTCTTTGAAAACATCCTTGTTCCTTGTTTCAGTTCCAGTTTTTTGTATATTTTCTCTCTTGCACCTGATTATTCCAACATCTGATGTATGGCCTAGGGAATCTAATTCTGGTATTGATTGTTTTTGCTGATTGTCTCCCCCTTGTGGCTGATTTCTTCATTATTGCGTAAATTTAGATCATGAGCTCATGTTTAGCTAAACAGCTGACCTTGTAAGAGGCTTAGGTGTGAACTCTCGTAAGCTTCATCAGAAAGTCGGCAAAGATTTAATTGTGTCCCTCCAATGAGTTGCCCGTGAGGACCCTGTTTTCTACAAGTGTTGGTCCAAAACTCCCTCTTGAGGCACGGACTCAGAAAAGGATGATTTGCGGACCCCGATGTGGTGCAGGGGCAGTTGGCCGCCTGTGTCCCTTGCAGGAGCCTCTCCGCGTTTGTCCCAGGGACCCATCTGCCTGAGAACTTCGGTCACCTGGCAGGAAGCTACGATGCCCAGACCTATGTTTAGCTGTGCAGCAAGGTGTACTGCGTGGACAGGTTCCACACACACTTCACTTAAGAGGGCGGGCTGAGTGGAAAGATGAGAGTGTGGCCAGCTGTGCAGACAAAGAAGGCGTTCTTTGGCCTGGGCCTAAATGCTTTTGACACCCCACTGGGCATGCCGGGCTCTGAGGGCCCTGCCCAGGACGCCCTGCTCCCCTGCCCTTTGTTCAGTCACAGCAGAGATATCCACACCCACTCCCTGAGTGTGGGCAGTGTTCCAACTTCCCTCAGCCCCGCCCTAGTCCGCAGGTTACCATGGACTACAGATGCTGCATTCTGAGGCCAGGGCGTTCCGGGAATTCCAAGGGAAGACATGATGTTCTTAAATGATTTCCTCTTGTGTCAGTGTTGGTAAACTTTAGGAGCTAGGAAATGGTCCACTTTACAGAAATGTTCAAACTTACTGGCATTTCAGATGTTCTCTGTTATAACATTGACCTGATTCTTTCTGTATATTCTTTACTTATGTTTTTGTTTTCCTTAATCAAAGTGTGTCTTTTAACTCTTTTCAAAGAATATTCTTTGGACTTACAACCTCACCTGAATTTTATACGTTTTCTGTTGTATTAAGTACTGCTCATATCTTTATTTATCTTTTTTCTATGTTCTCAGGGTTTATTGTTTTGATCTGATGCCAATTAAAACACTTGGTTATTCATTTTCGTAAACCTTTTTACTTATAAAGATTTGAACTTTTGAAGATTCCAGCTTACTTGTAAGTTTCTATGGTCAGGTACTCAACATTGTTGCTGGCCTAAGGCTTAATTTACCATATAGCAATGTATATATTGACCTATTTTACCCTCGACTTTCTGTGATTCCCTACATCTCACCTTTCTGTGCATACAAGCCATTAGAAATACCCTTATTTCACTGCCATTAAGTCTTTGAAATAATGTGTATTTTTTAGAGAAATCTTCTTATATAATTAGGCAGAAAATCTGACCTGCCATAGTTTTCAAAACAGCATAATTTCACTCTTCTCAATGATGAATCTGTTGTATTACACAAAATTTGAGTGTTTAGCTTTATCAATGACATGTACTTTAAAGATGTCTTAGAGATCCTACCAGTCTTTGAACACATCCTTGTTCCTTGTTTCAGTTCCAGTTTTGTGTATATATTCTGCCTTGCACCTGACTATTCCAATATCTGATGAATGGCGTAGGGTATCTAATTCTGGTATTGCTTGTTTTTGCTGATTGTCTACCCCTTGTATCTGATTTCTTCATTATTGTGTAAATTTATATCATGAGCTCATGTTTAGCTAAACAGCTGACCTTGTAAGAGGCTTAGGTGTGAACGCTCGTAAGCTTCAGCAAAAAGTCGGCAAAGATTTATTTGTGTCCCTCCAATGAGTTGCCCGTGAGGACCCCGTTTTCTGCAAGTGTTGGTCCATTACTCCCTCTAGAGGCAGGGAATCAGACAGGGCAGCTTTGCGGCCGCCGATCTAGGGCAGGGTCTTTGGGTCGCCCTTGGCCAGGGCAGGAGCCTCTCCGCGTGTGTCCCAGGGACCCATCTGCCTGCGAACTTCGGTCACGTAGCAGGAAGCTACAATTGCCAGACCTATCGTTAGCTGTGCAGCAAGGTGTACTGCACGGACACGTTCCACACACACCTCACGTAAGAGGGCGGGCTGAGTGGAAAGGTGAGAGTTTGGGCAGCTGTTCAGACAAAGAAGGCACCCTTTGGCATGGGCCTAAATGCTTTTGACACCCCACTGGGCCTGCCTGGCTCTGAGGGCCCTGCAACGGACGCCCTGCTCCCCTGCCGTTTGTTCAATCACAGCAGAGATGGCCACAAGCACTCCTTGAGTGAGGACAGTGTTCCAAATTCCCTCAGCACCGCCCCCTCTCCGCAGGTTACCATGGACTACAGATGCTGCATTCTGATGCCAGGGCGTTCCGAGAATGCAAAGGGCAGACATGATGATCTTAAATGGTTTCCTCTTGTGTCCGTTCTGGTAAACTTTAGGAGCTAGGAAATGGTCCACTTTACAGAAATGTTCAAACTTACTGGCTTTTCAGATGTTCTCTGCTATAACATTGTCCTGATTCTTTCTGTATATTCTTTACTTATGTTTTTGTTTTCCTTAATCAAAGTGTGTCTTTTAACTCTTTTCAAAGAATATTCTTTGGACTTACTACATCACCTGAATTTTATACGTTTTCTGTTGTATTAAATTCTGCTCATATCTTTATTTATCTTTTTTCTATGTTCTCCGGGTTTATTGTTTTCATCTTCTGATGCCAAATAAAACACTTCGTTATTCATTTTAATAAATCTTTTTACTTATAAAGATTTGAACTTTTGAAGATTCCAACTTACTTGTAAGTTTCTAAGGGTCAGGTCCTCAACATGGTTGCTGGCCTAA
The DNA here is from genome assembly GCF_964165515.1 of Mesoplodon bidens. NCBI lineage: Eukaryota > Metazoa > Chordata > Mammalia > Artiodactyla > Ziphiidae > Mesoplodon > Mesoplodon bidens. The sequence continues at coordinate 6,357,334 of NC_138180.1, forward strand.
GGCTTATTTCACCATAAAGCAATGTATATATTGACATATTTTCCCCTCGACTTTCTGTGATTCCCTACATCTCACCTTTCTTTGCAGACAAGCCATTTGAAATACCTTTAACTTATTTCACAGCAAATAAGTCTTTGAAATAATGTGTATTTTTTAGAGAAATCTTCTTATATAATTAAGCAGAAAATCAGACCTGCCATAGTTTTTAAAACAGCATAATTTCACTCTTCTCAATGATGAATCTGTTGTATTACACAACCTTTGAGTATTTAGCTTTATCAATGACATGTACTTTAAAAAGGTTTTAGAGATCCTACCAGTCTTTGAAAGCATCCTTGTTCCTTGTTTCATTTCCAGTTTTATGTATATTTTCTGCCTTGCACCTGATTATTCCAACACCTGATGTATGGCCTAGGGAATCTAATTCTGGTATTGATTGTTTTTGCTGATTGTCTCCCCCTTGTAGCTGATTTCTTCATTATTTTGTAAATTTATATCATGAGCTCATGTTTAGCTAAATAGCTGACCTTGTAAGAGGCATAGGTGTGAACGTTCGTAAGCTTCATCAGAAAGTCGGCAATGATTTATTTGTGTCCCTCCAATGAGTTTCCCACGAGGACCCCTTTTTCTACAAGTCATGGTCCAATACTCCCTCTAGAGGCAGGGACTCAGACAAGGTTGATTTGCGGCCTCCGATCTCGGGCAGGGGCAGTCGGTTGCCTGTGGCCCGGACAGGAGCCTCTCCGCATGTGTTGCAGGGACGCATCTGCCTGCGAACTTCGGTCACCTGGAAGGAAGCTACGATGCCCAGACCTATGGTTAGCTGTGCAGCGAGGTGTACTGTGCGGACCGGTTCCACACACACTTCAAGTAAGAGGGCGGGCTGAGTGGACCGGTGAGAGTTTCGGCAGCTGTGCAGACAAAGAAGGCGCCCTTTGGACTGGGACTAAATGCTTGTGACAGCCGACTGGGTTTGCAGGACTCTGAGGGCCCTAACATGTCCCCCTTCTCCCCTGCCCTTTGTTCAGTCACAGCAGAGATGGCCACACCCACTCCCTGAGTGAGGGCAGTGTTCCAACCACCCTCAGCCATGCCCCCTCTCCGCAGGTTACCATGGACTACAGATGCTGCATTCTGAGGCCAGGGCGTTCCGAGAATGCCAAGGGCAGACATGATGACCTTAAATGATTTCCTCTTGTGTCAGTTTTGGTAAACTTTAGGAGCTAGGAAATGGTCCACTTTACATAAATGTTCAAATTTACTGGCATTTCAGATATTCTCTGCTATAACATTATCCTGATTCTTTCTGTATATTCTTTAATTATGTTTTTGTTTTCCTTAATGAAAGTTTGTCTTTTAAATCGTTTCAAAGAATATTCTTTGGACTTGATACATCACCTGAATTTTATACGTTTTCTGTTGTATTAAGTTCTGCTCATATCTTTATTTATCATTTTTCTATGTTCTCAGGGTTTATTGTTTTGATCTTCTGATGTCAAATAAAACACTTTGTTATTCATTTTCATAAATTATTTTACTTATAAAGATTTGAACTTTTGAAGATTCCAGCTTAATTGTAAGTTTCTAAGCGTCAGGTCCTCTACATTGTTGCTGGCCTAAGGCTTAGATAACCGTATAGCAATATATATATTGCCCTATTTTCCCCTCGGCTTTCTGTGATTCCCTGCATCTCACCTTTCTTTGCAGACAAGCCATTTGAAATACCCTTACCTTGTTTCACAGCCAGTAAGTCTTTGAAATAATGTGTATTTTTTAGAGAAATCTTCTAATATAATTAGGCAGAAAATGTGACCTGCCATAGTTTTCAAAACAGCATAATTTCACTCTTCTCAATGATGAATCTGTTGTATTACACAACCTTTGAGTATTTAGCTTTATCAATGACATGTACTTTAAAAATGTTTTAGAGATCCTACCAGTCTTTGAAAACATCCTTGTTCCTTGTTTCAGTTCCAGTTTTATGTATATTCTCTGCCTTGCACCTGATTATTCCAACATCTGTTGTATGGCCTAGGGAATCAAATTCTGGTATTGATTGTTTTTGCTGATTGTCTCCCTCTTGTAGCTGATTTCTTCATTATTGTGTAAATTTAGATCATGAGCTCATGTTTAGCTAAACAGCTGACCTTGTAAGAGGCTTAGGTGTGAACTCTCGTAAGCTTCATCAGAAAGTCGGCAAAGATTTATTTGTGTCCCTCCAATGAGTTGCCCACGAGGACCTAGTTTTCTACTAGTGTTGGTTCAATACTCCCTTTTGAGGCCCAGACTCAGACACGGTTGCTTTGAGGCCCCCGATTTTGTGCAGGGGCAGTCGTTGACCTGTGGCCGGGCAGGAGCCTCTCCGCGTGTGTCGCAGGGACGCATCTGCCTGCGAACTTCGGTCACCTGGCAGGAAGCTACGATGCCCAGACCTATGGTTTGCTGTGCAGCGATGTGTACTGCTTGGACAGGTTCCACACACACTTCAAGTAAGAGGGCGGCCTGAGTGGAAAGGTGAGAGTTCGGGCAGCTGTGCACAAAAAGAAGGCGCCCTTCGGCCTGGGCCAAAATGCTTGTGAAACCGCTGTGGGCCTTCCGGAATCTGAGGGCCCTACCAGGACGCCCTGGTCCCCTGCCTTTGTTCAGTCACAGCAGACATGGCCACACCCTCTCCCTCACTGAGGGCAGTGTTCCAACCTTCCTCAGCCACGCCAACGCTCCGCAGTTTACCATGGACTACAGATGCTGCATTCTGAGGCCAGGGCATTCCGAGAAGGCCAAGGGCAGACATTATGATCTTAAATGGTTTCCTCTTGTGTCAGTTTTGGTAAACTTTAGGATATAGGAAATGGTCCACTTTACAGAAATGTTCAAATTTACTGGCATTTCAGATCTTCTCTGCTATAACATTGTCCTGATTCTTTCTGTATATTCTTTACATATGTTTTTGTTTTCCTTAATCAAAGTGTGTCTTTTAAATCTCTTCAAAGAATATTCTTTGGACTTCCTACCTCACCTGAATTTTATACGTTTTCTGTTGTATTAAGTTCTGCTCATATATTTATTTACCTTTTTTCTATGTTCTCAGGGTTTATCGTTTTGATCTTCTGATGCCAATTAAAACACTTAGTTATTCATTTTCATAAATCTTTTTACTTATAAATATTTGAACTTTTGAAGATTCCAACTTACTTGTAAGTTTCTAAGGGTCAGGTTCTCTACATTGTGGTTGGCCTAAGGCTTAGTTCACCATATAGCAATGTATATATTGACCTATTTTCCCCTCCACTTTCTGTGATTCCCTACATCTCACCTTTCTTTGCAGACAAGCCATTTGAAATACCCTTAACTTATTTCACAGCCAAAAAGTCTTTGAAATAATGTGTGTTTTTTAGAGAAATCTTCTTATATAATTAGGCCGAAAATCTGACCTGCCATAGTTTTCAAAACAGCATAATTTCACTCTTCTCAATGATGAATCTGTTGTATTACACAACCTTTGAGTATTTAGCTTTATCAATGACATGTACTTTAAAACTATTTTAGAGATCCTACCAGTCTTTGAAAACATCCGTGTTCCTTAGTTCAGTTCCAGTTGTATGTATATTTTCTGCCTTGCACATTTTATTCCAACATCTGATGGTTGGCCTAGGGAATCTAATTCTGGTATTGATTGTTTTTGCTGATTGACTCCCCCTTGTAGCTGATTTCTTCATTATTGTGTAAATTTACACCATGAGCTCATGTTTAACTAAACAGCTGACCTTGTAAGAGCCTTAGGTGTGAACGCTCGTAAGCTTCATCAGAAAGACAGCAAAGATTTATTTGTGTCCCTCCAGTGAGTTGCCCGCGAGTACCCCGTTTTCTACAAGTGTTGGGCCAATACTCCCTGTAGAGGCAGGGAGTCAGACAGGGCTGCTTTGCGGCTCCCGATCTGAAGCAGGGGCTTTTGGAGGCCTATGACCCGGACTGGAGCCTCTCTGCGTGTGTCCCAGGTACACATCTGCCTGCGAACTTCGGTCACCTGGCAGGAAGCTATGATGCCCAGACCTTTGGTTAGTTGTGCAGCGATGTGTACTTCTCGGACAGATTCCACAAACACTTCAAGTTAGAGGGCGCACCGAGTGGAAAGTTGAGAGTCTGGGCAGCTGTGCAGACAAAGAATGCGCCCTTTGGCCTGAGCCTAAATGCTTTTGACACCCCACTGGGCCAGCCGGACTTTTAGGGCCCTGCCCTGGGCCTTCTGCTCCCCTGCCAATTGTTCAATCGCAGCAGATATGGCCACACCCACTCCTTCAGTTAGGGCAGTGTTCCAACCTCCCTCAGCCCCGCCCACTCTCCGCAGGTTACCATGGACTACAGATGCTGCTTTCTGAGACGAGGGCGTTCCGAGAATGCCAAGGGCAGACATGATGACCTTAAATGATTTCCTCTTGTTTCAGTTTTGGTAAACTGTAGGAGCTGGGAAACGGTCCACTTTACAGAAATGTTCAAATTTACTGGCATTTCTTATATTCTCTGCTATAACATAGTCCTGATTCTTTTGTATATTCTTTACTTATGTTTTTGTTTTCCTTAATCAAAGTGTGTCTTTTAAATCTTTTCAAAGAATATTCTTTGGACTTACTACATCACCTCAATTTTATACGTTTTCTGTTGTATTAAGTTCTGCTCATATCTTTATTTATGTTTTTTCTATGTTCTCAGGGTTTATTGGTTTGATCTTCTGATGTCAATTAAAACACTAGGTTATTCATTTTAATAAATCTTTTTACTTATAAAGATTTGAACTTTTGAAGATTCCAGCTTACTTGTAAGTTTCTAAGGGTCAGGTCCTCTACATTGTTGCAGGGCTAAGGCTTAGTTCACAATATATCAATGTATATATTGCCATATTTTCCCCTCGAATTTCTGTGATTCCCTACATCTCAACTTACTTTGCACACAAGCCATTTGAAATACCCTTAACTTATTTCACAGCAAATAAGTCTTTGAAATAACGTGTATTTTTTAAAGAAATCTTCTTATATAATTAGGCAGAAAATCTGAACTGCCATATTTTTCAAAACAGCATAATTTCACTCTTCTCAATGATGAATCTGTTGTAATACATAACCTTTGAATATTTACCTTTATCATTGAAATATACTTTAAAAAGGTTTCAGAGATCCTACCAGTCTTTGAAAACATACTTGTTCCTTGTTTCAGTTCCAGTTTTATGTATATTTTCTGCCTTGCACCTGATTATTCCAACCTCTGATGGATGGCCTAGGGAATCTAATTCTGGTATTGATAGTTTTTGCAGATTGTCTCCCCTTGTAGCTGATTACTTCATTACTGTGTAAATTTAGATCATGCCCTCATGTTTAGCTAAACAGCTGACCTTGTAAAAGGCTTAGGTGTGAAAGCTCGTAATCTTCAGCAGGATGTCGGCGAAGATTTATTTGAGTCCCTCCAATGAGTTGACCGTGAGGACCCCGTTTTCTACAAGTGTTGGTCCAATACTCCCTCTAGAGGCAGGGACTGAGAGAGGGATGCTTTGTGACCCCCGGTCTGGGGCAGGGGCTGTGGGCAGCTTATGGCCTGAAGAGCAGCCCCTCCACGTGTGTCCTAGGGAACCATCGGCCTGTGATCTATGTACCTGGTAGGAAGCTACGAAGCCCAGACCTATGGTTAGCTGTGCAGAGAGGTGTACTGCGTGGACAGATTCCACACACACTTAAAATAAGAGGGCGGCCTGAGTAGAAAGGTGGGAATTTGGCCAGCTGTTCAGACAAAGATGGCGATCTTTGGCCTGGGCCTTAATGCGTGTGACACCACATTGTGCCTGCCGGCTCTGACGGCCCTGTCCTGGGCCCCCTGCTCGCCTGATCTTTGTTCAGTCACAGCAGAGATGGCCACACCCACTCCGTCAGTGAGGGCAGTGTTCCATCCTCCCTCAGCCCCGCCCCGTCTCCGCACGTTACCATGGACTACAGATGCTGCATTCTGTGGCCAAGGCGTTCGGAGACTGCCAAGTGCAGACATGATGACCTTTAATGATTTCCTCTTGTGTCAGTTTTGGTAAATTTTAGGAGCTAGGAAATGGTCCACTTTACAGAAATATTCTAATTTCCTGGCATTTCACATATTCTCTGCTATAACATTGTCCTGATTCTTTCTATATATTCTTTAATTATGTTTTTGTTTTGTTAATCAAAGTGTGTCTTTTAAATCTTTTCAACGAATATTCTTTGGACTTACTAAATCACCTCAATTTTACTCGTTTTCTGTAATATTAAGTTCTGCTCATATCTTTATTTATCTTTTTTCTATGTTCTCAGTGTTTGTTGGTTTGGTCTTCTGATGTCAATTAAAACACTTGGTTATTCATATTAATAAAACTTTTTAATTATAAAGATTTGAACTTTTGAATATTACAGCTTACTTGTAAGTTACTAAGGATCAGTTCCTCTACGTTGCTGCTGGCCTAAGGCTTAGTTCACCCTATAGCAATGTATATATAGACCTATTTTCCCCTCGACTCTCTGTGAACCCTACATCTCACGTTTCTTTGCAGACAAGCCATTTGAAATACCCTTAACTTATTTCACAGCCAATAAGTCTATGAAATAATGTGTATTTTTTAGATAAATCTTCTTCTATAATTAGGCAGAAAATCTGGCCTGCCATAGTTTTCAACACAGCATAATTTCACTATTCTCAATGATGAATCTGTTGTATTACACAACCTTTGAGTATTTAGCTTTTTCAATGACATGTAATTTAAAAATGTTTTAGAGATCCTACCAGTCTTTGAAAACATCCTTTTTCTTTCTTTCAGTTCCTGTTGTATGTATATTTTCTGCCTTGCACCTGATTATTCCAACATCTGATGGATGGCCTAGGGAATCTAATTCTGCTATTGATTGTTTTTGCTGACTGTCTCCCCCTTGTAGCTGATTTCTTCATTATTGTGTAAATTTACATCATGAGCTCATTTTTAGCGAAACAGCTGATCTTGTAAAAGGCATAGGTGTGAACGCTCGTAAGCTTCATCAGAAAGTCTGCAAAGATTTATTTGTGTCCCTCCAATGAGTTTCCTGCAAGGACCCCGTTTTCTACTAGTGTTGGTGTAATACTCCCTCTAGAGGCAGGGACACGGACAGGGCTGCTTTGCGGCCCCCGATCTGTGGAAGGGGCAGTGGGCGGCCTGTGTCACGGTCAGGAGCCTCTTCGAATGTGTCCCAGCGACTCATCTGCCTGCGATCCTCGGTCACCTGGCAGGAAACTACGATGCCCAGACCTATGATTAGCTGCGCAGCGAGGTGTCCTTTGCGGACAAGTTACTCATACACTTCAAGTAAGATGGCGGCCTTGGTGGAAAGATGAGAGTTTGGGCAGCTCTGCAGACAAAGATGGAGCTCTTTGGCCTGGGCCTTAATGCGTGTGACACCCCATTGTGCCTGCCGGCTCTGACGGCCCTGCCCTGGCCCCCTTGCTCGCCGGCCCTTTGTTCAGTCACAGCAGAGATGGCCACACCCACTCGCTCAGTGAGGGCAGTGTTACAGCCTCCCTCAGCCCCGCCCCCTCTCCGCAGGTTACCATGGACTACAGATGCTGCATTCTGAGGCCAGGGCGTTCCGAGAATGCCAAGGGCAGGTATGATGACATTAAATGATTTCCCCTGTGTCAGTTTTGTTAAACTTAAGGAGCTTGGAAATGGTCCACTTTACAGAAATGTTCAAATTTACTAGCATTTCAGATCTTCTCTGCTATAACATTGTCCTGATTCTTTCTGTATATTCTTGACTTATGTTTTTGTTTTCCTTAATCAAAGTGTGTCTTTTAAATCTTTTCAAAGAATATTCTTTGGACTTACTACATCACCTGAATTTTATACGTTTTCTGTTGTATTAAGTTCTGCTCATTTCTTTACTTATCTTTTTTATGTTCTCAGGGTTTATTGTTTTGATATTCTGATGTCAATTAAAACACTTGGTTATTCATTTTTATAAATCTTTTTACTTATAAATATTTGAACTTTTGAAGATTCCAGCTTACATGTAAGTTTCTAAGGGTCACGTACTCTACATTGTTGCTGGACTAAGTCTTAGTTCACCATATAGCAATGTATATATAGACTTATTTTCACCTCGATTTTCTGTGATTCCCTACATGTCCCCTTTCTTTTCAGACAAGCCATTTGAAATAACCTTAACTTATTACACAGCCATTAATTCTCTGAAATAATATGTATTTTTTAGAGAAATCTACTTATATAATTAGGCAGAAAATCTGACCTGCCATAGTTTTCAAAACAGCATAATTTCACTCTTCTCAATGATGAATCTGTTGTATGACACAACCTTTGAGTATTTAGCTTTATCAATGACATGTACTTTAAAAAGGTTTCTGAGATCCTACCAGTCATTTAAAACATTTTATTTTTTATTTCAGTTTCAGTTTTATGTATATTTTCTGCCTTGCACCTGATTATTCCAACATCTAATGGATGGCCTAGGGAATCTAATTCTGGTATTGATTGTTTTTGCTGATTGTCTCCACCTTGTAGCTGATTTCCTCATTATTGTGTATATTTAGATCATGAGCTCAGGTTTAGATAAACAGCTGACCTTGTAAGAGGCTTAGGTGTGAACGCTCGAAAGCTTCATCAGAAAGTCGGCAAAGATTTATTTGTGTCCCTCCAATGAGTTGTCCGCGAAGACCCCGTTTTCTACAAGTGTTGTTCCAATACTCCCTCTAGAGGCAGGGACTCAGACAGGGCTTCTTTGCGGCCGCCGATCTGGGGCAGGGACTTTGGGCCGCCCGTGGTCCAGGCATGAGCCTCTCCGCGTGTTTCCCACGGACCCATCTGCCTGCGAACTTCGGTCACCTGGCAGGAAGCTACAATGCCCAGACCTCTGCCTAGCTCTGCAGCGTGGTGTACTGCACAGACAGGTGCCACACACACTTCAAGTAAGAGGGTGGACTGAGTGGAAAGCTGAAAGTTTGGGCAGCTGTGAAGAAAAAGAAGACGCCCTTTGTCTGGGCCTAAATGCTTGTGACAACCCACTGGGCCTGCCGGGCTCTGAGGGCCTTGCCCTGGGCCCCTGCTCCCCTGCCTTTTGTTCAGTCATAGCAGAGATGTCCACACCCATTCCCTCAGTGAGGGCAGTGTTCCAACATCCCTCAGCCCCAACCGCTCTCCGCAGGTTACCATGGCCTACAGATGCTGCATTCTGAGGCCAGGGTGTTCTGAGAATGCCAAGGGCAGACATGATGACCTTAAAGGATTTCCTCTTCTGTCAGTTTTGGTAAACTTTACCAGCTAGGAAATGGTCCACTTTTCAGAAATGATCTAATGTACTGGCATTTCATAAATTCTCTGCTATAACATTGCCCTGATTCTTTCTGTATATTCTTTACTTATGTTTTTGTTTTCCTTAATCAAAGTGTGTCTTTTAAACCTTTTCAAAGAATATTCTTTGGTCTTACTGTATCACCTGAATTTTTTACGTTTTCTGTTGTATTAAGTTCTGCTCATATCTTTATTGATCTTTTTCCTATATTCTCAGGGTTTATTGTTTTGATCTTCTGAAGTCAATTAAAACACTTGGTTATTCTTTTATTTTTTTTTATTTTTTTTTTTTTGCTGTATGCGGGCCTCTCACTGTTGTGGCCTCTCCCGTTGCGGAGCACAGGCTCCGGACGCGCAGGCCCAACGGCCATGGCTCACGGGCCCAACCGCTCCGCGGCATGTGGGATCTTCCCAGACCGGGGCACGAACCCGTGTCCCCTGCATCGGCAGGCGGACTCTCAACCACTGCGCCACCAGGGAAGCCCTTGGTTATTCATTTTTATACATCGTTTTTACGTATAAATCTTTGAACTTTTGAAGATTCCAGCTTACTTGTAAGTTTCTAAGGTCACGTCCTCTACATTGTTGCTGGACAAAGGCTTAGTTCACCATATAGCAATATATATATTGACCTATTTTCCACTCGACTTTCTGTGATTCCCTACATCTCACCTTTCTTTGCAGACAAGACATTTGAAATAACCTTAACTTATTTCACAGCCAATAAGTCTTTGAAATAATGTGTATTTTTTAGAGAAATCTTCTTATATAATTAGGCAGAAAATCTGACCTGCCATAGTTTTCAAAACAGCATAATTTCAGTCTTCTCAATGATGAATCTGTTGTATGACACAACCTTTGAGTATTTAGCTTTATCAATGACATGTACTTTAAAAAGGTTTCTGAGATCCTACCAGTCATTTAAAACATTTTATTTTTTATTTCAGTTCCAGTTTTATGTATATTTTCTTCCTTGCACCTTTATATTCCAACATCTGATGGTTGGCCTAGGGAATCTAATTCTGGTATTGATTGTTTTTGCTGTTTGACTGCCCCTTGAAGCTGATTTCTTCATTATTGTGTAAATTTACACCATAAGCTCATGTTTAGCTAAACAGCTGACCTTGTAAGAGGCTTAGGTTTGAACGCTCGTAAGCTTCATCAGAAAGTCGGAAAAGATTTATTTGTGTCCCTCCAGTGAGTTGTGCGCGACTTCCCCGTTTTCTACAAGTGTAGGGGCCAATACTCCCTCTGGAGGCAGGGAGTCAGACAGGGCTGCTTTGCGGCCCCCGATCTGAGGCAGGGGCAGTCGGCGGCATGTGACCTGGGCTGGCGCCGCTCCGTGTGTTTCCCAGGTACACATCTGACTGCGAACTTAGGTCACCTGGCAGGAAGCTACGATGCCCAGACCTATGGTTAGCTGTGCAGCGAGGTGTATTTCTCGGACAGGTTCCACACACACTTCAAGTAAAAGGGCACACTGAGTGGAAAGGTGAGAGTCTGGGCAGCTGTGCAGACAAAGAATGCGCCCATTGGCCTGAGCCTAAATGCTTGTGACACCCCACTGGGCCAGCCGGAATTTGAGGGCCCTGCACTGTGCCCTCTGGTTCCCTGCCATTTGTTAAGTGACAGCAGATATGGCCACACCCACTCCCTCAGTGAGGGCAGTGTCCCAACCTCCCTTAGCCCCGACCCCCTCCGCAGGTTACAATGGACTACAGATGCTGCATTCTGAGGCCAGGGCGTTCCGAGAATGCCAAGGGTGACATGATGACCTTAAATTATTTCCTCTTGTGTCAGTTTTGGTAGACTTTAGGAGCTGGGAAATGGTCCACTTTACAGAAATGTTCAAATTTACTGGCATTTCATATATTCTCTGCTATAACATTGTCCTGATTCTTTTGTAAATTCTTTACTTATGTTTTTGTTTTCCTTAATCAAAGTGTGTCTTTTAACTCTTTTCAAAGAATATTCTTTGGACTTACTACATCACCTCAATTTTATACGTTTTCTGTTGTATTAAGTTCTGCTCATATCTTTATTTATGTTTTTTCTAAGTTCTCCTGGTTTATTGTTTTGATCTTCTGATGTCTATTAAAACACTTGGTTATTCATTTTCATAAATCTTTTTACTTATAAAGATTTGAAATTTTGAAGATTCCAGCTTACTTGTAAGTTTCTAAGGGTCAGGTCCTCTATATTGTTGCTGGCCTAAGGCTTAGTTCACCATATAGCCATGTATATATTTACCTATTTTTCCCTCGACTTTCTGTGATTCCCTACATCTCAACTTTCTTGGCAGACAAGCCATTTGAAATACCCTTAACTTATTTCACAGCCAATAAGTCTTTGAAATAATGTGTATTTTTTAGAGAAATCTTCTTATATAATTCGGCGGAAAATCTGACCTTCCATAGTTTTCAAAACAGCATAATTTCACTCTTCTCACTGATGAATCTGTTGTATTACACAACCTTTGAGTATTTAGCTTTATCAAAGACATTTACTTTGAAAATAGTTTAGAGATCCTATCAGTTTTTAAAAACAGCCTTGTTCCTTGTTTCAGTTCCAGTTTTGTGTATATTTTCTGCCTTGCACCTGATTATTCCAACATCTGATGCATGGCCTAGGGAATCTAATTCTGGTATTGATTGTTTTTGCTGATTGTCTCCCATTGTAGCCGATTTCTCCATAATTGTGTATATTTAGATCATGAGCTCATGTTTAGCTAAACAGCTGACCTTGTTAGAGTCTTAGGTGTGAACCCACGTAAGCTTTACAGAAAGTCGGCAAAGATTTATTTGTGTCACTCCAATGAGTTGCCCGCGAGGACCGCGTTTTCTACAAGTGTTGGTCCAATACTCCCTCTAGAGGCAGGGGACTCAGAGAGGGCTGCTTTGCGTCCCCCGATCTGGCCAGGGGCAATGGGCGGCCTGTGGCCCGGTCAGGAGCCCCTCCGCGTGTGTCCCAGGGACCCATCTGTTTGCGAACTTTGGTCACCTGGCAGGAAGCTACGATGCCCAGACCTATTGTTAGCTGTGCAGCGAGGTGTACTGCGTGGAAAGCTTCCACACACACTTCAAGTAAGAAGGCGGCCTGAGTGGAATTGTGAGAGACTGGGCAGCTGCGCAGACAAAGAAGGTGCCCTTTGGCCTGGGCCTTAATGCTTGTGACACCCACTGGGCCTGCCGGGCTCTGAGAGCCCTGGCCTGGGCACCCTGCTCGCCTGCACTTTTTTCAGTCACAGCACAGATGGCCACACCCATTGCCTCAGTGAGAGCTGTGTTCCAAACTCCTTCAGCCCCGCCGCGTCTCCGCATGTTACCATCGACTACTGATGCTGCGTTCTGAGGCTAGGGCGTGCCGAGAATGCCAAGGGCAGACATGATGACCTGAAATGATTTCCTCTTGTGTCAGTTTGGGAAAACTTTACCAGCTAGGAAATGGTCCACTTTACAGAAATGTTCAAATTTACTGGCATTTAATATATTCTCTGCTATAACATTGTCCTGATTCTTTCTGTATATTCTTTACTTATGTCTTTGTTTTCCTTAATCAAAGTGTGTCTTTTAAATCTTTTCAAAGAATATTCTTTGGACTTACTACATAACCTGAATTTTATACGTTTTCTGTTGTATTAAGTTCTGCTCATATCTTTATTTATCTTTTTTCTATGTTCTCAGGGTTTATTGTTTTGATCTTCTGATGTCAATTAAAACACTTGGTTATTCATTTTCATAAATCTTTTTACTTATAAAGATTTGATCTTTTGAAGATTCCAGCTTACATGTAAGTTTCTAAGGGTCAGGTACTCTACATTGTTGCTGGCCTAAGGCTTAGTTCACCCTATAGCAATGTATATATTGACTTATTTTCCCCTCGACTTTCTGTGATTCCCTACATCTCACCTTTCTTTGCAGACAAGCCATTTGGAACACCCTTAACGTATTTCAAAGCCAATAAGTCTTTGAAAAAATGTGTATTTTTTAGGGAAAACTTCTTATATAATTAGGCAGAAAATCTCACCTGCCACAGTTTTCAAAACAGCATAATTTCACTCTTCTCAATGATTAATCTGTTGTATTACACAACCTTGGAGTATTTAGCTTTATCAATGACATGTACTTTAAAAATGTTTAGAGATCTTACCAGTCTTTGAAAACATACTCGTTCCTTGTTTCAGTTCCACTTTTATGTATATTTTCTGCCTTGCACACGGTTATTCCAATATCTGATGGATGGCCTTGGGTATCTAATTCTGGTATTGATTGTTTTTGCTGTTTGTCTCCCCTTGTAGCTGATTTCTTCATTATTGTTTAAATTTAGATCATGAGCTCATGTTCAGCTAAACAGCTGACCCTGTAAGAGTCTTAAGTGTGAACGCTCGTAAGCTTCAGCAGAAAGTCGTTAAAGATTTATTTGTGTCCCTCCAATGAGTTGTCCGCGAGGACCCCGTTTTCTACAAGTGTTGGTCCAATACTCTATCTAGAGGCAAGGGACTCAAACAGGGCGCAGTGCGGTCCCCGATCTGGGCCAGGGGCATTGGGTTGCATGAGGCCTGGGCAGGAACCACTCCTCGTGTGTCCTAGGGACCCATCTGCCTGCGTACTTCGGTCCCCTGGCAGGAAGCTACGATGCCCAGACCTATGGCTAGCTGTGCAGTGAGGTGTACTGTGCAGACTGGTTCCACACACACTTCAAGTAAGAGGGTTGCCTGAGTAGAAAGATGAGAGTTTGGGCAGCTGTGAAGACAAAGATGACGCCATTTGGACTGGGCCTAAATGCTTGTGACAACCCAGTGGGCCTGCCGGGCTCTGAGGGCCTTGCCCTGGGCCCCCTGCGCCCCAGCCCTTTGTTCAGTCATAGCAGAGATGGCCAAACCCATTCCCTCACTGAGGTCAGTGTTCCAACCTCCCTCAGCCCCTTCCCCTCTCCGCAGGTTACCATGGACTACAGATGCTGCATTCTGAGGCCAGGATGTACCGAGAATGCCAAGGGCAGACAGGATGACCTTAAATGATTTCCTCTTGTGTCAGTTTTGGTAAACTTTAGGAGCTAGGAAATGGTCCACTTTACAGAAATGTTCAAATTTACTGGCATTTCATATATTCTCTGCTATAACATTGTCCTGATTATTTCTGTACATTCTTTACTTATGTTTTTGTTTTCCTTAATCAAAGTGTGTCTTTTAACTCTTTTCAAAGAATATTCTATGGACTTACTACATCAGCTCAATTTTATACATTTCCTGTTGTATTAAGATCTGCTCATATCTTTATTTATGTTTTTTCTATGTTCTCAGGGTTTATTGGTTTGATCTTCTGATGTCAATTAAAACACTTGGTTATTCATTTTAATAAATCTTTTTACTTATAAAGATTTGAACTTTTGAAGATTCCAGCTTACTTGTAAGTTTCTAAGGGTCAGGTCCTCTACATTGTTGCAGGCCTAAGGCTTAGTTCACAATATAGCAATGTATATATTGCCATATTTTCCCCTCGACTTTCTGTGATTCCCTACATTTCAACTTTCTTTGCACACAAGCCATTTGAAATACCCTTAACTTATTTCACAGCAAAAAAGTCTTTGAAATAATGTGTATTTTTTAAAGAAATCTTCTTATATAATTAGGCAGAAAATCTGACCTGCCATAGTTTTCAAAACAGCATAATTTCACTCTTCTCAATGATGGATCTGTTGTATTACATGACCTTTTAATATTTAGCTTTATCATTGACATATACTTTAAAAAGGTTTCAGAGATCCTACCAGTATTTGAAAACATCCTTGTTCCTTGTTTCAATTCCAGTTTTATGTATATTTTCTTCCTTGCACCTGATTATTCCAACATCTGATGGATGGTTTAGGGACTCTAATTCTGGTATTTCCTGTTTAGCTGATTGTGTCCCCCTTGTAGCTGATTTCTTCACTATTGTGTCAATTTAGGTCATGAGCTCATGTTTAGCTAAACAGCTGACCTTGTAAGAGGCTTAGGTGTGAACGCTCGTAATCTTCAGCAGGATGTCGGCAAAGATTTATTTGTTTCCCTCCAATGAGTTGCCCGTGAGAACCCCGTTTTCTACAAGTGATGGTCCAATACTCCCTCTAGAGGCAGGGACTCAGAGAGGGCTGCTTTGTGGCCCCCGATCTGGGGCAGGTGCTGTGGGCGGCTTATGGCCCGAACAGGAGCCTCTCCGTGTGTGTCCTAGGGAACCATCTGCCTGCGAACTATGGTACCTTGTAGGAAGCTACGAAGCCCAGACCTATGGTTAGCTCTGCAGAGAGGTGTACTGCACGGACAGGTTCCACACACACTTCAATTAAGAGGGCGGCCTGAGTAGAAATGTGAGAGTTCGGGAAGCTGTTCAGACAAAGATGGCCCTCTTTGGCCTGGGCCTTAATGCATGTGACACCCCATTGTGCCTGCCGGGTCTGACGGCCCTGCCCTGGGCCCCCTGCTCGCCTGACCTTTGTTCAGTCACAGCAGAGATGGCCACACCCTATCCCTCAGTGAGGGCAGTGTTCCATCCTCCCTCAGCCCCGCCCCGTCTCCGCACGTTACCATGGACTACAGATGCTGCATTCTGTGGCCAGGGCGTTCGGAGACTGCCAAGTGCAGACATGATGACCTTTAATGATTTCCTCCTGTGTCAGTTTTGGTAAATTTTAGGAGCTAGGAAATGGTCCACTTTACAGAAATATTCAAATTTCCTGGCATTTCACATATTCTCTGTGATAACATTGTCCTGATTCTTTCTATATATACTTTAATTATGTTTTTGTTTTGTTAATCAAAGTGTGTCTTTTAAATCTTTTCAACGAATATTCTTTGGACTTACTAAATCACCTCAATTTTACTCGTTTTCTGTAGTATTAAGTTCTGCTCATATCTTTATTTATCGTTTTTCTATGTTCTCAGGGTTTGTTGGATTGATCTTCTGATGTCAATTAAAACACTTGGTTATTCATATTAATAAACCTTTTTAATTATAAAGATTTGAACTTTTGAATATTACAGCTTACTTGTAAGTTACAAAGGGTCAGTTCCTCTACATGGTTGCTGACCTAAGGCTTAGTTCACCCTATAGCAATGTATATATTGACCTATTTTCCCCTCGACTTTCTGTGATTCCCTATATCTCACGTTTCTTTGCAGACAAGCCATTTGAAATACCCTTAACTTATTTCACAGCCAATAAGTCTTTGAAAAAATGTGTATTTTTTAGAGAAATCTTCTTATATAATTAGGCAGAAAATCTGACATGCCATAGATTTCAAAACAGCATAATTTCACTGTACTCAATGATGAATCTGTTGTATTACACAACCTTTGAGTATCTAGCCTTATCAATGACATGAACTTAAAAATGTTTTAGAGATCCTACCAGTCTTTGAAAACATCCTTTTCCTTTGTTTCAGTTCCAGTTTTATGTATATTTTCTTCCTTGCACCTGATTATTCAAACATCTGATGGATGGCCTAGGGAATCTTATTCTGGTATTGATTGTTTTTGCTGATTGTCTCCCCCTTGTAGCTGATTTCTTCATTATTGTGTAAATTTAGATCATGAGCTCATGTTTAGCCAAACAGCTGACCTTGTAAGAGGCTTAGGTGTGAACGCTCGTATGATTCATAAGAAAGTCTGCAAAGATTTATTTGTGTCCCTCCAATGAGTTTCCTGCAAGGACCCCGTTTTCTACAAGTGTTGGTCAAATACTCCCTCTAGATGCAGGGACTCGGACAGGGCTGCTTTGCGGCCCCCGATCTGCGGAAGGGGCTTTGGGCGGCCAGAGGCCCGGTCAGGAGCCTCTCTGAATGTGTCCCAGGGACCCATCTGCCTGCGAACTTCGGTCACCTGGTAGGAAGCTACGATGCCCAGACATATGGTTAGCTGTGCAGTGAAGTGTACTGCGCGGACAGGTTACACACAGACTTCAAGTAAGAGGCTGGCCTTAGTGGAAAGGTAAGAGTTGGGCAGCTGTGCAGAAAAATAATGCGCCCTTTGGCCTGGGCCTAAATACCTGTGAAACCTTACTTGGCCGGCCGGGCTCTGAGGGCCCTGCACTGGACGCCCTGCTCCCCTGTCCTTTGTTCAGTCACAGCAGAGATGGCCGCATACACTCCCTCAGTGAGGGCATTGTTCCAGCCTCCCTCAGCCCCGCCCACTCTCCGCAGGTTACCATGGTCTACAGATGCTGCATTCTGAGGCCAGGGCGTTCCGAGAATGCCAAGGGCAGACATGATGACCTTAAATGATTTCGTTTTGTGTCAGTTTTGGTAAACTTTAGGACCTAGGAAATAGTCCACTTTACAGACATGTTCAAATTTAGTGGCATTTCAGATCTTCTCTGCTATGACATTGTCCTGATTCTTTCTGAATATTCTTTACTTATGTTTTAGTTTTCCTTAATCAAAGTGTGTCTTTTAAATCTTTTCAAAGAATATTCTTTGGACTTACTACATCTCCTGAATTTTATACGTTTTCTGTTGTATTATGTTCTGCTCATATGTTTATTTATCTTTTTTTGTGTTCTCAGGGTTTATTGTTTTGATCTTCTGATGTCAATTAAAACACTTGGTTACTCATTTAATAAATATTTTTTTTATAAATATTTGAACTTTTGAAGATTCCAGCTTACATGAAATTTTCTAAGGGTCACGTCCTCTACATTGTTGCTGGACTAAGGCTAGTTCATCATATAGCAATGTACATAGAGACCTAGCTTCCCCTCGACTTTCTGTGATTCCCTACATCTCACCTTTCTTTGCAGACAAGCCATTTGAAATAACCTTAACTTATTTAACAGACAATAAGTGTTTGAAATAATGTGTACTTTTTACAGAAATCCTCTTATATAATTAGGCAGAAAATCTGACTTGCCATAGTTTTCTAAACAGCATCATTACACTGTTCTCAATGATGAATCTGTTGTATTACACAACCTATGAGTATTTAGCTTTATCAATGACATGTACTTTAAAAATGTTTTAGAGATCCTACCAGTCTTTGACAACATCCTTGTTCCTTGTTTCAGTTCCAGTTTTATGTATATTTTCTGCCTTGCACCTGATTATTCCAACATCTGATGGATGGCCTAGGGAATCTAATTCTGGTATTGATTGTTTTTGCTGATTGCCTCCCCCTTGTAGCTGATTTCCTCATTATTGTGTATATTTAGATCATTAGCTCAGGTTTAGATAAACAGCTGACCTTGTAAGAGGCTTAGGTGTGAACGTTCGAAAGCTTCATCAGAAAGTCGGCAAAGATTTATTTGTGTCCCTCCAATGAGTTGCCCGCGAGGACCCCGTTTTCTACAAGTGTTGGTCCAATACTCCCTCTAGAGGCAGGGACTCAGACAGGGCTGCTTTGCGGCCGCCGATCTGGGGCAGGGACTTTGGGCCGCCTGTGGTCCAGGCATGAGCCTCTCCGCGTGTGTCCCACGGACACATCTGCCTGCGAACTTCGGTCACCTGGCAGGAAGCGACAATGCCAAGACTTATGTCTAGCTCTGCAGCGTGGTGTACTGCGCAGACAGGTGCCACACACACTTCAAGTAAGAGGGTGGACTGAGTGGAAAGGTGAGAGTTTGGGCAGCTGTGAAGTCAAAGAAGACGCCCTTTGGACTGGGCCTAATTGCTTGTGACAACCCACTGGGCCTGCCGGGCTCTGAGGGCCTTGCCCTGGGCCCCCTGCTCCCGTGCCTTTTGTTCAGTCATAGCAGAGATGTCCACACCCATTCCCTCAGTGAGGGCGGTGTTCCAACATCCCACAGCCCCGCCCCCTCTCCGCAGGTTACCATGGACTACAGATGCTGCATTCTGAGGCCAGGGTGTTCTGAGAATGCCAAGGGCAGACATGATGACCTTAAAGGATTTCCTCTTGTGTCAGTTTTGGTAAACTTTAGGAGCTAGGAAATGGTCCACTTTAGAGAAATGTTCATATTTACTGGCATTTCATATATTCTCTGCTATAACATTGTCCTGATTCTTTCTGTATATTCTTTACTTATGTTTTTGTTTTCCTTAATCAAAATATGTCTTTTAAATCTTTTCAAAGAATATTCTTTGGACTTACTACATCACCTCAATTTTATACGTTTTCTGTTGTATTAAGTTCTGCTCATATCTTTATTTATGTTTTTTCTATGTTCTCATGGTTTATTGTTTTGATCTTCTGATGTCAATTAAAACACTTGGTTATTCATTTTGATAAAACTTTTTACTTATAAAGATTTGAACTTTGGAAGATTCTAGCTTACTTGTAAGTTTATAGGGGTCAGGTCCTCTACATTGTTGCTGGCCTAAGGCTTAGTTCACCATATAGCAATGTATATATTGACCTATTTTCCCCTCGACTTTCTGTGATTCCCTACATCTCAACTTTCTTTGCACACAAGCCATTTGACATACCCTTAACTTATTTCACAACGAATAAGTCTTTGAAATAATGTGTATTTTTTCGAGAAATCTTCTTATATAATTAGGCAGAAAATCTGACCTGCCATAGTTTTCAAAACAGCATAATTTCACTGTTCTCAATGATGAATCTGTTGTATTACAGAAACTTTGAGTATCTAGCCTTATCAATGACATGTACTTAAAAATGTTTTAGAGATCCTACCAGTCTTTGAAAACATCCTTTTTCTTTGTTTCAGTTCCAGTTTTATGTGTATTTTCTGCCTTGCACCTGATTATTCCAACATCTGATGGATGGCCTAGGAAATCTAATTCTGGTATTGCTTGTTTTTGCTGATTCTCTCCCCCTTGTAGCTGATTCCTTCTTTATTGTGTAAATTTAGATCATGAGCTCATGGTTAGCCAAACGGCTTACCTTGTAAGAGGCTTAGGTGTGAACCCTCGTACCCTTCATCAGAAAGTCGGCCGAGATTTATTTGTGTCCCTCCAATGAGTGGCATGCGAGGACCACGTTTTCTACAAGAGTTTTTCCAATACTACCTCTAGAGCCAGGGAATCAGACAGGGCTGCTTTGCAGCCCCCGATCTGGGGCAGGGTCTTTGGGCCGCCCGTGGCCCGGACAGGAGCTTCGCCGCAGGTGTCCCAGGGACCCATGTGCCTGCGAACTTTGGTCACCTGTCATGAAATTACGATGCCCAGTCCTATGGTTAGCTGTGCAGCGAGATGTACTGCGCGGACAGGTTCCACACACACTTCAAGTAAGAGGCGGCCTGAGTGGAAAAGTGAGAGTTTGAGCAGATTTGCAGACAAAGAAGACTCCCTTTGGCCTGGGCCTAAATGCTTGTGACACCCCACTGGGCCTGCCGGGTTCTGAGGGCCCTGCCCTGGTTTCCCTGCTGTCCTGCCCTATGTTCAGTCACAGCAGAGATGGGCACACCCACTCCCTCAGTGAGGGCAGTGTTCCAACCTCCCTCAGACCCTCCTCCTCTCCGCAGTTTACCATGGACTACAGATGCTGCATTCTGAGGCCAGGGCGTTCCGAGAATGCCAAGGGAAGACAGGATGACCTTAAATGATTTCCTTTTGTGACAGTTTTGGTAAACTTTAGGAGCTAGGAAATGGTCCACTTTACAGAAATGTTCAAATTTACTGGCATTTCAGATATTCTCTGCTATAACATTATCCTGATTCTTTCTGTATATTCTTGACTTATGATATTTGTTTTCCTGAATCAAAGTGTGTCTTTTAAATCTTTTCAAAGAATATTCTTTGGACTTACTACATCACCTGAATTTTATACGTTTTCTGTTGTATGAAGTTCTGCTCATATCTTTATTGATCTTTTTTCTATGTTCTCAGGGTTTATTGTTTTGATCTTCTGATGTCAATTAAAACACTTGGTTATTCATTTTCATAAATCTTTTAACTTATAAAGATTTGAACTTAGGAAGATTCCAACTTACTTGTTAGTTTCTAAGGGTCAGGTCCTCTACATTGTTACTGACCTAAGGCTTAGTTCACCGTATAGCAATGTATATATTGACCTATTTTCCCCTCGACTTTATGTGATTCCGTACATCTCACATTTCTTTGCCAACAGGCCATTTGAAGTACCCTTAACATATTTCACAGCCAATAGTTCTTTGAAATAATGTGTATTTTTAGAGAAATCTTCTTATATATTTAGGCAGAAAATCTGACCTGCCATAGTTTTGAAAACAGCTTAATTTCACTCTTCTCAATGATGAATCTGTTGTATTACACAACCTTTGAATATTTAGCTTTATCAATGATATGTACTTTTAAAATGTTTTAGACATCATACCAGTCTTTGAAAACATCCTTGTTCCTTGTTTCAGTTCCAGGTTTATGTATATTTTCTGTCTTGCACCTGATTATTCCAACATCTGATGGATGGCTTAGGGAATCTAATTCTGGTATTGATTGTTTTTGCTGATTGTCTCCGCCTTGTAGCTGATTTCTTCATTATTGTGTAATTTAGATTTAGAGCTCATGTTTAGCCAAACAGCTGACCTTGTAAGAGGCTTAGGTGTGAGCGCACGTAAGCTTCATCAGAAAGTCGGCAAAGGTTTTTTTGTGTCCCTCCAATGAGTTGCCCACGAGGACCCCGTTTTCTACAAGTGTTGGTCCAATACTCCCTCTAGAGGCAGGGACTCAGATATGGCTGGTTTGCGGCCGCCGAACTGGGGCAGGGACTTTGGGCCGGCCGTGGCCCAGGCATGAGCCTCTCCGGGTGTGTCCCACGGACCATCTGCCTGCGGACTATGGTCAACTGGCAGGAAGCTACAATGGCCATATCTATGGTTAGCTGTGCAGCGAGGTGTACTGCGCGGACAGGTTCCACACACACCTCAAGTAAGAGGGCGGCCTGAGTGGAAAAGTGAGAATTTGGGCAATGTGCAGACAAAGAAGGCGCCCTTTGCCCGGGGCCTAAATGCTTGTGACACCCCACTGGGCCTGCCGGGCTCTGAGGGACCTTCCCTGGCATCCCTGCTCTCCTGCTCTATGTTCAGTCACAGCAGAGATGGCCATAACCACTCCCTCAGTGAGGGCAGTGTTCCAGCCTCCCTCAGCCCCGCCCCCTCTCCGCAGGTTACCATGGACTACAGATGCTGCATTCTGAGGCCAGGGCGTTCCGAGAATGCCAAAGGCAGACATGATGACCTTAAATGATTTCCTCTTGTGTCAGTTTTTGTAAACTTTAGGAGCTAGGAAATGGTCCACTTTACAGAAATGTTCAAATTTACTGGCATTTCAGATATTCTCTGCTATAACATTGTCCTGATTCTTTCTGGATATTCTTTACTTATGTTTTTGTTTTCCTTAATCAAAGTGTGTCTTTTAAATCTTTTCAAAGAATATTCTTTGGACTTACTACATCACCTCAATTTTATACGTTTTCTGTTGTATTAAGTTCTGCTCATATCTTTATTTATCTATTTTCTATGTTCTCAGGGTTTATTGTTTCGATCTTCTGATGTTCATTAAAACACTTTGTTATTCATTTTCATAAATGTTTTCACTTATAAAGATTTGAACTTTTGAAGATTCCAGCTTACTTGTAAGTTTCTAAGGTTCAGGTACTCTACATTGTTGCTGGCCTAAGGCTTAGTTCACCATATAGCAATGTATATATTGAACTATTTTCCCCTCGACTTTTTGTGATTCCCTACATCTCACCTTTCTTTGCAGACAAGCCATTTGAAATACCCTTACCTTAATTCAGAGCCAATAAGTCTTTGAAATAATGTGTAATTTTTAGAGAAATCATCTTATATAATTAGGCAGAAAATCTGACCTGCCATAGTTTTAAAACAGCATAAATTCACTCTTCTCAATGATGAATCTGTTGTATTACTCAACCTTTGAGTATTTAGCTTTATCAATGACATGTACTTTAAAAATGTTTTAGGGATCTTACCAGTCTTTGAAAACATCCTTGTTCCTTGTTTCAGTTCCAGTTTTATGTGTATTTTCTGCCTTTCACCTGATTATTCCAACATCTGATGGATGGCCTAGGGAATCTAATTCTGGTATTTCTTGTTTTTGCTGATTGTCTCCCCCTTGTAGCTGATTTCTTCATTATTGTGTAAATTTAGATCATGAGCTCATGTTTAGCTAAACAGCTGACCTTGTAAGTGGCTTAGGTGTGAACGCTCATAAGCTTCATCAGAAAGTCTGCAAAGATTTATTTGTGTCCCTCCAATGAGTTGCCCGTGAGGACCCCGTTTTCTACAAGAGTTGGTCCAATACAACCTCTAGAGGCAAGGACTCAGACAGGACTTCTTTGCGTCCCACGATCAGGGGCAGGGGCTGTGGTCGGCCCGTGGCCCGAGCAGGAGCCTCTCTGCGTGTGTCCCAGGGACCCATCTGCTTGCGAATTTCGGTCACCTGGCAGGAATCTACGATGCCCAGACCTATCGTTAGATGTGAATCGAGGTGTACTGCGCGGACAGGTTCCACACACACCCCAAAAAGAAGGCGGCCTGAGTAGAAATATGAGAGTTTGGGCAGCTGTGTAGACAAAGAATGTACCCTGTGGCCTGGGCCTAAATGCTGTTGAAACCCCACTGGGCCTGCCGGGCTCTGAGGGCCCTGCCCTGTGCCCAATGCTCCCCTACACTTTGTTCAGTCACAGCATAAATGGCCACAACCACTCCCTCAGTGAGGACAGTGTTCCAAACTCCCTCAGCCCCGCTCCATCTCCATAAGTTACCATGGACTACAGATGTTGCATTCTGAGGCCAGGGCGTTCCGAGAATGCCAAGGGCAGACAGGATGACCTTAAATGATTTCCTCTTGTGTCAGTTTTGGTAAACTTTAGGAGCTAGGAAATGGTCCACTTTACAGAAATATTCAAATTTCCTGGCATTTCACATATTCTCTGTTATAACATTGTCCTGATTCTTTCTATATATACTTTAATTATGTTTTTGTTTTGTTAATCAAAGTGTGTCTTTTAAATCTTTTCAACGAATATTTTTTGGACTTACTAAATCACCTCAATTTTACTCGTTTTCTGTAGTATTAAGTTCTGCTCATATCTTTATTTATCGTTTTTCTATGTTCTCAGGGTTTGTTGGTTTGATCTTCTGATGTCAATTAAAACACTTGGTTATTCATATTAATAAACCTTTTTAATTATAAAGATTTGAACTTTTGAATATTACAGCTTACTTGTAAGTTACTAAGGGTCAGTTCCTCTACATTTTTGCTGACCTAAGGCTTAGTTAACCCTATAGAAATGTATATATTGACCTATTTTCCCCTCGACTTTCTGTGATTCCCTACATCTCACCTTTCTTTGCAGACAAGCCGTTTGAAATACCCTTAACTTATTTCTCAGCCAAGAAGTCTTTGAAATAATGTGTATTTTTTAGAGAAATCTTCTTATATAATTAGGCAGAAAATCTGACATGCCATAGTTTACAAAACAGCATAATTTCACTGTACTCAATGATGAATCTTTTGTATTACACAACCTTTGAGTATCTAGCCTTATCAATGACATGTACTTAAAAATGTTTTAGAGATCCTACCAGTCTTTGAAAACATCCTTTTCCTTTGTTTCAGTTCCAGTTTTATGTATATTTTCTTCCTTGCACCTGATTATTACAACATCTGATGGATGGCGTAGGGAATCTTATTTTGGTATTGATTGTTTTTGCTGATTGTCTCCGCCTTGTAGCTGATTTCTTCATTATTGTGTAAATTTAGATCATGAGCTCATGTTTAGCCAAACAGCTGATCTTGTAAGAGGCTTAGGTGTGAACGCTCGTAAGCTTCATCAGAAAGTCTGCAAAGATTTATTTGTGTCCCTCCAATGAGTTTCCTGCAAGGACCCCTTTTTCTACAAGTGTTGGTCAAATACTCCCTCTACATGCAGGGACTCGGACAGGGCTGCTTTGCGGCCCCCGATCTGCAGAAGGGTCTGTGGGCGGCCAGAGGCCCTGTCAGGAGCCTCTCTGAATGTGTCCCAGGAACCCATCTGCCTGTGAACTTCGGTCACCTGGCAGGAAGCTACGATGCCCAGACACATGGTTAGCTGTGCAGTGAAGAGTACTGCACGGACAGGTTACACACAGACTTTCAGTAAGAGGGCGGCCTTAGTGGAAAGGTAAGAGTTGGGCAGCTGTGCAGAAAAAGAATGCGCCCTTTGGCCTGGGCCTAAATACTTGTGAAACCGCACTGGGCCTGCCGGGCTCTGAGGGCCCTGCACTGGAGGCCCTGCTCCCCTGTCCTTTGTTCAGTCACAGCAGAGATGGCCGCATACACTCCCTCAGTGAGGGCATTGTTCCAGCCTCTCTCAGCCCTGCCCCCTCTCCGCAGGTTACCATGGACTACAGATGCTGCATTCTGAGGCCATGGCGTGCCGAGAATGCCAAGGGCAGACATGATGACCTTAAATGATTTCGTTTTGTGTCAGTTTTGGTAAACTTTAGGAGCTAGGAAATGGTCCACTTTACAGAAATGTTCAAATTTAGTGGCATTTCAGATCTTCTCTGCTATGACATTGTCCTGATTCTTTCTGTATATTCTTTACTTATGTTTTTGTTTTCCTTAATCAAAGTGTGTCTTTTAAATCTTTTCAAAGAATATTCTTTGGACTTACTACATCACCTGAATTTTATACGTTTTCTGTTGTATTAAGTTCTGCTTATATGTTTATTTATCTTTTTTTGTGTTCTCAGGGTTTATTGTTTTGATCTTCTGATGTCAAATAAAACACTTGGTTATTCATTTTAATAAATCTTTTTTTTATAAATATTTGAACTTTTGAAGATTCCAGCTTACATGAAAGTTTCTAAGGGTCACGTCCTCTACACTGTTGCTGGACTAAGGCTTAGTTCAACATATAGCAATGTATATAGAGACCTATCTTCCCCTCGACTTTCTGTGATTCCCTACATCTCACCTTTCTTTGCAGACAAGCCATTTGAAATAAACTTAACTTATTTAACAGCCAATAAGTGTTTGAAATAATGTGTACTTTTTACAGAAATACTCATATAATTAGGCAGAAAATCTGACTTGCCATAGTTTTCTAAACAGCATAATTACACTGTTCTCAATGATGAATCTGTTGTATTACACAACCTTTGAGTATTTAGCTTTATCAATGACATGTACTTTAAAAATGTTTTAGACATCCTACCAGTCTTTGAAAGCATCCTTGTTCCTTGTTTCAGTTCCAGTTTTATGTATATTTTCTGCCTTGCACCTGATTATTCCAACATCTGATGGATGGCCTAGGGAATCTAATTCTGGTATTGATTGTTTTTGCTGATTGCCTCCCCCTTGTAGCTGATTTCCTCATTATTGTGTATATTTAGATCATTAGCTCAGGTTTAGATAAACAGCTGACCTTGTAAGAGGCTTAGGTGTGAACGCTCGAAAGCTTCATCAGAATGTCGGCAAAGATTTATTTGTGTCCCTCCAATGAGTTGCCCGCGAGGACCCCGTTTTCTACAAGTGTTGGTCCAATACTCCCTCTAGAGGCAGGGACTCAGACAGGGCTGCTTTGCGGCCGCCGATCTGCGGCAGGGTCTTTGGGCCGCCCGTGGTCCAGGCATGAGCTTCTCCGCGTGTGTCCCACGGACCCATCTGCCTGCGAACTTCGGTCACCTGGCAGGAAGCGACAATGCCAAGACTTATGTCTAGCTCTGCAGCGTGGTGTACTGCGCAGACAGGTGCCACACACACTTCAAGTAAGAGGGTGGACTGAGTGGAAAGGTGAGAGTTTGGGCAGCTGTGAAGACAAAGAAGGCGCACTTTGGACTGGGCCTAAATTCTTGTGACACCCCACTGGGCCTGCCGGGCTCTGAGGGCCTTGCCCTGGGCCCCCTGCTCCCGTGCCTTTTGTTCAGTCATAGCAGAGATGTCCACACCCATTCCCTCAGTGAGGGCGGTGTTCCAACATCCCTCAGCCCCGCCCCCTCTCCGCAGGTTACCATGGACTACAGATGCTGCATTCTGAGGCCAGGGTGTTCTGAGAATGCCAAGGGCAGACATGATGACCTTAAAGGATTTCCTCTTGTGTCAGTTTTGGTAAACTTTAGGAGCTAGGAAATGGTCCACTTTAGAGAAATGTTCATATTTACTGGCATTTCATATATTCTCTGCTATAACATTGTCCTGATTCTTTCTGTATATTCTTTACTTATGTTTTTGTTTTCCTTAATCAAAATATGTCTTTTAAATCTTTTCAAAGAATATTCTTTGGACTTACTACATCACCTTAATTTTATACGTTTTCTGTTGTATTAAGTTCTGCTCATATCTTTATTTATGTTTTTTCTATGTTCTCATGGTTTATTGTTTTGATCTTCTGATGTCAATTAAAACACTTGGTTATTCATTTTGATAAAACTTTTTACTTATAAAGATTTGAACTTTGGAAGATTCCAGCTTACTTGTAAGTTTATAGGGGTCAGGTCCTCTACATTGTTGCTGGCCTAAGGCTTAGTTCACCATATAGCAATGTATATATTGACCTATTTTCCCCTCGACTTTCTGTGATTCCCTACATCTCAACTTTCTTTGCACACAAGCCATTTGACATACCCTTAACTTATTTCACAGCCAATAAGTCTTTGAAATAATGTGTATTTTTTCGAGAAATCTTCTTATATAATTAGGCAGAAAATCTGACCTGCCATAGTTTTCAAAACAGCATAATTTCACTGTTCTCAATGATGAATCTGTTGTATTACAGAAACTTTGAGTATCTAGCCTTATCAATGACATGTACTTAAAAATGTTTTAGAGATCCTACCAGTCTTTGAAAACATCCTTTTTCTTTGTTTCAGTTCCAGTTTTATGTGTATTTTCTGCCTTGCACCTGATTATTCCAACATCTGATGGATGGCCTAGGAAATCTAATTCTGGTATTGCTTGTTTTTGCTGATTCTCTCCCCCTTGTAGCTGATTCCTTCTTTATTGTGTAAATTTAGATCATGAGCTCATGGTTAGCCAAACGGCTTACCTTGTAAGAGGCTTAGGTGTGAACCCTCGTACCCTTCATCAGAAAGTCGGCCGAGATTTATTTGTGTCCCTCCAATGAGTGGCATGCGAGGACCACGTTTTCTACAAGAGTTTTTCCAATACTACCTCTAGAGCCAGGGAATCAGACAGGGCTGCTTTGCAGCCCCCGATCTGGGGCAGGGTCTTTGGGCCGCCCGTGGCCCGGACAGGAGCTTCGCCGCAGGTGTCCCAGGGACCCATGTGCCTGCGAACTTTGGTCACCTGTCATGAAATTACGATGCCCAGTCCTATGGTTAGCTGTGCAGCGAGATGTACTGCGCGGACAGGTTCCACACACACTTCAAGTAAGAGGCGGCCTGAGTGGAAAAGTGAGAGTTTGAGCAGATTTGCAGACAAAGAAGACTCCCTTTGGCCTGGGCCTAAATGCTTGTGACACCCCACTGGGCCTGCCGGGTTCTGAGGGCCCTGCCCTGGTTTCCCTGCTGTCCTGCCCTATGTTCAGTCACAGCAGAGATGGGCACACCCACTCCCTCAGTGAGGGCAGTGTTCCAACCTCCCTCAGACCCTCCTCCTCTCCGCAGTTTACCATGGACTACAGATGCTGCATTCTGAGGCCAGGGCGTTCCGAGAATGCCAAGGGAAGACAGGATGACCTTAAATGATTTCCTTTTGTGACAGTTTTGGTAAACTTTAGGAGCTAGGAAATGGTCCACTTTACAGAAATGTTCAAATTTACTGGCATTTCAGATATTCTCTGCTATAACATTATCCTGATTCTTTCTGTATATTCTTGACTTATGATATTTGTTTTCCTGAATCAAAGTGTGTCTTTTAAATCTTTTCAAAGAATATTCTTTGGACTTACTACATCACCTGAATTTTATACGTTTTCTGTTGTATGAAGTTCTGCTCATATCTTTATTGATCTTTTTTCTATGTTCTCAGGGTTTATTGTTTTGATCTTCTGATGTCAATTAAAACACTTGGTTATTCATTTTCATAAATCTTTTAACTTATAAAGATTTGAACTTAGGAAGATTCCAACTTACTTGTTAGTTTCTAAGGGTCAGGTCCTCTACATTGTTACTGACCTAAGGCTTAGTTCACCGTATAGCAATGTATATATTGACCTATTTTCCCCTCGACTTTATGTGATTCCGTACATCTCACATTTCTTTGCCAACAGGCCATTTGAAGTACCCTTAACATATTTCACAGCCAATAGTTCTTTGAAATAATGTGTATTTTTAGAGAAATCTTCTTATATAATTAGGCAGAAAATCTGACCTGCCATAGTTTTGAAAACAGCTTAATTTCACTCTTCTCAATGATGAATCTGTTGTATTACACAACCTTTGAATATTTAGCTTTATCAATGATATGTACTTTTAAAATGTTTTAGAGATCATACCAGTCTTTGAAAACATCCTTGTTCCTTGTTTCAGTTCCAGGTTTATGTATATTTTCTGTCTTGCACCTGATTATTCCAACATCTGATGGATGGCTTAGGGAATCTAATTCTGGTATTGATTGTTTTTGCTGATTGTCTCCGCCTTGTAGCTGATTTCTTCATTA
Organism: Mesoplodon bidens; assembly: GCF_964165515.1. NCBI lineage: Eukaryota > Metazoa > Chordata > Mammalia > Artiodactyla > Ziphiidae > Mesoplodon > Mesoplodon bidens. The sequence goes on from NC_138180.1 coordinate 6,387,170, forward strand.
TTGTGTAATTTAGATTTAGAGCTCATGTTTAGCCAAACAGCTGACCTTGTAAGAGGCTTAGGTGTGAGCGCACGTAAGCTTCATCAGAAAGTCGGCAAAGGTTTTTTTGTGTCCCTCCAATGAGTTGCCCACGAGGACCCCGTTTTCTACAAGTGTTGGTCCAATACTCCCTCTAGAGGCAGGGACTCAGATATGGCTGGTTTGCGGCCGCCGAACTGGGGCAGGGACTTTGGGCCGGCCGTGGCCCAGGCATGAGCCTCTCCGAGTGTGTCCCACGGACCATCTGCCTGCAGACTATGGTCAACTGGCAGGAAGCTACAATGCCCATATCTATGGTTAGCTGTGCAGCGAGGTGTACTGCGCGGACAGGTTCCACACACACCTCAAGTAAGAGGGCGGCCTGAGTGGAAAAGTGAGAATTTGGGCAATGTGCAGACAAAGAAGGCGCCCTTTGCCCGGGGCCTAAATGCTTGTGACACCCCACTGGGCCTGCCGGGCTCTGAGGGACCTTCCCTGGATTCCCTGCTCTCCTGCTCTATGTTCAGTCACAGCAGAGATGGCCAAAACCACTCCCTCAGTGAGGGCAGTGTTCCAGCCTCCCTCAGCCCCGCCCCCTCTCCGCAGGTTACCATGGACTACAGATGCTGCATTCTGAGGCCAGGGCGTTCCGAGAATGCCAAAGGCAGACATGATGACCTTAAATGATTTCCTCTTGTGTCAGTTTTTGTAAACTTTAGGAGCTAGGAAATGGTCCACTTTACAGAAATGTTCAAATTTACTGGCATTTCAGATATTCTCTGCTATAACATTGTCCTGATTCTTTCTGTATATTCTTTACTTATGTTTTTGTTTTCCTTAATCAAAGTGTGTCTTTTAAATCTTTTCAAAGAATATTCTTTGGACTTACTACATCACCTCAATGTTATACGTTTTCTGTTGTATTAAGTTCTGCTCATATCTTTATTTATCTATTTTCTATGTTCTCAGGGTTTATTGTTTCGATCTTCTGATGTTCATTAAAACACTTTGTTATTCATTTTCATAAATGTTTTCACTTATAAAGATTTGAACTTTGGAAGATTCCAACTTACTTGTAAGTTTCTAAGGTTCAGGTACTCTACATTGTTGCTGGCCTAAGGCTTAGTTCACCATATAGCAATGTATATATTGAACTATTTTCCCCTCGACTTTTTGTGATTCCCTACATCTCACCTTTCTTTGCAGACAAGCCATTTGAAATACCCTTACCTTAATTCAGAGCCAATAAGTCTTTGAAATAATGTGTATTTTTTAGAGAAATCATCTTATATAATTAGGCAGAAAATCTGACCTGCCATAGTTTTAAAACAGCATAAATTCACTCTTCTCAATGATGAATCTGTTGTATTACTCAACCTTTGAGTATTTAGCTTTATCAATGACATGTACTTTAAAAATGTTTTAGAGATCTTACCAGTCTTTGAAAACATCCTTGTTCCTTGTTTCAGTTCCAGTTTTATGTGTATTTTCTGCCTTGCACCTGATTATTCCAACATCTGATGGATGGCCTAGGGAATCTAATTCTGGTATTGCTTGTTTTTGCTGATTGTCTCCCCCTTGTAGCTGATTTCTTCATTATTGTGTAAATTTAGATCATGAGCTCATGTTTAGCTAAACAGCTGACCTTGTAAGTGGCTTAGGTGTGAACGCTCGTAAGCTTCATCAGAAAGTCTGCAAAGATTTATTTGTGTCCCTCCAATGAGTTGCCCGTGAGGACCCCGTTTTCTACAAGAGTTGGTCCAATACAACCTCTAGAGGCAAGGACTCAGACAGGACTTCTTTGCGTCCCACGATCAGGGGCTGGGGCTGTGGGCGGCCCGTGGCCCGGGCAGGAGCCTCTCTGCGTGTGTCCCAGGGACCCATCTGCTTGCGAATTTCGGTCACCTGGCAGGAATCTAGGATACCCAGACCTATCGTTAGATGTGCAGCGAGGTGTACTGCGGGGACAGGTTCCACACACACCCCAAAAAGAAGGCGGCCTGAGTAGAAATATGAGAGTTTGGGCAGCTGTGTAGACAAAGAATGTACCCTGTGGCCTGGGCCTAAATGCTGGTGAAACCCCACTGGGCGTGCTGGGCTCTGAGGGCCCTGCCCTGTGCCCAATTCTCCCCTACACTTTGTTCAGTCACAGCATAAATGGCCACAACCACTCCCTCAGTGAGGACAGTGTTCCAAACTCCCTCAGCCCCGCTCCATCTCCATAAGTTACCATGGACTACAGATGTTGCATTCTGAGGCCAGGGCGTTCCGAGAATGCCAAGGGCAGACAGGATGACCTTAAATGATTTCCTCTTGTGTCAGTTTTGGTAAACTTTAGGAGCTAGGAAATGGTCCACTTTACAGAAATATTCAAATTTCCTGGCATTTCACATATTCTCTGTGATAACATTGTCCTGATTCTTTCTATATATACTTTAATTATGTTTTTGTTTTGTTAATCAAAGTGTGTCTTTTAAATCTTTTCAACGAATATTGTTTGGACTTACTAAATCCCCTCAATTTTACTCGTTTTCTGTAGTATTAAGTTCTGCTCATATCTTTATTTATCGTTTTTCTATGTTCTCAGGGTTTGTTGGATTGATCTTCTGATGTCAATTAAAACACTTGGTTATTCATATTAATAAACCTTTTTAATTATAAAGATTTGAACTTTTGAATATTACAGCTTACTTGTAAGTTACAAAGGGTCAGTTCCTCTACATGGTTGCTGACCTAAGGCTTAGTTCACCCTATAGCAATGTATATATTGACCTATTTTCCTCTCGACTTTCTGTGATTCCCTACATCTCACGTTTCTTTGCACACAAGCCATTTGAAATACCCTTAACTTATTTCACAGCCAATAATTCTTTGAAAAAATGTGTATTTTTTAGAGAAATCTTCTTATATAATTAGGCAGAATATCTGACATGCCATAGATTTCAAAACAGCATAATTTCACTGTACTCAATGATGAATCTGTTGTATTACACAACCTTTGAGTATCTAGCCTTATCAATGACATGAACTTAAAAATGTTTTAGAGATCCTACCAGTCTTTGAAAACATCCTTTTCCTTTGTTTCAGTTCCAGTTTTATGTATATTTTCTTCCTTGCACCTGATTATTCAAACATCTGATGGATGGCATAGGGAATCTTATTCTGGTATTGATTGTTTTTGCTGATTGTCTCCCCCTTGTAGCTGATTTCTTCATTATTGTGTAAATTTAGATCATGAGCTCATGTTTAGCCAAACTGCTGACCTTGTAAGAGGCTTAGGTGTGAACGCTCGTAAGATTCATCAGAAAGTCTGCAAAGATTTATTTGTGTCCCTCCAATGAGTTTCCTGCAAGGACCCCGTTTTCTACAAGTGTTGGTCAAATACTCCCTCTAGATGCAGGGACTCGGACAGGGCTGACTTTGCGGCCCCCGATCTGCGGAAGGGGCTTTGGGCGGCCAGAGGCCCGGTCAGGAGCCTCTCTGAATGTGTCCCAGGGACCCATCTGCCTGCGAACTTCGGTCACCTGGTAGGAAGCTACGATTCCCAGACATACGGTTAGCTGTGCAGTGAAGTGTACTGCGCGGACAGGTTACACACAGACTTCAAGTAAGTGGCTGGCCTTAGTGGAAAGGTAAGAGTTGGGCAGCTGTGCAGAAAAAGAATGCGCCCTTTGGCCTGCGCCTAAATACTTGTGAAACCGCACTGGGCCTGCCGGGCTCTGAGGGCCCTGCACTGGAGGCCCTGCTCCCCTGTCCTTTGTTCAGTCACAGCAGAGATGGCCGCATACACTCCCTCAGTGAGGGCATTGTTCCAGCCTCTCTCAGCCCTGCCCCCTCTCCGCAGGTTACCATGGACTACAGATGCTGCATTCTGAGGCCATGGCGTGCCGAGAATGCCAAGGGCAGACATGATGACCTTAAATGATTTCGTTTTGTGTCAGTTTTGGTAAACTTTAGGAGCTAGGAAATGGTCCACTTTACAGAAATGTTCAAATTTAGTGGCATTTCAGATCTTCTCTGCTATGACATTGTCCTGATTCTTTCTGTATATTCTTTACTTATGTTTTTGTTTTCCTTAATCAAAGTGTGTCTTTTAAATCTTTTCAAAGAATATTCTTTGGACTTACTACATCAGCTGAATTTTATACGTTTTCTGTTGTATTAAGTTCTGCTTATATGTTTATTTATCTTTTTTTGTGTTCTCAGGGTTTATTGTTTTGATCTTCTGATGTCACATAAAACAGTTGGTTATTCATTTTAATAAATCATTTTTTTATAAATATTTGAACTTTTGAAGATTCCAGCTTACATGAAAGTTTCAAAGGGTCACGTCCTCTACACTGTTGCTGGACTAAGGCTTAGTTCAACATATAGCAATGTATACAGAGACCTATCTTCCCCTCGACTTTCTGTGATTCCCTACATCTCACCTTTCTTTGCAGACAAGCCATTTGAAATAAACTTAACTTATTTAACAGCCAATAAGTGTTTGAAATAATGTGTACTTTTTACAGAAATCCTCTTATATAATTAGGCAGAAAATCTGACTTGCCATAGTTTTCTAAACAGCATAATTACACTGTTCTCAATGATGAATCTGTTGTATTACACAACCTTTGAGTATTTAGCTTTATCAATGACATGTACTTTAAAAATGTTTTAGACATCCTACCAGTCTTTGAAAGCATCCTTGTTCCTTGTTTCAGTTCCAGTTTTATGTATATTTTCTGCCTTGCACCTGATTATTCCAACATCTGATGGATGGCCTAGGGAATCTAATTCTGGTATTGATTGTTTTTGCTGATTGCCTCCCCCTTGTAGCTGATTTCCTCATTATTGTGTATATTTAGATCATTAGCTCAGGTTTAGATAAACAGCTGACCTTGTAAGAGGCTTAGGTGTGAACGCTCGAAAGCTTCATCAGAAAGTCGGCAAAGATTTATTTGTGTCCCTCCAATGAGTTGCCCGCGAGGACCCCGTTTTCTACAAGTGTTGGTCCAATACTCCCTCTAGAGGCAGGGACTCAGACAGGGCTGCTTTGCGGCCGCCGATCTGCGGCAGGGACTTTGGGCCGCCCGTGGTCCAGGCATGAGCTTCTCCGCGTGTGTCCCACGGACCCATCTGCCTGCGAACTTCGGTCACCTGGCAGGAAGCGACAATGCCAAGACTTATGTCTAGCTCTGCAGCGTGGTGTACTGCGCAGACAGGTGCCACACACACTTCAAGTAAGAGGGTGGACTGAGTGGAAAGGTGAGAGTTTGGGCAGCTGTGAAGACAAAGAAGGCGCACTTTGGACTGGGCCTAAATTCTTGTGACAACCCACTGGGCCTGCCGGGCTCTGAGGGCCTTGCCCTGGGCCCCCTGCTCCCGTGCCTTTTGTTCAGTCATAGCAGAGATGTCCACACCCATTCCCTCAGTGAGGGCGGTGTTCCAACATCCCTCAGCCCCGCCCCCTCTCCGCAGGTTACCATGGCCTACAGATGCTGCATTCTGAGGCCAGGGTGTTCTGAGAATGCCAAGGGCAGACATGATGACCTTAAAGGATTTCCTCTTGTGTCAGTTTTGGTAAACTTTAGGAGCTAGGAAATGGTCCACTTTAGAGAAATATTCATATTTACTGGCATTTCATATATTCTCTGCTATAACATTGTCCTGATTCTTTCTGTATATTCTTTACTTATGTTTTTGTTTTCCTTAATCAAAATATGTCTTTTAAATCTTTTCAAAGAATATTCTTTGGACTTACTACATCACCTCAATTTTATACGTTTTCTGTTGTATTAAGTTCTGCTCATATCTTTATTTATGTTTTTTCTATGTTCTCATGGTTTATTGTTTTGATCTTCTGATGTCAATTAAAACACTTGGTTATTCATTTTGATAAAACTTTTTACTTATAAAGATTTGAACTTTGGAAGATTCCAGCTTAATTGTAAGTTTATAGGGGTCAGGTCCTCTACATTGTTGCTGGCCTAAGGCTTAGTTCACCATATAGCAATGTATATATTGACCTATTTTCCCCTCGACTTTCTGTGATTCCCTACATCTCAACTTTCTTTGCACACAAGCCATTTGACATACCCTTAACTTATTTCACAGCCAATAAGTCTTTGAAATAATGTGTATTTTTCGAGAAATCTTCTTATATAATTAGGCAGAAAATCTGACCTGCCATAGTTTTCAAAACAGCATAATTTCACTGTTCTCAATGATGAATCTGTTGTATTACAGAAACTTTGAGTATCTAGCCTTATCAATGACATGTACTTAAAAATGTATTATTGATCCTACCAGTCTTTGAAAACATCCTTTTTCTTTGTTTCAGTTCCAGTTTTATGTGTATTTTCTGCCTTGCACCTGATTATTCCAACATCTGATGGATGGCCTAGGAAATCTAATTCTGGTATTGCTTGTTTTTGCTGATTCTCTCCCCCTTGTAGCTGATTCCTTCTTTATTGTGTAAATTTAGATCATGAGCTCATGGTTAGCCAAACGGCTTACCTTGTAAGAGGCTTAGGTGTGAACCCTCGTACCCTTCCTCAGAAAGTCGGCCGAGATTTATTTGTGTCCCTCCAATGAGTGGCATGCGAGGACCACGTTTTCTACAAGAGTTTTTCCAATACTACCTCTAGAGCCAGGGAATCAGACAGGGCTGCTTTGCAGCCCCCGATCTGGGGCAGGGTCTTTGGGCCGCCCGTGGCCCGGACAGGAGCTTCGCCGCAGGTGTCCCAGGGACCCATGTGCCTGCGAACTTTGGTCACCTGTCATGAAATTACGATGCCCAGTCCTATGGTTAGCTGTGCAGCGAGATGTACTGCGCGGACAGGTTCCACACACACTTCAAGTAAGAGGCGGCCTGAGTGGAAAAGTGAGAGTTTGAGCAGATTTGCAGACAAAGAAGACTCCCTTTGGCCTGGGCCTAAATGCTTGTGACACCCCACTGGGCCTGCCGGGTTCTGAGGGCCCTGCCCTGGTTTCCCTGCTGTCCTGCCCTATGTTCAGTCACAGCAGAGATGGGCACACCCACTCCCTCAGTGAGGGCAGTGTTCCAACCTCCCTCAGACCCTCCTCCTCTCCGCAGTTTACCATGGACTACAGATGCTGCATTCTGAGGCCAGGGCGTTCCGAGAATGCCAAGGGAAGACAGGATGACCTTAAATGATTTCCTTTTGTGACAGTTTTGGTAAACTTTAGGAGCTAGGAAATGGTCCACTTTACAGAAATGTTCAAATTTACTGGCATTACAGATATTCTCTGCTATAACATTATCCTGATTCTTTCTGTATATTCTTGACTTATGATATTTGTTTTCCTGAATCAAAGTGTGTCTTTTAAATCTTTTCAAAGAATATTCTTTGGACTTACTACATCACCTGAATTTTATACGTTTTCTGTTGTATGAAGTTCTGCTCATATCTTTATTGATCTTTTTTCTATGTTCTCAGGGTTTATTGTTTTGATCTTCTGATGTCAATTAAAACACTTGGTTATTCATTTTCATAAATCTTTTAACTTATAAAGATTTGAACTTAGGAAGATTCCAACTTACTTGTAAGTTTCTAAGGGTCAGGTCCTCTACATTGTTACTGACCTAAGGCTTAGTTCACCGTATAGCAATGTATATATTGACCTATTTTCCCCTCGACTTTATGTGATTCCGTACATCTCACATTTCTTTGCCAACAGGCCATTTGAAGTACCCTTAACATATTTCACAGCCAATAGTTCTTTGAAATAATGTGTATTTTTAGAGAAATCTGCTTATATATTTAGGCAGAAAATCTGACCTGCCATAGTTTTGAAAACAGCTTAATTTCACTCTTCTCAATGATGAATCTGTTGTATTACACAACCTTTGAATATTTAGCTTTATCAATGATATGTACTTTTAAAATGTTTTAGAGATCATACCAGTCTTTGAAAACATCCTTGTTCCTTGTTTCAGTTCCAGGTTTAGGTATATTTTCTGTCTTGCACCTGATTATTCCAACATCTGATGGATGGCTTAGGGAATCTAATTCTGGTATTGATTGTTTTTGCTGATTGTCTCCGCCTTGTAGCTGATTTCTTCATTATTGTGTAATTTAGATTTAGAGCTCATGTTTAGCCAAACAGCTGACCTTGTAAGAGGCTTAGGTGTGAGCGCACGTAAGCTTCATCAGAAAGTCGGCAAAGGTTTTTTTGTGTCCCTCCAATGAGTTGCCCACGAGGACCCCGTTTTCTACAAGTGTTGGTCCAATACTCCCTCTAGAGGCAGGGACTCAGATATGGCTGGTTTGCGGCCGCCGAACTGGGGCAGGGACTTTGGGCCGGCCGTGGCCCAGGCATGAGCCTCTCCGAGTGTGTCCCACGGACCATCTGCCTGCGGACTATGGTCAACTGGCAGGAAGCTACAATGGCCATATCTATGGTTAGCTGTGCAGCGAGGTGTACTGCGCGGACAGGTTCCACACACACCTCAAGTAAGAGGGCGGCCTGAGTGGAAAAGTGAGAATTTGGGCAATGTGCAGACAAAGAAGGCGCCCTTTGCCCGGGGCCTAAATGCTTGTGACACCCCACTGGGCCTGCCGGGCTCTGAGGGACCTTCCCTGGATTCCCTGCTCTCCTGCTCTATGTTCAGTCACAGCAGAGATGGCCATAACCACTCCCTCAGTGAGGGCAGTGTTCCAGCCTCCCTCAGGCCCGCCCCCTCTCCGCAGGTTACCATGGACTACAGATGCTGCATTCTGAGGCCAGCGCGTTCCGAGAATGCCAAAGGCAGACATGATGACCTTAAATGATTTCCTCTTGTGTCAGTTTTTGTAAACTTTAGGAGCTAGGAAATGGTCCACTTTACAGAAATGTTCAAATTTACTGGCATTTCAGATATTCTCTGCTATAACATTGTCCTGATTCTTTCTGTATATTCTTTACTTATGTTTTTGTTTTCCTTAATCAAAGTGTGTCTTTTAAATCTTTTCAAAGAATATTCTTTGGACTTACTACATCACCTCAATGTTATACGTTTTCTGTTGTATTAAGTTCTGCTCATATCTTTATTTATCTATTTTCTATGTTCTCAGGGTTTATTGTTTCGATCTTCTGGTGTTCATTAAAACACTTTGTTATTCATTTTCATAAATGTTTTCACTTATAAAGATTTGAACTTTGGAAGATTCCAACTTACTTGTAAGTTTCTAAGGTTCAGGTACTCTACATTGTTGCTGGCCTAAGGCTTAGTTCACCATATAGCAATGTATATATTGAACTATTTTCCCCTCGACTTTTTGTGATTCCCTACATCTCACCTTTCTTTGCAGACAAGCCATTTGAAATACCCTTACCTTAATTCAGAGCCAATAAGTCTTTGAAATAATGTGTATTTTTTAGAGAAATCATCTTATATAATTAGGCAGAAAATCTGACCTGCCATAGTTTTAAAACAGCATAAATTCACTCTTCTCAATGATGAATCTGTTGTATTACTCAACCTTTGAGTATTTAGCTTTATCAATGACATGTACTTTAAAAATGTTTTAGAGATCTTACCAGTCTTTGAAAACATCCTTGTTCCTTGTTTCAGTTCCAGTTTTATGTGTATTTTCTGCCTTGCACCTGATTATTCCAACATCTGATGGATGGCCTAGGGAATCTAATTCTGGTATTGCTTGTTTTTGCTGATTGTCTCCCCCTTGTAGCTGATTTCTTCATTATTGTGTAAATTTAGATCATGAGCTCATGTTTAGCTAAACAGCTGACCTTGTAAGTGGCTTAGGTGTGAACGCTCGTAAGCTTCATCAGAAAGTCTGCAAAGATTTATTTGTGTCCCTCCAATGAGTTGCCCGTGAGGACCCCGTTTTCTACAAGAGTTGGTCCAATACAACCTCTAGTGGCAAGGACTCAGACAGGACTTCTTTGCGTCCCACGATCAGGGGCTGGGGCTGTGGGCGGCCCGTGGCCCGAGCAGGAGCCTCTCTGCGTGTGTCCCAGGGACCCATCTGCTTGCGAATTTCGGTCACCTGGCAGGAATCTACGATACCCAGACCTATCGTTAGATGTGCAGCGAGGTATACTGCGCGGACAGGTTCCACACACACCCCAAAAAGAAGGCGGCCTGAGTAGAAATATGAGAGTTTGGGCAGCTGTGTAGACAAAGAATGTACCCTGTGGCCTGGGCCTAAATGCTGGTGAAACCCCACTGGGCCTGCCGGGCTCTGAGGGCCCTGCCCTGTGCCCAATGCTCCCCTACACTTTGTTCAGTCACAGCATAAATGGCCACAACCACTCCCTCAGTGAGGACAGTGTTCCAAACTCCCTCAGCCCCGCTCCATCTCCATAAGTTACCATGGACTACAGATGTTGCATTCTGAGGCCAGGGCGTTCCGAGAATGCCAAGGGCAGACAGGATGACCTTAAATGATTTCCTCTTGTGTCAGTTTTGGTAAACTTTAGGAGCTAGGAAATGGTCCACTTTACAGAAATATTCAAATTTCCTGGCATTTCACATATTCTCTGTTATAACATTGTCCTGATTCTTTCTATATATACTTTAATTATGTTTTTGTTTTGTTAATCAAAGTGTGTCTTTTAAATCTTTTCAACGAATATTTTTTGGACTTACTAAATCACCTCAATTTTACTCGTTTTCTGTAGTATTAAGTTCTGCTCATATCTTTATTTATCGTTTTTCTATGTTCTCAGGGTTTGTTGGTTTGATCTTCTGATGTCAATTAAAACACTTGGTTATTCATATTAATAAACCTTTTTAATTATAAAGATTTGAACTTTTGAATATTACAGCTTACTTGTAAGTTACTAAGGGTCAGTTCCTCTACATTTTTGCTGACCTAAGGCTTAGTTAACCCTATAGAAATGTATATATTGACCTATTTTCCCCTCGACTTTCTGTGATTCCCTACATCTCACCTTTCTTTGCAGACAAGCCGTTTGAAATACCCTTAACTTATTTCTCAGCCAAGAAGTCTTTGAAATAATGTGTATTTTTTAGAGAAATCTTCTTATATAATTAGGCAGAAAATCTGACATGCCATAGTTTACAAAACAGCATAATTTCACTGTACTCAATGATGAATCTTTTGTATTACACAACCTTTGAGTATCTAGCCTTATCAATGACATGTACTTAAAAATGTTTTAGAGATCCTACCAGTCTTTGAAAACATCCTTTTCCTTTGTTTCAGTTCCAGTTTTATGTATATTTTCTTCCTTGCACCTGATTATTACAACATCTGATGGATGGCGTAGGGAATCTTATTTTGGTATTGATTGTTTTTGCTGATTGTCTCCGCCTTGTAGCTGATTTCTTCATTATTGTGTAAATTTAGATCATGAGCTCATGTTTAGCCAAACAGCTGATCTTGTAAGAGGCTTAGGTGTGAACGCTCGTAAGCTTCATCAGAAAGTCTGCAAAGATTTATTTGTGTCCCTCCAATGAGTTTCCTGCAAGGACCCCTTTTTCTACAAGTGTTGGTCAAATACTCCCTCTACATGCAGGGACTCGGACAGGGCTGCTTTGCGGCCCCCGATCTGCAGAAGGGTCTGTGGGCGGCCAGAGGCCCTGTCAGGAGCCTCTCTGAATGTGTCCCAGGAACCCATCTGCCTGTGAACTTCGGTCACCTGGCAGGAAGCTACGATGCCCAGACACATGGTTAGCTGTGCAGTGAAGAGTACTGCACGGACAGGTTACACACAGACTTTCAGTAAGAGGGCGGCCTTAGTGGAAAGGTAAGAGTTGGGCAGCTGTGCAGAAAAAGAATGCGCCCTTTGGCCTGCGCCTAAATACTTGTGAAACCGCACTGGGCCTGCCGGGCTCTGAGGGCCCTGCACTGGAGGCCCTGCTCCCCTGTCCTTTGTTCAGTCACAGCAGAGATGGCCGCATACACTCCCTCAGTGAGGGCATTGTTCCAGCCTCTCTCAGCCCTGCCCCCTCTCCGCAGGTTACCATGGACTACAGATGCTGCATTCTGAGGCCATGGCGTGCCGAGAATGCCAAGGGCAGACATGATGACCTTAAATGATTTCGTTTTGTGTCAGTTTTGGTAAACTTTAGGAGCTAGGAAATGGTCCACTTTACAGAAATGTTCAAATTTAGTGGCATTTCAGATCTTCTCTGCTATGACATTGTCCTGATTCTTTCTGTATATTCTTTACTTATGTTTTTGTTTTCCTTAATCAAAGTGTGTCTTTTAAATCTTTTCAAAGAATATTCTTTGGACTTACTACATCACCTGAATTTTATACGTTTTCTGTTGTATTAAGTTCTGCTTATATGTTTATTTATCTTTTTTTGTGTTCTCAGGGTTTATTGTTTTGATCTTCTGATGTCAAATAAAACACTTGGTTATTCATTTTAATAAATCTTTTTTTTATAAATATTTGAACTTTTGAAGATTCCAGCTTACATGAAAGTTTCTAAGGGTCACGTCCTCTACACTGTTGCTGGACTAAGGCTTAGTTCAACATATAGCAATGTATATAGAGACCTATCTTCCCCTCGACTTTCTGTGATTCCCTACATCTCACCTTTCTTTGCAGACAAGCCATTTGAAATAAACTTAACTTATTTAACAGCCAATAAGTGTTTGAAATAATGTGTACTTTTTACAGAAATACTCTTATATAATTAGGCAGAAAATCTGACTTGCCATAGTTTTCTAAACAGCATAATTACACTGTTCTCAATGATGAATCTGTTGTATTACACAACCTTTGAGTATTTAGCTTTATCAATGACATGTACCTTAAAAATGTTTTAGACATCCTACCAGTCTTTGAAAGCATCCTTGTTCCTTGTTTCAGTTCCAGTTTTATGTATATTTTCTGCCTTGCACCTGATTATTCCAACATCTGATGGATGGCCTAGGGAATCTAATTCTGGTATTGATTGTTTTTGCTGATTGCCTCCCCCTTGTAGCTGATTTCCTCATTATTGTGTATATTTAGATCATTAGCTCAGGTTTAGATAAACAGCTGACCTTGTAAGAGGCTTAGGTGTGAACGCTCGAAAGCTTCATCAGAATGTCGGCAAAGATTTATTTGTGTCCCTCCAATGAGTTGCCCGCGAGGACCCCGTTTTCTACAAGTGTTGGTCCAATACTCCCTCTAGAGGCAGGGACTCAGACAGGGCTGCTTTGCGGCCGCCGATCTGCGGCAGGGTCTTTGGGCCGCCCGTGGTCCAGGCATGAGCTTCTCCGCGTGTGTCCCACGGACCCATCTGCCTGCGAACTTCGGTCACCTGGCAGGAAGCGACAATGCCAAGACTTATGTCTAGCTCTGCAGCGTGGTGTACTGCGCAGACAGGTGCCACACATACTTCAAGTAAGAGGGTGGACTGAGTGGAAAGGTGAGAGTTTGGGCAGCTGTGAAGACAAAGAAGGCGCACTTTGGACTGGGCCTAAATTCTTGTGACACCCCACTGGGCCTGCCGGGCTCTGAGGGCCTTGCCCTGGGCCCCCTGCTCCCGTGCCTTTTGTTCAGTCATAGCAGAGATGTCCACACCCATTCCCTCAGTGAGGGCGGTGTTCCAACATCCCTCAGCCCCGCCCCCTCTCCGCAGGTTACCATGGACTACAGATGCTGCATTCTGAGGCCAGGGTGTTCTGAGAATGCCAAGGGCAGACATGATGACCTTAAAGGATTTCCTCTTGTGTCAGTTTTGGTAAACTTTAGGAGCTAGGAAATGGTCCACTTTAGAGAAATGTTCATATTTACTGGCATTTCATATATTCTCTGCTATAACATTGTCCTGATTCTTTCTGTATATTCTTTACTTATGTTTTTGTTTTCCTTAATCAAAATATGTCTTTTAAATCTTTTCAAAGAATATTCTTTGGACTTACTACATCACCTTAATTTTATACGTTTTCTGTTGTATTAAGTTCTGCTCATATCTTTATTTATGTTTTTTCTATGTTCTCATGGTTTATTGTTTTGATCTTCTGATGTCAATTAAAACACTTGGTTATTCATTTTGATAAAACTTTTTACTTATAAAGATTTGAACTTTGGAAGATTCCAGCTTACTTGTAAGTTTATAGGGGTCAGGTCCTCTACATTGTTGCTGGCCTAAGGCTTAGTTCACCATATAGCAATGTATATATTGACCTATTTTCCCCTCGACTTTCTGTGATTCCCTACATCTCAACTTTCTTTGCACACAAGCCATTTGACATACCCTTAACTTATTTCACAGCCAATAAGTCTTTGAAATAATGTGTATTTTTTCGAGAAATCTTCTTATATAATTAGGCAGAAAATCTGACCTGCCATAGTTTTCAAAACAGCATAATTTCACTGTTCTCAATGATGAATCTGTTGTATTACAGAAACTTTGAGTATCTAGCCTTATCAATGACATGTACTTAAAAATGTTTTAGAGATCCTACCAGTCTTTGAAAACATCCTTTTTCTTTGTTTCAGTTCCAGTTTTATGTGTATTTTCTGCCTTGCACCTGATTATTCCAACATCTGATGGATGGCCTAGGAAATCTAATTCTGGTATTGCTTGTTTTTGCTGATTCTCTCCCCCTTGTAGCTGATTCCTTCTTTATTGTGTAAATTTAGATCATGAGCTCATGGTTAGCCAAACGGCTTACCTTGTAAGAGGCTTAGGTGTGAACCCTCGTACCCTTCATCAGAAAGTCGGCCGAGATTTATTTGTGTCCCTCCAATGAGTGGCATGCGAGGACCACGTTTTCTACAAGAGTTTTTCCAATACTACCTCTAGAGCCAGGGAATCAGACAGGGCTGCTTTGCAGCCCCCGATCTGGGGCAGGGTCTTTGGGCCGCCCGTGGCCCGGACAGGAGCTTCGCCGCAGGTGTCCCAGGGACCCATGTGCCTGCGAACTTTGGTCACCTGTCATGAAATTACGATGCCCAGTCCTATGGTTAGCTGTGCAGCGAGATGTACTGCGCGGACAGGTTCCACACACACTTCAAGTAAGAGGCGGCCTGAGTGGAAAAGTGAGAGTTTGAGCAGATTTGCAGACAAAGAAGACTCCCTTTGGCCTGGGCCTAAATGCTTGTGACACCCCACTGGGCCTGCCGGGTTCTGAGGGCCCTGCCCTGGTTTCCCTGCTGTCCTGCCCTATGTTCAGTCACAGCAGAGATGGGCACACCCACTCCCTCAGTGAGGGCAGTGTTCCAACCTCCCTCAGACCCTCCTCCTCTCCGCAGTTTACCATGGACTACAGATGCTGCATTCTGAGGCCAGGGCGTTCCGAGAATGCCAAGGGAAGACAGGATGACCTTAAATGATTTCCTTTTGTGACAGTTTTGGTAAACTTTAGGAGCTAGGAAATGGTCCACTTTACAGAAATGTTCAAATTTACTGGCATTTCAGATATTCTCTGCTATAACATTATCCTGATTCTTTCTGTATATTCTTGACTTATGATATTTGTTTTCCTGAATCAAAGTGTGTCTTTTAAATCTTTTCAAAGAATATTCTTTGGACTTACTACATCACCTGAATTTTATACGTTTTCTGTTGTATGAAGTTCTGCTCATATCTTTATTGATCTTTTTTCTATGTTCTCAGGGTTTATTGTTTTGATCTTCTGATGTCAATTAAAACACTTGGTTATTCATTTTCATAAATCTTTTAACTTATAAAGATTTGAACTTAGGAAGATTCCAACTTACTTGTTAGTTTCTAAGGGTCAGGTCCTCTACATTGTTACTGACCTAAGGCTTAGTTCACCGTATAGCAATGTATATATTGACCTATTTTCCCCTCGACTTTATGTGATTCCGTACATCTCACATTTCTTTGCCAACAGGCCATTTGAAGTACCCTTAACATATTTCACAGCCAATAGTTCTTTGAAATAATGTGTATTTTTAGAGAAATCTTCTTATATAATTAGGCAGAAAATCTGACCTGCCATAGTTTTGAAAACAGCTTAATTTCACTCTTCTCAATGATGAATCTGTTGTATTACACAACCTTTGAATATTTAGCTTTATCAATGATATGTACTTTTAAAATGTTTTAGAGATCATACCAGTCTTTGAAAACATCCTTGTTCCTTGTTTCAGTTCCAGGTTTATGTATATTTTCTGTCTTGCACCTGATTATTCCAACATCTGATGGATGGCTTAGGGAATCTAATTCTGGTATTGATTGTTTTTGCTGATTGTCTCCGCCTTGTAGCTGATTTCTTCATTATTGTGTAATTTAGATTTAGAGCTCATGTTTAGCCAAACAGCTGACCTTGTAAGAGGCTTAGGTGTGAGCGCACGTAAGCTTCATCAGAAAGTCGGCAAAGGTTTTTTTGTGTCCCTCCAATGAGTTGCCCACGAGGACCCCGTTTTCTACAAGTGTTGGTCCAATACTCCCTCTAGAGGCAGGGACTCAGATATGGCTGGTTTGCGGCCGCCGAACTGGGGCAGGGACTTTGGGCCGGCCGTGGCCCAGGCATGAGCCTCTCCGAGTGTGTCCCACGGACCATCTGCCTGCAGACTATGGTCAACTGGCAGGAAGCTACAATGCCCATATCTATGGTTAGCTGTGCAGCGAGGTGTACTGCGCGGACAGGTTCCACACACACCTCAAGTAAGAGGGCGGCCTGAGTGGAAAAGTGAGAATTTGGGCAATGTGCAGACAAAGAAGGCGCCCTTTGCCCGGGGCCTAAATGCTTGTGACACCCCACTGGGCCTGCCGGGCTCTGAGGGACCTTCCCTGGATTCCCTGCTCTCCTGCTCTATGTTCAGTCACAGCAGAGATGGCCAAAACCACTCCCTCAGTGAGGGCAGTGTTCCAGCCTCCCTCAGCCCCGCCCCCTCTCCGCAGGTTACCATGGACTACAGATGCTGCATTCTGAGGCCAGGGCGTTCCGAGAATGCCAAAGGCAGACATGATGACCTTAAATGATTTCCTCTTGTGTCAGTTTTTGTAAACTTTAGGAGCTAGGAAATGGTCCACTTTACAGAAATGTTCAAATTTACTGGCATTTCAGATATTCTCTGCTATAACATTGTCCTGATTCTTTCTGTATATTCTTTACTTATGTTTTTGTTTTCCTTAATCAAAGTGTGTCTTTTAAATCTTTTCAAAGAATATTCTTTGGACTTACTACATCACCTCAATGTTATACGTTTTCTGTTGTATTAAGTTCTGCTCATATCTTTATTTATCTATTTTCTATGTTCTCAGGGTTTATTGTTTCGATCTTCTGATGTTCATTAAAACACTTTGTTATTCATTTTCATAAATGTTTTCACTTATAAAGATTTGAACTTTGGAAGATTCCAACTTACTTGTAAGTTTCTAAGGTTCAGGTACTCTACATTGTTGCTGGCCTAAGGCTTAGTTCACCATATAGCAATGTATATATTGAACTATTTTCCCCTCGACTTTTTGTGATTCCCTACATCTCACCTTTCTTTGCAGACAAGCCATTTGAAATACCCTTACCTTAATTCAGAGCCAATAAGTCTTTGAAATAATGTGTATTTTTTAGAGAAATCATCTTATATAATTAGGCAGAAAATCTGACCTGCCATAGTTTTAAAACAGCATAAATTCACTCTTCTCAATGATGAATCTGTTGTATTACTCAACCTTTGAGTATTTAGCTTTATCAATGACATGTACTTTAAAAATGTTTTAGAGATCTTACCAGTCTTTGAAAACATCCTTGTTCCTTGTTTCAGTTCCAGTTTTATGTGTATTTTCTGCCTTGCACCTGATTATTCCAACATCTGATGGATGGCCTAGGGAATCTAATTCTGGTATTGCTTGTTTTTGCTGATTGTCTCCCCCTTGTAGCTGATTTCTTCATTATTGTGTAAATTTAGATCATGAGCTCATGTTTAGCTAAACAGCTGACCTTGTAAGTGGCTTAGGTGTGAACGCTCGTAAGCTTCATCAGAAAGTCTGCAAAGATTTATTTGTGTCCCTCCAATGAGTTGCCCGTGAGGACCCCGTTTTCTACAAGAGTTGGTCCAATACAACCTCTAGAGGCAAGGACTCAGACAGGACTTCTTTGCGTCCCACGATCAGGGGCTGGGGCTGTGGGCGGCCCGTGGCCCGGGCAGGAGCCTCTCTGCGTGTGTCCCAGGGACCCATCTGCTTGCAAATTTCGGTCACCTGGCAGGAATCTAGGATACCCAGACCTATCGTTAGATGTGCAGCGAGGTGTACTGCGGGGACAGGTTCCACACACACCCCAAAAAGAAGGCGGCCTGAGTAGAAATATGAGAGTTTGGGCAGCTGTGTAGACAAAGAATGTACCCTGTGGCCTGGGCCTAAATGCTGGTGAAACCCCACTGGGCGTGCTGGGCTCTGAGGGCCCTGCCCTGTGCCCAATTCTCCCCTACACTTTGTTCAGTCACAGCATAAATGGCCACAACCACTCCCTCAGTGAGGACAGTGTTCCAAACTCCCTCAGCCCCGCTCCATCTCCATAAGTTACCATGGACTACAGATGTTGCATTCTGAGGCCAGGGCGTTCCGAGAATGCCAAGGGCAGACAGGATGACCTTAAATGATTTCCTCTTGTGTCAGTTTTGGTAAACTTTAGGAGCTAGGAAATGGTCCACTTTACAGAAATATTCAAATTTCCTGGCATTTCACATATTCTCTGTGATAACATTGTCCTGATTCTTTCTATATATACTTTAATTATGTTTTTGTTTTGTTAATCAAAGTGTGTCTTTTAAATCTTTTCAACGAATATTGTTTGGACTTACTAAATCCCCTCAATTTTACTCGTTTTCTGTAGTATTAAGTTCTGCTCATATCTTTATTTATCGTTTTTCTATGTTCTCAGGGTTTGTTGGATTGATCTTCTGATGTCAATTAAAACACTTGGTTATTCATATTAATAAACCTTTTTAATTATAAAGATTTGAACTTTTGAATATTACAGCTTACTTGTAAGTTACAAAGGGTCAGTTCCTCTACATGGTTGCTGACCTAAGGCTTAGTTCACCCTATAGCAATGTATATATTGACCTATTTTCCTCTCGACTTTCTGTGATTCCCTACATCTCACGTTTCTTTGCACACAAGCCATTTGAAATACCCTTAACTTATTTCACAGCCAATAATTCTTTGAAAAAATGTGTATTTTTTAGAGAAATCTTCTTATATAATTAGGCAGAATATCTGACATGCCATAGATT
This sequence comes from Mesoplodon bidens, assembly GCF_964165515.1. NCBI lineage: Eukaryota > Metazoa > Chordata > Mammalia > Artiodactyla > Ziphiidae > Mesoplodon > Mesoplodon bidens. The sequence goes on from NC_138180.1 coordinate 6,406,316, forward strand.
TCAAAACAGCATAATTTCACTGTACTCAATGATGAATCTGTTGTATTACACAACCTTTGAGTATCTAGCCTTATCAATGACATGAACTTAAAAATGTTTTAGAGATCCTACCAGTCTTTGAAAACATCCTTTTCCTTTGTTTCAGTTCCAGTTTTATGTATATTTTCTTCCTTGCACCTGATTATTCAAACATCTGATGGATGGCATAGGGAATCTTATTCTGGTATTGATTGTTTTTGCTGATTGTCTCCCCCTTGTAGCTGATTTCTTCATTATTGTGTAAATTTAGATCATGAGCTCATGTTTAGCCAAACTGCTGACCTTGTAAGAGGCTTAGGTGTGAACGCTCGTAAGATTCATCAGAAAGTCTGCAAAGATTTATTTGTGTCCCTCCAATGAGTTTCCTGCAAGGACCCCGTTTTCTACAAGTGTTGGTCAAATACTCCCTCTAGATGCAGGGACTCGGACAGGGCTGACTTTGCGGCCCCCGATCTGCGGAAGGGGCTTTGGGCGGCCAGAGGCCCGGTCAGGAGCCTCTCTGAATGTGTCCCAGGGACCCATCTGCCTGCGAACTTCGGTCACCTGGTAGGAAGCTACGATTCCCAGACATACGGTTAGCTGTGCAGTGAAGTGTACTGCGCGGACAGGTTACACACAGACTTCAAGTAAGTGGCTGGCCTTAGTGGAAAGGTAAGAGTTGGGCAGCTGTGCAGAAAAAGAATGCGCCCTTTGGCCTGCGCCTAAATACTTGTGAAACCGCACTGGGCCTGCCGGGCTCTGAGGGCCCTGCACTGGAGGCCCTGCTCCCCTGTCCTTTGTTCAGTCACAGCAGAGATGGCCGCATACACTCCCTCAGTGAGGGCATTGTTCCAGCCTCTCTCAGCCCTGCCCCCTCTCCGCAGGTTACCATGGACTACAGATGCTGCATTCTGAGGCCATGGCGTGCCGAGAATGCCAAGGGCAGACATGATGACCTTAAATGATTTCGTTTTGTGTCAGTTTTGGTAAACTTTAGGAGCTAGGAAATGGTCCACTTTACAGAAATGTTCAAATTTAGTGGCATTTCAGATCTTCTCTGCTATGACATTGTCCTGATTCTTTCTGTATATTCTTTACTTATGTTTTTGTTTTCCTTAATCAAAGTGTGTCTTTTAAATCTTTTCAAAGAATATTCTTTGGACTTACTACATCAGCTGAATTTTATACGTTTTCTGTTGTATTAAGTTCTGCTTATATGTTTATTTATCTTTTTTTGTGTTCTCAGGGTTTATTGTTTTGATCTTCTGATGTCACATAAAACAGTTGGTTATTCATTTTAATAAATCATTTTTTTATAAATATTTGAACTTTTGAAGATTCCAGCTTACATGAAAGTTTCAAAGGGTCACGTCCTCTACACTGTTGCTGGACTAAGGCTTAGTTCAACATATAGCAATGTATACAGAGACCTATCTTCCCCTCGACTTTCTGTGATTCCCTACATCTCACCTTTCTTTGCAGACAAGCCATTTGAAATAAACTTAACTTATTTAACAGCCAATAAGTGTTTGAAATAATGTGTACTTTTTACAGAAATCCTCTTATATAATTAGGCAGAAAATCTGACTTGCCATAGTTTTCTAAACAGCATAATTACACTGTTCTCAATGATGAATCTGTTGTATTACACAACCTTTGAGTATTTAGCTTTATCAATGACATGTACTTTAAAAATGTTTTAGACATCCTACCAGTCTTTGAAAGCATCCTTGTTCCTTGTTTCAGTTCCAGTTTTATGTATATTTTCTGCCTTGCACCTGATTATTCCAACATCTGATGGATGGCCTAGGGAATCTAATTCTGGTATTGATTGTTTTTGCTGATTGCCTCCCCCTTGTAGCTGATTTCCTCATTATTGTGTATATTTAGATCATTAGCTCAGGTTTAGATAAACAGCTGACCTTGTAAGAGGCTTAGGTGTGAACGCTCGAAAGCTTCATCAGAAAGTCGGCAAAGATTTATTTGTGTCCCTCCAATGAGTTGCCCGCGAGGACCCCGTTTTCTACAAGTGTTGGTCCAATACTCCCTCTAGAGGCAGGGACTCAGACAGGGCTGCTTTGCGGCCGCCGATCTGCGGCAGGGACTTTGGGCCGCCCGTGGTCCAGGCATGAGCTTCTCCGCGTGTGTCCCACGGACCCATCTGCCTGCGAACTTCGGTCACCTGGCAGGAAGCGACAATGCCAAGACTTATGTCTAGCTCTGCAGCGTGGTGTACTGCGCAGACAGGTGCCACACACACTTCAAGTAAGAGGGTGGACTGAGTGGAAAGGTGAGAGTTTGGGCAGCTGTGAAGACAAAGAAGGCGCACTTTGGACTGGGCCTAAATTCTTGTGACAACCCACTGGGCCTGCCGGGCTCTGAGGGCCTTGCCCTGGGCCCCCTGCTCCCGTGCCTTTTGTTCAGTCATAGCAGAGATGTCCACACCCATTCCCTCAGTGAGGGCGGTGTTCCAACATCCCTCAGCCCCGCCCCCTCTCCGCAGGTTACCATGGCCTACAGATGCTGCATTCTGAGGCCAGGGTGTTCTGAGAATGCCAAGGGCAGACATGATGACCTTAAAGGATTTCCTCTTGTGTCAGTTTTGGTAAACTTTAGGAGCTAGGAAATGGTCCACTTTAGAGAAATATTCATATTTACTGGCATTTCATATATTCTCTGCTATAACATTGTCCTGATTCTTTCTGTATATTCTTTACTTATGTTTTTGTTTTCCTTAATCAAAATATGTCTTTTAAATCTTTTCAAAGAATATTCTTTGGACTTACTACATCACCTCAATTTTATACGTTTTCTGTTGTATTAAGTTCTGCTCATATCTTTATTTATGTTTTTTCTATGTTCTCATGGTTTATTGTTTTGATCTTCTGATGTCAATTAAAACACTTGGTTATTCATTTTGATAAAACTTTTTACTTATAAAGATTTGAACTTTGGAAGATTCCAGCTTAATTGTAAGTTTATAGGGGTCAGGTCCTCTACATTGTTGCTGGCCTAAGGCTTAGTTCACCATATAGCAATGTATATATTGACCTATTTTCCCCTCGACTTTCTGTGATTCCCTACATCTCAACTTTCTTTGCACACAAGCCATTTGACATACCCTTAACTTATTTCACAGCCAATAAGTCTTTGAAATAATGTGTATTTTTCGAGAAATCTTCTTATATAATTAGGCAGAAAATCTGACCTGCCATAGTTTTCAAAACAGCATAATTTCACTGTTCTCAATGATGAATCTGTTGTATTACAGAAACTTTGAGTATCTAGCCTTATCAATGACATGTACTTAAAAATGTATTATTGATCCTACCAGTCTTTGAAAACATCCTTTTTCTTTGTTTCAGTTCCAGTTTTATGTGTATTTTCTGCCTTGCACCTGATTATTCCAACATCTGATGGATGGCCTAGGAAATCTAATTCTGGTATTGCTTGTTTTTGCTGATTCTCTCCCCCTTGTAGCTGATTCCTTCTTTATTGTGTAAATTTAGATCATGAGCTCATGGTTAGCCAAACGGCTTACCTTGTAAGAGGCTTAGGTGTGAACCCTCGTACCCTTCCTCAGAAAGTCGGCCGAGATTTATTTGTGTCCCTCCAATGAGTGGCATGCGAGGACCACGTTTTCTACAAGAGTTTTTCCAATACTACCTCTAGAGCCAGGGAATCAGACAGGGCTGCTTTGCAGCCCCCGATCTGGGGCAGGGTCTTTGGGCCGCCCGTGGCCCGGACAGGAGCTTCGCCGCAGGTGTCCCAGGGACCCATGTGCCTGCGAACTTTGGTCACCTGTCATGAAATTACGATGCCCAGTCCTATGGTTAGCTGTGCAGCGAGATGTACTGCGCGGACAGGTTCCACACACACTTCAAGTAAGAGGCGGCCTGAGTGGAAAAGTGAGAGTTTGAGCAGATTTGCAGACAAAGAAGACTCCCTTTGGCCTGGGCCTAAATGCTTGTGACACCCCACTGGGCCTGCCGGGTTCTGAGGGCCCTGCCCTGGTTTCCCTGCTGTCCTGCCCTATGTTCAGTCACAGCAGAGATGGGCACACCCACTCCCTCAGTGAGGGCAGTGTTCCAACCTCCCTCAGACCCTCCTCCTCTCCGCAGTTTACCATGGACTACAGATGCTGCATTCTGAGGCCAGGGCGTTCCGAGAATGCCAAGGGAAGACAGGATGACCTTAAATGATTTCCTTTTGTGACAGTTTTGGTAAACTTTAGGAGCTAGGAAATGGTCCACTTTACAGAAATGTTCAAATTTACTGGCATTACAGATATTCTCTGCTATAACATTATCCTGATTCTTTCTGTATATTCTTGACTTATGATATTTGTTTTCCTGAATCAAAGTGTGTCTTTTAAATCTTTTCAAAGAATATTCTTTGGACTTACTACATCACCTGAATTTTATACGTTTTCTGTTGTATGAAGTTCTGCTCATATCTTTATTGATCTTTTTTCTATGTTCTCAGGGTTTATTGTTTTGATCTTCTGATGTCAATTAAAACACTTGGTTATTCATTTTCATAAATCTTTTAACTTATAAAGATTTGAACTTAGGAAGATTCCAACTTACTTGTAAGTTTCTAAGGGTCAGGTCCTCTACATTGTTACTGACCTAAGGCTTAGTTCACCGTATAGCAATGTATATATTGACCTATTTTCCCCTCGACTTTATGTGATTCCGTACATCTCACATTTCTTTGCCAACAGGCCATTTGAAGTACCCTTAACATATTTCACAGCCAATAGTTCTTTGAAATAATGTGTATTTTTAGAGAAATCTGCTTATATATTTAGGCAGAAAATCTGACCTGCCATAGTTTTGAAAACAGCTTAATTTCACTCTTCTCAATGATGAATCTGTTGTATTACACAACCTTTGAATATTTAGCTTTATCAATGATATGTACTTTTAAAATGTTTTAGAGATCATACCAGTCTTTGAAAACATCCTTGTTCCTTGTTTCAGTTCCAGGTTTAGGTATATTTTCTGTCTTGCACCTGATTATTCCAACATCTGATGGATGGCTTAGGGAATCTAATTCTGGTATTGATTGTTTTTGCTGATTGTCTCCGCCTTGTAGCTGATTTCTTCATTATTGTGTAATTTAGATTTAGAGCTCATGTTTAGCCAAACAGCTGACCTTGTAAGAGGCTTAGGTGTGAGCGCACGTAAGCTTCATCAGAAAGTCGGCAAAGGTTTTTTTGTGTCCCTCCAATGAGTTGCCCACGAGGACCCCGTTTTCTACAAGTGTTGGTCCAATACTCCCTCTAGAGGCAGGGACTCAGATATGGCTGGTTTGCGGCCGCCGAACTGGGGCAGGGACTTTGGGCCGGCCGTGGCCCAGGCATGAGCCTCTCCGAGTGTGTCCCACGGACCATCTGCCTGCGGACTATGGTCAACTGGCAGGAAGCTACAATGGCCATATCTATGGTTAGCTGTGCAGCGAGGTGTACTGCGCGGACAGGTTCCACACACACCTCAAGTAAGAGGGCGGCCTGAGTGGAAAAGTGAGAATTTGGGCAATGTGCAGACAAAGAAGGCGCCCTTTGCCCGGGGCCTAAATGCTTGTGACACCCCACTGGGCCTGCCGGGCTCTGAGGGACCTTCCCTGGATTCCCTGCTCTCCTGCTCTATGTTCAGTCACAGCAGAGATGGCCATAACCACTCCCTCAGTGAGGGCAGTGTTCCAGCCTCCCTCAGGCCCGCCCCCTCTCCGCAGGTTACCATGGACTACAGATGCTGCATTCTGAGGCCAGCGCGTTCCGAGAATGCCAAAGGCAGACATGATGACCTTAAATGATTTCCTCTTGTGTCAGTTTTTGTAAACTTTAGGAGCTAGGAAATGGTCCACTTTACAGAAATGTTCAAATTTACTGGCATTTCAGATATTCTCTGCTATAACATTGTCCTGATTCTTTCTGTATATTCTTTACTTATGTTTTTGTTTTCCTTAATCAAAGTGTGTCTTTTAAATCTTTTCAAAGAATATTCTTTGGACTTACTACATCACCTCAATGTTATACGTTTTCTGTTGTATTAAGTTCTGCTCATATCTTTATTTATCTATTTTCTATGTTCTCAGGGTTTATTGTTTCGATCTTCTGGTGTTCATTAAAACACTTTGTTATTCATTTTCATAAATGTTTTCACTTATAAAGATTTGAACTTTGGAAGATTCCAACTTACTTGTAAGTTTCTAAGGTTCAGGTACTCTACATTGTTGCTGGCCTAAGGCTTAGTTCACCATATAGCAATGTATATATTGAACTATTTTCCCCTCGACTTTTTGTGATTCCCTACATCTCACCTTTCTTTGCAGACAAGCCATTTGAAATACCCTTACCTTAATTCAGAGCCAATAAGTCTTTGAAATAATGTGTATTTTTTAGAGAAATCATCTTATATAATTAGGCAGAAAATCTGACCTGCCATAGTTTTAAAACAGCATAAATTCACTCTTCTCAATGATGAATCTGTTGTATTACTCAACCTTTGAGTATTTAGCTTTATCAATGACATGTACTTTAAAAATGTTTTAGAGATCTTACCAGTCTTTGAAAACATCCTTGTTCCTTGTTTCAGTTCCAGTTTTATGTGTATTTTCTGCCTTGCACCTGATTATTCCAACATCTGATGGATGGCCTAGGGAATCTAATTCTGGTATTGCTTGTTTTTGCTGATTGTCTCCCCCTTGTAGCTGATTTCTTCATTATTGTGTAAATTTAGATCATGAGCTCATGTTTAGCTAAACAGCTGACCTTGTAAGTGGCTTAGGTGTGAACGCTCGTAAGCTTCATCAGAAAGTCTGCAAAGATTTATTTGTGTCCCTCCAATGAGTTGCCCGTGAGGACCCCGTTTTCTACAAGAGTTGGTCCAATACAACCTCTAGTGGCAAGGACTCAGACAGGACTTCTTTGCGTCCCACGATCAGGGGCTGGGGCTGTGGGCGGCCCGTGGCCCGAGCAGGAGCCTCTCTGCGTGTGTCCCAGGGACCCATCTGCTTGCGAATTTCGGTCACCTGGCAGGAATCTACGATACCCAGACCTATCGTTAGATGTGCAGCGAGGTATACTGCGCGGACAGGTTCCACACACACCCCAAAAAGAAGGCGGCCTGAGTAGAAATATGAGAGTTTGGGCAGCTGTGTAGACAAAGAATGTACCCTGTGGCCTGGGCCTAAATGCTGGTGAAACCCCACTGGGCCTGCCGGGCTCTGAGGGCCCTGCCCTGTGCCCAATGCTCCCCTACACTTTGTTCAGTCACAGCATAAATGGCCACAACCACTCCCTCAGTGAGGACAGTGTTCCAAACTCCCTCAGCCCCGCTCCATCTCCATAAGTTACCATGGACTACAGATGTTGCATTCTGAGGCCAGGGCGTTCCGAGAATGCCAAGGGCAGACAGGATGACCTTAAATGATTTCCTCTTGTGTCAGTTTTGGTAAACTTTAGGAGCTAGGAAATGGTCCACTTTACAGAAATATTCAAATTTCCTGGCATTTCACATATTCTCTGTGATAACATTGTCCTGATTCTTTCTATATATAGTTTAATTATGTTTTTGTTTTGTTAATCAAAGTGTGTCTTTTAAATCTTTTCAACGAATATTGTTTGGACTTACTAAATCACCTTAAATTTACTCGTTTTCTGTAGTATTAAGTTCTGCTCATATCTTTATTTATCGTTTTTCTATGTTCTCAGGGTTTGTTGGATTGATCTTCTGATGTCAATTAAAACACTTGGTTATTCATATTAATAAACCTTTTTAATTATAAAGATTTGAACTTTTGAATATTACAGCTTACTTGTAAGTTACAAAGGGTCAGTTCCTCTACATGGTTGCTGACCTAAGGCTTAGTTCACCCTATAGCAATGTATATATTGACCTATTTTCCCCTCGACTTTCTGTGATTCCCTACACCTCACGTTTCTTTGCAGACAAGCCATTTGAAATACCCTTAACTTATTTCACAGCCAATAAGTCTTTGAAAAAATGTGTATTTTTTAGAGAAATCTTCTTATATAATTAGGCAGAAAATCTGACATGCCATAGATTTCAAAACAGCATAATTTCACTGTACTCAATGATGAATCTGTTGTATTACACAACCTTTGAGTATCTAGCCTTATCAATGACATGAACTTAAAAATGTTTTAGAGATCCTACCAATCTTTGAAAACATCCTTTTCCTTTGTTTCAGTTCCAGTTTTATGTATATTTTCTTCTTTGCACCTGATTATTCAAACATCTGATGGATGGCCTAGGGAATCTTATTCTGGTATTGATTGTTTTTGCTGATTGTCTCCCCCTTGTAGCTGATTTCTTCATTATTGTGTAAAATTAGATCATGAGCTCATGTTTAGCCAAACAGCTGACCTTGTAAGAGGCTTAGGTGTGAACGCTCGTAAGATTCATCAGAAAGTCTGCAAAGATTTATTTGTGTCCCTCCAATGAGTTTCCTGCAAGGACCCCGTTTTCTACAAGTGTTGGTCAAATACTCCCTCTAGATGCAGGGACTCGGACAGGGCTGCTTTGCGGCCCCCGATCTGCAGAAGGGGCTTTGGGCGGCCAGAGGCCCGGTCAGGAGCCTCTCTGAATGTGTCCCAGGGACCCATCTGCCTGCGAACTTCGGTCACCTGGTAGGAAGCTACGATGCCCAGACATATGGTTAGCTGTGCAGTGAAGTGTACTGCGCGGACAGGTTACACACAGACTTCAAGTAAGAGGCTGGCCTTAGTGGAAAGGTAAGAGTTGGGCAGCTGTGCAGAAAAATAATGCGCCCTTTGGCCTGGGCCTAAATACCTGTGAAACCGCACTTGGCCTGCCGGGCTCTGAGGGCCCTGCACTGGACGCCCTGCTCCCCTGTCCTTTGTTCAGTCACAGCAGAGATGGCCGCATACACTCCCTCAGTGAGGGCATTGTTCCAGCCTCCCTCAGCCCCGCCCACTCTCCGCAGGTTACCGTGGTCTACAGATGCTGCATTCTGAGGCCAGGGCGTTCCGAGAATGCCAAGGGCAGACATGATGACCTTAAATGATTTCGTTTTGTGTCAGTTTTGGTAAACTTTAGGACCTAGGAAATGGTCCACTTTACAGACATGTTCAAATTTAGTGGCATTTCAGATCTTCTCTGCTATGACATTGTCCTGATTCTTTCTGAATATTCTTTACTTATGTTTTAGTTTTCCTTAACCAAATTGTGTCTTTTAAATCTTTTCAAAGAATATTCTTTGGACTTACTACATCTCCTGAATTTTATACGTTTTCCGTTGTATTAAGTTCTGCTCATATGTTTATTTATCTTTTTTTGTGTTCTCAGGGTTTATTGTTTTGATCTTCTGATGTCAATTAAAACACTTGGTTACTCATTTAATAAATATTTTTTAATAAATATTTGAACTTTTGAAGATTCCAGCTTACATGAATGTTTCTAAGGGTCACGTCCTCTACATTGTTGCTGGACTAAGGCTAGTTCACCATATAGCAATGTACATAGAGACCTATCTTCCCCTCGACTTTCTGTGATTCCCTACATCTCACCTTTCTTTGCAGACAAGCCATTTGAAATAAACTTAACTTATTTAACAGCCAATAAGTGTTTGAAATAATGTGTACTTTTTACAGAAATCCTCTTATATAATTAGGCAGAAAATCTGACTTGCCATAGTTTTCTAAACAGCATAATTACACTGTTCTCAATGATGAATCTGTTGTATTACACAACCTTTGAGTATTTAGCTTTATCAATGACATGTACTTTAAAAATGTTTTAGACATCCTACCAGTCTTTGAAAGCATCCTTGTTCCTTGTTTCAGTTCCAGTTTTATGTATATTTTCTGCCTTGCACCTGATTATTCCAACATCTGATGGATGGCCTAGGGAATCTAATTCTGGTATTGATTGTTTTTGCTGATTGCCTCCCCCTTGTAGCTGATTTCCTCATTATTGTGTATATTTAGATCATTAGCTCAGGTTTAGATAAACAGCTGACCTTGTAAGAGGCTTAGGTGTGAACGCTCGAAAGCTTCATCAGAAAGTCGGCAAAGATTTATTTGTGTCCCTCCAATGAGTTGCCCGCGAGGACCCCGTTTTCTACAAGTGTTGGTCCAATACTCCCTCTAGAGGCAGGGACTCAGACAGGGCTGCTTTGCGGCCGCCGATCTGCGGCAGGGACTTTGGGCCGCCCGTGGTCCAGGCATGAGCTTCTCCGCGTGTGTCCCACGGACCCATCTGCCTGCGAACTTCGGTCACCTGGCAGGAAGCGACAATGCCAAGACTTATGTCTAGCTCTGCAGCGTGGTGTACTGCGCAGACAGGTGCCACACACACTTCAAGTAAGAGGGTGGACTGAGTGGAAAGGTGAGAGTTTGGGCAGCTGTGAAGACAAAGAAGGCGCACTTTGGACTGGGCCTAAATTCTTGTGACAACCCACTGGGCCTGCCGGGCTCTGAGGGCCTTGCCCTGGGCCCCCTGCTCCCGTGCCTTTTGTTCAGTCATAGCAGAGATGTCCACACCCATTCCCTCAGTGAGGGCGGTGTTCCAACATCCCTCAGCCCCGCCCCCTCTCCGCAGGTTACCATGGCCTACAGATGCTGCATTCTGAGGCCAGGGTGTTCTGAGAATGCCAAGGGCAGACATGATGACCTTAAAGGATTTCCTCTTGTGTCAGTTTTGGTAAACTTTAGGAGCTAGGAAATGGTCCACTTTAGAGAAATATTCATATTTACTGGAATTTCATATATTCTCTGCTATAACATTGTCCTGATTCTTTCTGTATATTCTTTACTTATGTTTTTGTTTTCCTTAATCAAAATATGTCTTTTAAATCTTTTCAAAGAATATTCTTTGGACTTACTACATCACCTCAATTTTATACGTTTTCTGTTGTATTAAGTTCTGCTCATATCTTTATTTATGTTTTTTCTATGTTCTCATGGTTTATTGTTTTGATCTTCTGATGTCAATTAAAACACTTGGTTATTCATTTTGATAAAACTTTTTACTTATAAAGATTTGAACTTTGGAAGATTCCAGCTTAATTGTAAGTTTATAGGGGTCAGGTCCTCTACATTGTTGCTGGCCTAAGGCTTAGTTCACCATATAGCAATGTATATATTGACCTATTTTCCCCTCGACTTTCTGTGATTCCCTACATCTCAACTTTCTTTGCACACAAGCCATTTGACATACCCTTAACTTATTTCACAGCCAATAAGTCTTTGAAATAATGTGTATTTTTCGAGAAATCTTCTTATATAATTAGGCAGAAAATCTGACCTGCCATAGTTTTCAAAACAGCATAATTTCACTGTTCTCAATGATGAATCTGTTGTATTACAGAAACTTTGAGTATCTAGCCTTATCAATGACATGTACTTAAAAATGTATTATTGATCCTACCAGTCTTTGAAAACATCCTTTTTCTTTGTTTCAGTTCCAGTTTTATGTGTATTTTCTGCCTTGCACCTGATTATTCCAACATCTGATGGATGGCCTAGGAAATCTAATTCTGGTATTGCTTGTTTTTGCTGATTCTCTCCCCCTTGTAGCTGATTCCTTCTTTATTGTGTAAATTTAGATCATGAGCTCATGGTTAGCCAAACGGCTTACCTTGTAAGAGGCTTAGGTGTGAACCCTCGTACCCTTCCTCAGAAAGTCGGCCGAGATTTATTTGTGTCCCTCCAATGAGTGGCATGCGAGGACCACGTTTTCTACAAGAGTTTTTCCAATACTACCTCTAGAGCCAGGGAATCAGACAGGGCTGCTTTGCAGCCCCCGATCTGGGGCAGGGTCTTTGGGCCGCCCGTGGCCCGGACAGGAGCTTCGCCGCAGGTGTCCCAGGGACCCATGTGCCTGCGAACTTTGGTCACCTGTCATGAAATTACGATGCCCAGTCCTATGGTTAGCTGTGCAGCGAGATGTACTGCGCGGACAGGTTCCACACACACTTCAAGTAAGAGGCGGCCTGAGTGGAAAAGTGAGAGTTTGAGCAGATTTGCAGACAAAGAAGACTCCCTTTGGCCTGGGCCTAAATGCTTGTGACACCCCACTGGGCCTGCCGGGTTCTGAGGGCCCTGCCCTGGTTTCCCTGCTGTCCTGCCCTATGTTCAGTCACAGCAGAGATGGGCACACCCACTCCCTCAGTGAGGGCAGTGTTCCAACCTCCCTCAGACCCTCCTCCTCTCCGCAGTTTACCATGGACTACAGATGCTGCATTCTGAGGCCAGGGCGTTCCGAGAATGCCAAGGGAAGACAGGATGACCTTAAATGATTTCCTTTTGTGACAGTTTTGGTAAACTTTAGGAGCTAGGAAATGGTCCACTTTACAGAAATGTTCAAATTTACTGGCATTACAGATATTCTCTGCTATAACATTATCCTGATTCTTTCTGTATATTCTTGACTTATGATATTTGTTTTCCTGAATCAAAGTGTGTCTTTTAAATCTTTTCAAAGAATATTCTTTGGACTTACTACATCACCTGAATTTTATACGTTTTCTGTTGTATGAAGTTCTGCTCATATCTTTATTGATCTTTTTTCTATGTTCTCAGGGTTTATTGTTTTGATCTTCTGATGTCAATTAAAACACTTGGTTATTCATTTTCATAAATCTTTTAACTTATAAAGATTTGAACTTAGGAAGATTCCAACTTACTTGTAAGTTTCTAAGGGTCAGGTCCTCTACATTGTTACTGACCTAAGGCTTAGTTCACCGTATAGCAATGTATATATTGACCTATTTTCCCCTCGACTTTATGTGATTCCGTACATCTCACATTTCTTTGCCAACAGGCCATTTGAAGTACCCTTAACATATTTCACAGCCAATAGTTCTTTGAAATAATGTGTATTTTTAGAGAAATCTGCTTATATATTTAGGCAGAAAATCTGACCTGCCATAGTTTTGAAAACAGCTTAATTTCACTCTTCTCAATGATGAATCTGTTGTATTACACAACCTTTGAATATTTAGCTTTATCAATGATATGTACTTTTAAAATGTTTTAGAGATCATACCAGTCTTTGAAAACATCCTTGTTCCTTGTTTCAGTTCCAGGTTTAGGTATATTTTCTGTCTTGCACCTGATTATTCCAACATCTGATGGATGGCTTAGGGAATCTAATTCTGGTATTGATTGTTTTTGCTGATTGTCTCCGCCTTGTAGCTGATTTCTTCATTATTGTGTAATTTAGATTTAGAGCTCATGTTTAGCCAAACAGCTGACCTTGTAAGAGGCTTAGGTGTGAGCGCACGTAAGCTTCATCAGAAAGTCGGCAAAGGTTTTTTTGTGTCCCTCCAATGAGTTGCCCACGAGGACCCCGTTTTCTACAAGTGTTGGTCCAATACTCCCTCTAGAGGCAGGGACTCAGATATGGCTGGTTTGCGGCCGCCGAACTGGGGCAGGGACTTTGGGCCGGCCGTGGCCCAGGCATGAGCCTCTCCGAGTGTGTCCCACGGACCATCTGCCTGCGGACTATGGTCAACTGGCAGGAAGCTACAATGGCCATATCTATGGTTAGCTGTGCAGCGAGGTGTACTGCGCGGACAGGTTCCACACACACCTCAAGTAAGAGGGCGGCCTGAGTGGAAAAGTGAGAATTTGGGCAATGTGCAGACAAAGAAGGCGCCCTTTGCCCGGGGCCTAAATGCTTGTGACACCCCACTGGGCCTGCCGGGCTCTGAGGGACCTTCCCTGGATTCCCTGCTCTCCTGCTCTATGTTCAGTCACAGCAGAGATGGCCATAACCACTCCCTCAGTGAGGGCAGTGTTCCAGCCTCCCTCAGGCCCGCCCCCTCTCCGCAGGTTACCATGGACTACAGATGCTGCATTCTGAGGCCAGCGCGTTCCGAGAATGCCAAAGGCAGACATGATGACCTTAAATGATTTCCTCTTGTGTCAGTTTTTGTAAACTTTAGGAGCTAGGAAATGGTCCACTTTACAGAAATGTTCAAATTTACTGGCATTTCAGATATTCTCTGCTATAACATTGTCCTGATTCTTTCTGTATATTCTTTACTTATGTTTTTGTTTTCCTTAATCAAAGTGTGTCTTTTAAATCTTTTCAAAGAATATTCTTTGGACTTACTACATCACCTCAATGTTATACGTTTTCTGTTGTATTAAGTTCTGCTCATATCTTTATTTATCTATTTTCTATGTTCTCAGGGTTTATTGTTTCGATCTTCTGGTGTTCATTAAAACACTTTGTTATTCATTTTCATAAATGTTTTCACTTATAAAGATTTGAACTTTGGAAGATTCCAACTTACTTGTAAGTTTCTAAGGTTCAGGTACTCTACATTGTTGCTGGCCTAAGGCTTAGTTCACCATATAGCAATGTATATATTGAACTATTTTCCCCTCGACTTTTTGTGATTCCCTACATCTCACCTTTCTTTGCAGACAAGCCATTTGAAATACCCTTACCTTAATTCAGAGCCAATAAGTCTTTGAAATAATGTGTATTTTTTAGAGAAATCATCTTATATAATTAGGCAGAAAATCTGACCTGCCATAGTTTTAAAACAGCATAAATTCACTCTTCTCAATGATGAATCTGTTGTATTACTCAACCTTTGAGTATTTAGCTTTATCAATGACATGTACTTTAAAAATGTTTTAGAGATCTTACCAGTCTTTGAAAACATCCTTGTTCCTTGTTTCAGTTCCAGTTTTATGTGTATTTTCTGCCTTGCACCTGATTATTCCAACATCTGATGGATGGCCTAGGGAATCTAATTCTGGTATTGCTTGTTTTTGCTGATTGTCTCCCCCTTGTAGCTGATTTCTTCATTATTGTGTAAATTTAGATCATGAGCTCATGTTTAGCTAAACAGCTGACCTTGTAAGTGGCTTAGGTGTGAACGCTCGTAAGCTTCATCAGAAAGTCTGCAAAGATTTATTTGTGTCCCTCCAATGAGTTGCCCGTGAGGACCCCGTTTTCTACAAGAGTTGGTCCAATACAACCTCTAGTGGCAAGGACTCAGACAGGACTTCTTTGCGTCCCACGATCAGGGGCTGGGGCTGTGGGCGGCCCGTGGCCCGAGCAGGAGCCTCTCTGCGTGTGTCCCAGGGACCCATCTGCTTGCGAATTTCGGTCACCTGGCAGGAATCTACGATACCCAGACCTATCGTTAGATGTGCAGCGAGGTATACTGCGCGGACAGGTTCCACACACACCCCAAAAAGAAGGCGGCCTGAGTAGAAATATGAGAGTTTGGGCAGCTGTGTAGACAAAGAATGTACCCTGTGGCCTGGGCCTAAATGCTGGTGAAACCCCACTGGGCCTGCCGGGCTCTGAGGGCCCTGCCCTGTGCCCAATGCTCCCCTACACTTTGTTCAGTCACAGCATAAATGGCCACAACCACTCCCTCAGTGAGGACAGTGTTCCAAACTCCCTCAGCCCCGCTCCATCTCCATAAGTTACCATGGACTACAGATGTTGCATTCTGAGGCCAGGGCGTTCCGAGAATGCCAAGGGCAGACAGGATGACCTTAAATGATTTCCTCTTGTGTCAGTTTTGGTAAACTTTAGGAGCTAGGAAATGGTCCACTTTACAGAAATATTCAAATTTCCTGGCATTTCACATATTCTCTGTGATAACATTGTCCTGATTCTTTCTATATATAGTTTAATTATGTTTTTGTTTTGTTAATCAAAGTGTGTCTTTTAAATCTTTTCAACGAATATTGTTTGGACTTACTAAATCACCTTAAATTTACTCGTTTTCTGTAGTATTAAGTTCTGCTCATATCTTTATTTATCGTTTTTCTATGTTCTCAGGGTTTGTTGGATTGATCTTCTGATGTCAATTAAAACACTTGGTTATTCATATTAATAAACCTTTTTAATTATAAAGATTTGAACTTTTGAATATTACAGCTTACTTGTAAGTTACAAAGGGTCAGTTCCTCTACATGGTTGCTGACCTAAGGCTTAGTTCACCCTATAGCAATGTATATATTGACCTATTTTCCCCTCGACTTTCTGTGATTCCCTACACCTCACGTTTCTTTGCAGACAAGCCATTTGAAATACCCTTAACTTATTTCACAGCCAATAAGTCTTTGAAAAAATGTGTATTTTTTAGAGAAATCTTCTTATATAATTAGGCAGAAAATCTGACATGCCATAGATTTCAAAACAGCATAATTTCACTGTACTCAATGATGAATCTGTTGTATTACACAACCTTTGAGTATCTAGCCTTATCAATGACATGAACTTAAAAATGTTTTAGAGATCCTACCAATCTTTGAAAACATCCTTTTCCTTTGTTTCAGTTCCAGTTTTATGTATATTTTCTTCTTTGCACCTGATTATTCAAACATCTGATGGATGGCCTAGGGAATCTTATTCTGGTATTGATTGTTTTTGCTGATTGTCTCCCCCTTGTAGCTGATTTCTTCATTATTGTGTAAACTTAGATCATGAGCTCATGTTTAGCCAAACAGCTGACCTTGTAAGAGGCTTAGGTGTGAACGCTCGTAAGATTCATCAGAAAGTCTGCAAAGATTTATTTGTGTCCCTCCAATGAGTTTCCTGCAAGGACCCCGTTTTCTACAAGTGTTGGTCAAATACTCCCTCTAGATGCAGGGACTCGGACAGGGCTGCTTTGCGGCCCCCGATCTGCAGAAGGGGCTTTGGGCGGCCAGAGGCCCGGTCAGGAGCCTCTCTGAATGTGTCCCAGGGACCCATCTGCCTGCGAACTTCGGTCACCTGGTAGGAAGCTACGATGCCCAGACATATGGTTAGCTGTGCAGTGAAGTGTACTGCGCGGACAGGTTACACACAGACTTCAAGTAAGAGGCTGGCCTTAGTGGAAAGGTAAGAGTTGGGCAGCTGTGCAGAAAAATAATGCGCCCTTTGGCCTGGGCCTAAATACCTGTGAAACCGCACTTGGCCTGCCGGGCTCTGAGGGCCCTGCACTGGACGCCCTGCTCCCCTGTCCTTTGTTCAGTCACAGCAGAGATGGCCGCATACACTCCCTCAGTGAGGGCATTGTTCCAGCCTCCCTCAGCCCCGCCCACTCTCCGCAGGTTACCGTGGTCTACAGATGCTGCATTCTGAGGCCAGGGCGTTCCGAGAATGCCAAGGGCAGACATGATGACCTTAAATGATTTCGTTTTGTGTCAGTTTTGGTAAACTTTAGGACCTAGGAAATGGTCCACTTTACAGACATGTTCAAATTTAGTGGCATTTCAGAACTTCTCTGCTATGACATTGTCCTGATTCTTTCTGAATATTCTTTACTTATGTTTTAGTTTTCCTTAACCAAATTGTGTCTTTTAAATCTTTTCAAAGAATATTCTTTGGACTTACTACATCTCCTGAATTTTATACGTTTTCCGTTGTATTAAGTTCTGCTCATATGTTTATTTATCTTTTTTTGTGTTCTCAGGGTTTATTGTTTTGATCTTCTGATGTCAATTAAAACACTTGGTTACTCATTTAATAAATATTTTTTAATAAATATTTGAACTTTTGAAGATTCCAGCTTACATGAAAGTTTCTAAGGGTCACGTCCTCTACATTGTTGCTGGACTAAGGCTAGTTCACCATATAGCAATGTACATAGAGACCTATCTTCCCCTCGACTTTCTGTGATTCCCTACATCTCACCTTTCTTTGCAGACAAGCCATTTGAAATAACCTTAACTTATTTAACAGACAATAAGTGTTTGAAATAATGTGTACTTTTTACAGAAATCCTCTTATATAATTAGGCAGAAAATCTGACTTGCCATAGTTTTCTAAACAGCATCATTACACTGTTCTCAATGATGAATCTGTTGTATTACACAACCTTTGAGTATTTAGCTTTATCAATGACATGTACTTTAAAAATGTTTTAGAGATCCTACCAGTCTTTGACAACATCCTTGTTCTTTGTTTCAGTTTCAGTTTTATGTATATTTTCTGCCTTGCACCTGATTATTCCAACATCTGATGGATGGCCTAGGGAATCTAATTCTGGTATTGATTGTTTTTGCTGATTGCCTCCCCCTTGTAGCTGATTTCCTCATTATTGTGTATATTTAGATCATTAGCTCAGGTTTAGATAAACAGCTGACCTTGTAAGAGGCTTAGGTGTGAACGTTCGAAAGCTTCATCACAAAGTCGGCAAAGATTTATTTGTGTCCCTCCAATGAGTTGCCCGCGAGGACCCCGTTTTCTACAAGTGTTGGTCCAATACTCCCTCTAGAGGCAGGGACTCAGACAGGGCTGCTTTGCGGCCGCCCATCTGGGGCAGGGACTTTGGGCCGCCCGTGGTCCAGACATGAGCCTCTCCGCGTGTGTCCCATGGACCCATCTGCCTGCGAACTTCGGTCACCTGGCAGGAAGCTACAATGCGAAGACTTATGTCTAGGTCTGCAGCGTGGTGTACTGCGCAGACAGGTGCCACACACACTTCAAGTAAGAGGGTGGACTGAGTGGAAAGGTGAGAGTTTGGGCAGCTGTGAAGACAAAGAAGACGCCCTTTGGACTGGGCCTAAATGCTTGTGACAACCCACTGGGCCTGCCGGGCTCTGAGGGCCTTGCCCTGGGCCCCCTGCTCCCGTGACTTTTGTTCAGTCATAGCAGAGATGTCCACACCCATTCCCTCAGTGAGGGCGGTGTTCCAACATCCCTCAGCCCCGCCCCCTCTCCGCAGGTTACCATGGCCTACAGATGCTGCATTCTGAGGCCAGGGTGTTCTGAGAATGCCAAGGGCAGACATGATGACCTTAAAGGATTTCCTCTTGTTTCAGTTTTGGTAAACTTTAGGAGCTAGGAAATGGTCCACTTTAGAGAAATGTTCATATTTACTGGCATTTCATATATTCTCTGCTATAACATTGTCCTGATTCTTTCTGTATATTCTTTACTTATGTTTTTGTTTTCCTTAATCAAAATATGTCTTTTAAATCTTTTCAAAGAATATTCTTTGGACTTACTACATCACCTCAATTTTATACGTTTTCTGTTGTATTAAGTTCTGCTCATATCTTTATTTATGTTTTTTCTATGTTCTCATGGTTTATTGTTTTGATCTTCTGATGTCAATTAAAACACTTGGTTATTCATTTTGATAAAACTTTTTACTTATAAAGATTTGAACTTTGGAAGATTCCAGCTTACTTGTAAGTTTATAGGGGTCAGGTCCTCTACATTGTTGCTGGCCTAAGGCTTAGTTCACCATATAGCAATGTATATATTGACCTATTTTCCCCTCGACTTTCTGTGATTCCCTACATCTCAACTTTCTTTGCACACAAGCCATTTGACATACCCTTAACTTATTTCACAGCCAATAAGTCTTTGAAATAATGTGTATTTTTTCGAGAAATCTTCTTATATAATTAGGCAGAAAATCTGACCTGCCATAGTTTTCAAAACAGCATAATTTCACTGTTCTCAATGATGAATCTGTTGTATTACAGAAACTTTGAGTATCTAGCCTTATTAATGACATGTACTTAAAAATGTTTTAGAGATCCTACCAGTCTTTGAAAACATCCTTTTTCTTTGTTTCAGTTCCACTTTTATGTGTATTTTCTGCCTTGCACCTGATTATTCCAACGTCTGATGGATGGCCTAGGAAATCTAATTCTGGTATTGCTTGTTTTTGCTGATTCTCTCCCCCTTGTAGCTGATTCCTTCTTTATTGTGTAAATTTAGATCATGAGCTCATGGTTAGCCAAACGTCTTACCTTGTAAGAGGCTTAAGTGTGAACCCTTGTACCCTTCATCAGAAAGTCGGCCGAGATTTATTTGTGTCCCTCCAATGAGTGGCATGCGAGGACCACGTTTTCTACAAGAGTTTTTCCAATACTACCTCTAGAGCCAGGGAATCAGACAGGGCTGCTTTGCAGCCCCCGATCTGGGGCAGGGTCTTTGGGCCGCCCGTGGCCCGGACAGGAGCTTCGCCGCAGGTGTCCCAGGGACCCATGTGCCTGCGAACTTTGGTCACCTGTCATGAAATTACGATGCCCAGTCCTATGGTTAGCTGTGCAGCGAGATGTACTGCGCGGACAGGTTCCACACACACTTCAAGTAAGAGGCGGCCTGAGTGGAAAAGTGAGAGTTTGAGCAGATTTGCAGACAAAGAAGACTCCCTTTGGCCTGGGCCTAATTGCTTGTGACACCCCACTGGGCCTGCCGGGTTCTGAGGGCCCTGCCCTGGTTTCCCTGCTGTCCTGCCCTATGTTCAGTCACAGCAGAGATGGGCACACCCACTCCCTCAGTGAGGGCAGTGTTCCAACCTCCCTCAGACCCTCCTCCTCTCCGCAGTTTACCATGGACTACAGATGCTGCATTCTGAGGCCAGGGCGTTCCGAGAATGCCAAGGGCAGACAGGATGACCTTTAATGATTTCCTCCTGTGTCAGTTTTGGTAAATTTTAGGAGCTAGGAAATGGTCCACTTTACAGAAATATTCAAATTTCCTGGCATTTCACATATTCTCTGTTATAACATTGTCCTGATTCTTTCTATATATACTTTAATTATGTTTTTGTTTTGTTAATCAAAGTGTGTCTTTTAAATCTTTTCAACGAATATTTTTTGGACTTACTAAATCACCTCAATTTTACTCGTTTTCTGTAGTATTAAGCTCTGCTCATATATTTATATATCGTTTTTCTATGTTCTCAGGGTTTGTTGGTTTGATCTTCTGATGTCAATTAAAACACTTGGTTATTCATTTTCATAAATCTTTTAACTTATAAAGATTTGAACTGAGGAAGATTCCAACTTACTTGTAAGTTTCTAAGGGTCAGGTCCTCTACATTGTTACTGACCTAAGGCTTAGTTCACCGTATAGCAATGTATATATTGACCTATTTTCCCCTCGACTTTATGTGATTCCGTACATCTCACATTTCTTTGCCAACAGGCCATTTGAAGTACCCTTAACATATTTCACAGCCAATAGTTCTTTGAAATAATGTGTATTTTTAGAGAAATCTTCTTATATAATTAGGCAGAAAATCTGACCTGCCATAGTTTTGAAAACAGCTTAATTTCACTCTTCTCAATGATGAATCTGTTGTATTACACAACCTTTGAATATTTAGCTTTATCAATGATATGTACTTTTAAAATGTTTTAGAGATCATACCAGTCTTTGAAAACATCCTTGTTCCTTGTTTCAGTTCCAGGTTTATGTATATTTTCTGTCTTGCACCTGATTATTCCAACATCTGATGTATGGCTTAGGGAATCTAATTCTGGTATTGATTGTTTTTGCTGATTGTCTCCGCCTTGTAGCTGATTTCTTCATTATTGTGTAATTTAGATTTAGAGCTCATGTTTAGCCAAACAGCTGACCTTGTAAAAGGCTTAGGTGTGAACGCACGTAAGCTTCATCAGAAAGTCGGCAAAGGTTTTTTTGTTTCCCTCCAATGAGTTGCCCACGAGGACCCCGTTTTCAACAAGTGTTGGTCCAATACTCCCTCTAGAGGCAGGGACTCAGATATGGCTGGTTTGCGGCCGCCGAACTGGGGCAGGGACTTTGGGCCGGCCGTGGCCCAGGCATGAGCCTCTCCGAGTGTGTCCCACGGACCATCTGCCTGCGGACTATGGTCAACTGGCAGGAAGCTACAATGCCCATATCTATGGTTAGCTGTGCAGCGAGGTGTACTGCGCGGACAGGTTCCACACACACCTCAAGTAAGAGGGCGGCCTGAGTGGAAAAGTGAGAATTTGGGCAATGTGCAGACAAAGAAGGCGCCCTTTGCCCAGGGCCTAAATGCTTGTGACACCCCACTGGGCCTGCCAGGCTCTGAGGGACCTTCCCTGGATTCCCTGCTCTCCTGCTCTATGTTCAGTCACAGCAGAGATGGCCATAACCACTCCCTCAGTGAGGGCAGTGTTCCAGCCTCCCTCAGCCCCGCCCCCTCTCCGCAGGTTACCATGGACTACAGATGCTGCATTCTGAGGCCAGGGCGTTCCGAGAATGCCAAAGGCAGACATGATGACCTTAAATGATTTCCTCTTGTGTCAGTTTTTGTAAACTTTAGGAGCTAGGAAATGGTCCACTTTACAGAAATGTTCAAATTTACTGCCATTTCAGATATTCTCTGCTATAACATTGTCCTGATTCTTTCTGTATATTCTTTACTTATGTTTTTGTTTTCCTTAATCAAAGTGTGTCTTTTAAATCTTTTCAAAGAATATTCTTTGGACTTACTACATCACCTCAATTTTATACGTTTTCTGTTGTATTAAGTTCTGCTCATATCTTTATTTATCTATTTTCTATGTTCTCAGGGTTTATTGTTTCGATCTTCTGATGTTCATTAAAACACTTTGTTATTCATTTTCATAAATGTTTTCACTTATAAAGATTTGAACTTTGGAAGATTCCAGCTTACTTGTAAGTTTCTAAGGTTCACGTACTCTACATTGTTGCTGGCCTAAGGCTTAGTTCACCATATAGCAATGTATATATTGAACTATTTTCCCCTCGACTTTTTGTGATTCCCTACATCTCACCTTTCTTTGCAGACAAGCCATTTGAAATACCCTTACCTTAATTCAGAGCCAATAAGTCTTTGAAATAATGTGTAATTTTTAGAGAAATCATCTTATATAATTAGGCAGAAAATCTGACCTGCCATAGTTTTAAAACAGCATAAATTCACTCTTCTCAATGATGAATCTGTTGTATTACTCAACCTTTGAGTATTTAGCTTTATCAATGACATGTACTTTAAAAATGTTTTAGAGATCTTACCAGTCTTTGAAAACATCCTTGTTCCTTGTTTCAGTTCCAGTTTTATGTGTATTTTCTGCCTTGCACCTGATTATTCCAACATCTGATGGATGGCCTAGGGAATCTAATTCTGGTATTGCTTGTTTTTGCTGATTGTCTCCCCCTTGTAGCTGATTTCTTCATTATTGTGTAAATTTAGATCATGAGCTCATGTTTAGCTAAACAGCTGACCTTGTAAGAGGCTTAGGTGTGAACGCTCCTAAGTTTCAGCAAAAAGTCTGCAAAGATTTATTTGTGTCCCTCCAATGAGTTGCCCGTGAGGACCCCGTTTTCTACAAGAGTTGGTCCAATACAACCTCTAGAGGCAAGGACTCAGACAGGACTTCTTTGCGTCCCACGATCAGGGGCAGGGGCTGTGGGCGGCCCGTGGCCCGAGCAGGAGCCTCTCTGCGTGTGTCCCAGGGACCCATCTGCTTGCGAATTTCGGTCACCTGGCAGGAATCTACGATGCCCAGACCTATCGTTAGATGTGCATCGAGGTGTACTGCGCGGACAGGTTCCACACACACCCCAAAAAGAAGGCGGCCTGAGTAGAAATATGAGAGTTTGGGCAGCTGTGTAGACAAAGAATGTACCCTGTGGCCTGGGCCTAAATGCTGGTGAAACCCCACTGGGCCTGCCGGGCTCTGAGGGCCCTGACCTGTGCCCAATGCTCCCCTACACTTTGTTCAGTCACAGCATAAATGGCCGCAACCACTCCCTCAGTGAGGACAGTGTTCCAAACTCCCTCAGCCCCGCTCCATCTCCATAAGTTACCATGGACTACAGATGTTGCATTCTGAGGCCAGGGCGTTCCGAGAATGCCAAGGGCAGACAGGATGACCTTAAATGATTTCCTCTTGTGTCAGTTTTGGTAAACTTTAGGAGCTAGGAAATGGTCCACTTTACAGAAATATTCAAATTTCCTGGCATTTCACATATTCTCTGTTATAACATTGTCCTGATTCTTTCTATATATACTTTAATTATGTTTTTGTTTTGTTAATCAAAGTGTGTCTTTTAAATCTTTTCAACGAATATTTTTTGGACTTACTAAATCACCTCAATTTTACTCGTTTTCTGTAGTATTAAGTTATGCTCATATCTTTATTTATCGTTTTTCTATGTTCTCAGGGTTTGTTGGTTTGATCTTCTGATGTCAATTAAAACACTTGGTTATTCATATTAATAAACCTTTTTAATTATAAATATTTGAACTTTTAATATTACAGCTTACTTGTAAGTTACTAAGGGTCAGTTCCTCTACATTGTTGCTGACCTAAGGCTTAGTTAACCCTATAGAAATGTATATATTGACCTATTTTCCCCTCGACTTTCTGTGATTCCCTACATCGCACGTTTCTTTGCAGACAAGCCATTTGAAATACCCTTAACTTATTTCACAGCCAAGAAGTCTTTGAAATAATGTGTATTTTTTAGAGAAATCTTCTTATATAATTAGGCAGAAAATCTGACATGCCATAGTTTACAAAACAGCATAATTTCACTGTACTCAATGATGAATCTTTTGTATTACACAACCTTTGAGTATCTAGCCTTATCAATGACATGAACTTAAAAATGTTTTAGAGATCCTACCAGTCTTTGAAAACATCCTTTTCCTTTGTTTCAGTTCCAGTTTTATGTATATTTTCTTCCTTGCTCCTGATTATTCCAACATCTGATGGATGGCGTAGGGAATCTTATTCTGGTATTGATTGTTTTTGCTGATTGTCTCCCCCTTGTAGCTGATTTCTTCATTATTGTGTAAATTTAGATCATGAGCTCATGTTTAGCCAAACAGCTGACCTTGTAAGAGGCTTAGGTGTGAACGCTCGTAAGCTTCATCAGAAAGTCTGCAAAGATTTATTTGTGTCCCTCCAATGAGTTTCCTGCAAGGACCCCGTTTTCTACAAGTGTTGGTCAAATACTCCCTCTACATGCAGGGACTCGGACAGGGCTGCTTTGCGGCCCCCGATCTGCAGAAGGGTCAGTGGGCGGCCAGAGGCCCTGTCAGGAGCCTCTCTGAATGTGTCCCAGGAACCCATCTGCCTGCGAACTTCGGTCACCTGGCAGGAAGCTACGATGCCCAGACACATGTTTAGCTGTGCAGTGAAGAGTACTGCGCAGACAGGTTACACACAGACTTCAAGTAAGAGGGCGGCCTTAGTGGAAAGGTAAGATTTGGGCAGCTGTGCAGAAAAAGAATGCGCCCTTTGGCCTGGGCCTAAATACTTGTGAAACCGCACTGGGCCTGCCGGGCTCTGAGGGCCCTGCACTGGAGGCCCTGCTCCCCTGTCCTTTGTTCAGTCACAGCAGAGATGGCCGCATACACTCCCTCAGTGAGGGCATTGTTCCAGCCTCTCTCAGCCCTGCCCCCTCTCCGCAGGTTACCATGGACTACAGATGCTGCATTCTGAGGCCATGGCGTGCCGAGAATGCCAAGGGCAGACATGATGACCTTAAATGATTTCGTTTTGTGTCAGTTTTGGTAAACTTTAGGAGCTAGGAAATGGTCCACTTTACAGAAATGTTCAAATTTAGTGGCATTTCAGATCTTCTCTGCTATGACATTGTCCTGATTCTTTCTGTATATTCTTTACTTATGTTTTTGTTTTCCTTATTCAAAGTGTGTCTTTTAAATCTTTTCAAAGAATATTCTTTGGACTTACTACATCACCTGAATTTTATACGTTTTCTGTTGTATTAAG
This sequence comes from Mesoplodon bidens, assembly GCF_964165515.1. Taxonomy (NCBI): domain Eukaryota; kingdom Metazoa; phylum Chordata; class Mammalia; order Artiodactyla; family Ziphiidae; genus Mesoplodon; species Mesoplodon bidens. The sequence continues at coordinate 6,431,808 of NC_138180.1, forward strand.
TTCTGCTCATATGTTTATTTATCTTTTTTTGTGTTCTCAGGGTTTATTGTTTTGATCTTCTGATGTCAAATAAAACACTTGGTTATTCATTTTAATAAATCTTTTTTTAATAAATATTTGAACTTTTGAAGATTCCAGCTTACATGAAAGTTTCTAAGGGTCACGTCCTCTACATTGTTGCTGGACTAAGGCTTAGTTCACCATATAGCAATGTATATAGAGACATATCTTCCCCTCGACTTTCTGTGATTCCCTACATCTCACCTTTCTTTGCAGACAAGCCATTTGAAATAAACTTAACTTATTTAACAGCCAATAAGTGTTTGAAATAATGTGTACTTTTTACAGAAATCCTCTTATATAATTAGGCAGAAAATCTGACTTGCCATAGTTTTCTAAACAGCATCATTACACTGTTCTCAATGATGAATCTGTTGTATTACACAACCTTTGAGTATTTAGCTTTATCAATGACATGTACTTTAAAAATGTTTTAGAGATCCTACCAGTCTTTGACAACATCCTTGTTCCTTGTTTCAGTTTCAGTTTTATGTATATTTTCTGCCTTGCACCTGATTATTCCAACATCTGATGGATGGCCTAGGGAATCTAATTCTGGTATTGATTGTTTTTGCTGATTGCCTCCCCCTTGTAGCTGATTTCCTCATTATTGTGTATATTTAGATCATTAGCTCAGGTTTAGATAAACAGCTGACCTTGTAAGAGGCTTAGGTGTGAACGCTCGAAAGCTTCATCAGAGAGTCGGCAAAGATTTATTTGTGTCCCTCCAATGAGTTGCCCGCGAGGAACCCGTTTTCTACAAGTGTTGGTCCAATACTCCCTCTAGAGGCAGGGACTCAGACAGGGCTGCTTTGCGGCCGCCCATCTGGGGCAGGGACTTTGGGCCGCCCGTGGTCCAGACATGAGCCTCTCCGCGTGTGTCCCATGGACCCATCTGCCTGCGAACTTCGGTCACCTGGCAGGAAGCTACAATGCGAAGACTTATGTCTAGCTCTGCAGCGTGGTGTACTGCGCAGACAGGTGCCACACACACTTCAAGTAAGAGGGTGGACTGAGTGGAAAGGTGAGAGTTTGGGCAGCTGTAAAGACAAAGAAGACGCCCTTTGGACTGGGCCTAAATGCTTGTGACAACCCACTGGGCCTGCCGGGCTCTGAGGGCCTTGCCCTGGGCCCCCTGCTCCCGTGACTTTTGTTCAGTCATAGCAGAGATGTCCACACCCATTCCCTCAGTGAGGGCGGTGTTCCAACATCCCTCAGCCCCGCCCCCTCTCCGCAGGTTACCATGGCCTACAGATGCTGCATTCTGAGGCCAGGGTGTTCTGAGAATGCCAAGGGCAGACATGATGACCTTAAAGGATTTCCTCTTGTGTCAGTTTTGGTAAACTTTAGGAGCTAGGAAATGGTCCACTTTAGAGAAATGTTCATATTTACTGGCATTTCATATATTCTCTGCTATAACATTGTCCTGATTCTTTCTGTATATTCTTTACTTATGTTTTTGTTTTCCTTAATCAAAATATGTCTTTTAAATCTTTTCAAAGAATATTCTTTGGACTTACTACATCACCTCAATTTTATACGTTTTCTGTTGTATTAAGTTCTGCTCATATCTTTATTTATGTTTTTTCTATGTTCTCATGGTTTATTGTTTTGATCTTCTGATGTCAATTAAAACACTTGGTTATTCATTTTGATAAAACTTTTTACTTATAAAGATTTGAACTTTGGAAGATTCCAGCTTACTTGTAAGTTTATAGGGGTCAGGTCCTCTACATTGTTGCTGGCCTAAGGCTTAGTTCACCATATAGCAATGTATATATTGACCTATTTTCCCCTCGACTTTCTGTGATTCCCTACATCTCAACTTTCTTTGCACACAAGCCATTTGACATACCCTTAACTTATTTCACAGCCAATAAGTCTTTGAAATAATGTGTATTTTTTCGAGAAATCTTCTTATATAATTAGGCAGAAAATCTGACCTGCCATAGTTTTCAAAACAGCATAATTTCACTGTTCTCAATGATGAATCTGTTGTATTACAGAAACTTTGAGTATCTAGCCTTATTAATGACATGTACTTAAAAATGTTTTAGAGATCCTACCAGTCTTTGAAAACATCCTTTTTCTTTGTTTCAGTTCCACTTTTATGTGTATTTTCTGCCTTGCACCTGATTATTCCAACGTCTGATGGATGGCCTAGGAAATCTAATTCTGGTATTGCTTGTTTTTGCTGATTCTCTCCCCCTTGTAGCTGATTCCTTCTTTATTGTGTAAATTTAGATCATGAGCTCATGGTTAGCCAAACGTCTTACCTTGTAAGAGGCTTAAGTGTGAACCCTTGTACCCTTCATCAGAAAGTCGGCCGAGATTTATTTGTGTCCCTCCAATGAGTGGCATGCGAGGACCACGTTTTCTACAAGAGTTTTTCCAATACTACCTCTAGAGCCAGGGAATCAGACAGGGCTGCTTTGCAGCCCCCGATCTGGGGCAGGGTCTTTGGGCCGCCCGTGGCCCGGACAGGAGCTTCGCCGCAGGTGTCCCAGGGACCCATGTGCCTGCGAACTTTGGTCACCTGTCATGAAATTACGATGCCCAGTCCTATGGTTAGCTGTGCAGCGAGATGTACTGCGCGGACAGGTTCCACACACACTTCAAGTAAGAGGCGGCCTGAGTGGAAAAGTGAGAGTTTGAGCAGATTTGCAGACAAAGAAGACTCCCTTTGGCCTGGGCCTAATTGCTTGTGACACCCCACTGGGCCTGCCGGGTTCTGAGGGCCCTGCCCTGGTTTCCCTGCTGTCCTGCCCTATGTTCAGTCACAGCAGAGATGGGCACACCCACTCCCTCAGTGAGGGCAGTGTTCCAACCTCCCTCAGACCCTCCTCCTCTCCGCAGTTTACCATGGACTACAGATGCTGCATTCTGAGGCCAGGGCGTTCCGAGAATGCCAAGGGCAGACAGGATGACCTTTAATGATTTCCTCCTGTGTCAGTTTTGGTAAATTTTAGGAGCTAGGAAATGGTCCACTTTACAGAAATATTCAAATTTCCTGGCATTTCACATATTCTCTGTTATAACATTGTCCTGATTCTTTCTATATATACTTTAATTATGTTTTTGTTTTGTTAATCAAAGTGTGTCTTTTAAATCTTTTCAACGAATATTTTTTGGACTTACTAAATCACCTCAATTTTACTCGTTTTCTGTAGTATTAAGCTCTGCTCATATATTTATATATCGTTTTTCTATGTTCTCAGGGTTTGTTGGTTTGATCTTCTGATGTCAATTAAAACACTTGGTTATTCATTTTCATAAATCTTTTAACTTATAAAGATTTGAACTGAGGAAGATTCCAACTTACTTGTAAGTTTCTAAGGGTCAGGTCCTCTACATTGTTACTGACCTAAGGCTTAGTTCACCGTATAGCAATGTATATATTGACCTATTTTCCCCTCGACTTTATGTGATTCCGTACATCTCACATTTCTTTGCCAACAGGCCATTTGAAGTACCCTTAACATATTTCACAGCCAATAGTTCTTTGAAATAATGTGTATTTTTAGAGAAATCTTCTTATATAATTAGGCAGAAAATCTGACCTGCCATAGTTTTGAAAACAGCTTAATTTCACTCTTCTCAATGATGAATCTGTTGTATTACACAACCTTTGAATATTTAGCTTTATCAATGATATGTACTTTTAAAATGTTTTAGAGATCATACCAGTCTTTGAAAACATCCTTGTTCCTTGTTTCAGTTCCAGGTTTATGTATATTTTCTGTCTTGCACCTGATTATTCCAACATCTGATGTATGGCTTAGGGAATCTAATTCTGGTATTGATTGTTTTTGCTGATTGTCTCCGCCTTGTAGCTGATTTCTTCATTATTGTGTAATTTAGATTTAGAGCTCATGTTTAGCCAAACAGCTGACCTTGTAAAAGGCTTAGGTGTGAACGCACGTAAGCTTCATCAGAAAGTCGGCAAAGGTTTTTTTGTTTCCCTCCAATGAGTTGCCCACGAGGACCCCGTTTTCTACAAGTGTTGGTCCAATACTCCCTCTAGAGGCAGGGACTCAGATATGGCTGGTTTGCGGCCGCCGAACTGGGGCAGGGACTTTGGGCCGGCCGTGGCCCAGGCATGAGCCTCTCCGAGTGTGTCCCACGGACCATCTGCCTGCGGACTATGGTCAACTGGCAGGAAGCTACAATGCCCATATCTATGGTTAGCTGTGCAGCGAGGTGTACTGCGCGGACAGGTTCCACACACACCTCAAGTAAGAGGGCGGACTGAGTGGAAAAGTGAGAATTTGGGCAATGTGCAGACAAAGAAGGCGCCCTTTGCCCGGGGCCTAAATGCTTGTGACACCCCACTGGGCCTGCCAGGCTCTGAGGGACCTTCCCTGGATTCCCTGCTCTCCTGCTCTATGTTCAGTCACAGCAGAGATGGCCATAACCACTCCCTCAGTGAGGGCAGTGTTCCAGCCTCCCTCAGCCCCGCCCCCTCTCCGCAGGTTACCATGGACTACAGATGCTGCATTCTGAGGCCAGGGCGTTCCGAGAATGCCAAAGGCAGACATGATGACCTAAAATGATTTCCTCTTGTGTCAGTTTTTGTAAACTTTAGGAGCTAGGAAATGGTCCACTTTACAGAAATGTTCAAATTTACTGCCATTTCAGATATTCTCTGCTATAACATTGTCCTGATTCTTTCTGTATATTCTTTACTTATGTTTTTGTTTTCCTTAATCAAAGTGTGTCTTTTAAATCTTTTCAAAGAATATTCTTTGGACTTACTACATCACCTCAATTTTATACGTTTTCTGTTGTATTAAGTTCTGCTCATATCTTTATTTATCTATTTTCTATGTTCTCAGGGTTTATTGTTTCGATCTTCTGATGTTCATTAAAACACTTTGTTATTCATTTTCATAAATGTTTTCACTTATAAAGATTTGAACTTTGGAAGATTCCAGCTTACTTGTAAGTTTCTAAGGTTCACGTACTCTACATTGTTGCTGGCCTAAGGCTTAGTTCACCATATAGCAATGTATATATTGAACTATTTTCCCCTCGACTTTTTGTGATTCCCTACATCTCACCTTTCTTTGCAGACAAGCCATTTGAAATACCCTTACCTTAATTCAGAGCCAATAAGTCTTTGAAATAATGTGTAATTTTTAGAGAAATCATCTTATATAATTAGGCAGAAAATCTGACCTGCCATAGTTTTAAAACAGCATAAATTCACTCTTCTCAATGATGAATCTGTTGTATTACTCAACCTTTGAGTATTTAGCTTTATCAATGACATGTACTTTAAAAATGTTTTAGAGATCTTACCAGTCTTTGAAAACATCCTTGTTCCTTGTTTCAGTTCCAGTTTTATGTGTATTTTCTGCCTTGCACCTGATTATTCCAACATCTGATGGATGGCCTAGGGAATCTAATTCTGGTATTGCTTGTTTTTGCTGATTGTCTCCACCTTGTAGCTGATTTCTTCATTATTGTGTAAATTTAGATCATGAGCTCATGTTTAGCTAAACAGCTGACCTTGTAAGAGGCTTAGGTGTGAACGCTCCTAAGTTTCAGCAAAAAGTCTGCAAAGATTTATTTGTGTCCCTCCAATGAGTTGCCCGTGAGGACCCCGTTTTCTACAAGAGTTGGTCCAATACAACCTCTAGAGGCAAGGACTCAGACAGGACTTCTTTGCGTCCCACGATCAGGGGCAGGGGCTGTGGGCGGCCCGTGGCCCGAGCAGGAGCCTCTCTGCGTGTGTCCCAGGGACCCATCTGCTTGCGAATTTCGGTCACCTGGCAGGAATCTACGATGCCCAGACCTATCGTTAGATGTGCATCGAGGTGTACTGCGCGGACAGGTTCCACACACACCCCAAAAAGAAGGCGGCCTGAGTAGAAATATGAGAGTTTGGGCAGCTGTGTAGACAAAGAATGTACCCTGTGGCCTGGGCCTAAATGCTGGTGAAACCCCACTGGGCCTGCCGGGCTCTGAGGGCCCTGACCTGTGCCCAATGCTCCCCTACACTTTGTTCAGTCACAGCATAAATGGCCGCAACCACTCCCTCAGTGAGGACAGTGTTCCAAACTCCCTCAGCCCCGCTCCATCTCCATAAGTTACCATGGACTACAGATGTTGCATTCTGAGGCCAGGGCGTTCCGAGAATGCCAAGGGCAGACAGGATGACCTTAAATGATTTCCTCTTGTGTCAGTTTTGGTAAACTTTAGGAGCTAGGAAATGGTCCACTTTACAGAAATATTCAAATTTCCTGGCATTTCACATATTCTCTGTTATAACATTGTCCTGATTCTTTCTATATATACTTTAATTATGTTTTTGTTTTGTTAATCAAAGTGTGTCTTTTAAATCTTTTCAACGAATATTTTTTGGACTTACTAAATCACCTCAATTTTACTCGTTTTCTGTAGTATTAAGTTATGCTCATATCTTTATTTATCGTTTTTCTATGTTCTCAGGGTTTGTTGGATTGATCTTCTGATGTCAATTAAAACACTTGGTTATTCATATTAATAAACCTTTTTAATTATAAAGATTTGAACTTTTAATATTACAGCTTACTTGTAAGTTACTAAGGGTCAGTTCCTCTACATTGTTGCTGACCTAAGGCTTAGTTAACCCTATAGAAATGTATATATTGACCTATTTTCCCCTCGACTTTCTGTGATTCCCTACATCGCACGTTTCTTTGCAGACAAGCCATTTGAAATACCCTTAACCTATTTCACAGCCAAGAAGTCTTTGAAATAATGTGTATTTTTTAGAGAAATCTTCTTATATAATTAGGCAGAAAATCTGACATGCCATAGTTTACAAAACAGCATAATTTCACTGTACTCAATGATGAATCTTTTGTATTACACAACCTTTGAGTATCTAGCCTTATCAATGACATGAACTTAAAAATGTTTTAGAGATCCTACCAGTCTTTGAAAACATCCTTTTCCTTTGTTTCAGTTCCAGTTTTATGTATATTTTCTTCCTTGCTCCTGATTATTCCAACATCTGATGGATGGCGTAGGGAATCTTATTCTGGTATTGATTGTTTTTGCTGATTGTCTCCCCCTTGTAGCTGATTTCTTCATTATTGTGTAAATTTAGATCATGAGCTCATGTTTAGCCAAACAGCTGACCTTGTAAGAGGCTTAGGTGTGAACGCTCGTAAGCTTCATCAGAAAGTCTGCAAAGATTTATTTGTGTCCCTCCAATGAGTTTCCTGCAAGGACCCCGTTTTCTACAAGTGTTGGTCAAATACTCCCTCTACATGCAGGGACTCGGACAGGGCTGCTTTGCGGCCCCCGATCTGCAGAAGGGTCAGTGGGCGGCCAGAGGCCCTGTCAGGAGCCTCTCTGAATGTGTCCCAGGAACCCATCTGCCTGCGAACTTCGGTCACCTGGCAGGAAGCTACGATGCCCAGACACATGTTTAGCTGTGCAGTGAAGAGTACTGCGCAGACAGGTTACACACAGACTTCAAGTAAGAGGGCGGCCTTAGTGGAAAGGTAAGATTTGGGCAGCTGTGCAGAAAAAGAATGCGCCCTTTGGCCTGGGCCTAAATACTTGTGAAACCGCACTGGGCCTGCCGGGCTCTGAGGGCCCTGCACTGGAGGCCCTGCTCCCCTGTCCTTTGTTCAGTCACAGCAGAGATGGCCGCATACACTCCCTCAGTGAGGGCATTGTTCCAGCCTCTCTCAGCCCTGCCCCCTCTCCGCAGGTTACCATGGACTACAGATGCTGCATTCTGAGGCCATGGCGTGCCGAGAATGCCAAGGGCAGACATGATGACCTTAAATGATTTCGTTTTGTGTCAGTTTTGGTAAACTTTAGGAGCTAGGAAATGGTCCACTTTACAGAAATGTTCAAATTTAGTGGCATTTCAGATCTTCTCTGCTATGACATTGTCCTGATTCTTTCTGTATATTCTTTACTTATGTTTTTGTTTTCCTTATTCAAAGTGTGTCTTTTAAATCTTTTCAAAGAATATTCTTTGGACTTACTACATCACCTGAATTTTATACGTTTTCTGTTGTATTAAGTTCTGCTCATATGTTTATTTATCTTTTTTTGTGTTCTCAGGGTTTATTGTTTTGATCTTCTGATGTCAAATAAAACACTTGGTTATTCATTTTAATAAATCTTTTTTTAATAAATATTTGAACTTTTGAAGATTCCAGCTTACATGAAAGTTTCTAAGGGTCACGTCCTCTACATTGTTGCTGGACTAAGGCTTAGTTCACCATATAGCAATGTATATAGAGACATATCTTCCCCTCGACTTTCTGTGATTCCCTACATCTCACCTTTCTTTGCAGACAAGCCATTTGAAATAAACTTAACTTATTTAACAGCCAATAAGTGTTTGAAATAATGTGTACTTTTTACAGAAATCCTCTTATATAATTAGGCAGAAAATCTGACTTGCCATAGTTTTCTAAACAGCATCATTACACTGTTCTCAATGATGAATCTGTTGTATTACACAACCTTTGAGTATTTAGCTTTATCAATGACATGTACTTTAAAAATGTTTTAGAGATCCTACCAGTCTTTGACAACATCCTTGTTCCTTGTTTCAGTTTCAGTTTTATGTATATTTTCTGCCTTGCACCTGATTATTCCAACATCTGATGGATGGCCTAGGGAATCTAATTCTGGTATTGATTGTTTTTGCTGATTGCCTCCCCCTTGTAGCTGATTTCCTCATTATTGTGTATATTTAGATCATTAGCTCAGGTTTAGATAAACAGCTGACCTTGTAAGAGGCTTAGGTGTGAACGTTCGAAAGCTTCATCAGAGAGTCGGCAAAGATTTATTTGTGTCCCTCCAATGAGTTGCCCGCGAGGAACCCGTTTTCTACAAGTGTTGGTCCAATACTCCCTCTAGAGGCAGGGACTCAGACAGGGCTGCTTTGCGGCCGCCGATCTGGTGCAGGGACTTTGGGCCGCCCGTGGTCCAGGCATGAGCTTCTCCGCGTGTGTCCCACGGACCCATCTGCCTGCGAACTTCGGTCACCTGGCAGGAAGCGACAATGCCAAGACTTATGTCTAGCTCTGCAGCGTGGTGTAGTGCGCAGACAAGTGTCACACACACTTCAAGTAAGAGGGTGGACTGAGTGGAAAGGTGAGAGTTTGGGCAGCTGTGAAGACAAAGAAGGCGCACTTTGGACTGGGCCTAAATGCTTGTGACAACCCACTGGGCCTGCCGGGCTCTGAGGGCCTTGCCCTTGGCCCCCTGCTCCCGTGCCTTTTGTTCAGTCATAGCAGAGATGTCCACACCCATTCCCTCAGTGAGGGCGGTGTTCCAACATCCCTCAGCCCCGCCCCCTCTCCGCAGGTTACCATGGACTACAGATGCTGCATTCTGAGGCCAGGGTGTTCTGAGAATGCCAAGGGCAGACATGATGACCTTAAAGGATTTCCTCTTGTGTCAGTTTTGGTAAACTTTAGGAGCTAGGAAATGGTCCACTTTAGAGAAATGTTCATATTTACTGGCATTTCATATATTCTCTGCTATAACATTGTCCTGATTCTTTCTGTATATTCTTTACTTATGTTTTTGTTTTCCTTAATCAAAATATGTCTTTTAAATCTTTTCAAGAATATTCTTTGGACTTACTACATCACCTCAATTTTATACGTTTTCTGTTGTATTAAGTTCTGCTCATATCTTTATTTATGTTTTTTCTATGTTCTCATGGTTTATTGTTTTGATCTTCTGATGTCAATTAAAACACTTGGTTATTCATTTTGATAAAACTTTTTACTTATAAAGATTTGAACTTTGGAAGATTCCAGCTTACTTGTAAGTTTATAGGGGTCAGGTCCTCTACATTGTTGCTGGCCTAAGGCTTAGTTCACCATATAGCAATGTATATATTGACCTATTTTCCCCTCGACTTTCTGTGATTCCCTACATCTCAACTTTCTTTGCACACAAGCCATTTGACATACCCTTAACTTATTTCACAGCCAATAAGTCTTTGAAATAATGTGTATTTTTTCGAGAAATCTTCTTATATAATTAGGCAGAAAATCTGACCTGCCATAGTTTTCAAAACAGCATAATTTCACTGTTCTCAATGATGAATCTGTTGTATTACAGAAACTTTGAGTATCTAGCCTTATCAATGACATGTACTTAAAAATGTTTTAGAGATACTACCAGTCTTTGAAAACATCCTTTTTCTTTGTTTCAGTTCCAGTTTTATGTGTATTTTCTGCCTTGCACCTGATTATTCCAACATCTGATGGATGGCCTAGGAAATCTAATTCTGGTATTGCTTGTTTTTGCTGATTCTCTCCCCCTTGTAGCTGATTCCTTCTTTATTGTGTAAATTTAGATCATGAGCTCATGGTTAGCCAAACGGCTTACCTTGTAAGAGGCTTAGGTGTGAACCCTCGTACCCTTCATCAGAAAGTCGGCCGAGATTTATTTGTGTCCCTCCAATGAGTGGCATGCGAGGACCACGTTTTCTACAAGAGTTTTTCCAATACTACCTCTAGAGCCAGGGAATCAGACAGGGCTGCTTTGCAGCCCCCGATCTGGGGCAGGGTCTTTGGGCCGCCCGTGGCCCGGACAGGAGCTTCGCCCCAGGTGTCCCAGGGACCCATGTGCCTGCGAACTTTGGTCACCTGTCATGAAATTACGATGCCCAGTCCTATGGTTAGCTGTGCAGCGAGATGTACTGCGCGGACAGGTTCCACACACACTTCAAGTAAGAGGCGGCCTGAGTGGAAAAGTGAGAGTTTGAGCAGATTTGCAGACAAAGAAGACTCCCTTTGGCCTGGGCCTAATTGCTTGTGACACCCCACTGGGCCTGCTGGGTTCTGAGGGCCCTGCCCTGGTTTCCCTGCTGTCCTGCCCTATGTTCAGTCACAGCAGAGATGGGCATACCCACTCCCTCAGTGAGGGCAGTGTTCCAACCTCCCTCAGACCCTCCTCCTCTCCGCAGTTTACCATGGACTACAAATGCTGCATTCTGAGGCCAGGGCGTTCCGAGAATGCCAAGGGAAGACTGGATGACCTTAAATGATTTCCTTTTGTGACAGTTTTGGTAAACTTTAGGAGCAAGGAAATGGTCCACTTTACAGAAATGTTCAAATTTACTGGCATTTCAGATATTCTCTGCTATAACATTATCCTGATTCTTTCTGTATATTCTTGACTTATGATATTTGTTTTCCTGAATCAAAGTGTGTCTTTTAAATCTTTTGAAAGAATATTCTTTGGACTTACTACATCACCTGAATTTTATACGTTTTCTGTTGTATGAAGTTCTGCTCATATCTTTATTGATCTTTTTTCTATGTTCTCAGGGTTTATTGTTTTGATCTTCTGATGTCAATTAAAACACTTGGTTATTCATTTTCATAAATCTTTTAACTTATAAAGATTTGAACTTAGGAAGATTCCAACTTACTTGTAAGTTTCTAAGGGTCAGGTCCTCTACATTGTTACTGACCTAAGGCTTAGTTCACCGTATAGCAATGTATATATTGACCTATTTTCCCCTCGACTTTATGTGATTCCGTACATCTCACATTTCTTTGCCAACAGGCCATTTGAAGTACCCTTAACATATTTCACAGCCAATAGTTCTTTGAAATAATGTGTATTTTTAGAGAAATCTTCTTATATAATTAGGAAGAAAATCTGAACTGCCATAGTTTTGAAAACAGCTTAATTTCACTCTTCTCAATGATGAATCTGTTGTATTACACAACCTTTGAATATTTAGCTTTATCAATGATATGTACTTTTAAAATGTTTTAGAGATCATACCAGTCTTTGAAAACATCCTTGTTCCTTGTTTCAGTTCCAGGTTTATGTATATTTTCTGTCTTGCACCTGATTATTCCAACATCTGATGGATGGCTTAGGGAATCTAATTCTGGTATTGATTATTTTTGCTGATTGTCTCCGCCTTGTAGCTGATTTCTTCATTATTGTGTAATTTAGATATAGAGCTCATGTTTAGCCAAACAGCTGACCTTGTAAGAGGCTTAGGTGTGAGCGCACGTAAGCTTCATCAGAAAGTCGGCAAAGGTTTTTTTGTGTCCCTCCAATGAGTTGCCCACGAGGACCCCGTTTTCTACAAGTGTTGGTCCAATACTCCCTCTAGAGGCAGGGACTCAGATATGGCTGGTTTGCGGCCGCCGAACTGGGGCAGGGACTTTGGGCCGGCCGTGGCCCAGGCATGAGCCTCTCCGAGTGTGTCCCACGGACCATCTGCCTGCGGACTATGGTCAACTGGCAGGAAGCTACAATGCCCATATCTATGGTTAGCTGTGCAGCGAGGTGTACTGCGCGGACAGGTTCCACACACACCTCAAGTAAGAGGGCGGCCTGAGTGGAAAAGTGAGAATTTGGGCAATGTGCAGACAAAGAAGGCGCCCTTTGCCCGGGGCCTAAATGCTTGTGACACCCCACTGGGCCTGCCGGGCTCTGAGGGACCTTCCCTGGATTCCCTGCTCTCCTGCTCTATGTTCAGTCACAGCAGAGATGGCCATAACCACTCCCTCAGTGAGGGCAGTGTTCCAGCCTCCCTCAGCCCCGCCCCCTCTCCGCAGGTTACCATGGACTACAGATGCTGCATTCTGAGGCCAGGGCGTTCCGAGAATGCCAAAGGCAGACATGATGACCTTAAATGATTTCCTCTTGTGTCAGTTTTTGTAAACATTAGGAGCTAGGAAATGGTCCACTTTACAGAAATGTTCAAATTTACTGCCATTTCAGATATTCTCTGCTATAACATTGTCCTGATTCTTTCTGGATATTCTTTACTTATGTTTATGTTTTCCTTAATCAAAGTGTGTCTTTTAAATCTTTTCAAAGAATATTCTTTGGACTTACTACATCACCTCAATTTTATACGTTTTCTGTTGTATTAAGTTCTGCTCATATCTTTATTTATCTATTTTCTATGTTCTCAGGGTTTATTGTTTCGATCTTCTGATGTTCATTAAAACACTTTGTTATTCATTTTCATAAATGTTTTCACTTATAAAGATTTGAACTTTGGAAGATTCCAGCTTACTTGTAAGTTTCTAAGGTTCAGGTACTCTACATTGTTGCTGGCCTAAGGCTTAGTTCACCATATAGCAATGTATATATTGAACTATTTTCCCCTCGACTTTTTGTGATTCCCTACATCTCACCTTTCTTTGCAGACAAGCCATTTGAAATACCCTTACCTTAATTCAGAGCCAATAAGTCTTTGAAATAATGTGTAATTTTTAGAGAAATCATCTTATATAATTAGGCAGAAAATCTGACCTGCCATAGTTTTAAAACAGCATAAATTCACTCTTCTCAATGATGAATCTGTTGTATTACTCAACCTTTGAGTATTTAGCTTTATCAATGACATGTACTTTAAAAATGTTTTAGAGATCTTACCAGTCTTTGAAAACATCCTTGTTCCTTGTTTCAGTTCCAGTTTTATGTGTATTTTCTGCCTTGCACCTGATTATTCCAACATCTGATGGATGGCCTAGGGAATCTAATTCTGGTATTGCTTGTTTTTGCTGATTGTCTCCCCCTTGTAGCTGATTTCTTCATTATTGTGTAAATTTAGATCATGAGCTCATGTTTAGCTAAACAGCTGACCTTGTAAGTGGCATAGGTGTGAACGCTCGTAAGCTTCATCAGAAAGTCTGCAAAGATTTATTTGTGTCCCTCCAATGAGTTGCCCCTGAGGACCCCGTTTTCTACAAGAGTTGGTCCAATACAACCTCTAGAGGCAAGGACTCAGACAGGACTTCTTTGCGTCCCACGATCAGGGGCTGGGGCTGTGGGCGGCCCGTGGCCCGAGCAGGAGCCTCTCTGCGTGTGTCCCAGGGACCCATCTGCTTGCGAATTTCGGTCACCTGGCAGGAATCTACGATGCCCAGACCTATCGTTAGATGTGCAGCGAGGTGTACTGCACGGACAGGTTCCACACACACCCCAAAAAGAAGGCGGCCTGAGTAGAAATATGAGAGTTTGGGCAGCTGTGTAGACAAAGAATGTACCCTGTGGCCTGGGCCTAAATGCTGGTGAAACCCCACTGGGCCTGCCGGGCTCTGAGGGCCCTGCCCTGTGCCCAATGCTCCCCTACACTTTGTTCAGTCACAGCATAAATGGCCACAACCACTCCCTCAGTGAGGACAGTGTTCCAAACTCCCTCAGCCCCGCTCCATCTCCATAAGTTACCATGGACTACAGATGTTGCATTCTGAGGCCAGGGCGTTCCGAGAATGCCAAGGGCAGACAGGATGACCTTAAATGATTTCCTCTTGTGTCAGTTTTGGTAAAATTTAGGAGCTAGGAAATGGTCCACTTTACAGAAATATTCAAATTTCCTGGCATTTCACATATTCTCTGTTATAACATTGTCCTGATTCTTTCTATATATAATTTAATTATGTTTTTGTTTTGTTAATCAAAGTGTGTCTTTTAAATCTTTTCAACGAATATTGTTTGGACTTACTAAATCACCTCAATTTTACTCGTTTTCTGTAGTATTAAGTTATGCTCATATCTTTATTTATCGTTTTTCTATGTTCTCAGGGTTTGTTGGTTTGATCTTCTGATGTCAATTAAAACACTTGGTTATTCATATTAATAAACCTTTTTAATTATAAAGATTTGAACTTTTAATATTACAGCTTACTTGTAAGTTACTAAGGGTCAGTTCCTCTACATTGTTGCTGACCTAAGGCTTAGTTAACCCTATAGAAATGTATATATTGACCTATTTTCCCCTCGACTTTCTGTGATTCCCTACATCTCACCTTTCTTTGCAGACAAGCCGTTTGAAATACCCTTAACTTATTTCACAGCCAAGAAGTCTTTGAAATAATGTGTATTTTTTAGAGAAATCTTCTTATATAATTAGGCAGAAAATCTGACATGCCATAGTTTACAAAACAGCATAATTTCACTGTACTCAATGATGAATCTTTTGTATTACACAACCTTTGAGTATCTAGCCTTATCAATGACATGTACTTAAAAATGTTTTAGAGATCCTACCAGTCTTTGAAAACATCCTTTTCCTTTGTTTCAGTTCCAGTTTTATGTATATTTTCTTCCTTGCACCTGATTATTCCAACATCTGATGGATGGCGTAGGGAATCTTATTTTGGTATTGATTGTTTTTGCTGATTGTCTCCGCCTTGTAGCTGATTTCTTCATTATTGTGTAAATTTAGATCATGAGCTCATGTTTAGCCAAACAGCTGACCTTGTAAGAGGCTTAGGTGTGAACCCTCGTAAGCTTCATCAGAAAGTCTGCAAAGATTTATTTGTGTCCCTCCAATGAGTTTCCTGCAAGGACCCCGTTTTCTACAAGTGTTGGTCAAATACTCCCTCTACATACAGGGACTCGGACAGGGCTGCTTTGCGTCCCCCGATCTGCAGAAGGGTCAGTGGGCGGCCAGAGGCCCTGTCAGGAGCCTCTCTGAATGTGTCCCAGGAACCCATCTGCCTGCGAACTTCGGTCACCTGGCAGGAAGCTACGATGCCCAGACACATGGTTAGCTGTGCAGTGAAGAGTACTGCGCGGACAGGTTACACACAGACTTCAAGTAAGAGGGCGGCCTTAGTGGAAATGTAAGAGTTGGGCAGCTGTGCAGAAAAAGAATGCGCCCTTTGGCCTGGGCCTAAATACTTGTGAAACCGCACTGGGCCTGCCGGGCTCTGAGGGCCCTGCACAGGACGCCCTGCTCCCCTGTCCTTTGTTCAGTCACAGCAGAGATGGCCGCAAACACTCCCTCAGTGAGGGCATTGTTCCAGCCTCTCTCAGCCCTGCCCCCTCTCCGCAGGTTACCATGGACTACAGATGCTGCATTCTGAGGCCATGGCGTGCCGAGAATGCCAAGGGCAGACATGATGACCTTAAATGATTTCGTTTTGTGTCAGTTTTGGTAAACTTTAGGAGCTAGGAAATGGTCCACTTTACAGAAATGTTCAAATTTAGTGGCATTTCAGATCTTTTCTGCTATGACATTGTCCTGATTCTTTCTGTATATTCTTTACTTATGTTTTTGTTTTCCTTAATCAAAGTGTGTCTTTTAAATCTTTTCAAAGAATATTCTTTGGACTTACTACATCACCTGAATTTTATACGTTTTCTGTTGTATTAAGTTCTGCTCATATGTTTATTTATCTTTTTTTGTGTTCTCAGGGTTTATTGTTTTGATCTTCTGATGTCAAATAAAACACTTGGTTATTCATTTTAATAAATCTTTTTTTAATAAATATTTGAACTTTTGAAGATTCCAGCTTACATGAAAGTTTCTAAGGGTCACGTCCTCTACATTGTTGCTGGACTAAGGCTTAGTTCACCATATAGCAATGTATATAGAGACCTATCTTCCCCTCGACTTTCTGTGATTCCCTACATCTCACCTTTCTTTGCAGACAAGCCATTTGAAATAAACTTAACTTATTTAACAGACAATAAGTGTTTGAAATAATGTGTACTTTTTACAGAAATCCTCTTATATAATTAGGCAGAAAATCTGACTTGCCATAGTTTTCTAAACAGCATCATTACACTGTTCTCAATGATGAATCTGTTGTATTACACAACCTTTGAGTATTTAGCTTTATCAATGACATGTACTTTAAAAATGTTTTAGAGATCCTACCAGTCTTTGACAACATCCTTGTTCCTTGTTTCAGTTTCAGTTTTATGTATATTTTCTGCCTTGCACCTGATTATTCCAACATCTGATGGATGGCCTAGGGAATCTAATTCTGGTATTGATTGTTTTTGCTGATTGCCTCCCCCTTGTAGCTGATTTCCTCATTATTGTGTATATTTAGATCATTAGCTCAGGTTTAGATAAACAGCTGACCTTGTAAGAGGCTTAGGTGTGAACGCTCGAAAGCTTCATCAGAAAGTCGGCAAAGATTTATTTGTGTCCCTCCAATGAGTTGCCCGCGAGGACCCCGTTTTCTACAAGTGTTGGTCCAATACTCCCTCCAGAGGCAGGGACTCAGACAGGGCTGCTTTGCGGTCGCCGATCTGGGGCAGGGACTTTGGGCCGCCCGTGGTCCAGGCATGAGCCTCTCCGCGTGTGTTCCACGGACCCATCTGCCTGCGAACTTCGGTCACCTGGCAGGAAGCTACAATGCCAAGACTTATGTCGAGCTCTGCAGCGTGGTGTACTGCGCAGATAGGTGCCACACACACTTCAAGTAAGAGGGTGGACTGAGTGGAAAGGTGAGAGTTTGGGCAGCTGTGAAGACAAAGAAGACGCCCTTTGGACTGGGCCTAAATGCTTGTGACAACCCACTGGGCCTGCCGGGCTCTGAGGGCCTTGCCCTGGGCCCCCTGCTCCCGTGCCTTTTGTTCAGTCATAGCAGAGATGTCCACACCCATTCCCTCAGTGAGGGCGGTGTTCCAACATCCCTCAGCCCCGCCCCCTCTCCGCAGGTTACCATGGCCTACAGATGCTGCATTCTGAGGCCAGGGTGTTCTGAGAATGCCAAGGGCAGACATGATGACCTTAAAGGATTTCCTCTTGTTTCAGTTTTGGTAAACTTTAGGAGCTAGGAAATGGTCCACTTTAGAGAAATGTTCAAATTTACTGGCATTTCAGATCTTCTCTGCTATAATATTGTCTTGATTCTTTCTGTATATTCTTTACTTATGTTTTGTTTTCCTTAATCAAAGTGTGTCTTTTAACTCTTTTCAAAGAATATTCTATGGACTTACTACATCAGCTCAATTTTATACATTTTCTGTTGTATTAAGATCTGCTCATATCTTTATTTATGTTTTTTCTATGTTCTCAGGGTTTATTGGTTTGATCTTCTGATGTCAATTAAAACATTTGGTTATTCATTTTAATAAATCTTTTTACTTATAAAGATATGAACTTTTGAAGATTCCAGCTTACTTGTAAGTTTCTAAGGGTCAGGTCCTCTACATTGTTGCAGGCCTAAGGCTTAGTTCACAATATAGCAATGTATATATTGCCATATTTTCCCCTCGACTTTCTGTGATTCCCTACATCTCAACTTTCTTTGCACACAAGCCATTTGAAATACCCTTAACTTATTTCACAGCAAAAAAGTCTTTGAATTAATGTGTATTTTTTAAAGAAATCTTCTTATATAATTAGGCAGAAAATCTGACCTGCCATAGTTTTCAAAACAGCATAATTTCACTCTTCTCAATGATGGATCTGTTGTATTACATGACCTTTTAATATTTAGCTTTATCATTGACATATACTTTAAAAAGGTTTCAGAGATCCTACCAGTATTCGAAAACCTCCTTGTTCCTTGTTTCAATTCCAGTTTTATGTATATTTTCTTCCTTGCACCTGATTATTCCAACATCTGATGGATGGTTTAGGGAATCTAATTCTGGTATTTCTTGTTTAGCTGATTGTGTCCCACTTGTAGCTGATTTCTTCACTATTGTGTCAATTTAGGTCATGAGCGCATGTTTAGCTAAACAGCTGACCTTGTAAGAGGCTTAGGTGTGAACGCTCGTAATCTTCAGCAGGATGTCGGCAAAGATTTATTTGTTTCCCTCCAATGAGTTGCCCGTGAGAACCCCGTTTTCTACAAGTGATGGTCCAATACTCCCTCTAGAGGCAGGGACTCAGAGAGGGCTGCTTTGTGGCCCCCGATCTGGGGCAGGTGCTGTGGGCGGCTTATGGCCCGAACAGGAGCCTCTCCGCGTGTGTCCTAGGGAACCATCTGCCTGCGAACTATGGTACCTGGTAGGAAGCTACGAAGCCCAGACCTATGGTTAGCTCTGCAGAGAGGTGTACTGCACGGACAGGTTCCACACACACTTCAATTAAGAGGGCGGCCTGAGTAGAAATGTGAGAGTTCGGGAAGCTGTTCAGACAAAGATGGCCCTATTTGGCCTGGGCCTTAATGCATGTGACACCCCATTGTGCCTGCCGGGTCTGACGGCCCTGCCCTGGGCCCCCTGCTCGCCTGACCTTTGTTCAGTCACAGCAGAGATGGCCACACCCACTCCGTCAGTGAGGGCAGTGTTCCATCCTCCCTCAGCCCCGCCCCGTCTCCGCACGTTACCATGGACTACAGATGCTGCATTCTGTGGCCAGGGCGTTCGGAGACTGCCAAGTGCAGACATGATGACCTTTAATGATTTCCTCCTGTGTCAGTTTTGGTAAATTTTAGGAGCTAGGAAATGGTCCACTTTACAGAAATATTCAAATTTCCTGGCATTTTACATATTCTCTGTTATAACATTGTCCTGATTCTTTCTATATATACTGTAATTATGTTTTTGTTTTGTTAATCAAAGTGTGTCTTTTAAATCTTTTCAACGAATATTCTTTGGACTTACTAAATCACCTCAATTTTACTCGTTTTCTGTAGTATTAAGTTCTGCTCATATCTTTATTTATCGTTTTTCTATGTTCTCAGGGTTTGTTGGATTGATCTTCTGATGTCAATTAAAACACTTGGTTATTCATATTAATAAACGTTTATAATTATAAAGATTTGAACTTTTGAATATTACAGCTTACTTGTAAGTTACAAAGGGTCAGTTCCTCTACATGGTTGCTGACCAAAGGCTTAGTTCACCCTATAGCAATATATATATTGACCTATTTTCCCCTCGACTTTCTGTGATTCCCTACATCTCACGTTTCTTTGCAGACAAGCCATTTTAAATACCCTTAACATATTTCACAGCCAATAAGTCTTTGAAAAAATGTGTATTTTTTAGAGAAATCTTCTTATATAATTAGGCAGAAAATCTGACATGCCATAGATTTCAAAACAGCATAATTTCACTGTACTCAATGATGAATCTGTTGTATTACACAAACTTTGAGTATGTAGCCTTATCAATGACATGAACTTAAAAATGTTTTAGAGATCCTACCAGTCTTTGAAAACATCCTTTTCCTTTGTTTCAGTTCCAGTTTTATGTATATATTCTTCCTTGCACCTGATTATTCCAACATCTGATGGATGGCGTAGGGAATCTTATTCTGGTATTGATTGTTTTTGCTGATTGTCTCCCCCTTGTAGCTGATTTCTTCATTATTGTGTAAATTTAGATCATGAGCTCATGTTTAGCCAAACAGCTGACCTTGTAAGAGGCTTAGGTGTGAACGCTCGTAAGATTCATCAGAAAGTCTGCAAAGATTTATTTGTGTCCCTCCAATGAGTTTCCTGCAAGGACCCCGTTTTCTACAAGTGTTGGTCAAATACTCCCTCTAGATGCAGGGACTCGGACAGGGCTGCTTTGCGGCCCCCGATCTGCAAAAGGGTCAGTGGGCGGCCAGAGGCCCTGTCAGGAGCCTCTCTGAATGTGTCCCAGGAACCCATCTGCCTGCGAACTTCGGTCACCTGGTAGGAAGCTACGATGCCCAGACATATGGTTAGCTGTGCAGTGAAGTGTACTGCGCGGACAGGTTACACACAGACTTCAAGTAAGAGGCTGGCCTTAGTGGAAAGGTAAGAGTTGGGCAGCTGTGCAGAAAAATAATGCGCCCTTTGGCCTGGGCCTAAATACCTGTGAAACCGCACTTGGCCTGCCGGGCTCTGAGGGCCCTGCACTGGATGCCCTGCTCCCCTGTCCTTTGTTCAGTCACAGCAGAGATGGCCGCATACACTCCCTCAGTGAGGGCATTGTTCCAGCCTCCCTCAGCCCCGCCCACTCTCCGCAGGTTACCATGGTCTACAGATGCTGCATTCTGAGGCCAGGGCGTTCCGAGAATGCCAAGGGCAGACATGATGACCTTAAATGATTTCGTTTTGTGTCAGTTTTGGTAAACTTTAGGACCTAGGAAATGGTCCACTTTACAGACATGTTCAAATTTAGTGGCATTTCAGATCTTCTCTGCTATGACATTTTCCTGATTCTTTCTGAATATTCTTTACTTATGTTTTAGTTTTCCTTAATCAAAGTGTGTCTTTTAAATCTTTTCAAAGAATATTATTTGGACTTACTACATCTCCTGAATTTTATACGTTTTCTGTTGTATTAAGTTCTGCTCATATGTTTATTTATCTTTTTTTGTGTTCTCATGGTTTATTGTTTTGATCTTCTGATGTGAATTAAAACACTTGGTTACTCATTTAATAAATTTTTTTTTTATAAATATTTGAACTTTTGAAGATTCCAGCTTACATGAAAGTTTCTAAGGGTCACGTCCTCTACATTGTTGCTGGAGTAAGGCTAGTTCACCATATAGCAATATACATAGAGACCTATCTTCCCCTCGACTTTCTGTGATTCCCTACATCTCACCTTTCTTTGCAGACAAGCCATTTGAAATAACCTTAACTTATTTAACAGACAATAAGTGTTTGAAATAATGTGTACTTTTTACAGAAATCCTCTTATATAATTAGGCAGAAAATCTGACTTGCCATAGTTTTCTAAACAGCATCATTACACTGTTCTCAATGATGAATCTGTTGTATTACACAACCTTTGAGTATTTAGCTTTATCAATGACATGTACTTTAAAAATGTTTTAGAGATCCTACCAGTCTTTGACAACATCCTTGTTCCTTGTTTCAGTTTCAGTTTTATGTATATTTTCTGCCTTGCACCTGATTATTCCAACATCTGATGGATGGCCTAGGGAATCTAATTCTGGTATTGATTGTTTTTGCTGATTGCCTCCCCCTTGTAGCTGATTTCCTCATTTTTGTGTATATTTAGATCATTAGCTCAGGTTTAGATAAACAGCTGACCTTGTAAGAGGCTTAGGTGTGAACGCTCGAAAGCTTCATCAGAGAGTCGGCAAAGATTTATTTGTGTCCCTCCAATGAGTTGCCCGCGAGGACCCCGTTTTCTACAAGTGTTGGTCCAATACTCACTCTAGAGGCAGGGACTCAGACAGGGCTGCTTTGCGGCCGCCGATCTGGGGCAGGGACTTTGGGCCGACCGTGGTCCAGGCATGAGCCTCTCCGCGTGTGTCCCACGGACCCATCTGCCTGCAAACTTCGGTCACCTGGCAGGAAGCGACAATGCCAAGACTTATGTCTAGCTCTGCAGCGTGGTGTACTGCGCAGACAGGTGCCACACACACTTCAAGTAAGAGGGTGGACTGAGTGGAAAGGTGAGAGTTTGGGCAGCTGTGAAGATAAAGAAGACGCCCTTTGGACTGGGCCTAAATGCTTGTGACAACCCACTGGGCCTGCCGGGCTCTGAGGGCCTTGCCCTGGGCCCCCTGCTCCCGTGCCTTTTGTTCAGTCATAGCAGAGATGTCCACACCCATTCCCTCAGTGAGGGCGGTGTTCCAACATCCCTCAGCCCCGCCCCCTCTCCGCAGGTTACCATGGCCTACAGATGCTGCATTCTGAGGCCAGGGTGTTCTGAGAATGCCAAGGGCAGACATGATGACCTTAAAGGATTTCCTCTTGTGTCAGTTTTGGTAAACTTTAGGAGCTAGGAAATGGTCCACTTTAGAGAAATGTTCATATTTACTGGCATTTCATATATTCTCTGCTATAACATTGTCCTGATTATTTCTGTATATCCTTTACTTATGTTTTTGTTTTCCTTAATCAAAATATGTCTTTTAAATCTTTTCAAAGAATATTCTTTGGACTTACTACATCACCTCAATTTTATACGTTTTCTGTTGTATTAAGTTCTGCTCATATCTTTATTTTGTTTTTTCTATGTTCTCATGGTTTATTGTTTTGATCTTCTGATGTCAATTAAAACACTTGGTTATTCATTTTGATAAAACTTTTTACTTATAAAGATTTGAACTTTGGAAGATTCCAGCTTACTTGTAAGTTTATAGGGGTCAGGTCCTCTACATTGTTGCTGGCCTAAGGCTTAGTTCACCATATAGCAATGTATATATTGACCTATTTTCCCCTCGACTTTCTGTGATTCCCTACATCTCAACTTTCTTTGCACACAAGCCATTTGACATACCCTTAACTTATTTCACAGCCAATAAGTCTTTGAAATAATGTGTATTTTTTCGAGAAATCTTCTTATATAATTAGGACGAAAATCTGACCTGCCATAGTTTTCAAAACAGCATAATTTCACTGTTCTCAATGATGAATCTGTTGTATTACAGAAACTTTGAATATCTAGCCTTATCAATGACATGTACTTAAAAATGTTTTAGAGATCCTACCAGTCTTTGAAAACATCCTTTTTCTTTGTTTCAGTTCCAGTTTTATGTGTATTTTCTGCCTTGCACCAGATTATTCCAACATCTGATGGATGGCCTAGGAAATCTAATTCTGGTATTGCTTGTTTTTGCTGATTCTCTCCCCCTTGTAGCTGATTCCTTCTTTATTGTGTAAATTTAGATCATGAGCTCATGGTTAGCCAAACGGCTTACCTTGTAAGAGGCTTAGGTGTGAACCCTCGTACCCTTCATCAGAAAGTCGGCCGAGATTTATTTGTGTCCCTCCAATGAGTGGCATGCGAGGACCACGTTTTCTACAAGAGTTTTTCCAATACTACCTCTAGAGCCAGGGAATCAGACAGGGCTGCTTTGCAGCCCCCGATCTGGGGCAGGGTCTTTGGGCCGCCCGTGGCCCGGACAGGAGCTTCGCCGCAGGTGTCCCAGGGACCCATGTGCCTGCGAACTTTGGTCACCTGTCATGAAATTACGATGCCCAGTCCTATGGTTAGCTGTGCAGCGAGATGTACTGCGCGGACAGGTTCCACACACACTTCAAGTAAGAGGCGGCCTGAGTGGAAAAGTGAGAGTTTGAGCAGATTTGCAGACAAAGAAGACTCCCTTTGGCCTGGGCCTAAATGCTTGTGACACCCCACTGGGCCTGCCGGGTTCTGAGGGCCCTGCCCTGGTTTCCCTGCTGTCCTGCCATATGTTCAGTCACAGCAGAGATGGGCACACCCACTCCCTCAGTGAGGGCAGTGTTCCAACCTCCCTCAGACCCTCCTCCTCTCCGCAGTTTACCATGGACTACAGATGCTGCATTCTGAGGCCAGGGCGTTCCGAGAATGCCAAGGGAAGACAGGATGACCTTAAATGATTTCCTTTTGTGACAGTTTTGGTAAACTTTAGGAGCTAGGAAATGGTCCACTTTACAGAAATGTTCAAATTTACTGGCATTTCAGATATTCTCTGCTATAACATTATCCTGATTCTTTCTGTATATTCTTGACTTATGATATTTGTTTTCCTGAATCAAAGTGTGTCTTTTAAATCTTTTGAAAGAATATTCTTTGGACTTACTACATCACCTGAATTTTATACGTTTTCTGTTGTATGAAGTTCTGCTCATATCTTTATTGATCTTTTTTCTATATTCTCAGGGTTTATTGTTTTGATCTTCTGATGTCAATTAAAACACTTGGTTATTCATTTTCATAAATCTTTTAACTTATAAAGATTTGAACTTAGGAAGATTCCAACTTACTTGTAAGTTTCTAAGGGTCAGGTCCTCTACATTGTTACTGACCTAAGGCTTAGTTCACCGTATAGCAATGTATATATTGACCTATTTCCCCTCGACTTTATGTGATTCCGTACATCTCACATTTCTTTGCCAACAGGCCATTTGAAGTACCCTTAACATATTTCACAGCCAATAGTTCTTTGAAATAATGTGTATTTTTAGAGAAATCTACTTATATAATTAGGCAGAAAATCTGACCTGCCATAGTTTTGAAAACAGCTTAATTTCACTCTTCTCAATGATGAATCTGTTGTATTACACAACCTTTGAATATTTAGCTTTATCAATGATATGTACTTTTAAAATGTTTTAGAGATCATACCAGTCTTTGAAAACATCCTTGTTCCTTGTTTCAGTTCCAGGTTTAGGTATATTTTCTGTCTTGCACCTGATTATTCCAACATCTGATGGATGGCTTAGGGAATCTAATTCTGGTATTGATTGTTTTTGCTGATTGTCTCCGCCTTGTAGCTGATTTCTTCATTATTGTGTAATTTAGATTTAGAGCTCATGTTTAGCCAAACAGCTGACCTTGTAAGAGGCTTAGGTGTGAGCGCACGTAAGCTTCATCAGAAAGTCGGCAAAGGTTTTTTTGTGTCCCTCCAATGAGTTGCCCACGAGGACCCCGTTTTCTACAAGTGTTGGTCCAATACTCCCTCTAGAGGCAGGGACTCAGATATGGCTGGTTTGCGGCCGCCGAACTGGGGCAGGGACTTTGGGCCGGCCGTGGCCCAGGCATGAGCCTCTCCGAGTGTGTCCCACGGACCATCTGCCTGCGGACTATGGTCAACTGGCAGGAAGCTACAATGGCCATATCTATGGTTAGCTGTGCAGCGAGGTGTACTGCGCGGACAGGTTCCACACACACCTCAAGTAAGAGGGCGGCCTGAGTGGAAAAGTGAGAATTTGGGCAATGTGCAGACAAAGAAGGCGCCCTTTGCCCGGGGCCTAAATGCTTGTGACACCCCACTGGGCCTGCCGGGCTCTGAGGGACCTTCCCTGGATTCCCTGCTCTCCTGCTCTATGTTCAGTCACAGCAGAGATGGCCATAACCACTCCCTCAGTGAGGGCAGTGTTCCAGCCTCCCTCAGGCCCGCCCCCTCTCCGCAGGTTACCATGGACTACAGATGCTGCATTCTGAGGCCAGCGCGTTCCGAGAATGCCAAAGGCAGACATGATGACCTTAAATGATTTCCTCTTGTGTCAGTTTTTGTAAACTTTAGGAGCTAGGAAATGGTCCACTTTACAGAAATGTTCAAATTTACTGGCATTTCAGATATTCTCTGCTATAACATTGTCCTGATTCTTTCTGGATATTCTTTACTTATGTTTTTGTTTTCCTTAATCAAAGTGTGTCTTTTAAATCTTTTCAAAGAATATTCTTTGGACTTACTACATCACCTCAATTTTATACGTTTTCTGTTGTATTAAGTTCTGCTCATATCTTTATTTATCTATTTTCTATGTTCTCAGGGTTTATTGTTTCGATCTTCTGATGTTCATTAAAACACTTTGTTATTCATTTTCATAAATGTTTTCACTTATAAAGATTTGAACTTTGGAAGATTCCAGCTTACTTGTAAGTTTCTAAGGTTCAGGTACTCTACATTGTTGCTGGCCTAAGGCTTAGTTCACCATATAGCAATGTATATATTGAACTATTTTCCCCTCGACTTTTTGTGATTCCCTACATCTCACCTTTCTTTGCAGACAAGCCATTTGAAATACCCTTACCTTAATTCAGAGCCAATAAGTCTTTGAAATAATGTGTATTTTTTAGAGAAATCATCTTATATAATTAGGCAGAATTTCTGACCTGCCATAGTTTTAAAACAGCATAAATTCACTCTTCTCAATGATGAATCTGTTGTATTACTCAACCTTTGAGTATTTAGCTTTAAAAATGACATGTACTTTAAAAATGTTTTAGAGATCTTACCAGTCTTTGAAAACATCCTTGTTCCTTGTTTCAGTTCCAGTTTTATGTGTATTTTCTGCCTTGCACCTGATTATTCCAACATCTGATGGATGGCCTAGGGAATGTAATTCTGGTATTGCTTGTTTTTGCTGATTGTCTCCACCTTGTAGC
Source organism: Mesoplodon bidens (assembly GCF_964165515.1). Classification (NCBI taxonomy): domain Eukaryota; kingdom Metazoa; phylum Chordata; class Mammalia; order Artiodactyla; family Ziphiidae; genus Mesoplodon; species Mesoplodon bidens. Next base: position 6,458,352 of record NC_138180.1, read on the forward strand.
TGATTTCTTCATTATTGTGTAAATTTAGATCATGAGCTCATGTTTAGCTAAACAGCTGACCTTGTAAGTGGCTTAGGTGTGAACGCTCGTAAGCTTCATCAGAAAGTCTGCAAAGATTTATTTGTGTCCCTCCAATGAGTTGCCCGTGAGGACCCCGTTTTCTACAAGAGTTGGTCCAATACAACCTCTAGAGGCAAGGACTCAGACAGGACTTCTTTGCGTCCCACGATCAGGGGCAGGGGCTGTGGGCGGCCCGTGGCCCGAGCAGGAGCCTCTCTGCGTGTGTCCCAGGGACCCATCTGCTTGCGAATTTCGGTCACCTGGCAGGAATCTACGATGCCCAGACCTATCGTTAGATGTGCAGCGAGGTGTACTGCGCGGACAGGTTCCACACACACCCCAAAAAGAAGGCGGCCTGAGTAGAAATATGAGAGTTTGGGCAGCTGTGTAGACAAAGAATGTACCCTGTGGCCTGGGCCTAAATGCTGGTGAAACCCCACTGGGCCTGCCGGGCTCTGAGGGACCTGCCCTGTGCCCAATGCTCCCCTACACTTTGTTCAGTCACAGCATAAATGGCCACAACCACTCCCTCAGTGAGGACAGTGTTCCAAACTCCCTCAGCCCCGCTCCATCTCCATAAGTTACCATGGACTACAGATGTTGCATTCTGAGGCCAGGGCGTTCCGAGAATGCCAAGGGCAGACAGGATGACCTTAAATGATTTCCTCTTGTGTCAGTTTTGGTAAACTTTAGGAGCTATGAAATGGTCCACTTTACAGAAATATTCAAATTTCCTGGCATTTCACATATTCTCTGTTATAACATTGTCCTGTTTCTTTATATATATACTTTAATTATGTTTTTGTTTTGTTAATCAAAGTGTGTCTTTTAAATCTTTTCAACGAATATTTTTTGGACTTACTAAATCACCTCAATTTTACTCGTTTTCTGTAGTATTAAGTTCTGCTCATATCTTTATTTATCGTTTTTCTATGTTCTCAGGGTTTGTTGGTTTGATCTTCTGATGTCAATTAAAACACTTGGTTATTCATATTAATAAACCTTTTTAATTATAAAGATTTGAACTTTTGAATATTACAGCTTACTTGTAAGTTACTAAGGGTCAGTTCCTCTACATTGTTGCTGACCTAAGGCTTAGTTAACCCTATAGAAATGTATATATTGACCTATTTTCCCCTCGACTTTCTGTGATTCCCTACATCTCACCTTTCTTTGCAGACAAGCCATTTGAAATACCCTTAACTTATTTCACAGCCAATAAGTCTTTGAAATAATGTGTATTTTTTAGAGAAATCTTCTTATATAATTAGGCAGAAAATCTGACATGCCATAGTTTACAAAACAGCATAATTTCACTGTACTCAATGATGAATCTTTTGTATTACACAACCTTTGAGTATCTAGCCTTATCAATGACATGTACTTAAAAATGTTTTAGAGATCCTACCAGTCTTTGAAAACATCCTTTTCCTTTGTTTCAGTTCCAGTTTTATGTATATTTTCTTCCTTGCACCTGATTATTCCAACATCTGATGGATGGCCTAGGGAATCTTATTCTGGTATTGATTGTTTTTGCTGATTGTCTCCCCCTTGTAGCTGATTTCTTCATTATTGTGTAAATTTAGATCATGAGCTCATGTTTAGCCAAACAGCTGACCTTGTAAGAGGCTTAGGTGTGAACGCTCGTAAGCTTCATCAGAAAGTCTGCAAAGATTTATTTGTGTCCCTCCAATGAGTTTCCTGCAAGGACCCCGTTTTCTACAAGTGTTGGTCAAATACTCCCTCTACATGCAGGGACTCGGACAGGGCTGCTTTGCGGCCCCCGATCTGCAGAAGGGTCAGTGGGCGGCCAGAGGCCCTGTCAGGAGCCTCTCTGAATGTGTCCCAGGAACCCATCTGCCTGCGAACTTCGGTCACCTGGCAGGAAGCTACGATGCCCAGACACATGGTTAGCTGTGCAGTGAAGAGTACTGCGCGGACAGGTTACACACAGACTTCAAGTAAGAGGGCGGCCTTAGTGGAAAGGTAAGAGTTGGGCAGCTGTGCAGAAAAAGAATGCGCCCTTTGGCCTGGGCCTAAATACTTGTGAAACCGCACTGGGCCTGCCGGGCTCTGAGGGCCCTGCACTGGAGGCCCTGCTCCCCTGTCCTTTGTTCAGTCACAGCAGAGATGGCCGCATACACTCCCTCAGTGAGGGCATTGTTCCAGCCTCTCTCAGCCCTGCCCCCTCTCCGCAGGTTACCATGGACTACAGATGCTGCATTCTGAGGCCATGGCGTGCCGAGAATGCCAAGGGCAGACATGATGACCTTAAATGATTTCGTTTTGTGTCAGTTTTGGTAAACTTTAGGAGCTAGGAAATGGTCCACTTTACAGAAATGTTCAAATTTAGTGGCATTTTAGATCTTCTCTGCTATGACATTGTCCTGATTCTTTCTGTATATTCTTTACTTATGTTTTTGTTTTCCTTAATCAAAGTGTGTCTTTTAAATCTTTTCAAAGAATATTCTTTGGACTTACTACATCACCTGAATTTTATACGTTTTCTGTTGTATTAAGTTCTGCTCATATGTTTATTTATCTTTTTTTGTGTTCTCAGGGTTTATTGTTTTGATCTTCTGATGTCAAATAAAACACTTGGTTATTCATTTTAATAAATCTTTTTTTTATAAATATTTGAACTTTTGAAGATTCCAGCTTACATGAAAGTTTCTAAGGGTCACGTTCTCTACATTGTTGCTGGACTAAGGCTTAGTTCACCATATAGCAATGTATATAGGGACCTATCTTCCCCTCGACTTTCTGTGATTCCCTACATCTCACCTTTCTTTGCAGACAAGCCATTTGAAATAAACTTAACTTATTTAACAGCCAATAAGTGTTTGAAATAATGTGTACTTTTTACAGAAATCCTCTTATATAATTAGGCAGAAAATCTGACTTGCCATAGTTTTCTAAACAGCATCATTACACTGTTCTCAATGATGAATCTGTTGTATTACACAACCTTTGAGTATTTAGCTTTATCAATGACATGTACTTTAAAAATGTTTTAGAGATCCTACCAGTCTTTGACAACATCCTTGTTCCTTGTTTCAGTTTCAGTTTTATGTATATTTTCTGCCTTGCACCTGATTATTCCGATATCTGATGGATGGCCTAGGGAATCTAATTCTGGTATTGATTGTTTTTGCTGATTGCCTCCCCCTTGTAGCTGATTTCCTCATTATTGTGTATATTTAGATCATTAGCTCAGGTTTAGATAAACAGCTGACCTTGTAAGAGGCTTAGGTGTGAACGCTCGAAAGCTTCATCAGAAAGTCGGCAAAGATTTATTTGTGTCCCTCCAATGAGTTGCCCGCGAGGACTCCGTTTTCTACAAGTGTTGGTCCAATACTCCCTCCAGAGGCAGGGACTCAGACAGGGCTGCTTTGCGGTCGCCGATCTGGGGCAGGGACTTTGGGCCGCCCGTGGTCCAGGCATGAGCCTCTCCGCGTGTGTTCCACGGACCCATCTGCCTGCGAACTTCGCTCACCTGGCAGGAAGCTACAATGCCAAGACTTATGTCTAGATCTGCAGCGTGGTGTACTGCGCAGACAGGTGCCACACACACTTCAAGTAAGAGGGTGGACTGAGTGGAAAGGTGAGAGTTTGGGCAGCTGTGAAGACAAAGAAGACGCCCTTTGGACTGGGCCTAAATGCTTGTGACAACCCACTGGGCCTGCCGGGCTCTGAGGGCCTTGCCCTGGGCCCCCTGCTCCCGTGCCTTTTGTTCAGTCATAGCAGAGATGTCCACACCCATTCCCTCAGTGAGGGCGGTGTTCCAACATCCCTCAGCCCCGCCCCCTCTCCGCAGGTTACCATGGCCTACAGATGCTGCATTCTGAGGCCAGGGTGTTCTGAGAATGCCAAGGGCAGACATGATGACCTTAAAGGATTTCCTCTTGTGTCAGTTTTGGTAAACTTTAGGAGCTAGGAAATGGTCCACTTTACAGAAATGTTCAAATTTACTGGCATTTCATATATTCTCTGCTATAACATTGTCCTGATTATTTCTGTACATTCTTTACTTATGTTTTTGTTTTCCTTAATCAAAGTGTGTCTTTTAACTCTTTTCAAAGAATATTCTATGGAATTACTACATCAGCTCAATTTTATACATTTTCTGTTGTATTAAGATCTGCTCATATCTTTATTTATGTTTTTTCTATGTTCTCAGGGTTTATTGGTTTGATCTTCTGATGTCAATTAAAACATTTGGTTATTCATTTTAATAAATCTTTTTACTTATAAAGATATGAACTTTTGAAGATTCCAGCTTACTTGTAAGTTTCTAAAGGTCAGGTCCTCTACATTGTTGCAGGCCTAAGGCTTAGTTCACAATATAGCAATGTATATATTGCCATATTTTCCCCTCGACTTTCTGTGATTCCCTACATCTCAACTTTCTTTGCACACAAGCCATTTGAAATACCCTTAACTTATTTCACAGCAAAAAAGTCTTTGAATTAATGTGTATTTTTTAAAGAAATCTTCTTATATAATTAGGCAGAAAATCTGACCTGCCATAGTTTTCAAAACAGCATAATTTCACTCTTCTCAATGATGGATCTGTTGTATTACATGACCTTTTAATATTTAGCTTTATCATTGACATATAATTTAAAAAGGTTTCAGAGATCCTACCAGTATTCGAAAACCTCCTTGTTCCTTGTTTCAATTCCAGTTTTATGTATATTTTCTTCCTTGCACCTGATTATTCCAACATCTGATGGATGGTTTAGGGAATCTAATTCTGGTATTTCTTGTTTAGCTGATTGTGTCCCCCTTGTAGCTGATTTCTTCACTATTGTGTCAATTTAGGTCATGAGCTCATGTTTAGCTAAACAGCTGACCTTGTAAGAGGCTTAGGTGTGAACGCTCGTAATCTTCAACAGGATGTCGGCAAAGATTTATTTGTTTCCCTCCAATGAGTTGCCCGTGAGAACCCCGTTTTCTACAAGTGATGGTCCAATACTCCCTCTAGAGGCAGGGACTCAGAGAGGGCTGCTTTGTGGCCCCCGATCTGGGGCAGGTGCTGTGGGCGGCTTATGGCCCGAACAGGAGCCTCTCCGCGTGTGTCCTAGGGAACCATCTGCCTGCGAATTATGGTACCTGGTAGGAAGCTACGAAGCCCAGACCTATGGTTAGCTCTGCAGAGAGGTGTACTGCACGGACAGGTTCCACACACACTTCAATTAAGAGGGCGGCCTGAGTAGAAATGTGAGAGTTCGGGAAGCTGTTCAGACAAAGATGGCCCTATTTGGCCTGGGCCTTAATGCATGTGACACCCCATTGTGCCTGCCGGGTCTGACGGCCCTGCCCTGGGCCCCCTGCTCGCCTGACCTTTGTTCAGTCACAGCAGAGATGGCCACACCCACTCCGTCAGTGAGGGCAGTGTTCCATCCTCCCTCAGCCCCGCCCCGTCTCCGCACGTTACCATGGACTACAGATGCTGCATTCTGTGGCCAGGGCGTTCGGAGACTGCCAAGTGCAGACATGATGACCTTTAATGATTTCCTCCTGTGTCAGTTTTGGTAAATTTTAGGAGCTAGGAAATGGTCCACTTTACAGAAATATTCAAATTTCCTGGCATTTTACATATTCTCTGTTATAACATTGTCCTGATTCTTTCTATATATACTGTAATTATGTTTTTGTTTTGTTAATCAAAGTGTGTCTTTTAAATCTTTTCAACGAATATTCTTTGGACTTACTAAATCACCTCAATTTTACTCGTTTTCTGTAGTATTAAGTTCTGCTCATATCTTTATTTATCGTTTTTCTATGTTCTCAGGGTTTGTTGGATTGATCTTCTGATGTCAATTAAAACACTTGGTTATTCATATTAATAAACCTTTTTAATTATAAAGATTTGAACTTTTGAATATTACAGCTTACTTGTAAGTTACAAAGGGTCAGTTCCTCTACATGGTTGCTGACCTAAGGCTTAGTTCACCCTATAGCAATGTATATATTGACCTATTTTCCCCTCGACTTTCTGTGATTCCCTACATCTCACGTTTCTTTGCAGACAAGCCATTTGAAATACCCTTAACTTATTTCACAGCCAATAAGTCTTTGAAAAAATGTGTATTTTTTAGAGAAATCTTCTTATATAATTAGGCAGAAAATCTCACCTGCCATAGATTTCAAAACAGCATAATTTCACTGTACTCAATGATGAATCTGTTGTATTACACAACATTTGAGTATCTAGCCTTATCAATGACATGAACTTAAAAATGTTTTAGAGATCCTACCAGTCTTTGAAAACATCCTTTTTCCTTTGTTTCAGTTCCAGTTTTATGTATATTTTCTTCCTTGCACCTGATTATTCAAACATCTGATGGATGGCCTAGGGAATCTTATTCTGGTATTGATTGTTTTTGCTGATTGTCTCCCCCTTGTAGCTGATTTCTTCATTATTGTGTAAATTTAGATCATGAGCTCATGTTTAGCCAAACAGCTGACCTTGTAAGAGGCTTAGGTGTGAACGCTCGTAAGCTTCATCAGAAAGTCTGCAAAGATTTATTTGTGTCCCTCCAATGAGTTTCCTGCAAGGACCCCGTTTTCTACAAGTGTTGGTCAAATACTCTCTCTAGATGCAGGGACTCGGACAGGGCTGCTTTGCGGCCCCCGATCTGCAGAAGGGTCAGTGGGCGGCCAGAGGCCCTGTCAGGAGCCTCTCTGAATGTGTCCCAGGAACCCATCTGCCTGCGAACTTCGGTCACTTGGCAGGAAGCTACGATGCCCAGACACATGGTTAGCTGTGCAGTGAAGAGTACTGCGCGGACAGGTTACACACAGACTTCAAGTAAGAGGGCGGCCTTAGTGGAAAGGTAAGAGTTGGGCAGCTGTGCAGAAAAAGAATGCGCCCTTTGGCCTGGGCCTAAATACTTGTGAAACCGCACTGGGCCTGCCGGGCTCTGAGGGCCCTGCACTGGAGGCCCTGCTCCCCTGTCCTTTGTTCAGTCACAGCAGAGATGGCCGCATACACTCCCTCAGTGAGGGCATTGTTCCAGCCTCTCTCAGCCCTGCCCCCTCTCCGCAGGTTACCATGGACTACAGATGCTGCATTCTGAGGCCATGGCGTGCCGAGAATGCCAAGGGCAGACATGATGACCTTAAATGATTTCGTTTTGTGTCAGTTTTGGTAAACTTTAGGAGCTAGGAAATGGTCCACTTTACAGAAATGTTCAAATTTAGTGGCATTTCAGATCTTCTCTGCTATGACATTGTCCTGATTCTTTCTGTATATTCTTTACTTATGTTTTTGTTTTCCTTAATCAAAGTGTGTCTTTTAAATCTTTTCAAAGAATATTCTTTGGACTTACTACATCACCTGAATTTTATACGTTTTCTGTTGTATTAAGTTCTGCTCATATGTTTATTTATCTTTTTTTGTGTTCTCAGGGTTTATTGTTTTGATCTTCTGATGTCAAATAAAACACTTGGTTATTCATTTTAATAAATCTTTTTTTTATAAATATTTGAACTTTTGAAGATTCCAGCTTACATGAAAGTTTCTAAGGGTCACGTCCTCTACATTGTTGCTGGACTAAGGCTTAGTTCACCATATAGCAATGTATATAGAGACCTATCTTCCCCTCGACTTTCTGTGATTCCCTACATCTCACCTTTCTTTGCAGACAAGCCATTTGAAATAAACTTAACTTTTTTAACAGACAATAAGTGTTTGAAATAATGTGTACTTTTTACAGAAATCCTCTTATATAATTAGGCAGAAAATCTGACTTGCCATAGTTTTCTAAACAGCATCATTACACTGTTCTCAATGATGAATCTGTTGTATTACACAACCTTTGAGTATTTAGCTTTATCAATGACATGTACTTTAAAAATGTTTTAGAGATCCTACCAGTCTTTGACAACATCCTTGTTCCTTGTTTCAGTTTCAGTTTTATGTATATTTTCTGCCTTGCACCTGATTATTCCAACATCTGATGGATGGCCTAGGGAATCTAATTCTGGTATTGATTGTTTTTGCTGATTGCCTCCCCCTTGTAGCTGATTTCCTCATTATTGTGTATATTTAGATCATTAGCTCAGGTTTAGATAAACAGCTGACCTTGTAAGAGGCTTAGGTGTGAACGCTCGAAAGCTTCATCAGAAAGTCGGCAAAGATTTATTTGTGTCCCTCCAATGAGTTGCCCGCGAGGACCCCGTTTTCTACAAGTGTTGGTCCAATACTCCCTCCAGAGGCAGGGACTCAGACAGGGCTGCTTTGCGGCCGCCGATCTGGGGCAGGGACTTTGGGCCGCCCGTGGTCCAGGCATGAGCCTCTCCGCGTGTGTCCCACGGACCCATCTGCCTAAAACTTCGGTCAACTTGCAGGAAGCTATGATGCCCAGACCTATGGTTAGCTTTGCAGCAGGTTTACTGCGCAGACCGGTTCCACACACACTTCAAGTAAGAGGGCGGACTGAGGGGAAAGTTGAGAGTTTGGGCAGCTGTGCAGACAAAGAAGGCGCACTTTGGCCTGGGCCTAAATGCTTTTGACACATGACTGGGCCTGCCGTGCTCTGAAGGCCCTGCCGTTGGCCCCCTTCTCCCGTGACGTTTGTTCAGTCACAGCAGAAATGGCCCCTCACACTCCCTCAGTGAGGGCTGTGTTCCAAACTCCCTCAGCCCCGCCCCCTCTCCGCAGGTTACCATGGACTACAGATGGTGCATTCTGAGGCAAGGGCGTTCCGAGAATGCCAAGGGCAGACATGATGACCTTAAATGACTTCCGCTTGTGTCAATTTTGGTAAACTTTAGGAGCTAGGAAATGGTCAACTTTACAGCAATGTTCAAATATACTGGCATTTCATATATTCTCTGCTATAACATTCTCCTGATTCTTTCTTCATATTCTTTACTTATGTTTTTGTATTCCTTAATCAAAGTGTGTCATTTAAATCTTGTCAAAGCATATTCTTTGGACTTACTACCTCACCCGAATTTTATTCGTTTTCTTTTGTATTAATTTCTGCTCATATCTTTATTTATATTTTTTCTATGTTCTCAGGTTTTATTATTTTGGTTTTCTGATGTCAATTAAAACACTTGGTTATTCATTTTCATAAATCTGTTTACTTATAAAGATTTGAACTTTTCAAGATTCCAGCTTACTTGTAAGTTTCTAAGTGTCAGGAAATCTACATTGTTGCTGGCCTAAGGCTTAGTTCACAGTATAGCAAAGTATATATTGACCTACATTCCCCTCGACTTTCTGTGATTTCCTACATCTCACCTTTCTTTGCAGACAAGCCATTTGAAATAACCTTAACTTATTGCACAGCCTATAAGTATTTGAAATAATTTGTATTTTTTAGAGAAATCTTCTTATATATTTAGGCAGAAAATCTGACCTGTAATAGTTTTCAAAACAGCATAATTTCACTCTTCTCAATGATGAATCTGTTGTATTACACAACCTTTGAGTATTTAGCTTTATCAATGACATGTACTTTAAAAATGTTTTAGAGATCCTACCAGTCTTTGAAAACATCCTTGTTCCTTGTTTCAGTTCCAGTTTTATGTATATTTTTTGCCTTGCACCTGATTATTCCTACGTCTGATGGATGGCCTAGGGAATCTAACTCTGGTATTGATTGTTTTTGCTGATTGTCGCCCCTTGAAGCTGATTTCTTCATTATTGTGTAAATTTATATCATGAGCTCATGTTTAGCTAAATATCTGACCCTGTAAGAGGCTTAGGTGTGAACACTCGTAAGCTTCATCAGAAAGTCCGCAAAGATATATTTGTGTCCCTCCAATGAGTTGCCCGCGAGGACCCCGTTTTCTCCTAGCGTAGGTCCAATACTCCCTATAGAGGCACGGCCTCAGATAGGGCTGCTTTGCGCCCCACGATCTGGGGCAGTGGCAGTGGGCGGCCTGTGGCCCGGGCAGGAGCCTCTTCGCAAGTGTCCCAGGGACCAATCTGGCTGTGAACTTTGGTCACCTGGCAGGAAGCCAGGATGCCCAGACCTATGGTTAGCTGTGCAGCGAGGTGTACTGCGCGGTCAGGTTTCACACACACTTCAAGTAAGAGGGCGGCCTGAGTGGAAAGGTGAGAGTTTGGGCAGCTGTGCAGACAAAGAAGGCGCCTTTGTCCTGGGCCTAAATGCCTGTGACACCCAACTGGTCCTGCCGGGCTCTGAGGACCCTGCCCTTGGCCCCCTGCTCCCCTGCCCTTTGTTCAGTCACAGCAGAGTTGGCCACAACCACTCCCTCAGTGAGGGCAGTGTTCCAAACTCCCTCAGCCCCGCCCCCTCTCCGCAGGTTACCATGGACTACAGGTGCGGCATTCTGAGTCCAGGGCATTCCGAGAATGACAAGGGCAGACATGATGACCTTAAATGATTTCCTCTTGGGTCAGTTCTGGTAAACTTTAGGAGCTAGGAAATGGTCCACTTTACACAAATGTTCAAATTTACTGGCATTTCATATATTCTCTTCTATAACATTGTCCTGATTCTTTCTGTATATTCTTTAATTATGTTCTTGTTTTTCTTAATCAAAGTGTTTCTTTTAAATATTTTCAAAGAATATTCTTTGGACTTACTACATCACCTGAATTTTATACGTTTTCCGTTGTATTAAGTTCTGCTCATATCTTTATTTATCTTTTTTCTATGTTCTCAGGGTTTATTGTTTTGATCTTCTGATGTCAATTAAAACACTTGGTTACTCATTTTAATAAATCTTTTTACTTATAAAGATTTGATCATTTGAATATTTCAGCTTACTTGTTAGTTTCTAAGGGTCAGGTCCTCTACATTGTTGCTGGCCTAAGGCTTAGTTCACAATATAGCAAACTATATATTGACCTATTTTCCCCTCGAATTTCTGTGATTCCTACATCTCACCTTTCTTTGCGGACAAACCATTTGAAATACCCTTAGCATATTTCACAGCCAATAAGTCTTTAAAATAATGTGTATTTTTAGAGAAATCTTCTCATATTATTAGGCAGAAAATCTCACCTGCCATAGTTTTCAAATAAGCATAATTTCACTCTTCTCATTGATGAATCTGTTGTATTACACAGCCTTTGAGTATTTAGCTTTATCAATGACATGTACTTTAAAAATGTTTTAGAGATCCTACCAGTTTTTGAAAACATCCTTGTTCCTTGTTTCAGTTCCAGCTTTATGTATATTTTCTGCCTTGCACCTGATTATTCCTACGTCTGATGGATGGCCAAGTGTATCTAACTCTGGTATTGATTGTTTTTGCAGATTGTCTCCCCTTGTAGCTGATTTCTTCATTATTGTGTAAATTTAGATCATGAGCTCACGTTTAGCTAAACAGCTGACCTTGTAAGAGGCTTAGGTGTGAACGCTCGTAAGCTTCAGCAGAACGTCAGCAAAGATTTATTTGTGTCCCTCCAATGAGTTGCCCGCGTGGAACCCGTTTTCTACAAGTGTTGGTCCAATACACCCTATAGAGGCAGGGGACTAAGACAGGGCTGCTTTGAGGCCCCCGATCAGGGGCAGAGGCAGTGGAGGCCTGTGGCTCGGCCTGGAGCCGCTTCGCGTGTGTCCCAGGGACCCATTTGCCTGTGAACTTCGGTCACCTTGCAGGAAGCCACGATGCCCAGACCTATGGTTAGCTGTGCAGCGATGTGTACTCCCTGGACAGGTTCCACAAACACTTCAAGTAACAGGGAGGCCTGAATGGAAAGGTGGGAGTTTGGGCAAATGTGCTGACAAAGAAGGCTCCCTTTGGCCAGTGCCTAAATGCTTGTGACACCGGACTGGGCCTGCCGGGCTCTGACGGCCCTGCACTTGGTCCCATTCTCCCCTGCCCTTTTTTCAGTCACAGCAGAGATGGCCACACCCACTCCCTCAGTGAGGGCCGTGTTCCAACCTCCCTCAGCCCCGCCCCCTCTCCGCAGGTTACCATGGACTACAGATGCGGCATTCTGAGGCCAGGGCGTTCCGAGAATGCCAAGGGCCGACATGATGACCTTACATGATTTCCTCTTGTGTAAATTTTGGTAAACTTTAGAGCTAGGAAATGCTCCAATTACAGAAATGTTCAAATTCACTGGCATTTCATATACTCTCTGCTATAACATTGTCCTGATTCTTTCTGTATATTCATTACTTATGTTTTGTTTTCCTTAATCAAAGTGTGTCTTTTAAATCTTGTCAAAGAATATTCTTTGGACTTACAACCTCACCTGAATTTTCTACGTTTTCTGTTGTATTAAGTGCTGCTCATATCTTTATTTATCTTTTTTCTATGTTCTCAGGATTTATTGTTTTGATCTTCTGATGTCAATTACAACACTTGGTTATTCATTTTCATAAATCTTTTTACTTATAAAGGTTTGAACTTTTCAAGATTCCAGATTACTTGTAAATTTCTAAGGGTCAGGTCCTCTACATTGTTGCTGGCCTAAGGCTTAGTTCACCATATAGCACAGTATATATTGACCTATTTTCCCCTCGACTCTCTGTGATTTCCTACATCTCACCTTTCTTTGCAGACAAGCCATTTGAAATACTCTTAACTTATTTCACAGCCAATAAGTCTTTGAAATAATGTGTATTTTTTAGAGAAAACTTCTTATATAATTAAGCAGAAAATCTGACCTGCCATAGTTTTCAAAACAGCATAATTTAACTCTTCTCAATGATGAATCTGTTGTATTACACAACCTTTGAGTATTTAGCTTTATCAATGACATGTACTTTAAATATGTTTTAGAGGTCCTACGAGTCTTTGAAAACATCCTTGTTCTTTGTTTCAGTTCCAGTTTTATGTATATTTTCTGCCTTGCACCTGATTATTCCAATATCTGATGGATGGCCTAGGGAATCTAATTCTGGTATAGATTGTTATTGCAGATTTTCTCCCCTTGTAGCTGATTTCTTCATTATTGTGTAAATTTAGATCATGAGCTCATGTTTAGCTAAATATCTGACCCTGTAAGAGGCTTAGGTGTGAACACATGTAAGCTTCATCAGAAAGTCTGCAAAGATATATATGTGTCCCTCCAATGAGTTGCCCGCGAGGACCCCGTTTTCTACTAGTGAAGATCCAATACTCCCTATAGAGGCACGGCCTCAGATAGGGCTGCTTTGCGCCCCACGATCTGGGGCAGTGGCAGTGGGCGGCCTGTGGCCCGGACAGGAGCCTCTTCGCGTGTGTCCCAGGGACCAATCTGGCTGTGAACTTCGGTCGCCTGGCAGGAAGCCACGATGCCCAGACCTATGGTTAGCTGTGCAGCGAGGTGTACTGCGCGGTCAGGTTTCACACACACTTCAAGTAAGAGGGCGGCCTGAGTGGAAAGGTGAGAGTTTGGGCAGCTGTGCAGACAAAGAAGGCCCCCTTTGTCCTGGGCCTAAATGCCTGTGACACCCCACTGGGCCTGCCGGGCTCTGAGGACCCTGCCCTTGGCCCCCTGCTCCCCTGCCATTTATTCAGTCACAGCAGAGTTGGCCAATACCACTCCCTCAGTGAGGGCAGTGTTCCAAACTCGCTCAGCCCCGCCCCCTCTCCGCAGGTTACCATGGACTACAGATGCGGCATTCTTAGTCTAGGGCATTCCGAGAATGACAAGGGCAGACATGATGACCTTAAATGATTTCCTCTTGTGTCAGTTTTGGTAAACTTTAGGAGCTAGGAAATGGTCCACTTTACACAAATGTTCACATTTACTGGCATTTCAGATATTCTCTGCTATAACATTGTCCTGATTCTTTCTGTATATTCTTTAATTATGTTCTTGTTTTTCTTAATCAAAGTGTGTCTTTTAAATCTTTTCATAGAATATTCTTTGGACTTACTACATCACCTGAATTTTATGCGTTTTCTGTTGTATTACGTTCTGCTCATATCTTTATTTATCTTTTTTCTATATTCTCAGGGTTTATTGTTTTGATCTTCTGATGTCAATTAAAACACTTGGATATTCATTTTCATAAATCTGTTTACTTATAAAGATTTGAACTTTTGAAGATTTCAGCTTACTTGTAAGTTTCTAAGGGTCATGTCCTCTACATTGTGGCTGGCTTGAGGCTTTGTTCAAAATATAGTAAAGTGTATATTGACGTAATTTCCCCTCGACTTTCTGTGATTCCCTACATCTCCCCTTTCTTTGCAGACAAGCCATTTGAAATACACTTAACTTATTTCACAGCTTAGAAGTCTTTGAAATAACGTGTATTTTTTAGAGAAATCTTCTTATATATTTAGGCAGAAAATCAGACCTGCCATAGTTTTCAAAACAGCATAATTTCACTCTTTTCAATGATGAATCTGTTGTATTACACAACCTTTGAGTATTTAGCTTTATAAATGAAATGAACTTTAAAAATGTTTTAGAGTTACTACCAGTCTTTGAAAACATCCTTGTTCCTTGTTTCAGTTCCAGTTTTGTGTATATTTTCTGCCTTGCACCTGATTATTCCAACATCTGATGGATGGCCTAGGGAATCTAATTCTGGTATTGATTGTTTTTGTTGATTGTCTTCCCTTGTATCTGATTCCTTCATTATTGTGTAAATTTACATCATGAGCTCATGTTTAGCTAAACAGCTGAATATGTAAGAGGCTTAGGTGTGAACGCTCCTAAGCTTCAATAGAAAGTTGGCAAAGATTTATTTGTGTCCTTCCAATGAGTTCCTCCCCAGGACCCAGTTTTCTACCAGTGTTGGTCCAATACTCCCTCTAGAGGCAGGGACTCAGACAGGACTGCTTTGCTGCCACCGATCTGTGGTAGTGGCTTTTGGCGGCCTGTGGCCCGGGCAGGAGGCTCCCCGCGTGTGTCCCATGACACATCAGCCTGCGAACTTCGGTCACCTAGCAGGAAGCTACGATGCCCAGACCTATGGTCAGCTGTGCAGCGAGGTGTACTGTGCGGACAGGTTCCACAGACACTTCAAGTAAGAGGGCGGCCTGAGTGGAAAGGTGAGAGTTTGGGCAGCTGTTTAGACAAAGAAGGCGTCCTTTGACCGGCGCCTAAATGCTTGTGACACCCGACTGGGCCTGCCGGGCTCTGAGGGCCCTGCCCTTGGCACCCTTATCCCCTGCCCTTTGTTCAGTCACAGCAGTGATGGCCACACCAACTCCCTCAGTGAGGGCAGTGTTCCAACCTCCCTCAGCCCCGCCCCCTCTCCGCAGGTTACCATGGACTACAGATGCTGCATTCTGAGGCTAGGGCATTCCATGTATGCCAAGGGCAGACATGATTACCTTAAATGATTTCCCCTTGTGTCAATTTTGGTAAACTTTAGGAGCTAGGAAATGGTCCACTTTACACAAATGTTCAAATTTACTGGCATTTCATATCTTCTCTGCCTCAACATTGTCCTGATTCTTTCTGTATATTCTTTACTTATGTTTTGGTTTTCCTTAATCAAAGCGTGTCTTTTAAATCTTGTCAAAGAATATTCTTTGGACTTACTACATCACCTGAATTTTATACGTTTTCCGTTGTATTAATTTCTGCTCATATCTTTATTTATCTTTTTTCTATGTTCTCAGGGTTTATTGTTTTGATCTTCTGATGTCAATTAAAACACTTGGTTACTCATTTTAATAAATCTTTTTACTTATAAAGATTTGATCTTTTGAATATTTCAGCTTACTTGTTAGTTTCTAAGGGTCAGGTCCTCTACATTGTTGCTGGCCTAAGGCTTAGTTCACATTATAGCAAACTATATATTGACCTATTTTCCCCTCGAATTTCTGTGATTCCGACATCTCCCCTTTCTTTGCGGACAAACCATTTGAAATACCCTTAGCATATTTCACAGCCAATAAGTGTTTGAAATAATGTGTATTTTTAGAGAAATCTTCTCATATTATTAGGCAGAAAATCTCACCTGCCATAGTTTTCAAAACAGCATAATTTCCCTCTTCTCAATGATGAATCTGTTGTATTACACAGCCTTTGAGTATTTAGCTTTATCAATGACATGTACTTTAAAAATGTTTTAGAGATCCTACCAGTTTTTGAAAACATCCTTGTTCCTTGTTTCAGTTCCAGCTTTATGTATATTTTCTGCCTTGCACCTGATTATTCCTACGTCTGATGGATGGCCAAGGGTATCTAACTCTGGTATTGATTGTTTTTGCAGATTGTCTCCCCTTGTAACTGATTTCTTCATTATTGTGTAAATTTAGATCATGAGCTCACGTTTAGCTAAACAGCTGACCTTGTAAGAGGCTTAGGTGTGAACGCTCGTAAGCTTCAGCAGAACGTCAGCAAAGATTTATTTGTGTCCCTCCAATGAGTTGCCCGCGTGGAGCCCGTTTTCTACAAGTGTTGGTCCAATACACCCTATAGAGGCAGGGGACTAAGACAGGGCTTCTTTGAGGCCCCCGATCTGGGGCAGAGGCAGTGGAGGCCTGTGGCTCGGCCTGGAGCCGCTTCGCGTGTGTCCCAGGGACCCATTTGCCTGTGAACTTCGGTCACCTTGCAGAAAGCTACGAAGCCCTGACCTATGGTTAGCTCTGCAGCGAGGTGTACTGAGCGGACAGGTACCAAACACACTTCAAATAATAGGGCGGCCTGAGTGGAAAGGTGAGAGATTGGGCAGCTGTGCAGACAAAGAAGGCACC
Organism: Mesoplodon bidens; assembly: GCF_964165515.1. Classification (NCBI taxonomy): domain Eukaryota; kingdom Metazoa; phylum Chordata; class Mammalia; order Artiodactyla; family Ziphiidae; genus Mesoplodon; species Mesoplodon bidens. The sequence continues at coordinate 6,474,999 of NC_138180.1, forward strand.
CTCTGTCCTGGGCCTAAATGCTTGTGACACCCACTGGATCTGATGGGCTCTGAGTTCCCTGCCCTGGGCCCCCTGGTCCCCTGCACTTTTTTCAGTCACAGCAGAGATGGCCATACCCACTCCCTCTGTGAGGGCAGTCTTTCAACCTCCCTCAGGCACGCCCCCACTCCGCAGGTTACCGTGGACTACAGATGCAGCATTCTGAGCTCAGGGCGTTCCCAGAATGCCAAGGACAGACATGATGACCTTAAATTATTTCCTCTTGTGTCAGTTTTGGTAAACTTTAGGCGCTGGGAAATGGTCCCCTTTACAGAAATGTTCAAATTTAGTGGCATTTCATATATTCTCTGCTATAACATTGTCCTGATTCTTTCTATATATTCTTTAATTATGTTTGTGTTTTCCATAATCAAATTGTGTCTTTTAAATCTTTTCAAAGAATATTCTTTGGACTTACTACATCACCTGAATTTTATACGTTTTCTGTGGTATTAAGTTCTGCTCATAACTTTATTTATCTTTTTTCTATGTTCTCAGGGTTTATTGTTTTGATCTTCTGATGTCAATTAAAACACTTGTTTATTCATTTTAAGAAAACTTTTTACTTGTAAAGATTTGAACTTTTAAAGATTCCAGCTCACATTTAAGTTTCTAAGGGTCAGGTCCTCTACATTTTGGATTGCCTAAGGCTTAGTTCACCATATAGCGATGTATATATTGACATTTTCCCCTCGACTTTCTGTGATTCCCTACATCTCACCTTTCTTTGCAGACAAGCCATTTGAAATACACTTAACTTATTTCACAGCCAATAAGTCTTTAAAATAATGTCTATTTTTTAGAGCAATCTTCTTATATAATTAGGCAGAAAATCTCACCTGCCATAGTTTTCAAAACAGCATAATTTCACTCTTCTCAATGCTTAATCTGTGGTATTAAACAAACTTTGAGTATTTAGGTTTATCAACGACATGTAGTTTAAAAATGTTTTAGAGATCCTACAGGCCTTTGAAAACCTCCTTGTTCCTTGTTTCAGTCCCAGTTTTATGAATATTTTCTGCCTAGCACCTGATTATTCCAACATCAGATGGATGGCCTAGGGAATCTCATTCTGGTATTGATTGTTTTTGCTGATTGTCTCACTTTGTAGCTAATTTGTTCCATATTGTGTAAATTTAGATCATGAGCTCATGTTTAGCTAAACAGCTGACCTTGTAAGAGCCTTAGGTGTGAACGCTGGTAAGCTTCAGCAGAAAGTCGGCAAAGATTTATTTGTGTCCCTGCAATGAGTTGCCCGCAAGGACCCCGTTTTCTACAAGTGTTGGTCCAATACTACTTCTAGAGGCAGTGGACTCAGACATGGCTGCTTTTCAGCCTTCGATCTGGGGCAGGGCCAGTGGGCGGCCTGTGGCCCGGGCAGGAGCCTCTCTGCATGTGTCCCAGGCACCATTTTCCTGGAAATACGGTCATCTGTCAGGAAGCTACGATGCCCTGACCTATGGTTAGCTGTCTACCGAGGTGTACTGCGCGGACAGATTCCACACACACTTCAAATAAGAGGGCGGCCTGAGTGGAAAGGTGAGAGTTTGGGCAGCTGTGCAGATAAAGAAGGCGCCCTTTGGACTGGGCCTAAATGCTTGTGACACCCACTGGGTCTTCCGGACTCTGAGGGCCCAGCCCTTGGCCCCCTGCTCCCCTGCCCTTTGTTCAGACACAGCAGAGATCGCCACACCCACTCCCTCAGTGAGGGCAGTCTTCCAACCTGCCTCAGCCACGCCCCCACTCCGCAGGTTACCATGGACTACAGATGCTGCATTCTGAGGCCAGGGCGTTCCGAGAATGCCAAGGGCAGACAGGATGACCTTAAATGATTTCCTCTTGTGTCAGTTCTGGTAAACTTTAGGCGCTAGGAAACGGTCCACTTTACAGAAATGTTCAAATTTACTGGCATTTCATATATTCTCTCTATAACATTGTCCTGATTCTTTCTGTATATTCTTTACTTTTTTTTTTCTTTTCCTTAATCAAAATGTGTCTCTTAATCTTTTCAAAGAATATTCTTTGGACTTACTAAATCACCTGAATTTTATACGTTTTCTGTTGTATTAAGTTCTGCTCATATCTTTATTTATCTTTTTTCTATGTTCTCAGGGTTTATTGTTTTGATTTTCTGATGTCACGTAAAACACTTGGTTATTCATTTTAATAAAACTTTGTACTTATAAAGATTTGAACTTTTAAAGATTCCAGTTTACTTGTACGTTTCTAAGGGTCCATTCCTCTACACTGTTGCCAGCTTTAGGCTTAGTTAACCATATAGCAATGTATATATTGACATATTATCCCCTCGGCTTTCTGTGATTCCCTACGTCTCACCTTTCTTTGCACACAAGCCATTTGAAATACCCTTAACTTATTTCACAGCCAATAAGTCTTTGAAATAATGTGTATTTTTTAGAGAAATCATCTTATATTATTAGGCAGAAAATCTCACCTTCCATAGTTTTCTAAACAGCATAATTTCACTCTTCTCAATGCTTAATCTGTGGTATTAAACAACCTTTGAGTATTTAGGTTTATCAAAGAAATGTACTTTAAAAATGTTTTAGAGATCCTACCAGCCTTTGTAAACCTCCTTGTTCCTTGTTTCAGTTCCAGTTTTATATATAATTTCTGCCTTGCACCTGATTATTCCAACATCAGATGGATGGCCAAGGAATCTAATTCTGGTATTGATTGTGTTTGCTGATTGTCTCACTTTGTAGCTGATTTCTTCAATATTGTGTAAATTTAGATCATGAGCTCATGTTTAGCTAAACCGCTGACCTTGTAAGAGGCTTAGGTGTGAACGTTGGTAAGCTTCAGCAGAAAGTCGGCAAAGATTTATTTGTGTCCCTCCAATGAGTTGCCCGCAAGGACCCCGTTTTCTACAAGTGTTGGTCCAATACTCCTTCGAGAGGCAGTGGACTCAGACATGGCTGCTTTTCAGCCTTCGAACTGGGGCAGGCCCAGTGGGCAGGCTGTGGCCCGGGCAGGAGCCTCTCCGCATGTGTCCCAGGGACCCATTGGCCTGCGAACTTCGGTCACCTGGCAGGAAGCTACGATGCCCTGACCTATGGTTAGCTGTGAAACGAGGTGTATTGCGCGGACAGGTTCCAAACACACTTCAAATTAGAGGGCGGCCTGAGTGGAAATGTGAGAGTTTGGGCAGCTGGGCAAACAAGGAAGGCGCCCTTTGGCCTTGGCCTAAATGCTTGTGACACCCCACAGGGTCTGCCGGGCTCTGAGGGCCCTGCCCTGGGCCCCCTGCTCCCCTGCCCTTTGTTCAGTCACAGCAGAGATGGCCACACCCACTCCCTCATTGAGGGCCGTGTTCCAGGCTCCCTTAGCCCCGCCGACTCTCCGCAGGTTACCATGGACTACAGATGCTGCATTCTGAGGCCAGGGCGTTCCGAGAATGCCAAGGGCAGACATGATGACCTTAAATGATTTCCTCTTGTGTCAGTTTTGGTAAATTGTAGGAGCTAGGAAATGGTCCACTTTACAGAAATGTTCAAATTTACTGGCATTTCATATATTCTCTGCTATAACATTGTGCTGATTCTTTCTATGTATTCTTTAATTATGTTTGTGCTTTCTTTAATCAAAGTGTGTCTTTTAAATCTTTTCAAAGAATATTCTTTGGACTTACTACCTCACCTGAATTTTATACGTTTTCTGTGGTATTAAGTTCTGCTCATATATTTATTTATCTTTTTTCTATGATCTTAGGGTTTATTGTTTTGATCTTCTGATGTCAATCAAAACACTTGGTTATTCATTTTAATAAATCTTTTTACTTATAAAGATTTGAACTTTTAAATATTCCAGCTTATTTGTACGTTTCTAAGGGTCCATTCCTCTACACTGTTGCCGGCCTAAGGCTTAGTTCACCATATAGCAATGTACATATTGACATATTATCCCCTCGGCTTTCTGTGATTCCCTACATCTCACCTTTCTTTGTAGACAAGACATTTGAAGTACTCTTAACTTATTTCACAGCCAATAAGTCTTTGAAATAATGTGTATTTTTTAGAGAAATCTTCTTATATAATTAGGCAGAAAATCTCACCTGCCATAATTTTCAAAACAGCATAATTTCACTCTTCTCAATGCTTAATCTGTGGTATTAAACAACCTTTGAGTATTTAGGTGGATCAACGAAATGAACTTTAAAAATGTTTTAGAGATCCTACCAGCCTTTGTAAACCTCCTTGTTCCTTGTTTCAGTTCCAGTTTTATATATATTTTCTGCCTTTCACCTGATTATTCCAACATCAGATGGATGGCCAAGGAATCTAATTCTGGTATTGATTGTTTTTGCTGATTGTCTCACTTTGTAGCTGATTTCTTCAATATTGTGTAAATTTAGATCATGAGCTCATGTTTAGCTAAACAGCTGACCTTGTAAGAGGCTTAGGTGTGAACGTTGGTAAGCTTTAGCAGAAAGTCGGCAAAGATTTATTTGTGTCCCTCCAATGAGTTGCCCGCAAGGACCCCGTTTTCTACAAGTGTTGGTCCAATACTCCTTCGAGAGGCAGTGGACTCAGACATGGCTGCTTTTCAGCCTTCGAACTGGGGCAGGGCCAGTGGACGGGCTGTGGCCCGGGCAGGAGCCTCTCCGCATGTGTCCCAGGGACCCATTGGCCTGCGAACTTCGGTCACCTGGCAGGAAGCTACGATGCACTGACATATGGTTAGCTGTGAAACGAGGTGTATTGCGCGGACAGGTTCCAAACACACTTCAAATAAGAGGGCGGCCTGAGTGGAAAGGTGAGAGTTTGTGCAGCTGGGCAAACAAAGAAGGCGCACTTTGGCCTGGGCCTAAATGCTTGTGACACCCCACTGGGTCTGCCGGGCTCTGAGGGCCCTGCCCTGGGCCCCCTGCTACCCTGCCCTTTGTTCAGTCACAGAAGAGATGGCCACACCCACTCCTTAAGTGAGGGGAGTCTTCCAACCTCCCTCAGCCACGCCCCCTCTCCGCAGGTTACCATTGACTACAGATGCTGCATTCTTAGGCCAGGGCGTTCCGCGAATGCCAAGGGCAGACATGATGACCTTAAATGATTTCCTCTTGTGTCAGTTTTGGTAAACTGTAGGAGCTAGGAAATGGTCAACTTTACAGAAATGTTCAAATTTACTGGCATTTCATATATTCTCTGCTATAACATTGTCCTGATTCTTTCTATATATTCTTTAATTATGTTTGTGTTTTCCTTAATCAAAGTGTGTCTTTTAAATCTTTTCAAAGAATATTCTTTGGACTTACTACCTCACCTGAATTTTATACGTTTTCTGTTGTATTAAGTGCTGCTCATATCTTTATTTATCTTTTTTCTATGTTCTCAGGGTTTATTGTTTTGATTTTCTGATGTCAAGTAAAACACTTGGTTATTCATTTTAATAAATCTATTTACTTATAAAGATTTGAACTTTTAAAGATTCCAGGTTACTTTTACGTTTCTAAGCGTCCATTCCTCTACACTGTTGCCGGCCTAAGGCTTAGTTCACCATATAGCAATGTATATAATGACATATTCTCCCCTCGGCTTTCTGTGATTCCCTACATCTCACCTTTCATTGCAGACAAGTCATTTGAAATACACTTAACTTATTTCACAGCCAATAAGTCTTTGAAATAATGTGTATTTTTTAGAGAAATCATCTTATATAATTAGGCAGAAAATCTCACCTTCCATTGTTTTCTAAACAGCATAATTTCACTCTTCTCACTGCTTAATTTGTTGTATTAAACAACCTTTGAGTATTTAGCTTTATCAATGACATGTACTTAAAATGTTTTAGAGATCCTACCAGTCTTTGAAAACATCCTTGTTCCTTGTTTCATTTCCAGGTTTATGTATATTTTCTGCCTAGCACCTGATTATTAAAGCATCTCAAGGATGGCCTAGGGAATCTAATTCTGGTATTGATTGTTTTTGCTCATTGTCTCCCTTTGTAGCTGAATTCTTCATTATTGTGTAAATTTAGATCATGAGCTCATGTTTAGCTAAACAGCTGACCTTGTTAGAGGCTGAGCTGTGAACGCTCATAAGTTTCAGCAAAAAGTCGGCATTGATTTATTTGTGTCCCTCCAATGAGTTGCCCACAAGGATCCCGTTTTCTAGAAGTGTTGGTCCAATACTCCCTCTAGGGTTAGGGTACTTAGACAGGGCTGCATTTGGCACCCGAACTTGGGCAGGGGCAGTGGGCGGCCTGTGGCCCGGGCAGGAGCCTCTCTGCGTGTGAACCTGGGAATCATCTCTCCTGCGAACTTCGGTCACCTGGCAGGAAGCTACGATGCCCAGACCTATGGTTAGCTGTGAGCGAGGTATACTGTGCGGACAGGTTCCACACACCCTACATCTAAGTGGGCGGCGTGAGTGGAAAAGTGAGAGTTTGGGCAGTTGTGCAGACAAAGAAGGCGCCCTATGGCCTAGGCCTAAATGCTTGTGACACCCCACAGGGCCTGCCTGGCTTTGAGGGCCCTGCCCTGAGCCCCATGCTCCCCTGCCCATGGTTCAATCACAGCAGAGATGGCCACACCCACTCCCTCAGTGAGGGCAGTGTTCCAGCCTCCCTCAGCCCCGCCCACTCTCCGCAGGTTACCATAACCTAGAGATGCTGCATTCTGCGGCCAGGGCGTTCCGAGAATACCAAGGGCAGACATGATGTACTTAAATGATTTCCTCTTGTGTCAGTTTTGGTAAACTGTACGAGTTAGGAAATGGTCAACTTTACAGAAGTGTTCAAATTTACTGGCATTTCATATATTCTCTGCTATAACATTGTCCTGATTCTTTCTGTATATTCTTTAATTATGTTTGTGTTTTCCTTAATCAAAGTGTGTCTTTTAACTCTTTTCAAAGAATATTCTTTGGACTTACTACCTCACCTGAATTTTATAAGTTTTCTGTGGTATTAAGTTCTGCTCATATCTTTATTTATCTTTTTTCTATGTTCTCAGGGTTTATTGTTTTTATCTTCTGATGTCAGTTAAAACACCTGGTTATTCATTTTCATCAATCTTTTTACTTATAAAGATTTGAACTTTATAGATTCCAGCTCAGTTTTAAGTTTCTAAGGGTCAAGTCCTCTACATTGTGGCTGGCCTACGGCTTAGTTCTCCATATAGCAAAGTATATATTGACATTTTCCCCTCGACTTTCTGTGATTCCCTACATCTCACCTTTCTTTGCAGACAAACCATTTGAAATACACTTAACGTATTTCACAGCCAATAAGTCTTTGAAATAATGTCTATTTTTAAGAGAAATCTTCTTATATAATTAGGCAGAAAATCTCACCTTCCATAATTTTCAAAACAGCATAATTTCACTCTTCTCAATGCTTAATCTGTGGTATTAAACAACCTTTGAGTATTTAGGTTTATCAACGAAATGTACTTTAAAAATATTTTAGAGATCCTACCAGCCTTTGAAAACCTCCTTATTCCTTGTTTCAGTTCCAGTTTTATATATATTTTATGCCTTGCACCTGATTATTCCAACATCAGATGGATGGCCAGGGAATCTAATTCTGGTATTGATTGTTTTTGCTGATTGTCTCACTTTGTAGCTGATTTCTTCAATATTGTGTAAATTTAGATCATGAGCTCATCTTTAACTAAACAGCTGACCTTGTAAGAGACTTAGGCGTGAACGCTCGTAAGTTTCAGCAAAAAGTCGGCAAAGATTTATTTGTGTCCCTCCAATGAGTTGCCCACAAGGACCCCGTTTTCTAGAAGTGTTGGTCCAATACTCCCTCTAGGGGTAGGGGACTTAGGCAGGTCTGCTTTCGGCCACCGATCTTGGGCAGGGGCCGTGGGCGGCCTGTGGCCCGGGCAGGAGCCTCTCTGCGTGTGTGCCATGGACCCATCTGCCTGCGCACTTCGGTCACCTGGCAGGAAGCAATGATGCCCAGACTTATGGTTAACTGTGCAGCGAGTGTTACTGCACGGAGGGGTTCCGCACACACTTCAAGTCAGATGGCGCCCTGAGTGGAAAGGTGAGAGTTTGGGCAGCTGTGCAGACAAAGAAGGCGCCCTTTGGCCTGGGCCTAAATGCTTGTGACACCCCACAGGGCCTGCCGGGCTCTGAGGGCCCTGCCCTGTACCCCGTGCTCCCCTGCCCTTTGTTCAGTCACAGCAGAGATGGCCACACCCACTCCCTCAGTGAGGGCAGTCTTCCAAACTCCCTCAGCCCCGCCCCCTCTCCGCAGGTTACCATGTACTACAGATGCTGCATTCTGAGGCCAGGGCGTTCCGAGAAGGCCAAGAGCAGACATGATGACCTTAAATGATTTCCTCTTGTGTCAGTTTTGGTAAACTCTAGGAGCTAGGAAATGGTCCACTTTACACAAATGTTCAAATTTACTGGCATTTCAGATATTCTCTGCTATAACATTGTCCTGATTCTCTCTGTATATTCTTTACTTATGTTTTTGTTTTCCTTAATCAAAGTGTGTATTTTAAATCTTTTCAAAAATATTCTTTGGACTTACTACATCACCTGAGTTTTATACGTTTTCTGTTGTATTAAGTTCCTCTCATATCTTATTTATCTTTTTTCTATGTTTTCAGGGTTAATTATTTTGATCTTCTGATGTCAATTAAAACACTTGGTTATTCATTTTAATAAATATTTTTCCTTATAAAGATTTGAACGTTTAAATATTCCAGCTTTCTTGTAAAATTCTAAAGCTCAGGTCCTCAACATTTTTGCAGGCCTAAGGCTTAGTTCACATATAGAAAAATATATATTGACCTATTTTCCCCTCGACTTTCTGTGATTCCCTACAACTCACCTTTCTTTGCAGACAAGCCATTTGAAATAACCTTAACTTATTTCACATCCAATAAGTGTTGGAAATAATGTGAATTTTTTAGAGAAATCGTCTTATATAATTAGGCAGAAAATCTGAGCAGCCATAGTTTTAGAAACAGCATAAATTCACTCTTCTCAAAGATTAATCTGTTGTATTACACAACCTTTCAGTATTTATCTTTATCAATGACATGTACTTTAAAAATGTTTTAAAGATCCTACCAGTCTTTGAAAACATCCTTGTTCCTTGTTTCAGTTCCAGTTTTATGTATATTTTCTGCCTTGAACCTGATTATTCCAACATCTGATGGATGGCCTTGGGAATCTAATTCTGATATTGATTGTTTTTGCTGATTGTCTCCCCTTTTAGCTGATTTCTTCATTATTGGGTAAATTTAGATCATGAGCTTATGTTTAGCTAAACAGCTGACCTTGTAAGAGGCTTAGGTGTGAACTCTCGTATGCTTCATCAGAAAGTCGGCTAAGATTTATTTGTGTTCCTCCATTGAGTTGCCGCGAGGACCCAGTTTTCTACAAGTGTTGGTCCAATACTCCCTTTTGAGGCACGGACTCAGAAAAGGTTGCTTTGCGGCCCCCGATGTGGTGCAGGGGCAGTTGGCGGTCTGTGGCCTGGGCAGGAGCCTCTCCGCGTGTGTCCGAGGAACCCATCTGCCTGCGAACTTCGGTCAGCTGGCAGGAAGCTACGATGCCCAGACCTATGGTTAGCTGTGCAGCAAGGTGTACTGCGTGGACAGGTTCCAGACAAACTTCACGTAAGAGGGCGGGCTGAGTGGAAAGTTTAGAGTTTGGTCAGCTGTGCAGACAAAGAAGGCGCCCTTTGGCCTGGGCCTAAATGATTTTGACACCACACTTGGCCTGCCGGGCTCTCAGGGCCCTGCCAACGACGCCCTGCTCCCCTGCCCTTTGTTCAGTCACAGCAGAGATGGCCACACCCACTCCCTTAGTGAGGGCAGTGTTCCAACTTCCCTCAGTCCCGCCCCCTCTCCGCAGGTTACCATGGACTACAGATGCTGCATTCTGAGGCCAGGGTGTTCCGAGAATGCCAAGGGCAGACATAATGATCTTAAATGGTTTCCTCTTGTGTCAGTTTTGGTAAACTTTAGGAGCTAGGGAATGGTCCACTTTACAGAAATGTTCAAATTTACTGCCATTTCAGATCTTCTCTGCTATAACATTGTCCTGATTCTTTCTGTATATTCTTTAATTATGTTTTTGATTTCCTTAATTAAAGTATGTCTTTTAAATCTTTTAAAAATATTCTTTGGACTTACTACATCACCTGAATTTTATACGTTTTCTGTTGTATTAAGTTCTGTTCATATCTTTATTTATCTTTTTTCTATGTTCTCAGGGTTTATTGTTTTGATCTTCTGATGCCAATTAAAACACTTGGTTATTAATTTTCATAAATCTTTTTACTTATAAAGATTTGAACTTTTGAAGATTCCAACTTAAATGTAACTTTCTTTGGTCAGGTCCTCTACATTGTTGCTGGCCCAAGGCTTTGTTCACCATATAGCAATGTATATATTGACCTATTTTCCCCTCGACTTTCTGTGATTCCCTACATCTCACCTTTCTTTGCAGAGAAGCCATTTGAAATACCCTTAACTTATTTCACAGCCAATAAGATTTTGAAATAATGTGTATTTTTTAGAGAAATCTTCCTATATAAATAGGCAGAAAATCTGACCTCCATAGTTTTCAAACAGCACAATTTCACTCTTCTCAATGATGAATCTGTTGTATTACACAATCTTTGAGTATTTAGCTTTATCAATGACATGTACTTTAAAAATGTTTTAGAGATACTACTAGTCTTTGAAAACATCCTTGTTCCTTGTTTCAGTTCCAGTTTTATGTATATTTTCTCCCTTGCACCTGATTATTCCAACATCTGATGGATGGCCTAGGGAATCTAATAATGGTATTGATTGTTTTTGTTGTTTGTCTCCCCCTTGTCGCTGATTTCTTCATTATTGTGTAAATTTAGATCATGAGCTCATGTTTAGCTAAACAGCTGACCTTGTAAGAGGCTTAGGTGTGAACGCTCATAAGCTTCAGCAGAAAGTCGGCAAATATTTATTTATGTCCCTGCAATGAGTTGCCCGCGAGGACCCCGTTTTCTACAAGTGTTGTTCCAATACTCCGTCTAGAGTCAGGGACACAGACAGGGCTGCTTTGCGGGCCCAGATATGGGGCAGGGGCAGACGGTGGCCTGTGGACTGGGCAGGATCCTCTCCGTGTGTGTCGCAGGGACACATCTGCCTGCGAACTTTGGTCACCTGGCAGTAAGCTACGATGCCCAGACCTATGGTTAACTGTGAAGCGAGGTGTACTGCGTGGACAGGTTCCAAACACACTTCAAGTAAGAGGGCGGCCTGAGTGGAAAGGTGAGAGTTCTGGCAGCTGTGCACAAAAAGAAGGCGCCCTTCGGCCTGGGCCAAAATGCTTGTGAAACCGCAGGGGGCCTGCCGGAATTTGAGGGCCCTACCCAGGTCGCCCTGGTCCCCTGCCTTTGTTCAGTCACAGCAGAGATGTCCACACCCACTCCCTCACTGAGGGCCGTGTTCCAAACTCCCTCAGCCACTCCCCCACTCCGCAGTTTACCATGGACTACAGATGCTGCATTCTGAGGCTAGGGCGTTCCGAGAATGCCAAGGGCAGACATAATGATCTTAAATGGTTTCCTCTTGTGTCAGTTTTGTTAAACTTTAGGATCTAGGAAATAGTCCACTTTACAGAAATGTTCAAATTTACTGGCATTTCAGATCTTCTCTGCTATAACATTGTCCTGATTCTTTCTGTATATTCTTTACATATGTTTTTGTTTTCCTTAATCAAAGTGTGTCTTTTAATCTCTTCAAAGAATATTCTTTGGACTTACTACCTCACCTGAATTTTATACGTTTTCTGTTGTATTAAGTTCTGCTCATATCTTTATTTATCTTTTTTCTATGTTCTTAGGGTTTATTGTTTTGATCTTCTGATGCCAATTAAAACACTTGGTTATTCATTTTCATAAATATTTTTTCTTATAAATATTTGAACTTTTGAAGATTCCAACTTACTTGTAAGTTTCTAAGGGTCAGGTCCTCTACATTGTTGCTGGCCTAAGGCTTAGTTCACCATATAGCAATGTATATATTGACCTATTTTCCCCTCGACTTTCTGTGATTCCCTACATCTCACCTTTCTTTGCAGACAAGCCATTTGAAACACCCTTAACTTATTTCACAGCTAAAAAGTCTTTGAAATAATGTGTGTTTTTTAGAGAAATCTTCTTATATAATTAGGCAGAAAATCTGACCTGCCATAGTTTTCAACTCAGCATAATTTCACTCTTCTCAATGCTGAATCTGTTGTATTACACAACCTTTGAGTATTTAGCTTTATCAATGACATATACTTTAAAAATGTTTTGAGATCCTACCCGTCTTTGAAAACATCCTTGTTCCTTGTTTCATTTCCAGTTTTATGTATATTTTCTGCCTTGCACCTGATTATTCCAACATCTGATGGATGGGCTAGGGAATCTAATTCTGGTATTGATGGTTTTTGCTGATTGTCTCCCCTTGTAGCTGATTTCTTCATTATTGTGTAAATTTAGATCATGAGCTCATATTTAGCTAAACAGCTGACCTTGTAAGAGGCTAAGGTGTGAACGCTCGTAAGCTTCAGCTGAAAGTCAGCAAAGATTTATTTGTGTTCCTCCAATGAGTTGCCCGCGAGGTCCCCGTTTTCTACAAGTGTTGGTCCAATAATCCCTCTAGAAGCAGTGGACTCAGAGAGGGCTACTTTGCGGCCCGCGATCTGGGGCAGGGGCATTGGGCGGCTTGTGGCCCGGGCAGAAGCCTCTCCGTGTGTGTCCCAGGGACCCATCTGCCTGTGAACTTCAGTCACCTGTCAGGAAGCAACAATGCACAGACCTATGGTTAGCTGTGCAGCGAGGTGTACTACGTGGACAGGTTCCAAACACACTTCAAGTAAGAGGGCGGCCTGAGTTGAAAAGTGAGAGTTTGGGCAGCTGTGCAGACAAAGAAGGCGCCCTTTGTCATGGGCCTAAATGCCTGTGGTACCCCACTGGGCCTGCCGTGATCTGAGGGCCCTGCCCTGGGACCCTTGCTCCCCTGCCCTTTTCAATCACAGCAGAGATGGCCACACCCACTCCCTCAGTGAGGGCAGTGTTCCAATCTCCCTCTGCTCCGCCCCTTCTCCGCAGGTTACCATGGACTACAGATGCTGCATTCTGAGACCAGGGCGTTCCGAGAATGCCAAGGGCAGACAGGATGACCTTAAATGATTTCCTCTTGTGTCAGTTTTGGTAAACATTAGGAACTAGGAAATGGTCCACTTTACAGAAATGTTCAAATTTTCGGGCATTTCATATATTCTCTGCTATAACATTGTCCTAATTCTTTCTGTATATGCTTTACTTATTTTTTTGTTTTCCTTAATCAAACTCTGTCTTTTAAATCTTTTCAAAGAATATTCTTTGGACTTACTACATCCCCTGAATTGTATACGTTTTCTGTTGTATTAAGTTCTGCACATATCTTTATTTATCTTTTTTCTATGTTCTAAGGGCTTAATGTATTGATCTTCTGATGTCAATTAAAACACTTGGTTATTCATTTTAATAAATCTTTTTACTTATAAGATTAGAAATTTTGAGGATTCCAGGTTACTTGTAAGTTTCTAAGGGTCAGGTCTTCTACATTGTTGCTGGCCTAAGGCTTAGTTCACCATATAGCAATTATATATTGACCTATTTTGCCCTCGACTTTCTGTGATTCCCTGCATCTCACCATTCTTTGCAGACAAGCCATTTGCAATTCCCTTAACTTACTTCACCGCCAATAAGTCTTTGAAATAATGTGAATTTTTTAGAAAAATCTTATTATATAATTAGGCAGAAAATCTGACCTGCCATAGTTTTCAAAAGAGCATAATTTCACTCTTCTGGACTATGAATCTGTTGTATTACACAACCTTTGAGTATTTAGCTTTATCAATGACATGTACTTTAAAAATGTTTTGAACATCTTATCAGTCTTTGATAACATCCTTGTTCCTTCTTTCACTTCCAGTTTTGTGTATATTTTCTGCCTTGCACCTGATTATTCTAACATCTGATGGATGGCCTAGGGAATCAAATTCTGGAATTGATTGTTTTTGCTGATTGTCTCACCTTGTAGCTGATTTCTTCATTATTGTGTAAGTTTAGATCATGAGCTCATGTTTAGCTAAACAGCTGACCTTGTAAGAGGCTTAGGTGTGAACACATGTAAGCTTCAGCAGAAAGTCGGCAAAGAGTTATTTGTGTCCCTCCAATGTGTTGCCCGCGAGGGACCCGTTTTATAAAAGTGTTGGTCCAATACTCCCTCTAGAGGCAGGGGACTCAGACAGGGCTGCTTTGCGGCCCCCGATCTGGGGCAGTGGCAGTGGGCGGCATGCGGCCCAGGCAGGAGCCTCTCCGCGTGTGTCACAGGAACCCATCACCCTGCGGAATTTGGGCACCCGGGAGGAAGCTACGATTCCCAGACCTATGGTTAGCTGTGCAGCGAGTTGTACTGCGTGGACAGTTTCCACCCACACTTCAAGTAAGAGGGCGGCCTGAATGGAAAGGTGAGAGTTTGGTCAGCTGTGCAGACAAAGAAAGCGCCCTTTGGCCTGGGCTTAAATGCCTGTGGCACCCCACTGGGCCTGCCGGTCTCTGAGGGCCCTGCCATGGGGCCCCTGCTCCCCTGCCTTTGTTCAGTCACAGCAGAGATGGCCACACCCACTCCCTCAGTGAGGGCAGTGTTCCAAACTACCTCAGCCCCGCCCCCTCTCCGCAGGTTTCCATGGACTACAGATGCTGCATTCCGATGCCTGGGCGTTCCGAGAATGCCAAGGGCAGACATGATGACCTTAAATGATTTCCTCTTGTGTCAGTTTTGGAAAACTTTAGGAGCTAGGAAATGGTCCACTTTACAGAAATGTTCAAATTTACTGGCATTTCTTATATTCTCTGCTATAACATAGTCCTGATTCTTTTGTATATTCTTTACTTATGTTTTTGTTTTCCTTAATCAAAGTGTGTCTTTTAAATCTTTTCAAAGAATATTCTTTGGACTTACTACATCACCTCAATTTTATACGTTTTCTGTTGTATTAAGTTCTGCTCATATCTTTATTTATCTTTTTTCTATGTTCTCAGGGTTTATTGTTTTGATCTTCTGATGTCAATTAAAACACTTGGTTATTCATTTTATTAAATCTTTTTACTTATAAAGATTAGAACTTTTGAAGATTCCAGATTACTTGTAAGTTTCTAAGGGTCAGGTCCTCTACATTGTTGCAGGGCTAAGGCTTAGTTCACAATATAGCAATGTATATATTGACCTATTTTCCACTCGACTTTCTGTGATTCCCTACATCTCACCTTTCTTTGCAGAGAAGCCATTTGAAATACCCTTAACTTATTTCAAGCTAATAAGTCTTTGAAATAATGTCTATTTTTTAAAGAAATCTTCTTATATAATTAGGCAGAAAATCTGAACTGCCATATTTTTCAAAACAGCATAATTTCACTCTTCTCAATGATGAATCTGCTGTATTACATAACCTTTGAATATTTACCTTTATCATTGACATATACTTTAAAAAGATTTCAGAGATCCTACCAGTCTTTGAAAACATCCTTGTTCCTTCTTTCAGTTCCAGTTTTATGTATATTTTCTGCCTTGCACCTGATTATTCCAACCTCTGATGGATTGCCTAGGGAATCTAATTCTGGTATTGATAGTTTTTGCAGATTGTCTCCCCTTGTAGCTGATTACTTCATTACTGTGTAAATTTAGATCATGAGCTCATATTTAGCTAAACAGCTGACCTTGTAAAAGGCTTAGGTGTGAACGCTCGTAATCTTCAGCAGGATGTCGGCGAAGATTTATTTGAGTCCCTCCAATGAGTTGACCGTGAGGACCCCGTTTTCTACAAGTGTTGGTCCAATACTCCCTCTAGAGGCAGGGACTCAGAGAGGGCTGCTTTGTGGCCCCCGGTCTGGGGCAGGGGCTGTGGGCAGCTTATGGCCTGAACAGGAGCCCCTCCACGTGTGTCCTAGGGAACCATCTGCCTGCGATCTATGTACCTGGTAGGAAGCTACGAAGCCCAGACCTATGGTCAGCTGTGCAGAGAGGTGTACTGTGCGGACAGGTTCCACACACACTTCAAGTAAGAGGGCGGCCTGAGTAGAAAGGTGAGAATTTGGCCAGCTGTTCAGACAAAGATGGCGATCTTTGGCTTGGGCCTTAATTCGTGTGACACCCCATTGTGCCTGCCGTCTCTGACGGCCCTGTCCTGGGCCCCCTGCTCGCCTACCCTTTGTTCAGTCACAGCAGAGATGGCCACACACACTCCGTCAGTGAGGGCAGTGTTCCATCCTCCCTCAGCCCTGCCCCGTCTCCGCACGTTACCATGGACTACAGATGCTGCATTCTGTGGCCAGGGCGTTCGGAGACTCCCAAGTGCAGACATGATGACCTTTAATGATTTCCTCTTGTGTCAGTTTTGGTAAATTTTAGGAGCTAGGAAATGGTCCACTTTACAGAAATATTCAAATTTCCTGGCATTTCATATATTCTCTGCTATAACATTGTCCTGATTCTTTCTATATATTCTTTAATTATGTTTTTGTTTTGTTAATCAAAGTGTGTGTTTTAAATCTTTTCAACGAATATTCTTTGGACTTACTAAATCACCTCAATTTTACTCGTTTTCTGTAGTACTAAGTTCTGCTCATATCTTTATTTATCTTTTTTCTATGTTCTCAGAGTTTGTTGGTTTGGTCTTCTGATGTCAATTAAAACACTTGGTTATTCATATTAATAAACCTTTTTAATTATAAAGATTTGAACTTTTGAATATTACAGCTTACTTGTAAGTTACTAAGGGTCAGTTCCTCTACGTTGCTGCTGGCCTAAGGCTTAGTTCACCCTATAGCAATGTATATATTGACCTATTTTCCCCTCGACTTTCTGTGATTCCCTACATCTCACGTTTCTATGCAGACAAGCCATTTGAAATTCCCTTAACTTATTTCACAGCCAATAAGTTTTTGAAATAATGTGTATTTTTTAGATAAATCTTCGTATATAATTACGCAGAAAATCTGGCCTGCCATAGTTTTCAAAACAGCATACTTTCACTATTCTCAGTGATGAATCTGTTGTATTACACAACCTTTGAGTATTTAGCTTTTTCAATGACATGTAATTTAAAAATGTTTTAGAGATCCTACCAGTCTTTGAAAACATCCTTTTTCTTTCTTTCAGTTGCAGTTTTATGTATATTTTCAGCCTTGCACCTGATTATTGCAACATCTGATAGATGGCCTTGGGAATCTAATTCTGGCATTGATTGTTTTTGCTGACTGTCTCCCCTTTGTAGCTGATTTCTTCATTATTGTGTAAATTTAGATCATGAGCTCATGTTTAGCCAAACAGCTGACCTTGTAAGAGGCTTAGGTGTGAACGCTCGTAAGCTTCATCAGAACGTCTGCAAAGGGGCTTCCCTGGTGGCGCAGTGGCTGAGAGTCCGCCTGCCGATGCAGGGGACACGGGTTCGTGCCCCGGTCCGGGAGGATCCCACATGCCGCGGAGCGGCTGGGCCTGTGGGTCGTGGCCGCTGAGCCTGCGTGTCCGGAGCCTGTACTCCGCAACGGGAGAGGCCACACCAGTGGGAGGCCCGCATACCGCAAAAAAAAAAAAAAAAAAAAAAAAAAAAAGAAAAAAAAGAAAGTCTGCAAAGATTTATTTGTGTCCCTCCAATCAGTTTCCTGCAAGGACCCCGTTTTCTACTAGTGTTGGTGTAATACTCCCTCTAGAGGCAGGGACTCGGACAGGGCTGCTTTGCGGCCCCCGATCTGGGGAAGGGGCAGTGGGCCGCCTGTGTCCCGGTCAGGAGCCTCTTCGAATGTGTCCCAGCGACTCATCTGCCTGTGATCCTCGGTCACCTGGCAGGAAGCTACGATGCCCAGACCTATGATTAGCTGCGCAGCGAGGTGTACTTTGCGGACAAGTTCCTCACACACTTCAAGTAAGATGGCGGCCTGGGAGGAAAGATGAGAGTTTGGGCAGCTCTGCAGACAAGATGGAGGTCTTTGGCCTGGGCCTTAATGCGTGTGAGACCCCATTGTGCCTGCCGGCTCTGACGGCTCTGCCCTGGCCCCCTTGCTCGCCGGCCCTTTGTTCAGTCACAGCAGAGATGGCCACACCCACTCGCTCAGTGAGGGCAGTGTTACAGCGTCCCTCAGACCGCCCCCTCTCCGCAGGTTACCATGGACTACAGATGCTGCATTCTGAGGCCAGTGCGCTCCGAGAATGCCAAGGTCAGATATGATGACATTAAATGATTTCCCCTGTGTCAGTTTTGGTAAACTTTAGGAGCTAGGAAATGGTCCACTTTACAGAAATGTTCAAATTTACTAGCATTTCAGATCTTTTCTGCTATAACATTGTCCTGATTCTTTCTGTATATTCTTTACTTATGTTTTTGTTTTCCTTAATCAAAGTGTGTCTTTTAAATCTTTTCAAAGAATATTCTTTGGACTTACTACATCACCTGAATTTATACGTTTTCTGTTGTATTAAGTTCTGCTCATATCTGTATTTATGTTTTTTCAATGTTCTCATGGTTTATTGTTTTCATCTTCTGATGTCAATTAAAACACTTGGTAATTCATTTTGATAAAACTTTTTACTTATAAAGATTTGAACGTTGGAAGATTCCAGCTTACTTGTAATTTTATAGGGGTCAGGTCCTCTACATTGTTGCTGGCCTAAGGCTTAGTTCACCATATAGCAATGTATATATTGACCTATTTTCCCCTCGACTTTCTGTGATTCCCTACAATTCAACTTTCTTTGCACACAAGCCATTTGACATACCCTTAACTTATTTCACAGCCAATAAGTCTTTGAAATAATGTCTATTTTTTAGAGAAATCTTCTTTTATAATTAGGCAGAAAATCTCACCTGCCATAGTTTTCAAAACAGCATAATTTCACTCTTCTCAATGCTTAATCTGTGGTATTAAACAACCTTTGAGTATTTAGGTTTATCAACGACATGTACTTTAAAAATGTTTTAGAAATCCTACCAGCCTTTGAAAACCTCCTTGTTCCTTGTTTCAGTTCCAGTTTTATGTATATTTTCTGCCTTGCACCTGATTCTTCCAACATCAGATGGATGGCCTAGGGAATCTCATTCTGGTATTGATTGTTTTTGCTGATTGTCTCACTTTGTAGCTGATTTCTTCAATATTGTGTAAATTTTGATCATGAGCTCATGTTAAACTAAACAGCTGACCTTGTAAGAGGCTTAGGTGTGAACGCTGGTAAGCTTCAGCAGAAAGTCGGCAAAGATTTATTTGTGTCCCTCCAATGAGTTGCCCACAAGGACCCGGTTTTCTACAAGTGTTGGTCCAATACTCCTTCGAGAGGCAGTGGACTCAGACATGGCTGCATTTCAGCCTTCCATCTGGGGCAGGGCCAGTGGGCAGCCTGTGGCCCGGGCAGGACCCTCTCCGCATGTGTCCCAGGGACCCATTTGCCTGTGAACTTTGGTCACCTGGCTGGACGCTACGATGCCCTGACCTAAGGTTAGCTGTGCAGCGAGGTGTACTGCGCGGACAGGTTCCAAACACACTTCAAATAAGAGGTTGGCCTGAGTGCAAAGGTGAGATTTTGGGCAGCTGTGCAGACAAGGAAGGCGACCTTTGGCCTGGGCCTAAATGCTTGTGACACCCCACTGTGTCTGCCGGGCTCTGAGGGCCCTGCTCTGGGCACCCTGATCCCCTGCCCTTTGTTCAGTCACAGCAGAGATGGCAACACCCACTCCCTCAGTGACGGCAGTCTTCCAACCTCCCTCAGCAAGGCCCCCTCTCCGCAGGTTACCATGGACTACAGATGCTGCATTCTGAGGCCAGGGCGTTCCGAGAATGCCAAGGGCAGTCATGATGACCTTAAAAGATTTCCTCTTGTGTCAGTTTTGGTAAACTTTAGGAGCTAGGAAATGGTCCACTTTACAGAAATGTTCAAATTCACTGGCATTTCATATATTCTCTGCTGTAACATTGTCTTGATTCTTTCTGTATATTCTTTACTTATGTTTTTGTTTTCCTTAATCAAAGGGTGTCTTTTAAATCTTTTCAAAGAATATTCTTTGGACTTACTAAATCACCTGAATTTTATACGTTTTCTGTTGTATTAAGTTCTGCTCATATCTTTATTTATCTTTATACTATGTTCTCAGGTTTTATTGTTTTGATTTTTTGGTGTCAAGTAAAACACATGGTTATTCATTTTAATAAATCTTTTTACTTATAAATATTTGAACTTTTAAAGATTCCAGCTTACTTGTACGTTTCTAAGGGTCCATTCCTCTACACTGTTGCCGGCCTAAGCCTTAGTTCACCATATAGCAATGTATATATTGACATATTATCCCCTCGGCTTTCTGTGATTCCGTACATCTCACCTTTCTTTGCAGACAAGCCATTTGAAATACCCTTAACTTATTTCACAGCCAATAAGTCTATGAAATAATGTGTATTTTTTAGAGAAATCATCTTATATAATTAGGCAGAAAATCTCTCCCTCCGTAGTTTTCTAAACAGCATAATTTCACTCTTCTCACTGATTAATGTGTTGTATTAAACAACCTTTGAGTATTCAGCTTTATCAATGACATGTACTTTAAAAATGTTTTAGAGATCCTACCAGTCTTTGAAAACATCCTTGTTCCTTGTTTCATTTCCAGGTTTATGTATATTTTCTGCCTAGCACCTGATTATTCCAACATCTCAAGGATGGCCTAGGGAATCTAATTCTGGTATAGATTGTTTTTGCTGATTGTCTCCCTTTGTAGCTGCTTTCTTCATTATTGTGTTAATTTAGACCATGAGCTCATGTTTAGCTAAACAGCTGACCTTGTAAGAGGCTTAGGTGTGAACGCTCGTATGTTTCAGCAAAAAGTTAGCAAAGATTTATTTGTGTCCCTCCAATGAGTTTCCCAAAAGGACCCCGTTTTCTAGAAGTGTTGGTCCAATACTCCCACTAGGGCTAGGGGACTTAGACAGGGCTGCTTTCGGTCCCCGATCTTGGGCAGGGGCAGTGGACGGCCTGTGGCCCGGGCAGGAACCTCTCTGCGTGTGAACCTGGGAATCATCTCTCCTGCGAACTTCGGTCACCGGGCAGGAAGCTAAGATGCCCAGACCTATGGTTAGCTGTGCAGCCAGGTATACTGCGTGGACAGGGTCCACACACACTTCAACTAAGTTGGCGGCCTGAGTGGAAAAATGAGAGTATGGGCAGCTGTGCAGACAAAGAAGGCGCCTTTTGTCCTGGGCCTAAATGCTTGTGACACCCCATTGTGTCTGCCGGGCTCTGAGGGCCCTGCTCTGGTCACCCTGCTCCCCTGCACTTTGTTCAGTCACAGCAGAGATGGCCACACCCACTCCCTCAGTGAGGGCAGTCTTCCAACCTCCCTCAGCCACGCCCCTTCTCCGCAGGTTACCATGGACTACAGATGCTGCATTCTGAGGCCAGGGCTTTCCTAGAATGCCAAGGGCCGAGATGATGAACTTAAATGATTTCCTCTTGTGTCAGTTTTGGTAAACTGTAGTAGCTAGGAAATGGTCCACTTTACAGAAATGTTCAAATTTACTGGCATTTCATATATTCTCTGCTATAACATTGTCCTGATTCTCTCTGTATATTCTTTACTTATGTTTTTGTTTTCCTTAATCAAAGAGTGTCTTATAAATCTTTTCAAAGAATATTCTTTGGACTTACTAAATCACCTGAATTTTATACGTTTTCTGTTGTATTAAGTTCTGTTCATATCTTTATTTATCTTTTTTCTATGTTCTCAGGGTTTATTGTTTTGATTTTCTGATGTCAAGTAAAACACTTGGTTATTCAGTTTAATAAATCTTTTTACTTATAAAGATTTGAACTTTTAAAGATTCCAGCTTACTTGTACGTTTCTAAGGGTCCATTCCTCTACACTGTTGCCGGCCTAAGGCATAGTTCACCATATAGCAATGTATATATTGACATATTATCCCCACGGCTTTCTGTGATTCACTACATCTCACCTTTCTTTGCAGACAAGCCATTTGAAATACCCTTAACTTATTTCACAGCCAATAAGTCTTTGAAATAATGGGTATTTTTTAGAGAAATCATCTTATATAATTAGGCAGAAAATCTCACTTTCCATCGTTTTCTAAACAGCATAATTTCACTCTTCACACTGCTTAATTTGTTGTATTAAACAACCTTTGAGTATTTAGCTTTATTAATGCCATGTATTTTAAAAATGTTTTAGAGATCCTACCAGTCTTTGAATACATCCTTGTTCCTTGTTTCATTTCCAGGTTTATGTATATTTTCTGCCTAGTACCTGATTATTCCAACATCTGATGGATGGCCTAGGGAATCTAATTCTGGTATTGATTGTTTTTGCTGATTGTCTCCCTTTCTGGCTGAATTCTTCATTATTGTGTAAATTTAGATCATGAGCTCATGTTTAGCTAAACAGCTGACCTTGTAAGAGGCTTAGGTTGAACGCTCGTAAGTTTCAGCAAAAAGTCGGCAAAGATTTATTTGTGTCCCTCCAATGAGTTGCCCACAAGGACCCCGTTTTCTAGAAGTGTTGGTCCAATACTCCCTCTAGGGGTAGGGGACTTAGACAGGGCTTCTTTCGGCCCCCGATCTTGGGCAGGCGCATTGGTCGGCCTGTGGCCCGGGCAGGAGCCTCTCTGCGTGTGAACCTGGGAATCATCTCTCCTGCAAACTTCGGTAAACTGGCAGGAAGCTATGATGTCCTGACCTATGGTTAGCTGTGCAGTGAGGTATACTGCGCGGACAGTTTCCACACACACTTCAACTAAGTGTGCGGCCTGAGTGGAAAAGTGAGGGTTTGGGCAGCTGTGCAGACAAAGAAGGCGCCCTATGTCCTGGGCCTAAATGCTTGTGACACTTCACAGGGCCTGCCGGGCTCTGAGGTCCCTGCCCTGGGCCCCCTGCTCCCCTGCCCTTTGTTCAGTCACAGCAGAGATGGCCACACCCACTCCCTCAGTGAGGGCAGTGTTCCAGCCTCCCACAGCCCCGCCCCCTCTTCGCAGGTTACCATGGACTACAGATGCTGCATTCTGAGGCCAGGGCGTGCCGAGAATGCCAAAGGCTGACATGATGACCTTAAATGATTTCCTCTTGTGTCAGTTTTGGTAAACTGTAGGAGCTAGGAAAGGGTCCACTTTACAGAAATGTTCAAATTTACAGGCATTTCATATATTCTCTGCTATAACATTGTCCTGATTCTTTCTATATATTCTTTAATTATGTTTGTGTTTTCCTTTATCAAAGTGTGTCTTTTAAATCTTTTCAAAGAATATTCGTTGGACTTACTACCTCACCTGAATTTTATACGTTTTCTGTTGTATTAAGTTCTGCTCATATCTTTATTTATCTTTTTTCTATGTTCTCAGGGTTTATTGTTTTGATCTTCTGATGTCAATCAAAACACTTGGTTATTCATTTTCATCAATCTTTTTACTTATAAAGATTTGAACTTTTAAAGATTCCAGCTCATTTTTAAGTTTCTAAGGGTCAGGTCCTCTACATTGTGGCTGGCCTAAGGCTTAGTTCACCATATAGCAATGTATATATTGGCATTTTCCCCTCGACTTTCTGTGATTCCCTACATCTAACCTTTCTTTGCAGACAAGCCATTTGAAATACACTTAACTTATTTCACAGCCAATAAGTCTCTGAAATAATGTCTATTTTATAGAGAAAACTTCTTATATAATTAGGCAGAAAATCTGACCTGCCATAGTTTTCAAAACAGCATAATTTCACTCTTCTCAATGCTTAATCTGTGGTATTAAACAACCTTTGAGTATTTAAGTTTATCAACGACATGTACTTTAAAAATGTTTTAGAGATCCTACCAGCCTTTGAAAACCTCCTTGTTCCTTGTTTCAGTTCCAGTTTTATGTATATTTTCTGCCTTGCACCTGATTATTCCAACATCAGATGGATGGCCTAGGGAATCTAATCCTGGTATTGATTGTTTTTGCTGATTGTCTCACTTTGTAGCTGATTTCTTCAATATTGTGTAAATTTAGATCATGAGCTCATGTTAAACTAAACAGCTGACCTTGTAAGAGGCTTAGGTGTGAACGCTGGTAAGCTTCAGCAGAAAGTCGGCAAAGATTTATTTGTGTCCCTCCAATGAGTTGCCCACAAGGACCCGGTTTTCTACAAGTGTTGGTCCAATACTCCTTCGAGAGGCAGTGGACTCAGACATGGCTGCATTTCAGCCTTCCATCTGGGGCAGGGCCAGTGGGCAGCCTGTGGCCCGGGCAGGACCCTCTCCGCATGTGTCCCAGGGACCCATTTGCCTGTGAACTTTGGTCACCTGGCTGGACGCTACGATGCCCTGACCTAAGGTTAGCTGTGCAGCGAGGTGTACTGCGCGGACAGGTTCCAAACACACTTCAAATAAGAGGTTGGCCTGAGTGCAAAGGTGAGATTTTGGGCAGCTGTGCAGACAAGGAAGGCGACCTTTGGCCTGGGCCTAAATGCTTGTGACACCCCACTGTGTCTGCCGGGCTCTGAGGGCCCTGCTCTGGGCACCCTGATCCCCTGCCCTTTGTTCAGTCACAGCAGAGATGGCAACACCCACTCCCTCAGTGACGGCAGTCTTCCAACCTCCCTCAGCAAGGCCCCCTCTCCGCAGGTTACCATGGACTACAGATGCTGCATTCTGAGGCCAGGGCGTTCCGAGAATGCCAAGGGCAGTCATGATGACCTTAAAAGATTTCCTCTTGTGTCAGTTTTGGTAAACTTTAGGAGCTAGGAAATGGTCCACTTTACAGAAATGTTCAAATTCACTGGCATTTCATATATTCTCTGCTGTAACATTGTCTTGATTCTTTCTGTATATTCTTTACTTATGTTTTTGTTTTCCTTAATCAAAGGGTGTCTTTTAAATCTTTTCAAAGAATATTCTTTGGACTTACTAAATCACCTGAATTTTATACGTTTTCTGTTGTATTAAGTTCTGCTCATATCTTTATTTATCTTTTTACTATGTTCTCAGGTTTTATTGTTTTGATTTTTTGGTGTCAAGTAAAACACATGGTTATTCATTTTAATAAATCTTTTTACTTATAAATATTTGAACTTTTAAAGATTCCAGCTTACTTGTACGTTTCTAAGGGTCCATTCCTCTACACTGTTGCCGGCCTAAGCCTTAGTTCACCATATAGCAATGTATATATTGACATATTATCCCCTCGGCTTTCTGTGATTCCGTACATCTCACCTTTCTTTGCAGACAAGCCATTTGAAATACCCTTAACTTATTTCACAGCCAATAAGTCTATGAAATAATGTGTATTTTTTAGAGAAATCATCTTATATAATTAGGCAGAAAATCTCTCCCTCCGTAGTTTTCTAAACAGCATAATTTCACTCTTCTCACTGATTAATGTGTTGTATTAAACAACCTTTGAGTATTCAGCTTTATCAATGACATGTACTTTAAAAATGTTTTAGAGATCCTACCAGTCTTTGAAAACATCCTTGTTCCTTGTTTCATTTCCAGGTTTATGTATATTTTCTGCCTAGCACCTGATTATTCCAACATCTCAAGGATGGCCTAGGGAATCTAATTCTGGTATAGATTGTTTTTGCTGATTGTCTCCCTTTGTAGCTGCTTTCTTCATTATTGTGTTAATTTAGATCATGAGCTCATGTTTAGCTAAACAGCTGACCTTGTAAGAGGCTTAGGTGTGAACGCTCGTATGTTTCAGCAAAAAGTTAGCAAAGATTTATTTGTGTCCCTCCAATGAGTTTCCCAAAAGGACCCCGTTTTCTAGAAGTGTTGGTCCAATACTCCCACTAGGGCTAGGGGACTTAGACAGGGCTGCTTTCGGTCCCCGATCTTGGGCAGGGGCAGTGGACGGCCTGTGGCCCGGGCAGGAACCTCTCTGCGTGTGAACCTGGGAATCATCTCTCCTGCGAACTTCGGTCACCGGGCAGGAAGCTAAGATGCCCAGACCTATGGTTAGCTGTGCAGCCAGGTATACTGCGTGGACAGGGTCCACACACACTTCAACTAAGTTGGCGGCCTGAGTGGAAAAATGAGAGTATGGGCAGCTGTGCAGACAAAGAAGGCGCCTTTTGTCCTGGGCCTAAATGCTTGTGACACCCCATTGTGTCTGCCGGGCTCTGAGGGCCCTGCTCTGGTCACCCTGCTCCCCTGCACTTTGTTCAGTCACAGCAGAGATGGCCACACCCACTCCCTCAGTGAGGGCAGTCTTCCAACCTCCCTCAGCCACGCCCCTTCTCCGCAGGTTACCATGGACTACAGATGCTGCATTCTGAGGCCAGGGCTTTCCTAGAATGCCAAGGGCCGAGATGATGAACTTAAATGATTTCCTCTTGTGTCAGTTTTGGTAAACTGTAGTAGCTAGGAAATGGTCCACTTTACAGAAATGTTCAAATTTACTGGCATTTCATATATTCTCTGCTATAACATTGTCCTGATTCTCTCTGTATATTCTTTACTTATGTTTTTGTTTTCCTTAATCAAAGAGTGTCTTATAAATCTTTTCAAAGAATATTCTTTGGACTTACTAAATCACCTGAATTTTATACGTTTTCTGTTGTATTAAGTTCTGTTCATATCTTTATTTATCTTTTTTCTATGTTCTCAGGGTTTATTGTTTTGATTTTCTGATGTCAAGTAAAACACTTGGTTATTCAGTTTAATAAATCTTTTTACTTATAAAGATTTGAACTTTTAAAGATTCCAGCTTACTTGTACGTTTCTAAGGGTCCATTCCTCTACACTGTTGCCGGCCTAAGGCATAGTTCACCATATAGCAATGTATATATTGACATATTATCCCCACGGCTTTCTGTGATTCACTACATCTCACCTTTCTTTGCAGACAAGCCATTTGAAATACCCTTAACTTATTTCACAGCCAATAAGTCTTTGAAATAATGGGTATTTTTTAGAGAAATCATCTTATATAATTAGGCAGAAAATCTCACTTTCCATCGTTTTCTAAACAGCATAATTTCACTCTTCACACTGCTTAATTTGTTGTATTAAACAACCTTTGAGTATTTAGCTTTATTAATGCCATGTATTTTAAAAATGTTTTAGAGATCCTACCAGTCTTTGAATACATCCTTGTTCCTTGTTTCATTTCCAGGTTTATGTATATTTTCTGCCTAGTACCTGATTATTCCAACATCTGATGGATGGCCTAGGGAATCTAATTCTGGTATTGATTGTTTTTGCTGATTGTCTCCCTTTCTGGCTGAATTCTTCATTATTGTGTAAATTTAGATCATGAGCTCATGTTTAGCTAAACAGCTGACCTTGTAAGAGGCTTAGGTTGAACGCTCGTAAGTTTCAGCAAAAAGTCGGCAAAGATTTATTTGTGTCCCTCCAATGAGTTGCCCACAAGGACCCCGTTTTCTAGAAGTGTTGGTCCAATACTCCCTCTAGGGGTAGGGGACTTAGACAGGGCTTCTTTCGGCCCCCGATCTTGGGCAGGCGCATTGGTCGGCCTGTGGCCCGGGCAGGAGCCTCTCTGCGTGTGAACCTGGGAATCATCTCTCCTGCAAACTTCGGTAAACTGGCAGGAAGCTATGATGTCCTGACCTATGGTTAGCTGTGCAGTGAGGTATACTGCGCGGACAGTTTCCACACACACTTCAACTAAGTGTGCGGCCTGAGTGGAAAAGTGAGGGTTTGGGCAGCTGTGCAGACAAAGAAGGCGCCCTATGTCCTGGGCCTAAATGCTTGTGACACTTCACAGGGCCTGCCGGGCTCTGAGGTCCCTGCCCTGGGCCCCCTGCTCCCCTGCCCTTTGTTCAGTCACAGCAGAGATGGCCACACCCACTCCCTCAGTGAGGGCAGTGTTCCAGCCTCCCACAGCCCCGCCCCCTCTTCGCAGGTTACCATGGACTACAGATGCTGCATTCTGAGGCCAGGGCGTGCCGAGAATGCCAAAGGCTGACATGATGACCTTAAATGATTTCCTCTTGTGTCAGTTTTGGTAAACTGTAGGAGCTAGGAAAGGGTCCACTTTACAGAAATGTTCAAATTTACAGGCATTTCATATATTCTCTGCTATAACATTGTCCTGATTCTTTCTATATATTCTTTAATTATGTTTGTGTTTTCCTTTATCAAAGTGTGTCTTTTAAATCTTTTCAAAGAATATTCGTTGGACTTACTACCTCACCTGAATTTTATACGTTTTCTGTTGTATTAAGTTCTGCTCATATCTTTATTTATCTTTTTTCTATGTTCTCAGGGTTTATTGTTTTGATCTTCTGATGTCAATCAAAACACTTGGTTATTCATTTTCATCAATCTTTTTACTTATAAAGATTTGAACTTTTAAAGATTCCAGCTCATTTTTAAGTTTCTAAGGGTCAGGTCCTCTACATTGTGGCTGGCCTAAGGCTTAGTTCACCATATAGCAATGTATATATTGGCATTTTCCCCTCGACTTTCTGTGATTCCCTACATCTAACCTTTCTTTGCAGACAAGCCATTTGAAATACACTTAACTTATTTCACAGCCAATAAGTCTCTGAAATAATGTCTATTTTATAGAGAAAACTTCTTATATAATTAGGCAGAAAATCTGACCTGCCATAGTTTTCAAAACAGCATAATTTCACTCTTCTCAATGCTTAATCTGTGGTATTAAACAACCTTTGAGTATTTAAGTTTATCAACGACATGTACTTTAAAAATGTTTTAGAGATCCTACCAGCCTTTGAAAACCTCCTTGTTCCTTGTTTCAGTTCCAGTTTTATGTATATTTTCTGCCTTGCACCTGATTATTCCAACATCAGATGGATGGCCTAGGGAATCTAATCCTGGTATTGATTGTTTTTGCTGATTGTCTCACTTTGTAGCTGATTTCTTCAATATTGTGTAAATTTAGATCATGAGCTCATGTTTAGCTAAACAGCTGAACTTGTAAGAGGCTTTGGTGTGAACGCTGGTAAGCTTCAGCAGAAAGTCGGCAAAGATTTATTTGTGTCCCTCCAATGAGTTGCCCGCAAGGACCCCGTTTTCTACAAGTGTTGGTCCAATACTCCTTCGAGAGGCAGTGGACTCAGACATGGCTGCTTTTCAGCTTTCGATCTGGGGCAGGGCCATTGGGCGGCCTGTGGCCCGGGCAGGAGCCTCTCCGCATGTGTCCCACGGACACATATGCCTGCGAAATTCGTTCACCTGGCAGGAAGCTACGATGCCCTGACCTATGGTTTGATGTGCATCGAGGTGTACTGCGCGGACAGGTTCCAAACACACTTCAAATAAGAGGGTGGTCTGAGTGGAAATGTGAGAGATTGGGAAGATGTGCAGACAAAGAAGGCGCCCTTTGGCCTGGGCCTAAATGCTTGTGACACCCCACTGTGTCCTCCGGACTCTGAGGGCACAGCCCTGGACCCCCTGCTCCCCTGCCCTTTGTTCAGTCACAGCAGAGATGGCCACACCCACTCCCTCAGTGAGGGCAGACTCCCAACCTCCCTCAGCCACGCCCCCTCTCCGCAGTTTAACATGGACTACAGATGCTGCATTCTAAGGCCAGGGCGTTCCGAGAATGCCAAGGGCCGGCATGATGACCTTAAATGATTACCTCTTGTGTCAGTTTTGGTAAACTGTAGTAGCTAGGAAATGGTCCACTTTACAGAAATGTTCAAATTTACTGGCATTTCATATATTCTCTGCTATAACATTGTCCTGATTCTTTCTGTATATTCTTTACTTATGTTTTTGTTTTCCTTAATCAAAGAGTGTCTTATAAATCTTTTCAAAGAATATTCTTTGGACTTACTAAATCACCTGAATTTTATACGTTTTCTGTTGTATTAAGTTCTGTTCATATCTTTATTTATCTTTTTTCTATGTTCTCAGGGTTTATTGTTTTGATTTTCTGATGTCAAGTAAAACACTTGGTTATTCAGTTTAATAAATCTTTTTACTTATAAAGATTTGAACTTTTAAGGATTCCAGCTTACTTGTACGTTTCTAAGGGTCCATTCCTCTACACTGTTGCCGGCCTAAGGCATAGTTCACCATATAGCAATGTATATATTGACATATTATCCCCACGGCTTTCTGTGATTCACTACATCTCACCTTTCTTTGCAGACAAGCCATTTGAAATACCCTTAACTTATTTCACAGCCAATAAGTCTTTGAAATAATGGGTATTTTTTAGAGAAATCATCTTATATAATTAGGCAGAAAATCTCACTTTCCATAGTTATCTAAACAGCATAATTTCACTCTTCTCACTGCTTAATTTGTTGTATTAAACAACCTTTGAGTATTTAGCTTTATTAATGCCATGTATTTTAAAAATGTTTTAGAGATCCTACCAGTCTTTGAATACATCCTTGTTCCTTGTTTCATTTCCAGGTTTATGTATATTTTCTGCCTAGTACCTGATTATTCCAACATCTGATGGATGGCCTAGGGAATCTAATTCTGGTATTGATTGTTTTTGCTGATTGTCTCCCTTTCTGGCTGAATTCTTCATTATTGTGTAAATTTAGATCATGAGCTCATGTTTAGCTAAACAGCTGACCTTGTAAGAGGCTTAGGTTGAACGCTCGTAAGTTTCAGCAAAAAGTCGGCAAAGATTTATTTGTGTCCCTCCAATGAGTTGCCCACAAGGACCCCGTTTTCTAGAAGTGTTGGTCCAATACTCCCTCTAGGGGTAGGGGACTTAGACAGGGCTTCTTTCGGCCCCCGATCTTGGGCAGGCGCATTGGTCGGCCTGTGGCCCGGGCAGGAGCCTCTCTGGGTGTGAACCTGGGAATCATCTCTCCTGCAAACTTCGGTAAACTGGCAGGAAGCTATGATGTCCTGACCTATGGTTAGCTGTGCAGCGAGGTATACTGCGCTGACAGTTTCCACACACACTTCAACTAAGTGTGCGGCCTGAGTGGAAAAGTGAGAGTTTGGGCAGCTGTGCAGACAAAGAAGGCGCCCTAAGTCCTGGGCCTAAATGCTTGTGACACTTCACAGGGCCTGCCGGGCTCTGAGGTCCCTGCCCTGGGCCCCCTGCTCCCCTGCCCTTTGTTCAGTCACAGCAGAGATGGCCACACCCACTCCCTCAGTGAGGGCAGTGTTCCAGCCTCCCACAGCCCCGCCCCCTCTTCGCAGGTTACCATGGACTACAGATGCTGCATTCTGAGGCCAGGGCGTGCTGAGAATGCCAAAGGCTGACATGATGACCTTAAATGATTTCCTCTTGTGTCAGTTTTGGTAAACTGTAGGAGCTAGGAAAGGGTCAACTTTACAGAAATGTTCAAATTTACAGGCATTTCATATATTCTCTGCTATAACATTGTCCTGATTCTTTCTATATATTCTTTAATTATGTTTGTGTTTTCCTTTATCAAAGTGTGTCTTTTAAATCTTTTCATAGAATATTCGTTGGACTTACTACCTCACCTGAATTTTATACGTTTTCTGTTGTATTAAGTTCTGCTCATATCTTTATTTATCTTTTTTCTATGTTCTCAGGGTTTATTGTTTTGATCTTCTGATGTCAATCAAAACACTTGGTTATTCATTTTCATCAATCTTTTTACTTATAAAGATTTGAACTTTTAAAGATTCCAGCTCATTTTTAAGTTTCTAAGGGTCAGGTCCTCTACATTGTGGCTGGCCTAAGGCTTAGAACACCATATAGCAATGTATATATTGGCATTTTCCCCTCGACTTTCTGTGATTCCCTACATCTAACCTTTCTTTGCAGACAAGCCATTTGAAATACACTTAACTTATTTCACAGCCAATAAGTCTCTGAAATAATGTCTATTTTTTAGAGAAAACTTCTTATATAATTAGGCAGAAAATCTGACCTGCCATAGTTTTCAAAACAGCATAATTTCACTCTTCTCAATGCTTAATCTGTGGTATTAAACAACCTTTGAGTATTTAAGTTTATCAACGACATGTACTTTAAAAATGTTTTAGAGATCCTACCAGCCTTTGAAAACCTCCTTGTTCCTTGTTTCAGTTCCAGTTTTATGTATATTTTCTGCCTTGCACCTGATTATTCCAACATCAGACGGATGGCCTAGGGAATCTAATCCTGGTATTGATTGTTTTTGCTGATTGTCTCACTTTGTAGCTGATTTCTTCAATATTGTGTAAATTTAGATCATGAGCTCATGTTTAGCTAAACAGCTGAACTTGTAAGAGGCTTTGGTGTGAACGCTGGTAAGCTTCAGCAGAAAGTCGGCAAAGATTTATTTGTGTCCCTCCAATGAGTTGCCCGCAAGGACCCCGTTTTCTACAAGTGTTGGTCCAATACTCCTTCGAGAGGCAGTGGACTCAGACATGGCTGCTTTTCAGCTTTCGATCTGGGGCAGGGCCATTGGGCGGCCTGTGTCCCGGGCAGGAGCCTCTCCGCATGTGTCCCAGGGACCCATATGCCTGCGAAATTCGGTCACCTGGCAGGAAGCTACGATGCCCTGACGTATGGTTTGATGTGCATCGAGGTGTACTGCGCGGACAGGTTCCAAACACACTTCAAATAAGAGGGTGGTCTGAGTGGAAATGTGAGAGATTGGGAAGATGTGCAGACAAAGAAGGCGCCCTTTGGCCTGGGCCTAAATGCTTGTGACACCCCACTTTGTCCTCCGGACTCTGAGGGCACAGCCCTGGGCCCCCTGCTCCCCTGCCCTTTGTTCAGTCACAGCAGAGATGGCCACACCCACTCCCTCAGTGAGGGCAGACTCCCAACCTCCCTCAGCCACGCCCCCTCTCCGCAGTTTAACATGGACTACAGATGCTGCATTCTAAGGCCAGGGCGTTCCGAGAATGCCAAGGGACGGCATGATGACCTTAAATGATTTCCTCTTGTGTCAGTTTTGGTAAACTGTAGGAGCTAGGAAATGGTCAACTTTACAGAAATGTTCAAATTTACTGGCATTTCATATATTCTCTGCTGTAACATTGTCCTGATTCTTTCTGTATATTCTTTACTTATGTTTTTGTTTTCCTTAATCAAAGTGTGTCTTTTAAATCTTTTCAAAGAGTATTCTTTGGACTTACTAAATCACCTGAATTTTTTACGTTTTCTGTTGTATTAAGTTCTGCTCATATCTTTATTTATCTTTTTTCTATGTTCTCGGTGTTTATTGTTTTGATTTTCTGATGTCAAGTAAAACACTTGGTTATTCATTTTAATAAATCTTTTTACTTATAAAGATTTGAACTTTTAAAGATTTCAGCTTACTTGTACGTTTCTAAGGGTCCATTCCTCTACACTGTTGACGGCCTAAGGCTTAGATCAACATATAGCTATGTATATATTGACATATTATCCCCTCGGCTTTCTGTGATTCCCTACATCTCACCTTTCTTTGCAGACAAGCCATTTGAAATACACTTAACTTATTTCACAGCCAATAATTCTCTGAAATAATATCTATTTTTTAGAGAAATCATCTTATATAATTAGGCAGAAAATCTCACCTTCCATAGTTATCTAAACAGCATAATTTCACTCTTCTCAATGCTTAATTTTTTGTATTAAACAACCTTTGAGTATTTAGCTTTATCAATGACATGTACTTTAAAAATGTTTTAGAGATCCTACCAGTCTTTGAAAACATCCTTGCTCCTTGTTTCATTTCCAGGTTTATGTATATTTTCTGCCTAGCACCTGATTATTCCAACATCTGATGGATGGCCTAGGGAATCTCATTCTGGTATTGATTGTTTTTGCTGATTGTCTCCCTTTGTAGCTGATTTCTTCAATATTGTGTAAATTTAGATCATGAGCTCATGTTTAGCTAAACAGCTGACCTCGTAAGTGGCTTAGGTGTGAACGCTGGTAAGCTTCAGCAGAAAGTCGGCAAAGATTTATTTGTGTCCCTCCAATGAGTTGCTCGCAAGGACCCGGTTTTCTACAAGTCTTGGTCCAATACTCCTTCGAGAGGCAGTGGACTCAGACATGGCTGCTTTTCAGCCTTCGATCTGGGGCAGGGGCAGTGGGCGGCCTGTGGCCAGGGCAGGAGCCTCTCCGCATGTGTCCCAGGGACACATTTGCCTGCGAACTTCGGTCACCTGGGAGGAAGCTACGACGCCCTGGCCTATGGTTAGCTGTGCAGCGAGGTGTACTGCGCAGACAGGTTCCAAACACACTTCAAATAAGAGGGCGGCCTGAGTGGAAAGGTGAGAGTTTGGGCAGCTGTGCAGACAAAGAAGGCGCCCTTTGGCCTGGGCCTAAATGCTTGTGACACCCATTGGGTCTGCCGGGCTCTGAGGGCCCTTTCCTGGGCCCCCTGCTCCCCTGCCCTTTGTTCAGTCACAGCAGAGATGGCCACACCCACTCCCTCAGTGAGGGCAGTCTTCCAACCTCCCTCAGCCAGGCCCCCTCTCCGCAGGTTACAATGGACTACAGATGCTGCATTCTGAGGCCAGGGCGTTCCGAGAATGCCAAGGGCAGTCATGATGACCTTAAATGATTTCCTCTTGTGTCAGTTTTGGTAAACTTTAGGAGCTAGGAAATGGTCCACTTTACAGAAATGTTCAAATTTACTGGCATTTCATATATTCTCTGCTATAACATTGTCCTGATTCTTTCTGTATATTCTTTACTTATGTTTTTGTTTTCCTTAATCAAAGTGTGTCTTTTAAATCTTTTCAAAGAATATTCTTTGGACTTACTAAATCACCTGAATTTTATACGTTTTCTGTTGTATAAGTTCTGCTCATTTCTTTATTTATCTTTTTTCTATGTTCTCAGGGTTTATTGTTTTGATTTTCTGATGTCAATTAAAACACTTGGTTATTCATTTTAATAAATCTTTTTACTTATAAAGATTTGAACTTTTAAAGATTCCAGCTTACTTGTACGTTTCTAAGGGTCCATTCCTCTACACTGTTGCCGGCCTAAATCTTAGTTCTCATATATAGCAATGTATATATTGACATATTATCCCCTCGGCTTTCTCTGATTCCCTACATCACAAGTTTCTTTGCAGACAAGCCATTTGAAATACCCTTAACTTATTTCACAGCCAATAAGTCTTTGAAATAATGTGTATTTTTAGAGAAATCATCTTATATAATTAGGCAGAAAATCTCATCTTCCATAGTTTTCTAAACAGCATAATTTCACTCTTCTCACTGCTTAATTTGTTGTATTAAACAACCTTTGAGTATTTAGCTTTATCAATGACATGTACTTTAAAAATGTTTTAGAGATCCTAGCAGTCTTTGAAAACATCCTTGTTTCTTGTTTCATTTCCAGGTTTATGTATATTTACTGCCTAGCACCTGATTATTACAACATCTGACGGATGGCCTTGGGAATCTAATTCTGGTGTTGATTGTTTTTGCTGATTGTCTCCCTTTGTAGCTGATTTCTTCATTATTGTGTAAATTTAGATCATGAGCTCATGTTTAGCTAAACAGCTGACCTTGTAAGAGGCTTAGGTTGAACGCTCGTAAGTTTCAGCAAAAAGTCGGCAAAGATTTATTTGTGTCCCTCCAATGAGTTGCCCACAAGGACCCCGGTTTCTAGAAGTGTTGGTCCAATACTCCCTCTAGGGGTAGAGGACTTAGACAGGGCTGCTTCCGGCCCCCGATCCTGGGCAGGGGCAGTGGGCGGCCTGTGGCACGGGCAGGAGCCTCTCTGCATGTTAACCAGGGAATAATCTCTCCTGCGTACTTCGGTCACCTGGCAGGAAGCTACGATGCCCAGACCTATGGTTAGCTGTGCAGCGAGGTATACTGCACGGACAGGTTCCACACACACTTCAACTAAGTGGGTAGCCTGAGTGGAAAAGTGAGAGTTTGAGCAGCTGTGCAGACAAAAAGGCGCACTATGGCGTGGGCGTAAATGCTTGTGACACCGCACTGGGCCTGCCTTGCTCTGAGGGCCCTGCTCTGGACCCCCTTCTCCCCTGCCCTTTGTTCAGTCACAGCAGAGATGGCCACACCCACTCCCTCAGTGAGGGCAGTGTTCCAGCCTCCCTCAGCCCCGCCCACCCTCCGCAGGTTACCATGGATTACACATGCTGCATTCTGAGGCCAGGGTGTTCCGAGAATGCCAAGGGCCGACATGATGACCTTAAATGATTTCCTCTTGTGCCAGTTTTGGTAAACTGTAGGAGCTAGGAAATGGTCCACTTTACCGAAATGTTCAAATTGACTGGCATTTCATATATTCTCTGCTATAACATTGTCCTGATTCTTTCTATTTATTCTTTAATTATGATTTTGTTTTCCTTAATCAAAGTGTGTCTTTTAAATCTTTTCAAAGAATATTCTTTGGACTTATTACCTCACCTGAATTTTATACGTTTTCTCTGGTATTAAGTTCTGCTCATATCTTTTTTATCTTTTTTCTAAGTTCTCAGGGTTTATTGTCTTGATCTTCTGATGTCCATTAAAACTCTTGGTTATTCATTTTAATAAATCTTTTTACTTATAAAGATTTGAACTTTTAAAGATTCCAGCTCACTTTAAAGTTTCTAAGGGTCAGGTCCTCTACATTGTGGCTGGCCTAAGGCTTAGTTCACCATATAGCAATGTATATATGACATTTTCCCCTCGACTTTCTGTGATTCCCTACATCTCACCTTTCTTTGGAGACAAGACAGTTGAAATACCCTTAACTTATTTCACAGCCAATAAATCTTTGAAATAATGGGTATTTTTTAGAGAAAACATCTTATATAATTAGGCAGAAAATCTCACTTTCCATAGTTTTCTAAACAGCATAATTTCACTCTTCTCACTGCTTAATTTGTTGTCTTAAACAACCTTTGAGTATTTACCTTTATCAATGCCATGTACTTTAAAAATGTTTTAGAGATCCTACCAGTCTTTGAAAACAACCTTGTTCCTTGTTTCATTTCCAGGTTTATGTATATTTTCTGCCTAGCACCTGATTATTCCAACATCTGATGGATGGCCTAGGGAATCTAATTCTGGTATTGATTGTTTTTGCTGATTGTCTCACTTTGTAGCTGATTTCTTCATTATTGTGTAAATTTAGATCTTTAGCTCATGTTTAGCTAAACAGCTGACCTTGTAAGAGGTTTAGGTGTGAACGCTCGTAAGTTTCAGCAAAATGTCGGCAAAGATTTATTTGTGTCCCTCCAATGAGTTGCCCACAAGGACCCCGTTTTCTAGAAGTGTTGGTCCAATACTCCCTCTAAGGCTAGGGGACTAGGACAGGGCTGCTTTCGGCCCTCGAACGTGAGCAGGGGCAGTGGGCGGCCTGTGGCCCGGGCAGGAACCCCTCTGCGTGTGAACCCGGGAATCATCTCTCCTGCGAACTTCGGTCACCTGGCAGGAAGCTACGATGCCCAGACCTATGGTTAGCTGTGCAGCGATGTATACTTCGCGGACAGGTTCCACACACATTTCAACTAAGTGGGCGGCCTGAGTGGAAAAGTGAGAGTTTGGGCAGCAGTGCAGACAGAGAAGGCGCCCTATGGCCTGGGCCTAAATTCTTGTGACACCCCACTGGGCATGCCGGGCTCTGAGGTCCCTGCCCTGGGCCCCCTGCTCCCCTGCCCTTTGTTCAGTTACAGCAGAGATGGCCACACCCACTCCCTCAGTGAGGGCAGTGTTCCAGCCTCCCTCAGCACCGCCCACTCTCCGTAGTTTACCATGGACAACAGATGCTGCATTTTGAGGCCAGGACGTTCCGAGAATTCCAAGAGCAGACATGATGACCTTAAATGATTTCCTCTTGTGTCAGTTTTGGTAAACTGTAGGACCTAGGAAATGGTCCACTTTACAGAAATGTTCAAATTTACTGGCATTTCATATATTCTCTGCTATAACGTCCTGATTCTTTCTATATATTCTTTAATTATGTTTGTGTTTTCCTTAATCAATGTTTGTCTTTTAAATCTTTTCAAAGAATATTCTTTGGACTTACTACCTCACCTGAATTTTATACGTTTTCTGTGGTATTAAGTTCTGCTCAAATCTTTATTTATCTTTTTTCTATGTTCTCAGGGTTTATTGTTTTGATCTTCTGATGTCAATCAAAACACTTGTTTATTCACTTTAGTAAATCTTTTTACTTATAAAGATTTGAACTTTTAAAGATTCCAGCTCACTTTTAAGTTTCTAAGGGTCAGGTCCTGTACATTGTGGCTGGCCTAAGGCTTAGTTCTCCATATAGCAATGTATATATTGACATTTTCCCCTCGACTTTCTGTGATTCCCTACATCTCACCTTTCTTTGTAGACAAGCCATTTGAAATACACTTAACTTATTTCACAGCCAATAAGTCTTTGAAATAATGTCTATTTTTTAGAGAAATCTTCTTGTATAATTAGGCAGAAAATCTCACCTGCCATAGTTTTCAAAACAGCATAATTTCACTCTTCTCGATGCTTAATCTGTGGTATTAAACAACCTTTGAGTATTTAGCTTTATCAACGACGTGTACTTTAAAAATGTTTTAGAGATCCTACCAGCCTTTGAAAACCTCCTTGTTCCTTGTTTCAGTTCCAGTTTTATGTATATTTTCTGCCTTGCACCTGTTTATTCCAACATCAGATGGATGGCCTAGGGAATCTCATTCTGGTATTGATTGTTTTTGCTGATTGTCTCACTTTGTAGCTGATTTCTTCAATATTGTGTAAATTTAGATCATGAGCTCATGTTTAGCTAAACAGCTGACCTTGTAAGAGGCTTAGGTGTGAACGCTGGTAAGCTTCAGTAGAAAGTCGGCAAAGATTTATTTGTGTCCCTCCAATGAGTTGCCCGCAAGGACCCCGTTTTCTACAAGTGTTGGTCCATACTCCTTCGAGAGGCAGTGGACTCAGACATGGCTGCTTTTCAGCCTTCGATCTGGGGCAGGGCCAGTGGGCGGCCTATGGCCCGGGCAGGACCCTCACCGCATGTGTCCCAGGGACCCATTTGCCTGCGAAATTCGGTCACCTGGCAGGAAGCTACAATGCCTTGACCTATGGTTTGCTGTGCAGCGAGGTGTACTGTGCGGACAGGTTCCAAACACACTTCAAATAAGAGGGTGGCCTGAGTGGAAAGGTCAGAGTTTGGGCACCTGTGCAGACAAAGAAGGCGCCCTTTGGCCTGGGCCTAAATGCTTGTGACACCCCACTGTGTCTGCCGAACTCTGAGGGCCCTGCCCTGGGCCCCCTGCTCCCCTGACCTTTGTTCAGTCACAGCAGAGATGGCCACACCCACTCCCTCAGTGAGGGCAGTGTTCAAGCCTCCCTCAACCACGCCCCTTCTCCGCAGTTTACCATGGACTACCGATGCTGCATTTTGAGGCCAGGGCGTTCCGAGAATGCCAAGGGCCGGCATGATGACTTTAAATGATTTCCTCTTGAGTCAGTTTTGGTAAACTGTAGGAGCTAGGAAATGGTCAACTTTACAGAAATGTTCAAATTTACTGGCATTTCATATATTCTCTGCTGTAACATTGTCCTGATTCTTTCTGTATATTCTTTACTTATGTTTTTGTTTTCCTTTATCAAAGTGTGTCTTTTAAATCTTTTCAAAGAATATTCTTTGGACTTACTAAATCACCTGAATTTTATACGTTTTCTGTTGTATTAAGTTCTGCTCATATCTTTATTTATCTTTTTTCTATGTTCTCGGGGATTATTGTTTTGATTTTCTGATGTCAAGTAAAACACTTGGTTATTCATTTTAATAAATCTTTTTACTTATAAAGATTTGAACTTTTAAGGATTCCAGCTTACTTGTACGTTTCTAAGGGTCCATTCCTCTACACTGTTGCCGGCCTAAGGCTTAGTTCTCCATATAGCAATGTATATATTGACATATTATCCCCTCGGCTTTCTGTGATTCCCTACATCTCACCTTTCTTTGCCAACAAGCCATTTGAAATACCCTTAACTTATTTCACAGCCAATAAGTCTTTGAAATAATGGGTATTTTTTAGAGAAATCA
Source organism: Mesoplodon bidens (assembly GCF_964165515.1). Classification (NCBI taxonomy): domain Eukaryota; kingdom Metazoa; phylum Chordata; class Mammalia; order Artiodactyla; family Ziphiidae; genus Mesoplodon; species Mesoplodon bidens. The sequence continues at coordinate 6,514,929 of NC_138180.1, forward strand.
TCTTATATAATTAGGCAGAAAATCTCACCTTCCATAGTTTTCTAAAGAGCATAATTTCACTCTTCTCACTGCTTAATTTGTTGTATTAAACAACCTTTGAGTATTTAGCTTTATCAATGACATGTACTTTAAAAATGTTTTAGAGATCTTACCAGTCTTTGAAAACATCCTTGTTCCTTGTTTCTTTTCAACGTTTATGTATATTTTCTGCCTAGCACCTGATTATTCCAACATCTGACGGATGGCCTAGGGAATCTAATTCTGGTATTGATTGTTTTTGCTGATTGTCTCCATTTGTAGCTGATTTCTTCATTATTGTGTAAATTTAGATCATGATCTCATGTTTAGCTAAACAGCTGACCTTGTAAGAGGCATAGGTGTGAACGCTCGTAAGTTTCAGCAAAAAGTCGGCAAAGATTTATTTGTGTCCCTCCAATGAGTTGCCCACAAGGACCCCGTTTTCTACAAGTGTTGGTCCAATACTCCCTCTAGGGGTAGGGGACTTAGACAGGGCTGCTTTCGGCCCCCAATCTTGGGCAGGGGCAGTGGGCGGCCTGTGACCCGGGCAGGAACCTCTCTGCGTGTGAACCTGGGAATCATCTCTCCTGCGAACTTCGGTCACCTGGCAGGAAGCTACGATGCCCAGACCTATGGTTAGCTGTGCAGCGATGTATACTTCGCGGACAGGTTCCACACACATTTCAACTAAGTGGGCGGCCTGACTGGAAAAGTGAGAGTTTGGGCAGCTGTGCAGACAGAGAAGGCGCCCTATGGCCTGGGCCTAAATGCTTGTGACACCCGACTGGGCATGCCGGGCTCTGAGGTCCCTGCCCTGGGCCCCCTGCTCCCCTGCCCTTTGTTCAGTCACAGCAGAGATGGCCACACCCACTCCCTCAGTGAGGGCAGTGTTCCAGCCTCCCTCAGCACCGCCCACTCTCCGTAGGTTACCATGGACTACAGATGCTGCATTCTGAGGCAAGGACGTTCCGAGAATTCCAAGAGCAGACATGATGACCTTAAATGATTTCCTCTTGTGTCAGTTTTGGTAAACTGTAGGACCTAGGAAATGGTCCACTTTACAGAAATGTTCAAATTTACTGGCATTTCATATATTCTCTGCTATAACGTCCTGATTCTTTCTATATATTCTTTAATTATGTTTGTGTTTTCCTTAATCAAAGTTTGTCTTTTAAATCTTTTCAAAGAATATTCTTTGGACTTACTACCTCACCTGAATTTTATACGTTTTCTGTGGTATTAAGTTCTGCTCATATCTTTATTTATCTTTTTTCTATGTTCTCAGGGTTTATTGTTTTGATCTTCTGATGTCAATCAAAACACTTGTTTATTCACTTTAATAAATCTTTTTACTTATAAAGATTTGAACTTTTAAAGATTCCAGCTCACTTTTAAGTTTCTAAGTGTCAGGTCCTGTACATTGTGGCTGGCCTTAGGCTTAGTTCTCCATATAGCAATGTATATATTGACATTTTCCCCTCGACTTTCTGTGATTCCCTACATCTCACCTTTCTTTGCAGACAAGCCATTTGAAATACACTTAACTTATTTCACATCCAATAAGTCTTTGAAATAATGTCTATTTTTTAGAGAAATCTTCTTATATAATTAGGCAGAAAATCTCACCTGCCATAGTTTTCAAATCAGCATAATTTCACTCTTCTCAATGCTTAATCTGTGGTATTAAACAACCTTTGAGTATTTAGCTTTATCAACGACATGTACTTCAAAAATGTTTTAGAGATCCTACCAGCCTTTGAAAACCTCCTTGTTCCTTGTTTCAGTTCCAGTTTTATCTATATTTTCGGCCTTGCACTTGATTATTCCAACATCAGATGGATGGTCTAGGGAATCTCATTCTGGTATTGATTTTTTTTGCTGATTGTCTCACTTTGTAGCTGATTTTTTCAATATTGTGTAAATTTAGATCATGAGCTCATGTTTAGCTAAACAGCTGACCTTGTAAGAGGCTTAGGTGTGAACACTCGTAAGTTTCAGCAAAAAGTCGGCAAAGATTTATTTGTGTCCCTCCAATGAGTTGCCCGCAAGGACCCCGTTTTCTACAAGTGTTGGTCCATACTCCTTCGAGAGGCAGTGGACTCAGACATGGCTGCTTTTCAGCCTTCGATCTGGGGCAGGGCCAGTGGGCGGCCTATGGCCCGGGCAGGACCCTCACCGAATGTGTCCCAGGAACCCATTTGCCTGCGATATTCGGTCACCTGGCAGGAAGCTACGATGCCTTGACCTATGGTTTGCTGTGCAGCGAGGTGTACTGTGCGGACAGGTTCCAAACACACTTCAAATAAGAGGGTGGCCTGAGTGGAAAGGTCAGAGTTTGGGCACCTGTGCAGACAAAGAAGGCACCCTTTGGACTGGGCCTAAATGCTTGTGACACCCCACTGTGTCTGCCGAGCTCTGAGGGCCCTGCCCTGGGCACCCTGCTCCCCTGCACTTTGTTCAGTCACAGCAGAGATGGCCACACCCACTCCCTCAGTGAGGGCAGTCTTCCAACCTCCCTCAGCCACGCCCCCACTCCGCAGTTTACCATGGACTACAGATGCTGCATTCTGAGGCCAGGGCGTTCCGAGAATGCCAAGGGCCGGCATGATGACCTTAAATGATTTCCTCTTGTGTCAGTTTTGGTAAAGTTTAGGAGCTAGGAAATGGTCCGCTTTACAGAAATGTTCAAATTTACTGGCATTTCATATATTCTCTGCTGTAACATTGTCCTGATTCTTTCTGTATATTTTTTACTTATGTTTTTGTTTTCCTTAATCAAAGTGTGTCTTTTAAATCTTGTCAAAGAGTATTCTTTGGACTTACTAAATCACCTGAATTTTATACGTTTTCTGTTGTATTAAGTTCTGCTCATATCTTTATATATCTTTTTTCTATGTTCTCGGGGTTTATTGTTTTGATTTTCTGATGTCAAGTAAAACACTTGATTATTCATTTTAATAAATCTTTTTACTTATAAAGATTTGAACTTTTAAAGATTCCAGCTTACTTGTACGTTTCTAAGGGTCCATTCCTCTACACTGTTGCCGGCCTAAGGCTTAGTTCTCCATATAGCAATGTATATATTGACATATTATCCCCTCGGCTTTCTGTGATTCCCTACATCTCACCTTTCTTTGCAGACAAGCCATTTGAAATACCCTTAACTTATTTCACAGCCAATAAGTCTTTGAAATAATGGGTATTTTTTAGAGAAATCATCTTATATAATTAGGCAGAAAATCTCACCTTCCATAGTTTTCTAAACAGCATAATTTCACTCTTCTCACTGCTTAATTTGTTGTATTAAACAACCTTTGAGTATTTAGGTTTATCAACGACATGTACTTTAAAAATGTTTTAGAGATCCTACCAGTCTTTGAAAACATCCTTGTTCCTTGTTTCATTTCCAGGTTTGTGTATATTTTCTGCCTAGCACCTGATTATTCCAACATCTGACGGATGGCCTAGGGAATCTAATCCTGGTATTGATTGTTTTTGCTGATTGTCTCCCTTTGTAGCTGATTTCTTCAATATTGTGTAAATTTAGATCATGAGCTCATGTTTAGCTAAACAGCTGACCTTGTAAGAGGATTAGGTGTGAACGCTGGTAAGCTTCAGCAGAAAGTCGGCAAAGATTTATTTGTGTCCCTCCAATGAGTGGCCCGCAAGGACCCCGTTTTCTACACATGTTGGTCCAATACTCCTTCGAGAGGCAGTGGACTCAGACATGGCTGCTTTTCAGCCTTCGATCTGGGGCAGGGCCAGTGGGCGGCCTGTGGCCCGGGCAGAGGCCTCTCCGCATGTGTCCCATGGAACCATTTGCCTGCGGACTTCGGGCACCTGGCAGGAAGCTACGATGCCCTGACCTATGGTTTGATGTGCATAGAGGTGTACTGCGCGGACAGGTTCCAAACACACTTCAAATAAGAGGGTGGTCTTAGTGGAAATGTGAGAGTTTGGGAAGCTGTGCAGACAAAGAAGGCGCCCTTTGGCTTGGGCCTAAATGCTTGTGACACCCCACTGTGTCTGCCGGACTCTGAGGGCCCTGCCCTGGGCCCCCTGCTCCCCTGCTCTTTGTTCAGTCACAGCAGAGATGGCCACACACACTCCCTCAGTGAGGGCAGTCTTCCAACCTCCCTCAGCCACGCCCCCTCTCCGCAGGTTACCATGGACTACAGATGCTGCATTCTGAGGCCAGGGCATTCCGAGAATGCCAAGGGCAGACATGATGACCTTAAATGATTTCATCTTGTGTCAGTTTTGGTAAACTGTAGGAGTTAGGAAATGGTCCACTTTACAGAAATGTTCAAATTTACTGGCATTTCATATATTCTCTGCTGTAACATTGTCCTGATTCTTTCTGTATATTCTTTACTTATGTTTTTGTTTTCCTTAATAAAAGAGTGTCTTATAAATCTTTTCAAAGAATATTCTTTGGACTTACTAAATCACCTGAATTTTATAAGATTTCTGTTGTATTAAGTTCTGTTCATATCTTTATTTATCTTTTTTCTATGTTCTCAGGGTTTATTGTTTTGATTTTCTGATGTCAAGTAAAACACTTGGTTATTCATTTTAATAAATCTTTTTACTTATAAAGATTTGAACTTTTAATGATTCCAGCTTACTTGTACGTTTCTAAGGGTCCATTCCTCTACACTGTTGCCGGCCTAAGGCTTAGTTCACCATACAGCAATGTATATATTGACATATTATCCCCACGGCTTTCTGTGATTCCCTACATCTCACCTTTCTTTGCAGACAAGCCATTTTAAATACCCTTAACTTATTTCACAGCCAATAAATCTTGGAAATAATGGGTATTTTTTAGAGAAAACATCTTATATAATTAGGCAGAAAATCTCACTTTCCATAGTTTTCTAAACAGCATAATTTCACTCTTCTCACTGCTTAATTTGTTGTCTTAAACAACCTTTGAGTATTTACCTTTATCAATGCCATGTACTTTAAAAATGTTTTAGAGATCCTACCAGTCTTTGAAAACATCCTTGTTCCTTGTTTCATTTCCAGGTTTATGTATATTTTCTGCCTAGCACCTGATTATTCCAACATCGGATGGATGGCCTAGGGAATCTAATTCTGATATTGTTTGTTTTTGCTGATTGTCTCCCTTTCTGGCTGATTTCTTCATTATTGTGTAAATTTAGATCTTGAGCTCATGTTTAGCTAAACAGCTGACCTTGTAAGAGGTTTAGGAGTGAACGCTCGTAAGTTTCAGCAAAATGTCGGCAAAGATTTATTTGTGTCCCTCCAATGAGTTGCCCACAAGGACCCCGTTTTCTACAAGTGTTGGTCCAATACTCCCTCTAAGGGTAGGGGACTAGGACAGGGCTGCTTTCGGCCCCCGATCTTGAGCAGGGGCAGTGGGCGGCCTGTGGCCCGGGCAGGAACCCCTCTGCGTGTGAACCTGGGAATCATCTCTCCTGCGAACTTCGGTCACCTGGCAGGAAGCTACGATGCCCAGACCTATGGTTAGCTGTGCAGCGATGTATACTTCGCGGACAGGTTCCACACACATTTCAACTAAGTGGGCGGCCTGAGTGGAAAAGTGAGAGTTTGGGCAGCTGTGCAGACAAAGAAGGCGCCCTATGGCCTGGGCCTAAATGCTTGTGACACCCCACTGGGCATGCCGGGCTCTGAGGTCCCTGCCCTGGGCCCCCTGCTCCCCTGCCCTTTGTTCAGTCACAGCAGAGATGGCCACACCCACTCCCTCAGTGAGGGCAGTGTTCCAGCCTCCCTCAGCACCGCCCACTCTGCAGAGGTTACCATGGACTACAGATGCTGCATTCTGAGGCCAGGACGTTCCGAAAATTCCAAGAGCAGACATGATGACCTTAAATGATTTCCTCTTGTGTCAGTTTTGGTAAACTGTAGGACCTAGGAAATGGTCCACTTTACAGAAATGTTCAAATTTACTGGTATTTCATATATTCTCTGCTATAACGTCCTGATTCTTTCTATATATTCTTTAATTATGTTTGTGTTTTCCTTAATCAAAGTTTGTCTTTTAAATCTTTTCAAAGAATATTCTTTGGACTTACTACCTCACCAGAATTTTATACGTTTTCTGTGGTATTAAGTTTTGCTCATATCTTTATTTATATTTTTTTTATGTTCTCAGGGTTTATTGTTTTGATCTTCTGATGTCAATCAAAACACTTGTTTATTCACTTTAATAAATCTTTTTACTTATAAAGATTTGAACTTTTAAAGATTCCAGCTCACTTTTAAGTTTCTAAGGGTCAGGTCATGTACATTGTGGCTGGCCTAAGGCTTAGTTCTCCATATAGCAATGTATATATTGACATTTTCCCCTCGACTTTCTGTGATTTCCTACATCTCACCTTTCTTTGCAGACAAGCCAATTGAAATACACTTAACTTATTTCACAGCCAATAAGTCTTTGAAATAATGTCTATTTTTTAGAGAAATCTTCTTATATAATTAGGCAGAAAATCTCACCTGCCATAGTTTTCAAAACAGCATAATTTCACTCTTCTCAATGCTTAATCTGTGGTATTAAACAACCTTTGATTATTTAGCTTTATCAACGACATGTACTTCAAAAATGTTTTAGAGATCCTACCAGCCTTTGAAAACCTCCTTGTTCCTTGTTTCAGTTCCAGTTTTATGTATATTTTCTGCCTAGCACCTGATTATTCCAACATCAGATGGATGGCCTAGGGAATCTCATTCTGGTATTGATTGTTTTTGCTGATTGTCTCCCTTTGTAGCTGATTTCTTCAATATTGTGTAAATTTAGATCAGGAGCTCATGTTTAGCTAAACAGCTGACCTTGTAAGAGGCTTAGGTGTGAACGCTGGTAAGCTTCAGCAGAAAGTCGGCAAAGATTTATTTGTGTCCCTCCAATGAGTTGCCCGCAAGGACCCCGTTTTCTACAAGTGTTGGTCCATACTCCTTCGAGAGGCAGTGGACTCAGACATGGCTGCTTTTCAGCCTTCGATCTGGGGCAGGGCCAGTGGGCGGCCTGTGGCCAGGGCAGGACCCTCTCCGCATGTGTCCCAGGGACAAATTTGCCTGCGAAATTCGGTCACCTGTCAGGAAGCTACGATGCCTAGGCCTATGGTTTGCTGTGCAGCGAGGTGTACTGTGCGGACAGGTTCCAAACACACTTCAAATAAGAGGGTGGCCTGAGTGGAAAGGTGAGAGTTTGGGCAGCTGTGCAGACAAAGAATGCGCCCTTTGGCCTGGGCCTAAATGCTTGTGACACCCCACTGTGTCTGCCGAACTCTGAGGGCCCTGCCCTGGGCCCCCTGCTCCCCTGCCCTTTGTTCAGTCACAGCAGAGATGGCCACACCCACTCCCTCAGTGAGGGCAGTCTTCGAACCTCCCTCAGCCACGCCCCCTCTCCGCAGTTTACCATGGACTACAGATGCTGCACTCTGAGGCCAGGGCGTTCCGAGAATGCCAAGGGCCGGCATGATGAACATAAACGATTTCCTCTTGTGTCAGTTTTGGTAAACTGTAGGAGCTAGGAAATGGTCAACTTTACAGAAATGTTCAAATTTACTGGCATTTCATATATTCTATGCTGTAACATTGTCCTGATTCTTTCTGTATATTCTTTACTTATGTTTTTGTTTTCCTTAATAAAAGAGTGTCTTTTAAATCTTTTCAAAGAATATTCTTTGGACTTACTAAATCACCTGAATTTTATACGTTTTCTGTTGTATTAAGTTCTGTTCATATCTTTATTTATCTTTTTTCTATGTTCTCAGGGTTTATTGTTTTGATTTTCTGATGTCAAGTAAAACACTTGGTTATTCATTTTAATAAATCTTTTTACTTATAAAGATTTGAACTTTTAATGATTCCAGCTTACTTGTACGTTTCTAAGGGTCCATTCCTCTACACTGTTGCCGGCCTAAGGCTTAGTTCACCATATAGCAATGTATATATTGACATATTATCCCCACGGCTTTCTGTGATTCCCTACATCTCACCTTTCTTTGCAAACAAGCCATTTGAAATACCCTTAACTTATTTCACAGCCAATAAGTCTTGGAAATAATGGGTATTTTTTAGAGAAAACATCTTATATAATTAGGCAGAAAATCTCACTTTCCATAGTTTTCTAAACAGCATAATTTCACTCTTCTCACTGCTTAATTTGTTGTCTTAAACAACCTTTGAGTATTTAACTTTATCAATGCCATGTACTTTAAAAATGTTTTAGAGATCCTACCAGTCTTTGAAAACATCCTTGTTCCTTGTTTCATTTCCAGGTTTATGTATATTTTCTGCCTAGCACCTGATTATTCCAACATCTGATGGATGGCCTAGGGAATCTAATTCTGATATTGATTGTTTTTGCTGATTGTCTCCCTTTCTGGCTGATTTCTTCATTATTGTGTAAATTTAGATCTTGAGCTCATGTTTAGCTAAACAGCTGACCTTGTAAGAGGTTTAGGTGTGAACGCTCGTAAGTTTCAGCAAAATGTCGGCAAAGATTTATTTGTGTCCCTCCAATGAGTTGCCCACAAGGACCCCGTTTTCTAGAAGTGTTGGTCCAATACTCCCTCTAAGGGTAGGGGACTAGGACAGGGCTGCTTTCGGCCCCCGATCTTGAGCAGGGGCAGTGGGCGGCCTGTGGCCCGGGCAGGAACCCCTCTGCGTGTGAACCTGGGAATCATCTCTCCTGCGAACTTCGGTCACCTGGCAGGAAGCTACGATGCCCAGACCTATGGTTAGCTGTGCAGCGATGTATACTTCGCGGACAGGTTCCACACACATTTCAACTAAGTGGGCGGCCTGAGTGGAAAAGTGAGAGTTTGGGCAGCTGTGCAGACAAAGAAGGCGCCCTATGGCCTGGGCCTAAATGCTTGTGACACCCCACTGGGCATGCCGGGCTCTGAGGTCCCTGCCCTGGGCCCCCTGCTCCCCTGCCCTTTGTTCAGTCACAGCAGAGATGGCCACACCCACTCCCTCAGTGAGGGCAGTGTTCCAGCCTCCCTCAGCACCGCCCACTCTGCAGAGGTTACCATGGACTACAGATGCTGCATTCTGAGGCCAGGACGTTCCGAAAATTCCAAGAGCAGACATGATGACCTTAAATGATTTCCTCTTGTGTCAGTTTTGGTAAACTGTAGGACCTAGGAAATGGTCCACTTTACAGAAATGTTCAAATTTACTGGCATTTCATATATTCTCTGCTATAACGTCCTGATTCTTTCTATATATTCTTTAATTATGTTTGTGTTTTCCTTAATCAAATTTTGTCTTTTAAATCTATTCAAAGAATATTCTTTGGACTTACTACCTCACCAGAATTTTATACGTTTTCTGTGGTATTAAGTTTTGCTCATATCTTTATTTATCTTTTTTTTATGTTCTCAGGGTTTATTGTTTTGATCTTCTGATGTCAATCAAAACACTTGTTTATTCACTTTAATAAATCTTTTTACTTATAAAGATTTGAACTTTTAAAGATTCCAGCTCACTTTTAAGTTTCTAAGGGTCAGCTCCTGTACATTGTGGCTGGCCTAAGGCTTAGTTCTCCATATAGCAATGTATATATTGACATTTTCCCCTCGACTTTCTGTGATTCCCTACATCTCACCTTTCTTTGCAGACAAGCCAATTGAAATACACTTAACTTATTTCACAGCCAATAAGTCTTTGAAATAATGTCTATTTTTTAGAGAAATCTTCTTATATAATTAGGCAGAAAATCTCACCTGCCATAGTTTTCAAAACAGCATAATTTCACTCTTCTCAATGCTTAATCTGTGGTATTAAACAACCTTTGAGTATTTAGCTTTATCAACGACATGTACTTCAAAAATGTTTTAGAGATCCTACCAGCCTTTGAAAACCTCCTTGTTCCTTGTTTCAGTTCCAGTTTTATCTATATTTTCGGCCTTGCACCTGATTATTCCAACATCAGATGGATGGCCTAGGGAATCTCATTCTGGTATTGATTGTTTTTGCTGATTGTCTCACTTTGTAGCTGATTTCTTCAATATTGTGTAAATTTAGATCAGGAGCTCATGTTTAGCTAAACAGCTGACCTTGTAAGAGGCTTACGTGTGAACTCTGGTAAGCTTCAGCAGAAAATCTGCAAAGATTTATTTGTGTCCCTCCAATGAGTTGCCCGCAAGGACCCCGTTTTCTACAAGTGTTGGTCCATACTACTTCGAGAGGCAGTGGACTCAGACATGGCTGCTTTTCAGCCTTCCATCTGGGGCAGGGCCAGTGGGCGGCCTGTGGACAGGGCAGGACCCTCTCCGCATGTGTCCCAGGGACCCATTTGCCTGCGAAATTCGGTCACCTGGCAGGAAGCTACGATGCCTTGGCCTATGGTTTGCTGTGCAGCGAGGTGTACTGTGCGGACAGGTTCCAAACACACTTCAAATAAGAGGGTGGCCTGAGTGGAAAGGTGAGAGTTTGGGCAGCTGTGCAGACAAAGAAGGCGCCCTTTGTCCTGGGCCTAAATGCTTGTGACACCCCACTTTGTCTGCCGAACTCTGAGGGCCCTGCCCTGGGACCCCTGCTCCCCTGCCCTTTGTTCAGTCACAGCAGAGATGGCCACACCCACTCCCACAGTGAGGGCAGACTTCCAACCTCCCTCAGCCACGCCCCCTCTCCGCAGTTTACCATGGACTACAGATGCTGCATTCTGAGGCCAGGGCGTTCCGAGAATGCCAAGGGCCGGCATGATGACCTTAAACGATTTCCTCTTGTGTCAGTTTTGGTAAACTGTAGGAGCTAGGAAATGGTCAACTTTACAGAAATGTTCAAATTTACTGGCATTTCATATATTCTCTGCTGTAACATTGTCCTGATTCTTTCTGTATATTCTTTACTTATGTTTTTGTTTTCCTTAATCAAAGTGTGTCTTTTAAATCTTTTCAAAAAGTATTCTTTGGACTTACTAAATCACCTTAATTTTATACGTTTTCTGTTGTATTAAGTTCTGCTCATATCTTTATTTATCTTTTTTCTATGTTCTCGGGGTTTATTGTTTTGATTTTCTGATGTCAAGTAAAACACTTGGTTATTCATTTTAATAAATCTTTTTACTTATAAAGATTTGAACTTTTAAAGATTCCAGCTGACTTGTACGTTTCTAAGTGTCCATTCCTCTACACTGTTGCCGGCCTAAGGCTTAGTTCTCCATATAGCAATGTATATATTGACATAATATCCCCTCGGCTTTCTGTGATTCCCTACATCTCACCTTTCTTTGCAGACAAGCCATTTGAAATACCCTTAACTTATTTCACAGCCCATAAGTCTTTGAAATAATGGGTATTTTTTAGAGAAATCATCTTATATAATTAGGCAGAAAATCTCACCTGCCCTAGTGTTCAAAACAGCATAATTTCACTCTTCTCAATGCTTAATCTGTGTTATTAAACAACCTTTTGTATTTATGTTTGTCAAAGACATGTACTTTAAAAATGTTTTAGAGATCCTACCAGCCTTTGAAAACCTCCTTGTTTCTTGTTTCAGTCCCAGTTTTATGTATATTTTCTGCCTAGCACCTGATTATTCGAACATCAGATGGATGGCCTAGGGAATCTAATTCTGGTATTGATAGTTTTTGCTGATTGTCTCACTTTGTAGCTGATTTCTTCAATATTGTGTAAATTTAGATCATGAGCTCATGTTTAGCTAAATAGCTGACCTTGTAAGAAGCTAAGGTGTGAACGCTGGTAAGCTTCAGCAGAAAGTCGGCAAAGATTTATTTGTGTCCCTCCAATGAGTTGCCCGCAAGGACCCCGTTTTCTACAAGTGTTGGTCCAATACTCCCTCTAGGGGTAGGGGACTTAGACAGGGCTGCTTTCGGCCCCCGAACTTGGGCAGGGGCAGAGGGCGGCCTGTGGCCCTGGCAGGAGCCTCTCTGCGTGTGAACCTGGGAATCATCTCTCCTGCGAACTTCGGTCACCTGGCATGAAGCTACGATGCCCAGACATATGGTGAGCTGTGCAGCGAGGTATACTGCGCGGACAGGTTCCACACACACTTCAAATAAGTGGGTGGCCTGAGTGGAAAAGTGAGAGTTTGGGCAGCTGTGCAGACAAAGAAGGCGCCCTTTGGCCTGGGCCTAAATGCTTGTGACACCCCACTGGGCCTGCGGGGCTCTTAAGGCCCTGCCCTGGGCCCCCTGCTCCCCTGACCTTTGTTCAGTCACAGCAGAGATGGCCACACCCACTCCCTCAGTGAGGGCAGTCTTCCAACCTCCCTCAGCCACGCCCCCTCTCCGCAGGTTACCATGGACTACAGATGCTACATTCTGAGGCCAGGGCGTTCCGAGTATGCCAAGGGCAGACATAATGACTTTAAATGATTTCCTCTTTTGTCAGATTTGGTAAACTTTAGGCGCTAGGAAATGGTCCAATTTACAGAAATGTTCAAATTTACTGGCATTTCATATATTCTCTGCTTTAATATTGTCCTGATTCTTTCTGTATATTCTTTACTTATGTTTTTGTTTTCCTTAATCAAAGTGTGTCTTTTAAATCTTTTCAAGAATATTCTTTGGACTTACTAAATCACCTGAATTTTATACGTTTTTTGTTGTATTAAGTTCTGCTCATATCTTATTTATCTTTTTTCTATGTTCTCAGGGTTTATTGTTTTGATTTTCTGATGTCAAGTAAAACACTTGGTTATTCATTTTAATAAATCTTTTTACTTATAAAGATTTGAACTTTTAAAGATTCCAGCTTACTTGTACGTTTCTAAGGGTCCATTCCTCTACACTGTTGCCGGCCTAAGGCTTAGTTCACCATATAGCAATGTATATATTGACATATAATCCCCTCGGCTTTCTGTGATTCCCTACATCTCACCTTTATTGGCAGACAAGCCATTTGAAATACACTTAACTTATTTCACAGCCAATAAGTCTTTGAAATAATGTGTATTTTTTAGAGAAAACATCTTATATAATTAGGCAGAAAATCTTACCTTCCGTGGTTTTCTAAACAGCATAATTTCACTCTTCTCACTGCTTAATTTGTTGTATTAAACATCCTTTGAGTATTTAGCTTTATAAATGGCATGTAATTTAAAAATGTTTTAGAGATCCTACCAGTCTTTGAAAACATCCTTGTTCCTTGTTTCATTTCCAGGTTTATGTATATTTTCTGCCTAGCACCTGATTATTCCAACATCTGATGGATGGCCTAGGGAATCTAATTCTGATATTGATTGTTTTTGCTGATTGTCTCCCTTTCTGGCTGATTTCTTCATTATTGTGTAAATTTAGATCTTTAGCTCATGTTTAGCTAAACAGCTGACCTTGTAAGAGGTTTAGGTGTGAACGCTCGTAAGTTTCAGCAAAATGTCGGCAAAGATTTATTTGTGTCCCTCCAATGAGTTGCCCACAAGGACCCCGTTTTCTAGAAGTGTTGGTCCAATACTCCCTCTAAGGGTAGGGGACTAGGACAGGGCTGCTTTCGGCCCCCGATCTTGAGCAGGGGCAGTGGGCGGCCTGTGGCCCGGGCAGGAACCCCTCTGCGTGTGAACCTGGGAATCATCTCTCCTGCGAACTTCGGTCACCTGGCAGGAAGCTACGATGCCCAGACCTATGGTTAGCTGTGCAGCGATGTATACTTCGCGGACAGGTTCCACACACATTTCAACTAAGTGGGCGGCCTGAGTGGAAAAGTGAGAGTTTGGGCAGCTGTGCAGACAAAGAAGGCGCCCTATGGCCTGGGCCTAAATGCTTGTGACACCCCACTGGGCATGCCGGGCTCTGAGGTCCCTGCCCTGGGCCCCCTGCTCCCCTGCCCTTTGTTCAGTCACAGCAGAGATGGCCACACCCACTCCCTCAGTGAGGGCAGTGTTCCAGCCTCCCTCAGCACCGCCCACTCTGCAGAGGTTACCATGGACTACAGATGCTGCATTCTGAGGCCAGGACGTTCCGAAAATTCCAAGAGCAGACATGATGACCTTAAATGATTTCCTCTTGTGTCAGTTTTGGTAAACTGTAGGACCTAGGAAATGGTCCACTTTACAGAAATGTTCAAATTTACTGGCATTTCATATATTCTCTGCTATAACGTCCTGATTCTTTCTATATATTCTTTAATTATGTTTGTGTTTTCCTTAATCAAAGTTTGTCTTTTAAATCTATTCAAAGAATATTCTTTGGACTTACTACCTCACCAGAATTTTATACGTTTTCTGTGGTATTAAGTTTTGCTCATATCTTTATTTATCTTTTTTTTATGTTCTCAGGGTTTATTGTTTTGATCTTCTGATGTCAATCAAAACACTTGTTTATTCACTTTAATAAATCTTTTTACTTATAAAGATTTGAACTTTTAAAGATTCCAGCTCACTTTTAAGTTTCTAAGGGTCAGCTCCTGTACATTGTGGCTGGCCTAAGGCTTAGTTCTCCATATAGCAATGTATATATTGACATTTTCCCCTCGACTTTCTGTGATTCCCTACATCTCACCTTTCTTTGCAGACAAGCCAATTGAAATACACTTAACTTATTTCACAGCCAATAAGTCTTTGAAATAATGTCTATTTTTTAGAGAAATCTTCTTATATAATTAGGCAGAAAATCTCACCTGCCATAGTTTTCAAAACAGCATAATTTCACTCTTCTCAATGCTTAATCTGTGGTATTAAACAACCTTTGAGTATTTAGCTTTATCAACGACATGTACTTCAAAAATGTTTTAGAGATCCTACCAGCCTTTGAAAACCTCCTTGTTCCTTGTTTCAGTTCCAGTTTTATCTATATTTTCGGCCTTGCACCTGATTATTCCAACATCAGATGGATGGCCTAGGGAATCTCATTCTTGTATTGATTGTTTTTGCTGATTGTCTCACTTTGTAGCTGATTTCTTCAATATTGTGTAAATTTAGATCAGGAGCTCATGTTTAGCTAAACAGCTGACCTTGTAAGAGGCTTACGTGTGAACGCTGGTAAGCTTCAGCAGAAAGTCTGCAAAGATTTATTTGTGTCCCTCCAATGAGTTGCCCGCAAGGACCCCGTTTTCTACAAGTGTTGGTCCATACTACTTCGAGAGGCAGTGGACTCAGACATGTCTGCTTTTCAGCCTTCGATCTGGGGCAGGGCCAGTGGGCGGCCTGTGGCCAGGGCAGGACCCTCTCCGCATGTGTCCCAGGGACCCATTTGCCTGCGAAATTCGGTCACCTGGCAGGAAGCTACGATGCCTTGGCCTATGGTTTGCTGTGCAGCGAGGTGTACTGTGCGGACAGGTTCCAAACACACTTCAAATAAGAGGGTGGCCTGAGTGGAAAGGTGAGAGTTTGGGCAGCTGTGCAGACAAAGAAGGCGCCCTTTGTCCTGGGCCTAAATGCTTGTGACACCCCACTGTGTCTGCCGAACTCTGAGGGCCCTGCCCTGGGACCCCTGCTCCCCTGCCCTTTGTTCAGTCACAGCAGAGATGGCCACACCCACTCCCACAGTGAGGGCAGACTTCCAACCTCCCTCAGCCACGCCCCCTCTCCGCAGTTTACCATGGACTACAGATGCTGCATTCTGAGGCCAGGGCGTTCCGAGAATGCCAAGGGCCGGCATGATGACCTTAAACGATTTCCTCTTGTGTCAGTTTTGGTAAACTGTAGGAGCTAGGAAATGGTCAACTTTACAGAAATGTTCAAATTTACTGGCATTTCATATATTCTCTGCTGTAACATTGTCCTGATTCTTTCTGTATATTCTTTACTTATGTTTTTGTTTTCCTTAATCAAAGTGTGTCTTTTAAATCTTTTCAAAAAGTATTCTTTGGACTTACTAAATCACCTTAATTTTATACGTTTTCTGTTGTATTAAGTTCTGCTCATATCTTTATTTATCTTTTTTCTATGTTCTCGGGGTTTATTGTTTTGATTTTCTGATGTCAAGTAAAACACTTGGTTATTCATTTTAATAAATCTTTTTACTTATAAAGATTTGAACTTTTAAAGATTCCAGCTGACTTGTACGTTTCTAAGTGTCCATTCCTCTACACTGTTGCCGGCTTAAGGCTTAGTTCTCCATATAGCAATGTATATATTGACATAATATCCCCTCGGCTTTCTGTGATTCCCTACATCTCACCTTTCTTTGCAGACAAGCCATTTGAAATACCCTTAACTTATTTCACAGCCCATAAGTCTTTGAAATAATGGGTATTTTTTAGAGAAATCATCTTATATAATTAGGCAGAAAATCTCACCTGCCCTAGTGTTCAAAACAGCATAATTTCACTCTTCTCAATGCTTAATCTGTGTTATTAAACAACCTTTTGTATTTATGTTTGTCAAAGACATGTACTTTAAAAATGTTTTAGAGATCCTACCAGCCTTTGAAAACCTCCTTGTTTCTTGTTTCAGTCCCAGTTTTATGTATATTTTCTGCCTAGCACCTGATTATTCCAACATCAGATGGATGGCCTAGGGAATCTAATTCTGGTATTGATAGTTTTTGCTGATTGTCTCACTTTGTAGCTGATTTCTTCAATATTGTGTAAATTTAGATCATGAGCTCATGTTTAGCTAAATAGCTGACCTTGTAAGAAGCTAAGGTGTGAACGCTGGTAAGCTTCAGCAGAAAGTCGGCAAAGATTTATTTGTGTCCCTCCAATGAGTTGCCCGCAAGGACCCCGTTTTCTACAAGTGTTGGTCCAATACTCCCTCTAGGGGTAGGGGACTTAGACAGGGCTGCTTTCGGCCCCCGAACTTGGGCAGGGGCAGAGGGCGGCCTGTGGCCCTGGCAGGAGCCTCTCTGCGTGTGAACCTGGGAATCATCTCTCCTGCGAACTTCGGTCACCTGGCATGAAGCTACGATGCCCAGACATATGGTGAGCTGTGCAGCGAGGTATACTGCGCGGACAGGTTCCACACACACTTCAAATAAGTGGGTGGCCTGAGTGGAAAAGTGAGAGTTTGGGCAGCTGTGCAGAAAAAGAAGGCGCCCTTTGGCCTGGGCCTAAATGCTTGTGACACCCCACTGGGCGTGCGGGGCTCTTAAGGCCCTGCCCTGGGCCCCCTGCTCCCCTGACCTTTGTTCAGTCACAGCAGAGATGGCCACACCCACTCCCTCAGTGAGGGCAGTCTTCCAACCTCCCTCAGCCACGCCCCCTCTCCGCAGGTTACCATGGACTACAGATGCTACCTTCTGAGGCCAGGGCGTTCCGAGTATGCCAAGGGCAGACATAATGACTTTAAATGATTTCCTCTTTTGTCAGATTTGGTAAACTTTAGGCGCTAGGAAATGGTCCAATTTACAGAAATGTTCAAATTTACTGGCATTTCATATATTCTCTGCTTTAATATTGTCCTGATTCTTTCTGTATATTCTTTACTTATGTTTTTGTTTTCCTTAATCAAAGTGTGTCTTTTAAATCTTTTCAAGAATATTCTTTGGACTTACTAAATCACCTGAATTTTATACGTTTTTTGTTGTATTAAGTTCTGCTCATATCTTATTTATCTTTTTTCTATGTTCTCAGGGTTTATTGTTTTGATTTTCTGATTCAAGTAAAACACTTGGTTATTCATTTAAATAAATCTTTTTACTTATAAAGATTTGAACTTTTAAAGATTGCAGCTTACTTGTACGTTTCTAAGGGTCCTTTCCTCTACACTGTTGCCGGCCTAAGGCTTAGTTCACCATATAGCAATGTATATATTGACATATAATCCCCTCGGCTTTCTGTGATTCCCTACATCTCACCTTTATTGGCAGACAAGCCATTTGAAATACACTTAACTTATTTCACAGCCAATAAGTCCTTGAAATAATGTGTATTTTTTAGAGAAAACATCTTATATAATTAGGCAGAAAGTCTTACCTTCCGTGGTTTTCTAAACAGCATAATTTCACTCTTCTCACTGCTTAATTTGTTGTATTAAACATCCTTTGAGTATTTAGCTTTATAAATGGCATGTAATTTAAAAATGTTTTAGAGATCCTACCAGTCTTTGAAAACATCCTTGTTCCTTGTTTCATTTCCAGGTTTATGTATATTTTCTGCCTAGCACCTGATTATTCCAACATCTCAAGGATGGCCTAGGGAATCTAACTCTGGTATTGATTGTTTTTGCTGATTGTCTCCCTTTGTAGCTGATTTCTTCATTATTGTGTAAATTTAGATCATGAGCTCATGTTTAGCTAAACAGCTGACCTTGTAAGAGGCTTAGGTGTGAACGCTCATAAGTTTCAGCAAAAAGTCGGCAAAGATTTATTTGTGTCTCTCCAATGAGTTGCCCACAAGGACCCCGTTTTCTAGAAGTGTTGGTCCAATACTCCCTCTAGGGGTAGGGGACTTAGACAGGGCTGCTTTCGGCCCCCGAACTTGGGCAGGGGCAGAGGGCGGCCTGTGGCCCGGGCAGGAGCCTCTCTGCTTGTGAATCTGGGAATCATCTCTCCTGAGAACTTCGGTCACCTGGCAGGAAGGTACGATGCCCAGACCTATGGTTAGCTGTGCAGCGAGGTGTACTGCGCGGACACGTTCCACACACACTTCAACTAAGTGGGTGGCCTGAGTGGAAACGTGAGAGTTTGGGCAGCTGTGCAGTAAAGAAGGCGCCCTATTGGCTGGGCCTAAATGCTTGTAACACCCCACTGGGCCTGCCGGGCTCTGAGGGCCCTGCCCTGGGCCCCCTTCTCCCCTGCCCTTTGTTCAGTCACAGCAGAGATTGCCATACACACTCCATCAGTGAGGGCAGTGTTCCAGCCTCCCTCAGCCCCGCCCACCCTCCTCAGGTTACCATGGACTACAGATGCTGCATTCTGAGGCCAGGGCGTTCCGAGAATGCCAAGGGCAGACATGATGACCTTAAATGATTTCCTCTTGTGTCAGTTTTGGTAAACTGTAGGAGCTAGGAAATGGTCCACTTTACAGAAATGTTCAAATTTACTGGCATTTCATATATTCTCTGCTATAACATTGTCCTGATTCTTTCTATATATTCTTCAATTATGTTTGTGTTTTCCTTAATCAAAGTGTGTCTTTTAAATCTTTTCAAGAATATTCTTTGGACTTACTAAATCACCTGAATTTTATACGTTTTCTGTTGTATTAAGTTCTGCTCATATCTTTATTTATCTTTTTTCTATGTTCTCAGGGTTTATTGTTTTGATTTTCTGGTGTCAATTAAAACACTTGGTTAATCATTTTAATAAATCTTTTTACTTATAAAGATTTGAACTTTTAAAGATTCCAGCTTACTTGTACGTTTCTAAGGGTCCATTCCTCTACACTGTTGCCGGCCTAAGGCTTAGTTCACCATATAGCAATGTATATATTGACATATTATACCCTCGGCTTTCTGTGATTCCCTACATCACAACTTTCTTTGCTGACAAGCCATTTGAAATACACTTAACTTATTTCACAGCCAATAAGTCTTTGAAATAATGTGTATTTTTTAGAGAAATCATCTTATATAATTAGGCAAAAAATCTCACCTTCCATAGTTTTCTAAACAGCATAATTTCACTCTTCTCACTGCTTAATTTGTTGCATTAAACAACCTTTGAGTATTTAGCTTTATCAATGACATGTACTTTAAAAATGCTTTAGAGATCCTACCAGTCTTTGAAAATATCCTTCTTCCTTGTTTCATTTCCAGGTTTATGTATATTTTCTGCCTAGCTCCTGATTATTCCAACATCTGACGGATGGCCTAGGGAATCTAATTCTGGTATTGATTGTTTTTGCTGATTGTCTCCCTTTGTAGCTGAATTCTTCTTTATTGTGTAAATTTAGATCATGAGCTCATGTTTAGCTAAACAGCTGACCTTGTAAGAGGCTTAGGTGTGAACGCTCGTAAGTTTCAGCAAAAAGTCCGCAAAGATATATTTGTGTCCCTCCAATGAGTTGCCCACAAGGACCCCTTTTTCTACAAGTGTTGGTCCAATACTCCCTCCTGGGGTAGGGGACTTAGACAGGGCTGCTTTCGGCCCCCGATCTTGGGCAGGGGCAGTGGGCGGCCTGTTGCTCGGGCAGGAGCCTCTCTGCGTGTGAACCTGGGAATCATCTCTCCTGCGAACTTCGGTCACCTGGCAGGAAGCTACGATGCCCAGACCTATGGTGAGCTGTGCAGCGAGGTATACTGCGCGGACAGGTTCCACACACACTTCAACTAAGTGGGCGGCCTGAGTGGAAAAGTGAGAGTTTGGGCAGCTGTTCAGACAAAGAAGGCGCCCTATGGCCTGGGCCTAAATGCTTGTGACACCCCACTGGGCCTGCCGGGCTCTGAGGGCCCTGCCCTGGGCCCCATTCTCCCCTGCCCTTTGTTCAGTCACAGCAGAGATGGCTACAACCACTCCCTCAGTGAGGGCAGTGTTCCAGCCTCCCTCAGGCCTGCCCACTCTCCGCAAGTTACCATGGATTACAGATGCTGCATTCTGAGGCCAGGGCGTTCTGAGAATGCCAAGGGCAGACATGATGACCTTAAATGATTTCCTCTTGTGTCAGTTTTGGTAAACTGTAGGAGCTAGGAAATGGTCAACTTTACAGAAAAGTTCAAATTTACTGGCATTTCATATATTCTCTGCTATAACATTGTCCTGATTCTTTCTATATATTCTTTAATTATGTTTGTGTTTTCCTTAATCAAATTTTGTCTTTTAAATCTTTTCAAAGAATATTCTTTGGACTTACTACATCACCTGAATTTTATACGTTTTCTGTGGTATTAAGTTCTGCTCATATCTTTATTTATCTTTTTTCTATGTTCTCAGGGTTTATTGTTTTGATCTTCTGATGTCAATTAAAACACTTGGTTATTCATTTTCATCAATCTTTTTACTTATAAAGATTTGAATTTTTAAAGATTCCAGCTCACTTTTAAGTTTCTAAGGGTCAGGTCCTCTACATTGTGGCTGGCCTAAGGCTTAGTTCACCATATAGCAATGTTTATATTGACATTTTCCCCTCGACTTTCTGTGATTCCCTACATCTCACCTTTCTTTGCAGACAAGCCATTTGAAATACACTTAACTTATTTCACAGCCAATAAGTCTTTGAAATAATGTATGTTTTTTAGAGAAATCTTCTTATATAATTAGGCAGAAAATCTCACCTGCCCTAGTGTTCAAAACAGCATAATTTCACTCTTCTCAAAGCTTAATCTGTGTTATTAAACAACCTTTTGTATTTATGTTTGTCAAAGACATGTACTTTAAAAATGTTTTAGAGATCCTACCAGCCTTTGAAAACCTCCTTGTTTCTTGTTTCAGTCCCAGTTTTATGTATATTTTCTGCCTAGCACCTGATTATTCCAACATCAGATGGATGGCCTAGGGAATCTAATTTTGGTATTGATAGTTTTTGCTGATTGTCTCACTTTGTAGCTGATTTCTTCAATATTCTGTAAATTTAGATCATGACCTCATGTTTAGCTAAATAGCTGACCTTGTAAGAAGCTTAGGTGTGAACGGTGGTAAGCTTCAGCAGAAAGTCGGCAAAGATTTATTTGTGTCCCTCCAATGAGTTGCCCGCAAGGACCCCGTTTTCTTCAAGTGTTGGTCCAATACTCCCTCTAGTGGTAGGGGACTTAGACAGGGCTGCTTTCGGCCCCCGATATTGGGCAGGGGCAGTGGGCGGCCTGTGGCCCGGGCAGGAGCCTCTCTGTGTGTGAACCTGGGAATCATATCTCCTGCGAACTTCGGTCACCTGGCAGGAAGCTACGATGCCCAGACCTATGGTTAGCTGTGCAGCGAGGTGTACTGCGCGGACAGGTTCCACACACACTTCAACTAAGTGGGTGGCCTGAGTGGAAAAGTGAGAGTTTGGGCAGCTGTGCAGACAAAGAAGGTGCACTATGGCCTGGGCCTAAATGCTTGTGACACCCCACTGGGCCTGCCGGGCTCTGAGGGCCCTGCACTGGGCCCCCTGCTCCCCTGCCTTTTGTTCAGTCACAGCAGAGATAGCCACACCCACTCCATCAGTGAGAGCCGTGTTCCAGCCTCCCTCAGCCACGCCCACTCTCCGCAGGTTACCATGGACTACAGATGCTGCATTCTTAGGCCAGGGCTTTCCGAGAATGCCAAGAGCAGACATGATGACCTTAAATGATTTCCTCTTGTGTCAGTTTTGGTAAACTGTAGGAGCTACGAAATGGTCAACTTTACAGAAATGTTCAAATTTACTGGCATTTCATATATTCTCTGCTATAACCTTGTCCTGGTTCTTTCTATATATTCTTTAATTATGTTTGTGTTTTCCTTTATCAAAGTGTGTCTTTTAAATCTTTTCAAAGAATATTCTTTGGACTTACTAAATCACCTGAATTTTATACGTTTTCTGTGGTATAAAGTACTGCTCATATCTTTATTTATCTTTTTTCTATGTTCTCAGGGTTTATTGTTTTGGTCTTCTGATGTCAATTAAAACACTTGGATATTCATTTTCATAAATATTTTTACTTATAAATATTTGAACTTTTAAAGATTCCAGCTCTCTTTTAAGTTTCTAACGGTCAGGTGCTCTACATTGTGGCTGGCCTAAGGCTTAGTTCACCATATAGCAATGTATATATTGCCATTTTCCCCTCGACTTTCTGTGACTCCCTACATCTCACCTTTCTTTGCAGACAAGCCATTTGAAATACACTTAACTTATTTCACAGACAATAAGTCTTTGAAATAATGTCTATTTTTTAGAGAAATCGTCTTATATAATTAGGCAGAAAATCTCACCTGCCATAGTTTTCAAAACAGCATAATTTCACTCTTCTCAGTGCTTAATCTGTGGTATTAAACAACCTTTGAGTATTTAGGTTTATCACCGACATGTACTTTAAAAATGTTTTAGAGATCCTACCAGCCTTTGAAAACCTCCTTGTTCCTTGTTTCAGTTCCAGTTTTATATATATTTTCGGCCTTGCACCTGATTATTCCAACATCAGATGGATGGCCTAGGGAATCTCATTCTAGTATTGATTGTTTTTGCTGATTGTCTCACGTTGTAGCTGATTTCTTCAATATTGTGTAAATTTAGATCATGAGCTCATGTTTAGCTAAACAGCTGACCTTGTAAGAGGCTTAGGTGTGAACGCTGGTAAGCTTCAGCAGAAAGTCGGCAATGATTTATTTGTGTCCCTCCAATGAGTTGCCCGCAAGGACCCCGTTTTCTACAAGTGTTGGTCCAATACTCCCTCTAGTGGTAGGGGACTTAGACAGGGCTGCTTTCGGCCCCCGATCTTGGGCAGGGGCAGTGGGCGGCCTGTGGCCCGGGCAGGAGCCTCTCTGTGTGTGAACCTGGGAATCATCTCTCCTGCGAACTTCGGTCACCTGGCAGGAAGCTACGATGCCCAGACCTATGGTTAGCTGTGCAGCGAGGTGTACTGTGCGGACAGGTTCCACACACACTTCAACTAAGTGGGTGGTCTGAGTGGAAAAGTGAGAGTTTGGGCAGCTGTGCAGACAAAGAAGGTGCCCTATGGCCTGGGCCTAAATGCTTGTGACACCCCACTGGGCCTGCCGGGCTCTGAGGGCCCTGCCCTGGGCCCCCTGCTCCCCTGCCTTTTGTTCAGTCACAGCAGAGATAGCCACACCCACTCCCTCAGTGAGAGCAGTGTTCCAGCCTCCCTCAGCCACGCCCACTCTCCGCAGGTTACCATGGACTACAGATGCTGCATTCTTAGGCCAGGGCGTTCCGAGAATGCCAAGAGCAGACATGATGACCTTAAATGATTTCCTCTTGTGTCAGTTTTGGTAAACTGTAGGAGCTACGAAATGGTCAACTTTACAGAAATGTTCAAATTTACTGGCATTTCATATATTCTCTGCTATAACCTTGTCCTGGTTCTTTCTATATATTCTTTAATTATGTTTGTGTTTTCCTTTATCAAAGTGTGTCTTTTAAATCTTTTCAAACAATATTCTTTGGACTTACTAAATCACCTGAATTTTATACGTTTTCTGTGGTATAAAGTTCTGCTCATATCTTTATTTATCTTTTTTCTATGTTCTCAGGGTTTATTGTTTTGATCTTCTGATGTCAATTAAAACACTTGGATATTCATTTTCATAAATATTTTTACTTATAAATATTTGAACTTTTAAAGATTCCAGCTCACTTTTAAGTTTCTAACGGTCAGGTGCTCTACATTGTGGCTGGCCTAAGGCTTAGTTCACCATATAGCAATGTATATATTGCCATTTTCCCCTCGACTTTCTGTGACTCCCTACATCTCACCTTTCTTTGCAGACAAGCCATTTGAAATACACTTAACTTATTTCACAGACAATAAGTCTTTGAAATAATGTCTATTTTTTAGAGAAATCGTCTTATATAATTAGGCAGAAAATCTCACCTGCCATAGTTTTCAAAACAGCATAATTTCACTCTTCTCAGTGCTTAATCTGTGGTATTAAACAACCTTTGAGTATTTAGGTTTATCAACGACATGTACTTTAAAAATGTTTTAGAGACCCTACCAGCCTTTGAAAACCTCGTTGTTCCTTGTTTCAGTTCAAGTTTTATGTATATTTTCTGCCTTGCACCTGATTATTCCAACATCAGATGGATGGCCTAGGGAATCTCATTCTAGTATTGATTGTTTTTGCTGATTGTCTCACTTTGTAGCTGATTTCTTCAATATTGTGTAAATTTAGATCATGAGCTCATGTTTAGCTAAACAGCTGACCTTGTAAGAGGCTTATGTGTGAACGCTGGTAAGCTTCAGCAGAAAGAGGGCAAAGATTTATTTGTGTCCCTCCAATGAGTTGCCCGCAAGGACCCGGTTTTTTACAATTGTTGGTCCAATACTCCTTCGAGAGGCAGTGGACACAGACATGGCTGCTTTTCAGCCTTCGATCTGGGGCAGTGGCAGTGGGCGGCCTGTCGCCCGGGCAAGATCCTCTCCGCATGTGTCCCAGGGACCCATTTGCCTGCGAACTTCGGTCACCTGGCAGGAAGTTACGATGACCTGACCTATGGTTATCTGTGCAGCGAGGTGTACTGCGTGGACAGGTCCAAACACACTTCAAATAAGAAGGCGGCCTGAGTGGAAAGGTGAGAGTTTGGGCAGCTGTGCAGACAAAGAAGGCGCCCTTTGACCTGGGCCTAAATGCTTGTGACACACCACTGGGTCTGCCGGGCTCTGAGGGCCCTGCCCTGGGCCCCCTGCTCCCCTGCCCTTTGTTCAGTCACAGCAGAGATGGCCACACCCACTCCCTCAGTGAGGGCAGTCTTCCAAACTCCCTCAGCCACGCCCCCTCTCCGCAGGTTACCATGGACTACAGATGCTGCATTCTGAGGCCAGGGCGTTCCGAGAATGACAAGGGCAGACATGATGACCTTAAATGATTTCCTCTTGTGTCAGTTTTGGTAAACTTTAGGAGCTAGGAAATGGTCCATTTTACAGAAATGTTCTAATTTACTGGCATTTCATATATTCTCTGCTATAACATTGTCCTGATTCTTTCTGTATATTCTTTACTTATGTTTTTGTTTTCCTTTATCAAAGTGTGTCTTTTAAATCTTTTCAAAGAATATTCTTTGGACTTACTAAATCACCTGAGTTTTATACGTTTTCTGTTGTATTAAGTTCTGCTCATATCTTTATTTATCTTTTTTCTATGTTCTCAGGGTTTATTGTTTTGATTTTCTGATGTCAATTAAAACACTTGGTTTTTCATTTTAACAAATCATTTTACTTATAAAGATTTGAACTTTTAAAGATTCCAGCTTACTTGTACGTTTCTAAGGTTCCATTCCTCTACACTGTTGCCGGCCTAAGGCTTAGTTCACCATATAGCAATGTATATATTGACATATTATCCCCTCGGCTTTCTGTGATTCCCTACATCTCACCTATCTTTGCAGACAAGCCATTTGAAATACCCTTAACTTATTTCACAGGCAATAAGTCTCTGAAATAATGTGTATTTTTTAGGGAAAACATCTTATATATTTAGGCAGAAAATCTCAACTTCCATAGTTTTCTAAACAGCATAATTTCACTCTTCTCACTGCTTAATTTGTTGTATTAAACAACACTTGTGTATTTAGGTTTATCAACGACATGTACTTTAAAAATGTTTTAGAGATCCTATCAGCCTTTGAAAACCTCCTTGTTCCTTGTTTCAGTTCCAGTTTTATGTATATTTTCTGCCTTGCACCTGATTATTCCAACATCAGATGGATGGCCTAGGGAATCTAATTCTGGTATTGATTGTTTTTGCTGATTGTCTAACTTTGTAGCTGATTTCTTCAATATTGTGCAAATTTAGATCATGAGCTCATGTTTAGCTAAACAGCTGACCTCGTAAGAGGCTTAGGTGTGAACGCTGGTAAGCTTCAGCAGAAAGTCGGCAAAGATTTATTTGTGTCCCTCCAATGAGTTGCTCGCAAGGACCCGGTTTTATACAAGTCTTGGTCCAATACGCCTTCGAGAGGCAGTGGACTCAGACATGGCTGCTTTTCAGCCTTCGATCTGGGGCAGGGGCAGTGGGCGGCCTGTGGACCGGGCAGGAGCCTCTCCGCATGTGTCCCAGGGACCCATTTGCCTGCGAACTTCGGTCACCTGGCAGGAAGCTACGACGCCCTGGCCTATGGTTAGCTGTTCAGCGAGGTGTACTGCGCAGACAGGTTCCAAACACACTTCAAATAAGAGGGCGGCCTGAGTGGAAAGGTGAGAGTTTGGGCAGCTGTGCAGACAAAGAAGGCGCCCTTTGGCCTGGGCCTAAATGCTTGTGACACCCATTGGGTCTGCCAGGCTCTGAGGGCCCTTCCCTGGGCCCCCTGCTCCCCTGCCCTTTGTTCAGTCACAGCAGAGATGGCCACACCCACTCCCTCAGTGAGGGCAGTGTTCCAACCTCCCTCAGCCAGGCCCCCTCTCCGCAGGTTACCATGGACTACAGATGCTGCATTCTGAGGCCAGGGCGTTCCGAGAATGCCAAGGGCAGTCATGATGACCTTAAATGATTTCCTCTTGTGTCAGTTTTGGTAAACTTTAGGAGCTAGTAAATAGTCCACTTTACAGAAATGTTCAAATTTACTGGCATTTCGTATATTCTCTGCTATAACATTGTCCTGATTCTTTCTGTATACTCTTTACTTATGTTTTTGTTTTCCTTAATCAATGTGTGTATTTTAAATCTTTTCAAAGAATATTCTTTGGACTTACTAAATCACCTGAATTTTATACGTTTTCTGTTGTATTAAGTTCTGCTCATTTCTTTATTTATCTTTTTTCTATGTTCTCAGGGTTTATTGTTTTGATTTTCTGATGTCAATTAAAACACATGGTTATTCATTTTAATAAATCTTTTTACTTATAAAGATTTGAACTTTTAAAGATTCCAGCTTACTTGTACGTTTCTAAGGGTCCATTCCTCTACACTGTTGCCGGCCTAAATCTTAGTTCTCATATATAGCAATGTATATATTGACATATTATACCCTCGGCTTTCTCTGATTCCCTACAGGTCACCTTTCTTTGCAGACAAGCCATTTGAAATACCCTTAACTTATTTCACAGCCAATAAGTCTTTGAAATAATGTGTATTTTTAGAGAAATCATCTTATATAATTAGGCAGATAATCTCATCTTCCATAGTTTTCTAAACAGCATAATTTCACTCTTCTCACTGCTTAATTTGTTGTATTAAACAACCTTTGAGTATTTAGCTTTATCAATGACATGTACTTTAAAAATGTTTTAGAGATCCTAGCAGTCTTTGAAAACATCCTTGTTTCTTGTTTCATTTCCAGATTTATGTATATTTACTGCCTAACACCTGATTATTACAACATCTGACGGATGGCCTGGGGAATCTAATTCTGGTGTTGATTGTTTTCGCTGATTGTCTCCCTTTGTAGCTGATTTCTTCAATATTGTGTAAATTTAGATCATGAGCTCATGTTTAGCTAAACAGCTGACCTTGTAAGAGGCTTAGGTTGAACGCTCGTAAGTTTCAGCAAAAAGTCGGCAAAGATTTATTTGTGTCCATCCAATGAGTTGCCCACAAGGACCCCGTTTTCTAGAAGTGTTGGTCCAATACTAACTCTAGGGGTAGAGGACTTAGAGAGGGCTGCTTTCGGCCCCCGATCCTGGGCAGGGGCAGTGGGCGGCCTGTGGCCCGGGCAGGAGCCTCTCTGCGTGTGAACCTGGGAATAATCTCTCCTGCGTACTTCGGTCACCTGGCAGGAAGCTACGACGCCCAAACCTATGGTTAGCTGTGCAGCGAGGTATACTGCACGGACAGGTTCCACACACACTTCAACTAAGTGGGTGGCCTGAGTGGAAAAGTGAGAGTTTGAGCAGCTGTGCAGACAAAAAGGCGCACTATGGCGTGGGCGTAAATGCTTGTGACACCGCACAGGGCCTGCCGGGCTCTGAGGGCCCTGCTCTGGACCCCCTTCTCCCCTGCCCTTTGTTCAGTCACAGCAGAGATGGCCACACCCACTCCCTCAGTGAGGGCAGTGTTCCAGCCTCCCTCAGCCCCGCCCACTCTCCGCAGGTTACCATGGACTACACATGCTGCATTCTGAGGCCAGGGTGTTCCGAGAATGCCAAGGGCCGACATGATGACCTTAAATGATTTCCTCTTGTGCCAGTTTTGGTAAACTGTAGGAGCTAGGAAATGGTCCACTTTACCGAAATGTTCAAATTTACTGGCATTTCATATATTCTCTGCTATAACATTGTCCTGATTCTTTCTATTTATTCTTTAATTATGTTTTTGTTTTCCTTAATCAAAGTGTGTCTTTTAAATCTTTTCAAAGAATATTCTTTGGACTTATTACCTCACCTGAATTTTATACGTTTTCTGTGGTATTAATTTCTGCTCATATCTTTATTTATCTTTTTTCTATGTTCTCAGGGTTTATTGTTTTGATCTTCTGATGTCAATTAAAACATTTGGTTATTCATTTTCATCAATCTTTTTACTTATAAAGATTTGAACTTTTAAAGATTCCAGCTCACTTTTAAGTTTCTAAGGGTCAGGTCCTCTACATTGTGGCTGGCCTAAGGCTTAGTTCACCATATAGCAATGTATATATTGACATATAATCCCCTCGGCTTTCTGTTATTCCCTACATCTCACCTTTATTGGCAGACAAGCCAGTTGAAATACACTTAACTTAGTTCACAGCCAATAAGTCATTGAAATAATGTGTATTTTTTAGAGAAAACATCTTATATAATTAGGCACAAAATCTTACCTTCCGTGGTTTTCTAAACAGCATAATTTCACTCTTCTCACTGCTTAATTTGTTGTATTAAACATCCTTTGAGTATTTAGCTTTATAAATGGCATGTAATTTAAAAATGTTTTAGAGATCCTACCAGTCTTTGAAAACATCCTTGTTCCTTGTTTCATTTCCAGGTTTATGTATATTTTCTGCCTAGCACCTGATTATTACAACATCTCAAGGATGGCCTAGGGAATCTAACTCTGGTATTGATTGTTTTTGCTGATTGTCTCCCTTTGTAGCTGATTTCTTCATTATTGTGTAAATTTAGATCATGAGCTCATGTTTAGCTAAAGAGCTGACCTTGTAAGAGGCTTAGGTGTGAACGCTCATAAGTTTCAGCAAAAAGTCGGCAAAGATTTATTTGTGTCTCTCCAATGAGTTGCCCACAAGGACCCCGTTTTCTAGAAGTGTTGGTCCAATACTCCCTCTAGGGGTAGGGGACTTAGACAGGGCTGCTTTCGGCCCCCGAACTTGGGCAGGGGCAGAGGGCGGCCTGTGGCCCGGGCAGGAGCCTCTCTGCGTGTGAACCTGGGAATCATCTCTCCTGAGACCTTCGGTCACCTGGCAGGAAGGTACGATGCCCAGACCTATGGTTAGATGTGCAGCGAGGTGTACTGCGCGGACACGTTCCACACACACTTCAAATAAGAGGGTGGCCTGAGTGGAAACGTGAGAGTTTGGGCAGCTGTGCAGTAAAGAAGGCGCCCTATTGGCTGGGCCTAAATGCTTGTAACACCCCACTGGGCCTGCCGGGCTCTGAGGGCCCTGCCCTGCGCCCCCTGCTCCCCTGCCCTTTGTTCAGTCACAGCAGAGATGGCCATACACAGTCCATCAGTGAGGGCAGTGTTCCAGCCTCCCTCAGCCACGCCTCCTCTCCGCAGGTTACCATGGACAACAGATGCTGCACTCTGAGGCCAGGGCGTTCCGAGAATGCCAAGGGCCGACATGATGACCTTAAATGATTTCCTCTTGTGTCTGTTTTGGTAAATTGTAGGAGCTAGGAAATGGTCCACTTTACAGAAATGTTCAAATTTACTGGCATTTCATATATTCTCTGCTGTAACATTGTCCTGATTCTTTCTGTATATTCTTTACTTATGTTTTTGTTTTCCTTAATCAAAGAGTGTCTTTTAAATCTTTTCAAAGAATATTCTTTGGACTTACTAAATCACCTGAATTTTATACGTTTTCTGTTGTATTAAGTTCTGCTCATAACTTTATTTATCTTTTTTCTATGCTCTCAGTGTTTATTGTTTTGTTCATCTGATGTCAATTAAAACACTTGGTTATTCATTTTAATAAATGTTTTTACTTATAAAGATTTGAATTTTAAATATTCCAGCTTACTTGTACGTTTCTAAGGGTCCATTCCTCTACACTGTTGCCGGCCTAAGGCTTAGTTCACCATATAGCAATGTATATATTGACATATTATCCCCACGGCTTTCTGTGATTCCCTACATCTCACCTTTCTTTGCAGACAAGCCATTTGAAATACCCTTAACTTATTTCACAGCCAATAAGTCTTGGAAATAATGGGTATTTTTTAGAGAAAACATCTTATATAATTAGGCAGAAAATCTCACTTTCCATAGTTTTCTAAACAGCATAATTTCACTCTTCTCACTGCTTAATTTGTTGTCTTAAACAACCTTTGAGTATTTACCTTTATCAATGCCATGTACTTTAAAAATGTTTTAGAGATCCTACCAGTCTTTGAAAACATCCTTGTTCCTTGTTTCATTTCCAGGTTTATGTATATTTTCTGCCTAGCACCTGATTATTCCAACATCTGATGGATGGCCTAGGGAAACTAATCCTGGTATTGATTGTTTTTGCTGATTGTCTCCCTTTGTAGCTGAATTCTTCATTATTGTGTAAATTTAGATCTTGAGCTCATGTTTAGCTAAACAGCTGACCTTGTAAGAGGTTTAGGTGTGAACGCTCGTAAGTTTTAGCAAAATGTCGGCAAAGATTTATTTGTGTCCCTCCAATGAGTTGCCCACAAGGACCCCGTTTTCTAGAAGTGTTGGTCCAATACTCCCTCTAAGGCTAGGGGACTAGGACAGGGCTGCTTTCGGCTCCCGATCTTGAGCAGGGGCAGTGGGCGGCCTGTGGCCCGGGCAGGAACCCCTCTGCGTGTGAACCTGGGAATAATCTCTCCTGCGAACTTCGGTCACCTGGCAGGAAGCTACGATGCCCAGACCTATGGTTAGCTGTGCAGCGATGTATACTTCGCGGACAGGTTCCACACACATTTCAACTAAGTGGGCGGCCTGAGTGGAAAAGTGAGAGTTTGGGCAGCAGTGCAGACAGAGAAGGCGCCCTATGGCCTGGGCCTAAATGCTTGTGACACCCACTGGGCATGCCGGGCTCTGAGGTCCCTGCCCTGGGCCCCCTGCTCCCCTGCCCTTTGTTCAGTCACAGCAGAAATGGCCACACCCACTCCCTCAGTGAGGGCAGTGTTCCAGCCTCCCTCAGCACCGCCCACTCTCCGTAGGTTACCATGGACTACAGATGCTGCATTCTGAGGCCAGGACGTTTCGAGAATTCCAAGAGCAGACATGATGACCTTAAATGATTTCCTCTTGTGTCAGTTTTGGTAAACTGTAGGAGCGAGGAAATGGTCAACTTTACAGAAAAGTTCAAATTTACTGGCATTTCATATATTCTCTGCTATAACGTCTTGATTCTTTCTATATATTCTTTAATTATGTTTGTGTTTTCCTTAATCAAAGTTTGTCTTTTAAATCTTTTCAAAGAATATTCTTTGGACTTACTACCACACCTGAATTTTATACGTTTTCTGTGGTATTAAGTTCTGCTCATATCTTTATTTATCTTTTTTCTATGTTCTCAGGGTTTATTGTTTTGATCTTCTGATGTCAATCAAAACACTTGTTTATTCACTTTAATAAATCTTTTTACTTATAAAGATTTGAACTTTTAAAGATTCCAGCTCACTTTTAAGTTTCTAAGGGTCAGCTCCTGTACATTGTGGCTGGCCTAAGGCTTAGTTCACCATATAGCAATGTCTATATTGACATTTTCCCCTCGACTTTCTGTGATTCCCTACATCTCACCTTTCTTTGCAGACAAGCCATTTGAAATACACTTAACTTATTTCACAGCCAATAAGTCTTTGAAATAATGTCTGTTTTTTAGAGAAATCTTCTTATATAATTAGGCAGAAAATCTCACCTGCCATAGTGTTCAAAACAGCATAATTTCACTCTTCTCAATGCTTAATCTGTGGTATTAAACAACCTTTGAGTATTTAGCTTTATCAACGACATGTACTTCAAAAATGTTTTAGAGATCCTACCAGCCTTTTAAAACCTCCTTGTTCCTTGTTTCAGTTCCAGTTTTATGTATATTTTCTGCCTTGCACCTGATTATTCCAACATCAGATGGATGGCCTAGGGAATCTAATTCTGGTATTGATTGTTTTTGCTGATTGTCTCCCTGTGTAGCTGATTTCTTCAATATTGTGTAAATTTAGATCATGAGCTCATGTTTAGCTAAACAGCTGACCTTGTAAGAGGCTTAGGTGTGAACGCTGGTAAGCTTCAGCAGAAAGTGGGCAAAGATTTATTTGTGTCCCTCCAATGAGTGGCCCGCAAGGACCCCGTTTTCTACAAGTGTTGGTCCAATACTCCTTCGAGAGGCAGTGGACTCAGACATGGCTGCTTTTCAGCCTTCGATCTGGGGCAGGGCCAGTGGGCGGCCTGTGGCCCGGGCAGAAGCCTCTCTGCATGTGTCCCAGGGACACATTTGCTGCGAACTTCGGTCACCTGGCAGGAAGCTACGATGCCCTGACCTATGGTTAGCTGTGCAGCGAGGTGTACTGCGCGGACAGGTTCCAAACAAACTTCAACTAAGAGGGCGGCCTGAGTGGAAAGGTGAGAGTTTGGGCAGCTGTGCAGACAAAGAAGGCGCCCTTTGTCCTGGGCCTAAATGCTTGTGACACCCCACTGGGCCTGCCGGGCTCTGAGGGCCCTGCCTGGGCCCGCTGCTCCCCTGCCCTTTGTTCAGTCACAGCAGAGATGGCCACACCCACTCCCTCAGTGAGGGCAGTCTTCCAACCTCCCTCAGCCACGCCCCCTCTCCGCAGGTTACCATGGACTACAGATGCTGCCTTCTGAGGCCTGGGCGTTCCGAGAATGCCAAGGGCAGACAGGATGACCTTTAATGATTTCCTCTTGTGTCAGTTTTGGTAAACTTTAGGCGCTAGGAAATGGTCCACTTTACAAAAATGTTCAAATTTACTGGCATTTCATATATTCTCTGCTATAACATTGTCCTGATTCTTTCTGTATATTGTTTACTTATGTTTTTGTTTTCCTTAATCAAAGTGTGTCTTTAAATCTTTTCAAAGAATATTCTTTGGACTTACTAAGTCACCTGTATTTTATACGTTTTCTGTTGTATTAAGTTCTGCTCATATCTTTATTTATCTTTTTTCTATGGTCTCAGGGTTTATTGTTTTGATTTTCTGATGTCAATTAAAACACTTGGTTATTCATTTTAATAAATCCTTTTACTTATAAAGATTTGAACTTTTAAAGATTCCAGATTACTTGTACGTTTCTAAGGGTCCATTCCTCTACACTGTTGCCGGCCTAAGGCTTAGTTCACCATATAGCAATGTATATATTGACATATTATACCCTCGGCTTTCTGTGATTCCCTACATCTCACCTTTCTTTGCTGACAAGCCATTTCAAATACACTTAACTTATTTCACAGCCAATAAGTCTTTGAAATAATGTGTATTTTTTAGAGAAATCATCTTATATAATTAGGCAAAAAATCTCACCTTCCATAGTTTTCTAAACAGCATAATTTCACTCTTCTCACTGCTTAATTTGTTGTATTAAACAACCTTTGAGTATTTAGCTTTATCAATGACATGTACTTTAAAAATGCTTTAGAGATCCTACCAGGCTTTGAAAATATCCTTCTTCCTTGTTTCATTTCCAGGTTTATGTATATTTTCTGCCTAGCACCTGATTATTCCAACATCTGACGGATGGCCTAGGGAATCTCATTCTGGTATTGATTGTTTTTGCTGATTGTCTCCCTTTGTAGCTGATTTCTTCATTATTGTGTAAATTTAGATCATGAGATAATGTTTAGCTAAACAGCTGACCTTGTA
The DNA here is from genome assembly GCF_964165515.1 of Mesoplodon bidens. Taxonomy (NCBI): domain Eukaryota; kingdom Metazoa; phylum Chordata; class Mammalia; order Artiodactyla; family Ziphiidae; genus Mesoplodon; species Mesoplodon bidens. The sequence continues at coordinate 6,549,282 of NC_138180.1, forward strand.
AGAGGCTTAGGTGTGAACGCTCGTAAGTTTCAGCAAAAAGTCGGCAAAGATTTATTTGTGTGCCTCCAATGAGTTGCCCACAAGGACCCCGTTTTCTAAAAGTGTTGGTCCAATACTCCCTCCTGGGGTAGGGGACTTAGACAGGGCTGCTTTCGGCCCCCGATCTTGGGCAGGGGCAGAGGGCGGCCTGTGGCTCGGGCAGGAGCCTCTCTGCGTGTGAGCCTGGGAATCATCTCTCCTGCAAACTTCGGTCACCTGGCAGGAAGCTACGATGCCCAGACCTATGGTGAGCTGTGCAGCGAGGTATACTGCGCGGACAGGTTCCACACACACTTCAACTAAGTGGGCGGCCTGAGTGGAAAAGTGAGAGTTTGGGCAGCTGTGCAGACAAAGAAGGAGCCCTATGGCCTGGGCCTAAATGCTTGTGACACCACACTGCGCCTGCTCGGCTCTGAGGGCCCTGCCCTGGGCCCCATTCTCCCCTGCCCTTGGTTCAGTCACAGCAGAGATGGCTACACCCACTCCCTCAGTGAGGGCAGTGTTCCATCCTCCCTCAGCCCTGCCCACTCTCCGCAGGTTACCATGGACTACAGATGCTGCATTCTGAGGCCAGGGCGTTCTGAGAATGCCAAGGGCAGACATGATGACCTTAAATGATTTCCTCTTGTGTCAATTTTGGTAAACTGTAGGAGCTAGGAAATGGTCAACTTTACAGAAATGTTCAAATTTACTGGCATTTCATATATTCTCTGCTATAACATTGTCCTGATTCTTTCTATATATTCTTTAATTATGTTTGTGTTTTCCTTAATCAAATTGTGTCTTTTAAATCTTTTCAAAGAATATTCTTTGGACTTACTACATCACCTGAATTTTATACGTTTTCTGTGGTATTAAGTTCTGCTCATATCTTTATTTATCTTTTTTCTATGTTCTCAGGGTTTATTGTTTTGATCTTCTAATGTCAATTAAAACACTTGGTTATTCATTTTAAGAAAACTTTTTACTTATAAAGATTTGAACTTTTAAAGATTCCGGCTCACTTTTAAGTTTCTAAGGGTCAGGTCCTCTACATTGTGGCTGGCCTAAGGCTTAGTTCACCATACAGCAATGTATATATTGACATTTTCCCCTCGACTTTCTGTGATTCCCTACATCTCACCTTTCTTTTCAGACAAGCCAATTGAAATACACTTAACTTATTTCACAGCCAATAAGTCTTTGAAATAATGTCTATTTTTTAGAGAAATCTTCTTATATAATTAGGCAGAAAATCTCACCTGCCATAGTTTTCAAAACAGCATAATTTCACTCTTCTCAATGCTTAATCTGTGGTATTAAACAACCTTTGAGTATTTAGGTTTATCAACGACATGTACTTTAAAAATGTTTTAGAGATCCTACCAGCCTTTGAAAACCTCCTTGTTCCTTGTTTCAGTCCCAGTTTTATGAATATTTTCTGCCTAGCACCTGATTATTCCAACATCAGATGGATGGCCTAGGGAATCAAATTCTGGTATTGATTGTTTTTGCTGATTGTCTCCCTTTGTAGCTGATTTCTTCAATATTGTGTAAATTTAGATCATGAGCTCATGTTTAGCTAAACAGCTGACCTTGTAAGAGGCTTATGTGTGAACGCTGGTAAGCTTCAGCAGAAAGTGGGCAAAGATTTATTTGTGTCCCTCCAATGAGTTGCCCGCAAGGACCCCGTTTTCTACAAGTGTTGGTCCAATACTCCTTCGAGAGGCAGTGGACTCAGACATGGCTGCTTTTCAGCCTTCGATCTGGGGCAGGGGCAGTGGGCGGCCTGTGGCCCGGGCAGGAGCCTCTCTGCATGTGTCCCAGGGACCCATTTGCTGCGAACTTCGGTCACCTGGCAGGAAGCTACGATGCCCTGACTTATGGTTAGCTGTGCAGCGAGATGTACTGCGCGGACAGGTTCCAAACACACTTCAAATAAGAGGGCGGCCTGAGTGGAAAGGTGAGAGTTTGGGCAGCTGTGCAGACAAAGAAGGCGCCCTATGGCCTGGGCCTAAATGCTTGTGACACCCCACTGGGCCTGCCGGGCTCTGAGGGCCCTGCCCTGGGCCCCCTGCTCCCCTGCCTTTTGTTCAGTCACAGCAGAGATGGCCACACCCACTCCCTCAGTGAGGGCAGTGTTCCAGCCTCCCTCAGCCATGCCCACTCTCCGCAGGTTACTATGGATTACAGATGCTGCATTCTGAGTCCAGGGCGTTCTGAGAATGCCAAGGGCAGACATGATGACCTTAAATTATTTCCTCTTGTGTCAGTTTTGGTAAACTGTAGGAGCTAGGAAATGGTCAACTTTTCAGAAATGTTCAAATTTACTGGCATTTCATGTATTCTCTGCTATAACATTGTCCTGATTCTTTCTATATATTCTTTAATTATGTTTGTGTTTTCCTTAATCAAAGTGTGTCTTTTAAATCTTTTCAAGAATATTCTTTGGACTTACTAAATCACCTGAATTTTATACGTTTTCTGTGGTATTAAGTTCTGCTCATATCTTTATTTATCTTTTTTCTATGTTCTCAGGGTTTATTGTTTTGATCTTCTGATGTCAATCAAAACACTTTTTTATTCACTTTAATAAATCTTTTTACTTATAAAGATTTGAACTTTTAAAGATTCCAGCTCACTTTTAAGTTTCTAAGGGTCAGCTCCTGTACATTGTGGCTGGCCTAAGGCTTAGTTCACCATATAGCAATGTCTATATTGACATTTTCCCCTCGACTTTCTGTGATTCCCTACATCTCACCTTTCTTTGCAGACAAGCCATTTGAAATACACTTAACTTATTTCACAGCCAATAAGTCTTTGAAATAATGTCTGTTTTTTAGAGAAATCTTCTTATATAATTAGGCAGAAAATCTCACCTGCCATAGTGTTCAAAACAGCATAATTTCACTCTTCTCAATGCTTAATCTGTGGTATTAAACAACCTTTGAGTATTTAGCTTTATCAACGACATGTACTTCAAAAATGTTTTAGAGATCCTACCAGCCTTTTAAAACCTCCTTGTTCCTTGTTTCAGTTCCAGTTTTATGTATATTTTCTGCCTTGCACCTGATTATTCCAACATCAGATGGATGGCCTAGGGAATCTAATTCTGGTATTGATTGTTTTTGCTGATTGTCTCCCTGTGTAGCTGATTTCTTCAATATTGTGTAAATTTAGATCATGAGCTCATGTTTAGCTAAACAGCTGACCTTGTAAGAGGCTTAGGTGTGAACGCTGGTAAGCTTCAGCAGAAAGTGGGCAAAGATTTATTTGTGTCCCTCCAATGAGTGGCCCGCAAGGACCCCGTTTTCTACAAGTGTTGGTCCAATACTCCTTCGAGAGGCAGTGGACTCAGACATGGCTGCTTTTCAGCCTTCGATCTGGGGCAGGGCCAGTGGGCGGCCTGTGGCCCGGGCAGAAGCCTCTCTGCATGTGTCCCAGGGACCCATTTGCTGCGAACTTCGGTCACATGGCAGGAAGCTACGATGCCCTGACCTATGGTTAGCTGTGCAGCGAGGTGTACTGCGCGGACAGGTTCCAAACAAACTTCAACTAAGAGGGCGGCCTGAGTGGAAAGGTGAGAGTTTGGGCAGCTGTGCAGACAAAGAAGGCGCCCTTTGTCCTGGGCCTAAATGCTTGTGACACCCCACTGGGCCTGCCGGGCTCTGAGGGCCCTGCCTGGGCCCCCTGCTCCCCTGCCCTTTGTTCAGTCACAGCAGAGATGGCCACACCCACTCCCTCAGTGAGGGCAGTCTTCCAACCTCCCTCAGCCACGCCCCCTCTCCGCAGGTTACCATGGACTACAGATGCTGCCTTCTGAGGCCTGGGCGTTCCGAGAATGCCAAGGGCAGACAGGATGACCTTTAATGATTTCCTCTTGTGTCAGTTTTGGTAAACTTTAGGCGCTAGGAAATGGTCCACTTTACAAAAATGTTCAAATTTACTGGCATTTCATATATTCTCTGCTATAACATTGTCCTGATTCTTTCTGTATATTGTTTACTTATGTTTTTGTTTTCCTTAATCAAAGTGTGTCTTTAAATCTTTTCAAAGAATATTCTTTGGACTTACTAAGTCACCTGTATTTTATACGTTTTCTGTTGTATTAAGTTCTGCTCATATCTTTATTTATCTTTTTTCTATGGTCTCAGGGTTTATTGTTTTGATTTTCTGATGTCATTTAAAACACTTGGTTATTCATTTTAATAAATCTTTTTACTTATAAAGATTTGAACTTTTAAAGATTCCAGCTTACTTGTACGTTTCTAAGGGTCCATTCCTCTACACTGTTGCCGGCCTAAGGCTTAGTTCACCATATAGCAATGTATATATTGACATATTATACCCTCGGCTTTCTGTGATTCCCTACATCTCACCTTTCTTTGCTGACAAGCCATTTCAAATACACTTAACTTATTTCACAGCCAATAAGTCTTTGAAATAATGTGTATTTTTTAGAGAAATCATCTTATATAATTAGGCAAAAAATCTCACCTTCCATAGTTTTCTAAACAGCATAATTTCACTCTTCTCACTGCTTAATTTGTTGTATTAAACAACCTTTGAGTATTTAGCTTTATCAATGACATGTACTTTAAAAATGCTTTAGAGATCCTACCAGGCTTTGAAAATATCCTTCTTCCTTGTTTCATTTCCAGGTTTATGTATATTTTCTGCCTAGCACCTGATTATTCCAACATCTGACGGATGGCCTAGGGAATCTCATTCTGGTATTGATTGTTTTTGCTGATTGTCTCCCTTTGTAGCTGATTTCTTCATTATTGTGTAAATTTAGATCATGAGCTCATGTTTAGCTAAACAGCTGACCTTGTAAGAGGCTTAGGTGTGAACGCTCGTAAGTTTCAGCAAAAAGTCGGCAAAGATTTATTTGTGTGCCTCCAATGAGTTGCCCACAAGGACCCCGTTTTCTAAAAGTGTTGGTCCAATACTCCCTCCTGGGGTAGGGGACTTAGACAGGGCTGCTTTCGGCCCCCGATCTTGGGCAGGGGCAGAGGGCGGCCTGTGGCTCGGGCAGGAGCCTCTCTGCGTGTGAGCCTGGGAATCATCTCTCCTGCAAACTTCGGTCACCTGGCAGGAAGCTACGATGCCCAGACCTATGGTGAGCTGTGCAGCGAGGTATACTGCGCGGACAGGTTCCACACACACTTCAACTAAGTGGGCGGCCTGAGAGGAAAAGTGAGAGTTTGGGCAGCTGTGCAGACAAAGAAGGAGCCCTATGGCCTGGGCCTAAATGCTTGTGACACCACACTGCGCCTGCTCGGCTCTGAGGGCCCTGCCCTGGGCCCCATTCTCCCCTGCCCTTGGTTCAGTCACAGCAGAGATGGCTACACCCACTCCCTCAGTGAGGGCAGTGTTCCATCCTCCCTCAGCCCTGCCCACTCTCCGCAGGTTACCATGGACTACAGATGCTGCATTCTGAGGCCAGGGCGTTCTGAGAATGCCAAGGGCAGACATGATGACCTTAAATGATTTCCTCTTGTGTCAGTTTTGGTAAACTGTAGGAGCTAGGAAATGGTCAACTTTACAGAAATGTTCAAATTTACTGGCATTTCATATATTCTCTGCTATAACATTGTCCTGATTCTTTCTATATATTCTTTAATTATGTTTGTGTTTTCCTTAATCAAATTGTGTCTTTTAAATCTTTTCAAAGAATATTCTTTGGACTTACTACATCACCTGAATTTTATACGTTTTCTGTGGTATTAAGTTCTGCTCATATCTTTATTTATCTTTTTTCTATGTTCTCAGGGTTTATTGTTTTGATCTTCTAATGTCAATTAAAACACTTGGTTATTCATTTTAAGAAAACTTTTTACTTATAAAGATTTGAACTTTTAAAGATTCCGGCTCACTTTTAAGTTTCTAAGGGTCAGGTCCTCTACATTGTGGCTGGCCTAAGGCTTAGTTCACCATACAGCAATGTATATATTGACATTTTCCCCTCGACTTTCTGTGATTCCCTACATCTCACCTTTCTTTTCAGACAAGCCAATTGAAATACACTTAACTTATTTCACAGCCAATAAGTCTTTGAAATAATGTCTATTTTTTAGAGAAATCTTCTTATATAATTAGGCAGAAAATCTCACCTGCCATAGTTTTCAAAACAGCATAATTTCACTCTTCTCAATGCTTAATCTGTGGTATTAAACAACCTTTGAGTATTTAGGTTTATCAACGACATGTACTTTAAAAATGTTTTAGAGATCCTACCAGCCTTTGAAAACCTCCTTGTTCCTTGTTTCAGTCCCAGTTTTATGAATATTTTCTGCCTAGCACCTGATTATTCCAACATCAGATGGATGGCCTAGGGAATCAAATTCTGGTATTGATTGTTTTTGCTGATTGTCTCCCTTTGTAGCTGATTTCTTCAATATTGTGTAAATTTAGATCATGAGCTCATGTTTAGCTAAACAGCTGACCTTGTAAGAGGCTTATGTGTGAACGCTGGTAAGCTTCAGCAGAAAGTGGGCAAAGATTTATTTGTGTCCCTCCAATGAGTTGCCCGCAAGGACCCCGTTTTCTACAAGTGTTGGTCCAATACTCCTTCGAGAGGCAGTGGACTCAGACATGGCTGCTTTTCAGCCTTCGATCTGGGGCAGGGGCAGTGGGCGGCCTGTGGCCCGGGCAGGAGCCTCTCTGCATGTGTCCCAGGGACCCATTTGCTGCGAACTTCGGTCACCTGGCAGGAAGCTACGATGCCCTGACTTATGGTTAGCTGTGCAGCGAGATGTACTGCGCGGACAGGTTCCAAACACACTTCAAATAAGAGGGCGGCCTGAGTGGAAAGGTGAGAGTTTGGGCAGCTGTGCAGACAAAGAAGGCGCCCTATGGCCTGGGCCTAACTGCTTGTGACACCCCACTGGGCCTGCCGGGCTCTGAGGGCCCTGCCCTGGGCCCCCTGCTCCCCTGCCTTTTGTTCAGTCACAGCAGAGATGGCCACACCCACTCCCTCAGTGAGGGCAGTGTTCCAGCCTCCCTCAGCCATGCCCACTCTCCGCAGGTTACTATGGATTACAGATGCTGCATTCTGAGTCCAGGGCGTTCTGAGAATGCCAAGGGCAGACATGATGACCTTAAATGATTTCCTCTTGTGTCAGTTTTGGTAAACTGTAGGAGCTAGGAAATGGTCAACTTTTCAGAAATGTTCAAATTTACTGGCATTTCATGTATTCTCTGCTATAACATTGTCCTGATTCTTTCTATATATTCTTTAATTATGTTTGTGTTTTCCTTAATCAAAGTGTGTCTTTTAAATCTTTTCAAGAATATTCTTTGGACTTAGTACATCACCTGAATTTTATACGTTTTCTGTGGTATTAAGTTCTGCTCATATCTTTATTTATCTTTTTTCTATGTTCTCAGGGTTTATTGTTTTGATCTTCTGATGTCAATTAAAACACTTGGTTATTCATTTTAAGAAAACTTTTTACTTATAAAGATTTGAACTTTTAAAGATTCTAGCTCACTTTTAAGTTTCTAAGGGTCAGGTCCTCTACATTGTGGCTGGCCTAAGGCTTAGTTCACCATATATCAATGTATATATTGACATTTTCTCCTCGACTTTCTGTGATTCCCTACATCTCACCTTTCTTTGCAGACAAGCCATTTGAAATACACTTAACTTATTTCACAGCCAATAAGTCTTTGAAATAATGTCTATTTTTTTTTTTTTTTTTTTTTGCGGTACGCGAGCCTCTCACTGTTGTGGCCTCTCCCATTGCGGAGCACAGGCTCCGGACGCGCAGGCTCAGCGGCCATGGCTCACGGGCCCAGCCGCTCTGTGGCATGTGGGATCCTCCCAGACCGGGGCACGAACCTGTGTCCCCTGCATCGGCAGGCGGACTCTCAACCACTGTGCCACCAGGGAAGCCCTTAATGTCTATTTTTTAGAGAAATCTTCTTATATGATTAGGCAGAAAATCTCACCTGCCATAGTTTTCAAAACAGCATAATTTCACTCTTCTCACTGCTTAATCTGTGGTATTAAACAACCTTTGAATATTTAGGTTTATCAACGACATGTACTTTAAAAATGTTTTAGAGATCCTACCAGACTTTGAAAACCTCCTTGTTCCTTGTTTCAGTCCCAGTTTTATGAATATTTTCTGCCTAGCACCTGATTATTCCAACATCAGATGGATGGCCTAGGGAATCTAATTCTGGTATTGCTTGTTTTTGCTGATTGTCCCACTTTGTAGCTGATTTCTTCAATATTGTGTAAATTTAGATCATGAGCTCATGTTTAGTTAAACAGCTGACCTTGTAAGAGGCTTAGGTGTGAACGCTGGTAAGCTTCAGCAGAAAGTCGGCAAAGATTTATTTTTGTCCCGGCAATGAGTTGCCCGCAAGGACCCCGTTTTCTACAAGTGTTGGTCCAATACTCCTTCGAGAAGCAGTGGACTCAGATATGGCTGCTTTTCAGCCTTCGATCTGGGGCAGGGCCAGTGGGCGGCCTGTGGCCCGGGCAGGAGCCTCTCCGCATGTGTCCCAGGGACCCATTTGCCTGCGAACTTCGGTCACCCGGCAGGAAGCTACGATGCCCTGACCTATGGTTAGCTGTGCAGCGAGGTGTACTGCGCGAACAGGTTCCAAACACACTTCAAATAAGAGGGCGGCCTGAGTGGAAAGGTGAGAGTTTGGGCAGCTGTGCAGACAAAGAAGGCGCCCTTTGTCCTCGGCCTAAATGCTTGTGACACCCACTGGGTCTGACGGGCTCTGAGTTCCCTGCCCTGGGCCCCCTGCTCCCCTGCTCTTTGTTCAGACACAGCAGAGATGGCCACACCCACTCCCTCAGTGAGGGCAGACTTCCAACCTCCCTCAGCCACGGCCCCTCTCCTCAGGTTACCATGGACTACAGATGCTGCATTCTGAGGCCAGGGCGTGCCGAGAATGCCAAGGGCAGACAAGATGACCTTAAATGATTTCCTCTTTTGTCAGTTTTGGTAAACTTTAGGCGCTAGGAAATGGTCCACTTTACATAAATGTTCAAATATACTGGCATTTCATATATTCTCTGCTATAACATTGTCCTGATTCTTTCTTATATTCTTTACTTTTTTTGTTTTCCTTAATCAAAGTGTGTCTTTTAAATCTTTTCAAAGAATATTCTTTGGACTTACTAAATCACCTGAATTTTATACGTTTTCTGTTGTATTAAGTTCTGCTCATAACTTTATTTATCTTTTTTCTATGTTCTCAGGGTTTATTGTTTTGATTTTCTGATGTCAATTAAAACACTTTGTTATTCATTTTAACAAATCTTTTTACTTATAAAGATTTGAACTTTTAAAGATTCCAACTTACTTGTACGTTTCTAAGGGTCCATTCCTCTACACTGTTGCCGGCCTAAGGCTTAGTTCACCATATAGCAATGTATATATTGACATATTATACCCTCGGCTTTCTGTGATTCCCTACATATCACCTTTCTTTGCAGACAAGCCATTTCAAATACACTTAACTTATTTCACAGCCAATAAGTCTTTGAAATAATGTGTATTTTTTAGAGAAATCATCTTATATAATTAGGCAAAAAATCTCACATTCCATAGTTTTCTAAACAGCATAATTTCACTCTTCTCACTGCTTAATTTGTTGTATTAAACAACCTTTGAGTATTTAGCTTTATCAATGACATGTACTTTAAAAATGCTTTAGAGATCCTACCAGGCTTTGAAAATATCCTTCTTCCTTGTTTCATTTCCAGGTTTATGTATATTTTCTGCCTAGCACCTGATTATTCCAACATGTGACGGATGGCCTAGGGAATCTAATTCTGGTATTGATTGTTTTTGCTGACTGTCTCCCTTTGTAGCTGAATTCTTCTTTATTGTGTAAATTTAGATCATGAGCTCATGTTTAGCTAAACAGCTGACCTTGTAAGAGGCTTAGGTGTGAACGCTCGTAAGTTTCAGCAAAAAGTCGGCAAAGATTTATTTGTGTCCCTCCAATGAGTTGCGCACAAGGACCCCGTTTTCTAAAAGTGTTGGTCCAATACTCCCTCCTGCGGTAGGTGACTTAGACAGGGCTGCTTTCGGCCCCCGATCTTGGGCACGGGCAGTGGGCGGCCTGTGGCTCGGGCAGGAGCCTCTCTGCGTGTGAGCCTGGGAATCATCTCTCCTGCAAACTTCGGTCACCTGGCAGGAAGCTACGATGCCCAGACCTATGGTGAGCTGTGCAGCGAGGTGTACTGCGCGGACAGGTTCCACACACACTTCAACTAAGTGGGCGGCCTGAGTGGAAATGTGAGAGTTTGGGCAGCTGTGCAGACAAAGAAGGCGCCCTATGGCCTGGGCCTAAATGCTTGTGACACCCCTCTGGGCCTGCTTGGCTCTGAGGGCACTGCCCTGGGCCCCCTGATCCCCTGCCCTTTGTTCAGTCACAGCAGAGATGGCCACACCCACTCCCTCAGTGAGGGCAGTGTTCCAGACTCCCTCATGCCCGCCCACTATCCGCAGGTTACCATGGACTACAGATGCTGCATTCTGAGGCCAAGGCGTTCCGAGAATGCCTAGGGCAGACATGATGACCTTAAATGATTTCCTCTTGTGTCAGTTTTGGTAAACTGTAGGAGCTAGGAAATGGTCAACTTTACAGAAATGTTCAAGTTTCCTGGCATTTCATATATTCTCTGCTATAACATTGTCCTGATTCTTTCTATATATTCTTTAATTATGTTTGTGTTTTCCTTAATCAAAGTGTGTCTTTTAAATCTTTTCAAAGAATATTCTTTGGACTTACTAGCTCACCTGAATTTTATAAGTTTTCTGTGGTATTAATTTCTGCTCATATCTTTATTTATCTTTTTTCTATGTTTTCAGGGTTTATGGTTTTGATCATCTGATGTCAATTAAAACACTTGGTTATTCATTTTAATACAACTTTTTACTTATAAAGATTTGAACTTTTAAAGATTCCAGCTCACTTTTAAGTTTCTAAGGGTCAGGTCCTCTACATTGTTGCTGGCCTAAGGCTTAGTTCACCATATAGCAATGTATATATTGACATTTTCCCCTCGACTTTCTGTGATTCCCTACATCTCACTTTTCTTTGCAGACAAGCCATTTGAAATACCCTTAACTTAGTTCACAGCCAATAAGTCTTTGAAATAATGTGTATTTTCTAGAGAAATCATCTTATATAATTAGGCAGAAAATCTCACCTTCCATAGTTTTCTAAACAGCATAATTTCACTCTTCTCAATGCTAATTTGTTGTATTAAACAACCTTTGAGTATTTAGCATTATCAAGGACATGTACTTTAAAAATGTTTTAGAGATCCTTCCAGCCTTTGAAAACCTCCTTGTTCCTTGTTTCTTTTCCAGGTTTATGAATATTTTCTGCCTAGCACCTGATTATTCCAACATCAGATGGATGGCCTAGGGAATCTAATTCTGGTATTGATTGTTTTTGCTCATTGTCTCCCTTTGTAGCTGAATTCTTCATTTTGTGTAAATTTAGATCATGAGCTCATGTTTAGCTAAACAGCTGACCTTGTTAGAGGCTGAGCTGTGAACGCTCATAAGTTTCAGCAAAAAGTCGGCAAAGATTTATTTGTGTCCCTCCAACGAGTTGCCCACAAGGACCCCGTTTTCTAGAAGTGTTGGTCCAATACTCCCTCTAGGGGTAGGGTACTTAGACAGGGCTGCATTTGGCACCCGAACTTGGGCAGGGGCAGTGGGCGGCCTGTGGCCCGGGCAGGAGCCTCTCTGCGTGTGAACCTGGGAATCATCTCTCCTGCGAACTTCGGTCACCTGGCAGGAAGCTACGATGCCCAGACCTATGGTTAGCTGTGCAGCGAGGTATACTGTGCGGACAGGTTCCTCACACACTACATCTAAGTGGGCGGCGTGAGTGGAAAAGTGAGAGTTTGGGCAGTTGTGCAGACAAAGAAGGCGCCCTATGGCCTGGGCCTAAATGCTTGTGACACCCCACAGGGCCTGCCGGGCTTTGAGGGCCCTGCCCTGAGCCCCCTGCTCCCCTGCCCTTGGTTCAATCACAGCAGAGATGGCCACACCCACTCCCTCAGTGAGGGCAGTGTTCCAGCCTCCCTCAGCCCCGCCCACTCTGCGCAGGTTACCATAACCTACAGATGCTGCATTCTGAGGCCAGGGCGTTCCGAGAATACCAAGGGCAGACATGATGTACTTAAAAGATTTCCTCTTGTGTCAGTTTTGGTAAACTGTACGAGCTAGGAAATGGTCAACTTTACAGAAGTGTTCAAATTTACTGGCATTTCATATATTCTCTGCTATAACATTGTCCTGTTTCTTTCTATATATTCTTTAATTATGTTTGTGTTTTCCTTAATCAAAGTGTGTCTTTTAAATCTTTTCAAAGAATATTCTTTGGACTTACTACCTCACCTGAATTTTATAAGTTTTCTGTGGTATTAAGTTCTGCTCATATCTTTATTTATCTTTTTTCTATGTTCTCAGGGTTTATTGTTTTGATCTTCTGATGTCAGTTAAAACACCTGGTTATTCATTTTCATCAATCTTTTTACTTATAAAGATTTGAACTTTATAGATTCCTGCTCACTTTTAAGTTTCTAAGGGTCAAGTCCTCTACATTGTGGCTGGCCTACGGCTTAGTTCAACATATAGCAAAGTATATATTGACATTTTCCCCTCGACTTTCTGTGATTCCCTACATCTCACCTTTCTTTGCAGACAAGCCATTTGAAATACTCTTAACGTATTTCACAGCCAATAAGTCTTTGAAATAATGTCTATTTTTTAGAGAAATCTTCTTATATAATTAGGCAGAAAATCTCACCTTCCATAATTTTCAAAACAGCATAATTTCACTCTTCTCAATGCTTAATCTGTGGTATTAAACAACCTTTGAGTATTTAGGTTTATCAACGAAATGTACTTTAAAAATGTTTTAGAGATCCTACCAGCCTTTGAAAACCTCCTTGTTCCTTGTTTCAGTTCCAGTTTTATATATATTTTATGCCTTGCACCTGATTATTCCAACATCAGATGGATGGCCAGGGAATCTAATTCTGGTATTGATTGTTTTTGCTGATTGTCTCACTTTGTAGCTGATTTCTTCAATATTGTGTAAATTTAGATCATGGGCTCATCTTTAACTAAACAGCTGACCTTGTAAGAGGCTTAGGTGTGAACGCTCGTAAGTTTCAGCAAAAAGTCGGCAAAGATTTATTTGTGTCCCTCCAATGAGTTGCCCACAAGGACCCCGTTTTCTAGAAGTGTTGGTCCAATACCCCCTCTAGGGGTAGGGGACTTAGGCAGGTCTGCTTTCGCCCACCGATCTTGGGCAGGGGCCGTGGGCGGCCTGTGGCCCGGGCAGGAGCCTCTCCGCGTGTGTGCCATGGACCCATCTGCCTGCGCACTTCGGTCACCTGGCAGGAAGCAATGATGCCCAGACTTATGGTTAACTGTGCAGCGAGTGTTACTGCACGGAGGGGTACCACACACACTTCAAGTCAGATGGCGCCCTGAGTGGAAAGGTGAGAGTTTGGGCAGCTCTGCAGACAAAGAAGGCGCCCTTTGGCCTGGGCTTAAATGCTTGTGACACCCCACAGGGCCTGCCGGGCTCTGAGGGCCCTGCCCTGTACCCCGTGCTCCCCTGCCCTTTGTTCAGTCACAGCAGAGATGGCCACACCCACTCCCTCAGTGAGGGCAGTCTTCCAAACTCCCTCAGCCCCGCCCCCTCTCCGCAGGTTACCATGGACTACAGATGCTGCATTCTGAGGCTAGGGCGTTCCGAGAAGGCCAAGAGCAGACATGATGACCTTAAATGATTTCCTCTTGTGTCAGTTTTGGTAAATTTTATTAGCTAGGAAATGGTCCACTTTACAGAAATGTTCAAATTTACTGGCATTTCAGATATTCTCTGCTATAACATTGTCCTGATTCTCTCTGTATATTCTTTACTTATGTTTTTGTTTTCCTTAATCAAAGTGTGTATTTTAAATCTTTTCAAAAATATTCTTTGGACTTACTACCTCACCTGAGTTTTATACGTTTTCTGTTGTATTAAGTTCTGCTCATATCTTATTTATCTTTTTTCTATGTTTTCAGGGTTAATTATTTTGATCTTCTGATGTCAATTAAAACACTTGGTTATTCATTTTAATAAATCTTTTTCCTTATAAAGATTAGAACGTTTAAAGATTCCAGCTTTCTTGTAAAATTCTAAAGCTCAGGTCCTCAATATTTTTGCAGGCCTAAGGCTTAGTTCACATATAGAAAAGTATATATTGACCTATTTTCCCCTCGACTTTCTGTGATTCCCTACAACTCACCTTTCTTTGCAGACAAGCCATTTGAAATAACCTTAACTTATTTCACATCCAATAAGTGTTGGAAATAATGTGAATTTTTTAGAGAAATCGTCTTATATAATTAGGCAGAAAATCTGAGAAGCCATAGTTTTAGAAACAGCATAAATTCACTCTTCTCAAAGATTAATCTGTTGTATTACACAACCTTTGAGTATTTATCTTTATCAATGACATGTACTTTAAAAATGTTTTAAAGATCCTACCAGTCTTTGAAAACATCCTTGTTCCTTGTTTCAGTTCCAGTTTTATGTATATTTTCTGCCTTGAACCTCATTATTCCAACATCTGATGGATGGCCTTTGGAATCTAATTCTGATATTGATTGTTTTTGCTGATTGTCTCCCCTTGTAGCTGATTTCTTCATTATTGTGTAAATTAAGATCATGAGCTCATGTTTAGCTAAACAGCTGACGTTGTAAGAGGCTTAGGTGTGAACGCTCGTAGGCTTCATCAGAAATTCGGCAAAGATTTATTTGTATCGCTCCAATGAGTTGCCCGCGAGGAACCCGTTTTCTATAACTGTTGGTCCAATACTCCCTCTAGAAGCAGGGACTCAGACAGGGCTGCTTTGCGGCGCCCGATCTGGGGCAGGGGCAGTGGGCGGCCTGTGGCCCGGGCAGAAGCCTCTCCTCGTGGGTATCAGGGACCCAACTGCCGGCGATCTTCGGTCCCCTGGAAGGAAGCTATGATGCCCAGACCTATGGTTAGCTGTGCAGTGAGGTGTACTGCACGGACAGGTTCCAAACACACTTCAAGTATGAGGGAGGGCTGAGTGGAAAGGTAGAGTTTGGGCAGCTGTGCAGACAAAGATGGCGCCCTTTGGGAAAGGCCTAAATGCTTGTGACACCCCACTGGACCTGCCGGGCTCTGAGGGCCCTGCCCTGGACGCCCTGCTCCCCAGCCCTTTGTTCAGTCACAACAGAGATGGCCACACCCTCTCCCTCAGTGAGGGCATTGTTCCAAACACCCTCAGCCCCGCCCCCTCTTCGCAGTTTACCGTGGACTATAGATGCTGCATTCTGAGCCCAGGGTGTTCCGAGAATGCCAAAGGCAGACATGATGACCTTAAATGATTTCCTCTTGTGACAATTTTGGTAAACTTTAGGAGCTAGGCTATGGTCCACTTTACAGAAATGTTCAAATTTACTGGCATTTCATATATTCTCTGCTATAACATTGTCCTGATTCTTTCTGTATATTCTTTACTTATGTTTTTTTTTACTTAATCAAAGTGTGTCTTTTAAATCTTTTCAAAGAATATTCTTTGGACTTACTACATCACCTCAATTTTATACATTTTCTGTTGTATTAAGTTCTGCTCATATCATTATTTATCTTTTTTCTATGTCCTCAGGGTTTATTGTTTTGATCTTCTGATGTCAATTAAAACACTTGGTTATTTATTTTAATAAATCTTTTTACTTATTAAGATTTGAAATTTTGAAGATTCCAGCTTACCTGAAACTTTCTAAGGGACAGGGCTCTACATTGTTCCTGGCCTATGGCTTAGTTCACCTTATAGCAATGTATATAATGACCTATTTGCCCCTCGACTTTTTGTGATTCCCTACATCTCACCTTTCTTTCCAGACAAGCCATTTGAAATACCCTTAACTTATTTCACAGCCAATAAGTCTTTGAAATAATGTTTATATTTTAGAGAAATCTTCTTATATAATTACGCAGAAAATCTGACCTGCCATAGTTTTCAAAACAGCATAATTTCACTCTTCTCAATGATGAATCTGTTTTATTACACAACCATTGAGTATTTATCTTTGTCAATGACATGTACTTTAAAAATGTTTTAGAGATCCTACCAGTCTTTGAAAACATCCTTGTTCCTTGTTTCAGTTCCAGTTTTGTGTATACTTTCTGCCTTGCACCTGATTATTCCAACATCTGATGGATGGCATAGGGAATCTAATTCTGGTATTGATTGTTTTTGCTGCTTGTCTCCCCTTGTAGCTGATTTTTTCATTATTGTGTAAATTTAGATCATGAGCTCATGTTTAGCTAAACAGCTGACCGTGTTAGATGTTTATGTGTGAACGCTCTTAGCTTCAGCAGAAAGTCCGCAAAGATTTTTTGTGTCACTCCAATGAGTTACCCGCGCGGACCCAGTTTTCTACAAGTGTGGGTCCACTACTCCCTCTAGAGGCTGGGACTCAGACAGGACAGCTTTGCTGCCCCCGACCTGGGATAGTGGATTTTGGTGGCCTGTGGCCTGGGCAGGAGGCTCCACATGTGTGTCCCACGACCCATCTGCCTGCGAACTTCCGTAACCTGGCAGGAAGCTATGATGCCAAGACCTATTGTTAGCTTTGCAGTGAGGTGTACTGCGCGAACCGGGTCCACACACACTTAAAGTAAGAGGGCGGCCTGAGTGGAAAGGTGAGAGTTTGGGCAGCTGTGCAGACAAAGTAGGCACACTTTGGCCTGGGCCTAAAAGCTTGTGACCCACCACTGGGCCTCCCAGGCTCTGAGCGCCCTGCCCAGGGCCCTCTGCTCCCTGCCCTTTGTTCAGTCACAGCAGAGATGGCCACAGCCACTCCCTCTCTGAGGGCAGTGTTCCAACCTCCCTCAGCCCCTCCCCAACTCCGCAGGTTACCATGGACTACAGATGCTGCATTCTGAGGCCAGGGCGTTCTGAGAATGCCAAGGGCAGACAGGTTGACCTTACATGTTTCTTCTTGTGTCAATTTTGGTAAACTTTAGGAGCTAGGAAATGGTCCACTTTACAGAAATGTTCAAATTTACTGGCATTTCAGATATTCTCTGCTATAACATTGTCCTGATTCTTTCTGTATATTCTTTACTTATGATTTGGTTTTCCTTAATCAAAGTGTGTCTTTTAAATCTTGTCAAAGAATATTCTTTGGACTTACTACCTAACCTGAATTTTATACATTTTCTATTTTATTAAGTTCTGCTCACACCTTTATTTATATATTTTCTGTGTTCTCAGGTTTATTGTTTTGATATTCTGATGTCAATTAAAACACTAGGTTATTCATTTTAATAAATCTATTTACTTATAAAGATTTCAACTTTTCAAGATTCCAGCTTACTTGTAAGTTTCTAAGGGTCAGGTCCTCTACATTGTTGCTGGCCTAAGGCGTAGTTCACAATATGGCAAAGTATATATTGACCTATTTTCCCCTCGACTTTCTGTGATTCCCTACATCTCAACTTTCTTTGCAGACAAGCCATTTGAAATACCCTTAACTTATTTCACAGCCAATAAGTCTTTGAAATAATGTGTATTTTTTAGAGAAATCTTCTTATATAATTAGGCAGAAAATCTGACCTGCCATAGTTTTCAAAACAGCATAATTTCACTCTTCTCAATGATGAATCTGTTGTATGACAGAACCTTTCAGTATTCAGCTTTATCAAAGACATGTACTTTAAAAATGTTTTAGAGATCCTACCAGTCTTTGAAAACATCCTTCTTCTTTGTTTCAGTTCCAGTTTTATGTATATTTTCTGCCTTGCACCTGATTATTCCAACGTCTGATCGATGGCCTAGGGAATCTAATCCTGGTATTGATTGTTTTTGCTGATTGTCTCACCCTGTAGCTGATTTCTTCATTATTTTGTAAATTTAGATCATGAGCTCATGTTTAGCTGAACATCTGACTTTGTAAGAGGCTTAGGTTTGAAAACAAGTAATCTTCATCAGAATGTCCGAAAAGATTTATTTTTGTCGCACCAATGAGTTGCCCATGAGGACCCCGTTGTCTACAAGAGTTGGTCCACTACTTCCTGTAGAGGCACGGAAACAGACAGGGCTGTTTTGCGCCCCACGATCTGGGGCAGTGGCAGTGGGTGGCCTGTGGACTGGGCTGGAGACTCTCCGCGTGTGTCCTAGGGATCCATCTGCCTGAGAACTTCTGTCACCTGACAGGAAGCTACAATGCCCAGACCTATGGTTAGCTGTGCACCGAGGTGTACTGCGCGGACAGGTTCCACACGCACTTCAAGTAAGAGGGTGTCCTGAGTGGAAAGGTGAAAGTTTGGGCAGCTGTGCAGACAAAGAAGGCGCACTTTGGCCTGGGCCTAAATGCTTGTGACACCCCACTGGGCCTGCCCGGCACTGAGGGCCCTGCCCTGGTCCCCCTGCTCGCCTGCCCTTTGTTCAGTCACAGCAGAGATGGCCACACACACTCCCTCAGTGAGGGCCGTGTTCCAAACTCCCTCAGCCCCGCCCCCTCTCCGCAGGATACCATGGACTACAGATGCTGCATTCTGAGTCCAGGGCATTCCGAGAATGCCAAGGGCAGACGTGATGAACTTAAATGATTTAGTTTTTTTCAGTTTTGGTAAACTTTAGGTGCTAGGATATGGTTCAATTTACAGAAATGTTCAAATTTACTGGCATTTCAGATATTCTCTGCTATAACATTGTCCTGATTCTTTCTGTATATTCTTTACTTATGTTTTGCTTTTCCTTAATCAAAGTTTATCTTTTAAATCTTGTCAAAAAATATTCTTTTGACTTACTACCTCACCTGAATTTTATAGTTTTTCTATTGTATTAAGTTCTGCTCATATCTTTATTTCTCTTTTTAGTATGTTCTCTGGGTTTATTGGTTTGATCTTCTGATGTCAATTCAAACACTTGGGTATTGATCTTCATAAATCTCTTAACGTATAAAGATTTGAACTTTTAAAGATTCCTGCTCACTTTTAAGTTTCTAAGGGTCAGGTCCTCTACACGGTGGCTGGCCTAAGTCTTAGTTCACCATATAGCAATGTATATATTGACATTTTCCCCTCGACTTTCTGTGATTCCCTATATCTCACCTTTCTTTGCAGACAAGCCATTTGAAATAAATTTAACTTATTTCACAGCCAATAAGTCTTTGAAATAATGTCTATTTTTTAGACAAATCTTCTTATATAATTAGGCAGAAAATCTGACATTCCATAGTTTTCAAAACAGCATAATTTCACGCTTCTCAATGATGAATCTGTTGTATTACACATCTTTTGAGTATTTAGCTTTATCAATGACATGTGATTTAAAAATGTTTTAGAGATCCTACCAGTCTTTGAAAACATCCTTGTTCCTTGTTTCAGTTCCAGTTTTATGTATATTTTCTGCCTTGCACCTCATTATTCCTACTTCTGATGGATGGCCTTTGGAATCTAATTCTGGTATTGCTTGTTTTTGCTGATTGTCTCCCCCTTGTAGCTGATTTCTTCATTATTGTGTAAATTTAGATCATGAGCTCATGTTGAGCCAAACAGCGGATCTTGTAAGAGTCTTAGGTGTGAACGGTCGTAAGCTTCATCCGAAAGTCCGCAAAGATTTATCTGTGTCCCTGCAATGAATTTCCTGCGAGAACCCCGTGTTCTACAAGTGTTGGTCAAATACTCCCTCTAGAGGCAGGGACTCGGACAGGGCCGCTTTGTGACCCCTGATCTGGGTATGGGGCAGGGGCGGCCTGTGTACCGGATAGGAGCCTCTCCGCGTGTGTCCCAGGGACCCATCTGCCTGCGATCCTCGGTCACCTGGCAGGAAGCTACGATGCCACGACCTATGGTTAGCTGCGCAGCGAGGTGTACTGCGCGCACAGGTTCCACACACACTTCAAGTAAGAGGGCGGCCTGAGTGGAAAGGTGAGAGTTTGGGCACATGTGCACACAAAGAAGGCGCCCTTTGGCCTGGGCCTAAATGCTTGTGAAAGCGCACTGGGCCTGCCGGGCTCTGAGGGCACTGCACAGGACGGCCTGCTCCCCTGCCCTTTGTTCAGTGACATCAGAGATGGCAACACCCACTCCCTCAGTGAAGGTAGTGTTCCAGCCTCCCTCAGCCCCGCACCCTCTCCGCAGGTTACCATGGACTACAGATGCTGCATTCTGAGGCCAGGGCGTTCCGAGAATGCCTAGGGCAGACATGATGACCTTAAATGATTTCCTCTTGTTTCAGTTTTGGTAAACATTAGGAGCTAGGAAATGGTCCACTTTACAGAAATGTTCAAATTTACTGGCGTTTCAGATATTCTCTGCTATAACATTGTCCTGATTCTTTCTGTATATTCTTTACTTATGTTTTTGTTTTCCTTAATCAAAGTGTGTCTTTTAACTCTTTTCAAAGAATATTCTTTGGACTTACTACATCACCTGAATTTTAGACGTTTTCTGTTGTATTAAGTTCTGCTCATATCTTTATTTATCTTTTTTCTATGTTCTCAGGGTTTATTGTTTTGATTTTCTGATGTCAATTAAAACACTTGGTTATTCATTTTCATAAATCTTTTTACTTATAAATATTTGATCTTTTGCAGATTCCAGCTTACATGTAAGTTTCTAAGGGTCATGTACTCTACATTGTTGCTGGACTAAGGCTTATTTCATCATAGAGCAATGTATATATAGACTTATTTTCCCCTCGACTTTCTGTGATTCCCTACATCTCACCTTTCTTTGCAGACAAGCCATTTGAAATAACCTTAACTTATTTCACAGCCAATAATTCTTTGAAATAATGTGTATTTTTTAGAGAAATCATCTTATATAATTAGGCAGAAAATCTCACCTTCCATAGTTTTCTAAACAGCATAATTTCACTCTTCTCACTGCTTAATTTGTTGTCTTAAACAACCTTTGAGTATTTAGATTTATCAATGACATGTAATTTAAAAATGTTTTAGAGATCCTACCAGTCTTTGAAAACATCCTTGTTCCTTGTTTCAGTTCCAGTTGTATGTATATTTTCTGCCTTGCACCTGATTATTCCAACATCTCATGGATGGCCTTGGGAATCTAATTCTGGTATTGCCTGTTTTTGCTGATTGTCTCCCCCTTGTATCTGATTTCTTCATTATCGTGTAAATTTAGTTCATGAGCTCATGTTTAGCTAAACAGCTTACCTTGTAAGAGGCTTAGGTGTGAACGCTGGTAAGCTTCATCAGAAAGTCGGCAAAGATTTATTTGTGTCCTTCCAATGAGTTGCCCGCGAGAACTCCGTTTTCTACAAGTGTTGGTCCAATAATCACTCTAGAGGCAGGGATTCAGACAGGCCTGCTTTGCGGCCGCCGATCTGGGGCCGAATTTTTGGGCCGCCCTTGGCCCTGGTAGGAGCATCTCCGCTTATGTCCCATGGACCAATCTGCCTGCAAACTTCGGTCACCTGGCAGGACGATACAAGGCCCTGACCTATGGGTAGCTGTGCAGCGAGGTGTACTGCGCGGACAGGTTCCACACACCCTTCAAGTAAGAGGGCGGCCTTAGTGGAAGTGTGAGAGTTTGGGCTGCTGTGCAGACAGAGAAGGCGCCCTTTGGCCTGGGCCTAAATGCTTGTGAAACCGCACTGGTCCTGCCGGTCCTCTGAGGGCCCTGCACTGGAAGCCCTGCTCCCCAGCCCTTTGTTCAGTCACAGCAGATAGTGCCACACCCACTCCCTCAGTGAGGGCAGTGTTCCAGCCTCCCTCAGCCTCGCCGCCTCTCGGCAGGTTACCATGGACTACAGATGCTGCATTCTGAGGCCAGTGCGTTCCGAGAATGCCAAGGGCAGACAGGATGACCTTAAATGATTTCCTCTTGTATCAGTTTTGGTAAACGTTAGGAGCTAGGAAATGGTCCATTTTACACAAATGTTCAAATTTACTAGCGTTTCAGATCTTCTCTGCTATAACATTGTCCTGATTCTTTCTGTATATTCTTGACGTATATTTTTGTTTTCCTTAATCAAAGTGTGTCTTTTAAATCTTTTCAAAGAATATTCTTTGGACTTACTACGTCACCTGAATTTTATACGTTTTCTGTTGTATTAAGTTCTGCTCATACCTTTATTTCTCTTTTTTCTATGTTCTCAGGGTTTATTGTTTTAATCTTCTGATGTCAATTAAAACACTTGGTTATTCATTTTCATAAATCTTTTTACTTATAAAGATTTGAACTTTTGAAGATTCCAGCTTACTTGTAAGTTTCTAAGCGTCAGGTCGTCTACATTGTTGCTGGCCTAAGGCTTAGTTCAACATATAGCAATGTATATATTGACCTATTTTCCCCTCGACACTCTGTGATTCCCTACATCTCACCTTTCTTTGCAGACAAGCCATTTGAAATACTCTTAACTTATTTCAGAGCCAATAAGTCTTTGAAATAATGTGTATTTTTTAGACAAATCTTCTTATATAATTAGGCAGAAAATCTGACTTGCCATAGTTTTCAAAACAGCATACTTTCACTCTTCTCAATGTTGAAACTGTTGTACTACACAACTTTGAGTATTTACCTTTTTCAAAGACATGTACTTTAAAAACATTTTAGAGATCCTACCTGTCTTTGAAAACATCCTTATTCCTTGTTTCAGTTCCAGGTTTATGTATATTTTCTGCCTTGCACCTGATTATTCCAAAATCTGATAGATGGCCTAGGGAATCTAACTCTGGTATTGATTGTTTTTGCTGATTGTCTACCCCTTGTAGCTGATTTCTTCATTATTGTGCAAATTTAGATCATGAGCTCATGTTTAGCCAAACAGATAACCATGTAAGAGGCTTAGGTGTGAACGCTCGTAAGCTTCATCAGAACGTCGGCAAAGATTTATATGTGTCCCTCCAATGAGTGGCCCGCGAGGACTCTGTTTTCTACAAGTGTTGGTCCAATACTCCCTCTAGAGACAGGTACTCAGACAGGGCTGCTTTGGGGACCCCGATTTGGGGCAGGGGCAGTAGGGAGCCTGTGGCCCGGGCAAGATCCTCTCCGCGTTTTTCCTTGGGACCCATCTGCCTGCGAACTTCGGTCACATGGCATGAAGCTACGATGCCCAGACCTATGGTTAGCTGTGCAGCGGGGTGTACTGTGCGGACAGGTTCCACACAAACTTCAAGTAAGAGGGCGGCCTGAGTGGAAAAGTGAGAGTTTGGGCAGATGTGCAGAAAAAGAACAAGCACTTTGGCCTGGGCCAAAATGCTTGTGACACCCCACTGGGCCTGCCGGGCTCTGAGGGCCCTGCCCTGGTTTCCCTGCTCTCCTCCCTATGTTCAGTCAGAGCAGAGATTGCCACACACACTCCCTCAGTGAGGAGAGTGTTCCAACCTCCCTCAGACACGCCCCCTCTCCGCAGGTTACCATGGACTACAGATGCTGCATTCTCAGACCAGGGAATTCAGAGAATGCCAAGGGCCGACAGGATGACCTTAAATGATTTCCTCTTGTGTCAGTTTTCGTAAACATTAGGAGCTAGGAAATGGTCCACTTTACAGAAATGTTCAAATTTACTGGTATTTCAGATATTTTTTGTTATAACTTTGACTTAATCTTTCTGTATATTCTTGACATATGTTTTTGTTTTCCTTAATCAAAGTGTGTCTTTTAACTCTTTTCAAAGAATATTCTTTGGACTTACTACACCACCTGAATTTTATACGTTTTCTGTTGTATTAAGTTCTGCTGATATTTTTATTAAACTTTTTTCTATGTTCTCAGGCTTTATTGTTTTGATCTTCTGATGTCATTTAAAACAGTTGGTAATTCATTTTCATAAATCTTTTTACTTATAAAGGTTTGAACTATTGAAGATTCCAGCTTACTTGTAAGTTTCTAAGCGTCAGGTGCTCTACATTGTTCCTGGCCTAAGGCTTAGTTCAACATAGAGCAATGTATATATTGAACTATTTTCCCCTCGACTTACTGTGATTCCCTACATCTCACCTTTCTTTGCAGACAAGCCATTTGAAATACCCTTAACTTATTTCACAGCCAATAAGTCTTTGAAATAATGTGTATTTTTTAACGAAAACTTCTTATATAATTAGGCAGAAAATCTGACCTGCCATAGATTTCAAAACAGCATAATTTCACTCTTCTCAATGATGAAACTGTTGTATTACACAACGTTGAGTATATAGGTTTATAAATGTCATGTTCTTTAAAAATGTTTATGAGATCCTACCAGTCTTTGTAAACATCCTTGTTCCTTGTTTCAGTTCCAGTTTTATTATATATTTTCTGCCTTGCACCTGATGATTCCAACATCTGATGGAAGGCCTAGGGAATCTAATTCTGGTATTGCTTGTTTTCGCAGATTGTCTCCCCCTTGTAGCTGATTTCTTCATTATTGTGTAAGTTTAGATCATGAGCTCATGTTTAGCTAAACAGCTGTCCTTGTAAGAGGCTTAGCTGTGAACGCTCGTAAGCTTCATCAGAAAGTCGGCAAAGATTTATTTGTGTCTCTCCAAAGAGTTTCCTGCGAGGACCCCGTATTCTTCAAGTGTTGGTCAAATACACCCTCTGGAGGCAGGAACTCGGACAGGGCTGCTTTACGGCCCCCGACTTGGGGAAGGGGCAGAGGGCGGCCTGTGGCCCGGTCAGGAGCCTCTCCGCGTGTGTCCCAGGGACCCATCTGCCTGCGATCCTCGGTCACCTAGCAGAAAGCTACGATGCCCCGACCTATGGTTAGCTGCGCAGCGAGGTGAACTGCGCGGACAGGTTCCACACACACTTCAAGTAAGAGGGCGGCCTGAGTGGAAAGGTGAGAGTTTGGGCAGCTGTGCAGATAAAGAAGGCGCCCTTTGGCCTGGGCCAAAATGCTTGTGAAACCGCACTTGGTCTGCCGGCTCTGAGGGAACTGAACTGGACGCCATGCTCCCCTGCCCTTTGTTCAGTCACAGCAGAGATGGCCACACCCACTACCTCAGTGAGGCCAGTGTTCCAGGCTCCCTTACCCCCGCCCCCTCTCCGCAGGGTACCATGGACTACAGATGCTGCATTCTGAGGCCAGGGCGTTCCGAGAATGCCAAGGGCAGACATGATGACCTTAAATGATTTCCTCTCGTGTCAGTTTTGGTAAACTTTAGGAGCTAGGAAATGGTCCACTTACAGAAATGTTCAAATTTACTGGCATTTCAGATCTTCTCTGCTATAACATTGTCCTGATTCTTTCTGTATATTCTTGACTTATGTTTTCGTTTTCCTTAATCAAAGTGTGTCTTTTAAATCATTTCATAGAATATTCTTTGGACTTACTACAATACCTGAATTTTATACGTTTTCTGTTGTATTAAGTTCTGCTCATATCTTTATTAAACTTGTTTCTATGTGCTCAGGCTTTATTGTTTTGATCTTCTGATGTCAATTAAAACAGTTGGTTATTCATATTCATAAATCTTTTTACTTATAACGATTTGAACTATTAAAGATTCCAGCTTACTTGTAAGTTTCTAAGCGTCAGGTCCTCTACATTGTTGCTTGCTTAAGGCTTAGTTCACCATATAGCAATGTATATATTGACCTATTTTCCCCTCGACTTTCTGTGATTCCCTACAACTCACCTTCCTTTGCAGACAAGCCATTTGAAATACACTTATCTTATTTCACAGCCAATAAGTCTTTGAAATAATGTGTATTTTTTAGACATATCTTCTTATAAAATTATGCAGAAAATCTTACCTGCCATAGTTTTCAAAACAGCATACTTTCACTCTTCACAATGTTGAATCTGTTGTATTACACAAATTTGAGTATTTACCTTTTACAAAGACATTTACTTTAAAAATGTTTTAGAGATCCTACCAGTCTTTGAAAACATACTTATTCCTTGTTTCAGTTCCAGTTTTATGTATATTTTCTTCCTTGCACCTGATTATTCCAACATCTGATGGATGGCCTAGGGAATCTAATTCTGGTATTGCTTGTTTTCGCTGATTGTCTCCCCCTTGTAGCTGATTTATTCATTATTGTGTAAATTTAGATCATGAGCTCATGTTTAGCTAAGCAGCTGACCTTATAAGAGGCTTAGGTGTGAACGCTCATAAGCTTCATCAGAAAGTCGGCAAAGATTTATTTGTGTCCCTCCAAAGAGTTTCCTGCGAGGACCCCGTTTTCTACAAGTGTTGGTCAAATACACCCTCTAGAGGCAGGGACTCGGACAGGGCTACTTTGCGGCCCCCGATTTGGGGAAGGGGCAGAGGGCGGCCTATGGCCCGGCCAGGAGCCTCTCCTCGTGTGTCCCAGGGACCCATCTGCCGGCGATCCTCGGTCACCTGGCAGGAAGCTACGATGCCCCGACCTATGGTAAGCTGCGTAGCGAGGTGAACTGTGCGGACAGGTTGCACTCACACTTCAAGTAAGAGTGCGGAATGAGTGGAAAGGTGAGAGTTTGGGCAGCTGTGCAGATAATGAAGGCGCCCTTTGGCCTGGTCCTAAATGCTTCTGAAACCGCACTGGGCCTGCCGGTCTCTGAGGGCCTGCACTGGTTTCCCTGCTCTCCTGCCCTTTGTTCAGTCACAGCAGAGATGGCCACACCCACTCCCTCAGTGAGGCCAGTGTTCCAGCCTCCCTCAGCCCCGGCCCCTCTCCGCAGGTTACCATGGACTACAGATGATGCTTTCTGAGGCCAGGGCGTTCCGAGAAAGCCAAGGGCAGACATGATGACCTTAAGGGATTTCCTCTTGTGTCAGTTTTGGTAAACTTTAGGAGCTAGGAAATGGTCCAATTTACAGAAATGTTCAAATTTACAGGCATTTCAGATCTTCTCTGCTACAACATTGTCCTGATTCTTTCTGTATATTCTTGACTTATGTTTACGTTTTCCTTAATCAAAGTGTGTCTTTTAAATCTTTTCAAAGAATATTCTTTGGCCTTACTACATCACCTGAATTTTATATGTTTTCTGTTGTGTTAAGTTCTGCTCATATATTTATTAAACTTTTTTCTATGTTCTCAGGCTTTATAGTTTTGATCTTCTGATGTCAATTAAAACACTTGGTTATTCATTTTCATAAATCTTTTTACATATAAAGATTTGAACTTTTGATGATTCCAGCTTACTTCTAAGGTTCTAAGCATCAGGTCCTCTACATTGTTGCTGGCCTAAGGCTTATTTCAGCGTATAGCAATATATATATTGACATATTTTCCCCTCGGCTTTCTATGATTCCCTACATCTCACCTTTCTTTGGAGAAAAGCCATTTGAAATACCCTTACCTTATTTCACAGCCAATAAGTCTTTGAAATAATGTGTATTTTTTAGAGAAATCTTCTTATATATTTAGGCAGAAAATCTGACCTGCCATAGTTTTCAAAACAGCATAATTTCAATCTTCTCAATGATGAATCTGTTGAATTACACAACCTTTGAGTATTTAGCTTTATCAGTGACATGTAGTTTAAAAATATTTAAGAGATCCTACCAGTCTTTGAAAACATCCTTGTTCCTTGTTTCAGTTCCAGTTGTATGTATATTTTCTGCCTTGCACCTGATTATTCCAACATCTGATGGATGGCCTAGGGAATCTAATTCTGGTATTGCTTGTTTTTGCTGTTTGCCTCCCCCTTGTAGCTGATTTCTTCATTATTGTGTAAATTTAGATCATGAGCTCATGTTTAGCTAAACAGCTGACCTTGTAAGAGGCTTAGGTTTGAACGCTCGTAAGCTTCATCAGAAAGTCGACAAAGATTTATTTGTTGTCCCTCCAATGAGTGGCTCGCAAGGACCCGGTTTTCTACAAATGTTTGTCCAATACTCCCTCTAGAGACAGGGACTCAGACAGGGCTGCTTTGAAGACCCCGATCTGGGGCAGGGGCAGAGGGAGGCCTGTGGCCCGGGCAGGAGCCTCTCCGCGTGTGTCCTTGGGACCCATCTGCCTTCGAACTTTGGTCACCTGGAATGAAGCTACGATGCCCAGACCTATGTTTAGCTTTGCAGCGAGGTGTACTGCGCGGACAGGTTCCACACACACTTCAAGTAAGAGGGCGGCCTGAGTAGAAAAGTGAGAGTTTGGGCACCTGTTCAGACAAAGAAGGCGCCCTTTGGCCTGGGCCTAAATGCTTGTGACACCCCACTGGACCTGCCTGGCTCTGAGGGCCCTGCCCTGGTTTCCCGGCTCTCCTGCTCTATGTTCAGTCACAGCAGAGATGGCCACACCCACTCCCTCAGTGAGGGCTGTGTTCAAACCTCCCTGAGCCCCGCCCCCTTTCCACAGTTTACCATGGACTACAGATGCTGCATTCTGAGGCCAGGGCGTTCCGAGAATGCCAAGGGCAGACATGATAAACTTTAATGATTTCCTCTTGTGTCAGTTTTGGTAAACTCTAGGAGCTAGGAAATGGTCAACTTTACGGAAATATTCAAATTTACTGGCATTTCATATATTCTCTGCTATAACATTGTCCTGATTATTTCTATGTATTCTTTAATTATGTTTGTGTTTTCCTTAATCAAACTGTGTCTTTTAAATCTTTTCAAAGAATATTCTTTGGATTTACTACCTCACCTGAATTTTATACGTTTTCTGTGGTATTAAGTTCTGCTCATATCTTTATTTATCTTTTTTCTATGTTCTCAGGGTTTATTGTTTTGATCTTCTGATGTCAATTAAAACACTTGGTTATTCATTTTCATCAATCTTTTTACTTATAAAGATTTGAACTTTTAAAGAATCCAGCTCACTTTTAACTTTCTAAGGGTCAGGTCCTCTACATTGTGGCTGGCCTAAGGCTTAGTTCACCATATAGCAATGTATATATTGACATTTTCCCCTCGACTTTCTGTGATTCCCTACATCTCACCTTTCTTTGCAGACAAGCCGTTTGAAATACACTTAACTTATTTCACAGCCAATAAGTCTTTGAAATAATGTCTATTTTTTAGAGAAATCTTCTTATATAATTAGCCAGAAAATCTCACCTTCCATAGTTTTCAAAACAGCATAATTTCACTCTTCTCAATGCTTAATCTGTGGTAATAAACAACCTTTGAGTATTTAGTTTTATCAACGACATGTAGTTTAAAAATGTTTTAGAGATCCTACCAGCCTTTGAAAACCTCCTTGTTCCTTGTTTCAGTTAAAGTTTTATGTATATTTTCTGCCTTGCACCTGATTATTCCAACATCAGATGGATGGCCTAGGGAATCTCATTCTGGTATTGATTGTTTTTGCTGATTGTCTCACTTTGTAGCTGATTTCTTCAATATTGTGTAAATTTAGATCATGAGCTCATGTTTAGCTAAACAGCTGACCTTGTAAGAGGCTTAGGTGTGAACGCTGGTAAGCTTCAGCAGAAAGTCGGCAAAGATTTATTTGTGTCCCTCCAATAAGTTGCCCGCAAGGACCCAGTTTTCTACAAGTGTTGGTCCAATACTCCTTCGGGAGGCTGTGGACTCAGACATGGCTGCTTTTCAGCCTTCGATCTGGGGCAGGGCCTGTGGGCGGCCTGTGGCTCGGGCAGGAGCCTCTCCGCATGTGTCCCAGGGACCCATTTGCCTGCGAACTTCGGTCACCTTGCAGAAAGCTACGAAGCCCTGACCTATGGTTAGCTCTGCAGCGAGGTGAACTGCGCGGACAGGTTCCAAACACACTTCAAATAAGAGGGCGGCCAGAGTGGAAAGGTGAGAGTTTGGGCAGCTGTGCAGACAAAGGGTTGCCCTTTGGTTTGGGCCTAAACGCTTGTGACACACCACTGGGTCTGCCGGGCTCTGAGGGCCCTGCCCTGGGCCCCCTGCTCCCCTGCCCTTTGTTCAGTCACAGCAGAGATGGCCACACCCACTCCCTCAGTGAGGGCAGTCTTCCAATCTCCCTCAGCCACGCCCCCACTCCGCAGGTTACCATGGACTACAGATGCTGCATTCTGAGGCCAGGGCGTTCCGAGAATGCCAAGGGCAGACATGATGACCTTAAATGATTTCCTCTTGTGTCAATTTTGGTAAACTGTAGGATCTAGGAAATGGTCCGCTTTACAGAAATGTTCATATTTACTGGCATTTCATATATTCTCTGCTATAACATTGTCCTCATTCTTTCTGTATATTCTTTACTTATGTTTATGTTTTCCTTAATCAAAGTGTGTCTTTTAAATCTTTTCAAAGAATATTCTTTGGACTTAGTAAATCACCTGAATTTTATGCGTTTCCTGTTGTATTAAGTTCTGCTCATATCTTTGTTTATTTATTTTTCTATGTTCTCTGGGTTTATTGTTTTGATTTTCTGATGTCAAGTAAAACACTTGGTTATTCATTTTAATAAATCTTTGTACTTATAAAGTTTTGAACTCTTAAAGATTCCAGCTTATTTGTACTTTTCTAAGGGTCCTTTCCTCTACACTGTTGCCGGCCTAAGGCTTAGTTCAGCATATAGCAATGTATATATTGACATATTATCCCCTCGGCTTTCTGTGATTCCCTACATCTCACCTTTCTTTGCAGACAAGCCATTTGAAATTCACTTAACTTATTTCACAGCCAATAAGTTTTTGAAATAATGTGTATTTTTTAGAGAAAACATTTATATAATTAGGCAGAAAATCTCACCTTCCATAGTTTTCTAAACAGCATAATGTCACTCTTCTCACTGCTTAATTTGTTGTTTTAAACAACCTTTGAGTATTTAGCTTTATCAATGACATGTACTTTAAAAATGTTTTAGAGATCCTACCAGTCTTTGAAATCATCCTTGTTCCTTGTTTCATTTCCAGGTTTATGTATATTTTCTGCCTTGCACCTGATTATTCCAACATCTGATGGATGGCCTAGGGAATCTAATTCTGGTATTGATTGTTTTTGCTGATTGTCTCCCCTTGTAGCTGATTTCTTCATTATTGTGTAAATTTAGATCATGAGCTCATGTTTAGCTAAACAGCTAATTTTGTAAGAGGCTTAGGTGTGAACGCTCCTAAGCTTCAGCAGAAAGTCGGCAATGATTTATTTGTGTCCCTCCAATGAGTTACCCCAGAAAGTCGGCAAAGATTTATTTGTGTCTCTCCAATGAGTTACCCCGAGGACCCCATTTTCTACAAGTGTTTGTCCAATACTCCCTCTAGATGCAGGGGCTCAGACAGGACTGCTTTGCTGCCACCGATCTGGGGTAGTGGCTTTTGGCGGCCTGTGGCCCGGGCAGGAGGCTCCCCGCGTGTGTCCCACCCCCCATCTGCCTGCGAACTTCGGTCAGCTGGCAGTAAGCTACGATGCCCAGACCTATGGTTAGCTGTGCAGCGAGGTGTACTGTGCGGGCCGGTTCCACACACACTTCAAGTAAGAGGGCGGCCTGAGTGGAAAGGTGAGAGTCCGGACAGCTGTGCCAACAAAGAAGGCGCCCTGTGACCTGGGCCTAAATGCTTGTGACACCCCACTGCGACTGCCGGGCTCTGAGGACCCTGCCCTGTGCCCCCTTCTCCCCTGCCCTTTGTTCAGTCACAGCAGAGATGGCCACACCCACTCCCTCAGTGAGGGCAGTGTTCCAACCACCCACAGCACCGCCGCTCTCCGCAGGTTACCATGGACTACAGATGCTGCATTCTGAGGCCAGGGCTTTCCGAGAATGCCAAGGGCAGACATAATAACCTAAAATGAATTCCTCTTGTGTCAAATTTGGTAAACTATAGGAGCTAGGAAATGGTCCACTTTACAGAAATGTTCAAATTTACTGGAATTTCATATATTCTCTGCTGTAACATTGTCCTGATTCTTTCTGTATATTCTTTACTTATGTTTTTATTTTCCTAATCAAAGTGTGTCTTTTAAATCTTGTCAAGGAATATTCTTTGGACTTACTACCTCACCTGAATTTTATACTTTTTTCTATTGTATTAAGTTCTGCTCATATCTGTATTTATCTTTCTTCTATGTTCTCTGGGTTTATTGTTTTGATCTTCTGATGTCAAATAAAACACTTGGTTATTCATTTTAAAAAATCTTTTTACTTATAAAGTTTTGAACTTTTCAAGTTTCCAGCTTACTTGTACGTTTCTAAGGGTCAGGCCCTCTACATTGTTGCTGGCCTAAGTCTTAGTTCAACAAATAGCAATGTATATATTGACCTATTTTCCCCTCGACTTTCCGTGATTCCCTACATCTCACGTTTCTTTGCAGACAAGCCATTTGAAATACCCTTAACTTATTTCACAGCCAATAAATCTTTGAAATAATGTGTATTTTTTAGAGAAATCTTCTTATATAATTAGACAGAAAATCTGACCTGCCATAGTTTTCAAAATAGCATAATTTCACTCTCCTCAATGATGAATCTGTTGTATTACACAACCTTTGAGTATTTAGCTTTATCAATGACATGTACTTTAAAAATGTTTTAGAGGTCCTAACAGTCTTTGAAAACATCCTTGTTCCTTGTTTCAGTACCAGTTTTATGTATCTTTTCTCCCTTGCACCTGATTATTCCAACGTCTGATCGATGGCCTAGGGAATCTAAATCTGGTATTGATAGGTTTTGCAGATTTTGTCCCCTTGTAGCTGATTTCTTCATTATTGTGTAAATTTAGGTCATGAGCTCACGTTTAGCTAAACAGCTGACCTTGTAAGAGGCTAAGGTGTGAATGCTCGTAAGCTTCAGCAGAACGTCAGCAAAGATTTATTTGTGTCCCTCCAATGAGTTGCCCGCGAGGAACCCGTTTTCTACAAGTGTTGGTCCAATACGACCTATAGAGGCTGGGAACTCAGACAGGGCTGCTTTGAGGCCCCCGATCTGGGGCAGAGGCAGTGGGAGGCCTGTGGCTCCTGCAGGAGCTGCTTCGCGTGTGCCCCAGGGTCGCATTTGCCTGTGAACTTCGGTCACCTTGCAGGAAGCCACGATGCCCAGACCTATGGTTAGCTGTGCAGCGATG
The DNA here is from genome assembly GCF_964165515.1 of Mesoplodon bidens. NCBI lineage: Eukaryota > Metazoa > Chordata > Mammalia > Artiodactyla > Ziphiidae > Mesoplodon > Mesoplodon bidens. The sequence continues at coordinate 6,582,215 of NC_138180.1, forward strand.
TGTACTGCGTGGCCAGGTTCCACAAACACTTCAAGTAAGCAGGAGGCCTGAGGGGAAAGTTAGGAGTTTGGGCAACCGTGCTGACAAAGAAGGCTCCGTTTGGCCAGTGCCTAAATGCTTGTGACACCGGACTGGGCCTGCCGGGCTCTGAGGGCCCTGCCCTTGGTCCCCTTCTCCCCTGCCCTTTGTTCAGTCACAGCAGAGATGGCCACACCCACTCCCTCTGTGAGGGCCGTGTTCCAACCTCCCTCAGCCCCGCCCACTCTCCGCAGGTTACCATGGACTACAGATGCGGCATTCTGAGGCCAGGGCGTTCCGAGAATGCCAAGGGCAGACATGATGACCTTAAATGATTTCCTCTTGTGTCAATTTTGGTAAACTTTAGGAGCTAGGAAATGCTCCAATTACAGAAATGTTCAAATTTGCTGGCATTTCATATATTCTCTGCTATAACATTGTCCTGATTCTTTCTGTATATTCTTTACTTATGTTTTGTTTTCCTTAATCAAAGTGTGTCTTTTCAATCTTTTCAAAGAATAATCTTTGGACTTACTACCTCAGCTGAAATTTCTACGTTTTCTGTTGTATTAAGTGCTGCTCATATCTTTATTTATCTTTTTTCTCTGTTCTCAGGATTTATTGTTCTGATCTTCTGATGTCAATTAAAACACTTGGTTATTCATTTTAATAAATCTTTTTACTTATAAAGGTTTGAACTTTTCAAGATTCCAGATTACTTTTAAGTTTCTAAGGGTCAGGTCCTCTACATTGTTGCTGGCCTAAGGCTTAGTTCACAATATAGCCCAGTATATATTGACCTATTTTCCCCTCGACTTTCTGTGATTTCCTACATCTCACTTTTCTTTGCAGACAAGCCATTTGAAATACCCTTAAATTATTTCACAGCCAATAAGTCTTTGAAATAATGTGTATTTTTTAGAGAAATCTTCTTATATAATTAGGCAGAAAATCTGACCTGCCATAGTTTTCAAAACAGCATAATTTAACTCTTCTCAATGATGAATCTGTTGTATTACACAGCCTTTGAGTATTTAGCTTTATCAACGACATGTACTTTAAATATGTTTTAGAGAACCTACCAGTCTTTGAAAACATCCTTGTTCCTTGTTTCAGTTCTAGTTTTGTGTATATTTTTTGCCTTGCACCTCATTATTCCAACGTCTGATGGATGGCCTAGGGAATCTAATTCTGGTATTGATTGTTTTTGTTGATTGTCTTTCCATGTATCTGATTCCTTCATTATTGTGTAAATTTACATCATGAGCTCATGTTTAGCTAAACAGCTGAATATGTAAGAGGCTTAGGTGTGAACGCTCCTAAGCTTCAGCAGAAAGTTGGCAAAGATTTATTTTTGTCCCTCCAATGAGTTCCCCCCGGGACCCCGTTTTCTACAAGTGTTGGTCCAATACTCCCTCTAGGGGCTGGGACTCAGACAGGACTGATTTGCTGCCCCCGATCTGGGATAGTGGCTTTGGGCGGCCTGTGGCCTTGGCAGGAGGCTCCCCACGTGTGTCCCACGACCCATCTGCCTGCAAACTTCGGTCAACTTGCAGGAAGCTATGATGCCCAGACCTATGGTTAGCTTTGCAGCAGGTTTACTGCGCAGACCGGTTCCACACACACTTCAAGTAAGAGGGCGGACTGAGGGGAAAGTTGAGAGTTTGGGCAGCTGTGCAGACAAAGAAGGCGCACTTTGGCCTGGGCCTAAATGCTTTTGACACATGACTGGGCCTGCCGTGCTCTGAAGGCCCTGCCGTTGGCCCCCTTCTCCCGTGACGTTTGTTCAGTCACAGCAGAAATGGCCCCTCACACTCCCTCAGTGAGAGCTGTGTTCCAAACTCCCTCAGCCCCGCCCCCTCTCCGCAGGTTACCATGGACTACAGATGGTGCATTCTGAGGCAAGGGCGTTCCGAGAATGCCAAGGGCAGACATGATGACCTTAAATGACTTCCGCTTGTGTCAATTTTGGTAAACTTTAGGAGCTAGGAAATGGTCAACTTTACAGCAATGTTCAAATATACTGGCATTTCATATATTCTCTGCTATAACATTCTCCTGATTCTTTCTTCATATTCTTTACTTATGTTTTTGTATTCCTTAATCAAAGTGTGTCATTTAAATCTTGTCAAAGCATATTCTTTGGACTTACTACCTCACCCGAATTTTATTCGTTTTCTTTTGTATTAATTTCTGCTCATATCTATATTTATATTTTTTCTATGTTCTCAGGTTTTATTATTTTGGTTTTCTGATGTCAATTAAAACACTTGGTTATTCATTTTCATAAATCTGTTTACTTATAAAGATTTGAACTTTTCAAGATTCCAGCTTACTTGTAAGTTTCTAAGTGTCAGGAAATCTACATTGTTGCTGGCCTAAGGCTTAGTTCACAGTATAGCAAAGTATATATTGACCTACATTCCCCTCGACTTTCTGTGATTTCCTACATCTCACCTTTCTTTGCAGACAAGCCATTTGAAATAACCTTAACTTATTGCACAGCCTATAAGTATTTGAAATAATTTGTATTTTTTAGAGAAATCTTCTTATATATTTAGGCAGAAAATCTGACCTGTAATAGTTTTCAAAAAAGCATAATTTCACTCTTCTCAATGATGAATCTGTTGTATTACACAACCTTTGAGTATTTAGCTTTATCAATGACATGTACTTTAAAAATGTTTTAGAGATCCTACCAGTCTTTGAAAACATCCTTGTTCCTTGTTTCAGTTCCAGTTTTGTGTATATTTTTTGCCTTGCACCTGATTATTCCTACGTCTGATGGATGGCCTAGGGAATCTAACTCTGGTATTGATTGTTTTTGCTGATTGTCGCCCCTTGAAGCTGATTTCTTCATTATTGTGTAAATTTAGATCATGAGCTCATGTTTAGCTAAATATCTGACCCTGTAAGAGGCTTAGGTGTGAACACTCGTAAGCTTCATCAGAAAGTCCGCAAAGTTATATTTGTGTCCCTCCAATGAGTTGCCCGCGAGGACCCCGTTTTCTCCTAGCGTAGGTCCAATACTCCCTATAGAGGCACGGCCTCAGATAGGGCTGCTTTGCGCCCCACGATCTGGGGCAGTGGCAGTGGGCGGCCTGTGGCCCGGGCAGGAGCCTCTTCGCAAGTGTCCCAGGGACCAATCTGGCTGTGAACTTTGGTCACCTGGCAGGAAGCCAGGATGCCCAGACCTATGGTTAGCTGTGCAGCGAGGTGTACTGCGCGGTCAGGTTTCACACACACTTCAAGTAAGAGGGCGGCCTGAGTGGAAAGGTGAGAGTTTGGGCAGCTGTGCAGACAAAGAAGGCGCCCTTTGTCCTGGGCCTAAATGCCTGTGACACCCAACTGGTCCTGCCGGGCTCTGAGGACCCTGCCCTTGGCCCCCTGCTCCCCTGCCCTTTGTTCAGTCACAGCAGAGTTGGCCACAACCACTCCCTCAGTGAGGGCAGTGTTCCAAACTCCCTCAGCCCCGCCCCCTCTCCGCAGGTTACCATGGACTACAGGTGCGGCATTCTGAGTCCAGGGCATTCCGAGAATGACAAGGGCAGACATGATGACCTTAAATGATTTCCTCTTGGGTCAGTTCTGGTAAACTTTAGGAGCTAGGAAATGGTCCACTTTACACAAATGTTCAAATTTACTGGCATTTCATATATTCTCTTCTATAACATTGTCCTGATTCTTTCTGTATATTCTTTAATTATGTTCTTGTTTTTCTTAATCAAAGTGTTTCTTTTAAATATTTTCAAAGAATATTCTTTGGACTTACTACATCACCTGAATTTTATACGTTTTCCGTTGTATTAAGTTCTGCTCATATCTTTATTTATCTTTTTTCTATGTTCTCAGGGTTTATTGTTTTGATCTTCTGATGTCAATTAAAACACTTGGTTACTCATTTTAATAAATCTTTTTACTTATAAAGATTTGATCATTTGAATATTTCAGCTTACTTGTTAGTTTCTAAGGGTCAGGTCCTCTACATTGTTGCTGGCCTAAGGCTTAGTTCACAATATAGCAAACTATATATTGACCTATTTTCCCCTCGAATTTCTGTGATTCCTACATCTCACCTTTCTTTGCGGACAAACCATTTGAAATACCCTTAGCATATTTCACAGCCAATAAGTCTTTGAAATAATGTGTATTTTTAGAGAAATCTTCTCATATTATTAGGCAGAAAATCTCACCTGCCATAGTTTTCAAATAAGCATAATTTCACTCTTCTCATTGATGAATCTGTTGTATTACACAGCCTTTGAGTATTTAGCTTTATCAATGACATGTACTTTAAAAATGTTTTAGAGATCCTACCAGTTTTTGAAAACATCCTTGTTCCTTGTTTCAGTTCCAGCTTTATGTATATTTTCTGCCTTGCACCTGATTATTCCTACGTCTGATGGATGGCCAAGTGTATCTAACTCTGGTATTGATTGTTTTTGCAGATTGTCTCCCCTTGTAGCTGATTTCTTCATTATTGTGTAAATTTAGATCATGAGCTCACGTTTAGCTAAACAGCTGACCTTGTAAGAGGCTTAGGTGTGAACGCTCGTAAGCTTCAGCAGAACGTCAGCAAAGATTTATTTGTGTCCCTCCAATGAGTTGCCCGCGTGGAACCCGTTTTCTACAAGTGTTGGTCCAATACACCCTATAGAGGCAGGGGACTAAGACAGGGCTGCTTTGAGGCCCCCGATCTGGGGCAGAGGCAGTGGAGGCCTGTGGCTCGGCCTGGAGCCGCTTCGCGTGTGTCCCAGGGACCCATTTGCCTGTGAACTTCGGTCACCTTGCAGGAAGCCACGATGCCCAGACCTATGGTTAGCTGTGCAGCGATGTGTACTCCCTGGACAGGTTCCACAAACACTTCAAGTAACAGGGAGGCCTGAATGGAAAGGTGGGAGTTTGGGCAAATGTGCTGACAAAGAAGGCTCCCTTTGGCCAGTGCCTAAATGCTTGTGACACCGGACTGGGCCTGCCGGGCTCTGACGGCCCTGCACTTGGTCCCATTCTCCCCTGCCCTTTTTTCAGTCACAGCAGAGATGGCCACACCCACTCCCTCAGTGAGGGCCGTGTTCCAACCTCCCTCAGCCACGCCCCCTCTCCGCAGGTTACCATGGACTACAGATGCGGCATTCTGAGGCCAGGGCGTTCCGAGAATGCCAAGGGCCGACATGATGACCTTACATGATTTCCTCTTGTGTAAATTTTGGTAAACTTTAGAGCTAGGAAATGCTCCAATTACATAAATGTTCAAATTCACTGGCATTTCATATACTCTCTGCTATAACATTGTCCTGATTCTTTCTGTATATTCATTACTTATGTTTTGTTTTCCTTAATCAAAGTGTGTCTTTTAAATCTTGTCAAAGAATATTCTTTGGACTTACAACCTCACCTGAATTTTCTACGTTTTCTGTTGTATTAAGTGCTGCTCATATCTTTATTTATCTTTTTTCTATGTTCTCAGGATTTATTGTTTTGATCTTCTGATGTCAATTACAACACTTGGTTATTCATTTTCATAAATCTTTTTACATATAAAGGTTTGAACTTTTCAAGATTCCAGATTACTTGTAAATTTCTAAGGGTCAGGTCCTCTACATTGTTGCTGGCCTAAGGCTTAGTTCACCATATAGCACAGTATATATTGACCTATTTTCCCCTCGACTTTCTGTGATTTCCTACATCTCACCTTTCTTTGCAGACAAGCCATTTGAAATACTCTTAACTTATTTCACAACCAATAAGTCTTTGAAATAATGTGTATTTTTTAGAGAAAACTTCTTATATAATTAAGCAGAAAATCTGACCTGCCATAGTTTTCAAAACAGCATAATTTAACTCTTCTCAATGATGAATCTGTTGTATTACACAACCTTTGAGTATTTAGCTTTATCAATGACATGTACTTTAAATATGTTTTAGAGGTCCTACGAGTCTTTGAAAACATCCTTGTTCTTTGTTTCAGTTCCAGTTTTATGTATATTTTCTGCCTTGCACCTGATTATTCCAATATCTGATGGATGGCCTAGGGAATCTAATTCTGGTATAGATTGTTATTGCAGATTTTCTCCCCTTGTAGCTGATTTCTTCATTATTGTGTAAATTTAGATCATGAGCTCATGTTTAACTAAATATCTGACCCTGTAAGAGGCTTAGGTGTGAACACATGTAAGCTTCATCAGAAAGTCTGCAAAGATATATATGTGTCCCTCCAATGAGTTGCCCGCGAGGACCCCGTTTTCTACTAGTGAAGATCCAATACTCCCTATAGAGGCACGGCCTCAGATAGGGCTGCTTTGCGCCCCACGATCTGGGGCAGTGGCAGTGGGCGGCCTGTGGCCCGGACAGGAGCCTCTTCGCGTGTGTCCCAGGGACCAATCTGGCTGTGAACTTCGGTCGCCTGGCAGGAAGCCACGATGCCCAGACCTATGGTTAGCTGTGCAGCGAGGTGTACTGCGCGGTCAGGTTTCACACACACTTCAAGTAAGAGTGCTGCCTGAGTGGAAAGGTGAGAGTTTGGGCAGCTGTGCAGACAAAGAAGGCCCCCTTTGTCCTGGGCCTAAATGCCTGTGACACCCCACTGGGCCTGCCGGGCTCTGAGGACCCTGCCCTTGGCCCCCTGCTCCCCTGCCATTTGTTCAGTCACAGCAGAGTTGGCCAATACCACTCCCTCAGTGAGGGCAGTGTTCCAAACTCGCTCAGCCCCGCCCCCTCTCCGCAGGTTACCATTGACTACAGATGCGGCATTCTTAGTCTAGGGCATTCCGAGAATGACAAGGGCAGACATGATGACATTAAATGATTTCCTCTTGTGTCAGTTTTGGTAAACTTTAGGAGCTAGGAAATGGTCCACTTTACACAAATGTTCAAATTTACTGGCATTTCAGATATTCTCTGCTATAACATTGTCCTGATTCTTTCTGTATATTCTTTAATTATGTTCTTGTTTTTCTTAATCAAAGTGTGTCTTTTAAATCTTTTCATAGAATATTCTTTGGACTTACTACATCACCTGAATTTTATGCGTTTTCTGTTGTATTACGTTCTGCTCATATCTTTATTTATCTTTTTTCTATATTCTCAGGGTTTATTGTTTTGATCTTCTGATGTCAATTAAAACACTTGGATATTCATTTTCATAAATCTGTTTACTTATAAAGATTTGAACTTTTGAAGATTTCAGCTTACTTGTAAGTTTCTAAGGGTCATGTCCTCTACATTGTGGCTGGCTTGAGGCTTTGTTCAAAATATAGTAAAGTGTATATTGACGTAATTTCCCCTCGACTTTCTGTGATTCCCTACATCTCCCCTTTCTTTGCAGACAAGCCATTTGAAATACACTTAACTTATTTCACAGCTTAGAAGTCTTTGAAATAACGTGTATTTTTTAGAGAAATCTTCTTATATATTTAGGCAGAAAATCAGACCTGCCATAGTTTTCAAAACAGCATAATTTCACTCTTTTCAATGATGAATCTGTTGTATTACACAACCTTTGAGTATTTAGCTTTATAAATGAAATGAACTTTAAAAATGTTTTAGAGTTCCTACCAGTCTTTGAAAACATCCTTGTTCCTTGTTTCAGTTCCAGTTTTGTGTATATTTTCTGCCTTGCACCTGATTATTCCAACATCTGATGGATGGCCTAGGGAATCTAATTCTGGTATTGATTGTTTTTGTTGATTGTCTTCCCTTGTATCTGATTCCTTCATTATTGTGTAAATTTACATCATGAGCTCATGTTTAGCTAAACAGCTGAATATGTAAGAGGCTTAGGTGTGAACGCTCCTAAGCTTCAATAGAAAGTTGGCAAAGATTTATTTGTGTCCTTCCAATGAGTTCCTCCCCAGGACCCAGTTTTCTACCAGTGTTGGTCCAATACTCCCTCTAGAGGCAGGGACTCAGACAGGACTGCTTTGCTGCCACCGATCTGTGGTAGTGGCTTTTGGCGGCCTGTGGCCCGGGCAGGAGGCTCCCCGCGTGTGTCCCATGACACATCAGCCTGCGAACTTCGGTCACCTAGCAGGAAGCTACGATGCCAAGACCTATGGTCAGCTGTGCAGCGAGGTGTACTGTGCGGACAGGTTCCACAGACACTTCAAGTAAGAGGGCGGCCTGAGTGGAAAGGTGAGAGTTTGGGCAGCTGTTTAGACAAAGAAGGCGTCCTTTGACCGGCGCCTAAATGCTTGTGACACCCGACTGGGCCTGCCGGGCTCTGAGGGCCCTGCCCTTGGCACCCTTATCCCCTGCCCTTTGTTCAGTCACAGCAGTGATGGCCACACCAACTCCCTCAGTGAGGGCAGTGTTCCAACCTCCCTCAGCCCCGCCCCCTCTCCGCAGGTTACCATGGACTACAGATGCTGCATTCTGAGGCTAGGGCATTCCGTGTATGCCAAGGGCAGACATGATTACCTTAAATGATTTCCCCTTGTGTCAATTTTGGTAAACTTTAGGAGCTAGGAAATGGTCCACTTTACACAAATGTTCAAATTTACTGGCATTTCATATCTTCTCTGCCTCAACATTGTCCTGATTCTTTCTGTATATTCTTTACTTATGTTTTGGTTTTCCTTAATCAAAGCGTGTCTTTTAAATCTTGTCAAAGAATATTCTTTGGACTTACTACATCACCTGAATTTTATACGTTTTCCGTTGTATTAATTTCTGCTCATATCTTTATTTATCTTTTTTCTATGTTCTCAGGGTTTATTGTTTTGATCTTCTGATGTCAATTAAAACACTTGGTTACTCATTTTAATAAATCTTTTTACTTATAAAGATTTGATCTTTTGAATATTTCAGCTTACTTGTTAGTTTCTAAGGGTCAGGTCCTCTACATTGTTGCTGGCCTAAGGCTTAGTTCACATTATAGCAAACTATATATTGACCTATTTTCCCCTCGAATTTCTGTGATTCCGACATCTCCCCTTTCTTTGCGGACAAACCATTTGAAATACCCTTAGCATATTTCACAGCCAATAAGTGTTTGAAATAATGTGTATTTTTAGAGAAATCTTCTCATATTATTAGGCAGAAAATCTCACCTGCCATAGTTTTCAAAACAGCATAATTTCCCTCTTCTCAATGATGAATCTGTTGTATTACACAGCCTTTGAGTATTTAGCTTTATCAATGACATGTACTTTAAAAATGTTTTAGAGATCCTACCAGTTTTTGAAAACATCCTTGTTCCTTGTTTCAGTTCCAGCTTTATGTATATTTTCTGCCTTGCACCTGATTATTCCTACGTCTGATGGATGGCCAAGGGTATCTAACTCTGGTATTGATTGTTTTTGCAGATTGTCTCCCCTTGTAACTGATTTCTTCATTATTGTGTAAATTTAGATCATGAGCTCACGTTTAGCTAAACAGCTGACCTTGTAAGAGGCTTAGGTGTGAACGCTCGTAAGCTTCAGCAGAACGTCAGCAAAGATTTATTTGTGTCCCTCCAATGAGTTGCCCGCGTGGAGCCCGTTTTCTACAAGTGTTGGTCCAATACACCCTATAGAGGCAGGGGACTAAGACAGGGCTTCTTTGAGGCCCCCGATCTGGGGCAGAGGCAGTGGAGGCCTGTGGCTCGGCCTGGAGCCGCTTCGCGTGTGTCCCAGGGACCCATTTGCCTGTGAACTTCGGTCACCTTGCAGAAAGCTACGAAGCCCTGACCTATGGTTAGCTCTGCAGCGAGGTGTACTGAGCGGACAGGTACCAAACACACTTCAAATAATAGGGCGGCCTGAGTGGAAAGGTGAGAGATTGGGCAGCTGTGCAGACAAAGAAGGCACCCTCTGTCCTGGGCCTAAATGCTTGTGACACCCACTGGATCTGATGGGCTCTGAGTTCCCTGCCCTGGGCCCCCTGGTCCCCTGCACTTTTTTCAGTCACAGCAGAGATGGCCATACCCACTCCCTCTGTGAGGGCAGTCTTTCAACCTCCCTCAGGCACGCCCCCACTCCGCAGGTTACCGTGGACTACAGATGCAGCATTCTGAGCTCAGGGCGTTCCCAGAATGCCAAGGACAGACATGATGACCTTAAATTATTTCCTCTTGTGTCAGTTTTGGTAAACTTTAGGCGCTGGGGAATGGTCCCCTTTACAGAAATGTTCAAATTTAGTGGCATTTCATATATTCTCTGCTATAACATTGTCCTGATTCTTTCTATATATTCTTTAATTATGTTTGTGTTTTCCATAATCAAATTGTGTCTTTTAAATCTTTTCAAAGAATATTCTTTGGACTTACTACATCATCTGAATTTTATACGTTTTCTGTGGTATTAAGTTCTGCTCATAACTTTATTTATCTTTTTTCTATGTTCTCAGGGTTTATTGTTTTGATCTTCTGATGTCAATTAAAACACTTGTTTATTCATTTTAAGAAAACTTTTTACTTGTAAAGATTTGAACTTTTAAAGATTCCAGCTCACATTTAAGTTTCTAAGGGTCAGGTCCTCTACATTTTGGCTTGCCTAAGGCTTAGTTCACCATATAGCAATGTATATATTGACATTTTCCCCTCGACTTTCTGTGATTCCCTACATCTCACCTTTCTTTGCAGACAAGCCATTTGAAATACACTTAACTTATTTCACAGCCAATAAGTCTTTAAAATAATGTCTATTTTGTAGAGCAATCTTCTTATATAATTAGGCAGAAAATCTCACCTGCCATAGTTTTCAAAACAGCATAATTTCACTCTTCTCAATGCTTAATCTGTGGTATTAAACAAACTTTGAGTATTTAGGTTTATCAACGACATGTAGTTTAAAAATGTTTTAGAGATCCTACAGGCCTTTGAAAACCTCCTTGTTCCTTGTTTCAGTCCCAGTTTTATGAATATTTTCTGCCTAGCACCTGATTATTCCAACATCAGATGGATGGCCTAGGGAATCTCATTCTGGTATTGATTGTTTTTGCTGATTGTCTCACTTTGTAGCTAATTTGTTCCATATTGTGTAAATTTAGATCATGAGCTCATGTTTAGCTAAACAGCTGACCTTGTAAGAGGCTTAGGTGTGAACGCTGGTAAGCTTCAGCAGAAAGTCGGCAAAGATTTATTTGTGTCCCTGCAATGAGTTGCCCGCAAGGACCCCGTTTTCTTCAAGTGTTGGTCCAATACTACTTCTAGAGGCAGTGGACTCAGACATGGCTGCTTTTCAGCCTTCGATCTGGGGCAGGGCCTGTGGGCGGCCTGTGGCCCGGGCAGGAGCCTCTCTGCATGTGTCCCAGGCACCATTTTCCTGGAAATACGGTCATCTGTCAGGAAGCTACGATGCCCTGACCTATGGTTAGCTGTCTACCGAGGTGTACTGCGCGGACAGATTCCACACACACTTCAAATAAGAGGGCGGCCTGAGTGGAAAGGTGAGAGTTTGGGCAGCTGTGCAGACAAAGAAGGCGCCCTTTGGACTGGGCCTAAATGCTTGTGACACCCACTGGGTCTTCCGGACTCTGAGGGCCCAGCCCTAGGCCCCCTGCTCCCCTGCCCTTTGTTCAGTCACAGCAGAGATGGCCACACCCACTCCCTCAGTGAGGGCAGTCTTCCAACCTGCCTCAGCCACGCCCCCACTCCGCAGGTTACCATGGACTACAGATGCTGCATTCTGAGGCCAGGGCGTTCCGAGAATGCCAAGGGCAGACAGGATGACCTTAAATGATTTCCTCTTGTGTCAGTTCTGGTAAACTTTAGGCGCTAGGAAATGGTCCACTTTACAGAAATGTTCAAATTTACTGGCATTTCATATATTCTCTCTATAACATTGTCCTGATTCTTTCTGTATATTCTTTACTTTTTTTTTTCTTTTCCTTAATCAAAATGTGTCTCTTAATCTTTTCAAAGAATATTCTTTGGACTTACTAAATCACCTGAATTTTATACGTTTTCTGTTGTATTAAGTTCTGCTCATATCTTTATTTATCTTTTTTCTATGTTCTCAGGGTTTATTGTTTTGATTTTCTGATGTCAAGTAAAACACTTGGTTATTCATTTTAATAAAACTTTGTACTTATAAAGATTTGAACTTTTAAAGATTCCAGTTTACTTGTACGTTTCTAAGGGTCCATTCCTCTACACTGTTGCCAGCTTTAGGCTTAGTTAACCATATAGCAATGTATATATTGACATATTATCCCCTCGGCTTTCTGTGATTCCCTACGTCTCACCTTTCTTTGCACACAAGCCATTTGAAATACCCTTAACTTATTTCACAGCCAATAAGTCTTTGAAATAATGTGTATTTTTTAGAGAAATCATCTTATATTATTAGGCAGAAAATCTCACCTTCCATAGTTTTCTAAACAGCATAATTTCACTCTTCTCAATGCTTAATCTGTGGTATTAAACAACCTTTGAGTATTTAGGTTTATCAAAGAAATGTACTTTAAAAATGTTTTAGAGATCCTACCAGCCTTTGTAAACCTCCTTGTTCCTTGTTTCAGTTCCAGTTTTATATATAATTTCTGCCTTGCACCTGATTATTCCAACATCAGATGGATGGCCAAGGAATCTAATTCTGGTATTGATTGTGTTTGCTGATTGTCTCACTTTGTAGCTGATTTCTTCAATATTGTGTAAATTTAGATCATGAGCTCATGTTTAGCTAAACCGCTGACCTTGTAAGAGGCTTAGGTGTGAACGTTGGTAAGCTTCAGCAGAAAGTCGAAAAGATTTATTTGTGTCCCTCCAATGAGTTGCCCGCAAGGACCCCGTTTTCTACAAGTGTTGGTCCAATACTCCTTCGAGAGGCAGTGGACTCAGACATGGCTGCTTTTCAGCCTTCGAACTGGGGCAGGGCCAGTGGGCAGGCTGTGGCCCGGGCAGGAGCCTCTCCGCATGTGTCCCAGGGACCCATTGGCCTGCGAACTTCGGTCACCTGGCAGGAAGCTACGATGCCCTGACCTATGGTTAGCTGTGAAACGAGGTGTATTGCGCGGACAGGTTCCAAACACACTTCAAATTAGAGGGCGGCCTGAGTGGAAATGTGAGAGTTTGGGCAGCTGGGCAAACAAGGAAGGCGCCCTTTGGCCTTGGCCTAAATGCTTGTGACACCCCACTGGGTCTGCCGGGCTCTGAGGGCCCTGCCCTGGGCCCCCTGCTCCCCTGCCCTTTGTTCAGTCACAGCAGAGATGGCCACACCGACTCCCTCATTGAGGGCCGTGTTCCAGGCTCCCCTAGCCCCGCCGACTCTCCGCAGGTTACCATGGACTACAGATGCTGCATTCTGAGGCCAGGGCGTTCCGAGAATGCCAAGGGCAGACATGATGACCTTAAATGATTTCCTCTTGTGTCAGTTTTGGTAAATTGTAGGAGCTAGGAAATGGTCCACTTTACAGAAATGTTCAAATTTACTGGCATTTCATATATTCTCTGCTATAACATTTTGCTGATTCTTTCTATGTATTCTTTAATTATGTTTGTGCTTTCTTTAATCAAAGTGTGTCTTTTAAATCTTTTCAAAGAATATTCTTTGGACTTACTACCTCACCTGAATTTTATACGTTTTCTGTGGTATTAAGTTCTGCTCATATATTTATTTATCTTTTTTCTATGATCTTAGGGTTTATTGTTTTGATCTTCTGATGTCAATCAAAACACTTGGTTATTCATTTTAATAAATCTTTTTACTTATAAAGATTTGAACTTTTAAATATTCCAGCTTATTTGTACGTTTCTAAGGGTCCATTCCTCTACACTGTTGCCGGCCTAAGGCTTAGTTCACCATATAGCAATGTACATATTGACATATTATCCCCTCGGCTTTCTGTGATTCCCTACATCTCACCTTTCTTTGTAGACAAGACATTTGAAGTACTCTTAACTTATTTCACAGCCAATAAGTCTTTGAAATAATGTGTATTTTTTAGAGAAATCTTCTTATATAATTAGGCAGAAAATCTCACCTGCCATAATTTTCAAAACAGCATAATTTCACTCTTCTCAATGCTTAATCTGTGGTATTAAACAACCTTTGAGTATTTAGGTTGATCAACGAAATGAACTTTAAAAATGTTTTAGAGATCCTACCAGCCTTTGTAAACCTCCTTGTTCCTTGTTTCAGTTCCAGTTTTATATATATTTTCTGCCTTTCACCTGATTATTCCAACATCAGATGGATGGCCAAGGAATCTAATTCTGGTATTGATTGTTTTTGCTGATTGTCTCACTTTGTAGCTGATTTCTTCAATATTGTGTAAATTTAGATCATGAGCTCATGTTTAGCTAAACAGCTGACCTTGTAAGAGGCTTAGGTGTGAACGTTGGTAAGCTTTAGCAGAAAGTCGGCAAAGATTTATTTGTGTCCCTCCAATGAGTTGCCCGCAAGGACCCCGTTTTCTACAAGTGTTGGTCCAATACTCCTTCGAGAGGCAGTGGACTCAGACATGGCTGCTTTTCAGCCTTCGAACTGGGGCAGGGCCAGTGGGCAGGCTGTGGCCCGGGCAGGAGCCTCTCCGCATGTGTCCCAGGGACCCATTGGCCTGCGAACTTCGGTCACCTGGCAGGAAGCTACGATGCACTGACATATGGTTAGCTGTGAAACGAGGTGTATTGCGCGGACAGGTTCCAAACACACTTCAAATAAGAGGGCGGCCTGAGTGGAAAGGTGAGAGTTTGTGCAGCTGGGCAAACAAAGAAGGCGCACTTTGGCCTGGGCCTAAATGCTTGTGACACCCCACTGGGTCTGCCGGGCTCTGAGGGCCCTGCCCTGGGCCCCCTGCTACCCTGCCCTTTGTTCAGTCACAGCAGAGATGGCCACACCCTCTCCTTAAGTGAGGGGTGTCTTCCAACCTCCCTCAGCCACGCCCCCTCTCCGCAGGTTACCATTGACTACAGATGCTGCATTCTTAGGCCAGGGCGTTCCGCGAATGCCAAGGGCAGACATGATGACCTTAAATGATTTCCTCTTGTGTCACTTTTGGTAAACTGTAGGAGCTAGGAAATGGTCAACTTTACAGAAATGTTCAAATTTACTGGCATTTCATATATTCTCTGCTATAACATTGTCCTGATTCTTTCTATATATTCTTTAATTATGTTTGTGTTTTCCTTAATCAAAGTGTGTCTTTTAAATCTTTTCAAAGAATATTCTTTGGACTTACTACCTCACCTGAATTTTATACGTTTTCTGTTGTATTAAGTTCTGTTCATATCTTTATTTATCTTTTTTCTATGTTCTCAGGGTTTATTATTTTGATTTTCTGATGTCAAGTAAAACACTTGGTTATTCATTTTAATAAATCTATTTACTTATAAAGATTTGAACTTTTAAAGATTCCAGGTTACTTTTACGTTTCTAAGCGTCCATTCATCTACACTGTTGCCGGCCTAAGGCTTAGTTCACCATATAGCAATGTATATAATGACATATTCTCCCCTCGGCTTTCTGTGATTCCCTACATCTCACCTTTCATTGCAGACAAGTCATTTGAAAAACACTTAACTTATTTCACAGCCAATAAGTCTTGGAAATAATGGGTATTTTTTAGAGAAATCATCTTATATAATTAGGCAGAAAATCTCACCTTCCATTGTTTTCTAAACAGCATAATTTCACTCTTCTCACTGCTTAATTTGTTGTATTAAACAACCTTTGAGTATTTAGCTTTATCAATGACATGTACTTAAAATGTTTTAGAGATCCTACCAGTCTTTGAAAACATCCTTGTTCCTTGTTTCATTTCCAGGTTTATGTATATTTTCTGCCTAGCACCTGATTATTAAAGCATCTCAAGGATGGCCTAGGGAATCTCATTCTGGTATTGATTGTTTTTGCTCATTGTCTCCCTTTGTAGCTGAATTCTTCATTATTGTGTAAATTTAGATCATGAGCTCATGTTTAGCTAAACAGCTGACCTTGTTAGAGGCTGAGCTGTGAACGCTCATAAGTTTCAGCAAAAAGTCGGCATTGATTTATTTGTGTCCCTCCAATGAGTTGCCCACAAGGAACCCGTTTTCTAGAAGTGTTGGTCCAATACTCCCTCTAGGGTTAGGGTACTTAGACAGGGCTGCATTTGGCACCCGAACTTGGGCAGGGGCAGTGGGCGGCCTGTGGCCCGGGCAGGAGCCTCTCTGCGTGTGAACCTGGGAATCATCTCTCCTGCGAACTTCGGTCACCTGGCAGGAAGCTACGATGCCCAGACCTATGGTTAGCTGTGAGCGAGGTATACTGTGCGGACAGGTTCCACACACCCTACATCTAAGTGGGCGGCGTGAGTGGAAAAGTGAGAGTTTGGGCAGTTGTGCAGACAAAGAAGGCGCCCTATGGCCTGGGCCTAAATGCTTGTGACACCCCACAGGGCCTGCCGGGCTTTGAGGGCCCTGCCCTGAGCCCCATGCTCCCCTGCCCATGGTTCAATCACAGCAGAGATGGCCACACCCACTCCCTCAGTGAGGGCAGTGTTCCAGCCTCCCTCAGCCCCGCCCACTCTCCGCAGGTTACCATAACCTACAGATGCTGCATTCTGCGGCCAGGGCGTTCCGAGAATACCAAGGGCAGACATGATGTACTTAAATGATTTCCTCTTGTGTCAGTTTTGGTAAACTGTACGAGTTAGGAAATGGTCAACTTTACAGAAGTGTTCAAATTTACTGGCATTTCATATATTCTCTGCTATAACATTGTCCTGATTCTTTCTATATATTCTTTAATTATGTTTGTGTTTTCCTTAATCAAAGTGTGTCTTTTAACTCTTTTCAAAGAATATTCTTTGGACTTACTACCTCACCTGAATTTTATAAGTTTTCTGTGGTATTAAGTTCTGCTCATATCTTTATTTATCTTTTTTCTATGTTCTCAGGGTTTATTGTTTTTATCTTCTGATGTCAGTTAAAACACCTGGTTATTCATTTTCATCAATCTTTTTACTTATAAAGATTTGAACTTTATAGATTCCAGCTCAGTTTTAAGTTTCTAAGGGTCAAGTCCTCTACATTGTGGCTGGCCTACGGCTTAGTTCTCCATATAGCAAAGTATATATTGACATTTTCCCCTCGACTTTCTGTGATTCCCTACATCTCACCTTTCTTTGCAGACAAGCCATTTGAAATACACTTAACGTATTTCACAGCCAATAAGTCTTTGAAATAATGTCTATTTTTAAGAGAAATCTTCTTATATAATTAGGCAGAAAATCTCACCTTCCATAATTTTCAAAACAGCATAATTTCACTCTTCTCAATGCTTAATCTGTGGTATTAAACAACCTTTGAGTATTTAGGTTTATCAACGAAATGTACTTTAAAAATATTTTAGAGATCCTACCAGCCTTTGAAAACCTCCTTGTTCCTTGTTTCAGTTCCAGTTTTATATATATTTTATGCCTTGCACCTGATTATTCCAACATCAGATGGATGGCCAGGGAATCTAACTCTGGTATTGATTGTTTTTGCTGATTGTCTCACTTTGTAGCTGATTTCTTCAATATTGTGTAAATTTAGATCATGAGCTCATCTTTAACTAAACAGCTGACCTTGTAAGAGACTTAGGCGTGAACGCTCGTAAGTTTCAGCAAAAAGTCGGCAAAGATTTATTTGTGTCCCTCCAATGAGTTGCCCACAAGGACCCCGTTTTCTAGAAGTGTTGGTCCAATACTCCCTCTAGGGGTAGGGGACTTAGGCAGGTCTGCTTTCGGCCACCGATCTTGGGCAGGGGCCGTGGGCGGCCTGTGGCCCGGGCAGGAGCCTCTCTGCGTGTGTGCCATGGACCCATCTGCCTGCGCACTTCGGTCACCTGGCAGGAAGCAATGATGCCCAGACTTATGGTTAACTGTGCAGCGAGTGTTACTGCACGGAGGGGTTCCGCACACACTTCAAGTCAGATGGCGCCCTGAGTGGAAAGGTGAGAGTTTGGGCAGCTGTGCAGACAAAGAAGGCGCCCTTTGGCCTTGGCCTAAATGCTTGTGACACCCCACAGGGCCTGCCGGGCTCTGAGGGCCCTGCCCTGTACCCCGTGCTCCCCTGCCCTTTGTTCAGTCACAGCAGAGATGGCCACACCCACTCCCTCAGTGAGGGCAGTCTTCCAAACTCCCTCAGCCCCGCCCCCTCTCCGCAGGTTACCATGTACTACAGATGCTGCATTCTGAGGCCAGGGCGTTCCGAGAAGGCCAAGAGCAGACATGATGACCTTAAATGATTTCCTCATGTGACAGTTTTGGTAAACTCTAGGAGCTAGGAAATGGTCCACTTTACACAAATGTTCAAATTTACTGGCATTTCAGATATTCTCTGCTATAACATTCTCCTGATTCTCTCTGTATATTCTTTACTTATGTTTTTGTTTTCCTTAATCAAAGTGTGTATTTTAAATCTTTTCAAAAAAATTCTTTGGACTTACTACATCACCTGAGTTTTATACGTTTTCTGTTGTATTAAGTTCCTCTCATATCTTATTTATCTTTTTTCTATGTTTTCAGGGTTAATTATTTTGATCTTCTGATGTCAATTAAAACACTTGGTTATTCATTTTAATAAATATTTTTCCTTATAAAGATTTGAACGTTTAAATATTCCAGCTTTCTTGTAAAATTCTAAAGCTCAGGTCCTCAACATTTTTGCAGGCCTAAGGCTTAGTTCACATATAGAAAAATATATATTGACCTATTTTCCCCTCGACTTTCTGTGATTCCCTACAACTCACCTTTCTTTGCAGACAAGCCATTTGAAATAACCTTAACTTATTTCACATCCAATAAGTGTTGGAAATAATGTGAATTTTTTAGAGAAATCGTCTTATATAATTAGGCAGAAAATCTGAGCAGCCATAGTTTTAGAAACAGCATAAATTCACTCTTCTCAAAGATTAATCTGTTGTATTACACAACCTTTGAGTATTTATCTTTATCAATGACATGTACTTTAAAAATGTTTTAAAGATCCTACCAGTCTTTGAAAACATCCTTGTTCCTTGTTTCAGTTCCAGTTTTATGTATATTTTCTGCCTTGAACCTCATTATTCCAACATCTGATGGATGGCCTTGGGAATCTAATTCTGATATTGATTGTTTTTGCTGATTGTCTCCCCTTGTAGCTGATTTCTTCATTATTGTGTAAATTAAGATCATGAGCTCATGTTTAGCTAAACAGCTGACGTTGTAAGAGGCTTAGGTGTGAACGCTCGTAGGCTTCATCAGAAATTCGGCAAAGATTTATTTGTATCGCTCCAATGAGTTGCCCGCGAGGAACCCGTTTCCTATAACTGTTGGTCCAATACTCCCTCTAGAAGCAGGGACTCAGACAGGGCTGCTTTGCGGCGCCCGATCTGGGGCAGGGGCAGTGGGCGGCCTGTGGCCCGGGCAGAAGCCTCTCCTCGTGGGTATCAGGGACCCAACTGCCGGCGATCTTCGGTCCCCTGGAAGGAAGCTATGATACCCAGACCTATGGTTAGCTGTGCAGCGAGGTGTACTGCGCGGACAGGTTCCAAACACAAATCAAGTATGAGGGAGGGCTGAGTGGAAAGGTAGAGTTTGGGCAGCTGTCAGACAAAGATGGCGCCCTTTGGGAAAGGCCTAAATGCTTGTGACACCCCACTGGACCTGCCGGGCTCTGAGGGCCCTGCCCTGGACGCCCTGCTCCCCAGCCCTTTGTTCAGTCACAACAGAGATGGCCACACCCTCTCCCTCAGTGAGGGCATTGTTCCAAACTCCCTCAGCCCCGCCCCCTCTTCGCAGTTTACCGTGGACTATAGATGCTGCATTCTGAGCCCAGGGTGTTCCGAGAATGCCAAGGGCAGACATGATGACCTTAAATGATTTCCTCTTGTGAAAATTTTGGTAAACTTTAGGAGCTAGGCTATGGTCCACTTTACAGAAATGTTCAAATTTACTGGCATTTCATATATTCTCTGCTATAACATTGTCCTGATTCTTTCTGTATATTCTTTACTTATGTTTTTTTTTTACTTAATCAAAGTGTGTCTTTTAAATCTTTTCAAAGAATATTCTTTGGACTTACTACATCACCTCAATTTTATACATTTTCTGTTGTATTAAGTTCTGCTCATATCTTTATTTATCTTTTTTCTATGTCCTCAGGGTTTATTGTTTTGATCTTCTGATGTCAATTAAAACACTTGGTTATTTATTTTAATAAAACTTTTTACTTATTAAGATTTGAAATTTTGAAGATTCCAGCTTACCTGAAACTTTCTAAGGGACAGGGCTCTACATTGTTCCTGGCCTATGGCTTAGTTCACCTTATAGCAATGTATATAATGACCTATTTGCCCCTCGAATTTTTGTGATTCCCTACATCTCACCTTTCTTTGCAGACAAGCCATTTGAAATACCCTTAACTTATTTCACAGCCAATAAGTCTTTGAAATAATGTTTATATTTTAGAGAAATCTTCTTATATAATTACGCAGAAAATCTGACCTGCCATAGTTTTCAAAACAGCATAATTTCACTCTTCTCAATGATGAATCTGTTTTATTACACAACCATTGAGTATTTAGCTTTGTCAATGACATGTACTTTAAAAATGTTTTAGAGATCCTACCAGTCTTTGAAAACATCCTTGTTCCTTGTTTCAGTTCCAGTTTTGTGTATACTTTCTGCCTTGCACCTGATTATTCCAACATCTGATGGATGGCATAGGGAATCTAATTCTGGTATTGATTGTTTGTGCTGCTTGTCTCCCCTTGTAGCTGATTTTTTCATTATTGTGTAAATTTAGATCATGAGCTCATGTTTAGCTAAACAGCTGACCGTGTTAGAGGTTTATGTGTGAATGCTCTTAGCTTCAGCAGAAAGTCCGCAAAGATTATTTGTGTCACTCCAATGAGTTACCCGCGCGGACCCCGTTTTCTACAAGTGTTGGTCCACTACTCCCTCTAGAGGCTGGGACTCAGACAGGACAGCTTTGCTGCCCCCGACCTGGGATAGTGGATTTTGGTGGCCTGTGGCCTGGGCAGGAGGCTCCACATGTGTGTCCCACGACCCATCTGCCTGCGAACTTCCGTAACCTGGCAGGAAGCTATGATGCCAAGACCTATTGTTAGCTTTGCAGCGAGGTGTACTGCGCGAACCGGGTCCACACACACTTCAAGTAAGAGGGCGGCCTGAGTGGAAAGGTTAGAGTTTGGGCAGCTGTGCAGACAAAGTAGGCACACTTTGGCCTGGGCCTAAAAGCTTGTGACCCACCACTGGGCCTCCCAGGCTCTGAGCACCCTGCCCAGGGCCCTCTGCTCCCTGCCCTTTGTTCAGTCACAGCAGAGATGGCCACAGCCACTCCCTCTCTGAGGGCAGTGTTCCAACCTCCCTCAGCCCCGCCTCAACTCCGCAGGTTACCATGGACTACAGATGCTGCATTCTGAGGCCAGGGCGTTCTGAGAATGCCAAGGGCAGACATTTTGACCTTACATGTTTCTTCTTGTGTCAATTTTGGTAAACTTTAGGAGCTAGGAAATGGTCCACTTTACAGAAATGTTCAAATTTACTGGCATTTCAGATATTCTCTGCTATAACATTGTCCTGATTCTTTCTGTATATTCTTTACTTATGATTTGGTTTTCCTTGATCAAAGTGTGTCTTTTAAATCTTGTCAAAGAATATTCTTTGGACTTACTACCTAACCTGAATTTTATACATTTTCTATTTTATTAAGTTCTGCTCATACCTTTATTTATATATTTTCTGTGTTCTCAGGTTTATTGTTTTGATATTCTGATGTCAATTAAAACACTAGGTTATTCATTTTAATAAATCTATTTACTTATAAAGATTTCAACTTTTCAAGATTCCAGCTTACTTGTAAGTTTCTAAGGGTCAGGTCCTCTACATTGTTGCTGGCCTAAGGCGTAGTTCACAATATGGCAAAGTATATATTGACCTATTTTCCCCTAGACTTTCTGTGATTCCCTACATCTCAACTTTCTTTGCAGACAAGCCATTTGAAATACCCTTAACTTATTTCACAGCCAATAAGTCTTTGAAATAATGTGTATTTTTTAGAGAAATCTTCTTATATAATTAGGCAGAAAATCTGACCTGCCATAGTTTTCAAAACAGCATAATTTCACTCTTCTCAATGATGAATCTGTTGTATGACAGAACCTTTCAGTATTCAGCTTTATCAAAGACATGTACTTTAAAAATGTTTTAGAGATCCTACCAGTCTTTGAAAACATCCTTCTTCTTTGTTTCAGTTCCAGTTTTATGTATATTTTCTGCCTTGCACCTGATTATTCCAACGTCTGATCGATGGCCTAGGGAATCTAATCCTGGTATTGATTGTTTTTGCTGATTGTCTCCCCCTGTAGCTGATTTCTTCATTATTGTGTAAATTTAGATCATGAGCTCATGTTTAGCTGAACATCTGACTTTGTAAGAGGCTTAGGTTTGAAAACAAGTAATCTTCATCAGAATGTCCGAAAAGATTTATTTTTGTCGCACCAATGAGTTGCCCATGAGGACCCCGTTGTCTAAAAGAGTTGGTCCACTACTCCCTGTAGAGGCACGGAAACAGACAGGGCTGTTTTGCGCCCCACGATCTGGGGCAGTGGCAGTGGGCGGCCTGTGGACTGGGCTGGAGAATCTCCGCGTGTGTCCTAGGGACCCATCTGCCTGAGAAGTTCTGTCACCTGACAGGAAGCTACAATGCCCAGACCTATGGTTAGCTGTGCACCGAGGTGTACTGCGCGGACAGGTTCCACACGCACTTCAAGTAAGAGGGCGTCCTGAGTGGAAAGGTGAAAGTTTGTGCAGCTGTGCAGACAAAGAAGGCGCACTTTGGCCTGTGCCTAAATGCTTGTGACACCCCACTGGGCCTGCCGGGCACTGAGGGCCCTGCCCTGGTCCCCCTGCTCCCCTGCCCTTTGTTCAGTCACAGCAGAGATGGCCACACCCACTCCCTCAGTGAGGGCCGTGTTCCAAACTCCCTCAGCCCCGCCCCCTCTCCGCAGGATACCATGGACTACAGATGCTGCATTCTGAGTCCAGGGCATTCCGAGAATGCCAAGGGCAGACGTGATGAACTTAAATGATTTCGTTTGTTTCAGTTTTGGTAAACTTTAGGTGCTAGGATATGGTTCAATTTACAGAAATGTTCAAATTTACTGGCATTTCAGATATTCTCTGCTATAACATTGTCCTGATTCTTTCTGTATATTCTTTACTTATGTTTTGCTTTTCCTTAATCAAAGTGTATCTTTTAAATCTTGTCAAAAAATATTCTTTTGACTTACTACCTCACCTGAATTTTATAGTTTTTCTATTGTATTAAGTTCTGCTCATATCTTTATTTCTCTTTTTAGTATGATCTCTTGGTTTATTGTTTTGATCTTCTGATGTCAATTAAAACACTTGGGTATTGATCTTCATAAATCTCTTAACTTATAAAGATTTGAACTTTTAAAGATTCCTGCTCACTTTTTAGTTTCTAAGGGTCAGGTCCTCTACACTGTGGCTGGCCTAAGGCTTAGTTCACCATATAGCAATGTATATATTGACATTTTCCCCGCGACTTTCTGTGATTCCCTACATCTCACCTTTCTTTGCAGACAAGCCATTTGAAATAAACTTAACTTATTTCACAGCCAATAAGTCTTTGAAATAATGTCTATTTTTTAGACAAATCTTCTTATATAATAAGGCAGAAAATCTGACATTCCATAGTTTTCAAAACAGCATAATTTCACGCTTCTCAATGATGAATCTGTTGTAATACACATCCTTTGAGTATTTAGCTTTATCAATGACATGTAATTTAAAAATGTTTTAGAGATCCTACCAGTCTTTGAAAACATCCTTGTTCCTTGTTTCAGTTCCAGTTTTATGTATATTTTCTGCCTTGCACCTGATTATTCCTACTTCTGATGGATGGCCTTTGGAATCTAATTCTGGTATTGCTTGTTTTTGCTGATTTTCTCCCCCTTGTAGCTGATTTCTTCATTATTGTGTAAATTTAGATCATGAGCTCATGTTGAGCCAAACAGCGGAACTTGTAAGAGTCTTAGGTGTGAACGGTCGTAAGCTTCATCCGAAAGTCCACAAAGATTTATCTGTGTCCCTGCAATGAATTTCCTGCGGGGACCCCGTTTTCTACAAGTGTTGGTCAAATACTCCCTCTAGAGGCAGGGACTCGGACAGGGCCGCTTTGTGACCCCTGATCTGGGTATGGGGCAGGGGCGGCCTGTGTACCGGTTAGGAGCCTCTCCGCGTGTGTCCCAGGGACCCATCTGCCTGCGATCCTCGGTCACCTGGCAGGAAGCTACGATGCCACGACCTATGGTTAGCTGCGCAGCGAGGTGTACTGCGCGCACAGGTTCCACACACACTTCAAGTAAGAGGGCGGCCTGAGTGGAAAGGTGAGAGTTTGGGCACGTGTGCACACAAAGAAGGCGCCCTTTGGCCTGGGCCTAAATGCTTGTGAAAGCGCACTGGCCTGCCGGGCTCTGAGGGCACTGCACAGGACGGCCTGCTCCCCTGCCCTTTGTTCAGTGACATCAGAGATGGCAACACCCACTCCCTCAGTGAAGGTAGTGTTCCAGCCTCCCTCAGCCCCGCACCCTCTCCGCAGGTTACCATGGACTACAGATGCTGCATTCTGAGGCCAGGGCGTTCCGAGAATGCCTAGGGCAGACATGATGACCTTAAATGATTTCCTCTTGTTTCAGTTTTGGTAAACATTAGGAGCTAGGAAATGGTCCACTTTACAGAAATGTTCAAATTTACTGGCGTTTCAGATATTCTCTGCTATAACATTGTCCTGATTCTTTTTGTATATTCTTTACTTATGTTTTTGTTTTCCTTAATCAAAGTGTGTCTTTTAACTCTTTTCAAAGAATATTCTTTGGACTTACTACATCACCTGAATTTTAGACGTTTTCTGTTGTATTAAGTTCTGCTCATATCTTTATTTATCTTTTTTCTATGTTCTCAGGGTTTATTGTTTTGATTTTCTGATGTCAATTAAAACACTTGGTTATTCATTTTCATAAATCTTTTTACTTATAAATATTTGAACTTTTGCAGATTCCAGCTTACATGTAAGTTTCTAAGGGTCATGTACTCTACATTGTTGCTGGACTAAGGCTTATTTCACCATAGAGCAATGTATATATAGACTTATTTTCCCCTCGAATTTCTGTGATTCCCTACATCTCACCTTTCTTTGCAGACAAGCCATTTGAAATAACCTTAACTTATTTCACAGCCAATAATTCTTTGAAATAATGTGTATTTTTTAGAGAAATCATCTTATATAATTAGGCAGAAAATCTCACCTTCCATAGTTTTCTAAACAGCATAATTTCACTCTTCTCACTGCTTAATTTGTTGTATTAAACAACCTTTGAGTATTTAGATTTATCAATGACATGTACTTTAAAAATGTTTTAGAGATCCTACCAGTCTTTGAAAACATCCTTGTTCCTTGTTTCAGTTCCAGTTTTATGTATATTTTCTGCCTTGCACCTGATTATTCCAACATCTCATGGATGGCCTTGGGAATCTAATTCTGGTATTGCCTGTTTTTGCTGATTGTCTCCCCCTTGTATCTGATTTCTTCATTATCGTGTAAATTTAGTTCATGAGCTCATGTTTAGCTAAACAGCTTACCTTGTAAGAGGCTTAGGTGTGAACGCTGGTAAGCTTCATCAGAAAGTCGGCAAAGATTTATTTGTGTCCCTCCAATGAGTTGCCCGCGAGAACCCCGTTTTCTACATGTGTTGGTCCAATAATCCCTCTAGAGTCAGGGATTCAGACAGGCCTGCTTTGCGGCCGCCGATCTGGGGCCGGATTTTTGGGCCGCCCGTGGCCCTGGCAGGAGCCTCTCCGCTTATGTCCCATGGACCCATCTGCCTGCGAACTTCGGTCACCTGGCAGGAAGATACGAAGCCCTCACCTATGGGTAGCTGTGCAGCGAGGTGTACTGCGCGGACAGGTTCCACACACCCTTCAAGTAAGAGGGCGGCCTTAGTGGAAGTGTGAGAGTTTGGGCTGCTGTGCAGACAGAGAAGGCGCCCTTTGGCCTGGGCCTAAATGCTTGTGAAACCGCACTGGTCCTGCCGGTCCTCTGAGGGCCCTGCACTGGAAGCCCTGCTCCCCAGCCCTTTGTTCAGTCACAGCAGATAGTGCCACACCCACTCCCTCAGTGAGGGCAGTGTTCCAGCCTACCTCAGCCCCGCCGCCTCTCGGCAGGTTACCATGGACTACAGATGCTGCATTCTGAGGCCAGTGCGTTCCGAGAATGCCAAGGGCAGACAGGATGACCTTAAATGATTTCCTCTTGTATCAGTTTTGGTAAACGTTAGGAGCTAGGAAATGGTCCATTTTACACAAATGTTCAAATTTACTAGCGTTTCAGATCTTCTCTGCTATAACATTGTCCTGATTCTTTCTATATATTCTTGACGTATGTTTTTGTTTTCCTTAATCAAAGTGTGTCTTTTAAATCTTTTCAAAGAATATTCTTTGGACTTACTACGTCACCTGAATTTTATACGTTTTCTGTTGTATTAAGTTCTGCTCATACCTTTATTTCTCTTTTTTCTATGTCCTCAGTGTTTATTGTTTTGATCTTCTGATGTCAATTAAAACACTTGGTTATTCATTTTCATAAATCTTTTTACTTATAAAGATTTGAACTTTTGAAGATTCCAGCTTACTTGTAAGTTTCTAAGCGTCAGGTCGTCTACATTGTTGCTGGCCTAAGGCTTAGTTCAACATATAGCAATGTATATATTGACCTATTTTCCCCTCGACACTCTGTGATTCCCTACATCTCACCTTTCTTTGCAGACAAGCCATTTGAAATACTCTTAACTTATTTCACAGCCAATAAGTCTTTGAAATAATGTGTATTTTTTAGACAAATCTTCTTATATAATTAGGCAGAAAATCTGACTTGCCATAGTTTTCAAAACAGCATACTTTCACTCTTCTCAATGTTGAAACTGTTGTACTACACAACTTTGAGTATTTACCTTTTTCAAAGACATGTACTTTAAAAAACATTTTAGAGATCCTACCTGTCTTTGAAAACATCCTTATTCCTTGTTTCAGTTCCAGGTTTATGTATATTTTCTGCCTTGCACCTGATTATTCCAAAATCTGATAGATGGCCTAGGGAATCTAACTCTGGTATTGATTGTTTTTGCTTATTGTCTACCCCTTGTAGCTGATTTCTTCATTATTGTGTAAATTTAGATCATGAGCTCATGTTTAGCCAAACACCTAACCATGTAAGAGGCTTAGGTGTGAACGCTCGTAAGCTTCATCAGAACGTCGGCAAAGATTTATATGTGTCCCTCCAATGAGTGGCCCGTGAGGACTCTGTTTTCTACAAGTGTTGGTCCAATACTCCCTCTAGAGACAGGTACTCAGACAGGGCTGCTTTGGGGACCCCGATTTGGGGCAGGGGCAGTAGGGAGCCTGTGGCCCGGGCAAGATCCTCTCCGCGTTTTTCCTTGGGACCCATCTGCCTGCGAACTTCGGTCACATGGCATGAAGCTACGATGCCCAGACCTATGGTTAGCTGTGCAGCGGGGTGTACTGTGCGGACAGGTTCCACACAAACTTCAAGTAAGTGGGCGGCCTGAGTGGAAAAGTGAGAGTTTGGGCAGATGTGCAGAAAAAGAACAAGCACTTTGGCCTGGGCCAAAATGCTTGTGACACCCCACTGGGCCTGCCGGGCTGTGAGGGCCCTGCCCTGGTTTCCCTGCTCTCCTCCCTATGTTCAGTCAGAGCAGAGATTGCCACACACACTCCCTCAGTGAGGAGAGTGTTCCAACCTCCCTCAGACACGCCCCCTCTCCGCAGGTTACCATGGACTACAGATGCTGCATTCTCACACCAGGGAATTCCGAGAATGCCAAGGGCCGACAGGATGACCTTAAATGATTTCCTCTTGTGTCAGTTTTCGTAAACATTAGGAGCTACGAAATGGTCCACTTTACAGAAATGTTCAAATTTACTGGTATTTCAGATATTTTTTGTTATAACTTTGTCCTTAATCTTTCTGTATATTCTTGACATATGTTTTTGTATTCCTTAATCAAAGTGTGTCTTTTAACTCTTTTCAAAGAATATTCTTTGGACTTACTACACCACCTGAATTTTATACGTTTTCTGTTGTATTAAGTTCTGCTGATATTTTTATTAAACTTTTTTCTATGTTCTCAGGCTTTATTGTTTTGATCTTCTGATGTCATTTAAAACAGTTGGTAATTCATTTTCATAAATCTTTTTACTTATAAAGGTTTGAACTATTGAAGATTCCAGCTTACTTGTAAGTTTCTAAGCGTCAGGTGCTCTACATTGTTCCTGGCCTAAGGCTTAGTTCAACATAGAGCAATGTATATATTGAACTATTTTCCCCTCGACTTACTGTGATTCCCTACATCTCACCTTTCTTTGCAGACAAGCCATTTGAAATACCCTTAACTTATTTCACAGCCAATAAGTCTTTGAAATAATGTGTATTTTTTAACGAAAACTTCTTATATAATTAGGCAGAAAATCTGACCTGCCATAGATTTCAAAACAGCATAATTTCACTCTTCTCAATGATGAAACTGTTGTATTATACAACGTTGAGTATATAGGTTTATCAATGTCATGTTCTTTAAAAATGTTTATGAGATCCTACCAGTCTTTGAAAACATCCTTGTTACTTGTTTCAGTTCCAGTTTTATTATATATTTTCTGCCTTGCACCTGATGTTTCCAACATCTGATGGATGGCCTAGGGATTCTAATTCTGGTATTGCTTGTTTTCGCAGATTGTCTCCCACTTGTAGCTGATTTCTTCATTATTGTGTAAATTTAGATCATGAGCTCATGTTTAGCTAAACAGCTGACCTTGTAAGAGGCTTAGCTGTGAACGCTCGTAAGCTTCATCAGAAAGTCGGCAAAGATTTATTTGTGTCTCTCCAAAGAGTTTCCTGCGAGGACCCCGTATTCTTCAAGTGTTGGTCAAATACACCCTCTGGAGGCAGGAACTCGGACAGGGCTGCTTTACGGCCCCCGACTTGGGGAAGGGGCAGAGGGCGGCGTGTGGCCCGGTCAGGAGCCTCTCCGCGTGTGTCCCAGGGACTCATCTGCCTGCGATCCTCGGTCACCTAGCAGAAAGCTACGATGCCCCGACCTATGGTTAGCTGCGCAACGAGGTGAACTGCGCGGACAGGTTCCACACACACTTCAAGTAAGAGGGCGGTCTGAGTGGAAAGGTGAGAGTTTGGGCAGCTGTGCAGACAAAGAAGGCGCCCTTTGGCCTGGGCCAAAATGCTTGTGAAACCGCACTTGGTCTGCCGGCTCTGAGGGAACGAAACTGGACGCCATGCTCCCGTGCCTTTTGTTCAGTCACAGCAGAGATGGCCACACCCACTACCTCAGTGAGGCCAGTGTTCCAGCCTCCCTTAGCCCCGCCCCCTCTCCACAGGGTACCATGGACTACAGATGCTGCATTCTGAGGCCAGGGCGTTCCGAGAATGCCAAGGGCAGACATGATGACCTTAAATGATTTCCTCTCGTGTCAGTTTTGGTAAACTTTAGGAGCTAGGAAATGGTCCACTTACAGAAATGTTCAAATTTACTGGCATTTCAGATCTTCTCTGCTATAACATTGTCCTGATTCTTTCTGTATATTCTTGACTTATGTTTTCATTTTCCTTAATCAAAGTGTGTCTTTTAAATCATTTCATAGAATATTCTTTGGACTTACTACAATACCTGAATTTTATACGTTTTTTGTTGTATTAAGTTCTGCTCATATCTTTATTAAACTTTTTTCTATGTGCTCAGGCTTTATTGTTTTGATCTTCTGATGTCAATTAAAACAGTTGGTTATTCATATTCATAAATCTTTTTACTTATAACGATTTGAACTATTAAAGATTCCAGCTTACTTGTAAGTTTCTAAGCGTCAGGTCCTCTACATTGTTGCTTGCTTAAGGCTTAGTTCACCATATAGCAATGTATATATTGACCTATTTTCCCCTCGACTTTCTGTGATTCCCTACAACTCACCTTCCTTTGCAGACAAGCCATTTGAAATACACTTATCTTATTTCACAGCCAATAAGTCTTTGAAATAATGTGTATTTTTTAGACATATCTTCTTATAAAATTATGCAGAAAATCTTACCTGCCATAGTTTTCAAAACAGCATACTTTCACTCTTCACAATGTTGAATCTGTTGTATTACACAACTTTGAGTATTTACCTTTTACAAAGACATTTACTTTAAAAATGTTTTAGAGATCCTACCAGTCTTTGAATACATACTTATTCCTTGTTTCAGTTCCAGTTTTATGTATATTTTCTTCCTTGCACCTGATTATTCCAACATCTGATGGATGGCCTAGGGAATCTAATTCTGGTATTGCTTGTTTTCGCTGATTGTCTCCCCCTTGTAGCTGATTTATTCATTATTGTGTAAATTTAGATCATGAGCTCATGTTTAGCTAAACAGCTGACCTTATAAGAGGCTTAGGTGTGAACGCTCATAAGCTTCATCAGAAAGTCGGCAAAGATTTATTTGTGTCCCTCCAAAGAGTTTCCTGCGAGGACCCCGTTTTCTACAAGAGTTGGTCAAATACTCCCTCTAGAGGCAGGGACTCGGACAGGGCTACTTTGCGGCCCCCGATTTGGGGAAGGGGCAGAGGGCGGCCTGTGGCCCGGCCAGGAGCCACTCCTCGTGTGTCCCAGGGACCCATCTGCCGGCGATCCTCGGTTACCTGGCAGGAAGCTACGATGCCCCGACCTATGGTAAGCTGCGCAGCGAGGTGAACTGCGCGGACAGGTTGCACTCACACTTCAAGTAAGAGGGCGGAATGAGTGGAAAGGTGAGAGTTTGGGCAGCTGTGCAGATAATGAAGGCGCCCTTTGGCCTGGTCCTAAATGCTTCTGAAACCGCACTGGGCCTGCCGGTCTCTGAGGGCCTGCACTGGTTTCCCTGCTCTCCTGCCCTTTGTTCAGTCACAGCAGAGATGGCCACACCCACTCCCTCAGTGAGGCCAGTGTTCCAGCCTCCCTCAGCCCCGGCCCCTCTCCGCAGGTTACCATGGACTACAGATGATGCTTTCTGAGGCCAGGGCGTTCCGAGAAAGCCAAGGGCAGACATGATGACCTTAAGGGATTTCCTCTTGTGTCAGTTTTGGTAAACTTTAGGAGCTAGGAAATGGTCCAATTTACAGAAATGTTCAAATTTACAGGCATTTCAGATCTTCTCTGCTACAACATTGTCCTGATTCTTTCTGTATATTCTTGACTTATGTTTACGTTTTCCTTAATCAAAGTGTGTCTTTTAAATCTTTTCAAAGAATATTCTTTGGCCTTACTACATCACCTGAATTTTATATGTTTTCTGTTGTGTTAAGTTCTGCTCATATCTTTATTAAACTTTTTTCTATGTTCTCAGGCTTTATAGTTTTGATCTTCTGCTGTCAATTAAAACAGTTGGTTATTCATTTTCATAAATCTTTTTACATATAAAGATTTGAACTTTTGATGATTCCAGCTTACTTCTAAGGTTCTAAGCATCAGGTCCTCTACATTGTTGCTGGCCTAAGGCTTATTTCAGCGTATAGCAATATATATATTGACATATTTTCCCCTCGGCTTTCTATGATTCCCTACATCTCACCTTTCTTTGGAGAAAAGCCATTTGAAATACCCTTACCTTATTTCACAGCCAATAAGTCGTTGAAATAATGTGTAATTTTTAGAGAAATCTTCTTATATATTTAGGCAGAAAATCTGACCTGCCATAGTTTTCAAAACAGCATAATTTCAATCTTCTCAATGATGAATCTGTTGAATTACACAACCTTTGAGGATTTAGCTTTATCAGTGACATATAGTTTAAAAATATTTAAGAGATCCTACCAGTCTTTGAAAACATCCTTGTTCCTTGTTTCAGTTCCAGTTGTATATATATTTTCTGCCTTGCACCTGATTATTCCAACATCTGATGGATGGCCTAGGGAATCTAATTCTGGTATTGCTTGTTTTTGCTGTTTGCCTCCCCCTTGTAGCTGATTTCTTCATTATTGTGTAAATTTAGATCATGAGCTCATGTTTAGCTAAACAGCTGACCTTGTAAGAGGCTTAGGTTTGAACGCTCGTAAGCTTCATCAGAAAGTTGACAAAGATTTATTTGTGTCCCTCCAATGAGTGGCTCGCAAGGACCCGGTTTTCTACAAGTGTTTGTCCAATACTCCCTCTAGAGACAGGGACTCAGACAGGGCTGCTTTGAAGACCCCTATCTGGGGCAGGGGCAGTGGGCGGCCTGTGGCCCGGGCAGGAGCGTCTCCGCGTTTGTCCTTGGGACCCATCTGCCTTCGAACTTTGGTCACCTGGAATGAGGCTACGATGCCCAGACCTATGTTAAGCTTTGCAGCGAGGTGTACTGCGCGGACAGGTTCCACACACACTTCAAGTAAGAGGGCGGCCTGAGTAGAAAAGTGAGAGTTTGGGCACCTGTTCAGACAAAGAAGGCGCCCTTTGGCCTGGGCCTAAATGCTTGTGACACCCCACTGGACCTGCCTGGCTCTGAGGGCCCTGCCCTGGTTTCCCGGCTCTCCTGCTCTATGTTCAGTCACAGCAGAGATGGCCACACCCACTCCCTCAGTGAGGGCTGTGTTCAAACCTCCCTGAGCCCCGCCCCCTTTCCACAGTTTACCATGGACTACAGATGCTGCATTCTGAGGCCAGGGCGTTCCGAGAATGCCAAGGGCAGACATGATAAACTTTAATGATTTCCTCTTGTGTCAGTTTTGGTAAACTCTAGGAGCTAGGAAATGGTCAACTTTACGGAAATATTCAAATTTACTGGCATTTCATATATTCTCTGCTATAACATTGTCCTGATTATTTCTATGTATTCTTTAATTATGTTTGTGTTTTCCTTAATCAAACTGTGTCTTTTAAATCTTTTCAAAGAATATTCTTTGGATTTACTACCTCACCTGAATTTTATACGTTTTCTGTGGTATTAAGTTCTGCTCATATCTTTATTTATCTTTTTTCTATGTTCTCAGGGTTTATTGTTTTGATCTTCTGATGTCAATTAAAACACTTGGTTATTCATTTTCATCAATCTTTTTACTTATAAAGATTTGAACTTTTAAAGATTCCAGCTCACTTTTAACTTTCTAAGGGTCAGGTCCTCTACATTGTGGCTGGCCTAAGGCTTAGTTCACCATATAGCAATGTATATATTGACATTTTCCCCTCGACTTTCTGTGATTCCCTACATCTCACCTTTCTTTGCAGACATGCCGTTTGAAATACACTTAACTTATTTCACAGCCAATAAGTATTTGAAATAATGTCTATTTTTTAGAGAAATCTTCTTATATAATTAGCCAGAAAATCTCACCTTCCATAGTTTTCAAAACAGCATAATTTCACTCTTCTCAATGCTTAATCTGTGGTATTAAACAACCTTTGAGTATTTAGGTTTATCAACGACATGTAGTTTAAAAATGTTTTAGAGATCCTACCAGCCTTTGAAAACCTCCTTGTTCCTTGTTTCAGTTAAAGTTTTATGTATATTTTCTGCCTTGCACCTGATTATTCCAACATCAGATGGATGGCCTAGGGAATCTCATTCTGGTATTGATTGTTTTTGCTGATTGTCTCACTTTGTAGCTGATTTCTTCAATATTGTGTAAATTTAGATCATGAGCTCATGTTTAGCTAAACAGCTGACCTTGTAAGAGGCTTAGGTGTGAACGCTGGTAAGCTTCAGCAGAAAGTCGGCAAAGATTTATTTGTGTCCCTCCAATAAGTTGCCCGCAAGGACCCCGTTTTCTACAAGTGTTGGTCCAATACTCCTTCGAGAGGCTGTGGACTCAGATATGGCTGCTTTTCAGCCTTCGATCTGGGGCAGGGCCTGTTGGTTGCCTGTGGCCCGGGCAGGAGCCTCTCCGGATGTGTCCCAGGGACCCATTTGCCTGCGAACATCGGTCACCTTGCAGAAAGCTACGAAGCCCTGACCTATGGTTAGCTCTGCAGCGAGGAGAACTGCGCTGACAGGTTCCAAACACACTTCAAATAAGAGGGCGGCCAGATTGGAAAGGTGAGAGTTTGGGCAGCTGTGCAGACAAAGGAGGCGCCCTTTGGCCTGGGCCTAAACGCTTGTGACACACCACTGGGTCTGCCGGGCTCTGAGGGCCCTGCCCTGGTCCCCCTGGTCCTCTGCCCTTTGTTCAGTCA
Source organism: Mesoplodon bidens (assembly GCF_964165515.1). NCBI lineage: Eukaryota > Metazoa > Chordata > Mammalia > Artiodactyla > Ziphiidae > Mesoplodon > Mesoplodon bidens. The sequence continues at coordinate 6,616,388 of NC_138180.1, forward strand.
CAGCAGAGATGGCCACACCCACTCCCTCAGTGAGGGCAGTCTTCCAATCTCCCTCAGCCACGCCCCCACTCCGCAGGTTACCATGGACTACAGATGCTGCATTCTGAGGCCAGGGCGTTCCGAGAATGCCAAGGGCAGACATGATGACCTTAAATGATTTCCTCTTGTGTCAATTTTGGTAAACTGTAGGAGCTAGGAAATGGTCCGCTTTACAGAAATGTTCATATTTACTGGCATTTCATATATTCTCTGCTATAACATTGTCCTCATTCTTTCTGTATATTCTTTACTTATGTTTATGTTTTCCTTAATCAAAGTGTGTCTTTTAAATCTTTTCAAAGAATATTCTTTGGACTTACTAAATCACCTGAATTTTATACGTTTCCTGTTGTATTAAGTTCTGCTCATATCTTTATTTATTTTTTTCTATGTTCTCAGGGTTTATTGTTTTGATTTTCTGATGTCAAGTAAAACACTTGGTTATTCATTTTAATAAATCTTTGTACTTATAAAGTTTTGAACTCTTAAAGATTCCAGCTTATTTGTACTTTTCTAAGGGTCCATTCCTCTACACTGTTGCCGGCCTAAGGCTTAGTTCAGCATATAGCAATGTATATATTGACATATTATCCCCTCGGCTTTCTGTGATTCCCTACATCTCACCTTTCTTTGCAGACAAGCCATTTGAAATTCACTTAACTTATTTCACTGCCAATAAGTTTTTGAAATAATGTGTATTTTTTAGAGAAAACATTTATATAATTAGGCAGAAAATCTCACCTTCCATAGTTTTCTAAACAGCATAATGTCACTCTTCTCACTGCTTAATTTGTTGTTTTAAACAACCTTTGAGTATTTAGCTTTATCAATGACATGTACTTTAAAAATGTTTTAGAGATCGTACCAGTCTTTGAAATCATCCTTGTTCTTTGTTTCATTTCCAGGTTTATGTATATTTTCTGCCTTGCACCTGATTATTCCAACATATGATGGATGGCCTAGGGAATCTAATTCTGGTATTGATTGTTTTTGCTGATTGTCTCCCCTTGTAGCTGATTTCTTCATTATTGTGTAAATTTAGATCATGAGCTCATGTTTAGCTAAACAGCTAATTTTGTAAGAGGCTTAGGTGTGGACGCTCCTAAGCTTCAGCAGAAAGTCGGCAATGATTTATTTGTGTCCCTCCAATGAGTTACCCCAGAAAGTCGGCAAAGATTTATCTGTGTCTCTCCAATGAGTTACCCCGAGGACCCCATTTTCTACAAGTGTTTGTCCAATACTCCCTCTAGATGCAGGGGCTCAGACAGGACTGCTTTGCTGCCACCGATCTGGGGTAGTGGCTTTTGGCGGCCTGTGGCCCGGGCAGGAGGCTCCCCGCGTGTGTCCCACCACCCATCTGCCTGCGAACTTCAGTCAGCTGGCAGTAAGATACGATGCCCAGACCTATGGTTAGCTGTGCAGCGAGGTGTACTGTGCGGTCCGGTTCCACACACACTTCAAGTAAGAGGGCGGCCTGAGTGGAAAGGTGAGAGTCCGGACAGCTGTGCCAACAAAGAAGGCGCCCTGTGACCTGGGCCTAAATGCTTGTGACACCCCACTGCGACTGCCGGGCTCTGAGGACCCTGCCCTGGGCCCCCTTCTCCCCTGCCCTTTGTTCAGTCACAGCAGAGATGGCCACACCCACTCCCTCAGTAAGGGCAGTGTTCCAACCACCCACAGCACCGCCGCTCTCCGCAGGTTACCATGGACTACAGATGCTGCATTCTGAGGCCAGGGCTTTCCGAGAATGCCAAGGGCAGACATAATAACCTAAAATGAATTCCTCTTGTGTCAAATTTGGTAAACTATAGGAGCTAGGAAATGGTCCACTTTACAGAAATGTTCAAATTTACTGGAATTTCATATATTCTCTGCTGTAACATTGTCCTGATTCTTTCTGTATATTCTTTACTTATGTTTTTATTTTCCTAATCAAAGTGTGTCTTTTAAATCTTGTCAAGGAATATTCTTTGGACTTACTACCTCACCTGAATTTTATACTTTTTTCTATTGTATTAAGTTCTGCTCATATCTGTATTTATCTTTCTTCTATTTTCTCTGGGTTTATGGTTTTGATCTTCTGATGTCAAATAAAACACTTGGTTATTCATTTTAAAAAATCTTTTTACTTATAAAGTTTTGAACTTTTCAAGTTTCCAGCTTACTTGTACGTTTCTAAGGGTCAGGCCCTCTACATTGTTGCTGGCCTAAGTCTTAGTTCAACATATAGCAATGTATATATTGACCTATTTTCCCCTCGACTTTCCGTGATTCCCTACATCTCACGTTTCTTTGCAGACAATCCATTTGAAATACCCTTAACTTATTTCACAGCCAATAAGTCTTTGAAATAATGTGTATTTTTTAGAGAAATCTTCTTATATAATTAGAAAGAAAATCTGACCGGCCATAGTTTTCAAAATAGCATAATTTCACTCTCCTCAATGATGAATCTGTTGTATTACACAGCCTTTGAGTATTTAGCTTTATCAATGACATGTACTTTAAAAATGTTTTAGAGATCCTACCAGTCTTTGAAAACATCCTTGTTCCTTGTTTCATACCAGTTTTATGTATATTTTCTGCCTTGCACCTGATTATTCCTACGTCTGATGGATGGCCAAGTGTATCTAACTCTGGTATTGATTGTTTTTGCAGATTGTCTCCCCTTGTAGCTGATTTCTTCATTATTGTGTAAATTTAGATCATGAGCTCACGTTTAGCTAAACAGCTGACCTTGTAAGAGGCTTAGGTGTGAACGCTCGTAAGCTTCAGCAGAACGTCAGCAAAGATTTATTTGTGTCCCTCCAATGAGTTGCCCGCGTGGAACCCGTTTTCTACAAGTGTTGGTCCAATACACCCTATAGAGGCAGGGGACTAAGACAGGGCTGCTTTGAGGCCCCCGATCTGGGGCAGAGGCAGTGGAGGCCTGTGGCTCGGCCTGGAGCCGCTTCGCGTGTGTCCCAGGGACCCATTTGCCTGTGAACTTCGGTCACCTTGCAGGAAGCCACGATGCCCAGACCTATGGTTAGCTGTGCAGCGATGTGTACTCCTTGGACAGGTTCCACAAACACTTCAAGTAACAGGGAGGCCTGAATGGAAAGGTGGGAGTTTGGGCAACTGTGCTGACAAAGAAGGCTCCCTTTGGCCAGTGCCTAAATGCTTGTGACACCGGACTGGGCCTGCCGGGCTCTGAGGGCCCTGCCCTTGGTCCCATTCTCCCCTGCCCTTTTTTCAGTCACAGCAGAGATGGCCACACCCACTCCCTCAGTGAGGGCCGTGGTCCAACCACCCTCAGCCCCGCCCCCTCTCCGCAGGTTACCATGGACTACAGATGCGGCATTCTGAGGCCAGGGCGTTCTGAGAATGCCAAGGGCCGACATGATGACCTTAAATGATTTCCTCTTGTGTCAATTTTGGTAAACTTTAGAGCTAGGAAATGCTCCAATTACAGAAATGATCAAATTCACTGGCATTTCATATACTCTCTGCTATATCATTGTCCTGATTCTTTCTGTATATTCATTACTTATGTTTTGTTTTCCTTAATCAAAGTGTGTCTTTTAAATCTTGTCAAAGAATATTCTTTGGACTTACAACCTCACCTGAATTTTATACGTTTTCTGTTGTATTAAGTGCTGCTCATATCTTTATTTATCTTTTTTCTATGTTCTCAGGATTTATTGTTTTGATCTTCTGATGTCAATTACAACACTTGGTTATTCATTTTCATAAATCTTTTTACTTATAAATGTTTGAACTTTTCAAGATTCCAGATTACTTGTAAGTTTCTAAGGGTCAGGTCCTCTACATTGTTGCTGGCCTAAGGCTTAGTTCACCATATAGCACAGTATATATTGACCTATTTTCCCCTCGACTTTCTCTGATTTCCTACATCTCACCTTTCTTTGCAGACAAGCCATTTGAAATACTCTTAACTTATTTCACAGCCAATAAGTCTTTGAAATAATGTGTATTTTTTAGAGAAATCTTCTTATATAATTAAGCAGAAAATCTGTCCTGCCATAGTTTTCAAAACAGCATAATTTAACTCTTCTCAATGATGAATCTGTTGTATTAAACAACCTTTGAGTATTTAGCTTTATCAATGACATGTACTTTAAATATGTTTTAGAGGTCCTACGAGTCTTTGAAAACATCCTTGTTCTTTGTTTCAGTTCCAGTTTTATGTATATTTTCTGCCTTGCACCTGATTATTCCAATATCTGATGGATGGCCTAGGGAATCTAATTCTGGTATAGATTGTCATTGCAGATTTTCTCCCCTTGTAGCTGATTTCTTCATTATTGTGTAAATTTAGATCATGAGCTCATGTTTAGCTAAATATCTGACCCTGTAAGAGGCTTAGGTGTGAACACATGTAAGCTTCATCAGAAAGTCCGCAAAGATATATATGTGTCCCTCCAATGAGTTGCCCGCGAGGACCCCGTTTTCTACTAGTGAAGATCCAATACTCCCTATAGAGGCACGGCCTCAGATAGGGCTGCTTTGCGCCCCACGATCTGGGGCAGTGGCAGTGGGCGGCCTGTGGCCCGGACAGGAGCCTCTTCGCGTGTGTCCCAGGGACCAATCTGGCTGTGAACTTCGGTCGCCTGGCAGGAAGCCACGATACCCAGACCTATGGATAGCTGTGCAGCGAGGTGTACTGCGCGGTCATGTTTCACACACACTTCAAGTAAGAGGGCGGCCTGAGTGGAAAGGTGAGAGTTTGGGCAGCTGTGCAGACAAAGAAGGCCCCCTTTGTCCTGGGCCTAAATGCCTGTGACACCCCACTCGGCCTGCCGGGCTCTGAGGACCCTGCCCTTGGCCCCCTGCTCCCCTGCCCTTTGTTCAGTCACAGCAGAGTTGGCCACAACCACTCCCTCAGTGAGGGCAGTGTTCCAAACTCGCTCAGCCCCGCCCCCTCTCCGCAGGTTACCATGGAGTACAGATGCTGCATTCTGAGTCCAGGGCATTTCGAGAATGACAAGGGCAGACATGATGACCTTAAATGATTTCCTCTTGTGTCAGTTTTGGTAAAATTTAGGAGCTAGGAAATGGTCCACTTTACACAAATGTTCAAATTTACTGGCATTTCAGATATTCTCTGCTATAACATTGTCCTGATTCTTTCTGTATATTCTTTAATTATGTTCTTGTTTTTCATAATCAAAGTGTGTCTTTTAAATCTTTTCATAGAATATTCTTTGGACTTACTACATCACCTGAATTTTATGCGTTTTCTGTTGTATTACTTTCTGCTCATATCTTTATTTATCTTTTTTCTATATTCTCAGGGTTTATTGTTTTGATCTTCTGATGTCAATTAAAACACTTGGATATTCATTTTCATAAATCTGTTTACTTATAAAGATTTGAACTTTGAAGATTTCAGCTTACTTGTAAGTTTCTAAGGGTCATGTCCTCTACATTGTGGCTGTCTTGAGGCTTTGTTCAAAATATAGTAAAGTGTATATTGACGTAATTTCCCCTTGACTTTCTGTGATTCCCTACATCTCCCCTTTCTTTGCAGACAAGCCATTTGAAATACACTTAACTTATTTCACAGCTTAGAAGTCTTTGAAATAACGTGTATTTTTTAGAGAAATCTTCTTATATATTTAGGCAGAAAATCAGACCTGCCATAGTTTTCAAAACAGCATAATTTCACTCTTTTCAATGATGAATCTGTTGTATTACGCAACCTTTGAGTATTTAGCTTTATAAATGAAATGAACTTTAAAAATGTTTTAGAGTTCCTACCAGTCTTTGAAAACATCCTTGTTCCTTGTTTCAGTTCCAGTTTTGTGTATATTTTCTGCCTTGCACCTGATTATTCCAACATCTGATGGATGGCCTAGGGAATCTAATTCTGGTATTGATTGTTTTTGTTGATTGTCTTCCCTTGTATCTGATTCCTTCATTATTGTGTAAATTTACATCATGAGCTCATGTTTAGCTAAACAGCTGAATATGTAAGAGGCTTAGGTGTGAACGCTCCTAAGCTTCAATAGAAAGTTGGCAAAGATTTATTTGTGTCCTTCCAATGAGTTCCTCCCCAGGACCCAGTTTTCTACCAGTGTTGGTCCAATACTCCCTCTAGAGGCAGGGACTCAGACAGGACTGCTTTGCTGCCACCGATCTGTGGTAGTGGCTTTTGGCGGCCTGTGGCCCGGGCAGGAGGCTCCCCGCGTGTGTCCCATGACACATCAGCCTGCGAACTTCGGTCACCTAGCAGGAAGCTACGATGCCCAGACCTATGGTCAGCTGTGCAGCGAGGTGTACTGTGCGGACAGGTTCCACAGACACTTCAAGTAAGAGGGCGGCCTGAGTGGAAAGGTGAGAGTTTGGGCAGCTGTTTAGACAAAGAAGGCGTCCTTTGACCGGCGCCTAAATGCTTGTGACACCCGACTGGGCCTGCCGGGCTCTGAGGGCCCTGCCCTTGGCACCCTTATCCCCTGCCCTTTGTTCAGTCACAGCAGTGATGGCCACACCAACTCCCTCAGTGAGGGCAGTGTTCCAACCTCCCTCAGCCCCGCCCCCTCTCCGCAGGTTACCATGGACTACAGATGCTGCATTCTGAGGCTAGGGCGTTCCGTGTATGCCAAGGGCAGACATGATTACCTTAAATGATTTCCCCTTGTGTCAATTTTGGTAAACTTTAGGAGCTAGGAAATGGTCCACTTTACACAAATGTTCAAATTTACTGGCATTTCATATCTTCTCTGCCTCAACATTGTCCTGATTCTTTCTGTATATTCTTTACTTATGTTTTGGTTTTCCTTAATCAAAGCGTGTCTTTTAAATCTTGTCAAAGAATATTCTTTGGACTTACTACATCACCTGAATTTTATACGTTTTCCGTTGTATTAAGTTCTGCTCATATCTTTATTTATCTTTTTTCTATGTTCTCAGGGTTTATTGTTTTGATCTTCTGATGTCAATTAAAACACTTGGTTACTCATTTTAATAAATCTTTTTACTTATAAAGATTTGATCTTTTGAATATTTCAGCTTACTTGTTAGTTTCTAAGGGTCAGGTCCTCTACATTGTTGCTGGCCTAAGGCTTAGTTCACAATATAGCAAACTATATATTGACCTATTTTCCCCTCGAATTTCTGTGATTCCGTCATCTCCCCTTTCTTTGCGGACAAACCATTTGAAATACCCTTAGCATATTTCACAGCCAATAAGTGTTTGAAATAATGTGTATTTTTAGAGAAATCTTCCATATAATTAGGCAGAAAATCTCACCTGCCATAGTTTTCAAAACAGCATAATTTCCCTCTTCTCAATGATGAATCTGTTGTATTACACAGCCTTTGAGTATTTAGCTTTATCAATGACATGTACTTTAAAAATGTTTTAGAGATCCTACCAGTTTTTGAAAACATCCTTGTTCCTTGTTTCAGTTCCAGCTTTATGTATATTATCTGCCTTGCACCTGATTATTCCTACGTCTGATGGATGGCCAAGGGTATCTAACTCTGGTATTGATTGTTTTTGCAGATTGTCTCCCCTTGTAACTGATTTCTTCATTATTGTGTAAATTTAGATCATGAGCTCATGTTTAGCAAAACAGCTGACCTTGTAAGAGGCTTAGGTGTGAACGCTGGTAAGCTTCAGCAGAACGTCAGCAAAAATTTATTTGTGTCCCTCCAATGAGTTGCCCGCGTTGAACCCGTTTTCTACAAGTGTTGGTCCAATACACCCTATAGAGGCAGGGGACTAAGACAGGGCTGCTTTGAGGCCCCCGATCTGGGGCAGAGGCAGTGGAGGCCTGTGGCTCGCCCTGGAGCCGCTTCGCGTGTGTCCCAGGGACCCATTTGCCTGTGAACTTCGGTCACCTTGCAGGAAGCCACGATGCCCAGACCTATGGTTAGCTGTGCAGCGATGTGTACTGCTTGGACAGGTTCCACAAACACTTCAAGTAACAGGGAGGCCTGAATGGAAAGGTGGGAGTTTGCGCAACTGTGCTGACAAAGAAGGCTCCCTTTGGCCAGTGCCTAAATGCTTGTGACACCGGACTGGGCCTGCCGGGCTCTGACGGCCCTGCCCTTGGTCCCATTCTCCCCTGCCATTTTTTCAGTCACAGCAGAGATGGCCACACCCACTCCCTCAGTGAGGGCAGTCTTCCAACCTCCCTCAGCCCCGCCCCCTCTCCGCAGGTTACCATGGACTACAGATGCGGCATTCTGAGGCCAGGGCGTTCCGAGAATGCCAAGGGCAGACATGATGACCTTAAATGATTTCCTCTTGTGTCAATTTTGGTAAACTTTAGAGCTAGGAAATGCTCCAATTACAGAAATGTTCTAATTCACTGGCATTTCATATACTCTTTGCTATAACATTGTCCTGATTCTTTCTGTATATTCATTACTTATGTTTTGTTTTCCTTAATCAAAGTGTGTCTTTTAAATCTTGTCAAAGAATATTCTTTGGACTAACTACCTCACCTGAATTTTCTACGTTTTCTGTTGTATTAAGTGCTGCTCATATCTTTATTTATCTTTTTTCTATGTTCTCAGGATTTATTGTTTTGATCTTCTGATGTCAATTAAAACACTTGGTTATTCATTTTCATAAATCTTTTTACTTATAAAGGTTTGAACTTTTCAAGATTCCAGATTACTTGCAAGTTTCTAAGGGTCAGGTCCTCTACATTGTTGCTGGCCTAAGGCCTAGTTCACAATATAGCACAGTATATATTGACCTATTTTCCCTTCGACTTTCTGTGATTTCCTACATCTCACCTTTTTTGCAGACAAGCCATTTGAAATACCCTTAACTTATTTCACAGCCAATTAGTCTTTGAAATAATGTGTATTTTTTAGAGAAATCTTCTTATATAATTAAGCAGAAAATCTGACCTGCCATAGTTTTCAAAACAGCATAATTTCACTCTTCTCAATGATTAATCTGTTGTATTACACAACCTTTGAGTATTTAGCTTTATCAATGACATGTATTTTAAATATGTTTTAGAGGTCCTACGAGTCTTTGAAAACATCCTTGTTCTTTGTTTCAGTTCCAGTTTTATATACATTTTCTGCCTTGCACCTGATTATTCCAATATCTGATGGATGGCCTAGGGAATCTAAATCTGGTATTGATTGTTATTGCAGATTGTCTCCCCTTGTAGCTGATTTCTTCATTATTGTGTAAATTTAGATCATGAGCTTATGTTTAGCTAAACAGATGACCTTGTAAGAGGCTAAGTTGTGATCGCTCGTAAGTTTCAGCAGAAAGTCAGCAAAGATTTATTTGTGTCCCACCAATGAGTTTCCCGCGAAGACCCCGTTTTCTACAAGTGGTGGTCCAATACTCCCTATAGAGGCAGAGGACTCAGACAAGGCTGCTTTGAGGAACACGATCTGGGGCAGAGGCCGTGGGCAGCCTGTGGCTCCGACAACAGCCACATCTCGTGTGTCCCAGGGACCCATCTGCCTGTGAACTTCGGTCACCTGGCAGGAAGTCACAATGCCCAGAGCTATGGTTAGCTGAGCAGCGAGGTGTACTGCGAGGACAGGTTCCACAAACACTTCAATTAAGAGGGAGGCCTGAGTGGAAAGGTTAGAGTTTGGGCAGCTCTGCAGCAATGATGTCTCCCTTTGGCCTGGGCCTAAATGCTTGTGACACCCCACTGGGCCTGCCGGGCTCAGAGGGTCCTGCACTGGGCCCACTGCTCCCCTCCCCTTTTCTTAGTCACACCAGAGGTGGCCACACCCACTCCCTCAGTGAGGGCAGTGTTCCAACCTCCCTCAGGCCCTCCCCATTTCCGCAGGTTACCATAGAGTACAGATGCTACATTCTGAGGCCAGGGCGTTCCGAGAATGCCAAGGGCAGACATGATGACCTTAAATGATTTCCTCTTGTGTCAATTTTGGTAAACTTTAGGAGCTAGGAAATGGTCCACATTACAGAATTGTTCAAATTTACTGGCATTTCATATATTCTCTGCAATAACATTGTCCTGATTCTTTCTGTATATTGTTTACTTATGATTTTGTTTTCCTTAATCAAATTGTGTCTTTTAAATCTTGTCAAAGAATATTCTTTGGACTTACTACCTCACCTGAATTTTCTTCGTTTTCTGTTGTATTATGTTCTGCTCATATCTTTATTTAACTTTTTTCTATCTTCTCAGGATTTATTGATTTGATCCTCTGATGTCAATTAAAAAACTTGGTTATTCATTTTCATAAATCTTTTTACTAATAAAGATTTGAACTTTTTAAGATTCCAGCTTACATGTAAGTTACTAAGGGTCCGTTCCTCTACTTTGTTGCTGGCCTAAGGCTTAGTTCACCATATAGCAATGTATATATTGACCTATTTTCCCCTCGGCTTTCTGTGATTCCCTACATCTCACCTTTCTTTGCAGACAAGCCATTTGAAATACACTTAACTTATTTCACAGCCAATAAGTCTTTGAAATAATGTCTATTTTTTAGAGAAATCTTCTTATATAATTAGGCAGAAAATCTGACCTGCCATAGTTTTCAAAACAGCATAATTTCACTCTTCTCAATGATGAATCTGTTGTATGACACAACCTTTGAGTATTTAGCTTTCTCAATGACATGTACTTTAAAAATGTTTTAGAGATCCTATCAGGCTTTGAAAACATCCTTGTTCCTTGTTTCAGTTCCAGTTTTGTGTATATATTCTACCTTGCACCTGATTATTCCAACATCTGATGGATGACCTAGGGAATCTAATTCTGGTATTGATTGTTTTTGCTGATTGTCACCTCTTGTAGCTGTTTTCTTAATTATTGTGTAAATTTAGATCATGAGCTCATGTTGAGCTAAACAGCTTACCTTGTAAGAGGCTTAGGTGTGAACGCTCATAAGCTTCAGCAGAAGGCGGCAAAGGATTATTTGTGTCCCTCCAATGAGTTGCCCGCGAGGACCCCATTTTCTACAAGTGTTGTTCCAATACTCCCTCTTTAGGCAGGGGACTCAGAGGGGGCTGGTTTGCGCTTCCCAATCTGGGTCAGGGGCAGTGGGCGGCCGGTGGCCCGGGCAGGAGCCTGTCCGCGTGTGTCCCAGGGACCCATCTGCCTGTGAACTTCGGTCACCTGGCAGGAAGCTACGATGCCCAGACTTATGGTAAGCTGTGCAGCGAGGTGTACTGCGCGGACAGGTTCCACACACACTTCAAGTAAGAGGGCGGCCTGAGGGGAAAGGTGAGAGTTTGGACAGCTGTGCAGATAACGAAAGCGCCCTTTGGCCTGGGCCTAAATGCTTGTGACACCCCACTGGGCATAGCTGACGCTGAGGGCCCTGCCATGCTCCCCATGCTGCCCTGCCCTTTGTTCAGTCACAACAGAGATGGCCACACCCACTCCCTCAGTGAGGGCATTGTTCCCACCTCCCTCAGCCCCGCTCCGTCTCCACAGGTTACCACGGACTACAGATGCTGCATTCTGAGGCCAGGGCGTTCCGAGAATGCCAAGGGCAGACATGATGACCTTAAATGATTTCCTCTTGTGTCAGTTTTGGTAAACTTAGGAGCTAGGAAATGGTCCACTTTACAGAAATGTTCAAATTTACTAGCATTTCATATATTCTCTGCTATAACATTGTCTTGATTCTTTTGTATATTCTTTACTTATGTTTTTGTTTTCCTTAATCAAAGTGTGTCTTTTATATCTTTTCAAAGAATATTCTTTGGACTTACTACCTCACCTGAATTTTATACGTTTTCTGTGGTATTAAGTTCTGATCATATCTTTATCATTTTTCTATGTTCTCAGGGTTTATTGTTTTGATCTTCTGAGGTCAATTAAAACACTTGGTTATTCTTTTTGATAAATCTTTTTACTTATAAAGATTAGAACTTTTAAAGATTCCAGCTCAGTTTTAAGTTTCTAAGGGTCTGGTCCTCTACATTGTTGCTGGCCTAAGGCTTAGTTCACCATATAGCAATATATATATTGACATATTATCCCCTCGGCTTTCTGTGATTCCCTACATCTCAACTTTCTTTGCAGACAAGCCATTTGAAATACCCTTAAATTATTTCACAGCAAATAAGTCCTTGAAATAATGTGTATTTTTTAGAGAAATCTTCTTATATAATTAGGCAGAAAATCTGACCTGCCATAGTTTTCAAAACAGCATAATTTCACTCTTCTCAATGATGAATCTGTTGTATTACGCAACCTTTGAGTATTTAGCTTTATCAATGACATGTACTTTAAAAATGTTTTAGAGATCCTATCAGGCTTTGAAAACATCCTTGTTCCTTGTTTCTGTTCCAGTTTTGTGTATATTTTCTGCCTTGCACCTGATTATTCCAACATCTGATGGATGGCCTAGGGAGTCTAATTCTGGTATTGATTGTTATTGCAGATTGTCTCCCCTTGTAGCTGATTTCTTCATTATTGTGTAAATTTACATCATGAGCTTATGTTTAGCTAAACAGCTGACCTTGTAAGAGGCTTAGGTGTGAATGCTCGTAGGCTTCAGCAGAAAGTCAGCAAAGATTTATTTGTGTCCCACCAATGAGTTTCCCGTGAGGACCCCGTTTTCTGCAAGTGGTGGTCCAATAATCCCTATAGAGGCAGGGGACTCAGACATGGCTCCTTTGAGCACCCCGATCTGGGGCAGAGGCCTTGGGCGGCCTGTGGCTCGGGCAACAGCCACTTCGAGTGTGTCCCAGGGACCCATCTGCCTGTGAACTTCGGTCTCCTGGCAGGAAGTCACAATGCCCAGAGCTATGGTTAGCTGAGCAGTGAGGTGTACTGCGAGGACAGGTTCCACAAACACTTCAATTAAGAGGGAGGCCTGAGTGGAAAGGTGAGAGTTTGGGCAGCTCTGCAGCAAAGAAGTCTCTCTTTGGCCTGGGCCTAAATGCTTCTGACACCCCACTGGGCCTGCCGGGCTCAGAGGGTCCTGCACTGGGCCCACTGCTCCCCTCCCCTTTTCTCTGTCACAGCAGAGGTGGCCACACCCACTCCCTCAGTGAGGGCAGTGTTCCAAACTCCCTCAGCCCCTCCCCATTTCCGCAGGTTACCATGGAGTACAGATGCTACATTCTGAGGCCAGGGCGTTCCGAGAATGCCAAGGGCAGACATGATGACCTTAAATGATTTCCTCTTGTGTCAATTTTGGAAAACATTAGGAGCTAGGAAATGGTCCAATTTAGAGAATTGTTCAAATTTACTGGCATTTCATATATTCTCTGCAATAAATTGTCCTGATTCTTTCTGTATATTGTTTACTTATGTTTTTGTTTTCCTTAATCAAAGTGTGTCTTTTAAATCTTGTCGAAGAATATTCTTTGGACTTACTACCTCACCTGAATTTTCTTCGTTTTCTGTTGTATTATGTTCTGCTCATATCTTTATTTATCTTTTTTCTATGTTCTCAGGGTTTATTGATTTGATCCTCTGATATCAATTAAAACACTTGGTTATTCATTTTCATAAATCTTTTTACTTATAAAGATTTGAACTTTTTAAGATTCCAGCTTACTTGTAAGTTTCTAAGGGTCAGTTCCTCTACATTGTTGCTGGCCTAAGGCTTAGTTCACCATAGAGCAATGTATATATTGACCTATTTTCCCCTCGGCTTTCTGTGATTCCCTACATCTCACCTTTATTTGCAGACAAGCCATTTGAAATACCCTTAACTTATTTCACAGCCAATAAGTCTTTGAAATAATGTCTATTTTTTAGAGAAATCTTCTTATATAATTAGGCAGAAAATCTGACCTGCCATAGTTTTCAAAACAGCATAATTTCACTCTTCTCAATGATGAATCTGTTGTATTATGCAACCTTTGAGTATTTAGCTTTCTCAATGACATGTACTTTAAAAATGTTTTAGAGATCCTATCAGGCTTTGAAAACATCCTTGTTCCTTGTTTCAGTTCCAGTTTTGTGTATATTTTCTGCCTTGTACCTGATTATTCCAACATCTGATGGATGACCTAGGGAATCTATTTCTGGTATTGATTGTTTTGCAGATTGTCTCCTCTTGTAGCTGTTTTCTTAATTATTGTGTAAATTTAGATCATGAGCTCATGTTGAGCTAAACAGCTTACCTTGTAAGAGGTTTAGGTGTGAACGCTCATAAGCTTCAGCAGAAGGCGGCAAAGGATTATTTGTGTCCCTCCAATGAGTTGCCCGCGAGGACCCCATTTTCTACAAGTGTTGTTCAAATACTCCCTCTATAGGCAGGGGACTCAGAGGGGGCTGGTTTGCGGTTCCCGATCTGGGTCAGGGGCAGTGGGCGGCCGGTGGCCCGGGCAGGAGCCTCTCTGCGTGTGTCCCAGGGACACAACTGCCTGTGAACTTCGGTCACCTGGCAGGAAGCTACGATGCCCAGACCTATGGTTAGCTGTGCAGCAAGGTGTACTGCGCGGACAGGTTCCACACACACTTCAAGTAAGAGGGCGGCCTGAGGTGAAAGGTGAGAGTTTGGACAGCTGTGCAGATATCGAAAGCGCCCTTTGGCCTGGGCCTAAATGCTTGTGACACCCCACTGGGCATACCTGACTCTGAGGGCCCTGCCATGCTCCCCATGCTGCCCTGCCCTTTGTTCAGTCACAGCAGAGATGGCCACACCTACTCCCTCAGGGAGGGCAGTGTTACAACCACCCTCAGCCCCTCTCCCTCTCCGCAGGTTACCACGGACTACAGATGCTGCATTCTGAGGCCAGGGCGTCCCAAGAATGCCAAGGGCAGACATGATGACCTTAAATGATTTCCTCTTGTGTCAGTTTTGGTAAACTTTAGGAGCTAGGAAATGGTCCACTTTACAGAAATGTTCAAATTTACTGGCATTTCATATATTCTCTGCTATAACATTGTCTTGATTCTTTTGTATATTCTTTACTTATGTTTTTGTTTTCCTTAATCAAAGTGTGTCTTTTATATCTTTTCAAAGAATATTCTTTGGACTTACTACCTCACCTGAATTTTATACATTTTCTGTGGTATTAAGTTCTGCTCATATCTTTATTTATCTTTTACTATGTTCTCAAGGTTTATTGTTTTGATCTTCTGATGTCAATTAAAACACTTGGTTATTCATTTTCATAAATCTTTTTACTTATAAATATTTGAAATTTGAAGATTCCAGCTTACTTGTAAGTTTCTAAGCGTCAGGTCGTCTACATTGTTGCTGGCCTAAGGATTAGTTCACCATATAGCAATGTATATATTGACCTATTTTCCCCTCGACACTCTGTTATTCCCTACATCTCACCTTTGTTTGCAAACAAGCCATTTCAAATACCCTTAACTTATTTCACAGCCAATAAGTCTTTGAAATAATGTGTATTTTTTAGACAAATCTTCTTATATAATTAGGCAGAAAATCTGACTTGCCATAGTTTTCAAAACAGCATACTTTCACTCTTCTCAATGTTGAAACTGTTGTACTACACAACTTTGAATATTTACCTTTTTCAAAGACATGTACTTTAAAAATATTTTAGAGATCCTACCAGTCTTTGAAAACATCCTTATTCCTTGCTTTAGTTCCTGTTTTATGTATATTTTCTGCCTTGCACCTGATTATTACAACATCTGATGGATGGCCTAGGGAATCTAATTCTGGTATTGATTGATTTTGCTGATTGTCTACCCCTTGTAGATGATTTCTTCATTATTGTGTAAATTTAGATCATGAGCTCATGTTTAGCCAAACAGCTAACCTTGTAAGAGGCTTAGGTGTGAACGCTCGTAAGCTTCATCAGAACGTCGGCAAAGATTTATTTGTGTCCCTCCAATGAGTGGCCCGCGAGGACTCCGTTTTCTACAAGTGTTGGTCCAATAATCCCTGTAGGTACAGGGACTCAGACAGGGCTGCTATGTGGACCCCGATTTGGGGCAGGGGCAGTAGGGAGCCTGTGACCGGGCAAGATCCTCTCCTCGTTTTTCCTTGCGACCCATCTGCCTGCGAACTTCGGTCACATGACATGAAGCTACGATGCACAGACCTATGGTTAGCTGTGCAGCGAGGTGAACTGTGCGAACAGGTTCCACACACACTTCAAGTAAGAGGGCGGCCTGAGTGGAAAAGTGAGAGTTTGGGCAGATGTGCAGAAAATGAAGACGCCTTTGGCCTGGTCCAAATGCTTGTGACACCCCACTGGGCCTGCCGGGCTCTGAGGGCGCTGCCCTGGGCCCCCTGTTCCCCTGCCCTTTGTTCAGTCCCAGCAGAGATGGCCACACCCACTCCCTCAGTGAGGGCAGTGTTCCAACAGCCCTCAGACCCGCCCCCTCTCCGCAGGTTACCATGGACTACAGATGCTGCATTCTGAGGCCAGGGCATTCCGAGAATGCCAAGGGCAGACAGGATGACCTTAAATGCTTTCCTCTTGTGTCAGTTTTGGTAAACTTTAGGAGCTAGGAAATGGTCCACTTTACAGAAATGTTCAAATTTATTGGTATTTCAGATATTTTTTGTTATAATTTTGTCCTTAATCTTTCTATATATTCTAGACTTATGTTTTTGTTTTCCTTAATCAAAGTGTGTCTTTTAACTCTTTTCAAAGAATATTCTTTGGACTTACTACCTCACCTGAATTTTATACGTTTTCTGTTGTATTAAGTTCTGCTTATATCTTTATTAAACTTTTTTCTATGTTCTCAGGCTTTATTGTTTTGATCTTCTGATGTCAATTAAAACAGTTGGTTATTCATTTTCATAAATATTTTTACTTATAAAGATGTGAACTATTGAAGATTCCAGCTTACTTGTAAGTTTCTAAGCGTCAGGTGCTCTACATTGTTGCTGGCCGAAGGCTTACTTCACCGTATAGCAAAATATATATTGACTTATTTTCCCCTTGGCTTTCTATGATTCCCTACATCTCACCTTCCTTTGGAGAAAAGCCATTTGAAATACCCTTACCTTATTTCACAGCCAATAAGTCTTTGAAATAATGTGTATCTTTTAGAGAAATCTTCTTATATATTTAGGCAGAAAATCTGACCTGCCATACTTTTCAAAACAGCATAATTTCAATCTTCTCAATGATGAATCTGTTGAATTACACAACCTTTGAGTATTTATCTTTATCAATGACATGTAGTTTAAAAATATTTAAGAGATCCTTCCAGGCTTTGAAAACATCCTTGTTCCTTGTTTCAGTTCCAGTTGTATGTATATTTTCTGCCTTGCACCTGATTATTCCAACATCTGATGGATGGCCTAGGGAATCTAATTCTGGTATTGCTTGTTTTTGCTGATTGTCTCCCCCTTGTAGCTGATTTCTTCATTATTGTGTAAATTTAGATCATGAGCTCATGTTTAGCTAAACAGCTGACCTTGTAAGAGGCTTAGGTGTGAACGCTCGTAAGCTTCATCAGAAAGTAGACAAAGATTTACTTGTGTCCCTCCAATGAGTGGCTCGCGAGGACCCGGTTTGCTACAAGTGTTGGTCCACTACTCCCTCTAGAGGCACGGCCTCACACTGGGCTTTTTTGCACCCCACGATCTGGGGCAGTGGCTGTGGGAGGCCTGTGGCCCGGGCTGGAACCTCTCTGCGTTTGTCCCAGGGACCCAACTGCCTGCGAACTTCGGTCACCTGGCAGGAAGCTATGATGCCCAGACTTATGGTTAGCTGTTCAGCGAGGTGTAATGCGCGTACAGGTTCCACAAACACTTCAAGTAAGAGGGCGGCCTGAGTGGATAGTTGAGAGTTTGGGCAGCTGTGCAGACAAAGAAAGCGCCCTTTGTCCTGGGCCTAAATGCTTGTGACACCGCACTGGGCCTGCCGGGCTCAGAGGGCCCTGCCCAGGGCCCCCTGCTCCCCTGCCCTTTGTTCAGTCACAGCAGAGATGGCACCACCCACTCCCTCAGTGAGGGCCGTGTTTCAACCTCCCTCAGCCCCGCCCTCAATCCGCAGGTTTCCATGGACTACAGATGCTGCATTCCGAGTCCAGGGCATTCCGAGAATGCCAAGGGCAGACATGATGACCTTACATGATTTCCTCTTGTGTCAGTCATGGTAAACTTTAGGAGCTAGGAAATGGTCCACTTTACAGAAATGTTCAAATTTACTGGCATTTCAGATATTCTCTGCTATAACATTGTCCTGATTCTTTCTGTATATTCTTTACTTATGTTTTGGTTTTCCTTAATCAAAGTGTGTCTTTAAAATCTTGTCAAAGAATATTTTTAGACTTACTACATCACCTGAATTTTATACATTTTGTATTGTATTAATTTCTCCTCATACCTTCATTTATATATTTTCTGTGTTCTCAGGTTTATTGTTTTGATATTCTGATGTCAATTAAAACACTAGGTTATTCATTTTAATAAATCTTTTTACTTATAAAGATTTCATCTTTTCAAGATTCCAGCTTACTTGTAAGTTTCTAAGGGTCAGGTCCTCTACATTGTTGCTGGCCTAAGGCGTAGTTCACAATATGGCAAAGTACATATTGACCTATTTTCCCCTCGACTTTCTGTGATTCCCTACATCTCAACTTTCTTTGCTGACAAGCCATTTGAAATACCCTTAACTTATTTCACAGCCAATAAGTCTTTGAAATAATTTGTATTTTTTAGAGAAATCTTTTTATATATTTAGGCAGAAAATCTGACCTGCCATCGTTTTCAAAACAGCATAATTTCACTCTTCTCAATGATGAATCTGTTGTATGACACAAACTTTGAGTATTTAGCTTTATAAATGACATGTACTTTAAAAATGTTTTAGAGATCCTACCAGTCTTTGAAAACATCCTTGTTTCTTGTTTCAGTTCCAGTTTTATGTATATTTTCTGCCTTACACATGATTAATCCAACGTCTGATCGATGGCCTAGGGAATCTAATTCTGGTATTGATAGTTTCTGCTGATTGTCTCCCCCTGTAGCTGATTTCTTCATTATTGTGTAAATTTAGATCATGAGCTCATGTTTAGCTAAACATCTGACTTTGTAAGAGTCTTAGGTGTGACCACTCGCAAGCTTCATCAGAAAGTCCGCAAAGATTTATTTGTGTCCCTCCAATGAGTTGCTGCGAGGACCCCGTTTTCTACAAGTGTTGGTCCAATACTCCCTCTAGAGGCACGGCCTCCGACAGGTCTGCTTTGTGCCCCACGATCTGGGGCAGTGGCAGTGGGCGGCCAATGGCCTGGGCAGGAGCCTCTCCGCGTGTGTCCCAGGGACCCATCTGCCTGCGAAATTCGGTCACCTGGCAGGAAGATACGATGCCCAGACATAAGGTTAGGTGTGCAGAGAGGTGTACTGCGCGGACAGGTTCCATATGCACTTCAAGTAAGAGGGCGGCCTGAGTGGAAAGGTGAATGTTTGGGCCACTGTGCAGACAAAGAAGGAGCCCTTTGTCCTGGGCCTTAATGCTTGTGACACCCCACTGGTCCTGCCGGGCGCTGAGGGACCTGTCCTGGGCCCCCTTTTCCCCTGCCCTTTGTTCAGTCACAGCAGAATTGGCCACACCCACTCCCTCAGTGAGGGCAGTGTTCCCACCTCCCTCAGCCCCGCCCACTCTCCGCAGGTTACCATGGACTACAGATGCTGCATTCTGAGGCCAGGGCGTTCCGAAAATGCCAAAGGCAGACATGATGACCTTAAATGATTTCCTCTTCTGTCAATTTTGGTAAACTTTATGAGCTAGTAAATGGTCCACTTTACACAAATGTTCAAATTTACTGGCATTTCATATATTCTCTGCTATAACATTGTCCTGATTCTTTCTGTATATTCTTTACTTATGTTTTGCTTTTCCTTAATCAAAATGTGTCTTTTAAATCTTGTGAAAGAATATTCTTTGGACTTACTACCTCACCTGAATTTTATACGTTTTCTATTGTATTAAGTTCTCCTCATATCCTTATTTATATTTTTTCTGTGTTCTCAGATTTATTGTTTTGATATTTTGATGGCAATTAAAAGACTTGGTTATTCATTTTAATAAATGTTGTTACTTATAAATATTTAAACTTTTCAAGATTCCAGCTTACTTGTAAGTTTCTAAGGGTCAGGTCCTCTACCTTGTTGCTGGCCTAAGGCTTAGTTCACCATATAGCAAAGTATATATTGACCTATTTTCCCCTCGACTTTCTGTGATTTCCTACATCTCACCTTTCTTTGCAGACAAGCCAATTGAAATACCCTTAACTTATTTCACAGGTAATAAGTCTTTGAAATAATGTGTATTTTTTAGAGAAAACTTCTTATATATTTAGGCAGAAAATCTGACCTGCCATAGTTTTCAAAACAGCATAATTTCACTCTTCTCAATGATGAATCTGTTGTATTACACAACCTTTGAATATTAGCTTTATCATTGACATGTACTTTAAAAATGTTTTAGAGATCCTACCAGTCTTTGAAAACATCCTTGTTCCTTGTTTCAGTTCCAGTTTTATTTATATTTTCTGCCTTGCACCTGATTATTCCAACATCTGATGGATGGCCTAGGGGATCTAATTCTCGTATTGATAGTTTTTGCTGATTGTCTCCCCCTGTAGCTGATTTCTTCATTATTGTGTAAATTTAGATCATGAGCTCATGTTTAGCTAAACATCTTACTCTGTAAGAGGTTTAGGTGTGAACACTCGTAAGCTTCATCAGAAAGTCCGCAAAGATTTATTTGTGTCCCTCCAATGAGTTGCCCGCGAGGACCCCGTTTTCTACAAGTGTTGGTCCAATACTCCCTTGAGAGGCACGGCCTCAGACAGGGCTGTTTTGTGCCCCACGATCTGGGACTGTGGCATGGGGCAGCCTCTGGCCTGGGCAGGAGCCTCTCCGCGTGTGTCCCAGGGACGCATTTGCCTGCACACTTCGGTCACCTGGCAGGAAGCTACGATGCCCAGAGCTATGGTTAGCTGTGCAGCGAGGGGTACTGCGCGGACATGTTCCACAAGCACTTCAAGTAAGAGGGCGGCCTGAGTGGAAAGGTGAAAATTTGGGCAGCTGTGCAGACAAAGAAGGAGCCCTTTGTCCTGGGCCTAAATGCTTGTGAAACCTCACTGGGCCTGCCGGGCTATGAGGGCCCTGCCCATGGCCCCCTGTTCACCTGCCCTTTGTTCAGTCACAGCAGAATTGGCCACACCCACTCCCTCAGTGAGGGCAGTGTTCCCACCTCCCTCAGCCCCGCCCCCTCTCCGCAGGTTACCATTGACTACAGATGCTGCATTCTGAGGCCAGGGCGTTCCGAAAATGCCAAAGGCAGACATGATGACCTTAAATGATTTCCTCTTCTGTCAATTTTGGTAAACTTTAGGAGCTAGGAAATGGTCCACTTTACACAAATGTTCAAATTTACTGGCATTTCATATATTCTCTGCTATAACATTGTCCTGATTCTTTCTGTATATTCTTTACTTATGTTTTGTTTTTCCTTAATCAAAATGTGTCTTTTAAATCTTGTCAAAGAATATTCTTTGGACTTACTACCTCACCTGAATTTTATACATTTTCTATTGTATTAAGTTCTCCTCATATCCTTATTTATATTTTTTCTGTGTTCTCAGGTTTATTGTTTTGATATTTTGATGGCAATTAAAAGACTTGGTTATTCATTTTAATAAATGTTGTTACTTATAAATATTTAAACTTTTCAAGATTCCAGCTTACTTGTAAGTTTCTAAGGTTCAGGTTCTCTACCTTGTTGCTGGCCTAAGGCTTAGTTCACCATATAGCAAAGTATATATTGACCTATTTTCCCCTCGACTTTCTGTGATTTCCTACATCTCACCTTTCTTTGCAGACAAGCCAATTGAAATACTCTAAATTTATTTCACATGTAATAAGTCTTTGAAATAATGTGTATTTTTTAGAGAAATCTTCTTATATATTTAGGCAGAAAATCTGACCTGCCATAGTTTTTAAAACAGCATAATTTCTCTCTTCTCAATGATGAATCTGTTGTGTTACACAACCATTGATTATTTAGCTTTATCAATGATATGCACTTTAAAAATGTTTTAGAGATCCTTCCAGTCTTTGAAAACATCCTTGTTCCTTGTTTCAGTTCCAGTTTTATGTATATTTTCTGCCTTGCACCTGATTATTCCAACGTCTGATCGATGGCCTAGGGAATCTAATTCTGGTATTGATTGTTTTTGCTGATTGTCTCCCCCTGTAGCTGATTTCTTCATTATTGTGTAAATTTAGATCATGAGCTCATGTTTAGCTAAACATGTGACTTTGTAAGAGGCTTAGGTGTGAACACACGTAAGCTTCATCAGAAAGTCCGCAAAGATTTATTTGTGTCCCTCCAATGATTTGCCCGCGAGGGCCCCTGATCTCTACAAGTGTTGGTCCATTACTCCCACTAGAGGCACGGCCTCAGACAGGGCTGCTTTGCACCCCACGATCTGGGGCAGTGGCAGTGGGCGGCCTGTGGCCCGGGCAGGAGCCTCTCTACGTGTGTCACAGGGACCCATCTGCCTGCGAACTTCAGTCACCTGGCAGGAAGCTACGATGCCCAGACCTAAGGTTAGCTTTGCAGCGAGGTGTACTGCGCTGACAGGTTCCACAAGCACTTCAAGTAAGAAGGCGGCCTGAGTGGAAAGGTGAAAATTTTGGCAGCTGTGCAGACAAAGAATGAGCCCATTTTCCAGGTCCTAAATGCTTGTGACACCTCACTGGGCCTGCCCGGCTCTGAGGGCCTTGCCCTGGGCCCCCTGATCACCTGCCCTTTGTTCAGTCACAGCAGAATTGGCCACACCCAGTCCCTCAGTGAAGGCCGTGTTCCAAACTCCCTCAGCCCTGCCTCCTCTCCGCAGTTTACGCTGGACGACATATGCAGCATTCTGAGTCCAGGGCATTCCGAGAATTCCAAAGGCAGACATCATGACCTTAAATGATTTCCTCTTGTGTCAGTTTTGGTAAACTTTAGGAACTAGGAAATGGTCCACTTTACACAAATGTTCAAATTAACTGGCATTTCATATATTCTCTTCTATAACATTGTCCTGATTCTTTCTGTATATTCTGTACTTATGTTTTGGTTTTCCTTAATCAAAGTGTGTCTTGTAAATCTTGTCAAAGAATATTCTTTGTACTTACTACCTCACCTGAATTTTATACGTTTTCTGGGGTATTGAGTTCTGCTCATATCTTTATTTATCTTTTTTCTATGTTCTCCGGGTTTATTGTTTTGATCTTCTGATGTCAATTAAAACACTTGGTTATTCACTTTAATAAATCTTTTTACTTATAAAGATTTGAACTTTAAAAGATTCCAGCTTACTTGTAAGTTTCTAAGGGTCAGGTCCTCTATATTGTGGCTGGCCTAAGGCTTAGTTCACAATATGGCAAAGTATATATTGACCTATTTTCCCCTCGACTTTCAGTGATTTCCTACATCTCACCTTTCTTTGCAGACAAGCCATTGGAAATACCCTTAACTTATTTCACAGCTAATAACTCTTTGAAATAATGTGTATTTTTTAGAGAAATCTTCTTATATATTTAGGCAGAAAATCTGACCTGCCATAGTTTTCAAAACAGCATAATTTCACTCTTCTCAATGATGAATCTGTTGTATTACACAACCTTTGAGTATTTAGCTTTATCAATGACATGCACTTTGAAAATGTTTTAGAGATCCAACCAGTCTTTGAAAACCTCCTTGTTCCTTGTTTCAGTTCCAGTTTTATGTATATTTTCGGCATTGCTCCTGATTATTCCAATGTCTGATCGATGGCCTAGGGAATCTAATTCTGGTATTGATTGTTTTTGCTGATTGTCTCTCCCTGTAGCTGATTTCTTCATTATTGTGAAAATTTCGATCATGAGCTCAAGTTTGGCTAAACATCTGACTTTGTAAGAGGCTTAGGTGTGAACACTCGTAAGCTTCATCAGAAAGTCCGCAAAGATTTATTTGTGTCCCTCCAATGAGTTGCCCACGAGGGCCCCGTTCTCTACAAGTGTTGGTCCACTACTTCCTCTAGAGGCACGTCCTCAGACAGGGCTGCTTTGCACCCCACGATCTGGGGCAGTGGCAGTGGGCGGCCTGTGGCCCGGGCAGGAGCCGCTCTGCGTGTGTCACAGGGACCCATCTCCCTGCGCACTTCGGTCACATGGAAGGAAGCTACGATGCCCAGACCTATGGTTAGTTTTGCAACGAGGTGTAATGCGCAGACAGGTTCCACACACACTTCAAGTAAGAGGGAGGCCTGAGTTGAAAGATGAGAGTTTGGGCAGCTGTGCAGACAAAGAAGGCGCCCTATATACTGGGCCTAAATGCTTGTGACACCCAACTGGGCCTGCCGGGCTCAGAGGGCCCTGACCTGGGCCCCCTGCTCCCCTGCCCTTTGTTCAGTCACAGCAGAGATGGCCACACCCAATCCCTCAGTGAGGGCAGTGTTCCTACCTCCCTCAGCCCCGCCCCCTCTCCGCAGGTTTCCATGGCCTACAGATGCTGCATTCTGAGTCCAGGGCATTCCGAGAATGCCAAGGGCAGACATGATGACCTTAAATGATTTCCTCTTGTGTCAGTTTTGGTAAACTTTAGGAGCTAGGAAATGGTCCACTTTACACAAATGTTCAAATTTACTGGCATTTCATATATTATCTGCTATAACATTTTCCTGATTCTTTCTGTATATTCTTTAATTATGTTTTGGTTTTCCTTAATCAAAGTGTGTCTTGTAAATATTGTCAAGAATATTCTTAGACTTACTACATCACCTGAATTTTATACATTTTCTATTGCATTAAGTTCTCCTCATATCTTTATTTATATTTTTTCTGTGTTCTCAGGTTTATGGTTTTGATATTCTAATGTCAAATAAAACACTTGGTTATTCATTTTAATAAATGTTTTTACTTATAAAGATTTCAACTTTTCAAGATTCCAGCTTACTTGTAAGTTTCGAATGGTCAGATCCTCTACATTGTGGCTGGCCTATGCCTTAGTTCAACATATAGCAATGTATATATTGACCTATTTTCCCCTCTACTTTCTGCGATTCCCTACATCTCACCTTTCTTTGCAGACAAGCCATTTGAAATACCCTTAACTTATTTCACAGCCAATAAGTCTTTGAAATAATGTGTATTTTTTAAAGAAATCTTCTTATATAATTAGGCAGAAAATCTGACCTGCCATAGTTTTCAAAACAGCATAATTTCACTCTTCTCAATGATGAATCTGTTGTATGACACAACCTTTGAGTATTTAGCTTTATCAATGACATGTACCTTAAAAATATTTTAGATATCCTACCAGTCTTTGAAAACATCCTTGTTCGTTGTTTCAGTTCCAGTTTTCTGTATACTTTCTGCCTTGCACCTGATTATTCCAACATCTGATGGATGGCCAAGGGAATCTAATTCTTGTATTGATTGGTTTTGCTGCTTGTCTCCCCTTGTAGCTGATTTTTTCATTATTGTGTAAATTTAGATCATGAGCTCATGTTTAGCTAAACAGCTGACCTTGTAAGAGGCTTAGGTGTGAACGCTCATAAGCTTCAGGAGAATGTCCACAAAGATTTTTTTGTCTCCCTCCAATGAGTTACCCGTGCTGACCCCGTTTTGTACAAGTGTTGGTCCACTATTCCTTCTAGAGGCTGGGATTCAGACAGGACTGCTTTGCTTCCCCCGATCTGGGGTAGTGGCTTTGGGCGGCCTGTGGCCTGGCCAGGAGGCTCACCACGTGTGTCCCACGACCGATCTGCCTGCAAATATCGGTCACCTGGCAGGAAGCTATGATGCCCAGACCTATGGTTAGGTTTGCAGCGAGGTGTACTGTGCGGACCGGTTCCACACACACTTCAAGTAAGAGGGCGGCCTGAGTGGAAAGGTGAGAGTTTGGGCAGCTGTGCAGTCAAAGAAGGCGCCCTTTGTCCTGGGCCTAAATGCTTGTGAAACACGACTGGGCATGCCGGGCTCTGAGGGCCCTACCCTCGGCCCATTTCTCCCCTGCCCTTTGTTAAGTCAGAGCAGAGATGGCCTCACCCACTCGCGCAGTGAGTTCAGTGTTCCAACCTCCCTCAGCCCCGCCCCCTCTCCGCAGGTTACCATGGACTACAGATGCTGCATTCTGAGGCCAGGGCGTTTCGAAAATGCCAAGGGCAGACATGATGACCTTAAATGATTTCCTCTTGTGTCAATTTTGGTAAACTTTAGGAGCTAGGAAATGGTCCCCTTTACACAAATGTTCAAATTTACTGGCATTTCATATATTCTCTGCTATAAAATTGTCCTGATTCTTTCTGTATATTCTTTACTTATGATTTGGTTTTCCTTAATCAAAATGTGTCTTTTAAATCTTGTCAAATAATATTCCTTGGACTTACTACCTACCTGAATTTTATAACATTTTCTATTGTATTAAGTTCTCCTCATATCCTTATTTATATTTTTTCTGTGTTCTCAGGTTTATTGTTTTGATATTCTGATGTCAATTAAAAGACTTGGTTATTCATTTTAGTAAATGTTGTTACTTATAACGCTTTCAACTTTTCAAGATTCCAGCTTACTTGTAAGTTTCTAAGGGTCAGGTCCTCTACATTGTTGCTTGCCCAAGGCTTAGTTCACCATATAGCAAAGTATATATTGACCTATTTTCCCCTCGACTTTCTGTGATTTCGTACATCTCACCTTTCTTTGCAGACTAGCCATTTGAAATACCCTTAACTTATTACACAGCCAATAAGTCTTTGAAATAATGTCTATTTTTTAGAGAATTCTTCTTATATATTTTGGAAGAAAATCTGACCTGCCATAGTTTTCAAAACAGCATAATTTCACTCTTCTCAATGATGAATCTGTTGTATTACACAACCATTGAGTATTTAGCTTTATCAATGACATGCACTTTAAAAATGTTTTAGAGATCCTACCAGTCTTTGAAAACATCCTTGTTCCTTGTTTCAGTTCCAGTTTTATGTATATTTTCTGCCTTGCACCTGATTATTCCAACGTCTGATCGATGGCCCAGGGAATCTAATTCTGGTATTGATTGTTTTTGCTGATTTTCTCCCCCTGTAGCTGATTTCTTCATTATTGTGTAAATTTAGATCATGAGCTCATGTTTAGCTAATCATCTGACTTTGTAAGGGGCTTAGGTGTGAACACTCGTAAGCTTCATCAGAAAGTCCGCAAAGATTTATTTGTGTCCCTCCAATGATTTGCCCGCGAAGGCCCCGTTCCCTACAAGTGTTGGTCCAATAATCCCTCTAGAGGCACGGCCTCAGACAGGGCTGCTTTGCACCCCACGATCAGGGGCAGTGGCAGTGGGCGGCCTGTGGCCCGTGCAGGAGCCTCTCTGCGTGTGTCCCAGGGACCCATCTGCCTGCGATAAACGGTCACCTGGCTGGAAGCTACGATGTCCAGACCTATGGTTTGCTGTTCAGCGAGGTGTAATGCGAGGACAGGTTCCACACACACTTCAAATAAGAGGGCGGCCTGAAGGGAAAGGTGAGAGTTTGGGCCGCTGTGCAGACAAAGAAGGCGCCCTTTGTCCTGGGCCTAAATGCTTGTGACACCCCACAGGGCCGGTCGGGCTCTGAGGGCCCTGCCCTGGGCCCCCTGCTCCCCTGCCCTTTGTTCAGTCACAGCAGAGATGGCCACACCCATTCCTTCAGGGAGGGCAGTGTTCCAACCTCCCTCAGCCCCGCCCCCACTCCTCAGGTTTCCATGGACTACAGATGCTGCATTCTGAGTCCAGGGCATTCTGAGAATGCCAAGGGCAGACATGATGACCTTACATGATTTCCTCTTGTGTCAGTTTGGGTAAACTTTAGGAGCTAGGAAATGGTCCACTTTACACAAATGTTCAAATTTACTGGCATTTCATATATTCTCTGCTATAACATTCTCCTGATTCTTTCTGTATATTCTTTAGTTATGTTTTGGTTTTTCTTAATCAAAGTGTGCCTTTTAAATCTTGTCAAAGAATATTCTTAGACTTACTACATCACCTGAATTTTACACATTTTCTATTGTATTAAATTCTCCTCATATCTTTATTTATATTTTTTTCTGTGTTCTCAAGTTTATGGTTTTGATATTCTGATTTCAATTAAAACCCTTGGTTATTCATTTTAATAAATGTTTTTACTTATAATGATTTCAACTTTTCAAGATTCCAGCTTACTTGTAAGTTTCTAAGGGTCAGGTCCTCTACATTGTTGCTGGCCTAAGGCTTAGTTCACCATGTAGCAATGCATATATTGACCTATTTTCCCCTAGACTTTCTGTGATTCCCTACATCTAACCTTTCTTTGCAGACAAGCCATTTGAAATACCCTTAACTTATTTCACAGCCAATAAGTCTCTGAAATAATGTATATTTTTTAGAGAAATCTTCTTATATAATTAGGCAGAAAATCTGACCTGCCATAGTTTCCAAAACAGCATAATTTCACTCTTCTCAATGATGAATCTGTTGTATGACACAACCTTTGATTATTTAGCTTTATCAATGACATGTACTTTAAAAATGTTTTAGACATCCTACCAGTCTTTGAAAACATCCTTGTTCCTTGTTTCAGTTCGAGTTTTGTGTATACTTTCTGCATTGCACCTGATTATTCCAACATCTGATGGATGGCCTATGGAATCTAATTCTGGTATTGATTGTTTTTGCTGCTTGTCTCCCCTTGTAGCTGATTTCTTCATTATTGTGTAAATTTAGATCATGAGCTCGTGTTTAGCTAAACAGCAGACCTTGTAAGAGGCTTAGGTGTGAACGCTCATAAGCTTCAGCAGAAAGTCCACAATGATTTTTTTGTGTCCCTCCAATGAGTTACCCGTGCGGACCCCGTTTTCTACAAGTGTTGGTCCACTACTCCCTCTAGAGGCTGGGACTCAGACAGGACTGCTTTGAATCCCCCGATCTGGTGTAGTGGCTTTGGGCGGCCTGTGGCCTGGGCAGGAGGCTCCCCGCGTGTGTCCCACGACCGATCTGCCTGCGAACTTCGGTCACCTGGCAGGTAGCTATAATGCCCAGACCTATGGTTAGCTTTGCAGTGAGGTGTACTGTGCGGACCGGTTCCAAACACACTTCAAGTAAGAGGGCGGCCTGAGTGGAAAGGTTAGAGTTTGGGCAGCTCTGCAGACAAAGAAGGCACACTTTGGCCTGGGCCTAAATGCTTGAGACACACGACTGGGCCTGCGGGGCTCTGAGGGCCCTGACGTTGGCCCCCTTCTCCCCTGCCCTTTGTTAAATCACAGCAGTGATGGCCACACCTACTCCCTCAGTGAGGGCAGTGTTCCCACCTCCCTCAGCCCCGCCCCCTCTCCACAGGTTACCATGGACTACAGATGCTGCATTCTGAGGCCAGGGCGTTCCGAGAATGCCAAGGGCAGACATGATGACCTTAAATGATTTACTCTTGTGTCAGTTTCGGTCAAATTTAGGAGCTAGCAAATGGTCCACTTTACAGAAATGTTCAAATTTACTGGCATTTCATATATTCTCTGCTTTAACATTGTCCTGATTCTTTCTGTATATTCTTTACTTATGTTTTGGTTTTCCTTAATCAAAGGTGTCTTTTAAATCTTGTCAAAGAATATTCTTTGGACTTACTACAACACCTGAATTTTATACGTTTTCTGTGGTATTAAGTTCTGCTCATATCTTTATTTATCTTTTTTCCTTGTTCTCAGGGTTTATTGTTTTGATCTTCTGATGTCAATTAAAACACTTGGTTATTCATTTTAATAAATCTTTTTACTTATAAAGATTTGAACTTTTAAAGATTCCAGCTTACTTGTAAGTTTCTAAGGGTCAGGTCCTCTACATTGTGGCTGGCCTAAGGCTTAGTTCACAATATAGCAAAGTATATATTGACCTATTTTCCACTCGACTTTCTGTGATTTCTTACATCTCACCTTTCTTTGCAGACAAGCCATTTGAAATACGCTTAACTTATTTCACAGCCAATAAGTCTTTGAAATAATGTGTATTTTTTAGAGAAATCTTCTTATATATTTAGGCAGAAAATCTGACCTGCCATAATTTTCAAAACAGCATAATTTCACTCTTCTCAATGATGAATCTGTTGTATTACACAACCTTTGAGTATTTAGCTTTATCAATGACATGTACTTTAAAAAAGTTTTAGAGATCCTACCAGTCTTTGAAAACATCCTTGTTCCTTGTTTCAGTTCCAGTTTTATGTATATTTTCTGCCTTGCACCTGATTATTCCTACGTCTGATCGATGGCCTAGGGAATCTAATTCTGGTATTGATTGTTTTTGCTGATTGTCTCCCCCTGTAGCTGATTTCTTCATTATTGTGTAAATTTAGATCATGAGCTCATGTTTTGCTAAACATCTGACTTTGTAAGAGGCTTAGGTGTGAACACTCGTAAGCTTCATCAGAAAGTCCGCAATGATTAATTTGGTCTCTCCAATGAGTTTTCCGCGAGGGCCCTGTTCTCTCAAGTGTTGGTCCACTACTCCCTCTAGAGGCACCGCCTCAGACAGGGCTGCTTTGCGCCCCACGATCTGGGGCAGTGGCAGTGGGCGGCCTGTGTCCTGGGCAGAAGCCTCTCTGAGTGTGTCACAGGGACCCATCTGCCTGCCAACTTCGGTCACCTGGCAGGAAGCTACGATGCCCAGAGCTATGGTTAGCTGTGCAGCGAGGTGTACTACACGGACAGGTTCCAAAAGCACTTCAAGTAAGAGGGCGGCCTGAGTGGAAAGGTGAAAGTTTGGGCAGCTGTGCAGACAAAGAAGGAGCCCTTTGTCCAGGGCCTAAATGCTTGTGACACCCCACTGGGCCTGCCGGGATCTGAGGGCCCTGCCCTGGGCCCCCTGTTCACTTGCCCTTTGTTCAGTCACAGCAGAATTGGCCACAACCACTCCCTCAGTGAAGGCCGTGTTCCAAACTCCTTCAGCACTGCCCCCTCTCCGCAGTTTACCATGGACTACAGATGCTGCATTCCGAGTCCAGGGCATTCCGAAAATGCCAAGGGCAGACATGATGACCTTAAATGATTTCCTCTTGTGTCAATTTTGGTAAACTTTAGGAGCTAGGAAATGGTCCACTTTACACAAATGTTCAAATTTACTGGCATTTCATATATTCTATGCTATAACATTGTACTGATTCTTTCTGTATATTCTTTTGATGTTTTGGTTTTCCTTAATCAAAGTGTGTCTTTTAAATCTTGTCAAAGAATATTCTTAGACTTACTACATCACCTGAATTTTACACATTTTCTATTGTATTAAGTTCTCCTCATATCTTTATTTATATTTTTTCTGTGTTCTCAGGTTTATTGTTTTGATATTCTGATGTCAATTAAAACACTTGGTTATTCATTTTAATAAATGTTTTTACTTATAAAGATTTCAACTTTTCAAGATTCCAGCTTACTTGTAAGTTTCTAAGGGTCAGGTCATCTACATTGTGGCTGGCCTATGGCTTAGTTCACCATATAGCAATGTATATATTGACCTATTTTCCCCTCGACTTTCTGCGATTCCCTACATCTCACCTTTCTTTGCAGACAAGCCATTTGAAATACCCTTAACTTATTTCACAGCCAATAAGTCTCTGAAATAATGTGTATTTTTTAGAGAAATCTTCTTATATAATTAGGCAGAATTCTGACCTGCCATAGT
The DNA here is from genome assembly GCF_964165515.1 of Mesoplodon bidens. NCBI lineage: Eukaryota > Metazoa > Chordata > Mammalia > Artiodactyla > Ziphiidae > Mesoplodon > Mesoplodon bidens. The sequence continues at coordinate 6,647,955 of NC_138180.1, forward strand.
TTTCAAAACAGCATAATTTCACTCTTCTCAATGATGAATCTGTTGTATGACACAACCGTTGAGTATTTAGCTTTATCAATGACAGGTACCTTAAAAATGTTTCAGATATCCTACCAGTCTTTGAAAACATCCTTGTTCCTTGTTTCAGTTCCAGTTTTGTTTATACATTCTGCCTTGCACATGATTATTCCAACATCTGATGGATGGCCTAGGGAATCTAATTCTGGTGTTGATTGTTTTTGCTGCTTGTCTCCCCTTGTAGCTGATTTTTTCATTATTGTGTAAATTTAGATCATGAGCTCATGTTTAGCTAAACAGCTGACCTTGTAAGAGGCTTAGGTGTGATCACTCATAAGCTTCAGGAGAAAGTCCACAAAGATTTTTTTGTGTCCCTCCAATGAGTTACCCGCACGGACCTCGTTTTCTACAAGTGTTGGTCCACTATTCCCTCTAGAGCCTGGGACTCAGACAGGACTGCTTTGCTTCCCCCTATCTGGTGTTGTGGCTTTGGGCGGCCTGTGGCCTGGGCAGGAAGCTCCCCACGTGTGTCCCACGACCGATCTGCCTTCAAACTTCGGTCACCTGGCAGGAAGCTATGATTCCCAGACCTATGGTTAGCTTTGCAGCGAGGTGAACTGCGCGGATCGGTTCCACACAAACTTCAAGTAAGAGGGCGGCCTGAGTGGAAAGGTGAGAGTTTGGGCAGCTGTGCAGAGAAAGAAGGCACACTTTGGCCTGGGCCTAAATGCTTGTGACACACGACTGGTCCTGCCGGGCTCTGAGGGCCCTGCCCTGTGCCCCCTTCTCCCCTGCCCTTTGTTAAGTCACAGCAGAGATGGCCTCACCCACTCCCTCAGTGAGGGCTGTGTTCCAACCTCACTCAGCCACGCTCCATCTCCGCAAGTTACCATGGACTACAGATCCTGCATTCTGAGTCCAGGGCGTTCCGAAAATGCCAAGGGCAGACAAAATGACCTTAAATGATTTCCTCTTGTGTCAATTTTGGTAAATTTAGGAGCTAGGAAATTGTCCACTTAACACAAATGTTCAAATTTACTGGCATTTCATATATTCTCTGCTATAACATTGTCCTGATTCTTTCTGTATATTCTTTAATTATGTTTTGGTTTTCCTTAAACAAAATGTGTCTTTTAAATCTTGTCAAAAAATATGCTTTGGACTTACTACCTCACCTGAATTTTATACATTTTCTATTGTATTAAGTTCTCCTCATATCCTTATTTATATTTTATCTGTGTTCTCAGGTTTATTGTTTTGATATTCTGATGTCAATTCAAAGACTTGGTTATTCATTTTAATAAATGTTGTTACTTATAAAGATTTCAACTTTTCAAGATTCCAGCTTACTTGTAAGTTTCTAAGGGTCATGTCCTCTATATTGTTGCTGGCCTAAGGCTTAGTTCACTATATGGCAAAGTATATATTGACCTATTTTCCCCTCGACTTTCGGTGATTTCCTACATCTCACCTTTCTTTGCAGACAAGCCATTTTAAATACCCTTAACTTATTTCACAGCTAATAAGTCTTTGAAATAACGTGTATTTTTTAGAGAAATCTTCTTATATAATTAGGCAGAAAATCTGACCTGCCATAGTTTTCAAAACAGCATAATTTCACTCTTCTCAATGATGAATCTGTTATATTACACAACCAATGAGTATTTAGATTTATCAATGACATGCACTTTAAAAATGTTTTAGAGATAATACCAGTCTTTGAAAACATCCTTGTTCCTTGTTTCAGTTCCAGTTTTATGTATCTTTTCTGCCTTGCACCTGATTATTCCAACGTCTGATCGATGGCCTAGGGAATCTAATTCTGGTATTGATTGTTTTTGCTGATTGTCTCCCCCTGTAGCTGGTTTCTTCATTTTTGGGTAAATTTAGATAATGAGCTCATGTTTAGCTAAACATCTGACCTTGTAAGAGGCTTAGGTGTGAACACTCGTAAGCTTCATCAGAAAGTCTGCAAAGATTTATTTGTGTCCCTCCATTGGTTTGCCCGCGATGGCCCCGTTCTCTACAAGTGTTGGTCCAATACTCCCTCTAGAGGCACGGCCTCAGACAGGGCTGCTTTGCACCCCACGATCTGGGGCAGTGGCAGTGGGCGGCCTGTGGCCCGGGCAGGAGCCTCTCTGCGTGTGTCCCATGGAACCATCTGCCTGAGCACTTCGGTCACCTGGCAGGAAGCTACGATGCCCAGACCTATGGTAGGCTGTGCAGCGAGGTGTAATGCGAGGACAGGTTCCACACACACTTCAAGTAAGAGGGCGGCCTGAGTGGAAAGGTGAGAGTTTGGGCAGCTGTGCAGACAAAGAAGGCACACTTTGGCCTGGGCATAAATGCTTGTGACACCCCACTGGGCCTGCCGGTCTCTGAAGGCCCTGCACTGGGCCCCCTGCTCCCCTGCCCATTGTTCAGTCACAGCAGAGATGGCCACACCCATTCCTTCTGGGAGGGCAGTGTTCCAACATCCCTCAGCCCCGCCCCCTCTCCGCAGGTTTCCATAGACTACAGATGCTGCATTCTGAGTCCAGGGCATTCCGAGTATGCAAATGGCAGACATAATGACCTTGCATGATTTCTTCTTGTGTCAGTTTTGGTAAACTTTAGGAGCTAGGAAAAGGTCCACTTTACATAAATGTTCAAATTTACTGGCATTTCATATATTCTATGCTATAACATTGTCCTGATTCTTTCTGTATATTCTTTACTTATGTTTTTGTTTTCCTTAATCAAAGTTTTTCTTTAAAATCTTGTTAAAGAATATTCTTAGACTTACTACATCACCTGAATTTTATACATTTTCTATTGTATTAAGTTCTCCTCATATCCTTATTTATATTTTTTCTGTGTTCTCAGGTTTATTGTTTTGATATTCTGATGTCAATTAAAACACTTGGTTATTCATTTTAATAAATGTTTTTACTTATAAAGATTTCAACTTTTCAAGATTCCAGCTTACTTGTAAGTTTCTAAGGCTCATGTCCTCTACATTGTGGCTGGCCTAAGGCTTAGTTCACCATATAGCAATGTATATATTGACCTATTTTCCCCTCGACTTTCTGTGATTCCCTACATCTCACCTTTCTTTGCAGACAAGCCATTTGAAATACCCTTAACTTATTTCACAGCCAATAAGTCTTTGAAATAATGTGTATTTTTTAGAGAAATCTTCTTATATAATTAGGCAGAAAATCTGACCTGCCATAGTTTTCAAAACAGCATATTTTCTCTCTTCTCAATGATGAATCTGTTGTATGACACAACCTTTGAGTATTTAGCTTTATCAATGACATGTACTTTAAAAATGTTTTAGAGATCCTACCAGTCTTTGAAAACATCCTTGTTCCTTGTTTCAGTTCCAGTTTTGTGTATACTTTCTGCCTTGCACCTGATTATTCCAACATCTGATGGATGGCCTAGGGAATCTAATTCTGGTATTGATTGTTTGTGCTGCTTGTCTCCCCTTGTAGCTGATTTTTTCATTATTGTGTAAATTTAGATCATGAGCTCATGTTTAGCTAAACAGCTGATCTTGTAAGAGGCTTAGGTGTGAACGCTTGTAAGCTTCAAAAGAAAGTCCACAAAGATTTTTTTGTGTCCCTCCAATGAGTTACCCGCGCGGACCCCGTTTTCTACAAGTGTTTGTCCACTACTCCCTCTAGAGGCTGGGACTCAGACAGGAATGCTTTTCTTCCCCCGATCTGGGGTAGTGGCTTTGGGCGGCCTCTGGCCTGGGCAGGAGGCTCCCCGCGTGTGTGCCACGACAGATCTGCCTGCGAACTTCGGTCACCTGGCAGGAAGCTATGATGCCCAGAACTATGGTTAGCTTTGCAGCGAGGTGTACTGCGCGGACCGGGTCCACACACACTTCAAGTAAGAGGGCGGCCTGAATGGAAAGGTGAGAGTTTGGGCAGCTGTGCAGACAAAGAAGGCGCACTTTGGCCTGGGCCTAAATGCTTCTGACACACGAAATGGCCTGCCGGGCTCTGAGGGCCCGGCCGTTGGCCGCCTTCTCCCCTGCCCTTTGTTCAATCACAGCAGAGATGACCACACCCAATCCCTCAGTGAGGGCAGTGTTCCCAACTCCCTCTGCCCCGACCCTCTCCACAGGTTACCATGGACTACAGATGCTGTATTCTGAGGCCAGGGCGTGCCGAGAATGCCAAGGCAGACATGATGACCTTGCAAGATTTCCTCTTGTGTCAATTTTGGTAAACTTTAGGAGCTAGGAAATGGTCCACTTTACAGAAATGTTCAAATTTACTGGCATTTCATATATTCTCTGCTATAACATTGTCCTGATTCTTTCTGTATATTCTTTACTTATGTTTTGGTTTTCCTTAATCAAAGTGTGTCTTTTAAATCTTGTCAAAGAATATTCTTTGGACTTACTACCTCACCTGAATTTTATACGTTTTCTGTGGTATTAAGTTCTGCTCATATCTTTATTTATCTTTTTTCTATGTTCTCAGGGTTTATTGTTTTGATCTTCTGATGTCAAATAAAACACTTGGTTATTCATTTTAATAAATCTTTTTACTTATAAAGATTTGAACTTTTAAAGATTCCAGCTTACTTGTAAGTTTCTAAGGCTCAGGTCCTCTATATTGTGGCTGGCCTAAGGCTTAGTTCACAATATGGCCAAGTATATATTGACGTATTTTCGCCTCGACTTTCTGTGATTTCCTACATCTCACCTTTCTTTGCAGACAAGCCATTTGAAATACCCTTAACTTATTTAACAGCTAATAAGTCTTTGAAATAATGTGTATTTTTTAGAGAAATCTTTTTATATATTTAGGCAGAAAATCTGACCTGCCATAGTTTTCAAAACAGCATAATTTCACTCTTCTCAATGATGAATCTGTTGTATTACACAACCATTGATTATTTAGCTTTATCAATGATATGCACTTTGAAAATGTTTTAGAGATCCAACCAGTCTTTGAAAACCTCCTTGTTCCTTGTTTCAGTTCCTGTTTTATGTATATTTTCTGCCTTGAACCTGATTATTCCAACGTCTGATCGATGGCGTAGGGAATCTAATTCTGGTATTGAGTGTTTTTGCTGATTGTCTCCCCTTGTAGCTGATTTTTTCATTATTGTGTAAATTTCGATCATGAGCTCATGTTTTGCTAAACATCTGACTTTGTAAGAGGCTTAGGTGTGAACACTCGTAAGCTTCATCAGAAAGTCCGCAAAGATTTATTTGTGTCCCTCCAATGAGTTGCCCGCGAGGGCCCCGTTCTCTACAAGTGATGGTCCACTACTCCCTCTAGAGGCACGGCCTCAGACAGGGCTGCTTTGCGCCCCACGATCTGGGGCAGTGGCAGTGGGCGCCCTGTGGCCCGGGCAGGAGCCTCTCTGCGTGTGTCACAGGGACCCATCTCCCTGCGAATTTCGGTCACCTGGAAGGAAGCTACGATGCCCAGACCTATGGTTAGTTGTGCAGCGAGGTGTAATGCGCGGACAGGTTCCAAACACACTTCAAGTAAGAGGGAGGCCTGAGATGAAAGGTGAGAGTTTGGGCAGCTGTGCAGACAAAGGAGGCACCCTATATCCTGGGCTTAAATGCTTGTGACAACCCCAGGGCCTGCCGGGCTCAGAGGGCCCTGCCCTGGGCCCCCTGCTCCCCTGCCCTTTGTTCAGTCACAGCAGAGATGGCCACACACAATCCCTCAGTGAGGGCAGTGTTCCTACCTACCTCAGCCCCGCCCCCTCTCCGCAGGTTTCCATGGACTACAGATGCTGCATTCTGAGTCGAGGGCATTCCGAGAATGCCAAGGGCATACATGATGACCTTACATGATTTCCTCTTGTGTCAGTTTGGGCAAACTTTAGGAGCTAGGAAATGGTCCACTTTACACAAATGTTCAAATTTACTGGCATTTCATATATTCTCTGCTATAACATTGTCCTGATTCTTTCTGTATATTCTTTAATTATGTTTTGGTTTTCCTTAATCAAAGTGTGTCTTTTAAATCTTGTCAAAGAATATTCTTAGACTTACTACATCACCTGAATTTTATACATTTTCTATGGTATTAAGTTCTCCTCATATCTTTATTTATATTTTTTCTGTGTTCTCAGGTTTATTGTTTTGATATTCTGATGTCAATTAAAACACTTGTTTATTCATTTTAATAAATATTTTTACTTATAAAGATTTCAACTTTTCAAGGTTCCAGCTTACTTGTAAGTTTCTAATGGTCAGGTCCTCTACATTGTGGCTGGCCTATGGCTTAGTTCACCATATAGCAATGTGTATATTGACCTTTTTTCCCTTCGACTTTCTGTGATTCCCTACATCTCACCTTTCTTTGCAGACAAGCCATTTGAAATACTCTTAACTTTTTTCACAGCCAATAAGTCTTTGAAATAATGTGTATTTTTTAAAGAAATCTTCTTATATAATAAGGCAGAAAATCTGACCTGCCATAGTTTTCAAAACAGCATAATTTCACTCTTCTCAATGATGAATCTGTTGTATGACACAACCTTTGAGTATTTAGCTTTATCAATGACATGTACCTTAAAAATATTTTAGATATCCTACCAGACTTTGAAAACATCCTTGTTCCTTGTTTCAGTTCCAGTTTTCTGTATACTTTCTGCCTTGCACCTGATTATTCCAACATCTGATGGATGGCCTAGGGAATCTAATTCTGGTATTGATTGTTTTTGCTGCTTGTCTCCCCTTGTAGCTGATTTTTTCATTATTGTGTAAATTTAGATCATGAGTTCATGTTTAGCTAAACAGCTGACCTTGTAAGAGGCTTAGGTGTGAACGCTCATAAGCTTCAGATGAAAGTCCACAAAGATTTTTTTGTCTCCCTCTAATGAGTTACCCGCGCCGACCCCGTTTTCTGCAAGTGTTGGTCCACGATACCCTCTAGAGGCTGGGATTCAGACAGGACTGCTTTGCTTCCCCCGATCTGGAGTAGTGGCTTTGGGCGGCCTGTGGCCTGGGCAGGAGGCTCCCCACGTGTGTCCCACGACCGATCTGCCTGCAAACTTCGGTCACCTGGCAGGAAGCTATGATGCCCAGACCTATGGTTAGCTTTGCAGCGAGGTGTACTGCGCGGACGGGTTCCACACACACTTCAAGTAAGAGGGCGGCCTGAGTGGAAAGGTGAGAGTTTGGGCAGCTGTGCAGACAAAGAAGGCGCCCTATGTCCTGGGCCTAAATTCTTCTGACACACGACTGGGCCTGCCTGTCTCTGAGGGCCCTACCCTGTGCCCCCTTCTCCCCTGCCCTTTGTTAAGTCACAGCAGAGATGGCCTCACTCACTCGCGCAGTGAGTGCAGTGTTCCAACCTCCCTCAGCCGCGCCCCCTCTCCGCAGGTTTCCCTGGACTACAGATGCTGCATTCTGAGGCCAGGGCGTTCCGAAAATGCCAAGGGCAGACATGATGACCTTACATGATTTCCTCTTGGGTCAATTTTGGTAAACTTTAGGAGCTAGGAAATGGTCCACTTTACACAAATGTTCAAATTTACTGACATTTCATATATTCTCTGCTATAACATTGTCCTGATTCTTTCTGTATATTCTTTACTTATGTTTTGGTTTTCCTTAATGAAAGTGTGTCTTTTAAATCTTGTCAAAGAATATTCTTTGGACTTACTACCTCACCTGCATTTTATACGTTTTCTGTGGTATTAAGTTCTGCTCATATCTTTATTTATCTTTTTTCCTTGTTCTCAGGGTTTATTGTTTTGATATTTTGATGTCAATTAAAACACTTGGTTATTCACTTTAATAAATATTTTTACATATAAAGATTTGAACTTTTAAAGATTCCAGCTTACTTGTAAGTTTCTAAGGGTCAGGTCCTCTACATTGTTGCTGGCCTAAGGCTTAGTTCACCATATAGCAATGTATATATTGACCTATTTTCCCCTCGACTTTCTGTGATTTCCTACATCTCACCTTTCTTTTCAGACATGCCATTTGAAATACCCTTAACTTATTTCACAGCCAATAAGTCTTTGAAATAATGTGTATTTTTTTAGAGAAATCTTCTTATATAATTAGGCAGAAAATCTGACCTGCCATAGTTTTCAAAACAGCATAATTTCACTCTTCTCAATGATGAATCTGTTGTATGACACACCCATTGAGTATTTAGCTTTATCAATGACATGTACTTTAAAAATGTTTTAGAGATCCTACCACTCTTTGAAAACATCCTTATTCGTTCTTTCAGTTTCAGTTTTATGTATATTTTCTGCCTTGCACCTGATTATTCCAACGTCTGATCGATGGCCTAGGGAATCTAATTCTGGTATTGATTGTTTTTGCTGATTGTCTCCCCCTGTAGCTGATTTCTTCTTTATTGTGTAAATTTAGATCATGAGCTAATGTTTAGCTCAACAGCTGACCTTGTAAGAGTCTTAGGTGTGAACACTCGTAAGCTTCAGCAGAGAGTAAGCAAAGATTTATTTGTGTCCCTCCTAATGAGTTAGCCGCGAAGACCCCGTTTTCTACAAGTGTTGGTCCACGATTCCCTCTAGAGGCTGGGATTCAGACAGGACTGCTTTGCTTCCCCCGATCTGGAGTAGTGGCTTTGGGCGGCCTGTGGCCTGGTCAGGAGGCTCCCCACGTGTGTCCCACGACCGATCTGCCTGCAAACTTCGGTCACCTGGCAGGAAGCTATGATGCCCAGACCTATGGTTAGCTTTGCAGCGAGGTGTACTGCGCGGACCGGTTCCACACACACTTCAAGTAAGAGGGCGGCCTGAGTGGAAAGGTGAGAGTTTGGGCAGCTGTGCAGACAAAGAAGGCGCCCTTTGTATTGGGCCTAAATGCTTCTGACACACGACTGGGCCTGCCTGTCTCTGAGGGCCCTACCCTGGGCCCCCTTCTCCCCTGCCCTTTGTTAAGTCACAGCAGAGATGGCCTCACTCACTCGCGCAGTGAGTGCAGTGTTCCAACCTCCCTCAGCCCCGCCCCCTCTCCGCAGGTTTCCCTGGACTACAGATGCTGCATTCTGAGGCTAGGGCGTTCCGAAAATGCCAAGGGCAGACATGATGACCTTACATGATTTCCTCTTGTGTCAATTTTGGTAAACTTTAGGAGCTAGGAAATGGTCCACTTTACACAAATGTTCAAATTTACTGGCATTTCATATATTCTCTGCTATAACATTGTCCTGATTCTTTCTGTATATTCTTTACTTATGTTTTGGTTTTCCTTAATGAAAGTGTGTCTCTTAAATCTTGTCAAAGAATATTCTTTGGACTTACTACCTCACCTGAATTTTATACGTTTTCTGTGGTATTAAGTTCTGCTCATATCTTTATTTATCTTTTTTCCTTGTTCTCAGGGTTTATTGTTTTGATATTGTGATGTCAATTAAAACACTTGGTTATTCACTTTAATAAATATTTTTACATATAAAGATTTGAACTTTTAAAGATTCCAGCTTACTTGTAAGTTTCTAAGGGTCAGGTCCTCTACATTGTTGCTGGCCTAAGGCTTAGTTCACCATATAGCAATGTATATATTGACCTATTTTCCCCTCGACTTTCTGTGATTTCCTACATCTCACCTTTCTTTACAGACAAGCCATTTGAAATACCCTTAACTTATTTCACAGCCAATAAGTCTTTGAAATAATGTGTATTTTTTTAGAGAAATCTTCTTATATAATTAGGCAGAAAATCTGACCTGCCATAGTTTTCAAAACAGCATAATTTCACTCTTCTCAAAGATGAATCTGTTGTATGACACACCCATTGAGTATTTAGCTTTATCAATGACATATACTTTAAAAATTTTAGAAATCCTACCACTCTTTGAAAACATCCTTATTCGTTCTTTCAGTTCCAGTTTTATGTATATTTTCTGCCTTGCACCTGATTATTCCAACGTCTGATCGATGGCCTAGGGAATCTAATTCTGGTATTGATTGTTTTTGCTGATTGTCTCCCCGTGTAGCTGATTTCTTCTTTATTGTGTAAATTTAGATCATGAGCTAATGTTTAGCTCAACAGCTGACCTTGTAAGAGTCTTAGGTGTGAACACTCGTAAGCTTCAGCAGAGAGTACGCAAAGATTTATTTGTGTCCCTCCTAATGAGTTAGCCGCGAAGACCCCGTTTTCTACAAGTGTTGGTCCAATACTCCCTCTAGAGGAACGGCCTCAGACAGGGCTGCTTTTTGCCCCACGATCTGGTGCAGTGGCCGTGGATGGCCTGTGGCCCGTGCAGGAGCCTCTCAGCGTGTGTCCCACGGACCCACCTGCCTGCGAACTTCGGTCACCTGGCAGGAAGCTACAATGCCCAGACCTATGGTTCGCTCTGCAGCAAGGTGTATTGCGCGGACAGGTTCCACACACACTTCAAGTAAGAGGGCGGCCTGAGTGGAAAGTTCAGAGTTTGGGCAGCTGTGCAGACAAAGAAGGCGCCCTTTGTCCTGGGCCTAAATGCTTGTGACACCCCACTGGGCCAGCCGGGCTCTGAGGGCCCTGCCCTGGTCCCCGTGCTCCCCTGCCCTTTGTTCAGTCACAGCAGAGATGGCCACAACCACTCCCTCAGTGAGGGCAGTGTTCCAACCTCCCTTAGCCCCGCCCCCTCTCCGCAGGTTTCAATGGACTACAGATGCTGCATTCTGAGTCCAGGGCATTCCGAGAATGCCAAGGGCAGACATGATGACCTTACATGATTTCCTCTTGTGTCAGTTTTGGTAAACTTTAGGAGCTAGGAAATGGTCCACTTTACACAAATGTTCAAATTTACTGGCATTTCATATATTCTCTGCTATAACATTGTCCTGATTATTTCTGTATATTCTTTACTTATGTTTTGGTTTTCCTTAATCAAAGTGTGTCTTTTAAATCTTGTCAAAGAATATTCTTAGACTTACTACATCACCTGAATTTTATACATTTTCTATTGTATTAAGTTCTCCTCATATCTTTATTTATATTTTTTCTGTGTTGTCAGGTTTATTGTTTTGATATTCTGATGTCAATTAAAACACTTGGTTATTCATTATAATAAATGTTTTTACTTATAAATATTTCAACTTTTCAAGATTCCAGCTTACTTGTAAGTTTCTAAGGGTCAGGTCGTCTACATTGTTGCTGGTCTAAGGCTTAGTTCTCCATATAGCAATGTATATATTGACCTATTTTCCCCTCGACTTTCTGTGATTCCCTACATCTCACCTTTCTTTGCAGACAAGCCATTTGAAATACTCTTAACTTATTTCACAGCCAATAAGTCTTTGAAATAATGTGTATTTTTTAAAGAAATCTTCTTATATATTTAGGCAGAAAATGTGACCAGCCATAGTTTTCAAAGCAGCATAATTTCACTCTTCTCAATGATGAATCTGTTGTATGACACAACCTTTGAGTATTTAGCTTTATCAATGACATGTACTTTAAAAATGTTTTAGAGATCCTACCAGTCTTTGAATACATCCTTGTTCCTTGTTTCAGTTCCAGTTTTGTGTATACTTTCTGCCTTGCACCTGATTATTCCAACATCTGATGGATGGCCTATGGAATCTAATTCTGGTATTGATTGTTTTTGCTGCTTGTCTCCCCTTGTAGCTGATTTCTTCATTATTGTGTAAATATAGATCATGAGCTCATGTTTAGCTAAACAGCTGACCTTGTAAGAGGCTTAGGTGTGAACGCTCGTAAGCTTCAGAAGAAAGTCCACAAAGATTTTTTTGTGTCCCTCCAATGAGTTACCCGCGCGGACCCCGTTTTCTAAAAGTGTTGGTCCACTACACCCTCTAGAGGCTGGGACTCAGACAGGTCTGCTTTGCTTCCCCCAATCTGGGGTAGTGGCTTTGGGCGGCCTGTGGCCTGGGCAGGAGGCTCCCCGCGTGTGTCCCACGACAGATATGCCTGCGAACTTCGGTCACCTGGCAGGAAGCTCTTATGCCCAGACCTATGGTTAGCTTTGCAGCGAGGTGTACTGCGCGGACCGGTTCCACACACACTTCAAGTCTGAGGGCGGCCTGAGTGGAAAGGTGAGAGATTGGGCAGCTGTGCAGACAAAGAAGGCGCACTTTGCCATGGGCCTAAATGCTTGTGACACACGACTGGGCCTGCCGGGCTCTGAGGGCCCTGCCGTTGGCCCCCTTCTCCCCTGCCCTTTGTTAAGTCACAGCAGAGATGGCCACACCCACTCCCTCAGTGAGGGAAGTGTTCCCACCTCCCTCAGCCACGCCCCCTCTCCGCAGGTTACCATGGACTACAGATGCTGCATTCTGAGGCCAGGGCGTTCCGAGAATGCCAAGGGCAGACATGATGACCTTAAATGATTTCCTCTTGTGTCAATTTTGGTAAACTTAGGAGCTAGGAAATGGTCCACTTTACAGAAAGGGTCAAATTTACTGGCATTTCATATATTCTCTGCTATAACATTGTCCTGATTCTTTCTGTATATTCTTTACTTAGGTTTTGGTTTTCCTTAATCAAAGTGTGTCTTTTAAATCTTGTCAAAGAATATTCTTTGGAATTGCTACCTCACCTGAATTTTATACGTTTTCTGTGGTATTAAGTTCTGCTCATATCTTTATTTATCTTTTTTCTATTTTCCCAGGGTTTATTGTTTTGATCTTTTGTTGTCAATAAAAACACTTGGTTATTCATTTAATAAATCGTTTTACTTATAAAGATTTGAACTTTTCAAGATTCCAGCTTACTTGTAATTTTCTAAGGGTGAGGTCCTCTACATTGTGGCTGGCCTAAGGCTTAGTTCACAATATAGCAAAGTATATATTGACTTATTTTCCCCTCGACTTTCTGTGATTTCCTACATCTCACCTTTCTTTGCCGACAAGCCATTTGAAATACCCTGAACTTATTTCACAGCCAATAAGTCTTTGAAATAATGTGTATTTTTTAGAGAAATCTTCTTATATATTTAGGCAGAAAATCTGAACTGCCATATTTTTCAAAACAGCATAATTTCACTCTTCTCAATGATGAATCTGTTGTATGACACAACCTTTGAGTATTTAGCTTTATCAATGATATGTAATTTTAAAATGTTTTAGAGATCCTACCAGTCTTTGAAAACGTCCTTGGTCCTTGTTTCAGTTCCAGTTTTATGTATATTTTCTGCCTTGCACCTGATTATTCCGACGTCGGATTGATGGCCTAGGGAATCTAATGCTGGTATTGACTGTTTTGGCTGATTGTCTCCCCCTGTAGCTGATTTCTTCATTATTGTGTAAATTTAGATCATGAGCTCATGTTTAGCTCAACATCTGACTTTGTAAGAGGCTTAGGTGTGAACACTCGTAAGCTTCATCAGAAAGTCCGCAAAGATTTATTTGTGTCCCTCCAATGAGTTACCCGCGCGGACCCCGTTTTCTACAAGTGTTGGTCCACTAATCTCTCTAGAGGCACGGCCTCAGACAGGGCTGCTTTGCGCCCCACGATCTGTGGCAGTGGCAGTGGGCGTCCTGTGGCCCGGGCAGGTGCCTCTCTGCGTTTGTCCCTGGGACCCATCTGCCTGCGAACTTCGGTCACCTGGCAGGAAGCTACGATGCCCAGACCTATGGTTAGCTGTATATCGAGGTGTACAGCACGGACAGGTTCCACACACACTTCAAGTAAGAGGGCGCCCTGAGTGGAAAGGTGAGAGTTTGGGCAGCTGTGCAGAAAAATAAGGCGCGATTTGTCCTGGGCCGAAATCCTGTGACACCCCACTGGGGCTGCCGGGCTCTGAGTGCCCTGCCCTGGGCCCCCTGCTCCCCTGCCCTTTGTTCAGTCACAGCATAGATGGCCACACTCACTCCCTCAGTGAGGGCAGTCTTCCAACCTCCCTCACCCCGCCCCCTCTCCGCAGGTTTCTATGGACTACAGATGCTGCATTCTGAGTCCAGGGCATTCCGAGAATGCCAAGGGCAGACATGATGACCTTACATGATTTCCTCTTGTGTCAGTTTTGGTAAACTTTAGGAGCTAGGAAATGGTCCACTTTACACAATTGTTCAAATTTACTGGCATTTCATATATTCTCTGCTATAACATTGTCCTGATTCTTTCTGTATATTCTTTACTTATGTTTTGGTTTTCCTTAATCAAAGTGTGTCTTGTAAATCTTGTCAAAGAATATTCTTAGACTTATTACATCACCTGAATTTTATACATTTTCTATTGTATTAAGTTCTCCTCATATCTTTATTTATATTTTTTCTGTGTTCTCAGGTTTATTGTTTTGATATTCTGATGTCAATTAAAACACTTGGTTATTCATTTTAATAAATGTTTTTACTTATAAAGATTTCAACTTTTCAAGATTCCATCTTACTTGTCAGTTTCTAAGGGTCAGGTCCTCTACATTGTTGCTGGCCTAAGACTTAGTTCACCATATAGCATTGTATATATTGACCTATTTTCCCCTCGACTTTCTGTGATTCCCTACATCTCAACTTTCTTTGCAGACAAGCCATTTGAAATACTCTTAACTTATTTCACAGCCAATAAGTCTTTGAAATAATGTGTATTTTTTAGAGAAATCTTCTTATATAATTAGGCAGAAAATCTCACCTGCCATAGATTTCAAAACAGCATAATTTCACTCTTCTCAATGATGAATCTGTTGTATGACACAACCTTTGAGTATTTAGCTTTATCAATGACATGTACTTTAAAAATGTTTTAGAGATCCTACCAGTCTTTGAAAACATCCTTGTTCCTTGTTTCAGTTCCAGTTTTGTGTATACTTTCTGCCTTGCACCTGATTATTCCAACATCTGATGAATGGCCTAGGTAATATAATTCTGGTATTGATTGTTTTTGCTGCTTGCTCCCCTTGTAGCTGATTTCTTCATTATTGTGTAAATTTAGATCATGAGCTCGTGATTTGCTAAACAGCTGACCTTGTAAGAGGCTAAGGTGTGAACGCTCGTAAGCTTCAGCAGAAAGTCCACAAAGATTTTTTTGTGTCCCTCCAATAAGTTACCTGCGCGGACCCCGTTTTCTACAAGTGTTGGTCCACTACTCCCTCTTGAGGCTAGGACTCAGACAGGACTACTTTGCTTCCCCCGATCTGGGGTAGTGGCTTTGGGCGGCCTGTGGCCTGGGCAAGAGGCTCCCCGCGTGTGTCCCACGACTGATCTGCCTGCGAACTTCGGTCACCTGGCAGGAAGCTATGATGCCCAGACCTATGGTTAGCTTTGCAGCGAAGTGTACTGCGCGGACCGGTTCCACACACACTTCAAGTAAGAGGGCGGCCTGAGTGGAAAGGTGAGAGTTTGGGCAGCTGTGCAGACAAAGAAGGCACACTATTTCCTGGGCCTAAATGCTTGTGACACCCCACTGGGCCTGCCGTCTCTGAGGGCAATGCCGTTGGCCCCCTGCTCCCCTGCCCTTTGTTCAGTCACAGCAGAGATGGCCCCACCCACTCCCTCAGTGAGGTCAGTGTTCCAATCTCCCTCAGCCCCGCCCCCTCTCCGCAGGTTACCATGGACTACAGATGCTGCATTCTGAGGCCAGGGCATTCCAAAAATACCAAGGGCAGACATGATGACCTTACATGATTTCCTCTTCTGTCAATTTTGGTAAACTTTAGGAGCTAGGAAATGGTCCACTTTACACAAATGTTCAAATTTACTGGCATTTCATATATTCTCTGCTATAACATTGTCCTGATTCTTTCTGTATATTCTTTACTTATGTTTTGGTTTTCCTTAATGAAAGTGTGTCTTTTAAATCTTGTCAAAGAATATTCTTTGGACTTACTACCTCACCTGAATTTTATACTTTTTCTGTGGTATTAAGTTCTGCTCATATCTTTATTTATCTTTTTTCCTTGTTCTCAGGGTTTATTGTTTTGATATTTTGATGTCAATTAAAACACTTGGTTATTCATTTTAATAAATATTTTTACATATAAAGATTTGAACTTTTAAAGATTCCAGCTTACTTGTAAGTTTCTAAGGGTCAGGTCCTCTACATTGTGGCTGGCCTAAGGCTTAGTTCACAATATAGCAAAGTATATATTGACCTATTTTCCCCTCGACTTTCTGTGATTTCCTACATCTCACCTTTCTTTGCAGACAAGCCATTTGAAATACCCTTAACTTATTTCACAGCCAATAAGCCTTTGAAATAATGTGTATTTTTTAGAGAAATCTTCTTATATATTTAGGCAGAAAATCTGAACTGCCATAGTTTTCAAAACAGCATAATTTCACTCTTCTCAATGATGAATCTGTTGT
The DNA here is from genome assembly GCF_964165515.1 of Mesoplodon bidens. NCBI lineage: Eukaryota > Metazoa > Chordata > Mammalia > Artiodactyla > Ziphiidae > Mesoplodon > Mesoplodon bidens. The sequence goes on from NC_138180.1 coordinate 6,664,178, forward strand.
ATTACACAACCTTTGAGTATTTAGCTTTAACAATGACATGTACTTTAAAAATATTTTATAGATACTACCAGTCTTTGAAAACATCCTTGTTCCTTGTTTCAGTTCCAGTTTTATGTATATTTTCTGCCTTGCACCTGATTATTCCAACGTCTGATCGATTGCCTAGGGAATCTAATTCTGTTATTGATTGTTTTTGCTGATTGTCTCGCCCTGTAGCTGATTTCTTCTTTATTGTGTAAATATAGATCATGAGCTCATGTTTAGCTAAACAGCTGACCTTGTAAGAGGCTTAGGTGTGAACGCTCGTAAGCTTCAGAAGAAAGTCCACAAAGATTTTTTTGTGTCCCTCCAATGAGTTACCCGCGCGGACCCCGTTTTCTAAAAGTGTTGGTCCACTACACCCTCTAGAGGCTGGGACTCAGACAGGACTGCTTTGCTTCCCCCAATCTGGGGTAGTGGCTTTGGGCGGCCTGTGGCCTGGGCAGGAGGCTCCCCGCGTGTGTCCCACGACAGATATGCCTGCGAACTTCGGTCACCTGGCAGGAAGCTCTTATGCCCAGACCTATGGTTAGCTTTGCAGCGAGGTGTACTGCGCGGACCGGTTCCACACACACTTCAAGTCAGAGGGCGGCCTGAGTGGAAAGGTGAGAGATTGGGCAGCTGTGCAGACAAAGAAGGCGCACTTTGGCATGGGCCTAAATGCTTGTGACACACGACTGGGCCTGCCGGGCTCTGAGGGCCCTGCCGTTGGCCCCCTTCTCCCCTCCCCTTTGTTAAGTCACAGCAGAGATGGCCACACCCACTCCCTCAGTGAGGGAAGTGTTCCCACCTCCCTCAGCCACGCCCCCTCTCCGCAGGTTACCATGGACTACAGATGCTGCATTCTGAGGCCAGGGCGTTCCGAGAATGCCAAGGGCAGACATGATGACCTTAAATGATTTCCTCTTGTGTCAATTTTGGTAAACTTAGGAGCTAGGAAATGGTCCACTTTACAGAAAGGGTCAAATTTACTGGCATTTCATATATTCTCTGCTATAACATTGTCCTGATTCTTTCTGTATATTCTTTACTTAGGTTTTGGTTTTCCTTAATCAAAGTGTGTCTTTTAAATCTTGTCAAAGAATATTCTTTGGAATTGCTACCTCACCTGAATTTTATACGTTTTCTGTGGTATTAAGTTCTGCTCATATCTTTATTTATCTTTTTTCTATTTTCCCAGGGTTTATTGTTTTGATCTTTTGTTGTCAATAAAAACACTTGGTTATTCATTTAATAAATCTTTTTACTTATAAAGATTTGAACTTTTCAAGATTCCAGCTTACTTGTAATTTTCTAAGGGTGAGGTCCTCTACATTGTGGCTGGCCTAAGGCTTAGTTCACAATATAGCAAAGTATATATTCACTTATTTTCCCCTCGACTTTCTGTGATTTCCTACATCTCACCTTTCTTTGCCGACAAGCCATTTGAAATACCCTGAACTTATTTCACAGCCAATAAGTCTTTGAAATAATGTGTATTTTTTAGAGAAATCTTTTTATATATTTAGGCAGAAAATCTGAACTGCCATAGTTTTCAAAACAGCATAATTTCACTCTTCTCAATGATGAATCTGTTGTATGACACAACCTTTGAGTATTTAGCTTTATCAATGATATGTAATTTTAAAATGTTTTAGAGATCCTACCAGTCTTTGAAAACGTCCTTGGTCCTTGTTTCAGTTCCAGTTTTATGTATATTTTCTGCCTTGCACCTGATTATTCCGACGTCGGATTGATGGCCTAGGGAATCTAATGCTGGTATTGACTGTTTTGGCTGATTGTCTCCCCCTGTAGCTGATTTCTTCATTATTGTGTAAATTTAGATCATGAGCTCATGTTTAGCTCAACATCTGACTTTGTAAGAGGCTTAGGTGTGAACAGTCGTAAGCTTCATCAGAAAGTCCGCAAAGATTTATTTGTGTCCCTCCAATGAGTTACCCGCGCGGACCCCGTTTTCTACAAGTGTTGGTCCACTAATCCCTCTAGAGGCACGGCCTCAGACAGGGCTGCTTTGCGCCCCACGATCTGTGGCAGTGGCAGTGGGCGTCCTGTGGCCCGGGCAGGTGCCTCTCTGCGTTTGTCCCTGGGACCCATCTGCCTGCGAACTTCGGTCACCTGGCAGGAAGCTACGATGCCCAGACCTATGGTTAGCTGTATATCGAGGTGTACAGCACGGACAGGTTCCACACACACTTCAAGTAAGAGGGCGCCCTGAGTGGAAAGGTGAGAGTTTGGGCAGCTGTGCAGAAAAATAAGGCGCGATTTGTCCTGGGCCGAAATCCTGTGACACCCCACTGGGGCTGCCGGGCTCTGAGTGCCCTGCCCTGGGCCCCCTGCTCCCCTGCCCTTTGTTCAGTCACAGCATAGATGGCCACACTCACTCCCTCAGTGAGGGCAGTCTTCCAACCTCCCTCACCCCGCCCCCTCTCCACAGGTTTCTATGGACTACAGATGCTGCATTCTGAGTCCAGGGCATTCCGAGAATGCCAAGGGCAGACATGATGACCTTACATGATTTCCTCTTGTGTCAGTTTTGGTAAACTTTAGGAGCTAGGAAATGGTCCACTTTACACAATTGTTCAAATTTACTGGCATTTCATATATTCTCTGCTATAACATTGTCCTGATTCTTTCTGTATATTCTTTACTTATGTTTTGGTTTTCCTTAATCAAAGTGAGTCTTGTAAATCTTGTCAAAGAATATTCTTAGACTTATTACATCACCTGAATTTTATACATTTTCTATTGTATTAAGTTCTCCTCATATCTTTATTTATATTTTTTCTGTGTTCTCAGGTTTATTGTTTTGATATTCTGATGTCAATTAAAACACTTGGTTATTCATTTTAATAAATGTTTTTACTTATAAAGATTTCAACTTTTCAAGATTCCATCTTACTTGTCAGTTTCTAAGGGTCAGGTCCTCTACATTGTTGCTGGCCTAAGACTTAGTTCACCATATAGCATTGTATATATTGACCTATTTTCCCCTCGACTTTCTGTGATTCCCTACATCTCAACTTTCTTTGCAGACAAGCCATTTGAAATACTCTTAACTTATTTCACAGCCAATAAGTCTTTGAAATAATGTGTATTTTTTAGAGAAATCTTCTTATATAATTAGGCAGAAAATCTCACCTGCCATAGATTTCAAAACAGCATAATTTCACTCTTCTCAATGATGAATCTGTTGTATGACACAACCTTTGAGTATTTAGCTTTATCAATGACATGTACTTTAAAAATGTTTTAGAGATCCTACCAGTCTTTGAAAACATCCTTGTTCCTTGTTTCAGTTCCAGTTTTGTGTATACTTTCTGCCTTGCACCTGATTATTCCAACATCTGATGAATGGCCTAGGTAATATAATTCTGGTATTGATTGTTTTTGCTGCTTGCTCCACTTGTAGCTGATTTCTTCATTATTGTGTAAATTTAGATCATGAGCTCGTGATTTGCTAAACAGCTGACCTTGTAAGAGGCTAAGGTGTGAACGCTCGTAAGCTTCAGCAGAAAGTCCACAAAGATTTTTTTGTGTCCCTCCAATAAGTTACCTGCGCGGACCCCGTTTTCTACAAGTGTTGGTCCACTACTCCCTCTTGAGGCTAGGACTCAGACAGGACTACTTTGCTTCCCCCGATCTGGGGTAGTGGCTTTGGGCGGCCTGTGGCCTGGGCAAGAGGCTCCCCGCGTGTGTCCCACGACTGATCTGCCTGCGAACTTCGGTCACCTGGCAGGAAGCTATGATGCCCAGACCTATGGTTAGCTTTGCAGCGAAGTGTACTGCGCGGACCGGTTCCACACACACTTCAAGTAAGAGGGCGGCCTGAGTGGAAAGGTGAGAGTTTGGGCAGCTGTGCAGACAAAGAAGGCACACTATTTCCTGGGCCTAAATGCTTGTGACACCCCACTGGGCCTGCCGTCTCTGTGGGCACTGCCGTTGGCCCCCTTCTCCCCTGCCCTTTGTTCAGTCACAGCAGAGATGGCCCCACCCACTCCCTCAGTGAGGTCAGTGTTCCAATCTCCCTCAGCCCCGCCCCCTCTCCGCAGGTTACCATGGACTACAGATGCTGCATTCTGAGGCCAGGGCATTCCAAAAATACCAAGGGCAGACATGATGACCTTACATGATTTCCTCTTCTGTCAATTTTGGTAAACTTTAGGAGCTAGGAAATGGTCCGGTCCACTTTACACAAATGTTCAAATTTACTGGCATTTCATATATTCTCTGCTATAACATTGTCCTGATTCTTTCTGTATATTCTTTACTTATGTTTTGGTTTTCCTTAATGAAAGTGTGTCTTTTAAATCTTGTCAAAGAATATTCTTTGGACTTACTACCTCACCTGAATTTTATACTTTTTCTGTGGTATTAAGTTCTGCTCATATCTTTATTTATCTTTTTTCCTTGTTCTCAGGGTTTATTGTTTTGATATTTTGATGTCAATTAAAACACTTGGTTATTCACTTTAATAAATATTTTTACATATAAAGATTTGAACTTTTAAAGATTCCAGCTTACTTGTAAGTTTCTAAGGGTCAGGTCCTCTACATTGTGGCTGGCCTAAGGCTTAGTTCACAATATAGCAAAGTATATATTGACCTATTTTCCCCTCGACTTTCTGTGATTTCCTACATCTCACCTTTCTTTGCAGACAAGCCATTTGAAATACCCTTAACTTATTTCACAGCCAATAAGCCTTTGAAATAATGTGTATTTTTTAGAGAAATCTTCTTATATATTTAGGCAGAAAATCTGAACTGCCATAGTTTTCAAAACAGCATAATTTCACTCTTCTCAATGATGAATCTGTTGTATTACACAACCTTTGAGTATTTAGCTTTAACAATGACATGTACTTTAAAAATATTTTATAGATACTACCAGTCTTTGAAAACATCCTTGTTCCTTGTTTCAGTTCCAGTTTTATGTATATTTTCTGCCTTGCACCTGATTATTCCAACGTCTGATCGATTGCCTAGGGAATCTAATTCTGTTATTGATTGTTTTTGCTGATTGTCTCGCCCTGTAGCAGATTTCTTCTTTATTGTGTAAATATAGATCATGAGCTCATGTTTAGCTAAACAGCTGACCTTGTAAGAGGCTTAGGTGTGAACGCTCGTAAGCTTCAGAAGAAAGTCCACAAAGATTTTTTTGTGTCCCTCCAATGAGTTACCCGCGCGGACCCCGTTTTCTAAAAGTGTTGGTCCACTACACCCTCTAGAGGCTGGGACTCAGACAGGACTGCTTTGCTTCCCCCAATCTGGGGTAGTGGCTTTGGGCGGCCTGTGGCCTGGGCAGGAGGCTCCCCGCGTGTGTCCCACGACAGATATGCCTGCGAACTTCGGTCACCTGGCAGGAAGCTCTTATGCCCAGACCTATGGTTAGCTTTGCAGCGAGGTGTACTGCGCGGACCGGTTCCACACACACTTCAAGTCAGAGGGCGGCCTGAGTGGAAAGGTGAGAGATTGGGCAGCTGTGCAGACAAAGAAGGCGCACTTTGGCATGGGCCTAAATGCTTGTGACACACGACTGGGCCTGCCGGGCTCTGAGGGCCCTGCCGTTGGCCCCCTTCTCCCCTGCCCTTTGTTAAGTCACAGCAGAGATGGCCACACCCACTCCCTCAGTGAGGGAAGTGTTCCCACCTCCCTCAGCCACGCCCCCTCTCCGCAGGTTACCATGGACTACAGATGCTGCATTCTGAGGCCAGGGCGTTCCGAGAATGCCAAGGGCAGACATGATGACCTTAAATGATTTCCTCTTGTGTCAATTTTGGTAAACTTAGGAGCTAGGAAATGGTCCACTTTACAGAAAGGGTCAAATTTACTGGCATTTCATATATTCTCTGCTATAACATTGTCCTGATTCTTTCTGTATATTCTTTACTTAGGTTTTGGTTTTCCTTAATCAAAGTGTGTCTTTTAAATCTTGTCAAAGAATATTCTTTGGAATTGCTACCTCACCTGAATTTTATACGTTTTCTGTGGTATTAAGTTCTGCTCATATCTTTATTTATCTTTTTTCTATTTTCCCAGGGTTTATTGTTTTGATCTTTTGTTGTCAATAAAAACACTTGGTTATTCATTTAATAAATCTTTTTACTTATAAAGATTTGAACTTTTCAAGATTCCAGCTTACTTGTAATTTTCTAAGGGTGAGGTCCTCTACATTGTGGCTGGCCTAAGGCTTAGTTCACAATATAGCAAAGTATATATTCACTTATTTTCCCCTCGACTTTCTGTGATTTCCTACATCTCACCTTTCTTTGCCGACAAGCCATTTGAAATACCCTGAACTTATTTCACAGCCAATAAGTCTTTGAAATAATGTGTATTTTTTAGAGAAATCTTTTTATATATTTAGGCAGAAAATCTGAACTGCCATAGTTTTCAAAACAGCATAATTTCACTCTTCTCAATGATGAATCTGTTGTATGACACAACCTTTGAGTATTTAGCTTTATCAATGATATGTAATTTTAAAATGTTTTAGAGATCCTACCAGTCTTTGAAAACGTCCTTGGTCCTTGTTTCAGTTCCAGTTTTATGTATATTTTCTGCCTTGCACCTGATTATTCCGACGTCGGATTGATGGCCTAGGGAATCTAATGCTGGTATTGACTGTTTTGGCTGATTGTCTCCCCCTGTAGCTGATTTCTTCATTATTGTGTAAATTTAGATCATGAGCTCATGTTTAGCTCAACATCTGACTTTGTAAGAGGCTTAGGTGTGAACAGTCGTAAGCTTCATCAGAAAGTCCGCAAAGATTTATTTGTGTCCCTCCAATGAGTTACCCGCGCGGACCCCGTTTTCTACAAGTGTTGGTCCACTAATCCCTCTAGAGGCACGGCCTCAGACAGGGCTGCTTTGCGCCCCACGATCTGTGGCAGTGGCAGTGGGCGTCCTGTGGCCCGGGCAGGTGCCTCTCTGCGTTTGTCCCTGGGACCCATCTGCCTGCGAACTTCGGTCACCTGGCAGGAAGCTACGATGCCCAGACCTATGGTTAGCTGTATATCGAGGTGTACAGCACGGACAGGTTCCACACACACTTCAAGTAAGAGGGCGCCCTGAGTGGAAAGGTGAGAGTTTGGGCAGCTGTGCAGAAAAATAAGGCGCGATTTGTCCTGGGCCGAAATCCTGTGACACCCCACTGGGGCTGCCGGGCTCTGAGTGCCCTGCCCTGGGCCCCCTGCTCCCCTGCCCTTTGTTCAGTCACAGCATAGATGGCCACACTCACTCCCTCAGTGAGGGCAGTCTTCCAACCTCCCTCACCCCGCCCCCTCTCCACAGGTTTCTATGGACTATAGATGCTGCATTCTGAGTCCAGGGCATTCCGAGAATGCCAAGGGCAGACATGATGACCTTACATGATTTCCTCTTGTGTCAGTTTTGGTAAACTTTAGGAGCTAGGAAATGGTCCACTTTACACAATTGTTCAAATTTACTGGCATTTCATATATTCTCTGCTATAACATTGTCCTGATTCTTTCTGTATATTCTTTACTTATGTTTTGGTTTTCCTTAATCAAAGTGTGTCTTGTAAATCTTGTCAAAGAATATTCTTAGACTTATTACATCACCTGAATTTTATACATTTTCTATTGTATTAAGTTCTCCTCATATCTTTATTTATATTTTTTCTGTGTTCTCAGGTTTATTGTTTTGATATTCTGATGTCAATTAAAACACTTGGTTATTCATTTTAATAAATGTTTTTACTTATAAAGATTTCAACTTTTCAAGATTCCATCTTACTTGTCAGTTTCTAAGGGTCAGGTCCTCTACATTGTTGCTGGCCTAAGACTTAGTTCACCGTATAGCATTGTATATATTGACCTATTTTCCCCTCGACTTTCTGTGATTCCCTACATCTCAACTTTCTTTGCAGACAAGCCATTTGAAATACTCTTAACTTATTTCACAGCCAATAAGTCTTTGAAATAATGTGTATTTTTTAGAGAATTCTTCTTATATAATTAGGCAGAAAATCTCACCTGCCATAGTTTTCAAAACATCATAATTTCACTCTTCTCAATGATGAATCTGTTGTATGACACAACCTTTGAGTATTTAGCTTTATCAATGACATGTACTTTAAAAATGTTTTAGAGATCCTACCAGTCTTTGAAAACATCCTTGTTCCTTGTTTCAGTTCCAGTTTTGTGTATACTTTCTGCCTTGCACCTGATTATTCCAAAATCTGATGAATGGCCTAGGTAATATAATTCTGGTATTGATTGTTTTTGCTGCTTGCTCCCCTTGTAGCTGATTTCTTCATTATTGTGTAAATTTAGATCATGAGCTCGTGATTTGCTAAACAGCTGACCTTGTAAGAGGCTAAGGTGTGAACGCTCGTAAGCTTCAGCAGAAAGTCCACAAAGATTTTTTTGTGTCCCTCCAATAAGTTACCTGCGCGGACCCCGTTTTCTACAAGTGTTGGTCCACTACTCCCTCTAGAGGCTAGGACTCAGACAGGACTACTTTGCTTCCCCCGATCTGGGGTAGTGGCTTTGGGCGGCCTGTGGCCTGGGCAAGAGGCTCCCCGCGTGTGTCCCACGACTGATCTGCCTGCGAACTTCGGTCACCTGGCAGGAAGCTATGATGCCTTGACCTATGGTTAGCTTTGCAGCGAAGTGTACTGCGCGGACCGGTTCCACACACACTTCAAGTAAGAGGGCGGCCTGAGTGGAAAGGTGAGAGTTTGGGCAGCTGTGCAGACAAAGAAGGCACACTATTTCCTGGGCCTAAATGCTTGTGACACCCCACTGGGCCTGCCGTCTCTGAGGGCACTGCCGTTGGCCCCCTTCTCCCCTGCCCTTTGTTCAGTCACAGCAGAGATGGCCCCACCCACTCCCTCAGTGAGGTCAGTGTTCCAATCTCCCTCAGCCCCGCCCCCTCTCCGCAGGTTACCATGGACTACAGATGCTGCATTCTGAGGCCAGGGCATTCCAAAAATACCAAGGGCAGACATGATGACCTTACATGATTTCCTCTTCTGTCAATTTTGGTAAACTTTAGGAGCTAGGAAATGGTCCACTTTACACAAATGTTCAAATTTACTGGCATTTCATATATTCTCTGCTATAACATTGTCCTGATTCTTTCTGTATATTCTTTACTTATGTTTTGGTTTTCCTTAATCAAAGTGTGTCTTTTAAATCGTGTCAAAGAATATTCTTTGGACTTACTACCTCACCTGAATTTTATACTTTTTCTGTGGTATTAAGTTCTGCTCATATCTTTATTTATCTTTTTTCCTTGTTCTCAGGGTTTATTGTTTTGATATTTTGATGTCAATTAAAACACTTGGTTATTCATTTTAATAAATATTTTTACATATAAAGATTTGAACTTTTAAAGATTCCAGCTTACTTGTAAGTTTCTAAGGGTCAGGTCCTCTACATTGTGGCTGGCCTAAGGCTTAGTTCACAATATAGCAAAGTATATATTGACCTATTTTCCCCTCGACTTTCTGTGATTTCCTACATCTCACCTTTCTTTGCAGACAAGCCATTTGAAATACCCTGAACTTATTTCACAGCCAATAAGTCTTTGAAATAATGTGTATTTTTTAGAGAAATCTTTTTATATATTTAGGCAGAAAATCTGAACTGCCATAGTTTTCAAAACAGCATAATTTCACTCTTCTCAATGATGAATCTGTTGTATGACACAACCTTTGAGTATTTAGCTTTATCAATGATATGTAATTTTAAAATGTTTTAGAGATCCTACCAGTCTTTGAAAACGTCCTTGGTCCTTGTTTCAGTTCCAGTTTTATGTATATTTTCTGCCTTGCACCTGATTATTCCGACGTCGGATTGATGGCCTAGGGAATCTAATGCTGGTATTGACTGTTTTGGCTGATTGTCTCCCCCTGTAGCTGATTTCTTCATTATTGTGTAAATTTAGATCATGAGCTCATGTTTAGCTCAACATCTGACTTTGTAAGAGGCTTAGGTGTGAACAGTCGTAAGCTTCATCAGAAAGTCCGCAAAGATTTATTTGTGTCCCTCCAATGAGTTACCCGCGCGGACCCCGTTTTCTACAAGTGTTGGTCCACTAATCCCTCTAGAGGCACGGCCTCAGACAGGGCTGCTTTGCGCCCCACGATCTGTGGCAGTGGCAGTGGGCGTCCTGTGGCCCGGGCAGGTGCCTCTCTGCGTTTGTCCCTGGGACCCATCTGCCTGCGAACTTCGGTCACCTGGCAGGAAGCTACGATGCCCAGACCTATGGTTAGCTGTATATCGAGGTGTACAGCACGGACAGGTTCCACACACACTTCAAGTAAGAGGGCGCCCTGAGTTGAAAGGTGAGAGTTTGGGCAGCTGTGCAGAAAAATAAGGCGCGATTTGTCCGGGGCCGAAATCCTGTGACACCCCACTGGGGCTGCCGGGCTCTGAGTGCCCTGCCCTGGGCCCCCTGCTCCCCTGCCCTTTGTTCAGTCACAGCATAGATGGCCACACTCACTCCCTCAGTGAGGGCATTCTTCCAACCTCCCTCACCCCGCCCCCTCTCCGCAGGTTTCTATGGACTACAGATGCTGCATTCTGAGTCCAGGGCATTCCGAGAATGCCAAGGGCAGACATGATGACCTTACATGATTTCCTCTTGTGTCAGTTTTGGTAAACTTTAGGAGCTAGGAAATGGTCCACTTTACACAATTGTTCAAATTTACTGGCATTTCATATATTCTCTGCTATAACATTGTCCTGATTCTTTCTGTATATTCTTTACTTATGTTTTGGTTTTCCTTAATCAAAGTGAGTCTTGTAAATCTTGTCAAAGAATATTCTTAGACTTATTACATCACCTGAATTTTATACATTTTCTATTGTATTAAGTTCTCCTCATATCTTTATTTATATTTTTTCTGTGTTCTCAGGTTTATTGTTTTGATATTCTGATGTCAATTAAAACACTTGGTTATTCATTTTAATAAATGTTTTTACTTATAAAGATTTCAACTTTTCAAGATTCCATCTTACTTGTCAGTTTCTAAGGGTCAGGTCCTCTACATTGTTGCTGGCCTAAGACTTAGTTCACCATATAGCATTGTATATATTGACCTATTTTCCCCTCGACTTTCTGTGATTCCCTACATCTCAACTTTCTTTGCAGACAAGCCATTTGAAATACTCTTAACTTATTTCACAGCCAATAAGTCTTTGAAATAATGTGTATTTTTTAGAGAAATCTTCTTATATAATTAGGCAGAAAATCTCACCTGCCATAGATTTCAAAACAGCATAATTTCACTCTTCTCAATGATGAATCTGTTGTATGACACAACCTTTGAGTATTTAGCTTTATCAATGACATGTACTTTAAAAATGTTTTAGAGATCCTACCAGTCTTTGAAAACATCCTTGTTCCTTGTTTCAGTTCCAGTTTTGTGTATACTTTCTGCCTTGCACCTGATTATTCCAACATCTGATGAATGGCCTAGGTAATATAATTCTGGTATTGATTGTTTTTGCTGCTTGCTCCCCTTGTAGCTGATTTCTTCATTATTGTGTAAATTTAGATCATGAGCTCGTGATTTGCTAAACAGCTGACCTTGTAAGAGGCTAAGGTGTGAACGCTCGTAAGCTTCAGCAGAAAGTCCACAAAGATTTTTTTGTGTCCCTCCAATAAGTTACCTGCGCGGACCCCGTTTTCTACAAGTGTTGGTCCACTACTCCCTCTTGAGGCTAGGACTCAGACAGGACTACTTTGCTTCCCCCGATCTGGGGTAGTGGCTTTGGGCGGCCTGTGGCCTGGGCAAGAGGCTCCCCGCGTGTGTCCCACGACTGATCTGCCTGCGAACTTCGGTCACCTGGCAGGAAGCTATGATGCCCAGACCTATGGTTAGCTTTGCAGCGAAGTGTACTGTGCGGACCGGTTCCACACACACTTCAAGTAAGAGGGCTGCCTGAGTGGAAAGGTGAGAGTTTGGGCAGCTGTGCAGACAAAGAAGGCACACTATTTCCTGGGCCTAAATGCTTGTGACACCCCACTGGGCCTGCCGTCTCTGAGGGCACTGCCGTTGGCCCCCTTCTCCCCTGCCCTTTGTTCAGTCACAGCAGAGATGGCCCCACCCACTCCCTCAGTGAGGTCAGTGTTCCAATCTCCCTCAGCCCCGCCCCCTCTCCGCAGGTTACCATGGACTACAGATGCTGCATTCTGAGGCCAGGGCATTCCAAAAATACCAAGGGCAGACATGATGACCTTACATGATTTCCTCTTCTGTCAATTTTGGTAAACTTTAGGAGCTAGGAAATGGTCCACTTTACACAAATGTTCAAATTTACTGGCATTTCATATATTCTCTGCTATAACATTGTCCTGATTCTTTCTGTATATTCTTTACTTATGTTTTGGTTTTCCTTAATGAAAGTGTGTCTTTTAAATCTTGTCAAAGAATATTCTTTGGACTTACTACCTCACCTGAATTTTATACTTTTTCTGTGGTATTAAGTTCTGCTCATATCTTTATTTATCTTTTTTCCTTGTTCTCAGGGTTTATTGTTTTGATATTTTGATGTCAATTAAAACACTTGGTTATTCATTTTAATAAATATTTTTACATATAAAGATTTGAACTTTTAAAGATTCCAGCTTACTTGTAAGTTTCTAAGGGTCAGGTCCTCTACATTGTGGCTGGCCTAAGGCTTAGTTCACAATATAGCAAAGTATATATTGACCTATTTTCCCCTCGACTTTCTGTGATTTCCTACATCTCACCTTTCTTTGCAGACAAGCCATTTGAAATACCCTTAACTTATTTCACAGCCAATAAGCCTTTGAAATAATGTGTATTTTTTAGAGAAATCTTCTTATATATTTAGGCAGAAAATCTGAACTGCCATAGTTTTCAAAACAGCATAATTTCACTCTTCTCAATGATGAATCTGTTGTATTACACAACCTTTGAGTATTTAGCTTTAACAATGACATGTACTTTAAAAATATTTTATAGATACTACCAGTCTTTGAAAACATCCTTGTTCCTTGTTTCAGTTCCAGTTTTATGTATATTTTCTGCCTTGCACCTGATTATTCCAACGTCTGATCGATTGCCTAGGGAATCTAATTCTGTTATTGATTGTTTTTGCTGATTGTCTCGCCCTGTAGCTGATTTCTTCTTTATTGTGTAAATATAGATGAGCTCATGTTTAGCTAAACAGCTGACCTTGTAAGAGGCTTAGGTGTGAACGCTCGTAAGCTTCAGAAGAAAGTCCACAAAGATTTTTTTGTGTCCCTCCAATGAGTTACCCGCGCGGACCCCGTTTTCTAAAAGTGTTGGTCCACTACACCCTCTAGAGGCTGGGACTCAGACAGGACTGCTTTGCTTCCCCCAATCTGGGGTAGTGGCTTTGGGCGGCCTGTGGCCTGGGCAGGAGGCTCCCCGCGTGTGTCCCACGACAGATATGCCTGCGAACTTCGGTCACCTGGCAGGAAGCTATTATGCCCAGACCTATGGTTAGCTTTGCAGCGAGGTGTACTGCGCGGACCGGTTCCACACACACTTCAAGTCAGAGGGCGGCCTGAGTGGAAAGGTGAGAGATTGGGCAGCTGTGCAGACAAAGAAGGCGCACTTTGGCATGGGCCTAAATGCTTGTGACACACGACTGGGCCTGCCGGGCTCTGAGGGCCCTGCCGTTGGCCCCCTTCTCCCCTGCCCTTTGTTAAGTCACAGCAGAGATGGCCACACCCACTCCCTCAGTGAGGGAAGTGTTCCCACCTCCCTCAGCCACGCCCCCTCTCCGCAGGTTACCATGGACTACAGATGCTGCATTCTGAGGCCAGGGCGTTCCGAGAATGCCAAGGGCAGACATGATGACCTTAAATGATTTCCTCTTGTGTCAATTTTGGTAAACTTAGGAGCTAGGAAATGGTCCACTTTACAGAAAGGGTCAAATTTACTGGCATTTCATATATTCTCTGCTATAACATTGTCCTGATTCTTTCTGTATATTCTTTACTTAGGTTTTGGTTTTCCTTAATCAAAGTGTGTCTTTTAAATCTTGTCAAAGAATATTCTTTGGAATTGCTACCTCACCTGAATTTTATACGTTTTCTGTGGTATTAAGTTCTGCTCATATCTTTATTTATCTTTTTTCTATTTTCCCAGGGTTTATTGTTTTGATCTTTTGTTGTCAATAAAAACACTTGGTTATTCATTTAATAAATCTTTTTACTTATAAAGATTTGAACTTTTCAAGATTCCAGCTTACTTGTAATTTTCTAAGGGTGAGGTCCTCTACATTGTGGCTGGCCTAAGGCTTAGTTCACAATATAGCAAAGTATATATTCACTTATTTTCCCCTCGACTTTCTGTGATTTCCTACATCTCACCTTTCTTTGCCGACAAGCCATTTGAAATACCCTGAACTTATTTCACAGCCAATAAGTCTTTGAAATAATGTGTATTTTTTAGAGAAATCTTTTTATATATTTAGGCAGAAAATCTGAACTGCCATAGTTTTCAAAACAGCATAATTTCACTCTTCTCAATGATGAATCTGTTGTATGACACAACCTTTGAGTATTTAGCTTTATCAATGATATGTAATTTTAAAATGTTTTAGAGATCCTACCAGTCTTTGAAAACGTCCTTGGTCCTTGTTTCAGTTCCAGTTTTATGTATATTTTCTGCCTTGCACCTGATTATTCCGACGTCGGATTGATGGCCTAGGGAATCTAATGCTGGTATTGACTGTTTTGGCTGATTGTCTCCCCCTGTAGCTGATTTCTTCATTATTGTGTAAATTTAGATCATGAGCTCATGTTTAGCTCAACATCTGACTTTGTAAGAGGCTTAGGTGTGAACAGTCGTAAGCTTCATCAGAAAGTCCGCAAAGATTTATTTGTGTCCCTCCAATGAGTTACCCGCGCGGACCCCATTTTCTACAAGTGTTGGTCCACTAATCCCTCTAGAGGCACGGCCTCAGACAGGGCTGCTTTGCACCCCACGATCTGTGGCAGTGGCAGTGGGCGTCCTGTGGCCCGGGCAGGTGCCTCTCTGCGTTTGTCCCTGGGACCCATCTGCCTGCGAACTTCGGTCACCTGGCAGGAAGCTACGATGCCCAGACCTATGGTTAGCTGTATATCGAGGTGTACAGCACGAACAGGTTCCACACACACTTCAAGTAAGAGGGCGCCCTGAGTGGAAAGGTGAGAGTTTGGGCAGCTGTGCAGAAAAATAAGGCGCGATTTGTCCTGGGCCGAAATCCTGTGACACCCCACTGGGGCTGCCGGGCTCTGAGTGCCCTGCCCTGGGCCCCCTGCTCCCCTGCCCTTTGTTCAGTCACAGCATAGATGGCCACACTCACTCCCTCAGTGAGGGCAGTCTTCCAACCTCCCTCACCCCGCCCCCTCTCCGCAGGTTTCTATGGACTACAGATGCTGCATTCTGAGTCCAGGGCATTCCGAGAATGCCAAGGGCAGACATGATGACCTTACATGATTTCCTCTTGTGTCAGTTTTGGTAAACTTTAGGAGCTAGGAAATGGTCCACTTTACACAATTGTTCAAATTTACTGGCATTTCATATATTCTCTGCTATAACATTGTCCTGATTCTTTCTGTATATTCTTTACTTATGTTTTGGTTTTCCTTAATTAAAGTGTGTCTTGTAAATCTTGTCAAAGAATATTCTTAGACTTATTACATCACCTGAATTTTATACATTTTCTATTGTATTAAGTTCTCCTCATATCTTTATTTATATTTTTTCTGTGTTCTCAGGTTTATTGTTTTGATATTCTGATGTCAATTAAAACACTTGGTTATTCATTTTAATAAATGTTTTTACTTATAAAGATTTCAACTTTTCAAGATTCCATCTTACTTGTCAGTTTCTAAGGGTCAGGTCCTCTACATTGTTGCTGGCCTAAGACTTAGTTCTCCGTATAGCATTGTATATATTGACCTATTTTCCCCTCGACTTTCTGTGATTCCCTACATCTCAACTTTCTTTGCAGACAAGCCATTTGAAATACTCTTAACTTATTTCACAGCCAATAAGTCTTTGAAATAATGTGTATTTTTTAGAGAAATCTTCTTATATAATTAGGCAGAAAATCTCACCTGCCATAGTTTTCAAAACAGCATAATTTCACTCTTCTCAATGATGAATCTGTTGTATGACACAACCTTTGAGTATTTAGCTTTATCAATGACATGTACTTTAAAAATGTCTTAGAGATCCTACCAGTCTTTGAAAACATCCTTGTTCCTTGTTTCAGTTCCAGTTTTGTGTATACTTTCTGCCTTGCACCTGATTATTCCAACATCTGATGAATGGCCTAGGTAATATAATTCTGGTATTGATTGTTTTTGCTGCTTGCTCCCCTTGTAGCTGATTTCTTCATTATTGTGTAAATTTAGATCATGAGCTCGTGATTTGCTAAACAGCTGACCTTGTAAGAGGCTAAGGTGTGAACGCTCGTAAGCTTCAGCAGAAAGTCCACAAAGATTTTTTTGTGTCCCTCCAATAAGTTACCTGCGCGGACCCCGTTTTCTACAAGTGTTGGTCCACTACTCCCTCTTGAGGCTAGGACTCAGACAGGACTACTTTGCTTCCCCCGATCTGGGGTAGTGGCTTTGGGCGGCCTGTGGCCTGGGCAAGAGGCTCCCCGCGTGTGTCCCACGACTGATCTGCCTGCGAACTTCGGTCACCTGGCAGGAAGCTATGATGCCCAGACCTATGGTTAGCTTTGCAGCGAAGTGTACTGCGCGGACCGGTTCCACACACACTTCAAGTAAGAGGGCGGCCTGAGTGGAAAGGTGAGAGTTTGGGCAGCTGTGCAGACAAAGAAGGCACACTATTTCCTGGGCCTAAATGCTTGTGACACCCCACTGGGCCTGCCGTCTCTGTGGGCACTGCCGTTGGCCCCCTTCTCCCCTGCCCTTTGTTCAGTCACAGCAGAGATGGCCCCACCCACTCCCTCAGTGAGGTCAGTGTTCCAATCTCCCTCAGCCCCGCCCCCTCTCCGCAGGTTACCATGGACTACAGATGCTGCATTCTGAGGCCAGGGCATTCCAAAAATACCAAGGGCAGACATGATGACCTTACATGATTTCCTCTTCTGTCAATTTTGGTAAACTTTAGGAGCTAGGAAATGGTCCACTTTACACAAATGTTCAAATTTACTGGCATTTCATATATTCTCTGCTATAACATTGTCCTGATTCTTTCTGTATATTCTTTACTTATGTTTTGGTTTTCCTTAATGAAAGTGTGTCTTTTAAATCGTGTCAAAGAATATTCTTTGGACTTACTACCTCACCTGAATTTTATACTTTTTCTGTGGTATTAAGTTCTGCTCATATCTTTATTTATCTTTTTTCCTTGTTCTCAGGTTTTATTGTTTTGATATTTTGATGTCAATTAAAACACTTGGTTATTCATTTTAATAAATATTTTTACATATAAAGATTTGAACTTTTAAAGATTCCAGCTTACTTGTAAGTTTCTAAGGGTCAGGTCCTCTACATTGTGGCTGGCCTAAGGCTTAGTTCACAATATAGCAAAGTATATATTGACCTATTTTCCCCTCGACTTTCTGTGATTTCCTACATCTCACCTTTCTTTGCAGACAAGCCATTTGAAATACCCTTAACTTATTTCACAGCCAATAAGTCTTTGAAATAATGTGTATTTTTTAGAGAAATCTTCTTATATATTTAGGCAGAAAATCTGAACTGCCATAGTTTTCAAAACAGCATAATTTCACTCTTCTCAATGATGAATCTGTTGTATTACACAACCTTTGAGTAGTTAGCTTTAACAATGACATGTACTTTAAAAATATTTTATAGATACTACCAGTCTTTGAAAACATCCTTGTTTCTTGTTTCAGTTCCAGTTTTATGTATATTTTCTGCCTTGCACCTGATTATTCCAACGTCTGATCGATTGCCTAGGGAATCTAATTCTGTTATTGATTGTTTTTGCTGATTGTCTCCCCCTCTAGCTGATTTCTTCTTTATTGTGTAAATTTAGATCCTGAGCTCATGTTTAGCTCAACAGCTGACCTTGTAAGAGTCTTAGGTGTGAACACTCGTAAGCTTCATCAGAAAGTCCGCAAAGATTTATTTTTGTCCCTCCAATGAGTTGCCCACGAGGACCCCGTTTTCTACAAGTGTTGGTCCAATACTCCCTCTAGAGGAACGGCCTCAGACAGGGCTGCTTTGTGCCCCACGATCTGGGGCAGTGGCCGTGGTCGGCCTGTGGCCCGTGCAGGAGCCTCTCAGCGTGTGTCCCAGGGACCCACCTGCCTGCGAACTTCGGTCACCTGGCAGGAAGCTACAATGCCCAGACCTATGGTTAGCTGTGCAGAAAGGTGTATTGCGTGGACATGTTCCACACACACTTCAAGTAAGAGGGCGGCCTGAGTGGAAAGGTGAGAGTTTGGGCAGCTGTGCAGACAAAGAAGGCGCCCTTTGTCCTGGGCCTAAAAGCTTGTGACACCCCACTGGGCCGGCCGGACTCTGAGGGCCCTGCCCTGGGCCCCGTGCTCCCCTGAACTTTTTTCAGTCACAGCAGATATGGCCACACCCACTCCCTCTGTAAGGGCAGTGTTCCAACCTCCCTCAGCCCCGCCCCCTCTAGCAGTTTTCAATGGACTACAGATGCTACATTCTGAGTTCAGGGCATTCCGAGAATGCCAAGGGCAGACATGATGACCTTACATGATTTCCTCTTGTGTCAGTATTGGTAAATTTTAGGAGCTAGGAAATGGTCCACTTTACACAAATGTTCAAATTTACTGGCATTTCATATATTCTCTGCTATAACATTGTCCTGATTCTTTCTGTATATTCTTTACTTATGTTTTGGTTTTCCTTAATCAAAGTGTGTCTTTTAAATCTTGTCAAAGAATATTCTTAGACTTACTACATCTCCTGAATTTTATACATTTTCTATTGTATTAAGTTCTCCTCATGTCTTTATTTATATTTTTTCTGTGTTGTCAGGTTTATTGTTTTGATATTCTGATGTCAATTAAAACACTTGGTTATTCATTATAATAAATGTTTTTACTTATAAATATTTCAACTTTTCAAGATTCCAGCTTACATGTAAGTTTCTAAGGGTCAGGTCCTCTACATTGTTGCTGGCCTAAGGCTTAGTTCACCATATAGCAATGTATATATTGACCTATTTTCCCCTCGACTTTCTGTGATTCCCTATATCTCACCTTTCTTTGCAGACAAGCCATTTGAAATACTCTTAACTTATTTCACAGCCAATACGTCTTTGAAATAATGTGTATTTTTTAGAGAAATCTTCTTATATAATTAGGCAGAAAATCTGACCTGCCATAGTTTTCAAAACAGCATAATTTCACTCTTCTCAATGATGAATCTGTTGTATGACACAACCTTTGAGTATTTAGCTTTATCAATGACATGTACTTTAAAAATGTTTTCGAGATCCTACCAGTCTTTGAAAACATCCTTGTTCCTTGTTTCAGTTCCAGGTTTGTGTATACTTTCTGCCTTGCACCTGATTATTCTAACATCTGATGGATGGCCTAGGGAATCTAATTCTGGTATTGATTGTTTTTGCTGCTTGTCTCACCTTGTAGCTGATTTCTTCATTATTGTGTAAATTAAGATCATGAGCTCATGTTTAGCTAAACAGCTGACCTTGTAAGAGGCTTAGGTGTGAACGCTCGTAAGCTTCAGCAGAGAGTCCACAAAGATTTTTTTGTGTCCCTCCAATGAGTTACCCGCGCGGACCCGTTTTCTACAACTGTTGGTCCACTACTCCCTCTAGAGTCTGGGACTCAGACAGGACTGCTTTGCTTCCCCCGATCTGGGGTAGTGGCTTCGGGCGGCCTGTGGCCTGGGCAGGAGGCTCCCCGCGTGTGTCCCACGACCGATCTGCCTGCGAACTTCGGTCACTTGGCAGGAAGGTATGATGCCCAGACCTATGGTTAGCTTTGCAGCGAGGTGTACTGCGCGGACCGGTTCCACACACACTTCAAGTCAGAGGGCGGCCTGAGAGGAAAGGTGAGTGTTTGGGCAGCTGTGCAGACAAAGAAGGCGCACTTTGGCCTGGGTCTAAATGCTTGTGACACACGACTGGGCCTGCCGGGCTCTGAGGGCCCTGCCGTTGTCCCCCTTCTCCCCTGCCCTTTGTTAAGTTACAGCAGAGATGGCCCCACCCACTCCCTCAGTGAGGGCTGTGTTAACACCTCCCTCAGCCCCGCCCCCTCTCCGCAGCTTACCATGGACTACAGATGCTGCATTCTGAGGCCATGGCGTTCCGAGAATGCCAAGGGAAGACATGATGACCTTACATGATTTCCTCTTGAGTCAAATTTGGTAAACTTTAGGAGCTAGGAAATGGTCCACTTTACACAAGTGTTGAAATTTACTGGCATTTCATATATTCTCTGCTATAACATTGTCCTGATTCTTTCTGTATATTCTTTACTTATGTTTTGGTTTTCCTTAATCAAAGTGTGTCTTTTAAATCTTGTCAAAGAATATTCTTTGGACTTACTACCTCACCTGAATTTTATACGTTTTCTGTGGTATTAAGTTCTGCTCATATCTTTATTTATCTTTTTTCTATGTTCCCAGGGTTTATTGTTTTGATCTTTTGATGTCAATAAGAACACTTGGTTATTCATTTAATAAATCTTTTTACTTATAAAGATTTGAACTTTTAACGATTCCAGCTTACTTGTAAGTTTCTAAGGGTCAGGTCCTCTACATTGTGGCTGGCCTAAGGCTTAGTTCACAATATAGCAAAGTATATATTGACCTATTTTCCACTCGACTTTCTGTGATTTACTACATCTCACCTTTCTTTGCCGACAAGCCATTTGAAATACCCTTAACTTATTTCACAGCCAATAAGTCTTTGAAATAATCTGTATTTATTAGAGAAATCTTCTTATATATTTAGGCAGAAAATCTGACCTGCCATAGTTTTCAAAACAGCATAATTTCACTCTTCACAATGATGAATCTGTTCTATTACACAACCTTTGAGTATTTAGCTTTATCAATGACATGTACTTTTAAAATGTTTTAGAGATCCTACCAGTCTTTGAAAACGTCCTTGGTCCTTGTTTCAGTTCCAGTTTTATGTATATTATCTGCCTTGCACCTTATTATTACAATGTCTTATCGATGGCCTAGGGAATCTAATTTTGGTATTGAGTGTTTTTGCTGATTGTCTCCCCCTGTAGCTGATTTCTTCATTATTCTGTAAATGTAGATCATGAGCTCATGTTTAGTTCCACAGCTGACCTTGTAAGAGTCTGAGGTGTGAACACTCGTAAGCTTCAGCAGAGAGTCCACAAAGATTTTTTTGTGTCCCTCCAATGAGTTACCCGCGCGGACCCCGTTTTATACAAGTGTTGGTCCACTACTCCCTGTAGAGTCTTGGACTCAGACAGGACTGCTTTGCTTCCCCCGATCTGGGGTAGTGGCTTCGGGTGGCCTGTGGCCAGGGCAGGAGTCTCCCCGCGTGTTTCCCACGACCGATCTGCCTGCGAACTTCGGTCACTTGGCAGGAAGGTATGATGCCCAGACCTATGGTTAGCTTTGCAGCGATGTGTACTGCGCGGACCGGTTCCACACACACTTCAAGTCAGAGGGCGGCCTGAGTGGAAAGGTGAGGGTTTGGGCAGTTGTGCAGACAAAGAAGGCGCACTTTGGCCTGGGCCTAAATGCTTGTGACACACGACTGGGCCTGCTGGGTTCTGAGGGCACTGCCGTTGGCCCCCTTCTCCCCTGCCCTTTGTTAAGTCACAGCAGAGATGGCCACACCCACTCCCTCAGTGAGGGCAGTGTTCCCACCTCCCTCAGCCACGACCCCTCTCCGCAGGTTACCATGGACAACAGATGCTGCATTCTGAGGCCAGGGCATTCTGAGAATGCCAAGAGCAGACATGATGACCTTAAAGGAATTCCTCTTGTGTCAATTGTGGTAAACTTTGGAGCTAGGAAATGGTCCACTTTACACAAATGTTCAAATTTAGTGGCATTTCATATATTCTCTGCTATAACATTGTCCTGATTCTTTCTGTATATTCTTTACTTATGTTTTGGTTTTCCTTAATCAAAGTGTTTTTTTTAAATCTTGTCAAAGAATATTCTTTGGAATTACTACCTCATCTGAATTTTATACGTTTTCTGTGGTATTAAGTTCTGCTCATATCTTTATTTATCTTTTTTCTATGTTCCCATGGTTTATTGTTATAATATTCTGATGTCAATTAAAACACTTGGTTATTCATTTTAATAAAACTTTTTACTTATAATCATTTGAACTTTTCAAGATTCCAGCTTACTTGTAAGTTTCTATAGGTCAGGTCCTCTACATTGTTGCTGGCCTAAAGCTTAGTTCACCATATAGCAATGTATATATTGACCTATTTTCCCCTCGACTTTCTGTGATTCCCTACATCTCATCTTTCTTTGCAGACAAGCCATTTGAAATACTCTTAACTTATTTCACAGCCAATAAGTCTTTGAAATAATGTGTAGTTTTTAGAGAAATCTTCTTATATAATTAGGCAGAAAATCTCACCTGCCATAGTTTTCAAAACAGCATAATTTCACTCTTCTCAATGATGAATCTGTTGTATGACACAACCTTTGAGTATTTAGCTTTATCAATGACATGTAATTTAAAAATGTTTTAGAGATCCTATCAGTCTTTGAAAACATCCTTGTTCCTTGTTTCAGTTCCAGTTTTGTGTATACTTTCTGCCTTGCACCTGATTATTCCAACATCTGATGGATGGCCTATGGAATCTAATTCTGGTATTTATTGTTTTTGCTGCTTGTCTCCCCTTGTAGCTGATTTCTTCATTATTGTGTAAATTTAGATCATGAGCTCATGTTTAGCTAAACATCTGAACTTGTAAGAGGCTTAGTTGTGAACGCTCGTAAGCTTCAGCAGAAAGTCCGCAAAGATTTTTTTGTGTCCCTCCAACGAGTTACCCGCGCTGACCCCGTTTTCTACAAGTGTTGGTCCACTACTCCCTCTAGAGGCTGGGACTCAGACAGGACTGCTTTGCTGCCCCCGATCTGGGATAGTGGCTTTGTGCGGCCTGTGGCCTGGGCAGGAGGCTCCCCACGTGTGTCCCACGACCCATCTGCCTGCGAACTTCCGACACCTCTCAGGAAGCTATGATGCCCAGACCTATGTATAGCTTGGCAGCGAGGTGTACTGCGCGGACCGGTTCCACACACATTTCAAGTAAGAGGGCGGCCTGAGTGGAAAGGTGAGAGTTTGGGCAGCTGTGCAGATAAAGAAGGCACACTTTGGCCTGGGCCTAAATGCTTGTGACACCCCATTGTGCCTGCTGTCTCTGTGGGCACTGCAGTTGGCGCCCTTCTCCCCTGCCCTTTGTTCAGTCACAGCAGAGATGGCCCCACCCACTCCCTCAGTGAGGGCAGTGTTCCAAACTCCCTCAACCCCGCCCCCTCTCCGCAGGTTTCCATGGACTACAGATGCTGCATTCTGAGTCCAGGGCATTCCGAGAATGCCAAGGGCAGACATGATGACCTTACATGATTTCCTCTTGTGTCAGTTTTGGTAAACTTTAGGAGCTAGGAAATGGTCCACTTTACACAAATGTTCAAATTTACTGGCATTTCATATATTCTCTGCTATAACATTGTCCTGATTCTTTCTGTATATTCTTTACTTATGTTTTGGTTTTCCTTAATCAAAGTGTGTCTTTTAAATCTTGTCAAAGAATATTCTTTGGACTTACTACCTCACCTGAATTTTATACGTTTTCTGTGGTATTAAGTTCTGCTCATATCTTTATTTATCTTTTTTCCTTGTTCTCATGGTTTATTGTTTTGATATTTTGATGTCAATTAAAACACTTGGTTATTCATTTTAAGAAAACTTTTTACTTATAAAGATTTGAAATTTTAAAGATTCCAGCTTACTTGTAAGTTTCTAAGGGTCAGGTCCTCTACATTGTGGCTGGCCTAAGGCTTAGTTCAAAATATAGCAAAGTATATATTGACCTATTTTCCCCTCGACTTTCTGTGATTTCCTACATCTCACCTTTCTTTGCAGAAAAGCCATTTGAAATACCCTTAACTTATTTCACAGCCAATAAGTCTTTGAAATATTGTGCATTTTTTAGAGAAATCTTCTTTTATATTTAGGCAGAAAATATGACCTCCCATAGTTTTCAAAACAGCATAATTTCACTCTTCTCAATGATGAATCTGTTGTATGACACAACCTTTGAGTATTTAGCTTTAACAATGAGATGTACTTTAAAAATGTTTTACAGATACTACCAGTCTTTGAAAACATCCTTGTTCCATGTTTCAGTTCCAGTTTTATGTATATTTTCTGCCTTGCACCTGAGTATTCCAACGTCTGATCGATGGCCTAGGGAATCTAATTCTGGTATTGATTGTTTTTGCTGATTGTCTCCCCCTGTAGCTGATTTCTTCTTTATTGTGTATATTTAGATCATGAGCTCATGTTTAGCTCAACAGCTAACCTTGTAAGAGTCTTAGGTGTGAACACTCGTAAACTTCATCAGAAAGTCCGCAAAGATTTCTTTGTGTCCCTACAATGAGTTGCCCGCGAGGACCCCGTTTTCTACAAGTGTTGGTCCAATACTCCCTCTAGAGGCACGGCCTCAGACAGGGCTGCTTTGTGCCCCACGATCTGGGGCAGTGGCCGTGATCGGCTTGTGGCCCGGGCAGGAGCCTCTCAGCGTGTGTCCCAGGGACCCACCTGCCTGCGAAATTCGGTCACCTGGCAGGAAGCTACAATGCCCACACGAATGGTTAGCTGTGCAGCAAGGTGTATTGCGCGGACTGGTTCCACATACACTTCAAGTAAGAGGGCGGCCTGAGTGGAAAGGTGAGAGTTTGGGCAGCTGTGCAGACAAAGAAGGCGCCCTTTGTCCTGGGCCTAAATGCTTGTGACACCCCACTGGGCCTGCCGGGCTCTGAGGGCCCTGCCCTGGACCCCGTGCTCCCCTGCCCTTTGTTCAGTCACAGCAGAGATGGCCACAGCCACTCCCTCTGTGAGGGCACTGTTCCAACCTCCCTCAGCCCCGCCCACTCGCCGCAGGTTTCCATGGACTACAGATGCTGCATTCTGAGTCCAGAGCATTCCGAGAATGCCAAGGGCAGACATGATGACCTTATATGATTTCCTCTTGGGTCAGTTTTGGTAAACTTTAGGAGCTAGGAAATGGTCCACTTTACACAAATGTTCAAATTTACTGGCATTTCATATATTCTCTGCTATAACATTGTCCTGATTATTTCTGTATATTCTTTACTTATGTTTTGGTTTTCCTTAATCAAAGTATGTCTTTTAAATCTTGTCAAAGAATATTCTTAGACTTACTACATCACCTGAATTTTATACATTTTCTATTGTATTAAGTTCGCCTCATATCTTTATTTATATTTTTTTCTGTGTTCTCAGGTTTATTGTTTTGATATTCTGATGTCAATTAAAACACTTGGTTATTCATTATAATAAATGATTTTACTTATAAATATTTCAACTTTTCAAGATTCCAGCTTACTTGTAAGATTCTAAGGGTCAGGTCCTCTACATTTTTGCTGGCCTTAGGCTTAGTTCACCATATAGCAATGTATATATTGACCTATTTTCCCCTCGACTTTCTGTGATTCCCTACATCACACCTTTCTTGCAGACAAGCCATTTGAAATACTCTTAACTTATTTCACAGCCAATAAGTCTTTGAAATAATGTGTATTTTTTAAAGAAATCTCCTTATATATTTAGGCAGAAAATCTGACCAGCCATAGTTTTCAAAGCAGCATAATTTCACTCTTTTCAATGATGAATCTGTTGTATGACACAACCTTTGAGTATTTTGCTTTATCAATGACATGTACTTTAAAATTGTTTTAGAGATCCTACCAGTCTTTGAAAACATCCTTGTTCCTTGTTTCAGTTCCAGTTTTGTGTATACTTTCTGCCTTGCACCTGATTATTCCAACATCTGATGGATGGCATAGGGAATCTAATACTGGTATTGATTGTTTTTGCTGCTTGTCTCACCCTGTAGCTGATTTCTTCATTACTGTGTAAATTTAGATCATGAGCTCATGTTTAGCTAAACAGCTGACCTTGTAAGAGGCTTAGGTGTGAACGCTCGTAAGCTACAGAAGAAAGTCCACAAAGATTTTTTTGTGTCCCTCCAATGACTTACCGGCGCGGACCCCGTTTTCTACAAGTGTTGGTCCACTACACCCTCTAGAGGCTGGGACTCAGACAGGACTGCTTTGCTTCCCCCGATCTGGGGTAGTGGCTTTGGGCGGCCTGTGGCCTGGGCAGGAGGCTCCCCGCGTGTGTCCAACGACCGATATGCCTGTGAACTTCGGTCACCTGGCAGGAAGCTATGATGCCCAGACCTATGGTTAGCTTTGCAGCGAGGTGTACTGCGCGGACCGGTTCCACACACACTTCAAGTCAGAGGGCGGCCTGAGTGGAAAGGTGAGAGTTTGGGCAGCTGTGCAGACAAAGAAGGTGCACTTTGGCCTGGGCCTAAATGCTTGTGACACACGACTGGGCCTGCCGGTCTCTGAGAGCCCTGCCGTTGGCCCCTTCTCCCCTGCCCTTTGTTAAGTCACAGCAGAGATGGCCACAGCCACTCCCTCAGTGAGGGAAGTGTTCCCACCTCCCTCAGCCACGCCCCCTCTCCGCAGGTTACCATGGACTACAGATGCTGCATTCTGAGGCGAGGGCGGTCCGAGAATGCCAAGGGCAGACATGATGACCTTAATCGATTTCCCCTTGTGTCAATCTTGGTAAACTTAGGAGCTAGGAAATGGTCCACTTTACACAAATGTTCAAATTTACTGGCATTTCATATATTCTCTGCTATAACATTGTCCTGATTCTTTCTGTATATTCTTTACTTATGTTTTGGTTTTCCTTAATGAATGTGTGTCTTTTAAATCTTGTCAAAGAATATTCTTTGGACTTACTACCTCACCTGAATTTTATACGTTTTCTGTGGTATTAAGTTCTGCTCATATCTTTATTTATCTTTTTTCCTTGTTCTCAGGGTTTATTGTTTTGATATTTTGATGTCAATTAAAACACTTGGTTATTCATTTTAAGAAAACTTTTTACTTATAAAGATTTGAAATTTTAAAGATTCCAGCTTACTTGTAAGTTTCTAAGGGTCAGGTCCTCTACATTGTGGCTGGCCTAAGGCTTAGTTCACAATATAGCAAAGTATATATTGACCTATTTTCCCCTCGACTTTCTGTGATTTCCTACATCTCACCTTTCTTTGCAGACAAGCCATTTGAAATACCCTTAACTTATTTCAAAGCCAATAAGTCTTTGAAATATTGTGCACTTTTTAGAGAAATCTTCTTATATATTTAGGCAGAAAATCTGACCTGCCATAGTTTTCAAAACAGCATAATTCCACTCTTCTCAATGATGAATCTGTTGTATGACACAACCTTTGAGTATTTAGCTTTAACAATGACATGTACTTTAAAAATGTTTTAGAGATAGTACCAGTCTTTGAAAACATCCTTGTTCCTTGTTTCAGTTCCAGTTTTATGTATATTTTCACCCTTGCACCTGATTATTCCAACGTCTGATCGATGGCCTAGGGAATCTAATTCTGGTATTGATTGTTTTTGCTGATTGTCTCCCCCTTTAGCTGATTTCTTCTTTATTGTGTATATTTAGATCATGAGCTCATGTTTAGCTCAACAGCTGACCTTGTAAGAGTCTTAGGTGTGAACACTCGTAAACTTCATCAGAAAGTCCGCAAAGATTTCTTTGTGTCCCTACAATTAGTTGCCCGCGAGGACCCCGTTTTCTACAAGTGTTGGTCCAATACTCCCTCTAGAGGCACGGCCTCAGACAGGGCTGCTTTGTGCCCCACGATCTGGGGCAGTGGCCATGGTCGGCCTGTGGCCGGGGCAGTAGCCTCTCAGCGTGTGTCCCAGGGACCCACCTGCCTGCGAACTTCGGTCACCTGGCAGGAAGCTACAATGCCCAGACGTATGGTTAGCTGTGCAGCAAGGTGTATTGCGCGGACAGGTTCCAAACACACTTCAAGTAAGAGGGCGGCCTGAGTGGAAAGGTGAGAGTTTGGCAGCTGTGCAGACAAAGAAGGCGCCCTTTGTCCTGGGCCTAAATGCTTGTGACACCCCACTGGGCCTGCCGTGCTCTGAGGGCCCTGCCCTGGGCCCCGTGCTCCCCTGCCCTTTGTTCAGTCACAGCAGAGATGGCCACAGCCACTCCCTCTGTGAGGGCAGTGTTCCAACCTCCCTCAGCCCCGCCCACTCTCCGCAGGTTTCCATGGACTACAGATGCTGCATTCTGAGTCCAGGGCATTCCGAGAATGCCAAGGGCAGACATGATGACCTTACATGATTTCCTCTTGGGTCAGTTTTGGTAAACTTTAGGAGCTAGGAAATGGTCCACTTTACACAAATGTTCAAATTTACTGGCATTTCATATATTCTCTGCTATAACATTGTCCTGATTATTTCTGTATATTCTTTACTTATGTTTTGGTTTTCCTTAATCAAAGTGTGTCTTTTAAATCTTGTCAATGAATATTCTTAGACTTACTACATCACCTGAATTTTATACATTTTCTATTGTATTAAGTTCTCCTCATATCTTTATTTATATTTTTTCTGTGTTCTCAGGTTTATTGTTTTGATATTCTGATGTCAATTAAAACACTTGGTTATTCATTATAATAAATGATTTTACTTATAAATATTTCAACTTTTCAAGATTCCAGCTTACTTGTAAGTTTCTAAGGGTCAGGTCCTCTACATTATTGCTGGCCTAAGGCTTAGTTCACCATATAGCAATGTATATATTGACCTATTTTCCCCTCGACTTTCTGTGATTCCCTACATCTCACCTTTCTTTGCAGACAAGCCATTTGAAATACTCTTAACTTATTTCACAGCCAATAAGTCTTTGAAATAATGTGTATTTTTTAAAGAAATCTCCTTATATATTTAGGCAGAAAATCTGACCAGCCATAGTTTTCAAAGCAGCATAATTTCACTCTTTTCAATGATGAATCTGTTGTATGACACAACCTTTGAGTATTTAGCTTTATCAATGACATGTACTTTAAAAATATTTTAGAGATCCTACCAGTCTTTGAAAACATCCTTGTTCCTTGTTTCAGTTCCAGTTTTGTGTATACTTTCTGCCTTGCACCTGATTATTCCAACATCTGATGGATGGCCTAGGGAATCTAATTCTGGTATTGATTGATTGTGCTGCTTGTCTCCCCTTGTAGCTGATTTTTCATTATTGTGTAAATTTAGATCATGAGCTCATGTTTAGCTAAACAGCTGACCTTGTAAGAGGCTTAGGTGTGAACGCTCGTAAGCTTCAGAAGAAAGTCCACAAAGATTTTTTTGTGTCCCTCCAATGAGTTACCGCCGCGGACCCCGTTTTCTACAAGTGTTGGTCCACTACATCCTCTAGAGGCTGGGACTCAGACAGGACTGCTTTGCTTCCCCCGATCTGGGGTAGTGGCTTTGGGCGGCCTGTGGCCTGGGCAGGAGGCTCCCCGCGTGTGTCCCACGACAGATATGCCTGCGAACTTCGGTCACCTGGCAGGAAGCTATGATGCCCAGACCTATGGTTAGCTTTGCAGCGAGGTGTACTGCGCGGACCGGTTCCACACACACTTCAAGTCAGAGGGCGGCCTGAGTGTAAAGGTGAGAGTTTGGGCAGCTGTGCAGACAAAGAGGCGCACTTTGGCCTGGGCCTAAATGCTTGTGACACACGACTGTGCCTGCCGGTCTCTGAGGGCCCTGCCGTTGGCCCCTTCTCCCCTGCCCTTTGTTAAGTCACAGCAGAGATGGCCACACCCACTCCCTCAGTGAGGGAAGTGTTCTCACCTCCCTCAGCCACGCCCCCTCTCCGCAGGTTACCATGGACTACAGATGCTGCATTCTGAGGCCAGGGCGTTCCGAGAATGCCAAGGGCAGACATGATGACCTTAAACGATTTCCCCTTGTGTCAATCTTGGTAAACTTAGGAGCTAGGAAATGGTCCACTTTACACAAATGTTCAAATTTAGTGGCATTTCATATATTCTCTGCTATAACATTGTCCTGATTCTTTCTGTATATTCTTTACTTATGTTTTGGTTTTCCTTAATCAAAGTGTGTCTTTTAAATCTTGTCAAAGAATATTCTTTGGACTTACTACCTCACCTGAATTTTATACGTTTTCTGTGGTATTAAGTTCTGCTCATATCTTTATTTATCTTTTTTCTATGTTCCCAGGGTTTATTGTTTTGATCTTTTGATGTCAATAAAAACACTTGGTTATTCATTTAATAAATCTTTTTACTTATAAAGATTTGAACTTTTAACGATTCCAGCTTACTTGTAAGTTTCTAAGGGTCAGGTCCTCTACATTGTGGCTGGCCTAAGGCTTAGTTCACAATATAGCAAAGTATATATTGACCTATTTTCCCCTAGACTTTCTGTGATTTCCTACATCTCACCTTTCTTTGCAGACAAGCCATTTGAAATACCCTTAACTTATTTCACAGCCAATAAGTCTTTGAAATAATGTGTATTTTTTAGAGAAATATTCTTATATATTTAGGCAGAAAATCTGACCTGCCATAGTTTTCAAAACAGCATAATTTCACTCTTCTGAACTATGAATCTGTTGTCTTACACAACCTTTGAGTATTTAGCTTTATCAATGACATGTACTTTTAAAATGTTTTAGAGATCCTACCAGTCTTTGAAAACGTCCTTGGTCCTTCTTTCAGTTCCAGTTTTATGTATATTTTCTGCCTTGCACCTGATTATTCCCACGTCTTATCGATTGCCTAGGTAATCTAATTCTGGTTTTGAGAGTTTTTGCTGATTGTCACCCCCTGTAACTGATTTCTTCATTATTGTGTAAATTTAGATCATGAGCTCATATTTAGATCAACATCTGACTTTGTAAGAGGCTTAGGTGTGAACACTCGTAAGCTTCATCAGAAAGTCCGCAAAGATTTATTTGTGTCCCTCCAATGAGTTACCCGCGTGGACCCCGTTTTCTACATGTGATGTTCCACTACTCTCTGTAGAGGCACGGCCTCAGACAGGGCTGCTTTGCGCCCCACGGTCTGTGGCAATGGCAATGGGCGGCCTGTGGCCCTGGCAGGAGCCTCTCTGCGTGTGTCCCAGGGACCCATCTGCCTGCGAACTTCGGTCACCTGGCAGGAAGCTACGATGCCCAGACCTATGGTTAGCTGTGCAGCGAGGTGTACAGCGCGGACAGGTTCCACACACACTTCAAGTAAGAGGGCGGCCTGAGTGGAAAGGTGAGAGTTTGGGCAGCTGTGCAGACAAAGAAGGCGCCCTTTGTACTGGCCCTAAATGCTTGTGACACCCTACTGGGCCTGCCGGGCTCTGAGGGCCATGCCCTGGGCCCCCTGCTCCCCTGCCCTTTCTTCCGTCACAGCAGAGATGGCCACACCCACTCCCTCAGTGAGGGCAGTGTTCCAACCTCCCTCAGCCCCGCCCCCTCTCCACAGGTTACCATGGGCTACAGATGCTGCATTCTGAGTCCAGGGCATTCAGAGAATGCCAAGGGCAGACATGATGACCTTACATATTTTCCTCTTATGTCAGTTTTCGTAAACTTTAGGAGCTAGGAAATGGTCCACTTTACACAAATGTTCAAATTTACATGTATTTCATATATTCTCTACTATAACATTGTCCTGAGTCTTTCTGTATATTCTTTACTTATGTTTTGGTTTTCCTTAATCAAAGTGTGTCTTTTAAATCTTGTCAAAGAATATCCTTTGGACTTACTACTTCACCTGAATTTTATACGTTTTCTGTGGTATTAAGTTCTGCTCATATCTTTATTTATCTTTTTTCAATGTTCTCAGGGTTTATTATTTTAATAATCTGATGTCAATTAAAACACTTGGTTATTCATTTTAATAAATCTTTTTACTTATAACCATTTGAACTTTTCAAGATTCCAGCTTACTTGTAAGTTTCTAAGGGTCAGTTCCTCTACATTGTGGCTGGCCTAAAGCTTAGTTCACCATATAGCAATGTATATATTGACCTATTTTCCCCTCGACTTTCTGTGATTCCCTACATCTCAACTTTCTTTGCAGACAAGCCATTTGAAATACCCTTAAATTATTTCACAGCAAATAAGTCTTTGAAATAATGTGTATTTTTTAGAGAAATCTTCTTATATAATTAGGCAGAAAATCTGACCTGCCATAGTTTTCAAAACAGCATAATTTCACTCTTCTCAATGATGAATCTGTTGTATGACACAACCTTTGAGTATTTAGCTTTATCAATGACATATACTTTAAAAATGTTTTAGAGATCCTACCAGTCTTTGAAAACATCCTTGTTCCTTGTTTCAGTTCCAGTTTTGTGTATACTTTCTGCCTTGCACCTGATTATTCCAACATCTGATGGATGGCCTATGGAATCTAATTCTGGTATTGATTGTTCTTGCTGCTTGTCTCCCCTTGTAGCTGATTTCTTCATTATTGTGTAAATTTAGATCATGTGCTCATGTTTAGCTAAACAGCTGTCCTTGTAAGAGGCTTAGGTGTGAACGCTCGTAAGCTTCAGCAGAAAGTCCACAAAGATTTTTTTGTGTCCCTCCAATGAGTTACCCGCGCGGACCCCGTTTTATACAAGTGTTGGTCCACTACTCCCTCTAGAGTCTGGGACTCAGACAGGACTGCTTTGCTTCCCCCGATCTGGGGTAGTGGCTTTGGGCGGCGTGTGGCCTGGGCAGGAGGCTCCCCGCGTGTGTCCCACGACCGATCTGCCTGCGAACTTCGGTCACCTGGCAGGAAGCTATGATGCACAGACCTATGGTTAGCTTTGCAGCGAGGTGTACTGCGCGGACCGGTTCCACACACACTTCAAGTCAGAGGGCGGCCTGAGTGGATAAGTGAGAGTTTGGGCAGTTGTGCAGACAAAGAAGGCGCACTTTGGCCTGGGTCTAAATGCTTGTGACACACGACTGGGCCTGCCTGGCTCTGAGGACCCTGACGTTGGCCCCCTTCTCCCCTGCCCTTTGTTAAGTTACAGCAGAGATGGCCCCACCCACTCCCTCAGTGACGGCTGTGTTCCCACCTCCCTCAGCCCCGCCCCCTCTCCGCAGGTTACCATGGACTACAGATGCTGCATTCTGAGGCCAGGGCGTTCCTAGAATGCCAAGGGATGACATGATGACCTTACATGATTTCCTCTTGGGTCAATTTTGGTTAACTTTAGGAGCTAGGAAATGGTCCACTTTACACAAGTGTTGAAATTTACTGGCATTTCATATATTCTCTGCTATAACATTGTCCTGATTCTTTCTGTATATTCTTTACTTATGTTTTGGTTTTCCTTAATCAAAGTGTGTCTTTTAAATCTTGTCAAAGAATATTCTTTGGACTTACTACCTCACCTGAATTTTATACGTTTTCTGTGGTATTAAGTTCTGCTCATATCTTTATTGATCTTTTTTCTATGTTCCCAGGGTTTATTGTTTTGATCTATTGATGTCAATAAAAACACTGGGTTATTCATTTAATAAATCTTTTTACTTATAAAGATTTGAACTTTTAACGATTCCAGCTTACTTGTAAGTTTCTAAGGGTCAGGTCCTCTACATTGTGGCTGGCCTAAGGCTTAGTTCACAATATAGCAAAGTATATATTGACCTATTTTCCCCTCGACTTTCTGTGATTTACTACATCTCACCTTTCTTTGCCGACAAGCCATTTGAAATACCCTTAACTTATTTCACAGCCAATAAGTCTTTGAAATAATGTGTATTTATTAGAGAAATCTTCTATATATTTAGGCAGAAAATCTGACCTGCTATAGTTTTCAAAACAGCATAATTTCACTCTTCACAATGATGAATCTGTTGTATTACACAACCTTTGAGTATTTAGCTTTATCAATGACATGTACTTTTAAAATGTTTTAGAGATCCTACCAGTGCTTGAAAACGTCCTTGGTCCTTGTTTCAGTTCCAGTTTTATGTATATTTTCTGCCTTGCACCTGACTATTACAATGTCTTATCGATGGCCTAGGGAATCTAATTCTGGTATTGAGTGTTTTTGCTGATTTTCTCCCCCTGTCGCTGATTTCTTCATTATTCTGTAAATTTAGATCATGAGCTCATGTTTAGTTCCACAGCTGACCTTGTAAGAGTCTGAGGTGTGAACACTCGTAAGCTTCATCAGAATGTCCGCAATGATTTATTTGTGTCCCTCCAATGAGTTGCCCGCGAGGACCCCGTTTTCTACAAGTGTTGTTCCAATACTCCCTCTAGAGGCACAGCCTCAGACAGGGCTGCTTTGTGCCCCACGATCTGGGGCAGTGGCCGTGGTCGGCCTGTGGCCCTGGCAGGAGCCTCTCAGCGTGTGTCCCAGGGACCCACCTGCCTGCAAACTTCGGTCACCTTGCAGGAAGCTACAATGCCCAGACCTATGGTTAGCTGTGCAGCAAGGTGTATTGCGCAGACAGGTTCCAAACACACTTCAAGTAAGAGGGCGGCCTGAGTGGAAAGGTGAGAGTTTGGGCAGCTGTGCAGACAAAGAAGGGCACTTTGGCCTGGGCCTAAATGCTTGTGACACCCCACTGGGCCTGCCGGGCTCTGAGGGCCCTGCCCTGGGCCCCGTGCTCCCCTGCCCTTTGTTCAGTCACAGCAGAGATGGCCACACCCACTCCCCCTGTGAGGGCAGTGTTCCAACCTCCCTCAGACCCGACCCTCTCCTCAGGTTACCATGGACTACAGATGCTGCATTCTGAGTCCAGGCATTCCGAGAATGCCAAGGGCAGACATGATGACTTTACATGATTACCTCTTGGGTCAATTTAGGTAAACTTTAGGAGCTAGGAAATGGTCCACTTTACACAAGTGTTCAAATTTACTGGCATTTCATATATTCTCTTCTATAACATTGTCCTGATTCTTTCTGTATATTCTTTACTTATGTTTTGGTTTTGATTAATCAAAGTGTGTCTTTTAAATCTTGTCTAAGAATATTCTTAGACTTACTACATCACCTGAATTTTATACATTTTCTATTGTATTAAGTTCTCCTCATATCTGTATTTATATTTTTTCTGTGTTGTCAGGTTTATTGTTTTGATATTCTGATGTCAATTAAAACACTTGGTTATTCATTATAATAAATGTTTTTACTTATAAATATTTCAACTTTTCAAGATTCCAGCTTACTTGTAAGTTTCTAAGGGTCAGGTCCTCTACATTGTTGCTGGCCTAAGGCTTAGTTCACCATATAGCAATGTATATATTGACCTATTTTCCCCTCGACTTTCTGTGATTCCCTATATCTCACCTTTCTTTGCAGACAAGCCATTTGAAATACTCTTAACTTATTTCACAACCAATAAGTCTTTGAAATAATGTGTATTTTTTAGAGAAATCTTCTTATATAATTAGGCAGAAAATCTGACCTGCCATAGTTTTCAAAACAGCATAATTTCACTCTTCTCAATGATGAATCTGTTGTATGACACAACCTTTGAGTATTTAGCTTTATCAATGACATGTACTTTAAAAATGTTTTAGAGATCCTACCAGTCTTTGAAAACATCCTTGTTCCTTGTTTCAGTTCCAGTTTTGTGTATACTTTCTGCCTTGCACCTGATTATTCCAACATCTGATGGATGGCCTAGGGAATCTAATTCTGGTATTGATTGTTTTTGCTGCTTGTCTCCCCTTGTAGCTGATTTCTTCATTATTGTGTAAATTTAGATCATGAGCTCATGTTTAGCTAAACAGCTGACCTTGTAAGAGGCTTAGGTGTGAACGCTCGTAAGCTTCAGCAGAGTGTCCACAAAGATTTTTTTGTGTCCCTCCAATGAGTTACCCGCGCGGACCCGTTTTCTACAAGTGTTGGTCCACTACTCCCTCTAGAGTCTGGGACTCAGACAGGACTGCTTTGCTTCCCCCGATCTGGGGTAGTGCCTTCGGGCGGCCTTTGGCCTGGGCAGGAGGCTCCCCGCGTGTGTCCCACGACCGATCTGCCTGCGAACTTCGGTCACTTGGCAGGAAGGTATGATGCCCAGACCTATGGTTAGCTTTGCAGCGAGGTATACTGCGCGGACCGGTTCCACACACACTTCAAGTCAGAGGGCGGCCTGAGTGGAAAGGTGAGTGTTTGGGCAGCTGTGCAGACAAAGAAGGCGCACTTTGGCCTGGGTCTAAATGCTTGTGACACACGACTGGGCCTGCCGGGCTCTGAGGGCCCTGCCTTTGGCCCCCTTCTCCCCTGCCCTTTGTTAAGTTACAGCAGAGATGGCCCCACCCACTCCCTCAGTGAGGGCTGTGTTCCCACCTCCCTCAGCCCCGCCCCCTCTCCGCAGGTTACCATGGACTACAGAGGCTGCATTCTGAGGCCAGGGCGTTCCGAGAATGCCAAGGGAAGACATGATGACCTTACATGATTTCCTCTTGGGTCAATTTTGGTAAACTTTAGGAGCTAGGAAATGGTCCACTTTACACAAGTGTTCAAATTTACTGGCATTTCATATATTCTCTGCTATAACATTGTCCTGATTCTTTCTGTATATTCTTTACTTATGTTTTGGTTTTCCTTAATCAAAGTGCGTCTTTTAAATCTTGTCAAAGAATATTCTTTGGACTTACTACCTCACCTGAATTTTATACGTTTTCTGTGGTATTAAGTTCTGCTCATATCTTTATTGATCTTTTTTCTATGTTCCCAGGGTTTATTGTTTTGATCTTTTGATGTCAATAAAAACACTTGGTTATTCATTTAATAAATCTTTTTACTTATAAAGATTTGAGCTTTTAACGTTTCCAGCTTACTTGTAAGTTTCTAAGGGTCAGGTCCTCTACATTGTGGCTGGCCTAATGCTTAGTTCACAATATAGCAAAGTATATATTGACCTATTTTCCCCTCGACTTTCTGTGATTTACTACATCTCACCTTTCTTTGCCGACAAGCCATTTGAAATACCCTTAACTTATTTCACAGCCAATAAGTCTTTGAAATAATGTGTATTTATTAGAGAAATCTTCTTATATATTTAGGCAGAAAATCTGACCTGCCATAGTTTTCAAAACAGCATAATTTCACTCTTCACAATGATGAATCTGTTCTATTACACAACCTTTGATTATTTAGCTTTATCAATGACATGTACTTTTAAAATGTTTTAGAGATCCTACCAGTCTTTGAAAACGTCCTTGGTCCTTGTTTCAGTTCCAGTTTTATGTATATTTTCTGCCTTGCACCTGATTATTACAATGTCTTATCGATGGCCTATGGAATCTTATTCTGGTATTGAGTGTTTTTGCTGATTGTCTCCCCCTGTAGCTGATTTCTTCATTATTCTGTAAATTTAGGTCATGAGCTCATGTTTAGTTCCACAGCTGACCTTGTAAGAGTCTGAGGTGTGAACACTCGTAAGCTTCATCAGAAATTCCGCAAAGATTTATTTGTGTCCCTCCAATGAGTTGCCCGCAAGGACCCCGTTTTCTACAAGTGTTGGTCCAATACTCCCTCTAGAGGCACGGCCTCCGACAGGGCTGCTTTGTGCCCCACGATCTGGAGCAGTGGCCGTGGTCGGCCTGTGGCCCGGGCAGGAGCCTCTCAGCGTGTGTCCCAGGGACCCACCTGCCTGCAAACTTCGGTCACCTTGCAGGAAGCGACAATGCCCAGACCTATGGTTAGCTGTGCAGCAAGGTGTATTGCGCAGACAGGTTCCAAACACACTTCAAGTAAGAGGGCGGCCTGAGTGGAAAGGTGAGAGTTTGGGCAGCTGTGCAGACAAAGAAGGCGCCCTTTGGCCTGGTCCTAAATGCTTGTGACACCCCACTAGGCCTACCGGGCTATGAGTGCCCTGCCCTGGGCCCCGTGCTCCCCTGCCCTTTGTTCAGTCACAGCAGAGATGGCCACACCCACTCCCCCTGTGAGGGCAGTGTTCCAACCTTCCTCAGCCCCGCCCCCTCTCCGCAGGTTACCATGGACTACAGATGCTGCATTCTGAGTCCAGGCATTCCGAGAATGCCAAGGGCAGACATGATGACTTTACATGATTTCCTCTTGGGTCAATTTTGGTAAACATTAGGAGCTAGGAAATGGTCCACTTTACACAAGTGTTCAAATTTACTGGCATTTCATATATTCTCTGCTATAACATTGCCCTGATTCTTTCTGTATATTCATTACTTATGTTTTGGTTTTGATTAATCAAAGTGTGTCTTTTAAATCTTGTCAAAGAATATTCTTAGACTTACTACATCACCTGAATTTTATACATTTTCTATTGTATTAAGTTCTCCTCATATCTTTATTTATATTTTTTCTGTGTTGTCAGGTATATTGTTTTGATATTCTGATGTCAATTAAAACACTTGGTTATTCATTATAATAAATGTTTTTACTTATAAATATTTCAACTTTTCAAGATTCCAGCTTACTTGTAAGTTTCTAAGGGTCAGGTCCTCTACATTGTTGCTGGCCTAAGGCTTAGTTCACCATATAGCAATGTATATATTGACCTATTTTCCCCTCGACTTTCTGTGATTCCCTATATCTCACCTTTCTTTGCAGACAAGCCATTTGAAATACTCTTAACTTATTTCACAACCAATAAGTCTTTGAAATAATGTGTATTTTTTAGAGAAATCTTCTTATATAATTAGGCAGAAAATCTGACCTGCCATAGTTTTCAAAACAGCATAATTTCACTCTTCTCAATGATGAATCTGTTGTATGACACAACCTTTGAGTATTTAGCTTTATCAATGACATGTACTTTAAAAATGTTTTAGAGATCCTACCAGTCTTTGAAAACATCCTTGTTCCTTGTTTCAGTTCCAGTTTTGTGTATACTTTCTGCCTTGCACCTGATTATTCCAACATCTGATGGATGGCCTAGGGAATCTAATTCTGGTATTGATTGTTTTTGCTGCTTGTCTCCCCTTGTAGCTGATTTCTTCATTATTGTGTAAATTTAGATCATGAGCTCATGTTTAGCTAAACAGCTGACCTTGTAAGAGGCTTAGGTGTGAACGCTCGTAAGCTTCAGCAGAGAGTCCACAAAGATTTTTTTGTGTCCCTCCAATGAGTTACCCGCGCGGACCCGTTTTCTACAAGTGTTGGTCCACTACTCCCTCTAGAGTCTGGGACTCAGACAGGACTGCTTTTCTTACCCCGATCTGGCGTAGTGCCTTTGGGCGGCCTTTGGCCTGGGCAGGAGGCTCCCCGCGTGTGTCCCACGACCGATCTGCCTGCGAACTTCGGTCACTTGGCAGGAAGGTATGATGCCCAGACCTATGGTTAGCTTTGCAGCGAGGTGTACTGCGCGGACCGGTTCCACACACACTTCAAGTCAGAGGGCGGCCTGAGTGGAAAGGTGAGTGTTTGGGCAGCTGTGCAGACAAAGAAGGCGCACTTTGGCCTGGGTCTAGATGCTTGTGACACACGACTGGGCCTGCCGGGCTCTGAGGGCCCTGCAGTTGGCCCCCTTCACCCCTGCCCTTTGTTAAGTTAGCGCAGAGATGGCCCCACCCACTCCCTCAGTGAGGGCTGTGTTCCCACCTCCCTCAGCCCCGCCCCCTCTCCGCAGGTTACCATGGACTACAGAGGCTGCATTCTGAGGCCAGGGTGTTCCGAGAATGCCAAGGGAAGACATGATGACCTTACATGATTTCTTCTTGGGTCAATTTTGGTTAACTTTAGGAGCTAGGAAATGGTCCACTTTACACAAGTGTTGAAATTTACTGGCATTTCATATATTCTCTGCTATAACATTGTCCTGATTCTTTCTGTATATTCTTTACTTATGTTTTGGTTTTCCTTAATCAAAGTGTGTCTTTTAAATCTTGTCAAGAATATTCTTTGGACTTACTACCTCACCTGAATTTTATACGTTTTCTGTGGTATTAAGTTCTGCTCATATCTTTATTTATCTTTTTTCTATGTTCCCAGGGTTTATTGTTTTGATCTTTTGATGTCAATAAAAACACTTGGTTATTCATTTAATAAATCTTTTTACTTATAAAGATTTGAACTTTTAACGATTCCAGCTTACTTGTAAGTTTCTAAGGGTCAGGTCCTCTACATTGTGGCTGGCCTAAGGCTTAGTTCACAATATAGCAAAGTATATATTGACCTATTTTCCCCTCGACTTTCTGTGATTTACTACATCTCACCTTTCTTTGCCGACAAGCCATTTGAAATACCCTTAACTTATTTCACAGCCAATAAGTCTTTGAAATAATGTGTATTTATTACAGAAATCTTCTTATATATTTAGGCAGAAAATCTGACCTGCCATAGTTTTCAAAACAGCATAATTTCACTCTTCACAATGATGAATCTGTTCTATTACACAACCTTTGAGTATTTAGCTTTATCAATGACATGTACTTTTAAAATGTTTTAGAGATCCTACCAGTCTTTGAAAACGTCCTTGGTCCTTGTTTCAGTTCCAGTTTTATGTATATTTTCTGCCTTGCACCTGATTATTACAATGTCTTATCGATGGCCTATGGAATCTAATTCTGGTATTGAGTGTTTTTGCTGATTGTCTCCCCCTGTAGCTGATTTCTTCATTATTCTGTAAATTTAGGTCATGAGCTCATGTTTAGTTCCACAGCTGACCTTGTAAGAGTCTGAGGTGTGAACACTCGTAAGCTTCATCAGAAAGTCCGCAAAGATTTATTTGTGTCCCTCCAATGAGTTGCCCGCGAGGACCCCGTTTTCTACAAGTGTTGGTCCAATACTCCCTCTAGAGGCACGGCCTCAGACAGGGCTGCTTTGTGCCCCACGATCTGGGGCAGTGGCCGTGGTCAGCCTGTGGCCCGGGCAGGAGCCTCTCAGCGTGTGTCCCAGGGACCCACCTGCCTGCAAACTTCGGTCACCTTGCAGGAAGCGACAATGCCCAGACCTATGGTTAGCTGTGCAGCAAGGTGTGTTGCGCAGACAGGTTCCAAACACACTTCAAGTAAGAGGGCGGCCTGAGTGGAAAGGTGAGAGTTTGGGCAGCTGTGCAGACAAAGAAGGCGCCCTTTGGCCTGGTCCTAAATGCTTGTGACACCCCACTAGGCCTACCGGGCTATGAGTGCCCTGCCCTGGGCCCCGTGCTCCCCTGCCCTTTGTTCAGTCACAGCAGAGATGGCCACACCCACTCCCCCTGTGAGGGCAGTGTTCCAACCTTCCTCAGCCCCGCCCCCTCTCCGCAGGTTACCATGGACTACAGATGCTGCATTCTGAGTCCAGGCATTCCGAGAATGCCAAGGGCAGACATGATGACTTTACATGGTTTCCTCTTGGGTCAATTTTGGTAAACTTTAGGAGCTAGGAAATGGTCCACTTTACACAAGTGTTCAAATTTACTGGCATTTCATATATTCTCTGCTATAACATTGCCCTGATTCTTTCTGTATATTCATTACTTATGTTTTGGTTTTGATTAATCAAAGTGTGTCTTTTAAATCTTGTCAAAGAATATTCTTAGACTTACTACATCACCTGAATTTTATACATTTTCTATTGTATTAAGTTCTCCTCATATCTTTATTTATATTTTTTCTGTGTTGTCAGGTTTATTGTTTTGATATTCTGATGTCAATTAAAACACTTGGTTATTCATTATAATAAATGTTTTTACTTATAAATATTTCAACTTTTCAAGATTCCAGCTTACTTGTAAGTTTGTAAGGGTCAGGTCCTCTACATTGTTGCTGGCCTAAGGCTTAGTTCACCATATAGCAATGTATATATTGACCTATTTTCCCCTCGACTTTCTGTGATTCCCTATATCTCACCTTTCTTTGCAGACAAGCCATTTGAAATACTCTTAACTTATTTCACAACCAATAAGTCTTTGAAATAATGTGTATTTTTTAGAGAAATCTTCTTATATAATTAGGCAGAAAATCTGACCTGCCATAGTTTTCAAAACAGCATAATTTCACTCTTCTCAATGATGAATCTGTTGTATGACACAACCTTTGAGTATTTAGCTTTATCAATGACATGTACTTTAAAAATGTTTTAGAGATCCTACCAGTCTTTGAAAACATCCTTGTTCCTTGTTTCAGTTCCAGTTTTGTGTATACTTTCTGCCTTGCACCTGATTATTCCAACATCTGATGGATGGCCTAGGGAATCTAATTCTGGTATTGATTGTTTTTGCTGCTTGTCTCCCCTTGTAGCTGATTTCTTCATTATTGTGTAAATTTAGGTCATGAGCTCATGTTTAGCTAAACAGCTGACCTTGTAAGAGGCTTAGGTGTGAACGCTCGTAAGCTTCAGCAGAGAGTCCACAAAGATTTTTTTGTGTCCCTCCAATGAGTTACCCGCGCGGACCCGTTTTCTACAAGTGTTGGTCCACTACTCCCTCTAGAGTCTGGGACTCAGACAGGACTGCTTTGCTTCCCCCGATCTGGGGTAGTGCCTTCGGGCGGCCTTTGGCCTGGGCAGGAAGCTCCCCGCGTGTGTCCCACGACCGATCTGCCTGCGAACTTCGGTCACTTGGCAGGAAGGTATGATGCCCAGACCTATGGTTAGCTTTGCAGCGAGGTGTACTGCGCGGACCGGTTCCACACACACTTCAAGTCAGAGGGCGGCCTGAGTGGAAAGGTGAGTGTTTGGGCAGCTGTGCAGACAAAGAAGGCGCACTTTGGCCTGGGTCTAAATGCTTGTGACACGCGACTGGGCCTGCCGGGCTCTGAGGGCCCTGCCGTTGGCCCCCTTCTCCCCTGCCCTTTGTTAAGTTACAGCAGAGATGGCCCCACCCACTCCCTCAGTGAGGGTTGTGTTCCCACCTCCCTCAGCCCCGCCCCCTCTCCGCAGGTTACCATGGACTACAGAGGCTGCATTCTGAGGCCAGGGCGTTCCGAGAATGCCAAGGGAAGACATGATGACCTTACATGATTTCCTCTTGGGTCAATTTTGGTTAACTTTAGGAGCTAGGAAATGGTCCACTTTACACAAGTGTTGAAATTTACTGGCATTTCATATATTCTCTGCTATAACATTGTCCTGATTCTTTCTGTATATTCTTTACTTATGTTTTGGTTTTCCTTAATCAAAGTGTGTCTTTTAAATCTTGTCAAAGAATATTCTTTGGACTTACTACCTCACCTGAATTTTATACGTTTTCTGTGGTATTAATTTCTGCTCATATCTTTATTGATCTTTTTTCTATGTTCCCAGGGTTTATTGTTTTGATCTTTTGATGTCAATAAAAACACTTGGTTATTCATTTAATAAATCTTTTTACTTATAAAGATTTGAACTTTTAACGATTCCAGCTTACTTGTAAGTTTCTAAGGGTCAGGTCCTCTACATTGTGGCTGGCCTAAGGCTTAGTTCACAATATAGCAAAGTATATATTGACCTATTTTCCCCTCGACTTTCTGTGATTTACTACATCTCACCTTTCTTTGCCGACAAGCCATTTGGAATACCCTTAACTTATTTCACAG
This sequence comes from Mesoplodon bidens, assembly GCF_964165515.1. NCBI lineage: Eukaryota > Metazoa > Chordata > Mammalia > Artiodactyla > Ziphiidae > Mesoplodon > Mesoplodon bidens. The sequence continues at coordinate 6,707,709 of NC_138180.1, forward strand.
CCAATAAGTCTTTGAAATAATGTGTATTTATTAGAGAAATCTTCTTATATATTTAGGCAGAAAATCTGACCTGCCATAGTTTTCAAAACAGCATAATTTCACTCTTCACAATGATGAATCTGTTCTATTACACAACCTTTGAGTATTTAGCTTTATCAATGACATGTACTTTTAAAATGTTTTAGAGATCCTACCAGTCTTTGAAAACGTCCTTGGTCCTTGTTTCATTTCCAGTTTTATGTATATTTTCTGCCTTGCACCTGATTATTACAATGTCTTATCGATGGCCTATGGAATCTAATTCTGGTATTGAGTGTTTTTGCTGATTGTCTCCCCCTGTAGCTGATTTCTTCATTATTCTGTAAATTTAGATCATGAGCTCATGTTTAGTTCCACAGCTGACCTTGTAAGAGTCTGAGGTGTGAACACTCGTAAGCTTCATCAGAAAGTCCGCAAGATTTATTTGTGTCCCTCCAATGAGTTGCCCGCGAGGACCCCGTTTTCTACAAGTGTTGGTCCAATACTCCCTCTAGAGGCACGGCCTCAGACAGGGCTGCTTTGTGCCCCACGATCTGGGGCAGTGGCCGTGGTCGGCCTGTGGCCCGGGCAGGAGCCTCTCAGCGTGTGTCCCAGGGACCCACCTGCCTGCAAACTTCGGTCACCTTGCAGGAAGCGACAATGCCCAGACCTATGGTTAGCTGTGCAGCAAGTTGTATTGCGCAGACAGGTTCCAAACACACTTCAAGTAAGAGGGCGGCGTGAGTGGAAAGGTGAGAGTTTGGGCAGCTGTGCAGACAAAGAAGGTGCACTTCGGCCTGGGCCTAAATGCTTGTGACACCCCAATGGGCCTGCCCGGCTATGAGTGCCCTGCCCTGGGCCCCGTGCTCCCCTGCCCTTTGTTCAGTCACAGCAGAGATGGCCACACCCACTCCCCCTGTGAGGGCAGTGTTCCAACCTTCCTCAGCCCCGCCCCCTCTCCGCAGGTTACCATGGACTACAGATGCTGCATTCTGAGTCCAGGCATTCCGAGAATGCCAAGGGCAGACATGATGACTTTACATGATTTCCTCTTGGGTCAATTTTGGTAAACTTTAGGAGCTAGGAAATGGTCCACTTTACACAAGTGTTCAAATTTACTGGCATTTCATATATTCTCTGCTATAACATTGCCCTGATTCTTTCTGTATATTCATTACTTATGTTTTGGTTTTGATTAATCAAAGTGTGTCTTTTAAATCTTGTCAAAGAATATTCTTAGACTTACTACATCACCTGAATTTTATACATTTTCTATTGTATTAAGTTCTCCTCATATCTTTATTTATATTTTTTCTGTGTTGTCAGGTTTATTGTTTTGATATTCTGATGTCAATTAAAACACTTGGTTATTAATTATAATAAATGTTTTTACTTATAAATATTTCAACTTTTCAAGATTCCAGCTTACTTGTAAGTTTCTAAGGGTCAGGTCCTCTACATTGTTGCTGGCCTAAGGCTTAGTTCACCATATAGCAATGTATATATTGACCTATTTTCCCCTCGACTTTCTGTGATTCCCTATATCTCACCTTTCTTTGCAGACAAGCCATTTGAAATACTCTTAACTTATTTCACAACCAATAAGTCTTTGAAATAATGTGTATTTTTTAGAGAAATCTTCTTATATAATTAGGCAGAAAATCTGACCTGCCATAGTTTTCAAAACAGCATAATTTCACTCTTCTCAATGATGAATCTGTTGTATGACACAACCTTTGAGTATTTAGCTTTATCAATGACATGTACTTTAAAAATGTTTTAGAGATCCTACCAGTCTTTGAAAACATCCTTGTTCCTTGTTTCAGTTCCAGTTTTGTGTATACTTTCTGCCTTGCACCTGATTATTCCAACATCTGATGGATGGCCTAGGGAATCTAATTCTGGTATTGATTGTTTTTGCTGCTTGTCTCCCCTTGTAGCTGATTTCTTCATTATTGTGTAAATTTAGATCATGAGCTCATGTTTAGCTAAACAGCTGACCTTGTAAGAGGCTTAGGTGTGAACGCTCGTAAGCTTCAGCAGAGAGTCCACAAATATTTTTTTGTGTCCCTCCAATGAGTTACCCGCGCGGACCCGTTTTCTACAAGTGTTGGTCCACTACTCCCTCTAGAGTCTGGGACTCAGACAGGACTGCTTTGCTTCCCCCGATCTGGGGTAGTGCCTTCGGGCGGCCTTTGGCCTGGGAAGGAGGCTCCCCGCGTGTGTCCCACGACCGATCTGCCTGCGAACTTCGGTCACTTGGCAGGAAGATATGATGCCCAGACCTATGGTTAGCTTTGCAGCGAAATGTACTGCGCGGACCGGTTCCACACACACTTCAAGTCAGAGGGCGGCCTGAGTGGAAAGGTGAGTGTTTGGGCAGCTGTGCAGACAAAGAAGGCGCACTTTGGCCTGGGTCTAAATGCTTGTGACACACGACTGGGCCTGCCGGGCTCTGAGGGCCCTGCCGTTGGCCCCCTTCTCCCCTGCCCTTTGTTAAGTTACAGCAGAGATGGCCCCACCCACTCCCTCAGTGAGGGCTGTGTTCCCACCTCCCTCAGACCCGCCCCCTCTCCGCAGGTTACCATGGACTACAGAGGCTGCATTCTGAGGCCAGGGCGTTCCGAGAATGCCAAGGGAAGACATGATGACCTTACATGATTTCCTCTTGGGTCAATTTTGGTTAACTTTAGGAGCTAGGAAATGGTCCACTTTACACAAGTGTTGAAATTTACTGGCATTTCATATATTCTCTGCTATAACATTGTCCTGATTCTTTCTGTATATTCTTTACTTATGTTTTGGTTTTCCTTAATCAAAGTGTGTCTTTTAAATCTTGTCAAAGAATATTCTTTGGACTTACTACCTCACCTGAATTTTATACGTTTTCTGTGGTATTAAGTTCTGCTCATATCTTTATTGATCTTTTTTCTATGTTCCCAGGGTTTATTGTTTTGATCTTTTGATGTCAATAAAAACACTTGGTTATTCATTTAATAAATCTTTTTACTTATAAAGATTTGAACTTTTAACGATTCCAGCTTACTTGTAAGTTTCTAAGGGTCAGGTCCTCTACATTGTGGCTGGCCTAAGGCTTAGTTCACAATATAGCAAAGTATATATTGACCTATTTTCCCCTCGACTTTCTGTGATTTACTACATCTCACCTTTCTTTGCCGACAAGCCATTTGAAATACCCTTAACTTATTTCACAGCCAATAAGTCTTTGAAATAATGTGTATTTATTAGAGAAATCTTCTTATATATTTAGGCAGAAAATCTGACCTGCCATAGTTTTCAAAACAGCATAATTTCACTCTTCACAATGATGAATCTGTTCTATTACACAACCTTTGAGTATTTAGCTTTATCAATGACATGTACTTTTAAAATGTTTTAGAGATCCTACCAGTCTTTGAAAACGTCCTTGGTCCTTGTTTCATTTCCAGTTTTATGTATATTTTCTGCCTTGCACCTGATTATTACAATGTCTTATCGATGGCCTATGGAATCTAATTCTGGTATTGAGTGTTTTTGCTGATTGTCTCCCCCTGTAGCTGATTTCTTCATTATTCTGTAAATTTAGATCATGAGCTCATGTTTAGTTCCACAGCTGACCTTGTAAGAGTCTGAGGTGTGAACACTCGTAAGCTTCATCAGAAATTCCGCAAAGATTTATTTGTGTCCCTCCAATGAGTTGCCCGCGAGGACCCCGTTTTCTACAAGTGTTGGTCCAATACTCCCTCTACAGGCACGGCCTCAGACAGGGCTGCTTTGTGCCCCACGATCTGGGGCAGTGGCCGTGGTCGGCCTGTGGCCCGGGCAGGAGCCTCTCAGCGTGTGTCCCAGGGACCCACCTGCCTGCAAACTTCGGTCACCTTGCAGGAAGCGACAATGCCCAGACCTATGGTTAGCTGTGCAGCAAGTTGTATTGCGCAGACAGGTTCCAAACACACTTCAAGTAAGAGGGCGGCGTGAGTGGAAAGGTGAGAGTTTGGGCAGCTGTGCAGACAAAGAAGGTGCACTTCGGCCTGGGCCTAAATGCTTGTGACACCCCAATGGGCCTGCCCGGCTATGAGTGCCCTGCCCTGGGCCCCGTGCTCCCCTGCCCTTTGTTCAGTCACAGCAGAGATGGCCACACCCACTCCCCCTGTGAGGGCAGTGTTCCAACCTTCCTCAACCCCGCCCCCTCTCCGCAGGTTACCATGGACTACAGATGCTGCATTCTGAGTCCAGGCATTCCGAGAATGCCAAGGGCAGACATGATGACTTTACATGATTTCCTCTTGGGTCAATTTTGGTAAACTTTAGGAGCTAGGAAATGGTCCACTTTACACAAGTGTTCAAATTTACTGGCATTTCATATATTCTCTGCTATAACATTGCCCTGATTCTTTCTGTATATTCATTACTTATGTTTTGGTTTTGATTAATCAAAGTGTGTCTTTTAAATCTTGTCAAAGAATATTCTTAGACTTACTACATCACCTGAATTTTATACATTTTCTATTGTATTAAGTTCTCCTCATATCTTTATTTATATTTTTTCTGTGTTGTCAGGTTTATTGTTTTGATATTCTGATGTCAATTAAAACACTTGGTTATTCATTATAATAAATGTTTTTACTTATAAATATTTCAACTTTTCAAGATTCCAGCTTACTTGTAAGTTTCTAAGGGTCAGGTCCTCTACATTGTTGCTGGCCTAAGGCTTAGTTCACCATATAGCAATGTATATATTGACCTATTTTCCCCTCGACTTTCTGTGATTCCCTATATCTCACCTTTCTTTGCAGACAAGCCATTTGAAATACTCTTAACTTATTTCACAACCAATAAGTCTTTGAAATAATGTGTATTTTTTAGAGAAATCTTCTTATATAATTAGGCAGAAAATCTGACCTGCCATAGTTTTCAAAACAGCATAATTTCACTCTTCTCAATGATGAATCTGTTGTATGACACAACCTTTGAGTATTTAGCTTTATCAATGACATGTACTTTAAAAATGTTTTAGAGATCCTACCAGTCTTTGAAAACATCCTTGTTCCTTGTTTCAGTTCCAGTTTTGTGTATACTTTCTGCCTTGCACCTGATTATTCCAACATCTGATGGATGGCCTAGGGAATCTAATTCTGGTATTGATTGTTTTTGCTGCTTGTCTCCCCTTGTAGCTGATTTCTTCATTATTGTGTAAATTTAGATCATGAGCTCATGTTTAGCTAAACAGCTGACCTTGTAAGAGGCTTAGGTGTGAACGCTCGTAAGCTTCAGCAGAGAGTCCACAAAGATTTTTTTGTGTCCCTCCAATGAGTTACCCGCGCGGACCCGTTTTCTACAAGTGTTGGTCCACTACTCCCTCTAGAGTCTGGGACTCAGACAGGACTGCTTTGCTTCCCCCGATCTGGGGTAGTGCCTTCGGGCGGCCTTTGGCCTGGGAAGGAGGCTCCCCGCGTGTGTCCCACGACCGATCTGCCTGCGAACTTCGGTCACTTGGCAGGAAGATATGATGCCCAGACCTATGGTTAGCTTTGCAGCGAGGTGTACTGCGCGGACCGGTTCCACACACACTTCAAGTCAGAGGGCGGCCTGAGTGGAAAGGTGAGTGTTTGGGCAGCTGTGCAGACAAAGAAGGCGCACTTTGGCCTGGGTCTAAATGCTTGTGACACACGACTGGGCCTGCCGGGCTCTGAGGGCCCTGCCGTTGGCCCCCTTCTCCCCTGCCCTTTGTTAAGTTACAGCAGAGATGGCCCCACCCACTCCCTCAGTGAGGGCTGTGTTCCCACCTCCCTCAGCCCCGCCCCCTCTCCGCAGGTTACCATGGACTACAGAGGCTGCATTCTGAGGCCAGGGCGTTCCGAGAATGCCAAGGGAAGACATGATGACCTTACATGATTTCCTCTTGGGTCAATTTTGGTTAACTTTAGGAGCTAGGAAATGGTCCACTTTACACAAGTGTTGAAATTTACTGGCATTTCATATATTCTCTGCTATAACATTGTCCTGATTCTTTCTGTATATTCTTTACTTATGTTTTGGTTTTCCTTAATCAAAGTGTGTCTTTTAAATCTTGTCAAAGAATATTCTTTGGACTTACTACCTCACCTGAATTTTATACGTTTTCTGTGGTATTAAGTTCTGCTCATATCTTTATTGATCTTTTTTCTATGTTCCCAGGGTTTATTGTTTTGATCTTTTGATGTCAATAAAAACACTTGGTTATTCATTTAATAAATCTTTTTACTTATAAAGATTTGAACTTTTAACGATTCCAGCTTACTTGTAAGTTTCTAAGGGTCAGGTCCTCTACATTGTGGCTGGCCTAAGGCTTAGTTCACAATATAGCAAAGTATATATTGACCTATTTTCCCCTCGACTTTCTGTGATTTACTACATCTCACCTTTCTTTGCCGACAAGCCATTTGGAATACCCTTAACTTATTTCACAGCCAATAAGTCTTTGAAATAATGTGTATTTATTAGAGAAATCTTCTTATATATTTAGGCAGAAAATCTGACCTGCCATAGTTTTCAAAACAGCATAATTTCACTCTTCACAATGATGAATCTGTTCTATTACACAACCTTTGAGTATTTAGCTTTATCAATGACATGTACTTTTAAAATGTTTTAGAGATCCTACCAGTCTTTGAAAACGTCCTTGGTCCTTGTTTCATTTCCAGTTTTATGTATATTTTCTGCCTTGCACCTGATTATTACAATGTCTTATCGATGGCCTATGGAATCTAATTCTGGTATTGAGTGTTTTTGCTGATTGTCTCCCCCTGTAGCTGATTTCTTCATTATTCTGTAAATTTAGATCATGAGCTCATGTTTAGTTCCACAGCTGACCTTGTAAGAGTCTGAGGTGTGAACACTCGTAAGCTTCATCAGAAATTCCGCAAAGATTTATTTGTGTCCCTCCAATGAGTTGCCCGCGAGGACCCCGTTTTCTACAAGTGTTGGTCCAATACTCCCTCTACAGGCACGGCCTCAGACAGGGCTGCTTTGTGCCCCACGATCTGGGGCAGTGGCCGTGGTCGGCCTGTGGCCCGGGCAGGAGCCTCTCAGCGTGTGTCCCAGGGACCCACCTGCCTGCAAACTTCGGTCACCTTGCAGGAAGCGACAATGCCCAGACCTATGGTTAGCTGTGCAGCAAGTTGTATTGCGCAGACAGGTTCCAAACACACTTCAAGTAAGAGGGCGGCGTGAGTGGAAAGGTGAGAGTTTGGGCAGCTGTGCAGACAAAGAAGGTGCACTTCGGCCTGGGCCTAAATGCTTGTGACACCCCAATGGGCCTGCCCGGCTATGAGTGCCCTGCCCTGGGCCCCGTGCTCCCCTGCCCTTTGTTCAGTCACAGCAGAGATGGCCACACCCACTCCCCCTGTGAGGGCAGTGTTCCAACCTTCCTCAGCCCCGCCCCCTCTCCGCAGGTTACCATGGACTACAGATGCTGCATTCTGAGTCCAGGCATTCCGAGAATGCCAAGGGCAGACATGATGACTTTACATGATTTCCTCTTGGGTCAATTTTGGTAAACTTTAGGAGCTAGGAAATGGTCCACTTTACACAAGTGTTCAAATTTACTGGCATTTCATATATTCTCTGCTATAACATTGCCCTGATTCTTTCTGTATATTCATTACTTATGTTTTGGTTTTGATTAATCAAAGTGTGTCTTTTAAATCTTGTCAAAGAATATTCTTAGACTTACTACATCACCTGAATTTTATACATTTTCTATTGTATTAAGTTCTCCTCATATCTTTATTTATATTTTTTCTGTGTTGTCAGGTTTATTGTTTTGATATTCTGATGTCAATTAAAACACTTGGTTATTCATTATAATAAATGTTTTTACTTATAAATATTTCAACTTTTCAAGATTCCAGCTTACTTGTAAGTTTCTAAGGGTCAGGTCCTCTACATTGTTGCTGGCCTAAGGCTTAGTTCACCATATAGCAATGTATATATTGACCTATTTTCCCCTCGACTTTCTGTGATTCCCTATATCTCACCTTTCTTTGCAGACAAGCCATTTGAAATACTCTTAACTTATTTCACAACCAATAAGTCTTTGAAATAATGTGTATTTTTTAGAGAAATCTTCTTATATAATTAGGCAGAAAATCTGACCTGCCATAGTTTTCAAAACAGCATAATTTCACTCTTCTCAATGATGAATCTGTTGTATGACACAACCTTTGAGTATTTAGCTTTATCAATGACATGTACTTTAAAAATGTTTTAGAGATCCTACCAGTCTTTGAAAACATCCTTGTTCCTTGTTTCAGTTCCAGTTTTGTGTATACTTTCTGCCTTGCACCTGATTATTCCAACATCTGATGGATGGCCTAGGGAATCTAATTCTGGTATTGATTGTTTTTGCTGCTTGTCTCCCCTTGTAGCTGATTTCTTCATTATTGTGTAAATTTAGATCATGAGCTCATGTTTAGCTAAACAGCTGACCTTGTAAGAGGCTTAGGTGTGAACGCTCGTAAGCTTCAGCAGAGAGTCCACAAATATTTTTTTGTGTCCCTCCAATGAGTTACCCGCGCGGACCCGTTTTCTACAAGTGTTGGTCCACTACTCCCTCTAGAGTCTGGGACTCAGACAGGACTGCTTTGCTTCCCCCGATCTGGGGTAGTGCCTTCGGGCGGCCTTTGGCCTGGGAAGGAGGCTCCCCGCGTGTGTCCCACGACCGATCTGCCTGCGAACTTCGGTCACTTGGCAGGAAGATATGATGCCCAGACCTATGGTTAGCTTTGCAGCGAGGTGTACTGCGCGGACCGGTTCCACACACACTTCAAGTCAGAGGGCGGCCTGAGTGGAAAGGTGAGTGTTTGGGCAGCTGTGCAGACAAAGAAGGCGCACTTTGGCCTGGGTCTAAATGCTTGTGACACACGACTGGGCCTGCCGGGCTCTGAGGGCCCTGCCGTTGGCCCCCTTCTCCCCTGCCCTTTGTTAAGTTACAGCAGAGATGGCCCCACCCACTCCCTCAGTGAGGGCTGTGTTCCCACCTCCCTCAGCCCCGCCCCCTCTCCGCAGGTTACCATGGACTACAGAGGCTGCATTCTGAGGCCAGGGCGTTCCGAGAATGCCAAGGGAAGACATGATGACCTTACATGATTTCCTCTTGGGTCAATTTTGGTTAACTTTAGGAGCTAGGAAATGGTCCACTTTACACAAGTGTTGAAATTTACTGGCATTTCATATATTCTCTGCTATAACATTGTCCTGATTCTTTCTGTATATTCTTTACTTATGTTTTGGTTTTCCTTAATCAAAGTGTGTCTTTTAAATCTTGTCAAAGAATATTCTTTGGACTTACTACCTCACCTGAATTTTATACGTTTTCTGTGGTATTAAGTTCTGCTCATATCTTTATTGATCTTTTTTCTATGTTCCCAGGGTTTATTGTTTTGATCTTTTGATGTCAATAAAAACACTTGGTTATTCATTTAATAAATCTTTTTACTTATAAAGATTTGAACTTTTAACGATTCCAGCTTACTTGTAAGTTTCTAAGGGTCAGGTCCTCTACATTGTGGCTGGCCTAAGGCTTAGTTCACAATATAGCAAAGTATATATTGACCTATTTTCCCCTCGACTTTCTGTGATTTACTACATCTCACCTTTCTTTGCCGACAAGCCATTTGAAATACCCTTAACTTATTTCACAGCCAATAAGTCTTTGAAATAATGTGTATTTATTAGAGAAATCTTCTTATATATTTAGGCAGAAAATCTGACCTGCCATAGTTTTCAAAACAGCATAATTTCACTCTTCACAATGATGAATCTGTTCTATTACACAACCTTTGAGTATTTAGCTTTATCAATGACATGTACTTTTAAAATGTTTTAGAAATCCTACCAGTCTTTGAAAACGTCCTTGGTCCTTGTTTCATTTCCAGTTTTATGTATATTTTCTGCCTTGCACCTGATTATTACAATGTCTTATCGATGGCCTATGGAATCTAATTCTGGTATTGAGTGTTTTTGCTGATTGTCTCCCCCTGTAGCTGATTTCTTCATTATTCTGTAAATTTAGATCATGAGCTCATGTTTAGTTCCACAGCTGACCTTGTAAGAGTCTGAGGTGTGAACACTCGTAAGCTTCATCAGAAAGTCCGCAAAGATTTATTTGTGTCCCTCCAATGAGTTGCCCGCGAGGACCCCGTTTTCTACAAGTGTTGGTCCAATACTCCCTCTAGAGGCACGGCCTCAGACAGGGCTGCTTTGTGCCCCACGATCTGGGGCAGTGGCCGTGGTCGGCCTGTGTCCCGGGCAGGAGCCTCTCAGCGTGTGTCCCAGGGACCCACCTGCCTGCAAACTTCGGTCACCTTGCAGGAAGCGACAATGCCCAGACCTATGGTTAGCTGTGCAGCAAGGTGTATTGCGCAGACAGGTTCCAAACACACTTCAAGTAAGAGGGCGGCCTGAGTGGAAAGGTGAGAGTTTGGGCAGCTGTGCAGACAAAGAAGGTGCACTTTGGCCTGGGCCTAAATGCTTGTGACACCCCAATGGGCCTTCCCGGCTATGAGTGCCCTGCCCTGGGCCCCGTGCACCCCTGCCCTTTGTTCAGTCACAGCAGAGATGGCCACACCCACTCCACCTGTGAGGGCAGTGTTCCAACCTTCCTCAGCCCCGCCCCCTCTCCGCAGGTTACCATGGACTACAGATGCTGCATTCTGAGCCAGGCATTCCGAGAAGGCCAAGGGCAGACATGATGACTTTACATGATTTCCTCTTGGGTCAATTTTGGTAAACTTTAGGAGCTAGGAAATGGTCCACTTTACACAAGTGTTCAAATTTACTGGCATTTCATATATTCTCTGCTATAACATTGTCCTGATTCTTTCTGTATATTCTTTACTTATGTTTTGGTTTTGATTAATCAAAGTTTGTCTTTTAAATCTTGTCAAAGAATATTCTTAGACTTACTACATCACCTGAATTTTATACATTTTCTATTGTATTAAGTTCTCCTCATATCTTTATTTATCTTTTTTCTCTGTTGTCAGGTTTATTGTTTTGATATTCTGATGTCAATTAAAACACTTGGTTATTCATTATAATAAATTGTTTTACTTATAAATATTTCAACTTTTCAAGATTCCAGCTTACTTGTAAGTTTCTAAGGGTCAGGTCCTCTACATTGTTGCTGGCCTAAGGCTTAGTTCACCATATAGCAATGTATATATTGACCTATTTTCCTCTCGACTTTCTGTGATTCCCTACATCTCAACTTTCTTTGCAGACAAGCCATTTGAAATACCCTTAAATTATTTCACAGCAAATAAGTCTTTGAAATAATGTGTATTTTTTAGAGAAATCTTCTTATATAATTAGGCAGAAAATCTTACCTGCCATAGTTTTCAAAACAGCATAATTTCACTCTTCTCAATGATGAATCTGTTGTATGACACAACCTTTGAGTATTTAGCTTTATAAATGACATATACTTTAAAAATGTTTTAGAGATCCTACCAGTCTTTGAAAACATCCTTGTTCCTTGTTTCAGTTCCAGTTTTGTGTATACTTTCTGCCTTGCACCTGATTATTACAACATCTGATGGATGGCCTAAGGAATCTAATTCTGGTATTGATTGTTCTTGCTGCTTGCCTCCCCTTGTAGCTGATTTCTTCATTATTTTGTAAATTTAGATCATGTGCTCATGTTTAGCTAAACAGCTGTCCTTGTAAGAGGCTTAGGTGTGAACGCTCGTAAGCTTCAGCAGAAAGTCCACAAAGATTTTTTTGTGTCCCTCCAATGAGTTACCCGCGCGGACCCCGTTTTCTACAAGTGTTGGTCCACTACTCCCTCTAGAGGCTGGGACTCAGACAGGACTGCTTTGCTTCCCCCGATCTGGGGTAGTGGCTTTGGGCGGCCTGTGGCCTGGGCAAGAGGCTCCCCGCGTGTGTCCCACGACCGATCTGCCTGCGAACTTCGGTCACCTGGCAGGAAGCTTTGATGCCCAGACCTATGGTTAGCTTTGCAGCGAGGTGTACTGCGCGGACCGGTTCCACACACACTTCAAGTCAGAGGGCGGCCTGAGTGGAAAGGTGAGAGTTTGGGCAGTTGTGCAGACAAAGAATGCGCACTTTGGCCTTGGTCTAAATGCTTGTGACACACGACTGGGCCTGACTGGCTCTGAGGGCCCTGACGTTGGCCCCCTTCTCCCCTGCCCTTTGTTAAGTTACAGCAGAGATGGCCCCACCCACTCCCTCAGTGAGGGCTGTGTTCCCACCTCCCTCAGCCCCGCCCCCTCTCCGCTGGTTACCATGGACTACAGACGCTACATTCTGAGGCCAGGGCGTTCCGAGAATGCCAAGGGAAGACATGATGACCTTACATGATTTCCTCTTGGGTCAATTTTGGTTAACTTTAGGAGCTAGGAAATGGTCCACTTTACACAAGTGTTGAAATTTACTGGCATTTCATATATTCTCTGCTATAACATTGTCCTGATTCTTTCTGTATATTCTTTACTTATGTTTTGGTTTTCCTTAATCAAAGTGTGTCTTTTAAATCTTGTCAAGAATATTCTTTGGACTTACTACCTCACCTGAATTTTATACGTTTTCTGTGGTATTAAGTTCTGTTCATATCTTTATTTATCTTTTTTCTATGTTCCCAGGGTTTATTGTTTTGATCTTTTGATGTCAATAAAAACACTTGGTTATTCATTTAATAAATCTTTTTACTTATAAAGATTTGAACTTTTAACGATTCCAGCTTACTTGTAAGTTTCTAGGGGTCAGGTCCTCTACATTGTGGCTGGCCTAAGGCTTAGTTCACAATATAGCAAAGTATATATTGACCTATTTTCCCCTCGTCTTTCTGTGATTTACTACATCTCACCTTTCTTTGCCGACAAGCCATTTGAAATACCCTTAACTTATTTCACAGCCAATAAGTCTTTGAAATAATGTGTATTTATTAGAGAAATCTTCTATATATTTAGGCAGAAAATCTGACCTGCCATAGTTTTCAAAACAGCATAATTTCACTATTCACAATGATGAATCTGTTGTATTACACAACCTTTGAGTATTTAGCTTTATCAATGGCATGTACTTTTAAAATGTTTTAGAGATCGTACCAGTCTTTGAAAACGTCCTTGGTCCTTGTTTCAGTTCCAGTTTTATGTATATTATCTGCCTTGCCCCTGACTATTACAATGTCTTATCGATGGCCTAGGGAATCTAATCCTGGTATTGAGTGTTTTTGCTGATTTTCTCCCCCTGTAGGTGATTTCTTCATTATTCTGTAAATTTAGATCATGAGCTCATGTTTAGTTCCACAGCTGACCTTGTAAGAGTCTGAGGTGTGAACACTCGTAAGCTTCATCAGAAAGTCCGCAATGATTTATTTGTGTCCCTCCAATGAGTTGCCCGCGAGGACCCCGTTTTCTACAAGTGTTGGTCCAATACTCCCTCTAGAGGCACAGCCTCAGACAGGGCTGCTTTGTGCCCCACGATCTGGGGCAGTGGCCGTGGTCGGCCTGTGGCCCGGGCAGGAGCCTCTCAGCGTGTGTCCCAGGGACCCACCTGCCTGCAAACTTCGGTCACCTTGCAGGAAGCGACAATGCCCAGACCTATGGTTAGCTGTGCAGCAAGGTGTATTGCGCAGACAGGTTCCAAACACACTTCAAGTAAGAGGGCGGCCTGAGTGGAAAGGTGAGAGTTTGGGCAGCTGTGCAGACAAAGAAGGCGCACTTTGGCCTGGGCCTAAATGCTTGTGACACCCGACTGGGCCTGCCGGGCTCTGAGAGCCCTGCCCTGGGCCCCGTGCTCCCCTGCCCTTTGTTCAGTCACAGCAGAGATGGCCACACCCACTCCCCCTGTGAGGGCAGTGTTCCAACCTCCCTCAGCCCCGCCCCCTCTCCGCAGGTTACTATGGACTACAGATGCTGCATTCTGAGTCCAGGCATTCCGAGAATGCCAAGGGCAGACATGATGACTTTACATGATTTCCTCTTGGGTCAATTTAGGTAAACTTTAGGAGCTAGGAAATGGTCCACTTTACACAAGTGTTCAAATTTACTGGCATTTCATATATTCTCTGCTATAACATTGTCCTTATTCTTTCTGTATATTCTTTACTTATGTTTTGGTTTTGATTAATCAAAGTGTGTCTTTTAAATCTTGTCAAAGAATATCCTTAGACTTACTACATCACCTGAATTTTATACATTATCTATTGTATTAAGTTCTCCTCATATCTTTAATTATATTTCTTCTGTGTTCTCAGGTTTATTGTTTTGATATTCTGATGTCAATTAAAACACTTGGTTATTCATTATAATAAATGTTTTTACTTATAAAGATTTCAACTTGTCAAGATTCCAGCTTACTTGTAAGTTTCTAAGGGTCAGGTCCTCTACATTGTTGCTGGCCTAAGGCTTAGTTCACCATATAGCAATGTATATATTGACCTATTTTCCCCTCGACTTTCTGTGATTCCCTATATCTCACCTTTCTTTGCAGACAAGCCATTTGAAACACTCTTAACTTATTTCACAGCCAATAAGTCTTTGAAATAATGTGTATTTTTTAGAGAAATCTTCTTATATAATTAGGCAGAAAATCTGACCTGCCATAGTTTTCAAAACAGCATAATTTCACTCTTCTCAATGATGAATCTGTTGTATGACACCACCTTTGAGTATTTAGCTTTATCAATGACATGTACTTTAAAAATGTTTTAGAGATCCTACCAGTCTTTGAAAACATCCTTGTTCCTTGTTTCAGTTCCAGTTTTGTGTATACTTTCTGCCTTGCACCTGATTATTCCAACATCTGATGGATGGCCTAGGGAATCTAATTCTGGTATTGATTGTTTTTGCTGCTTGTCTCCCCTTGTAGCTGATTTCTTCATTATTGTGTAAATTTAGATCATGAGCTCATGTTTAGCTAAACAGCTGACCTTGTAAGAGGCTTAGGTGTGAACGCTCGTAAGCTTCAGCAGAGAGTCCACAAAGATTTTTTTGTGTCCCTCCAATGAGTTACCCGCGCGGACCCGTTTTCTACAAGTGTTGGTCCACTACTCCCTCTAGAGTCTGGGACTCAGACAGGACTGCTTTGCTACCCCCGATCTGGGGTAGTGGATTCGGGCCGCCTGTGGCCTGGGCAGGAGGCTCCCCGCGTGTGTCCCACGACCGATCTGCCTGCGAACTTCAGTCACTTGGCAGGAAGGTATGATGCCCAGACCTATGGTTAGCTTTGCAGCGAGGTGTACTGCGCGGACCGGTTCCACACACACTTCAAGTCAGAGGGCGGCCTGAGTGGAAAGGTGAGTGTTTGGGCAGCTGTGCAGACAAAGAAGGCGCACTTTGGCCTGGGCCTAAATGCTTGAGACACACGACTGGGCCTGCCGGGTTCTGAGGGCACAGCCATTGGCCCCCTTCTCCCCTGCCTTTTTTTAAGTCACAGCAGAGATGGCCCCACCCACTCCCTCAGTGAGGGCAGTGTTCCCACCTCCTTCAGCCACGCCCCCTCTCTTCAGGTTACCATGGACAACAGATGCTGCATTCTGAGGCCAGGGCGTTCTGAGAATGCCAAGGGCAGACATGATGACCTTAAACGATTTCCTCTTGTGTCAATTTTGGTAAACTTAGGAGCTAGGAAATGGTCCACTTTACACCAATTTTCAAATTTACTGGCATTTCATATATTCTCTGCTATAACATTGTCCTGATTCTTTCTGTATATTCTTTAATTATGTTTTGGTTTTCCTTAATCAAAGTGGTTTTTTTAAATCTTGTGAAAGAATATTCTTTGGACTTACTACCTCATCTGAATTTTATACGTTTTCTGTGGTATTAAGTTCTGCTCATATCTTTATTTATCTTTTTTCTATGTTCCCAGGGTTTATTGTTATAATATTCTGATGTCAATTAAAACACTTGGTTATTCATTTTAATAAATCTTTTTACTTATAATCATTTGAACTTTTCAAGATTCCAGCTTACTTGTAAGTTTCTAAAGGTCAGGTCCTCTACATTGTGGCTGGACTAAAGCTTAGTTCACCGTATAGCAATGTATATATTGACCTATTTTCCCACGACTTTCTGTGATTCCCTACATCTCAACTTTCTTTGCAGACAAGCCATTTGAAATACCCTTTACTTATTTCACAGCCAATAAGTCTTTGAAATAATGTGTATTTTTTAGAGAAATCTTCTTATATAATTAGGCAGAAAATCTGACCTGCCATAGTTTTCAAAACAGCATAATTTCACTCTTCTCAATGATGAATCTGTTGTATGACACAACCTTTGAGTATTTAGCTTTATCAATGACATGTACTTTAAAAATGTTTTAGAGATCCTACCAGTCTTTGAAAACATCCTTGTTCCTTGTTTCAGTTCCAGCTTTGTGTAAAGTTTCTGCGTTGCACCTGATTATTCCAACATCTGATGGATGGCCTATGGAATCTAATTCTGGTAGTTATTGTTTTTGCTGCTTGTCTCACCTTGTAGTTGATTTCTTCATTATTGTGTAAATTTAGATCATGAGCTCATGTTTAGCTAAACATCTGACCTTGTAAGAGGCTTAGTTGTGAACGCTCGTAAGCTTCAGCAGAAAGTCCGCAAAGATTTTTTTGTGTCCCTCCAACGAGTTACTCGCACTGACCCCGTTTTCTACAAGTGTTGGTGCACTACTCCCTCTAGAGGCTGTGACTCAGACAGGACTGCTTTGCTGCCCCCGATCTGTGGTAGTGGCTTTGTGCGGCCTGTGGCCAGGGCAGGAGGCTCCCCACGTGTGTCCCACGACCCATCTGCCTGCGTACTTCGGACACCTCTCAGGAAGCTATGATGCCCAGACCTATGTATAGCTTTGCAGCGAGGTGTACTGCACGGACCGGTTCCACACACACTTCAAGTCAGAGGGCGGCCTGAGTGGAAAGGTGAGAGTTTGGGCAGCTGTGCAGACAAAGAAGGCACACTTTGGCCTGGGCCTAAATGCTTGTGACACTCCACTGGGCCTGCCGTCTCTGTGGGCACTGCCATTGGCCCACTTCTCCCCTGCCCTTTGTTTAGTCACAGCACAGATGGCCCCACCCACTCCCTCAGTGAGGGCAGTGTTCCAAACTCCCTCAGCCCCGCCCCCTCTCCGCAGGTTACATGGACTACAGATGCTGCATTCTGAGGCCAGGGCATTCCGAAAATGCCAAGGGCAGACATGATGACCTTACATGATTTCCTCTTTTGTCAATTTTGGTAAACTTTAGGAGCTAGGAAATGGTCCACTTTACACAAATGTTCATATTTACTGGCATTTCATATATGCTCTGCTATAACATTGTCCTGATTCTTTCTGTATATTCTTTACTTATGTTTTGGTTTTTCTTAATCAAAGTGTGTCTTTTAAATCTTGTCAAAGAATATTCTTTGGACTTACTACCTCACCTGAATTTTATACGTTTTCTGTGGTATTAAGTTCTGCTCATATCTTTATTTATCTTTTTTCCTTGTTCTCAGGGTTTATTGTTTTGATATTTTGATGTCAATTAAAACACTTGGTTATTCATTTTAATAAATCTTTTTACATATAAAGATTTGAAATTTTAAAGATTCCAGCTTACTTGTAAGTTTCTAAGGGTCAGGTCCTCTACATTGTGGCTGGCCTAAGGCTTATTTCACAATATAGCAAAGTATATATTGACCTATTTTCCCCTCGACTTTCTGTGATTTCCTACATCTCACCTTTCTTTGCAGACAAGCCATTTGAAATACCCTTAACTTATTTCACAGCCAATAAGTCTTTGAAATAATGTGTATTTTTTAGAGAAATCTTCTTATATATTTAGGCAGAAAATCTGACCTGCCATAGTTTTCAAAACAGCATAATTTCACTCTTCTCAATGATGAATCTGTTGTATGACACAACCTTTGAGTATTTAGGTTTAACAATGACATGTACTTTAAAAATGTTTTAGAGATACTACCAGTCTTTGAAAACATCCTTGTTCCTTCTTTCAGTTCCAGTTTTATGTATATTTTCTGCCTTGCACCTGATTATTCCAACGTCTGATCGATGGCCTAGGGAATCTAATTCTGGTATTGATTGTTTTTGCTGATTGTCTCCCCCTGTAGCTAATTTCTTCTTTATTGTGTATATTTAGATCATGAGCTCATGTTTAGCTCAACAACTGACCTTGTAAGAGTCTTAGGTGTGAACACTCGTAAATTTCATCAGAAAGTCCGCAAAGACTTATTTGTGTCCCTCCAATGAGTTGCCCGCGAGGACCCCGTTTTCTACAAGTGTTGGTCCAATAGTCCCTCTAGAGGCACGGCCTCAGACAGGGCTGCTTTGTGCCCCACGATCTGCGGCAGTGGCCGTGGTCGGCCTGTGGCCCGGGCAGGAGCCTCTCAGGGTGTGTCCCAGGGACCCACCTGCCTGCGAACTTCGATCACCTGGCAGAAAGCTACAATGCCCAGACGTATGGTTAGCTGTGCAGCAAGGTGTATTGCGTGGACAGGTTACACACACACTTCAAGTAAGAGGGCGGCCTGAGTGGAAAGGTGAGTGTTTGGGCAGCTGTGCAGACAAAGAAGGCGCCCTTTGTCCTGGGCCTAAATGCTTGTGACACCACACGGGGCCTGCCGGGCTCTGAGGGCCCTGCCCTGGGCCCCGTGCTCCCCTGCCCTTTGTTCAGTCACAGCAGAGATGGCCACAGCCACTCCCTCTGTGAGGGCAGTGTTCCAACCTCCCTCAGCCCCGCCCCCTCTCCGCAGTTTACCATGGACAACAGATGCTACATTCTGAGTCCAGGGCATTCCGAGAATGCCAAGGGCAGACATGATGACCTTAAATGATTTCCTCTTGTGTCAGTTTTGGTAAACTTTAGGAGCTAGGAAATGGACCAATTTACAAAAATGTTCAAATTTACTGGCATTTCATATATTCTCTGCTATAACATTGTCCTGATTCTTTCTGTATATTCTTTACTTTTGTTTTGGTTTTCCTTAATCAAAGTGTGTCTTTTAAATCTTTTCAAAGAATATTCTTTGGACTTACTACCTCACCTGAATTTTATATGTTTTCTGTTGTATTAAGTTCTGCTCATATCTTTATTTATCTTTTTTCTATATTTTCAATGTTTATTGTTTTGACCTTCTGATGTCAATTAAAACACTTGGTTATTCATTTTAATAAATCTTTTTCCTTATAAGGATTTGAACTTTTAAAGATTCTAGCTTACTTGTAATATTCTAAGGCTCTGGTCCTCTTCATTTTTGCAGGCCTAAGGCTTAGTTCAACATATAGCAATGTATATATTGACCTATTTTCTCCTCGACTTTCTGTGATTCCCTACATCTCACCTTTCTTTGCAGAGAAGCCATTTGAAATAATCTTAACTTATTTCACATCCAATAAGTGTTTGAAATAATGTGTATTTTTTACAGAAATCGTCTTATATAATTAGGTAGAGAATCTGACCAGCCATAGTTTTCAAAACAGCATAAATTCACTCTTCTCAAAGATTAATCTGTTGTATTACACAACCTTTGAGTATTTATCTTCATCAATGACATGTACTTTAAAAATGTTTTAAAGATCCTACCAGTCTTTGAAAACATCCTTGTTCCTTGTTTCAGTTCCAGTTTTATGTATATTTTCTGCCTTGCACCTGATTATTCCAACATCTGATGGATGGCCTTGGGAATCTAATTCTGGTATTGATTGTTTTTGCTGATTGTCTCCCCTTGTAGCTCATTTCTTCATTATTGTGCAAATTTAGATCATGAGCTCATGTTTAGCTAAACAGCTGACCTTGTAAGAGACTTATTTGTGAACGCTCGTAAGCTTCATCAGAAAGTCGGCAAAGATTTATTTGTGTCGCTCCAATGAGTTGCTCGCGAGGACCCCGTTTTCTATAACTGTTGGTCCAATACTCCCTCTATAGACCGGGACTCAGACAGGGCTGCTTTGAGTCCCCCGATCTAGGGTAGGGGCAGTAGGCGGCCTGTGGCTCGGGCAGGAGCCTATCCGCGGGATTCCCAGGGACCAAACTGCCTGCGATCTTCCGTCCCCTGGCAAGAAGCTACGATGCCCAGACCTATGGTTAGCTATGCAGGGAGGTGTACTGCGTTGACAGCTTCCAAACACACTTCAAGTATGAGGGCGGGCTGAGTGGAAAGTTGAGAGTTTGGGCAGCTGTGCAGACAAAGAAGGCGCCCTTTGGCCAGGGCCTAAAAGCTTGTGACACCCCACTGGGACTGCTGGGGTCTGAGGGCCCTGCCCTGGACGCCCTGCCCGCCTGCCATTTGTTCAGTCACAGCAGAGATGGCCACACACTCTCCCTCAGTGAGGGCAGTGTTCCAACCTCCCTCAGCACCGCCCCTTCTCGGCAGTTTACCGTGGAATATAGATGCTGCATTCTGAGGCCAGGGCTTTCCGAGAATGCCAAGGGCAGATATGATGACCTTAAATGATTTCCTCTTGTGTCAGTTTTGGTAAACTTTAGGAGCTAGAAAAAGGTCCACTTTACAGAAATGTTCTAATTTACTGGCATTTCCTATATTCTCTGCTGTAACATTGTCCTGATTCTTTCTGTATTTTGTTTACTTATGTTTGTGTTTTCCTAAATCAAAGTGTGTTTTTTAAATCTTTTCAAAGAATATTCTTTGGATTTACTACATCACCTGAATTTTATACGTTTTCTGTTGTATTAAGTTCTGCTCATATCTTTATTTATCTTTTTTCTATGTTCTCAGGGTTTATTGTTTTGATCTTCTGATGTCAATTAAAACACTTGGTTATTCATTTTCATAAATCTTTTTACTTATAAAGATTTGAAGTTTTGAAGATTCCAGCTTACTTGTAAGTTTCTAAGGGTCAGTCCTCTACATTGTTGCGGGCCTAAGACTTAGTTCACCTTATAGCAATGTATATATTGACCTATTTTACCCTCGACTTTCTGTGATTCCCTACATCTCACCTTTCTTTGCAGACTAGCCTTTTGAAATACCCTTAACTTCTTTCACAGCCAATAAGTCTTTGAAATAATGTGTATTTTTAAGAGAAATCTCCTTATATAATTAGGCAGAAAATATGACCTGCCATAGTTTTCAAAACAGCAAAATTTCAATCTTCTCTATGGTGAATCTGTTGTATTACACAACCTTTGAATATCTAGCTTTCTCAATGACATGTACTTTAAAAATGTTTTAGAGATCCTACCAGTCTTTGAAAACATCCTTGTTCCTTGTTTCAGTTCCAGTTTTATATATATTATCTGCATTGCACCTGATTATTCCAACATGTGATGGATGGCGTGGGAATCTAATTCTGGTATTGATTGTTTTTGCTAATTGTCTCCCCGTTGTAGATGATTTCTTCATTATTGTGTAAATTTAGATCATGAGCTCATGTTTAGCTAAACATTTGACATTGTAAGAGGCTTAGGTGTGAACGCTCGTTAGCTTCATCCGAAAGTCGCAAAGATTTATTTGTGTCCCTCCCATGAGTTGCCCGCTAGGACCCCGTTTTCTACAAGTGTTGGTCCAATACTTCCTCTAGAGTCAGGGACTCAGACAGGGCTGCTTTGTGGCCACCGATCTGGGGCTGGGGCAGTGAGCTGCCTGTGGCCTGGTCAGGAGCCTCTCCGCGTGTGTCCCAGGGACACATCTGCCTGCACACATCGGTCATCTGGCAGGAAGCTACGATGCCCTACCTATGGTTAGCTGTGCAGCGAGTTTTACTGCACGGACAGGTTCAAACCACACTTCAAGTAAGATGGCGGCCTGAGTGGAAAGGTGAGTGTTTGGGCCGCTGTGCAGACAAAGAAGACGCCCTTTGGCCTGGGCCTAAATGCTTGTGAAACCCCACTGTGCCTGCCGGCCTCTGAGGGTCCTGCTCTGGGCCCACTGCTCCCCTGCCCTTTGTTCAGACACAGCAGAGATGGCCACACACACTCCTTCAGTGAGGGCAGTGTTCCAACCTCCCTCAGCACCGCCCCCTCTACGCAGGTTACCATGGACTACAGATGCTGCATTCTGAGGCCAGGGCATTCCGAGAATGACAAGGGCAGACATGATGACCTTAAATGATTTCCTCTTGTGTCAGTTTTGGTAAATTTTAGGAGCTAGGAAATGGTCCACTTTACAGAAATGTTCAAATTTACTGGCATTTCCTATATTCTCTGCTATAACTTTGTCCTGATTCTTTCCGTATATTCTTTAATTATATTTTTGTTTTCCTTAATCAAAGTGTGTCTTTTAAATCTTTTCAAAGAATATTCTTTGGACTTACTAAATCACCTCAATTTTATACGTTTTCTGTTGTATTAAATTCTGCTCATATCTTTATTTATCTTTTTTCTATGTTCTCAGGGTTTATTGTTTGGATGTTCTGATGTCAATTAAAACACTTGGTCATTCATTTTAATAAATCTTTTTACTTATAAAGATTTGAACTTTTGAAGATTCCAGCTTACTTGTAAGTTTCTAAGGATAAGGTCCTCTACATTGTTGCTGTCCTAAGGCTTAGTTCAACAGGTAGCAATGTATATATAGACCTATTTTCCCCTCGACTTTCTGTGATTCCCTACATCTCACCTTTCTTTGCAGACAAGCCATTTGAAATACCCTTAACTTATTTTACAGCCCATAAGTGTTTGAAATAATGTGCATTTTTTAGCGAAATCTTCTTAAAAAATTAGTCAGAATATCTGACCTGCCATAGTTTCCAAAACAGCATAATTTCACTCTTCTCTATGATGAATCTGTTGTATTACACAACCTTTGAGTATTTAGCTTTGTCAATGAAATGTATTTTAAAAATGTTTTACAGATCTTACCAGTCTTTGAAAACATCCTTGTTCCTTGTTTCAGTTCAGGTTTATGTATATTTTCTGCCTTGCACCTGATTATTCCAACATGTGATGGATGGCATAGGGACGCTAATTCTGGTATTGATTGTTTTTGCTAATTGTCTCCTCCTTGTAGCTGATTTCTTCATTATTGTGTAAATTTAGATCATGAGCTCATGTTTAGCTAAACAGTTGACATTGTAAGAGGCTTAGGTGTGAACACTCGTAAGCTTCATCAGAAAGTCGGTAAAGATTTATTAGTGTCCCTCCAATGAGTTGCCCGCTAGGACCCCATTTTCTACAAGTGTTGGTACAATACTTCCTCTAGAGGCAGAGACTCAGACAGGGCTGCTTTGCAGCCCCCGATCTGGTGCCGGGGCATTGAGCGGCCTGTGGCCCACGCAGGAGCCTCTCTGCGTTTGTCCCAGGGACCCATCTGCCTGCGCACTTCGGTCACCTGGCAGGAAGCTATGATGCCCAGATATATGGTTAGCCGTGCAGCGAGTTTTACTGCACGGACAGGTTTCACACACACTTCAAGTAAGAGGGCGGCCTGTGTGGATAGGTGAGAGATTGGGCGGCTGTGCAGACAAAGAAGGCGCTCTTCGGCCTGGGCCTAAATGCTTGTGACACCCCACTGCCCCTCCAGGGCTCTGAGGGCCCTGCCCTGGGACCCTGCTCCCCTGCACTTCGTTCAGTCACAGCAGAGATGGCCACAACCACTCCCTCAGTGTGGGCAGTGTTCCAAACTCCCTCTGCCCTCCACCTCTCCGCAGGTTACCATGGACTAATGATGCTGCATTCTGAGGCCAGGGCGTTTTGAGAATGCCAAGGGCAGACATGATGACCCTAAATGATTTCCTCTTGTGTCAGTTTTGGTAAACTTTAGGAGCAAGGAAATGGTCCACTTTACAGAAATGTTCTAATTTACTGGCATTTCCTATATTCTCTGCTATAATTTTGTCCTGATTCTTTCTGTATATTGTTTACTTATGTTTGTGTTCTCCTTAATCAAAGTGTGTCTTTTAAATCTTTTCAAAGAATATTATTTGGACTTACTAAATCAACTCAATTTTATACGTTTTCTGTTGTATTAAATTCTGCTCATATCTTTATTTATCTTTTTTCTATGTTCTCTGCGTTTATTGTTTGGATGTTCTGATGTCAATTAAAACACTTGGTCATTCATTTTAATAAAACTTTTTACTTATAAAGATTTGAACTGTTGAAGATTCCAGCTTCCTTGTAAGTTTCTAAGGGTCAGGTCCTCTACATTGTTGCTGGCCTAAGGCTTAGTTCACCCTATAGCAATGTATATATTGACCTATTTTCCCCTCGACTTTCTGTGATTCCCTACATCTCACCTTTCTTTGCAGACAAGCCATTTGAAATAGCCTTAACTTATTTCACAGCCTATAAGTCATTGAAATAATGTGTATTTTTAAGAGAAATCTTCTTATATAATGAGGCAGAAAATCTGACCTGCCATAGTTTTCAAAACAGCATAATTTCAGTCTTCTCTATGATGAATCTGTTGTATTACATAACCTTTGAATATTTAGCTTTGTCAATGACATGTACTTTAAAAATGTTTTAGAGATCCTACCAGTCTTTGAAAACATCCTTGTTCCTTGTTTCAGTTCCAGGTTTATGTATATTTTCTGCCTTGCACCAGATTATTCCAACATCTGATGAATGGCCTTGGGAATCTAATTCTGGTATTGATTGTTTTTGCTGATTGTCTCCCCCTTGTAGCTGATTTCTTCAATATTGTGTAAATTTAGATCATGAGCTCATGTTTAGCTAAACAGCTGACCTTGTAAGAGGCTTAGGTGGGAACGCTCGTAAGCTTCATCAGAAAGTCGGCAAAGATTTATTTGTGTCCCTCCAATGAGTTGCCCGCGAGGACTCCGTTTTCTACAAGTGTTGGTCCAATATTTCCTCTAGAGCCAGGGATTCAGACAGGGCTGCTTTTCGGCCCCCGATCTGAGGCAGTGGGTGTGGGCGGCCTGAGGCCCTGGCAGGAGCCTCTCCGCGTGTGTCCCAGGGACCCAACTGCCAGCGAACTTCGGTCACCTGGCAGGAAGCTATGATGCTCAGACCTATGTTTAGCTGTGCAGTGAGGTGTATTGCGTGGACATGTTTCACACACACTTCAAGTAAGAGGGCGGCCTGAGTGGATAGGTGAGTGTTTGGGCGGCTGTGCAGAAAAAGAGGGCGCTCTTCGGCCTGGGTCTAAATGCTTGTGACACCCCACGGCCACTGCCGGGCTCTGAGGGCCCTGCCCTGGGACCCTGCTCCCCTGTACTTTGTTTCAGTCACAGCAGAGATGGCCACTCCCACTGACTCAGTGAGGGCTGTGTTCCAACCTCCCTCAGCCCCGTCCCCTCTCCGCAGGTTACCATGGACTACAGATGCTGAATTCTGAGGCCAGGGCGTTCCGAGAATGCCAAGGGCAGACAGGATGACCTTAAATGATTTCCTCTTGTGTCAGTTTTGGTAAACTTTAGGAGCTAGGAAATGGTCCACTTTACAAAAATGTTCAAATTTACTGGCATTTCCGATATTCTCTGCTATAACATTGTCCTAATTCTCTCTGTATATTCTTTACTTATGTTTTTGTTTTCCTTAATCAAAGTGTGTCTTTTAAATCTTTTTAAAGAATATTCTTTGGACTTACTACCTCACCTGAATTTTATACGTTTTCTGTTGTATTAAGTTCTGCTCATATCTTTATTTATCTTTTTTCTATATTTTCATGGTTTATTGTTTTGATCTTCTGATGTCAATTAAAACACTTGGTTATTCATTTTAATAAATCTTTTTCCTTATAAAGATTTGAACTTTTAAAGATTCCAGCTTACTTGTAATATTCTAAGGCTCAGGTCCTCTTCATTTTTGCAGGCCTAATGCTTAGTTCAACATATAGCAATGTATATATTGACCTATTTTCCCCTCGACTTTCTGTGATTCCCTACATCTCACCTTTCTTTGCAGACAAGCCATTTGAAATATCCTTAACTTATTTCACAGGCAATAAGTGTTTGAAATAATGTGTATTTTTTACAGAAACAGTCTTATATAATTAGGTAGAAAATCTGAACAGCCATAGTTTTCAAAACAGCATATATTCACTCTTCTCAAAGATTAATCTGTTGTATTACACAACCTTTGAGTATTTATCTTCATCAATGACATGTACTCTAAAAATGTTTTAAAGATCCAACCAGTCTTTGTAAACATCCTTGTTCCTTGTTTCAGTTCCAGTTTTATGTATATTTTCTGCCTTGCACGTGATTATTCCAACATCTGATCGATGGCCTAGGGAATCTAATTCTGGTATTGATTGTTTTTGCTGATTGTCTCCCCTTGTAGCTCATTTCTTCCTTATTGTGCAAATTTAGATCATGAGCTCATGTTTAGCTAAACAGCTGACCTTGTAAGCGCCTAAGGTGTGAACGCTCGTAAGCTTCATCAGAAAGTCGGCAAAGATTTCTTTGTGTGGCTCCAATGAGTTTCCCGCGAGGACCCTGTTTTCTATAACTGTTGGTCCAATACGCCCTCTAGAGGCAGGGACTTAGACAGGGCTGGATTGCGGCCCCCGATCTGGGGCAGTGGCATTGGGCAGCCTGTGGCCCGGGCAGGAGCCTCTCCGCGTGTATCCCAGGGACCCATCTGCCTGCGAACTTCGGTCACCTGGCAGGAAGCTACGATGCCCAGACCTATGGTTAGCTGTGCAGTGAGGTGTATAGCGTGGACACGTTTCACACACACTTCAAGTAAGTGTGGGGCCTGAGTGGATAGATGAGTGTTTGGGCGGCTGTGCAGAAAAAGAGGGCGCTCTTCGGCCTGGGCCTAAATGCTTGTGACACCCCACTGCCCCTGCCGGGCTCTGAGGGCCCTGCCGTGGGCCCCTGCTCCCCTGCCCTTTGTTCAGTCACAACAGAAATATCCACTCGCACTCCCTCAGTGAGGGCAGTGTTTCAACCTCCCTCAGCCCCGCCCCATTTCCGCAGGTTACCATGGACAACAGATGCTGCATTCTGAGGCCAGGGCGTTCCGAGAATGCCAAGGGCAGACATGATGACCTTAAATGATTTCCCCTTGTGTCAGTTTTGATAAACTTTAGGAGCTAGGAAATGGTCCACTTTACAAATATGTTCAAATTTACTGGCATTTCCGATATTCTCTGCTATAACATTGTCCTGATTCTTTCTGTATATTCTTTACTTATGTTTTTGTTTTCCTTAATCAAAGTGTGTCTTTTAAATCTTTTCAAAGAATATTCTTTGGACTTACTACATCACCTGAATTTTATACGTTTTCTGTTGTATTAAGTTCTGCTCATATCCTTATTTATCTTTTTTCTATGTTCTCAGGGTTTATTGTTTTGATCTTCTGATGTCCATTAAAACACTTGGTTATTCATTTTAATAAATATTTTTACTTATAAAGATTTGAACTTTTGAGGATTCCAGCTTACTTGTAAGTTTCTAAGGGTCAGGTCCTCTACACTGTTGCTGGCCTAAGGCTTAGTGCAACAGGTAGCAATGTATATATTGACCTATTTTCCCCTCGACTTTCGGTGATTCCCTACATCTCACCTTTCTTTGCAGACAAGCCATTTGAAATACCCTTAACTTATTTCACAGCCCAAAAGTGTTTGAAAAAATGTGCATTTTTTAGCGAAATCTTCTTATATAATTAGTCAGAAAATCTGACCTGCCATTGCTTTACAAAACAGCATAATTTCACTCTTCTCTATGATGAATCTGTTGTATTACACAACCTTTGAATATTTAGCTTTGTCAATGACATGTATTTTAAAAATAATTTAGAGATCCTACCAGTCTTTGAAAACATCCTTGTTCCTTGTTTCAGTTCCAGTTTTATGTATATTTTCTGCCTTGCACCAGATTATTCCAACATCTGATGAATGGTCTTGGGAATCTAATTCTTGTATTGATTGTTTTTGCTGATTGTCTCCCCCTTGTAGCTGATTTCTTCATTATTGTGTAAATTTAGATCATGAGCTCATGTTTAGCTAAACAGCTGACCTTATAAGAGGCTTAGGTGTGAACTCTCGTAATCTTCATCAGAAAGTCGGCAAAGATTTATTTGTGTCCCTCCAATGAGTTGCCCGCGAGGACTCCGTTTTCTACAAGTGTTGGTCCAATACTTCCTCTAGAGCCAGGGACTCAGACAGGGCTGCTTTGCGGCCCACACCTGAGGCAGTGGAAGTGGGCGGCCTTAGGCCCTGGCAGGAGCCTCTCCGCGTGTGTCCCAGGGACCTAAATGCCTGCGAACTTCGGTCACCTGGCAGGAAGCTATGATGCCCAGACCTATGGTTAGCTGTGCAGTGAGGTGTATAGCGCGGACAGGTTTCACACACACTTCAAGTATGTGGGCGGCCTGAGTGGATAGGTGAGTGTTTGGGCAGCTGTGCAGAAAAAGAAGGCGCTCTTGGGCCAAGGCCTAAATGCTTGTGACACCCCACTGCCCATGCCGGGCTCTGAGGGCCCTGCCGTCGGCCCCTGCTCCCCTGTCCTTTGTTCAGTCACAGCAGAGATCGCCACTCCCACTCCCTCAGTGAGGGCAGTGTTCCAACCTCCCTCAACCCCGCCCCCTCTCCTCAGGTTACCATGGACTACAGATGCTGCATTCTGAGGCCAGGGCGTTCCGAGAATGCCAAGGGCAGACATGATGAACATAAATGATTTCCTCTTGTGTCAGTTTTGGTAAACTTTAGAACCTAAGAAATGGTCCACTTTACAAAAATATTCAAATTTACTGGCATTTCATATATTCTCTGCTATAACATTGTCCTGATTCTCTCTGTATATTCTTTACTTATGTTTTTGTTTTCCTTAATCAGTGTGTCTTTTAAATCTTTTCAAAGAATATTCTTTGGACTTACTACCTCACCTGAATTTTATACGTTTTCTGTTGTATTAAGTTCTGCTCATATCTTTATTTATCTTTTTTCTATATTTTCATGGTTTATTGTTTTGATCTTCTGATGTCAATTAAAACACTTGGTTATTCATTTTAATAAATATATTTACTTATAAAGATTTGAACTTTTGAAGATTCCAGCTTACTTGTAAGTTTCTAAGGGTCAGGTCCTCTACATTGTTGCTGGCCTAAGGCTTAGTTCACCCTATAGCAATGTATATATTGACCTATTTTCCCCTCGACTTTCTGTGATTCCCTACATCTCACCTTTCTTTGCAGACAAGCCATTTGAAATACCCTTAACTTATTTCACAGCCAATAAATGTTTGAAATAATGTGTATTTTTTAGAGAAATCTTACATAATTAGGCAGAAAATCTGACCTGCCATAGTTTTTAAAGCAGCATAATTTCACTCTTCTCAATGATGAATCTGTTGTATTACACAACCTTTGAGTATTTAGCTTTATCAATGACATGTACTTTAAAAATGTTTTAGAGATTCTATCAGTCTTTGAAAACATTCTTATTCCTTGTTTCAGTTCCAGTTTTGTGTATATTTTCTGCCTTGCACCTAATTATTCCAACATCTGATGGATGGCCTAGGGAATCTAATTCTGGTATTGATTGTTTTTGCTGATTGTCCCCCCTTGTAGCTGTTTTCTTCATTATTGTGTAAATTTAGATCATGATCTCATGTTTAGCTAAACAGATGACCTTGGAAGAGGCTTAGTTGTGAACCCTCGTAAGCTTCATCAGAAAGTCGGCAGTGATTTATTTGTGTGGCTCCAATGAGTTTCCCGCGAGGACCCTGTTTTCTATAACTGTTTGTCCAATACTCCCTCTAGAGGCAGGGATTCAGACCGGGCTGCATTGCGGCCCCCGATCTGGGGCAGTGGCAGTGGGCAGCCTGTGGCACGGGCAGGAGCCTCTCCACGTGTATCCCTGGGACCCATTTGCATGCGAAATTCGGTCACCTGGCAGGAAGCTACGATGCCCAGACGTATGGTTAGCTGTGCAGTGAGGTGTACTGCGCGCACAGGTTTCACACACTATTCAAGTAAGAGGGCGGCCTGAGTGGATAGGTGAGAGTTTGGACAGCAGTGCAGACAAAGAAGGCGCCCTCTGGCCTGGGCCTAAATGCTTGTGACACCCAACTGGGCCTGCCGGGCTCTGAGGGCCCTGCCCTGGGCCCCCTGCTCTCCTGCTCTTTGTTCAGTCACAGCAGAGTTGGCCTCTCCCACTCCCTCAGTGAGGGCAGTGTTCCAACCTCCCTCAGCCCCGCTCCTTCTCCGCAGGTTACCATGGACTACAGATGCTGCATTCTGAGGCCAGGGCGTTCCGAGAATGCCAAGGGCAGACATGATGACCTTAAATGATTTCCTCTTGTGTCAGTTTTGGTAAACTTTAGGAGCTAGGAAATGGTCCACTTTACACAAATGTTCAAATTTACTGGCATTTCCTACATTCTCTGCTATAACTTTGTCCTGATTCTTTCCGTATATTCATTACTTATGTTTTTGTTTTCCTTAATCAAAGTGTGACTTTTAAATCTTTTCAAAGAATATTCTTTGGACTTACTAAATCACCTCAATTTTATACGTTTTCTGTTGTATTAAATTCTGCTCATATCTTTATATATCTTTTTTCTATGTTCTCAGGGTTTATTGTTTGGATGTTCTGATGTCAACTAAAACACTTGGTTATTCATTTTAATAAATCTTTTTACTTATAAAGATTTGAACTTTTGAAGATTCCAGGTTACATGTAATTTTCTAAGGGTCAAGTCCTCTACATTGTGGCTGGCCTAAGGCTTAGTTCACCATATAGCAATGTATATATTGACCTATTTTCCCCTCGGCATTCTTTGATTCCCTACATCTCTCCTTTCTTTGCAGACAAGCCATTTGAAATACCCTTAACTTATTTCACAGCCAATAAGTCGTTGAAATAATGTGTATTTTTTAGAGAAATCTTCTTATATAATTAGGCAGAAAATCTGACCTGCCCTAGTTTTCAAAACAGCATAATTTCACTCTTCTCAATGATGAATCGGTTGTCTTACACAACGTCTGAGTATTTAGCTTTATCAATGACATGTACTTTAAAAATGTTTTAGAGATCGTACCAGTCTTTGAAAACAACCTTGTTCCTTGTTTCAGTTCCAGTGTGTGTGGAAACTGTCCGCGCAGTACACCTCCCTGCACAGCTAACCATAGGTCTGGGAATCGAAGCTTCCTGCCAGGTGACCGAAGTTCGTAGGCAGATGGGTCCCTGGGTCACACGCGGAGAGGCTCCTGCCCGGGACACAGGACGCCCACTGCCCCTGCCCCTGATCAGTGGACGCAAAGCAGCCCAGTCTGATTCCCCTGCCTCTAGAGGGAGTATTGGACCAACACTTGTAGAAAACGGGTTCCTCGCGGGGAACTCATTGGAGTGACACAAATAACTCTTTGCCGAATTTCTGCTGAAGCTTACGTGCGTTCACACATAAGCCTCTTACAAGGTCAGCTGTTTAGCTAAACATGAGCTCATGATCTAAATTTACTAAATAATGAAGAAATCAGCTACAAGGGGAGAAAATCAGCAAAATCAATCAATTCCAGAATTAGATTTCCTAGGCCATCCATCAGATGTTGGAATAATTAGGTGCAAGGCAGAAAATATACACTAAACTGGAACTGAAACAAGGAACAAGGATGTTTTCAAAGACTGGTAGGATCTCTAAAACATTTTTAAAGTACATGTCATTGATAAAGCTAAATACTCAGAGGTTGTGTAAGACAACAGATTCATCATTGAGAAGAGTGAAATTATGCTGTTTTGAAAACTAGGGCAGGTCAAATTTTCTGCCTAATTATATAAGAAGATTTCTCTAAAAAATACATATTATTTCAACGACTTATTGGCTGTGAAATAAGTTAAGGGTATTTCAAATGGCTTGTCTGCAAAGAAAGGTGAGATGTAGGGAATCACAGAATGCCGAGGGGAAAATAGGTCAATATATACATTGCTATATGTTGAACTAATCCTTAGGCCAGCAACAATCTAGAGGACCTGACCCTTAGATACTTACAAGTAAGCTGGAATCTTCAAAAGTTCAAATCTTTATAAGTAAAAAGATTTATTAAAATGAATAACCAAGTGTTTTAATTGACATCAGAAGATCAAAACAATAAACCCTGAGAACATAGGAAAAAGATAAATAAAGATATGAGCGGAACCTAATACAACAGAAAACGTATAAAATTCAGGTGATGTAGTAAGTTCAAAGAATATTCTTTGAAACATTTAAAAGACACACTTTGATTAAGGAAAACAAAAACATAAGTAAATAATATACAGAAAGAATCAGGACAATGTTATAGCAGAGAATATATGAAATGCCAGTAAATTTGAACATTTGTGTAAAGTGGACCATTTCCTAGCTCCTAAAGTTTACGAAAACTGACACAAGAGGAAATCATTTAAGGTCATCATGTCTGCCCTTGGCATTCTCGGAACGTCCTGGCCGCAGAATGCAGCATCTGTAGTCCATGGTAACCTGCGGAGAGGGGGAGGGGCTGAGTTAATTTGGAACACTGCCCTCACTGAGTGAGTGGGTGTGGCCATCTCTGCTGTGACTGAACAAAGGCAGGGGAGCAGGGGGCCAAGGGCAGGGCCCTCAGAGACCGGCCGGCCCAGTGGGGTGCCACAGGCATTTAAGCCCAGGCCAAAGGGCGCTTTCTTTGTCTGCACAGCTGCCCAAACTCTCACCTTTCCACTCAGGCCGCCCTCTTACTTGAAGTGTGGGTGGAAACGGTCCTCGCAGTGCACCTCGCTGCACAGCTATCCTTAGGTCTGGGAATCGTAGCTTCCTGCCAGATGATCGAAGTTCGCAGGCAGATGGGTGCCTGGGACACACGCGGAGAGGTTCCTGCCCGGGCCACACGCCGCCCACTGCCCCTGCCCCAGATCGGGGGCCGCAAAGCAGCCCTGTCTGAGTCCCCTGCCTCTAGAGGGAGTATTGGACCAACACTTGTAGAAAACGGGTTCCTCGGGGGCAACTCATTGGAGGGACACAAATAACTCTTGGCCGACTTTCTGCTGAAGCTTACGTGTGTTCACACCTAAGCCTCTTACAAGGTTAGCTGTTTAGCTAAACATGAGCTCATGATCTAAATTTACCCAGTAATGAAGAAATGAGCTACAAGGGGAGACAATCAGCAAAAACAATCAATTCCAGAATTAGATTCCCTAGGCCATCCATCAGATGTTAGAATAATCAGGTGCAAGGCAGAAAATATACACAAAACTGGAACTGAAACAAAAACAAGGATGTTATCAAAGACTGATAAGATGTCAAAAACATTTTTAAAGTACATGTCATTGATAAAGCTAAATACTCAAAGGTTGTGTAATACAACAGATTCATAGATCAGAAGAGTGAAATTGTGCTCTTTTGAAAACTATGGCAGGTCAGATTTTCTGCCTAATTATATAAGACGATTTTTCTAAAAAATACACATTATTTCAAAGACTTATTGGCTGTGAAATAAGTTAAGGGAATTGCAAATGTCTTGTCTGCAAAGAAAGGAGAGATGTAGGGAATCACAGAAAGTCGAGGGCAAAATAGGTCAATATGTAATTGCTATATGGTGAACACAGCCTTAGGCCCGCAACAATGTAGAGGACCTGACCCTTAGAAACTTACAAGTAAGCTGGATTCCTCAAAATTTCAAATCTTTATAAGTAAAAAGATTTATTAAAAGGAATAACCAAGTGTTTTAATTGACATCAGAAGATAAATACATAAGCCCTGAAAATATAGAAAAAAGATAAATAAAGATATGAGCAGAACTTAATACAACAGAAAACGTATACAATTCAGGTGATGTAGTAAGTCCAAAGAATATTCTTTGAAAAGATTTAAAAGACAGAGTTTGATTAAGTAAAACAAAACAAAAAAATAAGTAAAGCATATACAGAAAGAATTAGGACAATGTTAGAGCAGAGAATATATGAAATGCCCGTAAATTTGAACTTTTCTGTAAAGTGGACCATTTCCTAGCTCCTAAAGTTTACCAAAACTGACACAAGAGGAAATCATTTAAGGTCATCCTGTCTGCCCTTGGCATTCTCGGAACGCCCTGGCCTCAGAATGCAGCATGTGTAGTCCATGGTAACCTGCGGAGAAGGGGCGGAGCTGAGGGAGGTTGGAACACTGCCCTCATTGAGGGAGTGTGTGTGGCCAACTCTGCTGTGACGGAACAAAGGGCAGGGGAGCAAGGGTCCCAGGGCAGGGCCCTCAGATCCCGGCAGGCCCAGTGGGGTGTCACAAGCATTTAGGCCCAAGCCAAGGGACGCCTTCTTTGTCTGCACAGCTGCCCAAACTCTCACCTTTCCCCTCAGGCCGCCCTCTTACTTGAAGTGTGGGTGGAACCTGTCCGCACTGTACACCTCGCTGCACAGCTAACCATAGGTCTGGGCATCGTAGCTTCCTGACAGGTGACCGAAGTTCGCAGGCAGATGGGTCCCAAGGACACACACGGAGAGGCTCCTGCCTGGCCACAGGCCGCCCACAGCCCCTGCCCCTGATCAGGGGCCGCAAAGCAGCCTAGTCAGAGTCCCCTGCCTCTAGAGGGAGTATGGACCAACACTTGTAGAAAACGGGTTCCTCGCGGGCAACTCATTGGAG
The DNA here is from genome assembly GCF_964165515.1 of Mesoplodon bidens. Lineage (NCBI taxonomy): Eukaryota > Metazoa > Chordata > Mammalia > Artiodactyla > Ziphiidae > Mesoplodon > Mesoplodon bidens. The sequence goes on from NC_138180.1 coordinate 6,742,185, forward strand.
GGACACAAATAACTCTGCCGAATTTCTGCTGAAGCATACGTGCGTTCACACCTAAGCCCCTTACAAGGTCAGCTGTTTAGCTAAACATGAGCTCATGATCTAAATTTACTAAATAATGAAGAAATCAGCTACAAGGGGAGAGAATCAGCAAAAACAATCAATTCCAGAATTAGATTTCATAGGCCATCCATCAGATGTTGGAATAATCAGGTGCAAGGCAGAAAATATACACTAAACTGGAACTGAAACAAGGAACAAGGATGTTTTCAAAGACTGGTAGGATCTCTAAAACATTTTTAAAATACATGTCATTGATAAAGCTAAATACTCAGACGTTGTGTAAGACAACAGATTCATCATTGAGAAGAGTGAAATTATGCTGTTTTGAAAACTATGGCAGGTCAGATTTTCTGCCTAATTATATAAGAAGATTTCTCTAAAATATACACATTATTTCAACGACTTATTGGCTGTGAAATAAGTTAAGGGTGTTTCAAATGGCTTGTCTGCAAAGAAAGGTGAGATGTAGGGAATCACAGAATGCCGAGGGGAAAATAGTTCAATATATACATTGCTATATGGTGAACTAAGCCTTATGCCAGCAACAATGTAAAGGACCTGACCCTTAGATACTTACAAGTAAGCTGGAATCTTCAAAAGTTCAAATCTTTATAAGTGAAAAGATTTATTAAAATGAATAACCAAGTGTTTTAATTGACATCAGAAGATCAAAACAATAAACCCTGAGAACATAGAAAAAAGATAAATAAAGGTTTGAGCAGAACTTAATACAACAGAAAACGTATAAAATTCAGGTGATGTAGTAAGTCCAAAGAATATTCTTTGAAACATTTAAAAGACACACTTTGATTAAGGAAAACAAAAACATAAGTAAATAATATACAGAAAGAATCAGGACAATGTTATAGCAGAGAATATATGAAATGCCAGTAAATTTGAACATTTGTGTAAAGTGGACCATTTCCTAGCTCCTAAAGTTTACCAAAACTGACAAAAGAGGAAATCATTTAAGGTCATCATGTCTGCCCTTGGCATTCTCGGAAGGTCCTGGCCTCAGAATGCAGCATCTGTAGTCCATGGTAACCTGCGGAGAGGGGGCGGGGCTGAGAGAGGTTGGAACACTGCCCTCACTGAGGGAGTGGGTGTGGCCATCTCTGCTGTGACTGAACAATGGCAGGGGAGCAGTGGGGCCAGGGCAGGGCGCTCAGAGCCCGGCAGGCCCAGTGGGGTGCCAAAGGCATTTAATCCCAGGCCAAAGGGCACTTTCTTTGTCTGCACAGCTGCCCAAACTCTCACCTTTCCACTCAGGCCGCCCTCTTACTTGAAGTGTGGGTGTAAACTGTCCGCGCAGTACACCTCGCTGCACAGCTAACCTTAGGTCTGGGAATCGTAGCTTCCTGCCAGGTGATCGAAGCTCGCAGGCATATGGGTCCCTGGGACACATGCAGAGAGGCTCCTGCCCGGGCCACAGGCCGCCCACAGCCCCTGCCCCAGATCGGGGGCCGCAAAGCAGCCCTGTCTGAGTCCCCTGCCTCTAGAGGGAGTACTGGACCAACACTTGTAGAAAACGGGTTCCTCGGGGGCAACTTATTGGAGAGACACAAATAACTCTTTGCCGACTTTCTGCTGAAGCTTACGTATGTTCACACCTAAGCCTCTTACAAGGTCAGCTATTTAGCTAAACATAAGCTCATGATCTAAATTTACACAATAATGAAGAAATCAGCTACAAGGGGAGACCATCAGCAAAAACAATCAATTCCAGTATTAGATTCCGTAGGCCACCCGTCAGATGTTAGAATAATCAGGTGCAAGGCAGAAAATATACACAAAACTGGAACTGAAACAAGCAACAAGTATGTTATCAAAGACTGATAAGATGTCTAAAACATTTTTAAAGTACATGTCATTGATAAAGCTAAATACTCAAAGGTTGTGTAATACAATAGATTCATAGTTCAGAAGAGTGTAATTATGCTCTTTTGAAAACTATGGCAGGTCAGATTTTCTGCCTAATTATATAAGACGATTTTTCTAAAAAATACACATTATTTCAAAGACTTATTGGCTTGAAATAAGTTAAGGGAATTGCAAATGGCTTGTCTGCAAATAAAGGTGAGATGTAGGGAATCACAGAAAGTCGAGGGCAATATAGGTCAATATATAATTGCTATATGGTGAACACAGCCTTAGGCCAGCAACAATGTAGAGGACCTGACCCTTAGAAACTTACAAGTAAGCTGGAATCCTCAAAATTTCAAATCTTTATAAGTAAAAAGATGTATTAAAATGAGTAACCATGTGTTTTAATTGACATCAGAAGATCAATACATTAAGCCCTGAGAACATAGAAAAAAGATAAATAAAGATATGAGCAGAACTTAATACAACAGAAAACGTATACAATTCAGGTTGTGTAGTAAGTACAAAGAATATTCTTTGAAAAGATTTAAAAGACAGATTTTGATTAAGGAAAACATAAAAAAATAAGTAAAGCATATACAGAAAGAATTAGGACAATGTTATAGCAGAGAATATATGAAATGACCGAAAATCTGAACATTTCTGTAAAGTGGACCATTTCCTAGCTCCTAAAGTTTACCAAAACTGACACAAGTGGAAATCATTTAAGGTCATCATGTCTGCCCTTGGCATTCTAGGAACGCCCTGGCCTCAGAATGCAGCATCTGTAGTCCATGGTAAACTGCGGAGAAGGGGCGGAGCTGAGGGAGGTTGGAACACTGCCCTCACTGAGGGAGTGGGTGTGGCCATCTCTGCTGTGACTGAACAAAGGGCCGGGGAGCAAGGGTCCCAGGGCAGGGCCCTCAGATCCTGGCAGGCCCAGTGGGGTGTCACAAGCATTTAGGCCTAGGCCAAGGGACGCCTTCTTTGTCTGCACAGCTGCCCAAACACTCACCTTTCCACTCAGGCCGCCCTCTTACTTGAAGTGTGGGTGGAACCTGTCCGCGCAGTACAACTCGCTGCACAGCTAACCATAGGTCTGGGCATCGTAGCTTCCTGACAGGTGACCGAATTTCGCAGGCAGATGGGTCCCTGGGACACACGCGGAGAGGCTCCTGCCCGGGCCACAGGCCGCCCACTGCCCCTGCCCCAGATCAGGGGCCGCAAAGCAGCCCAGTCTGAGTCCACTGCCTTTGGAGGGAGTATTGGACCAACACTTGTAGGAAACGGGTTCCTCGCGGGCAACTCATTGGAGGGACACCAATAACTCTGCCGAATTTCTGCTGAAGCTTACGTGCGTTCACCCTTAAGCCTCTTACAAGGTCAGCTGTTTAGCTAAACATGAGCTCATGTTCTAAAATTAGTAAATAATGAAGAAATCAGCTACAAGGGGAGACATTCAGCAAAAACAATCAATTCCAGAATTAGATTTCCTAGGCCATCCATCAGATGTTGGAATAATCAGGTTCAAGGCAGAAAATATACACTAAACTGGAACTGAAAGAAGGAACAAGGATGTTTTCAAAGACTGGTAGGATCTCTAAAACATTTTTAAAGTACATGTCATTGATAAAGCTAAATACTCAGAGTTTGTGTAAGACAACAGATTCATCATTGAGAAGAGTGAAATTATGCTGTTTTGAAAACTATGGCAGGTCAGATTTTCTGCCTAATTATATAAGAAGATTTCTCTAAAATATACACATTATTTCAACGACTTATTGGCTGTGAAATAAGTTAAGGGTGTTTCAAATGGCTTGTCTGCAAAGAAAGGTGAGATGTAGGGAATCACAGAATGCCGAGGGGAAAATAGGTCAATATATACATTGCTATATGGTGAACTAAGCCTTAGGCCAGCAACAATGTAGAGGACCTGACCCTTAGATACTTACAAGTAAGCTGGAATCTTCAAAAGTTCAAATCTTTATAAGTGAAAAGATTTATTAAAATGAATAACCAAGTGTTTTAATTGACATCAGAAGACCAAAACAATAAACCCTGAGAACATAGAAAAAAGATAAATAAAGTTATGAGCAGAACTTAATACAACAGAAAACGTATAAAATTCAGGTGATGTAGTAAGTCTAAAGAATATTCTTTGAAACATTTAAAAGACACACTTTGATTAAGGAAAACAAAAACATAAGTAAATAATATACAGAAAGAATCAGGACAATGTTATAGCAGAGAATATATGAAATGCCAGTAAATTTGAACATTTGTGTAAAGTGGACCATTTCCTAGCTCCTAAAGTTTACGAAAACTGACACAAGAGGAAATCATTTAAGGTCATCATGTCTGCCCTTGGCATTCTCGGAAGGTCCTGGCCTCAGAATGCAGCATCTGTAGTCCATGGTAACCTGCGGAGAGGGGGAGGGGCTGAGGGAGGTTGGAACACTGCCCTCACTGAGGGAGTGTGTGTGGCCATCTCTGCTGTGACTGAACAAAGGCAGGGGAGCACTGGGCCCAGGACAGGGCCCTCAGAGACCGGCAGGCCCAGTGGGGTGCCACAGGCTTTTAAGCCCAGTCCAAAGGGCGCTTTCTTTGTCTGCACAGCTGCCCAAACTCTCACCTTTCCACTCAGGCCGCCCTCTTACTTGAAGTGTGGGTGTAAACTGTCCGCGCAGTCCACCTCGCTGCACAGCTAACCTTAGGTCTGGGAATAGTAGCTTCCTGCCAGGTGATCGAAGTTCCTAGGCATATGGGTCCCTGGGACACACGCAGAGAGGCTCCTGCCCGGGCCACAGGCCGCCCACAGCCCCTGCCCCAGATCGGGGGCCGCAAAGCAGCCCTGTCTGAGTCCCCTGCCTCTAGAGGGAGTATTGGACCAACACTTGTAGAAAACGGGTTCCTCGGGGGCAACTCATTGGAGGGACACTAATAACTCTTTGCCGACTTTCTGCTTAAGCTTACGTATGTTCACACCTAAGCCTCTTACAAGGTCAGCTCTTTAGCTAAACATGAGCTCATGATCTTTATTTACACAATAATGAAGAAATCAGCTCCAAGGGGAGACCATCAGCAAAAACAATCAATTCCAGAATTAGATTCCCTAGGCCACCCATCAGATGTTAGAATAATCAGGTGCAAGGCAGAAAATATACACAAAACTGGAACTGAAACAAGCAACACGGATGTTATCAAAGACTGATAAGATGTCTAAAACATTTTTAAAGTACATGTCATTAATAAAGCTAAATACTCAAAGGTTGTGTAATACAACAGATTCATAGTTCAGAAGAGTGAAATTATGCTCTTTTGAAAACTATGGCAGGTCAGATTTTCTGCCTAATTATATAAGACGATTTTTCTAAAAAATACACATTATTTCAAAGACTTATTGGCTGTGAAATAAGTTAAGGGAATTTCAAATGGCTTGTCTGCAAAGAAAGGTGAGATGTAGGGAATCACAGAAAGTCGAGGGCAAAATAGGTCAATATATAATTGCTATATGGTGAACACAGCCTTAGGCCAGCAACAATGTAGAGGACCTGACCCTTAGAAAATTACAAGTAAGCTGGAATCCTCAAAATTTCAAATCTTTATAAGTAAAAAGATGTATTAAAATGAATAACAAAGTGTTTTAATTGACATCAGAAGATCAATACACTAAGCCCTGAGAACATGGAAAAAAGATAAATAAAGATATGAGCAGAACTTAATACAACATTAAACGTATAAAATTCAGGTGATGTAGTAAGTCCAAAGAATATTCTTTGAAAAGATTTAAAAGACAGAGTTTGATTAAGGAAAACAAAAAAAAAAAATAAGTAAAGCATATACAGAAAGAATTAGGACAATGTTATAGCAGAGAATATATGAAATGACCGAAAATCTGAACATTTCTGTAAAGTGGACCATTTCCTAGCTCCTAAAGTTTACCAAAACTGACACAAGAGGAAATCATTTAAGGTCATCCTGTCTGCCCTTGGCATTCTCGGAACGCCCTGGCCTCAGAATGCAGCATCTGTAGTCCATGGTAACCTGCGGAGAAGGGGCGGAGCTGAGGGAGGTTGGAACACTGCCCTCACTGAGGGAGTGGGTGTGGCCATCTCTGCTGTGACTGAACAAAGGGCAGGGGAGCAAGGGTCCCAGGGCAGGGCCCTCAGATCCCGGCAAGCCCAGTGGGGTGTCACAAGCATTTAGGCCTAGGCCAAGGGACGCCTTCTTTGTCTGCACAGCTGCCCAAACTCTCACCTTTCCACTCAGGCCGCCCTCTTACTTGAAGTGTGGGTGGAACCTGTCCGCGCAGTACACCTCGCTGCACAGCTAACCATAGGTCTGGGCATCGTAGCTTCCTGACAGGTGACCGAATTTCGCAGGGAGATGGGTCCCTGGGACACACGCGGAGAGGCTCCTGCCCGGGCCACAGGCCGCCCACTGCCCCTGCCCCAGATCAGGGGCCGCAAAGCAGCCCAGTCTTAGTCCGCTGCCTCTAGAGGGAGTATTGGACCAACACTTGTAGAAAACGGGTTCCTCGCGGGCAACTCATTGGAGGGACACCAATAACTCTGCCGAATTTCTGCTGAAGCTTACGTGCGTTCACACTTAAGCCTCTTACAAGGTCAGCTGTTTAACTAAACATGAGCTCATGTTCTAAATTTACTAAATAATGAAGAAATCAGCTACAAGGGGAGACATTCAGCAAAAACAATCAATTCCAGAATTAGATTTCCTAGGCCATCCATCAGATGTTGGAATAATCAGGTGCAAGGCAGAAAACATACACTAAACTGGAACTGAAAGAAGGAACAAGGATGTTTTCAAAGACTGGTAGGATCTCTAAAACATTTTTAAAGTACATGTCATTGATAAAGCTAAATACTCAGAGGTTGTGTAAGACAACAGATTCATCATTGAGAAGAGTGAAATTATGCTGTTTTGAAAACTATGGCAGGTCAGATTTTCTGCCTAATTATATAAGAAGATTTCTCTAAAATATACACATTATTTCAACGACTTATTGGCTGTGAAGTAAGTTAAGGGTGTTTCAAATGGCTTGTCTGCAAAGAAAGGTGAGATGTAGGGAATCACAGAATGCCGAGGGGAAAATAGGTCAATATATACATTGCTATATGGTGAACTAAGCCTTAGGCCAGCAACAATGTAGAGGACCTGACCCTTAGATACTTACAAGTAAGCTGGAATCTTCAAAAGTTCAAATCTTTATAAGTGAAAAGATTTATTAAAATGAATAACCAAGTGTTTTAATTGACATCAGAAGATCAAAACAATAAACCCTGAGAACATAGAAAAAAGATAAATAAAGTTATGAGCAGAACTTAATACAACAGAAAACGTATAAAATTCAGGTGATGTAGTAAGTCCAAAGAATATTCTTTGAAACATTTAAAAGACACACTTTGATTAAGGAAAACAAAAACATAAGTAAATAATATACAGAAAGAATCAGGACAATGTTATAGCAGAGAATATATGAAATGCCAGTAAATTTGAACATTTGTGTAAAGTGGACCATTTCCTAGCTCCTAAAGTTTACGAAAACTGACACAAGAGGAAATCATTTAAGGTCATCATGTCTGCCCTTGGCATTCTCGGAAGGTCCTGGCCTCAGAATGCAGCATCTGTAGTCCATGGTAACCTGCGGAGAGGGGGAGGGGCTGAGGGAGGTTGGAACACTGCCCTCACTGAGGGAGTGTGTGTGGCCATCTCTGCTGTGACTGAACAAAGGCAGGGGAGCACTGGGCCCAGGACAGGGCCCTCAGAGACCGGCAGGCCCAGTGGGGTGCCACAGGCTTTTAAGCCCAGGCCAAAGGGCGCTTTCTTTGTCTGCACAGCTGCCCAAACTCTCACCTTTCCACTCAGGCCGCCCTCTTACTTGAAGTGTGGGTGTAAACTGTCCGCGCAGTCCACCTCGCTGCACAGCTAACCTTAGGTCTGGGAATAGTAGCTTCCTGCCAGGTGATCGAAGTTCCTAGGCATATGGGTCCCTGGGACACACGCAGAGAGGCTCCTGCCCGGGCCACAGGCCGCCCACAGCCCCTGCCCCAGATCGGGGGCCGCAAAGAAGCCCTGTCTGAGTCCCCTGCCTCTAGAGGGAGTATTGGACCAACACTTGTAGAAAACGGGTTCCTCGGGGGCAACTCATTGGAGGGACACTAATAACTCTTTGCCGACTTTCTGCTTAAGCTTACGTATGTTCACATCTAAGCCTCTTACAAGGTCAGCTCTTTAGCTAAACATGAGCTCATGATCTTTATTTACACAATAATGAAGAAATCAGCTCCAAGGGGAGACCATCAGCAAAAACAATCAATTCCAGAATTAGATTCCCTAGGCCACCCATCAGATGTTAGAATAATCAGGTGCAAGGCAGAAAATATACACAAAACTGGAACTGAAACAAGCAACACGGATGTTATCAAAGACTGATAAGATGTCTAAAACATTTTTAAAGTACATGTCATTAATAAAGCTAAATACTCAAAGGTTGTGTAATACAATAGATTCACAGTTCAGAAGAGTGAAATTATGCTCTTTTGAAAACTATGGCAGGTCAGATTTTCTGCCTAATTATATAAGACGATTTTTCTAAAAAATACACATTATTTCAAAGACTTATTGGCTGTGAAATAAGTTAAGGGAATTTCAAATGGCTTGTCTGCAAAGAAAGGTGAGATGTAGGGAATCACAGAAAGTCGAGGGCAAAATAGGTCAATATATAATTGCTATATGGTGAACACAGCCTTAGGCCAGTAACAATGTAGAGGACCTGACCCTTAGAAACTTACAAGTAAGCTGGAATCCTCAAAATTTCAAATCTTTATAAGTAAAAAGATGTATTAAAATGAATAACCAAGTGTTTTAATTGACATCAGAAGATCAATACACTAAGCCCTGAGAACATAGAAAAAAGATAAATAAAGATATGAGCAGAACTTAATACAACATTAAACGTATACAATTCAGGTGATGTAGTAAGTCCAAAGAATATTCTTTGAAAAGATTTAAAAGACAGAGTTTGATTAAGGAAAACAAAAAAAAAAATAAGTAAAGCATATACAGAAAGAATTAGGACAATGTTATAGCAGAGAATATATGAAATGACCGAAAATCTGAACATTTCTGTAAAGTGGACCATTTCCTAGCTCCTAAAGTTTACCAAAACTGACACAAGAGGAAATCATTTAAGGTCATCCTGTCTGCCCTTGGCATTCTCGGAACGCCCTGGCCTCAGAATGCAGCATCTGTAGTCCATGGTAACCTGCGGAGAAGGGGCGGAGCTGAGGGAGGTTGGAACACTGCCCTCACTGAGGGAGTGGGTGTGGCCATCTCTGCTGTGACTGAACAAAGGGCAGGGGAGCAAGGGTCCCAGGGCAGGGCCCTCAGATCCCGGCAGGCCCAGTGGGGTGTCACAAGCATTTAGGCCTAGGCCAAGGGACGCCTTCTTTGTCTGCACTGCTGCCCAAACTCTCACCTTTCCACTCAGGCCGCCCTCTTACTTGAAGTGTGGGTGGAACCTGTCCGCGCAGTACACCTCGCTGCACAGCTAACCATAGGTCTGGGCATCGTAGCTTCCTGACAGGTGACCGAATTTCGCAGGCAGATGGGTCCCTGGGACACACGCGGAGAGGCTTCTGCCCGGGCCACAGGCCGCCCACTGCCCCTGCCCCAGATCAGGGGCCGCAAAGCAGCCCAGTCTGAGTCCGCTGCCTCTAGAGGGAGTATTGGACCAACACTTGTAGAAAACGGGTTCCTCGCGGGCAACTCATTGGAGGGACACCAATAACTCTGCCGAATTTCTGCTGAAGCTTACGTGCGTTCACACTTAAGCCTCTTACAAGGTCAGCTGTTTAACTAAACATGAGCTCATGTTCTAAATTTACTAAATAATGAAGAAATCAGCTACAAGGGGAGACATTCAGCAAAAACAATCAATTCCAGAATTAGATTTCCTAGGCCATCCATCAGATGTTGGAATAATCAGGTGCAAGGCAGAAAACATACACTAAACTGGAACTGAAAGAAGGAACAAGGATGTTTTCAAAGACTGGTAGGATCTCTAAAACATTTTTAAAGTACATGTCATTGATAAAGCTAAATACTCAGAGGTTGTGTAAGACAACAGATTCATCATTGAGAAGAGTGAAATTATGCTGTTTTGAAAACTATGGCAGGTCAGATTTTCTGCCTAATTATATAAGAAGATTTCTCTAAAATATACACATTATTTCAACGACTTATTGGCTGTGAAGTAAGTTAAGGGTGTTTCAAATGGCTTGTCTGCAAAGAAAGGTGAGATGTAGGGAATCACAGAATGCCGAGGGGAAAATAGGTCAATATATACATTGCTATATGGTGAACTAAGCCTTAGGCCAGCAACAATGTAGAGGACCTGATCCTTAGATACTTACAAGTAAGCTGGAATCTTCAAAAGTTCAAATCTTTATAAGTGAAAAGATTTATTAAAATGAATAACCAAGTGTTTTAATTGACATCAGAAGATCAAAACAATAAACCCTGAGAACATAGAAAAAAGATAAATAAAGTTTTGAGCAGAACTTAATACAACAGAAAACGTATAAAATTCAGGTGATGTAGTAAGTCCAAAGAATATTCTTTGAAACATTTAAAAGACACACTTTGATTAAGGAAAACAAAAACATAAGTAAATAATATACAGAAAGAATCAGGACAATGTTATAGCAGAGAATATATGAAATGCCAGTAAATTTGAACATTTGTGTAAAGTGGACCATTTCCTAGCTCCTAAAGTTTACGAAAACTGACACAAGAGGAAATCATTTAAGGTCATCATGTCTGCCCTTGGCATTCTCAGAAGGTCCTGGCCTCAGAATGCAGCAGATGTAGTCCATGGTAACCTGCGGAGAGGGGGAGGGGCTGAGGGAGGTTGGAACACTGCCCTCACTGAGGGAGTGGGTGTGGCCATCTCTGCTGTGACTGAACAAAGGCAGGGGAGCAGTGGGGCCAGGGCAGGGCGCTCAGAGCCCGGCAGGCCCAGTGGGGTGCCACAGGCATTTAAGCCCTGGTCAAAGGGCGCTTTCTTTGTCTGCACAGCTGCCCAAACTCTCACCTTTCCACTCAGGCCGCCCTCTTACTTGAAGTGTGGGTGTAAACTGTCCGCGCAGTCCACCTCGCTGCACAGCTAACCTTAGGTCTGGGAATCGTAGCTTCCTGCCAGGTGATCGAAGTTCGCAGGCATATGGGTCCCTGGGACACACGCAGAGAGGCTCCTGCCCAGGCCACAGGCCGCCCACAGCCCCTGCCCCAGATCGGGGGCCGCAAAGCAGCCCTGTCTGAGTCCCCTGCCTCTAGAGGGAATATTGGACCAAAACTTGTAGAAAACGTGTTCCTCGGGGGCAACTCATTGGAGGGACACAAATAACTCTTTGCCGACTTTCTGCTGAAGCTTACGTATGTTCACACCTAAGCCTCTTACAAGGTCAGCTCTTTAGCTAAACATGAGCTCATGATCTAACTTTACACAATAATGAAGAAATCAGCTACAAGGGGAGACAATCAGCAAAAACAATCAATTCCAGAATTAGATGCCCTAGGCCACCCATCAGATGTTAGAATAATCAGGTGCAAGGCAGAAAATATACACAAAACTGGAACTGAAACAAGCAACAAGGATGTTATCAAAGACTGATAAGATGTCTAAAACATTTTTAAAGTACATGTCATTGATAAAGCTAAATACTCAAAGGTTGTGTAATACAATAGATTCATAGTTCAGAAGAGTGAAATTATGCTCTTTTGAAAACTATGGCAAGTCAGATTTTCTGCCTCATTATATAAGAAGATTTCTCTAAAAAATACACATTATTTCAACGACTTATTGGCTGTGAAATAAGTTAAGTGTATTTCAAATGGCTTGTCTGCAAAGAAAGGTGAGATATAGGGAATCACAGAAAGCCGAGGGGAAAATTGGTCAATATATACATTGCTATACGGTGAACTAAGCCTTAGGCCAGCAACAATGTAGAGGACCTGACCCTTAGATACTTACAAGTAAGCTGGAATCTTCAAAAGTTCAAATCCTTATAAGTAAAAAGATTTATTAAAATGAATATCCAAGTGTTTTCATTGACATCAGAAGTTCAAAACAATAAACCCTGAGAACATAGAAAACAGATAAATAAAGATATGAGCAGAACTTAATACAACAGAAAACGTATAAAATTCAGGTGATGTAGTAGGTCCAAAGAATATTCTTGGAAACATTTAAAAGACACACTTTGATTAAGGAAAACAAAAACATAAGTAAATAATATACAGAAAGAATTAGGACAATGTTATTGCAGAGAATATATGAAATGCCCGTAAATTTGAACATTTGTGTAAAGTGGACCATTTCCTAGCTCCTAAAGTTTACCAAAACTGACACAAGAGGAAATCATTTAAGGTCATCCTGTCTGCCCTTGGCATTCTCGGAACGCCCTGGCCTCAGAATGCAGCATCTGTAGTCCATGGTAACCTGCGGAGAAGGGGCGGAGCTGAGGGAGGTTGGAACACAGCCCTCACTGAGGGAGTGGGTGTGGCCATCTCTGCTGTGACTGAACAAAGGGCAGGGGAGCATCGGTCCCAGGGCAGGGCCCTCAGAGCCCGGCAGGCCCAGTGGGGTGTCACAAGCATTTAGGCCCAGACCAAGGGACGCCTTCTTTTTCTGCATAGCTGCCCAAAATCTCACCTTTCCACTCAGGCCGCCCTCTTACTTGAAGTGTGGGTAGAACCTGTCCGCGCAGTACACTTCGCTGCACCGCTAACCATAGGTCTGGGCATCGTAGCTTCCTGCCAGGTGACCGAAGTTCTCAGGCAGATGGGTAACTGGGACACACGCGGAGAGGCTCCTGCCCGGGCCACAGGCCGCCCACTGCCCCTGCCCCTGATCGGTGGCCGCAAATCAGCCCTGTCTGAGTCCCCTGCCTCTAGGGGGAGTATTGGACCAACACTTGTAGAAAACGGGTTCCTCGCGGGCAACTCATTGGAGGGACACAAATAACTCTTTGCCGACTTTCTGCTGAAGCTTACGTGTGTTCACACCTAAGCCTCTTACAAGGTCAGCTGTTTAGCTAAACATGAGCTCATGATCTAAATTTACACAATAATGAAGAAATCAGCTACAAGGGGAGACAATCAGCAAAAACAATCAATTCCAGAATTAGATTCCCTAGGCCATCCATCAGATGTTGGAATAATCAGGTGCAAGGCAGAAAATATACACAAAACTGGACCTGAAACAAGGAACAAGGATGTTTTCAAAGACTGGTAGGATCTCTAAAACATTTTTAAAGTACTAGTCATTGATAAAGATAAATACTCAAAGGTTGTGTAATACAACAGATTCATCATTGAGAAGAGTGAAATTATGCTGTTTTGAAAACTAGGGCAGGTCAGATTTTCTGCCTCATTATATAAGAATATTTCTCTAAATAATACACATTATTTCAAAGACTTATTGGCTGTGAAATAAGTTAAGGGTATTTCAAATGGCTTATCTGCAAAGAAAGGTGAGATGTTGGAAATCACAGAAAGCCGAGGGGAAAATAGGTCAATATATACATTGCTCTATGGTGAACTAAGCCTTAGGCCAGCAACAATATAGAGGACCTGACCGTTAGATACTTACAAGTAAGGTGGAATCTTCAAAAGTTCAAATCTTTATAAGTAAAAAGATTTATTAAAATGAATTACCAAGTGTTTTGATGGACATCAGAAGATCAAAACAATAAACCCTGAGAACATAGAAAAAAGATAAATAAAGATATGAGCAGAACTTAATACAACAGAAAACGTATAAAATTCAGGTGATGTAGTAAGCCCAAATAATATTCTTTGAAACATTTAAAAGACACACTTTGATTAAGGAAAACAAAAACATAAGTAAATAATATACAGAAAGAATCAGAACAATGTTATAGCAGAGAATATATGAAATGCCAGTAAATTTGAACATTTGTGTAAAGTGGACCATTTCTTAGCTCCTAAAGTTTACCAAAACTGACACAAGAGGAAATCATTTAAGGTCAGCATGTCTGCCCTTGGCATTCTCGGAACGTCCTGGCCTCAGAATGCAGCATCTGTAGTCCATGGTAAACTGCCGAGAGGGGGAGGGGTTGAGGGATGTTGGAACACTGCCCACACTGAGGTAGTGGGTGTGGCCATCTCTGCTGTGTCTGAACAAAGGCAGGGGATCAGGGGGCCAATGGCAGGGTCCTCAGAGACCGGCAGGCCCAGTGGGGTGCCACAGGCATATAAGCCCAGGCCAAAGGGCGCTTTCTTTGTCTGCACAGCTGCCCAAACTCTCACCTTTCCACGCAGGCCGCCCTCTTACTTGAAGTGTGGGTGGAAACAGTCCGCGCAGTACACCGCGCTGCACAGCTAACCATAGGTCTGGGAATCGTAGCTTCCTGCCATGTGACCGAAGTTCGCAGGCAGATGGGTCCCTGGGACACACGCGGAGAGGCTCCTGCGCGGGCCACAGGCCGCCCACTGCCCCTGCCCCAGATCAGGGGCCGCAAAGCAGCCCAGTCTGAGTCCCCTGCCTCTAGAGGGAGTATTGGACCAACACTTGTAGTAAACGGGGTCCTTGCGGGCAACACATTGGAGGGACACAAATAAATCTTTGCCGACTTTCTGCTGAAGCTTACGTATGTTCACACCTAAGCCTCTTACAAGGTCAGCTGTTTAGCTAAACATGAGCTCATTATCTAAGTTTACACAATAATGAAGAAATCAGCTATAAGGGGAGACAATCAGCAAAAACAATCAATTACAGAATTAGATTCCCTAGGCCATCCATCAGATGTTAGAATAATCAGGTGCAAGGCAGAAAATATACACAAAACTGGAACTGAAACAAGGAACAAGGATGTTATCAAAGACTGATAAGATTTCTAAAACATTTTTAAAGTACGTGTCATTGATAAAGCTAAACACTCAAAGGTTGTGTAATACAAAATATTCATAGTTCAGAAGAGTGAAATTATGCTCTTTTGAAAACTATGGCAGGTCAGATATTCTGCCTAATTATATAAGAAGATTTTTCTAAAAAATGCACATTATTTCAAAGACTTATTGGCTGTGAACTAAGTTAAGGGAATTGCAAATGGCTTGTCTGCAAAGAAAGGTGAGATGTAGGGAATCACAGAAAGTCGAGGGCAAAATAGGTCAATATATAATTGCTATATGGTGAACTAAGCCTTAGGCCAGCAACAATGTAGAGGACCTGACCCTTAGAAACTTACAAGTAAGCTGGAATCCTCAAAATTTCAAATATTTATAAGTAAAAAGATTTATTAAAATGAATAACCAAGTGTTTTAATTGACATCAGAAGATCAATACATTAAGCCCTGAGAACATAGAATAAAGATAAATAAAGATATGAGCACAACTTAATACAACAGAAAACGTATAGAGTTTAGGTGATGTAGTAAGTCCAAAGAAATTCTTTGAAAAGATTTAAAAGACAGAGTTTGATTAAGGAAAACAAAAAAATAAGTAAAGCATATACAGAAAGAATTAGGACTATGTTATAGCAGAGAATATATGAAATGCCCGTAAATTTGAACATTTCTGTAAAGTGGACCATTTCCTAGCTCCTAAAGTTTACCAAAACTGACACAAGAGGGAATCATTTAAGGTCATCCTGTCTGCCCTTGGCATTCTCGGAACGCCCTGGCCTCAGAATGCAGCATCTGTAGTCCATGGTAACCTGCGGAGAAGGGGCAGAGCTGAGTGAGGTTGGAGCACTGCCCTCACTGAGGGAGTTTGTGTGGCCATCTCTGCTGTGACTGAACAAAGGGCAGGGGAGCAAGGGTCCCAGGGCAGGGCCCTCAGAGCCCGGCAGGCCCAGTGGAGTGTCCCAAGCATTTAGGCCCAGGCCAAGGGACGCCTTCTTTTTCTGCATAGCTGCCCAAACTCTCACCTTTCCACTCAGGCCGCCCTCTTACTTGAAGTGTGGGTGGAACCTGTCCGCGCAGTACACCTCGCTGCACAGCTAACCATAGGTCTGGGCATCGTAGCTTCCTGACAGGTGACCGAAGTTCGCAGGCAGATGGGTACCTGGGACACATGCGGAGAGGCTCCTGCCCGGGCCACAGGCCGCCCACAGCCCCTGCCCCTGATCAGGGGCCGCAAAGCAGCCCAGTCTGAGTCCCCTGCCTCTAGAGGGAGTATTGGACCAACACTTGTAGAAAACGGGTTCCTCGCGGGCAACTCATTGGAGGGACACAAATAACTCTTTGCCGACTTTCTGCTGAAGCTTACGTGTGTTCACACCTAAGCCTCTTACAAGGTCAGCTGTTTAGCTAAACATGAGCTCATGATCTAAATTTACACAATAATGAAGAAATCAGCTACAAGGGGAGACAATCAGCAAAAACAATCAATTCCAGAATTAGATTCCCTAGGCCATCCATCAGATGTTGGAATAATCAGGTGCAAGGCAGAAAATATACACAAAACTGGACCTGAAACAAGGAACAAGGATGTTTTCAAAGACTGGTAGGATCTCTAAAACATTTTTAAAGTACTAGTCATTGATAAAGATAAATACTCAAAGGTTGTGTAATACAACAGATTCATCATTGAGAAGAGTGAAATTATGCTGTTTTGAAAACTAGGGCAGGTCAGATTTTCTGCCTCATTATATAAGAATATTTCTCTAAATAATACACATTATTTCAAAGACTTATTGGCTGTGAAATAAGTTAAGGGTATTTCAAATGGCTTATCTGCAAAGAAAGGTGAGATGTTGGAAATCACAGAAAGCCGAGGGGAAAATAGGTCAATATATACATTGCTCTATGGTGAACTAAGCCTTAGGCCAGCAACAATATAGAGGACCTGACCGTTAGATACTTACAAGTAAGGTGGAATCTTCAAAAGTTCAAATCTTTATAAGTAAAAAGATTTATTAAAATGAATTACCAAGTGTTTTGATGGACATCAGAAGATCAAAATAATAAACCCTGAAAACATAGAAAAAAGATAAATAAAGATATGAGCAGAACTTAATACAACAGAAAACGTATAAAATTCAGGTGATGTAGTAAGCCCAAATAATATTCTTTGAAACATTTAAAAGACACACTTTGATTAAGGAAAACAAAAACATAAGTAAATAATATACAGAAAGAATCAGAACAATGTTATAGCAGAGAATATATGAAATGCCAGTAAATTTGAACATTTGTGTAAAGTGGACCATTTCTTAGCTCCTAAAGTTTACCAAAACTGACACAAGAGGAAATCATTTAAGGTCAGCATGTCTGCCCTTGGCATTCTCGGAACGTCCTGGCCTCAGAATGCAGCATCTGTAGTCCATGGTAAACTGCCGAGAGGGGGAGGGGTTGAGGGATGTTGGAACACTGCCCACACTGAGGTAGTGGGTGTGGCCATCTCTGCTGTGTCTGAACAAAGGCAGGGGATCAGGGGGCCAATGGCAGGGTCCTCAGAGACCGGCAGGCCCAGTGGGGTGCCACAGGCATATAAGCCCAGGCCAAAGGGCGCTTTCTTTGTCTGCACAGCTGCCCAAACTCTCACCTTTCCACGCAGGCCGCCCTCTTACTTGAAGTGTGGGTGGAAACAGTCCGCGCAGTACACCGCGCTGCACAGCTAACCATAGGTCTGGGAATCGTAGCTTCCTGCCAGGTGACCGAAGTTCGCAGGCAGATGGGTCCCTGGGACACACGCGGAGAGGCTCCTGCGCGGGCCACAGGCCGCCCACTGCCCCTGCCCCAGATCAGGGGCCGCAAAGCAGCCCAGTCTGAGTCCCCTGCCTCTAGAGGGAGTATTGGACCAACACTTGTAGTAAACGGGGTCCTTGCGGGCAACACATTGGAGGGACACAAATAAATCTTTGCCGACTTTCTGCTGAAGCTTACGTATGTTCACACCTAAGCCTCTTACAAGGTCAGCTGTTTAGCTAAACATGAGCTCATTATCTAAGTTTACACAATAATGAAGAAATCAGCTATAAGGGGAGACAATCAGCAAAAACAATCAATTACAGAATTAGATTCCCTAGGCCATCCATCAGATGTTAGAATAATCAGTTGCAAGGCAGAAAATATACACAAAACTGGAAGTGAAACAAGGAACAAGGATGTTTTCAAAGACTGGTAGGATCTCTAAAACATTTTTAAAGTACATGTCATTGATAAAGGTAAATACTCAAAGGTTGTGTAATACAACAGATTCATCATTGAGAAGAGTGAAATTACGCTGTTTTGAAAACTAGGGCAGGTCAGATTTTCTGCCTCATTATATAAGAATATTTCTCTAAATAATACACATTATTTCAAAGACTTATTGGCTGTGAAATAAGTTAAGGGTATTTCAAATGGCTTGTCTGCAAAGAAAGGTGAGATATAGGAAATCACAGAAAGCAGAGGGGAAAATAGGTCAATATATACATTGCTCTTTGGTGAACTAAGCCTTAGGCCAGCAACAATGTAGAGGACCTGACGCTTAGATACTTACAAGTAAGCTGGAATCTTCAAAAGTTAAAATCTTTATAAGTAAAACGATTTATTAAAATGAATTACCATCTGTTTTAATTGACATCAGAAGATCAATACATTAAGCCCTGAGAACATAGAAAAAAGATAAATAAATATATGAGCAGAACTTAATACAACAGAAAACGTATACAATTCAGGTCATGTAGTAAGTCCAAAGAATATTCTTTGAAAAGATTTAAAAGACAGAGTTTGATTAAGGAAAACAAAAAAATAAGTAAAGCATATACAGAAAGAATTAGGACAATGTTATAGCAGAGAATATATGAAATGCCCGTAAATTTGAACATTTCTGTAAAGTGGACCATTTCCTAGCTCCTAAAGTTTACCAAAACAGAAACAAGAGGAAATCATGTAAGGTCATCCTGTCTGCCCTTGGCATTCTCGGAACGCCCTGGCCTCAGAATGCAGCATCTGTAGTCCATGGTAACCTGCGGAGAAGGGGCGGAGCTGAGGGAGGTTGGAACACAGCCCTCACTGAGGGAGTGTGTGTGGCCATCTCTGCTGTGACTGAACAAAGGGCCGGGGAGCAAGGGTCCCAGGGCAGGGCCCTCAGATCCCGGCAGGCCCAGTGGGGTGTCCCAAGCATTTAGGCCCAGGCCAAGGGACGCCTTCTTTGTCTGCACAGCTGCCCAAACACTCACCTTTCCACTCAGGCCGCCCTCTTACTTGAAGTGTGGGTGGAACCTGTCCGCGCAGTACACCTCGCTGCACAGCTATCCATAGGCCTGGGCATCGTAGCTTCCTGACAGGTGACCGAAGTTCGCAGGCAGATGCGTCCCTGGGACACACGCGGAGATGCTCCTGCCCGGGCCACAGGCCGCCCACTGCCCCTGCCCCAGATCAGGGCCCGCAAACAGCCCAGTCTGAGTCTCCTGCCTCTAGAGGGAGTATTGGACCAACATTTGTAGAAAACGGGTTCCTCGCGGGCAACTCATTGGAGAAACACATATAACTCTGCCGAATTTCTGCTGAAGCTTACATGCGTTCACACCTAAGCCTCTTACAAGTTCAGCTGTTTAGCTAAACATGAGCTCATGATCTAAATTTACACAATAATGAAGACATCAGCTACAAGGGGAGACAATCAGCAAAAACAATCAATTCCAGAATTAGATTCCCTAGGCCATCCATCAGATGTTGGAATAATCAGGTGCAAGGCAGAAAATATACACAAAACTGGAACTGAAACAAGGAACAAGGATGATTTCAAAGACTGGTAGGATCTCTAAAACATTTTTAAAGTACTAGTCATTGATAAAGATAAATACTCAAAGGTTGTGTAATACAACAGATTCATCATTGAGAAGAGTGAAATTACGCTGTTTTGAAAACTAGGGCAGGTCAGATTTTCTGCCTCATTATATAAGAATATTTCTCTAAATAATACACATTATTTCAAAGACTTATTGGCTGTGAAATAAGTTAAGGGTATTTCAAATGGCTTATCTGCAAAGAAAGTTGAGATGTAGGAAATCACAGAAAGCCGAGGGGAAAATAGGTCAATATATACATTGCTCTATGGTGAACTAAGCCTTAGGCCAGCAACAATGTAGAGGACCTGACCCTTATATAATTACAAGTAAGCTGGAATCTTCAAAAGTTCAAATCTTTATAAGTAAAAAGATTTATTAAAATGAATTACCAAGTGTTTTGTTGGACATCAGAAGATCAAAACAATAAACCCTGAGAACATAGAAAAAAGATAAATAAAGATATGAGCAGAACTTAATACAACAGAAAACGTATAAAAGTCAGGTGATGTAGTAAGTCCAAAGAATATTCTTTGAAACATTTAAAAGACACACTTTGATTAAGGAAAACAAAAACATAAGTAAATAATATACAGAAAGAATTAGGACAATGTTATTGCAGAGAATATATGAAATGCCCGTAAATTTGAACATTTCTGTAAAGTGGACCATTTCCTAGCTCCTAAAGTTTACCAAAACTGACACAAGAGGAAATCATTTAAGGTCATCCTGTCTGCCCTTGGCATTCTCGGAACGCCCTGGCCTCAGAATGCAGCATCTGTAGTCCATGGTAACCTGCGGAGAAGGGGCGGAGCTGAGGGAGGTTGGAACACTGCCCTCACTGAGGGAGTGGGTGTGGCCATCTCTGCTGTGACTGAACAAATGGCAGGGGAGCAAGGGTCCCAGGGCAGGGCCCTCAGATCTGGGCAGGCCCAGTGGGGTGTCACAAGCATTTAGGCCCAGGCCAAGGGACGCCTTCTTTTTCTGCATAGCTGCCCAAACTCTCACCTTTCCACTCAGGCCGCCCTCTTACTTGAAGTGTGGGTGGAACCTGTCCGCGCAGTACACCTCGCTGCACAGCTAACCATAGGTTTGGGCATCGTAGCTTCCTGCCAGGTGACCGAAGTTCGCAGGCAGATGGGTCCCTCGGACACACTCGGAGAGGCTCCTGCCCGGGCCACAGGCCGCCCACTGCCCC
Organism: Mesoplodon bidens; assembly: GCF_964165515.1. Taxonomy (NCBI): domain Eukaryota; kingdom Metazoa; phylum Chordata; class Mammalia; order Artiodactyla; family Ziphiidae; genus Mesoplodon; species Mesoplodon bidens. The sequence continues at coordinate 6,763,128 of NC_138180.1, forward strand.
TGCCCCAGATCAGTGGCCGTAAATCAGCCCTGTCTGAGTCCCCTGCCTCTAGGGGGAGTATTGGACCAACACTTGTAGAAAACGGGTTCCTCGCGGGCAACTCATTGGAGGGACACAAATAACTCTTTGACGACTTTCTGCTGAAGCTTACGTGTGTTCACACCTAAGCCTCTTACAAGGTCAGCTGTTTAGCTAAACATGAGCTCATGATCTAAATTTACACAATAATGAAGAAATCAGCTACAAGGGGAGACAATCAGCAAAAACAATCAATTCCAGTATTAGATTCCCTAGGCCATCCATCAGACGTTGGAATAATCAGGTGCAAGGCAGAAAATATACACAATACTGGAACTGAAACAAGGAACAAGGATGTTTTCAAAGACTGGTAGGATCTCTAAAACATTTTTAAAGTACTAGTTATTGATAAAGATAAATACTCAAAGGTTGTGTAATACAACAGATTCATCATTGAGAAGAGTGAAATTATGCTGTTTTGAAAACTAGGGCAGGTCAGATTTTCTGCCTCATTATATAAGAATATTTCTCTAAATAATACACATTATATCAAAGACTTATTGGCTGTGAAATAAGTTAAGGGTATTTCAAATGGCTTATCTGCAAAGAATGGTGAGATGTAGGAAATCACAGAATGCCGAGGGGAAAATAGGTCAATATATACATTGCTCTACGGTGAACTAAGCTGTAGGCCAGCAACAATGTAGAGGACCTGACCCTTAGATACTTACAAGTAAGCTGGAATCTTCAAATGTTCAAATCTTTATAAGTAAAAAGATTTATTAAAATGAATTACCAAGTGTTTTGATGGACATCAGAAGATCAAAACAATAAACTCTGAGAACATAGAAAAAAGATAAATAAAGATATGAGCAGAACTTAATACCACAGAAAACGTATAAAATTCAGGTGATGTAGTAAGTCCAAAGAATATTCTTTGAAACATTTAAATGACAAACTTTGATTAAGGAAAACAAAAACATAAGTAAATAATATAAAGAAAGAATCAGAACAATGTTATAGCAGAGAATATATGAAATGCCAGTAAATTTGAACATTTGTATAAAGTGGACCATTTCCTAGCTCCTAAAGTTTACCAAAACTGACACAAGAGGAAATCATTTAAGGTCAGCATGTCTGCCCTTGGCATACTCGGAGCGCCCTGGCCTCAGAATGCAGCATCTGTAGTCCATGGTAACCTGTGGAGAAGGGGCGGAGCTGAGGGAGGTTAGAACACTGCCCTCACTGAGGGAGTGTGTGTGGCCATCTCTGCTGTGACTGAACAAAGGCAGGGGATCAGGGGGCCCATGGCAGGGTCCTCAGAGACCGGCAGGCCCAGTGGGGTGCCAAGGCATTTAAGCCCAGGCCAAAGGGCGCTTTTTTTGTCTACACAGCTGCCAAACTCTCACCTTTCCACTCAGGCCGCCCTCTTACTTGAAGTGTGGGTGGAAACAGTCCGCGCAGTACACCTCGCTGCACAGCTAATCATAGGTCTGGGAATCGAAGCTTCCTGCCAGGTGACCGAAGTTCGCAGGCAGATGGGTCCCTGGGACACACGCGGAGAGGCTCCTGCCCGGGCCACAGGCCGCCCACTGCCCCTGCCCCAGTTCTGGGGCCGCAAAGCAGCCCAGTCTGAGTACCCTGCCTCTAGAGGGAGTATTGGACCAACACTTGTAGAAAACGGGTTCCTCGCGGGCAACTCATTGGTGGGACACAAATACCTCTGCCGAATTTCTGCTGAAGCTTACGTGCGTTCACACCTAAGCCACTTACAAGGTCAGCTGTTTAGCTAAACATGAGCTCATGATCTAAATTTACACAATAATGAAGAAATCAGCTACAAGGGGAGACAATCAGCCAAAACAATCAATTCCAGAATTAGATTCCCTAGGCCATCCATCAGATGTTGGAATAATCAGTTGCAAGGCAGAAAATATACACAAAACTGGAACTGAAACAAGGAACAAGGATGTTTTCAAAGACTGGTAGGATCTCTAAAATATTTTTAAAGTACTAGTCATTGATAAAGATAAATACTCAAAGGTTGTGTAATACAACAGATTCATCATTGAGAAGAGTGAAATTATGCTGTTTTGAAAACTAGGGCAGGTCAGATTTTCTGCCTCATTATATAAGAATATTTCTCTAAATAATACACATTATTTCAAAGACTTATTGGCTGTGAAATAAGTTAAGGGTATTTCAAATGGCTTGTCTGCAAAGAAAGGTGAGATATAGGAAATCACAGAAAGCAGAGGGGAAAATAGGTCAATATATACATTGCTCTTTGGTGAACTAAGCCTTAGGCCAGCAAAAATGTAGAGGACCTGACGCTTAGATACTTACAAGTAAGCTGGAATCTTCAAAAGTTCAAATCTTTATAAGTAAAACGATTTATTAAAATGAATTAACCATCTGTTTTAATGACATCAGAAGATCAATACATTAAGCCCTGAGAACATAGAAAAAAGATAAATAAATATATGAGCCGAACTTAATACAACAGAAAACGTATACAATTCAGGTAATGTAGTAAGTCCAAAGAATATTCTTTGAAAAGATTTAAAAGACAGAGTTTGATTAAGGAAAACAAAAACATAAGTAAATAATATACAGAAAGAATTAGGACAATGTTATAGCAGAGAATATATGAAATGCCCGTAAATTTGAACATTTCTGTAAAGTGGACCATTTCCTAGCTCCTAAAGTTTACCAAAACTGACACAAGAGGAAATCATTTAAGGTCATCCTGTCTGCCCTTGGCATTCTCGGAACGCCCTGGCCTCAGAATGCAGAATCTGTAGTCCATGGTAACCTGCGGAGAAGGGGAGGAGCTGAGGGAGGTTGGAACACTGCCCTCACTGAGGGAGTGGGTGTGGCCATCTCTGCTGTGACGGAACAAAGGGCAGGGGAGCATGGGTCCCAGGGCAGGGCCCTCAGATCCGGGCAGGCCCAGTGGGGTGTCACAAGCATTTAGGCCCAGGCCAAGGGACGCCTTCTTTTTCTGCATAGCTGCCCAAACTCTCACCTTTCCACTCAGGCCGCCCTCTTACTTGAAGTGTGGGTGTAACCTGTCCGCGCAGTACACCTCGCTGCACAGCTAATCATAGGTCTGGGCATCGTAGCTTCCTGCCAGTTGACCGAAGTTCGCAGGCAGATGGGTCCCAGGGACACACGCGGAGAGGCTCCTGCCCGGGCCACAGGCCGCCCACTGCCCCTGCCCCAGATCGGTGGCCACAAATCAGCCCTGTCTGAGTCCCCTGCCTCTAGGGGGAGTATTGGACCAACACTTGTAGAAAACGGGTTCCTCGCGGGCAACTCATTGGAGGGACACAAATAACTCTTTGCCGACTTTCTGCTGAAGCTTACGTGTGTTCACACCTAAGCCTCTTACAAGGTCAGCTGTTTAGCTAAACATGAGCTCATGATCTAAATTTACACAATAATGAAGAAATCAGCTACAAGGGGAGACAATTAGCAAAAACAATCAATTCCAGAATTAGATTCCCTAGGCCATCCATCAGATGTTGGAATAATCAGGTGCAAGGCAGAAAATATACACAAAACTGGAACAGAAACAAGGAACAAGGATGTTTTCAAAGACTGGTAGGATCTCTAAAACATTTTTAAAGTACTAGTCATTGATAAAGATAAATACTCAAAGGTTGTGTAATACAACATATTCATCATTGAGAAGAGTGAAATTATGCTGTTTTGAAAACTAGGGCAGGTCAGATTTTCTGCCTCATTATATAAGAATATTTCTCTAAATAATACACATTATTTCAAAGACTTATTGGCTGTGAAATAAGTTAAGGGTATTTCAAATGGCTTATCTGCAAAGAAAGGTGAGATGTAGAAAATCACAGAAAGCCGAGGGGAAAATAGGTCAATATATACATTGCTCTATGGTGAACTAAGCCTTAGGCCAGCAACAATATAGAGGACCTGACCCTTAGATACTTACAAGTAAGGTGGAATCTTCAAAAGTTCAAATATTTATAAGTAAAAAGATTTATTAAAATGAATTACCAAGTGTTTTGATGGACATCAGAAGATCAAAACAATAAACCCTGAGAACATAGAAAAAAGATAAATAAAAATATGAGCAGAACTTAATACAACAGAAAACGTATAAAATTCAGGTGATGTAGTAAGTCCAAAGAATATTCTTTGAAACATTTAAAAGACACACTTTGATTAAGGAAAACAAAAACATAAGTAAATAATATACAGAAAGAATCAGAACAATGTTATAGCAGAGAATATATGAAATGCCAGTAAATTTGAACATTTGTGTAAAGTGGACCATTTCTTAGCTCCTAAAGTTTACCAAAACTGACACAAGAGGAAATCATTTAAGGTCAGCATGTCTGCCCTTGGCATTCTCGGAACGTCCTGGCCTCAGAATGCAGCATCTGTAGTCCATGGTAAACTGCCGAGAGGGGGAGGGGCTGAGGGATGTTGGAACACTGCCCACACTGAGGTAGTGGGTGTGGCCATCTCTGCTGTGTCTGAACAAAGGCAGGGGATCAGGGGGCCAATGGCAGTGTCCTCAGAGACCGGCAGGCCCAGTGGGGTGCCACAGGCATTTAAGCCCAGGCCAAAGGGCGCTTTCTTTGTCTGCACAGCTGCCCAAACTCTCACCTTTCCACGCAGGCCGCCCTCTTACTTGAAGTGTGGGTGGAAACAGTCCGCGCAGTACACCGCGCTGCACAGCTAACCATAGGTCTGGGAATCGTAGCTTCCTGCCATGTGACCGAAGTTCGCAGGCAGATGGGTCCCTGGGACTCACGCGGAGAGGCTCCTGCCCGGGCCACAGGCCGCCCACTGCCCCTGCCCCAGATCAGGGGCCGCAAAGCAGCCCAGTCTGAATCCCCTGCCTCTAGAGGGAGTATTGGACCAACACTTGTAGTAAACGGGGTCCTTGCGGGCAACACATTGGAGGGACACAAATAAATCTTTGCCGACTTTCTGCTGAAGCTTACGTATGTTCACACCTAAGCCTCTTACAAGGTCAGCTGTTTAGCTAAACATGAGCTCATTATCTAAGTTTACACAATAATGAAGAAATCAGCTACAAGGGGAGACAATCAGCAAAAACAATCAATTACAGAATTAGATTCCCTAGGCCATCCATCAGATGTTAGAATAATCAGGTGCAAGGCAGAAAATATACACAAAACTGGAACTGAAACAAGGAAGAAGGATGTTATCAAAGACTGATAAGATGTCTAAAACATTTTTAAAGTACGTGTCATTGATAAAGCTAAACACTCAAAGGTTGTGTAATACAACATATTCATAGTTCAGAAGAGTGAAATTATGCTCTTTTGAAAACTATGGCAGGTCAGATATTCTGCCTAATTATATAAGAAGATTTTTCCAAAAAATGCACATTATTTCAAAGACTTATTGGCTGTGAACTAAGTTAAGGGAATTGCAAATGGCTTGCCTGCAAAGAAAGGTGAGATGTAGGGAATCACAGAAAGTCGAGGGCAAAATAGGTCAATATATAATTGCTATATGGTGAACTAAGCCTTAGGCCAGCAACAATGTAGAGGACCTGACCCTTAGAAACTTACAAGTAAGCTGGAATCCTCAAAATTTCAAATATTTATAAGTAAAAAGATTTATTAAAATGAATAACCAAGTGTTTTAATTGACATCAGAAGATCAATACATTAAGCCCTGAGAACATAGAATAAAGATAAATAAAGATATGAGCACAACTTAATACAACAGAAAACGTATAGAGTTTAGGTGATGTAGTAAGTCCAAAGAAATTATTTGAAAAGATTTAAAAGACAGAGTTTGATTAAGGAAAACAAAAAAATAAGTAAAGCATATACAGAAAGAATTAGGACTATGTTATAGCAGAGAATATATGAAATGCCCGTAAATTTGAACATTTCTGTAAAGTGGACCATTTCCTAGCTCCTAAAGTTTACCAAAACTGACACAAGAGGAAATCATTTAAGGTCATCCTGTCTGCCCTTGGCATTCTCGGAACGCCCTGGCCTCAGAATGCAGCATCTGTAGTCCATGGTAACCTGCGGAGAAGGGGCAGAGCTGAGTGAGGTTGGAGCACTGCCCTCACTGAGGGAGTTTGTGTGGCCATCTCTGCTGTGACTGAACAAAGGGCAGGGGAGCAAGGGTCCCAGGGCAGGGCCCTCAGATCCCGGCAGGCCCAGTGGGGTGTCACATGCATTTAGGCCCAGGCCAAGGGACGCCTTCTTTTTCTTCATAGCTGCCCAAACTCTCACCTTTCCACTCAGGCCGCCCTCTTACTTGAAGTGTGGGTGGAACCTGTCCGCGCAGTACACCTCGCTGCACAGCTAACCATAGGTCTGGGCATCGTAGCTTCCTGACAGGTGACCGAAGTTCGCAGGCAGATGGGTACCTGGGACACATGCGGAGAGGCTCCTGCCCGGGCCACAGGCCGCCCACAGCCCCTGCCCCTGATCAGGGGCCGCAAAGCAGCCCAGTCTGAGTCCCCTGCCTCTAGAGGGAGTATTGGACCAACACTTGTAGAAAACGGGTTCCTCGCGGGCAACACATTGGTGGGACACAAATAACTCTGCCGAATTTCTGCTGAAGCTTACGTGCGTTCACACCTAAGCCACTTACAAGGACAACTGTTTAGCTAAACATGAGCTCATGATCTAAATTTACACAATAATGAAGAAATCAGCTACAAGGGGAGACAATCAGCCAAAACAATCAATTCCAGAATTAGATTCCCTAGGCCATCCATCAGATGTTGGAATAATCAGTTGAAAGGCAGAAAATATACACAAAACTGGAACTGAAACAAGGAACAAGGATGTTTTCAAAGACTGGTAGGATCTCTAAAACATTTTTAAAGTACTAGTCATTGATAAAGATAAATACTCAAAGGTTGTGTAATACAACAGATTCATCATTGAGAAGAGTGAAATTATGCTGTTTTGAAAACTAGGGCAAGTCAGATTTTCTGCCTCATTATATAAGAATATTTCTCTAAATAATACACATTATTTCAAAGACTTATTGGCTGTGAAATAAGTTAAGGGTATTTCAAATGGCTTGTCTGCAAAGAAAGGTGAGATATAGGAAATCACAGAAAGCCGAGGGGAAAATAGGTCAATATATACATTGCTCTTTGGTGAACTAAGCCTTAGGCAAGCAACAATGTAGAGGTCCTGACGCTTAGATACTTACAAGTAAGCTGGAATCTTCAAAAGTTAAAATCTTTATATGTAAAACGATTTATTAAAATGAATTACCAAGTGTTTTAATTGACATCAGAAGATCAATACATTAAGCCCTGAGAACATAGAAAGTAGATAAATAAAGATATGAGCAGAACTTAATACAACAGAAAACGTATACAATTCAGGTGATGTAGTAAGTCCAAAGAATATTCTTTGAAAAGATTTAAAAGACAGAGTTTGATTAAGGAAAACAAACAAAAAAAAATAAGTAAAGCATATACAGAAATAATTAGGACAATATTATAGAAGAGAATATATGAAATGCCCGAAAGTTTGAACATTTCTGTAAAGTGGACCATTTCCTAGCTCCTAAAGTTTACCAAAACTGACACAAGAGGAAATCATTTAAGGTCATCCTGTCTGCCCTTGGCATTCTCGGAACGCCCTGGCCTCAGAATGCAGCATCTGTAGTCCATGGTAACCTGAGGAGAAGGGGCTCAGCTGAGGGAGGTTGGAACACTGCCCTCACTGAGGGAGTGAGTGTGGCCATCTCTGCTGTGACTGAACAAAGGGCAGGGGAGCAAGGGTCCCAGTGCAGGGCCCTCAGATCCCGGCAGGCCCAGTGGGGTGTCACAAGCATTTAGGCCCAGGCCTATGGACGCCTTCTTTGTCTGCACAGCTGCCCAAACCCTCACCTTTCCACTCAGGCCGCCCTCTTAGTTGAAGTGTGGGTGGAACCTGTCCGCACAGTACACCTCGCTGCACAGCTAACCATAGGTCTGGGCATCGTAGCTTCCTGACAGGTGACCGAAGTTCGCAGGCAGATGGGTACCTGGGACACACGCGGAGAGGCTCCTGCCCGGGCCACATGCCGCCCACTGCCCCTTCCCCAGATCAGGGGAATAAAGCAGCCCAGTCTGAGACCCCTGCCTCTTGAGGGAGTATTGGACCAACACTTGTAGAAAACGGTTTCCTCGCGGGCAACTCATTGGAGGGACACAAAAAACTCTGCCGAATTTCTGCTGAAGCTTACGTGCGTTCACACTTAAGCCTATTACAAGGTCAGCTGTTTAGCTAAACATGAGCTCATGATCTAAATTTACTAAATAATGAAGAAATCAGCTACAAGGGGAGACAATCAGCAAAAACAATCAATTCCAGAATTAGATTTCCTAGGCCATCCATCAGATGATGGAATAATCAGGTGCAAGGCAGAAAATATACACAAAACTGGAACTGAAACAAGGAACAAGGATGTTTTCAAAGACTGGTAGGATCTCTAAAACATTTTTAAAGTACATGTCATTGATAAAGCTAAATACTCAGAGGTTGTGTAAGACAACAGATTCATCATTGAGAAGAGTGCAATTATGCTGTTTTGAAAACTATGGCAAGTCAGATTTTCTGCCTAATTTTATAAGAAGATTTCTCTAAAAAATACACATTATTTCAAAGACTTATTGGCTGTGAAATAAGTTAAGGGTATTTCAAATGGCTTGTCTGCAAAGAAAGGTGAGATGTAGGGAATCACAGAAAGCCGAGGGGAAAATAGGACAATATATACATTGCTATATGGTGAAGTAAGCCTTAGGCCAGCAACAATGTAGAAGACCTGACCCTTAGATACTTACAAGTAAGCTGGAATCTTCAAAAGTTCAAATCTTTATAAGTAAAAAGATTTATTAAAATGAATAACCAAGTGTTTTAATTGACATCAGAAGATCAAAACAATAAACCCTGAGAACATAGAAAAAAGATAAATAAAGATACGAGCAGAACTTAATACAAGAGAAATCGTATACAATTCAGGTGATGTAGTAAGTCCAAAGAATATTCTTTGAAACATTTAAAAGACACACTTTGATTAAGGAAAACAAAAACATAAGTAAATAATATACAGAAAGAATCAGGACATTGTTATAGCAGAGAATATATGAAATGCCAGTAAATTTGAACATTTGTGTAAAGTGGACCATTTCCGAGCTCCTAAAGTTTACCAAAACTGACAAAAGAGGAAATCATTTAAGGTCATCATGTCTGCCCTTGGCATTCTCGGAACGTCCTGGCCTCAGAATGAAGCATCTGTTGTCCATGGTAACCTGCGGAGACGTGGAGGAGCTGAGGGAGGTTGGAACACTGCCCTCACTGAGGGAGTGTTTGTGGCCATCTCTGCTGTGACTGAACAAAGGCAGGAGAGCAGGGGTCCATCGCAGGGCCCTTAGAGACCGGCAGGCCCAGTGGGGTGCCACAGGCATTTAAGCCCAGGCCAAAGGGCGCATTCTTTGTCTGAACAGCTGCCGAAACTCTCACCTTTCCACTCAGGCCGCACTCTTACTTGAAGTGTGGGTGGAAACTGTCCGCGCAGTACACCTCGCTGCACAGCTAACCATAGGTCTGGGAATCGTAACTTCCTGCCAGGTGACCGAAGTTCGCAGGCAGATGGGTCCCTGGGACACACGCGGAGAGGCTCCTGCCTGGGCCACAGGCCACCCACTGCCCCTGCCCCAGATAGGGGGCCGCAAAACTGCCCTGTCTGAGGCCGTGCCTCTAGAGGGAGTAGTGGACCAACACTTGTATTAAACGGGTTCCTCGCGGGCAACTCATTGGATGGACACAAATAACTCTTTGCCGACTTTCTGCTGAAGCTTACGTGTGTTCACACCTAAGCCTCTTACAAGGTCAGCTGTTTAGCTAAACATGAGCTCATGATCTAAATTTACACAATAATGAGGAAATCAGCTACAAGGGCAGACAATCAGCAAAAACAATCAATTCCAGAATTAGATTTCCTAGGCCATCCATCAGATGTTAGAATAATCAGGTGCAAGGCAGAAAATATACACAAAACTGGAACTGAAACAAGGAACAAGGATGTTATCAAAGACTGATAAGATGTCTAAAACATTTTTAAAGTACATGTCATTGATAAAGCTAAATACTCAAAGTTTGTGTAATACAACAGATTCATAAATCAGAAGAGTGAAATTATGCTCTTTTGAAATCTATGGCAGGTCAGACTTTCTGCCTTATTATATAAGACGATTTTTCTAAAAAATACACAATATTTCAAAGACTTATTGGCTGTGAAATAAGTTAAGGTAATTGCAAATGGCTTGTCTGCAAAGAAAGGTGAGATGTAGGGAATCACAGAAAGTCGAGCGAAAAATAGGTCAATATATAATTGCTATATGGTGAACTAAGCCTTAGGCCAGCAACAATGTAGAGGACCTGACCCTTAGAAACTTACAAGTAAGCTGGAATCTTCAAAAGTTCAAATCTTTATAAGTAAAAAGATTTATTAAAATGAATATCCAAGTGTTTTAATTGACATCAGAAGATCTAAACAATAAACCCTGAGAACATAGAAAAAAGATAAATAAAGATATGAGCAGAACATAATACCACAGAAAACGTATAAAATTCAGGTGATGTAGTAAGTCCAAAGAATATTCTTTGAAACATTTAAAAGACACACTTTGATTAAGGAAAACAAAAACATAAGTAAATAATATGCAGAAAGAATCAGGACAATGTTATAGCAGAGAATATATGAAATGCCAGTAAATTTGAACATTTGTGTAAAGTGGACCATTTCCTAGCTCCTAAAGTTTACCAAAACTGACACAAGAGGAAATCATTTAAGGTCATCATGTCTGCCCTTGGCATTCTCAGAACGTCCTGGCCTCAGAATGCAGCATCTGTAGTCCATGGTAACTTGCGGAGAGGGGGAGGGGCCGAGGGATGTTGGAACACTGCCCTCACTGAGGGAGTGGGTGTGGCCATCTCTGCTCTGACTGAACAAAGGCAGGGGAGCAGGGGGCCCTTGGCAGGGTCCTCAGAGACCGGCAGGCCCTGTGAGGTGCCACAGGCATTTAAGCCCAGGCCAAAGTGCGATTTCTTTGTCTGCACAGCTACCCAAACCCTCACCTTTCCACTCAAGCCGACCTCTTACATGAAGTGTGGGTGGAAACTGTCCGCGCAGTACACCTCGCTGCACAGCTAACCATAGGTCTGGGAATCGTAGCTTACTGCCAGTTGACCGAAGTTCTCAGGCAGATGGGTCCCTGGGACACACGCGGAGAGGCTCCTTCCCGGGCTACAGGCCGCCCACTGACCCTGTCCCAGATCGGTGTCCGCAAAGCAGCCCTGTCTGAGTCCCCTGCCTCTAGGGGGAGTATTGGAACAACACTTGTAGAAAACGGGTTCCTCGCGGGCAACTCATTGGAGGGACACAAATAACTCTTTGCCGACTTTCTGCTGAAGCTTACGTGTGTTCACACCTAAGCCTCTTACAAGGTCAGCTGTTTAGATAAACATGAGCACATGATCTAAATTTACACAATAATGAAGGAATCAGCTACAAGGGGAGACAATCAGCAAAAACAATCAATTCCAGAATTAGATTCCCTAGGCCATCCATCAGATGTTAGAATAATCAGGTGCATTCAGAAAACATACATAAACCTGGAAATGAAACAAGGAACAAGCATGTTTTCAAAGACTGGTAGGATCTCTAAAACATTTTTAAAGTACGTTTCATTGATAAAGCTAAATACTGAAAGGTTGTGTAATACAACATATTCATAGTTCAGAAGAGTGAAATTATGCTCTTTTGAAAACTATGGCAGTTCAGATATCCTGCCTAATTATATAAGAAGATTTTTCTGAAAAATACACATTATTTCAAAGACTTATTGGCTGTGAAATAAGTTAAGGGAATTGCAAATGGCTTGTCTGCGAAGAAAGGTGAGATGTAGGGAATCACAGAAAGTCGAGGGCAAAATAGGTCAATATATAATTTCTATATGGAGAACTAAGCCTTAGGCCAGCAACAATGTAGAAGACCTGAAGCTTAGAAACTTACAAGTAAGCTGGAATCCTCAAAATTTCAAATTTTTATAAGTAAAAAGTTTTATTAAAATGAATAACCAAGTGTTTTAATTGACATCAGAAGATCAATACATTAAGCCCTGAGAACATAGAATAAAGATAAATAAAGATATGAGCACACCTTAAAACAACAGAAAACGTATAAAATTTAGGTGATGTAGTAAGTCCAAAAAATATTCTTTGAAAAGATTTAAAAGACAGAGTTTGATTAAGGAAAACAAAAAAAAATAAGTAAAGCATATACAGAAAGAATTAGGACAATGTTATAGCAGAGAATATATGAAATGCCCGAAAATTTGAACATTTCTGTAAAGTGGACCATTTCCTAGCTCCTAAAGTTTACCAAAACTGACACAAGAGGAAATCATTTAAGGTCATCCTGTCTGCCCTTGGCATTCTCGGAACGCCCTGGCCTCAGAATGCAGCATCTGTAATCCATGGTAACCTGCGGAGAAGGGGCGGAGCTGAGGGAGGTTGGAACACTGCCCTCACTGAGGGAGTGAGTGTGGCCATCTCTTCTGTGACTGAACAAAGGGCAGGGGAGCAAGGTTCCCAGGGCAGGGCCCTCAGATCCCGGCAGGCCCAGTTGGGTGTCACAAGCATTTAGGCCCATTCCTAGGGACTCTTTTTTGTCTCCACAGCTGCCCAAACTCTCACCTTTCCACTCAGGCCGCCCTCTTACTTGAAGTGAGGGTGGAACCTGTCCGCGCAGTACACCTCGCTGCACAGCTAACCATAGGTCTGGGCAACGTAGCTTCCGGACAGGTGACCGAAGTTCGCAGGCAGATGGGTACCTGGGACACACGCGGAGAGGCTCCTGCCCGGGCCACAGGCCGCCCACTGCCCCTGCCCCAGATCAGGGGACGCAATGCAGCCCTGTCTGAGTCCCGTGCCTCTAGAGGGAGTATTGTACCAACATCTGAATAAATCGGGTTCCTCGCGGGCAACTCATTGTAAGGACAAAAATAAATCTTTGCCGACTTTCTGCTGAAGCTTACGTGTGTTCACACCTAAGCCTCTTACAAGGTCAGCTGTTTAGCTAACCATGAGCTCATGATCTAAGTTTACACAATAATGAAGAAATCATCTACAAGGGGAGGCAATCAGCAAAAACATTCAATTCCAGAATTAAATTCCCTAGGCCATCCATCAGATGTTAGAATAATCAGGTCCAAGGCAGAAAATATACACAAAACTGGAACTGAAAAAAGGAACAAGGATGTTATCAAAGACTGATAAGATGTCTAAAATATTTTTAAAGTACATGTCATTGATAAAGCTAAATACTCAAAGGTTGTGTAGTACAACAGATTCATAGTTCAGAAGAGTGAAATTATGCTCCTTTGAAAACTATGGCAGGTCAGATTTTCTGCCTAATTATATAAGACGATTTTTCTAAAAAATACACTTTATTTCAAAGCCTTATTGGCTCTGAAATAAGTTAAGGGAATTGCAAATGGCTTGTCTGCAAAGACAGTTGAGATGTAGGGAATCACAGAAAGTCGAGAACAAAATAGGTCAATATATAATTGCTATATGGTGAACTAAGCCTTAGGCCAGCAACAATGTAGACGTCCTGACCCTTAGAAACTTACAGGTAAGCTGGAATACTCAAAGTTTCAAATCTTTATAAGTAAAAAGATTTATTAAAATGAATAACCAAGTGTGTTAATTGACATCAGAAGATCAATACATTAAGCCCTGAGAACATAGAAAAAAGATAAATATAGATAGGAGCAGAACTTAATACAACAGAAAACGTATACAATTCAGGTGATGTAGTAAGTCTGAAGAATATTCTTTGAAAAAATTTAAAAGACAGAGTTTGATTAAGGAAAACAAAAAAAATAAGTAAAGCATATACAGAAAGTATTAGGACAATGTTATAGCAGAGAATATTTGAAATGCCCGTAAATTTGAACATTTCTGTAAAGTGGACCATTTCCTAGCTCCTAAAGTTTACCAAAACTGACACAAGAGGAAATCATTTAAGGTCATCCTCTCTGCCCTTGGCATTCTCGGAGCGCCCTGGCCTCAGAATGCAGCATCTGTAGTCCATGGTAACCTGCGGAGAAGGGGCTGAGCTGAGGGAGGTTGGAACACAGCCCTCACTGAGGGAGTGGCTGTGGCCATCTCTGCTGTGACTGAACAAAGGGCAGGGGAGCAAGGTTCCCAGGGCAGGGCCCTTAGATCCCGGCAGGCACAGTTGGGTGTCACAAGCATTTAGGCCCAGTCCTAGGGACGCTTTTTTGTCTGTACACCTGCCCAAACTCTCACCTTTCCACTCAGGCCGCCATCTTACTTGAAGTGAGGATGGAACCTGTCCGCGCAGTACACCTCGCTGCACAGCTAACCATAGGTCTGGGCATCGTAGCTTCCTGAGAGGTGACCGAAGTTTGCAGGCAGATGGGTACCTGGGACACACGCGGAGAGGCTCCAGCCCGGGCCACTGGCCGCCCACTGCCCCTGCCCCAGATCACGGGAATAAAGCAGCCAAGTCTGAGTCCCCTGCCTCTACAGGGAGTATAGGACCAACACTTGTAGAAAACGGGTTCCTCGCGGGCAACTCATTGGAGGGACACAAATAACTCTGCCGAATTTCTGCTGAAGCTTACGTGCGTTCACACTTAAGCCTATTACAAAGTCAGCTGTTTAGCTAAACATGAGCTCATGATCTAAATTTACTAAATAATGAATAAATCAGCTACAAGGGGAGACAATGAGCAAAAACAATCAATTCCAGAATTAGATTTCCTAGGCCATCCATCAGATGATGGAATAATCAGGTGCAAGGCAGAAAGTATACACAAAACTGGAACTGAAACAAGGAACAAGGATGTTTTCAAAGACTGGTAGGATCTCTAAAACATTTTTAAAGTACATGTCATTGATAAAGTAAATACTCAGAGGTTGTGTAAGACAACAGATTCATCATTGAGAAGAGTGCAATTATGCTGTTTTGAAAACTATGGCAGGTCAGATTTTCTGCCTAATTATATAAGAAAATTTCTCTAAAATATACACATTATTTCAACGACTTATTGGCTGTGAAATAAGTTAAGGGTATTTCAAATGGCTTGTCTGCAAAGAAAGGTGAGATGTAGGGAATCACAGAAAGCCGAGGGGAAAATAGGACAATATATACATTGCTATATGGTGAACTAAGCCTTAGGCCAGCAACAATGTAGAGGACCTGACCCTTAGATACTTACAAGTAAGCTGGAATCTTCAAAAGTTCAAATATTTATAAGTAAAAGTTTTATTAAAATGAATAACCAAGTGTTTCAATTGACATCAGAAGATCAAAACAATAAACCCTGAGAACATAGAAAAAAGATAAATAAAGATATGAGCAGAACTTAATACAACAGAAAACGTATAAAATTCAGGTGATGTAGTAAGTCCAAAGAATATTTTTTGAAACATTTAAAAGACACACTTTGATTAAGGAAAACAAAAACATAAGTAAATAATATACAGAAAGAATCAGGACAATGTTATAGCAGAGAATATATGAAATGCCAGTAAATTTGAATATTTGTGTAAAGTGGACCATTTCCTAGCTCCTAAAGTTTACCAAAACTGACACAAGATGAAATCATTTAAGGTCATCATGTCTGCCCTTGGCATTCTCGGAAAGTCCTGGCCTCAGAATGCAGCATCTGTAGGCCATGGTAACCTGGGGAGACGTGGAGGAGCTGAGGGAAGGTGGAACACTGCCCTCACTGAGGGAGTGTGTGTGGCCATCTCTGCTGTGACTGAACAAAGGCAGGGGAGCAGGGGGCCCATGGCTGGGCACTCAGAGACCGGCAGACCCAGTGGAGTGACACAGGCATTTAAGCCCAGGGCAATGGGCGCATTCTTTGTCTGCACAGCTGCCCAAACTCTCACCTTTCCACTCAGGCAGCACTCTTACTTGAAGTGTGGGTGGAAACTGTCCGCGCAGTACACCTCGCTGCACAGCTAACCATAGGTCTGGGAATCGTAACTTCCTGCCAGGTGACCGAAGTTCGCAGGAAGATGGGTACCAGGGACACACGCAGAGAGGCTCCTGCCCGGGCCACAGGACACCCACTGCCCCTGCCCCAGATCGGGGGCCGCAAAACAGCCCTGTCTGAATGCCTGCCTCTAGAGGGAGTATTGGACCAACACTTGTATAAAACGGGTTCCTCGCGGGCAACTCATTGGAGGGACACAAATAACTCTTTGCCGACTTTCTGCTGAAGATAACGTGTGTTCACACATAAGCCCCTTACAAGGTCAGCTGTTTAGCTAAACATGAGCTTATGATCTAAATTTACACAATAATGAGGAAATCAGCTACAAGGGGAGACAATCAGCAAAAACAATCAATTCCAGAATTAGATTCCCTAGGCCATCCATCAGATGTTGGAATAATCAGGTGCAAGGCAGAAAATACACACAAAACTGGAACTGAAACAAGGAACAAGGATGTTTTCAAAGACTGGTAGGATCTCTAAAACATTTTTAAAGTACTAGTCATTGATAAAGATAAATACTCAAAGGTTGTGTAATACAACAGATTCATCATTGAGAAGAGTGAAATTATGCTGTTTTGAAAACTAGGGCAGGTCAGATTTTCTGCCTCATTATATAAGAATATTTCTCTAAATAATACACATTATTTCAAAGACTTATTGGCTGTGAAATAAGTTAAGGGTATTTCAAATGGCTTATCTGCAAAGAAAGGTGAGATGTTGGAAATCACAGAAAGCCGAGGGGAAAATAGGTCAATATATACACTGCTCTATGGTGAACTAAGCCTTAGGCCAGCAACAATATAGAGGACCTGACCGTTAGATACTTACAAGTAAGGTGGAATCTTCAAAAGTTCAAATCTTTATAAGTAAAAAGATTTATTAAAATGAATTACCAAGTGTTTTGATGGACATCAGAAGATCAAAATAATAAACCCTGAAAACATAGAAAAAAGATAAATAAAGATATGAGCAGAACTTAATACAACAGAAAACGTATAAAATTCAGGTGATGTAGTAAGCCCAAATAATATTCTTTGAAACATTTAAAAGACACACTTTGATTAAGGAAAACAAAAACATAAGTAAATAATATACAGAAAGAATCAGAACAATGTTATAGCAGAGAATATATGAAATGCCAGTAAATTTGAACATTTGTGTAAAGTGGACCATTTCTTAGCTCCTAAAGTTTACCAAAACTGACACAAGAGGAAATCATTTAAGGTCAGCATGTCTGCCCTTGGCATTCTCGGAACGTCCTGGCCTCAGAATGCAGCATCTGTAGTCCATGGTAAACTGCCGAGAGGGGGAGGGGTTGAGGGATGTTGGAACACTGCCCACACTGAGGTAGTGGGTGTGGCCATCTCTGCTGTGTCTGAACAAAGGCAGGGGATCAGGGGGCCAATGGCAGGGTCCTCAGAGACCGGCAGGCCCAGTGGGGTGCCACAGGCATATAAGCCCAGGCCAAAGGGCGCTTTCTTTGTCTGCACAGCTGCCCAAACTCTCACCTTTCCACGCAGGCCGCCCTCTTACTTGAAGTGTGGGTGGAAACAGTCCGCGCAGTACACCGCGCTGCACAGCTAACCATAGGTCTGGGAATCGTAGCTTCCTGCCAGGTGACCGAAGTTCGCAGGCAGATGGGTCCCTGGGACACACGCGGAGAGGCTCCTGCGCGGGCCACAGGCCGCCCACTGCCCCTGCCCCAGATCAGGGGCCGCAAAGCAGCCCAGTCTGAGTCCCCTGCCTCTAGAGGGAGTATTGGACCAACACTTGTAGTAAACGGGGTCCTTGCGGGCAACACATTGGAGGGACACAAATAAATCTTTGCCGACTTTCTGCTGAAGCTTACGTATGTTCACACCTAAGCCTCTTACAAGGTCAGCTGTTTAGCTAAACATGAGCTCATTATCTAAGTTTACACAATAATGAAGAAATCAGCTATAAGGGGAGACAATCAGCAAAAACAATCAATTACAGAATTAGATTCCCTAGGCCATCCATCAGATGTTAGAATAATCAGTTGCAAGGCAGAAAATATACACAAAACTGGAAGTGAAACAAGGAACAAGGATGTTTTCAAAGACTGGTAGGATCTCTAAAACATTTTTAAAGTACATGTCATTGATAAAGGTAAATACTCAAAGGTTGTGTAATACAACAGATTCATCATTGAGAAGAGTGAAATTACGCTGTTTTGAAAACTAGGGCAGGTCAGATTTTCTGCCTCATTATATAAGAATATTTCTCTAAATAATACACATTATTTCAAAGACTTATTGGCTGTGAAATAAGTTAAGGGTATTTCAAATGGCTTGTCTGCAAAGAAAGGTGAGATATAGGAAATCACAGAAAGCAGAGGGGAAAATAGGTCAATATATACATTGCTCTTTGGTGAACTAAGCCTTAGGCCAGCAACAATGTAGAGGACCTGACGCTTAGATACTTACAAGTAAGCTGGAATCTTCAAAAGTTAAAATCTTTATAAGTAAAACGATTTATTAAAATGAATTACCATCTGTTTTAATTGACATCAGAAGATCAATACATTAAGCCCTGAGAACATAGAAAAAAGATAAATAAATATATGAGCAGAACTTAATACAACAGAAAACGTATACAATTCAGGTAATGTAGTAAGTCCAAAGAATATTCTTTGAAAAGATTTAAAAGACAGAGTTTGATTAAGGAAAACAAAAAAATAAGTAAAGCATATACAGAAAGAATTAGGACAATGTTATAGCAGAGAATATATGAAATGCCCGTAAATTTGAACATTTCTGTAAAGTGGACCATTTCCTAGCTCCTAAAGTTTACCAAAACAGAAACAAGAGGAAATCATGTAAGGTCATCCTGTCTGCCCTTGGCATTCTCGGAACGCCCTGGCCTCAGAATGCAGCATCTGTAGTCCATGGTAACCTGCGGAGAAGGGGCGGAGCTGAGGGAGGTTGGAACACAGCCCTCACTGAGGGAGTGTGTGTGGCCATCTCTGCTGTGACTGAACAAAGGGCCGGGGAGCAAGGGTCCCAGGGCAGGGCCCTCAGATCCCGGCAGGCCCAGTGGGGTGTCCCAAGCATTTAGGCCCAGGCCAAGGGACGCCTTCTTTGTCTGCACAGCTGCCCAAACACTCACCTTTCCACTCAGGCCGCCCTCTTACTTGAAGTGTGGGTGGAACCTGTCCGCGCAGTACACCTCGCTGCACAGCTATCCATAGGCCTGGGCATCGTAGCTTCCTGACAGGTGACCGAAGTTCGCAGGCAGATGCGTCCCTGGGACACACGCGGAGATGCTCCTGCCCGGGCCACAGGCCGCCCACTGCCCCTGCCCCAGATCAGGGCCCGCAAACAGCCCAGTCTGAGTCTCCTGCCTCTAGAGGGAGTATTGGACCAACATTTGTAGAAAACGGGTTCCTCGCGGGCAACTCATTGGAGAAACACATATAACTCTGCCGAATTTCTGCTGAAGCTTACATGCGTTCACACCTAAGCCTCTTACAAGTTCAGCTGTTTAGCTAAACATGAGCTCATGATCTAAATTTACACAATAATGAAGACATCAGCTACAAGGGGAGACAATCAGCAAAAACAATCAATTCCAGAATTAGATTCCCTAGGCCATCCATCAGATGTTGGAATAATCAGGTGCAAGGCAGAAAATATACACAAAACTGGAACTGAAACAAGGAACAAGGATGATTTCAAAGACTGGTAGGATCTCTAAAACATTTTTAAAGTACTAGTCATTGATAAAGATAAATACTCAAAGGTTGTGTAATACAACAGATTCATCATTGAGAAGAGTGAAATTACGCTGTTTTGAAAACTAGGGCAGGTCAGATTTTCTGCCTCATTATATAAGAATATTTCTCTAAATAATACACATTATTTCAAAGACTTATTGGCTGTGAAATAAGTTAAGGGTATTTCAAATGGCTTATCTGCAAAGAAAGTTGAGATGTAGGAAATCACAGAAAGCCGAGGGGAAAATAGGTCAATATATACATTGCTCTATGGTGAACTAAGCCTTAGGCCAGCAACAATGTAGAGGACCTGACCCTTATATAATTACAAGTAAGCTGGAATCTTCAAAAGTTCAAATCTTTATAAGTAAAAAGATTTATTAAAATGAATTACCAAGTGTTTTGTTGGACATCAGAAGATCAAAACAATAAACCCTGAGAACATAGAAAAAAGATAAATAAAGATATGAGCAGAACTTAATACAACAGAAAACGTATAAAAGTCAGGTGATGTAGTAAGTCCAAAGAATATTCTTTGAAACATTTAAAAGACACACTTTGATTAAGGAAAACAAAAACATAAGTAAATAATATACAGAAAGAATTAGGACAATGTTATTGCAGAGAATATATGAAATGCCCGTAAATTTGAACATTTCTGTAAAGTGGACCATTTCCTAGCTCCTAAAGTTTACCAAAACTGACACAAGAGGAAATCATTTAAGGTCATCCTGTCTGCCCTTGGCATTCTCGGAACGCCCTGGCCTCAGAATGCAGCATCTGTAGTCCATGGTAACCTGCGGAGAAGGGGCGGAGCTGAGGGAGGTTGGAACACTGCCCTCACTGAGGGAGTGGGTGTGGCCATCTCTGCTGTGACTGAACAAATGGCAGGGGAGCAAGGGTCCCAGGGCAGGGCCCTCAGATCTGGGCAGGCCCAGTGGGGTGTCACAAGCATTTAGGCCCAGGCCAAGGGACGCCTTCTTTTTCTGCATAGCTGCCCAAACTCTCACCTTTCCACTCAGGCCGCCCTCTTACTTGAAGTGTGGGTGGAACCTGTCTGCGCAGTACACCTCGCTGCACAGCTAACCATAGGTTTGGGCATCGTAGCTTCCTGCCAGGTGACCGAAGTTCGCAGGCAGATGGGTCCCTCGGACACACTCGGAGAGGCTCCTGCCCGGGCCACAGGCCGCCCACTGCCCCTGCCCCAGATCAGTGGCCGTAAATCAGCCCTGTCTGAGTCCCCTGCCTCTAGGGGGAGTATTGGACCAACACTTGTAGAAAACGGGTTCCTCGCGGGCAACTCATTGGAGGGACACAAATAACTCTTTGACGACTTTCTGCTGAAGCTTACGTGTGTTCACACCTAAGCCTCTTACAAGGTCAGCTGTTTAGCTAAACATGAGCTCATGATCTAAATTTACACAATAATGAAGAAATCAGCTACAAGGGGAGACAATCAGCAAAAACAATCAATTCCAGTATTAGATTCCCTAGGCCATCCATCAGACGTTGGAATAATCAGGTGCAAGGCAGAAAATATACACAATACTGGAACTGAAACAAGGAACAAGGATGTTTTCAAAGACTGGTAGGATCTCTAAAACATTTTTAAAGTACTAGTTATTGATAAAGATAAATACTCAAAGGTTGTGTAATACAACAGATTCATCATTGAGAAGAGTGAAATTATGCTGTTTTGAAAACTAGGGCAGGTCAGATTTTCTGCCTCATTATATAAGAATATTTCTCTAAATAATACACATTATATCAAAGACTTATTGGCTGTGAAATAAGTTAAGGGTATTTCAAATGGCTTATCTGCAAAGAATGGTGAGATGTAGGAAATCACAGAATGCCGAGGGGAAAATAGGTCAATATATACATTGCTCTACGGTGAACTAAGCTGTAGGCCAGCAACAATGTAGAGGACCTGACCCTTAGATACTTACAAGTAAGCTGGAATCTTCAAATGTTCAAATCTTTATAAGTAAAAAGATTTATTAAAATGAATTACCAAGTGTTTTGATGGACATCAGAAGATCAAAACAATAAACTCTGAGAACATAGAAAAAAGATAAATAAAGATATGAGCAGAACTTAATACCACAGAAAACGTATAAAATTCAGGTGATGTAGTAAGTCCAAAGAATATTCTTTGAAACATTTAAATGACAAACTTTGATTAAGGAAAACAAAAACATAAGTAAATAATATAAAGAAAGAATCAGAACAATGTTATAGCAGAGAATATATGAAATGCCAGTAAATTTGAACATTTGTATAAAGTGGACCATTTCCTAGCTCCTAAAGTTTACCAAAACTGACACAAGAGGAAATCATTTAAGGTCAGCATGTCTGCCCTTGGCATACTCGGAGCGCCCTGGCCTCAGAATGCAGCATCTGTAGTCCATGGTAACCTGTGGAGAAGGGGCGGAGCTGAGGGAGGTTAGAACACTGCCCTCACTGAGGGAGTGTGTGTGGCCATCTCTGCTGTGACTGAACAAAGGCAGGGGATCAGGGGGCCCATGGCAGGGTCCTCAGAGACCGGCAGGCCCAGTGGGGTGCCAAGGCATTTAAGCCCAGGCCAAAGGGCGCTTTTTTTGTCTACACAGCTGCCAAACTCTCACCTTTCCACTCAGGCCGCCCTCTTACTTGAAGTGTGGGTGGAAACAGTCCGCGCAGTACACCTCGCTGCACAGCTAATCATAGGTCTGGGAATCGAAGCTTCCTGCCAGGTGACCGAAGTTCGCAGGCAGATGGGTCCCTGGGACACACGCGGAGAGGCTCCTGCCCGGGCCACAGGCCGCCCACTGCCCCTGCCCCAGTTCTGGGGCCGCAAAGCAGCCCAGTCTGAGTACCCTGCCTCTAGAGGGAGTATTGGACCAACACTTGTAGAAAACGGGTTCCTCGCGGGCAACTCATTGGTGGGACACAAATAACTCTGCCGAATTTCTGCTGAAGCTTACGTGCGTTCACACCTAAGCCACTTACAAGGTCAGCTGTTTAGCTAAACATGAGCTCATGATCTAAATTTACACAATAATGAAGAAATCAGCTACAAGGGGAGACAATCAGCCAAAACAATCAATTCCAGAATTAGATTCCCTAGGCCATCCATCAGATGTTGGAATAATCAGTTGCAAGGCAGAAAATATACACAAAACTGGAACTGAAACAAGGAACAAGGATGTTTTCAAAGACTGGTAGGATCTCTAAAATATTTTTAAAGTACTAGTCATTGATAAAGATAAATACTCAAAGGTTGTGTAATACAACAGATTCATCATTGAGAAGAGTGAAATTATGCTGTTTTGAAAACTAGGGCAGGTCAGATTTTCTGCCTCATTATATAAGAATATTTCTCTAAATAATACACATTATTTCAAAGACTTATTGGCTGTGAAATAAGTTAAGGGTATTTCAAATGGCTTGTCTGCAAAGAAAGGTGAGATATAGGAAATCACAGAAAGCAGAGGGGAAAATAGGTCAATATATACATTGCTCTTTGGTGAACTAAGCCTTAGGCCAGCAAAAATGTAGAGGACCTGACGCTTAGATACTTACAAGTAAGCTGGAATCTTCAAAAGTTCAAATCTTTATAAGTAAAACGATTTATTAAAATGAATTAACCATCTGTTTTAATGACATCAGAAGATCAATACATTAAGCCCTGAGAACATAGAAAAAAGATAAATAAATATATGAGCCGAACTTAATACAACAGAAAACGTATACAATTCAGGTAATGTAGTAAGTCCAAAGAATATTCTTTGAAAAGATTTAAAAGACAGAGTTTGATTAAGGAAAACAAAAACATAAGTAAATAATATACAGAAAGAATTAGGACAATGTTATAGCAGAGAATATATGAAATGCCCGTAAATTTGAACATTTCTGTAAAGTGGACCATTTCCTAGCTCCTAAAGTTTACCAAAACTGACACAAGAGGAAATCATTTAAGGTCATCCTGTCTGCCCTTGGCATTCTCGGAACGCCCTGGCCTCAGAATGCAGCATCTGTAGTCCATGGTAACCTGCGGAGAAGGGGAGGAGCTGAGGGAGGTTGGAACACTGCCCTCACTGAGGGAGTGGGTGTGGCCATCTCTGCTGTGACGGAACAAAGGGCAGGGGAGCATGGGTCCCAGGGCAGGGCCCTCAGATCCGGGCAGGCCCAGTGGGGTGTCACAAGCATTTAGGCCCAGGCCAAGGGACGCCTTCTTTTTCTGCATAGCTGCCCAAACTCTCACCTTTCCACTCAGGCCGCCCTCTTACTTGAAGTGTGGGTGGAACCTGTCCGCGCAGTACACCTCGCTGCACAGCTAATCATAGGTCTGGGCATCGTAGCTTCCTGCCAGTTGACCGAAGTTCGCAGGCAGATGGGTCCCAGGGACACACGCGGAGAGGCTCCTGCCCGGGCCACAGGCCGCCCACTGCCCCTGCCCCAGATCGGTGGCCACAAATCAGCCCTGTCTGAGTCCCCTGCCTCTAGGGGGAGTATTGGACCAACACTTGTAGAAAACGGGTTCCTCGCGGGCAACTCATTGGAGGGACACAAATAACTCTTTGCCGACTTTCTGCTGAAGCTTACGTGTGTTCACACCTAAGCCTCTTACAAGGTCAGCTGTTTAGCTAAACATGAGCTCATGATCTAAATTTACACAATAATGAAGAAATCAGCTACAAGGGGAGACAATTAGCAAAAACAATCAATTCCAGAATTAGATTCCCTAGGCCATCCATCAGATGTTGGAATAATCAGGTGCAAGGCAGAAAATATACACAAAACTGGAACAGAAACAAGGAACAAGGATGTTTTCAAAGACTGGTAGGATCTCTAAAACATTTTTAAAGTACTAGTCATTGATAAAGATAAATACTCAAAGGTTGTGTAATACAACATATTCATCATTGAGAAGAGTGAAATTATGCTGTTTTGAAAACTAGGGCAGGTCAGATTTTCTGCCTCATTATATAAGAATATTTCTCTAAATAATACACATTATTTCAAAGACTTATTGGCTGTGAAATAAGTTAAGGGTATTTCAAATGGCTTATCTGCAAAGAAAGGTGAGATGTAGAAAATCACAGAAAGCCGAGGGGAAAATAGGTCAATATATACATTGCTCTATGGTGAACTAAGCCTTAGGCCAGCAACAATATAGAGGACCTGACCCTTAGATACTTACAAGTAAGGTGGAATCTTCAAAAGTTCAAATATTTATAAGTAAAAAGATTTATTAAAATGAATTACCAAGTGTTTTGATGGACATCAGAAGATCAAAACAATAAACCCTGAGAACATAGAAAAAAGATAAATAAAAATATGAGCAGAACTTAATACAACAGAAAACGTATAAAATTCAGGTGATGTAGTAAGTCCAAAGAATATTCTTTGAAACATTTAAAAGACACACTTTGATTAAGGAAAACAAAAACATAAGTAAATAATATACAGAAAGAATCAGAACAATGTTATAGCAGAGAATATATGAAATGCCAGTAAATTTGAACATTTGTGTAAAGTGGACCATTTCTTAGCTCCTAAAGTTTACCAAAACTGACACAAGAGGAAATCATTTAAGGTCAGCATGTCTGCCCTTGGCATTCTCGGAACGTCCTGGCCTCAGAATGCAGCATCTGTAGTCCATGGTAAACTGCCGAGAGGGGGAGGGGCTGAGGGATGTTGGAACACTGCCCACACTGAGGTAGTGGGTGTGGCCATCTCTGCTGTGTCTGAACAAAGGCAGGGGATCAGGGGGCCAATGGCAGTGTCCTCAGAGACCGGCAGGCCCAGTGGGGTGCCACAGGCATTTAAGCCCAGGCCAAAGGGCGCTTTCTTTGTCTGCACAGCTGCCCAAACTCTCACCTTTCCACGCAGGCCGCCCTCTTACTTGAAGTGTGGGTGGAAACAGTCCGCGCAGTACACCGCGCTGCACAGCTAACCATAGGTCTGGGAATCGTAGCTTCCTGCCATGTGACCGAAGTTCGCAGGCAGATGGGTCCCTGGGACTCACGCGGAGAGGCTCCTGCCCGGGCCACAGGCCGCCCACTGCCCCTGCCCCAGATCAGGGGCCGCAAAGCAGCCCAGTCTGAATCCCCTGCCTCTAGAGGGAGTATTGGACCAACACTTGTAGTAAACGGGGTCCTTGCGGGCAACACATTGGAGGGACACAAATAAATCTTTGCCGACTTTCTGCTGAAGCTTACGTATGTTCACACCTAAGCCTCTTACAAGGTCAGCTGTTTAGCTAAACATGAGCTCATTATCTAAGTTTACACAATAATGAAGAAATCAGCTACAAGGGGAGACAATCAGCAAAAACAATCAATTACAGAATTAGATTCCCTAGGCCATCCATCAGATGTTAGAATAATCAGGTGCAAGGCAGAAAATATACACAAAACTGGAACTGAAACAAGGAAGAAGGATGTTATCAAAGACTGATAAGATGTCTAAAACATTTTTAAAGTACGTGTCATTGATAAAGCTAAACACTCAAAGGTTGTGTAATACAACATATTCATAGTTCAGAAGAGTGAAATTATGCTCTTTTGAAAACTATGGCAGGTCAGATATTCTGCCTAATTATATAAGAAGATTTTTCCAAAAAATGCACATTATTTCAAAGACTTATTGGCTGTGAACTAAGTTAAGGGAATTGCAAATGGCTTGCCTGCAAAGAAAGGTGAGATGTAGGGAATCACAGAAAGTCGAGGGCAAAATAGGTCAATATATAATTGCTATATGGTGAACTAAGCCTTAGGCCAGCAACAATGTAGAGGACCTGACCCTTAGAAACTTACAAGTAAGCTGGAATCCTCAAAATTTCAAATATTTATAAGTAAAAAGATTTATTAAAATGAATAACCAAGTGTTTTAATTGACATCAGAAGATCAATACATTAAGCCCTGAGAACATAGAATAAAGATAAATAAAGATATGAGCACAACTTAATACAACAGAAAACGTATAGAGTTTAGGTGATGTAGTAAGTCCAAAGAAATTATTTGAAAAGATTTAAAAGACAGAGTTTGATTAAGGAAAACAAAAAAATAAGTAAAGCATATACAGAAAGAATTAGGACTATGTTATAGCAGAGAATATATGAAATGCCCGTAAATTTGAACATTTCTGTAAAGTGGACCATTTCCTAGCTCCTAAAGTTTACCAAAACTGACACAAGAGGAAATCATTTAAGGTCATCCTGTCTGCCCTTGGCATTCTCGGAACGCCCTGGCCTCAGAATGCAGCATCTGTAGTCCATGGTAACCTGCGGAGAAGGGGCAGAGCTGAGTGAGGTTGGAGCACTGCCCTCACTGAGGGAGTTTGTGTGGCCATCTCTGCTGTGACTGAACAAAGGGCAGGGGAGCAAGGGTCCCAGGGCAGGGCCCTCAGATCCCGGCAGGCCCAGTGGGGTGTCACATGCATTTAGGCCCAGGCCAAGGGACGCCTTCTTTTTCTTCATAGCTGCCCAAACTCTCACCTTTCCACTCAGGCCGCCCTCTTACTTGAAGTGTGGGTGGAACCTGTCCGCGCAGTACACCTCGCTGCACAGCTAACCATAGGTCTGGGCATCGTAGCTTCCTGACAGGTGACCGAAGTTCGCAGGCAGATGGGTACCTGGGACACATGCGGAGAGGCTCCTGCCCGGGCCACAGGCCGCCCACAGCCCCTGCCCCTGATCAGGGGCCGCAAAGCAGCCCAGTCTGAGTCCCCTGCCTCTAGAGGGAGTATTGGACCAACACTTGTAGAAAACGGGTTCCTCGCGGGCAACACATTGGTGGGACACAAATAACTCTGCCGAATTTCTGCTGAAGCTTACGTGCGTTCACACCTAAGCCACTTACAAGGACAACTGTTTAGCTAAACATGAGCTCATGATCTAAATTTACACAATAATGAAGAAATCAGCTACAAGGGGAGACAATCAGCCAAAACAATCAATTCCAGAATTAGATTCCCTAGGCCATCCATCAGATGTTGGAATAATCAGTTGAAAGGCAGAAAATATACACAAAACTGGAACTGAAACAAGGAACAAGGATGTTTTCAAAGACTGGTAGGATCTCTAAAACATTTTTAAAGTACTAGTCATTGATAAAGATAAATACTCAAAGGTTGTGTAATACAACAGATTCATCATTGAGAAGAGTGAAATTATGCTGTTTTGAAAACTAGGGCAAGTCAGATTTTCTGCCTCATTATATAAGAATATTTCTCTAAATAATACACATTATTTCAAAGACTTATTGGCTGTGAAATAAGTTAAGGGTATTTCAAATGGCTTGTCTGCAAAGAAAGGTGAGATATAGGAAATCACAGAAAGCCGAGGGGAAAATAGGTCAATATATACATTGCTCTTTGGTGAACTAAGCCTTAGGCCAGCAACAATGTAGAGGTCCTGACGCTTAGATACTTACAAGTAAGCTGGAATCTTCAAAAGTTAAAATCTTTATATGTAAAACGATTTATTAAAATGAATTACCAAGTGTTTTAATTGACATCAGAAGATCAATACATTAAGCCCTGAGAACATAGAAAGTAGATAAATAAAGATATGAGCAGAACTTAATACAACAGAAAACGTATACAATTCAGGTGATGTAGTAAGTCCAAAGAATATTCTTTGAAAAGATTTAAAAGACAGAGTTTGATTAAGGAAAACAAACAAAAAAAAATAAGTAAAGCATATACAGAAATAATTAGGACAATATTATAGAAGAGAATATATGAAATGCCCGAAAGTTTGAACATTTCTGTAAAGTGGACCATTTCCTAGCTCCTAAAGTTTACCAAAACTGACACAAGAGGAAATCATTTAAGGTCATCCTGTCTGCCCTTGGCATTCTCGGAACGCCCTGGCCTCAGAATGCAGCATCTGTAGTCCATGGTAACCTGAGGAGAAGGGGCTCAGCTGAGGGAGGTTGGAACACTGCCCTCACTGAGGGAGTGAGTGTGGCCATCTCTGCTGTGACTGAACAAAGGGCAGGGGAGCAAGGGTCCCAGTGCAGGGCCCTCAGATCCCGGCAGGCCCAGTGGGGTGTCACAAGCATTTAGGCCCAGGCCTATGGACGCCTTCTTTGTCTGCACAGCTGCCCAAACCCTCACCTTTCCACTCAGGCCGCCCTCTTAGTTGAAGTGTGGGTGGAACCTGTCCGCACAGTACACCTCGCTGCACAGCTAACCATAGGTCTGGGCATCGTAGCTTCCTGACAGGTGACCGAAGTTCGCAGGCAGATGGGTACCTGGGACACACGCGGAGAGGCTCCTGCCCGGGCCACATGCCGCCCACTGCCCCTTCCCCAGATCAGGGGAATAAAGCAGCCCAGTCTGAGACCCCTGCCTCTTGAGGGAGTATTGGACCAACACTTGTAGAAAACGGTTTCCTCGCGGGCAACTCATTGGAGGGACACAAAAAACTCTGCCGAATTTCTGCTGAAGCTTACGTGCGTTCACACTTAAGCCTATTACAAGGTCAGCTGTTTAGCTAAACATGAGCTCATGATCTAAATTTACTAAATAATGAAGAAATCAGCTACAAGGGGAGACAATCAGCAAAAACAATCAATTCCAGAATTAGATTTCCTAGGCCATCCATCAGATGATGGAATAATCAGGTGCAAGGCAGAAAATATACACAAAACTGGAACTGAAACAAGGAACAAGGATGTTTTCAAAGACTGGTAGGATCTCTAAAACATTTTTAAAGTACATGTCATTGATAAAGCTAAATACTCAGAGGTTGTGTAAGACAACAGATTCATCATTGAGAAGAGTGCAATTATGCTGTTTTGAAAACTATGGCAAGTCAGATTTTCTGCCTAATTTTATAAGAAGATTTCTCTAAAAAATACACATTATTTCAAAGACTTATTGGCTGTGAAATAAGTTAAGGGTATTTCAAATGGCTTGTCTGCAAAGAAAGGTGAGATGTAGGGAATCACAGAAAGCCGAGGGGAAAATAGGACAATATATACATTGCTATATGGTGAAGTAAGCCTTAGGCCAGCAACAATGTAGAGGACCTGACCCTTAGATACTTACAAGTAAGCTGGAATCTTCAAAAGTTCAAATCTTTATAAGTAAAAAGATTTATTAAAATGAATAACCAAGTGTTTTAATTGACATCAGAAGATCAAAACAATAAACCCTGAGAACATAGAAAAAAGATAAATAAAGATACGAGCAGAACTTAATACAAGAGAAATCGTATACAATTCAGGTGATGTAGTAAGTCCAAAGAATATTCTTTGAAACATTTAAAAGACACACTTTGATTAAGGAAAACAAAAACATAAGTAAATAATATACAGAAAGAATCAGGACATTGTTATAGCAGAGAATATATGAAATGCCAGTAAATTTGAACATTTGTGTAAAGTGGACCATTTCCGAGCTCCTAAAGTTTACCAAAACTGACAAAAGAGGAAATCATTTAAGGTCATCATGTCTGCCCTTGGCATTCTCGGAACGTCCTGGCCTCAGAATGAAGCATCTGTCGTCCATGGTAACCTGCGGAGACGTGGAGGAGCTGAGGGAGGTTGGAACACTGCCCTCACTGAGGGAGTGTTTGTGGCCATCTCTGCTGTGACTGAACAAAGGCAGGAGAGCAGGGGTCCATCGCAGGGCCCTTAGAGACCGGCAGGCCCAGTGGGGTGCCACAGGCATTTAAGCCCAGGCCAAAGGGCGCATTCTTTGTCTGAACAGCTGCCGAAACTCTCACCTTTCCACTCAGGCCGCACTCTTACTTGAAGTGTGGGTGGAAACTGTCCGCGCAGTACACCTCGCTGCACAGCTAACCATAGGTCTGGGAATCGTAACTTCCTGCCAGGTGACCGAAGTTCGCAGGCAGATGGGTCCCTGGGACACACGCGGAGAGGCTCCTGCCTGGGCCACAGGCCACCCACTGCCCCTGCCCCAGATAGGGGGCCGCAAAACTGCCCTGTCTGAGGCCGTGCCTCTAGAGGGAGTAGTGGACCAACACTTGTATTAAACGGGTTCCTCGCGGGCAACTCATTGGATGGACACAAATAACTCTTTGCCGACTTTCTGCTGAAGCTTACGTGTGTTCACACCTAAGCCTCTTACAAGGTCAGCTGTTTAGCTAAACATGAGCTCATGATCTAAATTTACACAATAATGAGGAAATCAGCTACAAGGGCAGACAATCAGCAAAAACAATCAATTCCAGAATTAGATTTCCTAGGCCATCCATCAGATGTTAGAATAATCAGGTGCAAGGCAGAAAATATACACAAAACTGGAACTGAAACAAGGAACAAGGATGTTATCAAAGACTGATAAGATGTCTAAAACATTTTTAAAGTACATGTCATTGATAAAGCTAAATACTCAAAGTTTGTGTAATACAACAGATTCATAGATCAGAAGAGTGAAATTATGCTCTTTTGAAATCTATGGCAGGTCAGACTTTCTGCCTTATTATATAAGACGATTTTTCTAAAAAATACACAATATTTCAAAGACTTATTGGCTGTGAAATAAGTTAAGGTAATTGCAAATGGCTTGTCTGCAAAGAAAGGTGAGATGTAGGGAATCACAGAAAGTCGAGCGAAAAATAGGTCAATATATAATTGCTATATGGTGAACTAAGCCTTAGGCCAGCAACAATGTAGAGGACCTGACCCTTAGAAACTTACAAGTAAGCTGGAATCTTCAAAAGTTCAAATCTTTATAAGTAAAAAGATTTATTAAAATGAATATCCAAGTGTTTTAATTGACATCAGAAGATCTAAACAATAAACCCTGAGAACATAGAAAAAAGATAAATAAAGATATGAGCAGAACATAATACCACAGAAAACGTATAAAATTCAGGTGATGTAGTAAGTCCAAAGAATATTCTTTGAAACATTTAAAAGACACACTTTGATTAAGGAAAACAAAAACATAAGTAAATAATATGCAGAAAGAATCAGGACAATGTTATAGCAGAGAATATATGAAATGCCAGTAAATTTGAACATTTGTGTAAAGTGGACCATTTCCTAGCTCCTAAAGTTTACCAAAACTGACACAAGAGGAAATCATTTAAGGTCATCATGTCTGCCCTTGGCATTCTCAGAACGTCCTGGCCTCAGAATGCAGCATCTGTAGTCCATGGTAACTTGCGGAGAGGGGGAGGGGCCGAGGGATGTTGGAACACTGCCCTCACTGAGGGAGTGGGTGTGGCCATCTCTGCTCTGACTGAACAAAGGCAGGGGAGCAGGGGGCCCTTGGCAGTGTCCTCAGAGACCGGCAGGCCCTGTGAGGTGCCACAGGCATTTAAGCCCAGGCCAAAGTGCGATTTCTTTGTCTGCACAGCTACCCAAACCCTCACCTTTCCACTCAAGCCGACCTCTTACATGAAGTGTGGGTGGAAACTGTCCGCGCAGTACACCTCGCTGCACAGCTAACCATAGGTCTGGGAATCGTAGCTTACTGCCAGTTGACCGAAGTTCTCAGGCAGATGGGTCCCTGGGACACACGCGGAGAGGCTCCTTCCCGGGCTACAGGCCGCCCACTGACCCTGTCCCAGATCGGTGTCCGCAAAGCAGCCCTGTCTGAGTCCCCTGCCTCTAGGGGGAGTATTGGAACAACACTTGTAGAAAACGGGTTCCTCGCGGGCAACTCATTGGAGGGACACAAATAACTCTTTGCCGACTTTCTGCTGAAGCTTACGTGTGTTCACACCTAAGCCTCTTACAAGGTCAGCTGTTTAGATAAACATGAGCTCATGATCTAAATTTACACAATAATGAAGGAATCAGCTACAAGGGGAGACAATCAGCAAAAACAATCAATTCCAGAATTAGATTCCCTAGGCCATCCATCAGATGTTAGAATAATCAGGTGCATTCAGAAAACATACATAAACCTGGAAATGAAACAAGGAACAAGCATGTTTTCAAAGACTGGTAGGATCTCTAAAACATTTTTAAAGTACGTTTCATTGATAAAGCTAAATACTGAAAGGTTGTGTAATACAACATATTCATAGTTCAGAAGAGTGAAATTATGCTCTTTTGAAAACTATGGCAGTTCAGATATCCTGCCTAATTATATAAGAAGATTTTTCTGAAAAATACACATTATTTCAAAGACTTATTGGCTGTGAAATAAGTTAAGGGAATTGCAAATGGCTTGTCTGCGAAGAAAGGTGAGATGTAGGGAATCACAGAAAGTCGAGGGCAAAATAGGTCAATATATAATTTCTATATGGAGAACTAAGCCTTAGGCCAGCAACAATGTAGAAGACCTGAAGCTTAGAAACTTACAAGTAAGCTGGAATCCTCAAAATTTCAAATTTTTATAAGTAAAAAGTTTTATTAAAATGAATAACCAAGTGTTTTAATTGACATCAGAAGATCAATACATTAAGCCCTGAGAACATAGAATAAAGATAAATAAAGATATGAGCACACCTTAAAACAACAGAAAACGTATAAAATTTAGGTGATGTAGTAAGTCCAAAAAATATTCTTTGAAAAGATTTAAAAGACAGAGTTTGATTAAGGAAAACAAAAAAAAATAAGTAAAGCATATACAGAAAGAATTAGGACAATGTTATAGCAGAGAATATATGAAATGCCCGAAAATTTGAACATTTCTGTAAAGTGGACCATTTCCTAGCTCCTAAAGTTTACCAAAACTGACACAAGAGGAAATCATTTAAGGTCATCCTGTCTGCCCTTGGCATTCTCGGAACGCCCTGGCCTCAGAATGCAGCATCTGTAATCCATGGTAACCTGCGGAGAAGGGGCGGAGCTGAGGGAGGTTGGAACACTGCCCTCACTGAGGGAGTGAGTGTGGCCATCTCTTCTGTGACTGAACAAAGGGCAGGGGAGCAAGGTTCCCAGGGCAGGGCCCTCAGATCCCGGCAGGCCCAGTTGGGTGTCACAAGCATTTAGGCCCATTCCTAGGGACTCTTTTTTGTCTCCACAGCTGCCCAAACTCTCACCTTTCCTCTCAGGCCGCCCTCTTACTTGAAGTGAGGGTGGAACCTGTCCGCGCAGTACACCTCGCTGCACAGCTAACCATAGGTCTGGGCAACGTAGCTTCCGGACAGGTGACCGAAGTTCGCAGGCAGATGGGTACCTGGGACACACGCGGAGAGGCTCCTGCCCGGGCCACAGGCCGCCCACTGCCCCTGCCCCAGATCAGGGGACGCAATGCAGCCCTGTCTGAGTCCCGTGCCTCTAGAGGGAGTATTGTACCAACATCTGAATAAATCGGGTTCCTCGCGGGCAACTCATTGTAAGGACAAAAATAAATCTTTGCCGACTTTCTGCTGAAGCTTACGTGTGTTCACACCTAAGCCTCTTACAAGGTCAGCTGTTTAGCTAACCATGAGCTCATGATCTAAGTTTACACAATAATGAAGAAATCATCTACAAGGGGAGGCAATCAGCAAAAACATTCAATTCCGGAATTAAATTCCCTAGGCCATCCATCAGATGTTAGAATAATCAGGTCCAAGGCAGAAAATATACACAAAACTGGAACTGAAAAAAGGAACAAGGATGTTATCAAAGACTGATAAGATGTCTAAAATATTTTTAAAGTACATGTCATTGATAAAGCTAAATACTCAAAGGTTGTGTAGTACAACAGATTCATAGTTCAGAAGAGTGAAATTATGCTCCTTTGAAAACTATGGCAGGTCAGATTTTCTGCCTAATTATATAAGACGATTTTTCTAAAAAATACACTTTATTTCAAAGCCTTATTGGCTCTGAAATAAGTTAAGGGAATTGCAAATGGCTTGTCTGCAAAGACAGTTGAGATGTAGGGAATCACAGAAAGTCGAGAACAAAATAGGTCAATATATAATTGCTATATGGTGAACTAAGCCTTAGGCCAGCAACAATGTAGACGTCCTGACCCTTAGAAACTTACAAGTAAGCTGGAATACTCAAAGTTTCAAATCTTTATAAGTAAAAAGATTTATTAAAATGAATAACCAAGTGTGTTAATTGACATCAGAAGATCAATACATTAAGCCCTGAGAACATAGAAAAAAGATAAATATAGATAGGAGCAGAACTTAATACAACAGAAAACGTATACAATTCAGGTGATGTAGTAAGTCTGAAGAATATTCTTTGAAAAAATTTAAAAGACAGAGTTTGATTAAGGAAAACAAAAAAAATAAGTAAAGCATATACAGAAAGTATTAGGACAATGTTATAGCAGAGAATATTTGAAATGCCCGTAAATTTGAACATTTCTGTAAAGTGGACCATTTCCTAGCTCCTAAAGTTTACCAAAACTGACACAAGAGGAAATCATTTAAGGTCATCCTCTCTGCCCTTGGCATTCTCGGAGCGCCCTGGCCTCAGAATGCAGCATCTGTAGTCCATGGTAACCTGCGGAGAAGGGGCTGAGCTGAGGGAGGTTGGAACACAGCCCTCACTGAGGGAGTGGCTGTGGCCATCTCTGCTGTGACTGAACAAAGGGCAGGGGAGCAAGGTTCCCAGGGCAGGGCCCTTAGATCCCGGCAGGCACAGTTGGGTGTCACAAGCATTTAGGCCCAGTCCTAGGGACGCTTTTTTGTCTGTACACCTGCCCAAACTCTCACCTTTCCACTCAGGCCGCCATCTTACTTGAAGTGAGGATGGAACCTGTCCGCGCAGTACACCTCGCTGCACAGCTAACCATAGGTCTGGGCATCGTAGCTTCCTGAGAGGTGACCGAAGTTTGCAGGCAGATGGGTACCTGGGACACACGCGGAGAGGCTCCAGCCCGGGCCACTGGCCGCCCACTGCCCCTGCCCCAGATCACGGGAATAAAGCAGCCAAGTCTGAGTCCCCTGCCTCTACAGGGAGTATAGGACCAACACTTGTAGAAAACGGGTTCCTCGCGGGCAACTCATTGGAGGGACACAAATAACTCTGCCGAATTTCTGCTGAAGCTTACGTGCGTTCACACTTAAGCCTATTACAAAGTCAGCTGTTTAGCTAAACATGAGCTCATGATCTAAATTTACTAAATAATGAATAAATCAGCTACAAGGGGAGACAATGAGCAAAAACAATCAATTCCAGAATTAGATTTCCTAGGCCATCCATCAGATGATGGAATAATCAGGTGCAAGGCAGAAAGTATACACAAAACTGGAACTGAAACAAGGAACAAGGATGTTTTCAAAGACTGGTAGGATCTCTAAAACATTTTTAAAGTACATGTCATTGATAAAGTAAATACTCAGAGGTTGTGTAAGACAACAGATTCATCATTGAGAAGAGTGCAATTATGCTGTTTTGAAAACTATGGCAGGTCAGATTTTCTGCCTAATTATATAAGAAAATTTCTCTAAAATATACACATTATTTCAACGACTTATTGGCTGTGAAATAAGTTAAGGGTATTTCAAATGGCTTGTCTGCAAAGAAAGGTGAGATGTAGGGAATCACAGAAAGCCGAGGGGAAAATAGGACAATATATACATTGCTATATGGTGAACTAAGCCTTAGGCCAGCAACAATGTAGAGGACCTGACCCTTAGATACTTACAAGTAAGCTGGAATCTTCAAAAGTTCAAATATTTATAAGTAAAAGTTTTATTAAAATGAATAACCAAGTGTTTCAATTGACATCAGAAGATCAAAACAATAAACCCTGAGAACATAGAAAAAAGATAAATAAAGATATGAGCAGAACTTAATACAACAGAAAACGTATAAAATTCAGGTGATGTAGTAAGTCCAAAGAATATTTTTTGAAACATTTAAAAGACACACTTTGATTAAGGAAAACAAAAACATAAGTAAATAATATACAGAAAGAATCAGGACAATGTTATAGCAGAGAATATATGAAATGCCAGTAAATTTGAATATTTGTGTAAAGTGGACCATTTCCTAGCTCCTAAAGTTTACCAAAACTGACACAAGATGAAATCATTTAAGGTCATCATGTCTGCCCTTGGCATTCTCGGAAAGTCCTGGCCTCAGAATGCAGCATCTGTAGGCCATGGTAACCTGGGGAGACGTGGAGGAGCTGAGGGAAGGTGGAACACTGCCCTCACTGAGGGAGTGTGTGTGGCCATCTCTGCTGTGACTGAACAAAGGCAGGGGAGCAGGGGGCCCATGGCTGGGCACTCAGAGACCGGCAGACCCAGTGGAGTGACACAGGCATTTAAGCCCAGGGCAATGGGCGCATTCTTTGTCTGCACAGCTGCCCAAACTCTCACCTTTCCACTCAGGCAGCACTCTTACTTGAAGTGTGGGTGGAAACTGTCCGCGCAGTACACCTCGCTGCACAGCTAACCATAGGTCTGGGAATCGTAACTTCCTGCCAGGTGACCGAAGTTCGCAGGAAGATGGGTACCAGGGACACACGCAGAGAGGCTCCTGCCCGGGCCACAGGACACCCACTGCCCCTGCCCCAGATCGGGGGCCGCAAAACAGCCCTGTCTGAATGCCTGCCTCTAGAGGGAGTATTGGACCAACACTTGTATAAAACGGGTTCCTCGCGGGCAACTCATTGGAGGGACACAAATAACTCTTTGCCGACTTTCTGCTGAAGATAACGTGTGTTCACACATAAGCCCCTTACAAGGTCAGCTGTTTAGCTAAACATGAGCTTATGATCTAAATTTACACAATAATGAGGAAATCAGCTACAAGGGGAGACAATCAGCAAAAACAATCAATTCCAGAATTAGATTCCCTAGGCCATCCATCAGATGTTGGAATAATCAGGTGCAAGGCAGAAAATACACACAAAACTGGAACTGAAACAAGGAACAAGGATGTTTTCAAAGACTGGTAGGATCTCTAAAACATTTTTAAAGTACTAGTCATTGATAAAGATAAATACTCAAAGGTTGTGTAAGACAACAGATTCATCATTGAGAAGAGTGAAATTATGCTGTTTTGAAAACTATGGCAGGACAGATTTTCTGCCTCATTATATAAGAATATTTCTCTAAATAATACACATTATTTCAAAGACTTATTGGCTGTGAAATAAGTTAAGAGTATTTCAAATGGCTTGTCTGCAAAGAAAGGTGAGATGTAGGAAATCACATAAAGCCGAGGGTAAAATAGGTCAATATATACATTGCTCTATGGTGAACTAAGCCTTAGGCCAGCAACAATGTAGAGGACCTGACGCTTAGATACTTACAAGTAAGCTGGAATCTTCAAAAGTTATAATCTTTATAAGTAAAAAGATTTATGAAAATGAATTAACAAGTGTTTTCATGGACATCAGAAGATCAAAACAATAAACCCTGAGAATATAGAAAAAAGATAAATAAAGATATGAGCAGAACTTAATACAACAGAAAACGTGTAAAATTCAGGTGATGTAGTAAGTCCAAAGAATATTCTTTGAAACATTTAAAAGACACACTTTGATTAAGGAAAACAAAAACATAAGTAAATAACATACAGAAAGAATCAGGACAATGTTATAACAGAGAATACATGAAATGCCAGTAAATTTGAACATTTGTGTAAAGTGGACCATTTCCTATCTCCTAAAGTTTACCAAAACAGACACAAGAGGAAATCAATTAAGGTCATCATGTCTGCCCTTGGCATTCTCGGAACGTCCTGGCCTCAGAATGCAGCATCTGTAGTCCATGGTAACCTGCGGAGAGGGGGAGGGGCTGAGGGAGGTTGGAACACTGCCCTCACTGAGGGGGTGGGTATGACCATCTCTGCTGTGACTGAACAAAGGCAGGGTAGCAGGGGGCCCAGGGCATGGCCCTCAGCGACCCGCAGGCCCAGTGTGGTGCCACAGGCATTTAAGCCCAGGACAAAGGGCGCTTTCTTTGTCTGCACAGCTGCCCAAACACTCACCTTTCCACTCAGGCCGCCCTCTTACTAGAAGTGTGGGTGGAAACTGTCCGCGCAGTACACCTCGCTGCACAGCTAACCATAGGTCTGGGAATCGTAGCTTCCTGACAGTTGACCGAAGTGCGCAGGCAGATGGGTCCCTGGGACACACGCGGGGAGGCTCCTGCCCGGGCCACAGGCCGCCCACTGCCCCTGCACCAGATCGGGAGCCGCAAAGCAGCCCTGTCTGAGTCCCCTGCCTCTAGAGGGAGTATTGGAACAACACTTGTATAAAAGGGGTTCCTCGCGGGCAACTCAATGGAGGGACACAAATAACTCTTTGCCGACTTTCTGCTGAAGATTACGTATGTTCACACCTAAGCCTCTTACAAGGTCAGCTGTTTAGCTAAACATGAGCTCATGATCTAAATTTACACAATAATGAAGAAATCAGCTACAGGGGCAGACAATCAGCAAAAACAATCAATTCCAGAATTAGATTCCCTAGGCCATCCATCAGATGTTAGAATAAACAGGTGCCAGGCAGAAAATATACACAAAACTGGAACTGAAACAAGGAACAAGGATGTTATCAAAGACTGATAAGATGTCTAAATCATTTTTAAAGTACATGTCATTGATAAAGCTAAATAATCAAAGGTTGTGTAATACAACAGATTCATAGATCAGAAGAGTGAAATTATGCTCTTTTGAAAACTATGACAGGTCAGATTTTCTGCCTAATTATATAAGATGATTTTTCTAAAAAATACACATTATTTCAAAGACTTATTGGCTGTGAAATAATTTAAGGGAATTGCAAATGGCTTGTCTGCTAAGAAAGGTGAGATGTAGGGAATCACAGAAAGTCGAGGGAAAAATAGGTCAATATATAATTGCTATATGGTGAACTAAGCCTTAGGCCAGCAACAATGTAGAGAACCTGAGCCTTAGAAACTTACAAGTAAGCTGGAATACTCAAAATTTCAAATCTTTATAAGTAAAAAGATTTATTAAAATGAATATCCAAATATTTTAATTGACATCAGAAGATCAATATATTAAGCCCTGAGAACATAGAAAAAAGATAAATAAAAATAGGAGCAGACCTTTATACAGCAGAAAATGTATACAATTCAGGTGATGTAGTAAGTCCGAAGAATATTCTTTGAAAAGATTTAAAAGACAGAGTTTGATTAAGGAAAGCAAAAAAATAAGTAAAGCATATACAGAAAGTTTTAGGACAATGTTATAGCAGAGAATATATGAAATGCCCGTAAAATTTAACATTTCTGTAAAGTGGACCATTTCCTAGCTCCTAAAGTTTACCAAAACTGATGCAAGAGGATATCATTTAAGGACATCATGTCTGCCCTGGGTATTCTCGGAACGCCCTGGACTCAGAATGCAGCATCTGTAGTCCATGGTAACCTGCGGAGAAGGGGCGGGGCTGAGGGAGGTTGGAACACTGCCCTCACTGAGGGAGTGGGTGTGGCCATCTCTGTTGTGACTGAACAAAGGTCAGGGGAGCAAGGGTCCCAGGGCCGGGCCCTCAGATCCCGGCAGGCCCAGTGGGGTGTCACAAGCATTTAGGCCCAGGCCAAGGGACGCCTTCTTTGTCTGCACAGCTGCCCAAACTCTCACCTTTCCACTCAAGCCACCCTCTCACTTGAAGTGTGGGAAGAACCTGTCCGCGCAGTACACCTCACTGCACAGCTAACCATACGTCTGGGCATCGTAGCTTCCTGACAGGTGACAGAAGTTCGCAGGCAGATGGGTACATGGAACACACGCGGAGAGGCTCCTGCCCGGGCCACAGGCCGCCCACTGCCCCTGCCCAAGATCAGGGGCCGCAAAGCAGTCCAGTCTGAGTCCCCTGCCTCTAGAGGGAGTATTGGACCAACACTTGTAGAAAACGGGTTCCTCGCGGGCAACTCATTGGAGGGACACAAATAACTCTTTGCCGAATTTCTGCTGAAGCTTACGTGCGTTCACACTTAAGACTCTTACAATATCAGCTGTTTAGCTAAACATGAGCTCATGATCTAAATTTACTAAATAATGAAGAAATCAGCTACAAGGGGACACAATCAGCAAAAACAATCAATTCCAGAATTAGATTTCCTAGGCCATCCATCAGATGTTGGAATAATCAGGTGCAAGGCAGAAAATATACACTAAACTGGAACTGAAACAAGGAACAAGGATGTTTTCAAAGACTGGTAGGATCTCTAAAACATTTTTAAAGTACATGTCATTGATAAAGCTAAATACTCAAATGTTGTGTAAGACAACAGATTCATCATTGAGAAGAGTGAAATTCTGCTGTTTTGAAAATTATGGCAGGTCAGATTTTCTACCTCATTATATAAGAAGATTTCTCTAAAAAATACACATTATTTCAACGACTTATTGGCTGTGAAATAAGTTAAGTGTATTTCAAATGGCTTGTCTGCAAAGAAAGGTGAGATGTAGGGAATCACAGAAAGCCTAGGGGAAAATAGGTCAATATATACATTGCTTTATGGTGAACTAAGCCTTAGGCCAGCAACAATGTAGAGGACCTGACCCTTAGATACTTACAAGTAAGCTGGAATCTTTAAAAGTTCAAATCTTTATAAGTAAAAAGATTTATTAAAATGAATATCCAAGTGTTTTAATTGACATCAGAAGATCAAAACAATAAACCCTGAGAACATAGAAAAAAGATAAATAAAGATATGAGCAGAACTTAATACAACAGAAAACATAAAATTCAGGTGATGTAGTAAGTCCAAAGAATATTCTTTGAAACATTTAAAAGACACACTTTAATTAAGGAAAACAAAAACATAAGTAAATTATATACAGAAAGAATCAGGACAATGTTATAGCAGAGAATATATGAAATGCCAGTAAATTTGAACATTTGTGTAAAGTGGACCATTTCCTAGCTCCTAAAGTTTACCAAAACTGACACAAGAGGAAATCATTTAATGTCATCATGTCTGGCCTTGGCATTCTCAGAACCTTCTGGCCTCAGAATGCAGCATCTGTAGTCTATGGTAACCTGCGGAGAGGAGGAGGGGCTGAGGGATATTGGAACACTGCCCTCACTGAGGGAGTGGGTGTGGCCATCTCTGCTGTGACTGAACAAAGGCAGGCGATCAGGGGGCCCTTGGCAGTGTCCTCAGAGACCGGCAGGCCCAGTGGGGTGCCACAGGCATTTAAGCCCAGGCCAAAGGGGGCTTTCTTTGTCTGCACAGCTCCCCAAACTCACACCTTTCCACTCAGGCCGCCCTCTTACTTGAAGTGTGGGTGGAAACAGTCCTCGCAGTACACCTCGCTGCACAGCGAACCATAGGTCTGGGAATCGTAACTTCCTGCCAGGTGACCGAAGTTCTCAGGCAGATGGGTCCCTGGGACACACGCGGAGAGGCTCCTGCCCGGGCCACAGGCCGTCCACTGCCCCTGCCCCAGATCGGTGGCCGCAAATCAGCCCTGTCTGAGTCCCCTGCCTCTAGGGGGAGTATTGGACCAACATTTGTAGAAAACGGGTTCCTCGCGGGCAACTAATTGGAGGGACACCAATAACTCTTTGCCAACTTTCTTTTGAAGCTTACGTGTGTTCACACCTAAGCCTCTTACAAGGTCAGCTGTTTAGCTAAACATGAGCTCATGATCTAAATTTACACAATAATGAAGAAATCAGCTACAAGGGGAGACAATCAGCAAAAACAATCAATTCCGGGATTAGATTCCCTACGCCACCCATCAGATGTTAGAATAATCAGGAGCAAGGCAGAAAATATACACAAAACTGGAACTGAAACAAGGAACAAGGATGTTCTCAAAGACTGATAAGATGTCTAAAACATTTTTAAAGTATGTTTCATTGATAAAGCTAAATACTCAAAGGTTGTGTAATACAACATATTCATAGTTCAGAAGAGTGAAATTATGATCTTTTGAAAGCTATGGCAGATTTTCTGCGTAATTATATAAGAAGATTTCTCTAAAAAATACACATTATTGCAAAGATTTATTGGCTGTGAAATAAGTTAAGGGAATTGCAAATGGCTTGTCTGCAAAGAAAGGTGAGATGTAGGGAATCACAGAAAGTCTAGGGCAAAATAGGTCAATATATAATTGCTATATGGTGAACTAAGCCTTAGGCCAGCAACAATGTAGAGGACCTGACCCTTAGAAACTTACAAGTAAGCTGGAATGCTCAAAATTTGAAATCTTTATAAGTAAAAAGATTTATTAAAATGAATAACCAAGTGTTTTAATTGACATCAGAAGAACAATACATTAAGCCCTGAGAACATAGAATAAAGATAAATAAAGATATGAGCAGAACTTAATACAACAGAAAACGTATACAATTCAGGTGATGTAGTAAGTCCAGAGAATATTCTTTGAAAAGATTTAAAAGACAGAGTTTGAATAAGGATAACAAAAACATAAGTAAAGCATATACAGAAAGAATTAGGAGAATGTTATAGCAGAGAATATATGAAATGCCCGTAAATTTGAACATTTCTGTAAAGGGAACCATTTCCTATCTCCTAAAGTTTACCAAAATTGTCACAAGAGGAAATCATTTAAGATCATCCTGTCTGCCCTTGGTATTCTCGGTACGCCCTGGCCTCAGAATGCAGCATCTGTAGTAAATGGTAACCTGCAGAGAAGGGGCGGAGTTGAGGGAAGTTGGAACACTGCCCTCACTGAGGGAGTGGGTGTGGCCATCTCTGCTGTGACTGAACAAAGGGCAGGGGAGCAAGGGTCCCAGGTCAGGGCCCTCAGATCCCGGCAGGCCCAGTGGGGTGTCACAAGCATTTAGGCCCAGGCCATGGGACGCCTTCTTTTTTACACAGCTGCCCAAACGCTCACCTTTCCAATCAGGCCGCCCTCTTACATGAAGTGTGTGTGGAACCTGTCCGCGCAGTACACCTCGCTGCACAGCTAACCATAGGTCTGGGCATCGTAGCTTCCTGACAGGTGACCGAAGTTCCTAGGCAGATGCGTCCCTGGGAAACACGCGGAGAGGCTCCCGCCCGGGCCACAGGCCCCCCAGTGCCCCTGCCCCAGATCAGGGGCCGCAAAGCAGCCCAGTCTGAGTCCCCTGCCTCCAGAGGGAGTATTGGACCAACACTTGTAGAAAACGGGTTCCTCGAGGGCAACTCATTGGAGGGACAAAAATAACTCTGCCGAATTTCTGCTG
Source organism: Mesoplodon bidens (assembly GCF_964165515.1). NCBI lineage: Eukaryota > Metazoa > Chordata > Mammalia > Artiodactyla > Ziphiidae > Mesoplodon > Mesoplodon bidens. The sequence goes on from NC_138180.1 coordinate 6,806,964, forward strand.
AAGCGTACATGCGTTCACACTTAAGCCTCTTACAAGGTCAGCTGTTTAGCTAAACATGAGCTCATGATCCAAATTTACTAAATAATGAAGAAATAAGCTACAAGAGGAGACAATCAGCAAAAACAATCAATTCCAGAATTAGATTTCCTAGGCCATCCATCCGATGTTGGAATAATCAGATGCAAGGCAGAAAATATACACTAAACTGGAACTGAAACAAGGAACAAGGATGTTTTCAAAGACTGGTAGGATCTCTAAAACATTTTTAAAGTACATGTCATTGATAAAGCTAAATACTCAGAGGTTGTGTAAGACAACAGATTCAACCTTGAGAAGAGTGCAATTATGCTGTTTTGAAAACTATGGCAGGTCAGATTTTCTGCCTAATTATATAAGAAGATTTCTCTGAAAAATACACATTATTTCAACGACTTATTGGCTGTGAAATAAGTTAAGGGTATTTCAAATGGCTTGTCTGCAAAGAAAGGTGAGATGTAGGGAATCACAGAAAGCCGAGGGGAAAATAGGTCAATATATACATTGCTCTATGGAGAACTAAGCCTTAGGCCAGCAACAATGTAGAGGACCTGACCATTAGATACTTACAAGTAAGCTGGAATCTTCAAATTTCAAATCTTTATAAGTATGAAGGTTTATTAGAATGAATAACCAAGTGTTTTAATTGACATTAGAAGATCAAAACAATAAACCCTGAGAACATAGAAATAAGATAAATAAAGATATGAGCAGAACTTAATACAACAGAAAACGTATAAAATTCAGGTGATGTAGTAAGTCCAAAGAATATTCTTTGAAACATTTAAAAGACACACTTTGATTAAGGAAAACAAAAACATAAGTGAATAATATACAGAAACAATCAGGACAATGTTATAGCAGAGAATATATGTAATGCCAGTAAATTTGAACATTTGTGTAAAGTGGACCATTTCCTAGCTCCTAAAGTTTACCAAAACTGACACAAGAGGAAATCATTTAAGGTCATCATGTCTCCCCTTGGCATTCTCGGTACGTCCTGGCCTCAGAATGCAGCATCTGTAGTCCATGGTAACCTGCGGAGAGGTGGAGGGGCTGAGGGAGGTTGGAACACTTCCCTCACTGAGTGAGTGGGTGTGGCCATCTCTGCTGTGACTGAACAAAGGCAGGGGAACAGGGGGCCCGTGGCTGTGCCCTCAGAGACTGGCAGGCCCAGTGGGGTTCCACAGGCATTTAAGCCCAAGCCAAATGTTGTATTCTTTGTCGGCACAGCTGCCCAAACTCTCACCTTTCCACTCAGGCCGCCCTATTACTTGAAGTGTGGGTGGAAACTGTCCGCGCAGTACACCTCGCTGCACAGCTAACCATAGGTTTGGGAATCATAGCTTCCTGCCAGGTGACCGAAGTGCGCAGGCAGAAGGGTCCCTGGGACACACGCGGGGAGGCTCCTGCCACGGCCACAGGCCGCCCACTGTCCCTGCCCCAGATCGGGAGCCGCAAAGCAGCCCTGTCTGAGTCCCCTGCCTGTAGAGGGAGTATAGGACCAACACTTGTATAAAAGGGGTTCCTCGCGGGCAACTCATTGGAGGGACACAAATAACTCTTTGCCGTCTTTCTGCTAAAGCTTACGTATGTTCACACCTAAGCCTCTTACAAGGTCAGCTGTTTAGCTAAACATGAGCTCAGGATCTAAATTTACACAATAATGAAGAAATCAACTACAAGGGCAGACAATCAGCAAAAACAATCAATTCCAGAATTAGATTCCCTAGGCCATCCATCAGATGTTAGAATAATCAGGTGCAAGACAGAAAATATACACAAAACTGGAACTGAAACAAGGAACAAGGATGTTATAAAAGACTGATAAGTTGTCTAAAACATTTTTAAAGTACATGTCATTGATAAAGCTAAATACTCAAAAGTTGTGTAATACAACAGATTCATAGATCATAAGAGTGAAATTATGCTCTTTTGAAAAATATGGCAGGTCAGATTTTCTGCCTAATTATATAAGACGATTTTTCTAAAAAATACACATTATTTCAAAGACTTATTGGCTGTCAAATAAGTTAAGGGAATTGCAAATGGCTTGTCTGCAAAGAAAGGTGAGATGTAGGGAATCACAGAAAGTCGAGGGAAAAATAGGTCAATATATAATTGCTCTATGGTGAACTAACCCTTAGGCCAGCAACAATGTCGAGAACCTGACCCTTAGAAACTTACAAGTAAGCTGGAATAACGAAAATTTCAAATCTTTATAAGGAAAAAGATTTATTAAAATGAATATCCAAGTGTTTTAATTGGCATCAGAAGATCAATACATTAAGCCCTGAGAACATAGAAAAAAGATAAATAAAAATAGGAGCAGAACTTAATACAACAGAAAATGTATACAATTCAAGTGATGTAGTAAGTCCGAATAATATTCCTTGAAAATATTTAAAAGACAGAGTTTGATTAAGGAAAGCAAAAAAATAAGTAAAGCATATACAGAAAGTATTAGGACAATGTTATAGCAGAGAATATATGAAATGCCCATAAAATTTAACATTTCTGTAAAGTGGACTATTTCCTAGCTCCTAAAGTTTACTAAAAGTGATGCAAAGGATATCATTTAAGGTCATCATGTCTGCCCTTGGCATTCTTGGAACGCCCTGGACTCAGAATGCAGCATCTGTAGTCCATGGTAACCTGCGGAGAAGGGGCGGGGCTGAGGGAGGTTGGAACACTTCCCTCACTGAGGGAGTGGCTGTTTCCATCTCTGCTGTGACTGAACAAAGGGCAGGGTAGCAAGGGTCCCAGGGCAGGGCCCTCAGATCCCGGCAGGCCCAGTGGGGTGTCACAAGCATTTAGGCCCTGGCCAAGGGACGCCTTCTTTGTCTGCACAGCTGCCCAAACTCTCACCTTTCCACTCAGGCCTCCCTCTTACTTGAAGTGTGGGTGGAACCTGTCTGCGCAGTACACCTCGCTGCACAGTTAACCATACGTCTTGTCATCGTAGCTTCCTGACAGGGGACCGAAGTTCGCAGGCAGATGTGTACCTGGGACACACGCGGAGAGGCTCCTGCCCGGGCCACAGGCCACCCACTGCCCATGCCCCAGATAGGGGCCGCAAAGCGGCCCAGTCTGAGTCCCCTGCCTCTACAGGGAGTATTGGACCAACACTTGTAGAAAACGGGTTCCTCGCAGGCAACTCATTGGAGGGACACAAATAACTCGTTGCCGAATTTCTGCTGAAGCTTACGTGCATTCACACATAAGACTCTTACAAGGTCAGCTGTTTAGCTAAACATGAGCTCATGATCTATATTTACTAAATAATGAAGAAATCATCTACAAGGGGAGACAATCAGCAAACACAATCAATACCAGAATTAGATACCCTAGGCCATCCATCAGATGTTGGAATAATCAGGTGAAAGGCAGAAAATATACACAAAACTGGAACTGAAACAAGGAACAAGGATGTTTTCAAAGCCTGATAGGAAATCAAAAATATTTTTAAAGTATATGTCATTGATAAAGCTAAATACTCAAAGGTTGCGTAATACAACAGATTCATCATTGAGTAGATTGAAATTATGCTGTTTTGAAAACTATGGCAGGTCAGATTTTCTGACTAATTATATAAGATTTTTCTAAAAAATACACATTATTTCAAAGACTTATTGGCTGTGAAATAATTTAAGGGTATTTCAAATGGCTTGTCTGCAAAGAAAGGTGAGATGTAGGGAATCACAGAAACCGACGGGAAAATAGGTCAATATATACATTGCTCTATGGTGAACTAAGCCTTAGGCCAGCAACAATGTAGAGGACCTTACACTTAGAAACTTACAAGTAAGCTGGAATCATCAAAAGTTCAAATCTTTATAAGTAAAAAGATTTATGAAAATGAATAACCAAGTGTTTTAATTGACATCAGAAGATCAAAATAATAAACCCTGAGAACATAGATAAAAGATAATGAAAGATATGAGCAGAACTTAATACAACAGAAAACGTATAAAATTCAGGTGATGTAGTAAGTCTAAAGAATATTCTTTGAAACTTTTAAAAGACACACTTTGATTAAGGAAAACAAAAACATAAGTAAAGAATATACAGAAAGAATCAGGACAATGTTATAGCAGAGAATATATGAAATGCCAGTAAATTTGAACATTTGTGTAAAGTGGACCATTTCCTAGCTCCTAAAGTTTACCAAAGCTGACACAAGAGGAAATCATTTAAGGTCATCATGTCTGCCCTTGGCATTCTCGGAACGTCCTGGCGTCAGAATGCAGCATCTGTAGTCCATGGTAACCTGCGGAGAGGGGGAGGGGCTGAGGGAGGTTGGAACACTGCCCTCACTGAGGGAGTGTGTGTGGCCATCTGTGCTGTGACTGAACAAAGGCAGGGGAGCAGGGGTCCCAGGGCAGGGCCCTCAGAGACCGGCAGGCAGAGTGGGATGCCACAGGCATTTAAGCCCTGGCCAAAGGGCGCCTTCTTTGTCTGCACAGCTGTACAAACTCTCACCTTTCCACTCAGTCCGCCCTATTACTTGAAGTGTGGGAGGAAACTGTCTGCGCAGTACACCTCGCTGCACAGCTAACCATAGGTCTGGGAATCGTAGCTTCCTGCCAGGTGACCGAAGTTCGCAGGCAGATGGGTACCTGGGACACACGCGGAGAGGCTCCTGACTGGGCCACAGGCGGCCCACAGCCCCTGCCACAGATCGGGGGCCGCAAAGCAGCCCTGTCTGTGTCCCCTGCCTCTAGAGGGAGTATTGGACCATCACTTGTAGAAAACGGGTTCCTCGCGGGCAAATCATTGGACGACACAAATAAATCTTTGCCAACTTTCTGCTGAAGCTTACGTGTGTTCACACCTAAGTCTCTTACAAGGTCAGCTGTTTAGCTAAACATGAGCTCATGATCTAAATTTACACAATAATGAAGAAATCAGCTACAAGGGGAGAAAATCAGCAAAAACAATCAATTCCAGAATTAGATTCCCTAGGCCATCCATCAGATGTTAGAATAATCAGGTGTAAGGCAGAAAATATACACAAAACTGGAACTGAAACAAGGAACAAGGATGTTATCAAAGACTGATAAGATGTCTAAAACATTTTTAAAGTACATGTCATTGATAAAGCTAAATACTCAATGGTTGTGTAGTACAAGAGATTCATAGTTCAGAAAAGTGAAATTATGCACTTTTGAAAACTATGGCAGGTCAGATTTTCTGCCTAATTATATAAGACGATTTTTCTAAAAAATACACATTATTTCAAAGACATATTGGCTGTCAAATAAGTTAAGGGAATTGCAAATGGCTTGTCTTCCAAGAAAGGTGAGATGTAGGGGATCACAGAAAGTCGAGGGCAAAATAGGTCAATATATAATTGATATATGGTGAACTAAGCCTTAGGCCAGCAACAATGTAGAGGACCTGACCCTTAGAAACTTACAAGTAAGCTGGAATCCTCAAAATTTCAAATATTTATAAGTAAAAAGTTTTATTAAAATGAATAACCTAGTGTTGTAATTGACATCAAAAGATCAATACATTAAGCCCTGAGAACAGAGAAAAAAGATAAATAAAGATAGGAGCAGAACTTAATACCACAGAAAACGTATACAATTCAGGTGATGTAGTAAGTCCGAAGAATATTCTTTGAAAGATTTAAAAGACAGAGTTTTATTAAGAAAACAAAAAAAGAAGTAAAGCATATACAGAAAGTATTAGGATAAAGTTATAGCAGAGAATATATGAAATGCCCGTAAATTTGAACATTTCTGTAAAGTGAACCATTACCTAGCTCCTAAAGTTTACCAAAACTGACGCAAGAGGATATCATTTATGGTCATCCTGTCTGCCCTTGGCATTCTCGGTACGCACTGGACTCAGAATGCAGCATCTGTAGTCCATGGTAACCTGCGGAGGAGGGGCGGGGCTGAGGGAGTTTGGAACACTGCCCTCACTGAGGGAGTTGGTGTGGTTATCTCTGCTGTGACTGAACAAAGGGCAGGGGAGCAAGGTTCCCAGGGCAGTGCCCTCAGATACCGGCAGGCCCAGTGGGGTGTCACAAGCATTTAGGCCCAGGTCAAGGGACGCCTTCTTTGTCTGCACAGCTGCCCAAATTCTCACCTTTCCACTCAGGCCGCCCTCTTACTTGAAGTGTGGGTGGAACATGTCCGCGCAGTACACCTCGATGCACAGATAAACATAGGTCTGGGCATCGTAGCTTCCTGACATGTGACCGAAGTTCGCAGGCAGATGGGTCCCTGGGACACATGCGGAGAGGCTCCTGCTCGGGCTACAGGCCGCCCACTACATCTGCACCAGATCAGGGGACGCAAAGCAGCCCTGTCTTAGTCCCCTGCCTCTAGAGGGTGTATTGGACCAACACTTGTAGAAAACGGGTTCCTCGCGGGCAATTCATTGGAGCGACACAAATAACTCTTGGCCGAATTTCTGCTGAAGCTTACGTGCGTTCACACCTAAGCCTCTTACAAGGTCAGCTGTTTAGCTAAACATGAGCTCATGATCTAAATTTACACAATAATGAAGAAATCAGCTACAAGGGGAGACAATCAGCAAAAACAATCAATTCCAGAATTAGATTCACTAGGCCATCCATCAGATGTTGGAATAATCAGATTCAAGGCAGAAAATATACACCAAACTGGAACTGAAACAAGGAACAAGGATGTTTTCAAAGACTGGTAGGGTCTCTAAAACATTTTTAAAGTACTAGTCATTTGTAAAGATAAATACTCAAAGGTTGTGTAATACAACAGATTCATAGTTCAGAAGAGTGAAATTATGCGCTTTTGAGAACTATGGCAGGTGAGATTTTCTGCCTAATTATATAAGAAGATTTTTCTAAAAAATACACATTATTTCAAGGCCTTAATGGCTGTGAAATAAGTTAAGGGAATTGCAAATGACTTGTCTGCAAAGAAAGGTGAGATGTAGGGACTCACAGAAAGTCGAGGGCAAAATAGGTCATTATATAATTGCTATATGGTGAACTAAGCCTTATGCCAGCAACAATGTAGAGGAACTGACCCTTAGAAACTTACAAGTAAGCTGGAATCCTCAAAATTTCAAATCTTTATAAGTAAAAAGATTTATTAAAATGAATAACCAGGTGTTTTAATTGATATCAGAAGATCAATACATTAAGCCCTGAGAACATAGAAAAAAGATAAATAAAGATATGAGCAGAACTTAATACAACAGAAAACGTATACAATTCAGGTGATGTAGTAAGTCCAAAGAATATTATTTGAAAAGATTTAAAAGACAGAGTTTGATTAAGGAAAACAACAAAAAAAATAAGTAAAGCATATACAGAAAGATTTAGGACAATATTATAGCAGAGAATATATGAAATGCCCGAAAATTTGAACATTTCTGTAAAGTGGACCATTTCCTAGCTCCTAAATTTTACCAAAATTGACACAAGTGGAAATCATTTAAGGCCATCATGTCTGCCCTTGGCATTCTAGGAACGCCCTGGCCTCAGAATGCAGCATCTGTAGTCCATGGTAACCTGTGGAGAAGGGGCGGAGCTGAGGGAGGTTGGAACACTGCCCTCACTGATGGAGAGGGTGTGGCATTCTCTGCTGTGACTGAACAAAGGGCAGGAGAACAAGGGGAGCATGGCAGGGCCCTCAGAGCCCTGCAGGCCCAGTGGGGTGTCTCAAGCATTTAGGCCCAGGGAAAGGGCACCATCTTTGTCTGCACAGCTGCCCAAACTCTCACCTTTCCCCTCAGGCCGCCCTCTTATTTGAAGTGTGTGTGGAACCTGTCCACGCAGTACACCTCGCTGCACAGCTAACCATATGTCTGGGCATCGTAGCTTCCTGACAGGTGACTGAAGTTCGCAGGCAGATGGGTCCCTGTGACACACGCGGACAGGCTCCTGCCCGGGCCACCTGTCGCCCACTGCCCCTGCCCCAGATCGGGGATCGCAAAGCAGCCCCCTCTGATTCCCCTGCCTCAAGAGGGAGGATTGGAACAACTCTTGTAGAAAATGGGGTCCTCGCGGGCAACTCATTTGAGGGACACAAATAAACCATTGCCGCCTTCTGCTGAAGCTTACGAACAATCACACCTAAGCCGCTTACAAGGTAAGCTGTTTAGCTCAACATGAGCTCATGATCTAAATTTACACAATAATTAAGAAATCAGTTACAAGAGGAGACAATCAGCAAAAACAATCAATACAAGAATTAGATTCTGTAGGCCATCCATCAGATGTTGGAATAATCAGGTGCAAGGCAGAAAATATACACAAAACTGGAACTGAAACAAGGAACAAGGATGTTTTCAAATCCTGATAGGATCTCTAAAACATTTTTAAAGTATATGTCACTGATAAAACTAAATACTCAAAGGTTGCTTAATACAACAAATTCATCATTGAGAAGAGTGAAATTATGCTGTTTTGAAAACTATGGCAGGTCAGATTTTCTGCCTAATTATATAAGAAGATTTATCTAAAAAATTCACATTATTTCAAAGACTTATTAGCTGTGAAATAAGATAAGGATATTTCAAATGGCTTGTCTGCAAAGAAAGGTGAGATGTAGGAAATCACAGAAAGCCGAGGGAAAAATAGGTTAATATATACATTGCTGTATGGTGAACTAAGCCTTAGGCCAGCAACAATGTAGAGGACGTGACCCTTAGAAACTTACAGGTAAGCTGGAATCTTCAAAAGTTCAAATCTTTATAAGTAAAAAGATTTATGAAAATGAATAACCAAGTGTTTTAATTGACATCAGAAGATCAAATTAATAAACCATGAGAACATAGAAAAAAGATAAATAAAGATATGAGCAGAACTTAATACAACAGAAAACGTATAAAATTCAGGTGATGTAGTAAGTCTGAAGAATATTCTTTGAAAAGACTTAAAAGACACACTTTGATTAAGGAAAACAAAAACATAAGTAAAAAATATAGAAGAGAATCAGAACAATGTTATAGCAGAGAATATATGAAATGCCAGTAAATTTGAACATTTGTGTAAAGTGGACCATTTCCTAGCTCCTAAAGTTTACCAAAACTGACACAAGAGGAAATCATTTAAGGTCATCATGCCTGCCCTTGGCATACTCGAAACGCCCTGGCCTCAGAATGCAGCATCTGTAGTCCATGGTAACCTGTGGAGAGGGAGCGGGGCTGAGGGAGTTTGGAACACTGCCCTCACTGAGGGAGTGGGTGTGGCCATCTCTGCTGTGACTGAACAAAGGGCAGGGGAGAAGGGGGACCAGGGCAGGGCCCTCAGAGCCCAGCAGTCCCAGTGGGGTGTCACAAGCATTTAGGCCCTTTGCAAAGGCGTCTTCTTTGCCTGCACAGCTGCCCAAACTCTCACCTTTACCCTCAGGCAGCACTCTTACTTGAAGTGTGTGTGGAATCTGTCCGTGCCGTACACCTCACTGCAGAGCTAACCATAGGTCGGGCATCGTAACATCCTGCCGGTGGACCAAAGTTTGCAGGCAGATTGTCTCTGTGACACACGTGGAGAGCCTCCTGCCCAGGCCACAGGCCGCCCACTGCCCCTGCCCCAGATCGGGGGCCGCAAACAGCCCTCTCTTAGTCCCCTGCCACTAGAGGGTGTATTGGACCAACACTTGTAGAAAATGGGGTCCTCGCGGGCAACTCATTGGAGAGACACAAATAAATCTTTGCCGACTTTCTGCTGAAGCTTACGAGCGTTCACAACTAAGCCTCTTACAAGGTCAGCTGTTTCTCTAAACATGAGCTCATCATCTAAGTTTACACAATAATGAAGAAATCAGCTACAAGGGGAAACAATCACCAAAAACAATCAATACCAGAATTAGATTCCCTAGGTCATCCATCAGATGTTGGAATAATCAGGTGCAAGGCAGAAAATATACTCAAAACTGGAAGTGAAACAAGGAACAAGGATGTTTTCAAAGAATTGTAGGGTCTCTAAAACATTGTTAAAGTACTTGTCATTGATAAAGCTGAATACTCAAAGGTTGTGTAATACAACAGATTCATCATTGAGAAGACTGAAATTATGCTGTTTTGAAAACTATGGCAGGTGAGATTTTCTGCCTCATTATATAAGAAGATTTATCTAAAAAATACACATTATTTCAAAGACTTATTAGCTGTGAAATAAGTTAAGTGCATTTCAAATGGCTTGTCTGCAAAGAAAGCAGAGATGTAGGAAATCACAGAAAGCCGAGGGGAAAATAGGTGAATATATACATTGCTATATGGTGAACTAAGCCTTACGCCAGCAACAATGTAGGGGACCTGACCCTTAGAAACTTACAAGTAAGCTGGAATCTTAAAATTTCAAATCTTTATAAGTAAAAAGATTTATTAAATGAATAACCAAGTGTTTTAATTGACATCAGAATATCAAAACATTAAGCCCTGAGAACATAGAAAAAAGATAAATAAAGATATGAGCAGAACTTAATACGAAAGAAAACGTATACAATTCAGGTGATGTAGTAAGGCCAAAGAATTTTCTTTAAAAGATTTAAAAGACAGAGTTTGATTAAGGAAAACAAAAACATAAGTAAAGCATATACAGAAAGAATAAGGACAATGTTATAGCAGATAATATATGAAATGCCCGTAAATTTGAACATTTTTGTAAAGTGGACCATTTCCTAGGTCCTAAAGTTTACCAAAACTGACACAAGAGGAAATTTTTTAAGGTCATGATGTCTGCCCTTGGCATTCTCGGAATGCCCTGTCCTCAGAATGCTGCATCTGTAGTCCATGGTAAACTGCGGAGAGGGGGCGGGGCTGAGGGAGTTTGGAACACTGCCCTCACTGAGGGAGTGGGTGCGGCCATCTCTGCTGTAACTGAACAAATGGCAGGGGAACAAGGGTCCCAGGGCGGGGCCCTCAGAGCCGGGCATACCCAGTGCGGTGTCACAAGCATTTAGGCCCATGCCAAAGGACGCCATCTTTGTCTGCACAGCTGCCCAAACTCTCACCTTTCCCCTCAGGCCGCCCTCTTACTTGAAGTGTGTGTGGAACCTGTCCGCGCAGTACACCTCCCTGAACAGCTAACCATAGGTCTGGGCATCATAGCTTCCTGAACAGGTGACCGAAGTTCGCAGGCAGAGGGGTCACTGGGAGAGACGTGGAGAGGTTCCTGCCCGAGTCACAGGCCGCCCAGAGCCCCTGCCCATGATCGGGGTCTGCAAACAGCCCTCTCTGAGTCTCCTGCCACTAGAGGGAGTATTGGACCTAAATTTGTAGAAAACGGGGTCCTCGCGGGCAACTCATTGGAGGGACACAAGTAAATCTTTGCCGACTTTTTGCTGAAGCTTACGAGCGTTCACACCTAAGGCTCATACAAGGTCAGCTGTTTAGCTAAACATGAGCTCATCATTTAAAATTACAAAATAATGAAGAAATCAGCTACAAGGGGAAACAATCACGAAAAACCATCAATATCAGAATTAGATTCCTTAGGCCATCAATCAGATGTTGGAATAATCAGGTGCAAGGCAGAAAATATACACAAAACTGGAACTGAAACAAGGAACAAGGATGTTTTCAAAGACTGGTAGGATCTCTAAAATATTTTTAAAGTACATGTCATTGATAAAGTTAAATACACAGAGGTTATGTAAGACAACAGATTCATCATTGAGAAGAGTGAAATAATGCTATTTTGAAAACTATGGCAGGTCAGATTTTCTGCCTAATTATATAAGAACATTTCTCTAAAAAATACGCATTATTTCAACCACTTATTGGCTGTGAAATAAGTTAAGGGTATTTCAAATGGCTTGTCTGCAAAGAAAGGTGAGATGTAGGAAATCACAGAAAGCCGAGGGGAAAATTGGTCAATATATACATTGCTATATGGTGAACTAAACCTTAGGCCACAACAATGTAGAGGACCTGACCCTTATAAACTTACAAGTAAGCTGGAATCTTCAAAAGTTGAAATCTTTATGAGTAAAAAGATTTTAGAAAATGAATAACCAAGTGTTTTAATTGACATCAGAAGATCAAAACAATAAACCCTGAGAACATAGAAAAAAGATAAATAAAGATATGAGCATAACTTAATACAACAGAAAACGTATAAAATTCAGGTGATGTAGTAAGTCCAAAGAATTTTCTTTGAAAAGATTTAAAAGACACACTTTGATTAAGGAAAACAAAAACATAAGTGAAGAATATACAGAAAGAATCAGGACAATGTTATAGCAGAGAATATCTGAAATGCCAGTAAATTTGAACATTAGTGTAAAGTGGACCATTTCTTAGTTCCTAAAGTTTACCAAAACTGACACAAGAGGAAATCATTTAAGGTCATCATGTCTGCCCTTGGCATTCTCGGAACGCCATGGCCTCAGAATGCAGCATATGTAGTCCATGGTAACCTGCGGATAGGGTGCGGCGCTGAGGGAGGTTGGAACACTGCCCTCACTGAGGGAGTGGGTGCAGCCATCTGTGCCATGACTGAACAAAGGGCAGGGGAGCAGGAGGCCCAGGGCACGGCCCTCAGAGCCCGGCAGTCCCAGTGGGTTGTCACAAGCATTTAGGCCCAGGCCAAAGGATGCCTTCTTTGTCTACACAGCAGCCCAAACTCTCACCTTTCCCCTCAGACCGCTCTCTTATTTGAAGTGTGTGTGGAACCTGTCTGTGCACTATACCTCGCTTCAGAGATAACCATAGGTCCGGGCATAGTAACTTCCTGCAGGTTGACCAAAGTTCTCAAGCAGATGGGTCCCTGGTAAACACACGGAGAGGCTCCTGCCCGGGCCACAGGCCGCCCACTGCCCCTGCCCCAGATCGGGGGCCGCAAAGCAGCCCAGTCTGAGTCCCCTGCCTCTAGAGGGAGTATTGGACCAACACTTGTAGAAAACGGGTTCCTCGCGGGCAACTCATTGGAGGGACACAAATAACTCTTTGCCGACTTTCTGCTGAAGCTTACGTGTGTTCACACCTAAGCCTCTTACAAAGTCAGCTGTTTAGCTAAACATGAGCTCATGATCTAAATTTACACAATAATGAAGAAATCAGCTACAAGGGGAGACAATCAGCAAAAACAATCAATTCCAGAATTAGATTCCCTTAGCCATCCATCAGATGTTAGAATAATCAGGTGCAAGGCAGAAAATATACACAAAACTGGAACTGAAACAAGGAACAAGGATGTTATCAAAGACTGATAAGATGTCTAAAACATTTTTAAAATACATGTCATTGATAATGCTAAATTCTCAAAGGTTGTGTATTACAACAGATTCATAGTTCACAAGAGTGGAATTATGCTCATTTGAAAACTATGGCAGGTCAGATTTTCTGCCTCATTATATAAGAATATTTCTCGAAATAATACACATTATTTCAAAGACTTATTGGCCGTGAAATAAGTTAAGGGTATTTCAAATGGCTTATCTGCCATAAAGGTCAGATGTAGGGAATCACAGAAAGTCGAGGGGAAAATAGGTCAATATATAATTGCTATATGGTCAACAAAGCCTTAGGCCAGCAACAATGTAGAGGACCTGACCCTTAGAAACTTACAAGTAAGCTGGAATCCTCAAAATTTCAAATCATTATAAGTAAAAAGATTTATTAAAATGAATATCCAAGTGTTTTAATTGACATCAGAAGATCAATACATTAAGCCATGAGAACATAGAAAAAAGATAAATAAAGATATGAGCACAACTTAATACAACAGAAAACGTATAGAATTTAGGTGATGTAGTAAGTCCAAAGAATATTCTTTGAAAAGATTTAAAAGACAGAGTTTGATTAAGGAAAACAAAAAAATAAGTAAAGCATATACAGAAAGAATTAGGACAATGTTATAGCAGAGAATATATGAAATGCCCGTAAATTTGAACATTTCTGTAAAGTGGACCATTTCCTAGCTCCTAAAGTTTACCAAAACTAACACAAGAGGAAATCATTTAAGGTCCTCCTCTCTGCCCTTGGCATTCTCGGAACGCCCTGGCCTCAGTATGCAGCATCTGTAGTCCATGGTAACCTGCGGAGAAGGGGTGGAGCTGAGGGCGGTTGGAACACTGCCCTCACTGAGGGAGTGGGTGTGGCCATCTCTGCTGTGACTGAACAAAGGGCAGGGGAGCAAGGGTCCCAGGGCAGGGCCCTCAGATCCCGGCAGGCCCAGTGGGGTGTCACAAGCATTTAGGCCCATGCCAAGGGACCCCTTCTTTTTCTGCATAGCTGCCCAAACTCTCACCTTTCCACTCAGGCCGCCCTCTTACTTGAAGTGTGGGTGGACCCTGTCCGCGCAGTACACCTCGCTGCACAGCTAACCATAGGTCTGGGCATCGTAGCTTCCTGACAGGTGACCGAAGTTCGCAGGCAGATGGGTACCTGGGACACACGCGGAGAGGCTCCTGCCCGGGACACATGCCGCCCAATGCCCCTTCCCCTGATCAGGGGAATAAAGCAGCCCAGTCTGAGTCCCCTGCCTCTAGAGGGAGTATTGGACCAACACTTGTAGAAAACGGGTTCCTCGCGGGAAACTCATTGGTGGGACACAAATAACTCTGCCGAATTTCTGCTGAAGCTTACGAGCGTTCACACCTAAGCCACTTACAAGGTCAGCTGTTTAGCTAAACGTGAGCTCATGATCTAAATTTACACAATAATGAAGAAATCAGCTACAAGGGGAGACAATCAGCCAAAACAATCAATTACAGAATTAGATTCCCTAGGCCATCCATCAGATGTTGGAATAATCAGTTGCAAGGCAGAAAATATACACAAAACTGGAACTGAAACAAGGAACAAGGATGTTTTCAAAGACTGGTAGGATCTCTAAAACATTTTTAAAATACTAGTCATTGATAAAGATAAATACTCAAAGGTTGTGTAATACAACAGATTCATCATTGAGAAGAGTGAAATTATGCTGTTTTGAAAACTAGGGCAGGTCAGATTTTCTGCCTCATTATATAAGAATATTTCTCTAAATAATACACATTATTTCAAAGACTTATTGGCTGTGAAATAAGTTAAGGGTATTTCAAATGGCTTGTCTGCAAAGAAAGGTGAGATATAGGAAATCACAGAAAGCCGAGGGGAAAATAGGTCAATATATACATTGCTCTTTGGTGAACTAAGCCTTAGGCCAGCAACAATGTAGTGGACCTGTCGCTTAGATACTTACAAGTAAGCGGGAATCTTCAAAAGTTAAAATCTTTATAAGTAAAACGATTTATTAAAATGAATTACCATGTGTTTTAATTGACATCAGAAGATCAATACATTAAGCCCTGAGAACATAGAAAAAAGATAAATAAATATATGAGCAGAACTTAATACAACAGAAAACGTATACAATTCAGGTGATGTAGTAAGTCCAAAGAATATTCCTTGAAAAGATTTAAAAGACAGAGTTTGATTAAGGAAAACAAAAAAAAAAATAAGAAAAGCATATACAAAAAGAATTAGGACAATGTTATAGCAGAGAGTATATGAAATGCGGGAAAATTTGAACATTTCTGTAAAGTGGACCATTTCCTAGCTCCTAAAGTTTACCAAAACTGACACAAGAGGAAATCATTTAAGGTCACCATGTCTGCTCTTGGCATTCTCGGAACGCCCGGGCCTCAGAATGCAGCATCTGTAGTCCATGGTAACCTGTGGATAAGGGGCGGAGCTGAGGGAGGTTGGAACACTGCGCTCACTGAGGGAGTCGGTGTGGCCATCTCTGATGTGACTGAACAAAGGCAGGGGATCAGGGGGCCCATGGCAGGGCCCTCAGAGACCGGCCGGCCCAGTGGGGTGCCACAGGCATTTAAGCCCAGCCCAAAGGGCGCTTTCTTTGTCTGCACAGCTGCCCAAACTCTCACCTTTCCACTCAGGCCGCCCTCTTACTTGAAGTGTGGGTGGAACCTGTCCGCGCAGTACACCTCGCTGCACAGCTAACCATAGGTCTTGGAATCGTAGCTTCCTGCCAGATGACCGAAGTTCGCAGGCAGAGGGGTCCCTGGTACACACGCGGAGAGTCTCCTGCCCGGTCCACAGGCCGCCCACTGCCCCTGCCCCAGATCGGGGGCCGCAAAGCAGCCCAGTCTGAGTCCCCTGCCTCTACAGGGAGTATTCGACCAACACTTGTAGAAAACGGGTTCCTCGCGGGCAACTCATTGGAGGGACACAAATAACTCTTTGCCGACTTTCTGCTGAAGCTTACGTGTGTTCACAGCTAAGCCTCTTACAAGGTCAGCTGTTTAGCTAAACATGAGCTCATGATCTAAATTTACACAATAATGAAGAAATCAGCTACAAGGGGAGACAATCAGCAAAAACAATCAATTCCAGAATTAGATTCCCTTAGCCAACCATCAGATGTTAGAATAATCAGGTGCAAGGCAGAAAATATACACAAAACTGGAACTGAAACAAGGAACAAGGATGTTATCAAAGACTGATAAGATGTCTAAAATATTTTTAAAATACATGTCATTGATAATGCTAAATACTCAAAGGTTGTGTATTACAACAGATTCATAGTTCACAAGAGTGGAATTATGCTCATTTGAAAACTATGGCAGGTCAGATTTTCTGCCTCATTATATAAGAATATTTCTCGAAATAATACACATTATTTCAAAGACTTATTGGCCGTGAAATAAGTTAAGGGTATTTCAAATGGCTTATCTGCAATAAAGGTGAGATGTAGGAAATCACAGAAAGCCGAGGGGAAAATAGGTCAATATATAAATTGCTCTATGGTGAACTAAGCCTTAGGCCAGCAACAATGTAGAGGACCTGACCCTTAGATACTTACAAGTTACCTGGAATCTTCAAAAGTTCAAATCTTTATAAGTAAAAAGATTTATTAAAATGAATTACCAAGTGTTTTGATGGACATCAGAAGATCAAAACAATAAACCCTGAGAACATAGAAAAAAGATAAATAAAGATATGAGCAGAACTTAATACAAAAGAAAACGTATAAAATTCAGGTGATGTAGTAAGTCCAAAGAATATTCTTTGAAACATTTAAAAGACACACTTTGATTAAGGAAAACAAAAACATAAGTAAATAATATACAGAAAGAATCAGAACAATGTTATAGCAGAGATTATATGAAATGCCCGAAAATTTGAACATTTGTGTAAAGTGGACCATTTCCTAGCTCCTAAAGTTTACGAAAACTGACACAAGAGGAAATCATTTAAGGTCATCATGTCTGCCCTTGGCATTCTCGGAACGTCCTGGCCTCAGAATGCAGCATCTGTAGTCCATGGTAACCTGCCGAGAAGGGGAGGGGCTGAGGGATGTTGGAACACTGCCCTCACTGAAGGAGTGGGTGTGGCCATCTCTGCTGTGTCTGAACAAAGGCAGGGGATCAGGGGGCCCATGTCAGGGTCCTCAGAGACCGACAGGCCCAGTGGGGTGCCACAGGCATTTAAGCCCAGGCCAAAGGGCGCATTCTTTGTCAGCACAGCTGCCCAAAATCTCACCTTTCCACTCAGGCCGCCCTCTTACTTGAAGTGTGGTTGGAAACAGTCTGCGCAGTACACCTCGCTGCACAGCTAACCATAGGTCTGGGAATCGTAGCTTCCTGCCAGGTGACCGAAGTTCGCAGGGAGATGGGTCCCTGGGACACACGCGGAGAGGCTCCTGCCCGGGACACTGGCCGCCCTCTGCCCCTGCCCCAGATCAGGGGCCGCAAAGCAGCCCTGTCTGAGTCCCCTGCCTCTACAGGGAGTATTGGACCAACACTTGTAGTAAACGGGGTCCTTGCAGGCAACACATTGGAGGGACACAATTAAATCTTGGCCGACTTTCTGCTGAAGCTTACGTGTGTTCACAGGTAAGCCTCTTACAAGGTCAGCTGTTTAGCTAAACAAGAGCTCATGATCTAAATTTACACAATAATGAAGAAAGCAGCTACAAGGGGAGACAATCAGCAAAAACAATCAATTCCAGAATTAGATTCACTTAGCCATCCATCAGATGTTAGAATAATCAGGTGTAAGGCAGAAAATATACACAAAACTGGAACTGAAACAAGGAACAAGGATGTTATCAAAGACTGATAACATGTCTAAAACATTTTTAAAGTACATGTCATTGATAAAGCTAAATAATCAAAGGTTGTGTAATACAACAGATTCATAGTTCACAAGAGTGAAATTATGCTCTTTTGAAAACTATGGCAGGTCAGATTTTCTGCCTAATTATAAAAGAATATTTTTCTAAAAAATACACATTATTTCAAAGACTTATTGGCTGTGAAATAAGTTAAGGGAATTGCAAATGGCTTCTCTGCACAGAAAGGTGAGATGTATGGAATCACAGAAAGTCGAGGGGAAAATAGGTCAATATATAATTGCTATATGGTGAACTAAGCCTTAGGCCAGCAACAATGTAGAGGACCTGACCCTTAGAAACTTAAAAGTAAGCAGGAATCCTCAAAATTTCTAATCTTTATAAGTAAAAAGATTTATTAAAATGAATAACCAAGTGTTTTAATTGACATCAGAGGATCAATACATTAAGCCCTGAAAACATAGAAAAAAGAAAAAATAAAGATATGAGCAGAACTTAATACAACAGAAAACGTATACAATTCAGGTGATGTAGTAAGTCCAAAGAATATTCTTTGAAAAGATTTAAAAGACAGAGTTTGATTAAGGAAAACAAAAAAAAAATAAGTAAAGCATATACAGAAAGAATTAGGACAATGTTATAGCAGAGAATATATGAAATGCCCGAAAATTTGAACATTTCTGTAAAGTGGACCATTTCCTAGCTCCTAAAGTTTACCAAAACTGACACAAGAGGAAATCATTTAAGGTCATCCTGTCTGCCCTTGGCATTCTCGGAACGCCCTGGCCTCAGAATGCAGCATCTGTAATCCATGGTAACCTGCGGAGAAGCGGCGGAGCTGAGGGAGGTTGGAACACTGCCCTCACTGAGGGAGTGAGTGTGGCCATCTCTTCTGTGACTGAACAAAGGGCAGGGGAGCAAGGTTCCCAGGGCAGGGCCCTCAGATCCCGGCAGGCCCAGTTGGGTGTCACAAGCATTTAGGCACAGTCCTAGGGACGCTTTTTTGTCTGCACAGCTGCCCAAACTCTCACCTTTCCACTCAGGCCGCCCTCTTACTTGAAGTGAGGGTGGAACCTGTCCGCGCAGTACACCTCGCTGCACAGCTAACCATAGGTCTGGGCATCGTAGCTTCCTGACAGGTGACCGAACTTCGCAGGCAGATGGGTACCTGGGACACACGCGGAGAGGCTCCTGCCCGGACCACAGGCCGCCCACTGGCCCTGCCCCAGATCAGGGGCCGCAAAGCAACCCTGTCTGAGTCCCCTGCCTCTAGAGGGAGTATTGGACCAACATCTGAATAAAACGGGTTCCTCGCGGGCAACTCATTGTAAGGACAAAAATAAATCTTTGCCGACTTTCTGCTGAAGCTTACGTGTGTTCACACCTAAGCCTCTTACAAGGTCAGCTGTTTAGCTAACCATGAGCTCATGATCTAAGTTTACACAATAATGAAGAAATCATCTACAAGGGGAGGCAATCAGCAAAAACATTCAAATCCAGAATTAGATTCCCTAGGCCATCCATCAGATGTTAGAATAATCAGGTTCAAGCCAGAAAATATACACAAAACTGGAACTGAAAAAAGGAACAAGGATGTTATCAAAGACGGATAAGATGTCTAAAATATTTTTAAAGTACATGTCATTGATAAAGCTAAATACTCAAAGGTTGTGTAGTACAACAGATTCATACTTCAGAAGAGTGAAATTATGCTCCTTTGAAAACTATGGCAGGTCAGATTTTCTGCCTAATTATATAAGACGATTTTTCTAAAAAATACACTTTATTTCAAAGCCTTATTGGCTCTGAAATAAGTTAAGGGAATTGCAAATGGCTTGTCTGCAAAGACAGTTGAGATGTAGGGAATCACAGAAAGTCGAGAACAAAATAGGTCAATATATAATTGCTATAAGGTGAACTAAGCCTTAGGCCAGTAACAATGTAGACGTCCTGACCCTTAGAAACTTACAAATAAGCTGGAATACTCAAAGTTTCAAATCTTTATAAGTAAAAAGATTTATTAAAATGAATAACCAAGTGTGTTAATTGACATCAGAAGATCAATACATTAAGCCCTGAGAACATAGAAAAAAGATAAATATAGATAGGAGCAGAACTTAATACAACAGAAAACGTATACAATTCAGGTGATGTAGTAAGTCTGAAGAATATTCTTTGAAAAAATTTAAAAGACAGAGTTTGATTAAGGAAAACAAAAAAAAATAAGTAAAGCATATACAGAAAGTATTAGGACAATGTTATAGCAGAGAATATATGAAGTGCCCGTAAATTTGAACATTTCTGTAAAGTGGACCATTTCCTAGCTCCTAAAGTTTACCAAAACTGACGCAAGAGGATATCATTTAAGGTCATCATGTCTGCCCTTGGTATTCTCGGAACGCCCTGGCCTCAGAATGCAGCATCTGTAGTCCATGGTAACCTGCAGAGAAGGGGCGGGGCTGAGGGATGTTGGAACACTGCCCTCACTGAGGGAGTGGGTGTGGCCATCTCTGCTGTGACTGAACAAAGGGCAGGGGAGCAAGGGTCCCAGGGCAGGGACCTCAGATCCCGGCTGGCCCAGTGGGGTGTCACAAGCATTTAGGCCCAGGCCAAAGGACGCATTCTTTGTCTGCACAGCTGCGCAAACTATCACCTTTCCACTCAGGACGCCCTCTTACTTGAAGTGTGGGTGGAACCTGTCCGCGCAGTACAGCTCGCTGCACAGCTAACCATAGGTCTGGGCATCGTAGCTTTCTGAACAGGTGACCGAAGTTTGCAAGCAGATGTGTACCTGTGACACACGCGGAGAGGCTCCTGCCCGGGCCACAGGTCGCCCACTGCCCCTGCCCCTAGATCAGGCGCCGCAAAGCAGCCCAGTCTGAGTCCCCTGCCTCTAGAGGGAGTATTGGACCAACACTTGTAGAAAACGGGTTCCTCACGGGCAACTCATTGGAGGGACAAAAGTAACTCTGCCGAATTTCTGCTGAAGCTTACGTGCGTTCCCACTTAAGCCTCTTACAAGGTCAGCTGTTTAGCTAAACATGAGCTCATGATCTAAATTTACTATATAATGAAGAAATCAGCTACAAGGGGAGACAATCAGCAAAAACAATCAATTCCAGAATTAGATTTCCTAGGCCATCCATCAGATGTTGGAATAATCAGGTGCTAGGCAGAAAATATACATAAACCTGGAAATGAAACAGGGAACAAGGATGTTTTCAAAGACTGATAGGATCTCTAAAACATTTTTAAAGTACATGTCATTGATAAAGCTAAATACTCAAAGGTTGTGTAATACAATAGATTCATAGTCCAGAAGAGTGAAATTATGCTCTTTTGAAAACTATTGCAGGTCAGATTTTCTGCCTAATTATATAAGACGATTTTTCTAAAAAATACACATTATTTCAAAGACTTATTGGCTGTGAAATAAGTTAAGGGAATTGCAAAAGGCTTGACTGCAAAGAAAGGTGAGATGTAGGGATTCACAGAAATTCGAGGGCAAAATAGGTCAATATATAATTGCTATGATGAACTAAGCCTTAGGCCAGCAACAATGTAGAGGAACTGACCCTTAGAAACTTACAAGTAAGCTGGAATCCTCAAAATTTCAAATCTTTATAAGTAAAAAGATTTATTAAAAGGAATAACCAAGTGTTTTAATTGACATCAGAAGATCAATACATTAAGCCCTGAGAACATAGAAAAAAGATAAATAAAGATATGAGCAGAACTTAACACAACAGAAAACGTATACAATTCAGGTGATGTAGTAAGTCCAAAGAATATTCTTTGAAAAGAATTAAAAGACAGAGTTTGATTAAGGAAAACAAAAAAATAAGTAAAGCATATACAGAAAAAGTTAGGACAATGTTATAGCAGAGAATATTTGAAATGCCCGTAAATTTGAACATTTCTGTAAAGTGGACCATTTCCTAGCTCCTAAAGTTTACCAAAACTGACACAAGAGGAAAGCATTTAAGGTCATCCTGTCTGCCCTTGGCATTCTCGGAACGCCCTGGCCTCAGAATGCAGCTTCTGTAGTCCATGGTAACCTGCGGAGAAGGGGCTGAGCTGAGGGAGGTTGGAACACAGCCCTCACTGAGGGAGTGGCTGTGGCCATCTCTGCTGTGACTGAACAAAGGGCAGGGGAGCAAGGGTCCCAGGGCAGGGCCCTGAGACACCGGCAGGCCCAGTGGGGTGTCACAAGCATTTAGGCCCAGGACAAGGGACGCCTCCTTTGTCTGCACAGCTGCCCAAACTCTCACCTTTCCACACAGGCCGCCCTCTTACTTGAAGTGTGGGTGGAACCTGTCCGCGCAGTACACCTCACTGCACAGCTATCCATAGGTCTGGGCATCGCAGCTTCCTGAGAGGTGACCGAAGTTCGCAGGCAGATGCGTCCCTGGGACACACGCGGAGATGCTCCTGCCCGGGCCACAGGCCGCCCACAGCCCCTGCCCCAGATCAGGGGCCGCAAAGCAGCCCACTCTGAGTCTCCTGCCTCTAGAGGGAGTATTGGACCAACACTTGT
Organism: Mesoplodon bidens; assembly: GCF_964165515.1. Classification (NCBI taxonomy): domain Eukaryota; kingdom Metazoa; phylum Chordata; class Mammalia; order Artiodactyla; family Ziphiidae; genus Mesoplodon; species Mesoplodon bidens. The sequence goes on from NC_138180.1 coordinate 6,829,562, forward strand.
AGAAAACGGGTTCCTCGCGGGCAACTCATTGGAGGGACACAAATAAATCTGCCGAATTTCTGGTAAAGCTTACATGCATTCACACCTAAGCCTCTTACAAGGTCAGCTGTTTAGCTAAACATAAGCTCATGATCTAAATTTACACAATAATGAAGAAATCAGCTACAAGGGGAGACCATCAGCAAAAACAATCAATTCCAGAATTAGATTCCCTAGGCCATCCATCAGATGTTGGAATAATCAGGTGCAAGGCAGAAAACATACACAAAACTGGAACTGAAACAAGGAACAAGGATGTTTTCAAAGAGTGGTAGGAACTGTAAAACATTTTTAAAGTACTGGTCATTGATAAAGCTAAATACTCAAATGTTGTGTAAGACAACAGATTCATCATTGAGAAGAGTGCAATTATGCTGTTTTGAAAACTATGGCAGGTCAGATTTTCTGCGTCATTATATAAGAAGATTTCTCTAAAAAATACACATTATTTCAACGACTTATTGGCTGTGAAATAAGTTAAGGGAATTTCAAATGGCTTGTCTGCAAAGAAAGGTGAGATATAGGGAATCACAGAAAGCCGAGGGGAAATTTGGTCAATATATACATTGCTATACGCTGAACTAAGCCTTAGGCCAGCAACAATGTAGAGGACCTGACCCTTAGATACTTACAAGTAAGCTGGAATCTTCAAAAGTTCAAATCCTTATAAGTAAAAAGATTTATTAAAATGAATATCCAAGTGTTGTAATTGACATCAGAAGTTCAAAACAATAAACCCTGAGAACATAGAAAAAAGATAAATAAAGATATGAGCAGAACTTAATACAACAGAAAACGTATAAAATTCAGGTGATGTAGTAGGTCCAAAGAATATTCTTTGAAACTTTTAAAAGACACACTTTGATTAAGGAAAACAAAAACATAAGTAAATAATATACAGAAAGAATCAGGACAATGTTATAGCAGAGAATATATGAAATGCCAGTAAATTTGAACACTTGTGTAAAGTGGACCATTTCCTAGCTCCTAAAGTTTACCAAAACTGACACAAGAGGAAATCATTTAAGGTCATCATGTCTGCCCTTGGCATTCTCAGAACGTCCTGGCCTCAGAATGCAGCAGCTGTAATCCATGGTAACCTGCGGAGAGTGGGAGGGGCTGAGGGATGTTGGAACACTGCCCTCACTGAGGGAGTGGGTGTGGCCATCTCTGATGTGACTGAACAAAGGCAGGGGATCAGGGGGCCCATGGCAGTGTCTTCAGAGACCGGCAGGCCCTGTGGGGTGCCACAGGCATTTAAACCCAGGCCAAAGTGCGCTTTCTTTGTCTGCACAGCTACCCAAACTCTTACCTTTCCACTCAGGCCGACCTCTTACTTCAAGTGTGGGTGGAAACAGTCCGCGCAGTACACCTCGATGCACAGCTAACCATAGGTCTGGGAATCGTAGCTTCCTGCCAGGTGACCGAAGTTCTCAGGCAGATGGGTCCCTGGGACACACGCGGAGAGGCTCCTGCCCGGGGCACAGGCCACCCACGGCCCCTGCCCCAGATCGGTGTCCGCAAAGCAGCCCTGACTGAGTCCCCTGCCTCTAGAGGGAGTTTTGGACCAACACTTGTATAAAACGGGTTCCTCGCGGGCAACTCATTGGAGGGACACAAATAACTCTTTGCCGACTTTCTGCTGAAGCTTACGTGTGTTCACACCTAAGCCTCTTACAAGGTCAGCTGTTTAGCTAAACATGAGCTCCTGATCTAAATTTACACAATAATGAAGAAAGCAGCTACAAGGGGAGACAATCAGCAAAAACAATCAATTCCAGAATTAGATTCCCTTAGCCATCCATCAGATGTTAGAATAATCAGGTGCAAGGCAGAAAATATACACAAAACTGGAACTGAAACAAGGAACAAGGATGTTATCAAAGACTGATAACATGTCTAAAACATTTTTAAAGTACATGTCATTGATAAAGCTAAATACTCAAAGGTTGTGTAATACAACAGATTCATAGTTCACAAGAGTGAAATTATGCTCTTTTGAAAACTATGGCAGGTCAGATTTTCTGCCTAATTATAAAAGAATATTTTTCTAAAAAATACACATTATTTCAAAGATTTATTGGCTGTGAAATACGTTAAGGGAATTGCAAATGGCTTCTCTGCACAGAAAGGTGAGATGTATGGAATCACAGAAAGTCGAGGGGAAAATAGGTCAATATATAATTGCTATATGGTGAACTAAGCCTTAGGCCAGCAACAATGTAGAGGACCTGACCCTTAGAAACTTACAAGTAAGCTGGAATCCTCAAAATTTCTAATCTTTATAAGTAAAAAGATTTATTAAAATGAATAACCAAGTGTTTTAATTGACATCAGAGGATCTATACATTAAGCCCTGAAAACATAGAAAAAAGAAAAAATAAAGATATGAGCAGAACTTAATACAACAGAAAACGTATACAATTCAGGTGATGTAGTAAGTCCAAAGAATATTCTTTGAAAAGATTGAAAAGACAGAGTTTGATTAAGGAAAACAAAAAAAAATAAGTAAAGCATATACAGAAAGAATTAGGACAATGTTATAGCAGAGAATATATGAAATGCCCGAAAATTTGAACATTTCTGTAAAGTGGACCATTTCCTAGCTCCTACAGTTTACCAAAACTGACACAAGAGGAAATCATTTAAGATCATCCTGTCTGCCCTTGGCATTCTCGGAACGCCCTGGCCTCAGAATGCAGCATCTGTAATCCATGGTAAACTGCGGAGAAGGGGCGCAGCTGAGGGAGGTTGGAACACTGCCCTCACTGAGGGAGTGAGTGTGGCCATCTCTTCTGTGACTGAACAAAGGGCAGGGGAGCAAGGTTCCCAGGGCAGGGCCCTCAGATCCCGGCAGGCCCAGTTGGGTGTCACAAGCATTTAGGCCCAGTCCTAGGGACGCTTTATTGTCTGCACAGCTGCCCAAACTCTCACCTTTCCACTCAGGCCGCCCTCTTACTTGAAGTGAGGGTGGAACCTGTCCGCGCAGTACACCTCGCTGCACAGCTAACCATAGGTCTGGACATCATAGCTTCCTGACAGGTGACCGAAGTTCGCAGGCAGATGGGTACCTGGGACACACGCGGAGAGGCTCCTGCCCGGGCCACAGGCCGCCCACTGGCCCTGCCCCAGATCAGGGGCCGCAAAGCAACCCTGTCTGAGTCCCCTGCCTCTAGAGGGAGTATTGGACCAACATCTGAATAAAACGGGTTCCTCGCGGGCAACTCATTGTAAGGACAAAAATAAATCCTTGCCGACTTTCTGCTGAAGCTTACGTGTGTTCACACCTAAGCCTCTTACAAGGTCAGCTGTTTAGCTAACCATGAGCTCATGATCTAAGTTTACACAATAATGAAGAAATCATCTACAAGGGGAGGCAATCAGCAAAAACATTCAATTCCAGAATTAGATTCCCTAGGCCATCCATCAGATGTTAGAATAATCAGGTTCAAGGCAGAAAATATACACAAAACTGGAACTGAAAAAAGGAACAAGGATGTTATCAAAGACGGATAAGATGTCTAAAATATTTTTAAAGTACATGTCATTGATAAAGCTAAATACTCAAAGGTTGTGTAGTACAACAGATTCATACTTCAGAAGAGTGAAATTATGCTCCTTTGAAAACTATGGCAGGTCAGATTTTCTGCCTAATTATATAAGACGATTTTTCTAAAAAATACACTTTATTTCAAAGCCTTATTGGCTCTGAAATAAGTTAAGGGAATTGCAAATGGCTTGTCTGCAAAGACAGTTGAGATGTAGGGAATCACAGAAAGTCGAGAACAAAATAGGTCAATATATAATTGCTATATGGTGAACTAAGCCTTAGGCCAGCAACAATGTAGACGTCCTGACCCTTAGAAACTTACAAGTAAGCTGGAATACTCAAAGTTTCAAATCTTTATAAGTAAAAAGATTTATGAAAATGAATAACCAAGTGTTTTAATTGGCATCAGAATATCAAAACAATAAACCCTGAGAACATAGAAAAAAGATAAATAAAGATATGAGCAGAACTTAATACAACAGAAAACGTATAAAATTCAGGTGATGTAGTAAGTCTGAAGAATATCCTTTGAAAAGACTTAAAAGACACACTTTGATTAAGGAAAACAAAAAAAATATGTAAAGCATATACAGAAAGTATTAGGACAATGTTATAGCAGAGAATATATGAAATGCCCGTAAATTTGAACATTTCTGTAAAGTGGACCATTTCCTAGCTCCTAAAGTTTACCAAAACTGACGCAAGAGGATATCATTTAAGGTCATCATGTCTGCCCTTGGTATTCTCGGAACGCCCTGGCCTCAGAATGCAGCATCTGTAGTCCATGGTAACCTGCAGAGAAGGGGCGGGGCTGAGGGATGTTGGAACACTGCCCTCACTGAGGGAGTGGGTGTGGCCATCTCTGCTGTGACTGAACAAAGGGCAGGGGAGCAAGGGTCCCAGGGCAGGGACCTCAGATCCCGGCTGGCCCAGTGGGGTGTCACAAGCATTTAGGCCCAGGCCAAAGGACGCATTCTTTGTCTGCACAGCTGCGCAAACTATCACCTTTCCACTCAGGCCGCCCTCTTACTTGAAGTGTGGGTGGAACCTGTCCGCGCAGTACAGCTCGCTGCACAGCTAACCATAGGTCTGGGCATCGTAGCTTTCTGAACAGGTGACCGAAGTTTGCAATCAGATGTGTACCTGTGACACACGCGGAGAGGCTCCTGCCCGGGCCACAGGTCGACCACTGCCCCTGCCCCTAGATCAGGCGCCGCAAAGCAGCCCAGTCTGAGTCCCCTGCCTCTAGAGGGAGTATTGGACCAACACTTGTAGAAAACGGGTTCCTCACGGGCAACTCATTGGAGGGACAAAAGTAACTCTGCCGAATTTCTGCTGAAGCTTACGTGCGTTCCCACTTAAGCCTCTTACAAGGTCAGCGGTTTAGCTAAACATGAGCTCATTATCTAAATTTACTAAATAATGAAGAAATCAGCTACAAGGGGAGACAATCAGCAAAAACAATCAATTCCAGAATTAGATTTCCTAGGCCATCCATCAGATGTTGGAATAATCAGGTGCTAGGCAGAAAATATACATAAACCTGGAAATGAAACAGGGAACAAGGATATTTTCAAAGACTGATAGGATCTCTAAAACATTTTTAAAGTACATGTCATTGATAAAGCTAAATACTCAAAGGTTGTGTAATACAATAGATTCATAGTCCAGAAGAGTGAAATTATGCTCTTTTGAAAACTATTGCAGGTCAGATTTTCTGCCTAATTATATAAGACGATTTTTCTAAAAAATACACATTATTTCAAAGACTTATTGGCTGTGAAATAAGATAAGGGAATTGCAAAAGGCTTGTCTGCAAAGAAAGGTGAGATGTAGGGATTCACAGAAATTCGAGGGCAAAATAGGTCAATATATAATTGCTATGATGAACTAAGCCTTAGGCCAGCAACAATGTAGAGGAACTGACCCTTAGAAACTTACAAGTAAGCTGGAATCCTCAAAATTTCAAATCTTTATAAGTAAAAAGATTTATTAAAAGGAATAACCAAGTGTTTTAATTGACATCAGAAGATCAATACATTAAGCCCTGAGAACATAGAAAAAAGATAAATAAAGATATGAGCAGAACTTAACACAACAGAAAACGTATACAATTCAGGTGATGTAGTAAGTCCAAAGAATATTCTTTGAAAAGAATTAAAAGACAGAGTTTGATTAAGGAAAACAAAAAAATAAGTAAAGCATATACAGAAAAAGTGATTACAATGTTATAGCAGAGAATATTTGAAATGCCCGTAAATTTGAACATTTCTGTAAAGTGGACCATTTCCTAGCTCCTAAAGTTTACCAAAAATGACACAAGAGGAAATCACTTAAGGTCATCCTGTCTGCCCTTGGCATTCTCGGAATGCCCTGGCCTCAGAATGCAGCTTCTGTAGTCCATGGTAACCTGCGGAGAAGGGGCTGAGCTGAGGGAGGTTGGAACACAGCCCTCACTGAGGGAGTGGCTGTGGCCATCTCTGCTGTGACTGAACAAAGGGCAGGGGAGCAAGGGTCCCAGGGCAGGGCCCTGAGACACCGGCAGGCCCAGTGGGGTGTCACAAGCATTTAGGCCCAGGACAAGGGACGCCTTCTTTGTCTGCACAGCTGCCCAAACTCTCACCTTTCCACACAGGCCGCCCTCTTACTTGAAGTGTGGGTGGAACCTGTCCGCGCAGTACACCTCACTGCACAGCTATCCATAGGTCTGGGCATCGCAGCTTCCTGACAGGTGACCGAAGTTCGCAGGCAGATGCGTCCCTGGGACACACGCGGAGATGCTCCTGCCCGGGCCACAGGCCGCCCACAGCCCCTGCCCCAGATCAGGGGCTGCAAAGCAGCCCACTCTGAGTCTCCTGCCTCTAGAGGGAGTATTGGACCAACACTTGTAGAAAACGGGTTCCTCGCGGGCAACTCATTGGAGGGACACAAATAAATCTGCCGAATTTCTGGTGAAGCTTACATGCATTCACACCTAAGCCTCTTACAAGGTCAGCTGTTTAGCTAAACATAAGCTCATGATCTAAATTTACACAATAATGAAGAAATCAGCTACAAGGGGAGACCATCAGCAAAAACAATCAATTCCAGAATTAGATTCCCTAGGCCATCCATCAGATGTTGGAATAATCAGGTGCAAGGCAGAAAACATACACAAAACTGGAACTGAAACAAGGAACAAGGATGTTTTCAAAGAGTGGTAGGATCTCTAAAACATTTTTAAAGTACTGGTCATTGATAAAGCTAAATACTCAAATGTTGTGTAAGACAACAGATTCATCATTGAGAAGAGTGCAATTATGCTGTTTTGAAAACTATGGCAGGTCAGATTTTCTGCCTCATTATATAAGAAGATTTCTCTAAAAAATACACATTATTTCAACGACTTATTGGCTGTGAAATAAGTTAAGGGTATTTCAAATGGCTTGTCTGCAAAGAAAGGTGAGATATAGGGAATCACAGAAAGCCGAGGGGAAAATTGGTCAATATATACATTGCTATATGGTGAACTAAGCCTTAGGCCAGCAACAATGTAGAGGACCTGACCCTTAGATACTTACAAGTAAGCTGGAATCTTCAAAAGTTCAAATCCTTATAAGTAAAAAGATTTATTAAAATGAATATCCAAGTGTTTTAATTGACATCAGAAGTTCAAAACAATAAACCCTGAGAACATAGAAAAAAGATAAATAAAGATATGAGCAGAACTTAATACAACAGAAAACGTATAAAACTCAGGTGATGTAGTAGGTCCAAAGAATATTCTTTGAAACATTTAAAAGACACACTTTGATTAAGGAAAACAAAAACATAAGTAAATAATATACAGAAAGAATCAGGACAATGTTATAGCAGAGAATATATGAAATGCCAGTAAATTTGAACACTTGTGTAAAGTGGACCATTTCCTAGCTCCTAAAGTTTACCAAAACTGACACAAGAGGAAATCATTTAAGGTCTTCATGTCTGCCCTTGGCATTCTCAGAACGTCCTGGCCTCAGAATGCAGCAGCTGTAATCCATGGTAACCTGCGGAGAGTGGGAGGGGCTGAGGGATGTTGGAAAACTGCCCTCACTGAGGGAGTGGGTGTGGCCATCTCTGATGTGACTGAACAAAGGCAGGGTATCAGGGGGCCCATGGCAGTGTCTTCAGAGACCGGCAGGCCCTGTGGGGTGCCACAGGCATTTAAACCCAGGCCAAAGTGCGCTTTCTTTGTCTGCACAGCTACCCAAACTCTTACCTTTCCACTCAGGCCGACCTCTTACTTCAAGTGTCGGTGGAAACAGTCCGCGCAGTACACCTCGATGCACAGCTAACCATAGGTCTGGGAATCGTAGCTTCCTGCCAGGTGACCGAAGTTCTCAGGCAGATGGGTCCCTGGGACACACGCGGAGAGGCTCCTGCCCGGGGCACAGGCCACCCACGGCCCCTGCCCCAGATCGGTGTCCGCAAAGCAGCCCTGACTGAGTCCCCTGCCTCTAGAGGGAGTTTTGGACCAACACTTGTATAAAACGGGTTCCTCGCGGGCAACTCATTGGAGGGACACAAATAACTCTTTGCCGACTTTCTGCTGAAGCTTACGTGTGTTCACACCTAAGCCTCTTACAAGGTCAGCTGTTTAGCTAAACATGAGCTCATGATCTAAATTTACACAATAATGAAGAAAGCAGCTACAAGGGGAGACAATCAGCAAAAACAATCAATTCCAGAATTAGATTCCCTTAGCCATCCATCAGATGTTAGAATAATCAGGTGCAAGGCAGAAAATATACACAAAACTGGAACTGAAACAAGGAACAAGGATGTTATCAAAGACTGATAACATGTCTAAAACATTTTTAAAGTACATGTCATTGATAAAGCTAAATACTCAAAGGTTGTGTAATACAACAGATTCATAGTTCACAAGAGTGAAATTATGCTCTTTTGAAAACTATGGCAGGTCAGATTTTCTGCCTAATTATAAAAGAATATTTTTCTAAAAAATACACATTATTTCAAAGACTTATTGGCTGTGAAATACGTTAAGGGAATTGCAAATGGCTTCTCTGCACAGAAAGGTGAGATGTATGGAATCACAGAAAGTCGAGGGGAAAATAGGTCAATATATAATTGCTATATGGTGAACTAAGCCTTAGGCCAGCAACAATGTAGAGGACCTGACCCTTAGAAACTTACAAGTAAGCTGGAATCCTCAAAATTTCTAATCTTTATAAGTAAAAAGATTTATTAAAATGAATAACCAAGTGTTTTAATTGACAGCAGAAGATCAATACATTAAGCCCTGAGAACATAGAAAAAAGAAAAATAAAGATATGAGCAGAACTTAATACAACAGAAAACGTATACAATTCAGGTGATGTAGTAAGTCCAAAGAATATTCTTTGAAAAGATTTAAAAGACAGAGTTTGATTAAGAAAAACAAAAAAAAGATAAGTAAAGCATATACAGAAAGAATTAGGACAATGTTATAGCAGAGAATATATGAAATGCCCGAAAATTTGAACATTTCTGTAAAGTGGACCATTTCCTAGCTCCTAAAGTTTACCAAAACTGACACAAGAGGAAATCATTTAAGGTCATCCTGTCTGCCCTTGGCATTCTCGGAACGCCCTGGCCACAGAATGCAGCATCTGTAATCCATGGTAACCTGCGGAGAAGGGTCGCAGCTGAGGGAGGTTGGAACACTGCCCTCACTGAGGGAGTGAGTGTGGCCATCTCTTCTGTGACTGAACAAAGGGCAGGGGAGCAAGGTTCCCAGGGCAGGTCCCTCAGATCCCGGCAGGCCCAGTTGGGTGTCACAAGCATTTAGGCCAAGTCCTAGGGACGCTTTTTTGTCTGCACAGCTGCCCAAACTCTCACCTTTCCACTCAGGCCGCCCTCTTACTTGAAGTGTGTTTGGAACCTGTCTGCGCAATACACCTTGCTGCACAGCTAACCATAGGTCTGGGCATCGTAGCTTCCTGACAGGTGACCGAAGTTCGCAGGCAGATGGGTACCTGGGACACACGCGGAGAGGCTCCTGCCCGGGCCACAGGCCGACCACTGCCCCTGCCCCAGATCAGGGGACGCAATGCAGCCCTGTCTGAGTCCCCTGCCTCTAGAGGGAGTATTGGACCAACATCTGAATAAAACGGGTTCCTCGCGGGCAACTCATTGTAGGGACAAAAATAAATCTTTTCCGACTTTCTGCTGAAGCTTACTTGTGTTCACACCTAAGCCTCTTACAAGGTCAGCTGTTTAGCTAACCATGAGCTCATGATCTAAATTTACACAATAATGAAGAAATCAGGTACAAGGGGAGACAATCAGCAAAAACAATCAATTCCAGAATTAGATTCCCTAGGCCATCCATCAGATGTTGGAATAATCAGGTGCAAGGCAGAAAATATACACAATACTGGAACTGAAACATGGAACAAGGATGTTATCAAAGACTGATAAGATGTCTAAAACATTTTTAAAGTATATGTCATTGATAAAGCTAAATACTCAATGGTTGTGTAGTACAAGAGATTCATAGTTCAGAAAAGTGAAATTATGCACTTTTGAAAATTATGGCAGGTCAGATTTTCTGTCTAATTATATAAGACGATTTTTCTAAAAAATACACATTATTTCAAAGACTTATTGGCTGTCAAATAAGTTAAGGGAATTGCAAATGGCTTGTCTGCCAAGAAAGGTGAGATGTAGGGAATCACAGAAAGTCGAGGGCAAAATAGGTCAATATATAATTGATATATGGTGAACTAAGCCTTAGGCCAGCAACAATGTAGAGGACCTGACCCTTAGAAACTTACAAGTAAGCTGGAATCCTCAAAATTTCAAATCTTTATAACTAAAAAGATTTATTAAAATGATTAACCAAGTGTTGTAATTGACATCAAAAGATCAATACATTAAGCCCTGAGAACAGAGAAAAAAGATAGGAGCAGAACTTAATACCACAGAAAACGTATACAATTCAGGTGATGTAGTAAGTCCGAAGAATATTCTTTGAAAAGATTTAAAAGACAGAGTTTTATTAAGGAAAACAAAAAAAGAAGTAAAGCATATACAGAAAGTATTAGGATAAAGTTATAGCAGAGAATATATGAAATGCCCGTAAATTTGAACATTTCTGTAAAGTGGACCATTTCCTAGCTCCTACAGTTTACCAAAACTGACGCAAGAGGATATCATTTATGGTCATCCTGTCTGCCCTTGGCATTCTCGGTACGCACTGGACTCAGAATGCAGCATCTGTAGTCCATGGTAACCTGCGGAGGAGGGGCGGGGCTGAGGGAGTTTGGAACACTGCCCTCACTGAGGGAGTTGGTGTGGCTATCTCTGCTGTGACTGAACAAAGGGCAGGGGAGCAAGGGTCAGAGGGCAGTGCCCTCAGCTACCGGCAGGCCCAGTGGGGTGTCACAGCATTTAGGCCCAGGCCAAGGGACGCCTTCTTTGTCTGCACAGCTGCCCAAATTCTCACCTTTCCACTCAGGCCGCCCTCTTACTTGAAGTGTGGGTGGAACATGTCCGCGCAGTACACCTCGATGCACAGCTAAACATAGGTCTGGGCATCGTAGCTTCCTGACATGTGACCGAAGTTCTCAGGCAGATGGGTCCCTGGGACACATGCGGAGAGGCTCCTGCCCGGGCTACAGGCCGTCCACTACCCCAGCCCCAGATCAGGGGCCGCAAAGCAGCCCTGTCTTAGTCCCCTGCCTCTAGAGGGTGTATTGGACCAACACTTGTAGAAAACGGGTTCCTCGCGGGCAATTCATTGGAGGGACACAAATAACTCTTGGCCGAATTTCTGCTGAAGCTTACGTGCGTTCACACCTAAGCCTCTTACAAGGTCAGCTGTTTAGATAAACATGAGCTCATGATCTAAATTTACACAATAATGAAGAAATCAGCTACAAGGGGAGACAATCAGCAAAAACAATCAATACAAGAATTAGATTCTGTAGGCCATCCATCAGATGTTGGAATAATCAGGTGCAAGGCAGAAAATATACACAAAACTGGAACTGAAACAAGGAACAAGGATGTTTTCAAATCCTGATAGGATCTCTAAAACATTTTTAAAGTATATGTCATTGATAAAACTAAATACTCAAAGGTTGCTTAATACAACAAATTCATCATTGAGAAGAGTGAAATTATGCTGTTTTGAAAACTATGGCAGGTCAGATTTTCTGCCTAATTATATAAGAAGATTTATCTAAAAAATTCACAGTATTTCAAAGACTTATTAGCTGTGAAATAAGATAAGGATATTTCAAATGGCTTGTCTGCAAAGAAAGGTGAGATGTAGGAAATCACAGAAAGCCGAGGGAAAAATAGGTTAATATATACATTGCTGTATGGTGAACTAAGCCTTAGGCCAGCAACAATGTAGAGGACGTGACCCTTAGAAATTTACAGGTAAGCTGGAATCTTCAAAAGTTCAAATCTTTATAAGTAAAAAGATTTATGAAAATGAATAACCAAGTGTTTTAATTGACATCAGAAGATCAAATTAATAAACCATGAGAACATAGAAAAAAGATAAATAAAGATATGAGCAGAACTTAATACAACAGAAAACGTATAAAATTCAGGTGATGTAGTAAGTCTGAAGAATATTCTTTGAAAAGACTTAAAAGACACACTTTGATTAAGGAAAACAAAAACATAAGTAAAAAATATAGAAGAGAATCAGAACAATGTTATAGCAGAGAATATATGAAATGCCAGTAAATTTGAACATTTGTGTAAAGTGGACCATTTCCTAGCTCCTAAAGTTTACCAAAACTGACACAAGAGGAAATCATTTAAGGTCATCATGCCTGCCCTTGGCATTCTCGAAACGTCCTGGCCTCAGAATGCAGCATCTGTAGTCCATGGTAAGCTGCGGAGAGGGAGCGGGGCAGAGGGAGTTTGGAACACTGCCCTCACTGAGGGAGTGGGTGTGGCCATCTCTGCTGTGACTGAACAAAGGGCAGGGGAGAAGGGGGACCAGGGCAGGGCCCTCAGAGCCCAGCAGTCCCAGTGGGGTGTCACAAGCCTTTAGGCCCTTTGCAAAGGCGTCTTCTTTGCCTGCACAGCTGCCCAAACTCTCACCTTTACCCTCAGGCAGCCCTCTTACTTGAAGTGTGTGTGGAATCTGTCCGTGCAGTACACCTCACTGCAGAGCTAACCATAGGTCGGGCATCGTAGCATCCTGCCGGTTGACCAAAGTTTGCCGGCAGATTGTCTCTGTGACACACGTGGAGAGCCTCCTGCCCAGGCCACAGGCCGCCCACTGCCCCTGCCCCAGATCGGGGGCCGCAAACAGCCCTCTCTTAGTCCCCTGCCACTAGAGGGTGTATTGGACCAACACTTGTAGAAAACGGGGTCCTCGCGGGCAACTCATTGGAGAGACACAAATAAATCTTTGCCGACTTTCTGCTGAAGCTTACGAGCGTTCACACCTTAGCCTCTTACAAGGTCAGCTGTTTCTCTAAACATGAGCTCATCATCTAAGTTTACACAATAATGAAGAAATCAGCTACAAGGGGAAACAATCACCAAAAACAATCAATACCAGAATTAGATTCCCTAGGCCATCCATCAGATGTTGGAATAATCAGGTGCAAGGCAGAAAATATACACAAAACTGGAACTGAAACAAGGAACAAGGATGTTTTCAAAGAATTGTAGGGTCTCTAAAACATTGTTAAAGTACTTGTCATTGATAAAGCTGAATACTCAAAGGTTGTGTAATACGACAGATTCATCATTGAGAAGACTGAAATTATGCTGTTTTGAAAACTATGGCAGGTGAGATTTTCTGCCTCATTATATAATAAGATTTATCTAAAAAATACACATTATTTCAAAGACTTATTAGCTGTGAAATAAGTTAAGTGTATTTCAAATGGCTTGTCTGCAAAGAAAGCAGAGATGTAGGAAATCACAGAAAGCCGAGGGGAAAATAGGTGAATATATACATTGCTATATGGTGAACTAAGCCTTAGGCCAGCAACAATGTAGAGGACCTGACCCTTAGAAACTTACAAGTAAGCTGGAATCTTCAAAATTTCAAATCTTTATAAGTAAAAAGATTTATTAAATGAATAACCAAGTGTTTTAATTGACATCAGAATATCAAAACATTAAGCCCTGAGAACATAGAAAAAAGATAAATAAAGATATGAGCAGAACTTAATACGAAAGAAAACGTATACAATTCAGGTGATGTAGTAAGGCCAAAGAATTTTCTTTAAAAGATTTAAAAGACAGAGTTTGATTAAGGAAAACAAAAACATAAGTAAAGCATATACAGAAAGAATAAGGACAATGTTATAGCAGATAATATATGAAATGCCCGTAAATTTGAACATTTCTGTAAAGTGGACCATTTCCTAGGTCCTAAAGTTTACCAAAACTGACACAAGAGGAAATCATTTAAGGTCATCATGTCAGCCCTTGTCATCCTCGGAATGCCCTGTCCTCAGAATGCTGCATCTGTAGTCCATGGTAACCTGCGGAGAGGAGGCGGGGCTGAGGGAGTTTGGAACACTGCCCTCACTGAGGGAGTGGGTGCGGCCATCTCTGCTGTAACTGAACAAATGGCAGGGGAACAAGGGTCCCAGGGCGGGGCCCTCAGAGCCGGGCATACCCAGTGCGGTGTCACAAGCATTTAGGCCCATGCCAAAGGACGCCATCTTTGTCTGCACAGCTGCCCAAACTCTCACCTTTCCCCTCAGGCCGCCCTCTTACTTGAAGTGTGTGTGGAACCTGTCCGCGCAGTACACCTCCCTGAACAGCTAACCATAGGTCTGGGCATCATAGCTTCCTGACCGGTGACCGAAGTTCGCAGGCAGAGGGGTCACTGGGAGAGACGTGGAGAGGTTCCTGCCCGAGTCACAGGCCGCCCAGAGCCCCTGCCCATGATCGGGGTCTGCAAACAGCCCTCTCTCAGTCCCCTGCCACTAGAGGGAGTATTGGACCAACATTTGTAGAAAACGGGGTCCTCGCGGACAACTCATTGGAGGGACACAAGTAAATCTTTGCCGACTTTTTGCTGAAGCTTACGAGCGTTCACACCTAAGGCTCATACAAGGTCAGCTGTTTAGCTAAACATGAGCTCATCATCTAAATTTACAAAATAATGAAGAAATCAGCTACAAGGGGAAACAATCACGAAAAACCATCAATATCAGAATTAGATTCCTTAGGCCATCCATCAGATGTTGGAATAATCAGGTGCAAGGCAGAAAATATACACAAAACTGGAACAGAAACAAGGAACAAGGATGTTTTCAAAGACTGGTAGGATCTCTAAAACATTTTTAAAGTACATGTCATTGATAAAGGTAAATACTCAGAGGTTGTGTAAGACAACAGATTCATCATTGAGAAGAGTGAAATAAAGCTCTTTTGAAAACTATGGCAGGTCAGATTTTCTGCATAATTATATAAGAACATTTCTCTAAAAAATACGCATTATTTCAACCACTTATTGGCTGTGAAATAAGTTAAGGGTATTTCAAATGGCTTGTCTGCAAAGAAAGGTGAGATGTAGGAAATCACAGAAAGCCGAGTGGAAAATAGGTCAATATATACATTGCTATATGGTGAACTAAATCTTAGGCCAGCCACAATGTAGAGGACCTGACCCTTATAAACTTACAAGTAAGCTGGAATCTTCAAAGTTGAAATCTTTATGAGTAAAAAGATTTATGAAAATGAATAACCAAGTGTTTTAATTGACATCAGAAGATCAAAACAATAAACCCTGAGAACATAGAAAAAAGATAAATAAAGATATGAGCAGAACTTAATACAACAGAAAACGTATAAAATTCAGGTGATGTAGTAAGTCCAAAGAATTTTCTTTGAAAAGATTTAAAAGACACACTTTGATTAAGGAAAACAAAAACATAAGTGCAGAATATACAGGAAGAATCAGGACAATGTTATAGCAGAGAATATCTGAAATGCCAGTAAATTTGAACATTAGTAAAAAGTGGACCATTTCCTAGTTCCTAAAGTTTACCAAAACTGACACAAGGGGAAATCATTTAAGGTCATCATGTCTGCCTTTGGCATTCTCGGAACGCCATGGCGTCAGAATGCAGCACATGTAGTCCATGGTAACCTGCGGATAGGGGGCGGCGCTGAAGGAGGTTGGAACACCGCCCTCACTGAGGGAGTGGGTGCAGCCATCTCTGCCATGACTGAACAATGGGCAGGGGAGCAGGAGGCCCAGGGCAGGGCCCTCAGAGCCCGGCAGTCCCAGTGGGTTGTCACAAGCATTTAGGCCCAGGACAAAGGATGCCTTCGTTGTCTGCACAGCAGCCCAAACTCTCACCTTTCCCCTCAGGCCGCTCTCTTATTTGAAGTGTGTGTGGAACCTGTCTGTGCAGTACACCTCGCTTCAGAGATAACTATAGGTCCGGGCATAGTAGCTTCCTGCAGGTTGACCAAAGTTCTCAAGCAGATGGGTCCCTGGTAAACACACGGAGAGGCTCCTGCCCGGGTCACAGGCCGCCCACTGCCACTGCCCCAGATTGGGGGCTGCAAAGCAGCTCTCTCTGAGTCCCCTGCCTCTAGAGGGTGCATTGAATCAACACTTGTAGAAAACGGGGTCCTCACAGGCAACTCATTGGAGGGACACAAATAAATCTTTGCGGACTTACTGCAGAAGCTTACGTGCGTTCACACCTAAGCCTCTTACAAGGTCAGCTGTTTAGCTAAACATGAGCTCATGATCTAAATTTACACAATAATGAGGAAATCAGCTACAAGGGGAGACAATCAGCAAAAACCATCAATACCAGAATTAGATTCCCAAGCCCATCTATCAGATGTTGGAATAATCAGGTGCAAGGCAGAAAATATACATAAAACTGGAAATGAAACAAGGAACAAGGATGTTTTCAAAGACGGGTAGGATCTCTAAAACATTTTTAAAGTATATGTCATTGATAATGCTAAATACTCAAAGGTTCTGTAATACAACAGATTCATCATTGAGAAGAGTGAAATTATGCTGTTTTGAAAACTATGTCAGGTCAGATTTTCTGCCTAATTATATAAGAAGATTTCTCTAAAAAATACACATTATTTCAAAGACTATTTGGCTGTGAAATAAGTTAAGGGTATTTCAAATGGCTTGTCTGCAAAGAAAGGTGAGATGTAGGGAATCACAGAAAGCCGAGGAGAAAATAGGTCAATATATACATTGCTATATGGTGAACTAAGCCTTAGGCCAGCAGCAGTGTAGAGTACACGACCCTTAGAAACTTACAAGTAAGCTAGAATCTTCAAAATTTCAAATCTTTATAAGAAAAAGATTTATTAAAATGAATAACCAAGTGTTTTAATTGACATCAGAAGATCAAAACAATAAACCCTGAGAACATAGAAGAAAAATAAATAAAGATATGAGCAGAACTTAATACAACAGAAAACGTATAAAATTCAGGTGATGTAGTAAGTCCAAAGAGTATTCATTGAAAAGATTTAAAAGACACAATTTGATTAAGGAAACCAAAAAAAAGTAAAGAATATACAGAAAGAATCAGGACAATGTTACAGCAGAGAATATCTGAAATGCCAGTAAATTTGAACATTTCTGTAAAGTGGACCATTTCCTAGCTCCTAAAGTTTACCAAAACTGACTCAAGAGGAAATCATTTAAGGTCATCATGTCTGCCCTTGGCATTCTCGGAACGCCCTGACCTCAGAATGCAGCATCTGTATTCCATGGTAAACTGCGGAGAAGGGGCACGGCTGAGGGAGGTTGGAACACTGCCCTCACTGAGGGAGTGGGTGTGGCCATCTCTCCTGTGACGGAACAAAGGGCAGGGGAGCAGGGCGTCCACGGCAGGTCCGTCAGAGCCCGGCATGCCCAGTGGGGTGTCACAAGCATTTAGGCCCAAGCCAAAGGGCGCCTTCTTGGTCTGCACAACTGCCCAAACTCTCACTTTTCCACTCAACCCGCCCTCTTACGTGAAGTGTGTGTGGAACCTGTCCGAGCAGTACACCTTCCTGCACAGCTAACCATAGGTCTGGGAATCGTAGCTCCCTGCCAGGTGACCGAAGTTTGCAGGCAGATACGTCCGTGGGACACACGCGGAGAGGCTCCTGCCCGGGCAACAGGGTTCCAACTGCCCCTGCACCAGATTGGGTGCCGCAAAGCAACCTTGTCTGTGTCCATGCCTCTAGAGGGAGTATTGGACAATCACTTGTAGAAAACTGGGTCCTCGCGGGCCACTCATTGGAGGGACACAAATAATTATTTGCCGACTTTCTGAAGAAGCTTACGAGAGTTCACACCTAAGCGTCTTACAAGGTCAGCTGTTTAGCTAAACATGAGCTCATGACCTAAATTTACACAATAATGAAGAAATCAGCTACAAGGGGGAGACAATAAGCAAAAACAATCAATACCAGAATTAGATTCCCTAGGACATCCATCAGATGTTGTAATAATCAGGTGCAAGGCAGAAAATATACATAAAACTGGAACTGAAACAAGGAACTAGGATGTTTTCAAAGACAGGTAGGATCTCGAAAACATTTTTAAAGTACATGTCATTGATAAAGCTAAATACTCAAAGGTTGTGTCATACAACAGATTCATCACTGAGAAGAGTGAAATTATGCTGTTTTGAAAACTATGGCAGGTCAGATTTTCAGCCTAATTATATAAGAGGATTTCTCTAAAAATTACACATTATTTCAAAGAATTATTGGCTGTGAAATAAGTTAAGGGTATTTCAAATGGCTTGTCTGCAAAGAAAGGTGAGATGTAGGGAATCATAGAAAGTCGAGGGGAAAATAGGTCAATACATACATTGTTCTATGGTGAACTAAGCCTTAGGCGAGCAACAATGTAGAGGACCTGACCCTTAGAAACTTACATGTAAGTTGGAATCTTCAAAAGTTCAAATCTTTATATGTAAAAAGATTTATGAAAATGAATAACCAAGTGTTTTAATTGACATCAGAAGATCAAAAGAATAAACCCTGAGAACATAGAAAAAAGATAAATAAAGATATGAGCAGAACTTAATACAACAGAAAACGTATAAAATTCAGGTAATGTAGTAAGTCCAAAGAATATTTTGTAAAAGATTTAAAAGACACACTTTGATTAAGGAAAACAAAAACATAAGTAAAGAATATACAGAAAGAATCAGGACAATGTTATAGCAGAGAACATCTGGAATGCCAGTAAATTTGAACATTTCTGTAAAGTGGACCATTTCCTAGCTCCTAAAGTTTACCAAAACTGTCACTAGAGGAAACCATTTAAAAACATTATGTCTGCCCTTGGCATTCTCGGAACGCCCTGGACTCAGAATGCAACATCTGTAGTCCATGGTAACCTGGGAGAGTGGGCGGGGCTGAGGGAGTTGGAACACTGCCCTCACTGAGGGAGTGAGTGTGGCCATTTCTGCTGTGACTGAACAAAGTGCAGTGGAGCAGAGAGTCTGGGCAGGGCCCTCAGAGCCCGGCAGGCCCAGTGGGGTGTCACAAGCCTTTAGGCCCAGGCCAAAGGGCGCCTTCTTTGTCTGCACAGCTGCCCAAACTCTCACCTTTCCACTCAGCCCGCCCTCTTACGTGAAGTGTGTGTGGAACCTGTCCATGCAGTATAACTTGCTGCACAGCTAACCATAGGTCTGGGCATCGTAGCTTCCTGCCAGGAGACCGAAGTTCGCAGGCAGATGGGTAGTTGGGACACACGCTGAGAGGCTACTGCACGGGCCACAGGACTCCAACTGACCCTGTACCACATCGGGGGACGCAAAGCCACCTTTTCTGAGTCCGTGCCTCAAGAGGGAGTATTGGACCAACACTTGTAGAAAACTGGGTCCTCGCGGGCCACTCATTGGAGGGACACAAATAAATCTTTGCCGACTTTCTGATGAAGCTTACGAGAGTTCAAACCTAAGCCTCTTACAACGTCAGCTGTTTAGCTAAACATGAGCTCATGATCTAAATTTACACAATAATGAAGAAATCAGCTACAAGGGGGAGACAATCAGCAAAAACAATCAATACCAGAAATAGATTCCCTAGGCAATCAATCAGATGTTGGAATAATCAGGTGCAAGGCAGAAAATATACCTAAAACTGGACCTGAAACAAGGAACAAGGATGTTTTCAAAGACTGGTAGGATAACTAAATCATTTTTAAAGTACATGTCATTGATAATGCTAAATCCTCAAATGTTATGTAATACAACAGATTCATCATTGAGAAGAGTGAAATTATGCTGTTTTGAAAACTATGGCAGGTCAGATTTTCTGCCTAATTATATAAGAAGATTTCTCTAAAAAATGCACGTTATTTCAAAGACTTATTGGCTGTGAAATAAGATAAGGGTATTTCAAATGGCTTGTCTGCAAAGAAAGGTGAGATGTAGGGAATCACAGAAAGTCGACGGGAAAATAGGTCAATATATACTTTGCTATATGGTGAACTAAGCCTTAGGCCAGCAACAATGTAGAGGACCTGACCCTTAGAAACTTACAAGTGAGTCGGAATCTTCAAAAGTTCAAATCTTTATAAGTAAAAAGATTTATGAAAATGAATAACCAAGTGTTTTAATTGGCATCAGAAGATCAAAACAATAAACCCTGAGAACATAGAAAAAAGATAAATAAAGACATGAGCAGAACTTAATACAACAGAAAACGTATAAAATTGAGGTGGTTTTGTAAGTCCGAAGAATGTTTGTGGAAAAGAGCTTTAAAAGACACCCTTTGATTAAGGAAAACAAAACATAAGTAAAGAATATACAGAAAGAATCAAGACAATATTATAGCAGAGAAGATCTGAAATGCCAGTAAATTTGAACATTTCTGTAAAGTGGACCATTTCCTAGCTCCTACAGTTTACCAAAACTGACACAAGAGGAAACCATGTAAGATCATTATGTCTGCCCTAGGCATTCTCGGAACGCCCTGGCCTCGGAATGCAACATCTGTAGTCCATGGTAAACAGCGGAGAGGAGGCGGGGCTGAGGGAATTGGAACACTGCCCTCATTGAGGGAGTGGGTGTGGCCCTCTCTGCTGTGTCTGAACATAGGGCAGGGGAGAGGGGGGTCCTGGGCAGGGCCCTCAGAGCCCGGCAGGCTCAGTGGCGTGTCAAAAGCATTTAGGCCCAGGCCAAAATGCGCCTTCTTTGTCTGCACAGTTGCCCAAACTCTCACCTTTCCACTCAGCCCGCCCTCTTACGTGAAGTGTGTGTGGAACCTGTCCATGCAGTACAACTTGCTGCACAGCTAACCATAGGTCTGGGCATCGTAGCTTCCTGCCATGAGGCCGAAGTTCGCAGGCAGATGGGTCCCTGGGACACACGCGGAGAGGCTCCTGCCCGGGCCCCAGGCCTCCAACTGCCCCTGCACCAGATCAGGGGCCGCAAATCAACCTTTTCTGAGTCCGTGCCTCAAGAGGGAGTATTGGACCAACACTTGTAGAAAACTGGGTCCTCGCGGGCCACTCATTGGAGGGACACAAATAAATCTTTGCTGACTTTCTGACGAAGCTTACGAGCGTTCACACATAAGCCTCTTACAAGGTCAGCTGTTTAGCTAAACATGAGCTCATGATCTAAATTTACACAATAATGAAGAAATCAGCTACAAGGGGGAGACAATCAGCAAAAACAATCAATACCAGAATTAGATTCCCTAGGCCATCCATCAGATGTTGGAATAATCAGGTGCTAGGCAGAAAATATACCTAAAACTGGAACTGAAACAAGGAACAAGGATGTTTTCAAAGACTGGTAGGATCTATAAAACATTTTTAAAGTACATGTGATTGATAAAGCTAAATACTCCAAGGTTGTGTAATACAACAGATTCATCATTGAGAAGAGTGAAATTATGCTGTTTTAAAAACTATGGCAGGTCAGATTTTCTGCCTAATTGTATACGAAGATTTCTCTAAATAATACACATTATTTCAAAGACTTATTGGCTGTGAAATAAGTTAAGGGTATTTCAAATGGCTTGTCTGCAAAGAAAGGTGAGATGTAGGGAATCACAGAAAGCCCAGTGGAAAATAGGTCAATACATATATAGCTACACGGTGAACTAAGCCTTAGGCTAGCAATAATGTAGAGGACGTAACCCTTATAAACTTACAAGTAAGCAGGAATCTTCAAAAGTTCAAATCTTTATAAGTAAAAAGATTTATGAAAATGAATAACCAAGTGTTTTAATTGACATCAGAAGATCAAAACAATAAACCCTGAGAACATAGAAAAAAGATAAATAAAGATATGAGCAGAACTTAATACAACAGATTACGTATAAAATTCATGTGATGTAGTACGTCCAAAGAATATTCATTGAAAAGATTTAAAAGATACACTTTGATTAAGGAAAACAAAAACATAAGTTAAGAATATACAGAAAGAATCAGGACAATGTTATAGCAGAGAAGATCTGAAATGCCAGTAAATTTGAACATTTCTGTAAAGTGGACCATTTCCTAGCTCCTAAAGTTTACCAAAACTGACACAAGAGGAAATGATTTAAGGTCATCCTGTCTGCCCTTGGCATTCTCGGAACGCCCTGGCCTCAGAATGCCGCATCTGTAGTCCATGGTAACCTGCGAAGAGGGCGCGGGCCTGAGGGAGGCTGGAACAATGCCCTCAAAAGGGAGAGTGTGTGGCCATCTCTGCTGTGACTGAACAAAGGGCAGGGGAGCAGGTCGTCCAGTGCAGGGCCCACAGAGCACTCAGGCCCAGTGCGGTTTCACAAGCATTTAGGCCCAGGCCAAAGGGCACCATCTTTGTCTGCACAGCTGCCCAAACTCTCACCTTTCCACGCAGCCCTCCCTCTTACTTGAAGTGTGTGTGTAACCTGTCCGCGCAGCACACCTCGCTGCACAGCTAACCATAGGTCTGGGCATCGTAGCTTCCTGCCAGGTGACCGAAGTTCGCAGGCAGATGGGTCCCTGCGACACACGCGGAGATGATCCTGCCCGGTCCACCGGCCACTGACTGCCCCTGCCCCATTTCGGGACCCACAAAGCAGCCCTGTCTGTGTCCCTGCCTCTAGAGAGAGTATTGGACCAACACTTGTAGAAAACAGGGTCCTCGCGGGCAACTCATTGGAGGGACATAAATAAACCTTTGCCTACTTTCTGCTGAAGCTTACGAGCGTTCACACCTAAGCCTCTTACAAGGTCAGCTGTTTAGCTAAACATTTGCTCATGATCTAAATTTACACAATAATGAAGAAATCAGCTACAAGGGGGAGACAACAGCAAAAACAATCAATACCAGAATTAGATTCCCTAGGCCATCCATCAGATGTTAGAATAATCAGCTGCAAGGCAGAAAATATACACAAAACTGGAACTGAAACAAGGAACAAGGATGTTATCAAAGACAGATAAGATGTCTAAAACATTTTTAAAGTACATGTCATTCATAAAGCTAAATACTCAAAGGTTGTGTAATACAATAGATTCATAGTCCAGAAGAGTGAAATTATGCTCTTTTGAAAACTATGGCAGGTCAGATTTTCTGCCTAATTATATAAAAAGATTTTTCTAAAAATACACATTATTTCAAGGACTTATGGGCTGTGAAATAAGTTAAGGGAATTGCAAATGACTTGTCTGCAAAGAAAGGTGAGATGTAGGGACTCACAGGGAGTCGAGGGCCAAATAGGTCAATATATAATTGCTATATGGTGATCTAAGCCTTAGGCCAGCAACAATGTAGAGGAACTGACCCTTAGAAACTTACAAGTAACCTGGAATCCTCAAAATTTCAAATCTTTATAAGTAAAAAGATTTATTAAAATGAATAACCAGGTGTTTTAATTGACATCAGAAGATCAATACATTAAGCCCAGAGAACATAGAAAAAAGATAAATAAAGTTATGAGCAGAACTTAATACAACAGAAAACGTATACAACTCAGGTGACGTAGTAAGTCCAAAGAATATTCTTTGAAAAGATTTAAAAGACAGAGTTTGATTAAGGAAAACAAAAAAAAAATAAGTAAAGCATATACAGAAAGAATTAGGACAATGTTATAGCAGAGAATATATGAAATGCCCGAAAATTTGAACATTTCTGTAAAGTGGACCATTTCCTAGCTCCTAAAGTTTACCAAAACTGACACAAGTGGAAATCATTTAAGGTCATCATGTCTGCCCTTGGCATTCTAGGAACGCCCTGGCCTCAGAATGCAGCATCTGTAGTCCATGGTAACCTGCGGAGAAGGGGTGGAGCTTAGGGAGGTTGGAACACTGCCCTCACTGAGGGAGAGGGTGTGACATTCTCTGCTGTGACTGAACAAAGGGCAGGAGAACAAGGGGAGCATGACAGGGCCCTCAGAGCCCTGCAGGCCCAGTGGGGTGTCACAAGCATTTAGGCCCAGGCAAAGGGCACCATCTTTGTCTGCACAGCTGCCCAAACTCTCACCTTTCCCCTCAGGCCGCCCTCTTATTTGAAGTGTGTGTGGAACCTGTCCGCGCAGTACACCTCGCTGCACAGCTAACCATATGTCTGGGCATCGTAGCTTCCTGCCAGGTGACTGAAGTTCGCAGGCAGATGGGTCCCTGGGACACACGCGGACAGGCTCCTGCCCGGGCCACCGGCCGCCCACTGCCCCTGCCCCAGATCGGGGATCGCAAAGCAGCCCCCTCTGATTCCCCTGCCTCAAGAGGGTGGATTGGAACAACTCTTGTAGAAAATGGGGTCCTCGCGGGCAACTCATTTGAGGGACACAAATAAACCTTTGCCGCCTTCTACTGAAGCTTACTAGCAATCACACCTAAGCCTCTTACAAGATAAGCTGTTTAGCTCAACATGAGCTCATGATCTAAATTTACACAATAATTAAGAAATCAGTTACAAGAGGAGAGAATCAGCAAAAACAATCCATACCAGAATTAGATTCTGTAGGCCATCCATCAGATGTTGGAATAATCAGGTGCAAGGCAGAAAATATACACAAAACTGGAACTGAAACAAGGAACAAGGATGTTTTCAAAGCCTGATAGGATCTCTAAAACATTTTTAAAGTACATGTCATTGATAAAACTAAATACTCAAAGGTTGCTTAATACAGCAAATTCATCATTGAGAAGAGTGAAATTATGCTGTTTTGAAAACTATGGCAGGTCAGATTTTCTGCCTAATTATATAAGAAGATTTATCTAAAAAATTCACATTACTTCAAAGACTTATTGGCTGTGAAATAAGTTAAGGATATTTCAAATGGCTTGTCTGCAAAGAAAGGTTAGATATAGGGAATCACAGAAAGCCGAGGGAAAAATAGGTTAATATATACATTGCTGTATGGTGAACTAAGGCTTAGGCCAGCAACAATGTAGAGGACGTGACACTTAGAAATTTACAAGTAAGCTGGAATCTTCAAAATTTCAAATCTTTATAAGTAAAAAGATTTATTAAAATGAATAACCAAGTGTTTTAATTGACATCAGAATATCAAAACATTAAGCCCTGAGAACATAGAAAAAAGATAAATAAAGATATGAGCAGAACTTAATACGAAAGAAAACGTATACAATTCAGGTGATGTAGTAAGGCCAAAGAATTTTCTTTAAAAGATTTAAAAGACAGAGTTTGATTAAGGAAAACAAAAACATAAGTAAAGCATATACAGAAAGAATAAGGACAATGTTATAGCAGATAATAAATGAAATGCCCGTAAATTTGAACATTTCTGTAAAGTGGACCATTTCCTAGGTCCTGAAGTTTACCAAAACTGACACAAGAGGAAATCATTTAAGGTCATCATGTCTGCCCTTGGCATCCTCGGAATGCCCTGTCCTCAGAATGCTGCATCTGTAGTCCATGGTAACCTGCGGAGAGGGGGCGGGGCTGAGGGAGTTTGGAACACTGCCCTCACTGAGGGAATGGGTGAGGCCATCTCTGCTGTGACTGAACAAATGGCAGGGGAAGAAGGGTCCCAGGGCGGGGCCCTCAGAGCCCGGCAGTCCCAGTGGGGTGTCACAAGCATTTAGGCCCAGGCCAAAGGACGCCATCTTTGTCTGCACAGCTGCCCAAACTCTCACCTTTCCCCTCAGGCCGCCCTCTTACTTGAAGTGTGTGTGGAACCTGTCCGCGCAGTACACCTCCCTGAACAGCTAACCATAGGTCTGGGCATCGTAGCTTCCTGACTGGTGACCGAAGTTCGCAGGCAGAGGGGTCACTGGGAGAGACGTGGAGAGGTTCCTGCCCGGGCCACAGGCCGCCCAGAGCCCCTGCCCATGATCAGGGTCTGCAAACGGCCCTCTCTGAGTCCCCTGCCACTAGAGGGAGTATTGGACCAACATTTGTAGAAAACGGGGTCCTCGCGGGCAACTCATTGGAGGGACATAAATAAACCTTTGCCTACTTTCTGCTGAAGCTTACGAGCTTTCACACCTAAGCCTCTTACAAGGTCAGCTGGTTAGCTAAACATTTGCTCATGATCTAAATTTACACAATAATGAAGAAATCAGCTACAAGGGGGAGACAACAGCAAAAACAATGATTACCAGAATTAGATTCCCTAGGCCATCCATCAAATGTAAGAATAATCAGCTGCAAGGCAGAAAGTATACACAAAACTGGAACTGAAACAAGGAACAAGGATGTTATCAAAGACAGATAAGATGTCTAAAACATTTTTAAATTACATGTCATTGATAAAGCTAAATACTCAAAGGTTGTGTAATACAATAGATTCATAGTCAAGAAGAGTGAAATTATGCTCTTTTGAAAACTATGGCAGGTCAGATTTTCTGCCTAATTATATAAAAAGATTTTTCTAAAAAATACACATTATTTCAAGGACTTATTGGCTGTGAAATAAGTTAAGGGAATTGCAAATGACTTGTCTGCAAAGAAAGGTGAGATGTAGGGACTCACAGAGAGTCGAGGGCCAAATAGGTCAATATATAATTGCTATATGGTGATCTAAGCCTTAGGCCAGCAACAATGTAGAGGAACTGACCCTTAGAAACTTACAAGTAACCTGGAATCCTCAAAATTTCAAATCTTTATAAGTAAAAAGATTTATTAAAATGAATAACCAGGTGTTTTAATTGACATCAGAAGATCAATACATTAAGCCCTGAGAACATAGAAAAAAGATAAATAAAGATATGAGCAGAACTTAATACAACAGAAAACGTATACAACTCAGGTGATGTAGTAAGTCCAAAGAATATTCTTTGCAAAGATTTAAAAGACAGAGTTTGATTAAGGAAAACAAAAAAAAATATGTAAAGCATATACAGATAGAATTAGGACAATGTTATAGCAGAGAATATATGAAATGCCCGAAAATTTGAACATTTCTGTAAAGTGGACCATTTCCTAGCTCCTAAAGTTTACCAAAACTGACACAAGTGGAAATCATTTAAGGTCATCATGTCTGCCCTTGGCATTCTAGGAACGCACTGGCCTCAGAATGCAGCATCTGTAGTCCATGGTAACCTGCGGAGAAGGGGTGGAGCATAGGGAGTTTGGAACACTGCCCTCACTGAGGGAGAGGTTGTGGCATTCTCTGCTGTGACTGAACAAAGGGCAGGAGAACAAGGGGAGCATGAAAGGGCCCACAGAGCCCTGCAGGCCCAGTGGGGTGTCACAAGCATTTAGGCCCAGGCAAAGGGCACCATCTTTGTCTGCACATCTGCCCAAACTCTCACCTTTCCCCTCAGGCCGCCCTCTTATTTGAAGTGTGTGTGGAACCTGTCCACGCAGTACACCTCGCTGCACAGCTAACCATATGTCTGGGCATCGTAGCTTCCTGCCAGGTGACTGAAGTTCGCAGGCAGATGGGTCCCTGGGACTCACGCGGACAGGCTCCTGCCCGGGCCACCGGCCGCCCACTGCCCCTGCCCCAGATCGGGGATCGCAAAGCAGCCCCCTCTGATTCCCCTGCCTCAAGAGGGAGGATTGGAACAACTCTTGTAGAAAATGGGGTCCTCGCGGGCAACTCATTTGAGGGACACAAATAAACCTTTGCCGCCTTCTGCTGAAGCTTACTAGCAATCACACCTAAGACTCTTACAAGGTAAGCTGTTTAGCTCAACATGAGCTCATGATCTAAATTTACACAATAATTAAGAAATCAGTTACAAGAGGAGAGAATCAGCAAAAACAATCAATACCAGAAATAGATTCTGTAGTCCATCCATCAGATGTTGGAATAATCAGGTGCAAGGCAGAAAATATACACAAAACTGGAAATGAAACAAGGAACAAGGATGTTTTCAAAGCCTGATAGGATCTCTAAAACATTTTTAAAGTACATGTCATTGATAAAACTAAATACTCAAAGGTTGCTTAATACAACAAATTCATCATTGAGAAGAGTGAAATTATGCTGTTTTGAAAACTATGGCAGGTCAGATTTTCTGCCTAATTATATAAGAAGATTTCTCTAAAAAATACACGTTATATCAAAGACTTATTGGCTGTGAAATAAGATAAGGTTATTTCAAATGGCTTGTCTGCAAAGAAAGGTGAGATGTAGGGAATCACAGAAAGTCGAGGGGAAAATAGGTCAATATATACTTTGCTATATGGTGAACTAAGCCTTAGGCCAGCAACAATGTAGAGGACCTGACCCTTAGAAACTTACAAGTAAGTCGGAATCTTCAAAAGTTCAAACCTTTATAAGTAAAAAGATTTATGAAAATGAATAACCAAGTGTTTTAATTGGCATCAGAAGATCAAAACAATAAACCCTGAGAACATAGAAAAAAGATAAATAAAGATATGAGCAGAACTTAATACAACAGAAAACGTATAAAATTGAGGTGGTTTTGTAAGTCCGAAGAATGTTTGTGGAAAAGAGCTTTAAAAGACACACTTTGATTAAGGAAAACAAAACATAAGTAAAGAATATACAGAAAGAATCAAGACAATATTATAGCAGAGAAGATCTGAAATGCCAGTAAATTTGAAAATTTCTGAAAAATGCACCATTTCCTAGCTCTTAAAGTTTACCAAAACTGACACAAGAGGAAATCATTTAAGGTCATCATGTCTGCCCTTGTCATTCTCGGAACGCCCTGGCCTCAGAAGGCAGCATCTGTAGTCCATGGTAACCTGCGGAGAGGGGGCGGTGCTGCGGGAGGTTGGAACACTGCCCTCACTGAGGGAGTGTGTGTGGCCATCTCTGCTCTGACTGAACAAAGGGCAGGGGAGCAGAGAGTCTGGGCATGGCCCTCAGAGCCCGGCAGGCACAGTGGAGTGTCAAAAGCATTTAGGCCCAGTCCAAAGGGCGCCTCCATTGCCTGCACAGCTGCCCAAACACTCACCTTTCCACTCAGCCCGCCCTCTTACTTGAAGTGTGTGTGGAACCTGTCCACGCAGTACACCTCGCTCAACAGCTAACCATAGGTCTGGGCATCACAACTTCCAGCCAGGTGACCGAAGTTCGCAGGCAGATGCGTCCCTGCGACACACGCGGAGAGGATCCTGCCCGGTCCACAGGCCAACGACAGCCCTTGCCCCATATCGGGGGCCGCAAAGCAGCCCTGTCTGTGTCCCTGTCTCTAGAGGGAGTATTGGACCAGCACATGTAGAAAACGGGGTCCTCGCGGACACCTCATTGGAGGGACATAAATAAATCTTTGCCTACTTTCTGCTGAAGCTTACGAGCGTTCACACATAAGCCTCTTACAAGGTCAGCTGTTTAGCTAAACATGAGCTCATGATCTAAATTTACACAATAATGAAGAAATCAGCTACAAGGGGGAGACAAACAGCAAAAACAATCAATACCAGAATTAGATTCCCTAGGCCATCCATCAGATGTTGGAATAATCAGGTGCAAGGCAGAAATTATACATAAAATTTGAACTGAAACAAGGAACAAGGATGTTTTCAAAGACTGGTAGGATCTCGAAAACATTTTTAAAGTACATGTCATTGATAAAGCTAAATACTCAAAGGTTGTGTAACACAACAGATTCATCATTGAGAAGAGTGAAATTATGCTGTTTTGAAAACTATGGCAGGTGAGATTTTCTGCCTAATTATATAAGAAGATTTCTCTAAAAAATACACATTATTTCAAAGACTTATTGGCTGTGAAATAAGATAAGGTTATTTCAAATGGCTTGTCTGCAAAGAAAGGTGAGATGTATGGAATCACAGAAAGTCGAGGGAAAAATAGGTCAATTTATACATTGCTATGTGGAGAACTAAGCCTTAGGCAAGCAAAAATGTATAGGACCAGACCCTTAGAAACTTACAAGTAAGTTGGAATCTTCAAAAGTTCAAATCTTTATAAGTAAAAAGTTTTATGAAAATTAATAACCAAGTGTATTAAATGGCATCAGAAGATCAAAACAATAAACCCTGAGAACATAGAAAAAAGATAAATAAAGATATGAGCAGAACTTAATACAACAGAAAACGTATAAAATTGAGGTGGTTTAGTAAGTCTGAAGAATGTTTGTGGAAAAGAGCTTTAAAAGACACACTTTATTAAGGAAACCAAAACATAAGTAAAGAATATACAGAAAGAATCAAGACAATATTATAGCAGAGAAGATCTGAAATGCCAGTAAATTTGAACATTTCTGTAAAGTGGACCATTTCCTAGCTCCTAAAGTTTACCAAAACTGACACAAGAGGAAATCATTTAAGGTCATCATGTCTGCCCTTGGCATTCTCGGAACACCCTGGTCTCAGAATTCAGCATCCGTAGTCCATAGTGACCTGCGGAGAGGGGGCGGTGCTGTGGGAGGTTGGAACCCTGCCCTCACTGAGGGAGTTGTTGTGGCCATCTCTGAGGTCACTGAACAAAGGGCAGGGGATCAAGTCGTGCAGTGCAGGGCCCTCAGAGCCCGGAAGGCCCAATGCGGTTTCACAAGAATTTAAGCCAAGGCCAAAGGGCGCCTTCTTTGTCTGCACAGGTGCCCAAACTCTCACCTTTCCACTCAGCCCGTCCACTTACTTGAAGAGTGTGTGGAACATGTCCATGCAGTACACCTCGCTGCATAGCTAACAATAGGTCTGGGCATCGTAGTTTCCTGCAAGGAGACAGAAGTTCGCTGGCAGATGCATCCCTGCGACATACGCGGAGAGGTTCCTGCCCGGTCCACAGGCCGTCGACTGCCCCTGCCCCATATCGGGTTCTGTAAAGCAGCCCTGTCTGTGTCCCTGCCTCTTGAGGGAGTATTGGACCAACACTGGTAGAAAATGGGGTCCTCACGGGCAACTCATTGGAGGAACATAAATAAATCTTTGCCGACTTTCTGCTGAAGCTTACAAGCGTTCACACCTAAGCCTCTTACAAGGTCAGCTGTTTAGCTAAACATGAGCTCATGATCTAAATTTACACAATAGTGAAGAAATCAGCTAAAAGGGGGAGACAATCAGCAAAAACAATCAATACCAGAATGAGATTCCCTAGGCCATCCATCTGATGGTGGAATAATCAGGTGCAAGGCAGAAAATATACACTAAACTGGAACTGAAACAAGGAACAAGGATGTTTTCAAAGACTGGTAGGATCTCTAAAACATTTTTAAAGTACATGTGATTGATAAAGCTAAATACTCAAAGGTTGTGTAATACAACAGATTCATCATTGAAAAGAGTGAAATTATGCTGTTTTGAAAACTATGGCAGGTCAGATTTTCTGCCTAATTATATACGAAGATTTCTCTAAAAAATACACATTATTTCAAAGACTTATTGGCTGTGAAATAAGTTAAGGGTATTTCAAAAGGCTTGTCTGCAAAGAAAGGTGAGATGTAGGGAATCACAGAAAACCCAGGGTAAAATAGGTCAATACATATATCGCTACATGGTGAACTAAGCCTTAGGCTAGCAATAATGTAGAGGACGTAACCCTTAGAAACTTACAAGTAAGCTGGAATCTTCAAAAGTTCAAATCTTTATAAGTAAAAAGATTTATGAAAATGAATAACCAAGTGTTTTAATTGACATCAGAAGATCAAAACAATAAATCCTGAGAACATAGAAAAAAGATAAATAAAGATATGAGCAGAACTTAATACAACAGATTACGTATAAAATTCATGTGATGTAGTACGTCCAAAGAATATTCATTGAAAAGATTTAAAAGACACACTTTATTAAGGAAAACAAAAACATAAGTTAAGAATATACAGAAAGAATCAGGACAATGTTATAGCAGAGAAGAATTGAAATGCCAGTAAATTTGAACATTTCTGTAAAGTGGACCATTTCCTGGCTCCTAAAGTTTACCAAAACTGACACAAGAGGAAATCATTTAGGGTCATCCTGTCTGCCCTTGGCATTCTCGGAACGCCGTGGCCTAAGAATGCAGCATCTGTAGTCCATGGTAACCGGCGAAGAGGGCGCGGGGCTGAGGGATGCTGGAACACTGCCCTCACTAAGGGAGAGTGTGTGGCCATCTCTGCTGTGACTGAACAAAGGGCAGGGGAGCAGGTCGTCAGTGCAGGGCCCTCAGAGCCCTCAGGCCCAGTGCGGTTTCACAAGCATTTAGGCCCAGGCCAAAGGGCACCATCTTTGTCTGCCCAGCTGCCCAAACTCTCACCTTTCCACGAAGCCCTCCCTCTTACTTGAAGTGTGTGTGTAACCTGTCCGCGCAGCACACCTCGCTGCACAGCTAACCATAGGTCTGGGCATCGTAGCTTCCTGCCAGGTGACCGAAGTTCGCAGGCAGATGGGTCCCTGCGACACACGGCGAGATGATCCTGCCCGGTCCACCGGCCACTGACTGCCCCTGCCCCATATCGGGGCCCGCAAAGCGGCCCTGTCTGTGTCCCTGCCTCTAGAGAGAGTATTGGACCAACACTTGTAGAAAACAGGGTCCACGCGGGCAACTCATTGGAGGGACATTAATAAACTTTTGCCTACTTTCTGCTGAAGCTTACGAGCGTTCACACCTAAGCCTCTTACACGGTCAGCTGTTTAGCTAAACATTTGCTCATGATCTAAATTTACACAATAATGAAGAAATCAGCTACAAGGGGGAGACAAACAGCAAAAACAATCAATACCAGAATTAGATTCCCTAGGCCATCCATCAGATGTTAGAATAATCAGGTGCAAGGCAGAAAATATACACAAAACTGGAACTGAAACAAGGAACAAGGATGTTATCAAAGACTGATAAGATGTCTAAAACATTTTTAAAGTACATGTCATTGATAAAGCTAAATACTCAAAGGTTGCGTAATACAATAGAATCATAGTCCAGAAGAGTGAAATTATGCTCTTTTGAAAACTATGGCAGGTCAGATTTTCTGCCTAATTATATAAGAAGATTTTTCTAAAAAATACACATTATTTCAAGGACTTATTGGCTGTGAAATAAGTTAAGGGAATTGCAAATGACTTGTCTGCAAAGAAAGGTGAGATGTAGGGACTCACAGAAAGTCGAGGGCAAAATAGGTCAATATATATTTGCTATATGTTGAACTAAGCCTTAGGCCAGCAACAATGTAGAGGAACTGACCCTTAGAAACTTACAAGTAAGCTGGAATCCTCAAAATTTCAAATCTTTATAAGTAAAAAGATTTATTAAAATGAATAACCAGGTGTTTTAATTGACATCAGAAGATCAATACATTAAGTCCTGAGAACATAGAAAAAAGATAAATAAAGATATGAGCAGAACTTAATACAACAGAAAACGTATACAATTCAGGTGATGTAGTAAGTCCAAAGAATATTCTTTGAAAAGATTTAAAAGACAGAGTTTGATTAAGGAAAACAAAAAAAAAATAAGTAAAGCATATACAGAAAGAATTAGGACAATGTTATAGTAGAGAATATATGAAATGCCCGAAAATTTGAACATTTCTGTAAAGTGGACCATTTCCTAGCTCCTAAAGTTTACCAAAACTGACACAAGTGGAAATCATTTAAGGTCATCATGTCTTCCCTTGGCATTCTAGGAACGCCCTGGCCTCAGAATGCAGCATCTGTAGTCCATGGTAACCTGCGGAGAAGGGGCGGAGCTGAGGGAGGTTGGAACACTGCCCTCACTGAGGGAGAGGGTGTGGCATTCTCTGCTGTGACTGAACAAAAGGCAGGGTAACAAGGGGAGCATGGCAGGGCCCTCAGAGCCCGGCAGGCCCAGTGGGGTGTCACAAGCATTTAGGCCCAGGCAAAGGGCACCATCTTTGTCTGCACATCTGCCCAAACTCTCACCTTTCCCCTCAGGCCGCCCTCTTATTTGAAGTGTGTGTGGAACCTGTCCACGCAGTACACCTCGCTGCACAGCTAACCATATGTCTGGGCATCGTAGCTTCCTGCCAGGTGACTGAAGTTCGCAGGCAGATGGGTCCCTGGGACTCACGCGGACAGGCTCCTGCCCGGGCCACCGGCCGCCCACTGCCCCTGCCCCAGATCGGGGATCGCAAAGCAGCCCCCTCTGATTCCCCTGCCTCAAGAGGGAGGATTGGAACAACTCTTGTAGAAAATGGGGTCCTCGCGGGCAACTCATTTGAGGGACACAAATAAACCTTTGCCGCCTTCTGCTGAAGCTTACTAGCAATCACACCTAAGCCTCTTACAAGGTAAGCTGTTTAGCTCAACATGAGCTCATGATCTAAATTTACACAATAATTAAGAAATCAGTTACAAGAGGAGAGAATCAGCAAAAACAATCAATACCAGAAATAGATTCTGTAGTCCATCCATCAGATGTTGGAATAATCAGGTGCAAGGCAGAAAATATACACAAAACTGGAAATGAAACAAGGAACAAGGATGTTTTCAAAGCCTGATAGGATCTCTAAAACATTTTTAAAGTACATGTCATTGATAAAACTAAATACTCAAAGGTTGCTTAATACAACAAATTCATCATTGAGAAGAGTGAAATTATGCTGTTTTGAAAACTATGGCAGGTCAGATTTTCTGCCTAATAATATAAGAAGATTTCTCTAAAAAATACACGTTATATCAAAGACTTATTGGCTGTGAAATAAGATAAGGTTATTTCAAATGGCTTGTCTGCAAAGAAAGGTGAGATGTAGGGAATCACAGAAAGTCGAGGGGAAAATAGGTCAATATATACTTTGCTATATGGTGAACTAAGCCTTAGGCCAGCAAAAATGTAGAGGACCTGACCCTTAGAAACTTACAAGTAAGTCGGAATCTTCAAAAGTTCAAACCTTTATAAGTAAAAAGATTTATGAAAATGAATAACCAAGTGTTTTAATTGGCATCAGAAGATCAAAACAATAAACCCTGAGAACATAGAAAAAAGATAAATAAAGATATGAGCAGAACTTAATACAACAGAAAACGTATAAAATTGAGGTGGTTTTGTAAGTCCGAAGAATGTTTGTGGAAAAGAGCTTTAAAAGACACACTTTGATTAAGGAAAACAAAACATAAGTAAAGAATATACAGAAAGAATCAAGACAATATTATAGCAGAGAAGATCTGAAATGCCAGTAAATTTGAAAATTTCTGAAAAATGCACCATTTCCTAGCTCTTAAAGTTTACCAAAACTGACACAAGAGGAAATCATTTAAGGTCATCATGTCTGCCCTTGTCATTCTCGGAACGCCCTGGCCTCAGAAGGCAGCATCTGTAGTCCATGGTAACCTGCGGAGAGGGGGCGGTGCTGCGGGAGGTTGGAACACTGCCCTCACTGAGGGAGTGTGTGTGGCCATCTCTGCTCTGACTGAACAAAGGGCAGGGGAGCAGAGAGTCTGGGCATGGCCCTCAGAGCCCGGCAGGCACAGTGGAGTGTCAAAAGCATTTAGGCCCAGTCCAAAGGGCGCCTCCATTGTCTGCACAGCTGCCCAAACACTCACCTTTCCACTCAGCCCGCCCTCTTACTTGAAGTGTGTGTGGAACCTGTCCACGCAGTACACCTCGCTCAACAGCTAACCATAGGTCTGGGCATCACAACTTCCAGCCAGGTGACCGAAGTTCGCAGGCAGATGCGTCCCTGCGACACACGCGGAGAGGATCCTGCCCGGTCCACAGGCCAACGACAGCCCTTGCCCCATATCGGGGGCCGCAAAGCAGCCCTGTCTGTGTCCCTGTCTCTAGAGGGAGTATTGGACCAGCACATGTAGAAAACGGGGTCCTCGCGGACACCTCATTGGAGGGACATAAATAAATCTTTGCCTACTTTCTGCTGAAGCTTACGAGCGTTCACACATAAGCCTCTTACAAGGTCAGCTGTTTAGCTAAACATGAGCTCATGATCTAAATTTACACAATAATGAAGAAATCAGCTACAAGGGGGAGACAAACAGCAAAAACAATCAATACCAGAATTAGATTCCCTAGGCCATCCATCAGATGTTGGAATAATCAGGTGCAAGGCAGAAATTATACATAAAATTTGAACTGAAACAAGGAACAAGGATGTTTTCAAAGACTGGTAGGATCTCGAAAACATTTTTAAAGTACATGTCATTGATAAAGCTAAATACTCAAAGGTTGTGTAACACAACAGATTCATCATTGAGAAGAGTGAAATTATGCTGTTTTGAAAACTATGGCAGGTGAGATTTTCTGCCTAATTATATAAGAAGATTTCTCTAAAAAATACACATTATTTCAAAGACTTATTGGCTGTGAAATAAGATAAGGTTATTTCAAATGGCTTGTCTGCAAAGAAAGGTGAGATGTATGGAATCACAGAAAGTCGAGGGAAAAATAGGTCAATTTATACATTGCTATGTGGAGAACTAAGCCTTAGGCAAGCAAAAATGTATAGGACCAGACCCTTAGAAACTTACAAGTAAGTTGGAATCTTCAAAAGTTCAAATCTTTATAAGTAAAAAGTTTTATGAAAATTAATAACCAAGTGTATTAAATGGCATCAGAAGATCAAAACAATAAACCCTGAGAACATAGAAAAAAGATAAATAAAGATATGAGCAGAACTTAATACAACAGAAAACGTATAAAATTGAGGTGGTTTAGTAAGTCTGAAGAATGTTTGTGGAAAAGAGCTTTAAAAGACATACTTTATTAAGGAAACCAAAACATAAGTAAAGAATATACAGAAAGAATCAAGACAATATTATAGCAGAGAAGATCTGAAATGCCAGTAAATTTGAACATTTCTGTAAAGTGGACCATTTCCTAGCTCCTAAAGTTTACCAAAACTGACACAAGAGGAAATCATTTAAGGTCATCATGTCTGCCCTTGGCATTCTCGGAACACCCTGGTCTCAGAATTCAGCATCCGTAGTCCATAGTGACCTGCGGAGAGGGGGCGGTGCTGTGGGAGGTTGGAACCCTGCCCTCACTGAGGGAGTTGTTGTGGCCATCTCTGAGGTCACTGAACAAAGGGCAGGGGATCAAGTCGTGCAGTGCAGGGCCCTCAGAGCCCGGAAGGCCCAATGCGGTTTCACAAGAATTTAAGCCAAGGCCAAAGGGCGCCTTCTTTGTCTGCACAGGTGCCCAAACTCTCACCTTTCCACTCAGCCCGTCCACTTACTTGAAGAGTGTGTGGAACATGTCCATGCAGTACACCTCGCTGCATAGCTAACAATAGGTCTGGGCATCGTAGTTTCCTGCAAGGAGACAGAAGTTCGCTGGCAGATGCATCCCTGCGACATACGCGGAGAGGTTCCTGCCCGGTCCACAGGCCGTCGACTGCCCCTGCCCCATATCGGGTTCTGTAAAGCAGCCCTGTCTGTGTCCCTGCCTCTTGAGGGAGTATTGGACCAACACTGGTAGAAAATGGGGTCCTCACGGGCAACTCATTGGAGGAACATAAATAAATCTTTGCCGACTTTCTGCTGAAGCTTACAAGCGTTCACACCTAAGCCTCTTACAAGGTCAGCTGTTTAGCTAAACATGAGCTCATGATCTAAATTTACACAATAGTGAAGAAATCAGCTAAAAGGGGGAGACAATCAGCAAAAACAATCAATACCAGAATGAGATTCCCTAGGCCATCCATCTGATGGTGGAATAATCAGGTGCAAGGCAGAAAATATACACTAAACTGGAACTGAAACAAGGAACAAGGATGTTTTCAAAGACTGGTAGGATCTCTAAAACATTTTTAAAGTACATGTGATTGATAAAGCTAAATACTCAAAGGTTGTGTAATACAACAGATTCATCATTGAAAAGAGTGAAATTATGCTGTTTTGAAAACTATGGCAGGTCAGATTTTCTGCCTAATTATATAAGAAGATTTCTCTAAAAAATACACATTATTTCAAAGACTTATTGGCTGTGAAATAAGTTAAGGGTATTTCAAAAGGCTTGTCTGCAAAGAAAGGTGAGATGTAGGGAATCACAGAAAACCCAGGGTAAAATAGGTCAATACATATATAGCTACATGGTGAACTAAGCCTTAGGCTAGCAATAATGTAGAGGACGTAACCCTTAGAAACTTACAAGTAAGCTGGAATCTTCAAAAGTTCAAATCTTTATAAGTAAAAAGATTTATGAAAATGAATAACCAAGTGTTTTAATTGACATCAGAAGATCAAAACAATAAATCCTGAGAACATAGAAAAAAGATAAATAAAGATATGAGCAGAACTTAATACAACAGATTACGTATAAAATTCATGTGATGTAGTACGTCCAAAGAATATTCATTGAAAAGATTTAAAAGACACACTTTATTAAGGAAAACAAAAACATAAGTTAAGAATATACAGAAAGAATCAGGACAATGTTATAGCAGAGAAGAATTGAAATGCCAGTAAATTTGAACATTTCTGTAAAGTGGACCATTTCCTGGCTCCTAAAGTTTACCAAAACTGACACAAGAGGAAATCATTTAGGGTCATCCTGTCTGCCCTTGGCATTCTCGGAACGCCGTGGCCTAAGAATGCAGCATCTGTAGTCCATGGTAACCGGCGAAGAGGGCGCGGGGCTGAGGGATGCTGGAACACTGCCCTCACTAAGGGAGAGTGTGTGGCCATCTCTGCTGTGACTGAACAAAGGGCAGGGGAGCAGGTCGTCAGTGCAGGGCCCTCAGAGCCCTCAGGCCCAGTGCGGTTTCACAAGCATTTAGGCCCAGGCCAAAGGGCACCATCTTTGTCTGCCCAGCTGCCCAAACTCTCACCTTTCCACGAAGCCCTCCCTCTTACTTGAAGTGTGTGTGTAACCTGTCCACGCAGCACACCTCGCTGCACAGCTAACCATAGGTCTGGGCATCGTAGCTTCCTGCCAGGTGACCGAAGTTCGCAGGCAGATGGGTCCCTGCGACACACGGCGAGATGATCCTGCCCGGTCCACCGGCCACTGACTGCCCCTGCCCCATATCGGGGCCCGCAAAGCGGCCCTGTCTGTGTCCCTGCCTCTAGAGAGAGTATTGGACCAACACTTGTAGAAAACAGGGTCCACGCGGGCAACTCATTGGAGGGACATTAATAAACTTTTGCCTACTTTCTGCTGAAGCTTACGAGCGTTCACACCTAAGCCTCTTACACGGTCAGCTGTTTAGCTAAACATTTGCTCATGATCTAAATTTACACAATAATGAAGAAATCAGCTACAAGGGGGAGACAAACAGCAAAAACAATCAATACCAGAATTAGATTCCCTAGGCCATCCATCAGATGTTAGAATAATCAGGTGCAAGGCAGAAAATATACACAAAACTGGAACTGAAACAAGGAACAAGGATGTTATCAAAGACTGATAAGATGTCTAAAACATTTTTAAAGTACATGTCATTGATAAAGCTAAATACTCAAAGGTTGCGTAATACAATAGAATCATAGTCCAGAAGAGTGAAATTATGCTCTTTTGAAAACTATGGCAGGTCAGATTTTCTGCCTAATTATATAAGAAGATTTTTCTAAAAAATACACATTATTTCAAGGACTTATTGGCTGTGAAATAAGTTAAGGGAATTGCAAATGACTTGTCTGCAAAGAAAGGTGAGATGTAGGGACTCACAGAAAGTCGAGGGCAAAATAGGTCAATATATATTTGCTATATGTTGAACTAAGCCTTAGGCCAGCAACAATGTAGAGGAACTGACCCTTAGAAACTTACAAGTAAGCTGGAATCCTCAAAATTTCAAATCTTTATAAGTAAAAAGATTTATTAAAATGAATAACCAGGTGTTTTAATTGACATCAGAAGATCAATACATTAAGTCCTGAGAACATAGAAAAAAGATAAATAAAGATATGAGCAGAACTTAATACAACAGAAAACGTATACAATTCAGGTGATGTAGTAAGTCCAAAGAATATTCTTTGAAAAGATTTAAAAGACAGAGTTTGATTAAGGAAAACAAAAAAAAAAATAAGTAAAGCATATACAGAAAGAATTAGGACAATGTTATAGTAGAGAATATATGAAATGCCCGAAAATTTGAACATTTCTGTAAAGTGGACCATTTCCTAGCTCCTAAAGTTTACCAAAACTGACACAAGTGGAAATCATTTAAGGTCATCATGTCTTCCCTTGGCATTCTAGGAACGCCCTGGCCTCAGAATGCAGCATCTGTAGTCCATGGTAACCTGCGGAGAAGGGGCGGAGCTGAGGGAGGTTGGAACACTGCCCTCACTGAGGGAGAGGGTGTGGCATTCTCTGCTGTGACTGAACAAAAGGCAGGGTAACAAGGGGAGCATGGCAGGGCCCTCAGAGCCCTGCAGGCCCAGTGTGGTATCACAAGCATTTAGGCCCAGGCAAAGGGTACCATCTTTGTCTGCACAGCTGCCCAAACTCTTACCTTTCCCCTCAGGCCGCCGTCTTATTTGAAGTGTGTGTGGAACCTGTCCGCTCAGTACACCTCGCTGCACAGCTAACCATATGTCTGGGCATCGTAGCTTCCTGACAGGTGACTGAAGTTCGCAGGCAGATGGGTCCCTGGGACACACGCGGACAGGCTCCTGCCCGGGCCACCGGCCGCCCACAGCCCCTGCCCCAGATCGGGGATCGCAAAGCAGCCCCCTCTGATTCCACTGCCTCAAGAGGGAGGATTGGAACAACTCTTGTAGAAAATGGGGTCCTCGTGCGCAACTCATTTGAGGGACACAAATAAACCATTGCCGCCTTCTGCTGAACCTTACGAGCAATCACACCTAAGCCTCTTACAAGGTAAGCTGTTTAGCTCAACATGAGCTCATGATCTAAATTTACACAATAATTAAGAAATCAGTTACAAGAGGAGAGAATCAGCAAAAACAATCAATACCAGAATTTGATTCTGTAGGCCATCCATCAGATGTTGGAATAATCAGGTTCAAGGCAGAAAATATACACAAAACTGGAACTGAAACAAGGAACAAGGATGTTTTCAAAGCCTGATAGGATCTCTAAAACATTTTTAAAGTACATGTCATTGATAAAACTAAATACTCAAAGGTTGCTTAATACAACAAATTCATCAATGAGAAGAGTGAAATTATGCTGTTTTGAAAACTATGGCAGGTCAGATTTTCTGCCTAATTATATAAGAAGATTTATCTAAAAAATTCACATTATTTCAAAGACTTATTGGCTGTGAAATAAGTTAAGGATATTTCAAATGGCTTGTCTGCAAAGAAAGGTGAGATGTAGGGAATCACAGAAAGCCGAGGGAAAAATAGGTTAATATATACATTGCTGTATGGTGAACTAAGGCTTAGGCCAGCAACAAAGTAGAGGACGTGACCCTTAGAAATTTACAAGTAAGCTGGAATCTTCAAAAGTTCAAATCTTTATAAGTAAAAAGATTTATGAAAATGAATAACCAAGTGTTTTAATTGACATCAGAAGATCAAAGCAATAAACCATGAGAACATAGAAAAAAGATAAATAAAGATATGAGCAGAACTTAATACAACAGAAAACGTATAAAATTCAGGTGATGTAGTAAGTCTGAAGAATATTTTTTGAAAAGACTTAAAAGACACACTTTGATTAAGGAAAACAAAAACATAAGTAAAAAATATACAAGAGAATCAGAACAATGTTATAGCAGAGAATATATGAAATGCCAGTAAATTTGAACATTTGTGTAAAGTGGACCACTTCCTAGCTCCTACAGTTTACCAAAACTGACACAAGAGGACATCATTTAAGGTCATCATGCCTGCCCTTGGCATTCTCGGAACGCCCTGGCCTCAGAATGCAGCATCTGTAGTCCATGGAAACCTGCGGAGAGTGGGCGTGGCTGAGGGAGTTTGGAACACTTCTCTCACTGAGGGAGTGGGTGTGGCCATCTCTGCTGTGACTGAACAAAGGGCAGGGAAGAAGGGGGACCAGGGCAGGGCCCTCAGAGCCCAGTAGTCCCTGTGCGGTGTCACAAGCATTTAGGCCCATTGCAAAGGGCGTCTTCTTTGCCTGCACAGCTGCCCAAACTCTCACCTTTACCCTCAGGCAGCCCTCTTACTTGAAGTGTGTGTGGAAGCTGTCCGTGCAGTACACCTCACTGCAGAGCTAACCATAGGTCGGGCATCGTAGCATCCTGCCGGTTGACCAAAGTTTGCAGGCAGATGTTCTCTGTGACACACGTGGAGAGCCTCCTGCCCAGGCCACAGGCCGCCCACTGCCCCTGCCCCAGATCGGGGGCCGCAAACAGCCCTCTCTTAGTCCCCTGCCACTAGAGTGTGTATTGGACCAACACTTGTAGAAAACGGGGTCCTCGCGGGCAACTCATTGGAGAGACACACATAAATCTTTGCCGACTTTCTGCTGAAGCTTACGAGCGTTCACAACTTAGCCTCTTACAAGGACAGCTGTTTCTCTAAACATGAGCTCATCATCTAAATTTACACAATAATGAAGAAATCAGCTACAAGGGGAAACAATCACCAAAAACAATCAATACCAGAATTAGATTCCCTAGGCCATCCAGCAGATGTTGGAATAATCAGGTGCAAGGCAGAAAATATACAAAAAATTGGAACTGAAACAAGGAACAAGGATGTTTTCAAAGAATGGTAGGGTCTCTAAAACATTTTTAAAGTACTTGTCATTGATAAAGCTGAATACTCAAAGGTTGTGTAATACAACAGATTCATCACTGAGAAGACTGAAATTATGCTGTTTTGAAAACTATGGCAGGTGAGATTTTCTGCCTCATTATATAAGAAGATTTCTCTAAAAAATACACATTATTTCAAAGACTTATTAGCTGTGAAATAAGTTAAGTGTATTTCAAATGGCTTGTCTGCAAAGAAAGCAGAGATGTAGGAAATCACAGAAAGCCGAGGGGAAAATAGGTGAATATATACATTGCTATATGGTGAACTAAGCCTTAGGCCAGCAACAATGTAGAGGACCTCACCCTTAGAAACTTACTAGTAAGCTGGAATCTTCAAAATTTCAAATCTTTATAAGTAAAAAGATTTATTAAAATGAATAACCAAGTGTTTTAATTGACATCAGAAGATCAAAACATTAAGCCCTGAGAACATAGAAAAAAGATAAATAAAGATATCAGCAGAACTTAATACGAAAGAAAACGTATACAATTCAGCTGATGCAGTAAGGCCAAAGAATTTTCTTTAAAAGATTTAAAAGACAGAGTTTGATTAAGGAAAACTAAAACATAAGTAAAGCATATACAGAAAGAATAAGGACAATGTTATAGCAGATAATATATGAAATGCCCGTAAATTTGAACATTTCTGTAAAGTGGACCATTTCCTAGCTCCTAAAGTTTATCAAAACTGACACAAGAGGAAATCATTTAAGGTCATCATGTCTGCACTTGGCATCCTCGGAATGCCCTGTCCTCAGAATGCTGCATCTGTAGTCCATGGTAACCTGCGGAGAGGGGGCGGGGCTGAGGGAGTTTGGAACACTGCCCTCACTGAGGGAGTGGGTGCGGCCATCTCTGCTGTGACTGAACAAATGTCAGGGGAACAAGGGTCCCAGGGCGGGGCCCTCAGAGCCGGGCAGTCCCAGTGGGGTGTCACAAGCATTTAGGCACAGGCCAAAGGACGCCATCTTTGTTCTGCACAGCTGCCC
This sequence comes from Mesoplodon bidens, assembly GCF_964165515.1. NCBI lineage: Eukaryota > Metazoa > Chordata > Mammalia > Artiodactyla > Ziphiidae > Mesoplodon > Mesoplodon bidens. Next base: position 6,873,000 of record NC_138180.1, read on the forward strand.
GAACTCTCACCTTTCCCCTCAGGCCGCCCTCTTACTTGAAGTGTGTGTGGAACCTGTCCGCGCAGTACACCTCCCTGAACAGCTAACCATAGGTCTGGGCATCGTAGCTTCCTGACAGTTGACCGAAGTTCGCAGGCAGAGGGGTCACTGGGAGAGACGTGGAGAGTTTCCTGCCCTGGCCACAGGCCGCCCAGAACCCCTGCCTATGATTGGGGTCTGCAAACAGCCCTCTCTGTGTCCCCTCCCACTAGAGGGAGTATTGGACCAACATTTGTAGAAAAAGGGGTCCTCCCGGGCAACTCATTGGAGGGACACAAGTAAATCTTTGCCGACTTTTTGCTGAAGCTTACGAGCGTTCACACCTAAGGCTCATACAAGGTCAGCTGTTTAGCTAAACATGAGCTCATCATCTAAATTTACAAACTAATGAAGAAATCAGCTACAAGGGGAAACAATCACGAAAAACCATCAATATCAGAATTAGATTCCTTAGGCCATCAAACAGATGTTGGAATAATCAGGTGCAAGGCAGAAAATATACACAAAAGTGGAACTGAAACAAGGAACAAGGATGTTTTCAAAGACTGGTAGGATCTCTAAAACATTTTTAAAGTACATGTCATTGATAAAGGTAAATACTCAGAGGTTGTGTAAGACAACAGATTCATCATTGAGAAGAGTGAAATAATGCTCTTTTGAAAACTATGGCAGGTCAGATATTTTGCCTAATTATATAAGAACATTTCTCTAAAAAATACGCATTATTTCAACCACTTATTGGCTGTGAAATAAGTTTAGGGTATTTCAAATGGCTTGTCTGCAAAGAAAGGTGAGATGTAGGAAATCACAGAAAGCCGAGGGGAAAATAGGTCAATATATACATTGCTATATGCTGAACTAAATCTTAGGCCAGCAACAATGTAGAGGACCTGACCCTTATAAACTTACAAGTAAGCTGGAATCTTCAAAAGTTGAAATCTTTATAAGTAAAATGATTTATGAAACTGAATAACCAAGTGTTTTAATTGACATCAGAAGATCAAAACAATAAACCCTGAGAACATAGAAAAAAGTTAAATAAAGATATGAGCAGAACTTAATACCACAGAAAACGTAAAAAATTCATGTGATGTAGTAAGTCCAAAGAATTTTCTTTGAAAAGATTTAAAAGACACACATTGATTAAGGAAAACAAAAACATAAGTGAAGAATATACAGAAAGAATCAGGACAATGTTATAGCAGAGAAGGTCTGAAATGCCAGTAAATTTGAACATTTCTGTAAAGTGGACCATTTCCTAGCTCCTAAAGTTTACCAAAACTGACACAAGAGCAAATCATTTAAGGTCATCCGGTCTGCCCTTGGCATTCTCGGAACGCCCTGGCCTCAGAATGCAGCATCTGTAGTCCATGGTAACCTGCGAAGAGGGCGCGGGGCTGAGGGAGGCTGGAACAATGCCCTCACTAAGGGAGAGTGTGTGGCCATCTCTGCTGTGACTGAACAAAGGGCAGGGGAGCAGGTAGTCCAGTGCAGGGCCCTCAGAGCCCTCAGGCCCAGTGCTGTTTCACAAGCATTTAGGCCCAGGCCAAAGGGCACCATCTTTGTCTGCACAGCTGCCCAAACTCTCACCTTTCCATGCAGCCCTCCCTCTTACTTGAAGTGTGTGTGTAACCTGTCCGTGCAGTACACCTCGCTGCACAGCTAACCATAAGTCTGGGCATCGTAGCTTCCTACAGGTGACCGAAGTTCGTAGGCAGATGTGTCACTGCGACACACGCGGAGATGATCCTGCCCGGTCCACCGGCCACTGAGTGCCCCTGCCCCATATTGGGGCCCGCAAAGCAGCACTGTCTGTGTCCATGCCTCTAGAGGGAGTATTGGACCTACACTTGTAGAAAACAGGGTCCTCGCGGGCAACTCATTGGAGGGACATAAATAAATCTTTGCCAACATTCTGCTGAAGCTTACGAGCGTTCACACAAAAGCCTCTTACAAGGTCAGCTGTTTAGCTAAACATGAGCTCATGATCTAAATTTACACAATAATGAAGAAATCAGCTACAAGGGGAAGACAAACAGCAAAAACAATCAATACCAGAATGAGATTCCCTAGGCCATCCATCAGATGTTGGAATAATCAGGTGCAAGGCAGAAAATATACATAAAACTGGAACTGAAACAAGGAACAAGGATGTTTTCAAAGACTGGTAGGATCTCTAAAACATTTTTAGAGTACATGTCATTGATAAAGCTAAGTACTCAAAGGTTGTGTAATACAACAGATTAATCTTTGAGAAGAGTGAATTTATGCTGTTTTGAAAACTATGGCAGGTCAGATTTTCTGCCTAATTATATAAGGAGATTTCTCTAAAAAATACACATTATTTCAAAGACTTATTGGCTGTGAAATAAGTTAAGGGTATTTCAAATGGCCTGTCTGCAAAGAAAGGAGAGATGTAGGGAATCACAGAAAGTCGAGGGGAAAATAGGTCAATATATACATTGCTATATGGTGAACTAAGCCTTAGGCCAGCAACAATGTAGAGTACCTGACCCTTAGAAACTTACAAGTAAGCAAAAATCTTCAAAAGTTCAAATCTTTATAAGTAAGAAATTTATAAAATGAATAAGGAAGTGTTTTAATTGATATCAGAATACCAAAACAATAAACCCTGAGAACATAGAAAAAGGATAAATAAAGATATGAGCAGAACTTAATACAACAGAAAACGTATAAAATTCAGGTGTTGTAGTAAGTCCAAATAATATTCTTTGAAAGATTTAAAATATACACTTTGATTGAGGAAAACAAAAACATAAGTAAAGCATACAGAGAAAGTATCAGGACCATATTATAGCAGAGAATATATGAAATGCCAGTAAATTTGAACATTTCTGTAAAGTGGACCATTTCCTATCTCCTAAAGTTTACCAGAACTGACACAAGAGGAAAGCATTTAAGGTCATTTTGTCTGCCCTTGGCATTTTCGGAACGCCCTGGCCTCAGAATGCATCATCTGCCGTCCATGGTAACCTGCGGAGATCGGGCAGGGCGGAGGGCTGCTGGAACACTGCCCTCACTGAGGGAGTGGGTGTGGCCATCTCTGCTGTGACTGAACAAATGGCAAGGGTGCGGGGGGCCCAGTGCAGGGCCCTCAGAATCCGGCAGGCCCAGTCTTGTGTCACAAGCATTTAGGCCCAGGTCAAAGTGAGCCTTCTTTGTCAGCACAGCTGCCCAAACTCTCACCTTTCCACTCAGGCCGCACTCTGACTTGATGTGTGTGTGGAACCTGTCCTGGCAGTACACCTCGCTGCAAAGCTAACCATAGGTCTGGGCATCGTAAGCTTCCTGCCAGGTGACCGAAGTTCGCAGGCAGATGGATCCGTGGGACACACGCGGAGAGGTTCCTGCCTGGGCCACGTGCGGCCCAAAGACCCTGTGCCAGATCGGCAGCCGCAAAGCAGCCCTGTCCGAGCCCCTGCCTCTAGAGGTTGTATTGGACCAACACTTGTAGAAAACGGGGTCCTCGCGGGCAACTCATTGGAGGGACAGAAATAAATCTTTCCCGACTTTCTGATGAAGCTTACGAGCGTTCACATCTAAGTCTCTAACAAGGTTAGCTGTTTGGCTAAACATGAGCTCACGATCTAAATTTACACAATAATGAAGAAATCAGCTACAAGGCGGAGACAATCAGCAAAAACAATCAATAGCAGAATTAGATTCCCTAGGCCATCCATCAGATATTGGTATAATGAGGTGCAAGGGAGAAAATATACATAAAACTGGAACTGAAACAAGGAATAAGGATGTTTTCAAAGACTGGTAGCATCACTAAAACATTTTTAAAGTACATGTCATTGATAAAGCTAAATAATCAAAGGTTGTGTAATACAACAGATACATCATTGAGAAGAGTGACATTATGCTATTTTGAAAACTATCGCAAGTCAGATTTTTGCCAGATTATATAAGAAGATTTCACTAAAAAATACACATTATTTTAAAGACTTATTGGCTGTGAAATAAGTTAAGTGTAATTCAAATGGCTTGTCTACAAAGAAAGGTGAGATGTAGGAAATCACAGAAAGCCCAGGGGAAAATAGTTCAATATATACATTGCTATATGGTGAACTAAGATTTAGGCCAGCAACAATGTAGAAGACCTGACCTCTTACAAGTAAGTAAGTTGGAATCTTCAAAAGTTCAAATATTTATAAGTAAAAAGATTTACTAAAATGAATAAACAAGTGTTTTAATTGGCATCAGAAGATCCAAACAATAAAACCTGAGAACATAGAAAAAAGATAAATAAAGATATGAGCAGAACTTAGTACAACAGAAAACGTATGAAATTCAGGTGATGTAGTAAGTCAAAGAATATTCTTTGAAAAGATTTAAAAGACACAATTTGATTAAGGAAAACAAAAACATAAGTCAAGAATATACAGAAAGAATCAGGACAATGTTATATCAGAGAATATCTGAAATGCCAGTAAATTTGAACATTTCTGTAAGTGGACCATTTACTAGCTCCTACAGTTTTCCAAAACTGACACAAGAGGAAACCATTTAAGAAGATTATGTTAGCCCTTGGCATTCTCGGAACGTCCTGGCCTCAGAATGCAGCATCTGTAGTCCATGGTAACCTGCGGAGTGGGGGCGGGGCTGAGGGAGGTTCGATCACTGCCCTCACTGAGGGAGTGGGTGTGGCCATCTCTGCTGTGACTGAACAAAAGACAGGGGAGCAGGTCGACCAGGGAAGGGCCCTCAGGGCCCGGCAGGCCCAGAGGGTTGTCAAAACCATTTAGGACCATGTCAAATGGTGCCTTCTTTGTCTGCACAGATGCCCAAACTCTCACCTTTTCCCTCAAGCCGCCCTCTTACTTGAAGTGTGTGTGGAACCTGTCCGCGCAGTCCAGCTCGCTGAACAGCTAACAATAGTTCTCGGCATCATAGCTTCCTGCCAGGTGACCGAAGTTCGCAGGCAGATAGGTCCCTGGGACACACGCGGAGAGATTCCTGCCCCGGCCACAGGCCGCCCACTTCCCCTGCCCCAGATCGGGGGCCGCAAAGCAGCCCTCTCTGAGTCCCCTGCCTCTAGAGGGTGTATTGGACCAAAACTTGTAGAAAACGGGGTCCTCGCGGGAACCTCATTGGAGAGACACAAATAAATCTTTGCCGACCCTCTGCTGAAGCTTACGAGCGTTCACACCTAAGCCTCTTACATGGTCAGCTGTTCAGCTAAACATGAACTCATGATCTAAATTTACACAATAATGAAGAAATCAGCTACAAGGGGAGGCAATCTGCAAAAACAATCAATACCAGATTTAGATTCCCTAGGCCATCCATCAGATGTTGGAATAACCAGGTGCAAGGCAGAACATATACATAAAACTGGAACTGAAACAAGGAACAAGGATGTTTCCAAAGACTGGTAGGATCTCTCAAACATTTTTAAAGTACATTTCATTGATAAAGCTAAATACTCAAAGGTTGTGTAATACAACCGATTCAACATTGAGAAGAGTGAAATTATGCTGATTTGAAAACTATGGCAGGTCAGATTTTCTGCCTAATTATATAAGAATATTTCTCTAAAAAATACACATTATTTCAAAGACTTATTGGCTGTTTAATAAGTAAAGGGTATATCAAATGGCTTTCTGCAAAGGAAGGTGAGATGTAGGTAATCACAGAAAGTCGAGGGGAAAATAGGTCAATATATACATTGCTATAGGGTGAACTAAGTCTTTAGGCCAGCAACAATGTAGAGCACCTGACCCTTAGAAACTTACAGGTTAGCTGGAATCTTCAAAAGTTCAAATCATTATATGTAAAAAGATTTATTAAAATGAAAATCAAAGTGTTTTAATTGACATCAGAATATCAAAATAATAAAACCTGAGAACATAGAAAGAAGAAAAATAACGATATGAGCAGCACTTAATACAACAGAAAACGAATAAAATTCAGGTGATGTAGTAAGCCCAAAGAATATTCTTTGAAAAGATTTAAAAGACACATTTTGATTAAGGAAAACAAAAACATAAGTTAAGAATATACAGAAAGAATCAGGACAATGTTATAGCAGAGTATATATGAAATGCCAGTAAAGATGAACATTTCTGAAAGGTGGACCATTTCCTAGCTCCTAAAGTTTACCAAATCTGATACAAGAGGAAATCATCTAAGGTCATCATGTCTGCCCTTGGCATTCTCAGAAAGCCCTGGCCTCAGAATGCAGCATTTGTAGTCCATGGTAACCTGCGGAGAGTGGGTGGTGCTGAGGGAGGTTGGAACACTACCCTCACTGAGGGAGTGGTTGTGGCCATTTCTGCTGTGACTGAACAAAGTGCGGGGGAGCAGGGGGCCCAGGGCTGGGCCCACAGAACCCGGTAGGCCCAGTGGGGTGTCACAAGCATTTAGGCCCAGGCCAAACGGCGCCTTCTTTGTCTGCACAGCTGCCCAAACTCTTACCTTTCTACTCAGGCCGCCCTCTTACTTGAAGTGTGTGTGGAACCTATCCGACCAGTACACCTCGCTGCACAGCTAACCATATGTCTGAGCATCCTAGCTTCCTGCCCGTGGACCGAAGTTCGCAGGCAGATGGGTCCCTGTGACACACGTGGAGAGTCTCCTGCCAGGGCCACAGGCCGCCCACTGCCCCTGCCCCAGATCGGGGACCGCAAAGCAGCCCTGTCTGAATCCCCTGCCTCTGGAGGGTGTATTGGACCAACACTTGTAGAAAATGGGGTCTTCGAGGGAAACTCATTGTAGGTACACAAATAAATCTTTGCCGACTTTCTGCTGAAGCTTCCGATAGTTCACACCTATGCCTCTTACAAGGTCAGCTGTTTAGCTAAACATGAGCTCATGATCTAAATTTACACAAAAGGAAGAAATCAGCTACAAGGGGAGACAATCAGCAAAAACAATCAATACCAGAATTAGATTCCCTAGGCCATCCATCAGATGTTGGAATAATCAGGTGCAAGGCAGAAAATATACATAAAACTGGAACTGAAACAAGGAAGAAGGATGTTTTCAAAGACTGATAGGATCTCTAAAACGTTTTTAAAGTACATGTCATTGATAAAGCTAAATACTCAAAAGAGATTCATCATTGAGAAGAGTGAAATTATTCTGTTTTGAAAACTATGGCAGGTCAGATTTTCTGCCTAATTATATAAGAAATTTCTCTAAAAATTACACATTATATCAAAGACTTATTGGCTGTGAAATAAGTTAAGGGTATTTCAAATGGCTTGTCTTCAAAGAAAGGTGAGATGTAAGGAATCACAGAAAGTCGAGGGGAAAATAGGTCAATATATACTTTGTTATATGTTGAACTAAGCGTTAGGCGAGCAACAATGTAGAGGACCTGACCCTTAAAAACTTACAAGTAAGTTCGAATCTTCAAAACTACAAATCCTTATATGTAAACAGATTTATTAAAATGAATAACCAAGTGTTTTAATTGACATCAGAAGATCAAAACAATAAACCCTGAGAACATAGAAAAAAGATAAAGATATGAGCAGAACTTAATAAAAAAGAAAACGTATAAAATTGAGGTGATTTTGTAAGTCCAAAGAATATTCTTTGAAATGATTTAAAAGACACCCTTGATTAAGGAAAACAAAAACATCAGTAAAGTATATAAAAAAGAATCAGGACAATGTTATAGCAGAGAATATATGAAATGCCAGTAAATTTGAATATTTCTGTAAAGTGGACCATTTCCTAGCTCCTAAAGTTTACCAAAACCGACACTAGAGGAAATCATTTAAGGTCGTCATGTCTGCCCTTGGCATTCTTGGAACGCCCTGTCCTCAGAATGCAGCATCTGTAGTCCATGGTAACCTGCGAAGAGGGGGCCGGGCTGTGGGAGTGTGGAACACGGCTCTCACTGAGGGAGTGGGTGTGGCCATCTCTGCTGTGACTGAACATAGGGCAGGGGAGCAGGGGGTCCAGGACAAGTCCCTCAGAGCCCGGCAGGCCCAGTGGGGTGTCACAAGAACTTAGGCCCAGGCCAAAGGGTGCCTTCATTGTCGGCACAGCAGCCCAATCTCTCAACTTTCCAAACATGCCGCCCACTTACTTGAAGTGTGTGTGGAACATGTCCACGCAGTACACATCGCTGCACAGCTAACCACAGTTCTGGGCATCGTAGCTTGTTCCAGGTGACCGAAGTTCGCAGGCAGATGATTCCCTGAGACACACGTGGAGAGGATCCTGCCCGGGCCACAGGCCGCCCACTGCCCCTGCGCCAAATCGGGGGCTGCAAAGAGCCCTGTCTGAGTCCACTGCGTCTAGAGGGAGTATTGGACCAACACTTTTAGAAAATGGTGTCCTTGCGTGCAACTCATTGGAGGGACACAAATAAATCTTTGCCGACTTTCTGCTGAAGCTTACGAGCGTTCACACCTAAGCCTTTTACAAGGTCATCTGTTTAGCTAAACATGAGCTCATGATCTAAATTTACACAAAAAGGAAGAAATCAGCTTCAAGGGGAGACAGTCAGCAAAAACAATCCATACCAGAATGAGATTCCCTAGGCCATCCATCAGATGATGGAATAATCAGGTGCAAGGCAGAAAATATACATAAAACTGGAACTGAAACAAGGAACAAGGATGTTTTCAAAGACTGATAGGAACTCTAAAACATTTTTAAAGTACATGTCATTGATAAAGCTAAATACGCAAAACAGATTCATCATTGAGAAGAGTGAAATTATGCTCTTTTGAAAACTATGGCATGTAAGATTTTCTGCCTAATTATATAAGAAGATTTCTCTAAAAATTACACATTATATTAAAGACTTATTGGCTGTGAATTTAGTTAAGGGTATTTCAAATGGCTTGTCTGCAAAGAAAGGTGAGATGTAGGGAATCACAGAAAGTCGAGGGGAAAATAGGTCAATATATACATTGCTACATGTTGAACTAAGCGTTAGGCGAGCAACATTGTAGAGGACCTGACGCTTAAAAACTTACAAGTAAGTTCGAATCTTCAAAACTACAAATCTTTATAAGTAAACTGATTTATTAAAATGAATAAACAAGTGTTTTAATAGACATCAGAAGATCAAAACAATAAACCCTGAGAACATAGAAAAAAGATAAAGATATGATCAGAACTTAATACAAAAGAAAACGTATAAAATTGAGGTGATTTAGTAAGTCCAAAGAATATTCTTTGAAAAGATTTAAAAGACACCCTTGATTAAGGAAAACAAAAACATAAGTAAAGAATATACACAAAGAATCAGGACATTGTTATAGCAGAGAATATATGAAATGCCAGTAAATTTGAACATTTCTGTAAAGTGGACCATTTCCTAGCTCCTAAAGTTTACCAAAACCGACACTAGACGAAATCATTTAATGTCGTCATGTCTGCCCTTGGCATTCTCGGAACGCCCTGGCCTCAGAATGCAGCATCTGTAGTCCATGGTAACGTGCGAAGTGGGGGCCGGGCTGAGGGAGTTTGGAACACGGCCCTCACTGAGGGAGTGGGTGTGGCCATCTCTGCTGTGACTGAACAAAGGGCAGGGGAGCAGGGGGGCCAGGGCAAGTCCCTCAGAGCCCGGCAGGCCCAGTGGGGTGTCACAAGAACTTAGGCCAAGGCCAAAGGGTGCCTTCATTGTCGGCACAGCTGCCCAATCTCTCACCTTTCCACTCAGGCCGCCCACTTACTTGAAGTGTGTGTGGAACCTGTCCGCGCAGTACACCTCGCTGCACAGCTAACCATATGTCTGGGCATCGTAGCTTGTGCCAGGTGACCGAAGTTCGCAGGCAGATGATTCCCAGAGACACACGTGGAGAGGCTCCTGCCCGGGCCACAGGCCGCCGTCTGCCCCTGCGCCAAATCGGGGGCTACAAATAGCCCTGTCTGAGTCCCCTGCGTCTACAGGGAGTATTGGACCAACACTTGTAGAAAACGGGGTCCTCGCGGGCAATTCATTGGAGGGACACAAATAAATCTTTGCCGACTTTCTGCTGAAGCTTACCAGCGTTCACACCTAAGCCGTTTACAAGGTCAGCTGTTTAGCTAAACATGAGCTCATGATCTAAATTTACACAATAAGGAAGAAATCAGCTACAAGGGGAGACAGTCAGCAAAAACAATACATACCAGAATGACATTCCCTAGGCCATCCATCAGATGTTGGAATAATCAGGTGCAAGGCAGAAAATATACATAAAACTGGAACGCAAACAAGGAACAAGGATGTTTTCAAAGACTGATAGGATCTCTAAAACTTTTTTAAAGTACATGTCATTGATAAAGCTAAATAATCAAAACAGATTCATCATTGAGAAGAGTTAAATTATGCTGTTTTCAAAACAATGGCAGGTCAGATTTTCTTCCTAATTATATAAGAAGATTTCTCTAAAAAATACACATTATTTCAAAGACTTAATGGCAGGAAATAAGGGTAAATCTAATGGCTTGTATGCAAAGAAAGGTGAGATATAGGGAATAACAGAAAAACGAGGGGAAAATAGGTCAATATATACATTGCTATATGGTAAACTAAGCCTTAGGCCAGACACAATGTTGAGTACCTGACACTTAGAAACTTACAAGTAAGCTGGAATCTTCAAAAGTTCAAATTTTTATAAGTAAAAAGATTTATTAAAATGAATAACCAAGTGTTTTAATTGACACCAGAAGATCAAAACAATAAACCCTGAGAACATAGAAAAAAGATAAATAAAGATATGAGCATCACTTAATATAACAGAAAACGTATACAATTCAGGTGATGAAGTAAGTACAAAGAATATTCTTTGAAAAGATTTAAAGGACAGATTTTGATTAAGGAAAACAAAAACATAAGTAAAGAATATACAGAAAGAATCAGGACAATGTTATAGAAGAGAATATATGAAATGCCAGTAAATTTGAACATTTCTGTAAAGTGGACCATTTCCTAGTTCCTAAAGTTTACCAAAACTGACACAAGAGCAAATCATTTAAGGTCATTATGTCTGCCCTTGGCATTCTCGGAACGCACTGGCCTCAGAATGCAGCATCTGTAGTCCATGGTAACCTGCGGAGAGGGGGCCGGTCTGAGGGAGCTTGGAAGACTGCCCTCACTGAGGGAGTGGGTGTGGCCATCTCTGCTGTGACTGAACAAAGGGCAGGGGAGCAGCGGCCCCAGCGCAGGGCCCTCAGAGCCCGGGAGGCCCAGTGTTGTGTCACAAGTATTTAGGCCCAGGCCATAGGGCACCGTCTTTGTCTGCACAGCTGCCCAAACTCTCACCTTTCCACTCAGGCTGCCCTCTTACTTGAAGTGTGTTTGGAACCGGTCCGTGAAGTACACCGCGCTGCACTGCTAACCATAGGTCGGGGCATCATAGCTTCCTACCAGGTGACCGAAGTTCGCAGGGAGATGGGTCCCTGGGACCCATGCGTAGAGGCTCCTGCCTGGGCCACATGCCGCCCACTGCCCCTGCCCCAGAACGGAGGCGGCAAAGCAGCCATATCTGATTCCCGGCCTCTCGAAGGAGTAATGGCCCAACACTTGTAGGAAACGGGGTCGTTGCGGGCAATTCATTGGAGGGACACAAAAAAATCTTTGCCGCCTTTCTGCTGAAGCTTACCAGCGTTCACAACTAAGCCTCTTACATGTTCAGCTGTATAGCTAAACATGAGCTCATGATCTAAATTTACACAATATTGAAGAAATCAGCTACAAATGGAGACAATCAGGAAAAACAATCAATACAAGAATTAGATTCCCTAGGCCATCCATCTGATGTTGGAATAATCAGGTGCAAGGCAGAAAATATACATAAAACTGGAACTGAAACAAGGAACAAGGATATTTTCAAAGACTGGTAGGATCTCTCAAACATTTTTAAAGTACATATCATTGATAAAGCTAAATACTAAAGGTTGTGTAATACAATCGATTCAACATTGAGAAGAGTGGAATTATGCAGTTTTGAAAACTATGGCAGGTCAGATTTTTTGCCTAATTATATAAGAAGATTTCTCTAAAAAATACACATTATTTCGAAGACTTATTGGCTGTGAAATAAGTAAAGTGTATTTCAAATGGCTTGACTGCAAAAAAACGTGAGATGTAGGGAATCACAGAAAGTCGAGGGGAAAATAGGTCAATATATACATTGCTATATGGTGAATTAAGTCTGAGGCCAGAAACAATGTAGAGCACCTGACCCTTGGAAACTTACAACTAAGATGGAATCTTCCAAAGTTCAAATCATTATAAGTAAAATGATTTATTAAAATGAAAAACCGAGTGTTTTAATTGACATCAGAAGTTCAAAACTATAAACACTGAGAACATAGAAAAAAGAAAAATAAAGATATGAGCAGCACTTAAAACATCAGAAAACGTAAACAATTCAGTTGATGTAGTAAGTCCAAACAATATTCTTTGAAATGATTTAAAAGCCACACTTTGATTAAGGAAAAAAAAAAAAACATAAGTAAAGAATATACAGAAAGAATCAGTACAATGTTATAGCAGAGAATATATGAAATGCCAGTAAATTTGAACATTTCTGTAAAGTGGAACCTTTCCCAGCTCCTAAAGTTTACCAAAACTGACACAAGAGGTAATCATTTAAGGTCATCATGTCTGCCCTTGTCATTCTCGGAAAGCCCTGGCCTCAGAATGCAGCATTTGTAGTCCAAGGTAACCTGCGGAAAGGGGGCGGTGCTGAGGGAGGTTGGAACACTACCCTCAATGAGGGAGTGTGTGTGGCCAACTCTGCTGTGACTGAACAAAGCGCAGGGGTGCAGGGGCCCCATGGCAGGGCCCTCAGAACACGTCAGGCCCAGTGGGGTGTCACAAGCATTTCGGCCAGGCCAAAGGGCGCATTCTTTGTCTGCACAGCTGCCCAAACTCTCACCTTTCCACTCAGGCCGCCCTCTTACTTGAAGTGTGTGTGGAACCTGTCCGCCCAGTACACCTCACTGCACAGCTAACCATATTTCTGAGCATCGTAGCTTCCTACCCGTGGAACGAATTTCGCAGGCACGTGGGTCCCTGGGACACACGTGGAGAGTCTCCTGCCCGGGCCACAGGACGCCCACAGCCCCTGCCCCAGATCGGGGGCGGCAAAGCAGCCCTGTCTGAAACCCCTGGCTCTAGAGGGCGTATTGGACCACACTTGTAGAAAACGGGGTCCTTGCGGGCAACTCATTGGAGGGACAGAAATAAATCCTTGCCGACTTTCTGCTGAAGCTTACCAGCGTTCACACCTAAGCCTCTTACAAGGTCAGCTGTTTAGATAAACATGAGTTCATGATCTCAATTTACACAAAAGGAAGAAATCAGCTACAAGGGGAGACAATCAGCAAAACAATCAATACCAGAATTAGATTCCCTAGGCCATCCATCAGATGATGGAATAATCAGGTGCAAGTCAGAAAATATACATAAAACTGGAACTGAAACAAGGAACAAGGATATTTTCAAAGACTGATAGGATCTCTAAAACATTTTTAAAGTACATGTCATTGATAAAGCTAAATACTCAAAACAGATTCATAATTGAGAAGAGTGAAATTATGCTGTTTTGAAAACTATGGCATGTCAGATTTTCTGCCTAATTATATAAGAAGATTTCTCTAAAAATTACACATTATATCAAAGTCTTATTGGCTGTGAAATAAGTTAAGGGTATTTCAAATGGCTTGTCTGCAAAGAATGGAGAGATGTAGGGAATCACAGAAAGTCGAGGGGAAAATAGGTCAATATATACATTGCTATATGTTGAACTAAGTGTTAGGCGATCAACAATGTAGAGGACCTGACCCTTAAAAATTTACAAGTAAGTTCGAATCTTCAAAACTACAAATCTTTATAAGTAAATAGATTTATTAAAATGAATAACCAAGTGTTTTAATAGACATCAGAAGATCAAAACAATAAACCCTGAGAACATAGAAAAAAGATAAAGATATGAGCAGAACATAATACAAAAGAAAACGTGTAAAATAGAGGTGATTTAGTAAGTTAAAGAATATTCTTTGAAAATATTTAGAAGACACCCTTGATAAAGGAAAACAAAAACATAAGTAAAGAATATACAGAAAGAATCAGGACAATGTTATAGCAGAGAATATATGAAATGCCATTAAGTTTGAACATTTCTGTAAAGTGGACCATTTCCTTGCTCCTAAAGTTTACCAAAACTGACACTAGAGGAAATCATTTAATGTCCTCATGTCTGCCCTTGGCATTCTCGGAACGCCCTGGCCTCAGAATGCAGCATCTGTAGTCCATGGTAACCTGCGGAGAGGGGTCGGGGCTGAGGGAGTTTGGAATACAGCCCTCACTGAGGGTGTGGGTGTGGCCATCTCTGCTGTGACTGAACAAAGGGCAGGGGAGCAGGAGGCCCAGAGCAGGGCCCTCAGAGCCCGGCAGGCCCAGTGGGGTGTCACAAGCATTTAGGCTCAGGCCAAAGTGTGCCTTCATTGTCAGCACAGCTGCCCAAACTCTCACCTTTCCACTCAGGACGCCCACTTACTCGAAGTGTGTTTGGAACCTGTCCGCGCAGTACACCTCGCTGCACAGCTAACCATAGGTCTGGGCATCGTAGCTCGTGCCAGGTGACCGAAGTTCGCAGGCAGATGTGTCCCTGGGACACACGTGGAGAGGCTCCTGCCCGGGCCACAGGCCGCCCTCTGCCCCTGCCCCAAATCGGGGTCGGCAAACAGCCATGTCTGAGTCCCCTGCGTCTAGAGAGAGTTTTGGACCAACACTTGGAGAAAACGCGGTCCTCGTGGGCAACTCATTGGAGGGACACAAATATATCTTGCCGACTTTCTGCTGAAGCTTACGAGCATTCACACCTAAGCCTCTTACAAGCTCAGCTGTTTAGCTAAACATGAGCTCATGATCTAAATTTACACAATAAGGAAGAAATCAGCTACAAGGGGAGACAATCAGCAAAAACAATCCATACCAGAATTAGATTCCCTATGCCATCCATCAGATGTTGGAATAATCAGGTGCAAGGCAGAAAATATACATAAAACTGGAACTGAAACAAGGAACAAGGATGTTTTCAAAGACTGGTAGGATCTCTCAAACATTTTTAAAGTACATGTCATTGATAAAACTAAATACTCAAAGGTTGTGTAATACAACAGATTCATCATTGAGAAGAGTGGAATAATGCTGTTTTGAAAACTATGGCAGGTGACATTTTCTGCCTAATAGTATAAGAATATTTCTCTAAAAAATACACATTATTTCGAAGACTTATTGGCTGTGAAATAACTTAAGTGTATTTCAAATGGCTTGTCTGCAAATAAAGGTGAGATGTAGGGAATCACAGAAAGCCGAGGGGATAATATGTCAATATATACATTGCTATATGGTGAACTAAGCCTTAGGCCGGCAACAGTGTAGAGGAATGGACCCTTAGAAACTTACAAGTAAGCTGGAATCCTTAAAAGTTCTAATCTTTATATGTAAAAAGTTTTATTAAAATGAATAACCAATTGTTTTAATTGACATCAGAAGATCAAAACAATAAACCCGGAGAACATGGAAAAAAGATAAATAAAAATATGAGCAGAACTTAATACCACAGAAAACGTATAAAATTCAGGTGATTTAGTAAGTCCAAAGAATAGTATTTGAAAAGATTTAAAAGACACACTTTGATTAAGGAAAACAAAAACATAAGTAAAGAATATACAGAAAGAATCAGGACAATGTTATAGCAGAGAATATATGAAATGCCAGTAAATTTGAACATTTGTGTGAAGTGGACCATCTCCTAGCTCCTAAAGTTTACCAAAACTGACACAAGAGGAAATCATTTAAGGTCATCATGTCTGCCCTTCGCATTCTCGGAACTCCCTGGCCTCAGAATGCAGCATCTGTAGTCCATGGTAACCTGCGCAGAAGGGGCGTGGCTGAGGGAGGTTGGAAGACTGCCCACACTGAAGCAGTGGGTGCGGCCATCTCTGCTGTGACTGAAAAAAGGGCAGGGGAACAGGAGGCCCAGGGTAGGTCCCTCAGATTCCGGCAGACCCAGTGGGGTGTCACAACCATTTAGGCCAAGGCCAAAGGGCGCCTTCTTTGTCTGCACAGCTGCCCAAACTCTCATCTTTCCACCCAGACCGCCCTCTTATTTGAAGTGTGTTTGGAACCTGTCCGCGCAGTACACCTCGCTGCACTGCTAACCATAGGTCAGGGCATCGTAGCTTCCTGCCAGGTGACCGAAGTTCGCAGGCAAATGTGTCACAGGGACACAGGCAAAGAGGCTCCTGCCCGGGCCACAGGGCGCCCACTCGCCCTGCCCCAGATCGAACGCAGTAAAGCAGCCATGTCTGAGTCCACTGCCTCTCGAAGGAGTATTGGACCAACACTTGTAGTAAACGGGGTCCTTGCGGGCAACTCATTGGAGGGACACAAATAAATCCTTGCCGACTTTCTGCCGAAGCTTACCAGCGTTCACACCTAAGCCTCTTACAAGGTCAAATGTTTAGCTAAACATGAGCTCATGAACTAAATTTACACAATATTGAAGAAATCAGCTACAAAGTGAGACAATCAGCAAAAACAATCAATACCAGAATGAGATTCCCTAGGCCATCCATCTGATGTTGGAATAATCAGGTGCAAGGTAGAAAATATACATAAACATGGAAATGAAACCAGGAACAAGGATGTTTTCAAAGACTGGTAGGATCTCTAAAACATTTTTAAAGTACATGGCATTGATAAAGCTAAATACTCAAAGGTTCTTTAATACAACAAATTAAGCAGTGAGAAGAGTGAAATTATGCTGTTTAGAAAACTATGGAAGGTGAGATTTTCTGCCTAATTATATAAGATGATTTCTCTAAAAAATACACATTATTTCAAAGACTTATTGGCTGTGAAATAAGTTAAGGGTATTTCAAATGGCTTGTCTGCAAAGAAAGGTGAGATGTAGGGAATCACAGAAAGCCGAGGGGATAATATGTCAATATATACATTGCTATATGGTGAACTATGACTTAGGCCAGCAACAGTGTAGAGGAATGGACCCATAGAAACGTACAAGTAAGCTGGAATCTTTAAAATTTCAAATCTTTATAAGTAAAAAGATTTATTAAAATGAATAACCAAGTGTTTTAAATGACATCAGAAAATCAAAACAATAAACCGTGAGAACATAGAAAAAAGATAAATAAAGATATGAGCACAACTTAATACAACAGAAAAGTTATAAAATTCAGGTGATTTAGTAAGTCCATAGAATATTCTTTGAACAGATTTAAAAGACACACTTTGATAAAGGAAAACAAAAACATAAGTAAAGAATATACAGAAAGAATCAGGACAATGTTATAGCAGAGAATATATGAAATGCCAGTAAATTTGAACATTTCTGTAAAGTGGACCATTTCCTAGCTCCTAAAGTTTACCAAAACTGACACAAGAGGAAATCATTTAAGGTCATCATGTCTGCCCTTGGCATTCTCGGAACTCCCTGGCCTCAGAATGCAGCATCTGTAGTCCATGGTAACCTGCCGAGAGGGGGCGTGGCTGAGGGAGGTTGGAAGACTGCCCTCACTGAGGGAGTGGGTGTGGCCATCTCTGCTGTGACTGAACAAAGGGCAGCGGAGCAGGGGGCCCAGGGCAGGGCGCTCAGAGCCCGGCAGACCCAGTGGGGTGTCACAAGCATTTAGGCCCAGGCCAAAGGGCGCCTTCTTTGTCTGCACAGCTGCCCAGACTCTCAACTTTCCACCCAGGCCGCCCCCTTACTTGAAGTGTTTTTGGAACCTGTCCGCGCAGTACACCTCGCTGCACAGCTAACCATAGGTCAGGGCATCGTAGCTTCCTACCAGGTGACCGAAGTTCGCAGGCAACTGGGTCCCTGGGACACATGCGGAGAGGCTCCTGCCAGGCCACAGGCCGCTCACTGGCCCTGCCCCAGATAAAAGGCTGAAAAGCAGCCATGTCTGAGTCCACTGCCTCTCGAAGGAGTATTGGACCAACACTTGTAGAAAACGGGGTCCTTGCGGGCAACTCATTGGAGGGACACAAATTAATCTTTGCCGACTTTCTGCTGAAGCTTACCAGCGTTCACACCTAAGCCTCTTACAAGGTCAGCTGTTTAGCTAAACATGAGCTCATGAACTAAATTTACACAATATTGAAGAAATCAGCTACAAAGGGAGACAATCAGCAAAAACAATCAATACCAGAATGAGATTCCCTAGGCCATCCATCTGATGTTGGAATAATCAGGTGCAAGGCAGAAAATATACATAAAACTGGAACTGAAACAAGGAACAAGGATGTTTTCAAGACTGGTAGGATCTCTAAAACATTTTTACAGTACATGTCATTGATAAAGCTAAATACTCAAAGGTTGTGTAATACAACAGATTCATCATTGAGAAGAGTGAAATTATGCTGTTTTGAAAACTATGGCAGGTCCGATTTTCTGCCTGAATATATAAGAAGATTTCTCTGAAAACTACACATTATTTCAAAGACTTATTGGCTGTGAAATAAGTTAAGGTTATTTCAAATGGCTTGTCTGCAAAGAAAGGTGAGATGTAGGGAATCACAGAAAGTCGAGGGGAAAATGTCAATATATACGTTGCTATATGGTGAACTAAGCCTTAGGCCAGCCACAATGTAGAGGACCTGACCCTTAGAAACTTAAAAGTGAGCTGGAATCTTTAAAAGTTCATATCTTTATAAGTAAAAAGATTTAATAAAATGAATAACTAAGTGTTTTACTTGACATCAGAAAACCAAAACAGTAAACACTGAGAACATAGAAATAAGATAAATAAAGATATGAGCAGAACTTAATACCACAGAAAACGTATAAAATTCAGGTGAGGTAGTAAGTCCAAAGAATATTCTTTGAAAAGATTTAAAAGACACACTTTGATTAAGGAAAACACAAACATAATTAAAGAATATATAGAAAGAATCAGGACAATGTCATAACAGAGAATATATGAAATGCCAGTAAATTTGAACATTTCTGTAAAGTGGACCATTTTCTAGCTCCTACAGGATACCAAAACTGACACAAGAGGAAATCATTTAAGGTCATCATATCTGCCCTTGGCATTCTCGGAACGCTTTGGCCTCAGAATGCAGCATCTGTAGTCCATGGTAACCTGCGGAGAGGGGGCGTGGCTGAGGGAGGTTGGAAGACTGCCCTCACTGAGGGAGTGGGTGTGGTCATCTCTGCTGTGACTGAACATAGGGCAGCGGAGCAGGGAGCCCAGGGCAGGGCGCTCAGAGCACGGCAGACCCAGTGGGGTGTCACAAGCATTTAGGCCCAGGCCAAAGGGCGCCTTCTTTGTCTGCACAGCTGCCCAAACTCTCAACTTTCCACTCAGGCCGCCCTCTTACTTGAAGTGTTTTTGGAACCTGTCCGCGCAGTACACCTCGCTGCACAGCTAACCATAGGTCAGGGCATCGTAGCTTCCTACCAGGTGACCGAAGTTCGCAGGCAAATGGGTCCCTGGGACACATGCGGAGAGGCTCCTGCCAGGCCACAGGCCGCTCAATGGCCCTGCCCCAGATAAAAGGCTGAAAAGCAGCCCTGTCTGAGTCCTCTGCCTCTCGAAGGAGTATTGGACCAACACTTGTAGAAAACGGGGTCCTTGCGGGCAACTCATTGGAGGGACACAAATTAATTTTTGCCGACTTTCTGCTGAAGCTTACCAGCGTTCACACCTAAGCCTCTTACAAGGTCAGCTGTTTAGCTAAACATGAGCTCATGAACTAAATTTACACAATATTGAAGAAATCAGCTACAAAGGGAGACAATCAGCAAAAACAATCAATACCAGAATGAGATTCCCTAGGCCATCCATCTGATGTTGGAATAATCAGGTGCAAGGCAGAAAATATACATAAAACTGGAACTGAAACAGGGAACAAGGAGGTTTTCAAAGGCTGGTAGGATCTCTAAAACATTTTTAAAGTACATGTCGTTGATAAACCTAAATACTCAAAGGTTGTTTAATACCACAGATTAAGCATTGAGAAGAGTGAAATTTTGCTGTTTTGAAAACTATGGCAGGAGAGATTTTCTGCCTAATTATATAAGAAGATTAAAAAATAGACATTATTTCAAAGACTTATTGGTTGTGAAATAAGTTAAGTGTATTTCAAATGGCTTGTCTGCAAAGAAAGGTGAGATGTAGGGAATCACAGAAAGTCGAGGGGAAAATGTCAATATATACGTTGCTATATGGTGAACTAAGCCTTAGGCCAGCCACAATGTAGAGGACCTGACCCTTAGAAACTTAAAAGTGAGCTGGAATCTTTAAAAGTTCATATCTTTATAAGTAAAAAGATTTATTAAAATGAATAACCAAGTGTTTTACTTGACATCAGAAAATCAAAACAATAAACACTGAGAACATAGAAATAAGATAAATAAAGATATGAGCAGAACTTAATACCACAGAAAACGTATAAAATTCAGGTGAGGTAGTAAGTCCAAAGAATATTCTTTGAAAAGATTTAAAAGACACACTTTGATTAAGGAAAACACAAACATAATTAAAGAATATATAGAAAGAATCAGGACAATGTTATAACAGAGAATATATGAAATGCCAGTAAATTTGAACATTTCTGTAAAGTGGACCATTTTCTAGCTCCTACAGTAAACCAAAACTGACACAAGAGGAAATCATTTAAGGTCATCATATCTGCCCTTGGCATTCTCGGAACGCCCTGGCCTCAGAATGCAGCATCTGTAGTCCATGGTAAACTGCGGAGAGTGGGCGGGGCTGAGGGAGGCTGGAACACTGCCCTCACTGAGGGAGTGGGTGTGGCCATCCCTGCTGTGACTGAACAAAGGGCAGGGGAGCAGGGGGCCCAGGGCAGTGCCCTCAGAGCCCGGCAGGCTCAGTGGGGTGTCACAAGCATTTAGGCCCAGGCCGTAGGTCGCCTTCTTTGTCTGCACAGCTGCCCAAACTCTCACTTTTCCACTCAGTCCGCCCACTTAGTTGAAGTGTGTGTGGAACCTGTTCGCACAGTATACCTCGCTGCACAGCTATCCATAGGTCTGGGCATCGTACTTTCCTGCCAGGTGTCCGAAGTTCTCCGGAGAGATGATTCCTTGGTTCACACGCAGAGAGGCTCCTGCCCGGGCCACAGGCCGCCCACTGCCCCTGCCCAAGATCGGGGGCCGAAAGCAACCCTGTCTAAGTCCCCTACGCCTAGAGAGAGTATTGGACCAACACTTCTAGAAAACGGGGTCCTTGTGGGCAACTCATTGGAGGGACACAAATAAATCTTTGCCGACTTTTTGCTGAAACTTACGAGCGTTCACACCTAAGCCTCTTACAAGGTCAG
This sequence comes from Mesoplodon bidens, assembly GCF_964165515.1. NCBI lineage: Eukaryota > Metazoa > Chordata > Mammalia > Artiodactyla > Ziphiidae > Mesoplodon > Mesoplodon bidens. The sequence continues at coordinate 6,894,343 of NC_138180.1, forward strand.
CTGTTTAGCTAAACATGAGCTCATGATCTAAATTTACACAATAATGAAGAAATCAGCTACAAAGGGAGACAATCAGCAAAAACAATCAATACCAGAATTAGATTCCCTAGGCCATCCGTCAGACGTTGGAATAATCAGGTGCTAGGCAGAACATATACATAAACCTGGGAATGAAACAAGGAACAAGGATGTTTTCAAACACTGGTAGGATCTCTTAAACATTTTTAAGGTACATGTCATTGATAAAGCTAAATACTCATAGGTTGTTTAATACAACAAATTAAGCAGTGAGAAGAGTGAAATTATGCTGTTTAGAAAACTATGGAAGGTGAGATTTTCTGCCTAATTATATGATGATTTCTCTAAAAAATACACATTATTTCAAAGACTTATTGGCTGTGAAATAAGTTAACGGTATTTCAAATGTTTTGTCTGCAAAGAAAGGTGAGATGTAGGGAATCACAGAAAGCCGAGGGGATAATATGTCAATATATACATTGCTCTATGATGAGCTAAGCCTTAGGCCGGCAACAGTGTAGAGGAATGGACCCTTAGAAACGTACAAGTAAGCTGGAATCTTTAAAAGTTCAAATCTTTATAAGTAAAAAGTTTTATTAAAATGAATAACCAATTGTTTTAATTGACATCAGAAGATCAAAACAATAAACACTGAGAACATAGAAAAAAGATAAATAAAGATATGCGCAGAACTTAATACCACAGAAAACGTATAAAATTCAGGTGATTTAGTAAGTCCAAAGAATATTCTTTGAAAATATTTAAAAGACACATTTTGATTAAGGAAAACAAAAACATAAGTAAAGAATATACAGAAAGAGTCAGGAAAATGTTATAGCAGAGAATATATGAAATGCCAGTAAATTTGAACATTTCTGTAAAGTGGACCATTTCCTAGCTCCTAAAGTTTACCAAAACTGACACAAGAGGAAATCATTTAAGGTCATCAAGTCTGCCCTTGGCATTCTCGGAAAGCCCTGGCCTCAGAATGCAGCATCTGTAGTCCATGGTAACTGCGGAGAGGGGACGTGGCTGAGGGAGGTTGGAAGACTGCCCTCACTGAGGGAGTGGGTGTGGCCATCTCTGCTGTGACTGAACAAAGGGAAGGGGAGCATGGGCCCCAGGGCAGTGCCCTCAGAGCCCGGTACACCCAGTGGGGTATCACAAGCATTTAGGCCCAGGCCAAAGGGCGCCTTCTTTGTCTGCACTGCTGCCCAAACTCTCACCTTTCCACACAGGCCGCCCTCTTATTTGAAGTGTGTTTGGAACCTGTCCGCGCAGTACACCTTGCTGTACTGCTAACCATAAGTCAGGGCATCGTAGCTTCCTGCCAGGTGACAGAAGATCGCAGGCAAATGCGTCCCTGGGACACATGCAGAGAGGCTCCGCCCGGCCACAGGCCGCCCACTGGCCCTGCCCCAGATCGAAGGCTGAAAAGCAGCCGTGTCTGTGACAACTGCCTCTCGAAGGAGTATTGGACCAACACTTGTAGTAAACGGGGTCCTTGCGGGCAACTCATTGGAGGGACACAAATAAATCTTTGCCGACTTTCTGCTGAAGCTTACCAGCGTTCACACCTAAGCCTCTTACAAGGTCAGCTGTTTAGCTAAACATGAGCTCATGATCTAAATTTACACAATATTGAAGAAATCAGCTACAAAGTGAGACAATCAGCAAAAACAATCAATACCAGAATTAGATTCCCTAGGCAATCCATCTGATGTTGGAATAATCAGGTGCAAGGCAGAAAATATACATAAAACTGGAACTGAAACAAGGAACAAGGAGGTTTTCAAAGGATGGTAGGATCTCTAAAACATTTTTAAAGTACATGTCGTTAATAAACCTAAATACTCAAAGGTTGTTTAATACCACACATTAAGCATTGTGAAGAGTGAAATTATGTTGTTTTGAACTATGGCAGGTGGGATTTTCTGCCTAATTATATAAGAAGATTACTCTAAAAAATAGACTTTATTTCAAAGACTTATTGGCTGTGAAATAATTTAAGTGTATTTCAAAGGGCTTGTCTGCAAAGAATGGTGAGATGTAGGGAATCACAGAAAGTCGAGGGGAAAATGTCAATATATTCATTGCTATATGGTGAACTAAGCCTTAGGCCAGCCACAATGTAGAGGACCTGACCCTTAGAAACTTAAAAGTGAGCTGGAATTTTTAAAAGTTCAAATCTTTATAAGTAAAAAGATTTATTAAATGAATAACCAAGAGTTTTAATGGACATCAGAAGATCAAAACAATAAACCCTGAGAACATAGAAAAAAGATAAATAAAGATACGAGCAGAACTTAATACCTCAGAAAACGTATAAAATTCAGGTGAGGTAGTAAGTCCAAAGAATATTCTTTGAAAAGATTTAAAAGACACAATTTGATTAAGGAAAACACAAACATAATTAAAGAATATATAGAAAGAATCAGGACAATGTTATAGCAGAGACTATATGAAATGCCAGTAAATTTGAACATTTCTGTAAAGTGGACCATTTCCTAGCTCCTACAGTTTACCAAAACTGACACAAGAGGAAATCATTTAAGGTCATCATGTCTGCCCTTCGCATTCTCAGAACGCCCTGGCCTCAGTATGCAGCATCTGTAGTCCATGGTAACCTGCGGAGAGTGGGCGGGGTGAGGGAGGCTGGAACACTGCCCTCACTGAAGGAGTGGGTGTGGCCATCTCTGCTGTGACTGAACAAAGGGCAGGGGAGCATGGGGCCCTGGGCAGGGCACTCAGAGCCAGGCAGGCCCAGTGGGGTGTCACAAGCATTTAGGCCCTGGCCATAGGGCGCCTTCTTTGTCTGCACAGCTGCCCAAACTCTCACTTTTCCACTCAGGCCACCCACTTAGTTGAAGTGTGTGTGGAACCTGTCCGTGCAGTATACCTCGCTGCACAGCGAAGCATAGGTCTGGGCATCGTAGCTTCCGGGCAGGTGACCGAAGTTCGCAGGAGAGATGATTCCAAGGTTCACACGCAGAGAGGCTCCTGCCCGGGCCACAGGCCGCCCACTGCCCCTGTCCAGGAGCGTGGGCCGAAAGGAGCCCTGTCTAAGTCCCCTACCCCTAGAGGGAGTATTGGACCAACACTTCTAGTAAACGGGGTCCTTGTGGGCAACTCATTGCTGGGACACAAATAAATCTTTGGCGACTTTTTGTTGAAACTTACGAGCGTTCACACCTAATCCTCTTACAAGGTCAGCTGTTTAGCTAAACATGAGCTCATGATCTAAATTTACACAATAATGAAGAAATCAGCTACAAAAGGAGACAATCAGCAAAAACAATCAATACCAGAATTAGATTGTCTAGGCCATCCGTCATATGTTGGAATAATCAGGTGCTAGGCAGAAAATATACATAAACCTGGAAATGAAATAAGGAACAAGGATGTTTTCAAACACTGGTAGGATCTCTAAAACATTTTTAAAGTACATGTCATTGATAAAGCTAAATACTAAAAGGTTGTTTAATACAACAAATTAAGCAGTGAGAAGAGTGAAATTATGCTGTTTAGAAAACTATGGAAGATGAGATTTTCTGCCTAATTATATAAGATGATTTCTCTAAAAAATACACATCATTTCAAAGACTTATTGGCTGTGAAATAAGTTAATGGTATATCAAATGGCTTGTCTGCAAAGAAATGTGAGATGTAGGGAATCACAGAAAGCCGAGGGGATAATATGTCAATATATACATTGCTATATGGTGAACTAAGCCTTAGGCCGGCAACAGTGTAGAGGAATGGACCCTTAGAAACGAACAAGTACGCTGGAATCTTTAAAAGTTCAAATCTTTATAAGTAAAAAGGTTTATTAAAATGAATAACCAAGTGTTTTACTTGACATCAGAAAATCAAAACAATAAACCCTGAGAACATAGAAAAAAGATAAATAAAGATATGAGCAGAACTTAATACCACAGAAAACGTATAAAATTCAGGAGATTTAGTAAGTCCAAAGAATATTCTTTGAAAAGATATAAAAGACACACTTTGATAAAGGAAAACAAAAACATAAGTAAAGAATATACAGAAAGAATCAGGACAATGTTATAGCAGAGAATATATGAAATGCCAGTAAATTTGAACATTTCCTTAAAGTGGACCATTTCCTAGCTCCTAAAGTTTACCAAAACTGACACAGGAGGAAATCATTTAAGGTCATCATGACTGCCCTTGGCATTCTCGGAACGCCCTGGCCTGAGAATGCAGCATCTGTAGTCCATGGTAACCTGCGGAGAGGGGGCGTGGCTGAGGGAGGTTGGAAGACTGCCCTCACTGAGGGAGTGGTTGTGGCCATCTCTGCTGTGACTGAACAAAGGGCAGGGGAGCTGGGGGCCCAGGGCAGGGCCCTCAGAACCCGGCAGACACCATGGGTGCCACAAGCATTTAGCCCCAGGCAAAAGGGCGCCTTCTTTGTCTGCACAGCTGCTCAAACTCTCACCTTTCCACTCAGGCCGCCCTCTTCTTTGAAGTGTTTTTGGAACCGGTACGCGCAGTACACCTCGCTGCACAGTTATCCATCGGACAGGGCATCGTAACTTCCTGCCAGGTGACAGAAGTTCACAGGCAAATGGGTCTCTGGGACACATGCGGAAAGGCTCCTGCCCGGGCCACAGGCTGCCCAATGGCCCTGCCTCAGATCGAAGGCTGAAAAGCAGCCATGTCTGAATCCATTGCCTCTCGAAGGAGTATTGGACCAACACTTGTAGAAAACGGGGTCCTTGCGGGCAACTCATTGGAGGGATACAAATAAATCTTTGCCGACTTTCTGCTGAAGCTTACCAGCGTTCACACCTAAGCCACTTACAAGGTCAGCTGTTTAGCTAAACATGAGCTCATGATCTAAATTTAAACAATATTGAAGAAATCAGCTACAAAGTGAGACAATCAGCAAAAACAATCAATACCAGAATGAGATTCCCTAGGCCATCCATCTGATGTTGGAATAATCAGGTGCAAGGCAGAAAATATACATAAAACTGGAACTGAAACAAGGAACAAGGAGGTTTTCAAAGGCTGGTAGGATCTCTAAAACATTTTTAAAGTACATGTCGTTGATAAACCTAAATACTGAAAGGTTGTTTAATACCACAGATTAAGCATTGAGAAGAGTGAAATTATGCTGTTTTGAAAACTATGGCAGGTGAGATTTTCTGCCGAATTATATAAGAAGATTTCTCTAAAAAATAGACATTATTTCAAAGATTTATTGGCTGTGAAATAAGTTAAGTGTATTTCAAAAGGCTAGTGTGAAAAGAAAGGTGAGATGTAGGGGATCAAGAAAGTCGAGGGGAAAATGTCAATATATACATTACTATATGGTGAACTAAGCTTTAGGCCAGCCACAAAGTAGAGGACCTGACCCTTAGAAAATTAAAAGTGAGCTGGAATCTTTAAAAGTTCAAATCTTTATAAGTAAAATGATTTATTAAAATGAATAACCGAGTGTTTTAATTGACTTCAGAAGATCAAAACAATAAACCCTTAGAACATAGAAGAAAGATAAATAAAGATATGAGCAGAACTTAAAACCACAGAAAACGTATAAAATTCAGGTGAGGTAGTAAGTCAAAAGAATATTCTTTGAAAAGATTTAAAAGACACACTTTGATTAAGGAAAACACAAACATAATTAAAGAATATATAGAAAGAATCAGGACAATGTTATAGCAGAGAATATATGAAATGCCAGTAATTTTGAACATTTCTGTAAAGTGGACCATTTCCTAGCTCCTACATTTTACCAAAATTGACACAAGAGGAAATCATTTAAGGTCATCATGTCTGCCCTTGGCATTCTCGGAACGCCCTGGCCTCAGAATGCAGCATCTGTAGTCCATGGTAATCTGCGGAGAGTGGGCGGGGCTGAGGGAGGCTGGAACACTGCCCTCACAGAGGGAGTGGGTGTAGCCATCTCTGCTGTGACTGAACAATGGGCAGGGGAGCAGGGGGCCCAGGGCAGGGCCCTCAGAGTCCGGCAGGCCCAGTGGGGTGTCACAAGCATTTAGGCCCAGGCCATAGGGCGACTTCTTTGTCTGCAGAACTGCCCAAACCCTCATTTTTCCAATCAGGCCACCCACTTAGTTGAAGTGGGTGTGGAACCTGTCGACGCAGTATACCTCGCTGCACAGCTATCCATAGGTCTGGGCATCTTAGCTTCCTGCCAAGTGACCGAAGTTCGCAGGAGAGATGATTCCTTGGTTCACACGCAGAGAGGCTCCTGCCCGGGCCACAGGCCGCCCACTGCCCCTGCCCAAGTTCGGGGGCCGAAAGCAGCCCTGTCTAAGTCCCCTACCCCTAGAGGGAATATTGGACCAACACTTCTAGAAAACGGGGTCCTTGTGGACAACTCATTGGAGGGACACAAATAAATCTTTGCCGACTTTTTGCTGAAACTTACGAGCGTTCACACCTAAGCCTCTTACAAGGTCAGCTGTTTAGCTAAACATGAGCTCATGATCTAAATTTACACAATAATGAAGAAATCAGCTACAAAGGGAGAAAATCAGCAAAAACAATCAATACCAGAATTAGATTCCCTAGGCCACCCGTCAGATGTTGGAATAATCAGGTGCTAGGCAGAAAATATACATAAACCTGGAAATGAAACAAGGAACAAGGATGTTTTCAAACACTGGTAGGATCTCTGAAGCATTTTTGAAGTACATGGCATTGATAAAGCTAAATAATCAAAGGTTGTTTAATACAACAAATTAAGCAGTGAGAAGAGTGAAATTATGCTGTTTAGAAAACTATGGAAGATGAGATTTTCTGCCTAATTATATAAGATGATTTCTCTAAAAAATACACATTATTTCAAAGACTTATTGGCTGTGAAATAAGTTAATGGTATTTCAAATGGCTTGTCTGCAAAGAAAGGTGAGATGTAGGGTATCACAGAAAGCCGAGGGGATAATATGTCAATATATACATTGCTATATGGTGAACTAAGCATTAGGCCGGAAACACTGTAGAGGAATTGACCCTTAGAAACGTACAAGTAAGCTGGAATCTTTAAAAGTTCAAATCTTTATAAGTAAAAAGGTTTATTAAAATGAATAACCAAGTGTTTTATTGGACATCAGAAAATCAAAACAATAAACCCTGAGAACATAAAAAAAGATAAATAAAGATATGAGCAGAACTTAATACCACAGAAAACGTATAAAATTCAGGTGATGTAGTAAGTCCAAAGAATATTCTTTGAAAATATTTAAAAGACCCACTTTGATAAAGGAAAACAAAAACATAAGTAAAGAATATACAGAAAGAATCAGGACAATGTTATAGCAGAGAATATATGAAATGCCAGTAAATTTGAACATATCTGTAAAGTGGACCATTGACTAGCTCCTAAAGTTTACCAAAACTGACACAAGAGGAAATCATTTAAGGTCACCATGTCTGCCCTTGGCATTCCCGGAACGCCCTGGCCTCAGAATACAGCATCTGTATTCCATGGTAACCTGCGGAGAGGGGGCGTTGCTGAGGGAGGTTGGAAGACTGCCCTCACTGAGGGAGTGGGTGTGGCCATCTCTGCTGTGACTGAACAAAGGGCAAGGGAGCAGGGGGCCCAGGTCATGGCCCTCAGAACCTGGCAGACCCAGTGGGGTGTCACAAGCATTTAGGCCCAGGTCAAAGGGCGCCTTCTTTGTCTGCACAGCCGCCCCAACTCTCACCTTTCCACTCAGGCCGCCCTCTTATGTGAAGTGTGTTTGAACCTGTCCGCACAGTATACCTCGCTGCACAGCTAACCATAGGTCAGGGCATCCTAGCTTCCTAATAGGTGACCGAAGTTCGCAGGCAAATGGGCCCCTGGGACACATGCGGAGAGGCTCCTGCCCGGGCCACAGGCTGCACACTGGCCCTGCCCCTGATCGAAGGCTGAAAAGCAGCCATGTCTGAGTCCACTGCCTCTCGAAGGAGTATTGGACCAACACTTGTAGAAAACGGGGTCCTTGAGGGCAACTCATTGGAGGGACACAAATAAATCCTTGCCGACTTTCTGCTGAAGCTTACCAGCATTCACACCTAAGCCTCTTACAAGGTCAGCTATTTAGCTAAACATGAGCTCATGATCTAAATTTACACAATATTGAAGAAATCAGCTACAAAGTGAGACAATCAGCAAAAACAATCTATACCAGAATGAGATTCCCTAGGCCATCCATCTGATGTTAGAATAATCAGGTGCAAGGCAGAAAATATACATAAAACTGGAACTGAAACAAGGAACAAGGAGGTTTTCAAAGGCTGGTAGGATCTCGAAAACCTTTTTAAAGTACAGTTCGTTGATAAACCTAAATACTCAAAGGTTGTTTAATACCACAGATTAAGCATTGAGAAGAGTGAAATTATGCTGTTTTGAAAACTATGGCAGGTGAGATTTTCTGCCTAATTATATAAGGAGATTTCTCTAAAAAATAGATATTACTTCAAAGACTTATTGGCTGTGAAATAAGTTAAGTGTATTTCAAATGGCTTGTCTGCAAAGAAAGGTGAGATGTAGGGAATCACAGAAAGTCGAGGGGAAAATGTCAATATATACATTGCTATATGGAGAACTAAGCATTAGGCCAGCCACAATGTAGAGGAACTGACCCTTAGAAACTTAAAAGTGAGCTGGAATCTTTAAAAGTTCAAATCTTTATAAGTAAAAATATTTATTAAAATGAATAACCTAGTGTTTTAATTGACATCAGAAGATCAAAACAATAAACCCTGAGAACATAGAAAAAAGATAAATAAAGATATGAGCAGAACTTAATACCACAGAAAACGTATAAAATTCAGGTGAGGTAGTAAATCCAAAGAATATTCTTTGAAAAGATTTAAAAGACACACTTTGATTAAGGAAAACACAAACATAATTAAAGAATATATAGAAAGAATCAGGACAATGTTATAGCACAGAATATATGAAATACCAGTAAATTTGAACATTTCTGTAAAGTGGACCATTTCCTAGCTCCTACAGTTTACCAAAACTGACACAAGAGGAAATCATTTAAGGTCATCATGTCGGCCCTTGGCATTCTCGGAACGCCCTGGCCTCAGAATGCATCATCTGTAGTCCATGGTAACCTGCGGAGAGTGGGCCGGGCTGAGGGAGGCTGGAACACTGCCCTCACTGTGGGAGTGGGTGTGGCCATCTCTGATGTGCCTGAACAAAGGGCAGGGGAGCAGTGGGCCCAGGGCAGGACCCTCAGAGCCCAGCAGGCCCAGTGGGGTGTCACAAGCATTTAGGCCCAGGCCATAGGGCGCCTTCTTTGTCTGCACAGCTGCCCAAACTCTCACTTTTCCACTCAGGCCGCCCAGTCAGTTGAACTGTGTGTGGAACCTGTCCACGCAGTATACCTCGTTGCACAGCTATCCATAGGCCTGGGCATCGTACCTTCCTGCCAGTTGACCGAATTTCACAGGAGAGATGATTCCTTGGTTCACACGCAGAGAGGCTCCTGCCCGGGCCACAGGCCGCCCACTGCCCCTGCCCAAGATCGGGGGCCGAAATCAGCCCTGTCTAAGTCCCCTACACCTAGATGGAGTATTGGACCAACACTTCTAGAAAACGGGGTCCTTGTGGGCAACTCATTGGAGGGACACAAATAAATCTTTGCCGACTTTTTGCTGAAACTTATGAGCATTCGTTCACACCTAAGCCTCTTACAAGGTCAGCTGTTTAGCTAAACATGAGCTCATGATCTAAATTTACACAATAATGAAGAAATCAGCTACAAAGGGAGACAATCAGCAAAAACAATCAATACCAGAATTAGATTCCCTAGGCCATCCGTCAGATGTTGGAATAATCAGGTGCTAGGCAGAAAATATACATAAACCTGGAAATGAAACAAGGAACAAGGATGTTTTCAAAGACTGGTAGGATCTCTAAAGCATTTTTGAAGTACATGGCATTGATAAAGCTAAATACTCAAAGGTTCTTTAATACAACAAATTAAGCAGTGAGAAGAGTGAAATTATGCTGTTTAGAAAACTATGGAAGATGAGATTTTCTGCCTAATTATATAAGATGATTTCTCTAAAAAATACACATTATTTCAAAGACTTATTGGCTGTGAAATACGTTAATTGTATTTCAAATGGCTTGTCTGCAAAGAAAGGTGAGATGCAGGGAATCACAGAAAGCCGAGGGGATAATATGTCAATATATACATTGCTATATGGTGAACTAAGCCTTAGGCCAGCAACAGTGTAGAGGAATGGACCCTTAGAAACGTACAAGTAAGCTGGAATCTTTAAAAGTTCTAATCTTTATAAGTAAAAAGATTTATTAATATGAATAACCAAGTGTTTTATTTGACATCAGAAAATCAAAACAATAAACCCTGAGAACATAGAAAAAAGATAAATAAAGATATGAGCAGAACATAATACCACAGAAAACGTATAAAATTTAGGTGATTTAGTAAGTCCAAAGAATATTCTTTGAAAAGATTTAAAAGACACACTTTGATTAAGGAAAACAAAAACATAAGTAAAGAATATACAGAAAGAATCAGGACAATGTTATAGCAGAGAATATATGAAATGCCAGTAAATTTGAACATTTCTGTAAAGTGGACCATTTCCTAGCTCCTAAAGTTTACCAAAACTGACACAAGAGGAAATCATTTAAGGTCATCATGACTGCCCTTGGCATTCTCGGAACGCCCTGGCCTCAGAATGCAGCATCTGTAGTCCATGGTAACCTGCGGAGTGGGGGCGTGGCTGAGGGAGGTTGGAAGACTGCCCTCACTGAGGGAGTGGGTGTGGCCATCTCTGCTGTGACTGAACAAAGGGCAGGTGAGCAGGGGGACAAGGGCAGGGCCCTCAGAGCCCGGCAGAACCTATGGGTGTCACAAGCATTTAGGCCCAGGACCAAGGGCGCCTTCTTTGGCTGCACAGCTGCCCAAACTCTCACCTTTCCAGTCAGGCCGCCCTCTTATTTGAAGTGTGTTTGGAACCTGTCCGCGCAGTACACCTCGCTGCACAGCTAACCATAGGTCATGGCATCGTAGCTTCCTTGCAGGTGACCGAAGTTCGCAGGCAAATGGGTCCCTGGGACACATGCGGAGAGGCTCCTGCCCGGGCCACAGGCCACCCAATGGCCCTGCCCCAGATCGAAGGCTGAAAAGCAGCCATGTATGAGTCCACTGCCTCTCGAAGTAGTATTGGACCAACACTTGTAGAAAACGGGATCCTTGCGGGCAACTCATTGGAGGGACACAAATAAATCCTTGCCGACTTTCTCCTGAAGGTTACCAGCATTCACACCTAAGCCTCTTACAAGGTCAGCTGTTTAGCTAAACATGAGCTCATGATCTAAATTTACACAATATTGAAGAAATCAGATACAAAGGGAGACAATCAGCAAAAACAATCAATACCAGAATGAGATTCCCTAGGCCATCCATCTGATGTTGGAATAATCAGGTGCAAGGCAGAAAATATACATAAAACTGGAACTGAAACAAGGAACAAGGAGGTTTTCAAAGGCTGGTAGGATCTCGAAAACATTTTTAAAGTACATGTCGTTGATAAACCTAAATACTCAAAGGTTGTTTAATACCACAGATTAAGCATTGAGAAGAGTGAAATTATGCTGTTTTGAAAACTATGGCAGGTGAGATTTTCTGCCTAATTATATAAGAAGATTTCTCTAAAAAATAGATATTATTTCAAAGACTTATTGGCTGTGAAATAAGTTAAGTGTATTTCAAATGGCTTGTCTGCAAAGAAAGGTGAGATGTAGGGAATCACAGAAAGTCGAGGGGAAAATGTCAATATATACATTGCTATATGGAGAACTAAGCCTTAGGCCAGCCACAATGTAGAGGAACTGACCCTTAGAAACTTAAAAGTGAGCTGGAATCTTTAAAAGTTCAAATCTTTATAAGTAAAAATATTTATTAAAATGAATAATCTAGTGTTTTAATTGACATCAGAAGATCAAAACAATAAACCCTGAGAACATAGAAAAAAGATAAATAAAGATATGAGCAGAACTTAATACCACAGAAAACGTATAAAATTCAGGTGAGGTAGTAAATCCAAAGAATATTCTTTGAAAAGATTTAAAAGACACACTTTGATTAAGGAAAACACAAACATAATTAAAGAATATATAGAAAGAATCAGGACAATGTTATAGCAGAGAATATATGAAATACCAGTAAATTTGAACATTTCTGTAAAGTGGACCATTTCCTAGCTCCTACAGTTTACCAAAACTGACACAAGAGGAAATCATTTAAGGTCATCATGTCGGCCCTTGGCATTCTCGGAACGCCCTGGACTCAGAATGCATCATCTGTAGTCCATGGTAACCTGCGGAGAGTGGGCCGGGCTGAGGGAGGCTGGAACACTGCCCTCACTGTGGGAGTGGGTGTGGCCATCTCTGCTGTGACTGAACAAAGGGCAGGGGAGCAGTTGGCCCAGGGCAGGACCCTCAGAGCCCAGCAGGCCCAGTGGGGTGTCACAAGCATTTAGGCCCAGGCCATAGGGCGCCTTCTTTGTCTGCACAGTTGCCCAAACTCTCACTTTTCCACTCAGGCCGCCCACTCAGTTGAACTGTGTGTGGAACCTGTCCACGCAGTATACCTCGTTGCACAGCTATCCATAGGCCTGGGCATCGTACCTTCCTGCCAGTTGACCGAATTTCACAGGAGAGATGATTCCTTGGTTCACACGCAGAGAGACTCATGCCCGGGCCACATGCCGCCCACTGCCCCTGCCCAAGATCTGGGGCCGAAAGCAGCCCTGTCTAAGTCCCCTACCCCTAGATGGAGTATTGGACCAACACTTCTAGAAAACGGGGTCCTTGTGGGCAACTCATTGGAGGGACACAAATAAATCTTTGCCGACTTTTTGCTGAAACTTATGAGCATTCGTTCACACCTAAGCCTCTTACAAGGTCAGCTGTTTAGCTAAACATGAGCTCATGATCTAAATTTACACAATAATGAAGAAATCAGCTACAAAGGGAGACAATCAGCAAAAACAATCAATACCAGAATTAGATTCCCTAGGCCATCCGTCAGATGTTGGAATAATCAGGTGCTAGGCAGAAAATATACATAAACCTGGAAATGAAACAAGGAACAAGGATGTTTTCAAAGACTGGTAGGATCTCTAAAGCATTTTTGAAGTACATGGCATTGATAAAGCTAAATACTCAAAGGTTCTTTAATACAACAAATTAAGCAGTGAGAAGAGTGAAATTATGCTGTTTAGAAAACTATGGAAGATGAGATTTTCTGCCTAATTATATAAGATGATTTCTCTAAAAAATACACATTATTTCAAAGACTTATTGGCTGTGAAATACGTTAATGGTATTTCAAATGGCTTGTCTGCAAAGAAAGGTGAGATGTAGGGAATCACAGAAAGCCGAGGGGATAATATGTCAATATATACATTGCTATATGGTGAACTAAGCCTTAGGCCAGCAACAGTGTAGAGGAATGGACCCTTAGAAACGTACAAGTAAGCTGGAATCTTTAAAAGTTCAAATCTTTATAAGTAAAAAGATTTATTAATATGAATAACCAAGTGTTTTATTTGACATCAGAAAATCAAAACAATAAACCCTGAGAACATAGAAAAAAGATAAATAAAGATATGAGCAGAATATAATACCACAGAAAACGTATAAAATTTAGGTGATTTAGTAAGTCCAAAGAATATTCGTTGAAAAGATTTAAAAGACACACTTTGATTAAGGAAAACAAAAACATAAGTAAAGAATATACAGAAAGAATCAGGACAATGTTATAGCAGAGAATATATGAAATGCCAGTAAATTTGAACATTTCTGTAAAGTGGACCATTTCCTAGCTCCTAAAGTTTACCAAAACTGACACAAGAGGAAATCATTTAAGGTCATCATGACTGCCCTTGGCATTCTCGGAACGCCCTGGCCTCAGAATGCAGCATCTGTAGTCCATGGTAACCTGCGGAGTGGGGGCGTGGCTGAGGGAGGTTGGAAGACTGCCCTCACTGAGGGAGTGGGTGTGGCCATCTCTGCTGTGACTGAACAAAGGGCAGGTGAGCAGGGGGACAAGGGCAGGGCCTTCAGAGACCGGCAGAACCTATGGGTGTCACAAGCATTTAGGCCCAGGACAAAGGGCGCCTTCTTTGGCTGCACAGCTGCCCAAACACTCACCTTTCCAGTCAGGCCGCCCTCTTATTTGAAGTGTGTTTGGAACCTGTCCGCGCAGTACACCTCGCTGCACAGCTAACCATAGGTCATGGCATCGTAGCTTCCTTGCAGGTGACCGAAGTTCGCAGGCAAATGGGTCTCTGGGACACATGCGGAGAGGCTCCTGCCCGGGCCACAGGCCACCCAATGGCCATGCCCCAGATCGAAGACTGAAAAGCAGCCATGTCTGAGTCCACTGCCTCTCGAAGTAGTATTGGACCAACACTTGTAGAAAACGGGATCCTTGCGGGCAACTCATTGGAGGGACACAAATAAATGCTTGCCGACTTTCTCCTGAAGGTTACCAGCATTCACACCTAAGCCTCTTACAAGGTCAGCTGTTTAGCTAAACATGAGCTCATGATCTAAATTTACACAATATTGAAGAAATCAGCTACAAAGGGAGACAATCAGCAAAAACAATCAATACCAGAATGAGATTCCCTATGCCATCCATCTGATGTTGGAATAATCAGGTGCAAGGCAGAAAATATACATAAAACTGGAACTGAAACAAGGAACAAGGAGGTTTTCAAAGGCTGGTAGGATCTCGAAAACATTTTTAAAGTACATGTCGTTGATAAACCTAAATACTCAAAGGTTGTTTAATACCACAGATTAAGCATTGAGAAGAGTGAAATTATGCTGTTTTGAAAACTATGGCAGGTGAGATTTTCAGCCTAATTATATAAGAAGATTTCTCTAAAAAATAGACATTATTTCAAAGACTTATTGGCTGTGAAATAAGTTAAGTGTATTTCAAATGGCTTGTCTGCAAAGAAAGGTGAGATGTAGGGAATCACAGAAAGTCGAGGGGAAAATGTCAATATATACATTGCTATATGGAGAACTAAGCCTTAGGCCAGCCACAATGTAGAGGACCTGACCCTTACAAACTTAAAAGTGAGCTGGAATCTTTAAAAGTTCAAATCTTTATAAGTAAAAAGATTTATGAAAATGAATAACAAGTGTTTTAATGGACATCAGAAGATCAAAACAATAAACCCTGTGAACATAGAAAAAGGATAAATAAAGATATGAGCAGAACTTAATACCACAGAAAACGTATAAAATTCAGGTGAGGTAGTAAGTGCAAAGAATATTCTTTGAAAGGATTTAAAAGACACACTTTGATTAAGGAAAACACAAACATAATTAAAGAATATATAGAAAGAATCAGGACAATGTTATAGCAGAGAATATATGAAATGCCAGTAAATTTGAACATTTCTGTAAAGTGGACCATTTCCTAGCTCCTACAGTTTACCAAAACTGACACAAGAGGAAATCATTTAAGGTCATCATGTCTGCTCTTGGCATTCTCGGAATGCCCTGGCCTCAGAATGCAGCATCTGTAGTCCATGGTAACATGCGGAGAGGGGGCGTGGCTGAGGGAGGTTGGAAGACTGCCCTCACGGAGGGAGTGGGTGTGGCCATCTCTGCTGTGACTGAACAAAGGGCAGGGGAGCAGGGGGCCCAGGGCAGGGCCCTCATAGCCCGGAAGGCCCAGTGTGGTGTCACAAGCATTTAGGCCCAGGCCATAGGGCGCCTTCTTTGTCTGCACAGCTGCCCACACTCTCACTTTTCCATTCAGGCCGCTCACTTAGTTGAAGTGTGTGTGGAACCTGTCTGCTCAGTACACCTCGCTGCACAGCTAACCATAGGTCTGGGCATCGTACCCTGTGCCAGGTGACAGAAGTTCGCTGGCAGATGTGTCCCTGGGACACACGTGGAGAGGCTCCTGCCCGTGCCACAGGCCGCCCTCTGCCCCTGCCACAAATCGGGGGCTGCAAAAAACCCTGTCTGAGTCCCCTGCGTCTAGAGGGAGTATAGGTCCAACACTTGTAGAAAACGGGGTCCTCGCCGGCAACTCTTTGGAGGGACACAAATAAATCTTTGCCGACTTTCTGTTGAAGCTTACGAGCGTTCACAGCTAAGCCTCTTACAAGGTCAGCTGTTTAGCTAAACATGTGCTCATGATCTAAATTTACACAATAAGGAAGAAATCAGCTACAAGGCGAGACAATCAGCAAAAAAAATCCATACCAGTATTAGATTCCCTATGCCATCCAACAGATGTTGGAATAATCAGGTGCAAGGCAGAAAATATACATAAAACTGGAACTGAAACAACTAACAAGGATGTTTTCAAAGACTGGTAGGATCTCTCAAACATTTTTAAAGTACATGTCATTGATAAAACTAAATACTCAAATGTTATGTAATACAACAGATTCATTATTGAGAAGAGTGAAATTATGCTGTTTTGAAAACTGTGGCAGGTCAGATTTTCTGCCTAATTATATAAGAATATTTCTCTAAAAAATACATATTATTTCAAAGACTTATTGGCTGTGAAATAAGTAAAGGGTATTTCAAATGGCTTGTCTGCAAAGAAAGGTGAGATGTAGGGAATCACAGAAAGTCGAGGGGAAAATAGGTCAATATATACATTGCTATATGGTGAACTAAGCCTTAGGCCAGCCACAATGTAGAGAACCTGACCCTTAGAAACTTACAAGTAAGCAGGAACCTTCAAAAGTTCAAATCTTTATAAGTAAAAATATTTATTAAAATGAATAACAAAGTGTTTTAAATGACATCAGAAGATCAAAACAATGAACCCTGTGAACAGAGAAAAAAGATAAATAAATATATGAGCAGAACTTAATACCACAGAAAACGTATAAAATTCAGGTGAGGTAGTAAGTCCAAAGAATATTCTTTGAAAAGATTTAAAAGACACACTTTGATTAAGGAAAACACTAACATAATTAAAGAATATACAGAAAGAATCAGGACAATGTTATAGCAGAGAATATATGAAATGCCAGTAAATTTGAACATTTCTGTACAGTTGACCATTTCCTAGCTCCTACATTTTACCAAAACTGACACAAGAGGAAATCATTTAAGGTCATCATTTCGGCCCTTGGCATTGTCGGAACGCACTGTCCTCAGAATGAAGCATCTGTAGTCCATGATAACCTGCGGAGAGTGGGCGGGGCTGAGGGAGGCTGGAACACTGCCCTCACTGAGGGAGTAGGAGTGGCCATATCTGCCGTGACTGAACAAAGGGCAGGGGAGCAGAGGTCCCAGGGCAGGGCCCTCAGAGCCAGGCAGGCCCAGTGGGGTGTCAAAAGCATTTAGGCCCAGGCCATAGGGCGCCTTCTTTGTCTGCACAGCTGCCCAAACTCTCACTATTCCACTCAAGCCGTCCACTTAGTTGAAGTGTGTGTGGAACCTGTCCACGCTGTATACCTCCCTGCATAGCTAACCATAGGTCAGGACATCATAGCTTCCTGCCTGGTGACCGAAGTTCTCAGGAGAGATGATTCCCAGGTTCACACGTAGAGAGGCTCCTGCCCGGGCCACAGGCCGCCCAATGCCCCTGCCCAAGATCGGGGGCCGAAAGCAGCCCTGTCTAAGTCCCCTAACCCTAGAGGGAGTATTGGACCAACACTTCTAGAAAACGGGGTCCTTGTGGGCATCTCATTGGAGGGACACAAAGAAATCTTTGCCGACTTTTTGCTGAAACTTACGAGCGTTCACACCTAAGCCTCTTACAAGGTCAGCTGTTTAGCTAAACATGAGCTCATGATCTAAATTTACACAATAATGAAGAAATCAGCTACAAAGGAAGACAATCAGCAAAAACAATAAATACCAGAATTAGATTCCCTAGGCCATCCGTCAGATGTTGGAATAATCAGGTGCTAGGCAGAAAATATACATAAACCTGGAAATGAAACAAGGAACAAGGATGTTTTCAAAGACTGGTAGGATCTATAAACATTTTTAAAGTACATGGCATTGATAAAGCTAAATACTCAAAGGTTCTTTAATACAACAAATTAAGCAGTGAGAAGAGTGAAATTATGCTGTTTAGAAAACTATGGCAGTTGAGATTTTCTGCCTAATTATATAAGATGATTTCTCTAAATAATACACATTATTTCAAAGACTTATTGGCTGTGAAATAAGTTAAGGGTATTTCAAATGGCTTGCCTGCAAAGAAAGGTGAGATGTAGGGAATCACAGAAAGCCGAGGGGATAATGTGTCAATATATACATTGCTATATGGTGAACTAAGCCTTAGGCCGGCAACAGTGTAGAGGAATGGACCCTTAGAAACGTACAAGTAAGCTGGAATCTTTAAAAGTTCAAATCTTTATAAGTAAAAAGATTTATTAAAATGAATATCCAAGTGTTTTAATTGACATCAGAAAATCAAAACAATAAACCCTGTGAACATAGAAAAAAGATAAATAAAGATATGAGCAGAACTTAATACAACAGAAAAGTTATAAAATTCAGGTGATTTAGTAAGTCCAAAGAATATTCTTTGAAAAGATTTAAAAGACACACTTTGATAAAGGAAAACAAAAACATAAGTAAAGAATATACAGAAAGAATCAGGACAATGTTATAGCAGAGAATATATGAAATGCCAGTAAATTTGAATATTTCTGTAAAGTGGACCATTTCCTAGTTCCTATGGTTTACCAAAACTGACAAAAGAGGAATTCATTTAAGGTCATCATGTCTGCCCTTGGTATTCTCGGAACGCCCTGGCCTCAGAATGCTGCCTCTGTAGTCCATGGTATCCTGCGGAGAGGGGGCGGGGCTGAGGGAGGCTGAAGACTGCCCTCACTGAGGGAGTGAGTGTGGCCATCTCTGCTGTGACTGAACAAATGGCAGGGGAGCAGGGGGCCCAGGGCCGTGCCCTCAGAGCTCGGAAGGTCAAGTGGGGTGTGACAAACATTTAGGCCCAGGCCATAGGGCGCCTTCTTTTTCTGCACAGCTGTCCAAACTCTCATTTTTCCACACAGGCCGCCCACTTAGTTGAAGTGTGTGAGGAACCTGTCCTGGCAGTACACCTCGCTGCACAGCTAACCATAGGTCTAGGCATCGTAGCTTCCTGCCAGGTGACCGAAGTTCGCAGGCAAATGGGTCCCTGGGACACATGCGGAGAGGCTCCTTCCCGGGCCACAGGCCACCCACTGGACCTGCCCCAGATCGAAGGTTGAAAAGCAGCCATGTCTGAGTCCTCTGCCTCTCGAAGAAGTATTGGACCAACACTTGTAGAAAACGGGATCCTTGCGGGCAACTCATTGGAGGGACACAAATAAATCCTTGCCGACTTTCTGCTGAAGCTTACCAGCGTTCACACCTAAGCCTCTTACAAGGTCAGCTGTTTAGCTAAACATGAGCTCATGATCTAAATTTACACAATATTGAAGAAATCAGCTACAAAGTGAGACAATCAGCAAAAACAATCAATACCAGAATGATATTGCCTATGCCATCCTTCTGATGTTGGAATAATCAGGTGCAAGGCAGAAAATATACATAAAACTGGAACTGAAACAAGGAACAAGGAGGTTTTCAAAGGCTGGTAGGATCTCGAAAACATTTTTAAAGTACATGCCGTTTATAAACCTAAATACTCAAAGGTTGTTTAATACCACAGATTAAGCATTGAGAAGAGAGAAATTATGCTGTTTTGAAAACTATGGCAGGTGAGATTTTCAGCCTAATTATATAAGAAGATTTCTCTAAAAAATAGACATTATTTCAAAGACTTATTGGCTGTGAAATAAGTTAAGTGTATTTCAAATGGCTTGTCTGCAAAGAAAGGTGAGATGTAGGGAATCACAGAAAGTCGAGGGGAAAATGTCAATATATACATTGCTATATGGAGAACTAAGCCTTAGGCCAGCCACAATGTAGAGGACCTGACCCTTAGAAACTTAAAAGTGAGCTGGAATCTTTAAAAGTTCAAATTTTTATAAGTAAAAAGATTTATGAAAATGAATAACAAGTGTTTTAATGGACATCAGAAGATCAAAACAATAAACCCTGTGAACATAGAAAAAAGATAAATAAAGATATGAGCAGAACTTAATACCACAGAAAACGTATAAAATTCAGGTGAGGTAGTAAGTGCAAAGAATATTCTTTGAAAAGATTTAAAAGACACACTTTGATTAAGGAAAACACAAACATAATTAAAGAATATATAGAAAGAATCAGGACAATATTATAGCAGAGAATATATGAAATGCCAGTAAATTTGAACATTTCTGTAAAGTTGACCATTTCCTAGCTCCTAGAGTTTACCAAAACTGACACAAGAGGAAATCATTTAAGGTCATCATGTCTGCTCTTGGCATTCTCGGAATGCCCTGGCCTCAGAATGCAGCATCAGTAGTCCATGGTAAACTGCGGAGAGTGGGCGTGGCTGAGGGAGGCTAGAACACTGCCCTCACTGAGGGAGTGGGTGTGGCCATCTCTGCTGTGACGGAACAAATGGCAGTGGAGCAGGGGGCCAAGGGCAGGGCCCTCATAGCCCGGCAGGCCCAGTGGGGTGTCACAAGCATTTAGGCCCAGGCCATAGGGCGCCTTATTTGTCTGCACAGCTGCCCAAACTCTCACTTTTCCATTCAGGCCGCTCACTTAGTTAAAGTGTGTGTGGAACCTGTCTGCTCAGTACACCTCGCTGCACAGCTAACCATAGGTCTGGGCATCGTAGCTTGTGCCAGTTGACCGAAGTTCGTTGGCAGATGTGTCCCTGGGACACACGTGGAGAGGCTCCTGCCCGGGCCACAGGCCGCCCTCTGCCCCTGCCCCAAATCAAGGGCTGCAAAAACCCTGTCTGAGTCCCCTGCGTCTAGAGGGAGTATAGGACCAACACTTGTAGAAAACGGGGTCCTCGCGGGCACCTCTTTGTAGGGACAGAAAAAAATCTTTGCCGACTTTCTGCTGAAGCTTACGAGCGTTCACAGCTAAGCCTCTTACAAGGTCAGCTGTTTAGCTAAACATGAACTCATGATCTAAATTTACACAATAAGGAAGAAATGAGCAACAAGGGGAGACAATCAGCAAAAAAAATCCATACCAGTATTAGATTCCCTAGGCCATGCTTCAGATGTTGGAATAATCAGGTGCAAGGCAGAAAATATACATAAAACTGGAACTGAAACAACTAACAAGGATGTTTTCAAAGACTGGTAGGATATCTCAAACATTTTTAAAGTACATGTCATTGATAAAGATAAATACTCAAAGGTTGTGTAATACAACAGATTCATCATTGAGAAGAGTGGAATTATGCTGTTTTGAAAACTATGGCAGGTCAGATTTTCTGCCAATTATATAAGAATATTTCTCTAAAAAATACATATTATTTCAAAGACTTATTGGCGGTGAAATAAGTAAAGGGTATTTCAAATGGCTAGTCTGCAAAGAAAGGTGAGATGTAGGGAATCACAGAAAGTCGAGGGGAAAATAGGTCAATATATACATTGCTATATGGTGAACTAAGCCTTAGGCCAGCCACAATGTAGAGAACCTGACCCTTAGAAACTTACAAGTAAGCTGGAATCTTCAAAAGTTCAAATCTTTATAAGTAAAAATATTTATTAAAATGAATAACCAAGTGTTTTAAATGACATCAGAAGATCAAACCAATGAACCCTGTGAACAGAGAAAAAAGATAAATAAAGATATGAGCAGAACTTAATACCACAGACAACGTATAAAATTCAGTTGAGGTAGTAAGTCCAAAGAATATTCTTTGAAAAGATTTAAAAGACTCACTTTGATTAAGGAAAAAACGAACATAATTAAAGAATATATAGAAAGAATCAGGAAAATGTTATAGCAAAGAATATATGAAATGCCAGTAAATTTGAACATTTCTGTAAAGTGGACCATTTCCTAGCTCCTACAGTTTACCAAAACTGACACAAGAGGAAATCATTTAAGGTCAACATGTCGGCCCCTGGCATTCTCGGAACGCCCTGGGCTCAGAATGCAGCATCTGTAGTCCATGGTAAACTGCGGAGAGTGGGAGGGGAGAGGGAGACTGGAACACTGCCCTCACTGAGTGAGTGGGTGTGGCCATCTCTGCTGTGACTGAACAAAGGGCAGGGGAGCAGGGGGCCCAGGGCAGGGCCCTCAGAGCCCGGCAGGCCCTGTGGTGTGTCAGAAGCATTTAGGCCCTGGCCATAGGGCGCCTTCTTTGTCTGCACAGCTGCCCAATCTCTCATTTTTGCACACAGGCCGCCCACTTAGTTGAAGTGTGTGTGGAACCTGTCCGCGCAGTACACCTCGCTGCACAGCTAACCATAGGTCTGGGCATCGTAGCCTCCTGCCAGGTGACCGAAGTTCGCAGGAGAGATGATTCCCAGGTTCAAACGCAGAGAGGCTCCTGCCCGGGCTACAGGCCGCCCACTGCCCCTGCCCGAGATCGGGGGCCGAAAGCAGCCCTGTCTAAGTCCCCTACCCCTAGAGGGAGTATTGGACCAACACTTCTAGAAAACGGGGTCCTTGTGGGCCACTCATTGGAGGGACACAAATAATTCTTTGCCGACTTTTTGCTGAAACTTACAAGCGTTCACACCTAAGCCTCTTACAAGGTCAGCTGTTTAGCTAAACATGAGCTCATGATCTAAATTTACACAATAATGAAGAAATCAGCTACAAAGGGAGACAATCAGCAAAAACAATCAATACCAGAATTAGATTCCCTAGGCCATCCGTCAGATGTTGGAATAATCAGGGGCTAGGCAGAAAATATACATAAACCTGGAAATGAAACAAGGAACAAGCATGTTTTCAAAGACTGGTAGGATCTCTAAAGCATTTTTGAAGTACATGTCATTGATAAAGCTAAATACTCAAAGGTTGTTTAATACAACAAATTAAGCAGTGAGAAGAGTGAAATTATGCTGTTTAGAAAACTATGGAAGGTGAGATTTTCTGCCTAATTATATAAGATGATTTCTCTAAAAAATACACATTATTTCAAAGACTTATTGGCTGTGAAATAAGTTAAGGGTATTTCAAATGGCTTGTCTGCAAAGAATGGAGAGATGTAGGGAATCACAGAAAGCCGAGGGGATAATATGTCAATATATACATTGCTATATGGTGAACTAAGCCTTAGGCCGGGCAACAATGTAGAGGAATGGACCCTTAGAAACGTACAAGTAAGCTGGAATCTTTAAAAGTTCAAATCTTTATAAGTAAAAAGCTTTATTAAAATGAATAAACAAGTGTTTTAATTAACATCAGAAAATCAAAACAATAAACCTTGAGAACATAGAAAAAAGATAAATAAAGATATGAGCAGAACATAATACAACAGAAAACATATAAAATTCACGTGATTTAGTAAGTCCAAAGAATATTCTTTGAAAAGATTTCCAAGACACACTTTGATTAAGGAAAACAAAAAAAGTAAAGAATACACAGAAAGAATCAGGACAATGTTAGAGCAGAGAATATAAGAAATGCCAGTAAATTTGAACATTTCTGTAAAGTGGACCATTTCCTAGCGCCTAAAGTTTACCAAAACTGACAAAAGAGGAAATCATTTATGGTCATCCTGTCTGCCCTTGGCATTCTCGGAACGCACTGGCCTCAGAATGCAGCATCTGTAGTACATGGTAACCTGCGGAGAGGGGGCGTGGCTGAGGGAGGTTGGAAGACTGCCCTCACTGAGGGAGTGGGTGTGGCCATCTCTGCTGTGACTGAACAAAGGGCAGGGGAGCAGGGGGCCCAGGGCAGGGCCCTCAGATCCCGGCAGGCCCTGTGGGGTGACACAAGCATTTAGGCCCAGGCCATAGGGCGCCTTCTTTGTCTGCACAGCTGCCCACACTCTCACTTTTCCACTCAGGCCGCCCACTTAGTTGAAGTGTGTGTGGAACCTGTCAGCGCAGTATACCTCGCTGCACAGCTATCCATAGGTCTGTGCATCGTACCTTCCTGCCATTTGACCGAAGTTCACAGGAGAGATGATTCCTTGGTTCACACGCAGAGAGGCTCCTGCCCGGGCCACAGGCCGCCCACTGCCCATGCCCAAGATCGGGGGTCGAAAGCAGCCTTGTCTAAGTCCCCTACCACTAGAGGGAGTATTGGACCAACACTTCTAGAAAACGGGGTCCTTGTGGGCAACTCATTGGAGGGACACAAATAAATCTTTGCCGACTTTTTGCTGAAACTTACGAGCGTTCCCACCTAAGCCTCTTACAAGGTCAGCTGTTTAGCTAAACATGAGCTCATGATCTAAATTTACACAATAATGAAGAAATCAGCTACAAAGGGAGACAATCACCAAAAAGAATCAATACCAGAATTAGATTCCCTAGGCCATCCGTCAGATGTTGGAATAATCAGGTGCTAGGCAGAAAATATACATAAACCTGGGAATGAAACAAGGAACAAGGATGTTTTCAAACACTGGTAGGATCTCTAAAACATTTTTAAAGTACATGTCATTGATAAAGCTAAATACTCATAGGTGGTTTAATACAACAAATTAAGCAGTGAGTAGAGTGAAATTATGCTATTTAGAAAACTATGGAAGGTGAGATTTTCTGCCTAATTATATAAGATGATTTCTCTAAAAAATACCCATTATTTCAAAGACTTATTGGCTGTGAAATAAGTTAACGGTATTTCAAATGTTTTGTCTGCAAAGAAAGGTGAGATGTAGGGAATCACAGAAAGCCGAGGGTATAATATGTCAATATATACATTGCTATATGGTGAACTAAGCCTTAGGCAGGCAACAGTGTAGAGGAATGGACCCTTAGAAACGTACAAGTAAGCTGGAATCTTTAAAAGTTCAAATCTTTATATGGAAAAACATTTATTAAAATGAATAACCAGGGCCTCCCTGGTGGCGCAGTGGTTGAGAGTCCGCCTGCCGATGCAGGGGATACGGGTTCGTGCCCCGGTCTGGGAGGATCCCATATGCCGCGGAGCGGCTGGGCCCGTGAGCCATGGCCGCTGGGCCTGCGCGTCCGGAGCCTGTGCTCCGCAACGGGAGAGGCCACAGCAGTGAGAGGCCCACATACCGCAAAAAGAAAAAAAAAAAAAAAAAAAAAATGAATAACCAATTGTTTTAATTGACATCAGAAGATCAAAACAATAAACCCTGAGAACATAGAAAAAAGATAAATAAAGATATGAGCAGAACTTAATACCACAGAAAACGTATAAAATTCAGGTGATTTAGTAAGTCCAAAGAATATTCTTTGAAAAGATTTAAAAGACGCACTTTGATTAATGAAAACAAAAACATAAGTAAAGAATATACAGAAAGAATCAGGAAAAAGTTATAGCAGAGAATATATGAAATGCCAGTAAATTTGAACATTTCTGTAAAGTGGACCATTTCCTAGCTCCTAAAGTTTACCAAAACTGACACAAGAGGAAATCATTTAAGGTCATCATGTCTGCCCTTGGCATTCTCGGAACGCCCTGGCCTCAGAATGCAGCATCTGTAGTCCATGGTAACCTGCGGAGAGGGGGCGTGGCTGAGGGAGGTTGGAAGACTGCCCTCAGTGAGGGAGTGGGTGTGGCCATCTCTGCTGTGACTGAAAAAAGAGCAGGGGAGCATGGGGCCCAGGGCAGTGCCCTCAGAGTACGGCAGACCCAGTGGGGTGTCACAAGCATTTAGGCCCAGGACAAAGGGCGCCTTCTTTTTCTGCACAGCTGCCCAAACTCTCACCTTTCCACCCAGTCTGCCATCTTATTTGAAGTGTGTTTGGAACCTGTACGCGCAGTACACCTCGCTTCACTGCTAACCATAGGTCAGGGCATCGTAGCTTCCTTCCAGGTGACCGAAGTTCACAGGCAAATGGGTCCCTGGGACACATGCAGAGAGGCTCCTGCCCGGGCCACAGGCCGCCCACAGGCCCTGCCAAAGATCGAAAGCTGTAAAGCAGCCATGTCTGAGTCCACTGCCTCTCGAAGGAGTATGGGACCAACACTTGTAGTAAACGGGGTCCTTGCGGGCAACTCATTGGATGGACACAAATAAATCTTTGCCGACTTTCTGCTGAAGCTTACCAGCGTTCACACCTAAGCCTCTTACAAGGTCAGCTGTTTAGCTAAACATGAGCTCATGATCCAAATTTACACAATATTGAAGAAATCAGCTACAAAGTGAGACAATCAGCAAAAACAATCAATACCAGAATTAGATTCCCTAGGCAATCCATTTGATGTTGGAATAATCAGGTGCAAGGCAGAAAATATACATAAAACTTGAAATGAAACAAAGAACAAGGAGGTTTTCAAAGGTTGGTAGGATCTCTAAAACATTTTTAAAGTACATGTCGTTGATAAACCTAAATACTCAAAGGTTGTTTAATACCACAGATTAAGCTTTGAGAAGAGTGTAATTATGTTGTTTTGAAAACTATGGCAGGTGGGATTTTCTGCCTAATTATATAAGAAAATTTCTCTAAAAAATAGACATTATTTCAAAGACTTATTGGCTGTGAAATAAGTTAAGTGTATTTCAAATGGCTTGTCTGCAAAGAAAGGTGAGACGTAGGGAATCACAGAAAGTCGAGGGGAAAATGACAATATATACATTGCTATATGGTGAACTAAGCCTTAGGCCAGCCACAATGTAGAGGACCTGACCCTTAAAAACTTAAAAGTGAGCTGGAATCTTTAAAAGTTCAATTGTTTATAAGTAAAATGATTTATGAATATGAATAACCAAGTGCTTTAATTGACATCAGAAAATCAAAACAATAAACCCTGAAACATAGAAAAAATATAAATAAAGGTATGAGCAGAACTTAATACCACAGAAAACGTATAAAATTCAGGTGAGGTAGTAAGTCCAAAGAATATTCTTTGAAAAGATTTAAAAGACACACTTTGATTAAGGTAAACACAAACATAATTAAAGAATATATAGAAAGAATCAGGACAATGTTATAGCAGAGAATATATGAAATGACAGTAAATTTGAACATTTCGGTAAAGTGGACCATTTCCTAGCTCCTACAGTTTACCAAAACTGGCACAAGAGGGAATCATTTAAGGTCATCATGTCGGCCATTGGCATTCTCGGAAAACCCTGGCCTCAGAATGCAGCATCTGTAGTCCATGGTAACCAGCGGAGAGTGAGCGGGGCTGAGGGAGGCTGGAACACTGCCCTCACTGAGGGAGTGGGTGTGGCCATCTCTGCTGTGACTGAACAAAGGGCAGGGGAGCAGGTGGCCCAGGGCAGGGCCCTCAGAGCCCGGAAGGCCCAGTGGGGTGTCACAAGCATTTAGGCCCAGGCCATAGGGCGCCTTCTTTGTCTGCACAGCTGCCCAAACTCTCACTTTTCCACTCAGATCACCCACTTAGTTGAAGTGTGTGTGGAACGTGTCCGTGCAGTATACCTCGCTGCACAACTAAACATAGGTCTGTGCATCGTAGCTTCCTGCCAGGTGACCGAAGTACGCAGGAGAGATGATTCCCAGGTTCACACGCAGAGAGGCTCCTGATGGTCCACAGGCCGCCCACTGCCCCTGCCCAAGATCTGGGGCCGAAAGCAGCCTGTCTAAGTCCCCTACCCCTAGAGGGAGTATTGGACCAACACTTCTAGAAAACGGAGTCCTTGTGGGCAACTCATTGAGGGACACAAATAA
Organism: Mesoplodon bidens; assembly: GCF_964165515.1. Taxonomy (NCBI): domain Eukaryota; kingdom Metazoa; phylum Chordata; class Mammalia; order Artiodactyla; family Ziphiidae; genus Mesoplodon; species Mesoplodon bidens. The sequence continues at coordinate 6,922,030 of NC_138180.1, forward strand.
ATCTTTGCCGACTTTTTGCTGAAACTTACGAGCGTTCACACTTAAGCCTCTTACAAGGTCAGCTGTTAAGCTAAACATGAGCTCATGATCTAAATTTACACAATAATGAAGAAATCAGCTACAAAGTGAGACAATCAGCAAAAACAATCAATACCAGAATTTCATTCCCTAGGCCATCCGTCAGGTGTTGGAATAATCAGGTGCTAGGCAGAAAATATACATAAACCTGGAAATGAAACAAGAAACAAGGATGTTTTCAAAGACTGGTAGGATCTCTAAAATATTTTTAAAGTACATGTCATTGATAAAGCTAAATACTCAAAGGTTGTGTAAGACAACAGATTCATCATTGAGAAGAGTGAAATTATGCTGTTTTGAAAACTATGGCAGGACAGATTTTCTGCCTCATTATATAAGAATATTTCTCTAAAAAATACACATTATTTCAAAGACTTATTGGCTGTGAAATAAGTTAAGGGTATTTCAAATGGCTTGTCTGCAAAGAAAGGTGAGATGTAGGAAATCACAGAAAGCCGAGGGTAAAATAGGTCAATATATACATTGCTCTATGGTGAACTAAGCCTTAGGCCAGAAACAATGTAGAGGACCTGACGCTTAGATACTTACAAGTAAGCTGGAATCTTCAAAAGTTATAATCTTTATAAGTAAAAAGATTTATGAAAATGAATTCACAAGTGTTTTCATGGACATCAGAAGATCAAAACAATAAACACTGAGAACATAGAAAAAAGATAAATAAAGATATGAGCAGAACTTAATACAACAGAAAACGTATAAAATTCAGGTGATGTAGTAAGTCCAAAGAATATTCTTTGAAACATTTAAAAGACACACTTTGATTAAGGAAAACAAAAACATAAGTAAATAACATACAGAAAGAATCTGGACAATGTTATAGCAGAGAATATATGAAATGGCAGTAAATTTGAATATTTGTGTAAAGTGGACCATTTCCTAGCTCATAAAGTTTACCAAAACTGACACAAGAGGAAATCATTTAAGGTCATCATGTCTGCCCTTGGCATTCTCGGAACGTCCTGGCCTCAGAATGCAGCATCTGTAGTCCATGGTAACCTGTGGAGAGGGGGAGGGGCTGAGGGAGGTTGGAACACTGCCCTCACTGAGGGAGTGAGTGTGGCCATCTCTGCTGTGGCTGAACAAAGCAGGGTAGCAAGGGGCCCAGGGCAGGGACCTCAGGGACCGGCAGGCCCAGTGGGGTGCCACAGGCATTTAAGCCCAGGACAAAGGGCGCTTTCTTTGTCTGCACAGCTGCCCAAACACTCACCTTTCCACTCAGGCCGCCCTCTTACTTGAAGTGTGGGTGGTAACGGTCCGCGCAGTACACCTCGCTGCACAGCTAACCATAGGTTTGGGAATCATAGCTTCCTGCCAGGTGACCGAAGTGCGCAGGCAGATGGGTCACTGGGACACACGCGGGGAGGCTCCTGCCACGGCCACAGGCCGCCCACTGTCCCTGCCCCAGATCGGGAGCCGCAAAGCAGCCCTGTCTGAGTCCCCTGCCTGTAGAGGGAGTATTGGACCAACACTGGTATAAAAGGTGTTCCTCGCGGGCAACTCATTGGAGGGACACAAATAACTCTGCCGAATTTCTGCTGAAGCTTACGTGCGTTCACACCTAAGCCACTTACAAGGTCAGATGTTTAGCTAAACATGAGCTCATGATCTAAATTTACACAATAATGAAGAAATCAGCTCCAAGGGGAGAAAATCAGCAAAAACAATCAATTCCAGAATTAGATTCCCTAGGGAATCAATCAGATGTTGGAATAATCAGGTGCATGGCAGAAAATATGCACTAAACTGGAACTGAAACAAGGAACAAGGATGTTTTCAAACACTGGTAGGATCTCTAAAACATTTTTAAAGTACATGTGATTGATAAAGCTAAATACTCAAAGGTTTTGTAATACAACAGATTCATCACTGAGAAGAGTGAAATTATGCTGTTTTGAAAATTATGGCAGGTCAGATTTTCTGCCTAATTATATAAGAAGATTTCTCTAAAAAGTACACATTATTTCATTGTCTTATTGGCTGTGAAATAAGTTAAGGGTATTTCAAATGGCTTGTCTGCAAAGAAAGGTGAGATGTAGGGAATCACAGAAAGTCGCGGGGAAAATAGGTCAATATATACATTGCTCTATGGTGAACTAAGCCTTATGGCAGCAACAATGTAGAGGACCTGACCCTTAGAAACTTACAAGTAAGTTGGAATATTCAAAAGTTCAAATTTTTATAAGTAAAAAGATTTATGAAAATGAATAACCAAGGGTTTAATTGGCATCAGAATATCAAAACAATAAACCCTGAGAACATAGAAAAAAGATAAATAAAGATATGAGCAGAACTTAATACAACAGAAAACGTATAAAGTTCAGGTGATGTAGTAAGTCCAAAGAATATTTTTGAAAAGATGTAAAAGACACACTTTGATTAATGAAAACAAAAACATAAGTAAGAATATACAGAAAGAATCAGGAAAATGTTATAGCAGAGAACATCTGGAATGCCAGTAAAATTGAACATTTCTGTAAAGTGGACCATTTCCTAGCTCCTACAGTTTACCAAAACTGACTCAAGAGGAAACCATTTAAGATCATTATGTCTGCCCTAGGCATACTCAGAACGCCCTGGCCTCGGAATGCAACATCTGTAGTCCATGGTAAACTGCGGAGAGGGTTCGGGGCTGAGGGAATTGGAACACTGCCCTCACTGAGGGAGTGGGTGTGGCCCTCTCTGCTGTGTCTGAACATAGGGCAGGGGAGAAGGGCGTCCTGGGCAGGGCCCTCAGAGCCCGGCAGGCTCAGTGGCGTGTCAAAAGCATTTAGGCCCAGGCCAAAGGGCGCCTGCTTTGTCTGCACAGCTGCCCAAACTCTCACCATTCCACTCAGCCCGCCCTCTTACGTGAAGTGTGTGTGGAACCTGTCCATGCAGTACAACTTGCTTCACAGCTAACCATAGGTCTGGGCATCGTAGCTTCCTGCCAGGAGACGGAAGTTCGCAGGCAGATGGGTCCCTGGGACACACGCGGAGAGGCTCCTGCCCGGGCCACAGGCCTCCAACTGCCCCTGCACCAGATCAGGGGCCGCAAATCAACCTTTTCGGAGTCCGTGCCTCAAGAGGGAGTATTGGACCAACACTTGTAGAAAACTGGGTCCTCGCGGGCCACTCATTGGATGGACACAAATAAATCTTTGCGGACTTTCTGACGAAGCTTACGAGCGTTCACATCTAAGCCTCTTACAAGGTCAGCTGTTTAGCTAAACATGAGCTCATGATCTAAATTTACACAATAATGAAGAAATCAGCTACAAGGGGGAGACAATCAGCAAAAACAATCAATACCAGAATTAGATTCCCTAGGCCATCCATCAGATGTTGGAATAATCAGGTGCAAGGCAGAAAATATACCTAAAACTGGAACTGAAACAAGGAACAAGGATATTTTCAAAGATTGGTAGGATCTATAAAACATTTTTAAAGTACATGTGATTGATAAAGCTAAATACTCAAAGGTTGTGTAATACAACCGATTCATCATTGAGAAGAGTGAAATTATGCTGTTTTGAAAACTATGGCAGGTAAGATTTTCTGCCTAATTATATACGAAGATTTCTCTAAAAAATACACATTATTTCAAAGACTTATTGGCTGTGAAATAAGTTAAGGGTATTTCAAATGGCTTGTCTGCAAAGAAAGGTGAGATGTAGGGAATCACAGAAAGCCCAGGGGAAAATAGGTCAATACATATATAGCTACACGGTGAACTAAGCCTTATGCTAGCAATAATGTAGAGGACGTAACCCTTAGAAACTTACAAGTAAGCTGGAATCTTCAAAAGTTGAAATCTTTATAAGTAAAAAGATTTATTAAAATGAATAACCAAGTGTTTTAATTGACATCAGAAGATCAAAACAATAAACCCTGAGAACATAGAAAAAAGATAAATAAAGATATGAGCAGAACTTAATACAACAGATTACGTATAAAATTCATGTGATGTAGTACGTCCAAAGAATATTCATTGGAATGATTTAAAAGACACACTTTGATTAAGGAAAACAAAAACATAAGTTAAGAATATACAGAAAGAATCAGGACAATGTTATAGCAGAGAAGATCTGAAATGCCAGTAAATTTGAACATTTCTGTAAAGTGGACCATTTCCTAGCTCCTAAAGTTTACCAAAACTGACACAAGAGGAAATCATTTAAGGTCATCCTGTCTGCCCTTGGCATTCTCAGAAAGCCCTGGCCTCAGAATGCAGCATCTGTAGTCCATGGTAACCTGCGAAGAGGGCGCTGGGCTGAGGGAGGCTGGAACACTGCCCTCACTAAGGGAGAGTGTGTGGCCATCCCTGCTGTGACTGAACAAAGGGCAGGGGAGCAGGTCGTCCTGTGCAGGGCCCTCAGAGCCCTCAGGCCCAGTGCGGTTTCACAAGCATTTAGGCCCAGGCCAAAGGGCACCCTCTTTTTCTGCACAGCTGCCCAAACTCTCACCTTTCCACGCAGCCCTCCCTCTTACTTGAAGTGTGTGTGTAACCTGTCCGCGCAGTACACCTCGCTGCACAGCTAACCATAGGTCTGGGCATCGTAGCTTCCTGCCAGGTGACCGAAGTTCGCAGGCAGATGGGTCCCTGCGACACACGCGGAGATGATCCTGCCCGGTCCACAGGCCACTGACTGCCCCTGCCCCATATCGGGGCCCGCAAAGCAGCCCTGTCTGTGTCCCTGCCTCTAGAGAGAGTATTGGACCAACACTTGTAGAAAACAGGGTCCTCACGGGAAACTCATTGTAGGGACATAAATAAACCTTTGCCTACTTTCTGCTGAAGCTTACGAGCGTTCACACCTAAGCCTCTTACAAGGTCAGCTGTTTAGCTAAACATTTGCTCATGATCTAAATTTACACAATAATGAAGAAATCAGCTACAAGGGGAGACTATCAGCAAAAACAATCAATACCAGAATTAAATTCCTTAGGCAATCCATCAGATGTTGGAATAATCAGGTGCAAGGCATAAAATATACACAAACCTGGAACAAAAACAAGGAATAACGATGTTTTCAAAACTGGTAGGATCTCTAAAACATTTTTAAAGTACATGTCATTGATAAAGCTAAATACTCAAAGGTTGTGTCATACAACAGATTCAGCACTGAGAAGAGTGAAATTATGCTATTTTGAAAACTATGGCAGGTCAGATTTTCTGCCTAATTATATAAGAAGATTTTTCTAAAAAATACACATTATTTCAAGGACTTATTGGCTGTGAAATAAGTTAAGGGAATTGCAAATGACTTGTTTGCAAAGAAAGGTGAGATGTTGGGACTCACAGAAAGTCGAGGGCAAAATAGGTCAATATATAATTGCTATATGGTGAACTAAGCCTTAGGCCAGCAACAATGTAGAGGAACTGACCCTTAGAAACTTACAAGTAAGCTGGAATCCTCAAAATTTCAAATCTTTATAAGTAAACAGATTTATTAAAATGAATAACCAGGTGTTTTAATTGACATCAGAAGATCAATACATTAAGCCCTGAGAACATAGAAAAAAGATAAATAATGATATGAGCAGAACTTAATACAACAGAAAACGTATACAATTCAGGTGATGTAGTAAGTCCAAAGAATATTCTTTGAAAAGATTTAAAAGACAGAGTTTGATTAAGGAAAACAAAAAAAAAAAAAATAAGTAAAGCATATACAGAAAGCTATAGGACAATGTTATAGCAGAGAATATATGAAATGCCAGTAAATTTGAACATTTCCTTAAAGTGGACCATTTCCTAGCTCCTAAAGTTTACCAAAACTGACACAAGTGGAAATCATTTAAGGTCATCATGTATGCCCTTGGCATTCTAGGAACGCCCTGGCCTCAGAATGCAGCATCTGTAGTCCATGGTAACCTGCGGAGAAGGGGCGGAGCTGAGGGAGGTTGGAACACTGCCCTCACTGAGGGAGAGGGTGTGGCATTCTCTGCTGTGACTGAACAAAGGGCAGGGGAACAAGGGGAGCATGGCAGGGCCCTCAGAGCCCTGCAGGCCCAGTGGGGTGTCACAAGCATTTAGGCCCAGGCCAAGGGACGCCTTCTTTGTCTGCACAGCTGCCCAAACACTCACCTTTCCACTCAGGCCGCACTCTTACTTGAAGTGTGGGTGGAACCTGTCCGCGCAGTACACCTCGCTGCACAGCTATCCATAGGTCTGGGCATCGTAGCTTCCTGCCAGGTGACTGAAGTTCGCAGTCAGATGTGTCCCTGGGACACACGCGGACAGGCTCCTGCCCGGGCCACCGGCCGCCCACTGCCCCTGCCCCAGATCGGGGATCGCAAAGCAGCCCCCTCTGATTCCCATGCCTCAAGAGGGAGGATTGGAACAACTCTTGTAGAAAATGGGGTCCTCGCAGGCAACTCATTTGAGGGACGCAAATAAACCATTGCCGCCTTCTGCTGATGCTTACGAGCAATCACACCTAAGCCTTTACAAGGTAAGCTGTTTAGCTCAACATGAGCTCATGATCTAAATTTACACAATAATTAAGAAATCAGTTACAAGAGGAGAGAATCAGCAAAAACAATCAATACCAGAATTATATTCTGTAGGCCATCCATCAGATGTTGGAATAATCAGGTGCAAGACAGAAAATATACACAAACCTGGAACTGAAACAAGGAACAAGGATGTTTTCAAAGCCTGATAGGATCTCTAAAACATTTTTAAAGTACATGTCATTGATAAAACCAAATACTCAAAGGTTGCTTAATACAACAAATTCATCATTGAGAAGAGTGAAATTATGCTGTTTTGAAAACTATGGCAGGTCAGATTTTTGCCTAATTATATAAGAAGATTTATCTAAAAAATTCACATTATTTCAAAGACTTATTGGCTGTGAAATAAGTTAAGGATATTTCAAATGGCTTGTCTGCAAAGAAAGGTGAGATGTAGGGAATCACAGAAAGCCGAGGGAAAAATAGGTTAATATATACATTGTTGTATGGTGAACTAAGCCTTAGGCCAGCATCAATGTAGAGGACGTGACCCTTAGAAATTTACAAGTAAGCTGGAATCTTCAAAAGTTCAAATCTTTATAAGTAAAAAGATTTATGAAAATGAATAACCAAGTGTTTTAATTGACATCAGAAGATCAAAGCAATAAACCATGAGAACATAGAAAAAAGATAAATAAAGATATGAGCAGAACTTAATACAACAGAAAACGTATAAAATTCAGGTGATGTAGTAAGTCTGAAGAATATTCTTTGAAAAGACTTAAAAGACACACTTTGATTAAGGAAAACAAAAACATAAGTAAAAAATATAGAAGAGAATCAGAACAATGTTATAGCAGAGAATATCTGAAATGCCAGTAAATTTGAACATTTGTGTAAAGTGGACCATTTCCTAGCTCCTACAGTTTACCAAAACTGACACAAGAGGAAATCATTTAAGGTCATCATGCCTGCCCTTGGCATTCTCGGAACGCCCTGGCCTCAGAATGCAGCATCTGTAGTCCATGGTAACCTGCGGAGAGGGGGCGGGGCTGAGGGAGTTTGGAACACTGCCCTCACTGTGGGAGTGGGTGTGGCCATCTCTGCTGTGACTGAACAAAGGGCAGGGGAGAAGGGGGACCAGTGCAGGGCCCTCAGAGCCCAGCAGTCCCTGTGGGGTGTCACAAGCATTTAGGCCCATTGCAAAGGGCGTCTTCTTTGCCTGCACAGCTGCCCAAACTCTCACCTTTACCCTCAGGCAGCCCTCTTACTTGAAGTGTGTGTGGAAGCTGTCCGTGCAGTACACCTCACTGCAGAGCTAACCATAGGTCGGGCATCGTAGCATCCTGCCGGTTGACCAAAGTTTGCAGGCAGATGTTCTCTGTGACACACGTGGAGAGCCTCCGGCCCAGGCCACAGGCCGCCCACTGCCCCTGCCCCAGATCGGTGGCCGCAAACAGCCCTTTCTTAGTCCCCTGCCACTAGAGGGTGTATTGGACCAACACTTGTAGAAAACGGGGTCCTCGCGGGCAACTCATTGGAGAGACACACATAAATCTTTGCCGACTTTCTGCTGAAGCTTACGAGCGTTCACATCTAAGCCTCTTACAAGGTCAGCTGTTTCTCTAAACATGAGCTCATCATCTAAATTTACACAATAATGAAGAAATCAGCTACAAGGGGAAACAATCAACAAAAACAATCAATACCAGAATTAGATTCCCTAGGCCATCCATCAGATGTTGGAATAATCAGGTGCAAGGCAGAAAATATACACAAAACTGGAACTGAAACAAGGAACAAGGATGTTTTCAAAGAATGGTAGGGTCTCTAAAACATTTTTAAAGAACTTGTCATTGATAAAGCTGAATACTCAAAGGTTGTGTAATACAACAGATTCATCATTGAGAAGACTGAAATTATGCTGTTTTGAAAACTATGGCAGGTGAGATTTTCTGCCTCATTATATAAGAAGATTTCTCTAAAAAATACACATTATTTCAAAGACTTATTAGCTGTTAAATAAGTTAAGTGTATTTCAAATGGCTTGTCTGCAAAGAAAGCAGAGATGTAGGAAATCACAGAAAGCCGAGGGGAGAATAGGTGAATATATACATTGCTATATGGTGAACTAAGCCTTAGGCCAGGAACAATGTAGAGGACCTGACCCTTAGAAATTTACAAGTAAGCTGGAACCTTCAAAATTTCAAATCTTTATAAGTAAAACATTTTATTAAAATGAATAACCAAGTGTTTTAATTGACATCAGAAGATCAAAACATTAAGCCCTGAGAACATAGAAAAAAGATAAATAAAGATATGAGCAGAACTTAATACGAAAGAAAACGTATACAATTCAGGTGAAGTAGTAAGGCCAAAGAATTTTCTTTAAAAGATTTAAAAGACAGAGTTTGATTAAGGAAAACAAAAACATAAGTAAAGCATATACAGAAAGAATAAGGATAATGTTATAGCAGATAATATATGAAATGCCCGTAAATTTGAACATTTCTGTAAAGTGGACCATTTCCTAGCTCCTACAGTTTACCAAAACTGACACAAGAGGAAATCATTTAAGGTTATCATGTCTGCCCTTGGCATCCTCGGAATGCCCTGTCCTCAGAATGCTGCATCTGTAGTCCATGGTAACCTGCGGAGAGGGGGCGGGGCTGAGGGAGTTTGGAACACTGCCCTCACTGAGGGAGTGGGTGAGGCCATCTCTGCTGTGACTGAACAAATGGCAGGGGAACACGGGTCCCAGGGAGCGGCCCTCAGAGGCGGGCAGTCCCAGTGGGGTGTCACAAGCATTTAGGCCCAGGCAAAAGGACGCCATCTTTGTCTGCACTGCTGCCCAAACTCTCACCTTTCCCCTCAGGCCGCCCTCTTACTTGAAGTGTGTGTGGAACCTGTCCGCGCAGTACACCTCCCTGAACAGCTAACCATAGGTCTGGGCATCGTAGCTTCCTGAACGGTGACCGAAGTTCGCAGGCAGAGGGGTCACTGGGAGAGACGTGGAGAGGTTCCTGCCTGGGCCACAGGCCGCCCAGAGCCCCTGCCCATGATCGGGGTCTGCAAACAGCCCTCTCTGAGTCCCCTGCCACTAGAGGGAGTATTGGACCAACATTTGTAGAAAACGGGGTCCTCGCGGGCAACTCATTGGAGGGACACAAGTAAATCTTTGCCGACTTTTTGCTGAAGCTTACGAGCGTTCACACCTAAGGCTCATACAGGGTCAGCTGTTTAGCTAAACATGAGCTCATCATCTAAATTTACAAACTAATGAAGAAATCAGCTACAAGGGGAAACAATCACGAAAAACCATCAATATCAGAATTAGATTCCTTAGGCCATCAATCAGATGTTGGAATAATCAGGTGCAAGGCAGAAAATATACACAAAACTGGAACTGAAACAAGGAACAAGGATGTTTTCAAAGACTGGTAGGATCTCTAAAACATTTTTAAAGTACATGTCATTGATAAAGGTAAATACTCAGAGGTTGTGTAAGACAACAGATTCATCATTGAGAAGAGTGAAATAATGCTCTTTTGAAAACTATGGCAGGTCAGATTTTCTGCCTAATTATATAAGAACATTTCTCTAAAAAATACGCATTATTTCAACCACTTATTGGCTGTGAAATAAGTTAAGGGTATTTCAAATGGCTTGTCTGCCAAGAAAGGTGAGATGTAGGAAATCCCAGAAAGCCGAGGGGAAAATAGGTCAATATATACATTGCTCTATGGTGAACTAAACCTTAGGCCAGCAACAATGTAGAGGACCTGACCCTTATAAACTTACAAGTAAGCTGGAATCTTCAAAAGTTGAAATCTTTATAAGTAAAAAGATTTATGAAAATGAATAACCAAGTGTTTTAATTGACATCAGAAGATCAAAACAATAAACCCTGAGAACATAGAAAAAAGATAAATAAAGATATGAGCAGAACTTTATACAACAGAAAACGTATAAAATTCAGGTGATGTAGTAAGTCCAAAGAATTTTCTTTGAAAAGATTTAAAAGACACACTTTGATTAAGGAAAACAAAAACATAAGTGAAGAATATACAGAAAGAATCAGGACAATGATATAGCAGAGAATATCTGAAATGCCAGTAAATTTGATCATTTAGGTAAAGTGGACCATTTCCTAGTTCCTAAAGTTTACCAAAACTGACACAAGAGGAAATCATTTAAGGTCATCATGTCTGCCCTTGGCATTCTCGGAACGCCATGGCCTCAGAATGCAGCATATGTAGTCCATGGTAACCTGCGGATAGGGGGCGGCGCTGAGGGAGGTTGGAACACTGCCCTCACTGAGGGAGTGGGTGCAGCCATCTCTGTCGTGACTGAACAAAGGGCAGGGGAGCAGGAGGCCCAGGTCAGGGCCCTCAGAGCCCGGCAGTCCCAGTGGGTTGTCACAAGCATTTAGGCCCAGGTCAAAGGATGCCTTCTTTGTCTGCACAGCAGCCCAAACTCTCACCTTTCCCCTCAGGCCTCCCTCTTATTTGAAGTGTGTGTGGAACCTGTCTGTGCAGTACACCTCGCTTCAGAGATAACCATAGGTCCGGGCATAGTAGCTTCCTGCAGGTTGACCGAAGTTCTCAAGCAGATGGGTCCCTGGTAAACACGCGGAGAGGCTCCTGCCCGGGCCACAGGCCGCCCACTGCCCCTGCCCCAGATCGGGGGCTGCAAAGCAGCTCTCTCTGAATCCCCTGCCTCTAGAGGATGTATTGAATCAACACTTGTAGAAAACGGGATCCTCGCAGGCAACTCATTGGAGGGACACAAATAAATCTTTGTGGACTTTCTGCTGAAGCTTACGTGCGTTCACACCTAAGCCTCTTACAAGGTCAGCTGTTTAGCTAAACATGAGCTCATGATCTAAATTTACACAATAATGAAGAAATCAGCTACAAGGGGAGAACATCAGCAAAAACCATCAATACCAGAATTAGATTCCCAAGCCCATCTATCAGATGTTGGAATAATCAGGTGCAAGGCAGAAAATATACATAAAACTGGAAATGAAACAAGGAACAGGGATGTTTTCAAAGACGGGTAGGATCTCTAAAACATTTTTAAAGTATATGTCATTGATAATGCTAAATACTCAAAGGTTCTGTAATACAACAGATTCATCATTGAGAAGAGTGAAATTATGCTGTTTTGAAAACTATGGCAGGTCAGATTTTCTGCCAAATTATATAAGAAGATTTCTCTAAAAAATACACATTATTTCAAAGACTATTTGGCTGTGAAATAAGTTAAGGGTATTTCAAATGGCTTGTCTGCAAAGAAAGGTGAGATGTAGGGAATCACAGAAAGCCGAGGAGAAAATAGGTCAATATATACATTGCTATATGGTGAACTAAGCCTTAGGCCAGCAGCAGTGTAGAGTACACGACCCTTAGAAACTTACAAGTAAGCTGGAATCTTCAAAAGTTCAAATCTTTATAAGAAAAAGATTTATTAAAATGAATAACCAAGTGTTTTAATTCGCATCAGAAGATCAAAACAATAAACCATGAGAACATAGAAAAAAGATAAATAAAGATATGAGCAGAACTTAATACAACAGAAAACGTATAAAATTTAGGTGATGTAGTAAGTCCAAAGAATATTCATTGAAAAGATTTAAAAGACACAATTTGATTAAGGAAAACAAAAAAAAGTAAACAATATACAGAAAGAATCAGGACAATGTTATAGCAGAGAAGATCTGAAATGCCAGTAAATTTGAACATTTCTGTAAAGTGGACCATTTCCTAGCTCCTAAAGTTTACCAAAACTGACACAAGAGGAAATCATTTAAGGTCATCATGTCTGCCCTTGGCATTCTCGGAACACCCTGGCCTCAGAATGCAGCATCTGTATTCCATGTTAAACTGCGGAGAGGGGGCACGGCTGAGGGAGTTTGGAACACTGCCCTCACTGAGGGAGTGGGTGTGGCCATCTCTGCTGTGACGGAACAAAGGGCAGGGGAGCAGGGCGTCCAGGGCAGGGCCCTCAGAGCCCGGCATGCCCAGTGGCGTGTCACAAGCATTTAGGCCCAAGCCAAAGGGCGCCTTCTTGGTCTGCACAACTGCCCAAACTCTCAATTTTCCACTCAACCCGCCCTCTTACGTGAAGTGTGTGTGGAACCTGTCCGAGCAGTACACCTTCCTGCACAGATAACCATAGGTCTGGGAATCGTAGCTCCCTGCCAGGTGACCGAAGTTTGAAGGCAGATACGTCCCTGGGACACACGCGGAGAGGCTCCTGCCCGGGCAAAAGGGTTCCAACTGCCCCTGCACCAGATTGGGTGACGCAAAGCAACCTTGTCTGTGTCCCTGCCTCTACAGGGAGTATTAGACAATCACTTGTAGAAAACTGGGTCCTCGCGGGCCACTCATTGGAGGGACACAAATAATTATTTGCCGACTTTCTGATGAAGCTTACGACAGTTCACACCTAAGCGTCTTAGAAGGTCAGCTGTTTAGCTAAACATGAGCTCATGATCTAAATTTACACAATAATGAAGAAATCAGCTACAAGGGGGAGACAATCAGCAAAAACAATCAATACCAGAATTAGATTCCCTAGGACATCCATCAGATGTTGGAATAATCAGGTGCAAGGCAGAAAATATACATAAACCTGGAACTGAAACAAGGAACAAGGATGTTTTCAAAGACTGGTAGGATCTCTAAAACATTTTTAAAGTACATGTCATTGATAAAGCTAAATACTCAAAGGTTGTGTCATACAACAGATTCATCAATGAGAAGAGTGAAATTATGCTATTTTGAAAACTATGGCAGGTCAGATTTTCTGCCTAATTATATAAGAAGATTTCTCTAAAAATTACACATTATTTCAAAGACTTATTGGCTGTGAAATAAGTTAAGGGTATTTCAAATAGCTTGTCTGCAAAGAAAGGTGAGATGTAGGGAATCATAGAAAGTCGAGGGGAAAATAGGTCAATATATACATTGCTCTATGGTGAACTAAGCCTTAGGCGAGCAACAATGTAGAGGACCTTACCCATAGAAACTTACATGTAAGTTGGAATCCTCAAAAGTTCAATTCTTTATATGTAAAAAGATTTATGAAAATGAATAACCAAGTGTTTTAATTGACATCAGAAGATCAAAACAATAAACCCTGAGAACATAGAAAAAAGATAAAGATATGAGCAGAACTTAATACAACAGAAAACATATAAAATTCAGGTGAGGTAGTAAGTCCAAAGAATATTTTGTAGAAGATTTAAAATACACACTTTGATTAAGGAAAACAAAAACATAAGTAAAGAATATACAGAAAGAATCAGGACAATGTTATAGCAGAGAACATCTGGAATGCCAGTAAATTTGAACATTTCTGTAAAGTGGACCATTTCCTAGCTCCTAAAGTTTACCAAAACTGACACTAGAGGAAAACATTTAAGAACATTATGTCTCCCCTTGGCATTCTCGGAACGCCCTGGACTCAGAATGCAACATCTGTAGTCCATGGTAACCTGCGGAGAGGGGGCGGGGCTGAGGGAGTTTGGAGCACAGCCCTCACTGAGGGAGTGGGTGTGGCAATTTCTGCTGTGACTGAACAAAGGGCAGTGGAGCAGAGAGTCTGGGCAGGGCCCTCAGAGCCCGGCAGGCCCAGTGGGGTGTCACAAGCATTTAGGCCCAGGCCAAAGGGCGCCTTCTTTGTCTGCACAGCTGCCCAAACTCTCACCTTTCCACTCAGCCCGCCCTCTTACGTGAAGTGTGTGTGGAACCTGTCCATGCAGTACAACTTGCTGCACAGCTAACCATAGGTCTCGGCATCGTAGCTTCCTGCCAGGAGACCGAAGTTCGCAGGCAGATGGGTAGTTGGGACACATGCTGAGAGGCTCCTGCAAGGGCCACAGGACGCCAACTGACCCTGTACAACATCGGGGGCCGCAAAGCAACCTTTTCTGAGTCCGTGCCTCAAGAGGGAGTATTGGACCAACACTTGTAGAAAACTGGGTCCTCGCGGGCCACTCATTGGAGGGACACAAATACATCTTTGCCGACTTTCTGATGAAGCTTACGAGAGTTCAAACCTAAGCCTCTTACAAGGTCAGCTGTTTAGCTAAACATGAGCTCATGATCTAAATTTACACAATAATGAAGAAATCACCTACATGGGGGAGACAATCAGCAAAAACAATCAATACCAGAAATAGATTCCCTAGGCAATCAATCAGATGTTGGAATAATCAGGTGCAAGGCAGAAAATATACCTAAAACTGGAACTGAAAGAAGGAACAAGGATGTTTTCAAAGACTGGTAGGATAACTAAATCATTTTTAAAGTACATGTCATTGATAATGCTAAATACTCAAATGTTATGTAATACAACAGATTCATCATTGAGAAGAGTGAAATTATGCTGTTTTGAAAACTATGGCAGGTCAGATTTTCTGCCTAATTATATAAGAAGATTTCTCTAAAAAATACACGTTATTTCAAAGACTTATTGGCTGTGAAATAAGATAAGGGTATTTCAAATGGCTTGTCTGCAAAGAAAGGTGAGATATAGGGAATCACAGAAAGTCGAGGGGAAAATAGGTCAATATATACTTTGCTATATGTTGAACTAAGCCTTAGGCCAGCAACAATGTAGAGGACCTGACCCTTAGAAACTTACAAGTAAGTCGGAATCTTCAAAAGTTCAAATCTTTATAAGTAAAAAGATTTATGAAAATGAATAACCAAGTGTTTTAATTGGCATCAGAAGATCAAAACAATAAACCCTGAGAACATAGAAAAAAGATAAATAAAGATATGAGCAGAACTTAATACAACAGAAAACGTATAAAACTGAGGTGGTTTTGTAAGTCCGAAGAATGTTTGTGGAAAAGAGCTTTAAAAGACACACTTTGATTAAGGAAAACAAAACATAAGTAAAGAATATACAGAAAGAATCAAGACAATATTATAGCAGAGAAGATCTGAAATGCCAGTAAATTTGAACATTTCTGTAAAGTGGACCATTTCCTAGCTCTTAAAGTTTACCAAAACTGACACAAGAGGAAATCATTTAAGGTCATCATGTCTGCCCTTGGCATTCTCGGAACGCCCTGGCCTCAGAAGGCAGCATCTGTAGTCCATGGTAACCTGCGGAGAGGGGGCGGTGCTGCGGGAGGTTGGAACACTGCCCTCACTGAGGGAGTGTGTGTGGCCATCTCTGCTCTGACTGAACAAAGGGCAGGGGAGCAGAGAGTCTGTGCATGGCCCTCAGAGCCCGGCAGGCCCAGTGGGGTGTCAAAAGCATTTAGGCCCAGGCCAAAGGGCGCCATCATTGTCTGCACAGCTGCCCAAACCCTCACCTTTCCACTCAGCCCGCCCTCTTACTTGAAGTGTGTGTGGAACCTGTCCACGCAGTACACCTCGCTCAACAGCTAACCATAGGTCTGGGCATCGTAGCTTCCTGCCAGGTGACCGAACTTCGCAGGCAGATGCGTCCCTGTGACACACGCGGGGAGGATCCTGCCCGGTCCACAGGCCACCGACAGCCCTTGCCCCATATCGGGGGCCGCAAAGCAGCCCTGTCTGTGTCCCTGCCTCTAGAGGGAGTATTGGACCAACACATGTAGAAAACGGGGTCCTCGCGGACACCTCATTGGAGGAACATAAATAAATCTTTGCCTACTTTCTGCTGAAGCTTACCAGCGTTCAAACATAAGCCTCTTACAAGGTCAGCTGTTTAGCTAAACATGAGCTCATGATCTAAATTTACACAATAATGAAGAAATCAGCTACAAGGGGGAGACAAACAGCAAAAACAATCAATACCAGAATTAGATTCCCTAGGCCATCCATCTGATGTTGGAATAATCAGGTGCAAGGCAGAAATTATACATAAATTTGGAACTGAAACAAGGAACAAGGATGTTTTCAAAGACTGGTAGGATCTCTAAAACATTTTTAAAGTACATGTCATTGATAAAGCTAAATACTCAAAGGTTGTGTAATACAACAGATTCATCATTGAGAAGAGTGAAATTATGCTGTTTTGAAAACTATGGCAGGTCAGAATTTCTGCCTAATTATATAAGAATATTTCTCTAAAAAATACACATTATTTCAAAGACTTTTTGGCTGTGAAATAAGATAAGGTTATTTCAAATGGCTTGTCTGCAAAGAAAGGTGAGATGTAGGGAATCACAGAAAGTCGAGGGAAAAATAGGTCAATTTATACATTGCTATGTGGAGAACTATGCCTTAGGCCAGCAAAAATGTAGAGGACCAGACCCTTAGAAACTTACAAGTAAGTTGGAATCTTCAAAAGTTCAAATCTTTATAAGTAAAAAGTTTTATGAAAATTAATAACCAAGTGTTTTAATTGGCATCAGAAGATCAAAACTATAAACCCTGAGAACATAGAAAAAAGATAAATAAAGATATGAGCAGAACTTAATACAACAGAAAACGTATAAAATTGAGGTGGTTTAGTAAGTCTGAAGAATGTTTGTGGAAAAGAGCTTTAAAAGACACACTTTGATTAAGGAAAACAAAACATAAGTAAAGAATATACAGAAAGAATCAAGACAATATTATAGCAGAGAAGATCTGAAATGCCAGTAAATTTGAACATTTCTGTAAAGTGGACCATTTCCTAGCTCCTAAAGTTTACCAAAACTGACACTAGAGGAAACCATTTAAGAACATTATGTCTGCCCTTGGCATTCTCGGAACGCCCTGGACTCAGAATGCAACATCTGTAGTCCATGGTAACCTGCGGAGAGGGGGCGGGGCTGAGGGAGTTTGGAAACCTGCCCTCACTGAGGGAGTGGGTGTGGCCATTTCTGCTGTGACTGAACAAAGGGCAGTGGAGCAGAGAGTCTGGGCAGGGCCCTCAGAGCCCGGCAGGCCCAGTGGGGTGTCACAAGCATTTAGGCCCAGGCCAAAGGGCGCCTTCTTTGTCTGCACAGCTGCCCAAACTCTCACCTTTCCACTCAGCCCGCCCTCTTACGTGAAGTGTGTGTGGAACCTGTCCATGCAGTACAACTTGCTGCACAGCTAACCATAGGTCTCGGCATCGTAGCTTCCTGCCAGGAGACCGAAGTTCGCAGGCAGATGGGTAGTTGGGACACACGCTGAGAGGCTCCTGCAAGGGCCACAGGACGCCAACTGACCCTGTACCACATCGGGGGCCGCAAAGCAACCTTTTCTGAGTCCGTACCTAAAGAGGGAGTATTGGACCAACACTTGTAGAAAACTGGGTCCTCGCGGGCCACTCATTGGAGGGACACAAATACATCTTTGCCGACTTTCTGATGAAGCTTACGAGAGTTCAAACCTAAGCCTCTTACAAGGTCAGCTGTTTAGCTAAACATGAGCTCATGATCTAAATTTACACAATAATGAAGAAATCAGCTACAAGGGGGAGACAATCAGCAAAAACAATCAATACCAGAAATAGATTCCCTAGGCCATCAATCCGACGTCGGAATAATCAGGTGCAAGGCAGAAAATATACCTAAAACTGGAACTGAAACAAGGAACAAGGATGTTTTCAAAGACTGGTAGGATAACTAAATCATTTTTAAAGTACATGTCATTGATAATGCTAAATACTCAAATGTTATGTAATACAACAGATTCATCATTGAGAAGAGTGAAATTATGCTGTTTTGAAAACTATGGCAGGTCAGATTTTCTGCCTAATTATATAAGAAGATTTCTCTAAAAAATACACGTTATTTCAAAGACTTATTGGCTGTGAAATAAGATAAGGGTATTTCAAATGGCTTGTCTGCAAAGGAAGGTGAGATGTAGGGAATCACAGAAAGTCAAGGGGAAAATAGGTCAATATATACTTTGCTATATGGTGAACTAAGCCTTAGGCCAGCAACAATGTAGAGGACCTGACCCTTAGAAACTTACAAGTAAGTCGGAATCTTCAAAAGTTCAAATCTTTATAAGTAAAAAGATTTATGAAAATGAATAACCAAGTGTTTTAATTGGCATCAGAAAATCAAAACAATAAACCCAGAGAACATAGAAAAAAGATAAATAAAGATATGAGCAGAACTTAATACAACAGAAAACGTATAAAACTGAGGTGGTTTTGTAAGTCCGAAGAATGTTTGTGGAAAAGAGCTTTAAAAGACACACTTTGATTAAGGAAAACAAAACATAAGTAAAGAATATACAGAAAGAATCAAGACAATATTATAGCAGAGAAGATCTGAAATGCCAGTAAATTTGAACATTTCTGTAAAGTGGACCATTTCCTAGCTCTTAAAGTTTACCAAAACTGACACAAGAGGAAATCATTTAAGGTCATCATGTCTGCCCTTGGCATTCTCGGAACGCCCTGGCCTCAGAAGGCAGCATCTGTAGTCCATGGTAACCTGCGGAGAGGGGGCGATGCTGCGGGAGGTTGGAACACTGCCCTCACTGAGGGAGTGTGTGTGGCCATCTCTGCTCTGACTGAACAAAGGGCAGGGGAGCAGAGAGTCTGTGCATGGCCCTCAGAGCCCGGCAGGCCCAGTGGGGTGTCAAAAGCATTTAGGCCCAGGCCAAAGGGCGCCTTCATTGTCTGCACAGCTGCCCAAACCCTCACCTTTCCACTCAGCCCGCCCTCTTACTTGAAGTGTGTGTGGAACCTGTCCACGCAGTACACCTCGCTCAACAGCTAACCATAGGTCTGGGCATCGTAGCTTCCTGCCAGGTGACCGAAGTTCGCAGGCAGATGCGTCACTGCGACACACGCGGAGAGGATCCTGCCAGGTCCACAGGCCTCCGACAGCCCTTGCCCCATATCGGGGGCCGCAAAGCAGCCCTGTCTGTGTCCATGCCTCTAGAGGGAGTATTGGACCAACACATGTAGAAAACGGGGTCCTCGCGGACACCTCATTGGAGGGACATAAATAAATCTTTGCCTACTTACTGCTGAAGCTTACCAGCGTTCACACATAAGCCTCTTACAAGGTCAGCTGTTTAGCTAAACATGAGCTCATGATCTAAATTTACACAATAATGAAGAAATCAGCTACAAGGGGGAGACAAACAGCAAAAACAATCAATACCAGAATTAGATTCCCTAGGCCATCCATCAGATGTTGGAATAATCAGGTGCAAGGCAGAAATTATACATAAAATTGGAACTGAAACAAGGAGCAAGGATGTTTTCAAAGACTGGTAGGATCTCTAAAATATTTTTAAAGTACATGTCATTGATAAAGCTAAATACTCAAAGGTTGTGTTATACAACAGATTCATCATTGAGAAGAGTGAAATTATGCTGTTTTGAAAACTATGGCAGGTCAGAATTTCTGCCTAATTATATAAGAATATTTCTCTAAAAAATACACATTATTTCAAAGACTTATTGGCTGTGAAATAAGATAAGGTTATTTCAAATGGCTTGTCTGCAAAGAAAGGTGAGATGTAGGGAATCACAGAAAGTCGAGGGAAAAATAGGTGAATTTATACATTGCTATGTGGAGAACTAAGCCTTAGGCCAGCAAAAATGTAGAGGACCAGACCCTTAGAAACTTACAAGTAAGTTGGAATCTTCAAAAGTTCAAATCTTTATAAGTAAGAAGTTTTATGAAAATTAATAACCAAGTGTTTTAATTGGCATCAGAAGATCAAAACAATAAACCCTGAGAACATAGAAAAAAGATAAATAAAGATATGAGCAGAACTTAATACAACAGAAAACGTATAAAATTGAGGTGGTTTAGTAAGTCTGAAGAATGTTTGTGGAAAAGAGCTTTAAAAGACACACTTTGATTAAGGAAAACAAAACATAAGTAAAGAATATACAGAAAGAATCAAGACAATATTATAGCAGAGAAGATCTGAAATGCCAGTAAATTTGAACATTTCTGTAAAGTGGACCATTTCCTAGCTACTAAAGTTTACCAAAACTGACACTAGAGGAAACCATTTAAGAACATTATGTTTGCCCTTGGCATTCTCGGAACGCCCTGGACTCAGAATGCAACATCTGTAGTCCATGGTAACCTGCGGAGAGGGGGCGGGGCTGAGGGAGTTTGGAACCCTGCCCTCACTGAGGGAGTGGGTGTGGCCATTTCTGCTGTGACTGAACAAAGGGCAGTGGAGCAGAGAGTCTGGGCAGGGCCCTCAGAGCCCGGCAGGCCCAGTGGGGTGTCACAAGCATTTAGGCCCAGGCCAAAGGGCGCCTTCTTTGTCTGCACAGCTGCCCAAACTCTCACCTTTCCACTCAGCCCGCACTCTTACGTGAAGTGGGTGTGGAACCTGTCCATGCAGTACAACTTGCTGCACAGCTAACCATAGGTCTCGGCATCGTAGCTTCCTGCCAGGAGACCGAAGTTCGCAGGCAGATGGGTAGTTGGGACACACGCTGAGAGGCTCCTGCAAGGGCCACAGGAAGCCAACTGACCCTGTACCACATCGGGGGCCGCAAAGCAACCTTTTCTGAGTCCGTACCTAAAGAGGGAGTATTGGACCAACACTTGTAGAAAACTGGGTCCTCGCGGGCCACTCATTGGAGGGACACAAATACATCTTTGCCGACTTTCTGATGAAGCTTACGAGAGTTCAAACCTAAGCCTCTTACAAGGTCAGCTGTTTAGCTAAACATGAGCTCATGATCTAAATTTACACAATAATGAAGAAATCAGCTACAAGGGGGAGACAATCAGCAAAAACAATCAATACCAGAAATAGATTCCCTAGGCAATCAATCAGATGTTGGAATAATCAGGTGCAAGGCAGAAAATATACCTAAAACTTGAACTGAAAGAAGGAACAAGGATGTTTTCAAAGACTGGTAGGATAACTAAATCATTTTTAAAGTACATGTCATTGATAATGCTAAATACTCAAATGTTATGTAATACAACAGATTCATCATTGAGAAGAGTGAAATTATGCTGTTTTGAAAACTATGGCAGGTCAGATTTTCTGCCTAATTATATAAGAAGATTTCTCTAAAAAAATACACGTTATTTCAAAGACTTATTGGCTGTGAAATAAGATAAGGGTATTTCAAATGGCTTGTCTGCAAAGAAAGGTGAGATGTAGGGAATCACAGAAAGTCGAGGGGAAAATAGGTCAATATATACTTTGCTATATGGTGAACTAAGCCTTAGGCCAGCAACAATGTAGAGGACCTGACCCTTAGAAACTTACAAGTAAGTCGGAATCTTCAAAAGTTCAAATCTTTATAAGTTAAAAGATTTATGAAAATGAATAACCAAGTGTTTTAATTGGCATCAGAAGATCAAAACAATAAACCCTGAGAACATAGAAAAAAGATAAATAAAGATATGAGCAGAACTTAATACAACAGAAAACGTATAAAACTTAGGTGGTTTTGTAAGTCCGAAGAATGTTTGTGGAAAAGAGCTTTAAAAGACACACTTTGATTAAGGAAAACAAAACATAAGTAAAGAATATACAGAAAGAATCAAGACAATATTATAGCAGAGAAGATCTGAAATGTCAGTAAATTTGAACATTTCTGTAAAGTGGACCATTTCCTAGCTCTTAAAGTTTACCAAAACTGACACAAGAGGAAATCATTTAAGGTCATCATGTCTGCCCTTGGCATTCTCGGAACGCCCTGGCCTCAGAAGGCAGCATCTGTAGTCCATGGTAACCTGCGGAGAGGGGGCGGTGCTGCGGGAGGTTGGAACACTGCCCTCACTGAGGGAGTGTGTGTGGCCATCTCTGCTCTGACTGAACAAAGGGCAGGGGAGCAGAGAGTCTGTGCATGGCCCTCAGAGCCCGGCAGGCCCAGTGGGGTGTCAAAAGCATTTAGGCCCAGGCCAAAGGGCGCCTTCATTGTCTGCACAGCTGCCCAAACCCTCACCTTTCCACTCAGCCCGCCCTCTTACTTGAAGTGTGTGTGGAACCTGTCCACGCAGTACACCTCGCTCAACAGCTAACCATAGGTCTGGGCATCGTAGCTTCCTGCCAGGTGACCGAAGTTCGCAGGCAGATGCGTCCCTGCGACACACGCGGAGAGGATCCTGCCCGGTCCACAGGCCTCCGACAGCCCTTGCCCCATATCGGGGGCCGCAAAGCAGCCCTGTCTGTGTCCCTGCCTCTAGAGGGAGTATTGGACCAACACATGTAGGAAACGGGGTCCTCGCGGACACCTCATTGGAGGGACATAAATAAATCTTTGCCTACTTTCTGCTGAAGCTTACCAGCGTTCACACATAAGCCTCTTACAAGGTCAGCTGTTTAGCTAAACATGAGCTCATGATCTAAATTTACACAATAATGAAGAAATCAGCTAAAAGGGGGAGACAAACAGCAAAAACAATCAATACCAGAATTAGATTCCCTAGGCCATCCATCAGATGTTGGAATAATCAGGTGCAAGGCAGAAATTATACATAAAATTGGAACAGAAACAAGGAGCAAGGATGTTTTCAAAGACTGGTAGGATCTCGAAAATATTTTTAAAGTACATGTCATTGATAAAGCTAAATACTCAAAGGTTGTGTTATACAACAGATTCATCATTGAGAAGAGTGAAATTATGCTGTTTTGAAATCTATGGCAGGTCAGAATTTCTGCCTAATTATATAAGAATATTTCTCTAAAAAATACACATTATTTCAAAGACTTATTGGCTGTGAACTAAGATAAGGTTATTTCAAATGGCTTGTCTGCAAAGACAGGTGAGATGTAGGGAATCACAGAAAGTCGAGGGAAAAATAGGTCAATTTATACATTGCTATGTGGAGAACTAAGCCTTAGGCCAGCAAAAATGTAGAGGACCAGACCCTTAGAAACTTACAAGTAAGTTGGAATCTTCAAAAGTTCAAATCTTTATAAGTAAAAAGTTTTATGAAAATTAATAACCAAGTGTTTTAATTGGCATCAGAAGATCAAAACTATAAACCCTGAGAACATAGAAAAAAGATAAATAAAGATATGAGCAGAACTTAATACAACAGAATACGTATAAAATTGAGGTGGTTTAGTAAGTCTGAAGAATGTTTGTGGAAAAGAGCTTTAAAAGACACACTTTGATTAAGGAAAACAAAACATAAGTAAAGAATATACAGAAAGAATCAAGACAATATTATAGCAGAGAAGATCTGAAATGCCAGTAAATTTGAACATTTCTGTAAAGTGGACCATTTCCTAGCTCCTAAAGTTTACCAAAACTGACACTAGAGGAAACCATTTAAGAACATTATGTCTGCCCTTGGCATTCTCGGAACGCCCTGGACTCAGAATGCAACATCTGAAGTCCATGGTAACCTGCGGAGAGGGGGCGGGGCTGAGGGAGATTGGAAACCTGCCCTCACTGAGGGAGTGGGTGTGGCCATTTCTGCTGTGACTGAACAAAGGGCAGTGGAGCAGAGAGTCTGTGCATGGCCCTCAGAGCCCGGCAGGCCCAGTGGGGTGTCACAAGCATTTAGGCCCAGGCCAAAGGGCGCCTTCTTTGTCTGCACACCTGCCCAAACTCTCACCTTTCCACTCAGCCCGCCCTCTTACGTGAAGTGTGTGTGGAACCTGTCCATGCAGTACAACTTGCTGCACAGCTAACCATAGGTCTCGGCATCGTAGCTTCCTGCCAGGAGACCGAAGTTCGCAGGCAGATGGGTAGTTGGGACACACGCTGAGAGGCTCCTGCAAGGGCCATAGGACGCCAACTGACCCTGTACCACATCGGGGGCCGCAAAGCAACCTTTTCTGAGTCCGTACCTAAAGAGGGAGTATTGGACCAACACTTGTAGAAAACTGGGTCCTCGCGGGCCACTCATTGGAGGGACACAAATACATCTTTGCCGACTTTCTGATGAAGCTTACGAGAGTTCAAACCTAAGCCTCTTACAAGGTCAGCTGTTTAGCTAAACATGAGCTCATGATCTAAATTTACACAATAATGAAGAAATCAGCTACAAGGGGGAGACAATCAGCAAAAACAATCAATACCAGAAATAGATTCCCTAGGCAATCAATCAGATGTTGGAATAATCAGGTGCAAGGCAGAAAATATACCTAAAACTGGAACTGAAACAAGGAACAAGGATGTTTTCAAAGACTGGTAGGATAACTAAATCATTTTTAAAGTACATGTCATTGATAATGCTAAATACTCAAATGTTATGTAATACAACAGATTCATCATTGAGAAGAGTGAAATTATGCTGTTCTGAAAACTATGGCAGGTCAGATTTTCTGCCTAATTATATAAGAAGATTTCTCTAAAAAATACACGTTATTTCAAAGACTTATTGGCTGTGAAATAAGATAAGGGTATTTCAAATGGCTTGTCTGCAATGAAAGGTGAGATGTAGGGAATCACAGAAAGTCGAGGGGAAAATAGGTCAATATATACTTTGCTATATGGTGAACTAAGCCTTAGGCCAGCAACAATGTAGAGGACCTTACCCGTAGAAACTTACAAGTAAGTCGGAATCTTCAAAAGTTCAAATCTTTATAAGTAAAAAGATTTATGAAAATGAATAACCAAGTGTTTTAATTGGCATCAGAAGATCAAAACAATAAACCCTGAGAACATAGAAAAAAGATAAATAAAGATATGAGCAGAACTTAATACAACAGAAAACGTATAAAATTGAGGTGGTTTTGTAAGTCCGAAGAATGTTTGTGGAAAAGAGCTTTAAAAGACACACTTTGATTAAGGAAAACAAAACATAAGTAAAGAATATACAGAAAGAATCAAGACAATATTATAGCAGAGAAGATCTGAAATGCCAGTAAATTTGAACATTTCTGTAAAGTGGACCATTTCCTAGCTCTTAAAGTTTACCAAAACTGACACAAGAGGAAATCATTTAAGGTCATCATGTCTGCCCTTGGCATTCTCGGAACGCCCTGGCCTCAGAAGGCAGCATCTGTAGTCCATGGTAACCTGCGGAGAGGGGGCGGTGCTGCGGGAGGTTGGAACACTGCCCTCACTGAGGGAGTGTGTGTGGCCATCTCTGCTCTGACTGAACAAAGGGCAGGGGAGCAGAGAGTCTGTGCATGGCCCTCAGAGCCCGGCAGGCCCAGTGGGGTGTCAAAAGCATTTAGGCCCAGGCCAAAGGGCGCCTTCATTGTCTGCACAGCTGCCCAAACCCTCACCTTTCCACTCAGCCCGCCCTCTTACTTGAAGTGTGTGTGGAACCTGTCCACGCAGTACACCTCGCTCAACAGCTAACCATAGGTCTGGGCATCGTAGCTTCCTGCCAGGTGACCGAAGTTCGCAGACAGATGCGTCCCTGCGACACACGCGGAGAGGATCCTGCCCGGTCCACAGGCCTCCGACAGCCCTTGCCCCATATCGGGGGCCGCAAAGCAGCCCTGTCTGTGTCCCTGCCTCTAGAGGGAGTATTGGACCAACACATGTAGAAAACGGGGTCCTCGCGGACACCTCATTGGAGGGACATAAATAAATCTTTGCCTACTTTCGGCTGAAGATTACCAGCGTTCACACATAAGCCTCTTACAAGGTCAGCTGTTTAGCTAAACATGAGCTCATGATCTAAATTTACACAATAATGAAGAAATCAGCTACAAGGGGGAGACAAACAGCAAAAACAATCAATACCAGAATTAGATTCCCTAGGCCATCCATCAGATGTTG
Organism: Mesoplodon bidens; assembly: GCF_964165515.1. NCBI lineage: Eukaryota > Metazoa > Chordata > Mammalia > Artiodactyla > Ziphiidae > Mesoplodon > Mesoplodon bidens. The sequence goes on from NC_138180.1 coordinate 6,948,133, forward strand.
GAATAATCAGGTGCAAGGCAGAAATTATACATAAAATTGGAACTGAAACAAGGAACAAGGATGTTTTCAAAGACTGGTAGGATCTCGAAAATATTTTTAAAGTACATGTCATTGATAAAGCTAAATACTCAAAGGTTGTGTTATACAACAGATTCATCATTGAGAAGAGTGAAATTATGCTGTTTTGAAAACTATGGCAGGTCAGATTTTCTGCCTAATTATATAAGAATATTTCTCTAAAAAATACACATTATTTCAAAGACTTATTGGCTGTGAAATAAGATAAGGTTATTTCAAATGGCTTGTCTGCAAAGAAAGGTGAGATGTAGGGAATCACAGAAAGTCGAGGGAAAATAATAGGTCAATTTATACATTGCTATGTGGAGAACTAAGCCTTAGGCCAGCAAAAATGTAGAGGACCAGACCCTTAGAAACTTACAAGTAAGTTGGAATCTTCAAAAGTTCAAATCTTTATAAGTAAAAAGTTTTATGAAAATTAATAACCAAGTGTTTTAATTGGCATCAGAAGATCAAAACTATAAACCCTGAGAACATAGAAAAAAGATAAATAAAGATATGAGCAGAACTTAATACAACAGAAAACGTATAAAATTGAGGTGGTTTAGTAAGTCTGAAGAATGTTTGTGGAAAAGAGCTTTAAAAGACACACTTTGATTAAGGAAAACAAAACATAAGTAAAGAATATACAGAAAGAATCAAGACAATATTATAGCAGAGAAGATCTGAAATGCCAGTAAATTTGAACATTTCTGTAAAGTGGACCATTTCCTAGCTCCTAAAGTTTACCAAAACTGACACTAGAGGAAACCATTTAAGAACATTATGTCTGCCCTTGGCATTCTCGGAACGCCCTGGACTCAGAATGCAACATCTGAAGTCCATGGTAACCTGCGGAGAGGGGGCGGGGCTGAGGGAGATTGGAAACCTGCCCTCACTGAGGGAGTGGGTGTGGCCATTTCTGCTGTGACTGAACAAAGGGCAGTGGAGCAGAGAGTCTGTGCATGGCCCTCAGAGCCCGGCAGGCCCAGTGGGGTGTCACAAGCATTTAGGCCCAGGCCAAAGGGCGCCTTCTTTGTCTGCACACCTGCCCAAACTCTCACCTTTCCACTCAGCCCGCCCTCTTACGTGAAGTGTGTGTGGAACCTGTCCATGCAGTACAACTTGCTGCACAGCTAACCATAGGTCTCGGCATCGTAGCTTCCTGCCAGGAGACCGAAGTTCGCAGGCAGATGGGTAGTTGGGACACACGCTGAGAGGCTCCTGCAAGGGCCATAGGACGCCAACTGACCCTGTACCACATCGGGGGCCGCAAAGCAACCTTTTCTGAGTCCGTACCTAAAGAGGGAGTATTGGACCAACACTTGTAGAAAACTGGGTCCTCGCGGGCCACTCATTGGAGGGACACAAATACATCTTTGCCGACTTTCTGATGAAGCTTACGAGAGTTCAAACCTAAGCCTCTTACAAGGTCAGCTGTTTAGCTAAACATGAGCTCATGATCTAAATTTACACAATAATGAAGAAATCAGCTACAAGGGGGAGACAATCAGCAAAAACAATCAATACCAGTAATAGATTCCCTAGGCAATCAATCAGATGTTGGAATAATCAGGTGCAAGGCAGAAAATATACCTAAAACTGGAACTGAAACAAGGAACAAGGATGTTTTCAAAGACTGGTAGGATAACTAAATCATTTTTAAAGTACATGTCATTGATAATGCTAAATACTCAAATGTTATGTAATACAACAGATTCATCATTGAGAAGAGTGAAATTATGCTGTTCTGAAAACTATGGCAGGTCAGATTTTCTGCCTAATTATATAAGAAGATTTCTCTAAAAAATACACGTTATTTCAAAGACTTATTGGCTGTGAAATAAGATAAGGGTATTTCAAATGGCTTGTCTGCAATGAAAGGTGAGATGTAGGGAATCACAGAAAGTCGAGGGGAAAATAGGTCAATATATACTTTGCTATATGGTGAACTAAGCCTTAGGCCAGCAACAATGTAGAGGACCTTACCCGTAGAAACTTACAAGTAAGTCGGAATCTTCAAAAGTTCAAATCTTTATAAGTAAAAAGATTTATGAAAATGAATAACCAAGTGTTTTAATTGGCATCAGAAGATCAAAACAATAAACCCTGAGAACATAGAAAAAAGATAAATAAAGATATGAGCAGAACTTAATACAACAGAAAACGTATAAAATTGAGGTGGTTTTGTAAGTCCGAAGAATGTTTGTGGAAAAGAGCTTTAAAAGACACACTTTGATTAAGGAAAACAAAACATAAGTAAAGAATATACAGAAAGAATCAAGACAATATTATAGCAGAGAAGATCTGAAATGCCAGTAAATTTGAACATTTCTGTAAAGTGGACCATTTCCTAGCTCTTAAAGTTTACCAAAACTGACACAAGAGGAAATCATTTAAGGTCATCATGTCTGCCCTTGGCATTCTCGGAACGCCCTGGCCTCAGAAGGCAGCATCTGTAGTCCATGGTAACCTGCGGAGAGGGGGCGGTGCTGCGGGAGGTTGGAACACTGCCCTCACTGAGGGAGTGTGTGTGGCCATCTCTGCTCTGACTGAACAAAGGGCAGGGGAGCAGAGAGTCTGTGCATGGCCCTCAGAGCCCGGCAGGCCCAGTGGGGTGTCAAAAGCATTTAGGCCCAGGCCAAAGGGCGCCTTCATTGTCTGCACAGCTGCCCAAACCCTCACCTTTCCACTCAGCCCGCCCTCTTACTTGAAGTGTGTGTGGAACCTGTCCACGCAGTACACCTCGCTCAACAGCTAACCATAGGTCTGGGCATCGTAGCTTCCTGCCAGGTGACCGAAGTTCGCAGGCAGATGCGTCCCTGCGACACACGCGGAGAGGATCCTGCCCGGTCCACAGGCCTCCGACAGCCCTTGCCCCATATCGGGGGCCGCAAAGCAGCCCTGTCTGTGTCCCTGCCTCTAGAGGGAGTATTGGACCAACACATGTAGAAAACGGGGTCCTCGCGGACACCTCATTGGAGGGACATAAATAAATCTTTGCCTACTTTTGGCTGAAGATTACCAGCGTTCACACATAAGCCTCTTACAAGGTCAGCTGTTTAGCTAAACATGAGCTCATGATCTAAATTTACACAATAATGAAGAAATCAGCTACAAGGGGGAGACAAACAGCAAAAACAATCAATACCAGAATTAGATTCCCTAGGCCATCCATCAGATGTTGGAATAATCAGGTGCAAGGCAGAAATTATACATAAAATTGGAACTGAAACAAGGAACAAGGATGTTTTCAAAGACTGGTAGGATCTCGAAAATATTTTTAAAGTACATGTCATTGATAAAGCTAAATACTCAAAGGTTGTGTTATACAACAGATTCATCATTGAGAAGAGTGAAATTATGCTGTTTTGAAAACTATGGCAGGTCAGATTTTCTGCCTAATTATATAAGAATATTTCTCTAAAAAATACACATTATTTCAAAGACTTATTGGCTGTGAAATAAGATAAGGTTATTTCAAATGGCTTGTCTGCAAAGAAAGGTGAGATGTAGGGAATCACAGAAAGTCGAGGGAAAATAATAGGTCAATTTATACATTGCTATGTGGAGAACTAAGCCTTAGGCCAGCAAAAATGTAGAGGACCAGACCCTTAGAAACTTACAAGTAAGTTGGAATCTTCAAAAGTTCAAATCTTTATAAGTAAAAAGTTTTATGAAAATTAATAACCAAGTGTTTTAATTGGCATCAGAAGATCAAAACAATAAACCCTGAGAACATAGAAAAAAGATAAATAAAGATATGAGCAGAACTTAATACAACAGAAAACGTATAAAATTGAGGTGGTTTAGTAAGTCTGAAGAATGTTTGTGGAAAAGAGCTTTAAAAGACACACTTTGATTAAGGAAAACAAAACATAAGTAAAGAATATACAGAAAGAATCAAGACAATATTATAGCAGAGAAGATCTGAAATGCCAGTAAATTTGAACATTTCTGTAAAGTGGACCATTTCCAGCTCCTAAAGTTTACCAAAACTGACACTAGAGGAAATCATTTAAGGTCATCATGTCTGCCCTTGGCATTCTCGGAACGCCCTGGCCTCAGAATTCAGCATCTGTAGTCCATGGTAACCTGCGGAGAGGGGGCGGTGCTGAGGGAGTTTGGAACCCTGCCCTCACTGAGGGAGTGGGTGTGGCCATTTCTGCTGTGACTGAACAAAGGGCAGTGGAGCAGAGAGTCTGTGCATGGCCCTCAGAGCCCGGCAGGCCCAGTGGGGTGTCACAAGCATTTAGGCCCAGGCCAAAGGGCGCCTTCTTTGTCTGCACAGCTGCCCAAACTCTCACCTTTCCACTCAGCCCGCCCTCTTACGTGAAGTGTGTGTGGAACCTGTCCATGCAGTACAACTTGCTGCACAGCTAACCATAGGTCTCGGCATCGTAGCTTCCTGCCAGGAGACCGAAGTTCGCAGGCAGATGGGTAGTTGGGACACACGCTGAGAGGCTCCTGCAAGGGCCATAGGACGCCAACTGACCCTGTACCACATCGGGGGCCGCAAAGCAACCTTTTCTGAGTCCGTACCTAAAGAGGGAGTATTGGACCAACACTTGTAGAAAACTGGGTCCTCGCGGGCCACTCATTGGAGGGACACAAATACATCTTTGCCGACTTTCTGATGAAGCTTACGAGAGTTCAAACCTAAGCCTCTTACAAGGTCAGCTGTTTAGCTAAACATGAGCTCATGATCTAAATTTACACAATAATGAAGAAATCAGCTACAAGGGGGAGACAATCAGCAAAAACAATCAATACCAGTAATAGATTCCCTAGGCAATCAATCAGATGTTGGAATAATCAGGTGCAAGGCAGAAAATATTCCTAAAACTGGAACTGAAACAAGGAACAAGGATGTTTTCAAAGACTGGTAGGATAACTAAATCATTTTTAAAGTACATGTCATTGATAATGCTAAATACTCAAATGTTATGTAATACAACAGATTCATCATTGAGAAGAGTGAAATTATGCTGTTTTGAAAACTATGGCAGGTCAGATTTTCTGCCTAATTATATAAGAAGATTTCTCTAAAAAATACACGTTATTTCAAAGACTTATTGGCTGTGAAATAAGATAAGGGTATTTCAAATGGCTTGTCTGCAATGAAAGGTGAGATGTAGGGAATCACAGAAAGTCGAGGGGAAAATAGGTCAATATATACTTTGCTATATGGTGAACTAAGCCTTAGGCCAGCAACAATGTAGAGGACCTTACCCGTAGAAACTTACAAGTAAGTCGGAATCTTCAAAAGTTCAAATCTTTATAAGTAAAAAGATTTATGAAAATGAATAACCAAGTGTTTTAATTGGCATCAGAAGATCAAAACAATAAACCCTGAGAACATAGAAAAAAGATAAATAAAGATATGAGCAGAACTTAATACAACAGAAAACGTATAAAATTGAGGTGGTTTTGTAAGTCCGAAGAATGTTTGTGGAAAAGAGCTTTAAAAGACACACTTTGATTAAGGAAAACAAAACATAAGTAAAGAATATACAGAAAGAATCAAGACAATATTATAGCAGAGAAGATCTGAAATGCCAGTAAATTTGAACATTTCTGTAAAGTGGACCATTTCCTAGCTCTTAAAGTTTACCAAAACTGACACAAGAGGAAATCATTTAAGGTCATCATGTCTGCCCTTGGCATTCTCGGAACGCCCTGGCCTCAGAAGGCAGCATCTGTAGTCCATGGTAACCTGCGGAGAGGGGGCAGTGCTGCGGGAGGTTGGAACACTGCCCTCACTGAGGGAGTGTGTGTGGCCATCTCTGCTCTGACTGAACAAAGGGCAGGGGAGCAGAGAGTCTGTGCATGGCCCTCAGAGCCCGGCAGGCCCAGTGGGGTGTCAAAAGCATTTAGGCCCAGGCCAAAGGGCGCCTTCATTGTCTGCACAGCTGCCCAAACCCTCACCTTTCCACTCAGCCCGCCCTCTTACTTGAAGTGTGTGTGGAACCTGTCCACGCAGTACACCTCGCTCAACAGCTAACCATAGGTCTGGGCATCGTAGCTTCCTGCCAGGTGACCGAAGTTCGCAGGCAGATGCGTCCCTGCGACACACGCGGAGAGGATCCTGCCCGGTCCACAGGCCTCCGACAGCCCTTGCCCCATATCGGGGGCCGCAAAGCAGCCCTGTCTGTGTCCCTGCCTCTAGAGGGAGTATTGGACCAACACATGTAGAAAACGGGGTCCTCGCGGACACCTCATTGGAGGGACATAAATAAATCTTTGCCTACTTTCGGCTGAAGATTACCAGCGTTCACACATAAGCCTCTTACAAGGTCAGCTGTTTAGCTAAACATGAGCTCATGATCTAAATTTACACAATAATGAAGAAATCAGCTACAAGGGGGAGACAAACAGCAAAAACAATCAATACCAGAATTAGATTCCCTAGGCCATCCATCAGATGTTGGAATAATCAGGTGCAAGGCAGAAATTATACATAAAATTGGAACTGAAACAAGGAACAAGGATGTTTTCAAAGACTGGTAGGATCTCGAAAATATTTTTAAAGTACATGTCATTGATAAAGCTAAATACTCAAAGGTTGTGTTATACAACAGATTCATCATTGAGAAGAGTGAAATTATGCTGTTTTGAAAACTATGGCAGGTCAGATTTTCTGCCTAATTATATAAGAATATTTCTCTAAAAAATACACATTATTTCAAAGACTTATTGGCTGTGAAATAAGATAAGGTTATTTCAAATGGCTTGTCTGCAAAGAAAGGTGAGATGTAGGGAATCACAGAAAGTCGAGGGAAAATAATAGGTCAATTTATACATTGCTATGTGGAGAACTAAGCCTTAGGCCAGCAAAAATGTAGAGGACCAGACCCTTAGAAACTTACAAGTAAGTTGGAATCTTCAAAAGTTCAAATCTTTATAAGTAAAAAGTTTTATGAAAATTAATAACCAAGTGTTTTAATTGGCATCAGAAGATCAAAACAATAAACCCTGAGAACATAGAAAAAAGATAAATAAAGATATGAGCAGAACTTAATACAACAGAAAACGTATAAAATTGAGGTGGTTTAGTAAGTCTGAAGAATGTTTGTGGAAAAGAGCTTTAAAAGACACACTTTGATTAAGGAAAACAAAACATAAGTAAAGAATATACAGAAAGAATCAAGACAATATTATAGCAGAGAAGATCTGAAATGCCAGTAAATTTGAACATTTCTGTAAAGTGGACCATTTCCAGCTCCTAAAGTTTACCAAAACTGACACTAGAGGAAATCATTTAAGGTCATCATGTCTGCCCTTGGCATTCTCGGAACGCCCTGGCCTCAGAATTCAGCATCTGTAGTCCATGGTAACCTGCGGAGAGGGGGCGGTGCTGAGGGAGTTTGGAACCCTGCCCTCACTGAGGGAGTGGGTGTGGCCATTTCTGCTGTGACTGAACAAAGGGCAGTGGAGCAGAGAGTCTGTGCATGGCCCTCAGAGCCCGGCAGGCCCAGTGGGGTGTCACAAGCATTTAGGCCCAGGCCAAAGGGCGCCTTCTTTGTCTGCACAGCTGCCCAAACTCTCACCTTTCCACTCAGCCCGCCCTCTTACGTGAAGTGTGTGTGGAACCTGTCCATGCAGTACAACTTGCTGCACAGCTAACCATAGGTCTCGGCATCGTAGCTTCCTGCCAGGAGACCGAAGTTCGCAGGCAGATGGGTAGTTGGGACACACGCTGAGAGGCTCCTGCAAGGGCCATAGGACGCCAACTGACCCTGTACCACATCGGGGGCCGCAAAGCAACCTTTTCTGAGTCCGTACCTAAAGAGGGAGTATTGGACCAACACTTGTAGAAAACTGGGTCCTCGCGGGCCACTCATTGGAGGGACACAAATACATCTTTGCCGACTTTCTGATGAAGCTTACGAGAGTTCAAACCTAAGCCTCTTACAAGGTCAGCTGTTTAGCTAAACATGAGCTCATGATCTAAATTTACACAATAATGAAGAAATCAGCTACAAGGGGGAGACAATCAGCAAAAACAATCAATACCAGTAATAGATTCCCTAGGCAATCAATCAGATGTTGGAATAATCAGGTGCAAGGCAGAAAATATACCTAAAACTGGAACTGAAACAAGGAACAAGGATGTTTTCAAAGACTGGTAGGATAACTAAATCATTTCTAAAGTACATGTCATTGATAATGCTAAATACTCAAATGTTATGTAATACAACAGATTCATCATTGAGAAGAGTGAAATTATGCTGTTTTGAAAACTATGGCAGGTCAGATTTTCTGCCTAATTATATAAGAAGATTTCTCTAAAAAATACACGTTATTTCAAAGACTTATTGGCTGTGAAATAAGATAAGGGTATTTCAAATGGCTTGTCTGCAATGAAAGGTGAGATGTAGGGAATCACAGAAAGTCGAGGGGAAAATAGGTCAATATATACTTTGCTATATGGTGAACTAAGCCTTAGGCCAGCAACAATGTAGAGGACCTTACCCGTAGAAACTTACAAGTAAGTCGGAATCTTCAAAAGTTCAAATCTTTATAAGTAAAAAGATTTATGAAAATGAATAACCAAGTGTTTTAATTGGCATCAGAAGATCAAAACAATAAACCCTGAGAACATAGAAAAAAGATAAATAAAGATATGAGCAGAACTTAATACAACAGAAAACGTATAAAATTGAGGTGGTTTTGTAAGTCCGAAGAATGTTTGTGGAAAAGAGCTTTAAAAGACACACTTTGATTAAGGAAAACAAAACATAAGTAAAGAATATACAGAAAGAATCAAGACAATATTATAGCAGAGAAGATCTGAAATGCCAGTAAATTTGAACATTTCTGTAAAGTGGACCATTTCCTAGCTCTTAAAGTTTACCAAAACTGACACAAGAGGAAATCATTTAAGGTCATCATGTCTGCCCTTGGCATTCTCGGAACGCCCTGGCCTCAGAAGGCAGCATCTGTAGTCCATGGTAACCTGCGGAGAGGGGGCGGTGCTGCGGGAGGTTGGAACACTGCCCTCACTGAGGGAGTGTGTGTGGCCATCTCTGCTCTGACTGAACAAAGGGCAGGGGAGCAGAGAGTCTGTGCATGGCCCTCAGAGCCCGGCAGGCCCAGTGGGGTGTCAAAAGCATTTAGGCCCAGGCCAAAGGGCACCTTCATTGTCTGCACAGCTGCCCAAACCCTCACCTTTCCACTCAGCCCGCCCTCTTACTTGAAGTGTGTGTGGAACCTGTCCACGCAGTACACCTCGCTCAACAGCTAACCATAGGTCTGGGCATCGTAGCTTCCTGCCAGGTGACCGAAGTTCGCAGGCAGATGCGTCCCTGCGACACACGCGGAGAGGATCCTGCCCGGTCCACAGGCCTCCGACAGCCCTTGCCCCATATTGGGGGCCGCAAAGCAGCCCTGTCTGTGTCCCTGCCTCTAGAGGGAGTATTGGACCAACACATGTAGAAAACGGGGTCCTCGCGGACACCTCATTGGAGGGACATAAATAAATCTTTGCCTACTTTCGGCTGAAGATTACCAGCGTTCACACATAAGCCTCTTACAAGGTCAGCTGTTTAGCTAAACATGAGCTCATGATCTAAATTTACACAATAATGAAGAAATCAGCTACAAGGGGGAGACAAACAGCAAAAACAATCAATACCAGAATTAGATTCCCTAGGCCATCCATCAGATGTTGGAATAATCAGGTGCAAGGCAGAAATTATACATAAAATTGGAACTGAAACAAGGAACAAGGATGTTTTCAAAGACTGGTAGGATCTCGAAAATATTTTTAAAGTACATGTCATTGATAAAGCTAAATACTCAAAGGTTGTGTTATACAACAGATTCATCATTGAGAAGAGTGAAATTATGCTGTTTTGAAAACTATGGCAGGTCAGATTTTCTGCCTAATTATATAAGAATATTTCTCTAAAAAATACACATTATTTCAAAGACTTATTGGCTGTGAAATAAGATAAGGTTATTTCAAATGGCTTGTCTGCAAAGAAAGGTGAGATGTAGGGAATCACAGAAAGTCGAGGGAAAATAATAGGTCAATTTATACATTGCTATGTGGAGAACTAAGCCTTAGTCCAGCAAAAATGTAGAGGACCAGACCCTTAGAAACTTACAAGTAAGTTGGAATCTTCAAAAGTTCAAATCTTTATAAGTAAAAAGTTTTATGAAAATTAATAACCAAGTGTTTTAATTGGCATCAGAAGATCAAAACAATAAACCCTGAGAACATAGAAAAAAGATAAATAAAGATATGAGCAGAACTTAATACAACAGAAAACGTATAAAATTGAGGTGGTTTAGTAAGTCTGAAGAATGTTTGTGGAAAAGAGCTTTAAAAGACACACTTTGATTAAGGAAAACAAAACATAAGTAAAGAATATACAGAAAGAATCAAGACAATATTATAGCAGAGAAGATCTGAAATGCCAGTAAATTTGAACATTTCTGTAAAGTGGACCATTTCCAGCTCCTAAAGTTTACCAAAACTGACACTAGAGGAAATCATTTAAGGTCATCATGTCTGCCCTTGGCATTCTCGGAACGCCCTGGCCTCAGAATTCAGCATCTGTAGTCCATGGTAACCTGCGGAGAGGGGGCGGTGCTGAGGGAGTTTGGAACCCTGCCCTCACTGAGGGAGTGGGTGTGGCCATTTCTGCTGTGACTGAACAAAGGGCAGTGGAGCAGAGAGTCTGTGCATGGCCCTCAGAGCCCGGCAGGCCCAGTGGGGTGTCACAAGCATTTAGGCCCAGGCCAAAGGGCGCCTTCTTTGTCTGCACAGCTGCCCAAACTCTCACCTTTCCACTCAGCCCGCCCTCTTACGTGAAGTGTGTGTGGAACCTGTCCATGCAGTACAACTTGCTGCACAGCTAACCATAGGTCTCGGCATCGTAGCTTCCTGCCAGGTGACCGAAGTTCGCAGGCAGATGGGTAGTTGGGACACACGCTGAGAGGATCCTGCCCGGTCCACAGGCCTCCGACAGCCCTTGCCCCATATTGGGGGCCGCAAAGCAGCCCTGTCTGTGTCCCTGCCTCTAGAGGGAGTATTGGACCAACACATGTAGAAAACGGGGTCCTCGCGGACACCTCATTGGAGGGACACAAATACATCTTTGCCGACTTTCTGATGAAGATTACCAGCGTTCACACATAAGCCTCTTACAAGGTCAGCTGTTTAGCTAAACATGAGCTCATGATCTAAATTTACACAATAATGAAGAAATCAGCTACAAGGGGGAGACAAACAGCAAAAACAATCAATACCAGAATTAGATTCCCTAGGCCATCCATCAGATGTTGGAATAATCAGGTGCAAGGCAGAAAATATACATAAAATTGGAACTGAAACAAGGAACAAGGATGTTTTCAAAGACTGGTAGGATCTCGAAAATATTTTTAAAGTACATGTCATTGATAAAGCTAAATACTCAAAGGTTGTGTTATACAACAGATTCATCATTGAGAAGAGTGAAATTATGCTGTTTTGAAAACTATGGCAGGTCAGATTTTCTGCCTAATTATATAAGAATATTTCTCTAAAAAATACACATTATTTCAAAGACTTATTGGCTGTGAAATAAGATAAGGTTATTTCAAATGGCTTGTCTGCAAAGAAAGGTGAGATGTAGGGAATCACAGAAAGTCGAGGGAAAATAATAGGTCAATTTATACATTGCTATGTGGAGAACTAAGCCTTAGGCCAGCAAAAATGTAGAGGACCAGACCCTTAGAAACTTACAAGTAAGTTGGAATCTTCAAAAGTTCAAATCTTTATAAGTAAAAAGTTTTATGAAAATTAATAACCAAGTGTTTTAATTGGCATCAGAAGATCAAAACAATAAACCCTGAGAACATAGAAAAAAGATAAATAAAGATATGAGCAGAACTTAATACAACAGAAAACGTATAAAATTGAGGTGGTTTAGTAAGTCTGAAGAATGTTTGTGGAAAAGAGCTTTAAAAGACACACTTTGATTAAGGAAAACAAAACATAAGTAAAGAATATACAGAAAGAATCAAGACAATATTATAGCAGAGAAGATCTGAAATGCCAGTAAATTTGAACATTTCTGTAAAGTGGACCATTTCCAGCTCCTAAAGTTTACCAAAACTGACACTAGAGGAAATCATTTAAGGTCATCATGTCTGCCCTTGGCATTCTCGGAACGCCCTGGCCTCAGAATTCAGCATCTGTAGTCCATGGTAACCTGCGGAGAGGGGGCGGTGCTGAGGGAGTTTGGAACCCTGCCCTCACTGAGGGAGTGGGTGTGGCCATTTCTGCTGTGACTGAACAAAGGGCAGTGGAGCAGAGAGTCTGTGCATGGCCCTCAGAGCCCGGCAGGCCTAGTGGGGTGTCACAAGCATTTAGGCCCAGGCCAAAGGGCACCTTCTTTGTCTGCACAGCTGCCCAAACTCTCACCTTTCCACTCAGCCCGCCCTCTTACGTGAAGTGTGTGTGGAACCTGTCCATGCAGTACAACTTGCTGCACAGCTAACCATAGGTCTCGGCATCGTAGCTTCCTGCCAGGAGACCGAAGTTCGCAGGCAGATGGGTAGTTGGGACACACGCTGAGAGGCTCCTGCAAGGGCCATAGGACGCCAACTGACCCTGTACCACATCGGGGGCCGCAAAGCAACCTTTTCTGAGTCCGTACCTAAAGAGGGAGTATTGGACCAACACTTGTAGAAAACTGGGTCCTCGCGGGCCACTCATTGGAGGGACACAAATACATCTTTGCCGACTTTCTGATGAAGCTTACGAGAGTTCAAACCTAAGCCTCTTACAAGGTCAGCTGTTTAGCTAAACATGAGCTCATGATCTAAATTTACACAATAATGAAGAAATCAGCTACAAGGGGGAGACAATCAGCAAAAACAATCAATACCAGTAATAGATTCCCTAGGCAATCAATCAGATGTTGGAATAATCAGGTGCAAGGCAGAAAATATACCTAAAACTGGAACTGAAACAAGGAACAAGGATGTTTTCAAAGACTGGTAGGATAACTAAATCATTTCTAAAGTACATGTCATTGATAATGCTAAATACTCAAATGTTATGTAATACAACAGATTCATCATTGAGAAGAGTGAAATTATGCTGTTTTGAAAACTATGGCAGGTCAGATTTTCTGCCTAATTATATAAGAAGATTTCTCTAAAAAATACACGTTATTTCAAAGACTTATTGGCTGTGAAATAAGATAAGGGTATTTCAAATGGCTTGTCTGCAATGAAAGGTGAGATGTAGGGAATCACAGAAAGTCGAGGGGAAAATAGGTCAATATATACTTTGCTATATGGTGAACTAAGCCTTAGGCCAGCAACAATGTAGAGGACCTTACCCGTAGAAACTTACAAGTAAGTCGGAATCTTCAAAAGTTCAAATCTTTATAAGTAAAAAGATTTATGAAAATGAATAACCAAGTGTTTTAATTGGCATCAGAAGATCAAAACAATAAACCCTGAGAACATAGAAAAAAGATAAATAAAGATATGAGCAGAACTTAATACAACAGAAAACGTATAAAATTGAGGTGGTTTTGTAAGTCCGAAGAATGTTTGTGGAAAAGAGCTTTAAAAGACACACTTTGATTAAGGAAAACAAAACATAAGTAAAGAATATACAGAAAGAATCAAGACAATATTATAGCAGAGAAGATCTGAAATGCCAGTAAATTTGAACATTTCTGTAAAGTGGACCATTTCCTAGCTCTTAAAGTTTACCAAAACTGACACAAGAGGAAATCATTTAAGGTCATCATGTCTGCCCTTGGCATTCTCGGAACGCCCTGGCCTCAGAAGGCAGCATCTGTAGTCCATGGTAACCTGCGGAGAGGGGGCGGTGCTGCGGGAGGTTGGAACACTGCCCTCACTGAGGGAGTGTGTGTGGCCATCTCTGCTCTGACTGAACAAAGGGCAGGGGAGCAGAGAGTCTGTGCATGGCCCTCAGAGCCCGGCAGGCCCAGTGGGGTGTCAAAAGCATTTAGGCCCAGGCCAAAGGGCGCCTTCATTGTCTGCACAGCTGCCCAAACCCTCACCTTTCCACTCAGCCCGCCCTCTTACTTGAAGTGTGTGTGGAACCTGTCCACGCAGTACACCTCGCTCAACAGCTAACCATAGGTCTGGGCATCGTAGCTTCCTGCCAGGTGACCGAAGTTCGCAGGCAGATGCGTCCCTGCGACACACGCGGAGAGGATCCTGCCCGGTCCACAGGCCTCCGACAGCCCTTGCCCCATATTGGGGGCCGCAAAGCAGCCCTGTCTGTGTCCCTGCCTCTAGAGGGAGTATTGGACCAACACATGTAGAAAACGGGGTCCTCGCGGACACCTCATTGGAGGGACATAAATAAATCTTTGCCTACTTTCGGCTGAAGATTACCAGCGTTCACACATAAGCCTCTTACAAGGTCAGCTGTTTAGCTAAACATGAGCTCATGATCTAAATTTACACAATAATGAAGAAATCAGCTACAAGGGGGAGACAAACAGCAAAAACAATCAATACCAGAATTAGATTCCCTAGGCCATCCATCAGATGTTGGAATAATCAGGTGCAAGGCCGAAATTATACATAAAATTGGAACTGAAACAAGGAACAAGGATGTTTTCAAAGACTGGTAGGATCTCGAAAATATTTTTAAAGTACATGTCATTGATAAAGCTAAATACTCAAAGGTTGTGTTATACAACAGATTCATCATTGAGAAGAGTGAAATTATGCTGTTTTGAAAACTATGGCAGGTCAGATTTTCTGCCTAATTATATAAGAATATTTCTCTAAAAAATACACATTATTTCAAAGACTTATTGGCTGTGAAATAAGATAAGGTTATTTCAAATGGCTTGTCTGCAAAGAAAGGTGAGATGTAGGGAATCACAGAAAGTCGAGGGAAAATAATAGGTCAATTTATACATTGCTATGTGGAGAACTAAGCCTTAGTCCAGCAAAAATGTAGAGGACCAGACCCTTAGAAACTTACAAGTAAGTTGGAATCTTCAAAAGTTCAAATCTTTATAAGTAAAAAGTTTTATGAAAATTAATAACCAAGTGTTTTAATTGGCATCAGAAGATCAAAACAATAAACCCTGAGAACATAGAAAAAAGATAAATAAAGATATGAGCAGAACTTAATACAACAGAAAACGTATAAAATTGAGGTGGTTTAGTAAGTCTGAAGAATGTTTGTGGAAAAGAGCTTTAAAAGACACACTTTGATTAAGGAAAACAAAACATAAGTAAAGAATATACAGAAAGAATCAAGACAATATTATAGCAGAGAAGATCTGAAATGCCAGTAAATTTGAACATTTCTGTAAAGTGGACCATTTCCAGCTCCTAAAGTTTACCAAAACTGACACTAGAGGAAATCATTTAAGGTCATCATGTCTGCCCTTGGCATTCTCGGAACGCCCTGGCCTCAGAATTCAGCATCTGTAGTCCATGGTAACCTGCGGAGAGGGGGCGGTGCTGAGGGAGTTTGGAACCCTGCCCTCACTGAGGGAGTGGGTGTGGCCATTTCTGCTGTGACTGAACAAAGGGCAGTGGAGCAGAGAGTCTGTGCATGGCCCTCAGAGCCCGGCAGGCCCAGTGGGGTGTCACAAGCATTTAGGCCCAGGCCAAAGGGCGCCTTCTTTGTCTGCACAGCTGCCCAAACTCTCACCTTTCCACTCAGCCCGCCCTCTTACGTGAAGTGTGTGTGGAACCTGTCCATGCAGTACAACTTGCTGCACAGCTAACCATAGGTCTCGGCATCGTAGCTTCCTGCCAGGTGACCGAAGTTCGCAGGCAGATGGGTAGTTGGGACACACGCTGAGAGGATCCTGCCCGGTCCACAGGCCTCCGACAGCCCTTGCCCCATATTGGGGGCCGCAAAGCAGCCCTGTCTGTGTCCCTGCCTCTAGAGGGAGTATTGGACCAACACATGTAGAAAACGGGGTCCTCGCGGACACCTCATTGGAGGGACACAAATACATCTTTGCCGACTTTCTGATGAAGATTACCAGCGTTCACACATAAGCCTCTTACAAGGTCAGCTGTTTAGCTAAACATGAGCTCATGATCTAAATTTACACAATAATGAAGAAATCAGCTACAAGGGGGAGACAAACAGCAAAAACAATCAATACCAGAATTAGATTCCCTAGGCCATCCATCAGATGTTGGAATAATCAGGTGCAAGGCAGAAAATATACATAAAATTGGAACTGAAACAAGGAACAAGGATGTTTTCAAAGACTGGTAGGATCTCGAAAATATTTTTAAAGTACATGTCATTGATAAAGCTAAATACTCAAAGGTTGTGTTATACAACAGATTCATCATTGAGAAGAGTGAAATTATGCTGTTTTGAAAACTATGGCAGGTCAGATTTTCTGCCTAATTATATAAGAATATTTCTCTAAAAAATACACATTATTTCAAAGACTTATTGGCTGTGAAATAAGATAAGGTTATTTCAAATGGCTTGTCTGCAAAGAAAGGTGAGATGTAGGGAATCACAGAAAGTCGAGGGAAAATAATAGGTCAATTTATACATTGCTATGTGGAGAACTAAGCCTTAGGCCAGCAAAAATGTAGAGGACCAGACCCTTAGAAACTTACAAGTAAGTTGGAATCTTCAAAAGTTCAAATCTTTATAAGTAAAAAGTTTTATGAAAATTAATAACCAAGTGTTTTAATTGGCATCAGAAGATCAAAACAATAAACCCTGAGAACATAGAAAAAAGATAAATAAAGATATGAGCAGAACTTAATACAACAGAAAACGTATAAAATTGAGGTGGTTTAGTAAGTCTGAAGAATGTTTGTGGAAAAGAGCTTTAAAAGACACACTTTGATTAAGGAAAACAAAACATAAGTAAAGAATATACAGAAAGAATCAAGACAATATTATAGCAGAGAAGATCTGAAATGCCAGTAAATTTGAACATTTCTGTAAAGTGGACCATTTCCAGCTCCTAAAGTTTACCAAAACTGACACTAGAGGAAATCATTTAAGGTCATCATGTCTGCCCTTGGCATTCTCGGAACGCCCTGGCCTCAGAATTCAGCATCTGTAGTCCATGGTAACCTGCGGAGAGGGGGCGGTGCTGAGGGAGTTTGGAACCCTGCCCTCACTGAGGGAGTGGGTGTGGCCATTTCTGCTGTGACTGAACAAAGGGCAGTGGAGCAGAGAGTCTGTGCATGGCCCTCAGAGCCCGGCAGGCCCAGTGGGGTGTCACAAGCATTTAGGCCCAGGCCAAAGGGCGCCTTCTTTGTCTGCACAGCTGCCCAAACTCTCACCTTTCCACTCAGCCCGCCCTCTTACGTGAAGTGTGTGTGGAACCTGTCCATGCAGTACAACTTGCTGCACAGCTAACCATAGGTCTCGGCATCGTAGCTTCCTGCCAGGAGACCGAAGTTCGCAGGCAGATGGGTAGTTGGGACACACGCTGAGAGGCTCCTGCAAGGGCCATAGGACGCCAACTGACCCTGTACCACATCGGGGGCCGCAAAGCAACCTTTTCTGAGTCCGTACCTAAAGAGGGAGTATTGGACCAACACTTGTAGAAAACTGGGTCCTCGCGGGCCACTCATTGGAGGGACACAAATACATCTTTGCCGACTTTCTGATGAAGCTTACGAGAGTTCAAACCTAAGCCTCTTACAAGGTCAGCTGTTTAGCTAAACATGAGCTCATGATCTAAATTTACACAATAATGAAGAAATCAGCTACAAGGGGGAGACAATCAGCAAAAACAATCAATACCAGTAATAGATTCCCTAGGCAATCAATCAGATGTTGGAATAATCAGGTGCAAGGCAGAAAATATACCTAAAACTGGAACTGAAACAAGGAACACGGATGTTTTCAAAGACTGGTAGGATAACTAAATCATTTCTAAAGTACATGTCATTGATAATGCTAAATACTCAAATGTTATGTAATACAACAGATTCATCATTGAGAAGAGTGAAATTATGCTGTTTTGAAAACTATGGCAGGTCAGATTTTCTGCCTAATTATATAAGAAGATTTCTCTAAAAAATACACGTTATTTCAAAGACTTATTGGCTGTGAAATAAGATAAGGGTATTTCAAATGGCTTGTCTGCAATGAAAGGTGAGATGTAGGGAATCACAGAAAGTCGAGGGGAAAATAGGTCAATATATACTTTGCTATATGGTGAACTAAGCCTTAGGCCAGCAACAATGTAGAGGACCTTACCCGTAGAAACTTACAAGTAAGTCGGAATCTTCAAAAGTTCAAATCTTTATAAGTAAAAAGATTTATGAAAATGAATAACCAAGTGTTTTAATTGGCATCAGAAGATCAAAACAATAAACCCTGAGAACATAGAAAAAAGATAAATAAAGATATGAGCAGAACTTAATACAACAGAAAACGTATAAAATTGAGGTGGTTTTGTAAGTCCGAAGAATGTTTGTGGAAAAGAGCTTTAAAAGACACACTTTGATTAAGGAAAACAAAACATAAGTAAAGAATATACAGAAAGAATCAAGACAATATTATAGCAGAGAAGATCTGAAATGCCAGTAAATTTGAACATTTCTGTAAAGTGGACCATTTCCTAGCTCTTAAAGTTTATCAAAACTGACACAAGAGGAAATCATTTAAGGTCATCATGTCTGCCCTTGGCATTCTCGGAACGCCCTGGCCTCAGAAGGCAGCATCTGTAGTCCATGGTAACCTGCGGAGAGGGGGCGGTGCTGCGGGAGGTTGGAACACTGCCCTCACTGAGGGAGTGTGTGTGGCCATCTCTGCTCTGACTGAACAAAGGGCAGGGGAGCAGAGAGTCTGTGCATGGCCCTCAGAGCCCGGCAGGCCCAGTGGGGTGTCAAAAGCATTTAGGCCCAGGCCAAAGGGCGCCTTCATTGTCTGCACAGCTGCCCAAACCCTCACCTTTCCACTCAGCCCGCCCTCTTACTTGAAGTGTGTGTGGAACCTGTCCACGCAGTACACCTCGCTCAACAGCTAACCATAGGTCTGGGCATCGTAGCTTCCTGCCAGGTGACCGAAGTTCGCAGGCAGATGCGTCCCTGCGACACACGCGGAGAGGATCCTGCCCGGTCCACAGGCCTCCGACAGCCCTTGCCCCATATCGGGGGCCGCAAAGCAGCCCTGTCTGTGTCCCTGCCTCTAGAGGGAGTATTGGACCAACACATGTAGAAAACGGGGTCCTCGCGGACACCTCATTGGAGGGACATAAATAAATCTTTGCCTACTTTCGGCTGAAGATTACCAGCGTTCACACATAAGCCTCTTACAAGGTCAGCTGTTTAGCTAAACATGAGCTCATGATCTAAATTTACACAATAATGAAGAAATCAGCTACAAGGGGGAGACAAACAGCAAAAACAATCAATACCAGAATTAGATTCCCTAGGCCATCCATCAGATGTTGGAATAATCAGGTGCAAGGCAGAAATTATACATAAAATTGGAACTGAAACAAGGAACAAGGATGTTTTCAAAGACTGGTAGGATCTCGAAAATATTTTTAAAGTACATGTCATTGATAAAGCTAAATACTCAAAGGTTGTGTTATACAACAGATTCATCATTGAGAAGAGTGAAATTATGCTGTTTTGAAAACTATGGCAGGTCAGATTTTCTGCCTAATTATATAAGAATATTTCTCTAAAAAATACACATTATTTCAAAGACTTATTGGCTGTGAAATAAGATAAGGTTATTTCAAATGGCTTGTCTGCAAAGAAAGGTGAGATGTAGGGAATCACAGAAAGTCGAGGGAAAATAATAGGTCAATTTATACATTGCTATGTGGAGAACTAAGCCTTAGGCCAGCAAAAATGTAGAGGACCAGACCCTTAGAAACTTACAGGTAAGTTGGAATCTTCAAAAGTTCAAATCTTTATAAGTAAAAAGTTTTATGAAAATTAATAACCAAGTGTTTTAATTGGCATCAGAAGATCAAAACAATAAACCCTGAGAACATAGAAAAAAGATAAATAAAGATATGAGCAGAACTTAATACAACAGAAAACGTATAAAATTGAGGTGGTTTAGTAAGTCTGAAGAATGTTTGTGGAAAAGAGCTTTAAAAGACACACTTTGATTAAGGAAAACAAAACATAAGTAAAGAATATACAGAAAGAATCAAGACAATATTATAGCAGAGAAGATCTGAAATGCCAGTAAATTTGAACATTTCTGTAAAGTGGACCATTTCCAGCTCCTAAAGTTTACCAAAACTGACACTAGAGGAAATCATTTAAGGTCATCATGTCTGCCCTTGGCATTCTCGGAACGCCCTGGCCTCAGAATTCAGCATCTGTAGTCCATGGTAACCTGCGGAGAGGGGGCGGTGCTGAGGGAGTTTGGAACCCTGCCCTCACTGAGGGAGTGGGTGTGGCCATTTCTGCTGTGACTGAACAAAGGGCAGTGGAGCAGAGAGTCTGTGCATGGCCCTCAGAGCCCGGCAGGCCCAGTGGGGTGTCACAAGCATTTAGGCCCAGGCCAAAGGGCGCCTTCTTTGTCTGCACAGCTGCCCAAACTCTCACCTTTCCACTCAGCCCGCCCTCTTACGTGAAGTGTGTGTGGAACCTGTCCATGCAGTACAACTTGCTGCACAGCTAACCATAGGTCTCGGCATCGTAGCTTCCTGCCAGGAGACCGAAGTTCGCAGGCAGATGGGTAGTTGGGACACACGCTGAGAGGCTCCTGCAAGGGCCATAGGACGCCAACTGACCCTGTACCACATCGGGGGCCGCAAAGCAACCTTTTCTGAGTCCGTACCTAAAGAGGGAGTATTGGACCAACACTTGTAGAAAACTGGGTCCTCGCGGGCCACTCATTGGAGGGACACAAATACATATTTGCCGACTTTCTGATGAAGCTTACGAGAGTTCAAACCTAAGCCTCTTACAAGGTCAGCTGTTTAGCTAAACATGAGCTCATGATCTAAATTTACACAATAATGAAGAAATCAGCTACAAGGGGGAGACAATCAGCAAAAACAATCAATACCAGTAATAGATTCCCTAGGCAATCAATCAGATGTTGGAATAATCAGGTGCAAGGCAGAAAATATACCTAAAACTGGAACTGAAACAAGGAACAAGGATGTTTTCAAAGACTGGTAGGATAACTAAATCATTTCTAAAGTACATGTCATTGATAATGCTAAATACTCAAATGTTATGTAATACAACAGATTCATCATTGAGAAGAGTGAAATTATGCTGTTTTGAAAACTATGGCAGGTCAGATTTTCTGCCTAATTATATAAGAAGATTTCTCTAAAAAATACACGTTATTTCAAAGACTTATTGGCTGTGAAATAAGATAAGGGTATTTCAAATGGCTTGTCTGCAATGAAAGGTGAGATGTAGGGAATCACAGAAAGTCGAGGGGAAAATAGGTCAATATATACTTTGCTATATGGTGAACTAAGCCTTAGGCCAGCAACAATGTAGAGGACCTTACCCGTAGAAACTTACAAGTAAGTCGGAATCTTCAAAAGTTCAAATCTTTATAAGTAAAAAGATTTATGAAAATGAATAACCAAGTGTTTTAATTGGCATCAGAAGATCAAAACAATAAACCCTGAGAACATAGAAAAAAGATAAATAAAGATATGAGCAGAACTTAATACAACAGAAAACGTATAAAATTGAGGTGGTTTTGTAAGTCCGAAGAATGTTTGTGGAAAAGAGCTTTAAAAGACACACTTTGATTAAGGAAAACAAAACATAAGTAAAGAATATACAGAAAGAATCAAGACAATATTATAGCAGAGAAGATCTGAAATGCCAGTAAATTTGAACATTTCTGTAAAGTGGACCATTTCCTAGCTCTTAAAGTTTACCAAAACTGACACAAGAGGAAATCATTTAAGGTCATCATGTCTGCCCTTGGCATTCTCGGAACGCCCTGGCCTCAGAAGGCAGCATCTGTAGTCCATGGTAACCTGCGGAGAGGGGGCGGTGCTGCGGGAGGTTGGAACACTGCCCTCACTGAGGGAGTGTGTGTGGCCATCTCTGCTCTGACTGAACAAAGGGCAGGGGAGCAGAGAGTCTGTGCATGGCCCTCAGAGCCCGGCAGGCCCAGTGGGGTGTCAAAAGCATTTAGGCCCAGGCCAAAGGGCGCCTTCATTGTCTGCACAGCTGCCCAAACCCTCACCTTTCCACTCAGCCCGCCCTCTTACTTGAAGTGTGTGTGGAACCTGTCCACGCAGTACACCTCGCTCAACAGCTAACCATAGGTCTGGGCATCGTAGCTTCCTGCCAGGTGACCGAAGTTCGCAGGCAGATGCGTCCCTGCGACACACGCGGAGAGGATCCTGCCCGGTCCACAGGCCTCCGACAGCCCTTGCCCCATATTGGGGGCCGCAAAGCAGCCCTGTCTGTGTCCCTGCCTCTAGAGGGAGTATTGGACCAACACATGTAGAAAACGGGGTCCTCGCGGACACCTCATTGGAGGGACATAAATAAATCTTTGCCTACTTTCGGCTGAAGATTACCAGCGTTCACACATAAGCCTCTTACAAGGTCAGCTGTTTAGCTAAACATGAGCTCATGATCTAAATTTACACAATAATGAAGAAATCAGCTACAAGGGGGAGACAAACAGCAAAAACAATCAATACCAGAATTAGATTCCCTAGGCCATCCATCAGATGTTGGAATAATCAGGTGCAAGGCAGAAATTATACATAAAATTGGAACTGAAACAAGGAACAAGGATGTTTTCAAAGACTGGTAGGATCTCGAAAATATTTTTAAAGTACATGTCATTGATAAAGCTAAATACTCAAAGGTTGTGTTATACAACAGATTCATCATTGAGAAGAGTGAAATTATGCTGTTTTGAAAACTATGGCAGGTCAGATTTTCTGCCTAATTATATAAGAATATTTCTCTAAAAAATACACATTATTTCAAAGACTTATTGGCTGTGAAATAAGATAAGGTTATTTCAAATGGCTTGTCTGCAAAGAAAGGTGAGATGTAGGGAATCACAGAAAGTCGAGGGAAAATAATAGGTCAATTTATACATTGCTATGTGGAGAACTAAGCCTTAGGCCAGCAAAAATGTAGAGGACCAGACCCTTAGAAACTTACAAGTAAGTTGGAATCTTCAAAAGTTCAAATCTTTATAAGTAAAAAGTTTTATGAAAATTAATAACCAAGTGTTTTAATTGGCATCAGAAGATCAAAACAATAAACCCTGAGAACATAGAAAAAAGATAAATAAAGATATGAGCAGAACTTAATACAACAGAAAACGTATAAAATTGAGGTGGTTTAGTAAGTCTGAAGAATGTTTGTGGAAAAGAGCTTTAAAAGACACACTTTGATTAAGGAAAACAAAACATAAGTAAAGAATATACAGAAAGAATCAAGACAATATTATAGCAGAGAAGATCTGAAATGCCAGTAAATTTGAACATTTCTGTAAAGTGGACCATTTCCAGCTCCTAAAGTTTACCAAAACTGACACTAGAGGAAATCATTTAAGGTCATCATGTCTGCCCTTGGCATTCTCGGAACGCCCTGGCCTCAGAATTCAGCATCTGTAGTCCATGGTAACCTGCGGAGAGGGGGCGGTGCTGAGGGAGTTTGGAACCCTGCCCTCACTGAGGGAGTGGGTGTGGCCATTTCTGCTGTGACTGAACAAAGGGCAGTGGAGCAGAGAGTCTGTGCATGGCCCTCAGAGCCCGGCAGGCCCAGTGGGGTGTCACAAGCATTTAGGCCCAGGCCAAAGGGCGCCTTCTTTGTCTGCACAGCTGCCCAAACTCTCACCTTTCCACTCAGCCCGCCCTCTTACGTGAAGTGTGTGTGGAACCTGTCCATGCAGTACAACTTGCTGCACAGCTAACCATAGGTCTCGGCATCGTAGCTTCCTGCCAGGAGACCGAAGTTCGCAGGCAGATGGGTAGTTGGGACACACGCTGAGAGGCTCCTGCAAGGGCCATAGGACGCCAACTGACCCTGTACCACATCGGGGGCCGCAAAGCAACCTTTTCTGAGTCCGTACCTAAAGAGGGAGTATTGGACCAACACTTGTAGAAAACTGGGTCCTCGCGGGCCACTCATTGGAGGGACACAAATACATCTTTGCCGACTTTCTGATGAAGCTTACGAGAGTTCAAACCTAAGCCTCTTACAAGGTCAGCTGTTTAGCTAAACATGAGCTCATGATCTAAATTTACACAATAATGAAGAAATCAGCTACAAGGGGGAGACAATCAGCAAAAACAATCAATACCAGTAATAGATTCCCTAGGCAATCAATCAGATGTTGGAATAATCAGGTGCAAGGCAGAAAATATACCTAAAACTGGAACTGAAACAAGGAACAAGGATGTTTTCAAAGACTGGTAGGATAACTAAATCATTTCTAAAGTACATGTCATTGATAATGCTAAATACTCAAATGTTATGTAATACAACAGATTCATCATTGAGAAGAGTGAAATTATGCTGTTTTGAAAACTATGGCAGGTCAGATTTTCTGCCTAATTATATAAGAAGATTTCTCTAAAAAATACACGTTATTTCAAAGACTTATTGGCTGTGAAATAAGATAAGGGTATTTCAAATGGCTTGTCTGCAATGAAAGGTGAGATGTAGGGAATCACAGAAAGTCGAGGGGAAAATAGGTCAATATATACTTTGCTATATGGTGAACTAAGCCTTAGGCCAGCAACAATGTAGAGGACCTTACCCGTAGAAACTTACAAGTAAGTCGGAATCTTCAAAAGTTCAAATCTTTATAAGTAAAAAGATTTATGAAAATGAATAACCAAGTGTTTTAATTGGCATCAGAAGATCAAAACAATAAACCCTGAGAACATAGAAAAAAGATAAATAAAGATATGAGCAGAACTTAATACAACAGAAAACGTATAAAATTGAGGTGGTTTTGTAAGTCCGAAGAATGTTTGTGGAAAAGAGCTTTAAAAGACACACTTTGATTAAGGAAAACAAAACATAAGTAAAGAATATACAGAAAGAATCAAGACAATATTATAGCAGAGAAGATCTGAAATGCCAGTAAATTTGAACATTTCTGTAAAGTGGACCATTTCCTAGCTCTTAAAGTTTACCAAAACTGACACAAGAGGAAATCATTTAAGGTCATCATGTCTGCCCTTGGCATTCTCGGAACGCCCTGGCCTCAGAAGGCAGCATCTGTAGTCCATGGTAACCTGCGGAGAGGGGGCGGTGCTGCGGGAGGTTGGAACACTGCCCTCACTGAGGGAGTGTGTGTGGCCATCTCTGCTCTGACTGAACAAAGGGCAGGGGAGCAGAGAGTCTGTGCATGGCCCTCAGAGCCCGGCAGGCCCAGTGGGGTGTCAAAAGCATTTAGGCCCAGGCCAAAGGGCGCCTTCATTGTCTGCACAGCTGCCCAAACCCTCACCTTTCCACTCAGCCCGCCCTCTTACTTGAAGTGTGTGTGGAACCTGTCCACGCAGTACACCTCGCTCAACAGCTAACCATAGGTCTGGGCATCGTAGCTTCCTGCCAGGTGACCGAAGTTCGCAGGCAGATGCGTCCCTGCGACACACGCGGAGAGGATCCTGCCCGGTCCACAGGCCTCCGACAGCCCTTGCCCCATATTGGGGGCCGCAAAGCAGCCCTGTCTGTGTCCCTGCCTCTAGAGGGAGTATTGGACCAACACATGTAGTAAACGGGGTCCTCGCGGACACCTCATTGGAGGGACATAAATAAATCTTTGCCTACTTTCGGCTGAAGATTACCAGCGTTCACACATAAGCCTCTTACAAGGTCAGCTGTTTAGCTAAACATGAGCTCATGATCTAAATTTACACAATAATGAAGAAATCAGCTACAAGGGGGAGACAAACAGCAAAAACAATCAATACCAGAATTAGATTCCCTAGGCCATCCATCAGATGTTGGAATAATCAGGTGCAAGGCAGAAATTATACATAAAATTGGAACTGAAACAAGGAACAAGGATGTTTTCAAAGACTGGTAGGATCTCGAAAATATTTTTAAAGTACATGTCATTGATAAAGCTAAATACTCAAAGGTTGTGTTATACAACAGATTCATCATTGAGAAGAGTGAAATTATGCTGTTTTGAAAACTATGGCAGGTCAGATTTTCTGCCTAATTATATAAGAATATTTCTCTAAAAAATACACATTATTTCAAAGACTTATTGGCTGTGAAATAAGATAAGGTTATTTCAAATGGCTTGTCTGCAAAGAAAGGTGAGATGTAGGGAATCACAGAAAGTCGAGGGAAAATAATAGGTCAATTTATACATTGCTATGTGGAGAACTAAGCCTTAGGCCAGCAAAAATGTAGAGGACCAGACCCTTAGAAACTTACAGGTAAGTTGGAATCTTCAAAAGTTCAAATCTTTATAAGTAAAAAGTTTTATGAAAATTAATAACCAAGTGTTTTAATTGGCATCAGAAGATCAAAACAATAAACCCTGAGAACATAGAAAAAAGATAAATAAAGATATGAGCAGAACTTAATACAACAGAAAACGTATAAAATTGAGGTGGTTTAGTAAGTCTGAAGAATGTTTGTGGAAAAGAGCTTTAAAAGACACACTTTGATTAAGGAAAACAAAACATAAGTAAAGAATATACAGAAAGAATCAAGACAATATTATAGCAGAGAAGATCTGAAATGCCAGTAAATTTGAACATTTCTGTAAAGTGGACCATTTCCAGCTCCTAAAGTTTACCAAAACTGACACTAGAGGAAATCATTTAAGGTCATCATGTCTGCCCTTGGCATTCTCGGAACGCCCTGGCCTCAGAATTCAGCATCTGTAGTCCATGGTAACCTGCGGAGAGGGGGCGGTGCTGAGGGAGTTTGGAACCCTGCCCTCACTGAGGGAGTGGGTGTGGCCATTTCTGCTGTGACTGAACAAAGGGCAGTGGAGCAGAGAGTCTGTGCATGGCCCTCAGAGCCCGGCAGGCCCAGTGGGGTGTCACAAGCATTTAGGCCCAGGCCAAAGGGCGCCTTCTTTGTCTGCACAGCTGCCCAAACTCTCACCTTTCCACTCAGCCCGCCCTCTTACGTGAAGTGTGTGTGGAACCTGTCCATGCAGTACAACTTGCTGCACAGCTAACCATAGGTCTCGGCATCGTAGCTTCCTGCCAGGAGACCGAAGTTCGCAGGCAGATGGGTAGTTGGGACACACGCTGAGAGGCTCCTGCAAGGGCCATAGGACGCCAACTGACCCTGTACCACATCGGGGGCCGCAAAGCAACCTTTTCTGAGTCCGTACCTAAAGAGGGAGTATTGGACCAACACTTGTAGAAAACTGGGTCCTCGCGGGCCACTCATTGGAGGGACACAAATACATCTTTGCCGACTTTCTGATGAAGCTTACGAGAGTTCAAACCTAAGCCTCTTACAAGGTCAGCTGTTTAGCTAAACATGAGCTCATGATCTAAATTTACACAATAATGAAGAAATCAGCTACAAGGGGGAGACAATCAGCAAAAACAATCAATACCAGTAATAGATTCCCTAGGCAATCAATCAGATGTTGGAATAATCAGGTGCAAGGCAGAAAATATACCTAAAACTGGAACTGAAACAAGGAACAAGGATGTTTTCAAAGACTGGTAGGATAACTAAATCATTTTTAAAGTACATGTCATTGATAATGCTAAATACTCAAATGTTATGTAATACAACAGATTCATCATTGAGAAGAGTGAAATTATGCTGTTTTGAAAACTATGGCAGGTCAGATTTTCTGCCTAATTATATAAGAAGATTTCTCTAAAAAATACACGTTATTTCAAAGACTTATTGGCTGTGAAATAAGATAAGGGTATTTCAAATGGCTTGTCTGCAATGAAAGGTGAGATGTAGGGAATCACAGAAAGTCGAGGGGAAAATAGGTCAATATATACTTTGCTATATGGTGAACTAAGCCTTAGGCCAGCAACAATGTAGAGGACCTTACCCGTAGAAACTTACAAGTAAGTCGGAATCTTCAAAAGTTCAAATCTTTATAAGTAAAAAGATTTATGAAAATGAATAACCAAGTGTTTTAATTGGCATCAGAAGATCAAAACAATAAACCCTGAGAACATAGAAAAAAGATAAATAAAGATATGAGCAGAACTTAATACAACAGAAAACGTATAAAATTGAGGTGGTTTTGTAAGTCCGAAGAATGTTTGTGGAAAAGAGCTTTAAAAGACACACTTTGATTAAGGAAAACAAAACATAAGTAAAGAATATACAGAAAGAATCAAGACAATATTATAGCAGAGAAGATCTGAAATGCCAGTAAATTTGAACATTTCTGTAAAGTGGACCATTTCCTAGCTCTTAAAGTTTACCAAAACTGACACAAGAGGAAATCATTTAAGGTCATCATGTCTGCCCTTGGCATTCTCGGAACGCCCTGGCCTCAGAAGGCAGCATCTGTAGTCCATGGTAACCTGCGGAGAGGGGGCGGTGCTGCGGGAGGTTGGAACACTGCCCTCACTGAGGGAGTGTGTGTGGCCATCTCTGCTCTGACTGAACAAAGGGCAGGGGAGCAGAGAGTCTGTGCATGGCCCTCAGAGCCCGGCAGGCCCAGTGGGGTGTCAAAAGCATTTAGGCCCAGGCCAAAGGGCGCCTTCATTGTCTGCACAGCTGCCCAAACCCTCACCTTTCCACTCAGCCCGCCCTCTTACTTGAAGTGTGTGTGGAACCTGTCCACGCAGTACACCTCGCTCAACAGCTAACCATAGGTCTGGGCATCGTAGCTTCCTGCCAGGTGACCGAAGTTCGCAGGCAGATGCGTCCCTGCGACACACGCGGAGAGGATCCTGCCCGGTCCACAGGCCTCCGACAGCCCTTGCCCCATATTGGGGGCCGCAAAGCAGCCCTGTCTGTGTCCCTGCCTCTAGAGGGAGTATTGGACCAACACATGTAGAAAACGGGGTCCTCGCGGACACCTCATTGGAGGGACATAAATAAATCTTTGCCTACTTTCGGCTGAAGATTACCAGCGTTCACACATAAGCCTCTTACAAGGTCAGCTGTTTAGCTAAACATGAGCTCATGATCTAAATTTACACAATAATGAAGAAATCAGCTACAAGGGGGAGACAAACAGCAAAAACAATCAATACCAGAATTAGATTCCCTAGGCCATCCATCAGATGTTGGAATAATCAGGTGCAAGGCAGAAATTATACATAAAATTGGAACTGAAACAAGGAACAAGGATGTTTTCAAAGACTGGTAGGATCTCGAAAATATTTTTAAAGTACATGTCATTGATAAAGCTAAATACTCAAAGGTTGTGTTATACAACAGATTCATCATTGAGAAGAGTGAAATTATGCTGTTTTGAAAACTATGGCAGGTCAGATTTTCTGCCTAATTATATAAGAATATTTCTCTAAAAAATACACATTATTTCAAAGACTTATTGGCTGTGAAATAAGATAAGGTTATTTCAAATGGCTTGTCTGCAAAGAAAGGTGAGATGTAGGGAATCACAGAAAGTCGAGGGAAAATAATAGGTCAATTTATACATTGCTATGTGGAGAACTAAGCCTTAGGCCAGCAAAAATGTAGAGGACCAGACCCTTAGAAACTTACAAGTAAGTTGGAATCTTCAAAAGTTCAAATCTTTATAAGTAAAAAGTTTTATGAAAATTAATAACCAAGTGTTTTAATTGGCATCAGAAGATCAAAACAATAAACCCTGAGAACATAGAAAAAAGATAAATAAAGATATGAGCAGAACTTAATACAACAGAAAACGTATAAAATTGAGGTGGTTTAGTAAGTCTGAAGAATGTTTGTGGAAAAGAGCTTTAAAAGACACACTTTGATTAAGGAAAACAAAACATAAGTAAAGAATATACAGAAAGAATCAAGACAATATTATAGCAGAGAAGATCTGAAATGCCAGTAAATTTGAACATTTCTGTAAAGTGGACCATTTCCAGCTCCTAAAGTTTACCAAAACTGACACTAGAGGAAATCATTTAAGGTCATCATGTCTGCCCTTGGCATTCTCGGAACGCCCTGGCCTCAGAATTCAGCATCTGTAGTCCATGGTAACCTGCGGAGAGGGGGCGGTGCTGAGGGAGTTTGGAACCCTGCCCTCACTGAGGGAGTGGGTGTGGCCATTTCTGCTGTGACTGAACAAAGGGCAGTGGAGCAGAGAGTCTGTGCATGGCCCTCAGAGCCCGGCAGGCCCAGTGGGGTGTCACAAGCATTTAGGCCCAGGCCAAAGGGCGCCTTCTTTGTCTGCACAGCTGCCCAAACTCTCACCTTTCCACTCAGCCCGCCCTCTTACGTGAAGTGTGTGTGGAACCTGTCCATGCAGTACAACTTGCTGCACAGCTAACCATAGGTCTCGGCATCGTAGCTTCCTGCCAGGAGACCGAAGTTCGCAGGCAGATGGGTAGTTGGGACACACGCTGAGAGGCTCCTGCAAGGGCCATAGGACGCCAACTGACCCTGTACCACATCGGGGGCCGCAAAGCAACCTTTTCTGAGTCCGTACCTAAAGAGGGAGTATTGGACCAACACTTGTAGAAAACTGGGTCCTCGCGGGCCACTCATTGGAGGGACACAAATACATCTTTGCCGACTTTCTGATGAAGCTTACGAGAGTTCAAACCTAAGCCTCTTACAAGGTCAGCTGTTTAGCTAAACATGAGCTCATGATCTAAATTTACACAATAATGAAGAAATCAGCTACAAGGGGGAGACAATCAGCAAAAACAATCAATACCAGTAATAGATTCCCTAGGCAATCAATCAGATGTTGGAATAATCAGGTGCAAGGCAGAAAATATACCTAAAACTGGAACTGAAACAAGGAACAAGGATGTTTTCAAAGACTGGTAGGATAACTAAATCATTTCTAAAGTACATGTCATTGATAATGCTAAATACTCAAATGTTATGTAATACAACAGATTCATCATTGAGAAGAGTGAAATTATGCTGTTTTGAAAACTATGGCAGGTCAGATTTTCTGCCTAATTATATAAGAAGATTTCTCTAAAAAATACACGTTATTTCAAAGACTTATTGGCTGTGAAATAAGATAAGGGTATTTCAAATGGCTTGTCTGCAATGAAAGGTGAGATGTAGGGAATCACAGAAAGTCGAGGGGAAAATAGGTCAATATATACTTTGCTATATGGTGAACTAAGCCTTAGGCCAGCAACAATGTAGAGGACCTTACCCGTAGAAACTTACAAGTAAGTCGGAATCTTCAAAAGTTCAAATCTTTATAAGTAAAAAGATTTATGAAAATGAATAACCAAGTGTTTTAATTGGCATCAGAAGATCAAAACAATAAACCCTGAGAACATAGAAAAAAGATAAATAAAGATATGAGCAGAACTTAATACAACAGAAAACGTATAAAATTGAGGTGGTTTTGTAAGTCCGAAGAATGTTTGTGGAAAAGAGCTTTAAAAGACACACTTTGATTAAGGAAAACAAAACATAAGTAAAGAATATACAGAAAGAATCAAGACAATATTATAGCAGAGAAGATCTGAAATGCCAGTAAATTTGAACATTTCTGTAAAGTGGACCATTTCCTAGCTCTTAAAGTTTACCAAAACTGACACAAGAGGAAATCATTTAAGGTCATCATGTCTGCCCTTGGCATTCTCGGAACGCCCTGGCCTCAGAAGGCAGCATCTGTAGTCCATGGTAACCTGCGGAGAGGGGGCGGTGCTGCGGGAGGTTGGAACACTGCCCTCACTGAGGGAGTGTGTGTGGCCATCTCTGCTCTGACTGAACAAAGGGCAGGGGAGCAGAGAGTCTGTGCATGGCCCTCAGAGCCCGGCAGGCCCAGTGGGGTGTCAAAAGCATTTAGGCCCAGGCCAAAGGGCGCCTTCATTGTCTGCACAGCTGCCCAAACCCTCACCTTTCCACTCAGCCCGCCCTCTTACTTGAAGTGTGTGTGGAACCTGTCCACGCAGTACACCTCGCTCAACAGCTAACCATAGGTCTGGGCATCGTAGCTTCCTGCCAGGTGACCGAAGTTCGCAGGCAGATGCGTCCCTGCGACACACGCGGAGAGGATCCTGCCCGGTCCACAGGCCTCCGACAGCCCTTGCCCCATATTGGGGGCCGCAAAGCAGCCCTGTCTGTGTCCCTGCCTCTAGAGGGAGTATTGGACCAACACATGTAGAAAACGGGGTCCTCGCGGACACCTCATTGGAGGGACATAAATAAATCTTTGCCTACTTTCGGCTGAAGATTACCAGCGTTCACACATAAGCCTCTTACAAGGTCAGCTGTTTAGCTAAACATGAGCTCATGATCTAAATTTACACAATAATGAAGAAATCAGCTACAAGGGGGAGACAAACAGCAAAAACAATCAATACCAGAATTAGATTCCCTAGGCCATCCATCAGATGTTGGAATAATCAGGTGCAAGGCAGAAATTATACATAAAATTGGAACTGAAACAAGGAACAAGGATGTTTTCAAAGACTGGTAGGATCTCGAAAATATTTTTAAAGTACATGTCATTGATAAAGCTAAATACTCAAAGGTTGTGTTATACAACAGATTCATCATTGAGAAGAGTGAAATTATGCTGTTTTGAAAACTATGGCAGGTCAGATTTTCTGCCTAATTATATAAGAATATTTCTCTAAAAAATACACATTATTTCAAAGACTTATTGGCTGTGAAATAAGATAAGGTTATTTCAAATGGCTTGTCTGCAAAGAAAGGTGAGATGTAGGGAATCACAGAAAGTCGAGGGAAAATAATAGGTCAATTTATACATTGCTATGTGGAGAACTAAGCCTTAGGCCAGCAAAAATGTAGAGGACCAGACCCTTAGAAACTTACAAGTAAGTTGGAATCTTCAAAAGTTCAAATCTTTATAAGTAAAAAGTTTTATGAAAATTAATAACCAAGTGTTTTAATTGGCATCAGAAGATCAAAACAATAAACCCTGAGAACATAGAAAAAAGATAAATAAAGATATGAGCAGAACTTAATACAACAGAAAACGTATAAAATTGAGGTGGTTTAGTAAGTCTGAAGAATGTTTGTGGAAAAGAGCTTTAAAAGACACACTTTGATTAAGGAAAACAAAACATAAGTAAAGAATATACAGAAAGAATCAAGACAATATTATAGCAGAGAAGATCTGAAATGCCAGTAAATTTGAACATTTCTGTAAAGTGGACCATTTCCAGCTCCTAAAGTTTACCAAAACTGACACTAGAGGAAATCATTTAAGGTCATCATGTCTGCCCTTGGCATTCTCGGAACGCCCTGGCCTCAGAATTCAGCATCTGTAGTCCATGGTAACCTGCGGAGAGGGGGCGGTGCTGAGGGAGTTTGGAACCCTGCCCTCACTGAGGGAGTGGGTGTGGCCATTTCTGCTGTGACTGAACAAAGGGCAGTGGAGCAGAGAGTCTGTGCATGGCCCTCAGAGCCCGGCAGGCCCAGTGGGGTGTCACAAGCATTTAGGCCCAGGCCAAAGGGCGCCTTCTTTGTCTGCACAGCTGCCCAAACTCTCACCTTTCCACTCAGCCCGCCCTCTTACGTGAAGTGTGTGTGGAACCTGTCCATGCAGTACAACTTGCTGCACAGCTAACCATAGGTCTCGGCATCGTAGCTTCCTGCCAGGAGACCGAAGTTCGCAGGCAGATGGGTAGTTGGGACACACGCTGAGAGGCTCCTGCAAGGGCCATAGGACGCCAACTGACCCTGTACCACATCGGGGGCCGCAAAGCAACCTTTTCTGAGTCCGTACCTAAAGAGGGAGTATTGGACCAACACTTGTAGAAAACTGGGTCCTCACGGGCCACTCATTGGAGGGACACAAATACATCTTTGCCGACTTTCTGATGAAGCTTACGAGAGTTCAAACCTAAGCCTCTTACAAGGTCAGCTGTTTAGCTAAACATGAGCTCATGATCTAAATTTACACAATAATGAAGAAATCAGCTACAAGGGGGAGACAATCAGCAAAAACAATCAATACCAGTAATAGATTCCCTAGGCAATCAATCAGATGTTGGAATAATCAGGTGCAAGGCAGAAAATATACCTAAAACTGGAACTGAAACAAGGAACAAGGATGTTTTCAAAGACTGGTAGGATAACTAAATCATTTCTAAAGTACATGTCATTGATAATGCTAAATACTCAAATGTTATGTAATACAACAGATTCATCATTGAGAAGAGTGAAATTATGCTGTTTTGAAAACTATGGCAGGTCAGATTTTCTGCCTAATTATATAAGAAGATTTCTCTAAAAAATACACGTTATTTCAAAGACTTATTGGCTGTGAAATAAGATAAGGGTATTTCAAATGGCTTGTCTGCAATGAAAGGTGAGATGTAGGGAATCACAGAAAGTCGAGGGGAAAATAGGTCAATATATACTTTGCTATATGGTGAACTAAGCCTTAGGCCAGCAACAATGTAGAGGACCTTACCCGTAGAAACTTACAAGTAAGTCGGAATCTTCAAAAGTTCAAATCTTTATAAGTAAAAAGATTTATGAAAATGAATAACCAAGTGTTTTAATTGGCATCAGAAGATCAAAACAATAAACCCTGAGAACATAGAAAAAAGATAAATAAAGATATGAGCAGAACTTAATACAACAGAAAACGTATAAAATTGAGGTGGTTTTGTAAGTCCGAAGAATGTTTGTGGAAAAGAGCTTTAAAAGACACACTTTGATTAAGGAAAACAAAACATAAGTAAAGAATATACAGAAAGAATCAAGACAATATTATAGCAGAGAAGATCTGAAATGCCAGTAAATTTGAACATTTCTGTAAAGTGGACCATTTCCTAGCTCTTAAAGTTTACCAAAACTGACACAAGAGGAAATCATTTAAGGTCATCATGTCTGCCCTTGGCATTCTCGGAACGCCCTGGCCTCAGAAGGCAGCATCTGTAGTCCATGGTAACCTGCGGAGAGGGGGCGGTGCTGCGGGAGGTTGGAACACTGCCCTCACTGAGGGAGTGTGTGTGGCCATCTCTGCTCTGACTGAACAAAGGGCAGGGGAGCAGAGAGTCTGTGCATGGCCCTCAGAGCCCGGCAGGCCCAGTGGGGTGTCAAAAGCATTTAGGCCCAGGCCAAAGGGCGCCTTCATTGTCTGCACAGCTGCCCAAACCCTCACCTTTCCACTCAGCCCGCCCTCTTACTTGAAGTGTGTGTGGAACCTGTCCACGCAGTACACCTCGCTCAACAGCTAACCATAGGTCTGGGCATCGTAGCTTCCTGCCAGGTGACCGAAGTTCGCAGGCAGATGCGTCCCTGCGACACACGCGGAGAGGATCCTGCCCGGTCCACAGGCCTCCGACAGCCCTTGCCCCATATTGGGGGCCGCAAAGCAGCCCTGTCTGTGTCCCTGCCTCTAGAGGGAGTATTGGACCAACACATGTAGAAAACGGGGTCCTCGCGGACACCTCATTGGAGGGACATAAATAAATCTTTGCCTACTTTCGGCTGAAGATTACCAGCGTTCACACATAAGCCTCTTACAAGGTCAGCTGTTTAGCTAAACATGAGCTCATGATCTAAATTTACACAATAATGAAGAAATCAGCTACAAGGGGGAGACAAACAGCAAAAACAATCAATACCAGAATTAGATTCCCTAGGCCATCCATCAGATGTTGGAATAATCAGGTGCAAGGCAGAAATTATACATAAAATTGGAACTGAAACAAGGAACAAGGATGTTTTCAAAGACTGGTAGGATCTCGAAAATATTTTTAAAGTACATGTCATTGATAAAGCTAAATACTCAAAGGTTGTGTTATACAACAGATTCATCATTGAGAAGAGTGAAATTATGCTGTTTTGAAAACTATGGCAGGTCAGATTTTCTGCCTAATTATATAAGAATATTTCTCTAAAAAATACACATTATTTCAAAGACTTATTGGCTGTGAAATAAGATAAGGTTATTTCAAATGGCTTGTCTGCAAAGAAAGGTGAGATGTAGGGAATCACAGAAAGTCGAGGGAAAATAATAGGTCAATTTATACATTGCTATGTGGAGAACTAAGCCTTAGGCCAGCAAAAATGTAGAGGACCAGACCCTTAGAAACTTACAAGTAAGTTGGAATCTTCAAAAGTTCAAATCTTTATAAGTAAAAAGTTTTATGAAAATTAATAACCAAGTGTTTTAATTGGCATCAGAAGATCAAAACAATAAACCCTGAGAACATAGAAAAAAGATAAATAAAGATATGAGCAGAACTTAATACAACAGAAAACGTATAAAATTGAGGTGGTTTAGTAAGTCTGAAGAATGTTTGTGGAAAAGAGCTTTAAAAGACACACTTTGATTAAGGAAAACAAAACATAAGTAAAGAATATACAGAAAGAATCAAGACAATATTATAGCAGAGAAGATCTGAAATGCCAGTAAATTTGAACATTTCTGTAAAGTGGACCATTTCCAGCTCCTAAAGTTTACCAAAACTGACACTAGAGGAAATCATTTAAGGTCATCATGTCTGCCCTTGGCATTCTCGGAACGCCCTGG
Organism: Mesoplodon bidens; assembly: GCF_964165515.1. Taxonomy (NCBI): domain Eukaryota; kingdom Metazoa; phylum Chordata; class Mammalia; order Artiodactyla; family Ziphiidae; genus Mesoplodon; species Mesoplodon bidens. The sequence goes on from NC_138180.1 coordinate 6,984,683, forward strand.
CCTCAGAATTCAGCATCTGTAGTTCATGGTAACCTGCGGAGAGGGGGCGGTGCTGAGGGAGTTTGGAACCCTGCCCTCACTGAGGGAGTGGGTGTGGCCATTTCTGCTGTGACTGAACAAAGGGCAGTGGAGCAGAGAGTCTGTGCATGGCCCTCAGAGCCCGGCAGGCCCAGTGGGGTGTCACAAGCATTTAGGCCCAGGCCAAAGGGCGCCTTCTTTGTCTGCACAGCTGCCCAAACTCTCACCTTTCCACTCAGCCCGCCCTCTTACGTGAAGTGTGTGTGGAACCTGTCCATGCAGTACAACTTGCTGCACAGCTAACCATAGGTCTCGGCATCGTAGCTTCCTGCCAGGAGACCGAAGTTCGCAGGCAGATGGGTAGTTGGGACACACGCTGAGAGGCTCCTGCAAGGGCCATAGGACGCCAACTGACCCTGTACCACATCGGGGGCCGCAAAGCAACCTTTTCTGAGTCCGTACCTAAAGAGGGAGTATTGGACCAACACTTGTAGAAAACTGGGTCCTCGCGGGCCACTCATTGGAGGGACACAAATACATCTTTGCCGACTTTCTGATGAAGCTTACGAGAGTTCAAACCTAAGCCTCTTACAAGGTCAGCTGTTTAGCTAAACATGAGCTCATGATCTAAATTTACACAATAATGAAGAAATCAGCTACAAGGGGGAGACAATCAGCAAAAACAATCAATACCAGAAATAGATTCCCTAGGCAATCAATCAGATGTTGGAATAATCAGGTGCAAGGCAGAAAATATACCTAAAACTGGAACTGAAACAAGGAACAAGGATGTTTTCAAAGACTGGTAGGATAACTAAATCATTTTTAAAGTACATGTCATTGATAATGCTAAATACTCAAATGTTATGTAATACAACAGATTCATCATTGAGAAGAGTGAAATTATGCTGTTTTGAAAACTATGGCAGGTCAGATTTTCTGCCTAATTATATAAGAAGATTTCTCTAAAAAATACACGTTATTTCAAAGACTTATTGGCTGTGAAATAAGATAAGGGTATTTCAAATGGCTTGTCTGCAATGAAAGGTGAGATGTAGGGAATCACAGAAAGTCGAGGGGAAAATAGGTCAATATATACTTTGCTATATGGTGAACTAAGCCTTAGGCCAGCAACAATGTAGAGGACCTTACCCGTAGAAACTTACAAGTAAGTCGGAATCTTCAAAAGTTCAAATCTTTATAAGTAAAAAGATTTATGAAAATGAATAACCAAGTGTTTTAATTGGCATCAGAAGATCAAAACAATAAACCCTGAGAACATAGAAAAAAGATAAATAAAGATATGAGCAGAACTTAATACAACAGAAAACGTATAAAATTGAGGTGGTTTTGTAAGTCCGAAGAATGTTTGTGGAAAAGAGCTTTAAAAGACACACTTTGATTAAGGAAAACAAAACATAAGTAAAGAATATACAGAAAGAATCAAGACAATATTATAGCAGAGAAGATCTGAAATGCCAGTAAATTTGAACATTTCTGTAAAGTGGACCATTTCCTAGCTCTTAAAGTTTACCAAAACTGACACAAGAGGAAATCATTTAAGGTCATCATGTCTGCCCTTGGCATTCTCGGAACGCCCTGGCCTCAGAAGGCAGCATCTGTAGTCCATGGTAACCTGCGGAGAGGGGGCGGTGCTGCGGGAGGTTGGAACACTGCCCTCACTGAGGGAGTGTGTGTGGCCATCTCTGCTCTGACTGAACAAAGGGCAGGGGAGCAGAGAGTCTGTGCATGGCCCTCAGAGCCCGGCAGGCCCAGTGGGGTGTCAAAAGCATTTAGGCCCAGGCCAAAGGGCGCCTTCATTGTCTGCACAGCTGCCCAAACCCTCACCTTTCCACTCAGCCCGCCCTCTTACTTGAAGTGTGTGTGGAACCTGTCCACGCAGTACACCTCGCTCAACAGCTAACCATAGGTCTGGGCATCGTAGCTTCCTGCCAGGTGACCGAAGTTCGCAGGCAGATGCGTCCCTGCGACACACGCGGAGAGGATCCTGCCCGGTCCACAGGCCTCCGACAGCCCTTGCCCCATATTGGGGGCCGCAAAGCAGCCCTGTCTGTGTCCCTGCCTCTAGAGGGAGTATTGGACCAACACATGTAGAAAACGGGGTCCTCGCGGACACCTCATTGGAGGGACATAAATAAATCTTTGCCTACTTTCGGCTGAAGATTACCAGCGTTCACACATAAGCCTCTTACAAGGTCAGCTGTTTAGCTAAACATGAGCTCATGATCTAAATTTACACAATAATGAAGAAATCAGCTACAAGGGGGAGACAAACAGCAAAAACAATCAATACCAGAATTAGATTCCCTAGGCCATCCATCAGATGTTGGAATAATCAGGTGCAAGGCAGAAATTATACATAAAATTGGAACTGAAACAAGGAACAAGGATGTTTTCAAAGACTGGTAGGATCTCGAAAATATTTTTAAAGTACATGTCATTGATAAAGCTAAATACTCAAAGGTTGTGTTATACAACAGATTCATCATTGAGAAGAGTGAAATTATGCTGTTTTGAAAACTATGGCAGGTCAGATTTTCTGCCTAATTATATAAGAATATTTCTCTAAAAAATACACATTATTTCAAAGACTTATTGGCTGTGAAATAAGATAAGGTTATTTCAAATGGCTTGTCTGCAAAGAAAGGTGAGATGTAGGGAATCACAGAAAGTCGAGGGAAAATAATAGGTCAATTTATACATTGCTATGTGGAGAACTAAGCCTTAGGCCAGCAAAAATGTAGAGGACCAGACCCTTAGAAACTTACAAGTAAGTTGGAATCTTCAAAAGTTCAAATCTTTATAAGTAAAAAGTTTTATGAAAATTAATAACCAAGTGTTTTAATTGGCATCAGAAGATCAAAACTATAAACCCTGAGAACATAGAAAAAAGATAAATAAAGATATGAGCAGAACTTAATACAACAGAAAACGTATAAAATTGAGGTGGTTTAGTAAGTCTGAAGAATGTTTGTGGAAAAGAGCTTTAAAAGACACACTTTGATTAAGGAAAACAAAACATAAGTAAAGAATATACAGAAAGAATCAAGACAATATTATAGCAGAGAAGATCTGAAATGCCAGTAAATTTGAACATTTCTGTAAAGTGGACCATTTCCTAGCTCCTAAAGTTTACCAAAACTGACACTAGAGGAAACCATTTAAGAACATTATGTCTGCCCTTGGCATTCTCGGAACGCCCTGGACTCAGAATGCAACATCTGAAGTCCATGGTAACCTGCGGAGAGGGGGCGGGGCTGAGGGAGATTGGAAACCTGCCCTCACTGAGGGAGTGGGTGTGGCCATTTCTGCTGTGACTGAACAAAGGGCAGTGGAGCAGAGAGTCTGTGCATGGCCCTCAGAGCCCGGCAGGCCCAGTGGGGTGTCACAAGCATTTAGGCCCAGGCCAAAGGGCGCCTTCTTTGTCTGCACACCTGCCCAAACTCTCACCTTTCCACTCAGCCCGCCCTCTTACGTGAAGTGTGTGTGGAACCTGTCCATGCAGTACAACTTGCTGCACAGCTAACCATAGGTCTCGGCATCGTAGCTTCCTGCCAGGAGACCGAAGTTCGCAGGCAGATGGGTAGTTGGGACACACGCTGAGAGGCTCCTGCAAGGGCCATAGGACGCCAACTGACCCTGTACCACATCGGGGGCCGCAAAGCAACCTTTTCTGAGTCCGTACCTAAAGAGGGAGTATTGGACCAACACTTGTAGAAAACTGGGTCCTCGCGGGCCACTCATTGGAGGGACACAAATACATCTTTGCCGACTTTCTGATGAAGCTTACGAGAGTTCAAACCTAAGCCTCTTACAAGGTCAGCTGTTTAGCTAAACATGAGCTCATGATCTAAATTTACACAATAATGAAGAAATCAGCTACAAGGGGGAGACAATCAGCAAAAACAATCAATACCAGAAATAGATTCCCTAGGCAATCAATCAGATGTTGGAATAATCAGGTGCAAGGCAGAAAATATACCTAAAACTGGAACTGAAACAAGGAACAAGGATGTTTTCAAAGACTGGTAGGATAACTAAATCATTTTTAAAGTACATGTCATTGATAATGCTAAATACTCAAATGTTATGTAATACAACAGATTCATCATTGAGAAGAGTGAAATTATGCTGTTCTGAAAACTATGGCAGGTCAGATTTTCTGCCTAATTATATAAGAAGATTTCTCTAAAAAATACACGTTATTTCAAAGACTTATTGGCTGTGAAATAAGATAAGGGTATTTCAAATGGCTTGTCTGCAATGAAAGGTGAGATGTAGGGAATCACAGAAAGTCGAGGGGAAAATAGGTCAATATATACTTTGCTATATGGTGAACTAAGCCTTAGGCCAGCAACAATGTAGAGGACCTTACCCGTAGAAACTTACAAGTAAGTCGGAATCTTCAAAAGTTCAAATCTTTATAAGTAAAAAGATTTATGAAAATGAATAACCAAGTGTTTTAATTGGCATCAGAAGATCAAAACAATAAACCCTGAGAACATAGAAAAAAGATAAATAAAGATATGAGCAGAACTTAATACAACAGAAAACGTATAAAATTGAGGTGGTTTTGTAAGTCCGAAGAATGTTTGTGGAAAAGAGCTTTAAAAGACACACTTTGATTAAGGAAAACAAAACATAAGTAAAGAATATACAGAAAGAATCAAGACAATATTATAGCAGAGAAGATCTGAAATGCCAGTAAATTTGAACATTTCTGTAAAGTGGACCATTTCCTAGCTCTTAAAGTTTACCAAAACTGACACAAGAGGAAATCATTTAAGGTCATCATGTCTGCCCTTGGCATTCTCGGAACGCCCTGGCCTCAGAAGGCAGCATCTGTAGTCCATGGTAACCTGCGGAGAGGGGGCGGTGCTGCGGGAGGTTGGAACACTGCCCTCACTGAGGGAGTGTGTGTGGCCATCTCTGCTCTGACTGAACAAAGGGCAGGGGAGCAGAGAGTCTGTGCATGGCCCTCAGAGCCCGGCAGGCCCAGTGGGGTGTCAAAAGCATTTAGGCCCAGGCCAAAGGGCGCCTTCATTGTCTGCACAGCTGCCCAAACCCTCACCTTTCCACTCAGCCCGCCCTCTTACTTGAAGTGTGTGTGGAACCTGTCCACGCAGTACACCTCGCTCAACAGCTAACCATAGGTCTGGGCATCGTAGCTTCCTGCCAGGTGACCGAAGTTCGCAGGCAGATGCGTCCCTGCGACACACGCGGAGAGGATCCTGCCCGGTCCACAGGCCTCCGACAGCCCTTGCCCCATATCGGGGGCCGCAAAGCAGCCCTGTCTGTGTCCCTGCCTCTAGAGGGAGTATTGGACCAACACATGTAGAAAACGGGGTCCTCGCGGACACCTCATTGGAGGGACATAAATAAATCTTTGCCTACTTTCGGCTGAAGATTACCAGCGTTCACACATAAGCCTCTTACAAGGTCAGCTGTTTAGCTAAACATGAGCTCATGATCTAAATTTACACAATAATGAAGAAATCAGCTACAAGGGGGAGACAAACAGCAAAAACAATCAATACCAGAATTAGATTCCCTAGGCCATCCATCAGATGTTGGAATAATCAGGTGCAAGGCAGAAATTATACATAAAATTGGAACTGAAACAAGGAACAAGGATGTTTTCAAAGACTGGTAGGATCTCGAAAATATTTTTAAAGTACATGTCATTGATAAAGCTAAATACTCAAAGGTTTTGTAATACAACAGATTCATCACTGAGAAGAGTGAAATTATGCTGTTTTGACAATTATGGCAGGTCAGATTTTCTGCCTAATTATATAAGAAGATTTCTCTAAAAAGTACACATTATTTCATAGTCTTATTGGCTGTGAAATAAGTTAAGGGTATTTCAAATGGCTTGTCTGCAAGGAAAGGTGAGATGTAGGGAATCACAGAAAGTCGCGGGGAAAATAGGTCAATATGTACATTGCTCTATGGTGAACTAAGCCTTATGGCAGCAACAATGTAGAGGACCTGACCCTTAGAAACTTACAAGTAAGTTGGAATATTCAAAAGTTCAAATTTTTATAAGTAAAAAGATTTATGAAAATGAATAACCAAGTGTTTTAATTGGCATCAGAATATCAAAACAATAAACCCTGAGAACATAGAAAAAAAGATAAATAAAGATATGAGCAGAACTTAATACAACAGAAAACGTATAAAGTTCAGGTGATGTAGTAAGTCCAAAGAATATTTTTGAAAAGATGTAAAAGACACACTTTGATTAATGAAAACAAAAACATAAGTAAGAATATACAGAAAGAATCAGGACAATGTTATAGAAGAGAACATCTGGAATGCCAGTAAAATTGAACATTTCTGTAAAGTGGACCATTTCCTAGCTCCTACAATTAACCAAAAGTGACACAAGCGGAAACAATTTAAGATCATTATGTCTGCCCTAGGCATTCTCGGAACGCCCAGGCCTCGGAATGCATCATCTGTAGTCCATGGTAAACAGCGGAGACGGGGCGGGGCTGAGGGAATTGGAACACTGCCCTCATTGAGGGAGTGGGTGTGGCCCTCTCTGCTGTGTCTGAACATAGGGCAGGGGAGAGGGGCGTCCTGGGCAGGGCCCACAGAGCCCGGCAGGCTCAGTGGCGTGTCAAAAGCATTTAGGCCCAGGCCAAATGGCGCCCTCTTTGTCTGCACTGCTGCCCAAACTCTCACCTTTCCACTCAGCCCGCCCTCTTATGTGAAGTGTGTGTGGAACCTGTCCATGCAGTACAACTTGCTGCACGGCTAACCATAGGTCTGGGCATCGTAGCTTCCTGCCATGAGACCGAAGTTCGCAGGCAGATGGGTCCCTGGGACACACGCGGAGAGGCTCCTGCCCTGGCACCAGGCCTCCAACTGCCCCTGCACCAGATCTGCGGCAGCAAATCAACCTTTTCTGAGTCCGTGCCTCAAGAGGGAGTATTGGACCAACACTTGTAGAAAACTGGGTCCTCGCGGGCCACTCATTGGAGGGACACAAATAAATCTTTGCTGACTTTCTGACGAAGCTTACGAGCGTTCACACCTAAGCCTCTTACAAGGTCAGCTGTTTAGCTAAACATGAGCTCATTATCTAAATTTACACAATAATGCAGAAATCAGCTACAAGGGGGAGACAATCAGCAAAAACAATCAATACCAGGATTAGATTCCCTAGGCCATCCATCAGATGTTGGAATAATCAGGTGCAAGGCAGAAAATATACCTAAAACTGGAACTGAAACAAGGAACAAGGATGTTTTCAAAGACTGGTAGGATCTATAAAACATTTTTAAAGTACATGTGATTGATAAAGCTAAATACTCAAAAGTTGTGTAATACAACAGATTCATCATTGAGAAGAGTGAAATTATGCTGTTTTAAAAACTACGGCAGGTCAGATTTTCTGCCTAATTATATACGAAGATTTCTCTAAAAAATACACATTATTTCAAAGACTTATTGGCTGTGAAATAAGTTAAGGGTATTTCAAAAGGCTTGTCTGCAAAGAAAGGTGAGATGTAGGGAATCACAGAAAGCCCAGGGGAAAATATGTCAATACATATATAGCTACACGGTGAACTAAGCCTTAGGCTAGCAATAATGTAGAGGACGTAACCCATATAAACTTACAAGTAAGCTGGAATCTTCAAATTGAAATCTTTATAAGTAAAAAGATTTATGAAAATGAATAACCAAGTGTTTTAATTGACATCAGAAGATCAAAACAATAAACCCTGAGAACATAGAAAAAAGATAAATAAAGATATGAGCAGAACTTAATACAACAGATTACGTATAAAATTCATGTGATGTAGTACGTCCAAAGAATATTCATTGAAAAGATTTAAAAAACACACTTTGATTAAGGAAAACAAAAACATAAGTTAAGAATTTACAGAAAGAATCAGGACAAAGTTATAGCAGAGAGGATCTGAAATGCCAGTAAATTTGAACATTTCTGTAAAGTGGACCATTTCCTTGCTCCTAAAGTTTACCAAAACTGACACAAGAGGAAATCATTTAAGGTCATCCTGTCTGCCCTTGGCATTCTCGGAACGCCCTGGCCTCAGAATGCAGCATCTGTAGTCCATGGTAACCTGCGAAGAGGGCGCGGGGCTGAGGGAGGCTGGAACACTGCCCTCACTAAGGGAGAATGTGTGGCCATCTCTGCTGTGACTGAACAAAAGCAGGGGAGCAGGTCGTCCAGTGCAGGGCCCTCAGAGCATTCAGCCCCAGTGCGGTTTCACAAGCATTTAGGCCCAGGCCAAAGGGCACCATCTTTGTCTGCACAGCTGCCCAAACTCTCACCTTTCCACGCAGCCCTCCCTCTTACTTGAAGTGTGTGTGTAACCTGTCCGTGCAGTACACCTCGCTGCACAGCTAACCATAGGTCTGGGCATCGTAGCTTCCTGCCAGGTGACCGAAGTTCGCAGGCAGATGGGTCCCTGCGACACACGCGGAGATGATCCTGCCCGGTCCACCGGCCACTGGCTGCCCCTGCCCCATATCGGGACCCGCAAAGCAGCCCTGTCTGTGTCCCTGCCTCTAGAGAGAGTATTGCACCAACACTTGTAGAAAACAGGGACCTCGCGGGCAACTCATTGGAGGGACATAAATAAACCTTTGCCTACTTTCTGCTGAAGCTTACGAGCGTTCCCACCTAAGCCTCTTACAAGGTCAGCTGTTTAGCTAAACATTTGCTCATGATCTAAATTTACACAATAATGAAGAAATCAGCTACAAGGGGGAGACAACAGCAAAAACAATCAATACCAGAATTTGATTCCCTAGGCCATCCATCAGATGTTAGAATAATCAGCTGCAAGGCAGAAAATATACACAAAACTGGAACTGAAACAAGGAACAAGGATGTTATCAAAGACTGATAAGATGTCTAAAACATTTTTAAAGTACATGTCATTGATAAAGCTAAATACTCAAAGGTTGTGTAATACAATAGATTCATAGTCCAGAAGAGTGAAATTATGCTCTTTTGAAAGCTATGGCCGGTCAGATTTTCTGCCTAATTATATAAGAAGATTTTTCTAAAAAATACACATTATTTCAAGGACTTATTGGCTGTGAAATAAGTTAAGGGTATTGCAAATGACTTGTCTGCAAAGAAAGGTGAGATGTAGGGACTCACAGAAAGTCGAGGGCAAAATAGGTCAATATATAATTGCTATATGGTGAACTAAGCCTTAGGCCAGCAAGAATGTAGAGGAACTGACCCTTAGAAACTTGCAAGTAACCTGGAATCCTCAAAATTTCAAATCTTTATAGGTAAAAAGATTTATTAAAATGAATAACCAGGTGTTTTAATTGACATCAGAAGATCAATACATTAAACCCTGAGAACATAGAAAAAAGATAAATAAAGATATGAGCAGAACTTAATACAACAGAAAACGTATACAACTCAGTTGATGTAGTAAGTCCAAAGAATATTCTTTGAAAAGATTTAAAAGACAGAGTTTGATTAAGGAAAAAAAAAAATAAGTAAAGCATATACAGAAAGAATTAGGACAATGTTATTGCAGAGAATATATGAAATGCCCGAAAATTTGAACATTTCTGTAAAGTGGACCATTTCCTAGCTCCTAAAGTTTACCAAAACTGACACAAGTGGAAATCATTTAAGGTCATCATGTCTTCCCTTGGCATTCTAGGAAAGCCCTGGCCTCAGAATGCAGCATCTGTAGTCCATGGTAACCTGCGGAGAAGGGGCGGAGCTGAGGGAGGTTGGAACACTGCACTCACTGAGGGAGAGGGTGTGGCATTCTCTGCTGTGACTGAACAAAGGGCAGGGTAACAAGGGGAGCATGGCAGGGCCCTCAGAGCCCTGCAGGCCCAGTGGGGTGTCACAAGCATTTAGGCCCAGGCAAAGGGCACCATCATTGTCTGCACATCTGCCCAAACTCTCACCTTTCCCCTCAGGCCGCCCTCTTATTTGAAGTGTGTGTGGAACCTGTCCGCGCAGTACACCTCGCTGCACAGCTAACCATATGTCTGGGCATCGTAGCTTCCTGCCAGGTGACTGAAGTTCGCAGTCAGATGGGTCCCTGGGACACACGCGGACAGGCTCCTGCCCGGGCCACCGGCCGCCCACTGCCCCTTCGCCAGATCGGGGATCGCAAAGCAGCCCCCTCTGATTCCCCTGCCTCAAGAGGGAGGATTGGAACAACTCTTGTAGAAAATGGGGTCCTCGCGGGCAACTCATTTGAGGGACACAAATAAACCATTGCCGCCTTCTGCTGAAGCTTACTAGCAATCACCCCTAAGCCTCTTACAAGGTAAGCTGTTTAGCTCAACATGAGCTCATGATCTAAATTTACACAATAATTAAGAAATCAGTTACAAGAGGAGAGAATCAGCAAAAACAATCAATACCAGAATTAGATTCTGTAGGCCATCCATCAGATGTTGGAATAATCAGGTGCAAGGCAGAAAATATACACAAAACTGGAACTGAAACAAGGAACAAGGATGTTTTCAAAGCCTGATAGGATCTCTAAAACATCTTTAAAGTACATGTCATTGATAAAACTAAATACTCAAAGGTTGTGTAATACAACAGATTCATCATTGAGAAGAGTGAAATTATGCTGTTTTGAAAAGTATGGCAGGTGAGATTTTCTGCCTCATTATATAATAATATTTCTCTAAAAAATACACATTATTTCAAAGACTTATTAGCTGTGAAATAAGTTAAGTGTATTTCAACTGGCTTGTCTGCAAAGAAAGCAGAGATGTAGGAAATCACAGAAAGCCGAGGGCAGAATAGGTGAATATATACATTGGTATATGGTGAACTAAGCCTTAGGCCAGCAACAATGTAGAGGACCTCACCCTTAGAAACTTACAAGTAAGCTGGAAGCTTCAAAATTTCAAATCTTTATAAGTAAAACGTTTTATTAAAATGAATAACCAAGTGTTTTAATTGACATCAGAAGATCAAAACATTAAGCCCTGAGAACATAGAAAAAAGATAAATAAAGATATGAGCAGAACTTAATACGAAAGAAAACGTATACAATTCAGGTGATGCAGTAAGGCCAAAGAATTTTCTTTAAAGATTTAAAAGACAGAGTTTGATTAAGGAAAACAAAAACATAAGTAAAGCATATACAGAAAGAATAAGGACAATGTTATAGCAGATAATATATGAAATGCCCGTAAATTTGAACATTTCTGTAAAGTGGACCATTTCCTAGCTCCTAAAGTTTACCAAAACTGACACAAGAGGAAATCATTTAAGGTCATCATGTCTGCCCTTGGCATCCTCGGAATGCCCTGTCTTCAGAATGCTGCATCTGTAATCCATGGTAACCTGCGGAGAGGGGGCGAGGCTGAGGGAGTTTGGAACACTGCCCTCACTGAGGGAGTGGGTGCGGCCAACTCTGCTGCGACTGAACAAATGGCAGGGGAACAAGGGTCCCAGGGCGGGGCCCTCAGAGCCGGGCAGTCCCAGTGGTGTGTCACAAGCATTTAGGCCCAGGCCAAAGGACGCCATCTTTGTCTGCACAGCTGCCCAAAATCTCACATTTCCCCTCAGGCCGCCCTCTTAGTTGAAGTGTGTGTGGAACCTGTCCGCACAGTACACCTCCCTGAACAGCTAACCATAGGTCTGGGCATCGTAGCTTCCTGACAGGTGACCGAAGTTCGCAGGCAGAGGGGTCACTGGGAGAGACGTGGAGAGTTTCCTGTCCGGGCCACAGGCCGCCCAGAGCCCCTGCCCATGATTGGGGTCTGCAAACAGCCCTCTCTGTGTCCTCTCCCACTAGAGGGAGTATTGGACCAACATTTGTAGAAAACGGTGTCCTCGCGGGCAACTCATTGGAGGGACACAAGTAAATCTTTTCCGACTTTTTGCTGAAGCTTACGAGCGTTCACACCTAAGGCTCATACAGGGTCAGCTTTTTAGCTAAACATGAGCTCATCATCTAAATTTACAAAATAATGAAGAAATCAGCTACAAGGGGAAACAATCACGAAAAACCATCAATATCAGAATTAGATTCCTTAGGCCATCAAACAGAAGTTGGAATAATCAGGTGCAAGGCAGAAAATATACACAAAACTGGAACTGAAACAAGGAACAAGGAGGTTTTCAAAGGCTGGTAGGATCTCTAAAACATTTTTAAAGTACATGTCGTTGATAAACCTAAATACTCAAAGATTGTTTAATACCACAGATTAAGCATTGAGAAGAGTGAAATTATGCTGTTTTGAAAACTGTGGCAGGTGAGATTTTCTGCCTAATTATATAAGAAGATTAAAAAATAGATATTATTTCAAAGACTTATTGGTTGTGAAATAAGTTAAGTGTATTTCAAATGGCTTGTCTGCAAAGAAAGGTGAGATGTAGGGAATCACAGAAACTCGAGGGGAAAATGTCAATATATACGTTTCTATATGGTGAACTAAGCCTTAGGCCAGCCACAATGTAGAGGACCTGACCCTTAGAAACTTAAAAGTGAGCTGGAATCTTTAAAAGTTCATATCTTTATAAGTAAAAAGATTTATTAAAATGAATAACCAAGTGTTTTACTTGACATCAGAAAATCAAAACAATAAAAACTGAGAACATAGAAATAAGATAAATAAAGATATGAGCAGAACTTAATACCACAGAAAACGTATAAAATTCAGGTGATGTAGTAAGTCCAAAGAATATTCTTTGAAAAGATTTAAAAGACACACTTTGATTAAGGAAAACACAAACATAATTAAAGAATATATAGAAAGAATCAGGACAATGTTATAAAAGAGAATATATGAAATGCCAGTAAATTTGAACATTTCTGTAAAGTGGACCATTTTCTAGCTCCTACAGTAAACCAAAACTGACACAAGAGGAAATCATTTAAGGTCATCATATCTGCCCTTGGCATTCTCGGAACGCCCTGGCCTCAGAATGAAGCATCTGTAGTCCATGGTAACTGCGGAGAGGGGACGTGGCTGAGGGTGGTTGGAAGACTGCCCTCACTGAGGGAGTGGGTGTGGCCATCTCTGCTGTGACTGAAAAAGGGCAGGGGAGCATGGGGCCCAGGGCAGTGCCCTCAGAGCCCGGCACACCCAGTGGGGTGTCACAAGCATTTAGGCCCAGGCCAAAGGGCGCCTTCTTTGTCTGCACAGCTGCCCAAACTCTCACCTTTCCACCCAGGCCACCCTCTTATTTGAAGTGTGTTTGGAACCTGTCCGCGCAGTACACCTTGCTGTACTGCTAACCATAGTTCAGGGCATCGTAGCTTCCTGCCAGGTGACCGAAGTTCGCAGGCAAATGGGTCCCTGGGACACATGCAGAGAGGCTCCGCCCTGCCACAGGCCGCCCACTGGCCCTGCCCCAGAACGAAGGCTGAAAAGCAGCCGTGTCTGTGACCACTGCCTCTCGAAGGAGTATTGGACCAACACTTGAAGTAAACGGTGTCCTTGCGGGCAACTCATTGGAGGGACACAAATAAATCTTTGCTGACTTTCTGCTGAAGCTTACCAGCGTTCACACCTAAGCCTCTTACAAGGTCAGCTGTTTAGCTAAACATGAGCTCATGAAATAAATTTACACAGTATTGAAGAAATCAGCTACAAAGTGAGACAATCAGCAAAAACAATCAATACCAGAATGAGATTCCCTAGGCAATCCATCTGATGTTGGAATAATCAGGTGCAAGGCAGAAAATATACATAAAACTGGAACTGAAACAAGGAACAAGGAGGTTTTCAAAGGATGGTACGATCTCTAAAACATTTTTAAAGTACATGTCGTTGATAAACCTAAATACTCAAAGGTTGTTTAATGCCACACATTAAGCATTGTGAAGAGTGAAATTATGTTGTTTTGAAAACTATGGCAGGTGGGATTTTCTGCCTAATTATATAAGAAGATTTCTCTAAAAAATAGACATTATTTCAAAGACTTATTGGCTGTGAAATAAGTTAAGTGTATTTCAAATGGCTTGTCTGCAAAGAAAGGTGAGATGAAGGGAATCACAGAAAGTCGAGTGGAAAATGTCAATATATTCATTGCTATATGGTGAACTAAGCCTTAGACCAGCCACAATGTAGAGGACCTGACCCTTAAAACTTAAAAGTGAGCTGGAATCTTTAAAAGTTCAAATCTTTATAAGTAAAAAGATTTATTAAATGAATAACGAAGAGTTTTAATGGACATCAGAAGATCAAAACAATAAACCCTGAGAACATAGAAAAAAGATAAATAAAGATATGAGCAGAACTTAATACCTCAGAAAACGTATAAAATTCAGGTGAGGTAGTAAGTCCAAAGAATATTCTTTGAAAAGATTTAAAAGACACAATTTGATTAAGGAAAACACAAACATAATTAAAGAATATATAGAAAGAATCAGGACAATGTTATAGCAGAGAATATATGAAATGCCAGTAAATTTGAACATTTCTGTAAAGTGGACCATTTCCTAGCTCCTACAGTTTACCAAAACTGACACAAGAGGAAATCATTTAAGGTCATCATGTCTGCCCTTGGCATTCTCGGAAAGCCCTGGCCTCAGAATGCAGCATCTGTAGTCCATGGTAACCTGCGGAGAGGGGGCATGGCTGAGGGAGGTTGGAAGACTGCCCTTACGGAGGGAGTGGGTGTGGCCATCTCTGCTGTGACTCAACAAAGGGCAGCGGAGCAGGGGGCCCAGGGCAGGGCGCTCAGAGCCCGGCAGACCCAGTTGGGTGTCACAAGCATTTAGGCCCAGGCCAAAGGGCGCCTTCTTTGTCTGCACAGCTGCCCAAACTCTCACCTTTCCACTCAGGCCGCCCTCTTACTTGAAGTGTTTTTGGAACCTGTCCGCACAGTACACCTCGCTGCACAGCTAACCATAGGTCAGGGCATCGTAGCTTCCTACCAGGTGACCGAAGTTCGCAGGCAAATGGGTCCCTGGGACACATGCGGAGAGGCTCCTGCCAGGCCACAGGCCGCTCACTGGCCCTGCCCCAGATCGAAGGCTGAAAAGCAGCCATGTCTGAGTCCACTGCCTCTCGAAGGAGTATTGGACCAACACTTGTAGAAAACGGGGTCCTTGCGGGCAACTCATTGGAGGGACACAAATAAATCTTTGCCGACTTTCTGCTGAAGCTTACCAGCGTTCACAACTAAGCCTCTTACAAGGTCAGCTGTTTAGCTAAACATGAGCTCATGAACTAAATTTACACAATATTGAAGAAATCAGCTACAAAGTGAGACAATCAGCAAAAACAATCAATACCAGAATTAGATTCCCTAGGCCATCCATCTGATGTTGGAATAATCAGGTGCAAGGCAGAAAATATACATTAACCTGGAACTGAAACAAGGAACAAGGAGGTTTTCAAAGGCTGGTAGGATCTCTAAAACATTTTTAAAGTACATGTCGTTGATAAACCTAAATACTCAAAGATTGTTTAATACCACAGATTAAGCATTGAGAAGAGTGAAATTATGCTGTTTTGAAAACTATGGCAGGTGAGATTTTCTGCCTAATTATATAAGAAGATTAAAAAATAGACATTATTTCAAAGACTTATTGGTTGTGAAATAAGTTAAGTGTATTTCAAATGGCTTTTCTGCAAAGAAAGGTGAGATGTAGGGAATCACAGAAACTCGAGGGGAAAATGTCAATATATACGTTTCTATATGGTGAACTAAGCCTTAGGCCAGCCACAATGTAGAGGACCTGACCCTTAGAAACTTAAAAGTGAGCTGGAATCTTTAAAAGTTCATATCTTTATAAGTAAAAAGATTGATGAAAATGAATAACCAAGTGTTTTACTTGACATCAGAAAATCAAAACAATAAACACTGAGAACATAGAAAAAAGATAAATAAAGATATGAGCAGAACTTAATACCACAGAAAACGTATAAAATTCAGGTGAGGTAGTAAGTCCAAAGAATATTCTTTGAAAAGATTTAAAAGACACACTTTGATTAAGGAAAACACAAACATAATTAAAGAATATATAGAAAGAATCAGGACAATGTTATAACAGAGAATATATGAAATGCCAGTAAATTTGAACATTTCTGTAAAGCGGACCATTTCCTAGCTCCTAAAGTTTACCAAAACTGACACAAGAGGAAATCATTTAAGGTCATCATGTCTGCCCTTGGCATTCTCGGAACGCCCTGGCCTCAGAATGCAGCATCTGTAGTCCATGGTAACCTGCGGAGAGGGGGCGTGGCTGAGGGAGGTTGGAAGTCTGCCCTCACTGAGGGAGTGGGTGTGGCCATCTCTGCTGTGACTGAACAAAGGGCAGGGGAGCAGGGGCCCCAGGGCAGGGCCCTCAGAGCCCGGCAGACCCAGTGGGGTGTCACAAGCATTTAGGCCCAGGCCAAAGGGCGCCTTCTTTGTCTGCACAGCTGCCCAAACTCTCACCTTTCCACTCAGGCCGCCCTCTTATTTGAAGTGTGTTTGGAACCTGTCCGCGCAGTACTCCTCGCTGCACAGCTCACCATAGGTCAGGGCATAATAGCTTCCTGCCAGGTGACCGAAGTTCGCAGGCAAATGGGTCCCTGGGACACATGCGGAGAGGCTCTTGCCCGGGCCACAGGCCGCCCACAGGCCCTGCCCCAGATCGAAGGCTGAAAAGCAGCCATGTCTGAGTCCACTGCCTCTCGAAGGAGTATTGGACCAACACTTGTAGAAAACGGGGCCCTTGCGGGCAACTCATTGGAGGGACACAAATAAATCTTTGCCGACTTTCTGCTGAAGCTTACCAGCGTCCACACCTAAGCCTCTTACACGGTCAGCTGTTTAGCTAAACATGAGCTCATGATCTAAATTTACACAATATTGAAGAAATCAGCTACAAAGGGAGACAATCAGCGGAAACAATCAATACCAGAATGAGATTCCCTAGGCCATCCATCTGATGTTGGAATAATCAGGTGCAAGGCAGAAAATATACATAAAACTGGAACTGAAACAAGGAACAAGGAGGTTTTCAAAGGCTGGTAGGATCTCTAAAACATTTTTAAAGTACATGTCGTTGATAAACCTAAATACTCTAGGGTTGTTTAATACCACAGATTAAGCATTGAGAAGAGTGAAATTATGCTGTTTTGAAAACTATGGCAGGTGAGATTTTCTGCCTAATTATATAAGAAGATTTCTCTAAAAAATAGACATTATTTCAAAGACTTATTGGCTGTGAAATAAGTTAAGGGTATTTCAAATGGCTTGTCTGCAAAGAAAGGGGAGATGTAGGGTATCACAGAAAGTCGAGGGGAAAATAGGTCAATATACACTTTACTATATTGTGAACAAAGCCTTAGGCCAGCAACAATGTAGAGGACCTGACCCTTAGAAAGTTACAAGGATGCTGGAATCTTCAAAAGTTCAAATCTTTATAAGTAAAAAGATTTATTAAAATGAGTACCCAAGTGTTTTAATTGACATCAGAAGTTCAAAGCAATAAACCCTGAGAACATAGAAAAAAGAAAAATAAAGTTATGAGCAGATCTTAATACAACGGAAAACGTATAAATTTCAGGTGATGTAGTAAGTCCAAAGAATATTCTTTGACAAGATTTAAAAGACACATGTTGATTAAGGAAAACAAAAACATAAGTAAAGAATATACAGAAAGAATCAGGACAATGTTATAGCAGAGAATATCTGAAATGCCAGTAAATTTGAACATTTGTGTAAACTGAACCATTTCCTAGCTCCTAAAGTTTACCAAAACTGACACAAGAGGAAATCATTTAAAGTCATCATGTCTGCCCTTGGCATTCTCGGAACGCTCTGGCCTCAGAATGCAGCATCTGTAGTGCATGGTAACCTGCGCAGAGGGGGCGGCGCTGAGGGAGGTTGGAACACTGCCCTCACTGAGGGAGTAGGTGTGGTCATCTCTGCTATGACTGAACAAAGGGCAGGGGAGCATGGGGCCCAGGGCAGGGCCCTCAGAGCACGGCAGGCACAGTGGGGTGTCACAAGCATTTAGGCCCAGGCCAAAGGGCGCCTTCTTTGTATGCACAGCTGCCCAAACTCTCACCTTTCCACTCGGGCCTCCCTCTTACTTGAAGTGTGTGTGGAACCTGTCCGCGCAGTACACCTCGCTGCACAGCTAACCATAGGTCTGGGCATCATAGCTTCCTGCCAGGTGACCGAAGTTCACAGGCAGATGGGACCCTGGGAGACACGCGGAGAGGCTCCTGCCCGGGCCACAGGCCGCCCAATGCCACTGCCCCAGATCGTGGGGCACAAAGCAGCCCTGTCTGAGGCCGTGCCTCTAAAGGGAGTATTGGACCAACATTTGTAGTAAACGGGGTCCTCGCGGGTAACTCATTGGAGGGACACAAATAAATCTTTGCGGACTTTCTGATGAAGCTTACGAGTGTTCACACCTAAGCCTCTTACAAGGTCAGATGTTTAGCTAAACATGAGCTCATGATCTAAATTTACACAATAATGAAGAAATCAGCTACAGGGGGAGACAATCAGCAAAAACAATCAATACCAGAATTAGATTCCCTATGCCATACAGAAGGCGTTGGAATAATCAGGTGCAAGGCAGAAAATATACATGAAACTGGAACTGAAACAAGGAACAAGGATGTTATCAAAGACTGTTAGGATCTCTAAAACATTTTTAAAGTACATGTCATTGATAAAGCTAAATACTCAAAGGTTGTGTAATACAACAGATTCATCATTGAGAAGAGTGAAATTATGCTGTTTTGAAAACTATGGCAGGTCAGATTTTCTGCCTAAATATATAAGAAGATTTCTCTAAAAATACACATTATTTCAAAGACTTATTGGCTGTGAAATAAGTTAAGGGTATTTCAAATGGCTTGTCTGCAAAGAAAGGTGAGATGTAGGAAATCACAGAAAGTCGAGGGGAAAATAGGTCAATGTATACTTTGCTATATTGTGAACTAAGCCTTAGGCCAGCAACAATGTAGAGGACCTGACCCTTAGAAACTTACAGGTAAGCTGGAATCTTGAAAATTTCAAATCGTTATAAGTAAAAAGATTTATTAAAATGAATAACCAAGTGTTTTAATTGACATCAGATGATCAAAACAATAAACCCTGAGAGCATAGAAAAAAGATAAATAAAGTTATGAGCAGAACTTAATACAACAGAAAACGTATAAAATTCAGGTGATGTAGTAAGTCCATAGAATATTCTTTGACAATATTTAAAATACACACTTTGATTAAAGAAAACCAAAACATAAGTAAAGAATATACAGAAAAAATCCGGAGAATGTTGTCGCAGAGAATATATGGAATGCCAGTAAATTTGAATATTTCTGTAAAGTGGACCATTTCCTAGCTCCTAAAGTTTATAAAAATGGACATTAGAGGAAATCATTTAAGGTCATCCTGTCTGCCCTTGGCATTCTCGGAACGCCCTGGCCTCAGAATGCAGCATCTGTAGTCCATGGTAACCTGCGAAGAGGGCGCGGGGCTGAGGGAGGCTGGAACACTGCCCTCACTAAGGGAGAATGTGTGGCCATCTCTGCTGTGACTGAACAAAAGCAGGGGAGCAGGTCGTCCAGTGCAGGGCCCTCAGAGCATTCAGCCCCAGTGCGGTTTCACAAGCATTTAGGCCCAGGCCAAAGGGCACCATCTTTGTCTGCACAGCTGCCCAAACTCTCACCTTTCCACGCAGCCCTCCCTCTTACTTGAAGTGTGTGTGTAACCTGTCCGTGCAGTACACCTCGCTGCACAGCTAACCATAGGTCTGGGCATCGTAGCTTCCTGCCAGGTGACCGAAGTTCGCAGGCAGATGGGTCCCTGCGACACACGCGGAGATGATCCTGCCCGGTCCACCGGCCACTGGCTGCCCCTGCCCCATATCGGGACCCGCAAAGCAGCCCTGTCTGTGTCCCTGCCTCTAGAGAGAGTATTGCACCAACACTTGTAGAAAACAGGGACCTCGCGGGCAACTCATTGGAGGGACATAAATAAACCTTTGCCTACTTTCTGCTGAAGCTTACGAGCGTTCCCACCTAAGCCTCTTACAAGGTCAGCTGTTTAGCTAAACATTTGCTCATGATCTAAATTTACACAATAATGAAGAAATCAGCTACAAGGGGGAGACAACAGCAAAAACAATCAATACCAGAATTTGATTCCCTAGGCCATCCATCAGATGTTAGAATAATCAGCTGCAAGGCAGAAAATATACACAAAACTGGAACTGAAACAAGGAACAAGGATGTTATCAAAGACTGATAAGATGTCTAAAACATTTTTAAAGTACATGTCATTGATAAAGCTAAATACTCAAAGGTTGTGTAATACAATAGATTCATAGTCCAGAAGAGTGAAATTATGCTCTTTTGAAAGCTATGGCCGGTCAGATTTTCTGCCTAATTATATAAGAAGATTTTTCTAAAAAATACACATTATTTCAAGGACTTATTGGCTGTGAAATAAGTTAAGGGTATTGCAAATGACTTGTCTGCAAAGAAAGGTGAGATGTAGGGACTCACAGAAAGTCGAGGGCAAAATAGGTCAATATATAATTGCTATATGGTGAACTAAGCCTTAGGCCAGCAAGAATGTAGAGGAACTGACCCTTAGAAACTTGCAAGTAACCTGGAATCCTCAAAATTTCAAATCTTTATAGGTAAAAAGATTTATTAAAATGAATAACCAGGTGTTTTAATTGACATCAGAAGATCAATACATTAAACCCTGAGAACATAGAAAAAAGATAAATAAAGATATGAGCAGAACTTAATACAACAGAAAACGTATACAACTCAGTTGATGTAGTAAGTCCAAAGAATATTCTTTGAAAAGATTTAAAAGACAGAGTTTGATTAAGGAAAAAAAAAAATAAGTAAAGCATATACAGAAAGAATTAGGACAATGTTATTGCAGAGAATATATGAAATGCCCGAAAATTTGAACATTTCTGTAAAGTGGACCATTTCCTAGCTCCTAAAGTTTACCAAAACTGACACAAGTGGAAATCATTTAAGGTCATCATGTCTTCCCTTGGCATTCTAGGAAAGCCCTGGCCTCAGAATGCAGCATCTGTAGTCCATGGTAACCTGCGGAGAAGGGGCGGAGCTGAGGGAGGTTGGAACACTGCACTCACTGAGGGAGAGGGTGTGGCATTCTCTGCTGTGACTGAACAAAGGGCAGGGTAACAAGGGGAGCATGGCAGGGCCCTCAGAGCCCTGCAGGCCCAGTGGGGTGTCACAAGCATTTAGGCCCAGGCAAAGGGCACCATCATTGTCTGCACATCTGCCCAAACTCTCACCTTTCCCCTCAGGCCGCCCTCTTATTTGAAGTGTGTGTGGAACCTGTCCGCGCAGTACACCTCGCTGCACAGCTAACCATATGTCTGGGCATCGTAGCTTCCTGCCAGGTGACTGAAGTTCGCAGTCAGATGGGTCCCTGGGACACACGCGGACAGGCTCCTGCCCGGGCCACCGGCCGCCCACTGCCCCTTCGCCAGATCGGGGATCGCAAAGCAGCCCCCTCTGATTCCCCTGCCTCAAGAGGGAGGATTGGAACAACTCTTGTAGAAAATGGGGTCCTCGCGGGCAACTCATTTGAGGGACACAAATAAACCATTGCCGCCTTCTGCTGAAGCTTACTAGCAATCACCCCTAAGCCTCTTACAAGGTAAGCTGTTTAGCTCAACATGAGCTCATGATCTAAATTTACACAATAATTAAGAAATCAGTTACAAGAGGAGAGAATCAGCAAAAACAATCAATACCAGAATTAGATTCTGTAGGCCATCCATCAGATGTTGGAATAATCAGGTGCAAGGCAGAAAATATACACAAAACTGGAACTGAAACAAGGAACAAGGATGTTTTCAAAGCCTGATAGGATCTCTAAAACATCTTTAAAGTACATGTCATTGATAAAACTAAATACTCAAAGGTTGTGTAATACAACAGATTCATCATTGAGAAGAGTGAAATTATGCTGTTTTGAAAAGTATGGCAGGTGAGATTTTCTGCCTCATTATATAATAATATTTCTCTAAAAAATACACATTATTTCAAAGACTTATTAGCTGTGAAATAAGTTAAGTGTATTTCAACTGGCTTGTCTGCAAAGAAAGCAGAGATGTAGGAAATCACAGAAAGCCGAGGGCAGAATAGGTGAATATATACATTGGTATATGGTGAACTAAGCCTTAGGCCAGCAACAATGTAGAGGACCTCACCCTTAGAAACTTACAAGTAAGCTGGAAGCTTCAAAATTTCAAATCTTTATAAGTAAAACGTTTTATTAAAATGAATAACCAAGTGTTTTAATTGACATCAGAAGATCAAAACATTAAGCCCTGAGAACATAGAAAAAAGATAAATAAAGATATGAGCAGAACTTAATACGAAAGAAAACGTATACAATTCAGGTGATGCAGTAAGGCCAAAGAATTTTCTTTAAAGATTTAAAAGACAGAGTTTGATTAAGGAAAACAAAAACATAAGTAAAGCATATACAGAAAGAATAAGGACAATGTTATAGCAGATAATATATGAAATGCCCGTAAATTTGAACATTTCTGTAAAGTGGACCATTTCCTAGCTCCTAAAGTTTACCAAAACTGACACAAGAGGAAATCATTTAAGGTCATCATGTCTGCCCTTGGCATCCTCGGAATGCCCTGTCTTCAGAATGCTGCATCTGTAATCCATGGTAACCTGCGGAGAGGGGGCGAGGCTGAGGGAGTTTGGAACACTGCCCTCACTGAGGGAGTGGGTGCGGCCAACTCTGCTGCGACTGAACAAATGGCAGGGGAACAAGGGTCCCAGGGCGGGGCCCTCAGAGCCGGGCAGTCCCAGTGGTGTGTCACAAGCATTTAGGCCCAGGCCAAAGGACGCCATCTTTGTCTGCACAGCTGCCCAAAATCTCACATTTCCCCTCAGGCCGCCCTCTTAGTTGAAGTGTGTGTGGAACCTGTCCGCACAGTACACCTCCCTGAACAGCTAACCATAGGTCTGGGCATCGTAGCTTCCTGACAGGTGACCGAAGTTCGCAGGCAGAGGGGTCACTGGGAGAGACGTGGAGAGTTTCCTGTCCGGGCCACAGGCCGCCCAGAGCCCCTGCCCATGATTGGGGTCTGCAAACAGCCCTCTCTGTGTCCTCTCCCACTAGAGGGAGTATTGGACCAACATTTGTAGAAAACGGTGTCCTCGCGGGCAACTCATTGGAGGGACACAAGTAAATCTTTTCCGACTTTTTGCTGAAGCTTACGAGCGTTCACACCTAAGGCTCATACAGGGTCAGCTTTTTAGCTAAACATGAGCTCATCATCTAAATTTACAAAATAATGAAGAAATCAGCTACAAGGGGAAACAATCACGAAAAACCATCAATATCAGAATTAGATTCCTTAGGCCATCAAACAGAAGTTGGAATAATCAGGTGCAAGGCAGAAAATATACACAAAACTGGAACTGAAACAAGGAACAAGGAGGTTTTCAAAGGCTGGTAGGATCTCTAAAACATTTTTAAAGTACATGTCGTTGATAAACCTAAATACTCAAAGATTGTTTAATACCACAGATTAAGCATTGAGAAGAGTGAAATTATGCTGTTTTGAAAACTGTGGCAGGTGAGATTTTCTGCCTAATTATATAAGAAGATTAAAAAATAGATATTATTTCAAAGACTTATTGGTTGTGAAATAAGTTAAGTGTATTTCAAATGGCTTGTCTGCAAAGAAAGGTGAGATGTAGGGAATCACAGAAACTCGAGGGGAAAATGTCAATATATACGTTTCTATATGGTGAACTAAGCCTTAGGCCAGCCACAATGTAGAGGACCTGACCCTTAGAAACTTAAAAGTGAGCTGGAATCTTTAAAAGTTCATATCTTTATAAGTAAAAAGATTTATTAAAATGAATAACCAAGTGTTTTACTTGACATCAGAAAATCAAAACAATAAAAACTGAGAACATAGAAATAAGATAAATAAAGATATGAGCAGAACTTAATACCACAGAAAACGTATAAAATTCAGGTGATGTAGTAAGTCCAAAGAATATTCTTTGAAAAGATTTAAAAGACACACTTTGATTAAGGAAAACACAAACATAATTAAAGAATATATAGAAAGAATCAGGACAATGTTATAAAAGAGAATATATGAAATGCCAGTAAATTTGAACATTTCTGTAAAGTGGACCATTTTCTAGCTCCTACAGTAAACCAAAACTGACACAAGAGGAAATCATTTAAGGTCATCATATCTGCCCTTGGCATTCTCGGAACGCCCTGGCCTCAGAATGAAGCATCTGTAGTCCATGGTAACTGCGGAGAGGGGACGTGGCTGAGGGTGGTTGGAAGACTGCCCTCACTGAGGGAGTGGGTGTGGCCATCTCTGCTGTGACTGAAAAAGGGCAGGGGAGCATGGGGCCCAGGGCAGTGCCCTCAGAGCCCGGCACACCCAGTGGGGTGTCACAAGCATTTAGGCCCAGGCCAAAGGGCGCCTTCTTTGTCTGCACAGCTGCCCAAACTCTCACCTTTCCACCCAGGCCACCCTCTTATTTGAAGTGTGTTTGGAACCTGTCCGCGCAGTACACCTTGCTGTACTGCTAACCATAGTTCAGGGCATCGTAGCTTCCTGCCAGGTGACCGAAGTTCGCAGGCAAATGGGTCCCTGGGACACATGCAGAGAGGCTCCGCCCTGCCACAGGCCGCCCACTGGCCCTGCCCCAGAACGAAGGCTGAAAAGCAGCCGTGTCTGTGACCACTGCCTCTCGAAGGAGTATTGGACCAACACTTGAAGTAAACGGTGTCCTTGCGGGCAACTCATTGGAGGGACACAAATAAATCTTTGCTGACTTTCTGCTGAAGCTTACCAGCGTTCACACCTAAGCCTCTTACAAGGTCAGCTGTTTAGCTAAACATGAGCTCATGAAATAAATTTACACAGTATTGAAGAAATCAGCTACAAAGTGAGACAATCAGCAAAAACAATCAATACCAGAATGAGATTCCCTAGGCAATCCATCTGATGTTGGAATAATCAGGTGCAAGGCAGAAAATATACATAAAACTGGAACTGAAACAAGGAACAAGGAGGTTTTCAAAGGATGGTACGATCTCTAAAACATTTTTAAAGTACATGTCGTTGATAAACCTAAATACTCAAAGGTTGTTTAATGCCACACATTAAGCATTGTGAAGAGTGAAATTATGTTGTTTTGAAAACTATGGCAGGTGGGATTTTCTGCCTAATTATATAAGAAGATTTCTCTAAAAAATAGACATTATTTCAAAGACTTATTGGCTGTGAAATAAGTTAAGTGTATTTCAAATGGCTTGTCTGCAAAGAAAGGTGAGATGAAGGGAATCACAGAAAGTCGAGTGGAAAATGTCAATATATTCATTGCTATATGGTGAACTAAGCCTTAGACCAGCCACAATGTAGAGGACCTGACCCTTAAAACTTAAAAGTGAGCTGGAATCTTTAAAAGTTCAAATCTTTATAAGTAAAAAGATTTATTAAATGAATAACGAAGAGTTTTAATGGACATCAGAAGATCAAAACAATAAACCCTGAGAACATAGAAAAAAGATAAATAAAGATATGAGCAGAACTTAATACCTCAGAAAACGTATAAAATTCAGGTGAGGTAGTAAGTCCAAAGAATATTCTTTGAAAAGATTTAAAAGACACAATTTGATTAAGGAAAACACAAACATAATTAAAGAATATATAGAAAGAATCAGGACAATGTTATAGCAGAGAATATATGAAATGCCAGTAAATTTGAACATTTCTGTAAAGTGGACCATTTCCTAGCTCCTACAGTTTACCAAAACTGACACAAGAGGAAATCATTTAAGGTCATCATGTCTGCCCTTGGCATTCTCGGAAAGCCCTGGCCTCAGAATGCAGCATCTGTAGTCCATGGTAACCTGCGGAGAGGGGGCATGGCTGAGGGAGGTTGGAAGACTGCCCTTACGGAGGGAGTGGGTGTGGCCATCTCTGCTGTGACTCAACAAAGGGCAGCGGAGCAGGGGGCCCAGGGCAGGGCGCTCAGAGCCCGGCAGACCCAGTTGGGTGTCACAAGCATTTAGGCCCAGGCCAAAGGGCGCCTTCTTTGTCTGCACAGCTGCCCAAACTCTCACCTTTCCACTCAGGCCGCCCTCTTACTTGAAGTGTTTTTGGAACCTGTCCGCACAGTACACCTCGCTGCACAGCTAACCATAGGTCAGGGCATCGTAGCTTCCTACCAGGTGACCGAAGTTCGCAGGCAAATGGGTCCCTGGGACACATGCGGAGAGGCTCCTGCCAGGCCACAGGCCGCTCACTGGCCCTGCCCCAGATCGAAGGCTGAAAAGCAGCCATGTCTGAGTCCACTGCCTCTCGAAGGAGTATTGGACCAACACTTGTAGAAAACGGGGTCCTTGCGGGCAACTCATTGGAGGGACACAAATAAATCTTTGCCGACTTTCTGCTGAAGCTTACCAGCGTTCACAACTAAGCCTCTTACAAGGTCAGCTGTTTAGCTAAACATGAGCTCATGAACTAAATTTACACAATATTGAAGAAATCAGCTACAAAGTGAGACAATCAGCAAAAACAATCAATACCAGAATTAGATTCCCTAGGCCATCCATCTGATGTTGGAATAATCAGGTGCAAGGCAGAAAATATACATTAACCTGGAACTGAAACAAGGAACAAGGAGGTTTTCAAAGGCTGGTAGGATCTCTAAAACATTTTTAAAGTACATGTCGTTGATAAACCTAAATACTCAAAGATTGTTTAATACCACAGATTAAGCATTGAGAAGAGTGAAATTATGCTGTTTTGAAAACTATGGCAGGTGAGATTTTCTGCCTAATTATATAAGAAGATTAAAAAATAGACATTATTTCAAAGACTTATTGGTTGTGAAATAAGTTAAGTGTATTTCAAATGGCTTTTCTGCAAAGAAAGGTGAGATGTAGGGAATCACAGAAACTCGAGGGGAAAATGTCAATATATACGTTTCTATATGGTGAACTAAGCCTTAGGCCAGCCACAATGTAGAGGACCTGACCCTTAGAAACTTAAAAGTGAGCTGGAATCTTTAAAAGTTCATATCTTTATAAGTAAAAAGATTGATGAAAATGAATAACCAAGTGTTTTACTTGACATCAGAAAATCAAAACAATAAACACTGAGAACATAGAAAAAAGATAAATAAAGATATGAGCAGAACTTAATACCACAGAAAACGTATAAAATTCAGGTGAGGTAGTAAGTCCAAAGAATATTCTTTGAAAAGATTTAAAAGACACACTTTGATTAAGGAAAACACAAACATAATTAAAGAATATATAGAAAGAATCAGGACAATGTTATAACAGAGAATATATGAAATGCCAGTAAATTTGAACATTTCTGTAAAGCGGACCATTTCCTAGCTCCTAAAGTTTACCAAAACTGACACAAGAGGAAATCATTTAAGGTCATCATGTCTGCCCTTGGCATTCTCGGAACGCCCTGGCCTCAGAATGCAGCATCTGTAGTCCATGGTAACCTGCGGAGAGGGGGCGTGGCTGAGGGAGGTTGGAAGTCTGCCCTCACTGAGGGAGTGGGTGTGACCATCTCTGCTGTGACTGAACAAAGGGCAGGGGAGCAGGGGCCCCAGGGCAGGGCCCTCAGAGCCCGGCAGACCCAGTGGGGTGTCACAAGCATTTAGGCCCAGGCCAAAGGGCGCCTTCTTTGTCTGCACAGCTGCCCAAACTCTCACCTTTCCACTCAGGCCGCCCTCTTATTTGAAGTGTGTTTGGAACCTGTCCGCGCAGTACTCCTCGCTGCACAGCTCACCATAGGTCAGGGCATAATAGCTTCCTGCCAGGTGACCGAAGTTCGCAGGCAAATGGGTCCCTGGGACACATGCGGAGAGGCTCTTGCCCGGGCCACAGGCCGCCCACAGGCCCTGCCCCAGATCGAAGGCTGAAAAGCAGCCATGTCTGAGTCCACTGCCTCTCGAAGGAGTATTGGACCAACACTTGTAGAAAACGGGGCCCTTGCGGGCAACTCATTGGAGGGACACAAATAAATCTTTGCCGACTTTCTGCTGAAGCTTACCAGCGTCCACACCTAAGCCTCTTACACGGTCAGCTGTTTAGCTAAACATGAGCTCATGATCTAAATTTACACAATATTGAAGAAATCAGCTACAAAGGGAGACAATCAGCGGAAACAATCAATACCAGAATGAGATTCCCTAGGCCATCCATCTGATGTTGGAATAATCAGGTGCAAGGCAGAAAATATACATAAAACTGGAACTGAAACAAGGAACAAGGAGGTTTTCAAAGGCTGGTAGGATCTCTAAAACATTTTTAAAGTACATGTCGTTGATAAACCTAAATACTCTAGGGTTGTTTAATACCACAGATTAAGCATTGAGAAGAGTGAAATTATGCTGTTTTGAAAACTATGGCAGGTGAGATTTTCTGCCTAATTATATAAGAAGATTTCTCTAAAAAATAGACATTATTTCAAAGACTTATTGGCTGTGAAATAAGTTAAGGGTATTTCAAATGGCTTGTCTGCAAAGAAAGGGGAGATGTAGGGTATCACAGAAAGTCGAGGGGAAAATAGGTCAATATACACTTTACTATATTGTGAACAAAGCCTTAGGCCAGCAACAATGTAGAGGACCTGACCCTTAGAAAGTTACAAGGATGCTGGAATCTTCAAAAGTTCAAATCTTTATAAGTAAAAAGATTTATTAAAATGAGTACCCAAGTGTTTTAATTGACATCAGAAGTTCAAAGCAATAAACCCTGAGAACATAGAAAAAAGAAAAATAAAGTTATGAGCAGATCTTAATACAACGGAAAACGTATAAATTTCAGGTGATGTAGTAAGTCCAAAGAATATTCTTTGACAAGATTTAAAAGACACATGTTGATTAAGGAAAACAAAAACATAAGTAAAGAATATACAGAAAGAATCAGGACAATGTTATAGCAGAGAATATCTGAAATGCCAGTAAATTTGAACATTTGTGTAAACTGAACCATTTCCTAGCTCCTAAAGTTTACCAAAACTGACACAAGAGGAAATCATTTAAAGTCATCATGTCTGCCCTTGGCATTCTCGGAACGCTCTGGCCTCAGAATGCAGCATCTGTAGTGCATGGTAACCTGCGCAGAGGGGGCGGCGCTGAGGGAGGTTGGAACACTGCCCTCACTGAGGGAGTAGGTGTGGCCATCTCTGCTATGACTGAACAAAGGGCAGGGGAGCATGGGGCCCAGGGCAGGGCCCTCAGAGCACGGCAGGCACAGTGGGGTGTCACAAGCATTTAGGCCCAGGCCAAAGGGCGCCTTCTTTGTATGCACAGCTGCCCAAACTCTCACCTTTCCACTCGGGCCTCCCTCTTACTTGAAGTGTGTGTGGAACCTGTCCGCGCAGTACACCTCGCTGCACAGCTAACCATAGGTCTGGGCATCATAGCTTCCTGCCAGGTGACCGAAGTTCACAGGCAGATGGGACCCTGGGAGACACGCGGAGAGGCTCCTGCCCGGGCCACAGGCCGCCCAATGCCACTGCCCCAGATCGTGGGGCACAAAGCAGCCCTGTCTGAGGCCGTGCCTCTAAAGGGAGTATTGGACCAACATTTGTAGTAAACGGGGTCCTCGCGGGTAACTCATTGGAGGGACACAAATAAATCTTTGCGGACTTTCTGATGAAGCTTACGAGTGTTCACACCTAAGCCTCTTACAAGGTCAGATGTTTAGCTAAACATGAGCTCATGATCTAAATTTACACAATAATGAAGAAATCAGCTACAGGGGGAGACAATCAGCAAAAACAATCAATACCAGAATTAGATTCCCTATGCCATACAGAAGGCGTTGGAATAATCAGGTGCAAGGCAGAAAATATACATGAAACTGGAACTGAAACAAGGAACAAGGATGTTATCAAAGACTGTTAGGATCTCTAAAACATTTTTAAAGTACATGTCATTGATAAAGCTAAATACTCAAAGGTTGTGTAATACAACAGATTCATCATTGAGAAGAGTGAAATTATGCTGTTTTGAAAACTATGGCAGGTCAGATTTTCTGCCTAAATATATAAGAAGATTTCTCTAAAAATACACATTATTTCAAAGACTTATTGGCTGTGAAATAAGTTAAGGGTATTTCAAATGGCTTGTCTGCAAAGAAAGGTGAGATGTAGGAAATCACAGAAAGTCGAGGGGAAAATAGGTCAATGTATACTTTGCTATATTGTGAACTAAGCCTTAGGCCAGCAACAATGTAGAGGACCTGACCCTTAGAAACTTACAGGTAAGCTGGAATCTTGAAAATTTCAAATCGTTATAAGTAAAAAGATTTATTAAAATGAATAACCAAGTGTTTTAATTGACATCAGATGATCAAAACAATAAACCCTGAGAGCATAGAAAAAAGATAAATAAAGTTATGAGCAGAACTTAATACAACAGAAAACGTATAAAATTCAGGTGATGTAGTAAGTCCATAGAATATTCTTTGACAATATTTAAAATACACACTTTGATTAAAGAAAACCAAAACATAAGTAAAGAATATACAGAAAAAATCCGGAGAATGTTGTCGCAGAGAATATATGGAATGCCAGTAAATTTGAATATTTCTGTAAAGTGGACCATTTCCTAGCTCCTAAAGTTTATAAAAATGGACATTAGAGGAAATCATTTAAGGTCATCATGTCTGCCCTTGGCATTCTCGGACGCCCTGGCCTCAGAATGCAGCATCAGTTTTCCATGGTAACCTGTGGAGAGGGAGCGGGGCTGAGGGAGGTTGGAACACTGCCCACACTGAGGGAGTGGGTGTGGACATCTCTGCGGTGACAGAACAAAGGCAGTGGAGAAGGGGGTCAAGGGCAGGGCCCTCAGAGCCAGGCACGCCCAGTCGGGTGTCACAAGCATTTATGCCTAGGCCAAAGGGCGCCTTCTTTGTCTGCACAGCTGCCCAAACTATCACCTTTCCACTCAAGAAGCCCTCTAACTTGAAGTGTGTGTGGAAACGGTCCGCACAGTACACCTCGCTGAACAGCTAACCATAGGTCTGGGCATCGTAGTTTCCTGCCAGTTGACCGAAGCTCGCAGGCAAATGGGTCGTGGGACACACGCGTGGAGCCTCCTGCCCGGGCCACAGGCCGCCAAATGCCACTACACCAGATCGGTGGCAGAAAAGCAGTCCTGTCTGAGTCCCTGCCTCTAGAGGGAGTATTTTAACAACACTTGTAGTAAACGGGGTCATCGGGGTAACTCATTGGAGGGACACAAATAAATCTTTGCGGACTTTCTGATGAAGCTTACGAGCGTTCACACCTAAGCCTCTTACAAAGTCAGATGTTTACCTAAACATGAGCTCATGATCTAAATTTACACAATAATGAAGAAATCAAATACCGGGGGAGACAATCAGCAAAAACAATCAATACCATAATTAGATTCCCTAGGCCATCCATCAGATGTTGGAATAATCAGGTGCAAGGCAGAAAATATACACAAAACTGGAACTGAAACAAGGAACAAGGATGTTTTCAAAGACTGGTAGGATCTCTAAAATATTTTTAAAGTACATGTCATTGATAAAGCTAAATACTCAAAGGTTGTATAATGCAACAGATTCATCCTTGAGAAGAGTGAAATTATGCTGTTTTGAAAACTATGGCAGGTGAGATTTTCTGCCTAATAATATGAGAAGATTTCTCTAAAAATACACATTACTTCAAAGACATATAAGCTGTGAAATAAGTTAAGGGTATTTCAAATGGCTTGTCTGCCAAGAAAGGGGAGATGTAGGGAATCACAGACAGTCGAGGGGAAAATAGGTGAATATACACTTTACTATATTGTGAACAAAGCCTTAGGCCAGCAACAATGTAGAGGACCTGACCCTTAGAAACTTACAAGTAAGCTGGTATCTTCAAAAGTTCAAATCTTTATAAGTAAAAAGATTTATTAAAATGAGTAACCAAGTGTTTTAATTGACATCAGAAGATCAAAACAATAAACCCTGAGAACATAGAAAAAAGAAAAATAAAGATATGAGCAGAACTTAATACAACGGAAATCGTATAAAATTCAGGTGATGTAGTAAGTCCAAAGAATATTCTTTGACAAGATTTAAAAGACACACTTTGATTAAGGAAAACAAAAACATAAGGAAAGAATATACAGAAAGAATCAGGACAATGTTATAGCAGAGAATATCTGAAATGCCAGTAAATTTGAACATTTGTGTAAAGTGGACCATTTCCTAGCTCCTAAAGTTTACCAAAACTGACACAAGAGGAAATCATTTAAGGTCATCATGTCTGCCCTTGGCATTCTCGGAATGCCATGGACTCAGAATGCAGCATCTGTAGTCCATGGTAACTTGCGGAGAGGGGGCGGGGCTGAGGGAGGTTGGAACACTGCCCTCACTGAGGGAGTGGGTGTGGCCATCTCTGCTGTGGCTGAACAAAGGGCAGGGGAGCAGGGGTCCCAGTACTGGGCCCTCAGAGCCCGGCATGCCCAGTGGGGTGTCACAAGCATTTAGGCCAAGGCCAAAGGGCGCCTTCTTTGTATGCACAGCTGCCCAAACTCTCACCTTTCCACTCGGGCCTCCCTCTTACTTGAAGTGTGTGTGGAACCTGTCCGCGCAGTACACCTCGCTGCACAGCTAACCATAGGACTGGGCATCATAGCTTCCTGCCAGGTGACCGAAGTTCACAGGCACATGGGTCGTGGGACACACGCGGGGAGCCTCCTGCCCGGGCCACAGGCCGCCAAAAGCCACTACACCAGATCGGTGGCAGCAAAGCACTCCTGTCTGAGTCCCTGCCTCTAGAGGGAGTATTGGACCAACACTTGTAGTAAACGGGGTCATCGGGGTAACTCATTGGAGGGACACAAATAAATCTTTGCGGACTTTCTGATGAAGCTTACGAGCGTTCACACCTAAGCCTCTTACAAAGTCAGATGTTTACCTAAACATGAGCTCATGATCTAAATTTACACAATAATGAAAAATCAAATACCGGGGGAGACAATCAGCAAAAACAATCAATACCATAATTAGATTCCCTAGGCCATCCATCAGATGTTGGAATGATCAGGTGCAAGGCAGAAAATATACACAAAACTGGAACTGAAACAAGGAACAAGGATGTTTTCAAAGACTGGTAGGATCTCTAAAATATTTTTAAAGTACATGTCATTGATAAAGCTAAATACTCAAAGGCTGTATAATGCAACAGATTCATCCTTGAGAAGAGTGAAATTATGCTGTTTTGAAAACTATGGCAGGTGAGATTTTCTGCCTAATAATATGAGAAGATTTCTCTAAAAATACACATTATTTCAAAGACATATAAGCTGTGAAATAAGTTAAGGGTATTTCAAATGGCTTGTCTGCAAAGAAAGGGGAGATGTAGAGAATCACAGAAAGTCGAGGGGAATAGGTCAATATACACTTTACTATATTGTGAACAAAGCCTTAGGCCAGCAACAATGTAGAGGACCTGACCCTTAGAAACTTACAAGTAAGCTGGTATCTTCAAAAGTTCAAATCTTTATAAGTAAAAAGATTTATTAAAATGAGTAACCAAGTGTTTTAATTGACATCAGAAGATCAAAACAATAAACCCTGAGAACATAGAAAAAAGAAAAATAAAGATATGAGCAGAACTTCATACAACGGAAAACGTATAAAATTCAGGTGATGTAGTAAGTCCAAAGAATACTCGTTGACAAGATTTAAAAGACACACTTTGATTAAGGAAAACAAAAATATAAGGAAAGAATATACAGAAAGAATCAGGACAATGTTATAGCCGAGAATATCTGAAATGCCAGTAAATTTGAACATTTGTGTAAAGTGGACCATTTCCTAGCTCCTAAAGTTTACCAAAACTGACACAAGAGGAAATCATTTAAGGTCATCATGTCTGCCCTTGGCATTCTCGGAACGCCCTGGCCTCAGAATGCAGCATCTGTAGTGCATGGGAACCTGCGGAGTGGGGGCGGGGCTGAGGGAGGTTGGAACACTGCCCTCACTGAGGGAGTGGGTGAGGCCATCTCTGCTGTAACTGAACAAACAGCAGTGGAGCAGTGGTTCCAGTGCAGGGCCCTCAGAGCCCGTCAGGCCCAGTGGGGTGTCACAAGCCTTTAGGCCCAGGCCAAAGGGCACCTTCTTTGTCTGCAGAGCTGCCCAAACTCTCACCTTTCCACTCAGGCCGCCTTCTTACTTGAAGTGTGTGTGGAACCTCTCCACGCAGTACACCTCGCTGCACAGCCAACCATAGGTCTGGGCATCGTAGCTTCCTGCCGGGTGACCGAAGTTCGCAGGCAGATGGGTCCCTGGGACACACGCGGAGAGGCTCCTGCCCGGGCCACAGGCCGCCCACTGCCACTGCCACTGCTCGTGGGGCGCAAAACAGCCCTGTCTGAGGCCGTGCCTCTAGAGGGAGTATTGGACCAACACTTGTAGAAAACGGAGTCCTAGCGGGCAACTCATTGGATGGACACAAGTAAATCTTTGCGGACTTTCTGATGAAGTTTACGAGTGTTCACACCTATGCCTCTTACAAGGTCAGATGTTTAGCTAAACATGAGCTTATGATCTAAATTTACACAATAATGAAGAAATCAGCTACAGGGGGAGACAATCAGCAAAAACAATCAATACCAGAATTAGATTCCCTAGGCCATCCATCAGACGTTGGAATAATCAGGTGCAACGCAGAAAATATACATAAAACTGTAACGGAAACAAGGAACAAGGATGTTTTCAAAGACTGCTAGGATCTCTAAAACATTTTTAAAGTACATGTCATTGATAAAGCTAAATACTCAAAGGTTGTGTAATGCAACAGATTCATCATTGAGAAGAGTGAAATTATGCTGTTTTGAAAACTATGGCAGGTGACATTTTCTGCCTAATAATATGAGAAGATTTCTCTAAAAATACACATTATTTCAAAGACTTAATGGCTGTGTAATATGTTAAATGTATTTCTAATGGCTTGTCTGCAAAGAAAGGTGAGATGTAGGAAATCACAGAAATTCGAGGGGAAAATAGGTCAATATATACTTTGCTACATTGTGAACTAAGCCTTAGACCAGCAACAATGTAGAGGACCTGACCCTTAGAAACTTACAAGTAAGCTGGAATATTAAAAAGTTCAAATCTTTATAAGTAAAAAGATTTATTAAAATGATTAACCAAGTGTTTTAATTGACATCAGAAGATCAAAGCAATAAACCCTGAGAACATAGAAAAAAGAAAAATAAAGATATGAGCAGAAGTTAATACAATGGAAAACGTATAAAATTTAGGTGATGTAGTAAGTCCAAAGAATATTCATTGACAAGATTTAAAAGACACACTTTGATTAAGGAAAACCAAAACATAAGTAAAGAATATACAGAAAGAATCAGGACAATGTTATAGCAGAGAATATCTGAAATGCCAGTACATTTGAACATTTGTGTAAAATGAACCATTTCCTAGCTCCTAAAGTTTACCAAAACTGACAGAAGAGGAAATCATTTAAGGTCATCATGTCTGCCCTTGGCATTCTCGGAACGCCCTGGCCTCAGAATGCAGCATGTGTAGTGCATGGTAACCTGCGCAGAGGGGGCAGGGCTGAGGGAGTTTGGAACACTGCCCTCACTGAGGGAGTGGGTGTGGCCATCTCTGCTATGACTGAACAAAGGGCAGGGGAGCTGGGGGCCCAGGGCTGGGACCTCAGTGCCCGGCAGGCCCAGTGGGGTGTCACAAGCATTTAGGCCTAGGCTAAAGGGCGCCTTCTTTGTCTTCACACCTGCCCAAACTCTCACCTTTCAACTCAGGCCTCCCTCTTACTTGAAGTGTTTGTGGAACCTGTCCATGCAGTACACCTCGCTGCACAGCTAACCATAGGTCTGGGCATCGTGGCTTCCTGTCAGGTTACCGAAGTTCACAGGCAGTTGGGTCCCTGGGACACACGCGAATAGGCTCCTGCCTGGGCCATAGGCCGCCCACTGCCTCTGCCCCAGATTGGGGGTCTCAAAGAAGCCCTGTCTGAGTCCCCTGCCTGTAGAGGGAGTAATGGACCAACACTTGTAGAAAACGGGGTCCTCGCGGGAAACTCATTGGTGGGACACAAATAAATCTTTGCTGACTTTGTGCTGAAGCTTACAAGCGTTCACACCTAAGCCTCTTACAAGGTTAGCTGTTTAGCTAAACGTGAGCTCATGATCTAAATTTACACAATAATGAAGAAATCAGCTACAAGGGGACATAATCAGAAAAAACAATCAATACCAGAGTTAGATTCCCTAGGCCATCCATCAGACGTTGGAATAATCAGGTGCAAGGCAGAAAATATACATAAAACTGGAACTGAAACAAGGAACAAGGATGTTTTCAAAGACTGGTAGGATCTCTAAAACATTTTTAAAGTACATGTCATTGGTAAAGCTAAATACTCAAAGGCTGGGTAATACAACAGATTCATCATTGAGAAGAGTGAAATAATGCTGTTTTGAAAACTATGGCAGGTGAGATTTTCTGCCTAATAATATGAGAAGATTTCTCTAAAAATACATATTATTTCAAAGACTTAATGGCTGTGTAATATGTTAAGGGTATTTTAAATGGCTTGTCTGCAAAGAAAGGTGAGATTTAGGAAATCACAGAAATTCGAGGGGTAAATAGGTCAATATATACTATGCTATATTGTGAACTAAGCCTTAGGCGAGCAACAATGTAGAGGACATGACCCTTAGAAACTTACAAGTAAGCTGGAATATTAAAAAGTTCAAACCTTTATAAGTAAAAAGATTTATTAAAATGAATAACCAAGTGTTTTAATTGACATCAGAAGATCAAAACAATAAACCCTGAGAACATAGAAAAAAGATAAATAAAGATATGAGCAGAACTTAATACAACAGAAAACGTATAAAATTCAGGTGTGGTAGTTAGTCCAAAGAATATTCTTTGACAAGATTTAAAAGACACACTTTGATTAAGGAAAAAAAAACATAAGTAAAGAATATACAGAAAGAATCAGGACAATGTTATAGCAGAGAATATGTGAAATGCCACTAAATTTGAACATTTCTGTAAAGTGGACCATTTGCTAGCTCCTAAAGTTTACTAAAACTGACACAAGAGGAAATCATTTAAGGTCATCATATCTGCCATTGGCATTCTCGGAACTCCCTGGCCTCAGATTCAAGCATCTGTAGTCCATGGTAACCTGCGGAGAGGGGGCGGGGCTGAGGGAGGTTGGAACACTGCCCTCACGGAGGGAGTGGGTGTGGCCATCTCTGCTGTGACTGAACAAAGGGCAGGGGATCAGGGGTCCCAGTGCAGGGCCCTCAGAGCCCGGCAGGCCCAGTTGGGTGTCACAAGCATTTAGGCCCAGGCCAAAGAACGCCTTCTTTGTATGCACAGCTGCCCAAACTCTCACCTTTCCACTCAGGCCGCCCTCTTACTAGAAGTGTGTGTGGAACCTGTCCGGGCAGTACACCTCGCTGCACAGTCAACCATAGGTCTGGGTATCGTAGCATCCTGCAAGGTGACTGAAGTTCGCAGGCAGATGGGTCCCTGGGACACACGCGGAGAGGCTCCTGCCCGGGCCACAGGCAGCCCACTGCCACTGTCACTGCTCGTGGGGCGCAAAGCAGCCCTGTCTGAGGCCGTGCCTCTAGAGGGAATATTGGACCAATACTTGTAGAAAACTGGGTCCTCGCGGGAAACTCATTGGAGGGACACAAATAAATCTTTGCGGACTTTCTGATGAAGCTTACGAACGTTCACACCTTAGCCTCTTACAAGGTCAGATGTTTAGCTAAAGATGAGCTCATGATCTAAATTTACACAATAATGAAGAAATCAGCAACAGTGGGTGACAATCAGCAAAAACAATCCATACCATAATTAGATTCCCTAGGCCATCCATCAGACGTTGGAATAATCAGGTGCAAGGCCGAAAATATACATAAAACTGGAACTGAAACAAGGAAGAAGGATGTTTCCAAAGACTGGTAGGATCTCTAAAACATTTTTAAAGTACATGTCTTTGATAAACCAAATACTCAAAAGTTGTGTAATACAACAGATTCATCATTGAGAAGAGTGAAATTATGCTGTTTTGAAAACTATTGCAGGTCAGATTTTCTGCCTAAATATATAAAAAGATTTCTCTAAAAAATACACATTATTTCAAAGACTTATTGGCTGTTTAATAAGTTAAGGGTATTTTAAATAGCTTGTCTGCAAAGAAATGTGATATGTAGGAAATCACAGAAAGTCGAGGGGAAAATAGGTTAATATATACTTTGCAATATTGTGAAATAAGCCTTAGGCCAGCATCAATGTAGAGGACCTGACCCTTAGAAACTTACAAGTAAGCTGGAATCTTGAAAAATACAAATCTTTATAAGTCAAAAGATTTATTAAAAGGAATAACCAAGTGTTTTAATTGACATCAGATTATAAAAACAATAAAGCTGAGAACATAGAATAAAGATAAATAAAGATATGAGCAGAACTTAATACAACAGAAAACGTATAAAATTCAGGTGATGTAGTAAGTGCAAAGAATATTCTTTGACAAGATTTAAAAGACACACTTTGATTAAGGAAACAAAGACATAAGTAAAGAATGTACAGATAAAATCAGGAGAATGTTGCAGCAGAGAATGTATGAAATGCCATTAACTTTGTATATTTCTGTAAAGTGCACCATTTCCTAGCTCCTAAAGTTTACCAAAATTGACACTAGAGGAAATCATTTAAGGACATCATGTCTGCCCTTGGCATTCTCGGAACGCCCTGGCCTCAAAATGCAGCATCTGTAGTCCATTGTAACCTGCGGAGAGGGGGCGGGACTGAGGGAGGTTGGAACACTGCCCTCACTGAGGGAGTGGGTGTGGCCATCTCTGCTGTGACTGAACAAAGGGCAGGGGAGAAGGGGGCCAAGGTCAGGGCCCTCAGAGCCCGGCAGGCCCAGTGGTGTGTCACAAGCATTTAGACCCAGGCAAAAGGGCGCCTTCTTTGTCTGCACCGCTGCCCAAACTCTCACCGTTCCAATCACGCCGCCCTCTTACTTGAAGTGTGTGTGGAAACGGTCCGCACAGTACACCTCACTGCACAGCTAACCATAGGTCTGGGCATCGTAGCTTCCTGCCAGGTGACCGAAGTTCGCAGGCAGATGGGTCGTGGGACACACGCGGGGAGCCTCTTGCCCGGGTCACAGGCCGCCAAGAGCCACTACACCAGATCGGTGGCAGCAAAGCTGTCCTGTCTGAGTCACTGCCTCTAGAGGGAGTTTTGGACCAACACTTGTAGAATCGGTGTCCTCGTGGGGAACTCATTGGAGGGACACAAATAAATCTTTGCCGACTTTCTGCTGAAGCGTACAAGCGTTCACAACTAAGCCTTTTACCAGGTCAGCTGTTTAGCTAAAGATGAGCTCATGATCTAAATTTACACACTAATGAAGAAATCACCTACAAGGTGAGAAAAGCAGCAAAAACAATCAATACCACAGTTAGATTCCCTAGGCCATCCATCAGATGTTAGAATAATCGAGTGCAAGGCAGAATATATACATAAAACTGGGATGGAAACAAGGAACAAGGATGTTTTCAAAGACTGGTAGGATCTCTAAAACATTTATAAAGTACATGACATTGATAAAGCGAAATACTCAAAGGTTGTGTAATACAACAGATTCATCATTGAGAAGAGTGAAATTATGCTGTTTTGAAAACTATGGCAGGTCATATTTTCTGCCTAATTATATGAGAAGATTTCTCTAAAAAATATACATTATTTCAAAGACTTATTGGCTGTGAAATAAGTTAAGGGTATTTCAAATGGCTTCTCTGCAAAGAAAGGTGAGATGTAGGATATCACAGAAAGTAGAGGGGAAAATAGGTAAATATATTCTTTGCTATATTGTGAACTAAGCCTTAGGCCAGCAACAATGTAGAGGACCTGACCCTTAGAAACTTACAGGTAAGCTGGAATCTTGAAAAGTTCAAATCTTTATAAGTAAAAAGATTTATTAAAATGAATAACCAAGGGTTTTATTTGACATCAGAAGATCAAAACAATAAACCCTGAGTACATAGAAAAAAGATAAATAAAGATATGAGCAGAACTTAATACAACAGAAAACGTATAAAATTCAGGTGATGTAGTAAGTCCAAAGAATATTCTTTGAAAAGATTTAAAAGACACTCTTTGATTAAGGGAAACCAAAACATAAGTAAAGAATATACAGAAAGAATCAGGACAATGTTGTAGCAGAGAATATATGAAATGTCAGTAAATTTTAATATTTCTGTAAAGTGGACCATTTCCTAGCTCCTAAAGTTTACCAAAATTGACACAAGAGGAAATCATTGAAGGTCATCATGTCTGCCCTTGGCATTCTCGGAACGCCCTGGCCTCAGAATGCAGCATCTGTATTCCATTGTAACCTGCGGAGAGGGGGCGGGACTGAGGGAGGTTGGAACACTGCCCTCACTGAGGGAGTGGGTGTGGCCATCTCTGCTCTGACTGAACAAAAAGCAGGGGAACAGGGGGCCCAGTGCAGGGCCCTCAGAGCCCGGCAGGCACAGTGGGGTGTCACAAGCATTTAGGCCCAGGCCAAAGGGCGCCTTCTTTTTCTGCACAGCTGCCCAAACTCTCACCTTTCCATTCAGGCCACCCTCTTACTTGAAGTGTGTGTGGAACCTGTCCGCGCAGTAAACCTCACTGCACAGATAACCATTGGTCTGGGCTTCGTAGCTTCCTGCCAGGTGACCGAAGTTCGCAGGCAGATGGGTCCCTGGGACACACGAGGAGAGGTTCCTGCCCGGCCACAGGACGTCCACTGCCACGGCACCAGATCATGGGCCACAAAGAAGCCCTCTCTGTATCCCCTCCTTCTAGAGGTAGTATTGACCAACACTTGTAGAAAACGGGTCCCTGCGGGCAAATCATTGGAGGGACACAAATAAATCTTTGCCGACTTTCTGCTGAAGCTTACGAGCGTTCACACCTAAGCCTCTTATAAGGTCAGCTGTTTAGCCAAACATGAGCTCATGATCTAAATTTACACAATAATGAAGAAATCAGCTACAAGCGGAGAAAAGCAGCAAAAACAATCTATACCAGAATTAGATTCCCTAGGCCATCCATCTGATGTTGGAATAATCAAGTGCAAGGCAGAAAATATACAGAAAACTGGAACTGAAACAAGGAACAAGGATGTTTTCAAAGACTGGTAGGGTCTCTAAAACATTTTTAAAGTACATGTCATTGATAAAGCTAAATACTCAAAGGTTGTGTAATGCAACAGATTCATCATTCAGAAGAGTGAAATTATGCTGTTTTGAAAACTATGGCAGGTGAGGTTTTCTGCCTAATAATATGAGAAGATTTCTCTAAAAATACACATTATTTCAAAGACTTATAAGCTGTGAAATAAGTTAAGGGTATTTCAAATGGCTTGTCTGCAAAGAAAGGGGAGATGTAGGGAATCACAGAAAGTCGAGGGGAAAATAGGTCAATATACACTTTACTATATTGTGAACAAAGCCTTAGGCCAGCAACAATGTAGAGGACCTGACCCTTAGAAACTTACAAGTAAGCTGGCATCTTCAAAAGTTCAAATCTTTATAACTAAAAATATTTAT
The DNA here is from genome assembly GCF_964165515.1 of Mesoplodon bidens. NCBI lineage: Eukaryota > Metazoa > Chordata > Mammalia > Artiodactyla > Ziphiidae > Mesoplodon > Mesoplodon bidens. The sequence continues at coordinate 7,026,344 of NC_138180.1, forward strand.
TAAAATGAGTATCCAAGTGTTTTAATTGATATCAGAAGATCAATACATAAACCCTGAGAACATAGAAAAAAGAAAAATAAAGATATGAGTAGAACTTAATACAACGGAAAACGTATAAAATTCAGGTGATATAGTAAGTCCAAAGAATATTATTTGAAAAGATTTAAAAGACACATTTTGATTAACGAAAACAAAAACATAAGTAAAGAATATACAGAAAGAATCAGGACAATGTTATAGCAGAGAATATCTGCAATGCCAGTAAATTTGAACATTTGTGTAAACTGAAACTTTTCCTAGTTCCAAAGTTTACCGAAACTGACACAAGAGGAAATCATTTAAGGTCATCATGTCTGCCCTTGGCAATCTCGGAATGCCCTGGCCTCAGAATGCAGCATCTGTAGTGCATGGGAACCTGCGGAGCGGGGGCGGGGCTGAGGATGGTTGGAACACTGCCCTCACTGAGGGAGTGGGTGTGGCCATCTCTGCTGTAACTGAACAAACAGCAGGGGAGCAGGGGTCCCAGTGCAGGGCCCTCAGAGCCCGGCAGGCCCAGTGGGGTGTCACAAGCCTTCAGGCCCAGGCCAAAGGGCGCCTTCTTTGTCTGCACAGCAGCCCAAACTCTCAAATTTCCACTCAGGCCGCCCTCTTACATGAAGTGTGTGTGGAACCTGTCCGCGCAGTACACCACGCTGCACAGCTAACCATAGGTCTGGGAATCGTAGCTTCCTACCAGGTGACCGAAGTTCGCAGGCATATGTGTCGTGGGACACACGCGGGGAGCCTCCTGCCCGGGCCAGAGGCCGGCAAACGCCACTACCCCAGATCGGTGGCAGCAAAGCAGTCCTGTCTGAGTCCCTGACTCTAGAGGGAGTATTAGACCAACACTTGTAGTAAACTGGGTCCTCGGGGTAACTCATTGGAGGGACACAAATAAATCTTTGCGGACTTTCTGATGAAGCTTAGGAGCGTTCACACCTAAGCCTCTTACAAAGTCAGATGTTTACCTAAACATGAGATCATGATCTAAATTTACACAATAATGAAGAAATCAAATAAAAGGGGAGACAATCACAAAAACAATCGATACCAGAATTAGATTACCTAGGGCATCCATCAGATGTTGGAATAATAAGGTGCAAGGCACAAAATATACACAAAAATATACACAAAAAAGTTGTGTAATACAACAGATTCATCATTGAGAAGATTGAAATTATGCTGTTTTGAAAACTATGGCAGGTCAGATTTTCTGCCTAAATATATAAGAAGATTTCTCTAAAAAATACACATTATTTCAAAGACTTATTGGCTGTGAAATAAGTTAAGGGTATTTCAAATGGCTTGTCTGCAAAGAAAGGGGAGATGTAGGGAATCACAGAAAGTCGAGGGGAAAATAGGTCAATATACACTTTACTATATTGTGAACAAAGCCTTAGGCCAGCAACAATGTAGAAGACCTGACCCTTAGAAAGTTACAAGTAAGCTGGAATCTTCAAAACGTCAAATCTTTATAAGTAAAAAATTTATTAAAATGAGTAACCAAGTGTTTTAATTGACATCAGAAGATCAAAGCAATAAACCCTGAGAACATAGAAAAAAGAAAAATAATGATATGAGCAGAACTTAATACAATGGAAAACGTATAAAATTCAGGTGATGTAGTAAGTCCAAAGAATATTCTTTGACAAGATTTAAAAGACACACTTTGATTAAGGAAAAGAAAAACATAAGTAAAGAATATACAGAAAGAATCAGGACAATGTTATAGCAGAGAATATCTGAAATGCCAGTAAATTTGAACATTTGTGTAAACTGAACCATTTCCTAGCTCCTAAAGTTTACCAAAACTGACACAATAGGAAATCATTTAAGGTCATCATGTCTGCCCTTGGCATTCTCGGAACGCCCAGGCCTCAGAATGCAGCATCTGTAGTGCATGGTAACCTGCGCAGAGGGGGCGGGGCTAAGGGAGTTTGGAACACTGCCCTCACTGAGGGAGTGGGTGTGGCCATCTCTGCGGTGACTGAACAAAGGGCAGGGGAGCATGGGGCCCAGGGCAGGGCCCTCAGAGCCAGGCAGGCCCAGTGCGGTGTCACAAGCATTTAGGTCCAGGCTAAAGGGCGCATTCTTTGTCTGCAAAGCTGCCCAAACTCTCACCTTTCCACTCAGGCCTCCCTCTTACTTGAAGTGTTTGTGGAACCTGTCCATGCAGTACACCTCGCTGCACAGCTAACCATAGGTCTGGGCATCGTGGTTTCCTGTCAGGTGACCGAAGTTCACAGGCAGTTGGGTCCCTGGGACACACGCGAATAGGCTCCTGCGTGGGCCATAGGCCGCCCACAGCCTCTGCCCCAGATTGGGTGCCTCAAAGCAGCCCTGTCTGAGTCCCCTGCCTTTAGAGGGAGTATTGGAACAACACTTTTAGAAAACGGGGTCCTCGCGGGCAACTCATTGGAGGGACACATATAAATCTTTGCTGACTTTCTGCTGAAGCTTACAAGCGTTCACACCTAAGCCTCTTACAAGGTTAGCTGTTTAGCTAAACGTGAGCTCATGATCTAAATTTACACAATAATGAAGAAATCAGCTACAAGGGGACACAATCTGCAAAAACAATCAATACCAGAGTTAGATTCCCTAGGCCATCCATCAGACGTTGGAATAATCAGGTGCAAGGCAGAAAATATACGTAAAACTGGAACTGAAACAAGGAACAAGGATGTTTTCAAAGACTGGTAGGATCTCTAAAACATTTTTAAAGTACATGTCATTGGTAAAGCTAAATACTCAAAGGCTGTGTAATACAACAGATTCATCATTGAGAAGAGTGAAATTATGCTGTTTTGAAAACTATGGCAGGTGAGATTTTCTTCCTAACAATATGAGAAGATTTCTCTAAAAATACACATTATTTCAAAGAATTAATGGCTGTTTAATATGTGAAGGGTATTTTAAATGGCTTGTCTGCAAAGAAAGGTTAGATGTAGGAAATCAAAGAAATTCGAGGGGTAAATAGGTCAATATATACTTTGCTATATTGTGAACTAAGCCTTAGGCGAGCAACAATGTAGAGGACATGACCCTTAGAACCTTACAAGTAAGCTGGAATATTAAAAAGTTCAAACCTTTATAAGTAAAAAGTTTTATTAAAATGAATAACCAAGTGTTTTAATTGACATCAGAAGATCAAAACAATAAACCCTGAGAACATAGGAAAAAGATAAATAAAGATATGAGCAGAACTTAATACAACAGAGAACGTATAAAATTTAGGTGAGGTAGTAAGTCCAAAGAATATTCTTTGACAAGATTTAAAAGACACACTTTGATTAAGGAAAACAAAACATAAGTAAAGAATATACAGAAAGAATCAGGACAATGTTATAGCAGAGAATATATGAAATGCCAGTAAATTTGAACATTTCTGTAAAGTGGACCATTTGCTAGCTCCTAAAGTTTACCAAAACTGACAAAAGAGGAAATCATTTAAGGTCATCATGTCTGCCCTTGGCATTCTCGGAACGCCCTGGCCTCAGAATGGAGCATCTGTAGTCCATGGTAACCTGCGGAGAGGGGGCGGGGCTGAGAGAGGTTGGAACACTGCCCTCACAGAAGGAGTGGATGTGGCCATCTCTGCTGTGACTGAACAAAGGGCAGGGGCGAAGGGGGCCAATGGCTGGGCCCTCAGAGCCTGGCAGGCCCAGTCATGTGTCACAAGCATTTAGGCCCAGGCCAAAGTGCGCCTTCTTTATCTGCACAGCTGCCCATACTCTCACCTTTCCACTCAGGCCGCCCTCTTACTTGAAGTGTGTGTGGAACCTGTCCACGAAGTACACCTCGCTGCACAGCCAACCATAGGTATGGGCATCGTAGCTTCCTGCCAGGTGATTGAAGTTCGCAGTCAGATGGGTCCCTGGGACACACGCGGAGAGGCTCCTGCCCAGGCCAGAGGCCGCCCAATGCCACTGCCACTGCTCGTGGGGCGCAAAGCAGCCCTGTCTGGGGCCGTGCCTCTAGAGGGAGTATTGGACCAACACTTGTAGAAAACGGGGTCCTCGCGGGCATCTCATTGGAGGGACACAAATAAATCATTGCGGACTTTCTGATGAAGCTTACGAGTGTTCACAACTAAGCGTCTTACAAGGTCAGATGTTTAGCTAAACATGAGCTTATGATCTAAATTTACACAATAATGAAGAAATCAGCTACAGGGGGAGACAATCAGCAAAAACAATAAATACCAGAATTAGATTCCCTAGGCCATCCATCAGACGTTGGAATAATCAGGTGCAAGGCAGAAAATATACATGAAACTGGAACTGAAACAAGAAACAAGGAAGTTTTCAAAGACTGCTAGGATCTCTAAAACATTTCTAAAGTACATGTCATTGATAAAGCTAAATACTCAAAGGTTGTGTAATACAACAGATTCATCATTGAGAAGAGTGAAATTATGCTGTTTTGAAAACTATGGCAGGTCAGATTTTCTGCCTAAATATATAAGAAGATTTCTGTAAAAAATACACATTATTTCAAAGACTTATTGGCGGTGAAATAAGTTAAGGGTATTTCAAATGGCTTGTCTGCAAAGAAAGGGGAGATATAGGGAATCACAGAAAGTCGAGGGGAAAATAGGTCAATATACACTTTACTATATTGTGAACAAAGCCATAGGCCAGCAACAATGTAGAGGGCATGACGCTTAGAAACTTACAAGTAAGCTGGAATCTTCAAAAGTTCAAATCTTTATAAGGAAAAATATTTATTAAAAAGAGTAACCAAGTGTTTTAATGGACATCAGAAGATCAAAGCAATAAACCCTGAGAACATAGAAAAAAGAAAAATAAAGATATGAGCAGAACTTAATACAACGGAAAACGTATAAAATACAGGTGATGTAGTAAGTCCAAAGAATATTCTTTGACAAGATTTAAAAGACACACTTTGATTAAGGAAAACAAAAACATAAGTAAAGAATATACAGAAAGAATCAGGACAATGTTATAGGAGAGAATACATGAAATGACAGTAAATTTGAACATTAGTGTAAAGTGGACCATTTAATAGCTCCTAAAGTTTACCAAAATTGAAACAAGAGGAAATCATTTAAGGTCATCATGTCTGCCGTTGGCATTCTCGGAACGCCCTGGCCTCAGAATGGAGCATCTGTAGTCCATGGTAACCTGCGGAGAGGGGGCGGGGCTGAGAGAGGTTGGAACACTGCCCTCACAGAAGGAGTGGATGTGGCCATCTCTGCTGTGACTGAACAAAGGGCAGGGGCGAAGGGGGCCAATGGCTGGGCCCTCAGAGCCTGGCAGGCCCAGTCATGTGTCACAAGCATTTAGGCCCAGGCCAAAGTGCGCCTTCTTTATCTGCACAGCTGCCCATACTCTCACCTTTCCACTCAGGCCGCCCTCTTACTTGAAGTGTGTGTGGAACCTGTCCACGAAGTACACCTCGCTGCACAGCCAACCATAGGTATGGGCATCGTAGCTTCCTGCCAGGTAATTGAAGTTCGCAGTCAGATGGGTCCCTGGGACACACGCGGAGAGGCTCCTGCCCAGGCCAGAGGCCGCCCAATGCCACTGCCACTGCTCGTGGGGCGCAAAGCAGCCCTGTCTGGGGCCGTGCCTCTAGAGGGAGTATTGGACCAACACTTGTAGAAAACGGGGTCCTCGCGGGCATCTCATTGGAGGGACACAAATAAATCATTGCGGACTTTCTGATGAAGCTTACGAGTGTTCACAACTAAGCGTCTTACAAGGTCAGATGTTTAGCTAAACATGAGCTTATGATCTAAATTTACACAATAATGAAGAAATCAGCTACAGGGGGAGACAATCAGCAAAAACAATAAATACCAGAATTAGATTCCCTAGGCCATCCATCAGACGTTGGAATAATCAGGTGCAAGGCAGAAAATATACATGAAACTGGAACTGAAACAAGAAACAAGGAAGTTTTCAAAGACTGCTAGGATCTCTAAAACATTTCTAAAGTACATGTCATTGATAAAGCTAAATACTCAAAGGTTGTGTAATACAACAGATTCATCATTGAGAAGAGTGAAATTATGCTGTTTTGAAAACTATGGCAGGTCAGATTTTCTGCCTAAATATATAAGAAGATTTCTGTAAAAAATACACATTATTTCAAAGACTTATTGGCGGTGAAATAAGTTAAGGGTATTTCAAATGGCTTGTCTGCAAAGAAAGGGGAGATATAGGGAATCACAGAAAGTCGAGGGGAAAATAGGTCAATATACACTTTACTATATTGTGAACAAAGCCATAGGCCAGCAACAATGTAGAGGGCATGACGCTTAGAAACTTACAAGTAAGCTGGAATCTTCAAAAGTTCAAATCTTTATAAGGAAAAATATTTATTAAAAAGAGTAACCAAGTGTTTTAATGGACATCAGAAGATCAAAGCAATAAACCCTGAGAACATAGAAAAAAGAAAAATAAAGATATGAGCAGAACTTAATACAACGGAAAACGTATAAAATACAGGTGATGTAGTAAGTCCAAAGAATATTTTTGACAAGATTTAAAAGACACACTTTGATTAAGGAAAACAAAAACATAAGTAAAGAATATACAGAAAGAATCAGGACAATGTTATAGGAGAGAATACATGAAATGACAGTAAATTTGAACATTAGTGTAAAGTGGACCATTTAATAGCTCCTAAAGTTTACCAAAATTGAAACAAGAGGAAATCATTTAAGGTCATCATGTCTGCCGTTGGCATTCTCTGAACGCCCTGGCATCAGAATGCAGCATCTGTAGTCCATGGTAACCTGCGGAGAGGGGGCGGGGCTGAGGGAGGTTGGAACACTGCCCTCACTGAGGGAGTAGGTGTGGCCATCTCTGCCCTGACTGAACAAAGGGCAGGGGAAAAGGGGGCTAAGGGCAGGGCTCTCAGAGCCCGGCAGGCCCAGTCGTGTGTCACAAGCATTTAGGCCCAGGCCAAAGGACGCCTTCTTTGTCTGCACAGCTGCCCAATCTCTCACCTTTACACTCAGGCCGCCCTCTTACTTGAAGTGTGTGTGGAATCGGTCCGCACAGTACACCTCGATGCACAGCTGACCATAGGTCTGGGCATCGTAGCTTCCTGCCAGTTGACCGAAGTTCGCAGACAGATGGGTCGTGGGACACACGCGGGGAGCCTCCTGCCCGGGACACAGGCCGCCAAAAGCCAGTACCCCAGATCGGTGGCAGCAAAGCAGTCCAGTCTGAGTCCCTGCCTCTAGAGGGAATAGTGGACCAACACTTGTAGAAAATTGGGTCCTCGGGGTAACTCATTGGAGGGACACAAAAAATCTTTGCCGACTTTCTGCTGAAGCTTAGGAGCGTTCACACCTAAGCCTCTTACAAAGACAGCTGTTTAGCTAAACATGAGCTCATGATCTAAATTTACACAGTAATGAAGAAATCAGATACAAGGGGAGACAATCAGCAAAAGCAATCAATACCAGAATTAGATTCCCTAGGCCATCCATCAGATGTAGGAATAATCAGGTGGAAGGCAGAAAATATACACAATACTGGAACTGAAACAAGGAACAAGGATGTTTTCAAAGACTGGTAGGATCTCTAAAATATT